>NC_091850.1:9332259-14332259 GCF_037783145.1 Equus przewalskii
AAATTATTTCATGTATCAATTATTGTTCCTTATTATCGTTGAGCATTCTTCCATGTATGGATGTATAAGTTTGTTTAACCATTCACCCTTTGAAGGGCTTTTGGGTAGTTTTCAGCTTTTGGCTATTACAAATAAAGCTGCTATAAACATTTATGTACAAATTTATGCTTGAACATAAATTTTTGTTTCTCAGTGATAAATGCCTAAAAATTCAGTTTCTGGCTCATAGCATAAGTCCATTTTTAGTTTTAAAAGAAGTTACTAGACTATTTTCCAGAGTACCTGTGCCATTTTGCATTCTTACCGACAATGTATGAGTGATTTGGTTTCTTTGCATCCTTGCCAGCATTTTGTGTTATCAATTTTTTAATTTTAGCCATTCTGATGGGTGAATTCTCTTAGTTTTTAAACAACTTTGATTTGAGCTTTCTGTTAGGTTTGACATAAAGAGTCCTAATTGATGTACCATGGGATGGGACAATCGAGATCACTAGGCAGCATATAGAATATTCATTAGCGAGCATGGAATCAGAACAAGGGGAGTTACTTATAGGATTTAAAGATGAATGACATCAGACTGTGATAACCTTAATAATTAGGTTATCCAAAGGAGTTATCTATCCCAGGAGCAGGAGGGAGCAGTTCCCGGGCCAGGGCTTCCCTCTCTCGGACAGTTTTTGCAGGGCTCTGTGAGCACCAGCCTTTGGGCTTCTTTTTGGTTCCATGTGTTTCTGTGACTGACTAGTCCTACTTTTGATGTGTATCTTTCTTTTCATACAAATGTGTTTAATCAGATTACAGTTATAAAATGTTCCCTTGATCTCAGGTGGCTCATTCTATACATATAGTCACTTTTAAAGAGACACTGTACAGTAACCAGAAGTAATTTAAAAATGAATTCCCTTCTTTTCCTGCATCTCTTATAAAAAACAGTAAATGGTATGCAAACCAAAGCTCAGATACACTTCTCAAAACCTTTCTTTCCCTCTCAGCTCATCCAGCAGCTCTCATATGAAATTTTCTTTCTTCCATCTGATCCTCTACCCCAAATCTTTACTTAATTTACTTGAGAAAAAGAAAAAGGTTTTCCAATATTCTAATCCATTACCCAGATTCTCCACAAGAAAGGGATCCTGGGAACCTGGTCATTCACCCAGCAAGAAAAAAATCCTTCCTTCTTTCCTCCTGGCCTTCCAGGCCTGCTTCTCTCTTCCCATTCTCCCTTTTTGTAGTACTGAAAACTGAAGATTGGTCTGCCCAAGGCGAGAACTTCCTTAGAGGTTGGGTGCCTGGGAGAAGCTGAGGCAGAAAACTAAAAATGTCCTGTTTGGAAGGCTGAGAGCATTCCCAAGTCAATAAATTTTGATCTCCGCATATAGTCAGATCTTGCAGACCCAGAGGCCATTCTATCTCAAAAGTAACTTGGCATCTCCCTGCTCAGTGCTACTATTTGTTAGTATCAGAGCTGAACACTCAAAAGGCAATGTTATTTCCCTTAGTTCTAAACCTCAGGGTGGCGATGGCATGGGGCTGAGGTCAGGGGTGAAGGGGTTTAAAGTAGAGTCTCACTGTGACCCCTGAGTACCAAGTACTCCAAGTACAAATACAAAGGCATAAACTCCCTATCTGCTTAGGTTGATTTGTTTTGCTCTGTTCCTTGGCCAGTCAAATTAAAAATGTGTGCTGTTCTCACAGACAGCCTGCAAATCCATCACTGCCACTAGGCGAACTGGCCTCAAGTGTGCGCCCTACTAATGCTGGGTCAGCAGCAATATCTTTAGAGATGAAAGAAAGCACATCCATTACCATATTGCTTTACATCTATCTTTAGTCTAAAAAATATTCAGGGCAATTTGCATTCAGTTTAGGACTGAAATATTACACTTGGTGTGCATAACAGTGAACTGGAGCTGTATATAACGTTGCTCTTCACCTTTGCATGCTGCTGCACAGTTGCCTGCAAGGCAAGAGAGCTCCCATTTCATAAACATTGACCTATCGTGATCTGCATTTTGGCATACCTGGTCTGATAACCTGTGTGTAGCTGTGGCTGAATCTCAGATACAGAACCAACTGCCATTTCCACATTGTACTTAAGACTGATTTTGTGTAACTGAAGCTGTGATTTTGAGAGATTTGTTGACATTTATAATCTTGTTTTAGGATATGAACAGATTGAATGCATCCCTCTTTCACTTGGAAAGAGAAACCTGGTAATTTCAGCCACATAGGTCACATTCTGCAGAAAAGCCCTGAATAAATTTTCAGCATTCTGGGCTCATATATCATTATTTAACATCACACATGGATGCGTTTAGCCTGAGATTTTCTTCAGCTCTTTGTGATGACCACATAGTGTTGGATGCTCTTCTGTATGTTCTACTGTACATATCTGTTTATGAGTCTGATTTCTGTTGATGTCATGGTAGTGTTTGTCTCACTGATTCCTTTAATGTTAGTTCATGCCTGATGTTCTCAGCTAGGATGCAGAGTATCAGAATTGCCTATACCAGATCCTCCCTACATGCTCTCCTGACCCCCAGGGATCTGATACATCTAAACCTCTTATTAACAATAATTGATTTTGATGTTTCTCTTTATACATTTCATCAGGGCAGGAAGTAGTTTGGGAGAGTGAGCGAACCCCAGCTGGCAAGTGTGGTGGGAAGGGGAATTTGGTAGCTGACTGAGATGAGGTGAAAGTCCTCTGAAAGAAGTAACTGACAAGGAGATGGTGTCTGGTACTGCTGCTGTCCCAAGCTAAACTCTGGGTTGGCTGAACTGATCATCTTCCTGTCCCATGAAGATGCAGGCCAGTTCCCAGATTTTATTGCTCCAATTGGTTTGGAAAAGGTTCCTCTTGCCCATCCACGTATCTGATCCTACATTTGCATCAAGATCCTCCTAGGTCCTATCTCTTCCTTGAAGCCTTCCAGGTAATCAGAATTTATGCCTTCTTTGATTTCTGTCTTTTTCCGACACTTAGTGTTTATATTTCTCACTTTTGCACATATGTTGCTTATGTTCTTTAACTGTTCCCTGAGTATATGTCTCAACGTTCTAACAATATTACAAGTTCCTCAAAGGTTATAACTTTTCTTACTTTTTTTCTTTCTTCGCTGAAGAAGATTTGCCCTGAGTTAACATCTGTTGCCAATCTTCCTTTTCTTGCTTGAGGAAGATTCACTCTGAGCTAACATCTGTGTCACTCTTCCTCTGTTTTGTATGTGGGATTCCACCACAGTATGGCCACTGACGAGTGGTGTAGGTCCACACCTGGGAAGTGAACCAGGCTTGCTGAAGTGCAGCACACTGAACTTAACCGCTAGGCCACGGCCCCGGCCCCTAACTTTTATTACTTTTAAAATGTTCCAGAGGAGAGCACTTTGGACAGAATGGAGGAAGGGACTAATATTTATTTAGCACTGCTATGTGCCACATACCATGGGAAGCTCTTGATAGCTTACTTAAATTTATTTCTGCATGGTATTCTCTCATTTTTATAGATAATCAAAATGAGGTTGGAGTTTTTAAGGAAACAGCTGAAAAGCAAATGAATCGTAGAGAGACTGTAGAGATTTTCTGTAGGCTTACAAGACTCCAGTCTCATCTGCCTCCATAATACTTAAGCACCAGCCTCACTATACTCTAAAAGTGTGCCCAGTGTCCACTTTACTTAGGGATCCTACTGTCTTCTCTTTTTAGTATTTCATGTAGGTGATCTTTTTTCTACCTTAATATATTTTTTTCAATGCTAGCTTCATTTCTACTACAGTTTGTCTTATAATTTTAGATTAAGTGATAATTATATAATCATATTATCATCAATCAGTTGCCCAAAAGTGTTGATAGAACTTCTTTTGGGAGTACTGTGCTTATAATTATATACATAATTATTTTTTTCAAAATCACCTTTTCTCACCTATTATAAAGATACTTCTAGTAGTGGAAATAGAAATAATTTACCTTGAGAATGCTTTTTGTATTAGCATTGATTTTTATTTATCACAGAAAATAATTTTTACATGGATAGAATCAGAAAGTCATTGAACTGCAATTATATTTTTATTATCGAATATTTCCAAAAATTTCAATCTTTCTGCTCTGAGGTTTGGGTACTGTCAAGACTGTTAATTTCTCAGTTTTCTTTTATGGATGATTTGAAAGAATCAGTAAACTTCCTCACCAACTCTTCTGATCTTATAATTCCAGTCTGAAAATTTTGTTAATTTTGACATTTTCTAATATATCAGCTATTCTTCATCGGTTTTACTTCAACTATTGAATTCTTGGAAGATTTTACAACCAATACCACTTTTTCAGGCACTTTTATTCTTTTTATTAGTTTCTGACTGCCAAAATCCTGTTATTTCATTTTTCAGTAAAGATTTAATTTTTGAAAACTGTGTTTAATAGTTTCAGACTTTCAAAATGCTGAATATGTATATTTTTTCTGGATGCTAGCTTTCATTTTTCTTATTTTAGTGTCCTTAGAGTATGTTGAAAGTTTCCATCTTACTTGTCTTAATCCCTTTGCTAACATTGACATCTTCGGGTTTAGAAATACATATATGGCTTCTATAAAATTCAGATTTTACCCGATTTATATCTGCAGGTTGCCACCCAGCTTTTTAGTGAAATCTCATGCATGGTAAATATATTTTTTTATTATTTTCACCCAAAGTACTGGATCTCAGGAGAAGAAACAATTATGAGGCCATCTTATCCTTTAATTTGTTTGACACGGTTTTTGTACATGTGGCAGAACAGGTGCAGAACGCTGCACTGTCTCTGTTAATTAAGGAAGTATACAGAGGCAGTCGGGTGTAGAGGGACTGAGAACATATTCCAGAAACAGATAGCCATGGATTTGAAACCTGGATCTGCCAATTACTAGTAATAACTTTGGGCAAATTATTTAACTTTATTGTGCTTTAATTTCCTCTTCAATAAAATGGGGGTGATAGTAATCACTACCCTGTAGGGTTGTAGGAAGGGTTAAATGAGTTAACACATTTAAACTGCTTAAAATAATGCATAGACATATATCTATTGTGTGTGTGTGTGTGTGTGTGTGTGTGTGTGTGCGCGCGCATGCATGTGTGTGGGTATCTGTAGGGAGCACTCTAAAAGATTTTCTTTAAAATGAATCTGTCTTGGTTTCACTGTGACACATGAAAAGATAGCCATGGCACTCCACCTTTCTTATTCATAACATAATGTAGCAAATTTTGATATTCCACAGGGGCATTCTTGTGAACCAGAAAAAGATAAGTATTTTTTTAGTTTTTCCTTTTTGAATAGCATATGCTGATCTTTATGTAAAATGTGAGCAAGTCCTTTCCTCTCTTCACTCCTTTTTCTCAAGTCATTTTCTGCCAAGACATATTGGCAGCTCTGGGTCTTGCCTCTGACTGTCTCAAGAGGAAAAATCAAGGCAATAATTAAGTGACATAGAGATGTCGAAGACCATGATGATCTCTGCTCTTTCTCTTTTTCTTCTTCTTTTTTAGTATTATGACTTTCACAAATGGTCTTGGTAAATTTTGCAAAAGTTCCACGAATAAATCTGTAACCATATTCACATAGAAAAATGCTTACATGAATTCAAATTTCCAAGAAAAGGCCAAAGGCTGAACGCGAAGGAAATATATTACTTTTGTTATACACACTCACGTATGACCTGCATGTGCTAAATAAACATTTTTATATTTTTAATTATAACGATTAAAATCTTAGAAGTACTTGTAATTAAGAATTGTAAATCTCTAGAATGTCTGAGACATTGTTTTGGAAGTAGTTGTAGCAACCAGGTATTTATCTCTAAATATTATAAATGGGATTCTTATTTAGCCAAACTTGTCACTTACACGGCTTTATAGAGAAACAGATAAGTTCTGTCTATTTATTTATTTTTTTATTGTGGTAACGTTGATTTATATCATTATATAAATTTCAGGTGTACCTCATTATATTTTGATTTCTGTGTAGATTACATCATGTTCACCATCAAGAGACTAATTACAATCCATCACCATACACATGTCTAATCACTCGTTTCACCCTCCTCCCTCCCCTCTTCACCTCTGGTAACCACCAGTCCGATCTCTGTCTCCATGTGATTCTTTGTTGTTGGTTTTATCTTCTATTTATCAGTGAGATCATATGGCATTTGACTTTCTCCCTCCGACTTATTTTGCTTAGTATAATACCCTCAAGGTCTATCCATGTTGTCACAAATGGCCAGATTTCATCATTTTTTATGGCTGAGTAGTATTCCGTTGTGTATATATACCACATCTTCTTTATGCATTTGTCCCTTGATGGGCACCTAGTTTGCTTCCAAGTCTTGGCTATTGTGAATAATGCTGTAATGAACATAGGTGTGCATGTATCTTTACACATTGGTGTTCTCAGGTTCTTTGGGTAAGTATCCAGCAGTGGCATAGCTGGATCATATGGTAGTTCTATTCTTAATTTTTTGAGGAATCTCCATACTGTTTTCTATAGTGGCTACACCAGTTTGCTCTGCTGCCAGCAGTGTATGAGAGTTCCCTTTTCTCCACATCCTCTCCAACACTTATTCCCTGTCTTGTTAATTAATAGCCATTCTGACAGGAGGGAGGTGATATCTCAGTGTAGTTTTGATTTGCATTTCCCTGATAGTGATGTAGAACGTCTTTTCATGTGCCTGTTGGCCATCTGTATATCTTCTTTGGAGAAATCTCTATTCAGATCTTTTGCCCATTTTTTAATTGGGTTGTTAGTTTTTTTTTCCTGTTGAGATGTATGAGTTCTTTATATATTTTGGATATTAACTTCTTATCTGATACATGGTTTGCAAATATCTTCCCCCAGTTATTAGGTTGTCTTTTTATTTTGTCGATGGTTTCTTTTACTGTGCAGAAGATTTTTAGTTTGTCGTAGTCCCGCTTGTTTGTTTTTTCTATTGTTTCCCTTGCCTCGTCAGACATGGTACTTGAAAATATACTGCTAACACTGATGTCAAAGAGCATATGTTTTCTTCTGGAAGTTTCATGTCTTACATTCAAGATTTAATCCATTTTGAGTTGATTTTTGTACATGGTGTAAGATAATGGTCTACTTTCATTCTTTTACACGTGGCTATCCAGTTTTCCCAACACCATTTGTTGAAGAGACTTTCTCCATTGTATGCCCTTGGATCCCTTATGGAAAACAAGCTGTCCATAAATGTGTAGGTTTATTTCTGGGCTCTCGATTCTGTTCCATTGATCTGTGTGTCTGTGTCTGTGCCAGTACCATGCTGTTTGGGTTACTATAGCTTTGTAGTATATTTTGAAATCAGGGAGTGTGATACCTCCAGCTTTGTTCTTTTTTCTCAGGATTTCTTTGACTATTCAAGGTCTTTTGTTGTTCCATATAATTGCGAAGATTCTTTGTTCTGTTTCTGTGAAAAATGTCATTGGGACTATGATAGGGATTGCAGTGAACCTGTAGATTGCTTTAGGCAGTACGGACATTTTAACTATGTTAATTCTTCCAATCCAAGAGCATGGAGTATCTTTCCCTATCTTTCTGTCTTCTTCAATTACTTTCAAGAATGTTTTATAATTTTCAGTGTACAAATCTTTTACCTCTTTGGTTAAGTTTATTCCTAGGTATTCTATTCTTTTGTTGCAACTGTAAATGGGACTGTATTCTTAAATTCTCTTTCTGCTACTTCGTTGTTAGTGTATAACACTGCAACTGATTTTTGTATGTCGATTTTGTATCTTGCAACTTTACCGTATTCAATTTGTTATTTCTAAAAGTTTTTTGGTGGGTTCTTTAGAGTTTTCTATAGATAAAATCATGTCATCTGCAAATAGTGACATTTCACTTCTTCCTTTCCCATTTGTATCCCTTTTATTTCTTTTCCTTGCCTGATTGCTCAGGCTAGGACTTGCAATACTAAGTTAAATTAGAGTGGTGAAAATGTGCATCCTTTCTGGTTCCTGTTCTTAGAGGGATAACTTTCAGTTTTTCTCCATTGAGAATGACATTAGCTGTGGGTTTGTCATATATGGCCTTTATTATGTTGCAGTACTTTTCTTCTGTATGCATTTTATTCAGAGTTTTTATCATAAATGTATGCTGTGTCTTCTCAAATGGTTTCTCTGCATCTATTGGAATGATTATGTGATTTTTACTCTTCATTTTGTTAATGTGGTGTATCACGTTGTTTGATTTGCTGATATGGAACCATCCTTGCATCCCTGGAATAAATCCCACTTAATCATGGTGTATGATATTTTTAATGTATTGTTGTATTCTATTTGCTAGTATTTTGTTGAGGATTTTTGTATCAATGTTCATCAGTGATATTGGCCTGTAATTTTATTTTTTTGTGTTGTCCCTGTCTGGTTTTGGCATCAGGGTAATGTTGGCTTCATATAATGAATTAGGAAGCTTCCCATCCTGTTCAATTTCTTGGAAGAGTTTGAGAAGGATAGGTATTCAGTCTTCTTTGAATGTTTGGTAGAATTCCCTAGGGAAGCTGTCTGGTCCTGGACTCTTATTTTTTGGGAGGTATTTGATTACTGTTTCAATCTCTTTACTGGTGACTGGTCTGTTCAAATTCTATATTTCTTCTTGATTCAGTTTCACAAGGTTGTATGATTCTAAGAATTTGTCCATTTCTTCTAGATTATCCAATTTGTTGGTGTGTAGCCTTTCATAATATTCTGTTATAATCCTTTGTATTTCTGTGGTATCCATTCTAATTTCTCCTCTTTCATTTCTGATTTTATTTATTTGAGCCTTCTCTCTTTTTTCCTTGGTGAGTCTAGCTAAAAGTTTGTCAATTTTGTTTATCTTTTCAAAGAACCAGTTCTTAGTTTTGTTGATTTTTTCTATTTTTTTTAAGTCTCTGTTTCATTTATTTCTGCTCTGATTTTTATTATTTCCTTTCTTCTACTGATTTGGGGCTCTGCTTGTTCTTCTTTTCCCATTTCCTTTGAGTGCACTGTTAGATTGTTTATTTGAGATTTTTCTTGTTTGTTGAGGTATGACTGTATTGCTATAAACTTCTCTTCTCAGACCACTTTTGCTGTATTCCATAAATTTTGGCATGTCGTATTTTCATTTTCCTTTGTCTCCAGGAACTTTTTGATATCTCGTTTGATTTCTTCATTGACCCAATCATTGTTCAGTAGAATTTTGTTTAATCTCCACATACTTGTGGCTTTTCTGATTTTCTTCCTGTAGCTGATTTCTAGTTTCATATTGTTGTGGTCAGAAAAGATGCATGGTATTATTTCAATTTTCTTAAATTTATTGAGACTTGTTTTGTGGCCTAATATGTGATCTACCCTGGAGAATGTTCCATGTGCATTTGAAAAGAATGTGTATTCTGCAATTTTTGATGGAATGTTCTATACACATCTACTAAGTCCATCTGGTCTAATGTGTCATTTAAGGCCAATGTTTCCTTATTGATCTAACAGATAAGTTCTGTATTGCATTATATTCATCAGTAATCTTGTGCCATATCTAACTTGTAAATTTCTTTGGCCAATCAACTACTCACAATTGTCAGGTTACTTTGGTAAAAATGGAAGCCTCTGACCATTAGAAAGAGCTGGGAACTTTCTCCCCTCTACAATGCTGCTACCGTATGAACTGTTGGAATGAAAGTCAGCATCTTCAAGCAAATACATTCTTTTTAGCCAGCTGGCACAAAACATCAAAAGAAGTCTGTGAAGCCTCCACTTCTTGTCCTGACAAGGGCCTTATATGAATCATTCATTTTGTGGAAAATGTAATATTCTGTTAGCAGCATCAGCCAACCCAGTTGGATCAGGAAACAGAATCCAGCATTACATGGATGAACGCAGGATGAAATAGAGTTTGAAATCACAGGTGTTACTTTGAAGGTAGTAGCCTACTGGGCTCACTAGAGTTTTAGACTTAATTCATACAAGGGCAGAGGTGTCTGTGTAATTTTCCTAGCCAAACACATATCTTGAACAGCACTAATTTTGCCATTGAAAATTTACTTCCAAGATTCCTTGTGATAATCTATGGACCTTGTAGTGAAGATTCAGATATTGATATTTGAAGGCCTTGTCACAGTCCTGGAGAGTGGACTCCTGATTACTTCAAGAGTTAACAATGCCTTAGGTTGTGACTTAAGTTCAATTCACACACTTTACGTAACATGGTATTGCATTATATTAAAGTAAATTACAGATAATGATGCAGTACCAATACTCACCTTGGAGTATGGAGCTCTCAGGCATTCATTCATATGGTCCTGGGAGCTATTTCCTGTATTTTTAAAAGCCTGATAGAAATAGTACCTGAGATAAGGATTCACAGGTTAACTAAAACCATGTTTTTTTTTTTTGCTTTTTTGTTATTCCAGTATGGCAACACTAATTGTCTCATACATAGTAGAAATTGTTATTGACGATGATATGTTTTGAAGTATTTAAATGTATTTAAAACATATTTTTAATACTTATAATTTGTTTACAAGATCATCATATATAGGGCATCTTTAAGATAAAACTATAAATAAAAAGCCTGAATGGTAATGGGAATCAAGTAATATTATCAGTGAGTTTCTGAACAGTTGCCTCGGAAATCAGAATTCTGGGTTGTCTGTATTAGCACAGTCATGTACTGCATGACGTTTCAGTCAACAAGGGACTGCATATACAACAGTGGGCCCATAATATTAGTACTATATAGCCTAGGATTGTGTAAGTATATCCATGATGTTTGCACAATGTTGAAATGGCATAATGAAGCATTTTTCAGAACGCATTTCTGTCGTTAAGACATGCATGACTATAGTTTATAAGGCCGATATGTTTAAGAAATTATTATACTAACAGAAAACTGTATTGCAATAAACAAATACTTTGGAATCCTAATACTGACTCTCCATTAGGGATTCATGTTTGGTTTTGATTTCTGGAGGAAAAATAATAGAATTAACTTTTTCAAAAAGATACAAACTTGGGCACTTGAATTTCTAAATAATATATTTCATGAGCTGTAGGTGAATTCATGTTTCCCTCCATCCAGGGGAGGGTATTAATGGGAAGATACTCAACAGGTACCATACCGCCTGTTGCCTTCCCAAGTCACTTCTCTTATGTCATTAAACTATTTATGGCTTTACCACAAAGCCCTATGAGATGTATTCAGATGAAAGCCACCATTTATCCCTGGGCTTGGAACAACTACAACTATTTCTTTCTTTGCTCCAATTATGCCCTAACCCTTTTCCTCCAACTCAAACCAAACATAGTGCATATCTTTGATGGCAATAGAGTTTTTCTGCCTTGATATATCTGGTTCTAATCTGTTATTTTATCGTGGATGTAGCTTTTGTTTGTTGGCTTGTCAGTGATCCCTGATTTAGAGTTAAAGTGCTAAATATTGTTGTGCTACTTGAGAATATACTGCACTGATTACATTGTACAATATCATGTCAAAATAGGTAATTAAACTATCTTTTGAATGATGAGATCTGTGTAGTCACATGTAACAAAGAACTTGGCTCTGGCCTGGGGGAAGACATAGGAGTTTAGCCCATAAAAAAAACTTCCCATTGAAAGAAAGACAATGGAAGGCAGGTTCTGGAGGATTGTTCTGAATACTCTAATGTGAGGAATCTGGAGGAAATAAGGGTGTACCGTTAATGATATCCAGAGACTCTTTGGTCTATTTCATGCGTGGTGGTAGTGGTGGCGATGGTGACCATTTATGGCTATATTTGCTTTTAGTGATAGAAACTCAAAATACATGTGGCTTAAACAAGATAAAGTATATTTCTCCCTCAAATAAGCAAAGGCAGAAGATAAGCAGTAAGGAACTTGTATGATGTCCTCATGAAAATTAGGAACCCAAGTCCTTCTATTTTATTGTTATTCTATATTCAATATGTAGCTTCCACCTTGTGGTTCAAGATAGATTCTTGAATTACAACCATTATATGCTCAATTTGGCCATCAGGAAGGAGAAAGAGAAAGTGAAGAAGAGTTAGTCACTTCTCATTATGAGTTCTTACTAGACACTCTGCATGACACATTTGCTTATATGCTATTGGCCAGAACTTAGTCACATGACTTTACTTACCTGCAAGGAATTTTGGGAAATGTAACCTTTATCCTGGGTGGCTCTATACTCAACTGAAAATCATAATTTCTATTACTAACGGAAAAAATGGCAAATAAATATTAATAGTCCCACCCACAAGGAGTGTGTGCTGTGTAGCTTTAGGGAGCATGGAGCTGATGGTACTCAATAGTTGGAGGTATCTAGATGAGTGAAGGAGAGAGAAGGTATGTCATCAGCTAGTTTAGTTTTAAAAAACCTGAAATCTCAGGTTCTTCTCTATGATTGAGCTATGTCTCTTGTAGATCCCCAAATAGTCTTTTGAGGTCATATAGCAGATGGGAGTGGGGCCACAATGGCTACCTGGCAATAGCTGAGAATCTGCCAATTTCCAGATGTGTTTCTAAGGACATGTTGTCTGCCTGTCACCTTGTCCTACTTTTGACTATTTCTGTATTTCTGCTATAAACCCTCTTCTGTTGGTGGTCCAAATGTGCTGCACTCTTGACTTTGTTGATAGAAGTTGATCTTAACACTCATTCAAACTATTATTACTTAAGATAAATATTATAGGATCAGAAGAACTGAACAGAGGTGCTAGAAATGAGCCTTAGGCTATGTAGGAATTTAGAGTATGATAAAGGTGGAATCATAAATTCATGAAGAAAGGAAGATTTATTAAATAATTAATTGAATATTGAACATGAGAATATATAGTCAATGTGAGAGATTAAATACAAAAAGTTAAATCTCTACCACGTGTTATACAGCTAAATAAATTCTAGGTGGATTAAAATGTTAAATGCTAAAAATGAAGCCATAAGAAAATGAGAAGAAAGTATAAGTCAATTTGGAAAGATTATTTTTTAAAATGATAATATTCAAAGAGGTAAGAATGGAATAAAATAAGAACTCTTATATGTAGTTAGTAAGAGTTTAAACTGTCACAACCTTTATGGAAGAAAATTTGGTAATACTGTATATATAGAGTTTTAAAATATTAAAATTATTTATCTTTGAAATGCCACTACAGAAATGAATCTTAAAGAAATAACCTGAGATATGAATAAGTATTTGTGCATAAGGGTGTTGAGTTAGTTTTGTAGTGCTGTACCACAAACTTAGCAGCTCAAAACAACACCTGTTTATTAGCTCGCAGTTCTGTGGGTCAGAAGTCTGGCACCGTGTGGATGGACTCTCTGCTCAGGGTATCATAAGAGTGAAATCAAGGTGCTGGCCATGCTGAGTTCTGGTCTGGAGACACTGGGGGAGAATTCACTTCTGAGCTCATTCAGCTTTTTGGCAAAATTGAGTTCCTTATGACTATAGGAGTGAGGTTCGTGTTTCCTTGCTAGCTGAGATTTGTGTTTCCTTGCTCCTAGAGGCTACTCATTCCTTGCTCCTTGACCTCTTCCAGCAATGGAATACTGCTCCTCTATCAAATCTCCTTGTGCCTTGAATATCTGACTCTCTTCTGTCTCTGACTTTTAGTCCAAGATTTAAAGTGGTCATGTGATTAGGTCAGTTCCACTACAATAATCTCCCTATCTTAAGGTCAACTCCTTTGGCACTTCAATGACACCTGCAAAATTCCTGCACAGCAGTATCTAGATTAGTGTTTGACTGAATAAGTGGGACAAAGTGTATGTACACCAGGGACTGGGACTCTTGGAGGCTATCTTAGAATTTTGCCTACCATGGTTTATCCCAGTGTTATGGTTAGCACTGAAAAATTCAAGTAGCCCAAATTTCCAACAATAAGATACTGATTAAATAAATTATGGTACATCTATATAATGAAAGATTATAGTGCTATTCAAAACGCCTTATTTCAAGGAAAATAAATATAATGCCATAGTAAAATCTGATTATAACTAAAAATGAAGCCATTAAGCTATGTATATGCATAGAAAAAGACTGGAAAGAAATACATGTAAATATTGCCAATGGTTGATAGGGTAACAGGTGATTATAATTTTCTTTATATTTTTTCATTCTTCTAGCTTTTTTATAATAAGCACACACTAATTTTATAATCAGAAAAAATAACTTTTTTGAAAAGCATTTTAGCATTTTCATAAGTCACCCAGTATTTTCTATTTCGGTCCTTTCATCCTCAAACCACGACCCTCACTGCCATACAAACTATCTTAGCAATTCTCTCACCTTATCATGTCTGGTTGCCTTAACTTGCAGGCTAGGAATCTTGCTACACCTTTCTCCCGTGGCTCATGCTTAGCTTTAATAACACTAAGATTTCTTGTTACTATCCACTTCCTCCTGTGCCTTTGGCAGACAATATTAAGGGATCAAGGCACTCTTTCCCCCGACCCTAGACTCTCCTCTGGGTTATTACAGCCAGACATGCCTGATCAGTTGGAATTGGCATGAAAGTTGAAATCAGCAAAGCACAAACTAGTCTGGGGATTGAGAGAGTCTGGCCATGCTTGGAGAGCCTGGGAGGCAGGCCAGCTGGGTTTCTATTAAAATGCAGGAATAAAGAGCTTATTGAAAAGGAGTTCTTCCAAAAGTTAGAGGGATAAATATACAACAGCTTGACTGTGGGACAAGGGGTTGTTGTTAAAGGAGAAAAGTGATTATGAAAGCAGGATGGCATTTGCTAGTCAGATTTCTCTTTGCCACAGCCCCATGGCTGAGTCCTAGGGAGCACAAGGAAACAAATCTTTATGAATAAGGTGCACTAATGAAGATGGCTAGTGGTAGTCCCACATAAACATAATAACATCATTCTAATATATCACATTCAGGAACTGTAGAGAAGTAGATAGTGCAGTGTTTGCCAATCATTTCCCTGGAACTTTCCAAACTAATTAAGAGTAACCTGAATAGGTCTAGAGTTTCTGAAATTCTGTGATGGGATCACAGACAGTGAGAATATAATTCTGCTACCATTTTAAGTTTCCTATCATAGCTTCGAATTTGTGTTGTCCATGGATATACGGGTTATTATTATAAAAGTTATGTGATATAGGTAGGGGAGCTAGTATGGTTTTCATTCTTCAGATTAGAAAAAGCATGGAGAGGAGGACTAGAACCCAGCAGTGACTTAGTTCTTTTCCCACTAGAAAACATCATGACTAGTCCATCAATACTTACCAAGCAAACACTCTGGATAAAGCCCTGTATGAGATGCTGGGGACTACACAACTATATGTGCAGACCCAATTTAGCCCACTGAAATCTACAGATGTGATTTGATTTGTAAACTTCAAATGAGTCTGTGTAGAATTTCAAGAATCATTATGTCGTAGGTTGTATTTTTCAAAGATGGAAAATCTTACAGGTTGTTCTTCCAGTGTGATGTTGACATTCCTTTAGTGAGAGGTTGGGCAGTTCCTTTTTCTGCCTTTAAAATGGTTGGAAAAGGCAATCCCCTTCAACTTGGGCAGTCCCTTTTTCTCCCTTGACCAGTAAAATGTGGAGGAATGTTTGCTGTGTGACTTCTAAGGTTTGCTTATAGAATGTGATATGGCTCAGGAAACACATGAGGGCTGAATCTGAGAAGTCCTACCTCATTGAAAGGCATAACAAATGAGAAGTTAATGTAAATGAATTTACTAGGGGTACTCAGAAAAAAAGCAATTCTTGGTGTTTCAAATTCTTTCTCACACTTTGGCATGGTGGCATGTTGAAAGAATTTGGAAAATATCACATGACACCAATAAGTTTACCAAAAGAGCCCTTGCTCTGTTGGCTTGCCAACTTCGCTTCTCTTCTTCTTCCTTTTCTTCCTTAACTGAAACCTCTCTAGTCTGCATTTAACTCCTAAATCAATCATTTGTACATGTATTTTAATCTCTCTAACTTTTTTCACTCGGCTATAAAATGGGGATAAAAACAGTGGTGAGTTTTATTTGCTTAATTAGAGTGTTATAGAGTCAACACATAATTGCCTATCACTGTATCATTATCTCTCTGATACTGCAACATCTTACTGTATTATAATTTTTGGATTTAAATAGGGAACTGTGTGCTGATGGGGGATGGCTGCTCTCCTAGACAGTGTTGAAAAGGCCTAGGCTGCAAGGTTGTAACCCTTTGAGGAGAACTCCTAGTCTCCTGAGTGGTGGTTACAGAAAGTTACTTGAGCAACATAAAAGCCAGCTGAGTGGCCTGTGTCCTCAGGTTTTTTCCTAACCTTAGCACTCCTCAGCATTTGGAAGGATGCTCATTTTTGTTCTGCCTGGTGCATAGGAGAGAACCAGGCTCATTATTTTTAGGAACTCCAGGGAGGCCTTGTCTTCCACTGCAAAACAGAGTGGTGTGGGGTCACTTAAGGCCAACGTGTGTTTTCTTTTGTGAGGGAATTAGATAATGCAATCCTAGGGGAAAACTAGTTGGGATAAGTTTTTTTTTTTTTTTTTAATAGGAAAAGAGCTAGAAGGCCACAGAAGGAGGGACATGCACTATTAAATACATTTTACATTGTTCAGGAAAGTACAGCTCCTTTACAGAATCCACCTATGATAGTGGATTTAAACTGTGTTTCTCTCTGCCTCTTATGCTGAAAATAATGTAATTGGCAGAAAACATTGCTGAGGCAGCTGAATGAATTTCATGGGCTAAAACACCTGGGGAATTTGCAAGAAACAACTTTATACAATATATGATCAAGAAATGTGGTTCAAGGTACTTTGGAAAGGAGTGTTTCAGCCTTCTTTTCTCCTATCCAAGGCAGCTTTCTTGCGTCAATTCCCGTAATCACTGCCTGATTTCTCCTGCAGGCTCTGAGACTCCTAGAGAGGAGCCTTCTCAGCTTCAATTCTTTGGCACCTTTGTGACACATCCTGTAGGACCAGAACAGCGGTGCAGTGCTGGGCAAAAGGCACGTGCTTTGATCTTAAGGCCTAGGTTGCACTTTGTCTCTACCACTTACCAATGAGTGACAATGGGAAAGTGACTTATTATTTCAAAGCCTTGAGTTCCTAATTTTGTAAAAAGTCAGGAATAATACTTACCTTACAGGTATCCATTGAAGATCACACGAGTTGAAATATGAAATGCTTTATATACTTTAACATTTAAACAAATGTTAGTTCTTATATTTACTTTTTTCTTAATTATTTGTCCTTTCTCTCATGGTAGACTGAAGGGTTCTTGAGATTTTGAGTTTCTCGTAGCTTCTATCGTAATACTTGGTGTAAAGTAGGTGTTCAAAAACTTTTGAGGAAGGGATGCATGAATGAGTCCCTATTATATAACACTTGTGCCTCAATGACAGGAGAAATCAGAGGATTATAAATTAAACTTTGAGTATCTTTTCAGGTAATCATTTCTTAGAAGAAGATTCTTTTAAAATCAATGCATATGATGACCTGTACTCAGCTCTGTGGCCCAGGCTCCCCGGGACATATTTATGACTACGTACCATTCCTGAGCCTTGCTGATGCGCAAGTGCAGATTTAAAAGTTATGGAGTGAATTTGTAAGAATTAGGATGCAATGCAATTGTTTGGGATAATTGGGAATATGCTAATTTCCTTTTCAGTGTTTCACTGTGAAGTATCGTCCAGGAAATTCATTCTTATCTTTTAGAGCAGGGGTTCTCAAAGAGTGGTCCCTGGACCAGGAGCATCAGCTTCTCCTGGAAACTTTTTAGACATGCAGATTCTCAAGCTCCACCTCAGATCTACTGTATCAGAAATTCTGGGGCTGGGGCCCAGGAATCTGTTTTAACAAGCCCTTGAGGTGATTCTAGTGCATGCTCAAGTTTGAGTAGCTGACTGAGAATCTTGGGATCAAGAAGAAAAAACCAAAGGAGAGAAGAAAAACAGCAAGATTTTATTAGTTTTTAATATTAGATTTTAAAGAGTCCTTCTTTCCAGATAAAGAAACTGAGTCATAGAGATGGTAAATAACTTACTCTACTGGGTCAGCCTGAGAGAGCTGTATCCCTTTACATCAGGTTCTCCTGTGTAACTGTCTCTGCCATTTGGTAAACTCGTTAATGCTAATCTGAGAGATACAATATGTCACCTCTCTTAGGCAGTAACCTGGAGGTGTAGAGTAACTGAAATGGGGACACTGATGGTGGGACTTTGAGGTACTGCAGAAGGTTGGTCCTGGGGACAGATCCGACTTGTTAGGGTTCTCACATTGACCACAGAGAGTCATCGTTGTCTTCTATAGATAAGGGAAGACAGGACCCTGTCCTCACTGAGGTCAGCCCATTTTGGACCAATTACAAAATCTGTATTGTTTCCCTGGCAGTGGGCATTGAGCTGGCCCAAGATTATAAGACTTAGCAAAACTCAATCAGAAACTTGAGATAGTAACATTAACCGATTTTACACTGATTGAAAAGCTGTGGTGAGCACATGCTTTGCTCATAGGTAGGCCACAAAGGAGATAAAAGGAAGAAATGACAGAATTCAGGGACTTCATGGCCATTCCTGCTACAAATATCTCAAACAGGACTGCTACTTGATGAGAAATTGTGTGCACCAGAGCCAAATAAAGTCTCATGCTATCGTGGAAAAAAAAGAACATTATACTTTGTTCTTTCGTCATGCTTGGGTTCATACTGTCCCCATCAAAAATAACGTTTCACAATGCTGTTTGGCCGCTTTAAATGATAATTGCTCTACTCTAGTCCCTGTAATTGCTTTCTTCCCTGCTTTTTCTCTCTCTTACTAGTAATATGCTGTTGTTTGTGTTTTGAAAGGATATTAACCACTAAAACCCTAAAGTAATGTATTTGATTTTTCTGTGGAAACTGGCAGTACTAATCATGCCTGGGAGCCGGTTCCCCCCGCAGTGTAGATGCATTATTTATTGTACTTTGAGGCAACAATTTCTGTCCTCCTCCTGCCTTCTGTTGACCTTCCTCCAACAGCCTGCAAGTTACCAATCTTTTTTACATTTGTCCTTACACCTCTATCCTCTCCTTGAAACAAGAGCCTGAAATTTTCTCGCCTCAAAAGCTTTTTCTAACTTGGGAGAAGACTAAGGAAGTTTTTATTTTCTACTATATTTCTAATAGAAAATAATCTTAAAGTCAGGTGTCACATTTTATACATTTCCAGATCTCCCACCATACCATACAGCATCAGGTGTTTAGAAAGGGTTAGACATATTTCTTAAATTAAATTACAGCAGTCACCCAGAAAGGAAAGGGGAAGTAGATAGAAAGAGCAACAAAACCCAGGATACGGTCAGCTTTTCTTCCTCTCCTTGACCTGGTTAACCTTGTTGATATAAACACACACATGTACACACTACACAACACTGTAAACAACTGTAAGGCCAGGATATGATATACATTTGGTATAGAACCTGTACTGCATTTAAACTTTGTGTGTATGTGTGCATGTGGACTGTGTCTTGCCAGCAGAGTCCACTTTCACCTTCCACATGGATGCCATAAATATCTCACTACCAGCGAGTGCACCTAGCTTTACTGGAGGCCTTTAGGTCATTGTAATTCGGGACAGTCCTGGGGCTATATCAAACCGTGGCTGTGTCACTGGGAGGACTGTTGAAGGACTTAATGAGAAGATGGAGAGAGATGTGGGCAATCATAGGAATGTAGGTCTGGGATGAAGGTTAAGAGATAATAGATTGGTAGAGTAGACACAGAGAAAGGTTTGAGTCAGATTGTTGGGAGAATGGAACAGTGAACAAGAGCATGAAACAGGGCATTACCGATCTAGACTGAAGAGTCTGTGAGTGCCTCCATTCTGGAGACTCATAGGCTGGCCCCTGCCTAAAAAATGTTACAAATGATCTGTAGGACTGCCTTTATTTCATCAGAATGGTCTTGAAACTATTGTCCATTGAAGGGGAGGGGAGGAAGCTTGAAAATTGAAATGAATCAAAGGCAATCAAGAAACTATATGGTCCTAGGGAGTGTGTGGACTTTTGGGGATATTGTCTTAGAAATGATAATTAAATTGTTTGGAATTATAGGACAGAATTATCAACTGAGTTGAAAAACTCATGTAGGCAGCCTGGGCACATAGAACATGACAAGGAATAAACTGTCCTTTAGCTCTTGAAATATGTGTCTTCTATGATCGAGAATAACTAGAGGACAAGGTTGGCTCTTTGGAAGCCAGGGGGAACCTGAGTTCTTTAGGGTTGTGGACTCCTCCAAACATAGAGATGTATTGAGGTTGCACTTGCCAATAGTCACTTCTCAACTACTTTTACTGTAGCCCTGTCCTCCTCCTTGGGCCTCCTCAGGAGACCCGGCGTTTGCAAGACCTCCTGAAGGTACAAAGCTCCCCATTGAGGTCCCTCTGGAGGACAGAGTTGTAGGCTCTAAAATCTTCCATCTCTCATCCTTGTTCCCTCACAGTTCCGCTTCCTAATCTTGTTGAGAGGCAAATGACAGTTTGGTAGGGGGTAGGATGGAGGATTATTTTAGGCACTGAGTTTCGCCTAGAAAGTAAGATAGTCATGACTAATGACATACAGGTTCTCACGGAGTAGAACAGGCCAACATAGAAAGACAAACAGAGCAAAGCTTCACCTTTCCAACTTGACAATTGCTTACCATTCTGTATTAGCAACTAGCCAGCAGGCTTCTGCATAAGCGAGGAAGACAATTATCTCTGGGGAAGTTTCTAGGAGTGCCAGTTAATCTTCTTTGCCCAAACGTATTACTCCCATGAATCTGTCACAGTATCTGAAATTCCACCATTAAAACCGCCTTCCTTTGGCTGAAAGCACTGTACCTCAAGTATTATTCTCTCTCCCTTCTTTTAATTGCAGTTCTGATGGAGTAGGGCAAGCCGAGCAAGGAAAACAAACATAGTCACAGGACTGGCCTCAAGGGAAGCATGAGAGTTTGAATCCTCTTCTGTTTGCATACATTCCAAGTTCACAGTCTCAGCTGCCACTGATCTCCTCTCAAGGTTGGAATGGCCAGTCTTAAGGGACTCTGTCTCTATGTCATGGATAATGGTGGCTGGAACCAGCTGGCTGGCAGTAACATGAAAAGGAAGGGAGACACAGGTGCAGACAGAGAAGATGGAAGTGTCACATTCTCATGAACTAAGTGGCTCTTTTACTAAAACTGGACAGAACGGGCCACTTCCCCTTCAGCAACCTAAACAACACTGGACAAGTGAACCACTGTATCATGTTGCAAATTAATCTTCAGTTGTCTTGCTAGGACTGTTCAAACTTCTAGTTCAAGATTTCTGGCTTGTATTGAAAGTTTACTTTCTCTTAGGCTCCCATGTTTATATCATACCCTCTTGAATCTGATTTTATTTCTTGCTTCTGGACTTTTCCTTTCTGGAATTTCTTTCATTATGCTCTTTTTTAAAAGAAAAATTTAGTGACTTCAAATTTACCTTATCCTCTACAAATTTTATAATCTTAATTTTTATTCTTGCTTATGGTTCTCTAACGAAGTCGTTAAATAAGATTGCAGTGGTAACACATTAAAATCCTCTTTGTAACTCAATGTATTTCCATTTCAGAATTTTTTTCCCCAGTGCTTCAGGCTATCTTTGGTATTCAGGATCCTGCTCACATCTGAACTAATTTGAATTAATTTGATCATTCAGTTACCATGAGCTTTGTGATATGTAACAACCTAAATCCTCCATCCCATAGAGTGAGAGTGCCACTGAAGCTTTGAGGAAGTTTTATCTAAGTGGTTGAAAGTGCCTGGGAAGTTTGGTGCCACAAAACTCCTGCTTAAAATGAAACAGACGAGTCAGATTGCTCCATTAAGTTGACCCATTAGTTTAGCCCAAATCACTAAATGTTTGGGAGCCACTGTGGGTCTGACCTTGGAATTGGTAGGCATCAAAGTTTTTAGCCCTGCCTGTGACTTGGTGGGATTTACCTTCACTCTTCCTACTGTCATAACATGGGTAACATTTCCCATTAATTGGGTATCTGCTTGTGAAGAGTCACACAATTATAAAGGAACTTGCTTCACAGATTAAAGATTAGTGGTGCATATTATCTGTTACTGGTAAATATATTTCTTGATATTATCTTTCTTTAATAGTCTCAACCAGTAGACTTATTGACAGAGAAACCTACTCTACTCTGGGAGAGAGGCCACTTGCCCTAACTTTCTTGGTGGCTACAGAATAGGTTGGAAGATATTGTAGGTCAGAGTTTGAGGGAGGAGAAGAAATTTTAGGAAGAGAGACCATAGCGTTGACAGTCTTTTTTCTGTATCCAACATGGTTTGAGAGTTCTAGCTAGAGTCCTCTGGACTCAAAAATAGAAGGGACCAAAAATGTAGGACATTAAGTAAGGGGAACTCATTCAGAATGGGCAGCTTAAAAACTGTGGATGCAAACAGTTGTCAGTTTTTCCCAGTAGAGCATTTCATATGGATTTATTAAGATGCTATATTTCTGTAAAGATAGACAGCATTGTCAGTACTCAGAAAATACCCCCTTCAGGATCAGTCCTTATTCAATGGCATATAGAATACCAACACTTACTCTGCAGAAGTACAGGAGAGAGAATTTCCCATTAGATGTTTCTAAAGTGTTAGTGTCATTAAGTGTGTGTGTGTGTTGTTGGGGGCCAGGACAGAGAAGAAGTTCAGGGACACATTTTCACTTTTTGCCAGAAATCTGAGGCGGTCTCCTAGTTGTGAGTTTATACAACCCTAGTCTGAAAGGCTGATTGCAATGTAGTGTGTGACATTGGTGTGCATTTTGAGTTAGAGACCAGAGGCATCATTTCATGGAGGAACTTGATGTTAATTCAAGATGGCAAAGTATGAAAAGGCTGAGGGACTAACCGCTGTTTACTTGGTAGGAGAGGAATAGGACAATTTGCGCAGGCGTGAATGCGCCACAAGTAACTGCATGTCTGCTATCCAGCTGAATTAATTCGCATTTAAAACCCTGAGAGATGGTCAAAACAGCCTCTGGGAGAGCAGAATATCAGCACTGAAACTTGTAGTGTGTTCTGTACTTTGGAAAGTAGGTTATCCTTAAGCATGAAGATCATTGAAGAAAACAGTTCTCATTACCAGTTACCACAGAGAGAGTCAATACAATGAACTTGTGGTTCTTTCTGCTTATTAGGCCACAATGTATACATCAGGAAAAGTCTCTCCAGCTCCTATCATTTCTTCCCAGACTTCAACCCCTATCCCTCACCTTCTGATCTGATATGGAATGAGAGGTGACTTAGTGTCATCTCCTGCCTGGATTCCTCTCTCTCTGTCTTCTCCATCTCCTTGAAGTTGAACTTGTTTGTTCATGATACTAGCTTTAACTTACAGATTCATGATAGTCCTAGTCCTTGAGTCAAAGCTGGCAGAAGGAGGTTGCATTTGATTGCCTATGATATCCTTCTTGCCTGTCTGCTGAAGACGTGTCTGAACAGAATGGAACTCCGAGCCTAGGAGTTAGAAGCAGCCCAATCCATCAGAGTTAATGTTGAGGGGACAACTCAGGCAGAATCATGAACATGAACCAGACAAGGGAAGTACAAAGAAGAAAAGGAGTGATGGATCTCAAAGCTGAAGTGGAAACCAAGTTGGCTCTCTCTGAAGGAAACTTAGAAGACGGGGATAGGGAGCCAGTTTTTTGGAAGCATAGGAGGCATATGTTCCTTCAGATGGAGCCAACTGTATTCTCACATCCCCTCTCAGATCCATCACTCCCTTTCTTCTTCCCACTTCCCACTGTTCATGACACTAGCTGAGTTGTCCCCTCAAGATTAAGTCTGATGGGTTGTGCTGCTTCTAACTTCTAGGACGCAGCTCCACTCTATTTAGCTGGTTTTATAGAATTCTTCCTTGATTTGCCTAGTTATCTCCCATCACTAACATTTGCCACACACACAGATGACCAGAAGCTTGCTATTCCATGTCTGACTCCTGACCACAGCCATTGCCAGTTTTCCCTCCTGTAATTCATCTGCCAAACTGACTACCCGTGAAAGGAACACTCATTTCCAGAACAAGGGCCAAGCTTTCATTTTCTCTTGAGTTGCACTTTCCTGGCTCCAATTCTATTGCCAGTGACCAAATGACCAATTATGTCTGGGGCCTGAGTCATCCAAGGTATGACATTTACAGAAAAGCCATACTCTTTCCATAATTTTTAGGATCTCCCTGGCTCCCCAATCCAGTCCCACCTTGTAAGGAAGAATGGATACTTACCACCACCTCTGGCCTCTGCCCTTATTTCATAATTCTAGCTGTGCTCCCCCCAGGCCTTGGTGGATACTAGCTTATTGTTAAGATCGTTCTGACTGCTATTTTTGCTTCCTGGGTGATCTGCCTCCATTATAACTTTTGTTAGCTAGCCCTTTCATGCTGTATTCTCTGTCTGCTGTATAGTTAGAATTTCTTTGTGTTTTATGTTTCTTGAACTTCTGCCTTGGGGTCTGACCTTTCTTAATCAATATTTTGTGGCATGGTTTGCATGCTTGTACCTCCTTTACACACTTATTTGGTTAGATTCATGCTGATTCCTTGAACCAGTCTTTGGTTCCAGTATCTGCTTCACTGTCCATTCTTAAATTTAAAACACTTCTTTCCTTACAGTGATTAATATCCTGGCTGTGACTACATCTAGATTGTTGGAACCACTATGGTTCTGTCCTTGCTACTCAGGCCTACTGTACTACCTGCTTGGTGTAGATAATGGTCATTCTGATTATCTGTGAATAAAGAATGAGGGAGGCCTAAAGAAAGGACAGAAGAAACTCACAAAGTATCTATCTACTAGAAATAGAGGCAAGCTTCACGGAACTAGAAAAGTGATTAGTCACCATCTTTCTCTTATAGTGGCCACGGAGTCTATCATTTCCACTTCTCTCTGTATATCCGCAACATTCTTGTTCTTTCTGGACTAGCTTTCTCTATATGCCTGTTAGTTTTACCTTCCATAACTTTGGTCTGCTATAGATTGACCTATATATTGGTTCCCATAAGATGAGGTATCTATTCCTGATCCAATCAGAGATGACTGAGAAGGGGGCTCTAGTGGCAAAACATAGCCATCCAGACCCATCACTTCAGCAGAGGTCATGAGCAAGGATAACTTCCAAAGAAAAAGGAAGAGACTGAACATGTTCCCTAATACAATTAACTAAGAATTTGACTAAAATGTGGTCAATTCAATGGCCATGTATGGATAGGTCAATAATATTTTTAAAAAAGCCAAAAAAAAAAAAAAAAAAAGAGAACTAAGTACTGCAAAGTGATAGAAGTAGTGTTAAAATTTCAGAGACAAGTGATTGAACCTAATCAGGTGTGATAAGTTGGCAAAGAAATACACACTAAAGGGAGGTAAGAAATAAATGAAATTTAGAGAGTGGAAAGTGTAGATAAACTTGATTTGATGACTTAATTAATACTAAAAATATCCTGTAGGAATATATAAGGGAATCTAAGATATTTTGAGTTTATTTGGAAAAATATTCCTAACTACTGAAAAGTGTGTCCAGGGTTTTGTACCCTTCTATTAAAATGTCATTAAGAAACTAATTAGAGAATTATAATTATCATCGATTAAATCTCTCATTGAAAGAACAGAAAAGCATGTCCGATATGATTCTATAGAGAAGATTAATAGAGCCAGATCTGGAGAAGGACAGACTGTACTAAGACATTGATTCTCCCAACGTCCTGTGTCCACCAAGGGCAAGAGCTCAACTATATTCTGGGAGAGTGAAGGCATTACATTTCCTGAATACTTATCTCTGAGAAGCTTGGAGCTTCTCTAGGGTGCTGTCAGTGGCAGATTGTGGGTAGCCATTGCACAGGGCAAGTGAGAGATGCCAGACAGGATTAGTATCTGTTACCTGACAAGCCAGCTAGGAAGGCAGGAACATTCATACAGGAAGCAGTGAGTTTAGTGGGTGAGAGCATAGACGTCAGACTGGAGTTTGAATCCTGACCCCAGCGCTTACTAAGGTGGACTAAGGTGCACTGCTTTATCTTGTTAATCTTCTATTTCCTTAGCTATAAAATGTGGGATAGTCATTCTTACTTCATAGGATAGTTGTTGGGCTGTTGGTAAGATATGTATCAAATACCTAGCACCGTGACTGACATTATAGGTTTACCATAAATGATAGTTGTTATTATTACTCAAAATGAATGAAAGAAACAGGCAGAAAATGGGATCTAGGGTGGAACATGGCATACTGTGAGGTGTATGAAAGTGGGTCACTATTTTCCTGGTATATGTTGATAAATCTTGGTAGGTATACACTTCTTTATGTGAAACGAGTCAAAGAACTACAAGCATTTGGACCTAGTGTACTATAATGAAAAGATGACAAGGCCATTTGGGGAGACCTCAGCATTTTTGCAGTTGGCAAAAAATTTCTGCAATTTTTCTCTGTGTCTATTAAGTGAGCTTTAAGATCGTTTTCTTGGTCATTTTCTAAAGGGTCTCAGAGACCCCTTTGAACCCTCTCTTTCCTTTTCAACATGCATTTAAGGATCATTGGTTTTGCCTGTTCTTCCCCAATCTTTCTAAGAGTCATTTAGATTCTTCAGAATCACAGCTCAAGGGTAAATTTTAAGCATCTCATAAATAGACTCTATTGCAGCTTTCCCTAGATTGGCCTCTCTCTCTCCGTTCTTTTCACTCCACTATAAACTGAAAATATTAGCGCAAAGACTTCCTTCTCTAAATTACAACAATTTCACTCAAATTTCTATACTAATACAATGTTGCTCTCTCAGGTCCAGTTTCTTTCAAAGACTCAAAAATGCCTGAGCTTTCGGCAATATTTCCATTTCAATGAAATTATAGGCAAAATCATTGGCATGTAAATTGTGGACATCATGACAGTTTATCACCCTCCCAAAATAATTAAGCATGCATCACCTAACAACAGTCTTATCCTATGTTACTATAATGCCATTATTACACTCAAGGAATTTAACATTGATAAATCATATTTTCTGTTTTTTTCAGATGTACATTGTAATATATTTCCAGTTCTGTGTAGATTACATCATATTCACAACCCAAAAACTAATTATAGTCCATCACCTCACATGTGAGCCTAATCACCCCTTTTGACTTCCCCTCTCCCCGCTTCCCCTATGGTAACCACTAATCCAATCTCCATTGCTATGTGTTTGTCGTTGTTTTTATCTTCCACTTATGAGTGAGATCATATGGTATTTGACTTTCTCCCTCTGACTTATTTCACTCAGCATAATACCCTCAAGTTCCATCCATGTTGTCACAAATGCCTGGATTTCATCATTTCTTATGTCTGAGTGGTATTGCATTGTGTATATATACCACATCTTCTTTATCCATTCGTCCCTTGATGGGCACCTAGGTTGCTTCCAAGTCTCGGTTATTGTGAATAATGCTGCAATGAGCATAAAGGTGCATGCATCTTTATGCACTTCTGTTTTCAAGTTCTTTGGATAAATATCCAGCAGTGGAATAGCTGGATCATATGGTAGCTCTATTCTTATTTTCCTGAGGATACTCCATACTGCTTTCCATAGTGGCTGCACCAGTTTGCACTCCTACCAGCAGTGTACCAGGGTTCCCTTCACTCCACATCCTCTCCAAACACTTGTTGTTTCCTGTCTTCTTAATTATAGCCATTCTGACCAGAGTGAGGTGATACCTCATTGTAGTTTGATTTGCATTTCCCTGATAGCTAATGATGCTGAGCATCTTTTCATGTGCCTGTTGGCCATCCGTATATCTTCTTTGGAGAATTCTCTGTTCAGATCTTTTGCCTATTTTTAAATGGGCTTTTGGTTTTTTTGTTGTTGAGATGTATGAGTTCTTTGTATATTTTGGATATTAACCCCTTATCTGACATATCGTTTGCAAATATCTTCTCCCAATTGTTAGGTTGTCTTTTCGTTTTGTTGGTGGTTTCCTTTGCTATGCAGAAGCTTTTTAGTTTGATGTAGTCCCATTTGCTCATTTTTCTTTTGTTTCCCTTGCCCGGTCAGACATGGTACTTGAAAATATGCTCCTAAGACCGATGTCAAAGAGCGTACTGCCTATGTTTTCTTCTAGAAGTTTCATGGTTTCTGGTCTTACGTTCAAGTCTTTAATCCATTTTGAGTTGATTTTTATGCATGGTGTAAGATAATGGTCTACTTTCATTCTTTTGCATGTGGCTGTTCAGTTTTCCCAACACCATGTATTGAAGAGACTCTCCTTTCTCCATCGTATGCTCTTAGCTCCTTTGTTGAATACTAGCTGTCCATAAAAATGTGAGTTTATTCCGGGCTATTGATTTTGTTCCATTGATCTGTGTGTCTGTTTTTGTGCAGTACCAGGCTGTTTTGGTTACTATGGCTTGGCTTTATAGTATATTTTGAAATCAGGGAGTGTGATACCTCCAGCTTTGTTCTTTTTTCTCAGGAATCTTTTGGCTATTCGGGGTCTTTTGAATTTGAATAGACCAGTCACCAGTAAGGCAATCAAAACAGGAATCAAAAACCTCACAAAAAGTAAAAGTCCAGGACCAGATGGCTTCCCTGGTGAATTCTCCCAAACATTCAAAGAAGACTTAAATACCTATCCTTCTCAAACCCTTCCATATTTTCTAAAGTACAGTCCATATTCAAATTTTGTTAATTGTTCCTAAAATATTCTTTATAGTTGTTTTTGTGGTTTTACATCCTGATGTGATCACAGATCACTCTTTTCTGTGGTTTTCATTGGATGGGTACTTTTACAAAGTCACGGGGTGATTCTGACCACCCCTTGTCTTCCCTTCCTGTTGAAAGTCAGGGAGGTAGAATCCTACTATTCTCACTCATGAGTGTGGTTCTTAGGATTTTATTTTACAAATTCTACAAATACATAATAAAAAACATCATATGCTAAATTTTCTTAAAATTAGGAATGCTTCCAGAGGCATGGGGTTATTATGGGAACTTCAAGGCTCGAGATTCCTTTGGGGAGAAGATTTCTGAATCAATAGATCCCTAAGATGCATTCCAACTGGGCTGGGTTAGAAAAGGGTGGATAGAGTTCTGACATCAGAGGGACTGATGCTCTGTTGAGAGTTGTTTATTTTCCCAGGAACCAGAATTGTTTAGGATTTAGCACCTGCCAAGGTTATGCAATTGCCAAATAGACCTCTAAGATACACTAGTATTTTCAGTCAAAGATGATGGCCTGACAGATGAAAAGAACCACAACTTTCAAGTCTTGCCTATTGTGAATAATGCTGCAATGAACATAGGGGTGCATGTATTGGTGCCCATCAAGGGATGAGTGGATAAAGAAGATGTGGTATATATACATAATGGAATACTACTCTGCTATAAGACATGATGAAATCCAGCCATTTGTGACAACATAGATGGAACCTGAGGGTATTATGCTGAGTGAAATAAGTCAGAGGGAGAAAGTCAAATACCGTATGATCTCACTCATGCATAGAAGATAAAAACAATGACAAACAAACACATAGCAAGAGAGATTGGATTGGTAACCTTAGGAAAAGGGGAGAGGGGGTAGGGCAAAAGGGGTGATTAGGCGTATATGTGTGGTGATGGACTATAATTAGTTTTTGGGTAGTAAACATGATGTAATCCACACAGAACTTGAAATATATTATGATATACATCAGGAAACTATATAATGATATAATCCAATGCTACTGCAATAAAAAATTAAATTAAATTAAAAAAAGAAAGAACCACAACTCACTGTTATTATTATCAAAGTTGTCATTGTAAAGTGATAAATGTTAATATATAATACGAAAAAATTCATTATTAATAATTGCTTGTAGTGCCACTGTTTCTGTCTACTTTGTAGTATCCTTTTTTTTTTTTAAAGATTTTATTTTTTTCCTTTTCCTCCCCAAAGCCCCCCAGTACATAGTTGTATATTCTTTGTTGTTGGTCCTTCTAGTTGTGGCATGTGGGACGCTGCCTCAGCGTGGCTTGATGAGCAGTGCTGTATCCACGCCCAGGATTCGAACCAACGAAACACTGGGCCGCCTGCTGCGGAGCGCGCGAACTTAACCACTCGGCCACGGGGCCAGCCCCTGTAGTATCCTTTGTTAAGAGTAGGAAGGTTATCATTGTTTCCAATCTTCTCATCACTATAGTTTTTAATGGGAATTTTTTTCTTCATGCCTGTTTTAAAGACTGTGAAAGAAGCTCTGGAAAGCCCAACATTGCTTTAGGGTTTAGTAAATATTCAAACTCATTGCAAATGAGATAAAACTGGACAGTAGAAAAGTAATATGAAGCTATTACTCAAATATTTCATCAGTTAAGATTAGTTGATTGACAAATTGTTTGTGAAGTAATGCACTTGTAAGAACAGCTCCAGGAGCTGTCACTTTCTCTGCAGCATCATCTGATAGAAAGTGTTAAGGATATGTAGGAAGCAGAAGCATTACTACTTTTTGCTTTTTTATCTTGACATGGCCTTCCCTCTAGGATTAATTATCTTTCTTTTTGTATTGTAGGTTTTATCTCAGTTGCTTTCACTTCCAGGGTAGCCTTCCCAGAATGAATAGAAGAATAAGGTAGTGCTGATTGATTTGGTTTGATACTGACAGAGAGCTTTGAGCTTTTTGATTGTTAGAGTGAGATTTCCTGAAATTGACAATAGTGACTCTGTTCTCTTCCTTCCACCTACAGCGTACAGAGACAATGCAAGAAACAGAAGACAAGGACATGCCATCACCTTTGTGCTTTTAGGTAGTGTCAACTTAACTCTAGAACACATCAGAAAATCAAGACTATACGGCCTAATCTTACAGGATGAAATTGTGATTTCTTTGTGTGATATTGTTCACTATCTTCCTATAATTTTCTACATTCTCCTTGCCCCTCCCCCTTCAGAATTGCCAAGAAATTTTAAATAATGTTTCTGGGCAGTATGCAGTGGTGAGAAGTTATGCAAAAGCCACAGGACAAGTTTTCCTGGGAGTGGGGATACTATTGATTTTACTTGAAGTTTTTGGGGAAAAGTTAAGAAATTTAAATGATGATATTATTGAAAGTATTATGAAATATTACAAGAAATAAATGTATGGTAATACAACACAAAATTTATATCATTTTTAAAGATACGAAAAAGACTTTATGGACCTTTTTCTGCTTATGCTAGAACTATCTTTTGCCACTGAGGTTCTATGGTAGCAAAAACTTGCAAAACAAGGTCATATGAGCTATAGGTCTGAATCTAGATGAAAGCCAACTTTGAAATTATCCAGGAATTGTTTTGGTTAATATGGCTATAAGTCTTCTTCCAATTTCTCATGACACAGTTTGGGTTCCCCAGTAAGAAGATTCTGAGATGGAATGGCTTTGTCTTGCCGTATCTTCAACTCCAGCCAGACGTTTTTCATTTCAGGTCCTTAAAGCCAGGGAGCTGAATGAAGTCACACAGCAAAGAAGGTGGCACCTCCCCAGTCTGTAGATGACAGGTTCTCACAGAAGGGTTGTGAATGGAAGGAAACAACTGACATCTTCAATCCAAGTAGCATGAATTAGTAATGAAATTAGAATACATCTTCCAAAAGTCACTGCTTTGGAGAAGGAAACATTTGTCTAGATATAAAAATTCTAACATGTTTGCTAAAATTCAGTTTTACAACTTACATCTCCTTCTATCTCTCTGGAATGGCAGTGGAGTTGGAGTGATACCTTTTTATGAAAGCAAGCAGAATTTACTCTAGTTTGAACCCCCAAATACCTTTGCAGTAACTCACCACTGGTAAGGGCATGCCTAAGTTATGCTATGATGATTTTTCTTTGAGTATATTTGGAAGACAGTGAGTTCTGCCTCAATATATATTGCAGGTTTGAAATATTCTTTTCCATCATAAATAGCCAAATAGCATCCAAAGAGACTCGTAAGTCAACATAAACTATTCAGTCTAATGTTCTAGATTCTGGAATATCATTACAGAGTAAAATGTTTCCTTCTCCTCACCATGATATGACAATCAAAATGAGAAAATATAAGATGCACTTGAATGCACAAATGAGTCATATTTAACTTAGTGTGAGTCTCTGCCCTGGCCTAGCCCCATCTCAGCTGTTTGTGTTGAACATTCAGCTAGCTGTCAATTATGCCATCTATTTTTTGGAATCAGAGACAGGGAGTCCTTCTGTGTCATGTTTATTCTGCTCCTGGATTGACACTGCAAATCTCTATGCTTTCAAACTCTCTGGGCAACACTCCCATGTGTCCTTGAATAATGCTGATACAGAGTAACACGTCACATTGCTGCCTTTGACTTTTCAGCTCATTACTGTGTTCTCTCCTGGAGAATGAGGCCTGCTTGTCACTTTCATTACTTTCAGACTTGTGTCCCAGGGACCAAGCTCAGTTTCTGTTCATCCCTATCTTATTTTCAGACAAATTCCCTTGAACAATCTGACCCTCAAGTGATGCTCCCGCTGTTCTCATTGCCAGAGAGGGCTCTATGACCCACTCCTCCCACTGTGAACTACTTCGTTTTATTTTCTACCTTCCTGAAATTGAACTTGAATTGCCATCATCCTCCTGTGGATTATTTCCTATGTGTCAGCCACTATTGAGGTCAGTATTCTGTCCACTCCTGCTCCCTACTCCACATGTTTTGGCTGGCCTCCATTTCACTCTTAGGCTGTGAAAAGGCTCCAGCTATGGCATTATATGTTTACTATGGAAGCTAACACTGTTGTTTAACGAAAACTTAAGTTATTCCTTAAGATACTCAACAGTAATTAGAATTTGGATCATTATCTCTTTGGGGCATGATCACAATGTAAAACTACATTGTGTTTCTTTGTTTCAGGTCTTGATTTACATAAAGAACCTTAGCAAAAAAACCAAAATATCCTCTCACCGCCTCTCATTCTAATGGCATTGGCAATTGAATTTGGCTTGGGAAACTTCCAATCTTAGATGGTTAAGAACCCATATCCAGTAAGATAACTATATAACTATTGTCTGAGAATCCTGGAAATGTTGGATTTTAGGTATCATCTCCTTCCCTCTACACTGAGGCAGAGACAGAGAAAGAAATCAACAAAAACATATCAGAACAGTCTTTAAATCCATGAAAGGAGTAAAATGTTCATTGGAAAAATATGGAAATGACATCTTAATAATAATAGAAATAAAAACAGCAGTTACTGACATAACACATCCATTAATATTGTTCCTGCTACCACCTCTGGTGCCATTTAATGAACCCCTACTCCATAGGTGCTTTAAACTCATTCCCTTTGCAAGGGAGAGATTATCATCTTCATTGCATGTGGAAAGGAAGTCAAGACTAAGAAAGATCAAATAACTTGTCTAAGATCACATAGCTAGTAAGTGACCAAGCCAAAAACTGAATCTAGGTCTGTTTGATTAAAAAAGTGTATGTTTTAACCACTACAACAAGATGACTCTCATCAGCTATCAGCTTGTTCAGAGATTGCATCTGCAAGGTTTTATATACATAAGTAAAAGGAAATGGAACAAATTTTCTGGTAAATTGGAAAGCTGATTTCAGCCTAGGTCCTGATTCCCATTACTAGTTTTATTTTTCCTTTTCTGCTTGGGCAGATGTTGGCAATGTCTCTGCATATAACCAGCCAAATTGACCAGCAAATCCCTTCAGTGGACTTCATGCATCACTCAGGCCAGCTGTGACTGCTGGAGTGGTTTCCTGTGGCCAAGGAGCTTTGAGAATTATGAGCAGCCATGGCAAACATGGAGAACCATTCCAATCTGACTGAGATCTGTTCACTTGTTGCTTTTAGATCTCCTCCTTGTCCTAGTGTGACTTTTTAGTATCAAATTCCAAAGATAAAGAAATTTTATACTTAGCTCATACTTTTTGACTGTAATGGTCGTTGTTGACTCACTGTATGGATTCATTTGGCCCACCCTCTGGAATGAACCGAGCATGCAAAACGTGACCCAGGTGGCAAGCCTAGATTGCCCTGAGCCTTTCCACATGGAGAACGACATTCGCCTTTTCCTATCCAGGGTTCCTGATTTCTGGGATTTCTTTCCAAGAAGCAAGTGGATGAGTAGACTAAGTTAAGATAATGTAAACAGCAAAGATCTTGTTTATTACTTGAAACCAATTTGATCAAGAGAAGAGATAGAAGGTCCCTATCTTTCTCTTTTTGAATATGCCGGTTCAAATTAACCCTTTTACACATATTGCATTCTTCCCCTTCATTGCATCCTTCTTGTTCTATGTTGGAAACTTTTCCCTAAACTCTTACCCAGATCTTCCTCTAGGAGGAGCTCATTAGGAATCACTCCTTGCTTCATTTCACGTGATTTTTCCTCTTTCTAATCTATTGCCATAAGTTGAAGTTTCAATTGCCAGGCAACTGCAAGTGGGGAAAGTGTGGTGCTGTTTAATCTTAGCTCTTAATTTATTTGGTCTAATTATTTTATTATCTATGCTATTAGCTCTTTTCACTCTATTAGCACTTTTCATTCCTTGTTAAAGGAATAGTAACCATTCCACTACCCTGCCTTTTTCTATTCGTTTGCCTATATTTCTTCTCAAGATCTAGTGTGTTTGTACTCTGTCAAATTTACAAATTTAATTCCTTTTCTTCCCACTAGCTCACTTTGATTTCCTTTCTTTTCTTTCTATATGAAATTCTCCCTTGGATCAATATGTTCCACTCAAAAGAAATTGGTTTCAAAGCTCAGTTTCTCAGTTCAGAAAAGAATTTTAATTGTCATTGACAAACTCTTTCCTCTATGTAAAACTTTTCATGTAAGTGGAGAAGATTCAGCCCATGAATTTAGATTGATGAAAATGGATGGCTTTCCTATGTGATCTCTTCTTGTTTCCAGAAAGCAAGGAACACCAAAACGTTTCTGGGTAGCCTGGTGAAAAGAATACCTAAAATCTCTGCTTAATGATGGGGAGTGTGTTTTAGTATTGTATGAGCTACTGTAATTTAGAACCTGAGAGCGAAAGTTCAGGTATGACTAGATGAATAAGAACTAAATCTGAATTCATAAGTGGGTATTGAGAAAGGATACTGTTGATAAATTTAACGTCCGAGAAAAAAAAATAGACAAAAAAGTTACGTGTTACACGTGACAGATCTTAGAGACCTATTTAGAATCATAGAATCAAGGAGTGTTATAGCTGGAAAACTGCTTAGAGAGTATCTATTTCAACCCTTCATTTTGCTGATTAGAAAATGGAAGTTTAGGGGCTGGTCCTGTGGCTGAGTGGTTAAGTTTTCTCTCTCTGCTATGGCTGCCCAGGGTTTTGCTGGTTTCGATCCTGGGCGCGGACATGGCACCGCTCATCAGGCTACGTAGAGGCAGCGTCCCACATGCCACAACTAGGAGGACTCACAACTAAAATATACAACTTTGTACTGGGGGAATTTGGGGAGAAAAAGCAGAAAGAAAAAAAAAGAAAAGAAGAAGATTAGCAACAATTGTTAGCTCAGGTGCCAATCTTTAAAAAAAAAAATGAATACCTGTGCTGTGAATAAACCTCTGGAGTTCAGCAACTTCTTCATTTTAGTTCAGTTCCTTTAAAGAAAAAAAAAAAGAAAATGGAAGTTTACAGAGGTGAAATTGTTATTTCAAGATTATCTAACTACTTAGTGTCAGAGCTCAGACTGGTGTTTCCAGGATATAATATTCATGGTGGACATATCTTACCAAAGGCTGAATCATAAATATGCTTCAATTTGAAGGTACCATGAGATGTTTACTTCAGTTCAGTTTAATCAGGTCCATTTAGGTACTACCCTTATGGCTTTCAAGGATTTTGGAAAATTCCAAGCAAATTGAAGTCCCCAGAGCTAAATAGCCAGAAATGCAGACAGCCTAAACTGAGATCCTTTCCACAGAACTTGATATACTAAAAGGCAAAAATGACTCTCTTTGGTCTTCACTGTTTGACAACAGACCTTGGGAAAAGAATATGGAAAACAAATTTTTATGGATTCATGGAAATTTGTCTTAAGTTGGATTTCCCCATAAGCATATCCTGAGACAAGGATTTGAGTGAAAATATTTTCTTGGAGAGATGATCTCAGGAAGCACTAGTTGGGGAATGGGGAGGTGAGCTAAGGAAGAGTGTCTTATCATTACAGACAAGTAGGGCTCAAAGCCTGATGGGGACCTCTGACATGCTGTGTAGAATATTCCTCTGAGTTTTTAGGAGGCAAGGAAGCTGGGGTATTTATTCACCAACTCCCATATGTCATTGCTTGAGAGTTTCTCCTGGGAGTAGACATTTTGGGTCTGCCCCGTGAAAGAGCTTCACTGCAGTTCTTAAGGCTATAGAAAGCCTTCAGTAAAAGAATTGCGGATAATTGCAGTAAGAAACCATTGGCACACACTGGAATAGCGAGTGTTGAGGGAATATGGGTGGGATATGGATACTGTCTGCTACGACGGGCAAATGAGCAGCGGTGGGAATGGGGGATGAAGCACATAAGCTCAAGTGGATCAGCCAAATGCATTTTGAATCTCATGATATTTACCTCAGGATATGAGTCTGGATTTAATGGGTTTTAGTCTACAGAACTAGCTTATTTTATAGATTGAGATTTTGTGGATTTTCTATGGAATTTTTTGAGAGTGTCCCCAAACATTCATAGGAAACTTTTGGTAAGAACCTTAGGCAGAGCTTCTTGTTTTAGAAACATCTTTGGTCTGGGTAGTAAAGGGTCATGAGAGGTATGGTTGGGAGTTGAGAGAAGGATGTCTAGAGAGAGTGACAAGTGAAAATTGCTGAGTATTTTAGTAACATTAGATATACATACTTGAGTTAAGATTAACATCAAAATGTTAAAAGGCTGTACAATTTATGGAAAATTAATATTTTGAGAAATACTTGACATGGTGAATATCTCAAAAGCTTATTTTTTCTATTGATTTGCAATTTTAAGGAATCAAGAATTCATGGAGTTACATCAAGGAATGGTGGCTACCTGAATGTGAATGTCCCAATACAACCTATAAAAGCTATGTAAATCCACAGAAGAAAAATTTAAAACCACAGGAATCCCATTCTTTAGAATGACAAGTCAGAGTACAATACAGAGTTCAACTTACCTGTAAATAGAAAAATGAAAACCAATTTCCGGTGGAGCTATTTTTCAACTTCCCACCCAAGATTTCCAGAGAGCAAAGTGTGGAAAAACTCTGCAGAGGAGAGAACAGAGAGAACCTAAGAGCAACACTTCTGGGGAGATAAGAACAAAGAGTTCTTTGGAAACTGCAGAGTGAAAGGAAAAAGAAGCAAAAAGGAAAAATTTAGACTTTTGAAAGATAAATGCAAATAAGAAACATCATAAGACATATTTTTCTCCACTTTTCCCCCCACACTAAAGGCATTTTCTTTGCCACACTCACAGAAGAGGGTGATCTAGAACCAGGAATCTTGTAAACCTCCCAAATTTTCATCCCTGCTTACTAAATGCAGACATGCGAGCAATCTTCATTTATGCTAAGAAGAAAATCGAGAGTTAGAATCAAAATCTTTCACCCAATAAAAGTTGTCTCTAAAAGCCAACCACAAACCAGATTACTGTCATATACCTCTGTAAACTAAATTAAATATTCTCAAATAAACACTTTTCAATATGCAAAAAAATTCCTTGAGTCATTTTCTAAGAGCAGAAATTGAAACAAAAAAGGAAGAAATGAAATGAGTACTTATCTCTTCCATTCAGGAAAGAAATATAAGAAAAAGAGACTAAATTACAAGTCGCTCAATGGTGAATAAATTAAATGGAAGCAATAAGTGTCAATGAAGAACAGGACAATAATGAAAAGAGTGAAAATGAAATAAAGAAAGAGATTAAAAAGGGCCAGAAAGAAAGTGATTAGAATGGGAAACAGGCAAAGAAGATCCAATATATGAATAATTGAAGTGTCTAAAGGAGAAATACAAATCAATGGAACAGAACTAATATTTAAAGCAATAATCTAAGGCAATTTTCTAGAAATAAAAGAAAATTTGCATCCATATATTGAAAGGGCCCAAACTGACATAGAATGATCAAATCTGAAGCATATCCAGGTAAGACTTCTTGACTTTAAGGTCCCAAAACTTCCCAGTGTTTTCAATCAAGAAGATCTAATGACTTACAAGGGCAAAGACTGAGAGAAAAGCAATGATGAAGCAGTATTTTCAAGAAACTCAAGACAAGAGTGTGTGATCCAAGGATTTTATATCCTGCCAAGATATCCTTCAGATATGAAGACTAAAAACCCCCCATATTTAAACATGCAAGAACTCAAGGAGTTCTGAGGAAGTTCTGAGAAAATACACAACAGACACTAGATACACAGTATTTATAACGTAAAAGAAAACAGAATTGAGACCAAGTATATCAGCCATATCAATAAATATGAATAATTTTAATTCATCTATTAAAAGAAAAATTACTTACCATTTGGCTTACAAAGCAGGATGAAACTAGGTACTTTATAAAAGGGGCACATCTAAACCAAAGTGACTGAGAAATGCTGAAAACAAAGGGATGAGCAACAGCAGGAGAAAGGAAACATAGATAAAGCAGGGGTTAGCATAATGATGTTCCTGCTGAACATGCGTGACCTCAAGGTAATCAGAAGGAAATATCAAAGAAACTCAAATTAAGAAAGATTTTTATGAAATAATTGGCCTGCGCTCTTCAAAATTTTCAAAAGAATATCAGAGTAATAGAAGACAAAGACAGACAGGAATGGTCCAGATTAAAGGAGACTAAGGACACAGGGTAACTAAATGGAATGTGTGATCCTGGATTGGACTCTGCTCAATGGTGCTCTCTCTGTCTCTGTCTCTGTCTCTGACTGTCTGTCTGTCTCTCTGCGTGTGTATACATACATACATACATATATATATATATATATTTCTTTTTTTTTTCACTACAGAGGGCATTATTGTAGTAATTGGCAAAATAGTAACAAAGTTTACAGAGTAAATAATAATATTAAATCAATGCGAATTTCCTAATATTGATGTCTTAGTGTGATTATGTAAATGAATTTTCTTGTTCTTAGGAAATGCACGTTGAAGTGTTTAGGGTTAAAAAGACATCATGTCTGCAAAATGCCTCTGAAAAATTATCATAGTGCGTGTCTGTGTGTGAATAGGTGAAATATCCAGGGTTTTTTTTTTTTTTTTGTACTATTGTTACAACTTTCTGTAAGTCTGAAATTATTTCAAAATAAAAAGTTGCCAAAAATAATATTCAAAGGAGGGATAAAGATTAAGTTCGGCTTTTGAAGCCATTGGAAGGATTTGAGTGTATTTTCTGCAGGCTTTGCTGGGTCATAAACTTCATTGTTTCTGGGAGGGGTCCTATTTTGAGGACTTGCTCTGCCCTGGTTGTTGGGATGTGACTGCTGAACATGCCACCAAGTTTAAAATGGAATTCTTAGTGAGAAAATGCACCTTCGAATTTCATCTGAGTGACTTTGCCGTTCCTGGAGAGAATCTTGGAGAAAATGAAATTGGGATAAAGGCTCAGAGGGCATGGGCTTCTTTGCACCTGGGTGCTTTGGAGGGATTTCTGAGATGTTGATATTTTGTCTCCCATATGCTAAATAAAAGCTTTCAAAAAAATCTGAGATATCCTGGGTTTTTTTAAATTAACAAGAAATTTCTGCTGCATCGTAGAAACTCAGTCTGAAATGTAAATTAAACAAAAGCACAGATAGTGGCTCTTGGAAGTAATAGTTTGTAAAGCAATGGTTTTAGGCAGCTTGCTCACACTGCTAGCTAAAGATACCTTCTTTTTCACTGATTTTGGAAAGAATCAAGGCATTATATGATAGATGCAAATATGTTTATAAGTCTCCAGATCCAACATGAGATTAAGTTCAAACTGTGTTAACAGAGTTACTTCAGTCATTTAGCTGTAGGGAACAAAGGGAAAGTAAAATCGTAGACATTTCATGTTATGGTCTTTTGTTTTATTTCTCTTTAGCCTGTAATTATCACTACACTTAAAATATTTAGCATTTTAAAAACATTTTTGAAAAGATTCAAAGATACAGAAAAGTAAAAGTACAGAAGCTGGCTTACAAGTATCCATCATGCTACCACTCAAACTTATGCATGTTAAACTTTTCTTATTTTTGCTTCATATATATTCCTACTAAAAGAAAACAGACTATTAAAGGGTTGATTACATTGATCGCTTTGCAATCCAATTCTCTCTCTTCTTCTCCCCAAACAACTACTGTCCTGAATTTGGTATTTATTCTTCAAATTCATGTTTATTGCATATCTTTATCCTTGATTAATATATATTTTGGGTATGTGAGTGTTCTAAATTTCATAAATTGTATCAGGTTAATCACATTTTTCACTAAATATTGGTTTGAGATCTGTTCAGTGGCTATATGTAAGTCTGGTCATTTCATTTTAACTGCTATATAGCATTGCAGTGTACCCCATTTTATTTTTTGCTATTACAGTCAATGTTGTAATTAGCAATTTTGTGCATGTGTCTGGAAGTACAGGTTTAAGAGTATCTCTGCAGTGTATACCTAAAAGCAGACTTGGCACGTTTACTCGATACTGTTGCTCTTCAAAGCAGTTCAAAAATATAATTACTCTTTAAAGCAGTTCAAAGATATAATTGCTCTCCAAAGCAGTTATGCAAATGTATACTCACCATCTATGATTTATGAGTCCCTGTTTTCCTAGAAACTTGCCAATATTTGGCATTGCCAAACTTTACATTTTTGCAAGTCTGATAGATATAGCATGGTATCTCACTATTGTGTTAATTTTGCATTTCCTTGATCATTAAAGAAGTTGGACATCTTTTCAGATGTTAATCATTTACGTTTCCTAATCTGTGCATTGCCTCTTCATATCCTTTGCCTATTTTCCAGGGTTAAGAAGGTTTTTTTTTCCTTATACTGACTTTCAGGATTTCTTTCATGTTTTGGATACTAAAACTTTGCAATACATATATGTGCCAATTATATTCTCTCCATAAAGCTAAAAAGTTTTAACTTTTGTGATATCTTTTGTTTAAATGAATTTCATCATCAGATTAGTTTGGGTGTAGATTTGTTGAAATTTTTAAAGTGATAATGCATTGAATTTATAACTTAATTTGGACAATATTGACACTTTTAATATTATCATTTTCATGTCTATATCTATATCTTCATTTCTTTAGGTCATCTTTCATGCTCTCCCTAATACTCTGAATTTGCTTTTTCATGTTATTTGTTAAAGTTATTCCTTGGTGCATTATATATTTATTGCTATGATGAATATTTTCCATTACATTTCTTAATTACTGCTGCTGTATATGAATGCTATTATTTTTTGCATGTAAGTGTAAATCCATAACTCTATTATTTTCTTATTAGTACTAATTGTTTATAGATGTTCTTTCGCTTTCTATGTAGAATATTTTCTGTAAATAATGTCACTTTTGCCTTTAACTTTTCAATTCTTATGCCTACTATTTCTTTTTCTTCTCTTATTACACTGCTTAGGGCCTTTAGTATAATATCGACTTTATTGAAATGATTCTGAAGTTTCACCAGTGAGAATGGTTATTGGTTATTGATATAAATTACAGCTAGATTCATTTTATCAGGCAAAGGAAGTGCTATCTATATTTAAAGTCCAAATATATTGCTTTTTTTGTCATTTACATGGTAATTTTTAATGAAATTCTAATATAAGAAAACATTCTCCAAACTAAAGAAAATAGAAAGCAAATTAATTAAGGCCATTCTGACCAGAGTGAGGTGATATTTCGTTGTAGTTTTGATTTGAATTTCCCTGGTAGCTAATGATGTTAAACATCTTTTCATAGGCCTGTTGGCCATCCATATATCTTCTTTGGAGAAATCTCTGTTCAGATCTTTTGCCCATGTTTTAATTGGGTTGTTGGTTTTTTTGTTGTTGAGCTGTATGAGTTCTTTGTATATTTTGGATATTAACCCCTTATCTGATATATGGTTTGCAAATATCTTCTCCCAATTGTTAGGTTGTCTTTTCATTTTGTTGATGGTTTCCTTTGCTGTGCAGAAGCTTTTTAGTTTGATGTGGTCCCATTTGTTCAGTTTTTCTTTCGCTTCCCTTGCCTGGTACTTGACATGGGACTTGAAAATATGCTGCTAAGACCGATGTCAAAGAGTGTACTGCCTATGTTTTCTTCTAGAAGTTTCATGGTTTCGGGTCTTACATTCAAGTCTTTAACCCATTTTGGGTTGATTTTTGTGCCCGGTGTAAGGGAATGGTCTACTTTCATTCTTTTACATGTGGCTGTCCAGTTTTCCCAACACCATTTATTAAAGAGACTCTCCTTTCTCCATCGCATGCTCTTGGCTCCCTTGTTGAATATTAGCTGTCCATAAATGTGTGAGTTTATTTCTGGGCTCTCGATTCTGTTCCATTGATCTGTGTGTCTGTTTCTGTGGCAGTACCATGCTGTTTTGGTTACTATAGCTTTGTAGTATATTTTGAAGTCAGGGAGTGTTTTAACTCCAGCTTTGTTCTTTTTTCTCAGGCATCCTTTGGCTATTCGGGGTCTTTTGTTGTTCCATAAAAATTTTAGGATTCTTTGTTCTATTTCTGTGAAAGATGTTGTTGGAACTTTGATAGGGATTGTGTTGAATCTACAGATTGCTTTAGGAAGTATGGACATGTTAATCATGTTAATTCTTCCAATCCAAGAACATGGAATATCTTTCCGTTTCTTTGTGTCTTCTTCGTTTTTTCCAACAATGTTGTATAGTTTTTGGTGTACAGATCTTTCACCTCTTTGGTTAAGTTTATTCCTAGGTATTTTATTCCTTTTGTTGCAATTGTAAATGGGATTGTATTCTTAATTTCTGTTTCTGCTACGTCATTGTTAGTGTATAGAAATGCAACCTATTTTTGTATGTTGATTTTGTATCCCGTGACTTGACTGTATTCCTTTATTGTTTCTAAAAGATTTTTAGTGGATTCTTTAGGGTTTTATAAATATAAAATCATGTCATGTGCAAAGAGTGACAGTTTCACTTCTTCTTTTCCAACATGGATCCCTTTCATTTCTTTCTCTTGCCTGATTGCTCTGGCTAGGACTTCCATTACTATGTTAAATAAGAGTTGTGACAGTGGGCATCCCTGTCTTGTTCCTCTTCTTAGAGGGATAGCTTTCCATTTTTCTCCATTGGGAAGTGTATTTGCAGTGGATTTGTCATATATGGCCGTTACTAGGTTGAGGTATTTTCCTTCTATACCCATTTTATTTAGAGTTTTTACCATAAATGGATGCTATATCTTGTCAAATGCTTTCTCTGCATCTATTGAGATGATTATGTGATTTTTAGTTTTCATTTTGTCAGTGTGGTGTATCACGTTGAGAGATTTGAGGATGTTGAACCATCCCTGTATCCCTGGGATGAAACCACTTGGTCATGATGTATGATCTTTTTAATGTATTATTGTATTTGATTTGCTAGTATTTTGTTGAGGATTTTTGCATCGATGTTCATCAGTGATATTGGCCTGTAATTTTCTTTTTCTATGTCGTCCCTGTGTGGTTTTGGTATCAGGATAATGTTGGCTTTGTAGAATGAGTTAGGAAGCTTCCCCACCTCTTCAATTTTTTGGAAGAGTTTGAGAAGGATAGGTATTAAATCTTCTTTGAATATTTGATAGAATTCACCAGGGAAGCCACCTGGTCCTGGAAAGTCCAAATATATTGCTTTACAACAAGTGAGTTTTGGATTTTATCACAAGTCTTTTTTTTATGGATTTATTGGGATCCTACATTTTCTTTCTCCCCAAATATGGGCACATGACTGAGGCTGGCTCACTGGGCTAAAGGAAAGATGCTCAGCCTATTCTTGAGGAAAGGTTTTGTTTTGCTTTCTTTCTATTTTTTTTTTTGCTGCTGGATATGAAAAGGGAAGTATTTGCCCCAGTTTCTGCAAGAGGCAATTTTGAAGAATAAACTAATAAAAAGAGGACCCAAACCAGAAGTAGAAATGTAGACCATAATCCTTAAGGTTGTGTACCTGGAGCCCACCTGCCCTCTATCTTTCTTGTTTGGAGAACTGTTAAATATTCTTTACTTTTAATCTAGTTTTAGTTCTAACTATCTATCATCTGTAGCCCAAAGCAAAAGGGTGGTAGACTTCAGAACCACTGCTGGAAATATTCAGAAAACAAAGGTAGCAAGTTCACTGGTTGACAAGGAACAAGAATATCTATGAAATACTGTTGTGAAATTCCAGAGAGTTAAGACCACATTTTAAAAACTTGTGAAAATAGTTTTCTTTTCCGTTTCAAGATATTTTCTCATATTTGGTACATACAGAAGTACAATAATTAATGGCCCAATAACTGGAGGAAGTACAGTATATTTCCCTAAGCCTGTTAAGGCATGGACTCTGGAACAACTACCACTTGTGATGCTGAACAAGATATCTGACTTCTCTGGTCCTCATCGTTGTCTCTAAAATAAAAATAATGCATAAGAAGCACTTGGAATTGCCTGACATGTAATAAACAACAATAAATGTCAGCGATTATTGTTATTATTGAGAGGAAAAGAATCATTTTGTTAGCCTTCCATATGCAGAGGTTTGAAATACAATGTACTTTTTTCATAGCTATTGACTGATTTTCCTCTGAAAGAAGTTAAATTCCAGCTAGCACTAAAACTTTTGCAAATGCAGAAAAATCTTTAATAACTCTCTTATGTAAGTACAAAATGAAAATGTCAATTTAAGGCAAAGAGAGCAAGGAAGTAGAATGGTTATCTTTAAAGGTAAAGCAGAAAATTCGAGGATAATTTGACACTGTCCCTAGTTGTGACAAGCTAGCTGTAACAATCGAATGATGGTGAAAGAGAGATGATATGCCTGATATCTGGCCATTTCAGTTCAGTTAAACACCATGACTCAGTGATTATGCTGTGTTCAAAATGCCAGTGAAGTCTGGAAGATTGCTACTTTAGGAGAAAAGCATTATTAGAGGTTGGTAATATACAGACTAGAACTGAAAATTGTCAAGTTGCTTGGATCAAGGGGTAGTGCCTAGGTGAATAGCTGCAGGCAATTGCTAGATGGGCTGCTAAAACTATAATTATGACTTGGATCTTGAAAATAAATTAATCAGGAAAATTTCCAGTTGGATGGAAATTTCTTCTTGTGAGAAAGTGTCAAAGGAAGTAGGTTCATCCCTGGGAAAAGAAAGAAGTTGAAGGAGTGATCTTGAATATGGAAGTTGCAAGGAGGTAGATGTGTCAGAGATACACTGACAAGAGGGAGTGTCCTTGGATGAAAACCTGAGAACCAACAGGGCACAGTGACTAAGGGCATAGCCTCTAGAGCCAGACCTCTTGGGTCCCAAATCCTTGTTCCACTGCTTATTAGATGTGCAACCTTGGTAAGTTACTTAATTTAGTGCTTCAGTTTCCTCCTCTTGAAAATGGCCCTAAGGATGTTGAAAGTAGAAAAAAATCAACATGTGTAAAGCACTTAGAACAGTACTTGGCACGTGGTATTTACTATATGTTAGTGTAGAGAAGGAATAGAATTCCTCTACCCATTCTAGGTCCTTCTGGCTGGTCTATGAATTAAACTGACATGAGACAGCATAACAGGAGAAAATCAAACAAAACTTTTTAACATGTGTGCATGGGAGAAACTCAAGAAAACTGAGTAACTTGCCAAAATGGCTGAGGCTGCCAGCTTAAATACCATCTTCAGCTAAAGACAAAGGAAGATCTTGGGGGTAGTGGTTTGGGGCTTTAAAGGGGAGCAAGTCAATTCACATGGAAATGGAAAAGCAAAAGTTTGGTAGATAAGAACGGTCTTAGCAAGGACCCTCACAGTCTACTAATACTCAGGGTTATCTATGGTGATGGCCCGTCCTGGGGACAGGTCTTTTATCTTAAATTCTTTAGGCAGTTAGGGGGAAGATCCAAGTTTCTTTTAGAGTCTTTTGTTCTTAAAAATAATCAAGCCAAAGAGACACATTTTGAGGCGGCCAATTCTGGTCTCCCACATTAGTTATTCTTATCATTATTAGAAACAAACAGGACTGTAATTCCTGCCTGTTTTGGATATCTATCTGTGCAGAGATGGAGGCTAGATCAGATGTTTCAAATCATTCAAACTGAGTCTGACCTCCAGGGAGCCAGCTTCTCTGGAAATAGAGCAGAGTAGAAGGTTATAGGACAGTGGTTGTGGGAGAGTACCTGAGCGTGGAGTCTGGCATCTTATTCTAGGTGAGACTGAATGTATTTTGCTGTCTTGTGCATCAACCCCCTGCAAGGAACAAGTTTGGTGTGAGAGGCAGAGCCTAAAAGGAAGATGTTTGGGCAATCACAATCATGCCTTTGAGTCAAGAACTACTTTGGACTTCTGACAGAATGAGAGAGACAGAGACAGATAGAGAGAGAACTTGTGTATACTAAATAGATATATTATTTTGGTGGGTCTTCATCTCTTAGCAAGACCAGATTATAATACAGTGTATACAGGACTGCCAAATTTCTGTCCTTACCATAATTAGAAGGTTGGAAGAGTTTTGTTTGCTAAATGCAGTTTTCTCTAACTAAGAAAGATAATTTTTGAAGGTGTTTGGACCTTTAGTTTGTCCCTTCTAGACCTGAGGGATCAAGGAAGGCTTCCAGGAAGAAGTGACACTCAAACGTGAAAACTGAAGGCTAAGGAAGCCAGTCAGGCAGAAGATGTCAGGCAGCGGAAAGAGGAAAATATTCTTGAACACAAATAGCCTGCTTCTGTACTGTCCCCCATACACCATCATAATTTATTTTCATGCTGCTTTTTTCCCCAGATATACTGCCTCCTTAGTCAGTCTCTCTTGGAGGGAGAGCAGGCAACACAGCCTTCTAACTTTTGAAAAAGAAAACTTCTAATTGTCCAGTAAGTCCTCAGGGACCCCAAAAGTTTGGATGGGGGGCCATCCCATGTATTCCCAAAGCCCCCTGCGCTTAGATGTACAGTCACATTGGTTGCACTGCATTATAAAGGTTCCATCTCTCCCATTGCTAGGCACTGAACCACTTGATAATGTAGGGGAGCAGAATTTGCGACCCCAAAATGTGTCTCTTTGGCTTGATTATTTTTAAGAAAACTCATGAAGAAACTTTGACCTTCCCCCTAACTGCCTAAAAGAATTTAAGATAGAAAATCCATTCCAGGAAGGATCTATCACCATAGATAACTCAGTATAATATGAACTAAACGTGGCAGACAGGGAGGAACCTAGCAAGGCTCATTTGATCAAGGTTCTCTCCATGTCCCATTGTCTTTGAAGTCATGACAAACATTTGTTTACCAAACATTTGCTGTTCTATCTCCATGTAAACTGCCTTTCTCCCCGTTAAAGTCCCAAATTACTACCCCTAACATCGTCTTTTGTCTTTAGCTGAAGATGGTATTTAAGGTGGTGGCTTCAGCCATTTTGGTGAGCTACTCAGTTTTCCTGGGTTTCTCCCATGTATACACATTATTAAATTTTGTTTTCTTTTCTCCTATTATTCTGTCTCATGTCAGTTTAATGCTTGGACCAGCCAGAAGAAACTGGAAGGATAGAGAAAAATTTCTTTCTCCCCTACAATGAGAAGGACCACATCTCATTCACCAGTGTGTGCTCAGCACCCAGTGTGGTGCCTCGTACTTAATGTGTGCTTCATAAATGTTTGATGAAAGAACAGATCTCCAGAGTTACAGTTATGTGATCTTTTCTGAAAGTTCACCAAGAATGAAGACAATTCCCTTGAGTCACTCTCCTCCCTAAACTTCACTGGCACTGCCTTTGCCTTCAGGATAAAAGATGTTTAGCTTCATCCTCTCTCATCTTTCACATTAGCATCATGTTCAGTCACACTTTACTCAACATCGTTTCCAGAATGTACTTTGTTCTTATCAATGAACACATATTTCTTTTACTGTTCTCTCATCCACATATAAGAGTCACCCTTCAAGGTTCAGCTTACATTTGTGTGAAGCCCTCCCAATTCTCCTTTCTCTACTACTCCTTTCTATTCTCCAAATTTCCCCTCTATGAACTAATTTCTTCCTCTCTTTTATCTGAAAAAGCTTTTTGGATATCATTACCATAGCAGTTTTCATACTGAATGTTACTTTTTCTTTATGTTTCTCTCCCTTATAAGACCAAGAACTTTTAGAAGGCAGAGAACATGATTTATACATCTTTATGTCTTAGCAGCAGCCTGGCATATTGTAGTAGACACATAGCAAGATCCAACTAACATTTTATTGGCCGTCCTTCTGAGTTTAGCTTTGTAGGGGAGGAAGACAATTCCTCTACCCTCTAGGTCCTTATAGCTGGTCTAAGAATTAAATTGACATGAGACAGAAAAATAGGAGAAAATCAAAGTTTAATATCATGTTTACATAGGAGAAACTCAGGAAACCTGAGTAACTGGCCAAAATGGTGGAAGCCACCATCTTAAATACCATTTTCCCCAGTGACAAAGGAGGATGTTGAGGGTAGTTGTTTGGATTTTCAAAGGGGAGGAAGGCAAATATTTGCTAGACCATTTATAGACGGGGTGACCTGAGAGAGAGAACTTTGGTCAAAATGGGCTTAGCAGGGATCCTCCCAGTCTGCTATACCCAGCCAGAGTTGTCTATAGTGATGGCCTTTCCTAGGACAGGCCTTCCATCTTAAATTCTTTTAGGCAGTTAGGGGAAAGGTCAAAGTTTCTTTCAGAGTCTTTTGTCCTTAAAAATAATCAAGCCAAAGAGACACATTTAGGGGTAGCCAACTCTGATCCCCACAGCTTTCATAGGGCAGGGTGGAGAAGCCTGTGCAGGCTTCAACTCACTTCAGTTGATAGCCTTTCCCCTTGCTTTCTGCCCTGAATTCCTCCATGAACTTGGACACTGGAAAGGGGGAGGGGTTGTGATTTCTTTAGCTTGTGGGCATGTGGAGCTTAGAAGAGTGGTAGTTAACAACCACAGGTTAACCTTACACCATGGGGGACTGGAACCCTCAGATAATTGCTTCATCCTACATTCCTTTAGGAGATAATTCTAGGAAATAGTCTGATGCTTCTCAGAGAGGCCAAGCAGAACTGAATTCCTGCTGCCCACAACTGATGTCCTTCATAATGTGCTCTTACATTCATTGGCTTTTCTTCTTCCCCTTTTCTTCTCTTTCTGCTTTCTCACTTCTGTTCTTGGGATCACCTGTGTTGGGGAGAAGAATCATTTCTCTCTATCCTTCTAATTTCCTGGCTGAGACACCCTCTGCAATAAGAAAACAGATGAACAGGAGAAAAGTAAACAAAAGTTTAATAACACATATACCTCTTGTATATATAGGAGAGACCCAGGAAGACTGAGTAACTTTTCCAAATGGCCCAAGCCACCACCTTAAATACCATTTCTCCCTAAAGAGAGAAAAAGATGCTGGGCAGGGGGGCTAGGTTATGGGAGGTGACCATGAAAATCACAATAATCAAGGGTATGGTTGTTATGCAGATTTAAGTCTTGCCTTCTCCATTAATAAGAGTTTCTAAGATTTATGTATCCTCCACTTCCTAGTTCAGAGAGGGAGATACCCTTAGAAATGGAGATTTGCCTTATAAATCTAAAGTTCTCTTATAAAAGGGTAACTTTTACTTAGTTTTCAGAGCTTCTCCTGTGTTTGCAGTTTCTTAAAAACAATCAGCCTAAAATAATCCTTATGCCAGAGGCATATTTTGGGGTGACAAATTCTGCTCCCCTTCCCAAAGACACTGCTTGTAAATTCTTTGTCTCAGATTCTGCTTTTGAGACAACTAAGCTAAAACATATATAGTAAGTATTCAAAAGTATTTTGGGAATGGAAGACTAAATGATGAATAAACAAATGAGATAATGAGTGAAGGAATAAATACTTATTATGCATTTGGCACTGCTATGGTTTATTATACTTTATATTCTGTTACTTTTTGCTGACTCCAATGGAGAGAATGGGTGCTGGAAATCCACTGTCTTATCTGCTTTACTAGAGAAGCTGAGCTGCAGGCTGATCCCCTTTTCTTTCTCTGCCTCAGAGAGGGGAACTTCCTGAGGCTCACATTTCCTAAACTTGAAGCAGCTTGTTTCTGATAGGGATGTAAGAATTGAAGCCCCGGGGTATGACCACATTAACCTCTGGCCAACAACAGCAGACCAAAGTTAGTATATTTTTCGCAGCTTGATTAGAGGAGTTTGCATCTAAGAAGGGCAGGATTATTACATCTGACTTCCAGGAGAGCAGCTGGGACATTATTCTCCAAACTGCTCACCATGGAGAATCTGCTCTGGCTGACAGCCTGTTTCTTTACTCCAACCGGGATTTGGCCTCCCAACCTGGTACTTTTCTGATGCCAGCCCCCTCACTCCCCAGCTGTCTCCAGGCGCTGCCTAAGCTTCTTTTTTTCTACTATCCTTTACTTCAGCTGGCATGACTCTGCTGTGGTCTTTGAAATTTGCCTCCAAAATTAAATTTTCTTAATTCTATTTCCTCTCAGAAGTGGCCAAAGGGCCCTTGGGTTTATGTGAGAATCAGGAAGGAGCATTTACACATTACCAAAAAGGGGCAGCTTTTTGTAAGCTGTTTCCCATTGGCCTGTGGACCACAGGCATTGGAATCATAGAGGGGGCTTGTTCAACGTCTAGATCCCTGGACCTACCGCAGACCTATCCATCAGAATCACTGGAAGTGGGGCCTGGGGGTCCACATTTTTAACAAGCTCTTCAAGTGATTTTTACGTACACCGTTCGGAGGACCACTTTAATTTGTTCCCTTCTACAATCTTTCTATATTTTTTCCTCCTCTTTTCTCAGTAAGAAGATGAAGAGGACTCACTGAAATGTCTATTTCTGTACAGCTTTTGAGTGAAGCCAGAACCAAAGTAGATTTGCTATGCAGTTTTCTCATTAAATACAAGGTCAGGGAGGTAATTACTCATTTATTTCCATGATAGGCCGCCACACAGACTTTCTTGTTTGTGGCACATTCTGTTGTAGTTGGTTGGTTATTTTTCCCCCTTTCTCAGGAGGGAAACTGATCTGACCCAAGTAGCAAAGGTGAAGCTCCACTTTCTGTTTAGAGCCCACTGTAAGTAGGAGGCAGCTCTAATCCAGCTCAGCCATTCTTAACCTTATTTACTCACTAGAATTGAGCTTAAGGAGACAGGGCCAACTGCAAGGCCCCTGGCCTGACAAGATAGGGCCCCTAACCAATGGGCGAGCGAGGAGAACCAGATAGAGACCACCAAGATCCACATTCTGCAGCCTGCGGACATTCCTGGGCTTATGGGTGCACCGTAGAGCAGTCTGCTGAAGGTTACCCTAGCCCCATTAGCATAGCAAAAATCACACCCAGGGGTGGAGAGCTAACATGGTAGTGATACGTGTGTCACATGTAGTAGCATGCTACGTGACAGTGCAGGCGCAAGCACAACCCCATGTCTACATGCCATGAAAAGACACTTCTCTCCAGCCTTTGCCTAATAAAAACCCCACGATCCTGTTCCCTAAGGAGCCAGTCACCTGCCCCTTTCCTTTCTGCATCAGCTCCCTTGTGCCTCTCCTGTGCACAAGCTAATAAAGTTTGACTTTTCTACTCCCGTTTGTTTGTTGTCTCTCTTAATTTCCATCCTGGGGGACAATAAGAATCAAATGTGCCATAGCAGAATCATCCAGATGGCTTAAAAAATGCCGATGCCCAGGCCCTCCTCTCTAGAAATTCTGATTCAATTGGTTTGGGGTGGTACCTGTATATTTTAAAAGCCACCTAGGTGAGCTTCAAACTAAAGTAGAGCACTACATATAGTTACCAAGGGCTTGGTGTTGTTTTGTGTTGAGGTAGGAATTTCTTTAGTGGAAAAGACGGAGATGAATATATCAAGATGAGGGAACTGTAACCAATGATGTGGAGGCATGGAGTTATGGGGAGGTCTAGAAGGCAATACATTCAAATTTAATCAGGGTTCATCATCTATGTATTTGGATAAATACAACAGATACTCAGTTTCTGATGAAAGGGCTTCAATGAGATAAAACAGCTTTCATGAAATGGCATTTGAAAAATATTTCTGAACTTATGCAAAATGTCAGGGAATATACAATTTACTAAATTACTTGGTAATCTATCTTGCAATACATTTCTTCCACTTTGGGTATCAAGAAAAAGTCTATATTTTATAATGCCATTTCATGTTTCCTTTAACTAGACAAAGAAAATTATATGGTCCATTATACTTTATGTTAGACTCTGGTGACTAGGAAATTCTGTTAATCTTACTGCTCAGGTACAGAAACCGACACCTGCCCCCAGATGAAATTTTCTCTCTCTGCTCTCATATTATTTTTGACATTTCTTTTTAATCTGCATTTTGATTAACCTATTTAATATGTGCTTTAACACAGTAATGTATCTAATCCTTTTTGGAATTGGTCAATATAACATTTATGTACATCTACCTTTCGCCCATACCTACATACATTCATAACAAACTACAAGGGTTACGTGATCTTGCCCACTCTCTGACCTCATTCCCTGTCACTTTCCCTTTTGTGCACTCTACTCTTTCAGTTACCCAACATATCAAGCTCCATCTCATTTGTTTTCATTCTTTTTGGATTTTCTCTTTAACTAGAGTAGTGCTTCCTATTGCTTTTCATATCATGAAACATACAGAAAATGATAACATTTATATAACACACTGGAGTAAACAGAGGAGGCTCTTGACCACTAGAGGCTACTAGTCAGGGGCTTCGCTGCCCCAGGCTCTGCCCTGCTGGCCAAAAGGCTGAGATGATAATGTTATTGCAGCGCACTGTCAATGAAATCTTGGAATGGCCATCTCTTTTCTATTATTTGGGTCTCAACTTAAATGTCACCTCCTCAGAGAAGCCTCACCTCACCAATCCCACAAGAGTAGATCCCTCCAGCCACTTCATCGTATTGCTCAATTTTATCTTCTTCATAGCATGATCAGCACTTGAAATTATCTCATGTATTTAGTTAGTTATTCACCTGTGTATAGTTTGTCACTGCTAGTTTCAATATAAGGTCTTTGAGTGCAGGGCTACTCATGTCTTGTGCATCACTATGTACCAAAAGTCTAAAACAATAGCAAGTACTCAACAAACATAGCATATTGGTGGAAAAGCTGAGTGACTGGGCCAGGATCTCCCCCATTCCTGATGAGGCTTTCTTACTGTGGCTGGGAAGCATGCTTCAGTTAATGAGTTAAGGCAAGGACTCTGTCTTTTCATCTGTCTGGTCTTAATGGATGGAATACTGCCTGGCCCATAATAGACATAGAATAAATACTTGTTGTATAAGTGAATAAATAGAGGAAGGAAGGAACAGATTATTAAACACAAACTTCAACTTCTTTGGTCTGTTTCAAGTTCTTTGGGTATTTTCAGCTGGAGCTGGGCAGTTGTTTAGTCTGAAACCTGGGTAATAATGCTGGGATATTTTAACTGATGCAGCCAGGCTAATATGAGGCCCCCATTGTGTGATCTAGGGCAAATCACTTAATTATGAGGACCTTCAGTTTCCTTTCTGCAAATTTATTAAGTTTGGTTTAGAAGACTTCTGCAGTCCCTTACCATTTTGCAATATCTGCAACATCAACTGGCAGAAAGTAAAAAAGCAGTTGTTGAGTAAGTTGTCAAGCAGATAATCCTGGTAGTAGCTAAGGTCCTCTAAGGGAAACCAAGGGCTACTTTTTGAAAACATGAAGACTAACAATGATCCAGGCAGCCCTCAGGGTGTTTTCAGAGTGGTTGCACTTTCTATCTAGAATTCTTATATTGTCCTCTCTCTTTGCCTGCCTACTGTTGAGCAGCACCTTCTCCTTAGTTTGTGATCTTGAATGAATGAGGAATAAGAGTTGCTAAGGTCAGGCAGCTACCTGTAGGAAGCAGTTTTCCAGGGTAGAGAATTCTATCTTCTTGTTGGATCAAGCATTTAAGAAACAAACAAGCAAAAGGCCTTTCCAGGATTCCATTTATTTATTTGAAAAACTGAACAGGCCTAGGCTGTTGTGATGATCAAATAAAACAGTGAATGGAAAGGACTTAGCATAGTGTCAGGCATATAATAAACACTCAATTATGCTGGTACCACTGTTATTACATTATGCAAGTCATGAGCTAGAAGCTAAAATATTTAATCCAAAATACTGGCATTTGATTCCATTTCTTTCTACTGAAGAGAGAGCAGTTGGCTATGACGTCCAGAGGAGGAGATCCAGAAGTGCATATGATGACAGTCATCTTCTTCAATTAGAATGCCTCAGAATATTAATAAGCCCAGCTGTGTTTCCCAAACAATTTAGAAAAGCTGCATAATCCAAAAATGAAGGAAGACGGAGATACTCAATCTGGAGGCAAATTTCAATTTTAGATGTCTTATAGCAAAACGTTGATATTATTGTGTTTGACATTAAAACTATATCAACACTGCATTTAGTGACAATCAGATACTCTGGGACACTCATCTTCTCTTTCTCTATAACAGCAGAGATTTTAAACATTTATGTCTTTGGAGAATCATTGTTTTGTTTGTCTTTGTTTCCCATTAGGTGATGGGTCTGGGATAAATGACTTCCCATTCACAACAAAAATTACTAAAAGGTGTAGTTCATGCTTAAAAAGCTATTTATTTATTTTTATTTTAAAATTGAAATTGGAAATTAAGATTAAAACAATTTTAGAAGATGGACACCATTCACTTTAAAAATGGATAAACACTGCTAATCATGAGCAGTAAATGACTTTTCAGAATCTTAGTTCTCGGATAATTTCAAATAAGAAATTGCCTGTGATAAAACATTAACAGCAATTTTTAACTAATTTTAGTTTAAGAAATTCTTTTCTCTAGAATTTTGTCATTTATTATAAACTCAAATAATATGATTTAGCATAATTTACCTACATTTATTTTACATTAAATAAGTTAGTGTATGTATAACTTTTTAAAAATGTAAAACATAAAAATTCTAGGGATCTCGTCAAGATGGTGGCATAAGCAGACTCTGAACTCATCTCCTCCCACAAACACAACCAGGTTATAATGATTTTTGGAAAAATTACCCTGGATAGAAAACTGCAAGCTGGATGAAAAGAACCCCCACAACAAGGGACAGTCCTGACTAAGGCGGAAGAGGCAGAAATTCCTGCTGGAGAGGGAAAAAGCCACCTTTGGGAGCAGCAGAGCTTCTCAGCTGGCCAGGCGGGAGACACCCTAAGGTACACAGCCCTCCCTGGAGGAGTGAGGTCCGGAGCGCGGGGCGATACTACTATAAGCATCCTTCAGACTCAGCCCAACTGAGACAGGGGTCTTATTGTCTGGTTTTGCTGGCTATTAACTGCGGTGAGGATACCCCTAGAAAAGCTATTGGTTGAAAGCCAAAAGAACCCTGGTCTTAAAGGGCCCATGCACAAACTCACTTATTGTAGCAACCTAAAATCACCAGAGAAAAGGCTGACAGCCCTTTAGTGAAAGGAGACTCACCTGGTGGGCTCTGCGGGCATCTTGGTGAGAGGAGGGGACCTTTCCGGAGACTGAGACATTAGTGGGGGCCATTGTTCTGAACTGGTCCAGGCATGCTGACACAGACCCCGGTGGGCACCATTGAGGTTCATCCCTTGGCGTGTTAGCCCAGGGGTCTGCCATGCCCACTAAGGCACAGATTTAATCCAGTTCAGCCAGGGCAGGCAACCTGCCCTAGGGACCGGCCCTACCTAACAGCAAGCCCTCAGGCTACTTTTCAGCCTGCATTGACTGGGTGCCTTGATCCTCTACAGGCAGGCAAGGGTGTCTGCCTCTGTGGGTCAGGGCCTGTGTGAGGACCAGGTGAACTGTGGGGGGCATTGGTGGAGAAGTGGTGGCCTCTGCCGTGTGGCATTGGGGTATGATCCGGGGGTTGAGAAGTGTGCACAGACCAGGACTGTGTTGATGGTGTGTGTGGTCCTGTGAGAGGTGAGGCTTATCAGTGGCAGAAGACCTGTGCTTCATAAATAGCCATAAAAAGGATTAGCCTCACCTTCCAAAGGTGAAAACAATTGAGTGCCCCCTGCCAAGGGCCAGGCCCACTGAGCTGCACTCCTAAGAAACTGACAACAGCCTTGTAGGGCTGAGGCCTATCCTAATTGTACGCCCCTGAGCCTAGAAATCAGCTACATTGGGTACCAACCCAATTAAGAGGAAAACTGCAATAGGAGTGTGCTGATAGATGTTGTAGCCAACAGTGCTGAGGCTCCCCAAACCAGATTTACAAATAACTGGCCAGGGAAGGAAAGACTAGACTCCCTGGGTACCTGCAGTGGGAGCAACCCTGCCACAGAAGAAGGACACAAGTAGCCCACAGAGAGGTCACTCCTGGATCTTCTGGACTGGTGAGAAGAGGGAAGCACACTGCTGAGCCTCATAAGGCATCTCATACATAAGGCCACTTCTCCAAGATCAGGAGACGTAGCTGACTCACCCAATACATAGAAATAAGCACAGAGAAAGAGGCATAATGAGGAGACAAAGGAATACTTTCCAAGCAAGGGAACAGGACAAAACCCCAGAGAAAGGACTAGATGAAACAGAAACAAGTGACCTACTCGACAAAGAGTTCAAACAAAATATCATGAGGATGCTCACGGATATTGGGAGAAGACTGGATGAACACAGTGAGCTCATCAGCAAAGAACTGGAAGATATAAAAAAAATCAAAAAAGAAGAATACAATATTGGAAATGGAAAATTCACTAGAGGGACTCAATAGCAGAGTAGAGGATGCAGAAGAATGGATCAGTGAGCTAGACAAAAGACTAGAGGAAATCACCCAAGAAGAACAGAAAAAAGAAAAAAGAATTAGACAGAATGAGAACAGTCTAAGGGAACTCTGGGACAATATCAAGGGTGTTAACATTCAGATTACAGGTGTCCCAGAAGGATAAGAGAGAGAGAAAGGGGAAGAAAATTTATTTGAAGAAATAACAGATGAAAATTTTCCTAACCTGAGAAAGGAAACAGACATCCAAGTTCAGGAAGCACAGAGAGCTCCAAAGAAGATAAGCCCAAAGAGGCCCACACCAAGACATATTATAATTAAAATGTCCAAAATTAAAGATAAAGAGAGAATCCTAAAAGCAACAAGAGAAAGGCCACAAGTGACATATAAAGGAAAGCCCAACAGGCTATCAGCAGACTTCTCAGCCAAGACCCTACAGGCGAGAAGAAAATAGCATGAAGTATTTAAAGTGCTAAAAGGAAAAGACCTACAGCCAAGAATACTCTATCCATCAAGGTTGCCATTCATAATGGAAGGAGAGATAAAGAGCTTCCCAGACAAGCAAAAAGTAAAGGAGTTTATCAACAAGACATCAGTTCTACAAGAAATGCTGAAGGGACTTCGTTAAGTGAGAAAGCAATGACCACAAATAGAGATAAAAAAATTATCAAAAAACCAAAACAACAACAAAAAACCCAGGCAATAAAATGACTTGAAAGGTAAAAATATAATAAAGGTAGCAGATCAACTGCCTACGAATACAATATGAAAGTTAAAAGAAAGATGTACTAAAATCACCTATTTCAATGATAAGAGGGTAACGGATAGACACACACTAAACAAGAGACTGTATACGATTTGAAAAACATAAAATGTTGGAGGAGGGGAGTGAAAAAGTAGAGCTCTTAGAAAGAGAGCAAGCTAAAGAGTCTATCAACTTAATATAGTCTGTTATATACATAGAATATTAAATAGGATCCTCATGGTAATCACAAATCAGAAACCTATACTAAGCAAGAAAAAAAGTAAGACAAAAGAAATCAAACATATTACAAAGAACGCCATCAAGCCACAAGGGAAGAGAGCAAGAGAAAAAGCCAGGAACAGAACTACTAAAACACCCAGAAAAAAAAAGTAACAAAATGGCAATAAATACATATTTATCAATAGCTACTTTAAACGGCAATGGACTAAATTACTTCAATCAAATGCCATAGGGTGGCCAGTTGGATAAAAAAACAATACCCATATATATGCTGCATACAAGAGACACACTTCAGACCTAAAGACATTCACAAACTGAAAGTGAAAGGATGGAAAAAGATATTCCATGCAAATGGCAAAGAAAAGAAAGTGGAGATAGCAATACTTATATCAGACAAAATAGACTTTAAAACAAAAATTGTAACAAGAGACAAAGATGAGCACTACATAATGATAAAGGGAACAATCCAACAAGAAAATATAACACTTGTAAATATCTATGCACCCAATATAGCAGCACCTAAATACATAAAGCAATTATTAATAGACATAAAAGGAGAAATAGACAGTAACACAATAATAGTAGGGCACTTTAACACTCCACTTACACCAATGGATAGATCATCAAACAAAAGATCAATAAGGAAACACTGGCCTCAAAGGACACATTAGATCAGATGGATTTAGTAGATAGATACAGAACATTTCATCGAAAAACCACAGAATACACATTCTTTTCAAATGCACATGGAACATTCTCCAGGATTGATCATGTATTAGGCAACAAAACAAGTCTCAATAAATTTAAGAAGATCAAAATTATACCATGCATCTATTCTGACCACAAAGCTATGAAACTAGAAATCAACTATAGGAAGAAAACCAGAAAAGCCACAAAAATGTGGAGATTAAACAAAATGCTACCGAACAACGATTGGGTCAATGAAGAAATCAAAGGGGAAATAAAAAAATTCCTGGAGACAAATGAAAATGAAAATACGACATGCCAAAATCTATGGGGTACAGCAAAAGTGGTTCTAAGAAGGAAGTTTATAGCAATTCAGGCCTACCTCAACAAAGAAGAAAAATCCCAAATAGACAATCCAAAAGTGCCTCTAAAGGTACTGGAAAAAGAACAACAAACAAAGTCCAAAATCAGCAGAAGGAAGGAAACAATAAAAATCAGAGCAGAAATAAACAAAAGGAAATAGAAAAAATTAATGAAACCAAGAGCTGATTCTTTGAAAAGATGAACAAAATTGACAAACCCTTAGATGGACTCACCAAGAAAAAAAGAGAGAAGGCTCAAATAAATAAGACCAGAAATGAAAGAGGAGGGATTACAATGGACACCTCATAAATACAAAAGATAGTAAGAGAATACTATGAAAAATTATAGGCCAACAAATTGGGTAATCTAGAAGAAATGGATAAATTCTTAGAAACATATAAACTTCCATAAGTGGACCAAGAAGAAGTAGAAAATTTGAATAGACTGATCGCCAGTAAGGAGACTGAAACAGCAATCAAAAACCTCCGAAAAAATCAAAGTCCAGGACCAGATGGCTTCCCTGGTGAATTCTACCAAACATTCAAAGACTTAATATCTATCCTTCTCAAATTATTCCAAAAAATTGAAGAGGAGGGGAGGCTTCCTAACTCATTCTACGAAGCCAACATTATTCTGATACCAAAACCACACAAAGATAACATAGAAAAAGAAAATTACAGGCCAATATCACTGATGATCATTGACCCAAATATCCTCAACAAAATGCTAGCAAGTTGAATACAACAATACATTAAAAAGCTCATACATCATGATCAAGTGGGTTTCATTCCAGGGATACAGGGATGGTTCAACATCCTCACATCTATCAACGTGATGCACCACATTAACAAAATGAAGAATAAAAATCACATAATCATCTCAATAGATGTAACGACAGCATTTGACAAGGTACAGCATCCATTAATGATAAAAACTCTAACTAAAATGGGCATAGAGGGAAAATACCTCAACATAATAAAGGCCATATATGACAAATCCACAGCAAATATCATTCTCAATGCAGAAAAATGTAAAGCTATCCCTCTAAGAACAGGAACCAGACAAGGATGCCCACTGTCAACACTCTTATTTAACATAGTATTGGAAGTACTAGCCAGAGCAATCAGGCAAGAAAAAGAAATAAAAGGGATCCACATTGGAAAAGAAGTGCAACTCTCATTCTTTGCAGATGACATGATTTTATATCTAGACAACCCTAAAGAATCCACTAAAAAACTTTTAGAAACAATAAAGGAATACGGTTAAGTCAGGGGATACAAAATCAACATACAAAAATTGGTTGCATTTCTATACACTAACAATGAAGTAGCAGAAACAGAAATTAAGAATACAATCCCATTTACAATTGCAACAAAAAGAATAAAATACATAGGAATAAACTTAACCAAACAGGTGAAAGATCTGCACACCAAAAACTATACAACATTGTTGAAAGAAATCGAAGAAGACACAAAGAAATGGAAAGATATTACATGCTCTTGGATTGGAAGAATTAACACCATTAAAATGTCCACACTTCCTAAAGCAATCTATAGATTCAATGCAATCCGTATCAAAGTTCCAACAACATTTTTCACAGAAATAGAACAAAGAATCCTAAAATTTTTATGGAACAACAAAAGACCCTGAATAGCCAAAGGATGCCTGAGAAAAAAGAACAAAGCTGGAGGTAACACACTCCCTGAGTTCAAAATATACTACAAAGCTACAGTAACCAAAACAGCATGGTACTGGCACAAGAGCAGACACACAAATCAATGGAACAGAATAGAGAGCCCAGAAATAAACCCACACATCTATGGACAGCTAACATTCAACAAGAGAGCCAAGTGCATACAATGGAGAAAGGAGAGTCTCTTCAATATACAGTGTTGGGAAAACTGGTCAGCCACATGCAAAAGAATGATAGTAGACCATTACCTTATGCCATGCATAAAAATCAACTCAAAATGGATTAAAGACTTGAATGTAAGACCCGAAACCATGAAACTTCTAGAAGAAAACATAGGCAGTACATGCTTTGACATTGGTCTTAGCAGCATATTTTCAAGTTCCCATGTCTGACAGGGCAAGGGTAACAAAAGAAAAAAACAAACAAATGGGACTACGTCAAACTAAAAAGCTTCTGCACAGCAAGGGAAACCACCAGCAAAACAAAAAGACAACTTAACAATTGGGAGAAGATATTTGCAAACCATATATCAGATAAGGGGTTAATATCCAAAATATAAAAAGAACTCATACATCTCAACAACAAAAAAATCAACAACCCAATTAAAAAATGGGTAAAGGATCTGAACAGAGATTTCTCCAAAGAAGATATGTGGATGGCGAACAGGCATTGGAAAAGATGCTCAACATCATTAGCTACCAGGGAAATGCAAATTAAAACTACAATGAGGAATCACCTCACTGTGGTCAGAATGGTTATAATTAACAAGACAGGAAACAACAAATGTTGGAGAAGGTGTGGAGAGAAGGGAACCCTTGTACACTGCTGTTGGGAGTGCAAACTGGTGCAGCCACTATGGAAAGCAGTGTGGAGTATCCTTAGAAAATTAAGAATAGATCTACCATATGATCCAGCTATTCCACTGCTGGGTATTTATCCAAAGAAATTGAAAACACAAAGGAATAAAGATACCTACACCCGTATGTTCATTGCAGCATGATACACAATAGCCAAGACTTGGACACAACCTGGGTGTCCATCAAGGGACGAATGGATAAAGAAGATGTGTTATTTATACGATGGAATACTACTCAGCCATAGGAAATGATGAAATTTGACCATTTGTGACAATATGGATGGACCTTGAGGGTATTATGCTGAGTGAAATAAGTCAGAGGGAGAAAGTCAAATACTGTATGATCTCACTCATAAGTAGAAGATAAAAACGATGACAAACAAACACATAGAAACAGAGATTGGATTGGTGGTTAACATAGCTGAAGGGGGTGGGCAAAGGGGTGATTAGGCTCACATGTGTGGGGATGGACTATAATTAGTTTTTGGGTGGTGAACATGATGTAATCCACACACAATTAGAAATATATTATGATGTACATCTGAAAGCTATATAATGTTATAATCCAATGTTACTGCAATTAAAAAAATAAGTAAAGTAAAAAATAAATGAATAAATCTGAAAAAAAACATAAAAATTCCAGTTACTGTTTATCCAAATGAATGGACATTTACTTTCTTCTTGGAAAACAAACATATTTTCCATAAATGGAAAAGATGAAGAAAGCCCAATATGGAAAATATTTTGGAAACTAATTAAGATTTTTATATTGCTAACATTTATTGGAAACATGATACAAGGAACTCTGCTAAGTTCTTTAGTTGCATTTTCTTATTTAATTGTGATATAACCTAATAAGTTAGATTATCTTCTGCTATCTTCCAAATTTCCTTTTCTATCTTCCATTGCTGGTAAATCTTGCAGTCTCTGTATTCTAAACTTTTTCCCACTGCATAATACCAAGGAATGATAGATAAGTTACAACTAATAGGCAGAGCTGAGCTCTCAAGAAATTAAGGAAAATGTTCAGTATCCCCAAAGTAATGGTAACAAAAACCAGAGTAATAAGACAGCACTGAAGTTATAGATACCTTGGGGACATTTGCTGATCAAAAGTAGCTAAATCCTGAAGTTTTAATGTCTCTTCAATGCCCAGAACAAATCCTAAGGTGTATAAGAGATAGCTGAGGTGAGGGATTGGAATGGAGACAGCTACATACAGCCAGAACCCTCAAAGAGCTTCAGTAAAAACAATTTGTCTCTCTGGCTTGGATCCTACACGGGGATAAAGACTCCTCTCTCAATACCTAGCCACATATTATGCTCTCACACAGATTAGGAGCATGCTGTTGTATGTAGCAGAAGAAAAAACAAATCTTTCTGGAAGAATGTCCATTAAACTAGATTCTCATAAACAGAGATTGGCCAAATATAAAATCACCAAACACAATATCAACCAAGCTACCATAAATGAGCAGGAAAGAGAGTTAGACACCCAGGGGCACAGATCTTGGAATAATCAGATACAGAATATAGAACAAACATACTTCAAATGTTTATGGAAATAATATAATTATAAACTTGAGCAATTAACAAAGGTCTATTAAAATAACCAGGTACATTTGAAAAATAAAACAAGTGAAATTTCTAAAAGTAAAATATATAGTTGAAATTGAAAAGTTAAAGCATTGGTTAAATGGCAGATTAAACACAACTGAAGAGAGAATTCATAGATTGGAAGATAGATATGAAAAAATTAATCAGAATGCAGCACAGAAGGAAAAATAAAAAATATGACAGAAAAATTGAGATGAGGAAGATAGGAGTTCTCCTCTTAGTATATTTTGAATTTCAGGATGAGAGAATAAAATGAATGTAGGAAAGGTAATATTTGTAGAATTAATGGTGAATGAATGAGTTAGCATTTTCCAGAATTAATGGAAGTTATGAATCCTCAGTTTTAGGAAGCAAAATAAATCCCAGGAAAACTGAAAAAAAATCCACATCTAGGCACAGTGAGGTGAAATTGCAGACCACAATAAAAACTAAATCAGAGATTTTAAATAAAGCCCAGGAAAAACGGAAGATTACTTATACATAAGTGACAAACTGACAGCAGTTTTCTCATCAGTAGCAAAAATGCAAGGGAATAAATATTCAAATAATATCTTCCAGTACTGAGAAGCATAAATGCTGTCAATCTAGAATTGTGTAATTAGTTAGATGAGTGTGAAATAAAAACATTTCAGTCAATAAAAACTAGAAGAGCTTACTTCTAACAGGCCTTCATGAAAGGAATTTGTAAAGGAAATTTCTTAAGGCTGAAGGAACATAATCCCAAAAGAAATATCTGAGACGCAAGAAGGAATGATGATCAAATAAAGTAGTAAACACGTGGGCAAACATAAGCATACGTTGACTGTATAACACAATAATCGCATCTAATTAGGAGAGTAAAAATCAAAATCGTGATAAAACTAATTACTTCACAACAATACCTTGTAGATGAGGATGATCTGAATTAAAGTATTTAAAGGTACTACTACAGTTTGAGAGGTAATGAAAGATATGAATAATTTTATACTTTAAGTTGTTTATTCATGTTCAAATTTTAAGGAAGTTCATGACTAGAATATAGAAATTGTAATACAACAGAGGAAGAAAATTAATTTTGGAACTCAGTCAGCAGAATAGAAGCCAGGAAGAGGGATAAGAGAAGATACAGGATGAGTATAAAAACATGAAATAACATGGCTGAAATAACTTCCAATACTGTAATAATCATAGTAAAATTAAGACTAAGCTCACCTGCTAAAGCACTAAGATTTTCAGATTTGGGAAGAAAATAACTATAATATTTTTGCAAGGGATTCACCTAAAACTTGAAGACACAGAAAAGATGGTTGTTAATATATGGAACAAGATATATTAGGCAAATGCTTAAGAAAAGAACTGGTATAAGAAAAATAGACTTTAAGGCAACAGATAGTATTAGGGATAAAGAGGCTAACTATTTAAGTCAACAGGAAGATATCTGTAATAATGTATGTACCTATTATTCTGTCCTTAAAGTATATAAAATAAATACTGACAGAACTACAAGGAGAAGTTGACAAATCTTCTGTCATTGTGAAAGGTTATCCTGTCTTATTCTATCTTACTTACTTACTAATGTTTGTCTGCTTGATTTATCAACTTCTGATGTTGATAGATCGAGCAGACAAACATTAGTAAGGATACAGAAACTTTGAACAACACAATTAATAAGCTTGATCAAACAGATGTGAATAGAACTACACATATGGTGATTAGATGATATGTCTTCTCAATTACACATGCAACATTTATGATAATTGACCAATTACTGGGCGATAAAATCAATCTCAAATTTTGAAAGAATCAATGTATTTTACTTGACATTTTCTGACAACAATAAAATCGTTACAAACCAAATACAAAAGATAACTAAAAACAACTTCATTTAGTCAACATTTGAAAGAATGCTTCCAAATTACCCAATGGGAAAATCACAACGGAAAGTAGAAAATGGTTAGAATTGAATGATGATAATAGTATGTGTCAAAGTTTGGTAGATATAGCTAAAGTGCAAGTTCAAAGGAAATGTATATTCCTAAATTCCTGTGTTTGAAAAGAAGGGATTCTCAAATTTAGTGAGCTAATTGCAAAACTTAAGAGTTAAAAAAAGAACAACAACAACAAAATTCCCGAAGAAGAAGAAGAGACAACATAATAAAGATAACAGCAGAAATTAAGCAATAGAAAATAGTGGAGAGGATCAACAAAGGTAAAGTCTGCATCTTTTATAATACAATAAAATAGAATTAATAGCTTTTGTTAAACTGATCAAGAATGAAAGAGAAAAAGCTCACCCAAATAATAATAAGGATCAAAACAGGAGATTCATTGCATATATAGGAAAGAACATTAATTTTATAAACTTAGTAAAAATAAAAAAATTTTTATGAGACTTCTAGAAGAAAACATAGGCAGTATGCTCTATGACATTGGTCTGAGCAGCATATTTTCAAGTACCATGTCTGACCGGGCAAGGGAAACAAAAGAAAAATATGAACAAATGGGACTACGTCAAACTAAAAAGCTTCTGCACAGCAAAGGAAACCACCAACAAAACGAAAAGACAACCTAACAATTGGGAGAAGATATTTGCAAACCATATATCAGATAAGGGGTTAATATCCAAAATATACAAAGAACTCATACAGCTCAACAACAAAGAAACCAACAATCCAATTAGAAAATGGGCAAAAGATCTGAACAGAGATTTCTCCAAAGAAGATATACAGATGGCCAACAGGCATATGAAAAGATGGTCAACATCATTAGCTGTCAGGGAAATGCAAATCAAAACTACAATGAGGTATCACCTCACTCCGATCAGAATGGCTATAATTAACAAGACAGGAAATGGCAAATGTTGGAGAGGGTGTGGAGAGAAGGGAACCCTTGTTCACTGCTGGTGGCAGTGCAAACTGGTGCAGCCACTATGGAAAGCAGTATGGAGTATCCTCAGAAAATTATGGATAGATCTACCATATGATCCAGCTATTCCACTGCTGGGTATTTATCCAAAGAACTTGAAAACACAAAGGCATAAAGATACTTGCACCCCTATGTTCAGTGTGGCATTATACACAATAGCCAAGACATGGAAGCAACCTAGGTGCCCATCAAGGGACGAATGTATTAAGAAGATGTGGTATTTATACATGATGGACTACTACTCAGCCATAAGAAATGACAAAATCCGGCCATTTGTGACAACATGGATGGACCTTGAGGGTATTATGCTGAGTGAAATAAGTCAGAGGGAGAAAGTCAAATACCATCTCATCTCACTCATAAATAGAAGATAAAAACGACAAAAAAAAATAACACATAGCATTGGTGATTGGACTGGTGGTTACCTTTGGGGAAGGGGGGAGGTTGTAGGGCAAAAGGGGTGATTAGGCTCACATGTGAGGGGATGGACTATAATTAGTGTTCGGGTGGTGAACATGATGTAACGTATCCAGAATTTGAAATATGATGTACACCCAAAAAAATTATAAAAAAATAAAAAATAAAAAAATAAAAAATTTTAAAGAGAACTATAACTTAAAATTGATTCTAGAAGTATTAGAAATCTTGAATTATCCTATAGCCACTAAAGTACTTGGATCAGGATTTAAGCACATACCCATCAAGAAAACCAGGCTCAAATGTTTTTACAGACAAATTTTACCAAATAGTCAAACAACAGATAATTGTGGTCTTATAAAAATTCTTTCAGAGAATAATAAAATGAGGGAATGCTCCATACTTCATCTTTATGAGGTTGGTATAACTTTTGATTCTGATGTCTGAGGAGGATAGTACAAGAAAAGAAACTTACAGATAAATCTCATTCATGAACATAGATATAAAACCTAAAGCAAAATATTAGTAACATTAGTCTAGGAATAGAACTGGAAATAGAACTGCTTCAAGCTGATTAAGCAGACCTTTCAGAAATATACTATGTACTATGGCATTAGAAGTATTCTGTCTAATATCATGAATGAGATAGTATACTCTCTATTACTGCACTTGTGAAATATTAAACTGCAGTTCTAGCCAGTTCATTATGAAACAAAAAGGAAATTAAGTGCAGAAAGCTTAGAAAGGAAGATATGTTGGAATATTTGCAGATAATTTAGTTGTCAACATAGAAAAACAAAGAACATCTACAGATTATTAAAATTAACCAGATACGCCAAACTTAAACCAATTCAAAAAGTTAATCACATTCCCGTATACATACAACAATTGAAATATATTTTAAAAATATACCATTTACGTTAGCAACCATTTGTACAACCACAACCACGATAACAACAAAATAAGGTATCCAGGGGGAAAAAATCTACCAAAAGCTGTTCATGCCATTAAAGGAGAAAATTAAAAACTTTATTTAAAGGCAGGGAAGAGCTAAATAAATGGAAAGTTACGTCACGTTCATGGATAAGCAGATTCAATATCCTAAAGATGTCTGTTCTTGCCAAATTATCACATAATTTCAATGCAATTATAATAAAATTCCACAACAATTTTGGTACATATGGAGATGGGACGGGAAAGTTGATTCAAACTTAATATGTAACAGTAAAGGGCCGAGTATGGTTAAGAAACTTTTAAGGAAGAAAAAAGAGAAGGATGTATCAGATATCACATTTATTATAGTAATTAAGACACCGTATTTTGGGAATTGAGATACACATACAGACTAATGGAAGAGAATAGAGAGCTCAAAAGCAAACTGACCTGAATATGAAACATGATGTATAACCGGGAGGCTCTGCAGATAGGGGAGAAAGGATGGACTATTAAATCAATGGTACTGGGTGACTTTGTACCCTTACAGTAAAAATTATACTGGATCCCTACCTCACACAATATATACATAAACCAAATCTAGATGAATTAATGAATATAAAACTAGGAAAAATGTTGGCTGGCACCTTTATGAGCTGAAGGTAGAAACAGATTTCTTGACACAAAATGCACAGAACAAAGAGAAAAATATTCATTTACATTAAACTGAAAAATGTGAATTCATGAAAAGACACTTCTAAAAAGTGAAAATTTGAGCCAAAGATTGGGAGAAAATATTTTCAATGATACAAATGATAAAAGATTAATACCCATAATAAATAACGGACTTTGAAAATCAGCACGTTAAAAAAACAACAACAAAATAAAGAACCCAGTTTAAAAGTAAGCAAAAGATATGATTAAATAATTCACAGTGAAGAAACATGAAACGACACTCAACCTGGATGAAGCAATGGGAACTTACACACATTTTAGTTACACACTATTAGTTCCTTGGGCTGCCATGATGAAGTACCACAAACTGAGTGGCTTAAATCAACAGCAATGTGTTGTCTCACAATTCTGGATGCTAGATGTCTGAAATGAAATGACACAGCTCAACTCTCTGATGGCTCTAAGGGAGATTCCATCCCATGTATTTGTCTAAGCTTCTGGTAATTGCCAACAGTCTTTGGCATTACTTGGCTTGTGGCCGCATAACTCCATTTGTCTCTGTCTTCACATAGTGTTCTTCCCCGTGTGTCCATGTGTCTTCACTTGGTGTTCTCCTCCCTTTGTGTCTGTGTTCAAATTTCCCTCATTTTATAAGGCCATCAGTCATTTGGCTAGGGCCCACCCTAACTTTGTATGACTTCATTTTAACTTGATTATAACTGCAAAGATGCTGTTTCCAAATAAGCTCACAGGCACAGACACTGAATCCTTTATCCTTTTGGGTGACACAATTCAACCCACAATAGTGGTTATGAGATTTTACACAACCAGTTTGGAGAAAAATTAGGCTATATCTACTAAAGTTGAAACTGGGCATATCATAGGACTCAATAATTCCACTTCTGGTTACTTAAATCCTTGCTATTCTAAATATGGTCTATAAATTAGCAATATCAGTGTCACCTGAAAGCCTGCTAGAAATGCGGAGTCTTGGGCCCCACCCCAGACCTACGATGTCAAACTTTGTGTTTTAAACAAGATTCCCATGTGATCTGCTAGAAAAGCACTAATATAGTTTACTCTAAGTTATATGGATAAAAAAAGATATATACATTAATGCTCATAACAGTATTGCTTACAAAAGCAAATGTTTGGAAAAGACTTAAACATTCACTAAACACAGAATGGATAAATAATTTGTGGCATTATTCATACAATCTAAATCTACATAACATTGAAAATAAATGACCTAGAGGTGCTTATGTGAATACAGAAGAATTTCACAAAAATAATGTTGAGTAAAAAATGGAAGTTGCAGAAGAATGTAAAGAGCACGATACTATCTTTATATTGCTTAGTGATACGTACATAAGGTGTAAAACTATGAAGTCATTCACGGGAATATTAAACACTAAATTTAAGAGTAAATAGTGTCTTCTATGGAATCACACTATTCTCGTTCTTAAGTTTTTCTTAATCATATAGGTATTTATTGTAATATTCTTTACCCTATATTATTTTTGGTTTTTTTGGTAAATCTTATATAATGCATAATAAAATAGAAAAATCTATGAAAGAGTTCAAGGCTAGTACATGGCAGACTAGTCATTTGAACCCAGAACTGTGGCCCTGAGCCACTATTCCCAACTAACACATTACTGCTTCAATAGATGAAATGGCACAGTTATAGACTGGTATTTTGTAATCACAACTGTTGCTTTTATGTAAGTAGCATTTTTAAAGCAAGATTAAAATAACAAATTGAATATTAGTTTTAGTTTTGTAACAAAAATGTTACTTACCAAGGCTAATAAAAATGTAGGCATTTCCCGCCAACTATTGTTAGATTAAATACACCAATTAAATTTTGTTTCAAACAATAATTAGACTGAATTTCATTTCCAACTATCCTACACCAATTAAATTTTGTTTCAAACAATAATTAGACTGAATTTCATTTCCAACTATCCTTAGATGAACAACAAATATTGAGGCAACATTCAAAACATTTTTCTCATCTCACCTATACTCTTATCCTTACAGAAGTGAGCCATTGTCAGAGCAGTGGAGAGGAAATGAACTCTGGAAAGTATATTTATTAACACCTGTCACTATAATCTGATAATTTCCTAGAACAAAAATATTGCCTTTTGGTTTTTACTGTACTTTTAAACATTTTATTGGGATCTAAGATTTTCAGTTATTTATTCTATGCTTTTGAACAAATGATTGAGCTTCCAGAAAAAGGGCAGACTCCTATTGAATTCTGATTATTGAGCTTTTCTTGATGTGTTCTTTTTTCCCTCCAATAACTTCTGATTTAAGTCAAGAAGTTCCAGAATGCTGAAGTCAACATCTTTTTTCACTTGTTATGTACTCAGAATTTCCTAGAGAATTGGAAGCTTACCAAATATTTTAAGGAATAGAATGTCATATACAGGTGCAAATTGTTTTCATAATAAATCCCTCACCTGAAATGGCCTTAATTTTTCTTTTTCAAGCCCTTGCTCTCTCATTAAGCCCACCTAATTCTCTTTCTCCAGACTTCTCAGCAATTATCAGTAGAGAGAGAATCAATATTATTATTTTGCACCACTATTACTACTATTATTGTTTAACCTTTATTGGGTGTTTATTATGGGCCATCAGTGCACTAAATCGTTTAATCTTCACAAGCGTATTGTTACACCTATTTTACCACTGAGGAAACAAGAGGGTTAATTAACTTGCCAAGCCCACACATCTAGTGAATATATGTTACATATTTTTTCACTCTCTGCATGCTGTGTTTTTAGCATGTGTTAAATAAACCAAGCCAGTCGTACTGTTCTCAGGAGCAGAGACTGAGGCTTCCACTCTGTTTTGCCACTGAAAATCCAGTGCAGTTCAGGGCCTGGAGAAGTGCCTGATGTGTAGAAGCAGCAGTGGAGTGACACCATCAGAGGAAGGTGAATGGTGAGACTCAGACACACAAAAAAGTGTGCTCAGTTTTAAAGGAGAATTTATTCTCTTGCATTTTGGTTGCATTTCTAATAAATTACCAGTTAATTCTCACTGATAATCAGAAGACCACATTTCCTAAGTTATTTAAGCAAACATTTCTCAAAGTTTTTTTCTAGTGAATTCCAGTAAAAATTCAGTTTTGGAAAAACTACAATTGGCCTATAGCTTCAATATTTGAGAATTGAGGAGAATTAAATTCAAACTAGTATTTTTAGTTGAAAAGAATAAACTATCCTAGTTTCAATTATTTGAAAAAAAAGTAAAGACTTTTTTTAATAGGAGCTTTTAGAAACCACTTTTATAATTGCCTAAGGAAATTTTCAACTCTTTACTACATAGGTTATTTCCTCAGTAATAGAAAAATCAGCCATAATTCGAAGATTATGGATAAACATATCAATTACTGAGGAACCCCAACCATTACTGAGCCTTCAGTAAAGATAGGACATTCAGAGTTTACAGCAAACCTTCAGCTTAATATCTTTTAATCTTATGTCTCTGGTCAAAGAACTACATTGAAATGCTGGGCTTGTATCAAATTTCCTGTAAAAATGTAAAAATATTTATCTCTCACAAACTATTTTAGAGAAATTGCACAGAATGGATGATACATAATACCCCAGATCCATAACTGACAAGTTCGTACTTGCATCTAGTCGACTCAAATGAGAAATAAAAGCAGAATGACTGGAAGTTTTGTTTTCAAATGATGTCATCAATAATATCTGCTTTAAGGCTAGCTTTTCTTTAGGCCAATTTCGAAGGCTTTAAAGAACAAGAGCTTAACTCTTTATGCAGGATCTTTGGTTTGCATCATTTTCTTCTGGCATATCTGGGATTCTGTATCTTTAAGGGTTAAACATAGAAGAATTGGCAGAAAGTGAACATGAAGAAATTCAACATCATTGTGATTTAATGTATATTATGATATCATTAGTTCAATAGAAAGTTATACGTAACTATCTAATACCCACTTGAAGGTTATGCAACCATAGTCAGTGCTGCCTATCCTTTTATACTATTTTCTTCCAAGTGTTCATAAGACTACCTAAAAATCTTAAAACGTTAAGCAATGAAATGTTTGAAATATTATGTTCATTATTTCTAAGAAAACATGAACTACTTGAGATTTTTTCAACTTAAATAAAAATGCTGGGTTGCAAAGTATTAAAGCAGAATAGCAAATGTCAGACCTCATGAATATTAACTCCAGTTTTACAGCATTTTAGCTTTGTTGAAAAAGAAAAATAAATTTTTCAGTTAGTAAAACATTACTGACATATTTACCAACTTTTATATTTACATGTGCTAAATTTGACACAATTCCTCTTCAGTTATGTCCTTGATATGTATATATTTACTTTTTTAAATTTATTTTTTTTATTTTACTCTATCGACTAGATTTCCAAAGTTTTGTCGTTGGAGAACCCAGATTTTAATTATTTTCATATTCTAATTTTTGGACCTGCAACTGTATTTTAACAAAGATGTATTACCTGTATTTGTGAGTAGATTTTAAAAGGGGAAATGAGTACCTTCAGAAATTTTTAAAAGACTTCTTCAGAGTCTGTAGCCAGTATCACCACGTGTACTTGTCTCTTTCTTTTCAAAGCCATGAATCGTTATAAATATCAGGTTCATTATTGTGGCATACTGAAGTGATTGAGTGGGAGCTGTGCCCAGGGCTGCACTGTAAAACAATCCATCTCCAAATACATTGCCTTGAACTGTATGCATTGACCCAACTAGATTTTCTTTGAAACTTTGGTGTTGCTCTTTCATTTGGTCTTGGAGAATTCAAAGCTATGAAATTCAGAGCTCAAATTTGAACGCAATATTAAGACTATTGCTGTTCCTAGTGAGTCTGTGCATGCTATCTACAGTCATCTGCTTTTGGGATTGCATTCTGAACTTTTCCTTCATTTTGGTCATGTAATCAGAAAGTATAAGTGAACTTTGTTGTGTTATACATGTATTCTCATGAAGTAGGAATTCCATTCTTTACCTATGTTCACATGGAATTAATTTGGTTTTCTTTCTAAAAGAAACAGCTTAGAACAAACCCATAGCAGTCTCTCTATTTTCTACATTGTCATCCCATTTGGAAAATCCAATACTGTTTTTTTCCTCCCATTGGTGACTGTGTGCAAATGTGTGCCTTTGTCGGCACAAAACCAACACCAGTGAAGGTGTTTGCCTAGATCTATTAAAACTGCATTCCTAGATAGAACTTGCGAATGACAAATGCTGCAGGCTTTCAAAAAGAGCTAGAAAATACAGTAGGATTTATATACAATATTAAGAGAAAAAGAGGACACTAAAAGAAATTTTTGAGTAAAAGACAAGAAAAAATGCAAAACTCAATATTATTTTTCTTTTAATAACCGTCTTTTTCTTTCTTGAAGTTATGGGATTTCCTCAATACCTGCTTAATTTCTTCTAGATGGCGCTCTAAAACACTTGCCAGAAGGTGGCGACAGAAGCCCTTTTTGCCCAGATCTGTCCCAGGTGCTGAACCCAGTTTTGGAGCTGAAGAGAAACTGCGGGGCCAGAGACCAGGGATTCCACCAAGTTCTCCCTAGAGGTTTGCAAGCTCTGGTAAGAAAAACAAAAGACCGCATAAAATGCCCGATCTCATTTACGGCACATAGGCAAAAGATCCCCTTCCCTACATTTACTCGCCACAGAGCCAGGGGAGATGGCAATATTCACTGAAATTAAAAGAGTATGGTGACGGAAAGGCGTGTGTGTGTGTGTGTGTGTGTGTGTGTGTCTGCGCGGGCGCAAGTGTATGTGCGTGTGTATGTAGAATACATACCGAATTGGATTTTTCCTTAACTTTGAGATGCAGCTGTTTACCTGTCCTTTGACATGTCCTTTATAATTCCTTCCTCCCCCAGTTCTCCAAGGTCCTCCACAAAGGAGTCACGCTGGACTGCGCGATGATGAGGGCGGGGGGGGGGGGGGGGGGGTGTTTAAAAGCTAAGAAACACTCTGTCTTCTTTCCATCAATTAACAATAATTTGCAGACTGACCCAGGGCTGTCCACCTCCCCATTCAGGCTCGGTGTGCCTCCTTTTCTCATTTCTTATTGCCACTCTGTGTGGCTGACTCTACTTAAGAATTTCACAGAAATATGAAGCAATGGGTAGTGAGAATTTTTTTCTCTCGAGTTTGGCTGGGTGGGAGGCGGAGTTGTTTGTTGTAATGTTGGTCTGACCGGCGATCAGGTGTATGTAAGCGAGTTCTGAGTCTCTGTCAACAAAAAGGGGCTTGAAAGCAAAGATGATGAGCTAGAGGGAGAGAAGGGCGGGGACGCAGAGGAAAGATAATCAAGGTTGGGGAAGCGTTAAGAGGGGAGGGTTAGCGTGGGAGGAGGGGAGACTGGCTGTCGGATCTACTCACAGGAGGGATAAAGAAAGGAGAGTGAGAGGGGAGAGGGGGACTAAAAGGGAAGGCTGCTAGGGAGAAAGGAGAAGGAGGAGGCTTAAGAGAAAGAAAAGAGAGGAGGAGAGAGTGTGAGAGAGGGAGGGAGAGAAGAGGGGAGAGGAGGGTCACAGAGTGACCGGGGAGGATGGGGTTTTTCTATTCCAGATACTTCTAGGCTTGGAGACTGTTTGCCAGTGGGGAAGCTCCGGCTCCGGCAGACAGTTGGGCAGCGGCAAAGTAAAATGGACAGCGAGAGACAGACGTTCCAGCCACCTCTCCGCCGCCCAGAGATCCCGGAGCTGTTCTCCGGCCAACTCACTTCCCAGCTGGAGTCTCTGAGCGCGCTGGACCGCGGGAGCCCAGGGAGCGCCTAGAAGCTGCTCATCGGAGATGCCCTCGCCTGAGCAGTAAGAACTTCCTGCTTGAATCCCTGCATCCCCTCCAGCTGAAACTCCACAGGAGAAAGGGGCGGAAGACCCCAGGGGGAGGGGCAAGGGGGATTCTGGCTCAGCTCTTTCTCCCCTCCCCCTCCCCCGCCGGGCGCGCAGGCATGGATGTACTCGGCCCTGGACAAGGCAACAACACCACATCTTCCGAGGGTCCCTTCGGAACACGCGCCAACGCTACTGGCATCTCTGATGTGACCTTCAGCTACCAAGTGATCACCTCTCTGCTACTGGGCACGCTCATCTTCTGCGCGGTGCTGGGCAATGCGTGCGTGGTGGCCGCCATCGCCCTCGAGCGCTCCCTGCAGAACGTGGCCAACTATCTCATCGGCTCCCTGGCCGTCACCGACCTCATGGTGTCGGTGCTGGTGCTGCCTATGGCCGCGTTGTACCAGGTACTCAACAAGTGGACGCTGGGACAGGTCACCTGTGACCTGTTCATCGCCCTTGACGTACTGTGCTGCACCTCGTCCATTCTGCACCTGTGCGCCATCGCGCTGGACAGGTACTGGGCCATCACGGACCCCATCGACTACGTGAACAAGAGGACACCTCGGCGCGCTGCCGCGCTCATCTCGCTCACTTGGCTCGTTGGCTTCCTCATCTCCATCCCACCGATGCTGGGATGGCGCACCCCCGAAGACCGCTCAGACCCCGACGCGTGCACCATCAGCAAGGACCATGGCTACACTATCTACTCCACCTTCGGCGCTTTCTACATCCCGCTGCTGCTCATGCTGGTTCTCTATGGGCGCATCTTTAGAGCCGCGCGCTTCCGCATCCGCAAGACAGTCAAGAAGGTGGAGAAGAAGGGAGCGGACTCCCGCCTTGGGGCGTCGCCAGCCCCGCAGCGCAAGAAGAGCGCAAATGGCGAGCTAGGGAGCAGAGAGTGGAGGCAGGGCGTGGAGAACAAGGCAGGGGGGGTTCTGTGCGCCAATGGCGCTGTGAGGCAGGGTGACGACGGCGCCGCCCTGGAGGTGATCGAAGTGCACCGGATGGGCAACTCCAAAGAGCACCTGCCGCTGCCAAGCGAGGCCGGTGCTATCCCCTGCGCTCCCGCCTTCTTCGAGAAGAAAAATGAGCGCAACGCCGAGGCCAAGCGCAAGATGGCCCTGGCCCGCGAAAGGAAGACGGTGAAGACGCTGGGCATCATCATGGGCACCTTCATTCTCTGCTGGTTGCCCTTCTTCATCGTGGCCCTAGTCTTGCCCTTCTGCGAGAGCAGCTGCCATATGCCCACCCTGTTGGGCGCCATAATCAACTGGCTGGGTTACTCCAACTCTCTGCTCAACCCTGTCATTTATGCCTATTTCAACAAGGACTTTCAAAACGCATTTAAGAAGATCCTCAAGTGCAAGTTCTGCCGCCGATGATGATAAAGGAGTAGCCCGCGACTAGGCCCGCCCCCAGCCCTCTGGAATCAACATCTATGATAACTTGCTACTTTTCTTGTTTCTCAGCTGCTCCACCCGCGGCTTCCAGACCTCGTCCCCGCTCCTCACCCCTCAATCCCCTGCTCCTAGGGAGGGCGCTCTGGGCAAAGAGGCCCCAGCCGCGGGGCGGGAGGGCCTGGGAAATTCCCCGGGTCTGTGAGAAGCGACCTTGGCCTCGCAATCAGTTTTGATCCCAGCAATTGCCTCTTCCCTTTTCTGCCCCCAAAATCTTCGCGGCGGAAGTTTAAGCCTCAGCCATTCAAGGCAAAAAAAATCCACAAAGAAAAATACGCTTGCACCCAGCTGCCGTGCCCACTAACGGCTCCCACAGGATTGCCCCACTGATAGAAGTTGGACTTAGGGTTCAGGACTTTGCTGTTTCCCATCCCCTCCCCGGCCAGCTCTCTTGCCCCAGAAAAGTTCACTTTTTTCCGGTCTCATCCCATCTTTCCTGTCCCAGCTTCCCTTTATGTCCTTGCCAGTCCCAGTGCACTAATTTGCTAGTTGGGAAAGGCAGGAGAGTCTGCTTTTCCTTGTGCCTGTGGTGTTCCCGGGAATCCTCGCCTGTGTAGACTCGCAGAATAATTCTCCCGCGTACAGCCTCATGCTTTATTTTCTTGGATTCAAAACAAGTGGCCAGAAGCTCTCCCTTAAAGTTGACTTGTAAGTACAAGGCTGAGCCAGTGGGGGAGAGAGAGGAGGGAGTGCGAAAAGATTTTATCCTTGCTTGGCTTGGTGTCAGCACTCACCAAAGAAACTGACAATCAGTGGGGAGCCAGAGCGGACTTTTGTTTGTATAGGTGGCTGGGGAGTCTGCACGTGCTGTCATTAACACTTACCTACTGAGGGAGGCTCCCGGCCAGGGTGTGAGCGCTGGGGAAGCCGAGCGACCTGGGATCCGCGCGCCGCCCCAGCAGTCTGCGGTTTGGCGTGCGCTCTTAGCGAGGACTGGATCCGGTTTGGATCCATTCCCCCTCCTACGCACTGGGAATCACGGAAGCGCGGGTAAACAAGATCTAGAGGTTCGGAAGCCATTAGTGCTAGGTCAGGCCAAGTTCTTGGGACCGGAGAGATGAGAAGGCCCAAGGGTTAACTTTGTCCAGCAGTGAAGAAGGAGGGGGCCTCAGTTCGCGCGGGCCGGGCTTCAGCTGGCACTCCCAGTAGAGCTTGAAAGGACAATTTTATCCAAAGGATGCAGACTCTTTCCTCCTAGTTCACCCACTCGTCCTTTTGGGATAGGACAGCTCTGTTTAGCATGTCTTAACACTACACAGGATTTGTTCTGCAGAACTTCCTGGACACGTAGTTACCAGGACCCTGGTTTCCAAATAGAAGTTCTGGGTTTTCAGTCAAATGGGTCCCGACAGGTTTAGCGCTATCTGTGACCTCAGAGGCGGTTACTTTAAATAGTGGGATCCCAAAGGACTAGTTAAAGGTGTTCTCCCTGCGGAGTCCCTGAGAATCTTGTACAGGGTTACATTTGCTCCCTGGCTGCTGAGCCACAGGTCTACAAGGGAACAGGCTTCTCGCCATTTGGTATGCAGAACACTCCAAGCTTAAGCCCCTGGAAAGTTATTCTTTCAGCCTTGCCATTCTTGCTGAGAAACCGGTGGTAATCTTTACTGCCCCCAGAAGGGAAGTTATTTCGGTGCTCCGTTTGAATGTAAATTTCCGTGCAACTGACCGGGATTAAGAGGTTTGTTATAATTAAATCTAGCCTCTAATTTTGCGATGAATAACAGTGTCATTTATGAATAATTGCACAAAGTTATGTATTCTTACTCCTCTCTCTCCTCAACTGTACTTTTTGAATGATTGCATCTGTTGTTTTGAGAACCTGTGTTGCAAAAGTTGCCAATGAAAAGTTCACTTGTGTTTAAAATTAAGAAGGTGAAAAGACAGGTCTCACTTGAAGCCATTTTATTGTTTGTCAAAATGAACAAAGCCTCCGTTTGGTATCTTTTTCTCTAACCTAAACTGAGAGTTGGTGTCATATTCCATTAAAATAGAGAAAGTATGAGAACTCTGGGCACTCAGTGGATGGTTTGTCTATGCATATGTAATACTAGTAAGAGGCTGAGATGCAGAAAAAAAAGTAGACTTCTCCAGTCCAACAATTATTGATTTAAAAATTCAATTTCTTTTTGCTCACAATAATTTAAATAGAGCTATATGAAAAAATTAACTTTTCTGTATGTTTTCCTAACTTCCTAGAACAAATTTTATATATAAAATAATTAAAACCCAAAAGTGGCTCAGCCAAATTATGGCTTTGCCAGCAAGTGTTACATTTGAAGTCTTGAGACTTTCGTTTATTTGTGTCTTTTACAGAACTGTATGGCAATGTCTTTTGGACATTTGTTCTTCCTGCTTTGGAGGATTTACACACGAATGGGGAAGAAGCATCCAATTAGAGTAGAATTGCCAAGGCGATAGAGAAATTTGAGGAATAAGTGCATAGCAGTAAAGAGCCTCTGGAGCTTTTTGTTTGTTTGTTTAAAGTATTTGTATTAAGGTAAAGTATATATGCATCAAAATTGGCTTTCACTCTTCCCTGTGACAATAAAGGATTTCAATAATGGTAATGCTACAATAAAGAGATATCACTCACACATGCATCTTTATTTTAATCAGATTCACTGTCTACTCGTATTTATTTGTGCAATATTAAAATTGAAATTAAAAAAATACAGTTATCAGGAGAAGATCCTGCCATATAGCTCAAGGATTTGACACTTAGACAAATAAATTTAGTTTTTAGTACTGAAACTCATTCTAGATGAGTGATTTCTTTTTTAAAAAATCCTGTCTTGGGGCCAGTCCCATGGCATCGTGGTTAAGTTTGGTGCACTTCACTTCAGCGGCCTGGGTTCACAGGTTCAGATCCAAGGTGCGGATCTACACAACTCATCAGCCATGCTGTGGTGGCAACCCACATGTAAAGTGGAGGAAGGTTGACACAAATGTTAGCTTAGGCCTAATCTTCCTTAAGCAAAAAAAAAAAAAAAAAAAAAAAAGGAAGATTGGCAACAGATGTTAGCTCAGGGCTAATCTTCCTCGGGGAAAAAAAATATCCTGTTTCTGGAAAGAGGAGGTCACATATCACTGGTTAACCATGAAGCCATGCAGTTTCCCTGACTGACACGTACAGTTAAGATTTAGGCATCTGTCTAATTAATATGCACAGGGTGGAGGAATGCAGCAAAGAAATACAGCCTCTGGTAAAAGCCACGGGAGGTCATCCTGCCATTTTAAAGCAGGGAACAGCGCTGAGGTCCCTCCTCTATCTTCCTCACAATGTCTACCTACAAGAAAATGGCCTTCCCTGCTTTCAAATGAAGAAACTCGTTGTTTGGGGGTTTATCACCCAATTAAAAGTGGAGCAGCATTGTCCTTCTGTCTGGCTCTCCTTTGATAGTGGGGTTCTGTATATAAGAGCTATTATTATCTTAAAATTAATTATTCTCTCTTTTCCCATACTGGAATCATCAGTAATACTTCTTATTTCCCATGTTATATTTATTAATTCTGCTGCTTTCTGGTATCAGAATGATGGCTACAGGGCAAGGTGGACCTGGGTAAACAACCAAGGGGAAGACAAGGTCGGGAATAATATAGCCACAGAGGAGAACACTCTGAAAATGCATGAAGCTTAGTTCAGGCAATACATGTATTTACATATTCTCCCAATAATGAAAACTAAAGACAGAGAAATTGAGAGTACAAGAACTGTTTGGAGTTTCTCATTTGAAAAGTGTTAAGTAAATGCATCCCTGACCTTGAGTAAAATGATGCATTTAGCACATTTGTCTTTTAGATTCTGGACATTTCCCTTCTTCTCTGTTGTTCTCTGCTCTGGCATCTCTTCCTCCAAGGTGACAATGGCTTTCTGTTTTTTACAGACCTTCTTGAGCCTCTATAAGACTCCAATTAAGAGAGAATTGTTATCAGTCACTTCCAGTGTGATTAACAAGCCCAGATAACCAATCGGTAGCTATCATATGTCAGGCTTTTTGGAAAAATGTTGAAATATGGGACTACAAATTAATATAACAGGCTATTGTCACATTGAAGGAGTTTTCAATCAATTTGGGTAGACAAGAATAAACTGCTAACGCTAATAAACACTAATGGCAGAATATAAATATCATCCAAACAGGACAAATCACAGGAATTTGGCTCTGTAAGAATTGAGAGGACAAAAACCCCAGTGAACTGTGGTGGCTAGGGAAGATTGGGTAGGGAAAACTGTGTAGAGCCTCCAGGACTGAGCTCTGGGCACATGGCAGGTGGTATGAAAAGGCAGACATTCTTTATGGTGCCAAAGACAGCCTGGTCCCTTCTTCCTGTCAAGTGGGGTCTGAGGTGAAATTTTTGTCTGGATTCCTGAATGCTCGTAGCCTGGGTTGATTATGGAGGTGATGATCCTAGAGAAAGATACAGGCTTAGAACTTCCCATGCATTGTGTCAACTGGAAAAGTCTGGAAAGGGGGAGAGAAGATGAATCTAAAGTCAAAGGAATGGGGGTTGGGGTAGCTAGAGAAAATAAGAGGAAGAATGTTGTGAGCAGAGTAAGGGACAGAGCATGTGAATAAGGAGAGAATCATTAAACCATTAAAAGGGGACAGCAGATTGACCAAGGGTAGGTACAAGACAGAATACTTCATACTTACATAATGTTTGTGTTCTTGCTAAGTGATTTTCACACAATATGCCATTTATCTTTGAGGTAGCAGATCCTTTTGGGAATGTCGATTAGACCATTTCAGCCAAAGCAGAAGATTCACATAGTAGTGAATAAGCATAGAAAAAAGTGCTAGAGATCATATATGGAAGCAGCATACTTCCAGGTTAAAAAGCCAGAACTATAGCTTTAGTCACTGGGGATTACTAATAGTGAAAGCAGAAGTGTTCTGTTTGGAGGTAATTTTAATGATGCAGGTGTGAAACAATAAAGGACTGAATGAGGGATGCTGGCAGAAGGAATGGGAACAAATAAGTCTCCGAAAAACGTATCAGAGAAAGAACTGGCAGGACTTGGTGTCTGGAGGTGAAGAGAGGGAGTTGAAGATGTTAATGAGGTTTTGAGCCAAGATTTGGGTGAATAATGGAAAAGAGGAAGTGGAGAGTTGCTTCTCCTATGGGTCTCCTTTTTCAGCCCTATCTCTAAATATAAAAAGGCTTTGTCCTTTGCTTAAAGGGTTTCCAGCCCAGATCTCAGGGGTCTGCTGGGAAATGTATTGATACGTGTCACAGCATCTGAATAGTCTGTCACTTGGGTGAGTAGGTGAGGAATGCCACCTCACAGAGTGATGGTTGGATCAATTCCCTGATTATTGATGGATTTTTTTCTTTTTAGTAGTACATGCTGTGTGTTGGAAAGGGACTACAACAGCCTTTCAAGAAGAGCAACTGAAACACACAATGTTAGGCAGTGTATTAAGAATGATACACAAAACCCAAAAGATTAGGTCTGTCCAGTTGACCAAGTGGAAAGCAGAGCAATCCAGTTTGTTCCTCAAGTCCATAGCAGACTTGCTTTATCCTCTAGATATTCATAGAAAATCTAGATCCATGAGGCTAAAGTATCCAGCGAATTCATTCATTTTTTTCCAACTCACTTTGCTTATGTGGCAATGGTGGGGATGGGGAAATGAGTTGGGTCCACAGACACTTCAATATCTGATCCTATTTCAGTCATTTCCATGACACCTGCTAGTAACCCTGAGCAATTGCCCAGCCTTTCAGAAAGTTCCCCAGGCCAGGATTTCAAGGAGCTGTCTTGCATTGGCAATTGGTTGTTCTGTGGTGTCTCAGTTGGTTTCACCTCTGAAGAAAGAAAAGGAAACAGGCTGACTGGGAGAAGAAGTGAGGGGGGAAAGGAAGGAGTAGACAACGGGTCTCACCTGTCTTGTTATAAACTTGTGGAGATTGATGAGAAACTGTTTGGAAACTTCCCAAAGGTCCTCGGAGGGGAAGCTTCTTTGACATATGGTGTGCTTCATAGTCTCTGGAAGCAATCAGTCTGACTTTGCACGAACTAAATAAAAGAGAGAGAAAGCAACTGAGAAAGCTGGTTTTAACTTTAAAAGAACAGTAGAGACAAGACTTCAAGTGCAAATATTCACAAACAATGCAGACTTTTGTAAGCATATACTATGTTGTAAGGATTTGTCACAGAGAAGGGGTAATTTATGAGATAGACTCTGGTTCAGGAGTGGTAGGCAGATGATTCATTCACACATTCAACTAATTTCTGGAGCACCTATGGCTAGGCACTGTCCTAGGTGCTTGGGATACAGCAGTGATCAAATCAGATGAAAACTCTCTGGTAGAATGTTCTCAAAAATGGCCACAGTTATTCCCCTTTATGTGTCCAACCTTTTTTACAATGTGATTTTCACCTTCTCTCATCAAGATATGGAGGCTTTCCCACCATTTGAATCTGAGTTGGCCTTGTGACTTGCTTTGGCCAATATAATGGGGCGGAATTAATGTGAGACCAGTTCTGACCATGGAACTCCCAAGGCTTTGCACCCTTCCACATGCTCCCTTAAAATCCTGCCCAACCGCCATGTGAACAAGCCTGTGCTCACTTGCTGGAGACCAAGAGATCGCCTGGCGCAGAGAAGAGTCCTTCCAGCTAAGGCCATCATGGACCAGCCTGATCTCAGTGGACTCACCAGCTGATTGCAGACACAAGAGTAAGCACAGCTACCACCAGAGAAACTGCTCAACTTCATTCATTTGAAATTGTCAGGACACAGACTTGGGAACTATGAAGGTTGTTTGTCATACGAAAAGGCTAACTGACACAGTTGCAGACCTTAAGGAGTTTACATTCTAGAGGGGAGAGAAAATTAACAACCACCACAAAATCACATATATATGCAGCATATCAGATGGTGATCAGTATTATGGAAAAAAATAAACTAGAGTAAGATATATAGGGAGTGCTGAGGTGGAGGGAACGGATGTTATTATTTTTTATAGGGTGTTCAGGGAAGGGCTTACTGATAAGGTGACATTTAAATGGACACTTTGAAAGAGTTATCAGAAGCATGAGATTAGATTGAGACTTGGTGAAAATGAGCACTCGAACAAATAAATCTTAAATAACAGTTAATTGTGAAAACTACAAAGGGTATATTTCCAACAGGAAATACCAGGAAATTGCAGATTTGGGGATTTGGATGGTCAAATTCTGAATTTTTCCTGTTCTTGACAGCAGTCTCATTTAGATCGAAAGTATTAATATTCAACCTGCTCAGAATAAAGCCCAGCCAGGTCATGGGAAGCCCTGAATGGGGTCTTATTGAGTCTCAGATAGTCCTGTAACCCCAAAACTCTGGTGTGTACTCTACATAGTGAAAAAAACTGCCTTTGGCAAGCCAAGTCACCTGAATTTAACTTCCTACTGTGCTACCACTGCCATCTTGCTATATTATATAGTTTTATTTTGAAAACAAGTCTATTGAGATATAGTTCACATTCTTTACATTAACTCATTTAAAGTGTACAATTTGAAGGTTTTTAGTACATTCACAAAGTTGTGCAGCTACCACCATAATCGTTTTAGAACATTTTCATCACCTCCCAAAATAAACTCGGTATCCTTCAGCAGTCACTCTCTATTTACCACTAAACCCTGAGCCTTAGGCAACCACTAATTTATTTTCTATCTCTATGAATTTGCCCATTCTGGACATTCCATATAAATGGAATCATGTAATATGTGATCTTTTGTAACTGGCTTCTTTTTCTTAGCATAATGTTTTAAAGCTTCATCTGTGTTGTAGTATGTATCAATACTTTATTTCTTTTCATTGTCAAATAGTATCCCATTTTGTGGATATACTATATTTTATTTAGCTATTCATTCATTACTGAACATTTGGGTTGTTTCCACTTTTTGTCTATTGTGAATAATGATGCTATGAACATTCATGTACAAATCTCTGTGTGGGCATGTTTTCACAATCTTGGTGAAACCTAGGAGTAGAATTTCTGGGTCAGATGGTAACTCAATGTGTAATGTTTTGAGGAACTTCCAAAATGTTTTCTAAAGTGGTTGCACCTTTTTACATCCCTATTGGCAATGCAAAGGGTCCCTTTCGATTTCTCCTTGCCAATACTTGTTACTATCTGTCTTTTTGATGATAGCCATCTTAGTTGGTCTGAAGTGGTATCTCATTGTGGTTTTGACTTGCATTTCTCTAGTAACTAATGATGTTGAGCATCTTTTCATGTGCTTACTGGCCATTTGTATATCTTTCTAAAGAAGTATCTATTCAAATCCTTTTCTCATTTTTAAATTAGGTAGTCTTTTTATTATTGAGTTGTTAGAGTTCTTTACATATCCTGGATATTAGCCTCTTATCAGATATGTGATTTGCAAACATTTTCTCTAATTCTATCATCTTTTCCTTTTTTGATGTTATCATTTGCAACAAAAAGTTTTTAATTTTGAGGAAGTTCAATTTGTCTATTCTTTCTTTTGTTGTTTGTGCTTTTTGAGTGTATCTAAAGTCACAAAATTTACTCCTATGTTTTCTTCTAGGGGTTTTATAGTTTTAGCTTTTGCATTTAGATAGTTGATCCAGTTTCAGTTAAATTTTGTGTACACCATATAAAAAGGGGCTCAACTTCAGATTTTTGTACTTCCACTACCATTTGTTGATAAAACAACTATTTTTCCTCATTGAGTTATTTTTAGCACCCTTGGTGAAGATCACTTGAGCATGAATGTAAAGGATTATTTTCAGACTCTAATTCTATTCCACTGATCTATATTGTCTACCCTTATGCTGCTATCATACAGTCTTGATTACTGTGGCTTTGTCGTAAGTCTTGAAATCGGAGAACATGAGTCCTTCAACTTTGTTCTATTCTTTCAAGATCATTTCAGCTATTCTGTGTGCCTTGCATTTCCATATGAATTCTAAGATCTGCTTGTCAGTTTCAGAAAAAAATTCCTGAGATTTTAATAGGGGTTGCATTGGATCTGTAGATCAATATAGGGAGTATCGTCATAACAATATTAAATCTTCTGATTTATGAACATTGAATGTCTTTCCATTTATTTAAATCTGCTTTAATTTATTTTAACAATGTTTTATAGTTTTCAGAGTGTAAGTTTTGCACTTATTTTGTTAAATTTGTTCCTAAGCATTTTCTTCTTTTTGATGTTTTTGTAAATGAAATTGCTTTCTTTATTTCATTTTCAAATTATTCATTTTTAGTATATAGACAGACACTAGGTTTTTGTATGTGGATCTTTTATTCTGCAGTCTTGCTAATCTTATTTATTCTAATAGACTTTTAGTGAATTTCTTAGGATTTGTTTATGTACAAAATCATGTCATCTGTAAATTGAGATAGTTTTACTTTTTTTCCCCCTCAATCTGGATGCTTTATTTCATTTTCTTGACCAATTCCCTAGCTAGAACCTCCAGTACAAGATTGCATGAAAATGGTGAGACTAGATATCCTGTCTGCTTCCTGATCTTATGGGGAAAGCATTCAGACTTTCACCATTAAGTATGATGTTTACTATGGGTTTTCCATACCTGTCCTTTATCAGGTTGAGGAAATTTCCTTATTTTCTTACTTTGTTGAGTGTTTTCATCACAGATTTTATAAAGTGGCTTCTTTGGGTTGATTGAAATGATCATGTGTTTTTTTTGTTTTTTTTTGCTTTATTCTGTTGATATGGTGTATTACATTAATTTATTTTCAGATGTGAAACCAACCTTACATTCTTGGGATAAATCCTTCTTGATAATGGTGTATAATTTTTCTTTATATGTTGCTGGATTTGGTTTACTAGTATTTTTTTGAGGGGTTTTGTATTTATATTCCTAAGAGATATCGTTCTTTAGTTTTTGTTATAGCTTTGTCTGATTTTGGTATTAAAATTATACTGGCCTGCCCATCGTTCTTTTTTTGGAGTGGAGGGAGTGGTGAGGAAGATTGGCCCTAAGCCAACACCTGTTTCCAATCTTCCCCTTTTTGCTCAAGGAAGATTGTCCCTGAGCTAACATCTGTGCCAATCTTCCTCTATTTTGTATGTGGGAAGCCACCACAGCATGGCTTGATGAGCAGTGTGTAGGTCTGCACTGGGTATCCAAACCTGCAAACCCTGGGACACCAAAGCAGAGTGCTTGAACTAAACCACTATACCACCATGCCAGCCCCTGCATCATCTTTAATAATGACTAGACACACTCTGTGCATATCTCATTGCAAATATGTAATGATGAACTGCTTATAGATATGCACAGGAAATTCAATGTTTAGGAGGGATTGACTGTGCATGGAGGTGTTAGAAAGACCCTAATACATTTCAGTCCTTGTAAAGAATCTGAGTGGGTATCCATAACTCTGGAAACAACCTTAATAATCATAATGATATTGACAGTAGTGTTTATACTTTCTATCTGGTTACAACGGTATCTTATTATGGTTCAATAATGTATTAGAATCTGCTTGTGCTCACCAATATCCAAGACCTTTCTTCCTGGAAGCACAGCTAGACTACCATTTTCTAATCTCCCTTCCGGTGGGGTGTGGCTGTGAGGTTGGTGTCAAGCTGATATAATACATGCAGAAGTGATGTCACCACTTTTAGGGTTGCACTATAGAAACCTCCAGAGTGATCTTTTCTCATTTGGTAGCTAAATGGAGAGGGCTCCCTGGACCTAGAGGAGGGACCACAGATGTAAGGAGCCTGAACCTCTGATTCCCTATGTAGACCAAAGTCTTTCCCACCCCATTTCCCACCAACCAGCCTTTGACTGTGATAAAAACAGAAACGAAACTAGAGTTTAATGAAACTTGACTTTAAACTGAGATTTTTGGGTTGTTTGTACAGCATTAGGTCTGCCTTGATCAACATTAAATGCCAATACATTGAGTAAAAACTTTGCAGTGTCCTGTCAGTGAGGTTGCACTAGACAACTGAGGTAACTGCCAGCTGTTTTCCATCTTGGTCAAGGTCACAAAACTACTGGGAAGGAATGCACATAGGCCAAGAGAACACACTTTCAGTGTGTGTTCTGGCTAGTACTGGGAAGCCAAGAGGAAGCCTAGTGCTCATCACCAGTGCCTTAGTTCAGAGACTTAGTTTTGCTATGGCTTTAGTTTTATGGAGTTCATTTACGACAATGTCCCTGAGCCACATCTTTCGCCAGTCCTTGGGTCTTCGGAAAAATTATAAAGTAGGCACAATTGATTTCTTCAATGCCTTTCCCTTTCTTTGATGCATCCTTTTCTTCCATTATGCTTTCCCCGTTAGTATCTCAAAACTTGCACTGCATGTCTCCCTTCTAAAGTCTCCTACTTGTCATTTCTTTTTAAGGTTTTATTTATTTATTTATTTATTCCTTTTTTCTCCCCAAAGGCCCCTGGGACACAGTTGTATATTCTTTGTTGTGGGTCCTTCTAGTTGTGGCATGTGGGATGCTGCCTCAGCGTGGCTTGATGAGCAGTGCCCTGTCCGCACCCAGGATTTGAACCAATGAAACACTGGGCCGCCTGCAGCGGAACGGGCGAACTTAACCACTCGGCCATGGGACCAGCCCCCTACTTGCCATTTTTATTCCTCATTCCTTCAATTTTGGATCATACCAAAGGTGGTGGGGGAGCAAGCCAGGCCAGGAAGGACAGAAAGTTGACCAAGTTCACTAGCAACAAGGACATACAATGACAATTTTTCTTTTATCATTTGTGCAACTGACAGGGGGGCTTTCTATATTCTCTAATAGAGATATTACTAATTGTTATGGCATTATGCAAAAAACAAAAATATTATAGAACATCTTGTGATTTTGTGTATTCTCGTGGTTATAAGATAGATAAATTATCCCAAGGGAAATGAAATTATCTGAATTTAGCTGTGTCATACTTTTCTAGTGAAAGTTTTCCAAGCCCATGTGTTTATACTTGTATGTAGATGGTAATAAGATGGCAAATGGCCAAAAATCCTTCCTGTGTTACTACATGAGATTATTCAAGAGTTCCCCAGCATAGTTAGGTGGCTATTGCAGTTAGAATAGCTTAGCATGATTAAAGAAGGATTTAAAAGGGAGTGATTAATAGCAGAGGACTGCAAAGAAAGAGCTGAGAGGACCTGGAGACTGATTGAGTGTAAAATGGACTGTTAAAGAGAACTCACATTTGGAGATTGGGGGATATTAGAATAGATGAGAAATGAGGAAATTAAGAACACAAGGTGCTACTTTGGGACAGAAGAAATGGAAGGTCATTGACAAATTTCCAGAATTCAATTTCAATAGTAGGAAAGAGGAATAAATCAGTTAAACTGATGAGAGATAAGGGGGCACACAGAGGCTACTCAGACATTGCATGTGGAGCCCTACTTTGAGAGAGGATATGTTATTATAAGAACTGAAAGGAGTGTTGGATGAAATAAACATTTCCTTTTCTTTCAGATAAAAGAGACCAGTGTATGTGTCTAGAGACGGGGGAAAACAGAAACAAAAAGTAAAGAAGATTGAAGGCAGGAAGAACTGAAGATTCTGGTGAAAGAGAAGATAATTGAAGGAGTGAAGTCTTGACAAGGTGAAACATTGAAGTGTTAAGATTTGAAGTGGGAACATTCTGTGTGATAGGAGGTGAAGGGAGAATGTATGAAGAGGTAGAGATACAATCCAGCTTTGAGGAGAAAGGAAGATATTGTATGAGGATAAATTTGTCAGTGGTTTCATTCGAGAATTACATGTCTAGATGGATGCCCCAGGTGAACAATCAAAATGAGAACACATCTATGTTGGAGAATCTGTGACCTGGGAGTGAGATCAAAGGCCAGAGAGAGTTGGGTGGAGCTGGAAGCCGCAGCAGTACTTGTTGAGAGCTGCCTCAGAGTTTGTGCTGCCCTTTAAGCTAGAGCACATGCAACCACTTCTTCTGTCCCTCTGGCCTGGTTCTCTCATCCACCACTTTTGGCGTGATCCCAAATTGAGGGAATGGAGAATCAAAGCATATGGATACATTCTAGAGCTGGCAGTTACTCTGATTTCCTCAACTTCACCTTTGTCTCTCTAAGAATCTAGAGGACTCTTAATTATTGGAACTTTCACAAACAGGAAGGAATTTGTGCCTGATGACTTTTTTATGCAAGAAGTAAGGTAACAAATAATAGCAGTGGGGACAATGACTTCAGCAGGGTAAATAAGGTCTAGAATAGTTAATGTAAGTAAAATTGCCCCACTGACTTTATAACAAGGATTCTTGAATTCTCAAGTACTCTAAGTTATTAGCTGCGGTTAGATAGTCTGGCTTTGTAGTAAACTAGATCCATGGGAATGAGTGAACCCTAGCTTTTTTCACAGTTCTTCAACTTTCCTCATTAGCAAGTCTTATTCTTCTATCTTTGTGTCTCTCACATATGCCCCTTCTATTTCTTTTTAATATCCCACATTCTCATTCTAGGTTTTACTTCATGCCTGGATGATTGCATGATCGTTACAGCTTCCTAAACCGTTGTCTATTTCCTCTTCCTCTCCCCCATTTCTTCCTTTTTTATTATGTCTTGAGTGCCACTGTTAAATTAATATTCTCTGGCAAAAAGATTCCCCATATTCAAGCTTACTTCCCACAGTATAACCAATTCCTCCTAACTGGGTGCTAAAATTATACAAAATAATGTCTGGAGATATTTAGCAAAAGGTCGACTAGATAGTACCCACTTAACAAATGTTATTTGATCTTTACTCAAGGCAGAAGCTATGGTTGGGTCACTCATTGGTTTTGTAGTTATAGAGCAGGGAGAAAAATTATATCTAATATGAGTTGTAATACGCTGAGTTTTTAATTGCATAAAACAGAAGGCAGCTAGGTAGAAGTCAGACTTACCTAGCTGTTTTTAATGGCTTTTTTCAAATGTCTGAGGGAGAAAGAAGTGGGCATTTACAAACTATCGTTACCCATGAAATAGAGCTTTTATTTTAAAGAAATAAGACAATGAACAGGACTTGAGAACGAGTTTGGTAAACTGGTAAATTACTAGAAAATGTAACATCAACCTTCTTCCCTCCTTGTCTTTGCTTTGCCTTTGCCTGACCTTGAAGTGAGTTTCTCTCTCTCACTCATTAATTTTTGGCTCTAGTGGAGTGGTGGAGCTCATCATTGCTTGTTCAGTTTATGGTTGTATTCACAGTAGACCACAATGTTACCACTCTTAAGCCTCTCCAAAGGAACCAGATGGCTGGTATACTTGCACTGCCAAAACAACAGTAATAAAAACCATAAAATGTGAAGAAATGATGTATTTTCATTTTGTTGTATTTCAGTCCTGAAAGAGTGTCATTAAATAATGAGGATTTCAAGAGCTGACTGTGAAACTCCAACAATATTGAGAGTCTGGGCCATTGATCTCATTCTTCATTGTTAAATAATTAAGCCTTGATCATCTCAAACACACACACTTGATTGGTGTCATCTGATGGCACTACAATTTTTTCTCTAGCAATTTAGGAAAGAGATTAATTTTAAATGACCAGATTACCTCTTTCTTATTTTGCATTTAAGCTTTGATGATATGGTATCTGATCATATTCAAATATTCAATTGGTATGAATTTCTAAAATATTGTGCTCTTACCTTGATATATTTTTGTTATGTAACTTTTCATGATGTTTGGTTTAATGGGCTTCTTACCCTTTTAATCATATTTTAATAGCATCTAATGTGCTAATAATGGGTTTGACAGCATCATCACTGATTTTTTCCATGAACATTTACATATATACATATATAATTTATTACTTGATACTTAAGCATATCCTATAAAGTGTGACGTACTTTTAACAAAATAATTTTTATATCTGCATGTATGAAATAGCATGTAAGTCAGTGGTTCTCAACTTGGGGTGATTTATGCCCTCCCACCCCCAACTGACATTTGGAAATGTCTAAAGACGTTCTTCATCAACATGACTGGAAGAGTGCCACTGTCATCTAGTAGGTAGAGGTCAGAGATTATGTTAAATATCCTACAATGCGCAAGACAGCCCCACAGCTAAATGTGGCCTCAAGAATCAATAGAACTGAGGTTGAGAAACCCAGATCTAGATGAATCTGTACATGATTGCCTTTTCATGTTTTAGAAAGAAAAAGTTTTGAAGTACTTTTATGACCAGCAAAGGGTAGTGCATGCATTTAGGAAGAATCCAAGATCAAAAAAGCCGTAAACTCCCCTTTGTTTTTGTAACGCTTGTTGACTTTTCCAGGAGCTTTCACACTTAGAATATCATATAATTCTTATATCATTCTTGGGACGTAGAAATAGAAGAGTGTCCAAATAAATATGTCTTTTTACAGAAACAGATACAGGGAATTTAAGTGATTATCTTAAGGTTACATGGCTGGTTAGTGATCCCAGTTCCCTGTCCACAGTACATTGAAACCCCTGAGACAGAAATATATCTACCAACCTAATGGTAGGAGTGGAATTAAGAGGTGGACTCTTTATGTTCCCAGGAGAAAAACAGGCTAGTAGTGCTATTGTACAAAAAGGCCTGCTCCGTTTTCTCTCCATTTCTCCCTTCTCCTCAGTAACATGAAAATTCCACAGAGAAGAAGGACATCATTCTACCTATTATTAAACTCTGAATAATTTCAGATCATCATTTTAATTAAAACATTTTTTATTGGTGTAGAATTAAATTTACTTGTGTTAACTCTAAGTTTACATCTAGCACTAATCACAATATTCAAGGCAAGTAAATCTCAAACTGATTCTGTAAATTCTGCTGTGTAGCAGTGCTGAAGCTGAGACAACTCAAGTAATATGGGCTTTCCATGTTCTTCATCCTCAAGTTCCAAGTTATGACTCCTCTTTTAGCTGTTGAATAATGAATGCATTTGTCACAGAATGCCATCGGTCAGGGCACAGATTTAAATGAGAAATGGAACAAGAATTGATGCCTAATAACTGCGGTGTTAACCTTGGATAATGGGGTCAGTTACTTTCAGAATATTTTACCAAGGAGAGAAATCCACTGTCATTTTCATCACAGGTTTGCTCCTACTATGTTATTTTTGCCAGGAACTAAGATCTTTAAGCTTTAACTTGGAAACTGTTAACAGTATGATATAATACCTGCTGTTTTAATAGTTGAAGTAATTAATTTTAAATAAAGTAGAGCTGTAGTTTAAACTATCTTTGTATAAATATTGATCATTTAGAATAAGTTCTACTTAAGTGTTTTCCAAAAATGTGTATAACCTTTGAAAGTGAATGCATAGGGAAAAGTTACAAAGCCATCCATCCTACCTTATCAACCTGTTCATTTGTTAATCAAAGGTTTCCTGAAATTTAGGATCCACAGAGTGGAGTAAGGATTTGTTCTCAATATATTTACTAAGTTCTGCTAGGTATCTAGCACTGTGGATACACCAGAGAGGCACAGAGGTTTCATACATGTTTTCTGCAGTTAAAAATTTATTAGTGGAGCTCTTGTTGTTTTCAGTGCCATGAAGTTGATTCCCACTCCTAGTGACCCTGTGTACAGCACAGTGGAACCCTGCCTGGTCTTTTTGCACCACCCTCTCTCTTCCGGCGCTGTCTCAAACAATGCTCCACTACTATACACAGGGTTTTCATGGCTTATTTTTTTGGAGGTGGGTGGCCACGTCCTTCTTCCTAGTCTGTCTAGTCTGGAAGCTATGCTAAAACCTGTCCACCATGGGTGACCCTACTGGTATTTGAAATACTAGTGGCGTAGCTTTCAGCATCACAGCAATACAGCCACCACAGTATGACAACCTACAGACAGGTAGTATGGTTCCCCAACTGGGAAACCAACTCGGGCCATGCCAGTGAGAATATTGAATCTTAACCACTAATCCACTGGGGAGGGCCGGTTAGGCTGTAGATTGGGGTAAATTCTGGAGTGCCCATAGGAGAATGAATGTGGCCTAGCAGCAGAGAGGAAGGGCTGTAATAACGAAGGCTGTCAGTGTCCAAATATAAGGGAGAAACCCCTAGGTGTTTGTAGCTTAATGGGAAGTGGGCAAAACACTAAGTGAAAGCTAAAAGGTTACAGAAAATTAGGGGATCAAATGACCCCACAGCAGTAATTCCAAGCTATTTATTTAGTTGAATGGCTAGGAAGTGAGTTGTGATCAAAACTCCCCGTATTATCCACTGAAGTAATTATTGAAGATGGAGTAGTTGTTTGTAAATACTTATGTTCTAACAGTTTTTCTTAATTCTGGCTAATTTGAATTACCTGGGGAGCTTTTAAATACATCATGAATGGCTGCACCCCCATCTGGAGATTCTGATTCACTGGGTCTAGAGTTAGGCCTGAAAAATTGCTACTAACAAAGCAAACATCAAAATCTCCACGGGTGATTCTGAAATACAGAAAACCATGGATACAAAGAGCTTAGAAAATATCTGATGCTATGTTAGACACCTCATCATATAGGAAAATGGAGTGTGTCCTTCACGATGATGATAACTTCATGGGTCTGAGACTTTACATTGGAGATTTTTGATATTTGGGACTATCCTCTACGTTTTGGGAAAGAATGAGAAAAGGCCAATGAAACTTTTGGTCTCCTGTTTATCCCAGGAGCCTTCTGGGAACAAGCACAGTGCTGACTAGGCAAGTCATGCAGAACAATAAGGAGCCTTTGTCACTATTCTCTAATTTACTGAGTGGCCATCAGGGGATACCCTTGACTAAGGTATTTTTTGAGGCAACACATTAGAACTCAGCATAAATAGAAACTAATCATAAATGGACTTAAAAACAAAGTGATCAATATTTAGGATATCTGCACTGTACAAATGTATCAATTTTAGATTTTGTGACAGTTAAAAATGACTTGCCAGAGATGAAAAATTTAACACTGTCCTCTGGCGACCAGAATGAGTCGCTGTCATTGGCGGAACATTCAGTGCTCTGTGTCAGGAAGGAGATATATCTATATATATTGCAGAAATCACATTTGTAGAAGGATAAAGAAGTTTTCAAAGCAGAGTTTGTGAATGATAAACCACCTTCCTGGAGGTGTAGCATGAGGAAGGTGATTGATCCGTGTAATAACTCAAGAACTAACAGGAAATATTAACAAGGAGAGGAAGATAGTTTGCTGGCTATTTTGACAAACATAATTTTGATTTTCTGCTGTCCTAAGTCTTTGGTAAATTTGTCTTTAAGCACTGTTTAGAGATGTGAACTAATCCAGGGTGGGACCACTTATTTAATCTGTCATCATTTTAATAGGAATGTGCTTACAAATGCAGATTATTTGACAAAACTATATTCTCTGAGGGAAATTTAGAACTAGTTTTAAAGGATTAGATTATTAAACCAATTATTGTATCATGACAGATGTTAATTTTGTTGAAGGAAGACCTTGTAGGTAAGGGCATTTGAATGTTTTTTTCTTGTTGACATAAGAAGCCTTGGAAGGTTTGGGGCAGTACAGTGCTATGACCTGCTATGTGCCGTGTGTTGTAGAAGGACTTCTGTGGCTGCTGTCTAGTGGATGGACTATGCAGGTGAGTATGAATATAAGGAGAGGTCCCTTAGGAGGCTTTGTTAGGAACTTCCCAGATGGCTTGAGAGATGGTGGCTTGGAACAATGAGGTAGCAGTGGAGATGGAGAGAAGGTGACCTGTGAAAAAATTCCCTGAATAGCATCTCTGAAAAATATCCTTCCCAGTCCAAGCTGAAGACTTGGGTGGGAAGTGGGCAGTGAGTGGAAGTCAAATCTTGATCTTACTAATGACTTTGAGAAATGTTTTAATGGATGGAACCATGACATAAAAGGTTAATAAGATTTTTAAAAAAGTGAAAGTGTGATGACAACGAACGCTCATACATACAGTTAATAAATGTAAGTTCGTACAAATTTTCCAGAAGAGAAATTGGTGCTATATATCATGAACCTTTCAATGTGTGTTATTTTTGGTTTAGTAATTCCGTTTTTACAAAATTCTTCTCTGAAAATTTATCAGACCACTGATCAAGGATGCATTTATAGAGATGTTCATAATAGCGCTGTTAATAAAACAGAAAAACTAGATAGAGGTTAATGGAGGTTTGGGAGAATTTATTATGATAATCCATACAATGGAATATTATGCAATAATTCAAAATGATGTATAAACACAGATGTACTGTTTTTGAACGATGTTAGCAATATATTGTTAATGAGAAAAGCAAGTTACAAAATATTTGTATGTGAAGAAACGTTTGTGCATATGGATAAGAAAAAGTCTTGAATATATACCTACATGTTAACAGTGTTTATCTTTCTGTGGTAGGACTAAAGATGATTAAATTTTTTTCTGCCATGAATTTTCATAACTTGTGTGATATAAAAAATGAAAAACTTAATCAGTGTTAGGAAAAACTCTATTTCTATAGAAAATTCATATTGTGTTTGTTCTAGCTTTGGAGACTCTGGAGCAAATATCTTCTGCCATGTGGGATGCATTTTATATATAGCTATAATCCATTAAAAATTTATTTCTATAATATGCTAGTTGTGAAGACAAGAGTACACAACAGAAATAATTAGATAGAATGAAATGAAAATAAATAACCCAATGTAATTGATGTCGTTGGTACAATTTTCATCAAGAGATCAGTAGAGAAAGAATTTAAAGGGACCCAGGAAATCAGCTCATTCTGCTTTTTGCTTGAAGTGAGATGAGCTTGGCCTTTAAGCTTAGTAGGACTGGATTCAGCAGATAACAGGAGTTGCTTAGATGCAGAAATTAATGATTTGTGAGGGGAGAGGTAAAGTGTGGTATAATTAGACCTTGTTTGCATATTAGGAAGAATAAAGTTATAAAATTAGATCTCTACTAAGCTTGGAAGAAGAATTCATAAATCCCACCACAAATCTATAATTTGCAATGGAACAGGCATCAGGAAATTATTGTGGGTTCTTGAGCAGTGGAGAAATGAGATATAAATCAATGACATTTTAGTAACGTTATTCCATGCAAGAAGGATTAAGTGAAGAGACTGGTGACCAGGAGAGAGGTGACAAAGCTACTGGCTTATGCTATCTAGATACAGGTTTTGCCAGGATGGTGGCTGTGAGACCATTTGGGGAAGCATCAACAGTACTTAATATACCAAAGAGGGGAGATCAGAAAGACCCTGTGCTTCCAAACTGGAAAAAATGAGATAATGGGAAACCAGCCTAGATAAATTAGGAGATTAAGCTTGAAGAGAAAGACTGGTCCTTCCTAGAGGAGGTGAGAAGAAACAAACCCACAGTGGAGTTTTCCTGAGCAGCTACACAGTTCAGGTTCTGAGTTATGAGTGTGGCCCCTTAATTCATTATGGCTGCCTGTGAAGACCTTGGTGGACACCACATGAAAGGCTATGCTTTGTGTTCCTGAACTAAATTATGACACACTCACCTCTAATTGTCCCTCATTCCACATGCCATGCTTTGGTTATCTGGGCCACAGATTGCCTTTGATTCTTTGATATGGATCCTTAACTTGACCCTCAGTTATTACGGTCAAGGTTATGTATCTAGTTATAAATCTGGCTGCTGTGACTGAAGATGCTGTGTCTCCATTCTGGATATATGGCCTAGGCTACCTCGGGTCATTTTCTTCCCAAAATTTTTAAAAATTATTTCAAAATAATTTTAGGTTTATGGAGAAGTTAAAAAAAATAGTACTGTGAGTTTTCTTATACCTTTCACTCATCTTCCTCTCATGTTTTTCACATAACCCTACTATCAAAATGAAGAAATTAACATTGGTACAATGCCTCTAATTAAACTATAGACTTTATTCTGATTTCATCAGTATTTCCGCTACTTGGCCTTTTCTATTACAGGATCCAATCCAGAATCCCATATTGCATTTAGCTGTTATTTCTCCTTAGTCTCCTTCATTCTGCGGTAGTTTCCCAATCTTTCTTTATCTTTCATGACCATAACACTTTTGAGAAATAGTCAGTTATTTTGTCAAATTTCCTGCAATTTAGGTTTGTCTAATGTTTTCCGATACTTAGATTGAGGTCATCTGTTTTTGTCAAGAACACCACAGAAACGTTGTTGTACTCTTCTCAGTGCAACACGTCAGGGTGCACATGATGATATATCTTATTACACACGTTTATATTTATTCTGTACCTATCTCTCTGTATACGGTAAAAACCACGAGCTTATACTGATGGCTGTGATTCCAATCTGACACCACAGGGTTCATTCTAGCCTTCTCTCTTTCCTTATTTTAGCGTATTTTTCCAACAGTGAAAAACATGGCTCTTAGTATCTATATTTACTTGTTTTTCAACTCTAGTATACACATACAGTTCTTTTGAAATTGCTATCACTTACCCCTGTGGGAAAGAAATTTACCAACTAGAGTATGGATTTCATGTATAGTTCTTTTGTCTTTAGATTTACAGAATCCAGTCAAATTACTATTTTTCAAAGTTAAATAAGGTTAGTTCTTTCTTTGCCCATCCCGTTCACTGTGCTTGTATTATTTATTTGTAATTCGGTTGTTCATTTATTACAATTTGTATTCTATTTTGTATTCCCTTTAATCCTGGTTCTTTTTAAATTTACATGAAGAAGAATTTACTCTTTGTGGTGTACATTTTCATGGGTTTGGACATATTCAGAGAACTGTGTATCTACTACCACTATCCTGATATAGGACGATTCTATCACCTCAAAAATTCTCTCCCTCTGTCCTTTTATACTCAACTTCACCCTCTACCCGCTATCCTTGGCAGCTACCGATCTGTTTTCTAGTCTTATCGTTTTGCCTTTTTCAGAAAGTTGTATAAGTATAATCACACAGCCTTTTGTTTCTGGCTTCTTTCACTTAGCAAAAAGATTCATCCATGCTGTTTTACAAATCAATAATTTGTTTCTTTTTATTGTTTAGCAGTATTCTATTGTGTGTATGAACCACGTTTTGTTTTTCTATTCATTGGTTGAAGAACATTGGGTTGTTTCCAGTTTTTGACAAATATGACACAGCTGATATAAAAATTCTCGTACAGATTTTTGTGTGAACATAAGTTTTCATTTCTCTTGGGTAAATGCCAAAGATTGGGATTGCTGGCTCATATGGTAAGTTTATGCTGAACTTAGGAAACTGCCAAACTGTATTTTCAAAGGTTATACATTTCCATTCCCACCAGCAGTGTACAAGAATTCCAGTTTCTTCATATCCTCTTAGAACTTGATGTAGTCAGGATTTTTGCTTGTTTGACATTCTAATAAATGGGTATTCACATAATATTTTGGTTTCAATTTACATTTTCCTAATGATTAGTGATGTTGAGCATCTTTTAACATGCTTGTTTTCCATCTGGACATTTTCTTTGGTTAATTGTCTGTTTAGAACTTTTGTTCACTTAAAAAAATTAGGTTTGTTTTCTTATTGTTGAATTTTGAGAGTTCTTTATATACTGTGTGCACAAGTCCTTTATTAGAAATGTGATTTGCAAATATTTTCTCTCAATTTGTGGCTGGTCTTTTCATTTTCTTAACAGTGTCTTTCATAAAGTAGAGGCTTATAACTTTGATAAAGCCAAATTTATCTTTTTCCCCCCCATGGATTGAAAATTTGGTGTCATATTTAAAAACTTTTTTTGCCAAACTGAAGATCTAAAAGGTTTTATCCTATTTTTTCCTAGAATTTTTAGAGTTTTACTTTCTACATTTATGTCTGTGGTAAATTTTTAAATAAGAGGTGAGTTATGTGCTGAAGTTCACGTTTTTCTGGGTAGTCAGTTTTTCAAGCACCATTTATTGAAAAGGTGATCTTTTTGCTTTTGAAGTGACTTTTCATTTTTGTCAAATATTACTTGGCTAGGGGCCGGCCCAGTGGCGCAGCGGTTAAGTTTGCACGTTCTGCTTCTCGGCGGCCCAGGGTTTGCCGGTTCGGATCCCAGGTGCGGACACAGCGCTGCTTGGCACGCCATGCCGTGGTAGGCGTCCCACATATAAAATAGAGGAAGATGGGCATGATGTTTGCTCAGGGCCAGGCTTCCTCAGCAAAAAGAGGAGGACTGGCAGTAGTTAGCTCAGGGCTAATCTTCCTCAAAAAAAAAAAAAAAAATTACTTGGCTACGTTTGTGTAGGATTACTTCTGGACACTATTATTTTCCATTGATCTATGTGTTTACCCTTTTGCCAACATCGCACACTCTCTTGATTCTGAAATATGCTGTGTGTAGGTCATGTAGTGCGTAGTGTGTAGGTCAAGAAATTTGTAGTATGTCCTCTACTATACTTTTTTTCCCAAAATTGTTTTAGCTATTCTAGTTCTTTTGCCTTACCATACAAATTTTAGAATTTTGTTGATATCTCCAAAAATATTATGGGGATTTTGATTTGGATTGCATTGAAACTATAGCTCAAATTGGGGAGAACAGATATTTTAAAAAAATTTATTCTTTCAATCTATGAGAACAGTTGATTTTTCCATTTATTTAGGTCTTTGATTTCTATCATCAGTGTTTGAAATTTTGAACACACTGAGTCTACACATATTTGTTATGTTTAATGTATTTTTATGCTATCTTAAATGGCTCTTTTCTTTAATTTTCTATTCTAAATATTAATTGATAATATGTAGAAATACAATTGATTATTTTACATTGACCATGCATTTTGAGAACTAGCTCATTTCATTTTTATATTCGAGGTTATTTTGGAAATTCTTTAGAATTTTCTTCATAGATAATCATGTCTTCTTTAAATACAGAACGTTTTATTTCTTTCTTTCCAATCTGTCTACATTTTCCTTTTCTTGATTTATTGCACTGGCTATAAATTCCAGTAGATATTGAATAGAAGTAGTGAAATAGGACATCCTTATCTTGTGCCTAGTCTTAGGGAGAAAGCATTTAGTCTTTCACAATTAAGTATGATATTAAGTGTAGATTCTTGTAAATGCCTTTATCAGTTTGCTGATAATTTTTTTTTTTTTTTGGTGAGGAAGATTTGCCCTGAGCTAATATCTGTGCCAATCTTCCTCTATTTTTGTATGTGGGTCACTGCCACAGCATGGCTGCTGATGAGTGGTGTATGTCTGCACCTGGGTACTGAACCTGGGCTGCCAAAGTGGAGCACACTGAACATAACCACTAGGCCATAGGGCCAATTCCCTGATAGTTTTTTATCATAAATGGATGTGAAAGTTTATCAAATGCCTTTTCTTCATTTATTGAGATACTCATGTGGCTTTTCTTCTTTAGTCTATTAATATGGTGAAATACACTATTTGATTTTTTTTAACCAGCCTTGTATCATTGAGATAAATCCCACTTGGTCATGAAGTATTACCCTTTTTAAACATTTCTTGATTTAATTTGCTAAGATTTTATTGAAGATTTTCGCATCTACGTTCATGAAAGAATACTGGTCTGTAGTTTTCTTTCTTTTTTTTTTTTTTGTACTGTTTTTGTCTGGTTTTGGTATCAAGGTAATACTAGCCTCATAATAAGAGTTTGGAAGTGTTCCTTCCTCTTCTATTTTCTGGAAGAGATTGTGTAAAGTTGGTATTATTGTTATGCCTAATAAAAGTTTGGAAGAATTCACTAGTGAAATAATTTGGACCTGGGTTTTCTTTGTTGGAATGTTGTTGTTGTTATTTTGTGAGGAGGATTCACCCTGACCTAACACCATTGCTAGCCCTCTTCTTTTTGCTTGAGGAAGGTTAGCCCTTAGCTAACATCTGTGCCAATCTTCCTCTACTTTGTATGTGGGATGCTTCCATAGCATGGCTGATGAGTGGAGTAGGTCTGCACCTGGGATCTGAACCTGCAAACCCCAGGTCACCAAAGTGGAGCACACAGAACTTTAACCACTGGCCCACAGGTCTGGTCCTTTGTTGGAACATTCTTAACCATGAATTTAATTTGTTCAGGAGCAATAAGACTATTCAGGTTATCTACATTTTTTTGATTTGGTTTCTTTTCTGATTTTTTTATTGTCTTTCAACAAATTGATTCATTTCATCTAAGTTGTTGAATTTAGAGACATAATGTTGATCATAGAATTCCTTTACTTTGCTTTTTAATGTCTGTGGGACCTGAAATGATGCCCCTTTTTTCATGCCTAATAACTGGTAATTTGTTTCTTCTCCCTTTTTATCGATCTGGCTATGGTATACAAATTTTGTAGATATTTGTAAAGAACCAGCTTTGGTTCCACTGATTTTTCTTTATAGATTTTTATTTTTAATTTTATTAATTTCTGTTCTTTATTATTTCCTACTTTGTGTTTACCTTGTGTTTGCTCTTATTTTTCTAGTTTCTTGAAGAAAAAGCTTAAATTACTGATTTAATGCCATTTTTTTCTAGTATAAATATTTAATGCTATCCATTTCCCTCTAAGCACTGCTATAACTTTAGCTCACAAACTTTGGCAGGTTCATTTTCATTTTTGTTCAGTTCAAAATATTTTTTAATATTCTTTGAGACACTATATTCTACCTAGGGATATTTAGAAGTGTTTTTTTTTTCTTGATTTCCCTCAATTTGGGGATTTTTCTTTGTGATTTCCCACAATTTGGGGATTTTTCAGGTATCTTTCTGTTATTGATATATAAATTCCATTATGCTCTGAGAATATGCCTTGTATGATTTCTACTATTTTAAATTGGTTGATATTTGATTTATTGGCATAATATCCTCTATCTTGGTGGAGGTTCCATGCACACTTGAAAAATATGTGTATTTTGCAGTTGTAGAGTGAAGTGTTCCATAAACTTCAATTATGTCACGTTGGTTGATACTGCTGTTTGAGTTTTCTATATCATTACTGATTTTTCTGTCTATTTGTTTTATCTATCCTGCCATAACTGTGGATCTGTCAGTTCTATTACTTTTGCTTTATGCATTTTTGAAGCTCTGTTGTTATGTGCCTACACAATTAGGATTTTTATGTCTTCTTAGATAATCGACCCCTTTAATTTTATTTGATGTCTGTCTTTATTCCTGATCATATTCCTTTTTCTGTATGTCTGATATTAATACAGCTACTGCAGCTTTATTTTGGCTAGTGGTAGTAAGGTGTATCATTTTCCATGCTTTTACTGTTAATTTATCTATGTCTTTATATTTAAAGTGGGTTTCTTATAGATAACATATAGTCAATTTTGTTTTTTCATTAAACCGAAAATTTCTCTCTTTTCATTGATGTATTCAGACCATTTATGTTTATGTGTTTATCAGTATGGCTGATGCAAGGGAACTGACCTACTTACACCTGTCTTGTGCCACAGAATGAAAGACCTCATCCCATCCCCACAGGCGACAGATACAGTAGTGGTGTTGGCCAGGTGCCAGATGATGCACATGCTTAGGCTGAACAAAGGTGTATAAATTGAGTCTGAAACAAGGAAAGACATTCCCACACAAGGTGCTGAGTCCACAGTAGCCTGAGAGGACTGTATCTCTTGGTAAGGAAGTGTTCCAGGGCCAAGGCCCATTCTTATGTGGCTGAGTAGGGGTCAAAAGATTGTATGCACAAAACTACCTTTCCTAACACATATGTATTGTAGAAAGTTTGAAATAATACAGGAAAACACAGGGAAGGAGTACATTTCACTCATAATGCTACCGGCAAGAGATAACATCTTAATATTTTTTAAATCTTTCTTCCTATTCATATATGTTATATACATATAATATTTTGTATACTTGAGATCATACTGTTCACAGTTTATAATCTGAATTTTTTCACCATATAAGCAATTTCTTATGTCTTTAAATATTTTCAAGATCATTTTTTATATGACTATACTATAAATTATTTAATCATATCCAAAACTTTTCCTTAAATTTATTTTACTTTTACAAATATCATTACAACGAATATCTTTCACCCAAATCTTTGTGAATATTTTTGATCTTTTCTCTAGATAAATTCCTTAAAGTAGATTTATCAATCCAAATGATTTGCTCATTTTTAGACTTTTGATGCTAATTGCCAAATTAGGTTTCAAAAAGATCATGCTGACTTACTATTCCATCAGGAATATATGAAGTGTTTGTTTTTTGAAGGGGGGTTTCTCTTCGAAGAAGCAGAGAGAAACACAATTTTTCATGATAAAAAAATTGAGGAATAGTTTTATGGGTTATAAGTTTATCTGTTACTTCATGGTTGAAACCCGCTGACAGCTGCTCCCTAAAGAGTGATATGATAGACAAAATTTGAGTTTGTATATTTTAAACATTTCTTTAAAGACAAAATTAAAGTAAGTCTTTTTTGCTCCTTAAAAGTCCTTTGAATTTTCAGGCATTTTTGCACTTTTTAATGTAATTTGGGAGTTTCCTCTCCTCCTTTTTTCACTTTTTGAGGTTCTTCAGCTTCCTCAGGTTCTGGCTCAAATGCTTATTCCTCCGGAAACTATTTTTGATTTCCTCAAATCTGGCAATTGTTCAGTCACTCTTGGAATATTGGTATGGAAACTGTCATTTGTTCTTTTGGTTTTTAGCATGGATCTTTTTATGTGCATATCCTGTCTCAGCTATGTTTAAATATCCTTCAATCACAGGGCTAGTGTCTTGCACTTTTTCTGTTTCTTCAGAGATGAGTCTACTGGTTTGTACCATGGTAATCTGAGACTGTAAACTCCATAACAACAAGACAATAATTTTTTTCTCACTATTCCATCTTCAATGCCTTTCATACTGCTTGAAACATAGTTAGAGCTCAAGAAATATATTTTTAATAAACGAATGTACAAGTAGACATTATGAATTTAGTAGAGCAGAGTGACCTTCTGAAAAATTATGTGCTTCATTTTCTCTTGTAGCAATCTCATCAAGAAGGAAGGAAATGGAATTTTTCCTCTCCCAAGAATCTTTGGTTTCCTAAGGCCTGAGTTTTTCTTACCCATGGAGGGGGGGTTTTCCACTTTGGTGATGCTAGCAGGCTGGTGTGGACTCTTCTGAAAAAAGCCATTGAAAAGACTTATGTGACCTGTGTGTGTGTTTAAGTCTCTTAAAGCAATTAGGTCCAATTTTCCCCCAAAAAGAGAAGAACAAACCAATGGGGGGTTATAGTGCTGAAATGAGAAAAAATAGTCTACCTGGGTTTATCAGCCAGAAGTGAGAGGAGGAAAGAGGTATAGGCCTCTTGGGAGGTAGAGAGTCATGAGCCCACTTAGATGCTGCAACTCCGAGTGTCAGGAGTCTGAGGGGATGCCTATGAGGACAGAGCTATGGCCTTAGGGGCAGGCGAAGTCTCTCCATAGGCAGGCTTGGCCCAAAGTGAATGAAGCTGCCAGGGAACTGTCCTTCTTGGCTTAGGCCACCGATGGCAGAACAACTTGAACAGATGGTGAGAGACTAGTGCTTCGCAGTGGCATCATGTGGCCACAAAGAGCAAATGGCAATTGTGCAGCCACAGATTGAGGCTCTTCTCTGCTCAAAAACTGGAAGGCTGGAGGTCAGTTTATCTATCAATCTATTGATCTATCCATCTATCTATTTTGGCAATCCTAGGGAGAGTGCAGAGAGGACAAAATGACTGATATGTCTTTCTTTTTGAGTGGGTGGGGAACTGAATTGCTTTTAGTTAATTTGAAAAAATTAAAAGATTATGATGTAACAGGTAACTTGCGTGTCCCAGAGCAATTCATACCTCATATAATTATAATTTTGTTTTTTATAGTCACATCTTCCCAGGGTTAAGAAGTTGTTATATAGATCTATAGGGTATTCTTATCTAATAAGCCTTCTGCTGGCAAGAACACTTCAGCTTCCTGTCCAAACTTCAGTCTGGGAATACTTAGGTTTCTGGAATAATTCTGAAGGTTTAATGTCTTTAAATTATTGTTGTTGACCTTAGTTTCCCTTTTCTCTGTATGGAGCAATATTGGGTGAATATATGCTAGTCTGTGTCACCATACTCGCTGCAGTGTATAATTTTCACTAACAATATATGCTGTGGGGGTGTTTTAGGAAGTATTCTTCCAAGCTTTACATTTAACATTAAAAAAAAAAACGCTTGATGGCTAGCTTTTGTTTCATACCAGCTGTTTAGCTTGAGTTTAAATTACTTTTGGAAACCCGTTTCTTGTTGAATATGTGCAAATTACATTCAGGATGTGAAAATGGTGGTATGTAGGTGAAGAGTCTTTGCTGGCATCCTTCCATCAAGCTTCTCTCCTTTGTCTTTATTTCTTTTTCCTGCCAATTAAATAAATGAGGTTCTTTGTGCACCATTGATTATAAAGGAGTTGAAACTAGAGTCTATAATGAGGAGCAGGGTGAGGCTGGATTGAATATGTTTTTCTCTCTTACTCTTCCTTAAGCATGGGATCCAGGGACACATTGCTGGATACCCTCACATTTCCAATATTCCCCTATAATGCTCTGCCATTCTGGGGAAAAATGAAAACACTACCTTGGGAAATAAGATAGATCAGGCAAAAGTTTACAAAATCAGCAATAGTTTAAGAACTATAAGTGGAAAATTCTATTTGTGTGACAGTGTAAAGGTGTTGCCCCCCCCCCCCCCCCCACCATGCAGCCCCTGGAGAAAATGAAACCAAGAATGATTAAGAGTTTATCTCATGGAGAGGTACACAGTGCTGGTTATCTGAATGCCTCTGACCCCATACCAATTGCATCCACATGACTTCCAAGATAGTCCTTAATCCTTCATAAAAGCACCAGAAATGCCATTGATTTGCAAGGTCATTAAGCTGGTTATTCTTCACCCTCTGCCCATTTCTCCTTCTTTTCTGCCCTGAGCTGTGCCTGTGGGCTCCCTTGCCTTGACTTTTAGTTAGGTTCAGCCAGTGGGAAGTTCCCACAGCAGACAATAGAGCCAGAGGAGAAAGAGGTCATGGTATTTCTAGGTCACCCCCACTCATGTTGTACCTTTGAGTCATGATGGCAGCAGTGGGTTTTTCCTTCTGAGATTACAACTCCTGCCATTCTGATTTGCCTTTGGTTACATTGTTTTTCTACTCCAGGCTCTTGGGGCTGAAGGTGGTAACAGTTTCCTGCTGATATAGCTCCTGAGTGCTTCTGCTTCCCCTGTGGGTCTGCCTCACTTCTGTAAATAAATAGTCCCCTTATTAATTAAAATCCTAGCTGAGGGTGTCTCTGTTTCCTTCCAAGACATTCAGTGCTAAAACAGTAAGCTTTTCCTCCAAATACTGGGCTGATGAGTTGGGATTATTGGCTTTTGGAACAATTCTGAGTTTACAGCTCTTTTCAGACTGCTTTCGGGACAGTTAGTGGTAATTTTAGTATCCACCGGGGTCCCATTTCAAAGAGTAAGTTTTAAGTTGTTGAGCCTGGTTGTCTCAAGCTTGAGGAGAGGGAAACTTCAGTGAGAAGGATGTGAATTATAAAAACTGACTCAACCAAATAGGCACTCTACCTCTGGCTCATTATGAAAGTAGTACTTGCCCAGTGGGTTAGGCCTCATTATTAGTTTGGGTCAAATTAGGATCTAGACTTGGGCCTGAGTTGAGAGCCAACAAATGATAATGGTCCATTTTAGGAGCCTTTGATGAGTAGGGCTTGAGTCTGTGTTTGTCTGTAATCAGGACAAATGTTGGGCAGTCCATTGAACACCAAGTTAATTCCATTTGCTTCCTAGTGCTTTGCAAAGCAACCTGTGTCCTTACCATCTGGTCCCAGAGCTTTGTGAACTGTTACCCATAACTGGCTGGGTGCCAAGTAGCCCAGAGAGGTAAGAACAGTGGAGATTGGCACTCTAGTCTATGGTGTTGTTTTCTTCTTAATTTCTGAATTAATTCCAAATAAAAAATGCAGGTGAATGGGGTAGTAGAGCTTTGTTTATTTTGTGTTAATCTTTCAAAACATCTTATCTTTCCTCTTAATTTGAGGAATGGGAAGGGGAAGAGGTTGGAAATTAAGGACCATGTCATTTCACACACCTTACCTGGGGTGAGCGGGCTCTGGAGGAGGGATGCAGCTGAGGACTTAGCTCTGGTAAACTTTGACAAGAATAATGGTTATCTCTAGGGAAGCTTTAGATAATTAGGGTTTTAAATGAAATCCAGATAAAAATCACTGAGAAACTTTGAATCATTTATTTATATTTTTACTTGCTGGAAAATCATATCTTGAATTCACTACCACTCAATATTTATCAAAAGTTTATGGAGTGTCTCTTGAAGGATCTGCAGTCCAACTACTCTTCTAGATCCTATAAAATGTATTCATGAGTCGTCAGAAAAGAGAGCTGCTGGCTTGTACTGTATCATTTTAGCACCCTTCTCCCCAAGCGTTTTTACTCAACAGGGTTTTGTTGTTTTTGCACTGTGTTTTTGTTGACCTGCCTTGAGAAACACTGTTAGAAACAGCCCAGAGTATCTTATTTTTGTATTTACTACAGGAGTGTTGTTGAAAATCCTGTGATGTATGTTTCATACAATCTTCTACATAAAGATTCATGGGGAGAAGGTCTCTCAGGACTTAGCTTTAGGAATACTTAAGAGTTTTTTTTGAGAAATCAGCTTTTTTAAAAAAATTGAGTTATGTTTGACATATAACATTGTGTAAGTTTAAGGTGTACAACGCGTTGATTTGAAATATTTATATTGCAATAAATTGCCATAGTAGCATTAGCTAACCGCTCTATCACATAAATATGTGATGCACCACTTTGTTTTTAGCTTATGGACACTGTGAGTCACATAACTGGTAATTTTTCTCCTGTTGTTTTGTTGACTAGAAAGCTCAGTAGGCTCTACATGGTCTATCTCTAATCAATGGGGTTTCTAATCTAACTTAAATTCTTGGTTTTATCTCTTTTCTTGATTTTCTTTTTCTTTTTCCTGGATTATTGGACTCAAGATTTTTCTCTTTTATTCTACTGTATGTCTTTTTAAAGCTACCGCAAATTTTTTATGGACGTAGTAAGATGTAAACAAATTAAGACAACAAGGAATATTTTTTAACATGTTTTCTGTGAGAATTTTTTAATGTCTGCAAAGTCTCAGAAAAATAAAATATAGCACTGGCTAAAATGCCATTATTAAAATTATTGATTATTTTGCATGCTTACATTGCAAAAAGTAATTGTTGTTTGACACAATAAAATTGTACCCCCCTTTGCTTAGTTCATTGATACTGGTGTATGTGATTTGATCTGAACCCTGTAAGACAGAATCTCCTAAATGTCTGGCATTCTATTGTAATTGAGAAGCATCATTAATGAGCACTGGGTTAGTTGGAAGGAGAAGAATTGCTTTAGAAAGAAAACTCTTGGGGCTAATGAAGAATATGGATTGATCAGAATTTCTGTTAATATTGTAATATAGTTATTAAAGTATTAACCAATTTATGTATACAATTAGACGTTTTTACATTTGAAACAGCTATTCAAGACAGAAATGTGCTTTATTACTCCTAAGCAAGTATTTTGAATCACTGGTAAATCAGATACTTGGAACCTTTAGATTTACTTGATTGGGATTCAAATTTCAAACAGATGGATTTTCAAGGTTTTAAATGTCTGACTCTCAAAAGTATAAGATGAGGCAAATCATGAATAATTAGCTGACAAATGGCTAAATGGTTTTATTATCAAGTTTTGCAGAATTTTATGAGTTAAACATCCAACTGGAGATTAAAGTTAGTAGACCAATGAAAGATGGAAAGTGCTGAATGATTTATTTAATTGTGTAATTTATTTGTTTTACACCTTCATGTGAAATATTCAAGTTTTCAGATTTAAAAATGCTCAAAGAGTGACACAAAAGGTATACCCACAAGGCTAAAGAGAAATAGTTAAGACTTCAAGACAAAAAAATGGACTTCAATTCCCTGAATTTAAGAAAACAGCACTTACATATTTACAGTGCCTTCACATTTCACGTGCCTAAGGGGAAGGTTAGCAGCACTTCTTTCACTTCATTTTCCTTCCATGGATCATTCTCATTATTTGTTCTCAAAACATCTGCTCTACTCAGGGCTATAAAACATGCCTAGGATACCAAAAATAATGATGTTTTCATCCTGTCTAGATTCAAAATGGTTGGGTGGACCAAGCTAATAATTAGACAAGAATATCAAATCCTAAAGACATGAAATTCACATGATGTGGTAATACAGAGGATATGTTGTAGCCTTCATTATAATAAAATGTTTTGCAACTTTAGTTATTTACTTTTTTGCTTAAGATTGGAAAAAACTTTAATCATGACTCACTACCTAAGTGATAGTTTCAAACTACAAAGAACATTTTGGTTTCCAGCAAACAGACCTTGTAGGAAGTTAATAAAAGCAGAGTCCAGAATTAGGAAAGAGGAATCTTAAAAAAGAGCAAAGAAACCTGCTGCTCAGATTGTTGCTATGGCCTTAGCTACTGTCTACTTTGCCCAAGCAATGGAGGTGGGGTGAGGCTCAGTTTCTGCAGCATGAGGGACAGCTTAGCAGAGAGATCCTGCACCTGACGCTTGGTCTCCCCAACACCAAACACTCCAGATCTGGAAAGGTCTTCAGGATAACACTAGTGAAGTGGAGAGGTAGGGAGGTGTGTGTACACTTAGAAATTTTGGCCACGTTGGTGAATCTTCACTATGGCTGTGCTTGAGAATTATATATGCAGATGTTTTTACCTTACTATCATTATTTTTTTTAATGGCTTGATGGCTGCCTAGCAATATTCTTGAAGGTTCTGTTTTAGTAGGTTTGGAGAGGGGTCTGGGTATTTGTATTTTTATGAAGTTCCTTAAAAATTATGATGTATATCTGAGGCTGAGAACCATTTGGCTTACTTTTAACTCACATGAGAATTTAGTCTGTGATATTACTTTCTCCTTTTCTGACTTAATCCTTGCAGATGTGTACCTAAGTGTTTAGCTCCAGACTCACACATTCAGCTCTTAATTCACTGCTTAGAACTGTAATATTTACCACTAGGAGAACAGGAATAAAAAGCCACAGATTCCTGGTTCCTCAGTCTGAGTAATCTGAATATCACTTGAGCTGAACCTCTAACTTGCCGTGTTTAATAATAGTGTAGGTGGTGCTAGTGGATACTGCTGATTGAGCCGGAGATAAGTGGTTACAGGTGACAATATTCAGTGTTAAAAAATTAAGAAGGTCATATATGCTGGTCTCAAGCCCTGTGAGTTCCTTCTGGTGCTGCACTGTCTCAGCCGCTCCCCCAGTACCCTGTCAGCCCCTCTCATTCTGACCAGGGAAAGGTTAAATTTGGCATCACAGGGGGTCTCCAGAACATTCACTCAGTCATGTCGTTGGTGCCTATGTTTGATGTTTAAAGTTATTTCTAAATATGCCTGTGGGTATGGGAGACTCTTAGAAGAGTAGCGGCTTAGCAGAGCAAATTTGGGAACTAAATAGGCCATTAAAATTTGGGGATTTCTAGGGGTTGGCCCTGTGGCTGGGTGGTTAAGTTTGAGTACTCTGCTTCTGCAGCTTAGGGTTTCGCAGGTTCAGACCCTGGGCCTGGACCCAGCACAGCTCATCAAGCCGTGCTGAGGCGGCATCCCACATACCACAACCAGAAGGACCACAACTACAGTATACAACTGTGTACCGGGTGGGGGAGGGGACGGGGGGGAGGGGGGAGAGGGTGGGTTTGGGGGTGATAAGAAGAAAAAGAAGAAAAAAAAAGAGGATTGGCAACTGATATTAACTCAGGTGCCAATCTTTTTTAAAAAAATGGGGGATTTTTTGACTGGAAGCTTTCTTTTGTTTGAAATTTGGTGAAATATATTATTGCAAAAGCGAATGTGTGAAAGCAGAGATTATGACAGTGAAGTCACATGTGGTCTTTGGCAAAAGAAATAGAAAGAAATAAAACAGCAAACCAACCAATGGCATCAACTAAAAAATAAAAACTGAAAATACTGAGAAGATAGCAAAGCAAATCAACTGAGTTTTCGCTTGGTGCTGCTTAGACCCAGGCTGTGAAAGCAGAAGGGCTTAGAAATGTGTGCTATCTGAAACATGCCTATGATTATCCCACTAAAACCCAAACTTAACTGCAGAAAGTGCTAATTATAAACTCTTCCATTTTGTGGTGAATTGACTCAAAGTGTTTCAAGCGTTAATATTCTGTTAGGGCATTTAGAGTTAGGTTCAGAACAGTGTCTTGTAAGTCATTTTGAGATGGAATTACATAACTGGATTGGATTCCCAAATCTAAAATCTTGATCAACAACAGTCACTTCTGAGGAGTCTCCGAGGAAGATATTAAGCCTAGAGGACGCAGGGATGTAAATACTTGGTCTTTGTAGCTTTTGATCCCAAGTTCTGGGAAACTGGGCTGGAATCTTTCGAAATCCTAAGAATGTGCTTTTCCTTTTCTCCTGAGATGTGGAATACAGCACATTCTGAGTAGGCAACTCCTTAACTCTTTTCCCTGAATGCTACCTCAGTTCCTCTTAGCCACACAGGAGAAGAGGAGGAAGGAAAAGAAGGGGGCTCCCTTCTGAGTAGGAAGAAACCTGTGTCCGTCTCACTGAATCAGTAACACGGCAGGAGGAAGATTCCAAAGATGAATTAAGGAAGAAGGTGGAAACTCTAAATTACAGAAACCAAAAAAAGACCTGTGTTTCCAAGAACCCCAGAAATGTAATTGTTTTTCTCTACTGAATCCTCTCAGCATTTTTGAGCCAGTGACTTTCTTGACCTTGGTTCTGAACCATCCTGGGAGAGGAGTAGGGGAAAGCAGTTTTGACCTGGATCCTGGGGGCCGATATTAAATCTCAGGATGTTTTTACCTAGGAAGGAACACCATCACATTCTTCCTTACCATCCCACCCTACTCCAAAGTAATGTAATTTTATTTTTGGAACCTTTAAACATTGTCTACTATAACTAGGTATAAGAAAAATTCAGTCTTTGGAAATTAAAAAATGATAGATTTATTTTTGGGTAATGTCTCTTGAGAACCCTCTACATTGTAAGCATCAACTTCTCTACATTCACTTATTTTATTTATTACTCAAATAACCCCGTGAAATAAGCACACTAGTATGACTGAGATGCAGCATGGCATACTGCTTAGAAAGATGGATTTTGGAACAAATTTCCCTGAGTTTGAATTCTGCCTGTGTCATTTACTAGACTAGTTGTGTGAGATAGGCATGTTTCCTAAACTTTCTATGCCTAATTTTCTCATCTGTAAAATGGGAAAAGTAATAAGAGTGTTGTTGTGAGGATTAACTGAATTAATATCTAAATATCTAAAACTCTTAGAACAGTGCCTGGCATATAATAGACATACAGTAAAAATTGGCTACTATTTTCTACATTTTTTGGATGAGGGAACTGGCTTGGGGAGGTAACATAATTTGTTTAGGACCATGCAGATGGCCAGTGAGATAATTTGGGTTCACACTCAGGTTGTAAGAGTCTGAAGACCTGTAAGAGTGCAGTCCTGACTACTGCACTCACTGTGCAAGGGCCAGAGACTTTCATGTCAAAGTAAACATACAGATATCCTCTGTCTGTCTCCAGCTGTGATCTCCATCTCTGCCCAAGGAAGCTGACAGGTAGGAATGACATCGTGGAGCCCCTTGCCCTCTAGGTCTGTCAGTGGGGAGCACTGGCAGAAAATCAGAGGGAGGGAAAAGGGTTCAGTAGAGGTGTGTGTTCTCTCTTGATTTCCTGCCTCTATGATGGCTTTGGGCTCACTGTATCCCTTTGGTGTAGTAATTATGGTGGATAAATAGGCTTGTTTAAAACAAGGAATGTACATATCAGCTTTTGGAATGACTAGTCTTTTGTTCTTTTTTTTCAATTTATTTTTTTAATTGCAGTAAAATTGGATTATAACATTATAGTGCTTTAGGATGTACATCATAATATATTTCAAATTCTGTATAGATTACATCATGTTCAACACCAAAAAACTAATTATAGTCCATCCCCTCACATGTGAGCCTAATCACCCCTTTTGCCTTCCCCCCTTCCCTTATGGTAACCATCAATTCAATCTCCATTGCTATGTGTTTGTTTGTCGTTGGTTTTATCTTCTACTTATGAGTGAGATCATATGGCATTTGACTTCCCCCCTCTGACTTATTTCACTCAGCATAATAACCTCAAGGTTGATCCATGAAGTCACAAATGGCCAGATTTCATCATTTCTTATGGCTGCGTAGTATTCCATCGTGTATAAATAGCACATCTCCTTTATCCATTTGTCCCTTCATGGGCACCCAGGTTGCTTCCAAGTCTTGGATATTGTGTATCATGCTGCAATGAACATAGGGGTGCAAGTGTCTTTATGCCTTTGTGTTTTCAAGTTCTTTGGATAAATACCCAGCAGTGGAATAGCTGGATTATACAGTAGATCTATTCTTAATTTTCTGAGGATATTCCATAATGCTTTCCATAGTGGCTGCACCAGTTTGCACTGCCACCAGCAGTGTACAAGGGTTCCCTTCTCTCCACATCCTCTCCAACATTTGTTGTTTCCTGTCTTGTTAGTTATAGCCATTCTGACCGGAGTGAGGTGATACCTCATTGTAGTTTTGATTTGCATTTCCCTGATAGCTAATGATGTTAAGCATCTTTTCATATGCCTGTTGGCCATCCGTATATCTTCTTTGGAGAAATCTCTGTTCAGATCCTTTACCCATGTTTCAATTGGGTTGTTGGTTTTTTTGTTGTTATGCTGTTTGAGTTCTTTGTACATTTTGGATATTAACCCCTTATCTGATATATGGTTTGCAAATATCTTCCCCCAATTGTTAAGTTGTCTTTTCGTTTTGTTGGTTTCCTTTGCTGTGCAGAAGCAGAAGCTTTTTAGTTTGATGTAGTCCCATTTGTTCATTTTTTCTTTTGTTTCCCTTGCCCAGTCAGACATGGTACTTGAAAATATGCTGCTGGGGCCAGCCCTGTGGCCAAGTGGCTAAGTTCATGCGCTCTGCTGTGGTGCCCCAGGATTTTGCTTGTTTGGATCGTGGGTGCGGACATGGCACCGCTCGTCAAGCCACGTTGAAGTGGTGTCCCACATGCCACAACTAGAAGGACCCGCAACTAAGATATACAACTATGTACTGGGGTGGTTTGGGGAGATAAAGCAGAAAACAAAGAAGATTGGCAACAGTTGTTAGCTCAGGTGCCAATCTTTAAAAAAAAAAAAGAAAACATGCTGCTAAGACTGACGTCAAAGAACATCCTGCCTATGTTTTCTTCTAGAAGTTTCATGTTTTTGGGTCTTAATCCATTTTGAGTTGATTTTTGTGCATGGTGTAAGGGAATGGTCTACTTTCATTCTTTTGCATGTGGCTTTCCAGTTTTTCCAACACCATTTATTGAAGAGATACTCCTTTCTCCATCATATGCTCTTGGCACCCTTGTTGAATATTAGCTGTCCATAAATGTGTGGGTGTACTTCTGGGCTCTCGATCCTGTTCCATTCATCTGTATGTCTGTTTTAGTGCCAGTACCATGCTATTTTGGTTACTATGGCCTCGTAGTGTATTTTGAAATCAGAGAGTGTGATATCTCCAGCTTTGTTCTTTTTTCTCAGGCATCCTTTGGCTATTGGGGTCTTTCGTTGTTCCATATAAATTTCAGGATTCTTTGTTCTATTTCTGTGAAAAATGTTGTTGGAACTTTAATAGGGATTGTGTTGAATCTATAGATTGCTTTAGGAAGTATGGACATTTTAACAATGTTAATCCTTCCAATCAAGAGCATGGAATATCTTTCCATTTCTTCGTGTCTTCTTCGATTTCTTTCACCAATGTTTTACAGTTTTTGGTGTACACATCTTTCACCTCTTTGGTTAAGTTTAGAAAGAGGTCAAACTAAAGAGCCTATCAACTCGATATAGACTGTTATATACATAGAATATCAAATAGAATCCTCATGGTAATCACAAATCAGAAACCTATAATAAGCAAGAAAAAAAGTAAGACAGAAAAATCATACATATTACTAAAGATAGCCATCAAACCACAAGGGAAGACAGCAAGAGAAAAAGAAGGGAACAGAGAAGAACTACTAAAACATGCAGAGAAAAAAAGTAACAACATGGCAATAAATACATATTTATCAATAGCTACTTTAAACGGCAATGGACTAAATGTTCCCATCAAATGCCATAGGGTGGCCAATTGGATAAAAAACAAGAACCATGTATATGCTGCATACAAGAGACACACTTCAGACCTAAAGACATTCACAAACTGAAAGTGAAAAGATGGAAAAAGATATTCCATGCAAACGGCAAAGAAAAGAAAGCAGGGGTAGCAATACTTATATCAGGCAAAATAGACTATAAAACAAAAACTGTAACAAGAGACAAAGATGGGCACTATATAATGATAAAGGGAACAATCCAACAAGAAATTATAACACTTGTAAACATCTATGCACCCAACATAGGAACACCTAAATATATAAAGCAATTATTAATAGACATAAAAGGAAAAATAGACAGTAACACAATAATTGTAGGGCACTTTAACACTCCACTTACACCAATGGATAGATCATCCAAACAGAAGATCAGTGAGGAAACATTGGCCTTAAAGGACACATTAGACCAGATGGACTTAGTAGATATATACAGAACATTCCATCCAAAAACCACAGAATACACATTCTTTTCAAATGCACATGGAACATTCTCCAGGATTGATCACGTATTAGGCCACAAAACAAGTCTCAATAAATTTAAGAAGATTGAAATTATACCATGCATCTATTCTGACCACAAAGGTATGAAACTAGAAATCAACCACAGGAAGAAAACCAGAAAAGCCACAAAAATGTGGAGATTAAACAAAATGCTACTGAACAATGATGGGGTCTATGAAGAAATCAAAGGAAAAATCAAAAAATTCCTGGAGACAAATGAGAATAAAAATATGACCTGCCAAAATCTATGGGATACAGCAAAAGCGGTTCTAAGAGGGAAGTTTATAGCAATTCAGACCTACCTCAACAAAGAATAAAAATCCAAAATAGACAATCCAAAAGTGCATCTAAAGGTACTGGAAAAAGAACAACAAACAAAGCTCAAAATCAGCAGAAGGAAGGAAATAATAAAAATCAGAGCAGAAATAAGCAAAATAGAGACTAAAAAAAAAATAGAAAAAATTAGTGAAACCAAGAGCTGATTCTTTGAAAAGATAAACAAAATTGACAAACCTTCAGCTAGACTCACCATGAAAAAAAGAGGGGAGGCTCAAATAGATAAAATCAGAAATGCAAGAGGAGAGATTACAACAGACACCTCAGAAATACAAAAGATAATAAGAGAATACTATGAAAAGCTATAGGCCAACAAATTGGATAATCTAGAAAACATGGATAAATTCTTAGAAACATACAACTTTAACAAAACTGGACCAAGAAGAAGTAGAGAATTTGTATAGACTAGTCACCAGCAAGGATATCAAAACAGCAATCAAAAAGCCCCTAAAAAATAAAAGTCCGGGACCACACGGCTTCCCTGGTGAATTCTACCAAACATTCAAAGAAGACTTAATACCTATCCTTGTCAAACTCTTCCAAAAAATTGAAGAGGAGGGAGACTTCCTAACTCATTCTAGGAAGCCAACATTATCCTGATACCAAAAACAGACAAGGACAGCACAAAAAAAGCAAATTACAGGCCAATATCACTGATGAACATCGATGCAAAAATCCTCAACAAAATACTAGCAAATCGAATACAACAATACATTGAAAAGATCATACATCATGGTCAAGTGGGTTTCACTCCAGGGATGCAGGGATGGTTCAACATCCACAAATCTATCAACGTGATACAGCACATTAACAAAATGAAGAATAAAAATCACATGATCATCTCAATAGATGCAGAGAAAGCATTTGACAAGATACAACAGCCATTTATGATAAAAACTCTGAACAAAATGGGTATAGAAGGAAAATACCTCAACATAATAAAGGCCATATATGACAAACCCACAGCAAATATCATTCTCAATGGAGAAAAATGGAAAGCTATCCCTCTAAGAACAGGAAGCAGACAAGGATGCCCACTGTCAACACTCTTATTTAACATGGTATTGGAAGTACTAGCCAAAGCAATCAGGCAAGAAAAAGAAATAAAAGGGATCCATGTTGGAAAAGAAGAAGTGAAACTGTCACTCTTTGCAGACAACATGATTTTATATCTAGAAAACTGTAAAGAATCCACTAAAAAACTTTTAGAAACAATAAAGGAATACAGTCAAGTAGGGGGATACAAAATCAACGTACAAAAATCAGTTACATTTCTATACACTAACAACGAAGTAGCAGAATGAGAAATTAAGAATACAATCCCATTTACAACTGCAACAAAAAGAATAAAATACCTCAGAATAATCTTTTGTTCTTCTCTAGCTGCAAGAATGTTGAAGGAATCATGACACTTCAGGGAAGATGTATACAAGGCAGACTCCCAGGGGAGGGGCAGCCTTCAAGTCTTATCCCAAGCCCTCTCTTGGATCTTTGCTTTTCTCTCCCAAGTGGAAAGAAATGTCACCCCTGAGTCCCAGCCTCTGCAGCCACTGACTCTGACCCTTCTCCATACAGCTGAGGTGGAGTAGGGCAGGTGGTTGATAGCGTTTCCCATTAGGATTGAAGACTTCATTATTTGACCTGGGATCCCACAGCTCCTTTCTGTGGATTTCAGATAGACTCCTGACCCACCCAGAGTGTGGAGAACTACACAGTGTAGATCACATATATAGAGGGTCTTGAGCTGCTTCATAAGTTCCCTTTCAAAAACATCACTAATCTAGAATCCTTATGAAAAAAGGCGTTTGCTTATTATCATTGTAACTGCTGATACTTTATTATTCTAGGCCAATTTGAATAGATTGGTACAACTTTTATTATTGCTGGTGGGTAAGCACACAGTTAGGTAACCTGGCTCTTTGTAATATCTGAATTACCATTATCAATACTCTTGTGCTTTGGGGCCATTATTAAGCAAAATAAGGGTTACTTAAACATGAGTACTGTGATACAGGGACAGTTGATCTGATAACCAAAAGGCCTACGAAGTGTCTAAGGGACTGGTCGCATACACAAGGTGGATATGCTGGACAAAAGTATGATTCACGTCCAGGGTAGGATGGCACAAGATTTTATAACTCTACTCAGAGAGGTGTGCAATTTAAAACTTATGAATTGCTTATTTTTGGAATTTCCCATTTAATATTTTCAGACTTCAGTTGACTGAGGGTAAACGAAACTGCAGAAAGTGAAACTGAGGATAAGGGGGGACTACTGTAATGATTTTTAAGGCTTACCATGACCTGACCTTGCTTTTGCTTCTAACATCGTCTCTTACCACTTCTCACCTGTACTCCATGATTCAGCCATATTGAAATAATTTCAGTTCCTCAGTGACATTGTGTTCCTTCTTATCTCCAGGCCTTTTTCCTGAATGAATATTAGCAGCTTGTGGTGAGGAAAGTAGGAATATTTAGGCACTACAAAAACTTCTATTTGCTAAGCATTCCTCAACAGGCCATTTATCCTTTGGAAATTTCTGGGTAACAGCTAGAAGATCTGTGGTTTAATTTCCAAAATTTGCATGTCAGGGTCCTTTCTTAGTTTTGCCTTTTTCTCTCTGTAACCTAGGCATATAAAAACAAAGGGTGCCTTTGTAAATGTGGCATTTTAGTTTTATTGGTGATAGTTAGGTTAAAGAAAGATGCTGAAGTAGAAAGATCTCATCTAAATTTTCACAGTTTATACCAGCCACACATAAGGTAAACTTTCACACTTATACTGATGAGAAGTCAGTTGTAACATTGTAAAGTGTGTGGAAATTAAAGTCCAAGATAAACTTAGAGAAAGAGGAGCAAAGCTTAGAAATGTGGAAGATAAAAGGATTAAAGATTAAGGTGGGGGTACAAACATTCCTTGAAAATGATTTTTTAAAAAGAGAGATTAAATCGTATACTACTAGAATTGGAAGGAAGCTTCATTTTATTGATGAGGAAATTGAAGCCCAGAGAGGTTTAATCTCCTGGTCATCATTACACAGCAAGTTAGGGGCAAAAATGGAGTGCCATTGTGGCCAGCAGAATGAGAATTTCTTAGAACATTCTAGATCCTCCGTATCAAGTATTTCTTTTTTCAAAGATTGGAATCTAAGCTAAAATCTCTTAATTTTTTTCTTCTTCTTCTTCTCCCCAAAGCCTCCCCAGTACATAATTGTATATGCTAGTTGTAGGTCCTTCTGGCTTTGCTATGTGGGACGCTGCCTCAGCATGGCTTGGTGAGCAGTGCCATGTCTGTGCCCGGGATCTGAACCAGCAAAACCCTGGGCTGCCACAGCAGAGCATACAAAATTAACCACTCAGCCCCAGGGCCAGCCCCCTCAAGTTTTGTTTGGCGATAGAGTGACAATTTGTTTGTATTCTGTAAATTATTATGGTATGCCAGAGAGTGCTAGGGATATGTAATTTAAAAGCAGTGACTTCTTATCATAGGGATCAGTAGAAGCACAGAAGCATCAAGACTGAGTTCCACCAAGCTTCTATTGCTGGAGGACCATCAGCTGTGCTTTACTGGAGAGAGGACGTGCCCTCCTGTCAGCTGATTTGGTGCTTAATGTCAACAGGAAATGTGGAAGGAAATTAAAGTGCAGTTCTGAGATGGATGGTTAAGGCGGCCAGGGTAAAAAGTAGAGGAAGTAATTGCAACATAGCCATCAATTTCTTTGCTTGTGAGATGATTCTGGTGTCAGAGATGACTTTGGCGTGAAGGACTCAGGCTTTCCCACTGAAATTGAAAAGGAAATCATGTTTTAATAAGCTTGAGGCCCATCCAGAAGCCTGGTGGTGGAGTGGGAAATAACCATGGTTGGACTACCTTGAACTCACAACTGGCAAGCAGATTTAGAACCACATTCTAGAAAATGATTTCTTAACAGGTAAATCACATCTGCCTTCATCGTTTGGTTGAAATATCTTGCAAGAACCCCACAATATCCAACCAACCCCCATTCCCTCTTCCATCTTGGTATTCCAGAGAGTAACACCAAAGTCACTCACAGACTTGGTGTCTAAATCTTTCTAGGCCAAAATTACCAGGTCTTTTGTACCAACTCTGCAGAGTCTACCAAACCAGTCCCTTTTGGCTCATGCCCTACTCACTAACTTGCCTTTTTCACTGAGTGTGGTTCTAATTTGTGCCAGTTCTTAGTCATCCAAACACCAGTAGTGGCCTGAGCTTGCTGTTTGTCTTCATGTACCTGTCTCTATGTCCTTGATCTATTTCAGAGATCCTTCAAGTGTCCTCTTTGTGCCAGGGATGCTGGCCAGTCATCACCAACCTTCAGCCCACCAAGAACGACTACCATGCTCACCATGCTGGGCATATCCACGGCTATGTAGATGAGGTCACGACCTGGTTCTTGAAGCACATGGGCCTGGGGATCTTCCCCTGGGACAGTCCCCGTGTGCTGGAGAGGCATTGCCTTCCCTGTCCCACCTACCCACTCCTAAGCTCAGGCCCAAGGAGGAGCCTCCCCTCCACCCATCTCAATGGTCCAACCCCATCAACCTCAAGCAGGAGGCCACAGCTGAGCCCTGCGCCCAGACAATGGCTCGACGCCCGCCAGCCCCAAAAGGGAGATGCTGGACAGTCACCCTAAAAAGGTGAAGGCCAAGGTGGTTCTCAGCTAACCAAGGTGCGCTGGGAGGCTAGGGCTTTTGGTAGAAACCATGGATTAGTTTTTTCTTATCGATCTCACTTTGTTACTTGTATCTCTCCTTGTGGAGAGACCTCAGGGGGCTGAGAGCTGGGCTCCAGGCCTTGGGTCAGACTTGCCCTCCATAGCATCTTTCTTTGGTTCTAGGGGCCTCTGGTGGGGGCTTGTGGAGGAGCATAACCCCTGGAGCCTGACTTTGGAGCTGACACCCCAGGCACCTGCTCCTCCCTCATGCCCTAGCCTCTGACTCACAATGTTCTGGGGAGGTAGTGGCTAGGCCTTCCTGGGGTTTCTAGCCTAAACAAGAACTAACTTGCTCTACCCCCAGGGCCCTCACACTCTCAAGCCAAGCCTCTCCCAAACCACCTTCGCAGGCCCTCCATGAGGGATGGGGGTCAGAGCCACCATTTAGGAGTCAAATCTCATGGTGGGAGAGACAATACAGGTTTTCACTGCCTTTGGGCCTGAAGGGAGAAAGAGGTGGTCGCATCTGGCTTCTTCCAGGCTTCCAGAAAAGTCTTCAATGTAATAAAACCAGAACATTTTGCATCTAAGAAAACAAACAAGCAAACACCCTACTTCGTCCCTAAATAGGAAAAATAAATGTCCTTCATATTGGGCATTTCTCGGCAGTCTTGACCTTTCCTCACTGCCAAAGTTGGTCACTTCCCACCACCCACCGTTCCCCATCTCACCTCAAGTTTGCTGCATTTCAGAAGAACAGGGGTGGAAGGCAACAGACACAGGGGAAGTGGTCTTTAATTCTCCTTTAAATTGAAGTGGGTCAGGGGGAGCCTTGTGTCTTATTTTCTCTTTGAGTGCTTTCTCCCCCAGAGATTAGTTAATATATTCATTACAAATAAGTTCATGAGATACACAAAATTCTTTTCGAGAAATCTTTGAGTTGTGCCAATTTTTCTCCTCTGGATTGCCTTGCCTGCACTGGGACCACGGCAAGACAGAAAAACAGCGTCAGCTTGGTGTCACTAGGACTACAATGCTAACATTAGGGAGGAGTTGGAGACGTTGGCTGGAGTGAGCAGCAAATAACTAGTCTACTTACCAGATCCTGAGAATGTTCTCCTCCCCTATATCCCTCCCTTCACTCCTCAAGTCTGGGTGGTTATAATGAAGGCAGAAAAATACTTAGGAAAAACAGTGCCATGGTAGACGTATAGGGATGATTCATGTAAAACAGACTTATCTGGTAAGGGCAGGGTGGGCAAGTCCAGAATGTGGCATGGGCAGAGAGCCCTGGAGTATGCTCCATCCCTAAAATATCTTTGGTGCACAACAACTTATCTGGAAACATATTTAGAGGAAGTAGTCTAGCAACCAGGATCAAGAAGGATCTAGGAGATACAAGAAAGTAAATAACTTGGTATATTTGATTGTCTAATTAAGCAAGGAAGCCACTAACTCTATACCTCAGCAGTCCCACTTCCAGGTATTTATTCAAGAGAAACGAAAACATATTTCACACATGGACTTGTGCTCAAATGTTCATAGCAGCTTTATTCACAATAGCCAAGAATATAATAGTCAGATGTCCATCAACAGGTGAATGGATAAATAATCTCTGTTGTATTCACAGAATGGAATTCTATTCAACAATTAAAAGGAGAAACTGCTGATACATTCTAAAATGTGGATGAATCTCAAGAACATTATGCCAAGCCAAAGAAGCCAGGCACAACATAGTGTATACTATAAATTCCGTTTATATGATATTCTAGAAAGGGGAAATCTAATATATGATGATATAAAGTAGACCAGTGATTGTCTGGGGTTGAGTGTGTGTCGGTATAGATAAAGTTTCCCCCCCTAGAATGGCCTGTATTTATAGATCTTGGATTCAAAGAATTAATGGAAAACACAGTAAAAATAGCCCTTACTCATATGAAAATATTTTTCAAAATGTTCAAGAGTTTTGAAAGTCATTCTGGTAGAGCTTTTGAAGAATAGTTGCATTTCTGTTTGTTGGAGTAATAGTAAGCTCATGCTGTAAAATAGAGTTTGCCCTGGACAGTGGTTTTAAAATGCTAGATGAGTGTGTCTTTAAGGACCTGTCCTTCAGTTTTCTTGGAGTTGATCTCCCACTGGTCCCTCTATGACCTGATTCTACCATTTATAACAATAAGGACTAAATTACTACAAATTATACCCTTCGTTGCTAAAAGAACCATTCAGAAAAAGACCTTAAAAAACTGCAAGCCCAAGCAAAAATGCCAACACAGGAAATTAAAAAACAAAGCAGAACATAAACTCCCAGTGGAAGAAAGAGCTCCAACTTAAAAGAATCTCTTAATCAATCTTGTTTCTCTCGGTTGATTAAAATTTCCAAAGGGAAGTTGGCTAAAAGAGATGGAATTCTGACGTAAATCTCAATATCTTAGTGTACAGTCCTAGTTGGAGGAGAAACTTGTAAAATTCAAGCGCAGCAAATGTAAAGGTTAAAATCATTAACAATTTATATTAGAAAAATTATTTGTAATTACAACTGTCCCTTTGGGTCCTCCATGAAGCAGATACATAAACAACATTAGATATGCAGATTTACTGATGGAAACAACTGTGAAGGGTAGAGAAAAGAGGGAGCAGGAGGGAGCTGCTGAGAGCCTTCAGACCACAATATAGGTTTGACACCTGTGAAAGGAGAGAGGCAAGGGAGAAGATTGGGTAGGAAGGGCTTTAGTCAACTGTACAGCTCTGAGAAATTTGTGGCCAATGGAGTTGCTGAGCAAAGATTGCCTGTTAGCAGAGTCTTGTGTTGGTCAGAAATGATCTGGCTCTAGTACTCTGCTGTGCTTAGTCACTGGCTGGGAGGAGCCTGTCTGGAGTAGGACCTCAGAGTGAATACTGCAATGGGTCTAAAGACGTGGCTACTGGAGGCTGTCAGTCAACTATACTCTTTGTGAAAGGCTCTCTTGAAAGGAGATCTGACTGGTGCACCCCAATAATCACACATAATGCAGAAGGCATTTAAAAGTAGCTATTGTATATGCTTTAGGAAATACTCTCAGTTAAAAATCCAAGCCCATAAAAACTCTTGTTATGTCAGATAGTGTGAATAGAGAGGCAATATTTTTTTAAAGATCCAATTAAAGATTAACATCATTGGGAACTTCTTCAGGAAAAAGAACTGTGCCCTCAATTATGGACCACTATTGATAAAAAAAAATTTTTAATCTAGTAGAGGTGATGCAGATTCACTCAATATATCCTCACTCTCGTGCTTGGTTCTATTGTTACGAAAAACATTCATTGTTAAATGCCAGGCTAGGATGTGGGTGAGGTCTGTGAAAATGTAGTTAATTTCCTTGGCATTGACATGCACTATTATCCAACTAAGAAGACGGAAGAAAGTGGAAATATCAATTTTGCATACACTAATTAAGAGAGAAGAGGATAAGAATTTATGACTGTCTTCATTAAGGGCATAATGGTTATTATCCTCTTCCTAAAAACTGATATCTTTATGAAGTGAGGTAGTTCTTAGAGATGCAGAAACATCAGTCAATTTGTTTACCATGAGGCACCACGAAACCTTAATAATTGTCTTTAATGGATTCTGACTTTTTGTCACTATAAATGAAACTTCATTTTTCTATCTGATCGAGTCCTTGTTAGGAATGTTAGCCCATATCTTTCCCTATGACCATCAGCCGTGCCTTCAGTAAACTGGAAGCAATGGAACAAGAGCCCTGGGATTGGAGTCATTAAAAAACCTGGCTTTAATTCCTGATCTCTCATTACCATCTATAGTTCTCCTTTAGTTAAAATAGAGTTGATAAAACCTGCTTCACTTGATAGTTTTGAAGATTGAATGCAGTAATATTTATTAATGTCATGGTACCAGGTGGTACCAGGTCATGGTGCCAGACATACCATAAATGTCTTCTTTTTTTTAGTAGGTAAACAAAAATGTTAGCCCAAATATTTAGAAGTTCCTTCTCCCATTGCACCATTCCTCTTTTCCGTCACCTAATGAAGAGTGTCTGATTGCTCATAAAAGGGTGCAGGCCTGTGTTTGGGATGCTCAGGTGGCAAAACTAAGATGGTCAGCACTCTGAAGGAGGCCACAGAGAAAGAGTTGGGAGTTCCAATTTTTCTACTTTGGAAAGTTAATATTTATTCATGTATGTAACCAGTAGTGGCCTTGCTGACTCGCTAGTTTGCCAACTATGCTGATTTGTGAGGGGGTAAAAGAAGACGAACTCTTCAAATGACTGGGATGATGCCTCCACTTAAATTTCAAGCTTATGAAATTTGTCTTTCTGTTTCCTGTTAGGAAAACATCTAGGGCCCCTTTTGCAGTTGACTTTATTATCCTAACTTACAGTGAGAAGTGCTCTTTTGTAATATTTTTGCCTTTTTCAACATCAGATTATAACTTTAGGTGGGAAGGACAGCATCCAAGAGAGGTTTCAATAAATCCAGCACAGCATTAATTCAGGTTTCTTATATTTTCCTTAGTACCTCAAGTAATTCAGTGCTGTGGGAAAAGAAATACAATGTAGACCAGTGATTTTGCAGGGTTTTAAAAAAATATTTGATAATACTCTAATAGGGGAAAAAAATTTACCTTGCAAGTGTTCTTCTAATAGGTTGTGTATTCTTTCACAAAACTAAATGGACAATTCTGTTTATGAATTGTGGTTTAACTAAAGTAGTTACAAAAATGAGAACCAAATGTTATGAAATGGGAATTTGGCTTCCCATGAAAACATTCATTTTATACCATTTTATATGGGACAACTCTCTAACCATAAAATGAGGTATTAATTATGTCAAATCTGAAATCATTTTTCTTCCTTAGTTAATGATATGAGAATACATTTCTGTAATTTATTTCTGTGTTCTTTAGTGTACCTATAAATTACATTGATTTGAGCTATGTTGCACTTGATTCCTTTCTCTTTCAAAGAAGAAGGGAAAAACACAGGTAAAGTAAATCACAAAACTTTTAATATTAACTCCTAATTTTGAATTTGTGTCAGTTAATGACTTATTTTCTAAGTTTCCTATGTGCTTCAAAATCTCAGTGTGTTTTTTTTTTTTCTTATCAGCTAGCAAAGTGCTTTCTAGAGATGGAAAGGATTGCTCAGAGGTGAAGGGTTTCCCATCACAGGGGCATTAAATGGTGAAGATTTTGTAGAGGGGATTCAAGCAAGAAATGGGTGGTTGGATTAAATGAAAAACTGGACCCTTCATTCCTGATTGCCAACCATTATATAAAACTCGCTTATGATCATCCGACTATACCTCACTTCTCACTCTTAGCCCTCTCCATTTAACTGTACCTTAATCTTTCTAAACTTCTCTCTGAACTAAGCCTAATAAGCATTTGTTAAACACCTAAGTGCAAGACTATATGTTAGCCACTGTGGGAGAATCAATTAACCGTAATGCGCACGTAATGTAAAATCTTGTCTATTTTATAATTTTCCAAATTTTTCACAATTAAAACTAGAAAATAAGCAATAAGCACTATTTACAAAAAAAAAGTGAATAAAATGCATAGTATAGAGCTCCTGGCCTCAAAGAGCTTACAACTAAAGAGAAGAGGATGTTTAAGACTGTTTTCTTAAAGTTCAGGAGGCTTTGGTCATTTCAATGATTCCAGAAGCCTTCTAACAATTCTGCATATTACACAAAACTTTGTAACGCATATACTTCATGCATGGTTTAGGAATAATTAATACTCAAGATAATATGCCAAATAACCAAACTAACCAATTAAAATGAGTTTCATCCTTTACACGGGAAAATAAGTTTATATATTAAAAACAAATATTGATCTACTATTGTGTACTAAAAACTGTAAGAACGAAGGATTTTGTAAAGCGCAAATTTCAGGTTATAGGAAATCAATAAATATTCATCTCAATCTCCTACGTTTTCTGTATGCTTCAGTAAATGTTGTTAGTTAGGATAATGACTGTGAATCATAAAAGAAAACTCAGTTACACAGAAAGATTAAATGACATTCATTACCAAATGGAGGAAATTTGACTAGAGCAAAATAAGAAATTCGTCTAAAATAATAGGTAGAGTAAACTAGTTTTGTGTTTAAAACTTAGTTTATTAGAAGTTAAATTTATTAGAATACTTCATCCCTTTACTATTCTGAAAAATTCTGCTTGCAGTAAATATTCTTTGTCTTATTTAAGTCTACCCATCTGTATACAGATCCACATGTAGAGTTAGCAACTTGAAGTCATAGTACAACTGATATACAGTGAATAGCATGAAGCTTTGCAAATAGCAAATCTAGTTCACTAAATCAACTTTTTATACACCTGCAATTATTGTACATATTGAATTATCAGTCTTTTATTGAATTATATTTCACTAATTTATTCAACATTTGTTGAGTTCATGGGGCACACCAGCATGTCAATAATAATGCTAGTCTGTCTGCAATGGAGCAAGTTGTAAGGGCGTGTGGTGGTCATCAGCGATCTTTACAAATATTTTGGGTTATCAATTTTCTTGGAACATGGTGAGATTGCCCTTCTTTAACATGAGATGCAGCCATACGATTTATGTTGGCCAATGAAATGTGAGCAGAAATGTCATGTGTCACTTTCAGGTGGAAGCTTTAACAGCCTAAACATGATTTGCTATGTCATCTTTCTGAAACTTCTGAAATGTCAGTGATCATGGACGTAAACATTGAAATGGATACTCCATCAGTTCCAAGTTCCTGGATGTTTACATGAACAGAATTATCCTGCCATCCCATCTTAGATATACACTGTGATCCTCAAATAAACTGTGTGGTAGTAAGCCTCTAAGATTTTTTTTGTTACTTATTATTATAGCATAACCTGGCCTATCTCATACTGAAATTGGTACTAGTCATGGGATGTCAAAAGAGAAAATCAAACTATGTGTCACTGACTTACCGCTGAGTAGTGGGGAAACTGTTATTGGAGGCTGGAGGGATAAGTTATGGGTGCCAAAATATTTGGTAAAACTCTTGCTTATAATAATTTGGAAGGCAGATCATATATCCAATGACCTGATAGCTCTAGGAAAAGAGGCTGAAAAGAGAACATTAATAGTTTGTTTGGTTACTGTTGGCTGTATTTAACATGGTACTACAAGAAACCAATGAGCTTAAAAAATAATTAGCCTTTTTTTGTTTAAAGCAAGAATAAAATGAAATAGAAAGGATAAAGAAATTCAAGGACTTTCAGGTATGGACCATGCAATTTCTTCACAACTCCAACCAATAAAACAAAAAAATGAAAAGTCTTTTGAACAACAAAGACTGATTGAAATGGCTTTAGTTGAGAATCATATCAAAGGTATGGCTGTCACAACCATTGTTTAAATCTCTGAGTGGATTAAGATGATTTAGAACAAAGATTCAGTTAAGGTTGTGGGACCCAGAAATTCCTTACAAAAGGCAAAGTTGCTCAAGTAAAAGTCATGAAAGGTATGGCTCTCTCTCTAAAGCCTAATTGATCCATGTTTTCAGCAGTTAATTAGAGAGAGAACGAGGGAACAAGACATGAGAAAGAAAAAATAAAACTAGCACGTTTAAGAATTATATCTAGAAAAGAACTGTAGGTGTGGCTAGTGGCACATGGACCTAACTTGAATCAAATTGATAAGAAATGACTAAGCATTTAATGTAAAAAAATCTTTAATCTGCAATAAAAGCCACCAACCAGCTATAGGCAGGAACAGTCTAAGAAAGCTATTGTCTCCTGAGGGACACATTCTCCAATGCTTGTTTCTTCTACAACCAAGGAAGACAAAGGAAGAGAACCTCCAGGAGAGTGGAGTCACAGATCACAGAGAACAATGAACCCTATTAGGATTGGGGTCTATAGAGAAACATTCCCTAACTCCAGTATAAGGAGTTCTCAAAAATATCTGCCCTGTTGGATTTTGGAGTTTTCCAGGACACATATTTCCTGTGTGTTTCCCATTCTATTTCTTTCAGAATGGAAATTCTTATTGAGGTTTTCTGTCCCCTTTCCACCGTTGTACTTTGATTGCAGTGGGATAGAGAAATTTCCTCTTAAGTATACGTCTCCAGATCAGGAGGAGCCAAATATGGACCTTGTCAATGCACATAATCCATAATCAATCTATAAATCAAAATTGAGATGAGTTTATTATGAGCCAGTTCTGAGGACTATAGCCCTGGGGCCTTCCTTCCTTGGGGAAGGAAGGGCACCAAAGAAGTCAGATATACAGAGTGGTTACATACCGTCTTGGAACAAAAAGCATACATCACATATGGTAGGAGTGTCCCTTTTACAGTAGTCATGAGATTGCTTTGCTGGCACAGCAGATCAGTGGTCATGAGGTGACCACAGCAGGTCAGTAATTAATTCTTAGTTTCTAGGAAGAGATGCTTATCCTTAAGGAAATGCTGATGTGGAAGAAGATACATCCTTATCTTTAAGAGCACAATTCCTGTCTTTGGGACATTGTAAATGTTTTAAGCAGATATACAATGCATGCTCAATAGGCCACATCAGGCTCTTTTGGAAAAACAAGATCAGGGCAAGTTAGTTTTAAACCAAATAGCTTCCTCATATACTCCAATATATCCTGTTGCTTTTCATTTATTTATCCACCTGATATAAAACTATACCACCACAGATTCTGGATTTTAAGCTTGATGCTAGTTACGGATTGGACTTTTGGATTGTCCCCTTTGGGGGTAAGGCTTGACATGTGTAACTTCTTGGCACAGCTTTATAAACTAATTTGGGATTTGCTACCTTCTCTACCCACTGCTGCCGTGACTGTGGAAGCATGCATCAAAATTAAGCTTCAATCAACTGGCTCACTGAGTGCTATGGACTGAATTGTGCACACCCTTCACCCCGAATTCCTGTTGAAGCACTAAACCCACAATATGATTGTCTTTGGAGTAAAGAAGTAATTAAGGTTAAATTAGGTCAAAAGAGTGAGGCCCTGATCTGATAAGATTAATGTCCTTATAAGAGACACCAGAGAGCTGTCTTTCCTTCCCCACTGTGTGGAGATATAGGGAGAAGGTGATTATCTCTAAGCCAGAGAGAGCTCTGACCAGAACCTGACCTTGCTGGCACTGTGGTCCCAGACTTCCAGCCTCCAGAACTGTGAGAAAGTAAGTTACTGTTGTTTAAACCATCCAGTCTATGGTATTTGGTTACAGCAGCCTGACTTGACTAATACTGTGAGAGAATAGAATGAGCAAAGCCCCTGCCAACCCATGTTAGATATATAAGAGTGAAATAAACCTGTTGTGATAAGCCAGTAATATCCATGTAGCCAACTAGGTTTTGGCCTCTCTGTTTGGATGCTTCACAAGAAACTCAGAGTCAAAATGTCCAAAGATGAAAACTTGACTTCACCCCCATACCTTCTTATTCTTGTTCTTTCCTATCTTAGCTAGTAATAGTTCAATTCGCCCAATGGTTCAAAGTAGAAGTCCAGGAGCATTCTGGATTTCTTGCACTCCCTCACCTCCCATGTTAAATCTATCAGCAAGTTCTATTGACTACCTTCTAAAAGTGAGCTGAATTTATCCAGTTTTCTTCATCTCCATAGCTCTCATCCTAGAACATCACTATTATTTCTTGCATGGATTACTGTACTAACTTGATAATTGATTTTCCCACTTCTACTCCTTTTTCCAATGTATTCTCCACAAGCAACCAGGAGTTCTTCATAAAACATAAGTATCAAGCATCAATCACTATCATGCTTAAAAACCTTCAATGACTTCCCATTATACTTTTTGAAAAAGTACAATTAACTATGAACCATGTCTATTTCTTCTACCTCATCTCTTGATTCCTTTTTGTCTACTTCAATCAATCATATTTTTCTTTTATCTATTCCTTGAATTTGCCAAGATATCTTTGGTCACAAAATATGTTTTTAATTATGCATTATGATAGCAGCAAGAACAACATGAATAACAATACGAATAACTAATATTATTGAATGCTTACCCTGTACCAGGCACTGTCCTAGGACTGTACATATATTAATTCATTTAGTACTCACAATGAAATATAGATTATTACTATGCCCATTCTATAGATTAGGAAACCAAGGCACAAAGAAATGTCTGGGTTCATTACACTAGTAACTGTTAGATACAGGATTTTAACTCAAATGATCTGTTTCAGAGCACAATATCACTTCTCTTCTTAAGTATTGTTCTCCCTGCTTGGTCTTCTCATTTCTCTTCTGTTTCATATGGTTGCCTCCTCTCACCATTTGATCCCAGCTTAAGTATCACCCTCTTAGGGAGATGATTGTATCCAAGTAGCCTTATCCTCACCACCCCATTGTTTTCCATCACAACGTTCTGTTTCCTACATAACGCATGTCACCATTGGTAATTCAAAATTTATTGTTTATTTCTTTATTTTATAGCTCAAGTGTTGGCAAACTTTTTCTGTTAAGGGCCAGAGAATAGGTATTTTAGGCGTCGTGGGTCATATGTTCTCCATTTCAACTGTTTGATTCAGCTATTACAGCACTGGGCATGGGAACTGGGGAACTGCGGGCCGCCAAAGCAGAACGTGGAAACTTAATCCCTGCACCACCAGGCCAGCCCCATCCACTCTGCTTTTTAAAAGGGCAGCATTGTCTTACTTCCACACACAAAAAATTGACGTTAACATTTCATCTGATTCTATTTCAGAAGCAAAGTGACATACCAATATGAAGAGGGGGGCATGGAACAGGTTATAGAAAAAGGAAGGGGAGAAAGAGCCCTTGAAACTTCATCAAGATATACCGACACCTCCTATTTTATACATTAAAAAGAAATTCTTAGTCATTAACAGTTGACTCTTTTCTTTTGAAGAATTGAAGTCGATTCCCTTATGATTGCATGTTTTTTCATTAGAACTCTTTTTAGCTTTGAGATTTCCCATTTATCTAGTATATATTCAGTTTTGTACAAATGAAAATCAGTGACTCATTCTGCACCTGGGTGGGAACAGAATGGTAGGTACATCTGGGCAGGGTAGTAGGAGCTGGAATATGGACGAGTTCTTTGAAGAATCAGTACAATAGAATGTGTTTAATAACATTGTGTCCTCTTTGTACCTCATCAACTTCCAGCTCTTACATCACTAAAGGGTTTGCTGGGTATCTCTGCTTCCTATGGTAAAGGTGCTCTAAGAACACATAGCCCCTAAGAACACATGGCTCCTACAGACAGTTGTTCATGTTAGAGAAAATCTCCCTTTAAATAGCCAAGTGCCGTGAAAGGGCAAGGAAAGAACTTGGAAACAATTCTAGGGTTCATTAAATCTTAGAAATTTAAAACATTGGATTTTTTTATTTTAAATAGAATTTCTTGGCTTGAAAAATTTGAGAAAGAAAAATAATTTGACAGTTTAAATTGAGATACATTAAGAAATTATCAAGAGCAAGACATTGAGGGAGATGGGAAAGTATCCACCACAATATTTCCCCAATATTTTGCAATTGCAACACATTTCTGATTGTTTATCTTGGAAATATCTTTTCTCCATTTTCTTAAAAATGGTTTGACCTACATGTTAATTCTTAACCCGAGTGGTTAAAAATCACCTTAATTTTGATAACTTTGTAAACCTCCTCTATCTTAGATGAAATTAAGCTGAAGAAGGTCAAATTAGGTATTGATACTATATTTTGGATAATTTCCTGGATCCGTATGTGAGAGAAATGAGTAACAAATGAACCTCTAACCTATAAAGAGATTCTGGCTTGGCTAGTGTCTTAATTCATTTGGGCTGCTATAACAAAATACCATAGACTGGGTGACTTAGAAACAACAGACATTTATTTCTCATAGTTCTTGAGGCTGGGAACTTCAAGATCAAGGTGCTGACAGAGTCGGTGTGTGGTGAAGGCCTGCTTTCTGGTTCATAGATGGAGCCTTCTCGCTGTGTCCTTACCTAGTGGAAGGGAAGAGCTAGCTCTCTGGGGTCTCCTATCCCATTCGTGAGAGCCCTACCCCATGACCTAATCACCCCAAAGGCCCCACCTCCCAATCGCATCACCCTGAGGTCAGGATTTCAACATAATGAATTGGGGAGGAGCCGTGGTCATAAACCTTCAGACCATAGCAGGCTGTTGGCTTTTTTCTTCTACCACATTCTTCAAAAAGAGTCTTGCCTTGACAAATTAGATCTTTTGAGATTTTATTGATACAGAATCAGGATAAAAGCAGTGAAAGAGAAGAAGAATTATGTAGGAAGAACTTGCAAAATTAGTTTCTGGGGAGAGCAGAAGAGTAGGATGAAGGAAAGGGTAAAGTGTTTGTGGGACACAGGTGGGCAGGAAAAGGGAGAGGAGTTTTAAAAAGTGTGGGTCTGATCAGTGTATATCTCCAATTTTTTTGAGAAATCACAAGTAAAATTTTGAGTTACTTTAAAATTATATTCTGCCTGTTAGAATTTTCTTTCTTTGATCAAGATGCTGCTCAATATCTTGGTATTGTGTGCATGAATGTCATAAGCATTACAGATCCATCAACTTTGTAAGCATTATACCCTCACACATGTGAGGCTGCCTCCTCTTCTTTTGTCGTCTCCATCATCAAAGTTGAATAAGTACCTTAATCACATGACGTGTCCGTAGTCCTTTGCACATTACAAAGGTGTTACAGCCGTTTTTTCTTTTTGATTTCTATTCATAGGCAAAAGTTCCAGATATAATCTGGAAAAAGCATGGCAACAAAAAGTAGCTATGATTTGTGAGAAAATTGCATAGATCGTAAAATGCATTTGACATAGTTCTTACTATGCAGTAGATTTCAGATTGAGTAACTGATATTTTTAAATTTCTGATATCATGATTTTCTCTGAGTGGAAGTACTTGGTTCACAGAATCCTGATTATCAATTTGGTGTTGCTGTAAACATTGGTTAAAGAGAATACCTCTAACATATGCCTAGGAACTGTGATATTAATCACAGTTTGAATTCAAATGGATTTAGGAATATTGTGAGTGGATCCCTGATAATCTCTTATCAAGACTCTCTCTCTCACCTTCTTAATATTCAACTTAGAAAACATACTTTTATAGTAAAGGAAGAGGCCAACTAGACTCAAAAGCAACAATAAACAATGGTCATTGATCTAAGAACCATTATCATTGATTTGATTGATATCAACCATAATTGTCCAGGTCAGAAAGGATCTTAGTGTTCAGAAAAAACATGAGTTCAATCATGGTTGACTTTGTGGTTTTCAGGCGCCAGTGTCATTATATTAGGGTACAATCAGCATTTGATCTTGTCAAAAAAAAATCACTGAGAAATTGAAAAGTTTAAACACTTGCAGCAGGAAATAAAACCCTTGCCAATTTTCATCTTTGCATGAGACAGAATGGAGGAAAGTGACATTAGTCATTGAATTTAGTGCCATTTTCTTTCTAGTTGCAAATTAAAAAGCCATACTTCCAGCATATTCAGTGTCAGTCAGACACTCATAAGAATTAATCTGTCCAAATTGTGTCTAACTTAAAAAAAGGTTATGAAGAGGTTGTTCTCATTGGGGAAATGAAGATGTCTCAAATGCTTTTCTAATTGTGGCATAATGCGGATACCAGAGATGGGTGAGAATTATTTATGTGTTAGGCAAAAGATCTTTGATTCAGATATTTATTTTCCAATGGAAAAATTAAAAAACAGTAACTCAAAGGACTTTAATGCCATTTTCAGGTGACACAAGAGGTCTAGGTAAATTTTACGTGATAAAATGTTACAATAAGTAATTTTGGGGGCAGTTGAAAGGAATTTCTGGAATCAGAACTTTCCTAGATAATTCAGGGTATATGATAAGTGTACCTGTCTGGCAGGGTACTGTTCTCTGTCTGTACTATCTGTGCTCTACTGGAGTGATCTGATTTAAAAGGTTATGCTTGGAAGTCCTAAAAGTGAAGCTTGAGCTGGGTAACGAAGACCATTGATGCCAGGGAGTTTAGGATGTCCTGCAGAAGAGGGCGTATGGAAGGGAAAGTCTTTGGAGGGGCAGAAACAGAGAAACAGTCAGATTATGTTTTAGATACATGATTATGATTAACAGAGGTAGTGGTAGAGGACAGACCAAAGAGGGAGAGGCTTAGATCAGTTGGTGGGAATAACAGTTCAGATAAAGTAATGAAGGTCTAAACTAGGTCAGTGTTAGTGGGGATGGAGCAGACAGATTCTCCCCAATTTTTGAGGAAGAAATAACAGGGATAAGATGGGCAATATGGTTTCAATAATTTCCATTTTCTCTAACGAGTAGGGCAATGTAGGAGAAGGACATTGTGTTCAAGCACAGTCATTTACAAAATATAGTTTCTACGTAGCTACAACCCCTACTTTAGGCTAAAACAAAAAAAAAATCAACTAAAAGTAGAAAAATAATTTCAATCTTTGTAGACCAGTGGTTCTCAACTTTAGAGAGCATCAGAGTTACCTGGAGGGCTTATTAAATCACCAGTTGGTAGGCCTATCCCCAGAATTTCTGATTCAATGAGTGTGGGGTGGGGCCTGAGAATATGCATTTTAAACAGGTGCTGAGATGATGCTGATGTTGCTTATGCAGGAAGCACACTTTGAGAACCACTGTCCCAGATCATTGTTTTAAACAATGGTTTTCAATATGTCTGTTTCTGTTTCTGTCATGATCTGTAGTGACTGAGTGAGTTACAAAAATAAGTGGATGGATCTTATTCCCATTTGTCCAATACATTTTAACTTGGCCTAGATCATGAGTTATTTTATTTGTTTGTGTACTCTGGTCCTGTTTTTGTAAGATCACCATTCATTTCTTTCTATCTAAATCCCAAGGCATTGTTTTTGTGATTCTCAAGGAGTAAAGTTATTTAATCTTTGCCTTGTAATTTATCAGGCAACATTTTAAAGCCATAGATCCAAATAATTATTTAAATATATGTCTGGAACATTTATAATTATAACCATGTAAGGACTATAATGTTTGCCTAATATCAGCTGCTTTTATTAGATCTATCATTATCATAGGTCACAAGCCTAGAAGTATACCATTCTCGTTTAATGTGATTCCTTTTCTGAATTTCAATATTCACTGTAGGATGCTTCAATAAGATAAAAAAATATACATATAGTGTCTTCCAGTGAGTTGAAAAGAACCAAAATAGATATGGAAGTAAAGGTAATGTTAATGCTGGAATAGATTCCATGCCTGAAAATCATAAACTGTCTTAATACTCATCACAGGGGAACTAAAGTAGATGAAACATGCATATGGTGAGATAGTTATTGACTTTTTTTTAACCAATCAGAGAAATTTGAAGATATGAAAGAGGAAACTCACGAGGAAACGAAGTAACAGTGCAAATGCAGAGAGATGTATTTGTTATGGAGGATCCTGTGACTGAACGATAAATGTGAGCTTGACCCTGGGAACCACGATGTTTCTTATGTGGAAAGAATCTGTGCTGCTTGTGGATGAAAACTGCCTTGTGAATTTCTCTTCCTGTGAATTTTGTGATAAAAGGCATGATATTTCTGGAAATACAGCATTTTCATATTTCTCTTCAAATCTGGATTAACTTTTTCAATCTCCTCCTAAGCTCCTGAGTTTTTGTTTCCTCACTAGCTGACCACTCTGTGGTCCTCTCTAGCACTCACAGTCCTTACTATGTACTTGCCTCTGACATCCCTCAGCTTTGCAGAATCAGAGCAACCGACTTTATAACCTGGTTCTACCATCCTCATTGGGATATATTTTCCATTTACTTGAGAAAAGAATTAACTTTGTGGGGAAAATGACTGAAAAAAGCTTTAAAATACATGTTCCCTCAAAATTGCTCAGATAAGCTCCAATTTTGTGACTCCTAGCTTTTCTTCCAAGTACTCCAGAAGAGAATATACTTCAGAGGCACTCAGTAAGAAGAGATGATGATCCGTCATCATCCCTCAAATGTGCCTTTCCACCGAGGTAGAAAGATTTGCCAATATATTAAATGGAGCTTTCGCAACAAGGTAATAGGAACTGTTTGGTGGGTTTGGTTAACACAGCAGAGAGTTTGCTACAAAAACATTCTTATAATCTAAGACCCTAACCTCCACACTCTAGGGAAATAGTTTCCCAATTGGAGAATATAGTCTGTTGAATACAAATATGCAAAGATATGCTTGTTTCTAAGTAATTGTTCTTTACCCCTTATGTGAGCAATCTCTTTGTCTATGGATAAAAGCTCTGGCTTCTCTATTTTCCAAAATGTACCTGTGCATGTGTTGTAAAATTGTCTACAATTTTCTGAAGCTCCTCGGCCACAGGTGAAAAGCGTCTAGTACCCTCCTTGCATGTCTGAAGAACATTCATCATCTGTAGAAATTCCACGGTTTTTAAATGGAAGCCACCTGTGTCTGTGTAATGCCCGCTATGCATGTGTATGACTGACTTTGCAGCATAAAACAAGGAAAATAAAAATGTTTGCCTTTTGCCTTGACTTTTTCAATTGAAAAAATAAAAACTATGGCAACTTGCAGTATGTTGTGAAGGAACTGCGTAAAGCATGATTTTCTTTTCTTGTACGGTTCCCTGGGAGAATCCAAAACAGAAACAAAGTGTATATATGTGTATGTTTCCCCACTTGGCAAGTTTGTTATAGAACCTAAGTCATCTATCGCCATGTCACAGAGTCAATGGAATCCTCCCCTGTGAGTCTTGCCCCAAGATTTTCTGTGTGATTCTCAGAACAAAGGATCAGTTGAACTCAGAGTAGCTAATGTTGTAGATCACATGGTGACTCAGAGCTTTTTTGGACATGTGTCTCTTCTATCTAAGCTCAACATTAACTTCTTCCTAGTCACATCATGTGGATTCTTTTTAACTTCCTGTTGCTTGTTTTCTCTACTGTATCATACACAGCTGATCACATTCACCTTTTATTATTTCCTGTAGCCTTTCTGTATCTCAGCGATTGTCAACCTTGGCTGTACATTGGAATCACCTGGGGATCTTTAAAAACTGTTAATTCTTGGATGAATCTCACCACCACAGATCCTGATTAATTGGTCTAAGGTTTAGCCTTAGTATTGAAATTTTTTGTTCAGTACTTTTAAAAATAGCTTATTTAGGTCTAATTTACATGAAATAAACAGTGTGTACCTAAAGGGTACAATTTGATAAGTTTGACATATGTATCCACACATGAAGTCATCACCAGAGACACAAGAGTCGATGGACACATACATCATCACAGGTTTGATCATGCTCCCTTGTCCTTTTCTCCTTCTCCTGCTCCCCTCTTCTCTACTTCCCCTCCATGCAACCACTGATTTTCTGTCACTATAGATTGGTTGTATTTTATAGGTTTTTATATAAATGGCATAATCCAATTTATATTCTTTCTTGTGTGGCTGTGTTCACACAGCACAATTATTTTTAGATCTAACCATATTGTTTGTTGCATGTATCAACTGTTCATTTCTTTTTATTGCAAATTAGAATCCCATATAATTGTTTATTCACCTGTTGAGGGGCTATTGAATTCTTCCCAGTTTTTAACTATTACAAGTTAAAAAAAGTGCTATGGGCATTCACATATAAGTCTTTGTATGAATGTTTACTTTCATTTCTCCAGGAGTGGAATGGCTGGATCATATATTAGGTGTATGCTTAACTTTTTAAAAAACTATCAAACCGCTTTCCAAAGTCGTTGTACCATTTTTACATTCCTACCAGCAGAGTATGAGAGTTCTAGTTCCTCCAAATCCTTGACGATGCTTCATAGGATTAGTCTTTTTTTCTCCCCCCAAATTTTAGCCATTCTGATGAGTGTGTAGTGGAATCTTGTTGTGGTTTAAATTTGCAATTTCCTAATGATTAATATTTTTGGACAATTTTTCATGTGCTCATCTGCCATCTGTGTATATTCTTTGGCGAAATATTTGTTCAAATCATTTGCACATTTTTTATCAGATTGATTGCTTTCTTTTTACTGAATTTTGAAAGTTCTTTATATATTCTAGATACAAATCTGTTTTTAGATACATGATTTTCAAATATTTTCTCCAGTCTGGATTGACTCTTAGTATCTTTTGGAGAGTAAAAGTGTTTAACTTTGAGGTTAATTTTTTCATTTATGTGTCATACTTTTGGTATCATATCTAAGAAATAATTGCTTAACCGAAGAACACAAAGTTTTTCTCCTATGTTTTCTTCTAGAACATTGTAATTTTAGGTTTTACATTTGATCTATGATTCATTTTCAATTAAAGCTTGTATATGATGCAGGGTATAATTAGAAATATATTTTCTATTTGTATGTGGGTATCTGATTATATTAGCATCATTTGTTGACTAGATTATCATTTCTCCACTGAAATGATTTTGAGTCTTTGTCAAAAACCATTTTTCTGTATATGTTCATATCTATTTATGTATTCTCTATTATACTTCATTGATCTCTCTACCTTTATCTCTCTTTTTTTTTTTGAGGAAGATTAGCCCTGAGCTAACTGCTGTCAATCCTCCTCTTTTTGCTGAGGAAGACTGGCCCTGAGCTAACGTCCATGCCCATCTTCCTCTACTGTATATGTGGGACGCCTACCACAACATGGCTTTTGCCAAGCAGTGCCATGTCTGCATCCAGGATCTGAACCGGTGAACCCCTGGGCCTGAGAAGAGGGACGTGGGAACATAACGGCTGTGCCACTAGACTGGCCCCTCTCTACCTTTATCTCGGTAGAACACTATCTTGATTACTGGAAATTTACCACGTCTTAAAATCAGGTAGTAAATTACTGCACCAACTTTGTTTTGTTTTTAAAAGTTGTTTTCTTATTCCAGGTCCTTTTATTTCCATATGAATTTAGAATGAACTGTCAATTTCTACAAAAACTCCACTGGGATTTTGAGTTTGATTGTCTCGTTACCACTGGGTGTTTGGTTAAAGTTCTTTATCTCCACTGTTCCTGCTGTGATACCGCTCCAGGAAGGAGAGCGAGGAGCACATGATTACTGAAGGGTCCGGGGAAGGTCCTGGCCTCCTAAATGATATTCAGGGATCCTGCATGGGGAAGAGGCCTTGTTACCACCTAGTTACGGATAAAGTCTTTGCTCTTCAAAGCTGGAGTAGAGTGCTTATATCTAAAAGCATTATATCTTGTTAGGCGGCCCCTGTCCCGGTCCTTTGGGCAGAGAGAGCAGATGTTTTTTGAGGGCGGGGCAGGGGACATTTTTGTCTGTGCCCATTGGCATTTGTCACTTGCTAGCTTCTTAAACTATGTGTCTGAGATATATAAGAAAAAAAGAAAGCCCGGGGGACCACAGGTTGCTCCTGAGATCTTGAGGTCCCTAGCCAATCTGCCTTCTCTCCACCTGTCAGAGTTTTATGTTTATTCTATATGCAAGATGTCCAGGGATTTTAGTTGTGCTTGGTGGGAGCGATATGGAAGAGTTCACCTACTCCATCTTCCCAGAAGTGGAGGTAATTCATTTGCAAGTTTTTGATTAGGAAATTTTTGTGATAGAAGATCAAAAGATAATCTCAGTCATCATTCTCTGAACAAATTGGAAAGAGGTGGACTGGAAGCATATGTTATCTCTGGCGTATGCAATAAAGGCTTCTACAACAAACCCTCATTCCCTGACACACTGAATGATTGTCTGGTTGCCCAATACATACAGAAACTGTACTTATCCTTTACCTACACTGCTACATTTTCACCTTACCACGCTGGTCAAGAGGTAGCTATTGTTATTATTATTATTTAAGTTTGTACCCTTTTACCAACCTCTCACTGTTCCACTGCTCCCCACTCCAGACCCTGGCAACTGTTTTTCTCTTCTCTGGAATCATTTTCTACTCTCTGGAATTATTTCATTTTCCCAATGAAGTAATTGAACTTCAGAGGAATTAAATAATTGCTAGAAGTCACCCAGCAAGCAAGTCACAGAGTCAGATGTGGAATCTGGTCTACCTACCTGAGGTTGGCATCAGCGGCAAGATAAAGAACGATAGTTTCATGAGATTAGAGAAGATGCGTCAGTATTACTGGACACTGTGTAAGGTCAGAGGTGTTTGATGGTCTCAGTGCACAGCATATGCACCTTTGGTCATGATTTCCTCAATGTCACCTATTTGAGTATCACCTTTGTATTTGTGCCATATCTCAAGGCCACCTGGACTATTATTAGCTAATATTTTTCTTTAAGTATTAATAATTATTTTAATTAATTACTTATCTTAAACAAAAATATTCTATGGCTATGTACTAATTATGTTATTTTAACATTATATGTATTTTTAATACATATTGAAATAAATGTGTAACTATTAAAACAATGGCTGATCTTTACATCAGCCAAAAGCTTTTCCGAAATCACCTTGCTGTGTTGTCTATGCTTCGGGATCCTGACTTTGGTGCCTGAAAGGGCTCTAACGGAGGATTATTGCAGACATAAATCTCCTATTAGGGCAGAAGGACGAGAGGCTCTTTCCCACCATTGTCGCAACTGGAAGCTGGTGATAAGGCTTGGTTGGAGGGCGACATTCCTCTTTTCTCCTGGGTAACACCTTCCTCTGTGTTCCAGATGATCCTATACTAGCCTTTCCGTAAGGCTTGTTATTAATCAAGGGTTAGGCTTTAGGAAAAATTGTCTCATTAAATAGAAACTTGCTTGTTGGTATCTCACTGGCTCAGCCAGATCTAAGACTTAGAGAAGACAAACTTCTCTCTTAGTACAATAAATCAAGACTATTTTTTTAAAAAATGTATCTAACTCTGCTCTAGTTACAATGCATACTTGCAACTATGTTGTGTCCTAGTTCTTACTTTCAGCAATCTCAAGAGGAATTCAGATTTTCCCCAGTGATGAGTTCATCAGATGTTGAAAGAAAGGTCCCATCTAGGGAAATAAGCTTTGCAAATCCTGAGATAATGCCAACAGAATAGAATAAAAACCGAGATTTGATCCACAAGACAGAGAAAGAAATTTGGCTCATTTGGAAAAATATACAAACCTTTAGAAAAGAATCCTCTAACAATCATATCACCACACAGCTGAACTGTTGCGGGGGAATGGCATAGCAGGGATTTTATTTATTCATTTAGAGGAGTTCAGTCTTACCGGCTTAGAAACAGGGACTGCCAATCAAAAGAAACTCATTTCACGTCTGTTCTCCTGCTGATAAACTATAATTGGTGACTGATTGCATATGAGGCATTCTCTTTCTTCCCTGACCTTTTTGTCCTGATAACCTGGTCTTTAACTGTCAGGGGTTGAAACAGGGCATGTTTAAGTGGAAAGTGCTTTTTCTTTCCAGAGATGGAGCACTTCCCTGGCATCTTGAAATGTTTCTCATTTGTGATATGAAATTAATTGCTTTATGATGGAAGTATTTGGAAAGGAGAAGAAAGCACTTTTAGACCAGCTTTTAGTAACAGATAATCAGCCACACACTTGGCTGAGGATATCACCATCCGCACATGGATTGCTCTAGCCAGAGTATCTGACGTCCCTCATTTTTACCTCCTGCTGTAGTAATGTTCAATATCAAAAAAATGTCAGCCTTTAAAACAGAAACTGAAGGCAAATATGACCTGTCCAGTCCTTAGGGAGGAGAAAGTTGCTGTTTTCTGGAACTGATTCACCTGAGGTGTGCATCTTTGGGATTTTACTTTCATTTGAAGTGTTAAGTAGCAGTTCCTGTTTCTGGAACTAGATAATGAGATTTCAGAGAATAGTGACTTTCTTGCTCTTAGATCTTATTTGAAATTATTGTTCTAGGCTTAAGTACCAAAAATAATGGCTTTTGTTACCGTTTAATGCCTTTGCCAAAAAGGGGCGTTCCAGAAAGCAAAGATGGAGATTGACCACGAAATTTGAAATCAAGAAGAAAGAAAGTCTTGAGACATATTTGAAAGTACTTGTGACAGTTTAGGTTCTTAATTTTAATTGGTAGCAGGCTGATTCTACATTTGTTGAAGGTGGTCAGTACGCTGGCTAGTAATCTTGTTTTTGTTCTTTATTTAAAGCATGTACTTCCATTATATAGAGAGAGCTTAGAACATGCATGCAAATACGCCTTCTCATTTTTCTCTTGCACAGTTCAGAATGGATATTGAAGTTCACTTGTCATTTAACCGTAACTTTTATTGCTGATTAGAGACATTTAATAACCATCCTTGTTAATAATTTAAAGTCATAAGTGTATCATACGCATATTGTAAAATTGGAAAAAATACAAATATGTATACAAAAAAGGCAAATAACCTCTCCACTTCAGCCCCTATTCTCACCCTTTTGAGGTAACTAGTATTTGCAGCCTGGTCTATGTCCTTCCACATTTTTCTTCAGACTCCTCTAAAATTATACATATATGTACATATATGTGCGTGTATATATATATATATATATATACATATAATATACATCTATCTCTCTCTCTTAAATTGGTAGGATATCTATATATGTAACAGATGCAGGTAGTAGCCTACTCAACGCCTATTTTGAAGTGTCATCTTAAAATACACTTTAATAAATAGCTATACCCCCGAGAAGTCATTCGTTCCCTCACTAAAAGGAAAAAAAGCTCCAAGTCTCCTCTATTTACTTCTTTGGACCTGAAGTCTAGGGTTTCCAAGTGATGAGCAGTCTTCCCATCAAGTCTTCATGAAGCTCTCCATGGTCCAGTGTAGTGTTTTTGTTTGCTTTTTGTCAGCAATCTATAAGCCTTTGATTCTGTTCTCTGGGGAAACTTCCTTGCTTATATACAAGATGGGCATTAATGATGCTCTTTCGAGGGGATGCATAAATTTAGCAATCTCTTCCCCTTGATGCAAGTTGAGGGACGTGGGGACTGCCTTGGGATTGAATAGTTGCAGATTATTACAGGCCAGATTTGGAGTTGCTTTGGCAATATGGACCCCTTGACATTTAATATATTTCCTTTCAAATAATTTCATCACCTGATTACCAGAAGAAAACTTTTGGGGAATTTGTGATGTCTGGCCGCAGATCCCCTTGTTTAATAGCTTCAATGTCAAAGCAATTTAAACTTATACCCTTTCACCATCTGATTTTTGCCACCAGACTTGACCCCTTTTTGAAGAAGAGAACCTACCACATGTCTACTGGAGGCGCTTGTGAGCTTTGGCTTTTTCTTTGTCCTAGGTTTATATTTTGCTAAATCTGCATCCTTTTCCTCAGCTATTGGATGAGGTCACCTTTAGCCTAAGCTTGTGCCTTTCTTTAGTGTAGGCATCACTGCAGACAGTAAGAAATCTCTGACTTCATGCAGAATTCTAAAGGTCGTCTTATGATTTTTCTTGATTTTACAACCTTTGTAGGAACTTTGGAACCACATAGCAAAGTTTACCAACTTCCCATTCTATACTAATGGAGTCCTCACTGCCCTCAGCCCTATCTTCATCCCTTAGCCAAAGTCAAATATTAACACCTTTTTCCTGATAATACATTCAGAGTAGTCAATTTTCTTAGTTGCAAGCAACAGAAAATGACTTTTTCTGATTTAAGAACTGAAAAATAAAATAATTAGGAGGATTATTGGGTAGTTCACAGACTCTCTTGGAGAGCTGGAGAAATGTACTTGGAGGTTAGGGCTTCATCGGAAAAAATGCCCTAAGTCACTTTACTGGACTGGTCCAGCTATTCATCCAGATAGCTTGTCCTGGATGACATTGGATGCTGGATGCTGCTGTGGACATTGCTGCCACCACTCCCTGGAAATGCAGACTTACTGCAACCAGCGCAGCTGCCTGAGTAAATTCACCTTTGTCTTGCTTGTTTGTGTGTGTAGGTGGTGTGTGTGTGTGTGTGGGTGTTTGTGTGTATAAATGTATGTGATAGAAAGAGAGAAGATTTTAACAATAAAGACAACATACATTTATGCTAAAAGCTCAATAATTTTCTGAAATATATTCTATCCTGTACCTTTAGACCTCAGTGATGGTGAAATTTATTTGTCAACTTGGCTGAGGTATGGTGCCCAGTTGTTTGGTCAAAAACTAGTCTAGATGTTGCTGTGAGGGATTTTCCAGATGTAATTAACATTTAAATCAGTAGACTTTGAATAAACCAGATTACCCTCCATTATGTGGGTGGCCTTCATCCAATCAGTTGAAGCCCTTAAGAGCTAACACTGAGGTTTCCTGAAGAAGGAATTCTGTCTGCCTCCAGACTGCAATGTAGAAACTCTGCCTGAAATTATAGCCTGCAGACTTCAGACTCAAATTGGCAACATCAGCTCTCCCTTGAGTTTCCAGCCTGTCAATCTGCTCAACAAATTTCAAACTTGCCAGGCCCCACAATTGCATGAGCCAATTCCTTAAAATCTCTCCCTCTCTTCATATGTGAGTTATATGTATATCCTATTGATTCTGTTACATTGGAGAACACTAATATACCCACTTAGCACAATTTGAGGGATTATAGGTTGTCTAGTTTTTTTCTAACTTGTTTTGAAAACATTTTACAACCACAAAAATATGCAAAACATGCATAATGAATTCTATAGTTTTCACCAGATTTACTAAATTTTAGTATATGTGTATATGTGTGTATACTTACATAGATTTTTCTGAACTATTTGAGAGTAAGTGGCAGACTCCTAAATACTTCGGCGTGTATCTTTTTCGCTCCTAAATATTTCCCCCTGAATCTCCTAAGAATAAATACTTATTAGTCATCATGGTACGCTGATCAAATTCAGGAAATTAAACATTGATATAATACAAGTATCTAATGTACAGCCCTTATTCAAATTTCACCACTGTCTCAATATTGCTTACAGCAATTTCTTATAAACTGAAGATCTAATCCAGGATCATGAAATACATTTACTTGTCATATCCTTTTAGTTTCCTTGTCATATTCCTTTAGTTTCCTTTAATCTGAAATAATGCTTAAGCATTTTTCATCTTTCGTGACACAGGCATTTTGAAGAGTAAATACTTATTGTTTTTTCCAATGTCACTCAAGTTGAATTTCCCTGATTTTTTCCTCATGATTAGATTCAGTTTATGCATTGTTGGCTAGAGCACTACGTAAGTAATGTTAGGTCTCATTCAGTGCATTACCTAAAGAGGCATATGGTGTCATTTTTTCCCATTATTGGTGATAACTTTGATCTCAGTTAAGGTGGGAGAGAAACAATTTAAACAACATGGGTGATTCCACTTGCCATTGTAGCCAATGATCATATGCCTCAAAACAAGAGTGAAGACACATCTATAGACAGGAAATCTGTTACTGTCTTAGTTGGATTCAGTTTCCCACATGCCTTTTGCTGTCAACATCTCACTGTACCTAGTTCTGAAAACTCTTTCTATGAGATATTTGTGGTTTGTTAGAGGGCATTTTTGTATATGCAAACTAAACCTCACTTACTTACTAATAATCTAATAATCTAACCTCAGAGTCTATCACCTAAACATCCTTATACATCTATCTCTAGGGTAGAGCTCCCAAAGTCAATTTGTAGGTCAAATGTTATATATTCTTAAATTTCAGTAGATATTGTCAGATTATTTCTTAAAAAAATGTGGCAGTTCCTAGTCTTACTAGCAGTGTATGAGTGCTGATTTCTTCATGTACTATCTACCAGTGAATATTATCATTCTTTCTTTTTCCCAGACTGATGCATTGCAATGGTTTCTTTGCTGTAATACATATCTCCCTGGCTATTAGTGATACTGAACAAGTTTTCATATTCACTGGCATTTGAATTTCTTTTTTTCTGAATTAGCTATTCAAAATCTTTTCCATTTTCATTTGATTATACTTAATTTATGAACACTCATTGTATATTAGTGTTACTGAACCAAATGTGGGTCCCTTCTTGGAAGTTAAATCAAATTGCACCAGAAGCAGTTTTTTCACAAAGCAGAATTTTTGTTTCCGGAACGCAGTAAAGAAAAGTGGAGACCATAGGGAATAATTTCACAAAGCTATGCTCCCCATATCCCCAGCACAGGGAGGTGGGTATCTTTATTTGGGATAGGGAATGAATATTCAAAGGGAAAGTTTCATCATTGCTTGTAGAGGTGTGCATAAGCTTGCATATGCGTGGTTTGAAATCACGCTTCTACACATGTTGCATGACCTAAATATGGCTGCTTCACCCCTCCCAGAGGAGGGGAATTTATAATGTTAATGAGGATGGGTTACTTTAGTACAACTCTCTGTCTACCTGTGCAGGTGTCAGTCTTGTGGTTGTGGGTCCTGGGTGGTTGTTACTTAGAGCTTCTTCCTGGAACATGGCTGAAAATCACATAAACTCAAGGCCCCAGTGTGTTAGATGAAGTAACACCTGAACACTTCAAGAAAACAAGAGAATTGGGTCAAACACAGAGGTTAGAATTTAGGCAAGACAAGAGAAGCAGGTTATGGTCCACGGCTGGGGAGATTAGGGATGGCAATCTTTTGATTGCCGTATGTGTTGCATTTTTTTCTCCCAGTCTATTGTTTGTCTTTGGATAAAATTTAAATTAAAATCTTTTATGTAATCAATGGCATATTGTTTCAAAATTTCCTTTCTTAGGAAATCGTTTCCCATGCTAGGGATATACGAATAGTCTCTGCAATTTTCTTCATATACATTTATTGTATTGTTTTTTAACCTTAAAATACTTAATCATTCTGAGATTTATTTTTGCGTATAGAGTGAAGTAGGATTCTCCTCCATCATTTATTAAAAAGATTTCTTTTGTTCCCTGAAGTAAAATACCACATCTGTCATATAATAAGTTCTCTTATATTTTTGGAATTTTGCATGCTACTATGTTTTATTGATCTGTTTGTCTACACATGTGACTATCTTTTGTTAATGTTTAAATTATAGTCTTATAACAATGTTTAATTTAATCTTTAATTTAATATTTGAATAAGGCAAGGGTCCTCTCACTTTTTTTTCCCAAAACGTTTTCAGCTATTCAGAGGCTTTTGTTTTTTTCCTTATGGCCTTTAAAATTGTTTTTCATCCATCTTAAAATAAAACAAAATTGAGAATCTGAATGAAATTGCATTTAATTTATAAATTAATTTAGGAAAAACGATGCCAGTAGATTTCTCAAGTTTTTTAATACAATTTCATAGCTTTCTTAGGATATAAAGGTTAAAAAGATTTTGTGCCCTTCTGTTGAAGTTATGCCTATATGCCTACAAATTTTTGTCACTATTATGAATGATCTTTTCATATTTCCATTTCTTGCTGGTTATTGCTGGCAGAGAGAAAAATAATGGATTTTTCTATATTTGTCTTGTAGTCAGCTATCTGAATTTTCTTATTAATTTTAATGTTATTTTCATTGGATTTTGTTTTACAGATTTACAGTCATATCTCAAAGACATTTTGTCACTATTTTCCAATATTTAAATATTCATATTCTACTATCATTTTTTGCCCAACTGAATTAGTTAGAGCCTCTACTAAATGTTGAATTATTGTGATGACTATAGCCATAGTTGCTTTGTTCCTAATTTTAACGGCAATTGCTTTTTTCATCCCCACGGGTTGGAATGCTGACTACTGTTGGTTTTTGGGAAACAGTCTACATATCATATTTAAGTTGCTTAGTATTACTTAGATTTTTACTTTAAGTTTGGGATGACAGATGAATTTTATCAGATAACTTTTCAGCGTCCATTTATATAATTGTGTGATATGTTACTATTGATATATTGAATGTTGGTCATATATTATCATTTTTATTACTGTTGGATTCTATTTTCTTATGTTTTACTTAGAATCTTTGAATGCATAGCCCTTAATGAAATTTGTCTTTGGGTTTTTGTTTTTCATCTTTATTCGTATATAATTTACATAGCATAAAATTTGCCCATTTTAAGGATACAATTCAATAAAATTGCATTAAATTTACAGAGTCGTGCAGCCTTCATCGTAATTCAATTTTAGAACATTTCCATCACCTTAAAAGCTCCTTGTGCCCTTTTGCAATCAATTCTCATCCCCTTCCCTCACCCTGGGCAAATATTCATTGCTTTCCCTGTTTATGGATTCACCTTTTCTTGACATTTCATATAATCATTGGAATATTAATGTATGTAGTCTTTTGTACTTGGCCTCTTTCACTTGCCTTAATGTTTTTGAGATTCATCCATGTTGTAACTTGTTATCAGTAGTTGGTTCCTTTTCATTGCTGAATAATATTGCATGGTATGGTGTTAAAAGATAAACTGAGGCATATTAAAAATTGTAAGAGTTTATTTGAGCAGAAATTGATTTGAATCGGGCAGCATCCAATTTGGCAGATAGAAAGGAGATCCGAGCGGCCGTACAAAATGAGTGGCGTATCCCAGCGGGTCTCATCCTGGTCACTAAAAGCTATCGAGGAGGAAAAACAATTTTCCCTCTACTCTTTGTGGTGAGAGCTTGGCTGAGATGCCTTTTTCTCTAGGGTACCTCATGAATGGATAGGCTTATTTAGGTTAAAATTTCTCCATGTGACAGCTATAATTCAAGATTATCTTTGGTAGGATTAACCTGCTTATTTAGCTTTAAAACAAAATTTTATTTACCCCAGGCCTCACACTGACCTCAGTCCATCTTAAGTTGGACCCAGACTGACCTCAGACTCAGTCCAGTATTCAAATCAGATTCAATTAAACACCAGCCGGTTTCCAGACCCAGTCCAAGAAAAAAAAACACAAAAAACCTCAAATAAAGCCTGAAAGTTCATAACAAAAGCTGTGAGGGAGGATCTGAGAGGGGCTTAGCCACCACCTTCCAAGGCAGGGAGAAGGCCATGAGCTTGAGGGGCTCAAAAGGTAACTATGTCTGGCAGCTTCTTGCTCCTGGGGACCACTGGGGCTCTCCTTTGGTTCCCTCTTCTGACACCAGAACTCTTAGAAGATAAACTGAGGCACGTTGACATTTTTAAGAGTTTATATGAGCACAAATAGATTTTAATTGGGCAGCATCCAATCTAGCAGATAGAAAGGCCTCCGAGGAGCTGTACCAACTGACTTGTATAGGCAGAATGGAGCAGGAATAAGGATGCATTAGGCGAAAAGCGGGTTGGTTGTTACTAGGTTACTTTCCTTTAGGGGATGGCAGGGATCTATCAGGCAGATTGCCTAACTGGTGCTGATCAGGAGATTCCTGATTGATTTAGGATTCCATTTCTGGGAGAGCCAAAACTGTAATTGAGTCTTGGTTTGGTGGCATGGGACTTAGCATACGCAACTTCATTTTGCATCTGCTGTGTTGTTTTTAACAGTGGATATGTCACATTTTATTTACCTACCAGTTGATGAATGCTTGGATTGTTTCCACACTTTGGCTATTATAAATACTGTTGCTGTAAACTTTCTCATGCAGTCTTGTTGGACATATGTTTTCATTTTTCTTGATAGAATGGCTAATCATATAGTAGGTGCATATATATCATTTAAAGAAATTGCCAAACTGTTTTCCAAAGAGCCTGCACCATTTTTCATCCCCATCAGCAGCATATGAGAGTTCCGGTTTCTAAAACATCACTGCCAACACTTTCTATTGTCTGTATTTTTCATTATTAAACCCATTCTATGGGCACGAAGTGATAGCTCGTTTTAATTTGTATCTTTCTAATGACTAATGATACTTAGCATGTTTTCATGTGTTTATTGACTATTTGTATATCTTTGGGGAAATTTCTATCTAAATGTTTTGACTATGTTTTTAACGAGTTCTTTGACTTCTTAGTATTGAGTTGTAAGTTGTAACATATTCTGGATGCAAATCCTTTATCAGATATGTGATTTGCAAATATTTTTTCCAAGTCTGTACTAATCTTTATTTTCTTAGTAGTATCCTTTGAAGTGCAACCACTTTTAAATTTTGATGAAGTTTAATTTATTAATTTTTTCTTATTTTGTATTGTGCTCTTGGTGTAGTATCTAATAACTGTTTGCCTAATCCATGGTCAGGAAGATTTCCTCCTATTATTTTCTTTACAAAGTTTTATAGTTTTAGTTCTCAAATTTGGGTCTATAATTCACTTTTAATTATTTTTTTGTAAGGGTTTAAATTCATCTTTTTGGTACAATAATCAATTGCCCCAAGAACAAGATAAATTTTGCGTTTTATCAATATAAATAAAGAATGCACATTATCTGAAAAGTGAAAAACTCTCTCTCTCTCTGTTTATCTATCCATCTATCTAGATATATATCTCCTTGACCTCTCTAGGAGCATAATAGAACATTTACTTTAGAAAACTTGCAATTGTAAATTCTTTCTCTGCCCCTTTGGGATGTAAATTTCCCAGACTTTTGTTAGTGTTCCAACTTCAGAATGTCTTTCTCAAGGACTGAGAGCTATCCCTTGAAATGCAATTATCAAGGAAGTTAGCGTCCCTATGTCCCAGTTCTGTGGGAGGATAGGAGCCTAACGTGGATAAGCTCCAGTTAACAAACTCAAATGGCCTCATCACGTTGGTCAACGTCCTGCCTAAAGAACTTTCCCACTAGCTCACCCCAGTGCTTAAAATCTCTCCTGCTTTTTGCCTCGGTAGAGTTGAGTTAAATCTCTCTCCCTATTGCAATCGTCTTGAATAAAGTCTTCTTTGACATTTTTAGTAAATGCCAGATGCAATTTCTCTTTGACAACATATTGCAGGTTCCTGGTTTTATTATTCAAATTCCGTTTATCTTTTCTTATTGTTGACTTTTATCTCGTTCAGACTAGACGGAGGCCTTGATATTTGTACGGGATCTGAAGAATTTCCCAGGTATCCCTGTGTTTACAATAGCAAATTTGTTCTAATTTCTTGGAAGTAATTAGTGTAGGAATTCTGCTTTCTCTGCATCTATGAAATGGGACAACTGCATGTCTTATCCACATAATTTTTAAAATGGAAGAACTCAGAGAAATAATCAAATCCAACCCATTTACTATAAATATGAAGATACGAAGTAACAAAGTCAACTGACTTTTCGTAGGTGTCGCAATAAGCAAATGGCGGTACTAGGCCTCAAACCCAAGTCTTTAAATTACAGTCTATCCTTTTCACTCTCAAAGGGACTAAATGAACCTTCTGTGAGCAGCAGTAAAGAGGAAAGTCCATTGGCCTGTATCCTCCAATGAAAGGGAAGGGAGGATATCTGAAAGGTATTAATGTTCCTGTGTTTCTGCTAAGAGGCACGTTCAGAACCAAAGGCTGTGAAGCAACTTATTCAATTGTGGGGTTTCCAGATTTATCCAATAAAACTGCACACGTGTAGTTAAATTTGAATTTCATAGAAACAATAAATATTTCTTTTAGTGTAAGTATATCTCAGACGATATTTGAGACAGGCACACTTACACTAAAAGAAAGTTAAATTTTTGTGTGAAATTCAAACTTAACAGAGCATCCTGTAGGACTCTGGAATGAATGAGTGAAGCGAGCCAAAGAAAATTACCAACTGCTATAGATATTTAAGCAAAATGAGAAGATATATTCTATCCTTATAACTATCAAAGTCAGTAATAACATATATACAATACATTCTCTGTAGCGAAACTTGGATATCTTGTGCATGTGGCATTTGTGAAGCCTTGTTACAGATTTACTTTCCCTAAGCTTCATATGAGGAAAATAAGTCATGTAATAGGCAAAAACACCAGTGAAATCTTGTGTATTGGAAATGGAAAAAATAACATTGAGGCCAGATCCTCTATGAGAGCTTTATGAGGTTCTTTTGGCAGTTCATAAGATTGGCCAGTGTATAATTCAGCTGGTTGACGAAGATATCAAAAGATAGTTGTCTTAAAGTTCATATTTTTCTTCGTAAATTCTTTGTTGTAGTTAGGAGTTTGTATGCAAAGGATAAAGAGATCATAGAACAATTCTTATTCTGTGACCACTGAAAATCACAAAAGCAATTGATGTGATCACATTTGTTAGAGGCATTGTTTTGGAGCATAAGATAATATTTGATACACAGAGATGAATTAGCACTGAGAATGTTCCTGCTATGCTAGAAAAAGAAGTGAAATTGTTGCTTAGGTAATGATAACAAATGCAATAATATTCCTCAAAAATGTGCCATGAAAATGCAAATTTGGCTATAAAATGGTTGGCAATTTGGCTTCTGTCCTCTGCTCAGCTTAGTAGAGTTAGGAGGTGGTGGAAAGGGGTGGGGCAAGGGGTGAGCTGAACCTTTTGTCTATTAAGGAGGACAAAGGAGGCTTAGGAAGCGACTGCCTTGTGATTATTTGGGGTTTGCTGAAGTTTTGGTGCCAACAATCTTAGACATAAGCTTCAATAATTTTTGTACTTTTTGATTTTTTCACTAACTTTGCAACAATAAGAACACACATTTTATGCAGTTGATAGTTTGGTCCCACTTTAAACACTATGGAGCAGTTTAACTGTATCATCATGCACATGCTACAAAGACTAGCCTACAGATTTGAAGCATGCTGCAAGTCTACAGTGAATAAACTTCAGCACGTGATTATTACAGCAACCTCCTCATTGGTCTGCCTGCTTTTTCTCTTGCCTCTCTTGTATTCTTTACTCTCAATGCAGCAGAGTAACCTTGTAAAAATATAAATTACACTTAATCTGTTCAGAACTTTCCAGTCTTCCCATCTCACTCACAGTACTGTAAGTACATGCAAGGATCCCTGTGATTACTGCCTCTCCCCATCTCAGGAACCTTATTTCTTATTATTCTCTACTTCGTCACTATGCCAAAGCCACACTAGACTTCTTTGACTGTACCAGTGTAGTGTAAGCCCTGACAGTTTGCTTTTGTTTTGTAATACAAATGCCTAACTTAAGCTTTGCGGAGGCATGCACATCAAAGAGGCATTCACTTCAAAGAAGGCTATCTCCAATAAACACATTGCCAGCCAGTGGACTGGGCAAAGAGCCAGCTCTCCTCACCCCCCAACTCAGATTCCTTTGTTTTTGAGATCTTGGTTGATTTTGATAACTGACTATTTGGGTTCCTTATTTTTTGTCTTCCTGCACTTTAAATTCCTGCTGTCATGGGTTTCTTTTCTTATATATAAATTTCAGGTGTACAATATTATAATTCAACATCTGTATATACTAAAAAATAGTCACACCCAAACTCCTAGTTACCATCCATCACTCTACAATTGACTTCTTTTGCCCACCCCCAACTTCCTTCCCCTTTAGTAATCTCTGATCTGTTCTCTGTATCTATGATTTTGTTTTTGTTTTGTTTGTTTGTTTTTTAGATTCCACATATGAATGAAATCATATGGCATTTGTCTTTCTCTTTCTAACTTATTTCACTTAGCATAACACCCTCAAAGTCCATCCCTTTTTTATGGCTGAGGAGTGTTCCATTGTGTGTGTGTATGTATAATAATACATATACATATACCACATCTTCTTTATCCATTTATTCATTGACAGACACTTAGATGGTTTCCATATCTCTGTTGTAAACAGTGTTGTGATGAACATAGGAATGAGCATATATCTTTTCCAGTTAGTGTTTTTGTATTCTTTGGATAAATACCCTGTAGTAGAATAGTGGATCACATGGTAGTTGTATTCTTAATTTTTTTTTTTCCAGAACACAATATAGGCCTTTAATAAAAGATTTGCTTCGAATAAATCTTATCCTTGGATTATCTCCCTAGTATACTAACAGTGGTTGGTTTTGTTTTTTTTTCACTTTTTATTAAGATTATGATAGTTTACAACCTTGTGAAATTTCAGTTGTACGTGATTGTTAGTCATGTTGTAGGTGCACCACTTCACCCTTTGTGCCCTCCCACCACCTCCCCTTTCCCCTGGTAACCACCAATATCAGTTCTCTTTGTCTATAGGTTTAACTTCCACCTACGAGTGGAGTCATACAGAGTTCGTCTTTCTCTATCTGGCTTATTTCCCTTAACGTAATACCCTCAAGGTCCATCATGTTGTTGTGAATGGGACAATTTTATCCTTTTTTATGGCTAAGTAGTATTCCATTGTATATATATAGCATATCTTCTTTATCCAATCATCAGTTGATGGGCACTTAGGTGGCTTTCACGTCTTGGCTATTGTAAATAATGCTGCAATGAACATAGGGGTGCATGGGACTTATGGAATTGCTGATTTCAAGTTCTTTGGATAGCTATCCAGTAGTGGGATGGCTGGGTCTTATGGTATTTCTATTTTTAATTTTTTGAGAAATCTCCATAGTGGCTGCACCAGTTTGTATTCCTGCCAACAGTGTATGAAGGTTCCTTTTTCTCCACAACCTTTCTAACATTTGTCACTTTTTGTTTTGGTTATTTTTGCCATTCTAACAGGTTTAAGGTGATATCTTAGTGTAGTTTTGATTTGCGTTTCCCTGATGATTAGTGATGATGAGCATCTTTTCATGTGTCTATTGGTCATCCGTATATCTTCTTTGGGTATTCTTAATTTGTTGAGGAGTCTGTATTCTATTTTCCATAGTGGCTGCAGCAATTTACATTTGCACCAACAGTGTATGAGTGTTTCCTTTTCTCCACATCCTCGCTGACACTTGTTATTTCTTGTCTTTTGGATAATAGCCATTCTAATAGGCATGAGATGATATCTTATTGTGGTTTTTACTTGCATTTCCCTAATAATTAATGATGTTGAACATTTTTTTCACATGTCTGTTGGCCATCTGTATGGCATCTTTGGAAAAATGTCTATTCAGATCCTCTGCCCGTTTTTTAATCAGGTTGTTTGGTTTTTTTGTTGTTGAGTTATATAGTTCTTTATATATTTTGGATATTAATCCCTCATGGAATGCATAATTTGCAGATATCCTCTCCCATTCAGTAGGTTGCTGTTTTGTTTTGATTGAGAGTTTCCTTCACTGTGCAGAAAACAACTCCATTTACAATTGGATTGCTATCCCTAGAGATATTAGGGATATAGATAGATATAGATATTCTGTCATAGAATATCATGTCACAGAATATCTGTCACACCTCCCCTATTATCAAATAGAATAAAATATCTAGGAATAAATTTAACTGAGGAGGTGAAAACCTGTACACTGAAAACTATACACTGAAAACTATAAGACATTGATGAAAGAAACTGAAGAAGACACAAATAAGTGGAAAGACATTTCGTGCTCATGGATTGAAGGAATTGATATTTTAACGGCCAAAGCAATCTAAAGATTCAATGTAATCTCTATCAAAATTCCAATGGCATATTTCGCAGAACTAGACCAAATAATTCTAAATTTGTATGAAACCACAAAAAATCTCAAGTATCCAAAACAATCTTGAGAAAGAAGAGCAAAGCTGGAGGTATCACACTCTCTGATTTCAAACTATACTACAAAGCTATGGTAATCAAAACAGTATAGTACTGGCGCAAAAACAGACACACAGATCAATGGAAGAGAATTGAGAGCCCAGAAACAAACCCACACATCTATGGACAATTAATTTACAACAAAGGAGCCAAGAACATATGTGTAGAAAGGACAGCCTCTTCAATAAGTGGTATTAGAGAAACTGGTCAGCCATATACAAAAGAAAGAAACTGGACCACTATCTTATACCATACACAAAAATTAACTCAAAATGGACTAGAGGGTTGAATGTAAGACCTGAAACAATAAAATTCTAAGAAGGAAACATAGGCAGTAAGCTCCTTGACATTAGTCTTAGCAATGTTTTTGTGCATCTAACTCCAAAGGCAGGGGAAACAAAAAGAAAAAAATGCTGCTGCTATGTTTTTCATTCACCAATAGAGAGTGAGCTCACAAAACTCTAGGCTCCCACCCTTGACCCCAATAAAAACAGAACTGCAGGCCAGGGAGCACTCTCTCTCTCTACCTGTGACCTCACTGTGTGACCCCTGATGTGCCATGGAGTTTACAGGTCTTTTAGGTAATAAATCTTAATTTTTTCAAAATTTCCTGATGGTTTTCTTGATGAGGGCATCTTCCAATCATAAGACTCCCAGGGCTTGTCCAGCCACCAAATTGGTTATCAATAGGCTGAGATAGGCACACAACAGGCATGCTCTATCTGACCATCAGAGTTTTGGTATTATCTTTTTCCTTTTCCTTATACGCTCTTCCCTCAGAAATTTTACAGACAGATCTCTCACTTCCTTCAGGTTCTTTTTTTTTAAAATAGACATTATTTTTTAGAGTAATTTCAGGTTCATAGCAAAATTGAGCAGAAAGTACAGAGACTTCCCATCATACATGCCCCCACACAAGCATAGCCTCCCTTATTATTAGCATCCCCCATCGGAGTGGTGCATTCATTACAATCGATAAACCTTCATTGACACATCATAATCATCCAAACTCTGTAGTTTACTTCAGGGTTCACTCTTGGTGTTGTACATTCTATGGGTCTGGACAAATGTATAATGAACATGTATCCACATTATAGTATCATATAAAGTAGTTTCACTGCCTAAAAATTCTCTGTGCTCCACCTTTTCATCACACCTCCCCCTCAGATCAGCTTCTTCCACTTAGCAATATGCAGTTAAAGTCCTTCTTTGTCTTGTTATGGCTTGATAGCTCATCTCTTTTTAGTACTCAAAATATTCCATTGTCTGGATGTGCCACAGTTTATTTACCCACTCACCTACTGAAGGACATCTTGGTTGCTTGAAAGTTTTGGCAATTATGAATAAAGCTACTGTAAACATGCGTGTGCAGAGTTTTGTCTGGACATAAAATTTCAACTCCTTTGGGTAAATACTAAAGAGCATAATTGCTAGATCATACAGTGAGCATATGTTTAGTTTTGTAAGAAACTGCCAAACTGTCTTCCAAAGTGGATGTGCCATTTTGCATTCCCACCAGCAGTGAGTGAGAGTTGCTGTAGCTCCACATTCTCACCAGCATTTGGTGTTGTCAGTGTTCCGGATTTTGTATTTTGATCATTCTAGGTGGTATGTAGTGGTATCTCATTGTTTTAATCTGCATTTGTCTGATGACATGTGATGTGGAACATCTTTTCAGCTGCTCATTTGCCATCTGTATATCTTCTTTGGTAAAGTTTCTGTTCAAGTGTTTTACCCATTTTTTAATCAGGTTGTTTGTTTTCTAATTGTTGAAGTTTGAGTTCTTTGCATATTTTGGATAACAGTCCTTCATCAGATGTATGTTTGCAAATATTCTTCTCCTTATCTGTAGCTTGTCTTCTCATTTGTTCGACATTTTTTTCTCAGAGCAGAAGATTTAATTTTAATGTAGTCCAACTTTCAGTTCTGTCTTTTATGGATCATGCTTTTGGTAATGTATCTAAAAAATCATCACCAAACCCAAGGTCATGTATATTTTCTTCAGTCTATTAGGAGTTTTATGGTTTTATCTGTGATCCATTTTGGGTTAATTTTTTGAAGCCTATAAGGTCTGTGTCTCAATTTATTTATTTTTATGTAGATGTATAGTTGTTCCAGAACCATTTGTTGAAAATTCTTTTGGTTTTAATCAAAAACATCTTGGCAAGGATAACTTCTTTGCTGGATCTACCAAAGTTTTAACATCATACCCACTGCAACACACATATTTTTATTCCTAGATTTATTCCTTTCCTCTTTAGCGCTTATCATTGATGTCTCATATATTTTACTTTCTTATTTATCTTGTTTACTGTTTGTCTTCCTCAGTTTACATCTTTGAGGGTACAGATATGTCTCTTTTGTTCAGTATTGTGCCACCAGCACCTAGTACACAGTAGGTACTCAATAAACATTTGTTGAATGAATGAATAAAAGAAAAAGATGTCCTGGTCAGTGGTGTAGTAGCCAAACCAGCAACACTGGCAACACTGGGAACTTGTTAGAAATGCAAATTTTCAGGTCTCACTTAAACCTACTAGAAAGTCTTGGAGTTGAGCCCAGCCATCTGCTAGTTTAACAACCCCTTCAGGTGATTTGGATTCACATTAAAATTTGAGAGCCACTGCTCTAAAATTCTTCCTTGTTCATGCTTTCTTTGCTATTGAACATACAGTGCTTCTTTTCTGTATGAAGAGAGGTTGATGGTTTTTCTGTAGCAAGATATTTACCTACATTTTAAAAATGTTAAAAAAAAATCAGTTTCTTGGAAACCAAATCAGTTATTTTATTTTGATTTGTAGGATGGAATTTATCCCTTACTTAGTGTTCAATCACTCAATAAATTCAATAGGTCTATGAAGGAAATGGAACAAACTCAGTAATGGCTGGAGGGAGGATGACTGCTATTAAGAATCTTTCAGTTTGGATAAAACATGTCCAGAAAAGATATTTCACTAATTTGTCTTTTCTTAAAGAAAAATTTGCTTCAAAAAAGCAAAAGAATGACCATAATAATTAAAGTTAAAGTGAATTTGAAAAAGTTGAATGATGATTTTCACTTCTATTTTATTTTGCAAACAAATGCATACTGGGTTCCTTTATTTTGATCTAGATTCAACCAACAATAGCTTTTGTTTGTTTGCTTGCTTGTTTTAAGTGGAACATGAATTATTTGAGCAACAAGTCGTCAAAATCAAATACAGATTTAGGTAAGCAGAAACTTTATTCAAAAGGATTATTGCACGAAGGTGGGGAAGGAAGTATTACAATGGGGAAGGGAGATTTTGCAACAGGAAGAACACTCTGATTATGAGATCTGCAAGAATCTCAAGAGTAAGGCACAAAGAGGTTTTCTTTAATAAGGAAAAGTGAATATAGCTAGAAACAATCTGTTGGCAGAAGTGGGATGAAGGTGATAAAAAGGTGCAGGTGGCTTGATGGGACAGTAGAGCAGAGAATGTTTTACTCTGAGGTCAGCCCACTCTTGGTCAGAGGTAACAAAGGAGGTTATCAAGAAGCTCAGGTTGAAGTTGATCAAAGTTCAAGAACCTGGGGGAAGGAGAGGAAACCAACCAAAATTTTGTTAAAAAACATTTTGTTCTGATTGATCAATAGGAAAAATACAGGTCAAGTAATCAGTTTTGAGAGAAAGAATGGGAATTTGGAGGGTCTGTGTCTGGCTTTATTATAAGTAAACAAGAGAGTCATCTGTAAGTCTTACCTAAGTCACATGGGGCAGGGTGGTTCTTTGCAACAAGCCATTTCCTAGAACACAAGAGGATGGGGGGATTTCTTAATCATAGCATTAAATTTTTTTTTTTTTTTTTTTTTTTTTTTACAGAAGCACAGGGTACAGGTAAAATTCAACATTGTTGAAGTCAGTGGCCATATATGAATGGAGTTAGAGACAATGAAGTTTGAGAATTTGGAGTATCCTCAATTAGCAATCAACTATACACTATAAGTAAGATAGTATTGGAATTCTTTTTTTTTCGGCCATCTGGGACCATTTACTAAATTATTTTCACACGTTGGAGAAATAGAATTAAAAACAAAAAAATCTCCTGCCAACCCAGAAAACCTCTCCACAAAGGTAGAAGAGAAAGAAAACAGGTTTACTATTGAATAAACTTTAAGCCAGAGTGTGATGTGCATCGTAGGCAGTCCACTAAGAGACTGGAGAGACAGAAAGGAATCTCACCCTGTTCTATAGCCAGGCAGACACAGCCCATTGCATACATGTTCTCCAGATGAACAATAACTAGTCCTCAAGGCAGAGGACCTGACAGCATCATATGTGACATGTAATTCACCCTAATTGATAATTGATATGGCCATCTGTTTGCTAATTAGCTTTATCCAAAGAAAAATAAACTTCTCATATCTTTACGACACGAGGTAGTTTTGCAACATGGAGCTAGACGCCTTGCTGAGGTTAGGCTCTTACCCTTCCACAGAAACTTGGAAATAGGGGCTCTATCTTTCTTGACGGTTATATTTCAAAGAGATGGTCCTCAGGTCCTTGATAAAGACATTCCTGGGTCCTAAAGCTGCAAGAGGCTTATTTAGCTTTTAAAAGATTTACAAACATTTCAAAGAGACAGAGAAAAGTTTTACAAGTTTTCTAAAGTAACTGTTCTAGACAAAGGGGAGCAGTGTTCCTTTCCCTATTTTCCACCAGGAGAATTAAGTCTATCTTCAGTTTGTAATTGCCCTTACACGTTTCACATGCAAGTGTACCTGAGGTCATTTTAAAAATCTCATATTTTGAACATTATTGAATACAATATAAGAGGTTTTGCTAAGCCTATACACTCAAAGTATGTTCTTTTAAAATACATCCTTGATATCCATGAGAAATTAATCTATACTTTTATCTTTCTCTGTAGTTATCAATAACAGTAGTAATAATCATGATGATGCTGATGATCATTGTCATCATTTTTGATTACTTTGCTAGGGGCTAAACACTGTGCAAAGTGCTTTACATGGATTCTTTGTATTGGGGAGGAACTGCTCTTATATCCACTCCACCGAGGTGTAACACAAGGAAATGATCACAAAAGGACATATGTTACTTGTCCGATAATCAACAGCTGATAGGTGTGATACTGAGATTGAGACTATGGCAGTCGGAACTTGAGAGTCTGTGCTTTCAACCATAAGTTACACTGACTTTCATAGATAATATGTGTCTTATGGTAAAAAAGATAGTGAAGCTCATTTTTTTTATGAGTTCACAAAAACCTATTCTGATAACTGGTAGATGACAAGTACAGTAAAAACCTGATGCCCTGGTCTAGCCCATGTCCCTAATCTTCAATCAAGAAACACTACCATTGGAAGCAGCCAAGGAAAGGGCGGGGGGGGGGTGTCTGAAAAGCTTGAGGAAACTTCTGTTACCCTCAATTTAAGAACTAGAAATTTATACTTGGTTTAATTTATACTTTCTGAATGGAATCTAATCAACTTAATTTGTGCAACTAACTTACTCTTAATGATGCAGAATTTATTTTTGGAAATCTAGGCTAGACAATGGAGTAAAGGGTAGTAATCCTTGGATTTACCAATAAGATTACTGTGTTTGCCTCCAAGTCCATGGATGGAAGGTGTACTGTTGAATTATATCAAGAATAAAATAGAGAAAGCAAAAGTAAAGCTCCTTATTGCCAGCAATCAAATGCCTGCTGACAATGATAAACTACTGGAGAAAGTGTCCTGTGGCTCTTTCCTCTGGCAATATGATCAGCTCTTGGATAAACAATATTAAAGGCGGATGTCTACCTCCTGGGCTTTGCTAGAGAGCCGCTCATATCTCTGATTGTGTTTTTTGCTCCTTTGGTGTCATTGGGTAGACAGGGCTAGAGACTGAAGAGATTCAATAGGATTTTCCCTCTGAATACTGACAAAAGAAATAACATTTAGGAGGCTCACATTCTTAAATCCTCTCCTTTCAAACAATGTGAATAGGAAATGTTTTGAGATATGGGAAAGGTCTCTACTCTTTCAGGAATTCTGGCTATTGCTCATTATTTTTAAAATTGATGATAAATTAGGAAGCAGTTCTTCAGAGTCTGAAATGAATTCCTGTACTCATTCCAAATAGCTATCACTTATTTTCTAGACTTAGAATCATTTATTAGACTATTTGCTTCGAGTCTCGTGGATTCAACGTGAGTTGACTTGGACAAAGCTCCATATATTTGTTCTTGCTTAGAACATCCCTAACTGTGCCTCAACCTGTGTGGAGTGAAGAATGGACCACTGGATTTATAGGCTTCTGAGTATTAATATATCTTACTCTAGGAGAGAGCATCTGTTTCTCCTCATTTTGGGTTCTGGGAACCTGGTGGGACCCTGATTTGGGCACATGATATCACACTCACAAGAAAATAGCACACATTTATATAGCACGGTCACTGATTAATTTGAGTTCCACAGTAATTCAGGAACTTCAGCAGGATCATTGCTATTATCTCCTTTTGATAGATTAGAAATTCAAAGTTTATAGGATTAAGGTGACACTGTGACTTGGACAAGCCCAGTTAGTAAGTGGCAGAGTTGATGCAGGAATGCAAATCCATGGACTTCTCTGCCTGTACTCCTTCTGCTTAGCTGCACCAGGTGCCTCAGACAGAGGACAGTGAAGCTGTTGATGGTTCTTCTGCCCATGGCTACAGACTTCTTCAGAATTCTTCTAGGACCGGGAACATAGAATGCTTTTAAATTCTGCTCAATCAGGGAATACATATACCCAGATTCAATAGCCACAGGGCCAAAATTGTATTTTTGAATTCATTGCATACAATATTTCTCAGGCTTTTCCACCATCTTCACCCTCTCTGTCTTGTTCCTGGACTTCCAGGGCTGCTTCAAAATTTCTCCCTTCCTGTATTCAATTCCTGTGTACTTAAAAGCATCCTCTTGGCTTCCACATGGTGCCCATCATCTATCTTTCATTGTTTCCTGGCTCTCTTGCTCTGACTTTCACAGCTGTCTATTGAGGAGGTCTCTGAGATCAGCTAAGCCACCTCTCCTGGTGGTGATGTCAATAGGGCAGTCTGTGCAGACTGCTAATACTCAAAGATGGGCACTGATGTCCAGACCAAGGATGAGTTCTCCTTAGGCTGCTGAAGCCACTGGTGCTGACCCGACTTGCTGTAGAAGCAACCGGCTCGTGATCCTTAAAGCAAACTTCAGGTTCCAAACCATGCGATGAATGAAATACACTAGAAAGATCAAAGGAGGCTGATGCATTTATAACTAGGCACACAGATTATTACAGGATTAAACACATTTAAAAGTATATGTGGAGAATCGTATTTTTCATCTCTCTAATTTTAAGACTCAGAAGAGTAGTGACTTTTATTATAGTGCTAGCACAGTGGTATGTGCCAATATATTTCAAAAGTCTATTTGATGTGACTGAGGACCAGTGAATATTTTGTTACCAAAAAGGAAATCTCTTCATTTTTTTTTCTAATTGTAAAAGTGTCACTGGCTTGAGTGATCTCACAAATTCAAGCATGCAAGAATTGGCACCTTTTCTTTAAATCAAATAAATATAACTTTGAAACTCAATCCTAACAGGCTGGTTGGGAAATTTAATCTCAAGCGAGGATGAATGGCTTGAATGATCTGAGAAAGAACTCACTCAAGAGAGCTGCTGTCTGCAGAAGAGAGGGTAAAGCAGCTGCAAGGGATTGGAGGTGTACACTGGGAGCAAGGACCCAGGGTGGGGATGCCTCTCTAGGGTCAGCCAAAGAGTTCAGCGCAGTATGGCGATCCTTGCTTTGCAAAGATCTGAAGAAAACACCAGTGCATTCAATGTGATAGAGCAACATTCAGATGCTGGCCGTGGCAGAGTGAAGCACAGCCGAGAGGGAGATAAATGCAGTACCAGCTAAGGAATACTGCTTTGTCCCCTGCTGTCTCAGCCCTCCTCCTCTTATACTGACCCTGGAGGAGAGAGAGGCAACTTAGGCAATAGAGGAAAAGTGGGACAAGGTTAATGAAAGGACAGACTAGGCCCCTTCTTTGTTACTTCTGTTCCCCAAACCAGGGATCAGAATTGTGTCAGGGGAGGGAGGAACTTTATTAGGATGTGAGCTTAAAGTTTGGAATTATATTAGAGTGAGTCTTTTAAAAGTTGAAAGCAAAATCATACAAATACTTGAAAGTGATGGGAAGAACAGTGGGATCTTCCCTAAATACCACTATAGGATGAGGAGGAAAATCCCACAGGTCATGTCTGAAGGAAGTGATGGAAGAAAAATGAAACTGTTTTCTTATTGTAACTTATCAGTTCTACCATGTTTGATAAACTGGTTACAAATACTTCAAAAAAAAATTTAAACATTGCCTAAGTAAAGTAGAACTAAACTTCCCCAGTTCTTACTTTCTCCCTCCCCAGCCTTCTGGAAAGCTATGCTTTACATGTTTGTATTGTTATTTTATTCTCCCCAAATATCTTTTTATCTTCTTAAATATGCATTATATATGTATTATATATATAAAAATATATTATACTGTTACCCCAAATATGGTGACTATTATGTATGTGTCTACCAAGTTCTTAGCTATACACAAAGGAATGTACTTCAGTTTAGTTTCTGATGATTATAATCAGAAATAAGAAAGCATCAGAGTATAGAATGGAATCATCATCACTGTCATTATTATTTTGCAAATAGTTCTTCAGATGTAAAACTTGAGACTTAATGAGAGAAGAAAATAAAATAATTCTAAAGCACCTCCAATGTTGAATATATTCACAGCTTTCCAAATGTGATAGCTGGATCTGAAATTGTTTTCTGCATTAACACAATTTCGTTTCTGACTGGATCACTGCAGAACCCATTTCCACCGTTGACTGGTTGCTTTCAGTGACATCTGTGTGAGTGGGATGTTAGTACATTATGCAAAAATTGCATTAAGATTGTGCTTCATACGATGCTATGCCAATTCTCTGCTTTTCTTTTTCCCTTACTTTGCCTCTCTAAAGACTAACAATTTAATAATAATAATAATAAGGTTACAACAGCAGAACTGTGGCCCTTTATGTGGCTGAGCACTTAAGAGCATCTCAACTATGAATTTGCACTCCATCTGCTTTGTGCATAATGGAGAAAAGTCAAGTAATTTTTTTTCCTCATGAAACTGTATTGTCCATAAATGGCACATTTCTTGCTTACTCTTGAGCTAAAGTCATGCTTAAGTTTCCAAGGAGAGTGTACTTAATGGAGAAGAAACATGAATCAGGTGGCTGTGTGGGACTGAGAAAGGCCTGACCTGCTGCTTCCACAGTGGCCCTCAGCTCTAGCTCTAAGAGAATGAAATTGCTCAGCTTTTGGAGTTACTTTCACTCTTTGTGCCTGCCAAAGTCCATTTAGGCCATTTGAAGTAGTATATATATATTTTTTTGTTTGTTTGTTTGTTTTCTTCTTCTCCCCAAAGTCCCCCAGCACATAGTTGTAGATTCTAGCTGTGAGTGCCTCTGGCTGTGCCATGGGGACACAGCCTTAGCGTGGCCTGATGAGCTGTGCCATGTCTGCTCCCAGGATCTGAACTGGCAAAACCCTGGGCTGCTGAACCAGAGCGTGCAAACTTAACCACTTGGCCACAGGACCAGCCCCTGAAGTAGTATATTTTTAATAAAATAGTACTCTATAGAGAATGAAAACCTCTCTAGGAGAGAGTAAAAATTCTTTCCTCTCAGGACACGTATTTCCAAAAGCTGCATTGCTGGGATATATTGGCTGTCTGTAGGAAGTTCCCACAAACATGGAAAAGATGAGTAAGTTTTTTAAGTAGCTCAGGAACTTTGTGACAGGGACAGTCTACAAAAATACAGTGCATGGGTCCTCTTCCCATATATCACCTTAGCGTGCTATTGATCTGAAGCGAAAAACTAGAGGTTGCAAACTAGCGGCCAGTGGGCTAATCTGGCCTATAAGTGTTTGGTTTGTCTAACACAAGACCTTAAAAAATATTGAGTGGTAGCCAGCATTTAAAAATATGGATTTCAGGTTTCTTTTGGGAAACTGGAAGATCTAGTATTGCTAGGGTGGCATTCCTACATGGTAACCGTTCACAGAGCGGGATATCAGTGCTCCTTCAGGACAGAATATGGGCTGCACTTATTTATAATACCTGCCTTCCTCTTGTGTGCCCTTGAATTTACAACCCCTGGTAAGTCATAGGAAGGAGGAATATATATATATATATATTTTTTTTTTTTGAAAGGCTAGAAAGCAAGAGGGAATTCTTTAAGGCTGCTCAATTTGTTATCTCCTCTGTGAAGTCCCACCTTCTCAATGAGTAAATGATTCTCTGCTACAACACTCTGTACATACCTCAATGAAAGCACTTTTCATAATATATTGTTATTGTTTTTTCCCAAGTCTACCTTTCCCCATAGACTCAGAGGGTAGAAACTATCACCTGATTGCCATTGCAATGTCCCGACGCCTACTACTGCATGTAGGTCCTTGGAGAGCCGCTTTCTGAATGAATGAATGCTTGGATGGATGAATGAAGAAATGGTTCATTAGGCTATTCATGGTGACTTGAGTTTCCTAAGTAAGGAGCATAGAGATGACTTAGGATGGATTTTTCTCAGTACTTGCCAATTTTGGGACAGTTTGCATCATAGAGAATTTTGAATCAATGCCGTTTGAAGCCTGCCTCAGCTGTGTACTAAAACAATACCATGGCCATGGAGCAGCTTTATTTTTCACTGAATATTGGGAAGAACAATTCTTATTTGATCATCCTATTAAAATTAACACAAAACCTAACAAAAGTTCATTATTCCTGTCAAGTTTTTAATCATTACCTGACAAAAGAATAAGCTGAAGTCATCCAAAAATATAATTTCTGTCCTCCCTTTGGGAGAATAACATGTTCAAGTTTTCTCTTATTGTAATTTCCTTTGACTAAACAGTTCTGTTTTTAGTTAGCACTTTACAAAAGACTGCAAAACCTTCTTTCCAATCTCACCTTTGTCCAGAGCATAAATATAAAATGTTCAATGTTTTAGAACAGTTTTGATTTATTTCTCCTTTAAATTAGGATCATAACAGCTAGAAGATGCCATAGCCATTTAATCAAGGAGTAAATATTTTAGTGACTGCAATGAAAGGGAAGCTATTGAACAAATGATAGCTGAGAGTGGCTTTTCTAGTTGGAATTGTTGTCTACGAAAAGAAAAGCAATTCCCTGTATGAAAAGGCAAAGCTGATTTAATTCAATCATATTAAGGGCAGGGCTACTGTGAATGAACTTTTACTAATTTTATCACAAACCAGAAGGTGCTTTTAGACTTGTTTCTCACACAAAGACTTGAATATTTCCATCACTCTCATCTCATGGAGTTATCAATCACTTTGACACTGATATATTTTAGAAGAAGTTACACTTAAATAGTGTGGAATTACGCATATTAAATTCTATGTTTTGTGTGCTTATATTGTAAAATTTGAAATAGGTTCATTTCTATGGGGAGAATCATCAGAGAATCAATTAAAACAGTTTTTATGATAAGGAAAAGGTTAATATAACGTCTGGCTCTGAGAAATTCTGAGTAGTTTCTGTCTTCTGGGCATTGTATCCATTACAAGAATATCAAAGTCTTACTAAAACAAGATTTTGCCTGGAGAAGTTGTAATGAATGTCTATTACTCAATTTTTAATTACATATCTCTGAAGGCATATTTTCACGTAGTATATTTAATAATGAAAAGACTACATATTTGGTATGTTAATTATTTAAAAAAACTATTTTAACCAGGTATTGTATTAGGAAAAAAAATCTTGCTCAAACAGAACTTACTTAGTATTTCTTGACTCTGGGAAAAACACATATTTCTCTGCAAGCGTAATCCTTGGGAAGGAAAAATCTGTCCCCTTTTGAGACATTGGAAAACTTTTTCCTATTTGAGAATGAGAGCATAGCAACTTACACCTAAAGTGTTGCTTTAATGTTCTTTATTTGACTATTTAGTGAAGAAGGAGTGCAAGCAAAACTCACCCAACTCTCCACTGGAAATGAATTCCCATCATTCTGATGGTGAGTTCCTATGGTAGTAAATCATTGTAAATGTATAGCAATTACCAAACCTGTGGAGTACCAATTTTCCCCATACAAATGCAATTTTACATTTCTTTAAAGAAGATTTTAAAAATATCTAACAAAGAGAAATCCTGCCAAGGTAATCTTAGGCAAATCCCTGTCTGATGCGGAACAGTAGATAGGAAAACAGGACCAGCAAGTCACTATGGCCTGCTGGGATGTTCTGGCCCACACAAGATTTCCTCTCCTCAAAGAATCTTTGTCCAGGACTAGTTCCTAGGCTCTCAGGAAGCCACTGGCTGTGGAAACGGAAGGGTGTGAAGCTCACTCACCTAGAAAGGCAGTGCTATGACTTCCTCTGGCCCATGCCTGTGAGGCAGAACACAGGAAAGGGCTGCCTTCCCAAGAGCCCTGGATTCTCTGCTGCTCCTGTGGGGGTCAGGGAAGCCTGCACTTCTGAAAGTTAAAATCAAAAGGACTTCTAATTTACCTCAAATTTTTAATGTACTGTTCTGCTCTGGCAGGGGAAGGGGTGGTGCAGCTCAATGACTAATGAAGGTTTTCTAAAGGCTGGTTGTGATGAAAAGATGGCAGTCCTTTTGCAGGCTCTGAGACTTGCCACTCGCCCCAGGTCTCCCTTCATTAAGCTGTTCTTACCTATAAAGCAACTTTGCTAATTCTCCTTGCTATTGAATTAGGGACTCTCATTTCTCTGGTGTGGAGGAGATGTGCCGAATGCACAGAAATCCAGCTTCCCCACAACTCACCTTAGCCAACCCCACACCCAAACAATATAAATGCGTTCATTTTAAAATAAAAATGAAGATACTAAATTTACTCCATACTCTTGGGCATGTAGTGACAAATTGATGTAGTTAGAAGAAATATGTATATTTATTTTAAATACGTTATGCTAATCTTTCTCAGTTATCGGGATCATATTTCAGCAAGTTGATTATAAGACACTGTACCAAACAGTCGTACAAACTTCTGAATAAAAATTAATGATCTGTCTCCTGAATCCTCATCCTTTATTCTTCTTAAAGAAATTTTCATTGTCTTTACTCAATTTCTGTAACTTATCACCTCATTCCTAGACTATCAAAATAGCTTTTCAATTGATTCTCTTGTTTCTAGATTCTTCTCTCTCTGCAACTCCAAAACGTCATGATAATGTTGTCACACTCATTTTCCCAAAAACAAGTTACTTGCATGCTGAAAACCCTTCAGTAGTTCCCAACGTTTAAAAATAAAGTAAAAACTTATATCCTTATTCAAAGGTAAAATTTGATTATGCCATTCTCCTGTTTAAGGATCTTTGTTGGCTCTCTATTGACCTTAGAATAAAATACAAATGGCTTAGAAATGGTTCATCTAGCTCTCTATGACCAGTACCTGACTACCACTAAACTAACTTCACATATCTCCATTCACTTCACCACTTCTCAGCTGCTCTGGATTTTGTTATAGTCCCATGACCTTCCCTACAATTAGCCACAATTTGCTTAGGATCTTAAGGAAATATGGAGAAGACAAAGCCAGTTCACAGTCAAAGGACTTGACGGCGAGAACTATTCCTAATCTGACTGCTTCTCTTGATCTTGACTCCGCCAACACCCTAGTCCAAGTCACCAGTATTTCTTATCTTGACTATGTACCTTCTATCTGGTCTACTCATATCCACTCCTGGCTTACTCCTGGTTTTCCTTCAGTCTTAAGCATTTGTCATGCTTGATCCTGCTGAAGAGTCTTTGCATCTATTGATCACTCTATCTCAAATGCCGCTGCTTCTGTTTAATGCCTAGTTATATGGTTCTCATTATTTACATCTCAAGTCAATTATGCCTTCCTCAAGAGAGGTTTTCTTAATCTCTCTGACTACATCGAATGTCCTTCTTATATGCTCTTTTAGCTCTATGTGTTTCTTCTTCATGGCACTTTTTATAGTAACAGTTTTACATTTATTTTTCTGAGTGTTTAGTTAGTGTCTGTCTCCTCCACGGTACCATAAGCTCCATTAGGACAAGGACTATGTCTCTTTTTTTCCTTTCTTTTTTAAAAATTATGGTATCTCTGGTATCTAGTGCACTGTTTGGTCAAAAATAGGTAAACTCATTAAATATTTTTAGAATGAATGTTGAATGACAGATCAAAGTCATGCCTTAAGCTTATTACAAAGGAACAAATTTCGATCCAGATTTACGAATCCTTTCCCCCAAAATGAATATCATCATAAGAGATTTTATTGAGGTTTAACATCTCTAGAATATTAACTTCTTTCTGTTTTCTGGGAAAATACTATAGCTAAGCCAGATTCTTTTATATCCTATTATCTTAACCTTTCCAGAGACAAGATAGGTTTCTTGTGTGTTTGATTTCTCTTTTTAAAAATCAGATTCCAAATTACCAAACTTTTATATGACAGGAGTTTCCTTTCAGTGTTCCTAAAAAGTTATAAGCAATAAAAATATGAGCATTGTTAAACAACTAACTAGGAATAGGAGGAAAAAACCATTAACAAAAGTAAAGTTTATATGCAGATACCTGGGTATTCAAGCTATTCAGTCATAAATAGGTTAATGGAGACTGATGATTCAAGTGTGCTTCTGCTGACCTGCTAGCTTATTTCATTCTTCCTTAATACTGAACTTCTATGATCTTAAATCTTATTTTAGGTCCCAAATTATACGTGAGCTCTGGGTCGTTTCACAGGCAGTTTTCTCAGTCTGGCATGCTCTACCCTGCCCCCTCTCCTTCCTTATTTTCCGCACATCCTTCAGGTCTAGGTGAAAATAGCACTTCCTAAGGGTATCTTTCTCTGACAACTTTGTCCTTTTCCACCGTAATCCTTGCTCAATATATATTTATTCCTTCTGGTCTATTAGCTTCCTGTGGGTGAAATTATGTCTAATTTTTTTGCACCTGCATCCCCATGTATGATGCCTGATACAGAAGGACTGATAATTAGGGTTTATTAAATGGATAAATGAATACCCTTTACCATCTGAGTGCAGACTGCCTCTGACACAAATATTGTGCTCCATTTCTATGGTAAATATTGTTCCTACCATCTGTAGACTTTCTGTGACATCGCATTTTCTTAAAATAGCACGATATATATGTTTTATTTTGTTACAGACTTTCCTTCATTCTCCATCCATCATGGTCTATCCAATTCAAAATGCCTTTTGCTTTACCGTACTTTTGTATTTCCTTACCCGGAATGATCCTTTTCTCCTCTGTGCTCTCAAAGCAATTAGTTCGTCACATTTCTAAGGTGATGACTGTGCTAAATAACATTAAATGAAAGCCTCATATATCTCCAATTTGACTGTAAACTCTTTGAGAGCACAGGCCGTTTTGATTGCACTCTTCTATCTTCCGTAAGTCCCAACGTGATGCCTTGCACATATAAGAAGGAACTCACTCAATATTTGTTGAAACAATTGTATGATGTCAATTCCAGGTAACCAAAGGTTTCTCCAGGTCATGCTACTTAGTTTGTTTGCTTAATCTAGGTGTTTAACCCCCTTTTTTGTAGTACAGATTTTTTATTGTAGAGTCTTATTTAAGCAGTTTTTAAAAACATTTTTTAATCTGATATTTAAAAACGTTCTTTAGATTTAGTGGAGTAATAAATAAAAATAGTCCAAATCTATTCATGAATGTCCTAAATGGTAGATTAAAAATAGAACCGTTTTCCATGCTTTACAGAGAGGTACTGTGCATAAGCGTCGATCCTAAAGCCAGCTTGATTGAACTACATTCAAGAATTACTAGAATGAAACTGGGCACCATAAGTAAATTGAAAAGTCAGCGTGGTTCCAAGTTTGTTCAATTCCCAAGTAGCATACAGCAAAGGATATTTGAGAATGGCCAGTGTGAGGAATTTAAGGGGCTGAGAAAAACTGTTGATAAAGATGTTTTGGGAGAAATCCTCAGGTAAAATACAATGGATTCCTGAAGAAACAGAAATTAATAGTTTAGAAATGAAGTGCATTCATTCTCTCTCTCTCTCTTTTTCAAGAAGAAAAACACTCTAAGTTCAGAAAAATTAGGTAGAGTTTTGCAAGCAGCACACTCAGAGCTTCAGAGTTATGACTGAAAGGCCACAAGTGGACCAAGTATGCCAAATATTCCTAATGGTTATACAGAAAAGAGTTTAAGGAAGCCTTCATATCTGCCTAGAAGTCACTTGCAAATGCCGTCGCAGGTCTGGGGCAGTGGTTGAGAGAGTCTCAAGGATCAAATGCCCCATTCTTATGGTGCCAAGTATATTTAGGCAAAGTTGCCTCTCTTTGTATCAGGGAAGAAGTTAGAGGAAATGAAATGAGCTAGAATGAGAAATAGGGGTATTTTTTTTCTCATTCACCCATATTTTTTCCACCTTTATCACATATCTTGAAAGACTCTTATTCTACATAACTGTAGAATGGGAGCAATGGGAACATTTCCAGATATACTTGAAAGACTTCAGTCAATAAAGAAAGAGTTCTTGGGTTTGAAGCAAGTGAACAATGGGACACACTCAAGAAGTCATGAGACTGGCTGTGATTTGTGTCAAGCCAGCTTTCAAGAGTCACAAGAGACTAAGCAGAAACTTTAGTGGCTGTACATGACAGAGAATATAGACTTTACAGAAGTAATTCAAGAAAGTCACTAAGTAAACAAAAGGCAAAAATGACAAGAGATAGAAGAAACAATAAACCCTGGGTAATTGTGGAATTTGATTTCCAGAGTTTCCACATTATGTTATTTCCAATGTTCAGTGTTCAGCAAAAATTATGAGATACAAATAAACAGGGATGTGTGGCCCTAAATAAGAAAACAACAACAACCGTAACACAGTCAATAGAAATAGAAACGTCCCCAAAAGAAATCAGGTACGGAACTTCTTAGACAAAAATTTTTAAGAAGATATTACAAATATTCTCAAAGAACTAAAGCAAATCATGTATAGGAAAATTAAAAGAAAGTATGAGAAATGTGTCTCATTAAATACAGAATATGAATAAAGTGATAGATTCTTTTAAAAAAACAAGTAGATAATCTGGAGTTGAAAATTATAATCACTGAAGTGAAAACTTTACTAGGGGGCTCAACAATAGATTTGAACCAACTGAAGAAAGAATCAGCAAACTAGAAAACAGGTCAATTGAGATCATCCAATTGGAGAAATAGAATGAAAAAGAATGAAGAAAAATGAAGAGTCTCAGAAATCTGAAGGACATTATAAAGCATAGCAACATACTCATGGGATTTTCAGAGGAGAGGATACAAAGGAGTAGAAAGAATAAAGAAATAATGGCTGAAAACTTTCTAAATTTGAGAACATTAGTCTATGCACTCAATAAACCAAACAAAATCTAAGTAAGACAAACTCAAAGAGATGCACATCTATACACATCGTAATCAAACTATTGAAAGACAAAGATGAAGAGAGAGTTTTGAAAGTAGCAAGAGAAAAATGGCTCATCAATTACAAGGATACTTAATAAGATAAACAGTTTATTTCTCATCAGAAACAGTGGAGACCAGAGGCAGTGGGATAACATATGTAAAGTTCTGTGGAAAAAAAGACTGTTAACCAAGAATTCTATATGCAGCAAAACTGTCTACCAAAAATGAAAAAGAAATTACAAAATTCCCACAAAAAGACAAACTGAGAGAATTCATTGCTAGAAGAACTTCTCTAAGAGAGATACTAGATGCAATCAGTCCCTCAGGTTTAAATGAAAGGAGACTATATAGTAGCTAGAATCCAATTGTTATGAACTGAATGTTTGTGTCTCTTTAAAATTCATGTGCTGAAATCCTACCCATAATTTGATGGTATTAGGAGGTGGGGCATTTGAGAAGTGATTAAGTCATGAGGGTGTAGCCCTCATGAATAGCATTAGTGTCCTTATAAAAGAGACACCAGAGAGCTTACTCACCTCTTTCTGCCATGTGAGGATAGAAAGAGAACTCTGAAGTCTAGAAGAGGGTCCTTGCTGAAACCTAACCATGCTGGCACCGTGATCTCAGACTGCTGACCTTCAGAATGGTGAGAAATAAATTTCTGTTGTTTGTAAGGCACCCAGTCCATAGAATTTTGTTATAGCTGCCCGAACGGACTAAGACACCTATAAAGGTAACTATATAGGTTAATGTATAAGATAATATAAATATACCTTTTGGTTTCATAGATATGTTACCAAAAGACACAAGTGATATAAGAAAAAATAGACAAATTGAACTGCAGAAGAATTAAAAAAAACTTTTTGCTAAAAATGACACCATCAAGAAAGCGAAAAGATATTCCACAGAATGGGAAAAAGTATTTCAAATCATATCTCTGGTAAGGGACTTGTATCCAGAATACATAATGAATACTTACCCCTCAATAATAAAAAGAGAACCCAATTAACAAATGGAAAAATGATTTGAATACACATTTCTCCAAAGAAGACATACGGAAGTCCAATAATCACATAAGAAGATGCTTAACATCAAAACCCCAGCATAAATAAAAACCACAAATGAAGTAACAGTACATGCTAGAACGGCTAAAATAAAACAAGACAGACAATATTAATTCGAGAAATTAACTCATAGGTTCACGGGCTTGTTGCAGTTATTTACAACTCAAGTTTTTTACCCTGATCTTATCCAACATTCAAATTCATCCCAAATTTATTCTCCACTTGTCAAACTAACTAGCTATCAAGTAGTTTGGAAGTCATCCCTACCCAGACTTCTGGCTCCCAACCCAGATCCATTTCTTATAACGGTGGCTCAGAGCACCGACTCTCTGGCAATACTAAGACTACTGAGCTCAGTTTAGTTTCTGGTCAAAAGGATGTGTCTTTGTCCTTCCATCACTCTAGGTCCTCAGCTTCTCTTACATGTTAATGTAGGAAGTTTTCCCATTTTCCCTGGGGAAGATGCAGGCAGTCCTCTCCCAGCCACTGGTTTCAAGAGTGATCCCGGCCCTGGCTCTTTTTAGAACTCTTTTGTCTCTAGCTACCTTGCTGTCCTGTAGCAATGATCTCTTGGCTACCACTTGCTGCTTCCATGTCCCAGTTCTCATAGGCCTGTGGCTTTGTCCCTTCAATTTTGTGCGCTGTTTCTGGTTCATGGAGATGTTTATCATGCTCTGTAGCTGGGCTATGTGCTGAGATTGTGATATTTTATCCTTCATAGTCAAAAGTTTGAAGCAAAGGAATGAAACAAAGTCAAAAATTGAAATCTTGTCCAGTCTCCCCTCCCCAATTTAGCTCTCTTAGTTGATGTATCTCTAGAAGCCATTTGTAGGCGTTTCATTGTATCTGCTTTACCTACAATAGACACTAGAATCTTGGCTTTAATTTTATTTTGTTTATTTATCAAAATATTCAAGAGTTTGTTGGTTTGCAACTTTGTATAGACGATAAAAAGATTAAAGAAGATGGCTAAGGAATTAGTATCGGGTAATAGTTTACTAAATGACATTTATAGATACCATGAAATGTAACAATATGTAGTATGGTGCTGATATTAAATTTACAAGTGTTTTCTACAAAATAACTGGTGAAATTCTTAGGCAAGTATGCTTCATGGAATAGTTTCTCTAATCTTGTTCACAACCTTTTCTTTTATCACCATCCTGGCTCTGGCATACACAGAGCTTCTGTTCGAATCGAGTTTACCCTGCATAAGAATGATTGTTTCTTTGTTTTGAAGTCATAATCCTGTAGCTTTGTTTGAATTCTGTCACATGACTCGAGCTTCCAGGGTTACAGGTGCCCCAATCTGAGAAATAGCAATTTTAAACAATGTGTGGTGGGGGGGGGGTGGGGACAGTCATTTAGTAACTTTTTAATATCTCAACAAACATTGATATGGATCTGGTTTATTGAATGAGTATGACTCAGGATGGAATAAGATAAACACAACTTTATTATTATTATGGTTATTGTTGTTATCTTAGTACTGCTTCCTTAAGCCTTAAATCTACTACACAGAGTTGTTCTTCCCAGCCACTAAATGAAATCTTTGGCAGATCCAATTGATTTTCTAGTCACTTTCAGATATTAAAAAGTCTAGTCAAATTTATTACCAAAACTTCAGTATGTTTGAATTAAAAAATATTCTTCAGTTCTTTAGTTCTGCCCTGACTCAGGCTTCAAAATCTATAGTGACAAGTGGGGAGGGGAGATCTTTTTTCTTTCTCTATCTCCTATCCTCTTCCCAGGTGCTGGTTGTAGCCTCCTCTAGGGAGTGGCCTAGGGGTGAAGTTTAGAGGTAATAATCAGGTGGGATTTTTTTTTTTTTTTTTTTTTTGGCTGAGGAAGATTTGCCAAGAGCTAACATCTGTGGCCAATCTTCCTCTTTTTGCTGGGGAAGATTCGCCCTGAGTCAACATCTGTTGCCAATCTTCCTCATTTATTTGCACGTGAGCCATCAACACGGCAGGGTCATTGATGAGCATGCCGAACTTAACCACTAGGCCACCAGGGCTGGCCAATAATCAGATATTTTCACTCCCAGGGCATGGCAGGCGTTTAAGAGCAGGCTTCTTTCCCATGGGGCACTTTTTGTTGTTTTGCCACTAAAGGATCCCTGTTCTTACATGGGGTCCTTTTCCATATGACTCAGACATAGCTACCTTTCATGGGCCCCTTTTGTTGATGGAAAACAAATGCTTCTTCGCTTTCCAAACTCGGGAAGCACAGTCCTTTCCCAACATGCTTACCACACATTACCGATACCACACATTGTAATAGCCACCTTCTGACCTTTCATCTTCTTCTGGCCTGAGTCAGGAACTGTCTCAAACTCCACCGAACACATGGCCAGCTTTCTGAATGGTTCTCTTGAAGCCCCAGTCAGTTAGGAAGGAAAGGCAAATGGAAGACTCTCCAAAAACTTGCTTACTGCCTGATCCTCTGAGGTCTTTCTCTTCACTTCTTTTTACCTATTGTCTTCAAATAATCAATATAATTTTAGAAAATAATGCCTTAATAGACAAAAGTCTGTTATTTTAAATTTTTAGAAAGCATTTCTTTCAAAATGGTTTTTGAATAAAACTGTTTTATAAGTCTACCAACAAAATAAAAAATTTTGGAGCCAATCAATAACTATTTCAAAAATCCTTTAATTTCAATTATTTCAGGGACCATTTTCAGACTCAGAAGTATATTGGTTTGGATAAAGAATTATATTAGTCATTCTATTTAAAGAAAGTGGTACAACCCAAGTTGACCAATAACTCATTTGATGATTATTTCTTTTTTTAACTGGTTTGGTTTACTTCTTCTTCTTCTTTTTTTTTTTGAGGAAGATTAGCTCTGAGCTAACTTCCACCACCAATCCTCTTCTTTTTGCTGAGAAAGATTGGCCCTGAGCTAATATCTGTGCCCATCTTCCTGTACTTTATATGTGGGATGCCGCCTCAACAAGGCTTGACAAGTGGTGCGTAGGTCCGCACCTAGGACACAAACCAGTGAACCCTGGGCTGCTGAAGTGAAGCATGCAAACTTAACCTTTACGCCACTGGGCCAGCCCGAGTTTGCTTCTTTTTTTTTTTTTTGGAGGAAGATTAGCCCTCAGCTAACTACTGCCAGTCCTCCTCTTTTTGCTGAGGAAGCCTGGCTCTGAGCTAACATCCGTGCCCATCTTCCTCTAGTTTATACGTGGGACGCCTACCACAGCATGGCTGCCAAGCAGTGCCATGTCCGCACCCGGGATCCGAACCAGCGAACCCCGGGCCGCCGAGAAGCGGAACGTGCAAACTTAACCGCTGCGCCACCGGGCCGGCCCCCGAGTTTGCTTCTTTTTGATTTGAATGTTCAACTGAAAATATCCCAGCTAATTTGATACAACCCTAAAGAGTGCATTTATCTTTATCCCCTGGTAATTTTCATGTTTATGTTTTTCCTAGAGTCAGATTGCTTTGTCCAGGCACATTCCAACATTCTTCCCTGGATAGCTTGGGCCTCTGTATAGCTCTTCTGTTATTTCAATTGTGGAATGTACAGGGAGTCCCAGGCACCATGGTGAATATAACCTGTTTGCTCCAAGACTATTCACAATGAGTAAGCTTGTTTGTATGCCACACATGTACACATTGCCTTTTTAGGTTTTTAAAAATTCTTTTTACTAATTTACTTTGTATATATATTTAATAGAACTATTTCAGAAAATGCTTCAGAGCTACAATTCTATCTGAATATTTGAAATTGCTCTAGTAATTGGCAATACTGATAGAAGCAGCTTGCTTTAAAACCTTCTAAACTATGAGATTTATAAAAATAATAGATCTGGAGGGTCTGGCCTGGTGGGATAGTGGTTGAGTTCATGCACCCCACTTTGGCAGCCCTGGGTTTGCGGGTTTACAATCTGGGCATGGACCTGGCACTGCTCGTCAAGCCATGCTGTGGTGGCATCCCACATAAAACAGAGGAAGATTGGCACAAATGTTAGCTCAGCTACAATCTTCTTCAAGCAAAAATAAGAAGATTGGCAGCAGATGTTAGCTCAGGCCCACTCTTCCTCACACACACACACACAAACACACACACACACACACACACAAGATCTGAGTTTATTTAATCTTTTTTATACTACAAGAAGATTTTTTATTCTAAAAGGATCTCTTGAAGTGGTAGGAAACCCTTTTGCAGCATTGCAGTATGACTTGTATATTATATAAATATAATTTATACGTTTTGGAGTTACCTTTTTTCTTTTTTTGAAAAACACGTCTATTGCAGAAAAGTGAGGTACATTTATAATTACCATGAAGAATTACAAATAATTGGTGTTATGAATTTCAAAGATGATTTTGGCTAAGACCTGCCCAGCAGGATAAATCCTGCTGCTCTTCTGTTGAGTTCAATGTTTATTTGCTCATTTGCAACAAGACTGGACCATTTCTATCTCAAATAAAAAGGAGTTAGTATTTAGTTTTAGACAGAATATTGAATTTTTGATTCTAGACTCAGTCCCATATTTCGTTGCTATCTGGTCGACTTCAGATACTAAGTGGCTAAACTTTCCCTCTCCATACCACTTGCTATGAACCTTGCTTTATTTTTGAGAGTCCACATTCTGTTAAATTATGTTTGTTTTGCATAATGGAGGTACATGGATGAAGGTTTTTGTTCCTTGTTTTTAACATCCTTAGAAAGCAAGGTTAATTGGCTCTTCTAATACTTGTAATACTGGGAAAGAAATTGAGTGGTAGGCAAGTGAATATTTACTTCCTTTCTTGTGTTTCTTTTCTAATAGTAAATCCAGACTTCTATCCAAAGAGATATCATAGTTGTAGAATTATTCTGTTCCCCAGGTATTTTTAAGTTTCAAGTCCAGCTGTCATCAGCTTAGTACAAGGTCTCTGTACTTATTATTTTATATACTCTACCCTGAAGCTGCACAAAATATAGCAACCATGGAAATATATGCACTCTGCACTTCCCTTTTTACTTTTTGTCATTTATTTTTAATTAAGTACAGTTAAATAAATGCTTTCATTTGAATGTATCTGCTGAGAATACCAAAAATTCTTCCATTATTACGTGCTTTAATTTAACTTCTGGAAAATTAAAATAGTTGATTTACTTTCCTCTCTTTTATCAGGGATGGGACAGGGTCAGCACTGATAGAAGTACCATTGAATATAATCCATCTGGGCCACAAAATTTGCTTGTTTCTTTTCTGAGGACAAGAGTTTATAATTTCAGAAGGGAAGGGAACAGGGCTAAGTGGTGGTTGGAAAACATGGTGAGACAAGCTGGGCAGAAGAGTGAGCACTGCTGGAATCCGGGAACAAGGGAAAGCCCCTTGCTACGGCCAACAACTCACCCGCCTTGTCTACTTTAAATGGCAGTGCTGGTTTGCACCCTAGTCCTGAAATCTGCTGAGCTACTGCATATGAGACAGAAAGCTGCTCTGTGGGAATCCCCAGATCAGATGGTGTGACCTGAAAAATTTTCCCTGCCTTATTCTACAATGGAACTGGCCCTAAGGATCATTCATTTCCAGTACTCCATTTAGAAGCATTCTGGAAATTTGAGGCAAAAAGGTCCTTCCCAGGTAATCTGGATTTTTCTCTTATGTTGAACTATATTCATTCAAAAAATCTTTATTAAGCCCAGTCTGTGTGCATGGTACCAGCAGTCGTAAAAACCATTCATAAGTATTTGCTATGTACCTGGAACTATGCTAGGTGCTTATTTCACTAAATGCTCACAGGACCCATTCCTTAATTTTCATTATTATTTTCTTTTTTGAGGAAGATTAGCCCTGAGCTAACTACTGCCAATCCTCCTTTTTGTTGAGGAAGACTGGCCCTGAGCTAACATCCATGCCCATCTTCCTCTACTTTATATGTGGGACATCTACCACAGCATGGCTTTTGTCAAGCAGTGCCATGTCCACACCCGGGATCCAAAATGGCGAACCCTGGGCTGCCAAGAAGCGGAATGTGCGAATTTAACCGCTGTGCCACCTGGCTGGCCCCCTCCATAAGTATTGTTATCAGCATTTAATTGGTTGAGGAAATTGAAGTTTCAAAAGTACTAGTAACTTTCCCAGGGTCACAGGGCTAGTAAGTAAAGGTGCAAGGGTTTGAATTCAGAACTCTCTGCCTTCTGAGCCCATTTTCTTTTCACTGTTTCATAATGCCTGACACAGTGCTATACTGAGTAGGTGCCATGGGCAGGAAGAAAAGGAGAATATGGCCCCTTTCTTTGGAGAGCATCTGATCTAGTTGGGGAGAAAAATATATTTATCTGTAAAACAACTAGAGATGAATTTAATTAGTTGAATATCAAATGGCCCTGCACCACAGAACCACGTGTGCTTTTGCTTCAAAATATGATCTTTATTCTGGAGGTCCTGCATTTAAAGTAACAAAAAGAATTTCTGAAGAGAGGGATATAACCATCATTTTAATTCTTTTATGGTATATTTTTTTTCTCAAACTGCCATTTAATTTTCTAAATCACATTTATGCTATTCTTGCCTAATCCTAAACTCAATCTCCCGTTCTTTCTCTAACCCGTGGGTGATTGATGGTCTTAGGTCATGTACCAGATCTATCAGGTTAAGCAGAAAGATTGGCCAGCAGGTCAACTCCTCTCATCCTCCTCCCCTCATCCCCCTGAAGCAATGGAATCACAAAGTGAAAACATCTTGGTTTTTGTCACAACTCAGCATTGCTTAATTTCTAAGACTTTTAACTCTTAAGATCCTCTCTCCCTGTTGACAATCTCTTTAACTCTATCTCTCACTCATATGAGCCTACTTCTTTCTCTTATCTCTTCATCAAACCATTTTCTTCTGATTAAGAAATCCTCTCTGGGTCCTATCTTTGTCTCTCCCCAGGCAGGATCCTATCTTGGTTTGTAATTTTCATGTTGTTCTTATTTATATCCTGGAATCCATTGCTTCCTTAAGCTTCTACTACTCCTGCTTTGCCTTCCTCAATCCAAAACGACTCTAGTAGGTTATTTTCTCCACTTTCATGACAGTTGAATATGTTACAAATTTTGGGTAGAGTATGTCACCTGGGACCTCACTACCGGTTGTCAATTTATCTGTCAGTCCCTCCCTATCACATTTCTCAGAGTTATTTTTCCAAAAGATCTTCATTTTCCTCATCCACATGTTTATCTTCAAGACTGAGCCCAAATGATGTGGAGATTTTCCTCATTTTCCTGGCTCCTTGTAGGCAGAGTTACTGTCCATTTCATCTTCTTTGAAGCTGGTACCATTTGTTGAAAGAATGAACAGAAATCTGAAGATGTTATGGGATCATGCTAAACTATGGCTTTGCAACATTTTTAGTGGCTGTTGCATTCAGGCTGACACTATTAGATATTTTTCTGTCAAAGCCCTTGTAATTAAATGATTCAAAAGCCTACTCTATCAATCTCATTTATTTATAGGAGAGTTGGCTTGTAGAAACCTCTAATATTAATGTAGCTTGCATCTCAGTAAAATAAACCAAGCAAAAAATGCCTTGGGTGGCTTTGCTTACATTTAGAAATTCCAAGCATACTCTAAGGCACGGTTGTGGTTCCCTTTGGTTTAGTGTAATTAACAGATCATTTTGAAGTTCTTCAATAATGAGGGAGCAGCCCTTGAAGTGGTACAGTGGTTGATTTTTGTGTATACATAATTTGTATACTTAACAAAATAAATTTTAATGAATGTGTTTAGGTACTGTGTAAGAAGAGAAACATACCTAAGATATGCATGATGTATAAAATAATTCCATGATATACGTGCCTTCTAGGAGCTTTCTTATAGAAAGCTGACTCAGGAAAATGCTTTTATCTGAACATTCATGTTTGTGAGAGAACGACTGACATCATGAGTGGAAACAAATAAGTAAAACCTTGAAAAGTAGTTCCATTACTTTTAATTTTTTATTTGTGGATAAATTCTTTCATTCAAAGAATGACAACGGCATACTTGCTATATTACTAGTGAATTTCTAGTTCTAAGGTACTTTGATAAGTTTTATGTTAATCCTTAGAAAGTTGGTTAATTTGTTTCTACTATATTTATAATATAGTATCAGTCAAGATCACAACAGGAGACATAAATTACACAATAATTTGAACAGAGATAGTTTAATATATAGATTATTAAAATTTTCCCTATCTATCTACTTACAGCTAAGAAAGAATCAGAGGATTCTACAAATTACCATGGGTCTAAGGGAGAGTACCAAAAGAAGAAACTAACTTGGAAAGAGAGGGATTCTCTCCAAGGCTGGGATGCAGACTTCGTTGGAGAGGATGTATTTGCAGCTCATTGGATAATGGAGAAGTTTCCTGGCTTGCTGAGTTGTCAGGACCAGAAGTGATCCAAAGTCCATGGATGTAGGCTTGCTATGTGCTGCTTTGAAGCCATCTGGGGCTGTTATGGAGCCTACATGGAAACTGGCTGTGCAATGCCACTGAACTCCTTGGAAGTAAGATGAACTGGGTATTCTGCATCCCAGCTTAACACTGCAGAAGCCATAAGAAACAAACACATCAGGGACAAGAAGAGAAGCCCCTTGCTCCAGTATTCCTCCAGCACCCCCTACTGACAAAGATCAACATCATGCCAGCTGGCAAAGGAAAAATATTTTAGTATCAAAAGAAGAGAATGACAGATAGAGTTGGAGCTGAGAGGCAATAGGTTGAAAACTAGTCAGTGATTTATTCATTAAGCTGAATTCAGTCCATAGAGAAAAAAATTAGCCAGTGGTTTTTAGAGTCATATATAAAGTATAGAGAAGCAGATTGAAAATATTCCCTACCTTTCAGACTATGATTCACCTCAGTCTTTAATATAATTATCACCTGGATGCATGAACCAGCATTTAGACTCAAAGGTCGGGAGGGGGATGGGAAGAACTTCAGATGGCTACACAACAGCAATGATAATAGGATTTCATGAACACAGGGTAATTCTCAAGAATAATTTGTGTCCAGACTGTGATGCAGCTTGGTCTGCAAGTGGTTCATCTGCAAAGAGTATCACGAGATAGCTGCTAATTACACTTGAGACGGTGGTGCGTGCTGAAGGTGCCACTCAAATGTAGTTGGAAATTTATTCAACCAATTGAGATAACAAAACATGCCTGCCATATGGTAGATGCATAATAAATATTGGTTGAATTAATAAATGAATGGGTGCCCTCTGTGTGCCAGGTATTGTGCTATGTAGTAGAAATACAACAATGTTCAAGACACAGTCCCTGCTAAAGCAGTGTACAGTCTGTTTTGAAAACAGTAAGGCTTAGAGTATTTGGAGATTCTACTGCGTTGGAAGAGCTGGTTGAAGTTCTGGTAAGGGAAGGTAGTTCAATCTTTAAATCACGAGTTTTTTAATATTCTTTTGTTTTCAGAAAAGCTCTGTTTAGTAAAATGGAGTTTTTCTTTCTTTCTTCCCTTTTCTCATCTCTTGCTCTTCCTTCTTCTTTTGACCAATTCTCCACTCCATGTATTAAAAAGAATTGAATGAATATTTCTACAAATATAAGAAAAATATTAAAGTACTGGTCCACACACTAAAGCAATTTTGCATATAATAGTGAAGGAAATCACCATTTAAAGTCATTCTACACTTTTGTTAGTCACTTACTTTGTTTCTCCACGTATACCTACTCTGTCTTCACTATATTCAATAATGCTGCCTCCTCCTTGTTTGGCTTTATTGAATATTAAATAATGTTATTCCTGTTTAGTCTCACTAATACGCTCTTACAGAGTAGGCTGAGCATTTTTCATGAGTATTTGATTTTCTCTTCTATGAAATATAAATGTGTGTTCATTATGTGTATATTTTCATAAGAAATTTTTCTCCACTATATATGTCCAAAGTTTCATGTTTACATCTATATATTTATATTCCTGTACACACACACACTCTGGATCATGATATAGATGAATAAGCAGTCAAAATATAATCCTCTTCATTTCCTCCTTTTTCTTATCATAATCATATAAATAATTTTATCTTAAATATTTACAACTCCAATTTAGTAATCTTCAGAAATATAGAGTCTATATTTTTTTACTTTAAAAATGGCAGAAGCCTTAGTTGTTTTTTTCAAGCTGACTCTCACTTTGATAGTTTCCCTTCATCAATTATTAAACTATTACCAGTCCACCATTCCCATTTTACAGATGAGGAAATGTTAAATGGCTTGCACAGGTCACAAACATTGTGACAATGATCTTTTGATCATCTTCTGACACCGTTACTTTGCCATTGATTCCCCTAGGCCAAAGGTTGGGCCATTTAAAAATTGAATATTTAGAGTTATCTGATAATACTTTAATATGTTTTAATACACTTTCAGCTACGTGTTTTTATTCATCTTTTCTTTAGTTATGTTTTGGAGATAAAACTGGAATTCAGTCTTGACAGTAGAGTGTAAAATGAGTGCCTATATATTCTTGCATGTGTGTATTGGACATATAATGAGCCAGGATTCCATTCTCTTCTTTTTAGTAGAGCCTTTTCATAAGGACTGACTTTCAAAAGTCTGGCTTAAAATAACTGGGTCTATTTCTGCATAACCACATTACTATTTTCTCATACTCAAAGGCTCTGTCATAGGCATTCAGATGAATCCTGGAGTGAGTGACAAGAGATGAGAGCCATCAACGCCAGCTCTGCCGCTCCCATCAGGCACAGTTCAGTAGCTTTTTATTAACTCTCATTGCTCATTTTAAAGGTGAAACTTCAGATTAACACACAAAAGCCAAATAAATTTGATTTCAAAGATGCGCAATAGTGTCTGGATGAATTATTTGATGTTTATTGATGTGCCAAAAAGAGAAATAAAGAAAAAATAAGCAAATACAGGCTAAGCTGCTTGGAGTTGCAGGTGGGGAGTAAATCCATGCTGTGTAAAATTTGCATCATTGTTTTTATGCTTAAAGGTTTTATGCAATGTCTGCTTTTTGCTGGTTGTCAATGCAAGTTTATAATTTTATGTCAGATGCTTGAAGTATTCAATTAAAAAAACGTTAGCCTGAGCAAGCCAGCCAAGACTGTAGAAAGTAGCAAGCTATATAAAATAGATTGTATTTTTACTGGAACATGAACAAGAATATAAATGTAATTCTGGAGGCAGTTGCTCAGGGGTAAGCCACAGCTGGAGGATTTCTGGTCAAAGTCCTTACTTGCCTTTTACACACCATAGCGAAGAGTATCAGCTCCGATTTGTGCTTAGTTTGCAAGTTATAACAATTCTTGAGGGTCTGTCTTGGTTAGGATCTAGATGCTCCCTTGGCCATCTCCTCTGGGCCTCCTTAGTAAATAGTGCATCCGTTTTCCCTGTTGTAGCAACTGTTAAATGAAAGGTTGTTTGTGAGCACCAATCACCTGGTAAGCTTTTTTTCAAATACATGTTCACAATCTCCACCCAGACATTTTTGCTTTAGGAAGTCTGTGGTGGCTCCTAGGAATCTTCATTTTGAATGCAAAGCACCCCAGGTGATTCTAATGTAGGTGATTTGATAATCGACTAAAATTATAATTGCAGAAGTGAGACAATATCAAGACAGTGGCCTTCCTTAGCAAGTACGAATTCAGATTGTCTCAACTCTGCACGCCTACTTTTGGTCTTTTCTCAGAAAAATTCAGACTGGAGGGTCCTTGGATGTGACTGTTTCCTCTGGGTAACTTCCCCAGAGCATGGTTCTGGGTCAGGCCCTCTCATGAATAACCAGTAAATCCTGCAAGGCAGATGTTCTTGGTGAAAAAGTTCTGTCCCCAGCAAGAAGAAACAAGGGATCTCATCACTCTGGTCAGAAACCATTGGCAAGATTTCAAAGGTGATAATCTTTGTGTTCAGTGGTTAATTTTGCCCAAAGGAGACAAATAAGAGGAGACAGGAAAAAATGAAAACATAAACAATCAAACAAATAGCTGAACATTACAAGTAGTGGGTTTTGCTAGTTAGGACAAAAGTATTTAACAGTGTTTAAACGTTACTGAATGCTTTCTCCAGCTTTTTAGTTATGGCCTTAATCATTAGTTTCTTGGCTTAAATGTCCACCAGTTCTACTTTGACTCAGTTGGGCTATACTGGGGTTAAGTCTCTGATGTTTGCGTTGGCATATTACACATATAAAAAAAGTACAGTTGATTTACCAAAAAAATTTTTATTTACCAAAAAAATAAAATAAAAGAGGAAGCAGTGCATTGCCTCTTGGTAGACTTTTATAAATTCTTTATTGCAGCATATGTTATTCGTTCCCCTAATTTTTGATACATCATTATATTTTGGTGATTATTACTATTAACCTTAGGCTTTTCAGTGTATGTTAGATATCTAGTCTGAATTTCCGAGAAGATACAGAAACATTTGAATTTCCATTAGCTGAGTGAGATATTTGAAGAAGTTGAAAGACAGCTTGTTTTCAAATAGAGTTGGAAGCAAATTTGCTTCTAAAATTCACCTGATTATTAATATATAAAGTTTATTTTTAAAAACTGAGACCTTTTTATGAATCTTTGAATAGACATTTTCTAAAAGTAAAACTCAGACATCAACAGGCTGTGTATAAAATGATATTGTTTTCAGTTTTGCAACATGGAATACTGATTAGCGTATGTAAAGTAACATGTACATCACCTTTGACCCTCACCTGATTTAAGTGTTCTTTGGTTGACATCGTTTACATGCTGGGGGCTGGGAAACAGAACTAGTTATCTGGCTTCTGTTTTATCCATTGCTTAGGTTTGTTCCTGATGTTAAAACTATCCAAAAATATGGGGTGACATATGGATAAAATGTTAAAATAAGTACATGCTTGTATTTGTATTTTTGTTTTCAACTTTGCCAGTGTGCTATGGGAAATTAAAGTAACACAAAACTACAAAAAATAAAGTAATCAAAAAATAAAAAAAGATCTCTTTGGCTGGTATGTTGAGGGAAGTAAATTGTGCTTTTTTTTTTTTTTTTTTAAAGAATCTGCAAAGTTACATGGTGGAAAAATGCATGGCTAAAGGAGCAAAGAACAGGGTCTAATGTTGCAGTTTACCAAAAAGTGTCTTCTTGTTGTCCAGACAAGGAATTTTGGGTTCAACCAGGCATGTAGCTATGGTAGTGATAAGAAGTATAGGATTCTGGACATATTTTGAAGGTGGAGCCAGTGGGACCTACTGAGCCATGGAAAGATGTTAAGTTGTTTTCAAGGTTTCTGGTATGAGCAACTGGAAGGATAGGGCTGTCATTAACTGAGGTATGTAATGTTGTAGGTGGAGGAGTTATTTTTTTGGTGGGGAGGGGAATAAAAATTTCAGTTTAAAGCATGTTGAGTCTCAAATATTAAAAAACATCCATTGGAGATAAATGGGTAGGTCACTTTATAAAGGAATCTGGATTTATGGAAGAATGGTATGAACTACAGATATAAATTTGAGAATTACTGCCATATGCATGGTATTTTAAGCCAGGAGTTTGGATGACGTTGCTAATTGATAAACTGTATATATAAAAGAGAGGAGGGCCAAGGACATTTAACATTAGAGGTTGCAACAAATGTCGCAGCAAATCAGCAAAAGAGGCCGAGAAGAAGTGACCCATGAGATAGAAAAAAATCAAATGAGTGTGGTATGCCGTGTAAATAAAACATATCAAGGATATGAGAGTTTCAAGCAAAGCAAATATGGCTTATGGGCCAAGAAAGACTAGAACTAAAACATACCATTAAGATTTAACAAGATAACAACATGAAGGTTACTGATGACTTCAGCAAAGGCTGTTTCAAAGGACTGCACCATAATGAGAAATTATATTTGGGATTTGCTGGGCTCCCTAAATCTGAGGACTGGATTCTTTAATAAACTCAGAAGAATTCTAATCACCACCTTTTAAAATATTGACTTTCCCGCTCCCCTAAATTATCTGTATTTGTTGCTTCCAGAATGTCTTTTAGAAATTTAATGGACTGTGTAACTTTATTTTCCATGTTTTCACTACTTGGTCATGTTCTTAAACTTCATCCTATGTTTTCCGTTTTAGGTAACTTCTTTAGCTCTATCTTCTAGTTTGTTAATTAACTCTCTAGTTTTGTCTAACCTGCTGTCCAACAAATCCATTAAATTTTTCACTTCAATCATCATTTTTTCTCAAATCTGCTTGCTTTTGTCTTCCATGCTTCTGGTTCATTTTACATATACTCATTTTAAACATAGATTTTATGATCTATATACTATCATTCTATCACCTGAAATTCTTAGGAATCAAATTCTATTTATTTTTTATGTTGACTCAACTCATATTGACTTCTTTCCCTGTGTGTTTACTAATTTTGAATTGGGATCTCATGTTTGGAGTAGTCTAACCTTGATAATTCTGTGCAGCCTAATTTGGGGTGCTTTGCTCTAGCAAAATTTTCTGTGTAACTCTGCCAGTCTCACCAGCATTATAGCAGATCCCCTTGGTGCCCTGCCAATGTTCTCTCAGGCCTCATCATTTCTGTGAATGCAGGACCAACTTTCATCTGTCAGCATCTATATCTCTTTGCGTGAAAGTTTTTTCTGGTCACATACTCTTACCACGTGGACAGGAAGCCAGAATTGCAGGCAAATTAATGCTCCCTACCTCAATAAATGACTGACAGTATATAAACACCACAGCTCCTTTGCCTTTAGGGTGAGATAGTTCTAAGGTGTTCTATATTAGCCTCCAGATTTTCCCAGTAGGAGTAAGATCCACCAATCCTCAAGAGAAACTCATTTAATGATGCACCCTTTATCGGTTGCCTTCTTTTTTTCTGCCTCACCTAGTCACATCCCTACTCACACAAATACTTATCCCAGGGTCTATTTTAGGGGTATCCAAACTAAGACAGTGGGGTTATGAGCCCAGAACTATCTTTTTCCAAAGAAACTAATTTTCAGAACTACTTTTTAATGTTAAGTATCAGCTTTGGGTTCTTTGTCACATGATGATGATGTGGGATTGAATCTTGAGCCAGTGCAGAGTACTACTCTGCTTCAGAGTCTTCAGGGAAGACATTTTCCCCTTACCTAGTGACTGGGCAGAGATAGAGACTATCCTGGTCTCAGCTTATACTGCTGGAAAGATTCTTTTCTAGTCTATATTTGTAGTGTAGAGTATCACTAGTATTCTGTGCCTTGTTCTGGGCCCAAACAGAGACTCTTAGGCATATGATATATTTCTAGAAGTGGAAGTATCACCCCACTTATTTAGGAAGAGTGATTACCAGGGTCACAATGAAGACATACCTTCTTGGAGCAGGAATCTAAGGATTTCAATTAGAATAGTATTAACAGCTGAATTGGGGCTTACTAATGTGCCAAAATGGGAAAATTTTCTTTTCTTTTCTTTTGATTAATGCCTTTGATACTGGGAAGTTGCCTATGGAGATTTTTTTCTCCCATTTCCTCTCTCATAAGTCTCTATGGTATCAAGAAAATATCCAAAGGAGATGACATCAGCATCATGGTGGAGTGATTCCTTCTATCCCCCCTCTAAGTTACAACCAGTAGGACATCCATAGACCAATAAAGGATTCTCTGCACAGCACACAAGAATTCCTAAGAGAGCCATACATCTATACCTCTGAAGTTTGGTGGACTAGACCTTCTGGAGGTGGTGGAACTGGAAAGAAGCAGTGCAGTTCCTGAGACCAGAGGTTCCAGAATCTGAAGCCATACCTGCAACCAGAGGCCCCAAAGACTGCAGTAATTCCTGCAAACAGATGTCCCAGGAACCCAGGCAGCCCAGAGGTGCCAGGAACCACTGTGGGGCCCACAACTGAAGGTTCTGGGAAATGTGATGATACTTGTGATCCAGCCCTCTCCCTTGGCTGCAGTGCCTCCAATCCTGGCCCTCCCAGCAGTGGGGACTGCATTCAGTGCCTTGATACCCCCATCAGCGGCAGTGGTGTCCATGACCTGAGGTTCCAGGAATTGCATTAGTGCTCAAGACCAGAGGATGCAGGAACTGCAGTGGCACTTGCACCTCAGCCCCTCCTCCTTTCCCAGTGGTGGTGAGTTGTACCTGTGACCTCTGACTTCAGGAACCACAGTAGTGCTGCTAACCCAGTCCCTCCCCCTCCCCTGGTAGCACCTCCAACACTGGCCCTTCTAGCAGTGGAGGCTGCATACAAGACCCCAGGCTCCTGGCATCTTTGGTGGTGCTCATGACCTGAGGTTCCAGGAACCACACCAATGCCTGACACTAGAAGCTTCAGGTAACCCAGTGGTGCTTATGACTCAGGCACCCCTCCTCCCATGGTGATGTCATCCATAAACCTAGCATACTTGGAAGTGGCAGTGACATCAGAGAACCCCTAGCAGCACTGGTTCCAGCACCCCAAGAAAACTGGGAGCAGCATCACAAGTGGCACATGTGGCAGCAGTGCCCAAGGCGATGAAGAGCCCATAGAGAGCCAGGTAACAATGACAATAGAGCTCCCAACCCTGGTTCCCCCAAGCTTCAGGCAGTGCCCACAACTTCAGCGCCCCCCAACCTGTAGCAGTGGTGCCTGCAGACCCAGTGAACCTGGACATGGTGGAGGTCCTGTGACTCTGGCTCCCACCCCATGGTCCACTTCCCCTGGCTGCTGTGGGGAAATCTGTGACCCAGGTGACTCCAAAAGCAGCAGAGATGCTTGCCAGCCTGGTAACCACAATGGTGACAGCTGTGACTGCAGTAATATTGTAAACAGCAAGGCATCAGCACAGGCACCAGCACAGGCAGCACAAGGAGGGCACTGATGATGCCTCTGGCAGAGGCATTGGACAGTGGAAAGTGCAGGCCTTCAAATATAGCTAGAAGCAGCTCAGAATCAAAGTAAACAAAACCTTACACAAACGAGAAAGGTTTTTGCTAGCACAAATGAGCTGGCAGAGGAACAACCCAACAACCACCACGAAAAACTGCAGTAACACAGTATCACAAAAAGAAAGTGACCTTTCTCCAGAAACCAAACTTGAAGACACAGAAGATTGGAATTTAAATGGCAGAAAATTCAAAATAGCTGTCATGAAGAAACTCAATGAATTACAAGAAAACTCAGAAAGATAGTTCAGGGAGCTCAAGAATAAAATTAATGAATAGAAGGAGTACTTAGCCAAAGAGATCTTCAGAGCTGAGATGTGTTTCCTGGAGGCAGCATATTGTTGGGTATGTTTTTTAATCCATCCAGCCACTCTATGTCTTTTGATTGGTGAATTCAATCCATTCACATTTAGGGAGATGATTAATATATGAGGACATAATATTAGCATTTTTATCTTTTGTTTTCTGGCTGTTCTAAATTTCCATTGTTTCTTTTTCCTTGAGTTTCTGTCTGACATTTCAGCTGGATGGTTTTCTCTGATGTGTTTCCTTTTTTTTTATGTTTCGTGACTCTGCTCTGAATTTTTGTTTTGTGGTTGCTGTGAGGTTTGTGTAAAATGGGTATAGAAGGGAAGTATCTTAACATAATAAAGGCCATATACAACAAATCCACAGCTAACATCATACTCAACAATAAAATCCTGAAAACTATCCCTCTAAGAACAGGAAGAAGACACGGACACCCTTTTGCCACTCTTATTCAATATAGTTTTGGAAGTCCTGGCAAAGCAATTAGGCAAGAAAAAGAAATGAAAGTTATCCACATTGGAAAGAAAGAAGTAAAACTATCATTATTTGTAGATGACATGATTTTATGTATAGAAAACCATAAATAATCCACCAAAAAACTGTTAGAAATAATTAATGAATACAGTAAAGTTGCAGGGTACAAAATCAACATACAAAAATCCATAGTGTTTCTATACACTAACAATGAACTAGCAGAAAGAGAAATCAGAATACAATCCCATTTACGATTGCAACAACAACAATAAAATATCAAGGAAAAAATTTAACCAAGCAGGTGAAAGATCTATACACTGAAAACCATCAGACATTGTTGAAAGAAATTGAAGAAGACATAAAGAAGTGGAAAGATATTCCATGCTCACAGATTGGAACAATAAACATAGTTAAAATGCCCATATTACCTAAAGTAATCCATAGCTTTAAGGCAATCCCAATCAGAATTCCAATGACATTTTTCACAGAGATAGAACAAAGAGTCCTAAAAGTTATATGGAACAACAAAAGACCCTGAATAGCCAAAGCAATACTGAGAAGAAAGAACAAAGCTGGACGTATCACATTTCTTGATTTCAAAATATACTACGAAGCTATATTAATCAAAACATCAAGGTACTGGGAGAAGAAGAGATACACAGATCAATGGAACAGAGCTGAGAGCCCAGAAATAAATCCACACACCTCTGGCTAGTTTTCAACAAAGGAGTCAAGAACATACAATGAAGAAAGGAAGTTCTCTTCAATAAATGGTGTTTGGAAAATTGGACAGTCATATGCAAAAGAATTAAAGTAGACCACTATCTTATACCACACACAAAAAATAATTCCAAATGGATTATAGATTTGAATGTAAGACCTGAAAGCATAAAACTCCCAGAGGAAATGATAGGCAGTATTCTCTTTGACAATGTTCTTAGCAGTATCTTTTTAAAATATGTCTCTTCAGGTAAGGAAAACAAAAGAAAAAATAAACAAATGAGACTACATCAAACTAAAAAGCTTCTGCCTGGCAAAAAAAAGCATCAACAAAACGAAAAGACAACCTACCCATTGGGAAAAGAATTTGCAAATCACATATCCAATAAAGGTTTAATATACAAAACATAGAAAGAACACATACAACTCAACAACAAAAAACCAAACAACCTGATCAAAAAATGAGCAGAGGGTCTGAAAAGACATTTTTCTAAAGAAGATATACAGATGGCCAACAGGCACATGAAAAAGTGTTCAACATCACTAATTATTAGGGAAATGCAAACCTAAACTACAATGAGATATCACCTCACATCCATCTGAATGGCAATTAATAAAAAGACAAGAAAGAACAAGTGGTGGAGAGGATGTGAAGAAGAGGGAAACACTTGTACATTGCTGGTAGGAATGCAAACAGGTGTAGCCACTAGGGAAAACAGTATGGAGATTCTCCTGAAAATTAAAAATACAAATACCACATGATTCAGTTATTCTACTTCTGGGTATTTATCCAAAGAACACAAAAACACTAATTCAAAAAGATATATACACCTGTATGTTCATTGCAGCAATATTCACAATAGCCAAGACTTGGAAGCAACCCAGGTGCCCATCAGCAGGTGAATGGATAAAGAAGATGTGGTATATTTATAAAATTGAGTACTACTAAGACAAAAAAAGATGAAATCTTGACATTTGTGACAACACAGATGGACCTTGAGGGTATTGTGGTAAGCAAAATAAGTCAGATGGAGAAAAACAAGTACCGTATGATTTCACTCCTATGTGAAAGACAAACTAACAAACACATGGATATGGAGAACAGATGGCAGTTATCAGAGGGGAAGGAGGGAGGGGAAGACAAAAGGGATAAAAGAGTGCATGTGTACTGATGGATGGCAGCTAGACTTTTGGTGGTGAACACGATGCAGCCTATACAGTAGTCGAAATATAATGACACATACCTGAAATTTATGTAATGTTATAAATCTATGTTTTCTCAATGAAAAATATTTTACAAAAAGTATCCAAAGGAAATATTTTTACTCAAGTTATTGACTTTTAATTTGCTGCTGTTTGAGTTTAAAAGGAGACGATGAATAATGGTCTTTTCAGATGTCTATGTTTCTATTTTCATTATTTGGTCATGCATGAGTATTTGTTCCCATCAACATCATTTGTGTATTGGTCATCTTCAGTCAAGTAGACTCTGCCAGTCTGGTACGATAATAGCTTTGAACTATAAATTATATCTTGTTCTTTTTCCTATGTTGACACTTCACTTCACACTTTGACCAAACCTTGCCTACAAATGTAAAATGCACTATGTCTGTTGTATCTGTTTGAGAGAGATACCTGGAGTGAGTTAGTTCCTGTACCTTGAAAGATTTTCCATCTCTGCATATCATTTCTATAACAAGAGCAGGGAAATGCATTTTCAAAGGTGAGCAAATAACCCATGGCTTAAGTGGTAGATATGATTGGAAGAACTAAATCTCTCAAGCTTAATCTGCCTTGGGAAATAGGTTAAAAACAGCAGCCTGCAAGCAGGAAAAGATCAGCCTTTGATCAGATAAAAGTGTCTAGATAAAGCATTTCCACGTAATTAAAGCTGTAAATTTGGTTATCATCTTAGAAGTCTTCTGTAAAACCTCTCTCTGAATGCTGGAATTATGTATTTGTTTTGGCTTTGCTTGATCAATTCCCTTTGATGTTGCATCTAGCCCATTCCATTGTAGGATAACTGTTACCATTAGAAGGGTCTTCCTTTTACTGATTCAAAGACTGATTTCTTCCAACTCCCTGCTGGTCCTAGTTCTGCTCCTGAGAAGAGCACTGACCATAGAACTTTCTACAGTGATGGAAATATTATCTATGTGCCCTAGCTAATATGCTGGCCACTAGCCAAATGAGGATATTGAACACTTGAAATGAATCTAGTGCAACTGAGAAGGTGAATTTTTAATGTTTTTCCAATTTAAACCTTCTTTATTTATTTAAATCCTATTTAAACCTTCTTTTAGGTGATAGCCATTAAAGTACGTAGTGCACTAACATGTCTCTTCCAGTCTTATATTTCTAAAGCATGACTTGCTCTGGTGCCTTGTGGCTTCTAATATCCTTACTCTCCCACTACCTTTCTATAGATTATATTATTTATTAATCATCTGCTTAAAATCTGGTGCCCAGAACTGGTCACAGTACCTCAGAACGGTCTGACTAGTCCAGAATACATTAGACTCATCACCTTTTTGGAATAAGCACTGGAGTTTACTGGACCTTTGTGTTGCATTTATTTTTGACTGCCGTGAAACACTTCATATTTGGTTGGCAATAAATTACCACTTCAAGAAAATCATTGGATTTTAAAGCTAAAAGGTGTCTTAGGACCTTCTAGTCCAGTGGTTTTCATAGTTTATTTTTGTCAATGGACTCATTATTAAATGAAACTTTCTCAGAAGATTAAACACGTAATTCTAGAGGTGCTTTGATTACAGCAGAAGTGGGCCACCTGGCCTGTACTTCCTGCCTAAATATGGCACCTCCCCCTTAACTCCAACCTCTTTGAAAATTTCTGACTTGTTTCAAGCTACCATGAAAACCTTAATGTCAGAGTGTTGATATGGATTCAAGTCAATACAGCCATGGAGTCAAATCACTTCAATCAGTAATGAGACCTTCTGATTGGATTATTTAAGGAGTGTTGACGACTGACTGAAAAAAGACAAGCTCAAGTTGAACAAACAACAGATGCTTAAACATGCACTCATTTTACTCAGAGCATTTAAGATCACACTTTCTGTATTAGATTAGCCTGGATTCTCTAGAGAAACAGAACCAATAGAATATATTTACTATTAGGAATTGGCTTAAGTGATTATGGAGATTGCAGAGTACAAGATCTCTAGTCAGCAAGCTGGAGGGAGTCCCAGGAGAGCTGACAGTATAGTTCCCATCAGAGTACAAAGGCCTAAGAACCAGGAGCAGATGGTGTAAGTTCCAGTCCAAGTCCAAGTCTCAAAGACAGCCATGCAGAGAGAAAGAATGCTTCCTTGTTCAGCCTTATTCTATTCAGGCCTTAACAGACCAGATGATGCCTACTCAAACTGGGGAAGGCAACCTGATTTACTCAGTCTACAGATTCAAATGTTAATCTTATTCAAGAAACACCTTCACAGACACACCAGAATAATGTTTAGCCAAATGTCTGAGCACCCCATTGCACTGTGAAGTTGATACATAAAATTAACCATCACAAGTTTACCCCCTGCCAATAGGGCACCCATTTACATATCCTTAAATCATATCAATGGGATGATTGTTGAGTCTCCTAATGGAAGCATTCCTCTCTTTGGAACTAAGACCTCTAGGCCAGCAGAACATAAGGCCACTAGAACAGGTAGCAAAAATTTTACTAGTGGGTCATTAGAGGTATTAGTGAGTGATTCCACTCCCATGTCTACTCTTTGATTCCTGAATTCATGAATGGCTATGGAAGAAACAGTATCACATATTGAACACGTATTCAGAGCATGTACAGCCTTCTGAAGAACTTGGCCCCAGACCTGCAAGTTATTGCCACCTAGCAGGTACTGAAATGGAGTCTTCAAAAGGCAATTCTACCATTCTATCAAGCCCCATGCTTCTGGATGAGGAAGGATCATGGTAAGACCAATGAATTCTGTGAGCATGAGTCCATTGCAACACTTTTGCTGTGAAATGAGTTCCTTGATCAGAAGCAGTGCTGTTTGGATTATAGCATGGAAGTGGTACAATGTAATCAACCTGCCACCAGGTGGCTTAATTACCCAGGGAATGGTGCCATATCAGGGATTCAGTGTTGGTCTCTGCTGCTGGTACATTTGGCACTCAGCAGTGGTCATATCCAGATTGGCCTTGGTGAGTGGAAATCTATACTGCCAAGCCCATGAATAATCTTCCATCCTCGCCACCATGGCTGCTTTATTCATGAGTCTATTGAGTGATGACAGGTGTGAGTGGGGAAAGAGGCTGACTAGTATCCACAGAACAGGTCATCCTATCCGCTTGATTATTAAAATTCTCCTTTGCTGAGGTCACCCTTTGGTGAGCATTCACATGAAACACAAACATCTTCATGTTTTTGCCCATTCAGCGAGATCTAACCACATACTTTTCCCCCAAATTTGTTTGTCAATAATTTTCCAATTATGTTCCTTCTGAGTCCCTGACCATCCGGCCAAACCACTAGCCACAGCCCATGAAGCAGAATATAATTTCACGTCTTATCATTTCTTCCTTCAAGCAAAGTGAGTGCTATAGTCCAAATATTTGTGTTCCCTTAGAATTCGTAAGTTAAAGCATGACCCCCAAGGGGATAGTATTAGGAGGTGGGTCCTTTGGGAGGTGATTAGGTCATGAGGGCAGAAGCCTCATGAATGGTATTAATACCCTTATAAAAGTGGCCTGATGGCGATGATATTTTGGATTTGACATCAAAAGCAAAGGCAACAAAAGCAAAGTTAAACAAGTAGGACTATACCAAACTAAAATACTTCTGCACAGCAAAGAAAGTCATTAACAAAATTACAAGGCAACCTATGGAATAGGATAAAACATTTGCAAATCATACATCTGATGAGGGGTTAATATCCAAAAAATATAAATAACACATACAACTCAATAGGAAAAAAAACAAAGACTCTGATTAAAAAATGGGCAGAGGATCTGGTTAGACAATTTTCTTTTCCAAAGAAGACATACAGATGGCTTACAAGTACATGAAAAAGTGCTCAACATCACTAATCACTAGGAAAATGCATGTCAAAACCACAAAAAGATATCACCTCACACCTGTTATTAGGGCTATGAAGAAAACTAGAAATAATAAATGTTGGTGAGGAGGTAGAGAAAAGAGAATGCTTGCTTACTGTTGGTGGGAAAGTAAATTGGTGCAGTCACTGTGGAAACAGCCTGGAGGCTCCTCAAACAATTAAAAATAGAACTACCATAGGATCCAGCAATTCCACTTCTGAGTATTTATCCAAGGGAAATAAAAACACTAGCTCAAGAACATATATGAACCACCATTTTCACTACAGCATTATTTACAATAGCCAAGATGTAGAAACAACCTGTGTTCATCAATGGATAATGGATAAATAAAATATGGTGTGTATAAATATATATATATATACAATGACATATTATTCAGCCTTAAAAAAGAAGGAAATATTGCCATTTGCAGTAAGTTGAATAGACCTTGAGGGCATTTTGCTAAGTGAAATGAGTGAGACAGAGAAAGACAAATACTGTATCATCTCACTTATATTTGAAATAAAAAATCAAAAACAGAAACAAAAACCAACCCTGAGCTCATAGATACAAAGAACAGATTGGTGGTTGCCAGAAGTTGGTGTTGGGGAATGGGCAAAATGGGTGAAGGCGGTCAAAAGGTACAAACTTCCAGTCATAAAATAAGTCCGTGAGATTTAACGTATAGCGTGATAACTATAGTTAATAACATTGTATTGCATATTTTTATTGCTAAGAAAGTGCACCTTAAAAATTCTCATCATAAGAAAAAAATTTGTAACTGTGTATGGTGATGGATGTTAACTAAACTTATTGTGGTGATCATTTTGCAGTATGTATGAATATCAAATTGTTATGTTGTATATCCGAAACTAACATAATGTTATACGCCAATTATATCTCAATTTAAAAAAATGACCTGAGAAAGCCTCCTTGTCCTTTCTGAGATGTGAAGACACAGTGAGAAGTCAACGTATTCCTCATTTGGGTGTGTTACTCCAGCCCACTTACTGAGTGATCTGCTGCTAGTTTTAAGTGGGCCCAGCTTAAGAGAAGGCTCTGCAACAGATCCAGGCTGCTGTGCAAGCTGCTCAGCTACTTGAGCCGTATGATCCAGCAGATCCAATGGTGATTGAAGATGTCAGTGGCAGATAGAGATGCTGTTTATAGACTTTGGCAGGTCTCTCCAGGTGGATCACAGCACAAGCCCTTAGGATTTTGGAGCAAAGTCCTGCCATCCTCCACAGATAACTACTCTCCTTTGAGAAACAGCTCTTGGCCTACTACTGAGCCTTAGTAGAGACGGAATGCTTAACCATGAGCCACCAAGTTACCATACAATATGAGCTGCCCATCATGAACTGGATGTTATCTGAACAACCAAACCATAAAGTTGGGTGTGCACATCAGCACTCCATCATCAAATGGAAGTGGTATATACATGATTAGGCCTGAGCTGGCCCTAAAGGCACAAATAAGTTACATGAAGACGTGTCCCAAATACCCATGGTCTCCACTCCTGTTACACTGCCTTCTCTCCCAGCCTGCACCTATGGCCTCACGGAGAGCTCCCTACAATCAGCTGACAGAGGAAGAGAAGACTCGGACCTAGTTTATGGATGGTTCTGCATGATATGCAGGCACTACTTGAAAACAGACAGCTGCAGCACTGCAGCCCTTATCAGGAACATCCCTGAAGGTCAATGGTGAAGAGAAATCTTCCCAGAGGGCAGAACTTTGAGCACCTGGTTTCTCACTGTCTTAGTCCATTCAGGCTGCTATAACAAAATACCATAGGCTGAGCGGCTTATAAACAGCAGGAATTTATTGCTCACAGTTCTGGAGGCAAGAAGTACAAGATCAGAGTGCTAGCATGGTCTGGTCCTGGTGAAAGCATTCTTCTGGGTTGCAGGCTGCTGACTTTTCACTGTGTCTTCACATCTCAGAAAGGACAAGGAGGCTTTCTCAGGCCATTTTTTTTTTTACTAAGATACAATTGGCATATAACATTATATTAGTTTCAGGTATACAACATAATGATTTGATATTTGTAAATACGGCAAAATGATCACCATGTCTCTCTGTTTTTATGATGCTGGTCAGAATTTTGTTCAAGTGACCTAGAACTTTTATGCTTATACAGATCAAGCAAGAATTTAGTAGGCTTCCCATCTGTTTTACTTCTAGAAACACCATGATCAAATAGCCAGTGCCATAGGTCTGCAGGAGTCAGACTATTTTCATTGGTACTTTCACTCTGCTGCCCATTTCCATAATCACACCCATCTTGCTTTTGTAGTTGAGTGTTGCCACTTGGCCCCTGCCATCCTGGGATCCAATTACTCTCATTGCATTTAGGTTTTCCACTTCAATTACTATAGTCCCCACTGTAAGATCTGGCCTACGAAGAAGAGCCGTCACAGAGCTCTTCAAGGATGCCAGGGCTCCCTTCACAAATTTCTATCTCATGGTAGTGGTGAAAAGTACGTCTTATGGACACTCCCAGTGTATGTGAGTAGGTCTTAAATGATAAATCTTCTCTAACATCCAATTTCCATAAACCTTTGAATCTCTTCTTCTACATTAAACCAAGGCAGGTCTTGCACTGGCAAAGAAAACTAACCAAAATTTAGGGGTTCAGTGTCCTCATTCCAACTTACAGTATCTCATTTTTGACCCACCAATGCCCTCTCTTTAACAGTAGACACCCCTGCAAGTCTGTGAGTTGAACTTGTGTTGAAATTCAGCCAGCCACAAGATGAGATCCTGCATTTGACTTTCAGCAATCTCAACCTTGTGGCTAAAGGAGATAAGGATCTCCTTCAAGGCACACATAGAAGCTTTCAGGTCATTTATCGGGCACTTCAAGGGGAATTCAAATCTTGAGTTTGTGCTTTGCTTTCACTACCTTGTCCAGCAACACTAGAAGCAATCAGCTAATCTCATTATATTTGTTGGATTTCCAAAAATATTAGAAAGTACACTAAACATAGTCAACCAACAGTTTGCTTCTTTATGTGGTTGGTTAGGAGCATCCAGTGGAGATATTTTGTATACCTCTATTGCCAGACCATGCCATGAACTACCAGCACTCTCTTTATTACTGGTAGTTATAAAGTAATAGAGTGGAAATAGACACATCAGCATCTTTAAATGTAATCAAATTAGAAAGCCAGTTCCAGAAACCCTGGAACCAATTCAGAAAACTTGTCCTTATAATTCTATTCTTCCTGAACCACTGTCAGTACCAAAATCTGTATTAATCTGAGTTCTCCAGAGAAACAGAAACAATAGCCTATTCAAATAAAAAAATAGTATATAATTTCTTATAGTAAATTATCTATCTATCTATCTATCTATCTATGTATCATCTCCCACATATAGAAAGAGATTTACTATAGAGAATTGGCTCATGTGATCATGGAGGCTGAGAATTCCAAGATCTAGAGTCAGCAATCAGGAGACCCAGGAGAGCTGGTGGTATATAGTTCCAGTCTGAGTTTGAAGGCCTGAGAATCAAGTCCAAGTACAAGTCTGGAGGCAGGAGAAGACCAATGTCCTAGATTGAGGACAACCAGGCAGAGGGATAGTATTCGTTTTTACTCAGCCTTTTATTCTATTCAGGCCTTCAACAGACTGGGTGAGGCCCACCCACATGAGGGAGGGCAATCTTCTTTCCTCAGTCTGCCTATTCAAATATTAATCTCATCCAGAAATACCCTCACAGACACACTCAGAAATAATGTTTAACCAAAAATCTGGGCACCCTGAGACCCACTTAAGTTGACACATAAAATTAATCATCACATTTCATAGTACCCTGATTTCATTGAAGATAAAATATTATTCATAATTACTCAAAGATATTAGACTTATTCTTTTACAGTCTATGTGATAGTTGAAAATGTGGGCATCTACCTATTGAACACATTATAAAACCTTTTCCTTTGTCTTCCAATATGTGGGTAAAGGCTTTGTAAGTTTCCAAACTCTCTTGTCATCCCTTAAATCTCCTGTAATAGAAGTTCTCAAACTTTGGTTGGCTGAGGCATCATCCTGGGATTTTGGTAAAAATACAGATTCCTACCATCCATTCTTAAAGATTCTAATTTGGAAGAAGTGGGAAAGGTCCCAGGACTGTATTTTTAACAAGTCCCCCAAATAATTCTAATACTAGCAATCCATATTTACATTTTAGAAACTCTGACCTACATCAGGGTATTAACAAAAAGTGGGGAATTTATGGCTTTACAGGTAGCCTGTGACTTGAGTAACATTTAACTTTTTTCTTTTGTCTTGTGTGACTTATTTAAAAAATATTTTCCACCAAATATTTTGAACCCATGCTCTTTTGAAGTCTTAAACAATGTGTTTGTCATGTGGCTGGCATTCCTGAGCCCTAAGATGAACGGCATCTAATAGGTATTCCACTCCTATTGCCCTGATCTTGGAAACGTAATTTCTCATTTTGTATCTGACCTTCTACATATCATTATGCAGGCCTTCAATCTCACTTGATGCGATTTGTCATTAGCCTGAGACATGTTGTCGGCTTTGCTGTGATCCTGACACCTGATTGCTGTGGCTCCCATATTTTTTCCCTTAGCATTTGTTCTTCCTCATTTGTAGACTTGTCCACATATTTCATTAAGACATAACAGAGAAAAATAACTTTTGGGATAATGAGCCTGAAAATTAATAATCTCTTTTAATAAGCTTTCTTTCTTGTTGCTGCTCTTTAATGAATATATCCAAGCTGTGAGATGGAGAACCAATATAAAGGCCAGAAAGGGCTTTCTCATTACTCAAATTCTGGAGGGAAGATGGAAATTTAATGTCATTTCCAATAACTATTGTAAGTGCATTATCATGTGTATTTTTTACCAGTAAAATATCTGTAATAAATTTATAAGGCTTTTTTCTTTGATCTATCTACATAGAGGATAGATACACATACAACAAATACACTGGTTTATTGGTTTTACCATTTGGATAACATTTTAGACAGAAGATAGCACTGCCATATGAAGGTAGAAAGACAGATTGCTTGGAAATAGCAAGAAATCTGCAATAGTTTAAGATTTGAGCTAATTAGGTTATAAGCACCATCCATTAGACATATGCTGACTGATGCAGTAGCTACCAGCTACATGTGACTATTCAAATTTAAATGTACTTGTAAAGTTAAAGAAAGTTTAAAAGTTAGTCTCTCTAACCACATTTCAAAAATGCAATAACCACATGTAGCTAGTTGCTGCCATATTAGACCAAGTGATATAGAACTTTTTCTTCAGAAAGTTCCATTAGGCAGTGATGCATTAGACTCTCCCAGCTTAGCTGAACCTACCTGAGCAGAGACAAGAGGTAAAAACCTTCTATGTAAAATGTGGACATTTTTGTATACTTCATTTAATCTCTTAGGTTAAGGTGATCTTGGAAAAATTGTACTCTAGAAATTTCTATATAGGAGTGAGTGCTGAGTGGTCCTAGGGCTGTGCTGAGCATGATGCATTTCTGAAGTGTGAATTGTTTTTACCAAAAATTGAGCTGGTAATTGTTTTTCCTGTGAGACCCTGGATGTAATAGGTAGTGTCTGAGTATTCTATGATGATTTAATGCCTTGAAAATTTGCCTTACTCTTTGGTTTAATTGGAGTACAAAAATAGTTACTTTATATTTAAAAATTGTCACGTGGGTATTTCTTGCTCAAGAAAATCTTCAAAACAAACACATATGGAAATGATGTTCCCCATTTAAAAAGAATTGTTTGCTTTATATTAAAGAAATTTATTTTTTATTTTCCTTGTATTAAAAAATAAATTCCTGAAATAACGATATTCTTTAATGCAATTAAAGTCTAACTTGATGAAGTTTTGTTTGATCTCTTACATTTCTATCTAAGAGTATTAATTTTATCACCATATTGTTTCCAAAGCATATGGATACACCCTCCACTGTCAGCTCCAAATAACTTTCCAGCTCCCTGCCAGAGATTTCACCCTTCAACTGCTATAATTCCATCTCATATAAACATGTCTGGCTGTGAAAGACAACGAAGACTTTCACCAACAGTGCATAATTGGGCTCATTACTTCCCGTTCTTGAAAACAAGATACTATCATTAAAACAATAGAAGTATTACTTCCTATCATTGTCTCACTTCTCCCTATAATGACTTGTAATGTCTTAAACCCAAAATCAGTTATCTGAATTAATTACTTAATATAAAGTATAGATGCTAGGTTATTTTAGCAAAAATCAAGCAAAAGGACATAAAATGTGCTGCAGCTGTATCATACTTATTTCTTTGAAAAGTGAATAATAGCCAAGGTATGGAAACAGACTAAGTGTCCATTAATGGATGGATAGAGAAAGAAAATGTGGTGTATATATATATATATATACACAAGGGAATATTAGCCACAAAAAAGAAGGAAATCCTGCTGTTAGTGACAACGTGGATGAACCTTGAAGCCATTATACCAAGTGTAATAAATCAGACAGAGAAAGACAAATACTGTGTGATTTGACTTATATGTGGCATTTAAAAAAGTCAAACTCGTAAAAACAGAGAGCAGATAGGTGGTTACTGGGGTGAGGGGATGGGGGAAATGAGGAGATGTTGGTCAAAGGGTATAAACTTTCAGTTATAACATGAACTAATTCTGGAGATTTAATGTACAGCATGGTGCCTATAGTTAAAAATACTGTATTGTATACTTGAAATTTTCTAAGGGAGTAGAACCTAAATGTTCTCATTACACAGACACAAATGGTAACCCTGTGAGGTGATGGATGTGTTAACTGACCTTAATGTGGTAATCATCTCACAATATATATGTACATCAAAGCATCACACTATACACCTTAAACTTATGCCATGTTATTTGTCAATTATATCTCAATAAAGCTGGAAAAAACCACAGAAAAGTGAACTCTCCAGTAGGTCATTAACATTAGATAAAAAGCCACTTAAAATTGTATCTTGTGAAGCACCCTTTGCATTTCTTATGTGTCTTTTGCACATCCTCCGCTATTTAGTTACATTATAGTACATATTTGTTGCAATGGGAAGGAAAGAGTACTTCATAACCAATATATTTGAATACTACTTGCAAACTTATCTGCTTATGAGGTAAGAGATAAATAATTAGGTAATTGGTATTAAATTTTTAAAAAATATTCTGTACACGTCTTTGGTGAAGTAATTACATAGTGTTTAAGAGTGATTTAGTGATATTTGGGGAAACTGATTGGAGTTTTTGTATAGACTCAGAACATATTGTTATTTTTTGTTTTTAGAAAAATGAAACATAGTCTCCTGCTGTCTGAATATTTATTATTCCCCACATTTTTCAAGACTGGGCTTGATTTAGATAATGAGGGTTACAAGTATATATATTTTGCCAATATAATGAGTGAAAATGGCTTCTGGGTTTATTATATATTTTTCTTTATTGTGAGAAGATAGTCTTTACACATGTTGATTGCCATTTGCATTTTTCTCATATCTACTTCTTGTTTGTACATTTTCTCATTTTAATATTGGGATAAGTATCTTAAAAATCAGTGTGTGGTATGGGGCTGGCCCTGTGGCCGAGTGGTTAAGTTCACGCGCTCTGCTCTGGCGGCCCAGGTTTTCTGTTCAGATCCTGGGTGTGGACCTAGCACCGCTCATCAAGCCATGGTGAGGTGGCATCCCACATAGCAGAGCCAGAAGGACCTACAGCTAGAATATACAACTATGTGCTGGGGGACTTTGGGGAGGAGAAGAAGAAGGAGGAGGAATAAAGACGATTGGGAACATATGTTAGCTTAGGTGCCAATCTTTAAGAAATCAGTCTGCGGTAGAAAAGTCAATTTCATTCTGAGACTTTTTTTTTATTTTTGGATGTTTGGATCCCTGTGAGACCATTGCCACAATCAAAATAATGAATATATCTATAACCTCCTTCCAAAGTTTCCTTGCTCTCTGTTATTCTTCCCTTTTAAGGGTTCAACCTTTCTCAATCTGCTTGGTAGGAAAGATTGCCAATTTCTAGGCTGCTTAATCCTTGAAGGTTTCACCCAGCACTTAGTTACTACATATTCCTAGAGTTTTCCCATATAACATGTCTGTAGAACCCCTTTTGAGAAAGATTCAGGCATTTCCACTTATTCCAGTAAAGAAACCAAAGATATAGAGAGATATAGATATTCTATATCTGTAAATGTCAGTGCAAAATGGGAAACAACAACACGCTGCAGAGAACATAATACATTCCAGAGTAGAGTTCACTCAAAAAGTAAGAACAGCTGCCTCCGCTCTGTCACTCTTGCCACCCCATCCACCTGTGTCTGCTTTCAGTTTCTTGAATTTTTTAGTGTCTTTGTCTGAAACAGCCTTTGTGTACTCTCTTTCTCTGCATGCAATGCACATCCTTCCATTATTCACCTTGTTAGTTCCAACTCAAACTCTACATCAGAGCCAAACGTCATTCCCTCAGGGAAGTCTTTCCAGATCTTCTTGTATTGTTTAACTATTACTAGTAGCTCTTATGACATTGTGATTTCTAAAATTTTATATTATTTGATCAACATCTCTCTCCTCCTTTAGAGTGTAAGCCTCCCAGAGTCAGAGAATGTGTTTATTTTTGCACACCATTTTATCCTCAGCATACATTATAGTGTTTAGCATGAATCTGATCCTTCAGTCTTACAAGTTGCTTTGTTTTAATAGCAAACTTGGCATGGTCCTATTGGGTCTATCTGTACATGCTACTAAGCTTATTTGAGAACCACTGTAAAGCTTTGTCTATGTATTCATCTCATTTACCATTGGAGTTTGTTGTTTTTAGTAGAGTTATACCCATTCAACCTACATTTTAGTAACATAAAATTTTATAAATTTTGATGAATAGTTTATAGTGGTTTATCCCAGATTTGCTGTAGATACCATCTAAGGTCAGTGGAGTGATTTATTTATGGTTCCTTTTGGAGGAGGGAACAGAAGTTTGTCCAGGACTTAGTGCCTGTAATGATTTCTTGGTGTGTGTATCTCTAAGATCTATCACAGGTATCTCTAGATGGAGCTATTTAACCTTATCTCTTATGAGGTAAAGCCATACAAAATGAAATCAAAGGAACATGCCTGTGTTGTTTGTTTCTAGGATTCTAGGCCACAACTTTTGAAAATTGCTTAATGCTGGAGGTTCCTGGTTGTGTGCACTGACTTCTTTCTTCTCTTCCTCTTTTTCCTTGCCATCAAAGCTGGCCATGCCAGTGAGTGCCATGTATGAGCAAAATAATCCTTTCTCTGGTCTGATGTAATTGAGACCATTTACAATAACATTTTTACTTAAATCATTATTTTTTCCTGTAGGATCTAAGATGTTTCTCTGACCAAAGTAACAAGCACTGTTTTGGGGAATGGTAGACTTAAAGAAATCTATACTAATGTATTAGTAAAAACAAAAACCAGAAAACATGCATAAGGCAGTAGAAAAGAAATTATGGTTAATTTTTCATTTAATGATGAGAAACATGGGCTTCAGTGGTAGAACAATACTTATTTTTTAATTAATGATAATAGTTTATATATAGATATAGATGTATCTGTATATAAAGACGTGTAGTAGCTCTTACTATATTCTAAGTGCTTTATACGCATTGTCTTTTAATCCTCAAGAGAAGTCTATTTTTTATGTAGTTACATATGAGTTACTGAAAGTTAAATAGAAAACACTGCCTTCAGACCTTGGGTGATATACTGAATCCTCACTTTAGGTTAAATTCTATATTTTATTCTGCATATCCAGCTCAACTGCCTCTTATTTTGTGATGACTTGCATTGATTTTTGAGTTTGTCTTTCTGGACAGTGAGCTCCTTGAAGGCAGAAACTGTCCTGGTCATGGTCATATCCCTAGTATCTAGAACTGTCTTATCCAATATGGTAGCCTCTAGCACATGTCGCCAATTACATTTGAATTTAAATTAATTAAAATGAGATAAAATAAAAAATTCATTTCCTCAGTTACACTAGGTACACTTCATGTGCTCGATCATCAGCAGAGGTAGCTAGTAGTTACCCTATCAGGTGAACATTGCATGAACATTTCCGTCATCACAGAAACTTCTATTGACAGCACTGCCTAGAACAATGATTTGTCTATGAATTAATCCATTAATCAAACTGATCAATATTTATTCACTACCTTTTTTTTTCTTTTTTTTTTTTTCCAGGAAGATTAGCCCTGAAATAACATCCACTGTCAATCCTCCTCTTTTTGCTGAGGAAGTTTGGCCCTGAGCTAACATCTGTGCTCATCTTCCTCTATTTTATATCTGGGATGCCTACCACAGCATGGCTTGATGAACAGCGGGTAGGTCTGCACCAGAGATCTGAACTGGCGAAGCCCAAGCCACCGAAGCAGAACGTGTGAACCTAACTGCTGAGCCACTGGGCCGGCCCCTGAGTACCTTTTCTGATACAGGCATTGTTTGGACATAGGAGATAGAGTGCAAAACAATAGCAACAAGAAAACAATGTGGTCTCTCTCCTATTGAATCCTAGCATTTTGCGGAGAAGACAGAAATTATGCAAGCCAGAGTTAATGGGTACATATATAACTGACTATTTGTGATTTAGTGTAGAAAGGCCCATTCTGGAATGACCTGAATAGGGCTTATTGTCAATCAGAAGCACATCATAGTGGAACTATTTAACCTGCCCTCTGGTCCTGTGGCTCACGGCAGGAGGGTTTCTAAACAATATTGGCATCAGAGGTATAGAACCTGTTGCCTTCTTCTTGGAGATATTAAAGGGATAAGGACTTAGTAGATTTTATAACTTTTAAAAAATTTGCACAATTTTCTAGCTCAGATGTGTAGGGATCTAAACCACATTTCCCACTGAAGTGGGAGGAGAGAGAAAGTGTTTAACACAGCAGCAGGACTGTTAGTGAGCTGCAGTAGGACTGGACATAAGCAAAATTTTTGCTAGTTTCCTGTGTCCGTGATCTTGGGACCTTTTTATTTCATTTGCTTTCATTATTTCCCTCTTGTCCTTTTAGAAAACCAGTTTAATTTATGTTCCAACATCAAAGTAAGACAGGGAATAATAAAGAAGCCTCATGAAGGACTCTAGACCATTACATGATGATAATACACCAATTATCTGAGACTCAGCCACGGTTCTATTGGTAAATACAGAGAACTCACTTCTGCTATTGGCTGCACAAATAGATAATGGAGCTGTAAATTTTCTGGTAATTAGTGTGATCATTAGTTTAAGTCACCACAACTGGCTAGATTGTACTCCTTGAGTACTTGTGGAGGGGTGTTTATACATGATTATTGTCTCTGGAAAAACTGCGCCTTGAATGGGCTTCCTCTAACACTGAGGAAGTCTGTTTAAAGAGTGGGTACATAGAATACATGGAACTCTGCAAATTGAGAAAAGAGGAAGTTTCACTTGAAAGAACTGATGCATCTTGCTTTAGAAATCTCTGTATTCTAAGAGACAAAGAATAATTCTGTAATTGAGGACGAAGTGGTTGATGGTAATTGCTTGTGTCTCCTGACATTTAGGGCAGGCCAGGGTTTGACTTTGGGCTTTTCCACAACAGCATATAGAACATATAGAAGGCAAATGACACCAGATTTCAAATAAGACTAGAATTTCTTCTCTGCTTTTAGACAAGATTTTGATTTAAGCAGCTGAAAATGGCATCTGCTTGAAAATAATTTTTAAATGAATTAATGGCTTCCACTTTTGGTAACACCAGTGAGCTGGATTCTATCCTTCAAGATCATGTGCAGTCATAATCATTCCTAACTTTTATCCATTTACTTTAAATTTCACACCCCTTATAGGACATTGTTTAAAGGCAACAAAAACAATACTAACGGCAAAATACATGTTAATAGAGAGCATAAAATGATAATGATTTTTTTATCAGACCCATAAATTGGATACATTTAATTTAAATTTCTGTGTACCATCTGGTGATATCTTTAGTATGACAAAAACCAATTTTAAAAAAAGAAAAGCTGTATTTATCTCTACTATTTCATTTCTTGGAAAATAGCAATTTTTTATATCTTCAATGGGTTATTTGATGAGGACCTTGCAAATAGTAGTCCAAAACTTTTCTCATACCATCTTTCAATAACTAAGCATGAATATTACAAAAAGTAATTCAGAAATCAAGAATTCAAAATATCATATAACAAAAACAGGTTTTGGCTTCCTTTGATGCTAAAACTATAGCTAATGCTCAATCTGTACTTCAATATACATTTGGCCAATATAAACAACATGATAAGATATGGCAGTTTAAGATTTCCTTAAATCATAAGTAATTTAAATAAATTATCTTTATATTTCCTTTTAAGAGTAAAAATAAAAAATGAGCATATCTCATGAATATTATTAAATCATATTAAATAAGGTATTAGTATAATCTTTAATAATTTATTGGTCTAAAATTTTTAGATGTTTATTACAACACATAAATTGATGAAACAATTTTAGAAATTCCTAATAGGATACAGTTTCTACATCATAATTACTCTGAAATGAATTTGTATGTCAAGATTGAGAGATTAATCCAGGTTAATAAACTCTTAGACATTTTTGTTGCAAGTGTTTGCTAACAGCTTTTTAATTCTCTTTACTTTCTGCTTTTAAAAAGACATTATTTAGTCTTTCAAAAAGTTCCAAGTCTCCAGGAAATTGGCCTTGTTGCTCAATATATTCTGAGAACACATTGAAGTCCAATTCCTAGAAGCCAAAAGCCGTCGCCATCTTGGCTTACTTATCTGATGGACACTCCTAGATCCTTCTGAAGCTGTGCCTTAAAATACAACTTGCTTCAAGAAATGAAAGGTTATTTTAATTCGAACACTTCGTTTACGGCCAAAACGTGGTGGAATGGAAATCTTGAACTTGTGAGAAACATTTGTTGTTGTTGATGCTGATTGGTTCCCAAGCATCCACACTCTTTCCTATTTAAGGGAATTTCCTAATTGTAGTTGGCAGAGTCTTGGAATTCTAGGGTACAGACACATGATCTGTACTTTATGAGTTGGATGTTCCTGCTCAGGCCTTAGAAGGAGTACAAAATTAAAGGTGTGATTTGGAATTCGTGCACAGTTGCAGTGGAATAAAGTCATGCACCACATAACGATGTGTCAGTCAATGAAACACTGCATATGCTATCATGGTCCCACAAGATTAGTACCATGTAGCCTAGGTGTGCAGTATGATATACCATCTAGGTTTGTGTAAGTGCACTCTATGATGTTTGTACAATGACAAAATCACCTAACAATGCATTTCTTAGGACATATCCCCATTGGTAAGCACTGCAAGACAGTAATTCGCTGGCAGAGTGGTGGCAGTGGCCTGGGTAATAGCCTAATGCAAGAATTCCTGTGGTGTGATCTAGACTGCCTGGCCTCCTTTGATTCCTACTGGAGTTTTGAGCCTTATTTTTGAAACTTCCCCAAATATCGTGTGAGCTAGTCCATAGTTTTGTAATAATTAAATTTTTCCTGTTTAAGATAGCTTGAGTCAGTGTCTGCTGCTTGTAGTTGAGAATCCTTCCTGATGTAACTGCATATTCTAGAGCTCAGAAGGTAATTTTTCTTTTATTTTTTTTCTGGAGAATGAAATGTGATATTGACGTTTCATGAGATACTATTTCCTAGGAAACCTTCATTCTGATCAATACTGTATTTCAAGTGGTCATTGTGAGAATGTCTTCAAGAAGCCATTTTTCTCAGCTGATTTTGGAGGAAAGTTAGACGGTCCTGAAGAGTTGGGTAGAGGAATATGGCCTATGCATCCGATTCTTGGCTTCTTATCCGCTGTCCTGGCCTTCTTGGCTACCATATGACAGTCTGTAACCTCCTTTCTCCTGCTAGACTAAACTCGTCTGATAGCAAATGGAAAAGAACTACTTCCCATTCTCTCAAAGCATTGATATTACAGGAAGAGAGAGAGAAAGGTAGTTGGGAGAAAGTGGTTTGCTGAACTAAAATCACTGAGAACCTGGGGGTGGGGGCATCCTTCTAGAGGCTGTAATACCAAAATAAAATGTAATATCAATGTTTTAGTATCTATTTTGTGCTAATATGAAAGTATGGATATTAACAATGACATTTTATTTTAATAGTGTCTAAAATTACTACTTTAAAAAATCAGTGGCATAATATTTAATATATTTCAAATGTAAGAAAAACCTCAATAAATTAAGAAAAATTGTGAAAAATTGTAAGACATCTAAAATTACTTGAATGTTTATTAGCAGATGGTTTATGACATATTAAACAGAAGAAATTTTGAAAAATAAAATATTGTTCCAAAAATAAGACTAGTCACTACCAAAAATGAAAAACACTTAATCAATTACAAAAAATTGGAATATACTAATGAAATAATGATTTCAATACGTTGTAATATATATTTGGTATATAAAGATGGGATATATTATTTGATAGTGGAATATATTATTTGAATTTTGGAAGAAGCATGGTCTTAAATAACAAAGTGCATCAGTAGTATCATTATCGACTCATGAATATATTTTCTTATAAGTTTTTCCAGCTGCTGAAGCAGCCCTTTCTGACTGTGCATTACTATGGCAATGGTTAAGAGTTACAAATCAGCATTAGAGATATTCCTCTGACATTTTTATCTTCAAATAATCTCATCTCATTTGATGATTTTAAGATCTTTTTAAACATCTTTTTTGTTTTCAGGAACTGCCAACTTTTTATTGAAATCAAGTTGTAGTTTTCTTTCAAAAGAAGTGTTTCCACTTTGTACTCAACTTTATTTTTGTTTTATTTTCATCATTTATAGAGATTCTCATGCAGCATTACCTATATCAGTTTCAATACAGTCATGTTCATATTCTGCTTGTTCAGAAATCTTTGAACTGCAGTAAGAATTATTCTTGCAATAGAAGCTTTGCTCTGTGCATTACATTCAATCCTCCTCTCTACTCTGTTGAAGATGAGGGATGCTATAGAAGAATATTTTTAAAAAGTGTAACTTTGCTCAATTTGAATTTTAGCGAAACGTATAACTCTCTGAGTGTGTCTTGGGATGTAAATAATTTCTTCATATTTTTTTAAAAAGCTGAAATAATGGCATCACACCAAGAGAATTATGATATTTTAGGAGATAAAAATAACATAGTATACTAGAATACCAAAAATTTGCATGGTGATCACTAAGCACCACTGGCTGGGAATCTCGTCAGACCATGGACAGGGGAGGTGGCAGAGAGGGTCATAGAATCATGTCCCCATGAGAGACTTCAAAACCCACTCATATACTCCTAGGACACTAGGACTAACCCAAAAAGGGAGTCCAACCACTTGCCCTGATCATGCAGAAAAAATTGGCAGTGGGGAAGTGTTTGAAGTCGGAAAGCAGATGATAAAAGTTTGCATTTCAAAATCACTGGAGGAAGCACAAAAAGAAACAATTACCATACTACTCAGAGGACTAGCATTTACGCCTAAGAGATAGCATTTATGACTAAGGATCAACCAGCATTTACAGAAGCCTCCTTGTTAGTCAAGTTTCACACAATTGTTTATATATATATATATGTGTGTGTGTGTGTGTGTGTGTGTGTGTATAAGTATATACATATATATAGATATATGTATATAAAATAGCTAGAAGGAGTTATTTAACTTAGGGAAGGATTTACTGACATGCCTCGAACCTCATACTATGGAATTAGAACTATACTCATACCAGGATGTGTGTTGGGAGGGTCAGGACGAGATATATCCTGGAAATTGAAGCACTAACTGAATCAGTGCTATTTGAAGTTGTATTATCCCAGTTCTTATACAGATTTAGTCCCAGAATCATTCCTCATTCTTCTATTCTTTTCAAATCTTTTGAGATGTTTCTAGGTCTCCAGTTACAGTTTATTTCAGTTTTTGTTCATACAATAAATTTGTCAACTTCCAAGACTGCAATGATGTTTATACCTTCCTTCCTTATGTCAAACAACTTTTATCAATCTACAATTGTCTCCTGATTGTTACCTTTGTTTTCCTTGACCATTGCTTGGAAGTGACTGGAGCTGCTGTCAAACTTGGATTTTAACACCCAGGATGATAATGCCCTTTGGAAGCTTTGAAGTCTCTCAAGCATTTTTATACTTTCTTGTCTTTGTCACCTATTGTGGATTAAATGTTCATCACGAAACAAAATCGTGGCAGGAGGTGAGGCCACCATAGGGCAAATAAATGCATTAGTGAGTGTCAGTTCAGCCGAGAAGGGCAATGTGATGCCTCCATCAACGGCAGAGAGCATTTCTTGTGTTTGCTCTACTGGCTGCTTCAGTGGTCATGAGGACTATAGATATGAGCTTTTACTGCTCGTCTTACAATGGATTTGCATCTTTCCATATAAAAATATTTGAAGCAAATCACATTCTAATAGATCAGCACTGTATAGGGAGTTGCTCCAAGAAAAACATATGCATTTAAAGCATGCCAAACACATTTGTAAATGCCATCCAGTAGGGTGCTCATATGAATTTTTAATTTCTCCTCACAAGGAATTTTTGAAACCCAAGATCCTGTAGTATAGGAACATTATCTCTGTTCTGTCTCTGGTCTCAATTTCCCTTTTTTCTGCCCTGCTCAATGTCTAATGGCTTTTGTTTTTTGACCCAGGCTATTTCAAGGCAGGAATGGGCTGCTTAAATAACATTTTCTGATGACCTGTTATGTGTCAGGTAGTGTTCTGAGCTTTAAATACTATTGCATCTGGAAGAAGGAATAATTTCCAGATTAAGTTCACTTTGTGAACAGATCTCTCTGTCCAGGAGGGATGGGAAGCCATTATGCTTCCTGATCAGCACATTCTCCTCGACAAAGCTCAAGACTTGACTGTTTAACTCCTATTAACAAGCAGTCGACCCTCTACTGAAAGATGATAGCCTTCATACTGCTAGTACCTGGATCAAAGAGAACAGACCATTTTAAAGATGTTACATTCTCAACATGCAGTGCAGTGAACTGAACCCATGTGGCTTTAAAATGTTCCCCAGAATGCCTAAAATCTGACAAACAAAAGAGCACTTGTTATTCCTTAGCCGTCTGTTAAGACATAAAAAAGGCTTGCCAAAGGAAAAGCAGCATATGCACACATGACACATCAAAATCGTGAAAAACCTGTGCTTTACTTGACAGGATGCATTTCCAGCCCAGTCTCGATGCTATGTTGTTTTATTCGTGGTTTCTCTAAGTGTCATAGCAGATGAGAAATCTTCAAATAGCAAGACTTTGTTAAGAACATTATCAACTTTTTCAGGTCATGGTGTACCAAAATGTTTTGAAATAACGTCCTTTTTTTTTTTCTAAGTATTAAGTCTTCACTTTAGGTCTTGCATTAATCTTTGGGACATTTTAAAGGAACAGTATGTTAATAATATTAGTGCAATATCAAATGGAAACTCAGTTTCAGAGACAGGTAAAGAATTCATTACGTGCATTCCCCAAAATGGCTCTTGTACTTTATTCTATTTGAATTTGCCTGTGAATATTCTATTTGAATATATTGCCTGCGGAGAGCGGATGTCAAGGAGAAAAGTAAGTTACAATTATCTGATAAAAAATGTGTGTGTGCTTATTTTTTAGAATGAGAGAGAACTCAAACATGTTTAGTTGAGGGATACTGCATTTGTATATTTAAATTTGTATTTTGTCCAATTTTAACCTATTCCTCATTCTGGGATACTTGGTAATGAATACCATGAGGTCCCGATTGCTTCCTTCCAAAATAATAATTATAAATTGTGCTATCCTATTTATTCAGCATCTCTTCATTCAGTTTGTGAATTATCTGAACATTGTATGCCTTTTGGTAATTTGCCTGCTCATTAATACCTCTATTAGGGAGGAGGTGTAAAACATAAAGTTATGAAACAAAATTCTCTTGCTTTTCTTTCTTCCTAACAACATTGCCAAGAGATTTGGAAAAGGTGGTAATTGGCCTCTGACCACCATCTTGTCCATGGGAATGAAGCAAGAGACTCTGAAAATGGGACCAAGGCAGAAGAAGGAAGAGCAGAAAGAAGGAAGGCAAGTGGGTGCTGTCTCTCATCAGCACCGGGCCTACTTGTCGGGTGTGTGGTTTGATTGCTTACGCAGTGTGACTTTGGAAGAATTCCTCAACATTTATTTCTACACCAAAAAAATCTCCATCTACTGGTTGATGCTTGAAAAAATTTTGAAGACTTTTATTTCACAACCAGAAATAAGGCTGAATCTTTTGGGAATAGTAGCAATGACATAAATGCAGTCCAAAGTGTAGATTACTATTCCAGGATTCTTTCCTTAGGATAGATATGGAAAAAAAGCTTGTTTTAGGAATGAAAAAAGAAAAACAAAAAGACTCAGATATCTTAAGGAATGAGGAAGTAAGAGTGTGCAAATCTGGAAGGTGAAGGGGTATAGAAAAGAGAGACCAGTGGCGATGAACTATTTTCACAATCTGTTCAGGGCCCGTCCCACCCATCAGCTTAGGTGATCTAGAAAGAAAAGGACTTTCCCCAGAGTTCTGATTGTCAAAATTGTTTGCAAAATATTTTCAGCGTAAATTCTAAGTATGTGTTTGATGTGTTGATTTTTCTTAAGTTGGTTCATTTACCTTCCTAGTTTGAAAAGAAATAAACTCATTAGAAAATGTGGTCCCTGTAAGAAGTCCTATAATTAAGCAGAAGTGTTTGTTTCTCCCATTATATTCTCCTCAGATGTTGTTTGTACGTATCCCACTTAGTATTATAGAGATTGGAGACAGACTTGCATGCTGGGTAAGAAACACTCACTTTAGAAACAGAGAGACTTTGTTTTGATTACTGACTTTGGACATGTTTCTTTTTTTTTTTTTTTGAGGAAGATTAGCCCTGAGCTGACTACTGTCAATTCTCCTCTTTTTGCTGAGGAAGACTGGCCCTGAGCTAACATCCATGCCCATCTTCCTCTCCTTTATACGTGGGATGCCTACCACAGCATGGCTTTTGCCAAGGGGTGCCATGTCTGCACCCAACATCCAAACCGGCGAACCACAGGCTGCCAAGAAGCGGAACGTGTGAACTTAACCACTGTGCCACTGGGCCAGCCCAAGACATGTTTCTTAACTTATCTCTCCCTCAGGTTTCTTGTCCATAAATGGGTAATAATAATACCATATAATGCCTGAAGTTAAGGGGATTAAATGAGACCATATCTGCAAAGCACTTTGCACCAAGCCTATTATATTTTAAGCACTCAGTAAACTAATAGAAGCCCTGGGTTGATGGTGGTGATGGTGGTCATGATGAGTTATAAGTGTTTTAACCCACTAAGTATAAAATCCTCAAATTAAAGGACCATATCTTAGCTATTTTTATGTGCTTTAAATATAGGATCAAAACTGCACATAGTACAGGAATGTATATTTAACTAGTTAAGTAGAAATCCTTAGAATCTTAAAATTAATTAGGGACAGTTTTTTTTTTAAGTTGGTAAAAATAGCTATAAGAGAATATTAGCAAACAACTGTAGTTGGATTGAAAGATATGATATGATTCAATTGCTATTAAAGTGTTACCAAATAGAGTTCTGTTGGAAACTCGATTTACTGATGAGATAACAAAGACTGAAATTGGCAGGTTAATGAATTTGAAGCGGCATTTCTAAGGTGTTCGAAAATGGTTCTTCTCATAAAGTAGATTAAAAATTTCTTTGTGTATTTTTCTTTTACCTACTGTCAGCAAAACTTCTATTTTTTATTCTTATTTTATTCAGTAGATATTAAAGAGTACAGTAACCAAAAGTGAAAGAGATTTGGTAAACTTTTTAATATGAGTGGAAATTAAAGGAATTGAGAAAGGTAGTCTGAAATAATAGAAGATTATACAGAGAAGTCATATCAGTCTTCAAATATACGTAGAATGTTGAAGTGCGTGTTTCAGTCAGGATTGTTTTGGCTGCAGGTGACAATAAATCCAACCCAAGCGAACTTAAGAAAAAATGGAATGTTTTAGTTTAAGTAAATGAAAACTGCAGGAAATAGCACTGCCTTCATACTTGGCTGGATATTTCAGGACCCAGTCACTCTTTCTGCACTTACTTGTACGTTAGCCCCATTTCTAGAGACGCTCTTGCTTCCCATGGGCAAGATGGTGGCCAGAAGATCTATAGATCCAAGTCTACTGAAAGAGTAAGTGTTTCTCTTGCTCAACAATTCAAAGCGAAAGTCTTGACCTGAATTAGGTTTTGTGCTCATTTCTGAATTAATAACTACGTACATGGCAATACTGTGAGTCCATGTTTAAACCATAGGCTCACCCTTGGAGATATCAGCGATCACTAACACCAGATCCAAATGTACTGAAACTCGGTGAGGGGTGGTTCTCCAGAGGAAAACCTGGGTGCTGTGTTCTGAAGAAAAGAAAAAGAATGGATAGCTACTATAATATGGAAGATAGAGCTCCTCTATTCTATATTGCTCCACAGACAGAACTGGAATCAATTGGAAGAAAAGTTGTAAGGCAGATTTTAGTTCAGCAGAAAGAAGAACTAAGAATTTAGCACTCACAAAGAATTAGCCCACCTAAAATGTTAGAAGCTGCCTGTGAATCTTATGTTCAAGCTCAGACTTGGTGATCATCTGTGGTAGACTGGGGTAGAGGATCTTAATGTCTTTTTTAGTTGTAGGTGGTTACTAGATTTCTTCCTTCAAGTCTATATGAGATAAAGAGATCAGACACTAAATCCTTTTGGAGTTAGATGTGTAAAACGTTATTTTGAAGGGACTTGCTTAACGAGAGCACAGAAGACCATGAAGGAAAAACCTTTCTCAGAAGGCAACATGCTTCACTGAGAATTAAAATATAGACAACACTGATGTTCATATAATGTTTCTTGATATTTAAGCTTAAATATGTTTCTCCTTATTTTTGTTCTTTTCTAAATAAATTCCCCATCTAAGGAAGGTAAACATTAACCTTGCTAATATCATAACATTCAGTCTTTTAGCTTTTTTGTGGTCTGAATGTTTATTCAAAAGGCAATATAACTTTTTTCACAAAAGGGAGAGAAGTTACAAAGGTGATATGATAAGTTAAGAGTCACTGCTTTTGTCTTTAAATAGTTTTCTGTTCACAGGGATATAAACAGGAAATGAAGGAACTAAACTAATAATTATTGAGCATCAATTATATGCCACATGATTTTATACAACTTATCTTGTTTAATCATTACAGTATAATTAGTTCCATTAAGATGTGAAAAGCTCAAGGTTTAAAAAAGTTTACTTAACTCACCTGAATTAAGCTATTGAACAAAATGGAAGACCTTGCCCAAGGTCATACTCCTGTTCAGCTGGCAGAGCCTAGATCCAAATCTGGATCTATCCATTTTTAAATCCATTCTCACCATGTTGCCTGTCTGAAAAAGAGATGAAAAATATGGACCTGCTTTCTATCAATTCTTGAGAGTCCTAGCAAGTTGACTGTTTCCTATTTACTTGATGTTTCTGTTGATGTTCAAATGTAGTTGCATAAATTGGAGGGATGGTACTACAGGGAAATTAACAAGTGCAGACTACTAAGGCAGAAGTAGAAACCAGAAATGAATCCATACTTCAGTAAAAGATACAGAAAAAAATGGTAATGTATTACAGGGTTTTAGAAGATAATAGCAATTGTCTCTGTAGGATTCAGTATCCAAAATTATTGCCTTATATCTTCTCTACTGTTCATTGAATCGGATTGGTAATAATCCCATTTTCTCTGAACTTTTAGATGTAACCCATTTGAAATTGGTATGTGAATTCAAAACCATTTTTCTCTATTGAAAGGAGTAGGGAAGTAGCTTGTTTTGAACTTCAATGTTGCTGTGAATTTGCTGCATCCATTTCTAAACAAGATTTTATAACAATTCAAAAGGAAAATACATTGTTGAAAAGCTTTTACTACCTAACATATCGAAGAGTTAATTGCAATATGATTTCCCTAGAAAGGTTAATTGGCTTTCCTTCTTACAAACAATAAGATGAGAATATACAAAGCAAAAAGATTATTAGCACTCAACTATAGGCTGTAAGAGCTTCAGTTTTAAAAATAAGAGGTGATATGTGTAAAGTTGTGACTTCATGAAAATAAATTATTTTCTCTTGTATGAAAACTTGGATGAACAGCTTTGTTAGAGAAAGGCTTTTAAGAGTTTTGAAGAAGCTAGGCAAGAAAAAGGAAACGTCCCAACACAAATGGAAGGGACCTTGACATAGGGATCTTGGAGAGTTGGCTCCTGCTTGACAGGTGTGTGCTCTGGAGTCTGTTAGAGGGATATTTAATGTACATTATATCTGATCCTCAGTAAATGAATTGTTGCTGAATTGGAAGACCGACAGGATATTTAAAAGAGTTTGCAGCTTACTGTGGAAAGTGAAAAATTCTTAAGAGATTTTGGTTGAAACTTTAAGAACAACCAAAAATTCTTATCTGGTCTCAGTTCTGACTACAGACAATAAAGAGGAATAACATCTTTCTTAGTTTTTCTTTGGTGAGGTCAGCTATTTAAAAACAGAAAGACACATATATCTTCTAAGCAATCATGAGGAGTATATCCTGGGTACGGATGAACTACAGAAAAGGATCTAAGTGATGCTGCAGAGGATAACAGCAAGAGAACAAGATCTGTGTGTAGTTTCTGTTCTACTCTGCAACTTCAAGACTGCATGACCTTGGGCAATTTACTTCACTTCCTCATCCAGGAAGTGGAGACACAGAATAACTCTATTATGGAGTTGGTGTAAGAATAAAGGACATAACACTTATGAGTGCCCACTAGACAGTAGAGATTCAATAAATTTTTATACCAACTGGAAGTAGCTAAGAGAATTAGAAGGACCCAAGGAATCACTGGAGAGGAAACTTGACAAGAAACTTTTAATGTTTATGATTGATCATTGTTTCGTTAATATTGAATGTAACTATTACATACAAAACAGCACTAAACCTGGGTTCTAGTAATAATAGCTACTAACTAGCTTTCTAGGTAAGTCAGTTACCATCTCTGTACAAGGAAGGTTTTAGGCTAGATTAGATTTAAGATTTCTTCTATATCTTACTTTTAATTTTTCAATTATTTTTAAATGGCCCTTTAAAATACGAATTTTAATTTTTAGATCCACATTGATGATATATATTTCATCCATTCATATTTATTACAAAGCATTTGATGAGTACCTAACTCTGTGCAAAGCACTGTCCTAGCCACAGGGTATCAAGAACCTCACAGGGGAGATAAGCATACTGCCTAAAGCAGTAAACAATCACAATATGAGACTTCAGGAAAGGGTCCCGTCATCCATATAAGAGGAAAAGCTTATCAAGTACATGTTTACCTGTTTACTCGTTCTACACTTTTAAGCTTCTATTGAATGTCAGGCATTACACTAAGTGCTAAAAAAAAGAGTGAGCAGTGAGCAAGCTGCTATTCTTGCCTTCTGGGAACTTACAGCCTCAACACAGAAAGGCTCTACAAAAGTGAGTAAAGGGTTCAGGTGGGAAGTGGATTCCCACCATAGAGAGAAACAGGAGCAAAGTTGGTGTCAAAGAATAAAATAATCTGGCGGGGAAATTAAAAGATGTTTAGTTTGGCAGATGTGTGGTGCAAGCGGTGGAGAGGCAAGAACTGAGGTAGGAGGGAAATGCAAGAACCACATTGTGAAAGGCCTTTTAAGAAGTTTGCATTTATCCTGAAGTGAGGAGAACTATTGATGTATTTTAAGCTTGGGAGTGATCTATACAATTTTAGGAAAATATATCTAGAGGATAGATGGTAGAGAGTGTGGTGGAAAGTGGATAGAAAGTCATGAGGGAATCGCAAGAACCTGGGTGTGATGTGATGAGGGCGGAACCAAAGCAGAGGAGTTGGGAATGGAGAGGAGAAATGGAGAGGTAATGAAGAAGCAGCAATGATAGACAGCTGGGAAGACTAGCTATAAGAGATGCGGGAGAAATGTGATTTAACAACATCTTCCAACTTTCTGACCTGGTGACTAACAAGGCAAAGTAGGATAGAGAATATAGGAGAAGATAAGTTTAGATTTAAAAGTATTATTCCATGACATACTTATGGAATTTACACACAGAGTTTTTCAGAGGAATTGCATTCTCTTGCTGAAGCAAGAGGTCTGGACTGAAGAAAAATGCTGTGTGATTTTAGACCATGTAGCTAGATAAGCTTTGGGGGAACCCCAACATTTCAGGAGTGGGCAGAAGAAAATGTGACCCCAAAGGATTCTGAGAAACAGCTGCTCCTAGGGAGTTGGGGGAAATTCAGGAGGGATTTGATCATGGAATCTACAATAAGAGAGAGTTTCTGGAAGGCAGAATGGGAAATAGAGGTGAGATATAATGTAAAATGTGAATTTAACAATTTGGGAGAATTTTGATATCCATAGGAAGGGCAGTCTTACTGGAGATGTCAGGATGGAAAAAATTTTAAAGCAGGTTGAAGAATGAACAGCTCATTAAAAAAAAAAAAACAGCCAGAGTAAATTATTGCTTTAAAAAGTTTGGTTGTGAAGGCAGGGAGAAATTGTGCAATATTCTGATGGGAGCATTGGATAGAACGTAAAGAGCATCATAGACCTGGAGACTAGATTCCAGACTTTTAGGGTGTTTGTGCAGTTCTCCTGGTTCCTTACCGTATCCCTTTAAGATGGGGATATCCAAACTGTTATTTTATTTTAATTTCTGTGGTTACTGCTGTCCAATCTACTCAACCAACACTTCTCAGGTAATATTTTAAGGGCTTCTATAAGTGCTCTGTAGTGCTTTCGCAGTTCACAATGAATTAAGAAGCCGTATGGTGAAAAGATGATGTAAATAAGTATTGAAATGTGTGACCTGAATAAGGTCATCTATCTTTGTAGAATCTACTCTAGGTGCATGTTGTTCATTTTGTGTGTAAGAGTAACAAAGTAGCTTCCTTTTATGAGGATTTGACAGGGTTCATTTAAAGCTATCATAGCATAGCCAAAGAATTTGGAAGATCTTCTATAGTGAACTCTGACCTCGTTCACATTTATTTATTAATATGTCCTGAGTTTTTTCTGGTCTGTTCCTATGGGATGAATTGCAGAAGTGAATGAGCTGCAACATTTCCCTGTAAGTGCAGCATTAACCTAATGTGTTGATTTCCAGCTCAGAAGAACCAATGGTTTGCATGTGAGACGGAGCTAGAATGCGAGACTGTATGTCTAAAACCACCTCCAAGCCCATCTGATTCTCACAGAGTGCTTTGGAGAAATGCTTATAACTACACATAGGCAAGCTAATCAGTAACTGGGCAGTAACCAGAAGAGAGAATGACTTGTCAGCAGAAGATGTAAGTCCTCTGCCCAAACTGTTCTTTCTCCTCCTGTAAGAAAATAACTAATGTTTTTTTATATTCCTCAGGAATATCACATTCAGCAGATATGAAATGTTTGCCTATAGAGAGGCACCCAACGGTCTGTGGTCATCCAACACCAGATGCTTCTGAGCCTCCTCCCCAACTCCATTTGCCTTAAATAAGTCATTCCCAAATCAGTTCTCCTTTAAGAATTTTTTTTTTTTAGGATGATAGTTTGCCATCTTTTGATCAGCCACTCTTCGCTTAATAAAGTTCCTCTCTCTCCACTGCCTTGCCTCCTGATGGATTGGCTTTTGTCTCCAGGCGAGCAGATCGAGCCCTCTGCTTGCTATCAGGTGCAATAAAGTCCTAATCATTTTTGAAAACAGGGCAAATACCACTGTAAGAGAAGTCTATGGCCTTTTGATCTAAGAGGTCAGACCAGCAGGAAGGTTGTAAATACAAACACCATGCTGAGATTCCAGCTCACTTGACTTGCCAGGAGTTTTATTTAGTCTGCTCACAGGGACAACATGGCATCCCCTCTGGCTTGTGGATATTTGTTTTCCCTGAACACTCTTTTGTTTTTGGTTTTTTTTTTCCTATGTCAATAGTTTTAACTATGTTGTATGGCAAAAGTATCACTGTTCTTGACTAGGCACAGTTCTTGTCTCCTGTGAGACATCTAGGAGAAACCGTAATGGCAGCACTTGCCCCATATCCATTTGTCTTCCTGGAATCTCACATCCTACATTTGTAAGGGCAAACTAATTCTGATGCGTCTGCCAGTCCTCACACTGTGAAGCCATTTCATCACTCTCCGAGTCTTGAGACATCTAGAGAAGAAGGCAACTCCTCTTGGATATCCTTTTAAAGAGAGAAACTGTTCACTTTGTAATTTCACAGCAATCCTTATCTTTTTAAGGAAGAAACTCAAATATAAAAGCTCTGTAATTTATGCTCAGTTTATCACAGTCATCAAATTTCTGAAGCTGATTCAAAAAGTACCAGTTAAGGAGTCCATGCAAAGGCTGTGAAAATAATATGTATCCAGGTCATTGTTGTCTCCTTTTGAAATCTGAGTTATAACTTAGGAAAGGCAGACTTGAGAGACTTCACATATGTATTTGCAGCCAAATCTGAATGGGTTAGAAAAATTGATAGATTTTCTTTGCTCTGACCAGTTCAATTTGGTCAGTGAACTTCCTACTTTAACTTGTGTAATAGTAGTCAATTTTTACTATATGTGAAACTCTGTGGAGGGCTATAAAACAAAGGATGTATTGGCCTCTGGCCTTGAGGAAGAATGATCTGTTTTTTTAGATTCTCATGTAATAGTGAAGGAGTCTACCAGAATCCTTAGGGAAAGAAGAACTGTGAAGAAGGAGAGGTGATGATTTTTGAAATACACAAAATGTTGAATGAAAACTATCAGCTCATATTTACCACCCAGAGACAACCACTTTCTGTATTTCTTTCCTGCCCTACTCCTTTCTCTGGGCATAGTTTTAAATGGTTTAAATCCAACAGTTTACACAATTTAGTGTCCTTTAGTCTTTTACATTTAGTAGGGCAGTGTAAAGAGTTCCCCATGTGAATGTAAACTCTTAATAATTATATCTTTCAATGGCAGTGTAGTATTTTATCTTAAGTAACATAATTACTTAACCATTCTCTTATTACTAGAAAGTAAGAATGCTGCTAATATATTTTTCTGACGAATAAGCTACAGTATAACTCTTTAGGCATATGGTTTTTTTCCATTTCAAATTTTTCCTCAGATGACTAGAGTCAGAGAAGTTGAATTACTAGATTAATACGTAAAACATTTTGCCACATTGCTTTTCAGATAGGTTATATCAATTTATTCTTACAATTACAGTTCATGAGGGTGTTCATTTTGCTACATCTCACTAGAAGCATTTATTTTTAAAAACTGCTATTCTACAAGGCAGAAAATGTTTCATTAAAATAATTGCCCCTTTAGATTTTTCACACTAAACTTCTCAGTGTGAAACTAAACAAAACAAAGTAATTCTCACCCACTTATTTTGTAGAAAACAACAGCCCTCACTTTAGATGAAATGACAGAATAGCTGCAGAAAAATGGCATTGCTTATTGATTTTAACTGAACCAGAAGCCAATTTGACTTATTTCATGAAGAAACTGAATATAAGAGAAAAATAATGCAAACTTGGGAGTTACTAATGAGGCCAAAAAAAAAAAAAAAAATGACCAGCTTACTAAGATCTTAAAGTACAACAAAATAGACTTGAGAATTAAATAATTGAAGTCTGGAGAGTTATTTTCTTTTATATGCATTTTAGTTACCTTTTTGTTTGCTTCTGTTTGTTGCCTCTTCATTAATATTACTTATTGAATCAAGATTATAGGTTATCATCATATTAAAGAGGTCTATTTGTTAACTCTATGGATCTAGTTTTATCTGTGGACTTTAGACAGTCTTTCAGTTTTGCTGTTTTTTGTTTTGTTTTGTTTTGTTTTGGCAGACCTAGTAAAGCACTATACTTATCTTGGACATGTTAGGCTAACAGTTCGCAATATAGGCTCTGGAGACAGATATAAGTTAAAAATCACAGTTCTTACATTTACCAATTACGCATCCTTAGGCAAGCTATCTAACTCTTCAAAGTTTCAGTTTCCTTATCTATAAAATTGAGATAATAATAGGACTTACATCTTATGGTTGAAGAAGAATTAGAGGAAGCATTGCAAACACTTAGTGACAGTGCCTAGCACAAGGTCAGCAAATAATAGTTACTGTCATCATCCTCCTCCTCATCACTGTAATCTCTTTACCTCTCTGATTCTTTGTACCATGAGCTATTCCTGTCTCAAATATAAAGTCTAGAAACTCTACCCCTCACTTCTTTATCTTTCTTAACCTTCATTCATTCATCAACAAACATTTTTCTAGAACAAAACAGATTAAGTCTGGGCACAAAGATCTTATACACTTGTGAGGGAAGATGGAAGTTTCTGTGATGATAAATGTTCTGTACCTACACTGTCCAATATGGAAGCCAGTAGCCACATGTGTCTATTGAGCACTGGGAATGTGATCAGTACAAGTGAAAGACTAAGGTTTTAATTTCTCCAGTGGTTAGAGTGAATATTTACATTATTTGGTTGCTGCCATCTGCAGCCTTCCTGATTATCTCTATCAGTCTTATCAGAAGGCAGAACTCATCTCTCACTACAAACATTAAAAGCCCCAGATACTTGCTCTTCTAGCTTTCCTTGCAGTTAGAAGATGGGGACAAGGCCTAGGCTCAACCAATAAGATGTGCCTACACTAGTCTTTGAAATAGAAACTAATTATGCAAAGAAGCAGAAGCAGAGAATCTCTTCTGGTATGGTGGCAGCCACATCAAGTTCTCAGGGCAATGCTAGTAGTTCTGATGGGGGAATCTATTGTTCAGAACTGGTGATAGAGTGAACTTTGGTGTTCTCTGTTCATTATTGCTTAACTATAACTTTAGTTAAACTACCTAATTTCTCCAATCTTCAAGGTAAAATACCTAAAAAATAGTTACAGTCATACCTACTCTTTGTGTAAATGTAAGTAAATAAGTTTGGTAAAGAGAAAGCTTTGGAGGAACATAATCTCCTCAGAGTTTTATTTATTTCCTTTTTGTTTGTTTATTGTTGGGGGGGAGCGACTCTCCCTTTGTGATAAGTAGTTATTATCTCCATACAATTTTTATGAATTTCCCTGGACATCAAGTCTCTAAGCATCTATTAAATAGAGCTGCTGGCTAGCACTTAAATTAAGAGCTCTACTTAGAAAAAAATAGTGATGGTAAGTTGTTTTCTTAGTGTCTTTCTACTCCTCTCTTGTGTCTCCATTTTCTTATTCAGTAACTCTGTCGTCCCACTCAGCGCACCCCCCACTGCCCAGTGTACATTATAAAAAACCAGGAGCTCCCAGCCTTCCCTTCTCTCTGCCCAGCCAACAGCTTGCTTGCAGAACCACTGGGCCCTGTTCTCAGTAGGAAACTGATATACCCATTCAAACCAAGGAATTAATGGCACATTCGAGCTTGATTAGCCACTTTTCCCACACAGAAGTTTCGTTTGAGCTAAAGCCTCCTTATTGTGGTCTGAGGAAGATAATTAATAACACACTCACTGAAATAATAGACCCATTGAAAAATATGCATGGGGGACAAACAGGGACGTGCCTATTCATTTTATTGTGGGTAATGCTGAACTAGAGAATTTGGCCCGAGTCTGGTGGTAAAACGGGCTTCCTAATGCTCCCTCGACCTCTGCTCCTCATCCACAATGCCAACTTCAGATCTTAAGACCCATTTGAAGGGAGTGTCAGTTTATGGAGAATCCTTACCCAGCCAGCTGCACAGAGAACACCTATTTGCATCTCACCTGCCAAGAGTAGGGACAGTGACTCAGAGGTCATGTGTACATAAAGACCTTTGGCATATAACCTCACCAGACAGAGAAACAGGAATTAACAGAAGTCATACTCTTACTGTCTCATCAATCAGGTAAGCCACTCGTTCTCACATAGGAAAAGCAAGTGAGAAATGGAAGAACATTTGGATGCTTCTACCCTTTACGTACCAGAAGTCAGAGGTTCCAATTTATGGACCAGCAGAAACCTGGTAGAGGAAAATGATGCTTCATCCTACTTTCCCATAACATAAGAATGAGATTATAAACAGGAAATTAAGGCAGTTTTCAAGGACAGATGTGGGATAATAAAGGCTTTCCTAGTGCCATTTAATCACATCTCAAATGTAGAAACTTGCTATGTTTTTGTGATTAGTTGGTGTTTTAAGCATCCTCTGTTGTCTTGCCTTTTACAAAAAATCTAGTCATTCACAAGTCTTTTCTTTTTTTTTCTACATAATGTAAAAGGCCAGTGGAATACAAAATAATGCACCTAACTGTAAGCAGAATATTTCAGGTTCACTCCTGGTTAGAATATTTACAAGAGATTATAAGTCTTTTGAGGTCTGAAATAGTACATTCCTTTACCTTATAGTAAAGACCTGCTGCAGTACTTAGCATATAGCACATAATGGATGCTCAATAGATGAATAAATTAACCTCACCAGACTCCTTCTCCTCTCTTCTTAAAAAGGTCACCTTAATTCTTTGCACTTCTTCCTTCCAATTTCTTGTGATCCCTATAAGCATCCTCATTTCCGTTTCCCTCACTCATCTTTCTCCTAGGCAATTGTTTCGTTCTTGTAATGCGTTATTTTTCTTTCTCCCTCTCTTACGTTCTCCTTTCACTCACTCTTCCCTTTCTTTCTCCCCTGCCTCCATAATTATCTTAAAATAACCTTTCCAGGTGTGGCTTGGATAACTGGAGAGAAACATCTTAAATCAAGCGATATTGAAACTGATTAATTACTAATTGGTCATGGAGAAAAAAGCCAGAGATCTATCCTGGCCTGCTCTGAGACAAAGCTGTATGGTATCTATTTTGATATCACAAATACCACAGATAAAGGGGCTGTCAGTCTTCCTTGACTGAGCATTTACTTGAATCTAAAACTTATTTCCAAGAAGCTGATCCATATTTAACTAGGATGCATATTTATAGAGATTTACCTATAAAAATCGTATGTATTCATATTATCTCTATCCAATTCCTAAATTAAGAAAATCTAAATTAGTGAAAGGGACAATATCTTTTCTTCTTTAAGTGCCTAAAATAAACAGAACCCATCCTGGACCTCGTGTAATGTAATAAATATTACTTTGAAATAAGTAGTTCAAATTATCACTATGAAACCCCCCAATTGACAATATTTTGAATTTTCAATAGATCTGAAAATATATGAAATATTTTCTGTCTTTTCTGGTAATTCTCCTGACAATAAAATTATTAAATTTTATTACAATCTAACTGAAGACAAAACAAATAATAAGGAACAAATAGTTACCTGGGGAGATTTAACTTTCTCATGAGGATTGTGAACTAGAAAATTAAAATGAAGTTTAATATTGACATGTGTAAATTAAATTAAAGAACAGCAAACTAATAATAAGCCTATGATATTCAGTAAGGGAAATTACTCAAGGGTAGTTGGTTTGAGGTGTTTGGTCTTAAGGAAGAAATAAGGTGGAAGTGAAGAAATAAAAGATGGTGACACATATTCAGGATCTTGTCCTACAGGAGTGAGAAATGTTTCAGGGGTTAGATTAACCTCCTGGAGCAGAAAGAACAAGTGATAGTTCTGAGAAACAGACAGCAGGCAGAAATTCAGACAGGTCAGGAATTGACATGCGAAGGACAGCAGTAATTATTTGGGACCAGTTACTGGGTTTCAGGAGCAAAACTGTGGCTATTTTAGTCTCAAAAAGACTGGGGACTGTCCAAGAAACCAAAGGAAAGACTCACACAACAGGAAGAATAAGACAGCCAGCGTTTGGCTCTAGGAATAAGAGGAGAGCCTAATTCTTGGAGCTCAAACCAAGGTCAGAGCATAAACAGAAGTCAGGTTGCCTGGATTTTGATTCTCTAAGCAATGGCCTTAAAGGTCCTGATATTTCCTGGGACCAGTGACAGAATTAGTTCCAAGGGAGGGGGGATGAGTTAAATTTACAAGAAGGGCTAACGTAGCACCAGCTTTGAAATTTAGAGGAGAAAATAGACAATCATTATGTGAATTACTACATAAAGTAGTAAAAAATATTCTATTCTTAGAATCCTGTGCTGCAAAAAAATGCTGAAGTTAGTGATAGAACCTGTCTTAGGGTGGCTGGGATAGGTAAATGTATAAATACATAGCAACTGCTTAGAATAGTGCCTGACACATAAGAGGTATTCAATAAATGTTGGCTTACTATTGTAAGTATTATTAATCTGTAACTGTTTTGCAGTTGTTCATGGCAACGCTGCTCTACTCAAAGCTTCTGAAAGAAGCTGCAAAGGGGACTAACTGCAGGAGGTTTTTTAGCAGCTTCATGATTTCAAAGGTTATATTTGAGTACCTTATAAAAAGCAAGAGATGCCTAGCCAGCATGGGTTATAGGAGATGTGTCCTCAATCAAAGTCTGAGAGTAAATGTGCTGAAGACCCTGAAGACTGCTTCCGTCTTGAGAGACCAGGAATCTACAACCCCAGATTTAATTTCCAGGTGCCTAGTTGTAGGTCAAATGAGAGAGGCTTGGAATCGGATAAGTGTAATTAGATTAGAGATAAGGAGACTACAGCCTTTGGTAAAAGATGTGGAGGTAAAATTTGTCTTTATTGCCTCCACACTACGTCCCGTTCTAGAGGGAGTTATGACACTTATAGTTTTCTCTGTCTGCCCAAGACTGATCCCATCCTTAACTTCTACCAATCTTCTACCGCTATTTTGCTTTCATTCATTCACTGATTGATTGCCTCATTCATTCACTCATTCTTCACAGTTTTCAATACTAGCTAATCACTTGTGGACTCATGGGTTTCATGGACCACTAATAAAATTTTAAGAATAGTAGCACAAAATGTTGCTATACTTGATTTTTCACAGTAAGAACATTTAACAACCACTCCAGTAAAATCATCACTTCATACACCAAAGGATATTATAAATCTGTAACAAATAGAATGGATATAAAGTCACATTAAAACACTGTTTAAAAATAATGGAATAGATATTTTGTCTTGACAAACTCATTTCCTTGCCATTTTGCTTCTCACTTGATCCTGGTCCAGGGAAAACTTGGTCTTGGATTGGTAGTGGCAAGATTTTAACCACTACCTTAAGCCACAACCTTCTTGCCTTCTTTCCTTGCCTCTTTCATGGTTCACCCACAACGTTCTTTATTTTTTCTAGCTGCCTGCTGGAATATGGTGTGATAAATGATCTGGCCTTTGGACATTAAACCTCAGGCTTAGTCACATTAACAAGATGCCTGTAAGGCTGAAATAGCTCAAGTTAGCATTTAAGGTACCTTAAAAGGCAAAAGGGAGAGATATATCCCTTTTGGTATTTCTAAAAAGTATCACGTAATATAGTAACTTTCTTACCAGACTGCCTTAGAACAAGGCTTTTCTTATCATTCTAACTGTCCAAGAATCTCTGTATCCAAGGCTTTATCTCTCTAGAGAAGCCCAATAGATCTATTGATACAAGACCTCAGTCAAGCTTTTCAGAGAGAGCAGTCAAAAGATTATATTATAGGTCCCTATGTTAACAAAGCATCCTGGGTAATGGTCTTTGGGTGGGAGAAGGCTCCTATTTAAATTTTTATTCTTCTCTACACAGCTTTACTAGAAGAAGACATTCTAGTCCTAAACATTTTGAAAATTATCAGTCTGTTGCAATCTGGGCTCATAAGAAGCAAGTTGTAAGTTTTTCATTTTATAAATCTTAATATGGATAACTCCTAACATGAAGTTAGTTGTTGAGATAATATAGTTATCTTTGACCTAGGGATTGCATGAATTGGATTCTTGAAAAACTGAAGACAGGCTTATTTTACAGCTAATAAAAGAATTTGAACAAGAGCAATGTTTTTCCTGTTACAGATTTTAACTTTTTTGCCCTATGACTTGATTCTCAATTACTGGACCAAGGTTTCTATTACAAAAAATGGAAGGCAAAAATCCAATGACGTTAAGTTTAGTCACCTTTTTATCCACCGACAGGTGCCATTGCCTGGGATGAAGGCAGAAAAATTCAGTGAAACACATGAGTAGACTTGATAATAGAAAAACAAATGCAACTCTAATCAATGCACTTGCTATTCAATAAGCAGTTGATCTTCCCTCTTTTGAACATTAGATATTATATTGGTTGTTAGATATTAGATATATTATTAACTATATAGTAAATATTAGTTATTAGATACATAATATATATTATATTAGTTATATATTACTTCAGCTTAAAACAACATTTATTATTTTACTTAATGAACTTAGCAGCTTAAAAATTAGAAGCTTAAAGTGGTCAACAACTATTATCTCATTTTCTGTAGGTGAGGTATGCAGGAGAAGCTTAGCTGAGGGGTTCTAGCTCAGGGTCTCTCATGAGGGTGCAGTTAAGATGTTAGCTGGGGTGACATCATCTGAAGACTTGACTGGGGCTGGAAAATGTGCTTCTACAATGCCAGACTCACATGACAGTTGGTAGAAGGCCTCAGCTCCTTGCCACATGAACCTCTCCATAGAGCTGCTTGTGTGTCCTCTCAGCATGGCAGCTGTTTTTCCTCGATGTGAATTATCTGAGAGAGTGTGAGGAAGGAGCCATAATGTCCTTTATGATCCAATCTGGAAGTTCCACGCTATTATTTCCACCACAGTCTATTTATTAGAAGTGAATCACTAAGCATAATTTTCACTCAGGGGAAGAGGGATTATATTCACCTTTCAGAGAAGAATCAAAGAATTCGTTGACATATTTTAAAATCATTACAAGTATTTTTAGTTTTGGGCCAAGATATATAAATCATTCTTATCATTACTTAATAATTGTCACTACGGCTGTATTCTGGTCCTGTAAGGTCACATTTCTATGATTTAATAATCTTGAACAATTCTTTTTCCTCCAGGAAATGACTCTGTTCAAGCTGCTGGGAGTTGAAATATGTGGAAGAGGTAGCACTTCTCTTTTCTCCTTCCTTCCCCTTCCCTTTCCATTACCCCAATTCTCTCTTTCTCTCCTCTAACCCTACCCCTCCACCCCCTTGCTTCTGAAGCCCGTACAACAAAGTGTAGACATGTGGGCTAAGGGATTGTGCATTTATGCAGATCTATGTAGTCATGTGGTTTCTGAAACAATAGCTGACTTTTGGATAATTAGCTATAACCTGTAACTCAACTACCTGTAAAACTCTGAAGGAAAATCTTTAGTCATCTAGCCCTTTCACATACAGCACATCCAGCAGCTTACACTCATTGTAGCCATGGTGGCACAGTTTTATATTCTAAATGTGTGACTTTCTATTTCATCTGATAGTGACTGAGCATGGTTGTTTCACTATTTTTTATGGGGTAATTTTTTTTTTCATTTATACCATCACATTCTCATCTGTTTATACCGAATTGCAAAAAAAAAGTCTCAAATATTATATTTTACCTTTTCTCAATCATCTCTATTGGTTTAGAAGGTGTTGCTATGGACTAAATTATGTCCCCTCAAAATTCATATGATGAAGCCCTTATCCCCCAATGTGGCTGAGTTTGGAGACAGGACCTGTGAGGAGGTGATAAAGCTTAAATGAGGTCATGAGGGTGAGGTCCTAATCCCACAGGACTGGTGAAGAGGAAGAGACAGCAGAGCTCTCTCCCTCTGCCATGGGAGGACACAATGAGAGGGTGGTCATCTGCAACCCAAGGAGAGATTTCTTGCTAGCATCTTGATCTTGCACTTCTAATCTTCAAATTTCCATGTAGGGGATTTGGGGTTTATTTGTTGAATTTGTAGAAGTTAGGTGTTATGGCTTTCTAAGGTATTGAAAACCTAATATATAATCTTGTCATATTTTTCAAGTCTTACATTATGACATTACATTCTTACTTAGACTTATATAAAATTAACCTCTGGGAATTGTCCTGGAAACTTTCTAGTAAAATGTGGATCCCAGGAAAGACTTCTAACTAAGAAAGTCTTCACGGTCTATGAATTCAGTTGCTTCTATAGGTTTTAGTTGACTTTAAGCTCAGTACAAGTCAACCAGACTGAAAAATAAATGCCCAAGAGAATGAGAAGACATGCCACAGACGGGGAGAAAATATTTGCAAAAGACACATCTGATAAAGGACTGTTATCCAAAATATACAAAGAACTTTTAAAACTGAACAATAAGAAAACAAACAATTGGATTAAATAATGGGCCAAAGATCTTAACAGACACCTCACCAAAGAAGATAATCAGATGGCAAATAAGCATATGAAAAACCACTCCAATTATATGTCATCAGAGAAATGCAAATGAAAATAACAATGAGATACCACTACACACCTATTAGAATGGACAAAATCCAGGACACGGACAACACCAAATAAGGTTGAGGATGCTCATTGCTGGTGGGAATGCAAAATGGTGTAGCTACTTTGGAAGACACTAGAGCAGATTCTTACAAAACTAAACATACCCTTATCATATGAGTCAGCAATTGCACACTTTGGTGTTTACCCAAAGGAGTTGAAACTTATGTCTACAAAAAAACCTGCACACAAACTTTATAGTAGCTTTATAGTAGCTTTATTCATAATTGCCAAAATTTGGAAGCAGCCAAGATATCCTTCAGTAGGTGAGTAGATAAATAAACTGTGGTACATCCAGACAATGGAATATATTCATCACTAAAAAGAATTGAGCTATCATGTCATGAAAAGACATGAAGAAATCTTAAATGCATATTACTAAGGGGAAGAAGCCACTCTGCAAAGGCTACAAATTGTTATGATTCAGACTATATGACATTCTGGAAAACTATGGAGAAAATAAAAAGATCAGTGGTTACCAGGAGTTGGAGTGGGGGAAGGGACGAATAGGCAGATCACAGAGGATTTTTAGGGATTACTGGGTACTTATAAACTAGTAAAATGTTCCTCAAAATGCTGCTCTTCCCCACGGCTGAAAAAGTCTCTGGACATATGGGAAAGTTTTCCTGCTGCTTATGCTGATGAATTATACAGTTAAATGAAAGCACGTCAGAACCATTAATAAGCTAAAACAAGAGTTTTGAAAAACAGATTTTTTGGTATGTTGAAATTCTTTGGCTTCTTCTTATTTCATACAATTTTAACTGGTTTGAGAGTCAAGATTGTCAGATTTATCTTAGTTTCTCTTGTGGCATCTAGTAGAGTGCCTAGTAGACAATAGAAACTGAATAGATAATGTGGTATTGAAATGAACATTTTTTCCCCAAAATTTAATTTCCCAACTCTCTTACTCTCTTTTCCTCTGATATCATTGTCTCTAACTTATGAACAAAGAGTTTTGTTCATGTAATGCACATCCTGACAAGTGCTAATCGCATATTTTGATACATGTCTTCAAGGTGTCATATTTTGAGATTTGGCTAGGAAGCCTAGTTATTTGTCACAGGACAGAGGCAACTGTGAGAGGTGCACCAGGACCAAGAGTTGCTGTGAGAGGGACGGACTTAGCTACATGGTAAAGAGTCATACTGGTTGTGCAGCACTGCTTCCTAAGGTTCCCCTAACAACATGTCATAATAAAAGTATTATTTGTCATCATGGACTCCAGAGAGGGTAGCAGGGGGCTCTGGTATTGGTAGGAAATCCATGATAGGGGATCAGAATGTGAACTGTGTCCACAAGAAGCAGGACCACAGGCTGGGATTCTCCTATGGGAGGGAAAATCATTCAGCAACAATCAATCAGCAAACATTTCTTGAGCATGTAGATTGTACCAACAACTTGGCCATGTGATGGCAGTCCCAGAGGGAGAAGACAGTGGAAAAATTGTCCAAAAGATTTTTGAAGAAATAATAAACAAAAATTTCCCAAATTTCCTGGAAACGATCAACTTACACATTCAAGAAGCTCAGCAAATCCCAAGCAGGGAGATATATATATATACACACGCATATATATATGTCTATGTATATGTGTATATGTTTACGCAGAGAGAGATACTGAGAGATGCAAAATTAAACACGTGTAGCAATATCATAGTCACAGTTGTGAAAACCAAAGATAAAGAGAAAATCTTAAAAGTAGCCAGAGAAGACAATAATTTACATATGAAAAAAAATAAAACAAGTTATTCCTTACTTATTATCAGAAACACAGAGGCTGGAAGATGATGAAAGAGTATCTTTAAAATACCAAAAACAAATACGTCAACTCAGAATTCTAGATCCAGCAAACATATAATTCAAAAATGAGAGTGAAAGAGACATTTTCACAGAATTGAAAGCTGACAGAAATTGTACTAACAGACCTGCACTAGAAGAAATGCCAAAAAGTTCTTGAGGATAAAAGGAATGATATCAGATGACGCTGAGATCTACAGTGGAAACAAAGGGCACTGGAAGTTGTAAATGTGTGAATTATCTCTTCTTTTCTTTTGATTTATTTAGAAGACACCTGACTCTTTAAAGCAAAAAATACATGATTGTATTTTAGAATTTATAACTTCAGCAAATGTAATGTCTATGATAATTGCACAAAAGATGAGGGGTTGCAGGGTTATTAGTTTTACATCCAGTGGCAGAATCTTAACTTTAAGGGGACTGTGGTAAGTTCAGGATGCACCTATAAAGGACTAGTGCACCCACTAAAAATAGTACAAAGAGGTGAAATTGAAAAGCCAATAGAGGAAATGAAATGGAATACTAAAAAAATATTCAGTTATCCCAAAAGAAGTCGGAAACAGAAGAACAACAAGCAATTAAGACAAATGGAAAATGGTAGAATTAAACCCAACAATATCAATAATTATATAACATATAAATAGATCAATCACTTCACATAAAAGGCAGAGATTTGCAGGCTGGATAAAAATGTTTTACTGCTAAACTGACAACATTTCTCTATTAAGGGGAGAAAAAATGCAGAGCAGGCACTATAAATGCCATGGTATAGTCCAAAGTAGAAGTTTCAGCCTCTTGCAACTGATTCTTTTTTTTTTGACCCTTGTATAGTGAAGTGTAAAGATAGATACTGTTTAAATCTAGGTTCTCAAACTTACTAGTGGCATGACCATAAATAAGTCACTTAATCTTTTCGGGACTCAGTTTCTTCATCTATAAAATGCAAAAGTAATAGAACCTGCTTTTTTGAGTTGTTGTGAACCAGGCTTCCCTACAGTTTTCATTTCAAGACACACATGGAGAATGATTATATATAGATAGATATGAATATATAAATGATTATATATGTATTTATATATATTTATATTTAGACAGAGAGAGATACTGAGACAGATACTTATGATTAGGAATTTTCTCATGTGATTATAGAGACTGGTAAGTCCCAAGATCTGAGGGTGAGTCAGCAAGCTGGAGACCTAGGAGAATTCATGGTATAGTTCCCACCTGACGACCAGCAAGCTCAAGACCCAGGAAGATCTTAAGTCTCAATTCAAGTCTGTTGGCAGGGAAGAAGCTGATGTCCTCATTCTAAGGCAGTGAGGCAGGAAGAATTCTTTTTTACTCAGGTGAGGGTCAGCCTTTTCGTTCTACTCAGGACTTCAAGTGAGTGGGTAAGAGCCATTCACATTAGGAAGGGCAATCTGCTTTACTCAGTCTACTAATTTAAATGTTAATTTCATCTAAAAACACCCTCACAGAACCACTCAGAATAATATTTGATCAAATAAATGGGCACCCCATGGCCCAGTCAATTTGACACATAAAATTAGCCATTGCAACGACTAATTTAACATTAAAAAGTAAATCAGAATTTGTGTTGAAATAAAAGGGGTTGGCTAGGTCATAGAATTATGATAGCAAGTTGAGCTGATGGAAGAACCCAAAAAGGAAAGCCATTACACTACCAGGAATTGCTTCCACATGTCTGGCCACAAGACACCCATGGTGTCATAACCCAAACTGCGTGAATAATAAATTCTGAGCCATCTTTAGCAACACACACACACGCTCCCTGTCTCACAACATACACAACCTGAATCTACAAATGAAAAAATCTGAGCATAATAATGCTGCTGCAATGAAATCATACCTGAATTTCAGGACTTGCTAACAATTTAGCTCAAATAACATATTATTTCGTGGACTCTTAAAATCTAAACAGTACAATTACTATTTTTTAATGTATTTTTAAAAGTATTTAGGTAAAGGGTACCATGAAAACTTTTCTAGGTAAATTTTAAATGATATCTATTATATGTTGCCAGTATTAAAATTAATTTGTGCTAATTTAAAAATTGAAATACACAGAATAGCACAAAGCAGAAAAAAATGCATCCTTCATCCCATCACCTAGTGACAGTTTAGCTGTACAGTATTAATCATCGGCACTATGATTAATCTCTCATGCTCTTGAATAAGTACTTTCCCTCCAGATTAGCACAGAGGTAGGGAGAACCCTGGACTGGGAATCAGGACACCTGAATCTTTAGCCCTATTGCTTTTAACGTTTACCTGCAGTCTAGGTGGACTAGATGATGTGAATTACTTCTTAACTACTTCTTTTAGCCCTAATGCTCTATGATGCTCTCATATTATGGATGACTTCTAGTAGACTGATTAATTTCTACCAAGAGAAAAACTCCCATCATTAGTTTAAGGAGTTAATGTTAAGTATAAATATAAATACTGATGTTTGCTATCATCCCATTTTCCCCTCCCCCGATCACCAGTGCTTCATTTCTTAAGTGTTTCAGAAAAGACACACTTATGATATGTGTGTGCGTGTGTGTATTTTAAAGTAGGTTAAATATAACCCAGTTTTGGGTATTAAGGGACTAATGCTCACATTGCTAATTACCATGTCACTTACCTAAAACAAGCTATGATTGAAGTCACTAATGAGCCATATCTTATAAACATACTTTGAGGTCATGCAATGTGATTGGTCTAAGTGGTTGCTCTCTGCATTGGCCAGATTTGGGATTGGGGCTGATATTACTCTGAGCCAAATTTATTCCACATATAAACTTGCTTCAGGAGCCCAATTTTATGATAACCTGAACCTAGGATTTTAGTGCAAATATCAAGCTAAGGTCAGTGTTGCTCTAATTAGAGCTTAGACCTTCATTTTGTGACACTAAAATGTCAACAAATGCATTCAATGCAATAACATTATTTTTAATTTCAAGAGTCCAACATGGCATTTTAAAGCACAGTGAAACACTTTCCTAGAATTTAATTTAATAAGACATAGTTGAGCAGATGGAGAATAGAAAGACAAGCTGTGTTCTAGTTTATTTTCTAAGCAGTGCTATTTTCTCATGAACCAATCACTCTATTGGACTTTGGAAAACATCAGCAAATCAGAACTGTAGGAGAGGGTGCCAGTAAATTAAGACTTATTGCAAAACATTACAGGTAAAATGACTCATTCAAAACCACGAGACCTCTTAAGGAAGTACTAATTTAGTCAATCAAGGTGATAGGGCTTTAGAAAGTAAATTATGCTTAAATGAGCTTCTCATGTGGCTCTAATCCTTTAAATGGCTCCCAGAGCACGTCTATACCGATGACAGAATTGCAATGGTAATTTCCTTGGATGTTGCGGGATCTAAGAGTTTACTGTGAGAAAGGGAAAGACTAACATTCCAAAGTTAAACTATTATGTATTGGATGATGTATAAAGGAAAGGACCCCAAAGCCTCTCCATGCAATTCCTAAGTCAGGAGTCAAGCACACATCTCCTCTCCTACCAACTACAGTGGGAATAAGGAATTTTGCTTTTCTCTCTAGTTTCCATCACCAGGCATGTGTAGTCTCTCTTATCATATGTGTTAGATACATAAGGGCTACACATGGAAGTTTAGAAGAAAAAAAAAAAGAGTGGAGAGGAGAAATAGAGTACTGGGGGGATAGAAGGAGCTGTAGGAGCCAGAGCACCATGCTGGGAGTTAGCCTTCATAGCCCTCTTTTCTTCTTCACTAGTAAAGATGGTCTCAGTTCCTTTTCTCTTTGTTGCTGCCACTTTTACTCTTGGTCGCTATTTCTGCATGATAGTTGGGTTCAAAACAAGGGCCCTTTGCAACGTTTTGTTAAAAATGTATCGTGAGAGGACTTCTGCTTCCAGACATGGTGAAGTAACAGGGACAAGATCTACCTTCCTGCTTTAAACAACTAACTGAACAACTGATATGAATGAAACAAGAGACATTGGACAACAGGCAACATAGAAGAGTGATTCTTGACAGAAGCAAAACAAATGAAGTGAGACTTACGATTGCCCCAGCTCACTGCCTAGAGAGAGTATCCAGCCTGTAGAAATGGGAGGGGGAACTTAAACAGAGCCAGAGAGAGGGACAGAGACAGAGACAGACAGAGACAGAGAAAGAGTGCTCTTGAGACCCCCAGAGATTCCTCTTGGGTCAACAGCAAAGTACTGCTGATAAATGCATGCCTGTGAGGAAACTACCCAAGGCTGGGGAAGTGCCAGCGTACAGGAACAGGTCGAACAATGTCTAAAGATCACACTGGGCCAGGAATAGTTCACAAACACACAAATGGAAAGACTTCTTAACGTACGTGTTGTCAAGTAACGTTCTTAGAAGAGTATTGCCTTAACAGTGAGAAGAAATTAGCCCTAGCCTAAGGGTTGTTCTGCACCAGTCTAGCGAAGCTCAAACAGGAGCTTTGAAAGGTTTACATTGTTTCAAAGTGACTTAAGTATGTCTCAGACAAATCTCTAAAAATATTTAAAGGGCTTCAACAAAATCCAACACCCAATAGGATAAAATTTATCATCTCTGACATCCAATAAAAAATTACCTAGCAAGTAAAGAAGCAAGAAAATATGACCCATAATAAGGAGGCAAAATCAACCAAGAGAAAGAGATCGTGAAATGCAACAGATGATAGAATTAAAATAGGACGTTAAAACAGTTATTCGAATATACTCCACATGTTCAAGAAGGTAACAGAAAGCGTGAGCATATTAAAGAAAGATATAGGAGATATAAAGAAGATGCAAATCAAATTTCCAGAAATCAGAAATACGCTATCTGGGATGAAAAACACGCTGGATGGCATTGACAGCAGATTAGGCACTGCAGGGGAAAAAGAAAACAGCAGTGATTTTAAATTGTATCAATATAAAGTCTCCTAATTGAGACACAGAAAGCAAAAAGACTGAAAAAAAAAAGACCAGAGCCTCATTATATGTGGGACAATATCAAGTGAGCTAAAATATGTGTAATTGGAGTTCCAGCAAGGGAATGGCGCATAAAAACAATGAAAGAAATAATGACTAAAAACTTTCCAAATTTGGTGAAAACTACAGATTCTGTTCTCTACCACAGATATACTGAATCAGATTGATTAGGTAGGCCTGTCTCTGTGATAAAATATGAACCGTTGGAAATAGATGAGTGGAATGGGAAAATGAAAAGTGTCTTTGAAGGAAGTCTGTAAATTTAAACTGAAATAGAGAAGTGATCTGAACCTGAGGGTTGGGTATCCTGCCTCTGTGCCCAACGTGTGTGTGCGCACACATGTGACACACACACACACACACACACAGAGGCATACCATGTTGCGAAATCTGATAAACATTTAATGAAATCTTTGAAGAAAAGTGGAGCTTCTCCTAAAAAGACCATACAAGCTGGGTGAACTCTTCTCCTCTGGGTCTCATGGCCTCAAGCTATAGTAAAGCGGATGAGCTATATTAACATGGATGAAACACTGTTGTTAATTATGCAGATTGACTCTGGTGAAGATATACAGGTTTCAGATAAGGTGGGAAGTGGATTAGGAAAGATCTCTGCATACTTCTTGTAGATCTGCTCACGTTAGCATGAGCAAACTGAAAAGATACAGCAGGATGATTGTGCAAATACAACAGCACCCTTTTGTCATACAAAGAAAGAGAGAATAGAAAACACAAAGTACCCACTTGAATATAAACATAATCTAAAGAACAAATGAAAATTACTCATTAATATCTTGCATTGTAGGGGAAGTTAATAAAAGGACAAATTCCATAAATCAAGAGATTGAAGTCCAGGAAACAAAACACCAAAATAAAATCTAAAGAGAATTTACAGAATTCAGGAAAAAATCTGAGGTCCAAAATCTACCTTTACAGAACTAAAAATATATATTAGAACAACAAAATAAACTGTATTAAAATTGAATCAAGTTATTTCAAGGAAGAAACAAACACAGAAGATGAACAAAGAACACGAAAACAAGAAATAAAGAGATCAAAGTAATAGGACAGACATAATATATATGGGGGATAGAACTTAAATATAAGGGAAATTGAGTTGCTAAGTCACAGAATATAACAACTCAATAATAATAAAAAGAATTACAAATAAAATAGAAAATAAAATTCCTTGAATTAATGGCATAGCAATAGGGAGATTGAAAAGCACATCTAGTTAAAGAAAAACTGTTGTAGAATCATCAATAACAAGACATGTCTTCGTTAAATTATTGAGCTTTAAAGAAAAATATGTCAATCTTTAGGCATCACAGTAGAAAGGGCAAGTCGCCTTCTAAAATGAGAAAAGTATCATGGTATTTCAACATTTTTCTCAGCAACAGGCAAATGAGTTAACGAGTGTCTGGCTGCACGCCCAGTTGTGCAAGCTGTGCGGGATGGGCTGCAGAGAGAAGGAAGAAAAGACCTGGGTGTGGCCTATGAGACGCAAAGGTTTTTTGGGTCTCACTTATGGGGAACATCCAGGAGTGGCCTGTTGGAAGCAGTTGTGGGCAGAGAGGGGGTTGCTTATATAAGCAGGGGAAGAAAGATTACATGCCTGCCAAGAGGGACTGTTTTGGGACGACCAGAGTTCCCAGGAACAGGAGCTCACAGGGAAGGGCTCTGTATTCCTTCAAGATATGAAGTTCCTTGAGTGAGATAAGTTAAAATAGGGTTGACCAGGCCCTGGATCATTACAAATCCCGGATGGTTGGTGTCCTGTCCAGAAGAGAGCCAGAACGACACATGGCTTAAAGAGCTCGCAGTTTATTGCTGAGCATGTGAGACCCTACAACAGAGTTCTGAAGAAAGAGAGACCTAAAAATATTTTAGCTAGCCAAGTTGGTTTTCATTTCTTAGGTAAATGGGCTAAAATTCTCAAAAAAAAAAAAAGAAACCCAGCAAGCAAAGAAACTCTTTGAGAGACCATCTTGTCAGCACATTACACTAGTGAAAACTGTTCAAAACCATAAATGGAAGCTGATGTACCATATGTCAAAATTTAAAAGATTATGTTTGGTACCATGAGGGGCCTCATTTACATAAATATGAATATCTTAGTCCACATGTCCAAGCATTCTCCATACTTTCACAAACAGTCATCCCTTGGCCACCCTTTGGTCTAAGTGTGGTGGTTTGGTCCACAAACAGGAGAACAGACCTAGGGAAGATGCCTGTGTAGGCTCTGGAAATAGGTTCAAGGCTGTTTGGTCAGAGAATGTTCAGCTCCCACGTACTCCAGATATCATCTAGAATAGGCAGAAAGCACCACGTGCCTTGCACCTACAAACCCCTTGCTCCATAGAGAAAGACATGTGTTGGGATAAGCTAGTTCAAGGCCCTTTAAAGTACAGGGCTTGGGCAGGAGTATCTAAGTGTGGTACCAGTGGCCATAGTACCTACAGGTTCTTGAAGAAACTACTGAGGATAAAATCCTGACAACCAGGAAGTGAATGGAGAAAACCCTAAAACATTAAACTGCCACTCAATTCCAGAAGATGGTGAAGGAATGCCTATAGCATTTAGCAGTAAAGGGACTGAACCAATAACTTTATGCTCCTCAACATTCTTTTCTTTAGTATAAAATGCAACAGACTGGCACTTTCAAGCACATGCTAATTTGTAGAATGCAAGAATTATGAGCCTTTCTTTTAAAAAAATATTTATTTAGTGATTAAATCCATTTAACCCAGAAATGACTACAGAAAAGTGTGATAAAAAGACTGCTGGTTATCACTGCATCTATTTAAATACAGAAATCCAAAAGACTGAAGGAATTAGGCTTATATAACGGAATATAAACGTTATAAATTCCGTAATATAAAAAAGTACATGACCAAAGTTAGGGAGTGGGAAGTAAAGACTGAAGTATACATAAGTGATAATTTCCTCATCTTTAAAAGCAGGGAGTCAATTGTTCTGCCTAAAATTGAAACAGGTCATTTGAAAGAAATCTTAACTCTAGATATTTAACATTGCCTCATGTCTACGTTTCTTCTCACAGAAGGGTAAGGAAATTGCATATTGAAGAAACATATACTTAAGGTTCAGCAGTTTCTTCAGCTTCCTTTAGCTTTCTTCTGTTAAAGGCAAAAATTAAATCCAATTGTATCTTTTAAAAGTAGCATGGATAGGGATCAACTTTTAATAAAATTACTTTTGTCTTTTGATTAGTCTATTTATCATCTATCTGTCTATCATCTATCTTCCTACCTCCTCACAGATCTGTTCACTTATCTGTTTCTCTATCCTCCACCTTATTTATCCATTTATCTGTCCATTCCTTCCTTGATCTATAAATCTTCATCAAGACATGTCTAGAATGATAATCATTTAATATAATTTTGTAGTGTTATTTGGGTCATTTTGTTAATTTCTTCTTTATGTTTATTTCTATTTCTTGATTTCATTATAATACAACAAACATGAATACATTCACAAAAGCAACGAGGGCCTTATTTTAGCCAGCTAAGTTTGAAAATCACTGATGCTGTATTTTGAGTGAGCAAATTCCAGGTGGAAATTTTTTGCAGAGGCGGAGGACAAAGGAAGAAAAAGAATAATAATGAAGGAAGGAGAATGAGATTATTGACCTAACTGTCAAGAGCCTATATTAAACCAAAGGCTAGACTTAGGTCCTATTGATACCCACCTACAGATCAATCTAATTGCCTGTCTTTGCTTAGAATTTCAAATAAGTCTCAAGGATTGAAGTCTAAGTGGAATATTACCTCCTGATAATTGTGATTCATCAGTGATCTTGCTTGGGAAGGAAAGTAGGATTCAAATGCCAATTTACAATGCACTCCCATCTCTCTCAGTCTCTCCATTTGATCTTGGATGCTGAAATCTGTGATGGATACAGAGATGGTGAGAAGCAGCAACATGGGAGAACTCTGGAGGAGAGTGGAATGGGGAGTGCGTCACCTCCTGGGATGTTTGTAAGGCCCTTTATATTGTAGGGGAATGTCTCCAAGACTGGCTGTGCAATCAGTCCTTTTTTAATTCTATAAAGAACGAACTGAGAATAGACACATCAGGGGAAATGCAGGGGAACCAAAGGTCCTGAAACACATTGAAGAGTCAGCCGGCTCCTGGTTGACAGGGAATTACAGAAGGCAAGAGACCGAAAAAAAAAAAAAAAAAGACTTGGAATGACAGAAGCAGAGAAAGAAGAGAATTAAGCCAGGGACCTTTGGGTTTAAATCTGCAAAGTATGAGACTGCCAAAATAAGTTGGACTGAGAATTTCAAATACCGTCTCTGTTCTTTAGATACCTGCATCTGGCAGCTCAATTTTTGAAACTGAAATTTAATTTCAGAAGGTGTGGGGACTTTATAAGACATATTAGATTCAACCATGTGAAATTGTTGTTTTCAGCAATTTCATGTGGTTCAACCTAATATTGACTTTACTGTCCCCTGATTTCCCCTGGGGTCAGACAGATTTGAGTCTGAGTTGTGGCTCAGTCATGTTCTAGCTGTGTGAACATTGGGTAGACTTCCTCCGTAAGATTTACTTTACTCATCCAGAAACAGGGAATAATATCCCAGGGTTGTAGTGAAGACTGAATAAATTGATATTTATTAAGTATTTATACTATGAAGCTTTCACTGGCAGCTCTTATCTTTTTTATTATCATTAAACACATCTTAATGTCATGCCCTCTTCTTAACTTCCTTCTCTGACGTTCATTCCAGTGCCCTTTAGATAAAGTCAGACTCCTTGACATGTCTTACAAGGCCCTTCACAGCTCCAGCTTGGGTTTATTTTGCCAGCCTCTCTTTTTCGCCATTCCCATAAAACTATAACTACTCTTCACACTCATGTCTAAGTGAAGTCCTCTCATTCCTCAGTAAGCCACTGTTTGCTCTTATTTCCTTGGCCTAGAACACTAGAGCCCAGTCTCATCTGCCTCCATCCTACTCAGACGTGCCATTTCCTCCCGGAAACTCTTAGACAACTCCTACGCTGTGTTACACAACCACAGAGCTCCCACAGAACATGGTATTTAGCCCCTCGGTTCACTCACCACCCTTTATTATAATTCTCTGTTTCATTGTCTCTCTCCCTTTTTGGGAGCATCTGTATCTGGCTTATTTTCCATGGCCTCCCACAGGTGAGGATAGTGCTGGACACATTCTAGGAGCTCAATCCTTCTCTGCTAATGCTGCCACGTGGTGGGAACTTACATTACAGCAACTTTAATTTTTTCTATTTTCACAGATACTACCTTTTCCTTCAAACACAACTCACAGATGTGTGGGCTGGCTGAAGATGAGAAAAATTCTGCATCACTACCAGTACATATAGAAGACTTATTCCATGTGCATCAGTAATTATTAAATGCATAGGCTTTTAGTTTATCACAATATTGTCTTTCTTTGTTTAGATTTATTTAAAATTTAAAAGGGAAATAAACATTTAAAGTTATGACTCTAAAATAAATTGTTCTAAATGTGATTGAAAAATGTTGTTTACCAAATATTCAGGGTTGTCAGGGAAGGAGGAGAAACTCAGTTCTTACAAAAGGATAATTTGTTACAGAAATTGTTAGTTTTGCCTTTCAAATTACTGCTTTCTAATTTTTATTTGATTTATTTAGCTTAGTTTTGTTTGTGTAAATAAGAATTTAATTTACTCCAGCTCAGTAGAACAAAAAGAGGGCGATATTTGGATAAAAAATGAACGTTTTTCCTCCAGGATGGTGTGAACTCTCCAATTTAGAAAGTGGCTGTAGAAAAAACCATGCTATAGTTTTTCTTTTTACTAAACACAGTACCTTAACACTTCTGTACTCCGGTCACCAAATGTGTGGTAATTTTTCCCTCTGTAAGCAATGCTACAACACCAGCTGGGTGTCCTATTAATTTAACTCAATTCTGACACTATCTACCTAGAGATACTGTTTGCTCCCACAGGTTATGGGTTCAGTCCCAGAAGACTGCCTCTACTTCAGATGCCAGTTGCAAGTCCAGGATGTTACTTGTGCTTCTGACTGACTGGCTAAAAATCAAAGATTACCATGAACCCCTCCTTAGGTTTGATTAATTTGCTAGAGCTTCTCACAAAATTCAGGAAACCAATTTACTTACTACAATTGCTGATGTATTCTAAAAGGATATTATTCAGGAACAGTTAGATGGAAGAGATGTATAGGGCAAGGTATGCGGGAAGGGGAGTGGAGCTTCCATGCCTTCTCTCTGACTGTGCCACTCTCCCAGCACTTTCACTAACTAGGAAGCTCTCCTTCCTTTGGATTTTTCATAGAGGTTCCATTACAAAGCCATGATTGGGTAAATAATTGGCCAATGGTGATTTTTCTTCTTCCAGTTTTGCTGAGATATAATTGACATATAACATTGTACAAGTTTAAGGTGTACAATATAATGATTTTATATATGTATATATGGCAAAATGACTACCACGATAAGTTTAATTAACATTCCTCACTTCATATAGGTACAAAGCTTTTTTATCTTGTGATGATAAAACTTTTACGATCTGCTCTCTTAGCAGTTTTGAAATATATCCTACAGTATTATTAACTATGGTCATCACGCTGTATATTACAACAACCAATCTGTTCTTTGTTTCTATGAGTTGGGTTTCGTTAGATTCCACATAGAAGTGAAATCATACAGTATTTGTCTTTCTCTGTCTGACATTTCATTTATTGCAATGCCCACAAGCTCCATTCATGTTGTCACAAACGATAGGATTTCCTTCCTTTTTATGGCTGAATATATCTGGCCATTTCGTCATTGTGCAAACATCATAGATTATGCTTACACAAAGCTAGATGGTATAGCCTACTGCACACCTAGGGTGTATGGTACTAATCTTATGGGACCACTGTCATATATGTGGTCCATCCTTGACCAAAATGTTGTTATATAGTACATAGCTATACATATATGTGAGATATATATATGTGATATATATGTCATATATATATCACATTTTCTTTACCCATTCATCCATTGATGGACACTTAGGTCATTTTCATGTCCTGGCAATTGTAAATAATGGTGCAATGAACATTTGTTGTTGTTAGTGCCATTGAGTTGATTCTGACTCCTAGTGACCCTGTGTACAGCAAAGTGGAACCCTGCCTGGTCTTTTTGTGCCATTGTCTCATCTTCTGGCACTATATCAGACAATGCTCTGCTGCTATTCATAGGGTTTTCATGGCCAATTTTTTTGGAAGTGGGTGGCCAATTCCTTCTCCCTAGTCTGGAAGCTGTGCTGAAACTTATCCACCATGGGTGACCCTTCTGGTATTTGAAACACCAGTGGCATAGCTTTCAGCATCACAGAAAGACACAGCTGCCACAGTTTGACAGTCGACAGACAAGTGGTGTGGTTCCCTGACCAGGGAATGAACTCAAGATGCAGTAGCGAAAGTGTTAAATCATAATCACTAGACCACCATGGCTTCTGCAATGAATATAAGGGGGCAGAAATCTCTTTGAGATAGTGAATTCATTTCTTTCAGATATATGCACAGCAGTGGAAATGCTAGATCAGATGGTAGTTCTATTTTTATTTTTTGATGAGCCTCCATAAATGTTTTCCATAGTGGCTATACCAAGTCACATTCCCACCAACAATGTAAAAGGGTTCCCTTTTCTACATATCCTCACTAGCACTTGTTATCTATTGTCTTTTGAGAATAACCATTCTAGCAGATGTGAGATGATATCTCATTGCAGTTTTGATTTGCATTTTCCTGATGATTAGTGTTGTTGAGCACCTTTTTATGTACCTTTTGGCCATTTGAGTATCTTCTTTATGAAAACATCTATTCAGGTCTTTTGGTCATTTTTAATTTGAATTATTTGATTTTTCGCTATTGAGTTGCATGAGCTCCTTATCTATACTTTGCTTTTTTTTTCTTATATATGTGATTTGCAAATATTTTCTGCAATTCTGTAGGTTTCCTTTCATTTTGTTGATCATTTCTTTTGCTGTGCAGAAGCTTTTCTTTCTTTTTTTTTTTTGAGGAAGATTAGCCCTGAGCTAACATCTGCTGCCAGTCCTCCTCTTTTTGCTGAGGAAGACTGGCTCTGAGTTAACATCTATGGCCATCTTCCTCTGCTTTATATGTGGGACACCTACCACAGCATGGCTTGCCAAGCAGTGCCATGTTCACACTCAGCATTTGAACCGGTGAACCCCGGGCCACAAACTTAACTACTGAGCCACTGGGCCGGCCCCCAGAAGCTTTTAAGTTTGATGTAGTCCCACCTATTTATTTTTTATTTTGTTGCTTGAGCTTTTGGTATTATTTCCAGGAAATCGCTGCCACGACTCATGGTCAAGGAGGTTTTTCCTTATGTTTTCTTCTAGGAGTTCTATGGTTTCAGGTCTTACATTAAGTCTTTAAGTCATTTTGAGTTAATTTTTGTGAGTAGAGTAAGATAGGGGTCTAGTTTTATTCTTTTGAAAGTAAATATAAAAATTTCCCAGTATCATTTATTGAAGAGACTTTTTCTCCATTGAGTATTCTCAGCTCCCTTGTCAAGTATTAATTGACTGTATATGCACGGGTTTATTTCTGGGCTCTCAATTCTGTTTCATTGGTCTCTCTGTCTCTTTTTATGTCAGCACCATACATACAATTTTGATTACTATAGCTTTATAATATAGTTTAAAGTCAGGAAGTGTGATGCCTCCAGCTTTGTTCTTTGTTCTCAGGATTGCTTGGTTATTTGGGGTCTTCTGTGGTTTCAGATGAATTTTAGGGTTGTTTTTCTATTTCTGTAAAAAATGCCTTTGAAATCTTGATAGGGATTGCATTGAATCTAGATATGGCTTTGGGTACTGTGAACATTATCACAATGTTAATCCTTCCCATGAACTCAAGATACCTTTCCATATATTTGTGTATCCTTCAATTTCTTTCATCAATGTTTTGTAGTTTTCAGTATAGAGATCTTTCACCTCTTTGGTTAAACTTACTTCTATTTTACTGTTTTTGTTGCAATTGTCAATGGAATCCTTTTCATTTATTTTTCAGATAATTTTTTCTGAGTGTATAGAAAATGCTCCTGGTTTTTATATGTTAATTTTTTATCCTGCAACTTTACTGAATTTGTTGATTAGAACTAACAGTTTTTTGGTGGAGTCTTTTGTATTTTCTGTGTGTAAAATCATGTCATCTGCAAATAGAGGCAACTTTATTTCTTCCTCTCCATTTCTGATTCCTTTTCTTTATTTTTCTTGCCTAATTGCTCTGGCTAGGACTTCCAGGACCATGCTGAATAGGAGTGGTGAGAGTGGGCACCCTTGTTTTATTCCTGATCTTAGAGCATGCCTTGCTGGCTAGGGACTCAAATCAGACAGAATTGTGCATGGAGTTTCCTGGGGATGGTGCCACAAGCTGGGCTCTGCAGATGGGCAGAACGTCTGGCTGGTGTCTCTACTCAAGTGCCACTACATGCAGGGCTGTAGGATGGACTATGCAGCTTCCCGGTTAGGCTCCTTCTTCTTTGAGGCCAGAGGCTGTGTTTAGCAATGAGGGGGGGCTGTGAATTTACTTCCCTGCCCAGAAGTGGCAGTAGAACAGACTCCAAGGCAGATAAGCTTTGCTGCTTGGGGTCACGAATCAGGCAGAACTATGTAGTGAGTTCCTTGGCCAGTTGGGGTCACCAGCTTGGCTCTGCAGATGGGTAAAGCCATTGGAAGGGATCTCTACTTGGGTACTGCTTTGAGGAGGAACTTGGTCTGCCCAGCTCTGAGCACTGGTTACTGTGAGCCCCACTGCCCCTTTCTTGATCCCTGTGGGGCAAGACCTGAGTAGGCCTTCCAGGAAGAGACACACAATCCTGGGAGAACTGAATGTCCATTTTGGACTGTTGTTATCCTGATGAGGATTTTAGGCTGGTTACTTTTAAAACTGCAGATGAGAAGCAAGCTCCCAGGAGCAGAATTTTCTTGCCCTTTTGAGAGACATTTGCATTTGTGAAGGAAGGGAGGATGACTTTGTAGGGATCTGAAATTGGCCACCCCAGGATATGTCTCTTCGGCATCGGGATTGTTTGGGGCTGATTGCTTTTGATAAACTGGGACAGGGAGGGAGGCTCTGGGGAATGGAACTTGCCCTTGTTGGGACACATTTACACTTGTAAGGTAAATCTCTATCTGTAAAAGGTGCCTCCCTCTCTGTACCAGGAAGAAGAAGAGAGATGACCTTGTCCCTAGAAACTCTTAATGGGGAAGGCAAGAACTTAAGTTGGTTGCTGTCTGGCAATCTCATGTAACTGATTTAGGGAAGTGGCTTCTAACCTTTCTAACCTTTACTTAATCTGATTTGATTCTTGTCTAAAAGTCATGGGATCACCCAATGACCAGACCCCACCTGCACTGATACCATTTTAACTTTTTTTCATGTTCTTTGCTTTGTCTTATAAAGAGACGACTCACATACCCATGCCTTATAAAATTAACCCTAACCCTCAACTCCAGGCAGCAGCAGTGGCTCTGCCTGCCCATGGGTCCTGTCCCCATGCCAGAGGGGGCAGCAGAAGCGGCAGCAGCAGCAGCTCTGACTGCCCGTGGGCCCTGTGCTCATGCTATTCCACACTATTCTCTAAATAAAAGAGCACTACTGCCAGATCTTGAGAGTCCGAGAAATCTTTCTTTTGACTCCTCGGCTCACCGACCCCGCATCATTTCCACTGAAGAAACTATAGGCCTTGGGGACCATCTCCCTGCAGCACTGTACTGGCTTAGGGGAGGGGCGATGGGGTTAGAGTGCAGCTGTTTCTCTTACCTTTCTAATGTCCAGGGAGGTGCTTCAGCCTCACCCTTGTGTTCTGGGATTTTCACAGTGAGTCTTGTCTATAGATAGTTGCTAGCTTGTGTTCTTGTGAGGGGAAATGAAGTCAGAAATGACCTATGCCACCATTATTGACCTTAACTCCCCCGCATCTGGCTATTGGTGTTTGAACTCAATCTCCAGTCCCTCTCCCCTCCTTAGAGGTCACATGGTTGATTCCATCTCTTTAATCACATGGTTGATTCCCCTGGCAACCAGCCCCCATCCATAGATGCTTTCCAAAATTCACCTCGTTAACATAAACTCAGGTGGGTCAAAAGAGGATTTTTATGAATATCAAAAGGCACCTTTTATTGTTCTTATCACTTAGGAAATTCCAAGAGTTTTAGGACCTCTGTGCCAGAGCTTTTCTATTTGAAAGAAGTGCAAATATATGCATATTTCTTATTATAAGTCACAATACCACAGAGGCCAGTTTAGAAAGGGCTCTATTTAAATGCTGGTTACTTTTACCATTCTGAAGAATGATTCAGTCTATTCCTAAAATCGAGGAGAAAGGGGTAGCTTTTCATTTTCTTCTGAGACTATTATTTTCAATGTCTCATGATTTTACATTAAATATTTCGCCTTCTTTGAGAACAGTTATAAAGCATATTATTAGATAGAATCCTTTACACATGACAAGGAATGTTCATGTATTTTTTTTTTTTTAGAGATTGGCACCTGAGCTAACAACTGTTGCCAATCTTCTTCTTTTATTTTCCTTTATTTTTTTCCTGCTTTTTTCTCCCCAAATCTCCCAGTACATAGTTGTATATTTTAGTTGTGGGATGTGGGATGCAGCCTCAACATGGTCTAGTGAGCGGTGCCATGTCTGCGCCCAGGATCTGAACCCTCGGCCCTGGGATGGGCCCCTGTTCTGGTATTTTTTTATTTGATTCTTATCAAAATTTTGTGATGTGACTGCAGATGTGGAAATTGAATCTGAAAGATGTAAAGTAATTGCCACAGCCCATTTAATCAGTGACAGAGAACTGAGTTTTGTACCCATGTCTTCTCAAAACATAATTATGAAATAATCTATAGGCAATGTTTTAAATAATTCTTCCTGCTTTTGTTGGATTATCCAATATAATAATCGATTCCATTGTATTGTTAAATTATTTTCATATGAATTTCCTCCCCAAAAACGGTTTATTTCATGTTACTTTTTTTCCTCCCTTAAATTGACAGAATTCTCAGTGTTTACAATTGAGATTTATAGATATATAGAAAATAAGGTATTTTAAGTGTTAGTTCCTAAAGATTACTGGATATATCATGGATCATTCATTGCATTTTCTATAGTGGATTGCTTCAATGTCTTGGGGATGTATTTACTGCAGAAACATTCCTCATAATCCTATTGAAAAATATGCATTTGCTTCATTACCTCTCTATTATCACCTTCCCAAATGTTGTGCTTGGAAAATACAAACAAAAAAAGTGCTTATGTGAATGGTGAATGGGACTTTAGATAGAAAATAAATTGTATTTATTGGCTGGTATTTAGCATTCTCATAGGAATTTCAGTAGCACAGACTATTGAAAAAAGAGAAACCACCTTTCTGCAGTTATTGCCCTTTCACAGTATAAATGCTTAATTTCCAGCAAAGCATTGTTTGAGATTATTCTTTTCTCCTAAGGAATACCACAGCAGAATCAAAATTTTCAAGCTTAATATGGAGAGAGGATATTTTTCCTTTTATTTTATGACATATTTTTCTGATTATAAAAAATAAAATGGGGCCTGCCTGGTGACATAGTGGTTAAGTTTGTGTGCTCCACTTTGGTAGCCTGGAGTTTGCTGGTTCAGATCCCAGGCACAGACCTAGGCACTCCTTATCAAGCCATGCTGTAGCAGGTGTTCCACATAGAAAATAGGAAGATGGGCAAAGATGTTAGCTCAGGGCTAATCGTGCTCAACAACAACAAAAAAACAAATTGAACATTGATGAATATTTTTTTTAATTTTGAAAGGTGGAAAGAAGAAAATAAAAATCCCTGTAGTCCCACCAACCAGAGATAATGCCCTTAAATGCTCTTTCCCTTCTCAGAAGCTTGGTGTCCTCAAGCACTCCCCACTTACCCCCTGCAAAGCCACAGGGCCGTTTTAGAAGGCCCTGTGCCTGAGACACTGCTGGCACCAAACTGGTGCCTCAGATTTTCTATCCCATTTCTTTCTACCTCTTTGCTATCCTTCTGACAACAGGGAAAGGGTGTGTGGCTGGTGATGCTCTCAGGTAGACCAAATTCTCATTGCCTCTGAGTGTAGGACCAACAGAGCAATGGATGCTTGCAGGTTGATACAGAGCATACCCTTTATGGGGTGTTTCTGTTAGATTGTCATCTTGGTTCTCGATTTCAGCTTACTGTTCCTTGGGCCCACTCCCACTCGCCTTGCTTCATAGCCTGTTAGCTGCTAGGACTATTTCAGACTCTTAGAACCCTAGCTGGCCACAGGACGCTGCTTGCTTCGAAAGAATGCTTGGACACATCCATTTCAGGCATATCACTTTCCTTCTGATTCCTGAAAGTGAAATTATGGGCCTACAGGTGAGGGAGTCGTAATTATTTTTACACGTCTTGATAAAAATTGCCAAATTATTTTCGTGATTAATTAGTATGCACTCTTTATATCTTAACGAAAATAAAATTTTACCTGACAATGTTTTATTAAGCAAAATTTATCAGAATAATTATAGATATAGAGGGATATAGATATAAATATACAGTATTAAAAGAACTCATGCCTTGGAGTCCTAACACATTCATTTTTCTCTGTGACATCATCAGTATCTCTGAGCACCGGAACTGGAGTCAGAAGAAAGGTTTTTGTCACGGCTCTGTCACCTGCTTTCTGTGTAACCTTGGACAGGTCCCTTACTGTCTAGGTCTTCCCTTCAAAATGAGGGGTCTGGGCTCTATAATCACTTCAGGTTTTTTCAGATGTGTGACTTTGTTACATAGTGATGTCTTGGGGCACTCAGATCATCAGTGATAGAAGAAAAGCTTAAATACCATGTCATGCTTCTTATAGCAGGATATAGTGCATTTTAGAAAATTTTCAACAGATACTAAAACAAAATATTTAGATTAACTGATAGCTCCAAGTTCTTGTTAACTAGAATTTATATGCCTGGTTGGAAATTTGAATAGCATTTTCCTGTACAGTTTTGGATTACAAGATGGGCACTGGATTTGGTGTTTGCAAACATATATTCTTTTTTTATTTTTTTGAAATTATATAATACTTATTTATCATCTATCTATCTGCATGGGTGTATGTTGAAACAACACACATTTAAAATATTATTTGAAGCAACTCCTATTTAGGTAAGAAGTTTAGCTATTCTGGAAATCACATTGCTCCTCTTAGTGAGAAAAAAAGTTGAATTTGTTTATCTTTAGTGATAATGAATTAATGAAAGCATAAACATTTGTAATTTTTACAAACAAGCCAAACTTGAAAAGCATATCTTAAAATTTGAGTAATATAGAGTGAATACTAACACTCAAGTCACTGAAAACCACAAGTTCTAGAATATCCAAGAAAGTTTGAGAAACAAGCATTATTTTGTTGCATTGACTTCCTTGTAGTCCCAAGGAACTCTTAAGAGAGAGCACAATATGACATTAAGAAGGAAACTATAGTTTGATTTTGCCTGCTAAAGGGATAACAGAGAAAAATATCTTACTTGCTGGGAGGAAACAGGATAACAACAAGTGCTGAAAGCTAGAAACTGTGCAGTCTAATTTTGAACTAGGAACAGAAAAGTATCTCTAAAACCATTATGAATGTTATCCATTCATATAATAAAAATGTGGGAAGTAGGCTTCATAGAACAGGCATCGAAGATACAAAGACAATAAGTCCTAGACCTCAAGGGGCTTAGAAGTTGGAGGACAAAGACAGTAAAAAGATGAGAACATAAAGTGTAATAAGTGCTGCAGTAAAATCACATTTAGGGAAAAGGGAGAGCCTCAATATTTTTTAAAAGCCCAGCTTTCAGTATCTTGTAAAGCTCCCTGGCGGTTCTAATATTCTGCCAAAGTTAAGAACAACTGGGTAGGCAGAGTCATTTAAGGGATGTATACAATGTTTATTGCTCCAGAATGGTGGGGGAAAAAGGAGCAACTAACATCTCTGATTGACATGATGATTTTTGTTGACGTCAATGGACACATTTGTAGTCCTCTTTCTTTTCTTGATTTGTGTAATTGACAGAACATCCTGTTTTTTCCTATCATTTATCTTAAGGATTCCAGTTGTCTCAAATAATTTTCAACTATCACAAGTTTGTCTAAAACTATCTTTTCAGTCTTTATTGGATGCATTGTTACATGTGTAAGATCAGCCGTATGAAATGAATACTCATTAAGGGGAGAAATGAGCTCACGAACATAATGAAATTAGAATAAAAACCCTCTATAGCTTTCTAAAGTGATATGTCAATGTCATAAACTCTTTATGACTAAACAATCAGATATCTCCTAATGAGGAGCAGATTAAAAATTCAATCTAATGAGACTTAAAAACAGCTAACCAAAATAATACATATCTGAGAATACTGTAAAGAATGAAAACACAGATACATTAAGTTTTGGTGAATGTGAAGGATTTTGGCTGGGGATTGACCATTCAAAGCTTCAGAAGATAATTCATTCGACTGTACAGCCTGGGAAACTTCTATTTCACCTCACCGGCAGCCACTGTGATTTGTATTTCTTCTCTAAAGTTGTTGTCATCTTTCCCTTTTCATAGACCTCTCCTCGAAGTTACAAACATTTTCTCTTATCTGCTTTATAGCCGGTAAAATTGAGGCTGGCAGTGATTGAGTATCTAAGGCTTTTTTATCTTTTCCACCTACCATCAGCTGTGTAACATCTTGTCCTTTATCTAACTGGCTCCAACCAATTTATTTGTATCCTAAATTACTAGTCTCTTCTATGAATACTTCCTTCTGCCCATGTATTGAAGCCAAGGTAAAGCATGATAGTACACTGGGAAATGAAAAGAGAAAAAGTATTAAACATTAAAGTTGTTTGCAGTTTCAGCCCATTGTTCAAGGAGATCAGGATTCCTCTAAAAAAGAGAATGGTACTTTCTTGCTCTCTCTCTCTAGTTTTCCATCTTCATTGAGATCCCAAAGAATTTGTAAGTCTTTGCCACAGTAGCTTTTGTCTCCTTCTGGAAGACCTATGGATTCCTCCTCTTAGGAAGTTTCTTCCTAATATTTATATTTGTCTCAAACAATGTCTCACCTTCAACAAACTCCTGAAGTAAATGAAACTGCTTTGCTGCTTCACAGTTGGAACCCCCAGAGGCTCAGTCATGACCAACATCTTCTGCCATGAGCTCCTCCATTGAACCTTATCTTTCCTCTATTTTGGAATTTCCCAGGCCCAAGTAATAACCTGTATTACTGCAATGCAGCAATAACGTTTTCTTCTGTGTCCTCCTTCCTTGCAGCATTGGGGTATGGTTTTCCCATATCTGGGCGCCATTGGAGGTAGTTATGATGGTTTGCTCTCTGAAACTCTCCTTTTCCTCTTTTAGATTTCTTCCTGCCCCAGTTATACTCCATAATGCATGGTCCCAAGTGGGAACTTTAATGTGTTTCCCTTTGTCTTCCTTTCCATGTCATATCCTCCTAGCTTGTCATGAGTTAAGTTTTCTTTTGAGGAGATTCCCCTTCTTATAGCTCATTTGCCAGGTTTTTTTTCCCCCTACCTTTCTGCTAATCCTGACTTTACAAGACCAAACTATATTTTTAATGTGATTCTTTTCCTTTTGGAATCTCTGTAAAACCTCAGTTCCTAGAGATGGTGTTTCAGAGACAAACATTTCTAAAAACTTTTGGATTTCTAAACCTTTGGATCTGAAATGTTTCCATGAGTTTTGCTTCTCTTTAGGAGATGATGTTACTCTCATGTTACCTGTTTATTGATAAAATACACTAATACTGGGTTGAACTCACAGTCTGAAGTCCTGAAATCTATAACTCTCATCAAAAACAATCAAAAGAGTGTTTAGAGAACAAGTGGTGTTCATGTTGTGGGCAACAGAGGGTTGTTTATATCAATGAGCCTGTGGATATATTGCACAAATCCAAGTTTAGCCTTAAATCATACCCTCTAGCCAGTAGCTAATATCTGCTCTAGTCCTTGAGACCCAAATCTGGACTGAAATGCGATAAAAGGCCCATCCCCTAAACCTTAAAATCTTAAATATTGTTTTAAATAATCAAAAACTCACCACAGCTGTGTCTGCACCACCAGTTGTGGTCAAGCTGCTGTAACCTCCACGGTTCAAAAAGTCCTTGTATTTCACTGTGATTTTTGATCCCAGCTAGCAGTCCTTTGTGTTTTTTGTCTTTGTTTTTCTCAAGTTGTTTTCCGCTCAATGTGTCCATGTGATGAAGATTAGGTGGAATCAAACATTTATCCCTCCTACTGCACTTATTTTAACCAGTAGAATATGAACATAGTAATAGCAGACAGGGCTCAAAATGTTGGCTTATAAATGGCTGGGGAGCACTCTCAAAGCCCCAAATCCAGAGCTATAGAGTCAATGTACTGAAAATTGCTGCTTGGTTTAAAGTGTGTACTACCAACTTCCTTCTCTTCTAACTGTAAAGCTTAAAAAGGGCTCTAACTGGGTCTGCCAGGGGCTGCAAGGTCTACTTACTCTAGTGGTTTGCAAACTTGAATGTGCATCAGAATTATCTGGAGGGCTTGTTACAACACAGATTTCTGGGCCTCACCCTCAGAGTTTTTGGTCTGGTAAGTCTGGGGCAGGAATGGAGAATTTGTCTGTTTAAGAAGTTCTTAGGTGATGCTGATGCTATTGGTCCTCTGAAAACACTGATTTACTTTGTAGAAACTAGAAGAGTAAAGCTGATCAACCACCTCCATTACAGTGGTCCAAGTGAGCGAGCGAGAGATTTGAATTGCTTTTCCCATGCGATAATCCTGTCCCCCAACTTCCTACCCCACCAGAAAACATAGCCCAGTGGATATCAGAGGCAATCAATTTCTCCCATAAGGAAGGTTACTTTTCCTTCTAGCAGGGAGAGAAAGTAAAAAGGATGGAATGAGAAGCCAAAAATAGGCATTCAAATTTTGCCCCTTCCTGAGAGATTATTGTCATTTTGAGGAGAATAGGAAAGTCAAGTAAGGGTTTCTCATTAACAGTTAAAGGCAGTGATCAAAATTTTGGTTCTTAAGGAATTAGGTGTAAGAGGATAGCAGAAAATAAGATTCCAGAAGATCCTACACAACGTTTTGAAGGGAACACTAGACTCCTCATTCTTTGTGATTGGAGTATGTGTGATTCCAGAAGACCAGAGGATTTGGAGACCACTGGATTGAACAAAGGTGAGGGAGGTCTCTGTACTTCAGGATCTTACACTGGACTTTATTAACTCTCTGATCTTGGGAAAGTCTTGTAATTTTTTTAAGCCTCTATTTTCTCGTTTAAAAAAATGGGAATAACCTTCCTCTGAGGAGGGTGTTTATGGATAGTAAATGAAATAATGCTTTAAAATGCTGAGTACATTGTTTGGTCCATAATATACTTAGTAAGTGGTGGCTATTTAAGTAGTAAGAGGTTAGAGATCTATGAGAAGTTGAATACAAAAAGTGCTTTAAGGAGTGTGTTAGTTTCCTATTGCTGCTGTTATAAATTACCCCAAATTTAGTGGGTTAAAATAACACACAGTATCTTATAGTTCTATAGGTCAGAAGTCTGATACGGGTCTTGCTGGGCTAAAACAAGATGTCCACAAGGCTGTATTTCTTTTTGAAGACCATGGCAGAATCCTTTTCCTTGCCACATCCAGCTTTTAGTGGCTGCCCACATTCCCTGGCTAGTGGCTTCCTTCTTGCATTTTCAATGCCAGCAACATAGCATTTCCCTGACCCTGTTTTTTGTCATCACGTCTTTCTCTGACTTTACTTTTCTGCCTCCCAACGTGATTACATTGGACCAATCCGGATAATTCAGGATAAACTCATTATTTTAAGGTCAGCTAATTAGCATCCTTAATTCAAACTGCAACCTTATTTGCCGTGAAACCTAACATATTAACAGGTTCTGGGAATCAGACAGGGATAAGACATCTTTGGAGGTGGGGGGCCATTATTCTGCTTTCCGCAGAGGGAAAGTTCACTTTCATTGTATTCCATGAAGATATGTTGAGGTGTAGAATTTCATTCATTCATTTATTTGTTAATTTACCACCACATATTACACATTTATATCTATTTTACTAATCACTGGAGATACAAAGATGAATAAGACCACTCCTTAAAGGAGTTTAAAGTCCACTAGTGGGATACAGATTTGTAAGTAAGTGAAATAGTGAGAAATAAGGCAATATTGGAGCCAATGGTGGATCCAAAGAGAGTGTGGCCCATTCTGTTGTGAATGGACTTGGGAGAATGTCAGGAAAGCCTTGGGAGGAAAGATGCCTGAGCCTTGAAATGTGTTTACTCATAGATTGATGAGGCAGGAAAACATTCCAGATAAAGAATGCAAAGAGAGCATAATGACATGACATAATGGGGCTACACAGAAAGTTTCAGGTAATTTAAAAAAAGAAAAAAGAACATGCTGGGAGATAAGGCTGGAGAGAGATAGCAATCAGAATCTCAAATATCTCTCTCTACTGCTGTTTTGGCATATCACTTTGCATTACCTGCATTCTAGCTGTTTGGCTTGACCTTAAAGCCAGTGGGGAGCAATAATGCTAGCTGTGATGATGAAGCCAGATTACAGAAGCCCTTGGATTCCGTGCTGTGGCTTCCTCATGTTCACAACAATCTCTCCCTCATCTGATTCAAATCATCTAATTTCTGATCATTAACTATTTGCCAAACATATGACATTTATTTTGTTCCAGTGATAAAGAAAGCACCATCCCTGACCTTAAGTATTGTCAAGAAGAAATATAAAAAGTATAATTATGGTGTATTATGGTAAGTAATGGAAATGAGATGTCTGTACTTCTTATTTGGCCTCATCACTGCCTTGTGATGATCTTCGCATGTGTGTATTGGTTTTTCCTACTCACAGCTATTAATGTTTTGAAAGCAGGGGCTTATGCAGAGCAGTTGCTCAGAAAATCAGTATTAACTCTCTTCCCCTTTCATTTGGCATGACAATGGGAAATGTTTGCCATAGACTGCTTTGCATGTTTATTTATCCGGATTTTTTTTTTTTAAAAGGAACGGTTCTCTCCTTTCTCAATCATTGTAAATCATTATTTGGATTTTAATGTCTGTTCCAACACAATCTCTTAGAAATGTCATGTTCCTTTTCTGTTCTCTCTCTAAGATTGATCTTTGTAAGTTACTTTTCTTAACAGTAACTTTGTGAAGTGTAGTATCCTTCAGCCTGGTCACATTCTTGTGTTGCAATGAAAGGGATCTTAGGTATTTATAAAACAAAATGGCATATCTCTGGACTCTCTCTCCTATCTGCCATCTACAGAAGCTTCTTGCTTCCTGGAAGAGACCTGCATTGACACCCTTCAAGGAAAGCTGTTCATTGTCACATTCTTCTTCAATGGACAGGCGGTGGACCTGGCACACCCTGTTCGTCTTCATCCGTTATATGAAACAACCCCTTTGGGCCACTCTTCTTCCACCTAATTGCTGTTGACGTCTCCTGATATTCGTGTTCAGAGAGGGACTTTGGGACATGCCCATGCTTATTCTTTAACTGGGTACCTTCATCATCTTTGATGACCAAAGTTTCCACATAGACTGTCCACACAATCCTTGAGCCTAACAATACCTAGGCCTCCTCGAGAGTGTCTAGTCTATCCCACTTTAGTCATCTATCCCACATTACATGCAGAAACTTTCAATTCTTAAAATTGCTCCGTCTCTAAATCTTAAACCTCTGCTTGCAGAAATCTTGTTTTCCTCTTTGGATCCATCATCCAGTGTCTCAGTCCATTCAGACTGATATAACAAAATACCATAAACTGGGTGGCTTATAAACAACAGAAATTTGTTGCTCACAGTTCTGGAGGCTGGGAAGTCCAAGATTAAGGCATCAGCAGATTTGGTGTCTAGTGAGTGCCCACATCCTTGTTTGCTCTGTCCTCATAAGGGGCTAGGGAGCTCTGTGTTTCTCCTTTTTGAGTACTAACCCCACTCATAAGGGTTCCAGCCTTAGGACTTTAGCATCTCCAAAAGGCCCCCCTTCTAATACCATCATCTTTAGGGGTAGGATTTCAACATATGATGTTTGGGGAATCATAAACATTAATTCCATTACATCTGGTCTTCTCTACCCTTGTCTGTGCCCCATGAGGCTGACCTGTTTGGACTCCAGCAAAGGGCATCCTTGCACTCCAATTTCCAGTTTGCTTCAGCAAATGGAGAATCAGAAGATAAGAGAGAAGAAGAACAATCTAGTTAGGGAACTTATTCCCCTTGCACCCTCCATGTGTGGTTGCTATCAGGAGGCCCTTTTGATATAGTTATCCTCTCTCGTTTCTGGTAACTACTCCCTCCACCTAACCCTTCAGGTTTAGGCATGGTAAGAATATCCTGCTGTTGTTATACCCAGAGAATTGTGTTATTCCTGTGGTTTCCACACATCTAGCCCTTGCGTACATTTGTGAATAGCTGGTTTATTAAATTCTTCTATAATTGCCTAACATGAGAGTTCGATATGTTTTCTATTGGAACACTATTCTTCAGCCTCCTTACTCTTATTCTCACATTCTACTTTCAAATCTCCTCACCTGTCTGCCAATATATCAATTCTTTTCAGATTTCTTTTTCTTTGCTATCCAACCTAAATCTTCTGGTTCTTCCATTTAGTTACTCTTTTGTGTTCTTTTTCTAACTTTCTTACCCCTTGCAAAACTCCAGCCCTGCCACGATTTAGCTATGTGAATAATTTGATTCTATCTTCTGGCCTCTGAATGTTACTGGACAAAATCAAACAACTTTGTGAATTTATGCCACTGCAAATTCATGGCCCTATATTTCAGCTGGGCTTTCATTAACTGCCTAGTTATATCTCTCTTAGTGGCTGTTACAAATTCAAACATTTTCCCCATTGCTTTTATCCTACTGTCAGCTTGATGGTCTAACCTGCTAGTTTATCAGAAGAACAAATATTTTAGTTAACAATTCTCTAGCCTCCTCCCTTTGTCTACTTACATTCTTTCCTTCTTAAAGTTTTATATGTGTAAGGAAGATTTTGGTGGCAAGTAACAGAAAATCCCAATTGCCTTAAGAAAAAAGGTTCTTTGTTAACTTTAATATTTGGAAAACTCAGGAGGAAGGCTGAGTTAGGTAAGGTAAAGGGCTCAAATCCTGGTTCTATCAATCTCTTGACTCAGCTCTCCATGTCCCTTGTGTTGACTTTGCTATTGAATGGACCCTCTCCTGTGGTCACAGGGATGTCCATAGTAGCTTCAGATATCACAGCCTCTCATATGCATGTTTAAGTGGGATGATAAGTCTACTTTCCCTGGAACAGTCAAGCAGAAGTTCTGGGTCTGTCTCTAGTTAGCTTGAATTTGGGCAACTACACCTCCCTGAACCAATCAACCTAGTTAGAGTTTTTGCCACTTAGCTTAAATCACTCAAAGCCTTATCTTGGATCTGAGGATTGTTCAAATACCCATGAGATTTGTGCTGAAAAATTTTAATATCTGGTTCAACTGAATTAGTTACTGGAGCAATGGAATATGAGGACTTATGTCCAGTCAGTGAAGAATGTAGCAGAGACCCTGCTACCAGGAAAAACTACCCATGTTCTGACCCAGAAACTCAGTAGTAAATGTTTCTGGGCTCCGTAAACTACCAACACAATGGATGGGTAGCTTTATTCTCAGTACCTGACCTGGAACCCCTGGTTCTGCTTAGCTAAGCTGCCCTACAATTCTCAGTCATATTCACCTGCAAAGAGGAATAAGAGCATTTGTCCAAGAAAAACAAATCTAACAATACTGTATGCAAAGTACTTCCTGGAAAAAAATGTTTTACAATTTGACTTCACTGATAGAAATCACACTGAAAGAAATCCCACTGTATGATACCATTAAGCTATTTATTTCTTTTAGTACTTTTTTTCCAACCTAATCAGTAAGACAAGATAAAAATGTTTATTAGAGTTAGGTCAACAAAGAATGTAGTTTCTCTGGTGCCATGTTGTTATACTCCTGAAAAAATCAATTGGAAGTTGAATGAGTCTTCCTGGTTTGTTTCATTCTCTTTTATAAGACAATAAATTAAGACTGGCAAAGAGCAGGTAGGTAAGAAGTATCAGAGCTCTTCCAGTTTTGTGCAGTATACAATAGACCTTCAAGGGAAACATAGAGTTTGTATATTCATGTGTAAGTAGTAAGCTAAAAAGGTATTTTACTTCAAGAGACCTCAAATATTTTAATGTTTCTAGTGTAATGAAGTATTTCTGAGATATTGTGTATACTGCATAAGGAGAAACAATTCTTTAAAGATTTTTTTAATATGTTTTGCAAAACTGTGGAGTTCAGAGTATTTTTGTTTCCCTTGCCCAAGTCAGCTTATTTAATTTTGATAAATATCCTTTTATATATACAGATATTTTCTTGGAGAGAAATTTAACTACAAAAACTGTATTATAATACAGTTTTCCATCTAATTCTGAGTCAGTTACATAATTTGCCATTTACTTATGTTTTTGGCTTGGTTTCCTGTATGCAAATGAAAGAGAAATCAAAATCCTTAATGATTCAATTTACCTTTTCCTCCAAAGCCTGGTTAGGAAACAGTTTTAAGAAATGGTTAGATCACTGGTTGATCTTTCCTCTTATTCCTGTGGATAATAGTTATCTACACTTCTAACTACAAAAATATGATTGGTGAATAATATATGACTTGGGATCAACTGTTGGGTTTGAGTGTTGACTACCACTTTCTGACTATGAAATCCTGAAAAATTCTACCTTTCTGGAGTTAAGTTTTCTTACCAGTAAAACTAGAAGATAATAGTTAGCTCCCTGGTTTGTTATGTAAGGAGGATCAAATAAGATAATCTTGTGGAATGCATTTGATAATTCCTGGTGCTCAATGCAAGAGTTTGAATCTGGTTTATGAGAGAAATTTATTTTTATTTTATTTTTTTACTTTTCCTTCAAACGTTTCAATCCAACCAAATAACTGTTTTGAAAATATCATTTTTATTCTAGAAGAACAATTTCTTTCCTCTTTAACAAAGAAATTATTATTTTAAAATAGTAACAATACAGCTTAGCTTACAGTTTGCAAAACACTCAACTCATTTTGATCTCACTTTTAAGGCCAAATGAGAAATACAAGTCTGCACTAACATTCAGTCCTAGCTCACAATCCAAAATCACAGTATTTTATAGCATGAGGTCTTCAGGGTAATGCCTGGCAATTGGCATTATTTAGGTAATAAGAAGAGAACTGTGGTTAAAACATTGTAGGCTGGAGACCCTTGGTCCTTTTCCTCTTGCAAGCATCATTAATCATCTCAGAGAGATGCTTTTGTTTACATTTTAAACAAAGCTCCCTTTGTCTGCAATCCTGATGGAAATGTTTATTAACTACATTCTTAGAGTGAACAGCTTGTGTGTGATAAGGGAAAATTGATCCCTTTTTCCAAGCAAATAATGAATTTTATTGTTTGACAGAATTTTCAACTTTCTTTTTATTCTCTCTCATCTTTAGTACCTCTGAATCAATAACCATTCAGATTAATTTGTATTCTTCCTTTTCCCTTCTTGTTACTTCAGCCTGGCTCAGTCACAGTGATGTCACTATAGCTGTCCCAGCAGTGGTAGTGATTTGCATCAGTTGACACTCAAGCAGCTAGCTGGACTTCACAGTCCACTTTCCCTCTGTGAACATCTATACCCAAACCCTGCCTTTGTTCTAAACCTTACAGTGACCCCACCCCCTGACCCCTAGATTTATAAATAAATTTTTACTACTACTGGTACTAGGCAGAGATGGATCTGGTTTGGAATTGAGGCTTCACCATATTCCAGCTGTGGACTTTGGGCAAGTGACTCATATCACCTCTTGTCATAAACATCCTCAACTTTATACCTAAGATAACAATAAGGACTGTGAGGTTTTATGTAAGGGATAGATAAAATACATGGAAACCATCTGACACAATTAGGTGAGCTGTGAGTGAAGATTAAATACCAAGTGTTTAGACAGTACTTCTTTTTCATCTACTCATGTGGTAACTGAGCATCATATGTTTGCAATTTCTTTATTATCTAGTGCCACTTGTTGAAGAATTTAATGATAGTAGTGATCTCTGAAATATTTCCTGAGACTAGGGATGAGTGTCTGTTCCTTTTGTGGTATTTAAGGGTGTGTGATCAACAAGTGAGTGCCCTCACAGCCCTGTGTGGCCCTGTTTTCCAGAATTCATCCATGGTTCCACTTAGCTTTTTTAAGTTGCATTTTCCTGATCATTTGTATTAAAGGGACCTCCTTGATGTAGAAAGGTGGTCACATTAACGGTGTTTAGTCAACTTTTTGTTAAATGGAGGAGGAGGGGCGATACCATTATAGCTTATCTTTTAAAGTTATTTTAACTTTAAGTTGTTCTTTCAATATTTCAGAAGGAAATTAACCTTCTTAACATTTGAGTTAATGGAATTCATGGGCTTTTATGAAATTATGCATTCCAATGTCAACTTTACCCCTAACTACCCCTTATATTACCGGCTTTGAGCCTTAGTATTTACATCTGTAAAAATATAGAGGATGGGAGGTTTAGAGAATTGCGATCTGGAAGGCCTCTAATTTCAGTTTAATGTTGCATTCCATAAGCACACACTCTGATTATTCTGCCTCACAAGTGTAGAACACTTAAGAGTTTGCAAAAAATGTATTTTTCATTTGATCTTTAAAGATAACCTTATAAAACAGTCAAAGTATGTTATATCCATTTTACAGATAAGAAAACTGAGGATTGCAGTTCACATAGGTCATAAGTTGAGAACAGAGCACGCTCTTTTGAAGTGGAAAAGAGGTGGCCCGGACACTTGCTTGGTTCAAAGGGTACAGAAGCTAAGGCCAATTGCTCCCTTATAAAGATCTCCCCTTGAATATGACCATGGCCCTTATTTCCATGGCTTCTAAATAAAGACGAAAATCTTAGAGTTTGGGTCGTCCTAACTACCTCTGACAATGTGATACTCCTGCAGTTAAATTGTTTGCCTTCTCTGCTCAGGACTGTCAAGAGGTGGGGGTGGGGGTGGTGGTGATGTGGAGAGCTTTATCTGTGGTTTACTTAGTAGAAGTAGTTTGTCCAGCCTGAAGCTGGAGTTAGTGAAGATAAGTCAAGTTTCTGCAAGGAACATAGATTTGCTTTGGATGTTTAGAAATAAAGAGAACAAGTCAGGCATTACCTACACCTTGAAGAGAGAAAAGGGTAGACTCTGGTGCCAGACATGGAATTCACATTCCTCTTGCTACTTACTAGCTGTATGACCTTGGGAAGTCACTTAACCTCCACGTGCATTAGTGTTGTTCATCAGTAAAATGGGAATAAGGGTGTTATAAACTTCAGAAAGTTATTATGAAGATCAAGTGAGTTAATAAATATGTATAAAGTGCTTACATCATGTGTCATACACAGTGTGTGTTAAATAAGTATCCACTATTTTAATAATATATCCATGTATTATAATATATTATAATCCACTATAACAGTTAATATTTATTGGCTATTTCCTATGTTAGACATGAGTTCAGTGACTTACATACATTATCTCATTTAACTCTCAGTACAATCCTTGAGGAACTATGTTAATCCTCATTTTAGAGGGGAGAAAACTATAGAGAAGTTAAATAATTATCCTCAAATTCACACAGCCAATAAGTGACAGCACATCTCCTAAAATTGTGCCCTCAACTTCTATGCTAAAAATGGTTCTTTTCTAATAGAAATAGCTTAGAAATAAAGAAGATAGAAGTAAGAAGCCCTATTTCAGAGCACTCTGGGCATTTAAGCTGACAAAGTAACCTCTACATTGCAAACTTCAACTTGAAAATAAATGATTGATATTATTGATATAATCTTCGTGTATGGTATATTATTTCAGAAGATTAACTTCCAGTTGTCATTTTTTTAATTGTAGTGACTGATTTCATTATAACTGTACAAAATGGAAAAAAATGTTTAGCACTAATGATCTATGATTTTAATGTTAAAAATGAGTTATATTAGAATCAAAAGAAAACATATTGTCTCAGTATAGTACATATGCCTGGAATAAATTTAGATTGCAGTGAGATGAGATGACTCAGCTATTTGTCCTCTTTCTTTCCATTGTGCACTGCATGTTAAAATGCTTACAATCACTAATTGCTTTCTCTAACATCCCTATAAGCTTAATATTTCCATCATCTTGTTAGCAAGAAAGATGGTTTGTTCAGAATACAGATGTTTCAGGTTTTGTAACGCTAGTGTTTTAGAGAGCACACACTTAAAAGAAGTTAGATCCAGGTTTTTATTTGAATATCCTTGAACAAATTACATAAACTCTCTGAATCTGCTTCGTTATTTATAAAGGAAGAATTGTTTTAACTTCACTGAGAAAGCCTATGTCAAAAAAACCACTATGCCAGGCCTTTTATAATGCTCTCATAAATGCCATTGTTATGAAGACGAGTCTATGAAACTAAACAGGAATTGCTGTAATTCCATCTATATTAGCTACGGTTCTCCAGAGAAACAGAATCAATAGGATCTCTCACTCCCTCTCCACCTACCTACCTATCTACCTATATCTATATGTGTATATATATATATATAGAGAGAGAGAGAGAGAGAGATCTGAATTTCTTTTCTAGATATATGGATATCTATATATCTATATACATACCTATAGATATCTTTATACACATCTATGTATATCTAGATTGCTCTCTTGATAATAACTTAGTATTAACTAATTACTAATATTGACTCATTATTATTAACTATTATGACAGAGATGGTGGGGGCTAGCAAATGAAATTTGTAGGGCTGGCCAGCAGGCTAGAAATTCAGAAAAAGTTGATATTGCAGTCTTGAGTCTGAAATCTGCAGATGCGCCAGCAGGCTGGGAAATCAAGCAGTGTTTTTATGTTGCAATGTTGAGTCGGAATTTCTCCTCTTTGGGAAAGCTCAGTCTTTTCTCTTAAGGCCTTCAACTGATTGAAGGCCTTCAAATCCATCCACATTATGGAGGGTAATTTGCTTTACTTAAAGTCATCTGATTGTAAACATTAATATGCCCACAATTACCTTCACAGCAACATCTAGACTAATATTTGACCAAACAACTGGGTGTCATAGCCTAGCCAAGTAGACACATGCAATTAGCCATCATACCATGGAACTTTTTTGTTTTTGGTGTTAGTGCCACCATTACACTGATAAGTGTTCTAGTCTGCTATGTCACATTATTAACGATGCTCTAAACCCACTCCACAGTCAACTCAGATGGGAGGATTATTAATGGAAGCTGAATCATAGAAAAAAGCACAATCTTTGGTGCTGGACTTCCTGGTGCTGACGGTCGGCAGTTGATAAGTGGACAAGAATGGCAGATGGAGTGACACGGAAGTGAAGCCTGGAAAAGTGTCCCTTGATTCCTTCAGATGTGCTCCTGGTGTCTTCATATCTTTATGTCAGCTCAAACCAGATCCCTTTGGGGATTGAACACTTTTTCCACAAAGGTGTCCTTATTGCTGTCAGGTGAAAGCTTTTCCCTCAAGTTAGCACTCTGGACTCCACTATTATGCCAGAATGATGGAGTTACTTCTTCTTTAGCAACCTCTGTGACTGCCTCATTTCCCAGGAAACACTGGCTGCTCTGCAGGTGAAAGACCAGATGTTGCTTATTTGAGTCACATCTGAGATGTAGCTGGTACTGTGGAGGGAAACGTGGGAATTATCCACTCTCCATTTCTGATGTAACAACTTAAGACAAACCTTCAAAGAAGAGAATTCCAATACTGCCTTTTTGAAATGAGAGCCTAATGGAGTGCTGTATGTTACCTGTTATGACTATTCAACCACTTGCTCAGTGGGTTCAATCCTATGTATTTGGGGATATATTTCCTTGAAAGAAAATAAATAAGTACCAGCCACCCAAGCCCGGTGGAAAAATGTTCTCAGGTATTTGAGAGTGTGTAGCTGGCTGTTAACATCTCAGATACTCTACTCAGAAAGGAGGCCATTTGTGGTGTTACAGGTTGATTTGGGGCCAGTATATAATACCTTTATTTTCTTACAGTAGTTTTTCATAGGTAGATTACCCTAGGAGACCAGGGGCCTGTGTGTACATTTAAAAATCTTTCCAAAATAAAAACCTGTATCTGCAGGATCTTATCCTTGAGTTCAGACACTGGTATGTGGACGTTGTTCTGCCCATGTGAACTATCTGTCTGCAAACAACTCTAAGGAAATAGTGCCCTTGATAACTGGGGGAGAAAATTCCCATTGAAGTGCTTCATCTTCAAATTCATCCTGCCTATTAAAGACTGACAGATGGCCACCATGAGGTGGTTGTACAGACTGGCTGTTGAATGTGACACTCATACAAAGGGCCCGAAGTGAGACAGATCTTCCTCTCCCCACAGGAGTGCAGCCAGGGACTTGCTAGGGGTGACCAGCTGCTCAGGGGATGCGGAGGTCCTGTGCCTGGTGAGCCACCTGCTGTGGCTTGAGACAGCAAGGAGCTGCTACCTGACCATGTACTCTGCAATGGCATGATGGCAGTGGCTTTGCAGGCAGCTTGAAAGATTGCTTCTGCAAACACTTCCTGAGACCATTTGTAATACCCTCACCATGTGTTATTGAAGAGGGGTAGGTAAGGCTCTGAGGAGATGGGTTCAAGTTCAGGGGAATTGAAAACGAAACAAAAGTTTTGTTCCAAACTATACCCTGAGAACAAGTGTGCCCCTTAGAGTTCCAGCCATGGGCTTTAATTAGGCTGGGTTTCTACTTACTTGCTTGTTTCATTTGTCCTTCTTCTTGAGGGACTTACAGAGAAGAGCACAACTTCACCTGCCTTGGGCACAAAATATGTCTGACGACTTAGGGGGCAGATGGAGTCTCTGTATGCTGACTATCCACAGCTTCTCCCCTGTGGTGAAGTGGCTTTCACTAAACTCTGTGGCTACAAACCTGGATGTCTGCTTAAAAATATTTGACCATTTAAGTCTTGACTTTGTTTAAAACTTGAAGGGTAAAAAAGCAACAAAACAAATGAAAATTTTATTTACTGGCAGATCTTTTATCTTTGAGACGTTGAAAATCATGCTTTCCCTTGCCTACCCCATCTTAGTGCAGTGATTTATTCTGACATTGTCAGACTATTAAAAAAATCTGATCTTTGTCACAAGAGAAAACAAATGTTATTAACTCTACCCTCTAGAGAGAGACAACTTGCTATAAGAATACCGGGGGTTTGTCGCATGGGTCAGAGCTCTTACCATTTAGTTAATCCTTCCATAATATACACACCTGCACACTGACATAGATGATCTGAAGTTTAAAAGTGAACACTTTCATTCTGGGAAGGAAGGTTTCCATCTGGTGATCCAGGACCTCAGTTAATTTTTCAAATGCTACTAAGGGATGTAGCTATGTGAAGATGGTAATTTCAAGGCCCCTGTATTATGGAACTTCAATAAGTTTTCCAAATTTTTATTTGTTCCCTTGTAACATATTATCTTCTATCAGTGTTCAAACAGCTGTCTGTGAGGTTGATAATTTTATCTCCTGTGTCGTGATTATCTTTTCAAACCTGCCTCTAGATGTCTCTGTGATTATCATCTGAATTTCCATTTTAATAAATATCTATTGATGTCCTTTTTGCTTTTTGCTAGTTTTTTCCCTTCATTGAGAAAGGTCTGTCTTTCTTCTTAAGACAATTAGACAACATAATCAGGAAGCCTTCTCCAACAGCCGCTGGAAATGATAACTGGCAATTGAGACATTCGTGGAGTAAGTGGCGAATGTGGGAGAGGTCATACATGTGGTTAGAACACTATGCCCCGTTGCATAAGCTCACACCCTAAAGTTCTCAGAAAAATCAGCACAATTGCGCTCAGAGAACCAACAGCAATAAGGCTTTCCCCACGTGGTAGAGTCAATGATGGATAATAAATTCCATGGTGTCTCGGTGAACCTGAGGGAAAGTGCTGCTTCCTCCCTTACCTTTGCTTAAAAATTGCAATTAGCGTATGACATAGTTCCCGGTTTCTGAAAAATCTATATTACTTATTAATATACATATTAATTTTCTCGTGTATCTGCTAGATTTTTATTTGCCTAAACCTTAATATTTGGCCAACAAATGGGAAGACTAACTTCCCACTGGTAGCTACAGGAAGTTAGGCTGTAGTTCAAAAGCCTCCTGTATTTTATTTTCAGATGCTGAAATACTTTTCTCTGGCTGGAGAGCTTTGAATTTACCTTGTGCCTTTCAGCGTCCTCACCATATTTTCTCGTTTGGGCACCTTACTGCCTTAGGAGATAGAAGGAGTCGAGTGGCAGCAATCCTCTGTAGATAAAGACTTGGAATACAGAGAATTTGCAACCATGCAAAATAGGCTGGGAGATGGTAATAGCAGCTAGGATTCCTACACAATGCTGAGTAATGGACTGGGATATTTTCTATATGCCAGGCACACAGGCTTCCCTTGGTTCCAGGACACACTGAGGGTCTCTTCGGTTGTCACTCTGTGAAGATTATTTCAGTCACTCACAAATGTTCAGTTTTGAACTTCTGAGCTCAGTTTGCCTACAGTTGTGGGCAGACAGTGGACATTATAAGGCTCTCAATACCCCGAGGACTTCAGTTTTTTCTGACACCAAAACTATCTATGCCAGAGTTTTCCATGGAGATTGAGGTCCAGTCAAATCTGTCTGTGCCTCCCAACGCTGTAATGACCAATCTCTCCCAGTAACCAAAGTTCTGTTTCTTGACCACCTATACTTCTATACTTATTCTCGTACCGTTTGGTGATTCTTTTAAGCTTCATTACTGTACTGCTGACCTTCTATAGCAATAAAACCTGGAGCCATCTAGGAACCTTGTTCAATTATAGATTAACTTCCTGCATCTTTGATGTCTTCATATTACTCAGTAGTATGCTGGTCAATATTTGACAACTAGCTCTATGAAAAAACTTGTGTGTATATATTACACATAAGCTTTTAATATAATTGACTAATGTGTAGCACACAGTTTACAAATAATATATGATACTTTACTTGTAAATTCTATATAGTCAACCGGTTTGCGCAGAACACTTTCATTGATTTTTTGTTGAGCAATGGTTGCAAATGGATGTAGTTCCAACATGAATGTTGGTTGATATTTTCATTTTTGTTGGCAAGTAAGGTGAAAGTGAAACAATGAAGGCATAAGTCTGAATCATGCACATTTTTCAATGACTTCAGTGACTTCTTTGCTGAATCAGATAGTGGTTTCAAACACCATGCGAATATTTTCTCAAATTTTTCTTTGTGCTCCTCACAATGAAATGGCTACAGATGTGACACACTTTAAATTTTAATCTGCATTGCTTTCTCCATTATTAAGTCTAAACCAGGATTTGGCAAACTTTTTCTTAAAGAGCTAGAGAGTAAATATTTCAGATTTTGGGTCATATGGTTTCTGTTGTAATTACTCAACTCTGTCATTTTCGTGAAGCCATAGACAATATCAAATAAAACTTCATTTGAAGAAACAGGCAACAAGTTGGCAATAGTTTGTCTACACAATTGACAAAACAATAAGTCAAACCCTGCTCTATAGCATTTATCAGTTTACGTGGCGTGAAAACTCCATTATGGCCAATTTCAAGCTACCAATGTGATGTTACTGAATGTGGGGTTGGGAAGGGATGTGCAGGAGCACCCTTTATGCAATATTTCCACCATACAGATACAATAGATGGAAATAACCTCAAGAGCATGGTTGATAAAATGTAGTGCAATCATTAAGAAATAATGGGTTTTGAGTATTTATTACCTTTGGTTTTAATATTACTGCCTTAATTGTAAGATCATATAGTTTAATTTTTAGTAATTATTATGTTTAAAAATCAGCCGTCAAAATTTCTGAAAATTTTGTAATTGTTTCTTGTGAGCTGGTATAAGCTGTTTCTACCACACCACTTCTTTTTCTGGCACATTCTTCATTGGAGTTTTATTATTTCATATCTTGTTTATTAAGGAACTGGAAAGAAGGACCCATAAATTAATTCCACAGACATTTTATTAATTGTCCATTTGTGTCAGATGCCCCATTGTCATTCTCTTGACTCCCCTTTGTTACTTTTAGATACATTTTCTTCAACTCTTCTGAAAATTTCTCCACCTTTGATGCTTGGGCTTGTTCTAATCTATTGACTACTCTACCATTGTGTTAAATTCATTGATTACTTATTTCATAGCACTCCTCTCTGCCCGCCCCCTGAGTGACTTTCGCTGCCATGTGGATGATCCTATTAACATTTCAAATCATTTAATTTCTTTAATTCTGATGGTCTTACCAATATCCTAACAACCTACTTCTGTACATGTTTCTTAAACATATGTTGATGAATAGTTTAATATCTTGAACTCTGATATCTTACTTTGTGACTTAAACCATAAACTGTGTTGTTTCCCTAATCTTATGATACTTGATTTTCAGCCACCTTGAAATGTGAAGTGTTTGACATTTTTCTCCCAATTAGCCTGTTCTAATTTAACGTTTTTACCCATCATGGGCCACTGGCATCAGTTCAAGTAGTCTCACCAGTGATTTTAATATGTCATCATCTTGGTTTACTGCCATAGTGTAAAAACCACAGTCCTGGGTTTATATAACCATATTTTTCTTTTTTTCCTTTCCCTGAACTTCTGTTATTGATCACAGGTGATGAGTGATATCAAAATTTATATATTTCCTTTTTAGTTACTCCACTTGTTTTCTCACCTAGTCATTTTAAAATTCACTCCATTTCCCATTCCATTTAATGAATATTCCAAGCCTGAGCCTCTATTCTCAAGCAAATTATTCCATCCCTTCCTCTGTCATTCTCAAGTTGGCAAACTTGCCATTACAATTTAAGGCCTGGAGAGTTGGGTTGGTGCGCCAGAGCTAACATCTGCTGACAATCCTCCTCTTTTTTTGCTGAGGAAGACTGACCCTGAGCTAACATCCATGCCTATCATCCTCTACTTTATATGTGGGACGCCTGCCACAGCATGGCTTGACAAGTGGTGCATAGGTCTGCACCCAGGATCCGAACTGTTGAACCCCAGGCCCCTGAAGTGGAACGTGCAACACTTAATCACTGTGCCACCAGGCTGGCCCCTGGAGCAGTTGTCTTAATCTGACTAACCTACTCCTGGGAGGAACAGAATGCTAAATCTCAAGACTTAAATAGGTTCAAGAGGATATGAGGAGTAGAATCTTGAGGAATATGGAGTAATAAATAGGTCAAGATCTACTTTTTCCCTGGGATTTTGTCCTTGGCCTGCTCATCTTTCACTTCAAAAATTTCCAGGGGCCGGTCCTGTGGTCAAGCGGTTAAGTCCATGCGCTCTGCTGCGGCGGCCCAGGGTTTTGCTGGTTTGGATCCTGGGCACGGACATGGCACCACTCATCAGGTCACTTTGAGGTGGTGTCCCACGTGTCACAACTAGAAGGACCTGCAACTAAGATATACAACTATGTATGGGGCTGATTTGGGGAGATAAAGCAGAAAAAAAAAAAAAGAAGATTGGCAACAGCTGTTAGCTCAGGTACCAATCTTTTAAAAAAAAAAAAAAGAAAAGAAAATTTTCCCTTAGCAATTACATTCATGACTTTAGCTACAACCTAAAGGCTGATAACATTAATATTTACTTTCAGTTTATAACCCTTGCTTGGGCTTTAGAGTTTTATTTGTGACTACATATCTTCATCTGCAGCTTCCAAAAGCAAAATAAACCATCTATTATTTATTCCAATAGCAAAACACACGTCTATTTCCAAAAACTATGTACTTCAGCCTGTCCTAGACTGTACTTTCTTTTGAATTTCTTCTCTTGGTGATCAGCAAGACAGACACCTGGGAGTACCCTTCGCTCCTCCTCCCTCATTTGCCCATGTCCACAGGTTTCCAATTCCAGAAAACAGCACCTCCTAAAATCTTTTGTCCTTTTGTCTCTCTTCTCCTTTCCAACATATATTGCCCCTCCTTAGTTCAATAATTCTTCCATCTTCATGTTCTGATAACAACCAAACTGCTCTCATCCACACCCCTAATGCTTTTCTATATTGCTACTAGAGTGATTCCCCAACATGCAAATTCCAAATTTTCTTTTGATAACCTCTTACAGATTATTCAAATTCAAAAGGAGCTCTGCCTGCCGTCTTACCTCAATCTTTTCTACTCCATTTTCTGCACTCTTAGTTTCCTACGATCAATTGTTTAATGATTTTTCATGTTTTCATATGTACTATAATTCAATAAGAAAAGAAAAGAAAGCAAACAGAGTATTTGAGGTGAGTAACAAATACAGTAACCCCTCTAAGACTCATGGTGTGTATTAGGCAGAAAAGTTATGGTTCCCTCCCTATGCCTCTTGAGTTCTACTCTATGAAGTAGACAGAATGCCATTTCTATTTTTTTCTCTCCCATCTTTCTAAGTGCAGTCCAAGATTTTAATCTCAAGAAAAAGAAAACAATAAGTACGTAGTAGAAAGAGACTAATGGTGGTGAAGTGCATTTTGAGATAGTTCCAATTGTAATCAATGTGTACAAATAAGAGTGGAACCCTGGAAGCAGGGCATTATGGGAATTAGAGAACTAGCTAGTATGCTAGGAGGGAAATGTCACCCTCATATAGCAGAGGTAACATAAGTGAAGCTGTCTGGAAACAGGAAATTGTATCAGGATTTGAACGTAGTAATCTGCCTAAGAATCAGAAAACGGGATTATGTAGGTACTAAGAAGGCTGATAGCAAGACCAAAGATAGTCTAAATACAATGTTGAGAATGACTATGAAGAAAGGGAAGATTATTAAAAAATTACTTCATATTAAGAAAAAGGGAATAGCATTTTAAAGGCCCAAAGAGCAAACATTTTTCTGAAAATCACTGCCTGTAGCCTCCAGAAAATTTGGTAATTGTAACTGCACACAAGAAGGCATGGTATTAAAAAAGATAAACAGAGACTAGAGTATGGGCTTGGAAATACAGGTATCATGAGGATAAAATGTAAAATGAGATGACCAATACATGGCAGAATTGCTACAAATACATTAAAATTCACTTTGGAGGCAGCAAAGCGTAGACATGCCTCTGAAGAAAACCAAATTACTAATGTGAAGGAAGACCTCCACACCATCCCAGAGGGAAAGGTCGTTTAGATGAAGATGATGAGAGAGAATATCACAGATATGGAAGAGAAAGAATGAAGACTCAATTTCCTTATGGTTTGTTTCTGAAGGGAGCCCACAACAAAAGAAGTAGAAACAATAATCATACATAATAGATGGTAATTTTCCTAAATGGAATAAAGTGAAACAAATGATCATAATTCAATACATTCTGGTAAGTTTTGAACATTCTGGTAAGTTTTGAACCTCGGGAACATATACATAATCTTCAAGCATTTGGACAGGAGGGGAAAATAACTCACCTACAAAGGCAGTTGGTGTCACTGAGGGAAGGCTTGGAGAAGTTTAACTCCCACCCCAATAATCTCCAATCAGTTGCCCAGCCACCCCAAACAAAAACAAAAATAAAAAATACACTTGCAGTACAACCATGGTTTTAAGCCCCCAAATAACCTCCCAGCACCCACCTCCACCCTTACTGGATTGTTATGCCTACCACTTCCTTTCTGTGAAAACATTGTGAAGTCAACACTCTTAGAGGAATCCTTAACCAAATGAAAAAGGGAACCAAAAATAAATGAAAGATGGGAACCCCACGGTAGAAAAATCACTGCTGATTGCTGGCAAACATGCATTGAGATTATTCATTCCACAGTATTTGAGAGACATTTACATGAATGTCACTGTCCTAGGAACCAAGCATACAACAAAAAACAAAAGAGACAAGACCTCTGTTCTCATGGAGGAAACAGATAATGCATAAAATATGAGGGATTCTACTTAATGTTCTTGAGTGTGGGACACCTGCATGTTTCCAAGAAAACTTTAATAGACATAAAGAAGGGCGTTGCAAAGTGATACAAAGGTGAGGCCTATAAACTGGATTTCTTTTGCTTTCAAGCTCCTTTTTTAAGACCTACCTGACTTGTCTTTAGGAGGAAGACACATCACAAGCCCAGCAGTTCCAACTAAAAACCCATTGTTTTCCCACAGGTTGGAGGGGTCAAGAACTCCAGAAACAGTTCATTTCCTGAGCGAGCTTCCTTGTTAAGAGATCTAACACCATCAGCATAGTGTTTTATAGACCTCATACTGAGTGGGATAGAGATACGGGCAAGAGGCTTACAGAGTCAACTCAACAGTCAGGAGGAGAAATGTCCACTTGGTCATTCTGGGAAGTAGTTTAAATGACCAGAAGGCTGCACCCTGAAGGTCAGTCTTGACTTTGGCACTTTCTAGCTCCTTGCTCTTGGTAAGTTACTTACCCTCTCTTACCTCTCATTTAATCCTTCTTTAGAAGAAACGATTACATGTGATAATATATGTACAATTGTTAGGATTACTTCCATGGCACAAGTGTCTGGATATTGGTCTTTTTTTTTTAACTACCCTTATTCATAACTAGTGGTAACTCTAAACATAATATAAACAGAATTTCTTTGCCTAAATTATTTTCTGATTTTGTAATTGCTTTTTGAAGCAAGAGAAATATGTAGAGATGACTAGACAAGGAAAACAGTTTTCTCTGCAAAATCTATTAGAGAAGGAGGAATAAGCAGAAAAAAATACATGACCAAACATGTTATTTATTATTTCGAGATAATTTACTTTTGTTTAATTTGTACTGAGTGACAAGTACTTAGTAATTAGCAAGAAGACGTACATTAACTTTTTGTAATTAGGAAATTGATATTATACTTCAATGAAGTTTGCTTTTTGTAGGAATTGTTGAAATGAATTTTTAAATTTTTTTCCTAGAAGTACTTTACAGCATGGTTGTAGATTTTTTTTTTTCGAAGCAATCAAGTTCTGAGCAACATGCTGCATCCTTTAGAAGTTTTCATATTTCAAATGTTAAATTGAAACTTACAAAATAAATGCATTTTTTCTTAAAAATGCATGTAAATGTTTATGCTCCTAGTGTCTGGACAAAACAACCCAAACATGACTATAGTTTAATCTCGTTTCACTCAAAATAAAAATAATTAAATTGACCTGAGTTGGGTCTATGGAGTACAATCTGATGCCATTTTAAGGAGATAATTTGCTTGGGAATAGAAGAGAGCTAATTGAGATGATTTCTTTCTTTTCCAAAATGCCTTATTTTTGTTTTTTCTGGGTACACCTGCTTTATTTTTCTAAATCAAATTCTTTTCTTATTGCAGTAACATTGGATTGTAACATTATATAACTTTCAGATGTACATCATAATATATTTAAAATTCTGTGTAGATTACATCATGTTCACCACCCAAAGACTATTTACAATCCATCACCATACACATGTGCTTCATCACTCCTGTTACCCCTCCCTCCCCATTCCCCTCTAGTAACCACCAGACCAATCTCTGTTGCTATGCATGTGTTTGTCATTGCTTTCATCTTCTACTTATGAGTGGGATCATATGGTATTTGAGTTTCTCCCTCTGACTTTTTTCACTTAGCATAATTCTCTCAAGGTCCACCCATGTTGTCACAAATGGCTGGATTTCTTCATTCCTTATGGCTGAGTAATACTCCAGCGTGTATATATATCACATCTTCTTTATCCATTTGTCCCTTGATGGGCACCTAGGTTGCTTCCAAGTCTTGGCTATTGTAAATAAGGCTGCAATGAACATAGGGGTGCACGTGTCTTTATGCATTTGTGTTTTCAAGTTCTTGGGATAAATACCCAGCAGCAGAATAGCTGGATTGTGTGTTACATCTATTCTTAATTTTCTGAGGAAACTCCGTACTGCTTTCCGTAGTGGCTGCACTAGTTTACACTCCCACCAGCAGTGTACGAGCGTTCCCTTCTCGCCACATCCTCTCCAACACTTGTTGTTTTCCGTCTTGTGATTATAGCCGTTCTGATGGGAATGAGGTGAGATCTCATTGTAGTTTTGATTTGCATTTCCCTGATAGTTAATGATATTGAACATCTTTTCACATGCCTGTTGGCCATCTGTATATCTTCTTTGGAGAAATCTCTCTTCAGATCTTTTGCCCATTTTTTAACTGGGTTGTTGGCTTTATTGTTATTGAGATGTATGAGCTCTTTATGTATTTTGGATATCAACCCCTTATCTGATATATGGTTTGAAAATATCTTCTCCCACTGGTTAGGTTGTCCTTCTGTTTTTTGATGGTTTCCTTCGCTGTGCAGAAGCTTTTTAGTTTGATGTAGTCCCATTTGTTTATTTTTTCCGTTGTTTCCCTTTCCTGGTCAGACATGGTACTTGAAAATATGTTGCTAAGACCTATGTCAAAGAGTGTGCTGCCTGTGTTTTCTTCCAGAAGTTTCATGGTTTCAGGTGTTACATTCAAGTCTTTAATCTGTTTTGAGTTGATTTTTGTACATGGTGTAATATAATGGTCTACTTTCATTCTTTTACACTTGGTTGTCCAGTTTTCCCAACACCATTTATTGAAGAGACTCTCCTTTCTCCATTGTATGCTCTTGGCTCCCTGGTCGAATGTTAGCTATCCATACATGTGTGGGTTTATTTCTGGGCTCTCGATTCTGTTCCATTGATCTGTGTTTCTGTTTTTATGCCAGTACAATTTTGTTTTAGTTACTATAGCTTTGTAGTATATTTTGAAATCAGGGAGTGTGATACCTCCAGCTTTGTTCTTTTTCCTCAGGATTCCTTTGGCTATTTGGGGACTTTTGTTGTTCCACATAAATTTTAGGATTCTTTGTTCTATTTCTGTGAAAATGTTGTTGGAACTTTGATCAGGATTGAGTTGAATCTGCAGATTGCTTTAGGAAGTATGGACATTTTAACAATGTTAATTCTTCCAAACCAAGAGCATGGAATATCTTTCCATTTCTTTGTGTCTTCTTCAATCTCTTTCAACAATGTTTTACAGTTTGCAATGTACAGATCTTTCACTTCTGTGGTTTAGTTTATTTCTAGGTATTTTATTCTTTTTGTTGCAATTGTAAATTGGATTCTATTCTTAATTTCTTTTTCTGCTACTTCATTGTTAGTGTACAGAAATGCGGTTGATTTTTGTATGTTGATATTGTATCCTGCAACTTGACTGTATTCATTTATTATTTCTGAAAGTTTTTTGGTGAATTCTTTAGGGTTTTCTACATACAAAATCATGTCATCTTGGGCTGGCCTGGTGCTGCGGTGGTTAAGTCCACAGTCTGCTTCAGTGGCCCGGAGTCCGTCAGTTTGGAATTTGGGTGTGGACATGGCACTGCTTGGCAAGCCATGCTGTGGAAAGTTTCCCACATGTATAGTAGAGGAAGATGGGCATGGATGTTAGCTCAGAGCCAGTCTTCCTTAGCAAAAAGAGGAGGATTGGCAGCAGATGTTAGCTCAGGGCTAATCTTCCTCAAAAAAAAAAAACATCATGTCATCTGCAAATAGTGAGAGTTTCACATCTTCTTTTCCAGTTTGGATCCCTTTTATTTCTTTTTCATGCCTGCTTGCTCTGGCTGGGTCTTCCAATCCTATGTTAAATAAGAGTGGTGAAATTGGGCATCCTTGTCTGGTTCCTGTTCTTAGAGGGATAGCTTTCAGGTTTTTTCCATTAAGAATGATATTAATTATGGGTTTGTCATATATGGCCTTTATTATGTTGAGGTATTTTCCTTCTCTACCCATTTTATTTAGAGTTTTTATCATAAATGGATGATGTACATTGCCAAATGCTTTCTCTGCATCTATTGAGATGATCATGTGATGTTTATTCTTCATTTTGTTAACGTGGTGTACCAAGTTGATTGATTTGCGGATGTTGAACCATCCCTGCATCCCTGGAATAAAACCCGCTTGATCATGATGCATGATATTTTAAATACATTGTTGTATTAAACTTGCTAGTATTTTGTTGAGGATTTTTGCATCGATGTTCGTCAGTGATATTGGCCTGTAATTTTCTTTTTTTTATATTGTCCTTGTCTGGTTTTAGTATCAGGATAATGTTGGCTTGGTAGAATGAGTTAGGAAGCCTCCCCTCCTCTTCAGTTTTCTGGAACACTTTGAGAAGGATAAGTATTAAGTCTTTTTTTAATGTTTGGTAGAATTCACCAGAGAAGCTGTCTGGTCCTGGACTTTTATTTCTTGGTAGGTTTTTGATTACTGTTTCAACTTCCTTACTGGTGATTGGTCTATTCAAATTCTCTACTTCTTGGTCCAGTTTTGGAATATTGTATGATTCTAAGAATATATCCATTCCTTCTAGGTTATCCAATTTGATGGTATATAGCTTTTCATAGTATTCTCTTATAATCTTTTGTGTTTCTGAAGTGTCTGTTGTAATTTCTCCTCTTTCATTTCTGATTTTATTTATTTGACCCTTCTCTCTTTTTTTCTTGGTGAGTCTAGCTAAGGGTTTGCCAATTTTGTTTATCTTTTCAAAGAACCAGCTCTTGGTTTCATTGTTTTTTTCTATTTTTTTATGTCTATTTAATTTATCTTTGCTTTGGTTTTTATTATTTCCTTCCTTCTGCTGACTTTAGGCTTTGTTTGATCTTCTCTTTCCAGTTCCTTTTGGTGCACTGTTAGATTGTTTATTTGTGATTTTTCTTGTTTGTTGACATAGGCCTGAATTGCTATAAACTTCCCTGTTAGAACTGCTTTTGTTGTATCCCATACATTTTGGCATGCCATATTTGCATCTTCATTTGTCTTCTCTTATTTCGATTTTCTCCTTTAATTTCTTCATTGACCCAATCATTGTTCAGTAGCATTTTGTTTAATCTCCATGTATTTGTGACTTTTCTGATTTTCTTCCTGTAGTTGATTTCTAGTTTTGTACCTTTGTGGTCAGAAAAGATGCATGGTATTTTTTTGATCTTCTTAAATTTATTGAGACTTGTATTGTGTCTTAATATATGATCATTCCTAGAGAATGTCCCATGAGCATTTGAAAAGAATGTATTCTCTGTGGTTTTTGGATGGAATGTCCCATATATATCTGCCAAGTCCATCTGGTTTAATGTGTCACTTAAGGCCAATGTTTCCTTATTAATCTTCTGTTTGGATGATTTATCCATTGGTGTTAGTGGAGTGATAAAGTCCCATACTTTGTATTAATAATTGCTTCATATATTTAGGTGTTCCTATGTTTGGTGCATAGGTATTTACAAGTGTTATATCTTCTTGTTTGATTGTTCCTTTTATCATTATGCAGTGCCCTCCTTTGTCTGGGATATATAGTTGCCTAAGACACAAGCCCTGTCATTAAATCAATTAATGATTTAAACCATCTTAGGTAGTCATTAAATGTGATGGTTATGAAGACAGTTATAAAGGGTACTGCAGATTAGGTAATAAAAAAAAAACAGGATACAGAATATGTGCAATTATCATAACCATATTTAAAATATTTTCAAAAAAGAAAGTATTATTATCCAGAATGCTAACAAAGGTTATGTTTTCATATGAGTGTTTTCATTTTGATTTTCACATTTGTGTAATGTATAATTTAAAAAGTTTGATAAAAATGATGATCACATTTTGTAAATGGTTGAGACATGAGGCAGACTGCCTTTTTACTCCTTAGCTCATAGAATTCTATAGGCTTCTAATAAAACCAGAGAAAATTGGAGAGGGTTGGGAGGTGCTTATTTTAGCAATTTCTCAAACATAATGAGATCATAAGAATCACTGTAGTCCTCTTTAACATACAGATTCTTGCCTCCTTTCTTGACTTGTGAACCAGAGTCTCTGGTAAATGAGCATGAACATTTGTACTTTTAACAAGTACCCCAGTAATTCATACCGGTTTGGGAAATTGTTACAATGACTCTCAATACTGTGCATTAGATTCAAGCTGGGGAGCTTTAAGAAAACCAGGCCTTACCACAGAGAAGGTATTTTCAAAACTACCCAGAGTATTCTAATGTTCAGCTAGAGGTATAGAGTCACTGACTTGCACTCTGTTCTCTGAATCTGTAGCCAGGATCCCATAGCACAGGTGGGATGATGTTGGCATTCTTGGTTAGCTGTATTTATAGACTTATAAAGTATAACTGCTGGTTTGTGGACCTTATTATACAATATTTTTACAATCCTGCTATGATATGGTGTTGTTCCCACTCAATTTACCTAGAAGACTGGTTAGTAGAATAATATGTTACTCTAATCCTATAATTACTTAGAGAATATTGTTAATCATAATAGCAATAGCAAACATATATTTAACAATATTTGCTAGGGACTATTCTAAGGCATTACATGTGTTGTCTCCTTTAGGCGTTCTAAGTGACCTGAAGTTACTATCCTACTTTTGCAGGTGAAGGAACTGAGACACAGGAAGTTTAGGCAATTTTTCCAAGATACAGCCTATTAGAGATGAAGTCAAGATTTAAACTCAGACAATCTAGTTCCAGAACCCATGGTCCTAGCTACAAATCTAATTTACCTTCAGAATAAACTCCTCTTAAAATAGATGTTGTCCTTGCTCCCTCATGAATGATCACAAGAAAAGCTGAAAGTTATTCTAAGAGCCCACTTAGAAGATGCATATTACTTGTGTAACTGTGACTTTATTCTTGTATTTATGTTTTCTTCCATGTTAGAATAACTATTTTGAGTTTCTATATACCTTAGACAGCATGTGGTTAGATTCTGGATTCTTGACTCCTTGAGCCAATCTCTCCAAATTTTTATCACTACATGGAAACATCCTTCATCCTAAGATGGTGTTAATTTTGATTGTAGCACCTTCAAATTCTGTCCTATTACATACCAGTAGATAAGGATAAGATTACAAGCATTTATTGTGGACTTACTGTGTGCCAAGCACTGTGATAGGCATATAAATATACATACAATTTCTCTTTCATACTGCGCCATCTTATTATTATCTATGTATACCTCCATTTTAATTTTTTAGAAGGTATTTTTTAACTCTGAATTTTCATAAAAAGATTAAAAACAAGATAAACCCACAACAATGAAAACAGTTGGTGGGAAGCCATCTGTTAATGAGATAGTTCCAGTAAACATCTGGATGGTGGAAGGCAGAAGAATGAGTGATGACTGACAAAGCAACATGGGGTAAGCTCTCAGGGACACAGTTGATTTAGAGGCAAAGAAAGAAAAGAGAAGAAGAACCAGAAACAGATATTCCCACCTCCCCTCCCTATTGCACATCCAAAATGGCTGTTCATTAAGCTTCGGTGGGGAAAAAGGGAAATAAGACTTTTTGATTAGGAAATTGAATAAACTATTAAAAAAAAAGACATGGTCACTAGTTTGAGTAATGGTGACCCAAGGTAACACACTCTACATTCTGCAATAGGTGAATGGAGGCCCCAGAATTTCTGCACCTACTTGCACACCTGAAAAGTAAGATTATTAATTGGTAATATATACAGTGTTATTAGGTATTTTCAAATGTGGATTAAGAAAAATAAGGATCACTAGATATTTGATGAAATCTTGAAATATGAAGGAAAACCAAAAATAAACAAAAGAAAAACTGACCCTACAGTAAAGAAAAATAAATCAAAGAACAGAGATGAGGATTTCTCCTTTTTGGGTAGGGTAGATTAGCTTGTGGCAGATTGTTGCTCCCATAAGAATGACTAGAAAAGCCAAATAAAATTATAAATTTATCTATTTAAAGGCACCAGAGGCTACCAAAGTAATAATAACTAGAGAAACCAAAATTTCAGAGGATGGTTGCTAAGACACCATCCAATATTCCGTAGCTGCTTTTTCTCTGAAACGTTTGCTGAATCTGAGCAACAGTGTGCAAATCTACATTCATAAGTCAGAGACTTCAGGGATCTCAAAGATATGGCTGATTTCAGTCCCTGGCACATAGCTCCATTGTAGACAATAGCAGTAGCAGGAGATTTCCCCTATCAGATCCCTGGGGTCTGGATTTTCTCCTGCCCATGTTCCTCTTGGTGGTAGAACTCAGTTTGTTTCTCTGGCCCTCCTGCAAATTTCACAGGCTACCTAGTACCCTTTTTAAACATTTTGTTTTGCTTTCTGACTAAACTAGATAGAGTGGGTTTTGTTTTTTGCAAATAATATCCTTGACAAATATAGGTAACCAGAAATAAATTGAACGAAAGATGCATAAGAATTTTACAGAGTCATTTGAAGGACATTAGAAGGCCTAAATAAATCGGGAAGCATTCCTTGTTCATGAATAAAGAAACTTAATGTTGTAGATATGTAAGTTCTTCCCAATTAATATATAAACACAATGCAACTACAATCAAAAGTACAATAGGAGTTTTTCACAGATCTTGACGAGGTAATTCAAAAATTCATTTGGAGGAGTAAAGTGCCAAAAGTAGCCCGGACAATTATGAAGAATAAAGTGAGAGGTGGAGAGACATTATAGTCATGCACTGCATAATGTTGTTTTGGTCAATGACAGACAACTTTGGTACCATAAGATAAGTAACATATAGGGTAGGTGTGTAGCAGGCCGTACCGTTTAGCTTTGTGTAAGTACACTCTATGATGTTTGCACCATTATGAAATCTCCTAACGACACATTTCTCAGAACATATCCACATGGTTAAGTGATGTATGACTGTGCCAGAGATCAAGACACTCCTAAAGCCAGTGAATCCCCAGACAGTGGTATTGGTGCAGGGAAAGATGACTGACCAATGTTGTCAACATTATGGGTAGGAGTTTAATTTTTTACAATTATTTTGCAGAGATGATCACAATAGCCTGTAAAGTTAAATATGTACATACTCGCTAAAACCTAGCAATTCTATGTCCATTCTCCCCCAGCTTCCCCAGGAGAAATCTCTGATAATGTTTATTACAGCATGGCTTTTAAATTACAACAAATATTAACATCTAGTCATACCTAAAATGTGGGTGGTAGATGGTTGTCTCTTTTGTTATTTTCAGTTTAAAATATTTATAATTTTTAATAAGTGCTTGCCTCTTGAAAGTGGATCTGGGGAGAGGTGGGGCAAGAAAGATGGCTTTCATTATGGTGCCTACCACACCATTTTGTTTTTTCAAAGATATGCTTATTATACTTTGATATAAAAAAATAAATCTTTATAATTTATATTTCTTCATTTTCTTGATATATTTTTAGGGTGAGTCGACCAAGTGGGATTTCGACAGGGAGTTACATGGGGCCTAAAAAGGCTCATAATTCTGAGCAGATGGGCTGCTTATATGTGATAGTTATTTTTATTTAAAGGCATGAACTTATTTTTTTCTAGTTGTATTGAGGTATAATTGGCATACAACATTGTATAAGTTTAAGGTGCCCAACATAACGATTTGATATTTATGTATACTGTGAAATGATTTGTAATAAGTTTAGTTAATATCCATCACCTCACATGGTTATAATTTTTTCCTTGTAATGAGGAATTTTAAGATCTACTCTCTTAGCAACTTTCAAATATACAATCTAGTATTGTTAACTATAGAATGAATAACTGTAGCGTAAACTAAAAGCACAAATTTATTAAAAAATTAAATTTGCTAATGGAAGAATTTCTAAAGAATATGCATGGAGGATTCTGTTGAAAAATATAGTGCATTTTAAGTGAAGCAGAGGCTCTAGGCCCAGAAACCAGCACATTTACATTGAATGTCCAATCTACAGCATGTTTTTGTTTCTCACATGAGAAGGTACTATTCGTGTTGAAAGAGGAAAAAAATAACTAATCTATGGTCAAAGATTCTTCTTTTGCTGAGGAGGATTAGCCCTGAGCTAACATCTGTACCCATCTTCCTCTATTTTGTATGTGGGACGCTGCCACAGCATGGCTTGATGAGTGGTGCATAGGTCCATGCTGGGATCTGAACCAGCGAACCCTGGGCCACCAAAGCAGAGTGCGTGAACTTAAACACTACACCACCAGGCTTGCTCCTCTATGGTTGAAGATTTTTTTTAGGTATTATTTTTATCTCTAGGTGGAGCTATGAATGCAGCAATTATTAAAATTAAATAAATTGTTGTTGATTGACAGACTGAACAAGTAGCTACTATTCACAGGAGAACTAGCTGATAAATGAAAGCAAATTTTTCTATGTGTTGGGGTCAGCTTGTTTCTTCTAGAGCAGTCAGACAAAAATCCAGTTAAATGTGGTCTGATTCATGTTCTTAACAGAGATATGAAGTTAATGAAGTAAGAGAGAGAATCTAGGGTTGAGGGTAAGAGTGTGGGTTCTGGAATGAGAGCAGGGGTTTCGAACTCTGGTTTTTACTGGCTGTTTTCAATAAGAGGGCCTGCCTCATAGCATCATTGTAGGATTAAGTTGGCTAACAGACATAAAGTTCTCTGCAGAGCATGGGAAATTGTTTCCTTTGTGGAAATGGAAAGTGTCTTTCAAAAGAAGACAAATATGCTTAACTTGAACTTGGTTTGTCTATCCCGACCTTATATTTTTTCTTTCTTAGGTAAGGCAAATAAAGAACTCTGGCACAACGTTCTCCCACTTACATCAAGTTTCTCTTCTGAATTCAGGAACACATAAGAATTGTGTGTAAAGGATGGCTTCGGGAGGAGGTCACCTGACAACTCTCACAATGGGATTTTGTGCAGCCTTTTGCTGTCAGGTGAATGAACTTTGCTTCTCCCTTTATCAAACTGAGTGCAAGTAAAATGTAAAGGAAACATCTTTTTTCCCCCAAATGATACAATTTGGTGTAGAAACCTGAAACTCAGGATGCTTAATTGCATGGGTGTTGGGTAGTCCTTCTGACATCGGGACATTTTTGTAGCTCAAGTGTTTGTGAAGATCATCCAAATGTCTTGAGGCAGTGCCCAGGACCTGGCTTCTGGGGCTGGCCACGTTCCCAAAACAAAGCAGACCAAAGGGCAAGCATCATTTTACAATCAGTTCTCTGCTATAAACCAACAACTTGAAAGTTGTGTCAGCATAGGAAAACACATTGGTTCAGACAGCAAGGGCTCTGGCCCCAGACAGCTTGAGTTTGAACTGCTGCCTTGTCAGTCACTATTCATGAGACACTAGGCAATTTACTTCTGCCTCATTTCTCATCGATACTGTGGACATATTGGGCTCTTACCTCATCATTTTGTTGTGAAGTTTTAATAAGTTAATACGTGGAGAGGCAAGCTACCATGAGGATTTAGATCTGTGCTTCTCAAACTCTGGTGTGTATACAGATCCCAGGGGGGTTTTGTCCCAATGAAGATCCTGATCCAGAAGATCTGGAGTGGGGCCTGCAGTTCTTCATTTCTAACAAGCTGTCAGTGGATGTGGAAGTTTTGACTGCATTTTGAGTAGCAGGAGATTAAATGGAATCCTGGCCCTATCTCTGGCTCACTGTGGGATTTGACACAAGTTACTCGCCCACTCTGTGCCTCAGTCACTTCATTTTAAAATAAAGATGATAATAGTGTTGACTTCATAGAGTTGTTTGAGTATTAAACTATTTAATATTTATAAAGAGTATAGAATAGTGCCAGGTCACATGGTGGGCACTCAATGCACGTTAGCGAGTGTTATTACTCTTATTATGGAATGATGTGAGGTACCTCCTCACACCTTATTACCACATTTAAACAAAGAATATTTGTATCAATCTGAGGAGAGGGATGTGGATAATGTCAATTGAAACATTGTCCAGGAAGAATGTAAACTGACACACCCCCTCTAGTTCAATCGTATATTTAAATGGGGGTTATTATATAATGGGCATAATTATAGGCACTTAAAATACATTAATACATAAGACAGAACAAAGTAAAGAGCTTTGGCACAATATATTACCCCTCTCACCTAACACTGTACCCTTGGAGGTAGTACAGTTTTTTATTATCATACACATTTTTTGTATGAAGAAACCAAGACATGTAGCTTAAGTAATACAATCAAGGTCATACAACTAACTTGTGGGAAAGTCAGAATTTGAAGGCTATCAGTCTGGTTCCAGACTCCATGATCTTAAGCACTATGTCACTTTTGGTTTGATGCTATTTATCATTGTCTCTTAGACTTAACTCTTTTGGTTTTGATTCCATGTTATACAGCAATTTTTTGGTTAATATTACCTTTGCATTTAGATAAACCCATGGAGAGGAAATAAACTAGTCTGACCAAGCTGAATTTTTCAATCGTATAGTAGCAATACTTCTGCCTTTAGAGATACACATCTATTTCTTTGAGCTTATTTAATTGGAATTTGTTCTTGACTAATGGCTCGACTTTCAGGGTACCACAAACATTGGCCTCCTGAGCCTGGAAGGTGTAAGGCCAGATCCTGAATGCCATGAGTTTTCAAGTAATAAGATCTGGGAAATGGCCAAAGAGCCTCTCCTACTGATGGCTTGACCATGACACGTGCCTTTCTATCTAGTCTTCAGAAACACTACCAGTGATGGGTCTCCAAGGACATCCAGTCCACCAGCCATTAATCTATGTTGACTGCAATTCAGCTTTCCTAGGCTAGATATAAGCAAAAGTTGCTAGGCAAGAGGGTCAACAGAGGTAAGGCTTTTGAAAGCCATGAAAACTGAAGAAATAAAGCTTCCCTGAAGACTTATTCTAAAAAATGAATATGACTTTCCTCCTGGAATCTTTTACTCATTAGAGATAATTGGCAACTGATTCTAGGAAGTCTTGTAGAGTTCGTAATACTTTCTTCAGCAGACATTAAAAATTCATCAACCTCTCACAATACTTATGTCACCTTATTTATTTAATATGGCATATTCACAACTGGTTCCACTGTCAGACACTTTTCGTTATGAATCCTGATGTGCAGGAATTAATTTAGAGTGAGGGACACATTAGTAAAATGTGCATTCTATTGTACTGACTTGAACTTTCATCCCAAATGCCTATTTCGTTTCCTACCCATTTGGATCAGGCCCAGCCACATGCAAGCCTCAATTGACATCTCTTATCCTTTTAGTTTTAGACCTTTAGTTCACAGGCAAAATAAAGATCTCACTTTTTCTCTTTCTCTCTCTTGGCTGTGGTCTTTTGGACTTAGCATTCTAACTTTAGGGGGGAAATAAAGCTATAAAAAGAAGTAAGATTGTTCTTGTTCCAGACCATTTATAAACCTTTAATCCTCATCTCCAGGGGTGACCCACAGACCATAGCAGATCTCCTAGGGAACTATAATCGTTTCCTGTTGCTATGTAAAATGACTACAAAGCTGGTTGCTTAAAATAACCACCATTCACTAGCTTACAGTTCTGTGGGTTAAAAGTCTGGGCACAGTTTCACTTGATTCTCTGGTCAGAACCTTAGAGTCTGAAATCAAAATGTCATTTGGACTGAGTTCTTATCTGAAGGCTTGTGAAAAAATCCACTTCCAAACTCATTCATAGTTGGCAGAATTCAGTTGCTTGAATGTGTAGGACTGAGATTCCTGGTTTTTGTGTTGGCTGTCGGCCAGGGGCTGCTCTCAGCTCCTAGATGCTGTCCACATCACTTCCTACTTGGTTATCTCCCTCTTCAAGCCAGTAACAGCATACCATATCCTTCTCACACTTCAAATCTCTAACTTCGTCTTCTGGCATCAGCCAGAGAAAACTTTCTGCTTTGTAGGGCTTGTCTGATTACACCAGGCCCATTCAGACAATCCCTTTCTTAAATTCAGCTTTGTCATATGATATGATATAGTCACAGGAGTATAATCTATCCCATTCACAGTCCCATGGATCAAACAGGATGTGTACACCAGGGGTGGGAAATCTTGGGAGCCATCTTAGACTTCTACCCACTACAGGAGTGAAATGAGGGGTAATGCCTAGAGTTGCCTTAAGAGTTTCGAATCTTTGGCAACATTTACCTTGGCACAAATTTTCATCACTTTAGAAAGAAAGCATATGGACAGAGCAATAGTCATGACAACATTACCTAAATTATATGATCCATTTTTTCCAAATTGGCCTATTTTGTGTTTCACAAAATCTTCATGGAATGGTTAGTATATGTCACAGTAAATTTTAGCACTGTGGGCAAATGTCTTTAATAGGGTGTAACCTATAGGACCAGACTATTTCTCTCACAAGTTTGCCATCCTAGGCCTCCTTTAATCTGCAGTGTGAGTTTGCATTTCTGAAAAATGGCAGCTCTGTCCTTGTCTAAACTTCATGTGCTGTTCCTTTAGGCTGTGTTATGATGGTAATTATTCTTAATAGCCGTGTTACTGTTGGATGCCTTTACAAAACAATGTTAATTGAGTTTTAGCTCATCACTTGTTCTTCATTTTTATGTTTCTTTTGTGACAATGAGTTACACATATAACTAAATTTTAGTCTTGGGAAATATGTACAATAATAAGTTTTGCCTAGATTTTGACATGACCTAAAGTGGCAAAACTGCCAAGCATATATGCTTTAGTTCTTGATACTTATTTTCTTTAGAGAATGAGCAAGTAGAGACGATAGCGAAGACTGGGTTATTGCATGGTGTCAGTTACCTGATGATTAGATAGTCTAGCATGCTATGAGAGTGCCAAATATTGTCTGCCCCTTTCTGCAACTGAACTGGCTAATGATTCATGTTATAAACCTCTAGACTTCTTCAATGGGATATTTAAATCCTACACATAGAACATCAGGACAGCTGTCAACATGACCATGAATAATCGTGCAGCCTATATTGCTAGCATATGTGGGTGTGGCAGAAGTCAGTGGAATGGAGACTAGCCAGTGTTATACTTGTTCTTAATACTCTACATCTTTACAGACATTTGTTGGAAAGGACACAGTGCTTGAAGCAGTTTAATAATTTTTGGTTTACAGTTATGCATGTTGACTTTATGTCTAGAAAATTTTTCCTTAAAATTCATTTTTATTTTTCCTTAAAATTTCCCTGAAAAATTTTTTATTAAAAATGAATAATTGTGTACAAGTGTAAAAAACCAAAATATGGAACAATGAGCAATAAATTATAAGTGATTTAAAAAACAACAACACTCCAGTAGAAGTATGGGCAGAAGACACAGATAGGTAATTCCAGGTCTTTTATTGGCTTTCCTATATATACAATTTCATAGCACTTTATCTCACAATTGTAACTATACACTTTGTGCAAGCATTTATTTAATATGTATCTTTCACAATAGACTAATAGCTCTACGAAGAGTATCTCTTACTCACCACTACATCCACAGCACCAGTCAGTGTCTGGTACATAGTGAGTGTTGAACAGATGTAAATTTAAACGTTAATCAAAAATAAAGAGAGATACAAATGGCTGATGAAATATAACAAGAAAAGATAGAACTTGACTTATATAATATAAATTAAAATAGAGAAACATTTTATTTATCGCATTGGCAAAGATACAAAATGAAATATCACATATGTACCAAGGTTGTAGTGACAAAATTGTATTCTTGTTCCCTTTGGGTCAATCTCAACAAATAATTTGAACATATCTTAGGTGATACGACACACTGATGATCAAAACAGTCTTTCGATGAGAGAAGATAAGTATACTGCAAAATGCTATGAAGAGCAATCTGGCAATTCTATATAAATAGCATAAAAATCTTTGTACATTAGATTCATTAATTCTAGAGATTTCCCCAATAATATTCACTGTAATGTTATAAGCTCAAAACATAGGAAGCAACTATAAACTCTAACAAAAAGAGAATAAATTATTACATATCCATGTGATGAAATAACATTTATCCTTTAAAGTACATATTTGAAGAACATCTAAGTACGTGGAAAATTGTTTAAGGTGTGTTTAGCAGGAAAATAAATGGATACCATGCTAAATATATATGGTGATATATAATTATATTATGATTATATATATTATATACATATAATATGATAATATATATATAATATGATCTATAGTTATCTTTTATTAAGATTATAGGCAATTTTTTAAAAAAGACTTTACCTTTTAGACAGTTTTATATTTACAGGAAACTTGAAGATATTACAGAGAGTTACTACATATCCCCCTCACAACCCCCCATTTCCCCTATTATTAAAATCTTACATTAATATGGTACATTTGTTACACTTAATGAATCAATATTGAGAAATTATTAATAACAGAAGCCCCCACTTTCTTTAGATTTCCTTTGTTTTTATGCCACATCTGGGACATTTTTTAAATTATATTTTGTTTATACTCTTCTATATTTTTCACAATTTCTAAAACATACTTCCAGTTTCCAATGATGGCATAGTACCTTTGTCAAACTAATCCTTCTGTGTATAACAATAAATACTGAAAAATACATTTAAAAGAAAACTATGTGAAAGCTAATTCTCCCACTATGCAAGTGTGGTACAAGAATCCAAGAAACATAGCAAAGCAACAGATAAAAGAACTGAGCAGAGTTAGCAGCAGCTGCATGCTGCTCACAAATTGAAGATCAAATTCTACAAAGTTAGAAGGATTTATAAAATACTTCAGGCTTTCCATTGAAATGACAGAAGGACCATATACTTTTGGAGGAAGAATTACCTCTCACTAGTGTGTCTATACCTCATGACTAAGGGAAAACAGAAATAGACCTGTCATAATAAAACAAAAACTATGACCCAGAAGATGAAAAGGATCTACCGGTGGTTTAATTGCACACTAGATCATAACTCAATACTTTTCAGAAGGAGGTAACAGAATACAGACTGTCTATAACGTCAACATAAAATTTACTGTACAAGCACAGTCATGATAAAAAGTCAGTAGAAAGAGACCCAATGGTGACTGATGTGCTGGAATCAGTATACAAAAAATTTGTTAAAAATAAGCCACAGCAATAGGTGGACATAAGGGGTAAAGAAATCAGGAATTTCAAAAGAGATATGAAAATGTTATAAACAGTAAAATAAAAATTCTAAAACTGAAATATACAGTACCTGAAATCAAGAAATTCATACTATGGTATTAACAGTACATTGAACACAGTAGAAGAATCTGTGAACTTGAAAACTGATCAGGAGAAATCATCCAAATTGAAGCACAGAGAGAATAAAATATTGAAAAGCAATGAACATGGCCTCAACAACCCATGGGACAATATCAAGAGAAATAACATTCTGTTATTGGAGTCTCAAAAGGATAAAAGAAGGAAATGGGACCAAAAAATATCTCAAGAAATAATAGTCATAATTTTACCAAATTGGTTTAAAAAATACCGTAGATTCAGGAAACTCAGTGAAACCTAAGGAAAATAAATCCAAATAAAATTACACAGAGGTAGAGTGTAATAAAATTTCTGAATTCTAAAGAGGAAAGAGAAAATCTTAAAAGCAGCCAGAGAAAAAAGCCACAGAAAAAAGACAGCAGAGCAGCCATGAGAACGATAGCTGCCTTCTCAACAGAAATAATGGAGGACAGAAATTATGAAATTGCATATTTAAAGTATTGAGAGGGTAACTGTCTTCCTATAATTCTGTATTCAGTGAAAATTGGCTTAAAAATGAAAGTGAAATCAAAACCATTTTAGATGGGTGAAATCTGAAAGCATTTGTTGCCATCGGACCCATTCTAGAAAACATGATAATGATAAAGGAAGTTATTTAGGAAGAAGGGAAATTATATCAAATAGAAATTAACGTCTATAGAAAGGAATGAAGAATGCATAAATATGTGAATAAACATAAAAAGATATTTTTCTTTTCTTAAATTATTTTAAAAGTTAATTGACAATTTAAAGCAAAAACTAGCAATATTTCATGGGGTTTATGACATATATGGAAATAAAATATACGGCACACAGGACAGAAAGTGGGATAGATATAAAGGACAGGGACGTGTTTAATTATACTGTTGTAAGATTCTTGTCTTATACATGTTGTTGTCGTTAGTGCTGTCGAGTCAATTCTGACTCCTAGGAACCCTGTGTGCAGCAGAGTGGAATCCTGCCTGGTCTTTTTGCACCATCGTCTCACCTGCTGGTTCTATATCAGACAATGCTTTGCTGCTATTCATGAGGTTTTCATAGCCAGTTTCTTTGGAAGTGGGTGGCCAGGTCCTTCTTCCTAGTCTGTCTTACTCTGGAAGCTCCACTGAAACCTGTCGGCCACGGGTGACCCTGTTGATATTTGAAATCCTGGTGGCATAGCTTTCAGCATCACAACAACACACAGCCACCACAGTATGACAACTGACAGATGGATAGTGTAGTTTCCTGACAAGAAACAAACCCGGGCCAAGGGGTGAAAACATGGAATCTTAACCACTAGACCACCAATTATACGTGTAGTGATATAATATTACTTCTAAGTAGATTGTGATAAATTAAGGATGAATGTTTTAATCTCTAAAGGAACTATTCCAAACGTAATACAATGAAGTATAGCTAAAAGTTGGAATTCCATATTTTAAAAACCTGATTAAACTCTTTATTGTCAGTTCTCTCTCACTTCACCTCCCCACCAACATCCAAAGCCAGGGAAGGAAGAATAAAGAAACAAAGAAGAGAATGGTAAAATAGAAAACAACAACAACAAAAAAAACCCAAAACAACAACGTGGTAGACTTAAACACTTCAATACAAACAATTGCATTAAATGAAAGTGAATTGCAATCCAAATAAAAAGCAAGTAATGTCGGATTGGATAAAAAGCAAGACCCAACTATATACAATTTATAAGAGATTGGCTTTAAATATAAATATGCAGACAGGTAAAAAGTAAAAGGATGGACAAAGATCTATCATGCAAACAGTAGGCTTAGGAAAGATGATATGAATGAATTAGGATCAGATAAAGGAGGCTTGATGAAAAGGGATATTATGAGATAGGAAATGTGTCATTATATAATGATAAATGGGTTAGTTTATTAAGAATATATGACATATCTAATAACAAAGCTTCAAAGTAGAAGTAATGAAAATTGACAGAACTAAAGGGATAGACAAATCCAAAATTATACTTACAGACTTTAATTTCCTCAATTTAGCAATTGATAGAACATAGAAGCAAAAGAAGTGAATAAGGATATAGAAGATTTGATCAGTACTATGAACCAACTTGAACTAATTGGAATATATAGAACACTACATCCAAAACTTAACAATTTTTTTTAAGCGCACATGGCCCTTTCAGCCTGATAGGCCATGTGCTGAGACATAAAATAAATCTTAACAAATTTGAAAGTATCATAATCTTACAGTGTTTAATGTGAACAATGGAATTACGTTAGAAATCAATAAAAATACGATATTTAGAAAATACCCCAATACTTGGAAATTAAGTACTATACTTCTAAATGACTAACGAATCAAAGAAGAAATCACAGGGTAATTAGAAAATACTTTTAATTGATAATGAAAATACAACTTCTCAATTTATGGGGTACATCGCAAGGAATTGTAAAATGGAAGTTTATAGCTTTAAATGTTTATATAAAAAATAAGAGGATAAATTTGTTGATGTAATTTTCCACCTTAAGAGGCTAAAGAAAGAGGAGCAATTTAAACCAAAATAAACCAGATTGCATTAAAAGAAGGAAACAATAAATTAAGATAAGCACAGAAACTATTGAAATAAAAAAACAGAAAAATCAATGGGAACAAAAGTTGTTTTACTGAAATGCTTATAATTAAGAAAAAACGTCCACAGATTACCAATATCAGAAATTAGATAACACTAAATTGAAATAATAAGTATTTCAATATTGAAACAATAAGGGGGAGATTTTGAGAGATTTTATACGAATAGATTTAGAAACTTAGGTCATATGTACAAATTCCATGAAAAACATAACTTACTCAAAATAACATGAGAAAAGATAGAAAATCCAAAAAGCCTTTTGTTTTTCAGAGATTTAATTTGTAACTAAATTTCCTACCACAAAATAAACTCCAGGACAAGATGCCATCACCAGTAAATTTTATCAAATATTAAAAAAATATATAATACCAATGATAAAAGAAAACAACACTTTTGTAAAATAAAGGAGAAGAAGATACTTCCTAACTTGTTTTATAAAGCCAACACAACATTGATACCAAAGCCTGGTAAAGACATTACAGAAAATAAAATTATACACTCTCTCTCATGAACTTAGGTACAATAATCCGTAGCAGCATATTTGGAGTTGAATTCAGCAATATAGAAAATGGTTAATGCACCAGAACCAGTTGGAGCTTATCCAAAGAATACAAGGTTGGTTTAACATTTGATAATCAATCAATGCAAAAATCTTATAGCTAATCTCATACTTAATGGTAATATTGAAAGCTTTCTCACTAAGATCCAGGACAAAGACACACCTGACCCCCCTAGTCTAATGACTTCTACTCAACACTGTACTATAAGGCAATACATACCCACAAATCACACTTGAGTACCACATGTGTGTATTTATATGAAAAGATGCTTAGTAACATGAGTCACCAGAGTAATGCAAATTAAAATAACAATGAGAACATTTAGTGGATGACTGAAAGTTTTGAGTGGACATTTTTTAGATACAACCTCCTTAAGATACCTTTAATACTACTCTTCAGACATTACAAACTTGTCTTTCATTTTATGAAAACTGAATGGAAAATTTTCACCATCCTTGAGAGTTGAAAGATTTTCTTATCTAAGAATCTTCTTTGCAATATTCTTTATGTAGTTTTTACCTTGAGATAGGTAAACAAACATCTTTAATGCTTCTTGTCAAGCCGATCACTCTTTATGTGTCAGAACTTTGTTTCTTTCATCATCTTGGTCTCCTGCGGAATGACATTGGTACTTATAGTTCTTATATGTGACTTCTTGTAGCTTTGTTAGAGAAGTATTCAAAGATTTCTCTCCTTTTTTTTTTTTTTTTTTGAGGAAGATTAGCCCTGAGCTAACTGCTGCCAATCCTCCTCTTTTTGCTGAGGAAGACTGGCCCTGAGCTAACATCCATGCCCATCTTCCTCTACTTTATACGTGGGATGCCTGCCACAGTAAGTCTTGACAAGCAGTGCCACGTCTGCATCCAGGATCCAAACCGGCAAACCCTGGGCTGCCAAAGCAGAACATAAGCACTTAACTGCTGCTCCACTGGGCACTTGTCTTCTTCCAAACAACATATAAGCAAATAGGTAAACGATGCCTGCTATTAATCTCTTCACAAAAAAGGAAAATCCACTATAAAATTATGTAGCATTGCAGAAGGGTAAAGGATGGGAGAATTACACACCTCTGCTATAAGTTCCAAATTTATTTGGTCAAGGCTCTTGAACACAACAGAAGCAAAGTAGCAACACTCAGCAGGAGCCAATGGAGCACACCTGGAAGACTTCATGACTTTGGCTTCCTTATGGGAGCACATAGCTATTGGTTCAGAAAGTCTTGCTCGACACAAAAGAGACAGACTTACATCACCACTCAGGGAAACATATTTAAAATATATATATATATATATATATATAATATATATATATATATATATATATACATACACACCAATAAAGCCATAAGCTCATTCAAAAGGAGGAAGCAAAATTGATGCTCTAGGTCTTCTGAACAATTTCTCTTTCAGCTTTTCAGTATCTTGGAAAGTCTAACTCTTTGCAAATTTAAACCAAGAGTAAATTCAGTATTTACTCAATAACATTTCTAGAAATATATGTAGGAGTTCTTGGAAATGCTACGTTTGTTAAAAATCAGTAACTGTAATCCTTTCCTAAGTAAACAAGCCCCGTTTTTTTGATCACTGCTATATCTCTGAACTCCATTTCATATCTTAAAATATATATAGTCCTCTGTATCTCCCTTTGAGTTTTTAAGAAAAATATATTCTTCTGTTCTATCTGCTTTGAACTCATGCTTATTTAGAATTTTAGCTTAGAATTTTAGCTTTTAGTTTCTTGTGTTGCCTTTAGTTTTTATTAGCTTTGTAATCTTGCAAGAAACCTTAGCCTGCCAACGAAATAAGGGGCTAAGATAATACATTGTGTAAATTGTAGTCTCGTTGTAATTTCCTTAGCTGAGATTCAACAATGAACTTTCAGGTCATTTCCAAATGTGTCCTTGAAATTTAATTTCCTTTACTTTTGATAGTAGCACAAAACTAATATATACCAGTTAAGTAAGGTCGTTTTATTAGTACACTTTTTGTATTTTTCAGCTATACCGAGGTACTTTGCAGGACTTTGAAATGTGCTTAGCTTGAGTGCAGCCTGGACTAAAGCAGATATGAAAAGCAGTGGTTTTTCAAGTGTTGCAGAGTGATGGAATCCTTCACTGAGCCTGATTTTAGTGATTTTTTTTAAGGTATGCCTTTTTGGTGAAGATTGGCCCTGAGCTAATATCTTTTGCCAATCTTCCTCTTTTTTTTTTTGTCTCCCCAAAGCCCAGTACATAGTTTTATATCCTAGTTGCATGTTGTTCTAGTTCTTCTATGTGAGATACCACCAAAGCATGGCTTGATGAATGATGTGTAGGTCCATGCCCAGGATGCAAACTGCTGAATCCTGGGCCACCAAAGTAGACCCTGTGAACTTAACCGCTTGGACACAGGGTCAGCCCCTAGTGATTGTTTTAATATTTTTCTTTCTATAGCACAAAAATTCAATGCTATCCTGGTAGATACGTTCTTGCTAAAACATACAAACGTATTTACAGAAATATGTCAATTCTGTTACTTTTATCCTCACGTATTCAGTGAATTTGCCTGTCCTTACTTTGAATTGCAGAACAAAAAGTATTATTCTATGTATAAACATGTCATTGTTACTTTTGAACCTCCAATTAAAAAATCAAGAGAAATCTTTTTCCTGAAAAGTTTTTAAATCCATAATATTCATCTTTGAATCACTAATCACACTGTGAGTACATTTCTTTAATGAGAAAGAATTTTTTTCCCCTTTCTAATGGAAACAAAACATATTGTCCTTCAGATTATTGAATTTTTCCCAATCAAGTTGAAGTTCAGCAATCTGCATAATGTAAGTCAGAAAAATTCCCATGATGTCAGAGCAGTAGGTAAATCACTTACTACTGCCTTAGAGTGTCTGTCACGCACTCTGTAAGTAACTAGTCAGAAAATCTAATTTCCCATCCAATAGTATATATCTGAAATTCAGCAGAGCTGCGTCATCTGATATGAATTCCCAAGATTGTATCTCATCCTTTTTTGGCTCAGGTCCAGCAAGGGAATGCTACTATACAAATTTCTGTTATCTATATGTCTGAACACAAACTCAGATTCATTAGCGTATAGAGTTCAAAACAAGAAAGCCAAATATATTCTCATAACATTTATTCTTGATGTGATTGTTGGTGAGATATGACAATGCAGCCAGCAGATGAAATTCGTTTTAGTGAATTATCTAGAAAATGAGTCTCATGTGGACTGTATACAAAGTGGACACACTTCACCTAAAGAAACAAAGACTTGAGAGCCATAATATCTGTTTTCAAATGAATAAAGAATTGCCCACTGAAAGAGGGGTTGGACTGATTTTGTTTTGCTGTAGAAGGTAGAGCAACACTCAATGGTGGCAGATTATTGGAAGCTGAGTTCTGCTAAATATATATAAAAAAAACAATAATTAAAGGTAGCCTACAAGCCTGCCTGAACAAGCAGTAAGTCCCTACTATTGAAAATATCTTAGAGTCTAAATGAAAATCTTCCAGGGATAATGGAAAGAGGACTCTTGATCTGGCAGGGAATTTGGTTCTGTCACTTTTAAGGTTCAGTCCAACATTGGTTCTGCTATATTTACCCTGGGATAATTGAGAGCACCGCCTCATCTTTTCTCTGAGCTCTTATTTTCCTTTTGTTCACCACAGGATAAACAATGGCGGTGGGGGGGAACCCAGATTCACCTGTTAATTGCTAGTGGATGAACTCATAAATATTTTTTCCATACCATTCCTTAGCTATTTCTGGGACTGTCTTTTCATAACTATAATTCCCAGATTCTCTCACCCAATTTTCACGTGGCTATTCCTTAATTCTCTTCAGAGGTCATGTGTGTTTACTTTCTCTGTCCTTCTGTCAGCCTTAATATAACAATTGGTCATCTGGGAGTGTGGTTAAAAACTTCTATTTCCATTTATGTAAAAAGAAATTGCTTTCCAATGAAGCAGATTATGTTTGACTTCTCAGAAATCTCATCAATGCCCTCAAATTCAACACAAGGGATTGAAAGCGGCATTTTTAAGGCCTAGCATCAAATGGGCTGAAGAAAAGCAAACACACAATTGTTTCTCATTAAAAATATCCCTAAACCAAAACTTTTCAATATACGTTTCCATGGTCAAATAAGTTTGATAAATATTTCTAACACTAATAGTTAACATTTAATGAGCATTTACTAAGTGTATGTATGGATCAGGTTTAGAACTTTATATGTATTATATCATTTAATTCTCAATCTCCCCATAAGGTAAAAGCTAGTATTATTGTCCTCATCTCATAGGTAAAGAATCTGAGGCATAGAAAAGTCAAGTAACTTGCTTCTACCTAGGTAGTGAATGGTAGTGCCAGGAATTCCGCTGAGCATGTCTAACCCTGTCTTCACTAGAAGACTTCTCAGAGACCTAAATGCACATTTGTAATTTATTAATCATAGGAGAAATATCTAATCAACTTTATTCCAAAAGTATTTGATTTCAGGCTGCTTTTATGACATGAGATGAGATTATTTTCTTTTGAGAAGCGCCACCTTAAATTGTCTTTTAGGTATATCAGTAGTAATTTTTGTCTTTATGATTAGAAATCATTTCAGTGGATGAGAAAGTTCTAATTAGAAGAACTCCGATTGTGACTTATAACAGGATGTTGTGAAATTCTGTTTGAGATCATTTCTTATTGCTGAAAGTTACCAAAAAAGACAGAAATTATAGTGGAAATAGCAGCATGTTCAGACCAAAGTTTTGTATGAGTGATATTGAATGACTATTGTTCCAGGATGAATTCAGGGATGGTTTATTATGCAGCAATAGCAAATCAATACAGAGGGAACACGTGCAACTTCTGTAGGAGTCTATAAAACAGAGGTGACAGTTATTTCATATTCCCAGTGGATGTTACCTGAGCCATAGGGCTTGTTGATCTTCTCCAAAATCTCTGATTCTAGAGAAAGAGTTCTAGTGAGAGATGGTGATATGGCCATAGAGTGAGGCGACAAGAACTATGTCTGCTATTTCTGGGTTTCTGAGAGATGTGGAAGATTGATTCTGACCATTTTTTCCTATGGCCAATTGGGCCCTGCAAATACATGAGCTTGGAGGCTGCTGGAAACTGCCACAATATAGACCAAAATGAGTTGCATCTGAGGGTTGAATCTGAGGATTGCAGCATCACGCCTCATGCTGGAGATGAAGTTAAATCTTATACAGGATGAAAAATACACTTGTGAGCTTCTTGGGATTTAGTACACCTGCAGACAATGAGCTTAATAAGAGTTGATAACCAATGGAAAGAGAACAACAGCCCCAACACTCACTCTGTCCGTACTATGTTCATGTAAGGAAATAGAAATTAGGACTACAAGAAAAGACAGGCAACTCAACAGTGGCTGTTCCTCCTTCCCTGCTACAGCTCCAGAGGCAAGCCCAGGAAACAAGGAGGGGGACTGTAAGAAGAATCCTACGATATTTACCTCCATCTCAGCCCAAGAGCTATGAGTGAGAAGGTTAGCAATACTAATAAACTGGTACTGGTAGAAAGCTTTGCATCCAATATGAAATTAAAATATTATCTATGCTAAACTGTTTTAATAACTGAAATTACACAATAAGTGGTGGAAAAGTTCTAAATTGTTAACAAAGCTCACAATGCAAAGATAAATGAAAATTCTCAAAGCACTCTTGGTAGAATTACTGAAAAAATACAAAATGTTTTGTGTTTATATTGCAATAAATTGAGATTCCTCAGTCAAATTGATTAACAATTTTCTTTTTTTGGGGGTGATGAAGATTCACCCTGAGCTAACATCCATTGCCAATCCTCCTCTCTTTTTTCGCTTGAGGAAGATTAGCCATGAGCTAGCATCTGCTCTAATCTTCCTCTAGTTTTTTGTATGTGGGATGCCTCCACAGCATGGCTGATGAGTGGAGTAGGTCCATACCCGGGATTGAATGCACAAATCTGGACCACCAAAGCGAATCATGGAGAACTTTAACCACTTGCTCATGAGGCTGGCCCCGATTAGTGACTTTTGATTAAATCTGTTTAGTTGTCCTAAATGGATCTGCACTTGAAATTATTCAGCATAATTTTGAGGTTTTGACAAAATGGTCTGGCTCCTTTAAAAAAGAAATCAGTTTGGACAAAGCTGAGTCATGTTTAATCAGTCACCTGGAGAGGTACTGAGTAACCTAATGAGGAAGAGCTGAGGCATACAGCATTCTCATTTGTTACAAAGGAAAAGGCTGCTTAGTTGTAACCAAGGGCCTAAGATGCCAAGGTGTGTTTTAAAGGAAGCATTAGCTCCTAGAGCAATATATGAACTAATCCATCTGGGAAAAAAAATCCATCTACATGAATATAGTAAAGTTAATTATTACTCTGAAAAGTACTAAACTAGGACTGGTAGTTATTGATGAATTTATCTATTTAACATTTCAGAGTAAATTGCAATTACATGGGTAAAATATCTATAAAGGCCTTAGGCAACTTGTAGCAATACAAATGTTGCAACCAGATAAAACTAAAGCTTTGGGTTTATTTGGAATTATTGTGAAACCTGAAAGTTGTATATAAGGTATAGTAACTTTTTTCGTTTAAAAATATTTCGTTTCTTATAAATGACTATCATTGTCTGCAGTGTCAGAAAGCGCAACAGCAACTGTCTGACAATAACTGGTCCTGGGAGCAGAAAGAAAATGCGGAGCAAGGTTTTGAATGGTTTGAAAGGGTTGGTGTGGGAAGAAAATGGCCTCACTATATCTTGAAAGCCAAAAGCACTAGCCATTATGAACTAATGGGCCTCTGAAGCTCTGTGTGACTTCAAAATTGTTTCCAAGGGGTCTTTTGATTCATGAAACATTTTTACAGGCAAATTTCAAGTGAACAAGAGGATTATCAAAGTTGCAACATAGTTTTAAGGAAAAGGACAAATTTTGGCTTTGCATTTTCCATCCAATTCAAAATGCAGGAATGTACCATCTAGCAAATATTTAGCCACAAAGCTTCTAGACTAGACCTTTAAAATTATTTTCTTCTTCATTGTGAATTTTTCTTGGTAATCAAGAGCCTTTGAGTCTTTTCCATCAAAGTCTTATTTGTGGGTAGGGGGCTTGAAAGATGAGAAATATGATCTGATTCCTCAAACTTTCCCTTTGTCCTAGCATTGATATTCAGTGATTCTGATCACAGAATTATGTAGCCCACACCAGCAAAATTAGGCTGAGAGGCATGGCAGCTCACAGTTCTCTGTTTGTAGTGAGCTAAATCAGTTGGTTTGAAGGGAAACATAAACTATGACTGTATTTAAGCCTAGGATTGGAGTCTACAACTCCATATTGTAAACAGCATCTGTTTTTCTTAAGTAAAGTGCTCTTTTAACTAAAAATCCAGTGTGCATGTTTTGCTATAATATAGTTGGAAGGGCTTTAAACTGTTAATCAAAGCCGTTTCACCATATGACTATCTCCCTAAGGCATCTTAGTTAAGAACAAGATGTTTTGAGCCTTGAAAATACATAGTTACAAAGATATTTGCAGGTTCCTCAGTGAAATGGTGAAACAACTCAAAGAAGTGAGGAAAAAAAACATAAACTAAGGGGTATGTTCATTCTATGCCTGAGGAAACCACTATTTTAAATACTCTCATACTAAATTTTTTAGAATGCTGATACCCAAATAAGTAAATCCATTGTTAGTTAATCTTATGAAGTCAATCTAGAGACATTAAAGGCAAAACAAAGAAATAAGTCTGTATTCTCTGTCTGGCAAACATTTAAAAAGAGATAGTATAGTATATGAAATGCCAGTGTGTCACAGTTGAAAAACCATAAAAAATATTGACACTAGTAAGTTCTGTAATCTTAGATAAGCTAGTTAACCAATCTAAATTTGTTTTCTCATATTTCAAATAGTTTACCTTATAAAGTTGTTTTGAGTATTAAATAAGACAACAGTACAGCACAGCTGACAGTTATTATTACCCAAATCCTCTGCTTATGAAAGTTCTACTTCCTTCAACGTCAAATGCTACTCCTTTCTCTAAACTGGCACCTCTGTGGTTTCCTTTTATCTGTGGTGATTTACAGATATTCTTCAGTGGACTGACACCTACTCCATGAACTCAAAGAGTTTAGCTGGTTAGAGAGACAGGGCTCACATGCAGAAAGGTAGACCCTGGGAGTTATGTAATTATAGCCAGTTTAGCATGGATCATAAAACAACAAAGATGTTGAGTGAGCTCATGGTGAACTGCAATGTTCACAGAAGCTTCACAAATAAACAGGCCTTAGGTTACATGGTGAAAGATTTCTATAAGCAAAGAGAAAAATGAAGAATTATAGATGGGTGTGCAACAGAGGCAAAGATGAGTGAAAAATACATCAAAGAAACAATGATTTAACTCATCTTGCCAGAGGACTGTTGTATTAGCCTGTTGTGCTGCTGTAACAGAAAACCAGACTGTATGGCTTAACCAACAGAAATTTGTTTTCTCATGGTTCTGGAGACTGGAGGTCCAAGATCAAGGTGCCAGCATGATTAGTTTTTGGTGAGACCTCCTCCTGGTTTGCAGACAGCTCCCTTCTTGCTGTTCTCACATGGTTTTTCCTCTGTGTGTTCACATTCTAGTGTCTCTTCCTCTTCTTTAAGAATTACTTCCTTAAAGGCCCTATCTCCAAATATATAACCCTGGGACTGAGGACTTCAACATACAAATTTGGGGAGGACACAATTCAGTGCATTATAACTACAAAGTACAACACTTGAAAGGTGAGTTAGGACAAGATTGTCAAGGAACTTGCTGAAGCAATATTTCCCATCCAGTTTTTCCTGACTAGACATCCATAACCAATGATATTCACATATGTGACTCTTACTACTGGATGATGCAGGGCAGGTTAACTGGTTTTCCAACCCCTTCCCCTTTCTCTCTCCACCTTTCTCTTCAAAAAAATACAAGAGGGTGATCTTGTAGTGATAATACTGATGCTGTTTGGATTTACTTAAAAGCAACTCATTTCTGATAGGGACAAAGCAGTTATCTCTTCCCAATTTTGAAAGGAAAATTATGTGTTCTCAGAGTTTAGCTCCAGGACCCTAATTGTGCTGTGATCTTGGGAGGAGGGAATAATTAGAGGACACTCAGGAAGACTACAGTGGATATTTGTTGGCTTTCTCCTACCGCTAGCTGCTCACCACGATCTGAGTGGGCACATACTCTCCTCACAGACATGTAAGTCCTTGTGACTTACTTCTAGTTAATAGAATTCAAACAAAAGTTGCAAACATCACTTTAGGCCTGGCCATAAAATCTTCTCATGCCCACCGATCTAGAGTTCATAAAAAGGAAAAAAAAAAAATACCCAAGTAGGTTAGAAGTTAAGAGTGGAGTTGCCTTTGGGTCAGAGGGAAGAGGTAGTGATAGGGAGCAGACATGAGGGAGCTTCTTGATGCTCTTCTTTGACTTAAATGGTGGTTATATGAGTGATTATTCACTTGTGCTTTATAAACCTATGTTTTTATATTATACTTCAATGGAAAAAATTTAAAAATTACCCTTTCATAGCCTTTTTTCCATGGTCTTTTCCGTTTTTGGGGGGCTGTGATAAAGAGGATATTCAGGGCCACCTTGAGAAGCACATGTTGAAGATGGCCGAGCCTTCACCAGCCTGCGTCTCTGAGAGCTGTCCCACCTATTTGTTCATCTATATACTATAGTGGATTTGAACCATTTTTCATTTTTGTGTTTCTTTGTTAGAGTCAGTAGCATTACCCTCATACTTTTTCCCATCAACCATTCTCCTCCTTCTACTTTCAACAATATTCTCACCTTTCTGTGTGAATTTACCTATTCCTCATTTTTGGCCACATGATTCCCTGGAATTGACCCAACCTCTATTTCCATCAAGGATCCTCATTAGTTTAAGCTAATCAACGTATTCTATCCCACTGTCCACTGTGAAGGGCTGGACATAAAACCCAATGCAACGGGATACAGTGAGATTTACAGAAACTTGCTGGGGTTTCGATGAACATAAGCTTCTTTAGCTCCCAAAGGAGCTATAAGAAGACTCTTTCTTCCTCTAGACTTAGTGATCTGATAATATGGGAATTCCAGTGACTGCTGTATCCTGCCATCAGGATCTTGCTATCTTGCCTAAGGGTAAAGTTGACACATAGAAGAAGTAGACCTCAGAAATAGATCTGGCACTCTGGTTTGAGTCATGCCTGAAACACAGGAGAGGCTTTTTGTTTTCATAGTCAAGAGGTCCTCCATGTTGGCAAATAGTTTAATAAATTTCACTAAATGTATATATCCATTCATAAGTAAATATTAACTATCTTTTATGTGTTAGTATTCATAACACCCTTTGACCTCAGTTGCTTCATCTTTAAAATAAAGTTATCCAAAAGCTAAAGCTTGAGCCAAAAGATATCTTGTGGTCTCTCTAGATCAGATATCAGTGTTCTTATTTTGATTGGCTTTATATAACTTGACTTTTGTTTTCTTTGTCTAATTATTATAATACACAATTGTATTATGCTCCAGGTTATGCTCGGGGTTGTCCTTTCCACCTCTTGAAACTCAAGCATTTTATCTTCTATTTTATCCCTCTGTTATCTCTTTCCTATAGATAGTACACACCAATAATGTCATGCCATTAATTTTCTGTCACATCAATGTTTTCCAAATGAGATTTTTCTGTCTCATTTATGCTATTGGAAAACAATTTGTAAAACTATGGTCAAAATGTATAGTTTTATCTTTCAAATGTTTCCTTCATTTCCTTCATCCCTTTCAACACCAACACAATTAAAATAGATGCTTAATTATCATTGAGTGATTGGTAGAAAGTTAATTCTTTGAAGATAATTATCTATCTTATATGATCATAACTCTGTAATCATGAAATTTCAAGGTCTGTCCCCATAGGGTGAACCGTAGAATGTGGAACAAATTTCTCTGACTAAGATCTTTTCATTCTCCTAGAGTAAAATGTCACAAAGCTTGCCTTCTCCACTTAAGAGAAGACTGGTTTTTCTAAAACATAATTTTAGTTTTACTCTCTGATGTTTTCTGAATGAAGGAAAGACAACAGTGTGATGCAATGAAGAGAAATCAGGAGACGTAGATTTTGGTTCAGGCTTTGTCACTAATTTGCAGTGTCAGATAGCTTAGTCTACCTGGATCACAGTTTTCCTGTTGTAGAAAGCCAGACAATCCATAGGAGCCTTTCCAATACTAGCAATCTACAGATAAAGACTACTGGAGTGGATATGGTTTAGAATTCATCCTCCTAATCAAAATGTAAATCGTTCTTGCTTCTGAGAGGCATAGCCTGCACACCACCCAGCCTCAATGAGTAAACACAGGGAATTCTCTGATTTTACTATACTACCTATTGTAGCAGTGACAAGAAGGCACCCATTTCTCAGGATAAAATGCAACTAGGGAACTAAGAAAGCTTAGTTTGGTTAAGTCAGATCTGGGTTCATGCCCTAATTCTGATGCTTACAAAGTTTGTGACTTCGGGCAATATATGCTACATTAGCCTCTGTTTCTGAATTTGAGTAGAAAACAAAAACCCAACCAAAGCTTGATTCCTCATCTGAATACTGTTGTTATTCAATGATAAAAATATAAATATGATAGTACTTTGTTCACTTTGTAATTGTGCCTAAACCCATGACAGAGTCTTTAGTCTTGAGTACTGGCATGTAGAAACAGAAAGGACTTAATAGATGTTGTGGTGCTCCCCTCCCTGTGGGGAGATACTTTCTTCAGGATTCTTTTCTATTGCCTCTTCTTGGACTACCACTGAATCCATCAAATGGCTAGTCATTCACTTTCTTGAAGGCCAAGACTAGCTCTTTAGCTCGGAGATACGTGAACTCATTTTGACTATTTCTATGTACTATGCAATTCTCTTTATTTGAGAGAAAAATTCTAATCTCTTTAACGGCTCTTTCCATAATTAGCACTGTTCAAACTCCCTTTAAAAGCTGTTTAGCCTGTAAACTTAATTTCTTCCACTGAAAGATTTTTAATTTCTTTTGGAAGGTTCTATTTTTCTTGGACCTTAAAGAGAGACTAAGGGCTATTATTTCCAAATGATATTTTTGAACTATACAAATACACAAGTACTCCTGTTGCTTCTATGCACAAAAGAAAGCATTCTGTTAAATGACTGGAATGGCTCTTTTTATGCTAATTTGAGCACAGACTTATTGGAATGAATTTATCAGCCCCTGAACACCCACTGTGGATTACCACAGGCTGCTCCTGTAAATGAGATGTTGCATCCTAATGAGTAAATACATTTCAAACTGAAAAGGACATCTATTTCAAGGCATTTTTCTTACTTTACTCAAATGTTCTGTAGTTGGTAACTAAATGCACTAACATCTTAAGATGAAAAGCACCATCTGAAATGATACAAAAAATCTTATTTATTACAGAAATAGGATAAACAAAGCAAACATTAAAAATGTAATTGGTATACATTAGCCTGAATTTGGTGAGGTAAAACAAAAAGTTAAGCTAATAGATATATGCAGTGAAAAAATAATCTGCTAAAACTATAAATGTTGTATTAAATTGTTTATATGATGTAGGTTGATGTTTAAAATATTTGGGACCATTTTAAAAAGCAAGATGTTTACTCATTTACCTGACAACAGCCTGGGAAATTTAATTGAAAGCAGCTGATGCAATTATAACACCAGACCCCAGTATAAATGTCAGCAGAGAAAAGAGAGTTGTTTGTTGGTATGCTTGTTTGTTTTACTGAGAGAAAAATCTGACTTCAAGAAAAGAAATTGCCTGCAAGGAAGAACCAGAAGATACAGTGTTTCTCCAAAGGCTGTAGGGGGCTAGACTGGAAACTCTGATAAGCAAACAAGCATGAAACCAGCTTAATTTGAGATATTGTGGCTCTTGATATAACAAATAGCAAAATTATGTGATATCATTGAGACATTAGAACATTAATTTTTTTAAGTATCCGGGCTAAAATAAAAGAGATCAAAAGCAGAATTTTTGCAATCAAGTTCAATTGTACATTAATTATTTGAGTACTTTTTACATGTCAGTGCCTGTATTTAAATTCTGTGGATACAAATGGAAAGAAAATACGTTGACTTCAAGAATCTTCTATGAAGGGAAGAGGAAATCAAACTAGTGTCATATTTCTTGTTAAAATCACTAGATAAAAAAAGAAACGAGTTATCTCTTCTAGGTTCTGAGAAAGAATGGTGTTAGCCATCCAGAGATGACCCACAAATGGGCTATACCTCTTGGTCTTTGAATCTGGACTGGAAGAAGTGATGCTGTATGACATTTGGGGCTACATCATATGAAGTTCTGCACCTTCTGCTTTGGTTTCTTGAAATACTTACTCTGGGTGAAGCCCGCAGCCACATTATAAGTACAACTGCCCCAAGATGCTCATGATGTAAGGAAGCCCAGGTTAGCCATGTGGAGGGGATACATGAAAAGAGAGCAATGACGACCATCTCTAAGCCATGACAACTGTCTCAGCCCAGCCTTGGACATGGGAGTGAAGTGACCACGTTGGACATTCTCAACCCAGTAGACACCAAATGGAGAAGAACGAAGACTGCAGATATATAGCTCTAGCCAAGCTTTTTCAGAAATCTCCAGCTATTTGAGCCACCTATCTGTGGCAGCAAATTTTCTCATTTTGTTTCTGATTAATATCATAGTATATCAGAGCAATATTAATGTTTCATCACTGAGGATGTTTGCTATGAAAGCTTTTTGTGACATCTTCATTACATGAACAATATATATTTCTATTCCTAGTTATTAAGAACATGTAATGTTCTTTCTTCATCCAGGTAAGAGATCTCATATTTATTCCCATTTAGTCACTGAGTGTATTAATTACCCTAATTTGGTATGCTAATTTGAAACAACCTGGAATTCCTGGAATTCACGACTTGGTCATGATTTATTATCTTCAACTCATTTCCCAGTATTTAAAAGGCTTTTGGAGGATTCAGCCTCTTTTCATTAGTGAGCTTGCCCTGCGAATTTCTCTTTCATACAGTCCTTCTCTGATGTTGATATCAAATTCTTACTAAGATCATATACTATGAGAGGGCTTCCTCTTTTTCTCTTCTCTGAAAAGAAATATTGAATTAGAATTACCTGTTTCATGAATTTTTGACAAAGATTACTAATAAAACTTTCAGAATTTGTTTTTATTTGGGGCAGGTGGATGGTGATTTTACAGATGAAATTTTCATAATGGTTATGGCAGCATTTTGTTTTCAGTTTTCTCTAGACACAGTTTTATAATTTTCTATTTTCTATAGTTTATCCATTTCATCTAAGAGATCCAATATACTGGCATCAAATTTTTCATATCATTTTGTAATGGGTTTAATCTCTGCTGAATTTGTAGTTGTGATCCTCTCTACATATACTCTTTTGATGGTTTTTCTCCTTTTCTGTTGATCAATCTTGTTAAATGTTAGTTGATTTTATTATTTCAAAGAACCAAATTTTGGCCTTATTGAAAACTCTATTCTTGTTTTTTACCTGATTTATTTTTGATTATACCTTTATTATTTATTATTTGTTCTTTCTATTTTCCTTGAGTTTACTCTTTTTTTCTCTTTTCTAATTTCCTGAGCTACATAATTAGCTCATTAATTTTTAATTACAAGGAAAGCCTGGAGATTTTCCCTGGTGATAGGCCTGGTAGGATGCAGTGAGCCATGCTGAGTGCTCTGGAGTGATTATATATTAGCAGTGGGAATTCAGTCAAAGATTTTAAGCATAGAGATGATATAAATAGATTTAATTTTAAGAAGTGACTTTGGATACACTGGAGAGAATGATTTGGAGGAGCCAGAAGTATATTTAAGAAAACTTTCTAGTACACTATTTCTGAAGCCTGGAAAAAAAAGCCATAATGAGGACTTGATATAGAAGGTGGTGCTGGTGAAGACGGAGAAAAATGAATGGATTCAAGGTATATTTATGAGGTGAAATTGACTGAATTTTTTTGTGTGTGTGTGAGCAAGATTGGCCCTGAGCTAACATCCATTGCCAATATTCCTCTTTTTGCTTGAGGAAGATTGCTGCTGAGCTGACATCTATACGAATCTTTCTCTATTTTGTGTGTGGGATGCTACCACAGCATGGCTTGATGAGCGGTGTGCAGGTCTGTGCTCAGGATCCACACCTGCAAACCCTGGGCTGCTGAAGTGGAGGATGTAAGCTTAACCACTATGCCACTGGACTGGCCCCAAAATTGACTGAAATTCTTTGTGGATTAGTTCACTCACTGCTCTACCATTTCTCAGAGGTGACATCCCCAGTAAGGCAATATTAATATGCTTCCCTAGTTGTTAGACTCCTTACTGTCTGTTGAATAAATGACTCAAAAGCTATGGAGATAGTGATGCCCAGTGAGGAAAGTGCTTCCTCCTCCTTTATATTTACTCTGCTTAATGAAGAAGAATGAAATTATGCATAAAAGAGCAACAGTAGGCACCTCTCTTAGTGAGTGCCGATAACAGTGCCCTCAATTTTCCAAATATCTTGCTCAGTTTGCTTTTAGTATCATTTTTAGAATGGAATTTGGATCTGCTATTTATTAGAAATAGCAACCTGAATTTCCTGGTTAGGGTATCTCACTGACATCTATTCATTAAGCCCCGGGATTGTATTCTACAACAAAAATAATGCAAATCATTATCTCATATCAAACCACTTTCGTGACCAGTAGACTTCTCCATGACTCATCACAATGCAAAACATTTAGTTGTAGAACTGTCTAAAGCAAATGGGGAAAAGGAAAAGATTCGATTGATTTCTTTTTGATTTCAAATCTACTTTCTTTAAGTTCCAATTCAATACTCTGTATACAAAATAAGCTATATGTCTTAAAAACCACTTATATCAGACAAGAGTTAGAGAAACAATAAAGCGGAGGCTGTTAGAGCAGGAGGATGATTCTGGAAATAGTTTGCATATAGAGAAGATAATGGTTTAACGAGCTAACACTTTTCACATTTTAAAAGTAAATTTTAATCCATCCTCAGATATTTGAAGGAGAAAATTTTCTTCAGAGACATCAAGTTTTTATTTTAGAGATTGTTTATGTAGCACATTGATGAGACTACATTAAACTTACAGGTTTCTTTTATCTTCACTGGACACTTGAAAGACAAACACACATTTGAAGCCAGTGACTATTATTTATTTATTTATCTATTCATTAATTTATTCATTTCCTAATTTCGCATCTCACTACTCTGCTACTCTGTAGAGTTGCCAGTGTGATCTGAGTTAGAAAGTAATTCCTTTTTGAATTTGATTTCTCTTTGGCAGAAAGATTCTAGATAAGAAATGCATAAAATTTTATCCAATATTTATTGGAAAATAGTAAATAATCTTTATTTTTGTTTTTTGTTGAGATATAATTAACATATAACATTGTGTAAGTTTAAGGTATGCAATTTGTTGACTTGATACATATATATATTGTGATAGGTTTACCTCCATAGCATTGGCTAACACCTCTATCATGTCACATAATTATAATTTTTTTGTGTGGTGAGAACAATTAAGATCTAGTTTCTTAGCAACTTTGAAATTTTTAATATAGTATTGTTGACTATAATCACTATGCATACATTAGGTCCCCCAAACTTTTATTTATTTATTAGTTACAAGTTTGTACCCTTAAATAATATCTCCCGAATTCTACCCTCCCACCCAGCCCCTGATAACCACCATTCTAGTCTCTCTAACTTATGTCTGACTTAGCATAATGCCCTCAAGGTCCATCTATGTTGTCACAAATGGCAGGATTTCCTTCTTTCACATGGCTGAATAGTATTCCATTATATATATACCACATCTTCTTTATCCATTAATCCATTGATGGACACTCAGGTTGTTTCCATATCTTGGCTATTGTGAGTAATACTGCAATTGTCATGGGAGTGCAGATCTGTTTACAATATCTTGTTTTCATTTACTTTGGATATATATCCAGAAGTTGGATTGCTAGATCATATGGTAGTTATATTTTTAATGTTGTGAGGAAGCTCCGTACTGTTTTCCATAGTAGTTGCACCAATTTACATTCCCACTAACAGTGTACAAGGGTTCCCTTTTCTCCATACCCTTTCCAACTCTTATCTCTTGTCTTCTTGAGGATAGCCATGCTAACAGGTGTAAGGTGATAACTCATTGTGGTTTTGATTTGCATTTCCCTGATGATTGGTGATGCTGAGTATCTTTTCATGTGCCTATTGTCCTTCTGTGTTTTCTTTGGAAAAATGTTTTACTTCCTATTTCCAATTTTAGCTTGAATTGTTTGTTCTTTTGATACTGAATGGTATGAGTTACTTGCATAGTTTGGATATTAACCCCTTATCCAGTATGTGGTTTGCACATATTTTCTCTCATTCTCTAGGTTGACTTTTCATTTTGTTGATTGTTTCTTTTGCTGCACAGAAGCTTTTTGGTGTGATGTAGTTCTAGTTGTTTATTTTTGCTTTTGTTGCTTGTGCTTTTGGTGTCATATCCAAAAAATCATTACCATGACCAATGTCAAGGAGATTCTTCCCTTTGTTTTCATCTGGGAGTTTTATAGTCTCAGGACTTAGTTTAAGTTTTTAAACCTGTTTCACATTAATTTTTGTGAGTGGTGTAAAATAAGGATCTAATTCATTTTTTTTACATGTAGTTGTCCAGTTTTCCCAACAGAATTTATTGAAGAGACTATTGGTTCCCCATGGAGTATTCTTGGCTCTCTTGTCAAATATTAGTTGACTGTATATGCAGGGGGTTAATTCTGGAATCACAGTTCTGTTCCATTGGTCTATGTGTCTATTTTTATGCCAGAACCATACTGTTTTAATTACACTAAATTGTGATCTTTCTGGCTTTGTTCTTCTTTCTCAGGGTTGCTTTGGGTCTTTGTGGTTCCATACAAATTTTAGGATTGTTTTTTCTATTTCTGTGAAAAATTCCATTGGAATTTTGATAGAAGTTGCATCGAATCTATAGATGGCTTTTGGTAGTATGGACATTTTAACAGTAGTAAGTCTTCTGATCCATGAACATGGGATATATTTCCAATTATATGTGTCTTCTTCAATTCTTTTATCAAAGACTTGTAGTCTTCATTGTATAATCTTTTACTTCCTTGGCTAAATTTATTCCTTCCTTGATATTTTGTTGTTTTTGATGCCATTATAATGAGACAGCTTTCTTTATTTCTTTTTCAGATATTTCATTGTTAGTGTACAGAAATGCAACTTATTTCTGCATATTGATTTTATATAATGCAACTGTACTGAATTAGTTGATTAGTTCAAAGATTTTTTTGGTTCAGTCTTTAGGATTTTCTATATATAGGATCATATCATCTGCAAATGAAGAGAATTTTATCTCTTCCTTTCCAATTGGGATGCCTTTTTTTTTTTTTTTTTATCTTGCCTGATTGTTATAGCTAGCACTTCTAGTACATTGTTGAATAAGAGTGGGGAGAGTGGGAACCATGTCTTGTTCCCGAGCTTAAAGGAAAGTTTTCAACTTTTCACTGTTAAGTATGACGTTAGCTGTGGGTTTTTCATATACGTCCTTCATTATGTTGAGGTGTGTTCATTCTATACCCAATTTGTTGAGGGTTTTTATGATGAAAGGATGTTGTATTTTGTCAAATACTTTCTACGAATCTGTTGAGATGATCATACAATTTTTCTCTTTTATTCCATTAATATGATGTTTCACATTTATTGATTTGCATGTTGAACCATCCTTGAAACCCAGGGATAAATCCCACTTGATCTTAGTGTATGATACTTTTATTGAGTTTGCTAATATATTTTGCATCTATATTCATCAGGGATATTGGTATATAGTTTTCTCTTTTTGTAGAGTCCTTATCTGCCTTTGGTATCAGGGTAGTGCCGGCCTCATAAAATGAGTTTAGGAGTGTTTCCTCCTCTTCAATTTTTTGGAGAGACTGAGAAGGACTGTATTTAATTCTTTAAATGTGTGGTAGAATTCATCATTGAAATCATCTGGTCCAAGGCTTTTCTGTGTTGGGAGGTTTTTGATTTTTGATTCAAAATCCTTACTTGTTATTGGTCTGTTCAGATTTTCTATTGTTCGTGATTAAGTCTTGGTAGGTTATGTGATTCTTCTAGGTTATCTAATTTGTTAGTATGTAATGGTTTATCGTAGTCCCTTAGGATCCTATGTATTTCTGTGATATCAGTTGTAATGTCTCCTCTTTCATTTATGATTTTATTTGAATCTTCTCTGTTTTTACCTTAGTCTAGCTAGAAAGAAAAACAATTTTGTTTATCTTAAAAAACAACCAGCTTTTAGTTATATTGATCTTTTCTGTTCTTTATTTCATTTATTTCCACTCTGTTTTTTGTCATGTCCTTCCTTCTGTTAACTTCAGGCTTAGTCTATTCTTCTTTTTCTAGTTCCTTGAGGTATAAATTTAGGTTGCTTGTTTGAGATCTTTCAATTTTCTTAATATATGCATTTATTGTTATACACTTCCCTCTAAGAACTTCTTTTGCACAATCCCATAGTTTGTGGTGTGTTGTGTTTCAATTTTCTTTCTTTGAAAATTATTTTTTGTTGTGGTAACACTGGTTTAAAATATTATGTAAGTTACAGATATACATCATTGTATTTCAATTCCTGTGTAGATTACATCATGTTCACCACCCAAAGACCAATTACAATCCATCACCACACACATGTGCCTAATCACATCATTCCCCCTCCTCCTTTCCTCCCTGGTAACCACCAGTCAAATCTCTTTCTCTATGTGATTGTTGTTGTTTTTATATGCTGCTTATGAGTGAGATCATGTAGTATTTGACTTTCTCCCTCTGAATTATTTCAATTAGCATAATACCCTCAAGGTCCATCTATGTTGTCACAAATGGCTGGATTTCATTGTTTCTTATGGCTGAGTAGTATTCCATTGTGTATATATACCACATCTTCCACATCCATTCCTCCTTTGATGGATAGTTAGGTTGCTTCCAAGTCTTGGCTATTGTGAATAATGGTACAATGAAGATAAGAATGCCTGTATCTTTAGGCATTCGTGTTTTAATGTTCTTTGAATGAATACCCAACAGTGGTATAGCTGGATTGTATGGGAGTTCTATTCTTAATATTTTGAGGAATCTCCATATTCTTTTCCGTGGTGGCTGCACCAGTTTGCACACCCACCAGCACCATATGAGAGCTCCATTTTCTCCATACCCTCTCCAACACTTGGTGTATCCTATCTTGTTAATTATAACTATTCTAATGGGAATGAGGTGATATCTCATTGTAGTTTTGACTTTCATTTCTCTGATAGTTGATGATGTTGAACATCCTTTCATATGCCCGTTGGCAATCTGTACATCTTCTTTGGAGAAATATCTGTTCAGATCTCTTACCCACTTTTTAATTGGGTTGTTAGTTTTTTGTTGTTGAGATGTATGAGTTCTTTACATATTTTGGATATTAACCCCTTATCAGATATACAGTTTGCATATACCTTCTCCCAATTGTTATGTTGTCTTTTCATTTTGTTGATGGTTTCCTTTGCTCTGCAGAAGATTTTTAGTTTGATGTAGTCTCAGTTGTTTATTTTTTCTATTGCTTCCCTTGCCCGGACATGGTACTTGAAAATATGCTGCTAAGACCGAAGTTGAAGACAGTACTGCACCAGTTTTCTTCTAGAATTTTCATGGTTTCTGGTCTTACATTTAAGTCTTTAATCCATTTTGAGTTAATTTTTATGTCTAGTATAAGACAATGGTCTACTTTCATTCTTTTGCCTGTGGCTGTTCAGTTTTGCCAACGTCATTAATTGAAGAGACTTTCCTTTCTCCCTTGTTTTTGTCTCCCTTGTTGAAAACTAGCGGTCCATAGATGTGTGGTTTTATTTCTGGGCTCTCAATTCTGTTCTATTGACCTGTGTGTCTGCTTTTGTGCCAGTATCATGCTGTTTTGATTGCTAAAGTTTTGTAGTATATTTTGAAATCAGGGACTGTGATAACTCCAGCTTTGTTCTTTTTTCTCAGAATTTCTTTGGCTATGCAGGCTCTTTTGTTGTTCCTTATAAATTTTAGGATTCTTTGTTCTATTTCTGTGGAAAATGTTGTTGGAACTTTGATAGGGATTACATTGAATCTGTGGATTGCTTTATAAAGTATGGACATTATACGTCCTTCATTATGTTGAGGCGTGTTCATTCTATACCCAATTTGTTGAGGGTTTTTATGATGAAACGATGTTGTATTTTGTCAAATGCGTTTTATGCATCTGTTGAGATGATCACCTCCTTGGTGAAGTTTATTCCTAGATATTTTATTCTTTTTGTTGCAATTGTAAATGGGATTGTATTCTTAATTTCTCTTTCTGCTACTTTGTTGTTAGAGTATAGAAATGCAACTGATTTTTGTATGTTGATTTTGTATCCTGCAACTTGACTGTATTTATTTATTATTTCTAAAATTTTTTTTGTGGATTCTTTAGGGTTTTCTATATACAAAATCATTACATCTGCAAATAGTAACAGTTTCACTTCTTCCTTTCCAATGTGGATACCTTTTATTTCTTTTTCTTGCCTGATTGCTCTGGCTAGTACTGCCAATACTGTGTTATATAAGAGTGTTCACAGTGGGCATCCTTGTCTGGTTCCTGTTCTTAAAGCAATAGCTTTCAGTTTTTCTCTGTTGAGAATATTTGCTGTGGATTTGTCATATATGACCTTTATTATGTTGAAGTATTTTCCTTCTATCACCATTTTATTTAGAGTTTTTATCATAAATGGATGCTATATCTTGGCAAATGCTTTCTCTGCATCTATTGAGATGATCATGTGATTTTTGTTCTTCATTTTGTTAATGTGGTGTATCATGTTGATAGATTTTCAGATGTTGAACCATCCCTGCATCCCTGGAATGAAACCCACTTGATCATGATGTATGATCTTTTTAGTATCTTGTTGTATTTGATTTGCTAGTATTTTGTTGAGGATTTTTGCATCAATGAATCTTGATTAATTAGGGTTTAATATGCCATTTCCATCCCAATGCAAGGAACTTCAAAAACTTAATTCCAATTATTTCCCTTCAACCTTTTGTGTCAAGATATTATTGGCTTTTCTCATCAACACTTATTCATATTTACCCACTTATTTATCTTTTCTCAGTTTTTGTTTGTTATTTTCTTCATTTCTTTCCTACCTGGTTAGTATACATGTACGTATGTGGAGTTTTTTGTTTATAAATATGTATATATATATATTTCTATCTATTGTAGAAGTTATGCATATATTCTGGATATTAACTTATTACCAGATATATGATTTGCAAATATTTTCTCCCAATCTATGGCTTGCCTTTTCACTTTGTTAATCATACCCTTTGATGCACAAATGTTTTTAAGATTGACATAGTCCCATTCATCTATTTTAGCTTTTGTTCCCTGTGCTTTCAGTGTCATATCCAAGAAATCATTGCAAAGTCCAATGTCATGAAGCTTTTCCCTTTGTTGTTTTCTAACTGCTCATGTAGTTTTAACTTAAGGAGCTAAATTGTCACTCTCTGTAAATTTTTTGGCGGGAGATGTTATTTTTTTCCAGCACTTAATCTCATTCTATTCTCAAGTGGCTTTCATTATTTCTTTTCAGAAGATAGCTGTAATTCATATAGTTTCACTTTGGGAAAAAAATTATCAGTTGCTTTTGGCTACCTTTAAGATTTTTTTCTTTTGTTTTATTTTTCAGTAACTTTATTATGATGTGTCTAAATGGGGCTTTGTTAGTTTGTTTTTGGATTGTGTTTCATGGCCCTTCTTGAATCTGTGAGTTAGTATATTGGAAATTTATCTGCCATTATCTTAATTGTTATTTCTTCCATTGCTTTCTGTTTTCCTCTTCAGATATTCCAATTAAACCTTATGTGTGTTCTCTTCCTGTTTCCCTTTTGTCTCTTATCATTTTTACTGATCCTTTTGTGTTTCTTTGTGCTAATTTATAGTTTGTTCTGACCTGACTTTCATGTCACTAGCCTTCTCTTTAGCTGCTACTAAACTCGTATATTGGTTTCTTCATTTTAGTTAAATAAAAATTTTTAGTTACAAATTTCCATTTGATTCTTTTTTGTAGGTTCAACTTTTCTATTGAAATTTTACAATTCTTCTTATCTCTTAACTACTTGTTCCAATTTAATTTAAGATTTTAGTCTCATACCTTCAATACTCAAGTCTCCTGGGTCTTCCTATTGTCTTTTTTTTCCTCTTGATGTTTGGTCTCTTCCCATCCTTTTATATTTCTGAGTTTTTATTAAATGAAAGCCAGGACTTCTACATAAAAAATTTAGAAAAAATTTCAGGATCTGGATAATGTTATATTCACCAGAGAGGATTCATATTTTTGTATGAGGATATTTAAGGAAGAAGAAAATCACATTAACCCAAGTATTTCATCCCAGATTTAATTTTTATGAGAGCTAGTATGTATCAATATGCTTTTGTTCCTATCACACAGCCCTTTGGGAATCTTGACTGAAAGGTTATTGTTTTAAGCCTTTCCTTCTTGGCACATCCAGATTTCTCATTTTTGTTTGCACAGTCATGTGTGATTGTTAAATGTTCTGTTCAATTTATAAACACTCAGGGACCATTTTAGAGTCAGTCTTTGGTTAAAGCTGCATCAAATGTCAATTTCAACTGTCTGCAGTTTCCTTCTGTCTGGTTTTCCAATGCCTTCAAACAGTTGTTTTACATCTTCTTTTCATCTTTTCTAGTTGTTTTTGGTGGAAGAGTTGGTCTTATATAAAGTAATCTATTATGGCCAGAAATAGGCATCTCATACTCAGTTTTCAATCAGAATAAACCAGATTGCAGCATATCTCACTTTTTTGTCAGCATGACACTACATAACACCTTTGTGTTCCCTGCACGAAATTCTAATATACCATCTTTCCTTAGAGATTATCTTTGCATTGATACTGTTATCTTTCTTAATCATCAATCTTTTTTGAATAACATTCCAGGATCACAGTGGCTTTCAAGTCTGACCCAAGATACAAGTATGCTTTATATATCCTAAGTAGAATGCATGGGCTATTTATTTTTCCTTAGGCAGAATATAAAACATTTATCAGAATATTTTTATACACAAATGTAATGTGTTTTCCTTTTGGTTTGTGTCAAACTTTTTTCAAATAATTTTATATTTGCTTTGAAAAGATCTAAATAGCTTTCAAAATTGGAAATAATCACGTATCAGAGTCCTTCTGTAGTCCTAGCCCACATTTCTTTTCTTGCTGCTTTCCTATGTAATTCATTCACTCTTGAAAAACTGTAAAAGTTTCACCAATTTTGAAATGTACTTTTATTTTCTATGTCCATGCCTTGGCTTATGCCATTACTTCTTGGAGTATATTCTATTTGTGACATCACTCATTGGATAAGAATCATCTTAAATGTCATGACATCTGTGATAGCTGTATGATCATTTAAGTCCATTTTGAAAGAAATAAAATGATATATAATTCTATGTAATATGAATAAATTTTTTGCCTGATATGCCTGTGTAATATGCATAAATTTTGTAGCATAAAATCTTGCCTCATAGTTATTGTGTCTTACTTCATACATTATTGTGATCTCCTTGAAGACAGGAACCTAGTCCTAAATAGTTTGTATTCCCTGTCACTTTGCATACAGCAGCAATTCACTTATAATTAAGTAAAATTATGGAAGTTAAGAGATATTTAAAATTAGATGCTGCAAATAGTGTGATTACATTACTTTTAATTTTGCATATATAACAGAATTATACAGGTTTTTAGAATTTTTTTGTAAAGATTAAGGAAATAATTCTACGATATAAAACAAATAAACCTACTTTAAGCATAGAAAAATAAACAGCATGAATATTGCACATATTATAAGCTCTTAGATTCCTAGCATTTTTATTAAAACACTGATATTAACTCTCACTATAATTTTGTTCCTAATCAATTTTAGAAGCTATTTTCCTTTATGCCTTTGAGTTTTCAAGTTCTTAGGTTAAATACCCAGCAGTGGGATAGCTGGATCATATAGTAGATCTGTTCTTAATTTTCTGAGGATTCTCCATACTGTTTTCCATAATTGCTGCACCAGTTTGCACTCCCACCAGCAGTGTATGAGAGTTTCCTTCTCTCCACATCCTCTCCAACACTTGTTGTTTCCTGTATTATTAATTATAGCCATTCTGACCGGAGTGAGTTGATACCTCATTGTAGTTTTGATTTGCATTTCCCTGATGGCTAATGATGTTGAGGCATAAAGATACTTGTACCCCTATGTTCATTGCAGCATTATACATAATAGCCAAGACTTGGAAGGAACCTAGGTGCACATCAAGGGACGAATGGACAAAGAAGATGTGGTATTTATACACAATGGAATACTACTCAGCCATAAGAAATGGTGAAATCCGGCCATTTGTGACAACATGTATGGAACTTGAGGGTATTATGCTGAGTGAAATAAGTCATAGGAAGAAAGTCAAATACCGTATGATCTCACTCATAAGTAGAAGATAAAAACAACTACAAACAAACACATAGCATTAGAGATTGGATGGTGGTTACCATAGGGGAAGAGGGGAGGGCAAAAGAGGCTCACATGTGAGAGGATGGACTATAATTAGTCTTGGGGTGGTGAACATGATGTAATCTACACAGAATTCAAAATATATTACAACGTACATTCGAAAGGTATACAATGTAATAATCCAACGTTACTACAATTAAAAAATTTTTAAAAAGCCATTTTCCTGTCTTTTTGGTTTGTTTCTTTTTGTTGTTATTTCTGAATTCTCCCCACTTACATTAATCAATTGAAAAGGTGGGAACAAAAAACCACTGAGAATGCCTAAGCCTTAACAATATCCTACCAGAAGAATGGCTGTAAAATCTTTTTGACATTTTATAGAATAATAATTTAAACCTTCAAACTGTTATCTCTGAAAATTTACAATATGCATCAGAGGGTCAAAATAAGCAAATTTTGGCTTGGCAATCATTTATCTTTCAATGACAACCCATTTCTATTTTTAATAGTACTTATCTTTGTAAATAGAACAATCAGTCCCATCAAGGACGTACACCAAATTCAGATCTGTTCTCACAAAGCTAGAAAACAGCATGCATGTCATACAAGTCATTTTGTATTAACATAATGGGTGACGGAGTCTTACTAAATATCGTAGATCCCATTTTCCTTTTTACAAGTTTCCGTACCTGTCAATATTTGCTCAGTATGGTGTTTAAACATTCTGTGCTCTGTCTGCAACTTATAGTGGAACCAGTTATAAAAATCGAGCAGTCAGATTTTAGCTGACAATTTTCCTAGTGAAACATGCTGCAAAAGGAAACGCAGCTTGCTCTTCCCCAGGTGCATTTGTTCTGTCATGCCAAAAGGAGTGTAAAATAATATATGATTGTCAGTTACAGAAACAAATAGAATTCGGAGATACCCAAGGGGAAGACAATATTAACTGTGAAAGTAGGACTATTTTATAGTTACATTTTTAACTGTAAACGTTCCTAATAGAAGGGAAGGAGAACAGCTTGGGGAGTCACTGGAATACCAAAATGCAGATTTATTCACTGCATAAATAATATAGTCATTTATTGAAAATTGAGACCCTAAAATTTAAGTGGATTTAGGTAGGCTAAACAAGAAATCTGCTCCTCTAGGTAATCTAATAATCTTTTGAAAATGCCTTCATAAAGTAATCCCATTTATCTTCAGTGGTCAATATATTTGATCTCAGTTTACACAAACATATTTTCATTATGTCATCTTTCTCTCTTGATAGCATGTAATCGTGTTTTGTCTATATAATACCCATAATCTTATTTGCAAATACAGTATTTCCATGAACAGTAACACTAAAATAAACTGTAACTTATTTCCTAGAATTTAATTTATAGTAATATCTTTTCATTTTAATTAATACTTATAAGGCATCTATTTAAAGTGTACAATTTAATGAGTTTTGAGAGGTGTGTAACTACTAAAACTACAATCACAATTAAGACAAAAAAATTTAAATCACCACAGTAGAGTCTCTGTGCCCTCTTGCAGTCCAACCACTCATCTGCTTTATGTCTCTATAGATTAGGTTGTATATTCTAGACTTTTACATAAAAGGGATAATCTAGTATTTACTCTTTTATCTGGCTTCTTTTTACCTAGTATAAATAATTCAAGATTGATTCATATCCTTGTGTGCATCAGTCATTCATTGGCTTTTATTGCTGATTATCATTCCACTGTATTTTTGTTTTGTTTATCCGGTCACCTACTAATAGACATTTTAGTTGTCTCTAATTTTTTATTATTGTAAATAAAACTTCTATGAATATTTATGTATGAGTTTCTATGCATATATTTTTTTATTTTTCTTGAATAATATATGGGTGTAGAATGGCTAAGCCATATGCTGAGTGCATATTTAAATTTTTATGAAATTGCCAAATAGATTTCCAAAGGGGTTGCACTATTCTATATTCCCTCCAACAGTATGTGAGAGTTCCAGTTTCTCCACATCTTGACCAGAATTTAATATTGTGAAATCTTTCTAAAAATTTTAGCTTTTTTAGTGAGTGTGTCATGTTACCTCATGGTAGTTTTAATGTGCATTTTTATGATGACTAATGATGTTATGCATCTTTTCATGTACTTATTTTCCATCTGTAGATTTCCTTTTGGGACAACTTATTCAAATCTTTTGCCTACTTTTATTGGGTTGTTCGTCTTATTATTAGTGGTAAGAGTGCTTTATATATGCTGGATACAAGACATATGCACTGTGAATATTTTCTTTTAGTCTGGCTTGCATTTGTGTTTTCTTAATCAAGTATTTTGAGACTAAATGTTTTTAATTTTGATAAAACCAAATTTTTTTTTTAAAACCATGATTTTTCCTGTGTTATCTAAGGATTAATTTTAGTGTCCTATCCCAGAAATTTTTCCCAGGCCAAGGTCCTCAATGGCCTGTTTCTGTTTACTTTTCAGTCCTCCGGTTGCTGCTTTTTTGTGTTTTTATCTGGAACTTTTAGTGGTAATCATTCAGAGAGACAGGCCACGTGGGCTCACTCTATCTTGAGTGCTTATCTTCTAGCATTTTGAAGACACCAGAAATGACTGAGAAGGAAATCTACCTAGAGGAAGGGAATCTTTACCCTCACTTAACTGATGTCATCTTCCTTGAGAGAATGGAATTTAAGGATGTTCTGAAAGTGTCTGAGAATAATTTGATTATATGAGAAGCAGTACATAAGTATTTCATATACCTATATGGAAAGAAACTCTAAAGCAGTGATATTTAAAGCAATTTCAAGCCACATAAACACTTTTCTGCTAGGTTTTCACTTTTAAAGTGGCCAAATTTCTCAATTCCTCGTATTATCTGTTTTGCAGTGGTATAGAGAATATATCTCACAAAACGCACGCTTTTTATATACTTCATCATTCTCTTCTGTACTTTCTCCTTACCTGGTCCATGTGGTAAGGGGAAAAAAAGTTTCCTGGAATGACCTATTCCCTGCTTTTCTCCTTCTAAAGCCCCACAGAGCAAACCCCAGACCCAGAGGGCTTCACTGGTGAGTTATACCAATGTTAAATGAAGAAATACTTCCAGAATACCACACTTGTCTAGATAATAGGTAAAGAAAGTAGCTTGACAACAAAGGCTAAAAAGAACAGTATGAGAAAGAAATATTAGCAATCTGTCTCACATGTGAATATAAAGGAAAATTCTTCAACAACATAACAGACATAATCAAGCAATATATTAATTATATCATAACCAACTTGACTTTATTCCAGGAAAGCAAAGTTTGTATGTTTGTTTCACATTAGAAAATCAATTATTGTGATTCACCACATTCATAGATTAAAAGACATCATATAATATTAATAGATGAAGAAAAACTAAATTCAACATAATTCATTAAAAAATAACCTCTTAGAAACCGATATTAAAAGGGAATCTTAATCATGATGATGAAATCCTCCCTCACTGTGTTTGAAAACATAAGTCTTTGCTTCTAGGAGGATGCAGTTTCTGGTTACAGGAGCTGGCTTATCATAATTAATTGGGGGGGGGCGCAGGTTGCAGATGTGCAGCATTGAAGTATCTGAACTTTTGCCTGTTTCCACTGTTCTCACTTGCATTGAAGAGCGGGAACAGTTGACTCAAAGCTTAAAGCAGTTTTTCTCAAACCTTAGCATGCATTGGAATCACTGGAGGGGTTGGCAAAAAATGATTGTGCCCCACTCTCTGGGCATCTGATCTAGTGCCTCTAGATTGAGACCTGAGAATTTTCTAACAAGTTCCCAGGTGGTATTGATACTGCTCATTGGGGCACTCAACTTTGAGAATGGCTGGCTTTGAGCACTGAGTGTGATGTTTGAGTTGGAGAGGCAAGACGATGACTGTGTTACCTATGTTTATGTACCACCACACAAAACTACTTAGGTCTTTAAAATTTTAGTCTTTGTGATACTTTTAGCTTACTCCTGTTTTCTTTAGCTCAGATGCCTAGAAAACATAGCTCAAGGTAAAATCTTATTTGCTAATACTTTTTTGGGGAGCACAATCTCAGTGAGGGAATGGGAGACTGATACAGGGCAGGAGGGAGAGCAAACACAAGTTGGTGTGTTATTAAGCTTGATATCCAGGCAAATAATCAGTTAATGACATGGAACTGTTTTCAGTCTCCATCTCATGACTATCTATGAAGGGAAAGAATAGAGAAAAATGTATCTGCTAGCTCCTGTGTGCCACTGAAATCAAACTTCCTTACATGCATGGATTTTGCAAGCATGTCCTGCATTTCTGGGTAAATTATGTCCTCAGGAAAGCCTTGGAATGAAAGATGAGAAGTACATGGTCGAACTGCAAGGAGGGCCTGTAGGCTTATGCCCACCTGAAGTCCACTGGAACCACACAGCAGCCTGGGTAAAACAAGGCCCCAGTGTCGGGAGAGAGCAGGAGAATTTTAAGTGAGAATAGGAAATATGCATCTTCCACGCACCACTTAGACCCGGATTATAACTGGCTTCCCATTATTGCTGGCACCCATCATATGATATGTGGCTTCCATTCTTTCAAAACAAGGCATCCTCAATTTTCATCGAAGGAGGGAGGTACACGTTCTCTTTAAGATAATGGCCAGTTGCAATCTTTGAAAAGATTTGGTACAGGTGATTTAGTGAAACAGTCTCGAATTTGCCAGTATCTCTCTCAGAATGAGTGACCTCTGGGAGTTCCTGGCAACCATAATAAAGTTGGTGGGTTTGTAGGTTTTGCAGAATCAATTCATTCTAACATTTCCTTCTCCATGAGGCTTCTGACATTTTCATAATAATATTCCACACAAATTATAACATTTCTGCCTCATTTACTGTAAACTAATATTATATCCAAGATTCAACAAATTATTTTTGAAAACTATTAGATCTGGCTCCTCATGTCCTTGCCTGGACATTAAGTCCAATATCATTGGTAAGTAACCTATGTCAATAAGTTATCCACACCAGCATTATATTCTACTGGCCAGCTCAGTAATACATCATCAAGATCCTGTTATATACATGCTATTTTTAGCCCCTGACTGTGAATATTAGCTAGGTTGTGTAATTCCTCTGTCTTATTAATAATGTCTCCCTGGTTTATGTGCTGTACTTCCTTATTTGGGCTGTGCAGAGAAATAACCTTGGTTATTGGACTAGAGGCAATTAGAAGTTACAAGGACAGAATCTTTTTGATTTCCTGTAATTTAAATATTGAGATAAAATTTTTGTACTATAACTACATCTTATGTTAAATGGTAGAGGAATGGGAGAAACAGAAAAAAGGGTTAAAATATACAAGTTTTCTCACATGGATACAGAAAAATAAGGTTTTAATTTTGATGGAATATCAAACTGGCAGCAAAGTTTCAAGGATAGTACTGTGGTGGATTTGTATGGATCGACTTAGCTAACCTGGAAGTATATTTTCAAGAATCTCCTTCTCTGCATAGGTCCAATTTACTGTGGGTCACCAGAGATATTTGGGGTGACATTTGGAAGGTGAACATGAAGGAGCACACTGTTAACATTAGGCTTAGACAGTAGGTGCTTGGGAACCAGATGTACATTATTCCTGATATGCTGGTTCCCTTATTGCTGTGGGAACAGGCGAGCCTGCAGCAACTCTCCCTCCCAATTCTTCTTTTAAACTTATCCACAATCAGGGCCAGTTGAGCAGCTGCTGGCACAGCAGATGAGCCCACAGATCCTCAAGCTCTCATCAGATCTCCTCCACCCATCTCCAGACTTCCTCCTTGAATTTCTCCAAATTCTGGGTAACTGTGCAGTTCCTGGTGTAGCAGTGTCATCTACAGCTCTTCCAGCTCCCACTGGAACTCTTCTTTCAGCTTCTACAAATCACGGGCCAGCCCAGTATCAACTGCAGAAGCAATAGCCATATAGAAACTCTTCAACCAAACTTCCACAAATTATATAATGTCAACCTCTATTTTAAATCCATATTCTCTATCATTCCTAGTGATCCTTTTTCTCTGATGAGCCACCAAGTGATACAAAATTTAGTACTAGAGATGGTTCCAAATGTAGAAACTCTTCAAGATATGTCCTCTGAATTGATTAGTTTATTTAAAATTGATTCTCTGCCCTGATTAGATTTAAGGGCATTAATGAACCCATTTCCCGTGGTACAGGGTGCATTGATAGTCTGTGGTGTGCAATGTAGACAGGTACTTTAATTATCATTGGTAGAGACCTGTATTCAACTCCTGTAGAAGGCAAGGCTTTGGGTGGCCAAGTATTTGCTGACATAGAATACTTTAGTGAAAATAGCAGTACAATAGAATTGATCATTTCCTTTAAAGTACACTGGAGAACTGGGTACAGATACTGATGAGCTCAGGGCTTTAAATTTTCAGCTCAAATTCCATGTGAGGGAACTTGTACATTTTAACCCTTTTTTCCTCTTCCTCTCTCCCATTCCCCTACCATTTAACATAAGATGTATTTATAGTATGCAACTTTTATCTCAATACTTAAATTACGGTATATCAAAGCGACAACATGGCTTAGTTAGAAGAGGATACCACCCAAAGATAGATAAAGGGACTTTTTTTCATCTTTAGAAGACAAAACTTATTTGTGGTTGTATTTGTGGTTGTTTGAGTAATGTTTGGTGGAAGCATGATTTTTTTCTTTATTTGGAAACTAGATATAATAAAAAGGTGTATTTTCTCTTTTGCCCATTAATTGTTTAATAGAAAATTTAAAAAATTTTTCAAGTGGAATGGCTTTTAGTCTTGGTTATTTTTTTAAATAATTTTCAGTTTTATTGGATTGTACAGAGAATGCTCTTATATTTATATTTTAGGGATTTACTAATTTTTATGTGTGACCGAATATGTGATCACTTTTTAATGAATGTTCCATGTTTACTTGAAAGGCTTATTCTCTATCATCAGAGCAGAAAGTTCAATATATATCTATAAAATTGACTTTATTATATGTTAGGTCATACAAATCCTTACTTTTTGTTTTTGTCCAGTTCATTTGTGTGGTAAATTGGAAAAGAACAGACATAGTATTTTGCAGATTTTGCCATTTGTAAGTGAATTCTATTACTATACCCCCTTTAGTCTGGACTCATCTTGTGACTTGCTTTGAACAGTAGAATGTGGTAGAAATGACATTATGAGACTCCCAAGCTGAGGCTATCTTAAAAGCTCTGGTGCCAGCCAAGACACCATCTGTGTGGTGACAAGTAGAATAATCATCTCATCACTGTACAGAACCTGGAAAAATAGCAAATTCTTGTTTCAAGTTACTAAGTTTTAGGGTGTTTTATGTAGCAATTGACAACAAATACAGTCTATTTTGAGAGTCATGTGTTAAAATGTCCTTCTATTATTATATTCTTATGTTTTCTATGTAGTTTCTTGTTTGTAAAGTTGGTTGCTATGTTGATAATTGCATAGATATTTATAAATATTATATCTTCATTGTGAATTATTGCTTTTAGCAATATAAAGTGACCTTCATGTCACATTTAATGCTTTTGGGAATGAATTCTGCTTTTCCTAAGATCTTATATACAGCGTAGAGTTAATTGTGTGAACTAAAATGAAAATATTTTTCTTTAATATGTTACCCTATTTATATTTTTTGAAATGTCTAGTTTAAAATTTTATCATATTTTACCTAATAATTTGTAGTGTTTTAATTCATGCGTTTCTTTCTCTACATGATATTTTTTTCTTTGCTCTCTTCTTTAACATTCCTTCTGTTATTTAGCAGGTTGGCATTGTCAATACCCTTAGTCCATTCTCCTTATTTAATCTTGAGCTTTCTTGTCAGTTATTAACAGTATTCTTTGACACTCACCTCATTCCCATGTAACAAGGAAAGAGCTATTTTCTACTTTCCTCTTTCCTTTTTTCTTCTCCTCACATTTAAAAAAAATTGCATCAGTTTTACTTTACCGGAACTCAACTTGAAAGCTTTTAATAGTAAATTACTCTTTCACTCTTGTCCTCACATGTATTATAACCTTAGATCCACGATTAAGCAAATATAGTGCCCTCTATAGGTCTTTTTGCCAAAGTGACTCCAGTCATCTCTTGGGTAGATGAAGCTTATTCTTTCACAGATACTTCAAGAAGGACTCATGAGAATAGTATTCCCTGAGTACTTCTTAAAATTTTTTTTATAGATTTCATTTTAAAGGACAGCTGGAATGGATATAAAATTCTTGTTTCACAATTTAATCTTGGAATTTCTAGATAATGTTCCACTGTTACCTTGCTTTATATTGCTCTCAGAAGTCTGATGTCAACCTAATTCTCTTGTCTTGTAAGATTTTTGCAGGCCTGCTGGAAACTCTGAGGATTTTCCTCTTTTTCTTTAAGTAAAAAAATGCACATATGGCACAGATCTGTCCAGGATATGTCTTGGAGCTGAGAACTCTTGGTCAAATTTCCTAGATACTTGATAGCACTTACAATGTATATAGAAGTATTTTTTAATTAATTAATTAATTATTTTTATTGCAGTAACATAGGATTAAAACATTATATAACTTTCAGGTGTAGATCATAATATATTTTGAATTCTGTCTAGATCACATCGTGTTCGCCACCCAAAGACTAATTATGATCCATCACCACACACATGTGCCTAATCACCCCTTTAACCCTCATCCCCGCCCCCTTCCCCTCTGGTAACCACCAATCCAATCTTTGCTGCTATGTGTTTGTTTGTCGTTGTTTTTATTTTCTACTTATGAGTGAGATCATACCGTATTTGACTTTCTCCCTCTGACTTATTTCACTTAGCATAATCCCTTCAAGGTCCATCCATGTTGTCACAAATGGCTGGATTTCATCATTTCTTATGGCTGAGTAATATTCCATTGTGTATATATACCACATCTTCCTTATCCATTTGTCCCTTGATGGGTACCTACGTTGCTTCCAAGTCTTGGCTATTGTGAATAATGCTGAAACGAAGATAAGGATGCATGTATCTTTATGCCTTTGTGTTTTCAAGTTCTTGGGATAGATACCCAGCATTGGAATAGCTGGATCATACGGTAGATATATTCTTAATTTTCTGAGGAAGTTCCATACTGTTTTCCATAGTGGCTGCACCAGTTTGCACTCCCACAAGCAGTGTACGAGGGTTCCCTTCTTTAATTTAAGTGAAGTTTCTCTAAACTGTAGTTTTAAATATTAGTGTTGTTTTATTTTGGTTTTCTTCTTCAAAGTCTCCAGTTACACATATTTTTGATTTTGGGAGGCCTATCCTTCATTTTGGTCACTTTCTCTATGATTACTTTTACTACCACTGTCTTTATACTACTGCCTTTAATTCACTTTCATTCTTTTTCATCTTCTTCTAGTCAAAATGCATTATAAAATTTTGATTTATTAGACACTTTAGTAATTTAGTTTTTTCTTTTGGGGTGATTGGTTTTTTTCTTCCAATATTTTTCTAAGTTTAACTAACTTTCACTTCATTTCTTCTATTTTTTTGGTCTATCTTTATTTTTGAATTTCTGATTCCAAATTTTTTCCACTCACATTCCTAGATGCCATTTGGGGATTTTTAATCCCAAAAGGGATGGATATGTGTGTGTGTGTTTGTGTGTGTGTGTGTGTATGTATGTATGTATATAAATACATATATTTAGACTTTCTACTACGTATGAATTTTGTCCTTTATTTGCATTTTATGTTACCAAGATACATCATATTATTAACGTAATGTGGGATTGCTTTCGTATATCTCTTTTTTATTTGATATGCTAAGATCAGGGAGAAATGTTTTGCTGTAATCAATAAAATGAAAGCAGCTAAATTAGCTCCCTCTTTTTTTAAAGAAAATCATTTGCGTTATCTTTATTATGGCAGCAATGGCTCTGAATGTCATTTATATTTAAAAAATATTTCCCTCAAGTTTATTATTTTGTTACTTAATTACTGGCGTGGCCTAGTAAAAATCTTAGGCTTTAGCATCAGAAAAATGTGATTTTAATACTTTGTGCCTTTGGCCAAGACACTTGAATTTTCTGTGCCTCAGATTTTTCATGTATACTACTTGTAAGATGTATACTTTTAAGATTGCTATGAAAAAAATAGGATTCACTAATAACAGCAAGGTTACAGGATACCAAATTAACATACAAAAGTCAATCTCTTTCCTATATACAAGCAACAAACAAATGGAATTTGAAATTAAAAATACAATATAATTTACATTAGCATCCCCCAGAATGAAGTACTTAGATATAAATCTAACAAAATATGTACAATATCTATATGAGAAAAACTACAAAACTCTGAGTAAAGAACTCAAATAAGAACTAAATGAATGGAGAGGAATTCCATACTCATGGATAAGAAGACTCGATATTGACAACACGTCAGATCTTTTCAACTTGATCTATAGGTTCAATGAAATCCCAATCAAAATCTCAGCAATTTATTTTATGGATATCAACAAACTGTTTCTAAAGGTTATATGTAGAGGCAAAAGACCCAGAATACCCAACACAATACTAGAGGGGAAGAACAAAATTGGAGGACTGATGTTATCCTACTTCAAGATTTGCTATAAAGCTGCAGTAATCAAGATATTGTGTGATATTAGTGAGAATAGACAAATAGATCAATGGAACAGAAAGAGAGACAAAAAATAGACCCACATACATATAGTCAACTGATCTTTGACAAAGGAGCAAAGACAATAACATGGAGAAAAGATAGTCTCTTTAACAAATGATGGTAGAACAACTGGACTTCCACATATAAAGAAATTGAATCTAGACACAGACTTTATACTCTTCAAAAGAATTAACGCAAAATGGATCACTCAAAATGTAAACATAAAACTATAAAGCTTCTAGAAGATAAAATAAGAGGAAGCCTAGGTGATGTTAGGTACAGTGATGACTTTTTAGATACAATGCCAAAGGTACAATCCATGAAAGAAAGAATTGATAAGTTGAACATCATTAAAATTAAACTTCTGTTCTGTTAAAGGCAATACCAAGAGAATGATAAGATAAGCCACAAACTAGGAGAAAATATTTTCAAAAGATATCTCTTATAAAGGACTGTTACCCAAAATATATGAAGAATTTTGAAAACCCAGCAATAAGAAAAAGAACAACCCAATTCAAAAATGGGCCAAAGATCTTAACAGACACCTCTCCAAAGAAGATATACGGACGGCAACTAAGCATATGGAAATGTGCTCCAATCATATCATCAGAGAAATACAAATTAAAACAATAATAAGATACTACTACATACCCGTTAGAATGGTCAAAATCTAAAACACTAACCATACCAAATGCTGGTGAGGATGTGGAGCAACAGGAACTCTCATTCAGTGCTGGTGGGAATGCAAAATGGTACAACCACTTTGAAAGACTGTTGGTTTCTTACAAAACAATGTATACTCTTGCCATACAATCCAGTAATCATGCTGCTTGGCATTTACCCAAAGGAGTTAAAAGCTTATGTCTGAAAACTCTCTGTCTGCCATTAGCAGAGGGGCCACGCCCAGCATTCAGGGCTCCCGGCAGAGGCCCGGACAGAAGCCCAGAGGGCGGGGCGACCCCCAGCTGCCGTTGCCCGCCCCGTGGGGCTAGGGATTGCCGGAGATCTCGGAGAGGACCAGGGCGGGGGAACTTTCAAAGGCCGGTTCGGCGACCTGGAGGGTAAGCGCCGGAGCTCCGCCCGGGCAGCAGACAAATCTCTCTGTCTGCCGTTAGCAGAGGGGCCACGCTGAGCACTCACGGCTCCGGGAGAGGCCCGGAGAGAATCCCAGAGGGCGGGGCGACCCCCAGCTGCCGTTGCCCACCCCGTGAGATCTCGGAGAGGACTGGGGCTGGAGAGATTTCCAGAGACCCAGCTTAGTAGCCTAGGGGGAATCCCTACAGGCTCACAGCAGCCTTAGGGAAAGCCTCTGCACAGCACCAGTAGAAGGCACCCAGCCGCCAGCCACAAGGCTGGAAGACCCCAGGGCAAAAGCAGCATAGCTAGGTGTACTAACCACAGACTGTAGAAGATGCCAATAGCTCTCCTGCGACCCATAGAGGACAAGTGAGATTTTGTGGGTGCTGACAGCAACAGAGTGACAAATATAAGTGATCCCACCCCTGGCCGCTGGAAAAGCCCATAACACCGTTGCAGACCCCAAGGAGAGAGCGCATCTAGGTGGGCAACAACAGTAGGCACCTGCAGCCTGAAGCCCCCCTGTGACGGCCCCCACGGCAGAGGAGGGAATCCAAAGGGCCACTGTGGCTACGAAGAGGGGCCCAGGCCCAGTTAGCAACTACGGACAGGGTTCCTGGTTGGTGAAGTATAAACAGCTGCTCCCCGCACCGCAGCAGCTGAAACAAGTGAAAGGAGCAACTAAACTCTATCTCCATGCGGAGGCACAAATCAACATCATCAAGCAATATGAAAAAATACATTAAATCTCCAGAACAGAAAGAAAGTAACAAATACACAGAAAACAATCCCAAAGAAAATGAGATATATAACCTAAATGATGATGACTTCAAAACAGCCATCATTAGGATTCTCAATGAGTTAAGAGAGAATTCTGACCGACAACTCAACGAGTTCAGGAGCTATGTCACAAAAGAGTTTGATACGATAAAGAAGAACCAAACAGAAATATTGGAAATGAAGAACACAATAGAGGAGATTAAGAAAAATCTAGATGCTCTGAACAGTAGGGCTGATAATATGGAGGAAAGAATTAGCAATTTGGAAGATGGCAATATAGAATTGTTGCAGGCAGAGGAGGAGAGAGAAGCAAGACTTAAAAGAAATGAAGAAACTCTCCGAGAATTATCAGACACAATTAGGAGATGCAACGTAAGGATTATAGGTATACCAGAGGGAGAAGAGAAGGAGAAAGGGGCAGAAAACCTATTCAAAGAAATAATGGCTGAGAACTTCCCAAATCTGGTGAGAGAGATGGATCTTCAGGTGACAGAAGCCAATAGATCTCCAAACTTTATCAATGCAAGAAGACCAACTCCACGGCATATAGTAGTGAAGCTAGCAAAAGTCAACGACAAGGAGAAAATATTAAGGACAGCCAGGCAAAAGAAACTAACCTACAAAGGAACCCCCATCAGGCTATCAGCAGATTTCTCAGCAGAAACTTTACAGGCTAGAAGAGAGTGGAATGATATATTCAAAAATCTGAAGGACAAAAATCTACAGCCGAGAATTCTCTACCCAGCGAAAATATCCTTCAAATACGATGGAGAAATAAAAACTTTCCCAGATAAACAAAAATTAAGGGAGTTCATTGCCACAAAACCTCCTCTTCAGGAAATCCTCAGGAAAACCCTCATTCCTGAAAAATCCAAAAAAGGAAAGGGGCTACAAAACCAAGAGCAGAGGAGATAAGTAGAAGGACAACAACAGAGAGTAGCAGCTCTACATCAGAACAGATTAAACCATGGGACGAGAAACAAAGGAAACTGAAGAAAACCGGAAAACAAGACACAAAATGGTAGTGGTAGGCCCCCACGTCTCAATAATCACTCTAAATGTAAATGGATTGAACTCCCCAATCAAAAGACACAGAGTGGCAGGATGGATCAAAGAACAAGATCCAACAATATGCTGCCTCCAGGAAACACACCTCAGCCCCAAAGACAAACACAGACTCAGAGTGAAGGGATGGAGGACAATACTCCAAGCGAATAATGAACAAAAGAAAGCAGGTGTCGCTATACTAATATCAGACAAGGTAGATTTCAAAGCAAAACAGATAAAGAAAGATAAAGAGGGACAGTATATAATGATAAAAGGGACTCTCCACCAAGAAGACATAACACTTATAAATATATACGCACCCATCACAGGAGCACCAAAATTTGTAAAGCAACTCTTAATAGAACTAAAAGAAGACATCAACAACAATACAATAATAGTAGGGGACCTCAACACACCATTAACACCAATGGACAGAACATCCAGACAGAAAATCAACAAGGAAATAATAGAATTAAATGAAAAATTAGACCAGATGGATTTAATAGATATATATAGAACACTTCATCCAAAAACAGCAGGTTACACATTCTTCTCAAGTGCACATGGAACATTCTCAAGGATTGACCATATTTTGGGAACCAAAGCAAACATCAATAAATACAAGAGAGTTGAAATAATATCAAGCATCTTTTCTGATCATAACGCTATTAAACTAGAAATCAACTACAAGAAAAAAGCAGAGAAAGGTGCAAAAATGTGGAGACTAAACAACACGCTTCTCAACAAACAATGGATCATTGAAGAAATTAAAGAAGAAATCAAATATTATCTGGAGACAAATGAAAATGAGAACACGACATACCAAATCATTTGGGATGCAGCAAAAGCAGTCCTAAGAGGGAAATTCATCGCAATACAGGCTCACCTCACTAAACAAGAAAAAGCTCACGTAAGCAACCTCAAACGACACCTAACAGAACTAGAAAAAGAAGAACAAACAAAGCCCAGAGTCAGTAGAAGGAGGGAAATAATAAAAATAAGAGCAGAAATAAACGATATTGAAACAAAAAAGACAATAGAAAGGATCAATGAAACAAAGAGTTGGTTCTTCGAAAGAATTAACAAAATTGACAAACCCCTAGCCAGACTCACCAAGAAAAGAAGAGAGAAATCGCAAATTAATAAAATCAGGAATGACAGAGGAGAAATCACAACAGATACCAATGAAATACAAGAGATCATAAGAGAATACTATGAAAAACTATATGCCAACAAATAGAACAACCTGGAAGAAATGGACAAATTCCTAGACTCCTACAATCTCCCCAAACTGAATCAGGAAGAAATGGAGAATCTGAATAGACCAATCACAAGTAAGGAAATAGAAACGGTAATCAAAAACCTCCCCAAAAACAAGAGTCCAGGACCAGACTGCTTCTCTGGAGAATTCTACCAAACATTCAAAGAAGACTTAATACCTATTCTCCTCAAACTGTTCCAGAAAATTGAGAAAGATGGAGAACTCCCTAACACATTCTATGAAGCCAACATCACTCTGATCCCCAAACCTGACAAGGACAACACAAAGAAGGAGAACTACAGGCCGATATCACTGATGAACATAGATGCAAAAATCCTCAACAAAATTTTGGCAAACCGATTACAGCAATACATCAAAAAGATTATACACCATGATCAAGTGGGATTTATACCAGGGACACAGGGATGGTACAACATCTGCAAGTCAATCAACGTGATACACTACATCAACAAAATGAAAAACAAAAACCACATGATCATCTCAATAGATGCAGAGAAAGCATTCGACAAGATCCAACACCCATTTATGATAAAAACCCTCAGTAAAATGGGTATAGAAGGAAAGTACCTCAACATAATAAAGGCCATATATGATAGACCCACAGCCAACATCATACTCAACGGACAAAAGCTGAAAGCCATCCCTCTGAGGACAGGAACAAGACAAGGGTGCCCACTTTCACCACTCCTATTCAACATAGTACTGGAGGTGCTGGCCAGAGCAATTCGGCAGGAAAAAGAAATAAAAGGAATCCAAATAGGTAACGAAGAAGTAAAACTCTCGTTGTTTGCAGATGACATGATCTTATACATAGAAAACCCCAAAGAATCCACAGAAAAACTATTAGAAATAATCAACAACTACAGCAAAGTAGCAGGGTATAAAATTAACGTGCATAAATCAGTAGCATTTCTATACACTAACAATAAACTAACAGAAAAAGAACTCAAGAACTCTATCCCAATCACAATCGCAACGAAAAGAATAAAATACCTTGGGATAAACTTAACCAAGGAAGTGAAGGATCTATACAATGAAAACTACAAGACTTTCTTGAAAGAAATAGGCGATGACATAAAGAGATGGAAAAACATTCCTTGTACATGGATTGGAAGAATAAACATAGTTAAAATGTCCATACTACCTAAAGCAATATACAGATTCAATGCTATCCCAATCAGAATCCCAAGAACATTCTTCACAGAAATTGAACAAACAATCCTAAAATTCATATGGGGGAACAAAAGACCGCGAATTGCTAAAGCAATCCTGAGCAAGAAAAACAAAGCCGGTGGAATCACAATCCCCGATTTCAAAGCATACTACAAAGCTACAGTGATCAAAACAGCATGGTACTGGTACAAAAACAGGTCCACAGATCAATGGAACAGAATTGAAAGCCCAGAGATAAAACCACACATCTATGGACAGCTAATCTTCGACAAAGGAGCAGAGGGCCTACAATGGAGAAAAGAAAGTCTCTTCAACAAATGGTGCTGGGAAAACTGGACAGCCACATGCAAAAGATTGAAAATTGACCATTCTTTTTCACCACACACCAAAATAAACTCAAAATGGATCAAAGACCTAAAGATTAGGCCTGAGACAATAAGTCTTTTGGAAGAGAATATAGGCAGTACACTCTTTGACATCAGTTTCAAAAGAATCTTTTCGGACACTGTAACTCCTCAGTTGAGGGAAACAATAGAAAGAATAAACAAATGGGACTTCATCAGACTAAAGAGCTTCTTCAAGGCAAGGGAAAACAGAATTGAAACAAAAAAACAGCTCACTAATTGGGAAAAAATATTTACAAGCCACTTATCCGACAAAGGGTTAATCTCCATAATATACAAAGAACTCACACTGCTTAACAACAAAAAAACAAACAACCCGATCAAAAAATGGGCAGAGGACATGAACAGACATTTCTCAAAAGAAGATATGAATATGGCCAATAGACACATGAAAAGATGTTCATCATCGCTAATCATCAGGGAAATGCAAATCAAAACTACACTAAGATATCACCTTACCCCCGTTAGATTGGCAAAAACATCCAAAACCAAGAACGACAAATGTTGGAGAGGTTGTGGAGAAAGAGGAACCCTCATACACTGTTGGTGGGAATGCAAACTGGTACAGCCACTATGGAAAACAGTATGGAGATTTCTCAAAAAGTTAAAAATAGAAATACCCTATGACCCAGCCATCCCATTACTGGGTATCTATCCTAAGAACCTGATAACAGATATCTCAAGAGTCCGTTGCACCCCTATGTTCATCGCAGCATTATTTACAATAGCCAAGACGTGGAACCAGCCTACATGCCCAGAAACTGATGACTGGATAAAGAAGATGTGGTATATATACACAATGGAATACTACTCAGCCATAAAAAAAGACGAAATTGGCCCATTCACAACAACGTGGATGGACCTCGAGGGCATTATGTTAAGCGAAATAAGTCAGTCAGAGAAAGACGAACTCTATATGACTCCACTCATAGGTGGAAATTAGTATATTGAGAAGGAGATCTGATCGGTGGTTACCAGGGAAAAGGGGGGGGGTGGGGGGAGGGTACGGAGGGGGAAGTGGTGTACCCACAACATGACTAACAAAAATGTACAACTGAAATCTCACAAGCTTGTAATCTATCATAACATTAATAAAAAAAAAAAAAAAAGCTTATGTCTGCACAAAGACCCGTACATGAATGTTTATACAGCTTCCTTCATAATTGCCAAAACTTGGAAGCAATCAAAGATGCCCTTCGGTAGGTGAATGGATAAATAAACTGTGGTACCTCCAGACAATGGAATATTATTCAGCACCAGAAAGACATGAGCTATCAAGCTATGAAGACAATGGAGGAAACTTAAATGCATATTATTAAGTGGTAGAAGCCAATCTGAAAAGGCTTCATGCTGTATGATTCCAACTGTATGACATCCTGGAAAACACAAAACCATGGAGACAGTAAAAAACATCAGTGGTTTCCAGGGGTTTGGGGGAAAGAGGGATGAATAGGCAGAGCACAGAGGATATTTAGGGCAGTGAAACTACTTCGTATGATACTGTAACGGTGGACACATGCCATTATACATTTGTTCAAATTCGTAGAATGTACAACACAAAGAGTGAACCCTAATATAAATTATGGACTTTGGGTGATTATGATGTGTCAATATAGATTCATCAATTAAAATGTACCCCTCTGATGGAGGATGTTGATACTGGGAGAAGCTATGCATGTGTGGGGGCAGAGGATAAGTGGGAAATCTCAGTACCTTCTGATCAACATTGCTATGAACATAAAACTTTCATAAAGTTTATTTTAAAAAGCCACACATATAAAGTTCTTAGCATACCTTCTTATATATAGTAGACAGTCAATAAAGGATATCAGCTGTGCATCTTACTCATAGAATTTAATTTTAACTTTTTGTTAAGATCAGGTTTATGAGTACAATAAAGTAAGGAGTCGATAAAGAAAGAGGAGGATTTCAGTGTATCCTATTGAATAGAATATTATATATGATCAACAGAAATTGAGATGAAAATTCTAATGGTAAAGCAACTTCATCTGTGTTTTCCTCAGTACCTTTTTAAAAAATTTATTTCTCTGTTTATGCATGGATCTATCTTGCTGAGTGATGAGTGCTCCACTAAATCATAGACTTACTACTCATTGATTAACTGGGAAATATTTGGGCAATTAAAGTTGGTGTCTCTTGGAGGTACTGTTAGATTCTTTCTGACATCCCACCAATAGGCAGTTGCTCTTTTCTTTTTCCCATACATAGTATGTCTGGGACTATTATGTGTGCTTGACATGGTAGAGGCTAGAAAACACCATCAGGTTGCAAGACTCAAGCTACAAGATATAAAGTACAGATTTGAGTATTAGCAACATCGCCCTTTCTCTCGCACTGGAATTTTACTTTGAAAGAATAAAGTACGCAGAAAAATTTTCACTCAGTTTTTCGTATTATTGGCACATAAGTCAACACAAAATTGATAATAAAATAGAAAGCTGCAACAGATAACAAGAGGACTCAGTATATATAACAATTCCTAAGCTAATATTTCTCTTACGTAAATTAACTGGTCTATTTTATGTGAATGAGGATATTGGTAACAATGTAATTTTCAAGCCAGGAGAGGAACCACATTCAGACTGACAGCTCTCCAAAGGACCCTAAAATCAGTGGACTGCCTCCCAATACCTTTATAAGTCTTTGCATACTTTCCCCAGATTGGATGTTAAGGGTACAATGAGTAGATGAGTTGAATGGGGAATAAAATAAGAGAAATAGTGTAACATTGAATCAATACACTATTTCAGGGAGTAATATTCCAAATGCTGTAGTCAGTCATGTTGGTAAACAGAGCATTACACGTGACATTCTCATGCTGCATAGGAAAATAATATTCAAAAAACAGTTTGAATGGGACTTGATAAAAGTTTATTTTCTATTCTAGGAGAATTACAAAATATTCTATCACCTTCCGAAAAGTTAATTGAACCAAAATTATCAAAGATGATTTGAAATAACTATATTTGGTGTGATAAAGAGCCATAATTTTTCATTTGAGTTCCTACAAACATGATCTATTTCTATTACAGCACTCATCATCTTCTACCCTGGATAATTTTTTATGTGTATATCTTATTACCCTTTAAATTCCTGAGATCAGGTTTTCTTTGTGATTATTGTTTTAATCTCTACTTTTAACACAGTGAGCAGCTAATAGTAAATAAACGCACAAATGAATGCATGAGTGGATAAATTAATGAGTAAATATTTGTTCACATACCTAGCTCTTTTCAGTTTCTGTCTCTGTGTTGTCAAGTCTAGGTTCTTCCTGCTTTCCTCATTCCACATTTACATTTCAAATCAATGTAAATCCAGTACCTGTGTCATTTCACTCATTCTGTTTGTCTTAAAACTTTGCATGATATTTTCGTCTCCATTGGGTAATTATTTCTTTGGAGAGTGGAAGAAAAGCAACACTTACTTATTTTTGCACACATTTTGCTCATGTATCAGAATATATATCTGAAAAGAATGCCTCTCAAATTTGAGTTTTCTTTTACTTGAGCATTTGCAACCCCAACATTTACTCTACTGCAAATGAAAGGGAAAAAATTCCCACCAGTAGAAACGTCTGCTTAAGTAAATTAACATGGAAATAGGGCATAAATTACATCTCTTCAAGGGAATAGAAAAGTGGGTCTCTTCTGCCACTTGGGAAAATAAATTCTAAGTAGTACATGAAATGGGACAGTTTAATTTTGTACATTGCAGTGCTTGGCAATTGAACAAGAAATGAATGGATGGGCACTCTTTCAGCTCCTGCCAAATGCTATTGACCTGATTCCAGGACTTGCTGGAAGATAAGGGACATGGAGGTCAATCCAATTTGACCTTTTAATTCCTGTATCAAGTAAAGTCTCTCTGGGACAGATAAGATGAAGCTCTCCATTGCTTGTGCTTCCGAGCACCACTCCAAGAATAGGTTTCTGCTTAGCACAGAACCCAGGACTCTGATTCAGGAGCAGATATGGGAAGAAGGATAATGTGTCTTTCCACCGTCTTTTTCCAAGGACTAAAAGTTGTTTCAGTCTCTTTAACTTTATACTTAGTGACTTCCCTTCCACCCCCTGGATTCTGGAAACAAGTTGTTTGATGGTCTCAAATTTCAACATGTTAAAGGTGTTGTAACATTTTTGTGAGTGTCTTCTTAGGTTTGGAAATTTGATAATCACTGATGTTACTGATGCTAACTATTTGTTATTTTTAATCTCAGATCTATGTTTCAGAGATAACTAAAAGTGCAGAAGTCTGGTGGAGATAGGAAAGTGACATCACAGGGCCACAAAGGGAGAAGCAGTTAAGAGGCTCTCTGTGACAGGACAGGGAAACATGATGAGGGGTTGATCTAAACAAGTATTAGCAGGACACAAAGGTATAGGTATAGGTGCAAGCCTGCTTACATTGAGCAGTCCTTTCCAACAATTGGAGATGAAGCTAAAAGTTGAAGATTATCTCTGAGTTTTTTGTCATGGACAGTTGATACCATTAATTGAAAAGGGGAAGGCAGGTAAAATAAGAATTGTAGGCTTTTTTTTTTTTTTGTAGCATCTAAGAAAAATGAGGTTGGTTTGGGTCAAATTAAGAAGGACGTACTCAGGACTCCTTTGGAGGAAGATGTCTTTGGAAAGTTAGCAATATGAAATTAGAGCCCAGAGAAGAGTTGTTGGCTGGAGATACTGATCCAAAAACTACTGCAATGAGCTGTATGTAGACTGAGAAAACAAATCCTCTAAGTGTTTTAAATGTATTGCTTCATTTCATCTTTACAATATCTTCTGTGGAAGGTAATATTTTTTAATTTTAAAGTGAGAAAAGTCTAGCAAAGAAGTATTTAGTATTTTTACTAAGAATACCGTTAATACATGATGGATATGTTAGTCTGCTTGGGCTGCTATAATAAAATGCCATAGACTGGGTCAACAGACATTTAGTTTCTCACAGTTATGGAGGCTGGATGTCCCAGATCAGAGTGCCAGCATGGTTGGGTTCTGGTGAGAGCTCTCTTCCCAGCTTGCAGGAGGCCACCTTCTCACTGCATGCTCACATGGCCTTTATTCAGTGGGTGTACATGGAGAGAGAGAAATAACTTCCTTCCTCTTCTTTAAGGCCACCAATCCTATTGGATTAGGACTCTACCCTTACGAACTCACTTAACCTTAATTACCTCCTAAAAGTACTATCTGTAAATACTGTCACTTTGAAGTTAGGGCTTCAGTACGTGAATTTTGAGGGAACACAATTCAGTCCACAGCAGTGGACCTGGGATTTGAACGCAGACTGCAGAAGCCACATCCTTTACAGCTAAACATACGATGTAAAGCAGTAACTGGCTTTGGTTACCAGAGCTGGTAATCAAAATTCTTTGTGAATGTGGGGAAAGCAGATAGATGACATGGACCACTGCAGGCAAAGGGTGGTGATGCTGAATGGAATGAACTTTAAGTTAAATAGGAATACAAAAATTTGTAATATATAGTTTTATCCTCAAGAATATTTCTGTAATATTATATATACTTTATATATTATATTATATACTTTATATGTATAGTGTATGTACATATGTAAATATTATGTATACTTGATAAATAAATTATAATATTCATGCTTTATATGGTCATAAAAACCCTATGAATAGCAGCGGAGCAGTGTCTGATACGGCTTCAGAAGGTGAGAGGATGGCCAAAAAGACAGGCCAGAGTTCCTCTCTGCTGCACACAGGGTTGATAGGAGTTGGAATCAACTCGACAGCACTAACAACCAAAAAAATGCTGCATATTTATTTATAATATATACATATATTTTTGATAGAAGAAAAAGCTATGTGTCTTTGCAATATTTCTACTGAAAGCTTTAGAGTGCTTCCAGGTACAAATCATCATCAAGGACACCTAAATCTTTGTGTTTTGACTACGCAGGCATGCTTCTACTCTGCAGGGAGTGGAGTGGGTCACAGAAATTGGAATCAGTTATCAACTCTTACACAGAAGAAAAAGTGCACCTGTTGGAAACACATCTATACAGAGAGAGCTAAGGGATAGAGCACTCCTTAAAACCACATGACTGGCACAGTGAGAATTACAGACACAGTTATACATTGAATGTATATTTTTCTGTATGAATTTTTCAAAGCTATCTTTTAAATGTTTCAAACTACTTCAACTACTTTATTAGCATCTAACATGCAACTGCAGAATAATAACCAGAAATATATATTCTAGAAATAGGCAGCATCCACACTGATTTTACTCCTAGAGTTCGGAGGAAATTTTCCATGAAGAAAATAAAGATGATTGAATCCTAAGAGATAAAATCATCATTTCACCATGTTTAGTCCCCAAGCTTTGTTTTGTTTTATTTTGCTTCTGATCACATATCAATGTGTAATTAGAATGTCATGTTTGTGGCCTATTAATATATTCATTTATGTTTGCCCCTAAAGCACTCTAATATGTGACCTCATGCTCAGATTTCAGAAAAACAGTCATTAGATAGTCCAGGCTTCAGTGTAGCTTTGTAGATAGGTTTCTAAAATCACTAGTCTGTCAAAAATTTTGATGGACCCATAAAATGTTTTGACCTTGTTTATAGCTATCGGTGTCACCCCATCTGCGGCATCCTTGGCCCTATGTTTTTCTACTGACCCCAGTACCATTAGGATGAGAGGATATATGGAAACCTTCACCAAGTCGTTGAGACTTAAAATATCTTATCCCAAAATATCAGGAAGATGAGGGAGAATGAATAATGAGCAAATGGCTATTTATTGAGCAATTAATATTTTACAGTCACCTTCATGCGACTTTCCTTTTGTGTCCCATAACCCAGTGACTTTTTTACTCTTAATACAGTCTTTCCACTTTAGAGCTGGAGAAACTGAGTTGAGATCATTGGTGAGGGCACTGTCTTACCTAACAGGCATAAGCAGGTTTAAATTCTAGTTCTGCTACTTAATAGCTCCATGGTCCTGGAAGAGTCAGTTTTCTTTTGTTCGTTTGTTTGTTTTAACCTTTCAACATCTTATTTTCATCTTATGTAAAACTAGAAGTGGAAATATTACCTACTTCAATAGAGTAGTGGCTAGAGTAAAATGAGCGTGTGCCAGACTAAAAGAATCATACCAGTGGTTAGCACTTTTCTAGTCAAATCAACAAGTGATTATGGTGGTGTTTCTTAGAAGTGCTGTGACTTGTCCAAGGCCATACTGCAGGTAAAAATTGCAGTCAGGACTCAGAGTGAGATTCGCCAAGATTTCAATGCTTTTGCCCATGATATACTTGTTGCTGAGTATAATAAATGTTTTCGACATGCACTCTGCTGTTTATAGGTCCAGATGGATTTTGTTGAAGTGGACTTGTAGGTTGACGTGTATTTTCCTGCATGCTTTGGGATATCCCTAAGGTTAAATGCAGAGGGCTGATATGAAATGGGGGGTAGAAAGTGAAACAGCCATGGATTTGGGTTATCAATGGAGAAACTTGTCCTGTAACAAGCGCCAGAGGGCATAGACATATCTGGCCCAGGGGATCACAACCACCTACAAAAGTCCACCACACCTGTTTGTCTCTAGCCAACAACTTTTCCTGCACCTGCAGACCTTCTGCTACTACTACTTTCTACCTGAGTAGGAAGGGAATAGGTTCTATACCGTCAAGTTTTCTATTGTTTACCTAGTTGTACAAATGTTGGTCCTGTGAACATATATCTAGGAAGAATATTAACAATGAAGACCAAATCTGAGTAATAAATTTTGCAATGTAAACATTGAAAAAAATGATCAAAATTTTTCCTGGATTAAAATATGGATATGTGCATGTATATGTCTATATACATATATATATATGTATATACACACATATATATAGCAAAGGGGAACAGCAACAAAAGACCCAAAATTGCTAAAGCAAAACAGCATGGTACTGGTACAAAAACAGGTACACAGATCAATGGAACAGAACTGAAGGCCCAGAAATAAAACCACACATCTATGGACAGCTAGTCTTCAACAAAGGAGCTGAGAACATACAATGGAGAAAAGACAGTCTCTTCAACAAATGATGTTGGGAAAACTGGATGGCCACATGTAAAAGAATGAAAATAGATCATTCTTTTATGCCATTCACAAAAATAAACTAAAAATCGATCAAAGACTTAAAGGTAAGACCTGAAACCATAAGACTTCTAGAAGAAAATATAGGCAGTACACTCTTTGACATCAGTCTTAAAAAAATCTTTTCAGACACCATGTCTTCTCAGACAAGGGAAACAATAGAAAGAATAAACAAATGGGACTTCATAAGACAAAAGAGCTTCTACAAAGCAAGGGAAAACAGCACTGAAACAAAAACACAACCCACCAACTGGGAAAAAATATTTTCAAATCATGTATCCAACAAAGGGTTAATATCCATAATATACAAAGAACTCACAGAACCAAACAAAAAAAATCAAACAACCTGATCAAAAAACGGACAGGGGATATGAACAGACTTTTCTCCAAAGAAGATATGTGGATGGCCAATAGGCCCATGAAAAGATGCTCACTTGTTCATAATCACTGATCATCAGGGAAATGCAAATCAAAACTACACTAAGATATCACCTTACACTCATTAGAATGGCTAAAATAACCCAAACAAAATTAACAAATGTTGGAGAGGTTGTAGAGCAAAAGGAACCCTCATAACTGCTGGTGAGAATGCAAACTGGTGCAGCCACTACGGAAAACAGTATGGAGATTTCTAAAAAAATTGAAAATGGAAATACCCTATGACCCAGCCATCCCACTACTGGATATCTATCCAAAGAACTTGAAATCAGCAATTCAAAGAGACTCATGCACTCGTATGTTCATTGCAGCGTTATTCACAATAACCAAGATATGGAAGCAACCTAAGTGCCCATTGACTGATGATTGGATAAAGAAGATACGTTATATATATACAACGGAATACTTCTCAGCCAATAAAAGGCTAAAATTGTCCCATTCACAACATGGATGGACTTTGAGGGTATTATGTTAAGTGAAATAAGCCAGATAGAGAAAGACAATTTCTGTATGACTCCACTCATATGTGGAAATTAAACACGTGGACAAAGAGAACAGATTAGTGGTTACAGGGGAAAGGGGGGGGGTTGAGGGGTGGGCACAAAGGGTGAAGTGGTGCACCTATGATATGACTGACAAATAAGAATGTGCAACTTAAATTTCACAAGGATGTAAACTATCATAACCTCAATAAAAAAATTAGGGAAGAAATACTTACATCATATTTTAACTATGTAATTGATGGCAAATAAATAATGAGAGGAAACTAAAAAAAAGCAAAGAGGAACATACATGGTGATAGAAATTTTATATTGTAATATTTCTTTTCTTTGTGTGTGTGCAAAATTATATAATTGTATTATCTGTAAATTCCATGTGGCTCCTTGAATTCTTAATTATTTTTGTTTGCTTTAATCATGTAATGTAATACATGAGTACCTCGTAATCTAGGGAATACCTTTTAATTGTTCATTTTCATTTTCCCTAAAGATAAATCATGCATAATGAAAATAGCTTTTGTTAAACAACATAGAAAAAATCCTGCCACTTCATATTCTATACGTGTATTTCCTCATTCTGCACTACCCATTGGCTATTTTACCCATGTGCTATTATCAGTTATTAAGTCTGCCATCATATGTATATTAGATATGCATGTGAACACTTGAAAATGAACATTGAAAATGTTAACATTTAGTGATCTTGAATTTGATCAGCTAGAAAGAGAATTAAGGAGACATAAACTTCTTGGCATCAGCGAGAGATTCAAGTGTAGTGGAGAGGAAAGAGGGTCACCTGAGATCACGAGGCTGCCAACACTGCAAACATTACCAGTTTAGGTGGAATAAATGACTAAATGTCATACTGAAAAACTAAGTCCCCCAGATCTATTCTTTTTTTTTCCTCAGGAAGATTTGCCCTAAACTAACATCCATGCCAATCTTCCTCTCTTTTGTATATGGGTCACTGCCACAGCATGGCTGCTGATGGGTGGTGTAGGTCTGCACCCAGGAACTGAACTTGGGCTGCCAAAGCAGAACATACCAAACTTAACCACTAGACTGTGGGGACTGCTGTCTCCTCATATCTATTCTTATGTGGTAAAATTACTTTTTTGCGTTATGAAAAATAGTGTTCTGTGATGGTGGCTTTCTTATGAAAAAGAGACAAGGGAAAAGAAAATGAAATGAATAACTATGATCCCAAACTTATAAGTTTGTAAAAAAAATAATAATCAACATTTTAATCTTGGAGAAAGTGCAACAGGGAAATATGAGATAGTCTTTGTCTAAAGGTGACCTTGATGAGTTTTATCATACCCCTCCTTCTCTCTGCTTGTCCTTCAACTTCTTCAACACAAATCTGAAAAGATGAGATGAGACAAAATCCATGTTTTCTTGTTCCACTCAAAAGCTTGCTTTTTCACTTTCTCGTATCTCAGGAAATAAGTATTGGTACTCTGAAGTGCACCACTGAAGAAATGTTTAGAATAAATTTTTCTTCACATGCTATATTAGCTAGGGCTCTCCAGAGGAAAGAACCAATACTACATCTAGAAAGAGATATTAGTTCACGTGGTTATGGAGGCTGAGAGGTCCCATGATCTACCATTGGCAAGCTGGAGACCCAGGAAAGCAGTTGGGATAGTCAGAAGGCCTGAGAGCTGGTGGTGGAGATTCCATCTGAGTCTGAAGATCTGAGAACCAGGAGTGCTGAGGGCAGAAGATCAATGTCCCAGTTCAAATAGTTTATCAAGAAGATGATTGGGTTGAATGCATACTGTGTATATTTATTTAAATAACCTTGCTAGGAAAAGAAGAATGGAGTGTGACACATGAAGCCTGATTTATTTCCAACATTGTTCTAGGTTTGCACAATATATTTCTATGAGTCTTTTTTCCCCCTGAACAGAATCCTGCATATTTGGCAAAGTTTACAATGAACTGCAGGCACTTAGACATCGTTAACTGGCTGACGTCTCACTTAATATTGTCTTCTGTTATTTTCCTGAATTATACATCAAATATCTATTTTAAGCATAATGCCTATTGTAGTTTTTGCACGTGTGATAGGATTCAGCATAGAATAGATTTATTTTTTTAGATGAAAGAGAAGCAGATATACATGGTATATATATATTTAATAACTGTATGTAATATATTTATTTTATATGTATTCATACATACTATAAATTTATATATTTTACATGTTTGTACAATTTATATATTACACACTTAGAAAATTAATAAAATCAAAATACTAAGAGGGTGGAGAACAATTGGCAGAGAGGGTAGAAATATTAATGAAACTAAGAGGGTAAGTGAACTCCTTGGAACTCTCCCCCTACCCCAATTTCTGTATCCTCACAATATATTCCTCTTACCTTCTCAGAGAATCTGGGCTAGTCACATCAACATGTACTTGTTATTTTCATTATGAATCATCCGATGGAAGGACAGTAGTCCCCTCTTATCTGTGGGGGATATATACAAGACCCCCAGTGGATGCCTGAAACCACAGATAGTACAAAATGGTCTATATACTATGTTTTTTCCTATAACCACATCTTATGATAAAGTTTAATTTATACATTCAGCAGAGTAAGAGGTTAGCAGTAATAATTAACAATAGAATAGAACAATTATAACAATACAATGTGATAAAGGTTATTATAGATCTTAGCAACTTCAGCATACAATCTTTTCTTTAATAGTTGAGAACTTTCTCCTTTTCATTTAAAAGAAGCACTTTTCAGCTTCTCTTTGTCATATCCGAAATTCCAGCATCACTACTCTTGCACTTTTGGGCCATTATTAAGTTATTTAAGGGTTCCTTGAACACAAGTGCTGCGTTACCGTGACAGTCAATCTGGTAACCGATACAGCTACTAAGCGACTAATTGGCAGGTAGCTTATATAGCGTGGATGTGCTGGACAAAGGAATGATTTATGTCCTGGGAAGGATAGAGTGGGACAGTGCAAGATTTCATCATACTACTCTAAATGGCATGTAATCTAAAACTTATAAGTTGTTTATTTCTGGAATTCTATTTAATATTTTCGGACCATGGTTGACTGCAGGTAACTGAGACTGTGGAAAGCAAAACCGCAGATAAGGGGAGATTACTGTATCTATACATGCCTAAAGTCCAATTTTATATTCACAAGGAGAGAGTTAAACACTATAGTTCACTTTTGTAGTCAGAGCACTAATCCTCTCCATAGTGTCACAGAGTAACTCTGTGCACTGAAACTGTTGCCTATGGGTATGTGTGTGTTTTAAACATAGACTCTGTATGAAGTAGATGTGATCCATAAGCATAATTTCAAATTGCAGAGACTGATGTTATGTGTATGAGTAGATATTGTCAGAACTACCCAAAGGTCATGTTGAATTTATCTTACGGGGAGATGAGGAATCAGAGAATTGCATGTTCAGTCAAAATAAGTTAAAAGAAAATTATCATTTTTTATCATTTGATGAGGCTTCATAGAGGAGGAAGGGTTATGAGAGCATCTTACATTTTCTGCACTAGGTAAATTTCAGGAAAATTTATGGACCTAATGATTTAGCCTTTATATGATGAAATTTTCCAAATTCCTCTACTGGGGCAATGTGTTTGTCTTTTTGCCTTCTCTCTATGCAGATGCATGTGGTTCAGCATCCGTTCAACTCTACACTGATTTTCAGTAAGTTGAAATATACTATAAACGTTTTTCTTTCTCCCCAGAGTTAGGTTTCTTTAACTATTAGAGACAGTTAAAACTGCTTATTACACAGCACCTCATGCTTCACTGGTTAATGAAATAGAAAAGTTACAATGACACTTGATATTATCCAACACTTCGATCTCTGTTGAAAATTATTTGACCAAACTCTTTGTCAACATTCTTCATGAGTATTTTTTGCTCACTTTCGGTTGTTTGGTTTAGAACATTAAAAAAATCACAGGAACACCAAGAACCTTTGCTTTAACTGACTTAGAGATGGGGTACAATGAACCAAACAGACTATGGGATGAAATGTCATGTCAGCATTTGTATTCACCTTTATTTCTGAATGACCTGTTGATCTTTAACCATGTTCAATATTGTTTTAGATTTTGTGACAGCTACAAATAAGAAAATAAAAAATGGCTGCTAACATTCAGAAGACCATCTAAAAGGGTCTATAAATGAAATAATAGAGGCAAATAACATAATTGAGGGTAAAGATTTAAGACTAGGAACAAGTCATTTCCCACTAGGAGGGAGTGTGGGGAGAGTCAAGGGAGACTTTATGGAACATGTAACAATTGATTGGAGCCTTTGACTATAAATAGAATATTCAGTGATGACATCCCTGGAAGAGAATTGAGTGATGTGTAGTCCAATTGGGCAGGAGCAGCAGGAGAAAATGATGCTCTAACGTCAGCCACCAACTTCTATTGGGTGATGACAATGTACAGTGCTGAGAAGCCCATGGTGCTGAGAACACCCACTATGATAGCATAGATGCTTCATTGACATAACTCTTGAAATATTTTTAGCTGAAAATGTAAATCAATGTTCCCCATCCCCTTTGTCGATAAAGATAAACAAAATGTGGTTCAGCATCTGTTAAACTCTACGGTGATTTTCAGTAAGTTGAAATAAGCTAAAAATGTTCTTCTTTCTCCCCAGACATAGGTTTCCTTTGAGAAATATTTTCCTGATATTCTGTCAGAATCTTTCATGATTTATGTCTCCAATGGAAAAAAATAAAACCTTTTTTACCCAGTATATTCTTTGTTGGGTCAAAAATTCAAGTCTAACCTTCGAGGTTTTTTTTTAAGAGTAATAACATGGAAAATAAGTGATCTTGACTGTGCTCCAAGCCACAATTTGTTCTCTATGTTCTCCAGAAGCAGGAAGATAATTATGTCCCATTTATCTAAAAAGGAAAAAAAAAAGAAAGAAAGAAATGATATGCTTGTGAACCATACTGGGAAATGTGCAAGTCCCTGATCTGCATTTAGAGATTTGTGCTACTTCTAAGTACATGAGCTCCGGCTCATTTGAGGTGTATTCATTTCTGATTGATTTGCTCAGGTATAGAGAACAAGTTTTCTTGCATTTGTGGAACACTGATCTGGTTATTTTTAGATGGGTATTCCTACTTGCAAAAAGAAACTTTTCTCAACATGGACTCTCATATCATACTGGCGTTGAAAACTATAGTAAGACACGAAGGAGATAGTGACAATAGATAAAATTATTGAAATCTGGTCTCATTCCCCTATACAGATCTGGGAATATAATAGTATCAGCCAAATGTAGGCAGGGTTGGTCATGAAAGAAATAGTATTAATGATTTCAAAGCTGGTTATTAATTTCACTTGAGAATCTTTTAAAATGTTAATATCTTCCTTTCCTCCCTCCCTCCTTCCCTCACCTGCTATGTCTCCCTCCCTCCCTCCAGGCCACAAGCCATTAGGAAGGCCTGAATGAGGAAAGCAGCCTTAGAGGGTCTGGAGACTGGTTAAGGGATATTGAGATAAAGTAAACATATTGAGGATACCAGAGCTAAGTTTTCCATTGTCAAAGTAGGAAATTATAAATATGGAATGAGAGAAAGTTAGAATGAACACTGTTGTATTTGATTGGAATTAGGAAGACAGATGTGAACTCATGGCTTTATACACCTCTATATAGATATAGATAGATACAGAAATTAAATACAAGAGCAAATAGTGTGTGTGTGTTTCCTATCTCTGGCCACTTGCTATGATAGAAATAAGGGAGTGTTCAAATAACGATTGGGCCATATGAAAGCAATACAGATTCCAGCTTGAATGGGCTCCCACTGCAAAATCTAGGACAATTTGGGCATCTACATAAACGCTGATAGTAATGAGTAGTATTGGATTACATCCCATTGAATAAAAGAGGAATTTATAAAGAGAAATCTATGAGGCTACAGGCAAGTAAATAAGTGAGCACATCAATGTGGAAAAGAGAAAGGTTTACTTACAGAATGCCAAACAATAAATGTAGAAGTAATGGTGGAATTGGAAAATCCAACAAGAAAGAACATCAATGGATGTTAAAAACCAGCGGGTGAAAGTTTAATGATAAAGAGGATATTTACATAGTCTCAAAGTATCTCTCCACAAATTGCTAATATATTCAATGGGAAAAGAGTAACTTTAGAGTGGAGACCATAATCAAGACCTCCAACTACTGATCAAAGTTGTCACAGGGATGAGATAAACTGACATTGTGTGTCACCTTGATGGCATACAGTGAGAAGAGATAGTCTCATTTGCTGATTTTTCTGTCAAAATACATAGCTTGGATTTAGTAGTGAGGAAACATCAGACAAATCCAACTTGAATGATATTCTACAAAACAACTGGCATATATTTAAAAATATTAAAGTTGGTAAGGTCAAAGAAGAACTGTGGAAACTTCTAGACTTAAACTAAAGAGATATAACAGCCACATGCAACACATCATCCTGATTTGGATTATTTTGCGATAAAGGACATTATTGGGACAAGTGGCAAAACTTCAATGTGATCTCTGGTAAAGGGTATGTGGGATTTCTTTGTACTCTTCATTTTATTTTGTAAGTTTGAAATTATTTCCAAATAAAAAGTACAAAACAGCATCTATGTCCCACTTACACAATATTAAATCAGGATCTCTGAGGATGGATATGTTTTTAAAAGATCCACACATGACTCTAACATGCAACCAGGGTTGAGAACTGCTGGCCAAGGAGGTATCTGAGTAACAGTGTTCAATAAGACCACTCCTTACAACTGGAAGAATTCTAATTATGGGTCCATCTTAGTTTCATTCAGCATGAATTCTGATGCTGGATTGATGTTTAGCACTTAACTGATGAATTGATGCAAATACTCTGTTCTTTGAGGGTTGCTTGTACAGAGCTATTATAAGCAGTCTTTGTGTGCTATACATCGCAACACTTGCAGCATTCCACATGGTATATTTCTTTAAAAGAAAATGAACAAAAACATACTTGACTTTGAGATTCAGTAACCTTCCATGATGTAATTAGAGACTCCTGGGTTTTCTAAAGCTAGAGTTGCCATTAGTTTGGATTAATATTTAATGTATAATATTTCTGTGGTACATTTCTTTAAATATATTTGAGAATTACATTAGAGAAGAATCCCCCTGTGTTCTGTTTTATCAGTGCATCAGTTAACATATTAAGATCCATTCTCTCCTCTGTGTTAGGAATATCTCAAAATGGAGAAGAGTGTCAGCTGGTCCTCTATGTACCTCCCTTTTCTCTTTGTCTAAGCTTATATCTGTGTAGATGAGAGCATCATCTTCTTGTTTCTGGCTTGTGATGAAAGATGTAGCTGGTATATGGAGTCTTCAGATAATCCAAGATATAAAACCTTCAGATATGGATACATTTATAGTGGGCCAGAGATAACAAGTAAGGAAAGTTTGAGTGGTGTTGTCAAAGCTTGCCTCAAAAAATATTGTGAAAAAAATCTCCAAAAAAGGCAAAGATTATCACTGGAGCCTCCCATTCTTTGCAGTGCCCCATCAGTCTTCACTGCTGCTTTTTGCTAGGTGTATCTTGGATGCAGAGTCCACACAATCTCAGGTCTCAAAGTTTCTACTGAGTTGTTGCTGGATAAAGTGTTATACAGTAAGAGCTTTAATACTGAACCCTCCCACAGACATTTATTGCCTTAAAAAATTGTTTTATTATGGACAGAGAGAATATTTTTAAAATAATAGAGCTGGCCCTGTGGCCGAGTGGTTAAGTTTGTCTGCTCCACTTCAGCGGCCCAGGGATTCATCGGATCCAGAATATACAACTATGTACCAGGGAGCTTTGGTTAGAAGAAGAAGAAAGAAAAAAAAAAAGAAGAAGAAGATTGGCAACAGATCTTTAAAAAATAATAATAATACCTATTATTTATGAACCCATTTATCTATCAAACATTTTTCTATATACTCTGTATTCATTCTCTCATTTTATCCTGACAAACACCCAATGAGGTAGACTCTATTACTTGCATCTACTTTATAGACGAGAATCTGAAGTTTAGAGCACTAATACATTTGCCCAAGATCATGAGGCTGGTAGGTGATACAACTTGGATTTGAACCCAGATCCATCCGATTCCAAAATATATGCCCTTAACCCTTAGGGTCTATTGGCTGTCATGTTTTGGACTGAGGGCAACCTAGACTGTCTACTCTTGATTCTAGAGAAATTCATGTAGCATGAGTCTAAGAAGACTACCTCATGATCCTTCTTCTCTTCTCAGCAGACTAATCCGTATGTTTTTTAGACCATACAGTTCACAAGAATATTTACCCAATTATTCCTCTAATTGTACTTTTGCTCAGGCAGAAGCCTCATGCCAAAATAGTTTTTCAGTTTGCATAGTGGGTATCTAAATAAACAAAGCTGCAAGGAGTGTTGCTTTGAAAATTTTCTAAACCCTCTCTTAGGTTCATGTAGTAATTAAAGGAGATAATTCAGTAGAGTATGGCCTTTTAGGGTACCTCTGAATACCTTTGGCAAGCTGTTGAGGCCGTCAAGCTGCAGGTCTCAAATGTATAAAATATACCTCCTCAGCCCTCTCCTTGAGATATATATTTAGTTCTACATTTTCTATAGTTTAAATAAGCCTATATATTCCAAAGCAATTAAATTGTAATGAAGAAAAACAGGGTAACTGAGAGCATCTGACATATGCAGTATATTTTAAGATAATTGTGATTAATCATTTTCCTGTTGAAGTAATGTCATTTTGGTTCAAGCCCATTTAACTGAGGCAATGAAGTACTCAGAAGAGAATGTAAAAACACCCTTGTTTTTGGAGTATTATTTAAATATATTTATGTCATGTCAACAGTCATTTTTATATTTATATACCAAAACACTACTGCCCTTTTTTTGGCTAAGTTCCAAATCATGTAAAAATTGCACAGTGTTGTTTCCCAATGCTAAGTTACTGAAGAAACATATGAATTAATTATACAATGAGGATAATGCATAAGTGACACACTATTATTTTCCATTATACTGCTAGAAAAAGTAATGTGCTCCCCTAAGCCACCAAACAATAAAAGAATAACTACTATTTACTCTGTACTAGGTACTGCATTGAGGAATTCACACATGTCAATATATTCAATCCTTACAAGCAAACTTGGGGTAAGACTAGGGTTAGTATTATGATTAATATTACTTATTATATGAAATAACTGAAGATCTTTTGGGCTAAGCGACTTGCCTACTAGCCATCTAGCTAGAAATGAGCATATATAGATTTCAAATCCAAAGCTGTCTAACTTCAAAATTTATCCTCTTAACCAATAAGTATATAACTAAGGTAAAATAAAATCTTTAGGATGCATATTTCTATTAACAGAATCTTTCTGGAATTGACGTTCCCATACATCCATAATACCATTGCAAAACCTTATTGCCTTAGAGCTGAAAGTGCCATCTTACTCTCAATACTCATTTGATAGATGAGGAAAATTAGGACCAGAAAGGATAAATGATATTCCTAATGTTTAACAATAGACTCTCTTGAGCAAGCATTAGCTAACTCCAGCATGCATTGATTCTCTCTCGTCTGTGTGTACATTTGTTTGTATGTGTGTGTATATATAATCTTTACACAAAATACATACACATGCCTGTATAAACGGGGACCAAATTATAACCACAAATTTACTTTGTAAGCATAGAGTCAGAACAAGGGTTGCTAATTATGTAATAACAGTCGCTGTCACTGAGCTATGATATCGAATCTTAGATCTAAGACAACTTCTTCTTTGTATTGTGTTGGTGACACAGGACAAGTTGTGCCCTTGGGGTATATATTCTTCTATTCTTCTAGGCTATCTACATACTATTTACCTTCCTGTCCAATGCACAGTCCATGCCAGTGCAGAGAGCTTCCCTGGAGAATACCTCCCCTTACCACGGCTGCATTTGACTGCTGCCCAGTTAAACTGAGCATTTCACTCTTAGACAGTGATCTTCTCCTAAGCTCTTGGATACAACACCATTTTGATCATACTACTAAAATAATTATAACTTTTTGAAAGTTAGTAATAAATTCACATGTGGCCAAGCTGGGGAAATGTTCATGGATAGCTCATGTTTTAATTAGGTATTTTTTCATACATAAAGGAATAAAGCACATCAAGTGAAGAGGAAAATAAAGTAAAATAAGTTTAATTTGTTCAAGTTGTTCTCACAGTTTATAGCAAAACCCCATCTCCTATGTCCTATTTCCTTAATTTTTTGGTACAACAATTCATTAATTTATTTTTATCTTATCTGAAAGTGAATAATATAATATTTTTATTGTACTAGAAGTTTACAGTGATCTCAGGAATGCCAGGGTGATTCAACATATGAAAATCAATCAGTATGATATAGCACATTATAGAATGAAAAAAATACATGATCATCTCAATTGATGCAGAAAAAACATTTGACAAAATTGAATACCCTTTTGTAATAAAAACATTCAACAAACTAGAATATAAAGAAACTTTCTTAACATGATAAAGACTCTATATGAAAAACCCACAGTTAACATCATACTCAGTGGTGAAGGCATAGAAACTTTCTCCTTATATCAGGAATAAAACAAGGATGCTGACTTTTGCCACTTCTATTCAACAAAGTACTGGAAGTTTTATCCAGAGCAATTAAGCAAAAAAAAAAAAAAAAAAAAAAAGAAAAGAAAAGAAATAAAAGACATCCAAATAAGAAAGAAAGAAGTAACATTATCTCTGTTCATAGATAACATGATCTTATATGTAGAAAACCCTGAAGAATTCACACAAAACTATTAGAGCTAGTAAATGAATTCAGCAAAGTTGTAGGATATAAAATCTACACACCCAAATTGGTTATATTTCTATACACTTGCAATGAACAATCTGAAAAGGCAATTAAGAAAACGATTCTATTTACAATAACATCAAAAAGAATAAAATATATAGGAGTAAAATTTACCAGGGAGGCAAAAGTCTTGTACATTGAAAACTATAAAACATTGCTGAATTATGTTAAAGAAGACCTAAAGAAGTGGAAAGACATCCCATGTTCATGGATGGGAAGACTTAATATTCTTCAAGATGACAATCGTACCCAAAGTTATCTACAAATTCAATGCAATTGATTTCAAAATTGCAATGGTATCTTTTGCAGAAATTGGAAAACTGATCCTAAAATTCACATGGAATTTCAAGTGAGCCAGAATAGCCAAAACCATTTTGAAACAAAAAAGAACAAAGTTGTAGAACTCACACTTTCTGATTTCAAAACTCACTACAGTGTTACAGTGGTCAAAATTACATGGTACTAGTATAAGCATAAACGTATAAACCAATAAGACAGAATTGAAAGTCCTGAAATAAATCTTCCCATCTATGTTCAAATGATTTTTAAAAATAATTTTGTTGAGGTCATATTGTCTTGTAACATTGTATAAATTTCAGATGTCCGTTTTTATATATCACTTTCTGTATAGACTGCAACAAGTTCACCATCAATAGTCTAATTTTTATCTGTCACCACGCATATGTGCCCCTTTACCCCCTTCACCCTCCCCCTACTCCTTTCCCTTCTGGTAACCACTAATCTATTTTCCTTATCCATGTGTTTATCTTCCACAATTGAGTGAAATCATATGGTGTTTGTCTTTCTCTGCCTGGCTTATTTCAATTAGCATAATACCCTCAAGTTCTATCCATGGTGTCCCGATTGGCACGATTTTGTCTTTTTTTATTGACAGGTATGCCAAAACCATTCAATGGAGAAAGAAGAATATATTCAACAAACAGTGCTGGGAAAACTGGATATCCACATGAGAAACATGAAGCTCGACCCTTACTTCACAGTATATTAAAAAAATCAACTCAAAATGAATTGAAGACCTAAATTTAATATATAAGATCATAAAACTCTTACAGAAAAAAAGGACTGACTCTTCTTAACCTTGTATTTGGCAATGGTTTCATAGATATGACACCAAAAACACAGGCAAGAAAAGAAAAAAATAGATAAAGTAGACTTCAATAAAATTAAAAACATTTTGCAGCAAAGGATACTATCAGAGAGTCAAAAGACAACACACAAAATAGGAGAAAATGTTTCCAAGTCATATATATGACAGGGGGTTAGTATCAAGAATATATAAAGAACTCCTATAACTCAACAGCACAAAACAAACCAATTAAAAAATGAGCAAAGAACTTGAATAGATAACTCTCCAAAAAATCTGCATAAATGGCCAATAAGCACATGAAAATATGCTCAACATTAGTAGTCATTAGGGAAATGCAAATCAAAATTACTATGAGATACAACTTCACACCTACTAGTACAAGTATAATAAAAATAGCAATAACACAAACGATAATAAATGGAAAATAAAAGGGTTTTGAAGGATAAGGAGAAATTAGAATCTTGTACGTATCTGGTGGAAGTGTAAAATGGTGCAGCTTCTGTGGAAAACTGTTTGGTGGATCCTCAAAAAATTAAACATAGAATTACCATATGATCCAGCAATTATGCTTCTCAGTTTATACCCCAAATCATTGAAAACAGGGACCAAAAATAAGTAATTGTACACCAATAGTCATAGAAGCATTATTCACAGTAGCCAAAAGGTGGAAACAACCTAAATGGCCATCCAAAGATAAATGATTAAACAAAATGTAGTATACACATAAGAATGGAATATGATTCAGCCATAAAAAGGAATGGTGTTTTAATACGTGCTGTAACATAGATGTTCCTTGAAAACACTATGGTAAATGAAACAAACCAGACACAAAAGGAAGATTTATGACTCCACTTATGATTCCACTTATAATAAATATATAGAATAGGCACATTAGTAGAGACAGACAGTAAACTAGAGATTGCCTGGGGCAGGAGAATGGGTAGTTATTGCTTAATGGGTACAGGCTTTAAGTTGGAGTGATGAAATATTTTGAAAATAGATGGTAGTGATGGTTGCACAACTTTGTGAATGTAATTAATGGCCCTGAATTGTACACTTAAAAATGGTTAAATTGGCATATTTTTTGTTATAGATATTTTACCACAATTAAAAATAGAACTGAAACACAGACTTTTCAGTTGAAGACGGCAAATTGAAAATGTTTTAGCTCTGTCTCTCCTGAACCTCCACCAAAATGATGTGAATAGATTATTTAAAAACCATACACTCACAAGGAGCAATGGGAGAGGAGAAAATAGCAGCAAAACTTTGAAGGCTGAGAAGTAAAATGATGAGCAGTTACTAAAACAAACAAACCAACCAACCCTGCAGTGGGATACATTATTCTACCAAGAAACAGAACGCAAAAGAAAAGAAGGAAAAGAAAAACATTCATAGAATTATCTTAGCATGTGGATAGGCTGCAATTTCTCAAAGCCACAGCATTTGGCAGAAAGAGATTGGTTGAGATACAGGGAGACATTGAAAACTAGAGTCCAAAACACATCTGCACCATACTACCCTAGATGCTCAACTACCTTAGTATATCCAACTTCACTTCTGGCAATTAGATCAACAATCTCTATTTATGAATGATTTACTGGAATCTTAACAACGCCATTGTAACTTTCCAGTTAACATTGATTCTACAGATTGAGAAGTATATCCTGTGAATTAGGACCTCTTTCTTAGACATCTTTGGCCCTAAACATTATTTAGGATGTCAATATAGCAATAAGTAGGAGAAAAAAGCTATGAAGAATTCTTGGTAAATCACTAGTTTGGGATTGAACCAATAGCTTCTCTCTTTATCTGTTTGATCTTTAGTTATTAACCATATACTTGCCCACCAGAGGGTAATCCTTTCTTATTTGATCATTCACTACTATAAGTTCTTGAGTTTCTACTGTCAGCCTCAATGCTAAATGCTTTTGGAGGTACAATACTAATCAAAGTATGACACTACTCCAGAAGTTTACAGCTTCTTTGTGGATATCAGTCTTGTTCACAAATAAATATAATACAACATGGATGGGGATCCTTTTAAACAAAGTAGTTTAAAGAATCTATAAACTCTCAGAGAAGAAAGAGTTCACATTTTGCTGGAGTAATCAGGGAGACAATGTACGTAGGGTAGCATTTGAGAGGGGTTTCAAAGAATGGGGACAAAATGAACATACACAGAAAAAGACAATGTGGACACATCATTTAAAGCAGATATATCCGACTTCTCAAGTTCATAACATATTCCCAAATACTTAGATGTTGGCATCACAGTTGCAGGGTTTACAACTCCAGGCGTTACATCCATGAATCACCCTTAGCACTCTGGCACTGCTCGGTAGAAGTTTCCATTACCTTGAATATGCTCTCGTACGGTAATGTTTTGGTGCGATCTAGTAAGTATGTCATCCTGCTGTGATGCCATTTCTTTACTTCTTGCTCTCAGCTTTCTATACTGAATAGCACCAGATGTTCCCTCTAACAGACTTTGCTGAAAAGCACTTATCCTCATCTGAGAAAAAATAAATTTTGTGCATCAATCAATGTCTTATGACAGACGTCTGAAGATCTTTGGTTAACCAAGTGCGTTGTGGCACAATTTGCATTAGGAAAGGCAGTGAGGGAATAAACCACAGGGAAGTTTTGGTAATATCTGTTCCGGCACACTATGAAAGATCCATGAAATGAAGTACTGAGAAACAGCATTTGAAAGGAAAATTGTGAAAGTAAGTCTCTGTTACTCTGTAGGTCAAATTAAACTTTATAGAGCCAAAGCTTCCATGGGGTATTTAAGAAATTACCTTTGTTGAAATATAGAGACTTTGTTAGTGACTAAGATACTTCCACTGCTACTTTAAATAGAGTAGCTCAGGCTTTTTATTTTATTTTTAAAGAAATGGTGCTTTTGGTAAGAAAAAAATGTAATACTTGGGCAGGTTATGAAGAACCATTGAAGATTTTCAGGAAGGTGAATGACATCATCAGATTAGTTTTGAAAGATTGTTCTGGTGTCAGGATGTATCAGGATTGTGGAAGTTATGAACAAGGACACATATTAGAAGACTACTTTATTGTCCAAGAAGAAATCAAGAAGTTCTGCACAGGCGGTGGTAATGAGACCAGAAAGAAGGAGAAGGACAAAGAACCATTCTAGAGGTAGAAACAATGCCCCTCACAATCTTTCGGCTAGGAGGCGAAAGAGAAAAAAAGTTGATGGTTATTTCAAGTATCTATGACTTTCTTGCTTTAGATGATGTCATCAATACAGATATAAGTTAAAAAGTAGAGCAAGTGAGTTTTATTGTGAACATGGTGCATTTAAAGTAAGTGCCAGATGTTGTGTGAGGTATAACTATTAGGCCACTATAAATGCACCTCTATAGCTTTGTAGGCCTTATCTATTAATACAGCCACATGAGTATTTACATAAATGGTAAGTTAAACTGGGGGACTAGCTCAAAATTACATGAAAGGAAAACAAGGTTAGAGACAAAAGTTTAGTGACTGCAATATAGTCAGTTATGGAAGAGATTCTGCAACTAGAGATTAAAAAAATGTTTTGTAATGTATATTTGAAGTCCTATTTGAAACCAAATAGCAAGAATTTTTAGTGGAATCAAAAATAAAGCCAGAATGGGGGCTGGCCTCGTGGCACAGTGGTTAAGTTCGCATGATCCTCTTTGGCAGCCCAGGGTTCACTGGTTCGGATCCTGGTGCGGACCTACACACTGCTTGTCAAGGCATGCTGTGGCAGGTGTCCCACATATAAAGTAGAAGAAGATAAGCATGATGTTAGCTCAGGGCCCGTCTTCCTCAGCAAAATGAGGAGGATTGGCAGCAGATCTTAGCTCAGGGCTAATCTTCCTGAAAAAAATCAAAAATAAAAATAAAGGCAGAATGCAGTTCTATAAAGAGGGAGTGGGAAACCTCCAGAGAGTTTAGTTCTGTACAGTTGTCCACAGCCAAACCTATCATCCTCTGTATGCCCCATCCTTGTCCTCCTGTAGGCAGTGTGCTGTTAAAATTCTCCCCACTGCTGAACTCATCCTGAGAGCAGTAACAGATCACAATGGGATAGAGACTATGAGCAGGTAATCAACAACCCTGGTCCTGTAGCCTCTTCCCCTGTGGAATTGTGGGTGAGGAATTAATAATCATGCCTAAGTGTCCTGCAAGTTCAACACACCATTGAGGACATGGACTCTTATTGTTCATTCTTGTTTAGTGTTCTGTAATTTTTCCATTAAAAAGTCATGTGTATTAACACCTGAGGGAAATTTCTTATAAAATATTTGTATATTATATTTGCTCGTAGATATCTTGCCCTCTCTCAAAAGCATCCCAAAAATTTATTGGCACAAATTTTCAATTGCTATGTTTTTATTTTTTTTTCCTGAATCTGTAATGTATCCATGCTACTGAGTTGTAGGTACTTTGAAAGTAAATAGTTTTCTGGATGAAATGAGTGGTGAATATTGTCATATTTGTACAATATCTATTTCTCTATCTAAAGCTCAACATCAAGTCTTTTTCAGGCAAGTTTTGTTCAAAAATTTCATATTTGTGAAAAACAATAAGGTGTAGATATCTAAGTAGTGATGCATTTCTTATAAAACTTCTCTATTTCAATTTGTTGATAGTTAAAATCCTTATAGATATATCTCCGGGGCATGAATGTGCTGGTAAAATGAAAATGTTTTGATAAGATTTGTACAGTTTAGTCTCCTTCTTACTCTTCCTCACTTGAGCTATGAAAGTGCTCATTGTTTCTCCAGAAATTTTTATTTTTCTTTCAAAATTTTTCTGCACACATTAATTGTCTACTCGGTCTGCTGAGCAAGTAGTTCTGCCCTAATCTCGACTTCCCACATGAAGTGGGACCAACTGTTATTCTCGTTTTTTCAGCTTATGTCTTTACAACTCTTACTTCTTTTATGAGGATCCTTATTTTCTTGCCTTACCTTCTCCCTTGACCTATTCCTTCATGCACATTATTGCCTACTCCCTCTTTGCATAATCCCATTCTGTCTTTATTTTTGATGTTTGCCTTATTCTCTATTGCACACAGGACCATGCTGCATTCCTGACCTCCTTTAGACAGAAATACATTTATATATACTTAGACAGCAGGAAAGAAAACCATTGATGATGTTTGTTTGAGCAAGTTATCTGATACTTGGCTACTATTGGCATAAGAACAGCTTGGTAAATTATATTAAAGACCCAGATCTTCAGCCCTCCTTGCACTAATGTCTATTGCCATGTGACTTGGTGATTTCAGCATTAGCTTTAAGCCCTAGTGTTTGCTTGTCATACTCATCAACTGTCATCACAGAGAGAAAGGTATGCTCAGAAAAGAGGCCCCTAGTTCCAGGAGGAAAATGAGAGATATGCAGAGCTGCCACAGCTAAGGTTCACCAACAAATCCCAGCCTAAGCCAGACCCCAGCTGACCTGCAGATGCACAGCTGAACCAAATTGAGAACAACTTATCCCCAGGCAATACATAGATGAGTGAGCTATAAGAATATATTATTGCTGTTTTGTTACAGAGTTTTGAGTTGATCACGCAGCAACAATTGATATAGGCAGCTTATAAAAAATTCACATGGTGGGACACAGGTTCTGAACAAGAAACAGTTTGTTTAACTGGGGCTTTGATATGAGAGACTGTGGTGGTGGGAGTTGAGGCTGTAGAGATATGTTATCATCAGTTCATTGAAAGCCTTAATATGTGTCTATGGGTATTATCATTGAAACAATTTTTATGTAATTCCAAACTGGATTAGGCAAAAGAAAAATCAGAAAGAAAATTTACTACTTAGCCCTTCCTTCTCTTCAATAATTTCTTCCTAACCTAGTTTCTGTAAGAGTTTATTTTTCTTCCAGATTTGGCAAATAATGTTTGCTGGCACTCCTATTCCATCCCATGGCAGACATCGTTAGCCAATCAGCCATTCTTCCTGGCTGAGTCACAAAGTCTTCTCAATAGAAGGCTCTTAATTCTCTCTCCTTGAGTTCACCTTTACTTTCATCTCAGACTTCCAAATTCTGTCCATCAATGACAAGATCAAATGTAACCACCTCATGGAGCCTTTGATCATTTCTTTGACCAGATACACTATTTCATTCTTTAATCATCTACAATGCTTTATTTATCAATTCTTGAAATATCACATAATGTTTATTTACCTTTCTCGTTTCCCATACTAAACCTAAACTTTTTGAAGCTAGAGATCCATCTTATGTTATTTGTAATCCCTGCAGCATGTAAATTAGTGTTTTGAATATACTAGATAACCCACAAATGTTTCTTGAAAGCGTGAATTACAAACTTAGAAATGTTAAAACTATTTTGTAACTCTTGCTTTTGGCAAGAAAAGTTTAAGATGCTTTCTGATTGGTATGCAAATGTATGATTCTGCCTATGCTTAGATGCTTTCTAGATGGTGACAAGTTGATTTCTCTTCTAAAATCTACTCTATAGGAATGTACAAGGAGAAGAGGGAAGCGTGGGAAAATTCCCTATTTGCAGCACGTAAAAAGCAGATGTTAATCTTTGCAGGTGGGTAGTTTTCCTCCACTTTGATTAGAAAACTGAAAGAAATGATTTCCCCTCCAGATTTTGGAATCCATCCTCTTTTTATTTAGGGCCCTGGAGATGCATTAGCTTAGAATCCTGAATGCGAAGTCTTCTATGAATTCTGTCATTCTCATTTGTTCAGCTCAGACAGGAGAAACTAATAACCTGTCCTCTTTCACACGAACTCAGGCTATTTTGGTAAGTCAGAAAAGGAAGGGAAAAATTCAACAATCATAATTCTAATACCCAGCGCACTTGATACAAGAAATTAGATAAGGATCCTGAATTTCTGGATGATCTTTACTATTTGAATACCTCATTTAAGAAGAAAATGAGGATTAACTTTACATTAAAGTAAGGAAGGCAAAACGAAAAGAGGGAAGAAGGGCAGGAGAAAAGGATAGTAAGAAAATTTCCCTGCCGATGAGAGTTTTATACATTTGAGAGAGTCCTAACTTGAAACTTTAAAAGACTTGTATTTGATTTTGAGATTCTTTCAGAGATTTTGAACAATTCATTTGGTATCTGAGTTGCTTATAATCAAGTCAACTCTAACAATAACTGTGGATTCTAGTGAAAAATTTTTGTGATAAGAAATAGTGTTCCCCTTCCGAGTACTATTTATCTTCACGACCCTATACATCCATGTGATACAATGTTCTCCTTTGACTTCTCAAGAATGTAATTTGAATAATTTCATACTGTCTAACATATAATAATTGATATTAACAAGGTGTCTTTATAAAGTTAAGAATATTGAAAGTCACACTGTTTCATTGTTATTATCATTTTGGTAAATAATAGTTAAATCTCTAAAGAAAGCAATGAAGTTTTCCTTAGAATATCTCATAAACTCAAAATGTGTTAAAGTATATATCTCATTGGATATTTACGTTTCTCTTGTTTTCATTTTTCTGTGCTTCAGGGATTACCTCTTTATTGGGTAAACTGTCAAAGCATTGACCAAAACTTTTGTTATTTTTTCATCTTATAATTTTCTAAGATGTCTCACAGAAATGAGAGATTTGCTGCTTGGCTTTGATTAGCATATTCACCTTGATTCTTCTCTCCTATGTCATTTTCAACCTAACATGTTAGTTGTCTTGGGCATTTCAATTTTACATACTGAAATTGTTACATAAAGAATGAAATATCCTTTATATATACTGAAGACTCTAATATTCTAAACTATTTCCATATGTAGAGGCATAGCTGGTAGATTATAAAAGGAAGTCAGCAATATTTGAAGTACTAAAATAGAGAATTCACATAGGAAAGTGAAGACAAACTAGTTGTTGAAATGTTCACCAGAAATTTCTGTTCTGGAAATCCTGGGCCAACTATTACCAAGTGAATTTTTTTTTAAATTTTCCTTTTTAAGTGGCCTCACCTATTGATGGGTGAAATTTTTCTCTAACACCACCACCTTTTTTCCAGTAAAACAAACAAAAAAAGAATTATCTGCACATACAAATCATGGCTCTGAGGAGGGGATTGTTTTGAGGATCTTCCTTAAAGAGTGAACAACTCGTTATACTTTTAAAGTGATAGCTAGCACAATCGCTCAGGGGAGGGAGGAGGATCAGTTTCCTCTCTTGGCTGAGAAGAGGAGCAGAAGAGGAGACATAGAGTAAAATTTTTAAAAATGGTATAAGTTGAATGCGAAATAAAACAAAAACATTTTTAAATTAAAAGAATAAAAATGTTAGACAAATTTCAAAACTCTACAAAGTGGAAAAAGCTTTAAATTACAAAATAATCATGATTAAAAATAAGCAACTGGCTTTACTTGAATAACAAGTTTGTAACAATGGATTAAATTCTTATATATGGAACACTGGCTCCAATTTAAAAATACTTACACATACTTACATATATGTCCTTATAGAGACATATGGAAGTTATTATATGTGCATATAAATACACACTAGTAGGGTGGGGAGGGGGCAACTGCATCAAGGGGAAGGGATGGGCAGTGGGAAGTTAAAACCATATGGAATCTTTTCCCCCCTTGCAATGTCTACTGAGAACCAACTGGTATTAAAACTGGTGGGAAGACGTATGATAGATGTTCTATAGTTAGGCTCTTAGTGCTGCTTTTAGAGCAATCTAAATATGATATGCTAGTTTCCAAGCTTAATTCACCTCTTCTCGTGGCAGGAAATTTGGAGGCTCCTTCAGAATGTTTGTTCTTTCCAGATTTTAATCTTATTATTAGGATCAAATAAAATCTGAATAGAGTGATGGTTCCCAGAAAAAGGTATTTTTAAACCAACATCAGCTTCCCTACTGGAAGACTACCCTATTTTGTTAGAATATATACAATATAGTGATTAAAAATAAGTCTCTTAGGCTCTTCCATTTAAAAACCATGTGACTCTTGGCAAGTTAATTCAGCTCTCATAGTTTCAATATACTCACCTGTAATTGGTGACAATAACACCACCTACTTTGAGGATTGTTGTGTGGGTTGAACAAGATAATCCCTATAAAAAGCTTAATAGAATGCTTGGTGCATGAGAAACACTGCCAAAGGAAATTACAACAGAAAGTTGCTAAAAACAGCAAAGGAGACTTTATTCAAGGTTATTGGAATGGGGGAGATTAAACTCAATTCTGCTGAAACAAAACGTAGGAGAAATTTTAAATGCTGGTGAGCTAAGGAAAACAAACATGCTGGAAGAAAATTTATGGGAGGAGATTGGTCAATGTGATTAGGTCATCTGTGTTTGCTAATTGTCACTTATGAAAGTTAGGCTCCTATACTCCACAAAGACTGGATATAGGAGCCCTATCTTTCCTGATGATTGTATTTCAAAGGGATGCCTTCCAGGTCCTTGAGAAAAATATTCCTGGGTTGTAAAAGTGGCAGAAGCCTGGGAGATTTACACTTCAAAGGGACAGAGAAATAATTTGCACTTACAAGTTTTCTATTTTTGTTTTATTGACATCATATTTGTTTATAACATTGTGTAAATTTCAGATTCACGTCATTACATTTCAGTCTGCAGAGGCTGAACTGTGTTCGCCAACAAAAGTTTAGTTTTCATCCATCACCTTAGATATGTGCCCCTTTACCCCTTTTGCCCTCTCCCCACTCCCTTCCCTTCTAGTGAGCACCAATATGTTCTCAATATCTATGTATTTGTTTGTTTTATCTTCCAAATATAAGTGAATTCATATGGTGTTTCTCTTTTTCTGTCTGACTTATTTCACCTAGCATGACACCCTCAGGTCCATCTATGTTGTCTCAGATGGCAAGATGTCATCTTTTTTATGGCTGAGTAATATTTAATTGTGTGTGTGTGTGTATATATATATATACACACACACACACACACATATACACATACTTCCTCTTTATCCATTCATCCATTGATGGGGACTTAGGTTGCTTCCAAGTCTTGGGTATTATGAATAATGCTGCAATGAACATATGTCTTTTTGAATTAGTGTTTTCATGTTATTTCGATAAATAACCAGGAGTGGATAGCTGGATCATATGGTAGTTCTATTTTTAATTTTTGAGAAATCTCCATATTGTTTTCCAAAGTAGCTGTACCAGTTTGTATTCCCACCAGCAGTGTGTGAGGGTTCCCTTTTCCCAACATCCTTTCCAATACTTTTAATTTCTTGTCTTTTTAATAACAGCCATTCTGACGGGTGTGAGGTGATACATCATTCTAATTTTAATTTGCATTTCTTTAATAATTAGTGATGTTGAACATCTTTTCATGTGCCTATTGGCCATCTGTAAATCTTCTTCGGAAAAATATCTGTTCAAATCCTCTGCCCATAGTTTGAATGAGTTATTCATATTTTTGTTGTTATATGAGTTCTTCATATATTTCAGAGATGTTAATTTCCTTATTGAATATAAACATCTGATTTGCAAATATTATCTCCCAGTTGGTGGGTTGTTTTTTGTTTTGTTCCTGGTTTCCTTTGCGTAGGAGAAGCTCTTTAGTCTGAGGAGGTCCCATTTTTTAACTTTTTCCTTTGTTTCTCTTGCCTGAGTAGAAATTTTATTTGAAAAGATCCTTCCAGGACTGATGTCAGAGAGTGTACTGCCTATATTTTCTTCAGGGATTTTTATGGTTTCAAATATCATGATCAAGTCTTTAATCCATTTTGAGTTAATTTTTGTGTATGGTATAGGATAATGGTCTACTTTCATTCTTTCGAATGTGGCTGTCCGGTTTTCCGAACACCATTTATTGAAGTGACTTTCCTTTCTCCACTGTATGTTCTTGGCTCTCTTGTTGTAAATTAGCTGTCCATAGATGTGTGGTTTTATTTCTGGGATCTCAATCCTGTTCCATCGATCTGTATCTGTTTTTATGCCAGCAGCATGCTGTTTTGATTACTGTAGCTTTGTAGTATATTTTGAAATCAAAGAGTGTGATACCTCCAGTTTGTTCTTTGGTCTCAGCATTGCGTTGGCTATTCCAGGTCTTTTGTTGTTCAGCATAAATTTTAGGATTCTTTGTTTATTTCTGTGAAAAATGTCATTGGGATTCTGTTTTGGATTGCGTTGAATCTGTAGATTGCTTTAGGTAATATGTACATTTTAACTATGTATATTCTTTCAGTCCATGAGCACAGAATATCCTTCCGTTCCTTTATGTTTTCTTCAATTTCTTTTAATAATGTCTTATAGTCTTTAGTATATAGGTCTTTCACCTCTTTGGTTAAATTTTTTCCTAGGTATTTTATTCATTCTGTTTTGATTGTAACTGGGGTTGTATTCTGGGTTTCTCTTTATGCTAGTTCATTCTTAGTATATAGAAGTGCAACTGATTTTGTATGTTGATTTTGTACTCTGCAACTTTGATGTATTTGTTCATTGTTTCTAATAGTTTTCTGGTGGATTTTTTAGGGTTTACTATAGACAAAATCATGTCATCTACAAATAGTGAGAGTTTTACTTCTTCCTTTCCAATTTGGATTCTTTTTTCTTGCTTAACTGGTCTGCCTAGAATTTCCAATACTGTGTTGAATGAGTGGTGGGAGTGGGCATCCTTGTCTTGTTCCTGTTCTTAGAGGGATAGCTTTCAGTTTTTCACCATTGAGAATGATGTTGGCTGTATGTTTGTCATATATGGCCTTTATTATGTTGAGGTACTTCCCTTCTACATCCAATTTATTGAGAGTTTTTCCATAAATGTTGAGTCTTGTCAAATCTTTCTCTGCATCTATTAAGATGATCATTTGATTTTTATTCTTCATTTTGTTAATGTGGTGTATCACAGTGATTAATTTGCAGATGTTTAACCATCTTTACATCCCTGGAATTAATCCCACTTGGTCATGATGTATGATCTTTTTAATGCATTATTGTAGTCAATTTGCTAATATTTTGTTGAGGGTATTTTGGTCTATATTCATCATCAATATTAGCCTATAATTTTCCTTTTTTATGTTGTCTTTGTTTGATTTTAGTATGAGGGTAATGTTGGCCTCATAAAATGAGTAGGAAGCATCCCATCCTCTTCAATTTTTTGGAAGAGTTTGAGAAGGATCAATATTAAATCTTTTTGAATGTTTAGTAGAATTTGCTGGGGAAGCAGCATGGTCCTGGACTTTTATTTTTGGGGAGGTTTTTGATTACTGTTTCAATCTCTTTGCTTGTAATTGGTCTACTCAGATTCTCTATTTCTTCTTGATTCATTTTTGGAAGGTTATACAATTCTAAGAATTTATCCATTTCTCCTATGTTATCTAAAAGCATAGCTTTTCATAGTATTCTCTTATAATCCTTTGGTATATCTGTGGTATCCATTGTAATTTCTCCCTTTCATTTCTGATATTATTTATTTGAGCCTTCTCTCTTTTTTCTTAGTGAGTGTAGCTAAGGGTTTGTCAATTTTGTTTGTCTTTTCAAAGGACCATGTCTTAATTTCATTGATCCTTTCTATTGTTTTTCTAGTCTCTATTTCATTTATTTCTGCTCCAATTTTTGCTATTTCTTTACTTTTACTAACTTTGGGCTTTGTTTGTTCTTTTCCTAGTTCTTTTAGGTATAGTGTTGCTTTTTCAAGATTTTTCTTGTTTCTTTAGGTAAGCCTGTATTGCTATAAACTTCCCTCTTCATACTGCATTTGCTGCATCTCATAAGTTTGGTATCTTATTGTGTTTTCATTTTTAGTTGTCTCCAAGTATTTTTTTATTTCTCCTTTGAGTTTTTCATTGATCCAATAGTTCTTCAGTAGCACGTTGTTTAGTCTCCATGTATTTGTGATTTTCCAGGTTTCTTCTCATAGTTGATTTCTAGTTTGATACCACTGTGGTCATAAAAGATGCTTGGTCTGATTTCAATGTTCTTAAATTTATTGAGGCTTGTTTTTCCCCCAACATATGGTCTATCTTTGAGAATGTTCCATATGCACTTGAGAAGAACGTCTATTCTGCTACCCTTGGGTGAAATTTTCTGTAGTTGTCTATTAAGTCCTTCTGGTCTAATGTTTCATTTAATGCCAATGTTTCTTTATTGACTTTCTGACTGGATGAACTATCTAGTGATGTAAGTGGGGTTTTAAAGTCCCCTACTTTTATAGTGTTGCTGTCAATTTCTCCCTTTAGGTCTGTTAATAGTTGCTTTATATATTTTGGTTCTACTATGTTAGGTGCATATGTATTAATAAGTGTATGTTTTCTTTGTGGAATTTCTCTTTTATCATTAAATAGTGTCCATCTTTGTCTCTTGTTCTATTCTTTGGATTGAAGTCTATTTTGTCTAAGTATGGCTGCACCTCCTTTCTTTTGGTTGCCATTTTCTTGGAGTATTATCTTCCATCCCTTCACTCTGAGCTTATGTTTATCTTTAGAGCTGAGATGGTTCTCCTGGGGGCAGTATATTGTTGGGTCTTATTTTTGAATCCATACAGCTACTCTGTGTTTTTTGATTGGTGAATTCAATATATTTATATTTAGAGTGGTTATTGATATGTGAGGGCTAAAAACTGCCTTTTTATCTTTCATTTTCTGGTTGTTCTATATCTCCATTATTTCCTTTTCCTTGTATTTCTGTCCCCCATTGCAGTTTGGTGGTTTTCTCTGATATTTTTCTAAGTTTCCTCTTTCTTTATGATTTGTGACACTGCTCTAATTTTTTGTTTTGTAGTTACCATGAAGTTTGTATAAAAGATTTCATAGATGAGATAGTCCTTTTACTGCTGATAGCATCATATATCCATTAGCCTACACAGGTTCCCTCCTTTTCCTCTTCCCCCTTTTTTTGTGTTGTCACAAATTATCCTTTTCTGTGTTCTGAGTTGATTATCAAATTAAAGTGTTTATAGTTATATATGATGCTTTCTTTCTCTTTAGACTTTATGTTATAAGCAAGAGTTACTAAACTATTCTGATATAGATTTGCAATGTTCTGATTCTGTCTATTTAACAGCTTGCTCAAAGCTTTTTAAACCTTGCCTTTTTGTTTCAAGTAGGAGGGCTCCTTTCAACATTTCCTGTAAGGCAAGTGTATTGACAGTGAACTCCCTCAGCTTATATTTGTTTGGGAAAATCCTTATTTATCTACCATATCTGAAGGATAGCTTTGCTGTATAGAGAGTTCGTGGCTGATAGTTTTTGTCTTTCAATACTTTGAATATATCATTCCACTGTTTCCTAGCCTGTAGAGTTTCTGCGGAGAAATCCACTGATAGCCTGACGGTGGTTCCTTTCTAAGTTATTTTATTCTCTCTAGCTGCCCTTAATATTCTTTCTTTGTCATCAACTTTTGACAGTTTGCCTTTAAGAAGGTCTTTTTGTATTGAAATAATTAGGAGTTCTATTAATTTCATGTCCTGTTATATCCAGTTCTTTCCTCAGATGTGGGAAGCACTCAGCTATTATTTCTTTGAATAAACTCTCTGCTCCTTATTCTCCCTTTCTTCTCCTGAGATACCCATTATCCTTATGTTGCTTTTCCCAATTGAGTTGGATATTTCTCAGAGAATTTCTTCTTCTTTTATTTGTGAGGAAGATTGGCTCTGAGCTAACATCTGTTACCAGTCTTCCTCTTTTTGCATGAGGAAGATTCGCCTTGAGTTTACATCTGTGCCAATCTTCCTCTATTTTGTTTGTGGGTTGCTGCCTCAGCATGGCCACTGATGAGTGGTATAGGTCTGCCCTTGGGAATCAAACGTGGGCCAACAAAGCAGAGTGTGCCAAATTTAACCACTAGATCACAGGGCTGGTCTCCATTTAAAAAAAAAAAAACCCTTAGTTCTCTCTCTTCTTCCACCTGAATCATTTCTATATTTCTGTCTACAAGCTCACTAATTCTCTCTTCTGTATGGTCTACTCTATTTCCAATGCTTTCTACTTTATTTTTCATGTCATTAATTGTGTTCTTCATCTCTAGAATTTCTGTTTGTTTGTTTTTTTAGATTTTCAATCTCTTTTTGAAGTACTCCTTCTGTTTATTAATTTTATTCCTCCTGTCATGGAACTGTCTTTCTGAGTCTTCTTGTAACTTGTTGAGTTTCTTCATGACAGCTATTTTGAATTCTCTGTCAGTTAGATGGCAACCTGCTGTGAGTTCAAGTTTCATTTCTGGATAATTGTTGTTTTCTTTCTGTTCTCCCTGTTACTGTAGTTCTTCATTGTACTTGATGAGTTGTTCCTCTGTCAGTGCATTTGTGGTAGAAACACCTTTCTTATTTGAGTAAATATTTGGTTACTTCGATTCTGAGCTGCATCTGGTTGTATTTGAGAACCTACCCTTTCTACCCTCCACTGCCTCTGCCAGAGGCATTGTCAGTGCTGTTCTTATGCTGCTTTTGCCTCTGAAGTTGCTGGTGCCTTGCTGCTTACAATGTTGCTGCATTTTCAGGTGTCACTGCTGGGTCACCAGACTGCGAGCACTTCTGATGCTTCCATGATCACCTGGGTCTCTTGTTCCCCCACTGGCTCTCTGTGGGTTCTCCATGATCTTGTGTACTGCTGCCCCAAGTACCACCTGCAATTCTGTTTTCAGGTTATCTGGGGTGCTGGCAGCACCATTGCCTGGGTCACTGCGTACATGGCTATTGTTGTCACTGCCAGGGGCTAAGCTGTGAGTTTTATTGCTACTTCTCAGCCTCTGTTCATTAGTGTGTGTGCCAGCATGGTTTTTGAAGAGTCAGGTTAGGGAGCCCTTCCCCTGCCAGGGAAATCTACATTTTTGATGCTGTGCCCCCTGCTGGAAAAACCTGCACCACTGCTGGGGGTATGGGGGCCTGGGTCAGTGGCACCACTCTGTATCCTGAAGCCTCAGGATTTATGCACCACCAACCACTGCTTGAGGGTGGGTGGGCAGGTGCTAAAGCTGCAAAAGCCATGTTTGCTCCTGCAGACTCTGGTCACTGGCATGTGCCAGTGTGAGCATCCATATTTTAGATTTCCATCTCTGGTGGAGGGAGAGAGGTTGCTTCCCTATTCCCACTGCCACCCAGAGGTCCAGTCCACCCACCTTCAAATGTTTAGGTGTATGGATCTCACAGGGATTCTGTTGTGCTGTGCAGGGAGTCCTGTTTTGATCAATTGATGTCTGACTCATTGTAACTTTGAGGGGAGTGCAAAAGGAACAACTCACTCTGTCATGATGCTGACATCACTCTCTGTCTAAGTTTTCTGAAGTAAGTTTCAGAAAAAGGGAAATAAGGATCCTGGAGACAGAAAGGAGCCTGCCTAACATTTGGTCAGGTCAAGGGAAAATTTAGACCCTCCTGGTCAGTACTCAGTGAACGTTAAGCTTTACCAGTATTATAGCTCAAACCAGGCTCTCTTAGTCATTGAATGTATGGAGGAGAGGATATCTATTTCCTTCCAGGGTAAAAACCTAGTTCTGCCTTAAAAAGTACTCAAGGCACATAAAGATGACTGGGCTTCTCTAATCTTCTTCTCCTCCCCAGATTAAAACTGAATGATCTTCTGGGTTTCTTAGAGCTACTCAAGAGTGACTTTAGTGCATTCATTTGTTTAGTAAATTGATAGACTTTTCAGGCAGTGTTCTAGGCACTAAGAAACTAGAGTACTTACGGGTTAGTTTATCATCAATCACTTCAAGTTCCCACTGTGTTTTCATGGTATTTATCCCCTAAGACAATGTCCTTCTCTGAAAATTTCTAGGAAACCTGTCAAATTATACTTTTTCCCCATAATTTTAATTACATGAAAATGTTTGGCTGTCAGGGAAGATGGTCCCAAACAATCTCTATATGCTAAATATTACTGTTTTTCTTTGAACACTTCGCTCCAACCTTACCTAGGAATTTTGAATCAAATAAATAAAGAAGCCATAGTAAGAAAGATAAATTACCAGAAAGAAAAATATTAGATACTAATATTTTGACACATGTTGAATATAACTTCATTTTCTAAGAAACCACTTCTTAAATATTGAAAAACTGAAAAATTCAATTGTATGCAAGTGTTGACATGAACTAGGAAGTGTGTGTAGGAAGGAAAGCAGAGTATCAGCTGGGTAGAAAGGGTGTGATTATGTCATTATACCTTCATATTTTCTAAAACTTTATTCACATTTTTTTCCTGCTTTGCTTTTCTATCTGATGAAATATTGCCTTTTTTTTTTTTTTACTAATTGCAAACTGAACAGAAAGATGGCCTATGTTTCGATTTTTCTGTTTGCCCTATCCTCACCCCTCCCAGATGTGGTTTGTGCCCTCCTCTGCCCTGATCTACATTAAGGATGGTGATCTCTATGAGCAGTACCCCTTGGGCTTCTTTGACTTTTTTCCACCAGTTGGGTTTGGCCAATGGGAGGCATTGGCAGGAGTTTGGAGAATTGAAAGGAGAGAGTTCAGGGTATGTATCCCTTCAGTCCATCCAAGCCAATCGTTCTGGCACTCACTCACTCCAGGGCAGGCTTTCTCTTCTAAAGTCCTCAATCCCAACTTGGCTCCAGGAATACTATTCCATCTTCTTAACCCCTCAGGTTCAGGTCTATTAAAGACTTTGTTCTCTTTGTCCTGCCTACCCTTCTCTCATTACTCCCTTCCTTATCCTCTATTTAGTTAAAAACTTTTGAGTGTTCCCTCTATTTACTGGGAGGACTATGACAAATATGATTGATTTTAAGTTTACACGTCTGATATTCAGGACTTTTACAGTTTACATGATTTTATAGTTTACATGGTTCTAATACTTATAAAAGTTTTCTAGTACTTTTGTTAATTTGTTTTTTAACATTTAAGTCTTTGAGCCATGAGACATTTATTTAATTTCTATTAATTTTGAGATAATTATGGACACAGCAGTTGTGAAAATAGTAGAGATGTGAAAATAGTAGAGAGTAGAAAATAGTAGAGAATATGAATACTATATTCATGCTGTATCAACTTCACTAACTTTCCCTTCTTATTAAAATCATACATAACCTTTGAATAAGTATTAATACTAGGAAATTAACTTTGGTATAATATTATTAACTAACCTGCAGAATTTATTCAGGTTTTTACCAATTTTTTCACTAATGTTTGTTTTCTGATCCAGGATCTAATCTAAGATGCCATGGTGTTTTTCATCATTATGTCATTATTTGTCCTGAGATTTTTCCAGTCTCTGACAGTTTCTCATTGTTCCATCTTTTTCATGACTTTGAGATTTTTGAAGAGAATTGTCCAGTTATTTTGTAGAACGTCCCTCAATTCACATTGGTCTGATGCTTTCTCTTTGGTTAAGTTGAGCTCATGAATTATTTGGAAAGATACCACAGAGGTGATGTGACAACATGCATCATATCAGGGAGTACATAATATCAATATATATTACTGGTGATGTTGAGTTTTATCATTTGGTTAAGGTGATGTCTCCACAGTAAATTTACTATTTGAGGAGAGATACATATAAAAGTATGCAATATCCTGTTTATGCTACTATTTCACTCTCTAATTTTAGCATCTATCAATGAATCTACATTTATTCATCTATATTCAAATATATATATTTAAAGAACACATATTGATACCTCCAATTCAGCTCTGCAGTTTTCATTCTACATTTCCTCTTTTCTTTATTTGTGACTTCTGTCTCCAACAGTGGGAGATCTGGCTTTCATTATCTACAATATATTTATTCATTTGTTTGTTCACACCTAATGTACAAATAATTTCAGAATTGCTAAAGTATACTCCAGTAAGGAGCAAACTTATCAACTAGAGTACAGTGTTTTTATATAGTTATTTTTGTTGTTAATCTTACAATATGCAGTTAATGTAGTTTTCCAGAGTCACTTAAATCCACTCCTTTCTTCTCCATTTGCTTTAGGGTGGTCGTGTGATTCATTTGTAATACAGTTAGCTTTATTTGTTGCAGTCTGAATTCCATCTTTTCCACTTCATTCTATTTATTTTTAATTTTATTGCAATAAAATTCACGCTGTGGTATTTGATTTTATGTGTATCCATGACCACAACATATCCATATAGAACCATGCCACAGCCCCAAATTTGCTTGTTTTCCAATTTATATTCAATTTCTCCCTTGCCCTTAAACCCTGGCAGCCCCTGATCTATTTCCAACTCTATAGCTGTGCCTTTTCCAGAGTATCATATAAATGTAATCATACAGTATATAGCCTTTTAGATTTGACTTCATCAAATTTAGTAAAATGCAATTAAGATTCATACATCTTATTGTGTAAATTAATAGCTCATTCCTTTTCATTGCTGAGTTGCATTCCACTGTATGGATATACCACTGTCTTTTATTGATTGATTGATTGCTGAGGAAGATTTGCCCTGAGCCAAGATCCACTGCCAATATTCCTCTTTTGTTGTATGTGACCTGTTGCCAGAGCATGGCCACTGACAGAGGAGTGGTATAGGTCCCTGCCCAGGAACCAAATCCAGGCTGATGAAGCAGAGCATGCCAAAGTTAACCACTAGGCCACCAGGCCCGGCTCTATCACAGGTTTTAAAAAATTCATTCAACAATAAAAGGACATCCGTGTTTCCAGTTTTTGGTAATTTTGAGTAATGTTACAAACATTCAAGTACAGGTTTTTGTGTGAACATAAGTTTTAATTCTTGGGTACATATCTAGAAATAAGATGGCTGGGTGATATGATAGCTGTATGCTTAACTTTATAGGACACTACCAAACTGTTTTCAAAGTGACATTATCATTTCCCTTTCACAACAGCAAATGTTGAGAGTTCAGATTGCTATGCACATTTAAATGATATTGGATTTTAAATATTATTTTAGCCATTCTAATAGTTGTGTAGTCTATTTCTCCTTGCATTTATATCAGATTTTGCCTCATGTATTTTGATGTTCTGTTGTTAGGTACATATGTGTTAAGGATTATTGTGTCTTTTTGGAGAATTGACCACTGTATCCTTGTTCTTAAAACTGCTTTTTGTAAAATTAATAATGCCACTTTTGAGTGGTGTTAGCATAATACACCTTTCTGCATCCCTTTGCTTTTATTCTATGTATTTATATTTAAAGTGGATTTCTTCTAGACAATATATAATTGGGTCTTATTTGATTTATTTTTTAATCCACTCTGACAATCTATCTTTTTATTCGTGTATATAAACCATTCTCATTTAAAATTATCATTTATATAATTGGATTACTATCTACTATGTTTGTAACCGTTTGCTATTCCCTGCATTTTCTTTTGTTACGTATTTTTCTTCTCTTTTTCTACCTTCTCTGGTTTTACTTGAGCATTTTATATGAGTCCATTTTCTCACTTCTCTTAGCCTATCAATTATATCTTTTAAATTTATTTTATTGTTGGCTGTAGCATTTTAAATATGTATTTACAACTCGCAACAGAGTGCCTTGTAACAGAGTATTCCCAATTCATTCCTCCCATCCCTTGTAACAGAGTATTCCCAATTCCTTCCTCCCATCCCTTAGTACATTGCTGTCATTCATTTCACTTATCCATATGCCATAGTGACTCAATACATTTTTACTATTATTACTTTGAACAGTTACCTATTTGATCAATTAAGAATAAGAAAAATAAAATTTTATTTTACCTTCATTTATTCCTTCTCTGATCTCTTCATTTGTTTGTGCAGACCTGAGTTTCTGACCCTTATCATTTTTATTCTCCCTGAATAACTTATTTAACGTTTTAAATTTTAAATTATGCCCATGGAAAAGTAGAAAATTTGAGTAGACCAATCACCTGTAAGGAGATCAAAACAGCAATAAAAAACCTCCCAAAACGTAAAAGTCCAGGACCAGATGGCTTCCTTGGTGAATTCTACCAAACATTAAAAGAAGACTTAATACCTATTCTTATCAAACTCTTCCAAAAAAATTGAAGAGGAAAGGAGACTTCTTAACTCACTCCATGAAGCCAACATTATTTTGATGCCAAAACTAGACAAGTACAACACAAAAAAAGAAAATTACAGGCCAATGTCACTGATGAACATCAATGCAAAAATCCTCAACAAAATACTAGCAAATAGAATACAAAAATACGTTAAAAAGATCATACATCATGATCAGGTGGGGTTCATTTCAGGGATGCAGGGATGGTTCATCATCCAGAAATCTATCAACATGATATACCACATTAACAAAGTGAAGAATAAAAATCACATGATCCTTTCAATAGATGCAGAGAAAGCATTTGACGACATACAACATCCATTTATGATAAAAACTTTAAATAAAATGGATATAGAAGGAAAATACCTCAACATAAAGGCCATATGTTACAAACCCACAGCAAATATCATTCTCAATGGAGAAAAACTGAAAGCTATCCCTCTAAGAACAGGAACCAGACAAGGATGCCCACTGTCACCACTGTTATTTAACATAGCATGGGGGGCTGGCCCCGTGGCCGAGTGGTTAAGTTCATGCACTCCGCTGCAGGCAGCCCAGTGTTTCGTTGGTTCGAATCCTGGGTGCGGACATGGCACTGCTCATCAAACCACGCTGAGGCAGCATCCCAAATGCCACAACTAGAAGGACCCACAACGAAGAATATACAACTATGTACGGGGGGCTTTGGGGAGAAAAAGGAAAAAAAATAAAAAATCTAACATAGCATGGGAAGTCCTAGCAAGAGCAATCAGGCAAGAAAAAGAAATAGGAGTGTTCCATATTGGAAAAGAAGAAGTGAAACTGTCACTCTTTGCAGAAGATGTGATTTTATATCTAGAAAACTCTAAAGAATCCACTAAAAATCTTTTAGAAATAATAAATGAATACAGTCAAATCACAGTATACAAAACCAACATACAAAAATCAGTTGCATTTCTTTACACTAACAATGAAGTAGCAGAAAGAGAAAGTAAGAATACAATCCCATTTACAAATGCAACAAAAAGAATAAAATACGTAGGAATAAACTTAACCAAAGAGGTGAAAAATCTGTACACCGAAAACTATAAAACATTGTTGAAAGAAATCAAGGAAGACACAAAGAAATGGAAAGATATTCCATGCTTTTATATTGGAATAATTAATATAATTAAAATGTCTATACTTCCTAAAGCAATCTATAGATTCACTGCAATCCCTATCAAAGTTCCAACAACATTTTTCACAGAAATAGAACAAAGAATCCTAAAATTTACATGGAGAAACAAAAAACCCTGAATAGCCACAGGATCCCTGAGAAAAGAGAACAAAGCTGGAGGTATCACACTCCCTGATTTCAAAATATACTACAAAGCCATAGTAACCAAAACAGCATGGTACCAGGACAAAAAGAGACACATAGATCGATGGAAAAGAATTGAGAACCCAGAAATAAACCCGTACATTTATGGACAGCTAATATTCGACAAGGGAGCCAAGAGACTATGATGGAGAAAGGAGAGTCTCTTCAATAAATGGTGTTAGTAAAACCAGACAGCCAGGTGCAAAAGAATGAAAGTAGACCATTATGACAGACCCTGCACAATAATCAACTCAAAATGGATTAAATATTTGAATGTAAGACCTGAAACCATGAAACTTATAGAAGAAAACACAGGCAGTACACTCTTCGACATTTGTCTTAGCAGCATATTTTCAAGTACCATGTCTGACTGGGCAAGGGAAACAAAAGGAAAAATGAACAAATGGGACTACATCAAACTAAAAAGTTTCTTCACAGTAAAGGCAACCATCAACAAAACGAAAAGACAACCTAACAATTGGGAGAAGACATTTTCAAACCATATATCAGATAAGGAGTTAACATCCAAAATATACAAAGAACTCATACATCTGAACAACAAAAAAACCAGCAATCTAATTAAAAAATGGGCAAAAGATCTGAAGAGAGATTTCTCCTAAGAAGATATACGGATGGCCAACAGGCATATGAAAAGATACTCAACATCATTAGCTATCAGGGAAATGCAAACCAAAACTACAATGAGATATCACCTCACTCCAGTCAGAATGGCTATAATTAACAAGACAGGAAACAACAAATGTTGGAGAAGATGTGGAGTAAAAGGAACCCTGGCACACTGCTGGTGGGAGTGCAAACTGGTGTAGCCACTATAGAAAGCAGTATGGAGTATCCTCAGAAAATTAAGAATAGATCTACCATATGATCCAGCTATCCCACTGCTGGGTGTTTATCCAAAGAACTTGAAAACGCAAAGGCATAAAGATACATGCACCTTTATGTTCATTGCAGCATTATTCACAATAGTTAAGACTTGGAACCAACCTAGGTGCCCATCAAGGGATGAATGGATAAAGAAGATGTGGTATATATGCACAATGGAATACTACTCAGCCATAAGAAATCTGGCCATTTGTGACATGGGTGGACCTTGAGGGTGTTATGCTAAGTGAAATTACTCAGAGGGAGAAAGTCAAATACCTATGATCTCACTCATAAGTAGAAGATGAAAACAACAGCAAACAAACACATAGCAATCGAGATTGGATTGGTGGTTACCATATGGGAAGCGAGGAGGAGAGAGGGCAAAAGGGATGATTAGGTTCACACGTGTGGTGATGGGCTATAATTAGTTTTTGGGTAGTGAACATGGTGTAACCTACACAGAATTAGAAATATATTATGATACACATCTGAAAGCTATATAATGTTATAATCCAATGTTACTGCAATAAAAAAAATAATAATGCCTAGCTGGTATACCAAAGAGAAAAGAAAGGGAGGACAAAGCAAAAAAAAAAAATGTCTAAGGACAAGCCTTCAGTTTTCGTATGTACGAGAAGGTCTTCTCTTTCACTTTTGTAGAATGGTTTTACTGGATACAGAATTCTAGGTGGTGGATCTTTATTTCAACATCTTAAGTATTTCACTACTCTCTTCTTGCTTGCATGTTTTCAGAGAAGTCCAATGAAATTCTTGTGACTGTTCCTTTATAGTTAAGGTGATAATTTTTCCTCTAGCTTCTTTCAAAACTTTCTTGTTTTCTTTATTATTTGGCAGTTTCAATATCATATGCTTAGATGAAGACTTTTGGTTGTTATCCTGCTTGATGTTGTCTTAGTTCTGAATCTGTGGTTAAGTGTCTGTGATTGATTTTGGAAAATTCTCGTACATTATTACTTCAAGAATGTTCTTTTCTTTTTGCTTTGTTCTCTTTCTTTTCACTTTGGTGTACCAGCTAGGCATTATGTCACATCTTTTAAAATTGTCCCAGACTTCTTGGATCTTCTGCTCTTTTTTTCCCCATTCTTTTTGTATTTCATTTTGGGAAGTTTTTATTGACATATCTTCAAACTCACCAATTCTTTCCTATACCATCACCATTCTATCAATGAGCCCATAAACAACATTCTTTATTTCTGTTATAGTGCTTTTAATTTGTAACATTTCCTTTCGAATCTTTCTTAGAATTTCCATCTCTCTATTTACATTACCCATCTGTTCCTGTATGTTGTTTACTTTTTCAATTACAGTCCTTAACTTATTAATCATAGTTATTTTAAATTCCCTGTCTGGTAATTCCAAAATTTAGGTCATGTCTGAGTATGGTTTTGCTGTTGGTTTTATCTATTCAGACTTTGTTTTTTCTTGCCTTTCACCATCGCTTGTATTTTTTATTGTTGTCATTGAAGGCAGGACACGATGTAGTAGGTAGTAGGAACTGAGGTGAATGAATCTTTAGTGTGAGGTTTTATGCTAATCTGGCTAGGAGTTAGGCTGTGTTTAATGTTTGCTATAGCAGAGGTGCAATAATTTTCAAATTCTTTTAGCGTCCTTGTTTCTGTCTTCCTTCTTGACTTTGGGCTTCCCTAAGTACTCCTTCTCAGAGAGAGCTGGCATCTTGTAGCTATTTTATCTATAATCCACTTTTATCATACGGGATCCCTATTGGTATGGTGGTAAGGGATGGAGGAGGGTAGTTATCTATAAGCTTGTGATTAAATCTTCACCTTTTAATGGGCCTGTTGTCCTGGGCTATGACATTTTCACAAGTTTCCTTACCCTCCAATCCCTTAGGTGAGACAGCAAGCCTAGAGGAGGCTGAAGTTGAGTTGTTACCCTCCACACTTGTGGGATGAGGCTCTAGTAACGTATGTCCCTTGGCGAGTACGTCGTTGGTGTCAAGGATGCTCTGAGTATATTTCAGAGTGGTTGTTCTTCCCCTTCCCCTGTCAGAGACACAAGGAGATTTTTCTTGGTTCCTCACCATGAAATCTGATGGAGTTTTATGGAGATGGAACCCTTGAAAGTTTGGGTGCCCCCTCAAGACTGTGGCACCTAGGAGTTTCTCACTCTCCTGCTGGTCTACAAGCAGCCTCAGCAATTTGTCAAAACTGCCTTTCAAGTGTTCCTGGCACTTTATGATTCCAGTGGCTTCTGTTTCAGGGAAGCTGGTCTCAGCCGTAATTCTCTGTGTTCACCTGTCTCTCTAGATTTTTGTATGGCAGTTTGCCCTGTGACTTCAATTCTCTTATGGGTCCAAGAAAAGTCCTTGATTTCCAGTTTGTTCAGCTTTTTCTTGTTGTAAAGATGGGAATAATGACTTTTAAGCTCTTCAGATGTTGGAACTGAAAAAGAAGTCTCTTGTGCATTTAATTTGCATCTTGCTAATAATTAATCACATTGAGAATGTTTTTATATGCTTGTTTTCCACCTGTATATCTTATCTGGTGAAATGTTTTAAAATCTTTTGTCCATTTTTTAGTTGAGTTGTTGCAAGACTTCTTTGCATACCTTGTTACAAATCCTTTGTCAGAAATGTGATTTGTAGAGTTTGTAGCAATAATCATTATTTTAAAGTGACTTTTCAAAAAGGAAATGTCAATTTTACTAAAATCCAATTTATATGTAGTTTTCTTGTGGTTTTGGTGTCTATCAAAATCTCTCTGCCTACCTAACTCAAGATCATTCAGATTTTCTTCTATGTTTTCTTTTAGAATATTATAGTTTTAGGTTATACATTTTAGATCAATGATTATTTTGAATATTTTTAAATTAGTTGTGAATTATAGGTTAAGGTATATATTTTTTAAGATGGATGTCCAACTGCTCCAGCACAATTTGTTGAAAACACTATTTTTTTTCCCTTTGAATTGCGTTTGTATCTTTGTTAAAAATCAGTTGACTTGTATTTGTGAGAGCTGATTTATGAGCCCTCTATACTATTCCTTGATCGGTATCTGTCTTTTCAAAAGTACCACATTGTCTTGATTACTGTTAGTTTGTAGTGAGTAGTGAGTTCTCCAGCTTTGTTTTCCCTGTTCAAAATTGTTTTGTTTCATCAATATCTACAAAAAGCCCTTCTCATTTCCTCATAGGGATTATGTTTGATCTATAGGTCATATTTGGAAAATCTACATCTTAAATTGAGTCTTCTGATACATGAACAACAGATATTTCTCTGTTTTTCAGGTCCGCTTTGTTTTGTTTCACCAATGTTTTGAGGTTTTTCAGAATATAGTTCCTGCATGTTTTATTTCATTCTTAGTGCTATTTTAAATGATGTCTTTTTTAAAATTTCAAGCTGTAATTATTTATTATTAGTATTTAGAATACAATGGATTTTTGTTTGTTGACTTTGTCTTGTGACCTTGAAAAACATATTCATTAGTTTTCGAAGCTTTTTGTAGATTATTTGTGATTCTTGGCATAGATAATAATGCCGTCTGTGAAGAGACACAGATTTATGTCTTCTTTTCTGATCTGTATTCCTTTTATTTATTCACTTGCCTTACTGTGCTGGTTAGGATTTCTGGTCTAATGTTGGGCAGGAGGTGATGAGAGTGAAGCTTCTCTTCTTATGCACAGGAGGTGATAAGACTGAGCTCTCTTCTTATCCCTAACTTACAGGGAACACATTCAGTCTTTCACTGTTAATTATGATGCTAGATGTCAGTTTATTGATATCCTTTATCATGTTGAGAAATTCCTCTCAATTTCTAATTTCCTGAGATTTTTAGTCATACATGGATGTTGAATTACTCCAATTGCTTTTTTGAATGTATTAAGATGATCATATAGTTTTTCTTCTTTAGTCTGTTGATCTGATAAGTTACATTAATGTTTTACTGTTGGATCAATCTTGCCTTTCTGGAATAAACACTTAATAGTGATATTATCCATTTTATGTATTGCTAGATTTGATTTGCTAACATTTTGTTGAAAATTTTGCATCTTTCTTAATGAGGGATATTAGTCTGTTGTCCTCTTTCTTTTCCTTTTTTTCTTTTGGTGAGGAAGATTGTTCCTGAGCTAACATCTGTTGCCAATCTTCCTCCATTTTGTATGTGGGATGCCACCACGGCATGGCTTGATGAGCTGTGTGTAGCTCTGTGCCCAGGAGCCAAACTTGTAAACCCCGGGCTGCTGAAGTGGAGAGCATGAACTTATCCACTATGGCACCAGGCCAGCCCCCTGTTGTTTTCTTTCTTGTAATACGTTATTCCCATTCTGGTATTAGGTTAATTATGGTCTCATACACTGAGTTTGGAATAATTCTCTGCTCTTCTATTTTCTAGAAGAGATTGTATAGAATTGGTATAATTTCTTCTTTAATTATTTGATATAACTCAAAGTCAATTTCTATCACAGATATAGGATTATTCAGTTATCTATTAAAAACTTTATGGAATTGGTACATTTAATCTAAGTTTTTATGGGAATAGTGTTGAGTTGTTTGTGATATTCTCTTTGTGTGTGCGTGGTGGTGGTGTGCGCATGTATGCATGCATGTGTCCATGTGTGTGTTTACTGTCTCAGGTGTGTATAGTGATATTTCTTCATTTTTTTTAAATTAGTGAATTTGATGGGAAGCTGCTGGAATAGGATTTCCCATGTTCCCATAACATCCTTCTACACCTGCTGCCCTATCAGGGACATGCTTGAAGTTCTTGTTGAATACCAGGAACTGCCCCTTGCCATCTTTACAGACAAGGTCACCTTCCCTTGATTCTTTTTTTACTGCTTCCTAGTAATTACTCTCTTATATTTCAGTCATATTTAAAATCTGAAACTAAATAAAACATCCATGGATAATTTTTTTTGGCATCTGTAGCTCTTTAAGGAAAATTCCAAATTAATGGACCCCTGTTGTTAACTTTAAGGTCTTTTGGAAAGTACTGTTCCCTCTGGCTGGACTCTGAACATAGTCTTGTCAACCTTAAAAGGGTAATCTTTTACTCCTTCCAAATTGTAGATTAACTTATTAAGCATCTAGTCTATATTGTATATCCATTCTCTTTCCTGAAAACCTGTGAATCTTGGGCTAAGTTTCTACACAAGAGTAGTTGTATTTAAATATGGTCATTTTGTTAGCAACCACTCTCATGTTTTTATGACCATGGGAAGTAATCTGCTTGTATTATTTTTTCTTTTTTTCTTCAGAGGACTTTCCTTAGCCCATGGCTCTGGAAAATAAATAAACAAAAACTTGTTATGGGGGATTAGTTAGATATATGTAGCCTCTCCCCAACTGAGAAAAGGAAAATAGGTCTTCTGCCTTTAAATGGTGTGTCATAACTAAATATGTTAAATCCGTTATAAAAGAAACCACAGATTCTAATACCACCATCATTATTTATGTTAGACATCTTCTGCAATTTATATTGTTTGTCTAACAATATTATATTGCAAATAACCTTATCAGGTATCTAGAATTTAATTTTGCAATGAATTTTTCCAGGAAGATTCACTGGGAAGTCATATTTCCAAACTTTAGCTATACAGTGAATACTTTACTGTGTCAAAGGTGATCCTTTGGTGTTACTTAAAACTGTTATAAATAAAATAACTCACACACCTTCTGATGTAATAGCCCACGGATATATCACCTTCCTTAAATCCATAATTTGAAATGCTAGTTCACACCCATGTGATTTTACTTTAACAGATGTTTAAATTCTGAAATGTTTGAAATCTTAAGTAATCTGGAATCCCACCTCAACATTTGACAGTTAGATACAGAGTAAGAAAGAAGTTACATTGACTCTTTCATCTCACTAAATTCTTGCCACCATTTTGTGCTCAGTTCTACATTAATAACTTACTTAAAATATTAATTAGGGTCGAAAAAATCTGCCCTAGATGACCTGAGAGTTCCTGAAAGAGTTGTGCACAGAAAGTTGCATATTTGTTGATACTGTGTATGTTCTTTACCTTAGAATAAAACATATGGGCTCACAGTGTTCTGGCACTAGAGGTACCCCTAGGGATTGTAGCACTAACTTTTCCTACACAGACAAGAAAACAGAAAATTGGAGAAGTAAGGTGGAAGGTGACTTTGAAAATTATTCAGATAGTGATTAGGGTGAGCATAGACTCCAGATCTCCCAATACAGGGCCGAGTGAATTTTCCCAGTGTGCTCTTGTTCTAAAAGTATAGCTGGAATCAGTATGCTTTTGGTTGAACCTCATCAGCAAGCTCAGTGTAGTCTGTTTTTCTGTGATGATCAAGGACAATGAAGCAATGAGACAGGAAAATAATGACATTCTTTCTTTGACTATAGTAAACTATATTTCTAACTATTTACTGGTGTATACTTCTCTATTATTCTTAGTTTGCAACATCTCTTTTGGAATATTGTTTTATTTTCTATCTCCATCCACTGAAAGTTCAGATCCAAGTGAATGAAGTTGTTTCACGTACAAGGAATAAGGCAGTGCAAAGAAGCCAGAATTGGAGGAGGAAAGAGGTATAGAAACAGGGGTACTAGATTACAGATATTCCATAAATTGACAGGATGTGGTGAAGGTAAAGGAGATCAAGGAAATACAGAATTGAGCTGAAGAGTAATAGCTTCTTTTCTGAGGAAAAAAAAAAGACCAATGACTTAAATCTCATTTTGTGTTGATTACAAGAGCCATGCTCCAACTCTGATAGCTTAGTGGTTGTCTAAGGCTGGAAAAAAGTAAAATTTGATGATTAGTATCATTGTTTCCTTGATAATCTCTGTGAAGCTATACATATTAGGGCAGTAAGTTAACTATTCATTTTAAATCTTTGCTCTTATCCTTTTACATACATGTGGGTGTTTTCCCCTTCCAAGGGTTATTAGTGGGGGAAGGATTTTTCAGTCTAAAATGAAATTTGTTATTATTGTTCTTATTCATGGGAATACTTTCATGTAAGTCCATCTAACTATGTAGCGTTAGAAATTACTTGTCCTTGGCATACATACACACACACACATATATATGTATATACACACACTCACATATATATATCTTTTCTGTAAGCATATACTATTTTTATACATGGTGTATGGAAATACATATAGCCTTTACTAGGTTCATAAAGAAATGCAAAAGAGGATGAATTCTGTTTAAAGGAAAAAAAATTCCGCACCCAAAAACATTTGACTTAAAGATCTTGACATGGAAGGAACTCCCTTACACCACCCCTCCAGTAGGGGAGGGGCATGGCAGGCATTTGATGGTGTTTTCTTCTTTGTTGTCCTATCTCAATACTGGAACTGAAATAGTTTTGATAACCTATTTTAACTTGCCATGAACCTTAATCAATAAAACATTTATATAGATTAAGAACATTGAGATCCCAATAGTAGATAGGTGTGCAAATAATATGAACAGACAAATCATGGAAGAGCAACATTCACTTGGACTTAAATATACATGAAGATTTTCCCAACTCTGCCAATAATAGAAAGTACATTAGCCACAATGAGACATCAAATTAGCATATATGTAAATATGCCTCTAATTTTACATTTTATAAATTCTAAGATTCATGATTTTTATACGTTCATATCTTTGAAATTGACATGTATCTTACCTTTGAGGCATCTTAGATACAGTGAAATATTGTAGATGGAATCTTTGGCTCATGATGCAGTACTTAAATGAAATTAGTTAATAAGTGTGTGAGGATGGCTATCATCACTATTAAAGGTATCATATTCTTTGAATTCGCATGGACTATTTGTGCTGCAGTAACAAGCAACCCCAAAATCTGAATGCCTAACACAAAGGCTTATTTCTTTCTCACCCTACTTGTTCATTATAGGTCAGCAGCTATCTCTCTGTCTGCTAGGTTTTTAGAGATGCAGGTGGATGCATGCCATCCTGACATCTTGGCATGAACTTCCATGATCACCTCAGTGGAGGGAAAAGAATGTGACAAATCACACATGGGCTGTTAAAGCATTGGACTCATGTCACATTTGCTCACAATCGTTACCAAAGAAAATCACATGATCATGTTGAACTGGAAAGGTCAATCCTACCATGTCACTCAATGAGGGGTGCCCTGGAATACTTGCAAGTAGCACCAGTGACCTCCACAACAATCAGTCTAGCTGTTGCTCTCCTTACCCTGGCTTTTTTTATTTGGCTGAATCATAAATATGTTTATCTTCTGACTCAGGTTCACTGTCAGGAAAATAATAATTGACTATGCTCCTTTTTAGAATAATTTTGAATAAGAACACACATAGGGTCACATTTATAATACTTGTTATGGGCTGAGTTATGTCCTCCAAAATTTACATGTTGAAGTTCTAACCCCCAATACCTCAGAACGCAACTATATTTGGACAGGGTCTTTAAAGAGGCAATTAAGTTAAAATGAGATCATAAGTGTGAATCTTAATCCAGTATAACTCCTTTTAGAAGAGGAGATGAGGACACAGACATACACAGAGAGGGAAGAACATGTGAACGCACAGAGAGAAGATAGTCATCTGAAAGCCGAAAAGAAAAGCCTCAGAAGAAACCAACCCTGTTGACACCTTGATCTTGGACTTCTAGCCTCCAGAATTATGAGAAAATAAATTTCTGTCATATAAGTCACCAAGCCTGGGGTACTTTGTTATGTCAGCTTGACCAAACTAACACAACCTCCTCCTCTCAACCTAGTCTTTCTGATAGTTCAAATGATGAATGACAGAAATATCATTTATACACAATTGTTTTTCTCAGATACTCAGTGGCTTCACTTCCAAATAGAAGGGCTTGGAAAAAGAGTTATCATTCTTAGTCCTGTTGCCTAGGTTGGCTGACTCAAAGTTTGGTTAAGTTCCAATAACAACAAAGATACATTTTAGAGCTTAGAATTCATGCACCAACTTTGAAAATGATCTTTTCTATCTTCCTAGGCTTTGCCGTTAGAGTCTTGGTAATATTTTGCATATATCATTCTTATGGGATTTAGTTATGGCTAAAAAAAAGAGCCAGTTGGAAACTAGCACATGCATCTGTAGAGGAATGAAAACAAAGTCATCTTCCCAGGTAACAAGAAAATTCCACTTAGGAAGGAAACTGCCTTTGTTTAGAAAATAATTTCAAATACTGCTTTTATTGAAGAGTGAGAGCCTGAGGGAAGAGGTGAGCAGGGTACAAACAAAAAAAAACGCTTTGAATAAGAGCGGAGAGGAATTTGGGTGTTGAAAGAGTTGTGTGGCTAGGGAAACATTGGCCTGTGACCTAAAGATTTTTTTTTTAAGTTAATTTCTAAATTTAGATCATTTGCTGTAATGCAATGTTATACGTCCCTTTATATGTGTCTCCTTAAATAAATATTATATTCATATATGTAGCATATCTGAAGGCTACATATGTAAATGAGTGTGTGTTGTGTGTGTGTGTTTGTGCAGATGCGTGTGAAATTTAAGGAAGGAGACAAAGTTGCAGGTTTGGAAGCAGGCTTATAAATTCCCCTTCCTCTGTGACTCAGGGAGGTAATGAAAATTGGCGAAGCCTGCAGTAGATAGGATAAAGGAGACAGTGGTAACTCAGAGAGGGGACACTTCACTGGAAAGGAGCTTTATCAACTCTAGCAGATTATTGCCTTGGGGAATAAGGGTTCAATGAAGATATTTATTATGATTTTTCAAAACAATCCTGAGATTTAGGTATTTCTGAAAAATTTCCTGATTTTTAAATGTTAAAATCTAATTTAAACAAAAGAGTATATGGATCATGTATAATGTTTGAACGCCAAATTCAGTTTTGGGCCTATAAGCAAGACACAGAGCAGATAATGAGAATTCAGTGGAGACCAGAATTTGAAATGAGAAACGATCCTTAGACTCTAAGACCCCAGAGATTTTCAGAAAAAGGGATGGCATTGGACATTTTACACGGTGTGCAGTGGGATTTGAAGCTAATACTATTATTTGATAGTAAATAAAAAAGGACACCAAGAGACATCTGGATTCATACTTAATTGTGTCCACCTTGTTGTTACACCTTTTTGTCTGATAAAAGATTCTTATTGAGCAATTTTGTGTGAGGCACCTAAGTGAAGATCAGAGTCTGAAACTCTAGTTTCCATAAGATCCCCAGTTTCTATAAGGTCTAATTATCTCCAGGGATTTTGGGGTAAACATTTGATCAATGAGTAGATTAATGGAAGCATCATAAAAGTGCAGAGAAGTGCATTTTTCAGTGAACAGAGGTTTTAAAATCTAAAAAAATATATATTAACTTAGGTTCATAAGGATGACTTATGTACCCTGTGTTGACTTCTAATATTTTATGTTGGTGGTAATGTATTAGCAAATAATCACTTTGCACAACCTCGGACAGAAAATGTAAGGTTTTGACTTTCACCTTCAATAAGATCAGATGTGAGTGCATTAGATGAACAGCTCCAGCTTCTCAGAGAGCAAGATGCCTTATAAGTCATCACTCTTCAGAAACCATCGACAACAGAGGTGGACAAGAGTTTAAAATGAATGTCGTTATACGTTTATAAATTTTTAGAAACACTTTCTGAGATAAAATTTATCTTAAAATTATAGAATGGTTTCTAAGTGTTTTTGCCTGGCAAAAAGATTTCAAATAAGCAGGCTCTCGCCAACCCCACAATCATCATTTATCAACAGATGAAAATTAGTGGTATTTTGTCTTCTAAAGGTCCTGGCTTACACCCCTTCAGGGTGATCTGGGAAGAATTAAAATTTGATTTAAAATATTCAGTTTCCTTGAGATGTATGAGAGTTGGGTACAACCAATTTGGCTATTTATCATCATTATTAATGCTACTACTAACAATTACAAACTTATTTTAATCAACCTTTGACTCTTCAATATCCACTCGTTAAGCAGATTACTCAGCTTCTTTGCTGTCTTCTTTTTCTTCCACAGTCCACCTCTGAGGGTTTTCTGTTCCTACAAATTGAAGGTTGAGGAAAGGAAATTCATATGACAAATGTCATTATTAAAACTGTGGTATAGAGTTGCGACTAAAGAAAAAAATCGCAATAACTTTATAACTGTGCAGCAAAAAGAATTCTAAGCCTGACAAAGAAATAAATTCCATTGCATGCATGAATATCCAATTTATTAGTCAGTTATAAATACAACCATATTACCAAAGATTTTCATCACGTATTTGTAATAAGAGGTGGTCTTCTCCTGGCTAAATTTCTGAGATTTATTAGCAGATCTGACTTCCATTAGTATAATCAATTAAAACATATGAGAATGTATGTTATAGCTAAACATACATAGAGAAAGTTAGATGACATAGTTGTAATTTAATTTCTAATGATAAGTTTTATTCAAGAGAAATTTTCAAATATGAAGAATCACTTTTTTTAGTGGTAGGTATTCTTTGAGAGAATTGTTGTTCTGTTTGATGTTTTAATCAATATTTCATTAAAATACAATCCAAAATAGCACGGACGCACACGTGCACACACATATACACACACTCTGGGTTGAACCATATAAACCTGCCAATATTCAATTGTTTTTTATCTGAAAAAGGGCACTTTCATATAGTTCAAGGTGGTATGCAAATATCAGCTAAATGAAAATCATTTAACTGTTTTAACATAGCCTAAAAAAGCCAACCATTTCTCACACAGGGAATGAGTTAACTTGAAACTTCAAAAACTAAACTATGTTAGAAAAAAAGACTTCTAATAATTTATTGAAATAATACAATTTTAGAATGTGCTTTAAAAAAATGGAGGTGATTGTGAAGGGAAATTTTTAAAATTTGGTATTCAAAAAATGTGCAGTTGACTTTGAAATCCTTGTGAGTATTCCTTTGAGATTGCTTTCAAAATCCTGTTCAATGGAAACAACTGCTTATTAGTTCCCTTCATCTTAGTTCAACACTGAATTAAAAGCAACATCTCATTACTGTGCTGACTGGTAACTTTTCAAAACTTTCCTCTGAAATCTCTTCCAAGAAGCATTATTAAAGATTCAATACACAAATAAATCATCTCATTTGTCCCCAAGTGTGGAGTGTGCATCTGCAATTCTGAATAAACTGTAGTAAGATAGTCCTGCAAAAAGCATGTGTGAAAGACATAGGACCAATTGATCAGTCTAATAAATTCAGCTTTGTTTTAAAGAGATAAGGAAACAACAAATACCTTTCCTTCCTTCAAGTAATTCATCTTCAGATGGTAGAAATATGTACAGAGTGTTTGGACATAGAAAGAGGCATTAAAATATCCATCAATAAATCTTCTTCTTTTTGTTTCAAAGGCAGTTTCTCATTCTTTATCTGGCCTTTAAAGTAAATTGATTATAATCATTCCTATGTGTCCTTCTGGAATACAGTGATGAGCCTGTGAATGCTCACTCATGAAATTATGAAAAAGATAGGGAATTGGAAAGTAAATATGAAATGGGGGAAAAATCACCGGGAAATGAGGATAAGGAGGAGAGGCTAAACATACTTAAAACAAACAAACAAAAACCCCAAATCTTTTCTCAGCTGGTGGTATTAAAAAATCATCCTTATAATTTGAAAATCAGTACAATACATGCTGATGAAAAGCTTTGCTTTGTGTGAAATGACTGCTGTCAACGTCAAAAAGAATTTTGCTTACCACATCAAATGCAACATTTTGAAGCTCTTGTGTAGATAATATAGCCTAATATGTCTCATAGCCACCCATTCAGGATAATCCTGGTTAGGCTAAACACTATGGCAGAAGCATTGAATTAGTAGGAAAAAGGAATGAGGTATTAAAAATGAAAAGATTTTAGAAAGGAAGAACTTGACGATAAGCATTTAATGAATAAAGAAAAAGAACACAAACTTTTATTGGAATCTTATTTGAGTTTTCCCAAGTTTGTAAGTCCATCTTCTAAACTTCACTTGAAGCTAGAATTCAGTAGACATATGTGCGGTCATATTATATGATAGGCATAGGATTAGTTGTTAGTTTCCACCTTTAAGAAGCACACTTATCTAAAGAGGAGACAGAGAAGTAAACAAATAATTACAATACACTGTAATGAACATAATGATAGAAGTACAAATTATAAGAAAGTACAAAGTGGGGCAAAATCAAAGGTGTTGAGTGAGTGAGGCAGGGCAGTTTCCTTGTGGTCGAGGAGTGGTCACCTTGGACCTGAATCTTGAAATGCACACCGGAACTAGCCAGGTGCAAAAGGTAATGAGAAAGGCCGAAGAGAGAATATGTTCAAAGCCATGAGGTAAAAAAGCTTGGAATGTTTGGTGACTACATGTAGTCTGTATAGCTGGATTGCAGAGTACGGATGGAGGAGTAGAAGTGAACCTCTTCAAGCTACCGACCGTATATCCACTTTTAGACCTGCACAGCCTCATTTCCTGTGAAGCCCTACCCAGCTCTGGATACCTGCCAAGGAGAAGGCATACCTACCCCAAAGAGCATGCTGCAGCCTGGCAAGTAGACTTTTACAATCTCTTTATTCCCTCATCCAAAGCTGCTTCTTACATTTCTTAGGAGGAGGAACTGGGAAAATCACTATCTATAGCAGTCTCATTATGATTTTTTGTCCCTTTCCATATTCAAAAGTTTCACTAAACATAGAAATAAAGGGAAGGGTGGTGAGAGGAAGGGTGTGTGGAGACAACACGTTTTGCGGAATCATTTATTAAGCATGAGAAAAATGAAATAAATTCTAAGGATAGACTTTACTTACCTCATCATTGGAGTTTTAAAACTAAATGCAGTTATTAGAAAATTAAGTTGGATGAGCTACGATTAGACTTAGATGAACATATGCATGTGAGAATACCCACGAAAAAACTATGCGCAACATTTTTGACTGATCACTATTACTGGGATTAATTTCCAGTTAATTGAAATTTTATTGCATTGCTACAATAAAAGCTGAAAATTTGGTAAATCTTGATGACCTGAAACCCAATCAACTTGAACCTTCAAGGAACCCTCAGTTCTGCATTCTTTTGTAAACAAGAGGTGATAAAAATGAAACAAGCTCTTATCAGAGATTATTCCAAAGGTCAGAGTTGATGTGTGGTCAATTACATTGCCTAGTCTCCAAAGCTGTTTGCATGTATATTTGCAGAGGGAAATAACATGAATTAGCGTTCCTTATGATGACTTTGCATTATTATGAAATTTTAATAATGAAAGATTGTATTTTATTTATTTATTATGGCAAGGAGATAAAGTAAGGTGCTGGAGAAGACTGAACCTGTGTGCATATATCCTTGTTCTTGAAGGCTACCCAGTAAAAAGTAACTCTTCCACTTACGTTACTGTTCTATCATTTTTTCCATTTAAAATAGTGCTTACTATATGCCAGACAACTGTTACAAATGTTAACACATTTAATGCACATAAAACAAGGAGGGAGGTCCTAATATTATGCCTACTGTGCAAATGAGGCAACTGAGACCCAAAGAGTTTGAATAACTTGCCTAAGAACATACTGCTGGCTAGAAAATAGCGAAGCAAGGATAGGACCCCAGACAGACTAACTTGGGTTTGTGCGCTTACTACTTGGGAATATATTACGCAGTAAGAGGGATATATCTTATAAAACAATGGGCTCAAAAATACATTTTTGGGAAAACATACCAGGAGATATCAGATATCAGGGTCGTTAGGTGAACACAACTTCTTGAGTCTCCCAGTTTTCTCCAGGGAGACAGTGGTTGGTATGGATGGCAATCTGCCTGTAGGGGGTGAGGTCCTCCCAGACTGGCAAAGCCCTGGATGACAGCTTGCCAAACCTTTACCTCCAAAATGTCTCACCTCAAAACTCAGGACCTCTACTTTATATGGATGCTAAACTTACCATTTGCAAACTTGACTCCTGGCTCTAACATTTGCATTTCAGGTGCAATTTTGTTTTGTCTCCAATCTCATTTTGCATTACATACTTTTTTCATTTACTCTAAGATGATATTTATAGTAAAATATGTTATATATTACCAAGAAAGAAGAAATGTTGCCAATTAAATCATACTAATTTCAGTCTTATCATTTAGAATTTTTATACTATATTTATTGAAAAAAACTTATTTAGAAAGAATTCTTAATCATGTGCCACTTTTGTGCATATATAAAACAGAAAAAGTGATATTCTGATTAAGATATTCCTAAAACCTTTTTCATATTTTGAATTTAAATCCTTTGAGTTGTTTTTCAATTCAAAGTCAATGATGACATATTTTTTGCATCCAGAATCACCCTCTATGCCATCAAGAACATTGGAGATTTAACATTTTTATAAGGTACCTTACTTGACTGTTTCCCGGCTGTTAAAATAATAGCAATTTTAAGATACATCCCAACTTCAGAGATAATAAATATGGGGTAAAATGAGTATCTTGGAATTGGTGAAATGTGGCATATAGTTTGACTGGGGACAACACATGAGCAGTCACATAACAACTTTGTAAAGATGGTCAGTCTATGGGCATGTCCAATCAGCTATCTATGAGACCCGAGGAATGGAGCACAGGCAGTCTACCAAACACAAGAGCATTGCATGGCACAGCATAGGTGCTAAATTAACGAATTTTTTAATGAATGAGTCCCAGTTTTACAGCAGAATTAAGCATTGTCTCATCTTAATTTATTGTTATCAGTAGTTACCTCAAAAACTCATGTATTAACTAGAGAAAATTCTGAATTACTCCGGATATATATATTCAGATATCTGCATTTTACAAAAACAATGTCTTTGGCTTGGCTTTTCACAAATAGAGGGGAAGAAAGAGAAAGTTTGAATATGCAAAAATGATGGTGCTGACCAAATGAACTTCTGAAATGTGCAGAGGGCATGCTATGATACAGTATGAATGCTGGTATGTACTTGGATAAAAAGTTAGACTGACTAAAAAGAGAAATAAATAAGTGCCTGCCTAAACTCATTATACTAAAATTTTACTTGATACATATCTGTGTATTAAGGATCTATTTGATTGCATTTTTCTTTTTTTCAGAATGGCTATCGTATTTCATCAGATAGAATGGTGGCAATGCTTTCTTTTATCATTAATTACAGAAACATCTGTGTGATTCTTTCTTTTCCTTTGAATTTTATTGGTTTTCATATCTTCTAAGACTATAGATTAGTATGCAGCAATAATCCTTGGTCTGTCTGCTAACATTTGCTTAGATTAACATGATCTTATTCCAAGCTCAATCAATGTCCATATGCTAATTTGCCAAAATAATAAATGTTGGAGCACTAGCTTTGCCCAGACTGGAGGACAGCCACAGAGGACCTGCCTTTTTAACAGGTGTCTTTAAGGAGAATCACTTGGAATATAGAAGATTAAAAATTATACAATCAGAAGAATTATATGATCTGAAGATCCTAGGGGAAGTTTAGTTTTTAAAAGAAAAGGCAAAACGAAGAGGGGTGTAAATACTTCTTAAATAGTTTATAGTGTACAGGGTAGCCTATGTTAACTTTAATGGCTTTAAGAAGTAGAACCAAAGATGGAGAAAGATTTAGGTTCAGACTAAGGGCACGTGCTCTGGTGGTCATTGCTGCTCAGAGACGGAATGCGCTACTTCAGGTTGCTGTGAATTTCCAGTTCCTTGAGCTATTCAATCCTAGGATCAACAATTGTTACAGATGTCATCAAGGTGACTCTGGCATACCTAGGTGAATTAACTAGGGGACTCATAACATCCTTGCTAAGCTGAACTTCTATGAACTCAGGAGATAAGAAGGGTGGTAATCTATATAATGAAGATACATCTTGACCTACAGGCTAAAAATAAATAACATGTGCAAATGTTTTGAGATGTGTATGAAGACAAAGTTTCTGAGAAACACTTTTTTTATGCTCTGCGCCCTGAATATTCATCCTCTGTGTCCTTTTCCATATTCAATATCTTATCACTTTTCAAGGGGAAGTCTCACTGGATCTCTCTCTAATGCTATCTGTATTTGGACCATCCCCAGTGGGTTTAACTACTTCCTCACCTATACTATAGTGTTTCATGTATAATTTAAGCAGAATAGTTATATGATTTCTGTTTATTTTTTTCTAATTCCTGCTTGAGTATAAGTTCATTCACTCAACAAATACTAATTTAACTCATTGTCTGCCAGACAACTCATGGATCCTAAATGTTGGGAGAAAAGTCACAGCGGATTTCTGTGTCCCCACATGGTCTAGGCCTTATGAGTAGGGGACATATTTGAATGACAAACAGCCTTGGAATCTAGAGATAGTGTATCCTACCAGAGAGATGTAGCACCATCCCTCCCCCTATTACCATATGGAAGTCCCAAGAAATAAAAGTTAAAGCATTTTCCTTTACCTCACAGGAAGCATTTGCTTACATTTCAGGGTAATAAGCTTGCAGGCACCTGCCCTTTACCCTAGAGGAGTTTGCTACACTCCAGGCTACTGAGTAACCTCTCTTTCAGTAGGGGTAGACAAGTGCATATGCCAGCAGCCTCTTGAAGTTTCCTAAATTTGAGGTTCCTTTTCTGTGCTATATGTACTGCACATGCAGGCAAATATGTAGCCTTCATTGCACCAACTGTGGTTTTGGCCATGAGTTATAAATGATCTGTTTCTCTGACTCAGGGGTCTTGTGCCTAAATATATATGTGAAAAACTGTCATGCCAACCTGTTAGCTTACAAGTGGGGAAAATCTCAGACTCTTCATAATTTCTAACATAACACTGCTGTGCGTATATATACACATGAGTATGTGCATGAATGTGCACCCATGTGTATACTGGAGCAAAAGGAGGAGGAGAATAGATGTACATCAAATAGATAATTACACTCTAAAATGTGATAATTTCTGAAATAGAGAGCTATAGGAGCATAGAGCAGGGAACCAAAACTGCAAGGCTAGGGAATATTGAGAATTTTTTAAATGGTTGATAAAATAGTAACTTGGTGCAATTTTGAGATAAGATTGGGAAAGTCTTCTCAGTGATTAAAGCTCTCCCGACATCTAGGGAGTTTATCTTTCCATAATGTGAAATTTCAGACTTCCTTTCTGTTCCTCACCTTGTCTGCCGTGAAAGCTTTCTCCAAACACTGTATTTCCTAGCACTACCTGAATTATTTGGCTTACATCCTTGTGGGCAATGACTCACTCTCTCCTTGTTTCTCACTCTCCTCCTTACCTTCTGGATGATCTAGGGCTTCCTGTGACCCTGTGGCCTCCCTCACAATTTGCGTAAAGAGAAGCTAGCAGGATACCACACTTGGCTATAAGAAGTATTCCTTTAAACAACAGTTGTCAGAATTAGGAAAACAAACAGAAAAAGCAAATCAGAACCATATCAATTATAGTCCCTAATGGAAGAGTCCGTTATCATTTTGCCTGATCAGTGAGAACTTGTGGGCATCTTGGTAAGTGCCATAGGCACAACTATTTGGTGCTTTCAGAGCAGCAAGAAGGAGAACTATTTTTACCTTCCCTTTAGCAGAGCTGACTATTAGATAACTTTGATTGATTTAGTTTTTTCTTCTCTCTCTCATTTTAGGTCGTGAGCACATTGGCAAAAAATCAACTATGTGAGAGACATACTCCTGCCCAGACCCTGCCAGGGCCCCTATAACTACTTCCCTTCCTGCCTTCTCCCTCTAGGAATAGTGGGGATGGAGCTGAGGTTGGAGTGGAGCAAGCATGGTTTCCATAAGCAAGCAGCTAGGCTGAAGGTGGTTGCTGGAGTGTGGGAGGGTTCGTCCCAGCAGAGCCCACTCCCACCCTCCCCGCCCACAGCCTCCTTTGAGGAGCAGACATCACTCCAGTCCTGCAAAGTGCTACAGGAGGAATATGAAGGTGTGGGAAACACCTGAGAGACTGGCCTCTTCCTACAGTTCATGGCCCCAGCCACACCAATCAGCTTAGACTCAGAGAGCAGGTAAGTCACACAGACCAATCCCCATCTGGGATTGGAGCTGAGAACTAATGGCATAATAATGACCCAACTCCAAGAAAATCTCAGAAAGCCTGAAGACTCTGGGCACACAGCCATGAACTTGGCTCTCAAGGCATGCAGTCAGGAACAACAGCTGACCATTTTATATAGACTTGCTATTCCATACCCAACAACTGTTCTAGACACACTGACATGCCTGAATAGACCATTCCAAAGAGAGGGACTGTCCCTGATCATAGACTGCTCCCCACCTGCACCCTGGGAGCTATCTGTGATCTCACTCTACTGCCCGTGGGCCTTTGAATACATGGTGGGTGAGAAGTTGTAATGGCCCCAAGGTCTCTGAGAAAACTTCTACCCTACGAAATGCTGTGATGTATTTTCCCAAAGTGCAGCTGAGCTTAGTTTTCAAAATGATTATTACAGCTAATGAACATATGAGTGTCTAGTGATAATACTAATCTAATAATAGCTATAATTTGTTGAGTTCTTGCTATTCAACAAATAAGTGCTTTATGTGTATATAACTTATTTTATCCATACAACAATACCATGAGATAGGTCCTATTATTACCTCTATTTAATAGGTGACAAAAAAGAAGGAATGAGGAGTTAAATATCTTGTCCAAGCTTAGAAAGCCAGTACTTGAAGAGTCAGGTGGAAAACCTGTGTAGCTGGACTCAAGAGCCCCCATTGCTGACGACTATTTCCCACTAAATATCAGCCGTTGACATTGAGAGATTACAGATAGTAACTTTTCTATAAAAATTTGTGTATTGCTGAATGTTTAATATTTTTCATTTAATCAATCTTATAACTTTTGTTTAACATTTAATATATGCTACTTAAACCTAATACAGTGCTTAAAGAGGACATAATAATATGTGCTGGTCAGTCTGCTATAGGAATAGACTTTTGAATGAATCTGATTATTCCTTCCGAAACTTTTGAAATGTAAAAAGACCATAATAGTCTTTTTTCCCTGAGATTACAAAACTTTCTGGTCTACCTCCCCAAAGTATGTGTTGGGGTTGGTACAGTTTTCTCACACTTTCAGAATCAGGAAATCTCACAGACGGAGGGTTGAAAGCAATGTGGTCATGTATATACATTATACATATATATCCATACAGGGTACATTATAGCATTATTAGTATGATCACTGGACGTTTACTTGCTCATTCACAGTAAAGCCCATTTTGAAAATGAAGCTCCACTGCACCTTGGGAAATTGCAGAATTTCATAGGATAGAATATGTGTAATATTATTTGGGCTAAAGAATAAAGTGGTAGTGGAAGAATCTTTTGACTGTTCTGGAGGCCGTTCATTGTCTTGAAATTTCTGCCTTCTTGTTTATTTTCAAAGTATTCAAAATTTCAAGAAGTGTAAAAATCAGAAATTGTCTCCTGATTGTAGCAAGTAATTAAAACAGCCCCCTAAATGAAAAGTGCATGCATGAAAGTTGGAGAACCTTGACACTGACCCTTTTGCCTATAATGCATTAAGATAAATCAAGTTCACCAAGGCCTAGTAAAGAAGAGTAATCATACAGAAGCTAATATTTATGTAAAATTGTCATGGATTGTTCAGACACGTGGGAAAACCTTCTCAAATATTCTTGATGTCTAGCACAGAGCTCTGACATTGTCTTCTAGCGTCAGAATGTTTGCATATGACTTTCCCTATGTTTCTTCCATTATCCTAATCACTTTAGAAAAGTAGTTCTTAGCCTTGGCTGCACATTACTGTTCACTTGGGGAGCTCTAAAACATGTACCTACCTGGAGCAGAGCTTCTGATTTAATTGGTTTGGGATGTGACCTGGGCCATTGAGATTTGGAAAAGCTCCTGAAGTAATTCTATACGCAGCAAAACTTTCAAACCACTGCTTTAGAATAACTGCTGTTCCAACTCCACCTCCGCCCCCAGTCTCCCCTCTCCTTGCTCCCTCTCCCCCTCCTACGCACAGTCCTCTCCTCCTTTTGTGGCAGCCAAAAAACCCTGAGCGATACACATACTGCAAGCAGTTTTCTCTCATCTAGGAGGTTTCAATCCACATAATTTGCCTGATAACTGTTTAGCTCTTAATACTGCTAGAAAATTCATGCCTGTCTAGAAGCACGAGGTTTTTAGCATCTCAGAAGTCCAGATTATGACTGTGTGATAAACCAATTTGGGTATTTTTGAATGATATTTTAAGGAAAAAATTCCAAAAGGAATGAAAATTTCTGGTATTGACATACCCTAGAGGATCAAACTACTATTCTCTGGCATGTTAACAGATGTCTGTGAAAATAGAGTTACATCACCATAAATATTTTGGCAAACATTGGGTAAAAATAAAGTTAAATGATTTTTTTCTCTATAGAACTCTTGGAATATTTAATATTCTACTTTTCAAGGGTATTATTCAGTGTTCACAAATTTATTTGAGCCATTTTAATATTGATTAATATTAGGGAAATAAATATTTTAGAACACTAATTGGGTTTTTTTTCCCCAAGAAACTTTTAAAAATTAGAAAATAAGGGGCTGTCCCCATGGCCGAGTATTTAAGTTCACGCACTCTGCTTCGGTGACCCAGGGTTTCGCCAGTTCGGATCCTGGGTGCAGACCTAGCACCGCTTATCAAGCCATGCTGAGGCTGCATCCCACACAGCACAACTAGAAGGACCTGCAACTAGAATATACAACTATGTACTGGGGGGGCTTTGGGAAGAAGAAGAAAAAAGATTGGCAGCAGATGTTAGCTCAGGTGGCAATCAAAAAATTATAAAATAAGAAATTCTTAAGGATCTATGAGAACAGTAGAATACTGGGTGTACAGGTAGAAAAAACGGAAGATTTATGCAGGATATCAAATACCAAACTTAGTACCAAATGATAATTAATATGTCCTATGTGTGATGTCAGACGAACTACACTACTGACAGTAGCTGTTGTATATAAATGAATTGCTTCCCATATTCTTAAAGGTATTTGATAAAACTCTACAGACGTTCTTATTGGGTTTAGAACTTTCAAGTAGCTGGAGAACTTTCATATAGAAGTCTTTCATATAGTGGGGAAACAGTCTCATCTGTTTTTATCTCTCTAATTCCAGGATTTTTTATGGGATCCTCAGGGCTTCGAAGGTAGTAGTAGTGTTGATAAATGTAGCGCTTCTTTTATCATTTATTGCAGTGGAGCAAAGTATCCTCTAAATTAGTGGCTAGTGGGAATGTAAAATGGTGCAGCTAGTGTGTAAAACTGTGAGGCAGCTCTTCAAAAAGTTATGTATAGAATTTCCAAGTGGCCCAGCAATTCCACCCCCAGGTATATCATAAAAAGAACTGAAAATAGAGACTAAAACAGATGCTTGTATGCCAATGCTCTTTGTAACATTATTTCCGATAGCCAAAAGGTGGAAACCAACCAAGTGTCTATCAACAGATGAAAGGATAAACAAATGTGGTATATATATTATGGAATATTGTTCAGCCATAAAAAGAATGAAGTTCTGATACATGCTACTGTATGGATAAACAATGAAAATATTATGCTAAATAAAATAAGCCAGATTCAAAAGGGCAATTATTGTAGGATTGTTGTAAGAAATATCTAGAATAGGCAAATTCATAGAGACAGAAGGTAGATTAGAGGTTACCAGGGCCTAGGGAGAGGGAGAATTGGGAGGAATTTCTTAAGGATTTCAAAAAGTTTCTGTTTGGCGTAAAAAAAAAAAGTTTGAAATAGATCTGGTTATGGTTGCATGAAATTGAAAGTATAAATAATACCACTGAATTGTACACTAAAAATTGGTTACAATAGGGGCTGGCTTCGTGGCCGAGTGGTTAAGTTTGCATGCTCCGCTTTGGCAGCCCAGGTTTTCGCTGGTTTGGATCCTGGGCACGGACATGACACCGCTCATCAGGCCATGCTGAGGTGGCGTCCCACATGCCACAACCAGAGGCACTCGCAAGTAGAATATACAAGTATGTACTGGGGGGTTTGGGAAGAAGAATAAAAATAAAAAGAAGATTGGCAACACTTGTTAGCTCATGTGCCAATCTTTTGAAAAAGATGGTTAAAATGGAAAATTTTGTTATATAGATTTTACAATGATAAAAGGATTGAAAAATAAAATATAATAAATTAGTGGCTTAAAATAAGAACCATTTTATATGTTCGTGATTCTGAGAGTTGTCAGCCTGTGTTTAGTTTGGAAAGTTCTGCTCCATGCAGTGTCACTGGGGTTTCTTATGAGTCAGATGGTGGGTATGACTACAACATGCAAGTGGCTTCACGTCTATACCTGGAAAATGACACTGGCTTCCAGCTCATCTGGGGTCTTAGTCAGGAGCTTTGCTTCTCCTCCATGTGGGCCTCTTGACAAGGCTATTTGGGCTTCCTCACCACATGGCAGCTGGAGTCCAAGAAGTAATTTTCCCAGATTTAAAGGCAGAATTTGCTGTTCTCTGATAGCCCAGGTCAGAAGTTAACATTTTTAATCCTGTTGCATTCTATTTGTCAAAACGGATCATAGAGCCAGCCCAGATTCTAGGGGAAGGGAAAGAGACTTCCTGTCTTGATGATTGAGTAGAAAGCACATGGATAAGGTCATATGGATTGGGTGTTGTTGTTGCAGCCAATTTTGGAAACACAATCTACCAGAATTTATTTTGGTGAGGAAGATTGGCCCTGAGCTAACACCTGTTGCTACTCCTCCTCTTTTGATTGAGGAAGATTGGCCCTGAGCTAACATCTGCTGCCAGTATTCCCCTATTTTTTCTGTAGGTTGCTGCCACAGCATGGCGTGATGAGTGGTGTAGGCCCATACAGGGGATCCAAATCCGCAAACCCAGGTGGCTGAAATGGAGCACATGGACTTAACAACAATGCCACCAGCTGGCCCCCAGAATCTTATATATATTTTAAGGGATAGTGTCTGTCCCTTGTCGACCTATGGAAAATGACACAAGTGCGCTAACAATTGTATGACCATTTTGCCATCTGGGGGAGAAAAGGTGCAGGTGTAAAAGTGGACTCTACATGAAAGAGTATCTGTGATGAGACTAGAAATCTGTGCTTCTACTTGACAGCATTGCACTAGTTCCAACTGTTTTCTGAAAGTTTGAGTCATCTGATCCCTGTACCCATATTATTTTTGACCTCACCTGTACAAACAAATGCCACTTTTGGTATTCTAGCTACAGTACAATATGAAATAAGATGTTTATCATGGTTTAAATGGGATAATCATATGCAGTAAGACAATAATTCAGAACCACAGAATACTCATGAAACTATCCTACTCAATGTACAAACACATATGCACATCACATAAACAAGGGGTACAATTATTCATCTGTTCTTTATAATTAAATACTGTAATTTTATATAACCAATTGTCTCCGTTACTTAAGAAAACTTTAATGTAAATTTTTAACATCTCAATTCCTTCTCAAAAGCACTAATATATACATAAACCTCTATGCTTTGCAGCTCTGCAATATTAATAAGTTAAGAAGACATGGCCCTTACCCTCTAGCAATTTTTATTTAATCTGATAACATCTTCTTAGCTTGAGGATTTGCCATCTCTAAAAGCTCCCTCTATCCCCACACACCTAACTTCATCTCACAGTGATCATTCCTGGGTTTTTATTCTTATGGTATCATATGACAATTTCTTTGGGTGATTGTTTACTGTATTGCACAATATTTGAGATGAGAGACCCACTATTTACGCAATTCTGCCCTAGTCCTTGACTCTTTGGATAAAGGGGCATAGGTCTACTCCTTTGTTAGCTGCTAAAGACTAGTTCTGGCTCTGGTATCAGGCTTTCACTTATAATAATAATTAAAACAAAACAGCATTAACATAAAAGTTAAGGTGAACCGTGACTGAATACTGCATATGTGCCAAGCACTCAAGCACTTTACAAGCATTCTATCATGTGATACTCAAAATAGTCCTTTAATTAGATACAGTTCTATCCCTATTTACAGATTAGGACATTGAGGCTTGTCATGTATCTGAGGTCATCCAGCTAGTAAGAGCAAGAGTTGACACTAGGCCTGATGGCTCTGGAGTCCATGCCCTTAATTGCTGTTAAGCCCCCTCACCGCAAAAGTTTCCAGTGTGTGCTCATAGCTTTTTTCTCCAGCTCTTACTCTGTTAAGAGAGGTTCAGGAGGATACTATTTTGGAGCTACTCTTTAGGGAACATGTGAATCAGCTAATCCTTTGTTGCTGAAAACAAAACAACATCTCCACCATCCTTTTCAGAGTAAATGGGGTTTATTATATTAAGCAGTAATGCTTATAATTATTATAAATAAAATACTTATGTCTTATGTAACATAAGACAATAACAACAAAATCTATGTGGCAGGAAGCAAGTTAGGGCTCAGTCTCATTATTTTTAGGCTCTCTGCAAACAGTCCTTCCCAAGTCTAATGGGAGATGATCCTAGGACAAGGCATGGCTGATCTCTAGGAGCATATTCTGTGTCACATTAGCCAGGTCTCCTATTATTGGGCCAAAATGCAGACGTTTGCTCCTTACCATAATGGCCTTGATGCTATTCTACTGATCATTAAGATATGATCATTATGCCTATTCCATTCACCAACTCAGGCAGATGTTAAGGGTATTCCATCAGGAATGAAATCATTGATTGGGTTTACATACTTGATCAACCTTAAAAATGGGCAAAGTTGGGGGCTGGCCCAGCAGTGTAGTGGTTAAGTTTGTGTGTTCCACTTTGGTGGCCTGGGGTTCATGAGCTTGGATCCTGGGTGCAGACCTACACACTGCTCATCAAGCCATGCTATGGTGGCATCCCACATACAAAAATAGAGGAAGATTGGCATGGATGGTAGCTCAGGGCCAATCTTCCTCACTGAAAAATAAGGGGGGGTGGGGGGGTGGGGCAAAGTATAGCCAAGATGCAGCACAAAGATTCAAGTTCAGGTGCAATCATGTGGGGTAGCCAGAAGACACAGAAAAAGGAAAGTGCTTTTACTGTGCAAACAAATGTGACACTTCTACATAAAGATGAGTTTGAATATTTATTGGGTTGGCTGTTCTTCCTTGTCTTCATGTAGTTTCAAATAAATAAATGACATTCTGTTATTTGAGAAATGTCAATTGAGCATCAGCTGGGAAACAGACACTGGTAAGTATTGGGAAAGGGACTTGCATTATTTTGCAGAGAATATGAACAGATTGTAATGATAGGAGATAAAAATAACTTGAAAGTCCGTATATGAAGGTAAATTGAGAAATTCTTATGAGTCTTTTCGACAGCAGCTCACCTGTAAGGGACAAATTCAATTTCATTCTAAATAGGTAATGGAACATATACATTTAGTTATACAGATTATTAAAATAAAGTTTATTGCATTTTAGTACCAATGGAGTTCAATAAAACTTCTCTTCCTCGGGGCTGGACCCGTGGCCGAGCAGTTAAGTTCACACGCTCTGCTGCAGGCGGCCCAGTGTTTCATTGGTTCGAATCCTGGGCGTGGACATGGCACTGCTCGTCGAGCCGTGCTGAGGCAGCGTCCCACATGCCACAACTAGAAGGACCCACAATGAAGAATATACAACTATGTACCGGGGGGCTTTGGGGAGAAAAAGGAAAAAATTAAATCTTTTTAAAAAAAAAAAGTTCTCTGCCTCTGTTTATATAGTGGGTATGCGGTACCTAAGAAATTGAGGTTATTTGAATGAAAGTGAGAGAACTTTGTATGAGAGGGAAGGGCAGGCCTAATTTGAGAAAATCAGCTGTAAAATATCCCTTCATTACCACAGGGAAATAGCAAATCAAGTGTCCTCCTTCTTTGGCTAAATCTTAGTGGGTAAACCTTAAATTAAATGTCAAATTTCTGGATTCATGTCTGCAGTCAATGGGAAATTATCTTAAAATCTGGGCATACTTGTAAATTTTTCTTAGGATTTAGAGAAGGTATGTAAAGACAGTAAATACTGTACAATTATTGCAGTGAAGTGATGAAAACAAGAAACGAAATCTCAGAGACTAAACCTAACAAAGGCTGACTTCTTATATTGTACATCTGTTGAGGGTTGCTGAGAGCTATATTCTAGATCATCCTCATTTCAGAACCCAGCTGACAGAGCAGCAACTCTCTGGAACATTGCATGCTGATTTTGCACAAGAAAAAGAGAAAGTGGTAAAGCACATACTAACTCTTAAAGCTTCCATTAAGAAGTAAACACACATCACTTCCACTTACATTTTATTGGCCAAAGAAAGTCATATTGCCACAGCTGAGTTCAGAGGAGTGGTCAATTACAATACTAGCCTGTGGTTGAAAGACGAGGGAGAATAAACTATTATTGTTAACCGCCTTAATGGCAGTTATAGCATATTAACATGAAGTTTATCTTTACCTAACATGACTTCACCCTTTATATTATAGAATACAAAATGTGTCTCATAGTCTCAAAAATTATACAAAAAGTGATTATGCAGTGTCAAAGTACACAATGTCAATATTATATGTCAAAATTATACATGTCAATGTTACCTCTCCAATCTACCGTCATATTGTGGGCTCAAGAAAAGCAAGAAGAAAAGCGGAAGTGTCATTATGACTCATTTTTGCTAAAATGGGCCTTACAATAAGCCATACTGGGTGGCCTTGGATGGAAGTAGATACTTAGATTGTGGCAGACACTTTCACACAAACACCCAGAACGATGTGCTTCAGAATTCACTTAGGTGTTGCATACAGCAAAAATGTTGAGGAATAAGCCATCCTTTAGTGATTTCAAGTAATGGAAAGTTGTGTATAAAAAACGTATAACAAATTTTAAATAACCCTGACACTGCACTGAAGAAGAAACTAATGTGCATTTACCAGTGGGCCTAGTGGGAAACATGGAACAAACAAGAAGAAGAGCCCACCGTGAGGTCTGTAAAAGCATCCCCTGCTGTCCTCACCCCTGGTGCCACACCTGTCACCCAGCAATCAGGAGATTCCTCTTATGAAGAGCAATCAGCACAGGATAGCCTTGGGATTTGAAAAGAAAGAAAGAAAATTACATCCTACGTTTCCCTGACTTGCATGTCAATTATCCCATTTTGCTAAAGCATGACAAAATGAAAAGTGTATCTGGATTCAGTTAGAGTAAAAACTCACTGAAAGGTAGGAATACAGAAATAATATTTTGGAGGGAGAAGAAAAAAATAGATGTTCTCAGCTCCCCAGGGTGAGCCCTAAAGTCAACACTGAAAAAATAGAGCATGTTATCTATTCTGCGCCACTGCAAGTCCAAATGTGGCTTGTAGCATATGCAGTTCTGTTTCCTAAATGTTTCGGGGCCAAATCATGCTGGGAGCAAGACTTTGGGTGTGTTTGTCAGGGAGGGAGGGGGTGAGAGTGGGAAAGGAGTCAAGATAAAGCCAAATAATAAATTTTGAATCAATAAGTCAAAGATATTATATGGACATTTAAACTCACCTCTCTGTGTGAGTAAATTATTGCAAATTAATCCCAGTGCAGCCACTCTTTGGGTTTGGTCCTGCTTTCCGTTGTAATGTTTTGAATTCACATTTGTCTATTAAATCCAACCACATTTCTTAGAGAGCTCCATCAGCCTGATGGTCTACACATGAGCAGGCTCAGAGGGTATTATGCAAGGGCTATAATTTACCTATACAATTTTGCTAACGAACATTTCCTGAGAGCTTAAACTCTGAGCAGTGAATGGAGATATTGGAAGGGTAATTCACAAATTCTTTAAGATAACTTTGGTTTTCACAAAACAAAATAAAAACACATTAATCCTTAAAACCCCTTAGACATTAAAACTGGATTTTCAATAGCAAACCACTCAGCAAAGTAGTTGTGACCCAAGCTACAAGATAACATTGAAAAGACACATTAACGATGTTAGTTAAATTCAAATTGAAAATTTTATTTCTCCTGTATGAATTAAAAGAGATTTCTGTTAATCTTTGCCACATGGCTATGAGGCTATGGCTTCTGCAGGAGGAGACCAGTAAGAACTAAACAGTTGAGGCAATTGATTTGAAGCCAGAGAGCCAGGCTATTATGCAATCTCAGCAAGCACCCACAGCCCAACTTTGCCCAATTTTGAGTCTGGAGTTTTTTCCATTAAGCTAAGCTTCCATTCTCTCTGATGCCTACTACCAGGTATTAACGTTGTTTCCTTTTTAATTCTCTCTTTATGTAGGCCTTCCAGGGAGTAAAGTCAATCACATTGACAGGATGGGGTAAGGTCTGGAGAGGGGGAGTACTACTCACTGTGTTCTGGCCTGGTGTATTTTATTGAACATAGTTCTTATTTTACAAGATATTGGACTAATGTCTTATTGTCAACAAAATGCATTTTATGAGCTCATAACTCTGATTTCATAAAAGCCTCAAGATATGCAAACCTAGGGAGAATAGTAAGATGTTCTTTGAGTTTGCCAATGATTCAGCATTCAACAAAAAGTCTTTGAGTGCCTGATGTGAACAAGCTCTACTCTAGGGAATTGAGGAATAAAAATACAACCTCTGGACACAGAAGAGACAAAGATCCCTCTGGCATTCTAGTAACTGATAATTGTTTATTTACTCCGCAAATATTCATTGAGTACCATGTGAAAGATGATCTGGAAGACTATAACCTGCCATGTAAAGCAATCAATTAGAAGATGTTGTCTCATACATTGCCTCTGACCAGACTTATCAGCTAATTTACTCCTCAGAAAAATCCACCAAATTTAATATAGGAATATACAAATTATAGCATGCTTTGTTAAAACAGCTTCATAAATGTATTTTGAGCAAATATAGCCAGTCAAAAAAGAGTGCATACATAGTATCCGATTCCATTCATATGAAGCTGAAGAAGAGGCAAAACTATTCTATGGAGATAGAGATCTGAAAAGTAGTTACTTCTCATGAGAAGACTATTGACTGGAAAGCATTAGGAATCTTTCTGGCGTGATGGAAAAATTCTTTATTTTGATCTGAATGGTGGGTACATGGGTTATGCACATGTAAAAAGACATCTAGCTATTCAATTAGGTTTTGTGCATTTTATTGTATATAGAATGTACCTCAGTAAAAAGCACAATGCCCAGACAAAACAAAGTCTTGATTCTCATAGTTAGTATCCTCCAAGACAGGCTATTCAACAATTACTAAACAGGTTATATTGAGACTTTACAGAATTGTAAAAAAATTATTTTGAGAATGAATGAACTCTCTATTATGTTCTGTTGGTCTATGTGTCTGTTTTTTATGTCAGTATCATACTGTTTTGGTTACTGTTACTCTGTAATACATCTTTAAAGCAGTTAGTGTAATGCCTCCAGCTTCTGTCTCAGGAATGTTTCAGCTATTCTGGGTCTTTTGCGGTTCTGTATGAATTTTAGGATTGTTTTTTCTATTTATGTAAAAAATGCCATCAGAATCTTGATAGAGGTTTCCCATATCTATAGATGGCTCTGGGTAATATGGACATTTTAACAATATTAATTTTTCAAATCCATGAACATGGGATATCTTTCCATTTATTTGTGTCTTCTTCAATTTTGTTCATCAACGTCTTATAGTTTTCAGTGTACAGATCTTCCACCTCCTTGGTCAAATTTATTCCTAAGTATTTTGTTGTTTTCAATCCTACTATAAATAGGAGTTTTTAAGATAGTTCTTTGTTAGTATATAGACACACAGATGATTTTTATGTTGATTTTGTATCCTGCAACTTTACTGAATTTGTTTATTAGTTATAACAGTTTTTTAGGGGAGCATTTAGGATTTTCTGTATATAAGATCATATCATCTGCAAGCAGAGACAGTTTTACTTGTTATTTTCTGATTTGGATGCCTCTTGTTTCTTTTTCTTGCTTGATTGTAATTAAACAGAATTGAGAGTCCAGAAATAAAACCATGTATATATGCTCAACTAATATTTGACAAGGAGCCAAGAATACACAATGGAGAAAGGATAGTCTCTTTAATAAATGGTACTATGAAAACTAAATATTCACATGCAACACTAGATGCCTGTCTTACCTCACTCACAAAACGTAACTCAAAATGGATTAAAGACTTCAATGAAACTATAAGACTCCTAGAAGAAGAAAACACAGGGAAAAAGCTTCTTGACATTGGCCTTGGCAGTATTTTTTATATGTGATACCAAAGCAATAAAGCATAAATAAAAAGTGTGACTACCTTGAACTAAAAAGATTCTGCACAGCAAAAGAAACCATCAACAAAATGAAAAGGCAACCTACGGAATAAGAGAAAATATTTGCAAACCACATATCTGATAATGGTTAAAATCCAAATATACAAGGAACTTAAACTCAATAGCAAGAAAAAAAAACCCAAAATGACACACAAATAATTTGATTAAAAAACAGGCAGACACATGAAACCAACAGGTACGTTAAAAGGTGCTCAACATCAGTAATCATCAAGAAAATGAAAATCAAAACCAGAATGAGACATTATCTCATACCTGTTAGAATGTCTATTATCAAAAAAAGCAAAAGATGGGAAGTGCTGGCAAGGATATGGAGAAAACAGAACCCTGTATACTGTTGGTGTGAATGTAAATTGGTACAGCCAGTAAGGAAAACAGTATGCAAGCTCCTTAAAAAATTAAAAATAGAACTACCATGTGATCCAGCAATCCCACTTGTGGGTACAAGTCTGAAGGAAATGAAATCACTATCTCAAAGAGATACTTGGACTTCCATGTTTATTACAGCATTACTTATAATAGCCAAGACATGGAAACAACCTACGTGTACATCCACTAATGAATGAAGAAAGGAAGTATGGTGTGTGTGTATATATATATAGAATATATATATATATATGTGCAAAGGAATATTGTTCAGCCATAAGCAAGAAGAAAATCCTCCCATTTGTGACAACATAGATGAATCTGGAGGGCATTATGCTGAGTGAAATGAGTCAGATGGAGAAAGACAAATATATGTGATCTCATTTATATGTAGAATCTGAAAAAAACAAACTCATAGAAACAGAGGGTAGATTAGTGGTTGCCAGGGACAGAGGGAGGGTGTGGGAAATGAGTGAAGGTGATCGAAGAGTACAAACTTCCAGTTACAACATGAATAAGGTCTGGGGATGTGATGTGCAGCATGATGACTCTAGTTAACAATACTGTATTGTATATTTGAAAGTTGCTAACAGATCTTAAAAGTTTTCACCACACACAAAAAATAGTAACTATGTGAAGTGATGAATGTGTTAACTAACCTTATTGTAATAATCATTTTCCAGTACACATGTATATCAAATCATCACATGCACACCCTAAAATTACACAATGTTATATGTCAATTATATCTCAATAAAACTGAAAAATATTAAATTAAAAAAAGAATGAATTTATTCTAAGTAAGAAGTATGTGTATATTACCTTCATATAAATGGGATTTATCCAACTACAAAGTAACAGCCACCCATTTTTCTCTGTGCCCTCTTAGCCTACATGTCTAGAAAGGAGTAATCCTTTTATTTTGGTGAGGACAAAACTCTTTTTGGCTGTCAGAATCACTTGCTTATTGAAGTGCTAGCCAAAAATAAACTCTAGGCAGAAACATAAGTACTATCATATTTCCTGTGCAAAAGAAATATTTAAAATTCTACCTGACTTCAGAGAAGTCTAACCACTTTCTTGGTGCTTATGTGATAAACTCAAATCGGTTAGCAATATCTAAGATAGTACTATTACAAGTAAATTTTTAAAATATCCTTTCTGCAGGAATTTACATAAGAATACCTTAAAGTCAAATCACTTTTTTGAAAATGTTTTCATATATTTTAATGTTTCCTTAATTTTCACAGTAACTCTGAACTAAGATGGGCAAAACCGCTTTCTTTTGTAATACTCTTGCTGATTATTATCAAGGAATTACCAACCTGTACTATTCCTTTATTTAGTTTAGGAATCCAAGGTAAAATTCTTAGTAAAAAAATAATAATTGAGATTTCTATAAACATTTTATAGTCTACATAAGAATATTAACAATACCAGTGGTTTGTGTACTTTATAAATACAGGAATCCAAGAGCAGGAGAGGTAATATGCATTAACTTTATGCAATTAAGGTAATTTAATCAAGAAATCTAGTTTCACTCCGTAAAATTCAATGTCTATGAATAAAGCTTTGCAAGTTAAAACACTTTAAATAAAACTTCACTCTAATATGGCTTGATTTCTTTTGATCCTTTAGAGTTGAAAAAGGATGCAAAAGCAAAAATTCATAAACAGAATGGAATTCAAATGATGTAGATGAAATGCTCTTGAATTTTTCTAATGATTTGCAGATCTCTGAGATTAAGATGAACATTCTAAACAAAGTTTCAAAAAACTGATGGTCTGTGACATTGTAAGGAGTTTATTGTAAACACGGAGAATATGCTCAAATATCCCTTATTACAGGAAATCAAAACATAAATTACTTTGTAAAGAATGAAAGAAAAAATGCTTTGACCTTTAGAAAGTCTTTTCATGGTTAAAAAATCTCCTTCCCAATATGCTTCTTTGGGAAACAACAAGGACAGTATTTAAACCCATGATATAATAGGGGTTAAACAACAGATAGTAACAGATTAAATAAAATCTCTGATGTTGTAGAATTTCATTTTGTTTTGGTTTCATGATGCTGTAAAATTCCCAGGTTGAAAAAAATTGGTTAATAGTCCTTGTTTTTCCATCTGCGTTCTGATATTTGCCACTAAATAAACATCACGTATAGCTGGATTTGTTAATGCTATGACTTGAAAAGTGCCAAGATCTCTCAAATTAGAAAATTTTTGAAGTTTATCTGAGAATTACAAGTGAATATACTGTCTCTTAGAGTTGAGATATGTGCATTTATAGTTAAGGTCTATTTCAAAGGCAACTTTCCTGATAGGAAGTTTATTGTGCTGCTTCAGATACTTGAAGTTTGTTTTCTAAATTACATTATGGTTTGAAAATCTGTCACTTCTTTATATTTCATTTGGAATAACTCTTCAAGTACCGTTGTCTCTCCTTAGGTCAAACTTTTATTAATAGAGAAGCATCATAAGAGTCAGAAACTCATAACATCAGCAATGTGCTGTTTTAAATAGCTCCATGTAGTTTCTTCCAAGTTGGTGTTGTCTTGAAGTGTAAGCTTTTGGAGATCAGGCATTATATTAATTTTAGCCACCTACTTCTTCATGCTGTTAAGAACATGAATAGTATCCAAAAAACTGAATTATTGACCAGCTTTCAGATACGGTTGCATTTGGTTTTCTGCTGTTGTTGTTGAATTTTGTTTTGTTTTATTTGAACATTTTATTTATATATATTTAAAATTATTTGTCTTCATTTTTTATTGTGGTAAGAACATAACATGAGATTTATCCTTTAAAAACTTTTCAATGTACGATATATTATTGTTAACCATAGGCACATTTTTGTACAGCAAATCTCTAGAACTTATTCATCTTGCATAATTGAAAATTTATACCTGTTGAACAGCAACTCCCTGTTTCCCCATCCCCTAGCTCCTGGCAACCACTATTGTACTCTCTGTTTCTATAAGTTTTAACATTTTACATACCCATATAAGTGTAATCATGCAGTATGTGTCCTTTTGTGACTGTTTTTTTTCACGTGACATAATGGCATCAAGCTTCATCCATGTTGTTACATATCACAGAATTTACTTCTTTTTAAAGGCTGAATAATATTCCAATGTATGTGTTTGATACAGTTTCTCTATTCATTTGATGATGGATATTTAGGTTTTTCTCACATCTTGACTATTGTGAATAATACTACAACAAACATGGGAGTTCATATATCTTTCTGAAGTCTTGCTATCAATTCTTCTGGGTACACAACCAGAAATGGGATTGCTAGATCATATGCTAATTCTATGTTTAAGTTTTTGACAAATGTCCTTAGCAGGTGGACCATTTTACATTCCTACCAAGAGTGTACAAGGGTTCCCTTTCTCTACATCCTCATCAGCACTTGTTATCTCTCTCTCTCTCTTTTGAATAATAGCCATGCTAACCGGTGTGAGGTGATATCTCATTGTGGTTTTGATTTGCATTTCCCTGATAATTCGTGATGTTGAGCATCTTTTCATATGTCTGTTGGCCATTTGTATGTCTTCTTTGGAAAAACGTCTATTAGAGCCTTTAGATCAAATTATTAGGGTGTTTTTGCTTTTGAATTGTATGAGTTCCTTATATATTTTGGATATTAACCTCTTATAAGATATATGGTTTGCAAATATTTTCTCTCATTCCATGGATTGCCTTTTCATTTCGTTGATTGTTTCCTTTGCTGTGAAGAAGCTTTTTAGTTTGATGTAGTCCCATTTGACTGTTTTACTTTTGTTTCTTGTGTTTTCAGTGTCACATCCAAGAAAGCATTACCAACTCAATGTCATAAGGCTTTTTCCCCTATGTTTTCTCATAGGAGTTTATGGTTTCAGGTGTTATGTTTAAGTTTTTCACACATTTTTAGTTGATTTTGTCTATGATATAAGATAAGGTTTTAATTTCATTCTTTTGCATGTGGCTGTCCAGGTTTCCCCAAAACATTTTTTGAAGAGACTATCCTTTCCCTATTGTGTGTTCTTTGCACCCTTGTTGAAGATCAAACGACCGTATATATGCAGGTTTATTTCTGTGCTCCCTATACTATTCGATTGGGCTATGTCTGTCTTTATACCAGTAGCATACTGTTTTGTTTACTGGAGCTATGTAATGTATTTGAAATCAGAAAGTATGATGCCTCCAGCTTTGTTCTTTCTTAAAATTTCTTTGGCTATTCGGGGTCTTTTGCCGTTCCATATGAATTTCATGATTTTTTTCCTACTTTTGTGAAGAAAGCCATTAGAATTTTTGTAGGGATTGTATTGACCTTAATCTTGTAGATCGCTTTGGGTAGTATGGGTATTTTAACAATATTAATTATTCTAGCCCACGAACAAGGGATGTTTTTCCTTTTATCTGTGTCTTCATTAATTTATTTCTATTAATGTTTTGTAATTTTCAACGTACAAGTCTTTCACCTTGTTGGTTAAGCTTATTTCTAAGGATTTTATAGTTTTTGATGCTATTGTAAATGGTATTTTTTTCCTGATTTTGTTTTTGGACAGTTCATTGTTAGTGTATAGAAATGCAATTGATTTTTGCATGTTTAATTATATCCTGCAACTTTACTAAATTCCTTGATCAACTTTTCGTGGAGTCTTCAATGTTTTTTCTATTTAAGATCACGACATCTACAAAGAGATAATTTTACGTTTTCCTTTCTGATTTGTATAGCTTTTATTTATTTTTCTTGCCTGATTCCTGTGGGTAGGACTTCCAGTACTATGTTGAGTAGAAGTGGTGAAATGGATGTCCATGTCTTGTTCTTGATATTAAAAGAGAACCTTTGAGTGTTTCACTGTTGAATATGATGTTAGCTGTGGGCTTCCCATATAGGCTCTGTATTATGTTAACATAAATTCCCTTTATACCTAGTTTGTTGAGATTTTTTTTTTTTTTTTTGCCATGAAAGAGTGTTCAATGATGTCAAGTGCTTTTTCTGCATCTTTTGAGATGATTATGTGATTTTTTTATTCTGTGTGTTGTATCACATTAATTGATTTGTTTATGTTGAATAATCCCTTAAGCTAAAGAATAAATTCCACTTGGTTATGGTGTATGATTCTTTTAATGTGCTGTTGAATTCAGTTTACTAGTATTGTGTTGAGGATTTGTGCATCTATATTCATCAGAGATATTTGGACGTTTTAAAGCTTCATTGTCCTTCAAGTGAAACACACCATTAATTCATTCAATAAACATATATTAAACCTCAGTAATATTCCTTAATTTAAAATGACTATGATGAATCCACTGCTTTCACATCTGCTGAACAGCTTTTTTGGTTAAGAATGCAAGTAGAAAGCTTAACTATTTGGTTTGCCTTCTTATCCTCTTCAGTTCTAAGATAAAGTATGAGATTAGTCATCATAGTTCTTTTCCCCCAGCATTTCCAACATAAACATGTGGCTTATTTACTGGCTACTTTGATTTTTAAAGATGGCAAAACTCTAACACCGAGCAACATTTTATACATTTTACATATTGGCCATAGTCATTGTCCTAAAAACCAATAGCATGGTATGCATTTTGATATACTGTCACTTAGTAGTCAATAAATATTTTCAACTGTATTCATTTAAATGAGAATTGGCACTATCTAATGCTTACAACTAATGCAACATATATTGCTTTTAGGGTAAATTTTCAGGAAAACAAACTTTAAATTTCATCTGAACATCACTAATAAGCACACAGTTTTTTTAATCTAGAAAAATATAGAGATATTAATTGAAATTATCTCTCTCATAATTCTGATTTTTTATTCTCCTATTCTGTTTTATTTTTGTCACAGCATTTACTATTATTAGATTTTGAAAAAATTATCTGTTTCCACAGAGTGTGACTTCCTAGAGAAGATAACTTGAATTTTTTATTGCTAAGTGTTCTATTGCCCAGATATTGCATGATGTATAGTAAGTGATCAACAAATATTTGCTAAAATAATATGTTAAATAAATATAATTATGTGAAAAATTGTTGAGGATATAAGCTTGATGCTTTTTATAACTGTGATGTAGAATATTAAGGATATTTCTTGAGTTCTAAATATTTCTGTAAATATTAAATGCACACACTCACCCCAAGATAACATTTTGAAATATATTTTACGTTTTAGTAACATCAGTGGTTTAGAGTTCAATTGAAACTCAAGCTCATGAGAGACATTAGGCTTAAACAAGCAGCACATTACTTAGTTTTTTCAAAAGGATACGGGACAGGTAGCAACACAGCATGCTTTTACACAACAGAACAATGCTTCTGATTTCCCAGTCACTTGGGACACGTGGTCATAAGAGATGAATCTGAGTGAAGACACATCTTCTCAGCTCAGATGAGTCTTCAGCTCTAGGATCCCTTTACTTTTACTCTTAGAATATTACACAGCTCTCTTAGGTGTACAAGATGATCAGGTAGCCATGAATTCGTCTCAGGTCTTTGTGACTAGTTCCTATTCTGTGGTACAGCTGCAACCCGTAAATACTATTTATTCATTGCTTAATAAATAATCTCAACAATATGTTACAGGTATTTTATTCAGTTTACAGTCTTTGTTCAAATTTTCATTTATCTTGATTCTGGTGTAAATATTTTGTAACAATCATTGGCTTAATGTTGTAACGAGGATTAAACCAAGATTCCAATCTCCAGCATCCTCTGGATTTAGAGGAAAGTCATAGAAGTCATCTAACCCTTTCCTTTTATACTTCTAAGCATGTGAAAAATTGGAAGAATTTTTCAGGTATTGTATAAGTACCTAAATTCATAATATTTTTAAGACTCTAAATAGAAAATCATATTTTCAAAAGAGTTTTTTAAAGCAGGAATACTATTTAATATTTGTAATAGCTATAAAATGTTTTAAAAAATTAAACCTAAAGTACAGGCCTAATGCCCAAGATTTTTTAATAAGGAAAAGAGCATGAGAAAATTCAAAGATACATGAGTAAAACAAATTGACAGAAACCTTTTAACGTACGTTAAATAAATATCAATAGGAATGAAAAGAAATATTGAAAAATATAAAACAAGATCAGAGTGCAATGTTATTAGAAACAGAAAGTAACAAAGCATAAGATAAAAACCTAAGACAGCAGGAGGAATGTTATGTTCCAGATAACTAAGGAGCTGAAAGAAACTATACTTGATAGTTATTGTGAGGCTATTAATCACATGGGTACCATTATGTTCAGTTACGGTTAAAAGAGAAATTCATATATAATGATGAGGGCACATTTTTCCTGATGGACTGAATGTTGATTTAAAAACTCGATAATGAAAAGAAAATTGAAATTTAAGTGATAATTATAAAGAAAAGAGAATCTGAAAAGGGCTTTATAAAATGAGTTGAACTAGTGTAACTGCAATAGGAAAAGTTTCTGCAGTTTTCGCAGAAGAAGAGTAAAATTAAAGGATCATAACTAGATTTGATCTACAATCTTTCTCTAATATGCTATTTTCAATAATTCACATTAAGAGTTAGGAAGTTTGGGGATGTGTTATGCTTGAATTGTAATTCATTTTTTATTACTTACTTTGAAAGTGTTATTTCTCTGAGAACTTTCATTTTATTGCTATTCATTAATGTCATAAAGATAACCTATGATCTTTAAAAACTCCAGCGCTTTTTCTTATTTCTTAAAAAACTCATATACCTGTTTTCCATATAGTCTGTTGAGTGGAAGACAAGATTAAAAACAGAGTCAGAATGACTACTCTTCTCCATAGTACATGCCAGTGTTCCACCAACCTACCCTTTACATTCCTAAATTTATTACAGGAAACATGAAGTTCCACAAGACTTGTTCTCAAGTGTTGGTCTGATTTTGATAAAAGATAGACAATATACAGAGAAGGAAAAGTCTTCCAGGTATCTACAATTTCACTACAATCTAAAATTAAGTTTTGGTCAACATTAAAGATGTTAACCTCATAGGACACAAATAAAATTGTTAAGTAACTTAGATAACCTAATCACTATAGCATGGTCTTTGCAACCATGTGGATAATCAACTTTCCAAAGTTATTCGAGCAAAATTTAATCTGGAACAAATGAAATCTCCTAGAAAGTCAACAGGCATTATTGTTGTTAAAGCAAAGAAGAAGAAAATTCTAGAAATACAGAATTTTCCAGCATGATTTTATGTCTTAAAGAAAGCTAAAGGGATCTTCTTACTGGACTGCATTTAAGAAATGCTCAAATGCATGACAAAGGCAAATATAATAATATAATGGAAATAATTATAGCTGAGAATTATATATGAAGGATCTCAGCTTTGAGATTAAAGGATAGTCACTCAAATTGATTTCCATTTATTATTAAGAATAAAGTTATATTGATAATCACAAGAGCTATTATATATTGAATAGATACTCTTTTCCACACACAAACTTAGGAACTTTGTAGACCTATTTTAATTAACTCCTAGGAAATGTCTCTGAAATATGAATTATTATCAATTTTACACATAAGAAAATAAAAATAAGAGAGTCAAAGTAACAATTTTACACATAAGAAAATAAAAATAAAAGAGCCAAAGTAAAATGCTCTGAATCACATGATTAGAAAGTAATACATTTGGAATTTGTTTGGATTCTGTCTGAGTCCAAGAGTTATGCTCTCTCCACTGCTTCATGCAAAACTCCTGCTCACAGAGAATCAGCAGAACTATTCTACTATAAAGGATGCCCATAAAGATTTGGCTTCAGTATTTCAATATATTCTTTGTGTTTATTATGTCTTTTCTTATCAGAGACATAATAAGCTATCCTGAGGAAAGTATTAGAGGGGTGTTTATAGTGAAGACAAACTATATCAATGTAATCTTCTTCTCTTTTAAAAAGGGGAAGCATTCACTTTGAGACTAGTGAGGAAGAGGGAAGCATTCCTGCTTCTTTAACTTGTTTTGGCATGAATCAAGTTTCACAAAGCTTTGGAATATGGTGTATGGAACTAGATTTATCTTCTAACCATAAATAACTTAAAAATGAGACAATATATGAAAACAACAGATACTAAGACTCTAGGTATTAAGCAATGAAGAATAGTAATTGCTAAGAGGTAGGAAATAAACAGGGTTAACTAATATTGCACCAATTTAGTGTATGAAGAGAGTTCCAATCATAAAGCAGGAAAGAGGAACCCTCATAGAACCCAGAGGCTTCCTTGAGTTATGGAGTGGAGAGTATAGGAGGCCAAGGCAGATAGCGTTCACAAGGCAGGGTACCAGAGAGGACGGAATTGCATAGAGAGAGGACTCTAGAGACCAGAGACCTCAAAAAGTCTCCCTCAAATATCATCAAAGTTGTGATCAACATACGCATGTGAAAAAATTACCTAAAGCTGAGGAAACAACATCCAAAAGGATTAAAGAGAAAGATCCCCTAATTTTGGGTATAGTGCTTATGCCTACTAGCAAGAGCACAAAATCTCATACTATATAAAAGATTGAATAAAGCACTGAGAAGGATTTTGCCTCAAAAATAGGTCAAAATTATCCTGAGAATAAATATTACCCTGGCTTTGCTTAAAGCACTTTAAAAGCAAAACTTGAAAGGATGAAACTGTTTCCAAATATATTCCAAATATATTCTAGAATGATGCTCAAAAATATTTATAGAAACAGGAGACAGAAGGCCAACAGGCACATGAAAAATGTTTAACATGGCTAATTATTAAGGAAATGCAAATGAAATGTACAATGAGAGAGCACCTCACATCCATCAGAATGGCTATTATTAGAAAAAAACAAGAAAAAGCAAGTGTTGGAGAGGATGTGGAGAAAAAGTAATCCTCACACACTGCAAGTGGAATGTAAATTAGTGCAGCCACTATGGAAAACAGTATGGAGATTTCTCAAATAATTAAAATTAGAACTACCATATGATCCAGTTATTCCACTTCTGAGTATTCACCCAAACAAATGAAAACACTAATTCAGAAAGATATATACAACTCTATGTTCATTGCAGTGTTATTCACAATAGCCAAGATTTGGAAGGAACCTAAGTGCCCATCAGCTCATCAAAAGATGAAAGGATAAAGAAGATGTGGTATATATATACATATATACATATACAATGGAATACTACTTAGCCATAAAAATATGAAATCTTGCCATCTGTGACAACGTGGGTAGACCTGGAGGGTATTCTGCTAATCGGACGCTCGAGGGTATTCTGCTAATCAAAATAAGTCAGATGGAGAAAGATAATTACTGTATGACTTCACTCATATGTAAAAGAGAAACACATAGATACAAAGAACAGATTGGAGGTTACTAGAGGGGAAGGGAGTAGGGGGAGGGTAAAAGAAGTAATGGGGCACATATAGACAATGAGAGAGGGCAACTAGACTTTGGTGGCGAACGCAATGAAGTCTATAGAGAAGTCTAAATATAATGATGCATGCCTGAAATTTATATGTTTTAAAGCAATGTGACCTTAATAAAAAAATAGAAAGAAAAATATCCAGGACTCAATAAGTTAAAATTAACAATTTATGCCACCAAATAAAAAATTATTAGGCATGCAAAGGAGCAGGAAAACACAACCCAGATATCAAGACAAATCAATCAATTGAAACTGATACAGAAATGATATAGATGATAGCATTTGTAGAGAAGACATTTAAAACATACAATGGAGAAAGGAAGTCTCTTCAATAAATGGTATTGGGAAAACTGGACAGCCACAAGCAAAGGAGTGAAAGTAGACCATTATCTTACCCAGTACACAAAAATCAACTCAAAATGGGTTAAAGACTTGAATGCAAGTCCAGAAACCATGAAACTTTTAGAAGAAAACATAGGCAGTATGCTCTTTGACATCAGTCTTGGTAGAATATTTTCAACTACCATGTCAGACTGGGCAAGGGAAACAATAGAAAAAATAAACAAATGGGACTACATCAAATTAAAAACCTTCTGCATAGCAAAGGAAACCATCAACAAAACGAAAAGACAACCTAACAATTAGGAGAATATATTTGCAAACCATATATCTGATAAGGGGTCAGTATCCAAAATACGTAAAGAACTCATACAACTCAACAATAAAAAAAACTAACAACCCAATTAAAAAAATGGGCAAAAGATCTGAACAGACATTTCTTCAAAGCAGCCATACAGATAGCGAACAGGTACATGAAAGGATGTTCAACATCATTAACTATTAGGGACATGCAAACCAAAACTACAATGAGATATCACCTCACTCCAGTCAGAATGGCTATAATTAACAAGACAGAAAACAAGTGTTGGAGAGGATGTGGAGAAAATGGAACTCTCATACACTGCTGGTGGGAGTGCAAGCTGGTGCAGCCACTACAGAAAACAGTATGGAAATGCCTCAAAGAATTAGGAATAGCACTGCCACATGATCCAACTATTGCACTGTTGGGTATTTATCCAAAGACAATGATAACTTGAGTGTGTAAAGATACATGCACCCCTATGCTTTTTGCAGCATATACACAATAGCCAAGACTTGGAAACAACCTAAGTACCCATCAAGGTACAAATGGGTAAAGAAGAAGTGGTGCATATATACACAATGAAATACTACTCAGCCATAATAAATTATGAAATCCAGCCATTTGTGACAACATGGATGGACCTTGAGGGTATTATGCTGAGTAAAATAAGTCAGAGGGAGAAAGTCAAATACCACTTCAAGGAAGTAGAAAAAGAATAATAAACTAAGCCCAAAGTTAGCAGAAGGAAGGAAATAATAATGACTGGAGCAGAAATAAATGAAATAAGGACTAGCAAAGAAGTAGAAAAGATTAACCAAACTAAGAGATGAGTTTTCAAAAAGATAAATAAAATCGACTAACCTTTAGCTAAGCTAAGAAAAAGGAGGACTGAAACAAATAAAATCAGAAATGAAAGAAGAGACATCACAACTGATATTACAGAAATACGAAGAGTCATAAGAAACTGCTTCAAACAATTATACCCCAATACATTGCATAACCTGGAAGAAATCACTAAGTTCCTAGAAACAAACAAGACTGAACAATGAAGAAATAGAAAATCTGAGCGGACCAATAATGATTAAGGTGACTGAATCCATAACAAAATATCACCCAAGATAGAGAAACCCATGACCAGATCGTTTAAAGTTTAATTCTACCAAATATTTAAAGAATTAATACTAATCCTTTTCAAACTCTTGCACAAATTGAAGTGGAAAGAGAACTTCCAAACTCATTTCTAAGACCAGTGTTATCCTGATACCAAAACAAGATAAAAACACTACAAGAAAAGAAAATACAGGCCAATATCCCTGATAAAATCAACAAAATACTAGCAAACAATTCAACAGTACATTAAGAGGGTCATACACCATAACTAAGTGGATTTATCCCTGAGATGAAGGATGGTTCAACAAACACCAATCAATAAATGTGATATACCACCTTGACAAATGAAGGGAAAAAAATCATATTATCATCTCAACAGATAGAGAAAAGCACTTGAAAAATGCAATATTTCTTCATAATAAAAACTCTCAACAGATTAGGTATAGAAGGAATGTACTTCAATATGATTAAGGCCGTGGAGGACAAGCCCACAGGTAACATCATACTCAACAGTGAAAAACTGAAAGCTTTTCCTGTAATATCAGGAACAAGATAAGGATGCCCACTCTCACCACTTCTTTGAACAGAGTATAGGAAGTCCTACCCAGAACAATTAGGCAAGTAAAGGAATAAAACGCGTCCAAATCAGAGAGGCAGAGATAAAACTGTCTGTATTTGCAGGCTACATGATATATAGAGAAAACCCTAAAGACTCCACCGCACTAACAGCACTAATAAATGAATTAAGCAAAGGTGCAAGACACAAAATCAACATTCAAAAATCAGTTATTTCTATACACTAACAACAAAACATTTGAAAAAGAAATCAAGAAAACGACTGCACTTACAATGATAGCCAAATACTAAAATACTTAGGAATAAATTTAACCAAGAAGGTGAAAAATCTGTACACTGAAAACTATAAAATATTGATGAAAGAAATTAAAGAATATGAAAATAAACATAAGGATATTCCATGTTTGTGAATTGGAAGAATTAATATTGTTAAGATGTCCATACCATCCAATGCAATCAACAGATGCGACACCATCTCTATCAAAATTCCCAAGGCATTTTTCACAGAAGTAGAAAAAGCAATCCTAGAATTGGTATGGAAGTGAATAGTTAAAGCAATCTTGAGCAACAATAACAAAGTTGGAGGCATCACACTTACTGATTTCAAAATATATTACAAAGCTATAGTAATCAAAACATTATTGTACTGGCATAGAAACAGACACATAGACCGATGGAATAGAATAAAGATCCTAGAAATAAATGCACTCTTGTACAGTCAACTAATCTTCAAAAAAGGTGCCAAGAATACATAGGGATAGGATAGTTTCTCCAATAAATGGTGTTGAGAAACCTAGATATCCACAAGCAAAAGAATGGAATTAGACTCTTATTACACCATACACAAGAATTAACTGAAAATAGATTAAAAATTTATAACACCTGAAATCTTAAACTCCTAACATAAACTTCATAAACAGCCATTATAGAAAATGGTGTGGAGATTAAAAAAAAATGAAAAATAGAATTAGCTTACGAATCAGAAATTGCCCTTCTAGGTATATATCCAAAGGAAATAAAATAACTTTCTGGAAAAGATATCTGCACTCCTATTTCATTACAACATGATTCACAATAGCCAAGATGTGAAAACAACCTAATTGCCTTTGACAGATGAAAGGATAGGGAAAATGTTGCATATAAATCATAGGGGAGACCAAATTCTACTTCTACACTCTTATGGTTTTTAGGATGAGTCTGAGAGTTAAACTGACATCTGGTAGACTAACAGAAGAAAAGCAGACAGGTTAACTTAATATGTTTTATGTGATGTGGGAGGCCTCATAAGGAAATGACATTCCCAAAAAATGGCAAAAGCGAAATGTTTTTATACTGGCTTTAACAAAGAGAGGCAATTGTGGGAAATAACTAAAGTGTCAGGGTGGGGGTGCTGAAAGAAGATGAGAATTATTTTAACAAGATCTGTTGGTATAGAATTCTCTTGGTCACAGCTTCCCATCCTTGATAATAAGAATGTTACTTTCCTTCTGGTATAGGGAGACTATCTTCCATATGAGGATTTCATCTCCTGCTTTCAGGAAGAAAAGGGGAAGGTCAGAGTGCCCTTCTTGTACCTGCTACTTGTTTGTTTGTTCATGTGCAGTTAGCTCAAAATGATTTTTACGTCAAAGACACATATTTTGTAGTGGCATGTTATGGTTTCCTTCGGAATATTATTCAGCCTTTAAAAGGAAGGACATCCTGCCGTTTACGACAACGTGGATGGACATGGAGTATATTGTACTAGTGAACTAAATTAGACACAGAAAGAGAAATAACTCACGATCTCATTTACATGTAGAATCTAAAAAAGCCAAAAGTATAGAAGCAGAGTCGGATGGTGGTTACCTGTGGCTGAGGGGTGGGGTGGGTAGGGGAAATGCGGATATGTTGGTCAAAGGGTGCAAATTTTCAGTTACAAGACAAATAAGTTCTGGAGACAATGTAGAGCATAGTGACTATAGTTACTAATAACATATTATTTACTTGAAATTTGCTAAGAGAGTAGGTCTTAAGTGTTCTCACTACAAAAAAAGACAATTATGTGAGGTGATGGATGTGTTAATTAGCTCAATTGTGGTAATCATTTTACAGTGTATACATACATCACATTGCACACCTTACATATGCACAATTGCTATTTGTCAATCATACCTCCATGAGACTAGGGAAGAAAAAAATGAAATGAACAGCACCCGTATTCGAAAGGAAGAATTATAAGTATCTTTATTCACAGATTATATGAATGTTTATGTAGAAAATCCAATTCAATCTATAAATAAACTATTAAAACTAAAAAGCCAGTTCATTGAGTTTGAAGGATGTGAGATACATTATATATGGCATTCTGTAAAGGTGAAAAGGGAATTCAGCAGAGAAAAGACAGTCTTTACAACAAATAATTTTGAAACAAATAGATATTGACAGGCAAAAAAAATGAACTTTGGGGCTGGCCCTGCAGCCTTGTGGTTAAGTTCAGGGTGCTCCACTTCGGTGGCTCAGGTTTGATTCCTGGGGGTGGGCCTACACCAATTGTTAGTGGCGATGTTGTGGTGGCAACCCACATACAAAAAGTACAAGTTTGGCAACAGATGTTAGCTCAGGGCTAGTCTTCTTCAAGGAAAAAGAGGAAGATTGGTGATAGACATAAGCTCAGGGTGAATCTTCCTCAGCAAAAAAAAAAAGAAATTTGTTCCATACCTCACACATGAACACAAGTTAACTCAAGATTAATCATACACTTAAATATAAAACCTAAAACTATAAAACTTCTAGAATAAAAATATGGGAAAACTTTTGTGATGTGAGTTGGGAAAAAATCTTCTTATATATATAATACCAAAAGCACAATCCATAAAAGAAAAATAAATGCTGAATTGGGGTTCATTAGATTCTAGAACATCTGCTTGTTCAAAACAAACAAAAACATTGTCAAAGAATGAAAAAACAAGCCATAATATTGCAGAAAATATTTGCTTTTAGGGAGATTTCCTCAATGTTATCTTCCTAGGCTTCAGATTTTTTCAGTTTTTCTGTCATATCTTCATCCCTAATACTTCTGCTTTGCTCCTCTGAATATACGTATAAAAATTCATATCTATTTCTTTATATGTTGTGTGCCCATTAATATAGGTCTATAATTATGATTTTATGTATTTGTCCTTTAAATCATATAAAGAAAAAAATGAGAAATTGCAAATCAAAAATACAAAAATACTGGCATTTTTATTTATTTATGTAGTTACTTTTACCAGTATTCTTTTCTTCATGTGATTTCGAGTTAGTGTCTAGTGTCCTTTCCTTTCTGCCTGAAGAACCCCTTTTAGCATTTCATGTAGGGAAGGTCTATTAGCAAAAAATTCCTTCAGCTTTTGTTTTTCTGGGAATATCTTAATTTCTCCTTTATTTTTCAAGGGTCATTTTGCCAGATATGTAATTCTTCTTTGTCAGTTTCCTTTCAGGACTTTAAACATGTCATCCCATTGCCTTCTGGCCCCTATGGTTTATGTTGAGAAATTAGCTGTTATCTTATTGAGAAACCTCTGTAGATGATGAGTTTCTTCTCTTTTGCTGCTTTCAAGATTCTCTCTGTTTTCGGCATTCAACAGTTTAATTAAAATGTGTCTTATTTTGTGCTTATTCTTCTTGGAGTTCATTGAGTTTCTCTGATGTATAGATTCACTTCTCTTACCAAATCTAGGAAGTTTCCAGCCATTATTTATTTGAATTTTCTTCCTGACCCCTTTTTTCTCCACTCTCCTTCTGGGACTCCCATTATGCATATTTTGGTATACTTTGTGTTATCTCACAATTTTTTTAGGCTCTGTTCATTTCTCTTAATCATTTTACCTTCTACTCCTCAGACTGGATAATTTAAATTCACCTGCCCTCAACTTCTCAGATTTTTTACTTCTGCCTGCTCAAATTTACTACTGAAAATCTCTAGTGAATTTTTTCATTTTAGTTATTGTACTTTTCAACTCCAGAATGTCTGGTTGTTTTTTTGTTTTTGTTTTTTGTAATTTCTCTCTCTTTGTTGGTATTCTCTATTTGCAGATACACATTTATTGTGATTTCTTTTAGCTTTTTAAACATTTTTAACACAATGGATTCAATGATCTTTCTAGTAAGTCCAACCTCTATGCTTCTTCAGGGACAGTTTCTGTTAATTTCCCTTGTGAATGAATCTACTTTCTTGTTTCTTCACATGCTTTGTAACTTCTTGTTGAAAATTGGAAATTTTGAATATTATAATACAGGAACTTTGGCAATCAGGTTCCCTTTCCTCCTTGGTTTCTGTTTTTGTAGTTTGTTGTGTGTTATAATTGCTCATTTATTTAGTGACTCTTCTAAACTATTTTCATAAAGTCTATTTTTAGTCATGTGAGATCTCTGAAGTCTTTGTTTCTTTAGTTTGTGAAAGAAAGAAAGACAAGAAAAATGAAAAGCTCACCTGCTCTTTTCAGATTAGGGCACCCCTTCAATACATAGCCAGGCTTTTTACAACTCTGATGTAGCATTCATTTCCTCCTCCTGCTGAACCTAGAAATTAGCCAGAGGGGAAAGCTGGAGGTCTTCCCAGGTCTTTTCTGAGCAGAAAACCTGCCCTGGAAATTCATTTGGCTTTCTAAATTCCCCCATATATGTGGTCACTTTTCACTGATCTAATTTCCCAAAGAAATATCCCCAGCTTTCTCTTCTAGGCTTTCAGCATGTCTATTTTTTGCCTCAAATTTATTTTCTTGCCTCAAGCAATAACAAGTTGTTCATTTATCTTACAGAGTTTTCACAGAATACCCTCTGGACAGCTTATTTTCTGCCTGATAGAGTTCTGACTTAAGCAAAACAAAAGCAGGTGCCTTGCATCAATCCGTCAGATAGGCCCCAAATTGGTCAAAACAGACAAGTTCTCAGAGAATAAGATCTGCTCTGCTGTCTCTGGAACCTGGAACCAGGGTTTCACCCTGGAAATGGAAGCTGCTGTCTTCCAGGCCACTACTTTGATAGTGAGGGGGAAGGGTTGAGGGTGAGTAAAAAATGCTGCAAAGATTTTCTACCATTTTCAGGTTCCTTTTTCTTGATTCAGCATTTTTTCAGTTGCTCTAAATCTTTGACTATTTTCCAGAGTTTGGACAAAGTTTTCTCTGACTGTTTTGGCTCCACTTTTCAGTGTTTAAGTAGAGTTACAAACCACTGGAACTACCTAATCTGTCATTTTCACTGACATCGTTCCTCTTTCCTTCTTCTTAATCTTGCATCTACATTACTGTTTGAAGTAATTTTTTGTTTACTTATTTACTTATTTGAAAATTATTTAATTTTCAAGTTAGAGCTGTTTTCTGCTGTCTAATAATCTTTGGTTGTATCTTCATATTTAAAAGTGGGAAAATAAAAAGCTTATTGGAAACACTATACACAGGGGTAGGGCTTACATTTGCAGGCTTCAGTGTTACAGCATTATCTATTTGGATCATTATATTAGGGACCTGCTGATGTATCTTTAGTTCTTTCATCTTTGGCTGATCAGTTCACAAGAGGAAAATTTTCCAGTCATCTCAGAGGATAGGTCTGGCTATTATCATTTTAAGGGACATGTAAAAGAAGAGTTTGAAAGGTTTCAACACTCAGTAAGCAAATCTCACTAAATCCTCTTGCACTTGAAGTGCTCATGAGGCCTTCCATTACAGCACCCCCTCTGCTTTCTTATTGGGGGTTGGGTGCTTCAGTCACCCAGCTTCAAAGAGTCATCAGTCATTCCTCCAGATGTCAGCCCAGTCTTTACCCTCAGCGTCAGAAGTATAATGTGAATCATTTGGAAGTTTCTCACTGCTGGCTAAAGATTCATATTTCCTGTGTCTGCTGTCAGTTACTACAATGTATCTGCTTTCCCCCTGAAAGTTTTTGTTATGATTTCTTCTTTCATTTTCTATGTTCTTGTGGACTTATACTTTAAAATTATTATTCTTTATAATTACCATTATTTTAGTGGAATATTGGTGGAGAAGTGCTAGATATGTTTTTGAACTACTGTCTTTACTCTGAAGTCTGTTTGCAGGATTTCTCATTACCCCTTTTTCTCCGTCTCTTGAATCCAATTTTAAGAACTCGTTTCTAGGATTAAACTTTAGAAATTTAAAGAGAATTCCTAGGATAAATGGTAGAAATAAATTTGACAAGGTGCTCAGAGGAATTTTTCTTACAATGGATAGTCTTACTAGATATCTTGAATGTCATTGTGCAATTTTACTTTAAAATAGTGTTTTAATTCATGAATACCTTAAAACCTTTCTTGACTATAACTTATTACAGAGGTTCAAGATTAGACCAGGCCCTAAGGACAGAAAGCATTTGACCAGCATTTAAAGACTTCCAAAGAAAAAGCATAGTGTTAGACAACTCATACAATGAAAGTTTAGTTGATTCTTCCTCAATAACATTTTGTCAATTCATTACTTTATTTTCATTCCCACATCATATTGATTATTGGCTGAATCTTTATTTTTCCTTTATTTATTGATCCATTGTTTTATATAAATCCATCAAGTAAAGCTGTAGGGGAAAAAAACGTTTATAGGCAAGACTATTTGATTGCTAATTTATATTCCAACTATATTATCATTACACTCTTTAATTTATAAAATTATGTGAAGTCCTCTTCTACTTCATGGTCAAAATTGCAAGGGTATTTCATTTCTCTGTTATTCTTATAGTAGTGTTTGAAAATCCTTTTAAAGATAAGCAATCTTTTCATAGTTTCTTCTAAGTAAAATTTTTCTTTTTAAAGTTTAGGTTATTTAAATAAATGTATCCAAAATATCAATGAAATGGAAAATTTGGATGATTCATTCAAGCAAAAACTAATTGAATGTTTGAGTTTGTTACTCTTGGTGACAAATATGAAAACTAATAAAATTAAATGTGTGGTGTTGAGATTAACAAAAAGCAAAACATCAAATACAAAAGGAAGACCAAGTTCAAAGGAATAAATAGACTGTGAAAATGTTGTAAATCAATGAATACCACAATCTTTTACGTTAAAACTGTGGAACTACACTATAGGGAGGTAGAGGAGGGATAGTTGAAAAAGCAATTATTTGTGTCTTGTAGGAAAGCAAAAACATATTAGGGACTTAGATAAGAGTTTTCAGCGTCTACTCTCAGGGTTTCTCAGAAATACTCTCAATGATGCCTCCTCTGTGCTCATTCAGGACTTTACTTTTTAAGACTTCCATTTGTTCAAGGTTTTCTGCAGTCTTGGTGCTACAGTTTGCTTTCCTTTTCCTCTCGTTAACATAGTCTTAAGTTTTGTTTTAATATTTTAACTTCCCTCTTTGGCATGGTGATCCTGACAGAACATACTTCTTAGTCAAGTTTCTGGCAGGCGTATAACTTGGTCCTCATCAGTCTGGTCAGGCAAGTCCTGGCGCACTGGGTTTCGGTCCTAGAAATTATAACCCAGAGCTTAAGAATAGAATGTATATTAAGAGGCCAGGCCATTAAAGATTAGAAAGTTGGAGTCTGATAGTGGAGACATGATAAGGTAAGGTAGTTTTCTCCTCTCAACTAAATTTCAAGTCTGCACTGCAGAGCTAACATGATGAGCTTGAGAATCATCCAGGTCAGTGTCAATATCTAAGTGGTTAAATATTGGGAGTGGGTAGAGGGGGACAGGTTTAGATAGGAGGACACTGGCAGTGATGAATTCTGGGTCACAATCATTTTAAGGATATGTCCGAATCAGGGTTCCTGGAAGGTCCATCCAGAGTGATGGAAGGATCAACTAGCAGCTGGGAAGATACTGTCTTCCTTATTGAATGTTAGCAGTTTGATTGCTCTAATGCACATGTGAAATCAGGCCACCATTTTCTAAACTTAATACACAAGCAAAGAGTTATCATAATTGAGTCTAGGTATGGTGGCCAAGAGAATGTTGACGCAAAAGATTTATTGCCTCTGATTCTCCTTTATTCCCTACATGGTGTTAATTTCTGTTTTTCCTCGAAAAACTGTGTCCAATCCAGATATAACTGAAAGACAATTGAAATTGATCTTTTGCATTATTTTCAGGAATGGCTTTATCTCTGTGTCTGCCTCTGAACAGAACTCTAAATGCATCTGTATGTGCATAGGATGTAGTCAGGGGGCTGAGAGCTGAGGCTCTGGAGTCAGATATCTGGGGCTTCCTCCACACTACCTAATACTTGTTAGATATGTGACCTAAAACAAGTTAACTACCTCAATATTTCAAATTCTTGATTTGTCAAATGCGTCTAATAATATTACCTACTGCAATAATTGTAGTGAGGTATTAAAGTATAAAATGACATCTTTTTAGGCAATAAGCCTGAATATTTTTTTAGTGTGAACACCCCAAAGGCCCAGGCATCACTAAGTTCTTCCTGGCATTACTAATGAAGAAAAACTTAATTCTATTACATTATTTTATTATGGTTGCTACTTTGCTATAAAATAATAAAACAGAGCTACCGCTTTAAGAATTCACATTAAAAATGATCCACTCCAAACTTGGCATCTAAACAGAAGTCTCTTGCAGATGTACTGAAAGAAGGAATTATAACTGCAATACCCACATAAATGCCTACTGAATTCTCTTTGCCCATCCATAATGCCAAAGTCCTTATGATTCCACAAGACTCTCTTCTTTCACTCCTTGTCCCAGAACATTTTATAATATTTAGCTACAGTCTTGTTTTTATTTCTCTTCCAAGAACTGCTTCAACAATATTTTGTTTAGGATATTTGCATTATGTTTATGAAAACAATTAATCTGTGATTTTCCTTTCTTTAATATCCTTGTCAGTGTTTAAGATGAAGCTTATTCTGTCTCCATAAAATGAGTTTTTAATTATTTCCACTTTATTATCTGGAAGTGTTTGTTTTAAACTGATTTCTTTCTGTAATATGTGGAAATTTTCACTGGAAGTCTTCTCGGCTAGTCGTTTCTTGTGTAGAAGATCTTTGATTGTGTATTTGATGTTTTAACTTAAAATAATAATTTTCATTTTATTCAGCTTTGTAAAATTTATTGTTTTGTCTATTTTGATAAGTTGTGAGTATGTTTGCTGGCATTTGTTCATTTCATCTCAATTTTCAAATTTTGTCACTGAATACAATTATTTGCTTTGTTTAATCTTTTAATGTTAGTATGTTCTGCGGTAATGTAACTTTTTAATTTCTTATATGTGTAATTAGTGAGCCTCTTTTGTGGAACATATAGTTTGTTTGTTGTTGTTGCTTTTTGTTTTGTTTTTTTTTTTAATCCAGTATTGCAATCTCAGTCTCTTAATGAGATTACTTAGTCTATTTACATTTAATTATATAAAATATATGTTAGAAAGATTAGAATGGCATCATTTTGGGCCAGAAAATTCTGAAGAGGAAATACATATTTTGGGAGGAAAGTAATTCCTTTTGGAGAAAGTAAAATACTCAAATTAAAATGAGTTAATTCTACTAGCTTGAAATAGAGGCAATCTTTAAAAAACAGTTAGAAAAAAATACATCTGTGTTTTTCTCTCAAATATTTATTTTAGAATCTCTAGAGCAAAGAAATATAGACTATTTAAGCTGCAAGTCTACCAAGAATGACATGCTCCTCAGTTTAAAATATTGCCTCCTTCCTTTTCACAGATATTCATTGTGGTCTTCAAGGTAGCTTTTGCCTTTGGAACATTAGAAGTCTAATTGTTTTAAATGAAAAATGCCTTCCTGATCAAAAATAGTAGTGTCTGGTTTGTGTTAGGACTACAGATCTTTCATACATGGTGATGTTCACTCAAGAACCCTAGACTCTTTCCCCAGTCAAAAAGTTGACTATAAACTTCAGAAATTCCCTTACTAATCATCCTATATTATTCTTTTTCACCTTCTCCCTTCCCTCTCCTACTTCACGATAGACACATACACATATGTACACAGATACATTATGGCTTTTTGTTTCCCATCTTTGAGTACAAGCATTCTTTGAAAGTCAGAAGAAGTATCTGTGACTATGATTGACCATTTTCTGTTGCTTTGCCACATTAAAACCTTATAGGTGAGCTTCTTGGTTCTTTTAAGTGTTTTAGTGGCATTATGGGAATTAACAATGCCATTTATAGAAACCTCCTAGTACTCTTTAATTGATATTTGCTTTTAAATTCTAAATTATTATTTTGTGATATGTTTTTCGTGTCCCTGAAAAGTTCAAAGTTGAGTCCATACTAAACTTACTAATAACTCAAAGCAATCTTCCAGAGTGCATTCTACTTCCATCTTGTGTGGAATAATATCATTTATCCTACATCTATATATTTTTCATTATATTGCACGTGCTATTTGGGCATTGATGTTCTTTTTGTAATGGAATGAAACAAACTACTGAATATGATATTGTGAGAGTAAGAAATGCATATTGTAAAAACTCTTATTTAAATGTGTAACCAAGCTCCTTTTTGCTCTTGTAGGACCAGAATGCTAGTGGGCTTTTCAAAACCCATTAATGTTGTTCACCTTCAGAACTATTATATCATTTTCACTAGCATATAGGCAGAATTTCAGTGCTTTATAATGAGATATAGTTATATTTAACTGTCTGACTGGAAATCATGAAAGACACAGCATGAGTTTTGCTTGTCTCTTTTCTGTATCAAAACTAACTCATTTCAGCACCTGCTATTATTTGCCTAAGATATATCACCAGGACTAAAGTCTATCATCTAATGCTTCCATGAATGCTTCAACATCATTTATATTTTTAAATATATCATTTTAGACCTTGAAAAACTTTAATTAAAAATGATTATGGATTTCCATTCCAAGATAAAATTTAGCTACAAGGTGATTGAGTCTTTTGAATAAGAAGAAAGATGATCATCAGTGCTGTGACCTATTTTATATTTGAATATCCCTAAGTTTTAGGAAAAATTTGACTGATTTTTATGTCCAATAGAAATTTACATATTGAGGTGCCTCCAATTCCTTTGTAGCCATCTCTTTTTGCCTCTCTTTCCTGTATTCATTCTCAAGGCTTAGCCAGAGATCTGTGATTGTGAACCTTGAGCTAAGTCAAAGAAGGTGTGGAATCTTTATAGGGGAAGGGCTTTGATGAAGAGGAAACTGGGGACTTGGGGTAGCATCCCCACCACCTTAAGTGAGAACTCAACCTCTCATGGGAGTCCTAGGAGGGCTGAGGCCAGTATTATTAATGGAACTTCCAGTACCCATTGCTCCCAACATTTCACTTGCTTACAGACCCTTGATATTGTAGAAAAGCAACATGTTTAGCTATAGAAGAAGATTTATGATTTGGTGTTTCCAGTCCAAGCTAATCTCATTTTAATTTCTACATTCCCCAATCTCCTTTGCAGCAAGTGTTCTAAGTAACAGTTACTCACATTGATACATGTCTTTTGTTTTGTTCCTACCAGTGCTCCAGCCTGTGTTGCAGTGTTCTCAGCAGTCTTGATTCTCTGATCCTGGCTTCCTAATCACTGGATCACACTTCAGGTGGATCTTCCTAGACTCAGTTGTTAACTGTGGTATCCTCACATATTCCCAGTTTCCAGATTGTGGGCACATCATAGCCTCAGTATGTAAATTCAGCTAAGGAGATATAGGAATCATTGAGGGTCCAGATTAGAACTCATTCCTCTAGTCTTCCCAGTAATTTTTTAAGCATCTAATCCCTATATTAAATCATTTTCTGCTTAAAATACCAAGAAAGTCTTCTGTTTCCTACAAGGAACTTGATGGATAGAGCCATACACTTGTTTTTGCAGATAGGGTTGGTCATGTGACACAAGTGGTTGCCAAGGTTATTGGAAGTTTGTTGGATGCCTTCAAGTAAAGATTCTTTTCTGATTAAAGATATAGGGGTATGAAAAGTAGCAGTTGGGCTATCGTGCTCCTTCCCCTCATTTTCCCTCCTCTTCTTCTCTTTGATCTTTGTTATAAGTCTTAGTGTTGTAGCATCTATCTTGCAATCATATGATGACTAGATGAATAAGGATGAGAGACACGATGTTAAGGATCGTAGAGAAGGATGGAAAGAGCCTGGATCCTTGATGATATCATTAGATGCTGAAGAAGATCTAGACTGCCTACTGAATTAGGGCATTGATAGGTTTTCTGTTACATACTGGAAAAATAATTTCTAATTGATAAAATCAAATTACTTACTGATTCCTTCATGGTGATAGACCAAAAGAAAAGGAAGTATGAACTTCTCTCATGAAGCAGATGCTGTCAGTATCATACCCATGTCCCTCAGACTTTATAATTCCAGTGTACTCCAGCCAAGCTTACACAGCCAGGATTAGAATCTCTGTGCTTGAGGAGTTTTCTTGGAATTTCAGAAAGCCTCCTTCCTACTCCTAGAGCAGGAGCTTTTAAAGAATTAATGCTCCCTACGACTACCCCCAAACCAGTGAATCTCAGAAATTGCTGTATAAATATACCAATTTCCTTGTCCCTTGGGCAGGAGAATTCTGAAGCATGTGTTTTGCACCGTTCCCAGACTTGTCTACTGTATTAGTAAGCCTAATAAGTGATCCCTTATAGGTCATCTCCTATATCTCCTATGTATGGGTTGTACTTCCTGAATTAAATAATCGCGCTTAATTTCTTGTCTCAGCATATGCTTCTGAGGGAATCTAAGCTAAGACACTAAACTTGAAATCAAATGAGATTTATCAGGCCCCGGTCAGATAAAAGATGCTCCTCCACTTCAGTCACAGGTCAGTGCACAGAGCCCTGTGGGAAACATATGTGACTTAATCTCTGATTACAGCTTTCCAAAGACTCAGTCACTTTGATTTTGATATATTATCTCAGTTGTGATGATCTGCTGACCATCCCCATCATACAAGTCCTGATGGGTACCAGTACCATGACACCAGCTTCATCACTAGCTGCCAACAATACAATCTATGATTAGTCCACTAACCTTGCTCTACTTACTGTTTCCAAAGACAATTTAACTTTAATTCAATTAGAAGCCTATTTCCCTATTTGCTTTTAAATGCAAATAAAATTTTGAGTTCTCCATAATCAAATGTCTGCCATTTCCATGAACTTAAACCACACAAATTTTACGTCCATATGTGCAGGCAAGCTGGGTAGATTTTATTGCGGAGTTTTTAAAAAAAAAAAAACCCTGTAGACACGAAAATATTTCTTGCTTCTGTTTGCTAAAGTACTTGAAATTCTCTAGCTGAGAAGGTTTCTTAAGGTAACAGGCCATTGTAACTGAATTAAGATATTTTGTCACCAAGGAGGAACAATTCATGACCTAGCCAATGCATTGTTAAGGATGTGTTCATTTAAAATATTACCATCCATTGTCATCTATCTTATAGAAGTGACCCTGTTAAGATTATACCTTAATGAGAGAAAGGAAGAAGTAAAGGGCTGCTGAATGATATCCATGTCGTACCTCAGGGAGAACATGGTGACCCTGACGTCCTGTGTACAGAGGAAGATAATGAAATGGGGGTCAAGCAAAAGTTGATATCTACTCAACAACTCTGCCAGAGGACTACAGTTTGTATTAAATTACATGAAAAATAAAAATAAGTAAATAAGGAAACAGAATAATAAGCCAGATTTAAACCCCCGTTTCCTCTTCAGAGTGCTCATGAATTATGGGATAAGCATAAAACATTTTGCCTTTACAAGAAAAGTTTTTTTTTTTTTTTTACAGAAAGCCCTCAGGTGTAAAGTAAATTTAAAAATCGAATTTAGGGGGAGAAAAATGCAGGAAACTGTGTTTTTTATGTTGGTAAAACCTGTTTCCCCTACAACTACATGAGTTCCATTGCAAGAATCTTTTATTAAAGCAAGGCAAATGAAACTAGTTTGCTTATTACAGAGCAGTTTTTGCACAAAAACAATTTAATTTTGGAGAGTTTTACTTCATGAAAAATGTGTCTGATTTTCTACTAGAAAAATTTATAAGGAGTGCTCCTTCAATTCAGCTAGAGGGAGAAAAGGGTTATAAGTTTTGGGAAATAACTTTCCCAGGAGAAATTGTCTTTCAACTAACTATACACTGAGTAGTAACAAGAATGTGTTCTATATAACTCATTGCAAGAAAGATTATAAGCAAAAAAAAAAAAAAAATAGTTCACCAAATTGCATGCTCTATTAAGAATAAAGACTTTAGCTTAGTCATCTGAAGATCTCCACTGCCCATGCCAATACTTTGTAATCATTAGGTGGTCAATAAATATTTATTGAATAAATGAATGCTTGGTAAATTTGGTTTCTGTTTTCAAGGAATTTATAATCCAATTGAATTAGGGAGGCATACAGCTGCAAATCGGCGGAAATCACTATGCATGTGGGTTCTTTTTGGCAGCTAATGATAGCTGTCAATAGTTTGAAATAAGTAAAGGTAATTTCCAGGGTGTTAAAAAAAGCATGTCTCAGGACAGCTTTGGCTACAGATGCCAATATGTACAATCAAGCATATGATCTATTTTAAAAATGTGATGACGTCCAGTTTATAAAAAAATAACATGTGAAAGATTCACATGAGGGAAATATGACAATATTCTATTGTTAAATTAGGATAAACCTATTAAGTCAGGCCATCAAGAAACTTTTGGATCAGTAGTGAAAAAGAAATATTTAAGAATCAAGCCTAGGATGCCATGCTCAAAGGTATAGGTGAAGGGTATTGGCTTGCTATCATCTTATCCCTGTTCATGCAAGGTCTGGAGTTATCTCTAAAATATTTTAGCCAATCTCCATATCTTGAAGGTCACCAGTAAGATCTCATCACCAATAACCACTTTGTTAATTAACAGAATTTTTCCAACAGTCATAATTGTAAAATATTATACTAATGAGCAAACTTTGAGGATGATGACCAGAAAAAGAGAAAACTGAAGTGTCTATAGTAGCTGCCTCAGGAATATGACTACTTCATCCTCTGCTAAATTCCTGATAAAGGCAAATAAGTGCTCCTAGAGCATGGCATCCATACACGTGTAATAGCAGATTTTCTATGCTGAAATACTTGAAGTAAATCATATATGGCATGAATGGAGATCAATAAAAACAGCTAACACATACTGAATGCTTCCTGTGTGTCGATAGATGATTCTAAATACTCACTGAGTCATCTCAAATAATAATGCTCATTGAATCTTCTCAAATAATCCTACAACAACATTCTATTATTTCATTTTCTAAATAGGATATTGAGGTTCTGAGAAGTTAGGTTGCTTGCTAAGGTAAGAAGGTGGCGAGTGGCAGTCTAGGATTTAACATAAGCAGTTATGTCTAAAGTCTATACTCTTAGCCATGATGCAGTGCTGACTCTGAAATGATTGAATACAGAATAATACAACTAAGGGCCAGAATTGTACACATTACTGGGACTCAGAAGAAAAGACTCAACTTTGTCATACATGCAGAAGGAATGGATGAGAGTGCTCTTTCTCCTGGGTTCAGGTTTTGCTCAGTAGGGAAGTATGGTCAGTTACAGGTGAACTGAGATTACCTATACAGTAGGGCATCTGTCATATACGTATACTCCTTACAGCATTTATGCAAATTCCCAGCAAAAGAGCAATCTTCTTCATCATATAGTCAGGCTTAGTCTATAAACTCAGTTTCTCAGGGCCTATGCAGTTTATAGGATATCTAGTCAAGCATTATGATCTAACCAATTGGAACCACCAGATTCATATTACAGTGGTGAGTTGCAAGGAGCATGGATGGTTTTAGTGATGATGGAATCTGATTGGGTGGTGGAGGTAGCTCAGTAGATCAGAAAAGTATAAGCTAAAAATAATTGCTTCAATGAAACAGCAAATTTAGCTTTGATCTGCCTGGGAGCCAAGGCAAAAACAGTAATTCTGCAGTTTATTAACAGGAATCATTCGAGCATATAGGGAAAATTAAATTTTCTGTCACACCAATCAGTGAGAGAGATTTGTCACCTGAATTCTTCTGAAAGGGATACTAAACAGAAAAATCAACAATAAATTCAAAATTATTTTTACAAAAGAAGTGGGCATAATAATCATAGGTCTGTTTTTTATCTTTTCCATCTTCATATTTTAAGAGGAAGTATAAATTCCTGATTAAGGCACAGACTGCTCCTAGGTTGTAGCTCAAATTAACCATAATGTCTTCTCCATGGTCTCCAGTGCATTGCTTACACAACACTGCAGTAAACTCTGGTAAGCACTTGTTTATCATCTGAGGAACTAGAGTGTGAGCTCCTGAGGGCAGGACCTGTGTCTGCTTTGTTTACCTCTGTGTCTCAGTACTAGGAGTTCAACAAATTATGCAGAATTGGAAAAAAATAGTTCGTGTTACATAAAAATATAATTTAAAACTCAATTGTTCTGACATATTTTATAGAACCTAGAATCCAGAAGTAGTAGAAAGGAACTTTCATAAATCTAGAACACCTTCATACACACATGAGACACCCAAGGCCTAGAGAGATCAACTGATTTGTCGAATATGAAAGGTTCTAGAAGATTTCAAAAGCTCTTGTAATCAATTCTAAAAGAAATTAACAAAAGAAATGTTTATTTCAACTGCCTGAGAACAAAGTGAGAGATCTGAATTTCTTTGCTAAAGTACGTCATATTGGACAGTTTTATCGTTTCAGTCTTGGTATAAAAGTGTGTGTGTGGGGAAACCTTGGTTTTCCAGCCTAAAAAATATTAGACCTCATCTCTTCTGATACTTTAGATTTAATTCATTGCCCTTGGAGTAAAATAATTTACTACAGCAAAAGGCAGATTACTACAGCAAAAAGGCAGATTAAAAAGGCTATCAACCTTTTTAAGACATTGATATTGATATTAGTGAGTAGTTAATTGAGAAGGGTAAGAAATTACTTCCTTTTACCCTTTTGTTCCCTTAATGACAAAAGTAAACTGACGATATTGCATTTATGATGGGGGCTTTTTCCACCTTTGGGGAAAGGACTGGATTTTCATTAAGTATGTTCTACTATACTGGACAAATCCTGACTGTGTAAACTATAAAATGCTATTTTTAAATAATCTTCTGTGGATTTTTTTACTAAAAAAATATTAATAATTTTACGTGTCCTCAGACCTCAATACTTTCACGTAATAAATGGGGGCCCAATTTGACATATAGGTAACCTTAGCTAGTGTTGCTAAATTATGCTGCAAGATGCTGAGTTATGCTTCTCATTTTTATTGCTTAAAAACTATTGACAATCTAGACTCACAAATAAACCTGAAACATCTAGAATAAAATAAAAGTATTTTTAAATCTACTTTATGGAGAGCGGATAGTTCTTTCCAATGACTTCATTTAAGGTGGAAGTAGTACCTAACAATATCTTATTTTCTTTGGAAAATTAAACTAGAGAAATAAAAAGTACAGTATTAAATGACCCACATGAGAAAAGAGAGACAAAAATATACCTTAATTTAGGTCAAATAAAGCTTCTATCTTGCAAACTCTGATTTTACTGTGTTTCTTTTACTCTCCATGAAGTGCAATGCGGGAAGCACAAGTAAGTACCTGTATCACTGTATCATCTCTATTGCCCAATTTACAAACTTCAGGACTTTTAAGAGCCTCTAATTATTTTCAGTACAATGTGATGTGGCTGTGCCACCTACATTAGCATTAATAAGAGCACCACAGCTAACTCTTCACTTAGGGGACTGACCTGTGACTCTCTTCTTGGAAATGCTCTACAACTAATAAATTAGACTTTCTTCAAATTATATAATAGCTTACAGTAGGCAGTGCCTCCAGAATTCCCTGGGCCCAAATGGTTACTGTGAAAAATTCAACTAGACATTTAAAGAATTCTCTGGATAGAGCTTTCATATGCTTTCAAAACTGCTTGCTAAAGGAGCAAAAGAGGAACAGCAAACGACCTCTATTGTCTAATTTAACTTATACTAGATAGAGTGTTGGAAAATATTTAGATTGCTTGAAATCAAAAGTAATGTGGTAGGATAAGGGATCTTTTAGCTCCCCAAGAGGGCGTAGGGAAGTGTCTAAGGGTTGGAGTTCAAAAATCTTCTATCTGCTGTTTGATGAGTATATGGAATCCTCATCTTATGGGAGAAACCTTACAACGGACTTGTCTTTATTTTCAGTGAAAAAGACTAAGTTCTCTGACATGATAAATACGCAAGAAAATCTTGAGCATAACCTCTTCAATCTATGGAGATTATTTTCAGGCATCTGTTGAGTTTGTGCATCTTTTTTTAACTTGCTATCTGCTATGTTGCATTATTTAAAATGGCCATTATATTAGACTCTTACTTTGCAAACAGATGGATAAAAAATGTCCGAATCCTTAAGGTCATCATCTAGGACACAGTGTAACAGAGGGTTTCCATTTATAGGAAGAGGGGGCAATGTTTCCCAGACTCAACATCCAGGCTGTCATAGAAGATTTCTCAAAGGAGAAGCATTTTCATGCTGATGAGCAGAAACATGAACTAATTGAGATGAAATGGTGCTAAGATTTGTAATAAGAATTACGTAGATTCTTGGTATTACCCTCTTACAGTAGTTAGTAAAATTTGGTTCCTCTTTCTGAGTAGCCTTCACTACTGTTTGGTAGTGATGGTGATTTTTGTTTTCCGGTTTACTTCAAGTATGCATTAATAGTTGATTGTTTTGAGGCTATGATAAGTCAGATTTCCTGTCAATAAGAAATAGCTCTTATCTCATCCCATGGCTTTTGTTTTCGCCTTTAACTTGTATTATTCCTCAAGAAACTTCCCCAGGAAGATTGAGTGAAAGAGAAACTTTCTGAGTCCTTTCATGTCTGAAATATATTTTGTAAACACTTGAGTAATAGTTTTTCTTGGTATAAAATTCCAGATTGAGGGCCCAGCCACCTGGCCAAGTGGTTAAAGTTCCACGTGGTCCGCTTTGGCAGCCCAGGTTCATGGGTTCAGGTCCTGGGTGCAGACCTACTCCACTCACCAGCCATGCTGTGGCGGTGCCCCACATAGAACTAGAAGGACTTACAAGTAGGATTTACAACTACACACTGGGGCTTTGAGGAGAAAAAAGAAAGAGAAAGATTGGTAACAGATGTTAGCTCAGGACCAATCTTCCTCACCAAAAAGCATATCCTAAAAAAATAAAAACAAGTTACTTAAAAACCCAAACTACCAAAACTCAACCAAGATGAAATAGATAGCCTGACTGGGTCTACAACCATTAAAGAAATTGAATTTGTAATTAAAAATCTCCCTACAAAAAAATCTCCAGGCCCAAACTGTTTCTCTGGAGAATTTTATTAAACGTTTAAAGAAAACGCGAACATAGTATAGTCTACACAGAAATAAAAATACAATGATATGCACTTGAAATTTATATAATGTTATAAGCCAATGTTATCTTAATAAAAACTTTTCAAAAAATTAAAGAAAAATAATGTCAATTTTACATAGTCTCTTCCGTAAAATAGGAGAAAAAGAAACATTTCTCTATTGATTTCATGAAGGCCAGTGTTACCCTGATTACACCACCAGAAGACAATGCAAAATAAGAAACTAGAGACCGATATCTATCATGAATATAGACACAAACACCCTGAGCAAAATATCAACAAACTGAATCCAGTGATGTATAAAAATAACTATTACATCATTACCAAGTGGGATTTATGCCAAGTGTGCAAAACTGATGCAAAATTTGGAAATTAATGTGATTCACCATATCAACAATTAAAAGAAGAAAAAATCACATGATTATATCAATTGCTGCAGAAAAAGCATTTGAAGAAATCGCACATCCATTCATGATAAAACTCTCAGTGAGTTAGGACTAGAGAGGAATTACCTCAACTCGATAAAGCACATCCACAAAAAGACTACAGCTAATGTCATAAGTGATTCTGTGAAATGAAATTTTACAGGGGTAAAAATGAAATGGGCTGTGAGTATTTCATGTATTTGTTGCTTCAGATAGATAGAGGCAATAAAATATATAAATAAATCTGAATTCTTAAACCTGCTTTTTTTTTTTTTTTTGGAGATAATGATAACAGGGACAACTGACAGTCTTGAATTATTTAGCAGTAAGAAAATAATGAGGTGTGGGTATGATAACCTTCCCAGCAAGAGGGTGGCGTGATCGGAACTGATAATTCTGATGTGACTGAAGAACAAGTAGAAATTGATAAAAATCGGCATTATCTACAAATTGGCTGAATTAACTAAGACTCTTCCAGCTTTTTGATAAAAAGAAGAATTTAGTTTAATGGGTGTCATAATAATATGACCTAGTACCTTTTGAAATTTTTAGCAGCTATTTTCAATGAAGCCATCTGAAGAATTTGTGCAATTTTGTATAACATGAGCCCACTTGGCCTCTTTCCAACATAGCCAGAGAAAATAATGCTTTTCACAAAATAATTCTCCAATTTTCCTCTATTTAAAAGAGATAATATTATTTTTTCATTATTTTTATTGTATAAGTAATTGCTCATTTAAAGGTACAATAGGGGCCTGCCCTGTGGCCAAGTGGTTAAGTTCGCTTTAGTGGCCCAGGGTACACCTGTTCAGATCCTGGGTGTAGACCTATGTACCCCTTATCAAGCCATGCCGTGGTGGCATCCCACACAGAAGAACTAGAATGATTTACAACTAGGATATACGACTATGTACTGAGGCTTTGGGTAGGGGAAAAAAAAAAGAGGAAGATTAGCAACAGGTATTAGCTCAGGGCCAATCTTCCTCACCAAAAAGCATACTTAAAAAAATAAGTACAGTCATATATAGAGTTTGAAAGAAGCACTCTCCTTGACCACCACCCCTTTCCTCTATCCAGATATAATCTCAGAGGTTTTTGTGATTCCTTTCAGATGTATTCTAAACATATATAAAAATATATATACACAGAGACACACATTTGTTTACACAATGGGATCATACTCGATACATTGTTTTGTGACATGCTTATTGCCCTTAATATTTCATGTATCTCAATGCATACTAACGGACTTCATTCTTTTTATCACTGGATGCTGAGTATTCCATTGAATTTATTTAATTCAATGGACATTTTTCCAGGTTTATTGAGATATAATCGACATATAACATTGTGTAAGTTTAATGTGTACAATGTGATGATTTGTTATACAAATATATTGGGAAATGATTACCACAATAAAGTTATTCTGTTACCACAATGACACATCCATCACCTCACATAGTTACCATGTATTGTGTATGTACATGTGTACAGTGAGGACATTCAGATCTACTCTCTTAGCAATTTTACAATACAGCGTTAGCTATAGCCATCATGTTGTACATTAGTATTGATGAACATTTATGTTGTTTTCTAACTTTTGTTATGAGGACTAATGTTGCAATAAACATCCTTGTACGTATGTCTTTATATTTGAGCACATTCCTGGAGGTGAGTTCATCCCAAGTAGTAAGCACATTGACATTGACTTTTTAAATGGGTTATAAAAATCCATTTGCCTCAAAAACAGTTTATGAGGATTCCTATTTCTCTACGTCTTTACTAATATCATATACTATCAATCTCTTTAATGTTTTCTATCTATAGATGAAAATAATATAATATTGCTTCTTTATATTTCTTAATTATGAGTAAAATTGGGCAAATCTTAAAATGTTAATAGGTGCTTTGTTTGTGACACTTCTTCAGATATGTTGCCTATTTTCCTATTAGGTTGTGGGAATTCCTCTTGTTGATTTATAAAAGTTAATTAAATATTAAGGAAATAACCTTTTGTTTGAGACATTGTTATAAATGCTTTTGTTCTCTCATCCATGTGCTTTCGAGTTTTGAGGGAGTTTTTTTGGGGAAGCATAAAACTTAAAAATTGATTTTAATCAAATTCATTATTCCTTGCCTATGGGATGTTACGATTTTGTATGAACTTTAGAAAATCCTATCCCCACCAAATTATTTTAAAAATTAATCTCAGCATTCTTTTAGTATTCAGGTGACTTTTATGTTTTTAAGTTTTGGCATTTCAGAAATTTATTTTGTATAAAGAATGAAGTAGGACTAGCCTGACCTCCACCGTGCTATGCTTTGCCAGTACTACAGCAACATATATGACTACTCTAATTTGTATCCACTAATTTGAAATTGCACCTTTTTAACGTACATTTTGATATGTACTTCTAGGCTCCCTATTTCCTTCCAATGAACCATTTTATCCATTCTGTATTGTGTAACCATGAGAAGTTTATATATGTTTAATATGTTGTAGGAATGACCTCTAGTCATTAATCCCTCTTTTCAGACATTTTTCTTGGCTATTCTCACATTTACTTATTCAAGTCAACTTTATTATCATTTTTAAAAATTATGCAAAATAGCCTATGTGTAGTTTAATTGAAAGTGCATTAATATTAAGACTTATTAGAAAAAGTTGCCATCTATTCATCAATAAGTTTATTCTTAGAATTTTAAAACTCTTTTATTGATATTAAGAACAAGAATTGTGGGGCTGGCCCCATGGCCCAGGGGTTAAGTTCGCACATTCTGCTTCAGTGGCCCAGGGTTCGCCAGTTCGGATCCCAAGTGCCGACATACACATCACTTGTCGATTCATGCTGTGCCAGGCGTCCCACATATAGAGTAGAGGAAGATGGGCACGGATGATAGCTCAGGGCTATTCTTCCTTAGCAAAAAGAGGAGGATTGGCAGCAGATGTTAGCACAGGGCTAAGCTTCAAAAATAAAAAAAGAAAAAGTAAAGAATCAGAATTCATTTGTGTGGTATATTTATTCATTTATTAGTATATTTTAGATTTCATTTCTTTTTATTTTTATTGAGGTGGCTTTTTTTGGTAACATTATATAAATTTCAGGTGTACATAATTATGTTTCAACTTCTGTATAGACTATATCACATAACCACCAAAAGTCTAGTTGCTATCCATCACCATCAAATGCACCCCTTCACCCCTTGCACACTCCCTGCTGCCCCTTCCTCTCTGGTAACCACCAATCTGTCCTCTGTATCTATGTTTATTTGTTTATTTTCCACATATGAGTGAAATCCTATGGTATTTGTCTTTTCTCATCTGACTTATTTTGCTTAGCATAATACCCTCAAAGTCCATCCATGTTGTTGTAAATGTGAAGATTTCATATTTTTCTATGGGTGAATAGTATTCTATTTTATATATATGTCTCATCTTCTTTACCCATTCATCTGACAATGGGCACTTAGGTTGTTTCCAAGCCTTGCCTATTGTTAATAATGCTGCAATGAACAGAGGGGTGCATATATCTTTTTGAATTAGTGTTTTTGTTTTCTTTGTGTAAATACCCAGAAGTGGAATAGCTGGATCATATAGCAATCTTATTTTTAATTTTTTGAGAACTCTCCATAATATTTTCCAGAGTGACTGCACCAATTTACATTCCCACCAACAGTGTATGAATGTTTCCTTTTCTCCACATCCTCTTCAACGGCTGCTATTTCTTCTCTTTTTAATAACAGCCATTCTGATGGGTGTGAGGTGATATCAAATGAGAATTTTTAAAATCACATTTCCTAGAAGTTTATTTTTTGTATTTAGGAAAGCTACTGAAATGCATATAATATTATTATATCTATCATCGAAAAATAGTTGATGAGGAACACAATATGAAATTATTTTAAATTTATTATATGTGAATATGTATGAATTAAATAAAATAGAATCAGGTGTACATATGAAGTTTCAGATAATTTATATTTACAAATTACTTTTATGTTTTAGGGATCAACTAAATGTTTTATGAAAGTCACTCTAAAACTCCAAGATTCCGTGAGTCATAATTTTTCAAGTGAAGTACTTCATTGTTCTTCGTTGTTATCTCCCAAAATTACAATTCTTTGGTTCAATAGTATACAATTGTCTACTTTGCTGATATAGAAATGACCTAGGAAACACCTTAGATATTACAATATTTCTCAAAGTAATAGTTTTAATAGCTACCATGTTTCGAAGGCTTACAAGATAAAAACCATGCATTGTCCAAGTATTTTAAAACTATCATCTCACTTATCATTTCAACAATCTTGTGAAATAGCTATTCTTATTTTCCATTTTTGAAGAGGAGAAAACTTGACAAGATAGGTGAAATAACTTGCCCAAAGTCATTCAACTGGTAACTGGAAGAGCTGGTGAGTGAATCTAGGTCTAATGGAGATAAAAGCCTAGACTCTAAGCATTGCCCACATCATCTCTCTTAAAAATTCATTAAGAGTAAGCCACTTGAGGAGTGGGGGCAGATAAAGAAAGAAATTGTTCCCTAAGTTGTGATGAATAGCCCAGGAAAAGCAGGGAGATCTCTAAATCTAGGTGCAAGAAGCAATGAAGGAAATGCCCGATGTCAATGCATGAATTGTGCTCCGCTTCCATAGAATACACCTTCCTGGGGTATCTGACAGGTGAACAGAGAGGCCACAATGAGGGACAGAACTTAGCACCTTCTCCCAAATGATGCCTTGTAGCAGATGGGATAGTGCCCTGGAAATTGGTGACTTTGAAGCGAGCAAAAGTCCACTTCTCAGTGAAGGTCAGAGGGAAAGTCAAAGTTAAAATTTACTAACCCCAGTCTAATCTCCTGCCTAGAACCAATAGTCTTTGATTCACTTTTCTCTTTGACTTATTTCCCTGATAGATATAATTTTTATAATTTACTGATTGTATTTTGTATTAAGCTGTGGAGACACTATGCCTCTGAGACTCTCACTTGGGGTTACATATCCTTTTCAACAAAGAAAAAGATTCTTTAAAGGATGGCTTGGTTTCCATGCTCCATTATGGAGTGCTTCCCTGCACCTTTTGCCAATTTTTATCAGACCTACAAGACGCCTTCTTATTTTCTTTTAGAGAAAATTTTAATGATTTCCCCCTTTTTTCCTTGGGAATTAAAAAGGTAAATTTGACATTTGAAAGCCTTAATGAATTATTTTCACATTCTAACTTGAGGCAGAGGTGGATTTAGTCCAATTTCTGATTAAAGCTTTGGTGTCACACTTTAATTGAAACGAGAAAAGAAAGCCCTTCCATTTCTTCAATTTCTGGACATCTCTGTATCAGAGGAGAGGAATCATGTGAAATGAGAAAAGTAGTTGGATGAAATTGATTAGTGTTTTCATTATCAGATTTATGTCCATGCTTTATAATACCACATCTTTCATAGGTTATCTGATGAGAATGTGAGGCCATTTTAATGCATGTAAATTACCTTTTTTAGATAAGAGGACTTTTTTTTAAAAAAATTACTTCTTAACTGTGCTTTTTGGTCTTGAGTCCTTATTCAGAGAATAGTTTTGATGAACTGATTGTATTTCACTTTAGAGTCCCCATAACTGTTCTAGAATCTGTTGGATTAAAGCAAACAAGTCAGCATGTGGTGGCTTTGAATTTGTATTTTTCCTTAAGAGGAAATGATCATTATACCTGAAAATAGGACTGACTACATTTGATTAATTGCAAGGGATGATTCAGGCTGAAAGGATCAATATTATCTGAGGTTCAGAGTGTCCAAAGTGTATGGTGTAAGCAGTCTAAGCTGGGGAAAATCAGTGTTCCAAACTATTTTTAGAACACAGAAATGGAGAGTCTAGTAGTAGAGAAATTTTAGGAGATAGCAGGGCTCTAATTTCTGGATTAGAAATTTCTAGATTAAAGCTCCAGAATCTTTAATCTAGAAGAAGACCAAGATCCCACAGTCTTAGAAAAATTTGGATAAGAGGCACATTGACAAGGCACAGAAAAACCAAGAGAATTCATATTCTTTAACTAGTTTATGAAGTGTAGTCCAGTAATTGCAAATAAGAACAAAATGACTTGGAATTTTAGCTCAGCTGTTATGCTTAAATATCTCCAGCCTAAGGTCAGGTTCAGTCCAAAAGATCAGGTTAAACTGAATTTTCAGTGGAAAGTATAAAGAGACATTTTGGGGAAGAGCAATGTTTCCATTTGGTTCAACTTTGGGTGCCCAACTAATTGACTAATTCCATGTCTTTGTACAGTTCTCCTCATTTCTTTACCATGATTTTCTTTGGTAACTCTCTCCTGTTTGTTACATATTGTATTCTACCAGTTTTGGTTAATTTTAGATATTATTTAATTGATAACTTGTACTTAACCCTTGAGATCTCCAATATACCTGACACCTTCTAATATATAGTTATAAGTCTTTCCGTTGATAAGCTATATTTAAAACTTGTCTTTGAAGTTCGGTTTGTATAGGGAACTAGAAAAGAAAGTGTCTATAAATTCACCACATTTTTTCCCACTATTGGACATTCTTGTTTCAATAACTTTTAAAATTTATGATAGGTAAAATTATATTTAGTCATTTTAATTTTCATATATTTGATAAATAACATTGAACATTAATTGTATTTATGTATCAATTGGGTGTACTCTTAAACTCTCATAGAGTCACTTGCCCATTCAACTCCTGAGGTATTATCTTTTCCACATTAGTTTATTATTTTATTAAAGTAAAACTTACCCCTACTTATTCAACCCTTGGATTTATCTAAGACCGAGTAGGGTAAATACTTAATAAAACATGATAGAGTCTATTAAAAGATAATAAAAGCTGGAAATTTATTTGAATTCCATTTCATAGGATTCTGAGCTTTAAACGTTTATAAATGTTTCAGCAGTTCGGCTGGAGATGAGCACAACTGACTTTTACTTTCTTTCATTCTGATCTTTAACTTCTTTATACTAAAGAAAACTAGGCTTTTCACTTTCAGGATAAAAAGTAATATGGATCTAGAAATTGTGTGGAAGTGCTATTTTTTATTTTTTTGGTTTAAAAGACTATTCTCATATAACAAGACATTTATGATTGATTATTGTTGGGTCATTGGGATCGTACTTATAAGAAAGTGATGTTATGACTGCATATTCATGACATGTTACAAAAAAGAATATAGAATTTTGTATGCATATGGTACCAACTACACAAAAAATCTGAAAAGAAATCTTAAAATATTAAATATTATCTCTAAATAATGGAATTGCATGTCACTTTAGAATAGTCTTCTTTATATATGTTTGTATTTTCCAAAATGTTTACAATGACTATTTATTATTTTGGCATGTACAAAAATGATATTAATAGAAAATAGTCCTTTACAAAATTAGAAATTCATCTCTTCCTTATTTTATTATTTTTATAATAACTGCTCTAATCTATCCTGATTATTTTTGTGGCTCTGCAAACCTAAATCTATCTAGCCTGAGAACCCAAACTCCCTTGAATGTACCAAGATGACAGATTTTCTCTACTTTTTCTGTAGTTGTTGATAAGGATAATGCTGGAGTATATGTCCTTAAATTCATTTGTCAGTATTTGCAATGACTGTCAGTAAGAGGCTGGCAACATTAGGGATGGGGCAACAGGCAGGAGTCACTGAGAATTATAGAAAACCACGCCTATTTTTCTTAAGTATATGTATTATTTGTACAGGATATAACGGGAAATGGAGAAAAAGTAATTTTCCTCAACTAAACTATTCTTTGTAATCTTAGTTCTTTGGCGTCAATAAATTTATCTATGGATACGAACCAAAACATCTGAGTGCAGCTTAAATAGAGAACAACTATTCAACAATGTCCTATGTTCACCTTAAAATCTCCTTCATATTTCTCTTGTGTGGCCTGAATGAGTCCTGGCACAGAATTTTCATTATGGATTTTATATTTCAACTAAGTTTAATATTTCTAATCCCAAGTCACTTTTGAGAAAAGTAACTTTTAAAGTTTCTAAATAATGTAGATTTTTGAATGAATGTGATTAATCTTTCCGTTATTTGTTATCTAGATTTTTGAAATCTCTCTAATGTCACAGAATAGGAATATTTCAAGCTTTTTTCAATCCGTAAGCATATTTCTTAATCACTCCCAAGTCTATGGAGTTTTAGAGTTGACAGAGCCCAGAACAGTGAAATAACTTGCTAAAGTTCCTACAGAGCTTCTGTTTTAGGCATTGATTTGTAGAGACAATCTTGCATCGGTGATCTACTTCAACACATGTGAGAACCTAGTAATAGCTACTGTCTGCATGAGTCCTTCTTGCTCAAGTTTTTCCTTTTCTATTTACTCACTTTAAGCTCCTAAAATGCTAACTTTTAGGAGAAAATCTTCAGTTACGTAAACATTTCTCTTGCTTTTTAATTGTATTACACTTTGAAAATATGGAGCTTGCAGATCACAGGGAAATGTGAAAATTGTAAATGAAAAATGTATAAACTTATGCATACATATAAACAAATCCTCAAGAAAAGTAGATTATGGTTCTTTTGCAGGGGAACCGCACCAGAGTCCAATTTAAATGTTATAAAAGATTTTAGTCTTTCAGGATTATGAAACCAATCCTCTTAAAGTTACAGAAACCAATCATGAAATGCAGAGGGGAGAAAGAGTAAAAATAGCATTTCATTAAAGATTTCACTTTCATATTTCCGCTTTTGGAAAATCATATTACTTTATTTAATTTTTGCCAGCTGAATGGAAATTTCCAGAGATTATGAATGTAATTCTTCACCAAAAGCATTAACAATATCAAGGCAGCAAATGAGTAAAAAAAAAAAATTCCTCATCCTTATTGATTTTTCACTTATGCTTAGATATCCAACACAGGAAGATTCATATTTTTAAAACTAAGCTATCAAACATTCCTCCTGACAGCTACTTCTTAATTTCCTTATCCCTGCAATATATTATTAACATCTTCCAATTTCCGTATAATTACAACTATTCTATAAGTGTTCTCCTCTTTGGCCAGGATTAATCTTTTTGGAATGGTGGTCTCTTGGAAATGTAGTCTGCCTTTTTAGAGAACATGAAAATTTCTCCAGGAAAACTTATTCTACAGTAGAGATAGCTATCAGACAGGGGAATTACTGTCCTTCAACAAATATTTTAGTGCTTAAAGTGTGCCAGGTACCCACCAGGTTCTAGGTAGGACATAGTACAAGACTTATGATAAATCTGAGGTCTGTCCTTCTTAGCATATATAACCTAGAGACATAGATACATACATGCATGGTTACGAAATTTGAGAAGAGCTATGAAGAAAATATGTATGGTACTAGAAAGACATATGCAACAGGAGTAAAAATTAAATTTGTAGGTCAATAAATGGTGCTGTCTTCAATCCCTGTGACTTTAGACCATATCTCTGCGCTTCGTGGTTGCTCAATGATTTGTTGATATTGCTATTTTTCTAGTATGTCCAAAACATCTTGACCTTCTATAATTGGAAACAAATAAAAACCAGTTAAATGGTCTCTAAGTATAAAACTCACTTCTTCAGAAGTTAATTTGGCTAGAGAGTTTTGTCAGAATGATTCATGTTATGAACTGAGTATGTATTGAATGAAAGGCAGTACACATACAACTGTTTGACTCAGATCCATCCTAGAATTATTTCCAATTGTCACTGTTGAAGCAGATTCTCCAGGCCATTAGATAATAGAGTACAGCCCTTTATTCCCTTCCTGATAGTGGGTTTTCTTCTTGCTTTCTGAGACTGAGCTCAGAATAGCATCTTGGATTTCATGGGGTATGTGTGTCTGCGTAGAGGTACTAAATGTCTCATATAGATATAATTAGGACACATTGAATGTCAAGAGAAGATGAATTTGCATTTATAAAATAGTTTGCACTGGTAAGTAAGAAGATTGAGATACCTTGAAGGCTAAAAGGATTTCTTTTGTATAAAAAGTTGCTAATTACCTTATGCTGATTCAGACACTATCAAAATGACAATTTGATATTTCCGAAATGGTGCCAATAAGCAAAACCAAAATATGGATGAGGTGTCAGTGAGACAGCATTCTTGTCTCAAGTTTTATGTGACTTACTTTATGATTTAGGGTCTTAAGATTTTTTCATTCATAAAATAGAGATAATAATATATTCTGTAATTACGTCCTGTACTTGGTAGCAGACTTACTAAAATTATGAATGTAAATTAACTTTAAAGTTATAAACAATTAGATAAACCAAAATTAAAACTATGATGACAACTATAATATATGTTGGGCTATAAAGAAAAGTGTTAATATATTTAAATAGATCAAAATCAAGCAGAGCATATTTTCTGAGCACAGTGGAATTAAACTAAAAATCAATAATAATAAATCACAAATAAAAATCACTTTAATAATGATAAAATTAGCAATGCATTTATAAAGAATCTATGGGCTATAGATGAAATAATAAGAGATGTAACTAAAGCAGTACTTTAGTGGGAAAGTGGGGAACATACAACTCTAAATTCTTATATTAGAGAATAAGATCTAAAATCAATGACGTAAGGCTCCATCTTATAAAGTGATAAAGACAAAAGCAAAGTAAACCCAACATGGGTAGAAATAATAAGTAAATGCAGAAATAAACAACAGCAACAAAAAAACCTGACAAGCTACAGAGAAAATTAATGAAAGCAAAAATGAATGAAATTGATAAATGTCTAGGTAGATTATGAAAGTAAGAAAGAAAACAGGAACTACAAGTATCAAGCATGGAAAAAGGTCTATCAACACACATTCTACAGAGATTAAAAGCATAATAAGAGATTACATTTAATACTTTATAACAACAAATTTGACAACTTAGGTGAAATGGAAAAATTTATTAAAAAATGCAGCTTACCAAAATGGACATAAGAAGAAACTGCTGCAATCTGAAGAGCCCCAATTCTATTAAAGAAACAAAACTTATTATGAACTCCTCAGCCAAAAAAGCACATTTAAGGAAGAAATAACACCAATTTTATGCAAACATTTTTGAAAAAGCAAGAAGGACCACTGCCGTGCTTGTGTGTGAGTCCAACAAAACAACCAACAAAGACATTACAAAAAAATCAAGACCAATATTCCTCATGAATGTAAACACAAAATTCCTTAACAAATTGTTGGTATTTGAAGTCCAAATATATTATAACCAGTAGGGCTTATTCAAAGAATGCAAGGTTGGTTTAACCTTTGGAAATTAATCAATGTAATTCACCGTACTAACAAATTAAAGGAAAAAAACTACATGATCATTTCAATAGATGCAGAAAAATAATTTGAAAGCAATTAATATGTATTCATGACTAAAATGCTCAGAAAAATAAGAATAAGAGTTATTTAAAAACTACAACTACTTCCACATTCCAGTCCAGTTTATAAGGAAATTGGAAATCATCACTCCGTCCTAGCAGTAAGTAAAAAGCTGAAAACACTGAAAATCAGCAATGCTTCATGGATCTATCAAGGAAGTTAAGTCACAGGGAAAGCATTTGTCCCCAAAATTGGAAAGACAGACAGGTGGATACTGAGAATCATAATTTACAGGCACATAAATTCATGAACAGAAATGTACAAAGGCACTAGTACTAAGGTAGGTAAATGTAAACTGTAATAGACCAGTTGCTGAAGGCTCAGTGTGTACATATCCAAGAGTTAAAAACACCAAGGGGCTCAGTCACAGAAGGAACTCCACATGTTTGTGAGTTGAACTTCCGGAGTCCTACTAAGTTCTCACAGTGAAGATCAAAGAAAAATCCCCTTGTGCTTCTAGCATGGGGAGGGTAAGAGTAACCATTTTGAAATACACCAGAGTATTCTGTCCTTCTAAACAAGCCTGCCTTCATGAGAAGCTTATTTACCAGAGCTTAACCTTTTGGGGGATTTATCAGAGCCTAACCAACCTTGGGGAAGAGAAATACCGAACTCCAACCCACTCTAGCCCTACATATAGGGGAAGGGAAGTACCCAATTCAAGGCCCCTGTAGTCAACCTGTCCCACTTGGGGCAGTGAAAAAACCTGAGAGGCACTTTTAAATATCACAGCCGAGGGACACAGGATTACAAAAAGTCTAAGACCTAACCATGAGACTATGGAATGCTTCCCCTCCCACACATACTGCCACATCACTAAAGACCTATTTACTTCAGTAAACAGCAACATTCCTTTTACCCAGTACATCATGCCTGGCCTCCAACCAAAAACTAGAGGGCATACTAAAAAGCAAAAAAACAGTTTGTAGAAACGAAGTGAGCATCAGAATCAGACTCAGATCTAGCAGGGATGTTGCAATTCACAGACTGTGAATTTAAACCCTTGTGATTAGTTTGCTAAGGGCTCTAAGGGATAAAGTAGATAGCATGCAAAAGCAGATGGCCAATGTAAGCAGAGAGATGTAAAATCTAAGAAAAAATAAAAAAGAAATGCTAGAGATAAAAAAACACTGTAACAGAAATGAAGAATGCTTTTGATGAGCTCATTAAGAGATCGGACATGGCTGAGGAAAGATTCAGTGAGCTTGAGGAAGTGTCAATAAGAACTTCCAAAATTAAAAAAAAAGGGGAAAAATACTGAAAAAAAAGAACAGAATATTCAAGAACTGAGGGACAATTATAAATGACGTAAGGTGTGTAAATGGAATACCAGATGAAGAAAAAAGAGAGAAAGGAACAGAAGAAATATTTGAAACAATAAGGATTGAGAATTTCCCAAAACATATTTCAGATACCAAACCACAGATCCAGGAAGCTTGGAAAACACCAACCAGGATAAATACCAAAAAACAAAACAAAACAAAAAAAACACTACACCTAGGCTTATCATATTCAAATTGCAGAATATCAGAGATAAAAAAAAGAGAAACTTAAAAGGAAACAGAGGAAATAACACTTTACCTACAGAGAAGCAAGAATAAGAAGTATATAGAACTTCTCAGAAACCATGCAAGCAACAAGAGAGTAGAGTAAAATATTTAAGGTGTTGAGAGAAAAAACCACCAACATAGAATTGCCTCCTGCAAATTATCCTTTAATATTGAAGGAGAAATAAAGACTGTCTCTGACAAACAAAATTAAGGAACTTTGTTGCTGATAGATCTGCCTTGCAAGAAACGTTAAAAGAAATTCTTCAGAGAGGAGGAAAATTATATAGGTTAAAAACTCAGATCTACATCAAGAAAAGGGAAGCATTAGAGGAAGAATATGTGATGATAAAAGTGTTTATTTTTCTTGTTCATAATTGATCTGGCAGATAACAGTTTGTTTAAAAGAATAGCAATAATGTATTTGATGATGATAGCTTACTTATAAGTGAAATGAAAGACGGCAATGATATAAAGGATGGGAAATTCAATTGGGAATACTTTATTATAAGTTACTTGCATGACCTGTGGAGTGGTATAATGTTGTTTGAAAGTGGACTTGGATTAGTTGTAAATGTTTCCTATAAATTCTAGGATAAGCCACTTTAAAAAAGTGAGAAAGTATAATTTATATGTTAAGAAGGAAAGGGCCGGCCCGGTGGCACAGCGGTTAAGTTTGCACGTTCCGCTTCTCAGCGGCCCGGGGTTCACCAGGTCGGATCCCGGGTGAGAACATGGCACCGCTTGGCATGCCATGCTGTGGTTGGTGTCCCACATATAAAGTAGAGGAAGATGGGCACGGATGTTAGCTCAGGGCCAGGCTTCCTCAGCAAAAAGAGGAGGACTGGCAGTAGTTAGCTCAGCGCTAATCTTCCTCAAAAAAAAAAAAAAAAAAAAGAAGAAGAAGAAGGAAAGAAAATGTGGTCACGTAAAATGTTCATTTGGAACCAGAGAAGGCAGAAAAAGAGTAGAAGACAAAAAGAAAGAAAAAAGAAACAAAGAATATCCCAACAAATAAAAAAGAGTAACCAATATGATAGATATTAATCCAAATGCATCAATAATCACTTTAAACCTCTATGGTCTAAATACATTAATTAAAAGGCAGAGATTGTCAGAGTGGATCAAAAAACAAGGCCGAACTATATTGTTGTTCACAAGAAACACACTTTCAATATAAAGACACATAGATTAAAAGTAAAGGAATGGAGAAAGATGTACCATGCTAACACTAAACAAAAGAAAGCTGGAGTGGCTGTATTAATAACAGTAAATTTTAGAGTGAAGAAAATTATCAGGGGTAAAGAAAGGCATTACATACTGATAAGTGGGTCAATATTCCAAAACTTTGTAACAATCTTTAATACATATACACCTAACAACAGAGCATCAAAATATATAAGGCAAAAATTGATAGAACTGCAAAGGGAAATAGATGAATCCACTATTATAGCTGGGAACTTCAACACCGCTCTATAAGTAATCTACAGATTCAGCAGGCAGAAAATCAGAAAGAGCATAGTTGAACTCAACACCACCATCGATCAAATTAATATAAATGGCATATATAGAATACTTCATCCAGAAACAGTAGACTACCCGTTCTTCTCAAGATCATATGGAACATTCACCAAGACAGGCCACATTCTAGGCCATAAAACACATCTTAAATAATTTAAAAAAACAGAAACTGTAGAATGTATGCTTTTAGACCACAATGAGAGAACAAAGCTATTTTTACCTCTTGTCTTAGTTTTTATTTTTGCTTTGGGTGGGACCTGAATAATATTAATAGATCTTTTGATCTGACTTTCCAAGGTGGTATTCTCACCATTTTTGTTCCCCTTGATCCCTGAATCCAGATTTTTCACATAATTTTTAAATGTGCTCATTGCTAGTTGCCTCTGCTAACAATGACTTTACCAAGTGGCTAAGTTTTTAAATAGTTTTCACACCATGCAGCTTTTTCAAGGGGATTTAAAGGCAGAAAACATCACTTGTTTTGTTGACAAGTTATTTTAATACACTTGCTATAGCTGTTTGATAAGTCACTGAACCAGAAGCTATCTTTATATATCATCTTTCAATTTCTTGCCTGGACTGCAATACAAATTGCCTAGAAACAGCAGGTGGAATTAAGAGGCATTGGTAGATTTGATGAGAAACTTGCTTCACATTCAGCCAACTTGTCCTTTGCTTTAATTTAATTTCACAGTCCTGCTAAAAGTTAAATTTATTTTCAAATTCTATTAAGGGGGAAATGGGAAGGAACTTGGTGAGGTCGTTTATCTTTTCTCAAAGATGGTATTGATAAACTTTTTGTGTCAACCTTAAAATTCAGCATGTCTCAGTAACCTTGAGGGCAGACAACAACTTATTTGCCAATAATAAAAACGGATTAATAGCCCTAACTGGGTCAATTAGGTTTTCCCAAGAGCTATATAGAAACCATTTGCAACTCCATTTTAGCTTCAGGGTGGAGTGAAAATGTATTGCTTATTTAATGAGCACTCCAGGCAATAGTACTAATTAGTGAAATAAGATTAGGAGTGAATAAAAAAAGGAAGCAAAATGATTCTTGTATTGAAGTGTTGTTCTGTACTGTTACACCATGCAGAAAGAGCACTTTTTCAGATTGGACATGAGGAGATACTGAGTATTTATGGCTCCCTGTTCTAGCATGTATCCAACAAGCTAAGTGTTAAATGGTAATACAGGAGGCAGGGTAGTCTGGTGAAAGTGATGCTGGCCTATGAATCCAACCGGGATCTATCTGGCCTATTCTCAAACTCTCCTAATAATTAATTTCCTTAGCTTCTCTGAATGACCCAATTGAGCATCACACAGTCCTTCGAGGCATAGAATTTTCCTTAAATTACCATTATTAATGACAAAAATAAGTTGCATTATTAGAAATTAATAGATAAATAAATAAATAAAGAATAAATTAATCCTCCCATCTAATGAGATGCCCAATTTAGATGTTATTATCCCTAATCAAAAGGTAAAGAGTTTAAAATTTTCACCAACTTTTGTGGGCTTAAGTCCTTTAAACCACTCATTAGATACAGGTTGAGATTCTAAATCTGTATTCCTGGTTCAACAATTATTAATATTAATGTTACAATGTTACTATTATTATTATTACAATTATTAATATTAATGTTACAATGAGACCAATGTTACAATGAGGAAAGTTTCCAAGAAGTGGTGTCAAAGATGTTGTGAATCTCCTGAAATTCTACATATGACGTTATCTGTGCATGTGCGGAGAATTCATGATTTCCATAAGGTTCTCAAAGGGAATTCAGAATCTAAATATGTTCAAGAAGCATGGATTTAACTAATTTTTTTTTTACTTATATGTTTTGGAGATCATCCTGATAATAGCCTTCAATACATGATTAAGTAACTTCCGTGTTGTATTAAGTCACCTTGGGAATAGACAAAAATACAAGAACGGCTGCATGTTGGTCTATTGTTATTCATCACCTAGGCATAAGTGACATGGGAACTTAACTAACTGATCATTCTAGTACAGTGATCTGGTTGATGGTGGGGCTGCAGACTCTGGTCGTGCTGCCAGTCAGTGCATCTCAAATTGGAAATAAATTCGTTCCCTGAATCCTATTGATTTGCCTCTTATAAATCCTTTTAAGCTGCCCAATCTTTTATGTCTTGACATCATAGTGTAGCTTCTATCACCTCTTACCTATATTATATAAGTTTCCTAAATAATGTTTTTGGTCTTTCATCACACTGCAGCCAAAGTGATCTTTTTAGAACGTTTAATGTCAGCTTACTGCTTAAAACATTTGATATCTTTTCATTGCCCTTAGTATAAATTCTAAATTTTTAAACACTGTCCATCATATGCGAGACTTGACCTCTGCTTTATTCTGCAACCTTATATTTTGTTGTGTATTTACCCTTTCACTTCACCATTCTAACAATCCTGCATCTATTGTTATCCCTCAAATAGACATAACCCCTTATTGCTTCCAGGTTGTCTCATAGGCTGTTCTTCACTCTAGAACAGTGGTTCTCAAAGTGTAGTTCCCAGACCAGCATCATCAGCATATTCTGGGAACTGATTAGAAATGCAAAATCTAGGAGCAGGCCTGTTGGCATAGTGATTAAATTCACATGTTGTGCTTCAGAGGCCTGGAGTTTGCAGGTTCGGATGCTGGGCACGGACCTAGCACTGCTTGTCATGCCACGTTGTGGCAGCATACCACATAACATAGAGGAAGATTGGCACAGATGTTAGCTCAGGGACAATTTTCCTCAAGCAAAAGGAGGAAAATTGGCAATAGATGTTAGCTCAGGGCCAATCTTCCTTAGAAATAAAAAAAAGAAAGAAATGTAAAATCTAGCTTACTTCCAAGACCTACTGAATCAGTGATCTGTTTAATTTTGATTTTTTAACGGCCCTCCATGTGATTCTTATGTGCGCTCAAGTTAGAGAACCACTGTTAATAGAGAATGTTTCTACCTTCTTTTGCCCTGCTAAACCCTACTCAGTCAGCTCAGATCTTATTTCTTTGAGATTTCCATTACTTTACAACTTTCCCAGGGAATCCTCTATTTCCCACAGAGTTAATATTATCTCTGTACCACATATATCTGTAGATTTCTAGACCAATGGAAAATTCTGCTTCAGGTATTTGGATAGAGGATAGAAATATGAATATCAAAACACGTACATGTAGCATTCCTGAGCAATTCTGATGATAATTCAAATTTGTAACCACCGCTATAAATGGTTTTCTCCAGAAGATGAGCTCTAAAGGGCATCAGAGAAAAGGGGTCTCAGCTGCAGGGGGTTGATGATTGGATTATGGAAGGGAGTGTTTTGTTGTTGGTTTACTTGTTTGTTGGACAAAGAGAGATACCTGAGTGTGTTTATATTCTGAGGTGTAGGAATTAGCAGAGATGCAGAGGTTTAAAGAACAGAAAAAAAAAAAAAAGACGGTGCCAGATTTAAAAAATTTTTAGAAAAGAAGGGCTACAGAAAACTGGTGAAATGTAAAGAAGTAGCATACATACCACTTTTCAGGGCAAGAACGGCAGCAGGCAGGGTAGAACATATAATATTTTACTGACAGAATTAAGCCCAAAGAGTCTTATGTCTCCTTTTTTAATGTTCTGGATTCTAGCCTTCCCAGCATTCATATAGCTTCCCTACCTTTTCATGAAGTGAAAAAGTGTCCAGGGATATAAGTATTTTCCAAAACAGCTTCTAATACTTTCACAAATAAATTCACAAAAGAAAGAAAGGAAGGGAAAGGAAAGAAAAAAGAAAGAAGGATGGGAGGAGAAAATGACAAGGTTGTGAAAAGTTGATTCAGTGTTTCTGAACAAAGTTACAAGTTCTTACATGAATTACACACTCTACAAGAGTGAAAGTGATAGGGAAAAGATCAGCAGATTAGACTAGAAATCAATGTTCAAAAATTGTACATTAAAAATCCTTATTTAATTTAAAATGCAAGTGATGAATTAGGAAAGGATGTTTTCTACGTAAGTGGCAGACACAGAGTTATTGTCCTTAATATATGGTATGCTTTTAGGTATTAGTAAGAAACAGATAATCATACTCATAAGTGTATCCGAACAGGTTTGGAACACTGTATTTAATATGTACTCAATTATCCCAATGTTCATGAGAACTTAATTGACTTCAGGACTTTCTGTTTGATTCTTCTGTTCTGCCAGTCTATTCCTATATCAGTGCCACGAGGTTGTTGCAACTTAATGTTCGATAGGGAAATACCTACTTTATATCCTCCCTTTTCGAACCTGTCTAGGCAATTTTTCACATTTGTTGTTTCATATTAATTTAGGAATACATTTGTTGATTAAAAGATTCATTGGAATTCTAATTGATGGGATTTAGGTTAGAATGGTGATGAAACTGTTTAATTTGTAGACAATTGATATCTTAACATTATTTAGCCTTTTCATTCTGGAGCATACTCTTAGTCAACTTTGTATTCCTAAATAGAGTTTTATTTCTTTCTCCATTTAGTTGTGTATAGTTTCCTAGACATTGAATTTTATTTTCCTAGTCTTATTGCTTTTTTAAATTGCAGTGATTGATCTATAAGAAATCTATAGATTCCAGTATAAAGTATAAATAAATCTTTTATTAGATGATTTTAATGGTTCTTATAGTAACAGTTTTCACAGTAATTTAATAGTTCTCCTAGTGATAGTTATAGTAATTCAATAGTTCTCAGAGTTATTCTGTTGTTTATCAAGTTCTGCAACCATATTATATATAATGCTAATTTAGTTTCTTCTTTTCTTTTTCTACGTAACCAAAACTATGTGAGTTCTGTCACTAAAAGAAAAGGGGCAGAATTGATAGGACAACAACTAGCAGTATCTAGCACGGTCTCTAGTGTTTCATCATTAAATACGACTTTGGCTTCACATGAAACATTTTTTCTAATACTATTAAGATAGTATATTTCTATTTCTAGGTTTCTAAAAATAATCTGTAATAAAATGTTGAATTTTGTCCAATAGTTTCTGAGCATCAATTGAGATGGTAATTTAAAAAAAAAATCTTTGTACCACTAAAATGCTAAATAACTTTTATAGAACTTCTGCAGATTGTCACGGCACTAACCAAATACAGCAGTATTTTCAGGCTATGATGCAGTGGTTTTGATACGCAACTGCATATGATCTTCTAATATTTTATTTGGGATTCTTATAGGGTATGGAGATTTAGTTTTCTTTTTCTTTTTTTTCTTTTTACAAAAAATTTTATCAAAGTCCCACCTGCAGTGTATAAGAATTATATGGTTTAATGTACTTCCATCATCATTAAATAATTTACTAATATCTTAAAGGTTGTATTAATTTGGTAGGCAGGCTTATCTCTTAATTTGCATTTTTTAATTTCTGATGAGGTGAAGTTTTTTCCTATGTTTCTTTACAATTTATGTTTCCATTTAAATTCATTTCATTTTAAAAATCCTTTTGCTTGAATATTAAACACTCCATTCAATATTTCTATGGCTCAGGTGGATGGCTCTTTGCTCATTTTGCAGACTGGCATTGGTTACCACTGCAATAGAAAGAAATTTATTGAACAAGTAATTTCATTAAGAGAAAACATTAGTCTGTGTTAATGTAAATTTACTCTTTCATTCCTTTATAGTGAGTGATACAATTTATTTTTTCTTAAAATATATTTGAAGTACTTTATAAATCGAGATAAGCACATATTTCATCAGTGTATAGCTTGACAAATTTTCACAAACTGAACATATGCCATGGAACCAGCAACCAGATCAAGAACCTGAACGTTACCAGGACTCCAGAAGTCCTCCCCTTGTTTCCAGAGAATAATCACTATTCTGCTCTCCAATAGCTTATTAGTGTTGCCTGTTTTTGTACTTCTATTAAGAAAATCAAGCTATGCCTTTTATTTAGTTGACGTAGAAAACAAAAATAAGATCAAACAATAAACTCTTTGAGCACTTCAAGAAGACATTATGTTAAATATATAATTACATCGTTTTGTCCTCAGCCTGGCATTTTAACAAAATATTTAGAAATTCATGTCTTGTCACTGCGCTGGGCAAAGTGAGAGCTATGAGAGCAAATGCTTAGTCCTAGACAGGCCTTCTGCGCTCCTGAACCCAGCGCCCTTGTTAGTGACTTGCAAGGAAAATAGCTGCTGATCTGCTCTGATGCTACAGGTAGCCTCCTTGCTCACTGGTAAATGGAGCCAATCAAAGTATTGGGGCTTGAATGTTTGTCCCAACCAAATTAAAATTTAAAAGATCATTAAGCATATGGAATCTTTGGATTTGAACCAAATAGGAGATGTTTAAGCAGTCTGAGTGTTAGTGTTTATTGCTTAATCCATTCTTATACCCTGTGTGTAACATTTTGGTGCGTAGTGGAAACTGTTTCTCTTTATAATTTCCCGCATTTCTCCCTAGCTGAGGCAGCTGTGCATTGGCGGCTTTCAGGATGTCTGTGAATGATCCTCTTTTTTCTATGTCCTTCACAGAAGGAGGACTTCTAGCTCTTCTTAGCCATGCTGAAGGCGGGGCGGAGCCTCTCACCTGTATGGTGGGCAGGCACAGCTTACAGCTGATTATGCTCCATCTGAGGTGAAATTCTGGAGCGGGAGGGCCTAGCTCCAATTTCCACATCTGTGTGACTTCAGGCAAGTTGCTTAAACCTCTCTATATCTCAATTGCCTCATCTGGAAGATGGTGAAGCAGTGATGCTACATCCATAGGGCTTTTGTCAAGAGCCTGGCTTATCTATAGACCCATGAGTAGTTCTGGGAGGACCTCTGCCTCAGGGTCATCCCATATGCCCTTGTAGGTTTTTTGCTGCACAGATCCAGATGCATAAATTACTGTGTGAGTAGCATGCCCTGGAGTTGCACAATGTGGCACAATTCCTGGCTACTTCCTCTCTCCTAATAGTTCTTTGTCTTTTTTTCTTTTAAGATTGGCCCTGAGCTAATATTTATTGCCAATCTTTTTTGCTTCTTCCTTCTTTTCCCCAAAGCACTGCCCCTCCCCCCAGTATATTGTTGTATATTTCAGTTGTAAGTCCTTCTGGTCATGCTATGTGGGACGCTGCCCCAGCATGGTCTGATGAGTAGTGCCATGTCCATGCCCAGGATCTGAACCAGCAAAACCCTGGGGTACCAAAGTGAAGCGCATGAACTTAACCACTCAGCCATGGGGCCAGCCCCTCTCCTAGTGGTTGGTTACCTGACTTCTTAGAGTCCCTACTCCACCCACCAGCTTAGAAAAACAGCTTAGAAAACAGCCTGCTTCTCCCTGCCTAAATTGACCTTTTGGTCAGCTCAGTCCCATGGGCAAGATACCCTCTATTCCACTGAAGGGGAAAAAAAATCTTTCAGCATAGACTGCAGGCTTTGTCACGTACGGAAACCTTCAAAGCTCAGGAGATCCTACGCCTGCCACATGGGAGACAAGTTTCTATGGCCTAACTGAGGAGAAGCAACTTTGACTGTGATGTGATGTGGACCAGCAGAGAGCAGGAAGGCCCAGAACCACAGACTGAGGTTTGAGTCCCAGTTTGACTAATTTACTCACTGACCTTGGCCTCCTCACTTAATCTCATCTCTCAGTGGGGTGTTTATAGCTGTCTCTTGAGTTGTTATGAAAACAAAATGACGTCAAAATTTGAAGTTCTACATAAAAGTGTTCATCTATAATAAGGATAAGTTATATTCCTTATAGATTTTTATAGAGATTAAGTGGGGGGCTAGCCCATGGCTGAGTGGTTAAGTCCGTGTGCTCCCCTTCTGGGGTCCTGGGCTTCGCCAGTTTGGATCCTGGATGTGGACACAGCACCATTCATTAGGCCACGTTGAGGTGGCGTCCTATATGCCACAACTAGAAGGACCCACAACTAAAATATACAACTATATACTGGGGGTATTTGGGGAGAAAAAGCAGGACAAAAAAGAAGAAGATTGGCTACAGTTGTTAGCTCAGGTGACAATCTTAAAAACAAACAAAAGATTAAGTGGGATTATAGATGTAAAACCTTTGATACAATATCTGACAGAGAGAAAATGCTCAACTACTGATAGCAGTGTTTTATTATGATGAGGCAGTATACATGGCCCAAATCATAACGAATAGCTCAGAAGTTTTGGAGGATTCATACAGTTGGTGTGCAAGTATTTATATTTATGCTCTTTTGCACTTATATCGATAATAGGAAGAAATATTTATATTAACTGAATTCAAATTTACGTGTTCATATTAAAGTAAGGTAAAAATTGAAATATTAACAGCTGTAGGGGAAAATATTATAGACATAACATTTCTATTCACACATTCTTTCTCTTCCCCAACCAATAATAATATTAATAATCTACATTTATTGGAGGTTAATATTTGTGCTAGGTAATCTTCTAAGTGTCTGAATGTGTGTGTGTGTGTATACATGACCAAGAGGTCCTCCAGTGTACCTTATAGGGCTCTGTCTTCACCAGACTCCCATCTAGGTCACTGTATCATCTAGATCTTAATTTTTACATATCTGCTCCTATCCAAGTTCACGTAGCCATACATACATGCACATATGCACACACACACACGTTCACGCACTACTCCTATTTTCGGTCTAGTTAAGAACCATTCATACAGGACAATGGGCATTTTTAGAGAGTGGATTTCAAAATATTTGACTGATCCACAATAGAAATGCATTTCACAGTGGGAGCCTAGTAGAAATGTACATACGTGTGTGTGTGTGTGTGTGTGTGTGTGGTGTGTGAGATATGTGACTCATAATAAGATTATGTTAAACTGTCACTAATAGTACATACTCTTATTATAAGTGATACCTTCAAATATAGTCTATTCATATTCTCTTCATTTTTGTTATACTATATTTTTTTAAAGTGCTAGTTGAAGTCCACTATGTTTTTGGTAGACTTCATAATCTATTAATGAGTCTTGACCTGCAGCTTGGAAATCATTGGTTTAGGAAGTGGTTACCAAGTGTCAGAGGAACCTTTCACCAAGACTGCTGCTCTGTGCTATGTTCTGTAAAGCTACTTGGACTACAGCCCTAGAAAAGCACATAGATTTTTGACCAAACTCTGCATGTAGGAAATTCAAGTATGACCTAGGAGTAAAGTTTCTGCTTGCTGGAAGTGGCTCATTTTTTCCCCTTTACCCATTACACTTGTCCTTATTGCTCTATTTTCCAATAAATGCCTTATATGCTCAAAGTTCATTTTTTAGTTCAAAATAGATTGCTCAAGTATGACAGTTACAATATTAAAGAACATGCTTTGAGGTGCTTATGACTTCCAGCAACAGCATAAAAATAATTTGCAGATTTTCTGCAATGCAAAAACTTTGAGACAACCTCAGCTCTCTTGAATGGAAATATATATTTTTTAACTTTTAAGAACTTTAAAATAAAACTGTACTAAGTACCTCTGTTTAATCACAGATTGCTTTTCTTCCAGGCTTCGTTTATTATTCCTCCATATTTTCCTGCTCTCTTCACTTGATAGGGACAAATAAAGACCTGTATTTCATGATTTTCTACCTTTTCAGTGGATTTCTGTTGACGTCCAAGGAGATGAGGCCAAGGTTCTAAGTGTAGTCAGGAGCTGTCAGATTTGCGGGCTTTTTAAAAGTGTGCCATCTTATTTGTATCAGATTCATGGCTGAGTCTTTTCTCTTATTTTAATCTTATAAAATCTAATGCCTAAAAAAAGGTCAATTTTTCTTTTATTTTCTTCTACATTTTGTTTCCCACATTACTCTCAATTTCTTCTGGTATATATCTTTGCATGTTGAATAGTATGAATTGAACCCCTGACTCGAACGAAAGCTAAATAAATTTCCCAGGAGAATATATTTAATAATTCAAGTTAGTGAATATATTTAACATAAACATTGTGTAAATTTGGGATGTAAAACGTGTTAATACGTTTATATATTGTAATGTGATTGCTATTATAGTGATAGTGATATAATGATACCTCTATCACGTTGCATAATTATCTTTTTATTTTAGTGTTTCGGATAATTAAGTTTTAGTCTCTTAGCAAGTTTGATGATTGTGGTACAATATTGTTGTCTATTTTCATCATACTGTGTATTAGATCTCTATGGCTTATTTACTACTTTTTGCAAATTTGTACCCTTAAACATCATCAATCTTATCCCCTCATCCCTCATCCTTTCTAAATTATTTATGATGCCTCCTTTATCACATATTAAGATTTTATATATTCTGCAATGTTATAAAGCTATCCATTTCACTGATCTCTATTCATTTTTACACTAATATTAAATAATATGAATTATTGAAAACATCTTTAAATATTTGGTAAGCAGGTGCCTTACTAGTTCTCTATTTTCTGTATGGTAGCATTTATAGGAAGAAAAGGATACTTGCGACCAACCAATTTTTCTTAATTCTACTCCCTATTTATTAATAGACATTGCTCTTGGCCACAATTTTATATTCCAATTGTTCTACTGATAAAAATTGTCTCTCAGTCATAGATGATAGAAACACACACAATGCATTCAACACACTTCTGATGTTTAGTAGTGAGCTCCATGACTTCCAGATTTACTACTATGTGGACAATTGAAAACATTTCCTTTTGAGCACATGAACATGCTGAAATCAGAATACTAATTGGTCAAAATTCAGAGAGATAAAATAGAGGATTTATTGTCTAGCATATAGGGGTAAAACTTACATCTAGCAGAAGCCAAAGTTTAGTGCCCCTAGGTTAACTTTGGATCCTGAATAGGTAGAAAAATATCTTTGGCAGCAAGAGATAGTCTCAAAACAGACACACATTGGCAAAGAAAGACAGCCTAAAGACAAAGAAAAGGCTTTATCTAAAACACTAATTATGTGGTTTAGTGCAGGGACAAATAATACTCTTGATGAATTGGTGATGTCTATTAGACCAGAAATTAAGGTATAGCTAAGAATCATGGCATAAGGGCTTGGAGAAGATGAGGTAGAAGTGAGGAAAAGCAGAGAAAAGGAGAAAAACGTAACAGAGAGGTGTAGTGGTGCTGGTTCCTTGAATATAGCATTCTTCAGTAGTGGAGCAAAGACAGCAGGTGACAAAGGACAAAGGCTGAACTTTTCTGACTTCAGCGGAAACTAAACGTGCAAAACTTCTGCACTAGTTCTTGACCATCCATCCGTTACCCATCTAACCATTCTTTGTCCATTATTTATTTATATTTTCCTTGTATTAATATGATCTCCACTTAGCTTTTAACATGGAAAATTCATACTTCAGAAATACAAATTAAATTTTCATTTTTTCTTCTTTGAGGAAGGTTAGCCCTGAACTAACATCTGCTGCCAATCCTCCCCTTTTTACTGAGGAAGACTGGCCCTGAGCTAACATCTGTGTCCATCCTCCCCTACTTTTTCTATGTGGGATGCCTACCACAACACCACAACGTGGCCTGTCAAGCGGTGCCACGTCTCCACCTGGAATCCAAACTGGCAAACCCTGGTCTGCCAAAGCAGAATGTGCGAACTCAACCGTTGCACCACCAGGCCAGCCCCAATTTTCATTTTTGAAGGTTTCAAATTTTTTCTTTATGATGCATGCTTTTAACTTGTGCTAAAATATACATAAAATAAAATTTACCATTTTAACCATTTGTAAGTGTACAGTTCAGTGGCATTAAATACATTCAAGTTGTGCAACCATCACCACCATCCATCTCCAGAACTTTTTTCAACTTACAAAACGGATATTCCATGCCCATTAAATGATAACTTCTCATTGCCCCTTGTCCCCAGTCCTTGGCAACCACCATTCCTCTTTCTGTCTCTGTAAACTTGAGTACTCTATGTTCCTTATATAGAGGAGTCATACAGTATTTATCCTTTTATGACTGGCTTATTTCACTTAGCACAATATTTTCAAGGTTCCTCCATGCTGTAGCATTTGTCAGAATTTACTCCATTTTTAAGACTAAATAGTATTTCATGGTATGTATATATTGTAGTGTTTTTATACATTCATTTATTAATCATCCACCTATTCTTAACAGTTCAATTCAATACAGAGTCCTCATGGCTACCTTATACTTTAGACCAGTCCTACTCAAAATACACACCACACCAGCGTCAATCTGCAAACTGTTGCCAGATAGTGACAAGATAAATTCTGAGAAATTTTGTAGGTGTTTGACTAATTTTATATCTGATGAATCAGATAAAAAGTTGGACTTATATATGCCTGTTTTTCATTCAAATGCTCCTGTAATTTATTGTATATTATATACATTTTATATTCATTGTATTGTATTTTCCAGTGTCTGTGATGGGTTGGAAATTGAACACACACACACACACACGTGTCCTTCATCACAGATAATTTGATAAGTACTGCTTAAGACCATGCTGATTTCTTACTGTTATGAATTGTTATTTCACTGAGGTTTTCATTATCCTGTTGCCTTTCCTGTATGTTCTTTGTCATCTTCTACTTCTCCTGCCTGGTATTTATTACATTTCATTGTAATTGCTTCTGCTGTCTTCCCTCTGAGAGTATAACACCCATTTGTACCTGTAGGGCTTCCAAAATAAAGTATAACAAACTTGGTAGTTTAAAACAACAGAAATTTATTCTCTTACCGTCTAGAGTCTAGATGTCCAAAATAAAGGGCTGGTTTTTACTGAAGTCTCTGAGGGAGAATCTGTTCCATACTTTTCTCGAAGCTTCTGGTCACCAACAGTCATTGACTTTCCTAGGCTTGTGGCAGTGTAACTTCAGTCTTTGCCTCTGTCATCACAGGGCACTCTCCCTTTTAGTCTTCATGTCATCTTCCCTCTGCGTGTCTGTGTCTTTTCTCATCTTCTGATAAGAACACCAGTCATATTGGATTAGGGCTCATCCTAATATGACCTCATTTCGACTTTATTACATCTGCAAAGACCCTATCTCCAAACAGGGTTACATTCATAGGTACTGGGGGCTAGAAATTCAACATATCTTTGTAGGGGTCACAATTCAATTCGTAACACTCATTAAGGCAAGAACCACTTCTGTTGTGTTTAATATTTTATTTCCAGTGTCTTGTCTAGTGCTCAAAAGGACATGCTCAAGTCATTTAAGTGAATAAATGAATATAAGAAATTTAAGTACAGGAGTATGTGAAATCACACGTACGTAAGAAATAAGCCAAGCTCTGATTGTGTGGGATGAATGGTCTTTAGTATACTGCAGTAAACACTCTTCTGTGTAGAAAGATTCATGAAAGAGATAGGTTTGCTTTCCTAGAGGTTCATAGGTTTATAATGCGCAAGATTAGTTAGTTCTTCCATCTCTATTTCTGCAAAAAATCAAAACAAGAGGAAAAGCTGTAGCATCACTGTATGAGGGGTGATTTGTTGTAGCTTATAAGACCCACTCACACCTTTTATTAATTCCAATAAAATAACATTCATCCTGATGCATAAACATTACAAAGGCCAATATACAACACTGTAATTAATTTATTCAACCCAGATCAGAATTATCATACTAGCTAGTCTAAAGGGGCAAAGGTCAATATTTAAATACGGTAGAAATCCAGAAATAGATCACCATCTCTTCACTCTGCCTGTTTCCATGGTCACAGAAACTTCTCTAATGAAGTTTAACTTGCTTCACATCAAGAAAATTTCCATAACCCAAGACACTTTGATAAATATGTCAGGGATCAATCTTAGCTTTTAAGGTTCCAAAATAAAGCCATACAATAAAACCAAGTAAATATGTCAGCTCTGATGCTTCACTTGGGACGATATAAATATCACCTCGACAAAATGTCTCTTGAAACCATTAAAAATTTAGAGTATCAAATTTTGTAATAAAATAGAAGGTAATAATTTTCCAATTCGTTTTCCATAATGTCATATAAAGGGAACCATGCAGTATGTAGCCTTTTCAGATTGGCTTTTTTAATTTAAAAATAAGCATTTAGCATTCATCCATGTTGTTGTGTAGATTATTACCTCCTCCATTTTGAGAACTAAATAGTATTCCATAGTATAGATGTACCACCATTTATCCATTCACCTACTGAAGGGCATCTTGGTTGTTTTCAGTTTTGGGCAATTTTGAATAAAGTTGCTATAAACATGTGTGCGCAGATTTTTGTGTGGACATGTTTTCACATCAGTTGAGTCAATATCTAGGAGTGTGATTGCTGAGTCACATGTTCAGTCTTTCTTTAACTTTGTAAGAAAATGCCAAAGTGGCTGTACGATTTTTCATTCCCGATATCAATGAACGAGAGTTCCTATTGCTCCACATCCTTGCCTGTGTTTGATACTGCAAGTTTTTCACGTTAGATTGTGTGTAATATCTTATTGTTTTAACTTGCATTTTTCTAATTCGAAATTATGTTCAACGCATTTTCATGTACATTTTCATTTATATATCTTCTTTGGAGAGATGTCTGTTCAGTTTTTTTGCCCATTTATAATTTATTTGTTTTCTTACTGCTGAGTTTGAGTTTGTCGGTGTCGCGATCCAATGTACACACCAGGATAGATGCGGAGAGGGCTGATGGCCACTCTGAGTTTATTATAACCAGTGTTTCAACATATGCATAGCTTACATCTGTTAAACATACACAGGTGTTTTGGACAATGTAATTAGCGGATGCCAAGAATTCTTAGTGATTTCTCAAGAAGCCCTCCCTCGGTCTCTGTTTTGATATTATCATGTTATTGCTGTGCTCGTATATTTTTATCTCAGAGCATGCAAGGCCTCCTAAGCAACAGCCCCTCCTGCTCCCGATATCGTGTCTACATCTGTGCCCCTGGGCGACCGTGCCTGGCTTACGCTGCCTCCCACTGGAGATCTTACCTATCTTTGGCTAACCGGCCTTCTCAACTCCAGGTCACAGTTTGTTGGCAAGCCTTTTCCAGTGATTATTAACCCTTCCTGAATCAGGGGCAGTCACAGAGTTCTTGCCTATTGTGGGTGCAAGTCCTTCATCAGATATCTGATTTTCTAATATTTTCTTCCAGCCTGTAATTTCTCTTTTCTTTCTCTTAAAAGTATCATTTACAAAGCAAAAATTTTTAACTTTAATAAAGTTCAAATTATTTTTTCTTTCATGGATGTTGCTTTTGGTATTTTATCTAACATCTCATCACCAAACCCAAGGTTGTGCTTAATTTCTTCTATGTTTTCCTTTAGAAATTTTACAACTTTTGCATTTTCATTTAGATCTTTCATAAATTTTAATTAAATTTTATGTTAGGTGTGGGGTGTGTGTTGAGGTTTATTTTTTGCATATGTATGCTTTTGCACCTTAGCCAAAAATAAGTTAGACATATTTGAGTCTAGTCTATTTCTGAGCTTTCTATTCTGTCTTGTTCATATCTATACTATATATATATTACTTTGATTATTGTACTGTGTGTATATAGACATATATCCCTTGCTTTTCTTTTTCATATATATATATATATATAATGTTTTTCTAAGTGTTCACTGGTAGAATATAGGAAAGCAATTGACTTGTATATATGGACTTTGTGTCCTATGACCTATGCTAAACTCATTTATTAGTTCCGATAATATTTCTAAAGTCTTTTGGATTATCTACAAAGACAATTACATTTTCTTCAGATAGATTCAGTTTTGTTTTTACTCCTCCACACTTTATGTCTCTTCTTTTTCTTTGCCTTATTGCAATGGCCAGGACATCCAGTACAATGATAAGTACACTTGTTTAGAACTGGCATCCTTGCATTATTCCTGGTGTTTGGGGTAAAGTGTTCAGCCTTTCAAAGTTAAGTCTGATGTTAGCAATAGGTTTTTGGAGACATATTTATCCACTAAAGGAAGTTCCTTTGTAGTTTTAGTTTACTGAGGTTTTATCAGCAATAATGTTGAACTTTGACAAATGATTTTTTTGTATTTATTGTGGCGATATTACAGTATTTCTTATTTTGTTGATTAATGGAGTAAATTACATGATTGATTTTCAAATGTTGAATACGCCTTTAATTCCTGAGACAAATGCCACTTGAACATGATGTATTATCCTTTTTATTTAATTGCTTATATTTTTTAAGGATTTTTGTGTCTATGTCCATGAAACATATTGGTCTGGTTTTCTTGTAATGTCTTTTTCTATATTTGGTATTAGGATAATTCTTACCTGATAAAATGAGTTGTATAGTATTTCCTCCTTTTATACATTCAGAACGAGATTGAGCAGAGTTTGTGCGATTTCTTCATTAACAGTTTGGTAGACTATGCCAGTGAAAACTTCTGGGTTCAGAGTTATCTTTTTTGGAAGATTTTAAACCATAAACTTACGTTTTTAAGAGGTATGGAGTATTCAGATTACCTATTTCCTTTTAAGTGAGTTTTTTTAATTTGAGGCTTTCATGGGTTTGGGCATTTTATATAAATTTCAAATTTATGGTTGTAGTTTTATTCATAATATCCTCTTATTTTTCTTTTAATTTTTGTGAAGTATATATTGATACCCCCTCTTTCATTCTTCATAATGATAATTTGTCTTCTTTTATTCTTTATCTATCTAGATAGAAGTTTATCAATTGAATCAATCTTTTCAAAGAACAAGTTTTTGGTTGCATTCATCTTATTGATTTTTCTTACTGTTTTGCTATTTTCAATTTTATCAGTTTCTGCTATTATCTGTTATTCTCTTCCTTTTGCTAGCTTGTTATTTACTTTGCTTGCCTTTTTCTAGTTTGTTAAGATGGAAATTTAGACTGTTTGAGAAGCTTTCATGTTTTCTAGCACCAGCATTTAATGCTATAAATCTCCTGATAAGCCCTATTTTTGGTTGTAGCCCACATTTTTTGATATGTTTTGTAATGCTTCTTATACAGTTCAAAATATGTTTTAATTTCTTTTGAAACCAATGGATTATTTAGAAGTGGATTGTTTAATTTCCAAATGTTTGGGAATTCAGCATGTAGTTTTTTGTTATTGATTTCGATTTCATTTCATTGTGACCAGAGAGAATACTTTGTATGACTTCTGTTCTCCTGATTCAGTTCTGTCCCATGGGAGAGTCTTTTAGTATTCCACCAATTTTTCTCCGAGCACCAGGTGGGGTTGGTGGAGAAAAACTTAAAAGGGTATAAAAACTCTACCTAATTTTACTTTCCCAAGGAATTCACTCCCTCTCACCAGAGTACACTCAATTTTCATTAATTTGCCCCAATCACCTAGCTGAGCTTCTTACTGGTTTCTGGCTGTTTCTCCATCCAGTAAGCCAGTAATCACGTCTTTTCACTCCTAAAGACTCCTATCTCTTCTTAGATTTTGGAGTAGTTGAATACTCTAAGTCCTCGGTACTATGACAAGAGAATTTGTGAACATGCCATTTGTCTGGGTTTGGTAGTCCTTACACATTATTCAGAGTTTGAAGATTTTCTCTGTCTCCAAGTTTCCTTGGACAAATAGCGTTTTTTTCATTCTCATATGATGTTGCATTATTTCCGAAAGAATTATGAAATATTCAGAACTAAGTTGCTTCCATATTTCCATAATGAAAATTTTGGAAATTTTCATTTTTCAGTACAATAAAAAACCAAGTTTTTTTTCATTGCGCAAAGTATTTTCCTGTAATCTCTTAAAACTTACCTTTTAGCTTCAGTTATATCCACATTACATTGTCATTTCTTTTCTTCATGCTTATTTTTCTTTATTGGTCTCACAAGAACTTAGTCTATTTGATTGCATTTCTTAACAATAACTTCAATAAAAGATGTCTGTCGTTAATAAATGAAAATTTATTAAAATGTTTTGCATTAGAGGTTAACTATGACTACAGTAATTTCAGATAAATATGTAGAATGTATTCTAGAGGATGTATTTATAAAGTGTACTATGTCTCAAATATAATTTTGTTTCTCCTCCAGAACCCGGAAATATGGTTGGGAGAAGACATTTAAAAAGTCATAATAATGTAAAATATAATATCTCTTTGTACATTTCTTTCTCTTAAATCAAAATATTTACTGATTCCTAGACCATGGTGGAAGCTCTCATTAAGTTAAACATAACTTTACTGCCTGAAATTTCTTTTTTGCTTTACATTACTTTGAAATTCTTAATGGGAAATATATACTGGTAGTCATAAGACTTTTTTATATTTAAAAAAATTCGTAGATTACTTTTTGTTTGCTTCATTTTTATATTTGTTGGCAGAGAAATAAAATTGTCCTTATATCATCATCCTTTTACTTTTTGTTAGCATGTGATCCTGAGCCAGTTAAAATATGCTTTCTATTATACATTACAATTTACTGTTTTAATTTAAGATTTCCTTCAGGAAAAGCTGGTTATGATTAAAACTTTCATTTTTTAATTCAAAACTTATTTTAACTGAACTTTTTCAGACACTTTAGTAGTAAAGTAGGTATTTATTGATTTTTAAAATTATTGTTACCTCTCTTAATAAACATTTTCACTTTGATATTTAGCCTTGAAATTTTAACTTTGATAGTTAAATATCAAGGTGAAAATAAATAAATATAAATATGTATTTATACATATACCTTGAATAATAGCTATAACTAATTCGTAGAGGCTGAGATAAGACTAGAATGAGAGCGAGAAGCTCCTAATGAAAAGTCAAAAGGCAGCCCCACACTTTTGCAGGCTTTTCCCCTGAAACTTGCCAGATTCTCAAAAACAGTGTCCCAGAAAGATTTCCCCATGGACGTAGTATGGGGAGGGGAAGAATAGCACCTATCCTGAAGTCCTCCCAGACTCTTACAAAGGTCTTATCTTCAGTGGGAAGAACTTCCCCAAAGGATAATTCTGAAACATTATCCCAAGTGGGAAGAAGGGAACACTACTTTTTTCCAGCCCACTCCTGCTTTCCAGTCTTACCTAAGTACAAATAAATAGATAAATAAGTAAAATCCATAGTCAACAGAGAAGAGAGCTTCTAAAAGATAGCATGGGAATGCTGTAGCCAGAGAAGAAAGTAGAGGACAGAGAGGAAAAACGTTTTATCCCTGGAGGTGGGACAGAAACATTTATGAAGGCCACACTGCTGAGACAGGACAACTGTAAGACTGAGACTTATTTCAAAGATTAGAGCCCATGCCCTTTCCTCACATCTGCTACAATGCTAACAAGCCCTCAGGAATGAGAACAGTGGCCTACAGGGGAAAGAGCTTGTAGCCACACTTTCTTTGAGGAGTAATACAAAGGAAACCCCAAAGATGAGAGAGGTGGATAAAACAAGCCTCCTCAGGAACTTGCGGCCTTGGTGCCTACAGCTACAACAAACTTTAAACAGGACTCATCTCCCAACCAAATTATCATAATTACGCAAAAGACCTATATAACTCAGTGCTTATTACTCTATTAAAAAATTCATTATTATCAAATAGCGTTTGTCCCAGGAATATAAGTTTCATTCAACATTTGAAAATCAATCAATATAATTTACTCTATTAATCAACAAAAAAGAAAAGAATATGATCATATCACCAGAGGCAGAAAAAGCATCAAAATTGTCAAATTTTAACATTTATTGTTCATAAAATTTCAGCAAACTAGGAATAGAAAGGAATTTCCGTTACTGAATAAAATGCATATAACAAAAACTTATTGCTAACATCAAACTTATTATTGAAAAACTGAATGCTTCCCTCCTAACACCAGGAAGAAGACAAGAATGTCAGTCCTAAACACTCCTATTCATCATTGTACTGGCAGCCCTAGCTATTGCAATAAAGCAAGAAAAAGAAGTAACAAGAAGAAGTAAGAAGCATAGAGAATGAAGGGATGAAATATGTAATTGAAAAAAACAGACTGTTTATGTAGATAATCCAAAGTAATCTAGAAAAGGCTATCAAAGCTAATAAGTGAGTTTACAAGGTCACAATAGACAAAGGAGACTAAAATCAATTGTAGTTTTATGTATTAGCAAGGAATAATTGCAAATTGAATTTTTAAAAAATGACATTTACAATAGCACCAAAAAATTAAATTCTCAATATAAATATAGCAACATATATGCAGAATTTGTATACCAAAACTCACAAAATTTCTTGTGATAAAAGCAAAGAAGGTGTACATACATGGAGAGAGACCCCATGTTCATGAATTGGAAGACCCAGTATTATTAAGATATCAAATCACCTCAATTTGATCTATGCGAATCATACAGATACGTTAAAACCTCAGCAGACCATTTTTACAGTTATCGACAAGTTGATTCTAAAAGATATGTGAAAAAACAAATTAAATAGAATGACCAAAACAATTTTGAAAAAGAAGAACAAAATTTTAGGACACCTACTATCCAGTTTTAAAATTTATTCCACAGCTACTGTAAACTAGAGTGTCATAATAAGAAAGAATATACACATAGATCAGTGTAGCTAAATGGAGAATCCAGAAATAAACCAACACAAATATAGGCCAATGAGTTTTGACAGAGGTACAGATACAATTTAACAGAAAAAATAAAATCCTTTCAACAAATGGTGCTGGAAATTTGAGACGTTCATATGCAAAACATGACATACACCATGTCTCTTGCATTATAAAAAAAAATAATGCATCATAGACTTAAATATAAATAATGCATCATAGACCTAAATTTAAATAATGGGTAATAGACCTAAAGGTAAAATGTAAAGTTGTAAATTTATAAAAGAAAACATTAAGAAAAATATGACCTATGGTTTGGCAAATAATTTTTAGGTTTTTAGTTTCCCATACTTGGCTTCTTTTAAGATTTCCTCTTTGTCTTTGATTTTCTGCAGTTTGAATATAATAGGCCTAGGTATATCTCTTTTAATGTTATCCCACTTGTTCTCTGAGCTTACTGGATCTGTGGTTTAGTGTCTGTCTTTAATTTTGCAAAGTCCTCTGTCATTATTTCAAACATTTCTTCTATTCCTTTCTCTCCTTCTCCTTTTGGTATTTCCATTAAGCGTGTGTTTCAACTTTTGTAATTGCCCATGGTTCTTGAATGTTCTCTTCCTTCTTTTTCATTCTTTTCCTTCTCTTTGCTTTTTAGTTTTGGAAGTTTTATTGGTGTTTTTCAAGCTCATGAATTCTTTCCTCAGTTTTGTTCATTCTATTGATGAGCCCATGGAATGAATTATTCGTATCTGTTGCAGTATTTTTTATATCTAGCATTTCTTTGTGACTTTTTTCTTAGAATTTCCATCTCTCTTCTTCCATTACCTGTGTGTTCTTGCATGTTGTTCACCTTTTCCATTACAGCTCACATTAATCATGCTTGTTTTAAGTTCCTGGTCTGATAGTCCAACATTTCTGCCATATCTGAGTCTGGTTTTAATGCTTGCTCTGTCTCTTCAAAGTGTCTTTTGTCTTTTAGTATGCCTTATAATTTTTTGTTGAAAGCTGGACATAATGTACTAGGTTAAAGAAACTAAGAAACATAGTGATGTTTGTGTTTATCTGGTTACAAGTTAGGATGTTTACTGTCTGTTATAGTTATGAGGATCAGGAACTAAAATTTCCTCTGGTGTCCTTGTTATCTTCTCTGTTGCCTTTGAGTTTCCCTAGAGACTTCTTCTCAAATAAGGCCCAAGATGTGCAGTTCTTCCAGTTGTATTTCTCTGCTATTTTATAGAAGCCCTATTGATGTGGTGGTAATGTTGGGGGAAGAGGAGAGAAAGAATTCTATAATCCTATTATTATGGACTGAACGTTTGTGTCCCCCCAAATTTATATGTTGACATCCTAATCCCCAATGTGATGGTGTTAGGAAGTGAGGCATTCGTGAGGTGATTAGGTCATGAGGGTAGAGCCCTCATGAATGAGATTAGTGTTCACAAAAAAGACCCCAGAATGGTCTCTCAGCCCTTCAGTTTGTTCAGATTTTTTTCTTGCTGTGAGTAGTAGAGTGACAGCTTCCAAGATCTTTACATGCAGGATCAGATAACAGAATTCTATTTGTCGTAATTTTAATTTTTTATTGCTTTCCCAAGCATTAATAATTTTAGCTCATATTTAAAGAGCAAGTGATAGGTTTGATAAACATTGGTAGATATGTTGAATTTTCTGTCTCCCTTTCATTGCTTTACCACAGGAGGATTCTTGTTCAGAATGCATGGTGATATCTCTGAGTTTATTCCCATGTCTTTTTTGTCTTCTGCCAAAGGCAATATTCAAGTTCACAGGAAAGAGATTTAATTTATGAATCCAATGGTTTGAGTCTTTGATAAAGAATTCTCATGAGCATCAAACATTCTATTCCCTGATAATTGCTTGGAGCATCAAATGATTACCAACATTCTGTTTTACCAAGTTTAAGAGGCAAACAGCAGTAATTCTCCCAAGTCACTGGTGAATTATCCATGCCCCATGGTATAATGTTAAAGGGATTATGAAGAGCCAATTTCATTCAACATTATTCTGTAGTGTACCCCAGGAGCTAGAACAGAATATCAAGTAAAACAAGCTCAGAATAAATGAGTAAATTTCATGAGAGCATTATGGAGGCACATATTGCATCATACATGATGGTTGTGAAAGGATAGTCATTTGGGTCAAAAATAAAAATAGGAACAGAGAAAAAGAAAGTGAAAGAAAAAGCCAAAGAAGTAAAGTAATGAGGAATACACCCATGTTCACTAGATAATCAAAATAAGTTGTCATCTTGCAATTTTCTTTCTGCTAAGAAACTGTGCTTTAATCAAGCTGACAGTAATCAATCTAAAGATAAATGGTATACTGAAGAAAGAAAATATTAACCTATATTTTTAGAGTTCATATAAATTATGTTAATATCACTTCTCTGCAAATTCACCTTCACCACCACTTCTGCCCCGATCATAAATACTCCAGATTTGTTACATTTACTTATGCCTTGCTTTTGTTAGCTTTGTCTGGAATAGTGGTTGCTATGCAGTGAGAACTTAGAAGCTCAATATATACCTAATATTTATATCAACATACACATTAATAAATTCCCCAGACATCTTATACAGCATGAAAAACATTTAGGCTTTTAAAAGAATTTAGATTTAGTTTTACTTTTTTAAAATAAAGGCAGAAACAATGCTGTGTGTTCAGCAGGTAATTTTCATTTTTCTTCTGGAAACATGGGAAGACTGCATTTGCCAGCCTCCCTTCTGGTTAGATTGGGGTCATGTGGCAATGCTCTGGCCAATGAATGTGATGTAGGGCAACTGTATATGCCCCTTCCAGCCCTATGAAACCCTTGTGCTGCCATCCATGCTCTCTGTCTGCCCCATTCTTGTGGTTGGAATCAAAGTTCGCCAGGATGACAGAGCAACACTTGTTGAAGTGGATGCCCAGGAGAGCTATCAACCCATGTTAAACTATGGTGTGAGAGAAAAATAAACATATATTGAACTAAGCCACTAAGACTTTGGGATTATTTTGTAGAGTAGCTAGTGAGCATTACTCTGACTAAAACAGAACTCTCAAATGTTTAAGTTCAGAAAGCTGGAAACTTTTGTCTATGTTTTATCCCCAAAGCAGCATTCCAATGTAAAACTATGGAGAACTGAGAGGTGCCTGTGGTCATTACGATCCATACTTACTAGCAAGCTGCTCCCACTTTGGTGAAATGAATATGTGTGGTTCCATTTTACCACCAGAGAAAACTGAAGCTCAAATGGCTTTCAGTTACTTAGCCAGCCAGAGAGTAGATTAACCATGACAAGAGCTAATTTTTCTTTGCCTTATCTTTGGTTTCTGCTGAATATTTCCTCTCTTTGTGTCCTTAGAATTCCTCTTCTGCTTTCAGAAAGGCAAAATTAGCAGGCAGGCTCTGCTTCCATTGTGTCATATTTGAGCAGCACTTTTTCCTCAATCATACAACTAAAAATCAGTCATGTAGTGCTGTTGTGAAACACAGCTACCTGTCAGAGGATGACACTCAGGCTTCAGAATGTTTTCTAGTATTTTTTTAGGGTGCAACATTAATTTGAATAGTTTCCAGGAAACAATTTACTTTTAATACCTCCTCTTGTCCTATTTTAAAATTCTGAAGCTTATTTTCAGATGCAATTCTGAAATGACTGCAAATCTTGAGGATTCCATTGCCCAATATTATTTAGAGAGATATGTGACAATGCAGCTACAATAGATATGGTAATGATATATTCATTAGCACTATGTGAACTACTGCTGTTAAACTTGTTAACATTTCTTTTTTCAAACTGCTGAGCTCTAAGATTTCTAAGGTTATTTTTTCTTGGCTGACTTGCAAAGCACATAATTCCTTTAGAAGATGACACCTTTAACAAGGTGTGCTTAATCTGAAGACAGAAGTCATTACTGACTGTGAAGATTTAAATATTATCATCCTTTACTTGGAAAAAAATGCTTATTTAATTAATTTTAAAATATTAACTGAATCTAAAAGCATTACAGCTAAATTACGGTCAATGGGTAATTCTGAAAATGAAGCCACAAAGTCAAGGACTTGTGACATTTCAATAACTTTTGCCTATTATTCTTCTCATGTTTATATTAGACTGTACATTTTGCATACAGTTTATTGCTCTATCCTTGAACATTTCTTTGTAAATAAGTAAATAAGTTTGAAAAATATGCAAACTGAACCGAATACTACAGTGTGAAGTTTGCTTTCACTAGCCTTTAAAAAGAAAATATTAATTTGTATTTCATTCAAATTTAATCCCTATTTCACCAGTTTTTTTTTTCAGTCTGACCACTTTTGTAATGAAAATGGATTGTTAGACTCATTACCTTGAAGAACTTTGGTTCAAATATGACTTTCTCATGAATCAAACAGTAAAAGCATTTAATTTTAATATCCTTGGAACTTTCCTCTTTCACTTAAGGATAAAAAAGTATATGGACCAAGAAAGATATAGAATAGAAGGAAAAGTCAATGCAGATTATTTAAAAAACAACATTTTGGGGAGAGATACAGGGATCATTTTCAAGCCTACAAGTCATAGACTTCATATAACTAAAATAGATGACAGCTTATTCTTATTTCAATAATTTTGATTTTAAAAGTCTCTGGCCACAAAATATACTTTGTGTGTTGGAGAATTACAGCTGCTGATTATCCTTCATTCTGAGACTTTGCTTGCTAATTTTTTTTAATGTTTCTTATTATATAGTCTTAAACGTCATTACTTGTTTACACTCCCTTTGAAAAAACTCATTTTTAGGTCCTTTAGTTTCCTTCTTTTTTTTCCTGTTCAATTGAGAACCAGTTGCTGGTCATGGTTTATCAAGATTAATGGTTTAATGTGAACTGCATTTTCATTTGCTGAATCATCACTCTTCTAGAAATCCTCTTAGCTTTCTAAATGTGGATATTCAACTTGGAGAGATTGTGATCACTAGAAATGGTGAAATACATGACCCTCCATTCCTGAGCTGAGGCTGCTCCTTGATTTGTTTTGAGCCACAGCTCTGGTCGCTACTAATGAATTGATTGTCATCCTTTGTAAATCAGAAAACCTTTTCCAGAAACAACATCATGTTGATAGTAGGGACCTCATTTCTTAAACTCTGGTCCCAATTTCTAACAGCTTGTTGGACATGGAAGGCTGTGGTAACAAGGTCTCAAATACAGTATGTTTAAAACTAATCTTTGCTTTCTAGCCCCATCTGTGCACATCACATCTGCTAATGCATTTCATTTCAGAACCTTGCTATTCATTCCATCTCCAGGTATCATTTTGGATTCCTTCATATCCTTCACTATTCATATTCAATCTCTTAAACCTTTTTGCAATTTCGTTCCCTCATTCAACTTTTATAGGACTGCCTTTGCTTAGACCCTTATCATTTGTTGCTTGAACCATAAATCTCTCTGCATCGTGTCTCACCTCTACCACACTCCTTCCAATCTATTCTTCACGATAACACAGAAGTGGGATTTGCACCCCATCAAAATTTTATTATATTGTTTCAATGCTTAAAATCCTCCAGTGTCCCCCATCTTCATTCCCCAAAATATACCTTTCATCATACCAAATCCATAATTACACTTCCAATGTTTTCTTTTTCTTACACCTTTGTGTGTGCTCTTCCCACTACATGGAATGCCTTCCCCTTGCCCAACTGGCAACAACTACCACTTCTTCAAGACTCAGCTCAAGTGACCTCTCAGGTAGTTAACCTCCCCTTCCTCTGTATTCTGGGATTATGTATACAAAACAGATCACAGTAAGATTCATAAAGAGAAAATACAATACTCCTAACAATCTTTTCTGGCCTCAATTTTTTTTGGCTTTGTGTTTACATGGGACTACTACTGAAATTAGAGTAATTAACATGAAATAATAATACAGAGCCTGATGGACAGTAAATGGGTACATGTGTAGTAGAAGTAATTCATTTGTAAATGATCTAAGAATGTATAGGTTTAGTGAGTCTTTACAGGTTTACTCACTTTTTATTTGTTGTTTCCTGAAAAATTACCATTGACTCTTTCATTGTTAAGATTATAAAATTTTGTCAAACATATCAAATAAATAGGTATGGGAAACAAAAGAAAGAATTTTAAATTGTCTTTATTGAAAATAATGAATAAAATATACTTATTTCGTATATTTTTACAATAGTATACTGAATTGTGCCCTTTTTTCTTTCTTTGAGGAAGATTAGCCCTGAGCCAACATCCACCGCCAATCCTCCTCTTTTTGCTGGGGTAGATTGGCCTTGAGCTAACATCTGTGCCCATCTTCCTCCATTTTATATATGAGATGCCTGCCACAGCTTGGCTAGATAGGCAGTGTGTAGGTCCATACCCGAGATCTGAACTGGCAAAACCTTGGCCACCAAAGTGGAGTGTGTGAACTTAACTGCTACACCACAGGGCTGGCCCAGAAAAGTGTCCTTCTATAGAACACATCAATCAACTTTTCTCATCATGATTTTCCTCTTAAAATTTAGAATTAGAAGTATTAAAAATTGTGAATGGTAGTGACGTCAGCATCATGGTGGAGTGAGCTTCCCCAGTAATCTGTCCCCTCCATCATACTATGAAAAAGACATTCATACTCCAACAGAGGACATCCGAACACAACACAAAAGACATCTGAGAGACCCATACAGCCATATGACGGTGGGCGGAGAGGCTGGAGGCCCCCTCAGAGGAGGTGGAACAGGGTGAGAGAAAACTTAGCTCACTCCCCTAAAGACTGCAGTCCAGGACTGCACGAGGCCCCTGAGAGGGAAGGAACAGGGGAGGAGACATTTGTTCATGGGAACATCAAGGATCCCTGAGGGCCTTTGTAGCCTAGAGGGAAGCCCTCTAGCAGGGCAAAAGCCTTCACAGGGGGTGACCTCATCAAGCCAACACCCCAGAAGAGCAGATAGTGAGAGCAGAGCAAGAAAAGCTCAAGAACACACAGGGGAAGGTACCCCTCTGCCCACCTGCACAGTGCTGGCTCCAGCACCTCGGATCTCAGTGGAAGGCAGAAGGCTCAGAATATGTGGCTGTTGACCCCCACCCAGTGGCAATAGGTGGTAACTGCAACCAAATAATACAAAGATGTGAAAAAAGAGCCACACCCTCTAGCAATATCAAACATTATATTAAATCTCCAGACCAGAGAGTACATTACAACTACCCAGAAATCAGTCCTGAGGACACAGAAATATATAATCTAAATGACAAAGAATTCAAAATAGCTATCATCAAAAAACCCAATGAGTTAAAAGAATGTATAGAAACAAATCAACGAGTTCAGGAGCTACTTCACAAAACAGATTGAAACTATAAAGAAGAATCAATCAGAAATATTAGAGATGAAAGATACAATGGAGTAATAAAACAAAATATGGATTCCCTGAATGCTTGAGTGGACATCATAGAGGAGTGTATCAGCATAATCAAAGAAAGACATGTTGAAATGCTCCAGAAAGAGGAGGAGAGAGAACTAAGACTAAAAAGAAATGAAGAAAGTCTCCAAGAAATATCTGACTCAATTAGGAAATGCAACATAAAAATTATAGGTATTCAAGAATGAGAAGAGAAGGAGAATGGAGCAGAAAGCATGTTCAAAGAAATAATAGCAGAGAACTTCCCAAACCTAGGAAAGGAGATGGAAATCCATGTGGAAGAAGCTGCCAGATTTCCTAAGTGTGTCAATGTAAAAAGCCCTACGGCAAGGCATATAGTAGTGAACCTGGCAAAAGTGAATGATAAAGACAGAATATTAAGGGCAGCAAAGCAGAAGAAAATAACCTACAAAGGAACTCCTATCAGGCTTTCAAGGGATTTCTCTGCAGAAAGCTTATGGGCTAGGAGAGACTGGGATCACATATTCAAATCTTTGAAAGACAAAAACTGCCAGCCAAGAATACTCTATCCAGTGAAAATATCCTTCAGATATGATGGAGAAATAAAAACTTTCCCAGACAAACAAAAGCTGAGAGTGTTCATAGCCATGAGACCACCCCGCCACAAGAAATCCTCAGCAAGCCCCTCACACCTAAAAGAAAAAAGAGACAGAAAGGGGTTACAAATCATGGAGTAAGGAGGTAAAAGGGTAGACAGAATCAGAACAGGCTAGCAAATACTCAAATATAGAATTAAAGATCAAGGGAAGGAAAACACCAAAAACAAAGATAATCTTGTCATTTTAACCAGAAACTCACAAAATAAGAAGGAATAAGATGCAAGAAAAACAACTTAGGAAGGGAAGGGGAAAGGGGTTGAATCTGTTTAGTCTAAGGAAGTAAGAGGCCATCAGAAAATGGACTATCATATCCATGAGATTTTGAATGCAAACCTCATGGTAACCATTAAACAAAAAAGCAGAACAGAGACACAAATAATAAATAAGGAGAAAACAAAGAAACACATTATAAAAAACTACATAATTCAAAATACACAGGACGAGAAACAAAGGAAATGCAGGAGAACCAGAAAACAAATTTAATTGAATTACATATTAACAGGGAAATTAAGAGGGATTTACATATTAAGAGGGAAATTCATCATAACACAGGCTCACCTTAACAAACAAGAAAAATTCCAAATAAGCAATCTCAAATTACACCTGACAGAATTAAGAAAAGAAGAACAAACAAAGCCCAAATTCAGCAGATGAGAAAAATAGTAAAAATCAAATCAGAAATAAATGCTATTGAAACAAAAAAGGTTGTAGAAAGGATCAATGAAACAAAGAGATGGTTCTTTGAGAAGATAAACAAAATTGACAAACCCCTAGCCAGATTTACAAAGAAAAAAAGAGAGAAGGTTCAGATAAATAAAATTAGAAACGAAAGAGGAGAAACAACAATAGATACCACAGATATATAATGGATTATAAGAGAATATTATGAAAAACTATATGCCAACAGAATGGACAATATAGAGGAAATGGATAAATTCTTAGACTCTTACAACCTCCCAAAGCTGAATCAAGAAGAAACAGATAGTGTGACTAGACCAATCACAAGTAAAGAGATTGAAATAGTAATCAAAAGCATCCCAAAGAATAAAAGCTCAGGAGCAGACAGCTTCCCTGGGGAATTCTACCAAACTTTCAGAAAGGATTTAATACCTATCCTTCTAAAACTATTCCAAAATATTAGAGAAGATGGAACGCTTCCTAACATATTCTACAAGGCCAACATCACTCTGATACCAAAGCCTGACAAGGACAACACAAAAAAGTAAAACTATAGGCTAATATCACTGATGAACATAGATGCAAAAATCCTCAACGAAATATTGGCAACCTGAATACAGCAACACATCAAAAAGATCATACATCATGATCAAGTGGGATTCATACCAGAGACACAGGGATGGTTCAACATCTGCAAACCAATCAATGGGATACACCACATTAGCAAAATGAGGAATAAAATCCACTTGATCATCTCAATAGATGCAGAGAAAGCATTTGACAAGATCCAACAGCGGTTTATGATAAAAACTGTTAGAAAAATGGAGATAAAAGCAAATTACCTCAACATAATAAAGGCCATATATGACAAACCCACAGGCAATATCATACTCAATGGGGAAAAACTGAATCTATCCCTCTGATACAGGAAAAATACAAGGATGCCATCTATCGCTACTCTTACTTAACATAGTACTGGAGGTTTTGGCCAGAGCAATTAGGCAAGAGAAAAGAATAAAAGGAATCCAAATAGGGAGTAAAGTGAAACTGTTGCTGTTTGCAGACAACATGATCTTATATATAGAAAACCCTAAAGAATACATTGGAAAACTATTAGAAATAATTAACAGTTACAGTAAAGTTGCCAAGTACAAAATCAACTTACAATAATCAGTTGCATTTCTGTACTGTAATAACCAACTTACAGAAAGAGAATTGAAGAATACAATTCCATTTACAACTACCAGAAAAAGAATAAAGTACCTAGGACTAAATTTAACTAAGGAGGGGAAGAACTTATACAATGAAAACTGTAAGACATATTGACAGAAATAGATAATGACATAAAGAGATGGGAAGAGATTCCATGCACATGGACTGGAAGAATAAACATAAGTAAAATGTCCATGCTACACAAAGCAATCTACAGATTCAATGTAATCCCATTCAGAATCCCAATGAGATTCTTCATGCAAATAGAATAAAGAATCCTAAAATTCATATGGGGCAACAAAAGACCCCGAATTGCTAAAGCAATACTGATAAAAAAGAACAAAGATGGAGGCATCGCAATCCCTGACTTCAAAATGTACTCCAAAGCGATAGTGATCAAAACAGCATGGTACTTGTACAAAAACAGACAGCAAATCAATGGAACAGAGCTGAAAGCTCAGAAATAAAACTGCACATCTACAGACAGCTAATCTTCAACAAAGGTGCGAAGAACACACAATGGAGAAAAGATAGTCTCTTTAATAAATGGTGTTGGGAAAACTGGGCAGTCACATGCAAAAGAATGAAAGTAGACCATTATCTCATGCCATACACAAAAATAAACTCAAAATGGATCAAAGACTTGAAGATAACTGAAACCATAAAACCCCTGGAAGATAACATAGGTAGTATATTCTTTGACATTGACGTTAAAAGGATCTTTTCAAATACCATGTCTTCTCAGACAAGGGAAACAAAAGAAAAAGCAAACAAGTGGGACTTCATCAGACTTAAGAGCTTCTTCAAGGCAAAAGAAACAAGGATCAAAACAAAAAGACAACCTAACATTTGGGAGAAAATATTTGTAAATCATATATCTGATAAGGGGTTAATCTCCATAATATGTAAGGAACTCACACAACTGAACAACAAAACTCAAACAGCCCAATCAAAAAATGGACAGAGGATATGAACAGACATTTTTCCAAAGAAGATATACAGATGGTTAATAAACTTATGAAAAGATGTTCAACAACACCAATCATCAGAGAAATGCAAATCAAAACTATACTGAGATGCCACCTTCTGCCTGTTAAAATGGCTATAATCACTAAGACTAAAAATAGCAAATATGTGAGAGGTTGTGGAGAAAAGGGAACGCTGATGCACTGCTGGTGAGAACACAAACTAGTGCAGCCACTATGGAAAACAGTATGGAGATTCCTCAAAAAACTAAAAATAGAACTACCGTATGACCCAGCTCTCCCACTACTGGGTATCTGCCCAAACAACTTGAAATCAACAATCCAAAGTAACATATGTACCCCATGTTCATTGTAGCACTATTCACAACAGCCAAAACATGGAAACAATCCAAGTGCCCATAACTGATGATTAGATAAAGATGATGTGATACACACACGCACACACACACACACACACACACACACACACACACAAAATATGGAATAATACTCAGCCAGAAAAAAGGACAAAACCATCCCATTTGCAAGGACATGGATGGACCTGGAGCAAATTATGCTAAGCAAAACAAGCCAGACTGAGAAAGACAAACACCAGATGATTTCACTCATTTGTGGAATATAGACAAACACATGGACAAAGAAAACAGTTCGGTGGTTGCCAGGGGACAGGGGGTGGTGAATGGGCACAGGCGTTGAAGGGGAGCACTTATGTGCTGACAGACAAGAAACAATGTACAGCTGAAATTTCACAATGATGTAAACTATTATGACTCAATTAAAAAAAATTTTTGAATGGAAGTTATTCTCAACTATCTTTCCATTTCTGCTCAAAGTGGGGTCAATGAACCATCCATCTTTTTCAGAATTTCCTGAGATAGGTGCCAATTTAAAAAGAAGGTACATGAATCTCACCCTATTCCTATTAAATAAGTGGCTGGGGATTGGGTTAGGGCTTTGATTCTGTGTATTTAGCAAACTCTCTGAGTGGTTCCAATGCATTCTGAAGTTCAAAGCTCTGCATCAAGTCCAGTTGTGTCATATTTGTCTCCTGGTCTTTGCCTGAGGACTTCAGTGATGTGGAACTCTGAATTTCTGAAGGCAGTCCATTTAGATTTTTTAAATAATAGTGTACTTTACATACAATAAAATGGGCATTTTTTTTTAGCGTTCAGTTTGTTCCGTTTTGACAGTTGTATAAACCCATGTAACCACCACCCAAAAAAGATACAGAATATTTCCATCAGCCCAGAAACGTTACCCACACCGCTTTCCATGCAAACCCTTTCTCTCAGAAGCAGCCCCTCAGGTCAATTTTTTCAGTTCTAGAACTTTATATAAGTGGAATTTAAAAGTAAGTATTGTCTTATATTCAGTTTCTGTCCCTCAGTTTAATATCTATGAGATTCAGCCATGTTATTGAGTGTATCCTTAGTTCATTTACTTCATTTTCTGGGTAACATACCATTGTATGAATATGCAAAAATTTATTTCTCTGTTCACTTGTTGACGGGCATTTGAATTGTTCTAATTTTTTTATTATAATGAATAAAACTGCTAGAACATTTTTGTCAAAATCGTTTGTAGAAAACATACGTAGACATATGTTTTCATTTATTTTGCATGATTACTTAGGAGTGAAATTGCTAGCTTATATGTTTTAAACTTTACGAGAAACTGCAAACATTTCTCCCAAATGGTTGTACCAATTCACATTTTCACCAAAAATATATGATGGTTCCAGCTGCTACCCTCCAAAATTTGGTGTTATCGAACTTTTTTGTTTTAATCATTCTAGTGATAAGAAATGGTATCTCATTGAGGTTTAAATTTGAATTTCCATGATCCTAAAAATGTCTAGTACCTTTTCATATTTTTATTGTTTTTTCTTATACCTCTGTATGTGTGTGTAATGTCATGTCTTTTCCCATTTTTAAGTCCTGATATTTTCATGTTTGATTTGTAAGCCCATTTGCCTTTCATGGAAAAATCTCAATACTCAGTTTTGAGAGACATGGATGTAGGACTTTTATATTTTATAAAATTGTTTTGGTGATTTTGTTTGTTGTATTTATTCTTAATCTTGTGTGATGAAAATATGTACTTTATACTTAGTTAATTGATAAATAAATTAAAGCAAAGCATCCTGTAAACATTTTTCAAGGCACAAGGGGACAAAGAATGTGATTAATTCAAAATTGGGTGCTTTAAAATCTATTTGAATCTTACTTATGATATACTGCCTCAAAAGAATGTATATGTTCCTGTCTCTACCCAATGAAAAACAATTTCAAAAATCCTACTCAGCAAGCATTTGTTCTGTAATGGTTGAATTTGATCAATTTGGTTTGTCTATTTACAAAATAGCCTTGAGAGATTAAGACCAAGTTATCTTTGTTATTTTGTAAAGAGAGGAGAGCACTTCTGAAGAGGCTTGGTTCTTAGTTCCAGTAGAAATCTGAGTTTATGGGACTGATCTTTTCGGTACTGACCTCTTAGAACCAGATTCCTTTCTTGCAACTGCCTTAACACATAGGGTTAGGGGGAGTCATTGCTTCTGTTTGATATGAACTTGGCAGTAGTTCTCTGCTTCCTGAAAAAAATGCCTTACAACATGAAAATCTAATTGGCTTATTTGGGGCATCAGTCCTAGATCTTCAGTCTTTTCACCTTCTGGATGTGGAATTCCCAGGGCAAATCTTCCTGATATACATTCAGTTAATAACCTGAGTTTGCCTAAATGCATCAAAATGTACTTAACCCTGGCCTCTAGCATTTAATTTACTGCTCTTATTGATCTTCAGCAAACACTTTCAATATCCATTTATTGAAGATCTAGCTTATACACAGTACTCTGGGAAGCATTAATTTCCAAGAGGCCATCCTGGTACAGCATCTAGCACAGTGTTGTGTATCCAGTCAATTTATATATATATATCTCCACATACATGTGTATGGACATGGACATATATATATGAACATATTTAAACTGGGGTTAATTGACTCTCAGTTCTGAAAATTTAACAGCTTGGGTACCCTGAAATCCTTCAGTACAGCTTCATAGAAATGTTGGCTGAAGAACATAATTCTTTTAAATTTGTTTTAATACATTGTTGGACTCACTAGAAAGAAAGAAAAGTCACCAGATATCAGAAATTAGAAGGAATTAATCATCATAGCAGTAAATAAAAAAATAACACTGAATCTGTTGCCACAAGAATGGTGATAGTCGTAGTGGTAGTTAGTCTTGGTAACCAGACTCTTATCTAGTAGGAATACTCAGCCAGCGATAATAGAAGAGGCCAGGCAAACATAGAATGTGAGAAGCAAGAACTGACACCCCACATGAAGTCAAGATTCTTAAAGGGTGGCACACTTGGTAAAGAGTGAACTAGGAAAATTTCATTCCACTAGGGTAGGAATAACAAAGAAACTTGACTCACCCTCAATGCAGGCACAGGAGTCCTAAAACAAGCAAAGAGATGACAACAACAACAAAACCCCAAAATGCAACAAAAAAGCTAAAAAAGCAAAAAAAGACTCACTAAATGCAATAAAGTAATAGATAGTAAAAACTTGAAATCATAAGTGAACTAGAAACAGTAAGAAATATTGTAAGTATATAATAGTATTTAAAAGCATTATAAGCATTAAGAACACTGCAGCTAATTGTTGAGTTGGAAATACTATTCATTTGGCTATATGGCACTTATTTAGCATGATTCGCAGTCACTTCCCTGTATAGTTAAGAAATCACTTTTTTCCTGGTATTGGAAAAGCTTCGAAGAATATTTCTAATGTCTGGTATGCTGACTCATGTGGCTTCATGGCAAAAAGGGGCAGGGCCAGAGGTAGCGTAGGGATACAGTGGCATTCTATGGCACATGTTCCAGAAGTATGTGGACAGAGAGAGAGAGAGAGACAATGTTTGAAATTATGAAGCCACAACTGAGTATGTGCAAAATTCTTCCAATGTTCAGCTGTGTCAAATTGTAGACAGAAGATTCAGATCCCATTCAGCCACCCCAATATAGAAATGCTTTCTTACCAGGAATATACTCAGTTACACAGTGTATCAATACACCAAACTTTTACCCCTTTATTGTTGAGAATCATGTGAAATAGAATTTATTAGCATTTTGCCATTGATAGAGTACACATTATTAACAGTACTGTAAAAGCGAGACAATGTGTATGTAGTGTAATATGCTTTACACATCCCTACATGAGGATTGCATCTTAGCACATTTGATGCATTTTATTCTGATGAAGTCTGAGATTTCCTGAAGAAATGGCACATGAAAATACCACTAACACAGAACTCTTTGCTCTATCAGAAGTGTTTCAAGGACAAAATCCCCAAATGTATTCTTCAATAAGTCAAGATATGTAAGATAAGAAGAATCTGATTACAAAAGTATGCAGTTCAAAATAGTGGAGCAGTAATTTTAAAATACATATGGTCTACTCTTGTGTGTGTCATAATTTCTGGCTAACTTTTGTATATCAGTCATGGATTTATCAGGGAAGAAGACCACTACACATATTATGGAATATAGAATTTATGACGGGAATTAGAACTTGCATAGTTGTTTGAAATGCTAGAGAAATGAAGGTCAAAAAATGAAAATTACAGGATCAGAAGAATGTCACCCACAAGTCCTGGCACAGGTGAACAAATATGAAAATGAAGCACACAGAGCTGTTACAGTGAGATTCTGAAGGGCACTGGTGTAGAGGTCTATGGAAGGCTGTTGGTTCTTTGTGACTATGGCTGCTCTATGATCACAGTAAAGTGTGAGGTACCGGGCTTGGGAGTGAGCAGCAGGACTCATGTTACAGAGAGCTGGGCTTGGAGCATGGAACAGTAAGGACAGACTGGCAGCTGCTTGCACCTCTACGTCTGTCTTTCACTAACTCTAAGCAATGATGACTTCAGATAATAATGACTGGTACTCTATTTCTGCCTGCCAAATTTTGCCTAATTTTACTTGTGGCCATATCTAACCCTGAACCACAAACAGAAAGAGATTCTTGGAAATGCAGTTCTCAGTGTAACCAAGTTGACAATAAAAGCATACAAAAAAACTTTATATACTCTTCCAGAATTTTGCTTATAACAAAATTTATATATAAAGGAGAGCAAGTATCCTAGTAGAAACCAAAATATGAAACTGAAAGACGATTGGTAGAAAATTGAAATATGCAAAGCTCTTTTATTATAGAACAAGAGAAACTAAAATTCCGATGGTAGAAATCATGAAAATAAGGAAAAGAGTTAGAATTGCCAAGGATATAGATAATGAAATGACAACAGAAGGAATAGAGGAGATTTTAAAAAGTCAGAACACTCCAAAACAAAACACACAAGAAAAGAAGGAAAATAAAAGAAATAATAAAGAAAAATAGAATTTTTACAGACAAGGGAGAATGCAAAAAAAGTTTGCAGCAGCTTTATTCTAAAATTGATTTCCCTTAGTTCCAAAAACTTTCATAATGACTTCTTAGAAGGAGAAATAATTTTATTCAACCCTGTTTAAAAAAAGGCAATTTGTTTTTTCATAATATAAATCTCATAATATGACCCTCTAGAGAGAGCATTGAAGTAAAAAAGGGTTAATGAATATTTTTGACTGAAAAATGTTTAAGAGTAGTCATTGAACAAGAAAATTTTGTGTCCTAAGACCTCATATCTTGTGTATGAAAGAAAGTGATAAAGATTTCCCCAAATTTTACAATATTAGCGTCAAATGACATTACCAATTATAAGCTGTAACATTGAAAAAAACTATTCTAAATTTCAATAATAAAAAATGTTTAACTCTGCCAGAAAATAGATTTAATTATTTTAATATTTGTTTCTATAATATTTAAAAGTTGCTATCAGATGAAGAGTTGATAAAAAAAGCAAACAGCCAAAGTACAAGAATAAAAGTATTAAAGAAGTGTGTTAGGCAGTTAAGTAATAATACATATTTTTATTTTTGAGTTTTGTGATGTTTATGGTATTTGCCAACTTTTACAAAGAGTAATTCGCTATTCTTTTCTTTTTCGTATCCAGTAAATATTAACTTTTGTAACTAATTTTGTATTGTAATTGAATTATTTTTCTTAAGTGAGTACCTCTGGAACTACAAATTAGAGCACGAAGGAAAGTAAAATAAATATATGTTTTAAATCTGTTACATTCATGCTGAGAAAAAGGATTTAACAGGCCTTCAATCTGTCTTTTCTTTAACCTAATTACACCTCTGTATGCTTTTTGCCCCCTGAAACAGTGTCCTCCCAACTCACAAACTTTTATAGTATTTGGATGCAGTTATCGTTTCTTTCAAAGATATATGCAAGATATGTGGAGATCTGTTTTCCTCAGGTCTGAGCTGTGTTAATCATAAGAGTAGATATTTAGAGATACAGGTTGAGTTCTGCTAGTTCTGAGCGCCAGACATTGAATAATGGGTGTGTCCATAGGTTGTTTCTTGAATTTGTTATGTGGAACTCTGAAAAGTAAAGGTCAAGTCTTCTCCGTTATTAGGCCTATATTAGTTTTCTAGGGCTACTGTAAGCCCTAGAGAAGCCCTAAAGTAAGTCAAACTAGGGAGTAGAAACATATTGTCTCACAATTCTGAAGGCTAGAAGTCAAAGATCAAGATGTCAGCAGAGCTGATTCCTACTGAGAGTTGTAAGAATCAGTTCCACGCCTCTCACTTGGCTTCTTGTGGTTTGCCGGCAAATTTTGTTTTTTTCAGCTTGTAGAAGCGTCACCCTCATCTCTACTTTCATCTTTATACGGCATTCTCCCCAGCATGCATGGCTGCGTCCAAATTTCCAAGTTTTTATAAGGACATTAGTCATATTGGATTAGGGGCCCATCCTACTCCAGTATGACCTCGTCTTTCTTAACTAACTACATCTGCAATGGCTCTATACCCTAAAAAGATTGCGTTCTGAGGTACTGAGGGTTAGGGCTTCAACTATGAATGGAGAGGCATGATTCAATCCATAACAAGGTGTAAGAGCAGTACTATGTGGGAGAAGAGAGCAAAGAAGAAAGGAAAAAGAAAAATGATTGGATGGAAAGACCTTTCCTGCATGAAAGATAAGAGTGTGAGAGATCTCCTTTCCTGAGTGCTTAGGTCTGCTAATTGTTGGACGAGTCAATGCAGGCTGAGAATGACAACAAACTGGCTCTTGACTCAGTCAGTGTTGGTGGGATCCTGTTAGACACATGGTGACTTGATTTAGATACTTTAAGAAATGAGACCTTGCTTGTACTGTAGATATGAAGCACATAGGAAATAATAGCTTTGCATATGAAGATAAAGAGGGAATGAAAGTTATTATGGTGCATAAATCAAGGTTCAACCAAGGAAGCAAAATAACATGGGAGTGGAGAAAAGCATTGTATAAGTCTGTGCATGGTAGTTTTGGCAGAAGCATTGCAGACATGGAAAGCAAATCTATATCTGGAGTAAATGTCTATTCCAATAAGAATAAAGTGCTGCCCCTTCCATAATGTAAGCAGTACAGTGTATCAATCTGCTACCAGATGGCTGGCTCTTCACATGGAGAAATGGTGCCATGTTGAGGCCCAGTGTTGTGACTACAGCTGGCAGTTTAGCCACTCAACAGTGGCTGTAGTCAGGTTGGCCTTCGTCAGTACAAGCCTTTGTTACTGATTCCATGCATGACATCCATCCCTTTCACATGGTCTGTTCAAGAGCCCATTAGGCAATGGCTAGGGAAAGAATCTTACAGGTATCCACAGAACAGGTCATCCTATCCATTTGATCATTTACATCCTCTGCTGATATCGCTCTATGATAAACATTCACCTGGGACAGAAATAGCTTCATATTCTGTGCTCATTCAGAAAGGTCTGTTCACATACCTCCTCCCCAGATCTCTTTGTCATCAATTTTCCAGTTATGTTCCTTCAAAGTCCCTGTCCATGAAGCCAAACCATTGACAATAGTCTATAAATCAATATAGATTCACATCTCTGGTCATCTGTCCTTTCAGACATAATGAAAATCACATGCACTACTTCTACTTGAAGTTCTGTCCACTAGGAGGATCTCCCTTCACTATTGTCTTTCTAGGTTGTCCCAGAGTGGTGCGATACTGCTATAGCTGCTCTCTCGTAGAGGGCCTCCATTTCATGCACAGCTTCTGTAAAGCAGACCTGATTTTTTTCTTTCTCAGTCAGCTGATTGCAGGGAATTCTCCATGAGTCTGTAGGTTTGGGCTGAGAAAGAGACGATAATTGTAGCTAGATGAGTGATCATGACCATTTAGGCCATATCTCCATGCAAATTACTTATGCCACAGGGAAGTTATAGAAGCTTTCAAGCCATTTATGTAGGGCTAAAACGTTGAAGCCCTGAGTTCATCATTTTCTTTCCCTGCTTTCTCCAGCATACTTCAAAGCAACGGACAAAACCTATTATACTCTTATTTTGATCAAAATATTCTAAGGTAGAAAATACTTGTCCAGCGCCTCATTTACAGGTACCCAATTACACATATCCAAAGGCACTGATTTAAGTAACTTTTCTGTTCACTTGATGACATGGACTACCCGTGCCCTCATTACCACTGAAAACAAGGTCATTTTGCCCATGTATCTAACCAGATTAGAGCACCAATTCCAGAAAACCTAGAACCCGTTCAAAGAAATCGTTCTTAAGATTCTGTTCCTCTAGAACCACTTTCAGGTGCAAATTCTGTATCAGTCGGGGTTCATCCAGACAAGCAGATCCAGTAGGGGATATAGATAGAAATAGATATAGGGAGATAGAGATATAGATACAGATAGATGTGAATATAAACATAGATATCGATACAGAGTATCTATTAAAAGAAGTTAACTTGTACAATTGTGGGTGCTAGCTAAACAAGTCTGAAGTCCATAAGTCAGGCAATCAGAAAGAAAAGATCATAATTAGCTGGAACCCCAATCACAATCTGAAGCTTATTGCCCGGAGGAGGAAACCTGTCCCTTTGGAGAAGTCCTAAATTCATTTTTAAGGGTTTCTACCTGATTAATAAAGGCCCACAATGGATAATCTCCCTTTTGGTTAACTAGAGTAAACTGATTAAGAGCTTTAACCAAATCTGCAAAATCTCTTCACAGCAGCACCTAGATTAGTATTTGATTGACTAACTGAGACGTGTATATGCAACAAAATGGCCTCTGCCTCTCTTTCGTATTTCAACTCTATCAAAAGAGAATATCCTCTGTATCCCACTCTACCTGGAAACACAGTGAAAGGGAATTCTGAAGACTTGGTTCAGCCTAGATAAGTTGACACATCAACAGCCATCACATATATCATGATAGGGTTATATTATTCTTGACTAGAAAGATTACAATTTTTCTTTGTGCTTCTCCATATTGTGCAATTTTTGGAATATATACATAAATACAAATTTCAAAAATTGGAAACTGCTTTTGAAGTCAGTTAGTATCAATAATTTTTAACAAGAAATCCCACAAACACAAAACACACATAAATGGCCAAGAGATGCTTAACTAAAACATTAAATCTTACTATTAATCACAGAAGTACAAAAATACAAATGAAACTATAAATGAAATGCTGTTTTCATTTATCAAGAAAGTGAAGTTTAAGAAAATAATATCTATTGTTGGATTGATGAGGAAACGATCACTTGTTCCTTTTATCATAGACTCTTGGAAAGAGTATAAACTGTACAATATTTCTGGAAATGTGTACGAATCAATGCTCAGAGAAAATGAGCAATATTGTTACTCTTTTAAAGGAAATTTGAAATGGATTTTCAATATTACCTGAATAGAAACAATGGACATATCTATCAAATTATAATAGTTACTTTTGAAAATGTTAGGTTATTTTCTATATTTAAAATGTCAAAAAATGATTTCCTTATTGTTAAGCTCCCTTTATTAGTACAGTTTCTTGAGGTGATATCTAGGGAAGAGTCCCACCATTAGCACAGGCTAAAAATAATTCACGAAATAGAAGCAGTTTCAAAACAAATTGCCATTTTTCAGATAGTAATACAAATGAGTCTTTTAAATCCTACCTTGGACTGAGCTATCTGGAAAGAGATTCCTTTCACATTTACTGCTTAAAATATTATGATGTGAAACACAAGACAAAATAATATCTGAGAGATAAGTATATATTAGAAAAATCAACAAAAAATAATGCTTTTCAGGATATATGAATCTCAACCAAATATTAAAAATAAATAATTTAGGTGTTATTAAGACAAAGGCAATAATATCACGGTGCAAATTGGATTTAAAAAACAGGGAAAATAAAAAATATTTATCAGATCCCCAATCATGGATTTCAGCTACTTATTGCTACATAACAAACCATCTCAAAATTTAGTGGCTTAAGGCAACACTATTATTTCTCGTGGTTCTTTGGATTGACCAGGATCAGCTGGGTGGCTCTTGCACGGGGCATGTCATACAGATGCTGTAAGATATCGTTTGCACCACAGTCATCTGAAGGCTCACATGGGTTGAATTCCAAAATGGTGCATTCACAAGGCAGATAACTGATGCTGGCTGTCAGCTGGGTGCTCAGGTATAGCTGTCAACTGAAGTGCCTACACATGGCCTTTACATGTGACTTGGATTTTTCATATGAAAGTGAAGTTCTTATAGAGTGTCCTAAGAAAGAATGTTTCAAAAAATCTAGACTATTACCTCCATTTAAATCTATTATTCATCCAAGTCACAAGGTTGAAGACAAGGGAATTAGGTTCCATGTCTTGAGTGGGGAATGAAAAGGTCACAATTCAGAAGGATGTGTGGGATGGGAGGTATTATTTTGGCCATCTTTGTAAAATAAAATCTTCTGCACAATTTTTTTTCCTCAAAATCAATTATCTCAAGAAACTTTGTGTGATGTTTTATATATCATCTACGTCCTTCTTTTGAATTCACTCAATAGTAATCTAGGGCTATATAATATTTTCCCATATAATCGGTAGCAGACACTTTCCTTGGGCTCCTAATATTTTAGAAGCTAAATCTACATCTGTATTTCTAATTCTAGGCTTTTAAGAAACTATTTGAATTTTGTTCTTCATTCCATTCACTTTCTAGCTGATTACAACAATGAACTGTTGGTGTCATTAGGCTAGAATAATCTACTTTCTTACTAAGTTAGCTCTTATTTTATTGACACTTTGATTTAATAGAATCATTAATCAGGGTCCCAAATCTAGTGACAAGGTCTAAATGAGATGTTTAATCTCTACTAAGAATGGAATTCTACAAATCTCAGCAATTGAGAGCTTCCTTTAGTGAAATACTTCCTTAAAAAATGCCTCCAATAATTATGCCAGTGTTCCTCATGAGACGTCATTATTCATTAATTACCCTGTGCTGAGGGACATGCAGAATGCCAGAGGGTAAGCAGAGGCCGAATTGCATGGTGGAACAACTCTAGTTTTCTTGGGAGCTTAGTGACAAGGCAGAGAACACTAAGAGACGATCAATGATAGTTTTTATTCTGCATCAGATATATAAATTAAAATGCAACTACTGTGATTAAAATGGAGGCATTTATATTACCATTCTTGGGACTATCATGTCACATCGTTCTGTGACTCATGTAGTAAAATAATTCACTGTGTTTCTTTACCAGCTAATTTGTGAAAATATAGGGATTCTAGTTATTCAATGATTCTGGATGGGAACATATCCTAAATTTGTTGAAAAATATTTCAGCAAAACATCAGATGGAAAAATAGACAATCAGAATATTGATGGGTTTACAGATGCTGAAAGATGTCACTCTAGGAGTCCCAAGCCCCTTGGGCTTAAGTAACCAACTCAGGTGACATTTGACAACCCCTGAAGTTCAATGTTTCCTCTCAAGTGTATCAGGCACTGAAGATTTATTGCCCTTTTGTGTTTTTATGTTTATGTCAGAGAGATGACCTGGCATCATATTAGTGGCTTCTAACATGGGAAAATACTAAGAAAGTCAAAAGCAGAGTAGAACAGAGAAGGAATAGCAGTTGGAGGTGGTTTCTAGTTGCAATGAACTCAGAAAAGTGAAGCAGAAAGACTTGATTTATTTAGCCTTGCTATTTATTTATTTTCTTTTGTTTGCTTTTCTGCTCATCAAATCTTGTTCCTTCATTTACTTTTCATTCCTTTCTGGTGCTGGACATGTTCTTTAGCACTAATGTAGACATTCTGAGGACACACAAATTGGAGATTCTAGCTGGAGCAATCCAGTCCCTTTGTGTGTGTTTGTTTAGTGGGGAGGTGGTAAAGGGAGACATCAGTATTCCACTGTTTACTTCTAGTTTTCCCATCTTAAGAAAGTCATAGCAGAGTTAGGGACAATCCAGAAAAGAGCAACAACAAAGGTAAAAGAGATGCAAGGAGACCATTTAAGGAGAGAGCAAAATAGTTAGGAGCCATTATCAAAAACGAAACATGAATGAGATATGATCAAAATCTGTAGATTGAGTAAAGTCAGTAAATAATACAGTGAACACGTGCTCATTCAACAAATAATAGAACATGAGAGGAGAAACTTGATGACCTAGCCATAGTTTATCATGCCAGACTTGACGCTCCCTGAACTCACAGAGGACATTGTCAGGCTCTCAGAACAGCTTCTTTCAAACCCCTCTCTCACTTGGAATAAGGTGAGAGAAAAGCATGTCCCTATCCATCCTTTTCACTGGGAGTGCAAAAATGCACAGAACACCAACATTTCTCTCTGGAGAATTCTTCCCGTATTTTGTTAGGCATTTATTAATTTTCCAAGATTAATGAAGAGCTGAGGGTCACAAAACCAGTTTTCACTAGTCTCCTTTGTAAGTTCTAATCAGGTGGTCACATACCTTTCTTTAGAATACAGGAATAGCTGGCATTTGTTGTTTGGTTTTTGGCCTTTAGTGCTTCCACTGAAACAGCAAGAGCAAGAGTGCTAATTTGCTATGCTATTATATAGATATTGCTCTCTATATTTTAATGATGATGAAGTTAGGCTTAACAGCATTAAGGTAAATTTTTCAAGGTCATGTAGCTATTGGGGAAAGAAGTGAGATTCAAAACCATGTCTGTTTGATACTAAAAAACATATTTTAAAAATCCCTAATGTAATGTTTTGAGGGAAAAAAAAGCCTTTAAAGAAGCTTTCTTCTTATTTCCTGCTGTTCTGTGTATTCTCCATTTTGCGTCTCCATATCTGTTCTCTATTAGTCTCTATCATGATTTGTGCTTACGGAGGTGACCATAATAGAAAGTATTAGTCAATTCCCTTGCCTCTGGGTTCTGATTGGCTTTAGCCAGTGGCAACACCAGCAGGAGATGAAGGAGAAATGGAGGATAATCAGTGAGGGGTATTTATTCTTCTGGCTCCCTCCCTGCCAGGACTAGGACTTGTTAGTAGGCACATTTCTCTTTTGAAAACCACAGCTCCTGTCTGATGGACTCTCACATATGCTAAAGCCATTCTCAGGATTCCAGTAACTGTGGCCTCCCCTTGCATTGTCAGATCTGGTGGTGGTAATGGCTGTTGCTAGACTCTGGGTACTACAGCATCCCTTGTTTCTCTGAATACTTTCAAAAGTTTTGTAAATAATGCTTTCATTGATCTCTTCTTAAGTACCCATTTGAAGTTGCCATCTGTTTCCCACTGGGAGACTGACAAATACACTTACAAATTGGTAAGCCGGTTTATTCATGTTATATTTGTGCAAAGAAAATCATTCCTTTTCCGATTCTCCATTTAATTGTTAGAATCAGGGATGGAGCTGGTGATGCAGGGAAGAGAAAGAACTCGTCCACACAAAACAAGTTCCATGAAAAATGAAATATGGAAATAGTGGCATTAAATCTTAACATCCTTAAAATGTCATTATATAGGAAACTTGTAAATACACTAATATTTACCAGAAAATACAGTTCTTATAGTCTAAAAAAATTCTTATATTCTTAAGTACAACTGAACTTGTCAAATGAAAGTGTTTCAAGCTTTTCCAGATAATAGTCTCTGCTAAGTTTAAACACTCACTTAATTTAATTTTGTCAGGATTCATTTACATAGTCTCATTTAGATTACTCAGCCTATTTAAATAAATTATCTAGTTTTCTGTGTTGTGTATAGCAGGCTCACTGTGTCGTTATGCTAGCCAGGAAAAAGAAGCCCAAGAGTCTATAAAAGTCCAAATGTAACAACTTGAGCAACTATTTGAAGCTGAGAAGAGGTTGTGGAGAGAAATCAGTACTCTAATAGCAGTGTCCTTTGCTGGTGGCTACAGATAAAGATGTTTTGCCAATATATTCGTTCAAAATCTACTATGGGACTATTTCAATAAATCTGTTTAATCTTATTAACTCTATAACCATGATGACATACAGATAAAAATAAATCATTTGTCCTTCAATAAAACAATAGCAGAAAATAAAACAGTGCCTATATACCTATTTTTTTTACAATGCATTGCATCTATTTTTGTACTAGATCATTTTCTTGACAAATCACGTCTGAATTATTCAGAAATATATTTTACATGAATTTCAAGGAAACTTCTGATAAGGTTATCCCATTATTAATCACTATTTCATTCTTTATTAACTTGAAGAGAAATTTGTCAAGAAAAACGTAAGATTATTCCGAGCTTTTATTGATTTCCTTTTCCCTCTCAGTCTTTGTGGAAAGAAACATGTTATGAATTAAGCTGCTTGAGTACAATACCAAGTTCTAGTAATAGTCAATCTTATCACTAATCTCACTCCAAGTTCCACAAAAATTGCCTCCGTACTGATTAGATGATGATCTAGAGTAATAAAAAGCAGGATGGTGGTCTTGCCTCCCTACAACCAATTTCTTTTATTCTTTGATTTTAATGGACTTAAATTGATTTCAAATGATCTGGATGCATGTCTCTCTTCTTTAAGTATTATAAAATCCTACTTCCTTCTGAAAAAATGTGATATATTCTTATCATGAATCAGAAGTTATCCCAATTGGTTTCGAGGTCAAATTATTATCAAGAACATCTAAGTAACAATGTTTCCAAAAGTAAAGTATACTTCCAACGATAGCCCTTTAAATTTTCATTGGCTTTTAGCTAAGGAAATAGCAGCTTGCTAACTCTGAATCTATCCACATTCCATCCAAATATCATGTCTTGGGTATAAATAGAAGAGCGAAAGCAAAACAAACTTCAAATTACCTCTACATAGAAAGGTAAACACCAGTTTCTAGTAGAGCTGTTTCCTGCTCCAAGCTCTTATGGAGAGGTATATGGGTCCAGAAAATCTGTGTGGAAGAGAGAAGAACGACAATCTCCCTCAGAAAGAGAAAATTCACCCTCAGTGCAAAAATACTGAAGAAGAGTCCTTATACATCAGATAATATTCTATAGGGAAGGGGCCTAAAAGTGATTGAGACTCAAAGTTTCAGTTGTGAAAAGGCAATGCTTCTGAAGGAGAAGAGGGTAGAAAGAGAGGGAGATTATCCTTTGATACTGGGAGATGGAGGGAAAAAGAAATGAGAGGGAAATTAGGATCCTGAAAGACACACCACCAAGGTAGATACATGGATATATATTAAATAAGATGGATCTTACATAAAATGGCAAAGGGAAAAAGAAGCGAGAAAGGAAAACAAGTTCCTGAAAGACACAAAAAATAAGGTACATCTCATGACTACATATATTAAAATTTATGCTCTGATAATAGAGAACATACATTTTCCTCAGAGGCATATAGAAGATTCACAAAAATTCATCAAATAGCAGTTTATGTTGAAACTATCAATAAGTTCCCGAAAGTAGAAATATTGGCATCAATCTAAATGCCCATACATAGAAAAGTGACTGAATAAATTTTACACACACACACAATGGAATATTGTGCAGATGTATAAAAGGAATGAGATAGCTATCTATAAACTCATAGGTAGTTGTTTTTAAGTGGGAAAAAAAGTAAAAAGTAGTACACATGAAAAGCCACTTTTGGTAGAAGAATGAAGGAGAAATAAGAAAGTGTATCTGAGCATGCTTATTTTTGCAAAAATAAAAACAGAAGGAGGAACCAGAAATGATGTAATTGCTTATCTCTTGAGGGAGAGTGGGAATGAGATGGAAGTCTTCTGGTATGGTAGTTACTTCTCTGATTCTAAGCTTTATGTAAACAGCTCGATTTCCTAAACCATGTTAATGTTTGCATACTAAATAAAGTGGGGAAAATTCTTAAAAGAAAAAAAACAGAAATAAAAAATCAAAGTTTTTCAAATTAATAAACTAACCAGAATGAAGGAGAAAAATTAATGACTTTGAGTAACTTTTGTACAGAGTATTTTGACTATACAACCTCAGGCTAAAGAAAAAACAAAATACAAGCAAATTTTTAAGACTAGTTTGTAGGCCAGGTTTTTGCAATATTGTGGTTTAGTGGCTCTGAAAGTATTTTCTGAATATTTTAGAATTAAGCAAATAGATAAATATATTAAGCATAATAGGGGATAGATTTTGCATTGTTGGGGAAAGACGTTTCACATGTGGAAAGGAAAATATTAGAATTAACACTGAGATGTTGGTCTTGGATTGAAGTAGAAGGTATCTGTTTAAACTCATATTTTTCCTTCATAGGTCTTAGATAGATGATAGATAGAAATAAACATACACAGTACAGGCACAGACATACGCACGCACGCATACACACACACACACACACACACATTCCTGACCTCTGTAAATTGAGAAAGACTAGAAGAAGTTATTTTCCAGTAACGATGACCACACCTAAAATCCTGATCTTCATTTATAAATACTATTCTCAAGTAAGACATCAGGGCTTGTTGAAGAAATGGCTGATTCTAGGTGTGGAGCAAGGACAGTATGAAATGACGTGAGAGCATTTCCTCATGCCAGAAAAAAGCAAAGTCTGCAAGAATCATGGAGGATGTCAATAGGACACACAATCAGTTTGAAAGAAGTCCCTCTGGCAAACTCTGGGGAAATTTGAGTATCAAATAAATAATGATAGTAGCAGATTATAACTCATTGAATAAAATAAGAATCTAAATAAAATTAATAATAAGAAAAAACCTCTTCCTTACAGTTGAAGACAAACTTACACATGTAGAAGGAGTGAGTGAGTCAGAAAATGGCCTTTTGGCAATTGTCTTGGCAATAATCAATCCAAGCAAGAATTATCAGTTTACTCTCAAAGCAGTGGGTTAAATATTTGGTTAGGTATAGAATCTAGACTCACTCTCAAAGTATCTTCCAACAAATTTCTTAATAATTACAAAAGGAAAAATAGTAACATTTCAGTGGAGAAATCTGGAAGACAACACGTTAACCAAGTCATCAAAATTAACATCACTAATAAGGGAACAAAGTGACATCATGTGCCTCACAAAGTAACACGCTAAGAAAGACACATCACTTCCCTGGTGTTTCAGCCTAAAATAGATAATTTGAATATTACTGTAAGAAAAACCAGACTAACCCAAATTGAGGGACATTCAAAAAACAACTAACTTGTATTATTAAAAAAATGTCAAGGTCATGAGGAACAAGATTGAAGAAATGTTCCAGATTAAAAGACACTAAAAAGATAAGAAAGCTAAATGGAATTTGTGATCATAGATTCAATCCTGAACTGGGGAAATCATACTATAAACAATTTAGACATGGACATAGACATAGACATGAGATAATTCCACTGTGTCAATTTTTAAATTTCCCGATTTTGGAAACTTCACTGAGATTATGAAAGAAAAAGTATTTGTTCTTAGTAAACACACCTGACGTATTTAGGTGTAAATGAGAACAATGTCTAATTTAGATTCAACTGATTCAGAAAGATATCTACCTCTCCTCTCTCATATATGTGTGTATCTTTTTTGAGAGTTAAAGGAAACAATAAAACAAATGTAATATGTAAACATTCTGAAATCTGGATTAAGTAGTATTCAGTTTTTCTTAAACTATTCTTGCAATATTTCTGTGAGTTTGAAATTATATTAAGATAAAAAAGTCACCAAAATTTTTAAGTAGTTTATATCTCCAAAATGAAATAGCGTTAATTTTACTAAAGTAATGAGTCATAGATTTTAATTAGTTTGTTCTGATAAGATTATTCAAGAAATACAGTTCCTCAAAACTAGCATCATTCTTTTTATGTACTGGTAGATTTGCACCTGTTTAGGCCTGGTCTCCATTTTGATAAGTTGGAGCATCTGTTGTGTATAGCTATATCCTTGATGTTTTGTAAATGGGTTGACTAGCACTCCTGTTCTATGGCTACACACATAGAGACCAATTTCTGCACTAAAGTCATGCCAGTCAAAATTACTGGTACAAATTCTGTGTGATAGAAACTGGAGGTCTTACTTGTCTTTGTTGAGATTATATTTTATGCATAAATTTGAACTTCATTTAATTTTTGGTGCTGTTTCTAATACATCAAAGACATTTTCCCATGTCATTAAAAATGCTTTGTGAAAATTATAATAAATATGTGGGTATGTTCTATTACATGGACAAACTATACTCTAAAAAACATTCTCCAGTTTTTTGACAATTCAGTGGTTTATGTCAATTTCTCCTTAAATTTCTCCACCTTGGATTTGTGGATTTTTTGTGCTAATATTGTTTGGTAGAAGATTAATGGTATAATTTATCATAAATTAGAACTTTTATCATAATAAAGTCTTTTTCCTTGTGAATTTTTTGCTTAAATACAACCTTATTGGAAGGCATATCTTTTTACTTTAAGCCATCCTAAGTCACTTTGTTTTAAATGTATCTTTTCCAATATCATATAATTTGGGGTTCTAATATTTTATGCCATTTGAAAAATCATCTTATAATTATTTTTAGTCTTTGACTGCTTCCTTTATGTTTGCATTCTATCGTTTGCTCTACAGTCTTCATTTTTCTTTCCTAGTAATGATTCTGATTATTTGAAAATGTATAGTCTGTCTTTCGTTCTTCTAGTGACTACCTTTGTAATATTCACAACTGAAACAATATTTCTTGATTTGTCTGTCTTACATATGAAAATATGCATCTATTAATTCACTGTTAAAAAATGTAAGGAAAGAAGTGTTTCTATTTCTTTAAAACTCTTCTCTTTAAACTCTTCCTCTAAAATACAAAAAAAGTGCTTCTAATTTTTGATAATAAACTTGGGAACGTTTTCTTATGTTTATATAATCGTGTAGTTTTCTTTAAACGTTTGTAGCACTTGCATTAACTACTTCAAAATTCTAATGCTTATTCTTCAATACATATTTAAACGGATTCATTGCTTGCCTTTAATTCTTTGTTAAAACAGTCTTGAATTTTTCTGTGCTTTATTTTGATTCTTTTTTAGTTGGCTTATTTCAATCATCAAGGTTTTTAAGTTTTGTTTTATTTTGTTTGTGGATCTCATAGGTACTTCATTGCCAGAGTTTTTACATGCTTGAGAATCTACGTCACCTTTGTACATGAATTTGGCAAGGTTAAGGTCATGTAGCCACACTTTATTTTCCTCAGAAATTTTAGACATCATTCCATTTCCCTCTGACAATGAACATTGCTGTGGAGATGTTTGAGACAAGACTTAGATTATTTGTGTGTGTGATATGTGTGTGTGTAGACATCCAAAATTATCTTTCTTTATATTTTCTTTTATATTTTTCTTAATTCGCCATTTTGTATTAGGTCTAAGAATTTATACATCATGATAAAGTGAGTTTGTTCTAGAACGCAAAGATAGTTCAGAATCAAAACAACATATCAGTGCAGTTTACCACGTTAAAATATTAAAGGAGAAAGAATGGAATCATAGACATAAAAGACAAAAGATGATTCCATAAATGAACACTCATTTATCATGTTTTTAAAAATCTCAGAAAATTGGGAATAAATGTGAATCAAAAGATTACAGTAGTATCATAATTAATAGTAAGACTTTTGAAGCATTCCTACTAAAGCTTAAAAAAGGCAAATTTTTCTATCAATTCTTTATCTCAATATTGAGTATTGTTCTGGAAGACATAAAACATAATAAAACAAAGTAAAGAAATCAAAGAATATGGATCACAGAGAAACGTCCAAGCTATTTTGTTAAGATTTGTACATAAATCATACACGAGATACTAAAGGTGAAATTATTTAACTTGCTAACAATAATGTTCAAGCAGGTGGATGATGATGCCATTGTCTGAAATGAGGGACGACCAGAGAGGTTATAGGCTTGGGAGTGGGGACATCATTTGTGCTGTTTAGATAAAGCGACTCTGACATGCTGTGCAACTTCCAAGTGAATGAGTTGAGATTCGTTGAGTGAGCAGTGGGATGTTTCCACGTGAAACTCAGAGGATAACCTTTGGCTAGAGCAACGCGGCTGGAATTTACCACCATCAGATAATAATTAAAGTCATAAGATTGCCTCGAGAAAGAAAATAAAAGAATATTTCTCAAATGTTTGGTACCAAGACCATGTATAAAAATTCCTAACTTATTGAATAATATAGAATTCTGATAAATTTTTTAAACTGTGGATATAAGGATAAAGCATAAACATGAAAAAATGAGTTTTGTTTCAGAGCAAAAGGCAAATGTGATGTAATATTAAATAGGTAATTGTGGGCAGAATATTTAACCTCTCTGTACTCCGACCTCCAGTATGTAAATAGGGATACTATTAATAAGTACTACATAGATACTTTGATTTTTTCTCAGTATAAATATAATGTAACTCATTTAAGTTATACTGCTTAAATGAGTTAATGTGCTAGAAGCCAACTGCAGTCTCTGATATATACTGTGTTCAATAATATTCCTTTTTCTATTACTGTTTGATATCTCATTGCTGTAGGTCAGCTTTTTCATATCACAATTTTCTCCTTACTGAGCTGTTGATTTTTGAGATATGTGTTTCTAAGCTGAAGTATTCTCTGAATCATATACTGAAGAATGTTAAGAAGACTACTTTCTTAGATGGTTGTGTATCTAATTAAACTGTTTTCTTTCTTTTATATATTGCACATTTTTTTTCCTCCTTAAAATTCTGCAGATTGGCATGGATGAAAAAGTAAAGTTATATTTTAGTAGAAATTAAAAGAAAGAATAGAAATATAAAACTAAAAGAAAGCGAAAGATAAAAATTAGAATAGAAATAAATGAAATTTAATATAGGAAAACAATAGAAAAAATTAATAAAATCAAGATTTCAATATAATTGATAAAACTCAGGGCAGGCTAACCACAAAAAAAAGAGAGAAAGTTCAATTTACTAAAATCAGAAATGAAAGAGAGACCATGTCTACTTATCCCAAGCACATTAAAGGATAATGAAGGAATATTATGGACTGCTTTGTGTCCACAAATTTTATAAGAAATTCCTTGAAAGGTACAAACTACCAAACCTGATGAAAGGAGAAAAAAGTAATTTTAATAGGCTTATATCTATAAAATAAGTCAGATCAACAATTAATAACCTTCCAAAAAGGAAACACCGGGCTGCAATGTTTCACTGGTGGATTCTATCAAATGTTTAAGAGAAAAATGATACCAATTCTCTACAATCTCTTCCAGAAAATAGAAGCGGAGGGAACATTTCCTAACTCATTCTGTGAGGCCAGAATTACACTAACACCAAAGCCTGATAAAAATATTACAATAAAATAAAACTATAAGCCAATATCTCCCATTAATACAGATGCAAAAATCCTAAACGTGACATTAGTGATAGAATCTAACAATGTATAAAGATTTACACACCACTATGAACTGGAACTTATTTTATATATATAAAGCTGGTTCAGCACTTGACAATCCAGTAAGGTAATTCATCTCATGAACACGCTAAAGAAGACAGATCATATGATCATATTAATTGATTTACATAAAGTTCTTCATAATATTCCATTATTAACCTTTTAATATCTGTAAGATCTTTTATCATAACCTTTTCTTTTTTGGTAAGAAAGATTGGCCCTGAGCAAACATCTGTTGCCAATCTTCTTCTTTTTGCTTGAGGAAGATTGTCACTGAGCTAATGTCTGTGCCAGTCTTCCTTTCTTCTCTGTGGGATGCCACCACAGCATGCCTTGACGACTGGTGCTAGGTCCAAGCCCAGGATTCAAACCTGTGAACCAAAACCTGGGCTGTCAAAGCTGAGCGTGCAAACTTAAACACTACACCACTGGCCTGGCCCCATGATAACTCCTTTTTATTGCTGATATTAACAATTTGTATCTTGCGTCATTTTTTTCTTGATTAGTCTAGTTAGAGACATCAATTTTTTTTTTTGAGGAAGATTAGCCCTGAGCTAACTGCTGCCAATCTTCCTCTTTTTGCTGAGGAGGACTGGCCCTGAGCTAACATCTGTGCCCATCTTCCTCTACTTTATATGTGGGATGCCTACTACAGCATGGCTTTGCCAAGTGGTGCCGTGTCCACACCTGGGATCCGAACTGGCGAACCCTGGGCCAGCAAAGCAGAGCATACACACTTAACTGCTGCACCACTGGGCCGGTCCCCCAAGATATCAATTTTTTAAATCTTTCAAAGACTGTCTTTTGGTGTTACTGATTTTCTTTAGCATTTAATCATTTTCTACTTTATTGACTTCTGCTCTTATTTTTAATTTTGTTTTTTAGTAATCCTAGTTATGATTTGCTCTTCTTTTAATAACTTCTTAAGATAGAAGCTTGATCGTTTATTTTAATTTTAGACTTTCCTAATATAATAAGTATTTAAAGCCATGCATTGCCTTCTATGTACTGCTTTGGCTGCAGCCCATAAATTTTGGCATATCTTTTTATCATTATCACTCAGTTCAACATATTTTCTACTATACCTTAATATTCAGAAATATGGTATTTTAATTTCCAAATATTCAGTCATTTGTATTTTCTGTTATTGATTTTAATTTAATTATTTTATACTCAGAGAAAAAATAATATAGAGTATTATGGAAATAATATATTATTTATTGATATATATTCAATATATATTGAATATATATTGAAATATATTTATTTATATAATGTGGAGTATATTATTTCAATCCCTTTGAATTCATTTAGACTCATTTTATGGCACAGAATATAGTTTAACTTTGTGAATATTTCTTGTGCAATTTACTACAAACTCCAGTCTCCATCTTCTCAAATAAGCAGGAACGCCAACCTCTGCTTGAAAAATCCCTTTTCTGTTCTACAGCCCACAAAGTACATTCAGAAAGAGATCCAGGGAGATCATAGGTTTATCTCATCTGCTTACATTCTCAGTGATCAGTCCTGAACTGCCTTTTGATCAATATCTGAAAATAACTATTTTATAGATTTTTTCCAATTTCTGTTTGTTTATGGAGGGAGAGTAAAACATTTATTAATTATATTGAGATGGCCAGGAATATGTCTTTTTACTGTATTTTTATTGTGCTTCACGACAATTATTTTGCCATACTGAAATAACCTAATATCTATTATTTTTCCAAAGACTTATTCTATTTGCAGGTGTGGTCGTATGGAATATAGAACAAATAATTATGCATATAACTGATGTCTCTTTAATAACTTAATGAAATTTCCTTTCTTTTAAAAATGTTATAGACATGTCTGAAGAATAAAACTATTTTTATCCACAGATAATCTATAACAAATCGTTATTCTTATATTTCTCATATGTGGTACAAAGGTCTGTTCCTATTCTCTGCCCATTTTTTGATCTGGTTGTTTTTTGTTGTTGTTGTTGAATTGTATGAGTTCTTTATATATTTTGGAAATTAACCCTTTGTCAGATGTATGATATGCAAATATTTTCTCCCAGTTGCTGGGTCATCTTTCCATTTTGTTTGTGATGTTCTTTGCCTGGCAGAAGCTCTTTAGTCTGATGTAGTCCCATTTGTTTAGTTTTTCTTTTGTGTCCCATGCCTGAGAAGACATGGTGTTGGAAAAGATGCTGCTAAGACCAATATCAAAGAGTGTACTGCCTATATTTTCTTCTAGGGGTTTTATGATTTCAGGTCTTAAATTCAAGTGTTTAGTTTTTGCATATGGGGTAAGATAATAGTCTGCTTTCATTCTTTTGCGAGTGGCTGTCCAGTTTTACCATCACCATTTATTGAAGAGACTTTCCTTTCTCCATTGGATGTTCTTGTCTCTTTTGTTGAAGATTAGCTGTCAATAGATGTGTGGTTTTATTTCTGGGATTTCAATTCTGTTCCATTGATCTGTGTGTCTGTTTTTGTGCCAGTATCACACTGTTTTGATTACTATAGCTTTGTAGTTTGTTTTGAAGTCTGGGATTATGATGCCTCCATCTTTGTTCTTTTTTCTCAGGATAGCTTTCAATATTCAGGGTCTTTTGTTTTTCCATGTAAATTTTAGAATTCTTCATTCAATTTCTGTGAAGAAATTCATTGGGATTCTGTTGAATATATAGATTACTGTAGGTAATATGGACATTTTAAGTATGTTTGTTCTTCCAATCCATGAGGATGAAATATCTTTCCATTTCTTTATGCCTTCTTCAATTTCTTTCAATAATGCCTTATGGTTTTCAGTGTATGGGTCTTTCACCTCCGTGGTTAAATTTATTCCTAGATATTTTATTCTTTTTGTTGTTATTGTAAATGGGTATGTAGTCTTAACTCCTCTTTCTGCTAGTTCATTATTAGTGTATAGAAATGCAACTTATTTTTGCATGTTGATTATAGACCCTGCAATTTTGCTGTAGTTGTTGATTATTTCTAATAGTTTTGTCATGGATCCTTTAGGATTTCCTGTATATAGAATCCTGTCGCCTGCAAACAGTGAGTGTTTCACTTCTTCACTAATTTTGATATCTTTTTTTCTTTTTCTTGCCTAATTGCTCTGGCCAAAACCTCCAGTACTATATTGAAGAAGAGTGGCAAGAGTGGGCAACCTTGTCTCATTCTTGTTCTCAGAGGGATGGCTTTCAGTTTTTCCCTGTTGAGTATGATGTTGGCTGTGGATTTGTCATATATGGCCTTTATTTTATTAAGGTACTTACTTCTATATCCATTTTATTGAGAGTTTTTATCATAAATGGATGTTGGATCTTGTCAAATGATTTCCCTGCATTTATTGAGATGATCATATGGTTTTTATTCCTCATTTTGTTAATGTGGTGTATCCCCTTGATTGATTTGTGGATGTTGAGCCATTCCTTTGCCCTGGTATAAATCCCACTTCATCATGGTGCATGATACTTTTAATGCATTACTGTATTTGGTTTGCCAATATTTTGTTGAGAATTTTTCATCTATGTTCATCAGTGATGGTGTCATGTAATTTTCCTTGTTTGTGTGTCCGTGTTTAGTTTTGGAATCAAGGTGATGTTGGCCTCATAGAATGAGTTAGGAATCATTCCATCTTCCTCAGTTTTTTGGTATAGCTTGAGAAGGATAGGTATTAAATCTTCTTTGAATGTTTGGTAGAATTCTCCAAAGAAGCCATCTGGTCCTTGACTTTTGTTTTGGGGGAGGTTTTTTATTACTTTTTGAATCTCTTTAATTGGGATTGGTCTATTCAGATTCTGTTTTTCTTGATTCAGTGTTAGAAAGTCACATGAATCTAAGAATGTATCCATTTCTTCTCGATTGTCCAATTTGTTGACTTATAGTTTTTCATAATGTTCTCTTATAATCCTTTGTATTTCTGTGGTGTCCATTGTAATTTCTCCTCTTTCATTTCTAATTTTATTTATTTGAGCCTTCTCTCTTTCTTTTTAGTGAGTCTGGCTAAGCAGTTGTCAATTTTGTTTATCTTCTCAAAGAATCAGTTCTTAGTTTCACTGATCATTTCTACTGTTTTTTTAATTTCTATGTCATTTATTTCTACTCTAATTTTTATTGTTTCCTTCCTTCTGCTGACTTTGGGCTTTGCTTGTTCTTCTTTTTCTCTTTCTATTATGTGTAGTTTAAGATAATTTATTTGAGATTTTTCTTGTTTGTTGAGGTTGGCCTGTATTGCTATGAATTTTCCTCTTAGAACCATTTTTGCTGCGTCTCATAAAAGTTGACGTGATGTGTTTTCATTTTCATTTGTCTCCAGATTTTTTTTATTTCTCCTTTGATTTCTTCACTGATCCAATAGTTGTTCAGTAGCATGTTGTTTAGTCTCCACATATTTGTGATTTTCCCAGCTTTTCTATTGTAGTTGATTTCTAGTTTCATAGCATTACGGTCAGAAAAGATGCTTGATATGATTTCAATCTTCTTAAATTTATTGAGACTTGTCTTGTTTCTCAACATATGGTCTATTTTGAGAATGTTCCATGTTCGCTTGAGAAGAATATGTATTCTGCTGTTTTTGGATGGAATGTTCTATATATATCTATTAAGTCCATCTGTCTAGTTTTTCATTTAATTCCACTATTTCTTTGTTGATTTTCCATCTGGATGATCTATCCATTGATGTAAGTGGGGTATTGAGGTCCCCTACTATTATTGTGTTGCTCTTATTTCTCCCTTTAGGTCTGTTAATAATTGTTTTATGTACTTTGGTGCTCCTGTGTTAGGTGCTTATTTTTCATAAGTGTTATGTCCTCTTGGTAGAATGTCCCTTTTATCATTATATACTGCCCCTCTTTGTCTCTCATTGCCTTTTTTATCTTGAAGTCTGCTTTGTCTGGTATAAGTATGGAGATACCTACTTTCTTTTGCTTGCCATTTGCTTGGAGTATAGTCTTCCATCCCTTCACCCTGAGCTTACACATGTCTTTAGAGCTGAGATGTGTTTCCTGGAGACAGCTTATTATTGAGTTTTGTTTGTTAATCCATCTGGCCACTCTGTGTCTTTTGATTGGAGAATTCAATCCATTTACATTTAGAGTGATTATTGATACATAAGGGCTTAATACTGCCAGTTTATCTCTTGTTTTCCGGTTGTTCTATATTTCCATTGTTTCTGTTCCCATGTATTTCTCACTACTATTTCTGTTTGGTGATTTTCTCTGATGGTATTCTCTTTATTTATGGTTTGTGTCTCTGTTCTGAACTTTTGTTTAGTAGTTACCATTAGGTTTGTATAAAAGATCTCATAGATGAGATGGCCCATTTTCTGATAGCCTCATCTCCATTAGCCTAAGCAAGTTCCATCCCTTTCCTCTTCCCCATCTAAGTTATTGTTGTCACAAATTATTCTGTTTTGTGTTATGAGTTTGTGATTAAAATGAGGTGTTTTTAATTATTTTTGATGCTTTATTTCCCTTTAATGTTTTAATTGAATGTTTGTTAACCTGTTCTGATAGAGAGCTGCAATTTTCTGATTTTGTTTGTCTGTTTTTCTCCTTGCTCAAGGCTTTTTAAACCTTTTCCTTTTTGTTTCAGGTGTGAGGGCATTCTTGATCATTTCTTGTGGGGGGTTCTTGTGGAAATGAACGCCTTCAGCTTTTGTTTATCTGGGAAAGATTTTGTTTCTCCATCATATCTGAAGGATAATTTTGCTGGATAGAGTATTCTTGGCTGGAAGTTTTTGTCTTTCAGTATTTTGAACACATTATTCCACTCTCTCCTAGCCTATAAGGTTTCTGCAGAGAAGGCCACTGAAAGCCTGATAGGAGTTCCTTTGTAGATTATTTTCTTCCGTCTTGCTGCTCTTAATATTTTTTCCTTGTCATTACTTTTGCCAGTTTCACTAATATATGCCTTGGAGGTCTTTTTTGCATTGATGTAAGTAGGAGTTTTGTTGGCTTCATTTACTTGTAATTCTAGTTCTTTCCCTAGGTTTGGCAAGTTCTAAGCTATTATTTCTTTGAACACTCTCTCTGCTCCTTTCTCCCTCCATTATCCCTTTGGAATACCTATAATCCTTATGTGTTTGTAATTCAGTCATATATTTCTCAGAGAGCTTCTTCTTTTTTATGTCTTAGTTCTCTCTCCTTCTCCACCTGAAGCTTTTCTATATTTCTGTTCTCTAAATTACTGATTCTATCCTCCATAATGTCAGCTCTGTTTTCTAAGGATTCTACCCTGTTTTTTCACCTCATTCATTGTGTTCTTCATCTCTAGCATTTCTGTTGTTTTTTTTTTTTAGAGTTTTAATCTCTTTGTGAAGAATTCCTTCTGCTCATTAATTTTATTCCTGAGTTCATCGAATTGTGTTTCTGAGTTTTCTTGTAACTTCTTGAGTTTCTTTATGATAGCTATTTTGAATTCTCTTTCATTTAGATTGTAAACTTATGTGACTTCAGAATTTCTGTCTGGAGATTTGTCATTTTCCATCTGATCTGGAGTGTTAATGTATTTCTTAATGATGTTTGATGAAGTGGACCTTTGCTGGTGGATAGTGGTAGTATCTGGTCACAGGAGGTGGCAGGAACTGTGTTTCTGAACCTGCTGTGTCTAGTGGGAATTATGACCATCAGCTGGAAACTCTTCTGCTTCCAAGGAATTCAATCTCCCCACCTTCAGACATATGGCTGCATGAATCTCTCAAACATCCTATTTTGCTGTGTGGGTATCCTCTATTGGCTACTGAATGTCCTTTTAGTTGCATCTTTTGGGGGAGAGACTAAGGGAACAGCTCAATCTGCCATGATGTTGACATCACTCTAAAATAAGTAATCTTAAACTACTACCAACAGAACTCTCCAATGCAGAGAATATCTCACCAATTCCTGGTGACTGAGAATCACCAGATATATACATTTTTAAAATAACTCCTGTGTATTTTTCACTAGCTGGGTTGATACAGAGGAAGTGCAGGAACTTAGAAAAGAGACAATTCACTATGAACTGATAAAAAAATGCATGTGACCTAGCCTGCCAAAAAGAAAGAATTCAAAACGGATTAAAGGGAAATTCTGTATTTGAATTATAGGCCAAGGAAAATTGAGTGACTTTGTGAAGTTACTGAATCTGTTTCAAACTCTCCTAAGTAGACATACTGTTGCTTCTGTTGCATAATAGTGAAGACTATGAAATATTTAGCTCAATGTCTGACATGTAAGAAGAATACTCTAAATAGTAACTACACCTGATTAAGTAAATAGCAAATTGTGAAAAACACAAAAGTTTTGATCATGGCAGGAACATAAATATTAAACTAAATATTAACTAACATTTTGTCTTATAATTAATGATATTTAGCCAGCTCTAGTGGTCTAATAATTAAGATTTGATGCTCTCACCTCTATGGCCCTGAATTGTTTTCTGGTCAGGGAACCACACCACTCACCTTTCAGTTGTCATACTGTGGTGGCTGCATGTTGCTGTGATGCTGAAAGCTATGCCACCAGAATTTCAAATATCAGCAGGGTCATCCATGGTGGACAGGTTTCAATGGAGCTTTCAGATTAAGACAGACTAGGAAAAAGGAACTGGCCACCCACTTCCAAAATAGTTGGCCATGGAAACTCTATGGATGGCAGGAGAGTATTGTCTACTACAGTGCTGCAAGGAGATAGGATGGTGCAAAAAGACCAGGCAAGATTCAGCTCTGCTGTACACAGGTTGATGGGAATCGAAATGGCCTCCATGGCACTAAAACAAAAAAGTTACAATTTTTACATTTTAGTTAACCTACTTTGTAATTTTTAGGAAAAAGCAAGATTACTGAAGTTTAACATTTTTTATGTAAATCTTATTAAAAATAGTAATTAAACAATAAGAAATTATTCACTTCACTTTTTTTCACCTCAATAGTTTGTAAACAAAAATATTTCAGTGTCATCAATTTCCCTAAGGTGCTATATCAACATTTTGATAAAAGGTTATTTTCCTGAAGTGTCTATTTAGTTATCATTCTTCCTCTTCCCTTATTCATTGTAAGCATATCAGAATATGTTGAAATTTGCATATCCTCGTTTGCCAAAAGCTTCTTTATTTGAATAATTTACTAACATCATTTTCATAAACAATGAAATCTTACAATTTTTCTGTAGTATTTATGATTTTAGTTTTCAAGAGATTTGCATTATATTTTCTGAGCAAAAGACTGATAAAATCTTCGACACTGTAGTGTGGGATTGATCCTACACAAAAAGGATACATGAGGGTATTAATTTATTAAGTGACTGGTTCATTTATGAGCACTTTCATGTTATAGTTTCATTTTTTCTTTCATAGTTATGAGCCTCAGGTAAAGGGAGCCCACTATACTATTTACAAAACCAAATGTACTTTCTTTGAAAAAGAAAATAATAGAGCATTTATGCATCAGACATCATTTATCCTGCTTATAAAACATAAACTTGGAGGGCATATGGTTTAATGAACCATTTGCTACAAATATGTTTTATTCCAAAGTTTTATTTTCAGATTATAAACTGATTTAATTAATTTGACAGGTCTGGAAAATATTACAGAGAATTTCTACAAAGAGAGCATTTTACCACCTTACACACATGAAATTTTAGATTTGGATAAGGACATTAGAAATCATTAAATCATGTCTTCTCCCGTGTGAGATGCATACACTGGATGGTACACATTGAGTAAGAGACAGACTTTTGTAGGCAGTTCCATGATGATGATGGGAAGGCTTTTTCTATAATAACATGTCAAATTTGGTAAAAATATATTTGCGCCTCTGAAATTTCTTAGTCTGTCCATCATTATTTTCAGTATTACATACACAACATGTTTTAGACGGAGTCAAATGAATTTAGGTGGGACGTGCATGTGGCATACATTTCTATCAAATTACATCATAAAAAAATTATTTGCTTTTCTATTGCTTCTCTATAATTTTGATTTCTTAAAACAAAACTTCTCATTTGTTCTAATATAATTCTAACATCTTTCTAATACCTCTCTTTGTCTGAAAAGAAAGGCAGGCATCAACTTCTAAGATTTTGGCAATCAATAATACCAATGTAGAATATAATGACATCATTTTGTTTTCATTATTTCTATCAATTATTATGAGGCTTTCTTTTAAACTATATTTAAATAAAACAGTGAATCTGCTTTTAAAAAATAGTCTACTTAAAAAATTAGTACTGAAATCAAGGAAAAACTTAATCTTTCATTTTATATAAATCAGGGATTGACAAACTTTCTTTTATAAAGGGCAAGATAGTAAATATTTTAGGTTTTACAGACCATACCGTCTCTGTGGCAACTAGTCAACTCTACCATTGAAGTGAGAATGTAGCCATAGACAAAATGTAAGTGAATGAGTGTGGTTGTTGTTCAAATAAAATGAAAACAGGCTGGATTTGGCCCTGTGGTTTGCTGACCCCTGTTATAAATGAGAGAATAAAGGATTAGAGAAGATATCCTATCTTTTAAGCTTAACCAACTGGTTATGACAGACCTACTACTCATATTCCACCAAAGCATTTTGTTTTATGGTATATCACACCAGAAAACATCTTCTCCTAGGATTTCTTCAGTTTCAGAAGTTTTACCAAAGGAGTGATTCATTTTCTTTTTTTCCTTTCTCACTTCTTTACTTTTTTGGGGCAAGGAGATTGTTTGGCATGCAAGTTATTATTACTCATATCATATTATATATCATATTATTAGTATATGAACTCTTGGTTCTAGGTCTGCTGGTGATCATTGTGCATTAATAGTAAATATAGACATGAAATAATAAATGCAGAAATGCATATAGTAAAATAGACATGAAAACTGAAATTATTTGAATCATATATTTAAAAAGAATACATGGATAGGTGGTTTGCAAAGACTAATGTAATAAAATGTAACCTAAACATATAAGGCACTTAAATATTTGTGTCTCTGAAAATGCCACACTGGGGAACTACATTTCTCATAACATATTATTGGAATGGTAGTTTAGATTTTTTGCATAAAAGGTTAAGTTAGTCATTAATTGGGGTCAGAAGAAAGGGATTAACACCATCTCAAATTTAGTTAATAATTTTCATTCGAATCCCACAACTTGCCGTAAGATTAAAGACTGAATATATTATTTGCCATTTATTAGTTGCTGAAGTTGGTATCATTGTAGGAAGCAAACTAACTCAGTTTAATTATTCCTTTCCTCAGCCAAAACTTTTCTACATGTTTAGCAGAGGGCTAATGGCAAAGCCTTTCATTTCCACCTCTAAGGAGTACTTAATTACTGAATATCAATTTTAAAATAAATAAATGCTGTTTCATTATTTCTCTTAAATAAAAGTCTTGGTTGTTGCAATAGAGAGTGAAATGAAGAGTTCTGGGCTCTGTTTATTAAAACTAAGGAAATAGACGCATATTTAAGAGGGGAAAGTTAGTATTTTCAATGAACATTTCGTCTTTGAGCCCTGATTTAAGGTATCACAGCCCCATTTGGCGTACACTTTTATTGGTTTGATAAAGTGTGTGAATCACTTTTAAAATTCTGAATTAATTTAATAACTCACTCTGCGGTGTGTCTGTAAAAGGATGTTGATAAAAAAAAGATTCATCCCCCTTGCAGTGAGGTTTTGGTCAACTTGTTTGGAACAATCAGGTATAAATTTAAATTTTCTTCATACTCAAGTGTAAGAAACCTCTCAAGATTTTTTCATATCTTTGGGAACTTCAGCATATATATCACAGATAATGAACACAGTTTCTAATTTATGATGACTTGTCTAAATATTTATTTGTAAGTCTATAATTTGTAACACATCTTCCCATAGAAACATGTTATGATAAAAAATAAATTTACAAAGCTAGTCCAAAAATTAATTATTTAACTTACCCACAGTATATTAGTACTGTAAAAAACAACCGCTACATAGAATATATTTTCCTTTACGAAACTTAACCAAAGGAATGATTTGGTAAAATCACTGAAGAAATGTGTTCCAGTTTCCAGTTGTATGCTCTGTCTCAGCCACATACAATAAAGAGTACTCTGAGTAGTCTCATCATCTCTCTGTAGCAACAGTGTGGCTTGCACTTAGTCAGAGGGGGAAAGATAACATACTCTCTAAGAAGGTGCACTTCACAGTCCAGGACATCTCAGTTTTATCCTGGCTACTCCACTGGCTGATTATGCTACTTTGAGCATATTTCTTTATTTCTCAACCTTGGTTTTCTAGTTTGTGAGGTCAAAATACTAATATCTAATTAACAGCAATGTTGGAAGGATTACATGAGATAAGATAATTCAAACCATGAGACAACTGCTCATTATATAATGGCTTTTTAAATGATTATAAATAGATGGGGAGATGATAGGGGAATAAGTTTTCCAATAGGGTGGATGACCATATAATTTATTATCAAATCTGTGCCACACTCGGTTATACAAAGGGGTGTTATTAACAATTATAATGGAAAATAAACATAAATAGGGACCGCCCTAAGCATATGAACACATGTGGTCACCCTGCTTACTAATGATGCCATGTTGGAGAAGAAGTGACTGCTGTAGTATGGAAGAGTAGCTCAAATTCCACCAGAACCACAGCTTACAGAGGAAATATGATGGTAGCAAGTTCAATGACATGAACTCCTGCAGGGAATCAGCTTCTCAAACTCCCTGATAATAGTGTAATAGTGCTTTGTTGGGAGAAGCAGCATAAACATTATGAGTATGCACTCTATGTATGCAATGGCTTTTTTCTTTATCTTTCTTTCTTTCTTTTCTTTTCTTTTCTTTTTTTTTTTTTTTTTTTTGCTGAGGAAGATTCACCCTGAGCTAACTTCTGTTGCCAATCTTTCTCTTTTTGCTGAGGAAGAGTATTCCTGAGCCAAAATCTGTTGCCAATCTTCCTCTATTTTGTATGTGAGCCACTGTCACAGCATGGCCACTGGTGGAAGAGCAGTGTAGTTCTGCCTGGGAACCAAACCCAGGCTGCCGAAGTGGACTGCACTGAATTTAACCACTAGGCAGCCAGGGCTGGCCCTGCAATGACATTTTTACAAGAGTTCATGAGTACGTCATATTCTGTCTTGCCCAATTTCAGGAGATTTTCTATACATGAGCATTTCATATGTGAATATCAAAAGTGCTCTAAAATTTTTCTAAGTACAAATATATAATTACACTGTAGACATTTAATAATTTTGCTTATCAATCTTCCTAACTAAATCTTTATAGAATAAAGACATTTCAAGGAGATTTACGTTTATTTTGAAATTTCTTCTCCTATTCCTTCTTCTCCCCCACACCTGTTCCTTTCTTTCTCCTTTTTCTTATGCAACTTTTTGTACATGTGTTTTATGGAGAAATATCTACTTTTTTTTCAGAAGTACATTATGACCACACAATATGTGTACTCAAGCTTCTGAAGAAAAAAGAAAAAGTCTACAATATTAAAGTAAAACAAACACTAAAGGAGATGATTTTGCCTTGAGTTTTGTTTCTGACCAACATAACCTAAGGCAATAGTTGGACAAATACCATAAATACCAAGAATATCCCAGTTCATAAGCATATGTTTTTCTAAATAGATATTTCCACATTTTTGTATTTAAATTTTTTTTGTTCAAACTGTGGATTATGATGCATTAGTGGGTCACAAAATCAATTTAGGGGGCTGCCATGATTTTTAAAAATGAAATAGAGAATAGAATAGACTAAAAAAACAGAGTGTGTCACACAGAATAAGGATATGTGAAAGTTTTGTTTCAATTATATGCATAAAATAATATATTTATGAATGTGCTAAATATCAATGTAAAATATATTTCTTCCCGTGGGTAATGAAAAAAACCTCTAATATACTCAAAATGACTGATTGGTTGGATTTCTTGCTTTTTTTTCCAGATGCATCTTGCTATTGAATAGATTTGAATGATGTACATATGAAATCTTTTTAATGCTGTAAATAAATAGTAACAAGTGAATTCAAGGTAGTCATAGAGGTTTACTGAATTAATGCACGGGCTGCTGTTATGCAGACTGAAATATACAGTAATGTCAATTTATCTATTCATTTAGGTGGAAATGTTATTTTAAGAAATATGATTTGGAACTCTGAATTGTCCATATTGAGAATCTTCTTTGAAGAAATCTACTGGATAATTATTGAGTGGGTAGGAAAGATTGGGGTACACTGAGATACCCCTGAGATGTTTGTGAAGGTGATGAATCTTAATAGAGCTTTTGAGAAATCTGTTTAACCTCGATTGTCCCCTTAGAGAACAAGATGTGTCATGTGAGTACACATTAATTTATTCATTCATTCAACAAATATTCATTTAGCTCTTGCCATGTGTCAGTACCATTCTTGTTTCAGGATATGAAATATGAGCAAGATAAAAGAGGTTCTGACCTTCATAGAATTTATTTTGCAATAGGCAAAGACAGATGATGAACACATTAACAAATAATTAAGTAAATTTAAATAGCTAAGTTCTAGGAAGAAATTTAAAGGGATATTTCAATAGTCAGTGCAAGCAAAATGGAGTGGGAACTATCGTGGATAGTTCTGTTAGAGTAGTGCCTTTGTGGAAGCAGCACTGACTTGAGCTCTGAATAATAAGAAGCGACCAAGTCTTGCAATGGTCTAAGGCAAGAGTGTCAAGTATTAGAGTCCTCAGATGGGAATGACTTTGGCAGCTTCCAAGGTGAAAGGCAATATGGCTGAGCCAATTGTGTGAAAAGGAAAGTGATACAAGATGAGAATGAAAAAGAAATCAGGTTTTAGATCAATCAGTCAGGGTGTTGTAAGCCACTGTAATGAGTTTGCATTTTATTCCTGTAAGCTATTGACACATTACAATAAGGGAAATAATAGGAGCACTTTTCCATTTTGAAAAGATTACTACTGTGTCTGCTATATGGAAATTGGACTGCAGAGAAATAAAGGTAGAATCTAGAGTAACATTTAGATGGCACGATAATTCTTTTTGTCATGGTTGTGGATGGACTGTGGCATCACTCAACAAATGAGACATAATATTAACAATCATTATAATAAAAAATATTTATGGAGCATTTACTCTATGCCTGATAATATACTAAATACTTTACATACACTATCTCAATAAAACCTTAGAAAAACTCTGTGAACAAGACACTAAAATCAATTCCAAATTACAAGCAAGCAAACTAGCCTAAAAGAGTTTAAATAGTTGTCTAAAGCTTTTACAGATATACATGGTAGAATAGTTGACAGTGGGTCATCCTTATGCTTTCTTCTTGAGACATGGAAAACTGAGAGCACAAGCTTCAATATGTAAATGAAGATTTTAGGTTAAGATGTATGTGACTATCAAGACAAGAATGTGAAAGACGTGAGTTAACAAACTAGAGAGTTAAGAATAATCCCAGATTACTTTATACGTAGGGCAAGAACTGCCAATGTGTTTTATTTAAAAAAAAAGATCATATGACCCTTCTACTCAAAACCCTCAGTGGCTTCCCAATTTGACAGAATAAAACATTACAAAGATTGACATAATCTGGCTCTTCACTTTCTTTCAGATCTTACCTCCTAACACTTTGTCTTTTGCCTGTGTCATTCCAGTTACACTGGTATCCCTGAATTTCCTCAACCCTGTAGACAGTTCCCATCCAAGCTTTTGCATCTACTATTCCCTCTTTCTGGAAATATCTTCCCCTGAACATCTTTCTGATCCCTTATTTTATTCTGATCTGTACTTAGAAAGATCATCCCTGACACCTCCCCTCCCCAACCAGCTTAGAGTTCCCTCTTTTTATCTCTCTCTATCCACTTACCCAGCTTTATTTTCCTTCATTGATGTATATGCATTTATGTAAGTGTTCATGGCCCATCTGGCCCGTAGATCACCATTAGAATGTAAGCTTGAGGAAAACAGAGACCTTCTGTTTTGGTCACTGCAATAGTCCAGTGCCTAGAACAGTTCTAGGCACATAGTAGACACTCAGTAAATATCTTTTGAATATATGACTAAATGAACAAATTAATGAACATATAGATGCTACAAAATGAATCATTTAATGGGCAACCTTCTGACACAGGATAGAATTACTGGACAGTGGCTTCCCAGGTTGACCCCATGGAGAGGTAGGAAGGCCAATCTAATTGTAAAGTTTCATTTTACATCCTCTACTGGATTTTACAGACTCTCCTGGAGAGCCCTACCTCATTCCCTAGATAATCATCTTGATCTTAGTTCCTTATCTTGGTCTTGCTACCCCTATTTTCCTTTTTTACTCTTCCTTGGTGCAAATTAGGTAGATTTACTTATTTTTCAAACCCTGACCATGTTTTACCTCTGAAGTTATTGTACATTAAAGGCAGTTGGATGAGGTTTTTATTACTCCACGTAAACTTAAACTTAATGGTTTCCTCCAGATGCCCTGAAATTAACACCCCATCACTATCAAAATGATACATTACATTGAACTATAGTATATTTTTATTCTTCATAAAGGTTAAGGCTAACAACTTGTATTTATTTTGTAGGAAAAAATAAAAACAAAATTAAACCACTTAAAGATAGGTAAAGAAAGATAAGTTTGGAACCCCTGCTCCGTGGAGAAAAGAACTGAGGTCAAAAAGGGCTTCAAAGAGTATTTGGGTTTACTGCCCTCAAAGAAGATTTTAAAACACAATCATATATAAAAAAGACTGTGCTTCTATATTCTGGAGGTGAAGCCTATAGAATTACTTCAAAAGCTCTCAGCTGTTACTAGAGGTCTAGGCACAGTGAAATTTTTTTTTGTGAGGAAGATTAGCCCTGAGCTAACATCTGCCACCAATACTCTCCTTCAATGAGGAAAACTGGTCCTGAGCTAAATCTGTGCCCATCTTCCCCTACTTTATATGTGGGGTGCCTGCAACAGCATGACTTGACAAGCGTAGATCTGCACTGCGGATCTGAACAGGCAACCCCGGGCTACCAAAGCGGAACGTGCGAACTTCACTGCCATGCCACTGGGCAGGCCCCCACAGTGAATTTTTTAAGCTGAATGGGTTATAAGTAATGATATACTACAGAAATCAAATGTAGAGTAATATTAAAATTTTTAGGCTTTATCAGCAGATGGCTTCACATATTTTTCACTTATACAACAAATATCTAGCGACCATATATTAAGAATTTATGCAATTTTTATCAACCTATGACATTCCATTGTATTTTTTAAGATACAATGATAAACCAGAGTTATTTAGCTCACTGTCTTAGTCTGCTGGGGCTGCAATAACAAAACGCTATAGACTTGGTGACTTGAACAACACATATTTACTTTGTCACAGTTCTGGAGGTTGGAAGTCTGTGAGGAGGGTACAGCATGGTCTGTTTCTGGTAAGGCCTTTCTTCCTGGTTTGTAGGTGGCCATCATCTCACTGTGTGCTCACGTGACCTCTTCTTGGCCAGCATGCAGAAGGTGAGCAAGTGAGCTCTCTGGCATCTCTTCTTATTAAGGACACTAATCCTATCATAATGGGGCTCCATCCTTATGACCTCATTTCACCTTAATTGTCTCCTTACAGGCTCTGTCTCCAAATACAGTCACATTGGGGGTTAGGACTGCAACATATGAATTTCGGGAGGACACAATTCAGTCGACAGCACTCACAAAATGAAAGTTGTGTGTGTTAAGTTATATAAAGGAGGAAAACCTGAACTGATCCCTAGTCACGATTTTCCTGTAAATAAAACTCCTTCTGTGCTTTTTGTGCCATTTTCATTTGCATGAAGTGCCAGTTTTAAGTTTCATCTTTGTTCTTCATCATTTTACTTTTCTTAGTCTATATTTGCCATTTTAGTCAAACAACCACTTAGTAACAAACTGTGTTTCTCAGATTGTTGTCCCAAGACTACTTTTATCAGAAACACTTTCAGGGCTGGTTAAAATTTTGACTCATATTCCACCTAGTTTCAGGACCAGAGTCTCTGAATACAAAACCACGTCCCTGACATTTTAAATAAGATTCTGATGAGTACAAAAGTTTGAGAACCACAGACTAGATGGGAACTGCATAATCAATCAAAATAGGAAAGCAACTCGCATGCTAAAGCAGAGTTAGCATTTTCCATAAAGTTTGCAGCATTTAACAGCTCAGTGAATCCATCCTGGAGACAATCATCATTTTCCCCTTCAAACTGGATCCTCTAAGGGAGTGCATTCTTCACATCATCACTTTCCATGAAACAGTGGTATTATTGATAATGGAAAATTAAACCCATCAACCATGAATGTTCTCAGACCTTCATGCCCACACCTGTCTCATTCTGTCATCTAACAAACGTATATGTATAAATGTCTATCAAGCAAACCAGATGCTCTTCCACGGGAATTTCAAAATAATTATGACAAGCCAGAAACACCTGTGCTCAATACTTTGATGTCAGAGTTTCAAGATCTAAGATTGTGTTTAATGTATTCTAGCATTAAGATTTTTTAAGGTGAATACAGTGAAAAATGCCTTCTTTCTTTGCTTGAATTTTGCAGCTCGCAAAGAAAGGAAACATCGAAGGGATCTAAGCTGAAAAATGAAAGATTTCCCAACTCAGCCATCTTTAATAAACTGCTGCATCTTTAAGCCAGTCATAATACTTGATTTGCTTTTCCCATCTCTAAAATGTCTGCATCTTTAAAGCTTGTGTAAATTCTGAGAAATAAATAAGCAAAATCCATTACTATGTAGATATCCAACAATGAAACAGAAGAGTTTTGGAGTATAGATGGAACCCATAAAGCCATAACACTACTAGGTTAGGATTAACACAGTTGGATGGCTCATGGTGAACCCCGTGATGTATAGGAGGCTAGAATAAATGGATGAGGATTATAAAGGTGGAGAGAAGAAAAAAGACATGTAATATAATGTTAAAAGCATGAGATTATGTATTAATTAGGAATCTTTTTGTTGATTTTGGGCATTTTAACAATATTAATTCTTCCAATCCATGAAAACAGGATATCTTTTCATTTATTTGTGCCTGCCTCAATTTCTCTCATCAGTGTCTTATAGTTGTCAGTATACAGATCTGTCACCTCTTTGGTTAAATTTACTTCTAAGTATTTTATTGTTCTTGATACTATTGTAAATGGGATTGTTTTCTTAGTTTCTCTTTCTGATACTCCATTGTTAGTATGTAGAAACACAACTGATTTTTGTACATTTATTTTGTATCCTGAAACGTTACTGAATTCGTTTATCCTAATGGTTTTTTAGTGGACTCTTCAGAGTTTTCTATATATAAGATCATGTTATCTACAAACCGAGACAGTTCTACTTCTTCCTTTCCAATTTGGATACTTTTTATTTCTTTTATTTGTCTAATTACATAAGACTTTGAGTACTATGTTGAATAGAAGTGGAGAGAGTGGGCATCCTTGTCTTGTTCCTTATCTTAAAGAAAAACCTTTCAGCTTTTCACTATTGAGTATGATGTTAGCTATAGGCTTGTTATATATGGCCTTTATTATGTTGATATGTATGTTCCTTTTATATCCAGTTTGTTGAGAGTTTTTATCAGGAAATACGTTGAATTTTGTCAAATGTTTTTTCTGCATCTTTTGAGATGGTCACATGATTTTTATCTTCCATTCTTTTAATTTTGTGTATCACATTGATTGATTTGCACATGTTGAACCATCCTTTGTATCCCAGGTTGATCATGGTATATGATCCTTTTAATTTGCTGTTGAATTCTCTTTGCTAGTATTTTATTGAGGATTTTTGCATCTACGCTTATCAGGGATATTGGCCTGTTATTTACTTTTCTTGTAGTTCCATGTCATCCAAAGTAATCTACAGATTCAATGCAATCCCTATTAAAATTTCATTGAAATTTTTTACAGGAACAGAAAAAACAATCCTAAAATTTGTATGGAACCACAAGAGACCCTGAATAGCCAAAGCAATCTTGAGAAGGAAGAGCAAAACTAGAAGCATCAACACTTCCTTATTTCAAATTATATTACGAAGCTACAGTAATCAAAACAGTAGCATACTGGCATAAGAAGAGACACATAAACCAATGGAATATAATAGAGAGCTCAGATATAAACCCAGGCATACATGACAAGGGTATCAAGAACATACAATGGGGAAAGGATAATTTCCTCAATAAAGGGTGCTGAGAAATGGAGCTGGGTATCCACATGTGAAAGAATAAAATTGGACCCCTATCTTATAGTACTCATGAAAATTAACTCAAAATAGGATAAAGACTTAAATGTAAACCTGAAACTGTTAAACTCCTAGAAAAGAACATAGGGAAAAAGCTCCTTGATGTTAAACTTGGTAATGATATTTTTTGGATGTGATACAAAAAGCAAAGGCAACAAAAGCAAAAATAAACTAATGGGACTATATGGTACTAAAAAGCTTCTGTAGAACAAAGGAAACAATCAACAACATAAAAAGGCAACATATGGAATGGGAGAAAATAGTTGCAAACCCTATATTGGATAAGGGGTTAATGTTGAAAATATATAAGGAACTCAATTAACTCAATAGCATAAAAAATCAAATATTCCTAGTTAAAGATGGGCAGGACCCGAATAGATATTTTTCCAAAGAAGACATACAAATGGCCAACAGGTAAATGAAAGGTGCTCAACATCACTAATCAGTAGGGAAATGCAAATCAAAACCACATGAGAGGGGCCAGCCCAGTGGCATAGTGGTTAATTTTGCATGCTCCACTTCTGCGGCCCAGGATTTGCTGGTTCATATGCTGGGTGTGGACCTAGCACCGTTCATCAAGCCATGCTGAGGTAGCATCCAACATAAAAGAACTAGAAGGATGGGCAACTAGGATATAAAACTACAAACTGGGACTTTGGGGAGGAAAAAAATAAAAAGAGGAAGATTGGCAACAGAAGTTACCTCAGGGCCAATCTTGAAAGAAAAAAAACCCACGTGAGATCTCACATCATACCTGTTAGAATGACTATTATCAAAGAGACAAGAGATAGCAAGTGTTGGCAAGGATGTGGAGAAAAGGGAATCCTTGAGCACTGTTAGTGGGAATGTAAATTGATAGAGCCATTATAGAAAACAGTATGGATGTTCCTCAAGAAATTAACAATAGAAATACCATATTATCTAGCAATCCCACTTCTGAATATATTTCTAAAGGAAATGAAATCATTATCTCAAAAAGATAACTGTACTATTATTTTCATTGCAGCATTGTTCACTATACCCAAGATATGGAGAGAATCTAAGTTTATGTTGATGGATAAATGAACAAAAATAATGTCTGCTGCATATATGTACAATGAAATATTATTCATCCTTTAAGAAAAAGAAAGAAATCCTGTCATTTGCAAAAACATGGATAAACACGGAGGGCATTACACTAAGTGAAATAAGCCAAATAGAGAAAGACAAATAGCATGATATCACTTTTATGTGGAATGTAAAAGAAAGAAAAGAAAAAAAAAAGTTGAGCTCATAGAGCAGAGTAGAAGTGTGACTATGAGGTCTGGGGATTGGGTGAGATAGGGAGATACCGGTCAAAGGATACAAGCCTTCAGTTTTAAGATGAATAAGGCCTAGAATCTAATGTACAGCATGGTGACTATAGTTAATAATACCACGTTGTGTACTGGAAAATTTGCTAATAGAGTAGATCTTAAGTGTTCTCACCACACACACAAAAAGGTAACTGTTTGAGGTGATGGGTGTGTTGATTAACTTGATTGTGGTAATCATTTCACAAAGTATACATATGTCAAATCATCATGTTGTACACTTTAAATATATACAATTTTATTTGTCAGTTATACTTCAATAAAGCTGAAAAAATAAGTTTTAAGAAGTCTTCTAGTTGAAATAATGGAATTCACAGATAACCATCTTAATCGTAACCAAGATACCGTTTTTCAAAATAATATTCATATAATTAACATCTTGCACATCCATACATACAACTTTCTTCTTAGATAGCCCAAAGCATCCATATATCTTTGTGGTGGCTTGGACAATGCAAGCAGACTTGGGTATTACAGAAAGAATGCAAGAGGAAGGCAGAACTGTTATTTTGACATTCAAAATAACACTTTGCAGTAGGCCAACTGCCTTGCAAATGAGGAAAACGCCAAAGAGACAGGGTTTTCTAATTTCTTAGTTCTTACTTAATATTAAGGGCAGAATGAAGTGGTTTTGAATAAAAGAAATTCTGGATAGACAAAGACACTAAGTGAAAGAAGAGAAGAAAAAGAGGTAGAAAGTCTACTTCTTTTGGCCCAAGGAGATTGTGGAGAGAGAAGGCAGGCAGAAGTTGAATGATAGACAAAAATGAGGTGGACTTTTAACCATACCCTGATATGCACTGTTCTCAGGAATAATCTACAGACCCCAAGGATAGAGGAACTTTTTCCTACTCCCCACTTAGGGAATTTAGAAAAGACTACTACTTTTGGTATTACAACTCCATGCCAAAATGAAATGATCTTGGAACAGTTGAGTTGGTGTGTTTACTAAGCTAAGATACCATGGGCATGTTGTGATACTAGAATACACGTTTCAGAGTCTTCAATTAGTGTGTGAAAAAGATGAAGGATGTGACAAAGAGTCAGAGAGTCTGCAGTATGAGAAGAGAGTTCATGGGAAGTTCGATCAACAGGGAGGGGTTATGGATCTCAACCAAGTAAAGAGATAATCATTTTCAAATATGACACTGGATGAATGCCCAGGAATGGATTGGGACCAGAAATTTCACTGAACTTTAAACACTTTAAGGGCAATGGCTGTCTATTTTGGTCATTGTTTTACCTTCTGTATCTAAAACAGGCTTGGCTTAAGAACTCAAGAAATATTTGCTAAGTAAATGCATAGGTGAACAAATCATCACTAATAGATTCCATCCATTACACAACGGAACTGGAATAAAGAAACCGCTTACTCATGATGTATAAATATAGCCTCCAGCTAAGATAGAACTTGCAAAGAGAGCTGAAGATCTTGAGAGAGTGAATCAAAACTAAGGAGACTATTGAAATTATTGGTTGGGATTAAGGTTTTATTTTTTACTTTATTTAACTACATAGACTAAACCAGTTTTGTTTTGTTTTATCTTTGCTTCACAATGGATGGGAATCATGAGGAAAAGCAAATGCATTTTAGATTCAGTTAAAACTGCATTTTATTTTCACATCTGAAGTTAGTGTACTCAGTTACAAAAACAAAATGACAGCTTATTTGCCAATTATTAAAAATATCTCAGAGCATCTCAAAGAACCCATGGAAGGATTGAAAATAAATGATGAGAAATAAAACCAATTAATCTTTGTTAGCACCAACAAAAGGTGTTTGTAGGCTTTCTCTCAAGAGAAAAGTTTAATATGTTTAACATGCTTCAAGTTCCAAAACCCTCAATCTCTGTCACTCACAATGAAATTTTGAATTCCTAGAAAAGAGACTCCAATTTGCCCAACTTGAACAGATGTCCAAAAATGAGCCAGTCAGCTACAGCCCCAAGCATAGTGTCAGATATTTCAGACATAGCTGGTAATGGTCCATTCCTATTTGGGGGAACTATTTCTAGAGAAGATTGATGGAAGGGCAATCATTATTTGCTGGACATTCATAATAAGAGGTATCTATTTAAGAAAGCTTTGAAGTACAAAATGAAGAAGTTCCCCAGGCAGAAATGAAATCTGCTTAAAACTAAAAAATTTGAATACGGAGATGGTTGACAGAACAACAGATGTCACAATTAGAATGAGACTGTCAGGTCTCAAGAGTTACTTGTGGACTTTTAATGCAAAGTTTATACTCCTCACAACTTCAAAGTGGAAGTATGGGAAGTGTGTCTCTTGCCGTCTGAAAAAGAACACCAAAATCCAAAATGTGAATTTTAATCATTGCTGTTGATTTTAATCATTAACTTTATTTATTCTGAAATGAAAACATTGAAGTATTAGGTGAAGTGCTATGTTTAATGAAAGGACACTTGGATTAAAAAAAAAAAAAGGCTTGGGAATCCCTGAGCAAGTCAAGTTTTGGTGTTTTGTTTTTTTTTTTAAGAGAAAGCAGAATATTTATAAAATGATGGAAAAATACAAGTATGACAGCATAATCATGTTTGATTTAAGTAAGGACTCTCTATTTCTCAGAAATATGGTCTTCAACCAGGGTTAGAAGAATCCATATAGATTAGTAGGATTAGTGTTTTATGAAGAAATTTTAGGAGAGAAAATAAAAAGTTAGCAAGAGGTAAATATTGAGGAAAAAAGAGAAAGGGGCAGAAAGGAAGGGAAGGGAAGAGAAGGGACAGAAGAAATTGAGGCTCTACCATGTCTCTGACATTAGAATTGGAAACCAAGGAGGCTGAGAGCTACTCCAATTATCAATGTCAGGAAATTTTAATTCATGAGAACTAGAAGACATTTTCAGTATATATTTATTTATCTATCATCTATCTATCTATCTTACTTATTTATTTCCTTCCTTTTACTGATGAGTCACATTTCATTTAAACCTCCTCAGAATCCCAACTCATCCAGCCCAGGTTCATTCACTTCCCTCAGTAAACATACACTGAGTCTCAGCCTTGGATACATTATGCCTTGTTTGTGCATTCAGACTGTTACTCCATTTCCCTAGCGAGAGGCATTCTGTCTTGCTTCCTCAGGCCGGGAACGCTGACCTCTGTTCATTACTGAAGGATGTGATTCAATGTCTTGCTGAGTTGTTAGGTCTGATTTGTTCCTAAACACACACCATTATTTAGCATGTTTTATTAATATTTAGGTGCCAATCAAGGTGTGCTGTTAAAGTCCGAACAAGCCAGTAACTGATCAATAAATCACAGGGAATGTTTTGCAACTCAAACCTTTCGTCCCAAGTTTTTGATACCATAGACTCTCTGGAATATGCTAGCATTTGTTCCTAAAGGACCACATCATTATTGAGGCTACATGGGACCATGGAAACAGTATGAAATTTAAGCAAAAACAGTTAAACAGAAGTAGCTTCCTGTTGTGCCTCTGCCACTTATTAACTGGTTACAGTGGGTAAGTAACATCAAGTCTCAATTTATTCTAAAGTAATAAGAGGATATCATCGACTTCACATGACTAATATGAAGACTAAAGATAATAGATGCAAAGAGCCTGAACACGGTGGTCATTCAATAAGTGGAAAAACTATTTTGCTACTGGAGCAGGCTTAACATTATGTGAGCAGCCTTAACTTAATATGTTTTCATTTTATTTATATCCACAGACCAAAGATAGAGAATTTATCAGTATAAAAGGAAAAATTCAGTAATTAGGAAAGCAGGAAGATTTCATGCCATGACCTTATTAAAAAAAACACAGCCCACTTATTTTAAAAGCTAACTCTTGTATTATATGACACTCTCATTAACAATACGTCATCTAGTTATAATAATTAAATTGGACTGGATATCACACTATTTAAAAATAGTGTTTTAGAATGTAAACATCATTCACCTAATATTAATAATTCCTTTATATTAAGACTTCCCACTATGAATTAAATGGTACCCTAGGGGATTAAAATAGTTAAGGGCTTTCCCACACACAAATTAGCCCAGGCCCCTCAGAACCTAGGTGAGCAGTAATACTAATACTAAGGTGAATGAAAAAGACCCTTTTAGTGTAAAAATATTTTAATGTAATTACTTTAATTGCATATTTTCGTCAGTATAATACCAATTTTATTGCTGCTGATAGCCGGGTTAAGAAAAAGATGATTGATTTAATTTTCAAAAGGCTCAAGACTAGGGCATTCTCTCATGGTTTTGTAAAGGGCTTACTTGTCCAGCTTTGCTAAGAATATCACGTTAAATATTTCCGAGGTGCCTGAAAAAGCTTTGCTAAGTCCAATCACTGCAGGAACTTAAGCTGGACATTTGAATACACGAGTTAAAATACTGTAATTTTGATAAGAGTGTTTGAGCTATAATACATAGACAGCCTGACCCCGTATTTTTATTTTATAGATGAGGAACTTCTGCCCTGCAAGGCTAAGCAACTTGCTGAAAATACAGTCAATGATAAATATATTTCTCTGAAGTGTCACCCAATTTGAAGGTTGATCATTTAAAATCTAATGATAGACATGCTATCTGTATTATCTTAAATTTTTACCACAACCCTAAGAAGTGTGATATTACTTCCGTGTAATAGATTAAAGGAAAAATGCTTGGACAAAAGGGCACACAGATGCAAGTGGCCAAATGGGGTTGTAGCTCAAATTGCCTGTCTCCAGCTTCTGTGTTGTTTCTGCTTGTTGTAATCTTATTTGATTGGGAGCCTAAACAAATTTGAAGAGATTTAAAACTAGTATAGATTAGATGTGTTTGTTATTTGCCTTTAGTAAATATTTTATTTCCACATTAAACAGATAATAATGTAAAATAGGTAGCTATTTAATTATTTAATGTATTCATTAGACCTGGTAGGATCTTCAAATTATGATTCAATCTTTCATTTGACTAATGAGAGAACTGAGGTAGGTTTAGAGAAGTCAATTGAAATTCCCCCAAATCCCACACCTAATAAATGACAAAGCTGGGACTATAACCCAGTCTTCGGGCTCCAAGTTCAATATTTTTTCTCAATGCTAGATGAATGGAAAATAAAATATTGAAAAGTCCTCCTTATTCGAGTAAAATTTATTTTTGCCACTTTAGTTCTTAATATTGAAGCACCATTATTTGCATGTTTAGTAAGTTTTTGTTGCATATACATTGGTTTCTGATCATTTAAATGATTTATCTTACCACAAGACTGCCTTTCCTTTTGTTTGAAATTGTAATTTCAGTTATGAAATATGTCAAAGATACAGAAAAGTATTGAGTATATAAAGATTTCTATGTACGTGCCACAGAGAATAACAGATATTAACATATCTCTGTTGATTCACTTTTTGTGTTAAAACTGAGTAAGTTGTTATAGAATTAAAACCACACGCCTTAGTCCTTTAACTTTCTTTCCCCCCCAGTTGGGACCATTATCCTAAAATTGATATACAGTTCAAGTTCACATGCTTTAGCTGTCATATAATATTCTTTTTTATGAATGAATCGGTTTTTGTACATTCTTGTACCGAGGACATTTACATTGTTCCTGGTGTTTTACTTCTACCAAAGGAAAAAAAGCAGACCTAAAGCACCTTGTACGTGTTGCATGCACATAGGAGTTTCCTTAGGATAAACACTAGGAAGGGAAATGGCTGGATCAAATATTATGAACATTTCAAAATGTACTAGTTATTTCCAAATATCTTTTCCAAGTACAAATTTAGACTACAAGCAGTATGACATGAGTTCCCATTTTTCAACATGCTCAACGATACTTAGTATTATCAGGTTTTTAATTTTGGCCAATTTATAGGTATGAATTATATCATATTGTCTTAATTCTAACATAAGTGATTACCGGTGAGGTTAAGGATATTTTTTGACATCTCTAATCAAATTTAGTTTCTTGCTTTGTTAATGACTCCTTACTATCTCTGTCTCTAGGCTGTTTTAAATTAGATTGTTGATTTTTATCTCTGATTTGAAGCATTTCTTTAAAAAGTCAACTTAGGAATTATCTGTCAGTTTTAAGGAGAGAAATATCTCCTCCAAATTTGTGTCTTTTGTTTTCAGACTGTAGATGGGGTCAATTTTAATTTGAATCTTATCAAGTTTATCAGTTTCTGCTTTCAGATCTTTGCCTTCATGTCTTGCTTAAGAAATTATTTTCTACCCTGATGTCGTAAAGTATTTTCTAATATTTTATTCTAAGTGATTTTATTTCCATATTTAGGCTTTTAATCTATATGGAATTTGACTTCAAGTAGGTTAAGAAGTAAAGTTTTCTCAATATAAATAGCCAATTTTCTTAGTACCATTTGACAATACCTTCTCAACCCACTTATTATTAATATTATATCCATTTCAAGTCCTTACATGTATGGAATTATTTCCAGACACTATGATTCCATTTGTGGACATGTACATATATCACATAACCTTTACCTTTGAATTAAGTCTGTGTGTCTGACAGGAAACACCTTACCTTACTAATGTTGTATAGCCATCAGTTGACATTTCAACAATAGGTTTTATTTTCGGGAAAGACAAGCATAGCCAACACTCGGGTAATTTTAATATATCTTCTATTGTGAATCATTGAAAACCTTCCTATTCTGATTGATGGCTATAAAACTTTGGAGACTCAGAGGTCTTTTTTACATTTTGAACAATTTCATTCTTGTAGTCCAGCCTAGCAGCACATTTGCCAATATAGTGCTTATAAAAATGTTATTTGTTTTCTATGTATTTGATTTGAACTACCCACATAAACTGAAAAGGAATTCTATACTAGACATGCATCTCTCTCTAAACTTAATCTTGAGTATTTTGAGCACCTTAAGCTTCTGTGAGACCATGTCCACAACTTTTCTAAAAACACGCATGTTCAGCTGAAATGATCTGAGTGCCATCTTAACCCTTTGGGAGGTCTTTTTAAAAGGCATGACAGGCACATTGATTTAATCTTTACACTGAGACTGTAGTCTATATTTTTTCTGTTTCCTAACGTGTGTTTTGATGCCCACATTTTTGATTTGGTGGAAAACATTATCATTTCCATTCCTGAAACTTCTTAGCTATTTAAATTCCCTCTTAATATTACTACCTGATTTTATTTCTGAGCTTTTTCCACTCTGAAATTCTGGGTTTTCTTGATATTTTGTCACATGCAGCTAGTAATAACAAGACTGCACTTTCAAAATTTTGCCTTGAAATATCCTTCTGCAGTTCTAAAATTCACCAAATAAAATTATTTGCCTTCTAGAGTACCACAGGTGAGTTATACTAAAGATTTAGGCACTAAATAACATGAGCCACATTTTTCTAGCCTCCTATAACAATGTATTGACCCCAACTACTTAACCCCAACTGTAATTCAACATATTTTAGGTTTTGGTTAGTGCAGTATTCCATTTACAACCATCAGCTGCTATATGAGTCAGCCACTGATAAAATAATGCTACATAAAAATCATCACAAAACTCAGTGACTTAAAACAACCATTATTTATTCTTACATATCTGTGGGTCAGCTGGAAGTTGACTGATCTGTGTTGGTTAGGCTGGCCTTGGCTCTAAGCTGCAGGTTTGGCTCTCAGTCTGTTCCTCAAATCTCTTATCCTTATTGGGCCAGTGGGCCAACAAAAGCAGGTTCTTGTGATTATGGAAGAAGCATAAGTCATGTTTCCACTCTCTGCTGGTATCACATCTGCTAACATTGATTTAACACTGCAAATCACAGGGCCAGTCCCAAGGTCAAGGGGTGGGAAATTCCACTCCACCACTGGTGAGAGGAACTGTCAGGTCTAAGATGTGAATGGATCTGAGGGGTGGAGGTGGGGTGAGGAATCAACATTTTGGGCCAATAATTCAATATACCACAGTAATATAAAGAATATAGCAGAAAATTTGCATAATCAGGTCACACAGCAGACAGACCAGCAAAAGCATCCTTATGTTTCCAGATCTCATTCATATAAATAAATTAATACCTAGCTGAACAAAAGTCATATCAGAACTTCTGATAGCTAAATTTCCCTCTTTCAAGCCCAGCCTAATATATATAAGTCAGGGTGGCACGCAAAGTAGTCAGGAAAGGAATGAGACAACCATCCCATTTGGGCCAGGTCTATGTTATTAAGGCTAACTTTATTCAATTACGAATTACGAGAGTGGCACATACTGTGTGAGGCATAGGGAGGGACACTGTCCCCAGTTACCACGTTCACTTTTTCTGATCTAAGCAGACGATTTGTAAAGATGTTTTACATTTTCTATTGAATTTTTTCCTGGGAAAATTTTAGTTTTACTTCTATTATAGATTTCAATTAATTAAAACTATATTAATTTTCTAGAATTAGTACATAAACTCTAGGAACACTCTAAGAAACCACTAAAATTTTTAAAAGAGGTACCAATTAAAAGCCAATTGTAGATGTAAAATAGAATAAAAATAATTAATTTTAAAAAGTATAAAAATAAAAGAGCCAAAGAAGAAATGGAATAAATAGAAAACAGCTGGCAATATGGTACATTTTAAGTAAACCATGTTAATAATTACAGTAAGTGAAAATTGTCTAAATATACCAATTAAAAGACACAGATTTTTCACATTGAATAAAAAAGCAAGACACAACGATGTCCTCTATGAGAAACCTACTTTTAAATATAAAAACACACATAGGACAAAATTAAAAGAATGGAAAAAGAAATAAAAAGTAAACAATAACCCAATAAAAGCTGAAGTTGCTATATTATTATTGTCAGATGAAATGGACTTCAGAACAAAAATACTATCTGAGATAGAGACATTACATAGTAATAACGAGGTTAACTAACTAGAAAGACATAACACTGTTTACAACAGAGCCCGAAAATATGTGAAGCCAAAAGTAATAAAGCTAATAAAAATTCCACAACTTTAGATGGTGCTACTCTAATAATTGATAGAACAAATAGACAGAAAGTCATTATGTCTATTTAAGCCAATGGAAGACCTAAACTCTATCAACAAGCTGACCAGCCTGACATTTATAGAAACTCACCAAACAGCAACTGAGTACACAATCTTTTCAAGGGCACATAGAATAGTCATCAAGCAAGACAATATTTTGGCCCATGCAATAAATCTTAACAATAAAAAAGAATTATAATCATGCAAAGTATGTTCTCAGCCAATAAAGGTGCTAAATTGAGTAACTAACCAAACAGTATTTGGAAAACCTTCACAGGTTTGGAAATTAAAAAACATACCTCTAAATAACCCATAGGAAAAATAGGAAACATAAGAAAATGGAAAATATTTTGAATTGAATGAAATTAAAACACAACATAGAATTTATGGGATGCTGGCAAAGTAGTGTAAGTGAGGATGAAGAGTATCCGGAACTCACACGTATTGCTCATGGGAAGGCAAAATAGTAGCCACCTTGGAAAATAGTTTGATAGTTTCTTATAGAGTTTAACCCAGATTTATCACAAGACCCAGCAATCACACTCCTAAGTATCTACCCAAGAGAAACACCATTGATACAAGAAGAACATACCTGAGTTTATCTCAAAAACTGTTAATTAAGGAGAGTCTTTATTGTTTAATTGCTATGGTAGGTTTTTAGTGAGATATACTTAAATAATTAAAGTACGGTGTAGGGCTTGGAATTTTAGACAAATTATTCATATCTTTATGTGTTGGAGGATATCTGAAATTACTTGCTAAAAACAATCTTGTTCTGACCGTGGAACACTTTTCACAACTTCTTTTCCGGGAGAGAGACACTGACTCCCTATTTAGTCACATTGTTTTGTAGCTATCCATCCTATCCTCGTCTTGACCAACCAATAAAGTATATAAATCTATGCCTAACTGACCATTAGTAGAGCTCTGTACCATATTAGAGAAATAATATACAATTTTCTGTGGTTCAAGTGAGAAAAACCGTATTAGTGAACACATTTTTCAAAAATATGCAATCTAAAAATTTTGCAATTCAAGGCAACCAGTAGAGAAGTGTTATGCTCTACAGAAATAGAATCTGGTCATTTATTTTTACTTTGAGGTGATTTAAACTTTATAAGGGCTGTTTTCACCAGGTGTCAGCTCTAATTGTAGAAAAGTATTCTTAAAAATATAAAATTTCTAACATCACCTTTCTGTACCTGGTGGCCAACCCATCAATTACCTGTATTTTCCGATAATGGCTTTTTACTAGGTTAGGACGTTTTCATTAGTCACTTAAAAGTAGGCCTACTTTTGAATACCCCTCTCTTATTTTATACCTAACTAATATAAGCATTAACTTAGAAAAGATTTGGTCTCATAAAGAAAACTGTCTCCTTTCAAACAAAAAACATTTGTTGAGTACTTCCTATGCATTTGCTGGAAAAAAATTTAAGTGGACCAAATTCAGCTGCTAAAAATATTCTGAATATTGAGAATCTTAGAAAGTGTTATGGCATAATTCCCTATATTGACCTTTTGAATCAATAAATCTTGACCTCCAACTAAAGTTAGTATTGACATTATAAAATATGTGAAATGAATCCCTATTGAATAATTAGTCTTCATGTTTCTCTCACCAGTAAACACTGCTTAACCAAAACCAGAATTCTTTCTCTATCTCTAGATCCATACATAATCCATTAAGAAAGAAAATGGTCTTCTGGTCTTTTATAATGTATGAAGGCAAAGAATAAAGATCGGGGACACATTGTGAAACAATCCACTTTAAAAAATAACATGCATTGATTTAATCTTGCCCTGCAACTGTTTAGAATGCATGAAAAACCCAATATGTGATTTATTTAGGGTAAAATTTATTACATATAATGATGTCATACCACACGATTGCACAGGGATCCTGATAAATACAAATGCAGTAAACATTAAATAATAACATTTGCCTTTTAGAAATACTGATTTTCGTATGCAATTCACTGATCTCTAGGAATATCTTCTGTGTGATAGTTTTCAAAAACGATGGTGTGATGGTTGACATTTTAAAAATGCCATTGCACATATAGGTTGTTCCATTTTTATAGATAATAATTAATATAATATAGATATTTCTGGCGCCTCTAGTTTCTGGGTTCTAACTACATTCAGGGAAGGAACTATAAGCTGAGTTTTAATCATAAGATGACCCATAGAAATTTACCTGCCAATCAATAAGTAGTTATCGTTATGATTAAATATTGAGTGTTTAAATGTTTAACGGCTGGAATCCTGACGACGTTACTGTAATGTATATCAAGCATCATATCCAATGTATGGTTAAAATACTATTTTCCTCCCTAGTAAGCATATTTTCTGATAGAACATTGAAGCTAAGTGAGGTTGTGAAATTTTTAATTTAATACCTTACCAAAGAGAACTTCTTTTTCTAGTAAGCCTTGATAGAAAACCTTGAAAATCTTACTGTATGCTAACTCCTCTGATGCCTGGTATCCAATTTGCTTCTTCTGGAAAGGGCATAACGATATCTTTCATCTCATATTTCCATAGCTCTGGTCTGAATTCAAGGCATGTGCCAGAGAGGAAAAGCAGATGTTTGCAGGCCACCAGATACTTAATATGAGACACCGATACATATAGAAGTAAAAACACACAGAATTCATCAAAAGCAGGATATCTGGATTATCAGTATTCAGGTTGGGTACCATAGGAGAATAATATCAAAACAAAGCTGGGAGTTACAAACCTGGGAGTGTCAGCACAAACCAATGAGAAAAGTGACCTTTGCCGATAGAACTGTATTGAATATAGAAATGCCAACATTTTACCTCAAATTAGACTTGCAGATTCACTGCCCGATTAGCAGGAAAAAACGTGTACTGGTTATTTCTGAAGATAATATTTACATTTTAGAAATTAGAATGTGAATTAAAAGTAAAAATTGGATAAAACAACTCAAAACTTTATAGTTTAAAAACAGTTTTCAGATTTTATTTTTGTACACTTGACAATTCCTTCAGAGTTGTCTTGGATTACTAATCATATGCATTGGCTTCTGGTCACTGGTTCCTATGCTGAAATTATAGTAAAAACTGAAATATGAAAATAAAATAACAAAGGTATGTATTTTATAGTTCACTGTAATATGTTTTTCTCCTAAAATGTGTTTTAATGATTGGGAAAATAGTAGAAACATGAACATGTAAGTAGATTTTTTCAGAGAATCTCATCAGCAGGTTCACATAGATTCATCCAATGAGAAGCCAGCAGGCCTTTCATCAGCAGGTGCTGATTCAAGGATTAGTGGTGTCCCAAGGTCATTACCTTCTCCTCACACTACCAAGGTAAACCTATTAGCACTACCTTATTCTTCTTTTCCATTGCTTTTGTGAACTAGCAGAAGGAACTGAATAGAAAATTAGTCTTTTTTGTGTCTAATTGACTTTTTAATATGAGATCTCTCGGTATCCTTATATCAGAGTTGTATAATACTGAAAATTTTCATCTTGAAATTAAAAGAAAAAACAATTCAAAGCACATACAAGTAATTCTCTTTTTGAACGAGTTTTTTAGAGTAACTAAATTCACGTAAAACATCTTTTGCTTGATAGACTTTTACCTGACTAATCACTATGTGCTTTCCAGTAAGAGGCAATATTTCCATATTTGATTTTTAGCTTTTTGTGCTTTAAAAAATATACAGGCCATGAAGTTAGACTTCCACTGTTTCTCCATGGGTAACTATGTTCATGTTCCCGCTGAGAACAACTGTGAGGTGTCCTTGTTCTACAGCTTGATATATAGTACCTTATTCTAGAAAAGGAGTTACTCAGCACCTTCACTGCCCCAGGGAAAGGTTTTTAATATAAAAGTAACGGGAAATTCCAATGACTATTTTAAGGATAAAATAACAGTGGTTATATGTTTAAGTCTTTTGGCCAGAGATTCTACAAAATAGTTATAATTATGTAAATAATTATTTGATAATAAAAAGGATGAGGAGGTGGGTAAAAATGTGTGTGTGATGTGTGTGCGCACAGAGACACATGAATGGCTCTTTGTTTAGAGAAGGATCTAATAATTGATTTGGGGATAGAAAGTTAAATTCTGAGAGAGATTGTTCAAAGACAAGGCAACAAAAGAGATAACCAAATTGCCCTTTACTCAAAATTAAAAGAATTTTGGAGATAGAGAAAGAGAAGACTGAACTGAAGTAGTAGAAGGTAAGACACTAGCAGTATAACATAGGCCTTGAGCCTGTTAATAATCCACAATGAAATTTGGCCAGGGAAAACATTTTAGAATCTAGATGATCCCAGAGCAATTCAAAATTACAAAGTGCAATATTTAAATAAATTATTGGTATACCTATGATCCAGCCACCTTTCATCTCCCCAAAATTTAAGCAAAGAGTGATATATTACTAACGATAAATAAATGACACCCCATAGGATATATTGGAGTATATGAAGAAGTCATTGGGTTAAAACTAATTCTTCCTGACCTTTTTTTTCCAAAAGGGCCTGACATGGCCTGTTGAGCATGCATTGTATATCTTCTTTAAATATTTACTATGTCCCAAACACAAGAACAATGCTCTTAAAGATAAGGATGTAACTTCCCCCACACTGGCATTTCTTTAAAGATAAGCCATCTCTCCCTAAACTAAGAATTCATTTCTGACCTGCTGTGCTCACCTTGTGACCACCCATATTGTGACCACCGACCTGCTGTATTCACAGAATTGCTGTGCCAGCAAAGCAATCTCACTACTCTTGTAAAAGGGGACATACCTATCATATGTGATACATACTCTTTGATGATGTGTAACCACTCTGTACACCCCACTTCTTTGGACTGCTCCCTTTCTTTGTGAAAAGGCTCTTTCGGGCTATATGGTCCTCAGATTTGGCTCATAATAAATTCACCCCAATTTTGATTTATAGGTTGTTTATGGGTTATTTGCATCCACACTAATAATAACTACTTTTAGTAAGCATACACTATAAACCAGATACTGTATTAGGCACTTTAAATTATTGTCTTGTTTGACTAATAGAAAACCTCATTAGTAAGTATTCTTCTTGTTCTATTTTAGGCAGCGAGATTAAGGAAATGTTCAGTGGTGATACAGCAGAGAGCAAAGGAACAGGAAATAAAACCAAGTGTGAATTGCCCCAAAGCCATCCCTCTCTAGATGTTTGTGCAGAGGTATCAGCAGTGGGAGGCAGGCAATGATTCACAAATCCCAGAGGGCTATCAACAGGAGAGTGAAAAAGCATCAGAAAGAGAGATGAAGCATGGAGCTGACACAGGAATAATCATAAAATATTCTTACTTCCCCCCTAAAACTAGGAGATTACCTTAAAGAAGTGAAAGTGAGACTTTGTTACATCTAAGTTAAAATTATGATGGTGTTCCAAATGTAAAATAGTAAAATCTAACTAGAAATCAAAAGACAGTAACTTCTTCGTTTATTTCAAAAGATATCACATTTCCCTCTGATTTCTAAGGCATTTGGACAGTGCATTAGAGATTGTCTGGACTTTGGAAAACGCCCTCTTGAGTTAGGTCCTTGACATTTCTATTTAATAACTTTATAGCCTTAAACAAAGTACTTACCTTCCCAACCTTTATTTTGTTATGAGCTTTCAATGGAATTATAGGTATGAAATACCTACCGCCATGCTTGATACGAAAGGGGTGCTAAAGCGAAAAAATATTCTCTTTGTAGAACATAAGCTAATGTTTCCGGGATGCCCCAGGGTGATTATTGGAAAACACGGGGCTTGATGAAGTGTGAGTCCTGTTTATCCTTTGACTAAACGACCCCAGACTGCAGTCTGCTTTTCTCTTTATTCTTGGTTTTGGAGGTAGTCTACAACTTGCCCTCAAGCTATCATCTGACTCATCTTGCTGCTGAATTGAAGGAGAAGCTTGAAAGATAAGACAATACCTTTTTTTGGAAATTAGTTGGATAATTCAAAAGCCCAAAGCCTAGAATAATAGATACTCTGCATATATGCACAGTTTCCTAAAACAGATTCTAATACAAACATCAAAAACAGGAAGTTAATATTAATGTACTGCTATCATCTAATCCCCAGACCCCATTTAGTTTCTCTAATTGCCCTAAAAATGATTCTTAACAACTTTATTTAGGTATAATTCACATACAATAATCTGCATATATTTAAAGTGTACAATATGTGTTTTAACATACATGCATCTTGATAAAACCATCACCACAATAAAAATAATAAACATTTATAATCACCCCCAAAAGTTTCCTCATGCTCCTTTGAATTCTCTCTCCTTTTTCCTTTCCCTTTGTAACCCCATAAACCGTTCCCAGGCAACTACTGATTTGCTTGAAACTAAAGATTAGTTTGCAATTTCCAAAATTTTATATAAATGGAATCATACTTATATCCTTTTTTTGTCTTTCTTCTGTCACTCAGAAAAATTATTTTGAGATGTATCCATGTTGTAGTGTGCATCAGTAATTATTTATTTTAAATGTAGACTACTGGATCTACAATTCGTTTACCCATTTGCTTGTTGATGAATATTTGGGTCATTTCCAGCTTTTCGCTATTGCAAGTAAAGCTGTTATGAACATTCACATGAACATCTTTTTAAGGAAATAGGCATTCATTTCTTTAGTAGTGGAATGATTGAATCAGAAGATAGATATATGTTTAAAAATTATTTTGAATGCTAAACTGTTTTAAAAATGGTTGTACTATTTCCACTAGCAGAATAAGAGATGTCCAATTCCTCCGAACTCTAACATTTGATATGATGAGTCTTTTTCTTTTTTGAGGAAGACTGGTCCTGAGCTAACATCTGTGCCCAACTTCCTCGACTTTATATGTGGGACGCCTACCACAGCATGGCTTGCCAAGCGGTCCCCAGGTTCGAACCTAGGATCCAGATTGGTGAACCCCGGGACGCTGAAGCAGAACGTGAGAACTTAACCGCTGAGCCACCAGGCCAGCCCCTAATATAGTGAGTCTTTTTAATTCTATCCACTCAGATAGACATGTATTTGTATCTCATTGTGGCTTAATTTGCATTTTCCAGGAGAGTAATGATGCTAAGCATGTTTTGTTGCACTTATTTGCCACTGGTTTATCTTCTTTGGTGAAGTTTCTGTTCAAATCATTTGCCTATTGTTAATTTAGTTGCTTATTCTCTTAACACTGAAACTTGAGAGTTCTTTATATAGTCTGAATACAAGTCTTTAATCAGACATATGATTTGCAAATATTTTCTCCCAGTGTGTATCTTCTTTTCATTCTCTTAACTGTATTTTGGAGAGCAAAAGTTTTTAATTTTGATGGACTCTAATTTATCAATTTTTTCTTTTAAGGATCATGCTTTTGGTGATTTATGTAAGAAATCTTAGCCTAACCCAAAGCTTCAATTTTGTCTCCCACGTTCCCATGTTTAATTCAAGAATACTTATAATTTTAGGTTTTAAATTTAGATCTATGATCTATTTTGAGTTAAGGTTTGTGTATGGTGTGAGATATGAATCAATATTGATTTTTCAAAAATATGAATATATCCAATTTTCAGCCACATTTGTTGAAAAGATGATGCTTTCTCCACTAAAGTGCTGTTGTGATTTTGTAAAAGTCAATTATCCACACTATTTCTGGGCTCTCTATTAAGTTCTTTTTTCTGTTATTTTTATCTCAATACCAATACCACACTGCAGCTTTGTTTTAAATCTTGAAATCAGGCAAGGTTAATCCTCTAACACCATTCTTTCTTAAAGTTGTATTGCCTATTCTATGTCTTTTGACCTATGAATTTTAGAGATTAGTTTGTCAATTTCTAAAAAAAGGGTCAAATGGGAATTTGTTTGGGATTATGTTGAATTTACAGATCATTTTGGGGAGAATTAACATCTTAATTTAGATTCTTCCAACTTGTGACCACTGTATCTCTCATTTTTAGGTTTTTAAAATTTCTTTCAACAATACTTTATACTTTTGCATATTTGTCAGGTTTATCCCTAAGTTTTCCATATGCTTTGATGTGATAATGAATGATATTTTTATTTCAATTATGTTATTTGCTGCTCGTATATAGAAATGCAATTGATTTTTTACATTGATTTTGTTGGATTCACTTATTAGTTTCAAAAGCTTTTTTATTTTGTTTCATCAGATTTTTCTACACAAATAATTATCATCTACGAATAAATATGGTTTTACTTTTCCTTCTTTCACAATATGGATTCCTGTTAAGTCCTCTTGCCTTACTGCATCAGCTAGATCCTCTAGTACAATAACGTTGAATAGAATTTTTGCCAGTGGATAACCTTGACTTGGTCTCAATTTTAGGGGAAGTGTTTTTTTTCATCATCGATTACGACGTTAGCTATTATTACCTATTAGGCTTTTTGTAGATGTCTGTTGTCGGATTAAGGAAGCTCCCTTCTATTGCTAGTTCGTTGAGAGTTTTTCTCAGGAATGAATGTTGAATTTTGTCAAATGCTTTTTTCCTGCATATATTGAGAAAATATATGGGTTTTCTTTTATTTAATTTGATAATATAGTGAATTACAATGAATAATGTTCAAATATTAAATTAACCTTGCATTTCTGGAATAAACCCAAGATGTATTATTTTTATTATTTTATATATTGTTGAATCAAATTTCCAACAATTTAGTTAGAATGTTTGCTTCTATATTCATGAGAGATACTGTTTTGCAATGTTTCTTTCTTATAATGTCTTTGGTTTGAATATTAGCGTGAAACTGGTCTCCGGGAATGTCTCCAGAATTTTCATTCCTCTTCAATTTTCCTAAAGAGTTTGTATAGAATTACTATTTCTACTTAAATGGTTGGTAAAATTCACCAGTGATGCTATCTGGACCTGCAGTTTTCTTTGTGGAAAATTTTTTATCTATAAATAAATTTCTTTAATAAATGTAAGGCTATTAATTTTCACTATTACTTCTTGAGTGAAATTTATTAGTTTTTATCTTTCAAGAAATTTGTTTCATCTAAGATGTCAAATTTCTTGTCATCAATTTGTTTATAACATTTCATTATTATCCTGTTAATATCTATATAATTTGTAGTGATGTCAGAACTCTAATTCCTAATGGGTAATTTATGTCTTCTCCTTTGTTCCTGATCAGTCTTACTAGAAGTTTATCAATTTTATTCATCATCTCAAATAATCATATTTGGTTATATTGATTTTTCTTTAGGTATTTTTCTGGTTTCCATTTAATTTATTTCCTACCTGACCATTATTATTTCCTTTCATCTACTTATTTTATCTTAAACTTATTACTTTTTCTTTAGTTTCTTAAGGTATAATCTGAAATCATTTATTACAGATCTCTCCTATTTTCTAAGATAGACACTTAGTGCCATAAATCCATCACCAACCCACAATTTTTGACATGTATTCTTTTTTTTAGTTCAAAAATCTTTTTTATTTTCTTTTAGTTTCTTCTTTGGCCCATGAATTATTTGGATGTATATCATTTTGTCTCCAAATATTAGGAGATTTTCTAGCGATCCCTTTTTCAAAAACTGATTTCTAATTTAATTCCATTGTAATCAAACAGCATACTTTTTATAACTAAAATAATTTAAAATTAATTTAGATTTGCTTTATAGTCAGAATGTGTTCTCTCTTGGTAAATATTCCATGTACATTTGAAAAAGTGTGTATTCTGCTAAGATCTGAGTGATCTGTTCTATAGATGTCAATTAGGGAAATTTGGTTAATGGTGTTGTTCAAATCTCATATATCCTTTCCAATTTTCTGAATACTTGTTCTATCAATTATTGATAGAATAATATTGAAATCACTGGCGATAATTGTATATCTGCCTATGTCTCTTTGCAGTTCTATCAATATTTACTTTGTATATTTCAAAACTCTGTTATTAGGTGCATAAACATTTATGATTGTTATGTCTGCTTAAAAAATTGGCTTCTTTATTATTATGAAATGGTGCTGTATCCCTGCTATGTGATATCACCCCAAATAGATGCTCACCTCAGGTTGCTTAGGATCTGATGTCTCTTATCAGGGTGCTTCACTGAACATACTTCCTTCCCACCCCTCTTTGGATTTGACACTGTGTCAAGCCAGTCACCTACCCACCCTCATCCCATCACTGCATGAATGTCTTTCTCTCAACCCTTTTTGGGACTCAGCATTCCATTTTCAGCTGCCTCCGCCACACAAACCCTTTTCACCTCTTTGTCTTTTAACACCCCTTCTGAGAAGCCCACTCCATAAATAGTCTCCTTACCCTGATCAGCTCACCCTGAGCTACTTTCTTGTGCAGACACCTACCTCACTGTACCTGGGCTCCAATTTCCCCTGCACCAGGCTGCCCCTCAAAAGAGACATCCTCACTCTACCTGGGCTCCTATACTGTATACCAGATTTCCATCAACCCACACAGACACCCTCTTCAACCTCACTAATCTGATTTGTTTTTCATCCCCAACCCAGTTAAATGCCTACCGTACTGAGCCCTAATTAGTGTTTTTTGGACAAAGTCATTCAGGAAGAGAAGAGAAAATGAAGAGGAAGAGCTAGTATGCATTTTTGCGGTTAAAAAATTTCCTTCTGAGATTGTATTCTAGACAAGAGATAATAGATTTTTTAAGGTTTTTTTGTCAAGCTAAGCTATATATATATATATATATATATATATATATATATATATATGATGATTTTAAATGCATAGTAAATTGGTGTTGCTGCACAAAATTGGGGTTCAGTTTCCTCATGCACATAAATAAGCCAGTTAATTATGGCATCAGCCTTTGGGAAAAAGATCAGCTTTATTCTGTGAGATGGATCTGCAGGGAGCACAGGGGGCGTGTGCCCTCAGATCTGTCTCCGCGATTCAGGATTTGGGGTGAAATTTAAGAGGTTAGGGAGAAGGCTGGCATGCGGAAATGCTGGTGGGACAGATTTTGATTGGTGGGCTTCAAACATTTATGGTAAGCTTTTAAACATTTATGATGAGGTTCTAAACTTTTATGATAGGGTTCCAAAGATTTTTGATGAGGTGGGGAAGGAATTTTAACATCAGATCTTCCTGAATGAGGGACCCTTGTCTTCTGGTAAGAGTCCGATTTTCAAGTTCCAGCTGTTTCTCAGTCCTTGGGTTCCATGGCAGGGAGGATCTTTGGTTCTGTGGTTGTTTCAGATCAAGGTTTCTTCTTTTGTGCATGTCCTGACTATGTGACTTTGCAGATTTTCTGAAATGCAATTCTTAATCACTCTGTTGATAAGAGATGGGGTCAATTGAACTGGTCCTGAAAGGCTCGTGGTTACACTACTGTGCCTCAGTGACACTAAAAATTATTTCTTATATAGATAATTTTATATTTATTTTTAACAGTTGATGGCACAATATACATTGTATCCTATAACTTGATTTTTTCCACTTAATAATATACATACAAATATTTCTATATAAGTACCTGTCTCATTTTTTTCAGTGACTACATATTACTGCATTGCATGAATGTATCATAATCTTGTTAGCCATTAACCTTGTAACTAGTACTTAGGGCATTTTAAAACTTTTTCTACTGAAAAACATCTGGAATATATTTCCTTGTATGTCCAAATTTTTACAGCAGTAAAATTATACTGGTGTTTTTAAAAGATAAACTGAAGCGTATTAAACATTTTAAGAGTTTATTTGAGCAAAAATCTATTTGAATTGGGCAGCGCCAAACTGGAAGTTGTTAGTAGCGGTCCCTGGACAAGAACTTGGGGAGAGAATTATATGGAGAAAAGGTGGAAGCAGAGAAAGGAAGTCATTGATTGGCTGTAGCTTAAAGCCTAGTTGGCTGTTTGTGATTGGTTGTCCTCAAGTTTCAATTCTGTAACATTGAGGCATTTACAGGCCTTGATTTTGGTTTGCTTATGTAGGCTGCCGTGGCATCAGAGCCACCTCAGTATAATGGGTCCCTTGTTCATTTCATTTAACAATATAAATTATAATTGCAGGGTAAAAGCAGATAAATATTAATATTCTCAATAGATATAGGAAAGCTCATCAATAGAAATTCTACCAATTTATGTTCTACCAGGAATTTTTGAGAGGATAGTTCCCCATATTTTTGCCAAAACATATCAAGTCCTCTTTGCCAATCTTTTAAAATTTGTGTTTCTATTATAAGTGAGGTGGGTTGGGCTTTGCTCCATAAGTTTTTTGGTTTTTTTTTTTTTTTTAAAGATTGGCACCTGAGCTAACATCTGTTGCCAATCTCTTTTTTTTCCTTTGTCCTCTCCCCAAAGCTCCTCAGTAAGTAGTTGTATATTCTAGTTGTAGGTCCTTCTAGCTATGCTATGTGGGAGGCCACACCACCATGGCTTGACGAGCACTGCCGTGTCTGTGCCCAGGATCCAAACTGGCGAAACCTTGGGCTGTCAATGTGGAGTGCATGAACTTAACCACTCAGCCACAGGGCCGGCCCCTCTCCATAAGTTTAAGAGACATTAGTGTTTTCTTTCCCGTTTGACCGCTTAAATATTGTTATTGGCCTCTTTATCCTTGACATGTTGAGGTTATTAATATAGTAAGGGAAATAATCTGTTTGTTTATATGATGATTGATAAATAATTTTCTCAGATTATTTACCATTTTGTCATAGTTTTTCCTTACATCATTGGTATTTTCTTCAGTGAACTTTCAGTTTTGTATCATATTGGAAAAGCCTCCACACTCTGCAATCATAAAAACAAAGTTCTCATGTTTTCTTCCAGTCACACAAGCACACCTACCTGGGAGGCTTGGAAATGTAGCCTTTATTCCCAGTGGCCATGTGCACATTGTAGGGGAGAAAAACATTTCCTCTACCCACTCTAGGTCCTCCTGGCTCAACTATGAATTAAATTCACATGAGACAAAATAACAGGAGAAAATCAAACAAAGCTTTATAACATGTATACACGGGAGAGACTCAGGAAAACTGAGCAACTCGCCAAAATGGTGGAGGTTCTCATCTTAAATACCCTCCTCAGCTAAAGGCAAAGGAGGATGCTGGGGGTGGGGGGAGTCCGTTATGGGAGATTAACAGAAAAACACAGTAAACAAGAGTTTGGGTATTATGTAGATTTAAGTCCTTGCCTTCTGCACTGATAAGAGTTTTTAGAGATAAGGTCATCCCTCCTTCTTCCTGGCACAGAGAAGGAGACACTTTGACAGATGGAGATTTCCCTTACAAATATAAATGTCTCTTACAAAGGGTAACTTCTACTTTTCAGAGTTTCTGTCGTGTCTGCAGTTCTTAAAAGTAACCAGCCCAAAATAATCCTCATGCCAAAGACACTTATCTTGGGATGGCCAATTCCAATCCCTCAAAACATCTAAAAGAGGATAAACTGGTAGCAAAAACATATAAACATAATATATATAATATATATTATACAATATTATATATACACACATACATATATAAGTATACCTATCAATATATATCTATATCACATATATATCTATGTCATAGATGTATATGTTTATGTGTCATACTTATGTAAGCACACATATCTATACATATATCCACATCAGATAGATACATAGATAGATAGACAGGTAGATGGATAGATAGGTAGATAGATAGATATGTGTGCTTATATATATGTTTATATATATGTGTGTAGGGGAGAAAAATAATTTCTCCTCTACCCTTCTAAGCTCTGTGGCTGTGAGCTTCCCTGTAATAAAAGACAGATTAACAAAAGAAAAACAAACAGAAGTTTAATAATTATATACATCATGTATACTTGGGAGAGACCCAAGAAAATTGAATAAAACTCCCTGAAATGGCCCAAACTACCACCTTAAATACTATCTTCAGCTAAAGACAAAAGAAAGATGTTGGCGGTAGGGAGGCCAATTATGCGAGGTTGTCAGGAAAAGTGCAGTATGGTTGTCACGCAGAGTTAAGTCTGGCACATTCTCTGTTGATGAGAGTTCCTTGTCATTTAGAGTCATCCTTCTCTTCCTGGTACAGAGTGGGAGATAGCTTTCAACATGGAGATTTCCCTTATAAATGTAAATTTCCTTTACAAAGGGGTAAGTTCTACTCAGTTTTTAGAATTTCCCGTCTGCTTTTTCCAAAAATTAATCAGCTCAAAATAATCCTTATGCCAAAGAGGTGTATTTTGGGGCAGCAGATTCTGCTACCCTTTATAAGATATGTAAGTATCATTCATACATATTATAGATATACATATCTATATATCACATATAAGCATATATATTCAGATATATATATAAATATGTACTATTAAACATAAATATAACATTTCTTTGTCTTTTGATGATCTTTCTATTCACAAAGAACATCAGATAACATCATTCAGGATTCCAAAACCTTACTTATAAACTAGTGAGTCTGGCAAGCTCGGGATGGGTTATCCACTGCAAATGAAACCTAAACTCAGAAGAGTTGAAAAATGTTTGCTTGAAATAGGATACAGCATAAAGCAATGCGTAAATGAATTCATTTTTCTACCTTCCTATGGGTTTGGAGTTTCCTCCCACAAACAGATTAACGAGGCCCTTCAAACATTGGTGCTTGTGGAAAAGGTCACCGAATGGGATCATCTATTTTCCAAACTTTAAACCACAGGAAGTAGTTTTGATAGAAGAGGCAATGCATAGTGGAAAACCCAATATAGAAGTTAATGAGCTGAGGGGGTATTTTTCTGGCAAGAATTGTCTGTGAAAGCACTGGTCATGTGAGCCACAGCAACAATTTAAATCTATCTTATCTGGGAAACACCATGTTGAGTTCTGATACTTCTGATGGGGGATGAAAACTTGAGTCAAAAACAAACTAGCTCCTCTCCCCACAGAGCTCCTTTTGCTCTTTGTTTCTGTCACTTGGAAATAGACAATAATCCCCAGGTTTAAAGTAGTCTTCCTTTCTTAGAGTTTTTATAAAGTAGAGGGTTTTTGACACACTATGATTCTTTATGAGCTCACAGGGAAGTTGGAGAGTGGGAGGAAGAAAAGATAGAAAAATAAAAAAATAAAATACCATATGAGTAGCTGGCCCATAAGTCTCATTAACATTGTCACTCTGACATTCTCCCATCTCTAATGGCCTCAGACTATACCTCATGTCAAAAAGATGAAGAAAAATATCTAACAGCATCAGTAACCTGAAAGTCTCAAACATCATTCTTTTGCACTTTACATCAGGAGTTCATTGGCTGAAATAAAACATTGCTACATTGGGAAAATGCAACTAAAATTAGAGAAAGCTGGGATTTTAGCCATCACTCTGACCCATTTAATTCTACAGTGTCCATATGTGTTTCATGTTTAAAACATCCTGAAAGATCTGTGACTCCGTGGAGAAAGACTCTACATCTTTGCTGCAGAAGGAGACAGCATGACCCTGCATCCATTCTCTGTTCTCCTGAGTCTCCTTCTAAGTGTATCAATCCTCTCCTGCTTCTACTGTGCTCAAAGTTCTGTCCGTCAGGTTTTTAGGTAACCTCCACACCATTTACCAGGTCCATGCTCTCTTTACTCCCACCCACAAACCTCTTTCCCTATCAATTTGTAATGCTTACCTAATGCAATATTAGTTTTCAAAAGTGTTGCGTAAAGAATTCTCAGTTTTGGCCATGAGACTTCTAGAAGAAAACATAGGCAGTATGCTCTTTGACATTGGTCTGAGCAGCATATTTCCAAGTCCCATGTCTGACCGGGCAAGGGAAACAAAAGAAAAAATGAACAAATGGGACTACATCAAACTAAAAAGCTTCTGCACAGCAAAGGAAACCATCAATAAAATGAAAAGATAACCAAACACTTGGGAGAAGATATTTGCAAACTATATATCAGATAAGGGGTTAATATCCAGAATATATAAAGAACTAATACAGCTCAACAACAAAAAAACCAACAATCCAATTAGAAAATGGGCAAAAGATCTGAACAGAGATTTCTCCAAAGAAGAGATAAGGATGGCCAACAGGTATATGAAAAGATGCTCAACATCATTAGCTATAAGGGAAACGCAGATCAAACTACAATGGGGTATCACCTCACTCCAGTCAGAATGGCTGTAATTAACAAGACAGGAAACAACAAATGTTGGAGAGGGTGTGGAGAGAAAGGAACCCTTGTTCACTGCTGGTGGGAGTGCAAACTGATGCAACCACTATAGAAAGCAGTATGGAGTATCCTCAGAAAATTAAGGATAGTCTACCATATGATCCAGCTATCCCACTGCTGGGTATTTATCCAAAGAACTTGAAAACACAAAGGCATAAAGATAGTTGCACACCTATGTTCATTGCAGCATTATACACAATAGCCAAGACATGGAAGCAACCTAGGTGCCCATCAAGGGACGAATGGATAAAGAAGATGTGGTATTTATACACGATGGACTACTGCTCAGCCATAAGAAATGATGAAATCCGACCATTGGTGACAACATGGATGGACCTTGAGGGTATTATGCTGAGTGAAATAAGTCAGAGGGAGAAAGTCAACTACCATATGATCTCAATCATAAGTAGAAGATAAAAACAATGACAAAAAAACCACACGTAGCATTGGAGATTGGATTGGTGGTTACCATAGGGGAAGGGGGCAGGGGGGAGGGCAAAAGGGGTGATTAGGCTCACAAGTGAGGGGATGGACTATAATTAGTTTTCAGTTTGTGAACATGATGTAATCTACACAGAATTCGAAATATGATGTACATTCGAAAATAAATAAATTAGTTAATTTTAAAAAAAAAGAATTTGGGACCGGATCGGTGGCACAGCGGTTAAGTTCGCACGTCCCACTTCAGCAGCCTGGGGTTCACCAGTTTGGATCCCAGGTGTGGATGTGGCACCTTTTGGCAAGCCATACTGTGGTAGGTGTCCTACATATAAAGTAGAGGAAGACGGGCATGGATGTTAGCTCAGGGCCAGTCTTCCTCAGAAAAAAGAGGAGGACTGGCAGGCAGATGTTAGATCAAGGCTAGTCTTCCTCAAAAGGGAAAAGAATTCTCAGGGGTGGAATGGCTGATTTTCTGGTATGGTTGATTTCTTTCAGGTTGTGTTTAATAGAATGATATATGGTTAGGAAGAAGCAAAATATTAACTCCCTGTGTTTACAGCAACAGCCTGCATGTTTCTGAATAAAACCAGAATGTCCTTTGTAAACCCCAGGATAATGGGTTGTGGAACTGAATAGGCAGACCAGAGGTAGAAAGAAACCAGTGAGCCCAGAATCTTCTCCAGCACCTGCTGACAGGGTCTGTTGTGTTTAACAGGATGTGAAATTAGGACTCTTCTAGCCACCACAGGAAGGAAGTCATCCACATTCATTTCCTTACAATCTATTCCTCACCAACCCCCTGAAAGCTACCTTTTATTTCCATTGCTCTACTGAAAATGTTCTCCAACTCTGAGATATAATGAACAACTTCTTTTCTCCTATTTCTCATCTTTCTCAATATTTCTTGAATATCAAGAAAGTCAATAGCCTTTGACCCCATTGCTGATTGTTTTGTCCCTTTAACATCTAAAAGAGAATCTTACTTCTACAATAATCTACATGATGTTAAATTGGAAATAGTGACTGATTATTGTGTCTTTACATAAAGACGCTATAGGCAAGACATTTTAAAATGAGGTGCCTGGGCAAGATACAAATGTTTTTTAAAAAATTAAAAACAAGTCAGTTGACTTTTAAATCCTTTACCCATATTGAGGGTTTGAAAGATTCAGGTTGCTGGAGATCAGAAGAGGATTTAAGAAATGTAATCTTGGGGAGAGATGGTTTTATTCTGAGTCCAGTCCTCCAGAATGGGTGAACAGAACTCAGCAGAAAAAAAGTTAACAAATTGCCTAATTTCTAGAGACTGAGTGGAAACCAGAAATAATAGATGCCCAATTAAGGAAATTCTCCAAAGGACCCACAAAAGCATCCATTAAATAGATTCAGTGTAAGCATCTTCCAAGCCTGGGGATTCAATGTAAACTAACTAACAATTATCACTCAAATATGACCTTTTTCTCCCTCTTTCCTCCCTGTACTTCATCCTCAGTATGGTCAGAAACCTCAGTGATCCAGCTGGTGATGAAGGTGTGGAAACAAAAGGCAGAGAAGGAAAGAAGTTGCCCAGCGTACTCCCTCTCCTTCCCATTGTAAGATTGTCAGCCTGCAGCAGTACTTAGTATAGGGCTAACTACTTTCTCCTCCTGAAGGGGAGGAGAAAGATGCAATTTTGAATAATTTCAGGATTTTGACATTCTAATTATTAAATTTAAACAAAGTTTTGTGACATCAGAGTGAACAGAAAAATCATAGGACTTGGTCAACAGAAAGAATATATGCCACTGAGCAAATTTAAAGGAACAATGGGAGACAAAAATTGCTTTATGATTACATTCCACAAGACAGGCTTGTGTAGGTTACTAGGTACACATGCTTAATATGGATAATTGAGAAAATACAGATAAACCAAAAAATTAAACATACATTAATTCCATCAAGTTTGGTTAATTATCATAAATATTTCTGTATGCATGCACACGTGTGTGCATACAGGCACACACACATATGCACATATAATTTACTATCCATACTGTTTTGTAATATACTTTTGTCCCTTAATAATATACCATGAATATATTCTCAAAGCTCCAAAAATGGGGCTAAGTCTTTACAAATTTATGTGTCTATAGTCCCCCATATTTAACTCCATCATAGCATTTTATTATTTGATGTTGAATTGTCTATTAAATTGCTGTGTTTTACTTAGGTAGGCAGAATTCTAAGATGACCCTCCATGACCCTCAGCCTTGTGCAATACTCTCCTCTTTTATTGTGAAAGGAATTTGTGAACACGATGAGATATCACTCTCATGACAATGTCATGTTACATGGCAAAGGATAGATAGATCATCTGAGTGGATCTAACCTGTTCACATACGTCCCTCAAAAGCAGAGAGTTTTCTTATTTGGTAGCAGACGTGGAAGAGGATTCAATTTGCCTTTAACTGACTTTAAAGACAGAGCGGAAAAGCCTTTAGAAGAGCTGGCCTGATTTGACAGCCAGCAAGCAAACAAGAGCCCTAATCCTATAGGGTCAAGGAATGGGAGCCTATCTTCTAAATGTATCCTTCTAAATGTATCCTTCCTTAGAGCCTACAGATGAGAGAGCAGTTTGGCCAACACCTTGGTTTAGGCCCTATGAGACCAGAAGTAGGGAAACCAGTTAAGCCTTGCCCAGATTTCTGATCTACAGAGCTGTGAGGTAACAAAGGGGTATCTGCTAATTTTTGGTAATATTTTGCACAGTAATAGAAAAACTAATACATTATCTTTGCAAAAGTAGATTGTAAATTCCTTAAGAGCAGGGAATGTATCGTTCTCCATCATAATCCCAGCACCCAGCACAGTACTTGACAAAATAAATACTTGTTGAAAACGTGAATGAATGAATGACCTTCATGGACTTGTTGGGATTAAAAGAGATAGTATGTAAATTTGCAACTGTAAATTATAGCATAAATGTTAAGAGTTACTTTTGTTTTGTGACTGGATGATATGTTGATTTCAACTGTGGGCCAAGCTTTACAAATTGGCATCAGATCCCCAAACACTAAACCCTGACCCAACTCAATGGGGAAGAAGCTGTGATACATGTGGGAGGTCTCTAGGGTGAAAGATCAGGGAGGTGACAGAAATTACGCTGATCACGCATTAGGTCTGAATCCCTGCATTCTGTATATGGGATCCACGTAGCTTTTTCAAATTGGATTTATAGCAAATGAAAAATAGAAAGCAGGGTCTCCTTTACTTCTCATTTAAGGTTTCCATAAGGTAAATAAATGGGGGTTAAGAGTAGCTTGGTAGCAATTTTTCAGCCCCAGAATGCCAACATGCAAGATTCATTAGATAAGGAAATAGCAAAGTTTGATGCTTTTTATTTGCATATTTACATTAAGCATTCTTTTTGAAGAAATTAGAAATTAAAATTATGAAATATGTATAGAGTGATACGACTATTTCAATCATGATTGCAATATTTAATAGATTTTATTTGAGTGATTTGATTGGCAAAAATTTTTTAAGCACTATTCACTTATGCCTTGATATTATTCTCATATATGAAAATCTTTATTTTAAAATAATTTATGTTTAATCATAATTCAAATGCACCCCTAGTAACAGATTGCAATTCGTCTTTGGATGGTGAACAAGATGTAATCTACACAGAAATCGAAATATAATGATGTACACCCGAAATTTATACAATGTTATAAACCAATAGTATTGTTCTAAACCAAATGATATTATTACTGAAATAAAAATCTAAATTAAATTTTTAAAAAAGTGCCCGAATGCATGTTGATTAATTTTGGTGCTTTCTAAAGGAGTTGGGATGGTTTCACTCAGATTGTTCACAGATGTCAGTGAATACCACATTTTATCTAGAACTAGTGAACGTGAGAAAAGGAGAAATCTAAATCAAAGATTTTTAATTTAGCTAAAGCAGTTCCTAAATGGAGCTAAACGAATTGGATTAACCAGTAAAAATTAACACTGTCTAGTAGTTTGAATTTCTAAGGAGAATATTAATGTTCCTTTTGGAATGCCTTTTAAAAATTTTACTTTAAATCATAGAATGCAATGACTGTAACTGAAATAAAACATTTCAAAAGCCTAATTGGTCTGACGCCTTTATCTCCTGCATTGCTTTTCCTGTTTCATTTGAATGTATAATTACATGAAGTGAATTACTAACGATATAGTCGGAAACAGATATGCTGTTAAATCCTAAAACCTATAGAGTTGTAGAATTTAGATTATACCATCTGGTTCTGATGAAGCATAGTGAGAATTCAAAAGGTGTAGAAATAGACATTTACTGACAGCTGAATAAGGGTACATTACTATGCAGTGTATTTCTTTTATATTTAAATAATGATTTATATCCCGTCTTCTTCCAAGAAGGAAAAACGTCTACTCAATACCTACTATGTTCAAGATGTTTTAATGCATAGACTGGTTTAATTTTTAAAACAACTCTCTGAAGTAAAGTATTATTATTTCCATTTTAAAGAAAATGAATATGAGACCCAGAAATTAAGTGATTTGTTCAATGTCTGGGGAAAGAAGTCTTTTTCCTCCATCTTCAAACTTTTGTAAAGGAGATTTCTCTCACCTTCTGTGTGAAGAGAGCACGTAGAGTAAAAACGTGTAGTCAACAGGTCCCATAACTCTGCTCCGTATCGGGCCCATCTGGGGGTTTTGGAAAAATACTAATGCCTGGAACCCACCTCCAGAAATTCTGATTTAATTAGACCAAGGTGCATCCTGGATGCCAGAATTCTAGACATCAGAATCTTTAAAAGCAAACTAAACTGTGAAGAGAAATCCTCAAACTTAAAGATAAAGGGTCACTCAAAAGTAAGGCCCAGAAAAATCACCGAACATATTGAACGTTAGGTGTTTACAAACTATTTGGTATATGTGAAAGAGGAAGACTGAGAAGCCAGAATACCTCTAGCACAATTAACTGAGTTTCAAGGCTATACAGTTACTGTAGATTAGGTATCATTGTGGCACATCTTATGAGTGAATATATCTAGAAACTTTTACAGTTGGATTCCTAACAAAAGGAAGAAAGACAAGGTACCAAAGAGGTGTCAGATTGGAAACTATATGAAGACCAGTTGTAGATTACCTCTTAGACTGTGAAAGGGTACCTTTTAGGTATAATTATTTTCTCAAAGTAGTGAAGGTGTGGAACACTTGTTTGAACAGTGACTCACACATTAACGGATATGGAGCACAACAGAATTTGGACAAGTTTCTTAGGAATATAAGTGTCTGGGTACAAAAGAGAAAGGACAATATTGGAGACAATTAGATCCTTCGAAAATGTTGGCTCTATGTGTTGCAGAGAAAGACATAGAGCAACTTTAGGAGCAGACTAAATTTTTATAATTCAGCTGAGCTTTCTTAAAAGGAGTAAGGGAACAACAGAGGAAAATAACCACATAGCCCATGGCTATAAGAATATGACAGAAATGAATTTCTATGCTTGCCACTGAAGTGTCTCAAGTTACTCAAGACCTTGAAAATTCACATTTCTAAGAAGAGGCGATGTTTTGGGAGAGTCACTTAATGTAGGATATAATAATCTTCTCCAGGTGTCTGAAAGCAAGGACAGGGTTTGAAGCCTCAACAGCTGCTTCAGATCTAGATTTGTTCAGGATGATTCTCCAGCTGAGACAAATGTTCTTGACACATAGTAGGAGCTCAAATATTTCTTTAAATGTTCTTTGAAGATAATATAGCCATAAAAATGGCTAGGCTTTTTGAACTTAGAAATGTATAGGGAAAAACAGGCAAAAGATCTATTGTGATTGTCTAACCATTCACATTCCACTCTGTGGAATAAGACCTATAGAGAGTTTAGACTTAGGGAAGAATATCAATACATACAAAAGCATAAATATCATTTACAGTTATTCTTATAAAACTTCGATTCCTCCTCATGAAGCAGCCATGTGTCCTTCCTCAAAACATTTCCAGATGTTTTTTCTTGTCTTAGTAATGGATGCCTAGTGCACTGACTTCCTCACTGAGCCATTCTCCAGTGCAAGTTGACTTCTGGATGGATATTAACTTTATAACAGATATCTTCAAACTGTAGAGAATTTCTAATCTCTCTGCCTACAATTATTGAAATATCAACCTTTAACACAAAGTGATAACTAATTTTATTGATATAGCTTAGAGTGTGAAATGTTCTTCAACCTACTACTGCCCAACCATGGTGCATTGAAGTATATTACTAAAATTTAAAGGACTTCATTGTACCTCAGAATGTTCTCTATGTCTGTCTCCAGAAATGGTTTTGCTTTACATAGTGACTCAAATTTAGATGCTTTAAAAATACTCTGTCTTTTTCTGATCCTCACTGTATCTATGGGAGAAATTCAGGTCTCCTCTTATTTGAACAGTAACTTTAACTTTATTTAGGATAGTCTTTTACTAAACAAAAAACCACTCATACATTCTGATGAGCCTGCATCTAATATCAAACACCCACCCCATCCTACTCCCACTAGTTGTTGGCTCCTTGTGGGGTTGTAATTTAACCATTTCAAACTCACTTTCCCATAGACTACACTTATTGATTGAAATTTCTTCAAAACTTTTAATCAGATCAACTCTTTGATTAATTCAATAACTTGTCAGTGGCTGAGCTTTTCCACCAAAATGTTGAAAATGTTTGGGGACATAAAAACAGAATTAAGAAGAGCATACACTTGGGGAAATGTGATACATTTCATGAAGGACCCGACTTCTATATTCTTATTTAACCAACTTGAAAAGACATTTCCCCTATTGCAAGCTAAGCAAACTTTCTCATTTAATTCCAAATATCTAGGTTATTTCACAATATGTATCAGCTCTTAGCTAATCAAAACTTGGAAAGCCTTGATGAGCCCAAGCCTCCAGAGCAGCTTATTAGCCTTAAGGCTAACAATTGCCCCATCTTTACTACCAATCTCAACTAAGATTTCTCAATGAATAGCAAATAATGGAAGAAAAAAGTCAGTTCCTGAAAAAAACTAGATTATTCCCTGTGTAATTAATTACCTCAAACATATAATTAGTTACTCCTACCAAACAATAACTTAAGAAATCTTGATAGGCTTTGTCTGTGGGCCAAAGACTCAGCAATGAGAGAAGAAATGCAGAAATGAGTTTCTGAAATCTCCTTTTGGACACTGATTCAACCTGCACTAGTGCCAAACTTTACAAGTTATTGATACTAAGCAGCCTAAAGTTATTGATCATAATTCCTTCTTTTGCCCACCTACACTAAAGCAGGTGTGTTAATGACCAAAAGGAAAGAATCAGTGTAGAAAAAGACAAATGGGAGACTTCATTAATTTTTAAATTGGATAAAAAGTTCTTAAAATAATCAAGAAAGAACTAACCTTTGGATGGCTTTACTGGGTTAATTTTATATACTTCCTAATCTGCAAAATTGTCTTTCAGGATATAAGTATGGGATATACAGGTTATTAGTGTGGAAGAATTGAAGTTTAAACACTGATACAGCCTTTGCTTCAAAAGTCAATTTCTAAAAATATGTTAATAATAATATTAATAATGATCATAAAGATCTGACTATAAGGATGCCCACTGAAATGTTATTTATAATAGGAAAAATTTGGAAACAACCCAAATGTTCAAAAATAGACAATTGAGAAAATAAACCATGCTACTTCCATATCAGTGAATACTACATGGGTATTAACATTAACAAGATAGATAGAGAAATATTGCTGATAAGTTATTTCTAAGAAAAGCTGGCACCTTGTCATGCTGACATCATGATTGTGTGCATCTCATATTCTATAGTCTGGGGGGTGAGGAGAAAGTAATTCAAACTTTGAGATGAACTCAAGAGCAAAATGGAGTGGAAAAAGCAGAATTATCCTGTCTAGTTCTAGACTCAAACATAAAAGAAACATTAAAACTTTCTCTTTTTTTGGTGAGTAAGATTGTCACTGAGCTAACACCAGTGGCAATCTTCCTCTATTTTGTATGTGGGATGCCACCACAGCATGTCCTGATGAGTCATGCATAGGTCCATGCCCGAGATCCAAACCTGCAAACCCCAGGCCGCCAAAGCAGAACATGCAAACTCAACCACCAAGCCACCGGGCCAGCTCCCTAGCCTTTCTTATTAGTTAGTGACTCCCCAATAACTTTTCAAGGCTGATATCTTCATATATATGAAAAACCTTTCAGATATCATAATCTTGGGAGAAAATTGCCATTTTTCTATCTTGAACAAAATAACTGTAAACTCAGGAAATTTGACATAATACATATTTCCTATAAATAGCACTTTTTTAATTTGTTGAGTCAGTTTTTATAAAGACTTGGCTCTCTTGTAACCCTTTATTCTAAACTTCGTATCTTTCTAAATGGTTTGTTTCTGAGTCTTTTTTGTTAAATCATTTTTAATTATAAAAAAATCTAGTGCAAAACCATCAGAACATTTAACTGGTTTATTGAATGGACAGAACTCAACAGATTATTTCCTGTTTCTACTATAACAAATTACCACAAGTTTAGTGCCTTAAAACAAGACAAATTTTAACTTAGGGTTTTGGAGGTCAGAAGTCCTAAAATTACAGTGTCAGCAAGGTTGCATTCTTTTTAGAGGCTGTGGAGGAAAATCTGTTTCCTTATGTTTTCTAACTTCTAGAGGCCATCTGCATTCCTTGGCTCATGGCCCCAAGTAGCTCTCACCACTGCTTCTATCGTTATGTTCTACCTCCTAATTTGCCTCTGTCTTATAAGGACCCCTATACATTTACCTGGATAATCCCAGATATTCTCCCTTCTCAAGTGCCTTAAAATAATCATAACAGCAAGATCTCCTTTTCCATTCATAGATTCCAGGGATTATGATGTGAACAACATGATTCTGTCTATCAAAATCCACCCTTTGATCCCCAAAATTTTATGTCTATGTTACATGCAAAATACATTCACCACATTACAAGATCCTCCAAAACCTCAACCCATTTGAGCATCAACCCAAGTCCAAATTTCATCTTAGTTTCATCAGCTCAAAATTCCCAAATCTAATCATCTAAATACTCTAAATTAGGTATGAGTTAGTCCCTGAGTATAATAGATCCTGAGGCAAAACTCTTCTTCATTTGTGGACCTGTAAAATTAGAAAACAGTTTATCTACTCCTAAAATACGATGATGGGATGGGCATAGGATACAAGTTATAAACATTCCCATTCAGAAAGTATGAAAATGGGGGCCACCCGGAGGTATGGTGGTTGGGTTCATGCTCTGCTTTGGCAACCTAGGGTTTGCGAGTTGGATGCCGAGGACAGACCTACACACCCCTCATCAAGTCATGCTGTGGCGGCATCTCATATACAAAGTGGAGAAAGATTGGCATGGATGTTAGCTCAGGGACAATCTTCCTCACCAAAAAAAAAAAAAAGTATGAAAATGGAAAGAAAAAAGGAGTCACCAGTCCCAAGAAATTTTGAGATCTAGCTAGACAAATATTAGATTTCAAAGTCTGGGAATAATCCTTTTTGCTTCTCAGCTCCACCCCCTGGGTTCAGGACTCCAACCTCTGGGCTCAATTGATTACAGTGTATTATTTTTCTGTGCTTATGTATTTGGTTTGCTAGTACTTTCTTGAGTATTTTTGTGGCTACATTCATATAGGATATTGGTCTATAGTTTTCTTTTCTTATAAGGACTCTGTTTGATATTGGTATCAGGGCTTCATAGAGTGAAAGTGTTCTGTCATATTTTTTATGATTTTTTTTTAATTACTGGTGTTAAGCTTCTTTAAAAATGTGGTAATTCAACAGTGATGCCATCTGGTTCTGGGTTTTCCTTTGTAGAAAATTTTTTGAATACTAATTCAATCCCCTTACCATCATAGTTCTATTCTGATTTTGTACCTCTTCTTGAGGAAATTTTTATAGTTTGTGTTTTATGAGTTTGTTTCATCTAGTTTATCTATTTCTTGGATTATAATTGTCTGTAGAATTTGCTTATAATTATTTCCACTCCTGATTTTCATATTTTGAGTACTTGATATCTACCTTCCAGTTGATAATCTTAAAAACTCCTTGTGATACAGTCCCCATGGAGGGTTTGTCCTACCCCTGTGTGGATTAAAATACCCTGTGCTCAGTGTGAACTTTGGTTATAACAGTTGTCCTTTCCTTACCCAAACTAATCTTCCAGTTTCAGACTTTCTTGGGGACTGGTCACATCAATACTTCTCATTCCTTAGAAAAATCAACTTTTTTGGTTGCCATTGGTCTCACATTCTGTCTTCTACATTTCCACCAGCCCTGCTAGGATCCTTGGAAAAAGCTGAGTTCGGTTGTACTGTGTGAGCTGTGCACACATCTTGGAGCGTTCATTATGATAAAATGCAAAGTACTCTCTGTGCTGCCATTACCCAAAGTTTGAGGTTATGTTTTTGTGGCTTTGACTTCAAAACACAAGGGATTCTCCATATCTCCTCCCTCTTCAACATCTACTTTATCACAAATGCAAATAAAACAGAATATCTAAGGCTCTCTCAATTCTGAATTTGTGTCTGAGCAGAAAACTGCGGTCAGAAAGTGAACCAAGCTCATCCTTCAGTTATGACTTCAGTTGTCGTTATTCTCTTCTTAACTTGAGCATGTCTTGATCTCACCTGATTACTATGAAAAATTTAACTCTCAATTATTCCTCAGTCTTTATTCTTGCTTATGGGAACTTTATGTCCTTTCTTAACTCTTTGAACATCAGGTCTTTTTAGGGTCTTAGCTACTAGAGAATAATTTCCTATTTTGTAATTGGGACCTCATTCTTTGGCCATTTGGAGAGCATACATTTATACTTTGATCTATTGTTTCTGAGACCTGAGCTTCTGTTAATGAAGCATTGTGCCAATTAGCTTATTCAAGCATGTTCATCATCTACCTTTGTTATCATCATCACCATCAATCATTCACTCTTGTTGGCCTCTTGCTCTGTAGCAGGCACTGGGTTCTTCAGGATGTAATATCAATACCACAAGGCCCTGCCCCCTTAGATGATACAGAGAGCATGAGCGGAGTTGTACAATGAGAATGGAAAATGATTTTTAACTTTAGTGCCTCTACATTTCTGCCTGCTTTTTGTTATATTCTAGAGGAGAAGTTCAAAGATAAGGTGAAGGCAAAAATCATAAAAATTTATAAAACTGGCAAACTCCTTTCACATCTAGAGCTCATTGCTATATGTCACATGCTATGAAACTTTATGCCAGAAAGAAGTGTGCTTTCCGAAAATGTGTCAAGTGTATTTTCCAAAACATAAGCCCAACGTTATTAACAACCAGGAATTCATTGTGAATCCTATTCTGCACAGATGGGAGATTAACATAGCTCAGCAAAATTCTGAATTTGACAGCTTTTTGGGGTGCAAGTGAAGAAAAAAGCCACTTTATTTGACACAAGTCAGAATATTACATTTCAAGCCCTGGGGAGTCAATGTGCCCGAGGGATTAATATGACTGGTGACACGCAGCTTAGAAACCACACCAAAAACATTAAAACTTTTACTGTGTGTTTGCCAGTATTAGTCCTTCTCCAGAGGTATGAATGCTGCCTCTCAGCCCAGACTGCCCCTCTGCTGGCGCTGCCCAGGCGGAGCTGGCTGTGTGGTTAAGTAGCTTTGAGAATTCACAGACCTACACAGTCACTGAAGTTTTTCAGAAGCAGCCACACTAGACTAGGCTCTAGGGAGCCAGTGATGAACAAGACAGTCATAGATCATGGAGTCTAGTGGAGGAAGGAAACAGTATCTACGTCAACAAACAGGCAAAAACATAGTGCCAAATGGTGATAAAGGCTATGGAGTTAATAGACAAGGGCCTGAGAAGCAAACAAGATGGTTATAGGAGTTAGGGCGGTCAGAGAAGTCCTCTCAGAGCAGGACATTTAAGCAATGGGGGGAAGATTACAGATGGAAGAGACAGTATGTGCATCATTTGGGATGATTTCAAGAGAGGGAAATGACCCCAAAAGATCATACACAAACTAGCCACAAGTACCTAAATCACCACAATTGGAATTTTTAAAATTTATCTTAAGGCTTTTCTTTTACATGCTTAACTCACTGGAAATGATAACCTATAAAATAGTTTCAATAATTAATACTATACAATTCAGATGGGAATACAGCTTTGGTGTTTTGAAAAGAGCACAGGACTTGAAGTGAAATTCAAGCTTTCTATTTAGCTGTATCAATTAATATGTTGACTCTACCAATTAATACATATAATTAATGACAAATCACTTTGTCTCCACATCTCAGTATCTTCAACTATAAAGCAAGATAATTGCACAATCAAATGAGATAATAATTGTGAAACACTTTATAAAGTCTTAAGGTAAGGTTATAATACTGTTGTTTTTAAATAATAGGTGGGAAAAGCGTAAATATTAACCATTTTGCCCAATGGCAACACCAACATGTAGCCTAAGTTATGGCTAATGCAGACAGGAAGCATATTAGTGAGGCTACGGGGATGATTTCATTCACAGGCTCTGGCTGACAGCTTCTCTTTGGAGAAGTAGTCACTGGTCATTTTCTTCCCTTTAAAGATAGATCTTTAAACAGATCTGTCTAACCAGGGTTCCAATATTTAGTAGCAGTCTATTTTTGTTGGGAAGTTTTGCCTTAGTCATCAAAACATAAAAGAAAAACTTTGCTTGCAAATGAGAGTCAGAGATGACATTTGTACAAAGTACCTTTCTTTCTTATACTTACCTACAATGATGGTCTCTACAGTATGAAAGACATTTCTCAAGTTTAAGGACATATGACTGCTTTCTAATGCTGCTGGTAGTATCAGAGAGAGGCTGGTAAATGTGGGAAATATGTATAGACCAGTATCCAAGTCCTCAGCTGGATTATGAATCTGGGAGGTTTACATATGCAGTTAACTCTTTTATGGCTCCATCTTTCAAAATCCTTATGTTCTTTCTGTAGAAAAAACTATCATTATGAAAGATTTGAAACTCTTTCATACTGATGTGTAAATGTCTGATAAGTTATATTTGATTGGAACTCTAGAAATTGGGGTTCTTTTCCTGGTTTGAGATGACCCACCATGTTCCTTGTCCCCCTGAATCTCTCTAGCCTCAAATATAATATAAAAGAATTGTCCATTGTGATGATTCCCAAACTTAGTTACGCGTTAGAAATATCTAGAGAGTTTTGGACGTACAGATGCCAAAACCTCAGCCATAGAAACTGTGATTCAATAGAACGAAGGTGGAACCCAGGCAATTCAGATTCTAAGTTAAACTGGGAATTGCAGGACTAGATAGACTCCAAGCCTCCTTCTAGCATGAAAATTCTAGAATTCAAAGATTTAACTGGGAAGACTTTTGACATTAGATTATGTCTTTTATGGTCCCTTAAATAGCCAACTATCTATTACTGACGATAATAACAGCTAACATTTTATCAAGAGCTTACTCTGTGCCTAAGACTCTGCTAAGCACTTCATGTGTATTTTCATGCAATCCTTATAACAATCCCACAAAGTGGGAACTATTACTATTATTATCCTCACTACAGAGAGGAGAAAGTTGAGAAATAGAAATACGGAAATGATAATGTAGCAAACATCCTAAGGGCATTTATTATATGCCAGGCATTATAGCGTTAAACTGTATTCTTAAAAAAAATCTGTATATCCATATCCATCTCCTCACAACACCATGAGTATGTACTGTTATTATCATTATCCCTTTTTTACACATGAGGAATCCACAGAAAAGAGAGTAACTTGCTCTAAGGTTACATAGTCATTAAGTAGCAGATCTGGGGTTTAACCCAAGGCCATGTTCTTAACTATCTAACGCAGACACGTGTATGTACTTTCTCTCAGAAATGTTTGGTAACCAGCCCAAGTTCATGTAGCGAGTAAGAGGCCATCACTGAAATTAAATATTCATTTAATTTGATTCCAGAACCCATGTTCATAGTTGCTACCCTATTAGAAATGCTTGGAAGCTCTAGTTTCTACATGGTTGGTGATGGAATGTGGGAAATTCAAGGGCATTGAACTAGGAATGCCAGGTTTGGAGACAGAATATTACTGTAATCAAGCTGTGTGTTGGCAGAGACAGAAAAACACAAAAATAAAATGGAAAGTATTGTGTTCTCCTTCACGTTCTCACATCCCAGCTCTTGAATTCTTTCCCTCTTCTGTGTGATTCCTCTAACTGCGCAGATGATGATAATAGAGCACAGCTGAGAAGATTCATCTAAAATCTTCCTCTAATGCTGAATTGAGCAGCTTTATAAAAGGAAAAATTGTCTTTCATTGAGTGTCTACTATGTGTCCAGCATCACATTATGTCCTTGGTTCTAAACTTTTTGATCTCAGAACCACTTCACATATTTAAAAATTATTTAGACCATGAATAGTTTTTGTTTATGTGGGCTACACAGCAATCAACACTTATTGTATTATAATTTAAAATGAAATCTTAAAAACTTTATTAATCCATTTAAAAATAACAAACGTATTGCATTATTCACAACTTAGTTTTATGAAAAGTAATGGTATTTTCCAAAAGAAATAATAATTTTTTATTAGTGAGAAAAGTGGCATTGTTTTACATATTTGCAAATGTTTTTAATGTCTGGCTTAGCAGAATTTAACTAGGTTCTCATTTTGGCTTCTGCATTCAATCAATTATGATATCACACGTATGTAGTCATTGGAAAACACTGTACACTGGGTGGAGTGAAATAGTTTTGACCCCATGGACCTCCTGAAAGAGTCTCAGAGACCCCTGGATCACCCTTTGAGAACCACTGTGCAAAATATGTATGTCAGTTATAATGAAAGAGGAGGTATTACCATAAAAAAGTCTTAAAGTAAGCAATAAAAAGACAAAATAAAATTAAGATGGACAAAGGATTTGAATAGACATTTCTCCAAAGAATATATACAAATGTCTAATAAAGGCATGAAAAGATGTTCAACCTCCTTAGTCATTAGGGAAACGCAATTCAAAACTGCAGTGAGATAGCACTTCATACCCACTCAGATGCTTAAAATAAAAAAGGCAGAAAATATCAGATATTGGTAAGAATGTGAAAGGATTAGAACCCTTATGCACTGCTGGTGAATTTTCAAAATGGTGAAGCTACTAAAACGATTTAGCAGTTCCTCAGAACATTAAACATAGAGTTACAATATGCCCCAGCAATTCCACTCCTTGTTATATATTTAATGGAAATGAAAACATATATCCACATGAAAGCTTATACATGAATGTTTATGGCAGCGTTATTTATAACAGCAAAAAAGTAGAAATAGCTCAAATATCCAACAGCTAACAAGTAGATAAAAATATGTGGGATATGTAAATCCTGAGATATTATTAGTCTATACACAAGAATTAAGTACTAATACATGCTACAACATGGAAGAACCTTGAAAACATTCTAAGAGAAAGAATCTAGACAAAAAGGCCATATATTGTATAATTCCATTTATATGAAATCTTCAGAATAAGCAAATCTATAGAGGCAGAAAATAGATTAGCGATTGTCAGGGGCAAGGAAAAGGGAAGAATGACTGCTAATGGGTATGAGATTTGTTTTTGTTTGATGAATATGTTCCGAAATTAGATAGCAGTGATGGTTGCACAACTTGTGAATATGCTAGAAACAACAGAGTTTTATGGTATGTGAATTATATCTCAATAATGCTTTTATAAAAACATGATAATTGTTGTTCTTTCCATGATTCTGTAAGTTCCCCAGAAGGCTTGCCTACCCATTGTGTCCTACCTCCCTATTCTCCAGAGCTCTTTACCATTGCAGGTCATTGTTTTAGGGAGCAATAATAAAAGTGAGATGAAAGTTTGTCCCAGTATGCTAAAATGGAATGGGGGAAAATTTGAAACCTTTACTTTGCATGTATATTCTTGTATAAACACTACAAAAGGTAGAAATAATTATACCTATGCCCATTCTAAATATCAGCAATTCAGACCACTGATGTTTAATAATCCCCTCAGCCTACCCAGAGCAATTTGGCTAACAGCAGAGGAGAGAGACAAACCCACAAAAGGCGGAGGAAGTCCAAGACACATCTGTGGCCAGCTTCCTTGTAGGCAATTTAACCGGAAGTGAACACTTTTATCTGGTTTTACTAGACTCTCAGCTGTGTAAGCATGTCCCATTTAAAAAATTAAAAAACAAAGAATGACAACAGATGCATAAAAGCTTCACTTTGATGAAAACTATGAAATTATAACTGAGTATAAAATATGAATTGAACTAAAATAAAGTGTAGATATACTCCTAATTACCACCTTAATCCTTAAGTTAATTATAGTAAGCCACCTCTAGTGTTTGAGCAAATTAATGTTTGCCTATACTAATTTGTACCCATCTGTTCTCTTGACACCAATTTCTTTAATGCCAAACCTCCCTCTGTTTCATTGTCACTTTCTGCTCTGAACTGCACTAACATAAGTGATTGGCAGGAGGGACCTGATGTCAATAGCTGTGACTCTATTGGCAGTTTACAAAAAGAATAAGCTTTGTTTGTTCAACATTTCTTCCTGGCAGGATGCAGAATCTGGCCCTCACCTCTCCTGGGCTCCAAGGCTGTCATCATTGTTATAAAAAAATCTTTTGTTTTCTTTCAGCGACAGAAGCAATGTCTTCTTTGAAAGGCTTCTGATCTGACAGCAGTTTTAAGGCAACCAGTCTGCCTCAACACATTATTTGGAGCCTAGCATTCCCTACTCCCACCTGAAGCAATCGAGTGTTGTTATTAGCTGTACAATATGCATTTCATTTGTCTATATATTTAGTCCCAAATCTCTTTCCTTCTAACTCTGTGATTTTGAACAGGTTACTTAACCATTTTAAGAAGCTAATGATAAAATTTAATAATAAAATATAAGAAGTTAATAATAGAATTTACCCATTAGTTATTATAAAGATTGATATTTAATCCATGTCAAGTACTTAGAATAGTTCCTAACGTACACTAAGAGCTCATAAGATGCTCGTAGAAACATGCAAGATGTCCTTCAAATGGGCTTCTACATTTGGCTAGCTAGTTTGTTTCAGGAAGATGAAACTGAGAGAGCTGGGCCACTTACTTTACTAAGTTATGGTTTACTATTTTAAATAGCCTTACTGTGATATAAAGGATATAAAATACACTGCATATATTTAAAGTGTAAAATTTCATAAATATAACTATGCATGCACCTGTAAATCCATCCCTATAGTCAAGAAAATAAACATACCCATCCCTCTAAAAGTTTTCTCATGCCACTTCATAGTACAGCTACTCCTCCCTGTCAACACCCATTCTCAGTCTCCAGCAACTACTGATATGCTCACAGTCATGATGGGTTGCATTTTCTAGAATTTTATGGAATTGAATCTCATAATGTATACTTTTTTTTGGTCTGTTTTCTTTCACTGACAACTTCTTTGTGTGGACAAATGCTTTCATTTCTCTTTGTCACGTAAGTACCTTAGAATAGGCATGTTGTAAGGTAGATGTATATTTAACTTTTAAAAAAGTGACAAACTGTTTTCCAACGTTGTACAATTTTACATTTCCATCAGCGATACTTGAGAGTTCCAGTTGCTCCACGTCCTCGTCAAAATTTGGTATAGTCAGACTTCTTAATTCTAGCCATTTCAATGGATGTGCAACAGTATCTAATTTGGTTTAATTTGCATTTCCCTAAGGACTAATGAATTTGAGCATATTTTTATGAGCTTAATGGCCATCTATATATCTTCTTTGGTAGTGTGTTAAGATCTTTTGCAAATTTCTTTCATTGTTTTTCTTTTTATCATTGACTTTCAGAGTCCTTAATATAGCACAGAGTAATCACTTTGTCAGATATGTGTTTTGCAAATATTTTCCATAGTTTGTGTCTTTCCCTTTCATTTTTCTTAAAAAAGTGTATTTTAAAGTGAAAACATTTCAAAGTAAAAAGGATTTTTTAATATAGTTTATAATTTTTGTTCCCTATTTAGGAAATACTTCTACATACTTTAGATTTAATCATGCTTCTTTTTCTTGGTTCTTAAATTAGAAGCTTAGGTCATTTCTTTTAAACTGGTCTACTTATGTAAAAGAAGAACTTAGCAAAGTTTCTCTCTAAACACCCTGCAACTGCATACCATACATTTTGATATGTCATGTTTTTCATTTTCTTTCAATTCAAAATACTGCCTATTTCCTTTTTGATTTCTTTCCTTTTTTTTTACGTTTTGGTGAGGAAGATTGGCCCTGAGCTAACATCTGTTGCCAATCTTCTTCTTTTTGCTTGAGGAAGATTGTTGCTGAAGTAACATTTGTGCCAATCTTCCTCTATTTTATGCTTCCTCTATTTTATGCCACAGCATGGCTTGATGAGACATGCTAGGTCTGCACCCAGGATCCAAACTTGCAAACCCTCTGCCGCTGAAACAGAGCACTCAAACTTAACCACTAAGCCACAGGGCCAGCTGCCCTTTTGATTCCCTTTTTTTTTGTCTGATCCATAGGGTAAAACACGTTTTATTTAACTTTCAAATGTTTTAGGATTTTCCAATTTTTTTTAGTTATTGATATCTAATTTATTTCCATTGTAATCAAAGAATATACTTTGTCATATTTGAATCCTTTTATATTTGTGCAGAATTATTTTATGACTGAGTGTATGGTCTATGTAGAAAAGAATATAGACCAGCCCCAGTGGTCTAGTGGTTAAGTTCAGTGCATTCCTCTTTGGTGGTCTGGGTTTGGTTCCCAGGAGTGGACCTACATCTTGCATCTGTCAACGGCCTTGCCATATTGGCAGCTCACGTACAAAAGGAGGCAGATTGGCAGTGGATGTTAGCTCAGGGCAAATCTTCCTCAGCAAAAAAGAAAGAAAGAAAGAAAGAAAGAAAGAAAGAAAGAAAGAAAAGAATGTATGTTTTGCTATTATTTGGTTGAGTGTGTTGATCAAATGTACTATATCTTGGTTGCTTTTCTGTCTACCTGTCCTATTAATTATTTAGAGAGGAGTACATTCATGTACTGCATAACAACATTTTGGTCAAAGGCAGACCATGTATACAAAGGTGGTATAAGGTTATAAGGTATAAGGTTATAAGGGATAAGATTATAATGGACTGAAAAATTCCTATCACCTAGTGATGTCATAGCCATCACAACATTGTAGCACAACACCTTAGTATGTCCAGATACACAAATACCATTGTGTTGCAATTGCCTACAGTATTCATTATTGTAACATGCTATACAGGCTTGTGGCCTAGGAGCAATAGGCTATACCATATAGCCTAGGTGTGTAGTAGGCTATCCCATCTGGGTCTGTGTAAGTACACTCTATGATGTTCACACAACAACAAAACCGCCTAACAACACGTGTCTCAGGATGTATCCCCATCATTAAGCAGCACATCACTGTATTGAAATTGTGGTTTCGTCTATTTCTCCTTGCAGTTCTATCTGGTTTTACTTTATGTATTTTGGTACAATGTTGTTAGCACCATAAATGTTTAGAATGTTACATCCTGCTGATATATTGATATCCTTATCATTATGAAATTACTTTCTTTATCCCTGGTAATATATTTTGTCTGGTACAAAATAATTAATCTTACTCTCTCTCTCTTTTTTTTTGTGAGGAAGATTGGCCCTGAGCTAACATCTGTTTCCAATCTTCCTCTTTTTGCTTGAGGAAGGTGGTCACTGAACTAAATCTGTGCCAATCTTCCTCTATTTTATGTGGGACGCCATCAGATCATGGCTTGATGAGCGGTGCGAGGTCCGCGCCCAGGATCTGAACCTATGAACCTCAGGCCACCAAAGCAGAGGGTATGAACTTAACCACTACACCACTGGGCCAGCCCCTAATCTTACTCTCTTTTGACTATTGGCTTGGTATATCTGTTTCAATTCTTTACTTTTAATTTGTTTGTACTTTACATTTAAAATTTATTTTTTATGGAAGGCACGTAATTGGATCCTGTTTTTATATTCAATTTGGCAACCTCTACCTTTTAATTGAGAATTGTTAAAAATTACAATTGATGTGATTAATGAGATGATTATGTTGAAATCTATCATATTGCTATTTGTGTTCTATGTTCACATTTTATTTATTTATTTTCTACTTTTTCTGCCTTCTTTTAAGCCATTATTTTTATGATTCTGAGTGCTTCTTGAAAGGAATTTTTGTAGAGTATAGAATCCTAATTGGCTAGAGTCTTTTTTCTTTCTGCACTTTAAATATATTTCTGAAGTGATCTTGATTTGCCTTCTTATTTTTATTTTTCTATCCATATATATCTTTTTCCTCTGGCTGTCTTTAAAACTTTTTTCCTCTGCACTGGTTTAAATCAATTTGATTATGGTGTACCTTCGTGAAATTTTCTTTGTGTTTCTTATGGTTAGAGTTTGTGAGCTTTTTGGCCCTGTGATTTATAGTTGTCATCAAATTTAAAAAACGTTAGTCATTATTTTTTCAAATGTATTTCTGTCTTCCTCTTCCACTTTGGGGATTCCATAATTGGACTACATTTTAGGGCATTTGATGTCCCCCAACTCACTGATTCTCTCTTCCTTTTTTTCATCCTTTTTTCTCTGTTTCATTATGAGTATTTTAACTGACATATCTTCAAGTTCACTAATGTATTTTTCTTCCATGTCTAATCCCTTGGCATTTCTATCCAATCCTTTGTTCATCTCAGATGTTGTATTTTACATCTCTAGCAGTCTGATAATTTTCCATGCTTCTTAACATTTCATGTTTGTTCGTATCTTCTTGAGTGTATAGAGTACATCAAAACTATTTTAATTTTATTTTCTACTAATTCTATTATTTTTGCCATTTCATTGAATTTTTTTCTTCCTCATTAAAAGTCTGACTTTTCTGGGGTTTTTTTGCGTACCCGCTAATTTTTTTTTATTGGATGCAGACAATGTGGAGTAACATTTATTTTGTTAGGCCCTTCATATTTTGTATCCCTGAAATATACTTACACTTTATTCTGGGACACAATTAAGTTATTTGAAAAGAGTTTGACCATTTATTACTTTGTTAAGTCGAACCAGAGCAGCCATTATTAGTCTAGGGCTAAATTTTGCTTATTAGGAGGAAATGTTCTTTGGAGTACCCTTTCTGATGCCTTGTGTATTTCAATTTTTTTCACTTGAATTAGTGGAAACACAAACTATTCCTGACTCTGTGTGAGCTCTAGGCATTGTTCTGATTGCTCCTTTCTAATGTTTTTTTTTTTCCTTCTAGCCTCAGGTAGTTTCTCACGTATATGTGCTTATCAGTACCTAGCTGAAGACTGGAGAGGAACCATCTGCAGATTTCTGGATGTCTCTCTGCACATCTCTCTCTTCTCCAGCATTCTGCCCTGCGAACTCAAGCCCCTTTCACTTCTCAGAATTCTCAGCCTGTCTCCTCAACTTAGACAGATAGCCAGGCTGTGTTTGGGATTCCTCCTCCCTGTACTACAATGTGGAGACTCTCCAAGCAGTAAGCTGGAGTAATCTTGGAGCTCGTTTCATTAATTTTCTTTCTCTAGGAATTGCTATTCTATACTGCTTCTTCCCTAATGTCTGAAAATCATTATTTTAATATATTTTACTGAGTGTTTAGTTGTTTAAGGTGGGAGGACAAATCTGTGCTCTGTTACCCTTTCACTGAAAGTAGAAATTCTGGTGAGTTATTATGCAAGATAATTATTTATTCACAATGCTGATATGTTCTAAATTTTAAAAAGTAATTAAACCTTGGAAGATGTTATATTAGGTTTTCATAATTTTTTCTGCCAAATTCAAATACCGTTTATAATGCACCCTTTAGTTTTCATATTCAGAAATCTGCACATTTACAAATTTTTAAAAAGCATGGGCTATGACCTTGACAATGTTCTAGGTTTGAGAAATACAGCAGTGAGCAGACATATCAAGTCTCTGATCTCATGCAACTTCTGTTGTAGCTGTAAGGTATAGACAATAAATACATATGCAAACATATAAATGTGAGAATATCTTATAACAATATATTCAACAGAGTAACAGAAGGTTCATGAGATAAGAAGTGGCCATGGTTTGGGGAAAAGTGTCACTTTATCCTGGATGACAAGCAAAAGCCTCTGTGATGGGGTGATAGTTAACTAAGGTGATCTTTAAACTAAGAACTAAAGGATGAGGGCTAAGCTTTTGTGAATAAGTAAGGAAAGAGTCTCCAGGAAGAGAGAGGAGCAAATTGAAAAGTCTTGAGATGGAAAAGAAGTTACTGCTTTTGTAAAAAAGTGGTACTGAAGAGGTAGTCAGGGTCTAAATTGCATAGCACCTTGTAGGTTGTGATTTAGGCTTTTAGAAGAACTAATATTATAAACAATGGATTCTAGGGGACAAAAATGCAAACACATGTACTATTAGAAAGCTATTGCAGTAATCTGGGTGAAAGATCATGGCAGGTTAACTTTGATGTTAAGTAAATTAAAGATATCGTTTGGAGACACAGCCAGTAAGGTTTACAGATGAATTTCATATGAAGGGAAGATAGTGGTGGTTTGAGGTAAAGAAGTAAATCAAGGTGGATTTCCAGGTCTTTGGCTTGAAAGATTGGTGGAACTTGTTACTGAAATGAGCGCTGTAAGAGAAGCAGGTTTATGAGGAAGGTAACAGAGGTTCTATTTTCGGTGTGTTATGTTTGGACGTATTAAATTTCCAAGTGGAAATGTCAAGTAGGTTGTCAAATATATGTTTGGACCTCAGGGAAAAAGTCAAGACTGGAAATAAAAAACTGTTCATTTGACATTATATAATTTCATTTGCTTTTATCTGGTGACATTATTCTGTTTCAAAAATATTTGGCCTGCTTCTCTAAGGACCCCAATTACTCACCTTTTAGAGGTCTGATGGAACCTTCAGTCTTCCAGGCTGCAACTGAACACAGGCAGGGATGAAGTGTTCTCTGGCAGATATCTGAGTAGGCCTAGGACACTGGGGTATGGACACGCTAACAGAGGAATTAGGGACTTCTCAAACAGGTCATAAGAGAAACAGGCATAGGAAGATAAATACATAAAATGGGCTGACTGTTAAGAAAATACATGGAGTAGTTAGGGTATGAAACGATCACACATGTTGTGTAATAAAAATCCTATGCAGTTCTAGCCTAATGTTATGTGTAAAATGCAGGCTCAGTTTTGAGATACAATTTAAATCTATATCATGTTAAATTTTCTGATTTGTAAATATTAGATACTATGCAGATTTACAATATAATATGGGTTAAAATTATGCATTATAATGTCTGTGGATAAATTCAGTGGATTGTAGCAATATCAATATCTTGATTGATACTTTACTATTGTTTTACAAGATGTAACTGTGGGGAAAACTTGGTCAAGGGTACATAGGATCTCTCTACCTTATTTCTTACACCTGCAAGTTAATTACATTAGCTCAAAATAAAGAGTTTAATGTTTAAATTTAATTGATTTTTTTGTCAGTCAAATTCAGCCCTGGAACCACTAGTTTGCAGCTTTTATCTTAAAGAGAGAAGATGTATAAAGTGATGCAGTTTAAAAAGGTGGCCCCTAAAATCCTACTATAGACAGCAAGGGAATATTTGTTTGTTGGCCTGATTAACCACCTAAATCTTTGGAATGTCTACAATGAAAGAGGTAGCCCCTGTGCCCTGCCCCCAAACACTAATGCTGACTCCACTTCCTGGAGGTGTGGTCAATAAAGCAAAATATGGGCACTTTTGAGGGGAAGCCAGAGGGTTGCAACACCAAATTCTGAGAGATTATTTACTGCTCCCTGGTACGTACCGGCCAGTCTTTGAAATGATGCCTTATATCAGAGGAAACTTAGTAATCCAGAAGAAATGAATGTGTCCCCTTTCTGGGTGACTTATTCATTTGACTAGTTAACTCAATGGGAGGACCTGGCTTATTGGATTACTAGTCTACAGATGAGGCAGTTGACAAACAGACCTTCAGAGCTTGAGAAAACATACACACAGACATTCATTTTATGGTACTTTACTCATAAATAGGTGTCCTCCAGATTTAATTTAGAGAATATTTGATAAAATTAAGAAAAACAATGGCCTATTTTCTTACCTATCACATTGGAAGCTTTACAATCAATTTCAAAAAGAATGTCCAATATTAGGGAAGAATTCAATTCATTGATTTAAGGAATTCATCCTATTGCCCATTAAACAAGTTGTGTGCTACACATTGCTCAAATGGCTCAAACTTCTCCCCACTTCCAAATTCAATAATTATGCCATTCTAGGTGATTAGTGAAAGATGGAAAAGAGAGGAGAAAAGGAAGGACAAATTGCAGAGAAGTCAGTCAACAGGTCTTGGTAATGGAAGCTAATGTACCAAAAACCCTTTTGCGAAACAGCCCTCATCAACAGCACTTCTCCCAACCCAACAGCACCATGCATAGATATTGGGATTTGAGGTTAATAATTATACCTTTTCTCTTCCCCACAATTTGATATGGGGTCAGTGGAGAAGTAGACATGTAGCAGACACATGGGGATCAAAATATCAGCTTTACAATTGATAAGACTAAACTAGAGATTTGGTCTTAGATGAGAGACCATGTACTTTCTTCCATGGCTAACTATTGGAATTCCCTATTAGAGGGCAAATTTAAGTCTTCAGAGTTGACACATAAAGACAGAAATGCTTATACCAGTGGTAGAGAGAGATGAAGAGAGGGGATGAGGGAGCAGAGAGTAAGAGAGAGAGGAAAAAGAGAGAGAGAGAGAGAGATGTTCAATCTAGGACATAAAAGATAAGACAAACTGTAAAGTATAGAGCATCCATCTCGGAATCTTCCACTTAAACAATAATATTTTAAGTTATTCTACATACCATGATGCAGAATCGTGCTTGGTTTTGAGATACAATGATAAACAACAAACAGTCCTTTTACACAAAGATTCAACAGTCTGAAAGAAGAGGTAGACAAGCTCAAGATATAATTATGATCTGAAACAGTTATATGAATAATGGAAGTATAAATAATAATATATGTTATTACACATAATGCTAATATGTATAATGATAACATAATATGAAAATAAATATTATTTGAAATGTTCAAATAACCATAAATTTGTTTTTTTATAAATATGTACAAGCACATACCGGTGTATATGGTGGAAAATAGGTCTCAAAATTATTGACTCAAGAGAGCTGTCATTTTCGAATTTGCTAGATGCGTCTGCATTCTATGGAAGAGACAAATTTTTCTCTGAGGTAAGTCCTTCCTTTATTGTACAAGGGGAAACTTTATCTCTTTTTTACCCATATAGCTATAAAAAGAAGTTAAAAAAAAAAACCTGGCAGCTTATAAGCTGAATCAAAATGCCAATATACTACTCACAACAGTGTTAAAACAATTGTCTCCGAATGTATTATCCAGGTATTCACAGTCCCCACCACTCCACATTGCCATGCATTTGCTGCTTCATATATCATTGTTTTAATCTGATTTTATTAGGCACTTGAGTTGTGGCCATTTCTATGAATACCTCCCTCTATTCATGAGAAGGTCCTGAGCAAGTGACATAATCCAAGTGCAGGCCTTTCAGTCTTAAAGTGTGTACAGGCACACCTCAGAGACATTGCAGGTTCAGTTCCAGAACACCACGGTAAAGCAAATATTGCAAAAACAAATTCTTTGGTTTTCCAGTGCATATAAAAGTTATGTTTACATAGTCTCCTAAGTGCACAATAGCATTATGTGTAAAATACATGCCATAATTTAAAAAATACTTTATTGCTAAAAAATGCTAACCATCATCTGAGCTTTCCGTGAGTTGTAATCTTTTCGCTGGTGAAGGATCTTGCCTCCATCTGGATGGCTGCTGACTGATCAAGGTGGCGGTTTCTGAAAGTTGTAGTGGCTGTGGCAATTTCTTAAAATAAAACAACCATGAAGTTACTGCATCGATTGACCCTTCCTTTCACAAATGATTACTCTGTAGCATACAATGCTGTTTAATAGCATTTTACCCACAGTAGAACTTCTTTCAAGATTGGAGTCAATCCTCTCAAACTCTGCCACTGCTTTATAAACTAAGTTTATGTAATATTCTAAGTCCTCTGTTATCATTTCAACAGTCTTCACCAAGAATAGATGCCATTTCAAGAAACCACTGTCTTTGCTTGTCCATAAGAAGCAACTCCTCATCTGTTAAAATTTTATCATGAGATTACAGCAATTCAGTCACATTTCCAGATTCCACTTCTAATTCTAGTTCTCTTGCTATTTCCACCACATCTGCAGTTAATTCCTTCACTGAAGTCTTGTACCCCTCAAAGTCATCCAAGAGGGTTGGAATCAACTTCTTCCAAACTCTTGTCGATGTTGCTATTTTATCCTCTTCCTGTGAATCACAAATGTTCTTAATGGCATCTAGAATGGTGGATATTTCCCAGAAAATTTTCAACTTACTTTGCCCAGATCCATCAGAGGAATCACTATCTATAGCAGCTATAGCCTTAGGAAATATATTTCATAAATAATAAGAATTGAAAGTTGAAATTAATCCTTGATCCATGGTGTGCAGAATGAATACTGTGTTAGCAGGCATGAAAACAACATTAATCTCATTGTACATCTCCATCAGAGCTCTTGGGTGACCAGGTGCATTGCCAATGAGCAGTAATATTTTGAAGGGAATCTTTTTTTTCTAAACAGTAGATCTCAACAGTGGGCTTAAGATATTCAGTCAACCATGTTGTAAACAGATGTGCTGCAATCCAGGCTTTGCTTTTCCATTTTTAGAACACAGGCAGAGTAGATTTAGCATAATTCTTAAGGGCCCTAGGATTTTCAGAATGGTAAATGAGCCTTGGCTTCAACTTAACATCACCAGCTGCATTCGTCCCTAACAAGAGAGTCAGCCTGTCCTTGGAAGCCAGGCATTGACTTCTCTCTAGGTATGAAAGTCCTAGATGACATCTTCCAACATAAGGCTGTTTTGTCTACATTGAAAATCTGTTGGTCAGTGTAGCTACCTTCGAAAATTACCTTAGCTAGATCTTCTGGATAACTTGCTGCAGCTTCTTCATCAGCACTTGCTGCTTCACTTTGCACTTTTATGTCATGGAGATGGCTTCTTTCCCTAAATCTCATGAACCAACCTCTGCCAGCTTCAAACGTTTCTTCTGCTGCTTACTCACCTCTCTCAGCCTTCATAGGATTGAAGAGAGTTAGGGTCTTGCTCTGGATTAGCCTTCGGCTTAAGGGAATGTTGTGGCTGTTTTGACCTTCTATCCAGACCACTAAGACTTTTTCCATGTCAGGAACAAGGCTATTTTGCTTCCTTATCATTTGTGTGTTCACTGGAGCAGCACTTTTAATTTCCTTTAAGAATTTTTCCTTTGCATTTACAACTTGGCCAACTGTTTGTTACAAGAGGCCTAGCTTTCAGTCTGTCTCTGCTTTCTACATGCCTTCCTCGCTAAGCTTATGATTTCCAGCTTTTGATTTAAAGTGAGAGACATGCGACTCTTCATTGATTTGAACATTTAGAGGCCTCTGTAGGGTTATTAAGTGGCCTTATTTCAATATTACTGTGTCTTAAGTTTTTATCTTAGGGAGAGAAGAAGGCCTGAGGAGAGGGAAAGAGAGCAGTGAATGGCTGGTCAGTGGAGCAGTCAGAACACGCACAACATGTATTGATTAAATTTCAGGGCTTATATGGTATGGGCACCATTTGTGACAAGCCAAAACAATTAGAATAGTACCATCAAAAATCACTGATCATGGATCACCATAACAAATATAATAATAATGAAAAAGTTTGAAATATTATCAGAACTACCCAAATGTGACACAGAGATGTGAAGTGGCCAAATGCTTTTGGAAAAATATCGCTGATACACTTGCTTGATGCAGCATTGCCGCAAACTTTCAATTTGTAAAAAGCACAACATCTGAGAAACCCAATAAAGTGAAGTGTAATAAAATGTACTGTGCTCTATTTAATGCCTGTCCTCTATCTATTAATAAAAATAAGTAAATATTTAGACTAAGTCTTCCCATATAGGGTTAATATTTCGTACTTAAATGTAGATTCCTAAAAATCTTTTTTCTTGGGTTATTGGGTGCCCATAGGACTGAAAAATTGTTTTTTACTCTCAAATCTCTGTCTTTTTTAATTGGGATTTTGAGCAGGATCCTATCAGAGATCCATTCTGTCTATCTCACTTTGAGTTTTTGTTCTTAATCTCAGAAATTTCTCTTTTTTAAAGGAAATCCCTTCTCCCACTGTCATTTTTTTTAACAAGCTTATTTTTCCTCCAATGGCAAATTCTATTCAAAAATACTATTTGTACTTATGCATGTTAATTGTTCTCATTCTTTTCCTTTGCAACAAGCGTGATCTTGGGGGCCGGCCTGGTGGTATAGCTGTTAAGTCCGCGCACTCCAGGTGGGCAGCCCGGAGTCCTCTGGTTCGGATCCTGGTGCTGACCTACACATCACTTATCAAGCCATGCTGTGGCAGGCATCCCATATATAAAATAGAGGAATATGGGCACAGATATTGGTTCAGGGCCAGTCTTCCTCAGCAAAAAGAGGGGGATTGGTGGCAGATGCTAGTTCAGGGCTAATCGCCTTCAAAAAAAAAAAAAAAGAAAAGAAAAGCGCTTAAACTGTCATCCTAACTCATAAGTTGATAGTAACTAAAGCCAATAAGACACAGTCTAAATTATGAATCTGGGGAAGTTTTGATACCCACCTACGTTTTATATAATTTTATCTTGGGAAAGTCCATCTAAAGAGCATCATAAGGGTCACAATTTGTCACTTATAAAATTGGGTCATTTACTTTCTGTGTAGTTTACAGCCCAGAAATGTGGAATATTTTACAGAATTAACTGTCTTTAACAAGAGAGGCTGCCATTTCTGAGTTCCTCTGTCTTCTTCTTATGGAATACATGTCCTCAGGCTGTGTGCTGATATACAAGGATTTCAATGATGGATAGAAATGAGATCAAGGGCCATTCTAGCTAAAAGAATGAAATTCCAATTCAGAAGCAACCACGTTGGGTCTTTAGTAGAGTGACCTCTATACTATGATTAATTCATTAAGACATCTAACAAAATCACCTTCAAGGAAACACTCATTTCTCCCATCAAACTACAAACTACAAAATCTGTCCTCTACCACTTTCCTTGGTGTAGAGCTTGTGTCCTCAACAAAGGTCCTGCCAAATAAGTAGGTTAAACAAAGAAAAATAAGATAACTACCATCAATGTGGTCTACATATAACTTTTGTTCTTTCTACTTTTACCTTTTTAACTTTGGGAATCATTTTTCGGTAGAGATGTATTAAGTGATAGCAATAATTTTTATTTGTTAAATAAACATTTTTGTTGCTAAATGTATTTAAGTCCATTATTGGATTGGTTCAATATTCATTCAACATAAACATGCAACACAAGCACATCAGGAAATAAAATAGACAAAAATCTCTATCCTTCTGGAGCTTAGATTCTGGAGGAGAGAATAATAAACAACAAACATAATAAATAAAAGTTAGATGTATATATAAGTTATATGATTATATAAAAGTTATAGTTTGTTAAAAGCTGTTAAGTATTCTGAAAAAAAAAAATTCTTGAGGATGAAGGAAGGCAGCTTGCAATTTTAGATGGGATACCCATGAAGGCTTCATCGAGAAGAGGCTATTTGTGCAAAAACTTCAGAAGATCGAAGGAGTTAGCCATGTGGATATCTAGAGGAAGTTCCTCTAAGCAAAGGCAACAAGTAGTGCAAACACATTGATGTCTGACATCAGTGGGGAAGTAAGGGGACATGTCTAGGGAAAAAGGAATAGGTCTTACTCTCCTAATTTTAGGTTGTGGTACTAAGTAGTAGCAAGTGTCCCAAGAATTTCAAGAGAGTAAATGCTATAACCAGGATTCACGGTCAGTTGTTTCCCTCACCAAGTTGAGTTCATATTTTGCTCTGTTTATTGATTAGGCAATAGCCTGATAGATTCTTTTGGTTCACCTGTATTCTACCTTCCTGAATGAAGGAAAAACAAAGCAAACAAAATCCCATCAAATTCCTTATCCGTATTAGCAGTGCAGAAAACAAAACTGAGGCAGAGGAAACACTAACTGTAAATTGTGATTCAGATGCAGCTTTCTAGATCAGGAGGCCGGGTGAATGTTTCAAGTTTAGTTGCAGGCAACCCCTCCATCTGTTTCTGACACTAGAGCCGGGTACTGTATCAGCTGCATCCCACCAGATGACACCAATTCGTTGCCAGTTTCCTACTAGAAAAAGGTTATGTCTCCTGGTACTAAAGATTACCTAGAGACTTGAGGTGTAATTTGCCATTAAGGGAAGGCTTATTTGGTCAGCACTGTGCTGTGTTCAAGGATAAAAATGCACATTAGTGATTCTCAGAAAATTGAGGCTCACAGGCACGTGCAAACTCCAACTTCAGCACACAAGTCGTTGGGATCTTCCATTATTACAGTGACATCAGTGGACCAAGATCCTCTCTGACCAGTTCAATCATTTTGAAAATCCAGAGAGTTGACTACATTATTAGTTTATAAAGCACTCTTTAATGTTAAACAAGAAGAGGATATTAAAAGACATATTTAACATAGCAACTTCTCTCCCCTCTGAACTTTGGAAAAAATTCCTCTGAAGTCAGTGTTGAGATATTATGAGTGACATTGAAATTGAAACTTTACTTCTCTATCAACATTCAACCTCTCCCTTACCCCACGATGGAGCAGACATCCTCTCACTACAGGACCAAGCTTATCTGATACACTACCAATTAGTCTAAAGAGTAGACTTTGTCCCTGTGCTCAGTCCTGAGGCTCAACTTCAGCTCTGAAATTACCTTTGAGCATTATTCCTCCTTTAATTGTATGTAAATATACCTGCAAGCATGTATGTGAGTCCATCTAAATTTTCACAATGGTTTCCACTCTATGACCTAGGTTTCACTATCAAGTAAAGTTTTGCTGGAAGGAGAGGAAAAAAGAAAAAAACCTGTTAAACTTCCCTCCAGTTATCCTTGATTTGCATCTTGTTCTTTTTCTCCATCTGGCTTTAGGTTTGTGTCTTTAGGAGGGAAACTCTTTTAGGAGCTGGTTCCATGAAACTTACTTGAAGAGTTGAAATTTATGAGTAAGGAAATAAAGTGAAGAGGAATACTCTTTCTTTTTTTAAATTCCTTTCTGTTTGGAAAAAAATAAAGAACAAATTCTACTTCTCCACTCTTTTAAACACTTTTGAATCTTTCTGAAATTCTTTGGGAAGGAGATTTTTATTTTTATATACTCAATGTAATCATCAATTTTCCTTCTACTTATATGATATATGCAGCAGTCTTAAAACTCCCAGTCTACCTAGTACATTTATATTGTTTCTGAAGTGATTTTTAGATTGCTTTTGAACATAGTCCCTAATGTTTATAGCCACCTTTTCAAAATTGTATTCAGAAATAGAATTTAGAAACACCTACTTATGCCACCGGGAATTTTATCTTGGCTAACACCAATATGCATGTTTCAAAGAGTACTCCCTCAGCAGAGAGTTTAATTATGGAGCTGTATTATTTCTGAACTTCTATTTTATCATTGTTGTGTTCCAAAATCATTTTGATTATAGGAATGCATAAACCTTAGTTCCAATAAATTCAGAGAATAGACATCTTGGCCTTTAAGACCTCGGGGAATGATAGTGAATGTATTAACTGCTCTTTGACATGTAATTATACACGCAGGATTCCATTTCTTTTGGTCCTGCATCAAAAGCTGATGAGAGGCAAACATCAACAGAGGAAGACTACTTTCTTGAGTGGGAGATCTATTATTTAAATAGTGATAGTTAGTGTCAGAGTTCTTCCAAACTAACATAAATGCTTTATCTTAACTGAAAGGGAACGCTGTGCCTTTTAAATAACTTGATAGATTAATAGCGTTGAATCTCCAGAGTTTTCATTTTTAAAAATGGAGAGTAACAGATTTGAAAAGATATCAGGAATAGAGAAAAATCCTAAATAATGAAAGAACAGCTGCTAAAGAAGGGGAACCTAACTTTTCCATCAACTCGTTCAGAACTGTACCAGCTTAAATTTGCAAAGAAATTGCTCCTGATACCACATTTCTTCTCCTTTTGGCTTCTTAGCGTTGTGACAATACCAGGGAGACAGAGACTAGTTTCACTTTCAGAATCATATACCATTTTAGCGGGTTCATGTTCTTTATGTAGATGCTGCTATTTTGGAAATAGATTATAATTAATTTAACCTTAAAGCAAAGTGAGTGTGATCTTTGTTGTTTGTATTTGCTGTTCCTTCTGCCTAGAACACAACTCCCTCAGATCTTTGCAGGCTGGCTCCTTTTCATCATTCCTGTCTTTGCCTGAAATGATACTTTGTAAAGAAGCATATCACATGTGCCCCCCCACCCACACACACACACATTAACAGTATATATTCCATTGCCTTGTTTTATTTTATACCTTGCATTTGTCTTTATCTGAAATTAGATTATGTGATATTTAGTTACCTCTTTGTTGCTTATTCTTTCCCACTATTTCTCTCATTATCTTTTATTTACTGTGTGTCCCTAGAGCTAAGAAACTTCTTGCTCAATAATGGTATTGAGTAAAATAGATTAAGAAGAAGAACCAAATAAGCCAATATGTGTTCAAATCCACTTAACTTTGGAGAAAGATTGTTAAACCCTCAGCTTATGGAAAATGTCACAGATGGAATAGGTTCAGAAGCTTTCTGTTTCAAATAAGACACAAATTATAACTACTCTCCCAAATATAATTATGATTTTAGAATGAAATGTCTATTTTACATCAGTTTTCATTTCTTCAGAAATGGTCAAACTATCAAGTGAATTTGCAACTATTGTCCAGTTTTCGGTTAGGATGTAGTTACAGGAATTCTCAAGTCTCAGCACATAAGTGAGAGCCTTTTTCAACCTATGCATAAATCCAGGCTCAAACTGTGGGAACTTAGGTTTATAGAAGTGGAAAACAATGGCCAGAGAAGTTATAGGCCTGTCTGAAATCCTCTGAGGCTAAAGATTTTAAATGGGAAACAGGAGGTTTCTAAAAGAATTATTATTGGGCGATTCCTTCATCTGTGAGATGAGGATTTTCTCTGTATCCATGAAGAATTCACTAGTTTTTGTTTTTAGGTTCATAAATGTCAGTGACGTTGAGAGTTTTCAAGGGAATTTTCCCTCATATCTGATGAATAAGAAGAATGTAACTAAGGTAGAGATGTCAGAATTGCCACCAAAGAATTATTAATTATTCATTAGTCTGTTCAATTCTATACTATAAACATGTATGTTCCCAAACAGAATTATACCCATAATTTCAGCTTCTTGGCTGGGGCCATTGGGGAACTCATCAAGGAAGCATAACCAAATTTAGTCATTTCTCCCTGAAAGACAGTGGAATGGTTGTGCTGAAAAGGTATTTATATCCTGTGAAACAGAATTAGGGACAGTGCCACTAAACGTAAGAAGATATCAGCTTGTGTCACCAGTTCCAGGAACTTCTATCAGTTGTAACCATGCTATGTTTGTAGATATTCAACTTCCAATGAACAACATAAAGACAAAATGAATACCGTGTTTCAGAGTTGCACTTATGAATAAAAACTGGTTCTTTCCTAAGCTAAATACATTACTGCGATATGAGTATCTAGATGCCAAAATTATCTTTTCCTAGATCCCACATCTCTTCCATGCTTGAAACTGCCGTTTGACATTCCAAGATCATTTGTTTGGGGAGTAGCTGATAAAGGATAAAAATGGATAAAGCAGGAGGCTATAAAAAGTGAAAGCAGGATTCCTAGTTCTTGCCTGACATTTTCACTAATGCTAGGAATAATTAACAATGATGCAATGCAATATTTCATTACATTATTGCTGTTATTCTTTTAATTTTTTGACAAAGTATCCATTTTAGTTGCAATTACAGAGAACATTTCTTGCTTCACTGCACAGTGTCCAGCCGAGCTTTCTCCTCTGTTAGGAGTTGACAGGGGTGAGGTATTTACATTTTCTTCTTTGGATAATGGTTCAGGGAAGCAATCATATTGACTCCTAGATTATAGGGCAAGAGTGATTAATTTAGGGTCTATGATTGGAGTTCCAGACAGTGGTACCCAGGCATAGGACATGAGGCCCACCAAATCACTTGTCCATTAGCCTTGAATGAGTGGACTTGTGTCCTTCTTTATAAGTATTTTTGCTTTGGTACACATTTTCTCCATTTTTGCCATATTTAATTGAAAGCATTTCCATTTTGGTTGGCAATTATAAAATGAACTCTTGAAAAATGTATCCGGAGATTATATTATAATTCCCTTTTAATATAGGAACTGACATGAGACAAATTTAATAACAATAATACTGCAAGAAACTCCCATGCAAGGAAAAGAGATTAGCTTCATAAACTATAAAAGTAAGACAAATTCACGTCAAGTAAGCGTTTTTCCCAATTATGCTTACTTTTTAAATAAAATAATCAATGATTCTTCCTTTGATACCTCAAATGTTCTGTTTTTGAGTAGGATAAGCTAAGTTCATATTGAATAACAACAAATTACATTTTAGACAGAGCTTGGAAAACTTCAGCAGACTCTGAATGTAGATTGATGATTGATTAAAGTAGATATATTCTGTAGCTATAGTGAAATTTTTCAATTGTTAAGGCTGATAAAATATATTATATTTCTAAAATCCTGACTGAAGGCAAGAACCAGCTCAGCCTTAACTAACACTGTGATTTTAATTCCTCTAGAAGACTATAGGACAATAAAATGACAGATTTTGTGTGCGGTTTGCCAAGGTAAGACTTTCCAATTCTCACTCAACTTTCTTGCAGAAACCAGGGAAAGCAAATGGTTTTCGACAATGACAGCTAGGGAAGCATCAAAGGGAAAACAAACACACCTTTTTTTCTTAAAACTAGTCAGTTAGACATAGATAGAAAAGCATGTGGATGGAGAATAAAATTAATAACTAAAAATGCAAGACAAATTCGCTCAATTCTTCTCCTCCAAGATGATCAGATAAAATAAAAATATATTGTAGAAGGAAATTCTGCCAGTGGATTTTGACCCACCATTGAGCCTAGGTGATAACATTTAAATCTCTGCACATGTGGCGTCCTCTACAGTTAGTTACGGATTGCTGGGCCTGGAACAGCAAGTTAATAGACTGTGAAAGGAAAGAATAACCAGGAGATGAGACAGCTGATATATTCAGCAACTATTGGGATTGGAAACAGGGAATGACTATTACCTCTTACTTCGTGGGATGCTATAAACCTCCGCATTTCAAAAGAGAACAAATTTACTGTGACAGCACAGATGGAAGAAGAGACATTTCCAAGAGCAACTCTCATGACATCCTTCATTTAAATAGAGACTTGGCAAGAGCAAAAAAGGCTACTAGAGGTGAAGCAGTATTTTGGTTTCTGTTTTCTAATGTGTTGGGGACAGCTTTATTTCTCTTGAAGTGCTAAGTTAAATATTACCTTGCTAAATACAGCAAAAATTTGTTTAGAAAAAAAATAAGTTTAAGAATTTGAGGATGTCTTTGACTAGATATTTTTTGGTAAAAATCAAATAAAAATGATGACGTGAATTTTATCCAAGACATATGGGTATTAGGAAAAAAGCAGAGGAGTATCTCCTAATTTTCCTTTTATTCAGCTATCTAACGATGTACATATTCTGGTTTTTATAATAGGGAAAGCTAAAACCAGTCAGTTTCTTTCAAGCTTTCTTCCAACTCTATTTGTAGAAACAGCGTGGGTCCTGACCTGAAATTCTCAGAGTTCAAAGTATTTATGAGTAGTTCAGTGATTAACAATGGTACGCAGGGGCCAGCCCGGTGGCACAGAGGTTAAGTTTGCACATTCTGCTTAGGTGGCCCGGGGTTCGAGGGTTCGGATCCCAGATGCGGACCTACACACACTTGACAAGTCATGCTGTGGCAGGCATCCCCCATATAAAATAGAGGAAGATGGGCATGGATGTTAGCTCAGGGCCAGTCTTCCTCAGCAAAAAGAGGAGGATTGGCAGCAGATGTTAACTCAGTGCTGATCTTCCTCAAATAAATAAACAAATAAATAAAAGGAAAACACGATAGATAGTTCTTTTCTCTATAGCAACTCTGAATGCTAGAAAACAATGGATCAATAGATATTAATTCCTCAAGGAATTCCCAGAGGGAATACAATTTCCATGCACCCTTCTTGACAACAGCTTTCGAGAATAAACTTCAGGGTATTGTGTACTTCAAATTTTGTTAAGAGGGTAGATCTAATATTAGGTGTTCTTATTATTAAAACAAAAAAATATCCAAGGAAACTTTGGGAAGTGTTGGATATGTCTATTATGTTGATTGTGGTGATGGTATCATGAGTGTTTACATATGTCCAAATTCATCAAATTGTACACATTAAGTATGTACAGTTCTTTGTATATCATTTATACCACAATAAAGCTAAAAAAAAAAACTTCTGTGAAGCAAGAAATAAAACCATGGTAACAGAAAAGAATGAAAGTATTCCAAACCTTGATAGTGTTGTAAGGGAGAAGGTGAGAGAAGATGAAGGATAGATTGATCACAGAAAAACAGTCTTGATTTTTTAACCCTCCCTGGATCTTTGCCATTGCATTATAACTTTTCAGTGCTCTCATTTTGTGGCTGGAACATTCTGCCCTACTCTCTAAGCTGGGCTCAGCTTATATACATATATTGCTATTGCTATATATTTAATATATATATATATATATATAACTTGGCTATTTTAGGGTAGATAGATACTATGTTTGGGGTCGGGAAAATTAGAGAGTAGGCATAGGCAGAGTATAGAATGGAATGCATACAGTTATCTTTCCTTGTTAATTTGTTATGTTATGTTGTGTCCACACTCAGAAGTCGAAGGACTAAACCAGTTCTCTTGGAACTTCCTATTTTTTAAATTGATAACATTGAAATGAAGTATTTGTAGCTTAAATAGCCTAAGTTAACATTTAGGCTCGTATCTCTAAACTAAGGAAATGTGTTTATCACTAATTCCTTTTCTGAAGAACTACAGAGCCTCCATTTGCAGTCAGAAAATAAACAGATTACTTTTTTATCAGTTAACAATGGTGTCAAGAAAGGTCTTCTCCTACTAATATCCTTGACAGAGAAGGTTAAAAGTTGTGTGGGGAAAAATTAAGGTACAGGTGAAATTTTAGAAAGTCAAGCAATATTATATATATATATATATATATAGTGCCTTAGATTTATTGAAGAAAATTGTGATTATGGGAAATATAAATAAACAGAATTTTTAAAAAAATTTTGTAAACATAAACTGCAAGAATAATTGCTTAGCTTTGAAACAAAATCATAGCTTTGAGTTCATAAAATTGATACTTGCTTTCAAGTTGAAGACTTATTATGGAAAATAATTCCCATCTTTTTCTCCCCTTTCTCTCCCTGCCTATACAAAACACACTCACCTATACCCTCTGGCAGTAATAATTATTACCAGTAACATACTTTTAAATTAGTTTTATCAGTGAAAAAAGAAAAGACTATTAATGATATAGAAAGTTCACCCTTCTTTCAAGAGTAAGCATATATGTAATTTACTTAATAGTCCAGTGATGTATTCTATTATCCACTATACTACTATCTCCTACCTTAATGGATGCATGCAGAAATCAGAAAAGTAGCCATATGATAACGTATAATCACTCCAGGGATTTGGGAAATAGTATATGAGGGTGCAATATCTACAGTTGGCACAAGCTGCTATAATGAAGAGACTCATAAATACCATGACTCAATTAAGATAAATATTTTATCTTTCTCACATGGAACAATTTCAAGAGGCAAAATCCCAAGACCAGTAGGGAGACCCCACTGTTATCAAAATGGAGCTTTCATGGTCACTCTGATCTTCACCATTTCCAAGCTAGTGGAAACAGGGTATAAGATGTCCATGACAGGCAAGCAGCTTCACTTTTAAGAAGGGGTCTGGAAGGTGCACATTCCGTTTCCACTCAGTTTCTTGGCTGGAACTTGATCTCATGGCTACAGTTAGCTTCATAAAAAAGACTGGAAAATACAGCACCTAGTGAAGCAGCTATGGGTCATTATGACTCTGGGAATCCATTTTTTTAAGTAGCGGGAAAATAAAAATTATGAAACAAAGAGCAGTCTTGTCATAGACAATGTGGAGGTTGCGTTTTACAAAGATGATCTATAAACATATCTCATCCCATATGCTCTTTTCAATGTCACTTTGCCACTCCAAAATATAGAGTCTAATAGCTTATCTTGCTTTCTGGGATATCTGAAAAATAAAATGTGGCAGAAGTGACATTCTGTGACTTCTGAGACTAAGTCATAAGAAGCTTTACAGCTTTTTCCAGAGTCTCCTGGAATACTCATTCTTGGGACCCTCTTTGGAGAACCAAGCCATCTTGCTGTGAGAAGTTCAAGGTATATAGGGAGGGTATGTGTAGGTTATTCGGTCAACAAACCCCACCTAGGCTTCTAGCAGACAGTCAGCATCAGTCACCAGCCATATTAGGAGCCCATTTTGGACATGCAGCCCACTTAAGCCTTCTGGTGACTTCAGCCCCAGCCTGTATGTGACTACAACTGAGAGTCCCTAAAACAGAATCATCCAGATATGCCCAGTCAACAACAAAACTGTGAAAAATTATGATAAATTGTTTTAAACTTCTAAGTTTGAAGGCATTTTGTAACACAACACTAAATACCTGGGACAGATGATAAAAATTTATTGTGGACATTGAGTAAAATCTCTGTCTTAGTTCCTCTCAGAGTTGAATAATAAGTATTATGCTCGCAAAAGATGCTCCCTTCCTTTACTCTCCCTTTCATATTTAAAGTGATTATTTAAAGCTGTGCTGGAGTGCAGCAACTCCAGGGTCCTTGGCTGGAATACGTTTCCTCCATTTCACACTAGATCTTATCTTACTAAAATCCAAGTACCCCAGGAGAGGAAGATTTCAGATATTATGAACCATTTTTACCTTAATTGAAATGAAGATTTAAGAGTATGTGTTAAAAATGGGTAATGGGAGAAATGGTACTTCGGGCTTTGAATATGTAAAAGAAGCAGAAAATAGAAAATAAGACAGCAGCATCTAACAGGGGAGGAATTGGGAGTAATCAGATGCAAATTTCACTTCCCTGCTAAGTTTATCTAGAGTCTGTCCTATATGCACTACCCACTTATGGGCAGCAAACTTAGAGGAGGATATAATAAGAATCAACATATTATACTATTGTGTGTCTTACAGGATGTTGTGCTTCCATCATGGTGTTATTCTTCTTATGGAATTATTTCTATTTGTATCTAATCTATTTGGATGCCCACAGTTATCGATAGGAAATAAAATGTAGGATATGCAGTAGTTTATAGGTGATTATTCTCTTCAGCAAGTTTAGGTTCCAGAGGCTGGTCATTCAAAGAGGCTAAATTATCTGATTGGTTGCATTTCCTTTATTATTAATGTAGAAATTATTTTCCAGAAACAGTGTGGCTAGAGCATTCTTCCCAAGTTGAATAAAGATAATTTTTCCATAAATCTTAAAAAGAAATTCAGATGAAGATCATCATCTCTAAATTATACATAGATATTTAATAATCCTTATACTTGAGTGATCCACATTATTATTTGTTTTACTTTCCAGGGTGTAATAAAAGGGATAATAGTACCTTTGCTTATCAATACATACTTTATTAGAAAAAAATCTGTCATCATTTTTGAGATGTCAGAATCAGAAAATATCCTTTGGGGATGTTTATGAACGGAGAAGTCAAGATATGTGTATATTTTTATCAGCAAATGCCCATGGCTTCTTTCCCCAGGTTTCTGCCACTGAACATACGTGAACTACTTAGTGAGGAAAATGAAGCAACATGACATAGAGAGGAGTAAAAAACATAAATATATTAGTATATACATATGTATATGTATATATACATATAGGAGATATATATATCTATATCTATAGATATATAGATATATCTATATATATATATCTGAGTTTCTAAGATTTATTAATTTGAATTCCTGAAACTGGAGAAGTCGACATTCTTCTTTCTTCCCTCCCTCTCTCTTTCCTTTCAAATTCCAGAATTCATCAAGATGGACCTCTCTGAGGATGAATCATAGCCAGAGAGTGACTTGGGCTCTGGAGGGCAAGAAGCTCAACACACCATCTTAGTATCATGTTGAAGGTTGGCAGATCTGATGATCTATGCCATCTCTATTAAGGTGTCAGATTTATGTGACATGTTTAGTTGCAAAAGGAAAGAGAAAAACAGATCTAGCTTCTCTACATATACAATTTTTAGTCATCCCAAGACTACTAGTTATAACTCTTAAAATAGAATATCTTAATCTTGAAATGGATTGGTTGAAAAAGTCATTGCCCTGATACAAGATATCATTAAAAATCCCAGTTATTCCTGAGTAGTTACAACTATACTCTAGATCTGTGAACTCCTTAGTATTGCATTCATCTACCAATAGCAGAAAACCCAAATAAATTGCCAGTGACTTATATAACACAAAGCAATTTTTCTCACTTAAGAAGTTCAGAGGTAACCAGTCCAGAGCCGGCAGTTTGGCTCTTAGAAATGTTATAGGGACCTAGGCATCAGCAACTTTACTGAGTAGTTACATTTTCACATTCACAAAATTGTTCCACTACAATATATTGTGTCCACATACTAGAAAAAAAGAAGTAGGGCCAGTGAAAGACAAAGGTAAGCATTGAATGATTTGTCTTTTTTTAAATGAGGAAAACAATAGTTTTCCAGTCAATGGAGCACTTCTTACATTATTACAGTTAGAATTAGATTACAAAGCTACTGATAATCTGTAAAGAAGCCTGGGAAATTAAATGTGTCTAACTCTAAACAAAATAGTGGCTTCCTTGGGTAATAGAGAAGGGGAAGAATTCATATTGGATATCAAAAGCAATGTCTGCCACAGTACTGGATGCCTCTCGTTCCTGTGGAATTAAGAATTTTCCCAGGGAAAGAGTAAAGACTACTTTTAATTTTCAAAGCATTGTTGAGAACTTTGCCATGACTGGGCAATAGGGAAAACCTTTGGGTGGCAAAAGTGATCAATCATGGAAAAGGAGTTGGACAGGCCAATAAATGTAACTCTGGGAAGCAGACTTTGATGTATGAGGGAATAACAAACTCTAACTTCCCATAGTGCTGTGCTAGGGGCCTTGATGGGAAACAAATGCATCATTCAATACACTCCTGAGCTTAGAATTACCATATATAACTGGTGCAGCCACTTTTCATTACTGATGAAACTCAGAAATGCTGACATGGGTATATAATCAGTGATGTGAGTGTCCTCATGGGAAGAGATATGACCTTTATTATTCTAGTTTTATTGTTCTTAGAATGGTAATTTGAGCGAACCAGCAATCATTAGCTACTATAACTGGCTCTGTCCAGCTAGGGGTAATCGCCTTTTAAAATAATGATGGTGGGATGGCAGTATATATGAATATATTGTTTACTTCCTGTGTCGAAAAATAATAAAGGAAGGACAGATGCTACAACTAAGGCACCATGGGAATGAATATGCAACAAGAATATTCAGGCAAGGAAATGATTTTCTCTCTAAGACATTTCTTGCAATATTAATAGTTTTCATTTTCTATAAAATATACTGATAGATGTGAAAATTAAAAAGTCTCTCTTGTTTAATATTTGTGAATCTCTCTTCCTATATTGTTACTCTTAAATTACTGCCATTTTTAACTTTGCGTTATTATAGCACAGTAGTTACATATCTCAAGCAGAAACTGATATGGAACTGCTTTAGCTGTTGTGTCATGTTCAAAATGTTACAGTCAGTCAATATTATTTAGTAACCATCCCTTATTGTCAGGCACCGTAAGAAAATGATGAGGAAAATAAAATGAAATCTAAGGACACTCTCTTTCAAGACTCTGGTTACTTTCCTCAGCCTGTACACTGGCTTAGGCTTTTCTAACTGTATTGTTGTGCAGGCTACCAGGCTGCCATAACAAAGTGATGGAAACTGTGTAGTTTAAGCAACATAAATTTATTGTCTCAGAGTTCTGGAGGCTAGAAGTCAGACATCAAGGTGTCTGCAGGATTGGTTCCATCTGAGGGCTCTGAGGGAAAGATCTGTTACAGGTCTCTCTCCTTGGCTTGTAGATGGCGATCTTTTCCCTGTGTCTCTTCATATCATCTATCTTCGAGGTATATCTATCTCTGTGCTAAATTTCCCCTTTTTTATAAGGACAACAGTTCTATTCGATTAGGGGCTCACCCTATTCCCATATGATCTCATCTTAACTAATTATATCTGCAATGACCCTATTTCCAAATAAGGTCACATTCTGAAGTATTGGAGGTTAGGGCTTACTGCAACATATGAATTTGGGAGGAACAAAATTCAACCCATAAACACCATCCTAGAAAATCTTCTCATTCTTTGAAACTTGTGCCAGCCCTCACTTTCCCATTAGTGCCAAACTTCTTGAAGGTATATATAATTATTAGTTCTATGGAGTTTACCAAAATACGTTGATGTCCAATCATCCCCTTTATCCTTGCAACACTGTATACTCCGACGTAGGAGACAGTGAATGGTGTCACACCTCCAATGAAGAGATGAAGTAACAAAGGCTTAGAGATTTTAGGGGATTAGACTAAAGCCACTGGGTAAGTGGTTAAGCCAGGGCACAAATCCATGTTTTCTAACCCACAGGTTCCAAGATATTTTCAATATATCATTCTGCCTCCACTCCCTCACCATTCATGCACACTGTGATTTCTGATCTTTCAGTCTTTTTGGTCTTTTATGCCTCATTTTTTGGCTTGGTTGAATTTCAGTTTCTCATTTTTGTTCTTGGTTTAGTTTGTATGCATACACACTTATACTTGTATATATATGTGGTTATATAATTAATATATAACTATAATTGTATCTAATAATGTTATATATTATACATTATACATCTTATTACCAATTACTACCAAAAAATATTTAGAACAATCAAAATCAACTTAACACTACAAAAGGCCCTATTTGGATATGACATTAAGCAACACACAGGCAAGTTAAAAGACATAGTTATTACAACTTTAACTTCCACCAAATGGCATTATTCAAGCATTATCTCTTTTGATTGTCACAAAAACTTTGGAGATGTTATCATTGACCTGTGTTACAGATGAAGAAACAAAAGCTGTGAGTGGTTACATGGCTTCCCCAAGGTCACACAGCTGAATCCAGGTCTCCAGTCAGTGTGTTACCTACTGCGCTATCCACTATCATTACACCATGCTTTAAGGAATGGCCCACAGCCTGCTGAAGAAATGTATTGGTCTCCTTGGTAGGATAAAGTGATCTGAAAGATCTCATAGATGTGTAACATCCAAGTTTTTTGTTCACTTTAGTTTTCCCAATTCCTGAACCAGAAATCATTTTTCCCCATCCCCTATGTTAAAGTCATTAACAGTTTCTCCTGGCTCCAATAGATGTCTTGAATCAAGTCAATTCAGCACACATCTATTGATAGCACCTTAGTCCTGGTCACCATCATCTCTTGCCTGGCTTCCTGTCTCTTTGTTTTCACACTGGTGCTCATTTCTATGAAGGGTAAAATATGTGGAATTAAATTATTAAAAACCATGGCCCTAATTTCTGTAAGCAAGTTATTTTAATGCTTTTCTGTTAAAGAAACCATATATTTATTTTATAACAAACAGAATATTTTCAAAACACTAATATCGTGCATATAAATATTTAATTTTAATTAACAGGAACAGGAGTTGATCTATCTTCCAAGTATCGTGAAAGAGTTAATACACCCCCAAGAAGCAACAAGTTTTTGGACTAAATAAGCTTGGATATTCTAAATATTTTTGAACTGGGAGGATACAGCCCAGGTGATTAAGTCTGAATGTATGATTTAATTTTACTACATATGGATTTTACACTGTAATTTTGATGGACAGACTTGCTAGGCAATTCAAGATGGAGTATGAGGTACTAGACTAGTCTAGTTTCTGTGGTTGCTTATTCCCACAGCTCTTAACAAATGAAGAGAAGGAAAAATGAGGTTTGCCCTCCACTTACCTGACAGCTGCTGTGTAGGCACTGACCAATTCTTGAGCACCATTTCTTCCCTATATATTAAACAAGCAGCATTCTCTTTAGGGATACAATTAATCAGTTATTTCAATCTGGTGAATTTCAGCAAAAGCATCCTCTGTATCAATAGTTAGAAGTTGCTGGAGGATAAAAAATTAGATTGCATATTATTTTCTCTCTCTGTAATTCCAGGTATCTCTCTACACACTTCCTTCTTGATATGGAAAAGTAGAATTCAGTGATCCCCACATCGTCTTTGCATTAGAGATGTTTAGCCTGAACATTTGTTGAAACTCTTGTAATAGAGCCATCTCAGGATGTAAGAAATCAAGGGAGGAAGAAAGAGGATTTGGTATCATGAATGACATAAATTTTTTTTTGTTGAATCCTACTTCATGGAACTGTCCTAGCCAATAATAATTGTCTTTAAGAAAGAGAAAAATATTGCAGTTTGTAAAATATAATGAAACTGCTAGGCTCGGAAATATGTGTGGAAGAAATCTAGGATAGATGTATGCTACTTTGGCCTTAAAATGTGATTGAGAGATCGCAAAACTTGGCAAAAGCCATGAGAAACCAATGATAAGCAGCTAAATCAACAGTGCTTGTCTTTCAGAAAACAGCTTTTGGGAACACTGGTATTTGAAATGCATTACAGCTGCCTGCATCATTGCCAAGCATATCCAGAGAAACAGTGCCCCAGACTGTGAAGATTTAAAGCATTTTCTTCCCACTCTCAGTAGAATAGAGTTGAATAAAGAAATAATATATTTTTATTATTAACAAATAGAGTTTCTCAGCAACTATCAGGAAAATATAGTAAATAATGTATTTTTTCCATTGCATCAAGGTGTATTTTTTTGGTCCACATAAAGAATAACAAGAAATTTCAAGGGATATGCAAATGTGAAGACTAAAAATATCTTTCTCCTCTAAATGAGTACTCAGAAACTGAGGAAAAACTTCAAGCAAAGATACCTATGTATATTTCAAAATATTTAAATACTTCTTAAATACAAATTTTGGATATAAACCAGCAGGTCCCAGCTGAGAAAAGCCTTATAAGAATTTGCTATTTTGATTGACTGTCTTTTTTCTATCTATAAGTGATGTTTTTGTTGAGATAAATTACCAGAAATTCTTTGTAATATTAAAGTTACAATGGAAGTGTATTGATTTACTTAGAGTAATAATCAAAAAGTAAACTTCATTCAGTTTTCCAGGCCATATCCCAAATACTTTCAAAGAAAACTATAGACTCTAGATAAGCTCAGAACAAAATCAGACAAGAAGTTGCAGGGTGGAGTGCTTTAGCATACTTCCAAAGTCCACAGACACCATTTTTATTTTTCTGCCTCAGAGTTTATGAAGAGTATTATGATCTGACCCTTCCTTCTAGAGTTCTCTATAGATATCATATGGTAATTACTTCTATATCTCATCTTTGGGTTTTTACTAATAGTATTTTGAGTTATAATTTATAATCAGTAAAATGTACAAATTTTAAGTCCAAAGCCTGAAGACTTTTGAGAAATGTAGACATGATGTAACCATTACCGAAGAGAAAGAATATTTCCACCACCTCAGAAAGCACCTTTGTTATCTTGTCCAATAGATCCTAATTTCTATCATCATACCTTAATTTTGCCTGTTATTGAACATCTTATAAATGAAATCATATAACGGGTACCCTTCTATGTCTGCCTTCTTTGACCCAACATAATGTTTTTGAAATTCATCTGTGTATTAGTATGTATCAGTAGTTCTTTTTGTGTGTGTTGCTGAGTGGTGTTCCTTTGTTATGAATATGCACAGTTCATGTATCCTTTCTCCTATTGATGGACATTTGGGTTGTTTCCAGTTATAGACTATTATGAATGAAGTGGCTATGAATAGTCTTGTACATGTCTTTCTGTAGACATACAGGTTTATTTCTCCAATTCCTAGGAGTGGATTTGCTGTGTCATAGAGCATGTTTATGTGTAAACTTGTAAGAAAATGCCATTTTATAAAAATAGCCTTAGCATTTTACAATACTACCAGCAATTCATGAAAGTTTTTTATTGTTACACATTCTTGCCCACACATGATCTCATCAAAAGTTTTAATACTACACATTCTACAAGACATGTAACTTTATTTCATTGTGTCTTTAATCTGTTTTTCCCTGATGAGTAATGATGTTGACCAAATTTTCATATGCTTATTGGCCACTTGGGAATCTTCTTTTGTGAAGTACCTATGCAGATATTTTTGTCCATTTTTTTTTTTAGTTAAGGTATTTGTTTTCTCCTAATTAATTTGTAGAATTTTGATATATATCTTCTATATCAGTTGTTTGTTTCATATCTCATATCTCACATGATGTCCAGTTGTGGCTTGCATTTTAACTTTCCTATATGATGTCTTCAGATGACTGAAGTTTTAAATTTTGATGAATTGCAATTTATCATTATTTTCTTTTATGGTTAGTATCTGCTCTGCATTAAGAATTTTTGCCTGCTTGAAGGTCAGATAAACATTCACCTATGTTTTATTTCTAAACAATATATACATTTTGCTTTCAGATGTAGGTAAATGATCCACTTCAAATTAATTTTTATACATAGTGTGAAATAGCGGTCAAGGTTTATTTTCTATTCATACACATATGTGCGTATGTGTGTATATACATACATATATATGTGTGTTTACACACACACACACATAAATACACACACACACACATACAATTGTTCCAGAGCCACTTCTTAAAAATGCTTTACTTTCCCTGTTGAATCATTTTGCCATATGTTGAAAATAAGTTATGGTCTATTTCTGGAATCTCTATTCTGTTCATTGATCTATATAAGTATTATTGTGTCAATTACACTATCTTATTTGCTGTTGTTCTTTGCGCTTCCGTATAAATTTTAGAGTTAGTTTGTCCACATTTACAAATGAAAATCCTTCCGGGACTTTGAGCGGGATTTCATTAAATCTATAAACCAACTTGGGGAAATTAACATCTTAAAAATATTGAATCTTCCAATCCATGAACATGAAATACCTCTCCATTCATTTAGATCTTCTCTAATTTCTGTCAGCATTTTTTTTTAAAGTTTTAAGTGTAGGGGTTTTACATTTCTTAAATTAAACTTATGTTCATGTATTTTATGGAGTATTTGATGCTATTGTAAATAACACATTTTGTCTATATTTTATTCCTGCATGTTATTAACTCTACCATACCATTGTTTTATTTGTGTTTTAAGCAATCATTAGTCTTTAAAAAACATATATGTTTACCATTTCCAACAATATTCATTTATATCCAGGATACCTTTTTGGTAATCTTTGTATTGATCCTACTTGAGTTTCACCAAGCTTCTTAGCTATGGGTTGATGTCTTTAATTAATTTGGGACAAAATTTTGGCCATTATCTCCTCAAATACTTTTCTGTCACTTTTGATCATCACTCTTGTCTTCGTCTGAGCCTTAGATTGTATTTATATTCTAGATCATCTGTTCCTGTCCCACAATTCTCAAGTGCCTTGTTCAGTATTTTATCCTCTTTTCTCTGAGCTCTGTCACTTGCAGTGAGTAACGTTACAACAGTTGTTCTCAATGGGGGACAATTTTGCCCCGAAGAGGACAGTTAGCAACGTCTAGAGACATTATTGATTGTCATAATGTGAAAGGGTAGTGCTACTGCCTAAACAACTTATTAGGTACAGGACAGCCCTTTACAACAAATAACTATATAATCTAAAATGTCAATCGTTTCAAGATTGAGAAACCCTGGAATAGAAAGATACACCATTTTTATGAATCAGAAGACTCGAAATTGTAGGATGCCCCCTAAATTGACAGATTTAGTGCAATCCCTGTCAAAATCCCAGCACGATTTGTTGTTAAATTAAAAAGGTAATTCTAAATTTTATGGGGAATGTTATATTTGGGCCATGGATTTCCCTACAGCTTTTTTTCCCCTAAGAATTCTAATTCAGGAGGAAGGGAATAAATTCCAAGTGAGGTGTGAAATGCTCTTTTTGAAGACAATGCTTTTAAATTGCTTTATTACATATATCTGACATCCCTGTTTTCAAGTAATTTTTTTCAGAAAAGACGAATGGGAGAGAACATCTTAGGTTTCAGTACAAGTTTGACTAAGTATAGAATTTTTCATAAATCTTTGAATAATTCGCTTTATTTTATTGCAGAATCTATTACTATTAATACAAGTGGATGATACCAATCTGATTCCTGTTTCTTCATAAGCAATTTGTTTCTTTTGCTTATTCCTTTTTTTTTGGAAAATTGTAGAGTCTTCCTTTTGCTGGATGCTCTGAAGATTCTTGAAAGATGTTATGTATTTTTAAATGTATTTTTATACTTATCATGCATGAAAATCTCTAGCCTCTTTCCATCTGAAGATTTTTATATTTCTTCAGTGTGGAAACATTCATCCTATCATTTATTTAATTCTTTCCTTTATTTTCCCCTGCACCCCCTTTCTGGAACTCCTATTATGAAAATTGGATCTCTTAAGTTCACTCTCTATGTTCCTTTAGATTTTTTCTCATATTTTGCTTCTCCTGTCTTGCTGCTCTATACTCTGGGAAGTTTTTCAACAACTTTTCCCCAAAATCTTCTGGGTTTTTGTTTGTTTTTAATTTCATCATCTGTTTTGTTTTTTTTTCCCAAGATCTCTTTCTTATTCTCTGACTAGATCTTTTTATAGCTTTCCAATATTAACAGATTAAATAATCTCTCACACCTGAGGATTCTAACTGAAATATGTTAATGTTCTTTCATATCACCCAGATTATTTATTTCCATCAGAAACAATTCTTCTGTTTACTTTGCTTGGAGCCTCTTCCATTACTACGTGCTTTCCTAAAATGTATGATGTTCCTTAGTTTTCTATTTACATGAATTAATTCATTCAATCAATATTCATTGATTAGTTACCACGGGCCAATTATTTTTCTAGGTTTTATATTACATTAGTGGGGATTTAAAAAAAGAAAGATCCTTTCCCTCATTCAACCTGCATTTGGAAGAGGGGGCAGAAAGTAAACAAGTGTAGTAACAGTTCTACAGTATATGAAAAGATGATCAGAGCTATAAGTAAAAAGAAAAACTAGAGGAGGATAGGAGACATCATGATGAGGGGAGGACAATTTTAAATATGATGATCATGATAGATGTGTTGAGAAATAACATTTAAGAAAAAGAATTCAGGAAAGAAAGTTCATTGGATATCTAAAGGCATTTACCACAGATGGAAACAATAGCCAATAAAAGGCACAAAGAAGAGAACATTCCAGGTATGTTCAAAGAACGATCAGGAGGGACCACAGGTCAATTCAGTTAAATCAGAGTTAGTAATATGGAGAGTAATTGGTGATGAAGTCTTGAAAGTAGTAGAAGACATAGTTTTATATCATTTAGAAATATGTAGACTATTGTAATGATATTGTCTTTTATTTTGAGTGAAATGGGGAGTCATTGCAAAGTTTTGGGAAATGACATGATGTATATTACATATTTTAACTGGTTACTGCAATGAGACCCACTGGCTATGGGATATGAGAGGAAGAGTAGAGTAGTGGAAGAGTCCAAATTTGTTTGTTTTAGCTTTTTACTTTGTTTGTTTATTTGTCATGAGCAACTGGTAAAATGATGTAGAAGACTAAGGTGGAAGAGGTCTAAGGGGTAGGTCCAGGCTTCTGTGGTGGACATGCTGATTTTGAGATGCCTGAGTATGGAGTTCAGGAGCGTTCTGTGCTGGAGACATAAGCATGGAGAAAGCATGAAATCACTTAATTTGTCCACGTTAAAGTATACACTACCTCTGTTCCCCTTAACCGAATCTAAGTTACTGTTGAGCAATTTAACGATTTAAAACTTTACTAACTGAATCAATTAGTATCATATAGAAATTTAAAGAAATATATGAATATGATTACAATTAGACACAAAACATTTTAGATGGTTTTTTGGTATTCTAATACATAGAACTGAAATCAACTAAACAGGAATCTATTTCTCTTTAGCATATATAAGGATGAAAAGAATAAACAGGCAATGATAGCCATGTAGTATTGTGTCTAATTGGTGAGCCTCTTTCTATGATACATTATCTGAATGAGCTTGAATTACAACAGTCACACAAGATCCAAAACTTAGGGATTATAATTATTTCAAACTTTGCACATTTCCTATGTAGCACCTGTGTGACAAATTTTGTTCATGACTTGATGGGTGCTTTGGCTGAATTCATTTTTTAAACTGTCACAGTGAATGTTTTCACTAAACTTTTTAACATCAGTGCCTAATTAGTGAGCACCAGCTATATGAAAAATAATTGAAAACTAACTTTTAAAAATTTCTTCCCAATTATTTTCAAGTGTTTTCTGATGTGCATGCTTAGTCTTCCTGTTGGATTTGTTTGGTTTTGCTTGCTCTGGGTAAATTATAAAAATTTTGTTAATGTAAGCTGAGAAGTAAAGAGAAGAAAATAATGGGGAAAATCAATGAATTAATAATATAAAAAAATCATTAGATTGTGTACAGAGAAGTCAGAGGAAATGAAGACTATTCTATGTAGATGATGATGATGATTATCATGATCATGATGATGATAATGATGCTAATGATGATGCCAACTCACCTTTTACAGTTTAACGTCTCTCCACTGTCTACCTTGGGCAATCTTCAGCTAAATTACCTAGGGTGCTTGTTAAAAATGCAGTTTCCCCAGCTCCACTGTAGCTATGAATAAGAATCTTTGAAGTTGAGAATAGAGTCGTAAATGACACCTAAGGTTGTCCTGACTCAAGTAAGTGACCGGGGCTGGATTCCTAGTCATGGACTCTGAACCATTGAAGGAGAGACATAAACTGCAACATTTCTGGCACTCTGGGCACACAGGCAAAACAGCTCCAGTAACCCTTGGGCAGCCTCCAAAGAGTTGCAGGTGCAGGCTGTTAGATCCAAGAGAACACAGAAGCAGAGGAAATATGGGTTATTTAAAAACGAACATGTTTTTAAAAAGAAAACCTTTCAGATTATAGTACCAGCAACGCAGCATACTAGCGATTAGTCCTACGGTGAGTCACTTTACCTCATTAAACTGTTTTTCTCCATTTTTAGCATAAAAAGTTAATAATAACCCTTCCCTTTATTCTTGTAATATTGTTGGTTGGATCAAAGAGAATAATAAATATTATACAATACTTTGTAGAAATATAAAGTGACGTTCTCATGCAAAATATTCCTCATTAAAAATAGTTTATCATTATTGAAGAGATATATTGGAAAACCTCTTTCCTGAGATTCACATGCTGAGACATCTTTGTTCCTTCTGGAAGCAAACTAAATAAGAATCCTTGAATATAGCTGTTTTCTGATACTAAAGATATATGTGGTCCTAAGTTTATCATTCAACTTCTTTTACTTAAGACTAGGAGGTTTAAACAAGCTGAAGATTACTAAAAGCACATTCCTCACCAATACCAAGAGTCAGTGTTTAGTGATTTACCAGTTAAAAATTGAATCAAAAAATTTCTGAGGGAATTCTATTTATATCACAGTATTGTTCTACTTTTTGACAGTAAGTTTGGAAATTCTTAGATATTTTGAACTGTCGGTTTCATAAATAGATAGGTTGGTTATGTTAAACTTCTCAATCAAACTTAGCACTTATAATAGCTCAAAAATAGACCACACCCATATATGTCTTTGGATAAAGAAATATCTTCTAATGCAAATGTCTCCTGCAATGTTCTGGTAGAAATTTCCTGGCAACAAGAATTGAATACTTTATAATATTTCCTTGCATATTTGCAAATGCCATTCTCTGCTTAAGATGTGGAGGTTCACATCCATGAATGTGTTTCAAATTTATTAGCACAGAATGTAAATTCTACAATAGGTAGTGCCACTTGAAGCAAGGGTGCATTTTACAGTGCATCAAAATAGAGTCCACCAGTTGCCAAGGCTGTTTTCATTACATAGAAACTGGTGGTCTTAATTTTTCACTTAACTATGGGAATTGGAAGGAGAATCATATTCACAAGTGTTTGAGGAAAATGTCTCTAAGGATTGCATATATATATATCTCACATTTCTTTATCCATTTATCCATTCATGGACACTTCAGTTGTTTCCATGTCTTGCGTATTGTACATAATGCTATGATGAACATGGAGGTACAGATATCTCTTCAAGTTAGTGGTTTTGGGGTTTTTATTTACCTTTGTATATATTCCAGAAGTGAAATTGGTGGGTCATATGGTAGTTCTATTCTTAATTTTTAAGGATCCTCCATTCCCTCCTCCATAGTGACTGCACCAATTTACATTCCCACCAAGAGCGCACGAAGGTTCCATTTTCTCCACATTTCTCTCCAGCATTTGCTATCTCTTGTCTTTTTCATGGCTGCCATCCCAGCACACTAGTTTTACGTGTGAATATCCAATTTTCCCAGCACCATTTATTGAAGAGACTGTCTTTTCTCCTTTGAGTATTCTTGGCTCCCTTGTTAAATATTAGTTGACCATTTATGCTTGGGTTTATTTCTGGGCTCTCAATTCTGTTCCATTGATCTATTTGTCTGTTTTTACACCCATACCATACTATTTTGATTACCATAACTTTATAGCCTAGCTTGAAATCAGGAAGGATGATGCCTCTCGCTTTGTTCTTCTTTCTCAGGATTATTTTGGCTATTTGGGGTCTTTTGTGGTTCCACATAAATTGTAGGACTGTTTTTTCTACCTCTGTAATAAATGTCATTGGAATCGTGATAGGGATTGCACTGAATCTAAAGATGGCTTTTGTTAGTATGGAGATTTTAACAATATTCTTCCAATCCATGAACACAAGATACCTTTCCATTTTTTTGCTGTCTCTTTGATTTCTGTCATCAATGTCTTGTAGTTTTCACAGTAAAGATCTCTCCCTTCCTTGGTTAAGTTTATTCCTAAGTATTTTATTGCTTTTTATGCTATGGTAAATGGGATCATTTTCTTTATTTCTTTCTCAGATAATTCATTGTTAATGTATAGAAACACTACAGATCCTTGTATACTAATATTGTATCCTTCAAATTTACTAAATTTGTTGATTAGCTGTAACAGTTTTTTGGTGGAGTCTGGGATTTTCTATATATAAAATCACATCATCTGAAAATAGAGACAATTTAACATTTCTATTCCAATTCTGATGCTTTTAATGTCTTTTTCTTGCCTGATTAGCTCTGGCAAGGACTTCCAGTACTATATTGAATAGGAGTTGTAAGAGTGGGCACCCTTGTCTTAAGGGACAATCTTTCAATCTTTCACCATTGAGTATGATGTTATCTGTGGGCTTCTCATATATAGCCTTTATTATGTTGCAATATATTCCATCTATGCCTAATTTGTTAAGAGTTTTTTTTATCATGAAGATACAAATTTTGTCAAATGCTTTTTCTGTCTATTGAGATGATCATATGATTTTTTTTCTTTCATTCTGTTATGTGATGTATCACATTGATTGCTTTGTGTGTGTTGAACTATCCTTGTATCCCAGGTATAAACCCCACTTAACCATGGTGAATGATCCTTTTAATGTGCCACTGAATTCAGTTTGCTAGTATTTTGTTAAGAATTTTTGTATCTGTATTCATCAGGGATACTGGTCTGTAGTTTTCTTTACTAGTAGGTCCTTTTCTGACCTTGGTATCAGGGTGATGGTGGCCTTGTAAAATGTGTTTGGAAGTGTTCCCTCCTTTTCAATTTTTTAGAAGAGTTTGAGAAGGATTAGCATTAACTCTTCTTTAAATAGTTGGTAAAATTCACCAGTGAAGCCATCTGGTCCCTAGCTTTTCTTATTTGGGACGTTTTTGATTACTGATTCAATTTCCTTACTAGTAATTGGTCTTTTTTAGACTTTCTGTTTCTTCCTGATTCAGTCTTGGTAGTTAGTATGTTTCTAAGACTTTTTCCATTTCTTCTAAGTTATCTAGCTTGTTGGTATATAGTTGTTCATAATATTATATTATGATTCTTTGTATTTTTGTGAAATCAGTTGTAACGTCTCCTTTTTAACATATAATTTTATTGATTTTTGTCATCTCTCTATTTTCCTTAGTTAGTCTAGCTTGTCAATATTGTTTATCTTTTCAAAGAACCAACTCTTGGTTTTCTTAATCTTTTCTATTGTCTTCCAGTTCTCTATTTCATTGATTTCTGCTCTAATCTTTACTATTTCCTTCCTCCTAAACATGGGCTCAGTTAATTCTTCTTTTTCTAGTGCCTTAAAGCATAAAGTCAGGTTTTTTATTTGGGATGTTTCTTGCTTCTTAATGGAGGCATTTTTTGCTGTGAACCTCCCTCTTAGAACTGCTTTTGCTGAATCCCATAATTTTGGTATGTTGTGTTTCCATTTTTGTTTGTCTCAAGATACTTTTTTTATTTCTTCTTTGATCTATTGTTTGTTTAGGAGAGTGTTGTTTAATTTCCATGTATTAGTGAATTGTCCTTTTTTCTATTTTTCCTCTCTTTATTGATTTCTAGTCTCATATCATTGTGATCAGAGAAGATACTTCATATGATTTCAAATTCTTGAATATGCTAAGAATTGTTTTGTAGGGTAACATATGGTCTATCCTCGAAAATGTTCCATGTGCACTTGAGAAGAATGTGTATCTGTTGTTGTCAGATAGAATGTTGTATATATGTCTCTTGTGTCCATTTGGTCTATAGTGTTATTTAAATCCACCATTTCCTTATTGATTCTCTGTCTGGATGATCTATCCATTGTTGAGATCTGGGTATTAAAGTTCCCAACTATTATTGTATTGCTGTTTATTTCTCCTTATAGCTCTGTTAGTTTTTATGTATTTAGGTGCTTTGATGTTTGATGCATACATATTTATAATTTTTATAGCATCTTGACATATTGACCCCTTTACTATTATATAATGACCTTCATTGTCTCGTTTTACCATTTTTACTTTAAAGTTTATTTTGTCTGATGTAACAATAGCTATCCCTGCTTTTTTTGGTTGTTACCATTTTCTTGAATATCTTTTTCCATCCCTTCACTCCCAGTCTGTGTTTCTTAAAGGCTAAAATGAGTCTTTTGTAGCCAACATAACATTGGATCTTGTTTTTTAATCCATTCAGTTAGTCTGTGTTTTTGATTGGAGAATTTATTCTATTTATTTTTAATGTAATTATTGATAAGTCAGGTCATACGATTGCCATTTTATTAATTGTTTGCAGGTTGTTTTGAAAATCCATTGTTCCTTGTTTCTTATCCTGCTCTCTTTTTTTCTGTGTTTGATATCTTGTGGTATCAGTATGCTTTGACATCTTTATCATGTTCTTTTGTGTAATTACTACAGATTTTTCTCTTGTGGTTATCATGAGACTTACATAAAATATCTTAAAATTATAACAACCTCTTTTAAACTAGCAACAACTTAGCTTCAACAGAATTCCTAAACTTCCTACTTTTATTTCTCCTGCTCCTCACATTTTAGGTTATTGATGTTACAGTTTACTAAATATATTTACATATATATTTTATATGGTGTAATTAATAACAGATTATTGTAGCTATGGTTACTTTTACTACATTTGTTTTTTAACTTTAAACTAGAGTTGTAAGTGAGTTACACACCACCCTTATCCTTTTACAGAATCCAACTTTGTCTATGTATTTACCGTAACCAGTAAATTTTACACTTCCTTATATTTTTATGATGTTAATTAGCATCATTTTATTTCCACTTAAAGAACTCCCTTTGGCATTTCTTGTAATGATGGTCTAGTGGTGGTGAATTCCCTCAGCTTTTGTTTGTTTGGGAAAGTCTTTATTCCTTCTTCATTTCTGGAGGATAGCTTTGCCAGGTACAGTATTCTTGGTTGGTAGTATTTTTGTTTGAAAATTTTGAATATGTCATCCCATTCTTTTCTGGCCTGAAAGGTTTATGCTGAGAAATCTGCCCATAGTCTTATGGCAGTTCCCTTATATGTAACTTCTCTCTTTCTCTTTCCACTTTTACAATTCTTTGCCTTTGACTTTTGACAACTTAATTATAATGTATCTCAGTGTAGCCCTATTCAAGTTCAAGCTACTTGAGGTCCTTTGGGTACTTGTATCTGGATGTCTATTTCCCTCCCCAGGTTTGAGAATTTTTCAAACATTAATGCTTTAAATATACTTTCTGTACCTTTTACTTTCTCTTCTTCTTCTGGAATTCCCATAATTCAAATATTGTTTCTTTTCACTGTGTTCCGTAAGTCCCATAGGCTTTCTTCATTCTTTTTTGTTCTTTTTTTCTTTTTGCTTCTCTGACTGGACTATTTCAAATTTTCTATCTTCCAGGTAGCTGATTCTTTCTTCTATGTGGTCAAGTCTGCTTTGAAGCTCTCTATTGAATTCTTCAGTTCACTTATTGTATTTTTCAACTTTAGGATTTCTGTTTGTTTGGGGGGGCATTAATTGTTTCTATTTCTTTGTTGATCTTTTCATTTTGTTCATGCATTGTTTTCCTAATTTTGTTTAGTTGCCTGTGTTCCTGTACTTCACTAAGCTTCTTTAAGAGGATTATTCTGAATTCTTTGTCTGACAGTGCATAGATCTCCATTTCTTTGGGATCAGCTATTAGAGCTTTATTAGTTTTCTTTGGTGGTGTCATATTTTCCTGATTCATCATGATCTTTGATTCCTTATACATTAGCATCTGTGCATTTGAGTAAGTGATCTTCTCCTCCAGACTTTGCAGGTTTGCTTTGTCAGAGACAGTTCTTCACCAGTCAGTTCAGTTTGGGTTTCTGGATGTGTTTGCTGGTAATGTCCTTTGGCAGGTGGGACCTCCTATTAAAGTCTATTTTTGAGTGAGGCAACTGTTTGAATTCTGAGGTCAGTGGTCAGGGGTTGTACAACTTGCTGAGAACAGCTGGATGGAACTGCTGGCTTGGTTCCCTGCCCAAGTGAAGCTGTAGGATGGGCTTCACATTTGCCTAGATTCTCTGGTCAGACTTAGTAGATGGTCAATACTGGATACTAAACTCAGCAGTAGGTGGGGCTATGAATTAGCTTCCCTGCCTTGGTGGGGCAGCAGGATGGAAACCACGGCCTGCATGGCTCATTGTTTGAGAACCCAAATCAGGCAAAGATGTGCACTGAATATCCAGGTGAGGCCATGAGTTTTGCCCTGCAGACAAGGACAGCCACAAGCTGTGCTCTCTGTTCAAGTGCCACTGTAAGCAGGGCTGTTGGATGGGTTATGCAGCCTCCCACGTGCTCTGATAAGGGACACCGGTCAGGTAGGCTGATAGCTCTATTCAGCAATAAGTAGGGTTATAAATTAGTTTTCCTTCCTGGGTACAGTGGGAGAAGCAGCTCCAAGGTCACTAATGCTCTTTTTTTTTTTGTGGACTTGAGTCAAGCTGACCTGTGCCCCAAGTTCCCCGGCCAAACAGGGCCACTAGTTTTTTTTTTTTCTGGGGATGATCAGCTCTGCCTGCCTGCCTGCCTCTCATCTTGAGAGTTGCTGGCTCATGCAGCTTGCAGGTATTCTCAACAACCCTTCCTGTCAGATGGGGCTGGAGGCCATGCTCCACAGCAGGTTGGGCTATCCCTCAGACTCCTACCTGGGTGGGACTAGGAGAGCCCACTTTAGGCAACTCCAAAATTTCCCAAACAGGCTTTCTTGTTCAGACTGTCTGGGATCCACAATCCTCAGCAGATGGGGCTATGAATTAACTCGCCTGCCTGGGCATAGCAGGGGAACCCTCCATGCCAGTACTGGCATTGCTCTGAGGGCAATCAGCTCTGCCCATCCACCTCTCAGCTCAAGAGTTGCTGGGTTATGCTGCTTCCAAGTGTTCTAGCCAGCAACTTCCTGTCAGATGGGGCTGGGTGCCATGCTCCACAGCAGATGGAGCTATGATTCAGGGGGTCCTACCTGGGCATGGGCAGACCAAGCTCCAGGACCACAAGAACTCAATTTTGGGGGACCCAAATCAGGCAGACTTACACCCTGTCAAATTCTATGATCAGACTGCACCACTGATTTGGTTCTGTAGATGAGCAAAGTCATTGGTTGGGACTACTGCGTTGGCTCTACAGGTAGCAACTCAGTCTGCCAAGATCCAAGTGCTGCTTGTTGGAAGCCCTGCCCCTTCTCAATCTCAATGATATTCCCAGTGGTTGAGCCCTGAAGATTCCCCTGGGATCCTCATGGAATGAAAACCATGGAGTTCCCATGAAGCAACCCACAATTCTAGAGGTACTGGATGTCAGCCTTAGGCTCTCTTTTCCCACCGGATAAATCAAGGACTCAAGGGAGATCTCTTAGCATGGTGCTGCACCAGCCTGGAGGAGGGGCACTGTAGTCAGTGCATAGTCATTTCTCTTATCCTTCTAACGCAATTTGTCTTGGTCTCTGTGATAGAGGGAGTGCTTCAGCCTCACTCCCATGTTCTAGGATCCTCTTAGTGCTGTCTTGTCCATAAATAGTTTTTAGTTGTCCTTGTGATGGGGAGCAGTCAGGAACAACCTATGTTACCATATTGGTGGCATCACTCCTCATGGCTTTCCAACCCCTGCCTTCCTCCCCTTTTCTATCTCACAGGCATTTCCTTAATAACACTCTTGAATATTTAACCCCATCTTGGTGTTTGCTGCTCAGTAAACCCAAACTAATACAATGAATAAAGTGAAAATATTTTCAATAATTGCCTTTGTATAATAATTGCAAAGCAAGTAGAGAATTGATAAGCAAAACAGATCCTGGAGTCAGACATATGGTGGTGTGCAGTATAACTGAAACCTAGGCTCCTGTACTACCTCTGTTTTTTTCTTTTGTAGCAAATAAATTTGTACTCTCCTCAGATTTCAGTCATAGCTGTGGTGTACAGTTCCATGCTAAACATGCCCAATTCTATTTTTTTGCTTTGGGGATTTCTTGAAGTGTGGAAACTACCTCAGGCTGATAGTAGGTAGGTACAGGCTGGGTATTCTGGGGAGTTAACATCCTGAGGAAACCCTCAACCAATAGAATAATGTGTCAATGGATAAATGTCCCAGCCTTCACTCTTTAGACAGTTTGAGAAGTCATTCTGGGAGCTGGCCCGGTGGCGCAGCAGTTAAGTGTGCATGTTCCACTTTGGTGGCCCGGGGTTCACCAGTTCAGATCCCGGGTGCGGATATGGTACCGCTTGGCAAGCCATACTGTGGTAGGCATCCCACATATAAAATAGAGGAAGATGGGCACGGATGTTAGCTCAGGGCCAGTCTTCCTCAGCAAAAAGAGGAGGATTGGCAGTGGATGTTAACTCAGGGCTAATCTTCCTCAAAAAAAAAACAAACAAACAAACAAGAAGTCATTCTGTGTGCTTCTCAGAGGTTCCTACAAAATTGACCACAGCCCCCACCCCCGCAGTGCCAGGAACAGCAAAATCGTCAACACACCCATTTTGGGTTTTCTCCTTCCTTGTCTCACTCTCCTCCATCCTTTACTCCTGCTTCCTAGGATAACTTCCAAATAAACTATCTACACTAAAGCTTTTGTCTCAGTTTCTATTTTAGGACAACAAAAGGCAAGATATCATCTCTTAAAATGATGACATGAGTTTTTAAGATGATCAACTTTTATCACGAACATTCCACTAAATGTTAGTATGGCATAAGTGTCACGTAATAATTTGGTCCCATGGATACCCTTTAATCACTCATAACTCTTCAGTGTACATTGTGTCCCAGCCATAGCAAACAACATACAAGTCTAATAAAGGTGCTATGTTACCCACATCACTATACCTTTTACACGCTAATTTTTGCTTCTCCATCAGTCTGACTGAGGAAAATACAAAAATTAATTTACCAGTTCTGACACTTTACCTACTTCCTTCCCAGGCCTCAGCAGCAAATTAGTTGTATATACAGAGGCCTCTGCAATAGCATGTATTACACTGCATCATAATTGTTAGTTCATATGCTTAACTTCCTTATTGGAATAGAAGAAAAAGTCTTATCTTCTAGAGTGGCTTGCTCATAGTCTGGGACTTGGAAAATTCTCAGTACACTTTTTGCCCATAAATGAGCAAACCAATTAACAAAATAATATGTTAGGCAGAGTAAGATATGATCTAGAGATGGTATAAATGTGAAGGCTTTAGTGTTATCTATGTTTTTCTGAATACATGTAGTATAATAATTACTTTTACTATAATTAAGTTTTTTAATATTTAATTTTTATACCATAATTAAAGCAAAGGTCTAATTTAACTATTAGAGGAAGTAGTTCTAGCCTGAAAATTCTCTTCCACATGTAATCTCATCAGGGTCTCATTTTCCCTATAGACTTTTAAAATGAGAAGGGAAAGAAATTCACCATCACCAACCCCCACTTGTACAGCGCTGGCATTGCATTATCTCCTTTGATCTTTATTAAACAATTTATAAAAATCAGATATTACTGTTTTTATTTAAAAGATGAGGAAACTAAAACTTGAAAAGTTGAATCACTAAAAAAGCACATAGATGAGAAGTATAAGGCTAAGATTTAAATCTAGAAGTACTAAAAATGATCTAAGGACTTTTCTTTCATTTGACTCAAACCTCATGGCATTATTATCCTAACTAACCTAAAATGAGGTGACAGATGCTATACTGGAGTAAAAGCCAACACATTTTGCTGACATTGTGCCAGATACCTAGTACGTTGAGGAGGCATATTCTGAATGAAAAAGTTATTTTACTACAGATATTAAAAAATAAAAGAAAAATCCAGAAAGTACATATCATGAATATGCATGTTTTTTATAAAGTTTAAATAATTTTATCATATGATCCAGCAATCTAATACTTAGGTATTTACCCAGGAAAAATGAAAAGATATGTCCACACAAAGCCTGTGAATGAGTTATTTATGGCTGCTTTATTCATAATCACCAAAACTGAAAACAATCCAATTGTTCATATGCAGGTGAATGGATAAATAAATCTTGTATGTCCATCCAATGGAATATTGCTCAGCACTAAAAAAGCAGTGAATTACTCTTACATCGAACAACACAGATTTATCTTAAAAGCATTATGCTAAGTAAAGGAAGTCAGACACAGTATGATTCCAATTATATGATATTCTGGGAAAGGCAAAACTATAGAGACAGACATCAGATCAGTGATTGCCAAGGGATAGTAGCAGGGGAGCAGGTTAACCACAAATGCATGTAAGGAAACTTTCAGAGGTGATGGAAATGGTCTATATTCTGGCTACACAACTTTATATATTTGTCAAAAATTCACTGAACTGTACAGCTAAAAAGAATATATTTGACTCTGTATAAATTATACCTCAATAAAACTGAGCTATAAAATAGAAGATATATGGAACCTATAAAATGCCTGTATATATAGTAAGATATAAATATATATATAATATATATACATTATATATACATAAGATGTGTATATATTCAAACTTGATGTATGAGAAGTATGATTAAAGATGTAAATTCTTTTCAAATTAATCACAAACTTCAATGCAAGTATAATCAAAATCCCTTGTAATTTCTCAAGAGATTTCTAACATTTACATGGAGGAGCTAAAGGACTAGATTAAGCATGATATTTTGAAGGAGCAAAGGTTGGGGTGACTTGCTTTAAACAGATATCAAGCCATAAAATTATAGTAATTAAATGTGTGATTTGACTCAGGGAAAGGTAGATTAATAGGAAAAAGTAGAGCACTCAAGAAGAGACTAAAGTCTTTGTGGGATTTTTACATATACTAGAGAAGGCATTAAAAATCAGAGGAGAAAATTTAGTTAATAAATAATGTCAGAGCAATCAATTTCTACTATAAAATTAAATGCCTGAGTCAAACCATGCACAAAATCACTATATATATGATATAGACCTAAACATGAACAAATAAAAACTTTAAATTTAAGACTAATATTATTATAACACTCGAGCAGGGAAGTCTTTCCTTGAAAAACACATAAATCATAAAGAGATTAGTAATTCTGATTATAATAACATTTAAAACTTCTTTAGTAAAAAGGGACCATGAAATGAAAGGAAGACAAATAAAATTGAAAATATAACCAAAACAGGCAATAGAAAAAAATTCAAATAATTCGTGTCAGTCAATAAGAAAATGATAATCCCATAGAAAATGGGCAAAGGATATATATAGATAACTCAAAAAAGAGGAAACACAATTAGGCAAATAAGGATGAAAACAGACAGTATCATTAGGTGTTGGGAAAAAATGTAAAACAAAAGGAGCTATCATTTCAAACCCATTACAGTGGCAAAAGTTAAACAATTCCAAATGGTAAGAGGATGTGAGAACGGAAATATACACAGCCAATGGAAGTGTAAAGTGGCTTTGGAGTGCAATTTGGCAGTATCTCTTAAAATTGAAAATAAGCATATCCTACAAGCCAACGGTTCCATTTCTCAGGATACTCTTATGCATGCATATAAGCTATATGGACAGGAACATCCATTAGCATTGTTTGTATTCGGGGAAAATGGAAATAATGCAAATACCTATCTATAAAGGGATGGAGAAATGAAGCATAGCACATATATACAATGGAATACTATATAGCACCAAAATAAATTAGAATCACTAGATCTAAATTGTTTAATTTACATGGACTAATTAGAAAACACAATGTTGAGAGAATATTAAAAATTAAAATAATCCATAATCCTATCATGAGCCTTTAATAAAGATAATTTGGGCTCTTCCAAGCTTAACTAGCATTTCAACTTGTTTGTGTTAGTTCCATCCATTAATTCCATCTGTATCTCTGCCCAGTAAAATCTTACACATTCTTCAATACCGAGCAAGATATCTTCTCTATGAATATTTCCTAGTATGTCATTGATAGTATTTATATTTCCCTCCTCTGGATCCCTGAAACAACTAGAAATGTAAAGACAAACAAAAGACCTCAGATACTGTGGTTTAGCATCCTCACTATATAAAATTATGAAGATCAAATGCAAAGAGGTTAACCAAAAGAACCGAAAACTAACATTCTCAGGACAAAGATATCTTTGTTTCTGTAGACTGCCACCAAACTCTTGGCCAGCAACCATCTACATCTGCTCAGTTCACTTGTTGAACTGTCGCTGGGTAAAAATTCCCCATTCTGGCAGGAGGAAATATTTCATTCTATTTTCTGCAGACTTTAGGTATACATCGTGATGGGTTAAGCGCAACAAAGATTATAATTAACTTACAGCTGTGCTCAAACTTCAAAATCCATTCCCCAAACCACAAGTAAAGAGCAGAATCCTATTTACACTGGAGTGACTTATATTTCTTTGTCTCACTATGAACATACTTTCAAAAAAATTGTTTTTAACTTAAAGCAAACTTTAAAATTACTAAAGCACCATTTTGAGAAGATAGAAGTATTGATTTTTATTTTTAATCTCGAATCAGAACTCTACTTTTTTCTTTTCTTTTTCTGGTCATTATACTCATCCAGTTCATTTTAGCTCCTTCTGAGAGGATTATGTAAGACTATAATTTCTCAGGTGTGGGTGAACTAGAGTATGTTATTAGCCAGCTAGAATGTGTTACCCACAGAAAGGATCATCAGTAAAAGTGTAGACCCAAGCATCCTAAATGCAGAAGGAGATCACTTAATACTTTATTTTTCCATTGTTCATTCTTTTATGTTTTCTTTTAGAAAAATGTATATGATCATGTTACCATAGTCAACATTTGTTCCTAATAGTGTTATGAGGCCATTGAGTTATTGCTTAAGAATTATTATTCCAGTTATGAGAATTAGTGCCAGAGTCCAAATTTTTCCCTGATGTTTCAAAAACTTATATTCAACAAGCTACAGAAGTCTGTATACCCTTCAACCTAATAGAATGATTTCTAGAAATTTATCTGGAGGACACAGCCACTGATCTGCATATGGAAATGCAAATACACAAAACAAGACTGTTAAGTGTACATTTATTATAATAATGGAAAAATATATCTAAAGAGTAAACTGGTTAAATAAGCAACAATATATCTACAAATGAAAGATTTTATGATCATTAAAATTGTTAGATAGTTGACTTTAAAAAGGTGTTTCCTAAAAAGTGTTCTCTAAAACACTATCCCTGTAAGAAGTTCATAAGTATTTCAGATTCTTATCCCAGTTTTTAAATATGTGAGGGAAATGCTCAGAATGCCTTCAATTGTGAATAACAATGCATCTAAATTTGATCTGGTTTAAACCCTTAATGTCTTAACTCATATAGTTAAAAGTCTAAAGTAAGTCCATGTATTCAGCAATATTTCAGCCAAGGCTCTAGCTCCTATATACTTTGATTCTCTTAGCTCTGTCTTCCTCCACATGTTGGCTTCATCTTCAAACTGGCTTTCCTTGTGGTCACAGCCGTTGAGGATATATAATGTGTTATACCAGAATGTAATGTGCATCACAGGCAATCACTAAGAGATTGCAATGACAGAGAGAAATCTCACTGTTTTATACAGCCAAGCAAATACAATGCATTACATATATTTCTCAATGTAAACAATAACTAATCCTCAACTAAGAGGACGTGACAGCACAATGTGTCACAAATAGTTTATCTTAAATTCACTTGATAATTGGGCGACCATCTGTTTCAGCTAATTGATCTTATTTAAAGGAAAAGTAAACTTCTCATATCTTTATGACAAGAGGTAGTTTTGCAACTTGGAATGAGACATACTGCCCAAATTAGGTTCCTACCCTCTCACAGAAACTGAGAGAAGGTATGCTGTGTTTCTTCATGATTACATTTCAAAGTGATGGCTCTCAAGTCCTTGAAAAATACATTCTGGGGTCAGAAGGTTGGCCTAAGTCTGATCTAGCTTTTAAAAGGATTTACATAACTTTCAAAGAGACATAGAAAGAACTTAAAAGTTTCCTAAAGTAAATACTCTAGGAAAAGGAAGGAGGAAAATCACTTCTCTTATTTTCAACAGGAAGAATTAAATATAAATTAAAAATAAAAGGCTCGTCCTTACACAACACTGCCAGCCCCGGGCTGGGCAATGTGCTTCCTCAGCCAGATGGGGAGAGGGGAGAAAGTATAAAGACAGGCTCTCTCTTCTCCAAGTGGAGAGTAACTTCTCTTCAGTCTCTTCAGTCTGGTGGAGAAAGTCTGACAAAATAAAAAAGACTGCACTTGTTGGCTTAGGAGTAGTGAACTGGTTAACTATCAATCTCTTTTTTTATTTATTTAATTAAGGTCACATTGGTTTATAACTGTCAATCTCTTAAATAACAACTCTGACAGGGGAAATGGGAATTACCTGGTCCTGAGTCTTTCAGAACGCACACACTCTTGGAGGTAGAGGGGAGTCAATTCAGTTCAAACCACACAGGTAGGAAGAGAGGACGGAAGAGAGGGGCGCACATGCTGCCAGGAAATCAGTAGCAGAGTTGGAGAGAACCTTCTCAGATACTCATCCCAGGGCTCCTTTCTTTACCCCATCTGCCCTCAAGTTGGTGTTAAGGGGCTACACATTTATTTCAGTGGTGCCGATATTGCCCAATACTGTCTCAGAACTGCTCTGGGTTTACCTTCAAAGTGGTGATTCATTATTTTAATATCTTAAGTAATGGTAAATCATCTTTTGTGGGTGAATTTCACATCACGTAATGGCCAAAAGTTACTTAAACCAAGACAAGTGAAAAAAGAAATTGCACTGAAAAATTCTACTGGTTGCAGAAGTGAGAGAAAATTATTAAATAGCTAGAAACATTTTCCTGTGTGGTTTATGAACCTCCTCTAAACAATAGCAGCATTGATCCCTTGGGTACATTTCCTCCAAAGGTGCTGCTTTGAATGGGAATGTATATATGTGAATGAAACTAAATTATAAAATCTTAATTTAAAAAATGCCTTGATTCTTTACAGTAAAGGAAATTGCTATTTTTTGGCATGTTAATCATTAATATACAAATATCCCCAATTTGAATATTATAAATCAGTGGTCTATCTTGCTAAATAGTTTGACAAGCATTAAATTCAATCTATTGCAACCCTTTATAAAATTAAAAATCTCTCATTTCCTGGCAGACTGGGTGAATCATGAAATACCACCTCTTATGGTTGTCACAACTATAAAATGTTACTTGGATGGATCATTGCATTTTACTTAGCTGGTGGTGACAGCATACAGACATTTTAGTGCATCTTGGTGTACCAATAATAAAGGGTACAACTATTCATTCTAAAACTGCAAAATTATATTGTAAAAAATGATCGGATGAGAGTAGGTCTTAGTCATTTCCTTTTTGTACCCATAGATAAAGGTGTTGTGATGGTCGATTTTATGCGTCAACTTTACTGGGTCACAGGGTGCCCAGATACCTAGTTAAACATTGTTCTGAGTGTGTCTGTGAGGGTGTTTCTGGATGAGATTAGCATTCGAATCAGGAGACTGTGTAAAGAAGATGGCTCTCCCCAGTGTAGGTGGGTCTCCTTCAATCTGTGTTATTGTTCTGTTCAGGCCTTCATCAGAGTAAGGAAGAATTAGCTCTCTCTGCCTGGCTTCCAGCTGGAACATTGGTCTTCCCTTGCTTTTGGGCTGAAACTTACCCCATCAGCTCTCGTGGGTCTCCAGTTTGCCACCTGCAGATCTTGTGACTCATTCTTAACCACAAGAGCCAACTCCTTAAAATAAATAAATAGATAGATAACTCCATCCATCCATCCTATTTGATTCTGTTTCTCTGTAGAACTTTAACTAATACAGATTTGGGGATGAGGGAAAAGGAAAAACACACTTAAACTAAGAATCATTTTTAATGTCATTTATAGCCCACACTAGCTATACATATACACACACAAATCTGCTTTAAGTCCATTGTTTTATAGATTGTTAAATCATTAGGGTATAACCTTGGAAAAAGTCATACAATTTCAGTTCTAGAATTTTTGAATTTGGTCATTTTAACTTGGACGCATTTCCTCTTCTGGTAGGGGATAAAAGTCTCCTTTACTAAATTGTTTGGGATGGGGAATTCATGTGCTCAGCAGAGCTTTTCATTTATTGACCCCATCAAGAATAAGTCCCTGGCTGCTTTTCTCTCCCCTTAGCTGTTTCCAAATATTCTTTCTCTCTAAACAGGCCAGCTTCCTGTAACTGCTGCTTACCAATTTGCTAACGGATGTTGTTCCTGAGACAGTTCTCTCAGGTCTCCATGTGGTCAGGGGCTCTAGTCTGGTCCCTTTGGCAGCAGAGCATGGCCAGGACCTGGTAGCCTGGCCCTGAGGGTTAGACTCTCCCTCCTCCTTCCCCCTCCCCACAGCCAATGTTCTCTCATCTCACCATATGCTACTACTCTATTCATTTGATTAATATTATAGCATCACTCTGCTGGCCAGAGGGCACACAGTGGTAAGAACTCTGACCCATGGAGCTTACAGTCCAATGGAGGATTCAGACATTAAATAGACAAATGATTATTTAACTGCAAATTGAGGCAAGTGTTACAAAGGAAAAACAAACAAATATAATGGAACTTTTTCCTTTTGAACTCCTTGGTTATTGGCCTAAGGGTCTGTAACAGCTAGTCAGGGTAAAATCAAGAAGGAGTTAGGGTGATGAAATGACTTTGTGTAACTCAATTCCCCAGGTTCCTCCTACCCAGGATGCCATAAGGCTAGAATAAGAGGAGAAAAGTCCCTCTCCTCTGGGTCCTGAGGGATAAAGCTGTGTATCACATATGCCTAGAACATCTGATTGTCAACTTCTTTCACTTTATGACCATCTTTCTATTTCTACTGACTTCATCTTATAGCTACCAGATTTCTCTGATTATGTCGCTTACTACAGACTTTATTAGCTTGGTCATCTCTCCATTCCATGGTCCAATCAGTGAAAAACAAACAGTCAGTGACTGGGATACCAAGCAGTACTCCTGTGCATGTCTCATCTTACAGAAACAAGACGAGGTCCATGTATTTTTTTGTTTTCTTCCTTCCTTTTTTTGTTTTTTTGGTGAGGAAGATTGGCCCTGAGCTAACATCTGTTGCCAATCTTCCTCTTTTTGCTTGAGGAAGATTGTCCCTGAGCTAATATCTGTGTCAACCTTCTTCTATTTTATATGTGGGAAGCTACCATAGCATGGCTTGATGAGTGGTGTGTAGATCTGCACCTGGGATCCAAACCTGCAAATCCCAGGCCACCAAAGCAGAGTGCATGAACTTAACCACTATGTCACCAGGCTGGTCCCTATTTAACTTTCTTTATATAGCTTATCTTCTCCACACAGCGCTACCAAAAAAAATCCCAATGGGAAAAATACCATATGGATGGGATGCATTATGCTTTATGCAAAATATCATGCCCCTCTTCCTATTGCCCCATTCACCCTTGCTGACCCTCAACCAGTTCATGTACTTCAACTTTATCTTTCCTTGAACGAATAGTTTGCATCAGGTACCTGTTTTGGCTGGAGCGAGGGTTAAGATAGGGATCCTTACAGAACTGGGGATCAGTTATCAGGCCCAAAGTGTCCTCTTTTGGCCTTTCCATAAAATCTATTTGGTACTCACACACCTATATGAATACCTAAGATATGCCTGCTGCATGTGTCAGACTTTGTAAATTACACAGCTTGGGCCATCAAAGTGAGATGCTCATTTATCAGTGCTTGCTGTTTTATGGTTTATAAAATATTCTCATCAAGCTTATCTTATACTTACGCCTTCACCTTCCTTTACCTTCCATCCAATCCTTGGGAAACCACAGACTGAAGGAAAAACATTAAAGCAGAAATGTGACGTTTCAGATAGGAAAAAAGAATATGGATAGAGTTGCTGAGATCCTAGGTCCTTAAAAATTATTTTTCTGATTGTTAAATAAGACATGTTCATTGTAAAAAATGAAAAGAAATTATAAACAAGTATGATAAAGCATAATTTATTTCATCTTTCCCCCGTATTTGAGTATGTAGGTAGTTGCCTTTTTCTACTATTAAGGAACAATGCACTAGTGGACATCTTTGTATGTAGAAGCCTTGGGTACTGTTGGGTGTTTTTCTTTAGAATGGTCTCTCAGATGGAAAGATACGAGGCAAAAGGGATAAGCATGTTTCAGACTCATGAGAAATAGTACCAATCCAACCCAAATGGTTATATTTAGTTATACTTCTAAGATCAGTGTCTAATACTGCCTATTTTATCATAGACATTTAATTTAGAAATAATGCGATTATTTAAGAGTAAAGACAGAGATAAAAGTCTGAGTGAATAGGTAGCTCAAGAAGCTAAACATTCTCTGAGCACCTTTGTAGAAAAGGCAGGGTTCAGGAAATCTGGGAAGACATTTATGAATCTTGGTTCAGTGGCTACAAAGAGACTTTCCACACCCGAACAACAGCAACAAAATGACTTTCTCTAGAAACCAAATAAACCGTGAGAAGTGTTCAACTAAAATCTATTCAATTTAACACCCAAATACCATTGGCTTATGTCAATGTCTCACCCTGTCTGCCACCCCCATCCTGGCCCACGCTTCCATCATCTCTCTTGACTTTTGTAATAGATGTGTAACTAGTTTCTCTGCTTCCATTTCACTTCTCTCCAATTCATTTTCCTTATTGTGTCTGGAATAGTCTTTTTATAAAAAATGAAATTCTGATTTGTCATTTTTCTGCTTGTGACGCCAGGTACCTGAGGGTTATGTAGATATTAAACTAATTTGCTGTTTTCCTGTTTAACTTGAGGGGTGACTCAGGGGTCTCCAGGATTTGTGAGCTTGTTTTCCAAAGGATTTGTGAGTTAGTTTTGCAGAAGAAAGAGAATGTCTTCTGGGAGGTTGTGATCACTGGATGGCTGGCCCTCTGCAGCCATTGAGCCCATTGGGGCTTTTGCCATTGCGCTGGGGCTTATTGGGAGTGACCCCTCTGTTTCCCATCAGCTCCTCCCCGCTTTCTGTTTTTGGGGAGGCTGATTTGAGAGAACCCAGGCTCTCACCTACTTGTTTTGGCCAATTTGAATAAATCTTTCTCCATCTCCAAGCACCAATGTCTTAGTGTTTGCCTTGCTGTGCATCAGGCATACAAACTTTAAGTTAAGAAGTTCAGTATCACATGTATCTCTTCAAAAGCTTCCTGCTACTCTTAGAATACTCTTAGCTAAAAATGAAAATTCCTGATATGACCATCAGGGGCCTGAATGTCCTGGTCTCTGCCTCTCTCCCCAGCCTCAATGCATTCTGCTTCTTCATCTCCTTTCTACTTCTAACAACTCTGCCTTCTTCCCAGTCCTTGAATAACCCTCACTCTCTCCTACCTCTGTAAAAAAAACATGCTCCATCTGCCTGATTTTCCTTTCTCCTTCCTCCAACCTCTGTTGATTCCTTTTTCACCTTGCAGATATCAGCTCACACATCACATCCTCACTCCCTAGCCAAAAGAGCACTCGTTTTTTCCCTTCAAAATATTCATCACAATTAATAATTTCTTATTTATGAGATTATTCGATTTTCCACACCAGACTGTAGCTCTTGGTTGGTTCAGATATGTTTTGCTCACCTTTGAATCCTCAGCACCTGGCAGAGTGCCTGGCACATAGCAGGAATTCAACATTATTTATTTATAGAATAAACAACATTTATTTCTGGAATGAATGCATAAATCTGAATCCAGTGTGAGTGCTGGAGAACTAGCAGGAAAGGAGAGCCACTCCAGGTTATAGGCCATGGAAAGTGCTGGCCAACTGAAAATGCATCAGACAAACATGAGACAAACAGAGAAACAACATTAACAACAACAAACATCAAACAGAGAACGTGGAAAAGTGGAATTACATTTTCCAACGGGGCTAGGCTAACTGAATAATGTGACATTCTATAACTGCCTTTGGGGCTTTTGACAAGTTATTTGATCTCTTTGTTCCTGAAATGCCTCATCTATATAATAAGAATGATAATATTTGATTTACGTATTTTTTAATATCAAAACTCTATGTAGCTTTTACTCTGAATTTGATTCAAACTACAATAAAATAACGTGCACTTTGATACAGTGACAGCGTGGGTTGTATTACAGTAGGTGGGCCAGGAAGGAAACTGTAAGAGGAGGAAAAGAAGGAATCAATAAAATTCTCAGCAGGATAAGCTTTGAAGGAAAAATTTCTATCCCTTTTACGATGAAGACTTCAGTTTGAGGTATTTGTTTTAGGGGAAATTACGCAAGCTAACTCAATAATAACCACACAGTCCTGAGTTCTCTGCAGACATTAGGGCTGCATGCAGCAAATTACTGGAACAGCATATAGCTAGGGGGAGTTAGCGTGCTGAGCTATGCTGTTCCTGCTGCTTTTAATAGAAGGAGAATAAATAAAAACTTAAAGATAAATAACTTTTGAGTTCCTATTTGGGCAAAAGTTCCTCTATAAAAAATTCCAGCTTTTCTCTAGCCTAATTATTGGTTCTTCTTTTTAGATAATCAGACTCTCCTACTTTATCTTCATTTGTGTAATTAACTAGGTATTATGACCGTGATTCAAACCCATAACTCTAGCAGGGAAAACAATTACAGCGTGAGCAGTGAACATCCATAGGGAACACAAACCTGTAATAAATCATATTTAGTGTGAAGATAATCTGAGTTTTGCATAGTTTAGGCTAGAAAAATATTTAGCTGACAGTTAAGATTCAACTAAGGAAAATTCTCAGAGCTATCTTGCAACCTAAAGCGTGAGAAAGCGGATCCACTGTGGTGCGGTCTCCTGATGCTATATACTGGAATTAAAGAAAGTGGGTACAAATGATGACAAACATCTGAAAGCTGGAATGTTCAGCCCTTGAAAAAGTATAGAAAACTGTACAGTTTTCTGGGAGTAAAGTGGTATCTAACTGAGGGAACACGTCCTAAGGGAAGAAGTCTTGTTTGAGATCATTCTGATTTCTCCAATAACAGAGTCCTTCAGATGGAATACAAAGTGTTAAAGTCCACGCTACATCAAGCGATTTCTGAGCAGAATTATTATAAAAGAAAAAAAAAATCCATCCATATCACTTAAGTTAAACACTGGTTTGTCTCTACCAAGTCTTGTGCTGACCCCTAGCACCTTTCAGCAAAGTTTCACAAGTCCTTACAAATGAAACAAATGGAAAGTGCAAGATTACAGAAATTGCAACCAACCTGAAATTAAGCTTACAGTTGTCCTATTTTAAAAAGCTTTGTAACACAGGGCGGAGAGCTTCTTTTTTTACAAATGTTCTGACCAACAGAAAGAGACAATATTAGTCATGTTATATTCAAGCCAAAAGAAACTTAATTTAAGGATTTTTTTTTTCCTTAAAGATTGGCACCTGAGCCCGCCCACCCCGCGGCGGTGGCGGCGACAGCTGAGGCAGCCCGCGCCGCCCCCTCGACCGCGGCTCCTGGGGCAAGCCCGAGCACGGCGGGCAGCTCGCGGCGCGGCGGCCCCGGGGGACTGGAATGTTGCCAGCGCGGGCGCAGAGATGCCGGGCAGCGACACCCCGCTCACCGTGGACCCGACCTACTCCGACCCGGGCCGGGACCGCTGCAGGAGACGGGGTGAAGTTCCCAGTGAAGGGGGCGTGGCGGGAATCTCGATTACCTGGCACTTTGGGAAGCCAGAACCGACTGGTCACCTCGTTCCCTTATGCGTTTTCTACCCTGGCAACTGAAAGCTGCCATCTAGTCAGAGAGAAAGTTGGGTACCCTAGGAGATCTGGATCTCACAGTTGGTTAGCACACAGGGATGCAGGAAAGGGTGGGACTATCCTGTGTTCAACTTGCGAAGAAAGTAGGGAGTTTTTATCTTGTGAACACTTGCAGTTTGAAAATCTGGGACTTGAAGTATGGCTGCTGTGTGTGTACAGATTCTGTCACGGTCGTTGTCCTTCTGACTTCAAATCTGAAAGCACTCCTGCCATGTCTCTTTCGGGTAGAGCGTCATGACATGAATACCCTAAGCCTGCCCCTCAACATACGCCGAGGGGGCTCAGACACCAACCTCAACTTCGACGTACCAGATGGCATCCTGGACTTCCACAAGGTCAAACTCAGCGCGGACAGCCTGAAGCAGAAAATCCTAAAGGTAACAGAGCAGATAAAAATAGAGCAGACGTCCCGTGATGGGAACGTGGCGGAGTATCTGAAGCTGGTCAGCAGCGCGGACAAGCAGCAGGCCGGCCGGATCAAGCAAGTCTTTGAGAAGAAGAATCAGAAGTCAGCTCACTCGATCGCCCAGCTGCAGAAGAAGTTAGAAAAGTATCATAGAAAGCTCAAGGAGATCGAACAGAACGGAGCCTCCAAAAGCTCAAAGGACTTGTCCAAAGACCACCTGGAGGACATCCAGCACTCTCTGAAAGATGCCCACGCCAAGTCTCGAACGGCGCCCGGCAACATGGAGAGCGGTAAATCGGGCATGCCAGGGGTGTCCCTCACTCCCCCCGTGTTCGTCTTTAATAAGTCCAGGGAGTTTGCCAACCTGATCCGTAATAAGTTTGGCAGCGCCGACAACATCGCTCACTTAAAAAATTCCTTAGAGGAGTTTAGGCCCAAGGCGAGTGCCAGGGTCTACGGGGACAGCGCGACCATTGTGAACAAGCCCAAGTATGGCAGTGACGACGAGTGTTCAAGTGGCACCTCGGGTTCCACCGACAGTAATGGGAACCAGTCGTCCGGGCTGGTGGAGCCAGCACGCTGGACAGCCAGGGGAAGCTCACCATGATCCTGGAGGAGCTGTGGGAGATCAAGGACACCCAGGCACAGCTGGCTGAGGACATCGAGGTGCTGAAGGTGCAGTTTAAGAGAGAATATGGTTTTATTTCTCAGACCCTGCAAGAAGGAGAGATACAGGTACGAGTGATTGGAAGACCAGCTCCATGACATGACGGACCTGCATCAGCACGAGACAGCCAACCTGAAACAGGAGCTGGCCAGCATCGAGGACAAGGTGGCCTACCAGGCCTAGGAGCGCTCGCGGGACATCCAGAGAGCCTTGGAGTCCTGCAAGACTCGCATCTCGAAGCTGGAGCTGCACCAGCAGGAGCAGCAGACGGACACCGTGAATGCCAAAGTTCTCCTGGGCAAGTGCATCAACGTGGTCCTGGCCTTCATGACTGTGATCTTGGTGTGTGTGTCTACCATCACCAAGTTCGTCTCGCCCATGATGAAGAGCCACTTCCACATTGTCGGCACCTTCTTTGCTGTGACTCTTCTTGCAATATTTTGTAAAAACTGGGACCATATTCTGTGTGCCATAGAAAGGATAATAATACCAAGATGAGGCTCGCTGCTTGCTGTCCTCCAGTTCTTTCAAGTTGTTATTTTAAAGAAAACTCTGTGCATTCTCCCAAACTTTAAAAAGAGGTGGTGCCGACGGAAGATTACGAGGAGGACTGGGCTGTGCGTTGTAAATAACTCCGAGTCTCTGAACTTGGTAGCAGTTACCAACTCAGCCCTCTGCTTGGTTAACGTGACTCTGTTTCCGAGCTCTCCCCACCTTGCTCTCTGCCTTAATCAGACCAGATTTCCTGCCCACCTGACTAGCCCAGCGTAGTAAACCTCTGATTATTGACCACCTGCATAACTAGTGATCCAGAAGAAAAAGGGTTTTCAATCTCTGTAGCGTCTTTCAAAATTGAGCTTTACTGTTGCCAGTGGTGCGTTTTCCCTGAGTCCTGTATGCAGCAAGGATGTGCCACGACTTGGGGACGGGACGGAGCACAGGCGCTGGCTGTGTTGAACACTTGTGGCCCATGGAAGCACAGGAAATCCCGAGTAATCTGCCCTTCTTGTCCACAGATGCCCATAGTCCCGTATATACCCAGTGTCCACAGTGGTCAATTACGTGTGACTCTTCGTAACATGGAAATCTCATCACACACCCATTTATCTGTCAGAAGTCTGACTTAGGTGTTCTGTTGCACTTTAGGTGGTAAAACACGAGGGTTTATGAATGGGGCTTTGCCTCCTCACCCCCAGGGAGCCGCACACCTGATTTCCTCTTCACAGGCTATCGAATGCCCCACCTTCAAAGCATACAGAAATGCTTCCAAACCCCTCCTCAAATCGTGGTTTTAACGTTAATTCGGGGTCCTGCGAGCACTGCTCTGGAGTTTGTCTCTCGGCAAATCTTAATTGTGAGAAACCGCTTTCGAGGATGTGATTCACTTTATTCACAGGGCTGCGAGGGATTGCAAAGCTTACTCAGTAAATGAAAACAAATGATGCTCATCCTGCAGGGTGTTTTTCTCGGAGAAGGACAACAGGCTCATAGTTTATTAAACTAACGTGCACTGAGATAGGAACCCTGGAAGCAGGAAGAAGGTATGGCATGTGGTCTAAGTGGGTGGCAGTTAGATCAGTGGGAACAAATGACTTGGATGAAGATGGAGAATGTCCTCTTAGGACCGTGAAAGACCAGGGGGAATAAAATAAATTAGATCCAGTGTCTGAGTCAAGGTCGCCACATGTCTCTTAGGATCTTACTGAAAGTAAGTTCTAAGGTAATAGAGTGGCCACACTTCCACTGAGGTGAGAGCATTCAAAGTTGACATCTTTGGCCTCTTTGGGGATGCCATTCACTGCCTTTAGCCCAGATGACACTTTCCTTTAAATCTCTTTCCCTGTGTACATAACAAAAAGGAAAACAGAGAAGATTTTAACAGAAACTGCTATTCAGCCCACCGCCCCCGCCATCATGTGAAGGCGGAAAGATACATGTTAGTGTACATTTTCTTCTAGAAAACATCAGATTGCCCAGATTAAGTGCAATATTTTGCAAACAGCTGCCCTTAGGGAAATCTCCTGAAAAAATGTGACAGTGTGCCATGGTCTGAGAGAATGGAACAGTCGAGCATTTTGTACCAGTCCAGTGTGTGTGAGACTCATACAACTCAGAGCTTTCTCTTTTTTTTTTTTAAGTTTACAATTCAGTGGTTTTAGTAAATTCACAAACTTAGGCAACTATCTAATTCCATATCTAACTCAAGCTTTTTAAAATAATAAACATCATTTCTTGAAACCTTTGGCTATATAGTATTCTGGATTCAGGGAAGAGGGAGTTACTAGTCCCACCCCCATCTCGTGGCTGTGTCAGACTCTCCCTGGGTCCCCCAAGTTGGCTGTCAATACACTGTGATCCATCAAATCCAGGGGACAGAAAAGGGTTCCAGGCCCAGGGCAGGAAGGGAGGAAGAATGGTATGCTTCCTTTTGCTTTTATATTTCAATGGCTGGCATCCCCCTTTATCTGTGGGCATCAGTCTCCATGTGGGCTGAGGGCTGGGTGCAACTTACACCCCTAAAATAAGCGGCCTCCTGGGTGGGCTCCTTTTGATCTCTATGGATCTTTCTCAGGCACTTTGGACATGCCAGGGGTTGGGGTGGGTGTAGATGCTGCTGTTAGTTTAGGGAGAGTGAGATTTCTAGTCCTGGAGGTTAAGGGCTCTGGAAGGATTCCAGAAAACTTGGGGTTCCTTCTCAGGTCTCCACATTCTGCTCGTCGCTCAGCCTAGCAAGTTTGCTTTGGCGCTTTCCAGACCTGTGAACAGTGAGTCTCCTCCCCAGGGGGAGAAGTGGAGAAGAAGACGGAAAGGAGCACAGTCCGCTCCCTCCAGTCTAGAGCAGTTAACAGAAGATGCTAGAAACTGGCTCTCTTCAGAAGTATCATGGCGTCTAAATCAGCCCACCTGGTCATGAAATCTTTTTAAAGAATTCTTATTTCCAATGATTCTCATTAAATATCAAATAATGTTGTTTTCACCTGGATGTGCTCAGCCTGCACAGCATATTTATTTTGGAGTCTTGCTGAAAGTTCCTGAAGCTTTTTAATAAGATGGTATACTCCAAGGAGACTTGCACTCTCTCTCTGCAGTTTTTTATTCTCGTCTTTGGGAATGAACCCCCCTACTGCTTGTTTTCTTCACTGTGTAAGGAGATTAAATAAAGTTTTATAAATATACAATTAAAAATAGTGATCTAGCTATGACATATCCTGGAATTGGATATTTAATTTGCATTTAAGCCAACACCCTTTTCCCCCACCTTTCACACGTGGTAAACGTCTCGTGCATGCCTAAAGATGACAACAAGCTGTTGGACGGGTGAGCACCTGCTCACTCAGTGAACATTCATGAGGAATTTAGGACGCTGGCCCTTGGATTCTAGCACTGGGCTTTTTGGTGACATATTATTTTCATGATCACCAAGATAATGGTAGTTTGCTGAGGACAAAACAAAAACCTAAAAATACTCTCTTGGGGGTTTTGAATCAGTTAGTCCAGCTTATATCTTGAGTATGATTAAGCCAGAACAAAACATCCTCCCCCAAACCCCCCCAAAAAAGTCAAACTTGTAATGAAGCAGAAAACAAAAGGACTCCACTGCTGGTTTTGGACAGTGAAAGTAGGATCAGTCCCAGGTTTCTAGCTTGTCCCATTAGTGGTTTTGCTTACATAGTTGCTGTAATCTATTGATAAACTGAAGTCTTCTGACGCTGCTCCCCTTTGCATTTCAGCCCGTAATGCTGTTATCCCTGTCTGTCAATTAGCATCCATGCGATTCTAGCCCTTCTCCTACTTTGTCACTCTTGTTTTTGTTTGAATATTGCCCCACTAGGTATGTTTATTGCCCTGCTATTTCTCTGGCACATCAGGTTTAACTATGTTCAATAATAGCGAGGGGAACCAGCTTCCCTCAGGCAACTAATTACTTTTGTCCTTTTTGTTTGGATTTGAAATACCGAATTATTTTGCATCCAATGGGAACGCTTTTGTATTGAATCAAATCTAATTATGTTGGTTGGGGAAAACATTTAAATATACTTGTTAATATGAATGTGTGATTAAACAACCTATTTTGCGTATTTCTATAATTTTGAGGAACGAGGATGGGGGTAAGACAAAATGGCATTATTTAAAATTCAGGGCTTTATCTGGAGACAGAGATTGCAAGAAGTGTAGCACGTGTGCTGAGGAAGGAATTGATCTAAAAAGACCAATCCCTGGGAAGAATGAGATTGGCCTGTTTACATCAGAAGTATTCAAGAAGCTAGAAGAAAAATAGTACAGTTAATAAGAGTTTGGTAACCCCTAAGCTGTAAAGCAGAACTAACCTGCGATTTTCTAAAGTCAGTACAATTCTCTGTTTATAAGAAGCTGGAAAGTAATGTAGCTCGATTGTTTTGGGAACGATTTATGTGTTACAATTTTAATTTATTTAAAGCTGTGTTTGTCCTAAGAGAAGTGTTTCAACAAAACGTGCTCTCCGTCAAAGATCTGTTTAGGCAGTAGTTAGCAGCTGTGAAAGTAGAAACTGGAAGTGTTTATTGTGAGGTCTGTGGAGAATTTCCATTTTGTGGGATCCTATGTAGTTTTGTGTCAGCCTAAAATTGTGAATTCTCTGGAGATCTTCACCCCATTCAAAGCAGGAGCCTTTATTTTTTTAAACAAACACTTGATGTTAGCTTTGATGTTAAATAAAGAGCTAGGTTTCTTAAATTTAAAAAAAAAAAGATTGGCACCTGAGCTAACATCTGTTGCCAATCTTCTTTTTTTTTCTTCCTCATCTTCTCCCCAAAGGCCCCCAGTACACAGTTGTATATTCTAGTTGTAGGTCCTTCTGGCTCTGCTATGTGGGATGTCACCTCAGCATGGCTTGCCAAGCAGCGCCAGGTCCACGCCCAGGATCCAAACCGGTGAAACCCTGGCCTGGAGAAGTGGAGCACACAAACAACCAGTCGGCCATGGGGCCGGCCCCAATTTAAGGATTTTTGGAAGAAAAAGTCAGCTGGTTGTTTTTTCCATGTTTTAAATTAAGAATGTGGAATGAAAACCCTTATTTACCTAGTAGTAGAGATTGGAAATACATGCTTTAGCATATGTTTATAGCTATTGCATGGTAAAAGACACAGAGGAAAAAAAAGCAGGGAAAGAGGAAAGTTCAGGAAACCCTGAGTTACATATTTTAACCTGTCCACAAACCCTAGAGGAGCCTTCAGGTACCATGGGAATCGGAATGTATATTATCATTGCTCTCTGAAGTTCTTTTTAGCTCTCTAGGACTTATAATTCTTCCCTTTACCTAGGGAAAAGCTTCTATCTCATTTTCAGACGGCAGCAATGTTTTCAAAATAAGACTTATTTTTCCTTGATCTCCTGAGTGTTTGCACCTGAATACATAAATGATTTTGAAGTTTTTGTAATATGATTTTTGTCTTGGTAAAACTGATAAAGTTGCTCATCATTTCTGGGAAAGTCCCTTTAACTTTCAAAACTTCCCAGATGGACTTATGTCAGTTCTTTGTAGATTGAGTGTTGCTTCTATTTTCAGAGAAATCTCTAAACTTTTCTGGATATTAAGTTTTCCACTTAGAAAAATCACTCAGCTGACTTGGATGGTCTCCAGGATCCATCCTAGCTTTAATATTTAATCACTCTATCTTTAAATTTGCATTTGGAATCAGTATTTATTTAACGATTCTAAGCATCCCTCCCACATACTTTAACGTTCAAACAAAATCTATTTTTGTTGGATCAGTCATAACAGGAATAACCCATATTTTCTTTCCTGAAGTGAAAATATTTCTGAGAAAAAAATGTGAAATGTGCTGACTCTCCTCTGCTACTCCAATTTGAATGAAGAAATTACTTCAAAGGTCTCCTGGGAGAAAGTGTCCTGGGTGCTACACCTCCTGCTTCAGGGTTTCTGCTTTCTTTCTCTGACTGGTCTCCACTCTGACCAACTTAACGTGACTCTATTTGGACCATCCCTGACCTTTGAGTCTCTTCATTAATTAACAACCAATATTTTATCATTACTTTTCTAAGATTTAACAAAATGAATAAGACCCAATCATTGGCCTCAATTAATTTAAAATTTAGAAGTATAAGTTTGTAAACAACTCCCTATAATAGAAAGCAGCCATGATAGAATATCGAGAAAGAAAACTGTTACAGGAACATAGAGAAATGACAGTTTGTTACACCTCAGATGTATTAAAGAAGACTTCAAAAAGGAGGCAGTGTTTTAGTTGGACTTTGAAGGAAGAGTTGGCTTTCGATCTTACAGTAATCGAGCCTTTCAGGAGGATGAGGAACAGCAGGAACCAATCCACGTTCCCCTCCACCCTTCCAACCAAAGTATGTCTTGTCTCTGAAGTAGAGCTGCAGATGACTGAGAACATGCTGCTTCAGTCACTCTAGCAACAGATGTATTTTCTCTTTCTTTGAGCACTTAATGCATGCCCAGCACTGGTCTAGGCACTGGGAAACACAACATTGTCTCTGCCCTCATGGGATGAGGAGGTGGCATGGATTAAATGATGCTTTTTAGATGTCCACCAGATCTAAGATAGTATGAACCATTAATGTTCAAATTTCCTACTCATTTCTTTTTTAGAATTTACATACTTATTAAAAATTATATTGAAGACAGTAGTAAGTGAGCTCCATTGAATAATAAAGTAACTTGTTATTCCCCTGGAGCTGAAAAAAAAATTTAAGAGATTTTATTTTCAGGTAATAATCAGATGATATTTCTCTGAGTAGCTGAAGAATCTGCAGCAAATGCTGAGACAGTCCTCAAGCCTTTAAGTTTCTTGTTTTTATCATGCTTTGGGCTGGGAAATTTTGAGAATAATGAGCTAAATAAAGTACTCCAGCTGTCCATCAACTCTTCTTCCACATATGGCTTAAGCTCTTTTTTTTTTCCTGAAGTTCCCCATTAGGTATGTAACAGCTATTGTTTATTACAGATTAGGGCATTTTGGTGAGATGGAATGTGCAACGTATCGTATTGAAAACAATGAAGCAGAGAAAAGGAGGAGAGCAAGAAGACCCCCAAACTATTCATATTCAGAGCTTGAAGGGATCTCTGAAACAGAACAATTGGCCCAGACATCAAATGGGTGGGAATGTCTTTGATGCACCCTCAGGTGAGAAAAATGTGTGGTTCATACATGACCTCTTATCCTTTGCACAAGACACATGTCACTAATTGAATGTGATGATTTTCCTAGTTGAACCTGAACATACCATGATATTCATTATCACAAAGTCAGGGCGATTAAACTATTCTCAGTCAGAATTAATGAACAAATTAAAATCTATTTATGATCCATGACCTTTTCCAAATATGTCATTTTACAGATGTAGAAACTGAGGATGAGAGAGTAGTCCTAATGCCTCCCTTCATCTAATTAATGTCAAGGCATGAATAATAACCTGTGGTTTTGTCCAGGTCTTTTCAAAAAATTATTCAATCATTCAATATTTACTGAATACTTGCTATCTGCTAGACTAGGCACTAAATATTGGGTTACACATATGAAAAAGCCATTATTAAAAATTTCAGTGGCTTTTAAAAAATACATCAATGGAATGACTTCAAGCTTTTCTGATTAAGCAGTGAAAATATTTAAACATAAAATAATGAATTTTGACATTTCTAGTCAGTTTGGGGAAAAAACATATACCTTCTAAATTTTTCTAAAAGTGCTATAAAGGAAATTTTAATGGCTGCTTAATTAACGTTTATTTTTGCCAGCTTGCTAGGTTTAAGGAGGTCAAATTCAGATAACACCGAAACACTGTGCTGTTACATATTTTAATATTCTGTGTACCCACAGTACCTTGAGTCTCCTAGATATTTACTGTGTTCTCTATACTTCTGCTGAAGTTATGAAAGAATTAAGACTAAATTGGGAATCAAAAGAACAGGATTCTAATATAATCTCTCCATTAATTACCTGTGTGCCATTGGTCAAAAAATGTGATCTTTCTGGAGTCTGAAAAGTCTTAGTAAAATGAAAGAAGCAGGGAAAAAAAACACTAAAGATTATTTTTGGTTTCAACAATAACTAAAAGCATAGTATTGATAAATGGTTCTTTTTTGTTTCACAACTGTTCTTATGTTTTTCTTTTGTAAATTCTGTTTGTGTCTACCCTTTTATACCTGAACTAGTCTGTTTACAAACAAAATTAGCAAAGTGAAGTCTGAATATATACAATTTGAATAATTCAAATTAAACTTCTAGGTATTAGAAACATGATTATTGAAATTAGAATCTCAATAGATAGATCAAACACAAATTTAGGTGCAGCTGCAGGAAAATAAAAATAAGAAGATATACCTGAAGAAAATGTACAGAATGAAGCACGGAGAGAAATGAACACACAGTTTGCAACATTTTAGTTGAAACCAATTCATGGATGTTTTCCATAATTGTCCATTTTAGTATACTATATTATCGCTTTAGCAATAACAAGGTATTTTATCATGTTGATATAAAATAATTTACTTGACTGATTCTCCATTCATGTGTATTTAAAAGTTGTTTTAGGGGCCAGCCCAGCAGCTAAGTGGTTAAGTTTGCACACTCTGCTTTGGAGGCCCAGGGTTTCGCCGGTTCAGATCCTGCGCGCCAACATGGCACTGCTCATCAAGCCACGCTGAGGTGGCATCACACATAGCACAACCAGAGGGAGCTACAACTAGAATATACAACTATGAACTGGGGGGCTTTGGGGAGAAGAACAACAGCAAAAAGAAGATTGTCAACGGATGCTAGCTCAGGTGCCAATCCTTAAAAAAAAGTTGTTTTAATTATTTTTGCTTGTGATATTTTGGCATTCAATATTGTGAAACAGATAGCTAACAACAGTCTCATTGTTTTTCCAGTGTGAAAACATATTTCTTCTTCCTAGATTCTTGTATTATCTGTTCTTTGCTTTTAAATCTAGGGAGTTTCTTCAGGCAATATCTAATTGTCTGCTTTGCTTTTTTCTCCTCCTTATAAGTCATGGATTATTTTGATATTCAAATTCAGGTCTTTTTCCATTTTAGGAAAGCTTTATTAATATTAGTATTAATATCATATTTGAGTTCTCTTTTTGTTCACTCCTGGGACATCAATTATTTCATTTTTTATGGCACCTATTCAGTCTTCCATATATATCATTTTCTCCAATCTCTTCCATTGTGTTCCAGATGCGTACCGAGATCATCCATGACAATATAGATATAACTTTTTACAAAATTAATACTGTTTTTCTTTTCACTGACTCTAATACAGTTTTTAATTTTTCCACAAATTTCTCTTGTTTTCCAGTTCTACTCTATGTTGGTGGATACATGGCCAATTAAAATTGTATATATTTGTGTTGCACTGTTAGTTTTTACAAATATGAAGTTGATTGGGCTTTCTGTTTTCTTCAACCTAATAAATTATGGTCATCATTTAATTGGCATTTTAGTTCATATGGGGAGAGTATAAATCATTCTTATCTATGGAATTCAGGTACATACTGATTTTCACTACTCCACTCAAAACCGGCTTGTTGAGAACTGCTCAGGGTCTGAGGTATGACTCTATTTGCAAACTAATAAGTAATAGGGCCACACTCTCATGGGTGCAGGCAGAAGATATGAGACTGAGTCTGAGACAAAATACTTTTTACTCACACCAACAGCAGTAGTCAGGGTATTAGCATTTTCACCAGTTTTCCTAATCTCAATTCCTACAGAATGATATGAATAAGGCCAGGTGCTATGGGCTGAATGTGTCTCCTCAGAATTTGTTATGTTGAACCCCTAGTCCCCAATGTGGTGGTATTTGGAGGTGAGGCCTTTGGGAAGTAATTAGATTTAGATGAAATTGTAAGAGTGGAACCACTGTGGTGGGATTACCGCCCTTACAAGAAGAGGAAGAGACCAGAGCTCTCTCCTTGCCCCCCATATGAGGATACAGCAAGACTGTAGCCATCTACAAACCAGGAAGAGGGCCCTTAGCAGACCTCAAATCTGCTGGCACTTTGATCTTGGTGGTGCCAGCTTCCACAATTGCGAGAAATAACTGTCTTGTTGTTAAAGCCATGCAGACTGAATTACTTTGTGATAGCAGCCCAAACTGACTAAGACACCAGGTAACACCTGCACACACAGTGGGTTTTCTTGCAGGAAAGGAACCTCAAGCTTAGAAAACCTGAATCTTTTATAACAGGCAGTACTTGAACTTTGTTCTAGAAGGAAGCATTATCTTTGTTATATTAAGCAGTAAAGAAACCTCCCTTTGCTCTGGGAAGATGCAAGATACTATGTTTATCTTCCAAGGCTGTTTGTTATACAAATATCCTTGAAAACATAGTCTGGAACAAAGCAGACAGTGCCTCTGCTTGCAAGATGTGCAGAAATGAGAGAGACCTATGGAGAGTTGTCTCCCAACATAAACAAGTCTCAAATACATTTGGCCACACATGACAGAAAACTTCACTAATGATGATTTACACTAGATACTGACATATTTGCCCCATTGATCGTGCAAAAAATGTCTAGGGGCAAGGGGTCCAGGGCTGGTTTGGTGGCTCAGTGACATCATAAAGGACCAAGCCAGCTCCTTTCTATCCTACCTTGGCTTTTACTGACAAGCTGGTTGCCCCATGGTGGCAACGCGACTGTTACACTCCACATGTGACATCCACATTCAGGACATGAAGAAGATGGAACAGGCTGTAACTGAGTCAAGAAGGTCAAAACCTTTCCTAAAGCCCTCAGCTTGCACGTGTTCACAAAAATTATGTCCTGTAGTTGCCATAACTGCAAAGCAGTTTGGAGAAGCAGGTATTTTTATCTGGCAATTTAGCCCTAACTATTGTGGGATAATCCTTCCTCCATAATGGGCCTTCGAACGCTGTTCCAAGTCCTGATCTCCAGTGCACGGAAGAACCTCTCTGCAATCCTGTGTAAGCAGAAACCCCACGGCTACAGTTTTCTTTGTGTTGCTGGGTACAATACCTGCTGCCCCTGGTGAATCAGTAAAGTGGAACAAAGCAGGCTGTTTTCCTCTCTACAGCTGAGGATAGTGCACTGCTGCACCTGGCATATTTGCAAGGTTGACAATCACTCCTCATTCCACAAATATTGGAACAGGCACTCAAAGATTAAGTGATTTTCAAAATAAAAGTCAATCGCAGAAACAGACCTAGAATGCCAGGATGCAGAATTACAGTTTTGTATTTTATGCTGTTTCCATGGTTACATTACTCACTTGAAATTATCATTGGTTTTTTTCCTAAACAATCTCTTAAAACAGTATCAGTTATATCTTCTTGGTAGATATGTCTAAATCTTGACTGAAGTATGGAAATAAATGTGAAAATATTCTTCTCTATATTTTTCTTCTTGCCTATGGAGTTAAACAGGTAATACTTACTGCTACCAGTAATGATGAGAAGGAATGGATATTCTTTACCAGCGCTTCAGACTTATATTTTTCATGTGGAAGCTTGGTGTTTTTCCAGCGTGTATGAAATCTAAAGCAAAAATTCAGCCTAACTCTCAACCTTTCCTACAATTTTACCATCCCTATGAAAATTTCCTATAAGCGAAAGATAACCCAGAGAATACACATATCCTTATATACAAATCTTTCCCAAAGGTATTCCACATTATAATGCACTGGTTCAGAGCAGAATCTTTGGAGTAAGAAAGATCTGTGAATTACCATTCTGGCACTTATTTGCTTTGCAACTTTGGGCAAGTTATTTAGCTTCTCAGATTAACTCTCGTTATCTGCAAAATGATTACATAGCAATGCTTATCTTGCAAGACTATTATAAGAATCAAATGAGATTAGATCAGCAAAACTTTAACACAGTCCTGGAATTTAGTATATGCTTAGTAAATGGTAGCTATAACTATAGCTCTGGAATATCTCACTAGTAACTCCAAATTGACTTGAGAAATACTGTATGACTATTTGCCTTACTTAAATATTCTCAATATATATTATCATAACACTAGATCTAAAGAGTCCTGCAACAGAGAAAGCTATTTAACCCGATTAACCTATTCAAGATTTGAGGTGTCAATTACTCCTGCTCTCTTCTGGGTTCTAACACAGCAGAGGCATGGGATTCAGATGAGGATCAAAGTGTCAGTTTATTAGTGGATGTCCAATAACTCCCAAAGAAAAGTGCTCAGCTTTACACTGGATTCAAAAACATAGCTAGAACCTGGAAGCAGCTTCACAAACTCAGTGCTGCCTATTTTTTGCCCTTTGATAGAGCCTCCTAATAAACCTGGTTCAAAAAATGCCAGCTTCTTAGGAAAAAGCAAATAGAGGCAGAAGAGAGTGAGCACCAGAGAGACAGAGGAAGAGAAAGGGAGAGAGAGAGAGGCTGGAGGAGGATAATTCTATTGAAGTATTCCTTCCAATACACCGTCTGGTAAAAACATGAGGATGGGAGAATAAGTGGTCTCCTTATACACAACTTAGCATTTTCTAAATGTTGTTGAGACAAAATACATTTGTTAACAACACACTTAATAACATCCTAGAACAGTTTCCTGTAGAAAAACATCTTTGGAGAGCATCTATTAAACATATGTAAGATCAAACTGAGACTTGTTTGTAAAGTATATTAGTTGAGATTTAAAAAAAAATCTTACCATGAAATCAATTTGGCACTTTACCCTACTTTTCTTCCAGTACTTAACATGCGTTGAATTGCTTTATAGCTATTTGTGGGCAAGACTCATCTGCTAGTCTTCTCTGCATGAGGTCAGGAATCCTAACGTTTTATATACACACACACATACAGAATCCCCTGCACTAGTCACCACTGGGTTGTAAAGATAATAGATACTGATGTAACAGTTATAGTATAAACAAACTGGTCATAAGCCAATTAGCCTTTCAGTGACACTAGGATGTCTTCTGCCTAGAATGAGAAAAGAGCAACAGATGCTAGCCATGTCTTTTGTGTTCTGAATGAACACTGAGGGTGGTTGTAGTTTATTTAAGTCAGATAATTTCCTAACAAATGGATTTCCATGTACACATATATGCTTAAATACTCAGAACCTTGCTTAACGCCAGGTTTATCTAATGGCTCAGTTAGATATAAACTCAGAGGCAACTTCCCCAAATAAAGAAAACAAAGAGGCCCCTCCTCTCCGCCCCAGCAGCCAGAGCTCCTCTGGGGAGGCTCCTGTGCTCTCGGCACGCTCCGCAGCGCTCTTCCGGAACCATGAGGGGGACTAAGTATCCAGGAGTGTGGGGTTTCCGGAAATTGCGGTGACGCGGGGCGGGGTGGGCGCGGCAGCATCGCGCGACCCTGAGATCTACCTGCGCGAAGGGATCTTCCCACCGAGCGAGCGGTACCTCTGAAAATCCTCGAGCCGATCCCATCCTCATCCTCCCACTTCCTGGCACCGGAGAGTTTTGAAATCGGCCCCTTTCTGAAAGAGGCCCGTTATCCTGTGGATAGGATGGCTCCCTTTTATGCCCCACTCTCTTTCTACCTGGCGGAATCAGGTTAAAAGGAGCTGCAAACACTTCAAAAAGCAACGAGTGCCATAAAAGCCAATAGAGCTGTGTAGACAGCGTGTGTTGAAGAGAGAGCACTGGCCCCTTCCAGGAGCTCTGCGTGACAAGGAGGTTCTGCAGGGTCAGTGGTAGTGAGCCCTGTCATAACTAGGTCTCAGGCCTCCATTATCGCCGCTCGGTCTGCGCTGCTTCTCTTGCTCTCCCAATCAGAGCCTTGGTCCAGGAGCCAGTGGAGGAGTGTCTGCGGGCATTAGGGAATTTTTGGAGAGGAGTAATACAAATAGACTGTGCTTTAAAAAGATTAATCAGAGAAGATCCAAGATGGCGCCATGAGTAGTCCTCTTTGTCTCTCCCCCTTCGAGTGTACAATTATTTGGACACTTATCGCTTGACAAAGGATATCCAGACAGCATCTCAGGACGTCTGAGAGACCCACGCGACTATACATCGGAAGGCGGACGGACTTTCCTCCGGGAGGATGTGGAAATAGGTGAAAACTCTCCGACCCCGACGAGCAGCCTAGTACCCACAAGCGGCTTTCTTCCAACGGACGCCCCCAGAGGATCTACACACATCTAGGGCAGGAGCGAGCACACAACAGAGGAGCGACGGTGGAAACAGGTGACCAGAACCCTACCTAAACCCCCCGCAATTACTCCTAAACGCAGAGGGAAACTTTGGAGTTGCACACCTGAGCCCGCGGGGAGAGTCTCTCCCCGCCATTGGCGGGGAGTCCCCGCTGGGGGTTTGCGGCGCCCGGAGGGTCCCAGAGAGAGTCGCTGAGGGTACGGAGGTCTCCCAGCTGCCGGTGCCCACCCCGTGGGACTAGGGATTGCTGGAGATCTCGGAGAGGACCGGGGCTGGGGGAAGTTTCAAAGGCCGGCTCTGCGACCCGGACGGGAAACGCCGAAGTTCCGCCCGGGCAGCAGACAAAACTCTCTGTCTGCCATTAGCAGAGGGGCCACGCCAAGCATTCACGGCTCCGGGAGAGGCCCGGAGAGAATCCTAGAGGGCGGGGTGACCCCCAGCTGCCGTTGCCCGCCCCGTGGGACTAGGGATTGCCGGAGATCTCGGAGAGGACCGGGGCTGGGGGAAGTTTCAAAGGCCGGCTCTGCGACCTGGACGGGAAGCGCCGGAGTTCCGCCCGGGCAGCAGACAAAACTCTCTGTCTGCCATTAGCAGAGGGGCTACGCCGAGCATTCACGGCTCAGGGAGAGGCCTGGAGAGAATCCCAGAGGGCGGGGCGAACCCCAGCTGCCGTTGCCCGCCCCGTGGAACTAGGGATTGCCGGAGATCTCGGGGAGGACCGGCGCTGGGGGAAGTTTCAAAGGCCGGCTCTGCGACCTGGACGGGAAGCGCCGGAGTTCCGCCTGGGCAGCAGACAAAACTCTCTGTCTGCCATTAGCAGAGGGGCCACGCTGAGCATTCACGGCTCCGGGAGAGGCCTGGAGAGAATCCCAGAGGGCGGGGCGAACCCCAGCTGCCGTTGCCCACCCCGTGGAACTAGGGATTGCCGGAGATCTCGGGGAGGACCGGGGCTGGGGGAAGTTTCAAAGGCCAGCTCTGCGACCCGGACGGGAAGCGCCGGAGTTCCGCCCGGGCAGCAGACAAAACTCTCTGTCTGCCATTAGCAGAGGGGCTACGCCGAGCATTCATGGCTCCGGGAGAGGCCCGGAGAGAATCCCAGAGGGCGGGGCGACCCCCCAGCTGCCGTTGCCTGCCCCATGGGACTAGGGATTGCCGGAGATCTCGGAGAGGACCGGGGCTGGGGGAAGTTTCAAAGGCCGGCTCTGTGACCCGGACGGGAAGCGCCAGAGTTCCGCCCGGGCAGCAGACAAAACTCTCTGTCTGCCATTAGCAGAGGGGCCACACCGAGCATTCACGGCTCCGGGAGAGGCCCGGAGAGAATCCCAGAGGGCAGGGCGACTCCCAGCTGCCGTTGCCCGCCCCGTGGGTCTAGGGATAGCCGGAGATCTCGGAGAGGACTGGGGCTGGGGGGAGTTCCAGAGACCCAGCTTCGTAGCCTAGGGGGAAACCCTACAGGCTCACAGCAGCCTTAGGGAAAGCCTCTGCACAGCACCAGTAGAAGGCACCCAGCCACCAGCCACAAGGCTGGAAGACCCCAGGGCAAAAGCAGCATAGCTAGGTGAACTAACCACAGACTGTAGAAGATGCCAATAGCTCTCCTACGACCCATAGAGGACAAGTGAGATTTAGTGGGTGCCGACAGCAACGGAGGACAAATATAAGTGATCCCACCCCTGGCCGCTGGAAAAGCCCATAACTCCATTGCAGACCCCAAGGAGAGAGCACATCTAGGTGGGCTGCAACAGTAGGCACCAGCAGCCTGAAGCCCCCCTGTGACGGCCACCACAGCAGAGGAGGGAATCCAAAGGGCCACTGTGGCTACGAGGAGGGGCCCAGGCCCAGTTAGCAACTGCGGACAGGGTTCCTGGTTGGTGCAGTATAAACAGCTGCTCCCCCACCGCAGCAGCTGAAACAAGTGAAAGGAGCAACTAAACTCTATCTCCATGCGGAGGCACAAATCAACATCATCAAGCAATATGAAAAAATACATTAAATCTCCAGAACAGAAAGAAAGTAACAAATACACAGAAAACAATCCCAAAGAAAATGAGATATATAACCTAAATGATGATGACTTCAAAACAGCCATCATTAAAATTCTCAATGAGTTAAGAGAGAGTTCTGACCGTCAACTCAACGAGTTCAGGAGCTATGTCACAAAAGAGTTTGATACGATAAAGAAGAACCAAACAGAAATATTGGAAATGAAGAACACAATAGAGGAGATTAAGAAAAATCTAGATGCTTTGAACAGTAGGGCCGATAATATGGAGGAAAGAATTAGCAATTTGGAAGATGGCAATATAGAATTGCTGCAGGCAGAGGAGGAGAGAGAAGCAAGACTAAAAAGAAATGAGGAAACTCTCCGAGAATTATCAGACACAATTAGGAGATGCAACGTAAGGATTATAGGTATACCAGAGGGAGAAGAGAAGGAGAAAGGGGCAGAAAGCCTATTCAAAGAAATAATGGCTGAGAACTTCCCAAATCTGGTGAGGGAGATGGATCTTCAGGTGACAGAAGCCAATAGATCTCCAAACTTTATCAATGCAAGAAGACCAACTCCACGCCATATAGTAGTGAAGCTAGCAAAAGTCAACGACAAGGAGAAAATACTAAGAACAGCCAGGCAAAAGAAACTAACCTACAAAGGAACCCCCATCAGGCTATCAGCAGATTTCTCAGCAGAAACTTTACAGGCTAGAAGAGAGTGGAATGATATATTCAAAAATCTGAAGGACAAAAATCTACAGCCGAGAATTCTCTACCCAGTGAAAATATCCTTCAAATACAATGGAGAAATAAAAACTTTCGCAGATAGACAAAAATTAAGGGAGTTCATTGCCACAAAACCTCCTCTTCAGGAAATCCTCAGGAAAACCCTCATTCCTGAAAAATCCAAAAAAGGAAAGGGGCTACAAAACCAAGAGCAGAGGAGATAAGTAGAAGGACAACAACAGAGAGTAGCAGCTCTTCATCAGAACAGATTAAACCGTGGGACGAGAAACAAAGGAAATTGAAGAAAACCGGAAAACAAGACACAAAATGGTAGTGGTAGACCCCCACATCTCAATAATCACTCTAAATGTAAATGGATTGAACTCCCCAATCAAAAGACACAGAGTGGCAGGATGGATCAAAGAACAAGATCCAACAATATGCTGCCTCCAGGAAACACACCTCAGCCCCAAAGACAAACACAGACTCAGAGTGAAGGGATGGAGAACAATACTCCAAGCTAATAATGAACAAAAGAAAGCAGGTGTCGCTATACTAATATCAGACAAGGTAGATTTCAAAGCAAAACAGATAAAGAAAGATAAAGAGGGACAGTATATAATGATAAAAGGGACTCTCCACCAAGAAGACATAACACTTATAAATATATACGCACCCAACACAGGAGCACCAAAATTTGTAAAGCAACTCTTAATAGAACTAAAAGAAGACATCAACAACAATACAATAATAGTAGGGGACCTCAACACACCATCAACACCAATGGACAGAACATCCAGACAGAAAATCAACAAGGAAATAATAGAATTAAATGAAAAATTAGACCAGATGGACTTAATAGATATATATAGAACACTTCATCCAAAAACAGCAGGTTACACATTCTTCTCAAGTGCACATGGAACATTCTCAAGGATTGACCATATTTTGGGAACCAAAGCAAACATCAATAAATACAAGAGAGTTGAAATAATATCAAGCATCTTTTCTGATCATAATGCTATTAAACTAGAAATCAACTACAAGAAAAAAGCAGAGAAAGGTGCAAAAATGTGGAGACTAAACAACACGCTTCTCAACAAACAATGGATCATTGAAGAAATTAAAGAAGAAATCAAATTTTATCTGGAGACTAATGAAAATGAGAACACGACATACCAAAACATTTGGGATGCAGCAAAAGCAGTCCTAAGAGGGAAATTCATCGCAATACAGACCCACCTCACTAAACAAGAAAAAGCTCACATAAGCAACCTCAAACGACACCTAACAGAACTAGAAAAAGAAGAACAAACAAAGCCCAGAGTCAGTAGAAGGAGGGAAATAATAAAAATAAGAGCAGAAATAAACGATATTGAAACAAAAAAGACAATAGAAAGGATCAATGAAACAAAGAGTTGGTTCTTCGAAAGAATTAACAAAATTGACAAACCCCTAGCCAGACTCACCAAGAAAAGAAGAGAGAAATCGCAAATTAATAAAATTAGGAATGACAGAGTAGAAATCACAACAGATACCAATGAAATACAAGAGATCATAAGAGAATACTATGAAAAACTATATGCCAACAAATTGAACAACCTGGAAGAAATGGACAAATTCCTAGACTCCTACAATCTCCCCAAACTGAATCAGGAAGAAATGGAGAATCTGAATAGGCCAATCACAAGTAAGGAAATAGAAACGGTAATCAAAAACCTCCCCAAAAATAAGAGTCCAGGACCAGACGGCTTCTCTGGAGAATTCTACCAAACATTCAAAGAAGACTTAATACCTATTCTCCTCAAACTGTTCCAGAAAATTGAGAAAGATGGAGAACTCCCTAACACATTCTATGAAGCCAACATCACCCTGATCCCCAAACCTGACAAGGACAACACAAAGAAGGAGAACTACAGGCCGATATCACTGATGAACATAGATGCAAAAATCCTCAACAAAATTTTGGCAAACCGATTACAGCAATACATCAAAAAGATTATACACCATGATCAAGTGGGATTTATACCAGGGACACAGGGATGGTTCAACATCCGCAAGTCAATCAACGTGATACACTACATCAACAAAATGAAAAACAAAAACCACATGATCATCTCAATAGATGCAGAGAAAGCATTCGACAAGATCCAACACCCATTTATGATAAAAACCCTCAGTAAAATGGGTATAAAAGGAAAGTACCTCAACATAATAAAGGCCATATATGATAGACCCACAGCCAACTACATACTCAATGGACAAAAACTGAAAGCCATCCCTCTGAGGACAGAAACAAGACAAGGGTGCCCACTTTCACCACTCCTATTCAACATAGTACTGGAGGTGCTGGCCAGAGCAATTCGGCAGGAAAAAGAAATAAAAGGAATCCAAATAGGTAACGAAGAAGTAAAACTCTCGTTGTTTGCAGACGACATGATCTTATATATAGAAAACCCGAAAGAATCCACAGAAAAACTATTAGAAATAATCAACAACTACAGCAAAGTAGCAGGGTATAAAATTAACGTGCATAAATCAGTAGCATTTCTATACACTAACAATGAACTAACAAAAAAAGAGCTCAAGAACTCAATCCCATTCACAATCACAACGAAAAGAATAAAATACCTTGGGATAAACATAACCAAGGAAGTAAAGGATCTATACAATGAAAACTACAAGACTTTCTTGAAAGAAATTGACGATGACATAAAGAGATGGAAAGACATTCCTTGCACATGGATTGGAAGAATAAACATAGTCAAAATGTCCATACTACCTAAAGCAATATACAGATTCAATGCTATCCCAATCAGAATCCCAAGAACATTCTTCACAGAAATTGAACAAACAATCCTAAAATTCATATGGGGCAACAAAAGACCGCAAATTGCTAAAGCAATCCTGAGCAAGAAAAACAAAGCCGGCGGAATCACAATCCCCGATTTCAAAACATACTACAAAGCTACAGTGATCAAAACAGCATGGTACTGGTACAAAAACAGGTCCACAGATCAATGGAACAGAATTGAAAGCCCAGAGATAAAACCACACATCTATGGACAGCTAATCTTCGACAAAGGAGCAGAGGGCCTACAATGGAGAAAAGAAAGTCTCTTCAACAAATGGTGCTGGGAAAACTGGACAGCCACATGCAAAAGATTGAAAATTGACCAGTCTTTTTCACCACACACCAAAATAAACTCAAAATGGATCAAAGACCTAAAGATTAGGCCTGAGACAATAAGTCTTTTGGAAGAGAATATAGGCAGTACACTCTTTGACATCAGTTTCAAAAGAATCTTTTCAGACACTGTAACTCCTCAGTTGAGGGAAACAATAGAAAGAATAAACAAATGGGACTTCATCAGACTAAAGAGCTTCTTCAAGGCAAGGGAAAACAGGATTGAAACAAAAAAACAGCTCACTAATTGGGAAAAAATATTCACAAGCCACTTATCCGACAAAGGGTTAAGCTCCATAATATACAAAGAACTCACACTGCTTAACAACAAAAAAACAAACAACCCGATCAAAAAATGGGCAGAGGACATGAACAGACATTTCTCAAAAGAAGATATGAATATGGCCAATAGACACATGAAAAGATGTTCATCATCGCTAATCATCAGGGAAATGCAAATCAAAACTACACTAAGATATCACCTTACACCCGTTAGATTGGCAAAAACATCCAAAACCAAGAGTGACAAATGTTGGAGAGGTTGTGGAGAAAAAGGAACCCTCATACACTGTTGGTGGGAATGCAAACTGGTACAACCACTACGGAAAACAGTATGGAGATTTCTCAAAAAGTTAAAAGTAGAAATACCCTATGACCCAGCCATCCCATTACTGGGTATCTATCCTAAGAACCTGATATCAGAAATCTCAAGAGTCCGTTGCACCCCTATGTTCATTGCAGCATTATTTACAATAGCCAAGACGTGGAACCAGCCTACATGCCCAGAAACTGATGATTGGATAAAGAAGATGTGGTATATATACACAATGGAATACTACTCAGCCATAAAAAAAGACAAAATTGGCCCATTCACAACAATGTGGATGGACCTCGAGGGTATTATGTTAAGCGAAATAAGCCAGTCAGAGAAAGACGAACTCTATATGACTCCACTCATAGGTGGAAATTAGTATATTGATATGGAGATCTGATCGGTGGTTACCAGGGAAAAAGGGGGGTGGGGGGAGGGCACAGAGGGGGAAGTGGTGTACCCACAACATGACTAACAAAAATGTACAACTGAAATCTCACAAGGTTGTAATCTATCATAACATTAATAAAAAAAGAAAAAAGAAAGAAAGAAAACAAAGCCACCCCAGGCTTCTGGGGGACTTTGGAAGACAGGGCCTCATCGAGGAATTCAATCCTCTCCTCTACCCAAGACACTGCCTTTTCTTTTCCTAAAGGGGCTTTCATGCTGCATCTCTATCAACCTTTCTTCTTAATTTCATCATTCCTCTAATGATTCTGATTTCAAAGTTCCTAAGGAAATTGTGGTAATATCCGAAATCCTCAAGGACAAAGTGCGGCATAAAACAAACAAGAACATTTTAATACACTGAATAAACTGAGAAACGTAAAATAAAATCTGCCTTCAGAAGGTAACCAGGATACTAAAATCAGCTCTGACCAGATATTCTCATTAAGTTAGTGGGTTAGAGCTCACTTATCTTTGTGGCTGACCACCGGCCAGACTTTCCAAGTATGAACCACAAGCCACCCATATTCTATAAAAAGTGAAACAAAGGGGCCAGCCTGGTGGCATAGTGGTTAAGTTTGCGCACTCTGCAGGTTCAGATCCTGGGCACGGACCTAGCACTGCTGGTGAAGCCATGCTGTGGCAGCATCCCACATAAAATAGAGGAAGGTTGGCACAGATGTTAGCTCAGTGAAAATGTTCATCAAATAATAAAAAGAGGAAGTTTGGCAATAGATGTTAGTTCAGGGCCACTTTCCTCATATACACAAAAAAGTGAAACACACACACAGAAGCACATCATGGTCTTTATGAAAAACACTTTATCTTATGGATTTTTGGGTGTGTGTTATTACATGCACTTTTATTATTATGCATCAGAGAACAGCATAATCTCAAATTTCTAACTAGTAAACCTCAAATGTACTGTGGTTTTGATTTAACTCCATAGCTGATAGTCAGAATTTGAATTTCAGTTCATTTAAACTGTCTCAACACAATGCTAATACAGCTGAAGACAAATGAACTGCTTAATCAACGATCATTTAAAGTCATAGTCAAAATAAGCAGATGTTTGACTAGTTCTGCATATTTTCTGTTTCATGTTTATTGACTAGAGGTTAAATCTTTTTAGTATGTAGACAAGACTGATTCAATGCAATCACCAAAAAAGTGTAATTAAGTGGCTCCTTAATACTAGTGTCGCATTCGCTCTTTTTTTGAATAGGTAATGTATGGCAGTGCCTGTTATCTTCAAAATATTCTTCATGCTGAGGAACCAAAATATGTTATCTCTGAGGGAGAAAGTTCACAGTATTACGTGGAACTTTATTATTGAACTTAGAAAAAGGAAAGCCCAATACTTGATTACATCTATGAATAAATATCAACAAATGTAGCCATTTGTAAATGACCCTAGGACGTTTCACAAATTAATTTTAAAAATACCTTAGACAAACTGTGGAAATTTCTGATACAGCATCTACTTATTGCTACATAATTACCCCTGAGGCATTGGCAGTTATTCCAAAGGAGGACACTTTCCACTGAAACAAACTTCACTGGAACCCTTTTACGGTCAACACATATATCTTCTTTATCATTTGGTTTCTTTTTTGTATAAATTTATATGAGTTTAGGCTGCAATACCTACCTTTCCTACTTACCTCCTCCAAGCTGGATCCCAGAAAGAATTTGGTGTCTTTCCTTACCTGTCTATACCTGTTTTCACAAAGTGGAGCCTGTAGCTTCGCAGAGTGCTATGTGCTTCTTGGTGATCAAACCCAGTATCCTAGAGAGATGCAAGGACTCTTGTTTATGAGCCGGCAGAGCTGGAAAACAGATTATGCCCTCAGCCCTAAGATACTCCTGAACTCTAGATGCCAGATTTAAAGTTTTCCACAGGTGCCCTATTTCCTGACTCCAAGTAAGTGAGCCCCTTACAAAGCATGACCTACAGCTGGCCTCTTTCCATGACAGATACTTCACCCTCAGGCCTGTGACTGTTCTGTCGCATACACACACACACACACACAATCTCACCAATAGCATATAACTTGCTCCTACAAAATAATCACACTCCCTGCCAGAATTCTACTGTACAAAAAGATATAAAATAGTTCCAAGAGTTTGGGAAATCAGACTCAAATGTGGAACAAAAAGATGCCATCAGGCCACTTGAGACCTATTTTTTCCAACCCCTGCATCTCTCTGAAGCCAGGATGGAGGGGACAAGGAGAAGAAAAAGTGAAAATTCTTAAGCTCTTTGTGCTTGGTGTCAGAGTGATAGCAAAATGGAGTCCAAGCTCAGGCTTAAGATGCTCCACCATATTTTGACAGTGCTGGACTTTTATATCACTGCAACTCCTGGAATTTCTGAAGACGCATCTAACTCTTTTAATAATTTTGTTGAATTTATCCAATAAAAAAATATACATATCTTGTCACCTAGCCAGTTGATGACTGAAAATACAAGAACCTGGAAAAGAAGGATAGGATGAAGATTTTTTTCACTGTATTTAGGATTTTATTTGTCCAAAATGGCATTCCTCTTGTGGATTTTCAAGTTACTTCTAGTCTCTATCTTGTTTCTTGGTACAACTGTCCTAAAATTCCAGGACTCTGAAGACTTCATACATATGAAAATTCTATTTTAGAAAGTACGTTAATTAGCAATTATTGACTAACATTCATCAGATATTCAAGAGAAAAAATAAATTTGGAATAGGTAATTAAAACTCCTACCTGACAGTTATGTAAACTGTAGGTATAACTATGACTCATGCAAAGCTGGAAATTTTTCCTCTTTCTGCTTGCTGTGTACTTTTGTGTCACTTATATTATAAATGCAAGGAATGTTTTTACTCCCAAAAGATCTACAGAAGCAATAAAGTTAGGGGTAAACAAGCTGGATATTCTCATGCATCACCTACAAAGTTGTACTTTTAATTGCAGAATTTGTGGTTTGGTGATGATGCTAAGTAGAGAGAGCACAGCTTGATTTTCACATCACAGGCAGAATTCTCAACTTTAGTAGTTAGAAAAAATCAGCCTGTGATTTAGAAACTGTGAAAATGCAAAGTATATGTAATTATCAAAAATAAATATGGAAATCCACAAGGTCACATTCCTCAGGTTCTTATCACATTGCAACACTAATATTTGAGCAGAAACTACCTAGGATGCTGTAAAAGTGCTTCATTCAATCATTCATTTATTTAATTGTTCCTCAAGTACTGTGTGAGTGTCTACGATGTTTTGGGCCTATTCTACCACTTGAAATACAGTGATGAAAATGCCTTAGCTTCTCATGGAACACACAAATATAAGTATTATTAAATAAAAATGTAAGACGCTTGAGAGGCGATGACAGGAGAATCTGATCATGGACATAAAAGTTCTTCCATGAGGAATGTCATTTGAGCTAAAATCCAAATAACGAGTAAAAGTTAACTAAGTAAAGGCGCTGGTTGGAGATAGTGTGGCAGGCATAGGGACAGCATGTACAGTCCTCAAAGTAAGACATGAAACAAGATGAGTATTGTTGGAATAGATAAATTTAGAATGGTAAGAAATGACAATAAAGATATAGGTGACTTAGAAGCCAGTGAAGGTTTTTAAGCATGGAAGTAACAGGGTGAAACTTAGGCTGTGAAAAGATATTTTGTATGCAGTGTAAAACATGAATTGGAGGGTGTTGAGCAAGAGTAGTTTCATGGAGACTCATTCAGGGATTTTTACAGTCTAGTTTCGAGATGTCTATCTTGAAATGGAGTAGAGGACACACAGAGAAGTAGTCACATTCTAGATGGCAAAATTGGCAGGATACAGTGATAAATAAGATAGAGGGACTGGGAGGGAGGAAGTGAAGCAAAAGGATATATGAAGAATATTCTCAGATTTTTAACTTGTACAAATGGATAATAATGTTCTTTACTAAACCGGGGACCACTAGAGGAGGAATGTTTTGGGGGGAAGATCCTTAGTTAAGTTTTGGACCCATTGCCTTAGAAGTGCTTTTGAGACACCTGAGCAGAGATATTGAAGAAGAAATTGTACACAAGGGTCACATCTGAAATGGTGATATACATTTAAAAATCATTGGAATCTGGTTGGTTATTGAAGCCATGCATATGGAATAATATTTCTAAGGAGAAAATGTAGAGAAAACTAGGACTGAACCTCGAAGAGCTGAAGTACAGTCAGAGGCTGATGATCCAGGAAAAGGGGCAGAGAAAGAGTAATCTGAAAACAGTAGGAAAACCAGAAGGTTGTGATATCATGGTCGTCAATGGAAAGAGAGATTTTGCAGAAGGAACGAGAGGTCGAATATTATGGAATGATGCTACAGGGTTGAGTAAGGTGATCATTAATTATGGTCATTAAATTTAATGGCAAAGAAGTTGGGATCAATTTTGCAGAGTTTTAAGAATGGGAGCCCAATCTTAATGGCTGAGGAGTGAATAAAAAGTGAAAAATGAGAACAGTGAATATAGACTACTCTTCTGAGAGATGTGAGAAGAACAGGAATGAGGGCAATACCCAATGTGAAAATGAGATTGACCGACATTTTCTGTTGTTTTAAGTTTGGAGGGATGTGAGCTTGCTTATGAGAAAAGAATAAATTATTAACTTCAGGAACAATTTATTTTCCCAGAAGACACATCCTACTCTTTTGGCTTGAAACTCATTATTTTTGAGAAAATGGATGACCTCTCAGATTGTTCATCATAAGAGAAATTTATAATTCACTAGAGTTAATTGATTAGAATTTTATAAAACATCTGGCTAAATGTATACATAACAAATTAACTGTTTGGAAATTGATTTAAATTGATTGCTAAGATATGATTGAATTACTTAATCAAATGGTAATTTGTACAATCTTGACAGAAAAAAAACCCCTTCTCATTTATTTTTAGTAAGTATATCACTCAAGGTTCAACCAAGCAAGCAAAACCAGTAAGAGAGATTATATATCTATATCTATATATGTTAATATAGATATATTCTATCTATATTAACAAATTCATTAAAAGGAATTTGCCTACTCATATGTGGGGACCTGGCTAAGAAATTCTGAAATCCATAGAGTAGGCAGCAAAAAAGAGTAGGTCACAAGTATGCTGGAACCCCAGTGACACAAGCTGAAACATTTTGTCCATAGTCTCTTTACTCAGGGAAGACTTAAGATCTGTTTTAAAGATTTTCCAACTAAGTCAGACCCATCTAGGATAAATTCTCTTTTGATTTACTTAGTCAACTAACTAGGGACTTTAATTACATCTACAAAATCCCTTCATAGGAGCACCTATATTAGTGTTTGATTTAACAACTTGGAGAATACAACATCACCAAGATGCTGACATGGGTAGTTCCTGACTTTCCTGCCCTTCACAAGAATAACAACTATCAGTTATTCATGGACAAGACACCCCTGAGAGAATCCTAGAATATGAGAGTGAGGCTGAAGTACCCTCCTACACCACAGAGACCAAGACAGACCGCACTAGAAGGGTAAGAGGAATAGCTACACACTGACCTCTTTGTCCCTCCCCCTGGTTGGAGCAGCACCACTTTGAAGGGTCTTGCCTGAGCCTAGAGTACCTCCAGTGGGAAAAGAGAACCCAAGGGTGATATCAAGCTCTACCCACCCCCAGCATTGCAGATTGCTTTGTGGGATCCCCTACTCTGGTTTCATCCCACAAGAATCACAGGGGAATCTGCAGGCTCAACACTGGAAATTTGATTGTGATGGAGAAGAGGGGAGGAGCTTCCCACAACCAGCCTTTGGATCTTAGCTGACCAACTTCCCACCTGCAGAGCCCAAGTAGTAGTCCCAACCAGCGGCTTTGCTCATCTGAGAACCAAGTCATGGGAGCAGTCTGATCAGGAAACTCAGCAGTTCTGCCTAATTCAGTCCCCAAATGAGAGGTTTTGCTGGCCCTGGAGCCTGGTCTGCCCACACCAAGGCAGAAAAGCTGAGTCATAGCCCCACTTGCTGCAAATCACTGCTCGCGGCCCCTCCCAACTGGAAAGCCTGTATAGGAAAGTTTGAGAGTTGCCTGAAGTGGGCCCTCCCAGTTCTACCAAGGCAGGAGCCAGAGTCATGGCCCCACGCACTGTAAAGCATAGCCCCCAACCCCATCTGACAGGAAGGACTGGTGAAAAGACTTGTAAGCTGTACAATTCAGCATCTCTTGAATTGAGAGGTGGGCAAGCAGAGCTGATTGCCACAGAGCAAAGTTAGTGGCCCTATTCAGCCATGCAACTTGGAGCATGGGTTAGCTTCAGTCAAGACCACAAACAAAGAGCATTAGTGATGCTGGAGCTGCGCCCAAGAAGGAGAACTAATTCATAGCCCTACTTATTGTTGAATACAGCCTTCAACCCACCACACCCCAGAACCTTACCAAAACACACAGGAGGCTGCATAGCCCATCCAACAGCCCTGCTTAAAGTGGCACTTAAACAGAGAGCACAGTGCACCGCCTGTGGCTTTCCCTGTGTGCAGAGCAAAAGCAGTGGCCTTACATGACCAGCATACTCAGTGCACACTCTTGCCTGATTTGGGTTCCCAAAGAATAAACCGTGCAGACCCTGGGTCCTGGCCTGTTGCCTTACCAGGGCAGGGAAGCTAATTCATAGCCCTGCCTACTGCTAAGTGTAGTATGAAGTCCTGACCTTCTAGTTGCCTGATCAGAGAATCCAGGCAACAGTAAAGCCCATCCTACAGCCTCACCTGGGTAGGGAACTAAGCCGGCAGTCCTATCCAGCTGTTCTCTGCCTGTGGCACACCTCCCCACCCCTAACCTCAGAACTCTCAAACAGTTGCATCACCCCAAAATGAACCCTTTTAACCATAAAAGGGATAAAAGAGTAAATACATTAAGAATATGTAACAATTTTAAATATTTATGCATCCATAAATATTTGGATATAAATCCAAAATCCATAAATAAGAAGCACCTAAATACATAAAGCAAAAACTAACAGAGCTAAAAGAAGAAACAGCAATACACTAATAGTTGGGGACTTTAATACCCAAGTGTCAACAATGGATAGATCACCCAGATAGAGAATCAATAAGGAAAGCAGACTTGAAAAACACTGCAGACCAAATAGACCTGACATATACACAACATCCTATTTGACGACAGTAGAATACACATTCTTCTCAAATATACATGGGACATTTTCTAGGATAAACATATGTTATGCCCCAAAACAAGTCTTAGCAAATTCAAGAAGACCGAAATCATGCCACCTATCTTCTCTGACCACAATGGTATGAAACTAGAAATCAATAACAATAAGAAAACTAGAAAATACACAAATGCTTAAAAATTAAACAATAATTCCCTGAAAAACCATGAATCAGAGAAAAAATTAAAGGTTAAATTTTAAAAAGTATCTTGAGAGAAATGAAAATGGAAGCACAACATGCTAAAACTTATAGGATGCAGGAAAAGCAGTACTAAGAGGGAAGTTCAAAGCAATAGATGCCTACATTAAGAAGCAAGAAAGATCCCAAATAAACAACACAATTCTTCTCCTTAACGAACCAGAAAAAGTGAGTCCAAAGTTAGCGTAAGAAAGAAAATAGTAAAGATTAGACCAAAATCAATGAAATAAAAAATAGGAAAACAGTAGAAAAAATTAACCAAACTTGGAGTTGATTCTTTGAAAAGATAAACAAAATTAACAAACCTTGGGCTAGACCAGCCAAGGAAAAGAGAAAGACCCAAATCAACAAAATTGTAAATGAAAAAAGAGACATTACAACAGATATCACAGAAATACAATGAATCACAAGAGGCTACTGTGAACAACTACATGCCAACAAACTGCACAAACTATAAGAAATAGAAAAATTCTTAGAAACATACAAACTACCAACACTGAATCAGGAAGAAATAGAAAGTTTGTAAAGACCAATTACTAACAAGTAGATGGAATCAGTAATCAAAAATCTCCCAATGAAAAAAAATCCAGAACCAGATGGCTTCCCTGGTGAGTTTTACCAAAGATTTAAAGACTTAATACCAATCTTTCTCAAACTCCTCCAAAAAATTGAATAAGAGGGAACACTGACAAACTCATTTTATGAGGCCAGTATCACCCTGATACAAAAGCTGGAAAAGGACACTATCAATAAAGAAAACTACACACCAATATCCCTGGTGAATATAGATGCAAAAATTCTCCATAAAATACTAACAAACTGAAGTCAGCAGAACATTAAAAGGATCATTCGCCATGATCAAATCAGATTTTATATCTAAGATGCAAGGATAGTTCAACACACATAATCAATGTGATACATCACATTAAAAGAATGAAATAAAAAATCATATGATAATCTCGGATATTCCTCGGATAATAGGAATAGAAAAAGCATTTGACAAACTCAATATCCATTCATGATAAAAACTTTTAACAAATTAAGTATAGAAGAATATACTTAAACATAATAAAGGCCATATATGATAAGCCTATAGCTAATATCATACTCAATGGTGAAAGGTTGAAAGCTTTTCCTCTGACATCAGGAACAAGACAAGCGTGCCCACTCTTACCATTTCCATTCAACATATTACTGGAAGTCCTTGCCAGTGAAATCAGGCAAGAAAAAGAAATAAAAGGTGGGACCAGCTCAGTGGCATAGTGGTTAAGCTCACAATGCTCTGCCTCAGCAGCCCAGGGTTCGCAAGTTTGGATCTCAGACATGGACCTGCACACTGCTCATCCAGCCATGCTCTGGCAGTGTCCCACATACAAAATAAAGGAATATTGGCACAGATGTTAGCTCAGAGACAATCTTCCTCAAGCAAAAAGAGGAAGATTGGCAACAGATGCTAGCTCAGGGCCAATCTTCTTCACCAAAAAACAAAACAAAATAAAAGGAAATAGGCATCAGAATGGGAAAGAAAGAAAAATTATCTCTATTTGCAGATGGCATGATTTTATATATAGAATATCCTAAAGACTCCACCAAAAAAACTGTTAGATCTTATGAACAAATTCAGTAAAGTTGCAAAGTACAAAAATACAAACATATAAAAATCAGTAGTATCTATGGGGTCAACCTGGTGGCATAGTGGTTAAGTTTGTGCACTTTGCTTCAGCAGCCCAAGGTTTGCCAGGTCGGATCCCAGGCACAGATCTATGCATGGCTTATCAAGGCATGCTGTGTCAGGTATCCCACATATAAAATAGAGGAAGATGGGCACAGATGTTAGCTCAGGGCTATTCTTCCTCAAAAAAAAAAAAAATCAGTAGTGTTTCTATACACTAACAACAAATTATCTCAAAAAAGATATAGTGATCCCATTTACAATAGCATCAAAACAATATGGGGCCGGCCCCATGGCTGAGGGGTTAAGTTCACACACTCTGCTTTGGTGGCCCAGGGATTTGCTGGTTTGGATCCTGGGTGCTGACATGACACTTCTCATCAGGCCGTGCTGAGGCAGCACCCCACATAGCACAAGCAGAGGCACTCACAACTAGAATATACAACTATGTACTGGGGGTCTTTGGGGAGAAGAAGAAGGAGGAAATAAAAAAAGAAGATTGGCAACAGATGTTAGTTCAGGTGCCAATCTTTAAAAAAGAAAACAAAACAATAAATTACTTAGGAACAAACTTAACCAAGGAGGTGAAAGAACTCGACTCTGAAAACTATAAGACATTAATGACAGAAATCAAAGAAGAAACAAATAAATGGAAAGATATCCCATATTCATGGACTCAAAGAATAATATTGTTAAAATGTCCATATTATCAAAATCCCTCTATGGATTCAATGCAATCCCTTTCAAGATTTCTCTGGCAATTTTTACAGAAGTAGAAAAACAATCCTAAAATTTATATGGAACAACAAAAGACCCTGAAAATCAGAGCAATTCTGAGAAAGAAGAGCAAAGTGGGAGGCATCACCATTCATGATTTCAAGTTACACTATAGAGCTATTGTAATCAAAACAATATGGTACTGGCATAAAAATAGACAAACAGATGAACAGAACAGAATTGAGAGTCCAGAAACAAACCCAAGCATATATGGTCAACTGATATTTGACAAGAGAGTGAAGGATACTCAAAGGAAAAACAGCCCTCTCCTCAATAAATGGTGCTGTGAAAATTGGATATTCACATGTAAAAGAATGAAACTAGACTCCTATGTTACACCACTCTCAAAAATTAACTTGAAATGGATTCAAGACTTAAATGTAAGAACTGAACCCTTGAAACTCCTAAAAAAAAAATAGGAAAAAACTCCTTGACATGGGTCTTGGTGATAATTTTTTGGATATGACACCTAAAACACCTAAATCAGAAGTAAAGAAGTGGGACTGCGTCAAAATAAAAAGCTTCTACATAGCAAAAGATACAGTTAACAAACTGAAAAGACAACCTATAGAATGGGGAAAAAATATTTGCAAACCATATATCTGATAAGGGGTTAATATCCAAACTATATAAAGAATTCATACAATTCAATGGCAAAAAACCCCCAAATAATCCAATTAAAACATGGGCAAAAGATCTGAATAGACATTTCACCAAAGAACATATATGAAAGTCCAATAGGCACAGGAAAAGATGGTCTACATCACTAATCATTAGGGAAATGCAAACAAAAATCACAACGAGATATCACCTCATGCCTGTTAGAATAGCCATCACCAAAAAGACAAGAGATAACAAATGCTAGAGAGTATGTGGAGAAAAGGGAACCCTTGGCACTGTTGCTGGATTGTCAACTTGTATAGCCACTATTGAAAACAGTATGGAGGATTCTCAAAAAATTAAAAATAGAACTACCATATGATCCAGCAATTCCACTTCTGAGAATATATCCAAAGGAAACAAAAATTCTTAACTTGAAAAAATATCTGCACCCCCATGTTCATAGCAGCATTATTTACAATAGCCATGACATGGAAACAACCTATGTGCATCAACAGATGAATGGATAAAATAGTTGTGGTCAGTATACAATGGAATATTATTCAGCCATAAAACATGGAACCATGCAGCACATGGAAGCTATTTGTGACAACAATAGATAGACTTTGAGGGCATTATGCTAAGTGATCTAAGTCAGACAGAGAAAGACAAATACTGTATGATCTCGCTTATACGTGGAATCTAAAAAAAAGCAAACTCATAGCAAAAGGGATCAGATTTGCACTTACCAGAAGCAGGGCTGGGGGAAGAAGGAATAGGAGAAAGGTGGTAAAAAGGTACAAACTTCCGGTTGCAAGAAGTACTAGGGATGTAATGTACAGCATGATGACTATGCTTAAAACTGACATATGATACATATGAAAGTTGTTAAGAGTAAATTCTGAGTTCTCATCACAAGGAAAAATTTGTTTTCTTTCTTTTCAGTTTTTGCCTACGCTTTTTATTCTATCTATATGAGATGATTGGTGCTATCTAAACTTATAGCAGTAATCATTTCACAATATTTGTAAGTCAAGCCATTATTCTATATACTTTACAGTTATATAGTGATGTATGTCAATTATATCTCAATAAAGCTGGAAAAAATAATAACTAGGAGAAAGTGGGTGTATGCTGCAAAATGGTTGCTGCCTTACTTTCATCTTCTAGCTCTCAATGAGACAACGCTCTTTGAAACCGATTCTAATTGGAAATCAGCAGAATTAGTGTGACAAGTTACATAAACCACCTCTCCAAATTTTGTAAAGATTAGAGATTTGACTAACAAGCAAAGGATCCTAAAAGAAATAATAACAATAAAAATGACATCAAAAATGAGATCTGTTTGAAAGTTTGACCACTTGGACAATAGAGCAACTGTGGTGAGCCAAACTAGGTAAGGATATTAGTGAAATTAGTTTGAGAATGTAAGAACTAGATATAAGCTTTTCTACTCCTTATATTTTCAGATAAACTCATAAAAACTGATTATAGCTATACATTGCATAGCAAAAATGCTGGACTTCATCCCTGGTATTTTAGTTACTTATTGCCACAACAAGTTACCTCAAAACTTAGAGAGTTAAAACATCAATAAATATTTATTACCTAAGAGTTTTTTGGGATCACATATGTCAGAATGGATTAACTGAATGCTCTGCCTAGAGGTTTTTCATGAGATGGAAGTCAGGATGTCAACCAGGGCTGCTGCTGTTTGAAGGCTTGACTGGAGTTGGAGGACCTATTCCAAGATGGTTCACACTGGCTGTTAGCAGGAGTCCTCATTTCTTCACCATTTAGACCTCTCGTAGGACTGCTTAAGTGTAACATTGTACCTCTCTTCCCCCAGAGCCAGTGATCAAGAAAGAGCAAGCCAGAAGCCATAATATCTGACAGGACCTAGCCTAGGAATGATACACTGTCACTGCTGCAGTAGTCTATTGGTCACACAGGAAAGCTATGATTAAAACTTACATAAAGCATAAATACCAAGAGGCAAGCCATTTTGGAGGCTGGCTGCCACACTGGCATGATATCTTCAATTTCCAAGGCTATATCTTTCCACAGAGCAGCTGTTAGAGGACAATACAGACTAAATTTCATAACCAATATGAACTTCTGCATATTTCAAGACTCTAAGAATTTTATGGTCTCTTTTTTCAATACTGGTTTATAATCACATGTATCGATTTGCTAGGGCTGTCATAAGAAAATACCACAGACAACAGAAATTTGTTTTCTCACAGTTCTAGAGTCTAGAAGTCTAAGACTCAGGTGCTTACAGATGGCCACCTTTTCACTTTGTCCTCACATGGGTGCCCTTCAATCTGTGTTGTCTGTGCCCTAATCTCCTTTTTGTGTAAAGATAACAGTCATATTGGATTAAGGCCCACCATATGACCTCATTTTTCCTTAATTACCTTTTTAAAGCCTCTATCTCCAAATATAGTCACATTCTGAGGTGCAGGGGACTTCAATATGTGAATTAGAAGGGGACACAACTCAGTCCATAACATGATGCTTCTCACTTAGCCTTTGAAAGAATATACCGCCAGAATGCAATGACTCAAATTCTAAATTTATTTGAGTGACAGGGAATGCCAAACTGTTTCAAATTGTCTATCATTACCCTTAATCAAAGCAAAGCTAAGAAGTCAAGGGATTTTTTCTTTTATCAATAGAGAAGCAGTATCCCCCAAAATATATAATCTGCAAGCAAGTAAGGAAGAATGCTTCTTGCTCAGCTCTCACCTTTTCACTGAGGCCTACTTTCCCTCACCTTCTGCCACAACCAATTATTTTTACCTTTATCTATGTTTTCGTAGCACTTCTAGCACTGTCCAATAGATGATATAATACATTATGTTTATGCCTTATTGCTTCCCACCGGCATCTAAGCTTCTTGAGAGCAAAGATTTTCACCTGGCTCATACTACAGCTCAATGACAGAATTGATCCTTATCCCACTAAACAAGCTCCATTTCCCTTAGTTCCCTCTTTTCAGCTGTGTCATCATTATATGGATCACAACCCTTCCTAGCCTTACACATGGAAGACTAAGGGAAAACTGAGAGGCGAATGTTTAGGAATGTGAGGTAAGACCCTCAAACCTGAAAAATAACATTTCCATTTGTTTGCCTTTCATCAAGCAATTAGGGAAGGAAATTCAAAGTTTTTTAGAAGAGAATTTACACTGAATTAACGCACATACCATAACTAATAATATCAGATCCTTTACTGAATTTCCATATGAGCAATGTTTCTCTAGCTTAAGAAATATGTAGTCTGTGAGGAAGAACGGAAGAAAGAAAAGAATAAAATATAAACATAAATGTGATACGTTCCATAAGACATTTGCCAAATAAAGGAGACAGCACGTCTGATTGTGGAATTAAAGGAAGTCTTGCTAGAGAAGCTGATGTATGAAATTGAAGAGAAAATGCTACCTTGACAAATGGAGATGGAGGAGCGCCTTGCAGGTGGCCAGAATTAAATCAGAAAACCAGGGAGCCAGGAAAACTTGGCTGTAGTGGGCGTTATCCATACAAGTTTGACTGAACTCAGAGTAGATATTGATGCACAGCAGGAAATGTAACAAGAGATACACCTTGGAGTGAGGTCATAGAAGACCCTGAATGGCCACAATAAGTTGTTGGAATTTGGTTGGTTAGCAATGGGGAGCCACTGAAGTTTCCTTGGTAGATGACTAACAGGCTCTGAGAGTATCTCAAGGAAGATTAATCTGGCAGCATTAAATCAATTTTGAAAAGTTTTTTGAGGTAATAACACATCCTATGCAAGTCAAAACTCTTAAACTTGGTTAATTAACTTACAAGAATAAAGTATTTAGAGAAGAAAATGATGTATTGATATCTAAACCTGATGATTGATATGGGGTAGCTATTGCTATTATTGCTATTATTACTTTCAATATACATGAACTTACTTAGAAAACATCAGGAAAAAAGGTAAACTTCTGACCCATTTATACCAAATTTCACATGTCATTATTCTATAATTTAATAATTTAAGTAGATAGACTATGATTGCGGCTACCCAACTCAATTCTCCCCAAATATCACGGTCTTCTCTCCAAAGTATCTTTTGATCTATATCAATTACTTATTTGGTTTGGGTCAACACAGAGGCGCTTGACAGGCTAGTGAGAGGAGACATTTTCCAGGAAAAAAAGGTAGAATGATATTTTCTACATATCCAGAAAAAAGTTTAAGGACTTTTCTAGTTGGAGAAAAAAGACTAAATTGGGAGGAAATTTTCAGGATAATTATGTTAATCAAGTTCATCCACCAGCAAATCTTAATTTTGCATGCTTGCTTTGTAGAGGGTACTAAGCTAGGTGCTCTGAAAGGTACAAAGACGTTGAAAATAAGGATTAATTCTAGTTTAAAATTCTAGTTTAAAATAAAATTCTAGTTTGAAACGTATATTTGTTTTTAATGCTGCATAACCAATTACCACAAACTTAGCTCAAAACAACAGAAATGTATTATCTTATTGTCTTTATGGGCAAGGAGTTTGGGAACATTGTAGCTAGATTCTCTGCTCAGGGATTCGCAAGGGTGAAATCAAGGTGTTGGATGGGCTGCATTCTCATTTAGAACTCAGGATCCTCTTCCAAGATCACTCAGGTTGTTGACAGAATTCAATTCCTGTGGTTAAGGGACTGAGGTCCCCATTTATTGCTAGCTGTGTGTAGGAGAAGGGGCTTTCCCAGAAACAGGGTAATGGGAATTTACATAGCATGTTAGTATATTCAGAGTATTTTCTCACATAGTATGCATTTAACAGTTTTTTAATCCCATTTCAAAGAATCCAGAACTTCCCATGTCCTCATCCCCATCCCTTCCTTCTCCCATGACCACCACCACTTCTGACCTCTGGTACCAATCACAACGCTACTGAGCTCACTGTGCCCAGAAGCCACTGCCAGTCTTTGACTGGAACTCAGAAACAGGAGTCTCCTGGAATGGGCATTGGCTGCACAAGAGCCACGTGGGAGGATCAGGCTTAGTGGCCCTTAGTTTCACTTCAAGTGAGCAGACACTTCCAACAAATGTTTTTCATGAACTCTTCCAACACTAATCAGTGAACAAACTGGGGAATTGCTAAAGAATCCTAAAGAAGATGGTTGAAGTAGGGAATTTTCTATTGTTGGTCAAAGACCCAGATATTTTTAAGTGCCCAAAGCCCATTACATTATAAATATCAAGAAAAAAAGGATTTTCTAAGCAAAAATTACAGTCCTACAATTGTGAAGACAGAACAAAGTGAATACTTTATAAAAATTCTATTAAAAAGCTTGTCATTTTTTTTTTGCTAGCTGTATCTTATCCATACCCTTTGAGAAGGACAATAGCGGTTGTGCTCCTAATCTTCTGTTTTTTTAAATGCAGCATGCAACTTTCAGGCTACAAATAATTACACCAAGGAACAAGGGATGTAAATCCAGATGTACAGGTAAATACAGGATTCAAGTGTCAAATCTTATCCTGAATTTTTTAAAAAAATCACATTTTTTCATTTTCTTATGAATACATAAAAATTAATTAGTTTTGATGTATTATTTATTTATATAAATGCAAAGCCATCTGTAGGGTGGTTTAGAGAATAGGACACAAAATGGAGCAGTAAAAAACTAAAGTTGGAGTCAGAGAAATAAATTTTAGTCAAATCTTGAAACTGGTGGACCTGAAAAACACAAGAAAATAGGGACTTCTAGGTGGAAAGATCTGTATGAGAAAACATAGAATAAATAAGAATTAGAAATTCTGTCTCGGATATTTTAACTATCCATTCATTTTTTTAAATAAATAGTCATTGACTATTTACTATCAGACAGTCCCTATAATGTGTGCTTTTCATATACTTTCTGAGTTTACTGAATTCTTACAATCAACTCATGAGGTTGGTACAATTAGTATCCCTAGTTTAGAGATGAGAAAATTGAATGTTAGAAAGGATAAATAAATTGCCTAAGATCACCTAGCTAAGTAAATCAGAGTCTGGTTTTGAACTTACAACAAATGAGATTAACAAACTGAAAATCATGAGAGGGGACATTGTAGAATACCCACTGAAAACAAATGGCAATTCTGGAAGAATATTTCAATTTGAACATGGGAGTACCATGCTGAAGATATATTTAAAGACTACTACTCAGAGATCAAAGAGGGCAGTGGCTATTTATTATTAATTTTTTGTCTTCTCAGAAATGTAATTCTCTATTTTTTACTCCTCCTCACCCAATGACTGGGTCTGATGAAAGCCCCAATGCTATGACCCCATCCCCCTGACTATAGCAATTTCTCTGGCAGTGATCTCTTGACCAAAGCGGGGTCAACCGCATCATTTAGCCAGGTTATTTTCTGACTAGAACTGGCAGGAAAGAGTCTCTTTCCTCTTATATCACTACCCTGGAGGAATGTGAATATGAAGTAGCCTAAGACTCTGCCCCTTGTCACACACAGAAAACTTGTGTGCAGACGACAAGGATGAAGCCAACTGAGAGGGGAAATTAGAAATGGGAATGAGAGACTTGATAGCCTGCAAGTCCTTGGATTCAGTTGTACCTGAGACAAGTTTTACCCCTTCTTATCAGGTTAGTTACAAACGCCAATAAACTCTCCTTTTTAACTTAAGCTTACTCACTTAAAGAAACCTGAAGAATACAAGTTGACAAAACAGTAGCTTTGTGTAATCTATAGAGTTTTAAGGTAATACAGAGCCACACTAGCATAAAAAAACCCCAGTGTAAATAGAAAGGAAGATCTGGGAGACATGATGGAGAAAGCGTCCACAGAACCTCAAAACAGGATGACCTTGACAGGATAGAGGAGAACAGAGATTCCAAACCTAAGAGAGAGGCAAGATAATCAGTTAGGCATGAGAACACCGTCTGATTGATTATACTGTGGTAAATACAAAGATATCAGCTGAATTTTACTCTGTGCATAGCATCCACATCAACCCTCTGTGCCAAAAAATACTAACTCCTTGACTAAGCAACTGTACAAGTTCCAGATAAGCCACATTTGTCTCATTTTCACAATTCCTTGCAGACTTCTACCACTATAACATTGACATGCCATCCTCTATAAACTTATTTTCTTCTTGTATGTTCCCTCCTTTAAGGGCTTCAAGAAGAAGTCCAATTCTGTAACTCCTACAAAACCTTCTCTAAACGTTTCCAGGTCTCCTCTCTACCACACAGCACATCTATTTGGGGCTTAGAAAGTACTACCTTGAGTTGCTATTTTTCTTGTTATATGTAAATCCAGACACACTAAATGAATTGAAGAACCATCTACGTTTTGAGCCCTAGGAGCATAACATTTATTCTTAAGTACTCTAAATATTAGACAGCAAAAGTGAATTCTAGTAATTACAGTTGCCAGTAAAATAAGAATCTATCAACTACATATTCATAGCATATAATCATATGTATTAATTAAGGATTAATGTTAATTAATTCTTAGTTTACTGGTGACTGTAATTACTATGGGTTAATACATGGTATGTATATTATATATGTGTGTGTTTATATGTATGTGTGTGTGTATTTTCAGACACATTTCAAATAGTATATAAACTAAAGCATACTCTGGACAAAGACCAAAGACCAAAGACCAAAGACCAAATGGTCTGAGTATAAATATCTTGCTAAAATTACTTGCACTTCATTTATTTCTATTTCTCTTGTTTAAAAATTCTCACTAAAAAAGCTTTTTTGTGTTAAAGGTGGTTCTATAGTTTCAAGATATTCAGGTAGGCAGGTCAGGGCGCCACCGCGTTCTTCACTATGTGAGGTTCACGTTAAGAGTTCAGGCTGGCGCTCTGCCACTTCCTAGTTGTGTGATCTTGGGCAAGGCTGTTTTCTTCTCAGTAAAGCTCAGATAATGGCAGCTCCTTCCTCACAACGAATTTGTGAAGATTCAATAAGTTAATGCATGTAAAGCCATTAAAAGAGTATACAGCACATGGAAGACCTCAATTAATGTTTCATTAATATTTCATCATAGTCATCCTCCTCCCCCCCCACCTCATGCCTCTAAGAAATACTGCAGAAGTACCAGAGCTTTAACAAAAACTCCTGGTTCATACACAGAAGGATATTGCTTAAACAGGTACTACATTTAAATTTAAAACGATGGGTGAGAACTGAAAAATTGTTTTCTCATGGGAAATGAGTTATTACGATATGTGAGTTTTCACTACTATAAAGTACAAATGTTCTGAGCTGAGAGATTTATGCAAGTGTTCCTGAGCAGTAAAGTACAGGCCTTTCTTGTGACCTGAATTGCTGTGGTAAAAATACTGGTCCTCTGAATTTTTCTCATGCAGAAGCCCCATGGATTATTTTTCTATTTGCAAGTTATTTTCATGTTCTTATTGTTATTTTTGCAAAGAAGGAATTAAACTCTCAACAAACCTTTATTCAACTTGGCTTTATCCGTGCCATTCTGAGGGTTACAATCAAAGAAAATCTGGGTTTCTATGAGCCAAGGCACCATTTAAAAAATGCCAAAAACTTAATTAATAGAAGATAAGTTAATGAAAAGATAAACAAAGACTCACCTTTTTCATTAAGATAAGTCATTTGCTGTCAGTACTTTTTAAGTCATAGTTTAATTAATTACAACTAGATTGTGCCTGCATTTGAATAGCAAGTTTCTACTTTGTCATTTTCAGTTTTTTTAGATTTTATTTTTTTCCTTTTTCTCCCCAACCGTCCCGGTACATAGTTGTATATTCTTCGTTGTGGGTCATTCCAGTTGTGGCATGTGGGATGCTGCCTCAGCGTGGTTTGATGAGCAGTGCCATGTCCGCACCCAGGATTCAAACCAACGTAACATTGGGCCGCCTGCAGCAGAGCGCGCGAACTTAACCACTCGACCATGGGGCCAGCCCCATGTCATTTTCAGTTTTTTAAAAATAATTTCCCTTCATCTTTAGACAGTCTCAGGACTTGCTCCAATAACCAATTTCTTCTCTCCCCTGCCCTAGAAATAAGGAATGCTTGTTCACTTTATAAATTTTGAAGAACTCTGAAAAGTATATTTTAATTTAGTACTTAAAATTTTATCCAATCAGAAAAATGCGTATTCTCATTAGAAAAAATAAGTATATGTAAATTAAGAAGTACCTAATATAAACATGTAAATGTAATATGAGCCCACTGTTCAGTGAATAGTCAGCTAAAATTTTTATGTGTATACTTGCACATGTCCATATATAAACACGTTTTCAAGTAGTAAGACAATATTGTTCTTTTGTATTCTGCTTTTTCAATTTAACAAATAGCATGCACATTTTTCCCTTGTAATCAAATTTTCATTAAGGCAATTTTTCATAAAGTGTATTTTGTGAAATATGTGTTACTTGAAAAACAAAGATTCTGTGATAACGTGGTCTTTGAAAAACAAAGATTCTGTAGTCGAATGCATCTGAGAGATCAGATTAAGTGTGGTTAAACAGGTTTATTTATTGTAGTACCTCTCTCTTTTCAAAGCTAATTTGCATTGTGATTCTCCACTGGGACATTTGTTTCCCAAATGTTTTTGGCTATGCCACCCTCCACCTGCATGTGTCTCTTGACAAGCATTCTGTGGAACATCTTCTAGGAAATATTATTTTAAAAGATGATTTAGTTAGAATGATTGTACAAATATTGCTTCATTTGTATAGACCATAACTTTAGAGGGTCTTCCCAAATATTAAACATTTTAGTTTTTTCCAAGTACTTGCCATTGTAAAAATATGAACTTAATTTTCACAAATCGTTAGTCTGTTCTGATTTTTTAAGATAAATCCCCAAAAGTGAAATTAATGAATAAATGTGTGATGATCTCTTAAACCTCTTGATCAACATTGGTGATTATCTTCCAACAGCTACTGTCGATTTACATTCACGCCAACAGGATTGAAAATGCTTATCCTACAAGTATTTACTGACACCAGGCATTATCAATTTTTATAAATATTTGGAAATTGGTCAATTAGGTCAATAAAATGAGAATGAATCAAAGGAAATAAAGAAGTAAAACTATCTCTATTTGAGGATGACATGAGAATACCTAGAAAATTCCAAAATATCAATAATAAATTCAAACAATAAAAGAATTCAGTGGGGGGCCGGCCCAGTGGCACAGCAGTTAAGTTCACACTCTCCGCTTCTCAGCGGCCCGGGGTTCGCCAATTCGGATCCTGGGTGTGGACATGGCACCACTTGGCACGCCATGCTGTGGTGGGCATCCCACATATAAAGTAGAAGAAGATGGGCACGGATGTTAGCTCAGGGCCAGCCTTCCTCAGCAAAATGAGGAGGACTGGCAGTAGTTAGCTCAGGGCTAATCTACCTCAAAAAAAAAAAGAAAGAATTCAGTGAAATAGCAGGATAAAAAATGCACATATGAAAATCAGTAGCCTTCTTATATACAAACAGTAACCATAATTATAGAGTAAATCCACGTGTTATAGCAACACAGAAGATTGTATACCTAGCAATAAATTTTACAGGAAATAAGCAAAAGTAAGGAAAATGTAAAAACTCTTCTGAAAGTCTAAAATAGACTTGAACAAATTGAAAGACATTCCTTGTTCTTGGATAGGACAACTCAACGTTATAACATGTCAGTTATTTATAAGTTAATTTATAAAGTCAATGCCATCTTAATGAAAATATCAGCAAATTACTTGATGGAGTTAGAAAATTTGATTCTAAATCTTATATGTAAAAACAAGCATGCAAGATTAGCCATGAAAACACTAAAAGAGACAAACTACAAAGACTTATTAGCCATAGTATAAAAGCCCTATAATTCAAACATTGTTGTACGGATAAGAATAGACAAATGAACCTATGTAATAGAATAGAAAGTCTAAAGTTAGACTCAAATTCATATACAAATTTAATATATGACAAAGGTAGCATCACAAACCACTGAGGGTAAAGATGAGATTTTAAATAAATGGTGTTGGGAAAACTGGGTAGTCATTTGGAAAAATATAAAATTAGATCCATATCTCACACCACAGTCACAAATAAGCTCCAAATTGATTAATGATCTAAATGTGAAAATTAAAACCATATAGTTTCTAGAAGGAAATATGGGAGAATTCTTTAAACTTGGTGTTGGGGAAGGCTTTCTAACTATAACTCAAACTTTGAGGGGCCAGCCTCATGGCCGAGTGATTAAGTTTGCACCCTGCACTTCAGTGGCCCAGGGTTTTGCTGGTCTGGATCCTGGGTGTGGACATGGCACCGCTCGTCAGGCCATGCTGGGGCGGCATCCCACATAGCATAACCAGAGGGACCTACAACTAGAATATACAACTATGTACTGAGGGGCTTTGGGGAGAAAAATAAGAAAAAAAAAAAGAAGATTAGAAACAGTTGTTAGCTCAGGTGCCAATCTTTAAAAAAAAAATCAGTATATTAAAAAAAAAACTTGAGTCAATAAAAGATTATAGACTAGACTATGTAATTTTTAATTTGCATGATGAAAACCACTATAAACAAAGTTCAAAAACAACTGACAACTAGGAGAAAATATTTGCAACAAACACCACAGAAAAAGCAAATATCACTTACATATAAAGAACTCATAAATTGAGAGACAAATGACCAAAAACCTGATAATGGGGAAAGGCCATGAACAGACAGTTCACAAAAAAAGAGACAAAAATGACCCTCAGATATATAAAAAGTATTCAAATTCATAATTAGAAATGCAAATTAAGGCAACATGTGAATATCATTCCAATCAAGTTGGCAAAAATTTCAAAAATATTACACTTTAGTAAATAAACACATGGACAAAGAGAAGAGATTAGTAGTTACCAGACGGGAAGGGGTTGGTGGGTGGGTGTAAGGGGCAAAGGGGCACATATATATGGTGAATGACAAATAATAATGTACAACTGAAATTTCACAATGTTATAAACTATTATGACCACAATAAAATAAAAAGAAATAAAAAATGTATAACACTTTATGTTGATGAAGTTGTGGGGAAACAGACACTATCATATTGCTGATGAGAAAGTAAATTGGTATAACCAATTTGTTTGGAAATTTGGCAATCTCTAATAAAATTACATATTCATTTACCTTTGGGCCCAGCATTCTATTTATCAGAATTAATCCTTCAGCTATACCTCCAAAAATATAAAAACACATATGCACAAGGTTATTTATTGTAGCATTGTTTGTAACTGCAAAAAAATAATTGGAAACAACCCACATGCCCATATATAGGAGAATGTTGGAATTAAGTATGTATAGCCATACAATGGAGTATTATTTGACTACATAAAAAAGGAGGAATATATCTGTGAACCGAAATAAAGTGATTTCCAGACATACTGTTAAGTGAAAAAAGCACAGTTTACATGATCATTTATAGTATGTCACCTTTCATTGATAAGAAAGAAAGAGACATGAAAATACATGCCTATCTGCCCACTGCCCATCTGCAAAAGAAATATGTCAAGTACCTACACACAAGATTATCAGAGCCCTGACCCCAATTCACAGATTAAAAAAATCCTCCACTGCCAAGAGCAGTCATCTCAGGCAAAATTGTGTCCTAAGTCCTGCCAGTACTAACTGTTGCCAGATTATAGCAGAGACCCAAGGGTTTTATAGGTGAAGCAGATCAACAGAGAAAAATCTTGGTTTCAACTTTACCAGGATGCCAAAAAATCTGTATCCCTTTTCCAGAAACCATGATGTGCGATCTTAAACCCAACTGGGTGAAATCTTTTAGCAAGAAGCTAATTTTGACATTGTGCATTTAACGCACACATATTGCTTTCTTCAGAGCATAGAATCTGGGACATTTCAGACATTTTGCAAAGTTAGATATTTACAAAAGCAGTAGCTTCACACGGGGTCTTATTTGAGGTGTTGTTCTTTCACAGACAACAGACTTAAAAATTCTTAATTTGCATCTCACCTTTGGGTCTGTGAATTGGGTATGGGCTCTATCTAGTGACATGGCTGTAAAGCTCTTGAGTAGCTCTATGCTACAGTGGCTGTTTCCATTGTCTCTTGCTATGGACTGTATAGTCTTGACAATTCTGCTTCCCAGGGACATTCTCTTACTCAAATATAACTGACTAGCTTTGAGCCAACTTGAGACCACATGTTTCAGGGGGAGGCAGTGACTCTTGGGCCTTAGAGCAAGCTACATGTATCCCAGGTTAGTCTTGCACAGTTCACCCCTAGGCCAAGTGCAAAATTAGTGTGGCCAACTAGCACTGCCAATCTAGCACTAGCAAATTAAGCATCTAACTCTCTCCATGGGACCCCTGGAGCTAAGAAATCTTGACATGTAAAAGCAGCAAATGACACTCTCTATAAGTTCAACTTCTGAAACTTTCAGAAGTTATGAAACTGTCCTTTGTGATATTAGCCAATTTGGAATTTAGAATAAACACTACAAATAAGTCTGGGCAGACAGCTGCTTTAGAATGTAGAGAAGTTTGCTGAGCTTTCACCTGTCATAGGTTTGAAGGGAAAAAGTAAAATATAGATTGCAGAGGTTTCAAACACATGGCCATTTTCATTTGTTAAATATGAAAATTACACGGGGCAAGAAATTAGAGTCAAGTCAAAATCTTTCAACAGAAGAGTCTTCCAGTGCATAGGGAAAAAGGTCCTAAAGAACCTAAGAACAACTGACAGCTTAAAAAGAACCTGAGAGTGGGCTGGCCCTGTGGCCAAGAAGTTAAAGTCTGCACACTCTGCTTTGGTGGGCTGGGGTTCACAGGTTCAGATCTCCAGTGCAGACCTGCTCTACTCCTCAGCCATGCTGTGGCAGTGACCCACATACAAAGTAGAGAAAGACCGGCACAGACGTTAGCTCAGGGCTAATCTTTCTCAAGCCAAAAAAAAAAAAAGGAGGACTGTCAACGGACGTTGGCTCAAGGCGAATTTTCCACACACACATACAAAAAGAACCTGAGAATAACTGGTGAGAATTGAAAAGCCAAAAGTGAGTGGTTTGAAAACACAGAGTGAATGGTTAATTGGCATCAATTATACATCTCCTCTTGTGCTAATTTGGGAACAGCTAGAGGTGGACAGTTAAGACTCTGCAGGGGCCACTGTTGGAGAAGTATAAGAGCTTTTTGGCATTGTTTATTACTAGATAGTCAAAACCTAGAGGTTTGAAGGACTTGTGTACACATACAGTCTCTCTCTCAAGATATATGCCAAATCCTTAATCACATGGGTTGACAGGCTAAAGAGACAAGCCAAAATCTTAAGAAACACAGTAGAAATTAACGCTGTTTCTTAGTACTGGGAAGACAAAGAGCTGCCAGGCTCTTCACTGAAGATGTTGGAAGGTCAAGCCTTGGAAACAGAAGTGAATCACGGATTGATAAAGTCAAAAACAAGTCCATGGAATATATCCTAAGTGACACATAGAAATTTTCTAAGGGGCAAAAGAAAACCAGAAAGGAATATTTTTCTTGGAACACAATGGGGGAAAAATCTAATGTACTTTCAATTGGAGTCTAAAATAGGGAAGATACAGAGAATCCAACAGAAAAAATATTTAGAAGAGACAATAACCAAGAATTATCCAAAATTGATTAACAATATTGATTGACATATTTAAGATGTTCAGAGTGACCCCGGAAAGATTAGTTAAAAAATTATTGTAATAAAACTACCAAAGTTTCCAAGAGAGAAACTTACAAGCAAACAGAGAAACATGTATGACCTTCAAAGGAATAATAATAAGATTGTCAAATGAGTGTTAAAAAGAAACTAGGGAAGATAGAAAACAATGCCACAGTATCTTCAAAGGGAAATAAGAACATAACTACCAAACTAGAAATTTACATCAAGCAAAAACCCTTCAAACCGAAGGTGTAATAAAAGTTTTTTTCCAGGCAAGCAATCACTGAGGGAATTAATTGCCAGCAGGCTTTCTCTAAAAGAGATTCTAGGGGAGATATTTAGGCAGAAGGAAAATGAACCCAGACAGAAACATGAAATACAGGAGGAAACGATGAACAGAGTAGAGGGTAAATATGAGTAAATATAGATCAATATTGACTTTAAAACTAGCAGATATTTCTTGGAGTGTAAAATATAGTTGACTAAAATGCATGATAATAATAAAGTAAAAACCAGAAGTTAAAGGAAATAAGTCTTCTCACTTCCATATACGACATAGAATGCTAGACAGAATGTTGCTCCCAGCCTTACAAAAACAACAAAAGCCAGATAATTGCCAAATTAAAACATTTCTTGAACTCATGAGACAGCTGAGGAATAGGAACACTAAGCTGTAAACTAAAGAAAGACAGGTACCTCCAAAGAGAAATGTGACAAGATCATTAGCTTAAGGACAGACACTAGATGCCAAACTAATAGGCAAAAAGATTCAGCTAAATTTTTAACAAATTTCTAAAGGCTGAAGGTGGACTGGAGTATAGATTCCCTGGGAGTCAAACACAGGGGAAATGTGCATCTAATCACAGACCATCTCCATGGACATCTCTGGGTGCTCACAAAAAAGACTGGAGTAGGGATGATGGACCAGGTAAAGCAACATTTATAACTTCCTGCATGTTACCCTTCTCTCCATTTATAAATATTTTGGGGGAAAGATCTAAGCACTTTTACAAATGCATAAAAAATTTCCTGCAAAGAATGGAAAGCCCTTTGGATTACTTCAGTTTTTCTTTCACTTTTTCACAAAATAAATCTGAAATACATTCATGTAAATGTATTATGGAGTTGCACCACTTTATCCCTAAATTAGGTGCATCTCTGTTTAATTTTCCACAAATATAGCTAGTCCCATTAAATTCCGACTATGCATTTTACTCAAATCAACTCTAAATTTACAAGCTGGTACAATTTGGTCCCAGCCATTTTTTCAATATCTCCAAAGAGAATTTGCTATATTCTAAACTTAGCATACAATAATTACACTTTCTACTGCCCTACCAAATATTTTTGGACAAACTGAAGAATCACTGATCTTATTCAAAAAAATCCTTCAGTATTCTAGTCTTTTTTCCAATTATTTAATTTCTAATTTTCCAGTTTTGTATATACCAATTTTTAATGTATCTATCAATTTTTTTGTATTTTTTCTCTCATTTTCAGAAATGACTTTATTCACAAATGAAATAAACTCACAATGCCTTCTTTAGAACAGTCTCCTGGAAATAAAAATATATTAATAAAAATTTTTCCTATATATAACTTTTTCTTGATGTTTATGAATGAACAGACATGATTGCAAATTCATAGTAATTTTTAAATATATTATGAAATATTCTTATGTGTCAACCTAATTATAAACATTATGTGTTATGAATTACTTTTCTCTGTGAATGAACATTTGCCAGCATAAAAGTCATCAGGAGTCACATGTGAACAAAATGTCACATCCTTCATAATAGTGTATCACAAATAATAAGAATATTCTTTTAAACTCTATGACTTGTCTTGAGTTTCAGGTACTTCTTAAAATAGTGTTTTGTAAGTGATCTGTCACATTTTGCCCACAAATGTTGAACTGTTCACTAATAGCACCACTGGCTGTCTCTCTTGGTCTCAGGTATACATGAGCTACTTATCAATAATGAGGAAACACTTAATTCATGCTTCAAAAATTTATCTGAAAACTGATAACACTAACTTGTGCTTTGAAATTAATCTTTAACACACCGGTTGTCAATAAAGAAAGAAACTCAGGCAAACATTCTGAAAGGTTTGAAAAACACATGGCCCATCCCCAACCTTGATACCATTCTTATAGGTCACTGAGTGCCTTACTAGAGCATCTATAACGTTTCTGGAGCAAATTATGGAATCATGGCCCATAATCTGCTGTTTAATTCAAGTCTGAATATATTATGATTAAGGACTGAAAAAAATGCAAAAAAACTAAATAGAAATATATATATATATAAAATATGCACACACATACATATACATACACATATTTGTAAATATACACATGCCCTCCCACACACATATAATTCACACTATAAAAAAAGAGATCAAATGTACTAAGTCCAGCCCATACTTTTAACACATAGTGACGTAGCCCAAGTCATTGGGCCTGCTCAGCATCACTGCAATAGCTAGCTTCTCAGAGGACATGAAAGCAAAACATAACATTTGAAAGCAACATTTGGGAATCTGCATTTTTCAAACCAATCACTAAAAATAGAATATTTTTAGACATTCCTCCCTTCTCTCTTCCTTATAACAGCCTTAGAGTCAACTATATTCAGCTTCCACTTGAAATATCTAAGTCATCATAAAACGGTGAGCATCAGAGCTGTGCTGCAGTAGATGAGCCAGTCAGCAAACCATTTATCGGGCAGCGGGGAGTAATGTGAACTTCACTGTTAGCAGGAATAAAATCTCACCATGATAATTTTAATAAAAACATCTCTCTTTCTCCTAGACTTTGAGGAAAATTAGCTTTTCTAGTCCAAATTATGCTTTTTAATATGCCTTCAAATTGCTTACTGGTATTTTTAAAAACATATAAAGAATTTTTTCAAATCATATTGTCATTTTCAATATGAAAAAGTAAATTAAATAGGTTCCTGGAAGATGTTGGTCCAGGAAACAAAAAATGCTAAAAAGTCAAATAAGGAGAAATAAAGCGATCATATCAATATCAATTGATGTCACACACACACACATGCATACGCACACACCGTGTTAATAAAGTGGCAATGCTACTCCCTGACATTCTACTAAATATTTGAAAAGCTTTACCAGCTATCTTATATTCATGGGTTAATTACAGTCACATATAAATAAAGTTTTAAAAAGGTTGAGTTTCACTCAAAGTCATGGGAAAATTAATAAGAGAAACCTTAACTAAATTGGAGATGGGAAGGCCTATCGAAGGAGCTCTCAAGCCCTATCATAAGTGGTCAATTACACCAAACAGGAAGAAATGTACGCTGGCATCTTGGCATGCTGGAATCTTCCTCAAGCAAAAAGAGGGAGATTGGGAGATTGGACAGGAGGTAAAACTACTTCACTACTGAAAGAAGATTTCTCCCCCCGACCCCCACCTGGCAACAGCACAGCCAATGACAAACAGCAGCTCAGCCAATGAGAAATGCTGCAGCTTAGCCAAGGAGAAGCTATTGCTGCCCCTGAACTGTTACTTACCCCTAAAAGAAAGAATGGGCTTTCTTTTAGAACAGCCCCTCCCTACTCCCCTTTTTCTCTATAAAAGCAGCTCCCCTCCTTTGTTTTCTGGATATGCCTATGGTTTGCCATAGCATACACATCCTGAATTGCAATTCTTTTGTCTATTCTCAAATAAACTCATTTTGAGGGTAAAACAACAGGCAAATTTGCTTTTAAGTTGACAGTCATGAGAAATACCTAAAACAGTATTATACTTCTCTTTTAAAAAAAATGAACAACTTGCCAAGACCTCCTCTTTTTTCTACCAGAGAACATGACTTTCTTGAAAGGAATGATTACCTGCTTCTCTGCAAGAGATTTAGAAACTAGCTGAGGCCATTTGGAGTTACTCAATGTGTGACCTTATGCCAACTCCCCACAGCACCTGCACCCCACCTTTATAAGGATGGAAATAAGTATATGGTGAAGATTTGAGGTTAAAGCCTGTTCAAGGTTATGACAAAGTTAAAGAATTTGGGCCATAAAGATTGCTTTTTATTCTCCAATGTCTTCTGCAGAAATCTCAAAGAGTTTCAAGTTCCAATTGAAAACAAAGAAGACCACTGCAGTCTTACAATCAAGTCTTTAGGAAATGTAAATTGCTGCTTTTTTCAGATAGACAAAGGAAACTAAAAAAATACATATGGAAAAAGCTTGGTATCATGGTGAATGAAATTTACCTATTGACAGTCTGGATAGTATATGTCAACCATCTGTGCACAATGCCTGATTTTGTATGAAATAACTGGGAGGAGTATGTTAATTTCTAGAGATTATACATAGATGTAAAAAAAATACTAATCAGGAAAGTCAGAGTTTCAAAATTTTATTTTACGTATTAGTAAAGAGTGAATAGTTGTTATAAAGGAACGTTATTTTTTTCTAAATACAGTAAGAACAAGATAAATTTAATGTCTGTCTTCTTTGCCTCCTAAACTAGGATCTAATGATCTGTGAATGTTTAATTTCTAACTAATGAAATAACAGGTTCACCTTATAGTAATATAGAGAAAGAGCATGAACAACTTAGAAACTTAGTTTGGAATTTGGTGTTATGAAATATGTAAAGGGAGCATTTGTCATTAGCATCTGCAGAGTAGCTCAAATATCATATAACGCCAAGGGTAAAATGTTCATTATACAGGGTCAGTCCTAACAGTGTCCGTACAATGCAAACATACTTAGATTAAAAACATGAATTCTCAGGGCCAGCCCTTTCACCTAGTGGTTAGATTTGGTGCACTCCGTTTTGGCAGCCCAGGGTTTGGTTCCCTGGTGTAGAACTACACCACTCGTCAGTGACCATCCTGTGGCAGTGACCTAGACAGAAACTAGAGTAAGATTGGCACAGATGTTAGCTCAGGGTGAATCTTCCTCAGCAAAACAAAAAAAAAAAGAAGAAGAAGAAGAAGAAGAAGAAGAAGAAGAATTCTTGTTAAAATTCTGAATACTCATTTCCAGACAAAACAAGACAAGCACTGTTTCCAGGAATGCCTTTGAAAACACTCCCCAGTCACAAATACATCTAAATGTACAAGCAAAATTTTCCCTTTACATTTAGATGTTTTGATGTCATATAGACACCTTTCTTTGCTTTCATAATTTCTTTTGCAATTTAGGAAAAATCCATTGTGGCAAACTTTTGATTCAAAAGAGAGAAGGACAAAGGAAAACTAAAGGAATTGGAAGAAGACAACTGAGATATTAGATGTGTGGAAGGAAGACAGGTAGGAGAAGAGGGTATGAGAAGGGCAATTGAAAATGAGAAAAGGTAATTAAGAGATTCAGTAACCCACTCCTGTTCACATACCAGTCACAGGAGTCCAAGAAAGAGAGAAACTGTCTGTGGTTCTGAACTGGCATGCTGTTGCTTCCATCAGTATTCTATTGGCCAAAGCCAGGCATAAATAAGGCCAGCTGATTCAGGGTCGGGAAATGGACTCTACCTTTTAGTGCAAAAAATTGCAAGATACATTATAACGGGCATGCTTACAGGAAGGAGTGGAGAATTGGAGCCATTTGTGTAATTGATCTATCACATTGACTAACCAAAGAAATGAGTTGTCAAATTGTGTAATAAATTAAGTAAATTTAATTTCTTTATTTGTAGATTAAAAAATAAACATGAATAAAATTTCTAATATTTTATTTCTGGGCCCTTTGACTCCCTTATATAGTCTGTCTTTAATAAGAAGTATTCAATTTAATGTATTCAAATTTAACAGAAAAAAAAGAAACAAAGAACTTCTGACTTTCAAGTAAATATTTTCCCCAAAATATATAAGATTAAGAAAATAATCTTACTAAAGTTCTTTTTCAACCATGTTCCTATTTAAAGCAATAGATTGACTTCCTACAGTGAAAAATGAAGACAATATTCTCACACTTTTCCCCCTTCTCTCCTACAGCTTCCTGAATTGGTGAGCTGTCTTTTTTTTTCCACAATGTTCATAACTTTCACATTCTATTCTAAAACCATAATATGCACATTTGCTTAGTATTTTTTTCATATTTCAATGAATTGTGTACTTATAACTAGGTCTTTAACCCTGACACCTCAATTCCTGAACTCTATTTAGATTCATTTCTTAATTTGGTTTAATTTTATCAACACAGTTTTTGTTTCATACCCAAGAAATATATACGGGTGATTTATTCCTTGAGTTCTTTCCTGGTTAGGAATGTATGTCTATTGTCTTAGTATCAAAATTGATTTTAGGGTAGGCATAATATTCTTGGATTACAATTACTCTCTGAATTTTATTGGTATTGATTTATTATCATCCGGCCTTGAATATAGTTTAGAGAAAGCTGAGGACAGCCTGATTTAGTTTCTGTAGGATGTTTTCAGGCTGGATATCATTATTCTTTTCTTTATCACTTTGTATAGGTGAAGGTAATTACTATGATAAAATTTCAAACTACTTTTTTCATCATGGAAAGCTGTTTGCCCCACTTTGTATTCTGCATATTGGTTATGCAGTCACACTCCGTTCTAAGAGCTGACATAGGCACAAAGTACTAGTCCACAAGTAGGGGGAGGATTTGATCTGAAGTCTTCACATAAAATTCAAAAGCAGGATAGAGTAAGTATTTATAGCCATTGCTTATTTATAGAATTTGGCATAACTTTCTCTGCTCCTATATTCCAAATACATATTTATCATCTGCTAGATGGATAACTGAGTATATTTTAGGTCATTTTTTGTCACTGTCTATGGCATTAATCTAAATAAGCATTTTGAATCTGGATTACTTTCATCAATGCTTCAAATTTTGATGATATACTATACCTAAGTACTCACGGCCTATATTTTAACATGCTCAATTCACTTTCCAAGACTGATTAAAAGACTGCTGCTTTTAGAACCCTCTCCATGAAAGCACACATTATATGACATTGCCTGTTCGCGAATATGCTTACTGGTTTCTGTTTGAAATTTCATTTCTCTTTGAAACTTATGAGAATCAATTTAATAGCACTAAAATGCATATTTTGGTCATATGATGGACTTTATATAGAAAGAAACCTATCATAATGCATAAAAAATGTAAAAGATACATAAGATATAAGTAGTTTTAATTAACTAAGGGAAGAAAATTAAGGGATATAAATGAACCAAATGTGTAATTTCATACGAATAATGGAAGATCTGAGCCTGAAATCTCCCTGGGGGCACCTGTGGATATACAGATGCCTGGGTTTTAAGGTAGTCAACAGACGGAGGGACAGAAGACAAAACCTGGGGTCTGAGAATGTTGAGATGCTGGATTGGAGACACTGACATAAAGGTGGGTGATAGAAAAAACAGTGCTAATGATGAATATTTTTGTATCTTAGCTTTGTCTATAGGTGGAGAGAAGGGGAGAAAAATAAGGTTTCAACTAAGAATTACTCACCTTAAATACATAATCATATGGGTTTGGAGTTATAATTCAAACCAAACTTGAAAATTTTAAGTGTCTTAGGTTGTCTGTGCCTCTGGGAGTAGGGCAGAACTATATTTAAATAATTTAAGAAGCAATTATTTTAAACATAAAACTTGAAGAATTGCCGTTGACAATGTTGATAAAATCATGAGCTCACAATTAAAAAAAAATACACAAAAAGAAATGAGAAAACAAGCCATCATGAGCAAGAATATAAAGAAGCCAGGAACAATAGCCTCAGATATGAAAAAGCTACAGAAATTGAAATGATCACATACATAACATGAGAAAAAAAGCTGAAAAAGAGACCCCAAATAGGTAGAAATCTGAAATATGACCCAACTGGCATAGCAAACTAGCAAGTAAAGGATTGGCTATTCAAGGAATGGTACTAGGGTAATTGGTAATACATAAGGGAAAAAATAAAAGATTGACACAAACAGAAATCAATATTGAAGTAATAAGCACTCAAATGTAAAAGATAAAACTTTCAAACTTCTAGAATATAGAAGTATTTATATATGATATAAAAACTACAAACCATAAAGAAAAAGAATTAGACCAATTACATTAAAAATAAGGAATTCTGCTTACCAAAAGTCATAATAAAGAACTGTTTTAGGTCATGAGGGATGTCTCCTATAAACAATTAGAAAATGGAAGAACTACGCATTAAATAATTCTTTTCAGACATTGGACAATAGGTAGTGCATAACTGAAATCCCTTAGAGAAGGAAAAAGTGAAGTCAGCCCTATGATCACCCCTGATTTCTGCCTGTAAGCAATTTTTAGACCAAGGCTCATGAAATGGGTCACACAGAGAGCCTGGTGGTCTCTCAGTGAAAGGATGAGACAGAGATGCCCAGGTGGTGGGGACTTAAGATGCCCAGGTCGGGAGCAGAGTGGGACCCCTTGAGTCTTTGGTAGGGAAGGTGAAGAACAATTTCCAGGAAAAGAAGGATTTCTGGGGAACTTTAAGTCAAACAATTCCAAGAGTTCACAAAAGTCTAAGAATCATCCAAGAGCACACAGGTCATAACGGAGAGGTTTTGTTGAATACATGGAGCTTTAAGTAGACATCCAAATATCAACACCTTAATTTCAGACTAAGTTAGCCCTAACGTAAAGACTACAATATGCATGAGATTAAAAAGCCTTCAAAATAGGTCCTTAAAGAATGAAATTGCTGTACCAGATCTATAATTTCCCTCCAGGAAAAAAGTCAACAATCTCTGAGTGAATACAACATGCTCCAGCAATCAATCACATAAACTTCAGTATCTAGGATCTAATCAAAAATTACAAGACATGCAAAAAAGAAGGAATATGTGATGCATTTACCAGAAGAAAAAAAAATCACTAAATTAAAAGAAACCTAGGAATCACAGAGATGATGAAATTAGCAAACAAGGACATTAAAATTATTTTAAGAAATGAACCACTACTATGTGTAATAACATGAATCAATCTCTAAGACCTTATGCTAAGTTAAAGAAGCCAGACAGATAAGACTATACACTGCATTATCCCCTGTATATAAAATGCTGGTAAATACAAAGCTTTGGGGATAGAAAACAGATCAGAGGTTGCCAAGGGCTGGGGATAGAGATAGGGGGTTTGCTGCAAAGGGACAGGAGATAAAAATCGCCTTTTGAGATGATTAAAATGTTTTTGGTTGTAGTGGTTATATGACTATTCTTAATTTATGAAAATGTTTCTTTATTGTGGTGGTGGTTACATGACTATGCATATTTGCTAAAAACTTATTGATCGGAACATGTTAAAACAATAAAATTAATTTTATATAAATTATATCTCAATAAATCTGGTATTTTTTAAAAAAGGTATTATAAGAGTGTGAAAACATAAATGGAAAATACAAGCAAATGGGAAATCAAGAAAATAAAACATATCAATAACAAAAAGTTCAATGAAAAGGACTGATAGATTAGATGATACAGAAAAAAAAGATCAGAGAACTAAAAGGTATAGCAATAGAAACTACTCAAAATGAAGCAGAGAGAGAAAAAGATTGAAAAAAGGACCTGGGAAGCAACACTGAATTCTCTAACATGCATGTCATTAGAATCCTAGAAGGAAAGGAGAAAGAAAGGAGGATAGAAAAATATATCTGAAGAAATAATGGGGCCTCTAGCACATGCTTAGGCTGTAGACATCTGGAAAGAGCATTGCTTCACCCCTAGCAACAAGATAAAGCCAAATAATCTATAAAAACATACTGTTTCTTGAATGTATCAGACAGCTAAAGTTTTATGGCAACCAACTAGCCTAAAATCTAAAGAAAGACAGGCACCTCCAAGAAGTGGGACACGAGCACTTACTCACTTGGAGCAGAACACAAGAGTATACGAAACGCCATACAAGAGGGTAAACTAAAATTTTTAGAAAAGTACTAACGGCCAAGTGTGGGTAAGAGAGAGAGTATAAAACTCCTAGGATCCACAGACACAGGGGAGTTCGCCCTCCGTCAGAGGCTCTTCTTTGCAGACTCTGACATGCTGATCATGAGAAAGATTGGGACAGGCCATTAATGAAAGCAGGTGAGTGAGGCAGGCCTGCCCAGATCCTTCTCCCCTGTGGAACAAAGCCTTAGGACTCCAAGGGGAGGACAGCAAAGGCTGTCATCTCCAGGGCACAGGGGAAGAGAAAGGAGAAAACATTCTCTATCCCTGAGGGGAGGGCAGAAGACTGTTGTGGGCCTACACCACTAGAGGTCTAAGCTGAGAGAAATCGTCTCGGCAGGCCAGCACTCCAGAAAACACTGCTAAAGGAAGCTCTTCAGGCACTTGAGGACATTATTAAAGATAGTATCTTTTAGGCCTAAACTAAATATCCCTAGAAGCTAAGTTATAGCAAAGTCCATTTTTCATGCGTTCACCAAAGAGTGAAAACTTCCCTCTCTGGAATGAAGGAATATCACCTGGAACATCGCAAACTAGAATTCTCATACCTGTTCACAAATGCTATTCTTATTATGATTATAAACCATTAATTGTTACTTTGCTAATTAGGAATCTAAACATTTAAACAAAAATAAGTTTTATTTTACGTTTCCTAAGCAAATTTTACCTCTATTTTTGAAATAGCATGAACACGTTGTAAGGAAAAACATTTAAGATGCTTTAAGGATCAAGCGGTGTTGAAGAATCTTTAAAACACCTATAAACATATGTTCAAGTACAAATAGTTTTAAACTAAAAATAGTGCCTTTTTGTTGAAACACATCTCCTAAGACACATTTTCTTTTTTTTGAGGAAGATTAGCCCTGAGCTAACATCTGCTGCCAATCCTCCTCTTTTCCCTGAGGAAGACTGGCCCTGAGCTAACATTCGTGCCCATCTTCCTCTACTTTATATATGGGATGCCTGCCACAGCATGGCTTGACAAGCAATGCCATGTCCACACCCAGGATCCGAAGTGGTGAACCCCAGGCTGCCAAAGCAGAATGTGTGCACTTAACTGCTGCAGCACCAGGACGGCCCCAAAGAAACTTTTTTGAAAAATACTTTGTTGATTCAGTAAATATTAATTGAGCACCTACTGTGTCCTGTATGGGGAAAGGGAATAAGCAGTAAACATAATGAATAAGTAAATTATTTAGTGTTTTAGAAGGTGGTGAGTTCTATAGGAAAAAGAAAAAGGAGAACTAATTAAGGAGCATCAGCAATGTGGGGTGGGGGGGGTAGATGGTACAAGCTACAATTTTAAATAAAGCGCGTAGAATAGGACTCCTTGAAAACTTGACATTTTTAAAAAACTTCAAAGTAGGTAAGGGAGTGAATCATTTGAATATCTAGAGGAAGAACATTCCAGGCAAAGGGAAGAGTAGGTGCAAACGTCCTAAGGTGGTATGTTTTGACATCTTTCTAGTTCTGATATTATCTTTGCTTTTCTCACAGTCCTGCAGGAAGGATCAAATCCTTGGGCTCTATCTCTTCTTTGCCTCCTTTACATAAAGAATTGCTTGGCCCTTGCCGACCCCTGTCTATTACGTCCTTCTTAGCAGTACCTTTTTTCAACACTTTGACGCATCCTACATAAATAGCCTCAGTTGCATTGTAAGCAATCTCCTTGATCTTTTAGTCTCACCATTCTGAGCATGGACCTTCCTTTCTCTTCTAGTAACTCCCTATTACTTGCTGGATAAAGTTCAGATTCTTAATATTTAAGGATTTCTCAACTCTGCTCTCTCATCTACCTTTTTATTCTTATTCTCCAATTCCCTCCCTCTAGGCCAAAAGTGGACCACTAACTTTCCATAACATTTCTGGCACCTGCCCACTCTTTAATTTTCTCAAGCTCTTCTCTCTCCCTAAAATGTCCATCCCACCTCTAACTGCTGTTGAACTCTAAGCAGTTCTTAAAAAACCTTATTTCTAAAATGTTTTCTGATTTCCCCAGTTGATGTGGTGGCTCCTTCCTCTGAACTTCCAAAGCACTTTGCACCACTCTTACTTCATGGATCATTCTCTGCTTTGCATTATGGTTGCTCCTAATATTATGATAGTCTTCCAGTACATTGAAGTCTCATAAATTTAGGCACAAATCTCACACATTTTTATAGCATCCATAATACACACCACAAATATACAATCAATATGGTAGCGTGAACATGTGACTGAATCTTGCAAGAAAAAGCAGAGAATATACAGTTGAATGGGATCGCACATGTCACGTTGAACAACTTTCAGAAATACGGGTTGTACAAGGGACTATAGAGATGTGTATAGTCATTCATACCTCTCTCTCCAGAAAGATTTGCTAGAGTAATAGAACTAAAAACTGACTCTGGGACTACTAACTTATTTTCTTGCTAACATTATAATAAAAGCAATAAAAATGGTGATGCTAATAACTGACCATCATTGAATGATTATTATGTGCTGGACACTGTGGTTAATGCTTTATTTGATTTATTTTATTTACTCCTCATAAAACCCCATGAAGTAGGTGTTACAATTATTCTCTTCGTTTTCAGTTGAAGAAAAGAGGATATGGTTGGTTGAGTATTTACTGAAGATTACATTACCACAATACCGCACATAGTGTTCTGGGAAAATAGAACACAAATTTTTCTCCATATATGAATTTATCTATAAATTTCCATACATTCAAAACTTTGTGTTGCTCTTTTATGAGTACTCCTGGTCTCTACACAAAGTCTCACATTTATTAATTGAATAAAATAGGATGGCTTAGTTTTCAGAATGATAGTTTTAAAATACAAATCTGGATTAATGAATCTAGAAGGGTTTTCATAAAATGACCACAGTATAATATGTTATTAAAAGTGACCAATAACAAGAAATAAATCCTTCAGATTTTACTGCTGAGTTAAAGCAGGAAGAATTCTTCCATTGAAAGTTGGGGCAAAATTCTTAAATCATCCAATAAAATACCTGCAGGTGGTCCAAGTTGTCAACACAGACTGACTTTTCCCTAAGCCTTAATTTTCTCACGGAGTTAGGAAGAGATTTTCCTAAAGAAATTACATGGATATCAATTATGATTACAAAAGACTGTGTCTGCTCCCTGAGTAATATTTGACTTCACAGTCCAAGGAATGGACTCTGGGCCTTCTAAGGCATTAGGCAGAAAGGAGTTGGGATTACTAGTGCTTTACTGGGCCCTCCATGATGAGAAAAAAATCCTTTGGATTGGACTATCATGGAAGTCTAAACCCCTGGGTTTAGAAATGGTAGAGACGATTGAGCCAGATTTTATCCTCTGTAAATTATTAGTAAAGTAAGCCAAATATTATTATTAATAATAAGTAATTATAAAGTAAGTAAAAAGTAAAGTAAGCCAAATATTTTTAGTAAAGTAAGCCAAATAAACTCATCTAATTGATGATATACAGTATCCCTAGTAAACAAAATAAGACATAGTTAATGCAACAAAAGCTAAATAAAATGAGAAATAGCATAGTATCATAAAGAGAAAGGTGTGTGCAAAGCAATGGGATTTATAACTGATTGATTAGTGGAATTATTTTAATAAGTGGAATATCAAGAAGGGTATCATTTTTATGTAAAAGATATAAAGCACAAATCAAAGATGATATGTTAACTCTATGTGGCAAGAGAAAACTTGGTCACTTACTACTTTATAAGTAAAAAAAAAACGAAGCAAAATAAATACCCTCTCATTGATCATTTAGATGAGCAAATTTAAAGCATTTTACTTCATTTCATTGTTATTCTAAATCACTGGCTATACGGTTATAAGAATCAATGAAATTAGAAACTCCTCAAAGACAGGAACCAACTATCTAGTGAAGAATTTTTGGTATCTATTTAAGTGGTATATATGATGCTTTAAAATCAGTAGGCACTCAATAAATTCTTATTGAATAAATAGCATTTGCTTTAGGTTGCTGCTGTAGGCTGTTTATGTTTATGGTTTGAGCCAACATTCATGACCTTGGTTTCACATAGAAGATTTTGAATTTGGCATTCAATTTCTCAAATGGAATTTCTAGATGACTGCATAAAATAGGCCTTTCACCGTAAGTATCTATCCCCACACTGACCAGCATACCTTATTCCAAGTATTCTTGTGCCCAGCCCCAACTAGCATAGATAAAAATGCAGGACTTCAGCTCTGTAGCTCACTTAGCAAATAGTGCACATACCATAGTCCAGAAGGCCCTGAATAAATGTTTGCTAAAGAGTGTAGCACATTTCACAAAGTAGTAGGGTTTGTAGAAAATCTCTAGCTCCCTGGGATAGGACATGATTTCCATCCCTCTGTGGGCCATATCTATTTGCAATGGAGAGAAGTGCATCGATCTGTCATGCAGTGAATCTCTCTCTCTCTGGCCACTATTGATTTCAATTTACCCAATCGACAAGATTCAAAGACTTAGTTTTAAATGAGTTGAAAGTATATGAACTGCCAAAGGATAACTATTTATCAAGGGAGCCTTGAAGCCATTGGATGAAATTGACTTGCCAGTCGCCCGTCACAGTCTACTAAATCTATCAGAGCTGGATGAGTGCAGATATGTTTCAACCGAACAAGCCTCTTATTCCCTTTTGCTATTCTAATGCTCCAACCAGTTTCAAGCCATCTACTCTTACTGTTTTTAACAAACAGGTATCTTCACTTACTTAACTCATTATGTGTAACAAACCGATTTAACACTCAAAAAGTGGGGTCCTAATGATAATTATTAACTCATCTCAGGGTCTCAGGAAGTCTATAAGTCACCTCCATGCTCCAATTTCTTCGTCTGTACAATGCATATCTTAGCAGCTGTTCTTCTCAAACTTGCCATCATTCTCATCTGCCCACACCTCACAAGGAAACACTGAGGATAAGTGAGAAAATGGATTCTATGTCCAAGCAGGCAGTCATTCCAGTGGTCCACTCACGAACAGAAAGGACTCCTTCCACATTCTCCTCTATTGTCACACTTGTGTGCCCCCTCCCTACCACAACATCTGCAAATATCTAATAACAAAAATAGGGAGTTGTGCTGACTTTAAGGTCAGCAGAGTTTTATTTCCTGGATTACTGGGCATAATATGATCATCTCTTCTGATGCTGGTCAATTTCTCTTATAGTCTACCTTTCCAAGTGAACATTTGAGTGCCACTCTCAAACAGAAGCAAAGGTAAATTCAGTCCATTTCTGTTTCTTTTCTTGGCTAACAGGATTACCTACTCAAGCACAATTTTTCTTCAAGTATTACCCTCCAACCACCCTATCCAAATCCAGCCTAGTCCCACATTCTACCATTTCTTCTACCACAACATCTCTAAGTCTGCGGCTTCTCTTGTTTAGCCCCTCTTTATTCCTTTCTAAACTTATTACAATAGTTAGAGATATAAGGAATCACTTCTGCATTCCCATTATTGGCAGAATTATCTTTTAAAACACCAAACTTATCATGCCATTCACCTCCTTACAAGCACTTCCCCTCACTTATAAAGTCCAGAGTCATCAGAATGTCAATAAAGCTCTTCGACATCTGGCAAGTCTCTCAGCTATACTCTGTTGATGACTGAATTCTAGTTACACCACATTACTGACTCCTATAGGTTAGGTTCCGCCAGAAGAAGACCCTTGGATATGATTGGAGGGAAAGTAATTCATTTGGAAAATAGTCCCAGAAAGAACCAGTAGGGAGGTGTGAAACAGAAAGAGAAGGAAGTCGATCAGAATATGCTAATAAGTGATCACTGTTGGGGCTCAGATGTGCACGATTCCCTTGGAGACTCTGGGTGACCCTGTAGAACACACCTCAAAGTCATCTCACCTAAAGGGCAAGTGTACTGGGGTATTTGTCCTTTAATTTGCATCTGTCATACTTTGAAGGCAGCTCCAGAGCGCATTTGCTCCCTGACACTTCCAGCCAATAGGCTGAGCACAGGTCTGTGGCCAGAGAAGGCCCTCAGGCAGAGCTTCAATGCTGGAAATGAGGAGCCACCAGCATGAAGGTAGACAGAATGCTGCGGGGACCTAGCCAGGATGCCAGGAGTGTCTGTTACACTCACAAATCTGCAAATACGCCATGTTCCTTCCCACCTCTGCCATGCTTTTCTGTTTCTGTTCATTTTCAATACTGATATCTCTATCTGAAGTGCCTTAACCCCACTTTTCCTCCTGGTGAAAAGCCTACATCCCTTGAGACTTCTCTACATGTACCAGGCTTGTTGGACTCTCTGTCTTCTGGCTACCCAAGATTCTGTTCAGATCCGTCATAGACCAGCAACTACATTACTGTAAATATGTTTCTACTTCCATCCCTTCCCTGCCCAATGTAGATCACTCATATTTAAGTTAGTAACATGTCCTTTACTGTGATTGCATTTTTTCAAACAGAAATGTTCAGAGTACAGATCCAGAGCATAGAGCTATAAGGGCCCTTGGAGAATATTCAGTTCAGTCTTTCATCTCACAGGTGAGAAGTGTCTTAGTTAGTTTGGGCTGCTATTACAGAATACCATAGGCCAGGTGGCATAAACAACAAACATTTTTTCTCCCAGTTCTAGTGGTTGGGAAGTCCAAGATCAAGGTGCTGGCCAATTTGGTTCCTGGTGATGGCTCCATTCCTGGTTTGCAGAGGGGCATCTTCTCACTAGCTCCTCACCTAAAGGAGAGAGATCATCTTTCTCATGACTCTTCTTATAAGTATAAACAGGCTTTCTCATGTTTGCAATATGAATAGGCTGAGAATTCTACAAATCTTTAAGTTCCAGTTCCTTTTTGCTTAATAATTCCACCTTCAAGTTATTTCTCTCTTCTCACATTTTACTATAAGCAGTCAGGAGAAGCCAAGCCACACCAACACTTCACACAGAAATCTGCTAGCTAAATATCCAACTTTCTCTCTCAGAAGTTCTATTTTACACAAAACCCTAGAACATGAACACAATTCAGCCACGTTTTCTGCTACTTTATAACAAGGATTGCCTTTTCTTCATTGTCCAGTTACATGTTCCTCATTTCCATTTGAGACCTCATCAGAATGGCCTTTACCATCCATATTTCTACTAACATTTTGTACGTGATTATTTATGTATTCTCCAAGAAGATGGAAACTTTCCCTACTGCTCTCCTCTCTCCTTTACGGTCTTTCACCAGAATGGCTTTTATAACTCCCTTCACAACAATCTCAGCTTCTAGCATGCATCTCAAAACTCTTCCAGCCTCTACCCATTACTCAGTTCCAAAGCCACTCCTGCATTTTTAGGTATTTTTTACAGTAACACCCCCACTTTTCAGTACCAATTTCTTAGTTCAGGTTGCTATGACAAATTACCTTAAACTGACAACAAACTTTTCTCATAATTCTGGAGGCTACAAGTCCGAGATTAGGGTGCCAGCATGCTCAGGTTCTTGGTGAGTGCCCTCTTCCTGGTTTACAGATGGCTGTAATGCATACCTGAGACCCCTTCTCACTGTGTCTTTACATGGTAGAAAGAGAGCTAACTAGCTCTCTGAACTCTTCTTATAAAGGTGCTAACCTCATTCATGAGGGCTCCACCCTCACAATCTATTTACCTCCCAAAGGCCCCACCTCCAAATACCATCCTAATAAAATTGGGATTAGGATTTCAACATATGAATTTAGGGGGACACAAACATACAGTCCATTGCATGTGCCCACCTGGATACCTATTAGCACCAATCTTAATTCTCTTTCACATCAATTACCCCACTGTCCTTCTCTGACACACTTTCCAAATTATAGTGTATACTATGATTTGAGTATGCCATCTCTTGCTAGGTAAGGAAGCTCATTGAGATTTAATCTCTCTCATTTATCTCTATACCCCCATAGTACCTTACATGTGATATTTTCTGCATAATTAATAGGTAAATGAGCACACAAGTGAATCAATAACAACAAAAAGAAATGGACCCCTTGTAACTGAGAAAATTAGCCACTGTGAACTGAGCATGCCCTTTCTTATTCCAGAGATGATTAACAATTTTACCTAAATCTAGTGTCCCTAATAAGAACTCAGGTATACTCTTTTAACATGATTTTTTATTTAATGACCTTTTAAGCTTTTTCTAGATATTTTGATACCTTGGTACAATGAATAGTATTTTTCTTTCTTCCATTGGGGTAGCTAGTCCCTGAAACAGAGATTACTTAGTACATTTCTCCCTTCACACTGGGGTCATCTAAATTGGGGGGAAAACCAAGCACTGGGCTAATATCAAATATAGTTAAACTGCTTACTTAAAATTTTCTTTTTGAAATATTTTTACTATTGTAATATTGAGCCTAGGGTGCCTACAATATTTCTGTTTACTTATTGTTGTGCAATGAACCCCAGTAGATCCCTGAAATATAGGAGACAGAGAGGACTAAAGCATAAGTCTTCAGAAGAGCGAAAAGAAGAAAAAAATCATGTCCTTTGATACAAGAATGATAAGACAACTAAAATGGTTATTTAATTCTGACTGAAGGAAACATCTGAGGTGGTAGACACACTGCTTTTCTCCTTTTTTATATTTTTCAAATCTTCACTGATAAATGTTTTTCTAAAACTTGAAATGGCCCTCATATATACTTAATGATTGGGAACCTTTGTTTTTGGAAAGGAGAACTTTTAAGCTTAATTTTATGTTGTTTATTTATTTTTTAGAAGAAAAAATGTCTTAGCTCTCATCAATGATAATTATCATTTTCTCTGTTTTTAAAAAGTAAAAAAAGGCTTTTTTATACTTTTGAGATATTTTTGGTTTAGAAACCATTGTTTGAAGGATGAAAAATTCTGATGGAATCTATTTATGAAGCACAGGTAGGAAATATTAAATCGCTAATGAGTGAAGGGGTGTTGGCAAAAGTGATGCAGACAAAACCTGCTGAGGGATTTTTTGGTAATATTATGTTTTAGGGGTGCTTAATTTATTGCTACAGAAGTGAATTACATGCACCAAAAACTCCACTATTTCATGGAAAAAAGGATGAAGTCTCCTAACACTTTTACTTAGGGCATTTGTAGAAATACATTTCTTTAGCTTGTAAATTTAAAAGTTTCTACTGAAAAAAACAAAATGACAACCCACGAACTGGGAGAAAATATTTGCAAATCACTTATCTGACAAAGGGTTGATCTCCAAAATAAATAAAGAACTCATACAACTCAACAAAAAAAAACCCCAAACAACCCAATCAAAAAATGGGCGGAGAATATGAACAGACATTTTTCCAAAGATGATATACAGATGGCCAATAGGCACATGAAAAGATGTTCAGCATCACTAATCATCAGGGAAAAGCAAATCAAAACTACAATGAGATATCACTTTATACTGGTCAGAATGGCTATAACTACCAAGACAAAAAACAACAAATGTTGGAAAGGATGTGTAGTAAAGGAAACCCTCACACTGCTGGTAGAAGTGCAAACTGGTGCAGCCGCTATGGAAAACAGTATGGAGATTCCTCAAAAAACTAACACTAGAACTACCATATTACCCAGCTATCCCACTACTGAGTATTTATCCTAAGAACTTGAAATCAATGATCCAAAGAGATTTATGCACTCCTATGTTCATTGCAGCATTATTCACAATACCCAAGATGTGGAAGCAACCCAAGGGCCCTTCTATGGATGAATGGATAAAAAAGATGTGGTGTATATATACACAGTGGAATACTACTCAGCCATAAAAAAGACAAAATCATCCTATTTGCAACAACATGGATGGACCTTGAGGGTATGATGTTAAGTGAAATAAGCTAGACAGAGAAAGACAAATACTGCATTATTTCACTCATATGTGGAACATAAACAAATACACGGATAAAGAGAACAGATTAGTGGTTACCAGAGGGGAAGAGGATTAAGGGGTCGGCAGAAGAGATAAAGGGGCACATATGTATGGTGATGGATAAAAATCAGACTACTGGGAGTGAGCACAATGAAGTTTATTCATAAATTGATAAATAGCAATGTACACCCAAAACTACACAATGTTGTAAACCATTATAATCTCAATAAGATTACTTGGAAAAAGAAAAGAAAAGAAAAAAATCCTTTCTACTAGAGGAAAACAGCAGCTGGTCAAATTCAAACATATTATTCTTATACAGATAACAAACAGTGATGACAACAGCAAAAATCCAAGAACAAAATTTTCAGTGTTTTTGTAATTTCTCTTAAATATTCAATGCATCCCAAACCACAGGACACCTTAGTTGCAATTCAGAAACTTTTGGCTTTCCTTTTAGTTCTTTCAGGCCAGGGTAAGTTGGTATATAAGTTGGTTTCCTCAGGGCCTGCATGAGTGTTAATGAACTATCCAAAGACGACATAATAAAAAATGTTGTGTTACTGAGTTTGAGCCATTTCCCAAGTCGTATAAGGAGCTGGAGCAAAGTGTCAATAATCCAAAGGTCAGAGGCTTCCAGAAGTCTCTTTGTTCAGGAAAGAATACTCTGCTGGTTGGATCAGGATTCAACAGTCTCAGCAATTTACCAAATCAAATTAATATGTTAGTTTCAGATGTCAGACACAATGAAGAAACTTTATGCAAGAAGAAAAAAACCTTAACTCTTTTTCTTGAAGCATCGATGTAGACATATTAATGCATATGAATGTGATCTTTGACAATAATGCACTGAAATGAATGATTTTGGAATCATTAACTGAGATTATTCCTGGGAATGAGTTTCTTACAAAGTATATGAAGCATATTTTCCACCAAATCTGCAAATATTTCAATTTGACAAGGAATGAAATTTTTAGTAGTACTGTGAAAAATTAGAAGGCAAAGCTTTTGATGGTTACTTATTTGGCAAGATCTGACCAGGAAAAAAAATGTGTTGAGAAAGGGGGGACAAAAAGAAAAAAAAATTAATGGTAATCACAGATTTTTCTTAATTAGGAAATGGGAAAAGTATCTTAATCTCTTTTTATTGGATTATCATTACCATTTATGAAATTTTATTTGTAAGACATAGGTGCAATTATTCCCAAACCTATATCCATGTCTTACAATGTGATTTTGCAGATCCTCTTATATCCATTGCTGTTAAGAGGTTAATTTTCCCACCCCTAGCACTTGGGCTGCCTTGTGACTTAGCTAGTGGAATGTGGCAAAATTGATATGTGTCAGTCCTGAGCCTAGGCCTTAAAAGGCCTGGACACCTCTGTACTCCCTCTTGCAACTCTGATCAGTTGCTATTTGAAAAGCCCAGGCTAGTCTCCTAGATGACAGGAAACATGAGCATCTATTGCCTGGGTGGCCCGCGGTTGGCAAATAGCCAACCACCAGAAACATGAGTGAGGCCATTCTGGACCAAATAGGCAACTTGCCAGCAAAACGCAGATACACAGACAAGCCTAGCCAAGACCGGCTGATCCTACTCCAGATCAGCAGATCCATCCAGCCAACCTTCACGTGTGAAGAAAATTAAATGGTTATAGTCTTAAAGCCACCAAGTTTTGGGGCTGCTTTATTATAATATAACAGAAAACGGACGTACCATTTGAAAACTTTATTCATCTTATTATCTATTTTTTCTAATCTAATTAGATCTCACTTAAGATCTAACTGAATAAAATTGAGAAAGATTCCAATGAAGATATTTATGCTCTAACTGCTCATTTATTCTGAACATAGTTTTAAGGTATCTTGCTACACAGCAGAGTAAAAATTGTTATAAAAAGGCAAAACCAATGCTCCTTCTAGTCTGGTTGTGTATATGAATAGGGTAGTGGAGGAGCTAATACATAAGGACAGGATAGCTTGTCTCTGTAGTGCCTTCTTTCCATTTTCAGAGACTAGTGAGGCAGGGAAAAAGGAAAGGATGAAATTCCAAAGCTTCTGTGTGTTCTGTGCTGCTAAATTTGAGATCTGAAGTAAAAGGCTCTTTTACGGCAATGCTTTGCAAAACTGTGGAAACCAGGTATGATCAGCACAAGGAAATAATAGGGCTTTGGGGTTTGTCAAATACTGTGATGGGATCTAGGATATGCTCCCCACCCCCCAAGACAGCACCTTGACATACTGAATATTTTAAGCTGAAGGAGTTTGAGAAAATGGCAGAAGCACAAAGGTCACTCTGACCTTTACCTCAGCCTTCTCTCCTGAACAGGCCATAAAACTCTCTGTGAAGGGTGCCCTCCCAGTACCCAGAGGAAAGCAGCAGCCGCATCTTGAAGACAATGGGAGGCTGAGAAGAATCCAAACTAACCTTGCTAATTTCCCCCAGTTGACTACACTTACCTCATAGTCTTTGCTCTCTCCTATTTCTCCATGACTGTACACCCTTCATCAGACCTAGCATAAAAATATTCTGATTTAACCATTTCTTTGAGTCTTCATTTCCTTAAGAAGGCTCCGTGTCATGTGAAACTAATATTAAACAAAGGTGTCTGCTTTTCTCCTGTTAATCTATTTTCGTCAGTTTAATTTTCAGAACCAGCCAGGGACCCTAAGACAGTCAAGGAAATGTTTTTTTCTCCCCTACAACTCTTTTCTTTTTTTAAAATTATTTGACTTTCTTAACATTCACAACCAGTATTAGCCTAGGAGAGCAGTGGATGTTGAAGGGGAAGTTGTTCATAATACATTGAAGAATCACATAAACCCAGTGAGTGGAGGAGAAAGTTTTAGAGAAGCCCTCAAATTCAAGTTACTCTGGCAACCCTAGGAGTCCATACCTTCTAAGAGAGAGGCATTGGTTCAAATGTTACGTTATTCTCAGTTTACATGGAGACTGAGGCTCAGAGCAATTAAAACAACTTAATAAAAGTTGCTTTGCTCATAAATTTCAGATACTACAGTCTCAGAAGAATCTATTTCACTTCAAAACAAGTTTTCTAATAAAACCAACCTTCAGGATTAGTTTAGAATATCTTTTTTGCCAATGTAATCCCTTGGGTCTTATCTAAAACCTCTTCTTGGGGCCGGCTCCGTGGCTGAGTGGTTGGGTTCGCGCGCTCCGCTGCAGCAGCCCAGGGTTTGGACTCTGGGCGCCGACATGGCATGGCTCATCAGGCCACGTTGAGGTGGCGTCCCACATCCCACAACTAGAAGGACCTGCAACTAAGATATACAACTGTGTACGGGGGGGGGGGGGGGGCGGGGGGGAGCGGTTTGGGGAGATAAAGCAGAAAAAAAATAAAAAATAAAAAAAATGAAACCTCTTCTTAAAAAATGGAAAAATGTGTCTGTGATTTTATTCTCAATCTATTTTGGATTGAAAATTAACATAGATAACCAGAATTCTTGTTATATAGATCCTCTAAAAGTTGCAATCATCCTTAATTTTTCCAAGAAGAGTAACAGGAGGCACGGCTAGAATTTGTTTTTAACATTTTATCATTTTGTACCAATGCAGGTATATCCTCTCAAAGAAGATTTTTTAATTTGCAGGTTCAACCTGAATGAGTCATGTTGTTTCTCAAACCTGTGGCTTATATTTTATCTAATCCTCTGCAAAATGTTAGTTGCCTTCCACGTTCAACTAATAAATTCTTAAATTGTCAAGTAAATTACACCCAGAAACAAAAATAAAAGATAGAAGAGCAGTAGCTGAGTCTTTGTTATTGGATTAACATCATCCTTGGTAGGTTTTGTGCTTAACTTATTTCATCTTCATTTTCAAGAAAAATAAGATTGTCATTTTCTTGACATTAAATTGACATTTAAAAACTGAATAGGCTCGATTTTTCTGGAAAATGGACATCTTAATAAATATCTGTGCCATACTACCATGGTAACTACATTTAGAAAATGTATTTCCTTGAGAATTGAAATTATATTGTTTGATAAGTGTTGTTTAAAAGTACCAAATTGTTTACTAATAATACTCTAGCTGATGGAGACTAGAGAAAGTGATGGAAATTAACTCCTCATAAAGACAATACTGAAGTTCTAACACTGGTGTTTCTCATATTTCCAAGGAATTTGTAAAGAGACATTTATTGAGCATCTTTTATACTCCAGTAGCTACGCCAAGAGACAGGGGCAATAAGACATACACAGCTCCTCAAGAAGCTCAAAACTTTAGCCAGATACACAGATAACAGGCAGATGAGACATAATGTCACAAGTGCCATTGGAGAAGCACAGGAAAGAACTATAAAGGAATTATCTAGTTAGGAAAACTTTATTGTGGCATGACTTAATTCCTTGTCTGTTGCCTTGAGACCCAGCGTGCTTCAGTTACCTCATGAATGTCTTTGTAAGTAGTTGATCCCAAAAACACATTGATCAAACTCTGAATTTGTCTGTCACTTATATCTGAAAAGAGGATGTCTTCAATAGGAATCATATTCCAGGAATTCATGTCAAAATAAACTACAAAACCTTGGTGAGGGTGGAACTTACAGACTAGTGGAAGAGATAAATAATCCATAAGTACGGCATATGTTATCTGTGTTTTACCCTCCTTCTATTTCTAGCGACTGGTGGGGCAGGGAAAAAAAGAAAGGACAAAATTCCAAACTTCTGGCTATTCTCTATGCTGCCAGAAGTTGAGATCCACAGAAAATAACTTTTTATATAGTCATTCTTTGCAAGACTATGGAAACCAAGCGTTATTGGCACAAAGAAAGGAACTTGACAAATCCTCTCTCCAAAAGGCAACAATGAAACTGGACAAAATTGTCACAAACAACCATTTCAAGACTCAGGAAATCAACTAAATCCTTAGAACAAATAGAGAAGCATTTGTTTAAGAAAAACTACTAAACCTTTGGCAAAAACAGTGCAGCCCTGGTTAGGGCAAGCAATGGAATGACTAGCCAGATATTCAACAGGGAGATCCAGGGGATGGGATGGACATAGGGAACTTTGATAAGCATCCACACATCCCTGGAGGTCTGGAAGGCTGTGCTTATGTGCAAGGCTTTGTGCATGCACAGAAGACGCCAGAGAGGGAGCAAGTCATCCACTTATTCCCTGGCTGAACATGGTGCCATATGCACATACAGAAGAAATGCAAAAGGATCCACTGGAAAGAAAAAGCCTGAGATCTGAATACGTTCTCCAACACACATACAGACTCACAGATTCCATGCAGAGAGTGGAAGGGTTACTGTCTCAAGGTGCTTGAGTATAACCTCTATTTAATCATTGGCTGAGTTATAAAGACACAGGAGTGACCACCAGGAAGCTGGATTTTATAAAAAAAGAACTAAAAATTTTTTTGAGCAGAGACTTTAAGGGAGGCACACTAAGCGGGAAACAGACTATGTTTAGTTCAAACAAGTAAAAAACAAAAATATTAAAAACAGAATCCAGAGTTGCTATAATGTAATATCTAAGATATTCATTTTTCAACAAAAATTAAGAGATACAAATAAATAGGAAAATGTGGATGCAAGTTTTGGATTTAGCAGACAAAGACTTTATAGTAGTTAATATATTCAAAAAAGTTAAGGAAACCACGTACAAAGAACTTTTTAACAGCTTTGAGATGGAGTTCACAAACTATATAATTCACCCACTTAAAGTATACAATTCAGTGACTTTTGGATTCACAAATATGTGCAACTATCACCTCAGTCAGTTTTAGACCATTTTCATTACCTCAAAAAGAAATGCCATCCTCTTTAGACATCACCTTCTATTCACTATTTTACGCTCCAGTCCCAAGCAGTGACTAAACTATTTTCTATCTCTCTATATTTGTCTATTCTAGACATTTCATGTAAATGGAATCATAAAATATTTGCTTTTTTGTGACTAGCTTTTTACACTTGGCATCATGTTGTCAAGGTTCATCTGTCTTTATCTTAGGGGAAAGCATATATGCTGTACCATGTTATCTCTTCATTCCTTTTATGGCCAAATAATATTCCAGTGTATGGATATACTACATTATGTTTGAACATTCTTTATTTGATGTACATTTGGGTTATTTCTACCTTTTGGCTATTATGAATAATACTGCTATAAACATTCATGTTCAAATTTTGTGTGTATATAGTCAATATCTCTCTTGGGTATATACCTAGGAGTGTAATTGCTATAACTCTATGTTTAACTATTTCAGGAACTCCCAAACTGTACCACTTTATACCTTCTACCAGCAGTGTATGCAGGTTCTGATTTCTCCACATATTTACCCGGGCTTGTTCTTGTCTGACTTCTTGATTCTAGCCACCCTAACATGCATGAAATGGTGTCTCATTGTGGTTTTTATTTGCATTTTCCTGATGGCTAATGATATCGAGCATCTTTTCATGTTCGTATTGCCCATTTGCGTATTTTCTTTGGTAAAATGCTTATACAGATCCTTTGCCAACTTTTTTTCCTCTTTTTTATTTTTTTGCAGGCAAAGATTCTCCCTGAGCTAACATCTCTTGCCAATCTTCCTCTGTTTTTTTCTTTTTCTCCCCAAAGCCCCAGTACATGGTTGTATATCCTGGACTAGAAGAACTAGTCCTTCTAGTTCCTCTATGTGAGCTGCTGCCACAGCATGGCAACTGACAGATCAGCTTGTATGGCAGGAAAAAGACCAGAGCTGCAGAGGCAGTAAAAGCACCAAACTTTAACCACTAGGCCAACAAGACTGGCTCCTTTCCCCTTTTTTTTTTTTTTTTTTTTTGCTGAGGAAAATTCACTCTGCACTAAAATCTGTTGCCAGTCTTCCTTTATCTTGTATGAGGGTCACTGCCACAGCATGGCTGATGAGTGGCTGGGCCCAGGATCCAAACCCGCAAACCCAGGCCACTGAAGCAGAGCATGCTGAACTTACCCACTAGGCCATGGAGTTGGCCTGTCTTTGCCCATATTTTAATTTTTGTGTGTGCGTTTTGGTTTTTTTTATACAGACAAGCCCGACAAGTGTGCTTCTTTCTTTCTTTTTTTAAAGATTGGCATCTGAGCTAACATCTGTTGCCAATGTTCTTTTTTTTCTTCTTCTTCTTCTTCTTCTCCCTAAAGCCCCCCATTACATAGTTGTATATCCTAGTTGTGAGTGCCTCTGGTTGTGATATGTGGGACACCGCTTCAGTGTGGCCTGATGAGCAGTACCATGTCTACACTCAGGATGTGAACCATCAAAACCCTGGGCCACCAAAACAGAGCACATGAATTTAACCACTCAGCCACTGGGCTGGCCCCTAATTTTTTTTCCTTTTTATTATTGAGTTGTATGAGGTCTTTCTATAGTCTTGAGTAAGTACTTTATCATATATGTGATTTGAAATTAGTTTCTCCACTTGTGTGGGTTGTCTTTTCATGTCCTTGATAGTGTCTTTTTAAGCACAAAACTTTTAATTTTGATGAAGTTCAGTTCATTTATTTATTTACTTTTGCTTCTCTTGGTTTTGGTGTTACATCTAAGAATTCATTGCCAAATTCAAAGTCACAAAGATTTACCTCTAAGTTTTCCTCTAAGGGTTGTATAGTTTTAACTATAACATTTAGGTCTTTGACTCCTTTTGAGTACATTTTTATATATAGTGTAAGATAAGGGACCAAACTTTTTTGTTGTTGTTGTTGCATGTGGATATCCAGTTGTCCCAGAACCATTTTTTGAAAATACTTTTCTTTATCTATTAAGAGGTCCTGGCACCATTGTTGAGAAACAGTTGACTGTAGATGTTTGAGTATATTTCTAGGCACTCAATTCTATTACCTTGATCTACATTCTTATGCCAATACCACAATGTCTTCATTACTGTTGCTTTTTAGTAAGTTTTGAAATTGGAAAGTGTGAGTGTTCCAACTTTATTCTCCTTCATCAAAATTGTTTTGGCTATGTTGGCCCCTGGCAATTCCATGTGAATTTTTAGGATCAGCTGGTTAATATCCACAAAGAAGTCAGCTGGGATTCTGATAGGGGTTGCATTGAACCTGTAGCTCTATTTGGGGATATTTCCATCCTGAACAATATTAACTTTTCTGAGCGACTAATATGTTTTTCCAATTATTTTGGTCTTCTGAACTTTCTTCCAACAATGTTTTGTAGTTTATAGGAGTACGTATTATAGGTTTTGCACGTTTGTTAAGTGTACTCCTATTTTATGTTGCTGTTGTAAATGGAATTGAAATTGTTTTATTTTAATTTTTGTAATGTTCTTACAACTGTATAGAAATACTATAGATTTGTACATTGATCTTGTATCCTGTAAACTTGATGAACTTGTTTATTAGTTCTAACATTTTTTAACATATTTTTTAGGATTTTCTATATTTAAGAAGATATTATCTGCATATAGAGATAGTTTTACTTCTTCCTTTCTAATCTGGATGCCTTTCATTTCTTTTCATTTTTTTGTATTACCTAATTACCCTGGCTAGACCCTCTAATACAATGTTGAGTAGAAATGGTTAGCACAGTCATCCTTGTCTTAAAGGAAAGCATTTAGCCTTTAATTATTAGTGATGACATTAGCTGTGGTTTTTTCATAGATATCCTTTATCAGATTAATGAATATACCTTCAATTCCTAGTTTGAGAATTTTTAATCACAAAAGGTGTTGGCTTTCATCAAATAGGTTGAAATTAAAAAGATAGGAAAAAATATACCATGCAGATTGTAACCTTAACAAAACTGGATGGCTATACTAATATCAGACAAAATAATCTTTAATACAAAAAGTATTACTAAAGACAAAGGTGATGTTTCATAGTGATAAAGTATTATTTCATTATGGAAATATAATATTGTGAACACATATGTACCCAACAAGAGAATCCCAAAATACATAAAACAAATGCTGACATTAATTGAAATAAAAATAAGCAATCCAACAATAGTTGGAGACTTTAATACCTGAGTCTCTTCATTGATAGAACAATAAGATAGAAAATCAACAAGGATAAAGATTTGAACTCTATCAGCTCACTTGACCTAACTGAAATCTAGAGAACACTCCGCACAACAAAAGCAAAACATATATTCCTTTCAAGAGAACATGAAACCTTCTCTGGGATAGACCCTATGCTAGTCCAGAATACAAGTCTTAATAAGTTCAAAATGGCTAAAATAACACGAAGGACATTCTCCCACCATAACAGAATTAAATTAGAAATAGGCAATAGAAAGAAATTTGGGAAATCTCTAAATATTTGGAAATTAAACAATATAATTCCAAATAACACAAGGGTCAAAGAAGAAATCACAAGCAGAATTGGAAAATGTTTTTAAATTAAATTAACCTGAAAACATAAGAGATAAAAATTTGCAGGATGCAACCAAAGCAGTGCTTAGAGAGAAGTCCATAGCTTTAAACTCCCATATTAGGAAAGTAGAGCGATCGCAAGTTAATCACCTAAGATTCCACCTTAAGAAACTCCAGAAAGAAGATCATATTCAACCCAAAGCAAACAGAAAAAGGAACCAATAAAGATTAGAGATTAAATAGAAAATAAAAAAACAGTAGAGGAAAGGTCAACGAAACCAATTTTCTTTGAAAAGATGAAAAAAATTAACACATTTTTAGATAGACTGACAAAGAAAAAAAGAGAGAAGACACAAATTAGCAATATCAGGAACAAATTTAGACTCTTATATTGTACCATACACAAACACTAACCCAAAATGGGTTGTACACCTAAATGTAAGAGCTAAAACTATAAAATTAGAAAACTACATGGAAAAATTCTTGAGGATTTATTTTAGCAAAGAGCTCTTATATATGACACCAAAACGTGATCTATAAAAAACAATATTGAGGGGCTGGCCCTGTGTCCGAGTGATTAAGTTCGTGCGCTCCGCTGCGGCGGCCCAGGGTTTAGCTGGTTTGGATCCTGGGCGCAGACATGGCACCATTCGTCAGGCCACATTGAGGCGGCATCCCACATGCCATAACTAGAAGGACCCACAACTAAGATATACAACTACGTACGGGGGGGATAAAGCAGAGAAAAAAAAATATTGGCAACAGTTGTTAGCTGAGGTGCCAATCTTTAAAAAAAATATACATTGATAAGTAAATTTCATCAAAATTGAAAACTTACATACTTCAAAATACGTTAAGAAAATAAAAAGACAAATCAAGGACTGGAAGAAAATATTTGCAAATCACATATTTGATAAAGAACTTGTATCCAGAATCTATAAAGAACTCTTACAACTCTTACAACTAAACAATTAGAAGACAACCAACCTCAATAAAGAATGAGAGAATGGTTGAATAGATATTTCATCAAAAAAGATAATAATGGCAAAGAAGCACATGAACAGATAGTAAACATTATTAGTTATTAAGGAAATGCTCATTAAAGCTCACACCCATAGAATGGCTACAATCAAAAAGACAAACTATAACAGATGCTAGTGAGGATGAGGAGAAACTAGGACCCTCACACTTTGTTGGTGGTAATGTCAAAAAAGCACCTCAGAGAACAGTTTGGCCGTATGGCAGAGAGACTCTAAAATGGTCCCCAATAATTCCCAGCTCTTAGTAGTCACTCCTCTTGTAATCACCTCCCCTTGAGTCTGGGTATGACATGTGACTTGTTTCTAACAACTAGAATATGGTAAAGGAATGTTGCAATCTTACAAAACGTAATCATGAAAATAGTATCTTGCTAGCAGACTCTCTCCCTTGCCAACTTGATGAAGAAAGCTGCCATGTGGTGAGCTGTCCCACAGAGAGGCCCACAAGGCAAGAAAGGGAAGGTAACCCCTGGCCGACAGACAGCAAGAAACTGAGGCCAACAGTCTCCCGACCCATAAGGAAATAAATTCTGCCAATAACCACATGCGATTGGATGCAGATTCTTCTCAAGCTGAGAGTTGAGATAAAACCATAGCTGGCACCTTGACTGTAGCCTTGTGAGAGACCCAGGACCAGAGGACCCAGCTACACCAAGCCCAGACTCGTGACACACAAAAACTGTAAGATAATAAATCTGTGTTGTTTTAAGTCTCTGAGTCTGTAGTTTGTTTTTACACAGCAAATGATAACTAATACAGGAAGTTTCTTAAAAAGTTAAACACTGACTTACCATACAGCCTAGTAATTCCAATCCTAGTTATATACCCAGGAGAAACAATAACATATGTCCACACAAATATTTATACACATACGTTCAAAGCAGCATTATTTGTAATAGCCCAAAACTGGAAATAATCCAGCTATTCATCAACTGCTAAATAGACAAACAAAATGTGGTATATCTATTCTAGAATAATATTTTGCAATTAAAACAAACTAGACAGCAACACCAACGAACCTCAAAAACATTGGTAAGTGAAAGAAGACATATGCAAAGACTATATATTTATGATTCCTTCTATATGACATATTCATAAAGGGCAAATCTTCTGAAACAGAAGCTCAGTGGTTGACTGGGGCTGGAAGTGGGAGTGGGGCTTACTATAAAAGGACAGGAGGGATCCTTAGGGTGATAGACATGTTCTAAAGCTAAACTGAACTGATGGTTACCCAACTCTACGAATTACTAAAACTCACTGAATTGTACATTTACAGTAAGTGAAATTTATGATAGGTACATTGTATTTTAATAAAGTTTTTTTTTAAATCTTGATGGAGATCCTACCTTAGGAAGAATTATTTTCACTCTGGTCACTGTGTCCCTGCAACGTGGCCCCAAATGGAAGCCACAGTTTACTTTAATCAAACCACCAAGAACTCCCCCAGCCAAAACTGACTCTTCTCAGACTTTGGCTTCTCTGAACAGCTAAAAGGAGGAAGAGCAGTGTGGTCTAGCTACAGACCTTGACAGAAAGAGGTAACTTCTGAGCTGGGTCTTGAAGGAAAAGTAGGATTTATAGAGACTGGAAGGAAGAGCATTATAAGGAAAAAAAAAAAAGAGCATGAAAAAACAAGATATATTTGAGGAAGACTAAGTAGTTTGTTTTAGCTGAAATATTGTGGAAGGAGGAAAATCTACAGATAAGAACAACAGGATTCTTAACATGGGCTGGTCTTAACAGGTAGAATCTCTGATGATCATTATCATTTTCTTCACCAGAAAATGTTTACTGAGAACATGCTGCACACAATATTATATTGTAGGGATAAAATAGAAAACATATATTCTCGGTAGACCTAGCATAAGCATTAAAAAATAGTAAAATTATAAAGCAGGAAGAATTCTCTCTGACAATACTTGTCTTGTTATATTTTCCCCTCATTGTCCTTACATAAACAGAGAAGAAAATGGTAAAAGAAATCTAAGCTATTTTGCCTCCACTCCTAAAGATTCTCTAACCCAGAAACCAGAGGAGCAAGGAAAGAGGTGCATAGTGATCTGATAACTCCCTTTTTCTTGACCCTAAATTGAAATAGATACATCTTATAAGGTCAGAGATTCCAGTTCTAATTACTAACTTTGCCAACTTGTGCTTCTAAAGTGCTGCTAATGGCTGGTAAATATTATTCTCACTCCAAGTAACGAGACGAGGGAAACCTAGCCACAAAGCAACATACAGGGCCCCCCGCGGCTTATAGAGAAACGAAAATCAAAGTCATGATGAAAAAAGGATAGCTATTTCTCAACATCTAAAAGGAGAGTCTTACTGTGGTCTTGTCTTTTTAGACTTTGTGGAAGACATGATGATAAAGAACACACGTCCTTGGAGCTAGAGTCAAGTTGCTGACATAAAGACTGCGCTACAATATGCTTTGCCTTCTATCCTGATGTCAGTGAAGTCAGGGCAAGTCTTCTGCTTTGGCTGGTGTTTTAGTACTTTCCATTAGCAGCTTACACATAAAAGTACGCTTTTAGAAGTCCACCAATTATTTTAGGAATTTATCTATATTTGAAAAGTGAGGCAATTTCAAAAGACATAGCAGCCACCCATCTATAATGAAAGCTGTGTTTTGACTATTAAATGGAACTACAAGGCTACATATAAGAATTAGACCTGCCTGAAATGCAGAATTCAAAATGAGGAAAGCCAACAGGAGCTGCAATACAAGTAATTAAAGGTCTAAGAAAGGTTTGAAAAATTTGAAACAGACTCCAAACTTCTCACTTAACTTAATTGGTTTCTACGCAAATATACATATAGTCCATCTGTCTGTATGAATACACATCCTTCTCTTTTTTCGTTAAACCTTCATTTCATGCCTTGGTTAACTACCATGAAGATATTAGAAAGTTTTGTTCTGCAGTGTTAGAATGTCACAGAGTGACTACGTCAAACCTAAAATAGAGAACAATGTGAAATGTTGTGAACATGACATTCAACTTGAGGGCCACATGGGGAGCAGTAATACCAAGTAAAAGGTGGTGGTAGATATGCCCACAAACTACTGCCATGAGACTACTTCTCGAGTTTTAGTTCCTTAGGGAATTTTCCCAGGCAATCTTTTCTTTCCAGTTCACCCTCACTTACCTAATTTGGCTCTGCCAATTAAAATTTTCTCAAGTATTTGTAAAGAGACACATCCTCTATCTTAATTCTTCTAGATAAAAAAGTGACAGGAGATGAGTAACTTCTGGATCTTTGACATTTCTCTTTGATTTTGGATGGATAACGCTACCAACTTTATTTTATATATGAGAGAATGGAGGAAAAAATGTGAAGAGATTCTGAATAATGTACCAAATGGAATTATAATTCGGTCAGTATAAAAGTAGTCTTGAATATTTTCCTCTAAATAGTAAAATAGTAGCAACAACAATAGTAAAAAGAAAAACTAAGTTAGAAGATTTGGGCTGAAAGCAGAATGGCATAACTTCTTGTTTCAAGGACAGGTCCACACTTAGAGCTGATGTGGACTAAATTGTGTCTTACTCACAAGCTGAGAGTACACTCTGAACAGGCAACAGGCTGATTGTGGGTGGGATAGAAAGCTAGGCATTCCCATAAAACTGGTGCTGCTTCCTACAATCTTGCCTCCCAGAGAGCCAAGCGACTCTCAGTAAAGAGACAATCTTGATCCTTGATTTTTATAATCAGAGATTAGAACAGCTCATTTACTTCCTGCAAGAACTGAACTTCCAGTGACAAACGTTTAATCTGATATAGAGTTGTGCAAAGACAATTTATCTGTTTATTTTCTTGAGTTTCTAAAAATTGCCCCTCATTAAAATAGCTTCAGGGTACAAGAACCATCAAACCACATTAGTAAAATACATGGAAAACAACAAGCTGCAATTATTAAAACATATGAATTTACAAAGCTTATTTTAATTCTTTGTTAATTCATCTATCATTTGGGATATCTAGCAGTTTTAAAGTATACATAGATGTTGGCCAAACAGAGCATTTAATGCAGACAATGAGAAAGTGTTTCATTTGAGGAAATTATAGGAGCATAGCTATATTTGAAAGGGAAAAAAATGACTAACAGCACAGCAAAAACTGTCCTTACAGATCACCACCAAGGGCCTAGCAGTCATTGAGCCACGCCACCAGACAGTCCTGAATCATAATCTTGTGCCCTCTGCTGGGATAGAACCCAAAACTATCATCCTTGTCTGAGTTCCTGTAAGGCTGGGATTAGGAAGAAGCTCTGACACGTAGGACATACTTTGCTGATATTTTTATTCTTTCATTTATTCAACAATATTTTTTTTTTGAGCATCTATTATACTCAAAGTTTTGAGCGATACAAGGAAAAACTAGACACAGCCCTTGAAGTCAAAGAGCACTTGTGCTACCCCTCTTGGTGGCAAGAATGTTCTTACCCCTCACATACTCATTTCCCTCATAATAACCCTCTAGAATATTTTCCATGTTAAGTGGTGTTAATTGGTTCATTTTAGTGACACTAAAACCATTACTCCCCCCAACACCCAATAATTATCTTGAATTGTGAACCTCCATGTCAGCTCATTATAATTGCATTGTATATAGGTTAATGTCTACCTTTGGAAGAAAGGAAAGACATGTAAAATATAAACAGGATCTCCTTACACCCGAGAAGCCCAGTCATACCAACAGGGAAACAGAAGAGAGTATATAAAAGATGTTATATATGCAGTTTCAGCTAGCTCACATGCCAACGTAGGCTTACTCTAATGCTAAGAAACAGAAGCAAAAATTGTATAATAATAATAACAAATAAATAAAACGTTAAAACAGACTCTAAATCATTTTAGAGAATGCGTATTTAGAAATAGAGGAAGGGATGCATGAATATGTAATAAAGAAAAAAGAACTTAGAGAAGTTGATTGTGAGGCCACACTTTCAGAGATTGAAGGAACCTAACTTTCTTTTCATTATTCTTTTTTTGCATTACCTATATCCCCACAAAGTGGGTGACTACCAGAGGAACTACTTTCCCCTTTCCAGCTTCACTGATGCCTTGTAAAATTGGGGCAACTGCTGATTCTAACTGGCCAGGAATAAGCTTCCATGCCATTTTGTGACTTAAATTACACTAAGTGTGTGAATAACACACAAAGCCTCCTTCTCTGCCATTTGACATCAAGGATGGTTGGAACCGGCCTATTTAGACATGAAGACGACATCCAAAACAGTAAAGAATGAGAATGCTGACTCTCATCAACAGTCAATTGGGAGTAACCTACCTGGAAATGACTTGGAAACATTTAGGAAGCCATTCTCTGAAAATTTAACTCAAGAAGACAAGTGAAAATTTTTATCACAAGACAGGAAGCACAACTAAAGAATTTTGATACAGTAATCCAGATCTAATTCTCCAAAAGCCATATAGACACTTCCATAAAAGTCCAGTGAAAACCATCAGAGATATTCTGTTAAACATAGTAAATCGTATATAAACTATTATCTCTGCATACTTCAGAAACTTCACTAAAATTAAAGTGGAGGAAGTAAAATATAAATCCAAAAGGAAAAAGAGTACTAGAGAGTAGAACAGTAGACAAGAGAGGTCACCAAAACTTCACAAGATGGAAAACGGACAGAAGAATAATAATTGACTTAGGTGAATTTGTACTGTGTACAGTTGTGCATAAGGAGAAGCAAGCCAATTCATCCTATAGAATCCCAGATAAGCTCAGGATTTGAATCAACAAGCATAAGGAAGTCAAGATGACACAAAGGGCTGGTACCAGATATTATGTGAAAGTCTGATAAGACTTGAGGACCCCTCACCAGCTTCAAAGCAAGAAGCAACTATCCCTCCCCAACTCCTGAAGGAAATGATTAGATATGGATCTGGAGAATTGAACTATGGAGGCTCCATATTCAGGGACAACAGGCGTAAGTGAGTGTGGACTGAGACCCCAATTGGCGAGAAAAGGAATATATGAAAGTCTGCATAATGAATGATGAGACCTCCCCACTCCCCACCCACTGTCAGCCACCTTCCTTCACCCACTTCCAGGGACACTGGTGGCCAGACTTGAGACTAAAAGCTTCCTCTTTAATGAAAATTTAAGTCCTCATAGAGAAGGAAGGGAGGGAGAAACAACCTTTCCTGATGCCTCTGATGATATTCAGGACTCACTGGTCAAAGCTACCTCTTCAATAATTAGTGAATACTATTTGTAATTAATGTCAACCTTATCCATATTATCCTCTCAGGTACATTGTAAGTTTCATGAGTTCAGAGCCCATTTCTCAATACAGTATCTTCTGTATAACAGTTATTTCATTAAAGTTTCAATTCAGTGGTGATTGCTTCAATCGATTCTCGTTGATAAGCACAATTGCCGGGCACAAATAGAATAAGGCTTTCCAAATGACATGGAAGGAAGAATTGGCCTCCATTATTTAAAGAATTCCTCTTCCTTTTTAAATTGTCTTCTGTGGGAGCCAGAGAACACAGAGCCTGGTGTGTGGTTGAGGATGATGGTACTTTATTTCTCCTTCTGGTGCACTCACTTTGTCCAGAGCTCCAAGAAAGAAGTGACTGCCTCAACTTAACATGTTGCTGTATCTGTACTACTTGTCTCTAATTCTTGTATAAAAAGAGACCTTGTGATTATGGAATCCTTTCACTTTAAGAAGGAAAAAAAACATGGAAGCCTATGAATTTTAATATAAGTACAAATGCAAATGTAAGTGTAAGTGTAAACACACACACAGAGACAGATCCAGAAGTGCTTTTCCTTCCGGGGCCTAATCAAAAGTCACCCTTTTCAAACACGTTCTCACTGATGTAAATCTCAGTGCTAGCTAAATGAAACATATTAGAGTTGATGCAAACCAAGATCTGCATCAATTTTCCACTTTAATAAGTAGAAACAAGTAGCTCAAACCTTGATATGAAATCCAAAATGTACTTTGTACAGATAAGCAGCAGAATTGCTTTAAAAAACATTTCCCTGGGCATATTTCAAAAAATTGCTCATTTTCAAATTAGCGAGGCAGTAATATCTCAAAGTCGAATTGTGTTGATTCTCAACATATTCTAAAGCCCTGTAATGCTTGGATAAATATGCTGACTAGTTCATCAGTCTTTAATTATATCCCTTTCTAAAAAGGCTAACCCCTTGAAACTGAAGTATGTTAGAATAAAAACATGGCTATTTAGGTTAATTATCTGCAGTCTTCAAAATGCAAAAATACTCAAGTTTGTACTTGCTGTACATGGCTCTTAATTTTTTTATTACATACTTTCTGGTTTTTCATGTGAACCTATTTATTGCTCACAATTTTTCTTGTGGCTAATGAAAGGAGATGCTACAATTACCTGTAACATACCATATGTTGTGGAATTTTTAATTTGCTAATCACAGTTGATGAGGCCCTGTGTTGGGACCGTGCATAAAAATGATAAGCTAGAAATAATAACTAAGGAGTAAAAGTCAACTTATTTTTAAGCTAAGCTCAAGATATTTGCATCAGAATTCAATAAAATTTCACATTAAAACAACAGTATGACACATCAGTGTACTAATGTGCCTCCAGTATCTAGCACACGGCAAGTATTGGTCAACACTGGTTGGATGAAGGAAGAGTTAATGATTAATTTGTTTCCTTATAACACAGTCAGCTTTTTTTTATTTTACCGTTCCTATTCATGGACATTCTTAAAGATAAAAGTCATTTTGAATCAAGAAGCACTCTATAGAGTCTTTTCTTCTCTACCCCAGCAACATGTCATTATAGGGAGAGGCACACAACTTAACCATATATCTAAAGACCCAGCCCAGAAAAGAAAGGAGAAAGAGAAATGATCAACGATAAAATAATAGTAATAAGCCATTGGAAACAAGAGAATTAAATGGGAATGGTTGCAGCTGTGTTTTGCCTTTGGAAAGTAATTAATCTACATATCATGGAATTTTAGTAGACTAATAACCCCAACAATAATGATATACTGAGAGCCAATTTTGTGCCAAGAACTGTATTAGGAGCTTTACATAAATCCCTCATTCAATTCTCATGTAGATTCTATTTTAAGAAGAATAATATCATTGCCTGACCACAGCAAACTCTTCCAGAAGAGAAAACTTAATGTATTAAAGGACTTTTAGTGATATTTCTAGCAAATTGGTAACAAAAGCAGAGCTAACTTCTTTTAGCTCTATCTAGTCTTTCCTGTAACCTAGGAGACAGTATGATGTAGTAGATAAGGAAATTAGGATTATGGTTATCTAGAATGTAGTTCAAGTCCTGTTTCTACCACATACTAATATTATGCCACTGGGCATACTATTTAACCTTTCTGAGGCTAAACTTTGATATCAAACCTGAAGTGAGTTCGCTCACCTGCTGCACAGCAAGCCAATCTCTGACACTGGGGATAGTGGAAGAAAGTAGGAATTTTATTATTGCACAGCGCTGAGCAAGGAGAGAGGGCAGCTAATGCTGAAATCCCAAACTCCCCGAAAAGCTAAAAGGAAGAGTTTTTATTTGGGATTTTAGGTAGGGGAGGGAGAGCATATGACCTTGCTGGTTGGAGCTTTCCCACCAGCCTGTCTTTGGCCTTGAGACAATTTGCAGAGAGGAGGGAGCCCGTGACCTTGCTGGTCAGCAGCTTTCCCACCAGCCTGTATCTCTTTGTGGGGAAGAGATAGTGAATCCAGGTGCTTGTCCTTGGTGGTGTCTGCCTCCATGGAGGATAGTGGATTCTGGAGCCAGTAAGCCAGGGAGTAAGGAGGGAATGAGCATTTTGGTTTTAACCCCATATATGCTGGGTTTAATGTGGGGAAACTGATATCACGGTCAGTGTCACTTTCTTGGTTATAATTATACTTTGTCTGGGACTATTACGTTTTAAGATGTATAATGTACTCAGTTCAGGATCTAAAACATGGCAAACATTCCATTGTGGCAGTTTTTATTTATGATGCAGGCTTTTACATTTCTGTGCACCTTAAGGAGAAATCCATTATGCTCTATGTGCATTTTCAGAGCTCCTTAAAAAGTAGACTGACCATGTGACCCAGCCATCCCAGCCACAGCAAAGTAGAATAGAGATTTATGCCTCTCCCACAGGCAGTTAACCTCTTTATGGCCAAGAACATCTGAAGCAACTTGGCATGACAGATTTGCCCAAGAGGGTGAAAAGTGTACAACTTACTCAATAAAATCCCTTATGTTGGGGATTTTGAATGTACCAACTTTAGAAAATGATCAGAAGTTGGTGGCAGGTGGCATATCTCAAATATATACCTAGAGAGGGGAGTGCATAGAAGCCATTAACAATAGAAGCCGTGAGTAAACTAAAGGCGATGAAAGAGTCTTTAGTTGGTGGATACAACTTGAAGTGCTTCTGGTCATTAAAATCTGAAGCAGTTTAACTAACCCAGTGTATATTTGGTATTAGAATGATGAGCAAGGGAACCAAGTGAACATATTGATAACTTAACTACTATATTGGAGCACATTTCCCAGCCTGAGAAGAAGACAAGAAGGAATATGATGTCCAAGTAAGATTATTTATGGAGAAAGGAGAGTTAATAATGAAGGGAATACATGGTCTTCTCACTCAGAAGAAAGCTAGTCTTTCTCTAGGATTATGTGTTAACACGGCCACTGGGACAACAGTAAAGAGTAATGAAATGGTCAAATGACCACACCAGCCACTTCCGCTAGCACAGTGCCAACTGACAAATAATTTGCAAAATGTCACCAGAAGCATTTAATTAAGCTGATAATGGCTGTTTCTGTTAGCTTTGTCTATAATTATTCTTTATTTCCTTAACATAAACAAATTAGCTTTAATAGTATGTCAGGCAATGTTTTCAGTCTCCACAGGACTTCTAATTTGTAGGCTTTTCAGTTACTGATTAATCAAAACCGCCAGAAAACACGCTCTCAACCCCATGCATCTGCCTCTCTGGTGCTCTCCTGGCCGCTGAATGTCTGTTAATTTACTTTCTTCGTACTGGGACGATTTTTTCCTTTGCCTTTAAAGGGATAATGTCACTTTCTAAGAATAGATGCAACATGGTGTCGAGCATGTTGTAGAACTCCAGGATACTAGTATAATTTTGAAAATTTCATGCAAGTATTAGAAAATTCACACTTTAAGGCACCAATGTTTCTCAAATACTTTACACAATTGAAAGACAAGATGCATTTTGTAATTTGAAAAATATTTTCTCCCAGTCAACTAGTTTAAAATGATGAGTTACTACTGGCATCTAAACATAATTAATGGGGATGTCCTACCTGTCTACAAATATGAAAAGCTATTCAAGTAAGAGACAGGAACAATTGAATACATTCCCACCCGTGAAATAGGGTGGACTTAAAGTGTTGCTTTCTTGCTGAATATCACGGTTTTATTCATCATGCCAGCTATTACCATCCCTGTCTATTGAAATGGGTCAAATACAGGCTGCCCTGGCTGATACAAGGCAAAGGAGGGAGAAAGAGACATTTACTCCTGTCTCTAGTCCACTCTCATTCCCACTGTATCCAATGCTGATATATTGTTGATATTTTTATTAAATCACATGGGACTGAAAAAGGGACTGCCTGGGTAAAACAATTTTGACTGTGATCACAACCAATTACTTCCCAGGTGGTATTAATCTCTTATCTTAACACAGCACAATGGACTGTCCCCTAAATTTAGGAATGTGTATACTAAGTAATTAAAAAAACGTAATTTTGTAATCTCAAGGTAATCTTACAAATGCAATTTCAATAACGTTTCAGTATATTTCTGTGTCAAGTGGCCCACTATATAGCAGCTTGTCAAAATCTCCTCTCCTACTTCCTGAACCTTATTCTTATTGCCCTATGTCCTTCCTGTAAAGCACTGGCTTTAAGCTTTCTTGAGGTTTCCTAAATTTTGAAACCTACATTTATTTTTTAGAAATAATTTGGGAACAAACTATAATGGAGATGAAAATAATGTCTTTCTGAGATAACCCAGTGAAAAGTATAATCATAGCAGGCAATCTCTTCCTTAGGAAAGCACATCAGGGGAAAATATCTTTCATTGGCACTAAACTAGTCCTTGGGGAGCACCAGGTTCAACAATAACTCAAATGAAGATGCTAATATTTTTCTTTATTCCTTTCCTAGTTCATTTCTGAGGCATCGGAGGTCCCACTCTAAGTTACAGAGACCTATTGTTTTAGAGGTACTTCTATTTTTCAGTAATCCTTCAGAAATTAGAGGTCTTGGCTAGCTTATGTCAGAATTACAAGGATCAAGTGGACAACCTTCTAAAATCTTTATAATGGCATTTAATACTCCAGAGTACCTTACTTCTTCCAAAATGAAATGATTGTCCTCTACTCTCCCTTCACTCCTTAGCTGTGTTCATTCAGATGTATTCCTAGCATATTTAAATATTTCAATTCAATTTGATTCAATTCTAGAATGACAAAAGAACCAATGATCTCCAGAATCATTAAATGTCAACAAGAAAAAACTTCAAAGTAGGATGGAGGGGGAATAATATCTAAATGCTAAGGTTTTCAGAATCTGGTGTTTATTGCCAGTCTCCTCATCTCTGGGCAATTGCTTTGTGTAACATGTGAATAGCAGCTCAAAAAGGAGAAACATGCACGTCCTGCCTGAACATACTAGCCTTCAAATCAAAGTTTTTAAATAAATGACGATTCTTTTTAAATGTAGCAACATTTCCCCTATTAAATGTTTTAATTCAATACCTTGGGAGTGTTATTACCTTTTCTTATATAATTTTGTTTTTCTCATGACTCCTTCTAGTCCAGGGGGAGAGCTCAGTGTCAGGTAATATCAAAATATAACATAAAAACTCCTTCCGTCTCCATTTCACATGAGCTGGGAGCAAAGCTCAAAGCAATTTATTTAATGAGATCCAGTAAAGAAAGATGTTTAAATTTAAATAAATTACGTAATATTGGGTGTTATAACATCAAATTGTAAAGGTGGTTCCCAAAATATATGTAGAGATGGGACCAAATTTATCCATCACTTCAACCTTGCAATTCTCTATAGATTTCCACATACTTTTGACTTATAACGCTATATGACAGATTACAACCATCATCCTAAATGTGCAGCTGCTTCTCTTCATTTTATATTCATAAAACTCATGTATCTTTTATTCCCCTTGCCTCTTGGAAACCTCAGCTGTTTACACAAGGACACTCCTTGCTTCCATGCAAAGACACACATAGCTTAAAACAAAGACAGTATTGCTCAGCTTTTGGTTTCAAATTTAATTTCCTCTGTCCATAGTGATCTCCAATAGTCTTAATGGTTAAGCCATACTGAGAGAGAATGGCTCTTCTTTACATATCTAAACCCAAAAGTTATTTGGTTCCTTGAGACTTATAAATATTACTTTTGAAAAGATACATAATATGACAAAAGGAAAAGTTCCCACCTAAAAGGAAGTAGTAGAAAAGTTTTTGGATTAGAAAGAGATATGGGGGTAATAATGACCCCTGGGATTCTGAGGAGGGATATAGCGTTGAGAAAAAAAAATCTGGGAACTGTCAGATTTTCAAGCTGGTGGTATACCTCCTCACTGCTTCCAATATGGCACGGGAGTGAGAAAGCTGCAAGGACAGAAATGGATCTGGATACATGGTCCTGCAAGATGGAACCTAAGTCTCTCTGATCATGTAGAATTTCTCAAATGCCCATGGATGGCTGTGAAAGATCTCTCATCATAACAAGGGATAAAAATGGCACTGGAGGAGAGAAACAAAGAGAAGAACATCTAAATGCTTGATGCAACTGTGCTGTAACAAGGCCTGAGAGGTTCACCCTTGCTTTCAGGAACACTGTCATTGAGGAGAGCCATCATGCCTTGTTTGTACCAAAAGAGTGTGCTAGAAATTATATAAGTCCAGGCCTTCCTGGAGTAGCTGTAGTCAAGTTGATCCAGAGCTCTCAGAGAAGACCAACATGTCACCCAGATGTCCCTCCCTTCCCACCATGTTGACGCTTTTCGCAAGCTTTCTCCACAAGTTGGAAGACAGAGAGGAAGAGAGAGACAGGAAGAAACCTAGAGGGGCTGACAGTGTATCAAAGAATATTAGATTAAACTTAACTAGACTGCTGAATGCTGGAAGAAAGTTACCTCAAACTAGCAAATTTCCCTTTCTCTTCTACCATCTTCAGAAAGGAGAGCTTATGAAGATTATATGAGAAGTTCCATTTTTGCACATTGTACTATATAAATTATGCCCACTTCTTTAGAATTGTAGGATTTTTCACATCAGCTTGCATTTACAAATGTTTCTATTAGATGTGACAACTATATCTCCCTTAGTGGTACTATTATGTCAGTCAGCACAGAAACACCTCTCTCTCTCTCTCTCTCTCTCTCTCTCTCTCTCTCTCTCTCATTTGTCTTCAAATCCACTCATTCTGCCTGATATCACTCTTAGATCTCTCCATTTTCTTCAATCAACACCGTCACTTACATAGATGGTTCCAAGAGATTCCTAACTGGTCTTGCTCTCCCTGCCTCTGAATTTTTCCCATTCCATTCACAGCCAACACACCCCCAAGGCCTCAGTTTCATTCTTCATATAGTGCATCTAAAATAATCCCTCAACATGAAGATCTGTCCCATTATTGCCCTGCTTGAAATCCAATGGTTTTTTATTTTCCTGAGGACAAATCCAAGCATATTTAAATGGTGTACCATTCAGGGTCCTAAGGGGAAAGATACGGCACACTCAAATTGGTATCATTTCAGGTGGATTTTATAAATGGCTTATTTAACAAGTTGTGGGTGCAATGTAGGGAAAGCATATGGGATAGCGTTGTGGGATTAGACTGTGTCAGTATGGCTAAGGTAGAACCACATTTTCCAGAATTTCCTTTGCTCTGTGGCTCTGGAATTGAGTTGACCAGAAGGAAAATGTATCTTGATATTTGAAAGGCAGAAGTGAGGCAACAGCCATTACAGTTTGATGGTAGATGTTTTAGAAGGTAAAGAAAAAAACACATGGATTCCAATTTTTTCTTGTCCATGTCTAGCTCTTCCTTCCCAACTGCTGACCAATAGCGACCCCAGGCTCACCGTTAGACACAGACTTCTCCCCCAGCTCTCCTTCATTGCCCCAGTCCAGCAACTGAATGTGACTAGCTTCCTAGATTGCCCGAAAAGCTCTGATTTGCCCACCTCTACCAGTCCCTCAGAAGGGCCAATTTGCGACTTCTCTCTGATCGTTCAACTCTCCTTTTTGGACCACTATTTCCCCAGCTTCTCCCAAAATTGTGTGAGGTCTTATTTCCATAATAAATCTCTTGTTCTATAATACCCATAGCAATTCTGCTTCCCTGACCCTGCAGATAGCACAGGAGTCTGGGATTATTGTTATCCTTAGACTGAAAGAAGAGGAGAGAATCAGGTAGAGGAAGCCTCCTTGAGACGAGGAGGAAATTTGAGCTATGGAACAAAGCTATTTCAAGGTGGTTTCATAGGAGTGACAGTAGGGAAATAAACACTCTAATTTTACTCTCCTTCTTCTTTCCAGTCTACCATCTGGGATCCTCATTGGCAGAACATGGCTAGAAACCAAAGGCACAAAAACCATTGACATAATCCACACATATTGGCCTCCGGTGCAGAGAGCAGGGGACATTGGATCTGGAAGAAATCGAGCACACATAGCTTACATGATACATCATAGCCTGCCCCACGGCCCTTAGTTCTTTCAATGCCATGTCTCACCTTTTTCCTCACACTCTATGCTACAACCACTCTGAACTTCCTTTACACTCTTGAGTCTCCACATTTCTACTTTGCTGAGGGCCTTTGCACATAACATTCTCTCTGCACGTGCTATTCTTTCTTTTCCTCTTCTCCTTCTCTTGGACAATTTCAAGTTATCCTTCATGTATCAACTTGAATATCACTTCAGTATAGCACCATCACTAGACACCTTGGCCAAATTATAAGTCCTTTAGGTGGGCTTCTATAACATCCTACACTCTCCATGTCATATCTCGTATCACATTTTATTAATTATAATTTCCTGATAGAACATAGACTATGTAATGGCAGAGACCATGTATATATTGTTCACTGTCATAACCCAAAATATAGCACTATTTCAGACACTTAGTAGACACTCAACGTTTGTTAAATGAGGGACTGAATACATAAATGAATGAAGACTGAGTGTTTACTACTAAGCAGCTGAAGTTTTAAAATATGAGCCAGAATATTTTTGTACTTTGTAGAGATTGTCCCAAAATCTCAAGAGTGAACCTACTAGCCCACGGTGTCCATGTCCTCTTTGCCTAGAGTGATGGCAGGGTGTGTGGAGAGCCCAGGCCCCTGAGAATATTGCCCCTGAGAGGGAAATAAAAAGGAAGTAAAGAATGACCACTATGTCCTTAACCACCCAGGCCTAGATTACAGTGTAATTTCTACTTATAAGTAGGACAGACTTAGTCTACCAGATGAACCCTTCTGCAGAAAACAACTATAAAACTTGGACATAATACAAAAAGCAATTATCTGAAGATACTGGAGGATGAACAGAACAGAATCTGATGTAAAGTACACACTCACTTGGAGTGGGGAAGATGGTGTGCTCCACAAGTATGTTCCCATCTTTCATGGCCTTTAACTTGGGACTAAGTGCAGCCCTCATGGTACACACAGTGGTGAGAGGCTCACATGGAGAAATTTGCACTCTTCCTGGTCCAGGGAATCAGAAAAGTGAAACCAGACAATGTCAAACTCTGAAGAAACTGTGGGAGTTCTGAAATGGTAAAAACCATAAAGGGGATCCCCAAACTCTTCCATTCATATCTCCAACTGACCCTAGCCATGCTCAAAGCAGAATAGACTCAAAGCAGCTGAATTAAAGACAAAAGATCTGAATGGAGACCAGATATGGTATCCGTGCAATAGAACTTGCAATTCGAATCCATCCCAGCCAATTATCTCTGAAAAAGGAAATGACCCTGATTACAGAAAAACAACAGAATCCAGAATCTCCACAACTTAACCTTCATAATATCTTGACTATAATCCAGAATCATCCAACACAAAAATCCCCAAGAAAATAGAACTCATCAGGAGAAAAGAAAATCACTCTGACTCAGAGATGAACAAATACTGGGACCAACATACAAGGATTTTAAAATGGCTCTTATAGTTATTACTAATTAAGTAAAACAAAACATTTTTTCAGTAAATGGAAATATCAGTAAAGAAATAGGAAATTGTCTAAGGCAAAGAACAGAGAGATAAAACATTGAGGTAAAAAACAGTCTTGGGAACTGATTAGATGATATCAAATGCTCTAACATACATGTAATTGAAATACAGAAAAAAATAGGCAGAAAAATATTTGGAAAAAATAACAATTGAAAATTTCCCAATTTGAGGAAATATAAAAATTTTCTGGAAGAAGATACTAAACAAACATATAAGCAGAATAAAACACAAAGAATCTCTGGTGAGGCTCATCATAGTGAAAACGATGAAAACCAAAGATAAGGAGCAACTCTTAAAAGCAGTAAAAGAACACAACATATTACACACAGGGGACCACTGACCCAATTAATGGCTGATATTTCTCATCAGAAACCATGAGGAGTGAGAAAATATCTTTACAATGCTTAAAAAAAATTTATTTTTAATGTCAAACCAGGATTCTAGGATATCTTTATCCTAGATATTTAAGCTATTTTCCTTCAAGAATAAAGGCAAATTAAAGATATTTTCAGATGAAAGAAAACTAAGAAGACTTACTGCCCGCGTAATTGCACTATAAGACATGCTAAAGGAAATTCTTCAAGTTGTAGAAAAATGATATTGGGTAGCAACTTGGATTCTCTGAAAATAACAAAAAGAACTGAATTTTGTCAGCAATCTGAATGAACAAGGAAATTGATTCCTTGTTCATCCCCAGAGAATAATACAGCCCTGGCAACACCTTGATTTCTGACCTATAGAGGGGTGAAATAATAAGTGAATGTTGTTTTAAGCTGCTAGCTTGTGGTAATTTGTTAAGGCAGCAATAAAAAACTAATAGAGGGGCTCCTGGATAAATATGATCCTCTTCCATGTTTTGGATGGAAAATTCTGAGGTAAGAAACTACACCATTTTTCAAAGGGTCCCCAACAGAACTGAGCCCCAGTTTCCTATAATAGTATCCAGCCCAATGATCCTACTTGGGACAGCATTACTACTAAACTAATCTACCTACAATCCAGCTTTTGCCTCCAGTTCTGATTTTTGGGGGACCCAGGCTAAGACTGCTGGTCCCGGGAGTGGCCATAGACAGGAGGTCCTCAGACTGGAGAGTACTCAGGTTAGCACCTTGGTTGTTCTGAGTGACCCACAGGTCAGCTGGCAAGCAGGACCCCAGTGCTGTTAGTAGGTGTGGTGGTGATCACAGCCAGCTACAGTAGCGGCACCACTATGACATTCTAACCCGTGGTAGACTGGGACAGGTTACAGGTGAAAATGAAGCACTGGTTCATGAGGTAGGGAGAGCAATTGAAAGGTTTGGAGTCAATGGTAATTATAAGGTCTGTAGAATTGGCTACCTTTAGTTAACAGCTTTTAGAGTCTTAAAAAAGAAGACAGGTTTGGGTTATTCAACTCAATTCAAGGCATACTGTGAAAGCAGAAAGAAGCCTCATGCCATCATTTGACTCTGCTGGTCCAAATGTGGTGCAAATCAGGTTCAGGCTTCAATTGTAGCGGTAGCACACCTACAAGGAGACTGAATTCACAGCCTCAGCAGGAGTCCGGCGTCAAAACCAGGGCGCTAATAGAGAAAGAGTGAGACCCTGATCCCTGGGAAAGACGCATTTGTTTAAATGAAGCTGAGAAGCTTGAACCCCCAAGCCAGTAGTAACAGATCCCACCTTCTTGATTGAGAGCAATCTTTCCTTGCCTGGAAGACCTTGTGAAGACCTCACCTGAGATAAGTACCTCATCAGATGGGGTCTTTTCAATCTCCATTTGCAGAATAGCTAGCTCTAACCAAAGTTTCTCTCTCCTGTAGGACTTTTTCGAAAACTGCAAGCAGCAGCTAACACACTTCAACTTTCTGAATTTGTGTGATCCTAAGAACATAGACCTTTGGAAAAGTTTTAATTGTTTCATAAAGAGAAAAGTGCAAGAAGAAACAGAATATAAAAAATATAGGTACTAGCATAATAATTTAAAGTTAATTATGTATAACAAGAATGTTATGTCTTCAAACATTAGTGTTTAGTTCGTACAAGGAATTCTTTAGTCAGGAAATGCTATTTGATTTTTGTGAGTAGTTCCAATGTGAAATCAATATCTGAATGCAGAACTTGAGGCAAAATAAAACACGCCAGGCAGTCAACTTTGGTTTGTTTACATTGCTAAAGGAGGTTAAAAAATTTTCTTTTAATTGAGAGAAAATATTAGTTTAACAGGTAGTATTCCAAATGTTTGTGGTTGCTTTGGGCGCTAGGTACTTAACATTAAAGGCTTCAATTCATTCTTTGGAGATAAGTATGCTTGCTAGTCACTACAGATTTGATAATATTGTGCAGTGTTGCCATAGAGTCATTGCTCCAGGCATAAATGAAGAGATTTGCCTTTACTCTGAGACCAGGCCCCTAAGTCAATTAAACAAATTTCACAAGTAAGCCTGGGTAATTCTCATGTCAACAACAATAACAGGTCGCTGTTATCAAATGCAGTATGGCAACATGTAAATAATTAAGTGATACGTCCATTTGTGGGAATTGTGGTACTATGAAGATTATGGAGCCAGAGAAACTTGGGTTCAAATCCTATTCTTCCTTTACAAGTTGTATAAATTTATTTGAGTAAGTCAATTTCTCTGAGCTTGAGCTTCCTATTCCCAAACATTGACATAAAAATGCATCCCTCAGAGGGTTAAACTATATAGCACATGTAAATATAGCAAATACATATTGGAGAAATATAATCAAAAATGAAACCTCCTGCCAACTCGTAAAACTTCTCACGAAAGTAGAAGGTTTATTACTGAATAAACATTAAGCCAGAATGTGATGTGCGTCACAGTCTGCTAAGAAATTGTGAAGCAGACACAGCCCATTGCATACATGTTCTCAAGATGAACAGTAACTAGTCCTCAAGTCAGACAATTTGACAGCACCATTTGTTATGCATAGATCATCCTAAATTCACCTGGTAATTTGGGTGGCCATATGTGTTTGCTAATTACCTTTAGCCAAAAGAAAAATAAACTTCTCATATCTTTATGACAGGAGGTAGTTTTGCAACTTGAAACAAGGGACCCACTCAAGCTAGGCTCTGATTCTCCCACAGACAATAGGAGATAGTGCCCCTGTCTTTCCCGTTTTTTTTTTTTTTTACAAGGAAGACTGTCCCTGAGCTAACATCTATGCCAATCTTCCTCTATTGTGCATGTGGCATGCCACCACAGCAAGGCTTGATGAGCAGTGTGTAAGTCCACGCCCGGGATCCAAACCTGCAAACCCCTGGCCACTGAAGCAGAACGTGGGAACTTAACCACTACGCCACCTGACCAGCCGTCCTGCTATCTTTCTTGATGATTGCATTTTAAAGAAATGGCACCTAGGTCCTTGAAAAAGACATTCCTGGGTCTCAAAACTGGCGAGAGTCTTTTAGCTTTTAAAAAGACTTACAAACATTTCAAAGGGACAGAGAAAGGACTTACAAATTACAAGGTTTCTAAAGTAAATGCTCTAAGAAAAAGGAGGGAGAAGTCTCGTCTTATTTTCAACAGGGAGGATTAAGCCTCTTACTTTTAATTGTAATTGATCTTACATATAACACAATGTCTACCACATAGTAGATATTCAATAATTGGTCAAGTTTATTATCCCGTCATTCAGAATCTTAACTATAGTACTTATAAAGTAAGCACGTTTTTCACTTCCTATCAAAAATAAAACTGGTACATAAAGTCTCCAAATGTTTTTCTGTCCTACTAAGAGGCAGTAAAATAAAACACGAGAAATGTATGGGCTTTCAATATTACAATTCATCCATGCAGTAACAATTACTCCAGATTAATGCCTGAACAGATACACTGCAGCAGGATTTAACTACAACAATTTTAAAGACCCAAAACATCCAACTACAGAGGTTGAAGGATACCCAGTGACTATACTTCATGAAGTTGAATAGCCAAAAAACATTTCTTTGCAACTTGCAGCTCTGATAAGGCTGTTAGGTAGACCATATCATTAGATGACTAGAGAAAAGATGTGTCTGGACATTCTGGGGATGTTCTTCTACTCTGAAAGGACATACTTCACGGTGGGCATTAATATAGTCAGGGCATAGGGACCTTACCTGTACCTCACACAATGCAGTTCCATGACCTAACGTTTGAGTGACAAACCCAACTTGGTCCAGTCTCGGAGTTCCTGGAGCCAGAAAAAAAATAAGTTACTGAGGTAGAAGTAAATTTCAGGTTTAGGTAGGACTGCAGCCTCTATAAGATCATATTTTTATACAGATCCTCATTTAAATCTGGAGGGGAAAAGTAGGGGCATCTTGAATTGTCAAGTTACCGGCATTTGGAGGACAATTGCTGAGCATGACAGGAAGCTCAATAAGATGAATGACAGGAAGCTCAACCAGCTGAACGACAATTTTCTGGAGGCATGAAAATGTCAATTCAAATGAGGTTGCAGACAATAAATTCCTTAAATTGAGAGGTAAATTCAGGCACACTGTAGAAAATAATGTTGGACAATCCGTAGCTTATAAATACCTTAATAATTGTAGTTAAAAGGAAAAAAACATAGCCTTTAAAAAAATTTTTAACAGAATACAAGTAGTTGACGAGTTGACAGTCATAATGAAAGAGATTGACACACTTCTCTGAGTAATAATAGATTATGCATAAAAAATAGAGATCTAAAAGATTTCAATATCATAGTTACAAAGCATGATCTAATATTACATTTATTAAGATCCTTCATCTAACAATTAGAGAATATACATTCTTCCTAAACACATATGAAATGCATATAAAAACTGCCCGCGGCAACATCTCAAAGGAAATCTCAACAAATATCATGGGACAATATCCTCAGGCCGTGTTCTTTGACCACAGTGCCACAAAGATAGAAGTAAATAAACTTAAGATAACAAGAACCCCCAAAACATTTGATTTTTTTAAAGTCATACTTCTGCATAATCCATAGATCAAAGAAGAAATCACAAAGGGAAGAGAATAGGTCTCTGCCAAAATTGGTTAAGGAAAAAAAGAGACAAAATGCAAATAAAACACAAAATGAAAAAGAGAAACTGGCTAGGGATAAAACAGATCAAAAGATCATAAAAACACAGTTTTGGGGTCACACCTATGAGAGTTCCCGGGGTGAAATCTGATATGGGGCCTCCCACACTGAGGGCAAAGAGAGACTGAAGAAAGAGCAGACCACTCCAGACTGGTAGGGAGCAGGTTTAATAACCAAGGAAACTTAACTAGGAGACTTGTCTTGTGCAGCCACAAGACGGGTAGATCTCCACACCAGCCTACCAGAATCTTAAGAATTTTTAGAGACCTTAATTGGGTTCAGTCGGGTATCTAGTCCAGGTGGTCTCAATAACACCTCACTCTCTCAAGGCTACATCCTTGAAACTGGCCCCATCTCGGGGAACATGGGCAGAGCGTACATTCTAAGGACAGGGGAGGGGGGAAGAGCCTCCAATTGCCTGGGTCCAGCTTGCGTGTCAATGGGCAGTCACATCCTGTCGATGACATCCTCCAACAGTAGTCAACTACAGGCACACCTCGGAGATGATGCGGGTTCAGACCACCACAATAAAGCGAATATTATAATAAAGCAAGTCACAGGAATATTTTGGTTTCCTAGTGCATATAAAAGTCATGTTTACACTATAGAATGTAGTCTATTAAATGTGCAATAGCATCATGTCTAGAAAAAAACAATGTACATACCTTAATTTAGAAGTACTTGATTGCTAAAAAATGCTAACCATCATCCCGCCTTCAGTGAGTCATAATCTTTTTGCTGGCGGAGGGTGTTGTAATAAAGGAAGTATCTGTGAGGTGCAATAAAGTGAAGCGCAATAAATATGAGGTATGCCTGTATGCTCTAATCAAAATGATGACCTGGTGCAAAAGAAATAGGAAACTTAAATAACTAATAAGGGGGCCAACCCAGTGGCGCAGCGGTTAAGTTCGCACGTTCCGCTTCTAGGCGGCTCCAGGTTCGTCAATTCAGATCCTGGGTGCGAACATAGCACTGCTTGGCAAAAGCCATGCTGTGGTAGGCATCCCACATATAAAGTAGAGGAAGATGGGCACAGATGTTAGCTCAGGGTCAGTCTTCCTTAGCAAAAAGAGGAGGATTGGTAGTAGTTAGCTCAGAGCTAATCTTCCTCAAAAAAATAATAATAAATAAATAATGTTTTAAAGATATTGAAATAATAATTGAAACTCTCCCCCAAATAATGTTTGCAGGTGACTATTCTCAAATATTCAATATCAATATCAGACTTTCTAATTTAAGCTAAACAAATATTGCTGTTTCCCTTAACCTCAAAAGAAAAGTGGAGTTGGGGGCAGGGAGCATACAAGCATGTTTTGCTACAAATATATTTCAAAGGTAATTGGTTCTAACTTAAAACATTAATGATAATTGGCTACTTGGAATTGAGTTCATCCATGACCAGGAATATCTCCATAACAAGCTGTGGACAGACTAGGGAAAATCTCCTTGAGCTCAGAGATAAAACACCAACAATCTCTACAAAACTTAAATTTTATACTGAAAGGGTGAAGAATCAAATGTAATAAAGCTGAGTTACAATTAGGTAATACATATAATTTGAAAACTAGCACAGCAATTGCATTGCTTGAATAGGCTTTATGGATTGGCTGAGTATCCCAGCTCCCACTCAAGGCACCTTTCCTCAGAGCTCCTTTGAGGAAAAAAGACCTCGCACTCTGAACAGCTGACTTACAAACGAACTTTGGAAAAGATACCCAGTCCCTTTCTGATCTTTGAAGCCTCCCAGGTCCACAGCCCCCAGTTCCCTATGTTTATATATCTATGCCATTTTAATAACCCATAACTGTTAAGAAGAAACTTATTTTATTAAGAGGTGGATCTGATTAAACCAATGAACGATGAAATATGATTGAAAAGTACTCCTCTCCTAAGCTATCCCTTAAAGCGGTGTTTTCAAAGTGTAGTTCACAGACCAGCAGCATCAGCATCAGTATCATCTGGGAAGCTGTTAGAAATGGAAATTCCAGGGCTCCACTCTAGATCTACTAAATCCAAAACACTGGAGTCAGGGCCCCACAATCTAGGGTTTAACAAGCCTTGCAGGTGATTCTTACATATACTCAAGTTTGAGGATGACTCGCCTAAAGGTCTACTCCTAGAAGCAACAAAATTTATTAAAGTGTTTGTACAAATTGTCCAACAATATTGTTTTCTACCATGTGTCTGAATTTACCTGTCATTTTAAGGCATTTGTCATCTGTAACCTCATTTGAGTTACATTTTTCATGCCTCCAGCAAACTGTCAGACTGACAGCATGCAGCTTGTTGAGCTTCCTGTCATGCTCAGCAATGGTCCTCCAAATGCTGACAACCTGACAATTTAGGATGCCTGCTCTCCTTCTCCAGATATGAAAATACAAATGGCCAGGCCCCACTGCCAGGGATTCTAATTGCATTGATCTGGGATAAGGCCTTGGTATCAACATTTTTAAAACCCCCATAGTGCACGCATGCACATACACTTCCTAATATGTAGGCAGGGTTGAATACCACTGCCCTTTAAAGCAATTGCTATATGAAGGTTAATAAATAAACAAATAAATCTGCTATATGAAGGTTAAAGAATCCAAATAAATCTTCAATTGGTGATCTGTGTGATGCTATGTTCCCACGCTGTTCTGCACCCTGCCTCACCTCCTCTTCAATTTCCAAGACTAACTAGATAGGGACAAAAAAGGAAGAATGGAAATAATTGGAAGCATGAAGCCCCACACCACTACATGTCACTTTTGTAACTCTTGTAAATGGGTCTACACTCCGAGGAAATCATGAAACGTGAGTCATCACTGAGGGCCAGAGTGTTGGCTGGCATAAGGACTCTTGAAGACTGAGTATCACATAGAGAATAACATCATACTAGAAGACTTTCAACTGAGTCCTGTGCTCTCTGTTCCTTGCATGACAACCTTCTCTCCTGTTAACAACAGCCCACATGCAAGATCACCTCCAGGAATGCTTCCGTATTTGAAAGGAGAGTGTCCCACCTTGCGAAATGCCACCACCTTCATCATTTCCAAATGCTCTGAAATCTCCACAGAAATCTGCCCTTAGCCCCTTCCCCTCTCGTCAGTAGATATATTTGTCCACTGAGATAGCAGTATTTGTACTGTGGGATTACACACTGCCAAATCAATGGCGGTCATAGTCATATTCAGAAAACATCTGGAAACATGTTTTGCCAATGTTTTTTTTTCTGCTCAGCCATAGACTCTGGATACAATAATATTTCCCAGAGAAGTAACCAAAATCAGGCTCCCACTTCCCATCACTGCTGCTCCTCCCATCACTATTTTTTTACCCACCGCTACCACTAGTGCTTATTAATCTTTGAAAACTCATAGCCCTGAGAAAATAACATTAAAGTATAATGTAAAAGTGTATGTGGCTTTGTACATATGCTTCATGGGAAAAGTGAGTAACACATTACACACAATGAAAAAGATTGGTTTTGTTAAAACTTATTATGAACTGAATTGTCTCCTCCCAGAAATTCATGTTACAATCCTAATCCCCAGTACTTCAGAGTGTGACTGTATTTGGAGATAGGGTCTTTAAGGAGGTAATTAAGGTTAAATGAGATCATTGGGGTGGATCCTAACCCAATATGATTTGTATCCTTATAAGAAGAGGAAATTATAACACCAACAGACACAGAGGAAGACCATATCAAAACACATGGAAAGAGGAGAGAAGGGCCATCTACAAGCCAAGGATAGAGATCTCAGAAGAAACCAACCCTGTCAAAACCTTGAAGTCATACTTCTAACCTCCAGAACTGTCAGAAGATGAATTTCTGTGTTTAAGCCACCCAATCTGTGGTACTTTGTTATGGAAGCCTTAGAAAACTAATATGCTACCTTGCCCTAACACATGGTTTCTCACATCTTGGAGTCACTCTCTATTTCCTAAGCATCCACTGCTCTCTCACAGTGAGGATCTGATTTGAACAGCTAACAAAATAGGTTTTTTTTTTTTTTTACAACGCAGTTTTCTCCTTCATCTAGGAGAGAAGGAAATCCTTCTCTTCTCACAAATTCTTTGCATCTAGGATGTGAAAGAAGGAAAAGAGGGAAAAAAATATATTTGAATTAAAGAAAAATTGGAGAAAGAGAAAAAAACAAGGAAGCAAGAAGGCAGGAGAGAGAGAGCTTCAAAAGAAAAAGAAAAGCAAAAGTACAACTTTTGGTTTAATAAGTAAGACGATTTTAATAAGTAAGAAGTACAAGGATCAAATGACAGTTTAATAAGTAAGAAGACAAGGATCAAATGATTCAAGATTACAATGAGAGATCTCATGGTGACAGGAGGCAAGGAGATGCTTCTTTAAATATCAATTCTTGGGCTGCATGTGCTGCATGCATTCATTGAAACCAGGTCAAAACCAACAAAACTTAAATCAACCAATCTTTGAGTATCCACAATTGGGAAGTCATTACCAACATGCTATATTTGAAAGAAATCTTTTCATAAAGAAGACCAGGAAAGGTCTCTAAAATGAGGAAAAGAGAATGTGAAAGAGCCATGATGGTGCTTCCCAACAGGTTTCAGGTCACGGGCCTCACCATCACCTCAGTGGTCACAGCCCAAAGCTGTGTGAGTGATGGTCCTGCTGTGATGACAGCAAGAACCCCTGCACAAGACCTTTTCCTTTGGCACCTGTCCTTTCAAATTAGCAAGCGGTCTCCCTTCACAGCCACTTCTTGTAAGTCACCTCAACCAGCCCCCATTATAGCTCCTAGAGTTTTCTCACTATCAAACCTCAGGAGAAAGGCAAGGCCAGATAGTGGTGACCAGAGAGGCAGAGAGGTTGGGAGGCCAAATGTGAATGAAGGGTTATTAAACTGAGATTTCCATCTCTTCCTCTTCTTCAGATGAAACATTTCCCAAGAGTTTGAATTCTAAACAGGTAGCACAGCATCATTCATGTTTCTTATATCTAGATTTTTCAGCTTTCGAATTCATGGGAAGTAAAAATATTTTTTTCAAAATCAAGAAGCTGCCTATTGTACAAAATTAGTACATTTACCAACAGGATATTACTAGCAGTATTGTTGTAAAAATCAGATCTTCATCTCATAAGGACAATATCTCCCCAGGAGTGACTTTTATCCATTCAGACACAACCTTTTTCTGAGTATTCCGTATTTAAAAAGAATTACATGTCACTGTTCTTCTCCCCAGATTTGACAGAAAGAAAACTTGATAAGTTACAATGGAGATAAGCAAGGTTTTTCTCTCTCTCTTTTTTTTTTTTTGTCTGAATTTATTCTTTTTTTTTTCCAATTAGATCTATTGGCTCTTCACCAGAAATTGACTTCAGATCTTTCTCTAATATGGTTCAAAGACTCTCATTCAAATGGTTTAGCTGGGCCACTAGCCTGGCACCAATCTTTGACTTCTCTGTCCTTCATTAGATGAATCAGATGGAAATGCTGCCCATGGGGCTTGGGTGACTCAAGTCTTTGAGGGGGCTAAAAGGCAGGGAGTTATCAGACGAATAATGTGAATGCAGCCATGAAATACAAGGAAGCCTGCATTTCACTTAAAAGAAGTGTAAAATCTCACAGAAAGCTTATATTGTTGTGACTTTTCTTTTGTGCTTTCTGAGATACAGATTGACAACACCAAGCAGTATGCTAACTACAATTTGAGTTTGCCATGGATCTGAAAGGAAACTTAAAAGCTATGCTGAACCACTAGTATTTAAGAGACAACGTCAATGGAGTGAAATATTTCCCCTGGCCAAAGGCCTCCTCACGCTATATAAATCTTAGGAAGTATCAAAGCGAGACAAGTTTTATGGTTATTGACATAAATGTCTAAAACTCAGCTTTATAGTGACTCTAACCAGCTGAGGTTGAGAAGCAGTTTATGCAATTGTTTAAGCAGAAAACACTGTCAGCAGTAAGAAGAAAGCTAATCATAGATAATACCTCTGTAAGACTCAATGAGGTCTTCAATGTGATCAGCTGATCCTCATAGACAAGGTAACTTGTGACTCATCCGTGGAGAACTACTTAGAAGCAAAGAGGTTCTGAGAGAGAACTTGGAGGGGGAAAGCCAAGGAGGCCTAAGAGACAACATCAGAAAGATTGGGAGCAATGGAGACACAGGTCAGATATATTTAAATCGAGTATATATTCTCCATTTATGTCTGTTTATCTATGAGAGGACATGAACCCTCAAAGACAGTGTGTACTCAGCCATAAAAGGAATGATCAAGCCTGGAAACCAGAATTACTCTCATTCTCTAAATAATGATCAAATAAAGATGAAGTAAAATTAATATATTTTATTTATAAGTAACTTTGCTTTCCTTACTAATATCACTTAGTTTTCACAATAGTCCTATGAGATGGACAAAGAAAGAGAAAAATGTTCCCCATTTTATAGATGGGAAATCCAAGACCCCAAGTTACTGATTTGCTTAAATTAGCAATGAAATCAGGATGAGGACTCAGGACAACAGATTCCTTATTTCACAAGAGATACTAGAAAAGTTAATGTGACTCACACAAAAGAAATCTGGTTTTAGTCACAAGACACTGATATGGGATTTCCTTGCCAGGGCTGGAAACCAATCACATTCTGTGAAGTAGTGATGTTCATTTGCCCTTTCTTCAGTCTGAATCTACCTTTCTGTGTGCTTTTGCCTTTGGAAAATAGGAAAAATAACACAAATGGACAAATATATCTCAACTACTATAATTAGCAAACTTAAGAAGTTTGGGATTTAAAAGTCATAGTACACCCAGTGGACCACGATAAAATATTGATATATTAAAGTTTAAAAGATGAGATATATAATGTTCCATATCAAACGCAATCAAGAATAGAAGAATATATCTTTAACATAATAAAGGACATCTGCTAGATACCTACAGTAAGTATCGTACTTAGTGATAGAAAATGTAAAGAATTTCCATTAAAAGCAGGGGAAAAAAGAACGCCCGCTACTGCTTTTACCTGTCGACATTGTGCTTAACATCTTAATACAGTAAGAAAAGAGAAAGAGATTAACATCAGAAAGGAAAAGCAAAAACTGTCATTATTTTGAAATAACTAGTTATAATTACAAAAAAGAATAACAAAAATGGCAAGTAGCTCTAGTTAGAATTTAAGAAGACTTGATACAGATGTTAATCCTAAAATCAATAGCTTTCCTACTACTTATCAATATCCAATTACAAAATTTAATGTTTTAAGTTTTTATTTTTTTAACTTTTTATTTGAACTAATTGTATATTCACAGTGTTATAAAGACAGTACAGACAGGTCCTATGTACTCTTTACCTAGTTTTCCCCAATAGTTACCTCGTATAGAATGAGAGTACAATACCAAAGCAAGGAAATTGGTATTGATATACTGTGTGCATATACTTCTATGTCATGTTATCACACATGTAGATTCATATAACCACCCCACAATCAAGAAACAGAACTCAAAGGTGTTCCTCATGCTACCTTGAGGAGTGTAGATATAGATCACACCTATCTCCTTCCTCCTCACCTTTGCTAACCCATGGCAATAATTAATTTGTTCTCTATCACTACAATTTTGTCATATCAAGAATGATAAATAAATAGAATCATACAACATGTGCGTATTTAAGACTTGTTTTCCTGCTCAGCATAGAGTCTTTGATGAAAACTGGACATTTTGAATATGTAATGCGATAACTCTGGAAATCAGATTCTTCCCCCTCCTTGAAGTCTGTGTATGTAGCTTGATGTGGGCACTAACGATTTGTCTGTTTAGTGACTTTTCTAAACTATTTTTGCTAAGTTTGCATTTTTTTGTTATATGTGGTCTTTGAAAGAATCGGTTCATTTAGCTTGGGTTCAGCTAGTGTTTTGACAGATTTCGTTGAATGCCGGGAGCCAACTAAGAGAGACAAGAGAGAAAGAGGGAGAAGAAAGAAGATGAAGGAGGAGAAAGAGAAGGAGAAGAAAAGGAGGAAGAGGAGGGGAAAGAGGAGGAAGAGGATAATTAGAAGAAGATGAAGAAACAAAAGCGAAAGAAGAAGAAAAAGAGACCCTCTCCCACTTTTTGCAAATTAGCTCTGTGCTGTGGCACTCCTTAAAAGCTCAGCCAGGCTATTTACAGCTCTGCCTTAGCCTTCACTTCCTGCTTGTACTGAGGCTAGAGATCAGTCAGAGGTAAGAGCTTGAGGTCTTCTCAGGTCTTTTCTGAGCATATGTTCTTCCCTGATCATGCCTGTGGCTTTCTAAATTCCTCACTATATACAGGTATTTTGAATGCTCTAATTCCCCAAAGAAACTCCCTCCCCAGCCTTTCTTCCCAGGCTCTCAGTGCTCTATCATGTGCTTCAATTTAATCTTTTGTTGCAGGTGGCTGCTGATTGTTCATTTACCTCGTAATGATTTTGAAGAATGCCCAGCACTTTTCTGCCCTCAGAGTGCCAAGTTAAACAAAGCAAAGGCAAGCACTTTGCATCAGTCCTTCCGGTAGCCTCTAGACAGGTTAGAACAAACACAATTCTTTGCAAATAAAGTCAGCTCTGTTTCTCCCAGAACCAGACACTGGGGTCCCACACTGGGAATGGATGCTGCCATCTTCAAGACCATCATCAAGCAGGGAGAGGAGTGGAGCAAGAGCAAATAAAATGCTGCAAAGTTTTCCTACCATTCTTAAGGCGTCTATTTCTTGATTCAGCATTTGTTTGGTTGCTGTGAACATTTGACTATTTTCCAGGATTCTGATAAAGTTGATTCTAACAGTGTTTGCTTAATTATTCAGTGCTTCTGTGGAGAGATGGGCCATTGGAGCTGCCTACTCCACCATTTTTGCTGATGTCACTCAGTATAATGCCTTTGGCATCCACCTAAGTTCTTGTGTATACAATAGTTTGTTCCTTTTTATTACAGAGTAGTATTCCAGGATATGGATCTGCCATGGTTTGTTTACCCACTCACCTTTCATAGAACATTTGGGTTGCTTCCAGTTTGGGGCTATTATAAATGAAGCTGCTACAAACTGTCATGTGTAGGTTTTGGTGTTGACATAAATTTTCATTTATCAGAGATAAATGCCCAGGATTATGATTGCTGAGTCACATGGCAAGTGTATTTAGTTTTTTTTTTAATAAACTGCCAAGCTATTTTCCAAAGCAACTATACCTTTTCATTTTCCTATCAGCAATATATAAGAGAGACAGTTTTTCCACATCTTCACCAGCATTTGGTATTGTCACTGTTTTCTATTTTAACTATTCTAATAGGTGTGTACTGGTATCTCATTGTGGTCTTAATTTGCATTTCCCTAATAGTTAATGATGTTAAACATGTATATACACATACCTATACATACACACACACACACACACACACACACAGATATATATACAGTCATGTACTGCATAATAACATTTCGGTCAACGATGAACCACATACATGACAGTGGCTCCACAGGGTTAAATACCATATAGCCTAGGTATGTAAAAGGCTATACCATCTAGGTTTGTGTAAGTACACTCTATGATATTTATACAACAAAATTGCCTAATGACACATTTCTCATAATGTATCTCCATTGTTAAGCGACACATGACTATGTATATATATGATTATGTATGCTTATATATAAGTGAAATGAATGACAGTATTGTTACAAGGGATGGGAGGAAGGGATTAGGATTATTTTGTTATTTTAAGGTACTCACACTACACATGAAGTGGTATACAGTCATGCACCACATACTGACGTTTTAGTCACTGATAGACAACATATATGATGGTAGTCCCATAAGATTATAACGAAGATGAAAAATTCCTATCACCTAGTGACATCGTAGCCATCATAATGTCATAGACAGTGCATAACTCACATGTTTGTGGTGATGCTGATGTAAACAAACTTACTGCACTGCCAGTCATATAAAGGTATAGCACATACAATTATGTGGATGAGGATGACATTGAGGAGCTCCCAGAGGTAGTCCCTGAGGAACTGACTAATGAGAAGTTGTTGAAACTGGAACAGTAACACAAAGCTGAAGAAGAGGTAAGAGAAAAGGAAACTGCAGAAGAAGAAAAAGAACCCTAAAAAAATTTACTGTGAAGCATTTAGTAGAAGTTTTTACAGACTTCAACAAGCTCCTTAAAAAGTTTGAAAACTTGGACTCCAACACCAAAAAGTTTTTATTAATTGAGAAGAATGATCATAGTGCATTATCTGCTTATGAGCAAATCTATAACGAAAAAAAGACACAAACCAAGCAAACCATCATGGACCTATCTCTGAAAAGAGTGACATCTCCTCAAGAAGGGCCTCAGACACGTCCTTCATGAGGTATTCCAGAAGAAGGCACTGTTGTCACAGGATATGACAGCTGCATATATGTTACTGCCCCTGAAGACCTTCCAGTGAGATAAGATATGGAAGTAGAAGACAGTGATATTGATGATCATGACCCTGTGTAGGCCTAAGCTACTGTGTGTGTGTTTGTGTCTTAGTTTTTAACAAAAATGCTTAAAAAGTAAAAATAAATGAAAAATTTTAAAAATACAATAAAGGTTATAGACTAAGGATATCAAGAAAGAAAATATTTTGGTACAACTGTACAATGTGTTTGTTTTTTAAGCTATTATTATAAAAGAGGCAAAAAGTTAAAAAGTTTATAAAGTAAAAAAGTGAGAGTAAGCTAAGTTTAATTTATTATTGAAGAAAGAAAAATATTTTTCATAAATTTAGTGTAGTCTAAGTGTTCAGTGTTTATCAAGTCTACAGTAGTCTATAGTAATGCCCTAGGCCTCACATTCACTCACCACTCACTCACTGACTCACCCGGGGCAACTTCCAGTCCATTTTTCACCTTTTATACTGTAGTTTTACTGTAGCTTTTCTGTGTTTAGATACACATGTACTTACCACTATGTTACAGTAACATGCTATACAGGTTTGTAGCCTGGGAGCCATAGGCTATACCACATAGCCTAGGTGTGTAGTGGGCTATCCAATCTAGGTTTGTGTAAGTACACTCTATGTTTGCAGAACCATGAAATGGCCTAAGCACGCATTCCTCCGAATGCATCCCGTCATCAAGCAAAGCATGACTGTAGTGTTATTTAAAAGTAGACTTGGATTAGCTGTAAAGGAATATTGCAAACTCTAGGACAACCACTATAAAAAGCATAAAAAGAAAACCAATATACTAAGGAAGGAGAGAAAATAAAATCATATAAAATGCTCAATTAAAACCACAAAAAGCAGAAAAAGAGTGAGAGACAAAAATAGAAACAAGCAACAAAGGCAACACATAGAAAACAGTAATGAATATGGTAGATATTTATCCAACTATATCAATAATCACTTTGAGTGTCAATGGTCTAAATGCACCATTTGAAAGACAGAAATTGTCAGAGTGAATCAAAAAATACAACCCAACTCTGCTGAAAACTCAATCACATGGTCTCAATCTAATTACGTTGTGGGCTTAGAAATTCAGTCTTCCTGAAGACCTAGAAAAAGAAAACCATGTAGTGAACATCCCAGAATTTCAGTGACTTAATGTTACAAATATTTACTTTTATTCACATAAAGTCCACATAGCAGAAGATGGGCTTGAGAGAGGAGCAAGCTCTGCCATCCACAATTATTCAGGGACCCCATCTTATAGCAGTTTCACCTTGCTTGCACTTGGTTTTTAAAGTTGCTTTCTGTGTGGAAATCCTTCCAGGAGAGGAGAGGAGTGGAGAGAGAGAATGGAGAAGCTACCTCCACTTCTTAAGCATTTGACCTGAAGTAACACAGAGGAGTTCTACTCATATTGTATTTGCATAAATTGACTGCCATGACACCACCTAGTGAGGAGGAGGAGGATAAAGAGAGGGTGGAGGAGGAGGAGGGAGGGTTTGGAAACACAGTTCCTAGCCAGGTAGCCACCTGCAAGCAACAACTCTACGTATGGAATGGGAGTGTCAGTGTTTGCTGGTCAAATAGCATATCTACCACAGCATCATTTGTTAGGAACTCAAACAATATAGACTCCTTAACTCAATAAGCCCAGTTCTGGGAATTTATACTAAAAAAAAAAAAGTCATTCAAAATATTGGAAAAGCTTCACAAACGTAGATATTAGTGCTCCTTTGGTGTTCTTCACACCTCTCTCCTCACCATCTGACAAGAGCACAAAGGACCCTATAAGAAGTAATGGATTTCTTCTCCACGCTGATCCAGGTAATTCTTCTTCCAGACACCACCTTTGACCTTTCAGGGAGATGGCTCCTTTAGAAGGTTCGACTGGCTGTAGCATTGGTTTTCCCTATTTGGTGCAACTATTTAATCATTCACAGCTTCATTCTTTGCGGCTCATTGGCTAATCATGTCACTTCACCCAAACCAGATCCCAGGAAATTCAGTGGCTCAAGCTTTTTAGTGATAAGACAAAAGTTCTCTATTACAAGGTTATTTATAACTGCAAAAGTTTTAACATAATTGAAATGCTTAAGAGAAAAAAATTTCGAGTTTAATATTACATCTGCTAGATGTAACTTATTCCAGCCGTATAAAATAATGATATCTCTGTCTCTAAGAGAGTAGATCTTAAATGTTCTCAACACACACGCATGCAAATGGTAACTATGTGAGGTGATAGATGTGTTAACTAACTTGATTGTGGTAATCATTTCACAATGTATACACGATATATATTCACATGTATTTTAATATTATTCAGCCATGAGAAAGAAGGAAATCCTGCAATTTGTGACAATATGGGTGGAACCTGAGGGTATTATGCTAAGTGGAATAAGTCAGACAGAAAAAGACAAATATTGTATGATGTCACTTATATGTGGAATCTAAAAGCCTGACTCATAGAAACAGATAGTTGATTGGTAATTGCCAGGGGTTAGGGGTGGGAGAAATGGGGAGATGTCAGAAAAAGAGAACAAATTTCCAGAAATAAGATGAATAAGGTCTGGTGACTCTAATGTACCACATGGTGACTATAGTTAACAATACTGTACGATATCCTTGAAAGTTGCTAAGAGAGTAGATCATAAATGTTCTCATCACAAAAAACAAATGTTCATTATGAGAGGTGATGGAGATGTTAACTAACCCTACTGTGGTAATCATTTTGAGTATATAAGTGTACCAAATCATGACCGTGGACACCTTAAAGTTACACAGTGTTATATGTCAATTATATCTCAACAAAGCTGGAATCAATAAATAAATAGTGCAGATTGCCAAGACTCAAAAAAATATATATAATGGGATAAGCAAATATATTTAATTAAGAAGACAAACTGGAGTAGAAAGCATTTCTCCAAATATATGTTATTATGGAGACATCTAAAGTAAGGTGACTCCAAAAACCTTGAAAGTAAAAGCATTGGAAGATAGATCATTCCAAAAATAATTAACCAAAATCACAGCATTTCCTGTATACAAATAGAAACCAGTTTAGAAAGATTACTAAAAGGAGAAATGATCAAAATCAAAATTTATGCATTGGAGAATATACCATGAAAACGAGCCAAAAGGCAAATTGAAAACTGGGAAAAGTTATTTCCAACATACCTAGTAGACAAAGGTCATATTTCCTTAAAATTCGTAAGAGAACACTAAAACTCACTAGAAAAAAAATTTGCTCAAGCAGATCATAGAAATGGAAATATAAATGAATCTGAATACTTGAGAAGATGCTCAACCTTATTCATAATTTAGAAAGTGTAAATTAGCTTTGCGATGAGATACTGTTTTTAACCCATCAGATTGACAAAGATAAAAAAAGTTTGGTAACGAAATTGTTGGAAAGTGTAAAAATTTTGCTTTTAGTTCATAAGTGTAAAACATAAAAATTAAGTTAAATTTTTTACAGAAATCTCATTATTTATAATACTTATATTTCTAAAGGTTTTTCAGGTACCACAAGATCTGTAGAAGTCCAGGGCATCCTGCTTAAAACCTGTTTTCATGTCAGTTGAATATTAATTATTTTGTGCTTTAATTTGCATGCTTCATTGTCACCATTAGGTTATACTATATCCCAAATTTGCAAACCTAGGAAAGATTTCAAAGAGGATTCATTGAAACAGTAGCATTATTACCCTAGTTCAAGGGGGACAAATGTGAATTTAAATATACTGAGATTAGTGAAACTGTGACTATGGCAGTTCCCCACAGGTAGCCACAAATTCACAAAAACAAAGTGCAAATAGAAAGGGAAATAACGCATGTCAGAAAGTCTGACTTCATTTGGGTGAGCAATCCACTTTGCCCTTTTGCAATCTGGCATTATCTGCATGAAACATTATCAAGTAGCATTACGAAGCCATAGAAATTCACACATCATTCTAAGACAAAACACATTGCCACTGCTAGCAAGCAAATTGATCTTTTCCCAGAATGAGTAAAAATAATGTTTTCCAGTATCAAATTCATTAAGTTTGTGACAAGCATAAAGAGACTAAAAATATAGAAGCATAATTCAAATTACACCCTTTCTAGAAAATACAAATTTAAGTCACTGTATTGTCCAGAAGATAGCCAAATTGAGTACAAAATTAAAGATGACCGTTGTGTGCAAAAGGAAAGTGGAAAGATCTATAGACTTATTTTTCAAAGGATGTTGTTGGATATAACACAATGTCAGTGGTATTCAATGTAAGTGAGAAATAACTACCACTTTGTTCACAGTGGCGGACACTTAACTTTACAATTGTACATATCCACTCACAAAGTGTATGAATCTGCTCTTGGTATACGTGCAATATATGTGTGTGTGTATATATATAATGTATATGTACGTATATCTATATGTATGTTATGTATATGTATGTATGTATATAGAGATATATATATGAAACATTTTCCTGTTATACTCTTAAAACATTTACTGTAAGAAACACATATTATATAAAAGACTTGCTTCCAAGAAAGTTTTTTCTGAGCTGTGATGGAAGCTTGAAAAGCATCAGCACTGAGCACTGGAGCTATATGTGCAGCCTGAAGAGAAATCGCTGTGAGTAAAGGATTGAATGCCAATTCACACAGTGCATCGTGCACAGAGAACGGTAGGGGGTCATGCACATGCCTCCTGACCTTGATTCTCTGTTAAAGAGCATAGAGAAAATTACGAATTTATTTAAGTGAAGATACTGTATCTTTTTTTCAATCTGATATCTGAAGAAATAGCCAGTAATTATGAGACTTTCCCAGTGAAATACACTTTCTGTGGAGGTCAAAGACAAAATTTACTGAGTACTTTCTAAGTTCCAAGTATTCTATTTGTCTCATTTAATTCTAATTAATTCTCATTGTCTCATTTATTTCTCACCTCAAACCCTTTATGGAAGGTACTGTTCCTATTTTTAATAAAGCAATAAAGATTTAGAAAAGTTAAGTAACTGACACTCTGCTTTTTAAAATCTAACTTGGGACTTAAAATATCTCTTTCTTTATTATATTTACTAAATTAACTACGTTCGGTATGTACCTATTTTATGATGAATAGATCACAAAGCTCTTTTATAGCCAGCACAGTCTTCTACAATACCTGAGAATATATAAGTAAAATATATGGAACTACAGGTTGAGACTGACAAGTTCTCTTCGTGATAGATGATAAACAGACTACAAAGAGAGAGTGAGAGACAGAGAGAGAAAGAGTCTGTTCCCTATAAAAAAGGAAAATACATATTATTCTCAGGCATACCTTGAAAATTTTTTAAATTGGCAATTAAATCCTAGTAAAACCAAATATCAAGAGAATTTCAAATAATCAATGGCATGTATACAATCTCCACCACATCACAATTAACTTATCGGGCAATAAAAATGCACAACAAACACTGTATATTTGGAAAATTTAAAACCCATTTCAAATAACCACTGAGTCAAATAGAAACTATAATAGTAAGTAAAAGATATTTAGATCTAAATGATATCAAAATACTATAAAATACAACTTTTGTGACATAGTAAAAGACGTACTTAGCTTTGATTCTTATACTAGGAAAAAAAACACTGAAAATAAAGAAGTATCCAAATTAAGGAATTACAAAAGGAACAATTTAATAATCTATATGTAGTAGATTAAAGATGGCCACAAATTCCCTTATATTACTCCCCTGGGGGAGGGGCAGTGTCTGTGTCCCAGTCCTTTCAGTCTGAGCTGGTTCTTATAACTTCTTTGATCATTAGGATAATGTGGAGATGAAAGGGGCCAGTTTCCAATCTTGGAGCCATGAGATGCGATGTAAGAATTCCAACTACCTTGCTGCAGGTATCACATGAAGAGGCCCTTAGACTACGTGGAGAGGAAGAGAATCAGCTGCACTCACCTTTCAGCTGCCATTTGAACCTCTAGACAATACTAGCCACCAACTGAATACCAAGGGACCCCAGGCAACACCATATGGAGAAGAATAATCCACCCAAGTGCTTCCAAAATTCCCAACCCATGTACTCAAGCACAAATTAAATGATTATTGAATCTTAAACCACTAAGATTTAGGGTGATTTGTTTTACAGAAATAAGTAATTGTAACAAAAATTGGTTTCTAGAAGTAAACTATTGCTATAAAAAAACACTATGGATAGAAACTGGAAGAGCATTGAGGCTGCACAAATGGAGACTGGAAGGAAGGGGAAAGAGATACTAAACTCTAGAGTGTCTACCTTTCCAACTTCTTAGTTTAATATATCTTTTGCCCAGTCACAGTATCCTGAGTGACATCTTTTCTTCTCCGTGGTTCTCTTTACTCTGCCTGAGAAACCTACAACCTAGCTTTGTTTGTAGATGTGATAGCCTACTCTTCTCTTCAGAGAGGTTTGGCTTTTTTGCCTATTGTTGGCTACGTCGGGTTGAAACTCAAAAACGGCCACATAACCTGGTAATGTCAAAACTTAATCCTCATTTCTCATATTTCCACAGAGACACAAATAATTTGTACTCTACTGAGCAGGAGGGAACAGTCTGACTCTCTCTTGCCCCTCCTCACTCCTTTCCATGGAGGAGGAGGTGACTTGATGGGTTGGTAAGTTCAATGAAGGAACTCAAGTTAGTCCCTCTAGATTCCTTCATGTCTTTTTGCCTGGAAAGACAGCTATGCGGTAAGCTTAGCTGGGAAGGCTATACTATCCAAGGGGGAGGACTACTATTATGCATCCTATTTCTCATTTAGTTCTAAGCTGTGGTAGGAAAGAGCAGGATATTTATACCCCATCGCCCCAAAATTCAAAACTTCTAAAATGTTCACCTGTATCTTAGCAACAGGAAACTATTCATTTGACTGAACCTATATCCACTCAATCACATCCTAGAGCAAAAATTGTTAACCATGTAAGCTTAAAGGATCTTTCAGCACCATGAAAATATATGCATATTCTTGTACTCTTTTGTAATTTTTTAGGAGAGGGCCAATAGATTGCTTTCATCAGATTTTCCAAGAAGTCCATAACCTAACTCTGGTTAAGAACAAGTACTGCCCTTGAAATACCCTGCTGAGCTCCTATTTCCTGCCCCACACCCCCACCCCTCATAGACCTAGTTCTTAATTAATTGCAGAAGCAAAGGATCCATTTCTGGTTCAGAGGATTCTCTGACTGTGTTTACCTATAAGGATCATCATTTTGCAATATCGGTGTATCTCAGATTTATGAAACTAAGAAGCCACAATAGGAAGAGGACTCTCCTCACCAAAGCTAAATTTGGAAATGATCTACTACAACCTACAAGCCTTGAGAAAAGATGTGTTTCAAAATTCACACTTTTTCAAACTTTAGAGAGGTAATATGGTACATATATTCTATATTACTGCCTCCGACAAAGTCTGGAGCAGTATTCCATAATCAAATACATAAGTATTTCTGCAGCAAACCATGAATATTCACACTAAGTGGGATAGAGACTATAAATAGTGTCACCTCAGTTCAGGTCAGGATTTTTGCCACAAAATGAGTTATGAAATATTTGTTTTCTAGCTGTTTTGGAGAAGCATGTGGTCAACAGGTTGTAAACCTATAACTAAACACCATCATTGCCTTACTTCCATCTTCCCTTGTTTGAGACTAAATAACTCTAGTTTCTTAAATATTTCTTTGAAAGTGTGTTTGTCTTCATCTTTAATTATCCCCATAGTTGTCCTTTTTCAGCATAATCTGACAAAGAATAGAATCCAGAATACTGTATGTTATTACGCAATGGAGTCTGAATGGAAGATTAGTTTTGGCTTCCCAGACCTGTGATGATACCCAAATAGTATGAATCAACTTTATATAACGTCGGGGATAACACAATTTACTTCTGCATTCCTCTTCCTAGAACTTGATTAATCCCTGATCTAAACTCCAGTCTCCAAACATCCACAAAAGTCATCTTGTTCTTACAGCCCTTAGAAATAGGCTCAATGATCCTTTTATCCTACAACAAAATGAGCTGTCCAAAAGTGGAACAGGCTGTCTTAGAGCATAATGAGTTTCCTTTTATTAGAGGTATTTAGGCAGAAGCTAGACAATATCGTGAGTGTGCTCATAATACTGAACAAATAAACAATAAAAGAAGTTCATTTAATCCTTGTGTGATTGCACATTTCATCTTGTAAACCCACTTACACAGAGTTTATAACTAAGCCTTATCCCACATGCTCAGAGTTAATAACTAACACTTCGGCAACTGAAAATCTATGATCTCAATTCTTTCGTGGTCCACAGGGAAGATGAGCATCCTATTTGGACTTATAGGATTCTCAGGTCACAGGATTGCTCTTCTCCAGAGGGGATATACAATTCAAATCTATTTCAATTCAAATCAGTTGAGTATTTACGGCTAACTTGCTTTATTTCTAATGAACTGCTTAGAGTCTGTTGGGGAAAAAACGTACATGTCTATACAATAACTAGAGGACAACCTAAGCATGTGTGAAATAATATGGAAATTACATAAGCAAAAACAGAGGGAATTTAAATAAAGAAAAGAAAATTAAGAAGCAAGGCACTCTGATTTAGGAGTCTATTGTCTTGCCATTGCCTGGGCCATCTCAGGGCAAAACAGAGAATTGGAAGGTGTTTGCAATCAGGGGACTGACCTATTTTTTTAGCCTTTTTTCCACTGAATATTCTTGGGTGCTAAGTCCAAAATTCTTACTGGATCTCAAATCTCCAAAACCTAGGAAAACTTCTGATCAGATTATTTTCTTATTTGCATTAGATTCCACTGAGGATTAAATAGCATTTAGCACAGTGCTAGACGCCTTAGAAAACCCTAAATAAATGGTAGCAATAATTACCAATAAAGCATTGCATTTCTAAGGGTATTATCAGGAGACAAAAAGTTGCAATGCAATCAAGAGTTTAAAATATGTATTATTTTATGATTATAAAAAAAGTTGCAAAAGGACATATATAACATATTAACTTGGAAACACATGCAAAATTAGTATATGCTTATACATGGTGAAAATATATAAATTTAAATGGGAAGAATACTCTCCCACTTAGCAATAGTGTTTTTCTCTAGGAAAAAAGGAAGTGGAAATGTGCCTCTAACATTTCACTGAAAAATAAGAAAGGCAGAAAATTTTAAATATTTAGAAAAGTATCATGAAGTAAAATAAATAAATCCGTAAGTCCCTCTTAATAATCATTACCAATATTTTAGTTATATATTTTTTAATCATTCATATTTTATCTTACAAAGTTGGAATCATTCTACAAAGAGTTTTGTAATCTAAGTGTTTTCTCATGTCATTAAAATTTATTTGTAAACATTTTTTCTTTTAAAATTATTTCTCTATTATATATTTAAATATAAAACTAAAATGCTCTTGTAGGAAAAAGTGACATAATGTAAATATGTTTAAAGAAAAATAATCTTCCCTATACTTCACCCCTTCAATGCCACCGCCTTAATCAGTGCTAACATGCTGATATGTTATACAAAACATACACACGCACACACATATCCTTTCCGTCTTTCTCTATGCTCATTAAAATGTGGATACCCGTATATAGGATTTTTTTTTTACAGAAACATGTAACTTGTTTTATGTTATTCATTCAATCAATTCATTCAACTATTTCTAATTAAGCATGTTATATGTTCCAGACAAAGAGGATATAGCTGTGGACAAGACAGACACAGTCTCTGCCTTCATGGAGCTCTCACTTAGCATTGTACAATGATTATCACTCGAGGTCAATACATGTATCTAATTCTTCAGGTTTTTTGTTGCTTTGTTTGATTCTCCCAATTGTTTTTTATTGTGCCAGAAAACCACACAACACAAAATTCACCCTCCCAACAATTTTCAAGTGTACACTACAATATTGTCAACCACATGCACATCCTCAAAACCTTCCCATCCTGTGTGACTGAAACTCTACACGCACTAAACAATTCCCTACTTCCTCCTACCACCTGCCTCTAGTGACCACCATTCTCCTTTCTGTTTCTATGTCTTAATCATTGTTTTTAACAGCTGCTTAGAATTCCTTAGTATTTATGAACTATTCTCCTACAGTACATAAAGATAGACGATAGATGGATGCATAGATGATAGATAGATACAAAGAGAGATACATAGATACATAGATAGATATAGTATGGATATATAAAAAAAGACATTTATAATATTATAGATCATCCTAAACCACTTTACAAAGGAATTCATGCTCCTACCAGCAATGAATGACTGGTATGATTTCCCCACACAATCACAAGTTATGGAAGTTATAATAGGGTTTTTCATTTTTGCAATTCTTTTGAGTCAAAAAAACCCTTTATATTTAGTTTGTGTTAATTTTCATTTGCTAATTATTAATAAGTTTGATGACCTTTCAATGTTTATTTAGCTATTTGGAAGTTTCCTCTCCTGTGAAGGGCTTTTTGCCCATTTTTCAATTCTAATTTTTCAATTCTCTTAGCAAGTTGCAGAACCTCTTTGTATATTAGGAATAACAAAATAACAACCCTTTTTATCTGATTGCAATTATTTTTATTTACCTGTCATTTGCATTTTTATGTTTTTTATGGTATCTCCCACCATAGAAATTTTAAAAATATTTATACTGTCGAATTTTTCTGCCTCTGATTTCAGTTATTGGATCTTTCCTACCACAAAGTTATAAAAATGTACTCCTCAATTTTCTTCTACTGTTTTTATTTTTCATATTTTTTTATATTTAGATATTTAATCTTTCTGGAATATATTTTTATAAATGATATGCAGTATCGATTCAAATTTCTTTTCTTCTGGATGGATGGATAACTAGATGTGTTAGCACCACCTATTAAATAAATCATTACATTTTTACTGAATTGAAAAAACTCCATTGTCTTACATTAAGCTCCAAAATATCCTTTGATCTGTTTCTAAATTCTCTATTCTTCTCCAACAATCCATTTGTCCAATCCTATACCCAAAACATACTACAGTGCCTTGAACATGTATTTTAACATCTGGCAAAGCAAATCTACATTGGTCATTCTGTTTATAAAATATCTTTGGCTATTCTTAGATATTTATTATTTCATTTGAACTTTAAAACAATTTTATCCAGTTTTAAAATTAAACCCTATTTTGATTCTTACTGGAATTGTACTAAAGTTGTATGTAAATTTGGGAGCACTGACATTTCTATGCCATGGCTTTATGTATTGTATTGTTTCATTTCATTACATCATGTTGTATGTCTTTGAATGATATTTTATTGATATTTCACATAGAAACTTTGTCTTCCCTGTTAATTTATCCCTGATGTGTTTTTTCCTCCATGACAAATATGAGTTGTTTCGCAGTTTTAGAGAAAAGCAATGTATTATTGTGTATTTGTCTTATATCCAACTACTTTCCTTGTCCTATTATTAATTACACTCATTTGGTAGACTGTCAAAAGTTTCTAAGGTATTATTAATTATGTCTTTTAGTATCTATAACACATGCCATTTTGGAGACCTATTGAATTTATTATCATTCCAAAACAAGGTTAAATAAAACTGATGGTAGAAGATGTTGTTTTATTCCTGATTTTAGGGGAAATGGTTTTAATATTTCACCATTTTTATATACTGTTTATTCTTGGTGTGTGGAAAAAGGTTTCATCATATTTATTTATTTCTCCTTATTCTTGTTTAAGTTTCACTTTAGATCAAAAATCTTTGCTAAATTTTACGAAGTCTTTTTTATTCAAATATTTATGTAAGCATAAAAGTTTTTTTTAATTTAGTGAACATAATGAATTATGTTAATAGATTTCCTATTATTGAACCATAAATGTGTTACCGAAATAATCCATGTATTGTTCTAATGCCCTATTGGATTTGATTTACTCTTCAGGAATTTTGTCTGTATGTGTATGTGAAATTAGTTTATGGTTTTATTTCATTACTATCTCTATTAAGACTTGGTAGTGAAATTATATTTGCTTTATAAAACTAAGTAGGTTGATTTCCATCTTTTGTATGGTCTGCAATAGTTTTTAGCTGTTAAAGGCTATAAACTAGTCAGCTTTTAAAACAGCCTGAGCATAACGTCTATTTATAAAGATAAATTTTCATTACCTTTCCTATCTTGATGAATCAAAGCTTAAATACCAAAGAAGATACCTTAAAATAAATAAACAAAAGACATTATATAAGGACCACATAAATGAAGAATACTAAAATGTCAATATCTGATTATAATGGGTACGTAAAAGACAAACTTTAGACAAAATGTCCAATAACTGCTAAAGTCCAACTTTATGAATCACACAGTTTGTGGTGGGCGGCCTCTAAGATGGTCCCCTTGTACAACTTGCTCCGCTTGAGTGTGGGCTGGACCTAGTGAGTCACCTCTCATGAGTAGAATACAGGAAAGATAGTGAGATACCCCTTCTGAGATTAGGTTATAAAGACACTAGCAACATCTTGCACAGCTTTTCTCCTCTTTTTCTCTCTCCCTCTCTCATGCTGGGGAAAGCAAGCTGCCATGTTGTGAGCTGCCCTGTGGAGAGGCTCATAAATTGAGGAAGTGATGTCTCTGGCCAACAGCCAGCTACGACTTGAGGTCTGCTAATGGCATGTTAGGTGGATGGAACAAGTTTTTCAGTGGTCAGTGAATAGATTTCACTAGTAAATAGAGTATTTATGGTCTGATTTTCCCATCACAAGATTGTAAAGTTATACATTTTACACTCAGGGATTTTTTTTATAAAATTTCAATTGATATGTGCTTTGACTAATTCTACTTTTTTTTAATGATGACTATTTATACCTAACAGTTTTGTCACCATTTTTTTTCTGAGTGTAATCTCTTAGAAAAACAATTCCTTTTCTCAACAGTTGAGAATCCAAAGGTGAAACAAAGTTTTAGAAGTCCCTATACAAGAGAAGGGTTGCAGTGAAGTGCCAAGATCTGGACTTCTGTCCACTTAAAATCACCTGTGAAGCACTGAATAAAAAATTTGAAAAAAGCGTTCAGAGAGAAAAGCCTTTTTCTGCCCTCACCCTGTTGACATCTCAGCACCACACACCCATACACAGACACACACAAACACACACACACACACACAAACTGTTTTAACCAAGGAGTATGCTGCAGAATTTGGTGTGACTCTAGAATGTTAAGTATGTCCCTGACTTTTTAGAACATCACTTTTATATTTGTTTACCCAAAACAGTGACGGTAGAACCACATTTGAATCGTTTTGTTCTTCAATGAGAAGGAGGATTTTAAGGAAATTCAGTTTCACTTCATGACGTCAGCAAGTATGTGATCCCTCATCACAGCATTGGTCTGATCCCAGTTGCCAAAAAAGCAATGAAAGGCAGAGAGAGAGCCCATTTTAATAAAGGAAACACAATGCTTTTAAGAAAATGCAGTCTATGGAGAAGGATAATAGAAGGAATTAGATGACTCATTCTACTGTTTTTTTAATTAGTTATTTTTATTGCAGTAACATTGGTTTATAACAGCACATAAATTTTGGGTGTATAGCATTGTATTTCAGTTTCTGTGTAGGCTGCATCATGTTCACCACCCAAAGACTAATTACAATCCGTCACCACACACATGTGCCTAATCACCCCTTTTGCCCTCCTCCCTCCCCACTTCCCCTGTGGTTTAATTCAGTACTTTCTTCTAAGCTACCCTAAAATATTAACAACTTAAAATTTGAAAGTTTGACACTTAAATGATAGAAACACAACCTGGTTTTTTAAAAGGTTATCACATTTTCAGATTAGTGAGGCAATTTTAAGCTCCTAAAATTTTCCAAAGTACAAATTAGAAAACAAAATAATATTTTTACATTTCATTGGCCTAAAATTAAACCAGACTCTGCTGTCATCTTATCATATGACCAGGGCCCAATCTCTAGAAAATTATTCATTAAGCCATGTATATTATATAGGAGCAGATCAAGGGGGAAAAGCAAGTGTGAAGAAAGCAAGGTTTTTTTCTAAGCGTATCAAAATGGAATGACTAGGAGTATCTTCTATGAGATTTCATGGAGGATGTTCTGTATGATAAAAAGAAAATCACTAATTTTTCTTGCTATGCTCTTCTGCAAAAGATAGGGGCAAGAAATAGGAAAGAAATGCATATTTAAGGCCGTTTTTCCCCAGAGTGCATCCACTTTTCATACCATCAGCTTAACTGGTTCTATCACATGGCTGAATTTCCCGGCTTATAGAAAGTGCAGATAGAAATAGGCAAATTTTAAGCATCCAGGTTGAATTTGATGATACTTGCACTCTCCTAAGTCATTTTTGGTGTAAATTTGTTCCAGTGCTTAAAGGACAATCTTAGCAAGGATTGTATGAAAATGAAATCTGGAACTTAGGTCTTCCCTCATAGAAGGACGAATTTCTCTTAAATATGGAGAGTTTTTCCTTCATCAGGCACGTCAACTATAGCCAGCCCTGATAATTCAGTGAACAAGAGACGTTGTGCCTCCTAGGAGAAAAATACAGTAATTCCAGAGGACGAGAATGTCCACCTGGGTCTAGGCCTGAGCAGATAATCTTCATACTGGTACTAACATCTGGCTGGCAGCCTTCTCCCATCAGAGTATTGCTGGCCATGGTGACTCTTCCTGATGCTCAGGTGATGGTGACTTCAGAAATAAACAGATTCAAGCAAGCAAACAATCAGTCAATTAATAAATATGTGCTAAACCCTAGAAGTACTCAGCACTGTGCTGGGTACCACGGGGGACACAGAGAAAGAATTAAAGCTGAAGAAGCTTGCAGTCATCCAGTGGAAAAATGAATGCTCTTGACCAAGAAAAATAAATTAATTATGGGGTATTAAGGAGCAATAAAAAAAACCTCAGGGGCTGGCCTGGTGGTGTAGTGGTTAAGTTCATGTGTTCCTCTTCAGTGGCCCTGGGTTCATGGGTTCAGATCCTGGGCATGGACCTACACATCACTCATCAAGCCATGCTGTGGCAGTGTCCCACATGCAAAATGGAGGAAGATTGGCACAGATGTTAGCTCAGGGCCAATCTTCCTCACCAAAAAAAAAAAAACTTAACAACTTCAGACTATGGTTTGACTTTGAACAAATCAGGAAACTCTAGGTCTCTATCTCGTTGGGCAGAAATCAAGGAGCATGAGCTAAATTATTTCCCCTAAAGAACTTGTGAGAACTTGAATAAGTAACTTAATCTTGCTAACCCTAAATTTCCTCAGCCATCAAGTAGGGCTATTAGTAATATATACATCATTGTATAAAGAGGCTTAAATGTGGTAATGCATTGTGTGAGTTAGCTATTGCTGTGAAACAAAACACCCAAAATCCAATGGCTTAAAACAACAAGCATGTATTATTGTTTGAGTCTATGGGGCTTCTGGGTGTTTCTGTTACTTTCAGCTGGGCTTGCTCTTGCATTGGCAACAAGTTGTGGATTGAATAGGCAACGCTGTGGCATGTTTGGGGGTCAGCTACTATAGACTGGCTTGGGATAGTCTTAGCAAGGACAACTGACCTCTGCTCCACATGGATCTCATCTTCCAGCAGGTAGTCCAGGCTTATTCACATGGTGGTGGGGGGTCCCAAGAGAGAGAGTGAAGGCACACAAGGCCCCTTGAGGCTGTCATTCACAATTGGCACACTGTCACTTCCATCACAGTCTGTAGTCCAAAGCAAAATGTAAGATCAGCCTAGATTCAAGGGGTAGAGAAATAAACTTCACCTCTTGGTGGATAAATAGATGTGGATGCCTGGAGCCCAGGGGAGAGGATTGAAGAATCAAGGCTGTATTTGCAATTGATCTACTACATTATTGAATTACTAAAAGTGCTTGGTGCTTAAGTAAACAACAATCATTGTCACTACAAGTTGCAATAAGAAATAAGAGGTTAAAATCATCAAAGGCTTCACATACATGGGATCAAAGCTAGATGTTCTTAAATTAGTATGAAATAGAATTTTGTTAGAATGGGAAGTGGCCAACATAAAGCATAAAGATTGAGTGAGGGACGGAGAAGACTGGACAATGTAAGAGACAGTACTGGATGTTGGAGGTGTATCAGGAATTATCAGAAAGGAAAGGTGGGTTCTAATAGGATCCATTTGCTTGACTGGTCTTTGACCATCTCTACCAAATTAGAGTTCTAACTTGCCAACCTGCCCTCTGTCCTCTGTTAAACTACCTGGACAAAGAAGGCAAAGCATTTGGAAAAGAACAAGGCTGCAAACAGTCTGTTCACTACAATCTAGGCCAACTTAGAGAAAATAATTAAAGATAAGAGCCTGGACTAGCTGTAGATGAGACAAGTGATACTTATACTGAAAAGCAAATGTGGGCAATGCAAAAAGATCTGCTCCAGAACCTTCAGGAAGAGATGTCTGCTATTAATGACTTCAATAAGAGGATTTTCAGCCAAAGAGGAAGAAAATCTGGGAGAATAAAAGCTTTTCCATTCCTCTCCTCCAGTAACAGAATGGACTAAATCTAGGAATCAACCATGCTATGTGCAATCTTTTTCATAAACACTTGGCAGCATATTGTGAGAGCTGGGGATGGGAAGAGAAATCGGCCAAGGAAAGCAAAATTGCTTTGACTAGATTCCATTATACAACGAATAATTCTTAAGCATCATTTATATTCAAGTCCATGTGGGTGTTATGGTTGCTCCAAAAGTGAACATGACAGATCCTTGCCCCTGAGATTTTTGTGTTCTTACTCTTAGGTACAGAAAACACTAGGAATGATGGCAATCCTTTGGATATTGATAATCACTCAATACGAACAACATCAACCATGTTGTGGTAACCAGAAATGCCTGTTTTATCAAAATTGGACATTGTATCAGGCCAAATTTCCAACTATACGTCCGCTTATGGACAGTCTAGTACAATGACTGAAAATCAGGGTTTACAGATAGGGATCAACTCTCATGCTAGACAGGCCATGGAAGTCTTTTTACTTCTTTAGGTCTCAGTTTGTTCATCTTTATGTTAGAGATCAGTAATAATACCTACATTACAGGGTTATTATGAGTATTAAATATGACAAAATTTATTCTAAAAAAGTTCTTTATTGTAAATAAATTGTTATACAAATTTATTTAGCATCAAGTAAGTACCCAGCACCATACTAAGTACTAATAATTCAGAGATGAATAAAATATAGACTCTGTCCTCAAGGAAGTTATAAGCTATTTTCAGAACACTGATAAATGGTGTGTGTGATAAATGATAACAAATTGTTTTGAAGACCCAAAGAGGGAGAGATTAATTAAGAGTGTAGGCAGGTGACTGAGTCCAAAAAGATGATAAATAAGACGTAACATAAGAATTGAGCCTTAAGGAATGATTAGAAATTTTCCTAGCAAAGCGGCTGAGATAAAGGCAAGCTCATTATGAACGGAAGTTAGGAGATGGAGAAAAGCACTTGAGGAATAGTGAGATGGCCCTTGTGTCTTGAGTGTGGGGTGCATGGTAACAAAAAGTGGGAGACAAGCCCTCAGAGTGAGGTTGTGCCCAATTATAAAAGATCTCAGTAACATGAAGAGTCAGGACTGTGCTGGCCATGTGGGGCCATCAAAGCTTTTTGAGCAGGAGAGAAAATAGCAACACCTTGGTTTTATGAAGATTAATTTTTTAGAGGCAGTATAAGGGACAAGTTAAAAAACTTAAATTGGGTATATGAGTAAGGATTTCTTTTTTTTTTTTTTTTTTGGCAGTAATCTGAATGAGGGATCATGAGATGCCAAACGGAGCAAAAGATTGGGGCAGGGTTGTTTGAGGAGGAAGAATGAATTTAAGAGGTATTTCAAAGGAAATGGAAACAAACTTCATAACTGATTGAATATGGAAAGTGAGAGAAATCAAAGATGACTCAGAAGCTTCTACAAGGGGAATTCTGTAGATAGTAGTGCCATTAACCAAGACACAATGCCCAGAAAGACGTATGTATTTTGGAAAAGGGAAGAGAATGGGTTTAATTTGGGGGTAAGTTGAGTTTGACAAGCCAGCAGGATATCCAGATGGAAATGTCCAGAAGGCTGGGCACAGATGCAAAGAGAGCAATTTACTTTGCCTTTCTTTCCTCCACTGCAAAATGGATGGGATATTGCTTGCCACTTCTCTCCATGGACTGTGGAGAGGATTAATGAGGCAGTGCTCACATTTATTCCACACCAAGGATCAATGAGAGCTTGGCAAAGTTTTAGGTTGGAGTCCCATTATGTTAACTTGAAAACAAAGCAGCTTTGATATGAAAGTTATTGAGGGAAGAAAATGAAAACCTGCAAGGCCACGATGTAGAATATAATTGTCCTTGAGGCAGCCAGTGCAGGCACAGCCTTCATGTGGGTGGGCACTAGCCTGTTTCCAGCTGAAAGCAATGAAAGTGAAGCAGCCTTCCTATTGTCTGCACTTTCTTTTTGAATTCCTTTCCAAAGCCACCAAGACTCAGCCCTAATGTGAGCTAAAGAATTAGTCAAATAGAGCCCTTACAACACTTTCAAGTGAAACCCTTGTCAAATTTCTCTCTTTGTCAATAACAGTGCTCCCTAAAGCAAGCTATTATTAGCTGCCTTTGCCCTATATAAAAGTAACTTTGGATTGGCTCATATGCCAGTGATTAAGTGACAACACTGAGGTCACCAGGTAACATATGTTTGAAACCACTTCCAAGCCAGCAGTTCATATCTTCTAAAAATGTGGACTCAGACATAGAATTATGCCTATTCATAAAATGGGAACTTTCCATAACAGTTCTAAACCCTTTAATTAACAAATTTTATTTCCTCTTCCTACACTTCAGTGAGAGTAGGGAAATAAAACACAGAATGAGAGACATACGAAACAATGGAAACAACAGCTCTTTGGGGGTTCTGAGAGACCTGATTTCAAATTGATCACTTACTGTATACTCTTGGTTCTAGTCTTTCAGGGCCTCAGTGTCCTTATTTGTAAAGCATAGTGTCATGAGGCTTGAACTCTTGCCACTTGCTATCTGTGTGACCAGTGCAAGTTACTGAGACTCCTTCTGCTTCAGTTTTCTCATCTATCAAGCGAGGATAATATTGCCTGCCATAGTTTGTGTAAGAGTTGGATGAGATAAAATTAGTTAGTCTTTAGCCTTGGGTCTGAAACATAGTTACTGTTAAATAACCAGTTGTTATGCTGCTGATGCTGTGATAATATGCAGCAAATGGCTCATTGAAGATCCTCAATAAATGTAAATTTAACTATGGAGTGGGAAGAGGGATATCACTACTAGTATCTCCCATGTAATACAGTTTACAATATACATCAGTGGTCATTTAAATAGGAAAATAAACCTCCAAAGGATAGCTTTGGATGGATAAAAGCACCATACTGCCTGTTTTGCCTTGGTTCTGAATGAGGAAGCCTAAAAGCTATTTGGACATTTTAAAAAATAGAACAAAACTTTGGAATTGTTGAAAACACATTATGTTAGAGCCAATTCCTTCATCCTCAGTGGTGGCCTCACAGCTGCTCATAGTAGGGGTCTTCAAAGCAGGCCCAGGGACATTAGCCGCTGTTGGCCTCATCCTAGGAAAACCTCTGAATATCTGACGTAAATAATGTTGGGCATAATCTCTGCTGAAAAAATCAACAGAGAAGGCAGGACAAAAACAAGTGCCTCCCAACTTCCATTCCAGTGGTTTCAGGAACAAGTGAAGATTTCTGTGAAAGCCTGTGAGACTTTCTTTTGTAATATTTTTCCTCTCTTTTCTTGAAAATTAGATGGCTTCTTTTCTAGTACTATATTTGTTGCCATGTGGGCACTTTAGAGTAGCTGAGCCTTATGTTCCTTAAAGACAAGGTCATTCAAGGATGTCGGCATCACAGTGGCATGAGAGGATCCCTTTGTCTCTCCCCTTCAATATCCAGTGAGTAAAACATCCATAATTAAACAATGGCTACATTGCCCAAAACACCAAGATGCCAAAGAGATCCATACATGAGTACATACAACAGTGTGTGGATTAGAGTACAGAGAGGAGGTGAAGTGGAGGAACAAGAGTTGGTGCCCAGGTTCCTGGCCTTACAGCCACAGCAGCTGAGCCAACCATCCCCAGCCCCAGAGAACCCAGTGAGCAGCAGCAGAGGCACATGAGCAACTGTGGCCTCCTCATCACAGTGGTGCCTATAGCCACAGGGACCAGAGCAGCAACAGAGGTGGAACATTGCTATCCCAGGCCACTGGCCATGGCTCAGAGCCTGGTAGCAGCAACAGAGGCACACACACAACTCTGGCCTCCAAATCACAGTGGTGCCGATGGCCACAAGGAAACAGATAAAAGTGGAGGCAAACCCATGCAAAACCCAGCTCCCTCCCCTCCTTTCCCCTCACCCTGCCACAGTAGTGTTGTTTTTGACCAAGTAATCCCAGACGCAGTGGAGCTGTCAGCTATCCCTGTACCTCCAGAGTCGAAGCCAGTGACTGCAGCGACACCAGCAATAACAAGGCATCGGTGATCCCCTAGAGGCACAGGCTGCAATAATGAGAGTACCAGTGACACCTCTAATAGATGTGGTAGAGGGTGGAACCTGCTTATCCTCAAATATAGCCAGAGGGAGCTCAGTAAGAGAAATAAAAAACTGGTACTATAGAGTCAGCTACTGAAAAACAAAGACCTCTAATTTCCAGTCGGTTGAAAAGTTAGAATCAAAATGAACAAAGCTACACCTAAATGAGGAAGGCGTTTGCCACACCAAATGAGCTGGCAGAGGAATGACTCAGCAAGCACCACAAAAAGCCATTATAACACAGCATCACAAGAAGAAAATAACAATTCTTCAGAAACCAAACAGAATGTCCTGAAGACTGTGATCTAATGGATGAAGGATTCAAAATGGCTGTCATGATGAAACTCAACAAGCCACGAGGAAGCTCAGAAAATTAGCTGGACGAGCAGGAATAAAACTAATGAACAAAAGGGATATTTTACCAAAGAGATTGAAACTCTAAAAAAGAACCAAACAGAAATTCTGAAGCTGAAGAATTCAATAAACAAGAAGAACAATGTGTTAGAAAGCACTGGAAAAGGGGAGATCACATGGAAGATTTAGCCAGTTCACGGAAAGAAAAAAAAAAGAAATGTGCAGGTAGAATAGGAGAGAGAACTAAGGTTTTTTTAAATGTAGAAATTCTTTAAGAATTAGCTGATGTCATTAGAAAGTGCAATATAAGGATAATGGGTATCCCAGAAGGAGAAGAGAGAGATAACAGAGCAGAGAGAGTATTTAAAGAAATAATAGCTAAGAACTTCCCAAGCCTGGGGAAGGAACTGGATATACAAATCTACAAAGCTAATATAACACCCAGTTATCTCAGTGCAAAAAGACCTTCAAGACACAAGATAATAAAACTGTCAGGACAAAGAAAGAATATTAAAAGCAGCCAGGGGAAAGAAACACAATAATCTGCAAGGGAACCCTTATTAGTCTATCAGCAGATTTCTTAGCAGAAACTCTACATGCCAGGAGAGAATATAATGAAATACTCAAAATATTGAAAGATAAAAACTGTCAACCAAAAATATTCTATCCAGAAAAGTTATCTTTCAGATATGAAGGAGAAATAAAGGCTTTCCCAGACAAACAAAAGCTGACATAATTCATCATCACTAGACCTGACTTATAAGAAATATTGAAAGGAGCTTTCCTACCTGAAATGAAAAGGCAAAGATATACAAAACGTTTAGCAAGGTGATAAATGGACAGAATCAGAAAATTGCAACTCTATATCAGAATAGATTGGTAAACATTTAACTATAACATAAAGGTTAAAGGGAAATAAAACACTAAAAATAACTATAACCACTTCAATTTGGTAACAAATTTACAAGATTAAAAGGGATAATTTGTGACAACAAAACATAGAAGGGGAAGAGGAAAAGTAGGAAACCTGTATATGCAAATGAAGATAAGATGCTATCAACAGAAAATGGACTATCTTATCTATGCAACCTTTTATACAAACCTCATGGTAACTATGAAACAAAAATTCAGAGCAGAGACAAGAAACATAAAAAAAGAGGAAACTGAGAAAAATATCACAGAAAACCAGCAAAATGAAATGACAAACAGAAACACAAGTGTAGAGAAACAATAGAAATATTGAGCAACTGGAAAACAAAAAATAAAATGGCAGTAGAAGTCCACATATGTCAATAGTCACCCTAAATGTAAATGGATTGAATTCACCAATAAAAAGACACATAGAGGCTGGATGGATTAAAAAACAAAACCCAACAATATGCTGCTTCCAGAAGAAACACCTTCCCTCTAAAGACAAACATAAGCTCAAAGTGAAGGGATGGAGGATGATATTCCACACAAAAACGGCAAGCAAAAGAAAGTAGGTATAGCCATACTTATATCAGACAAAAGAGACTTCAAGCCAAAAAAGATAACAAGAAACAAGGATGCACATTATATAATGAAAAGGGGGGCAATCTATCAAGAAGATATAACATTTATATATGTGCACCTAACATAGGAGCACCAAAATATATAAAGCAATTATTAACAGACCTAAAGGAAGAAATTGACAGCAACACAATAATAGTAGTCCTCTACTATTACCACTTACATCAATGGATAGATCATCCAGACAGAAAGTCAATAAGGAAATATTGCCCTCAAATGAAACATTAGACCAGATGCACTTAATAGATATATATAGAACATTCCATCCAAAAGCAGCAGAATATACATTCTTCTCTAGTGCACATGAAATATTCTCAAGGATAGACCATATGTTAGGAAACAAAACAAGTCTCAATAAATTTAAGAAGATTGAAATCTATCAAGCATGTTTTCCAACCACAGTGCTATCAAACTAAATCACAAACCTCATACCCTTCACAAAAAGTACCTCATACCCTTCACAAAAAGTACCTCAAACTTGATCATGAACCTAAATATAAAACACAAAACTATAAATCTCCTAGAAGATAGCATAGGAGAAAATCTAGGTGACCTTGGTTTTGGCAATGAATTTTTAGATACACACCAAAAGTATGATCCATAAAAGAAAAAATTAATTTCAGGTCTTTATTAAAATTAAAAACTACTCTATGAAAGACACTGTTAAAAAAACTAAAGGAAAAGTAACAAACTTGGAGAAAATATTTGCAAAACACATATTTGGTAAAACACTTGTATCCAAAATATGAAAAGAACTTAAAATTCAACAATAGGAAAACAAACAACTCAATTTAAAAAATGCACAAAAGATGTTAATAGGGACCTCACCAAAGAATATATACTGATGGCAAATAAGCACATGACAAGACGTTCAACATCATAAGTCATTAGGAAATGCAAATTAAAACCACAAGATACTACTACACAACTATTAGAATGGCTAGAATCTAAAACACTGACAACATCAAATGCTGGTGAGGTTGTGGAGAAACAGGAACTCTCATTTATTGCTGATATATGTAAAAAGAAAGACACAGATACTTGGAAAACAGTTTGGCAGTTTCTTAGAAAACTAAACATACTTTTACCATACAATATAGCAATCACACTTCTTGGTACTTACTCAAATGAGTTGACAACATATATCTATGCAAAAATGTACACATAGATGTTTACAGCAGCTTTATTTATAATAGCCAAAACTTGGATGCAACCAAGATGTCCTTTGGTAGGTAAATGGATAATAAACTGGGTACATTAACACAATGGAATATTATTCAGCAATAAAAAGAAATGAGCTATCAAATCACAAAAAGACACTAAGGAGGAAACTTAAGTGCATATTGATAAGTGAAAGATGACAATCTGTAAAGGCTACATACTGTATGGTTCCAACTATATGACATACTGGAAAAGGCAAACCTATGGAGACAGTAAAAGGATCAGTTGTGGACAGAGGCTTGGGGGAAGGGCAGGAGGGATGAATAGATGAAGCACAGGAGATTTCTAAGGTAATGAAACTATTCTGTATAATACTGTAACATTAGATACATGAAATTATGCATTTGTCAAAATCCACCTAACCATACAATACAAAGAGTGAACTCTAATATAAACTATGGACTTTAGTTAATAATAATGTATCAATAATAGTTCACCAATTGTAACAAACATTCCACACTAATGCAAGATGTTAATAACAAAAGAAACTGGGGAGAGAGGGGGTATATGGTAACTTCTCTGTACTTTCTGCTCAATTTTTCCGTAAATCTAAAATTTCTCTAAAAAATAAAATCTATAAATTAAGCAAGAAGTAAAGAATCTGACTTGACTTCTTTCCAAAAGGAAAATCATACTATCCCTGCAAGAAAATAAGCTATATGAGTCACAGTCAGAGTAAAACAAAGCTTTTCTCAGGAAGCAGATTTAGATTTGCTCATATAGATTTGCTCATACACACCTTGTAAAATACTCATAGATGAAGCAGCCGAGGGCATGTGGCACACTGGGATATCCTGTCAGGCAGATGGGGAAAAGCAGAGGAAGACAAAACTCTTCTCGGGAAGAAGATTTAGATTTGCTCATATAGTCAAAACTGCACGGTTGAAATCCCAAAATTATAACTTGCAAAGCCAATAGGACTTTGAGAATAGACGGCTTACCATTGTTCTCCTACATCTTCAGCACATCAACAGACTGCCTCATCCTAAAGGCCATTGCCTTATATCTACCCTCCTAGAACTGGGTAAGAGTGTGAAATGAAGGAAAGACATACCTTGTAAAAAAATATCATAGATGAGGTAGCCATGGCCACGTGGCACACTGGGATATCCTGTCAGGGAGATAGGGAAAAGCAGAGGCAAGCATAAGATTGAGGCTAAGGGTGAAATCACTGGGGCAAAGAAACGTTAGTACACATTATAAAGTCCCAAATAGTGCAAGAAGACAGACTGAGCTGGATATTGATGCACAAGTGGTAGAATCATGTATTGGGCATTGTATGGGGACATAGATATCTCAATAACAGAGGTGGTTAAGTCATATGGGGACCAGAAATCAAGCCCAGTTCAGGGATAGGCTTATAGGAGAGACGAAGGAGTTAGGGTCCTAATCCTGCATACTGGAGTTCTAAGGACAGATTCAAGTCCCAGTAGGACCTAGAGTGGAAAATTGTTGCTGTGGCTTTGGCAGTGTGTCTGTCATATGCAGTAGAAATGGAGATCGTCGATTCAAGGTCACCAGTTGCTAGGGTTCCCTGCCCTCCAGTTTCACTAGACATTTTGCAGATGTGCCAAACCACACTCTAGTGCAAAAAAAGGCCCATGATACTCTTTAATACTTGTTCTCATTGGTTTTAAAATTAAATGGAACAGATATCTAGTACATCCTGCTAGACTGAGCAGAGATAGCCATTTTCAGAAACACTTGATAGGAAAAATAAGTTCTGAAGAGTTGAAGCCCTTGCTAGAGAGGACATGACTGTGTGGGACTTCTCCATGGGTGGCAGGTAAGCCCAAGAGCACCGGGAGAGACGGCTCTGCAAAGGATGGAGGGTTGGAAAGGAGGAGGCTATATACCAAGAGATTCCTCTTTAGTGTTATGATTCCCAAAATACACTTTCAGTTGTTTGCAGACATCCTGACTCTTTTCCCACTCAAACCTGTGAAGATCACCTCTCTATGTCCATTGTTCTTGTGAAGCCAATTATCCCAACCTCACTTCCCAACTCTCAAAGCCAGTTCAGAAGAGGGAGTTCAAGGTACATGCTAAACAGGTGCTAAAAGGAGTGTGTGCTTGTGTGTATCTGACAAAATGTGCATCTCTAACTGAATATGAGCATGTTCCAAATCATGAATAAATAGAATAAGAAACATGAAATATAGCCACTATGTTTTGACATGCATCATTTTCTTGCCATGGGAAGCATCAACACTGGCATGTTCAGATGTCAGTCAAGGAGCTTCCCTCCAGAGATGATATATGCCAATCATACTGATGAGTTTTCAAAATCATAATATCTTACAGGGCCAAAAGCTCACTAAATTATAGACATATCTCTTAATTCAATTCTATATAAATATGCCCAAAACCAGTTCAGTGCCTTTCCATAGAGAGCAATCAATACATGTTTACTGAATTGAATCAAATTCAATCATTTAATTGAATTGGCTTGTATTAAGTAATGCTCAATTAATTTATTTTTGTAGTGATTTAGGGACATCTTCATTCTAAAACACAATAAAGTAATTTTGTACAAGCAGACACTTCAGGTTATCTGAAACAATATATAAAAAGAAATAATCAGGACTTGACAGTATGGTAAATGATTTAAGCCGGTTGTCTATAATCACAGGAAAATTGGACTGAGTATAAAATCCTATTCTACCTTTTTTCTGAAATCTGATATGTAAGTCTTGGAGTTTTCCAATTCAGACACTCACATTTTATTACATTCTCATTTAGTCTGCTTGATGTAGCATAAACTTGTATACTGTATAACATGTGAGGGCAACGCTATAATTATTTAATTAATCAAAAAACTAATAAACAAATAAAAAACATAATTCAAAATCAAATATCTGCTTTCAGATTCTGTATCTTGGCTCAGAATTTACTAATAATGGTTAAACCAATTTAATCACAGCCTACAATGGGTCTACTGCTCTGAAAGCTTAACAATTGTGCCTGACAAAGCCCTTGATATTCAGGTATTTGAACTAGTGACTAAGTATTTAGGTAAGATATTGTAAATTAGGTCAAAAGAGAGGTGATAGAAACTTTTTATCTTTTCACTTATCAACAAATATTTTTTAGCAATTACTGTGTGGCATGTAATTTTATTTCTCCATTGTTAGCACAGTTTCTAACAAATTTTTTATATTTTATAAATTGTTGCCAAATGCAGGTACACAAACATTTGTAATTGACCTAGGTCGAAATCATTTTAGTGCTTTCCTTATAATGTTAGGGAAGCATTTAAACAAAAAACACTTCTGGACATTATAGACTAATTCATTAACATGTTATATTAATGCTTTGGCCTTCAGCTGTTTCAGTGGAGTAATTTTTGGTAATTGTGCTAGCACATAAAGTAAAAAATTACTAAAATGTACAAATCCATTAAAGTTTCATAAAGGCACTGGAAGGTTTTTTTTATTTTATGGACCATGTAATGAAAAATTTGATTAGTTCAGCACTAAATTATTTAAGTTCCATGTAACTATTCACTGAAATATCAAAAATCTCACCTTGTATAAATTTCAATGAGTATATTCTAATTTTAAAAATTAAAAGGATTATCAAAGACATCAAGTATAAGTTGTGCTGATAAGACGTCACCATATACAAGAATACCTCACTTAATGAAACTCTGGGGACAAATTTTTTTTATAGTGAAGAAAATTGACTTTAAGTCAAATAAACAACAATCTTTATAAATCATGGAATGACTCTTTGGCACAGTTCATGTGGCTCAGACCCAAAGATGCTCATAAGATGCATCTATGTATAGTTGTACATAACATCATTACACACACACACCAACACACACAGTGTTAGAGGTACACTAGGTAAAACAAAACCAGGAAGTTTCCAGGATTCTCATCCTTTCTTTCCCTGAGTAGGGACCCCTCCTCCAGCTCCTCCCTTGAATTCTCTAGCTCATTAAATTCCCAGCAGTTAGGTATGGCTATATCACTGAGTTCTAGACACTGGAATAAACATCAACAGAAATATGTGCCACTTCAAGACCTGGCCCCTAAAAATATCCCGTATATGTTCCCCTCTGCCCTTTCCCCCTTATGGCTGGCTGAAATAAAGATGACTTTCCCACTCCTCTGGAGACCTTGGAAGCTACATATTAAAGATGGCAGAGACTCCATCAAACAGGTCCCTGAATAGCTACATGAAGGAAGGCTGCCACGCCAACCTGGACAAACACCCAGCACTCATTTCAAGAAATAAACCTCCTTTGGTTTAAGCCACTGTACATATTGGGTCCATTTGTTATAGTAGTTAGTCTAATCTACTAACACACTGTTCCACATGTGGAGGATCTAAATTTAGTCATGCCCACTTGCATTTGGTATCCTCAGAGCTTGCTTCCTTAGAAAACATATTCAAAGAGCTAAAACAGCTCTAGCTACTTGAGATACTTGTCCCCTCAGCTCTGCAAGTGGAGAAACTTATATTGGATTTAACCTGGATTTTCCTGCTGTCAAGTCTAAATGTTCCCTGCAGACCTCCTCCCCGATATCTTCCCCATTTTCCCTACCTAACCACAGACCAATTCTTTTTACTCCCATTTCCAATTTAATCCCTTCTTCATTCTGCCCCAGGACTTATAGACACACTTTATACTTTTGACACTTTGGCCATAAGTTTTATTATTACCAGCAAGGTTTTACTGATATACCCCTCCTTATCTGGCATTCTGAAATGTGTCGCATTTGCCTCATATAACCTGAACAACTGGTACTATTATGTGATATAGTTTTTATCACTTTTGAGCTTTCCTGAAGGAAAAGAAGATATTCCCTTCTATCCAAGAGTATGTTCCTGGGTTACACAGTAAGGTAAGTAGAGGAACAAAGTACAGTGTGCAGCTACTCTGAGAGGAGGGAGGAAGGAGTGGTCGGGGTTGGGAAGGGAAGCCAGTTGGCTTCACCAGCATGTCCAATTATCAGTATCCTGTGGTTGGTGATATTTCTACAGTTCTTCTGCTTCTGTATATTTTTATAGATGATAAGCCAACTCAACTAAGCTTAATCAAATAAAAAGGTATAGAATATTGTATGTTGAAATTATATTAAGGGTCAAAGAGGACACCAAGAAGTAGAAGGCAGAGTCCTTTCCCACTGTAGGCTTATGACCTAATTAGAGACACAAGATATACACATAAACATTTATGTTACAGGATAGTGTATGATTAAGTGCCAAAATATTATGCAGACAATACAGGCCTTGAGTGGATCAAATATGGAGGAGATCAGAGTCAAGCGCGTCTGTTAGGAGACATTTCAGGAAGCCATAGGAAAGGGACAAAAATTGAACCAGATCTGATGTATCTTTTTCTGTGCCCTAAGTGGCTTATTTTTATGCCTACTCTGTACAACAACGTGCATAATTGTATCAAGTGCCAGGAACTAGAAAGCCTCCCCTCTGTTTACAGATACAGTCTATCTAGAGAGGATAATGTCAGAAATCCAGACAGTGTGAGCTCTAGTTGGCTCTTGTCTTCATTATGAGTTCTCCCTTGGGCAAAAGCTATGAAAAAGCACATCACTTACATATTTGCAACATAATGAAATGACATGTTTTTGAAAGGTCAGGATGCCAGGATGCAGCATAATTATTGTGTCAAACTCATGTTTTTTAAAAAATCAGTAACCTTAAAGTCTGCAGAAAATCACAATTAAATGTTACGTAGAATGACATTCCTGAGCCCTTACAAAATGTTACGAAAAATGGCATTCTAACAAAATCCAACCACCACCCAGAGGTCTAAGGTAAGATTTCTTGGCTCGAGGATCATCTATTCTCAGAGAATTTCCTTTTGGTTTATAAAGGTTGACTTAGGGCCTGCCCCATGGCTGAGTGGTTAAGTTCGCATGCTCCACTTCAGTGGCCCAGTGCCATGTCTGTGCCCAGTTCAGATCCTGGGCACAGACATGGCACTGCTCATCAAGCCATGCTGAAGCAGCATCCCACGTGCCACAACTAAAAATATGCAACTGTGTACCAGTGGCACTTTGGGGAGAAAAAGGAAAAATAAAATCTTAAAAAAAAAAAAAAGTCTGACTTAGCACAGTGTTTTAGATCAACAACAGCTCAAAGAGCCAAATGTAAAGATCCAGGTGGAATTATAGGAATTATAATCTTTGGGCTAAAGCTACCCATCCAATTAGGCTCTAACAAAGTGTCCAGCTTTGACCTAGAATGTATTTCACTTGACTGGCTGCTTGTTAACTCTGAGCTCTTCCCAACGGAGCCTAAGTTCCCCTATAGGATTTCTCAAGAGGCAAAAGTGACCTTTGGAATACCATCAATGTACCACTTGTGAAATATTAATGGTCAAACCCAAAGCTTGGAGGTTGACCTCTTCAATGGTTTATCAAGAAATGGATTGTAAAAAAAAATCAAAGACAATAATTATTTTTGAAAGTTTCAGATTTTAGTTCAATCTTTCACCATATTTTGGTTATTATTATCAGTGTTATATTTTTAATATGCTGAAAATGGTTTAGCTCTTCATTTAAAATTAAATTATACAAAACTATGCTCCATCCCGACAAATAACCTGAAATGTCTGACCCTTTTGCTCCCTGTTGCCAGCTCACACATCCTGACAAATTCCTACTTCTAATCAAGAATCAGCTCAAAGCATCACTTCCTTTGGGAAGCCATTCCTAGTCTCTCAGCCAAAATGAGACATACTAACCTTTGTAGTCACCTGATATTTTGCATATATCTTCATTTTCACAAGTGTAATATTGCATTATATTTGTGCATTCTTCCACTAGACTTCCTTGAAGGGACAGAATGTTTCTTATTCACCTTGCTTTCTAGTTCCTAGTAAATGATTAGCATAGAGCAGGAATTTAAAAAATATTTTTGAAAGGAATGTATAAGTGAATGGAACTAAATTCTTAAGCTTCCTCTTTCCTTTACATATAATCAAGGTGTTCAACATGCTTTCCAGTCCACAGTATTTTAGAGGGAAAATAGATTAGAAAATACTACATTAATTAATTCAATCGTTTCTTCTTCCATTCATTCATTTAATAAACATCTTTTAGCGCACAATATATGCCAAGTACTATTATAGGAGCTAAAGATTTTTAAAGTCTTTGTTTTTGATCTTTATGTTCACTTTTAAGTTGTTTCATATGATTAAATATCGGCAAAGTGTCGTTGTCAAGTACCTAAGCGGGACTGTGGTGGCAGCTACAAGGTTGGATTGCTATACTGTTACAAAGTAAAGAAACAAGGAGTCCACATCGATTTAGGCACTTTTCTACTTTCAGCAACAGTAATTCCTTGCCACTGGTCCCAAGTCCCAGTTTCACATGGTGGTGTGATAAGGATCTTCACACTCAGTGGGGACGCCTTACAGGAGAGGAACTCTGAGATGGGGAGACTCTGATCTCCTATCAGGACTGTTAGGAAATCTACCCGTGATCTCCTCTGGAGAGAGGCATTGTCCTTACGGCCCTGGAATATAAGCAAATCTCCCTGGGGAAAGGAGGAAGGTGTCTCTATCTTTAATGCTGAGCATGTAAGTAAACTTGCTCCAGAAAGAGGCACTGGCTCCATTTCTCCAAGGTCATCTGTTTATACAAACATTCCTAAAAAGATAGGTTCGAAGCACTTGGCTAATAATGCCTAGATATGTAGAAATGTGAGATTTGTGCAGAATTGTCTCCCTACAGTCATTTACAGCATAGTATAATTATTTATATTTTAGAATAAAATTGTTATATACCTCTTTTAAATGTATCTAATATAACCTAAATAGTGTCATAATACCCATTATCATTCATTTAAAATTATATGAACAAACTCTCATAACAAAGATTTTAACTGTTCATTTTCCTCCTTGGATTCATATTTTCATTCCACTTCCAACACAAAATTTAACCACTAAAAATTTATACCTGAAAATATTTTATTAATGATTCTACCATGCTTATTTGTAATTGAAATTTATTTTGTTATTTTCTGTGACCACAAAATTCTCAGGGTTAAAAACACTCTGGAATTATAATTATAATTATACTACTACTACATGATTATAGTAAAAAAATAATAAATACTAATACATATAAAATTAAATTGTATTGGAGATGCATTTGTGTGTTTGTGTGAAGAAGATTGGCCCTGAGCTAACATCTGTGCCAGTCTTCCTCTCTTTTGTATGTGGGTCACCACCACAGCATGGCTTGATGAGAGGTGTGTAGGTCCACACCCGGGATCCAAATCCACAAACCCCCAGCCACCAAAGCAGGGTGTGTGAACTTTACCACTAAGCCACTGGGCCAGCCCCTGGAGATGCAATTTTGATGAGATGAATGAGGCTATAAAAATTAATTCGTATATCCATTGGTGAGTAACAACCATTGCTAGATGAAACAGGTTTAAGACCAGTTCTATTCTGATTCTAATATTTATAGATAAGTACTGAAAAACTTTATGTACACAAAAATTAAAGTTAATAGGAAGTTTTGTATGCTGGAAATCACATACTGATTATCATCTGAAACAGTTTTAATAATATATCAGCTCACAATTATTTAGAAGAAAAAATCAAAAACACATCACTTGCCAAAGGATTTGTTACATGGTTATTAAAGTATTTATTTTTCAATTTATAAGAAGCATAACTGTGTAACAAAGGATTAACTCAGCAAGTCTGAGTTGTCTAAACACTTAACATTCCAAAGAAAGGTTTGTCCCTTGCCCAGATCCTGGAAGGTTACCTTTACAACCTTCATATATCCTGCCTGGAAAGAGTGTCTTTGTTCCCCCGGGAGCCTTGGGCCACTCCAGATAGTTTACATTAGTGACATGACTTATGTTGAGGGCCTTGAGCTATGCACTACCAGCTTGACCTCTGAATGGGGCTGGGTGCTAAGATCAGCCATGCAAGCAGTCAATCTTGCCTGTGTGACTGATCCCTAATAAAAATCGTGGACACCAAGACTTGGGTGAGCTTCCCTGGTTGGCAAGGTTCCATGAATGCTATCACTTATAATTTTTGGAAAAATTAAGTGCTGTCTGCATGACTTTACTAGGAGAGAATGAGAAGAAGCTTGTGTCTGATGTTGCCTGGACTTTACCCTGTGTGCCTTTTTCTGTTGCTTATTTTAATCAGTATCCTATCACTGTAATAAACCATAATCATGAGTATAGCAGCTTTTCTAAGTTCTGTGAATCCCACTGGCAAGTCATTGAATGGTGTTGGGGACCATCAAGTATAATACCAAAAAGGTTTGAGCAAGACATGTCTTCACTTTGAGGCATTACATTCATGAAGCCTAAAATTATACAAAATTGTGTTTTAAAACACCTCTGTAAAGCAAAAACTTGCACACTGGATTTTTCTTAAGTTTAAATAAAAATAAATACATTTATGACAAATTTTAATTAGATACCTCACTGTGCCCTAAAAATGTGACAGAGAAATAGATTCGAGAGAATTATATGCAGGTAGTTAGCAATTGTTTATAATTAAAAATAACAAAGTTTACAATTGTACATCTTACAAATCTGGACTAGCATATTGTCATAAAAGAAAAAGAAAGAAATTAATCTTAAATGAGTTTTTCTAGAGTGCAGGGCATTCTAGATAAATTTTAGAAACATTTTATCATAGATACCTGTGTAAGCAGATGTGTTTTTTAAAGTATGTACTACATTAAGCAAAAAACCAAGAAAGTAGTAAACCACTAGGAAGTTCAGAGTTTATACAAGTTGTTGCAATGATGATTCATGTCAAGTACATTATTTACGACAGAATCCACATTATATACCGACACCAGCTTGGCTAATTTAAATCATATGTAACGTAAGGATAATGTGTATTTAAGAAATAAACAAGAAAAGTGATTAAGTAATGTGAGCAGAAGATTTGTGCACAGGTCCTATAAAAATGTATATGTATTTACATTATCAAATAATTTTCTGGAAAAATTTAATAAAAGTGTTTCTCCTATGGATCTAAATAACTGAGCATGAAACTATAACACCCTGAGTTCTGACACGTGTTCCTTTTCCGCACTGTTCTGTTGCAGGTAAATCTATTCCTGATTGAATTCACGCCAACTAGGCAGCTAAAGTGGAGACCACAACCTGAGACTGTAAAAGTGCTCACCAAGCTCTTTCTCACCCCTGAGAATGATGAAAGTGACAAAAGAACACTGCAACGCAGAATGCATTTCCCAACATTTTCCAAATCTTAAAATCCCTATGTCTGAGTTAGATAGATAGGTACATACATAAGATGCATAGCCTTGCCATGAGTTTGTCACCTAGATGAATTAAATGCTGCTACTGTCACTGTTTCTTTCTGGGGCTCTCTTTGTTCTGTTCTCATGATACATTTCCTCAGGTGCAATGCATTCTTTGACAATAGATCATGGAGTATAAGTAGTAAGGTTTTTAAAAAAAATTATGATTCCCATTGCACAGTAATATTATATACTGTATCTGAATTCAAATGATCTCAACATGGATCAAAATATCCATTTGTAAACCCACATTTTTCCTTAACGAAAATATATCTAAGATTGGAAAAGACATAAAGCACTACCACAAGTTGATGGTGACTTTGCTATAAAGAGCTTCACAGGACTCCAATTGTACCAAGATGTCATGGCTCCATTCCTCCCGGTTCTCTCCACTTAAAACAAAAACACCATGGACATAACACAACAAACAAGCAGAGGGAGATGCTAAAAGTTGGAAAGAAGAAGGCAGACTCCCTAGGGACCTTGTAATCTAAGGAACAACACAGCAGTGAGTCCCCTGGGTTTCCTCAGTGCCTCCACATGTATCCGAGATAGGGCACTGAGCCTCTAACTCAGGAGCACCAACAGGAACAGGTGTTTTAAAGCTCCAAGAAAAGCCTGGTTATACTGCACTGTTTTCTACAAATTGTTGTTTATTCTAGAGGAGACATATATGTGTGTTTATGTTTGAAGAACTGCTGACACTCAGAAGATATCAGCAAGAACTTGGAAATCAGCTCTTCACGTCGCATTTGAAAAACAATTACAAGGTATGTTTCTGTCTAGACCAGTGGTTTCCAAACTCTAGCTTTAATCACAGTGTCCCAGAGGACTGGTTGAACTAGATTGCTGTTATTTAACCCCAAAGTTTCTAACTCAGTAAATGATTGGAGACGAAGTTTAAGAATTTACATTTCTAAAAAGTTAATACCAATGTAATACCAAAGGTAATAGCAGTGATACTGGTCTGAGGACCACTCTTTGTGAACCATTGGTCTAAATCAAGCAATGCCCAGCCTACCTGTAAAGTTGAGGCTCTCCCATAGATAGTACAGTTTAAACCAGAAATTCCAGATATAAGAGTACTGATAATGGAGAATAGTATTCTATGTGTATCTTTGAGGGAATAAAGACATGATCCTCTGAGGGGATAACACAGTTTACCTGGAAAGTAGAGAATATTTCCACTGTTTATCATTTTGAGAAGAGATAGGTTTGGGAGCAGAAAATTGGCATATGAAAGGCAAGCCTTTGAATATAACATATGGTGAGGCACTGAGATATTTCCCCTCTTTGGGTGTCGTGGCTATTAGAGGCTGAATACAAGAAGTACAGAGATGAACTCCTAAAGTCATAGAAGTTAGTCTCATTTAGAAAGCTGAGTGAGTAGCACCACATTCTGGGAAAAACAGAAAATAGCAGATGTTCTGGATTTGGAGAGTTGATACATATGTGGGTAAAGAAGACAGTAGTTTTGGATCTGTGAAGTGACAGAAATACATAACTGATGCTGTCTCAGCACTTCTGGGACTACCAGGAACCAAGGAAGTAGCTTATAAGGGAGCTGAAATATGTGGACACTACCAATCAGATAATTTGGGGAGCCTTGGGACACTCTTAGGCAAGCCTAGCACTAAGGGGTTATCCACCCTCAAAGTACCACAGTAGCCTGTGCAGGAATCTGGATCATCTAAGCCTCATGACATCAGTGATTCCGGACTAATTCCATGACAGGAGGACTCAACTCAGAAGTCATATCCACCAAACGGCAATAGATGTCACAGCAGTAGACCACGGAAGGATGCCAGGGTTCCTTCTTTTTTGTGCAAAAACATCAAGTGCTTTGGGGCTGTGTGAGATTCTGAAGTTCTTAGGCAAATTAAGGGTAAGAGAAACCCCAAGAGGGAGATTCTAGATTTCCTGATAAATAAGAGAGTCGGGTACTGAAGTGATTAATTGAAAAACTTAAGGAGATGTGACCAAATTGGTCTTCTCAACTGGTGGAGCATTTCATACCAATTACACGGTTCTTGTTAAATTCCCTAAGGCTGATTGGCTCATTGGTTAAAACATGATGCTAGGAAAGAATGGAGAGGAGATTTAATTGTGTACTTGAGGAGGCTGGTTTTGCCCATGATCACAAACTCTGGATTCTCCCCTAACGCTAGCCAGACATTTTGCAGAAGCATGGTGATAATCCAAAATAGGAACTTGAAGAGATCATGGCTGATGAGTTCAAATTCATTACTATGGCTAGAATAACCAGCTCAAAAATATGCCTGACGCCAGTGGCTAGTTGTATCATCTTGAAATTCCAGTTACGGCACTATTATGAAAAAAACAGAGCTCTGCGTTGACTGAGAAATGCCAATTTTACTCTTACAGAGATCCTTGAAATTCATTCAACAAATTTAGTATGTACCAGATACTACCCTGCTAAGTACTTTACCATAGTCTCCTTTTCATCCATATGAGACAGGTATTATCCTCCAATCACAGATATAGGAACCATTGTTTGGAGAGCTTATGCAATTTAATTTGATTGCAATCTGAAAATTTTTCTAAAAGTATGCTCTGTGTTACTAGGATGATGCTATCAAAACAAGTTTTATCTGTTTAATATGGACTTCATTGAGTTCAATAAGTACAAAAGGCATGAAGTAAAGAAGGTCAGAATTTTGTCAAACTGACTTGCAACCATGTAATTGTGAATTAACGTTACGCCTGATGAATCTCTCAGGGACTCTGTGGAGTAGTTTAACCTGAGGTCTCCAACCCTGTCTGTGTATGAAGTGTACCTGTGAAAGTTTTTAAAAATTATGGATTCCCTAGTTCTACCCAAGAGTACAAACCTATATTTTATTAAAACTCCCCAAGGTTCTTCTGATACACAACCGATTCGGAATCCACTAGTTCATTTTGTTCTTTGTCCCAAAGAGCTATAATAAGCAAACATGGAGAGAGGGGCCTAAAGGGTAGCTACAGCTGTTGGTAAAATAGCAGAAGTGGTAGACTGAAAAGCCCTCTGCTGCAAAGCACATAGATATTAGGTAGATTACTACAAAAGGTTTGATTATTTTTTGAAATTTTTATGGAAGAGTATTAAACATAGTAAAGTATACAAATCATAAGCATAAACTCAATGAATTTTTTTTAAGATTTTACTTTTTTCCTTTTTCTCCCCAAACCCCCCTGGTACATAGTTGTATATTCTCAGTTGTGGGTCCTTCTAGTTGTGGCATGTGGGATGCCACCTCAGCGTGGTTTGATGAGCAGTGCTGTGTCCACTCCCAGGATTCGAACCGATGAAACACTGGACCGCCTGCAGTGGAGCACTTGAACTTAACCACTCGGCCACGGGGTCAGCCCCTCAATGAATTTTTACAAACTGAACAAACTCGTAAATAGTACACATAACAAGAACCAGAATACTACACACATGCCAGAAGCCACCCTTATGCTCCCTTCCTATCACTAAACTAACCCACTTCATCCCAGGATAACTATCTGATTTAAAAAAGCATAGATTAGCTTTGACTTCTTTATCTTTATAAATGAATCATACAGTACATCTTTGCTATCTAGCTTCTTTCATTGTTGTAGATGGTTCAATCTCATTTCTGTATAGAATTCCGCAATTTATCCATTCCATACAATAATTTAGTTATCCATCCTATGGTTGAAGTAGATTTGGGTAGTTCCCATTTGGGGGCTGTTACAAAAAGTGCTGCTATGAAAATTCATGTATATGTCTTTTGCTGAAAATCTGTACTTATTTCTGTGAGTATATACCTAGAAGTGTAATTGCAGGATCAAAGGAATGCATATTTTATTTTTAATAAACACTGCCAGTCTTACAAAGTCTTACAAAGTGATTGTACTGATTTAGACAGCGATCAACAGTATAGGAGAATTCCATTTGCTCCATAGATGAGTCAACACTTAGTATTTTCTGTCTTTTTTATTTAAGCAAATTTGGTTGTGCATTGATATCTTATTCTGGTTTTGATTTTCATTTCCCTAATGATTGATGAAGTTGATGATGTTTTTCATGTTTATTGGCATTTGGATGTCCTCTTTTGTGACTCTCCTGCTACCCTTTTTTGTTCCATAGGGTTATCTCTTTTGTCTTAATTGACTCATAGAAGTTCTTTACAAATTCTAGATATAAGAATTCCTTGTCGGATTCATGTACTGAAAATATCTTCTCTCATTATGTAAGTTGCCTTTGACCCTCCTAGTGGTATTATTTGATGTGCAAAGTTCTTAGTTTCAATATAGTCAAATGCATCAATCTTTTATGGTTTTTTTTGGTGCGTGTGTGTCCTGTTAAGAAGTAGTTGCCTATCCCAAGGTGAATAAAATTTTCTTCTATGTTTCATTCTAAAAGCTTTATAGTTTTATCAGTCACAATTAGATCTCTGAGCCATTGCCACTTTGAATAAATTTGTGTGCGTGGCATGAAGAGCCATGGTTCATGTTTTTCTACATGTACATTCAATTGATCCAGTACAATTTATCAAAAATACCATCTTATCACCCATCAAATTGCAGTAATGCCTTCATTGTAAATCAGTAAACCATTTAGGTGTGACTGCTTCTAGACTATTTTTTCCATTGGTGTATTTGTCTACCTTTTCCCAATATCATACTGTCTAATATTATAGCTTTATTGTAAGTCTTGCCATCTCATTGTGTGAGTCCTCACACTTAGTTCATCTTCAAGATGCTCTTTGCTAGTAGAGGTGATTTGCATTTTCACGTAAAGGATAGTACTGGCTTGTCAATTTCCACCAAAATAGAAGCTAGAAATTAGGTTGAGATTACATTTATTCTATTGGTCAATTTGTGTAAAATTAAAATGTGAGCAATACTTAATAATCCAATCCATGAGCATTGAGTATTTGTCTATTTATGTAGGTCTTATTAATTTTTATCAGCAATATTTTATAATTTTCAGTATAAAGGTCTTGTGCAACCTTTGCTGGAATTACTGTTAGATATTTGATTTTTTCATAGTATTATAAATTTCATTTTCTAGTATTTGATGTTAGCATATAGAAATAAAATTTATTTTCTTTAATTGTAGTAACTTGGATTATAACATTATATAGCTTTCAGATGTACATCATAATATATTTTGAATTCTGTGTAGAATACATCCTGTTCACTACCCAAAAACTAATTATAGTCCATCCCCTCACATGTGAGCCTAATCACCCCTTTTGCCCTCCCCCCCTTCCCCTATGGTAACCACTAATCCAGTCTCCATTGCTATGCGTTTGTTTGTCGTTGTTTTTATCTTCTACTTGTGAGTGAAATCATATGGTATTTGACTTTCTCCCTCTGACTAATTTCACTCAGCATAATACCCTCAAGGACCATCCGTGTTGTCACAAATGGTCAGATTTTGATACCGACCTTGATATCAGTTTCCCTACATTAAACCCAGCATTTATGGGGTTAAAACCAAAATACTCATTCCCTGCTTATTCTCTGGCTTCCTGGCTCCAGAATCCACTATCCTCCATGGAGACAGACACTGCCAAGGACAAGCACCTGGATTCATTATCTCCTCCCCCCAAAGAGATACAGGTTGGTGGGAAAGCTACTGACCTGCAAGGTCATGGGCTGCCGTCTCTCTGCAAGCAGTCTCAAGGCCAAAGACAGGCTGGCAGGAAAGTTCTGACCAACAAGGCCATATGCTCCCTCTCCCCTTTCTATAACCCCCAAATAAAACCCTTCCTTTTAGCTTTTGGGGAGTTCGGGATTTCAGCATTAGCTTCCCTCTCTCCTTGCTCAGCACTGTGCAATAATAAAATTCCTACTTTCTTCCACTATTCCTGGTGTCAGAGATTGGCTTGCTGCACAACAGGTGAGTGAAGTCACTTCAGGTTTGATATCAATTTCATCCTTTCTTATGGCTGAGTAGTATTCCACTGTGTAAAAATACCACATCTTCTTTATCCATTCCTCCCTTATTGGGTACCTAGGTTGCTTCCAAGTCTTGGCTATTGTGTATAATGCTGCAATGAACATAGGGGTGCATGTATCTTTATGCCTTTGCATTTTCAAGCAATGGGATATGGATAGATATATGGATAGATAGTGGGAGCAGTGGATCATATGATAGATCTATTCTTAATTTTCTGAGGATTCTCCATACTGCTTTCCATAGTGGTTGCACCAGTTTGCACTCCCATGAGCAGTGTACAAGGGTTCGCTTCTCTCCACATCCTCTCAAACATTTGTTGTTTCCTGTCTTGTTAATTATAGCCATTCTGACCAGAGTGAGGTGATACCTCATTGTAGTTTTGATTTGCATATCTCTAATAGCTAAGGATGTTGAGCATCTTTTCAGATGCCTGTTGCTCATCCATACATCTTCACTGGAGAAATCTCTGTTCAGATCCTTTACCCATTTTTAACTGGGTTGTTGGGTTTTTTGTCATTGAGCTGTATGAGTTCTTTGTATACTTTGGATATTAACCCCTTATCTGATATCTGGTTTGCAAATATCTTCTCCCAATTGTTAGGTTGTCTTTTTGTTTTGTTGATGGTTTCCTTTGCTGTACAGAAGCTTTTTAGTTTGATGTAGTCCCATTTGTTCATTTTTTCTTTTGTTTCCCTTTCCCAGTCAGACATGAGACTTGAAAATATGATGCTAAGACTGATGTCAAAGAGTGTACTGCCTATGTTTTCTTCTAGAAGTTTCATGGTTTCAGGACTTACATTCAAGTCTTTAATCCATTTTGAATGGATTTTGGTGTAAGGTGTAAGGGAATGGTCTACTTTCATTCTTTTGCATGTGGCTGTCCAGTTTTCCCAACACCATTTATTTCTCCATCATATGCTCTTGGCTCCTTTGTCGAATATTAGCTGTCCATAAATCTGTGGGTTTATTTCTGGGCTCTCAATTCTGTTCCACTGATCTCTGTGTCTGTTTTTGTGCCAATACCATGCTGTTTTGGTTACTATGGGTTTGTAGTATATTTTGAAATCAGGGAGTGTGATACCTCCTACTTTGTGCTTTTTTCTCAGGAGCCTTTGGCTATTTGGGATCTTTTGTTGTTCCATATAAATTTTAGGATTCTTTGTTCTATTTCTGTAAAAAATGTTATTGGAACTTTGGTAGGGATTGCGTTGAATCTATAGATTGCTTTGGCAAGTATGGACATTTTAACAATGTTAATTCTTCCAATCCAAGAGCACGGAATATCTTTCCATTTCTTTGTGTCTTCTTCGATTTCTTTCAACAATGTTTTATAGTTTTTGGTACTCGGATCTTTCACCTCTTTGGTTAAATTTATTCCCAGGTATTTTATTCTTTTTGTTGCAATTGTAACTGGGATTGTGTTCTTAATTTCTCTTTCTGCTACTTCGTTGTTAGTGTATAGAAACGCAACCGATTTTTGTATGTTGATTTTGTATCCTGTGACTTGACTGTATTCCTTTATTGTTTCTAAAAGTTTTTTAGTAGATTCTTTAGGGTTTTCTAGATATAAAATCATGTTGTCTGCAAAGAGTGACAGTTTCACTTCTTCTTTTCCAGTGTAGATCCCTTTATTTCTTGTTCTTGCCTGATTGCTCTGGCTATGACTTCCCATGCTATGTTAAATAAGAGTGGTGACAGTAGGCATCCTTGTCTGGTTCCTGTTCTTACAGGGATAGCTTTCAGTTTTTCTCCATTGAGAATGATATTTGCTGTGGGTTTGTGATATATGGCTTTTATCATGTTGAGGTATTTTCCTTCTATACCCATTTTATTTAGAGTTTTTATCATAAATGGATGCTGTATCTTGTCAAATGCTTTCTCTGCATCTATTGAGATGATAATGTGATTTTTATTCTTCATTTTGTTAACGTGGTGTATCACATTGATAGATTTGCGGATGTCAAACCATCCCTGCATCCATGGAATGAATCCCACTTGATCATGATGTACGATCTTTTTAATGTATTGTTGTATTTGATTTGCTAGTTTTTGTTGAGGATTTTTGCATTGATGTTCATCAGTGGTATTGGCCTGTAATTTTTTCTTTGTGTTGTCCTTGTCTGGTTTTGGTATCAGGATAATGTTGGTTTCATAGAATGAGTTAGGAAGCCTCCCCTCCTCTTCAATTTTTTGGAAGAGTTTGAGAAGGATAGGTATTAAGTCTTCTTTGAATGTTTGGTAGAATTCACCAGGGAAGCCATCTGGTCCTTGACTTTTATTTCTTGGGAGGTTTTTGATTGCTGTTTTGATCTCCTTACTGGTGATCGGTCTATTCAAATTTTCTACTTCTTCTTGGTCCAGTTTTGGAAGGTTGTATGTTTCTAAGAATTCATCCATTTCTTCTAGATTATCCACTTTGTTGGCATATAGCTTTTAATAGTATTCTTTTATTATCTTTTGTATTTCTGAGATGTCCGTTGTAATCTCTCCTGTTTCATCTCTGATTTTATTTATTTGAGCTTTCTCTCTTTTTTTCTTGGTGAGTCTAGCTAAGGGTTTGTCAATTTTCTCTATCTTTTCAAAGAACCAGCTCTTGGTTTCATTAATTTTTTCGATTGTTTTTGTAGACTCTATTTTGTTTATTTCTGCTCTGATTTTTATTATTTCCTTCTTTCTGCTGATTTTGGGCTTTGTTTGTTGTTGTTTTTCCAGTACCTTTAGATGTACTTTTAGGTTCTCTATTTGGGACTTTTCTTGTTTGTTGAGGTAGGCCTAAATTGCTGTAAACTTCCCTCTTAGAACCACTTTTGCTGTATCCCTCAGATGTTGGCATGTCGTATTTCATTTTCATTTGTCTCCAGGAATTTTTTTATTTCTTCTTTGATTTCTTCATTGACCCAATTGTTATTCAGTAGCATTTTGTTTAATCTCAACATTTTTGTGGCTTTTCTGGTTTTCTTTCCGTAGTTGATTTCCAGTTTCATACCTTTGTGGTCAGAAAAGATGCATGGTATTATTTCTAGCTTCTTAAATTTATTGAGACTTGTTTTGTGGCCTAATATGTGATCAATCCTGGAGAATGTTCCATGTGCATTTGAAAAAAATGTGTATTCTGTGGTTTTGGGATAGAATGTCCTATGTATATCTACTAAGTCCATCTGGTCTAATGCATCCTTTAAAGCCAGTGTTTCCTTAATGATCTATTTGGATGATCTATCCATTGGTGTAAGTGGAGTGTTAAAGTCTCCTACTATTATTGTGTTACTGTCTATTTCTCCTTTTATGTCTGTTAATAATTGCTTTATATATTTAGGTGCTCCTATGTTGGGAGCATAGATATTTACAAGTGTTATAGCATCTTGTTGCAATGTTCCCTTTATCATTATGTAGTGCCTGTCTTTGTCTCATGTTACAGTTTTTGTTTTAAAGTCTATTTTGTCTTATATAAGTATTGTTACCCCAACTTTCTTTTCTTTGCCATTTGCATGGAATATCTCTTTCCATCCTTTCACTTTCAGTTTGTGAATGTCTTTAGGTCTGAAGTATGTCTCTTGTATGCAGCATATACATGAGTCTTGTTTTTTTATCCAATTCACCACCCTATGGCATTTGATTGGAGCAGTTAGTCCGTTGAAATTTAAAGTAGCTATTGATAACTATGTATTTATCGCCATTTTGTTACTTTTATTCCCTGGGTGTTTTAGTAGTTCTTCTCTGTTCTTTTCTTTTTCTCTTGCTTTCTTCCTTTGTGGTTTGATGGCTTTATTTAGTAATACATTTGATTTCTTTTGTCTTACATTTTTGCTTACTTATTGTAAGTTTCTGATTTGTGATTACCATGAGGATCCTATTTAATATTCTATGTATATAATAGTCTATATCAAGTTGATAGACTCTTTAGCTTGATCTCTTTCTAAAAGCTCTACTTTTTCACTCCCCTCCTCCAACATTTTATGTTTTTCAAATCATATACAGTCTCTTGTTTAGTGTGTGTCTATCCGTTACCCTCTTATCATTGAAATAGATGATTTTAGTGCATTTGTCTTTTAACCTTCATATTGTATTCATACGCAGTTGATCTGCTACCTTTGTTATATTTTTACCTTTCAAGTCATTTTATTGCCTGGGTTTTTTGTTGTTGTTTTGGTTTTTTGATATTTTTTTATCTCTATTTGTGGTCATTGCTTTCTCACTTAAATAAGTCCCTTCAGCATTTCTTGTAGAACTGGTTTCTTGGTGATAAACTCCTTTAATTTTCGCTTGTCTGGAAAGCTCTTTATCTCTCCTTCCATTCTGAATGACAACCTTGATGGATAGAGTATTCTTGGCTGTAGTTTTTTTCCTTTTAGCACTTTAAATACGTTGTGCCATTCTCTTCTCGCCTGTAGAGTCTCGGCTGAGAAATCCGTTGATAGCTTTATGGGCTTCCCTTTGTATGTCACTTGTGACCTTTTTCTTGTTGTTTTTAGGTTTCTCTCTTTTTCTTTATTTTGGACATTTTAATTATAATATGTCCTGCTTTGGGCCTCTTCGGGCTTATCTTGTTTGGAGGTCTCTGTTCTTCCTGTACTTGGATGTCTGTTTCCTTCCTTAGGTTAGGAAACTTTTCATCTGTTATTTCTTCAAATAAATTTTCTGCCCCTTTGTGTCTTCCTTCTCCTTCTGGGACACCTATAATCCGAATGTTAGCTTGCTTGATATAGTCCCAGAGTTCCCTTAGACTGTTCTCATTCTGTGTAATTCTTTTTTCTTTTTTCTGTTCAGTTTGGGTGATTTCTTCTAGTCTTTCATCTAGCTCACTGATCCATTCGTCTGCATCCTCTACTCTGCTATTGAGTCCCTCTAGTGAATTTTTCATTTCCAGTATTGTAGTCATTTCTGATTGGTTCTTTCTTATATCTTGCAGTTCTTTGTTGATGACCTCACTGTGCTCATCCAGTCTTCTCCCAATATCTGTGAGCATCCTTATGATATTTTGTTTGAACTCTTTGTTGAGTAGGTCACTTTAGTTTCTGTTTCATTTAGTCCTTTTTCTTGGGTTTTATCCTGTTCCCTTGCTTGGAAAGTATTCCTTTTTCTCCTCATTATGCCTCTTTCTCTGTGCTTCTTTCTATGTATTAGGTGAGTCGGCTATGTCTCCTGATCTTGGAGAAGTGGCCTTATTTATGAGATGCCTTTTGAGGCCCAGTAGTGTGCTTCCCTCTCATCACCAGTCCAAATGATCCAGGAGTGACCTCTTTGTGGGCTACTTGTGTCCTTCTTCTGTGGCAGGGTTTCTCCCACTGCAGGCACCCAGGGAGTCTAGTCTTTCCTTCCCTGGCCACCTGTTTGTAAATCTGGTTTGGGGAGCCTCGGCACCATTGGCTACAAAGTCTATCAGCACACTCCTATTGCAGTTTTCCTCTTAATTGGTTTGGTACCCAGTGTAGCTGGTTGCTAGGCTCAGGGGCTTACAGTTGTGATAGGCCTCAGACCTACAAGGCTATTGTCATTTCTCTTAGGAGTGCAGCTGAGTGGGGCTGGCCTTAGGCACAGGAGCACTCAATTATTTCAGGCTTTGGAAGGTGGGGCTGATCCTTTTTATGGCTATTTGTGAAGCACAGGTCTTTTGCCACTGATAAGCCTCACCCCCCACAGGACCACACACACCATCAACACAGGCCTGGTCCGTGCACACTTCTCAACCCCCTGGAGCATACCCCAGTGACGCACTGCAGAGGCCCCCACCTCTCCACCAATGCCCCCCACAGTTCACCTGGTCCTCACACAGGCCCTGCCCCACAGAGGCAGGCACACTTGCCTACCTGTAGAGGATCAAGGCACCCAGTCAATGCAGGCTGAAACGTAGCCTGAGAGCTTGCTGTTAGGTGGGGCCACTCCCTAGGGGCACTGTCTGAACTGGATTAAATCTGTGCTCTAGTGGGTGTGGCAGACCCCTGAGCTAGCAGGCCAAGGGAAGAACCTCAATGGTGCCCACCAGGGTCTGTATCAGCACGCCTGGACCAGGTGAGAACAATGGCCCTCACCAATGTCTCAGTCTCTGGAGAGGTCCCTCCTCTCACCAAGATGCCCCCAGAGTCCACCAGGTGCATCTCGTTTCACCAAAGGACTGTCAGCCTTCTCTGTGGTGATTTTAGGTTGCTGCAATGAGTGAGTTTGTGCATGGGCCCTTTAAGACCCAGGTCTTTTCGGCTTTCAGCTGCTAGCTTTTCTGGGGGTATCCTTGCTGCAGTTAATAGCCAGTGAAGCCAGACAGTAAGACCCCCGTCTCAGTTGGGCTGAGTCTGAAGGATGCTTATAGCAGTATCGTCCCTCACTCTGGACCTCACCTCTCCAGGGATGGCTGCGTACCTTAGAATGTCTCCCGCCTGGCCAGCTGAGAAGCTCCGCTGCTCCCAAAGGTGGCTTTTTTCCTCTCCAGCAGGAATTTCTGCCTCTTCTGCCTTAGTCAAGATTGTCCCTTGTTGTTGGGGTTCTTTTTATCCAGTTTTCAGTTTTCCATCCAGGGTAATTTTTCCAAAACTAGTTGTAACCTGGTTGTGTTTGTGGGAGGTGATGAGCTCGGAGTCTGCTTACACCACCATCTTGAAGAGATCTCCTAAAACTTATTTTTATATATTACCTTTATCCAGTTGCCTTGCAAAAGTTACTTACCAATTCTAATTGTTTATAGATTATTTTGGATTTTCTACTTACAGCATTTCTATGATCTGCTAGTAATGACAATTTAACTTTGTTCTCTCCAATGCTGTAACTTTTATTCATTTACTTTTATTTTTCTTGCACTATTTCACTGGCTAAGTCTTCCAAGAACAATGTTGAATAGAAATGGGGACACAAGGAAGTGGACCTTCTTATTATGTCCCTGAACTCAGGGAGAAGGTGTTCAATATTTAATCATTAAACATAGTGTTTATTATAGGGTTTTTTGTAGATGTCATATATCACATTAAGAAAGTTGCCTTTCATAGTTTCTGAGAGTTTACTTTCAATAGAAACTGAGCAAAGAAAGTTCTACAGAAAATACGTTAGGAATAAATAAAATGAGTGCAAAAGAAAGGTCAAAGATCCAAGAAAAATAATAAGCATAGAAATTGGTAAATATGTGGGTAGACAAACAAATTCTAATTGTATCAAATTAAAAAATAACATCTGATCTGTAGGGGTTTAAATAAACAACATAGACAGGAATATGGCAGTAGCTTAATTTTGAATCTTCCTGTGTCTACTCCAGGAATCACCAAAATTAAAATAAAATACTATCTCTCTCTCTCTCTCACACACACACACACACACACATTTTCACAGAAACTAGATCCAGAAAAATCAACAATCTCTAAAGTTCATGCAAATGATACCAAATCCAAGCCAGGCCACAAGAGGTTGTAACACTGCAACAGGGAAGGAACAAATGTCTGAGGGGTTCCTAGAATATTCAGCAAATACTCACTTTGTGAAAGAGAAGGACTCAGTGACAAAACTGATATGGGGGTTGAGATGTAACAGAACTCTAACTTCTGAGGAAGGTGCCCACAGGAGCCATGGTGGATGGCTCTCGGGAAATACTCCTCTAAAAGTGAGTCGTCACTCTGGAAGACACAGGGCCTCTGACAGTGGTTGTCTATAAGCCAGCCTGTGAAACTTGACAGTCCCAGGAGTGGCGCTAGAAGTCCTCCTGAGCCAATTATATTCTGAGATTCAAAGGAGGCCCTTCTAAAAAGAAGCACCATAGTCTATGGAAACAGATTGTAGCTACAGCAATAAAAGAACTTCTGAGCTGAGAGGTTTGGAAAACTACCCTGGCCTCTTCCTCGACCCCCTCGCAGAGGAACTTCCTGCTAATAATCTAAGAAAATTCAACTCGATCACTTAGAAGTAACAACAAAAATAGGTCTGATAAGATATTATCAGAAAAAGGGGGAAATGAGCACCATAACCATTTCATAGACAAAAATTCACCAAGACAATGTAGGTGCAAAGCAAATAAAAAGTATAAACCAAGCTTCTGGTTTTAAGTCTGACATGTAAAGAGTGTGGAAGACATTACTTTCATCCCTACAACAACAACAAAAAAACTGAACAAAGGGAAAGTCAAGGACTTTTCTTGAAACTGTCGAGAACTGAGGTTGCAGGGCACATCAGCAGGCTGAAATCTGGAGAGTCAGGTGCTCCCAGAGAGATATAGCTCCTGAGATATATTTACCTGGAGCAGAAGCTGAGCATAAGCAAGATGTCATAAGCTGATATGAACATTAGAATAATAATAATTATGACAAATTGCTAGAGACTGGGTGTAAGCAAATTTGAGAGTGAGAAGTGGGGCCCACTGCCATAGGGGAACACCCACAAACACTTCACATGCTTTTTCTCTTAAAACTCCAGTTCAGGGAGTTCAAATAATCCAAGATTCCCGAGGATAAAGAAAGCACATATTTTGCTGATGAGGGGGAACTTAGTGATTAAAATTAATATCTATCATATAATATTAAAATAAATGTTAGAGTACAAAGTTCATCTAGGGACTAAAGATTATTTTTAGAACTTTTAACATAGATAACTTGGTAAGAAATAGTTTTTTACTGTGAAATTAAAAAACGATTCTAAATTATCATCTATCTTAACAAAGTTATAGAAATCACGATTTTCTAATAACCATTAATCCTGAAAACAGCTAATTTTAGTAAGAATAAGAAAACTTAATACTATTATAGCAATACTACCGTCATCCCAAGAAAGGAGATAAATATTAAAAAGATTGTAAAAGTTCATTATAAAAGCTTTATTTATGTCTGACTGGTTCACATGACTACATTTGAAATAAGTTTAATGTTTAAAATGAAAACTTAAAGAAAACTTCTAAAAAGATTAATGATTTGTTATTAAATGTTATAAACATTTTAAGAGAGTTTTGTTTTTTAAAAACCAAAGTACTTTAACACAAATCTAACAAAATATGTACAGGATCTGTATGTGAAAAACGATAAAACAGCAATGAAAGAAATCAAAGATATAAACAAATGAAGAGATAAATAGTTCTTATTCATGCATTGGAAGACTTCATATTGTTAAAATATCAATTCTTCCCAATTTGATCTATAGATCCAATGTAATCACAATCAAAATCCCAGCAAGCTCTTTTTGTAGACATTAACAAATGGATTCTAAAGTCTATATGGAAAGGCAAAAGTACTAGAATGGCCTACACAATTCTGAAAAAAGAAAGAACAAAGTTGGAGGACTCACGTTACCCAATTTCAAGATTTAATATAAAGTTACATTAATCAAGACAGCATGGTATCAGTGAAAGCATAAACATGCATAGACCCACACTAATATAGTCAACTGATTTTTTACAAAAATGCAAAGGCAATTTAATGGGGAAAGGATTTTTTTTCAGCAAATGGTGCTTCCAATTGGATATCCATATACAAACAAAGATGAACCTCAACACAGACCTCATGCCTTACACAAAAAAATCAATCATTGACAAATGAAAAATGCAAAAATTATAAAACATCTAGGAGAAAATATAAATGACCTTGGGTTTGGTTATACGTTTTCAGAAACAACATACCAAAAGCATGATCCGTGAAAGAAAAAAATAAATCAGTTAGATTTTATTAAAATTAAAAGCTTTTACTCTATGAAAGACTCCCAAGAGAATGAAGAGATAACCCTGGGCCTGGAGAAAATACTTGCAAATCATAAGAAGGAAGCTTGGCAGTTCTTATCAAACTTATCATAGACTTAACTATGACCCAGCTATCATGCTCATAGGTATTTACCCAATTTATTGGTAAACTCAATTCTACACAAAAAGCATCATGTAAATGTTTATAGTACTTTCATTCATAATCACCAAAAACTGTTAGCAATCTAGATGTACTCCAGTAGGTGAATGTATAAACAAACTTTGGTATATTGATACTATGAAATACTATTTAGAGATCAAGATTAATGAGCTATTAATCCATGCGGAGCATGGGTGAATCTTAAATATGCATTTCTAAGGGAAAGAAGCCAGTCTGAAAAGGCTGCGCACTGCATGATTCCAATTATATGACGTTCTGGAAAAGCCAGAAGTATAGCAGTGGTAAAAAGATCAGTGCTTGTCAGAGGCTCAGAGGCAGAGGAGAGCAGCATGAGCAATTACAGGACATTTTTTAGCATGGCAAATTTATTCCATGATATAGTTGTAGATATACGACACTTCACCTGTGTCAAAACCCATAGAATTTATAAGCACAAAGAGTAAACTTCATTGTATGCAAATTTTAAAAAATAATTTAGAAGGTCCAGGGATCCCAGAATGGAATGCAGAATGTGACAAAACAATCTAACTCTATTAAAAATGTATGAAACAACTTCACCAAAGGGTGTGGGGGGAAATGTCTCGACCTAAATAGCTCTGAAAATTATTGAAAACCATAAAGCTAGATATGGAAGAAACTGTACATAAGCACAATAGTCTAGTTGACAAAGTTGTTTCCTGTGGGGGTGTGGGTTAACAATTCTGATACTGTTTTACATGCATATTGGAATTGAACAACTAAGTAATGGACAATAGATGATGGGAGCCAGGTTTCTCATTGCTGATTTTTGGATTTGGAAGTTACAAATGAGAAGAAGACTAGAATAACCCATGTGGTAATGGATTAGAGTTGGAGATATCAGTATGAATTCATGTTTAGCTTAATACAGATACTTATGGATAGAGAAAGAAATAATTCTAGATATATGTGTGTACATGGGTTAGCATGTGAACATGTATTTCCTAGCTCTGTTCACTGAGAAGACCTAGAGGCAAAATAACTCCAGTAGCAATAGGCACAATTAGTGCCCTAATCTTGGTTTTTAATACCATCCTCCAATAAAAGAAACCAAGGCTCCTTAGAATAATGACTGATGCTAGGGCAAGGGCAAAGAATATAGAAGATGGCACTGGAGTCATCAAACAGGAAACACTCAAAAGCAAAATGATGGGAGTAAGTTAAAGAAACACAGGAAGCAACAGAAAGAGTTCTCAATGGCCAAAGTTGGAACAATTTGAGCAAGAAAATAAATACATACTATTAGACTATAACTCAATATAAAATATAAATATACATAAGCCCATACAGATATAAATAAATCATTGAAAAAAATAAACAAATGGAGGAGAGAAGACAAGTTTCCAATGCAGAAATCCAAATGATTTAAGCTGATTTTCTCCCTCAAGGAGGTGGAGAATAACTCCCTACCTCTTAAGTGTGGGCTACATAATGACTTACTTTCAAAGAATAGTATGGAAGGGAGGCAGAGAGTAACATTACAGTGGAAAAAACTGGCAAGCCCAACCTTAGCTAGAAGAGAGAGAGGTTTCAAAGAATAGGTTTATGTGATTATGAGGGCTGGCAACACCAAAATCTGGAGGGCAGGCCAGCAATCTGGAAATTATTAAGCAGGAGCTGCAGTCCACAGATGGAACTTCTTCTGCCTCAGAGAAACCTCAGTTTTGCTCTTAAGGTCTTTAAATTTATTGGATGAATCCCACCAAAATTTATCAAGTACCGTCTCCTTTACTTAAAGTCAACTGACTATATATGTTAACCATATCTACAAAATACATTCACAGCAACTAGATGGGTGTTTAATTGAATAACTGGGTACCTAGCCAAGCTGACACGTAAAACTAACCATCACAATGAGAAACTTAGTCCAGAGGAGCCCAAAGAGATATGATGACTAAATGTGATATGCTATCCCAGATGAGATGCTGGAACAGAACAAAAGATATTAAGAAAAACTAACCACTCTGAATAAAGTATAAATTTTCTTTAATAATAATGCATCCATATTTATTCATTAGTTGTGAGATATATACCATAGTAATGTAAGATGCTAACAGCAGGGGAAATTGGGTGCACAATATACAATAACTCCTGTATTACCTTTGCAACTTTTCTGTAAATGTAAAACTCTTCTAAAATAAAAAAGCTTATTTAAATGTGAAAATTTAAGAACCAACATGTCAACATGAATATTTAAAGATTGAAGTAATCTCATCTATAAAGGAGAAATACATGAACTCAAGGAAAGATACCGCTGGACAACAGGTGATGATGGCCAGACAATGACACAATAGGAATGGGAACAGGCAGAACTCAGGATTGAAACAGAGAAGCCCAAACCATTTCAGAAATGAAGACTAAATAACAAGGAGTACACTGAGGAAAGCACAGTAAGCAAGAAAAGACAGAAATGAGCAGTGTGGGAAAAAAGAAACAGAAATAAAAAGATGTTTTAAAACTGGAGAGCTATAGAAATAAGAAAAGGAGATCCAATATGCAGACAACTGGGAACTTTGAAAAAAGTGAAACAGAACAAAAGTTTTAAAGTATAAATCAAGACAGTGATCCAGAAACAGAAAAAAGAATAAAAGAAGACTACCAAAAGGGTACTCAGTTTACAGAAAAAAAAAATTGACCCCAAAAAATCATGAAACACATGGTAAACATTAATGGACTTCAGAGAAAATCCTTTAGGATTTTTTAGGATTTAGCATCCAGGTCACAAAAGGAAAAATTAAATATAATCATTTGTAAGGAAAGTAAGACCATCGTACCATCAGCTATCTTCACTGCAGCAGCCAACCCCAAAGGACCACAGAACATGACTTGGATGGTACTGAAAAAAGAAAATAAGAGAAAAGTGTAAACCAAGACTTTTATATCCATCCAAGCTGTCTATAGCCACTTGCAAATGTTTCAGGCACAATGTTTTGAACTCTCAAGAGAACAGAGAATATTATTCACATGAGCCTTTCTTGAGGAAACAGAGGACAAATTCAGACTACTTCACTCACAAGATGAGTGGAGAAAGTTAAACAAAAGTGGCTAAAAACTTTAGTAGAATATAAAATAGAAGGAGTGATGTCAGAGAGAATTCTCTGGCTTCTGATTTTAAAGGGAATGCTCATATTTGGCTTTATTATCTACATATTCTGTAGATTATTCATGGTGCATTTTACAAGGTGAAGAACTTCTTTTTATTCTTAATGCACTATGAATTTTTTCATCATGAATTCCTGTTGATTTTGTAAAAACCTTTCCTGCATCTATTACTTTTATATGTTTTTTTCTTCTTTAATCTATCTTGTATTCCTGGGTTAAATCCTATTTGATCACATTATTTGAAGTTATTTATACACTGCTTCTTGGAGTGTACTAACTTTTTAAGGATATTTATATCTATGTTCATAGTTTAAATCCTCCTATAATTTTCCTTTCTCTAACTGTAATTATCTAATTTTTTATATTAAGATTATACTAACAATAAAATACATTGGGGAAATTTTTCTATATTCTACTCTCACAAATAATATGTGTATGACAGAGATGTTGAAGCTTTCAGAAAATTGCTGATATTTTAATATGTAAATTTTAACTACTTTTCAATTTTTAATGATTATAAATATATGGAGATTTCTTTAACTCAGGTTTTATAAATTATATTTTCTAGAATATTTTCCATTTTATTCTGTTATTAATTTATTGCCATAATGTTGTTTAAATTTTTCTCATTATATATGAATCTATGAGTCACGATCTCTATTTTATTCCTAAAATTATTTTATAACTTTGAACTTTTAAAGTTGATAGATAATGATTTCTGTGTAAACCACTAAATCATAGAAATATAATGTACAAATCACAAACTTGTCAAAGAAAAATAAATAAATGGAAAAAATCCAACCAGCCACAAGAAAGCAAGAATAGAAAAACGAGACCCAAGATAAAGTGAGACAAGTAGAAATCACAAAATAGGATATAAAAATAAACCCACGTACATTAGTTATAAAAATAAACGAGGGGGCCGGCCCCGTGGCTGAGCAGTTAAATTCGTGTGTTTTGCTTCCACAGCCCAGGGATTCACCGGTTTGAATCCTGGGCACAGACATGGCACTGCTCATCAAGCCATGCTGAGGCGGCATCCCACATGCCACAACCAGAAGGACCCACAACTAAAAATATACAACTATGTACCAGGGGCGCTTTGGGGAGAAAAAGGAAAAATAAAATCTTTAATAAAATAAAACAAAATAAGAACAGATTAAGCTCACAAAACTAAGCATTGAACTTGGGACATAAGGAAAAGAACAAGAATACATTTAAACTGTATGGAAGGATATAATAAAGATCCCTGGTGGTCCAGTGGTTAAGATTCAGCGCTCTCACCACCAGGACAAGGTCTGATTCCCCATCAAGGAACCACACCACCCACCTTTCTGTTGTCATACTGTAATGGCTGCCTGTTGCTGAAAGCTATGCCACCCGTCTGTTAGTTGTCATGCTGTGGTGTCTGCATGTTGCTGTGATGCTGAAAGCTATGCCACCAGTATTTCAAATGCCAGCAGGGTCACCCATGGTGGGCAGGTTTCAGAAGAGCTTCCAGACTAAGACAGACTAGGAAGAAGGACCTGGCCACATACTTCCAAACAAATTGGCTGTGAAAACCCTATGGATAACAGAGCATTGTCTCATATAGCACCTGGAATGTGAGAAGACAGTGAAGAAGACTGGGCAGGGTTCCACTCGGCTGTACACAAGGTCACTAGGAATCGGAATCAACTTGATGGCACTAACAACAACAAATAATAAGATAATAACAATAATAAGATAAGAACAAAATTAATATTGATGGAATATAAAACAATGACACAATAGAGAAGTTTTAAAAAGGTAGATATGCGTGCTCTGAAAAGACTAATAAAACAGACAAAACTCTGGTGAAAATTACCAAGAAAAAACAGAAGGCACAAATTAACAACATTTGGAATAGAAAGAGGGTTAATTACAGATGAAGGAAAAATTTTATTGTAAAAGGATTCTGTTAATATAATAGACCAGTAAACATGAAAATACAGATGAGATGTCAAATTCCAGAAATATATATAACTTTTAAAAATTGTCTCAAGAAGAAATAGAAAGTCCTTCTATTTCCACAAATGTTACATAATTTGAATAAAAAGTTAAAAACTTGTCTCCACAAAGAGAACTGCAGACCCAGACAGTCTAATAGGTGAGTCCCACCAAACTTTCCAGGAATAGATCATTCCAATTTACAAAACTTTTCCAAAGAGTTTTATTTTAAAAAGGCCCAATTCCTGAAATCATCTATGAGCTAGTATAACTAGATACCACAACCAGACAAGTACGACATGAGAAAAGAAAATAATAGACTAGTCTCACTCAGGAGCACACATTCAAAATCACAAACAAAGCATAGACAAGTCAAAACCTGAATTATGTAAAAACTATAGTACATCATAGGCAAGTTTTCTTTTACACAGAATGGTTTAAATTTTTTAAAATCCAATTAATTTATCACATTAACAGAGGAAACGAGAAAACAGTAGAATCTCATCAATAATGAAGGAAAATTAATTAATAAAATTCATTACCCCTTTATGAAAACAATTCAGCATATAAGCTAAAAAACATACTTATCCAGCTAGTAAAAGAAGAGAACTATCCTAACTCGATAAAAGGATAAAATGGTATTTTCAAAAATGTATAGCAAACATAGAAATATGGCTAGATGGCTGGTCAGGGGCTTTATCTTATGGGTTAAACTAAGAACTTTAAACTTTATCAGAAACATTGTGGGGAACATTAAAGGTTCACAAGCAGATTCTCTGTCTATTTTTAAAAGACCTTTCTATGGAATCTGCAAGATGGAAACCAGATTACAGGTAGCAGCCTACGATCTAGTGACTGGATTGTGATGTGTAATTGAAATACAGTGGTATTTGTAGGTTTGGAAAAGAAGGGAACAACATCAGACAAATTAAAGTAAAACAAAGTAAAAGACTTGTAGAGTGTTGCCTGGAAGGGAGGAGAAACAGAAATAGCTAAGAGGTTAGCTTTATGATGCGGACACTGGAGGATGGGGTAGGTCTCACTACAGGGAGGTGGGACATGCAAACAGAAAGACCCTTTAGACAGCTGCACGTACAGCACAAAACTCAGCAGAGCTGTGAGTGGTAAGGGTTAGTGTAGGCCTTGAAGCCACTGATTTAGATAAGGTCATCCAAAGAGAAAGTACAGAGATACGTTTTAAAAAAGAAAGAGAGACAGAGAAAGAGGAGCACAAAGAGGAATTAGACATGATCAGCCAGAGAAATCAGAGGGGAACTAGAGGAAAACTTTGTGATCGAAGGTTTTAGGAAGAAACTGTTCAACAATGTGGAACACTACAAGGCTTTAATCCTCCCTCCCTCCATATTTTTGCCTCCTTTTCACCAATCATAGATCATCAAGTCACATAAAATCTTTTGCAAAGACGTTAATGTATATATGTAATCCAGCACTATCAGACTGGGGTCGAGAAAAGAGTAGACGTTTGTGACCACCACCCCCACCACCACCATTTACTTTGTCTTAATAGAAAGCTATTAGCTCCATCTGCTCCTCAGCAGAGTAAAAGAGCTGTCATTAAGGAGGCATTGGTTAGGACAGAGTTTCTACCAACTGAATTATACCAAAGAATATAACAGCACATGGGAAACTCTTTCTCAAAGAAAATGAGATGAATAATAAAAACACAATTCTCAATGGACTTGCAATTACTGAGCTTGCTAAAGGAAGAACAGAACCCAACCAAAGCAGATGTTGGGATAAAGGTGCCATAAGTGGACAGTGGCAAAGTGCCCAAGGGAGATTCATGATAAGTCATTTAAATTCACTTAACTACTAATTTCCAAGACTTTAATGAAGTGTAATGTTTTCTCTGTATTTTTTTCAGAAAAAAGAAATGCAACATTGACAAAGAAGGAAAATGGATTCTGTGTTGTTCATGTTTCAGCAGCCCTCACTTAATTCCATTCCAAACCCAATTCTACTCCCCAGAAATGACTTTTTTTTTTTTTTCGGTTGAAGATTCACCCTGAGCTAACATCTATTGCCAGTCTTCCTCTTTTTTTTTTTTTTTTAATGTGAACCACCACCACAGCATGGCCACTGGCAGACAAAGGTGTGGTTCCACACCCAGGCACCGAACCCAGGCCCCTGAAGCAGAGTGCACCAAAGTTTTTAGCCACTAAGCCCCACAAGGTTGGCCCCACAAATTACTTTTATTGGGGTATAATTGACATACAATAAACTGCATATATTTGAAGTATACACCTTGCTAAGGTTTGATATATATGTATATAAACATGTGAAACCATCACCACAATCAAGATAGTGAACATATCCATCACCCTCAAGTTTCCTCATATCCGTTTGTAAACCTTTCCTCTTCCCTCCTGTCCCCAACATTCCCTCCCCCATATTTCCAGCCAGCCACCAATCTAATTTCTGGCACTAGAAATTAGTTTGTATTTTCTAGAACTTCATATAAATGGAATCCTATGTTGTATTATTTTCCTAGGACTGCCATAACAAATTGCTACAGGCCAAGTGACTTAAAACAACGTAAATTTATTCTCCTACAGTTCTAGGACTAGAAGTCTGATATCAAAGTGTTGACAAGGTCATCCTCCCTCAAAGGCTCTAAAGAAGATTCCCTCATTGTCTCTTCCAGCTTTTGATGGTTGCTTGTAATCCTTGGCATTTCTTGGCTTGTGACAGCATTACTCCAATATCTGCCTCTGCCGTCACATGGTCTTCTTCACTGTGTCTCCTCTGTGTCTCTGTGTGTCCCCAAATCTCTCTCTCCTTATAAGGAAATCAGTCATCGGATAATCCAGCAGAGTCTATTTCCAAATAAGGTCACATTCACAAGTACCAGGGTGAACACTTTTGGGGGTCACAATTCAGTCCACAATAGACCACCTTCTGGTCCCTCCAAATTCATGGGCTTCCCAAGTACAAAATATATTCACCCCTTTCCAACCTCTTCAAAAGTCTTAACCCATTCGTGAATCAACTCTAAGCCCAAACTCTCACCTAAGTATCATCAGCTCAAAAAGTCTCAAATCTCATCATCTAAATCAGGTATGGTGAGACTCTGGGTATGGCCCATTCTGGGGTAAAATTCTTCTCCAACTATAGACCCATGAAACTAGAAAACAAGTTATCTGCTTCCAAAATATAGTGGTGAGACAGGTATAGGATAGGAATTCCCATTTCAAATGGGAGAAATTAGAATAAAGGAGTCATGGTTCCCAACCACATCTCAAACCCAGCAAGGCAAGCTCCATTAGGTTTCAAGGCGTGAGAATACTGTTTCCTGGCCTGATGTTCAACTCTCCATGCTTGCTATTGGCCCTGGTCTCTAGGTCTAAGGAGGCCCCATCAGCCAGCCAATCTCTGAACCAACCTCAGAGGCATCCTCCTCTTTTGAAAGATAGCCCATGTTTGTAGCTGAATAGCTTTATTGGCCCATTTCCTGCCTGTCAAATGCCAGAAGTCTGACAGTCTTCTTTCATTTTATTCCACCTCAATTCCCTTCAGTTCAAGCTGGCAATGTTTTTGGTGGCATGACTTTCTCAAAACCTCTGTGGCTCTTCCATATATGTCAAGAGGGATCATCTTAACTAATTACATCTGCAAAGATCCGACTTCCGATCAGGTCTCATTCATAGGTTAGGATTTAAACATCTTTTATGGGGGGACACAATTCAACCCATAATATACATTATGTATTCTTTTTTGTACTTCTTTTATTTGGCATAATTATTTTAATATTTATCCATGTTTTTGCTCGTACCAATAGTTTATTCTTTTTATCACTGATTAATATTCCATTGTATGGATAAACACCGTTTGTTTATCCATTCCCCTATTGTTAGGCATTTGGAATATTTCATTTTTGGCATTACAGATAAACCACTATGAACATTCATGTGCAAGTCTTTGCATGGACATTTGCTTTCATTTCCCTCGGGTAAATACCTAGCAGTAGAATGAGTGAATTAGAAGGTAGTATATGTTTAACTTTTTAAATAAGTACCAAACTGTTTTCCAAAGTGCTTATCAGACTCTACATTCCCATAGTGGTATATGAGAGTTCCACTTGCTCCATTTCCTCATCAACACTTTGTGTGGTCAGTCTTTTTAATTTCAGACATTCTAATAGGTATGTGGTGGTAGGTAATACACAGAGAATGGTATTATATTGCATTTCTCTGATGAATAATGATATAGAGTATCTTTTTATGTGCTTATTTGTCATTTGTTTATCTTCTTTGGTAAAGTATGTGTTCGATTCTTTTGCCCATTTTGGGGGGCGGGGGGTAGGTTGTCTTATTATTGAGATTTTAGAATTCTTCATTTATTCTGAATACAAAACCCCCATAAGATATGTGATTTGCAAATATATTTTCTCTGTCTGAGACTTACTTTGTCATTCTTTTAAGATATCTTTCAAAGAGCAGAAGCCCTTAATTTTTATAAAGTCAATTTATCAATTTTTCCTTCCATGAATCATATTTTGGGTATTATATCAAGAAAATCTCATTTAATGTTAAAGCCAAAGCCATTACAAAGACCTAGAAGATTCTAAATGAATTCTCCTTCCCCATTAACTTCCTGACCTCATATTTTACCATGGATTTCTCCTGTTCTCACTCTACTCCAGCCAAACTGGCCTCCTGCTCCTTTGTGAGCAACTCCAGACACAATTCTGTCTCAGGACACTTTGATTTGCTGTCCCTTTTTCCTGGGATTCTCTTTTCCTGAATATCTGCAGGGTTCACCCTCTGGCCTCCTTCGGTTCTTTATTAAATATTAACTCACTGAAACCTACACTGACCTTTCTTATAACAACTGCAATCGTTCAACATTGCCCAACTTCTTACCTTGCTTTGTTCTCCTCCATATCACCTTGTATTATGCTATGTATTTTTCTTGTTTACTTTTGCTTTCTGGTTCCCCAACTAGAACTTAAGCTCCAGTGAGGCCAGGGATTTATTCTGTCCACCAGTGTTCTCAACTTGAACATTACCTAGCTCTTAGTACATATTCAAAGAATATTTGCTCAATATACGAATGAATATCTGAATGTACACTGATTTTGCCTTTGTACTCATTTGATAGTTTGGTTAGATTTAGAACATTAGGTAAAAGTTATTTTCTCTCACTATTTTTTAAATAAACTTTTTATTTTTTGAGTAGTTTTATATTTACAGAAAAGTTGCAAAGATAGTACACAGACTTCCTATATCCCCATCACTAAGTTTCCCCTATTGTTAACATCCTGTATTACCATGGTACATTTCTCAAAACAAAGAAAATGGCATTGGCAGATTCTTATTAACCAAACTCCTGACTTCTCTCACAATTATGAAGGCAATCCTCCAATTCTTTCTAGTCTGTAGGGTGCTAATGATAAATACAATAAGTCTGATTTTCATTTTTCTATGGGTGGACCATTACGGAGCCTACATATAGTTGTGGGAGATCTTATCCAAGACAGGCATAAATCCACTGTAAATTTTCCCTTTGGCTACTAAAAATTATTTTATCTGGCAGAAAAAGAGAAAACACATTTTCTAACAGAGATTTCCACCAAAAGTCCCAGCCATTCCAGATGCAAATTAATAGTGGCCTTTCTGTGTGCATAAAGAAAAGTGGTTCTGGGGCTGGCCCCATGGCCAAGTGTGGTTAAGTTCGCGCCCTCCGCTGCAGGCGGCCCAGTGTTTCGCTGGTTCGAATCCTGGGCGCGGACATGGCACTGCTCATCAAACCACGCTGAGGCAGCGTCCCACATACCACAACTAGAAGGACCCACAACGAAGAATATACAACTATGTACCCGGGAGGCTTTGGGGAGAAAAAGGAGAAAATGAAATCTTTAAAAAGAAAAAAGAAAAGTGGTTCTGCTAATTAAGACAAGGGGTATCATAAGATCTCAAGCAAAGTCGGTAACCATATGAGCAGGGTATCAACTTAAGAGAACATCCAAAAGAAGAAGGATGTCCAGTAGGTAGCAGCACAGAAAATTGCATATATGGGACCGTTAGACTAGATGGAGGCTGACACTTGATGGTGCAAATGGCAGGTACCTGTAATTTAGGCAGCTGTTCCTTTGCCTGGTCCCCGGGGGGCACTGTGATGCCTTGCTCCTTGAGAGCAAGTGGGCTGCAGAGGTGTTTGAAACTGACCTTGGCTAAACATTTCACTCTTCTAAAAAAGGCTCAAGTCCCCTGCTTTCTCAATATCCCTGCATTTATCATGTGGCATTTAAGTGTTAGCTGTCTGAGACTGATCCAGGGCTGATAAGGCCCTGGCAACACGACATTGATATTCACAGGAGCCTGGATTTCCATGTGTTCGCCACTTTTAAATGTTTTAGGATTGACATTGCTTTAGGCTTTTATACTAATTAAAATCTAAGACAAAAATCACCTAAAATTTAAACAATATTCATTTGTTTAGGGAAATGTGTGCTACGCAGATTATATTATTGCCAATAATAAGTGCTATACAGAGTTTTAAGGAGAATCAAGATGCTTGAAACCAGTTATCGAGGAGTATTTTAGGGAATAAATAACATTTATTTTTCCAATAGTTGACTTCAAGGATGAATCTCTTTTCCCACTAGATAGCAGGTTCTTTAATGACAGCTTGGCCAGATCCCTTATCTTTTATCTCTTGATTATGAAGCCTTATTTCAGCATGTTAGAGTTTAATATATGATAAAATTTGGTACAGCTTATTTCGAATCTTCATTCCTAAATTTGTTTCAAAGCTTGTCTCCTCTTCTCCCTCAGTGCTGACTCGGCCTACCTACGGCTGAAGTTGCTTTGTTTTTAGAGGGTTGTAGTAGGATCTCTTTTCACACATTACTCATTCTTCCTCTCTCCAAATTTCCTTCCTCTTCCTCCTCTCTTGGTATTCTAGACTGTTATGGGTTGGCAGCCCCATCCACATCTCAGCAAGGGCAAAAGGGCAGAAAGGAGCTATTTCTCACATTATCGGCATCATACCAAGGGTCTTCCAGTGACCTTTTCATGCAGAGCCACAGCAACATTGACACCCTTGCACACCCTCTCAAGACAACAGAGAGCAGAGAGGTGGTGATCATTCCCCTAGTTCTTCTCAGGCCTTCCCTACCCTTCAAGCCACAGGCTACTCCAAAGGCCTTGTATCTTCAGAAATCTAGCATTAGTTTCTAAGTTCACATCTACATTCGAACTTCAGGGAACACATATTAAGCAACTTCATTTTTTTTTTTAACAATGTAACGTGTTCTTAGGATCCCAAAAGGCTTTCCTAAGAGTGTTTTCAACACCTTTTCCTCTGACAATGTCATAAGAGTGGGCCTATATGTTCTGCAACCCAGCAAGCACACGGTCAGGGGAGAAGCTTTAACCAGATTCTTTGAGAGCCCTGCTTGCTGCTTCTGGCATGAGAAAGCTCTTCATTCCCCAATCCCACAAGGAGAGAGGGAAAGCAATCCCACCTGTAGGTCACAAAATCAATTTTACTCTCTCCTCTCAATCTCACTTTCAGGATTTCCTGTGGGGAAAAGAGAATGAGGCTGGTCGATTAGTATATTACAAAAATGGAGGTTGGCCTTATCTGACTACTAGAGGCTAGAATGTGAGGTACTCCTTTTATTGCACTACCTAGGAAAGATTGAAAATTCCAGTCTGTTCTTGAGGACATCGCCCTTGGGGATTGCTGTCAGGAGGCTTTGTAATATATTCTTCCCTCCTTGGGGGATAACTATAGCTATGTACATGGACCAGTACCTGAGATCCTCCTGAGCTGAGGACTCCCAGCCTGGTAGTTCTCTGGGTACATAATTTAAACAAGCTTAGTCCCGGTTTTTCAGATTGTATTTTCCAAAGATGTTTACAACAATATCTCCCATATCACATACTTACTTACAATATAGCCTTGACATTTCTCTGGTCAAGAGGTGGAGTCTATCACCCCTGGTCTTGAATCTTGTGACTAATAAAGGGTTACAGAAGTGATTCGTGTGACTTCTGAGACTTGGTACTAAAAGGTAGCTTCCATCTTGTTTGCTGGGACACTTGCCATGTAAGAAGTCTGACTACTCTGAGGCTGCCATGTTGTGAGGAAGCCACGCCACACAGTGGTATTCCAGTCAGAAGCCGCAGTTTGGTATCCTAGTCAGCATTCCTACTCTTTGAATCTTCCATCCCAGGTGCCAGACTCGTGAATAAGTGAGCCTACAGGTTATTTCAGCCCCTGGTTGTTAAGTCACATTCCCCATCCTTTAAGTATTCCCAAGTGAGGATCCAGATATCATGGAGCAAAGACAAGCTATCCCTACTGTGCCCTTTCTGAATTCTTGACCTACAGAATCCATAAGCATAATAAAGTATTTTTTATGCCATTAACTCTAAGGTGGCTTACTATGAAGCAATAATAAGTGATATATCTGGGGCCCTGAAAATGAGTCTATCTTCTCAGTCATCTATGTTATTTATTTACTTAAGGAAAAAATAACTGTGTGAGCCTGATTAGTTTAACGTGTCTTGGAATGTCTCCTCACCATAGTTAGAGCAGATAACAGAATTAAAGAGCTTCCAGGTCCTGTTGTTTATACCTCTAGGGAGACAAAGAGTCTCGGTGGTGGGCAGGAAAGGTAGATTAACTTTATCTGTATAATTCAGGTATTAAGATTTCTACTTCTCCACATACTTTGGTATAACTTTTTAGTCATGAAGGAGCTTCCTGCTTATCCCTAGGTATAATTATGTGCAAGGAAACTATGCCCTATTAAGATGGACAAATTGTGTGCCTTGATTTTAACTAACAAGAAACCCAGGTGACATTCCAGAGGCATTCTTTAAGTTACTCCATCAGATTCATCATGGAAATGTAGACTAAGGCCAGGCTTGCCATGAATATCTGTTTCTCTAGATATTTCTAAATTTTTCATAAGCTTCCAAGCTGTTAATTCATGTCAGATTGCATCAATATACTTATTGCATACCTTTCTTAACCTCTCCAGTTCCTTTTCCTAGGGCACCATTAGCTGCAGTCTACTCTGAATGGTCCTTGTAGGAATAAGAGAGAAGAAAAGTTAGCATTATGTAGCCCATCACTGACCTTCCAGGGTTCAAAAATCTGAAGGTGGGCTCTGGGGGTAATAACCATTGCTTATTATACCCCTGTCAGTACACTGAAATATGATTACTACATTTTATCAGTGTTTAATAATTACAGAAAATACACTTTCATAAGAGAGAGGGAACAACTAGAATATAAGTTATAGCCTTTTACCATCTTGAGGAACCAATGCAGAGCTTGGCTAGATTCCTTAGGGAGAATGTGTTGGGGTCTTCCAATCCTCCAGTTTTCATAGATGCAAAGGTTGTCACTGTCTTGGGGTGATGTTCTGCTCTAACAAGCTGGTCTACAGGTCTGAGACAGTACTTTATATTCATGGCCAACATCCAAACCACATTCATCAGACATCTTTAATTTGAATAATATGATGTTATGCCCAAGACAGGGAACCAAAACATGTTGCTTTTTGACTCTCTATAGTGCTTAGTGATCATATACCAATTAGATTTACATAAGCACTCAAAAATACCTATACAATTTAATACATAAGATTTGGGAAGGTTCTTGAACTGGACTAGTAGTAACATAATGATTGTAGACATCAGACTTAAATATTGGTTAATGAGATATTGCGTGGGAATTTCTCCTGTGGTCCCAGAATTGTATCTAAAGCTGAGGAAGTGTTATTTAACTACAATCTAAAGAGAGCCAATATGCCTGTTGGCCATGCATATATCTTCTTTGGAGAAATCTCTGTTCAGATCCTTTGCCCATTTTTTAATTGCATTGTTGGTGTTTTTGTTGTTGAGCTGTGTAAGTTCCTTGTATATTTTGGATATTAACTCCTTATCTGACATATGGTTTGCAAATATCTTCTCCCAATAGTTAGGTTGTCTTTTCATTTTTTTGATGGTTTCCTTTGCTGTGTAGAAGCTTTTTAGTTTGATGTAGTCCCATTTGTTCATTTTTTCTTTTGTCTCTCTTGCCCAGTCAGACATGGTACTTGAAAATATGCTGCTAAGACCGATGTCAAAGAGCATACTGCCTATGTTTTCTTCTAGAAGTTTCATGGTTTTGAGTCTAATATTCAACTCTTTAATCCATTTTGAGTTGATTTTTGTGCATATGGAAAGATGCTCAACATCATTAACTATCAGGAAAATGCAAATCAAAACTACAATGAGGTATCACCTCACTTGGGTGGCTATAATTAACAAGACAGGAAACAACAAATGTTGGAGAGGATGTGGAGAGAAGGGAACCCTTGTACGCTGCTGTTGGGAGTGCAAACTGGTACAGCCATTATGAAAAGGCGTATGGAGTATCCTCAGAAAATTAAGAGTAGATCTAACATATGATCCAGCTATCCCACTGCTGGGTATTTACCCAAATAACTTGAAAACGCAAGGCCATAAAGATGCTTGCACCCCTATGTTCATTGCAGCATTATACACAATAGCCAAGACTTGGAAGCAATCTAGGTGCCCATCAAGGGATGAATGGATAAAGAAAGTGTGGTATTTATACACAATGGACTATTACTCAGCCATAAGAAATGATGAAATCCAGCTATTTGTGACAACATAGATGGACCTTGAGGGTATTATGCTGAGTGAAATAAGTCAGAGGGAGAAAGTCAAATACCATCTGATCTCACTCAAAAGTAGAAGATAAAAACCACAACAAACAAACACATAGCATTGGAGATTGGATTGGTGGTTACCATAGGGGAAGGGGGGAGGGGAGAAGGCAAAAGGGGTGATTAGGCTCACATGTGAGGCGATGAACTATAATTAGTTTTTGGGTGGTGAACATGATGTAGTCTACACAGAATTTGAAATATATTATGATATACTTCCAAAGCTATATAATGTTATAATCCAATGTTACTGCAAATAAATAAATAAATAAAATAAAGTAAAATAAAAATAAAGAGAGCCAATAGCATATCCCTAATAACAAGAGTGTTATAGAGCAGAAGCCAAGAGAGTTTCAGGAAAGAGGAAGAGATTAATTGCAATTTTTAAATTCACATGTTAAAAAAGACAATGATAGGAAAATAATTACTGCCAGATCTAGCATTAGGAATGGTTTTGGTAAAATGGTAAGAATTGATGCCAAGATGCAATAAGTTGGAAAATTACAAGTAAATAAAACTGATTAGTATAGAACATTCTTCAAGAATTTTTTGAGAAAGGAAGATGAGAAACTAGATGAGAGCTAAAACTAGGTGTTCTGACAAAGAAGCCAAGAAAGAAAAATTGAAAATACTCAAAATGGAATGATGGAGCCAGCCCATGGCATAGTGGTTAGGTTTGGCGCACTCCACTTCAGCGGCCCGGGTTCGGAGGCCTGGATCCCAGGGGCAGACTTATACCACTCATCATCACCCATCCTGAGGTGGCAACCCACATATAAAGTGGAGGAAGATTGGCACAGATGTTAGCTCAGGACTAATCTTCCTCAAGCGAAAAAAGAGGAAGACTAGGAGGCTGAGCAAGGTTGGACATGATAGAAGACAACGAGCCAGATCAAGGTCACTAAATGGGGGCTCAAATAATCTCCAAATAGGTTATCTGATACTATGGTCCTCTCTTATCCACAGAGGATATGTTCCAAGACCCCCAATGGATGCCTGAAACCACGGATAGCACTGACTGCTGTATATGTATGTTTTTTCCTATACAAACATACCTACAATAAATTTTAATTTATAAATAAGGCACGGTAAGAGATTAACAATGATAACTAATGATAAAATAGAACAAACATAACAATACACTGTAATAAAAGCTACCAGAGATGTTAGCAACCTCAGCATACAATTTTTTTTCTTTCCTTATTTCCTTTTTTTCTTTCGCCTTTTCACTTTAAGGGAACAGTTTACATTTTCTCTTTGGTGTATCTGAATTGCCAGCATCACTGTTCTTGCACTTTGGGGCCATTATTAAGTAAAATAAGGGTTACTTGAACACAAGCACTGTGATACCTCAACAGTCGATCTGATAACTGAGACAGCTACCAAGTGACTAATGGGCAGGTAGTGTATACAGCACAGACACGCTGGACAAAGGGATGATTCACATCCCAGGAGGGATGGAAAGGGATGGCATGAGATTTCATCACTGCTACTCAGAATGGCACATAATTTTAAACCTGTAAATTGTTTATTTCTGGAATTTTCCATTTAATATTTTCAGACCACAGTTGACTACAGGTAACTGAAACCATGGGAAGGGAAACCACAGATAAGGGGGGACAACTGTATTATCAAAGAAGGGATTTATTCAGTTTTGTAGAGGAAATTCTTTAAGTAGTCAATTAAAGAGTCCAGGTGAAATCTGAATTCCCACATTTGAGTTCCTATGTTTAGCTTATTGGTCACACTGCCCTTTCTTTCAAATCGTCACAGGCTGAATATAAAGTTTTTTAACTAATATATTTCATAACATATTTAATAATGAGCTATTAGAGAATGTAATGTAATTGTAGCTAGCAAACATTTTATAACACTAAAGTAAACAGTTTTTAAAAGTGCTATGTTACGAATCAGGCTTTAACATTTTTATATATAATGAAGATATCAAAAATGTGGAATTTCTCTAAAAATTACTAGAAAGTGTTAGGAGATGAGGTCTCATTTAAATGATAATAAAATTCATTTTTTCACGTATCAGACATTTTCAGAGTTAACCTTATTTGGCCATAATTTATGGTAAAATACTAAAAGAGAGTTTCAAAAAGTTTAACTTTTTGCATTTCTAGAAGATTGTAATTATGTCTCTGAGGCTTATGATTTGACAGCATGCCACTCTTAATAAATATCCCAATTCTGCAATTCTAATATAATCCTATCACATCTTATTATTAGAAGATCATTAACACTTAAACCCAATGATTTATTCTTGCTCTCTGTTAATATATACTGTCATCCCTTGTAAAAAGAGATTAAAGGAAACAAAGAATGTGTTCTCCCTGAGGAGAAAGATGCAATTTGTGGTAAACTGGCAAATAAGCCTCATGAATAACTCCTACACAGTGTCCCCATTTTGATCCAAACTTTTAACCTGTGCAAAAAAATAAAAACAATACTGCTGGGACGTAATGAGCCCAAGCACGAACCACACAGAGAGAGAATTCACTGGGATGATGTCCTTGTTTAGATGACTAAAGTACCACATCTAGGTTTCTACATCTAACTCACATCTATCTTAGATTTAAACATCCTGTAGAATAGTCTGTTGAGGCAAATATTGAACAGGATGCTAAAAATCTCACAAGAAAAGGATCCCTAGGAACAATTTGACGATTGCTGTTTTAGCTCTTTCTGTGTCAGGGTTTGATGGTCTAGTGATGGGCCTTTCATGGCTGCTCACATTCCGGACTCTTAGACCCAGCATTCACTCCTCGTGTCACCTCAAAGCCAAGAGCATTCACATGAAAAGGCATCAGGAAAAAATAAAGCAGAAGACCAAGCCCATTCACTCCAGTGGGAGTGGGTTAAAAAGGGAAGAAAAGAGTCAACTAGCCTACGAAGTCAAGCAGGAGAACTCTGCTGGAGAAATCCTCTCACTCTCTCTCTTTTCGTGGTTCTCCCTCCAAGATGTGATGACTACCCTTAAAAGTCAGATCTCCAACAGCAGAGAATAATGGCCTCATAAATTACTGTTTAGCCACTTCAATATTTGGTTAAATAGTAATTTCCCCTAGTGGCTGAAACCAGACAGGAGGTTATGGTATTCATGGTTCTGGGCTACAAGGGCTATATTTCTTTTTGGATCAAATCGACAGGCTCCTTATCCTCCAAAGCAAGTTGGATTTTAAAAAAGAAAAAAAAAAATGCAGCCATCAGAATACTCAGGAGAAAACATAATAGCACAAGAACCCACAATAAGGAAGAAAAAGGAAATAAATAAAAAATTGACTTTTCAAAAGCTCCTTCTGGTGCAATTAATAAAGTCTCCACACCTAAAATGAACTCAAAGCAAATTTAGAATCTTTGTTTTAATTAAAAAGGGCTCCCTCTTGAGGAAGTGACCATCTTGACATTAAAAGGATGGGATAGAACAGGGTAGAATACTGCAAGAGAATTAATACCATAAACCTAAAAACCTGGAGGAGATCAAGACAGAGACAATTCTGTTAGCCAGAGCTAAGGTTTTCATTATTTCTTTAGAAAGGAGGAAGTAAAATACTAATCTCAGAACCCCAGTCTATAATATTTATGTTATTGCATCTATAATATAACTAAATTCGATAAAGTTCTAAGTCTATAATTTGTGTTAGTCATTTGCAATGAATCTTTTTGTTGTTCTCATGAAGCCCCTCTGGGAGTAGGATTAATAGTTATGTAGCCCATGTGGACCCTGCTGGACTATGGCTGGTGCCAGAATAGGCAGGTCATACAAGAAGCCTCACTTTACACAATACTGCCTTAACATTTATTCCTGAGTAAAAAAACGATAACACCCAATTTTATTCATTCTTTGAAAAGCACTCACTGAGCATCTACCATGAGCACCGCCTTCTGAGAAATACAAAGATGACAATTCACAGGCGGGAAGGAGAGGGTTGCTAAGTCATAAAACAAATGCCAAATAAGTGATATATCAAAATCCCTGAATCCCCCAGAAGTTACTCCCCCCGCTGTTCTGTAATGGTACTTGGCCACATATGTCTCACAAATATTTCCACTCTATTGTAATATGTTACTAGGGAAAAAGGACTGACATGTTCAAGTATGTATTCCTAGAGCATTACAAATATAGTGGGTGCTTTGGAGTATGTTTTTGGAATGAATAATGAATTCAGAGGACAGAGACTAACTTTGACTTCAGGTGATCTGGAAAGATTTCAAGAAGAAGAAGGCAACTCAACAGACCTGAAATAATAAATTATGATGGAAGGAAATAGTGGCAGAGGTAATTTAGAGGAAAATCCCTTTAGTCTGGATTATATAACGTGTGCTTTTGCATCCTGTCTCTTGGTTCAGAATGTTCCTCCGCTATGGTCTCCTCCCAGATCAGCCTTCAGTATGTAGTGCCTACAAGAAAATGAACAATTACTTAAGACAAGTGGAGCTGATTTTTATTTTAATTTAATTTTTCCAGACATATTCAGTTCATGGAGGGAAAAGATAAAATTTTGATTTGAATGTTCCAGATAAATTATAGCTCTCGGCATAGCTATGTCCATTGAAGCAGTCCTGTTCTGTTAGGACAGTTTGTTTATTTACTGCATGTGATGGGCTGACTTGTATCCCCTCAAAAATTCATGTGTTGAAGTTCTAACCCCGAGGATGTAATCGAATGTGGAGACAGGGTCTTTAAAGAGGTAACTAAATTGAAATGAGTTCATTAGAGTGAGCCCTAATCCAATGTAACTGGTGTCCACATAAGAAGAGAAAACTTGGACACAGACATGTACAGAGGGAAGATGATGTGAAGACTACAGAGAGAAGATAGCCATCTGTAAGCCAAAGAGAGAGGCCTGGGACAGATCCTTCCCTCAGAAGGAACCAACCCTGCCACTGCCTTAGTCTCAGATTTCCAACCTCCAGAACTGTGAGAAAATAAATTTCCATTGTTTGAGTCACCAAGTCTGTGATGCTTTATTATGGCAGCCCAGCAACACAACGTACTATACTTAAACTCTGTAGCACTTGGGCCATGCTTCAATCTCTTTTTCTTAATTTGTTTCAGGATGTTGGAAACATCGGCCCATCTTTGGCACTTAGATGAACTTCCCAGAGGAGGTGGAGGGGCTCCCACTTTTGGATGGAGGTGCTACTACGTGCAAACCACTGGCCTTGAGGATAACTTGTCCCTTCAGCTGAGTCCCCGACTCCCCCACAGACTGCAAAGTTGCCCCAGCCCCTCAACCCTCTCTCAGGAAAAGAAAGAAGAAAGTATTTCTGTGACAAGGCAATGACCTCTACTGGAAGCTGCCTGGAATTACAGAGATGCTAGTAAGTCACAAGCCTTAGGGAGAAAAAAAAAAAAAGAAAGAAAGAAAGAACAGGCTTAAACATTAAGAAGCAATGACCTCAGAGGAATTTCTAAGGGAGAAAGCTGTTACCTCCAGCCACTAAATAACCTAAATTGAAAGGAAATGTAGAAGGACAGAAGTGGGAAAACTTTTAAATCACGTGCTGCTGTTACTATGGAGGGCAAGATGGCTAAGAGGGAGGGCCACACCTCAGGACCAGGGGCTCTCCTCTGAAGGATTTCTAGCTCCTTACTGTTCAATAGTGTGCCCCAGGGACCCGGAGCAGAGGCCCCATGACAGACTGGCTGAATGGGAATCTAAATCTTAACAAGGTCTCTCAGGTGATCTATAAACTCATTAAAGTTTGAGAAACACTACAGTCCTGCTCACTCAGAAAGGTGGCATTTTAGTGCTGTCTAGTCCTTCACTAGTTATTCCTGGTGGGAAAGGCCAATCAACCGAAGGAAGGCACCTCATATGAGACAGTTCTAGGTTCTAAGCTCCTAAGCTCATTTTTCTTCACTTAAGCGCATATTGTGCAACTACTCAAAATATAAAGGTTGAACTAACAAATGTCTAGTTAGCCATTGTTTTTATTCCTTTCAAACCCTTAAAACTCAACTAATGACAGCTCTGGAACTCTGTGATTTCCAGGGTTTTCCACGAAAAGGCCAATCCTTCTAGCCCTCCTATTAATCATCTTGCTGTCAGGGAAGCAGGGAGTTCAAATTTTAACTTTTCTGAATGAATATGTTTCACAGACCAAAATTACCTCAGCAATTTGCTCGGCAGCTTTAGAAGCCTTTACTAAATTGCAGCTCAAATCCATTCCATCTGTTTACTAAACTGGCTGTATAGTTTATCTTCACAAATGATTCTAAAGCATGGTACCAAGAAACAGCTGTTTTTACTCATCAGGTAAGACAGTTTTTCCTGCAAATGGTCCCCAAACCAGAGTATATTAATTTGTCTAAAAGCATAGTTTACTTCTAGTGGTTTTCTTATGAAGGTTAATAACCAGGTTTCAAAAAAACTGAAGCCCTGTAGCATTTGCCAATTGCCATAGTGTAAATTCTCCCACCTTGGCCAATTTCTTTCTTTTTTTTTAAAGATTGGCATCTGATCTAGTATTTCTTGCCAATCTTCTCTCTTTTTTTTCTTCTTCTTCCCAAAGCCCCCCAGTACATAGTTGTATATTCTACTTGTAGGTCCTTCCGGCTCGGCTACATGGGACGCCGCCTCAGCGTGGCTTGATGAACAGTGGTAGGTCCACATCCAGGATCCAAACTGGCAAAATCCTGGGCCGCTGAAGTGGAGCATGGGAACTTAACCACTCAGCCACAGGGCTGGCCCCTGACCAGTTTCAAGATACCAACATGATCACGGAGTTGGGAAAAGATGCGCACAATTGCTTCACAGCATTACAAGCAGACACACCACCATCTATTTCCAAAATACTGCCAAACACCCCACATCCCCCAGACTATTTCCTGTATTAGCTTCAAATTACATGTCAGTGTATAATATATGTGCTGTGCAATTGTACAATCTTAACATTTACCAATAGAAAACTATGAGGTTTCAGATAAAGTACTAGTTTTATTAATGATGTGTTTAATGCCTTTATTATAACAGTAAGATGGTTCTGTATCATTAAAAATTTAGTGCTACTCTCTTTGATTTATTACAAAATGCTAAGGAGCATAGATACAAAAGAGCTGCTCACTCCAAAACTTTAATAATCTTACCCTGCCCACACTTATCAGCAGGAGCAGTCTTCTACATCCCATGAAGAAGGCTACGTTTGTATCTGGTGTCCTTGCAACTACTTTAGGGTAGTCTTCGTAGTTATGGCAACCCTTCCTACAATCATTCATTACCAATTCTTTTTGTTGGTAGTTCAAGGACTTTGGATCTGGGCCAGTCATGCCCCTGGTCGTTCCTGTGTCCTATCTTTAATCTCAACATCTCACACCAGAAAAACTTGTTTATACTTTTAATAATTTCCTAAGGACCATGACATACCTCATAAATTAATTCATTGGTTTTTCATCATCAATGCTACAATATGATGGAAAGTCGCTGTTATGTGTTTAATTGTATCCTCCCAAAAGATGTTGAAGTTCTAACCCTCAGTACCTATGAATGTGACCTTATTTGGAAACAAGGTCTTTGCAGATGATCAAGTTAGGATGAGGTCATTAGGATGCATCCTAATGCAATATGATTGGTGTCCTTATAAAAAGGGGAAATTTGGACAGACAGACATGCCTAGAAAAAAGACAATGTGAAGAGACACAGGAACAAGATGGCCATCTCCAAGCCAAAGAGAGAGCTCTGGAACAGACCCTTCCCTTGAAATGAACCAACCCTGAAAATACCTTGATTTCAGACTTTCCAGCCTCTAGAACTGTAAGACAATAAATGTCTGTTGTTTAAGCCAGCCAGTTTATGGCACTGGTTGTGGCAGCACTAACAAACTAACAGAATTACAATCAGAAGAGGTATGACCCAAGTAACTCTTTTACTCATATCAAATTTGAAGAATTAGTTATACTTTTATTCTTACAAAACTTGGGCAGATTCTAGGTTATTTTAATAACAATATGAGTGACATTTGCATTCTGAAATACTTTCACAGTAGGAAGGAAAAGACTGGACTCACAGCTGGGCATCTTACACGACCCTGACTATATCAACGAGAGGGAGAAGCATTTGTGAACATCATTAATCATACCTGTCATAGTAGAAAAGGTGGCCACAAAAGGCTAAAATATTTGACACAGAACTATTATTAATTTGCTTATGCAGCTTAATTACCCCTACTACAGGGGACTAAAATGTGTTACTACAGAGACCTCACCTTAACTCATTCCTCTAATGGAGAAATTTCTGAAACTGAAAGCAGGTTAGTGCAGAAGATGTTCTGGGGAAGCAAGTCCTCCTTAGCATCCTTCCAAGAGACTCCACAGTCAGCCACGAACTCTACCTATGTTAACAGCAAGTTCTGAAAATGAGTTTCTAAACCAAAAGGCACAAAAACAGAAGCATAACTGCTGAAACTATGGTCAAAACTCTCATTTATTGTCATAACACTTTAGAGCCTGGAGGGATCTAGAAAGTTCATATTTTATAAGAAAGACATGAAACGTAGAGGTATTTCTCCAAGGTTGCAATAAGTGGGAAAACTCAACCTTGTTTCTTACTTTCTAGCATTCTTGCCCTAACTACCCTAGTCACCTGAAGAGCTTTTATAAAAATGCAAATTTGAGGCTGATCCGGTGGTGTAGTGCTTAAGTTCATGCGCTCCACTTCGGCAGCCTGGGATTCATGGGTTTGGATTCCAGGTGTGGACCTACACACTGCTCATCAAGCCACACTGTGGCAGTGTCCCACACACAAAATAGACGAAAGTTGGCACAGACGGTAGCTCAAGGACAATCTTCCTCACCAAAAAGAAAAGAAGAAGAAGAAGAAGAAAATTTCCAGAGCCCAATCTTAAAAGTTCTGACTTAAATTCCAGGTTTGGCCTAAGAGTCTACACTTAAATTTTTGGGGGATTTGGCCATGTAGCAAGGTTTGGAACTATTCTTGAAAAAGATTCTGCCCATAAACCTATTACCTTTGGTCTGCTTCTAATTTCACTCAGACCCAGCCCCATGTGATGATTATCACATCTCTCATCCTGAGAAAGATGCTTAGGATCCCATGGACCTGATTATAATGCCCAGCATGTTCAGATTGAGCCTTACACTGTAGAAGCTGCTCCCCCACTCCTGGGCAAGTTCTAAGCACACAAAATATTTTAGAGCAGAACAGGAAAAACAAACCTGAAATTTCTTAAAACAACTTTGTGAGTGCTCTCATTTCCTACTCATTAGTTTCTATTCCTTAATGTTCCCAAGTACATTCAATTTGCAGCCTTACAAATAGTCATTTACCCATTCACCAAGGGTGAGATGATTTATATTTGGTGAGTTATAATAAGCACAGGTTTCATTTATTTTCTATCATTGCTGTATTGCCTAGGGGGAGGTGAGTTAATTTAAAAATGAAAATAAATCCAAACAAAAAATTAATAAAACTATGGCCTAGTGAATAGCAGTTATTTATAAATGACAGTTCAAACTGGGACACAGGATTTCCTGGGAAGTGTGGAGACTGAGGAGAACACAGGAGAGAGCTGAATGTAAGAAATTTGGAGATATAAAAACTTTGTGCTGATGGTAGTGATGGGAGGGGTGGTAAACTATAAGCTGTGTGACTGGAAGGAAGTTGAGTCTATCCTCTGGCCATCCATCCTGAGCTTTCTCGCTCCCACACTTGAGGATTTCATGCAACACCAAAAAGGGAGACTGAAAGAGGCATGGTTGTACTGGAGAGTTCACTTTTGAAACTTTTCTCAAACATTCTTTATCTTTATTATCCCTACTCTACCTCCTTAGGTGAGATCCTCATCAACTCTCTCCTGAACTACTTCAGGAACCCGTCACTGCTTTTCTTGCCTCCAGACTCTTCCATACCCGTGCCCTTTCAGCAACACTTCCTTCCCATGCATGGTCTTTCCTCTCATAATCTCCAGCCCCCGCTCCCCAGACCCCAGTGATCTCGAGGCTTCTGGGAAATGGGAACTACCTCCTCTTGGCACTTGTTTGGAGATTCCTGCTCTCTATTCTAATACAGGTTCAGGCTGAACTCCTGCAGCCAAACAGCCTGCAATAGTGCCAGTGTGTCTATGCCAAACTGGAGAACCTGAGGAAGATCTAGAATAGCCATATTTTGCAATCCTCCCAGTTGGGCTGTCTTTCCTATGGTGCTTTATTGATTGCAAAGGAAAGAAAGAAGTCATGGAACTCTTTTGGAATTTCTGCTTCAGAGTCTAGGGTTGGCATTTTTGCCTTTGTTTCCAGCGCTGAGGCATGAGACCGGTTGGGTTCAGTGGCAGGCAATGTAACGAGTACTAAACTCAAACTTCAGATTCCTTCAGCTCTCCTCAGAAACTGAACTCTGAGCCAGAATTTTCCTACCTTAAATAATGAAACGGGAGGCCCCGCCCAGAAACCAGAACAAAGGAAAGCTCCCAGTGAGCGGATTCCCTGGCACGGCACCAGCCCGCCAGCTGCTGCTTGGCCCACAGTCTCCGGCCGTGCACAGGTTGGTGCAGGGGGCGCCCAAACTTCCCATGGACGTGCTTGGGGACTTGGTGGAGCTCCAGCACCTGGTTCTGTGGCCCAGGGGGAGGCTCCAAGGTCCCAAACCCCCCCAGCATGGAGGGCCTCTGCTCACCATTGGCAGGGAGGCCCCACCCAGCAGTCAGAACACCAGGAAGCTCCCTAGAGCAGAATTCCCTGCAAGGCAGCAGCTTGCCAGCCGCCGCCAGGCCCATGGAATCTGGCCGTGTCCCAGACAAGGCAAGGGGCTCCCAGAGATTCCGTGAGAGTGGTGTGGGGCAGAGTGGAGCTCCAGTGAAATGGCTACGTGGTCCAGGGGGAACTCCAGGTTCCTACAGCAGCCTCAGTGAAAGCCTCTGCACAGCACTAGTGGAGAGGTCCAGACTTGCAATCACAAGGCAGGAAGGCCCTGGGGCAAGAGTAACACAGCTAGGTGAGCTAACGACAGACTGAAGAAGATATCCATAGCTCTGCTGGGACCTATAGTGGACAAGTGTGATCTTGTGGGCTCTGTTAGGGACAAAGCTGTGATTATAGGTGATCCTGCTCCCAGCTGCTGGGAAAGCCCATAACACTGCTGCAGACCCCAAGGCGGGAGTGTGTCTAAGTGGGCTGCAACAGTAGGCACCAGCAGCCTGAGGCCCCCTTGCGATTGCCCCCACAACCAACGAGGGACCCCACAGGACCACTGTGACTATGAGGAGGGGTCCAGGTCCAGTCAGTAACAGCTGACAGGGCTCCTGGTTGGTGCAGTCTAAACAGCTGCCCCCCCACACACATACCAGTTGCAACAAGTGGAAGGAGCAACTAAACTCTATCTCTATGTGGAGGCACAAATCCACACCATCAAGCAGTATGAAAAAATATATTAAATCTGCAGAACAGAAGGAAAATGATAAGCACCCAGAAAACAATCCCAAAGTCAATGAACTCTATAACCTAAAAGACAATGATTTCAAAACTGCCATTATTAAAAAACTCAACGAGTTAAAAGAGAATTCAGATAGACAATTCAATGAGTTCAGGAGATATGACACAAAAGAGCTTGATACTATAAAGAAGAACCAATTAGAAATACTGGAGATGAAGAACACAATGGAGGAGATTAAGAAAAATCTGGACTCTCTGAAAAGTAGGGTCGATAATATGGAGGGCAGAATTAGCAATTTGGAGGATAGGAATATAGAAATGCTGCAGACAGAGGAGGAGAGAGAACTAAGGCTAAAAAGAAATGAAGAAACTCTCTGAGAATTATCTGACTCAATTAGGAGATGCAACATAAGGATTATAGGTATACCAGAGGGAGAAGAGAGGGAGAAGGAGGCAGAAGGCCTGTTCAAAGAAATAATAGCTGAGAACTTTCCAAACTTGGGAAGAGAGATGGAACTTCATGTGACAGAAGCCAATAGATCTCCAAACTTTATTAATGCAAGAAGACCAACCCCAAGGCATATAGTAGTGAAACTAGCAAAAGTCAATGACAAAGAGAAAATACTAAGGGCAGCCAGGCAGAAGAAAATAACTTATAAAGGAAACCCCATAAGGCTATCAGCAGATTTCTCAGGAGATACCTACAGGCTAGAAGAGATTGGAATGAAATATTCAAAACTCTGAAGGACAAAAACCTGCAGCCAAGAATACTCTACCCAGCAAAAATATCCTTCAAATACAATGGAGAAATAAAAACTTTCCCAGATAAACAAAAGTTAAGGGAGTTCATCGCCACAAAACCTCCTCTTCAAGAAATGCTCAGGGAGAACCTCATTCCTGAAAAGTCAAAAAAAGGAAAGGAGTTACAAAATCCGGAACAAAGGAGATAAGCAGAAGGACAATAACACAAAGTAACAGTTCTCCATCAGGACAAAATGCAAAAGAACCAGAAAACTAGTGATAAAATGGCAACAGTAGGCCCCTACGTTTCAATAATCACTCTAAATGTAAATGGATTGAACTCTCCAATCAAAAGGCACAGAGTGGCAGGATGGATCAAATAACAAGATCCAACAATATGCTGCCTCCAGGAAACACACCTCAGCCCCAAAGACAAACACAGACTCAAAGTGAAGGGATGGAAGACAATACTCAATACTCCAAGCTAATAATGAACAAAAGAAAGCAGGTGTTGCCATACTCATATCAGACAAAGTAGACTTCAAAGCAAAACAGACAAAGAAAGACAAAGAGGGGCAGTATATAATGATAAAAGGGACGCTCCACCAAGATGACATAACGCTTATAAATATATACACACAGGAGCACCAAAATTCTTAAAGAAACTATTAACAAAACTGAAAGGAGACATCAACAGCAATACAATAATAGTAGGGGACCTCAACACCCCATTAACACCAATGGACAGATCATCCAGACAGAAAATCAACAAGGAAATTATAGAATTAAATGAAAAATTAGATCAGATGGACCTAATAGATATATATAGGACACTTCATCCAAAAACAGCAGGTTACACATTCTTCTCAAGCGTGCATGGAATATTCTCAAGGATAGACCATATCTTGGGAAACAAAGCAAGCATCAATAAGTTCAAGAGGGTTGAAATAATATCAAGCATCTTTTCTGATCATAATGCTATGAAACTAGAAATCAACTACAAGAATAAAGCTGGGAAAGGGCCAAAAATATGTAGATTAAACAACATGCTACTGAGCAAACAATGGATTATTGAAGAAATTAAAGAAAAAATAAAATATTATCTGGAGACAAAGAAAATGAAAACACACCATACTAAATTATTTGGGACACAGCAAAGGCAGTCCTAAGAGGGAAATTCATTGCAATACGGGCTCATCTCAATAAGCAAGAAAAATCTTACATAAACAACCTCAAATGACACCTAACAGAATTAGAAAAAGAAGAGTAAACAAAGCCCAAAGTCAGTAGAAGGAGGGAAATAATAAAAATTAGAGCAGAAATAAATGATATTGAAACAAAAAAGACGGTAGAAAGGATCAATGAAACAAAGAGTTGGTTCTTCAAAAAAATTAACAAAATCGACAAACCCTTAGCCAGACTCACTAAAAAAAAAAAGAGAGAAGTCTCAAATAAATAAAATTAGAAACGAGAGAGGAGAAATCACAACAGATACTGAAGAAATACAAAGGATCATAAGAGAATACTATGAAAAACTATATGCCAACAAATTGAACAACCTAGAAGAAATGGATAAACTCCCAGACTCATACAATCTCCCCAAACTGAATCAGGAAGAAATAGAGAATCTGAATAGACCAATCACAAGTAAAGAAATAGAAACAGTAATCAAAAACCTCCCCAAAAATAAGAGTCCAGGACCAGACGGCTTCTCTGGAGAATTCTACCAAACATTCAAAGAAGATTTAATACCTATCCTTCTCAAACTATTCCAGAAAAATAGAGGAAGATGGAGCACTCCCTAATACATTCTATGAAGCCAACATCACCCTGATCCCCAAACCTGACAAGGACAACACAAAGAAGGAAAACTACAGGCCAATATCACTGATGAACATAGATGCAAAAATCTTCAACAAAATTTTGGCAAACCGAATACATCAATACATCAAAAAGATTATACACGATGATCAAGTGGGATTTATACCAGAGACACAGGGATGGTTCAACATCCGCAAGTCAATCAACGTGATTCACTACATTAACAAAATGAGAAAGAAAAACCACATGATCATCTCAATAGATGCAGAGAAAGCACTCGACAAGATCCAACATCCATTTATGATAAAAACCCTCAATAAAATAGGTATAGAAGGAAAGTACCTCAACATAATAAAGGCCATATATGACAAACCCACAGCCAACATCATACTCAATGGACAAAAACTGAAACCCATCCCTCTCAGAACAGGAACAAGACAAGGGTGCCCACTTTCACCACTCTTATTCAACATAGTACTGAAGGTTTTGGCCAGAGCAATTCGGCAGGAAAAAGAAATAAAAGGAATCCAAATAGGCAATGAAGAAGTAAAACTCTCACTGTTTGCAAACATGATCTTATATGTAGAAAACCCCAAAGAATCCATAGAAAAACTACTAGAAACAATCAACAACTAGAGCAAAGCTGCAGGGTATAAAATCAACATACGTAAATCAGTAGCATTTCTATATGTTAGCAATGAACTAACAGAAAAAGATCTCAAGAAGTCAATCCCATTCATGATCGCAACAAAAAGAATAAACTACCTTGGGATAAATCTAACCAAGGAAGTGAAAGATCTATACAACAAAAACTACAGGACTTTCTTGAAAGAAATCAACGACAACATAAAGTGATGGAAAGACATTCCATGCACATGGATTAGAAGAATAAACATAGTTAAAATGTCCATACTACCTAAAGCAATCTACATATTCAACACTATCCCAATCAGAATTCCAATGTCATTCTTTACAGAAATTGAACAAAGAATCCTAAGATTCATATGGGGCAACAAAAGACCCCAAATTGCTAAAGCAATCCTGAGAAAGAAGAACAAAGCTGGAGGTATCACAATCCCTGACTTCAAAACATACTACAAAGCTACAGTAATCAAAACAGCATGGTACTGGTACAAAAACAGATGCACAGATCAATGGAACAGAATTGAAAGCCCAGAAATAAAACCACACATCTATGGACAGCTAATCTCTGACAAAGGTGCTGAGGGCCTACAATGGAGGAAAGAAAGTCTCTTCAACAAATGGTGCTGGGAAAACTGGACAGCCACATGTAAAAGAATGAAAATCAACCATTCTTTTTCACCATTTACTAAAATAGACTCAAAATGGATCAAAGACCTAAAGATTAGGCCTGAAACAATAAGTCTTCTAGAAGAGAATATAGGCAGTACACTCTTTGACATCAGCTTCAAAAGAACCTTTTTGGACACCATAACCCCTCACATGAGGGAAACAATAGAAAGAATAAACAAATGGGACTTCATCAGACTAAAGAGCTTCTTCAAGGCAAGGGAAAACAGGATTGAAACAAAAAAACAGCCCACTAATTGGGAAAAAATATTTACAAGTTATTTATCCGACAAAAGGTTAATCTCCATAATATACAAAGAACTCACACAACTCAACAATAAAAAATCAAACAACCCAATTACAAAATGGGCAGGGGACATGAACAGACATTTCTCCAAAGAAGATATACAGATGGCCAATAGACATATGAAAAGACACTCATCATCACTAATCATCAGGGAAATGCAAATCAAAACTACACTAAGATATCACCTTACACCCGTTAGATTGGCAAAAATATCCAAAACCAAGAGCGACAAATGTTGGAGAGGCTGAGGAGAAAAAGGAACCCTCATACACTGTTGGTGGGAATGCAAACTGGTGCAGCCACTATGGAAAACAGTATGGAGATTCCTCAAAAAGTTAAGAATAGAAATACCTTATGACCCAGCCATCCCACTGCTGGGTATCTTTCCTAAGAACCTGAAATCAGCAATTCCAAAAGTCTCATACACCTCTATGTTCATCGCAGCATTATTCACAATAGCCAAGTCATGGAACCAACCTAAGTGCCCAGCAACTGATGGTTGGATAAAGAAGATATGGTATATATATACAATGGAATACTACTCAGCCATACAAAAGGACAAAGTTGTCCCATTCACAACAACATGGATAGAGCTTGAGGGTATTATGTTGAGTGAAATAAGCCAGACAAAGAAAGACAAACTCTGTATGACTCCACTCATAGGTGGTAGTTAACATATGGACAAAGAGAACTGATAGGTGGTTACCAGGGGAAAGGGGGGTGGGGGGAGGGCACTAGGGGTGAAGTGGTGTACCTACAACATGACTAATAATGATGTACAACTGTAATTTCACAAGGTTGTTAACTATCATAATCTTAATTAAAAAAAAAAAAAAACAGGCAGCAGGTCAAAAAACAAAAAAAAGTCATTCAAGTTTCCCAAGGTTCTGTGAGCCAGCCTGATCCCTGGCCCACTCAGAAGAATTTTCCAGAACCTGTGACATTAATATGATATGAAGGAATTATCTCTCCCTTAGAGCAGAGGGTAGACTGTGGCAGATTGTATTTTTCAAAAATGGCTACAACATCTCTCATCGTACATGTTTTTCTAGAATAGGGGTTGACAAAACATGGCCTGCAGACTACTGCCTGTTTTTATAATTAAAGTTTTATTGGAACAGTGTCGTAAAAAAAAAATAATGAAATGGATATACCACATCTCTATATTGATGTTTCATCTGACTTTGTGTTTCATCAGTCAATGATGAAATAGTTTCATGAGTAAGCCATCTTCCAAATCAGAGACATACTCAACAAATCACTTTATGAATATAAACCTGTGGCATTTTAGGTTTAGGTCAACCAATTGCACAATCCTGAAGGATCAGAGTAGAATACAGATAAACTTTCCAGCCCTCTGATCCTGGCTCTCCAAAAAGTGACAAGGAATTCAGGAGCTTAACTATGAAATGTCAGAGAAATTTGAGTCACTGATCTTCCTTTTAGGGATATCTTCAGAGCCTGAGAGACACAGACATATCTGCCATTTGTCTTAAAAGGTCGCAGAAAGCTCCCAGACACCTGCAATGTGGGGAAACTTTCCCCATGCCTGCAGCTTAAGGAAGCCAGCACTGGCCAGGCAAGAGTTGAGATTTGTCCAGCTGCCTTGGAGCCACCTTGGCCATTTTGAAAACACAAGTCCTTCACTTTCTTGGTTTTCAAAGACCTTCAGAAAGGAAGAAGGAAGAATGAGAGAATTCTCCCTTTACTGATTTTTCCTATCCTCTACCCTACTTGCTCCTGCATGAACAAATACACACAACACAGCACTGACTCTAAATAAGAACTTTGGAACCATGGAGCATAAGTCACCATGAAGGCTAGAGAAATCTCAGTCAGTCTGGTAACTACTCATCTTTGGAGTGCAAACCATCCCCCAAAAAGGTATACAACGTAGCTAATAGAGTCCAGCATTTTCCTACTTCAGGTATTTCTTTGATTCTGCAGCTTTTGCCTCCAACGTTGTGTCACCTCTTTCTGGGTCTGATGTCTTCTCTGTGGTCTTTAAGCCACTGATGTTGTAGCCGTGTCTGAAGCTTCCAATCTATGCAAGGTTGTCTGAGAAATTTACTCCTTTAACCCTACCCACTTTCTGTCCTAGTCTTTGCTAGCATGCTCCCCTCCATGATCCTACTCACTGGTGGTGTGAGGCCATCATCCGTTCAAAGGAGATGATGTATACAAAAGCCCCTGATGCACAGAGGTGCCTAATTATTAGGTCCCTTCTCTCAGAACCACCAGGGAAGACTCCCTGTTCGAGCCCAACTCTCAGACTCCCCGAGGTAACGTCTCAGCTTTATTCTCTATCACCAAGCATCTCTTACAATCCTAATCTAGATCTGGACATCTGCTTTCATTCTGAACCCTCTCTAACTTAAACAAGCTCTTTGCTTCTGTGATTCTTTTCCCCCTCCATGTTTTTCCCTCAGATAATAACTTCCTTATCCGAATTAATTTTCACAAACACCTTGATTTACAAAAGCTATAAATAAAATTCCATCAGTGAGAATGGAGATGATATCTGAAAAGGAGTGCCCTGGTGAGAATTGGTGTCCTGATCTTCACTTGGCTTCTTCAAATGCCCCAAAGGTGGCTAATTGCCTTTGGCAGATTAGCCAAGGGACTATTTCTTGAGAGCAAGAAATCAAGGCCCTCTGAGTTATTCCAACTAAAAGTTGAGAAGCATATAACAACTAATAAAGCTAAATTAATGCATTCTTAAAGAGAAGGGAAACTTCAATCATTCTCCCTGTGCTTTGGAAAATCCATGAATAAATAAATATGTTAATGCAAATAGTTTCCACCTCACAGACAGATTTGTAAGAGGATGTCCTTTCCTTAAACTACACTGCATTCTAAAGCAACTCTCCCGCCTGACAGTATATCTGACAGAACTAGTTAGTAGGAATGACCCTTACTCAACCATAATCTGTACATATAATTGATGACAGAATCCGAAAGGATACTAACATCTGACCTGGTACTATTACATTTTCAAGGTAATTTGTGTCATAACGGTTCATTTAAAAACACGTAAAAGCAAGTTTATGCAGCATTGAATATAATCACTTGTTCACAATCTCAGGATCTGAAAGAAGCAGAGCATGCTTTTAAAAATCAATACACAAGCCTAAACCTAATGGATAATTCATTAGAACCAGTTCTGCTGAACCACAGATTCACAGTGCCAACACAGTCCTCAGCAAAGCTGAGTTAGAATGTAAGAATCTATCCACCCTACCTCCCACTCTGAGGAAGCTTTAGGTGTCAGGAGAAAAGAAGGCTGCAAAGTGGTCCCAGTGAACAAGAAATTAGAGTCCAAGACAGTTTTAGGAGTAACCAAGTGCTACATTAGAGCAGAAAGAGATACGGCTTTAAACACCAGCCCTGGTTCATTTTTCTATATTCTTTAAGTGTATTGATCACAAAAGTCTGGAATTTAGGAGAATTCTAAGAACCTGAGTGTCTTGAGGGAACAGCAGAGGAGATGTGATTGAACGAGGAGTACTGAAAAGCACCAAGCATGAGGGGACAGATCTTTCTGAATGGAATGTGTCCTGGCTGGTAAGGCAAGGAAACCAAGGTGTTCTTTTGATTCAGCAAATTATTCTAGGGAGAGTTCTTCTTAGATCTCTGTGCCTTAATATCTTCCTGAGTGAAAAGAGTGTGGACAGGAGGGTTGGATGCTGAAAGGGATGCCTTTCCTTCCAATGACATGATGCAATGATGAAAAGTAGGCGTGGGTTTCTAGATCAGAGGCACTGATCTGGCCTGGACTAGGCTGACTGACCAAGGTGACAACAGGACACATCAAGCTTCTGGCCACACCAGGGCTTGCAGGACTGGCATCACTTGGGTCCTGGGACTCTTCAGTGCATCTCCAGCCACACAACAAGGGTGGGACTCAAGGGCTTAATGGGTGCCACAGATTTTCAAAAATAAGAAAAGTAAATTTGATTTGTTTGTTTTTTTTTAAGATTGGCACCTGAGTTAACATCTGTTGCCAATCTTTTTTCTTCTTCTTCTCCTTCTCCCCAAAGCCCCCCAGTACATAGCTGTATATTCTAGTTGTAAGTGTCTCTGGTTGTGTGATTTACTTTTAAACATTCACAAAGACCATATAAAAGTTTGGGAGCTTATAGGAATTTTTGAAAAGGAAGGCAGGCAGTGTGAACAGGAAGAAAGCTTGTATCCATAGGATAGCCAAATATTGAGTACTTCCATATTACATAAGCTAACTCAAATGCCAACATTCCATAACCATTCAATCAGATGCAGTGTTATATTTATCATACCCTTGTTTATTTTGCTATTAGAGACTGATTTCTATAAGCCTACATTTCAGATTACATTTTCTAAATTCTATCATCTGGATTCTGTCGTTGTAAATCAGAAGCTCACACATTCAAGTATTGTTTAATCATTAATGACTTGCACAGTTATAATTTAAAACACATACACACTATTTAACTTTGATTGCTTTCAGTACACAAAGGAGATAGAGTAAACTTCTCAAAGCACTTATATTTACAAAAGTAAAAACCCATTCCTACTTTAACAATAGCCGTCTAATAAAAGAAATTGTAGCAATAAATACAATTGTAGTATCTATCAGGTAAGAAAAAAGTAGAATCATGTGCAGATATAGTTTTCTGTCATAACTCATCATTGCCCCAACCCTCTTCACAATAATGGAAAAAAGTCCCTAACTGACATGTTAATTCAGAGTTCATACCAAAATCTTGCTAAGCTAAAATTCTAACTCCTGTTTTTTGGTTAAGTGGAAAAGTCAAACATTGATATCATTTATAACTAGGGTGTGATGGTAACAAATGAAGCTTTCCCCCAATCTATATCTCACTGCCAGGAATCTGAGGTCTAGGTGTCAGCTGTATAGACTTGAGCCTCCGTCTGGTGTTTCTAGAAGATAATGAGTGTAAGGGTACTTAGCACAGAACCCAGCAGGCACTCCATGACTATTAGTTTCTCTTCCCATCTTCTTTCCAAAATTACTAACTCACATGGTCATAACTAAGTCTTGTTCCCTTAAAATATCACAGCTTGAAAAGAAATGTGAATAAACTCCATGGTCTCAAAATATGCGTAAACAAGAAGAACCAACTCTTCCCACTTTCTTTTAAGTGTCCCGTGCCTATAAAAACCATTTTCCTTAGCTCCACACCCTTCTACCGATGGGTCACCATCATGGTGCTCTGTCTCCTTTCTGCACAGCATTACATCCTCCTCGTCAGGATCCCCCACGTTAGCCCTGCAGGGATCCACAGGAGATTGCTAGGGACTCAAGTATGATCATTCAGAAGGGGAACATTTACTCCCAGGTAATATCAAGTACCATGCCAGAAGGTGAGCAGTGAAAAAGAGCACTCCCTCTAGGATGAACATATATGTCACTAATTTTAATGTAACTTGGTTATAATAAGAAAAGGAAAAGAGAAAATACGTATACTATATCTTGACCCGCTAAACTTATTATCCTATTTAGTGTTTTTTCTAACCCTTTGTATCTCCTTTACCAGGGATGATTGATTAAAAACCTATATATACACTCTGCTTTACAAGCATTGACTTATTTACCATCGATGCTTTGATGCACAAAGTTTCTCTATTTAGTAAAAACACTCCAAAAAATCAATACTTCTTTCTTCTGGGAAATTGCCCAAAGAAATGTCCCCACTGAGTCTTCTAGGAGCTTCCATTATGTTTCATACCTCTCACGTAAAATATCTCATTCACTTATTCAACAAATATTTATTGAATGTCTACCATGCACCAGACACTGAACCTACCAGGTGCTGAAATTACAAGAGTGAATAAGACAGAATATGGTCCCGGCTCTCACAGAAATTACATTGTAGTGAGGAAGACCAAAACTAAACAAGCTCAAACTCTCCTTAAAGTCTCTAAAGAGATGAACAGGATGTTGTGGTGGAGATTAATAATGCAACTGGAAGAAGAGGGACTGGCAGAGGGAGAGAAGTCAGGAAGGGCCATTTTGAGTGGGTGACTCATGATCTAACACTTGAAGGACAAGAAGAAGCAATCGTTCAAAAGACTGGAGGAAGATCATCTCGGGCAGCAGGAATAGCTGGTGAGTTCTGCCTCAGAAAACACTAGGACCTTAACTACTGCTTACAGGAAGGAAGGCTATATGGTTTAGACATGATCACATTTCTGTTTCCCTGAGGTCCTCTTCTGCCAGCCCTGATGAACCATCCAGAAACACACACTGCACCTTGACTCAGGTATGTGCTCGCACTGCCCAAGGATGCCCTGTAGCGTCCAGCAAGGCATCCCCCCGAGTGTTTAATCTCACTTGGGTAAAGACCTCACCATTAGGTGATGACCAAAATTAGTCATATTGACTTTGCTTTCTGAAAAAAAATTAGACTGCATGGCTAACACAGTGATTTTCAAGCTGTGCTCCGCAGACAGAAACCACTTTCACAGGAGGCCAAGAAAGTGGGGCTCTACCTGACTATCATCACTTTCATCTATTCAACATATTAGAATCTGTTCAAGATTTCATTTAATGAAAAAATTTTGTGAGTAAAAGGGATTTGAAAACCATAGTTTCCAGCCTGTTTTAGAACCTTTAAATGAATCCAGCTCTCCAAAATATGAGAAGAGATGTTGGCACATGATCTTGAGTTCCTCCAGCCCGCCTCTTATTTTTCCATTCGCTAGACCTAAATCTTTTCTTTCCTTTTCGTTCCTAAATCTTTTCTTTCCTTTTCTTTCCTAAATCTTTTCTTTTTACATCTCATTTTTGCTTCATAACCTGTATCCAGTTCTCTGCTTAGCCTATAAACTATTTGATGAGCCAACTTCTTCCTCCTTACTTTAGGACAAAAAAAAAACCTTTACAATTAAAATGCAGAGATCAGTAATGCATTTAAGTTAGTTCAATCCAGAAACAAACATTTTTAACATCTATACTAAGTGAGTTACTGATTTTTGGTGGGGAAAAAACTGAGAAAAATAATTTAAAAATTCAGCTTGCCAAATTTTCAAAATAAATGTGAAAATATGCAACATAATTCAAACAAAAAATAAATCAAAATACATAGTATAGCCTCTTATTATGACCCTCTCTTTTATTGGTATACACCTCTGTTCCGCAAAGTGCTTACTGTGGAAGGGGAAAAAAAAGGGACAAAACCAAGGGTTGAAAGAAGAGATAGAAAATACAAAGACTGAAAAAAAGAGGAAGAGAAAGAGAGCAGGACTGTTGCGGATAGGTTTAAAAAACGAAATGTCGGGGGGGCTGACCCCGTGGCCAAGTGGTTGAGTTTGAGCGCTCTGCTTCAGCGGCCCAGGGTTTCACCGGTCCTGGGAGCGGACATGGCACTGCTCATCAGGCCATGATGAGGTGGCATCCCACATGCCACAACTAGAAGGACCCATAACTAAAAATGCACAACTATGTACCTGGGGGCTTTGGGGACAAAAAGGAAAAATAAAATCTTTAAAAAAAAAAAAATGTCAGGCTGGCCCGTGGTGTAGTGGTTAAGTTTGCGTGTTCCCTTTTGGCAGCCCAGGGTTCGTGGGTTTGGATCCCAGATGTGGACCTACACACTGCTCATCAAGCCATGCTGTGGTGGTGTTCGTCATACAAAAGAGAAGAAGACTGGCACAGATGTTAGCTCAGGAATAATCTTCCTCAAGCAAAAAGAGGAAGATTAGTAACAGATCTTTGCTCAGGGGCAATCTTCTTCAAGCAAAAAGAGGAAGATTAGCAACAGATGTTAGCTCAGGCCCAATCTCCCTCACCAGAAAACAGAAGTTCATTTTTCAAACTTCAAAAAAACTGCTACTTCTAAAATTATTAATCAGATTTTCCCACATATATTGTGGTATAGTGGTTTCATATCGGCAGTCTAGGTAATTAGGATCCTGTAGAAAACATCTGTCCATAATTTTCTGTCCATAATTTTAAGAAAATTTTATCAGTGGACTCATTGCATTCCAAGCCCAGAGAGAATGCGCCCTGCTGATCTGCAGGGCAGCATACACACTTTCTGGACTTTCCTTTCAGGGGTAGTTAAAACTAGATGCTAAGGCACCAAGGAACAAGGGAACTCATCTTTAACTGTCACAGATGCCTGTGCACCCCAGAGAAGACATTTCCATTGCATTAGGCATGTTGGAGGTGCCAACCTGATGTGTTGGTCAAATTTATTTACCTGTTGTGATGAGTTCATTTCCACAATGCAATTTCCAATTAGAAGCATGAAATCAAAACCAGCCAACTCCATTCTAGCTTACGATGTCGTGCAATAACAAGTAAAATTAAAGTCAGCCAAGGCACGCTTGCTTAGAAAATTAGTGAAAACCTCAGACTCACAAATCAACAGGATTTATATATGCAGTGAAACCTAAGAAAATTAGCTGTTATCTAATTCTAGAACAAACACATTTGACCACTAATATTCAAGCTACACCTCATTTGAATTATATAGAGCTTAGGAAGCCAATACGTATTCTAAGAAAACAAGAACAGGAATAATTTCCTGGCCTATTTGCGTATTAGCAGCCCCTGGAAGTGCTTTGGTAGCCACGATCCATCTGTCCCAGTTACCCTTCCAAACCCAATTCATTAACTGGCTGTCCTCGGCCTCCTGATATAAAAGATAAATTTATAAGTATACACAAGAAGATGTTCCCTAGAATTTCTTTGGGAAGAAAACATATTAAAACAAAACCACAAACACAAGAGAGCTATCAGTGTCCAGTTATACTTCAGAGCAGATACAACATTCACTTAACATTTTAGGACTTAATAATAAAGAATATTAATTCTGTGATCCCCAATTACTTCTTGAAATTCACCCTGGGGCTCCATTGGGTCCCTAGAGATGTGAGTAGTGAGCTCTTCTGGGAACAATTTGGAAAGCAGGCTTCTAGTAGAATAAGAAAGCAGTCATCCCCTCTGAAGAAATCCAGAGGGACACAATTTTTGCAGGCCAGAAAACAAATGACAATTGCAAGAGGCAAAATCAGGTCTTCCAGTTCTACCTCAGGTGTGACTCCCATTCCTGCCTGTGCCTAATAGCCCTACTCTGGCTTAGGATGAGGGGGGATTTAAAGGTGCTCACATGTCTTTACCCGGCCCTCTTCTCCTGAGTAATGAGATCATGGTGTCTTCCAGCAAAACATTTTTTGTCTTTATAAGACCATTTGTCCTAAGCCATCCCTCACATTGCTTCACCAAGAAAGCAAACCTACATGATCTACTTACTCTATAAATATGGTTCTAGTTAGAATCCCATCTGCATTCGTCCTCTTGTAAAATTACACATAGACGAGTATGTGTATTTTTTGCTGTAATCATAGTCTTATAGATGCACAAGGCATTTAAAAATATTTAGAAGAAAAATGAAATAAGCCCTTGTTCTTAAGGACTATTCAAAGACAAATAGGGGCTGCGCCCGTGGCCTAGTGGTTAAGTTCAGCACGCTCCACTGAGGCGGCCAGATTCAGTTTCCGGGCATGGTCCTATACCACTCATTGGCAGCCATGTTGTAGGAGTGACCCACATACAAAATAGAGGAAGATTCACACAGATGTTAGCTGAGGGGGAATCTTCCTCAATAAAAAAAAAGAAAAGAAAAGAAAAGACAGAGCATAGTGAATAAGAAAACGAATACTCTTAAATGCATGTATGTCAACTTCATATCAACTCATAAATATTTTATTTGTCATATAAAGTAACCTTGATATATTAGTAGAATTTTGAATTTGTCCCTATCAATTCAATAATTAGAAGCTAAACTCACCAATCATTTCCATTGAACACAGTGTTTGTAGTATAGCCTCTTATAGTAACATCACTATAATTAATATGTGTGTCTGGTGTTTTGTATATATTGCCACCCACCATAAGTACTTCAAAGGCAATATTAAAAAACAACTCTTTAATTTTTTATCTTGACTACAAATAAGAAGGTTTAGTGAGCCTTCAAGGCCTTATCTTTGTGAACTTAATCTGCACACTATGACTATAAATCCTCCACCTTAATCCATTGTTAGTTATACTAATTTCTTATCCAATAGGCAAACTAAACTAAATAACTGATAACCCATGAGTTTTCTCCAGAGGAATAAAATTTATCCAGGAGATGACTGACTTTATCACATCTGTATTCACTCCCCTCTTTGGACACAGCACATCTGTGAACTTTGTAGGCGTCCACAAGACATCAGGTCCACCACGCATCCCCAAACCCACCCTGACCCTCATGTGTGCTGCCACTCTAGGTTCTAAGGATTGCAGCATGCCTTATGCCTGAGACTACACAAGTTAGACAATAACTACCTGTTGTTACAGAAAATAGAGAGCAAGCTTTGAGGGACTAAGTCCTAGAAGGTAAGTTTGAATTGGCATTTGGGGGAGCGGATTTGCAGACAAAGGACAAAGGTTTACAATAAAGATACACCCCAAAAAGGACAAATCATGGCTGGACTTCAAGGGCAGGCACTAAACCGCTCCACTGACACTAAAGCTTGACAGTTTCTTAGGTAGGAAAAGATTCCCAATTACAGCTAAGTTTGCAGTAGGTACAAATTTACCATTTTACCTAAAGTGGACCTTATCAGTGGTCTTTTGATCATAGAACTTTCTGAGTGAGTTGACAATTGATTATCCTTCTGGATGCCCCTTAGCTTGCATGCTTATTAATGACTAAGTTATCTCTCCTAAAGAAACATGGAGCAGAAATTATACAGATCATGAAGACAAAATTCAACCTCAGTGCTGAATGACAAGCTGTTTCATAGAAGCATCAGCTTGGCTGTCCGGGATGTTCTCTTCAGGAGCAGGCTATGTCACCAGCAGAAATAAATCTGTGAATGCGATTGAAGCCTCCAGAGAGGTTACCGTGTCATGTTCCTATCAACTAATGTCAAATTTTTATATACAAATATTCCCAGTTAACATGACTGATGTTTTTCTAGGCTGGCTGGCTAGTCACTGCCTCTTTTGATTGATGTTCATTAAATCGATGACTAAATTAGCATTATTATTAGAAAGTATTTTAAAGTTCAATTTGATAGGGATGTTAGCTATTTAGTTCCTCTTAATCTTTTCAAAGACCATGTTAGAATATTTGGCAGATATGTTTCCAAGGCAGAGTCAAGACCTAGACCTGATAACCTGATGAGGTGGGTACACATCAAACCTTTAAAAGCATTTTTTTCACTTTTTTTTTTATTAATATTATGGTAGATTACAACATTGTGAGATTTCAGTTGCACATTATTGTTAGTCTTGTTGTGGGTACACCACTTTCCCCTTTGTGCCCTCCCCCCATCCCCCCTTTTCCCTGGTAACCACCGATCAGTTCTCCTTGTCAATATGTTAACTTCCACCTATGAGTGGAGTCATATAGAGTTTGTCTTTCTCTGTCTGGCTTATTTCGCTTAACGTTTTTTTTAAGATGAAAAAACACCAGGGGCAGATATAATAAGCATATCCCCATCGTCATTGACCTTGTCATTGGTGATCCAATGAAAGTGATCATAAGAAGAATGAATTTGAGAGAAATGGCAACTAATAAAAAGAGGAACTGTATGAAAGTTATAAGAAAAAGTCTTTAAAAATTAGAAGAGGTTGGTGTTCTTGTCTCGCATTGTAAAAGAAAGCTACCACCCATTTCACTGGGGATGCTCTCAGTAATGGAAGCAGCGATTATACCAATTCATCCAGACTTTAGGAAAGGGATCCAGGATTTGAACTTGAATCTGTCTGAGCCCTAAGACAGTTCTTTTCTCCTATACAATCTGACCTCTAGCTCTGGCTGCCTATTTTGAAATTAGGATTGCAAGTTTTTATTTTTCAAAATCTATGACTGGAAAGTTTGCCCTGAGTCAGATTCATATTATCCTATTTCATTTTTCACATTCATTCAACAAACATTTTTTGGAGAACCTGCTGTATGCAGGAGCTTCACTAGTCAACTAGCACGTCAAAGATATTCAAGAAATTTTGTTGAAAGAATGAATGTTTTCTTGGCTTTTTCATAGTCCTCTTCTTAGGGCCTCATATGTCTCCCACTCCTTTCATCCATCCTGTCTTAGGCTTTACAAGTTTTCTATATTAAACCAGTAATCTTTTAAGATTCTTGGGCACTACATACCCACCCTTCTGAATGGTAAATCTATTAATGCATACACATATTCTAGTATGCTTCTTTCCTACTTTTTCACAATCTCTCACTTCAATTTCTGATTTTCTGCCTGCATTGCTGCCTAAGGGACGCTGAACAAGACACTTTAATTTGCAACTTGTCCCTCAACTCCATTTTTACCACTATCTCCACAGAAAATTCCAGTAGCGTTGGATTTTTATATTAATGGCAGTTCTCCCCTCTCCTGGGCAGAGCCTCTATAAAATAAATAATCTAGGTGACCACTGGAAGAGTATTGTGCAAAGTGTTTTGGTTACCTGTTTTTCACTATCTGAATTCAAGTTCTAAAACAATGATGAAGATCAGAGTGCGAAACTACTGTCTCCCCAAATGGGGCGAGGCGATGACAGCTCTCATCCTAACTTAAATATGTGTTTAATTTAAGAAGCCTCTGATTCAGTGACAGATACTACTAATCATTAAACAATAGGCTGAATGTATGCTTCATGTTTCTTTACCAAATATTTGACAACCAATAAGCAAAAAGTTGAATTGCACTTGTTTTTAAAAATAGCGCAATAAAGCATTAATATAACTAACTAATCTAACAATCCAATTATAACAATTAATAAAACTAATAATAACAAGTCTTAGCTTGAAAATAGTTTTCCTTGGGGTGCTTTTCAAGAAGAAAATACTATGGTTTAATAAGGATACCTTACCTTGGTACATCAACATTTTATTTATTATAAAGTATTAGATTAAACCAAATGGAATTATTGAAATTTGACTGTTTTGACCTACAAAAATGGCAATTCCATATCGTTCAAATTTATATCACAAGGATTTGCTGATATTCAACCATTTGCAATCTATAGAATATCAACTTTATATGATTCAACCTAATAAATAAAAGCCGACACTCGTTTAGCAGCTGTAAAGTGCCATTTCCTGGGCTACGCATTCTTTATGATCATTCCATTTAATCTTCACAACAATCCCAAAACATGGATATTGTTCTCATTCTACAAGTAAGAAAAATGATTCTTTGGAGAATCACAGAAATATGCATGTTAAAGGTACTTCTGGTAAGATCTTAGAAGGAAATAAAGAACATGTTATTGGATACCAGAGGGAAGATGACCCTTGTTATGAAGTGGTCAAAAACTTGGCTGAATTGGGTTCAACTGTTGGTTGGAAAAGCGGGTAGCCTGTTGTGGGTTGAACTGTGTACCTCAAAAGGATATGTTGAAGCTCTAACCCCCAGTGCCTGTGGATGTGACCTTATTTAGAAATAGGGTCTTTGCAGATGTAATTAACTAAGATGAGGCCATATTGGACTAGAGTGAGCCTTAAATCCAATATGACTGGTGTCCTGCGGAGAAGAGGAGAAGACACACAGAGACAGACACACACGCACCCAGAGAAGAGACATAGGGAAGAACACCAAGTGAAAATAGAGGTAGAGTCTAGACTTTTGCTGCCACAAGCCAAGGAAGCCAAGGACTGCTAGAAACTACCTGAAGCTAGAAGAGAGGCATGAACAGATTCTGCCTCAGAGCCCCCAGAAGGAACGAACCCTGCTGACACCTTGATTTCACACTTCTGGCCTCCAGAACAATGAGAATAATTTCCTGTTGCTCTAAGCCATCCAGTTTATGGTAACTTGCTATGGCAGCCCTAGGAAACTAATTCGGAGAGATAACTGTAAGGTCAGCCATTTAGTAGATGATGAAGAAAGGATTCACCCCAAGCAGACAGACTCCAAAGCTCATGTAGAAATCGCAGTGAGGTTCAATCTCCACAATCACATCCATCTTCTCGTTGTGTTTTTATCAGCTTCTATTAGATAGGCATTAAGGGTTATATTTTATAGATTGGGAAACTGACCTCAGGAAATGAGGCAACTTGCTAGCCAGTGGTAAGACGAGGATTTGAGACCACATTAAGTAATTTCAGTGCACTTTCCACTAAAACCCAACCCATACTTGGTAATAATCCCCCCAACAGCTGTATACAGAATAAGGGTATTTCAGTTGAGTGTTGATTTCTCCAGTAGCATCTGAATTCATGTGCACGTATTTCATTCCCTGGGGGAGATTTGAGAACTAAGTCAAAGGCTTACCTGTTATCTACTACCTCTATAACTTCTACTTAGTAGCCTAGATTCATGAAATCTCTTCTAGTATTCTTCCATGAGAATGAATCCCAAGGGCTGTATTCTGCACAACTATTACCACTGCAACTATTGCCACATTAAAAGTTTACTCGTTGGATTTCAGAACTCCTTAAACATCTATAGTGGCCAATGAAAGACTAGTGGCCAACTGAAAGTTTGCAATTTTCACTGTCACCTAGGGAAAGACTGCTCCTTTCAATAGCTCCACACCGCACAACTAAGCCAAAATTAAAAGATATTTGGATAAATTTTCAGAATAGATCTGTAGAAGATCATATTATTGCTTATTAAATAGACACACCCACACACACCCCACTTCTATGGAAGGATTACACGTTCTCACCCCTACTGATGTTGGGCTTAGCCATGTGACTTTCTTTGGCCAATGGGACTTTCAGTGGCCATGTCACAAGCAGAGCTTGGAATGTGCTCAGTTGGGGCTTGCCATCTTGTGTCTCTGCTATTGCCAAAGAAAGAGCATGCCTTCTGTAGCCCACTGGTTCCAGAAGAATGAGTAACAAGGGAAGTTCAGGTATGTCTAGCCTAGATCACTGAGCCCCAGCCAACCTACAGATGCATAAGGGAGACATAAATGTTTATTATTGTGTGCCAGAGATATTTTTATGGTTGATAATTAAACTGTATTACTGTGGTAATAGCTGCTTAATACAATACAGACGTTTTTTAATATTATTATTCTTCAGGGAACTATATCCTAATAAAAGTAAAATTTCCTAGTCTTCTAAAAAGTTTCTTTTTTACTGCTTCTGAATAACCTTGGGCAACCGAGCATGTTTTCCAAGTGCTTGCATGCTTTTAATTTTATCTCGTCATCATCTGAAAGGCAACATAACAAGAGATAAGTCCATTGAAAAGAAGAAACAGCCCAGCTCACAAACAGCCGCAAAATCCCAGAAGAAAGAGGAGCCCCCATGCAGGTGAGGTCCATGCCCTGGATACAATAACTGCGCCACCAGTCTTGTCACATGGACTTTCCTTTCACAAAGCACTGTTCTTTCTAGTCGTTCATTATTTCTTAAACTTGTGAAAAATATTACGTGAGTTTATATGCTTCAGAATTACTTCTCATTTATTAAAGAAAGAAAAATACAATTACTTATCTCAGGCAATTTCAAATATTCCTGCTGTCCCTTGCCTGTGGAGGGGAACCTCTCATGTTCACGAACTCCACCTGTGTGCTTACAAATTAGCTAACCAGACTGCTTATACTGTGAAATTGTCTCTATCCAGATGTTTTACTTGAAATAAGGGAGGGCTAAAAATTTTAGACTGCTCAGGAGTTTGTCTCTTGTGTAAAACTAAACTTTTATAAAATGGTAATTCTTAGGCAGGAGATTCTAAGTTCTCATGTCTTTACTTTGGTTTTTGTTTTGTTTTTAAATTTGCCACCAGTGAGTAAACAATTGTCAACAGCCATGTTGGTGACAAATTCCAATGATTAAAACATGTGCTTATACAATATTTGTATGAAACAAACAGATTAAGGACCAAGAACAAAAGAGGCTATTATACAACAGGAGTGAGGGTACATTTATTACAGAGCGCTCACTCCAAAAACACTTAACAAATTACTTAGGGGTGATGGTTTCCCAGTCCACACACTTATTCAAAGCAATGAGAAGGGTGCCGTACTTGAAGTGTGATTAATATAACAAGGACATTTACAACAAAAGCCACTTTACCTGTCCCCAGATCAGAATACCCTGGCAAAATAAAATATGTGCAAATATATTTGAAAAATACAATTCTTTTGAAACTATTCCTATAAAATATGTGTTATGGGTATGATGAAAAGACAGGTTTTTCTCTCCAAAAAGTTGAGAATAAAAGTACAGAAATGTGTTCTGAGTAAAGAAAAGGAAGAACATAACTGGGTCCTTTGACAAGACATACTATGTTACTCGATTTTTAGTTACCCCAGAAATTTAGGATCAGTGGACCACTTCTCTACTCGGTAGAACAACCACATAAGCAGGAAAAGCATGACCTTATCCCAGAGGAATGGGGAGAGCCTAGAGACAGGCACCCCGAGACCTGGGCGCTGGTCAGTATTTGTGCTTGGGGGAAGTCATTTCAGACCTGAAGAGGGCTGAGGGAAATGTTTTCCCTGCAGACTGTAGGAACACTCAGCGTGTGGAAGTTCCCCCTCAGATCAGGCATGGATCTAGCTTAAAGAATGTCCTATAAGGAAAGATCATAACTTAATGTATCCAATATTCCTCTGCTCTATGGTACTTTGTTCCCCTCAAGCACTGCAAGGAAGAACTGGCCAGAATAAATATTCAGCACAGAGAGTCCAACATGAGTTCTCTTTTAAATTGATTTGTTGCTCCCATCCCCTAAAGAAGCCTGAAGCAGTGATTCTCAAACCTTGATGTACATCATTCCTGCTTCACTTATTAAAAATGCATAAAGACCCACACTCCAGGAATTCTGATTCAGTGGAATTTAGGGAGGACCTAGGATGTTGCATTTTTAAAAATTACTCCAAATAATTCAGAGACAGTCTGTGAACCACCCTTTGCACCCCCACTCCAAACACCACCCTCCAGCCTGAAGAGATGAATAATAAAATTTTGAAAAAGGTTATCATTATCACAGATAATTTTTTCTTATCTGTATTTTCTGTATTGGTGTTTATTATTCATGCAATCGAATAATCAATCACCAAGGATTTTGAAAGAAAAGAAATAGTTTTAAAATCATATGGAAAGTCTCATCCTGTTAGAAGACACATTTGCACCCAATACTGCGGTAAAAAGTGCCTGAGTGTTGTCTCACATAATTCAGGACAACCTAATTCGGTCTTAGTCTTAAAGGGATGAGAAAGAAGGTATTTAGCAGTGAGAAAGGAGACTGTGAAGTAAAAGAGGAGAGGGAGATAGCAGAAATGAGAAAAAAAGAGAAAATGGCATTACTATTGTCATTAAATAAATTTTGATTTTTCTTCAACTTCATTTTTTCTTTAAAAGTCCCTTTTCCCGTACTTCATTCCTCACTGTTTTCCCTTATTCTTTTACATCCTCCTCAGATACCGTTTTAAGCAGTTTCAGAAACCTGAATCTGAAGAGGAAAATTATAGCTTCCGGCCATTTAAAAAAACTCTATTTTCGTTCCACTGCTCTCAACCCACCTCTCCCAGATCAGCTACTTTTGAACTGTGCAGCAGACCATTTGCCTCCTAAGGAAAAAACTGTACTTACATTTACTTATCCTCCAGAACAGCACAAAAACTGGCATAGAATAGTTCTGTGTACTGTTCTTTTCTCCTTCACTGCCATGTACTCTGTGACATCCCTTAGCAGGAAGGAGCTGTGGTCAGGCATTAGATGGAAATGGACCACTCACCTTCCCTGGGCACCAGTTTCCTGATCTCCATTGTCACTTGAGGCTCATTAGCTCAGGTATTTAACCTTGACAAAATCTGGAAGCCTTCTTTTAACTTGAAACTTTAAAAAAAAAAAATACGGAAGCAATTGAGAAGGAATAATGCAATACATTGGGATGAATTATGCATGTTTCCTTAAATAATTAAATTTAAACTTAAATAGGCACATAGCAAAAAATAGTGTGCATCTGGGCGAGTCTGATGTCCTCTTTTGCCAATATCCCCTCCTGACAGCACTGGTAAAAGCCTACATCTTTAGCGGTTTTTAAAAAGTTTCTGAGTCCTCTATTTCTGTTGCTATTCCAATTGTGTTTAACCCACTGATCATCTGCATTCAGATGCCATCTCCATACAAATCCACATCAGTCCATGCCAGAGTGGTCTCTGCCTTAGATCAGGACTAATACATACACTGTAAAAATTTTCAGGCTCTGTCTACAATTATTCAAAGATCAGACTTCAAAGACAGAGCTTTTATCAATTTGAGAAACCACAGTTTCATACAAAATCTGTCAGTGCAACTATTCCTTATTTTTGCAAATAGGTTTCCTGCGACCGCCTGTGAATAGCCTGAGTTTCATGTCCACAAAATTGTTTCTCCTCTGCTCTTGGTGGACTTTTATAGACTGCCATGATTTTTGTTAGCAAAGCATAACTTTTAGGCTGAGTGCTACTTGAAAAATGATTTTCTTGTACTCTGAAGTCATTTAGCACATTGTCCTATAAAATTTTCTGCATCCTCATTGCAGTGACTGTAACTAGGGAGAAAACTCATTTATGAATTCTTCTGGCATTTCTTATTTGTCTTAGCTGGGGTTCCAAAAGGAAGCAGAGCCTGAGACTACAGCTTGCAAGCAGAGAGTTTATTTTAGGAAATGATCTCAAGGATTGGGAGTTGGAACTGGGAATTGGGAATGAGGGAAAGTCAATTTGAAGATGAGTTTTCAAGCTAATCACTGGGCAATGGAGACTGTTTCTCACTGGAGACGCTCTGAAGACCTATGTAAAATGAGCTTCAGAACCTTCCAGTCAAGGGACAAAAGAGGACAGTATTTATCTGCTAGTTTTTTTCCCTCATTAGTCAAGCCTTCTTCTTTGAAGTGGCAAAGATTCTGAGAATAGGACCTCAATAGTCTTTAAGATAACAGTGACGATGATGATGGTGGTGATGATCGTGATTATGTACCCAGCATCCCCTATCGTTGACTCTGTTTCAGGCATTGTGCAAAGCATTTACCCACATTTTCTCCCTAGGTCTTTGTGATGATTAATTTTATCTATCAACTTAACCAGGCCATGGGGAACCCAGACATTTGGCCAAACATAATTCTGGGTGTATCTATGAGGGTGTTTCTGCATGAGATTAGCATTTGAAATGGTAAACTGAGTAAAGAAGATTGCTCTCCCTAAAGTGGGTGGGCCTTATCCAATCAATTGAAGGTCTATTGACTTTCCCCACGACATAATCATAGTCAATATAAATAAACAAGCATAGTTGTAAATCTTAGCTTTATCTTACTAGCGACAGTTGCCACATGGGAAAAATTCCCAGGCCTAGGAGATGATACCGCATATATTCCTGAAGATTTTGTAGATTTCCTTGGATTGTAGCATTTGGATGATTGTCTGTGCTGTTTCTCTTCCCAGCCCTTTGCTGACACCATCCTTAGTTGCGACCAGCCAGTGGTTAGGAGAAATATATAAGTGAACGCCACCAATGAAATTATGAAATTATGCCTAGAATCAGAATGAAAGTTGCTTTAGGTAAACCAAGAATTCTATCTTCGCAGGGAGATGACAGGAATTAGAACTATTGTTCAGAAATGAGACTTAGTTTCTTTTTTTTTTTTTTTGAGATAATTTCTTCTTTAAAATCATTTGACTATAGGAAGTACTATAGTAATGGTTTAACATTTAGAAATTCTAGACCATGCTGAGCATGATACTTAATATTCTGAGAAGGAACAGTCATTACGTTGATTCTGAGAGGTATATAAATCACGGAAATAATTTTTAAAATTATAAGGTTAAGATAAATTATCAATGGTATATCTTCATTAGTAAGGAATTTTAAAAAGGTATAAATATGTGACATTCTTAAGGAGCTTGAGATTTCAAAAACAGGTGTCTGCTCTAGCATTTACCATGGTCAGCAGCAGAATCTTGCAGTGCCCAATGAATAAATACGTTTGATAAAACTGTCCAAATGATTTCTGTGGAACTCCCCAAATTCTATATTTCAGACGTCACTATGCTGGATTTACAGAATGGCTTAGTAAAAATATTCTCACCTCTACTCACACATAACAAAAAGTAAGAGAAGGGGAAGGTATGGGCAGAGAGGCTTCCGATCATGACCATTTCAACTATTTGACAGACTGAACTGGTGGAAATAGGTTTTCCACGGAAGTTAACAACTTAACTGCAATAATCAAAGATGAAAAGGAGATTTGATTTAAAAGGTCACTAGACCACAGAACTGATAAATGTCTATATTATGGGAAAAAAGAGCTGGCATCCAGATAGAGAGTACGAGACAGAAGGAGAGAGAGAGAGATCTTGCACTTTAGTCATACAGATGGAAGGAAGGGAGGGAGGAAACTAAATTGACAGCATTTTTCTCCACATTCCATTTGACAGCCTAAATTCCTAAGGCAGTATACATTTCTTTCAGGATTGTGACCTCATTTTGAGGCTTTCCAGAAGGCATCTTCTTCCTATAAGCACTTTAAAATACAATTTCCAAAATACTCCAGTTCCCAGGTAAGCAGAAACGTTTTCATCAGCTGAGGACTAAAAGGAAGAGGGTTGCAATTCAGTCATCTGATCACATTATCAGAGAGCAAAGCTCCTGACCTGAAGCGCCCATAATAAGAAAGGAATCAATCTCACGCATTTTTTTTTAAATGTGGAGTCGCCTGATATTAGTGCACTGACGGAAAAAGAAGTACATTTCATTTATCAAAAGAATTTTCTGGACACAAACGGACATAGAAATTGCTAAAACAAGAGCCCTAAGCCTATCCAAATTTTACCTCAGTTTTTTTCCAAAAAAAAGTAGAAGTACTCAAATTATCCCAAGACTATGGCTTAGTTTAGCAGAGCAGAAAGTAATCAAAAATAATTTGAATTGCATCACCAGAGTCCGTGTGCCAAATGCCACCCATCAATACCCACTGTAGCACTGAGATTATAATAATTGGGGTCATTCCTCAAGGTCAAGGTATTTTTTTTCCTATAGACTCATGTTAGAATAAAGATAATATCTGGGAAGGATAAAAATGTACACTGCAGTTTGTATTCTGTTATAATAGTGTTTCCCATACTGAATTCGTCACAAAAATTTATTTCTGAAAGACTTCACCAAGCCTTTAATACACTAATGAGCATTATGAATCTTTGAGAGTGGTATAGTATGCAGGATGCTACAAACTTGTTTTGCCAAGGAACTCTTTTTGTACCCCTCCAAGTTGTATCTACTAAAATCTGAAGGAATGCCAGCAGAACAGTTTGGGAAAGCACCTGTCATCAGCTAAACTCTCATCTACAGAAAACAGGGTCCTGAGATCATCAGACCCAGGACACATGAGTTTAAAAGGGAGTCAGGCAGAAGCGAAAGGGCCAGAGCAGGGGAACCATGTGAAGTCCTGAGGAGCCAGGGCACGTGAGTCAGCATTTGGGAAATGGGAAGTGTGGGAAAGGCCTGGGCACAGGGACAGAAGAGGCAGGTGGAAGCAAGAAAAACCCAACATTAACTCTGTCTATTGCACAATTTTGCATAGGCCAGCACTATTCTTCCAGGAGACAAAGCTCAACATGAACAAATAATTTTTAGCGGCCTCATTAGCTCAGTGCTCTTAGTCAACAAAGCCAAACAACCAGTCTGACCACACCGGCTGTATCATGAACCCAAGTAATATAAAAGGTTATATGTTTTTATCTTGTAATTTGTTTTCGGGATATTAAGATTGTCTTTGTTAGGTAAGAAATCAAACAGGATCATTATTGGACTGTCCTTAGAAAGATCAGGAACGAGGCCCCTCCCCACAATAGGAATGCTATTATCCTGTTTCTTTAAGTGCACAGAATCTTGTGCCCTGCTTTCTCTCCTTAATTCTAACCCTGTTAAAACCTTTTTCTTATGAATATAGCTGTTGAATTTATGTACATTATGACTGAAAGTCCTGCTAAGGCTTAAAATTTTACCCTCCCCAGGGTACCTTACCCGAGCTGTGCTTTCATGACTTACATGTATGTTCAGAAACAGATGCCCCTCCCTGACGTTCCATTATGACAAGGAGGTGAAATTCCTCCTGAGGTAGCCAACTAGGATTCTTTCTCAGTTATTATCATTGCCTTTAGGGAACAAAATCACATTCTTTTCTTTCTATAATTGTTTGATTTTTCTTATTATTTACCAAAATTTTATTTTCCTTTATAGCATCACCCAATTAGCAATAGTAGCTATGTTTATTCCTGAATTGGTTCTTTGGGGCTCTAGTAATCTAAGACCAAATTAAATAGCACTTCTGAAAATAGCACTTTTCCATTATAGTAAAGAATCAATATTTTTTTTAAGTAACTGGCTTTCCACGAAGTGTTTGATTTTTAAAGTCACAGACCAACCAACTGTGAAACAGGAAATCATTCTTGAGACAGAAACAAGAAAGGGATTACCAGAGTCATTTTAAACTTACAGTTGTTTCCATGTGTTGGCTTAAATAATTCGACAAATAACAGATAACATCAAATAATATCATTTTTCAGTCAAGACCACTGAAAAGGAATGAAAAATCTAAGCTTTTCATCTTGGAACTAAAATGCAGAAGTCAAAACTGACATCAGAAGATTAACCTGAAGTGAGAATCCTTATAATACAAAAAATAATAATAATAATAAAGAGTAAAGTCCTCACTACCATCCTCAATGTAGTCCTCAGGACAGCTGGGGTGCTAAGGAAAGGCTCTAGCCAAGGTCACATCAGCTATCTCTGCCACCCGCTCGCTGAGTGAGCATAAGCAAGTAAACAGGAACGCCTAGCCTTAGTTTACTTGTAGAAAATAGGGGAACAATGATAGTTTCTTCACAGATTGTTTGGGACAGTGAAATGAGATCTGATGTATATAAGACTCTTGGTGTGCTGTAAAGCTTACAGTAACAGTTTCTAATAAATAGAATTCACATTTTTACCAAACTCCTTTGCCCCTAAAATTCTTAATGAACTTTGCCTACAACCCATTTCCAAGTCAGAAGCTTTCTCCGAATCTGCAACCTTCCTTCCTCAAAGCTCTCTCTGATCCTACTCCAACATCCCTCTGGGTCATCTCGATTAGGCCTCCTATCAGCTATGTGGGATTTCAGTCCTTTCTCTGGTACTCCCAGGGAATCCAGTCACAGTTAGTATAATGCAAAACGAATAATTATACTGCAGATTTTAGGGTATGACTGGAGAGTGCCCACTGGCTTCTGTCATCTCTCCATCTCAGCTCCTTGTATATGACTCTCTCTGCTGGGAGCAGCCCCATGACAAGTACAGCCCATTCTCTCATTACAAATGTTTTTCTCATGGGGAAGATCTCTTAGGTTCCAGTGAACACAATTGTCTCCAGCTTATCCTATGCATATAATGATTGTAAAAATGAAGGTAGGACACAACTGAAAATTATGATGGAAAGATTGACCTATGATCATATCCACCCTTGAAAATTACTAAAAATGTGCTCCTTCTGATTTCTACAGTCAAGAAAATGGAGTCATCCTGAAGCACAGATTGGAAGGGGAGAGTACGGTACACCCAAGAGGAATCTATGGCTCTTTTACCCATTAGATCTCTCTATCCTCTGAGAAAGGAGGAGGCCAGGGGAAGGGCAGTTCCCCATGGAGATGACCTTGGCCTTCTTCAGTAGACACCAAAAGTGCCAGGGTCTCTGCATTCCATCTGAAAAAATATATTTGACTTAGCAACTTCCCAGCATCAGAGACCTAGAGACTCTGGGCAACTTCTACTGATTTGATTGAATAATATTTGGCAAATAAGAAGTTTTCATGGACAATAAAGCATGTATAAAATTGGCCACCCTTTCCAAAACTATAGATGAAATGTATTTTACTCTTCTGGGATACTGAACTGCTGCATTAGAACCTCACTTGTGCTGCATAAGGGAAGAAAGACCAGAGGCCTTACATAATTTCAGAAAACAGACATTTGCCTGCAAAGAAATATGTTTGATCTCTATGCCTTCCTGAAAATCTCTTTCCTTTTTTCTCTTAGTAGTCTGGGTTTTCAGAGTCATTTATTTTCCACCATTTTCTACTCACAGAGATTATTTAACACATCATATCTATAATAATAATTTTATTTGTGCTAGCCCTTCATTGTCCACAAAACATTCTTATTTGATTTTCCCAGCAACCTTGTATGGTTTGAAAATATTACTGTTATGATTAGTTCAATTTTATAGTGAGGAGACTGAGTCTGAAAGTAGTTAATAACCTTATCTGAGACCACAGAGCTAATGAATGGCAGTGCCAGGACTCAAAGGGTCTTCTGATTTTTCATGCCATGACTCCACGCTTCAGAGAAACAAATTTGATGAATCACATGCAGCAAATCAATGTAAAATCAAACTCTTAACTATGACATTTTGAAGCTTAGCAAGTCTTCACGTTATCTAACATATTTTCCTTATCAGCATTTTAGTTTCCACAGAATGCTGTTAGAGTAAGGCTATAACTATCGGTCACAGAGAAATATTGTAACCATTGATATTCCTGACTTCAGGATTTTTCTCAGAATTGTCTTTACAAAGTGCACTCATGTCTGTAGTTTTTCCCTCTTCAAATACACCTTCAAATATGAAGAATAGAAGCAATATTGATTCTGCTGTTGCCCTGACCAGGGTGCTTTGTTGCAGCCAACAAACTCTGTGTAGCTGGTGTAAACAGAAAGTTATTTATTAAAAGACAGCAAAAAGCCAACAGAATCTGTGTAAGGGCTGAAGAGGTAGACTCCAGGCTGAGGTTCTGGGGAGGACTCCAGAACCTCATCTCAGAACTGATCTGCCAAGGAAATTGCTGCCTCTGCCATCACCAGAAAGCAGCAACTCAGGACACTGCAAACACTACTGCCAGTAACAGAGCCCTCCTCAGTGGAATGGTCTAAATGTTTGTGCCCCTAAAATTTGTATGAGGGCTTTGGGAGGTGCTTAGGTCATGAAGGTGAGGCCTTCGTGAATGGGATTAGCGCCCTTCTAAAAGAGATTCCGAGAGATCCCTTGCCCTTCTTCCTCCATGTGAAGATACAATGAGAAATCTGCAACCCAGAAGACGGCCCTCACCCGACCATGCTGGCACCCTGATCTCAGACTTCCAGCCTCCAGAACTGTGAGAAATAAATTTCTGTTGTTTGTAAGCTCCCTAGGGTGTAGTATTTTGTTATAGCAGCCCAAACACACTAAGATACTCTCTCTGCCTTAATACCTGCTGCAAAAAGGAAACTCAGCACCGTGCCCATTTCCTCCGTGTGACTCAATTCTGAATGAAGTCTCTCACAGGTGCATCTGATGGGTAGAATCTAAATCACTTATTCTCCTCCAGAAACAAAGGTTTCATGTGTTGCTTTTCTCATTGGGATGGTAAGACTTAAATTGAATGGAACCATTACAAAGTGGAGAAGCTTTTAAAACTATTTTGTGCAACTAGATATGGCAGAAGTCCATTATAGTGTTTTATTGTTTAAATGGGAATAAAAATAGAACTTATCATATGGTTTTGTCATACGGATTAAGTGAAATAAAATATGTAACAAGCTTGACACAATTGGCATAAAGGAAGTGATCAATAAATGTTGTTATTATAATATAATGGGATGTTGAGTAGAACCTCTCCCTGTTCTGGAACTGGCAACTAGGCCTCTAAACTGAGGATACAGGATTATCCAATATCCGTCTTCCTAAATAAAGGTACAAGCATTGTGGAACAGAGAGCCCCTCCAAGATTTTGTAAGAGATCAATATATTCTCTCTGTTGCCCTAAGACATCTCTCAGGACACTCTACCATAAATATAAACAGAAGACTGGAGAGGAAGAAAGGGAAGAGGAGGATGAGGATCCACAAAATCATGCATGACTAATTCTGAGGTCTAGTCAGGAGTACTGAAGCTTTTCTTCATGGAAGGAGAAAGGAAGGTGAGTGCTCATCCACCAAAATCCAGTGCGGGATCCTCCAAAATGACCATGTGCAGGAATTGGAGGTGTCTACAAGAAAGAGAGGCTGGCATCTCATTCCCCAGTGTTACTTGATAATCGACCCCCAGATCCTGTCTGAACAGACAGGAGAATTGAACACAGATGGCAGAAGTGAAGGAAAGAAAGGGAAGCCATGTGGTGTCTTGCTATGTTTGAATGTGTCAGTGATCTGTGATGCATGATTTTCATATAGGTCAAGAGAACACTGTGGAAGGTAGCAAGGCTTGAGCTATGAGCTGATACTCTATTCAAGAGAGCTCTCTGTTGCTTCAGGAAGCAGCAGGCATTTGCGGCCATGTGATGTACTGAGGGTGAAGGGAGCTGGAGGGCAAGGGAAGAGTTTGAGCTGGAGGCAGATCTTCCATGAGAGTAATATGAAGTGGAAGTCCCACCCACAGGGCCACCTAAGCAGCTTGTACATGTGTCCAAACATCAATTTCTATCTTCCCTCTCTCTTTCCATCTCCCTCTTCCCTAGCCCAACCCACCAGAGGAGAAACAGAAGACGGAAGTGGACTTTAATATCAAGTTCCCCCTCCCCCACCGCATGCCTCCTCAGGCCATTGATAAACCCTGAGCTAGGAGGAGAGGGGAGTGTGATTGGAGTTTTATATTGGACTGGGCCAGACTTAATAACTGGAATTTATTTGAAAGCTCTGACATCTGACCAAGATTTGACTAAAGTCTAAGAAAATCAGATTCAACAGAATGCAGTCAAAGGCACTGGTTGAAAAGAAACAAGACACTTGCATGTTTATATCCCACTAGGATAAACTTTCAACAAACCAGTTACAATTGAATTGCTTTTATTATTTCTATTCACTCCTCTATTTCTCTATCAGGACTTGGTTCACTTTTTGAAAGATAAGGTAATTAGGACCAAGATAACCAGTAGCCTCAGCCAGTGCCATGAAAGTAGATTCCCATCCTTTGACCTTTTGCTCACCCAATATAGACCTGAATTTTCATACTCTGTGGTCAAGGAGGATAGAAGACGACCATCTGTGTTTCCTCGTCTTTGGTTCTTTTTTCTCTGTAGACTTGTCTGCACCCAGCATATATCTTAACTGGAGAGGTATCTAAGGGAGGATATCTTCATGCTCTCTGTTAGACCACGATCTGCTTCTCCACACCTCTGAATTACAACATTGGGATGTTGTAGAACAGCTTCTGAAACTTTAATGAGGATAGAACTCACCCAGGAGTTTTCTTAAAGTGTGATTTTATAGGTCAGGGGAGGAACCTGAGATGCTGCATTTCTAACACATTTCCAGGTTCATTGACCACATCTGTGTAATAAGCAGAGAACACTCCACCTCATTAAGTGAGAAAACCAAAGAAATACACTTTCCAACTCCTCTGAAAAGACATCAATAAGAGCAAGCAGGAATTCTATTTATTACAACATTGCTCAACATTATTACAACATTGCATACTGTGTACACACAAGGCCAGATTTTCTATATCGATACTGGTCTCTTTTCATGGTAATGTTTATCACCTGATAGTAGTCAAGTTTTTCTTTCTAGTATTGGAGACTTTCTTAGGATATTTAATAAAATTCATTTTTTACCTCAGAAAACCAATTGCAGTCAACATTACAAAGATGTCCTACATGTCAGGAGAAATCAACCTACAAATTCACTCCAGAGGAGAAAGAAAATTTATGGGACTTTTCACCACAGAATCCCTAACAATTGAATTATGTCCAATTCCATGTTTGTACTAGAGTTCAACTTGTCTTTCATCTTACGAAAGTTGTTCTGCTTCATTCTCTCTTTGATGTTTCTCTTATGTCATTATTCGTATTTAATAAAACCAAGTATCAGGTGTTTTTAGGATAATCGTAGATTTGAATACTCTGATCTGTAGACAAACCATTTGGACCTAAGGTTTACTTTCAATGAGAGTAGAGCCCAACAATCTGTTTTAACAAACTCTCCAGTTGGTTTTGACACACAAAAATGTGAGGATCATGGCTGTAAAACTGTGGCTTTCAAACCAGGCTCTCAAGCCTGTCCCTGCTAGCCCCTGATTCTGAGTGCATTGTTCCAGAAGTGGGACTGGACACCAGTATATTTTTCAAAACTCCCCAGATGAATCTAGTCTCCTAATGTCCAAACAAGGTTGGGAACCTGCTCTAAAGGGTGTTCTTCTGTACAGAGCCACACAGCTAGTAGAGGACAGAGCTGGGATTTCAATGGACATGCTTGGATTCCAGAACCCAACACCATGCTCACATCTCGGTTTCCCATTGCTCTGCTCCAGGTCCATGTAATTATCTCCATAATCACCCAAACTTCAATTTTATCACTGACTATCTATGATTTCTCTAAGCTTGCTTCTATAATACTTTTCATCATTGTGTCCTTCATCCTGAGATTTCTCTCTCGACCCTCGTTTCTTAGATCACATACAGATTGAAACTGTCCCTTCCTTATGCTCCTTTGCTATCTGCCCACCACAAACGTAGCACAATCATTTGGAGATCAAATACTGCTTTTATTAATGTTTGAAGGTCCAGACTGTTGAAGCTAAAGGATCTCTGGGATTAGTAAGTCTAGCCCCTTTGTATTGTTAATAAGCATAAATATTGTAGATTTTCCAGACGAGATCTTCTCAATCATATACATTTCCTGGAAGGGAGACTGAATGTAGCGCACAGTGAATGCACAAGATGCCAAAGGAATTTTGTTCACTGGAAGAAAGGGGCTTAGAATTGCCACAGTCATCGCTGTAAATCTCTATTTTCCTTTTACTGTGGTGCTCTGCCTCGTATGCCCTGAAATCCAAGTATAGGGCTCACATGAAGAAAAATCCAGATACTCAGCCTTTCCTGTAGGGTAAAGAAATAGGCAGAAAGGGGCTGGAGAGGATTGGTAAATTATGCAAAATCCCAAGCCTGTTTAGTGGTCTGGGGCTTGTCTCAAAGCACCAGACCACACTGGTGCTTAAAATTGAACATATAGATAGCGAAAAATAGCATTAAAAAGAATGGGCCACTTGAAAGTGGAGAGCATTGTCTTCAATTAGTAGCCCTTTTTTAAGAGCCTAGATATGAATGGGGAATGATCTCCATTTAAATTATTTGGCATATTTGAAGTTAAATTTGAGTATTTCATTAAAGCGGAAATTAAAGCCTATTATGAACTAATAATCCAAGGTTCTACTGCTTCCCTAATAATAACAATTCTCTGTCTCAGATTTCTCTAACCTGGAACAGAGCAATTTCCTTATGAGCCTCGTTACATTGGCCCAAGGATAACAACCAACCATGTGTGAAAGAAATTTGGAAAACAAAGACAAAAAGATTTAACTTTACTTATAGCGAAATGATACGTCCTTTCCCAGTAACTGGTAGATTGATTTTTTCCTCTGGACAAAAGTGACAGGTGCTCTGGGTCATAGTTTTGAGAGGAGAATCATGATATAAGGTCCTAACGGAATATCTTTAAAAGCAAAAAGACAGCTGTAGCAGCTGTCAAATTCTGTCAACTACTGACTTGTTCAAATGATCAGATCCCAGGCAGTCAGACAGCTTGACAAGAATGCTCAAGTAACTTTTTCCAACACAAAAACTTCTTTAAAGTCATTGCTCCCACTATGGATCATAAGCTGTTCTTGTCATTGATCCTTTTTGAAAATGGGCAAAAACCTGACAGAAAGAAAGACGACCCCAAATCATCCCACAAGTCTCACAGCAGTGAGTGCTGAGATAGGCATGTTTGGCTTTTTTGACAGCAAATACACTCCAGAAAAATTTATAAGAAAGCTCAAAGGAGTTACTATTCAGCAAAGATCATGAGTATAAGTGATTTTTGTTTTAACTTGAGAGTTAGATGGGAGAGTAAAAGGAACTGCAATCCAGAGGATATCCTCAAAGCCCTGGGAATGGCATTTTTTCCCATGTATTCTTTTTCATTTTTAATGAAGTTATGATAGATTACAACATTGTGAAATTTCAGTTGTACATTATTATTTGTCAGTCACCTTATAGGTGCACCCCTTCACTCTTAGTGCCAATCCTCCACCTCCCTACCCCCTGATAACCACTAAATAGTTCTCTTTGTCCATGTGTTTGTTTACCTTCTACATGTGAGTGAAATCATACAGCGTTTGTCTTTCTGTATACCTGGCTTATTTCACTTAACATAACACCCTCAAGGTCCATCCATGCTGTTGCGAATGGGATGATTTTGTCATTTTTTTATGGCTGAGTAGTATTCCATTGTATATACATAACATATCTTCTTTATCCAGTCATCAGTCGATGGGCACTTAGGTTGCTTCCACATCTTGGCTATTATGAATAATGCTGCAATGAACATAGGGGTGCATAAGTCTCTTTGAATTACTGATTTCAGGTTCTTTGGATAGATACCCAGTAGTGGGATAGCTAGATCATGTGGTATTTCTATTTTTAGTTTTTTGAGAAATCTCCATACTGTTTTCCATAGTGGCTGCACCAGTTTTCATTCCCACCAACAGTGCATCAGGGTTCCCTTTTCTCCACAACCTCTCCAACATTTGTTATTTTTTGCTTGGTTATTATATCCATTCTAACGCGTATAAGGTGGTATCTTAGCGTAGTTTTGATTTGCGTTTCCCTGATGATCAGTCACGTTGAATATCTTTCCATGTGCCTTTTGGCCATTTGTATATCTTCTTTAGAGAAATGTCTGTTCATATCCTCTGCTCATTTTTTAAAGATTTTTATTTTTTCCTTTTTCTCCCCAAAGCCCCCCGGTACATAGTTGTGTATTCTTCGTTGTGGGTTCCTCTAGTTGTGGCATGTGGGACGCTGCCTCAGCGTGGTCTGACGAGCAGTGCCATGTCCGCGCCCAGGATTCGAACCGACGAAACACTGGGCCGCCTGCAGCGGAGCGCGCGAACTTAACCACTCGGCCACGGGGCCAGCCCCTCCTCTGCTCATTTTTTGATTGTGGTGTTTGATTTTATGTTGTTGAGTTGTGTGAGTTCTTTATATATTATAGTGATTAACCCCTTGTTTGATATATGATTTGAAAATATTTTTTCCCAGTTGGTAGGTTGTCTTTTCATTTAAATCCTGGTTTCCTTTGTCTTTTAGAAGCTCTTTAGTCTGATGAAGTCCCATTTGTTTATTTTTCCTTTCATTTCCCTTGTCTGAGAAGACACAATATCCAAAAAGATCCTTTTAAGATTGATGTCAATGAGTGTACTGCCTATATTTTCTTCTAGAAGTTTTATGGTTTCAGTTCTTACCTTCAAGTCATTGATCCATTTTGAGTTTATTTTCTGAATGGTGTAAGAGAATGGTCTACATTCATTCTTTTACATGTGGCTGTCCAGTTTTACCAACACCATTTGTTGAAGAGACTTTCCTTTCTTCATTGTATGTTCGTAGCTCCTTTGTTGAAGATTAGCTGTCCATAGATGTGTGGTTTTATTTCTGGGCTTTCGATTCTGTTCCATTGATCTATGTGCCTGTTTTTGTACCAGTACCATGCTGTATTGATTACTATAACTTTGTAGTATATTTTGAAGTCAGGGATTATGATGCTGCCAGCTTTATTCTTTTTTCTCAGTATTGCTTTAGCAATTCAGGGTCTTTTGTTGCCCCATACGAATTTTAGGATTCTTTTGTTCTATTTCCATGAAGAATGTCATTAGGATTGCGATAGGGATTGCATTGAATCTGTAGATTGCTTTAGGTAGTATGCACATTTTAACTATGTTTATTCTTCTCATCCATGTGCACAGAATGTCTTTCCATTTCTTTATGTCGTCATCAATTTCTTTCAGTAAACTCTTATAATTTTCATTGTATAGGTCTTTCACTTCCTTGGTTAAATTTATTCCAAGATATTTTGTTCTTTTCATTGCAATTGTGAATGGGATTGTGTTCTTAAGTCTATAGAAATGCAACTGATTTTTGTAAGTTGATTTTGCACCCTGCAACTTTGCTGTAATTGTTGAATATTTCTAATAGCTTTCCAATGGATTTTTTTAGGGTTTTCTATGTATAAGATCATGTCATCTGCAAAGAGAAAGAATTTCACTTCTTCACTGTCTATTTGGAGTCTATTTGGATTCCTTTGATTTCTTTGTCTTGTCTAATTGCTCTGGCCAAAACCTCCAGTACTATGCTGCATAGGAGTGGTGAGAGTGGGCATCCTTGTCTTGTTCCTATCTCAAAGGGATGACTTTCAGTTTTTCCCCATTGAGTATGACGTTGGCTGTGGGTTTGTTAAATATGGCCTTTATTATGCTGAGGTACTTTCCTTCTATATGCATTTTATTGAGTGTTTTTTATCATGAATGGATGTTGGATCTTGTCTAATGCTTTCTCTGCATCTATTGAGATGATCATGTGGTTTTTGTTCTTCATTTTGTTAATGTGCTGTATCATATTGATTGATTTGCAGATGTTGAACCATCCCTGTGTCCCTGGTATAAATCCCACTTGATCATAGTGTATGATCTTTTTAATGTATTTTATATTTGGTTTGCCAATACTTTATTGAGGATTTTTGCACCTATGTTCATCAGCAATGTTGGCCTGTAATTTTCCTTCTTTGTGTTGTCTTTGTCTGGCTTTGGTATCAGGGTGATGTTGGCCTTGTAGAATGTGTTAAGAAGTGTTCCATCTTCCTCAATTTTCTGTAATAGTTTGAGAAGGACAAGGATTAAGTCTTCTTTGAATGTTTGGTAGAATTCTCCAGAGAAGCCATCCGGTCCTGGACTTTTATTTTGGGGGAGATTTTTGATTACTGTTTCAATCTCTTTACTTGTGATTGGTCTATTCAAATTCTCTATTTCTTCTTGATTCAGTTTTGGAAGGTTGTAAGAGTCTAAGAATTTATCCATTTCTTTTAGGTCGTCCAATTTGTTGGCACATAGTTTTTCATAGTATTCACTTACAGTCTTTTGTATTTCTGTGGTATCCATTGTAATTTCTCCTCTTTCATTTCTAATTTTATTTATTTGAGTCTTCTCTCTTTTTTCTTAATGAACCTGGCTAAGGGTTTGTAAATTTTGTATATCTTCTCAAAGAACCAGCTCTTTGTTTCTTTGAGGCTTTCAACTGTCTTTTTTGTTTCAATTTCATTTATTTCTGCTCTAATTTTTATTCTTTCCATCCTTCTACTCACTTTGGGCTTTGTTTATTCTTCTTTTCTAGTTCTGTTAGGTGTAGTTTGAGATTGCTTATTTGAGATTTTTCTTGTTTGTTGAGATGAGCCTGTATTGCAATGAATTTTCCTCTTAGGACTGCTTTTGCTGCATCCAAAATGAGTTGGTATGGTGTGTTTTCATTTTCACTTGTCTCCAGATAACATTTTATTTCTCCTTTTGTTTCTTCAATGATCCATTGGTGATTCAGTAGCATGTTGTTTAATCTCAACATCTTTGCTCCTTTCCCAGCTTTTTTCTTGTAATTGATTTCAAATTTCATAGTGTTATGGTCAGAAAAGATGTTTGATATCATTTCAATCTTCTTAAATTTTTTGAGACTTGCTTTGTTTCCCAACATAAGGTCTATCCTTGAGAATGTTCCATATGTGCTTAAGAAGAAAGTGTAACCTGCTGTTTTGGGATGGAGTGTTCCATATATATCTATTAAGTCCATCTGGCTTAGTTTTTCATTTAATTCTATACTTTACGTCTTGACTTTCTGTCTGGAAGATCTATCCATTGGTGTAAGTGGGATGTTGATGTCCCCTACTATTATTGTATTGTTGTTATTATTTCCTTTTAGGTTTGTTAATAGTTGTTTTATATACTTTGGTGCTCTTGCATTGGGTACATATATGTTTATAAGTGTTATGTCTTCTTTGTGGAGTTTCACTTTTACCATTATATACTGCCCTTCTTTGTCTCTCTTTACTTGTTTTGTCTTGAAGTCTACTTTGTCTGATGTAAGTATGGTGACACCTGCTTTCTTTTGTTGCCCGTAAGCTTAGAGTATCATCCTCCGTCCCTTCACTCTGAGCCTCTGTTTGTCTTTGGGGCTGAGATGTGTTTCCTGGAGGCAGCATATTGTTAGGTCTTTTTTTTTCCATCCTGCCATTCTGTGTCTTTTTATTGAAAAATTCAATCCATTTACATTTAGAGTGATTATTGATATATGAGGGCCCAATGCTGCCATTTTATCACTCATTTCCCAGTTCTCCTGCATTTTCTTTATTTCTTGTCCCATGTATTTTGGACTACCAATTCAGTTAGGTAGTTTTCTATGCTAGTTTTCTTAGTTTTCTCCTTATTTATAATTTACATCTCTGTTCTAATTACTTGTTTAGTGGTTACCAGGTTGTTTGTATAAAAAAAATCTCATAAATGACATCATCCATTTTCTGATAGCCTCTTATTTCCTTAGACTTAGCCAGTGCCATCCCCTTCCTCTTCTCCCTCTAAGTTGTTATTGTCACATCTTATTTCATCTTGTGTTGTGAGTTTGTGGTTAAAATGACAAGATTATATTTATTCTTGGTGTTTTCCTTCCCTTTATCTTTAATGTTATAATTAAGCATTTGCTAACCTGTTCTGATGGAGAGCTGCAATCTTCTGATGTTAGCTATCTACTTGTCTCCTTGCTCAGGGTTTAGTAATCCCTTTCCTTTTTTTTTTTTTTTTTTCAGATAGGAGGGCCTTCCTGAAGATTTCTTGTGGTGGGGAGGGGGCCTTGTGGTGATGAATTCCCTTAATTTTTATTCATCTGGGAAAGTTTTTATTTCTCTATCATATTCGAAGGTTATTTTTGCTGGATGGAGTATTCTTGGCTGAAAGTTTTTGTCTTTCGCAATTTTGAATATATCATTCCACTCTCTCCTAGCCTGTGAGGTTTCTGCTGAGAAATCCACCGACAGCCTGATAGGGGTTCCTCTGTAGGTTATTTTCTTCTGCCTTGCTGCCCTTAATATTTTTTCTTTGTCATTGACTTTTGCCAGCTTTACTACTATATGCCTTGGAGATGGTCTTTTTACCTTGATAAAGTTTGGAGATCTATTGGCTTCTGTCGCATGGATGTCCAGCTCCCTCCCCAGGTTTGGAAAGTTCTCAGCTATTCTTTCTTTGAACAAGCCTTCTGCTCCATTCTCCTTCTCGTCTTCCTCTGGGATACCTGCAATCCTTATGTTGCATTTCCTAATGGAGTCAGATATTTCTTGGAGAGTTTCTTCATTTCTTTTCAGTCTTAGTTGTCTCTCCTCCTCTATCTGAAGCATTTCTATGTTCCTGTCTTCCAGACTGCTAACACTGTCGTCCACAATGTCAGCCCTACTGTTCAGGGAGTCCAGATTTTTCTGTATCTCATCCATTGTGTTTTTCATCTCCAAAATTTCTGATTGGTTCTTCTTTATAGTTTCAAGCTCTTTGTGACATAGCTCCTGAACTCATTGAGTTGTCTATCTGTATTCTCTTTTAATACATTGAGTGTTTTAATCACAGCTATTCTGAATTCTTTGTGATTTGGGTTATAGATTTCTGTCTCTTCAGGATTGATTTCTGGGTATTTGCCATTTTCCTCTGTTCTGGAGATTTAATATATTTTTTCATACTGCTTGATGGTGTGGATTTGTGACTCCACATAGAGATAGAATTTGGTCACAGCTTCCACTTGCTGCTACTGGGGGGAGAGCGCAGGAGCTGTGTAATCTGCACCCACCAGGATCGCCATCAACTGCTCCTCTCTGAGCCTGGGCCATTCCTGGGGATTGCAGTGGCCCTTTGGGGTCACCCAACAGCTGTGGGAATAATCACATGGGGGCTCCAGGTTTCTGCTACCTGCTCCCACAGACCCACCTAGACATGCTCCTCCCTTAGGGACTGCAGTGATGTTATGGGCTTTCAAGGCAGCTGGGAGCTTGTTTGCCCAGACTTGCAGTTCTGCTGCCTTCTGGTCCTAGGTTGTCCCAGCTGCTGTGCTTGGTGTGTGCAGCCTCCTCACTGGGTCTGAGCCTATGCCACTTTCTGGGACCATGGTGGGATTGTGGACTCTCCCACAAGTCAAAGGAATGATCACACCGGGGCTCAGGGCTGCTGCTGTTTGCTCCCATAGTCCCTGCAGTCATGCTGCCCCTTCGGGGCTGCTGTGATACTGTGGATGTTTGTGGTAACTGGGGGCACTTTCACCTGGACTGCAGACATGCTTCCAGCTCTTCCTACGTTGCACCAGCCTTTGTTCTTGGTGGGTGGAGCCTCCCCACTGAGACGGACCCCGAGTCACTCCCTGGGGCCACAGTGGGACTGTGGACTTTCCCACTGGACCTAGGAGTGATCACACTGGGGCTCAAGGTTGTCACCACCTACTCCCACAGTCCTGCTAGGTCTCACTTGCCCTTGCAGGGCCATGAGAGAGCTATGGGCATTTAAGGCAGGCAGGGATTTCTTCACCCAGGGCTCGAAGCCATGCTGTCTGCTCCTAGGTTGCACCAGCCTTTGTGTTTGGTGGGTGGGGCCCGTCCACTAGGGCCAAGCCAAGTCTCTCCCTGGAGCCACAGTGGGACTGTGGATTTTCCCACTCAACCAACGAGCAATCACAGAGCCTCAGGGCTGCAGTCACCTGTTTCCACAGTCATGCTGAGGCACATGCCCACACTTAGGGCCACATCAGTGCTATGAGCACTTCAGCTGGGAGAGCAGTCACTTGCAGGTACTGTGCTGTCTGGGTAACAGAGAGTTCTCACCTGCCTCCACCTCCTCCCCAGAGGTAGTCCATCAACCTATTGATGTATAGCAGTGTGGGTCTCTCAGGCGTCCTGAGGTGCTGTGTGAGTATCCTCCATTAACCAATGAATGTCCATTTAGTTGTAGTTTGAAGGGGGAGAGACAAAGGGAACTTCTCACTCTGCAATGTTGCTGACATCTTAGAAGAAAATTTTTTCTGGGACTGGTTTTTAATACTACCAATTGGTAGTAAATGTTTTTTCCATATTGCCAAATGAAAGCTGCCTGACGACTGCATACTTTTAATACTCTGTATATCACTGTGTATAAGAAAGCATTGATCTAAAATTAAAAATGCACTTAATCTAAAATTAATATCTGATGAAAAATAACCCAACCCTGAAAACAATGAACAACATTTGAAAGATGCTAGTTAGAAGATAAGTCTTTGTGTGTGGAATCACCGCTGGTTTTCATAAGCACACTTTGCTTGTGCCTTTCTCTGAACTACATCTGTCTGATCATCCCAGTCTGGATTTCCCAGGGTAATATAAAAACCCAAAATTTAACAGGTTCTCTTCAGTTTCTCACGCACAGAGTCACAGAATCCAAACAGCTAAAGGAGATCTGTGGAATAGCTAATTCTGGACATCCTTGCTCACCCCCCTGTAGCTGAACTCATGGCAGTCATCACCAGTCCACCAGGGCCCTTCTTTGATGAACAGATACGTAATCTAACAGATCTTCTCAATGTTAGTCCATTAAATATATGAGTGAAGGTGCCAGCAAGGAACAGATGGTACAATCTAATTTAGATAATTCAAAGAGATTTTAATCAAGAAACTATTTATCAAGGGAAAATCCTTAGCTTGTAAGATGGGGAGGGACTATGGGGGTCAGGGCCCAGGGGAACAGCAGGGAGAGTCATGTAGGGATGTCTATTTGAGGATGGTTATGACCTTAGGTTGAGGGACAAAGTCAACTCAAGGTAACCTCACAGAAAGAGATCCCAGCTCACCACAACCCTCCCTCCAGGCTCCTGATGGGGCTCAGTGTTTACCAAACCCAACAGGAGACCAGAAAGCTAGGAAGCCTCTGATATAGTCCATAAAGGTCAGCCACCTGGGACAGACAGCAGGCTAAAGAAGGATGGAGAGGGCATCCCAAGGGCAAAACGCAGTTACCCAGCACTTGAGGTGAGTTGCCCCATAGCACAGAGCTATTAAGTTACAGAAGAGAGACAAAAACTTAGGCTTCCCTATTCCTATTCTGAGGCCTTTTCTTTGCACATCACTGTATGTGTGTATGTGTGTGTATATGTGTTCACTCAGGCTTAGACACATAGGTGAGTATACACATGTTCACCTTGAAGATAGGGAGTTGGCCACTAAGCAGATTCATCTGGCACTTTGGGACTTGTTGGCTCAAAATGCCTCATTGGTTCTTCAATTCTGTGACTAGCCCAGACCCTCCAGATCAAGCACTCTGTGGAGTTCTAGATTCAAATCAATCAGAACAGAGGAGCTTCAGCTTAAACCAGATAGCCTATAGGGCCCTTCCAATGTGATGTTGCATTGTGACTTTAAGGATTATTCTTTCCTTCTACTGTGTGAAACATAAAGCTGCTTTCCAGATTTACACGAGCCCAAATTAGCTTATCATTCTGACCCATGACATTACTGAAAAGGTCAACCTATCTTCAACTCAATGTTATTTTGGAAAGTCCTGCACTCATTATTAACCCAGTGTCATGTCCCAACCTCCTGTGGTATTTGGTATAAGTAAACAAAGAGAATTTATTAATGAGTGGGCCATTCAAGATTGTTTAAAATTCCACAAATTTCTCAATCACTACTGATAGCTAAAAACGTTCTCTCTCCTTTTTTTAAGCTTATAGCATGAAAATATATGTTCAAAGCACAGATTTGGGTTGGGACAGCTCTTTATATGCTAAATATTACAACAGGAACATTTTTCCAGACATTCAGTAAAATCGTTTTTGGTATGACATTAATAAATGCTGTTTTGCAAAATACTTTCATTTCCCACTCCAGTTTCTTATTGCATAGACAGAATATTAAATTTCCATATAGATTACTACATTTTCACTTACCTTGGTAAGAAGAAATCAAATCACCACTAAAGCAATCAACTAGGAAACAGACACTTCTTTATTGTCACACTCCATTCACGTAGTTACTGACTCTCTGCTGGGTACCAAGAATGCTACTATTTGCTGAACAAACTCAGCAAGAGGTAACACCAAATAATTATCCCAAGATATTGTGCTTCTTCAAGCTACTCTGTCATCGAAAACATTGGCAATGTCATTAGTAAAGATGAACAATACTGGTAAATATTCATGATTTTTAAAATTATATAATTTATGTGAGACTTTTAACTAAGAATAATAACAGTTTCTAGATTAAAGTCACTAATAGAAATTCTAGTTTTGCATTAACAACAGCTCACAAGAAGGAAGAACCAATAATCTAAATACTCATACACATACACATGTTGGCATAGCACTCATGCTTATAAAGTCCTCATATCCCCATGAACCTCTGGAACAGTTGAGGCTGAGTGGTTTGAACAGGTGAAAGGCAATGGAGTAGACAAAAGGACAAGTGGAGGGGACGAAAGGAAATACATTAATAATTACTTCACCACACCATGTCCAATATTTACCTAATAGACGGGCAAAGTTCCTTCCCAGTTACCCAACTAGTCAGTGACAGAGCCAGAAACAAAGCCAGGTTTTCTTATCCCTCTGGTGCCATTTCCACTACATTTCTTCTGATGATTCTCCTGTATTTGGATGGAAGTCACAGCCTCCACTTTTCTAGGCAGAGTACTTCAAATAAATGAACATCTATTTTAGTTAAACCAAAATAATCTGTGTTAGAAATTAAAAGTAATTAAGAATCATATACCAGCTACTCATCTGAGGTGATGTTTCTCTAACATTTATTGGCTCAACTAATAAAGTAATGATGCCTCTAGGTTATAATATCCCAGGTGGCAGCTCATTTGAATGTAGAAATCATTTTTTTTGGATAGAAATAACTTGTTTGAAGATCTCAAACTATACAAAGCTACATTTGAAATACCATGAAGATGATGATGGACCCTGAAACTAGTCCCCACAAACACAGTCAGTGAGTGGGCACATAAAAGTGTAACTGAAAATGAACAATGACAACAGACACAGCTGGTCTGTTTCTTTTAAGACATTGTTTCCACCTATATGTGGTTTTTCTCCTGTTCCCACCACCAATATGCTCATCCAAGGCCCATGCTTTCTCATAACTAAAAATGCTGCTCCTGATTCTGCCTTAGAGCTTTTGCTCCTCCAATCTGTCCTCAACATACAGTAAAAGCAGGGAGAGGGAGACAGTTTCAGTAAATGGACAATTATTAAGCCTAAACTAAGTGCCAGGCTTAGTACAAAGGATTTTACATATGTATCTTCTCATTTAAATGTATACCATTTGAGGTGGATAATAATCTCCCCATTTTAGATGGAGAAACCAGGGCTCAAAGAGGTTCACAACTTGCCCAAGATCATGCAGCTATTAAATGATAGAACCCAAAATATCAACCCACAATCTTTTCCATATCTAATCTAATCCCATGACCTAATCCATATCTAAACCATAAACCACTCCTACATTATGTGCATAGCATAGTTGGCAAAAGTGACTCCTGTGGGATTTATGGCAAAGCCGATCCCTTAACAAGTGATACTTAGGTTCATGATCCTTTCCCTGCCTAGCACACACTACTTCCTCCACTGGGAACTGTCCTCCCGGTCCTTTGAGACTCAGCTTTGGTCATGTTTCATCTCTTTCAGAAAGCCTTCCTCTTTTCACAGCTTGATTTCGGCACCCTTCCTCTACTTTTCTATGGCCCTAAGTATACCTCTGTTACAGCACAGACCACACTGTAATCCAATCTACCATTGGTCTGTCTCCCCAAAAGATAGTGAGCTCCTTAAGAAGTAGGGCCATATTTTGTTCACCATTATGTAGCACAACACTCACTTTCCCACTGTAGACTTCCAGCCTAAATCAGGCAGAGCCCAAACAAAGAAAAGGTACAATATTAAATCAAATTTAGAGCTTTAATCATGTGTTAGACTGGAAACCCTACTGAATTGAGACTGAGTTTGTGACTTAGGTGAGTAAGAGAATGTCTATTACTTAAGATGAACATAACATCCATGGGACTTGATGGATTCTTATCCAGTGGCTGAGAAAATTTAAAGAGCAGAGGGAACAAAAATATAATTATACATTTTAGTTACAGTAGCCTTGTTCAACAAACTAGTCACTTTGTATCCCCAGTGCCTATGACACTGAAGAAATAAAGGAATGTTTCCTTGTCTTAACTATGAAGACTTCCATAGTAGTTCCCTAGGGATGCAGGAGATCACTCAGCCTTCTAAATGAGTAAATTTTCCAGATACCAGAGCCCCCATCTTTAGAGATCCCAAGGGTGGGAGGAACTAAGTCTGCCTTAAGAAATTTTACTAGCTAACATTTATCACATATTTACTGTGTGCTAAGAAGGGATGTGAAGACCTACATGTAAAAGGTACTGGATAGCATGATAAAGAGTTTTACATATATTTTATCATTTAACTCTTATTACTATCATTATTCATCTTCCCAATTTGTAGACAGGGAAACCAAGACAAGAGAAGTTAAGTGACTTGCCTGAGATCACGCTGCAAGTTGTTGGAGGATTCCAACCCAGACTGTCTGTCTCCATAGTCCATACTCTTAACAAATACCCAAGATTATCACTCATTCAGAGGCAGATTCAAGGATGATGCAGGAAGCAGGAATAGAGGAATTCAAAGCAAAGGCAGCTGCATGTACGAAGGAGTGAAAGTGTACAGGAGCTCGACATATGGGGGAATGGTTAAGAATTCCGAGGAGCCGGACTTGAGGAGGAGTGAGGGTTTGTTGCAGGAAAGGTGTGTTTGGACCTTGCTGGGAGTGACATTGTATGGCATGATGAGGAGTTTGAGCATCACCTGTGGCCTGCAGAGTGGGGAACTGCTCTGGCAGCAATAACGGAAGATGGAGAGAAATTCAGAAGGACTGGAGAAGTGCAGATGAGTAAGACTCTGTTGATGAGGGTCTGAACTAAGGTTGTAGGAAGGGAGGTAGAGAGGAGAGAAGCTTGCATTCAAGAAACAGTTCTGAAGTAGAAGCAACAGGATTCATTGAACGACAAAAATATGTGGAGTAAATGAAAAGGAAGAAAAGAGAGTGATTCTGGGGCTTATTTTGGGAGATTGGCTGGATGGCGATGGTCACAAGGAACAGGTCTGCAAGGAGAAGTGATGGGTCTGGTTGGGATATGCTGAGTTTGAGGGGCTAGAGCATCCACGTGAGATGTCTAGAGGCAGCTGGATGTGTGTAGCTCAGGGGAAGGGTCATTGATAGAATGTTATCTGGCAAACTTCTGCTAAAATTTCCTTTTCTAGTCTATGTGTATACGTTGACAAATGGGCTGAAGCTCTAGAAGTGAATGAAATCACCTAGGAAGAGCATAGAGCAAATGAAGAGAAAATGGACTTTTTTCCCTTCTTTTCAATGTTTAAATTGTATTCAGTTTCTCTTGATTAAAATGACCTTTGATCATTCTTCCAAACATGAATTCTGGACTCGACAATACATTTTTATTCTCTAGAATTACTTTTTATTCTTTATTTACATTTTGTTTCTACGCTCCTCAGTGGATTTTTTCCCATATCAAATACCAACTCCATGCAGAAACATAACCACACACACACACACACACACACACACACACTGCGTTAGTCACAATTCTCCAGAGAAACAGAACCAATTGGATATATACAGATATATATAAGAGGAGATTTATTATAGGAATTGGCTTATGGAGGCTGAGAAGTCCTATATCTGCTGTCTTTAAGCTGGAGCCCCAGGAAAGCTGGTGGTGTAATTCAGCCTGAGTCTGACGTCCTGAGAATCGGGAGGCTGATGGTGTAAGTCCTGGTCTGAGTCCAAAAGTCCAAGAACAAGGAGTCCCAATGTCCAAGGTCAGAAGATGGATGGCTCAACTCAAGCAGAGAGAGTGAATCCACACTGCCTCTGCCTTTTTGTTCTGTTCAGGCTCTTAACAGACTGGATGATGCCCACACTCATTGGGGAAGACAATCTTCTTTACTCAGTCTACTGATTCAAATGATAATCTCTTCTGGAGACACTCTCACAGGCACTCCCAGAAATAATGTTTTACCAGCTATCTGGGCATCCCCTAGCCTAGTCAAGTAGATACATAAAATTAACCATCACAAGTCCATCCCTTATCAACTTGGAACCCATACACACACCATATTTAATCTCCGGATAAAGGCAATAACAAGGTTATAATCCAGCCTAACATGATACAACTATCCCACATATATTCGATAACACACTAATACCTTTCCCAGGAGATGAGGTACAGTCCTTGAATGATGTTTACTCTTCTCCTGATATCTTGTTACTTAAATAGGATGACATAAAATCAATAATACTTAAATACTGATATCGAGTCAATACATTTTACCTTACATGATAGTGGAATAAAAGAGGAAAGAAAACAAATATATTTAATTAATGTATGTATACATACACACAAATGTATTCATAAAAAATAAGAAGGCACTACTCATGACAATTACAGTCCTCATTTCTGGAATTAGTCATGTGGTTTTAGCTGATATTTATAGCTACTTTCCTATACTACCAAACCTTCACTCCCAAACCTGGGCCATTAGTAGTCCTGCCTGGATTGGGTTGTTTTGTTTTTCCATTGATTTTAATCATAGGGCATGGTAATACTAAGAGACAACCTAAAGAATCTCCTGTGTTCCACACACATTCTTCCTTTCCTCCACTTTGGAGTAGAAGTCTAATTTCCCCTTGATAAACAGGATCAACCACCCTGGTCAGAACTGTAACTGCCTTCTTTGTCTGTTGAGTCAGAGGCTTGAGGAATCTATAGTAGCCAGGTCTTAACTTCCCCTTCAATGGAATCATTGTTGTGTCTCCTGTGGAAGCATTCCTCTCTGGAACTAAAACCTCTAGGCCAGCAAAGCATAAAGTCACAGGAACAGGAAGGACAAACTCTGCTAGTGAGTTACTGGAGGTAATAGGGAGTGGTGTCAGTCCATTTCTACCCCTTGAGTCCTTGACCCATGAATCCTGCTGTGGAAAAAAACAGCATCATATATTGTATGCTGATTCAGAGCATATACAGCTTTCTGGAGAACCTTGCCCAAGTCCTGCAAGGTACTGTCACCTAGCTGGCTCTATAATTGAGTCTTCAAAAGGACATTCTACCACTCTATCAAGCCAGGCACTTTAGGATGGTGGGGAACATGGTAAGCCCAGTGAAGTTCATGAGTGAGGCCATATTGCTGTATTTATTTGCTTTGATATGGAATCCTTGATCAGAAGCAATACTGTATGCAAACCTTTATGCGGAGTAAGCATCTATTCCAGTAAGAATAAAGCACTGCCTCTTCCTGATGATAGTACCCCAATGTAATCAACCTGCAACCAGGTTTGGCTGATCATTCCAGGGAATAGTGCCATATTGGGGCACCCTTCAGTGTTGGTCACTGCTGCTGCTGGCAGATTGGGCACTCAGTGGTGAACGTGGCCAAACTGGGCATTGGTGAGTTCAACTCTGTGTTGCTGAGCCCAGGCGTAATCTCCATCCCTGCCAGTATGACCACTTTGTTCATAAACCCATTGGGCAACAGCAGAGGTGGCTAGGAAAAGAGTCTGACTGGTATCCAGAGAATAGGTCATCCTACACACTTGATTATTAAAATTCTCCTCTGCTGAAGGCCCAATTTGGTGAGCATTCACATAGGACCACACAAACACATAAATTTCCTTTAATTTTCTTCCTAAACTATATATCAGAGGCTCCATGATGTCTGGGGGTATTCTCAATCTCGAAAAGGCTCCAGGTCTCACCTTACAGGGACTTTCCCCTCAATAGCTCACTTCATCATCATCAAATTGTATTTATTAAGCATTAGATCAAAGAGAGGATTTTTGTAAACCCACTTATAGCAGCCAGATCCATTTTTGGCAAACTATCCAGTAATGAGCAGCTGGGGTTTTCTTTTTTTTTTTTTTTTTTTTTGCTTTCAGCAGAGTGTAACGTTTTTTTTTTTGTTTTTTTTTTTATTTTTTTTATTTTTTATTTTTTTTTTTATTAATGTTATGATAGATTACAACCTTGTGAGATTTCAGTTGTACATTTTTGTTAGTCATGTTGTGGGTACACCACTTACCCCTCCGTACCCTCCCCCCACCCCCCCTTTTCCCTGGTAACCACCAATCAGATCTCCTTCTCAATATACTAATTTCCACCTATGAGTGGAGTCATATAGAGTTCGTCTTTCTCTGACTGACTTATTTCGCTTAACATAATACCCTCGAGGTCCATCCACATTGTTGTGAATGGGCCAATTTCGTCTTTTTTTATGGCTGAGTAGTATTCCATTGTGTATATATACCACATCTTCTTTATCCAATCATTAGTTTCTGGGCATGTAGGCTGGTTCCACGTCTTGGCTATTGTAAATAATGCTGCAATGAACATAGGGGTGCAACGGACTCTTGAGATATCTGATATCAGGTTCTTAGGATAGATACCCAGTAATGGGATGGCTGGGTCATAGGGTATTTCTATTTTTAACTTTTTGAGAAATCTCCATACTGTTTTCCATAGTGGCTGTACCAGTTTGCATTCCCACCAACAGTGTATGAGGGTTCCTCTTTCTCCACAACCTCTCCAACATTTGTCGTTCTTGGTTTTGGATGTTTTTGCCAATCTAACGGGGGTAAGGTGATATCTTAGTGTAGTTTTGATTTGCATTTCCCTGATGATTAGCGATGATGAACATCTTTTCATGTGTCTATTGGCCATATTCATATCTTCTTTTGAGAAATGTCTGTTCATGTCCTCTGCCCATTTTTTGATCGGGTTGTTTGTTTTTTTGTTGTTAAGCAGTGTGAGTTCTTTGTATATTATGGAGATTAACCCTTTGTCGGATAAGTGGCTTGTAAATATTTTTTCCCAATTAGTGAGCTGTTTTTTTGTTTCAATCCTGTTTTCCCTTGCCTTGAAGAAGCTCTTTAGTCTGATGAAGTCCCATTTGTTTATTCTTTCTATTGTTTCCCTCAACTGAGGAGTTGCAGTGTCCGAAAAGATTCTTTTGAAACTGATGTCAAAGAGTGTACTGCCTATATTCTCTTCCAAAAGACTTATTGTCTCAGGCCTAATCTTTAGGTCTTTGATCCATTTTGAGTTTATTTTGGTGTGTGGTGAAAAAGAATGGTCAATTTTCAATCTTTTGCATGTGGCTGTCCAGTTTTCCCAGCACCATTTGTTGAAGAGACTTTCTTTTCTCCATTGTAGGCCCTCTGCTCCTTTGTCGAAGATTAGCTGTCCATAGATGTGTGGTTTTATCTCTGGGCTTTCAATTCTGTTCCATTGATCTGTGGACCTGTTTTTGTACCAGTACCATGCTGTTTTGATCACTGTAGCTTTGTAGTATGTTTTGAAATCGGGGATTGTGATTCCGCCGGCTTTGTTTTTCTTGCTCAGGATTGCTTTAGCAATTCGCGGTCTTTTGTTGCCCCATATGAATTTTAGGATTGTTTGTTCAATTTCTGTGAAAAATGTTCTTGGGATTCTGATTGGGATAGCATTGAATCTGTATATTGCTTTAGGTAGTATGGACATTTTAACTATGTTTATTCTTCCAATCCATGTGCAAGGGATGTCTTTCCATCTCTTTATGTCATCGCCTATTTCTTTCAAGAAAGTCTTGTAGTTTTCATTGTATAGATCCTTCACTTCCTTGGTTAAGTTTATCCCAAGGTATTTTATTCTTTTCGTTGCGATTGTGAATGGGATAGAGTTCTTGAGTTCTTTTTCTGTTAGTTTATTGTTAGTGTATAGAAATGCTACTGATTTATGCACGTTAATTTTATACCCTGCTACTTTGCTGTAGTTGTTGATTATTTCTAATAGTTTTTCTGTGGATTCTTTGGGGTTTTCTATGTATAAGATCATGTCGTCTGCAAACAACGAGAGTTTTACTTCTTCGTTACCTATTTGGATTCCTTTTATTTCTTTTTCCTGCCGAATTGCTCTGGCCAGCACCTCCAGAACTATGTTGAATAGGAGTGGTGAAAGTGGGCACCCTTGTCTTGTTCCTGTCCTCAGAGGGATGGCTTTCAGCTTTTGTCCATTGAGTATGATGTTGGCTGTGGGTCTATCATATATGGCCTTTATTATGTTGAGGTACTTTCCTTCTATACCCATTTTACTGAGGGTTTTTATCATAAATGGGTGTTGGATCTTGTCGAATGCTTTCTCTGCATCTATTGAGATGATCATGTGGTTTTTGGTTTTCATTTTGTTAATGTAGTGTATCACGTTGATTGACTTGCGGATGTTGAACCATCCCTGTGTCCCTGGTATAAATCCCACTTGATCATGGTGTATAATCTTTTTGATGTATTGCTGTAATCGGTTTGCCAAAATTTTGTTGAGGATTTTTGCATCTATGTTCATCAGTGATATCGGCCTGTAGTTCTCCTTCTTTGTGTTGTCCTTGTCAGGTTTGGGGATCAGAGTGATGTTGGCTTCATAGAATGTGTTAGGGAGTTCTCCATCTTTCTCAATTTTCTGGAACAGTTTGAGGAGAATAGGTATTAAGTCTTCTTTGAATGTTTGGTAGAATTCTCCAGAGAAGCCGTCTGGTCCTGGACTCTTGTTTTTGGGGAGGTTTTTGATTACCGTTTCTATTTCCTTACTTGTGATTGGTCTATTCAGATTCTCCATTTCTTCCTGATTCAGTTTGGAGAGATTGTAGGAGTCTAGGAATTTGTCCATTTCTTCCAGGTTGTTCAATTTGTTGGCATATAGTTTTTCATAGTATTCTCTTATGATCTCTTGTATTTCATTGGTATCTGTTGTGATTTCTCCTCTGTCATTCCTGATTTTATTAATTTGCGATTTCTCTCTTCTTTTCTTGGTGAGTCTGGCTAGGGGTTTGTCAATTTTGTTAATTCTTTCGAAGAACCAACTCTTTGTTTCATTGATCCTTTCTATTGTCTTTTTTGTTTCAATATCGTTTATTTCTGCTCTTATTTTTATTATTTCCCTCCTTCTACTGACTCTGGGCCTTGTTTGTTCTTCTTTTTCTAGTTCTGTTAGGTGTCGTTTGAGGTTGCTTACGTGAGCTTTTTCTTGTTTAGTGAGGTGAGCCTGTATTGCGATGAATTTCCCACTTAGGACTGCTTTTGCTGCATCCCAAATGATTTGGTATGTCGTGTTCTCATTTTCATTTGTCTCCAGATAATATTTGATTTCTTCTTTAATTTCTTCAATGATCCATTGTTTGTTGAGAAGCGTGTTGTTTAGTCTCCACATTTTTGCACCTTTCTCTGCTTTTTTCTTGTAGTTGATTTCTAGTTTAATAGCGTTATGATCAGAAAAGATGCTTGATATTATTTCAACTCTCTTGTATTTATTGATGTTTGCTTTGGTTCCCAAAATATGGTCAATCCTTGAGAATGTTCCATGTGCACTTGAGAAGAATGTGTAACCTGCTGTTTTTGGATGAAGTGTTCTATATATATCTATTAAGTCCATCTGGTCTAATTTTTCATTTAATTCTATTATTTCCTTGTTGATTTTCTGTCTGGATGTTCTGTCCATTGGTGTTAATGGTGTGTTGAGGTCCCCTACTATTATTGTATTGTTGTTGATGTCTTCTTTTAGTTCTATTAAGAGTTGCTTTACAAATTTTGGTGCTCCTGTGTTGGGTGCGTATATATTTATAAGTGTTATGTCTTCTTGGTGGAGAGTCCCTTTTATCATTATATACTGTCCCTCTTTGTCTTTCTTTATCTGTTTTGCTTTGAAATCTACCTTGTCTGATATTAGTATAGCGACACCTGCTTTCTTTTGTTCATTATTAGCTTGGAGTATTGTTCTCCATCCCTTCACTCTGAGTCTGTGTTTGTCTTTGGGGCTGAGGTGTGTTTCCTGGAGGCAGCATATTGTTGGATCTTGTTCTTTGATCCATCCTGCCACTCTGTGTCTTTTGATTGGGGAGTTCAATCCGTTTACATTTAGAGTGATTATTGAGACGTGGGGGCCTACCACTACCATTTTGTGTCTTGTTTTCCGGTTTTCTTCAGTTTCCTTTGTTTCTCGTCCCATGGTTTAATCTGTTCTGATGTAGAGCTGCTACTCTCTGTTGTTGTCCTTCTACTTATCTCCTCTGCTCTTGGTTTTGTAGCCCCTTTCCTTTTTTGGATTTTTCAGGAATGAGGGTTTTCCTGAGGATTTCCTGAAGAGGAGGTTTTGTGGCAATGAACTCCCTTAATTTTTGTTTATCTGGGAAAGTTTTTATTTCTCCATCGTATTTGAAGGATATCTTCGCTGGGTAGAGAATTCTCGGCTGTAGGTTTTTGTCCTTCAGATTTTTGAATATATCATTCCACTCTCTTCTAGCCTGTAAAGTTTCTGCTGAGAAATCTGCTGATAGCCTGATGGGGGTTCCTTTGTAGGTTAGTTTCTTTTGCCTGGCTGTCCTTAATATTTTCTCCTTGTCGTTGACTTTTGCTAGCTTCACTACTATATGCCGTGTAGTTGGTCTTCTTGCATTGATAAAGTTTGGAGATCTATTGGCTTCTGTCACCTGAAGATCCATCTCCCTCACCAGATTTGGGAAGTTCTCAGCCATTATTTCTTTGAATAGGTTTTCTGCCCCTTTCTCCTTCTCTTCTCCCTCTGGTATACCTATAATCCTTACGTTGCATCTCCTAATTGTGTCTGATAATTCTCGGAGAGTTTCTTCATTTCTTTTAAGTCTTGCTTCTCTCTCCTCCTCTGCCTGCAACAATTCTATATTGCCATCTTCCAAATTGCTAATTCTTTCCTCCATATTATCGGCCCTACTGTTCAGAGCATCTAGATTTTTCTTAATCTCCTCTATTGTGTTCTTCATTTCCAGTATTTCTGTTTGGTTCTTCTTTATCGTATCAAACTCTTTTGTGACATAGCTCCTGAACTCGTTGAGTTGTCGGTCAGAATTCTCTCTTAACTCAGTGAGTATTTTAATGATGGCTGTTTTGAAGTCATCATCATTTAGGTTATATATCTCATTTTCTTTGGGATTGATTTCTGTGTATTTGTTACTTTCTTTCTGTTCTGGAGATTTAATGTATTTTTTCATATTGCTTGATGATGTTGATTTGTGCCTCCGCATGGAGATAGAGTTTAGTTGCTCCTTTCACTTGTTTCAGCTGCTGCGGTGGGGGGAGCAGCTGTTTATACTTCACCAACCAGGAACCCTGTCTGTAGTTGCTAACTGGGCCTGGGCCCCTCTTCGTAGCCACAGTGGCCCTTTGGATTCCCTCCTCTGCCGTGGGGGCCGTCACGGGGGGCTTCAGGCTGCAGGTGCCTACTGTTGTTGCCCACCTAGATGCGCTCTCTCCTTGGGGTCTGCAACGGTGTTATGGGCTTTTCCAGCGGCCAGGGGTGGGATCACTTTTATTTGTCGCTCGGTTGCTGTCGGCACCCACCAAATCTCACTTGTCCTCTATGGGTCGCAGGAGAGCTATTGGCATCTTCTACAGTCTGTGGTTAGTACACCTAGCTATGCTGCTTTTGCCCTGGGGTCTTCCAGCCTTGTGGCTGGCGGCTGGGTGCCTTCTACTGATGCTGTGCAGAGGCTTTCCCTAAGGCTTCTGTGAGCCTGTAGGGTTTCCCCCTAGGCTACTAAGCTGGGTCTCTGGAACTCTCTCCAGCCCCAGTCCTCTCCGAGATCTCCGGCAATCCCTAGCCTCACCGGGTGGGCAACGGCAGCTGGGGGTCGCCCCGCCCTCTGGGCTTCTCTCCGGGCCTCTGCCGGGAGCTCTGAATGCTCAGCGTGGCCCCTCTGCTACCGGCAGACAGAGAGTTTTGTCTGCTGCCTGGCGGAGCTCCGGCGCTTCCCCTCCAGGTCGCCGGACCCGCCTTTGGAAGTTCCCCCGCCCCGGTCCTCTCCGAGATCTCCGGCAATCCCTAGTCCCACGGGGCGGGCAACGGCAGCTGGGGGACGCCCCACCCTCTGGGCTTCTGTCCGAGCCTCTGCCGGGAGCCCTGAATGCTGGGCATGGCCCCTCTGCTACCGGCAGACAGAGAGTTTTGTCTGCTGCCTGGCGGAGCTCCGGCGCTTCCCCTCCGGGTCGCCGGACCCGCCTTTGAAAGTTCCCCCGCCCCGGTCCTCTCCGAGATCTCCGGCAATCCCTAGTCCCACGGGGCGGGCAACGGCAGCTGGGGGACGCCCCGCCCTCTGGGCTTCTGTCCGAGCCTCTGCCGGGAGCCCTGAATGCTGGGCGTGGCCCCTCTGCTAATGGCAGACAGAGAGTTTTGTCTGCTGCCCGGGCGGAGCTCCGGCGCTTCTCCACCGGGTCGCCGGACCCGCCTTTGAAAGTTCCCCCGCCCCGGTCCTCTCCAAGATCTCCGACAATCCCTAGTCCCACGGGGCGGGCAACGGCAGCTGGGGGTCGCCCCGCCCTCTGGGCTTCTCTCCGGGCCTCTGCCGGGAGCCCTGAGTGCTCAGCGTGGCCCCTCTGCTACCGGGAGACAGAGAGTTTTGTCTGCTGCCTGGGGGAGCTCCGGCACTTCCCCTCCGGGTCGCCGATCCGGCCTTTGAAAGTTCCCCCGCCCCGGTCCTCTCCGAGATCTCCGGCAATCCCTAGTCCCACGGGGCGGGCAACGGCAGCTGGGGGTCGCCCCGCCCTCTGGGCTTCTGTCCGGGCCTCTGCCGGGAGCCCTGAGTGCTCAGCGTGGCCCCTCTGCTACCGGCAGACAGAGAGTTTTGTCTGCTGCCTGGCGGAGCTCCGGCGCTTCCCCTCCAGGTCGCCGATCCGGCCTTTGAAAGTTCCCCCGCCCCGGTCCTCTCCGAGATCTCCGGCAATCCCTAGTCCCCCGGGGCGGGCGTCTCTCTGGGACCCTCCGGGCGCCCCGAGCACCAGGCCGGGTCTCCCCGCCAATGGCGGGGAGAGACTCTCCCCGCGGGCTCAGGTGTGCAACTCCAAAGTTTCCCTCTGCGTTTAGGAGTAATTGCGGGGGGTTTAAGTAGGGTTCTGGTCACCTGTTTCCACCGTCGCTCCTGTTTTGTGTTCTTGCTCCTGCCCTAGATGTGTGTGGATCCTCTGGGGGCGTCCGTTGGAAGAAAGCCGCTTGCGGGTACTAGGCTGCCCGTCGGGGTCGGAGAGTTTTCACCTATTTCCACATCCTCCCGGAGGAAAGTCCGTCCGCCTTCTGATGTATAGTCGCGTGGGTGTCTCAGACGTCCTGAGATGCTGTCTGGATATCCTTTGTCAAGCGATAAGTGTCCAAATAATTGTAGACTCGAAGGGCGAGAGACAAAGAGGACTACTCACGGCGCCATCTTGGAATCCAGCTGGGGTTTTCTTTATCTTAGGTAGCAATATTATCTCAAGCTATACTGAGCCCCACTAGCTTAGTAAACACAATAGGAAATGCATTATTTATATTGGTCTTCATTAACAATTAATAAAATTACAGGTGCACAATGTTTCCAGTCTTCCCTGCTCACATCAGTGAAACTAGTACAAAATTGCCTTCTCCCAAAAGATCACAATTAAGTGATTCCTGTTGAATGTATGTTTTTAATTAATTTGTGTGACCTTCTCAAGCTGAAGCTGGAAAATAATGAGGTAAATTTTCAAGTAGACAAACATGATATGGTTTGTGAACTTTTCGTTCTTATGATATTGAAATTGCATCAGACACATTTCTAGCTTGCTATAGACATCTAAAGGAATAATTATTACTAAATTATTCTAAAGTTCCAGGAAAGAACATGAGTAGTAGAAGAGTGTCCTTACAGCAATATGGGATTTGACTTTCAAATCCAACTTCTCTTTTGCTCATTTTGCCTATCACTCATTCTGACTCTACCTTTTCGCCAACACCATATCTTCCTCTTACCTTTTTATGTAGACACTCTCTTTCTTCATTCAGTCATTAACAGTAAATAGTTAATGAGCATAGATTGTAGTTTTATGGACAATTATAATAATAATAACAATTTATCACATTTATAAAGCTCCCTTCGAGTTTTTTTAAATGCTTTCAAAAATATTATTTTATTTTTATGATATATGCTAGTCTCTGTAAAGATACAAAGATGATGAGATCCTATATTCAGAATACTAAAGTCTAGTAGTAAAAATAAAATATGTAGCGGCTGGCCCCGTGGCCCAGTGGTTAAGTTCGCACACTCCGCTGTGGGCGGCCTAGTGTTTCGTTGGTTCGAATCCTGGGCGCAGACATGGCACTGCTCATCAAACCATGCTGATGCAGCATCCCACATGCCACAACTTGAAGGACCCACAACGAAGAATATACAACTATGTACCGGGGGGCTTTGGGGAGAAAAAGGAAAAATAAAATCTTTAAAAATAAATAAATAAATAAATAATAAAATATGTAGCACAAGTGATCAAGCTATGAACCAGAAAATAGGAAGCACATGCTCTTCTCCACTCAGAGCTCCTTGAAGCAAGGATCCTGTCTCATTTCTCTTGATTCCCAATATCTAGCTCCCCAGGCGGCATAGTGCTTGTAGACTGAATGAAGAACCCTAAGAAAAGTGTCATTCCTTCTATCCTGTGTGTCACTAGCTGTACTGGAAGCTGGAGATAGGCCAGTAAAGACATCAGACCAGATCCCTGCCCTTGTGGCACTGATATTCAAATGGGAGGAACAGCCCCTAACATAGAAGCAAACAAAAAACAAAATTGTAACAGATTTGACAAATGCCATGAAGGACGTAACAGAGAAACGGAATAGAGAGTGATGGGAGGTGAGCAGAAGAAGAGGGTGACTTTAGATCAGGAGGTCAGAACACCCTCTGACCTGAGAAGGCAGTGTTGAAAGTGAGATCGGCAGAATGGAAAGGAGCCAGCCACAGGAAGAAGCAGGTAAGGAGCATCACGCAGAGGGTACAGCAATTGAGAAAAGCCTAAGGTGGGAAAAGCATGGAGAAGGAATTGTAGGAGGACAAGAGTGAAGCAGAGCAACCAGGTGGAACCCCAGTGAGAGAGGCGGGTGCTCTGGCCTAGGCAGGTGACAGTGGAGATGGAAAGATACAGAAGGTTTGAGATATATCTTGAGACATGATTTTCTCTGCTTCTGATTCTCTTGTCATATAATCTTATTTGCTTTCTATCTTCTAAGAATTCTTCACTTTTTCTTATTTTCCAATGTACTTATGAATTATTTCAGTCTTTGAGAAAAAAATGGAAAATATCAAGTGTTTTCTGATATTTCAAGGAATGTTGAGTATTAAGGGAACGAAGCCATCATCCCATGTACCTAAAACACTTTCAAGTGTTACAGTATTCTTGTTTTCCCAATCTTATTCTCTTTTTTTGATATCTTAGCTTAATTTCCCTATAAAATACAGTGGGAAACAGAGACGAAGTACTTTTCAGGGAATATAATCCAGAGAGAAGGAGTTAGAGGCAATGAGATGAAGTGGAAAAGCTGGGAGAACCAACAGAAAGATGTAGATGGAGATGGCTACTGAGAGAGCGACTAGTTGCTCCATTCTACAGGACTTTCTGATGGGTCATATGAAATGCATTTCAGGACCATCTCTGGGGGAGGGGATAAATAAAGAAGTAATCATTCACCATCTGGTTTCTTATTTGCCAAAAGTTCACCCTGTAAGACTTGAACTCCCTGCACTTCTGAGTTGTGCATGTGAACCCAGAAGCAGTTCCCAGAGGGTCCTGCCTCCTAAACACCACCCCACTACACACCCCACCACTATTGTATCTGTACAGAAGCCCTGTGACAGGAAGTTGGTGGTAGATGGCAAGGCCTGAAGTGAAGTGCTGTCAGGTAGCATCTGAGTGAAGCTAGTAATATCCTGAACAGAACTGGTCCCACAGCAGTGACCGGCATAAAATCAGTTGATGCCAACAGAATCTGATGAGCTATCTAAAAGGCAATTGACCTTTTGAATTTTCAGAGTCCTCCCTGAAAACCATAAAGTAATTAAAGTTTGAAGTCTTAGAGTAAGATAAGCCACAACAGATTAATGTTTTATACACTGCCAATTTTAGAATATACCCTTCAAATCACCCTTCTTGTCTTGTGCTACCTATTTATGCATGCATGTGTATGAGTGCATGCATGTGTGTGTGTGTGTGCATGTATTTGTATAAGTGGTTTCTTTCCATCTCCAAGATGGCCCTGACGCTTTCTGTGTGTGAGATAGAAGGCATAGAGCAATCTAGCTCTTAAGTTTCACAAGAGATGACTTTTTGTGAGCTCTTTGAAAAAATGGAAAGTTGTCTTAATGTCCTGTTTAATTCCTCCAAATGTGAGCAAAACATGGCCTTTCCTCTATGAGTACACACCCCTAGTGTGTCTTTGTGTGTCCAAATTCCTTCTTCTTATAAGGACATTAGTCAGATTGCGTTAGAATCCACCCTAATGGCCTCATTTTAACTTAATCACGTCATTAAAGGCCCTATGTCCAAATGCAATGACAATCTAAGGTACTGGGTGTTAGAGCTTCAACATATGAATTTGAGGGGAATATAATTCAGCCCATAACGCTTCCCTCGTTCTCTAGATACCTCACTCCCACCATTTGAACAAGCCCAGGCCAAGTTCCTAGATGGCCAGCCTACTCTCAGAAGCAAAGCTGCCCAGCTGACCTGTATCTCACCACAAACACATAAGAAAATCCAACTGAGACCAAGAGAACCATCCAGCTGAACCCAATCTAGCCTGCAGACCTATATAACTGTGAGCTAAACAAATGGTTGTTGTTTCAAGCCACTACATTTAGAGGGGGCTTGTTACATAGCAGTAGCTGATTGAGACACTAACTATATAATTAGAATGTATTGAGAACTTACCCTATTCATAGCTATATCAGTCAGAATTCTTTGGTTGAAACCAATAGAACCATCTCTGGTTAACTTAAGTAAGCAGGAATTCATTAGAAAGATAGCATGCTGACAGAATCGGTGGGAAAACTTGGAAATAGATAAAAACACAAGTAGCTGTGAAGTCCAGGGAACAAGAACTATTCTACAATTTTGTCTGAGTGACACGCTGCCAGTGAAATAAAAAATAAATAAATAAAAAAAAGATTCTGAGGCCAGCAGGGCCCACTGGTGGTTAAAAAGTGATTTAATGAAACGTGCAACGGATGTGTAGCTGGAGTGCCTGAGTTCCTCCCCATCCCTGCTGCTCACTGGTGCTTGTGGCCACGTCCATAGTGTTAACCTTTCATATGTGCAAAATGACAATTACCATCCAAGCCTAGACTAATTCAGGGTGTAGGCTTTCTTTCTTCTTTTGAATTAGTCTGTTCTTTATCTTGAAAATTTTCAAACTTATAGGAAAGTTGGAAGAAAATTACAATGAACACTTTCATATCCCTCACCAAGAACTACCAACTTTTAACATCCTGCCTCACTCCTTCCAACCATCTCTCTATCTGCCTTCTTCCCTTGGCTCATGGCCCACTTCTTCCATCTTCAAAGCCAGTAACATCGGGCTGAGTCCTTCTCACACTGCCATCTCACTGGTTCTCTCTCTCCTTTCTCCCTCTTCCATTTATAAGGACTCTGCTGATTACATTGAGCAACCCAAATAATCCAGGATAATCTCTCCATCTTAAGGTCCTTAACCTCACTCCCATCTGCAAAATTCCTTTCAGCATGTAAAGTGGCATGTTCCTGGGATTAGGGCGTGAACATCTTTGGAGGCCATTACTCTGCTGCCACAGCATCCCAGCATGTATTAATGATGCTTGCTGGAATCAATTTTATCATGTTGGAGACTACAAAGTGCGGATTGTTCTATCATTCATTCTGCATTTAATAGTTGGCATTCTTCTGTATAAGGGGGAAAAAATCTCTCTCTCTCTCTCTCTCTCTCTTTCTGGATATCACTGTGGACTCATGGACTTTTTAAAATGTGTTACCACTACTATTTACGTTGTGTTCTTGACAAGACCCAGTTAGTCTTTGAATACTTCACTGTTTTCTGGCATAAGAAGTACCAGACTCACTTTGTACTCTCCCCACTTTGGCTGCTTCTTTAAGAAATTCTGATTTCTTTTAGTGGATTACGGTATTTACAACCAAGATCAGGGTGCTAGGAGTGCTCGCTGCCACTGTAGCGTCATTGCTTTCAGGTCTTTCCAGGGGAGAACAAATGTACGTAGTCAGCTAGTTCTGTGTGTGTGTGTGTGTACACATAATATATGTTCGTTCTCTCTTATTTATATAATATAAATATATAAACTAATACCTGTATACAGATGTTTTTAAATTGTGTATTTATATTAATAACTCCAATCTAAATTTAATATCACAGAGTTCTTCCTTACTGTCTCTCCATCCTGTATGTGTAACTCTAGTGAAAATCCTGGTTTCCACCAATATCAATATATCAATTCATTTATTCTACCCTAAAATACACACAAAATAGTTTGAGAATTACAACAGTAATACTGCTGCCAAGGGCAAACTACTAAATATGGTTTAAGATTTCCTTGTAGTTCTTTTGTTGTCTTAGATTACATCCCAGTAAAGAAGTATGTGTTTCAACATACTCCAATTAAATATCTTCTCTGTAGTTGTTATCAGTTTGATATACAAGTAGGGTTGCTCCTGTTAGTAAACAATGTTAGAGTTTGACTTTTCTATCCTTTTTCATTTAATTTTTTTGAATATGTACATTGTTAATGTGGTTTAAAAGTCAAAGCTATTTAAAATGTACACTCAGAAGTCTTACTTCCACATCCTTTCTACTCCATTCCCACATCCCCTATTGTAATTCATTTCATTACTTTTTCATTTACCATTTGTATTTTTTTAAAAATAAGGAAAAGCATGTACATATTCTTATATGTATAAAGTAGGAAACTACTTTATGACTAGGTTATTTCTCTTGTTTCATCCAGTGACTCCAAGTTGTCAAGGAGAAAGGGAACTGGAAGAAGAGAGCCTGGCATAGGTGGCAGAAGTCCTGCACCTGCCCACACCCCAGAGACTGGAAAAGAAAGTGCTTTTTGAGTTTAAGGGTTTAAGAATTAACTAGCAAAGGAGAAGAGCTGCAAACTCCATATGATGAATCGTCAGGGGCAGAGACCCTGGGCAAGCCCCAGGCTCCTCAGTTATAGAGAAGGAGAAAAGCAGCCACACCTTCCCGGGCCCAGAGAGGGAGGGGAGCTGGTAGTTAGGACAAAAGGACACAGCAGTGACTGTCAGAAGGGACTGTGTAACTGGAGCACGACAGGGACACAGCTGTTCGGCAAGGAAAGTAAATGGTGATGGAACCAATGACCAGGAGCCAACATGCCGGCTGTCTGTCTCTGGGATAACTCCTCAAAGCAGATCAAGACCAAGAAGCAGAGCCCCAGAGGTTAGCAGTAACCCCCAGAAGGAGGAAGAGGAAAGGAAATGTCATGATTTTGCTGTTGTTGTTGTTGTCCTTTTAAACCCCAAATCACTGACTTGTCACCAAGGAATGGCTTATTGCCAGTAGCTAGATTAGGTTCTGCTATCAGGCGGAATGCAGGCTTGAGATAGAGATTAAATGCAGTTATACGTAAACAAGCAAAGCTACATTTTGGACACCATTTAGTGGCCTTTGAGAACGTTTTGCCTATGGGCACTTTTCCAGGGAGAAAGTCTATAATTTTAACCAGATTTTCAAAAGACCCTTGTATCAAAACAGGTTAAGAACCACAATGTTTGCTTAACAGAAACAACATAAGGGCAAGAAAAAATAGACCAACGCGCTCATTTCATTACAACAGCTGCATTTTACATTTTCTCTGATCACTGGACAATTTCCCTCTCCTCTATCTTACCTGCCTGGGTGTTCTCATCTTCACTCACCAGAATGTCATTCATTCTGCTGTAGCCTATCACGTAGACTTCTTTTCTTTTCTTTCTCTTGTTCCCATCTATTTCCCCTGGTGTCTTACGTTTACAGCTGTGTGATAAATCGTCTCTCTTCTAATAATCGTTGATTCTTCAACTAATGCTTATTGTGGTTAGTACATTCCTTTCTAATTCATAAATCTAGATAGGTCAGTTAAAGTTTATATTGTTTGCTTTATATGTTTGCATTTTCAATAAAGCAAAGTTATGTATTAACATACAAGGTACATTTCTGTCTATTTTGAAGGATTTTTAAGAGAGAAGCAGTGTACCATGGAAAAACAGGCAACTAAGGCAGCCCTCAGTGGTCTGTGTTCTAATCCTAACTCTGCCAAGTATTTACCTGTGCAACCCTGTGCATCTCTGGCTGGTATTCCCTCAGATGTGAAATCAGTTCACTAAATGACTCTGAGGCAGCGTGCGGCAGGGTTGTGGGCCAGGTTACTGGGAAAACAAATAGAGACAGACATATCTTTTGATTACTTTCTCTACAAGGTTCACCATCGTGCTTTCATGTAGATTCTTATAATGTCTTTACATTATGGCCTTCAAATTTTTTATGTCCTCGGGGCCAGCCTGGTGGCACAGCGGTTAAGTGTGCACATTCCGCTTTGGCAGCCCGGGGTTCACCAGTTTGGATCCAGGGTGGAGATGTGGCACCGCTTGGCAAGCCATGCTGTGGTAGGCGCCCCACATACAAAGTAGAGGAATATGAGCACGGATGTTAGCTCAGGGCCAGTCTTCCTCAGCAAAAAGAGGAGGATTGGCAGCAGATGTTAGCTCAGGGCTGATCTTCATCAAAAAAAATTTTTTTTACGTGCTCATGTGTTTAATAATGTGTTGAAACACACAAATTTCGGAGAATGTAGACTAAGAGCTGTTGTTCCTCATGTCCACTTATCTTTGCCCCTGGCCAGGGTAGCACTTGGGTCAATTTCCAAGCAAGAAGTAAACACATCAATAACACTGTTGTCCCCTTTCCCTACTACGAGTTTTCAATCACATGGAGAGGTAATATAGAGTATTATACCTCGGGATGAGGAAGAGGGAGTTTTGAACAATTCATTAAAATACAATAACTTTTACATTTCAAGAACAATTTTTAAATCTCTCAAATATGAAGCTCATTGAATTTGGGGCTTTTGTGGCTGACGCTCCACAACCACCCTTTACACTCACCACCTCCACAGGGATAATCGCAAAATTTTAGGCTGAAAACCACATGATCACTGGTCAACATGTTTTTCCATTATTCCAAATCAGTGGCTTTCAAACTGTTATTATTTGAACAAACTCTTTCCTAGTGAAATCTTACCTCAAACCCAACATATGAGAGAGAAAAGCTGAGCTGTCTGTCCTATTGGAATAGAAAAGGGATGAGTAACAGTTCTGTCTCCTTGGCCTCACTCTCTGTGCCATAACTATCACAATCCTTATCTGTGACATAACAGCATAAAAATTACCAGTGTGGTGCTTTCAAGGATCTGGGCCCACGGAATTATGGGTACTGCCGGTCAGTCCACATTCATTTATTCAACATACATCTAGTATCTACTACGCATCAGGCACTACGTAAGATGCTGGAGATACAGTAGTGAATAAAACAAACTAAAATCCCTACCCACTTAAGCTTGCAGTATACTGGTGGAGATATACAAAAAAACAAAAATAAATAACAAGATATATTATGTTTAAAATAGTGATGATTCTAAAGGGAAAAAATAAAGCAGAAAAGGGGGTAAAAAATGTGTGCGTGATCAAGACAGGAGACTGAAATTTTAGACTGGATAGTGAGAGAAGGCCCCTTTCAGAAGGTAATGTTTGCATAAAATTTCCTAAGAAAGTGAAGATGGGAGTTGATATCTGAAAGAAAAGCAATCAAGGAAGAGAAAACAGAAAGTTCAAAGACCCTGAGGAAAGAATTTTCCTGTGTGAAGACAGCAAGGAGGCTGGCGTGGCTGAGTGAGGGGGCGAGTAGTAAGAGAGGAGATTGATCTCTCTATGGTAAAGCTTAATCACAAGAAGTAGCTAATATTCGACAGCTTTTCACCTAACAAACAGCAATTTTATATGGCTTAACGTAACACTCACAAGAAAGTACTTAGTACAATATAAGTGGATTGTTTACACAGGTGTGTGAGGGCAGGGACTAAGGATACTTAACAAGCAATTCCTTCCCAACATCCTGTCTAATTTTAAAATTTCTAAAACGGAAACTCTGTCCACAGTCAATCAAGATATGTGGTCTGGCCTCAAAAATGCAGGAGACAGAGCACTGGGCTAAGTGGCCTGAGTCCTGTCCTGACACCCCCATACCACATAGACTCTGAGTGCAACTGTAAAGTGAAAATGATATGTGCTCTCCTGATCTCACCCAAAACCACCCAAGACAATGAGTTTAGTTACATCTCTACTGACATTTGGTTAGAATTTTTCTACCTCAGCCAGTCACCTGGCACCATTACAGGTTCATGAGCAGGATGCCCAGAGGATAGGGGAGGCATTTTTGTTGCTATATGGATTTACCTCAAGTCCCATTGAGAACTCTAGCCCTGATGAACAGGACTAGATTATGTGGAAGCCAAGAAACTCCTTTGGTGCCTCTGACCCAAAGCCTACACTAAAATCAAGTGCAGCAGTCTCCTCTACCCCTTTCCATAGATCAATCCAAGGAGAGAGTGCCACTCCAGATGCATGAGAAGAGCAAGCCAATGAGGTCCATCCAAAGAAAGTCAATCCAAGAGGATATATCAAGAGCATACTAGTCAATTGGGGCTCTCATCATAAGCATCAGAACATACTCTGAGTAACTTAACCACAACAGGAGGGAAATGAGGTACTTCACAGAATCCTTAGGAAGGACAAGAATTTGGACAGCTCTGGGGATCTAAGGAGCAGCACCTTAGAGAGGATCTCTGTAGGTCTCTAGTATTAAAAATGACTCAACTCCAATAATTTTCTATGCTGGACTCATTCTTTTTGGACCAATTTTTTAACCTATTTAATAAAATTTCCTAATAAGAGTGTCCACAGTCAACTGAAATCATGTGTGTCTAAATGATGCAGAGAAAGGAGCATTGGCCTAAGTTCAAACTCCCAGGAGAGACTCCACTGGTCTTACTTGAGGAGTCACAGCCCACCACTGGACAGAGGACTGGTGCATCTTGAGTTATTGTCTTATGAAGAAAGACCATACAGAATGGAGGAAGATTAAAGTCTCCTATGGGAAACCAGATCTCGCTGCAAAAAGAAGAGGAAAGGGATGGTGGACACAGATGTCAGATATGTACTATGGCCTGCCAGGCACTTTGGCTTAATAAATGTCCTTGCCTATAATTTTGGACCCATCCTTGGAAAAGGTGCGAAAGAGGGCCCTAATGCTAGAAATATATCGTGCTTTGTTTCCTTCCCCTGTAAACTCTAGTGGGGGTCAACCAAAAAAGTTATGCCTGATTTTATAAATTTTTTTTTTTTTTAAAGATTGGCACCTGGGCTAACAACTGTTGCCAATCTTCCTTTTTTTTGTTTTTCTGCTTTATCTCTCCAAACCCCGCCCCCCAACCCCGTACATAGTTGTATATCTTAGTTGCAGGTCCTGCTAGTTGTTGGATGTGGGACACCGCCTCAACCTGGCCTGACAAGCAATGCCATGTCCGCACCCAGGATCGGAACCCTGGGCCGCCGCAGCGGAGCACACAAACTTAACCACTCAGCCACGGAGCCGGCCCCTGATTTTATAAATCTTGATACTGATTCCATGTATCTGCTGGAACCAGTTAGGCAGAAACTCTCTGGATTTAAAAACATGCTTTTGTATTGTCTTAGAAGCCTATACGATGAGTCAGGATTGAGAATCAATTATATTTACCCCAAGGCCATATCATACACAGTCTGCGACGTGACTTCATCCTGTTTTCCAAGCAGACCTGAAAGGGCTAAAAGATATGAATTGAGTACAAAGATAACTCAGAAAACACACCCTCACACATATAAATGCCCAAATCTCATGATATTTGCCCAAATATCTGAAATTTTAGTAATAAAAAACTCTTCACATTATCCATGTAATTTTTTTCTAAAGTAAACTCCTCCTCTGTTGGCCCACAGAAAATGAAAATCCTAAAATATATATGAAAGCATAGTCTCTTCCCTCAGCTCTTTGTACTTCTTATTCTGTATTCTGCTCAGTTCCAGCCAGAAGCGTTTAACCTTGGTACCTAGCTAGAACCTGGATTCCTCCTTCAGTAGATAAAGACAAACACATCTTCTGCCAGAAATGATTTGTTTCTTCAGCTCCCCCAGAGTTGTGATTTTTCTAACCCCAAATCTTCCATGACTCACTTCTTCAAGTTGAAGAGAATCAACAGAAAACATAAGTTTATCACAACATCAGCTCCACTCTTGCAAAATTTAAGAAACTCAAGCAAATCCCTAGAACTAGCCTATATGCAAAGGAATAACGGGTTTACAATTCAAAAATCTGCTAACATGCAAAATCATCTCTCAAATCAAAGCACGTATTACAACCAATTCCATATGAGTTAAGAGGCATAGGCCATTCCAAGTGAATGTAGAAGTGAATTCCAAGTCAATGTTATCCATTAGAAGGTGGTAAAACAAAAGGTGTAGAAAAACAGAAAACGTGCTATGGTTTCAGCTTCATCAGTGTGCAGCCTGGAATCCAGCATATGCCAACTTTAAATTCATTTGGGAGGAATTTCTGAAGAAGTTGATTGTGACATTATGATTCCCATATCCTGGAAGAAAAAATCCACAACCCATTCAGACTTGTCATTCTCTCAAAAAGTAGCTTCTGTTACTTCTTACATAGATCAGAAATGTACAATGGGGGGACTTCCAAACTCCAGGTCTTTCTTAAAGACCTCCTCTTTCCCTGGGGATCCATTCTGCGTGGTAAATTTCTTGATTTAACTTTCAAGTCTCCAAGATCTTAACACTCTAATTTTAAATTAAGTGCGAGGAGTTCTGCTCCATTAGTTCCGGAGAGGTTTTTCCTTCCCCAGGGACCAAATGTGGTTTCTCTGGTACACAATTTTATTCTTTTCTACATTTTCCTTCATAACATTTGTGACAACTTATAATTCAATATCATGTGATTATATAAATATGTCTGTCTCCCCATCTAACGTCTAAGCTCCATGAGGGTAGGAACATTGAGCCTCTGCTGGTTTGCTCGCCATTATAGTATCAGCACAGAGCTTAGTGCCTAGAAGAAGCAGGCTCTGCAAACATTTGTTGAATGATTAAATCACCCAGATCTGAACCCTGTCTCTCTGGAACTTGAAATGGTAGAGTGGAAGGGAAACCAGAGCTTTCCTTAGAGATCAGTAGACAAGAAAGCACTTGAACAGAAAAATGCTAGAAAAAAGAATAAAGGCAATAGATCATTTGACCTATTTGGTTCTGAAGATGAGCATTCGCTCTAATAATTCTAGGTTTTATTGCAAATAACACAATATATTCAACCTCTTCAAGTGGAAAAAACATATTGGATAGATTCAAGTTCAAACTCAGCTTCAAAGTAATTGTAGCACATGTGCTTCTTACCACTTAGATGGCTTTATAAATTCTACAACTATTGGTGCCATAGAGAAGCACAACAGAAAGTATTAACTACTAAATAGAACTGAATCGAGAAAAATCAATTTAATTTTTCAAAATACATTTTAGGGAATATAGATTTAGCCTACTTCAAATAAAAGTAGTATTCAAAATGTATTGGCTTGACAAAACATAAATATGTGTATTTTTCAAATCGGGAGGCTGAGAATATGTAATGTCCTTTATGCCTTATTATTTCAACAATTTAGCCAAAATTTACAACAGGCCAGACTAGAAGTTTATTAAATGTGCTTCCAGTTCCACATGAAATGTCTAGGTTGCCTTCAGGAGGGATGGGATGTCTCCAAAAGGAAGTATCCTATGCAACCCAAGCAGACTTCCCACTCCCACCTCATCAGCTTGAGCAGCTAGCTTTTGTGTGTTTTACAAATTAGGTTTCTCCAGAAAGTTTCTTTGAAGAAAGGATACCAAGGATTATTTTTGAAAGTGCTTGAAAATAATTGGGCTAAACCAGCACATCACATTTTTATCTAGCTATATATACTTTGAAGAGGAAAATGGCCACTCTAAGTTGGTAAGTGGTGTTTTGATCATTAGGACTCAATTGTCTAGCGTTATTCTCAACTACCTGCTCCTACGTTTCACAGCTTTCTTCCAAATCACCTGGGGAAGAGAGAGTGTGGAAAATCTAGAAAAGTTTTACAAACATAATAACCCTCAACTCTAAATAATTCAGTTCCTGTTACTTTCTCTAAAGCATTCCCATAGCCTTATTTTGACCTAGCAGCATTTCTGCCTCTGGTCTGTCATGATATTTTTAAGATACACTTCAGCTCAAGCATTCACTTTAAACTCCTCTGAAAGTGTCACTTTAAAAAGGAATGTTATTTGTCAGAATATTTGTATTTTTAGGGTAAGAGTTCAAAAGGTTTTATAAACACTAACTTCTCAAAAGAGCAGTAGCAGGGGTAGGTAAAAATCCCATGAAGTTTTCCAGATAATACAGTATATTAATACTTGGTTTAGACCAGCTACCGTCTCCACATTTGTGACTATATCATGGCTAAATATCTGGAGCCTTAAATGATACTTGTGCTGATCCCCACTACATTTAATCTAATCGTTGTTGGGTTATTTCCTCCTTCACTCATGATCATCTGTGTACAGTTTTCACGTTGCCTTCTGGTTAAATTGCTGCGTCATGAGAATCACTGCAACTCCTCTGACAGGAAGGAGACAGTATACATGCAGTTAAGATCATAGAGTAGGGAATCACCGTTTTTGGATTCAAATATCAGCTCACTAACTGTGTGATCTTGGGTAAGTTACCCTCTCTGCACCTGATTCCCCATGTGTAAAATGAGAATAAGAGGAGAACTTGCTATAGGATTGTTGCGAGAACTAAACTAGGGTATCTGGCCCAGTAACTGCTGCATATTCACCACTGTTGTTAACAGCTCGTAGATGTCAGCAATGGAGTTAGGGATTCAATCTGGGCTCCAGGTGTCTCTCAACCCAAGAAGTCAGTGACCATTCAATTATTTAGAGACCAAGGGTATTATGTTCTGTAAGACAACTTTTCTAGATTTTTCTCTTCATGGTGATTCAAAGGAAGGATATAAAAAGCATAAGAGCTGGTGGTTGAAAATAATTACAAATAGTTTCACCCTAATTACCAACATTGGGATGTGAAAATAAGAATCTCCTTATTCAGATCCATATTTGAGCCATTCAGCTTGTGTTGTGTTTCCAATTAAAGTTACAGAAAGGAAGATTAGGGGTCTTTCATAACTCTGTCAATCCTAAATAAATATGACTCAACCCTTTTTAAGTGCGTTTTCATTCCCTACCAACAGCACTTCTTGACATCTCTCAACAGGTTGTCCTCAACTAGGCCAATTAGTGCTTCTCTATATTTCTATTAAATGTCCCTCTCAAGTTCCTAAAGGAGCTTCTCTCATCGTAGTTCTTTGAGAATTTTTTGAACACGTCCTTCTTTCTCTTATCCAGATTGTTTGTGATTTTACTGAAATTAATCAAGTTCCTGCCCAGTCTTTGGGTTTCCAAATATAGGTCTACTACACATTTTCACATAGGAGCCCCTATTCTCACCCCTGTTCCCCGACCTCTTCCTCCTCATGCTTACCCTTCATGCATGTGTGCATGCTCGTGCACAAGCGCACTCACACACACTCATTCTCTTCAGTTGATTTTTTTTCTGGTTTTCTCTAATTCTAATATCTTTTCTGTTGTTAACGGACAAAAATTTTCCACCATCTTTCCAGTACAGATGTATCAGAATTTCTAGAAGAAAGAAAGATAACGCATCTTGTTTTCAGTATCTCCCTTGAAGATGACCAATATTTTCTTTGAGGTTTTGGCCTCAGCGGCGTATTGAATGAATGTCCTCAGAGAACATTTTACAATGATTCCCAAGTCCTTTCTCACCAGGGTTCTGCCTTCTAAATCATCAATGGCTTTACCGAACTTAGAGGGTTCCAAAAGTGAGGCCAGTTTGTGACTGAAACACTGTTTGCTAAGTTAACTTACATGAATCTCAACAACCAAAATAAAGAGAAAAAAACCTACTAATGAAGAAAAATATATCGTGTAGCCTTGGTTTTCTATTTGGGCTTGTTCATTATTATTTTGGCATTTCATAAATTCGTTAGATGTCAAACATAAGTTGATAATATGAGTTAGGAATGGCATGAAAATGAGGTTTATGAGAAATAAGTTGAGCATGTTCATCACACCTGGTGATTATAAAGACACCTTGACCCTGAGTGCTCTATTCCATGTGTTCAGTTAGTTGGGGTTGTGATGGAATCCCTGGGCCCCTATGCCTTTACCCCTTCTCACATGAGTGAAGAGGGGAAGACAAATACTGCACCCTTGAAAAGTCAAAGATCGCTTCCCAAAACAATTTTATGTTTTCCATCTTGGGAAATCCTGAAGGAGGCTATCTATGTGGTAACTCTGAATGTGCTATTGAAGCTACAGAGAAAAAGAAGCTTTTTTGTACTTTGAAATGCCTACAGAGGGAGGATGAATATACACCAGAGACAGCTGTTTGACCTAGATTTATCAACACCCTATAGTTGAATTCATCTTAGTGCACAAGTCATTTACTATCTTGACTAGAGAAAAACTACCTGCTCAGAAAGGGAATAAAACAAAGCCTTGCTACATTTTTTTGACTTGTTTTTCTTACTTGGGGGAGAAAAATGATTTTCAAATGTGTTGATTATTCTGAGCTATGAGTTTGAAAACAACCAAGAAAAACTTTAGAAATACAAAATGAAGAGCCTGTCTATAGTTTCTGTAGGAAAATAATTGTATGCTACAGAATATTTCTGATATCCCAAGAAAAACTAATTGTTTGTGTGACTATAAGGCACATATTCATTAGGTTTTTTTGGAATCTTCCATTCCCCAAGATCCCTGTATTCATTAAGACAGTGGTTCTCTACAGTGGGCAATTTTGACCCCTAGGGGAATTTTGGCAAATGTCTGGAACTTTTGGCAATGTCTGAGGGCTGGGGTTGCTGCTGGCATATAGTGGGTAGAGAACAGGGATACTGCTAAACATCCACCAGTGCGCAGAGCAACCCTTGGCCAAAAATGAATTACCCAGCCCAAAATGTCAATAATGCCAAAGTTGAGAAACCCTGCAATTAGAAATGAGAGATTTGAGAAAGGAAAGCTGACACAAAAAACAGACTGCTGGGGCAATGCCTTTGTGGGGAAGCTGCTGAGCTTCTCAACAATTCCTAGTTCCCCTGGAAATCCTAAGCACGCAAAGAATTGACCAAGGCAGACAAAGTACAGTTTTATTATACAGAGTACAGAGTTCCATAAAGCTGGTTTGGAGAACACCATGAGGAACTGAGGCCAAATCTGAGCTTCCTCAGCCTTTCCCCTTAATTGGAGGCAGCTTTTCTCCTTAATTGGAAGCTTGATCTATCTTACCTACCCAGGAGGTGCCCAGGAGCTGGCACAGTCACCCACCATGCTTAAGTATCACTTCAATATTGCTAACTCCTAGGAAGCAGAACTGAACAACCCTCCACTCTATGGAAACATGGTATGAAGGTGAATAAATATTACCCCCAATCACCAAATCCCATAAATGTCAAAAAGCTCTGTTTGCACAGGAATAGCACAGCAGTGGCAGGTCCAATTGTGCAAGGCAGTTGTTTGTGGTTCTCCTAATCCACAACACAACTGTCTCTTTGACTTTCTTACCATTCTCTTTGCCACTCATGCTGCTCCAGCAACACTGGTCTACATGCTGTTCTTCCAATGTGCCAGGCATGAGTCCGATGCTCCAGCACAAGCTTCAGCACTTACACATCTTCTAGCAGAATGTTCTTTGCCCAGAAATCCCTCACTTCATTCAGATCTCTGCTCAACTGATACCCTCAGTGACCATCCATTCCTGCACCTCCCACCTCCACAATTCACTAGGCTCTTACCTTGATTTAGTTTTCTTATCACACTTACCACACCCTGCTATTATACATATGCATCTGCTTATTGTCTCTCTCCCCTCTCCCCAGTAGAATATAGGCTCCATGAGAGCAGAGACTTTGCCTAATTGTTCAATGTTGTATCTCCAGTGCCTAGAATACTGCCCGGCACATTGTAGGCACTTAACATAAGTTTTTAAAATAAATATATTAAAAACCTTTCTATTTGTTTTTTTGCTCCTTCTCCATTTCCAACCCACTAACTATTCCTAAAACTCTTAAACTCACCATTTTCTGATTTTGGTGTTATCCTTTCTCCTTCTTTGATTAAGTATTAAGTCAGTCACTGTTACTAACCACTTTGTTGGCCCTTGGAGCTAAAAAGTTTGCTGAACTTTCAATAAACATATACTGAACACCAGCTGTAAGTGATGGTTCTGAATGTCATGGGAAATAAAAAGAAAAGGAGGAGCCTGGCCTTGAGCTGTGAGAGGAAAGTAGGAGAAGGAAAGCGTTCACACCAACAGTCTAATGTGAGAACACAAGAGAGCTATACCTAAATGAAGAACAGTGCTATGAGAGGCCACAAGGAGGCCAGATGATTCTGCCTGTGGAGATTATGAAAGGCTTCCTGGAAAAACTGGTGTTTGGGGGGAAAAAAGCTAGAAAAGCAGGCAAGTGATAAACAGGAAGGATTAGGGAGAAAAGACAATCTAGGTAGAATTATGAGAAAATAAACGTCAAGTATATTAGACTAATAGAGTTTGGTGACAAGGTAGATAAGGAGATGAAATGAATCAACCAACCTGAATCTCAATGGATCAACTGTAATATGATAAAATGATGGCTCCCAAGACCTCATGACAGTACAGCTATGATAATAGTGATAACATTGATGCCATTAACAAAAATCAGAGGGGGGGCAACTTTGGGGTGAGGAATGATTAGTTTGGTTTCTACCACCCTGAGTTTCAGAGTCCAGAACAACCCTCAGAGTGTGGTAGACCCTTGTTTCTGGCTGTGTGGCTTTGTGGCTTTGCTCTGTGACCCTCTTAGAAGTCCTATAAGCTAAATGATATCATTAATGACATTATTTATCCTCATAAAGTAGCCAGAGTAGATTCTGTTGTTTGCCAATACAACTTGTGTTCAATAGAAAGCCCATCAAGCAAAACTTTTCCCACTTTATTTCTTATAGACCTCAACTAATTCTATTAGGTTTGACTGTATGAAATGGCCATTTTTATAGGACAAAAAATGGTTAAATATTGGCAATTTTATGCCAGTGCTGTAGTGATAAGCACATACTCTGGAATCAAAGAAACCTGGGTTTAAACTCTGGCTCTGAATTTATCGTGTGATTTATATTCTCTAAGCCTCAGTTTCCTTGACTATAAAAGAGGAAAAATGATCTGAATGTTTTATAGGTGTTGTGAGGATTAAGTGAAAAGATACATGTGAAGCCGTTAGCACGATACCAGGCACATTTTATCCTTCTTCCCTTCTACTGCAGAGGACATATGCCCCTCCTTATCGTCTGGATTTCCTTTATCTTTTCTCTTCTTCTTCTATGATCATTACTTCCCTAATATTCCCTCCCTCCCACACTTACTATTGATTTCTCCCCACTCTCTGCAACCATGCTCAGGTCTTCAATATCAGAACAAAACTTTACCTAACTCCTGCGATAGCCTGAATATTTGTTCCCCCACCCCCAAATTCATACGTTGAAACCTAATCCCCAAGATGATGGTACTACAAGAATGGGGTCATCGCGAGGTGATTAGGTTGTGAGAGCAGAGCCCTCATGAATAGGATAAGAGCCCTTATAAAAGAGACTCCATGTGAGGACGCAGGAAATGATAGCCGTCTATAAACAAGGAAGTGGGCCCTCACCAGACACAAGACACCGAATGTGCCAGTGTCTTGATCTTAGACTTCCCAGCCTCTAGAACCATAAGAAATAAACCTCTGTTGTTTATAAGCCATCCAGTCTATGGTATTCTTTTACAGCAGCCCAAACTGACTAAGATAACTACATCAGTCCCTTCTGGCTACACTGCTATTTTCCTCATTCTTTCAGCAAACTTTTATGTATAATTTATAATCTCTGATTCTACTTCCTCAGGGTCCACCCATCTATAACTCCCTGAAGTAGAATAATTGTTCCACAACTCTACTGAAATGGTCATCTCAAACATCACCAATGACCTCTAAATGAACAAATTTAGTGAGCCTTTCTAAATTGTAGTCCCTTTGGATTTCTTTGAATTATTTGAAACTGGCAACCACGCACTCTGTCATAAAACCCTGGCAAGATTTCAAGATGTGAAATCCTCTTAGGTTGCTCTTCCATGCCTATATTAGTTCAGTCACCAATTCACGTTGCTCTTCCTTCTCAATGTCTCCCATATCTTATCCCCCTATCCCCACCATTCTTTTTCCATTTAAATATTTAAATCAGTCTTTACATATATCTAAAACTTGTCATCAAGGGAGGAGTGTATATGAGTAAATAATTTTTTTTTCACTTTCCAGTTAAACTAGTAGGTGGAAGAGGGAAATGACTAACTCAATGACAATAGGGATTACAAAGACCAGCTGGGTTGGAGTCCTCAAAAACTAGTTGTATTGAAGGAACTGCCGTATTCATTTCAAAGTAGGCAAAGTTAATCTATCTGACCCCGGAGCCATGGCTGTGAAGCTTTCTAGGGGCATATGCCTGACCATCAGAGATTGCAGGGGGAGCATAGGGAAGGAGGTGAACCCTTTCAGCAAAAGGAGAACTACAAAGGAGATGTAATTAATTGGCCTCCTCTGCTAAAGCCTTATCAGTGCCATCCCTAATGCGCCACCTATCTCCTTGGAGCACATGTTGAAAAATCAATCCCTGGGGCCTTGGATAAGCCTGATAGTGGCTGTTGCCTTTTCTTTTTAAACTTATTCTCCCTAAATAATCTCCTCTGACTTCTTACAATATAAGACATGTTTTGCCCCAAAACATGTTTTCCATGAAATCCTTAACCTAGATAGTCTTATTAAATAAATTCTTTTTTATCTTGAGTTTAAATTTGGGTCTGTCTTTAAATATATCTAAAATTGTCACCAAAGGAAAATTATAATAGATCTGACCACATAATTCTTTAAATTCCTGATTAAACTCAGTTCTTAAATTCATTTCTGTGTAACTACATTTTTTTCAAAAAACAATTTGCACTTGGGTGAAATATTCAAATCATGTTGTACATGTTTTTAAGAGTCTGTTTCTCCATTTTCAAGAGAACACAGTTCTTAAGTATAATTTATTTTCAATGCTTTCATCAAAAACACCCAGGAGGATTTCATTTTTATTTTCCTTGAGAAAATCAGATAAATGTTATTACTACAAGTTGGCATGGGACAACTATTTTAAAATTCGTGCAGTACTTTATTTGAAGATAATACATTCAGATATGCTTTTGGGTGACAATAGTTCTAATTGCAGCATCTTTCTTTTCTCTTTCTTTTAATATAACTAATCTCTCTTTATTCTGTGGTCAAGTCTTCCCATCTTTCCTAATACAGCAACCACAAATCTTTTCTCCAATCTGCAAGACTGAAAGTTATGTGAAGTACTATTTTTTTTCCAGTTAAAGTAGAATTTTTCATCTCTTGAAAGAAAATGAAATAAGAACCAACAGAAAATGAGGCTAAAATCACCTTGTCAGGAATGACTGAAGGCTACCGAGAAAATGAACAAGGAAAAAGAGAAACAAACATTCAAATGAATATAAATGGATGGAGCAGACTGCAAAGAGAAGTAAATAGGTCTCTGAGAAAAATGGCAAGAAAGCAGACGTTTAGGAAGTATACAAAATCCCCTTGGCTCAGCTGTTCTTACTTCACTGCACTTCCTGCCACGTTCTTGGTAGACTTAAGACCTCCGTTACTTATTTTATTCATATAAACTTCCCCTGATCACTAGAGCTCTAGATCCACTAGAGCTTCTGTCTTTCTAGAAGACAAATTAAATTGACAAGCATTTGGCATTGCTCGCCCCAGGATAGAGGACTATAAGAAGGCATGGAGAGGGCACTAAGCCGGGAGTGAGGAGGCCTAGTTTCTGGTCCCAGGTCTACTTTTCAAAAAAGTTTTTCTTTTTTTTTTGAGGAAGATTAGCCCTGAGCTAACTGCTGCCAATCCTCCTCTTTTTGCTGAGGAAGACTGGCCCTGAGCTAACCTCCATGCCCATCTTCCTCTACTTTATATGTGGGACACCTTGGCAGGGCATGCCAAGTAGTGCCATGTCCACACCCGGGATCTGAACTGGTGAACCCCAGGCTGCTGAGAAGCAGAATGTGTAAACTTAACCGCTGTGCCACTGGGCTGGCCCCTAAAAGTTTTTCTTTCTAAAAAATCAAGAAAAATGATACATGGTTATCACACCCCACATGGTGAAATGTACCAAATAAGTTGCACTAGCAAGTGATGGATGCTAAGAAGATGTCAGCACGCTGAATGGGATTAAGAGGTCAGACCATGAGCTGTTCATGGAGATGCTAAACCAAACTCAAGACCTAGTACATGATAAGGGTTCTGTAAATATTTGTTGAATGAGTGAGTGAATGAATGAATGAATGTATCTGTTGGTAGACAATGCCCCCAACCAGTGGAATTAAGAAAGAGAAGCTTTGGGTGCTGGCCCGGTGGCATAATGGTTAAGTTCGTGCTCTGCCTTAGTGGCCCGGGGTTTGCAGGTTCAGATCTCAGGTGTGGACCTATACACCAGTCATCAATCCATGCTGTGGTGGCACCTCACATACAAAATAGAGGAAGATTGGCACAGATGTTAGCTCAGTGGCAATCTTCCTCAAGCAAAAAGAGGAAGACTGGCAACAGATGTTAGGTCAGAGCCAATCTTCTGCACCAAAAAAAAAATAAGAAAGAGAAGTTTTAACTGTTTATTATAAGATGTATATATATTCATGACTCCCAGGCTAATATAAAATGAACATGTGTCAAAGATTTTATTTAATTCATTAATTCATAAGTAATCCAGTAAGATATATAAACCTAGTTGAAAGGAAAATCTGAAGAACAAACACATACATAGGCAATCAAGAATGCTGAAATTAATTTGCTAATATATGTAAAACTAATGAATATCCATATAATAAATATCACTTACATTTCCACTGGACCAAATTTGTTTGCATCTTTATGGACAAAAATAATTTGCATTACCATCAGTTTTCTACAACTTTACATAGTTGTAAAGGAGCTCAAAGACAATGAAAGATCCAGACGCATGGATTGAGAAAATCCTCATGTCTCCAATTCACTCACTTCCCTTCTAATCTCAACAGATGACCTCACCTCCTATTCCACAGGGAAAATTACAACCGTTAGAAATCCCTTGGCTTTCAACTAACAAACCTATCCTCCTACTGCATTTACCCCATCCTCCTCTCATTCCTGGATGTAGAAAGAAATCTGTAAGACACACAGAGTGTATCTGACATCTGTTACAGACAGGATAACAAAGAGAAAATAAAATACAAGATTGGGCTAAAATAATGCAGTAATGTAGAGGAAAGGAAGGGGACACTGAAAGGAAGTGGATACCAATGGTTAGTCTATTGTAATGCTCCATGAGAACTGCAGGATAGTGTGAATAAGAATGATCAAATATACATGGCTTCTGTACGAGGATCCCTTCAAGGAAAATTTGTCGTGAGTCACTTCAAAAGATTGAGAGTTGCTTCCCAGCATGAGTGTATTAGGACGCCTGATTATAAATTCAATTGAAATGAACCCAAGGGGCATTTGCAATATACCAAATCCCTAAAAAATAAGAATTTTATGTGTGCTTCAGACCAGTAGAGAAATTGAATTTATTTTGAGGACAGCACCAAGATACAAAGGACCAGAGATGCTAGGAAAACTTTTTGTACTTCCACTTAGCAGACAAGGATAAAAATTCCATTCATTCCCTTCATAAGTGAGAAAGATATTCATGTACTAGAAGTGAGTCTAGATGACATTGCGAAAGAAACAGACCAACAGGAAGTATTGGACTAGGCAGCAGACTTAGCATCCTCTAATAGGAACTCAAAAAATGTAAAATTTGGTATGGAATACTGAAAGTTGACATTCTTAAAGACAGTTTTCATATTTTAACCAGAAGTTCTTAAACTTGCACTTGCATGAGAATTTTCTGGAAGGCTTGATAAAACAGATTGCTGGGTCCACCTCCCAGGGTTCCTATTCCTATCCGTGTGGGATTCAGTCTGAGAATGTGCATTTCTACAAGTTCCTAGGAGATGCTGACATAGCTGGTCCGGGGACCACACTTTGAGGATCACCGGTCTAAACTCTAAAAATAAAACAAACCAATGGAAAAATACTTATTTGAGTAAATGGGGGAGAAATAGATTAATGGCAAGTGTAAAAAAAAAAAAGAAAAAAGAAAAAATGCTAATCCTGAAGAGATAATTCACAAGAGCTCTTGATCAAATGTAACACTAATGAACTGAGTATACCACAGTTGAAGAAAATAAACTGTCCTTTCTCAAAGTCCTTTTGCTATATTTTTCCAGACACGGCATCATTTGTTTTATAGTTTGCTCCCTACTTGCTTAGCATTTATGGCTTTTGCCATCTCCCTGAGATTTCTCTTTCTCTTACCCTGATTTTCTGATACTTGTTTTAACCTTCTTTTTCCTTGATTTTTGGAACTCCTCCTCTCCACACAGCATGCTGTTCTAACTGGCATCAGCAAGTTGCTGACTCCTCTAGATGCTTTCTGTTGTTTGGTTTCACCCCCAGCTGATTTCAATTTACTAAAGACCAAGCTAACTAAAAGTGAACATTCTAAATTAAAATCAGACAACTAAAGCAACACTGATGGGATAGTCTTGGCTCAGAATGTGACCCGTCTTATTTTTGCAGGGTCAGCAAAGTCCACCCACACAGTGTAAAAGGATTACTTACTTGACTGGCTCTGCCGCTGGCCAGAAACACCTGAGGGACAATAAATGCTGAGCAGACCTCTGCGCAAGGTAGCCACGGATGAGTTGGGCAGTACGACATAGAAGGCATCAGGGATCTAAAATTGTAACAAAGGAGAAGACATAGTAGCTGCTCCTGAAGAGAAGAGTTAAGAAAAGAATAGAGGTGGATGGGATTGTAATTTTTTTAAATGAGTGGGAAACCAATGCTTTATAGAAGCTTGCACAACCAAAAATTAATGGATGCCTCTGTCACCTGATTCAGAATGCAGGAAATTGTGTTGGGGAAGAGGGCAGTGGAGGAAGAAGGGTAGTAAATTGATAAAGCATAAATACATCTGAAATAGAAAGACAGTTATTTTTAAAAATCGAAGAGTAAAGTTCAAGTGTTAGAAAAAAGTTTTTCATCCACTTGAATTTGATTTCTCAAAGCTTGTATTTTTAGACCATATGCCCTCCCCCCAAACAAACAAACAAACAAACAAACTAGTTTGTAAGAGATTTTAAGTACTGTTTTTTGTGATGGTCAGTTTTATGTGTCAGCTTGGCTAGGTTATAGTCCCCAGACATTCAATCAAACACTAATCTAGGTGTTGCTGAAGATGCTTTGTAGATGTCATTAAAGTCTATAATCAGTTGACGTTAAGTAGTGGAGATTCTTTCTCGATAATCAGGGTGGTCCCGGCTCAGTAAGCTGATAGACCTTCAGACTGGAACTGATGCTTCCCTGAAAAATTCTGCCTGTGGACTGCAGCTTCAGCTTGGGCCTGGGTGCTCCAGCCTGCCCTTCCTGATGGCTTGCCCTGTGGATTTCAGACTTTTTTAGCCAGCCCTCAAAATCTCATAAGCCAATGACATGCAATAAATTTAATACATATCTCCTGCTGGATCTGTTTCTCTAGTTAAATCCTAATGATACATTTTCCTTTTATAACTATTTATTGTGTCACATATCTACTTCCTGCTGATGTCCACAGGCCAGCTTCTTAGATACACTACATCAGTTCTCTACCATGTAATAAATGAACATGCCAGAAAGGCATGACCTGGCAACCATTAAGAGTTAGTGGAGAATTTCTGTTTAAGGCAGTGGTCATAGCCCAATTTCCCAATTAGGTGAGCAAAGAATTTTTTAATACAGGAAAAGCATTAGTTACTACTCATAAGCTAGAAAAAGATTTCTTTTTTATGCAATCTATGGTATCTATGGAATCACACTGGCGAAAAGATTCCCTGCAAGAAGGAAGTGATTGCCAGGAAAGTGAGTGGAAAAGATCCCCAGCAGCCACCACAAAATCAGAGTAGTAATAGTCGTAACTAACATTAGAGCACTTCCAGTGTGCCAGGCACTGTTCCAAATGCTTTATAAATGGCAACTCAAACCTCACAACACCCCAACAAAGTAGATACTAGAATTACCCCTATTTTCTGGGTATGAAAACTGAGGCAAAAATAATTAAGCAATTTGCCCCAAACCATCTTGACGGTAAGTGGAATAACAAAAAATTGAACCCAGTCTGGCTCTAGAATCTGCGCTCTTAATCCCGTATTGCCTCATGTGTCCTGGAAGCAGGAATTGGCAGTGGTATGGTAATAGGGACATTTAGAATCTACCATTAACTTCACTAAGTAGAATGCCAGCATGAAGAGTGGTGTGAAGAGAGGAACTCATTCTTAGACTCACTTCCACCTGGAGTAGATAGTGTGCTAAGTGAAGGCATTGCTCCTAAGGTAGGCAGGGCGCTGCCAGGTAACTCTAGGCTATTGTGACAGATAAGGAAATGAAATCCTTCTTTCTCGCTGCACAGTGAATCAGTCATCCATTCCTCTTCATAACACTGGCACACCTAAATATTTCTTAAATACGTCCACTTAGTTCCATCTCCATTACAAGCTCAGTCCAAGCCACAACCACATCTTGTCTGGATGGCTGCAAGAACATTCTAAAGTGGTCTCCCCCTATCCACTTGGCCCCTACAATCTGTCCTCCACGACGGAAGCTAGAGTAGGCCTTTAAAACTAAAATTTAAATACACCATTCACCCACTTCATATTCGTCAATGGCTTTCCATTGCTTTTGGATTATTCTCAGCGTCCTTAGTGTGGCCTGCTGGGCCCTGCGTGATCTGGCCCCTCCTACCTCCCTGGACTCTTCTCTATGCTCACTGAGCTCTGAACAATAGTCTTCTGTCAGTCTCTCAAATGCACCAGGAACCCAGTAAGTTTTTATAACCCTAACCATGACTGGTAATTAAGTATGTTTTTGTGTAATTACTTGATATATGACTTCTCCTGGAGTTTGTAAACTGTATAAGAGCAAGGACTGCGTGTGTCATATTCATCATCATATCTTCAGAACCCAGAAGTGTCAGACACAGAGCTGGCCCTCAATAAATATTTGTTGAACAGATGAATTCTTTGCTACAATAATGAAGTTTCCAGACACAGACACGCTCCTGTGCCTCTCTCCAAAACAGACAAAATCGAAACATCAAAGGATATGAACCTCCACTTTCCTCTTTATCTGGACATAAAGGAGCTAAAGGAACAATCTCTGACAGAACACAGCTCAGCTTCAAATACTAGACATAAAAGATATCCACCTGTGTGGACGACAAAAGTGAGGAGACAATAGAAACATTTCAGTAGTTTAAAAGAAAGGGAAGAATTTGGGGAATCACAAATAACTGCAATATACTGTGACAAATACTGTAGAGTGTGCAAAAAGTAATTTATTCATGTTCCCAATTGTATTGCATATATGAAAAAGGAATGACATAAGTTAGGAAAGGTTATTTTCAGATGAAAATCAAGAAAGATGACTTTTACAGGAGTTGGTAAAGTAAAATTAATTAGATAACACCCAAAACAGGCAAATCAACTAGAAGACATGTTCGACAATTTCTCCCAGAATTCAACAGAAAATTACAAAGAAAGATAAATACACGGAAAAAAACACTGGCAACATGGCAGATATCCAGAATATCTATATATCTAGTCCTATAAGAGGAGAGGAGGGCCAGAGGAGAAGCATTAATCAAATACATAATGGAAGAAAATGTCCCTGATTTGAAAGAAAAAGGAAAAGGAGCTATGAGTTTTCAAATAGAAAGGATCCATTTACTACCCTTATAAATTTATTATAAAAAGAAATTAAAGAGCCACACTGTACAGATCCAGAATAAAGTTTTAAATTTTAAGAAGATAGAAAAGTGTCTCTCAAGGACAGCCAAAACAGATTAAGTGCAAGGGAAAATCTCAAGGTACTCACTAAAATGTGAGGTTCTGTTTAAGTATTTGTACTAACATTATTGTGAAATTTAACACAAATATAAATAATGCTTAAAAGAAAAATTCATGCCTAAAAAATAGCTAAACATAAAAGCCTAGATCTAATAGTCACGTTTGTTGAAACAAGTTGTAATGGGAGGAAAGAGAGAAAAATATTTTAAACTAGAAAGATGATAGAGCTTATTGGACAAAAGAAGCCGCAGAGGCCTTGCTTCAAAGTCTGGCCCTGCCAGTTACTGGCTTCGAGTTCTAAAGCAAGTGACTTGACTTCATGGGACCTATTTTCTTCCAATAATCGGAAAATTAGTATCTACAGGGCTGCTGCAAACATTAAATAATATATGTAAAGCACTCAGCTTGCTAACTGGACCATAGTAGGCACTCAAGCTGCTACTAAATGCTAAATTTTTAATATACAAAGAGGAATACGAGTTCAAATAACCACTAGAAGAGAAATGTCAAGCGAAAATAGTAAATTGCAAAGAAAATCTAAACAATAGGAAAATAAAAGGGAAACAAGAAAACATTAAAAAATCTGAAGGCTGCATAAAATAGGATAGCTATATGTATATAAAACCAAATTATCGGAAAAACAATGATAAATTATATTTACATAACCACGATTACCATAGAAGACTTCGTATATGTCTCTCAGTTCTTGAGAGAGAAATTAATGGGATAGAATTAACAAGAGGTATATATGAAACTTTGTGTCTGCAGAGCATATATGCTACTTTTGGATAGTCAAAGAATATTTACAAAAATTGATCAAATTCTAGGTTACTAATAAATTCTCAGTAATTGCCCAGAGATGTTAAGAGCTCCCAGGGGCGAGAGGGCAACCCAGGTGGGGAGCTGGACTGAGAAGCCCTAGGCCCCCTGACTCAGCACAACGCACGAGCACGGAGTTTACCTTTACAAATTCTTTAAAGAAGCAAACAAAAAAAGAACGGAAAAGAGATTTTTGTTGTGTTGGTTCTCAGACAGAAGCCTATTTCCTAGGATGAATCAGGTCTTGCTCAGATGAAAATTAGACCCTCAAGAGGAACAGCAGCGCTTGCTGATCCACAGGCTGACATTTCATACATCAAGGCTTTTCTTCCGTCTTCAAATTACCCTCCAGTTACTGCATCTCCTAATGCACTTTGGGAGAAAACTCCAGCAGCCCCCGCCATGTTATCTGTCTATCAAGAAGTCTCTAATAAAAGCAATGACCTTCCAAGCACTACCAGATTAATGAGAAACCTTCAACTGCGGTGTACCACCTTAAAAATGAAAAAAGGAATAACCAACACAACAATTCCTGAGATACCTTTGCAACTATGATGTCTCATCTCTGGTATCAAATTAATAGACATTGCACATAAATTCAAATATATTTGGAAGTAATTTGCCTTTTAAAGGACATGATTTTATCAAATGCTCTCTGAGGATGAGTGAATTTGAAGAAAATGACTGTCCCAGATGGACCACATCATACTCATTCTGCTCCCCTCGCCTCATTCTTCCTCCCTTGGCCTCTTTTTTTACATGTACCTCATTGCCCTTCAAGGGCCCCCAATCACTCTGTGTAACTTCCTAACTCCTCCAAGCCATGTCAACTTCTCTTACTCCGAGTCTTGCTGTTCTCATGAACCCCAATTTAACACTTGGTTATTTCTTATATAACATAAAGATCATGTCTTACTTTCTTAATAAGCCTCACAGAAGCTAGAATGATGCTAGAAGCAGAACTATGGAGAATTCAATTAAATCTTATTTAATATTTTCCTGAATCCATATTTGAAATATTTTCTCTCATTCTCTATTTACGGCTCTTTTCAAGTTACTTTAGATCTATGATCCTACTGAGGTAATTTTATTACGTATTTTACCTGATTTCTGCTGTAATAATAATTGAACAATGTTTCAAATTTTTACAATGAAAAATTTTAAAACTATGCCTTATTAATGGAACATTTTATGCCCAAAAAACCCCCACAATTTTTGTTTGAAGCAAAAGAACTGAAGGTTAGAGTAATTAACTTAAGAATAATCTAATTTTGGCTTTAGCATCCATATTCAAGGTTTTTGAAATATTTTTTCAACAATTGGAAATCCTGATGTAACAAAAATTTAATAAGTATTTGTATTGAATTCATAATATGTAAGGCTTAAAGCAAATGCAGTTCCAAAGGCCTGGAGACAGACTTTGCTTCACGTCAGCAGAGCGATACAAAGGGAAAATGCTATTTGCAGAATGTCAATAAAAAAAAAAACTTGAACAACCTCTCATTTGAAGAATTGCACTAAAATCTATTTAAACAGTGTAATTCTTTTCAAGCTGGCCCTGGGAAAAGGCTAAAATAAGAAAAGTGGATTAGCCTTCAAAAGTGATTGAAATAATAGTTGACATGTTATAAGAGAAATTCAAAAACGATTCTTTTTGGCTATGTTTTGGGGGTTTCAGATATTATTTGTTTTTCTTATCTGAGTCCTTTTGCCCCTTTTAGTTCCTGACAATGAAGGACATCAAAAAGTACATAAGCAACAGCAGAAAATTTAAAAACAACCTGAAAACATTACCATGTGAGGTTTTGCACGGCAGCAAGGAAGTCTGCGAAATCTCTAAGTACCTCTGTAGAACCAGAAACTCCAGACATTGGTAACATGCCCGCATCACAGGGAGGATTCTAGCGCCATTTTTTCCTTCTTCTTCCCACAAATAAGTTTTTCCCTTTGATCTAGTATTTCACACTGTCTTCAAAGAGAAATCGGACTATGCCTTCTCCACTTAACCAAACCCGGTATTAAGAAATGGGGCTAACTGCATGAAAAGCTTGACTCCTTTGTAGCGTCAGTACATGAGTTTCTCTTCTAAGATCTTCTAAGTTGAGATTATGGAATGTAGCCTATAAGAAATCATCTTTAAAATTTGTTGAAATATGCTTTATGGCTTAGAACATGTTTTTTTTCTGTAAATATTTCATGAGCTAGGAAAAATACGTATTTTTAGACATCATAAATATATATTTTTTTCTCCAATTATTGGGAGCAGTGTTCAAAGATAACTAATTGTATATGTGTCATTATGTAGCTCATCAAACTCATAGAATATACAAACTCATAGAATATACAACACTAAGGGTGAACTCTAAGGTAGACTCTAGGTGATTAAGGTGTAGGTTCATCAATCGTAACAACTGTACCACTCAAGTGAGGGATGTTGATAATGGTAGAAGCTACCCACATGTGGGGTATATGGATTATCTCTGTACTTTCCACTCAATTTTGAACTTAAAACTGCTCTAAAAAACAAAGTCTTTAAAAAAAAATAAAGATTACCATTACATCAAGATGGTTGATTATATTTTTTAAATTTGCTGTATTCTTCTTAATTTTTGTCTGCTTTATCAGACACTGAGACAAGTAAATTAAATTCTCCCATAATGATTGTAGATTTTTCCATTTCTGCTCATATTGTAGTTTGATTTTTATATTTAGCTTCGTTTATATATTTTGACTACGTTATTAAGTACTTCTAAATTAGAAATTATTATCAATATCTTCCTGAAAAATTGAAACTTTTATCAACATGCAGTAAAATTCTTTGTTTCTAGTAAGGCTTTCTACATTGAAGTTCACTTTTTCTCACTGATATAGCTACACCAACTTTCTTTTTTGCTTTACATTTGCTAAGTATATCTTTTTCCATTCCTTTACTTTTGCTCGTTCTGGGTCCTTATAAATACCACCAGACACTCTCTCTCTTGTAAGCAGCAAATTGTGGGATTTTGTTTTTAAATCTCATCTGAAAATATTTGTATTTTAACTCAGGAATTTACCACATTTACATTTATGTGATTACTAATATAACTGGATTATTCTCTGGTACCTTATTTTGTGCTTCCTCTTTGCCTCAATATTTTCTATGTTCTTGGTTTTTTTCTCCTCCTTCTACCTTGCTTTCTTTAGGACTGATTGAAGTTTATTTCTTATTTTTTCCTCTATATTCTATTTTTCCAAATCTTAGTTTGGAAGATATAAATTCTACTTCTAATCCTTGGTGAATACCTTGGAAATTTTAATATGAATATTTAATTTCCTAAAGTCTAAAGAAAACCAGTCTCCTTACAATCTTCACCGAAAACCTAAGGATCTTAGAATGTTTTTGCTCCCATCATCTCCCTTCCTGATTTATAAATAGTTGTCCAGCGACTTAGTTCTATCTCTATTCTTAATCCAACAAATTAGACGTTACTACTGTGATTCCAACGTGTATTAAATCTCCCTGCAATATTTCCATCGCTTTGTTCTCTGTGCTACATTCTGAGCAATTTCTTCAGAGTAACCCTCCACTTTACACACTGGTTAATTTCCTTCAGTTATGTCTAAGCTGCTGTTTAACTTGTATAGTGTTTCTAACTTGAGTTAGTATAGTTTTTTATTTCTAAAAGTTTTCTTTTGGTTCTTTTTCAAATATCCCTGATTATTTTCAATAGACATGATTCCTTTGTCATACTTTCAACGTCTTCTCTTATTTCCTTAGACCATATTATAGCATGATTCTCTCACATTTGGTATCTGACTGTTCCAAAATCTCTCTTCTTGAAAGTTCGATTCTGTTTTCTGTTGTTTCAGCTGGCTCTTGTTTATGTAGCTTATTTTTCATATGTTTTGTGATTTTTTTTAACTGTGCACTCATGTTTTTCAGAAATTTATCTGTAGGAAATCTTTGAAGTCTTGGTTTAGAATGTTTTCCTCCAAAGACTTGCTTCCTTCTGCCGAGTAGCTGGAGGCACAACTGATCCAGCAGCACGTTAGACTAAATGTTCCACAGGTCCCACAGGGAGTATGATTTCCAACCTGAAATTTATGCGATTGTGGAAGAAATTAGGAATTTTCTGGAGAGACGTATTTTCTCCACTCTGCCCAGAGCTAAGGTGAAAACAGAGAGTTTCTCCATCATCTGCCTCCTTGGGATGGGCTTTTTTCTAGCACCCTTAAGGGAGAATCAGCTTCATTCAAGGGTCTCTCATCTGACCTCCGCCCTCCTCAGACCCAGCCTTCACCCACCCACGCATAAGTGCGACCCATTTAAGTGCGACTCACCATGACAAACGCCCCACGCAAAGGCCAATTCCAACATTCATTTACCTGTCCAGAGTCAAGCTGTCTCATTGTTTCTAGACAACTATAATCTCCCTTACTTTGCTGCCAGCTTGGCCATTTTTAAATACATAAATGAATTTTTTGTATTCTTTTACATGATACATTCTCCAGATAACTAGTCCATCATATAATTGAAAATCAAAGTCAGTTCTTTTTTATCATAGTCTGAGAGAACTTTGGCTTGGTCCCCAACTACCCCACTGGAAAGTACGGAGCAGTGAGATTTTTGAATACTTCCTATTTTAACAGAGAAGTTCTAGAATTCCAGTCTGTTCTTTCAAGGATTGACCTGATGAACATTGGGAAGCCACTGGGTTGATTTTGCTGCCTTATCTATGAAAAATAATTACTAGATGTCTCACTTTCAACAAACCTTCTCGTTTTTCTCTGACTCCGTCAGTAACCCACCAGCTGTGTATGGCAGGCATTACTTGCCCTGTGTATGTGTGGATAACTGAAATAGCAGAATGCACGGGTCATTGTGAGCAGCTTGAGGTGGGATCTGTAGTGGGTACTCAGGGCATGGAGTCTGCTCATTTCTTTCACAGTCCTTTGCTCTTCCTATGCAGGCTTTGCAGTCCTACGGAAACAAACTGGTTAGTTTGTGAATAAAAACTGCCCTCAAAAATATCTTAATTTTATCACATAAATGACTAGTAAAAATTATGTAGGAGTCCTGGAAAAATATTTTGCATATAAATGTGTAAATGAATGTCTTATCTTAAAAAAAAAGAGGACTTATTAATCCTGACACAAGTATTAAGCTTAAGAAAAATGTGTTTGTTTTTCAAGACTTCCACCAATCCTCTTGAATTATGAGCAACAATATGCCAGCAACTTCAGACCTCTCTGTCTTGAAATTGTCACAGATTCATAATAGCTCTTACTGCACCAGCCTGATCATATCTTTAAGGGATTCGTCTGTCTTGACTAAAGCACAAATAAACTGGTGGTTGGAAGAGGGCACATTTTAATCAAAGTCAAAGGCTCACACTCTGAGACAATGGCAGAAATAAGAAAAAGAAAAATTAGTGTAAATTTCTCCTTGACACTCAGGAATTTAATAAACTGCCACCATCATTCTCATACATTTTGTTCCCAAGACTTTCTCAGCCCAGTTCCCCATGACTACTTGGAGGGCTGTCCTAGGAAAGGCGACAAAATTGGGCAGGGCTTATGAACTCATTCTATGGGCCCTTCAGCAGAGCAGCAGGAGATATCTTCCAGCACCTCCTATAACTCTGTCCTCTAAGTCGATGTGTGGGACTCTGCCCTTTCTCAGTGTTGCGGCATTTAACCAGAGCACCAACCATCCAGAAGGGCGTCCAGGTTCAGCCCCATACCAAAAAGGTCAGAGTCTCGCTAGCAGCTGAGCAGACCCAAGATGCAAGTAATAAGGTAAAAATTAAAAACATGCCTCTACTTTCCCATCAGGTTGCCTCTTCGTTCATACAAAATCAACGCCTAGCCAACCTGAAGTCTCTCTCATCAAGTGGTTGGTCCCAGGGACTGTGTCCTGATGCTGCCTCTGTAATAAGATCATCATTCGTGGTTCTATTCCTGGCTCTACCCTTGGATTTTTCAAAGTGATATTTACAAAAAAAACAAACCTCCCTCTTTCTTAATACAGATGGCCTTGCCTACCACAATTTTGATGTGCTATTATGCTGAAGGATCCCCCTTCCCATCATGGGTAAGGATGTGAAGGGTCAAATGGGCTGAAGGGAACAAAGAACCTTATTAACCCACAGGATACTCACCACCCTTGGCTAGGATCCCAAATTTTCTGTTGTAGCTGGACATAGCACAATAGCAAGAGATATCTCAAGTCAACCAGGAAACTAGACCCATAAGCACAAAATCCTAAGTGACATTTTATTTGGACATTGAATCCAAATAAAAGATGAGGTCATGGATGTAAAGACACTGCCAAGTTAAGTCTGACTCATTTACTCACTTGGTAGGTCTAGGATTCTGACAACTGGAAGCCCAAGCCCTTTATGGCAGTAGGTTCCCTCCACCTCCAAAGTTATGGGGGATGAGCAGCTGGGTAGGAGTTCAGGAAGGGAAGGGACATAAAGGTGGCAGGAGCTCCCGTTGTTCATAATCTCTCGATTTTTCTTCCCTGCTGCACCACCCCCGTCCCAAAGATTGGCTGTGAACCCATATCATCCATTTGGGAAGGACTCCAGCTTTTAAAATGAATTAAAATGTCCCAACTGCACTCGCTCTGCATCCTGAGAGATAAGAACAACCCAGAGAGATTTGTATTTATTGCTGTTCAGCTTCTGCATCGCTTTCCTGTATCCCATCATTCTGCCAGACATTTGAGAGTGGGAAGAACAGCTGGGAATATTTGCAAATGCCTGGGCAGACTTGGCAAAACATTCCACTAAGCCTCTGATAATGTCTACAAAGAGGATTCTGTGTGTCTCATGCTGTACAATCTGAATCTGCTGAAACAGGCCTCTCCTTAGAAAAGTTTCCGTATGACGATAGGGAAAAAGGAGATTCCACAAAGGAGACTGATAATTGTCTGTAAAGACATCATTGATGGAGGAAAGGAGAAGGCAGAGGAATAAAAGAACATCTTTCAGAATTTTCTTCTGAAGGAGAGTTTTCCCAATCACCTTTTTAATTTTAAAAATCATATGACCACTTTCAGAACACTTGAAAAAGGGAAAAAGCAGTCATCCATAATTGCAAAGCTTAACAAAATCTTCTGGCTGAATTACAAGTTTTAGGATTTGTGCCTGTGGATCTGGTTTTCCACTTAGTCACTATCATCAGGGACATACACTATGTCCAAGTCTTACCGTCATTCTTTTCTTGCTGTATATGCATGATCTTAATTTTTCCTGACTCACTGTGTTCTAAAACTTTCTCTCCAGGCTATTTCCTTCAGGCACAGTATGCACTTTGCTGCATCCTTGTTTCATGGCCTCGGCTTCCTCTGAACTGAAGGTCCCTAATTCAAAAGGCTCTTGACAAACTGTGAAACGTGCTGCTGCCACACTCAGCACAGGTGCCTCATGTCTTTCTTCTCTGCCTCTTCTTGCCTCTACACCTTCCCAGTCTGCACAATGCCACAGCTGCTCGGTCCTGGAAGAGGAAGATAGTAATTCTTTCTCCCTAGTAGGAGGAAGAACTGTTTTAGTTCGGCTATTGTGAAAACCATGTATTTTCTCAGTGGCTTCCAGATGTGCCTTTGAAAAGACTTCCCCTGTCTTGACCAGAAATTCAAACAGGTGCTCTAAATTGCCCTTCCTGTTTCCAGTTTCAAATACCTTGTAGCAACTATGCAGCAGATCAAGAAAACTTTCTGCTGCCAAGGTCATGGCTATACTTGTTAGAGATCTTGAACAATGTAATTAATCAAATATTTCTTACCAATACCTATGCAGTAAACCTGTCATACAGACAAATTTGAAGGAAATAAGGATTCGCCCTCTGGGACTTTCGAATGATACTTGATTTGAGTCACAATGAGCCAAACTAATCGTGCACACTGACCTGTACGTATGAGTCACAATACCATTGCACAAAACATCACTTGATTTTTCTTTGATAAAATTACACCTGCCTCTAAGCTCCAGTCATTAGATCTTTGATCTCTGTTGTTGTTGTTGTTGTTTGGGGGGTTTCTTTCCCTAAGGCAAACACAAACTTAAAAGAACCTCTGGGGAAACCAAAGAATGAGGGAAGACTCTGACCCTGAGTCCATTCTGACCACTGTATTAATTTTCCATTGCTGACATAACAAAGTACCACAAACTTAGTGGCTTAAAACAACACGAATTATTATGGTACCGTTCTATGGGTCGGAAGTCTGGAATGGGTCTGACAGGGCTAAAATCAAGGTGTCCGCAGGGCTGCTTTCCTTCTAGAGGCCTTAGTGGAGACTGTTTCCTTGACTTTTGCAATAAGAACTTGGCCTTCAGATTCTTTAAGATATCTTCTCAGGTTTAAAATCAAAACAGGACATGCAAAATTTTAAAAGAGTTCAAAAGAGAGTCACAAAGATAATGGAAGGAGTGGAAAGCAAGATTTCTAAGAAAGGAAACCAAGATTATTCATCAGAAAGGAGAAGACAGAGACAGAATTTAAAAAGGGGTTTCAAGGCCAGAAGGGTGATAAAACCCCAAAGTAAGATCAGTTGTTCTTCCTCTCCAGAAGGGGTAGAATATGAAGAAATGAAATCGAGATTCCAGAGTTAACGTATAAGTTAGAAAGCGTATTAGTTAGGTTCTCCAGGGAAACAGCACCAACAGAATATATAAACATATTTAGATTTGGTAGATGTTGCTATCTCCAAAGCAGTTGCACCAACTTACACCTAATGTGAAAGCTGGTTGCTCCACATCCTCAACAACACTTTATGTCATCAGTTGGGTTTTTTGGTTTTTTGCGTTTTTTGGTGTTTTTTTTTTTAAATTTTAGCTTCCCCAATGAGTATTGGTATCTCATTGTGATTTTAATTTGCATTTTCCTGATGACTAATAATGTAGTCATGTTTTCATGTGATTCTAGGCCATTTGGATGTCCTCTTTATTAAAGTGTTCAAATCTTTTTGCCCATTTTTTAAAACATAGGGTTGTCTGTCTTATAGATTTGCAGGAGTTGTTTGTATATTCTGGACATGAGTACTTTTTCAGATATATTACTGAAAATATCTATTCCCATTCTGTAGTTTCACTGTCTTAATGGTGACTTTTAATAAGTAAAAATCTTTAATTTTAGTAGAATCCACATAAAGAATAATTTATTTTGTGATTAGTGCACTTTATATCCTGATTAAGAAATCTTTGCCTACTCCAAGTCATGAAGATACTTCCGCATGCTTCTCAGTGCTTCTTTGTTTTGCCTTTCAAGAGCCATCTGGAATTGATTCTGAGTATGGCATGCGTTAGGGGACAAGGTTTAATTTTTGGCTATCCAAATGTTCCAGCTCCATTATAGCAGCTATATTTGTAGTAGTCAAAAACTGGAAACAACCTACATATCTGTCAACAACAGATAAACGCATTCTGAGATTTTCAGACAATTGAATACTATTCAACAATGAAAATGAAAAAAATAAAAACTGCCGCTACCTGAAACACTACAGTTTGCTTTCCTAGATACATTGAATGAAATCCTAGACTCTGAGGAATGTTGAAATTCTATTAAGATTCTATTTTTATAAACAGGCAAAATTAATCTATGGTAAGAGAAGTCAGAATAGTGGTGGCCTCTAGGAAATGGGGGTGACTGGGGGTGGACAAGCGGGAGGCTTCCAGGCAACAAGTAATGTTCTGTATATTTTTCTGAATGGTGGTCACACTGGTGTATTCACTTTGTAAAACTTTTTTGAGCAGCAAACTTAAACATTTGTGTTCTTTATGTATGTTACATTTTTAAACTTAAAAAGAAATCTATAACAAAAGGTGCTAAGAGAACAAGTAAAAGGACCATTTCTAAGAGGAAAGCGTTCATTAGATTTAGCAAACTAGAAGCTGTCTTTACTGAGAGCAGTTTCATAGAGAAGTGGGGGCGGGGAGATTACAGTGGGCAAAGGAGTGAATGAGAGAAGAGAACATTGAGAAAATACTTTCCCAGAAGTTTGTGAATGGAGGAGAGAAGCAGTAGATATATATAAATATTTTCTTAGGGAGGAAGTGACTAAAGCAAGTTATGCTGATGGGAAAAATTTAATAGAAAAAAAGATATTGACGATATAGTAGAGAAAGGAGTGATGAACATCATTAAATACCTCATGCTAAAAGAAGGGACGAGACTTAAAGGACAGGTGAAAAATTTGACCTGTGATCTGAGAGACACCACCTCCACTGAAGCAAGAGAAAGGAACAAAACTATGCAGGACCACAGATAGGGAAATTGATGTTTTGTTTATTGTGTTTTCTCTTTTATTTCTTTGGGTTATTTTTGGTTTTTTATTCCAAAGTTTAAATAGTATCCAACTGGTGGCTTCTCTTTTCTCTATAAGAGTCAGACAATCCTTTGAGTAATGGAAAGAGACATTTGGAGATTTTGATAGGGTTAAGGAAGGCTTGAGTCACTACAGAGGGGAAAGCAAGCAATATATATTTATATATATATAACTATTGTAAAATCTCCAGGCTGTGTTGAGAGCCCAAGTCAATGTCATAAGGACATCAAACCTCCTTTTCCTGGATTTTCTCAGTTTTGATATACCTAGAATGCACTTGGTTCTGTGATGTGAGGTAGAATATCATGGTTTCTTTTTCCTTTTTATTCATGTGTAGCCATGTTTCCCAACACAAGTATTGAATACTTCATCCTTTCCCCACTGGTTTTAAATTATAAGATAGGCATTTATATACTTAGTACTGCATCACGACCTTCTAATCAAATCTTTTGACCTGTTTTTTTATTCAAGCTCTAGAATGTTATTTAGAGGTATTACTTCATAAATACATTAATATCTGGTAAGACAAGTATCTCTTAATTACTCCTTTTTTGCAATGTTTTCCAAATTTACAGTATGAGAAAAAGTATCCACACATCTTACTTTTAATGTTGATGAAGTTTTTCCCCCTGGTTTTTTATCTTTGATCATTTCCATGGGAGTTTGCTAAAAGTGGAATTAAACATATGACCTCTCAATGTAGAGTTCAGTTACTTGATTCTGAACTCATTAACATGATTATTTCAGTATTTTTAACTTCCAAAAGATATTTTCCAATAGGTCATCTCCTGCCATCCAATTTCCATGTGTGCCTAGTCATTTAAAAATAGGTTATTTCTGCTTGATCACCATAAAATATTGAAATTTATGAAATTACATGTAATTATGGTAGTTTTATTCCTATCTCTTCACTATTCTGCCTGACTTAATTATTCTCCCATATAAACTACAGAATAATTCTGTCAAGTTCCAACAAATCAGTCTTGCATTTTATTGAATTCAATATATAACTTCATTTGGGAAGGATGAGCATCTTTCCCATACTGACTTTTCCCATTCATGAATGTGGTACATCTTTTATCCCCACCCCCCAACAGCGATCCTGTTTCTTATTTCATTTAATCTTATTTTATATTTTCATTCTTTTTATGAATGTATATTTTAACCAACTAGTTCTCAAGTCTGAGCAATTACCTGTGCAGCTCCTCAAAAATATAGATGCCTAGGTCCTACTCCTATAGATTCTAATTTAATGAATGTGAAGTGTGCTGTGACCATACTCTTTTTCTTCTAAGTAACTTTGATGCACAGCCAGGATTGAGAAGATTTGGAAAATATAGGAAAGCAGAAACTAAGTTTAATACTTAATGCTTTCCTTCTTGGCTTTTTTATGTTTATTTTTAAAATAGTATTGTATCTAATTTTTATTTATGAATTTTTACCCTTAACGTTAGTTCCTAGTGTTAATTAAAATGTCTTTTAAGTTTCATTTCATTGCCTGCATTATATTCCATGTTATGAATGAATATAACCTAATTTACTTACCTGTTCTCTATACTTCCCCTCCTTTTCTGTTAAGCACATGTACAACATTACTTCTATTGGGGGTGATAAAGAAAACAAAAGTAAATATCCCATAATCCTAAGTATTTCATTATTTTTGACTAAAATGCTCTAGAATAGACACTTTTGTAGAATTCATACTCTTCACCATGCAACCTGGTTGATGTCACAACAAGTTAAACTCTAGTTTATATCTTTAGTTTTACTCGCTAAAAACCATATTAGTGTAGACACACTTAAGGAAATAGTCCGTGTTGCTGAAATGAAACAGAAATTCTGATGTGATTGAATACTTAGGAAATGCTATAGGTAAGTCATTTGTTACAAGATATTAAAAAGAAAATGCTTTAGGGGCTGGCCTCGTGGCCGAGTGGTTAAGTTCGCGCACTCTGCCCCAGGCGGCCCAGTGTTTCGTTGGTTCGAATCCTGGGCGCGGACATGGCACTGCTCGTCAAACCACGCTGAGGCAGCGTCCCACATGCCACAACTAGAAGGGCCCACAATGAAGAATGTACAACTATGTACCGGGGGGCTTTGGGGAGAAAAAGGAAAAAATAAAGTCTTTTAAAAAAAAAAAGAAAAGAAAATGCTTTACACTAGTGTTAATAATATGGATATAATATATTTCCCCTTACAATTTGGAACAAAATCATGCAACTATTGTGCTATGAAATCTAGTGGAAAGGTTTCTGGGCTGAAATGAATTTATAAATCATGGTACATTCATACAATATATGAAAGCTTATAGTGCAGTTACAATAAATGAACTTGAAGTACATATACCAACATAGATAAGTACCAAAAATATGAGCAGGGCTGGGACCAGCCCGGCGGTGCAGTGGTTAAGTTTGCATGTTCTGTTTCAGCGGCCCAGGGTTTGCCAGTTCAGATCCTGAGTGTGGACCTACACAGCACTTATCAAGCCATGCTGTGGCAGGCGTCCCACATATAAAAAAGAGGAAGATGGGCACAGATGTTAGCTCAGGGCCAATCTTCCTCAGCAAAAAGAGGAGGATTGGCAGCAGATGTTAGCTCAGGGCTAATCTTCCTCAAATATATATATATATGTATTTGATCAGGGTTGATTAAAAGCAAAACAATACTTACCTGTTCAATTTATATAAGGATTTTCAATTCCAGAATAGCGCCATGTATTGCGTAAGAGCTAAAACATATGGATTAGAAGTATAAAAGAACATATGGGGATGATTAAAACTCAATTCAGAAATGGTTACTTCTGGGAAGGGAAGAAGAATGAGAATATGGAGGAGAATAAGGGGTACTTCAGCTATATCTGAAACATTTATTCTTCCAAACAAAAAGAAAACTATAACCCAAATTTGAAAAATATTAGGATGAAAAGATACGGGATGATAATTTCATGAATATTTGTTATGCTAATCTCCGTACTTTGTTTGTTTTTTTTTTTTAACATTTTTAAAAAATCACTAGAATAAAGACTCAGAGCCCTGAAATACAAAGTTAATTTTACTGGCCCTGTTTGATCTGGAACACATTGCTTATTTCCTCTGTTCTCTAATTCTTTCATCAGTAAAATGAAAATGTTAATATTTCTCCTTCCTCACTTTACACAGATGGTAATTGGCTAAAAGCAACAATAACTATAAAGTACATGAAGTTCTATGTAGAATTAAAACACTTAAATCAAGAAAAAAAAAATCTTTTTTTCCCTCTAGTAAAGAACTGCTAATCTACAGGAGCAGGAAAAAAATCAATTGAAGGCCACATAAGTTAAAAGTAATTCAACTTAGCTTTTTTTGTTGGTCAAACAGAGTGAAATATTCTACTTATTGACTTTTTTAAATTAGTAAGAAACATAAAATGGTATCCAACAAATATAACAAATAAAAATTGAAGTTCTACTTCATATTATTTGTAGGTAAGGGAAGCAGAGCAAGGAGAGAGAGGGAGGGAAGGGAAGAAATGGACTAGAGGGGAAGGAAGGTAGAAATAGAGCAACAGGGACAGAAGGACACCTATAGAAGAAGAACAGAGGGACACTGGCCTCAAAAGAGAAATGTACAAAGAAGGATGATCCAAACACATACACAGCAGCACCTACAAACAAAATTAGCACTGAGAAAGCATGCAGAGATGCCCTCGTTATGAAGGAGAGAAAATCGAATCACAGTAAACATTCAGACTTGTTTGCAGCTTGCTCATGCCTGACATAAAAATCTTTCCAATCTTTATCCACCAGCCCAGCCCAGCTCCCAGTTCCCAAGACCAATCCTGGCTGGAAGCAGGAGGGATTAAGCAGTTTTTACACCTGCGCTTCAATACAAGTTGCTGGTCATGTCAGCTCCACCAATTTTCTTCAATTTTCTTCAATTTAACCCATGAAGAGTCTCCTCTTCCTAATGGCCCAGTTTGTCTTTTAACAACATGGTTCTGCCTTTGATGCTTCTTCCTGAGCCCATAATGTGATAACCTGCCTGTTTTTATTGCCAGCTATCACTCATCTGGGTTCCCCATTTCTGCTTTCTGTTCACCAGTTAAAACTTAATAACCCTTTAACTTAGTCCTTCAGCATAGAAGGTCTTCTCACCTGGGAAACGTCACTACACAATCTGGATACAAATTTAGCTTACCAAACTGATCATTTTATCTGCATCTTCAGCTGGGGTTACTCCCTGATTTAGTGGGTGGGTCTGATTCTAGGCTCTAGTCTTCCCAACTATGGCCAAGTAGCAACTCAGGACCCCTCTACAGGGTGACCATTCATCCTTACTTATCTGAGACTATCCCAGGGTAATTATTAATAGTGTTCCCTTTCACTCTTGAAAGTGTCTTCTTTGGACAACAAATTACGTGGTCACCCCTATGCTGTTGCCACTAAAGACTTCTAAATCCACATTTCACTTTTATAGCTACAGCTAAAAGTGGGATGTCAATTGTCAACTGTATTTAAATGGCAGATTAATCAATCCAAATGCTTAGTGTGACCATTGACTGAGGATTTATTGCTCTAGTTTAAAAACTATGTAAGAAGATATAGATCATTAAAAGAGAACAAAAGCAATAGAAATTACCGCAGTCAGAAGGAAGAACTACTAGGAACAAAAATGAGTAAATAAAAAAAAGAACAATTAGAACTAGGAAGCAAATTATGAACCTAGATATGACTCTGTGAGCAAGGTGACTCTAACAAAGCATCAATACGCTTATTTTATTCGTTTGTCCTAAATCAAGGTCTTGCTCCTTTCTGTTAAGACATGGCTCCCAGATCCCAGCAAAATTTCACTCACTGAGGTATTTTTGGAATTCCCTATGGTGTCTCATGTGAGCTCACAGTCAGTTTTATCTGCCTTGATCTGCTTCCAGACAAAAGCCTTCCCTGGGCCACTTGGAAATAGCCTCCCCGCCACTACCAGCCGTGTGGTACCCACTTGACAGCAATGCTATTTCTCCTAAAGGCACTAACCCAGTGGCCCCAAGGCTGAAACCCCAACTCTCCAAAGTGTACCCTCCAGATTTCTCAGTGTACTCAAGTCATATTTAGAGAAAATAAATTTGGGGGAATATATTCCTTTTAACTACACTTCTTTCAACAAATATTTGTTGTTGATAGCATCCTGCTGGTCACCAGGGCTACAACAGTGTGTAAAGACGGACATGGTAACCGCTTACAAAGAGTTTTTAGTTCAGTGAGAAGAAGAATTAGCATTTATTAATGTTTATAGTATGCCAGGAACTATGCTAAATATTTTATCTGTGTTTTCTTCTTTATCATCACAAGACTAGGAGAAAGGCATTTTTATTATCACCACTTCGTAGGATGTTGCAGTTGGCTGAGAAACGGGCCCCCAAAACTTTCAAGTCCTAATCCCTGGGACCTGCAATGCTACCTTATAAAGGAAAAGAGTCTTTGCAGATGTGATTAGGGCAAGGATCTTGACGTGGGGAGATTATCCTAGATTGCCTAGGTGGGTTCTAAATCCAATCACAAGTGTCTTAGAAGAGAGAGGAAGAAGGAGATCTCACACACCAGAGATAGAGAGAGAAAGGGATGTAAAGACAGAGGCAGAGCTTGGAATGGTACAGCCACAAGCCAAGGAACTCTGAAAAATGCCAGCAAACACCAGAAGCTAAAAGAGGCAAGCAACAAATTCTCCACCAGAGCCTCCCAGGCAGGATGGCCCCACCAACACCTTGATTTCAGAATCCTGGCCTCCAGAACAGCAAGAGAATAAATTTCTCTTGTTTACTGAGTTTGTGGTAATTTGCTAAGGCAGCTACAGAAAACTAATACAGATGGGAAACTGAGGCTTAGTGAGGTAATTTTTCTGAGCTCACAAAGCTAGAAATTTGCAGAGCTAAGGTTTAAATTCAAGGAAATGCCTCCAGAGCTCTCTCTTAGCTACTAGGCTAAGGCACTCTACCAAAATATCTTCTGGGCACCAAATCCATGATGTCTATGTACCAGCATCTCAAAAACTGTTTCATAACAAAAGAGCTCACCCTGGTAGCACTTTTGCTCCTATAGTTCAGGTAGAAATCTTGGGGGCTGGACTGGTGGATAGGGACAGACCCCTTCAATACCCTCCATGCTTCTTCCCTTCCATGGCCTCTGTGCCTTTCTGCTTCTGTCTTCTCTCCTTCCACCAAAAGAAAATCCTCATGAAAGTAGACTCTCACAAATCAACTTGTAGTAGGTCCACCAGCAATTCTATAATTAGGTAAAAGAATGAATTCAAATAATAATGACCTCAATTTACATTATCTGGCAAAAATATCTCTATTACAAATTCCCTAGGTAGCTACATATTAGATAAAGAAGGAAAATGGAAAACAAGTAATAGGAACATTTTCAAAGTAAACTAAGATATTCTCTGGATTCTTTCCTCAATACTATGTTTAATGTGTTTATGTACATCCAATACATGCAAGATCTCACTTGTGATGCAATTATTCTGGCTCCTCTATCTGCTTTTTCCAATTTAGTGAACTGACCATTTCTTCACAAAACATCACTGAAACATTCATTATGCAGACACATTTCTGAGGAAACTTTGCCCAACTGAGAATCACTTTTTTATTGTTAACATAGAGCTGATATGAGGTGTTTCTCCAGAGTAACAGATTCAATTTTGTGAAACTTTGGAAAACAAGAAATAGTTCAGTGCTTCAGAATGTGGAGGGAAGGGTTTGATTTTTCTTCATCTTGGGCTTTGAGCTCAATAGACCTGTCTGATTGCCTCTGAATACGATGTTGCAGTGCATAGAGATGCTTTTTGCTATCATACATCATTTATAACTTCTACAACAATTCTACAAAATTAATACACATTATTATTCTAAACCAAAGAAGCAATATCCTGATTTTGTTATTCTACTGGTCACTGCGACTTCAGTCCATGTATAAATAGCTTACATTTCTATAAATAGCTTTCATTTCTATAAATAGTGATGACAAGTTTTCAAAACACTATCAGTAGTTTTATCTTGATCTGGACTCTCCTCTGACTGCTTCTCTATTTCCTTTCTCTTTCCACTCTCTAATACAGTTGCTTCCTTAGGTTTAATCCATGGTCCCTTCATTTGTCTATATACTCAATTGCTTTTCTTGCAACCATGATGACACCCATGACCTTAAATATCACCTGTACTCAAACATCTCTCCTATATCTGCTTTAAAACTTTAAATAAATAGAAAGAACTCAAGATATCTTTAACATAATACTAACATCATGCTTAATAGGAAACAATGGTGGCATTTCCCCATTAAAGTCAAAAACAAGGTAAAGACAGTAAATAATTCCACTGTTATTTATACATTGTTCTGGAGGAACTAGCCAATACAATTAAGCAAGACTAAAAAATGAGATGTATAAAAATTGTAAATGGGAAGGTAAAATTCTCTCTCCCTCAGGTGACATGAATCAGCAGGACCATGTTTCACAACCCTGGGAACCATCACCCCCATCATATTCTGGTTGTACAGTGTGGTGAACTGGAATGACTGAATACCTTGAAAACCAATAGAATCTACTGGAAAACTATTACAAACAATAAGAGAATTTAGTAAGACGAATGGAAAAAAATAATATACAGAAAACAATAGCTTTCTGATAAAAAAAAAAAAACTAGTTAGAACACATAATGGTAGGGGCCAACTGAGTGGTTAAGTTCCTGCTCTCCACTTCAGCAGCCCAGAGGTTCTCTGGTTCTGATCCTGGGCACAGACCTAGCATCACTCATCAGGCCATGCTGAGGTGGCATCCCACATAGAACAACCAGAAGGACCTACGAGGGGCTTTGGGGAGAAGGAAAAAAAAGGAAGATTGGCAACAGATGTTAGCTTCAAGGTCAATCTTTAAAGAAAAAAAAAGAATACGTAATGGTAGAAAAGACAATTTACAGTAGCAAAAAAATATATATTAAATACACAGGAATAATACTAACATAAAAAGGTCAATATGAGACTTCTGGTTTCCAGTCCAGCATTTAAGGAGTTTAGAGGTTCTCACCCTGCCCTAACAGGTAAAAAGCTGAACAAACTAAAAAATCTACTCTTCCTAGATCTGTCTAGAAGTGAGGTCACAGGGCAAATGGTTCCCCCCAAAATTGGAGAGACAGGAGACTAAAGAGAATCACAACTTACCACAAACCTTCTCAGAAATAAGTACAAGGGTAGAAAAACCTAAACTGTAACTGAAAAATTGCTGGAGACTCAGTGTAGAAAACTCTGAGAGTTAGAAACTTTGGGGGGGCCCAGTCATATGGAAGACCCCGCACTTTTGTGGGTTTTACCTCCAGGAGTCCTGCCAGGTTCTCATAGTGAAAAATGGTGAAAATATTCTCTCAGAGCTTCCAGCTAGGAAAGAGAAAAAGTAATCACTTTGAAACATACCAGAGCATTCTGTTCTTCTTAACAAAATCTGCTCTCAAGAGAACTATTTTGCCAGACCCTATACTATTGGGGTTCTATTGGAACCTAACTGACTTGGGAGAAGGGAAATATCCAACTCTAGCCTGTTCTAGCTATCCTGTCCACCTGAGGTTGGCAGAAGTGTGAGCAGCACTGGGGAAGTTCACAGTCCAGGCACAGCTCACTAAAAGACTGAGATCTGATCACAGGACTGTAGAGTGCTTCCCTGCCCCCACACCTTACCACCACAGCACAGCTTATTTACAGCACTGCCTTTTACCCAGTACGTTATGTCTTGCTTTCAACAAAAAATTACAAGGTGAACTAAAAGATAAAAATCTGTTTGACAAGACAGAGAAAGCACCACAACTAGACTCGATATAGAAGGGATCTTGCAATTATCAGATCCAGAATTCAAAACAACTATAATTAATATGTTAAGAGCGCTAATGCAAAAAGAGGACAACATAGAAGAACACATGGGTAATGTAGGCAGAGATACGGAAATTTTGAGAAAGAATTAAAAAGAAATGCTAAAGATCAAAAACACTATAATAGAAATGAAGACCATTTTTGATGAGCACATTAGCAGACTTGACATGGCTGAGAAAATAAATCTCTGATATTGAGAATATGTCAACAGAAATTTCCAAAACTGGAAAACAAAGAAGAAAAAGATGAGAAAAAAGTCAAAAGGGAATATTCAAAAACTGTGGGACAACCACAAAAAGTGTAACATACACGTAATAGGAATACAAGAAGGAGAAGAAAGAGAGAAGGGAACAGAAGAAATATTTGAAGCAATAACTGAAAATTTTCCCAAATTAGTGTCAGACACCAAACCACAGATCTAGGAGTTCAGAGAACACCAAGCAAGATAAGTGTCAAATGAAATCTACATCTAGGCATATCGTGTTCAAATTGCAAAAAATCAAAGATGAAGAAAAATTGTTAAAAGAAACCGGGGGGAGGGGGAATGCCTTACCTATAGAGGAGCAAAGATAAGAATTACATCTGACTTCTCCTCAGAAACCATGTAATCAAGAGGAGTGTAGAGTACAATACTTAACGTATGGAGAGGAAAAACCCATCAACCTATACTTATACACCCTTCAAAATATTTTTCAACAGGATAAATAGGAGAAAAAAAGAAATAAAGATTTTATCAGACAAACAAAAATAGAGGGAATTTGTTGCCAGTAGAACTGCCTTACACGATATGTTACAAGAAGTTATTTGGAGAGAAGTAATATAACACAGGTCAAAAACTTGGATTTACATAAAGAAAGGAAGAGCAGTAGAGAAGGAATAAGTGAAGGTAAAACGAAAAACTTTCATTTTTCTTATTCTTTTCCTTTATTTGAGGAAGATTAGCCTTGAGCCAAATACTGCCAATCCTTCTCTTTTTTTGCTGAGGAAGACTGGCCCTGAGCTAACATCTATGCCCATCTCCGTCTACTTTATATGTGGGATGCCTACCACAGCATGGCTTTTGCCAAGCAGTGCCATGTCCGCACCTGGGATCCAAACCGGCGAAACCCAGGCCGCCGAGAAGGAAAACGTGCAAACTTAACTACTGCGCCACCGGGCCAGACCCCATTTTTCTTATTCTTAATTGATCTAACAGAAAACAGTTTGTTCAAAATAATAATGGCAATAATGTATTCAATTATGTGTAAGTGAAAAATGACAGTAAAGATTTAAGGGAGGGAGTAATTAGGATTATTTTGTTATTATAAGGTACTAGCAGTACTCATGAAACAGCAGAGTATTATTTGAAGGTGGACTTGGTTTAGCTGTAAAATGTACATTGCAAAGTCTAGGGCAACCGCCAAAAGAAGAAGATATGCTAAGAAAGAAGAGAACGTGAAATCGTATAAAAAGATCAATTAAAACCACAAATGATGGAAAAGGAGTGGAAGAGAAAAATAGGTAATAAGAGCAAGGTCAACCCTCAACATGATAAAGGCCATATAGACAAAGACACAGCTAACATCTACTCAACAATGAAAAGCTGGAAGCTTTTCCTCTAAGATCAGGAACAAGATGAGGATGTCCATGCTCCCCACTTTTATTCACCACAGTACTGGAAGTCCTAGCCAGAGCAATTAGGCGAGAAGAAGAAATAAAAAGCATCCAAATCAGAAAGAAAGTAGCAAAACTGTCACTATTTTCACGTGACATGATACTATATGTAGAAAACCCTAAAGAATCCACCAAAAAATTCTTAGAACTAATAAATGAATTTAATAAAGTTGCATGATACAAAAATCAATATACAAAAATCAGTTGCATTTCTATACACTAATAATGAACTATCAGGAAGAGAAATTAAGAAAACAATCCCATTGACAGTTGCATCACAAAGAATAAAATATCTAGAAATAAATTTAATCGGGGAAGTGAAAGATCTTTACACTGAAAACTGTAAAGACATTGATGAAAAAGTTGAAGAAGACACAATTAAATGGAAATATATTGCATGCTCATGAATGGGAAGAATTAATGTTGTTAAAACGTCCATATTACCCAAAGCCATCTACTAATTCAGTGCAAACCCTATCAAAAGTCCCAAGCTTTTTTCACAGGAATAGAACAAATAATCCCAAAATTTGAATGGAATCAGAGAAGACTCAGAATAGCTAAAGCAATCTTGAGAAAGAATGGTGCTGGAGGAATCACACTTTCTGATTTCAAACTCTATTACAAAGCTATAGTAATCAAAACAGTATGGAATTGGCATAAAAACAGACACATGGATCAATGGAACAGAACAGAGAGCCCAGAAATAAATCCAAGCATATATGGTCAATTAATTTACAACAAAGGAGCCAAGACTATACAATGGGGAAAGAGCAATCTCTTCAATAAATGGTGTTGAGAAAACTGGACAACCACATGCAAAAGAATGAAATTTGACCACTATCTTACACCATACACAAAATCAACTCAAAATGGATTAAAAACTTGAAATTAATACCTGAAACCATAAAACTCCTAGAAGAAAACATAGTCAGTAAACTTCTTGACGTCAGTCTTGGCAATGATTTTTTGGATCTGACACCAAAACCAAAGGCAACAAAAGCAAAAATAAACAAGTGGGACTACATCAAACTAAAAAGCTTCTGCACAGCAAAGGAAACCATCAACAAAATGAAAATGCACCTAATGAATGGGAGAAAGTAGTGCAAATCATATAACAGATAAAAGGTTAATTTACAACATATATAAAGAACTTACACAACTCAATACCAAAAAAAGCCAAACAATCCCATTAAAAAATGGGCAGAGGATCTGAATAGACATTTTTCAAAGAAGATATGCAGATGGCCAACAGATACATGAAAAGGTGCTCAATATCACTCATCGTTGGAGAAATGCAAATCAAAACCACAATGAGATATCACCTCACATCCATTAGAATGGCTATTTTCAAAAAGTGTTGGCAAGGATGTGGAGAAAGGGAACCCCTGTGCGTTTTTCTTGGGAATGTAAATTGGTGCAGTCACTATAGAAAACAGTATAGAGTTTCCTCAAAAAATTAAAAATAGAACTACCATATGATCCAGCAATCCCACTCCTGAGATTTCACTTCAAAAGAAATGAAAACAGGATGTTGAAGAGATATCTGCACTCCCATGTTCATTGCAGCATTATTCATAATAGCCAAGATATCGAAACAACCTAAGTATCTGTCAATGGATGGATGGATAAAGATGTGGTATATATGTACAATGGAATATTATTCAGCCATGAGAAAGAAGGAAATCCTGCCATTTGAGACATCATGGATGGGCTTTGAGGGCATTATACTAAGTGAAATAAGTCAGACAGAGAAAGACAAATACTGTATGATATGACTTACTTGTGGAATCTAAAAAAGCCAACTCATAGAAATAGAGAGTAGAAAAGTGGTTACCAGGGGCTGGGGGGCAGGGGTGGGGGAACTGGGGAGATGTTGGTCAAAGGGTACAAACTTCCAGTTTTAGGGCAAATAATTTGTGGAGATCTAATGTATAGAATGGCAATTATAGTTCATAGTGTATTATATATTCAAGAGTTGCTAACAGCTACATCTTAAATATTCTCCCCACATAAAAGAAATGGTGAGGAGGCTGGCCCCGTGGCCTACTGGTTAAGTCCAACACACTCTGCTTTGGCAGCCTGGGTTCAGTTCCCCAGCACAGACCTATACCACTCACTGTTGGCCATGCTGTGGCAGTGACCCACATATAAAATAGAGGAGGATTGGCATAGATGTTAACTCAGGGCGAATCTTCCTCAGCAAATAAATAAATAAATAAAAACTAGACTGAAAAAAAGAAATGATGATTATGTTATGTAATGGAGATGTTAGCTAAAGCTATGGTAGTAATCATTTTGCCAAATATAAGTGTATCAAATCAACACATTCCACATCTTAAATTTACACAATATTATATGTCAACTATATCTCAGTAAAACTGGGGGGAGGCAGAATACTCTCACAATAGGGAGCTTAAAGAAAATTTGCAGGTGCAATCCTTTTTTCTCTTCTTGCTTTCCTCAATTGTCAGATTCATAATGAAAAGTTTACATCAAATGTTCGAGTCTCTGATATTTCAATGCCTTCCAAGAATAAGAACATGGAGTTGATGGAGTACAGCAAAAACTTAATGTGCATGTACCCTGACATTGTTTATTAGATATTCTGATTTTATATTTGTAGTAAGAGTAATATTGCTTAATAGCAATACAGAAGAGTATGTCTAGAAAATTGGTGTTTCCATAGAAAATTATTAAGAATCTCTCTGACTTCTTTGAGCTATCAGAGATAGAATAATACCATTAGGTAGTTATCTACTGCTGAAGAAACAGATGGCTTTGTTTTGTCTGTCTGTATAACTCAGAATGAGAAAGTCCAGTAATCGTCATTTTTACAATATTATAATATGTAAAACACAAGAACTAAGGTAAAAGGGGATTACTCCAGGGAAGGAAAAAGATCAAATGGTTAATGAAAATTCATTCCATGAGATGATACCTTTCACAGAGACAGTGTTAACTTCTGAGTAATTTAACATTCTGTTGATATCGCAATTATTTCCAGGACAGAAGAAAGACAGAGAGAGAAAGAGAAAGAATAATTTTACATCAAAAAGTACCACTGAATTATGAGACCTTTCAAGATTTTGAATGTAATTTATGTTTTCATACCAGATAAATGAACTTTTTTGACCTGGTGAGCTAGTATATGATTCAATCTGTAGGTAATATGTAACACCTCTTTCTCAGTTGATTAGGTGTACTTTAAGAACACTTCTAACCAATTCAGCAGTTTACTCTGTTTTGTTAAGTGTCTTTAGTAGCTGGTGCCCACAAAAGTACTAGCTTTCCCCATCACAGATGATGGAAGGTGACTGACAAAAACATTTTGATGACTAGTAGCAGCAATATCAGCAATAGACCACATTTGAAGTTGGAAAAAGGTACTTCTTAGAGATCACTGATTTGCACTTTATTGAAATGCAGAGAGAGGAAATCCATCTTTTCCTTGAATAAGGTGATTTCATTTTGTTGCTTGTAAACAGAAATACTTTCCCGGAGACTCTTATCATTAATTAGACTAATTTCACAGGGAGAGATGATAGTCACAGCTATTTTCTCATTTTTACAAAACTCTTTCCCGTGTGTTACTATTTCTGAAATCAGAATGTGATTTGTAGTGACGTGCAAGTTTAATTGACTTTCTTTCACCCATGATTCCCCTCTCCCTCAAAAAGAGCTACTGTCAATTTGATGATGCACCTTAGAATGAATAGGGACTTAAAATGCAAGAAATATAGATGAACATATTTATAACCCGATGAACAAGGGAAGTCAACTTTTAAAAAGGATAAGCTGACAGAGAACAGTGGTAGTGTCATTCTTGCCTAAAAGGGCGTTGTGCCTCAAAACATTGTTAGCCAGAATGGTACTTACTTCTCCTCCTCCTCCTCCTGCTGTTCCTCCACCATCATCACCACCATCATCATCATTACCACTAACTGAACAACTACTTGTAGCAGGCACTGTCCCTTTAAACATATTACCTTCACAGATGTGATTTAAATCAATTTGTCCTCAGTCTTAGCTACGCCTTAGAACCTCAAGAGCTTTTCCAACTACAGCTGCCTGGGCATCTTACACCCCAATTCTTTTAGAATCTTTGAGAATAAGGCCTGGACATCTGTATTTTTTAAATCTCCCCAAGTGACTCTGAGACCAGTGTATACTGAGAGTCTCTGTTTTTCTCTACTGCCGCCAAACAGCAACAAGTGCTTGGAACAAGCTATGCTGACTCATGTTCTTATGTCATACCCTTTTGTCATAGTCTTTTCAATCTAAAGAGATAATACGTCCTAAAATTTACAAAGCACAAGAGAAAAAAATAGTTTAATATAAGGAATCATTTCTCTAATATTTTTAAAAGAGGAGAAATGACCATAGAATTAATAGTTTTGAAATTTATTCTTCTGAGAACCAGACTCATCATTACTATCATTAATAATTACCAGGATCTCAAGCACTCAGCCTTGGACTCCAATTTTCAGTATATTTGTCATTCATTGTAATTAGTGTCAAATTCTTAGTCACATCTAGCAGATAAAAAATGTTGGCTGCTGGTAGCTAATTGCCACAGTGAAACCAAGTAACACTTTGGAATGCTGAGTTTCCATGCTCCATAACTCAAAGGGTTCCTGGAAACACATCTCTCTTCAGTTGCTCCCCTTTGCCAGGAGACCCACTTTAAAAGAATGTATCTCTTTTTATTAGTATCCCCACTCATAAAAGTTGCCTCCTTGGCAGCTTGTGCCTCATACAGTAACTTTCATCTGTTTCCTACAGCAATCACCCTTTCTCTGGGGAAAAGCTAATAATTTCACCCACACTGACATCAAATTCTCTTTCACCAAAGTGGCTTCTGAGGAACATCAAAAAGTCCCCAGATTCTAAAAGAATGTGTTCTGTTTTCTCCTTTCTATTGATTTAGAAGATGTTGAGTTACACGGAACTTGTGAGAAACCCTAAGGGATCATTTTATCAGCATTCTGTTAGAAAACGAAAAAACGAAACATATTTTCTTATTCTGATTATTTTCTGAGTAGTTCAATTTTAGCAATATGTTCACTGGCAACACATAGACTCTTTCAGCAGAAGATTTTACCCCATGTGCAAAGTACACGATGGCACCATCAGGCATTCATTGAAGAGTTACCCACACAAATACCATATGCCTTTTAGACATTGGTAGCATGCTTGATCCTGCACGCATACGTGGAATAGAGACACTTTGTTCTAAATAGCTGCTACTTCATTCCTTTGTGAGCGACACTTTCTGGGGGTTTTTTTTGGTGAGAAAGATTGGCCCTGAGCTAACATCTGTTGCCAATCTTCCTCTTTTTGCTTGAGGAAGATTGTGCCTAGCTAACATCAATGCCACTCTTGCTCTATTTTGTATGTGGGACGCCACCACAGCATGGTTTGATGAGTGGTGTGTAGGTCCATGTCCAGGCCCCGAAAATGTGAACCCCAGGCTGCCAAAATGGAGCAGGCAAACTTAACCACTATGCCACCGGGCCAGCCCCTTGTGACCAACACTTTTAATTTTCTTAGGGTAGAATTGTGGGAATGCCTAGAATTTTTTTCCTACAAATCCACAACGGCAGGAAAGGTACTGGTATACCTTTGGCAGTTTCCCTCAGAAGTTGCATTTCATTTCTAACCATAATAAGAATGAAGTCAATAAGACATAATAGATAGAAATTGTATGGTTTTCCTTCCACAATTTACTGAATGCAAACCTTGTTCCTTTACTTCCATAATTTTAACCATGACTGATGAAGAGAAATATTTAGAATAACAGTTTAAAGACAACTGCATTAAAAAAATAAGGTTTAAATATTTACTTCTAATTATACTTGTGTATGTGTTTTGGGCAATCATTCATTAACCAAGAACACGCTGAGCCCTCTAGGTCAAACCACAGAGCATCAGGGAATCCAAATAGTTCTCAGACATGGTCTTCTTCAAGGAACTTATAAGAGAGTAAAACAGACTTCCAACTTGAAAATAATTGTTTTCAGAGATGGTTTGTAAAGAAAACGAATTAGCAAGCTGAGCACACAGTGAAATCCTTCATACGCCTGAGCTCGTTTTCATTATTATCAAAATATCTACTTGTGGAGCTGGCCCAGTGGCATAGCGGTTAAGTTCGTGCTCCACTTCAGTGGCCCGGGGTTCACTGGTTCAGATCCCAGGCGCAGATCTACTCACCACTTATCAAGCCATGCTGTGGCAGGTGTCCCACATATAAAATAGAGGAAGACGGGCACGAATGTTAGCTCAGGGCCAGTCCTCCTCAGCAAAAGGAGGAGGATTGGCAGCAGATGTTAGCTCAGGGCTGATCTTCCTAAAAGAAACAAAAAATCTGCTGGTGACACATAAAATACCCAAAACCAAAGAAGAGAATAATTTGTGTTGGTACAATGTCTGTTACCAAAATGCAAATTAGCTTATACAGGATTGGAAAATGAAGGAATGGTATCAGATAACATGAAATTTGCACTGGTTTATATCTGATTTTTTTAGCCCATTAATAATTTGTGCCATCAGGTATTCGCAGCTGAACTCAAAGAACACTGACTAATGCAGCAGGAGCCAGCTGTGTACCTTTGCCCCATGTCCTTGCTCTTGACTCAGTTCGGTCATACGCTCTCTCTTGGAAGAGCTTGTTGCAGGCTCTCCCAGATCGTTGTATGTTTTGCTCTTGCCTCCCTAACTCAGCAGCCTCTATCTTGCCTTATATCTTCCCCCACCTTCCTATCATCAAAGTATCTTTTTTTTTTTAGGTAAAGTCCTATATTTACTGTAGTTTTTCTCACTTTCTAGGCACTTAAGAGGTCTTTTGAAACTATACGGAAGAGCAGCAGGGGCAAAGGGGAAAAAGGCACCAGTGAAACTGTGTATGTAGAACCATCGGTAAAATAAGATCAAATAAGGGAAATGTATTTTAAATTAGGTTGGTCCAGAATACAAAGGCCTGAGATCCTAAAGTTTCTTTTGTAGAGAGTGAAAAGCCATTAGAGACTTTAGGGCGGAGGTAAGGAGCTAGGAGGATTGACAAAGCAATTTCCTTGGTGCAGCAAGGGCTTCTGGAAATATGCTAGTCTATCCTCATCCTTTTATAATTAAAAACTGAGGTTCAGGAAGGTCACTAGCTTGGTCATCACATTCACATTTATTCATGGCCTGTGTCTCCTGGTTCCCAGACCAAAGCTATTATGACTATATAAAAGGCATTTAAAAAATAATGTGATGGCTGCTGCCACAGTCCATGAGCCAATGAGGACCTGATCTATGCAGATATTGTTAGAAATGGAAATCTATTTGTGAGACTTAATGAAGAAAGGATCTGTATTTAGGCGTGGTGAATAGCTAATGAGTGATGAGTTTCTCAAGTAGTAACCTTGTATATGTCATTCTTTATATAACAAATTACTAGAGGTAATTCACATCTGTTTTCTGTGATATTACATAGACTATTAAGGTAGTATTTGGTAACACTTAACAGGGTTAAAATGTAGACAGTGTGGCTTAGCTCTGAAAATAAGATCAGAAAGAGACAAAAGGACAAGTTAAGCCATGTATAGGATGGTGGAATTCTTCCAAGAAGCTGGAACAAGAGGATGTTCTACTCTGCTTTTCTCAGGAAAGGCGTCGCCAAACAAGAAAACCCTCCTCCCTCACAATCTGGCTGCTAGGAAGAGAGAGTCAGTGAAGACTCCCCAGTTGTGCTGAGGAAGCCAATCATTCATAGTCACATGGCCAGCAAATCACACCCGTGTAGCATTTACAGAGCTTGAGAAGGAGATGCCACTTGGTGCAATGGGCTGGTCCTTTAGGGAGACCTCACCAGAGCAGCATTTCCGTAGGGCAGTCCAGCTTCTAAAGTCTAAAATGCTTATTTTGTCAGTGCACCCAGAGTTCATCATTCTCTAAGAGACTAACACCATTCTCCCATGTTGACCAAACTCGCAAAAGACTGCAGCATCCACCAAAACGCCAATGAGTAAAAGTGGGCCATATTACCTAGGGTCACTCAAAAATGCACGCATTCTCTTTGAAAATCTATTTAGGACACCAAAACATAATCAGAAACTTGTGCAGCGTGCAAGGGAGCAGAGGAAGGGGAGTTATGTCAGTGACCTAGAAGCTTATGTCAAGGATCAGTGACAGCCTCAGGCATCCGCATGCAAGCCCACATAGACCTGCCACACAGGCAAGAGAGCACATGCTCACTGGTTAGGGCTGCAGCAAACCGGCTTTAAAGAAACATTTAAAGAAATGTTTAATAAAGAAGAACAACTTGAAGTTAGATTTTGGAGCAATTATAAGCAACGATGTAGGAGTTGCAGTTAGAACCTTTACAGGATATGTGAGTTAAAAATAATTCAGAGCAAAATTTTACTTTGCTCAAAGTTCATATTTTTAAAAACTATTTTATGAACTCTTTCCAAGTAATTTCAGTAATCTGATAACAGCTGCTAATTACACTATGAAGAAAATTAGTGAATTAATTGTGCTTATCTTGGAAAAGTCTTCCGGAAGATTGGGGTGGGAGGGATGCTTGCTTAAAATTGCTTGCTTCAGAAATAGTTTAGAGAGGGTAATGTGGTAAAATTGAACGGGAAGTCCCAAGAAAGATAAACACACAGCATTATTAGAGAAAAAGGAAATGCTTTAATAGTGCCTATAAATGTGACTTAATATTAAATTAAGACAAAAAATAGGTGTTTCATTCAATTGGATTTATTTAAAGTTTACTATTAAAATTAAGGCACAAAATGTGCATCAAATTAAAATCTTACATTAAAATCTGTGAAATCCCATAATTTTATTTTGACCAAACTTTTTCATCATTCCTTCAAGCCTGGTTTGGGCCTTTTAGATGTTTTCCAAGTTTTTATCTTTTTTATTAAAACAAGCTTCTACTTTATCTAATCTGATACAATGATAAAAATATCAATATAAGGTAGTAATGAGTTCCAGCGTCTGCTACTGTTCTGCTGCCTGAGTTCTGTGGAGGGTTTGTCTTGGAACAAAGAGCTTGATGGAACAGCTCAGCAAATTGCCTGATTCGGCTGCTGTTTCCAAGAACTTTGGAATCTCCTTGTGGCTTTGACCCCAGAATGTAACCATCCCTTTATAGATCCTTCTATTCATCTTCATGGTGACTCTTTATGATAGCAATATACTGTCAGGCTGGTCTTCCTGAGTACAGAAAAAAATGACCTTATCACAGAAATGAATAGATATGTGGGTACAACATATACACAAGAGGAAATACAATCACAGAGGAAAATCCAAGTCCAGCTTTGTCTCTCCCTCAATTAGAAAGAATTATGACTATCAAGTTAACTCATCCCACCATTCTCCTGGACTGGAATGCTTCCACTCGGAAGTTGGTAATTTCTTTCTTTGCTTTTTTTTTTTTTCCTTTTCCCACCCCTATCTCCCTTTTTAGGCTGAACTCTTCTCTCTTAGGTATTCAAACAATCTTTCCATCCTTGTTCTTCAGTTGCTACTCTCATTTGTGTACAACTATATCACAGAAATAATTCCTAAGCAATAGGACTGGGCTAGAGATTGCTGATAATATAAAAATACAAGATATAGTCTCTAACCCCCAAATGCTGTAATGAGGAAGGGAAAACAGGTCCATAATACAGTTAAACAAAAATACAAATTGTTCAAACAGATTTTACTCCAAAAATATTTACAGAATGCAGAAAGTACTTCTAGAATTCAGAGACTGAGAAGATGGGTGTGGGCTGGGGGACACCTAGCAGTGTGGGATGGAGCAAGGAGAGCCTAATTTGGGATGGTGGACCTTTTGACACCTCCAGATTCTCAGTGAAGGATAGACTACAGCATCTTCCATAAAAAAACTAACAAAAAAATCCTTAATTAGTGTAAAACAAAGGGCGAAAGCCTGAACTCTGAGAGCCAGATCTTCTGGTTCAAATCCTGGATCTTGCCACTTAGCAACTACAGGCAAGTAACATAACATCTCTTAACTCAGTCTCCTCATCAGTAATATAGAGCTGTGCTAAGTATAAACAAGTTAATATAAGTAAAATACTGTGCTTCACACAGAGTGAGCACTGTATCATGATTGCTGTTATTACTATTATTAATTGCTGATGACAACAAGGGCTTCCAGACGCACATATAGCTTTCTAGCAACACCCCCAGCCACAAAGATGTGGATCTAGTCTTGAATGGACAAAACATGTCACATTCCTTTTTTTTAGTAACCAGATTCAATCAACACAAATAGTTAATTTTGGTGAGGGGAGTTTAAAAGTGGGTAAGTGGGAGGGAGGAAGAGAAGAGAAAAAACAGGTGATGGTGATCAGATCACCTCCAATTTCAGATCATACTTTCTAAGCAAACTCAAACTACGATCCCTTGACCTTTGACTTAATAACAGCATGTGCAGAGCATTTACCTCTTTATGTTTTCGTTAAAATTCACAAATTCTAAAGTAACTTTCCAAAGACTTTCTTTGCCTCCACCTTATTTTGTGTATTAATTTCAAAAGCTGTCTCAGAAGCACAGCTTATTTTTTTAAGCACCTTTCTCGTTTGCATGTAAAACTCTATCTTGCCTTTCATCCTTGATGAATATCAATAAGATACTTTAACTTATCATTATAAGTCCCAGAAAAATGCCATATACTTTGCTCTTGCATGCCTTGACTGGCATTTAAAAGCATTGTTGGTGGCAGCTGGACAAATGCTTTTTGGTGGCAGCTGGAGTGGGTGAAGGTCCTTGATATTTAGCATAATGCCTCAAATTATGATTTTCATGGAAACATTTCTAGGAAGAATTCATGAGCTGGGAGGGCCCATGAGATAGAAAGGCAGGACATGTTTAGATATAGCTGACAGCTGTAATCAAGAGTAAATGCTGAGGCCAGGGCTGGAGTGGGGGTGGGGGGGAGCCGGGAGGCAGGCAATAAGTTGGAAATCAAGTTTTTCTTTACTTTAAATTTGTACTTCAACATCTCATTTACATGTCATTCTGTTAAGGAAACCTATGTAATTCAACTCTCCTGAAATAATTTGCATGTGGAACATTTCAGAGGAAAAGTAAAATAAAAATTGAAAGTATTATTGGCATCTCATTATCGTTATAATAATAGAAGCAGTATCTGTGGTGCGCAACAAGTACTTTGAAACAAGTTTCAGATCCTAAGAAAGGCAATGGGTTTTATAAAACAAGACTTGAGAACCTCTTTTATACAGCTGTATCATAAAAAAATCAAAAGAGGAAAGAGAGTTCCCATAGGAGAGAGTAAAAAGAGACAGATGGAGGAAATGAAAGGAACCAAAGGAGAAAGGCAAGTTAGTAAACACGTCAGAATTAAACAGTGATACTGTTTTCCCTCGTACTGAGTGTTACTGGTAGGGACAACAGAATGGGTTTCTCCTCATTCCCTTTTCTGTTGCTATTCTGATTGCTGAAACCATTGAAAAGAAGTGAGAACACTACCAATCCAATATACTGTTTAAAGTTCTTCAGAATAAGACAGAACACAGAATTTAAATCCTGTATTTACTGGATTCCAGGGATGTATATGGTCATGGGCAGATGTCATAGCGTGTAAGTTAGGAGCATTAGAATGAGCTAAAGCCCTAGTGTTATTCAGAAGGATAGTAACAATGTTTATCAATTTCAGACTAAGTATGATAGTACTTACTTAAAATAGCTAGGATAACTACTTAAAGGAACAAACACAGAATACACAAATTCAAAACAGTAAAGAGAGAGCAGACAGAATGAGGAAAAGTCCAAAAGAATGTAGGAGAAAAAAAGAAAAAACATAAAAATCAGACAAATAGAAAACTCATAATAATATACCAGGCAAGTATTAACCCCCAAAATTATGTAGTTATACTAATAGCATATAAAATAGGCTTTAAGACAAAATACAAAACCAGAATTGAAGATAGTTGCTACATAATAATAAAATGTTCAGTTTACCCATGCACACCTAAGAACATGGTCCTACAGTAGCTGTAACAAATAGGAATATTAGGAGAAATCACAGTGGGGGATTTTCACATACTCCTCTCTTTTCTGTTAAACAAGCAAAATATAATCAGGAAGACTATAGTCAATTTAAACAGCACAATTGACAAGTCTGATGGTGATGAACATATATGGAATGTTACACACACATTTGGAGAATAAACCTTTACTTTTAAAGTACATATGGAACATTTCAAAATTTAACCATGTACTTCGCCACAGTGGAATTAAGCTAGAAATCAGTAACAAGAAGATAACTTAGAAAGAAAACATAAGAACCCTTTCTAAGCAGTGAGAAAAAATCATAATGGATATTAGAATATGTTTATACTGAGTGATAATATAAATGCCAAGTATCACAGCTAAGCGAAGGATACAACTAAGGCAGTACTCAAGGGGAAATGCACACCCTTAGATGCTTACATTAGAAAAAATAAGGTCCCATAACTAAAAATATCCTACCTAGTAAGGTAGAAAGGAGTGGCACAAGAAACCTTTAAAAAGTTAGGGAGGCAGGACTTCCAGTTACAAGGGTGTGAAGAATTTAGCGAATTCTACCCACAAGAAACAAGTATAAAACTGTGAAATTGTCTAAATGCGCTATAGCAGGACTCTGGAAATTGACTGAAAGGAAACAACAAATGAAGAAATGTTTGTTCCTGAAAAACTGCTGGAAATGTGGGTAACAACAGTGCCGGTGTGAGGCCCCCATGGCCGGGACTGCTCACCCACCCTACCGGCTCACTTAATGAGAATGAAAGTTTTACTGGGGGGGATGGGGGAGTGGGCATGAAAATCAAACCAGCCAGTGTGCTGCCAAAGGGAAAGGCTTTGATTTGGGGCGGAAGATGAAAAGCCCTACTAGACATATTGACAGTAAAAGTGCCAGACTTGGTAGGAAAAAGAGAAAAATCTACAGATCTGTAGCCCAAGTAAGTGGTTTTGGTTAGGGTGAATGATGGACCACCAGAAATCTAATGGGGAGATCCTGGAAATGAGAGACCTAAAGGAGGACTGGATGACCTCTCTATACATTTCTGGGTCACTGTGAAAATATGTGTATGTGCAGGAGAACTCCCAAAGAGCCAAGCATAAAATAAAAACCAACACAGACTTGACAAATGGCTGAACTTTAAATAAACTCCCCAACGCTTATCCAACCAGATCCATCAGCAGGGGTGGGAGACCTACAGATTTGAGATGTTTCAGCAGAATCTCAGCCCAAATTATTGACTTATCATTAAGCTGTGCAAACACAGCGGGGATTTCTAGGAAATCAGGCTACAAAAATAAGAATAACACAAACAACCCAGTAGGATGATTATAATAAAAAAGACAGATAATAGCAAGTATTGAGAATGTGGAGAAATTGGAATCTTCATACACTGTTGGTAGAATTGTAAAATAGTATAGCTCCTTTGGAAAACAGTCTGCCAATCTCTTAAGAAGTTAAACATGGAGTTATTATGTAACCCAGAAATTCCACTCCTAGGTATATACCCTAGAGAAATGAAAACGTAAGTACACACAAAATCTTGTACACAAATGTCCATAGCAGCATTATTCATAATATCAAAAAATGGAAACAGCCTAAATGTCTATCCACTGATGAACAGATAGATAAAATGTGGTCGTATCCATACAAGGCAACATTATCTGGCAATAAAAATAAGTTAATTACCAATACATCCTGTAATATGGATGAACCTTGAGAACATTATGCTAAGTGGGAGAAGCCAGTCACAAAAGACCATATATTGTATAATTCCACTTATGTGAACCTTGAGAACATTATGCTAAGTGGGAGAAGCCAGTCACAAAATACCATATATTATATAATTCCATTTATATGAACTTTCCAGAATAGGCAAATCTTTAGAGACAGAAAGTTGACCAGTAGTTGCCTAGGGCTAGAGGACAGGGAAGGTTGGGGGAAAAAAGGAAGTGACTGATAATACACAGGCTTTCTTTTGGAGGTGATGAAAACGTTCTAAAATTGATTGTGATGCCAGTTGCACAACTCTGTGAATATACTAAAAATAAGTTACTTGTTCACTTTAAATAGGTGAATTGTATGATATGTGAATTATATCTCATTACACTATTTTTAAAAATCGAAGTAAAGCAACAAACTTAACACTACAAAACAAATAACACAAACTAAGCAGAAACATCAGCAACCACACACCACAGGGGAAACAGATTCACAAAATGTAAGTCCAAACAGTTACTAACCACAAAAACAAAAACCATCAAGAAAAAAAATTAAAATTCAGAGTTGCTGCAAAGCCAGTTTTTAATAACAACAACAACAAAATAAATGAAGCATGCCAAGAAACAAGACATTGTGACCCCATATAAAGAAAAAAAAGCAATCAGTAAAAAGTAACACTGACGTTGGATTTATTTGTTAGCTTTATATCTGATAAAGGACTTGTATCTAGGATACAAAGAGAATGCTTTAAAACTCAATAATAAGAGAACAATACAATTAATAAATGGGCAAATATTTTAATAGAAATATCACCTAACAAGAAATACAAATGGCTAATAAGCACATGAAAAGGTGCTTAACATCATTAGTCACTAGGGAAATGCAATTTAAAACTGCAATATTACACACATCCTCAAGAATGGCTATAATCCAAAAGACTGACACCCAAGGGCTGGTGAGTATGTGGAGAAACGGGAACCCTCTTACATTCCTGAGGGGAATGGGAAATGGTGCCACTCTTTTGGAAAACAGTTGAACAGTTTCATAAAAATTTAAAAATATACTTACACCCAGGCAAGCAATTCTACCCATGGGTAACCCCTGAGAAATGAAAACGCGTCCGCTCAAGGACATATATGCAAATCTTTAAAGCAGCATTATTTATAATAGCCAAAAACTTGAAACAATCCAAATGTCCATCTGACAGGAAATGAATAAACAAAACATTTTATACCCATGCAATGAAATGTTAATTTCTATTAGTAGTAAAAAGAAGCATGCTGTACATGATATAGCTTGTATACACCTCAAAATAGTTACACTAGTGAAAGAATCCAGACACAAAAGACTACATATTGTATAGTTCCATTTATAATGGAATAGTTGCATAACCATTAGGACAGTGAATCAGTGCTTTAAAAGTATCCACTGTACCACCAAGAGATCACCATACTTGGGTGGCTTTGCCTGAGAGTCCTAGAAATATTTTTAAAAACTTAAATCAAATCTCAAAAGAATAAGTTCTGAGGATCTAATGTATAGCATGATTCCTGTATTTAATAATACAGTATGTTTTTTTTTTTTTGAGGAAGGTTAGCCCTGAGCTAACTACTGCCAGTCATCCTCTTTTTGCTGAGGAAGCCTGGCCCTGAGCTAACATCCGTGCCCATCTTCCTCTACTTTATATGTGGGATGCCTACCACAACATGGCTTGCCACAGGGTGCCATGTCCGCCCGTGGGATCCGAACAGGTGAACCCCAGGCCACCAAAGAGGAACGTGCGAACTTAACCGCTGCGTCACCAGGCCGGCCCCTACAGTATTGTATTCTTGAAAGCTGCTGAGAGTACATCTCAAGCATTCTCATCACACACAAAAAAAGAAGAGTTAACTATACAAAGTGAAGAATGTGTTAATTTCCTGGATCTTGGTAATCATTCCACAGTGTATATGTATATCAAATCTTCATGTTATACACTTTAAATATACACAATTATATTTGTCAATTATTCCTCAGTAAAGTTTAAAAAATTCAATCTTAAAACACTTTTAATTAAAAAGGAAGAGTGACTCCTGAGCTCATTTTACAACAGAGCAGATATATGGAAACAATGGGTTATTTTATGATGTTGGGACACACGTTAATTATATTGTATATTAGTATTACATATTAATGTGTATTATATGTTATATTATATATAGAAAATGTTAACATATATTAATTATATATCTCAAAAAATTAAATTGTGTCTCTACCTCACACCACACACATACGAAATAAATCATTTCCAGGTGAATTAAAAGATAATTCAATGTGAAATGCAAATTGTTCAAAAATTTTCAAAGATAGAAAATATCTTTATGACCTTGGAGTAGGGAAGTGTTTTTTGTAACAAGACATAGTTTCCATCATTGAAAGATACCAATAGAAAGAGTGAAAACACAAGTCACACCATAGATCTTTGCAACTCATATAACCAACAAAGGATGAGAACTATATACATATATAAAGAACTCCCATAAGTCAACAAGAAAATTACAAAACCTAATATAACAACAGCAAAGTCTACAGATAAATATTTCAGAAAATAGAAAATATAATATACTAAATTTTAATATGAAACATTTTAAAATTATTAAACTTATTATTAATTTGGGAAATGCAAATTAAAATCATAACGAGATGCTATTTCACAACAGACTGACAAAAATTAAAAGCACCAAGTGTTGGTGAGAATGTAATGCAACATGAACTGTCATGCCCTGTAGGTGGAAATGCAAGTTGGTCAACCATATTGGAGAAGGGCTTCAGATGATCTAGTAAAGTCTAATATGTGTACCCTATGATGCAGCAATTCCAATTCTAAATATATGTGATAAAGTATATGTGCAGCAGAAAACATGTATGTATAAGAATATACATAGCAGCACTGTTTTTGAAAGCAGAAACTGGAAACAGCCAAACGTCCACCAGAAAAATAAGAAATATTCATACAGCAGAATTTGATACACTGAAAATAAACAAACCATAAACCTAGAGAAATCTCAAAAACGCAAATTGAGTCAAAGAGACAAGTCATAGATGAATACAGATGGTACGATTCCATTATATGAAGTTCAAAATAGGCAAATCTAAACTTTTTTTTTTTTGAGGAAGATTAGTCCTGAGCTAGTATCCACTACCAATCCTCCTCTTTTTGCTGAGGAAGATTGGCCCTGAGCTAACATCTGCACCAGTCTTCCTCTATTTTATATGTGGGACGCCTGCCACAACATGGCTTGATAAGCCGTGCGTAGGTCCATGCCTGAGATTGTAACCAGCGAACTCTAGGCCACTGAAGCAGAGTGCATGAAATTAACTGCTGCACCACCAGGTCGGCCCCAATCTAAACATTTTAAGAATACATACATAGGATGGCCCAGTGGTGTAGTGGTTAAGTTCACGTGCTCTCCTTCAGCGGCCTGGGGTTCACAAGTTCACGTCCTAGGCATGGACCTAGCACCACTCGTCAAGCCACGCTGTGGAGGCATCCCACAAAAAATAGAGAAAGACTGGAATGATGTTAGCTCAGGGCCAATCTTCCTCAAAAAAAAGAAAAGAATGAAAGAATATATACATAGGTAGCTGTACCATAAGTAAAATCAAGGAGTGATCAAAAATCAGAATAGTGGTTACATCTGATATGGAGATGTAACCGTAGGAGAAGAATACAACAGTGAGGGATGTATAAGGATCTTCTAAGATATGTATAATGCCTTACCTCTTAAACTGGGTCCTGGGTACATGGGTGCTCATGTTATTATTTTTTAAATTGTGCATTATGGTTTACACACTCTTTAGTGTATATTTCACAATTTTAAAAATTGTCTATTTTTCATTCACAACTTTCCTCACTCCTGTTACAAGCCATGCTTGAGGTCTGCTTGTAAAATGACTGGCCATCCCACTTTGCATAAACTGCCCAGTTGTAGCACTGAGAGCCCTTCATCCTGGGAAACCCCTCAGTCCTGGGCAAAGCAGGACAATTGCACCCTTTATCTGGAGAGTCTGGAGCAGTGAGGACAGGATTTGCTATTTGACCCCTCCTGCTCCTCCCTTACCCTGGAGGAGAGGGAATTACATTACGCCTCCAGGACCACTCTTCCTCCATCCCTTTTCAAAGTCTTTTACTTTGGTGTTGAGAGCTGGGGAGGTGAGAAAATAGGAAAGGGAGAACACGTGACTCTTACTGGTCACTGTTGCCATCTTCCTTTGTTGTCATTGCTTCTCTAGCTGAGATTGACTTGTCACAATGACCTTGGTACAATGGAATTTGGCCTTCTTAAGGGGCACATGTGTGAGGACACCAGAAAAGTTCTGTGGGGCCTCTCCAACATGTAATTCCTTTAGATGGGAATTCTGGCTGCAGCTCAACCTCTTCCTGGCTTGGTGACATACCCCACTCCTTTGTCGGCTCATGCCCTACCTGATGCCCACCCAACTTGGAGGAAGAGAGGAAGGATGTCTCAAGTCCTGGTTTCTTCTCTGGCTTCCACTTGACTTTGGCAACCCCATATCATTGCTACACCATCAGTAGGACTTCAGGCCTCTCTGTTGTTGCCCTCTCTCTCAGCCATACTCTCTCTCTCCAGCCCTCAACCCCTCTGATCAACAGGCACAGAGAACAGAAGAGCAAATTCACTGCCTAAGAGGATATCCAACAGAGACACAAGCTGCCAAGCTACCCTCCCGTGGCATTCAAAACCTTTACGAAGGATTCTCCTGAGGCTGCTCTTCCTCCACAAGCATCCTCCCCATGGGGAAAGAGAGAGGAGGGAAGAGCCTCAACACTACATCACTCCCTACAGGCCAGCACCAACAGTCCTCTTCCCAAATCCTTCCCAGTCCTCTTCTCACTTAAACAGGGAGTAGGAGGAGTCGGAAGCTGGTGCATGGTAACTAGACTGGTTCTTCCACATCTTTGTACTGCCCTGATGGCTATCTGGCACAATCTGAAGTACTAAGCACCTCTTTCTCCATTGGACTGAGGAAATCATGGCATCAGCACCTCATTCTCTGTGGGACACAGTCTCTGAAAAATGTCTTTCTATCCTTGCCTCCTGCTCTTAGGATATAAATGTCAAAAGGTACATTATAAGATCTGTTCCTGACATTTGAGAGAAGATCTCCACTGTGGCAACTCCTTAGGGTAATGATAGATTTTCAGTAAGACCCCATCACCTGTTGGCGACATACAAACTTCCTTTAGTAGATGCTTTTAGTGAATAAGGAAGTTGACTGTACTGGTGCTTGGCAACCCAGGCTGCAAATGAGAAACCCCTGGGGAGCTTGTGTGTATGGTATAAGATAAGGGCCCAATTTTATTCTTCTGCAAATGGATATCCAGTTTTCCCAACACCATTTGCTGAAGAGCCTATCCTTTCCCCATTGTATATTCTTGGCACCCTGGTCAAATCAGTTGGCTATATATGCTTGGTTTATTTCTGAGCTCTCTACTCCATTTCATCAGTCTATATGTCTGTCTATATGCCAGTAACACAGTATTTTAATTACTATAGATTTGTAACATATTTTGAAATAAGGAATTGTGATGCCTGTAGCTTTATTCTTCTTTCTCAAGATAGCTTTGGCTATTTAGAGTCACTTGTAGTTCTGTATGAATTTTAGGGTTGTTTTTCTGCTTCTGTAAAAAATGTAATTGGAATTTTTATGTAGATAGCTTTGAATCTGTATATCAGTTTGGGTAGTATGGGCATTTTAACAATATTAAACCTCCCAATCCATGAACATGAGATGTATTGCCATTTATTTGTCTCTTCTTTAATTTCTTTCATTAATTTTTCATATTTTCAAAATTGAAGTCACAATCTTGAAGAGATATCTGCACCCCCGTGTTCATTGCGGCATTATTCACAATAGCCAAGACATGGAAACAAGCTAAATGTCCATCGATGGATGAACATATAAAGAAAATGTGGTATATGCACAAAATGGAATATTATCCAGCCTTAAAAAAAAAAAGAAGGAAACCCTACCATATGCAACAGCGTGGATGAACCTGGAGGACATTATGCTAAGAGAAATGAGCAAGCCACAAAAGGACAAATACTGCATGATTCCACTTACATGAGACATCTAAAATAGTCAAACTGATAGAAACAGAGAACGGTGGTGGCCAGGGGCTGAAGGGAGGGGAAAATGGGAAAATTTTGTTCAACGGGTATGAAGTTTCAGTTATAAAAGATGAGTAAGTTCAAGCGATCTGCTGTACAACATAGTGACGACAGTTAACAATTCAGTATCGTACACTTAAACATTTGTCAAGAGGGTAGATCTCATGTTGAGTGTTCTTACCTTAAGAAAAAAGGTAGGGGGGCAGAAGGAAGATTTTGGAAGTACTAGATTACCTTGATTGGTTTCACAAACATATACATATCTTCAAACTCATCAAATTGTATACATTAAATATACCCAGCTTTTTGTATATCAATTATAACTCAATAAAGCTGTTTTTATAAAAAGAGTTTTTAAAAACATGTAAAAAACACAACTACAACAAAAAAGGATTACAGATCTAATGTAAATGTAAAATATAAAATTATAAAACTTTTAGGAGAAACCAGTAGTGACCTAGGGATTAGGCAGAGTTCCTAGGCATGATTCTAAAAGTATGATGTATAAAAGAAAAGAATTACCAATTTCATCAAAATTAAAAACTTTTGTTCTACAAATGCTACTGTTAAGAGAATTAAAAGATAAACTAAATACTGAAAGAAATATTTACAAATCACACACCAACAAAGGACTCGTATCCAGAATAAATAAAGAATTCTCAAAACTCAGAAAACAACCCAATTAATAAATAGGCAAAGACAACAAGTGGTCAAAAGACAGTTCACCAAAGAGGATCTATAGATGTGAAATAAGCACATGAAAAGTTGTTCAACATTATTACCCATTAGGGAAATGCAAATTAAAACTATGATAATATACCACTATATGTTCTTTAGAATGGCTAAAGTGAAAAATACTGACAATACCAGGTGCTTTTAAAGATGTGGCACATCTTGAACTCTTATTTATTACTAGTGCAGATGCACAATTGTACAGACATTCTGGAAGACAATTTGGCAGTTTCTAAAAAGTTGAACATATATACATCATATGATCCAGCAACTCCACTCTTGGGCATTTACTCAGAAAAACGAAAACTTATGTTTAAATAAAACCTGTACATGAATGTTTATATCAGCCTATTCATAATCATCAAAAGCCAGAAACAACCCAAATGCCTTTCAGCCAGTGAATGGATAAACAAACGACAGTATATCCACTCAATGGAAAGAAAATGAAAGAACAATGGATACAGGCAATAACCTGGATGGAGCTCAAAGAAAGAAGTCAGGTTCAAAAGGTTGCATCTTGTATGACTTCACTTATATGACATTGTTGGAAAGACAAAACTGTAGTGTCGGAGAACAGATCCATCTGCTGGTTGGTTGCCGGGGGTTAGAGGTGGGAGGCAGACGTGACTACAAAGGGGTCGCAGGAGGGAGATTATCCTCATTGTCTATCCTGATGATGGTGGTGGCCACATGAATCAACTAACGTGTTAAAATTCATGGAATTCTATGCCCCTTCCCCAATTTTAATATATTACTGTGTAATAATATCAAAAAAAATTTTTAATGTTTTTATTTACCTACACAGAAGCAGAAATGAGCCACTCTTACCCCTGTACAGTCTATTCTCCACAGAGAAATCAGAGCGGTCCTTTTAAAATGCCAATTTGATCATGTTATGCCTCTGCTCAAAACATCCAGGGCCCTCCCAACAATCTTAGAATAAAATCCAAAGTCTATAAGGCCTTTGTGATCCTACCCATGCCTCGCTCTCTGCCCTCAATCCTTCTACTCTCTCCCTGGCCTCCCCAGCTCCAACACACTGACCATCTTGCTGTTCCTCAAAGTCAAGTCTTGCCTCAGGGCCCTCACATTTGCTGTTCCCTGTGCCTAAAACTCCCTTCCCTCAGATATTACAGGGCTTGCTGCCTCACTTCAGTCTGTTCTTTGTTCAAAGTTCCTTTCTTAGGGAGGCCTTCTGGGACCACACTATGTAAGATTACAAGCTCCCATTCACTGCTTTTTTTTTTTTTTTAATCATAGTGTTTATCTCAACTGATTGATTAAATCTTCTCCCCTTTCCCATCCTCTCTCTCTCCATTCAATGAGAACAGGTACTTTTTGGTTTGTTTTTTTCAGTAATGAATCTTCAGCATCTAGAATAGTACTTGGTACATAGTAGACATTCAAATTATTGTTGAATAAATGTACAGAATGTAATCACTTTATCACGCTATTCAGAAAATCACAGGTAACTTGCACTATCTCCTTGACTCTCCTCAGCCCCTTTCTTGGCCCTTCTCACGTGTGAACTGGGGGAACAGGAGCTACTCTGCCCTTCTCCTGCCACAGTGAATTCTGAAAAATCTCAACTTCTCTCCTCCAGAGCAAAGAGAAAGGAGACTGACATATACATTAACATTCACCAGGAGTTATTTATTTCGTGTTGTTAAAATATTGCTTAGTGTTGTTCAGGCTGCCTATTGTTCACTGTCAACAAGGTTTAAATTGTTCTTCTAAGTTTTCTTTCTGCAACATTGGTTATTTTATGAAGAAACACCATTTTAGAACAAAAAGTAATGATTTCTGAATTTTGAAGGGGGTATGTTTAGCCATTTATGTTAGTCATGCTTCACAGAATTCAAGAAAGCCCATTTTAGATAATCACTTTAGTCTCATCCCATGGTATCTTCAGAATTAAATTACTTACGTTTCATTTTATTCTGAAAGAGCGTGTCATCAGGCAATTCTTTGGACCTTAGAACCTACATTTTGCTTAGAGAAGGAGTGAGTGTAAAGCCACATTTGTTAAATCTGAAGCTCTTCAATTGGTGGTTTTCTGGCTTTTTCCAGAATTATAGACAAATGTTAAACTTTGAAATGTCATCTCTTCATTGCTAAATAGCCAATTCTTTCCCTGAGAAATTTCTAGTTCTGAGTTCACTGATTGTACATTTTCAATTGCATCATATTGCAAATATGAAATTTTAGCAATTGTGACTTGGCCAGAATGAAACAGAAAAAGTCTCAAAGCCAGACATTTTATAATTAAGAGATTTCTTCTGTTTTAATGAAAAATAAAGTCTGTCTTCCTTGCTTGAAACACACAATATCTCAAAGTCTATTTCTAATTTTAAAAGACACTTTCAACAAAAGGTAAGTTTTAAAAAAGAGACTATGCCTTTATTATAGAGAATAACCTGAAATAGTTCATTCATGTTATTTTTTTTTCAATGGGAAAATTTTAGAACTATGTCTTTCTTCGGATTACTGTCTCAAATAAATGTTTCTTTTATTTCATCCATAGTGTCACAATTTAGAGTTAAAATTACATCTCCCGCCAAAAAATTTACAGAGAGTGACAATTTAGCTCCTTAAGTTAAAACTACATAAGCAGTTAGAAAACAACAAAGGGAAAAGCTTCATGACATTGGACTTTGCAATGATTTCTTGGATATGACACTGAAAGCACAGGGAACAAAAGCTAAAATAGATGAATGGGACTATGTCAATCTTAAAAACATGTATGCATCAAAGGGTATAATTAACAAAGTGAAAAGGCAAGCCATAGATTGGGAGAAAATATTTGCAAATCATATATCTGGTAATAAGTTAATATCCGGAATATATACATAACTCCTACAAATCAACAACAAAAAATCTAATAACCTGATTAAAAAAAGGGCAAAGGACTTCAATAGACATTTCTCCAAAGATGATATACAAATAGTCAACAAGCCTATGAAAAGGTATTCAACGTCACTAAGCATCAGAGAAATGCACATCAAAACCACAACGAGATATCACCCCACATCCATTAGGATGGCTACTATCAAAAAAAAAAAAACCGGAAAATAAAAAGTGTTGGTGAGAATACAGAAAATTCAGAACTGTGCACTGCTGGTTGGATTGTAAAATGGTGCGATTGATATGGAAAACAGTATGATATTCCTCAAAAATTAAAAATAGAACTACAGTATAATCCAGCAAATCCACTTTTGGGTATATACCCAAAAGAACTGCAGGATCTTGAAGAGTCATTTGCACATCATGTCCATAGCAGTACTAATCACAACAGGCAAGAGGCGGAAGCAACTCAAATATCCTTCAACAGACAAACAACAAACAAAATGTGATATACACAAAGAATGGAATATTATTCAGCCTTAAAAAGGAAGGAAATCCTGTCACGTGCTACAATAAGGATGAACTTTGAGGACATTATGCTAAGTGAAATAAGCTAGTCACAAAAAGACAAACACTATATGATTCCACCTATATGAGGTATATAAAGCAGGCAAGTAGAAACGGAAAGTAGAATGGTGGTAAACAGGGGCTGGGGGAAGGAGTACAAGGGGAATTATTTAGTGGATATAGAGTTTTGGATTTGCAAGATGAACAAGTTGTGGAGATGTTTCCCAACAATATGCATATACTTTACTGAACTCTCTATTTAAAAATGGTTACGATGACAAATTTTATGTTATGTATTTTTCACCACAATTTTTTCCAAAGATAAGGGAGTGGTTTAATTGGCCACATTGTCGACAGAATTGGCGTGATCCTTCCTGAAAGTGAGCTCTAGACGCATGTTCAAGGAAGTCCTTAGAGAAAGAGACCATTGCTGACTCTTCAACACAGCGCAGAACAAAACCAGCATGTGACAGCAGGAAAGTACAAAGAAATCACTGGTTACCTATACAGTATAATGTAAAGAAAGTCACAAAAATTCTATATGACTCAAAACATCTTCCCCTTGGTGCTTGAAAATCTCTCCCCTACTTTTGCGTAATGTCTCCATTGCTTTCGATTAAAAATCAGTATCTACTTCCAGTGAGCAATTAGCGGGAATTAATTTGGTCTTATGGCATTTTTCCTTCAACTAACAGAGATTTGCCACAGTGAGATATTATTGAGGGAGAAAGGACGTCAGTTTGGGTCACTGAGTACTTTAATGGGAAGCCACCCCAGGCGCAGTGCGACAAGTCAAAAGCTAGAGATATTACGGCAGGGAAAAGTGCTAAAGAATAGGGAAGAAGACTCAGATACACTAACAGACTGTCCAGCTGGGCATTTGGAAATTCACTGAGTCTCACAAAACTGTTGGCTCTGTGTCCAACAGCTGGGAATTTGAAGCACTGTTTTATTCCCTTTAAACAATGACAGGCTGATAAAGTACAAGTTTAATTATAAAATGGGCTGTCTTTATTACGTGGCTTTTGTGGAAGAGAAATTAAATTTCATCCATTTTTAATACAAATGTAGTATTTTATGTAATTTAGTGTTTCATGTACTTTATGTATTTCAGTATTTCTGTATTTAGTATTTTAATACTTAAAGGTGTTATTTTAATACAATGAATTGAACTACTCGGACAACATTCTTAAAGACAAGCATGTTAAGGTGAGTTTTACTCTAAAACTAGTGCCAATAAAATATCTATAAATAAAAAGTTCAGACATATTAATCTAGATAGTCTTTTTTAGGGCTGACCTTCCTAAATTTTTTTTTCTGTTAAATTTACTGTGCCACCAAATTCTATAGGCCGGTGGTTCTCAAACTTAAACAGGTGTCAGAATCACATAAGAGGGCTTGTTAAAATATAGATTGGGGCCCAGCCTGAGTTTCCTACTCAGTAGTTCTGGGATAAAGCCTAAGAATTTGAACTTCTAGCCTGTTCCCAGGTGAGGCTGATGTTGCTAGTTAGGGATCAGAATGTGAGAACCTTTGCTATAAAAATTGTTATTTTCATATAACAAGCTGAGTAAATGCCACCAGAGAAAATTCTGAGGAAAATATATTTCTCATTAAAAAAATATTATTAACCTCACACTTATTCATTGTTTATAGATGGCATGGCAGTTTGGTTGCCTAGGCTTACAGCTCAGTAGACAGCCCACATATCAGAGCATAAGGTTCAGCATAAGGTTGTAGTCAATTCCAGAAGGGCTCTGCAACTGTGTGAAGGTCCAGCCTGAGTCACACGGGCATACTGGGATTCTTGTGTTGGCAGTTCTCTATTTTGAAGAGTATGTGGAATTCTGGTAAAATCATATGTCATTTGACAAGTTCATAAATGAATGATAAAACAAAACTGAATAGCAATTTGTCCATGAATATGAACCACTGCTAGTCAGTGGTCTGTCCAATGTTGCCTTGAAATATATCAAATCAGAAATATGTATTTATTTCTAAGGTCATATTGAAGTTCTCTGTAGTCTCTTTATTTTGTTTTCTGGGAGGTGATTTATGGGAAAGAGTGGCCAAAAATCTGAACATATTCATAAACAAGATGTAAGGGTATCACTAATTAACACTAGTCCTTAGCAAGAGAACCAACATATGCTCATACTACATCAAACACACATACATATCACTTTTTTAAAAAAAGGAAACAAAGTTTTACTATGTAATATTTTCTTCTCATTTATCTTGACAGAATCAAAAAGAAATTCTCTGAAAATTTGCAGATCACAAATCAACACCTAGAAAGGCTAAATTGCTCAGCTTTCCTTTTGTTGACAAGGTTAGTAGACAAACACCTCACTTGATTCTGAGATAACTTCTTCCCGCCTTCTCTGCCAAAAGTCAGCATGGCTTTCATCATGACACATCACTGTGCAGACAGACAACTTGACTGGCTTTGCCTTACCTGTTAGGAACAATTTGAAAGAAGAAACTAAAATTTTAAGCCTGACATCGTGTCTAGGAATTGGGGTCAAATTTCTGAATAAATAGACAGGGTCTCAGGCCTCCAGCATCAGGTGTGAGGGGTGAGGACTGGCATGAGCCTGCAGGGGAAGCCCTTCTGTACCTATAGTTGAACCAACCTGGGAGGGGAAGGGATTGTCATACTGTGTCTAACATGTTCTGGAACATAGGATAGATATCTTTAAAAATACTCGTTGATGGATTTGGTTGTTTTGTGATCGAAGGAAACTTAAAATGTGCTAGACATACTCCCTTGGAGTCATTCCATCCATAAATATTATATGAACTGCCAGAAAATTCCTTCATATGACTTTGATTTCCTCATAAATTTTAAGATTTCCAGGAAATGACGCATTTCAAATGCCAAGTTTCACCTAAAAGTTGCCACTTTCCTTCATGATTCAGAATGCATTTTCTCCAATATAAAATATAAATGTGGCAAAGATATATACTATTTTACATGTTTTTTATTTTAGTCAACCAGATAACCAATTTGACTCATATTTTTGGGCAATGGAACAAACCAACTGGTGACTTTGGCACTAAGTGACAATTTGTCTAAATTGCCCAATAAGCAATTCAGTTATAAACCTGACCAATAATTTTAAGAGGATGCATGTTTCTCTGTGCAGCTCCAAAGTATCTTTAAGACTAAAGACTACATTTGATGGAGACATGTTTGTGCCACATGGTTTAATAAAACACTTATGTTCTAGCTGATTGTCAGTATCCATCTCCTTAAAGGAAAGTGGAAACTGTAGCCACCACATACGTCCTATCTTACAACAAAATGCTGTGAATTCACTGGCTTGGAACTGCACCTTGCCATTCCTATCAATCTTTGGTTCATTCATTCATTCATTCATTCGTTCATTCAACAATATTATTAAACAAAACTGTGCCAGACACAGAGTTAGATACTGGGGTACAATGTTAAACAGTAAAAAGATGCAATTCCTGCCCTCATCATAGAGACATATATTAAGCAAATTATCACCAAACTAATATAAAATTATAACTGTAGCAAGTACTACAAAAGAGGGGGGTATGCTTTCATAAGAGCATGTAATAGGGAGAATTGGTTTCCCCATGGATGAGATGTTTGAGCTGAGATTAGGCAAAATAATATGGACACAGGTTATCAATGTTACCAGGAAAAGGTGGCTATTTGAGTTATCTGTCAATGGGAAAAAAAGCTTAGCTGCTTAAAATAACATTTTATCATTATATCATAATTTCACGGGCAGGATTTTAACCGAACAATTCCCCGCTCCACGTGGCATCAAGTAGGGTTATTCCATGTTATTCAGCTGACGGCTGGTCTGGTCTGGAGGGTCCAAGATGGCTTCATTCACATGGTTGGCTTCTAGGCAGGGAGGACTGGAAAACTGGGCTTTCCTGGGCCCCTCTCCATCTTCCCCTTCTCCCTCTTCCCTTCCGTATACTCTCTCCAGACAGATAGTCAGATTTCTAAAGGGGCAGCTCAAGGCTCTAAGAGACAAAGTTAGAAGCTGCCAGTCCTCTTAAATGTTAGTCTCAGAACTGGTAAAATGTCACTTCCACTGTATTTTCTTGATCCAAGTAATTGTAGTTTAGCCTAGATTCAATGGAAGGAAAATGTACCCCATCTCTCATTGGGAGGGGTATCAAAGAATTTGCACATGTCTTTAATCCACCAGGGTGGTAGAAAGAGTATTCAGGGTATAGAAAATCTCTCATATAAAGGCCTTATGACAGGAGGAACCCTGGTACAACTGGGGAACAAGGAAATCTATGTGGTTTCAGTGTACAGACGCAAGTTGAGGCTGGAGAGGTGACCAGCCTCTTAGGGACCTCATAAGTCAAGAATGTAGTCTTTGTCCTAAAGAGAATGCGAAAAAAGGCAATGAGGAATCATTAAAGGATTTTAAGCAGGAGATAAAATGATCAGTTTTGCAGCTAAAAGAGATTATTCTAAAGAAAGGTGTAAAATACCAATTGGAGGGAGGCCAGAGAGATGGCAAGGAAGCCAGTTATGAAACCCAGGTAAGAAATGATATTTAAGGCAATGACATTGTTAACAGTGACTAACGATATAAATGTAAGATTCAAGAGCTTTTTAAGGCAGTGAAGTTAATAGGTCTTTATCGATGTATTCAATATAGCAAGTAAAGGATAGGGGGACAGAGCTCTCAAGAATGATTACTAGGTCTAGTGTATGTATTAAGATGAGAAAGATTTCGATTCACTGTGATGGAAATGCTGAAAGAAGACTGTGTTTGGGAGAAGTAGACCATGAATTCAAACTATCTTGGATTTGTAGGTCTGGCAATCAGACCAGACATCTGGGTTAGAGGTAGAAATCCTGTATATGTTTTTAAGAATAATCTTTCTCTAATAATACCTTCATCCAAGCTTCCTTAAGAAAATATTGTGGCTCCTATTGTTTTCCAGGTCTAATATCCAAAATCATGGCCAAGCACTAAAGTGTGCCCTCCCCTTTACTGACACTCATACACCTCTCCTAAGTTATTCTCTACATGGCTTTTCCATCAAATGGGCCTTTACTTATTATTACCCATGATAATACTTTCCTTTAAGAGTCAGCTGACACCTCACTTTTTTTGTGTGAACACTTTTCTGATAATTCAACTCTCACATACTACATTTTGTCGTCAATTTTATTGCTTTGGGGGGCTACATCATGTGCACTGAGATTTGTCTTTAATCTGTTTCATGTAAGTAAATCTTGTTTCTCCAAATAGAGCACAAATGTCTGGAAGGCAGAAACTGTGAGTTCTACTTCTCTTACAGTCTTAATAGTATATAGTACTATAAACACAGCAACCATGTCAAAACTAAATTAAATTGCATTCAACTTATGATTTCTCTAATTATGGTAGCTTCTAAGAAATCTTTCTTGGAAATGAAATAGTTAGAAAAATGGAGTTCACTTGAAAAATAAAGTAACAAAATTTTTGCCAAGATACTCTATAATTAAGCAATGAAAGTAGGTTTAACATTCCATCATACACTATCTTAATTTTCCTGCTTTTGAATTTCACCAAAAGATAATGGGGCTACTGACATACATGAATAAAAATAAATATATCACTGTATAATAAAATACATATTAAAGTCTTTAAGCACCTAACGTCATTTGGACATCATTTTTTGCCTCCTGTTTTTGTAATTCTTTTATATGTGTCATTAAAAGATTGTGCTGAATGGAGCTAAAAAATTCTTTAAATCCTTCTATTCTTTTAGCAAGCTGAATTTCTTTCCTGTGCTATATTTCTAAGTATTTTTCTTTCTTTGAGCTTGGAAATATTAGCTTGAAATGCTATCTGCAAACTTTAAGATATAATTTAATTTTCTAAGTTGTTTCCCTGAGATTTAATATTTTTCAATAAAAATTCTGAATGGACACATTTTGTGGGGCCTGAGCACCTGTCAGAAGCAGCCATCAAGAGGATGACCAATTGTCTCAAACTCTCCCAAGGATCCACTTTTAACCTCAGAGTAATTTTAATCACCAACTTTTGCTTCAATCTATTATGGAGTAATATGAATTTGGTTGATTCTTAAAATGATGCCTTAACTAAAAACCAAATAAAATAGGAATCCACAGTTTTCAGACATTGGGAAGCAAGCAGTAAAGGATAATGATCCTTAATATAAGGGAAACAAATGAGATTAGTATTACAAATGCCACAGTATACTACCTAGAATGTAGAATATTCAGCCTACAGAACAGAGAAGGGAAATCCAAACAGAGCCCAACAAACTGCCTGAGTTGACAAGACAGAAATAGAATATCAAGGAGGCCAAGATGTCCAGAATTTGTGGAACAGAACATAAAAAATGAAGGAACTTCACAGAGAGATATCTGCAGAGGTCTGCAAAATATTCTCTAAGGTCTTTGGCTAAGGACAGATTTTCTCATATATAAGAACAAATTACCAAAGGGCTTGAAGAAAAACTACCTGAAAGAAGTTGGGAAAAATATCCCCAAAACTCACACAAGACTAGGGATAGTTTTTGTTCCTACCAGCCAAAGTGGAAACTTCCTAATGTCCAAGGGTAGAATCCTCTAAAAAATGGTATTTTAGTAGTGGGGTCAAAATTAGCCCTGGACTAACATCTTGGCTTAACAAAGCTTAAAAAGAAGCTTTGGAAGGATGAAACTAATTTTAAGTGATTTACCTGTGTCCAAGAACAAAACCCAACAATATTTGAAGAAATACAACAAAATACACCAACTAACAATGTAAAATCCATGATGCCCAGCATCCAATCTAAAATTACCAGATAGGCAAAAAGATCATAAAAGTATGACTCACAACTATGAGAAAAATCAAAATGGAAACAGACCCCAAATCGCAAAAATGATAGAATTAGCAGACAGTAACATATTATATCTATATATCTATACTCTATATATTTAACAACATATATCTACATATAATATATAGAAACAGCTGTTATATCTATACTCCACATGTTTAAGAAGTTAGGAAAAATTAAGAGTATGGGAAGAAGAAAAGATTTGATGACATAAAAAGACCCCAAATAAAATTCTAGAGATAAAATAGGCAATATCTGAAACAACAAATAACCTAGATGGAATTACCTGCATATTAGATACAACATAACAAAAGATTAGTGAACTTGAAGACATAACAAAAGAAACTATCCAAATGGATGCCCATCCTCGCCTCTGGCCTGGCAGCTCTACTTCAAGGACCATTATATCTTGATATTCAAGGCCCTGGCAGATGTCTGTGCCTGAACCCCAGGGTGGGTAGCCAAGAACAGCTTCATCCCCACTGAGAATGAGCTTAGGATAGTGTTTCTTCTATTTCAAGGATCTGGAAGTCTGGGAGTCAGATGATGGCCCACAAAGAAAATCAACAATAAGCAAAGGAATTTGAAGAAACTGCAAAGAAAGTACCATAAGCCATTGAGTAGCTGACTGCCTTGGAGTGGCAACTCTTGCCTTATTCACCCAAATTCAAAGTTGAAAGAAATCATTTGCAAGGAATATTCTTTTATGTTACCAACACTTCTGTAATACTCATCAGCCATGCCTCTGCCTTCAGAAGGAAGAACTTCAAAAATTTGAAATTAGAATTTTTAAACTATATTTTTTTCTCAAAGATGGTACCAAAGTCTACTCCTAGCTGTAAAGCTGGTACTGCTGATTCCAGTGTATCCCTTTCTCTAACTCTTTCTTCAGTAGTTTTTTTTTTCATTGAGGTCATAATAGTCTATAACATTGTGAATTTTCAGTTGTGCATTCTTATTTGTCAGTCACCATATAAATGTACCTTTCAACCATTTTGCACACCCTCCAATCCCCTTCCCCTCTGGTAACCACTAAACTGCTATCTTTGTCCATGTGTTAGTTTATCTTCCATATATGAGTGACATCATATGGTGTTTGTCTTTGGCTTATTTTGCATAACATTATATCCTCAAGATTCATCCATGTTGTTGAAAATGGGATAATTTGTCTTTTTCTATGGCTGAGTAGTATCTCATTGTATATATATATGCCATATCTTCTTTATCCATTCATCAGTCAATGGTCACTTGGGTTGCTTCCACATATCGACTATTGTGAATAACGCTGCAATGAATATAGGGGTGCATAAGTCTCTCTGAATTGTTGATTTCAAGGTCTTTGGATAAATACCCAGTAGTGAGATAGTCTCCAGTAGTTTTTACTTTATGGAATATTGGACTCAATTTTGCTTTATCAATTCCTGAGAGGTATGTGGGGAAGAAGACAGAATATATATTTTTCTAAAACTGATGGATTTGTTCACACTGATATAGTAGCCCTTTGCGCAGAGAATGTGGCCAGACTTCATGTTGTTAACTAGATGCTACTTTCTCAATGCTGAAATTTCAGACCCAGATTATTTGGTGTGTCCATTGTGAATAAACAAGTAGAGAATTAAAGAGAAAATTTGTAAGTTTATTTGTACAATAATCTAAATTTATATTGTGTTTTCTCACATTGTGTTCAAAATACTTTATCTCATTTTTCACATTTACAAGAACTGTGGTCTTTTTATCCCCTCAGATGTGCAATATTATTATAACCTCCCTTTACTCCAAAGCAGATTATATGAAATCATGTTACTTATCAAACCTCTGAATTTGCCACCATACAAGGGGTTTCCTTGCCTGTTCATATCAGTTTCTGTCTTTTTCATCATTAGGAAGTGCATGTATTTTATTATCATAAAGTTTCACATATGAAGAATTAATGATATTAAATACCAGGATGTTGCTTGCCTCTGGAGTTATGTTGGATGGCTAGATTCCTTATCAAGTGGCTACAGTAATAAAGGCTAGAAGGAAAGAAGGAGAACTAATGTCTTGATACCAAAGTAAAGCTGGTCTCTTCCTTTAAGGTCAATTGAAAATATTTCTTATAGTATAATTCACCACCAATGGGCACCTGGCAAGGATCCAACATCTCTTTAAAGCAAACAGGAAATTTACCTTAATGCCAGAAAAGGTATTCTCCATAGTAGTTCACTACTTCCTCCTTTCTTTAATTAAAAGAGTGTCCCAGGGACAGCCATGTGGCATAGTGGTTAAGTTCATGCATTCCGCTTTAGCAGCCCAGGGTTCATGGGTTCAGATCCTTGGTGTGGACCTGAGTACCACTCATCAAGCCATGCTGTGGCAGCGTCCCACAAAGAAGGTGGAGGAAGATTGGCATAGATGGTAGCTCAGGGCCAATCTTCCCCTCAAAAAGAAAAAATAGAGAGTGTCCTAAATCAGAGTAGTCCCAGCAATCACAGCATAAATGCTCAGGTTATTCCTGAGGCGTATACTCTAGATGAGGCTATAATATACAGGTGGTGAGGTGGAGGAGAGTGAAAATGAAACACCCATGTTAAAGATTTTGTGGTCTTAATATTCCAAGTTGTTAACAAACAGCTATTTCCCAGTGATGACATAGATTAGCTGGTTGATAATTCATCCGTCCATGTATGAATCTTCTTTCCAGAAGGCAATGAGATGAATTATTTTTTTTAATGGACTGGGGAAAAAAGAAACCATCCAGAAGAAAACAGAAAGAAAAAAAACTTAAAAAGTGAACAAAGTATAAGTGAACCGTGTAACAATATCAAGCAATCTAACACATATAATTGTAGTAAAAAAGTATTTGAAAAATAATGGCCAAAACTTTTTCCAAATTTGATAAAAAATATAAACTCACAGATCCAAGAATCTCAATGAACTTTGAGCACAAGAAACGTAAAGAAAACTACATGAAGTTGCATCATAATCAAATTAATAAAGAGAAAATCTTAAGAGCATCCAGAGTAAAAAAAGACACACAACATACTGAGGAACAAATATAATAATAACAGCAGACTTCTCATCAGAAAATATGCAAGACAGAAGACAATGGAGAGACATATTTAATGTACAGAAGAAGAAAACTGTAAATCTAGGACTCTGTGCCCAGCAACAATACCTTTCACTAATTAAGGCAGAAATAGAGATTTTTCTCAAGAAACAAAAGCTGGATATTAATCCCCAGCAGAGCTACAATATAAGAAATATTAAATAAAATTCTTCAGACAGAAGGAAAATGAGATAAGACAGAAATTTGCATTTACACAAATGAATAGAAGACACCATAAAAGGTAAATACATGGATAAATATAAATTTTTTCTCATTTCAAAAATTTCTTTAAAAGATAAGACTGACTGTTTAAAGAAAAATAATGACATTTTGAATATAGAAGTGAAATGTATGACAACATTAGGGCAAAACATAGGAAGGGGGAAATGAAAGTGCACTGTTTGAGGTTTCTACAACACACGTGAATTGGTATAATATTACTGATTGTGTGTTATTGATTGATTAACTCACAAGTTAAAGATAGATATATTATAACCCCAGAGCAACCATCAGAAAAAAGAAGAGAGAGAGAAAGCCAATAAGCTTTCACATTTTGAATGCCCAATTAGTCACATGTAGTAAACACCATGTTGGATCGCAAAGATATAAAACTCTTCAACAGCAGAGATTGTAAGATTGGATAAAAAAGCAAGATCCAACAACATGCTGTCTACAGGAAACGCATTTCAGATATAAAGACAGATAGGTTCAAATTAAAAAGGTGGAGAAAGACAAACCATACTCTAACTATTAAAAGGAAAGCTGGAGTAGTTATATTAATATCGGAAAAAGTAGATGTCAGAAAAAGAATGTGTCCATGGGTAAAGAAAGATATTACATAATGATAAAGCAGACAACTCATGGCGAAAGACTGTTACTTTAAAATTCTATTTATATGAAATTCTAGAAAAGGCAAAACTTAGTTGGGGCCAGCCCGGTGGCACAGCAGTTAAGTTTGCCTGCTCTGCTTTGGTGGCCCGGGCTTCATGGGTTCAAATCCCGCGTGGGTGTGGACCTAGGCACTGCTTATCAAGCCTGCTGTGGCAGGCGTCCCATATATAAAGTAGAGGAAGATGGACACAGATGTTAGCTCAGGGCCAGTCTTCCTCAGCAAAAAGAGGAGGATTGGTAGTGGATGTTAGCTCAGGGCTAATCTTCCTCAAAAAAAAAAGAAAAAACTGTAGTGACAGAAAGCAGATCATTGCTTGCCAGAGACCAAAGGATCGGAGTAGGGTATTGAATATAAAAAGGCCCAAGAGGACTTTGAGGATAATAGAAATACTCTATATTATGATTGTGGCGGTGGTCACATGATTCGAAGTGTTTCTCAAAGCTCAACAAATTATGCTCTTCAAATTGAGAGTAGTCATCAGGAGGCTATTTTACAAATACACTGAAGTATGCTGGAATAAATACTAACCCCTAACTTTTATATTTTCTAAAAGCAGTCAGAGATGTGTAGATCTGAAGGATTATTTTCAAATCTCATTGTTGGAGACTCCCTCCCCTTCCCTTCAAAAACGCTTCCAAAGATTGAAGTAAAGATATTTTAAATCCTGGGAGAAAGAGAAGAAAAAAGGTAGATATTTGTAATCAACTAAAGGAAGCTCTCCCTGGCAAGATGTGGAAGCAGCCTCCCGTGTGCCAGCTTCTCTTCACTGGAGGAGGAAACTGCTCACTTACTGAAGAATCAGAGAGGGAGCTCTCTTGAGAGTTTGCTGATCAGGGAATTAGAGTATGATTACAGTCAGTAGTCATATCCAAAATATTGTGGTGAATAACATTAGTAAGAGGAGTATACTTCACTACCTGATTTAAAACTTAAGAGACACATGTGCATTTCTATTTCTTGAATTCAAAAAGTCTTTTAATTAGAACTCCAAGCTACATCTTGTCAGGCTAAAGCAGTGAACAGATCTTGTATCAGAGTGCCTGAAAGATGGGCTATTATTCTCTGAAGACTCGTGCAAAAAACATGCTTTGGCAGTAGCATAGCACATGAATTAAACAGACATATTTTCAGGAGCTTTCAATCCAGTTCTGAACTCCATGTCATTTGAACCAAGAGTACCTAAAGAGAAAAACTTCTCAACTTGTAAAAACAAACTCGAAGGAAGAACCAGAGCTTCAAGGACAAGCAGTCTGTGTATATTTTTAATGTCATGTCAAGTACTCAAGTTAAAATGAGCTAGATAAAAGAAAAAGTTTAAAAATTCATAACTATGTACTTCTGGTAGAGATTCTCTGTAGCTAAGATGACACGCAGCCAGTAAGGACTAGTACGACCGATAATGGGGAGCCAAAGCACCAGATGAGAGAAGAATCTAAACCGGGCTAACTGCTTGAAACCAGCCCTGGACTGGGGCCTCGCGCCCTCTGAAAGGACGCTGCAATGCTATAAGCTGAGACTGCTGGCTGAGGATGTCTGCACACTGGAGAGACAGGAAAAAGCAAAACAGCTTCCCAACCCGAACCTTAGTCTTGTGTCCACGGCTCAGTTATACTGATTATCAGAGTGAGACCAAAGCTCAATATAAGACCTGGAGGTATCCAAAAAATTGCTAAGTAGGAAAGTGTGAGCACAGAGAGAGAGGAGAGAAACACAACTCAACTTGAGGCTGCAAACTGAAATTCCAATATACTAAAAGAGACAGCCAGAAAAATCAATAACTGGAAAAATGAATTTACTCCAAGCAAAATTAAAATGAAAAAAAGGGGCAATCTGAACTTAATATTAAGTAGGAATGGAGAGAGTTTATATTTTGGCTATTTTGGGGAATAAATATACAGGTCCATGTAAGAGAACATTTACTGCAGCATTATTTGCAGTAGGAAAGAGTTGAAAGAAAGTCCATTAATTTGGAATAAAAAAGTAAAATATGATATATGTGCACGATGGGAAAGTATTTAGTAGTCAGAAGTAATATAGAGAATATGGCTGGAGCTCAATGTTAATGTTGAGTGAAACATAATGAAACATATAGCAATACAATTGTAGATGATATATAATTGTGCATATTAAAACGAGCACACCAAAACCAATACTAAACTTTCAAAAGCATGCACAAACATCTAAACACAATGTGCTGGAGGCTTGTGGGAAAGAATGAATGTATTTGAGGATACTCTGAGGATAAAATTAATCATTTTAAAAAACAATAAAACTTAAGAAAGTTCGCATGGATTGATGATAATGATGTCCCATGACCTGAGAATTACAATCAGCTGGGCTCACCCACTTGCGGCACTTGATAAAGAAAAGAGAATATGAATTAATCGATCATCGTTTATCATTATAAATCCTCTTCCTTTCTATAACATTTCAACCGAGAATAAATTGAACACATACTTTTGATAATATTTTGCTGTCAAAAAAATTCTGATTCAATTACTGAATGCAAAATACAATTGAGAAAAACATAGTTCTCCTCAATATGTGGGATGAGTTACCTCCACATCACTCAGTGAATGGGGATGCGTCATCAACAGGACTGAAGACATTTACTCCAAATGGCTGGAAATCCCAGAACTAGAAACTAAAATTTTAGGGAAACGAAAACAAAAAAATTGTCTTCGTGAAAGGTATTATCTGTCACTTTTTAAAAGCTTTTTTCTTATCCTATAGATGTAAGGGAACTAACCGCATTTGCTCTCCACAAGCTTCCTTCTAGAAAAATTGATATTCATCCCGTAGGTTTCAAAGAAGATTTGTTCACTTAAAAAAGTAAAAAATGGTATCCCTGAATAGCTGAGTGCTTTTCATTCCAAAATGTCTTTCACGATTATTGTGCTCAAAATGACATCCTTTGCGGAACAGAATCTATTGCATGTCTCTCCAATAGCCTACAATGTGAATATCTAAACCCCTCACAAGAGAAATAAACTCAGTGTAGCATTAAAATCTGACAAGCCCATCACACGGCCTTGCAGAATTTCTGTTTAGAATATTCTCATGAGTCGCTGAAGCACCTTGGTGAGTATGTGTCTGTGCTGCTGCACAAGAAAAGCAGAAATAGGTCCTGAATTTTCCAGATAGACAGCGAAGGTCAGCCACTGCAAATCGAAAAAATATTTGAACAGGGAGTTATCTAATGACAATGTTTTTGAATAGTAAAGTCCTGGGCTGAATTAGCCCACAAAGTTGTTTCCACCATTTAGTCTTAATTGAACAGTTGATTTAATAACATCCTATTATTGATAATAAACCCAATTAATAGAGGATTATTTTAATGATGGGAGCAATTCATTAATGAATCTAATTGACAGACTGTTTGACTAAATTAATCTGACGGTATAGTCAAAACTATTGAACCAGTTAGGCTATGGATACTAATTTATGTAGTGACCACTTCCACCAGTATTAGCACCTTTGTTTAAACCCCTTTCAGATAAAAGTCTCTCCAATATGTCAATATATTACTCTAGGTCAAATTCCAATATACCATCTTCTGTATCATCTAACACTAAATTACACTCCTAACTTATTTTCCTTTTAATCCTTCACTGCTTATGAAAAAATAGCACCTTTATTTCTTCACTTGTATAAGCTCCATCCTCTTTGTTATATCTTTTGTTGCATTTTATGCTCTCAAGAGTTTTTGATCAGTTGAGAATATGTGAATTTATGTATCATGTGGTTTGATCTTCATAATCCCAGCCTGCAAAAAAACTTATCTTTATTGGCAAAATCAGTTATAGCAAGTTGGCGGCTTAGAACCAATTCCCCATAAATGGAAATATAACTAAAAGTAATGGCTGCATAAGACTCATTAACAAACCAAAGTGGTCTTCTCACTCCTCTGCCTTTATCAATAATTGGGTACATCAACCCCACCCCATGTCATTGGTTTATATTTAGCAAAGTTCATTCATACCAATTGCCCTATATGTTCTTAACAACCAACTCTGAAAGTAGATGAAATATATTTAGGAAATAGCCAAGGAGATAATGTACTCATTCATTCAACAAATATTGAAATCCACAAAGGAACACAGGGACTATGCTAAAGCTCCAGAAATACAAATATGCATAAAAAATAATCCACACTGTGTACAGGCTTATAATGAAGAAAGAGCAAACAGATAAACACAGAAAAAGAAAAAATTCCATTTAGGGAGGACCTCTATATGATGTGTCAAATGCTGTACTAGGTAGTTACATACAATATCTCCTTTAAATTTCACAACACCTCAACAAAGTAATTGTACAGTTAAGAAAAATGAAAATTTGGAGAGGTTAGCACTTAGCTCTAAGTCTTACAGTGCAAGATCATATTCAAACGCTCACTGAATGATTCCAAAGCTTGCCTTCCAGAATAATAATCACAGATGAGTTCTATATGCTCTGATAAAAGAACACAGTACAACAGGAACTTGGGATATGGTGGCAAAGGGACCAGGGGAATGTGCAAAAGGAGGATTTATAGGAAAGAGCTTTTATCACTGTGGTAGGCAATATTCTGAAAATGAGCCCTATCCAAAATTCTATGTCCTAGTCCCTAGAACCTGTAAATTAATTATATTGCTCCCACAATTAGGTTATATTATATGGCACAGTTGATCCTGAGGTAGGAAGATTATTCAGATGGGCCAGATTGAAACATATGCATCCTTAAAAGCAGAGAGCTTTCTCTGGCTGGTGGCAGAAGAGGAAGTCAGAGAAATTCTAAGCATGAGAAGGATGCAATGTGTCATTTCTGGCTTAAAGATGGAGGTGGAAGGAAGAGAAAAGAGGAAGGTGAGCAGCCTCTACAAGCTGAGGGCAGCCCCCAGCTGAGAGACAGCAAGAAAACAAGGACCTCGGTCCTACAACCATAAGGAGCTGAATTCTGCCAACAATCTGAATGAGCTTAGAAAAGATTCTTTGCAAGAGCCTCCAGCTATGAACAGCCTGGACACTGATTTCATCCTTGTGATGCCCTGAGAACCCAGCTAAGCCCGCCCAAGCTTCTAGAAAACTACAGAACTGTGACTTAATAAATGAGTACAGTTTTAAGTCACTAAGTTCACGGTAATTTGCCATACAGTGGTAGAAAACTAATGTGCCAAGGAAGTAACACCTCAAAGGATTATGAAAATCACTGAATGTTCTTCAGACCAAGAGAAATAAGGAAAGAACCTTTACAAGTAGAGTGAGTGGAGCAGATGCTGTAGGTGCCCCCCCACTCCTCTTGGGCCTTATCACTGGATAGTTTCCCACTGCCAAACTGAGTCTCTTAGCTTGAAGCTTTCTCCAAAGTCCAGGAGGTCTGCTCTGCCCGAGCATGGCAGATCCAAAGGGTGAAGGGATTAACATAGCCAGGGAACAGCCCTCAACCAATGGATGACAATAGTTAGCATAAATATGCATCAGCTCCTTCACCTTTGATAACTCCAGGATATGCTCCCATGCAATCAAGCTCCAATTGCCCATAGTGATAGCCGACTGGATAACACAACTTTTATTGGCTGCCTCCTCTTCTGTTTCACTTCCCTACTCCCCTAATGTGCCTCCCAAATAAACCACTTGCACTCAAAACCTTGTCTTAGGGTCTGCTTCTGGAGTGGCCAATCTGAAACAGTGGGTAACATGAACAAAGGCAGAGAAGCCTGAAGTGATGGGACTGAGGTGTAGTGTGTGGGGAAGAGCTTGGGTTAGGATCTCACATGCTCTCCTAAGGACTCAGAGATCACTCTGGGAGTCAGTCAACACGACAGGGAGTGCCCGCCAACTTTTTCCTTAGTAACAAAACCCTGGGTTATACGTCCAGCTGAAAAATTCCATTTCCCAATGTCCTTTGAAGATACAGATGACTTACAAAATAAAAGCAAAAAATCTTAGTGGAGCTTCAAAGAAATCCCTTTTACCCTCTGCACTTCTATCCTTCCTGTTAACTGGAAAGCAGATGTGACAGCTGAAGCTACAGCAGCCATCTTGGGACTATAGGGAATAACCAAAAGAATTGCAGAGACTTTGGCCAGGAATTCTTGAGCCACTAATCCAACATCAGCAAATGCCTACTTCAGACTTATTGTTATATGAAGAAAAAACAAAAAACAAAAAAACTTTCAAGCTGCTGAAGTTAGGTCTCTGTTACTAGCTGAGAACAGTTCATAAGTGATAAAGAGACAGATCTGAAAAAGGAACTTGGATCGTGATTGTTTGCCTACTGCTCTGATGCAAAAAAGGACAGAGAGGGTTATTCCAACTTGCCATGCAACCAAAGAAATATCCCCACGAAATCTCAGGACATAGTTTAGAAACAGCAGCAAACCTTATAAGAAATCTTGAGGCACATTGTGGAAACATCAACAAAGCCTCCCAAATTTTAATTACAAAAATTTCATGCCAGCCTTAGATTGCCACTTCACATTTACTTACACAGACCTTTTCTATTTTCAAAGTCATTTCCAAGAGTGTTAATAAGGTACTAAGGGGCAGCGTTTGGTGCCTCTGCATTGTTTGATAATGCCAGCAACACAAATGTCATCTCAACATCATTGAAAAACCTTTATTACCAGGTTCTAATTATTGAAAAGAATAATAATATATAATAACTTTGAAAAGAAATTCCCTAACAAAATACAAAGCAATACTATTTTTACAGTAGTAAAAATATAAATATAGTTCATTGGTTTCTAATGCATGGGCGGAATATTTCTACCACAGCATCTTACTCCCACCACCATCACACAAAAGGAGAGTTTCAATAAGGTGTAAATTTTGGCACAACTACAGATAGATAGATAGGTAGACAGATAGATAAGAATGTTCTATGGCATATCATTAATGCAAAAAAAAAAGCCACTATTTCACTAACACTTGCTCAAGTCATCTTTCTGCTGCATTAGCGTCATCAAATTCAAGAAATGGGTCCAAGTCTTGATTTGCTATTTTCCTTGGCATATTAATGTATGTGTTTCTGTTACTTTAGAGGGATCTGATAATAAAAGAAAGAAGAAAAAATGAGCAGAGGGGCCTTGTGCCACCCAGAGCAGATATCTGAAACTTCTTAATATTAAAAGATATTGCCAGTAGGTTTAGAAACATACCTATGTAAATATGCTATCTGTTGATCTCAAAGCATTTCTCATGAGTACGAGATCATTTGTATAAATGACACTTGGAGTGGCATAAACATATTTCCTCTCTGCCTCCCATGATTATTCAATTTAGAAATCCCAACAAGCCTTTATTCTTTCGAACCCTGCAACATTAATATTGATATGAAAAGTCATGATGATATTTCTGCTCTATGCTTCAGTCCTAAGAAATTGTTCCAGAGTTGTACAAACTTTCCTTATCTCGTTACTTTTGTGACTTTAAATATAATCAAATAAGGAATGCCGGGGTCAATGCCACCTTGTAGCTTTCAGAGAGCTGTGTCTTCCCCAAACTAAAGAAAATTCACTGTTAAGAAAAGCAGCGCCATAGTCCAAGGCACAAAGGAATGGTAATCAATTTAAAGAGAGGAAAGAAAACTACAGGGATTCAAGAGGAGGTTTTGTAAATGAAATTAAATCTAACGGATTAAATTTTGTCCCAATAATTTTTCCTTATTATTTCTCTGATTCTTAGATAAGAGCAATTTTAACAAGCCATTATCAACATAATAATACTTTTTGAGGAGGGAGAAATCACTACATTTACTTGTAAGATGCACCCTGTTTTCAGAGGAAAAAACGTTAGAAAATATAACTGAGAACTATGTTACTTGTCAGACTCTGTCTTCCCCGGCTGTGCTCAATTTCAGGCACCGATGTGTTCAACCTGCTCACTCAGCTGCTGCTGCACTTGGTAGCTATTAGAATCCCACATCCTTACCCCAAAGTCTGAGGTGCCCACTGAGCTGTGCCACTCCCTCCCAGCTCACGTGGTGTTCTCTCTAAATGTGCCCTCCGGTTCCTCTGCATAACCTAGACGCCCACCCTGAATTCCAGCACAGTGGACTAAGACCCACTGATGACCTTGCTTTCTCTGCTCTCGTGATTCACAGCTGCTGGCTGGGAAGCTGACAAGTGTGATTCTGACCAGTAACATCTGCATTAGCCAGGAACGTGTTAGAAATACAAGCTGGCACATGCCCCCTCAGCCCCACCCCAGACCTGCTGAACCAGAAACTCTGATGGTGAGATTTAACAAGACTTCCAGATGATTCTGATCCAGGATCAAGTTTGAAAACCACTGATGTAAATCACTTCAAAATTTCCCAGTGTTGCTGTCAAATGGGAAATTCCATCTGTAAAATAAAATAAATGGACCGGTCTATACTAGCAATAGTCGCTAACACTTATTGCAAGATTGCTATAAGCCAGGTAATGTTTTAAACTCTTTACAAGTTTTAAACTCATTTAGTCCTCACAAGAACCTGTGAGGTAGTTACTGTTAGAATTATTCCCATTTACACTTTGAAAACTGAAGCGAAGAGGTTGAGCTGTTCAAGGACACACAGATGCTAAGTGGAGAAGCAGGACGCACAGGTACACAAGCACAGGTATCTGCTGCAGACACTGGGCTCGCATCCGCTTTGCTGCAGGGCCTCTCCAGGTTACATCAAAGATTCCCATAAGAGTGACCAGGCTCTCTAACAGCAAGACACTTGAATATAGGGTGATTGAAACTTCAAGACAAAAATTTGAGTGAGGTATGAACGGCGCAGTTTCCCAAATGAATAAAAATAAGGGAAATCTCACTAATCTAAACTTTGTTGATCTGAAACTAATAATTTGGTTCTATTGTATTTAATAGTTAATGAATGTGAAGTAATATTTTTCCTGGTGAATTTTCAGACTTCTCACAAGTAAGAGAATTTGATTCAAAAATCAATCACATTTTGCAAACCAAGAACCCAAAAGATGGACATTGGCTTCTTTGTATCTTTGGTCCTAAAAGAATAAACAAATTTTGAACAGTCTGATATTCACCCTGTATCAAACCTCTCACTCAAAAGAAGTGATGTTAGAAGTGACAGTCTACAGGGAAGCAATCAGGAGAAACCTTTGGAAGACTCCACTTCCAGTGAACTTGTGTCAGAGAACTTTTGGAGGTGGATGGGTATGGGGGAGCTGTCTGGGCACAAAGCTGACAGTGCTTTGTCTGTTAAAACTCTGTATGATGTTGGAAGCAAACTCTGATGGTGTTGGTACCAACATAAAGCACAGTCCTTATTTCTGCATGGAACAAAGTGAGGGCACAACAGCCTGGTACTGATGGGGCACCACAGCACTGAGCAGACGGAGCCGTGTTGTCTGGAAGATGCGACCACACCCTGTGGGAGACAGTGATTCCCAGGGGACGTGGTTCCTCTGGGGCCTCATTCTGGCAGTTTAATCAGCAGCAGACCCCTGAGCTGCAGGCATTGAAGAGAGTGCCAAAGAAGAAAAGAAGAAATGGCAGATGCCACTCCTGAGCTAGGTGACTAAATTAGTTTCTGAGGAAAAGTGAGCCACCCTGGAAACTCCCAGAAAAGAACTGATGTGGGGAAGGGGGGATTTAACAGATTCAAAAAACCTTCAGGAGCTGGTCTGGTGGCATAGTGGTTAAGTTTGCCCGCTCCACTTTGGCAGCCAGGTGTTCACAGGTTCCGATCCAGGGCACAGACCTAAGTACTGTTCATCAAGCCATGTTGTAGCAGCGTCCCACATACAAAATAGAGGAAGATGGGCACAGATGTTAGCTCAGGGGCAATCTTCCTCAAGCAAAAAGAGGAAGATTGGCAACAGATGTTAGCTCAGGGCCAGCTTTCCTCACTAAAAGAAGAAAAAAGAAAAAAACACTCCATTAACAAGAAAAGGTATGACTCAGGAAATTTGAAATTATATGTTTATACTGAACTATTATATTACTTCTGTAAGTTATGTCATATCCTTTTGAGAAGAATTTGGTTTTTAATCATTCCAATAGTTATCGTAAAATAATTGTGGCTTTTAACTTTCAGATTAGTGATCAATTGTTAAATTTTTATTATAACCTGTAAAGTATAGCATTATCTTTTAACTTGTCTACTTGACCTGATTTTGTATTTGCATTATAAAATTACTTATTTTCTAAAATGTTTAGGCTTGTACTTCCTAAGAAGGAAAAAGGAAGTTGAGATGTTTTACCATGACCCATCTGCCTTCCCCATCAGGTAGACTTATTCACTGTGTGCTTCAAATGCTTCAATATCCTACTCTACTCCTGAAAAAACTATGAATCATTTAAAACAAAGACAAGATATTAATTGATAATACATTTGACACATAGGAGACGTGTCACGGAAATTCCAGGACCTTTTAAAAGAAAGCTGTTTCATTTATTTCATAACCTAAAACAATCAGTTCTAACAAATGGAAAGAATAAAATTAAACAGTACAAAGTGTGTTGTATTATAATTATTATTTTGTGTCAAAGGGCCATGGAAGTTAATTCTAGCATGACAGTGTTTCTTTTCACATCCTATGACCAAGCAAGAAAATTTGAACTCTACGGTGTTTTGATTATATTCCAAAAAAGTGCATTTCCTATGTCATTTGCAATTGTATAAAAATATGTCCAAAGGATATTGCCTAAATAAGACTATTTAGATCACACAGAAGCTTCTCTTCAAGACAGGTTAGATCCTGAAATGTTATGGTTAAATCTATAGATTTGTAACTTCAGACTAAGAGAGGTTTAAGTTTTCAGTTCCCAGATGCATTTCCTCGAAGAGCACAAATCAGTCCTTTGAAGCGCCAAAGCCAGTCAAATCCTTCTCTTCCTTGGTGATATATATATATAATCTGCTATCTTTTTTTTTTCAAAAGAAAATTTGATCAGTTTCATCTACATTGAAAATCTGTCGAGGCAGATTTGAAGGGAACTCCTTGGCACCTTTGATGGGCATACTAATTAACTCCCATTAGTTTAAGGTGGTACAAACAGAATGCAGTTTTAACCTAATAAGACTTCTTTGTGCAGAAACCAACTTTCCATCAGCAGCTCTTTCCTGTGCTCAGTTTTCAGTTCTCAGACAGTCTCAGAGGCCCTAGCATTCGACTAACAGTCAGAAGGCACCGTGAAAGCAACCTCAAACACCTTTGGAACCAGTCAGCGAAGGTGAAGTAGGCAGCCCCTTCACACTGACTCAGATTCAATTGTTTTTTAAACGCTGCCTCAGGAATAGTCCTGACATCCAATTTTCATTCTCTATAATCTAGCCACACACAAATTCTTAGGGTTACTTGATCACTTGCCCTTGTCTCTTTTTGAAGGACATAGCACTTTTTCCATGTTGCTTGAATCAGTCTTTGCTGTCCTGAGTCACTCTCACAGTGGAAGAATTCATCCCAAGGGCACCTACAAGGTGCATCGTTTCGTATCATACATTTTAAAAATTATCTCTACTTTTGTTTCTGTCATAATCCCAACCTTAATACCAGGGCTTTGAACACTGACAACTGTCGCACTTATTGGACATGAAGGAGTTAATGCTTGAACTCACCTCAAAATGAAGTTCAAACAAAGCAAATGATCAGGATCAAAAAATTCATGACCAGGAGCAACTAAAATAGCTATTTGTTGATGAATAGCAGAGCTTTTTTCCAGACACACAGCCTTGTTCACATCTACAGAAGTTAAGTAGAAAATAGTAACGTCATAACCACTAAGAGCTGGCTGAGTTGTTACCATGTGATAGGAGCTGTGCCGTGAGCTTTGCCCGCACTCTCTTTTGAAACTCACCACGGTCCTAAAAGACAGGCACTTTCATTTTAATATTTTACAGAGTTGGAAACTGAGATGTAAAATAGTTGTTAGCATTCCTAAGCCACGCATCTAGGACAAACATTTGATTTGAACTCAGGTGTCTCAATCCAGTCTGCAGGCTCTAAATGTCTGTAAGCTAATACAACTCAGATCGTGCAAGGATGTTATTTTTATGAAAAAGAAATCACCATTTTGTCCTCATTGACAAACAGAACTCCAAATTCTCAAAATGTATAGATTCAATATTACAAAAATATTATGTAATATTACAATAATATTACATAAAGTACCTCATTTGGTAAATGAAATATATAACACAAAAATCTATATATCAAATTTTTCAGTTTTAACTCATGGAAAATATTTAGAAGCTATAACTTGGAAAAAACTTTACAACTTTTTGATGACATTTGCAGTAAGACAAGAAAGAATTCACAGAAAAGAACAGATCAGGGGCCAGCCCGGTGTTAAGTTCGCGTGCTCTGCTTCAGCAGCCTGGGGTTTCCAGTTCGGATCCTGGGCACAGACACGGCACCGCTCATCAGACCATGCTGAGGTGACATCCCACATGCCACAAACAGAAGCACTCACAACTAGAATATACAATTAGGTACCCGGGAGGGGCGCTTTGGGGAGAAGAAAAAGAAGAAGAAGAAAAAAGAAGATTGGCAACAGTTGTTAGCTCAGGTACCAATCTTTAAAAAAGAAAAGAAGAATAGATCAGATAACGTGTGGATTCGATCTTTATTATAGTTTACTAAAGAAACGAGTCAACAGAATGAAAGTATGAAGTCTAAATAGATGGAAATGTATTTCAAGTGAAAATTTATAATGTATAAAACTAAAAAATAATCTTTTATGTGTATATAAAAATTTTTACAAGAGAAAGATCATCTTTATGATGTTATGTATCAATTATGTCTCAATAAGCCTGGGAATAAAAGAGAGAAAGACCATCTTAAGAGTCTTTTAAGATACAACAATCAAGAATTCAATGAGCAAACTGTGTGACAAGACTAACTGTTTCCCTGACCCCAGCTTCAAACCTGTCCAGCAAGTGTGCTGTAGTCCTGCCTGTATTTGCACCCACGGGCATAGCACACCCCTGTCTACAGAGTCAGAAGTGCTAGTCATTTGTTTCTACTCCTAGCTGCTGTGCAAATCCTCTCTAAAAACATTCTACATGTGGACAGCAGACCCTTGTTTAAAAACCAGTGACATGAAAGCCCTCGTTTTCAAGACACTTCATCTTTAGACTCTTCTTAAGAATTGTTAAATGTTCCTCCTTACTTTTAGCTGAAATTTACTTCCCTGAAACATCCTTCTATTCGCCCTTGTTCTGCCCTTGGGAGCATCAGAGTTAGGCTGCTGGGTGGAAAAAAGCCACTGTGTGGTAATGAACTGAAGTATAGCCTGATCTGTAAAATTCCTCCCCAGCAGGGTGACCCTTACACAGCCTGTGGGGAGGACAGTGTGGAGACATCATTATTACATGATTGGCTCTGAATTTCTTTCTCTGGGGGACTGTCTCACCCCATGTGACTTGGGTAGAAATGTCATCAGAATCTTACCTCCCCTACCACAGGAGTAGGCATGTGACCCAAGCTGGTTAATCAAATTATTCTGTTGCCCTGGATCGCAAGATCTTTTGGGGTACAGACACTGGGTGGGAAGGAGGGAGCCTCTCCCATTCTGAGATTGGAAGCTGTGTTTGAGAATGACATTGTGCAGAGCCCAAATCTGAACAAAGCACAACAGGAACCCGACCCTGGTATTTGAAACTCTGGACGCCTGCAGCTAAGCCTGCATCCTTTGGGCTTTCTGGTTAAATGAACCAATAAATTCCCTTTTTAAGCTAATTTGAGTTTAAGTTACTAGTTTCAATCACTTTTAATCACAAGAATTTAGTGAATACATCCAAAAGGGACAAATTTCACCTTCTTCACTAGTTTTCCTAGCACAGACTCTAACTGGAAGAGAAGGGCTAAAGGGAGTGCTGGTGGGTGGAGAAAGCAAAGTTTAGAGAAATCAGAAGTTCAGTGATTGGCACAGTAGAAAATTGGAAAGGTGAGCGATGAGGAACTGTCCCACGGACCTACCTTAATTTATGTAGAAACTTGCCTGTATGATAGAATTCTGGATTGTTAGGAGGTGCCATTACTCAAAACAAGATGCTGCATTAATGATCCGTAACATTCTGAAGTCTCTTTACAAAGAACAGAGGCTTTCATTACGAAACTGGAGATGAGATGATAACATCTCCGGCAAGCTCAAATGGGAGGAGGGTGGACGGGAATCAGAAAACACTGGAGAGAGGGCTGTCATCAAGGTGCCTGGGCACTGGAGGAGATTCCAGTGACAATCTCTGCCAACTGCATGATTTTCCTGAGAACAGGCCCTGCCATCACAGCCCAACTCTCCGGAGCAGACAAAGAGGACCCCCGCCCATAGCTTATCACCACAAGAGGACTTATTCCTGGCTAATGCCATAGTGTTAACTAAAAATGCCCATGAGGATTTCTAGAGAAGTTTTCAGGACAAAAGTCACTTCCCCAAATATTTCACGTGCTAGTTCCAGAAAATTGCACTATACATTTTAATAAAGATAAAACTATCCATTGATAATAATTAAATCTAACCTATAGGTAACTAAAAATATGAAGTTTAACCCAAATGCATTGCCTTGGCTAGTACTATCAACCTCATTACACTTTAACACTTCCCCTATAGTTCTACCTATTTTGCTGTGTGTGTCTTTCATCAGTACAGCTGGAAATTAAGCTACTAAATATATGCTGGGAATAAACTGTGTTCTATCTCCCAGACACTTCCCTTTCCCTTCTCACCTTCTGTGCTGAAAAGTCACTTCCACAGATATTCTCCATGAAAGGTAGCAAAGAATGAAATGACATTTCACTAGCAGTGAATCAGCATCTTCTCCCGTTGGAACAGCTTAAGCTCTTCAGAAATATGACATAAGTGCTGCCATATAAGGGAAAATGTAACACTTTAGGAAATGGTGGTCCGGAGTGTGGCAAACACCAATGCCACCCTCGCTTTACTAACTGACCCGCCACCAAACACTTTAGTATGTTTTCAAATGGAGAAAACTCTTGGGCAAGTCTGAATATAATATGAAAATATTCTAGGCTTGCTAATAGTAAAAAGGCATCTTCAGGCATTTAGAGGACTTCCAGAGCCGTCAGCCCAATTTCTATCCTTCCAAAGATTCTGTATTAAAGAAGGGGTTCAGTCTGTTAAAAAAAAGAGAAAGAATGAATTGTGGGGCGATTGTGTCATAATCTTTAAGTCAATACAGGAGACGATTAATATAATTCTTGAGCACCACCAGGTTCCAGGCACCGTGCAGGCACCAGGGATACTGGGGTGAGCAGCCAAGAAAGGTCACTATCCCACACAGCATACATTCCTGCGAGCTAACTTCAGACTTGAAACAGTACTTACAGGGTATTATAGGGACATATACCTATTTAAAGGGATTGGGAAGGCTTCGTCGAGCGAGTGATAGTTGAGCTAAACCTTGAAGGACTAGGAATTAGCTAGCTGAGGAGGAGTGGGCAGGGCATTCCAGACAGAGGCAAAAGTATGTGTTAGGCCCTAAGGAGGAAGGAGGCATCAGGTCATTCAAAGAAATGAGAGATCAGCAGGACTAAAGCATGGAGTGTAGGCGGTGTGGGGTCAGAGGTTCAGGATGTGGTGAGGTAACTATGGCTTTGAAAGTCACGTTAAAGATTTTTTTTTTTAACATACCCAAACTAAACTCTCTCCTAAAACTACTCCACCTATAGATTACTCCATCTCAATAATTGGCAATCCATCCTTTTAGTTGCTTGTATCATCCATGACTCCTCTCTTTCTTTCATATCCAATATTGAATTCATCAGCAAAGATTATTCATTCTATCTTTCAAATATACCCTTAAGAGGAGCACTTCTCATCATTTTCACAATAACTTTCTCGTCCAAGCCACCATCTCCTCTCTGCCAGATTATTGCAATAGACATGTAAATGGTTTTCTTATTTCTACCTGTGCCCCCAAGGAGCTGGATCCTTTTAAAACATGAGTCAAACCACATCACTTCTCCTCCCAGAGTCTCCCCATCTCATTCAGAGTGAAAATCAAAGCCCTTACTACGGCCTACAAGACCCTACATGGTCAGGTTTTCTGTTAAATATCTAACTTCCTCTCCCATTGCTCTCATTCTCATTCTCTACATCCCAGACCTGATATCCCAGCTTTCCTTGAAGGGCAGACATGCATCCTTCTCAGGGCCTTTGCACTTGCTATTCCTTCTGCCCATATTCTCTTTCTTCAAACACCCACATGGCTCATACCCTCACCTACTTCAAGTCTTTGCTCAAATGTTGCCTCACAGTGAGGCTTCCCCTAACTATCCTATTTAAAATTGCAACCTCTCCTTTCTCTTCCTTGTACCTGGTTATTTTTATCCCTAATACATCACAGTAAAGATTTGCACTTATTTACTTTGTTACACACACGCACTAGAATGCAAACTCCATGAAGACAGGAATTTCCAACAGTTGTAATCACTGTGGTACCCTGGGGCCTGGAATACTGCTTGGGATAAAGTAAGTACTCAATAAACATTTGTTGAATGATGGTCTTCATCCTAAGAGCAACAATAGGCTACTGAAAATCTTTAAACATGAAGAGTCATGAGCAGATAGAAATTTTTCAATGTCTTTCCAGCTGCCCATGAAAAGAATGTTGGGGGAGAAGGGGGTGGAGTGCAGTGGGCAAAAGTGGATGCCTGGGAGAAAACTAGCTTATCTTCAATTCTAAGAAGAGTTAGTACGGTGAACTGAAGAAGTGAGGCGTGTTAACCTTGGTGATGACTCAGTGTGGTAGCCAGCCTCCAAGATGCCCCCCACCCCCTTACCCAACGATCCACACCACCCAGTATTCACATCTTTATGTAGTCACCTCCTACACTGAATGGGTACTGGCCTTGAGGGACCAACTAAATACGGCAGAGTGATGCTGCATGACTTCCGAGACCGAGTTTAAAAGGTCTTATAATGTCCATCTTGGTGTTTTTGAATACTCACTCTTAGAACCCTGAGCCACTGTGTAAGAAGTCTTGCTACTCCAAGACCTGCATACTAGAGGGATCACATGGGGAGGTCACATGGAGAAACCCTGAAACTACATAGAGAGAAAGATGCCCTACAAAGATGCCCTAGCTGTTCTAGCCTTCAGCCATTTGAGTCATCCTAGCTGAGACCCTAGACCCTGGGAACAGAGATGGGCTTCCCACTGTGCCATGTATGAATTCCTGACCCTCAAAACCAAAACAAAAGTAGTTTAAGCCACTACATTTGGGGGTAATGTGCTAAGCAGCAATAGATATCCAGAACACTCAGTGAAGAGGACTCCTTGTATGGTGGGATTTCACCAATCAGGCATGAGTCTAGAGTTAACAGCTTGAAGGATAGAATATCTCAAGGTGACTTCTGTGTTTAAAAGCTTAGGAAGAACGAGAAAAATGGATCACTTTAATAAAAGAAAAATGCAGCCTCTTCCAGGTAGCTCTTAATCTAAACTGTCAGAAATTTACCTGCCTGATTTTCCTCCAGACAGATTTTTATTGCACTAGGCCCTTCAAGAAGCTGACAATTTGCTTGATTAACTGAGGGAAGTAGATTACCATGATACCTTCCTCTCCCAACCCCCTGGAGAAGTTTAGAGCAATATCTCCTGTTAGAGCATAAACTGGAATCAACACAATCTTCTCTCAAGGACGAAGAGTTAATTGTTTGCTCTGAAGTTCATCAAAGAACTAATTGAAACTGTTATTTCAGGAGTATTTGATGCCTGAACTCTTTATGCTTTTCTATACAAATCAAAGACTAAATTATCATATGAGAGACCTTGAATGTAAATGGAAATAGTAGCAAATTAAATCCTCTTTTTAAGTCATGAACAGGGTGTACGCAATATGTAGCTTAAAAAATAGTGAAGTTTCATTGAAATGTGAAGACAGAAAGAAAGCAAAAGAGTTCTACAAAGACAAGTTCTTGCACAGGATCCAAGCATAGTTATTCTGGAAGTACTAATTAAGATGGCACCTTGGAAAGCCTATATATCTGTGACAAATCCCACCTGTGATAAACTTATGCCAGATTGTTGTCCTGTCCCAGGCTCTTAACCCTATGAAACAAGAAATGTGCCAAAATTCTCAAAAGCTTAAACTTGAGCTACCTCAATCCTCTAAAGGAACATTAACACCGATGCACATATAGTTCATATCTTACTTTGACTCCCATGAGCTCTCCAAAGATCATCCTGGGCCTTTGACTGCATAAGGGTACTTGGGCTATTGGTAAAAACCCATGACAGGGACAGGGTGACATTAAGAGGTCAACATCCCAAAGGCTCCCTATCACCTACAGAGTAAAGTCCTATTTTCTTAGTAAGACACACAAAGCTCTTGCTCACATTCCAACATTATTTCTTATTATGGCTTCTCTAGTCTTCTCCATCCTTACCCTGCCTTCTACAATACATCTGCGTGTACAAGCATGCACACACACACACACACACATTCTTTCCTCCAGCAGTAATGGACTGGTTGCAGTTCCCTGAATGTAGTATGATTTCAGATCTCCCCAACTTTGTTCATATCCCTCTCCCTGTATAGCATGTCCTTTCTCCTTTTCTAAGACTCAGTGTAAACACCAGCTCTCCTGTGAAACCCTTCCTCCCTGCTTCCCTCCAGGCCAATGCTGGCCATTGTCTCGTTTGAGACCTCAGAAGGCCCCATATATCATTCTTTCATGTTGTCTCCCTACTCCTACTTGACCGAGTCATTTGGGAAAGCAAATAAGCTTATTTGATTATTTCCATGTCAGAACCCCCTAAAATACAGGCCTGGTCTCATATGTGGAAAGAATGGAAGGAAGAGCAAAGGCATCTCCCAAATAAAAGGAAAAGATTTGAGAATTTCAGCTTTCAGTGACAGTGCCATTGACCTCATCCTTGTGCAGAATAAATCATTTTCCATTTCCTGTCATCAATATCACTTTTTAAATGAAGCCAATCTAAAAGTGCTGCCATGAGTTACCCTCAAATCATAACATGACATTTATTAGACATACTTTTGATTGACAAGTAAATAAAACCATGCCAGAGAAGTGTAGGGAGCATAGAAATATCCAGTCCATTTTACAAAACCTCCCTCAAAATTGCAAAGAAGACAATCCACAAAAGAGCAACTAACCTGTGTGCGTGATTCTATCCAGCATGCGTTCTACAGCAACACAGGGTTCTGCTCCCAGATACTCTGCGGGTACAGGCATAAACACAGTATTTTATTGAGAACGCGTCCTTGAATTATTAAGAATCTTTAAGGTGGTCAGAACATCTGAAAGGGATTAGAAACCAAAAATGATAATCTGATGAATAAGTAAAGAGAGAAGGTCAGGATGCACGTTTAGTGAGGAGAAATGGATGACAAAGTTATTCGCTTCTGTCTCTGGGAGCAAACCTGAGGCTAAAAATAGAGAACCCAAGAGCATGAGGTAACACTTGCTTAGGATTCACTTTCAGTCTTTACCCATTTTAGGCAGTGACTATTATCCCAGCTCCACGGGGATTCTAAAAATTTGAATATTTATAGAAGATTTGCTGCTTAGTGGAAAGTGCCATAAAATGTTGAATTCCATAGAAATTTTCAAAGTAATATTATGGTCATTCAACTTTCAGTTCAGCCTTTAAATACTGAATATGACAGCCACCGTATAAAAATTACAGTGCATATTATAATCTATTCAATTTTTTCTATAACTGGCTTCTTATTTTGATGGACATGTAACCTTGAAGAATGAATGAGGCAGAAAATAAAGTTTTAAATTAATAACTATCAAAGACCTTTGCTATTTCAGAGAACCTCTATCCCATAAAGGCCATATTAAGTGGAGATTGAGCAAAAGCAGTATCTGGGAATTATGAAACAGATCTTTGGGAAATAGAACTATTTCTTTTTAAGTGTTTGAAAAGGAAGATAAGTGACTGTCCTTCCTTTTTTAATTATAAATAGTGGGCGATGGTGTCCTGCTGAGGAGAAGACAAATGATGTGAAACAAATGTAATATTCACCTTTTTTTGAAGCTCTTTACTCTGGAATTTCTCAAATATACCCCAAAGTAGGAAGAATAATCAATCTCCATAGACTCATCACCTAGCTTTAAGAATTAGCAACATTTTGTCATTTTCACTTCAGCTATCTACCATCTAACTTTTTTTCCTGGAGCAGCTATCAGTCATCATATTATTCCATTCATAAATACTTCAGAATGTATCTATAACAGATATGAACATTTTAAAATAACAACAGCACCATTTTCATAACAACACAATTTATAATTATTCCTTAATATCATTTGACCCCAATCCCTACTCAGTTTTCTCTGATTATCTCAAAAATGTCTTTAGGCATTGGTTGTGTGAATCAGAATCCCAGCAAAATTCGTATGCTGTGTTTGGTTGATAGGTTTTATAAGTCTCTTTTCATCTATAACACCTCCTCCCCTCTTTTTTTCTCCCATGACATTTATTTGCTGAAGATTATGGATTTGGTTGATTGCACCTTCATGGTGTTATTTAAGATGATGCTCTATCCCTCATATTTCCTAAAAACTTATAGTTAGATCAGAGACTTGACTAGATTCAGATTCAAAATTTTTGGCAAGAATATGTCAAAGGTGGTTCCATGAGTTATATCAGGAGGCACATAATGTCTGTCTGCCCCACGTTTAGTGATGTTAAGATTGACCAGTGGTTCAGCCTCTATCAGCCTGAACCATCCATAATAAAGTACCCCGTCAACATTTCATCTATCACTTCAGCATCCATTGCCTAGATCTATCATTTCATCAGAGGTTGAATATGGAATTATCCACATCTTTCATTCCTTCTGCTTTTATTTTCTGCTATTCTTCTATTTAAGAAAAAGAAAGAAAGAGAGAAAAGGAAAAAAAAATCCCTTTCAGAAACGGAAAAGCAGCCTTAAACCCTAAGAGCTGGGCGGACACTCATAGCTAGACCTCAGTGTTCCTCTGTTGGACATAAACAATCTCACCAATCATCACCTTGTGAATCTGAAGAAGTGGGGAAAAAACAAGGCCACCTAATAATGTTGTTTAATCACAGGTAAAAACAAGACCGCTGTGCAGACCACAGACATATCAAACACTCTCCTTTTCCAGATAATATGAATGACTGCTGCTTCTCTAATAATTACGGCTCCAACCTTGCTCTAGCCTGCCCTAGAAGATTTATTAAATACCCAATCATATCACTCTTTAAGATTTATTAAAATACCCAGTCACACAATTCCTCCTTCCAATCCAGAGCAAAGGTTCTCTTCCTTGAACCCTCCCCAACGTCATCCAACCACAGCCCAAATCCTATAAGACGCCCCACAGTTCAGTTTCCTTCCCCGCAACAAGCGATAAACCTGTCTTGCTGAGTTCCAGTATGTTCTTGCTGGCCTATGACTTTGGGAGAGGTGGGGCACAGGAGAGGGACACGGTTATCATGAAATACAGCCTATACAGGAAAGATAGGACACACTCGATTCTTTGCCTTTAATTATCACACTTAAGAAGAATGAGTTGTGCTCTGGAAACCTACAAAGGTAACCAAAACATGGCATATGTTTTCTTTTGCAGAGTATCATTATCAATTCATAAATTTTTATTATTTCTATCTATAGCAGTCTTTTTTTTTTTTCTGAATGAAGCTGTGAGCTCATAGATGGTGAGCTTCAGGATCCTGAAGCTCTGCGTCCAGTTTCAGGGGCTGGCTGCAGCGCTGGCACATGAAACTCACCTGCATTGTGCTGCTGGACATCTTAGATACCTCCATCCCTGGGGACCCAGAGCCCGCTACCCTGGTCTGGTCTACTGTCAAGCGTAGGGGGGTACCATAGCCTCAGGAATGCCCCAGAGTGAAGCCTCCAGAACTGCCATCCAAGTCTTCAGCTACTTCCCAGTCAGCCAGCAGACAACTTCCATCTGGACTTGACCTGACACCAAGACCTACAGCAGTCACCTTTTAATACTCAAATATTCCCATCTTTGAGCAGTAGGAGCCTCTTAAAGTTGACTTCTGTGTCCTAATGGCACGACTCAAGAAGTCTTTGATGGCTTCTAATTTCAGGCACAAGTAGATGTCCCAGATTTATTTTTCTGCCTAAGACAAGTGTATTAGTCTGGGTTCTCCAAAGAACAGAACCAACAGAAGATAGATAGATAGATAGATAGATAGATTGATAAATTTACTATAAGGAATTGCTTCATGTAATTATGGAGGCTGAGAAATCCAAGTTCTGCAGTTGGCAAGCTGGAGATCCAGAACTATAGATGGTGTAGTTCTTGTTCAAGTCTGAAGACCTGAGAAACAGGGAAGGCCATGGTGTAAGCTCCAGTCTGAGTCCGAGTGGAGCGCAGGGCAAGACTGATGTCCCAGCTTGAAGACAGTCAGACAGAGAGAGAGAATTCACTCTTACTCCGCCTTTTATTCTATTCAGGCCTTTAACCAATTGGATGAAGCCCACTGACACTGGGGGCTGCTTTACTCAGTCTACAGATTAAATGTTAATCTCATCCAGAAACACCCTCACGCACACACCCAGAAATAATGTTTAAGCAAATATCTAGGTATCTCATGGCCCAGTAAAGTTCACGTGTAAAATTAATCATCACCATAAACCAGCCATTTCTCCATAATAGTCACTTTAAGCAAAAAATGAGAGTGGTGATATCTTGTCTAAAGATAAGCTTTGTACTATCCTGAGGGACAGGCAGACCTGTATATGAGCAGCAGGGGTAGTTTCAGTTACCAGACCTTTACAGGAATGCTTTAGAGGCAAGGCAGAATTTCAGGGAAGAGCCATTAAAAAATGATTAAAGAAATAGAATATGTATCCAAAGAGGGAATATTAAGGAACATATCTGAAAAAGAGAAAAAGTAAAGAATGATTTTATTACTGTCTTCCAATAAGAAAAGTTTTTCTAAAGGGAGGTGTTAGGCAGTCAGCATCATGTCATAGAATTCTCTGCTAGAGAAAAGAGATTAAAGCAAAGGATATTTGGTTACACCTAGAGAACGTCAAATCACTCAGACTGAGATATCTGGAAGCGGCCCATTCAAGTCTGGAGGCTAGCTCTATATGATTCAGGAATTTACCTAAATGCTAAGACCATATGCCCTCTAAAAGTAATTTTGGGAATGTAATTCTCTGCTGTTTAAGTCAACAGATCCTTTCCACCTGACACTGTGGAAAGTAGATAAGCCTCTCTCTATATCATCCCAAAGGGCTCCACTGCAAGCTGGTTTATGGCTGCCTCTAAAGAGAGGAGTGTGGCAGTGGGTGTGGCCCATTGCTCTCTGCCTGGCGAGGCAGGCTAGCAGGTCCAGAGACCACTCTGAGGGTGGAAATGAGCAACGAGCTCCTCTAGGGACTGAGAAGCCCAAGAGAAATCCCTCAAATTCTCCCTCCAGAAAGCCTGGGTCCTCCTTCATACAATGTCGAGAGCCTATTCTTTCTTCCAGGGGTGAGAACAGGGCAAGAGAAGTGGGTTTAGTAATTGTGGATACTGCTAAACGCTCTACAGACTGCAGACTAAACAGGGCCCTGTTTGAAGTCATATTAGGCAAACTAGATGTAAACGTGAAGACAGTACTTCTCGTAGGAAATAATTCTGGGGTTTTTAGTCATCCCAGAAGAGAAAGCTATTAACAAGACACTTAGAATAATTCTTCTCCTCTAATTTAGTAGGTGGGACTTGGGAGTTGGATGACTGGTGGGAAAAGCACTAACAAGAATAACTATCTAAAAGGAAAATTTCCTCAAAAAAGGTTGACTCAAGGACAGGAGTATGACTGTGCTTTCATGAGCTAAGACAGCAGGATGAGGGAGTTCACAAAGAACACACGATGCGGCAGTGGAAATAACTCCAACAGCCTTAATAAGGCTGCAAATATTTTTTCTCATCCCCTTCTAAGCCCAGAAGCTACTTTCTATTTTTATACTTTTTCTTTGCTTTTTGATTGACAAGAAAGGACAGCAAGGTAAAAGCAGACTGTTTCTTTAATAAGTTATTTGACTACACTTCACAAAGCCCAGATCAGATGGAAAAATACCTATATAGTCAATTTCTCTCCCACAGTTATCTGTTGCTTCCATTCTGTATATGGAGATGTTCAACGAGAAGAAAACAGGTTTGATTCAAATGCCTTCTCTCATTACATAATCAAAATGGTGCCGACTAGCGCTATTTCTCGGTGGGACTACGAGTCAATACATTTAAGTTACTACAGATCCTTTTGATGAAATGGTTACTCAGAGACTAATTCAGAAAATCTTGCATCTAATACTTTCATCCTTTATCCTCATACATATCTTTTAGAAAATGTTAGACAAAAGGGAAAGCCCTGGCAAATACTGTCAAGTACCTCTCTACAGTGTGCTGAATGGTGGCCCCCCCAAAAAGATATATCCACATCCTAATCTCTAGAATCTGTGAATATTACCTCATATGACAAAAGAGTGAATATCACCTTATGTGGCAACAGATGTGCTTAATTAAAAGATCTTGAGAGGAGGACCTCTCCAGATTATCCAGGTGGGTCCAAAACATATATACCCATACAAGACAAGGTAGAGGGAGTTTGGGAACAGAAACACAAAGGAAGGAGAGACCCACAGGAGAAGGCGATGTGAAGGCAGAGGCAGAGATTGGAGTGATGCAGCCACAAGCAAGGAATGTCAGGGTGTGCCAGCAGCCACCAGAAGCAGAAGAGGCAAGGAACAAATTCTCCTCTAGAGCCTCCAGAGGGAGCATGGCCCTACTGATATCTTTATTTGGGACTTCTGGCCCTCAGAATTGCGAGAGAATAAATTTCTGTTGTTTTAAGTCATTACGTCTGTCGTAATTTGTCACAGCAGCCGCAGGAAATTAATACACTGTCCAATCCATTTTGCCTTTAGAATAGCCCATGATAAAGGACTGGGCCTAAATTGCATGTTTGTACTAGTTAACCAAGACCTCCAGTGATAGCTCACAGGATCAGAAGTAGACACTGACCCAAAGCCAGGAGATGAACAGGAGCCAATCAGATTCTCCCTCCCAAGAATCTGAACTAGGACACGTAAAAACCATTGTAAGACCATGTTGGTCACCAGAGCTGCAGGGTCACATAGATCTGAGGCCACAGTTGGTCCCATGGCAAGCCAAAGATATTTGCAAACTAAAGAGGACAGTTAAGGTGCTATCTCAACAGTCTGGGAAATGGGAAAATGAAGAGCCGAGCAGAAAGAATTAAATACTAAAGATTTCACTTCATACTTCACAGAGAAACTAAACACGATCAGATAAGAACAATATTTCTCCACCATCAAACTGAATCTACGCCCACACATTTTGTCTTTCTTCCTGTTGGAAAAGGATTATCTATCCTCACTGTCTCCATTGTTTTGCCTCCAATTTTCTCTTCAACTCAATCAACGAGGATTTTGTCCCCATTGCTTCATTGACATAGCTCCTATTAAAGTCACAAATGACCACAAAAGCCCTCAGCTCACTTGGTCTCTCAGCAGTGTTTGACAGAGTTGATATTTCTCCTTGAAACAATTTTTTCACAGTTTTGTGACACAGGTTTCCTCCTACCTTCTCTAGTCTCTGTCTCCTTTGCTGGCTTTTCTTCCGCCAGACCTCTAAACACTGTCATGCCTCTAGGATTCTGCCTTTGACTCTCTTCTGATTTCTATCTATATTTTCTTCCTGGATGATCTCCTCCCATCCCTTGTCTTTAAACAATGTGAACACGTTCTGAGAACTCAACTTTGCATCAGCAGTCTTAATTTGTTTTTGAACTTCACACTCAAATACCCAACCACCTACTCGACATCTCCCTATGACTGTCTAATAATTATCTCACCCCTAACACGGCCAGAGAATTTTTTGATCCCCCAGTCTACATCTTCCTAGAGACTCCCTGGTCTGCCTTTTCAAGAAATGTTAGCAATATCCACTCAGTTGCTCAGGTCAAAAATCCTGCCAGTCATCCTTCATTCCCCTCCTTCCCTCATATTCCATATCTAATCTATCAGCAAGTCCCATGAGCTCTATCTCCAAAACTCAGCCTGACTCTGACCACCCCTCTCCAATTTTTCACCACCATCTCATCATCTATCACTAAATTTCTGCAACAGCCTTTTAACTATGGTTGGTTCTACAAACAGGAGCAAGATCAGTTACTATCTTGCCTATCACACTTTGATGAATTTCCATTGCATCCACATTAAAATGCAAATTCCTTACTAAGCCTAAAAGGCTCTATATGATCTGTTCTCTGCTTATTTTTGGACATTATCTCCTGACTTTTCTCCTTGGTTCTTGCATTTCAACCACACCAGTCTTATTTCCATCCCTCATCCATTTTACTTTAAGTTCAGTTTTGTTTCAGGGCCTTTGTGCTTTTTATTCCTTCTAATTGGAAGTGCCTTCCACAGATCTTCACATGCCTGACTTCTTCCCATCATTCAAACGTCACCTCTTCAGAAAGGCTTTTCCTGACTACTTCAGCCAAAGTAGAGCCTCCTGCCACATTACTATCTATCACATTTCCCTATTTTATTTTCTTCATAGCATTTATCAGTATCCAAAATTATTCTGTGAATACATTTGCATGCTTACTGTTTGAACTGTCCCATTGGATAGTCAGCTCTTTGAGGCAATGACTGAATTTTTAGCTCTTGTGTCTCCAAGAAACTGGCTTATAGCAGGTACTTAGTAATATTTGGTGACTTACAGGCTGACGATAGGACCCTCTGAGAATCCTTTAATTCCAATCCCTCTTAGGCTTGGTGGCACATTATTTCCTGTCCTTGAATATATGACACTAATAGTTACATTCTTTTAATGATCTACTTTAATTTGTGCCAGTCTGAGTTTCTCGTCTTCGTAGCCAAAGAGTCTTAATAAAATTGTTGAAATGATGCTGTATCCTGGATTTGGACATTAATCAAAGATCCCTGAGAGCAAGGCTAAACATCCAGGGTGCAAAAACAATGCTCTGTGTTACCACCCTTTTTGCCTATGCTGACCCTTGTTTTCCTGACACAGGCTTAAAATATGCATTCCAAAGCCTATGTGAGGAGTTAAGAATGATATCTCCATAAATTACACCCTGCTTTCTACTGCTATATACTTCTCCCCAGGAGAAGAAATGAAACCTTAGAGATGTATAATCTATTTCCTGACTTGCCAAGAACATTGAACATTAACCAGGTATAAGAGTTTATCTAGTCATTAAATATAAGGCAGCATGGAAACAGCACCAGCCTAGGAGTCAGAGACCTGAACTCCAGTCCTGGGCTGCCCCTATTTTGTTCAATAACCTTGGCAGGGACTCAACCTCCCCAAGGCTGTTTTCTCCTCCATAAAATAATGAGGTTGGACCAGTTGACCACAACGCTCTCTATGATTATTATCCAATTTGTGTACCTGTTTCTTTTTTGTTGGTTCTATTTTAAAAGCTGGCTTTTCCTTTCACTTTCCTAAAAGAATTATGGTTCTGGAAATCAGCTGGCTAAGTTTCACTTGCAACACAGTTCCAGTCACACTGAAATGCACACTACTCCCCTGGCAGAGAAACATGTGATGGTTGATTTGCACCTCGCTGGTTGGATACACGCAATGGCAAGTGGGAGTTTCATTGGGTCCATGCACTGAAGGCATTCAATTCCTTTTAGCTTGGGGTGGTTTTTCTTCGCCTGTTTAGTTTGATGACAAAAACACATTTATTCAGGTGCTTAGTTACAAAGTGAAATGTGGTTTCACACAGTTCAGGTGTGTGGGGTGAAATTCAAAAGACAAGCTATAAATCCCACACATTAGGACTGCACAAGAGATTTTCAAAGGTGAGGTGAAATGCAGATGCAAATACCAGGGTGCATATATCTTCAGCAACATATCCATGTTTGAACTGATCTTACCAGGACTGCAGGTTAATCAAGTCATGCAAGTGACTCTCTGGGTACCAAGCCTTACTGGGAAGATGTCTAAGCCAGTTTTATTTTCATTGACTCTTTTCTGCAGTTTTCTAGGTTTCCCATGAAATAGGAGGGGAGGGTGAGATAGCTAGCAGTAGGTCACTCCTTGCCCACACTCAGACTTGTGCACAGCCTTCAGTGAGCACCCAGGTCTTGATTTTAATACCATTTTCCAATGAAGAGGACCAGGGCTCTTTGGAGAAATGGCTGAGTCTAGGACTAAGGCAGGAAATATACAAGATGAACCTGTAGCTTCTTGTAGTACCAGAAGTAAGGAAGTTCTCAAAAAAAAAAAAAAAAACTTAAAAATCACAATGATGGGAGTACGTCAACAGGACACAGGAGTCAACTGAAAGAGCTCCCAATGGTCAAAGCTAGAACAATTTGAGTTACAAAATTAAAAACGTAGTATTGATTTATAACCCAAAGTATAAAAACAATATCCATGAGTCCATATTGATGTAAATAACTGATTGAATAAATAATTAAATGGGGGAGAATAGACAAATCTCCCATGCAGAATTCCAAGTAATTTATGTATATACTCCTCCTTCAAGGAGGGGGAATATAACTTCCCACTCCCTAAATATGGGCTGTTTATAATATCTTCCTGCCAAAGAGTATAGGAAAGGAGAGAAAGAGTAATTCTACAGTGGAGAAACCTCACAAAGACATATTACCCCAGCCAGGTGGTCAAGGATCACATCCACAGTGATAAGCCACGTTGATAGTATGTGATGAGAATGGCACTTTATCTTCAAGATCTTCATCTAGAAAATCCATAACCCAGTGTGATCATGAGAAACACATCAAACCAATCCCAAGTGAGGGACATTCAACAAAACACCTGGCCAGTACTCCTCAAACTGTCAAGGTCATCAAAAACAAGGAAAGTCTGAGAAGCTATCACAACCAAGAGGAGCTAAGCAGACATGACACGTAAATGTTCTCTGGTGTCCCAGATGGGATCCTGGAACAGAAAAAGGACATCAGGGGAAACTTAGAAAATCTGAATAAAGTATGGACTTCAGTCAATCATAATGTATCAATATTGGTTCATTAATTGTGACAAACGCACTATACTAATGTAAGATATTAATAATAGAGGAAATTGGGTGTGGGGTATATGAGAACTCTGTATTATCTTTGCAGTTTTTTTGTACATCAAAAATCATTCTAAAATTAAGTGCTTATTTTTTTAAAATAATTCTGCTAGTTCCAATTAATTTCAAAAAAATAAATGTATAGAACTATTTATTTTTTCTTCAACAATGACTTCCTTTATATCTGCTATCCTGGTTACCAAATATCTGAAAGTCACTTTCTTGCCTTTTCCAGCAATTCCTTCTCTCTCCCTCCCTAGCAGCCCATTGCATTTCATAGTAAGAAAGTGATTTTTTTTTTTAAGCCTGAACTTTTGTCTCCTCTCCTTTGTCTGAATACCAGATAATTTGCTCGAGTATTAATGTGACTCCATTTGTAAAATCTGACAGCAGTATAGATCTGCAACATCTTCATTTATCTCTTTCAACATTAACTCTCAGGTGCTTCTCACAGCCATTTACAAAGATTCCTCCACTTCAGCTCCTGATTGATTCTCAAGTTTGTTCCCTCCACCATTAGTACAGAATCTCTCTTGGCTCTCCCTAAACACTATGTAGAGCTGAGGTCCTTTATTTCTTCAAATTGCCATGAATAGAAAGGTCAGTTCTCAATAATAAACACAGCTTGTGTAGTTGACGATGTTCCCTGCTGGGCAAAGCAGCGGATAAAACCATTTTTTTGGTGAGAATGGAGGGAAGGGAAGACTTGGCATTTGTCTCTTCTTAAAATCATTCAATCTTTGACATTAAGCATATTTTTTTGAAACTTGCCTGAGACTAGTTTAAGATTATCCTCTATTATTTGCTAACTTTGGAGAAAATCGGCTCTTAAGTTCATATCACAAATTATGGATGCAAAGTTATATTTCAGGAATTTTCCCCCAAACTATACCTTTGCAAGGAGAAAGTTTTCACACATATGGTATACAAGCATGCATGAGAGTGAGGGAAGATATGTGTTAATAAACGCTGGCAGCTGTTCATATAGCATGAATTGAGCAGCAATCAAATCCCCATTGCCCTTCAACATCTCCCAATAAAGCTGAGATAATACCGCCCACTGAAATCTTCACCATTAATATTATTCCTTTAGCTTAAATTATTTTTCTAACCTGGGATCCCTGATCCTCCTGGAGTCCTAGAGCTTTCTGACTATCAAAATTATCTTTGTATATCACACATTTATCTGAAATACGGACGCACAGACTAAAACATCAAGTTTCTTCCCTTGTGATTGTAGTCATATCAGCGCAGGGTGCTGGTACTTATTTTAAGCTAAATGAAAGCTCTAATTACTAAAATATATATATATATCCTTGGTTATATTTGTTCAGGAGACAAAATCCTTATAAAATTTGGGGTCAAGGGAATAAAATTCTAAGAGAGATTGTGGGTGGTAGAAAGATGGGCTATAGTCCTTAAAGATGGGGTTTGGCCTTGAGAAAGCCCTTAAAATATTTATAGAATTGGGAGGACTGTGGGAGGGACCCTCAGGTCTCCACTAAGCTTCTCCTATGAGAATTTAATAGACTGATGAGTTACTACCTCCAGCAAGGGCAGAGGGAGGATGAGATCCAGAATATATAGGTGTCTGGTTCAAGACCAAACATCTGGAAAGCCAATATTGTGATCCACGTGAGCAGATGGAGAGGAAGTGGGGAGGAGTGAGAGACCAGGAGGCTAGGGGGAGGGTAGCATGAGAGCAGACTGGGGGCAGTGGGCTCCCCATACAAACATCTGGTCTAGGAGAGTTGAAAGAAGGTAGGGGGAGTGGTAGGAAGGAGCTAAGTGGAAAATATGTTATTCACCGTTCCTCAAACACTTTCCCACACACACATAAAATCACTTCTAAACACATTTAAATCTTCACAAGCATGGCCAAGCTTCTGTTTTGTTCTAGAATGTTAGTGATTTCAGACAGCCGAGTCACACTCATCATTCTATGCCTACTTCTTGCTTGGGAAGAGCTTTGGAATCACGCAATTACCCAAAACACTTACCAAGTTCATAGAGGTAGAATAAGAGTATGAAATCCAGAATTATTACAAAAATCCTCAGTGGCGAAGTTGGAAATGTTAGAAGACAACTTTGTTGAGGGTTTACGCAGGCTTTCAAGTACTACCTGAATGCCAGGTTTTCTTCCTATTCTAACTTATTAAATTACTAGAATTCTTAATTCTCCATAGAAAAATAGCTGCTTAATGTTACTCCACAGCAAAGTAGAACTTATCTCACGCACTTGTCCCTTCCCAGAGTGCCTTCTTCACCCCGTTTTCTACCTGTCAACATTGGATTCATCTTTGCGTCCAACGTGAATCACACACAGGGAAGCACATCAAACAGAAAAAGAGGCGCCTCCGCTGGAAATTTTCTTTCTTCCTATAAAGTCCCGGAAAATGTGTGTACCACTGCTTCAATATTTACAGATCAAATCTTTATTGAGTCTCTAATATGTGCACAGAACTGCCAGAGATTTTCTTAGAAGTCATATTGCACATCTTCTTTATCCATTCATCTGTCAATGGACACTTAGGTTGTTTCCATATGTTGGTTATTGTAAATAATGCTGCAATGAACAAGGAGGCACATATATCTTTTTGAATTAGTGTTTTCATTTTCTTCAGATAAATACTCAGAAGTGGAATTGCCAGATCATATGGTAGTTCTATTTTTAATTTTTGAGGAATCTCCATACTGTTTTCCATAGTGACTGTACCAATTTACGTTCCCACCAACAGTGACCAAGTGCTCCCTTTTCTCCACATCCTCACCAGCATTTGTTATCCCTTGTCTTTTTGAAAATAGCCATTATAATAGGTATGAGGTGATGAGGTGGTTTTGATTTGCATTTCCCTGATGATTAGTGATGTTGAGCACCTTTTCATGTACCTGTTGGCCATTTGTATGTCTTCTTTGGAAAAATGCCTATTCAGATCGTCTGCCCATTTTTTAATCAGATTGTTTGTTTTTTTGCTATTGAGTTGTATGAGTTCTTTGTTTTTTTGGATATTAACCCCTTATCAGATATAAGATTTGCAAATAATTTTCCCCCATTCAGTAGGTTGCCTCTTCATTCTGATAATAGTATGACTGCCATTTATTAAGCCCTCGCTATGTTACATGTGTCATCCTAAGAGTTTATGTAGATCAGAGTGTTTAATGAGTCCTGGGAAGTAGGTGTCATTGTATTAATTTTACAGAAGGGAAAGCAACCTGAAGTTACACAAGCAGGAAGGGACAAGTGTCTATCTGTGTTTAATACCGGCTTTGTTTCTCTCCAGAATTTGGTTCCAGAGCTCCAGAGCCCAAAATAGACTTTTCCGTCAAACAAGAAGCAAAGGTAGGTAAGAAAGAAAAGGAAATCACCAATTCTATCCAGTCCAGTGAGAGTTAAAAATTACTTGTTTCAAATCCCCTTTTCCTCCAAATTTAGCCTCACTGCTGAAAATAATGAAAACATCTAAAGATGCTGAGAAAATCCACAAAGAAAGTGAGAATTTTTTGTTTCAGGTTGTGAGTAAGTTCCCTAGCCTGAGTAAATTTTACTTAAAGCTTAAAAAAAGGTGTGAAACACTGAAAGAAAACATTGGGGGAGGGGGAAATAATGAAAGAAATACTGCTTGAGACCGTGTCCAGAGGTCATACAGCACAAGGAATTCCCAGGACGTGATATGAATATGAACTGGCGTGATCCAGGGAAGGTCAGACCCCAGAGAGGGCCGACTGCCACTCCTTCAAACAGATATGCCCTCTCTGGTCATCCCACAGGGTGCACCTTGAACAAGATACCTTTCCCCCTGAAATCAGTCTTCTGACAGTTAACTATGGTTCTTCCCGCTCCTCTGCTTTCCAGAGGACCTTAGACATGGAAAATTCCAAAGGTTCTCTCTATCCCAACTGTGTCTGTGGTACAAGGGGGAAAGATCATGGCCCACAATTACTAAGAGGACCCTTGTTTCCTTGAGGGCAATGGGATTCTGTGTAAACCAAAAACGGGAACTGACCACAGTCAGGGCCCGAATCTAAATTACAAGTTGCATCAGCATTTCTTATAGCTCCACCTGCGTCTTCAGGATAAAGGGAAAAGAAAACAAAAGGGGTAAAAAGAACATCAGTTTTTGTTTCTTTATTGTTCTGTGGGGATTTTTCGAGGTTTCATTTTAGCAACTAGAGCAACCAGCACTGAAGATAGGTGAAAATTACAAAGTTTACTTTTTGGTTGACTTAAAAATAAAATCCTTAACTTCAGAAGCCTTTGGGAACCGGGTTGCTAGAAAAGCAGTCCTAATCTTTTTGAGTGAATCTTTTTGCTGAGTTAATTCAATTAAGCTGATATTTATTTAGTGATTACTCTGTGCCAAGCGTGATAGACACGATGGATATGATGATCCTCTCTCTCTGGGCTGGGTGTGGGGGGGGGCGGTGTATACATACGTAAAATCATTCTAACCTTCATCTATTTATGTCTGACTCATTATCTAAGGTTACTTTGAAATCCAATCTTTCTCTCCCAGGTGCTCAAGCCACTTACTTAACATGATCTAATTTACACACTTAATGAGATGTTCTCTAGTTCACCATCCAAATCAAAATATGAAATAGGACTGGGACAGTGTGACCTTATGCAAGGCCACATGCCATCCCGGAGGCATTCAAATCATAGCTACGTGCTCTAGTTCACAGGGCTCTGAGTTCTAACAAATAGCTGTTGAAATTCATATTGTTCCTTTTTCCAGAGAAATTCAACAGAAGCCATGTAATGCTGACCCACTTCTCCCTGAGTGGCTGCCAAGGGAGTTGTCCCCTGAGAACTGCCTGAGATGGGGTCAGAGGCTTAGCTGGCCCCCATGTCACCTAACCTGAGGAGAGCTGCACAAGAGACCTACACTGAGAGAGAAAAGAAAGAGCCAAGATAAGAAACACAGAGCAAGTACACATTTATACCTATGAGCATTTAAAGACGTATAGGCCATTTTGAGGTAGACAGATATGTGGCTCTGATACAGCCTACCCATTAGTCCAAGGTCAGCCAGCAGTTTGCTTTCTGAGCCTTTATATTACAAGCCTTCATCCCCAGCTTTGAATACGCATTGTCCGAATATGCAAATTAGTACTTGTCTATTAACCAAGGGCATTAACGAAATCACTCCTTCTGAAAATCTTAATTTTAATTAAAATTAGACCTACAGCCTCATAGGTCTCCAGAGCGTTTCTTTAAGCTATGGCTGTTGTTTTCTATTGGATCTAAGCCTGGTGAAGCTTCTTTCAGTCTGAAGTGCTTTTGTTTTGTTTCATTTTGTTTTGATATTTCTCCCATAAACCTGAGATGATCAAGTGTTTCTCTTGGCTACTAGCAAAAAATGTTTTAGGGTTATATAAAAAATTATAAAAAATTAAGGCCTTAGAAATGCTGTACTGAATCCCTAGTAGGAACAAAATCTGTCAAAATATACCCATGTAATAAAAGTTATTGGATGACATTGAAGTCGTAAAGCAAAAAAAGGGCCTCCTCCTGCAGCTTAAAGATGACAGGCCAAGTTTTCCAGCATTGACTGCAGCCTCCTCTCGAGAGGGACTGCTAAATGAGTGTTTGCTCCACCCTGAGCACGGAGCTTTGTGACATCATCTCACCTGTTTTTCCCAACACACCTGTGAGGCAGGTATTTCTCTCCCAAATCACAGAAGAGAAAAACTGAAGCTCAGGGACAGGAAACAAATTGCCCACGGTGACACAACTTATGTAACAGAGCAGAGACAAACCCCATTCTGTTCCACTCCAAAGCATGTGACACCCACCAGCAGGTGACGGAACTGTCATAAGCACTTGAGGCTGAGTGTACATCGTGTAAACAGGGAAAGCAGCGACTCCTCTTCTCTTTAGGAGCTGATGATTTAAGACAGAGGTCAGCTCAGAATATGTCTCCAAGACCGGAGGTGAATTTCTAGCTCTGAGTTAAGCCAGAGCAACAGGCCTCTTGGCCCTTGGACTTGCCATTTTGGCCTTTGTGGATGTTTATTTTCAAAATTTCACTTTACTATTCACATTATTAACTTAGCTGGTATGCTAATAAGCTGCCACTTAGAAATACCTATTGTGTTCATTATTGGAAGGTGCTGTGGTGCTGAGGATGTGGGTCACTATTTCACATGGTTTTCCTTTAGGAGGACGAAGAGCAAAAATTTTTCTCAGGTTTTCATGCCAGGAAAAACAGGCCTCTCTTGAGCCATAGATGTTTCTGTGGCTATTGTGAGCTTTGTGACTGATCACATTTCCCTTTTTGCTTTGGCAACTAGGAAGCTTAAGACCAGCTGACTACAAAATATGTGGAACATTAAGCTATGCCTCATGTACTAATAACTTCCCAGGCTTAATTTCACTACCCTAACCTTTTTTTTCACCTTTTTGTTTGTTACATTAAATTTTTTTCTCCTATGGTATTTTAGTGCAGGCATTTGTGTAATACTTTTCAAACCCTATTCCAGATAGAGGCATTCATCCATTTATCTATTTCTGTGTGTAACAGAATCTCTGTATTTGTACCTGAAACAGATAACTTGCCCCAGTTAGACTGAGCTGCTCAAGGACAGGAAGACTTCTTACCCATCACTGTCTCCTTAGCACAAACCCTCTGCTTGGCATCTCGTCAGCACTTACTAAATGCTTATTGAATTGAGCTAAATTTTGAAATATCCCCAGGATGTCTTTGGGAAGAGTCTGCAAAAACTATTCAGAACTTTGAACTACTGTGTCAAGACCTCAGTCCCCGTTAGATGGGGGAGCTTTTTGTTTACATTCTGACTCTGTCATAAGAGGAAAGAGAGAAGACTCTGTAACACTAGAGTCCATGTCCTAAAGTACCAGGGCGCCTGACAGCTTGTCCATAACACAGTGCCCCAACACACCACGCCTACCAGAGCACCCCACACATCATGGGGGCTTAATACATGCTTGCTGAATAAATGCTGAAAGCTGAGGATCTGGTTATCTTTTGTGTCGAGAAACAAGAAAATGCCCTCTTCTGACACCTCTCTGATTTCCCTCAATAATCTAGGTTGAGTACATGGAGCGTTGCATGGGGTAAAAACTAAGATGTTGGGCTCAGACAGACGGGTTCATGTCCTGACTATGGCCCTAAGCAGTTTTGCGACATTACCTCTCCTAAGCAAGCAAGTTATCCAAGCTCCCTGAGCCTCCACATGCTCAGCTTTAAACGGGGAGCAATCATAATGCTTACTGATGGGATTACTGTAAGGACTTAATGACACAATGAGCTCGTGCACTCAGCCCAATGTCTTGAGCGTTGTGAGTACTCCGTAAATGGGGGCTGTCTTACCCATTTTCTTACACTTGTTCCAAAGTCAAACATCAAACGTCTACCATTAGAGAACTGAGCCATGGGTAACATGCTTGTGACCAAAACACCCTCTATTTCAATCCCTCACGGCATCTCAGACTTGCTCAGGCCCCCCTCCTTTTCCAAATCCAGAGCCATGTAAGTTTTCACCTTCCTCCCAGCTACAGAGATGCTGTGGGAGGGACAAGAGGGAAACAGGCTCTTTAAGAGATAACTTCAAAATCCTCTTAACATACTAAGAATAATTGAAAAATGAACAGGGCTTCTCGACTATTTCAAAGAGATATTGAGAAACGGGATTTGAATTTAAAGCAAGAGCCATTACCAGATTGAAATATTTGGGAACCTCGTGACTGATTTCTGAGGATTAGATTTAGGAAAACAAACACTCTTCTAAGTGAGGCATGGACTGAATTTATAAGTTAGAGATAATTCTTTGCTCTGAAAGATAAATCTCTTCAAAGTGATGACAATATAAAAATATGTTTGCATTTAATTTAGTGTTTACAAAAGACATTGTATACTTACCTACATAAAACTCAAGCTTGCAGGCCTATGAGTCGGTGATTAGTATAATCTCCCACTGAAACCTTGTCCTCAAGTCACCACAAACCCATCTGGGTCCTCCGTATGCAAAGGAAAGAGAATGACATTAACATCCTATCTACACAAAGACCAACTTTGCATTTAGAGACAGGATGAAGGAACCACTGAATGCACAATCACCCAAGAGGCTTGGGCCTCCCGAGCACAGAAATGTGTGTCCCTAGGAACTTTGACTTCAAGGTCACAAGCATCATTGTTAGGGGGTGCTCTGCAGCTAACCATACTGGAGTACAAAGAACTCATGCTCAGACTCTTCAGGTCTATCTCATTTTTAAGAAGTTAAATTGAGTATTTTATCTATCTATCCCCCAGCCCCACACTCCAAAACGGAGGCCTGTCCTCTGGGCTCCAAAACAACACCGCTGTTTTTGTTTTGCACCCTATAATTATAAGTGAGCAACCAAATGACTACCCCAGCTGCACTACATCCTGTACCCAAGAGGAGCCACAACTGGAAACATGAGGGCACCTCACTGAGTTGGCACTGGTCCTCCTAGACAGTGAGCTTGTCACTAACAGACAGCTGATATTTGAGAACTGATAGTTGTGTTCTCGTGTATCATCCACTGGTAAGAGCACGGGCTTGGAGTCTGACTGCATGGGTTGGAATCACTGTGCCACCTCGAGTCAGGCGCTCTCTTCTTCATGCCTCAGTTTGTTTATCTGTAGAAAGGGAATAACAGTAGGACTTACTTCAGAGAGCTGTTGTGATGATGAAATGAATTAATATGTGCATTGGTCTGTTTGGACTACATAACAAAATTCCACAGACTGGGTGGTTTAAACAACGGAAATGTATTTTCTCACAGTTCTGGAGACGGGTGTCCAAGATCAAGTTTCTGGCAGGGTTTGGTTCCTGATGAGATGCCTCTTCTTGGCTTGCAGACCTGCCTTCTCGGTGCTTCCTAGAACGGTAGAGAGAGAGCAATCTCTCTCTCTTCTCCTCCTTCTAAAGCTCCTAACCCCATCATGAGGGCCCCACTCTCATGATCTTATCTAACCTAATTACCTCCCAAAGGTCCATCTCCAAACACAGTCACACTGTGGGTTAGGGCTTCGCCATATGAATCTGGAGGGACTGTAGTTCAGTCCGCAGCAATATGTATAGAATTTAGACCAGTGTGGAGCATGCATTAGGCACTAAATAAATGATAGCTACTATTGCTCTTGTGCCAGAGAGTTTACATATGGTCTTGCTTAAAAATCACAACAGTGCAGACATAAGTATATCTTCTCCATATGAGCAGCTCAGAAAATTATCTGCCTGGACCTTGAGGTGGCAAAGCTGACACGACCCTGGTCTGACTCTAAAGCCAATGTGTTTTCTGCTTTCCCATACTACATCTTTAAAAAAAGTGTTTTTAACTAAAGCTATAAATTTTCTTCACCATTTTTAGTTATTAAAATACTCACATTTTTTAAAATATTTTTATGGAAACATAATATCTAGTCTTACAAACACTCTTCTTTTTGTGGAAGGAAGCTTCAGTAGCTTAAAACAAAAAAGGTCAATTTGTCACTCATACTATCTGTCCAGCCACAGAGACAGGGAGGTTGTGCTCATCAGCATCCTTCAGGCACTCAGGCTGACATGGCAGCCACCACCCCCAGAACTGCAGATCAATGCACGGAAGAGGATAAGAATTCCAGTGGTCTCATATCATCGGCTCAATGTTCCAGCCTGGAAATGACACACATCACTTCTCACAACATTGGCCAGGACTGATCACATGGCTCCACTCAGCCCACAGCATGGCCGAGAAGTACAACCCTATCACTGGCCTGGAAGGGAAGAAAACCAGAAATATTAGGGGGAAAGCACAAAAGCCCACATCAGACAACATCTGACAGTCAAATTCGAAAGCATAGTTTTCTAATGCTGAAACAGGATTAAGGACATATTTATAACACACAGACAAAACATAATCTAACTGAGTTTCAACTGATGCGGTGTTTTTGTCTTTCTCTCTTGCTTGGGAGCTGAAAGGAGTGTAATTATCCTTTCCACTCCCAGCCAAGCCAGCTATGGGGAAACAAGCAACTATTCCCGGATGGAGTAGGGGCTGTTGGGGAGAGGAATAGGGAAGAAGGCCAGAGGATGTGTAGTAGCTTCATTTTCTATGCTCAAGAGATGACGTCTTCCACAAACATTTATTTCTCACAGTTCTGAAGGCTGCAAAGTCCAAGATCAAGGTGCCAGCAGATTCACTGTCTGGTAAGGGCGCACTTCCTAGTACAGACCGCTGTCTGCCCACTGTGTCCTCACACGGCAGAAAGGGTGAGAGAGCTCTCTGGGCTCTCTTGTATAAGGGCACTAAATCTCATTCATGAAGCCACCATTCTCAACCCACCTCCTAATACCATCACATTGGAGGTTAGGCTTCAACATGTGAATTTTAGGGGAACACACATATTCAGTCCATGGCATTCCACCCCTAGCCCTCCAAAATTTATGTCCTTCTCACATGCAAAATACATTCATTTCATCTCAACAACCCCAAAAGTCTTAACTTGTTCCAGCATCAACTTTAAAAGTCCAAAGTATCATCTAAATGTTTTCTAAATCAGATATGGGTGAGACTCAAGGTTTAATTTATCCTGAGGCAAAATTCCTCCCCAGCTGTGAAACTCTGAAACCTAATAAGGTCTGTGTTTCCAAAATACAATGGTGGGTCAGGCATAGGATAGATATCCCCATTCCAAAATGGAGAGACAGGAAAGAAGAAAGGAGTGGCAGATCCTAGCCAAATCCAAAACCTATCTGGGCAAATTCCATTAGGCCTTAAGCCTGGAGAATAATCCTCTTTGGCTCAATGCTTCTGGACCCACTGGAGTGGCAAGTCGTCCCCACAGCTTGGCAGGGTCTTGCCCACCACAGCTCTCTGCAGTGGCCCCACCCACATGATAGTTGTCTTCCAGGGCCCCCACCCATGCTGCAGCTCTTGGCCAGGGTGAGGCATCCTACCCCCTGAGGCACTGGGTGGGGCATCTTGGTCAGTCTGAACTGAAATGGAGGTCCCACCCTTTGAAACCACTCTCCCTCCTGGGCCCTTGCACTCAGTCCTGTGGTGGGAATGGTAGCCCTGATGATCTCTGAGTCATCCTGGGGAAAGGGGCATGGTCAGGGGGTCATTTTCCCTTGTCTTAAAGAATAGCGCCTGGATTCTGTTGAAATATCTGTTTAAGTCTATGGTTTATATCAATAGTGATCTCCTTATCAAACACCCTTCTGCCTCTCTTCAGGGACTCAATTGTACATATTTTGGGCTGCTTTGAGTTGTCCCATGACTCATTGATGCTCTATTCATTTTATTTCAGGCCTTTTTTTTCCTGTGTTTTATATTGGATAGCTTCTATTGCTATATCTTCAAGTTTATTCATCTTTTCCTTCTTCAATATCTAATCTGTTGTTTATCCCATCCACTATACTTTTCAACTTAGACATTGCATTTTTCATCTCCAGAAATTTTATATGAGTCGTTCTTTTATCTTCCATGTCTCTGCTTAACATATGCAATATTTCCTCTGTCTTCTTGAACATATGGAATACAGTTATATCAATTGTTTCAATTCTACCATCTGTGTTATTTACCTGCCTGTTTCCATAGACTGATTTTTCTCCTTAGATGGGTCATATTTTCCTGGTTCTCTGGTTCTCTGTAGCCTGGAAATTTTTCTTTGTTGAGTGCTGCATATTTTTGCATTTCTATATTCTCAAGCTGTATTCTGCGATGCAGTTACATTATTTGGAAACTTTGATTTCTTTGAGGCTTGCTGTTAAGATTTGCTAGGTAGAATTCAGTAGCTTTTGTTTAGGTCTAAATTTGTCCCACGACTGAAGCAATATTCTTCCGAATATTCTGTTATTTCTCTGATGTCCTTTGAATTGTGACATTTTCCACTCTAGCCGGTAGGAACACTAACTATCCCCAGCTCTGCATAAGCTCCACAAAATGTTCCCTCGGCTCCTTTTCAGTGGCTCTTTCCCCAGACTTGGGTAGTTTCCCACAAGCATATGCTGATCAGTAGTCAGACGGAGACTTGAGAAGGCCTCTCTGCAGATCTGTGTCCAGGTCTCTCTTGGCCAGTACTCTGTCCTGTCAACTCAAGTCCCTTCAGCTTCCCCAGACTCCAAGAGCCACCTCTTTAAATCAGAGAGAGCACGGGGCTCCCAGGTTCCTCCTCACCACACAGCAGCTGGAAACTCACTCCCAGCACAAAGCTGGAGAATCATTTGCTTCACCCTGCTTGTTTTCCCACCCTCAGCAATCAGCATCTTGCATTGCCTGGTCTATGGTATCTGAAAACCATTGTTTTATATATTTTTCCCAGTTTTTTAGGTGGGAGGATAAATCCAGTCTCTATCATTCCTTCTTGTCTCAAAGGGCATTTTTCTAAGGGAGGAATTTTCTCCTTACTTTTTATTTTTGCTTCATCGTCACAAATTCAAGTTACATAAAATGCTTTTCTCTTACAGAAAACAAAAGACTGAATTAAGCTGGGAAATATGACATTCAGAAGATTAACTCAATTTTTATTTTCATAAATTAGAAACGCTTGTTATATTTTGATACCATCTTTTATTTGCAGTTTTTATTTTTTAGTTACCATTATTTTCACTAATTTTAATCACCTTGGGATAGATTTAACATTCTAAAATATTTCTGCTTTTTTTATATTGTATTTTTAATATATTCTCATAGAATTTTTAAACTGGAAAAAGTCTGAGCCATCCTATAGTGAAATCTCTTATTTTTCTACATGACAAGTAGACCTAGAGAGGTTTTTTTTTGTGCAATATAGCACAGTTACCCAGGGTCAGAGTAAAAACCAGATTCCATTTCTACTTTCATTAAATCACTGATGTACTAAGCAATCAACTAGGGAAACAAGCTGAGTACCAGGCACTGCTTTAGACATTTTCTACAAAACCATTTTCTTCCCTACCCTAGTGATGCTCACAGCCTAATAGTGGTGACAGTCATGTGATGGATAATTAGAATGCAGTGCAGAAAACGCAACCATGGAGGTGTGCACAGGATGCAGTGGGAATAGGATGGGAGTGATTTTGTTATTGCTGCTGTTTTCAAAGCCATGGCTGTATTTTTTCCCTTAACATTAGACATGAAGCTTTTTTAAATTTATTATTAAAGGGTTGCATACATGCAGAAAAGTGAGTAAGATATTTTCGTAAAATAAACACATTCAGAGAATCAGCACCAAAATCAAGAAACAGGATGTTGCTAACACTTGAGAAGCCCCCTTCCTGTCATACCACCCCCATGGATAAAAACACTGGTGCTTGATGGGGCCTGAGGAAGTGGAGCAAATCGGCACCCACCCCCGACCAGGGGGGCCACCTACACTGATTTCCAGTTCATTGCTCTCTCCACTGCACCAACTGTGCCTCCTGTTAAAGCCCTCTAAAATCTTCCAAATTCACAGATCCCACAGAAACCTCTTCTACATGATTAAATATGGGCTTTTACTTCACTATAAAATGTACACATTTGTATAATTTGGATGACTCACGTTTACAAATACCATCAGGGAGTCTTCCCATTACAACTTTCTCTGAGGTACACACGCCCTTAGAATCACTCCATGGATTATTCTTTAAACAGCAATGGTAGGTGTAAACACCAATGACTCTAGTTATCGGGCACAGTCTTAGCTCCTTTGGAGATAAATTATTGGAACCTTTCTCTGTTTTTCAAAATATTTAAAGTCAAGCTGTTTCATCAGTGAGTAAAAGAAAAACCTGTAATAATGATGAATTCTATAAGTTCCTTCCTGTCCAAAACAAACCAAAACAAAACAAAATAAAGTATTGACTCTAACAAGACAATGTGATGGGAAAGTGTGGCTGTTCCTTGGGAAAAGTAAACATATTGAAGAGACTGCTTTTAGAACATTGACCGAGGTTCTCTTTTCTCCTGGTTTATCATCTTTATGATATCATGCTGGGTTTTCTCCAGTTATATGAACAGTTTCAGTCCTTTGGTTTGTTTTTTTGGGGCTTAGGGGGTGAAAAAAAGGGGAGGATGGAAGAGATATCTAATGTTATGAAAATGCCTGTGGCCAAAGATACCTGGAACATTTAAATTTCTATAGTAATACACGTATTGTAAGGTTGCTGTTAACACCAATCCTAATTAGTTATTTAATTCTTAATGTAGATAAATTATGTTTTAAATTAGCACTGGGAAATGAACATGTGAAATGCTAATAAAGGGATGAAAGTACAAGAAATGAAATATTGCTGAGGAGGATTCAGATTGACTGCTACTGCTTGTCTCTTGGTTATGGTTCACCACACCAAATTTTCATTCCTTCATTAAGGTTTTTTCATTAAAAACAAATCTGTAATGCTTCACAAATTTCGTAATCCACAACTGAAACAGTTAACTAACAAGTCATCCAAACCAGATGCTATTGTATCAAATTTATGTTGTTAAGTCCTATTGGTAGCTCTAGCTTCCAAAAATATCTGTGTTGGCTGTTTCAGTAATTTTCATAACAATTATGGGGATTATTGTCTATATCCCCTGTTGTTCCTGTCTCAGAATTGAGGGGAAAACATAGTACAAAGTGCAATTTGATTTCGTTGGCTGTAGGGTTGTCTCAGGAAGACAATCTGTGGTGCTACAAACTCCAGAACAACATTGCTCTTTCATCTTCAAATAATATCTCTATTTTCTTCCAGATGTTCTAGCTCAGGAAAGAATCTGTGGAAATTCCTTCAAGTTATAATTCAAATCAAACTTTTACCTCTAAAACATAGCACTTCACAAAAATAAACCTAGGAACTAGAGCTATTTGAAAGAGGCTGAAACAGATCTGAACACAATCAAACCACAGATCTATAGCTGTGGTCTTGCCAAATCCTACCACCATCTGGTCCAATCTAACAGCTTCACCGAATTTTCTCCCCTTCTGAGCATGAACTCAATGACTCCCAAATTACAACTGAACATGTATGATTCTTCTTCCTAGGTGGTATTCCAACATCTCAGCTACATGTTAACTCCACTGAGCATAAGGACGAGGCCTTTTGAGGCCAAGGCAGAGAGCTGCCTTGCAGACTGACCCTGCTAGGTGGTTGCTTTCTCTCTTCCTCTTCTCCATCAGTCTTCTCTGCCAGGGAAGTGCCCTTTTTTTCACTCCTGCTCTCAGGTGAAACAACTGTACTTCCAGATTTTTTAAAGTCTTGGTATGTGTTATGACGGTGAAAAACTCATCTTTGATTAATCCCCCAGTTGGGAGCACACAATTTGAAAATGGAGTGATTCAATCAGATCACTTCATCATTCTCAGGCATTTCATAAATTAGTACAATAGGTACCTTAGCACATATGTACTCTTGGCAGGCAGAACTGAGAACAAATAATTCTTCAATAAGTGGTTTAAAATTAATGGCTAAGAAAGTGACTAATTGCACACTAAGGACCTATTCATAGAGCAGAGTCCTGTGTAGAATCTGAAAAGTCTTTAGTTCTCTTAAAACAAAGATCAAATGGTCCATTATATTAGAGCTTTAGTAGGCACAATTTTTAAATGGGCTGATTAGAGCTGGAGACTCTCTGTGCTTTTCAGGCTTTGCCAAATATTTATATATAAACACAATCTCTGTGGAGTCCTTCTTGCACAGTTATAATTTTATGGTTCATTTATGAATTCTCAAATGGGTCAGGATTAGCTCTGTGGAAGCTTATTTTTCTTTCTGTGAGATGATTACTCGAATCAACCCACAGTCATACTAAGACTTAGTGATAATATAATGTACCATGTACTGAACCATCTGCCTAAAAGTTGTATCAACTTTCTCTTCCATGCAAATTCTGCAAGACTGATAAAAAGGAAAAAGGCATGATCCTAGTAGAGACCATTCCTCTCAAACTGTCACTTTCCTTTCTGTGACTTTCCCCTCTACCTGCAGCCAATACAAATGAGGGTGTCCCATATGAAGAGGATTCTGTGTCACATTTCACTCTGTATCACCTACTCACTCTTCTCCACCTGAAAGGTCAATCATAGCAAATCAGATGCAGCAGAGAACAAGGAGAGGAGAGCAAATTGTCCAAGATTTCCTACACTGTCTCACCACTTCTTTTCATTCAGCCTTCCCTCTGACTGTCAGGGACACCAAAGTCACATCAGAATCACCTAGAGTCTGATTAAAAATGCAGATCCCCTTCTTGAATACCATGTCTTCTCAGACAAAGGAAACAAAAGAAAAAATAAACAAGTGGGACTTCATCAGACTAAAGAGCTTTGCAAGGAAAAAGAAACTAGGATCAAAACAAAGAGACAACCCACCAACTGGGAGAAAATATTTGCAAATCATATATCTGACAAGGAGTTAGTCTCCATGATATATAAGGAACTCACACAACTAACAATAAAAAAACAAACAGCCCAATCAAAAAATGGGCAGAGGATATGAACAGACATTTTTCCAAAGAAGATATAAAGATGGCCAATAAACACATGAAAAGATGTCCAATATTACTAACCATCAGGGAAATGAAAATAAAAACTACACTAATATATGACTTATGCCTGTTAAAATGGCTATAATCACTAAGACTAAAAATAACAAATGTTGGAGAGGGTGTAGAGAAAAGGAACCCTCATACACTGCTGGTAGGAATGCAAACTGGTGCAGCCACTATGGAAAACAGTATGGAGTTTGCTCAAAAAACTAAAAACAGAACTACTATACGACCGAACTATCCCACTACTGAGTATCTACCCAAACAATTTGAAATCAACAATCCAAAGTAGCATATGCACCCTATGTTCATTGCAGCACTATTCATAATAGCCAAGACAAGGAAACAATCCAAGTGCCCATCGACTGATGATTGAATAAAGAAGATGTGATGGATATATATACAATGGAATACTATTCAGCCATAAAAAAGACAAATTCATCCCATTTGCAATAACATGGAAGGACCTGGAGGGTATTACGCCAAGCAAAATAAGCCAGGCTGAGAAAGACAAACACCAGATGATTTCACTCATATGCGCAATATAAACAAACACATGGACAAAGAAAACAGTTCAGTAGGGGGAACAGTTCCTTCAGGGGAAGGGGAGTGGGGGCTGGGCACAGGGGCTGAAGGGGAGCACTTATGTGGTGATAGACAAGAAATAATGTACAACGGAAATCTCACATCGATGTAAACTTATAAACTCAGTTAAAAAAAAATGCAGATCCCAGTGTCCTGTTGCAGACCTACTGAATTAGAAACAGGGGGAGAGGTGGCCAGGAATCAGCATTTTTAACAAGTCCCTTATATCACTCAGCACACAGACCTTTTAGAACCTCCAGCCTATGTACTTCTGAGAGGAACAGTAAAAATACAAAAGTAGTAGTCCAGGTCTCATTGCTCACTATCCATAGCCCAAATAATCAGGTTCCCTAGGCATCATTGACACTTTCTGGTGAAACCTTTATTCTCTGTCGACCACAGAGGCACAGCTGAGGCCACAGCATGAGGGGTGCCCAAGACTTGGTAGAGAAGGCAGGCAAGTACAACTTCCTTTCATTGCAGCACACACCCCCCAACCAACAGAGCATGCCCAAAGCCCAGATTTAAAGCCTGGCTCTACCTTGACTCCATCTGACTTGTCCCTATGTGACTTCCATTCTGCCTGAACCAGGAAGCTATTTTTATATGCTTTCTTGACTAATTCAAGAGTGAGCTTGTCTACAAGCTTTCTCAAATAAGAAGCCTCAGACTGAATTCTCCTTCTCTTTCCTTCGCTTCTGGCCCCACTCTTCCCTGAGTCTCTCTCACCTGTTAGTAGCTTCAGAGAAAAAAGACTAACTGAAGTTACCTCAGACCTTGCTCTCACTAACTAAATGGGTTTTAGCTCAATAGCAGAGATGGTCCTTACCACAGCTATCCTGCACATTAGAGCACTGGGAATCAGTTACTTTAAAGGAAAGGGGTCAGATACTAAAAATTTCTTCCTAGACCACCCTGCTGTATTACTTATGAAAATAAACTTATGATCTACATGATCATCAGAGCTAGTATCTCCCTTAAAAACATTATTAAAGTGTAGTAACATAGCTTCAAGCAGTAAGTCAGAATTCATCTCTGCTGTGGAGATGTACTTGTCTTCCATAAGTACAATGTCAAGGCGTGTGAACATCATTTTTTTAATTTAAAAGGTTAACGAGATAGAATTTGGAATATTTTGTTTTATTGTGGATGGTTAGATATTCAAAAGTTTACCCCACTAAAAATTGCTCATAGTAGTAGCTGTGATGCTTTGATAAGTGAGCAGCACATTTCCAATGTGCTAAAATGTTTGAAATACACTGAATGCATGCTGAATCTCGTTCTGAACTAGCAGCCACACGTATCGCCTGTGATTATTTAAAAAAATACAGCAGAATGAATTGACATATGTTGTACAAAATGTTATGCAAATTTTGATATTTTCTCAACAGTACAAATTGAAATGTGGCTTACTGTTGCGATAATCAGTTTACAGGTGATGTTCTTAGGGAATCTGGCAATCATAGATTACAACACATATTGACAATAATTTGCAATTTGACTTATTATAGAAGTAATATAGAAAGATTATAAAGTAAAAATAAGATAACATAAATGAGAAGGATTTTTAAAAGATAAATAGAAGAAAATTAAAATAGTATTTTTTATTATCCAACACCATCCCACCACTCAATGATAACCACAGCTAATATTTTCGTAACTAATGTTGTAATCTTTTTCATAACACAGGGGGTTTTTTTAAGTGTTTTTTGTTTGCTTTTTTTTTTTTTTTTAAGATTGGCACCTGAGCTAACATCTGTTGCCAGTCTTCTTTTTCCTTCTTCTTCTTCTTCTCCCCAAAACCCCTCAGTACATAGTTGTATATTCTAGTTATAGGTCCTTCTGGTTCTGCTGTGTGGGACATCGCCTCAGCACGGCTTGATGAGCAGTGCTCGGTACACATCCAGGATCCAGACCAGCGAAACCCCAAGCCGCCAAAGCAGAACTCGTACTTAACCACTTGGCCACGGGGCCAACCCCTCATAACACAGTTTAATATCTTCTTCCAGTATATTCATAGACCGCTTTCTATCTATCTGTTAAACTATTTATGAAGATAAATGAGATCTCCCTTTTCTTCTAACTGGTTTTCACCGTATATAGGAAAGCTGTAGATATTTTATATATTTATTTTGTAACTGAACACTTTGCTGAACTCCCTTATTAGTTGTAATTTTATTTCAATTACCTCTCTTAAGTTGTCCAAGTACGCAGTTACATCACTTGAGGAAAATAATAATTTTCTTTTCCCCTAGTTATATTTATACATTTTCTTATTGAAATGTCCAGAATCTTATCAAATGAGGATAGAGGGTATCTTGGGTATCCTTGGGATATCTTTGTTTCATTCAAATTTCAAAGAAATGATTCTAGAGGTTTCTACTAAGTATCATCTTAGCTCTTGGTTTCAGATAGATAATCTTAATCACTTTAGTGAGATATCTTTCTACATCTACTAAGGTATTTTTAAATCAGAATTGATATTTACCTAAAGTCTTTGGATATCTACTGAGATGGTCAAATCTACTTTTCTTTTGACTCTGATAAATTTTCTAATATTAAACCATCCTTGGATTCCTGAAATTATCCTTCATCACCATAATTTAATCTTTTTAATATAGGGCTCAAGTCCACTCGTGAGTGCTTATTTAGTATTACCAGTCTGTTTTAATAATCGTAGACTTTTTCTAAAAATAACTTTTTTTAATTTTTAATTTTTTTGAGGAAGATTAGTCCTGAGCTAACTGCTGCCAATCCTCCTCTTTTTGCTGATGAAGACTGGTCCTGAGCTAACATCTGTGCCCATCGCCCTCTACTTTATATGTGGGACTCCTACCACAGCATGGCATGCCAAGCAGTGCCATGTCCGCACCCGGGATCCGAACCAGCGAACCCTGGGCCGCTGAAGTGGAACATGCACACTTAACCACTGCATCACTGGGCCGGCCCCTAAAAATAACTTTTAAAAAATATCATGTTTTCTTATTGCAAAAGTACTACTTTAATATTGCAAAACATTAAAATAAAAACACATAAGAAAAAAAGTAGACTTCCCCCATGATCCTCCAATTCCCCCTCTGGAAATCATCACTATTAATTCTCTGGTTTATTTTGAATTTAGTTAATTCCCTATTGATGAATGTTTAGATGGCTTCAAGATTTTTGGTATTATAAGCAATGTTGCAATGAATAATCATACATATATATATACACACATACCTTCACAGATATGTGAGTCTATTTCTGTAAAATAGATTCCCAGAAGTGAAATTGCCTTTGTAAATGTTCTATTTTAATAGATATAGCTGCACCGCCACTTCAAAACATTGTACTAATGTAAATTGCCACCAACTAATAATGTGTAAAAGAGGAACTTCTTCTGCATACTTTTGACACATTGGTTGTATCAATATTTTAATCATTAACAATATGATAGTTGAAAAAGCTATCTGTTGAGTTTTTATTACTTCCCACTAATTATTAGTGGGAATGAAGATCTTTTCATTCATTCCTTCATGTCTTCCTTATGGTGTGAATTCTCTCTTCATGAAATTTGGCCACTTGTCTATTAAGTGGTATGTCTTTTTCTTATTAATTTTTAAGTGCTCATTGTGTGGAAGGCATTAGCCTTTGACTGTCAGTATGTGTTGCTAACAATTTCCCATTTGCCATTTTTCGTTTGATTTTACACTGAATTTTGATATCTGTATTTCTTCATGTTATGTAAGGCAGTGTGTGGAGTATAGTGCCTTAGAGTGAACTCAGAGTTTGAAGGCAAACTGACTAGATTCAGAATTCCAGCTTCACCATTTACTTACTGTTCCTTAACCTCTCTCTGACTTGGTTTCCAAACCTGTAAAAGAGATATAGTAATAAAATCTATGTACTTCATTGGGTTTTGGTCATTAAATGAGTAAAAGAAAATTTAAAGATCCCAAAACAGTGCCTTACACTTAGAAAATGCTCAATAAATATTGGTAGCTCTTACTATTATCCATAATTATCCCAATTTCCTTTGTGAGTTTTGAATTTCATGTCAATCCATAATTAGGAAGACTTGTCCATCCAAATATAATTTAAAAATAAATAGGCAGGCATGCTTCCTTCTACTGCTTTTATAGTTTTTTGTTTGGTTGGTTAGTTTTTTGTCTGTATGTATATGTCTAACTCTGTGGTCTATCTAGAATTTGCATCAGTGAATTCAGGTTCATTATTTTCCAAAGAACTACACAATTTTCCCAGCACTATTTTTTTTCCAAATAATCCATCTTTATCCTCATTGATTTGAAATGGCATCTTCACCATATAAACTTCCATATATTTTTTGACCCTCAAAGTATCTCAGAATCACATTATCATAACACATTTTATATTTGGCAAGGTAAGCTCTGTTACTATTTCCTCTATTTTAAACTTTTCTTTTCATTTTCATATGTACTTTCTTTCAGATAATCTTTAGAGTCATTTTGTAAAGTTTCAGAAAAATCTGTTGATAATTTTGAATTGCAGTGTCTATAGATTGATTTAGGGAGAACTTACATCTTTATAATATTGATTGATTTATCCTATCTAAAGCCAATTTCTTCTAATTTTTCAAAACTTTTATTTAATCTGTATTTTTCTAATCATTTCAATCAAGCATGAAATGGCACACTTTGAGTCTATTTCAGACAAGGATTTTAGAACACTTTACCTCCTCCCTTTCCTACACCATATCATACCTGTTTCTCAGTCTTGTCAATGTTTCTGATGTTTCCTCTCATGATTACATATAATTGAAAAAACAGTGTAATGTTAATCTTTAAAAAGTAATGTTATGTTTTATTTATTTCCATAATCAGATTTAAATCCATAATTAGTTTCCAAATATACAGACCGGAATTTCTTTTTTAAAGATTGATACCTGACCTAATATCTCTTGCCAGTCTTCTTTTTTCTTTTCCTTTTTCTTCTTCTCCCTAAAGCCCCCCAGTGCATGGTTGTATATTCTAGTTGTAGGTTCTTCTGGTTGTACTATGTGGGACACCACCTCATATGATCTTTTTTTTTTCTGCTTTTTTATTTTCTCCACAAATCCCCCCAGTGCATAGTTGTATATTTTAGTTGTGGGTCCTTCTAGTTGTGGTATGCGGGACACCGTCTCAGCATGGCCTGATGAGCGGTGCCATGTCCTCACCCAGGATCAGAACTGGTGAAACCCTGGGCCGCCAAAGTGGAGCGTGAGAACTTAACCACTCCACCAAGGGGCCGGCCCCCATTCCGTGGGTTTTGACAAATGTATTATGACATGTATGCACCACTATAGTATCATACAGAATAGTTTCACTATCCTAAAAATTCTCTGTGCTCCGCTTACTCATTCTTCCCTCCCCTCCAACTATGTCATTAGGGAATGACATAGTTCCATATACGCCCCTCCAACCCCCGGCAATCACTGATCTTTTTGCTGTCTCCATAGTTTTGCCTTTTCTAGACTGCCATATAGTTGGAACCATACAGTACATAGCCTTTTCAGATTGGTTTCTTCCACTTAGTAATATGCATTTAGGGTTCCTTCATGTCTTTTTACAGCTTGATAGCTCATTTCTTTTTAGTGCTGTCTAATATTTTATCATCTGAATGTACCACAGTTTATTTCTCCATTCACCTAGTAAAGAACATCTTGGTTGCTTCCAAGTTTGCCAGTTATAAATAAACCTGTCATATACATGTGTGTGCAGGTTTTTGTGTGGACATAAGTTTTTAACTCCTTTAAGCAGATACCAAAGAATGTGATTGCTGGACCATAAGGCAAGAGTGTGCTTAGTTTTGAAAGAAACTGCTGAATTGTCTTCCAAAGTGGCTATACCATTTTGCATCTGCACTAGCAATGAATGAGAGTTCCTATTGTTCCAAATTCTCACCAGCATTTAGTGTTGTTAGTGTTCTGGATTTTTGCTATTCTAATAGGTGTGTAGTGGTATCTCACTGTTTTAATTTGCAACTCCCCCATGACATAGTGTAGAGCCTCTTTTCATATGCCTTTTTGCCATCTGCATATCTTCTTTGATGATGTGTCTGTTCAGGTCTTTTGCCAATTATTTAATCCAGTTGTTTGTTTTTTATCTTTGAGTTTTAAGAATTCTTTGGATATTTCAGATAGCAGTGCTTTACCAGTATGTCCTTTGCAAATATTTGCTCCCAGTCTGTGGCTTTTCTTTTCATTCTCTTGAAAGTGTCTTTTGCAGAGCAGAAGTTTTTAATTTTAATGAAGTCCAGTTTATCAGTTATTTTTTTCATGGATTGTACCTTTAGTGTTGTATCTAAAAAGTCATCATCATACCCAAGGTCATCTAGACTTTCTTCTATATTATCTTCTAAGATTTTTATAGTTTTGCACTTTACATTTAGGTCTATGATCCATTTTGAGCTAATCTTTGTGAAGAGTGTAAGGTCTTTGTATAGATTCATTTTTTTGCATGTGAGGGAGGGAGGTGTTTTTTCATTCCTCTTTCTTCCTTTCTTTGGATCGATCACATTTCATTCGCTTCTTTTTCTTCTGTTCACTATTAAAAGTAATCATTTTAATTTCCTGCCTCCAATGGTTATCTTTACATTATTAACACAATATTTGAATTGACAAAATCAATACTTCTACCCTCCTCCCAAACAATACAAGGACCTTGGAATCCATCTTCCATGTGTTTCAATGTCTAATATTTTCATTCAACTTTATTTGTAAATCCTACAAATTAGTCACCATTATTACTTTTTCAGTAAATACTTATTTAGATTACCTACATGTTTAGAAATTTCTTTGCCTACCATTGTTTTTTACAAATGAATACTTTCTAGGTTTAATTTCTTCCTTCTTGGTGTGTATCTTTAAAATTCTTTTTAAAAAACTCTTTAAAGACTCATAGGTTGGGGCATCCCAGTGTCATAGTGGATAAGTTTGGGTGCTCTGCCTCAGTGGCCCGGGGTTCGTGGGTTCAGATCCCTGGCATGGACCTATACACAGCTCATCAAGCCATGCTGTGGCAGCATCCCACGTACAAAATAGAGGAAGATTGGCATATCTGTTAGCTCAGGGCCAATCTTCCTCACTAAATACATACACACATACATACAAAAAAAAAAAAAAACTGCTCTAAGGAAAAAAAAGTATAGGTCCTAGGAGTCCTGCCTATAGTTTATTATAAATGAAACAGCCCTGGTATAATTAGGGTATATGAGAAAGTAAATCAACCATTTTTTACAGAAAGTGATATGAGAAAAAGTACTACTGAAGAACTCCACAGTACTGATTCAAGAAAGACAAAGAAAGTCCAAAGAAGGGAATTTATCTTCAGTAGAGATGGCAGTTGAGAAAAGACTTAAAGAATCCCTATCTTTAACTAAAGAGGGAAAAGAGTGATGGAAGTTACTCAGAAGGGGCAATGCATGAGGCATATTCAGAAAACAACCATTTGGATATCACTTAGAGTAATTATAGAACAAGGAAAGATAAGGCTATAAAAATAGTGTGGAGTGTGAAAGTGGAAGTCCTTAAAGCCAAGCTAAAGAATGTAGATAGGGGCCAGCCCGGTGGTGCAGCGGTTAACTGTGCACATTCCGCTTCTCGTCAGCCCGGGGTTTGCTGGTTCGGACCCCAGGTGCGGATATGGTACCGCTCGGCATGCCATGCTGTGGCAGGCATCCCACATATAAAATAGAGGAAGATGGGAAGATGTTAGCTCAGGGCCAGTCTTCCTCAGCGAAAAGAGAATTGGCAGTAGTTAGCTCAGGGCTAATCTTCCTCAAAAAAAAGCTATGGGGAGCTTTTGAAGGTTATAGCACAGTGAGGTGGCTCAACTGGCTATTTTGAGAAGACCAGTCTGATTCCAAAGGAGTGATGAATCAAAGAGAAAAGAGCGGGAAAGGGTGGAGACCACACAAAAGGCTATCCAAACGGTATGATCAAGAAACAATGATAACATGAACCATAAAATAGCAGCCCTGGGATTGAAAGGGGGAAGCCAATGAAAAGAGGTAGTGCAGCATTGAATTTCTACATCAACTTTTTGTTCTTCAGTCCTAGTAAGTATTCCGGCTCCTGCCAATGTTACTGGACTCTGGGCTTTCTATCTTTATAATGTCTAGTAACTGTGTTTTCTGAGTTTTTGTCAATTGAACTGGTTTCTCACACACAATCAGCCCTGACCCCTCCTCAGAAACAGGAACGGGGCTCCGGTTTGCCTGCTCAGCTCTAACTCACTGCCTAACTCCAGTCCCTGAGAACCCTCCACTCTTAATCTGGATTCCCTGGGTCACTGACACCCCAACCAGACAATGAATCATAAAGGAAGTGGAGAGGTGAAAAATAAGCCAAAAGGAAGACATGAGAGGGAAATAGGTGGGAATGATGAGATAGAGAAAAAAATATTTTGGAGGTCTATGCATCTTGTACTTACTTAGGTATAGGATCCATAAACCTCCATTTGTATAGATTTGACCTCTACCCAAAAAAGCTGGGTGCCTGATTAATCCAGCTTTCTGTGCCTATTTTAGTCAGGAGCCTTCTCTTAGGCAGGATTCACATGCTGGAAAATGCCAATAAGCTTCAGAGATTGGATGATTTCCATGATCACAGTAAATTCTTTTTCAGAGTCATTAACACTCAACCAGAGAGTCCTATTTAGGACGTCCCACTCATAACCCTCCACAGGTGAGCAGAGTGTGATGCCAGAATAATTTTTAAACCAGTTAGTATCTTCCTTCTTGGAATGCGCAAATAGTGATAAATGAGACCCTTATTTCATACAAGCCTTGTGGCAAGTTTTCTGAAAATATTTTCAAAGTAATTATGACAAATCATCCAAAAGAAATCCCTGACTGTGAAGGAAAATGGCTTGTAGTGTTTATTTTCTTGAAATTTAGCATTACTTCTATAGTAAACCTTTTACCTAAATCACGTGGATCAATTAAAAGGACAGATGTAAGCCTTAATCCAGTCAAGTACTTTTAGCCCATGTATTTCATAGAATAAATACTCATAATACCCATACATTACATTTTGATCATAAGGTAGTTTTTACCTCCTGGGGAAAACCATGCTTTCTATTCTTAAGCATATTTAATTTGATTAGTATCTATGCTGGCAAAAAACATATTCCTTTAAGCTATAGTTATAACTATTTTTTTCTAAGATACTGTAATAAATCTCCAAAATCAGAGTTCTTCCACACACTAAACCAGGTAACAACACTTCTAAAAGGAAAGGTATTCAGGTTCCACATCTAAAGAAAGATATGAACACTTGATTGATGATCCAATACAGGCATGGAAAAAAACAAATTATAAGAGGACTCCGAATCATTAAAAAACTAGCATAATTCTAACCCGAAGAAAAAGCTGAGTGACATAAAGCCAAAAGCACAGGAGACAAAATAAAAAAATAAACTGAAACCTTTGGTGCATCCAAGTACGCCATAAACAAAGAAAGTCAACCCACAGAATGGGATATGCATAGAGCACACAGAAATGCCGAATGTTTGACCATGGACCTCTTTTGTCCCTCACAATACACATGCTGCTCCTATATCAAAAGTTTCCCAGATGTAATTTAAGTATAATACAGTCGATTAAACTGCATTTTACAAATCACTATTGGTTATAATGTAATTAAAACATCACAGAGAGTAGAAGGAAGAGCTATGGCACTTCCAACTCAGCTTGCAATCCATAGTTATCTTTAGTTTCTTTAAGTAGAGGATGATAAAGGTGGTTGTTAAAGAGCGTACAACAACAGTACCAGTCGGGGAAGAAAACAAAGGTCAGAACTATTGAGCACATGCTAGATGCAAACTCTAGGTAAGCTCAGTGATGCTCAAGATTCATGCTATACAATCATTTTCCTAAACTCCAACAAGAAATAGAAATTTGCTACTATGAGTCTCTAGCTCCTAACCCACCTTTTCCCACTGAACCTATTATTTATGTCTAATGCCAGTTTTCTTATATAAATCTCAACTGTTTCATGGCCCATTCTTAGCATGGTCCTGCGCTCAAGGAAAGAAGAGTTCTGACAACTGAAAAATAATCAAAAAATAATTATAGCTTTATTAAAATTGCCAAAGGAATATTCCATTTATAACATACAACACTTCTTAAAATTCCCTTTCCCCATCTCTTCTCTCAGTTTTGCTTATTCACAGCAGAGACTTTCCCATTTCTTTTTTCCATTTCTACAAACTCCCAAATATCCCCCACGTGCTAGCCCCAGTAGACTCTCTCCTTTCATTTTCCCTATCTATTCCATTGTCTTCTGCCAGTCACTCTATTCTTTCCAGTGTAAATCCAGCTAAACTTTCAGGCTTCTCCACTGTTTTTTCTCCTAGCCCATTACTTCCATTAGACAATTACCAGTCCACTACTGAATGGTCTGAGTAACAAAGGTTCTTTCCTCTTGGAAGAACAGTAAAAGAGAACAGCCAATATCCATCTCTCTTTAGTACCATAACTAGTATGTTTCTCATGCCAGAACAGATTGACCCTATGTAACATTCTTGAAATGATCAAATAATAGAAATGGATATCAGATTAGAGTCGTCAGGTGTTAAGGAAGGAGTGAGGGTGGGAGGGAAGTGGATGAGGCTATAATAAGCCAGCATAAATGCACATAAAAATTTTGTTTTAAAATGCTACCATATTTTTGGCTGACTATAAACAATATTTCAGATTAAAGATTTGAAGCAGTTATGAAAAGAAGATGAGGGGCCATGACCTAACTTTGTTTTGGGTCTTGGGACTGTGTAGAACCTTAGGAGTAGAGTGGCATCAACATTTACTATGTGTGTGTGATTGTGTTTCTACTATAAACGGGCCCGGCATCCTACAGAACCCACTTAGACCTCACAACAATGCTGAGAGATGGCTATTTTAACCTTATTTTACCAATGAGAAAAGTGGGGGAAAAAGATGTTATATAATCTGCCCATAGATCAATATCACAGGCAGAATCTGAACTCCAGTCCCTCAGACAACTCCCAGCCGCTCATTGGTACCCTGCTGCCTCAGAGACCTCACCATGACCAGGAGAATGAGGAGAGAGCTGAGGAAACCATAGTGTTCAGATTCTCCTCAAATGTACTTACCTCCTCCAAAAAGGCACTAAGTCCCCTCAGCAAAAAAGAGCAAAGATCGCTTAACTCTGCAGGAGTTATGCAGGCAGAATCAGGCAGAATCATGAACTGCCTTGTCTGAAGAGGCGGCAGATCTTTCAGGGAACTGTTGGACCAAGTGAAACAACCATAGCCCTCTCCTGGCTCCTTGGACCAGGTCTGGAGACCACTACTGTGCTACCCAATCAGCCGGTTCCTGATCTGTTCCCTAGTCATCTCAGGTGCTACCCGGGACTAAGTACTCTGCCTCCTGCCATCACTCTGCTAGGACATCATGCTATCTGTTCTTGTGATGTTCTGAAATTGGAAAACTGAGGATGCTAGTGGCTCAGAGGCAGAGCTTTGGAGTCAAACAGACATGACGCTGCCAGTTCCTTGCCTATTGGCAAGCTTGCTCCTGTTTTTAGCATCACTAAGCATCAGCTTCCTCATTAGAAAAGTGAGAATAGTAGCACTGATCACACAGGACAGTTGCAAGGATGAATTTGAGGGATGTAGCATGCATAGTAGGATGCCTGGCACACGGTTAGTGCTAGATAAATGAAGGCCATTATGGTCATTATTGTTTTATCCAACCCAGTGCTGTCCAATAGAACTTTCCATGATGATAAAAATATCCTGTATCTATGCTTATCTATGGTAGCCACTACCAACATGTAGCTTTTGAGCACTTGAGATGTGGCTAGTGCTACTGAGGCACTGAATTTTTTAATTTCATCTACACTTAAATAGCTACATGCAGCTTGTAGCTACCATATGGAACAGCACAGGTATAACTCGCCATCAGTCACCAGGTCCGTTGGCCCAGATTAAATGAAACAAAAATTGCAACTATCAACTGAAATTATTAGAATGCATCATAAATGAAGTGAGCAAAATATCACCTCCAGAATGAAGCTTTAATTTATAACAATCAAGAGGAAACCGCTTTATGTCAAGCCTTCTACGTTTGTTGTAGGCTTAGAACTAGTTTAGAACAGGCTGGAAATATATTTTTTAAAAGTTCTAAAAGGTCAAGAAGGGAAGTGTAGTAGATTTAATCATTATTTAGCAAATATTCACTCCCCTCCCACTTCCATGGAGGAAGTATGCTCTCTGCTCTGATGATTTTAGATTTGGTCCCGTGATTTGCTTTGGCCAATGGAATGGGGGCAGAGACCTTAAGAGGCATTGCATGTTTCTGCTCTTCCCTCCAAGTTTCCGAGGACCACCAAATGAAAAATATCTTCCAGTTAGCTTCTGCCCTGCATCCTGATGCCAGAATAGGTTCACATGGAACAAATGTGAACTTGACCTCAGCCTGAAGCAGCGGTATCCACAGAACCATGAGTGAAAAATAAATGGTTATTTTTGTATGTCACTGTGATTTTGTAGGTATTTGCTAAACAGAATTATTTCAGCAAAAAATCTGGCTAACACAGGAACTAATAATGATTGAGTACCTCCATGAACATGTACTCTGTAGAGAAACCTGTGTTCTGAAAGATGAAATAATTGGTTCAAGATCCCGATGGAACAGGTGTTCTATATGAGGTCTGCTTACATCCACATTTAGATAAATTCATGGATAAAGTATCCATAGTGAGTCATTAAAGGAATGAGGGTACTGGGAGACCAAGCCCTCAGACTGCTGAAGTAGATGTCAAGACAGACAGTCACCGTGATCATCTCCATCCTGAGTCTCGGGCCCAGGGCCAGAGATGAATGGTCACCCCAGTAGACCACCACTATCATCATCATTCTGCTTCCATTACATGTTCCCCTCCTATCTTCCAAGAAAGCTTTTCCTTTAAAATCTTTAAAAATAGACAGGATACTTATTATGTGGATTTTCAATGCTTCTTGCCACATTTTGTAAACATTTTTAAAATATCCATTGGAAAAACTCACAGACAAGATAGGATTTTGTTAGAAACATACTCTACAGTAAATATCCATATCTTCCACTGAAAAGCACTTTTCCACCTTTCGAAATCACTGAATTTGCCTTAATAAAACTTCTATTCCCTCCATAGATGTTTCTGTCTACATTAAAGTGCCTACCAATGTATCATGAGAGTGTATCTCTATAAGGATATGCTAACTTGGGAATAGCGTTATTGGAAGGCACGCCAGATGGAAGTAACAGGTATGCTTTATTTTGGGGGTGGGAAGGGATGATAATAATACACAGCTCAAACTACTTAGAAAGTAAATTTAAGAGGGAAAATAAGCAATAACCTGTGAAGCTCAATTAAAGAAGATTGAACAAGTGAAGGTCACTTTTGTTCCTTTGTGTAGACAGCCACATCCTGCCAATTTCCAGAGCATTCATGGTCTTCACTCTCCTGCCTGCTATCCTTTTGCCATTGCCCAGGCCAAAGGAGTCTAGACGACAATCTCACTTCTGAGAGGCCTTTCCACACCCCACAACCACCTTTCCCCCACACCTCATCCAGTTCTCTCCCCGTGACTATGCAGTGTGTGGGAGTGCAAGTGTCACTCTATCTCTACATTTTCCTCATCTCCTCTCTCCTCCAGTGTCTCAGTGGGAAGCCGTGCCCATGCTGTCCCCTATGGAGGCGGACGGGAAGAGGCAGAGACTTCTGCACTGAAGCCTGCGGTGTGACCAGGCCCTGCTGTGCTCTTCACCAAAGCGGGAAGGGGCTTTCTTCCTCACTGTGTGCTACATTCTGTCACATCTGTCCCTGACTTATGTTTTCTTGTGAACCTAACATCTTCCAGCAATTTCTCCCAAGCAGCGTTTTCATATTCCACTCTCAGCCTGGTTTTGCTTAGACCCAGAGAAGATGATATGAATGATGCTAAGAGTTGCCCAGCCCCTCTGAGGCCAGCCTGTCATCCTTGACCCAAACTTGAACTCTTCGTCTCTCTTTCCTTGACATGGACACTCTTGCAAATAGATCACTGACAAGTTCATCCTCCAAGCATCAAATCTGGCATGCCCAAAATGTCTGAACCCCAGCAGGAAGACAATTTAGGCCCTCATGCTAATATGGGCCCCCTGCTACCTTGGCACTTTAAGAAAATTATAGAAAATAAAACCCCAACTGTGGTTTTGGTTATTTACTGGAAACTCTATACAGATGATCAGCATAAAAGGTCAAATTACCCGAGCCCAGTTTCCTTTAGTGAGTACCCCAGTGCCGAAAGCAGCTGCCTGGGGCTCCCAGTCAACATGGCAGACCGAGTGCTCCTAGAGAAAACACATAGCCACGTCGGGTACGAGAACATCCTTTGCTATGAGAACATCCATGTCGGCTACGAGACCATCACTTAAAAATGTGGAGTTGGGCTTGAAAGCAAAAACAATCATCTCCAGGTATGCTGGAAACAAGAGAGAAACTCGGGGCTAAAAGAAGTGGGAGTTAAGGTTTAGAATGATGGAAAAAGTCTCCACGCCAAGGATGAGGCCCCCCACTTAAAGCTGAGAGCCAATAAAGATTTGCCCCATCAGCAAATGGTGGACTGGAGACAATAATCTAAGACGCAGGGAAACAAGAGGAAAGCTCTTCACCCGCTCTGCTCTGTGGCTGGACCCAGGCTGCCCTGAGAATCAGCATCAGTCTGTTCTCCACCACCAGTGGGCTGAATTCACACACCCTTCCGGTGAGATGGGGACACCCGCTCCCTTGGGACTCTCAGTGTTTGTCCAAATTTTAGCCCCACCATTGTAAATAGTATCAGAACTCCTTTGTCTTTAAAGCTTCAGATACGTAACAAAGTTAGCCTAATCTTTAATATTATTCATGGTTTCTCATTTCACTTTATTCTCACTGAATTTTGTAGTTTGAATATAACTTGTAGATGGATATGTATTTTCATATCTGCCTTCCCTCAGCTTCCATCCAAAAAGGATTTTGCCTTATTTGCCTTGGTGTCTCACAGCACTTAGCACAGAACAAGTGCATGTTAAGTGAATGACTTAATGATGTAGAAAGGTGATAAAGACAACCTTCTTTACAGTTTTTCCTAGAATCGGGCTTGGAAAGGCACAACCATCTGAAGTAGAAAATTCCTCTTATTTAGACTCCATTCATGCTCATTTAAGAAAAATGGATTTATCAAGAATGTTTGGGAAGGTTTCCACTCATTTACTCACGTCCTATTCAACCATGACTAACGGTCAATGAATCAGAACAGCGTTCCATTATACCGGCAAACTGTTTTAACAAATTTTTTACTTCCTTTGATTCTGAGGGCCCTGTAGGATCTTTGTCAAACCTTAAAGTAACATATTTTATAAACATTACCTAGTTAAAAGCTTTGGAAAGAAAACAAATATTTGAGGGGGTTTTTTTCAGAAAGGTGGGATTGTTTGTTTGTTGTCTGGTATGGATCCTGGACAACAGGGCATTTGCAATGACTTTGTATCCTAGATTCTATCTCTTTGCTATAAGAGGAAGTCACCTCACAACAAAAGGTGACCTATCACAGAAGGTCACTCCCCCTGTTTCCTGTTCACAGCCCAAGTCCTTCCCCCCTCTTCCATGAAGCCCACCCAGGTTCCCGGCCACATCCTTCCTTTGTTCCCCCAGATCTCTACATTGGTTTCCTCTTCTGGCGCTCACCATTTTCCAGAGCTCTTTGTGTATCTGTTCCACTGGAAGCTCCTGAGGCCATAAAACCGGAATCATTTAACCCCTGCAATTCTTACAGCCCTCAGCACACCCATTTCAATACATACTTCTCACAGTACTGTTGAGGTAAGGAAACGCCTCACTCATTCAGCAGTAACTTATCCTCAAGTGTTGAAAACCTATGTAGCTATTCATAGGTTTAAATTTTTTTAAGGCTTTCATAGATCAGGTAGAAAACAAAGATTTTATATTAAAAGAAATGGAGAAAAGATGAGGGAAACAGACAGGGATGGGAGAATAGAAAACTAGACAGAGAGACAAACAGACAATAATTTTCTAGAATGTCAAAGGCCACAGAAGAGCATCACACAGCTGACTCTGCCCTTCCACAGCCCACCGTGGGGAGAGGGGGGTTTTTTCCCCCCCATCCCTGACCATCACCTATTCCCACAAAATGATGGTTCAAACAGGGGAGGTGAAAGCGCTAAGCAATTCCATGCAAATGTGGTCAGGGTCTCCACATCTCTATCCACCTCTCTCTCCCGAGATACAGAAATTGTGTCAATCAATTCTTCCTGAAGCAAAGAAGATCTCAGAATCAGATGGATTCCTCCCCCCACCACCAGTGCCCTTCTCTTTTCCTTCTCTTGCATCAGCACCATCCATCAGGACCTGAGTCCCCAACAGACGCCAGCACTGTTCCGAGGCCTTGGGAAGGGCACAGGAGTTAACACTCCCTTTTCTGCTTTCTCAGAGCTGCTCTTCCTATTGCTTATAAACACTGACAATTAAAAGACATTTCCTAAGGACTTTTTTCCAGCTGGCTGTTTCCGTGTGATACTCCAGATGACACCTGTCAGCCCTGAGGGAAATCTGACCAAGCAGATCTGCGGTGGTGAAGAAGTCCAAGCTCAGCCAACTCATCCAGACCCCTGGGGCTCATCTTTCCGAAACTGTTCCATCCTCTCCCCCGACTCTGCCTGACTTCCACCTTCACATGGATGTCTCCTAAGACCCAGCTGCTGTTATAATGAGGAACCTGCTGCAGTGAAGAAAATTAGTTTCTGTTTTAAATGTATGGTAATCTTGAGAACATATTTTTTAAGCGGTGTTCTGGTGTGGAGTGCATCATCAGTACGAAGCAGGGCATCGGAACCAGAGAGAAGCAACAGAGCAGCCTACTGCAACCCTGGCCCATGTCTTGCTCATTGTGTGACACCGTTTATTGGTGAATCAGCCTAGGTAAGGAACTTGTTAATGATTCAGGAATCATTTTAGACTTCCAAATGGCACACGAGTCTCTTTACTGAGTCATGAAAGCTCCCAGTTACGCCCCCCTAAGGTCTTGAGATTCATCATAGATAGGCTTATTTCTTTTCTGAGCAACTTGAGGGATCAGAGAGATTTCAACAAGATCGTATCAAGTTTGTCTGACATCCGCTCTGAAATCCCAGTATAGCCCTTACTTGTACCTTTTATTTTATTATGATGACAACAGGTGATTACAGGGTCTAGAGTATTGTTAGCTGTGGCAGGGCAGCATCAGCACACAAAATAGTAAAACTGAAATGGTTTGCCTGAGACAATTAGAATCAATGGCAGGAGATGACTGCTTTTTATAAAAATCAAACTATTGATAAACATTTGTTTATAAAATGAATATAAATCAACTGGAGCTTCTTAAATGTCAATTTCACCATAATATGATCAAATTCACTAAAATTTACCACCACATAATTGTATTTGCTAAAATAATTCTCAAATAAGATTTTATAGCTATTTAACAAAAATAACATTTTTAATTTTTTAAAAGTCTTATTGGTCTTCCCTGGCTTTTATGATATTAAAGTGTTCTTCAGAATCTCCCTTACTGACTTGCAAGTTCTCTTAATATAAGAATGTTAACCCTCTATTATATGTGCTGAAAATACTTCCTCCAATTTGTCTTTTAACTTGCCTTATCATGCTTTCGGTTTCCAGAGTTTAAGTTTTTATTATCCAAATTTGTATGCTTTTCCTTTTGTGTTCTTCATTTGGTTAGGTTTAGAAAGTTCTTCCCTATTAAATTTTTGTCTAATAGTTTGATAAATGTGTAGAATTTATAGTAACAAAGGATGGGAAGTAAGGATCTAGCTTCATTGTTTTCTGAGAGGTCACCGTTTGTCTGTCAGTAGGTCCTCCCCCCCCCCACCCCACCCTTTCTCTGGGATGTCAGAAGTTTTCTTGCACATACTCTTTTCCTAATTGAATAAAGAATCATTTATCTCAATCAGTCAAAATACCAGCTCCTTTTCACTCAGTAATCTACTAATTTTATAGACATTACTTCTCAGTTTTGTCACCTTCACAGATCGTTTTAATTACTGTCATTCAACACTTCTCTCTGATCCACAGAAATGAAAAGCTGTTTTGTCTTTACCTATTTTTATATACTACATAACCAGTTACATAGCATTAACGTGTTAACTGGTGGCTAACCTTGACTACCCCTTCCCCTCTTTTCAGCTCTTGGGGGTCCCTGCTATACCTTCCAAAGCTGCACTTATTAATTCACTTGAAGAAGCATGTGAATTAGCTCGGGTACTGTGGATTAGTATCAGGTCCTGAGCTAAGAATGAGGTGAAAAAGGAACACAGAGATAGCTACGTTTTCTCCACAAAGAGGTTTCAATCAAGTTTACAGACAAACATGCAAACTATATTATTTGTCTATTGCAGTATAACAAATTACCCCAAAACTTAGAGGCTTAAAACAGCATTAAACATTTACTGTACCTCACAGTTTCTACGGGGTAAGAATTAAGGAGCAGCCTGACTCAGCATTTCTGGCTCAGGGTTGCAGTCAGTGTTGGCTGCAGTCAGGTGTTGGCTGGGGTTGCAGTCATCTGAAAGTTTTCCTGGAAATGGCACATCTATTTCCAAAGAGGCTGACTTGACATGGCTAGCAAGTTGGTGCTGGCTGTTGGTGGGAGGCCTCAGCTCCTCTCCAAGTGGGCCTCTTCAAGGAGCTGCTTGAGCATCCTCACAATATGGTGACTGGCTTCCCCCACAGTGAGCAAAGCAAGAGAACAAGATAAACACTGCAATTCCCTTTATGACCTACTCTCACAAGTCACACTGTCATTTCTGTTATATTATATTGGTTACACAGACCAGTCCTGATTCTATGTGGAAGGATCCTATATAACGTGAGAATACTAGGAGACAAAAAATCACTCAGAGCACACTAAACAGGAAGGGGGCAACTAGAGAAGGCTTTCCTTTCACCTCTCTAAGCCTCTATTTCCTCATCTCCAAAGCGGAGATAATCACATTACCTACGGCATAGGATTTTGAGATTGAAGGACATAATGCATTTAAAATGTGATCAGAGCATCCAGCATACAGTGGGTAATAAATAATAGCTAGCCCTGTATTTCTTTATTTAATTGCTATTAATGGTTTTATTCCTCACTCAAACATCCTGAAAAGAATCACTCAGTGAAAAAAATCAATCCTCTGAACTCAGCAGTAAGTACCAACAGTTCTGCAATCAATTTACACACACACACACACACACACACACACACACGCCTGCTGAAACCACTTATGGCTATAATCACCTTAATAAAATCTATTAAAAAAGGCAAGTGACCTTAAGTAAACAAGAGGCATTATTGGCAGGCTGAAGGGATATCTAATAAATCCCAAGGACGGAAAGTAAAACCAAGCTTCCAGAAAACTGGTAGGAGGACCTAGGAAGTCATAAACTGAAATTATTCCTCCATGTCTCAGGAATCACATGGTCTTTTAACTCTGCCTCTTTCTTCTCTGTCCCTACCTCCCCCTACCCCCACTATGCTTTCTCAGTTTCTTGATTCAGGTATCCAACAGAGACTAGAATCTCTGAGTCCGATTCCAAATTTCCAGGAAGAAGTATCTGATGAGTCCATTTTGCCGTCCCTGACCCACTTTTCTCTGATGGGAGGGGAGAACCATTGCATGATCTACTACCCACTCATCAGGATGTGAGCCTGTCTTTTAAGAAGGATATGTAGGAACTAAGATGAAATGATTGGTGGAAGAAACAACTGGCCTCTCTGGTACAACTCTTGGCAAAGAAAACCATTCTGGTTCAAGTCAACAGAATGAACCACATATCCAACTCAGAGGTGAGGAGCTTTAATTGAAATTGGTAACTTTTTCAAAGAAAAATAAATCTGTTCATTGTATGGACTGCAACTAGCAGCCTCTTTTAGATTGTCACCTTGAATAGCTGTGGGACAACAAATATCTACACACACACAAACACACACAGAAAAAAGTGATGCATAATGCTGGCTAATGACCAAAGCAGGAAAGAAAATTACCAACAAGTAAATTGCTTTAATATTTACTTTTTTTTTTTTTAAAGATTTTATTTTTTCCTTTTTCTCCCCAAAGCCCCCCGGTACATAGTTGTGTATTCTTCGTTGTGGGTTCTTCTAGTTGTGGCATGTGGGATGCTGCCTCAGCGTGGTCTGATGAGCAGTGCCATGTCCGTGCTCAGGATTCGAACTAACGAAACACTGGGCCGCCTGCAGCGGAGCGCGCGAACGTAACCACTCGGCCACGGGGCCAGCCCCAATATTTACTTTTTTATTCTCAAAATAGATTGAGTAAATGAGCTGTTCTTTGAATTACGCAAGCCCTGCATTTCATAGGAGGAAGCCAATTTCAACACATAATTTCATGTAGACCCGTAACAAACTCTGTGCACTTTACAGTTGACAGGATCCAAATGCATCTGCTCTAAACCATCTCACTACTCAGCTGAGTCCTAGAGAATAATCTCCTGCTTTCAGAACTGTTAACCTATTCTGAGAGGTGGGTTCCTTTTCTTCCCAAACTGCTTATTCTAGTTGTTTCTAAGGCACAATCTTCTCAATCTTTTAACAAAGTATTGTTTATTTCTTTGGTCTCTGAATCAAACCATTTGATTCTCTGAGTTATAAAATGAGAATGAGCAGAAAACAAATCTCCATCAGATAAAATCCTAATGATAAACGACACAATTCAGGGCCACATCCTAACTTCTTTCTTCTCACTTTGTTTTTTAACAATTCAGTTTTAACAACATTTGGAAAAGATTGTGTTACAGGCCCCAGATTCATATCTTGAAGTTCTAACCACTAATACCTTAGAATGTGACTGTATTTGGAGAGAGGGCCTTTAAAGAAGTGATTAATTTAAAGTGAGGCTATTAGAATAGGCACTGATCCAATCTGACTAGTGTTCCTTATAAGAAGAGGAAATTTGGACATCAGCGGCACCTGTGCAAAGAGGAAAGCTCATGTGAAGACACAGACAGGAGGCAGCCACCTGCAGCCAAGGAGAGAAGCCTCAGAAAATATAAATCCTGTTGACACTTTGATCTTGGACTTCTAATCTCCACAGCCATGAAAAAACAAACTTCTGTTGGTTAAGGCACTTAGTCTGTGGTATTTTGTTATGGCAGACCTAACAAACTAATAAAACTGGATGTATGTTTTGATTATCAAACAAGTAGAAAGCTATCAACACAATTCAACAAATATTTATTTATTTAGAATTATTTTGGTGAGGAAGATTGGCCCTGAGCTAACATCTGTTGACAATCTTCCTCTCTTTTTTTTTCCAACCCCAGAGCCCCGGTACAGAGTTGTATATCCTAGCTGTAGGTCATTCTAGTTCTTTTATGTGGGATGGCGCCACAGCATGGCTTGATGAGCAGTGCGTAGGGCCACACCCAGGATCCGAACCAGCAAACCCCAGGCTGCCAAAACAGAGCTACCTCAAAGATTTTGTGGAATGAGGCAACAATCAATAAATAAATTCTCGAGAGCCTACTACAAGTCCAGCTCTCTGGCAGATGACTAGAACACCGAGATGAGTGAGGAGTCATCATGCCCACCAGGGGCCCAAAGTCCAGCAAGGGAGTCAAACTTCCGGCTCGAGTGCCAAATAGAGGTACGTGCAGGTGCCCGGTAACTCCCTTGAGGAGATGAGTGTGTGTTTCTGCTGATCTGGAAGAACAATAGAGAAGAGGGACCATGAGGTAACAATAAGACTCAGTTCAGGAAAAAAGCAATCTTCTTTTTATTTGTGATGTTTTCAAATTATTTCTGAGTAAAGGTAGTCAAACTATTTAAATAAGCAGATAAAACTCTAATTTACTTCTCAGAAAGAATAGCTCAACATCAACTATACTGAACGAAAATGGGATCGACATGTGCTAACGATTAAATTGAAAATACTAAGTATCCACACCGAATAGTTCCACTTAATGCTCCTTCTATATCCAGTTTATCCTGCTGGCTCATCATGATATAATCCTCACTTAAACTAGATGTTTTTCAAGGGCCACACAGTCAAGGAACTTTCAAGAGACATCTTAGCAGTCAAACTAGCCATTTTATAATATTCACTTTTATCATTTTTACTCCCAAACTATGTGCACCACATTAAGGGGAAGTATGATTCCATTTTCAGTCACATATTTGTCCATCTTTATGAACCCACCCATGAATTCAAGGGCATGAACACATCTAAGGAAAACATTACCACCGTTTTCAGCCAACGTCAAGTCCTCCAAAGACAGCACCTCTAGAGAAATGGAGTAGCCCTGGTTTGGACAAGAATTCAAGTCTGGCTCTGGAACCCCCACAGAAATCAGTGCTCTGCCTGCCTTCCATCTGGCACCTGAAGAGTAAGGCATTTGCTTTAACCAAAGGACTAGAACACCTGCCCCATGAGTACTCGTTTCAGAATCCAGTCAGAAATTGACTATCACCGTGTACTTGCCAAAAGCTTATTAAGACAAGTTATATTTGAAAGAGATTCTGTCAAACACATTAATTATCTAAGCTCTAAATCTGAATTCAAAGTGATCAGAAAAAAATATCCCCAAGCATCTCACCCTTTCCCTTGCAAAAATAATCCAATATCACAGTCTAATATTTTGCTTTGTGCAAGAAATCACAGTTTTTAATACAAATGTGCCTTTCACAAAACTATGTTATGAGTATGTTGTCCCTTGTGGAACCCAATAGTCACTTCTGGAGCTTCACAATCTACACAATAAATTCCTCTTTTCATATTGTGGAAAACAGTAAGAAAAGTGAAATTGTCTTTTTCATTCCCCTCTTCTTATGCTCATTGTGTTAAAATAGGGTTTTCCTATTCCTATAGATTAGGTCCTATCTCTCTTGTCTGATGACACCCTCTCCATCTCAGTGACTTCATCTAGTTCCCAATTTCAGCTATCATCTCCATGTCAATGACCCCAAAGCTCCCCAGCCACAACTAGTCGCAACCCTAGGACTAGTGCTGTCCAGTAGAGCTTTCTGTGATGAAGGAAATGTTCTATACCACATGTAAAATATATTTCCATTGAAAAAACTGTTCTAATCTGTGCTATCAAATATGGTAATTACTATACATATAGTAAGTATATAAAATTACTATATATACAAATATTCTAATCTATGCTATGCAATATAGTAATTGCATGTGACTACTGAACACATAATTTAAATTTAAATACAATGGCTAATGACTACCATATTGGGAAGCACAACTCTAGGCTTCCATTTGTAGCTGTGTGCTGATATACTTGACCCCATACCAACAAGCACCCCAAAACTAATATGCCCAATTGGAGATATTCAGTTTCTGTCCCAAAACAGCTCCTCCCCTTCATTTGCTTATTCCTATTAACTATACCACTATTCTCTTGTTCATCCAGACTACTGATGGTAAAGCTATTTTTGATGCCCACTTTTCCCCACGATCAGTTTGCTTACCACACTTACTACACAGTCTCACCTGGTCAAGGAAGGAAAAATCATTTAAGAAAATAGTATTTTAGAATAAATGTGTACAGCAACAAATTAATGCATTTTTTAGTTGGACTTTTAATTATCCTATTCCCTCCTGGAAAACTTTAGCCAGTATTCAACAGTGCATGAATACAAGGTGAATTTCACAGTTGTATTGATCAGAGGGGGGCATTTCAAAGAGAAATCTACAACATATAGGAAGGGGAAAAGACTGCGTTAGGTGGTATAATTGAGTTAAATTACTTAACTCGGGAGGAACTGTACGTAAGTAGAGGTAGGAGGAACAGAGGAAGGAAAAGGAGGGGGAGGAAAGGAAGGAGAGGAAAGAGAGACAGCAGAGAGAATTCTTTAGACTGTTAAGAGAAGGAAGGACCTACTGGGAGTTTAATACAGTAGAGTTGAGATCTCAGTGAAGGTTGAAACCATGCAGGCCACTCCTGACTGCTCTGGGGTAGTGACTCGCATCTTACAGTAGCTACTTTATAATGAGAAAAAAACAGATAGATGGTAAGTAAAGGAGGAGCTACTCTTGGTCTAGAGTGAGACTATCTAATAGAAATAGAATGCAAGCAACAGGTGTTTTTACATTTTCTGGTAGACTCATTTAAAAAGTAAAAACAAGAGAAATTTATTTTTTAATATATTTTATGCAATGCAATATATTCAAAATATCATTTCAACATGTAATCAATATTTTTAAAGTTATTTATGAGATAACATCTTTTTTTGTACTAAATCTTTGAAATCTGATCTGTATTTCATACTTACAATGCATCTCATTTCGGACACTAAGTTTTCATTGGAAATACTTCATATGTATTCAGATTTCATTGAATTAACAGTTGAAAAAATAGATTAACATAGATACCACATTGTTCCAAACAATCACAAAATATTTCCAAAACTAAATTATCAGTTTGAAATTATCTGAAATAAAAAGAAAAATTTAATTTCATTCCTCGGTCACAGTAAGTACATTTCAAGTGCCCAATAGCCACGTAGCTAGTGGGGACTGTATTGGACGGCAGAAGCCTAGAGCTTGTACCACTCAAGAGAAAGCCTTGCAGGATTTTGTCAGAAAGTTGTGCTATAGACAAAGGCGGCACGATAAAGAATTGGAGTTATGTATAAAACAAGAGTTAGCCTGAGCATGCCTGCCTGAGAGAACTTTGGATATTGCAAAGCTGTTTTTCTCACCAGCTGACTCTTCCCAGGCCAGCGGAGGTGATAAGTCATGTGGTTACAGATCCACGGTGTCTCATTGCTCTCTGTCCACTGGCCTCAGGCCCGAAAGGAACATCGACCTGGATGAGAGAAGCAACTCTCCTCCTGCAAACTGCTCCACCCTATGGGTAGGGCAGTGGGAGCAGGGCAAGAAGACAAGAAGACAAGGGAGATGCACAGCCTTGGATTGTGAGTCCAATAAGTTGTTGGTATTTTTTTGCATTTAACCATCGTCATATTTTTATCCAATGAGAAGAAATATATCAAATCAGAAGAAATGTCATATCAATATCAATAATCTTCACAAACTCAAAGATTCATACTAACTGAAAATAGTAGCTGACTGTCAGCTATTTGTCTACTTTAGTCACTGCTAAATGTCCAGAACTTAGAACCTAGGCCCCATAGCAGGAGGTCGACAATTATTTGTTTAGCAAACAAATTAATGAATAGCTCAATAACTTCCCACTTAATAACCACGAAACATCAACAATACCACAGAGTCATGTTCTGAGTCTGCTATTCATTCATTTTTCTCAACAAACATTTTTAAGTCTTCACTACATGTCACTCAGTCTATGGGATGCTGTGAATATAGAAGTAACAAACACAAAAAAACCTGAAGGAAAGGGAGAATTGTCTTTATGAAGCACTCCATTTCACAACAATAAAAAAAGCATCCTTACATCATTTAAAAGATCCACTTGACTAATAGTGGTTTTATTTTTCCCAAATGTTGTGTCAAATATTAAATTGCAACTTAGAGGCTACCAGATTGCTCTTAACTCTTAAAACCTTGCACAACCTCCATCGACACAAATAAATATTCTCCTACAAAAAAGTACTATGGATTTGACGCTATCTGGTTTTATTTATCACACGCTAACTAGGCAATTCATTAAGATCTCCTTCCAAATTCATATGGGAGTTTTCTGATCTTTCCTCACTTAGCCCAAGTGATATTTTTTTTCTACTTTGGAGCTTTCCAGACCAAGCTAATCATAGGCACACTTCCAAAATGTATAAGAATTAGAGAAAGGAGTTGATTGCTTAATTCTTGCTTCTGACTTGGAGCTGGTGTTAATTAGCTAAAGCCAGAGTCCTCAGCATGCTCTCCAGAGCCCCGTGATCCACTGATTAGCAATGACAAGGCCATCTGGCCTTCCTGCAGCACATTGGAGAAAGTGTCTTTTGGCATAAAAATCAGGGATGCCTGTAATTTAGAAGGAGTCAAGTGCTGCCACCAATTTTGAAAGAGATGATGTCTGACGACAATGAGTCCTGTCCCAGAGGAAGCTATGTCTGTGCACCCCAAAGCCACAATCTTAACAATCAGCCTCTCTGCCCCCGTCTGCATAGCCTTCTCTTACCTAGCAGTAGCCATCCCAGTCTCCAACACTCCCCTTTGGATTGTGTTTCTTCCTTCACCAATTGCTGCACTGAAGTTGACAAACCTCAACTTGAGGCTTGTGTGTACTCTTTGGTTGATTTTTAAATAGCTATTCATTAAGGGGATGCCAAATTGGAGACAATGAAGGAGTTGGAATAGTCAGAGGGATGTGGCTGGGGAGCCAGAAAGTGTCATGTGGACAAACCAAAAAGTGAGCAGGGCTAGCTCTGTCCTGCATGCCCTTCATCCATGCTGCCTGGCCCAGGAACTGAAGAAGAAAAGGCACACAAGAATGACAAAAGTTACACAGAGAGAGATTGGTTGGGCGCCCACTGGTCTATCTTGATGTAATCAGTAGCACACACTCATTGAAATGTTGAAGACTGCCAGCGCTCTTGGCTTTTCCAAGCGAGAGATTTCCAGCCAGTATTTCCAGGGTAGTTTTATTCCAGGAAAACCAGGTAACAATATAACCCTAAGTCATTAGACCATGTGTGCAGTTTGGGGATCAGAATAAATTGGTCACTATAATGTTGCCTGAGGATCTCTGGGTCCAGGAGCATTGTCCTTGTAAAGCCCGCTCATTACCTGAGGCCGTCACTAGACTAAGGATTGATGACAATATAAGACAAGTGAAAACTGGACTTCTTCAGAGGAAAACCCATATGATGGTGAAGCTTTATTCCTTCATGACCTCATGGATGAGATTTTTCAATGCAGGTAGACAAAACATTAAAACAGCTGAATGGGTGAGCAAGCATCATATGCTTGATTCATTAAAATCCACATTGGTAAATATACCATACCAGCTGTAATTTGATCAAGTCTCCCTTTGGATCTCAGAGTATTGCCTTTCACGTGCGTTCACTAAGTCTCACAAGCCTGACATTCCCAATGAGTTACGTAGATTTTATATAGCATTATTTTAAAAGTTTGACTTTTTTTTTTAAAGAAGATTTTTTAAATTTTCTTTTAACATTTGGTAGAATTCACCAGAGAAACTGTCTGGTCCTGGACTTTTGGTTTTGGGGGAAGGGTTTTGATTACCATTTCAATCTCTTTACTTATGACTGGTGTATTCAAATTCTCTGTTTCTTCTTGATTCAGTTTGGGAGGTTGTATGATTCTAAGACTGTATCTGTTTCTTCTAGGTTATCCAGTTTGTTGGTATATAGCTTCTCATAGTATTCTCTTATAATCCTTTGTATTTCTGTCATGTCCATTGTAATTTGTCCTCTTTCATTTCTGATTTTATTTATTTGAGTCTTCTTTCTTTTTTTCTTAGTGAGTCTGGCTAAAAATTTGTCAATTTTTTTTACCTTTTCAAAGAACAAGCTCTTAGTTTCATTGATCCTTTCCTATTGTTTTTTAGTCTCTATTTCATTTATTTCTGCTCTGATTTTTATTATTTCCTTCCTTATACTCACTTTGGGCTTTGTTCTTCTTTTTCTAGTTCTTTTACATATAGTGTAAGCTTGTTTGTTTGAGATTTTTCTTGTTTCTTGAGGTAGGCCTGTACTGCTATAAATTTTCCTCTTAGTACCACTTTTGCTGCATCCCATAAATTTTGGCATGTTGTATCTTCATTTTCATTTGTCTCCAGGTATTTTTTTCTCTCCCCAAAGCCTCCGTATATAGTTGTATATTTTAATTGTAAGCCCTTCTAGTTCTAATACCACAGCATGGCTACTAACATACAAGTGGTGTGGTTCTGCACCCGGGAACCAAGCTTGACTGCTGAAGTGGAGCATGCCAAACTTTAACCACTAGGCCATCAGGGCTGGCTCAGTCTCCATGTATTTTTTTATTTCTCCTTTGTTTTCTCCATTGATCAAATAGTTGTTGAATAGCATCTTATTTAGTCTCCACATATTTGTGACTTCCCCAGCTTTTTTCTTATAATTGATTTCTAGCTTCATAGCACTGTGGTCAGAAAAGATATTTGATATGATTTCAATCTCCTTAAATTTATTGAGGCTTGCCTTGTTTCCCAACATATAGTCCATCTTTGAGAATGTTTCACGTGCACTTGAGAAGAATGTGTATTCTGCTGGTTTTGAATGGAATGTTCTGTATATATCTATTAAGTCCATCTGGTCTAGAGTTTCATTCAAGGGAATTGTTTCCTTGATGAATTTCTGTCTGGATGATCTATTCATTGATGTAAGTGGGATGTTAAATTCCCCTACTATTATTGTGTTGTTGTCAGTTTCTCCCTTTAGGTCTATTAATAGTTGGTTTATATACTTTGGTGAACCTGTATTAGGTGCATATATATTAATAAGTGTTATGTCTTCTTAGTGGAATGTCCCTTTTATCATTCTATAATGGCCATTTTTGTCTCTTGTTACCTTCTACATCTTGAAGTCTGCTTTGTCTGATATAAGTATGGCTACACCACTTTCTTTTGCTTGCCATTTGGTGGAATATCATCTCCCATCCCTTCACTCTGAGCCTATGTTTGTCTTTAGAGCTGAGATGTGTTTCCTGGAGGTAGTATATTGTTGGGTCTTGTTGTTTATCCATCCAGCTACTCTGTGTCTTTTGATTGGTGAATTCAATCCATTTATACTTAGAGTGTTTATTGATGTGTGAGGACTTAATATTGCCATTTTATCTTCTTTTCTGGTTGTTCTATATTTCCATTGTTTCTTTTTCTTTGTATTTCTGTCTGCCATTTCATTTTGGTGGTTTTCTGTGATGGTTTTCTCAGTTTTCTCTTTATTTATTATTTGTGACTGCTCTGAGTTTTTGGTTTTTGGTCACCAAGAGGTTTGTATAAAAGTTCTCATAGATGAGACAGTCCTTTTTCTGATAGCCTTATCTCCATTAGCCTATGTAGGTTCCATCCCTTTCCTCTTCCACTTCTATCTTCTTGTTGTCACAAATTACTATTTTTTGGGTTGTGAATTTGTGATAAAATTGAAGTGGTAATAGTTATTTTTAATGCTTTCTTTCCCTTCATCATTTACATTATAATTGTGTTTACTAACCTATTCTCTTATAGAACTACAATTCTCTGATTCTATTGGTCTATTTATGTCTTTGCTCAAAGCTTTGTAAACTTTTGCATTTTTGTTTCAGGTAGGAGGGCTCCCTTCAACATTTCTTGTAAGGCAGGTCTCATGGCAATAAACTCCCTCAGCTCTTGTTTGTCTGGGAAAGCTTTTATTTCTCTATCATATCTGAAGGATAATTTCACTGGAAAGAGTACCCTTGGCTGATTGTTTTTGTCTTTCAGTATTTTGAATATATCATTCCACTTGTCTTTCAGTATTTTGAATATATCATTCCACTCTATCCTAGCTTGTAGGGTTTCTACTGAGAAATCCTCTAACAGCCTGATGGGGGCTCCTTAGTAGGTTATTTTCTTTTCTCTGGCTACATTTAATATTTTTTCTTTGTCATTGACTTTTGATAGTTTTGGTATTATATGCCTTAGAGAAGGTGTTTTTGCATTGAGGTATTAGGAGTTCTATTGGCTTTATGTCCAGTTCTTTCCCCAGGTTTGGGAGGGTCTCAGCTATTATTTCGTTAGATAAGATCTCTGCTCCTTTCTCCATCTCTTCTCCTTCAGGGATACCTATTATCCTTATATTACTTTTCCTAATTGAGTCAGACATTTCTCAAAGAATTTCTTCAATTTTTAAAATCTTAGTTGTCTCTCCTCCAAGTGAATCATTTCTAGGTTTCTATCTTTGAGCTCAATAATTCTCTCCTCCATAAGGTCTGCTCTATTTTTAATGCTTTCTACACTATTTTTCATCTCATTAGTTGTGTTCTTGGTTTCTAGAACTTCTGTTTTGGTTCTTTTTTTTTTAGAGTTTCAATTCTGTTCATTAATTTCATTACTGAGCTCACTGAACTATCTTTCTGAGTTTTCTTGTAACTCATTGAGTTTCTTTATGACAGGCATTTTGAATTCTCTGTCAGTTAGACTGTAATCTTCTGTGAATTCAAGTTTGGTTTCTGGAGAGTTGTCATTTTTCTTCTGTTCTGCAGTATTATTGTAGTTCTTCAAGGTGTTTGATGAATTGATCCTCTGCTAGCACATTTGTGGTAGTAATCACCTTCTCTTATTTGGATGCAGCTTTTGTTATTTGGTTCTGAGCTGCTTCTGATTGTATTTGAAAGCCTGCGCTTTCTACCCTCCACTGCCTCTGCCAGAGCCATCATCAGTGCCTTGCTTGTGCTGTTTATCCCTCTGGCGTTACAGATGCCTTGCTGCTTATGCTGTTGCTGCAGGTCCAGGTGATGCCACTAGGGTCACCAGGCTGCAAGTGTTTCTGCTGCTTCCAGGGTCACCTGGATCTCATATTCCTCCACCGGCTTTCTGAGGATTCAGATCCTGCTGCCCCATACACCACTTGTGCTACTGTTTCTGGACTGTCTGGGGGTGCTGGTTGCACTGCTGCCAGGGGTGCTGAGTTCACTGGTTTCACTGTCACTGAAAGGGACCTGAGGGCTTATAGGCAGCCCCCACTGCCGATGGAGCTGGTGTCAGGGGTGCCACTACTGGAGGCTGGGTCACCGATTTTGCTGTGGTTACTGATGCCTCTGGTCACAGGTTCCACCTGTTACCACTGGGGCGGGGGATGGGCAGGGGCTGTTTTTTCTTCTCCTTTCCCATCTGCTCACAGTCACATAGGCCAGGCCACCAACACCACCACTACTGCCACCCCTGCTCTACCAGAAGTTGTGCAGGCCAGGCCACCATTGCCTCCTGTCACTGTCATATGAGCCACTACATAAGGATCTGCATCCTGGATCACTGCCATTAGGGGAGGGGGAGACAGCTGCTTCCCTAGTTCCACTTCTTCCTGGGGCTCCAGTCCATCCACCTTCAGATTATAAATGCATCTATCTCTTAGGCATCCTGTTGTGTTGTGTATGGAATCCTTTCTTGGTCAATGGATGTCCATTTGGTTGTAACTTAGAGGGGAGAGACAAAGGGCGCAACTCACTCTACCACGATGCTGACATCACTCCCTCAAAAGTTTGCCTTTTTAAGTTGCCCAAATTTCTTTAAGTCAGTAGGCTTCTCAATGCTGAGTTATTCCAGTTGAGTGCTTTTGTGAAGTTACCATTTTAGTTTGGACTAATACTTGTCCTTGTAGTTAAACAGTCTGGACTGGTCTGAGAAGACTGCAAACAGCCAGATTCTTGCTTTTCAGGCTCTTTGTGGACTGAACAGTCTCAGATGATCCAACCTAGGCATTCTATATTTGCATAGGTGAGAGCAGACACAAAGGCACAAGAATCCCTTATTCTGATAGAAGGAACTCTGCATCTTTTATTACAAACTACATTCCACCAACGTTGGAAGAATTACAGTCTTCCAAGGAACCAGGACTAAAATTCACATTGACAGCCACACTTACTGCCCTTGATTATAAAAAATGCAATAGGTTTGACTGTCATGTACTTGACAAGGTTCTATGCAAATGCAAATATTCTCCCAATCCTGGATATATCATCTGTGATTTCTCATATTCAGTTTGGCAAGCTTCTATTCTCTGCAGAAATTCCTCTAAGTGTGCCAGTATCCATTTTGAATATTACATTTATTCCTCAGGTTTTACAGCTCTAAATAAGAAAATAAAGAGGAGATGATTATACTGTTATTTTATAGCTTCTCTCTTATAAGGAATCCAAGGCTCTGAACAAATATTTAGCCTGAATAAAAAAAGGAATAAAATGCTCTTTGGAGAGGAACATTAATTCTTTCAACTTTCTTATGTGTCACTTAATAAATTATCCATTCTAAGGCACTAAATGGCTCTCTAGCAGCCAGGCTGAATTAACAGCCCTGCAAGCAGTAACCTTTTATTTATAATTTACTAATGACATCATTATATCATCTTGCCAATCCTTCATAATTTTGAGAAATATAAGCAGACAAAGCCAACTCTACAAATAGGCAAACTGAGACACCATCCACCCATTGGCCTCACCAGCCAACCCACAGTGATTCACCCCTCCTACTTGAAATAAAATCCCATAAAATCATTCAACAAATATGCATTTATTGAGGACCTTATATGTGCCAGGTCTATCTTCTCCAGGGGTCACTGGGTAATACATACATAACTTGAGAGGGTGAGATGACTTTTAGCTTTCTTCTTTCATACACTAATTGACAGGAGAACTTGACCCTAAAGAATGGATTATGGTGTAAGTGGAAAGGAGCTAGCATTATGAAATGCCTCCTAAATGTCTCACACTTTTCATGTATAATCTTATTTATCACAACAACCAAGTGAGAAATAAATTAGATTACGTGTAAAATTTTATAATTAAGAAAACTGAGAGGTTAAATATAATTTACCTAAAGACACACAGCTAATATATGGCACTATCTAAATTTAACTTATATCTGTCTCACTTTTGAGCAAGCTTGAGGCTATTTGCTTACAAGCCACATGTGAATTAATTACGTAGGATACAGATGTTTAAAAAATGATGCAATTTTTGGCTGCAGTGATTAAAAGTATAGTGTGCAGATCAAGAAAGTATAGTGCTCAGATCATGTGAGATTTCATCCTGAGGCTCAGCAGAGAATGTGCAGAATACATATTCAGTTCTCAGCATCAAATTTTTAAAGGATTTTGAAACTCAAAAATGTGTGGAAAATGGGCAACAAAGAAATAAAAGAGTTGGAAACCATGTCACAGACAAACTATTGAGAGAACTGAGAGATTCAACCTGGAATCAAAATGCTAAAAGCCATTATACAATAGCTGTCTGCAAATACTTGAACTGCCATGTTAAAAAAGGAAAAAGCACAAGTTTGTTCTTTGTGGCTCCAGAAGACAAACTAAGAAACAGAATGACCCTTCCTCACAGTCCTCACAATTGGAAGGCCAGAGGATTGCAAATAAACGTATGAGGTTGCAATTTAGGTATGAATTGTTGAGGACCTAGAAAGATGATCATTGTGACCTTGGAAAAGAACAGGTGGATACATTTAAGAGAGGTGCCATCAAGAACTGATGACTGAGCAGAGGAGGGGCAGTCACGGAGGATCCCAATATTTTGAGTCCAAGAGTGCCAGCCTGGAGATAGAGTCACCAGCCACACCAATATGTCCCCAGCCACTTGCACTGTGTCAAGAACATCCAGTTGCATCCCTGACAGAAGCCCTGGGCTAAAGCAGAGCTGTCGTTTCAAATACAGTGGCAGACAGAGCTGGGGTTAATACTGACAGCTGTGAAACCCCCACTCAGCACTTCGCCCTTGGCTGCTCCCTGTGCCTGGGATGCTAACGCCATGGATGGTCACAGGGCTCACAGCTCTGTTTCATCCAGGCATCTGCTTTAATGCCACGCCCTCAAAGGGATCTTCCTTGACCACTTTCTCCAATGTATACTCTGTTTATTTACATGTTTTAGTTTTAGAGCATGTTTCATTTACGGTCTGATATTATATAAATGTTTATCTGTCTCTCCCCTGGTATGTCAGTTCCACGGGGCAGAAATGTTGTATTGTTCACTGACGTGTCCCTCGTGCCTAAAACAGTACCTGGCACATGGTAGACCCTCAAGGAGTAAATGGATGTAAAATGGATGAATTTTATCCATGTGTAGCTTACATCTCTTCATAGCAAATATTTTCATAACAGTGCCTCTTAATGCAAAATTTATTGGGATTGGTCACCATTTCGGTTACAGATCCATATTTTAATTCAACAACTCAGCCTCAAAAATGGAAAGCATCCACTGACCCACAGGGCCAAATCTAACATTCAGTTTTTCAGTACTATACCAAGGGACCATCATTAATTCTTTATTGGATTTTCAATAAAATCAACATATAAATTAATTACTCTGTCATATTATAATGTTGTATATCAAACAAAATACTATCCATATTTCCATTTTCCTGTTATATGGAATTAAACAGAAAACAAAACAAGCAATTTTGAATTTCAAATTCAAATTTGGAAACTTGAATGTTCAAATGGAAGTTTGAAAAAATCATTTTGTATTGAACTGCTTCAATTTGAGGAACCCTAGATTATCCAAGAAGATGCCACTCACCCATTCAAAATCAAGTAAGTTTAAAAGTGTTAAATTTCTTGCATATATTCCCTCAACCTGGAAAGAATAGATAATTGTTATCCTCTGCACACATTTTGTCCCCTAAGGGTACATCAACAGTTTTGTCCCTGAAAGATAGAACAGATCAGAGAAAGAGTGGCCAGCAATTTATTTAATGAAAGGAACCCAGAAGTGGGCTTAACTTTTGGGCACATCTCCTGTCACGCTTTCCAAGCTTCCCCAAGGAGGACTCCATTTCCAGGAACTAGTCACAATTGCCACCTGCAAACATTTACTCAAAGATGCTTTCCTAGTCTTCTCCTATTCCCCTTCTTGGAGATAAAATGTGTGCTAAACCTGGTTATAAAGTAGCTTCAGAAACCTTCAGAACACATCCCAAGTCTGACCACAGCTCACCACCTGCCGTTACCCTGTGTGAGCCGCCGCGTCTTTCTTCTGGATTGTTACCATGGCCCTCTAACTGGTTTCCCTGCTTTCACCCCCACCCCTTTCACTCTAAAGCAGAAGTCAGATCACGCCACACTGCTGCTCAAAACTCTGCACCAGCTGCCCAGGTACTCAGAGTGAAAGCCCTGGTCTTCACAACTGCCTGCAGGGTCTCCCCCTTTCTTCTCAGACCTTGTCTCCTACCACTCTGCCCCGCACCCACTCTGTTCCAGTCAAACCGCCTTCTTGCTGCTCCCTAATCACCTGCCTGCCTCAGGGCATTGCCCTGGCTGTTCCTCTTCCCCCCAGATATTAGCTTGCCCAACTCCCTGGCCTCCTTCATGTCTTTGCTTAAACGTCATCTTCTCAACAAGGCCTTCCCTAGCCATGCTATTTATTATCACGACCTGCTCCCCACACCCATCCCTAACCTCCTCCCCATCTTCCCTAGCATGCTCTACTGTTTTTTTCATTTTTCCACAGCACTTACCATCTTCTAACATACTATATATTTTCCTTATTTTTTATGTTTATATATTGTCTGTTGTGCTTCTTTGAGGACAGGGGTCTTTGTTTTGTTCACTGATATATCCAGAGAGCCTAAAACAATACCCAACACATAGTAGGGATTCAATACATATGTGTTTAATTAATTAATTAATATTTCTTATAATACAGCATGTGCTATTCATCAACAAATCGATAAGCACGTTTTAAATGCTTAATATCTGTTCTATGTGATCCTAGGCACTATGGAGGATTTTTCTTTTTTTAAGCATAAAGTATCTGTCCTCTGAAAGTTTACAGTCTAGTTGGGGAGGCCACACGTAGTCAGCAACGTCAAAGGGATTAAGGATGGAGAGTCTTAGTAAAGACCGTTGACTACACTAGTAATGAGTCTGTGTGTTTTCATGCATTTATGCAACAACTATTCATTCAGCACCTACTAGGAGCCAGTCCTGTGCTAGCCTGGAGACACTAGGGGGTCACACAGACCTGCCTTCTTGGGACTTACATTCTGATGAGGCAAACAGACTATGAACCAATGAATAAACAAGTGAAATAATTATGGAAATATCCTGAGGAAACAGACTAGATCTGTAATGGAGAACAACAGCTGCCCAAGTGATTACAATCACCAGATAAATGCAGGCAGGGAGGGAGCCAGGAGGATGAACGTCTGTACCTCAACTCTCCTCTCACCCTCCAGCCTCTTACCTTTGGCTCAACTGGAAGCCAGAGGGCAAGGGAGCAGGGGGAGAAGATCTGGAGGGGAAGGTGGAAGATATCCAGCATGAAATTGTTGGGTGTATATGTGGAAAAACATGCCCAAATGTGCCCAAAAGAGTCCCAGAGGCTCCTTGACCTTTCCCAGTAGCCTCATCCACTGTTACGTCCCTTACACAGTCACTTTCTTCCTTCTCTCTCTCCAGTGGGATAATTTGACTATTTTCACATGTACACTTTAATAAACTTCATAGTTTTGAAAATAGCCATAGTCATCCCTTAAACTTTCATTAACTAGGTTCACAAATCTCAGCGTCTTCAACTTTCTTTACAGTTAAAATTTTTATCTCTTTTAGTTTTTTAGTCTTCTAAAGATCCTGTTCAGGGGCCGACTCCATGGCCGAGTGGTTAAGTTCATGCACTCCACTTTGGTGGCCTGGGATTTGCTGGTTCGGATCCTGGATACAGATCTACACACCGCTCATCAAGCCATGCTGTGGCAGCATCCCACATAGCAGAACTAGAATAACATACAGCTATGTACTGGGGCTTTGCAGAGGGAAAAAAAAAGAGGAAGATCAGCAACAGATGTTAGTTCAAGGCCAATCTACCTCATCAGAAAAAAAAGATTCTGTTCAGTTTCTCTCCATATACAATTTTTATAGCACTTATTAGTAAGTTGGTGGTTTATTTACATGAAAAAAAACCTTTTCAAATTTGATTGTCATGTTAAGACTAGCCTGACTTGATTTTTAAAGATTTTTTTAACTAAGTGGTCCCTGAAGGCAGGTGATTTAAAGCATCCATATTAATATGCATAGAAGATCATTTCATATTTAAATTCTCAGAAATTGCATATAAAGCTAAAACACACTTCAGACTCAATAACAATAATAACACTATCTAATAATTATTGAGCACTTACTATGTGTTAGAAATTACGCCAACTGCTTTACAACATGTTTAATCCTCACAACCAAGGAAATAAGTACCATTATTATCCCATTTTACAATTGAAACAAAGGTTAGGTAACTTCCTCAAGGTCACACAGATATGTGGTATGAACAGGATTCAAACTTTGCTTAATCACAGCTGAGCCCAGACTCTACCAGGAAGTAAGAGCACAGCTCTGTCCAGAGGTCGCAGTTCAAACACACTCCTTAGCCGTCTTTCCCCACCTAGACATTCTGAAGGACACAGACCTCTGAGAATACTTATTGGCCATCCCATAATAACAATAACAGAAAAATACATAAAACCTCTTAAGTAAAAAAAAAGAAAATTTTAGGACAACTGAGAATATTATGATCTCGTTTGTGAAAAAACAAGGATAGATGTTTATAAGATAAATATGTCCACAGTTATATATAATAGATCAATATGTGATACATACATACTGATGTGACTTTTAATAGATGTTTCTAAAGTCATAGACAATTTCTGGAAAGATACAAGAAAAATCTGTCAATACAAAGAGCTGCCTCAGAAGAGTGCCCAAGGGGAGTGACTTACCGTCTACTACACCTTCTGTACGATTTGAATTATTTACCACAAACTGAAATGTTCTTACATTAGCAACACTAAGATCTCATGAGAAGCCAAAGGCCAAGATGACACAATTCCAATAACCAACACAAAAGGGCATTGCTGGTGATCCCCAATGCACCCAGTCTGGAATTTGTTCAAGGTTATGAGTTTTAAACGCTTCGTTGCCTTCCACCTGCTAGTTGCTTATATAATAACTGTTAGCAAAAAAAAAAAATTTTTAATAGCAGCCATAGAATATCTACTTCAACTTGACTTCATTAATGTCTTTTGAAAGTTAAATATATCCAATTAAGAAAATCTTGAGCCAGTCCTGGTGGCCTAGTGGTTGAGTTCACTGCGCTCCACTTCAGTGTTCCTGGGAACAGACCTACACTGCTCTGTTAGCAGCCATGCTGTGCTGGCAGCCCTCATACTAAAAAGTAGAAGAAGATTGGCATGGATGTTAGCTCAGGGTGAAGGGCAAATTTTCCTCAGCAAAAAAAGAAAAGAAAAGAAAAGAAAATCTCACAAATTGTCCTGCCATAGGCTTTAAAATCTGTGAGTGTTTTAACAGCCAATAGATAACAAAAACTTTACCGGTGAAGATGGATATAACTTAATGGCTGACTCAAAAGGGAGAAACATTAAGATAATAGCTTGATTCTTCTCTGTTTTCCAGGTATGTTAATTCCAGAAGGCTGTCTACATGCTTGTAAGCAAACAATTTTAGCATCAGGCCAGACATAAGTTTGCAGAAGCACAAATAGTTTCTGCAGTAAGTTCAACTACATATCTTGGCTTCTATCTTGCTAAACAGCCATGTACTGAGATGGAACAACATGGAAGACCTTGATTGACAAAGATGAGGTATTTGGACTTAATTTTTTTTTCCCCTGAGGAATATTCACCCTGAGCTAACATCTGTGCCAATCTCCCTCTATTTTGCATGTGGGTAGCCACAAGCATGGCCACTGACGGGTGGTGTAGGTCCACGCCCAGGAACCAAAGCCAGGCCACTGAAGCTGAGCTGCCAAAGCAGAGTGCACCGAACTTAACCACGAGGCCAAGGGCCAGCCCTGGACTTAATTTTTTTACAAATTCAATTTACCATGACTTATCTGATACCAAACTCTAGACTCTAAATGGTCTATGGAAGGTAAAGTTCAATTCTAAATGATTAATTATAGCAACAAAAAGTTGAAGAACAAAATATATAGATATTGAATTCTCGGTATCTGTGAATAGTGAACTGATTAACTAAATTAAGGAGCATTCATATATATAACACAAAGCAGGCATTGAAATCTTGTGAAACATAACACAAATCAACATTCTACCTTATCACGAAACTTGACAGTGTTTCCTGCAACGGTCATTCAACACCGGCTTCACAGACTGCTGAAGGCCTGATGCTCTCACATATTATACACCCCTACATTTCCGGTCAAGCAAGAGGAGTCTGCTGCCCTTGCCAGCATTTCCAGAACCTACTTCTCCACCAATCCTAGGAAGTCTGTGGCATTCAGTGCCCTGCTAATTATGACCAACGTGCCCTCACTTTGTCTGCTAAATATGTTATGTCATCTCAGTTGTGCAGAGTCATCTTCTTGTCTCACTTCAGCTAGTTCTGTTTGACACATTCTGTTACACGGCTCCTGGAGCAGTGGATACAATCCTTTCTTCAAGAAAGATGCTATTTCACATCATGGCACTTGAGGGTCAAACAAAGCTGAGTTTGAATCCAAGTTCCACCACTGACCAGCCATAGGATCTCGGGCAAGGTACTGAATCTTTCGGAGACAGAGTTTTCTCATCTTTGAAGTGGGACTGATCTTACATGTGGCTTAACGGATTAAATGAGATAATGTAAGGGGACTGAAAGTGCTTATTAGCACAGTGCCTGGCAAATAGTAAGTGCTCAGCAAAACATAATGTTTGGTTCTAGAGTTTCTGACTCTTCTTCCCAGCACGCTTTTTCCACCTTTCCATCATATCTCCAAGGATGAAGCATGTTCAAACCGTTACACTGATACAGTAAAAGAATCTCTCGGCTACAGCACATGTTAAACTAACTAGATGCAATTTTATTAGACATACATAGAAGGTCTGAATTTTACAATAAAGAAAAATCTCAGAATGGTGCTTCCTTTGCAGGGGGCACATAACAGTGACATAGTCACTTTGTGCCAGATTTGGTTAAAATTCAAATACTTTAAATTAAACTAACTTGAAATACACATGAGATGGCATCTGTGAAAATTTAATCAGTTTTAGATTTTCTGTTTGCAGGGACAGAAAACTGAATAAATAAAACCCATAGACCACACAAGCAAGAAGAAATCTAGTTTAAAACAACAACTTTGCCCTCTTCTAAAGCCTTTTGTCTGGGAAGTTTGCAAAAGGTACTGATCTCAGTTTCACCACCAGCTGGAAGTGAAATTCCCCAAGGACAGGCAAGGAATGAAGAACAGAAAAGATATTAAACAATGCACACAGCTAAGCATCGGAAAGTGGGCGACACCCAGTGAGAGAGTGGGTGCTCAGCGGTCAGCCCCTAATTATAAGGAAGTCTCCCTCAGTTCAGACAGTACTGCAAGAAGAGGGCAGTCCCAAAACGCCCACACGAAAGCCGCCTGGAACCCCACAGTGCAGCTCCCTTTGCTCAGACTTCCTTGCTTCAGGAAGAGCAAGCATCTATGTCTGAGCAAACTAGGCTGACCTTCCCTCACTCACTCACTGCTTCTCTACGCGTACATTAAAAAAGAAAGCCCATGTCACAAACCGGGAGTCATGGGCTGAATCCATCTGATAGATGTGTTCTGTTTGGCTTGCAGAGTTTAAAAGAAAAAGAAATTTTTTAATTTGCCAACACTTAACATGGAGAGATTTCACATAAAATCTAGATCTCTGGCTCCTGTTCAAAGTTCAGAGATTTGACAATGCCAGGCCAGCATGCCCGGTGGAGACAAATTAGAGCACTCTTTTTAAGTGGGGTGTATGCTCTCAAATTTGCCACAGTCCCCACCACTCCCTGTTCTGACACCCAGCCCACCACACTCATTAATATCAGCTGCCTGGTAGATATTTGTGGGCCCAGGGCCGACTGGAAGGCCGTCAAGAACATCAAGGCAGATGTGACAATCAGACGTAAGCAGCAACCACCATGCCTATTAACCAAAACTGAAAACGTTAACAGCAGAGAACCAAATCGTTTAGTGGAAAAACTCTAGACGGGCTATTAAAATACATGGGTTGCCTTCCTCCATCCACTACTGTGTGAAATCAGTCAAGTTACTTATCTTTTTAGATTTCAGTGTCCTCAATAAAAACCGAAGAGAATAATACCAGTGTCATATGTTATAGAACAGAAATTCTGTCATTTTAAAGTCCTTTGTAAAATAAAGTAAGATAAATGTAGATTATGACACTGAATTACTCTGAGCAAGACTTGACACGAGAGTAAATGGAAAAGTTATACTATAGATGTTTTTAATGTTCTCATGGAAATATTCTAATACATCAACCTGCTGGGGATTTCACATTATTCTCTGCACTTTGCCAATTCAAAATGCACACATTTAAGTGCTGTAGCCACAGTTTAAAATTCTTTGCTACTAATAGAAAGAAAAATTAAGGGAGAAAAGCATAAGCCTTTGTATCTCATTATACTTAGATTAATTATCGTTTGGGTCATCAACGCTGGTCTTCTAAAAGCTATTGGGAATCCAAGAAGCTTCACGGAGGTTTTGGATAAGCTGCAGACCATCCTCTGTACATCCTGCCTAGAACCTCGTTCAGCAGCGTCTGGATCTGATTGCACCCATAAAATTCCTGTGCCCAAACGAATTTCAAATCAAGCTTCCCAGAGGGACCAGAGCCCATTAAAGCTCTTCCTTTTGAAAGCACAGGCAGCATTTGGGAGATGAGATGACACCGATGGAGCCTCTCATACGGGCTCATTTAATAAACCAAATAATTTCAAACCCTGAGACACAGATAACATTAGCAGAGGCAGGGGACGGCCAGACAGGAATCGACAGTTGTGAAGGAAGCAAAAGTGCTCACAACTTTCCCTCATCAGGACCACGATCACCGTACTGAACAAAGGGAACTTTTTCAATAAGTGATGCATTAACCGTGTCAATCATGGTGCCTCTCCACAAACAGCCACTGTTGTAGGGTCAACCCCCAATAAGCCAGGACATCACGTGACACTACCTCCCTCTCCCCAAAAATGATAGAGCCTGTGACTACAACATGGCCTGCCCATCCCCCTCAAAAAAAAAAAACCCATAAAAAGGGGTTTCCTTCTTTGAGAATATGAACTAGGAAATACCAAGATAAAGGGTATTATTTCATCTTGCTCATAGCACTTAACACATCCTGCCAAAAAAGTGGTTAGTGTACATGTCTGTGTCTTCTAGCTAGACTACTGGGCCCAGTGCCTGGTATACAGTGAGTGCCTAATATATGCTCCTTAAGTTGAACTAAACTGTCTTCATTCTCTATTTTCTATCTTAGCAGCACGGAAGATCTAAAAGCTGCAAGGCACTTTATCTATCTGGGACCATCTCTATTTTGACCTCAGAGTGCATTATGGCAACATGCCCACCACAGCTAGGCAAAATGATAAATCTGTTTGACTTAGGTCAAACTATGCACAGTGGAATTTCCTAGATTGTATAAATGCATATTGATAATGCAATGATGGTATACCACCATTTGATATTGCTCAGCTCTTAAAATTCTGTCTCTAAGTGGGAGGGGCGGGTGTTTCCAGCTCCCCTTCTTTCCCTGCGCTCCCATCTTTCACCTCTAGAGGGCAGCCTCGTGAGTGTTCCCACAGGGTTGGTGGGGAAATGGCACCGTTGGATAGATTAGCTGCACAGAAGAAGCCTTCGGTTTCTTCCTCCAGCGCTCCCTGACTGGGCAAATAACTTTAAATCCCTGTCTTGGTTTTCTCATCTGTAAAATGGGATAATAGCTCTTACCTTATAGGATTCTTGTGAAGATTAAATGAAGTAATGTATATAAAGGACTTGGAACAGTTCCTGGCACACAATAATTGAGTGACAGATGTTACCACCCCTAGAGCGTAGGGAGAGGAGGAGACGCGCAGCTGATCCAGAGGGCGCTGGAGACAGATGGTGTGATGATGTCCACAGTCTGCGTCCAGGCTCCGCTGGTGTCATCCTCAGGTTCTACCTGTCCAGGTCAGTGCCTCTCAAGCCATTTTACTGAAATAAACCCTAACTGCAAAAAGAAGTGAATGCATGCCCTGGGGCCCTATTGGAAGCTTCAAAATTCATTCTTATGTTTTTTTATAAGTTTTTGTCCTTTTAAATTGCTCTCAAGCAAATTTGCCTTTGCTTTAATGTAAAAATAATATCGCCTCCTCCTAAATCTTGAGAAAATTGAATCTCTAAGGACATGTGCCATGATTATACTGTGACTCTGCCTACCCCTTGGCACCTTCCCCAGGCACTTAGGGTTAAATGTGCCTCAACTTGCTACCCATGTGGAGCTGACTTTCCATTAGCACAAATGACACGTGGGTCCAACTTGGGATATTGCAGCATCTCATTGTACATATATAAAACTCTGAGGCCCAGACGAGCTAAAGGACCTTGTCCGAGTCACAGGGTAGGAGGGGATGGACTGAACCAGGGACCAGCTCTTTGGACTCAGCTCACCTTCCTCGTAAATGTCATAAAATAGAGAACAGTGCATTTGGTACAAAGTTAGAACAGCCATAGTTCAAAAAGGGTCTCCTAAAGAACTATAAGCGGGGAAAGCATCTCTGAATGTCATAACATTTTAGAGAAGTGCCGGCAGTTTTCCAAAGAGAGGTAAATAAATAGGATAATTCTCCTATGCTCAGTTTGGGGAAGGAAGATAAGGAGTTTGCATCTGAAAACGTCATAAAAGTCACTTTAGCCAAACGTGTGTTTAGATAAAACATAGTACATACAGATTGGTCATCTGCACTGATCGTATGAGACTGTTTCTTACCAAAAAAGGATGCAGATTCTGGCTGGTTCACAGCCCTTAAATAGGAGTAGCTATTGCATAAACACTGCGATTGTAAGATAACATCTAAACTCAAATAAGTGCTAACAATAAAGGAAAACTACTCTGTTTACTTTTCAAGTAAAATACTACAGCGATTCTTAAATGGAACTTCAAATAATATGCATGATATGCAAACCTAAAAAAATCTGATTTTCAAGTTTCCTGCCACAGTAGTGATGACTAGATACTTACCTCTAGGGGAGCTCAAGGCTTTCTCTCTATTCAAGCTCATCTTTTTCCCACTTTTTTCTGTGTCTTCACTGACACGGTCTTCGGGCCTCTCCACTTAGGAAAAGATGCTCCACCCTGTCCCTCCTCAACCCCCCAAAAAAGGACAGCAAGAACGTGGGTGAACCTCAGGAGAAAAAGAGACTCTGGGCAAAGCACGGGGCCCATCTCTGGTCTAGTGACCCTGCAGCCCTATCCAGGGCACAGGCGGCTGTTCTCTTTGGGGATAAAGCCAACTTATTAATGAACCCAGCGTTTGCCTGGAAGGTCCCCTTGGCAAATTCCTCAGACCAGCAGCTGCAGCAGTATGCGACCATGGACCTTTCATGCCCCAGCCATCCCCAGCTCCTCCTTGGATATGTGACCATTGATGAGGATTTTCAACTACAGTGGTGGTGGTTGTAGAAATATATATATACTTATTTACTTATTTACATATTGAAACTAGCATTTCCCAAAGTGTATTTCAAAGAACACCAATTTTACACCAAATTAAAAAATTTTATGTAAATAAGGATTCCCTGTCGAAGAAATTTAGGAGACATTGGGTTCAACGAAGTCAAATCGTCCTTTCCTGCAGGCCTTCTCACAGTTTTTAGTGTGGGCCACTCTCCAAAAGAGAGACAAGCAGGAAGTGTTCCCAAACTTATGTGGCCACAGAATCTTTCTTCAGGGCTTCCTCTTGGAACGATGGTTACACCTTTCTCTCAGAAATATTGCTCAGGCTGCTGAGATTGTGGTCAAGAAAAGAAGCACAGACTTGGGTTTGTTTTTTTTTTTTAACGATTCATCCCAGTACATTTCAAACCAAAAGGGGAGTTCGGTCTGAATTATCCGGATATTTGCTTCAATCAGCCATTCTAACTGACGTGTATGAGGAAAGCTTCTGAGTCTCTGGTGATCAGGTCTCTGCCATCGCCTAATGTTTTCTGTGCTAGAGAACCTCATTAGGACAACAGCACATGGAAATCTGGATTTTACCCCAAAAATCAAATGACTATTTACCTCACAAAATGAGATTTCCCATAAAGCCCTTTAAATCATAGATTCTCCCAGCACATTTAAAAAATGATTCCACTTAACGAAATAAAACAAGTTTACTTATTGCAACTTTTCAAGAAAACTCCTGGCTTCCAGTAGGACACAGCTGCGTATGGCATTGCACAGTGACCATTGCTTTGAACTGACAGAGATGTGATGTTTATAAAATTCATATGAGTTTTTTTAATATGATACCAAATATTTGCTTTACTATTGCTGTAGGATGACTATAGTGTAATGCTATTTGTGTTACTGTAATGTGCCTCGCTGCTTTGCTGTCACATCCATCCAACTTCCACCTCAATGAAAAAAATTGCAAATCCTGCCATCGGGTCGCCTGGGTAAGGAGTTTTGAGGCCACATTTTCAGGAGGTGGGGTGGTGAGTACAGTGGGGCAGGGGGCGTTGCGTCGGGATCAGTGACAGGCCCTTCTCAAACTATGGTTCTCAGGCACCTCCTAGCAGCTTCTCCCTCCAGTGAGAATCGCTACTCCACAGAGAAAATAACAGAAGTGCAATGTATCCTGTCGAAATATTCGAGCAGAAAAGTTCTTAAGAATCAGAAATATAAGACCGTGGTTTCCCAAGTGGGATTTTATATCCCCAGAGAATACGTTTTAAAAATAATAGAATTTCTACCTATATTTTTATCTCAAAAATTAGAAATTAGATTTTCTTAATATTTAGTATACAGAATGACAATAGTACGTGAATACAATTTGAAAAAAATAATATATACACACATTTTACAGAGAAACATTTGCAAAATATTTTGCTGATGGGAGGCACAATTTAAAAGCTGGGAGACCAACGGTATAGAGAAAATTGTGCTTCGGAAAGCGCATGTCAGGGTAAGCAGGACACAACTTAGATGCGAGCCCGCAGTCCAGTCACAGTCTCTCATCGTCAAATAAATGCCAGAATGAAACCAAACTTATTTCTGAAATGGTTCCACGCTATTATACAAACAAAACGTCACATTCTGCTAAAACTGTCACTTAAGTAATAAAATAAACACTGGGACTTGAATAGCAACTAAGGCAGAAAACAAACAGAACTAAGCTTTTAAAACTATCAGGATCAAGATACGGGTTCTCTGCTCAAAAATATTAGCAGCACATGCATTTTTGGTAGTATTTTTCAATCAAAACAATTATTGATCAAGAGCAGTTTAAGCATAGTCACTTTTTACATTTAAAAAGTAACATGAATATATTATATTTGAGTAGGAATACAGCTGTGAAGCTTGTGAGGGTGTCCTCTTACCAATTAAAAAATACAAAGAAATAGTTTGAGTGAAAAGTTAGATTCAGGGCCAGCCCCTGGCCCAGTGGTTAAGTTTGCGTGCTCTGCTTTGGTGGCCCAGGGTTTTGCCAGTTTGGATCCTGGGCGTGGACATGGCACCACTCATCGAGCCATGCTGAGGCAGCGTCCCACATAGCACAACCAGAGGTACACACAACTAGAATGTACTGGGGAGCTTTGAGGAGAAGAAAAAGGAAAAAAAAATAAAGATTGGCAACAGTTGTTAGCTCAGGTGCCAATCCTTAAAAAAAAACAAAAGATTCTTCTCCTAAGACTCTATGGTCAGTCTCTACGCAGTCTTCCAAGTTTACTCAAACAGGGGACAAGTTGTCTTAAGAAATGTTTTTCCATAAGATAAATTTTATTTTCTTTAAGAGTGTCACTCAAAAGAAAAGTTCAGCTTTCCAACATTAATTATATACAAGTAAAATGAGTTAATATAAATGTTTCAGTAATCATGTGCTTTTCAGATAGAAAGAAACATAGTCATATAAAAGGCTGATACAATAACTGCATACAAAATATTTTTGCCTGAATGTTAAAATATGCTTGTCAATTGGTAACATTCATAGTACAATTTTGGGGATAATGTGAAAGCCTGGAGGTTTGTCAAGATCTTCACAGTCCCTATCATGTTGTAAATCTAGGAAAATCAGTGACTAAGTTCTTATGAAAGTAATTGTGTATTATTGCTTTGTAGAGAATTCCACTCCCCTCCACTCCCAAGTTGTTAGTTATGATAATAAGTTAACCAGAGCCATTTAATCGTATCAGCCAAAAGGGCATCTGCTTTTTCCTTGTATTCACCTAAAAGCCCCTGCCATAAGCTTAAGTTCAAGAACTGAATCTTCTAGAAGAAACATTGAAAGAACCTCAGTCAAAGAGTGCACCAGGTACCCTGGACCATCAGTACTACAGGGAAATAATTGACAGGTAACACTGATATTGGCACAAAAAGTCAACTATGACTAGTGATGATTTCCAGGTCTTTTCAGTCCCAAAATTGAAGACCACGTGGGGCAGATGGCTTCCATCCCATCTGCATGGCTTTCTCCTCTGGGCTATTTTCTTGCCTCTCTGTTGGTTCTAGGTTATCAACTGTTGTAGACTGCCCTGTTTTTAATCAAGGCAATCTCAAGAGCCTTACCTCTGACAAATCATCAGGTGAAGGGCTAATTATTCAGACACTGACAAAGCTGAACAATCCATATCCAACTTAGGGGAATATCCAAACACTGTGGGACACGTGGGCATGTTTCGAACTTTAACAACAATCCTCGTTTAACTTTTGCCTATTTTGTTGCCAAGCGTCTGGCCTCCTGAGCCTTAAATGCTGCCTTGTAGTCATTGCCGTATGGGATGATTCATCAGCTCCTCCTGCAACTAAAGAAGCACGAGGAACTAACTCCAGTCCAGCTGCAGATGACACTCTCTGAACAACCTGATCAGCAGGCTCAAGACAAGAGCACAGATCAGGGTTGATCGAGTCCCAGGGATCACGGCCTCGCCTTCAGCTTAGGCTGAAGAAAGATTAGAAGAGAGTAAGTGAGAATTGAAACAGAACTCACAGCTTACTCACAAAAGACTCTACCAAATTGTGGCCCGATGATGTAAGCTCAAACACTGTAACAGTAGCTCCTTCAGACCATGTATTCCAAGATAAGACCACAGACTCATCTTTGACCAGTCCCCACCAAGACCACCCTGTAGCTAACTCTAGTCCCCCAAAACCTAAAAATATCCCTCCCTAACTCCCCTATTGAGATGCTCACGGTCGCCCGCGGTGTACAGGCTTCCCTACTGAAACAAAGTATTACGTTTAACTTGTTTTGATTATTGGTATGTTTTCAATGGTCTTTGGTTAGTGGGTCCCAACAAACGTCATAAAGCTACCTGGCCACGTGCTGAGTCTTAATAAGGAGGGCTTGTGGGAAAGGAGGTGGGTTTTTTTTTAAGCAAAGAAGAAAGAGAGGACAAAAAAATCCAGAAAAGAAGAAAAAAGAAAGAAAATGGGGCTGCTTCTTTAACGATATCAAATTCTTAGGCCCTGGGGATTCCTTACTAACGCTGCTTCCAGAGAAACCATATTAAGGTTCTTTGTAAAATGATTTGATGCCTAGATAGCCTAAGCCCATCCCCATGGATCTTAGAATGTTATAAGCAATTAGCAGGTGCCATATAAATATCAATAAAAATAACAATAGCAGTAAATTTTCACATATGTACGATAACTTATAGCGTACTTTTGTGGGATTGCTTTACTTGAGATAATAAATGACCCTGGTGTTATTCTCATTTTAGAGACGAAGTCTCAAAGGATCTAGGTACCTAAATCAGTGTGAAGCAACTTAAAAAGAGGAACCAGACTGCAAGCTCAATTACTAACCATCACAGTGAATCTCTTTCCGTTTTTTGCAAAGACTTGTGCATAATAGTGTAAAAGAACGAGAGGTAAAGTCATTGTTCTCTTTTAGAGAAAACTAGAGTTGCGTTGAAGTTCTTTTTTAAAAATGTTGTGGATAAAAAATTATCATTTTTTCAATATCATCATCCAAAAAAATCACGATTTTCATGGACCATAGCCTTTATGCAATCAGAAGTGGTTTTAGTTAGACAGTGACCAAAACCAAAGGTTTTCATTAGACTTAACCAACACTCCCAGTAACACTACCAAAGGTTTAACCTCATCTTAATATTAGGTCAGACAGTCAAATGCTTTACAAAGGCCCCAGCCATCTTATTGGGATAATCACCTTTTAGATGGTCAACAGTATTTGAAATGTGCACATGGCCTCAGGTAAATGCAATGGCCCATGGAGAAACTTAGAGCATTTTATTATACTGGACTATTAAGCACATTCATAGTTCATAAAATGTAATAGTCTGTTTGTAATGATTTATTTTCAAGTCAGCCAGAAGCTTATAGGAGACCAAAACATGACCGAATGGCATCAACTACTCTGTCAAGCCTAATGTCAGCATTTAAAGGCTCACCACAATCCTAAAAATTAACTTCCTCCCCCAGCATAGACTGAAGGTCTCCTCCCCTTAAATAAATTGAAATGCTTCCTGATCTATGAGGAACTTCCCTGAGCTGAAAGGGGGTATTCTTTTCAGGGTACTGGGTCAGAAATGTTATGAAGGAGGTCAGAGAGAATCATTAACACTTTTCGTAGAAAGGACTCTGGACCAAATGCAGAGCAGACACAAGATGGCATCCCTGAAAATCAGTACAGTCATTGTTACTGGTGGGAAGAGGGCTTCAACAAAGGAATGTCAATAGGAACCAGCTGTCTCCTACAGAGACGAGGCGTGAGGGTCTAAATCTGATGACGGCTGACCAGACACCCTGCACATTCAGTCCTGTCATCATACGCTTTAGCGTTTCCATGTAAACTGCTAGCTAAGGGGAAATTGTCCTGTAAACTGCTAGCTATCTGTTCATCGATAAATCCTCTAAAGCACACGTAAACATTCTTTCCAAAAATGAGCAGCTGACATGTCAGGGGACTCCCTGTAATTTCTCTGCAAGATGCTCATTTGAGCAGTAGGTGACTGAATTGATGACTCTTAATTTTATGTCTGCATCCTTTCCTATATCCACACACTTCTAGGAAATGGACTAATGAGCAATAAAATGATCAAAAGGACAATAAGACAGAAGAGAAATAAAGCCCCCAATTAACCACAAACTGAAAGAAATCCCTAGGTGAAATCCCTGTAACACATATTACCCCTGCTCCTGATATCACATCTGACAGAGCATCTGCAGCGGGACGAGGCGTAGAGTAGTTACTAGGGAAATACAACTGACTAACAAGTGTAGGAAAGAAAAATAGAAGTGTGGAGAATGAATAAATGAATGTCTATTTTTTGCAAAGCCCACACCTGCTTTATTGAGAAGCATTTCTTTCCTTTGAACTCAAGAAATGCTCAGCTTGCATCAAATGATTCTAATTAAAAACTGTCACCTTATTTGAATGTCTTTGACACTAAACTTGTACTTTATATCTTTTGGTGTCTTGTGTCTGTACCCCATTTTTTCACCCTAGCTCTTTTTGTCTCTTGTCTCTTAATTTTAATAATTTTATTACCCTTACGCTTCTGATTATAAAAGTAATGCATGTTAAGCTATTGAAACAAAAAAAGGCAGTAGAAAGGATCAGTGAAACAAAGAGCTGGTTCTTTGAAAAGACAAATAAAATTGACAAACCCTTAGCCAGACTTACAAAGGAAAAAAGAGAGAAAGATCAAATAAACAAAATCAGAAAGAAAAGAGGAGAAATAACAACAGACTCCACAGAAATACAACAGATTATAAGAGAATACTATGAAAAACTATATGCCAGCAAAATGGATAACCTAGAGGACAGGGATAAATTCTTGGACTCCTACAATCTCCCAAAGCTCACTCAAGAAGAAGCAGACAATTTGAACAGACCAATGACAAGGAAAGAGATTGAAACAGCAATCAAAAGCATCCCAAAGAATAAAACCCCAGGACCAGATGGCTTTCCTGGGGAATTCTACCAAACTTTCAGAGAGGATTTAATACCTATCCTTTTCAAGCTATTCCAAAAAATTAGGGAGGATGGAACACTTCCTAACACATTCTATGAGGCCAACATCACGCTGATACCAAAACCTGTAAAGGACAGCATGAAAAAGGAGAACTACAGGCCAATATTGCTGATGAACATAGATGCAAAAATTCTAAACAAAATTTTGGCAACCCGAATACAGCAATTCATCAAAAGGATCATATATCATGATCAAGTGGGATTCATACCAGGGACACAGGGATGGTTCAACATCCGCAAATCGATCAACGTGATACACCACATCAACAAACTGAGGAATAAAAACCACATGATCATCTCAATAAATGCAGAGAAAGCATTTGACAAGATCCAACAGCCATTTATGATAAAAACTCTGAACAAAATGGGCATAGAAGGGAACTACCTCAACATAATAAAGGCCATGTATGACAAACCCACAGCCAACATCATACTCAATGGGCAAAAACTGAGTGTCATCCCCCTGAGAACAGGAACTAGACAAGGATGCCCTCTATCACCACTCTTATTTAACATAGTACTGGAGGTCCTGGCCAGAGCAATTAGGCAAGTAAAAGGAATAAAAGGACTCCAAATAGGGAGGGAAGAAGTGAAACTCTCGCTGTTTGCAGACAACATGATCTTATATTTAGAAAACCCCAAAGAATTCATTGGAAAACTTTTAGAAGTAATCAACAGCTACAGCAAAGTTGCAGGGTATAAAATCAATTTGCATAAATCAGTAGCATTTCCATACTCTAATGACGAACTAACAGAAAAAGAACTCAAGAACACAATACCATTCACAATCGCAACAAAAAAAATAATATACCTTGGAGTGAATTTAACTAAGGAAGTGAAAGACCTATACAATGAAAATTACAGGGCTTTTCTGAAAGAAATGGATGACGACATAAAGAGATGGACAGACATTCCATGCACATGGATTGGAAGAATAAACATAGTTAAAATGTCCATTCTACCTAAAGCAATCTACAGATTCAATGCCATCCCAATCAGAATCCCAATGACATTCTTTACAGAATTAGAATGAAGAATCCTAAAATTCATATGGGGCAACAAAAGACCCCGAATTGCTAAAGCAATCCTGAGAAAAAAGAACAAAAGGGGAGGCATCACAATCCCTGACTTCAAAACATACTACAAAGCTACAGTAATCAAAACAGCATGGTACTGGTACAAAAACAGGTGCACAAAAAAAAAAAAAAATGGGACAGAATTGAAAGCCCAGAAATAAAACCACACATCTATGGACAGCTAATCTTCGACAAAGGAGCTGAGGGCATACAATGAAGAAAAGAAAGTCTTTTCAACAAATGGTGCTGGGAAAACTGGAAAGCCATATGTAAAAGAATGAAAATTGACCATTCTTTTTCACCATTCACCAAAATAAACTCAAAATGGATCAAAGACCTAAAGGTGAGACCTGAAACCATAAGGCTTCTAGAAGAAAACGTAGGCAGTACACTCTTTGACATCAGTATTAAAAGGATCTTTTCAGATACCATGTCTTCTGAGAGAAGGGAAAAAATAGAAAGAATAAACAAATGGGATTTCATCAGACTAAAGAGCTTCTTCAAGGCAAGGGAAAACAGGATTGAAACAAAAAAACGGCCCACTAATTGGGAAAAAATATTTACAAGTCGTATATCTGACAAAGGCTTAATATCCATAATACATAAAGAACTCACACAACTCAACAACGAAAAATCAAAAAACCTGATCAAATAATGGGCTGGAGACATGAACAGACATTTCTCCAAAGAAGATATATGGATGGCCAATAGGCACATGAAAAGATGCTCATCATCGCTGATCATCAGGGAAATGCAAATCAAAACTACACTAAGATATCACCTTACACCCATTAGAATGACAAAAATAACTAAAACAAATAGTAGCAAATGTTGGAGAGGTTGTGGAGAAAAAGGAACCCTCATACACTGCTGGTGGGAATGCAAACTGGTGCAGCCACTATGGAAAACAGTATGGAGATTCCTCAAAAAATTAAAAATAGAACTACCATACAATCCAGCTATCCCACTACTGGGTATCTATCCAAAGAGCTTGAAGTCAGCAATTCCAAAAGTCCCATGTGCCCCAATGTTCATTGCAGCATTATTTACAATAGCCAAGATGTGGAAGCAATCTAAGTGCCTATCAACAGATGATTGGATAAAAAAGATGTGGTATATATATACAATGGAATACTACTCAGCCATAAAAAAGAACAAAATGGTCCCATTTGCAACAACATGGATGGACCTTGAGGGAATTATGTTAAGTGAAATAAGCCAGATAGAGAAGGACAATCTCTGTATGACTCCACTCATATGAGGAATTTAAACCTGTAGACAAAGAGAACAGATTGGTGGCTACCAGGGGAAAGGGGAGGGTGGGATTGGGCACAAAGGGTGAAGGGGTGCACCTACAACACGATGACAGACAATAATGTACAACTGAAATTTCACAAGATTGTAACCTATCATTAACTCAATAAAAAATTTTAAAAAAAATTAATGCATGTTAAGTGCAAAAGAAGAAAAAAAGTCAGACAATATGAAAGATTATAAAGAGAAAATAAAGGTCAATGCTAATCACACAACCCAGAATTAACCACTGCTAACATTTTAGTGTCTTTCCTTCAGACTTTTCCCTTCCTTGTATATCCAAAATGAGACACACTACACATACTATTTAATAGCTTTTCGGGTTTTTGTTGCTGTTCTTCTTCAAAAACATTTTTGACCTAGTACTGCAAAGTGAGCCTATAGCTCCCAACTGATCACAGTAGTCAAAACACTTCAGCACAGGTCTTGAGAATGTTTTTATTTTAGTTTATAGGGCTATCCTATTAATCCACCAAAGTATCTATACAAGAAGATTTACTGTAGCATTGTTTGCATTAGTCAAAAACTGGAACTATCAGTGGAAGTCTGGTTAAATAAATCATAAACCTCCATACAATGGAATCGTAGACAGCCATTAAAAAGATGAGCTATCCTAACGTGTTTCTCAGTACTCGATAAAAGTTTGATCTTTTGATAAGTCTAGCCTAGAAAGAGCTTAGAGTTACTGAGTGATTTTCACCTTTAAAGAAATTTTTTCTTCATAGACCATGACAAAACAAGTTACAGAATAGTATGTATTTCTAGAAAGAGGTCTGGTAAGAATTTTTATTTTTTCATCTTTATACCCCTCACTGTATATTACTTTAAAGTTTTAAAAAGCACTGTTAAAATCAGGAAAATTTTAATTAGGAAAAAGGATAGGTCAAGAACTGTGAAAGGTCTGACATTTTACACCACAAGCTAACAGGTTAATATGGCACAATTTCATGAGTAGTGATGGAAGACACAAGACTCCTGGCCAGAGATAAAGGATTATTACTTACAGAAATGACAAAGGCCAGGGCGTCAGCATTTTCTTACACCAGTTCCCCAATCCCCACAAGAGGCATTGTAAAGAGGACTAGATGATACCCACACACACCTTGGCTTGCATTACAAGAGAATAACCCTGAACTTTAAGAATCTGAATCTTTTATACTGGGCAGTAAGCATGCCTGTTCCTTGCTCTGGAGGAAGACATCTCTATTTTCCAAGACTGTTCTCTGTGCAAACATGCTTGAAAAGATAGTCTAGAGCAAAGGCAGTCAGTGCCCCTGCTCTCAAAACATGCAGAAATGCAGGAGACTCATGGAGAATCAGTTCCCAGCAGAATATATATCACCCTTTTTGGTGGTGCATATTTAATTGTATCAGTGTCCTATGATACTTTCACTTAATGTCTTAACAGAACTTTAGTTGTTTCTAAAACCACCATTTACATTCTTGGACTTGTCCTTTTTCTTTGAGATTAATCTAGAAGTGGGATTGCTGAGCCAGACTGTTATATACTTTTTGAAAGGTTTTCTTATGTGTACCTTACAGTGCCCTCTAGGAAGCCTGCAGGGATTGCTGACACCTGCTCATGGAATACTCGGCTCCCCTGGCTCTCATTAACATGGGATGTTGTCAATCTGTTTGAACTCTTCAAATCTAACAGGCAAAGTGATACCTTACTTTGCTTTCATTTTCATTTGTTGATTACTAATAAAACTGAATATTTTCATAATATTTATTAACCATGTATCTTTGTTCTTTTTTTATTAAAGATTTTATTTTTCCTTTTTCCCCAAAGCCCCCCAGTACATAGTTGTGTATTTTTAATTGTGAGTCCTTCTAGTTGTGGCATGTGGGACGCCACTCCAGCATGGCCTGACGAGCGGTGCCACGTCCGCGCCCAGGATCCGAACCTGCGAAACCCTGATCCCCCGAAGCGGAGGGGGTGAACTCAAGCACTCGGCCACGGGGCCGGCCCCTCTTTGTTCTTTTATAACTATTGACATCCATCAATCCGTCATTTTTTTTAATGGCGCATTCATCTCTGCCTTATTGATTGGTAGAATTCTTTACCTATATAACAAGACTATTAATTCTTTGTTACATGCTACCTCTTCTCATGGTACATCCCATTAATATTAAGAATTTTTATCCAACAGAATAAATGTAGTTCAATACTCACTCATAGACATTTACCCTAATCTTAAGGACAACCTTGTAGTCCCCAGATTATGACTCTAACTCTGTAAAAAAAAAAAAAAAAAACAACCTAGTGTAATTCCACAGCTATAACATTACTAGAAACCCCCTTATTTCTTCATTTGGGTATCTCTGCCTTAATATGTCATCAAAGTCTGTGCTAAGTAGCTTAAAACGCATCCGGTTGCAAATGTAAATTTTCACATAAGTCCTTCTTTCTTTCCCCTGCCAAATTTTACAGGATTAAATTTGAAACTAATTATAAAAGCTATGGGAAATGCTGAGAAACAGGACTAAAAAGGCTCTCACACAAGAGTTTGATCTTGGCCTGTTAGAATAGAAATGTCTCATCTCTCTCAATGTTATAATGAAAGTCATTACCCACCAACATCCTAATTTCCCAGGCCAAGTAAATATAAAAGGTTGTTAAATCCTCATGTGAAACACATGAAGTTTTGCTGTCAATATCATAAAACTTGAAGAAGTTACATAATGTGTTAATCTTGCAGGCGGTCTCCCTATGTGAAGACTATTCGTAATTACCTTTGAAAATCAAATCATAGCCAGAAATTAGAAGAATATAATAGGAAAAATATAATCAAATTTAAAGTACTCTAAAAAAGTGATTGCAACCTTAAAATGAAGCCCTTCAACTCTGTAACAAAGTACCCTTTTCCCAAAGAAAGAAAGAAAGACAGCTGTTAGGCAGCTGTATTCAAACAACTTACAACAGCAATATTTGACTGGGGCTTTTCTGTGAAATGAAAGGGAATGCGTTAAATCAGTACTCAGTCGTGAACGTCACATCTCAACATTCTCAAGGAAAATTTTTCATCGATTTCAGGTAGCTGATGTGCATTAGGTAATAGATATTTAAATATAATTTAAAAAATAATTTCAAGGTCAGAATGAAAACTAAAGTGACATAAGAGATCCAGGTTCCTCCTGGGCTTGTGTAGGTCTGGGGAAATCAAAGGTGAATTAAAATCCCTTAAAGGCTGAGAAACCAGCAGCCCCTTGATACTCCAAGCTCATGAGGTGCAAAGAGCACCTTCAGAGCATAAAGATGTCCAGTGACCCAAATCTATACTATGTCCAAGGAAGCCAGCTCTTCTGGTGGCACCAGAAAGTGAAAGGTCCTTTTACAGCCAGTCGTTGTCAATTTCTCTATTCTCCAGGTCACAGGGAAAAGTCTCCAAGTGGCCAGTAATCACATGATTTTTCTTCTTGACGTTGTGTAACTATTTGGGACACATTGATGACTACATATATCTTTGTATATCTGTGTGTATACACATACACACATACATACATACACATAGATATATGTACATTTCACTTTAATCCAACACCCCCACAAACTTTCAGTTTCTATCTTATTCATGCCCATACTGGAACTTAAAAGAATAAACATGAACTTGGACTAGTATCTCCTTACCCCCTCCCTTTTTGCTTATTTATTTCTCACAACAACCTTATTATATACTGAGTCTTGGGCAGGGGAGTTAAGTGACTTATTTAAATCACACACCTAGGGAACAGTCAGTAGACTTTCACTCTAGAACCTTCCAAGACTTGCTTTTTCTTTGCCTCTATCTTGGTACCTGAGTTTAACTACCTTATGGAGCACATGGAGGAGCTGTTTGGCTTTCTTATCTCAGAGGCCCAGCACAACACAGTATCTTCTGCCTTTAAGAGAGAGAAGAGATATTCTTCTATCTGTGCACTCCAAGCCAGGTACCACTAAAATCCTGAGCCAGGATGCCCCGCAAATGGGTGAGGTTTGCCATAACTCTCAACAACTGAATGTATAGATTGGAACCATGGTTTTGCATAGCACCTTGGATTCATAGACTTGTGGAATTCTGGACCCGGGTAATACCAGAAAGCTCACTTGATCCAATAAAATCACCATTTTCTGATGAGGTAAGATAGCAAACCTTGTTCATATTGTCTTCGTAATTCATTTCTCTCTATCTGGTACACACAGTAAAAGGATGGCCGGGTTTCTCTGGTTGCTGGTACTTGGTTTAAAATCAACCATGCAGCTCTGCCCCATCCTTTGAGGCAAAAACAGAACCATGTGGTCAAGAATGATGGGGGTAAGAATGTCAGGTAAAGCAGTACATGTTAGAATGGAGGCCAAATAATGTTTGGGAAGAAATATCTAAGGGCCAGTGCAAGATTTGGAGAAGTTATTATTTAAAGCCACTTTCTTAGGATGTAAAGTATGAGCTTAATTTTTGCCAATTGGAGGAAGAGATTCTCATAAGGAAATGTCTCTCTTGGGTCAATGCTCTTATAATCCTCTGACGAGTGCAAGCTCTTCAAAGAAGCGGATGAATTAATTTAATCTGTAAACACTGACCCTGCAGAGACACAAGAATGTGTTTAGCAGAAGGAGATGTGCTTTGAGGCTAATGAATCTGAAATTTCAGGCTTCTCACTTGCTTTGACCCCTTCCATGGTCCTGGGAGATATGCTAGCAATGTGTCATGATTACATGTTTTTGTAAAACTTGCAAAAGTAAAATATTTTAACTGCTACTGGTTGATTAGGACCACTGTTCTTTTCCACTCTGATATCTTCTTCATACAGATGTCGGAGTGGAAAGAAATGCTGGTCTTAATCAACCAACTGCAGTGGGGTGGTATTGAAGTGGCTGCAGTTAATTTGGAAACCAGCTAAGAGAGGAAGTTGAGTTGAAAAGACACTTAGTTTAAATTTAACGGGATGTAGTTATGTAGTTCACAGCCATTTCCAGATATACATAAATTATTGCTAGCTGGCCCAGTGTAGGAATACCTTCTAGGAAGAATACTACTGCCACCATCCCAGCATCACAGCATGAAGCTGTAGGACTAGAGGTGGTGTCACTAAATAAATGGGTCCTATAGCACACAGGGCAGGAAGTATGCAAGTAATGGGGTATGCAGGTATGCAAGAAATAAGAACTATAAGAAGCTGAAAGTTAGTTTGAGGAAAATTCTTCCAATCATGATATCTATAAAATTATAAACAGAATATTGGATTCTCATTGACACATGGCTAAAAATAATTGCTCTCATATTAGGAATATACTCAATAATGCAGTAACTGAACTTAAAACACTCTTTTTTAAAAAAAATTTTTATTGGGAAACATGCTATCTAGAATCTGTACTATTCCTGTGTTTGTAGGATACAAACTCATAATTTGTGGTAGCCACAGTCTGGGGTGTCTGCCCCACATAAAACCCTTCCTCTCTAAGAAACACCCTTACAATCTGTAAGATACCACTTTACTCAGTTAATAAATTCCCCTCTATGGATTAAAGTCTTACTCTCACATTCTCACAGGAAGGCCCCTTACTCCTCCCCCTACACATGCCTAGGTTCTCCCAGGCCGGAGCCTTTCCTGTTCAAACTCTTCATTTAGTAAATATCTAGTCTTCTTGACTTCTTCCATGTATTAGTTTCTTAGGGCTGCTGTAAAAAATCATCATAAACTTGGTGGCTTAAAACAACAGAAATTTATTCCCTCACAGTTCTGGGGGCCAGACGTCCAAAATCAAGGTGTGAGCCAGGTCATGCTCCCTCTGAAGTCTCCAGGGGAGGATCCTTCCTGTCTCTTTCAGCTTCTGGTGGCTCCAGGCATTCCTTGGCTCATAGCTGCCCATCACCAATTTCTACCCCTGTCTTCACATGGCCTTCTCCTCTCCTCTCTTATGAGGACAATTGTCATTGGATTTAGGGTCCACCCAATAATCTAGGATGATCTCATCTCAAGATCCTTAATATCATCTGCAAAGGCCCTTTTTCTGATAACAACACATTCACAGTTTCCAGGAATTAGGAGATGAACATATCTTTGGAGGAGCCACCATTCAACCCACTACGCCCATGTAGGCACTTAGCAGAGCAGAGCAACCTGAACTGCTAGACGAACCAGATCCTGTTCATCCATGTACTTTCCATCTGTTAAACAGCACTGTTCAATTGAACTTTCTACCATGACGGAATTGTTCTACATCTGTGCTGTCCAATATGGTAGCCACTTGTAGCTATTGAGCACTTAAAATGTAGCTAATGAAACTGAATAACTGAATTTTAAAACTTGTATTTAATTTTAGCGAATTTAAATTTAAATGGTCACATGTAGTTAGCAGCTGCTATTTTGGACAGCCACTGTTCTAAAATTTTTATGTAGGACTTATTTATTTTTCCTGCTTTATCAAGGTATAATTGAAAAATAAAAACTGTGTATATTTGAGGCCTACAACGTGATGATTTGATGTACATATACATTGTGAAATACTTACTGCAATCAAGTTAATTAACAAATCCATCACCTGACATAGTTACCTTTTGTGTGTGTGTGGTAAGAACACTTAATATCACTCTCTTAGCAAATTTCAAATGTACAATACAGTATTATTAACTATAGTCATCACACTGTACATTAGATCCCCAGAACTTATCTTATAACTGAAAGTTTACACTGTTTACCCAACATCTCCCACCCCTGCTCACTCCTTATAAGAAGTAGAGTCTATTTTCCAACTGCTTGAACCTGAGTTGGCCTTGTGGTTTGCTTTGACTACTAGAATGAGGCAGAAATTATTTGTGTGACTTCCAAGCTTCAGCTCACTTACAGCTTCCACACTCACCTTCTGGAACACTGCCATCTTATGAAGAAGCCCAGCTGGACTCCTCGAGGATGATAGCCTTCCTGGAAAGAAAGATCACATAGAAAGAGAAGCCCAACCACTCCATCCATTCCAGCTCTCCCAGCTGAGACCTCAGACACGTGAATGAGGCCACCCAGGACCAGCCAGCCCCAGCCAATCTGCCAATGAGTGAGTCCAGCCAACTCCAATCAGAGCAGAGCTGAGCCATCTCAGATGAACCCTGCCCAAGTTGACAATCCTCAGAATGAAGAGCCAACAAATGGCTGTAATTTTAAGCCACTAAGTTTTGGATCTGCTATGCAGAAACAGATAACTGGGACACATCCCTTTTGACATGTTAGGTTAAAATTAAGGCAGCCCAAACCTATTAATTCCCATGGGAAATTAAGAGAATTGGAGTGGAGGTGGGCCTTGACCAAGTACCACTAGAAAAGGAGGCACTCACTCTTTATTGCAGATGTCCTCTAGCTCCTGACATGACAACTCTGATTCTTTGGATTTCAACTCCAAGGATCTCACCTCACCCAGAATAGTCAAGTAACTGGGCAATTCTCTCACTCAGCAATAATTACTAATGTGCCAGGACCCTGCTAGTGGACGGTACACAACAGTGAGCAAACAGATACATGCTCTGCCTTTGTGGAACTTACCACCTAGTGGGGCCTTCATTGGACAGCTAATTACACAGTTAATTATTTAATCACAAGTGTGATAAGTGCTGAAAAGGAATACACATACTTAATAGGAGTCTGGCCAGACCTGGGAGATCATGGAAGGCTTTTCTGGGGAACTGATTTTCAATGTAATTCCTGAGGAATAAGTAGGAATTATATGGAAAAAAAGGAGGGGAAATGATGTGCAAGGCCTTGAAATTGGAAAAGGGAGTGACACATTGAAAGGACAGAAAGCCAATGAGGCAGGATTTCATAGAGCTAGGGAGCATGTGGATGAGACAAAATCAAGCTTTATATCAAGCATATGCATTTGTATTTTCAAACAATGTAACTCAGGCTTCAGTGCACATCAGAGGGCAGCAAACGTGTGACCTACAAGACAAGACACTGTTACCAAAGGTGGTGGAAGCTTAGACTAGGGTGTTGAAGAGAAGCAGCAGATCAAACTTCCTAAATGACTTCAGCTGCCCCACACCATATAATTCTAACTTTCCATTTGCAAAATTACAGAAATTTAGAAGTCAAAGAGAACTTCAAAATCATGTAGGCCAAACCCCTCTTTATAGATCAGGAAACTGAGAGCCAAAGAGCAAGGAGCTTGTCCATAGTGAATGGACCTCAGGCAAAGCCAAAGCCACACTCCAGGTCTTACTTTTCCAGCTGCTTTCACACTGCTTCAGTGTGCACAAACTCCTTCCCCACACATCACAGCAGTTTACTCTCTTAACTCTGAGATATCGGCAGGGCAGATATTATGATTCAATTTTATTCAGGAAGAAAGGGACGCCAAGATTAAGGGACTGAGGGGGAGACAGAAAAATTGACAAGGAAATTATGAAGCAAATGATAGAATATTAATAACAGGTGAGTCTGAATGGAGAGTATATGAGTGTTCTTTAAAGTTCCCATTGCTCAAAGTGCCCGAGCTAAGGTTAGAACTCAGGGCTCTGCCCCCTCATCAACTCAATCGGGTCAGTTAACATTGCTGAGAACCTGCTATGTTCAAGTTGCTGTGCTGCTGTGGAGAGTCAAATGAAGGGTTAAAAGTGTTTATAATCCAGCAAAAGAGATTAGCCTCTGTTAAGAGATGGGAAATTTCACTTTACCTTCTCACTTCTGGGTCTCAGAAAGAGTATCTAGTTTTCTCTTGACCCTCCTATTCTTACCAAGTCCAGGAAGACTGAAGTGCACAGCCTGAGTGTCAGACCTCTAGGCATCAGGCAGGTCTTTGTAACAGCTAGACTTCTTTGGTTGTGGGCAACAGAAACTGGCTGCCCAGCATAAAGGAAGGTGCATTTGTTAGAAGGTCATCATAGAACCAGTGGGAAGAGTGGAGAATGAGACTTAGAAACAGAGAGAACCCAACTACTCCAGAGGCTGAGAAGTAGGAAGTCAGGAATTATCTTTAACCAAGACCTGTCTGCCAATGGGATACATGGATTCCAACCGCCTTCAGTCTCTTTGTCCTTCTACTTAAGATCATACTCTAAGGAGGGAACATCCAATCGGTGTAACTTGGGTCAAACCTCACCTCTTGGCAAGTGAAGGGCAGTGCACCTAATTGTATCCTACTAGGCTACCTTCCAGTGGCGACAAGTTAATGAGCCTAACATGATATTGTTAGGAAGGTGGGAAAAAAGCTTTTAGGCCGCCAAAGAGAATCTAAAAAATCCCACAAGACTCACTGCATGTCATAGGTCTTAGCATAATAGAATATCAATTCCACCCTTTAGAAAATAAAACTGGGCATTAATCCCCAGTACTCTTAGGCTATAATGGCTCCTCGTGGACCACTACTGGGTTTTCATCCTAGCAAAGTGATGAGAGACTTCTAAGTGGTAGCTACCCAGCTATCATTTACCACAGTCTCAGCCTGGGTGTGAAAGCACGTATTTCACCGTGCTGAGCTTGGATAGCCTTCCTCAGGAACAGAAACAACAAATGTCACATGCTTCTATCACTCGTGTTTTATCATTGCCACTGATGGGTGGGGGCTGAAACAGAATGATAATAATAATGAAAAGAATTGTGTCTAGAGGACCTACTGCATGGCAGGCACCAGATAGGTATTTTAGAAACGTGAGTTTTCCTTTTAATCATGCGGCTCTATGGTGTGCAAAATACATAGCAGCTACATTCTGTCTCACGGTTGTCCTTGGCCAAGGTTTTCTCCTTTTTATTTATAGAAGTCTCTATTGAGTATCTCTATCACCAACAGTGGATGCTATAGGCCTAGTTGAAAACAATAAAGCTGTTCTGTGGAAAGGGCTTCCAGAGAGCTAAAGTTCTGGAGAATACTGCCTTGAGCTTTCTCAGGGGCTAACTTCTGCCAGCCGTCAATGTTTCCTCTGGCTTCTAGGTTGAAATATTTTGCTTTTTTATTGACTTTGTAGGTATAACATAAAAGAGAAAAATAAAACTGGCTTGCAGAAATAGACCACAGGCAGGCCTGAAGCCCTGGTCTTGCTAGGGAACAAGTAACCTAGAGAATTTACCTTTGTAGCAAACAGCTGGGGATAGTCTGAGGTTGCTTTGCACTGGCTTGTGTACCTGGTAAGCAAGCTGGCTCACAGCCTAAGTCTTCAGAAAAGCCAAGAGAGGACCAGAAAATATAAAAATGCCTGAAAGGGTGACAAGTGAGCTTCTTGTGCCTGGCAGAATCCCCACTCTGTGCAGGGGAAGTCACCAGCAGGTGGGAAATTTGGGGCAATGCGGAAGCCCAAGTATCAGTTTGGGAAGATCCTGCCTTGTCTATTTTGTGTAGTTATTACAAAGCAGGTGAATTTTAATATACTTCGCAATTAAAGAAACGGTATCTTGATGAACAGTATCTGTTGGCGTTTTTCCGTCAGTCACAGCACCATCATGCATCGATGCACACACACATGGCTCTTGAGAACATTCAAAAAGAAGCAGACTGCGGAAGGAGAAGAGCTATTGCATTGAGGAGTGTTGATTTCCTGTTGGGTAAATGGAACTTTTATCTGAAGCAAGTAAAGGTGATAGTCGAAAAATTAATTTCATCTGGAGTGAGGTCAAGGACGAGCTAAAGATAAAAGACAGCCAAGCAAAAACAAATATTTGTCAAAGCATTGAACAAATAGAAAAGATAGGGAGAAGGCTAATCCTAGAATTCTGTTTTTTTAAAAAAACTAAAACTGTGGAATAATTTCAGAAGTCTAGTATGTTGTTAAGCACAGACGGCAGATACCTGGCAACAGAGATGTGAAGGTACTGAGGTGTTAGTCACTATCATTTAAGGTGTCAGACAAGGGAAAAATGGACATTATTTAAATGACAGCAAAAGAAAGCAAATGTAGATAAAAGCATATTAGGTTAGACTCTTTGGGGATAGTAAAAATAAGTAGGCCCCAGTTATTTCTTATGTTGGAAGTATAGCATAAGGACAAGTGAAGAGTGAGGAGGCACAAGAAAACATCTCACCTGACAAAGAGTCATTTTGAGGCCCAATGTCCAATATTAAGAGAAAGGAGAGGTCTCACCAAGAAGTGGGACCAGTTTGCCATTGTTCAGGTCCAGTAGCAGCTCTGGGAACCCAGGGCATCTTGCCATCCCATCATAAGCAAAAGTCTGTAGATTCTAGCTGCTTTATCTGTTGCATCTCAATTTTACGATTTTTAAGAAAACGAGTTTGATCAGGTAAGGTACAGGACACTCACAAATGTTCCAAATCATTACATGGGCCTTAACTTCCTATAAGTTCAGCCTATGGAAGGTGGCCTTTTAATCAATAATGTCAATAAATATTAATTGAACATCTACTATGTGCTAGTCATTGGCCCAGACAACCAGAATACTGAATAGGATAAACAAGATCCCTACCCTCACAGAGCTTTTGTGAGGGCGGGGGGCAAAATGTGAAAAGTATGAGATAATAAATAAAACAATCTGAGAAGGACATGGTGCTCTTAAGCATATTAGAAGATGTGTGTAATCCAGAACTGGTGATTGGAGAAATTTTTTCTGGAGAAAAGTGGCATCTACAATGAAGGTGTTGGCCAAATATGTGTATGTCAGGAGGAGGTGATGCTAATACAGAAAGGACAGAATATACAAAGGCCCATGCACAATGACATGTCTGACTATATTGACAAAAAAAGTACATGAAGTAAGTTTGGTGGGGCTGGAGCATAGAGAGTGATTGGGAAGAGGGGACAGCAAGACTGGAGGCAAAAGTAGGAATCAGTAAACATAGAAGGAAGTCACTCAAGGTTTCCAGCAGAAGAGTGACATGATCACACTTACATTGAATGACAATCACTCTGGCTGGTTTGTTGTAGGGAGATGAGAGAAGAGTAAGAACAGGAGACAAATGCTGAAAGGTGATTGTCGTCGTTATAGGATTTCTAATTCAGTGACAATATTAGCATTTGCCTGACTCTAAAGTTTATTTCTCAAATAATGCTCACCAAGTAATTATAAAATAGAAAGAAAAAAAAATCAGGTCACTTGCTAAAAGTAGACAATTACAAATAATCAAAAATCCTCCCACACGATCCAAATCACAAAGTAAGAAATTTCTGTCATCAATATTTGGCAGGTTCCATTGTCTAGCTATCCTAACAGGAAAATAACAGGTACCTACTTGTATTAGGAAATGGAAAACCAACACTAGCCTCAAACCTTGTGTCTTTTGAATATCATATTACACTTATAGAAGCTTGCTTCTGAAAATTTCATAACACTATGCTAATAATGATGAGCTCCTTGTACAGGCCTGCCAAGGGGAAAGGGGCTTCGGGACAATAAAGCCTGTGCAAGGAACCCCAGTGAGCCAATGGTGGATAGAGAGTAAAACTCTTAAATCTGAGTTTCTATCCTCCTGTTCCAATTTTCTCACTTGTGGAAAATACATATCTTATTTCCATATTCCTTTCAAATACACGCCCCCCAAGAATTTTAAACATGAAATGAAAAGCGTCTTGTCTCCAACTAAAAATACAAGGAGACACAAATATACCAGAATAACAAAGGGACTGTGGCCTAATGATTGTTGTGCCCACAGCCCTCACCACAATGCCTGGCATACAATAAATATTCAGTAAATATTTTTTAAATTAATTAATCCAATTAAATATCTGTAAAAAAGCTATTCCTCTCATATACAAATATATAATCAAATTGACCCGAATCCATAAATCACACACTTGTTTGTTTCAGATGGGAAGTTGTATGGTTTCTTTCCCCTAAGAATATTGAAAGGTTTTCCCCCATCTAAAATAGGGATGTCAAAACAGAATAGCTTCCTACTTAAGATCCCAATTGTCCATTAACACTACAGAACGTGGGTCCTGAACTCTAACAAGTATTGAGATATTATTTCATATCATCTCTCAAAGACTCTGAGAAGAAAATTTGGTCACTGAATTTGGTCCAAAAAATCATTTGGTATTTAAAGTATGAATATAGTCAGAGATTTGACCCTCAACTTTGTTAAGATCCCAGAAATTACTTTTTTAAATAAGTAATTCAAATATCACCAGAATGCATTCAGAAGAAAAGTCAGGACAAGAAGGAAGTAAAAGAAATTGACTGAATCTGACATAAACCCAAAGAGCACTTCCACCCCGAGCCAAAGAGACTAGAGAAACGATTTCTGATCCAGCTAAATTTTGATCCTTGAGTCTGTTTGCAGGAATTTTTTCTTTTTTCAGTGCTGGTTCTCACCTCTGGGAAGTTTAGAGTCAGTTCAAACTGCTCAGTGAAGTTGCTTTCGCTGCTCTTCTCCAGACTACACCAGTTGCTTCCACTATTGGCTGTGTGACAAGGGCTCAAATCTCCTTGAATTTCTGGCATATTCTGCCCCTCAGTCTCTATCTAAGGAAAACCGGGAGTTCAGGATTCCTGAGCAGGCTTGCTGCTGCCTCCACTTGGAGAATTTGAGGGGTGGCCTGCTTGGAGCTCACAGCACCCTGCATTCCGTTGAGCAAAAGCTCTCCCCATTCTCTCAATGCAGACGTGTGCAAAGAAGGGCTGACAGCCGGGTCGCATGCACCAGGCCTGCAGATGACTTTAGACTCCAGGAGCAGGACCTGGGCCCTCCAACTGAAGGTCTTTCTTTTTTTTTTTTATTGTTGTTAATGAATTTATTAAGATATAATTGACCTACAATAAATTGCATATATAAATGTGTACAATTTGATAAATTTGACATAGGTACATGCCCATGAAACTATCACCTTAGTCAAGATAGTGGACATGTCCGTCACCTGCCAAAATTTCCTTGTATCCCTTTATAAACCCTCCTTCTCTGCCTTCCCTGACAACTGCTGTTCTGCTTTCTGTCACCAAAGATTAGTTTGCATTTTACTGAGTTTTATGTAAGTGGAATCATATAGTTTGTACTCTACTTTAGCTTCTTTTATTCAGTATATTTGAGATCCATCAATGTTGTTGTATATGTCAATAGTCCATTCCTTTTTATTGCTGAGTAGTATTCCATTATATGGATATACCACAATTTATTTCTCCTTTCACCTGTAATGAATATTTGGGTTGTTTCAAGTTTAAGGCTACTACAATGATGTTATGAACATTCAAACACAAGCCTTTGTATGAACATATGCTTTCTTTTCTCTTGGGAAAATATCTAGAAATGGAATGGCTGGATGATGAGGAAGGTAGACATTAACTTTCAAGGAAAATGTCAAACTCCTTTCCAAAGCGTTTGTACCATTTTGCATTTCTACCACTAGCCTATGAGAGTTCCATTTCCTCCACATCTGTACCAATATGCAGTATGTTTTTGCAGTTTTAAAAGTTGTATAGTGGTATCTCACTGTAGTTTTAATTTGCATTTCTGTAATGACTAATATTGTTGAGCATCTTTTCATCTGCTTATTTGTCATCCTTATATCTTTTATGAAGTTCAAATCTTTGACCCATTTTTAAAATTGGGTTGTTTGCTTATTGTTCAGTTTTGACAGTTCTTTATATATTCCATATACAAGTATTTTATAAGACATGTGCTCTGTGAGTATTTTCTTCCAGTCTATGGAATTTTTTTTCCTTTTTATTATTTTAATAGTGTCTTTTGAAGAGAAGTTTTTAATTTTGATAGTGTAATTTATCATTTTGTTCTTTTATGGCTCATGCTTTTGGTGTTGTATTTAAGAAATCTTTGCCTAACCCAAGGTCACAAAGATTTTTCTCCAATGTTTTCTCTTAGAAGTTGTATAGTTTTAGGTTTTACATTTAGGTCACTGATCCATTTTGAATTAGTTTTTGCATCTGAGATGAGTTATGGATCAAAGTTCTTTCTTTCTCTTTCTCTCTTTTTCATATACAGATATCCATTGTTCTAGCACCATTTGTTGAAAAGACTGTCTTTCCTTCCCTGAATTGCCTTTGCATCTTTATCAAAAATCAGTTGTCCATATATATGTTCCATTGATCTATTTATCTATCTTTACTTTGATATTGATTACTGCATCTTTATAATAAGTTTTAATAAGTTTTGAAATTTTGATCTTTTGACTCTCTTTGCAGGAATATTTTTTAAATGATAATCTGCTCTAGAGATTGAAATATTCAAAATTTATTTGTGCATTTTATCTTTGACCTGTTTTTAGTAATTTTAAAAAATCCACTATTCAGATTTTTTTTAAATCTATGTATCAAGGTGAATGTATAGAACTACTTCAGACTTACTTTCATTTGAGGCCTCAAGATGACAGGAGCCAACTATTCTCATACCTCAACATGAGTCAGCAGACCACCATGCAGGACTGGCAAAGGAAGTGTTTGTGCCCCTTGGACACACTCACACTGAGACATGGAATGTTTAAATTCAAGCAGGAGATCAGAGGGAGGGTTTCTCTGGAAGGGCTGTGTGACTCCCACCCCCCACATCCTCTATGGGGGAATCAGTGGGGTGCTTTGTCTTCTCCTCCAGCCTAGAGACAGGGTCTTCATGGAAACTACTCAATGAGTGTGCTGTGCATTCCTTGGAGCTCAGGACACAGTGGATTTGGGCCTGATTCACATCTGAAAAGCGTCTGTGCTTGAAGTTGCCTGCCAGGGAAGTAATGACAAGAACGCTATTGTTTGGAAAGTAACTAAACTCCCACTAGTGCTGGGTGAAAGATAAATATTTCATGTGGATTGGATAGAGACACAGAGAGAGAGAGAAAAGGGGAGAAGGGAGAGGGAGAGGGGAGATGAAATAATCTTAGATCCTGCTCAAAATGGCATCCTGGAAGGTGAGGAACCCTCTGCAGGAAGAGGCTGAAGATGAACAATCAGATATCCCAAGAAAGAAATGCTACATAAACCATAAGCAACCAGTCAGAGCAGAGACTTTCACCCACTCCAGGGAACTGTGAGAGATCTCCAACAACAATAGGGGAAGTCTCTGAAGAACCCCAAAATTGTTGTCCTGAAAAAATGATCACTTTGATCCTTTTCTGAGCCCAGAGAGTACCCATAAGATTTCGTGGCATTACCAGTCAAGTGAGACACTTTCTGCTTCCTTACCTTCACCCCATGCCCAACTTCAAATAGTAACTAAAAGCGTAGCTAGCAGACTGGAAGAGGAAGTCCCAGAGCTCAGATGGAGAAATACAGTGTAGTTAGTCATCCTACTTTCCCCACTGCTGAACTGCAAAGAGGAAATTTGATGATGATACTGGATCAGACATATTGATTACTGAACTGAGTCTGTTTTGAGTGCTTAAGAGACCAGAAACTTTTTATTAACAAGAGTGTGGAGATAGGCTATGGAATCTATCTATAAAAATTTTATTGAAGAGGCCGAAGAAAAATAGCCTCACAGAATGCTTATGCAGAGGCTATTATCTGACAGCAAAGTTGATTTTACAATTTTACCTTAAGAATTTATCTTTTTCAATGTCAAGTTTACATCTAAACAGAAAGATATTTGTACCTCTAGAAGCACTTAAAAAATAGATCCCGTTTTCTCCCAGATACTTCATTTGTTCATTCAGCCACATATTTATTCACTCAAAGTTACTGAATGCATATTATAGGCCTAGTATTGTACTAGGTGCTATTGGGATACAAAAGTTAAGAAGTCCTTGCCTTAGTGAGGAGCTGGCATTTTGATGCTTTGCAAACCTATACAAGTTGTCCTTTGCCTGTCCTGACATGGCCTACCTCCACGGTAAAAACAAGTAAAACAATATGAGCAGCAGGCTGCCTAGATTGCTAGAAACATAAGCCAACTTCCACCGGGCACTGAGAGGGAGCTCCCATCCCCTTTGCAGTCATTGTTCCTTCCACAGTGAAGCAGGGAGTTGATGCAGATATGCAGCTACATGATTTATTACCTGCACAGACACAAGAATCAGTGGGAGGAGCAGCAGGGCAGCAATATTCAGCAGCTCTCTTAAGTAGAAGTTAACCCTTTAATATACAACTCAAAATCCCTTCCTTTTATGACCTCCTTTATCTGTGCTACGAATCCATCCGACCCTTCTCCCCTGATCTTTTCCTAAGATGGACCTAACTAGACTATATGCAGCACCACTTCTAATTACTTTTGACTGTCTTTTAATGTAGTTTCTCCCCCTCAACATCAATTCATAAGTGTAAAGTAGGAAGACCATTTCTAGGCCAACAGAAGTAAGGCACATTCAGCTATACCCTCTCCTCTATGGGAGCAGACTATACTCTTATTCACTTCATGATTGTGGTAAAAGAATGCAAACCATTACTCTTGCTTTCTTTCCTTGTTGATTTTTCTACATATACGGTCATGGTACCTGGACCAGTATCACTAAATCCGCCAACTTTACACTCTGTATTTCTACTAGTCAGCCCTAATACCTTTCCTGCCTTCTTCCAATATAACTTTTCTTTCTCATCAATACTATCTACTTAAAAGAAAAGATATTTGAATCTCAGAATATTTATTCCCCTATTTAACACCTAAGATGCACATTTTTCCTAATATTTTTGCACATAATATTTTCTAAGTACAGTTGATGCCTAATTAGGCAAGCTAAGATGGTAACAGGAATACAAGTAATCTTGAAAGTTATTTTTGTCTGATTTAGTGGGTATTGTTCAATGTTTGTTCTGATACAGTATCCGTCCATTTATTTTACTATCTCATTTTTCTTAAACTGACGTTAAAATGAGTTTGCAACCCACAGCATACAAAATGGGGCTGGAGATTTGGATGTAAAGTGACAGAAGCATCCTATATATATGGAATGTAACATGTGCTGAGCTAATCCAGAAAACAAAAGAGACAGTATTTGCTTAGCTTGTGGAACACTTAAGCTACCTAGGAGACTACAGCTTTCCACAATTGAATGCTATTCATTATTCATATACCTATATAGCATTCACAGGGATTTGTCAGTCCATTTATAACTGGTACCAATGACATCAGAGTGAAAGAAATGTCACATTTCTTTATTTTTCTAAATCAAATTAAATCCAGTTCAAGCCTCAGCTGGCCAAGGTTGACAAGAAGAACAGGATCAATCAGATGTCAGCAATACCTTATAAGAAGTTATCAAAAAAAAAATCACTAGAGCTTACATAGTGCAAAAGACTGAGAAGGCCCCCAGTTCATATAGTTCATTCAAAGGCTGTCAGTTTCCGGTATCCATGTTTGTCCATGTACCATCCCAGTGCAAGTTCTGCCTTCTCTGGAAGGGATGGGGGCTGCATTCTGGTGGAATTAGATCTCTTCAACTTCCTAAACTACCACCCCATTCCTATGCCAACTTTGGGGAATCCAACTGCATGCCTCCAGAAAATGGACCACTGCTCCCCAACCTTCAAACATAAAATTTCCCATCAATAAACCCCTTTAGACAGTTTAACCAGATCATCATGGTGATATTCTACCTTTGAAATAAGAAGGCTTCTCTCAGAGTTGTTGAGAAGGAAAGAAAAATCATATTGGAAATAACGTTTCAAACTATATTGGTCAGGGTAACACCAGTTATTATGAGAAATAAACATCCCAATATTCATGACTTAACACAGTAGGTAAAAAATATGGATTTTCCTCATGATCATAGTGCTCTGCTCCACATGGTCATTCAGGGCCCCAGGCTGACAGAAGCTCAGCCATTTTCAATTTATGCTCCCAAGGCTGCTCTGGGCATCGACATGAAGCAAATAGAAGGAGGAGGACAACATGGAGAAGGTACCCTTCCTCTCCACCGTGGATCAATAGTGGCACTCATTAATTCTTCTCACATTTTAGTGGCTGAATTGAATCACAGAGCCTCATGTAAGTGCAAGAATACTGATAAGTTCTATATTATGGAAGAGCAAGCGTATATTTTGATTAATAATTAGTCATTTCTGCTACCAAATCATAGATAATGCAAAATCAAAATTTATCTGCTCAGTCATGCTTCTCATCTGGTAATAAGAATCTCCAAAGGGCCAAAATTGAGAAGAAGGTAAAGAGGAGAAGCAGAAAATAAACCAGATCATACCTCTCCCACAAACTGTAGAGGATGGACAAGGGACAAGTCAGAAATTCATAGAGCAATCAAGCCATGAAGAACCATAGGTAGAGATTGACTAACTCATCTCCTGATTTTACGACCAAGAAATTAGAGCCCAATGAGGTTAAGTTAGTTTTCCTAAACCACAAAACTCATTAATGGCAGAAAGAAAAAAGAACTCAGATCACTTGAGCCTTTGGCAGATGCTTTATCCACTAAAATTCAATTTCACCAGTTTTTGGGTTTTTTTTACTGAAAGACGTAGACCTAACTCTTTCCAGTTGGAATCATGAGACTCGAAATTGCCCCTTGGGAGGAAGGATGGAGAGGAAGAGAATTTCATTTTCTAACCAAATGATGCCAATAAGCACTTGCTGACTTCTGTGTATACCTATGATTGGAGTAAACGACATGGCCAATGTCACTAGTTATCAGCAAGCCCTCTGCTTTTCACACTTACAAGAGAACACATTTAAATGGTCAAAATGTTCCCATCCTGAACCACATACATTTAATTTTGTCAAACAGTTCGTTTCCTTTTTGGCAGCATTCATACCAAAAACTGTGTAACAGGAACTGCATTTAAAGTCATTGATGATTCATGGAAATAATCGGAATTTCTATTTAGAGATGATTCTGCTTCAGCCCTGAATCATGTATTTTCACAGTGGCTTTCATTGAATTTGGAGCAATATAGTTGCCCCCCCCCCACAAATTCACTGGCTCCTGTTATTTATTCCTTACCTGAAGTCATCATCTCAGTTTGTGACATTAAAATTTGTTGCTATGGAAACAATTATTGTGTTAAAAGACCAAAGGATAGCGACTTCATGGATAGCCTAAGTAGCAGGAACTAATGAAAATCTCAGTAACAAAGATATTATTTTCATACTGAGGTTGCTAGTAAAATATGCTAGAGAAAAGGGAGATGGGAATGAGAGGAAGTAAAATGTCACTTGAATATGTCTGTGGTTTCTTGAAGAAAACCACTGTTAATCTTAGTTGGAAAAGTAGAAGTGTTTTATGAACTCATGATCCCTCCAGAGTGCTCCAGAAACTGCTGGGGTGAGGTACAGTTTCACAGAATTTACCTATCAGCGCCTCTCAGCCTGTGTCAGTAAAAGGCAACCTACAGCTATTTCTGTGTACCTTCTCTTCACGGGAGGAGATGCCAAGAGAACAAAAGAGCCAGAAAGACTTACAGAAATGACAGTAACATAGAATACTGAATGGAATTTTCCTATTGATTATGAATTTCAGCTAAGGTCACAAAGGTGAAAGCAATAGGTACTTTATACATCCCATATTCTACAGAAAGCCACCAGCCACATCCACATGGCGCTCACTAGTAAGTACAGCTGCCATCACCCCTCCATTCCAACCATATCAGTGGTTCTCAAACATGGCTGCACATTAAAATAAGCTGGAGAACTTTTCAAAAATACTCATACCTGAGCCCAGCCAATCAAGTCAGAATCCCTGGTTGGGCCCAGACACTAGTTCTCTTTAAAAGCCTTCTCAGGTGATTCTAATATGCAGCCAGTGTGGAGAACCACTGGCCCACAAGAACCAGTTTTGGCAAGTACATAATTGATGGCTTAATTGATGGCATAAATTCACATTTCTTTGCACAATACATCAGTCAATAAAAAAGAGAAAAAGAAAAGTCTCTTTCCACAATCAAATCCAAAAGCTACTGGATGTTGACTGAGAGGTACACCATCAGCCTACCATTTGTATTCTTTCCAACCAACCCATTCAGAATTCCTGTCATAACCACCAACAGATAAAACCCCCGAAGGGTGGACATTACCTCTAGAAGGCCCAAAATAAACTGCGTATATTTCTTAAGATTGATTCTTTTCCATTAGTATAGTATGTGCTAAATAAATCTCTAGATTGGGTAGATGGATAGATGGGTGCAGGAAAAAATTGAAGAACAAACAAACAGAGAACATTCATGTTCATGGCAGGGCAAGCCTAGAGCAGTGCTGTGTTGGAGGTGGGGTCTCAGGGAAGTGAAAAAAAGGAAAGAGACACCATACAGGAAAAAGTTCTGGAAACACAATTTACACCATAATTTTGCCCAGAACTATGCTATTAATAATTATTGAAGCACAGTTAAGAGTCCTCTCTTCATAATGAGTTAACTTAAACAGTCTCTTTGCTTAATGATCCAAAGTTTAAATAGCCCTGATTCGGCCTTGAAAGATGACCCAGCCTTGGTCTTCCCATGTAAAACCGTCAGGCCATTCCTCCTCAATCCACAGCTGGCAAATTGCAGAGTTTCCAGGGACACTTGGATGGTTCAACATCCACAAATCAATGTGATACACCACATTAACAAAATGAGGAACAAGAATCACATGATCATCTCAATAGCTGCAGAGAAAGCATTTGACAAGATCCAACATCCATTTATGATAAAAAAAAAAAAAGCTCTCAATAAAATGGATACAGAAGGAAAGTACCTCAACATAATAAAGGCCATACATGACAAACCCACAGCAAACATCATACTTAATGGTGAAAAACTGAAAGCCATCCCTCTGAGAACAGGAACAAGACAAGGGCACATGCCCACTCTTGCCACTCCTATTGAACATAGAACTGGAAGTATTGACCAGAGCAATTAGGCAAGAAAAAGAAATAAAAGGAATCCAAATTGGAAAGCAAGAAGGGAAACTTTTGCTGTTTGCAGATGACGTGATTCTATATATGGAAAACCCTAAAGAATTCACCAGAAAATTATTAGAAATAATCAACAACTACAATAAAGTTGAAGGATACAAAATCAATTTTAAAAAAATCAGTTTCATTCCTATACACTAACAGTGAACTAGCAGAAAGAGAAATCAAGACTACAATCCCATTTACAATCACAACAAAAAGAATAAAATACCTAGGAACAAACTAAAAAGGTGAAAGACCTGTGCACTGAAAACTATAAGACATTATTGAAAGAAATTGAAGAAGACATAGAGAAATGGACAGATATTCTATATTCTTGGGTCAGGAGAATAAACCTAGTTAAAATGTCCATACTACCTAAAGCAATCTACAGATTCAATGCAATCCCAATCAGAATCCCAATGACATTCTTCACAGAAATAGAACAAAGAATCCAAAAATTTATATGGAACAACAAAAGACCCCAAAGAGCCAAAGCAATCCTGAGAAAAAAGAACAGAGTTTCAATATTTGAAATAGTCATGAACAACTTTATACATAATGAAATTTCAACTAAGCAAGTTCTCTTCACTCAAAGACCTGTCACAAATTAGGCATATGCTACAAAACCATTCTTGATAAAGTTAATGTTGTGCCATCTTGGACAGTCAAGCCTGTGCATCTGAGGGTTTTGACAAGACTGAATGCTGAATTTGTGATTTTAAACATGAGTTCTGGTTATTTCAAGCTATTCCTGTCTCCTGATTGCACTGTAGTGGAAGAAACTCAAAGGCGGTTTTTATTCTCTCATAAGTGTTTCTAGCAAAAAAAACAAATCACTCATTCTATTTGTAGAAATTTTCCATTACTTAATAAATGTATCCATCCCCTCAAAAGGATCAGTTAATAATAGTACTCATCAATATATACAGAGTGGAAGCCAACTACCCAACTTAAATCCTCATTAATCAAAAACTAGTTAAGTTTTCCAATTTCCTGAGAAATCAACATATAAGTCATCTGTTGATGGACGTGCAGCCACAAACCATTAACAACATACTCTGAATTCCTGTGAGGAGGTGAGTGGTTTGTCAGCTCCCAGTAAGAAGCAGCAAATGGGAAAGGCCATTCTAACGAGGTGTCTCCAGTCACTGGGGACCTATTTTGATGTTTTAAGAAGTTCCCCAAAAGCCAAGATCCTACAATGTGTATTCTGCTAGTCTGAAGGCTACATTTGAGCCATTCCTTTTGATTTAGTAAGGGTTTTGGAAGCAGATAGAATTGGAATCTACACCATTGGGGAAAAATTTTCCCCCAATCCTCCTAAGGAGGGATTTCTGTAGAATGACACAACTACCTCACCTCATACTCTCACTCACTCCTCCCAACAGGAGCATCTGGAAGAAGAAACCAGTGTCATCACACTCTCCACCATTCTCCACTTGCATTTCAGCAATAAACACTCGCAAAGATAGAAACAGACCACCATGATGCCTAATGATATTTTTTACACTGTTTAAGTAAACTTTTTACTGGAGTATAACATAAATACAGAAAAGTAAATGACAAGTATACAGTTCAATGAATTTGTATTGAGTAAACATACTCATGAAACCATCATCCAGGTCAAGAAATTAAACATTACCAACACTCCCAGAGAATCTCTTGGGTTTTCTCTCAGTCACCTCCCGAAATTGACAGAGCTTAGTTTTGTCCATTCTTGAAGTGTATGTAAACAGAATCCTACAGTTTTGCACTCCTTTGTGTCTGGTTTCTGTTGCTTCACATTCTGTGAGAGGATACAGGTTATTGCCAGTGGCTTTAACTTGTTCAGTCTCTGCTGTGTGGCATTCCATTGCAGGAATATACCACAACTCATCTGTCAGACTGTTGAGGGAGATGTGAGATATTTCGAGTTTAGGGCTGTCACCAGTCATGCTACTAGGAATGTGCTTTTACGTGTTTTTGGTGCATGCAGACACTAATTTCTGTTGGTGACATACCTAACTAATTGCATTTTGACTACTGGGAAGGATGAATGAATGGAGTTCCCTGCCAGGAAACTGTTTATTTGTGTAGCTCACATCTATTGAATGACACATTGAAGCATCTTTTGTTCCTATTGATTGGCTCCAGAGTGGAATGAGGAAATATTATTGCCCACAGAGAATTTGATCATGACTGTGCTCAGCTGGAAAAAGAAGGACATGGCCAGCCCAGTGGGCTCATTTAGCTAAGATGGGATTTTGTGAAGGAGAACAGCGCCTACAATGAATAGAAATGAGCTGTGTGATGAGGCTACATTTGATGGAAGGGACAAGAGAAATACCTACAGCATGGAAGATCAAGTCCCACCTGCTATCTGCCCAGCTAAACAAAGAGCCTGGGGACTAGTGTGAATGGCCCGAGCCTTACATAAGACAGAAACACTGGCCATACTCTGTTTCATGTGGGTTGTGTTGTTTTACTGCCTAACTTTTTGTTTCAACAAGCCAGTAGGGAAGGGGAAAACGGCCTTGAGGTGTGCCAGGGGACACAGAGCCACTCTCTGCCAGAGCTCCCCACAGAGTGGTCAGGGGCTGCCCTACCCAGCAAGCTAGTTTGAAGACAGACCATCACAGCAGAAGCCTCTGTGATGAGTGTCAATGGCAACTCACAAGGACACAGGAAACTTACAGGAAAGATAACAGTAGAAGTCCTCTCTCCCACTAACTATTGTTTCAGGGGACATTCTGTTTCACCGAGCCTCCACTTGAACAAGGGACTGTATGAGCGCCGGTTTACTGTCACAGGCCCCATGGTGAGGATTTTGACCCACTTCCTCCCAGCTGACTCAGCTCTGCTGCAAACATCAAACTCACCATTGTAATTGGCCATGAACCCTTCCAGGATTATTCTGTGAATAACTTAAACAACAAAATTGGTAATTTTGAAGTATTTATGAAAATCATTATCAAGGTTAGAAAAAGAGCCACCATTTATAGATAAGCTAAGAGAATGCACATACACCACCTCCACCACCATAAATGGGGCCCAGGACCCTCTCACAAACTGAGAAACCAGTCCTGATTCCTGGGTCAAGCCAGAAGAGGCTTAAACTCCAGATTCTCTCATTCAACACAGATTCATTCTAAAATATTTATCAGACACCTAATATGTGCCAAGCACTTATGAGAGTACCAGCAACAGAGAAGCACTTTCTTCAGTGAGAGATCTCTCCTCTGAGTCTCTTTGTATAGAACCTCGCTTCTCAGAGAGCAGGCTACAGAACATTTATCCTTCAAAATACTCTGTGCAAAGCGATTCTGAGGTCAAGCAAGTTTTGGAAACTCTGCCTATCATGTCCTTTCTTGGAGATTCACAATGTGTATTAATATATTAAAGGTTCTGACAAGTTCTGCAATAAATAAGCTTGTTTAATTTTCTCTAACCTAACATCTGCCAAACTTATTTGCTCTTGGAATCTTCTTTCATATAACCCTGTCTTCCTGGACCACAACTGGAGAAATGATGTTATAAAGAGCCATTCACTAAAGAGGCCACATTAGCTCATCCAGGTGGCTCGTATTGGACGGCCTTCACTACAACCCAATGCAGGACAGAGAGGCAGGCCTGGGTCGGCAGTTGTTTCCAAGGACTCACTGGGCAGCCTTTGCCTCACCTGTAAATAAGCAAGTCACTGTATGTTCCCTAAAACTCGGTTTGCTCATCTGTAAAATGTAGAGTATATATTAATATACTCACTTTGAAGGATCATTGCATTAGAGAAAATGTATGTTGAGTCCTTTAAATAAATAAATACACACACACGCACACTTACACACAAGATGCATGGTATTATTATTACTAAATCTACATAAGCTACCATCTCCCTTCATAAGAACTAATTCCCTAGGACAAGGATCCATCATAATGCCTGTACCTTTTTCATACTAGAGATAATAATCCTTAGGTCCACTAGCAAGTGAGGGAGATCTTGGCGGTCGCAGGTAGAACTGTGTTCTTGGGAAAAATCACTTTTATTTCAGCAATGCCCTCCTAACTTTCTAGATGGGCACTGTTCAATGAAACTTCACGCAATGATGGAAATGTAGCTAGTGGCTTCCACATTGAACAGTGTAGTTCTAGACACTCCCTATTGCCATCAGGCCTTTCCTCTCTTCCTTCCCAAATTTGGGTCCTCCACGGATCAGGCAAAGCCCTACGTCACCTGTATTGTGGCATGTCAATTTGCAAAGGCTGCTTTGTAATTGGAGTTGGTGGTAAGCTTTGGAGGAAGAGAAAGTTATATGTTCAGTTGATCTGAAGAGTGCTGAAGAAAGTTCTCAAGAAGGAAATACCCTTACTCAGGCATAGTGCCCCATTTTCCCATCATTAACTTCTTTGGATTATATCCCTGAAGGCGGCTGCTGGGAATGCAAATATGTTGTGGATGAGATGATAGTAAGACATTATGAGTTTGTTCCACTAAGCTCATCAACTCTATGGCAGAGAACAGGGCCATAAGGGAATGAGACATAAGGTACATATGTTTTGATGGCAACAAATGATCAAGAGCATGAAGAACTTACCACACAGAAGGGTAATGGGGTGGGAATGGCTGCGCAGCGGGGCAAAGGCTGAGGTGCTGGGGGCTTAGTGGAAGGGTCTTTGGGAAACAGAATACCGAAAGAGAAGAGAGAGAAGGTTCTGGGGACAATTTTTCAAACTGTCTCTGTGTGACTTCATATATTTTTGTTTTATCCTCTCCGCTAAGTAAGCTCTTGAGTTTAGGAATCTCTAAATTCTATTTCTTTTTTATTGTCTCATTCCCAACTCGTAGTGTAGCTCCCTACTACTTCCTGCCAAACGCACCTCTTCACAAGTGTACGGAGTCAGGGTTCTCCCCGGGGGCTCCCAAGTCTACACACCTCCTCTGCCTCAGGTGAGACCACAACCTTCAGCAGAAGAAGGTGCTTTTAAGTTCCTTAAAATTGTGTGCAGTTCCACCAGAGTTTCAGATTTGAAAGAAAAAACCATTTATCTTTCCCAAGAATATTTTTTAATAAGTTGCTCATTTTTATTAATAAAGAATGATTAGGGCTCTGGGCAGAATATCTTTAAAGTTGAAAGTCTCTATATCAAGGTTTATAGCAGTTTTAACTCAAGAATGCCAAGATACTGATGTAACTAGCTCACTTTTATTTTTCTTTGTATAAAATTTAAGGAAAGTCTCTGTGGAGAAGAAGACGGACAGACAGACGTGTGTATCAGAGCAACATATCTTGAGTTCAAGACTTTTAAAATAGGTTTTACTTCAACATAACTATAAAGGATACAGAATACGTAGATGATTAGAGAAAATGAGGTTTTATCCCATATTATAGCAAAATCTCACACTCAGCTTTTTAAGAAACATAATTAAAACTCGCTTTCCTTAACCAAGAGTTAAACCCAGGAAACACCTCACTGAAGCCAAAGCAGGAGGAAGCAGCCAGAAAAGAGCACATACAGAATTCAGGCAAGGTGTCCCACGTGGTTCCCTGATGGACTGAATGTGGATTCATCAGGAAAGCCAGGAGGTCTCCTTCTCAGGAGAATCATTAGAACATGATAAACTCCTTGGAAACCATCTAGAAAATCTCCTTGTAAGTCAAGGAATCAACCAGAAGAACAACAAAGCTTTCTCAAGCCTCTTCCACATGTCTTGATACTGGGTTAGAAACACAGTTTGTAGGAATGACCATTGACACGGCCGCGTCACCGTTAAGGAAGAGCTGCTTCTCGAGCCCTCCAGTCGCCAGCTCGGTGTTGCGCTCCTGTTCCTTCGCACTGTGTAGATTTATCACAGGCGGCTTCCCAAGACATAGAAGCTTAATGTTCCTCTTGTCCCCCTGATCTTGTACCTGTATTTGGTTTGTGAATCACTTTAATATATACTAAAGTCATGAAAAATAAAAATCTATGTATGCCCATCAATAGAACTTTGGAAAGAATCCTGGTTTCTCAGCTTCGTTTGACTTCAAAGGGAAATTCACTTGTGGCCTAAAAATGTATTAAGTAGAAAAACTAATAATATAGAAGCTAAGCTTTGATTGAACAAAAGTCATTGCCAATTGGTCTTAGCACCAAGCAGAGTGAGCCGGGCATCTCCCTGGAGTTCTGTCTTCTAATGCCACCTAATGAATTGCCAGGGAAGGGGCAGCCAGAGAGCCAGCCCAGCCCATAGAAATGCTCATGGCTGGAAGAAATTTGGAACTCGTGGCCCTTGTCATCTCTGTCTGTCTTATTCCTATTCGTATTCCTATTTGTCCAGGGTGCATTCAGATCTGAAGGAGCAGCTTGGGAGAGAGACTCTGTGTTGTTCTGATTTGATGGGTACAGCAAACAGATGGCCTGAGCAGAAACAGCCCCCCTGACTCTGACCACCATAGAGATGGAAACCCCCTATTTTGAGCCCGTTATTGAGATGAGTCCTAGAAGACTTCTTTTCAAAAGCAGGAAGTGGGTAGAGGGTGTTATATGCTCTTAGCAGATGTTGACAATTAGCACAGCCACATAAATCAAATTATCTGGTCTCTATACCTAGAGCATTCCTCAAGAGAAGGATAAAGGTTGACTGGGGGAGGGGAGCAGAGAAGTTAAGGTCAGAAAAGTCCCAAAGCCAACGGTTCATCTCAAAGCATCCTTGCATTCATCTTTGGGAATGATAATCCAAAATCAAGCCAGCTTGGAGCCTCTGAGAGCCGCTGCTTCCTGCCTGCCTCCACCAGGCGTGCAGCTGCCTGGGGAGGGAAACTGACAGTCTTCATTATGTTAAGACAAGTTCTCATCAACACTGCTGTACATCCAGAGGGAAACATTGTTGACGAAAGTCGAGATCTGATCTGTACAGGCTATCTGTGGTAAAAAGCCATTTCACTTAGCAGAAGTCAAGATTTTTGTTCCCATTCTTAAGAGTAAAATTTTCTAGAGCTAAAAAGATACTCCTAGCTCTTATCTCTAATAACCTAGGTTCTCACGATTTGAGAATTATCTGGCCACTAATGACTATCTCTAAACTTGAATAGTGTTGTCTGTCTCTCAAAGTTTTGCGTTTTCCAAGATTGGCACAAGGGACCTTGACCCACCTGTGCACACCTGAAACCCTCACTCACCCTGCCTCTCTCTCCCTCCTCCTTCTTCATCAAGTGGATGCTCCAATTCCCTAAGTCATTTATTTTTCTTTCTGGTAGTTTTCTAAAATACTTCCCTACTTAGAAGATGGGTAATTAGTACATGTGCATGTCTCCCGTAAACAAAAGGCTCATAACCTTTCCTGATTCCAGCTACACATCTGTCATCACACCTGGACCCCATAAAACCTGAAACACTGCCGTCAGAGACATTCCCACAATCATGTGTCTGCTCTCACTCCCTCATGATGACGTGAGAGTCCCATGTCAGACCTCAAGGCAGGCATTTCCCATCCCTGTCTGTGTTCGTCTCAATAGCACTACCCAATAGAAATACAGTGAGAGCCACACCTGTAAGTTTAAATTTTCTAGTAGTCACATTAAAAAAGTAAAAACAAATGGGTGAGATTAGCTTTAATAACATATTTTATTTAGCCCAATATATCCAAACACCAACATGTAATCAAGATAAGAAGGGGCCGGCCTGGTGGTGTAGTGGTTAAGTTTGGCGCACTCTGCTTCAGGGGCCCGGGCTCACATGTTCGGATCCCAGGCGCGGACCTACACCACTCATCAAGCCATGCTGTTGTGGTGATCCACATACAAAATAGAGGAAGCTGGGCACAGATGTTTGCTCAGGGCCACTTTTCCTCAAGCAAAAAGAGGAGGATTGGCTGAGGCTGGCCTTTGGCGGCCTGGGATTCGCAGGTTCAGATCCTAGGTGTGGACCTAACACCACTCGTCAAGCCATGCTGCAGCAGCAACCCACATAAAATAGAGGAAGATTGGCACAGATGTTAGCTCAGGGCCCATTTTCCTCACTAAAAAAAAAAGAAAGAAAAAAGACAAGGATTAGCAACAAGTGTTTGCTCAGGGCAAATCTTCCTCACCAAAAAAAAAAAGAGAGAGAGAAGGAAATTATTAATGAGATATTATACCATCTTTTTTCTATTAACTCTTTGGAATCCAATGTATAGTTTACATTTACAGCACATTTCAATTTGGATACTTATATTTTCATTGGAAGTGCTTGGTCTGTATCCAGGTTTCTTGAAATTTACAATGGAAAAATAGATTCAAATAGACTTAAAGTTTTCCAATAACTGAATCAGTATCAGTTTTTAAATTTAAATTAATTAAAATTAAAAATTCAGGAAGAAGCTGATTTTGTCAGCATTCCAAAAGAGACAAGCACATGCACGCACTGCCCCCCCTTCTCCTGCTGTCTCTCAAGCAGGTTCCTATAAACCAAATATGGCAGATGTGCTGTTAGCTGCTTACCCAGTACCCATTTCCCTCCTCCTCTAACAGAGCCTTGTTCCACTCAAAGCAGTAATGCACTAATTAAACCACATTTCCCAGCTTCCAATACAAAAAAAACAATTAAAAATTCAGGGGGGCCAGCCTGGTGGCATAGTGGTTAAGTTTGTGTGCTCCACTTTAGCAGCCCAGGGTTCGCAGGTTCGGATCCTGGGCGCAGACCTAGTAGCACTCATCAAGACACACTGTGGCAGCACCCCACATAAAATAGAGGAGGATTGGCACAGATGTTAGCTCAGCAACAATCTTCCTCACAAAAAAAAAAAAAAAAAATTCAGTTCTACCCGTAGCCATTCTCATGAGAGGCTGCTCCTTCTCTTATGCTCTGTGCAACTCCAGAATCAAATGGTAGTGTTGCATTTCTCCTTGTTCATCAATGACCCTTACAAATATACTTATAAAATGCCCCACTTCTTTGAAGCTCATACCATCTTCTCCCCCTCGTCATTGCCTACTGACGTCCTCCTCATTCCCCTATGTCTGTCAGACCCTGGTATCTGGCGCCCTCTCTTCCTCTCCATCCCAAGTCCTTCCACTCTCTGGTTAATCTCCCTGTTGGGTGATGTCCCAGCCAACACTTGGCCTCAGAGTTTGCTGACCCCTGCATTTCAGTGACTTTCAATTTCTTTCCATTTCAGCTACATCCATGGCTACCTTCCAGATTTTGTCATAACCCTGAACTGCTCCATGTCTCAAATCCAACGCTCTCGCCTTTCCATGTCCACACTCCCCTAACCTCCTGGTCCTTTCATTCCTCTGAATTTATAAAGTGCTCAGTCCCCGGAGACTTCCCTTTCCTCCCGGGCCACCTGTCTAACTCCTGCCCTCACAACACAGCGAGAGGGTGAGGAACAGAGGTCCTGAAACCAGGCAACCTCTGCCACTTACAAGTTATGTGACTTTGGGCAAATTATTTAACCTCTCAGCACCTCACTTTCCTCCTGTCTAAAATGAGGATAACCACCCTGTCAAGTAGATTCTGTGAGAATCAAAGATAAAGCACTTAGTACTATGTAGTCATTATATAAACTTGTTAAATAAATTTTTCTGCCCAGCCAGGGTAGAACAGTGATCTCCCCAGCACACTCAACTGTCCTTTTCTTTTGTCCTTATGCTCCACCCACTAGGCAAAAGCACACCCAGATCAATGCTGCTGTCTGCTTTCTTGTTATCTGTACCCAGGCAATTAAGTCCAACTGGAGAAAATGAGAGAGCAGTGCCACTTGGTGCCACCACAAGTCTAAGTCTCCCCATCAGCATCACCAGAGGAGCAGTTTCCTTGTCTCAGTCAGCTCTCTGTACCATCCCCACACCAAACTGGCTCTTCCCCAATCAGAACCGAAGGCTGTGTAGACCAGGGTAAGCACTAGGCAATCTCCAATGAGAAAGCTTTGGAGAACTGAACACTAGTCAGAAAACAAGTGGGTTTTATTTTTTCTTTTGCTTGACTTCAAACTATGGGAACAGTTATGTTTTAGAAAAATGTCAGCGGCCTCTGCCCAGCATAGGCCATCTCTACGGGGTCGCATTTGCCCACAGACTCAAGGAACTGGGACCTGATAGTCAGACTGGAGCAGTGGGAGAGTAACAGCGAATTAAAGAAGAGTTGGAAATGACGCTGAAGGAAGAAAGAGATTTCCCGAAGAAGAAAGTGAGGCTCTTAGAAGCCAGACTGGGCGAACTCAAAAGAGAGGTGTCGCTGGACCTGCTTTTAAACATGGCATAGTAGCCTGAGAAGAGGCCCCAAAGAATCCACATTCAGACCCCCAGAACCTGAAAATATTACCCTGAAAATAGGGCAAAAGGGAATCTGCAGGTGTGATTAAATTACGGATCTTGAGATGGAGAGAATATCGTGCATTATCTGGTAGACCCCAAATGTGATCACAAGTGTCCATGTAAGAGGGAAATGGAAAGATTTGACGTTGAAGTAGGAGTTGTCACAACAGAAACAAGAGATTAGACTGATGTGAGAAAGAGGCTGTGAGCCACGGAATGTCAAGGTAGCCGCCAGAAGCTGGAAGAGGCAAGGAAACGGATTCTTCCCTGCAGAAGGAACCAGCCTTGACTTTGGCCCACTGAAGCAGATTTTGGACTTCTAAACTGCAGCACTGATAGAGAATCAATGTCTGTTGTTTTAAGCCATCAAGTGTGTGGGTAATTTGTTACAGCAGCAATGAGACCCTAATACACACAGGTAGTGTGGAAAACCTCCAGTGCTACAGGAACATTTCAAGGTGACGGGTCTGGCCTGTGGAATGAGGGAACACACTTAGATTTGGTCATCAGGACCTCAGCCCTGCTGCTGAGACGAGCCTACAGAGGAAAGTCCTAGATCAGTGCAGGCCTGGGTTCAACGTTGCTCTAACAGACGGTGCTTCCTGGAAGGAGGCAGCCTGTGGCCCCTGTGCCCAGAGAAATGGAAGGGAATTGCACACATCACCATCACGGCTGTGGCTTGCACTCTGTAATTCCCTGGGCACGTGAACTGCTTTGTGCCCACAGATGTTTCTGCTAGACAATCCCTCTCTTATTCCTGAACCGAAGCTGAGGTTGGTACTTCCAAGACTCTTGCCCAGGGTCTTGTGAACAGCCCGCTGACTCCCGGACTTCCCTTTTCTTAGCTTCTGGTTCTTTCCAGTCTTGGGACCTGGGCTCGTTAGGCAGCAGAATGCCCCTTTCTGCCTATCTCGTCTGCAGCAGAAGAGGTGCAGTTTCTTCTCTCCTCCCTTTGAAACAGACCCAGCTAAGCTTTACCATTTTTATCTGGCTCCTTCCTTTGGGCCTGTTCTTTCTTTTCCATGCATCAGGCCCGTGCTGTCTATTGAATTAAGGTGGTTTTGTTTCTCTTGCTTTTTCTTCCCTTCAAGATTTTGTATTAGTGTGCTACCCATTCAGAAAAGATTCTACCCATTCAGAAAAGCTGGGATGGTGGAGACTGTGAGGAAATCATCCACATCTGTACTTTATTGATAAGTTCCTTGCAAAACACCTCACTGTCAATCACAGCACATCCACACTTTTTGCCCGCCTCCGCTGAGAAATTGCTCTTACAAATTGAAGGAAACCTGCTTCCATAAATTGATTATAGGTCTACAACCACAGCTTTAAGAGGGAGAAAAAGAGCAGTTTATGTTGAGAACTTGAAAAGAATTTTGTCTGAATGAACAGAAAGCTGACTTCCCAGACAGATTAGAGGCTTATGGAAGAAGGGACAGATCTTCAACTCATGGAACCGTCATGGTGACACTGGCTTTCTCCCAGAGTTCTTTCAAGTGGTTGTGGACTGAAGCCTGAGGGACTGTTGAGTTGCCTATCAGCCCCTAGCCATCTCTGGGATGGCCCCCCCCCCCCACCTTAGCTTGCAGGCTCACAGGGCAGGAGTCGTCTTCTCTTGCATCAAACAGTTCCCCAATGTTCCATATTACTTACTAATAAAAGGAGTAGCACTAAGCCATAGAGACTTGTAATCATTAGCCCGGAGCTACCATCCTACAGAGGATCAGATACAAGGAAGAACCCTTGATTACAGTCAACTCAGATCAGAACTGCGCCTTCTTAACAAAAGCTTCACTAACCCAGTCCTTGATGGGCCGCAGGAGAGGGACATCAGGGACATGGGAGTTTGGGGCAGAGAATATTTGAATATTCTGGCTTTGTCTTATTCATTGTGTAATTCATATGCCAGAAGACATTATCCTGTCCTTTGGTGTTTAAAAAGTGTTAATTCAGGTCCCCTTTCCCACACACCCTGCCCTCTGAGAGTCTGCATCCCCAAGGTCACTACTAGCCCTAAAGTTCTGTTCCCTGGAGACTCTCCCCCTCTGATGGGCCTCCCTCTCATGGCCATTTTCCTTTGAATTCCCCAACAACTTTGCCTCTGCCAACACCAAAACCAAAACACCACTCACCCAAGTCATTAGCACACGCAGCCTAAGGTTGCAGGAGTTCAGTGGGGTTTGCAATGTGCAAAGCAAACAACAAATAATTTTAAAGTGAATATTTAAAATCCCTGTTCATAAGAGGGCTTGCCCACCCCTCCACTGGGAAGACCTCTTGGTCCACCCCTTCCAAGGCTCCAAGCTTCTATACTGTGGTGGGGCCTCACCCCCAACCCCAACACACAGGCATGTGTCCGGTGAAGATCTGACTTCTTCCAGTCCATACCTCCAGCACATCACTTCCTTCCCGAAGTGGCTTACAAAGGTTTTCTTAAATTAAGACAATGCCCTCTCTAAGATATTTTCTGATGCCAATTAGTAAGATGATAAATTTTCCACCCCACACTATTCAGATGTGATTTTAGCTGGCTCGTTAGTTTTTTTTAATCCTCCCCATTTTTCCTTATTTTTAAAAACCAATTAGTGTGATTTGTTCCAAATTTTCAGTTTACTGCTGCATTTGTTTCAAGTTTCTGCTTATAAATAAACCAACTCTGGTTCACCTACTCCATGCGTTTTTTTTGCTTTGTATCATGTTTTGACAAATTCCAACAAAGTTAAAAAGGAATACAAAGCAACCAACTGCCTCCACTTCAAACTTATCTTAAGAAATTAAATTTTATTCTTGCTAATAACAACCCAGGAAAGGAATACTTCTAAAAATCAGAAAATCTTTTTTTCTAAATACAATAAAAAATTTTCACTCCTATTCAAAAGTAATCGTACTGAGTGTGAGAAGAATTTATATTGTTATTAAATTAGTAATAAATTTATTTTCTTTCAATCCAGGAATAACCTTGGAAACTATGAATGATTTCACATATACTTGGACCCCCACAGTGCTCCTAAATTCATTTCATCTCGTGGTAAATTTAAAAAAAGCAGGGAAGAGAGAGAAAATATGTTTTTGCTAATGGTGGACGGCTTGGCAACCCTGTGTGTCTGGGAATTCGAAGTTTTGTTTCTTTCTTAACTTTTCCCTGCTCCTTCCCCCCTCCCTCAGAGGAGAACAGGAGTTCCTTGTAGGTACTCTAGTCATCTCCTTAAGAAGTGAATTCTATTTGAGTGGAGGTAACAGATTTAGTGAAACAAACATGAACACATGGGTGTTGGAATTCTGGCTCTGCTGTTTCTAGCCATAGAACTTCGCACAAGTTATTTGGCCTTTTGAGGCTCAATTTCCCCATTCATAGCTTGGAGTTGTCAGAAAATGGATCCAAAATTTTGAAATAGGCAAAAGGGATTACCAAATGCTCTTTCAGTGCAATACTGGGTTGGCCTTTCTATTGTCTGGGATATATTTCTATTCTGTAGAGGCAGAATTTAACTTGCAAACTTTTGTCCAGTAGGAACTGACTGGGTTTAGGACACGCTATGCCAAAATATGGCAGCTTGGCATACTCAATATCTTAAGCTGAAGGAATCTGAGAAAAACAGCAAAAGCAAGGAGTTCACTCTGACCTCCTCCCACTTCTTCCCTGAAACAGGTCCTAGAGCCCCCGTGTGAACTCCCACAAAACTCCTGTACCAGGAGGAAGGAAGATATTTTTATCACCAGAGAAGGGGATCTGAGGCAGAGAAATCTGAACAGATCTTGTTAAACCAACCCTTATCTTCCTAGTTACTTCACCACTTACCACCTCTAGCCCAAATCCCTCTGTCTTGTCAATTCTTCACAAATTTATTGTTTCTTTGTCTAAAAGATATAAAAACTTCCTGCTCTGGTCACTTCTTTGGGTCTTTATTCTCTTGTGAAGGTTTCCGTGTACATGTAAAAATTCAGTAAAATTTGTATGCTTTTCTCCAGTTCATCTGTCTTTGTCAGCTTAATTTTCAGGCCCAGTCAGGGACTCTACGAGGGTCAAAGAAAACTTTTTTCCTTCCCTCCGGGATGCAAATAATTTCTATCCAGTGGAAGATAATTTCTATCCTGTGGAAGATATAACCACAAAGATTATGGTTTGGGGCCCTGTAGGACATTACTCAGTTTTGTATCTCATCCAGCAATCTTATCCTAACATTACCTACAGAATATCTAGCTTCGGAACTGCTCTCCGAACTAGTTTTAACATCTTAATGGCTCTTTCCTTAATTAATGAGCCAAATAAAACCTTTGGTATGTGTTCATTTTATATTTACCTGAGACTCATGATTTTATCTTTGTGAAATTAGGCCTTAGCAGTTGTAATCACTTCTATCTCTTTGGTTTATGAGAGGATTCAATGAAGTGAAATAAATAATAACAATGAGTTTATATTCTCTTGATCGCTTACTCTGTGTCAGTACTATTCCTAGACATGCACTTTACAGGTACTAACCCATTTCATCCTCACTACCCTGTAAGGCAAGAATAATGCCCATTTTATAGACAAAACTGTGGCATAAAATGGTTGAGAAAGTTACCCAAGTTCACAAGGCTAGTAAGTGTCAGAGCTGGTACAAAGCCTTTAAGGAAGGTAAGGGACCTCGGTGCCTACTGCTTAGTAGAAGCCTTTCTCTTCCTTTTCTATGACCTCAGAAGCACCAGGACCCAGCTGTCCTTAACACATGGCCTTTAAAGAGAATGTGGTAGTTAATAATTCCTTACCAGCCAAGCACTTGCTGAGGAGTCAATAGATTATCTGAGCAGGACCGCCTGCCCTCCAGCCATTCTCCCAGCCAGTCTATCCTTTCCACCAGCCTTCATCATGTTCAGCTCCAGATCACCTCCTCCAGCTGTTTCCCCAGTCTCCAGGGGTGCTTCTTTCTCTGGACTCGGACACTAGTCTTTAAGAAGTTAAATAGACTGATTATTTCAGCCGGTACCAGGATCCCCCTTGCAACAGCCTGGTAGTGTTTGCAGACTGAAGATACCTTGAAAGGAGACAAGGAGAAGGCTGGAGATTTTCTTGATGCATGGTTCTCGGATAAGAAGTCTCAGGCACAGCTCAAAAACTGATTATTCTGAACCAAGCTTATATGAAGGAAAGGCAGACAGAAAGAAAAGACAAAAACCCCTTTCCCACACACAGAACACCATCATAATCACCCATACCATAGGAAAGAAGAAATAGAACTTTACCGGAAGAGAAAGAGAAATCAGCCGGCCCTAGTAATCTTCACTTTTGAGACATATACTCTGAGAGATCCTTCTGATCCTCTCTTTGGGAGCACTTGGTATCTTGTGGCCTGTTGTCCTTAAGCGCTGGAGGATCCAGGTCCCTCCCCTGTGTTCAGCATCAGGCCTGAGAGAGAACCATGATTACAAGATTTCTGCCTATCATCTGAGGGAGGTCAAAGTCTCTAAGTCAGAGGTTCTCAAAGTATAGCCCACAAACCCTCTGGGTCCCTGAGGCCCCGTCAGGTGGTCCATGAGGTTGAAATTGCTTTCATAATAATATTAAGACGTCATTTGCCTCCTTCACTGTTTCTGACATTTGCAAAAGCAATAGTGGGTGAAACTGCTGGCATCTTTACACAAACCGAGGCAGTGGCACCAAACTATACTAGTGGTCATTGTCTTCTTCACCAGCAAGTACTCACAGTTAAAAAAAAAAAAAAAAACTGTCAGTTTCACTTAAAAATCTCCTTGAAGAGTCAGTAAACAAAAATAGCAATTTTATTAAATCTCAACTCTGAGCACACATCTTTTTATTAAGCTTTGTGTCAAAATACGAAGTGTACATAAAGCACTTCTGCTGCCTGTGGTTGTCGCAAGGAAAAGCACTTGTAGGATTGGCTGCGTTTCGAGCTTAACTACCTGGTTTCTCCATGGAACACCACCTTTACCTGAAAGATGACTAACAAACTGTTTGGCGGACATTTTCTCAGCAATGAATCCAGTAAGCCTGTCACTTCAAAGAAAACTGACAGTATTCGTTAGCACCAATAAAAATTTGAGCTCTCAAACAAAAGCAAGAATTTTGAAAAACTTCCATCCACCACCACGATCTCAACAACTTCAAAATATTTAAAGACTTTTCTGATGAGAGGGGTGGTGATATAAACAATTGTGATTTTTAATATTGTGTAACAAAATGTGTCAACGTTTGTAAGAGCTGTATAACTCAGTGACTCAGTATTTTCCAAATGACCAATGCATGATGCTACAAAATCGTGTCTGGATAAAAGATCCATTCAAAGTACGAAGTAGACCAATCAATCTTAAAGTATAGAGGACAAACATTCATTGACATGGTCTCAGATTCAACATTGCAAGTAACCTTTAAGAAACTACCCCTTACTAAGTTGTGGTTTAGTATCAAAGAAGAATATAGACAATTATCTGAAAACACTAATAAAATACTCATCCCTTTTCTGACTACATATCTGGTTAAGTTCAGATTCTCTTCACATGGTTCAACCAGCACAACAGATTGCAACAGATTGAGAACAGAGCAGATGTGAAAATTCAATTGTCTTCCTTTAAACCAGACAGTCTAGAGATTTGTAAAAATGTGAAACAATGCCACTCTTCTTGCTAAGTTTTTTTTTTTTGGATAATACAGTTATTTTTTATAAAACATCTGTTACTTATGTTACTATGTTATGGGTTTATTGTTATTCTTAAACAAAGAAATAAATATTTTTAAATGTCTGTTTTAATTTCCCATATGGCAAATATTGATAGATAAAATAGAAGCTCTTTAGAATCCTCAATAGTATTTAATAGTGTAAAGGGAACTGAGACCAAAAAGCATGAGCATTCTCTCTACCAACAGGTGGCTTTGTTTAATGTGCACGGAAGGACCGATGCAGGTTAGAAGACCATAACACTGGCACATGCAGGAGCCTACCGATCTGCAGGCCCCTGTCTTTAATTGAGAAAGAACAACTCCCATTCATATCAGAAGCCGCCCAAACACAGTGTCTTTATATATCTACATCATGTCCTGCTCTGAAGCAAAGTGTAAGCATCCTTGTGGATAAGAACCATAACTTCTACTCTTTTATGTCTGCTAAGTACCTTACAAGTGTAAATGTATTATAGATTGATTTTCATCAAGAAAATTCATCAGAACCTCCTAAAGGGTTCTGTTCTCCTGAAGATGGATTCAATCCGTTTGTTGTTGGGGTAGCATTTATATAACCCGGATGAAGTACACTCTGCCTCTTTCTGAAGGGGTCGTTCTCTTCAACAAAAGGGCCATGAGGAAAGGAGAGGACTCCTATCTAGTCAACCCGACCAACCCAACTGCAGCTAGACCCCCCACATCCTGAGGCAACATTCGTTAGTCCACAGTACACTGAAACAAATGAACATTCATATAGCAAATGAGGAGGAGGCAGTTGAATTGAATAATCTTACATTTGTATTGGCCTTCAACCTTTTCAAATCATTTACACCTCTCACTGGATCTCACAACACTACTGGGAGATAGGGTGGCCATTAGTACTTCCCATTAACCAATGAGCAAACAGGGAAGGAGAGGTGAAATCACCCACCAAGGCCCACACAACAGCTTGGGGTGGTCAGTACTGGAAGCCAGGTCTCCTCATCCCCACACAGTGCTCCTTCCACTTCTGTGTGGGAACTCTGACTCTTGGGGCCATTTTGGTTTTGAAAGAGGCAAGGAGAAGGCCAGCACGCATCTTTGTTCTCACATTCTTGTTTCCTGTGGGCTCTGCTCTGATTGATTCAGAAGCAAGGTGCTTCATTTTTAAATAAATTGCATCCCTACCTGAAATATTTCCCTCTTAAACAATGTCCAGTATGTCTACAAGATTCCTTATTGATACCCCCATCAATCACGGCTCCAAACAACTTGGCCAGAAACAAGTAAACTTTGTTCTGTGGTATAGTAATGTGGTGACCAGCCCTCTCTCTTACGTCTTGCCTAGTAATATGTGTCAAAGTGCTGAAGCTGTAACATACAGAGAGATATATATATGCTGGCAGTACATGTTCCCATATTTTCCAGATGGTTAGATCAAGTCTGGAGACCACTTTCCAAAAATACTTCACTGTTGGAAAAGATATAGGAGCTAAAAAACAAAATACCCCAGGATTTCAGGGCTTCCTGCTTCATATCACTCATTTTTTCAAGTGTCTGGAATAATAATTTGGGGTCTAGAACACTAGCAGTACAGAATGCAGTGGAAAGCCATCCGAGGGTCTATGGATACGCAGTGATCAGTGGGGAGATCTCTTCAACTCTTCACTCATTCTTTCCCCTGCTCTGGGTTTCCTCTTCTGCCAATGCCTTGGGTCCATCGGACAAGGGCCTTCACTGAAGCCAAGGCACACACAGCCCCGGAGCTTCCCTGTTGCTGACTCCCAACTCTGGGAAGATGGGATGGGCCTGGGTGGGCCACACCCTAATTACGTAGCTGACTCCATCACACTCCCCAGCTGTTGGAAGCAGAGGTCTGCTTGTCAACTCCTTTTAAAGCGTTCCCAGAGGCTTTCAGGTGTTTTTGATGCTGAAATTTGCCAAACATCGTTAGTGGGTTCTGAGACTATGCTTTTGGAGTCAGACGGCCGAGGTTCAAATCCAAGCTATATCCTGTAACTGGCCCTGGAGCGAGGTACTTAACTCCTCTGAGTTAAAGGGGTATTTTATGTAAACTTCCCAGAACAAGGTTAGATACATAAATATGATTCCTTTGATTTCCATACCCTTGTCAAAAGTAAGGAGAGAAAGTCAAGTCAGACAATGCAGAAGGGCAACAGCTCCTTCTAATCCTGTCTCTGGTCCTTTTGCTAGGGACTATCCACATTGCATTCACTTCTCCAGCAGAAGCTAGTACACACAGGCCCTTAAGAGTCAAGAATTACAGCCCCAGATACACCCTCTCCTTGGGCAGGGGGAGGATATTGACAAGTCTGGAAAGAGTAGCTCTCCCAACCACAGGTTCAACCAATGGCTCTTAAGCTGGTTACACATTGGAATCACCTGGAGACCCATGGCAACTCCCACGGCGGTTCCCACCTTCCGAGATCCTGATTTGATTAGCAGAGGATGGGGCCTGGGCATCTGTATTTTTTAAGTCTCCATACATGATTCAAGTGTGCAGAGGACTGAACGCCATTGGGTTTGGGTTGAAAAGTGCGTGGGTTACCCCAGAGGGAACTTTGACTTTCAATCTCTTCTCTGCGGACGTCCCTGTCAGAGGGTGAGTCATGACACTAATATGTTTATTCCCTTAGGGCTGGCAACAACCCTGGCCAGTGATTATTAGAGGAAACCTTGCTCTAGTCACTTATTCGCATTTTTAATTTTAAATTTAGCCCAAAAGCCTCAACTACCTTCTGACCTTGTGTCAAGCAAATACACCTCCTCACTGCTGGTGGTGGACTGAGGCAGTGATGAGCCTGGCTCTCGTTCTTTGTTATGCTTGTCTGGGGACGTTTTGTGCTTCTAATTTGTGGTCCTACTTTTACCTATAATTTATTTCAGTGGTACCTATCATTACTGATTCCAGATAGTCCAACAACAATTGGTTAAACTCTAAAACATTCAGGCAAAAAGGGAGGACCTTTTAAACTCCTCTCTCCTCAAGTGAGAATTAGGTTGCATAACAAAGTGTAAAGAATCTCCAGTTTTATTCTCTAGGCTCATGTTAAGAGATCCAAGCCAGGGGGATGGAGAGAAGGGCAGGAGAGGGAATTTCAAGGAAGGGCAGGGACAGCTGAAGGCTAAGAGCCCATTAGGGGAAGAGTCTTCAGACACCCATGGTCTGCAGTTTGTGCTACTAAAGCCCTGGCTGGAACCCCACCATCTGGACAAGAAGTGAGGAAGCTCCAGTCTGGAGAATGTCCTGGCTACTTCCAGACTGTCCTCAAGGGATCTGGTCATATGAAAATAGCTGGTGGCTGTGACTTCTGGAGTGTGCTGCCACCTGCTGGAGAAGGTATTTATTACATCCCACATCCCTCCTTAGTAGAGCCTGTATCACAACTCCATTTACAGATGAGGAAACTGAGCCCCTGAGAGGCAAGTCACTCAACCTCAACCAAGGTCAAGCTCAAATCCACTTCTTCCAAGCTCAGTGTCTTTTCCAGGACCCCACCCACGATTAAGATGATGCTTTCTCTTGAAAGCACAAACCTCCTTCACAGTAGGATCAGAGTGAAAGTAATTTAAAATGGCTGCTCTGAAATCACAGTAGAAGGCTGGCCCAGCCTCCCTGGCAGGATTTCCAGGGTTTGGCTGAGGGGTCTAAGCAGCTGACAGCCTGGCTAATCCGACTGAGCTTTCATGGACTTGCTTCCTACCTCACTGAAAAATATTCATTGTTTGTTCTCAGACACAGACAATGGAGACTTGCCACATGGGCTTCTTTCTCCTTCAGGCCCAGCTCAAATCTCTTACCCTCAGACTAAAGCCTCTTGCCAGCTGGGTCTGGCAGCATCTAGGCCCCTCTTCACAAATGTATGCTTTTTTTCTCCCTCAAGTGGCCTGCAGCAGCTCTCTGCCTCTGAAGATAGCAGAGCAGGGTCCCAGCAGGGCTGTCTCACCCCGCAGAGGTGGGAGTGCACCCACTTCTCTCCACACCCTCCCTCAGAGGTTAGACTGACGGATTAAAAGTCCCCAGCAGGGTCACCCAGGCCCAAGGAGCCTTCACAGATGTCACAGAGTCAGTCATGAGTGCCGTGCAGCACCGTCTTTGATGGGGAGAGTCAAGGAAGTAGAAAACTCCATCCCTCCACCACCAACGCTCCGCCTCCAGCAGTTTAGAATCAGACAGAGTAAGAGGGAGGGTTGAGACCAATAGTTCTTGGCCCTCACTGTGCATCAGAATCACTGGGCCCCACCCCCAGAGAAGCTGATTCCATTAGTCTGGGATGGGACTCAGCCATCAGTACTTGTTTAAAGACACCAGGTGTTTCTAACGTGAAGCCAGCTTCAGATCCACCAAACCAGACAAATGCAACCAAAGCAAGAACAAGATATTCACTCAAGAGAAAGTGCCACTGCATTGCTGCCTCCAGAGTGTGCTAAACTGGTTAGGGAGGCTGTGGAAGTTGGGATTTAAATTGAGAAGCAAGTGGGCAAAACTGGGGGAAAAGGAGCTCTGAGGGTCCAGAAGGAGGAAACGGTGTGTTGCAAGTCTCAGCCGCGGGAGTGAGCTGGGCTGTAGAGGAAAGACACACACCCAAGTCTGAGAGCACGGGGCTCCTGGTGGCCCTGGGACCTCTTATGGAAAGTTATCGGCTGACTCAGGAGACAATTGTGAGCTACTTCTTCTAAATGAATCCTTTTTGACCACTGTTTCGTGGATCTAGGGTTCTTCTAGAGTAGCAGTTATGGCAACCATCCCTGAATTGTTCAAATCACAGCTGGTGGAGGACGTCGTTTTTCCACCTTCTTTCTCACTATTTTGTTCAAACTTGTTAGGTATAATGGCTCAGCTTTTGTTTGGAACTTAGTATCCCTGAATCCTCAGGTGGCCTTTTCCTGTGGCTTTTGTCCCAAAGCTTAACACAGACTCCTGCTAAGCTGGGCTGAGTGGTGTATGATTGGAGTATCACCGGTCAAAGGTACGAGCAGGCCTAAGACCTAGGACAAAAGCAGGCCTAACTGCCACTAGGCCTCTTTCCCTCATCCTCATCTCAGTGGTCCAGATTTTATTACTCTGATGATAAACTCAAGGAAATGCTTTCTTAGGAAAAGAAAGGGAGAGAGAGGATTTCTCCTAAAGGCCCAGCACGGAGCTGGCCAGGTCACCCACTCTAGTGTTCCCAGCCCAGGAGCATCTCTAGGCCCATCTCAGCCCTGCCCCAGCCATGCAAAAAGGAGAGAGAAACTATGCTTGAACATCTTGAGAAGAAGGAAGGAAAGAAGTCCTGCTCTGGGGAGCAAGAGCAGTTCCTCCTCTTTGTGTCCAAAGGGAAGCTTTAATCCCGTGAAATCAGGACCCCGTAAATGTCCTGGGACCTTGCCCCGACCCTGAGCTTCAAAATGCTCCTCCCAGTGGGAGGGGGGTGGACGAGCCTGAGGTCTCTCTGTGGAGGCCCAGGATCTGCCCTTAGGGGCCAGGCTGCTGATTGGCTTCCCCCGTAAATTGTTCATAGGCACAGTTCTGAAGCCCCTGTTTGGGGTAATTTTCCTAGCACCTTATACATCAAATGACCTTGAGGCTATAGTTTCCAACACCAGACTTTCAAATTGGCCTATGGCCATCCAAAGCCTGCCCACCTTCTCTTTCTGCGTCTCTCTCCTCCACTGGGCTGCAGATACCTGGAGGAGTAGAGCAGTTTTCATTCCTTTTTTCTTTTGTATCTCTACCACCTAGTGAATAGGCCCTAAGGCATGAAGAGAGTTTAATAAATGTGGAATACAAAACTAAATGCATGCCTTTCTCCATAGTGCCCTACATTCCGACATTGCCTGACTGGCCCCTTCTTCAGCCTTTGGAGACCTGAAGAAAGGTCAGTCTCCCTCCAGCCTCTCTCATTCCAGCCCTTTCCACATCTCATCCTAGGACCCACTTTCTAAACCTTTCATTGTGCACTGGTCAGATCTTGGCCTAATGGGGTAACCCCCAGACATTAAGGAAGCCCTTTATGGAAATTTGCTCCTGGCCCTAAATATTAACTTATACAAAATATTGGTCTTGGATCTTTCAAGAGAAATACAAATTTAAAATATGTAAGTAAAATTATGTTCTTGGTACATACAGTTCAGTACTTTGAGCTCTTCAGAGAATGAATTCTCTGAAAAATTAACAATTAGTTTCCTTCAAAGAATTGAGAAATGCCTCTCCATGATGGATGACTGAGAGACACTGAAGCGACTCTCAGGAAATTTTCTGAAGTTTTTCTGTGAGCCTCAAGATTGTGGAACTTCATTTTCTCTTTGTACAAAACAGAAGGCTCTAACCATCAAAAGAGTTAAAGCCATTTCAGAAATGGAAATAAATAACCCTCTCCTATGAGCTGTCTTCTTCCTAACTCTTTCATATAGGTATCAGTGAGTTAGTCTTCATTGAGCGCCTACTGTGTACCTGTGGTATTTCTCTTTACCTACAATTCAGCACTTACTTATATTATCTCCTAGACAAAATTAAATTCTTTGAGAAGACCTGAGTTTTTCTCATCGTTCTTTCAGACTTTCCAAAGCCCAGGGCTAGCCCTGAATAGTCATACAATGCATGTTGATGAATTCTGAGTCCTCCCCAAGTCTTAGACTAAAAGGGCTTCAATTTCCCAATTGATAACTTACCCATAAAATAGCAAAATCAGAGGATATTAATCATACGTACTTACACTTGCATGTATCACTAAAACATCTCTGTGAGGTCAGATTTACCACAAGCAGTCAAATTATACGAAACTTTTATAAAGTAAATCAGGAAAAGCAGAACGATGCCAGCCCTCTATTAGTTGTGTTTCAAATCAATAATTGCCCTCTGGGACCAAATGCCAGGTACATAGCTCAGGGTCTGGAGTGGAAGACATAAAAAAAAATAATTTTAAAACAGTGTAGAAAGGGCTATTAAAGAGATGTGTGCAAGGGCTATGGGAGGCCAAAAGAGACAGAGATTCTTGGATCCTGAAAGAGCCCGGGAAGGCTTCCTGGAGGAGTTGACATCTGAGCTGGGGTGGTGGAGTGCACCAGCACTTACTGGGCAAGACACCAAGGAGAAGGCGCCATACGTGAGGCAGAGGAGCCCGCACACTCTCTGGAATGGAGATGTCCCGAGCAGCTGGAGTAGGGAGCACTGTGAGAGGTGAGGCTTTCCCGGGTTTGGAAGGCATCCTACAGCTGACAGGGGAGGGGGCCTGTGGGGATTTTAAGACGAGACATCATACACAAGATTCAGTATCTAGAAAGATCTATCAGGCAGAAGTGTGGAGGAGGAATTGAAGAGGGAAGAAACTGGTGAGGAAAAGGGGCAGGCACAGTGCTCTCCCTTCTTCCTCTAGAACACGTGCAAATCATCCCCACAGGTGTCATACTGTCACCAGGGAGCAGCGCTGATGCATTCTGGGAAAGTCAGACCCTACCTATAAAGTTTGCATTTCAACACCCGTGACATGGAACGTGATTTAGGACAAGTGATACTGCGGAGACGATGGTTCCATTTCCCTTCCAGCTGCTACCTGTGCACCAAACATCCTAAAACAAAGTGGGAGGGTTCTATTGGCAAAGATCCTGCAGTGAGTTCTCCAGCTCCTCAGCACCTCAGAGTTCCAATATCTCCCTCGATTGTTTTCAAGTGACAATTTCTGTAGCCGCTATTCTCATATGATCTGACAAAGCAAGGACCTGTTAACTCCTTCCAGTGACAGAACAGATATCTAAAGGCATTTGTCTCTGCTCCGATAAACCGTGGCAACAAAGCTGGGCTTCAGTTTTTGAAGCTCTGGGCATCAAGCCCACGTTGGAGTTGATGAAATACGGTGACTGAAGCTGTTCCCTTGAAATGAATTTCAGAAGAGCCAGAACTCTGCTCCCTATGCCCTTCTGGAGCTGTGAAACTGCTTCCTTATCTTTCCTCTTTCTTTCCTTTTTTTTCCAGCCAGAATGACTGAATTGATCTGCAGTGTCTCCATCCTCCCTAAAGAAAGACCAATTACTCCAAAGGTATTTTGAACCCCTTCCTAATTTAAATGCTGTCTCCTGGGAAACCAAAATAGACTCATCTGGTAACCCCATGAGTTACAAAAAAAGGTGAGTCAGAATCAAGCCTTTTTGGAAGAAGAAGTGATGAGTTTTGTATTTATTCAGGCTGGAAAGCAAGAGACAATCTCCGGTTAGACAATGAGAACACACACGACGAAGCAGATTGTCCCCGTGTCTCAGCATCCAGGTGCCTCTGTGCTGGGGGCTGGCTCCTCGTGGACCCCCCAGGCCTGCTGTCATTCTGGTTTTCTTGTCTGTCTTCCCCTCCACATCTCCAGCAGGGTCTGAGTCTTCTCGTCTCTGCATTGGCACTGCCTGTCACAGTGGGCGGCACACTGTCATAGGGACAACATCAATTCAGCGGGGGCCTGCTCCACTCTGAGCGCTGTGCCGCTGCTGCAGACAGATAAGATATTGCTCATTTACTCAACTACCCACTTTACACATGGAAAGGATACGATCCCCATTTTACACATGGAAAACCGAAGCTCAGAAAGTTTATTCAACTTGCTCAGAGTTACATATCCAGGAAGAGTCAGCAGAGAGTTGAGCCCAGTCCTTATGACCCCAAACCCACACCCTTCTCACTTAGCACACTTCCTCCACAGGAGAGAACTGGGCTACGTGAGGGCTTCGCTCTCAAGCTGATTCTCCAAAGTCCACGTTGTGTGTGTGGACTGATTCATTTGGCAAAATTACGTTTTAAAGCAAATGCCCATAAGCAAACTCTAACTTCTATTCGACCTGCACTATAAAATTAAAAATATATATATTTCCCTTGTAAAAAAGTCCCTCATAAGACCAAGATGGAAACTTTTTAGCACAACAACTGTAACAGACCCCTAGAACATGTTACTCAAAGGATGGTCCACAGACCAGCAGCAACAGCTGGGAGCTCTTTAAAATTGCGGAATCTCAGGGCCCACCCTACCGGATCAGAATCTACATTTTAATATGATCAGGTAATTTGTATGTGCACTGCAGTTTCACAAGCACTGCCCTGGGCTTCTCAAACCTTTATAGCATGTCCCCCAATTGTCCCCTGTGTTATTTATCTCACCACCCCGCCTCCTTTCCTAGACTCCAGACAGTCTTTCTATGCATCGGATTTCCACGATGTCACTCTTGCCCATTGGTTTGAGTAGATTACACAGTGCCATGCCTACGGTAGGTCTCCCTAAATGTGACTGACAGAATGAATACTGACAACCAAGCTCAGGGCCACAATCCAGCCATGATGTACAAATTGGTTTCCACAAATTGAACCAAGAATTTATTCTAGTTGTTCTAAACCCTGGATGCACGTTAGAATCACTGGGGGCACTTTTAGAAAATGCTGATGTCCAGATTCCACCTAAGCCCAACTGAATCAGATTCTAGTGTGGAATAGAGTTGAGAGCCTGGCCTAGCCTATCCATTATAGGGAATATAGTGAATGTATAATGGATATCCAATATAGTGACTAGTCCTGTGCATAATAGATGCTCAATAAGTGCTTGTCGAATGAATGAACCCATTAAATTTGAAATCCCATTATTTACTTATAGTGACATTTACTCTCACTGAGAATCCAGAGTTTTCATTCAAGTCTCTTATCCAACTGGAATTTTGCTTTCCCTAACTTGACTGCAGAGCTGCAAACCCAACCCACAGAAGACTGAAGTCACATGGGTCAGCCAAACTAAGACCAGAAGAATCACCCAGCTGATGTGTATATCCAAGCAATAAGAAATGCTTATTGTTTTAAGATGAATTTTAGGACAGTTTGATATGCAACAATAGCCAAGCGAGGCAAGGCAAATGACCACTGGGCCAGTTTCTTTAAGGTCAGAATGGTTTAACTTGGTGAAGGAGGTTAAGTGTTAGCTTCCTGGTTCCACATCAGGAGAAAATTCAGCTCTATAAAAGCTAGCAGTTTCTTCTTGTGAATTGCGACAACATGATGAACCTTGAGGGCATCGTGACAAGTGAAATAAGTCAGACAGAGAAAGATAAATACATATGATCTCACTTATATGTGGAGTCAAAAAACAAAAATGAAGGGCCAGTCCGGTGGCGTAGTGGTTAAGTTCATGTGCTCTGCCTCGGCAGCCCGGGGCTTACCAGTTCAGATCCCAGGTGCAGACCTACACACCACTCATCAAGCCATGCTGTGACCGTGTCCCATGTACAAAATAGAGGAAGACTGGTACAGATCTTAGCTCAGGGACAATCTTCCTCAAGCGAAAAAGAGGAAGACTGGGAACAGATGTTAGCTCAGGACTAATCTTCCTCACCAAAAAAAAAAATTTTTTGTTTAAATCCAAGCTCATAAATACAGAGAATATTGATGGTTCCCAGAGCCGGGGGGTGGGCAAAGGGTGAAGGGGGTCAAAAAGTACAAACCTCTAGCTATAAAATAAATAAGTCCTGGGGATTTAGTGTACAGCATGGAGACTATAGTTAATACTACTGTATTGCACACTTGAAAGTTGCTAAGAAAATAAATCTTCAAAGTTCTCATCACAAGAAAAAAATTTTTGTAACTATGTATGGTGACGGGTGTTAACTAGACTTATTGTGATCACTTCACAGAATATACAAATATCATTATGTCACATACTTGAAACTAATATAATATGTCAATTATACCCTTTAAATATATATGTCGAAAAAATAGCCTTTTCTTATTTCCTCTCCCAAGAAGCATTAGTACTATGAATGCATAAATGTATTGCTTACCAATATATATATATACACATACATATATCTATTTCTATCATTACCCTGCCAGTTGAGCACAAAGCCATGAACAGCCAGTCTGTCCCATTACTAATCTGGTGTCTTATTAACTGCTGAGTTGAATGAACTTTGACACTGATCAGTTTTCAGCCAATCTGGCGGGCCAGACTCAAAGGTACCATCAACAGCATCTTCAGAGTGGTTTTTTTTTTCAAATATATGCAAAGTCAGTTCTGCCCAACTCACATGCAAGTAACAAGAGGGATTTCACCTACTAGGCAGAGGCCGTGAGCCCTCAGTTCAAGGACTAGATAGTTCCCTTGTGGCTCTGAGCAGAATGCTAAGGGTTCTTCACCAGAACACTTTGTAGACCCCCACAAGGCTAGGTACACATAGGACACAGCAGCTCCTTGATCTCTTTGCTAGAGATTCTTGGTTTAGGAGTTAATATTATGTGCCATTTGAATTTTAATAATGTTCTGAGCATCTTCAGGGAGCCAGGATCAGGCACAAATCCTGACAAGGTGGCTGGTCATATTACTATTGCACACCCACAGGCAAGCTTTCAAGGAATGTTATCTTTCCAAAAATTCAGAAGGAATAGAACAGAACTACCTTTGCAGTTGAGTAATGGCCCCAGTATTTGGTCCCTCCGGTAAACAGTGATGTAAGAAGAGGTGCAATGGAAGTTTTAGCTGAGGCACCAGAAATAAAAATGTCACATCCAAAAGTGGGCGTGAGACCATCATGGTGTAGGATTTACGTCAGAGGTGATCAAAATCTATCTTTGTGACTCTTACACTTAAACCTCTCATATCTCACACCCAGACTTCTCTCACATAAAAATAAGAGGGTTAAAATTAGGAGAAACATTTGAGAGACCTGTGGGTATGCTGAGTCCAGATGCCCCTTCAGGGGTCTCTCACTTCAAGCCTAAGGAAAGGGGCCACAACAGACCAGTTGGAGATTCTATGTGTCCTCTAGTTTAGGGGACATTGTGACTCCCACGTGGAAAATCTGGCTGGCTGCTTCAATGGCAGAGCACAGGATGAGGGTGTGTTAGGCCACTGCAAGGGTGCCTGAGCATATTCTTGGGGACTAGACACCGATCGCTCACATGAGGGTCCCAACACAAGGCCTTCTTAGGTTCTCTCCAAGCTGGCTGCCTAGAGGGACAAGTGGTCCTGAGCAGAAATATGCCAGATGTACCACCAGATGCCTAGGGCTGAGCCAGAGGGAACAACCAACCATAGTGGGAACATGGTCCTCACCAAGAGAAACTGCGGGTGAGATATCGCCAGCCAGTGGGACGAGCAGAGGTGGGTGGGGAAGGGGAGGTCTCTGAAAAAGCTACAAAAGTGCAAATAAGGGAAGAGTCCACTTTAAACACCTGCCAGACTCGAGAACAAAATGCCAGCTCCTGATGGTCTAAGTCAAGTTCAAACTTTCCTGGGCTTTTGTCTTCTCCCCTCCCCTGCCGCTGCCCTGGAGGGTCAGAAACTGAGGTCAGCAGGATGGAAGTGAGGTCAAGTATCAGGCTGGGAAGAGAGAAGGAGCAGCCCAAAGCAAGGAACTGGGCTTCAGGGGAGTCTTCGCAGGGGGAAAATCACTGAAATTTATTCTCTCACAGTTGTGGAGGCCAGAAGTCCAAAACCAGTTTCACCAGGCCAAAGTCAAGATGTCGGCAAGGACACACCCCCTCTGGAAGATCTGGGAGAGACTCTGTTCCTGCCTTTTCCAGCTTCTGGCGGCTGTCACATTCCTTGCCTCATGGCTGCATCACTTCGATCTCTGCCTCTGCGGTCACACTGCCCTCTTCTCTCCTGTCTGTGTAATGAGATCTCCCTCTGATTCCTCCCTAGAAGGAGGCCGTGTGATTGCATTGGGGCCCACTTTGGTTATCCAGAATAATCTCCCCATAAATTACATCTTTTGCCCTATTAAGGTAATATTCACCCTTTTGCCATATAAGGTAACATTCACAGGTTCCAGGCATTAGAATGTTTTTTGAGGAAATATTTCTCAGCCTACCACAGAGTATTAAGGAAATTAAAGAGTGTGTTTAAGGTGGAGTTAACATCTAATAAGTTAGTGAGGTTAGGTAATTGTCTGAAGGTCACACAGCTAAATAGGGGGTGAGTCAGGTCTTGCAGGAGCTAAGCCTCCTGACTTCTAGTCAAAAGCTTTGCCTCCCGCCACACGCAGTGACAAATGACATTGGAATCCTTTACATGCTATAGCTATTTTCAAGCATCCTGTAATAGTTTCCTCAAAAATTCTCCATTTGGAGGCTTCTAGGAAAACATGAAAGGAGATTACATTGAATTCAGCTCACTGGAGTTCTCGCCCATTTCTACTCTGGTATTGTTTAGAGACCTCACAGACCAAAAAATAAAATATGAGCTTTCTTTTTTAGGAGGAGAAGAGATGGAGATATAATAAACCACCCCCAGACAGTGGCCATGAAGCCCAACCGTGCAGAAGGTGCTCAAGGAGCACCTATTTCGAGCAGAACCACGTCCAATTGTTTACCAGGAAATTAGAGGGGAAGAGCCAGCAGGCAATTGTTTCCATCCTTCCCGATGACGTAAGTGCAGACAAGGCAGTGCTTATTGTGGGTCCTCGTGCCTTGGATGTGTGGGTCATAGTCTGGACTGGAAGAAGCAGGGAGGACTAGCTAAGCGCTGGTGAAGAATGAGGGCAATCATCAACATCTGGAGAAATCCCAAAAATACCCCCTCACTGAAACCTTTCCAGCGCAGATAATGTCCACTTGTGTGTCTCCACAAGCCCTGTGTTAATATGTAGCCAGGCTGCCAGGGACATGTAACACAGCCATCCCTCAGCAGTGACACAGGAATCCAAGAACCCAAGAAAACGGAACAGAGGCACCAGTGAGTTAGTGCGGATAGAGGGGCTGGAGAGAGGAAGGGTGGGAGAGAGGAAGGGTGGGAGAGAGAAGGGGTGAGACCACAGAGGGGCTGTGAAGGGAGGGCCAGGGCACAGTGTGAGAAAATATGTGGCCTGGGATGGAACGAGATTCACGGGATGTTGCAGGGTTGAGGGCACCAAAACAAGCGTGGGAAGCTTCATTTCCTTGACAGTTTCACACAGGACCGCCCTAAGGAAAAGCCAGCGGCTGTTTAGATAAATTGAAAAGCTCTTGCCTTAGATATCACAAGACCAGTGGGCTTTGCCATCTGTACTTATTTTAAAATCAGTGGGTGTAAACATGCTAAGCGCTAAAAATACGTCTGTTCCCCTTCTCTGTTTTGTAGACCTGACAATGTTGAAGTTATAAGGGTGTTTCCACCTCTGCCACCCACTTAGTGTCAATTCAAAGGTGAACCTGTTATAATTAGTCCTTTTCAAATGATCTTGACTTTCTTCTTTCATCTTCTAAATTCAGAAATATAAAATCTGTTCAAGGGGAATTTGCCTCTCTCAAAAAAGCTTGTCAGCTAATTATATCCTTGAGTTGAGCAAATCTTGGTTGTTTTCCTCTTCTTGAAATCAGAAAAATCATTCCTTCCCTTCTTGGATGCAGATGAGGGTACTCATACCTGGATTTTCCACTCAACCCTGACCTCTGAGGTCTCCAGACCGACTCTCTAACAAAAAAGGGAAATCGTTGCTTTCATTGATTTTGTACAGCTTCAGCCTGACACTGAGAACAGGCACAGGGGACTTGACCTTCACACACGACCAAAAGTGGTCGTTTGACAAAGCGATAGAAAATCTCCTAGCTGCCTTGGACCAGTGAGGGCTCTCACCTCAATCCTGAGCTCACTCTTTTTATGGCAGCCAAAGTCCTGTTCGTTAGGAGCTCCTGGTCTTTGCTGACTTGTCCCGTATTACCCTATTTTCCATGTCAGTTTCCAGTGTAAAATCAAATGACAGCTAACCTTATAGCGTTTTCAGGTCATAATGATGTTACCTTTCAACAGCCACATTGGGATTTTTTCAAATTTATTTATTTATTTATTTCAGACAATATTGGTTTATAACATTATATAAATTTCATGTGGACATCATATTTCAACTTGTGTATACAGGACGGTTGCCATCCGTCACTGTGCACATATGCCCCTGTAAGTGAACGTAAGTGAGCCCATCATTTTACGCTAAATGACACCAGCCCATCCTCTGTGAGACTACTCACTGCTCTGCACGTCCTCAAAAATAATTCACATTCGGGCCCGCCCGGTGGCGCAGTGGTTAAGTGCGCACGTTCTGCTTCTCTGCAGCCCAGGGTTCACCGTTCAGATCCCGGGTGCGGACATGGCACCGCTTGTCAAGCCATGCTGTGGTAGGCATCCCACGTATAAAGTAGAGGAAGATGGGCATGGATGTTAGCTCAGGGCCAGTCTTCCTCAGTGAAAAGAGGAGGATTGGCAGTAGTTAGCTCAGGGCTAATCTTCCTCAAAAAAAAAAAAAAATAATGCACATGCTCTCCTGATTTATGCCCTCTACTTATGCATGTACTCCTCTATAGCTTAATCAATCAAACCTTTGTTCTATGAGTTTCTCTCCAGGAACAGGCTGACCACAGGCGGGAAACATACCTAAAAATATTCATCATTACTGACAGAAGAAAAGAACAATGAAAAACCCTGGAGTCCATCCTGCCTGAGGGCCAACATGTCTAAACCCCCTCCTTACTGCCCATTTTCCCTATGTAACTGCCTCAAGATTCTGCAATCCTTGAGGATGGTTTCTCTGAGACATTGGTCTGCCATCTTCCTGATTATGCCGGCCACTCGAATTAAAGCTTCTTTTCTCAATCCCTAATTTGTTATGACTGATTGATTCATACTGTGGCTAGTGGAGCAAGCCCAGGGCTCATATCACCCCTTTCCCATTTCACCCTCCCCCTACACCCTTCCCCTCTAGTAACCACCAATTTGTTCTCTGTATCTTTCTGTTTGTTGTTGTTTCTATTTTCCACGTATGAGTGAAATCATACAGTATTTGTCTTTTTCTGCCTGACCTATCTCGCTTAGCATAATATCCTCAAGGTCCATCTCTTTTGTAAGAAATGGTGAGATTTAATGATTTTCATGGCTGAGTAGTATTCCCTTATATATGTATCACATCTTCTCTATCCATCCATTGATGGGCACTTAGGTTGCTTCGACATCTTGCCTATTGTGAATAATGCTTCAGTGAACATACAGGTGACTATATCGTTGAAAATTAGTATTTTCATGTTCTTTGGATAAATACCCAGAAGTAGAATGGCTAGAACATATGATATTTCTGTTTTCAATTTTTTGAGGAATCTCCATACTGCGTTCCACAGTGGCTGCACCCTTTTGCATTCCCACCAGCAGTGTGTGAGGGTTTCCTTTTCCTTCCACACCCTCTCCAATACTTCTTATTTCTTGTATATTTAATAATAGCCATTCTGATATGAGACATGAGGTGATTGCTCATTGTGGTTTTGATTTGCATTGCCCTAATAATTAGTGATGTTGAACATCTTTTCATGTGTCTGGTGGCCATCTGTATATCTTCTTTGGAAAAATGTCTGTTCAGATCCTCTGCTTATTTTTTTTTAAAGATCGGCACCTGAGCTAACATCTGTTGCCAATCTTCCGGGTTTGTTTTCCTTCTTCTCCCCAAAGCCCCCAGTACATAGTTATATATTCTAGTTGTAGATCCTTCTGGTTGTGCTATGTGGGATGCTGCCTCAGCACGGCCTGATGAGCAATGCCATGTCTGTGCCCAGGATCTGAACCAGCGAAACCTTGGGCCACCGCAGTGGAGTGAGCAAACTTAACCACTCAGCCACGGGGCCGGCCCCTCTACCCATTGTTTAATCAGGTTGTTTTGTTGTTGTTGTTGTTGAGTTGTATGAGTTACAAAAGACCTCAAACAGCCAAAGCAATTCTAAGAAAAAAAGGACAAATCTGGAGGTATCACTCTCCCTGATTTCAAAACATACTGCAAAGCTATAGTGACCAAAACAGCATGGTACTGGCACAAAAACAGACACACAGATCAATGGAACAGAATCAAAAGCCCAGAAATTAAAACCCACATATCTATAGACAGCTAATTTTTGACAGAAGAGCCAAGAACACACAATGGAGAAAGGAAAGTCTCTTCAATAAATGGTGTTGGGAGAACTGGACAGTCACATATAAAAGAATGAAAGTAGACCACTTTCTTATACCATACACAAAAATTAACTCAAAATGGACTAAAGACTTGATGTAGGACCTGAAACCATAAAACTCCTAGAAGGAAACATAAGCAGTATACCCTTTGACATGGGTCTTACCAGCATCGTTTTGAATACCATGTCATCTCAGGCAAGGGAAACAAAAGAAAAAATAAACCAAAGGGACTCATTAAACTAAAAAGCTGCTGCACAGCAAAGAAAACCATCAACAAGACAAAAAGTCAGGGGCCGGCCCAGTGGCTGAGTGGGTAAGTTTGCACACTCTCCTTCAGTGGCCCAGGGTTTCACTGGTTCGGATCCTGGGAGCGGACATGGCACTGCTCATCAGGCCATGCTAAGGCAGTGTCCCATATAGCACAACCAGAGGGACCTACAACTAGAATATACAACTATGTACTGAGGAGCGTTGGGGAGAAGAAGAAAAGAAGGAAGATTGGCAACAGATGTTAGCTCAGGTGCCAATCTTAAAAAAAAAAAAAACCTACCAACTGGGAGAAAATATTTGCAAATCATATATCTGATAAGAGGTTAATACCCAAAATATATAAATATATAAAGATCACACTGGGATTCTGATGCAGGCACTTTTGGCAGAAGACAAGGCTTGCTTAGCATTTTAGCCCAAACTCTGGATCATAAATGGTTGGCAAGCTCAACCTATCTGCTTTCCACCACTAATTGAAATGACAGCATATAGAGCACTGCCCGGGAGGATTCTGAAGCTAAAAACTGGGTCAATGGGAAAGAATGCCATGATCAATTAGCAAGAGTCTGGCAGCACCCAGGGTCATATATCTGCCAATCCCATTCAAGATGGAGCCATCTTAGAGTCAATATCACCTGATGAAATGCATATTGGTCTGGTGTGCGGAGCTCTGGTGCTCATCTCAGATCTGTGACTGACCTTCTGTGATTTAAGACAACAATATCTCATTGCTTCACTTCCTCCTGCAGGAAAACATTCTGTTGACAATAACCCCTCTCAGAGGTGCTTGACAATGAATGGGTTAATTTAAAAGCACTTAGAGCTCTTCGAAGCAAAAGCACTACATAAATCCTAAGCAATAGTACCATTATCGTCTGGATTACCTATATAAAGAAACATGTCTCTTAGATCCCTGGATTTCTTTAGCGGGATTCAAGTCTTGTGAGATATAAATAAATTGCTGTCATAAAAGGCTAAGACGAGCTGCCCAATAAGAATACCATATTCTTGAATCTATAATTGAAGAGTTTAACACGGTCTGTTAACCTCACCTGGTCAAATCTCTGGCATGCCGACAAAGAGAACACAATAAAGGTGGATGTGATCCTCTCAAGCACAGACAAGAGATGGCCTCTTACTTTCATTCCGTGAGATTACTGGAGCCTGGAGCTCCACCATATGCCTCACTGGGCCAGCATTCCTGTGGCCATTGTCATTATTCTCAGCCACTTGAGTTAGCTCTGCATCCAAGGAGCAGGGTTAATCAATAGACTCACCAAAAAAACTCACCCCATGGCTCAGCAGTGGCCTCAGAGCAGCAGATATAGGACTTCTGTAGCTGGCACCCTGGACAGGAAGCAAATGTCTGCAATGACCTATAACGGGTATGTATCACAGGCTTTTAGGAAAATAAAGAATATGAAAAAAACTCTCTTGAAAATGCTGTGCTATTATTACAGCGACAACGATAGAAAGCAAACATGTAATGCAGTTTTGGCTGGATAATACCGAGAACCCTGGAACTGGAGAGATGAAACCCAGCTCCTTTCCTTGCCCTGCTCTCTACTGGCTGGGCAGCCTAGGATGCATCACTTTACCTTCCCATCTCCTCCTCATTGGCACAGGAAGAAACTAGACTGGATGATCTCTAAGGTTCTTCCAGTTCTAACTTTCTGTGAATCCATGATTCTAGTTCTAGGTACTAGGCAAGGTGACAAGACCTGTTAGCACAACTTTTAGCCTTCTGAAATCCATATGGTACCTTTTCACCCTGAAGGTATTTAACCACAGTGGTTGGGCATTTCTAGGTGTCAGAGCCACCTGGGGAAAAAATGCATCAACACAGCCTCACTGAGGAAGCAGGAGTCTGCTCTGTCCCCTCTCCCAACACTGGAACCAGTGAGGCAGAAGGGCAAACCCATTCATACACTGTCAAGGATGAGGGAGAACAAGTGGGTCACTTCCAATGAGACCATAAACTGAAGAGACCCAGATACCAAGAGTTTTACAAACATAGATAAGAAATTGGGAAACCGAGTATGCCAAAGCCACACTCAGTGGGAGGACCTCTCTGCATAACTTTCTGTGAGTCAAAGGAATTAAATAGCAGGACTTCCCCTGACCTCTCCTCCAACAGGCTGTCCACTCTAAAGGCCTGGAGCTCAGGAAGGAGGAGGGCAACCTCTACAAGTGGGCGGAGGCTCTCTTTCCCTCTGCTGAGGGATGGAGTGTGGGCAGGGACACACGGCATGACTCCTGGAGAGACCACAGAAGACTTCTTTCTGGGGCAAGGTTCCCCTTTGGCCATTTTTGGGGTCAGGACACTGACCCAGGAAGTCAGCACTAGATTTGGCTTTGACAGGTTAGGCTCCTAATAAATGGCAGTTTAAATAAATTGAAATATGGCTTAAGCCTTTGCGTAGCACTTCAGCGTGAGTGGTTTCCAAAACATGAAACAAGTATTGTGTAAAAGCCCTCTAATAAAAACCCCGAGTCAGCTGATTTACTTCAAACTTTAGAGAACTGTCGTGGCCCTTCACCATTCTTTCTCATTCTGAGGAGCTCTTCTAAACTTTGTTTTCAGTCAGGAACTGAAGCCCTTTTGAATTGCTTCAGCATACAGATTTTTTTTTAAATCTTGTTTTAAGTGGTTTCACATCTGATTTTGAAAAAGATATTTCCCCATGATCTTCCAAATGGCTTTCACCTAATACACGGCCGCACGTGGACATGGTGCTTTATGGTTCAAAGTGCATGTCCCAGTGGGCTGTCTCTTAGACTCCCTCCAACTATCGCCATGTTACAAATGCAGAATCTGCCTCTGTGAGGGTTGGTGGCCCGGCCCAGCCCTGCCGAATGCTTATTTCGCTCTAAGGATAACCTTGTAAAACTTCAACCGTCTTCCTGTCCCCTGAGGAAATCCTGGGATGGCTTTGCCAAAAAGTTCCTTACCAGTGTTTGTTTATACTTATTTCTGGGAGCTACAGGCTGAAAAGGAAGAGCTGCATTTATGATCAGTTTTTCTTTTGAAACTCAAATAAACCTCATACAAACTCAAGATAATAACGTGGATTCAACTAACCAAACATGTTACTATAATTGCTTTCTGGAGGAGGATTGGAAAAAAGCGTGAGTCAGCAGAACTTGTTGAAACTTCTTTGTTATGGATTGGTTGGGCCAGCTCTCACCCAAACTGCCAAGCGTCAATGCCCCTATTCGGGCTTCTGGTGTCTCTCAGCTCATCTCTCCAAGTAGTGGGGGCCTCTCCTGCCCACGGAGGCCCCTACAAAGGCTTTCCCATATTTCATCAAAATCTAACAAAGAACTGAAATAATCTGCCATTGGCCTCTTGGTGTGAACATGTTGCTTACCTTCTTCCCTCCCCAAGTGTATTTTATAGTTTAAACTGATTTCTAATATCAATGAAAGGAAGACTCTGTCGTCAATATACTTTTAGGCATTGGTAGCAGTTGGAGTATTAGGAGCGGTCAGGAGAAGGGGCAGAGAAGCTTCCCAGGACCCATAAAGAGTTTCTTGTCTAAGATCTATATCTCAGTGCACAGCTTCTGCCTCTGACCCAAAGTTGAACAGGCGCCCAGTTTTGAATGATACCCAAGAAGGACAACATGCGGTCAACCCAGTTATTAAGGTTACTGACTTCAGCATCCTCTTCTTCAGATTTTGCCTTTGCCTGAACTCCTCTGCAAGAGTTATTGATGTGTAAATGCACATTGCTATGTGTGTGAAGTAACGCGCATGTGTGTGTATGTATGTCCATGGAGATGTAGAATTTCCCAATGTGTAAAAGTTAAGCTGAATTACTGTTGGGAATAATAATTACTTACAGGTGAAGAACTTGAGAGGCAAGGAAGCTGAAGTGGCATGTTCAAGCCTTGAGAAGAAGTCCCTATGGAATGAGAAGTGGGTCACCAATCTACAGCCCCCAAGGCTTGTGTGTACCCCACCCACTCCTGGCCCCCGCTCTTTAAGCTCAGTGTTTCTCCAAGTCTCACCAACATTCCTTAGGCTTTTTCACATGGGTCACAACTGGGGTAGATTATTATTCTATTTACAGATTATTATTAGATTAGAAAACTATTAGTTTACTGAATTAGCTTACTCTTCATCAGTCCCTAAGGAAGCACCAAGGAATATGTTCAGACCTTTTGAGCACTTGCTCAGGCTTCTTTTCCACTCTATACCTCATTGCAGGCCCAGTGTGATGACTCTTTTTAAGTGTCAACTTGGCTGGGCTACAGTCCCAGTTATTCAATCAAACATAATGTAGGTGTTGCTGTGAAGGTATTTTGCAGGTACAATTGAAATCTCTAATCAGTTGACTTTAAATAAGGGAAATTCCCCCTGAAGAATCTGGGTGTGCCTGGTCAGTCCATTGAAAGACCTGCAAAGCAGGGCTGAGACTGTCCCAAAAAGTGAAGAAATCTTCCTGTAATAGTAGCCTCAGCCCATGCCTGTGACCTCCAGCTTGTCCGTGATCTTGATCTGCTAGTCCTGGATCCTGCCCTGTGGAGTTCAGACTTGCTTTGCCAGCCCCAATTACATGGGCCAATTCCTTATAACAAATGATAGATAGATAGACACACAGACATATATATGGATATAGATAAAGATATAAAGCTATATAGATACATAGATACACAGATATATAGATCGCCTACTGCTTCTGCTTCTCTGGTTGGACCCTGACTGATACAGATGTTAATACCAGGAGTGAGGTTTGAACCCATGAAGACATGGCTAAACCCTGACAAATATACCCAGGTTTCCCTAACATCCCCAACTGTTAAACTTGAGACAAAACAAAACAAAAACACAAGTGAGAATAAAGGAGAGGAAACAGCCTCATCGCCATCCTTCCTGGGCTTTGAAGCAAGGTTAGGAGCGATTTAGATAAAGGCTAACTGACAGTGTAAAGAGGGAGCAATTACAAATCTAAGAGCTGTTTTCTCTAAGCCTCCAAATTCTAAAAACATAGGGTGCCCCACCGGCAGAAAAATCTCCCTTCAGTAAAATGCCGGTGAATCCCGTAACAAGTTGGATCTTAATAAGGTGAGTCATTCCTCAAATGAAGGGAGAGATGTGGTCACAATCTGGAAGTCTCTACCATCCGACAGGTAAAGAGATCTGATGACTGAGATTCCCTGGTTTCTTGCACATTCCTTTCCCACTCTAATTCCATCTCTAATGCCCTCCTGCTATGAGGTGTCAGAGCAAGAGTTTGGTTTACGTCTTCATGATTCTCCCTCTCCGTTCCCACGAAGAGACCAAATCCATTGTCCTGGAAGTCATTCAGCTAAAGCATTTTTATTGACACATACTCTATTTAGGCACTTGTCTGGGTGCTGAAGATAAGTTATTGTCCTCAAGAGCACACTTTGTGGTTGGAGAAACATTTTTTTGTTTACTTTTATATACTTTTTACTTTATTTCATTGTTTTATTGAATATATTAGTAAGTAGGCAAATAATTTCAGAATCTAGTAAGGATTGTGACAAAAAATGAAATTGGGTCATGAGGTGGAAGTGATGACAGGAGGTGAGAGAGCACAGGGCAGGACTCTCTAGGAGCTAGGTCTTGGAGGATGAGAGAGAAGGAGCCAAGCACAGATCTGGAGTGTGGAAGATTGTAAAAGCAGCCATGAATTCTTCCCCTTCCTCGAGAGGTGGATTCTCTCTCTGCTCTTGAATCTGGGTTGGCCGTATGACCTGCTTTGGCTAATGGGACGTTAGCAAACGTGATGCAGAGAGTTGAAAAGTGCACCTACATTGGGGGTCACTCTCTTGCTGCTCCTGAGAACCCTGTGGCAGCCAGCATGTGAAGATGCCTGGGCCAGCCTGCTGGATGACAAGAGACCCTTAGCCAGCTGTCTTTGTTTCCCAGTCAACAGTGTGACAACCCCCAGAACGACCAGCTGATGCATGCATGTGCCCAACTGAGACCAGCTGAGCCCGCCAGACCCAGAACCACCCAGCCAATCCACAGACTCACAAGCCAAATAAGTGGTTATTGTTTTAAACCATTTCGTTGTGGGGTGTTTGTAAGATAGCAAATGCTCACTAATCCCTGGGGAACTGGGTACTCACGTGTCACATTTGAGATGGGGTCTAGGGAATTCTATAAAGTCCACTGTCTCTCTCGGCGTTCAGCTGCACCCACACCTCCAGGAGCACTCAGTCTTGTTACTGACTTACTCTTGGGAGGCGATTCTCCACTGGTGGGGTGCGTTTCTGTGTGTCTTGCAAGCAGAGACACTGACGGTCTTTGTTTCGGAATGTCTTTTCAGGGATTTTTGTTTAGTGAACAGCCTCAGAAGATCATCTCCAAGGCTGCCTTTTGGAGCGCAGGGTGAGCGGGCTCCCCGCCCACTGTAAAAGATGTAAGCTCCATAAGCTCAGAGGTCCTCTCCGTAACATCCCCCACTGCATGTGCAGGTGTCCTCGGGTCCTGTTTGTGTCACCCTGTGAGAATTGGGTTTGGGGAGTTGGTATAAGAAATCACCGATATTCTGGCCACTGCCAAGGCTGGGTAACAAAGGCGTTTGTCTCCCAATCAGGAGTCTCCAGTCTTCTGTCAGCATCCATGAAACTGTGGCAGGCTAACTTTCAAAGTGCAAGAGGGCAAAATCTCAGCCCTTCCTCAGTTCTTGACACCAATTAATCAAAATTCCCGTATGTAAAACTATCAGACAAACTCACATCAGGGATGCTGCCTGGTGTCTGTCTGTAAAGGTCCATTGCTCTGCAAATTTCCCTGGAAAAGCACATTATGTGCCTATTCACAGGAACTCCAGGGCAGTGACATCTATACACATCCTTCTTTTTCCTTTAAAGGACGTAAAGGTGTGAGGCCAAATCCATTTTTTAAAGCATTAAAGAAAAAGGAAAAGGTGATCTAGATACAGATATACTAAGAACACAGAGCTTTAAAGGCAAAAGGAAAACATAGCTGGTCTCTCTACTTCCTGCTTTCTCTCCCCATCAACCCCGCCCCCTGCCCCCTGCCCCAGGGAACACAGCAAAAAACGAAGCTGACCTGCTCAGTCTTCTGCACAAGCTCCATCACAGAGGCACATAGATCCAGAAATCAATGAAGCCAGAGAACTTTTTATTTTTTATTTATTTATTTATTTTTTTTTAAGATTGGCACCTGGGCTAACAACTGTTGCCAATCTTTTCTTTTTTTTCCGCTTTATCTCCCCAAACCCCCCCTGTACACAGTTGTATATCTTAGTTGCATGTCCTTCTAGTTATGGGATGTGGGACGCTGCCTCAACGTGGCCTGACGAGCAGTGCCATGTCTGCGCCCAGGATCTGAACCCTGGGCCGCCGTAGTGGAGCCCGCGAACTTAACCATTCGGCCACAGAGCCAGCCTCTAGCCAGAGAACTTTTTGTCTTTAGTTCTTGCTCCATTAGCTACCTACACAGAACTTTTCAGGCATCCTAGCATTTTAACACAATTCAAAACTTCATTTCCAGAGCATGAGAGACTTGCATATTTGTTCCTGACCTCCATGTCTTCAATTCAGCCTTTCCACCAGGAAGCTGTGTCTATACATGGAACTCATTCTCAGTGTGTCAGATAAGCCACTGCTCTTACTAGAACACTGGGAGGAGAAAGCTGATGTAGGAAAGATGCCGAGGCTCTCGGAAGAAACCCCGCAGGCTTCAGTTAAATGCCTGCTGGGACATCCTACAGATGAGCAGTTACTTAACCAGAGCATCTTAGCTGTGTAAGCGCCTGAGCTGAGCTTCCGGAACATGTCCTTGTCTTCTGTCTTTGGATAAATGTTTTTGGGAGCCAATATCTTTCCCACAAGGTTCAGATTCTGCAGGACGTGACCCATCTACGTGCTACATCAGCCATAAGTTTCTAATTCCTCCAGGTATGTGCTAAATTGTTGTTTCCAACCCTGATTGCTCTATAAAAACATGAAGGGAGCTTTTAAAAAAATGCTGATTTCCGTAAGCCCACTCCAGGCCAATTAAGTTAGAATCTCAGGGGGAGCCCAGAATGAAAACCTTGCTAGAGGCTGACATTGAAGTACAGTTTTGAATCCAATCAAATGGCCTGTCTCTCAAATCTGTTCCACTCTAGAGAAGAGATCAAGGGGAGTGTGGAGATATTTATTTATTTATTTATTTATTTATTTATTTATTTATGTAGCCTGAACCAGAGATCAGAACTCTCATCCATCCATTCATTCATTCAATAAATATCTGTGGATCACCTGCTAACTGTCAGGCAGTACCCTCAAGGAGTCACAGTCCACAGGGGAAGACAGACGAAAGCACCAGCAACTGTGCTGCCTCGGAGGGAGGAGTGCAGAACGCTCGCAAGAGCACAGCAGAGGGCCCCCCCCCCCCACCGTATTTGGGGAGCGCGCCTTTCTCCTGCCCACCTCAGTCCTTAGCCTTCCCACCCTCACCCCTGGCTCCCCATCAAGAGGCACTTGTGACTGTGGGGTCCAGGTTCTAAGGGGAACTTCAAGACATGCAATCATTTACCAAAGCCAGATGGTGCTTTTAATAAATTTTGTGAGTACCTGAATAGCTTTTTCCTTTCTGATTTAAAATGGAGATTTCCAGAAAGAACAGGAAAAAACAACAGACATTCCTAAACCCCAAGGTTACATGGAAATCAGAAGTGACACATTCTGAGTGGGTTTCAAGCTAGAGAACAGGCTGAGGAAAGGAGCCCCTGGCATCATCCAGATGGAGGCGGCCGTGCCACAGCAGAACCTTCTATGGAAAAATATCTGACCAGAGCAGGCTGCCAAGGAGCAAGGCAAACTCAGACCTGCAGAAAACAAGACCATGCTCAGACCTTGCATTACGAAATATGGGGGATGTGTTATTTGTTCTTAGGAGATGGGGAGAAACTGTCTTTGGCCACATTTCAGGGAATATAATTTGCCTTTTTTTTCATGTGCTGTCAAGCATCCTCCACAAAATGAGCCATACAGGCAGACTTCCTTTCGTGGAAAGCTGAATCCTATAGTGTACCTTTTTTGACTTTCTGGAATAAACACTGCTGTGTGCATGCCATTCACCGTGTGCTGTGACTAAGAGAGAAAAACTGGACTTGAATATCAGCTTCATGACTTGATAGCTGAATGATTTTAGGGAAGTCACTTAACCTCTCTGGATACTTATGTCCCTGGTCTGTAAGTTGGGGATAAAGATCATAGGATTGTTGCAGAGATTGAATGAAATGATCTGAGTAAAGCTGTTAGTTCAGTGTCTGGCACACAGTAGGTGTTCAGAGAGAGGAACCATCAGTATCTCCACAGTCCAATCCACACTCGGAAAGGGACACAACAGAGCCACTCTGAATTTCTGGCTTCCTGCAGCAGCGCCCTACATGGTTCTCCTTATCTAGTGAAGAAAAAAGAAAAAAATCCTCATTTAATAAACAATATCTCCCCAATCAGCACCGTGTGAGTGGTACTGAGCAGATACGGGACAATATCAGGAAGCTGACACACCAAAACCCAGCTCTCTCACACGGTCCCAAATTATGAAATGTCTCTAATATCCTGTTGCTGTCTATCTATTCAGACTCTTCAGCGTAATCACTTTTAAGCCAACTTTTCAGAAAACTCTGGGAGACAAATGGAGAAAAATATGACTTCCTCTGAAGTTAGGCAGTGTTCATTTCTTTCTTTTTTTTTTTTTTTTTGAGGAAGATTAGCCCTGAGCTAACTACCGCCAATCCTCCTCTTTTCCCTGAGTAAGACTGGCCCTGAGCTAACATCCATGCCTATCTTCCTCTACTTTATATGTGGGACGCCTACCACAGCATGGCTTTTGCCAAGCAGTGCCATGTCCGCATCTGGGATCCGAACCAGCGAACCCCGGACCACTGAGAAGCAAACGTGCGCACTTAACTGCTGCACCACTGGGCCGGCCCCAGTGTTCATTTATTTCAAAACCCTTTTCTTAAGTCAGACCCACCAATGTGAACTGAGGGAGCGGGCCAGGAGGAGGCGGGAGGGAGGGAGATGGTGAGGCTGAGGATTCTTTAAGAAGCATCAAAGATGAAGAGTGGAAGGGTCTGGATGCAGCCCTCTGCAGGAGGGTCCATCTGGGACTGCAGTCTTGTGGGCTCAAGGACGAGCCGAGGAGAGCTGCCTCAAACTGGTGGAGTTTTCAATGGCACGTGCTCAACTCAAGGGCCAGCATCCATTTCTCCAAATCTTCATAATGACTCTTCTTGGTGCAGAAGGACAAACTCGAACCATTTACTGAGACTGGCTCTGACAGGGACTTCCAAGAGTTCACCATGTTGCCAGAAATCAAGCTCTCGTGTCCTCAATTCCCAAGACAAATGGCGTTGCCTGAGCTTGGTTAGCAAGCGTAGCGTGGAAGCAACACTGGACATGGGAAGCACCTTCTCGTCGTCTTTAATCCTAACCTGTTCTTCCTTCAGTACTAACGAGGGAGTAGGTAAATTTAGACATTACTTTTTCCTGGCTTATCTTAGTCAGTTGGCTACATCTCAAGCACTGAGCTAATTCTGCATTTTCTTTTAAGAACGAGAGGCTACTTCAGAAATGTATATTCACTTCAAAATAACACGTAGGTGCTCGAGTCATCTGCCATGTTCCCAATCCCCCAAAAGTGAAAACAAAAGGGAAGCTATTATAGCGAGATAGCGAAGAAGCAAGAGAAAGAAAGAATACAAAGTCCTCATGGCTATCATAAGCAGGACCAGTATAACTAGTCAATTTCCTTTAAGAAATCAAGTCTATAAGTCATAGAAAAAGATACATCCTATTGTAAAAGGGTTATTTTAGTTTAAAATACAGAAATGTATACCAATTCACCAAGGCCTTCCCACTGGGTATGGGTCCATTAATTCAAGCTTCCCTTTGTCTTTACAAAAACATGTTTAAGACACATCCCTCTGGCGGAGACTGCTGGCTCTTCACCCAAATCCCTTCTCTCCCCTTTGACGATAAAAGGATTGTAGCCCGGCATGTTTCTGCCTCTAAGCCGTCCCTTTCCCAGTCTCTCTTGCAGTTAGGTGTGACCACAGGACTGAGTTTTTGTCAATAGAGTGTTTGCAGAAATGCTGGGTGCCACTTCTGGGCTGATGCCCTAAGGTAAGGGGAGGCCTCCTCAACACTCTCTTCCCACTTCTGATTCCAGAACCCATGGTAACGTCTTTTCAGCCAATTAGGTAACAGCAAGGCCTTAGGGGCCGGCAGATCGACAACAAAAAATCCCGTGCCCCAGAATAAGTCCTCTTTGTTCAGTAGCTCTAGTCTCAGCCTCACAGTCCAGTCCATCTATGACGTGCAGCTTCACTTTGTTAATATGGACTGAAAACTCAACGATGTATATATGAAATAATCCAAGGTAGCATCTGTCACAGTTTTATGACTTTCCCTCCATTTTTTACAGATGTCTCATCACATCTTATTTGACAACATTTCTAAAGGTACTTGTTTTTATCAAGTCTTTACAAAGCATTTAATTTCATTTTCATAGAAATAATTGTCTTCATTTTCACACTTATGTTTCATCCGTTTAAGGTAATATGTAATTAAATTCTGTATTACCAAACAACACAGCTGGCATAAACACATTGTGGAACACACTGACCCCTGATATATCAGGTAGCCACTGCTTCATGACAAACCATCCTCAAGAATGAGTAATTTAGAACTACGGTTTTGAAATTCCCCCTTCCACAGTCGGTGCTTCAGGCTGGGCTCTGCTGAGCTCCTTCGTACATCAGCTGCAGGTCAGCTGGGCAGCTCGGTTTCTGGGGGTCGGCAGAATGCTGGCTGAGGTGAAGGGGGCAAGTGGGCCATCACCCAGCAGACTCCCTGGGCAGGTTCAGTGAGCCACAGCATGCAGAGTCCCTTGAGGGTACTTGTCACTTATGCGACATTCTGTGGTTCAAAGTAAGTCCCAAGGCAGCCAAAACTCAAGGCTGGGGGAATGGACTCCACCTCTTGATGGGAGAAACTACAAAGTCATAATGCAAAAAAGCACGATGGGGAGAGGGCAGCTGTGAACATGTTTTATAAACAGTCTTCCATACCTGGAGAACACACAGCTGGAGGGGTGGGAACAGAGTGAATGAGCGGACCTCAGGAGTAACCACTAGCCGAGTGTGTGCCAACAGGTCCCGAGCATGTCGGTCAGTAAGATTTGCAGAAAGAATGGAGATCACTCACTAGTCTAGGAAAACCATGAAACGCCATTAAAGAGAGCTCCTGCTATTCCCAAAACTTGAGAAGCTTTTAGAGCAAGACGAACTGCTCTTACCTTCCAAGTTACAAATATTTTGTGGTAAGAACGATGTGGCAGAGAAAGTTGGTTGGTGCTCACCAAACATCCCTCGAGCATCCTACATTTCCTCCCCTCTCTGCAGGTATACTGGGGCCATGTGATCAGTTCTGGCCAAAGGATGATGCTACTTCTGGGCTAAAACAGTCAAAGCCAATGTGCCTCCTCAATCTCTCTTTTCCCTTTTAGCAGTGACCCTGAAATCCCCCTGGAGCAGAGGGTGTAGTTACAAGATTAAGGAGGGCCACCCAATCTAGACTGAACTTCACACAGGTGAGTAATAACACGGTGCTGTGTTACACCACAGAGATTTCAGGATTTATCTTATATTCTACCATATGCAAGCCTATGCTGATTTATTCAAACGATGATGCTCAGTTGACAATGTACAAGGACTCCAGGGAGACCAGAATGATCTGTGGAATGCATCCATGCTCAAGAATCAGAATTCAATGATTAACACATGGAATTCTTGAAAGAGATTCCCAGGAATACAGACTTACTAGAGTGCCAGGTTAGTTACATTCCCAAAAAAGAGCTAGTTTTTTTGAAAAAGAGAGAGAGTTCTTTGACAAGATTCACATTCTCCAAGCCCCAGGAAAAGAATAACTTGGGAGACCATTGTCCACATGTCCAGTCACCCCCAACTCCAAAGCCTTGGCGGGGGGGGGGGGGGGGGGGATCCTATGGTAGGTAGAAAGGACACAGTGTGTCTATTTTTATTTTACTGTGAACAAATCCCGTTACTCAGGACTGCTGGATACTCAATCTATAGCCCACCCACCATTTCCTGAGAAGGAGGAATAGGGAGGGGGCCTGGTCACAGTAGATCAACAGACGGGGAGTAGGAAAAACTCTACATGCACCACAGACCCTCTAATGAGGAGCCTGACCTCCCTCAACCCCAGCCCTGAGAGGCAGGCTGCTCTCACAACAGAGTCCCCCAGCTGTAAATGAGAGAGACCGCAGTCCAACCCTAAACACAAAAGTCCAAGACAACATTCTGAGGAGAGCCCCAGTAAGGCAGACAGTGCATTTGGTATAAGTGGGCTTTACTCCCTGCGATGATTCTTGTCTCTTTGTTGGAGCAAAGATGGGGTCAACTTCATTACCATGATCATTAGAATTGGAACAAGCAGCAGATAAATGTGTCTGTCCACATTGTGTCATAATGATAGAGCAATTACACGTATTTTAAGACACCAAAATGAAACATGCATTTAGAAATATTTGTAAGTCCTCAGGGGTTTGAGCATCTTCCTCCAACATGACGTTACTTGGGATGACATCCCTCTAAATCTGTAATATCCCCCTAGCCTGGTCAATCTGGGGTAAATGGGGAAAGGATCGACTATAATGTACACAGGTGAACAGAGCTCTGCAGTTAAGGAAAGGGAAAGGGTTGAGGAGGCTTCTGTTGGCCCAGAGGAGGATTCAGCAGAGAAGACAGCATAACAACTAAAGAGAGGATGTGAATGATCCAGTTCTCATACATTTAGAATCAGCATCCCGGATTCTTTTCTGACACGAGGCAGCACGATTGGCTCTAGAGTCCTGGTCACCTGACCTCACGGAGCGCACCTGCAATCTCCTAGATCACAGAAAACTCCAGTGTCCTTTCTCCCAGGGATAACAATAGAAATATCTAACAACTGCTCCAGCACAGGCAGTGGTGAATAAAACACAAGCAGAGATCGATCGATAAGGCGCAGGCGTGGACCAGTGTGAAGGAATGTCAGGCAGTCCGCAATCAACCACCTTCCTCCACATATCTGGGCACCACACTGGTGGCACTCGCACTGCCTCGCCCAGGTCCAGCACACTCACTTTTCAAAAAATTTGTTTCACCCCACTGAAAAAGGAGATATCAAAACCATCTTCTTAATTGAGAGGGAAATAGGCCAGGTACATTTTTAAATTTTTGTATGGCCCCTGGCATATTCAGCTCTCTGCGGTGCCTGGGTGGTGACTAAAGCAATCAGGATCTAGAGGGCACTGAGGATCTTGAGGAGCCGGGGGACATTGTCAGATCCACCGTCCAAACCTTCCCAGTCCTTACAGCCCAGTCTCGATGCCTTTCTGTGAAGTCTTCTCAAATGCCTTGCCCAGAAGAAACCTCCCAGAGGGAATTCCCTGAAACTTTCTCGTGGCATTTATCACATTCTGCCCTTTAAAAATGCCTTCTTTCTCCTCTCAGACTTCATATTCCGGGAGGGCAGGGCTCACACGTGTTTAATCTCAGATCCCCCGCAAGGCTGAGGATGGTGCCAGACATCTGACCGAATAAGTGAGTGCAGGTAGCACAAGTCCCGCCTAGGGGAGAGGAGAGGGAATGCAGGGGAAGTTGAGGCAGAAGAGATGCTAGCGGCGGGTGGGGGGGGGATTCATGTCTAGGGGTCAGAAGTAGACACAGACAGTAATGCCCAGGGTACTAGTAGCTGGGCTGTGACCCCACCTTCGGCGAGATGCTCCCTGTTTCCCCTGCTGGGAAATCTGGCAGCATCTCTCCCTCATTTTCTCTCCTTTTACTTTCCTCTTTTCTACTGTAGGGTACTGTGGTCCCTACAGAGTACAACTACTATAGTCAGCATTTTATAGGACACTAAATCAGTAAGTTATGGGATACCTACTATGCAAGGCACAATGATGGAACGAAGCATCATGGCGCTTATAGATTTTACTAATTTAGTGTGAAATGAAACAGGGACATTTTCCAACCTGGGAAACTATCCAGTTCGTTCCACATAACACTCAGAGAGGATTTGTCATCACTTCAGTGAACATTTTCCTGGTACAGGCAAACTTGTTTGTGAGTAAAAGCTGTTAGAGACTCCGTGTTGATAAGTGCACAGTGAGAATGCTATACTCCTACTCTGCTGGGGGCACTGTCACGGGAAAAAACGCTGAGCGATATAACTTTTGGGCTATGAAAATATTCATACATTTGATCACATAATTCCAATTCTGAGTCCATGTCCTTTGGCAATAAATCAACAGAAGAAAAAAGTATATATTATAGCACCATATTTAATACCTTAAAATGGAAGCAATCCAAATGTCACTAATAGGGAAATGATTTTATAACTTTATGGTTAGTTTGATTATAATGTATTATGCATCCTTTAAAGGGGGTACTCACAGGAAATTTGTGGATATATAAAATATTTATAAATAACATTAGATGAGAAAAGCATTCTTCAAAGTTTTGAGTACTACAGATATAACTACACAAAAATGCGTGTGCACATGAACAAGAGCAAGAAGATAACACCCAAGGATAATAAAAAAGATAAGTAGATGCATTAGGGTAGTGGATTATTTTAATGCTATTAAAAACAGGGGTGCTGTTTGGCAGTATTCCACAGGAATGGATGGAGAAGAGAAATAAGAAGGGAAATGAAAGGCTAAAGGGGAAGAAAGCCTTTAGCCCAAGACAAAATTCACCGATAATATAGTTCACATTCTCAGAGCTGCAATTTGTGTTTGGCATTGAGTATTTTTAATAAGAATAATGATTAGATAATTTGTAATAGGGAAGCATACTAATGAATGTAGTCTCTTTATTCAGAAATAGGCTTATCCATGAATTCTTTCCTCTTACCAAATTACATGCATGCTTGACTATATTAGGTATTTATGGAGGTTTCGGAGAAAAAGTAGTTTCAACGTAACGTAACAAAAATGTGTTTGGACTGGGCACTCTGGCTGAGGCCCTACCATAAACCAGCTGTGTGGAGCTGAGCAAGTGACTAAGGTCCCCTGGGTCTCAGTTTCTCCACGTACAAAGTGAAGGGCCTGAACGTCAGCTCTGAGGGCCCCTCGGCTGTGACAGCTCATGAAACTGGGAAATCTCATCCTGTCTCAGGGAACTTGACACAGCACATGGATACAGCTCTGCATTCAATTTAGGGATGGCCAGGGACTCCTGAGAAGAGAATTAGATGGAGGACTTGCCTTTGGGGTCCCTGACCTCACTGGGTTAGAGGTTATCACCACTCCTAGTTATTCATTTATCAAACTACACTTACATGGTACTTATGCCCTGTTAGGCACTATTGACAAGTATTAACTCATTTAATCATTACCGTCACCCTAGGATGTAGGAAATGTTACATACTCATTTTACAGGTGAAGAAACTGAGGCACTGAGAGATTATAACAATTTCCCAAGGTCACTCAGCTGGTAAATGGCGGAGGCAGGACTCAGTTCCAGCAGTCTAGCCCCAAAGTTCACGTTCTTAACCATGATGGGATTGGTTGGGCTGCTGTTTTCTGCTCATCTGACACCCCTCCATGAACAACTTTCCAGCCAGGAGATTACAAGTTCATAGGAGGGAAGAAAGGCTCAAATATAGAATTGCCAAGAGCATCGGGCCTTAAGAACGACTCAGAATACTCCAACCGTGATCATTAACCTTGATGTTAGATGAGCCTGATGGATCCTTGTGGATTAACTAGATGGACCACTGCCTTCTGTAAGTCTAGCGTTAAGAATAGATCCCCTGGGATTCGGAATAAGAGGGAAGAGCAGATAAACAAGATCAAGTGCCCTCCAGGGGGGCCATCTCAGAACACTCGTTCGAATAATGAAATCCTCTGCAGCATCCAAGAGCCAGCCCTGGTCCCACCTGGGTCCCAGAGTGTCCCCCAATATTCCCAGTGTTTGGTGCTTCTTCTCTCCTCTGGATACAGAGGGAGGGAGTCAGCGAGTACTTGTAACAACAATGTGAACTGTGGAACAATAGATTCTATGAAGATAGAATTTGGTAAAGTATCCGGTACCTGGTTTTGCTCAATCTAGGCAACATAATCTTTTTGAAAAATAATCTTTCCTTTTGTGATTATAGTAGCAATACATGTTCATTATAGATATTTTAAGTGATACCAAGAACTACATAAAGAAGAAAATAAATACCCACAATACAACCACCCACTGTTACCCTTATGGTGCATATCTGCTTTCCTTTTGTCTATGCATCTTTGTATATTTTTAACACAAAATTGGGATATTATTCAAGAGCCTGCTTTTTTCACTTAACAATCTTAACATCAGCTTTAATGTCTATATGGAATTGTACATGGAAAGCAAGATGAAAAGATAAACATGTAAAAAACTAAACTGGAAGTGGGTGCTTTTGCCTTCTAAGTATGGGGGATTACATAATTTCCGTCAGTGGAGAAAATTATATACTGTGTCATTCCATTTGTGGAGACTGGTTGGAGAACTGGACAGTCAAGTCTAACCCTCCCAATCCTTCTGCGTTCCCAAAGAGCATGAACTCAGAGGAGACAAATCCTTTGTTGAGTCTGGATCTACAAGCAGAGGGCTAAAGTCATGGAGGGGGAAAAAGGTGGAGCAATATAGTGGGGCCTGGAGTGAGTAAAAGAAATGTCCAGGTATCTACAGTGCGACTAACATCACACTAACAGCCATCCATAACCCTTAGTACGGACTTATGTACGTCCAGATGCCTCACCAGAGTGGTTTGAGAATGCTCCAAGGAAAGAGGGCCAGTGATGTGTCTGGGCTGCCTTGCGGCCTGGAAGATGAAACCTGAGGTTGGCAGAGCCAGAACTCAGTACTGAAAGTTAGGCCTAAGTTCTTAGAACTGAGCCCCTGGAAATTCAGAGTCCTAAAACAGATATTGAATTTTCTGTAGACTGTCATAGAGACCTTGAGCTGATTTCGCTTCAATCACAATGGATAGGGAAGCTCGGATGCCGTATAAGTTACATTGATATCCCATAATTTATTTATCCAATCTTCAACTATTATTCTGCATAAAAAACTATTTATGTTTTTTCACTCTTACTCATGAAACAATGATAAACACTATAGCAGAGACTGCTAATTAGTCACCAAAATCCGCGTCCTCCTCTTCTTCCTGGGCACACAACTAGACTACACCTCTTAGCCTCCCTTGATTTAGATGCGGCCTGTGACAGAGTTACAGCCAATAGAATGTGAGTGGAGGTGACAACCATCTCTAGACCAAGGCTTTTAAGCACTGGTGGGCTTCCTACTTTCCTTTTCTCCTTGTGCCCACTAGATGCAAAACATGACAAGACCCTAGGGAACAACAGAGCCACGAGATGGAAGGAGGCCGGATCCCGGAATCACTTCCAGCCTGCAATCCCAGTGTGAACTGTTTCATGAATGAGAAAGAGCTATTCTGCATTTTTTCGCTTATCTGGCACTGCATCTTTAGTCCATCCTAATTATACAACATCTGTAAACATAAATTCTTGCACACCTATCTGATATTAGAAGTCACTAATTCATGTTCAAGTTTGGAACATTTTAAGGCAGTTGATAAAATATTGCCAAACTGAAACCAGAAATTTGACTCTGATAATTATTTGAGGTCTGTCCAATTCCTGTAACTATATATAACAATATATAAACTGGTTCTTCAACTCACCCTTTATAGAGAAATAAAAAATATTTGTTGAGAATGACTGGACCCTCCCTCTGTATTGAGCATGCCACAGTTTACTATACACATTTAGCCACAAAGAGTGACTTTTACTATCCACTTTAATTCTTCCTCACTAGGAAACCACTCATCATCCTTAACCCATTTGGCACGTCTCCATCCTCTTGTGCCTCTCTCACATTGTTCTAATCTAGCACCGTCGTGTATGACCTGGAATGTCTGCCTCTGGCTGTTAACCAGTCACAATTTTTGCTTGTTTGTTTGTTCAAAGTGATTTTTTAAGTATTGTCTGTGTTAGGAACTGCATTACAGAAAAAGGATTTTTAGTGGAGTCTTAACTCATGTGGGTGGTTAAGTTCTAAATTCATCCCTTAAAAGCAAAATCTGCATATGTTCCAATCCTTGGAAGTCTCACTGAATCACCTACAAAGAAAAATGAAGGGGGGGCTGGCCCCGTGGCCGAGTGGTTGAGTTTGCGTGCTCCGCTGCAGGCGGCCCAGTGTTTCGTTGGTTCGAATCCTGGGCGCTGACATGGCACTGCTCATCAGACCACGCTGAGGCAGCATCCCACATGCCACAACTAAAAGAACCCACAACAAAGAATACACAATTATGTACCGGGGGGCTTTGGGGAGAAAAAGGAAAAAATAAAAAAAAATCTTAAAAAAAAAAGAAAAATGAAGGGCTTGGCATATTCAACCCTGTACAGAATGTGTATGTACAAAATGTATATTGTATATGATAATGTATGGCATATAATAAGGACTATGTAATAACACCTAACTTTATTCAATTTTTGTTATTTTTCTCTTCTTTTTTGCTTGAAGTATTGAGAGTTAAGAGTTTATTTTTCCAAGGTTGATCCTCTAAAGGCTGACCTCCCAGAAATGGAGTTGCTTTTCTGCAAAGCTCCAAGGAAACTGGCCGAAGCCCATTGCTTGAAGCAATATATCCTGCCCGGTCAAGCCCAAGAGTTGGACTTCAGTTCCCCATCTTGCCAGGTTGGAGCTGAGGTGGCTAATCCTGCTGTGAGCTGGACACAAACATTCCAAAAGGCTTGGACCTCAGCCTGTCTCCTTCCCACATCAAGAGAAGAACCAGTGATTCCCTAATCATGGAGATTAAAAGACGCACAGTCCAAGGGTTCCTCTCTGGAGTCTGGGGCCTCGTCCTGCCAGATCGCCAGGCCAACCTAGATGGTCAAGAGTGGACAGACACATCTTCTACTGCTCCTGTCTCCGTGGGTTTTCCCCAGTGAACACTGCTCCAGCAGATCTAGCATGTGCTGCTTGACCATTGGCCTCTGTTTGCATGAAAACCATAGACTTGAATTCGCAGAAGTTAAGGTATGGCTCTACCGTGCTTGACTTCCTCTCTCATCCACTCTCCAGTTTCATTAATGTGGTGAGTGACATTAATGGATGTTGTACTGTTCAACAATCTTTGTATTTTTAAGATAAATCAAATCAGATCACAAATATTCCTGCTACAGATATAGTATACTTATATTATACATTGCTGGATTTTCATTTCTATCTGACTTTTCTAGTTTATATCTCCAAATTATACTAACTTTATAAGGTGAGGAACATTTTGGAACAACATGGAACACTGAGGAATGTTGACTCTTTTCTATTCTCTTGAATAATCAGTTCAAGATTGGAATTATGTTCCATGAATATTTGGTAGAATTTACCTGTAATATAGGTGATGTAGGGGGTGCTCGTAGATTTTTCACTACTTATTCAATTTCTGTAAGAATGTAGTTATGGCCACGGCACTCGAGGGAGCCTTAGGAGACAGGTTGTGTTCTCATCAGCACCTGGTGAGCATTAGTGCATGCTTCCCAATCAGAATGTCAGCTCCGTGGGGGAAGCAACTGTGTTGGTCACACTGACCACTGTGTTTCCATCTCAGAATAGATTTGTTGAATTAATACATTGTTAAATGAGACATCAGGAGAATCTACTGAAAAGCTATTAGAAATACTAAAAATATTTAATAATATTAATAAGGCAGCAAGCAACAAAATAATTATGTAAACCCCTCTTAAATATCAGTATTCAATAGTTTGAGAATATCCCAGAATCAAAATTTCCACTCACATTAGCAACAACTACAAATAGCCTAGGAATAAAATTAAGAAGAAATACAGGCGGCAAGGGGGAAAGGGGCACATATGTATAGTGACAGACAAAAACTAGACTATTGGTGGTGAACACGATGCAGTCTATACAGAAACCAATATACAATAACGTACACCTGAAATTTACACAGTGTTATAAGCCAATATGACCCCAATAAAATAATTTTTTAAAAAGAATAAATATGCAGAAATTATAAGAAGAAAACTAAAAATGTTTGAAGGACACAGAATATTTGAATAAATGAGGAGATGTACACACTCTGAAAGAAGACTATATCTTATACAGAGGTTAATACTCTAGGAATTAAGACACGTTTTGTTTCAAGTAAAATATTTAAAGTAGAGTTGACAAATTATAAAGCTATATGAGCTAAAACAGTATGATGACCAAGTAAGATTAGGTAAATAGATAAATGGAAATAAACAGAAAGTTCAATATATATATAATGGTGGCAATGACAGTAATGGCAGATGCTTACACAGTGGTTACTATGTGCCGGGTGCTGTTCTACATGTTTTATACATTTATCCTTAAAACAACACTAAAAAGCAAAGTACTACTATTATCTCATCCTCTTGTTATAGATGGGAAAGCTGAGGCCAAGAGTGTGGGATGGAGGAAGGGGCAGGGGCAGTGTGTGGACTTTCATGTAATCTCTGTTTTTACACATTGTGCCATGTCCTCTCTCCAATCTGTTATCTCCAAGATGGCAGCCTCTTTGAGATTAAACCCTTCATCTCCTAGGTGAGGGTGATGGAGGTCATGGCCAGGTTTGACTTCTTATCCAGACTTTCAAGCAACCCTGCTCTCAGGGCCTATACCCTTCTGAAATGTGTAGCACCTCCAATTCCTCAACCTTTCATGGCTTCTACAGCTTTTAGGACTCCTCCTCTGCAGGTACTTGGGGTTTCAACGTTTTTCCTTTTGATCAATCTATTCACATTTACCTTATTTTTCCAACTTCTAAAATTTTTATGAAAGTCTCATCTATTGCTGTCTCTAGGATTATGTTTTAAGATGTTAACTTTGTTGATTTCTTTACGTTTTTTTTATTGAGTTTTAAGAGGTAGTCCAGAAAAACTTACATTTTCTTTTTTCTTTTTTGTTTGTTAAAGATTTTATTTTTCCTTTTTCTCCCCAAAGCCCCCTGGTACATAGTTGTATATTTTCAGTTGTGGGTCCTTCTAGTTGTGGCATGTAGGACGCCGCCTCAGCATGGCTTGATGAGCGATGCCATGTCCGTGCCCAGGATTCAAACTAGCAAGACCCTGGGCCACCCAAGCGAGCACAAACTTAACTACCCAGCCACAGGGCCAGCCCCGAAAAACTTACATTTTCAATGTACCATCTTCAACCAGAAGTCCACATATTAATTCACCCTAAGGGAATTATCAATGAAGAACACAAAGATTTACATTAAAGAATGTTTATTGCCTCTTAATTTATGATGGCAAAAAATGAGAATGGTCAAAATAGTTAACAATTATGAATTCATTAAATAATTTATGGTACATCTGTGGTGACCAGGGAGCTGTGCCATTCAGATCTCCTTCAACAGAGTCTCTGTCGGGGAGCATGGTTGACTGGAAGCCTCCAGCTGTCATCCCTTTGGGTCCACATCAGTGTTCATGTTGAAGCCAGGCTTCCTCCCTGCTGCCCCCAGACACTGACCAAACACGGAGGGGCTGCTGGAGCCAGGCCTTCTTGTCCAACATGAGAGCCATCCACTGGGCAACCTCTGCCCAGGACTGACTCCCCATCTGCCTACGCAAGACCTTCTCAGAACTATGCTGCCCTTCCTACCCAACCCTTCCTTCTACTCTCCTTTCACTGGTGTCAGTCTTGCATCATCCTGCCTGCCTACTCCTGGGCCCTCTCCGTGTCCTCTCCCGATGTGTTTCTTTTTTTTTTTTTTTAAAGATTTTATTTTTTTCCTTTTTCTCCCCAAAGCCCCCCGGTACATAGTTGTGTATTCTTCGTTGTGGGTTCTTCTAGTTGTGGCATGTGGGACGCTGCCTCAGCGTGGTCTGACGAGCAGTGCCATGTCCGCGCCCAGGACTCGAACCAACGAAACACTGGGCCACCTGCAGCGGAGCGCGCGAACTTAACCACTCGGCCACGGGGCCAGCCCCGCGATGTGTTTCTTGTACAGTTAATCTTCTTTTGTCCTCTGCTTTTTGGAGGACCTGAACTGACAGAACACCCACCCACCAAATATTAAGGCACTTTTCAAATACTAAATTTATAAGAGATATTTAAGGACAGAAAAAATAGTCAGGATACAATGCTATCAAAAATGCCAGTATTCTAAATGCATATACAACATGATCCTAGTTTGTTTTTTTAAAAAAAGACATACAGTAATATGTGCGTCTGTGTGCGCACACGTGTATGTGCGTGTTTGTCTGTGTATACATATAAAAACCTGCACACATACACATCACAACATTAAGAGTGGTTATTTCTGGGTGAATAGATTATGGGTGCTTGTTGCTGCTTCTTTACCCTTTCCTTTATTTTCCAATGTTTCAATAATGCACATTATTACATTTATAGTCAGAAACAAAGATAAAGTGTACACACACACACAAAGTGCCCACAAGGCCCCTCAGGTCCCCCTGAGGTTGGATGCTGTCTGCACGGAGCACACTGGCTGCCTCGTCTTCAGAGGTCAGCGCAGAGCAGGCAGGCACAGCCAAGCGGTGAGAAATACGGATTATAATGCCAATCCTCAACAGCTTCAAAAATGTGCCTGGCTGATTCCAGATGTTTTCAAAATCCAAACTGCATCTAGGAATCTTGATGAAGCATCAGAAGGGAACAAAACAGATGGAATGCCAATCCTACTGAGCATTGCTTGTTTTTGTTTCGTTACGTTTTAAAAGAAATTTCCACCAAGTTAGTATTTACCCAACTACTTTATTCTTCATTTTATTGCTTCTCTAGTAAGCAAGAATGGTGTCTTCTCCTTGAAGGACATGCAACTTTCCTCCCAAGTCTGCAAAAGGGATGTCAGGGGACGCTAAGCTAACACGGGACACACACACTGTCCTTCCATCTAGCCACCCTCAGGTGTCCCTCCACCACGGAGCCACCTCCATGTTTGCTGTTCTCATGAATCAAAATGTCAGAACACTGCAATACTAACAACAACACAACAGTAAGAACTGACATTATTGGATGACTACTATGTGCCAGGCGATGTTCTGAACACTTTCCATATATTAAAGAGCTCATTTAATCCTCATAAGAATCCTCCAAGGGAAGTACCAACACCATCCCCATTTAAAGAGGAGGATGCAGAGGTGTCGAGGTAAGGCAACTCTGCCAGGACCACAGAGCCCGTGAGTGGCAGAGCTGGCGTTTGAACACAGGAAGCCCCAAAGGGGAAACAAGATCGAGAACAGAAGGCTAGTGTGCAGCTCAGGTACACAGCGGCTGACCTTGATGGAAAGGAAAGTTGAACGATGCTGGACAAGCTGCAGGGGAAGTGCATTCCACTGGGAGTAAATCAGTCAAAACAGACAAGAGGATGTGAATTTTAAAAAAACAAGGGAGGAAGTCATGAAAAGCCACTAAATACACACAGAGACAAACAGGTAACGTGACGCAGACAGGCATTAAGTGACAGGGCCAGGGACGTAGTTGAATAAGTCCAACAAGCCATTCTGTGGTGGAAAGGGCCACGGAGAGGAAGCGAGGTGAGTGTGTGAAGATCGGATATGAGGGATGTGAAATAAACAGAGAAATCAGTGACAGAGAGAGGGACTGTCAGCCAAGAGGAAGGAGCGGAAATGCAGGGGGATAAACGCCTCCGCTCTGAAAAAGCAAGAGGCCCAGAACTGGGGAGCAACTGATGGGAAAGGGAACCGCATCATTTCCTTTTCACTGTTGTTTCACCCCTTGCGTGACGTCCTCCTCAGGCTCCCTGCCAAACAGACTGAGAAAGAGGAACTCCTCCCTCAGGGCTTCACGCGCCGTAAAACGAAATGGCGACACACCAGCCACTGTCCCACGGTGCATCGATTTAGGTTGGATGGTTGGTTTTCTGTTACATCCTCTGGGTTTTTAGGGATTCTTGCCATGAATGAGGTGTGATTTCAGGTGAGAAGGTGCTATTCAAAAAGGGAATTCTCTTGCAGAATGATCGTGGCCGTGAAAGAAGATCCCGTATGTAAAGGACATATGTACAGGGCTTGACTCTTAGTGTGTGCTCAATGAATGTGGCCATGAGGAGGAGGGTGTCCCTCTCCTAAAAAGTAGTCAATGGCCCCCACAGTCAATGAGACACAAGTCCAGGCCCCCCAGCCTGGCACTGAAAGCCCTCCACCGGCTAGTCCCCTACTTATATTTTAAAACCTTAATCACAGGATTGATTCACTACATTTTCATCTTGGCAGCTTTAATCCTACTCAGAAATGCCAAAAAGCCTGAGTAAGAAGATTTAAGAATTAAATGGCATGAGTTGCCTTCATTACAGAGCTCAGACATGGATCATGGAAGTTTACCTGCCACGTAACTCCTCCAGGGCCGGGTGGGCGAAGTGAGAAAGCACCAAAGCTGCATCCTGAAATATTGGTCGCATGTAACAAGATGAGATGACATTGCTGGGTCATCAGAGAACAGGTTTCTGTTCAGACAGTGGCAGAATACGAGGGAGACACTGAATTTAAGATCAAAGGAACAAGAAAGGAGAGCAAATGTCAGATAATTTCAATTAGAAAAATGATGCTGGAATATCATGTTTTAAGATAGATGGCCACACGTGCTCAGGCTCAGAAATAAGCAAACAGCCGTGTGTACAGGGCCCACGTGGCAAAGCCTAAGGAATCCGAGGGCCAATAAGAAAAGTGATGCAGCCACTGTTCGCCAGGAAAACTAAGACTAAAGTCACTGCGGTCCATATTCCAGATGCACAAATCTTGTTTTTACCAATCACTCTGTTGACTCAGTGCAAAGAGGCTACTTTTATTTTGTTTTGTTGTTGTTTTGTTTTTCTCCTGGCAGTTTCCGCCGCTGTGCTCAGTCCACATCCTCGTGATTCTATCCCTAGTTCCAAATGTGGGCATGTGACTCAGCCTGCTTGGCCATCAGAATATCACCTTCTTTTGGCCACAGTGATTAGTTCAGAGTTGGGTCTGTGGCCCAGCAAGAACCAATGAGATGCGATAAGACCTTTGAAAGCAGGAGAAAAGGCACCTGATTTTTCCACTGATGACATGCACCTGGCACTGCCCAGGAAGCCAACACTATGGAAAACAGCCAAGAAATGGCAAGAAACTTGGTCCTCACAACACCGTTTGAGCACTTAGATCAGACCGTACCTGAAGCCAATATCTCCTAACAAAGTCAATTGAGTAAGCCAATAAATTCCTGTTTTTCTTAAACCAGGTCGAATTGGGTTCCATCCTCAAGATTGAAATAGTCACAACTAACTGTGACTCAGAAGCTGAGCCTGGAATAAACTTATCTCTGCCAGAGAGGTGGATGGCCCCTGGACAAGGAAGCACACCCAGCATGCAAGAACCTTAACTCCAAGGCTGCGCCACACCAGAGGGAGAGCTGGTGTGGACTCCTAAAGACCTGAGCTCTTAGCACAGACTTGCTGGGAAAATATCCATCCTCCTTTGGATGCAGAGAGACGTCAGGCAGCCAGGAGGGGCAGGAGACCCTCTATATGGCTTCTGTTCCATAATCTGACCAGGGCCAGCCCCTCTTGCGCACTGTCCTCCAACTCAACCCAACCTCTCCAGTGGAACTTGTCTCACTGCTGTTCCCCTGACCACATCGAGTGTCCTCCTGACTCCACAGGTTGGCTCCTCCCTACCTGGCTCTCTCTACCTGCATGTCTGTGAAAAAAATATTTTTGATTGTCTCCTCTCATGAAAGGAGCAGTCCCATAAGAGCAGTCCCAAGCAGCAACCTGTTAAAATTTCAAGCAGAAAGCTATTGCTGCTGCTTCTGATACCGACCCTGATATGAGTTTCCCTACATTAAACCCAGCATATATGGGGTTAAAACCAAAACACTCCTTCCCTGCTTGTTCCCTGGCTTCCTGGCTCCGGAATCCACTATCCTCCATGGAGACAGACACCCCAAGGACAAGCACCTGGATTCGCCATCTCCTCCCCGCAAAGAGATACAGGCTGGTGGGAAAGCTGCTGACCAGCAAGGTCACAGGCTCTCTCCTCTCTGCAAGTGTCTCAAGGCCAAACACAGGCTGGTGGGAAAGCTCTGACCAGCAAGGCCATATGCTCCCCCTCCCCTACCTAAAACCCCTGAATCAAAGCTCTTCCTTTTAGCTGTTTGGGAAGTTTGAGATTTCAGCATTAGCTGCCCTCTCTCCTTGCTCAGCACTGTGCAATAATAAAATTCCTACTTTCTTCCACCACAGCTGATGTCAGAGATTGGCTTGCTGCACAATGGGTGAATGAAGTCACTTCAGGTTCGATATCACTCCTTCCTACCACATAGCCCTTCCGCACCGGGCCTTATGAAGAGAAACGTGTTAATGCATGCGGTGCACATGAACTGACATTCTCAGATCGTCCACGCACTGAGGTGAAACTTATTTATATCTCTATGTGCTCTTTCCTTCACAAGGGAGTCCGGTTCCTACTCGGCAGTGGAAGAATGAAATTTGTCCCAATCCAGTAAATTCAAACCACAATGGCATTTTTTTAGTTACTGCTATTTGAAAATGTACTCCCTCTTGGGTAAATATTCAAATTCAGGTACTTTTGTGCAGACTGACGATGCAGTTTAAAGTGCTCCCTCTGGTTAAACTCTAAGTTACCTCCCACCAGCTCTGGTCTAACTCGCCCTCAGGGGTCACTGGGCAGCAATGAGGGGGAGGTGAGAGTCCTGTGCATGAACAGCAGGGTCACCCCACTCCCAGCCTCCCTGACCTCCAATGAGAGGCAGTCACCAGCCTTTGCTTCCAGAATCATCTGGGCCTCTTGGGAGACTTCTTCAGGCCCTGACCTTGGGCGTGGTGGGAAAGAGGCCAGGTGCCCCTTGGAGACACTCGGCCTCTGCTCTCCAGGAACCCTCCACTTCTCTTTCCTGCTTGTGGTCAGCAGAGGCTGCAGTGGGCTGGGGACCAGCAGGCCAGCCACAAGCTGGGGCCACTTCTCTGATCTGCTCCATGGCTTCCTCCACTCCTGCCTGGGGTGGACTGCGCCTCACCTCATGACCCGGGGGGGGGTGGCCCTTTGTTCTCGGGGATCTGGGGGGCTGGTCATGAAGGAAGGAGAGCACCCTTCACACTCAGTCTCAAATACGGCCGCAAGAAAAAGTCCTTCTCATGGGCTCCATTCCCTGCACAGACAGGCTCCAGAACACGCGAAGCCCCACCTGCTTTTGCGGGGGCTTTGGTGCCTGGTTTCCTCCTTCCTTGTTTTGATAACATCTCATCCTGGGGTGTTTGCTGTCCGCAGAGCTGACACAGCAGGAAGCACACAGATCCTGGTTTATCCTTCTCTGTGTGGACGCTGCAGCTGGAAGCCCAGCTTCAAAGCCTTGCTCTGCCACTTGCTCTGTGTGTGACCATGAACAAATCATTTAACCTCTTCTACCTCAATGTATTCTCTGTAGGTGGGTAATATCATAAAAAAGTCAATAAGTTACGGCATGGAAGGCACTGTAGGATCATTCCTGGCACTCAGTAAGTGCTGGGCCATAATTGCTCACTGAACAAGGCTCGTCTGTGGGGGTCAGGCTGCTGCTGTGTCTGTAGTGGGTTCAAATAATTCAGCCAATGCACCTCCTCTGTAGGCTGACCCTGCATGCCCAAGTGAGATGACATTAGTGGCCTTCAGCAGGACTGGAGACCTGGCAATCTCTGAAGAGACTGCCCCACTTGGGTCCTGGGATATCAGCCAAGCTGCTTTTCTGAAATCTGGATTTGTAATTTTTAATTGCTCAGTCTTGGTTTTCTGGCCCAAAGAACAGAGCTTCCTGTCCCTGGAGCCCTCCTGAGAGCAGTCTTCCGCCTTGACAAGGAAGGCCATTGCGCCCTGGGGGTTTCCTCAGATCTGAACATCTGCTTCCCACGGCCACAGGCAGGGCACTAGGATAAATCACACAGCCCTGGCAACTGCAAGGGGGCTGCAGACTTCCCGAACAGGATTCTTTACCTGTTTGAAGGCAGCACAGTTCTCATCTTTTGCTTAGACAGCAGGGAGATGCAGAGAATCTCGGTTAGCAGAGACAAGCTGGGCAGCTGGAGTGGGGCAGCATTGCGCCCTGGGGGTTTCCTCAGATCTGAACATCTGCTTCCCATGGCCACAGGCAGGGCACTAGGATAAATCACACAGCCCTGGCAACTGCAAGGGGGCTGCAGACTTCCCGAACAGGATTCTTTACCTGTTTGAAGGCAGCACAGTTCTCATCTTTTGCCTAGACAGCAGGGAGATGCAGAGAATCTCGGTTAGCAGAGACAAGCTGGGCAGCTGGAGTGGGGCAGCCTGCCAGAGCCTGTGCCCCGGCCGGCCACACGTACACTGCGCACCGCAGGCATGTGCCTAGGCAAGACTGGCCTCAGCAGCTGGAAGAGGAAACACCTCTCCTTTTCCCGGGAGTTTTTGGAGTACAGTCCCAGGGAGCAGCCAGGGTGGGCTCCGGCAGGTCTTATTTTCTTTCAGACAATGCACGCTCATGCAAATCCCTAAAGAGAGACTGTGCACATGCGTCGAGATGGGGCACCCTGCGTGCATGCATGGGAAGGCTTGGAGAAGGACGGAACAGGGCAGAGTCTGAGAAGGCCACACAGCAGGGGGGAGAAAGGTGGGATAGTGGCCTGGCGGGTATGAGTGAGGCGGCAGGGAGTGGAGACGGCAGATGGATGGATGGCAAGGGGCTGTGAGATGACGTGGTGAAGAGCATGGTCCCATGTCAGGCAGCCTGATTGACACCCCAGCAACACCAGAGAGCAGCCATATGACCCAGGGCAGATTACCTGGCCTTTCTAAGCCTATTTTCATATCTAGAAAATGGAGGAAATAATCTCATATGGATACTGTGAGAATCAAATTAAATAGTACTGCCATCGTAATTATTTTCTCATTGCTATTTGCTAGGTTATAATTGTGGAAGCAGAGTGAAGAAAGGTATTCTTTGAGGAATAGGACCCCCTACTGAGTGGCTATCAAACTGAAGAATCTGCCTTTTGTACGATTTCCAGCGACGGTAGAATGCCAATATATTAGTCCACAGGGGGACGTACAACTTCAGGGGAGACCAGACCCTTGTGCTCCGCCAACACACACTGTCTCTGAAGATGGGCTCCGGGGCGACGACAGCACAGCGGAGTTGGCCCAAGGCCCTCCTTCCCCTGGACTTCATGACTGATAACCCCACCTCTGGGGAGTCTGATGTTCTGGTATGACACGTAGGGACCACACTGGAAGTTACGCAGCGGATGATGTGTAATTTGATGTGATCTAATGGAGCGAGACAAACGTGGTTTGGGACTCTGCACGTAAGAATGAGAAGACAGGGGAAAGGTAAGCGGGAGGGAGGGACAAGGGAAAGGAGAGAGAGGAGGAGGAGAAATATCCAAAACCCGAGTTGCCAGGAGGGTTGAACTGCATGAGCTTTAAGCCACAGCCAGCCAGCAGCAGAGAACAAAATTCAGTCAAGTGTCTGCTCAGCCCCTGGAGTCTGGGTGGTCAAACCAGATTATATCTCTCCTGTACACCACATGGGGTTTGCTTCAATGTCATTTTAAATGGTTTATTGTGGGAGAGGGTAACCTCAGTGAAAGAATAGGAATTATACACATATTTCAGGACACTGAAAGAAGTGTAGATGGAGGTATGCCTCTTTCTTTCTTTCTAACAATGGAAAATTGTGATTTCTGATAACAAAAAGATGGTCATAGTGTTTTATGTTCACTGCAGAGGAGACCCCGGAATGGCCTGCCCAAGCCCGCATCACCAGTCCTCAGGAAGACGCTCACCTGTGGGCACAGCTGGTAGGCTCTGGGTCAACGAGCTGGGCCTGCTGGGACCTCAGGGGCCATTGCTAGAGCTGTAAGAGCCTGAATGGAATGTGCTTGTCAGCGGCCCTTGTCAAGAGGGCTGCCAAGCCCTTGCTGGCGACAATGGTGAGTTTTCTCTAGGACCCCCTTGGTTGGGCCTAAGTCCAGCTCACTCTGCTCTTCGTGGGGGAAGCTCTGAGGGGACAGTGCTCCTCTCCACCCTGCCCTAAAAGCCAGTCCAGGGCACCCGCATCACATCCTTGCTGCCTAATGAAGAGCCACAAATTCCTCAGAGCTGCTGGTGGCAACTGTGCAGGAACTTTATCACGGCCTTCCTAACCTGCTGCCCTCCCACGCCGGTTAGCACTCGGCTCCCATACTTGCTTTTGGCTCCCGTCTATAGCTCTCATCCAGCTCTTTGGACTTGGAGCTCCCGGGTAAGAGTCTGACCCTGAGCACTCTCTCAAGACTGGGTGGTCCACCCTGGGTGTGCTAGAGAGAAGCATCACAAGTTTTGGTTCTTGGAGTAAAACTCTGTGCTCTGGGCCATGCCACCTGGAGGTGTGGCTGGGCTGCCAGATTAAAACTGCCGAGCTCTCTCTCTGTGCTTCTGTCTGTGGAGGAAGAGATGCAGGTGCTCCTAGAACAGAGGAGGCCTTCCAACATCTCCTGTGTGTCTTCTGATAATTGTAACAAGCAGTTAGATCTCTCTTGCTAAAAAGAATACAGCTGGAAGCTTTTAATGCCCAGGCTCCACAGTTGAAGAGTCAGCTAAGAGGCACTGCTTCTAAAGGAAGCAGATCTGGATGCATCTTGTGAAAGAAGAGTCTAGTCAAGTGTTACGATAAAGCCAGAATAGGAATCAGAACAGTCAGAACCAATGAGGACGTGCTTTCACTGTTCTTTGATGTCCATCCCTTCATGTATCTTTTTTAAATGCAGCACTTAGTAAATGCTTACATAGCATAGCTATTTCCTTAGGGAAAAAGGTATTGAAAATTTTACAAATCTGATTTGAATTTCATATACTGAAGTACATTTCTAAGTATTTATTCCAGTGGTTAGAACCCTCTGTGCATTAGAAATAACTAGGAAGCATATTAAAAATACAGATTTTGAAGCCCCATGCTCACTAATTCTGGGCCCAGGCATGTGTTGTATTAGCATCTACGATGTTTGAGAACCATGAGTCTAGTCTCTCAGACTTTAGAGTACATATGAATCACCTGGGCATCTTGTTAAAAAATACAGATTCTGGGACCTGCGCGGTGGCGTAGTGGTTAAGTTTGCCTGCTCCACTTTGGTGGCCCCGGGTTCAAAGGTTTGGAACCCGGGCGTGAACCTAGCACCATCAAAACATGCTGTAGCAGTGTCCCACATAAAATAGAGGAAGATTGGCACAGATGTTAGCTCAGGGCTAATCTTCCTCACACACACACACACACAAACGGATTCTAACTCCATCTGTCCAGGGTGAGGCCTGAGATTCAGTGATTCTAATAAGCTTTCCAGTGAGGCTGATGCTGCTGGTCCACACATCACACTTGAATAGAAAGCATGGACCATGTGACCAGCTGTAACCACCCACCTGATGGCAGCTGGGCCCCAGGTGGAGATAGGGCACCTGAGAGAAGATAATCAGACTCCTCAGGACTGGATTCCTAACATAAGTCATGGAGGGATTAACAATGGGTTTTACACACATCATCTCAGAATCTGCATATAAACTGCACAAGATCAATATTATTTTATTGTTTTTTATGGACAAGAAAACCAAGACTCACAAAGTCATACAGCTAGTAAGTGGCTATATTGGGTTTCCATTGCTGCTTTACAAATGACCACAAACTTAGTGGCTTAGAACATGACAACGTTATTACCTTTCAGTTTTAGAGGTCAGAAGTCCTAAAATCAAACCATTGGCAGAGCTGTATTCCTTCTGGGGGCTCTAGGAGACAATCTATTTTCTTCCTGTGCAGCTGCCAGAGGCCACCTGCATTCCTTGGCTCACGGTCCCTTCCTCCATCTTCAAAGCCAGCGACACCCCGTTTCTCTGACCCTCTTTCCTCACTACATCTCTAAGCACAGTTGGGAAAGCTTCTCTGCTTTTAAGGACTCATGTCATTAGATTGGACCCACCTGAGTAACACAGGATACTCTCCCATCTCAAGGTCTGTACCTTAACCAAATCTGCAACGTCCCTTTTGCCATATAAAGTAACAGATTCACAGTTTCCAGGGACTAGGGTACAGACATCTTTGAGGGGTCATTTTTCTACTTACTACAGTGGAAAACTCAAGATTTGGAGGCTGGAATCAAGTTCAGACCTGATTCCGGAGTCCATGCTCCTTCCAGCACACAGCTCAAAACAGCAGCTCTATTGAATGCTGTTGTTGCTGTGTCTTCTGGAGGCCAAATCAAGAATGAAGCATGTTTCGTGCAGCTGTAGGCAGTTTGAATTCCATTATCATTTTCAATTGAACTAAACGGTGCCAAAGTAGATTTTGTTATTGCAATTCATTTTACATTCTCCTGAGGCTCAGTGAAACCCAGTCCTTCTGTGCAACTGCAATACATTGTGATAATACACAAACATCTAATTGTGGTTCCTGGCCATTATTTAACCTAACTAAAAAATAAGATGGAAACCAAGGAACATCTTTAAGATTTGGTAATGAATTACTTATACTCCCAAACAACCATTTTGAAGCAAGATGAGTAAATGAGCCTTAAACATTCGACTCCCTTGCAGGGAACTTGATGACTACTGAGGGGCTGTGCTCACCAAGTCACTCAGGCTCCCTGCTGCTGCGGCAGCCAAGCGCTCCTGTCTGCAGAGATTCAACCCCTAAACTAGGCAAAACTCATTCCACACCTCCTGGGTGCATCCGAACTAGGTTTTATATATATATATTTTTTAAGATTTTATTTTTTTCCTTTTTCTCCCCAAAGCCCCCCAGTACATAGTTGTATATTCTTCGTTGTGGGTCCTTCTAGTTGTGGTATGTGGGACGCCGCCTCAGCGTGGTTTGATGAGCAGTGCCATGTGTGCGCCAAGGATTCGAACCAGCGAAACAGTGGGCCGCCTGCAGCGGAGTGCGTGAACTTAACGACTCGGCCACGGGGCCAGCCCCTTAGGTTTTATATTTAGAGCAGCAAATCTAATCCACAGCACTGGGGCTCACAGTTATTGGACACGTTATCCTCAGGACAATGTGAACACAGAAATATTTAGCGTGGATTCTCTTAAATCTGTCTGTTAGAGGTTGAATTGTGTCCCCCTCAAAAAGACTTATTGAAGTTCTAACCCCCAGTACCTCAGAATGTGGCCTATTTGGAAATGGGGTCATTGTAGATGTAATTAGTTAAGATGACTGGTGTCCTCATAAGAGGCAAGAGGCTCAGGGGAGAAGTTGCCCGCGTGACCACAAAGGCGGCAATTGGAGGGATGATCTACAAACCAAGGAACACTAAGGAGTGCCGGCACCCACCAGTAGGTAGAAGAGGCAAGGAAAGATTCTCCCCTATGGGTTTCGGAAGGAACCAACACTGCCAACAGCCCAGTTTTGGACTTCTAGCCTCCAGAACTATGAGGGAATAAATTTCTGTTGTTCTACGCCACACAGTTTGTGGTGCTTTCATCACAGCAGCCCTAGCAAACTGATAAGACGTCTTTCAGGACATTATTACAACTTATGTTTCTCTCGTTACAGAATGGATGTATCTCTGAAAAGGTGATGAAAACAGATCAGTGACCAGAATGTGAGTGGAACACTGGAGAGGTAGTCTCAGAGAATGATTCTGACTACAAGATGTTACTTAAAACCACAGAAATCTTGCCCAGACCCTCTTCATGCTAAAGTTGAATTTCCCAGCCTGTAAAGAAGTCTGGTTTCAGGAAAAGGTTCTAAAACGACTTCATAGAGCATGGACCCCAGAGACAGCTCAGTAGGGGCAGCAGCAGTCCAACGAAGACTCGCTCACTTGTAGAGCATCGACTACGCACCAGGCACTGTGTAGGGGCTTTACAGACATATTTTTTCCAGACTATTAGTCCTCCCTTTTGTAAAACAACAAAAAAACAACAAAAACCCTTTTCCTTTAGGCTGTGACCACCTGCAGCAGGCGGGAGAGGGATGACTAATATAATCAAATGGAACTCTCTTCCATGGCCCCATGCTGACCCTTGTCATCACTGAAACCGCTCCTTCTTCTGAATCAGTGACCTCAGTATGTCCGTCTCCCACCGTCTCCTCCTGCCAGTCCTTCCAAGTTGCTTATCCACCACTCCTGCAGCCACGTTCTAACCTCGTCAGCACCTGCAGTCCACTGAACCTCCTATTCACCCCATCATATATATGCCTTCCCCTATCCTCACTTGCTTTTTATGCATCGTAGAATCCCTGGTCCATCATCAGGCCCTGCATTCCTGCATCTGCTGAGTTTTAGTGGCACAATGCTGCTGGAGGAAGTCACACACCAGAGAGCTGCGTCTCACTCTGAATTCACTGATTCCTCTCAATAATTAGATATTACCTCTTAAATAGTTCTCAAATTACTCGTCTCTTTCCATTTTCACCATTACCACTGTTAAAAATGATTAAAGACGACAATTTAGGCGATACAAACAAACTTTATTTAACACAAAGCATTAAAGCTCATGAAGTGAGTAGTCTCTATTCCTAAGGGTCCAGAGAACTGCAAAATGGCTGGAAGCCAGGAAGCTTTTATGGGATAAAGAAGAAGGAACAAGGAAGAGAAAAACAGAGAGTGAATAGGGAACAAGGAAGTTGGTACAGAGCCCAGAGCTGGCTTCGTATTGTTACCGAAACCGAAGTGGGTTCCTTCCTGGTGAGTTAAATCAGACTCTCCACCAGAAGGAGTTGTCTCACAGTAAAGTATATTTGTGGCAAATAGGAGACCACGAGGAATCATTTCCAGAGTTCCGGCGTCCCCGAAGAAAGGGAAGCAGGGACATTTATTTCGGATGGGGAATGAATATTCAAAAGGGAGAGATGGGTATTCGCTTGCGCAGGCTCAGTTAGAAGACATTCTTCCACACACACTGCGGGTTACAGTGATAAGGCCTAAGCTCCTCCTGGAGAGATCTTAGCATTAAAAATAAGGCAAAGGTCATAGGTGTAGCTCTTGTGGTGAGGCTTGGTCTGGTTCAGGGAGGGTGGTGATGACATCTCCTTAACAGAACAAAAGGAAAACGAACAATTTGAAAAAGCAGTTAAAATATCCGCCCCACCCTTGAGTTCCTTGGGGTAACTAGCTGGTGACTGTTTGGGGGCTGGCTGAGTGGACACACTGCGTTTCTGGTCAAGAAGAACATTCAGAGGAATGTGAAAGTCTTCTAAATTTCATTTTGCTGACGTGGCTTTCTGGGCTGGAGTGGCTCCATTCTAGGCCTAGAAATGCATTCCAGGATCGCTTTAATCCAACCTGCCGTCATCTCTGTCTGAGACTCATAACAGCTTGTGCAGGTTGGCCTGCAGTCACTCATCATCTCCCTCCCACCCCGTCGTCCCCCATGGGTTGCAGTCAGGATTCTGACTTTAAAATGCAAATGTGCATGTTACTGCCCACTCTCCCTCAGCCTCCTATCGTTCTTAGGATAATGACAAAAACTGAACTTGGCCAACAAGACTCTACGGGGCAGGTCCCCCAATGCACTTCCCCTGCTCTTCCTGCTCCAGCCACATGGGCCCCCGCAGCCTTTCCCATGCTCCCTCCTTCACGCTTCCACTGAGCCCCTTGTATGCTACTCCCTCTGATGAGAACACTCACCATCCTACCCTCCACGCCCAGTCACCTCCTTGTCTTCACATCTCCCCTCCATCATCGCCTCCACAGAGCAGCCCAGCCTTCTCTGACCCCCTGAGGTCCGATCTGCCTGTCAGATGCTCTTAGAGCTCAAGGTCACAGTTCCATTTTTAACTTACAGGCTTATGTGATGGATGTCTTTCCCAGCAGACTGAAAGCTCAAAACAAAAACAGTCTAGCGTGCTTTTGTTTATCATTGTATCCTTAGCACCCAGCATAGTCACATGTAGGCACTCAATCATTTGTTCAATGAAAGTTGAATGAATGATGTTTAATTTTCACAATCACCTGGAAAGGAAGCTATTATCCCCATTTTACAAGTGAGAAAAATGAAGAAGCTCAGGAAAGGTAAATTACTTAAGTTGTAGATAATCAGAGACTCACCTAGTTTGTCTGATTATAAAGCTCACGTTCTTTTCTCTGTACTCAATTTCTCATGATACTCAAATGTCACAAAATATTCTACGCTAAAACTACAAAAGGTGGGGTCAGAGACAGCATGGTGCTAAATGAAGGTGAGAAGAGAGTCCTGTGGGATGCTTGGCTCTCAAAACTGCACCCAAGGCACCTCTACTGAAAAACCTTTGGGCCAGTCCAGTGGCGCCACGGTTAAGTTCTTGTGCTCTGCTTTGGTGGCCCGGGGTTCGCTGGTTAGGATCCCAGGCATGGACCTATGTATTGCTTATCAAGCCATGCTCTGATCTTAGCTCAGGGCTAATCTTCCTCAAAAAAAAAAAAAAACCTCTTTACCACCCAAAAAGCAATTGATCTATATCAAAAGCATGATATTAATAACTTCTCAATATCAGTAACTCTTCATCTAGTAATTCTGTTTCTAGCAATTTTAAGAAAATTTTGAGAGGTACACAAGAATTTATGCACAGGATGTTCATCACAGTAATATGTTCAAACACATAACTGTTAAATTACAATACATCCTTATAATGAATTTTTTATGCAGATGCTAAATACATAGTTTTAAAGAATACTTAAATGACATGAGAAAATGGTTAAATATAACACTCAGTGAATGAAAGCGAGGTAGACTAATAAAAGGACACTAGTATGACCCCAATTTTGGTGGCATGTGTTTCTATCTGTTCACTGTGAAGAAAAATAAATAGAAATATAGCAATATGTTAACTGGTTATCTCTGAATGGAGGAAAAAATGTTATTAAAAAGCAATTGACCACATTATTTGCTCAAAAGGTTTTTCTTGTATTTCTTCAGTTTTTTGACTGCTACTTCTAAATTATTTCAGAAACAAAACCATTAGTGTCTTTGGGGATTTTCCCTTCTACTAATGTTCATTTTTTAGATTATTTGTATAATGGAAGGCCATATAAAGAGTACATTGGACTTTGTTTCAGTTCCAACAGAAAAAGAGCTTGGAAGTTGTCACTCCAGTCCTTACAGAAAAAAACTGGACAAACTGAAAATCAATGACTTTTCTTGGACTCATCAGAGAACTGAGTTTACAGGGCAAACTGTCTCCCCAAAACGTGGAGAGACAGACAAATCTGGAGTCACAGCCAAGATCTACTTACCTGGAGCAGAAGTGCTGGAGCCATAAACTGGTGGGATCAGCAGTGGGAACCAGTCTTAGAGGAAGCGCTGCTTCAGTGAGCATTACCTCTAGGAAACCCACTGGTTTCTTATGGTGAAGATCAGAGGAACATTCCCTCATGGTCTGGCAGGTGGAGGGGAAGAGTAATGCTTGTGAAATATGCCAAGGGCTTTCTAAATAACAGAGATCTACTCCCGAGGGGAAAGACTTTACCAGAGCTTTGTCCTAAAGCTGTGGGGAAGGGCATTCCTCTCACTCCAGCCCCTTCTAGCCTTCCCATCTCACCTAAGACGGATGGGAAAGCTACCATATGTGATGGTCACGTGCCAGAGACTCAAGCCCACTAAGAGACTTGAGACTTAATCATAAGATTAGAGATTACTCCTCTCCCACATGTCTCACCAACATACCAACAGGGCTCCAGTGCAACAGTGGATTGGTGCTTACAGATCTGCAAGACACTGGTTCTCTCTGAGAAGGAGAACTTACGGAAGCCCAAAGAAGGGAAATAAAAACAAGCACCCTAGAGGAATTCAAAGCCTCTAGCACCAAGAGCTACAACAAACATGAAACAACCCAACTCCTAGCCCAGATGAACATACAGCTCACACTAGAGGCCTATTCATCTCAGTTCCTATTACCCAATACAATATGTCCAGCTTTCAACAAAAAATTACAAGCCAGGCTAAAAGGCAAGCAAAAAACAAAGTCTGAAGACAGGAAACAAGCATCAGAACCAGACTCAGATATGACACATATGTTGGAATTATCAGAAAGGTAATTTAAAATAACTGTGATTAATATGTTAAGGGCTCTAACAGAAAAAGTATACAACATGCAAGACCAGATGGGTAACGAAAGCAGAGAGATGAAAATTCTAAGAAAGAGTCAAAAGTAAATGCTAGAAATCAAAAACACTGTAACAGAAATAAACTGAAAAAATAACACCTACCCATATCATATTCAACCTTCAGAAAATCAAAGACAGAGAAGTATCTTGAAAGAAGTCAGAGGAGGGAGGGAAAATCATTTTACCTATAGAGTAATAAGGATAAGAATAACAGTGGGCTTCTTCAGTCACCATGCAAGCAAGAAGACAGTGAAGTGAAATATTTAAAGCGTTGAAAGAAGAAAAACCACCAACCTAGAATTCCATCCCCAGCAAAACTATCATTCAAAAGTGAAGGAGAAATGAACACTTTCTCAGACAAGCAAAAACTGAGGGAATTCATTGCCAGAAGACCTGCCTTGCAAAGAAATGTTAAAAGGAAAATTATATGGGAAACTTGGATCAACATAAAGAAAAGTGTCGGAGAAGAAATTAATGAAGATAAACTCAAATCTCTGATTTTTAAAATTAATTGATCTAGCAATGTATTGGGTGATCATAACATATGGGTAAGTGAAATGAGTGACAGCAACATCATAAGGGATGGGAGGAAGGAACTGGGAATACTCTGCTAAGGTACCTACACTACATGTGGAAAATAGTGTTATTTGAAAGTGGACTTAGTTAAAAATGTATATTGTAAACCTCGGCAGCCACTGCCACTTTTGAAAAAGAAATAGTTGACAGTACATTGGCGTAGGCTACAGGGACCAGGGCTATAGGCCTTACCTTTCTGGGCCCATTTCCTCATCTGTGAAATGGTAAGGTTAGAATAGATTCTCTCTCTCCGATTATTTTTCTGCTCTGAAATTCTGTGACTAAAAAAACTAAAATAAAATACATTTAAAAATCCACCTTCTTCCTTTAAGTATATTTACAAGGAATGATATCTACAAGGAGGAACCTTTTGAAAGGAAAAACCATCTTTTATAATAATCAATTCCTTAACCTATTACTTCAGTAATTTGGTTTCCGTATTTCCACACTGAGTTGCCTTTAGCAGGTGTCTCTCGTAACTATAATGAAATATTGGATTTGCTCACCTGCTTCAGCGTTCCTCAATGCATTGTGCTGCGAGTATGGAACACACAGGCTGGAAGGACAAGGCCATTTCACAGAATTGATTTCACTGCCAGAGACAGCACAAGACGTGCCTTTCAATACAAAAAAGAAAGAAACCAAGCTGCCTTCCTGGCCTAAATCGAGCTCATAATTAGTTTGTGATTACCTCCAGATCCATCGATAGGCTTTCCTTCCCTGGCTAGGTGTCAATACACTTCTGAGCTCAGTACACACTTTTATGAGCTACAACTTGCCTGTCAGTCAAAAAGTTTTGCTCTTCTAAATTATTGCTTAAGTTGCAGAGTTCATTAAAAAAGAAAAAATGGGGGCTGGTCCCGTGGCCGAGTGGTTGAGTTCGTGCACTCCGCTGCAGGCGGCCCAGTGTTTCATTGGTTTGAATCCTGGGCGCAGACATGGCACTGCTCATCGAACCACACTGAGGCGGCGTCCCACATGCCACAACTAGAAGGACCCACAACAAAGAATATACAACTATGTACTGGGGGGCTTTGGGGAGAAAAAGGAAAAAATAAAATCTTTAAAAGTTGTTAAAAAAAAAAAGAAAAAATGTCACTTGGGGCTAGCCTCAAGAGCTATGGAAGTGACCTGCCCCTGTCAAAATGAGAGACTCATCTTACTCCAGGTTAAGCTTCGAGAAAAACAAAAAGCTCAGTTGCAGGTTTACTCAATCTCATCACCAGACTTTCCTGCTCTAACCTCTTGCAATAAAAATCCCCAACAGGCAGAATTTTAGCCGTAAGGCCAATTTCCAACTTTAAAACCCTCTGCTTAGCGGCAGACAGACATAAACACGTTAAGCCTCACTGGACTCATACCTGTTTAAAAGTTACTTGCATTCTATTTTGCCCTACTGGGAAATTAAAGTGGCATGAAAATCAATGTTTCAGTTTGAAGGAAAGTAGGGTTGGATGACCAGACATTGATACGTTCCCTCCTGGATGAGACAGTTCTTCAAAGCACACTTGGCTAAATAAATTCCAACAGGCCCAAATGAGTTGGGTGCAGGCATTAGCTGGAACAAGGAGCAAATCTTCCTGCTTATTAAAGATTTTTGGTTAATAAGACACTCTCTACTTGTTATAAGAAGAAAGAATTTGAGAGAAAATGTCGTCAGTACGTCTCAGTTTTGAATTTTATCCAAGTGCTTCAGACCATAAAGAGTCCTTCAAGCCAGACGTTCCACTGCCCGAAGTAAAAGCAGAGAAATTCAGGCCAACAGCTCTTTTAGCCCTTTTCTAGGGCATTCACCCCAAGGGCCCTAAAGCTCAGCCTCAGACAGCAGCAGGGGACTGTGGGAAAAGGTCAGGCTCTACAGCCAGATGGAATGGTTTGCACCACTTCACAGGACATCAGGGTCTGTACCATTTGGATGTTTGGAACAGAATGCAGTTTCTTCTGGAGGGGAAAGAGCTGACTTTAACCTGCTGTTTCAGATGTCACAGTCCTATGGAGATACTGGGATCAAAGCTTCACATTTAAGGAAATGATTATTTTCTCTCCTCTCCCCATTTTGCCAACTAACATACAGCTTCTCATCCTAAACCACACTAAAATAAAATGCTCTAAAGTCTGGTATGTTTCTCCCTTTTAAGCTCAGCCCAAATATGATAAAGTATTTGAAAAGTAAAAAAAAAAAAGTATTGCTGCATATTTACCTCTTCGCCAACAGTTTACAAATCCAAAAAGGGTATTTTGGTAACAAGAAATAAGAGAGGCTGTGTTTGCCCTTATTTCTTCATTTTTAGCAGTGTGTGAGTTCAGGTTATGTTCGTATTCACAAAGAACTACATACCTCTTAAAAACACGAGAGAGAGAGAGAAATAGATAGATGACTCCTGGCTAAGGGGTGTGCCACAACACTAACGGAGTTTCAGAGACTTAAGAAGGTTGATGAAACTTGCACCAGATTCAATACACCTCAGTCACACACCTGTCCTAGCTTAAAAACTGCATAACTTTTTGTAAATGAAAAGGAAAGCTGGTAGTGGTAAGAGCTTTGTTTTGTTAAAAAAACAAAAAACCAAAAAAACAAAAATCATTGGAAATTTCTAGGACTTTGAGGTTCTTTTCGAAAACTTATCTCTGTAACGGAGAGGCCTGGTAATGACCAACTTAACCAGTGTCGCATCAGCAGAGAGACAACGTGACACCACGTGCCTCCTGATTTGCTGCCCTGGCAAGAATGCAGCATCACCAATGGAGTCCTGTTGCCAAAAGTGCTAACCTGAATCTAGTCAGGAGGAAATAATTAGAACACCGAATGATAAGGGACATTCTACAAGAGACCTGTCTTGGATTCTTCAAAAAAGCCAATGACATGAAAAAAGGACTTTTCTAGATTAAAAAAATAAATGCCAAATGCAACATATAAACATTAGATAGATTTTGAATCATTAAACAACAGGGCATCATCTAAAAGACATTTTGGGGGCACTTGGGAAAACTGAGATACTGTTTATTAGACATTATTGCATTAATATTAATTTTCTTAGGTGTATAATGGTATTTGTGGATATGTAGAAAAACGCCATTCTTAGAGGAACGCTGAAGTTTTTGGGGGTAAAGTGTTATAATTTCTGTGGTGTCTATAACTTATTGTCAAGTGATTGAGCAAAAGTACATATATTCCATGTATGTACACACATATATATGGAGAAAGCAAATGTGGAAAAATGAAACAACTTGGTGAACTTAGATGAAGGGTATACTGGTGCTCATTACACTATTCCTTCAATGCTTCTATGAATTAAAATTTTTTTTTTAAGTTGGGGGAGGAAAATCTTTTTGTTTTTCATGACATGTTATCATATCTTCCTTTCATCAGCTCTCCAACAACTTTTAAATTTCTACTCACTTGGGATTTCTAAGGTTTACAGAAGTAGAACCGAAGACCTTAGCAGGAGAGCCTTACGTTTTAATCCACGGCGTTAGGAATTCATTGTGAGAGGCTGGAGCTCTAGCATTTTCACAGTCTCACTGATTGATTTTGTGTGTCAGAGTAATTTTAAATAGCTCTGAGCATGGAATCAGAGGGCTTCCCGGTTCCAGCGCAGTGCCATGTAATCTAAATAACCTACCCAAACTACGCTGTTTGAGAGCCCTTTTTAAGTGGCTCTCAGGTTATACCGTGGCAGCACCATCTCCGGTAGACAAGCTCCCTCCCCACAGCCTGCTGCTCCTGAACACACACTCTGTTAGAACCATTTTTTCTTGTATCGTGTTGGTAAGTTTGTAAAACTTGAATTGTAAAACTTCATGAGGTCAGTACCCTGTAGCAACCCCAGAATCTAGCACTGCGCTATGGCACAATACAGGAACCCAACAAATATTAGTTGACTGAGGAATAGGTAAAACAAAGATCTAAGTGAAGATTTTCCAGGGGACGTAGTAAAAGCGAGCTTTAGCATGTCGCGACCTGGCTTCTCTGGCACGAGCAGAGAGGGAGGAGGACTGACGATAAACACTTCAGAACATCATTGTTGGCCACAGGAGCTTTTGTCAGAGGGCTGGGAAAAGTCTCCACAATACAAAATCAACAGAAAAGAAGTCTGAAATGATCATTACCTTGCAGCAGGAGCCACAGTTCAACCAGAGGCCTGGCTGAGTTGTCCCTCTAAAACTTAGTATGTTCGCTATAAAGCTGCATTAACAAACAGAATTCTGCACATCAAGAATCACATTTTATGTCTTAATCGAGCACTGAAAAATTCAATGATTTTTTCTTCTGAGCTATTTACAAAGCCTATTTTAACCTTTAAGTTTAAAAAATTAACCAAACTCTTTTCCTGAGATAAATTTTTACTTTTTTTGCAGGTAGCTATTTTAGTAATATTTGCTATAACACTATAACGAAATCTATCAGGAATGGAAAGGACGAGTATTTTACCGTAGCTGGAAAACTGGAGCATGTTTGAGAATTTCTGATAAGAATAATGGGACTAAGTGCCTCAAATGAAAATAATTAAGTCAACAAAAAGTAATTCTTCTTCTTAGATCAGCCTTGAGGACTGAATAATAATGATAAAGAAATATTGTATTAAAGAAGCTTTTAGTCTCTAAACGAAAAGAGAAACTGAAAAGGTAACTAGGACTTGCACGTGCAGCACTGCCACCTACTCAGCCAGCCAACGCCACAGCATGAAAGAAAACTTACCTTTCAAATGCACTGGGCAATTTCATGAACTCATTTCTTGTGGGGCAGAGAAAACAATCAGACAAATCAGTCAAATGTGAGGTATCTTTGGAAAATTTAATTTGGACCATATTTTCTTTCTCTTGCTGAAAACATCAAATATTTCCACACATTTTGGGTTCCACAGCTTACAAAGGGGCAGTGGGTTTCCCGCAGTTACATACTGTACCCAACTTTCTATAGAAAGATCAGACATTTCCAACCTTGCTTTGAATATTTCCTTAAAAATGCTTTAAAGGTTCCTTACAATAAATGGCAAGTAAAACAAAGTAAGGCTTTATTTTCTCCTTTTTCCCCTTTTTCGGTACTGCACGTTGGAGGAATAAGAATGGAAGACTTGTCACATCAGTGTTGGTACCCTGGGGACTGCTGGGCCCTCCTGGGTGCACCCACAGTGAGGCTGATGCCCTCCCGTCCTGAGGAACCCAAGATGGGCAAGTGCTGAATAGCCGGTCACGGCCACGCCACAGCACCGGGGGTCTGAGGGTGGCCCGGTGCATCTCGGTGCGCACAGGACTCCTGGCCTTTGGGAGTAACAAAGGAACTAGGACCAAAATACCACCAGAGGTCTTCCACCTGGTACTGCAGTACCACAGGTTCACTTCTGTAGCCTTACAATGTGCATCGAAAGACTAAGTATAATTACTGAAAATGAAACGAGAAAAAAATCCCTTTACTAATTCTTGTATCAAATTACTAGAATGAAAATAAAAGCATCCGTCTGATAAAACATGTTTTCTATGTCAGAGGAAAGCAACTCCTTTGCCAGAACTGTCTATTTGTCACTATTTATATATTTTTGCCTGGTGTACAATTTTCTTTAATTGCATCATCTGAACAGCTTTGTCATTTTTCAAACCTGTAGTTTCATTAGCTTAAAAAAGGAATAAGGCAGCCAAATTTAAGTAATTTTGGTTGCAGAAAAACATCTCAGGATTAACCTTCATCTTCTCAAGTGTTAAGAGCACATGATTAAAAGGTAATCAAACAGTTTCTTCTCTTAACAGGAAACTAAGCAGCTAGTGCCATCAAATCTATCTCTAGTAAACACAGGGCCCCTCGTAAATATAAAATTAAATTCTTTTGAGGATTTAGGTTTGTGAATTTAGTTATGCGGGATTTACATGTATTTGCTGAATTTTGTAGTAAAAAATGTGTTGTCTTGGCTTCTTTATTTTCATACGCAGGGGTTTCGTCGTCTCGGCAGGTGCTCACACACAGATGGCAGGCTGGGATCCTTGGATTGCTTCAGAAGGGGGGCAGCCACAGGGCACGTGCTCTCAGAAGCCCTGCAGAAACTCCTGGAGCTGGGTGACGATCTCTGTGTCCACCGTCTCCATGAGGGGCTGGAAGGCCTGCTCTCCCAGGAGCTCCTGCTGAGCCTTGAGCTTCTCGTAGGTGAACTGCTGCAGTGACACCGTGTGCACCGGGTCCTTCAGGGCCAGCTGTGGGGCAGAGAGCAGCCACAGTGTCAAAGAAGCAAGACACGTCCCTCTTAGGTGTGACCACAAGTCTCTGTAATCTCTTCCTCAGCAACAAAACCGCTTTTGCATCCCTTCTTATAAGGGATTCTCAAACAGCCTCATTGTGGGAAAGTTCGTCAACGAAAATTTCATTCAATTAGTCTAACCTCAGTTCCCCAGGGCCTAGGAACATAACTTGTCTGATTAGCTGAATTTCTCAACAGCTGAAAGCTCACCCATGTAAAAAAGCATCAAAACCTGGCAGAAAGTATCCTAAAAGGAAGAGAACATGCTGAAGAGCATTTGCACACGGGCTCTCCTTAGAAGGTGAGGCAGTCTACTCTGGCAGCTCAGTGACGCCCTCAGGACTGCCAGAGCACACTGCTTGCCCCACCATCCTATTTCCATTCCGGTACCTTCTTCTGGTTAAAAAAATAAAAAGATAAATAAAAATAAATAGATAAACAAGCATGTACTCCTCCTCCCCTATAGGGATATTTGGAAAACAAAAAAATTACAATTAAAAATAACACACAACTCCACTTCCTAAAGATAATACTACTAACACAACAAGAAAATATTTTGACTCTTTTGTCTTTCCGATGCCTGTGGCACGTACATACACACACACACATACATTCACAAGCAGTACTGTTCTTTGCATTTATATTATCACAAAAAAATTCTACTCTAACTTTAAGAATTCGGAATCTATTTATGTCATAATTTGTTTTGTTATAGGCACACTGAAGTGATTATGGTACAGTTTAAATACAATTTTAGCTATGATTTTGCTGAATAATCTCTCATAAACACTGTTCCACGTTACTACATATACACAGCCTTTCCTCTGCATTTCAGATTCTTCCCTTAGGATATCTCTTATCTCAGAAGAGTTACTATACTAAAGAGCATGGACAATTTTATGACTTCTGATACATATTATCAAGTTGTTTTTCCTAGGGTTTGTACCAATTTAAAAGGTACAAGAGTTTTAGGCTTGTGATATTGTTGTTACCACTGGTGTTATCATTATTTAAATTCTTTATAACAGTGAAAAATAACACACCATGGCTTTAAGCTGTACATTTCTCTCATTATCAATAAAGCTGAACATCTGCAAGGTTTTAAATAAAGTGCATGAGCTTTTGTGCCCAATATGGCTACACAGAAAGTCTTTTCTTTCCTTATTGATACTCGGTTTTATTCCAGGCAAATGAAGTAGCTGAACCACATCTGCTGTTCGAGCAATTAATGACCACGAATGGAAAACGTAACTGAGAGGCAGAGACATAGGTGGCATGAATTTGAAATTAAACCCCTTAGGTCACCATTCCAGAGTTACATGATAAATCCACGGGTAACTTCAATAGTTATTTCCCTGGAAGACGAACAGGACAAAGAACACCAAAGAGAAGTGACGACAGAAAGCCCAGCCCTATGTCCACAAGCCTGGAGATACCATCCTACAAAACGCATAGAAACAGAAGCTGAACATTTAAAAATATGTGCTCTTAAGCAACAAGCAGTAATGTGTAATATTATTTTAATTACTAAGAAATAGACCTCGCACCAAAGAGGATGTGGACATTGTTGAAACACTGTGAATTATCTGTAACTAAAACCATCTGCTACAATATGAATGAAAAGCAGTTGAGCTTGAAATTGATGTTCAAGTTACTCCAACTACTGAAATGAAGCTGAAGTGTATAGTTTAAATGCTGTTTCAATCTGCTACAAGAAACTGTAAACAGTTAACTTATCTCATCTCTACACTTTAATCTCTAACAGAATAAAAAAGAAAATATCACCATACTAAAACCCAGCACATCTGGCGTAACACTACATCAGTACAATACTTTTGAAAGTATATTGATCAGTCATGCGGAGATTAAAAGCATTAATCTCCTTTGGAAGGAGAGTTGTGGAGGGGAGAAGGAAGGAGAAAGACACACTCTCCAAGTACACACCTTAAAAAATCTTTTTAAAAACATCAACTTTTCTTAGTTAAATAAACACGTTGACAAATAAATGCCTATTTTGGCTTGTGGTAGACATTCATTAATCATAGCCGTCAATGCCTTCTTTTGAAGAGATATATGAAATATATTGACCAAACGATTCTCTAAAGAAGAATCATTGCTGCATATCCACTAAAAACCCAGAGGCCATTTCTTTGAATGTAATAGTGCCTTTAGTTACCAGAATTAAGAGACACTGAAGTCACTGACAGCTTTTGCAAAGAACTTAACTATTACTTTCACACAAATGCCCACCTAACATAAATAACTTAATTATCTCATTTAATGTGAAAAAATGCAGAATGCCTACCATGTTTACCAGGTGGTATGTTCTTGAGAAAATAATTACTTTTCTAATGTAGTAAGTAAATTATAATTAGGAAGATAAATCTGCTGTTGGAAAAAATATAGTGCAAAAGAAGGTGTGAAACAGACTTCTACTTCCAAAATAATACAGTAAAATGCTATTTATAATTCTTTCAGCTCAATACAACTAAAACCCTTGGACATTATATATAACACAAACATAAGAAGACTCTAAAAGGTGGAGAGAAGAAGGCAGACTGACCAGGGACCCCAGCGCCCAAGGAACAACACGATGCTGAATGCCCTTGCTTTCCTCTTGCTTCATATATCCCAGATTTGGGGCTGGAGAAGCCAGCAACCTGGAAACACCAATGAGCACAGACCAAAAACCTCCAAAAAAAGTCTTCTCTCTAGCCAAAGGACCAGGAAAGGAACCACAGAGCAGGACAGAAAACTTTTAGACAATATTTCAGCCAACACCACAAAATAAACTATGGCCCCAACCCCAATCATGATGGGCTGTTACAAGGATTCGACCCACCCACGCCACACTGGTGTCTGTGGAGACCCCTGGGGAGCCCAGACTCTCCCCTCCTCACCCAGGAGGTATCAGTGGAGGCCTAGCGGGGAACTTGGCCTTCAACATCCACCTGGCAGTAACAAAGTGGCATACCCACTTCTCCTGACAGAGTAGTATCAAAAGAAGCTGGCTAAAACAGAAGATTTAAATGAGATTATGTCTCATAACATAATACTAAAAATGACTAAGTTTCAAAGGAAAATCACTTGTGTCACCAAAGGTGGAGGGCGGGGGGGATGCAGGGGCAGAAGGAAAGTGGGTTTAATGATAAAAGGTCAACTTGAGGGGTCTCTGTGGTGACGAAAATGTTCTGCATCTTGACCCTTACTAATGTCAATATTCTCGTTGTGATGTTAGAGTTTTGCAAGACATTATCATTGGGGGACATGGAGAGCAACAGGTCACACATCAGAGAGCTGAGCAATCTGGCAAGCTCACTCACCAAGAATACACTCTGGGAGGCAAGGAATTAACTCCAAAGGTGAATGATGAAAATAGTCTGGTACCTATTTGCCCAAACAAATTATTCACAGCAGAATCTTAAAAATCAGAAATTACTCTTCTTTTTCCACACATTTCTAACAAATATGATTATCTTTGCTTAGATGAGGTTTGCTTAGATGCACAAATTTGAGGAGATAAAAAACTACTACAGGAAAAACAAAGGCAGCAATATTGAGGCTCAGTTGACAATATAGAAATCTTGGAAATAATGGGAAGAGACAGACAACTATTCAAACCAGACCCAGGCTTTATGCAATGTGTGTTATTCTGGATTGAATCCTGTAACTAAGAGCATTACTGGAAAACTGGTGAAATCTAAATAAAGTCTGGAGTTTAGTTAATAATATACCAATGTTGGTTTCTCAGCTTTGATAAATGTACCATGGTAATGTACAATAGGGGAAATGGGCACAAGGGACTACTCTGTACTATCTTTGCTACTTTTCTATAAACCTAAAACTATTCCAAAATAAAAAGGTTGTCTGTCATTCTATTTTAATTACTGCAGCTTCATAATATATTTTGAAATCAGGAAGTGTGACGCCTTCAGCTTTGTTCTTTTTCAAGACTCTTTTGGCTACTCAAGGTTTTCTGTGGTTCCGTATGAATTTTAGAATTGTGTTTTCTATTTTTGTAAGAAATGCCATTGGGATTTTGATAGGGATTGCACTAAATCTGTAGATTGCTTTCGGTAGTATGGACATCTTCCAATCCATGAACACAGATATCTTTCTGTTTGTTTACATTTTAATTTCTTTCATCAATGTTTTGTAGTTTTCAGCATACAAGTCATTCAGTTCCTTAGTTAAGTTTATGCCAAAGTTACTTCATTCTTTTTGATGCTAGTGTAAATAGGATGGTTTTCTTAATTTCTTTTTCAGATAGTTTATTAGCTTATAGAAACACAATTGATTTTTGTATTTTGATTTTTTATCCTGCAATTTTCTGAATTCGTTTATTAGTTTAAGTAGTTTTTTATGACGTCTCTAGGGTATTCTATATATAAGATCATGTCATCTGCAGAGAGAGACAATTTTACTTTCATCTTTCTGATTTGGATGTCTTTTATTTCTTTTTCTCACCTAATTGCTCTGACTAGGATTTCCAGTACTATGTTGAATATAAAGAGGAATGGAGGGCCCAGCCCTGGTGGCCTGATGATTAAGTTCGGTGTGTTCTGCTTCGGCAGCCCAGGATCAGTTCCTGGGCACAGACCTATACTACTGGTCAGTGGCGATGCTGTGGTGGTGGCTCACATACAAAATAGAGGAAGACTGGCAATAGATGTTAGCTCAGGGCAAAGACTCCTCAGGAAAAAAAAAGAAAAAGAAAAAGAGCAATGGAACAGAATAGAGAGCCCACAAACAAATACGACACATATAGCCAACTGATCTTCAACAAGGGAGCCAAGAATATACAATGGGGAAAGAACAGTCTCTTCAACAGATGGTGCTGGGAAAACTGGACATCCTCATGCAAAAGAATGAAACCCTTCTTTTACACCACACACAAAAATCAACTCAAAATGAATGAAAGACTTACACATAAGACCTCAAACTGTAAAACTTCTAGAAGAAAACACAGGGAAAAGCTTGATGACATTGGCCTTGCCAATGATTTCATGGATATGACACCAAAAGCACAGTCAACAAAAGCAAAAATAGACAAGAGACTCTACAACAAACAAAATTTTAAAACACAGACTAGAAACTAAAAAAGTACATCCCTCTGTGGCCATTTGGTGTGAAAACAAGCTGCCCTGGACACCTCAACTGGCTTACACAACTGTTCAGTTACAGAATGTCTAAGCAGCAAGGCTGGCAAGTTCATTCTCAAAATGAGAAAAACCGATATCCCCAGGCTTTAAGTGACATCCAAGGTTGATTGTTCTCAAGTTAATGACATCAGTAGAACTAGAATACAGATTTCCAAATTCCTGGTTTTGTTCTCTTCCCATTACTTCCATATGCCTAACCCCTACTCTTGCCTTTCGAGGAAGTACATGATCATATAAGAAACACTTCCATTAAAATGGTTAAGATAAAATTAGGAATCTTACTATAGGTATCAGTTATTAGCAGAAGATAATTTCCCAGAATTCCTGACTCCAGGGCAATGCCAGATAAATGAAGTGCTAACAGCCTGACTCACTTCCAAGTCCACACATTGGATGTGAATAAGCAAGCAGTTCAGTATTCCTTGGTTCAGAAATTATTACTCCAAGACAGAATGGCTCTGGTCCCTCTGTCGGTAATTAGAGCCTCTGACACATGCTTCAACCTGTAAGGTGTTTAGTCTTTAAAGCTGGTACAAGATTGTGGCTCCTGGGGTGCTACTCACCAGGATGTATATTTCTTGTTCTTTGAGAGATTTTTATTCCTTAAAACTAAAAAATATTTCACTGCATTCATCAGCAATTTCACCCAGCAGGAATCTGGCCAAGGTGAATCTTTCATTTTCCTAGGTTATGTGGTATATCATGTCACTGTTCACTTTTTAAGCCTCCAAATACCTCATGATAATTTTTCAAAATTACTGTAAAGTTATCTCAGATAGAATTTTGCTAAAGAGAAAAAATTTCCTACCATAGAAAAATACAGATCTTAAGAATAATAATATACTTTCCATGAAACTTGGTAGATTATGTTTAAACACACTAGCTACGCAGAAGACCAAAAATCTTAAAGGAAAATTTGCCTACAACAATGTATTTAACCATGTGGTCTTCAAAAATTCCTTAGTTTGATTAAAATATCTTTGGTTTAAAATTCTCTTCTTTTTTGACCTCTAATTATTTCACTGTAGGTAACTGTCAACTTCTAAAATATATCTAAACATGTACATTCCTAACATCTTTGGGTATAAACTCTCCCAACTCAGTGGCTTAACCAGGAGTTTGCAGTCCTGCAGATGCCAACCAGAACCCACCTCACCAGCAGGGCTTGGCGATGCGAATTCAGTCACTAGTTACACCCAGTGTGAAACTCAGATTCCAAGGAGCCACTTGAGACTTTTCATCATCACTGTTACGGCTGTCCTTTGAGGAATTTAGACTATAATTTCTATCTGCTGAGCCAGTAAGTAAAGGAGCTATTTTACACTGCTATGTCTAGAGAGACTGAGATCCAGACTGCATGAGAGACAAATGACAGCACACAAACATCCTGATGGACTAGAGGTCTAAGTTCGGTACACTCCGCTTCAGGAGCCCAGGTTCAGTTCCTGAGCATGTAACCACACCACCTGTCTGTCAGTAGCCATGCTGTGGCGGCATCTCACATGGAAGAACCAGAAGAACTTACAACTATACACAACTATGTACTGAGACATTAGGGGGGAAAAAGGAAAAAAAAAAAGGAAGAAGACTAGAAACAGACGTTAGCTGAGGATGAATCTTCCCCTGCAAAAAAAGAAACAAACTTCTCCTAGCTTCTGATGTCCCCAAAAACCTCCAACTTGGCAGAAAATCCACTTTAAGAAAAACGACAGCACATACACATCTCAGTGACAAAAACTGAAATTCCAATTTAGCAATTAGCTTGTGACCTAGGTTTTCTGATATAATTCTTTTGTTTGTTTTTGTTGAGGAAGATTGGCCCTGAGCTAACATCCGTGCCAGTCTTCCTCTATCTTATTTATGAGGTGCTGCCAAAGTGTGGCTTGACAAGTGGTGCTAGGTCTGAGCTGGGATCTGAACCTGCAAACCCTGGGCCACTGAAGTGGAGCATGCGAACTTAACCACTATGCCACCAAGCCAGCCCCGATATACTTATTTTTCTCTCCATCAGTCCTAGACCATTACTAGCTGGGTATTTTTACTCTAGCTTCAGTTTTATTCTGGTTATGCCTTTCATCATAAGGTGTTTCTAATCTTTGCAAAGTAAGCTTGAGAGAAATGCACAATTTAAACAATGAGCCTAAGTAATTATTTCAAGTCCAAATCGGAGCAACAGAACATCTGCTTATTTCTTCATATTTGTTTCAGTATGAAATGCTCTTCATCAGAGTACTTAAACAGTAATCAAAATATTAAATTTTACATTTACTAAACTACAACCACAAGCAAGGCACAGGCTAGGTCCTTCACATATTATTTCATTTCAAACTCACAATAAGGAATCCTAAGGAGGAAATGGAACCATCAGCAATATAACATCAACTTTCAAGTCTTATCACTTAAGAAACACACTTTGTAAGGCTATATTGGGTGACCACGTACAGTGTCAATGAGCAATAATACTTTGAAAGGAATCTTTTTTTTCTGAGCAGTAGGTTTCAACAGTGGGCTTAAATATTTGGCAAACCATGATGTAAGCAGATGTGCTGTCATCCAGGCTTTATTGTTCCATTTACGGAGCACAGACAGAGTAGATCTGGCAGAATGCTTACCGGCCCTCGGATTTTCAGAATGGTAAATGAGCACTGGCTTCAACTTAAAGTCACTGGCTGCATTAGCCCCTAACAAGAGAGTCAGCCTATCCTTTGAAGCTCTGAAGCCAGGCATTGACTTCTCTCTAGCTGTGAAAGTCCTAGATGGCATCTTCTTCCAATATGAGACGGTTTTGTCTACATTGAAAATCTATTGTTTAGTGTGGCCACCTTCATGAATTACCTTAGCCAGATCTTCTGGAGAACTCGCTGCAGCTTCTACAGCAGCACTGGCTGCTTCACCTTGTGCTTTTATGTTATGGAGCCAGATTCTTTCCTTAAACCTCAGAAGCCAACCTCTGCCAGCTTCAGTTTTCTTCTGCAGCTTCCTCACCTCTCTCAGACTTCAGAGAACTGATGAGAGTTAGGGCCTTGCTCTGGATTAGGCTTTGGCTTAAAGGAATGTTGTGGCTGGTTTGACCTTCTATCCAGACCACTAAAACTTTCTCCAAATCAGCAATAAAGCTTTTTTGCTTTCTTATCATTTTTGTGTTCACTGGAGCAGCACTTTTGATTTCCTTCAAGAACTTTCCTTTGCATTCACAGCTTGGCTGTTAGGGGCAAGAGGCCTAGCTTTCAGCCTGTCTCACCTTTCAACATGCCTTCCTCACTAAGCTTCATCATTTCTAGCTTCTGATTTAAAGTGAGAGACATGTGACTCTTGCTTTTGCTTGAACACTTAGAGGCCACTGCAGGGTTATTAATTAGCCTAATTTCAATATTGTTGTGTCCCAGGGGACAGGGAGGCCTAAGGAGAGGAAGAGAGACCAGGAAACAGCCAGTCAGTGGAGCAGTCAGAACACACACAACACTCATCAATTAAGTTCACCATCCTATACGTGACACACTATCACCAAACCTTCTTACTTTTCTTCCCAGGTAGACAAATAGAGCACATTTCCCAGTCAACGGAATGTGAGCAGAAAAGATACATGTCACTGCCCAGTCTGACTCTTAAACTACTCCTATTCATTCTTGTTCCTGCCTTCCAATTAGACAGAAGCCAAGATGGCGTCAATACATCTGGATCACCCCTGAACAACTGTGAATTACACACCCACTCCTAACCCTCTCCTTTTTGTGCTTTTCCTGAGAAAGAAATAAACAATTACATTAAGCTGAGATTCCAGTAGTCTGTTAGAGAAGATGGCATTCTCTGGCATTTAGATCATTCACTATCTAGTGGTATGTTTGTGCTTAGTTTCAAATAGCTATTTTTTTAGATCATCTTAAAGGCATACTATTCTATTCCTATTTCACTAAGAAATTTTACCAGGAACAAATGCTGAATTTAACACTGGATTTAATTTGCTAATGGTGATTTATATTTTTGCAACTATTTTTATAAATTAAAAAACTTACTATTTTCTTTTTTATTGTGTTCCTTACAGTTCCCACAGTTTTCTAGGTTCTAGAATAGTTGAGCTAGCATAGCATTATCTGTTCCTTAAAATTTGACAGCATAAAAGGAGGGATTTCATTTTCCTTTCAGGAAGGAATTAAGGGGAAAAAAAGGAGAAAGAAAGAAGAAATAAGGGAGAGAGGGAAGTCAGCCGAAAGGATGTCATTAGTAAAATTAAATGGATTGGACTACTTATTTATTTATTTTTTTTTTAAAGATTTTATTTTTTCCTTTTTCTCCCCAAAGCCCCCCAGTACATAGTTGTGTATTCTTCGTTGTGGGTCCTTCTAGTTGTAGCATGTGGGATGCTGCCTCAGCGTGGTTTGATGAGCAGTGCCATGTCCGTGCCCAGGATTCGAACCAACGAAACACTGGGCCGCCTGCAGCGGAGCGCACGGACTTAACCACTCGGCCACGGGGCCAGCCCCAGGACTACTTATTTTTTAAAAAAAATTGATAGTATATGCCAGTAAAACTGCTTGTAAAATGAGCAAATAAGAAACATTACTGAGGGAGGATTTTTTTTTTTTTTTTTTTTGGAGGAGTGGGGAGGCAATTTAAAACGTTTCTTCCATGGTTATAAACCTATTTCTACCTGGTCCTACATTGGTTTTTATGTTTTTTATTTTTCAGTAATTTACACTTTTAAAAAAAATTGTCCATTCTGGGGGTCAGCCCAGTGGCATAGCGGTTAAGTTCTTGTGTTCTGCTTCGGCAGCCCAGGGTTTGCTGGTTCGCATCCCAGGCGCAGACCTAACCACTGCTTATCAAGCCATGCTGTGGCAGACATCCTATATATAAAATAGAGGAAGATGGGCACAGACGTTAGCTCAGGGCCAATCTTCCTCAGCAAAAAGAGGAGGATTGGTGGCAGATGTTAGCTCAGGGCTAATCTTCCTCAAAAAAAAAAAAAAAAAAAATTGTCCATTCTGACAAGATTTACCCTTGATTAGCCAAAAGTTGCATGCATAATCCCTGAAGTTATATTCTATGTGTCTTTATCCCTAATATTGTACACTTCTATTCATTCCCCCACCCCGTGGTAGTGGGACACCAGAGTAGGGGCTTATGGAGGTCAGGTAAGCCACGGCGTTTGAGCTCAGGTCCATCTCACAATGGGCCTGGTGGGTTGCCCATCCTGTGGGTATTTCCAAGTTTCAGAATGCATAACTGAAATAAACAGACTTAGCATCTGGCAGAATCACCACATGGGGTTCTAGCTTTCCTAAGGTTGACTTTTTTTCTTTAACTCATATCTTGAAACGAGTTCTGAGTTCATTAATTTTCATTCTTTCGTGTTTGATAATACAATCACTTAAGGCTATGAATAATTTAGTTGTACTCATATGTTTTTATGTGTAACAATCTCATTGTGGTATGTCACCTAAGACTAAATTGCAAGCTTCTTCTTTAAAATACTGTTTTAAAAACTTGACGTGACCAATATTTTTCTCAATCTTTGTTTAATTTCTGGTTTAACTTCATTGTAGTCAGAGAATATGACCTGTACTATTTCTACTCTGAGGAGTTAGAGGTTTTCTTCCTAAGTCCGGGATATGCTCACTTTTTATAAGTGTTTCATGAACATTTAAAAAATGTATGTTCTATTGATAGGGTAGAATTTTTATTCATAGCTAGTAAATTAAGTTAACTGATTATATTATTCAGATTTGTCACCACACACCCAATAGGAGATCATCTTAGGTTCAACTAAACATACAGGATCACAAGACTACCATAGGCTACCCTTACATCAGCTCACTCAGAAGGCCACGGGGATGATGTGATATTGCAAAATGGAAATGTGTAGGAAAATAAGATAAATTTGACACCAATAAAAATGTTATGATCATAGGTGCATTTTAAAAATCCTATAAAAATATGCTGCCTTTTGAAATGACCCTTTATGTGTTTGTTTGAGCATTTCTACTATAAAACAATTTTAGAGGTAAATTAAGGACTATCTCCATTCAATTTCCAGCAACGGTGTTACTTCTTTACATTAAAAAAAAAATCAGTTTTAATACATAACCCAATTAACAAATAAAAGAAAGATGTCATCCTTCCTTCATCTTACCATCATCAAAGTAAAATGACTATATAACAAAGTATAATAGGATATTTAGGGGTGTGCTATCAATGTTATTATATTAGAAAACAACAGCCTGCTAAATATCTAAACATGTTACTACTCAGCAATGCCTCTGATTCTACCACTTCCTTCTCAGAAATATTAAGATTCATGTTTGTCTATTCTATAAGAGAATATACTATAAAACCAAATATGTGCCGTAATACATTGATCCAATTATACGTAGTTTCCAGGTGATACAGAGAATGGAAAGAGAATAAAGAGAAACAGTGAGGAAGAATCAGATAAGATATCTATTTGCAATCTAAATGTCACCTTTGGATATGCTATCTGAGTTTTATGAATATTGTTTATTTCTGCCTATAACCTTATTATAAAGGACTATATCATCACAAGTGTAAGCCATCTACAGGAAACACCTGCTCCTTTATATCTCCTCACTGCTCCAATTGCTTCTGTGGTTCCAAGAAGTGAGATCACTGAGCAAATCTTATGAGAATCTTGAGTTTCTTGATAAAATGTGCTGTCAGGTAAAGGATTTAAAAGTGTAAGTGCTATAAATAGGAAATGGGAAAAGTGAACCAATGAAGGCAAGAAAGTTTAAGAAGGAGTCAGTCAGTGCCCTCAATCTATTTCAAAACCTGAGATTACCATTTCATTAAATGGTAATTTATGTAATTCTAAACCTAGACTTATAGTAATTCTAAACATAGAACCATCAACAATTTACAAAAATGACAGAATACGATGGAAATGAATGGGGGGGATGAAAATTTCCCATCTTGACCATCTGCTGATATAGGAAAACTGTTAGAGAAATTGTAATATTTTAAGACCTGAATTAACACTATTTCTGGGAAGGGTAACACTGTTCTATGGCTGTTTAACCTAAATTTGCTGGAGTACTTGAAATGATCTCATGCATGATTTAAAATACATTGCATATTTATTTTAGTAGGCAGGCTTGACACAAAACAAAGGAACCACTCCACAGCAGTGTCTGCACTACTGAATTATCTGTGGAAGTCATACAGAAAACTCTCAAAAAAGAACAGCAGTGTGATTAACAAAGATATAACACTATGACAAGTATTTAGAAAATAACACAACTCAAGCATTTCAAAACATCTGTTCCACTCTTACCTTTCATCATCAAAGTTTACTTAAGTCTTAGAGAACTAAGCCTATCAACATTTGGTTCACATAAAAATCGAGTAACTACAATGAGAATATCTATATTATCCTCTGGATCTAAGACGATAAATGAGCTGTATCAATCTCTGAGAATTACACTTGTTTTTTGTTCAAGGAATAAATTTACAATGAAATGAGAATAGCAGAGTTTTAGAATCAATTACAAAGTAACTAGTCAACACCCGTTACCAAAGGTCAGATCTTTCCTCAACACAGGTCACCCAAATCTCCAGTAGATAGCTCATGTTGACTACTGACTTGTGGATTTAAGAAATTTGCTACCACTAGCATCTAATTCAATGAAAAGTTATTGAGAATCCATTTTGTACTAGTCTAAGTGCAGGGATTCAAAGATGAAATAAATCATGGTCCTTATACGCAAAATGCATTAAGGGGTGGGAGGGTAAGGTAACATGAAAATTAGTGGTGTAATAAAATTTTTTATACTAAATGGTAAAAACACAGGATGCATTATGATTTTCTGAAAAGAACACAATTTTGTTTACCAAAGACAGAACTATTTGTAACATGCATCTATAGCTGTTGAATTAAAAAAAATCCATGGGGATTTTTGGTGCACTGAGCCCCAAATGTGGTAGCTTGTCAGGTATGATAAAAGCTAAGGACTAATGGAGAGACTTCATGGTTAACAATTCTGGAATTTGTGGAAATGTACAAAGGAAACAATGAAGAGAGCCTATAGTGTAACAATCAGTCATATTACATAATGTTCATTTTCTTAAAGAAAAGCAAATGAACATCTATAAAACTCATATGTGAAATATGCTAAGGAATTGTGAGTCAAAGACCTATACAGACAACTTTAGTTCAAAAGAAAGAGAAGAAACAGTTATCAGTAAACAAAGTCTTCTACCCATGAAATGTGGATATAACTATGAAAACACAGGCATAATATTTCTGGAATTTAGGGTGTACAAAATTCAGTTTCAAATGGTATCTAAAGATTCATGGTCCACTGTTATTTACGCAGTCACAGTGGATGAATAAGCAAATTCATGGTAGAATATGGTTGTACAACAATCTTTTCTATAACACAAATCTGACCATGTCACTCTGATGACAACTTTTTGATGGCTCCCTATTTCTACCAAATAAAATTTAAATTCCTAGCTTTCTATGGCTGCTGTAACTACCACAAGTTTATGATGTTACAGTTCTGCAGAAGTCCAGAGCAGTCTCACTGGGCTACATCAAGGTATTCCACAGTGCCACCTTCCTTTCTGAAGGTTCTAGGGGAGAATCTGTTTTCTTGCCTTTTCCGGCTTCTACAGGCCCTCTTCCTCCATCTTCAAAGCAACAGCAGGTTGAGTCCTTCTGACAGTGCATCATTCTGATCCTCTCTTCTGCTTCCCTCTTCCACTAAAGAAGGACTCTGTGATTACATGTGACCCACTTGGAGAACTTCCCTTATGATCAGCTGATTAGCAACCTTAATGCCACTGTGGCCTGTAACCAAATGTATTCACAGGAAACAATATATTCATAGGATCCAGGGATTAGGAGATGAAAGGGATTGTTCTGCCTACCACACTCACCATATGGCATACTAGGTCCTCTATAGCTCTGCTGCTACTTTGTCACATAGTAGGCACTTAAATGTTTATTGACTGACACTCCTGAAACTACCCACTGTTCAGAGAAATAAAACAACTACATATCCTGAGTATTGCAGGATGTCTAGCAGCATCCTCGGCTCCTACCCACTAAATGCCAGTAGCACTTCTTAGCCTTGTGACAATAAAAAATGTTCTCAGACAATGCTGTAGGTCCCCTGGAGGGCAAAATAATACTCAGTTGACAACTGCTATTGAACAAGGATCTACTGTTTGTATGTGAAAGTAAATGTAACTCTAATTAAGTCACACAATGACATAAAGTCATTTTGACTAGGGTTAAGAAACTCATCAGTTTCTTCACCACAGTTTCTTCCAGCTTGGTAAGAAAGTGGTGGGGAAGAAATGAATTCTGGTTTAAGTTGAAAGAAAATTATAAAATAAATAATACCTGGATAGTTTCTATAACAAAAGCTTTCCTTTTTCTTATTTTTTTTTTATTGAGGTAACATTGATTTACAACATAATATAAATTTCAGCTGTACATCTTATTTCAACTTCTGTATAGACTTACATTGTGCTCCCCACCAAAAGTCTAGTTGCCATCCATCAGGGTACAAAAGGGCCCCTTTACCTCTTTCACCCTCCCTGCTCTCCCCTTCCCCTCTGGTAATCACTAATCTATTCTCTGTGTCTAAGTGTTTGCTTGTTGTTGTTATATTCCACAGATGAGTGAATTCATATGGTATTTGGCTTTATCCAACTGACTTATTTTGCTTAGAATAGTATGTCCATTCTCAAGGTCCATCTATGTTATTGTAAATGGCAAGATTTCATCCTTTTTTATGGCTGAGTAGTATTCCACTGCGTATACAGACCACATCTTCTTTATCCATTCATCCATTGATGGGCACTTAGCTTGTTTCCAAGTCTTGGCTATTGTGAATAATGTTGTAATGAACTTAAGGGTGCATGCACCTTTTTGAATTAGTGTTTTTGTGTTCTTTAGATAAATAACCAGAAGAATAGAATAGCTGGGTCATATGGTAGTCCTATTTCTAATTTTTTGAGGAATCTCCATAATGTTTTCCATAGAGGCTACACCAGTTTACATTCCCACCAGCAGTGTATAAGGGTTCCCTTTTCTCCATATCCTCTCCAACACTTGTTATTTCTTGTCTTTTTAATAATTGGGCATGAGGTGATATCTCATTGTCGTTTTGATTTGCATTTCCCTAATAATCAGCGAAGTTGAACATCTTTTCTCATGTGCCTGTTGGCCATCTGTATATCTTCTTTGGAAAAATATCTGTTGAGATCCTCTGCCCATTTTTTAATCGGGTTGTTTGTTTTTTTCTTGTTGAGTTATATGAGTTCTTGAAATATTATGGATATTGACCTCTTACTGGATATGTGATTTGCAAATATCTTTTCCCAATTGATAAGCTTTTTGTTTTGCTCATGGTTTCTTTTGCCATGTAGAAGCTTTTAGTTTGATATGGTCCCATCTGTTTGTTTTTTCTTTTGTTTCCTTTGCCTGAGGAGACACAATATTCAAAAATATAACGGTAAGACCCATGTCAAAGAGCACATGGGTTTATATCTGGGCTCTCAATTCTGTTTCATTGATCTGTGTGTCTGCTTTCCCACCAGCACCATGCCATTTTGATTACTTCAGCTTTGTAGTATACCTTGAAATGAGGGAGTGTGATGCTTCCAATTTTGTTCTTTTTTCTCGAGATTCCTATGGCTATTTGGAGTCTTTTCTTATTCCATATAATTTTAGGATTTTTTGCTCTATTTCTGTGGAAAACATCATTGAGACTTTCATAGGGATTGTACTGAATCTGTAGATTGCTTTAGGTAGTACATTTTAACTATGTTGATTTTTCCAATTCATGAGTACAAAATATCTTTCCATCTCTTTGCATCTTTGATTTATTTCAACAATGTTTTATAGTTTTCAGCATATAGATCTTTCGCTTCCTTGGTTAAATTTATTCCTAAGTATTTCATTCTTTTTGTTGCAATTACAAATGGGATTGTATTCTTGATTTGTCTTACTGCTATTATATTGTTAGTGTATAGAAACACAAATAATTTTTGTATGTTGATTTTGTACTGTGCAACTTTACTGTATTCATTTACTATTTCTAATAGTTTTTGGATGGATTCTTTAGGGTTTTCTATACATAAAATCATGTCATTTGCAGTTAGTGACAGTTTTATTTCTTCCTTTCCAATTTGGATGTTTCATTTCTTTTGTCTTCCCTAAATGCTCTAAGACTTTCAGTATTATATTGAATAAGAGGGGTGAAAGCGGGCATCCTTGTCTTGTTCCTGTTCTTAGAAGGATAACCTTCAGTTTTTCACCATTGAGTATGATTTTAGCTGTGGGTTTGTCATATATGCCTTTTATTATGTTGAGGTACTTTCATTCTATACCCATTTTATTGGAAGTTTTTATTATCATAAATGGATGCTGAATCTTGTTGAATGCTTTCTCTGCATCTATTGAGATGATCATGTGGTTTTTATTCATTTTGTTAATGTGGTATATCATGTTGATTGATTTGCAGATGCTGAACCATCCTTGCATCCCTGGAATAAATCCCACTTGATCATGGTGTATGATTGTTTTAATGTATTGTTGTATTCAGTTTGCTAATATTTTGTTGAGGATTTCTGCATCTATGTTCATCTGTGATAGTGGCCTGTAATCTTCTTTTTTTATGTTGTCCTTTTCTGGTATCAGGGCAACGTAGTTAGGAACTGTCCCCTCCTCTTCAATTTTTTGGAAGAGTATGAGAAAGACAGGTATTAAATCTTCTTTGAACGTTTGGTAGAATTCACTTGGGAAGCTGTCTGGTCCTGGACTTTTGTCTTTTGGGAGGTTTTTGATCACTGTCTCAATCTCTTTACTAGTGATCAGTCTATTCAGATTCTCTATTTTTTCCTGGTTCAGTTTAGGAAAGTTGTATGGCTATAAAAATTTATTTATTTCTTCTAGGTTATCCAGTTTGTTGGTGTGTAGTTTTTCACAGTATTCTCTTATAATCCTTTGTATTTCTGTGCTATCCATTGTAATTTCTAGTCTTTCATTTCTGCTTTTATTTATGTGAGTCTTCCCTTTTTCCTTAGTGAGTCTAGTTAACAGTTTGTCAATTTTGTTTGTCAATTCAAAAAATGAGCTCTTAGTTTCACTGATCTTTTCTTTTGACTTTTTGATCTCTATTTCATTTACTTCCACTCTGATTTTTATTATTTCCTTTCTTCTACTGATTTTGGGCTTTGTTTATTCTTCTTTTCCTAGTCCCTGTGGGTGTAATGTTAGATTGTTTATTTGAGATCTTTCTTGTTTCTTGAGGTAGGTCTGTATTGCTATAAACTTCCCTCCTAGTACTGCCTTTGCTGTATCCCACCAATTTGGCTATGTTGTATTTTCATTTCCATTTGTCTACAGGTATTTTTTTTTAATTTATTCACTGACCCAGTAGTTGTTCAGTAGCATTATGTTTAATCTTCACATATGTGTGACTTTTCCAGTTTTCTTCTGGCTGATTTCCAGTTTCATACTGCTGTGTTTGGAAAAGATGCTTGATACTATTTCAATCTTCCTAAACTTAGTGAGACTTGTTTTGTGGCCTAATATTTGATCTATACAGGAGAATGTTCCCCGTGCATTCAAAAACAATGTGTATTCTGCAGTTTTTGGATGGAATGTTCTGTATATATTTATTAAGTCCATCTGGTCTAATGTGTCATTTAAGGCTCATATTTCCTTATTGGTCTGGATGATCTATGCATTGATATAAGTAGAGTGTTAAAGTCTCCTACTCTTATTGGGTTACAGTCAATCTCTCCTTTTATGTTTGCTAATATTTGCTTTATGTATTTAGGTGCTCCTAGATTGGATGCACAGATATTTACAAGTGTAATAGTCTTGTGTTGGATTTTTCCTTTTATAAAAGTTATGTAATGTCCTTTGTCTCTTATTACAGTTTTTGTTTTAAAAGTCTACTTTGTCTGATATAAGTAATGCTACACCAGCTTCCTTGATTCCATTTGCGTAGAATATGTTTTTCTATCCTTTCACTTTCAGTTTGTGAGTGTTTTTAGGTATGAAGCATATCTCTTGTATGCAGCATATATATACGTCTTGTTTTTTATTTAATCCATTCAGCCACCCAACATCTTGACTGGAGCATTTAATCAATTTACATTTGAAGTAACTACTGATAAGTATCTACTTATTGCTATTTTGTTACTTCTTTTCTGGGTGCTTTCGTAGTTATTCTCTGTTCCTTTCTTCTTTACTTGCTCTCTTCCCCTGTGATTTGATGATTTTCTTTAGTGCATGTTTGGGCTCTTTTCTCTTTATTGTTTGTGTATTTATTATAGGTTTTTGGTTTGTGGTTACCATAAGGTTCACATATAATAACCTATGTAAATAGCAATCTATATTAAGTTGATGATCTCTTAAGTTCAACCTCACACTAAAAGTCCTACACCTTTTTTTTTTGATTAGGAAGACTGCCCCTGAGCTAACATCTGTGCCAATCCTCCTTTATTTTGCATGTGGGATGCCTCCGTGGCATGGCTTGATGAGCAGTGTGCAGGTCCAAGTCTGTGCTGGGGATCCGAACCCATGAATCCTGGGCCACCAAAGCGGAGCATGCGAACTTAACCAATATGCCACCGGGCCAGCCCCAAAAGTCCTACACTTCTACTCTCCCCAACCATTTTATTTTGACATCATATTTTACCTCTTTTAATTTTGTGTGTCCCTTAACCTCTCATCATAGACATAGATGCTTTCAGTATTTTTGTCTTTTGACCTTTATACTGGTTTTAGAGGTGGTTAATCCACTATCTTTACTATATATTTGCCTTTACCAGTGATATTTTTTCTTTGATAATTTTCTTATTCCTATTTCTGGTCTTTTCTTTTCCACTTAAAAGTCTCTTTTACCTTTTCTTGTAAGGCCAGTTTAGTGGTGATGAACTCCTTTAGTTTTTTCTTGTCTGGAAAACTCTTTATTTCTCCCTCCATTCTGAATGATAACGTTGCTGGGCAGAGTTCTTGGCTGCAGGTTTTTTCCTTTCAGCACTTTAAATATATCATGCCACTCCATTCTCGTCTGTAAGGTTTCTGCTGAAGTCAGCTGATAATCTTAATGGAGGTTCCTTTGTATGTAACTTGTTGGTTTTCTCTTGCAGTTTTTAGGATTCTCTCTTTAATTCTTGACACTTTAATTGTAAGGTGTCTTGGTGTGGGCCTCTTTGGGTTCATCTTCTTTGGTACTCTCTCTCTTTCCTGTACCTGGATGTCTGTTTCCTTCCCCAGGTTAGGGAAATTTCCAGCTATTATTTCTTTAAATAAGTTCTCTGCTCATTGTGTTTCTCTTTTCCTTCTGAGACACCTACAATGCAGATGTCAGTATGCTTGATGTTTTCCCAGAGGTCCCTTAGATTATCCACATTCTTTTTAATTCTGTTTTCTTCTTTCTGTTTAGTTTGAGCGATTTCCTCTACTGTGTTGTTCAGATCGCTGATCCATCTTCTGTGTCATCTACTCTGCTGTTGATTCCCTCTAGTGAATTTTTCAGTTCCATTATTGTATTCTTCAGTTCTGATTAGTTCTTTTTTATATTTTCTAATTCTTTGTCGAAGTTCTCACTGTGTTCATCTATTCTTCTTCCCAGTTCAGTTAGCATCCTCTTCACCATTAGTTTGTACTCTTTATCAGAGAGATTGTTTTGTTTCATTTACTCCTTTTTCTGAGGATTTGTCTTGTTCTTTTATTTGGAACATACTCCTCTGTGCTTATTTCTATGTATTAGGTAGATCAGATACATCTCCCAATCTTGGAAATGTGTCTTTATGTAGGAGATGTCTTATGGAGCCCAGCAACGTGCTCCCTTCTCATCACCCATGCCAAATGCTCCAGAGCTAACTCCTTTGTGGGCTGCATGTGCTCTTCTGTTGTGGCAGGACTGCTATTGCTGTGGGCATGCATGTAGGGTAGGCTGACTCCCAGGCTGGCTGGTTGTGAGGCCTGACCACATAAAGCTGCCACAGGCACGTTATTGGGTGGGGCAAGCCCCCAGGATGGCTGCCTGTAAGGTCTGGCAGTCCATGAGTCAGGGCACACTAGATGCTAGGCCTGGGGGCAGACAACTGCTACAGGCTCTTGGTGTGGCTGGGTGCATGCTTGGCTGCCTCAGGGGTGCTGGTGGGTGGGGCAGACTTCTGGTGAGGCTGGCTGCCTGGCGCATGACTGTTGTTAGCTAGCTCTGAGACCACACAGGCCTCCTGAGCACAGAGCTCCTGAGCACAGAGCTGGCTGTGTGGCCAGGGGCACACAACCATTTCAGGCACAGTGGTAGGCAGAGCAGATCCTGTCTGGCTCTTTGTGAGACCCAGGGACAAGTTGGCTGTGGGCTTGTGGGTCAGCAAGGCCAGCCCCTGGTGTGCTGATTGTCTCAGGTACTCTAGTGGGAGGGGCAGGCGCCTGTGCTAACAGGCTGGGAGGGGATTCCAAATGGTGCCTGCTGGTGTGTGTGTCAGCACAGCTGACCTAGGTCACGATCACAGCCGCCACCAGTGTCTCAGTCCTTGGGGGGATGAGGGGGCAGCAGTTCAGCTGCCTCCTGCCTCTCTGGGATATTCTCTGAGTTTGGTAAGTGAGTCTCTTTCACCAATGGACTATGTGCTTTTCTAACTGGTGTTTTTGTGCTGGTGTCTGAGTCAAGTGAGTCTCTGTGTTTGCGCCCTTTAAGAGCAGGTTCTCCTTTCCCTGAAGTTCTATAGTTTTCCTGGGTGTATTCCCTATTGGTTTTCAAACCTAGGTGGTTTTGGGATTTTGCCTCTCTTACATTGAATCTAAGGGCTGGGGTACCTAATGTGGGGCTCGAATCCCCTGCTCCTCCAGGAAAAGCTCCACAGCTGTGAGATCTCTCCCAACTGTGAAGCACCATGGCTAGGGTGTGGTTTTTCCTCAGTAGGACTATATCTCTGCCTCCTCCACCATTCTTTGTGTTGTCCCTTCTTATGGAGGTTCTTTTCATCCAGTTTCCAGATCTCTCTCAGAGGAAACTGTTCTACAGGTAGTTATAGGTTTGTTGTGTCCATGGGAGGAGGCAAGCTCAGGATCCTCCTATGCTGTCATCTTCCAAACTCCAAAAAGCTTTCCTCTTCTATAACTTTTGTTTGAAGGTACTTTATTTCAAAGGGACAGTTCCAGAAAAATCAGATGACTTATTAACATGAACTTCACATACACTATCACATGTGAGATACAAAATAAGTATAAAATTGTGCAATGTTGTTTTAATGTCTGTCATAGATCATTTCACCTGGCTAGGAAATGAATTAAAGTGGCTAGGATATAATGAAATCCAAATCATTCAATTTGTAAATTAACAAATGCCATTTCAGCAGAAGTAATATTTTATTTGTGAACATATCACTATATACAGGAGAATTAAACTATTTTTTAATGGTTTTAAGTTAATGTAAATGGACACCTTCTTTCCCATATTTTCTTCATTTGACTGAGTCATGGAGTACACCTTAGTATTTGATATAAGCTATGTCTTTATTTATACCATAGAGTTAGGCTGAGACGATAAAGAAGCAATTGCTTTCAATGTACTGCTTGAAAAAACAAGCTGGAGTATTAGCTTGATCTAAGAAATATCCTAAAAGGAAAATAAACCTGAAGTTCTTAGCATTAAAATAGCCAAAGTCTTATACCTCTGACTTTTAAACAGAACTGCTTTTGCTGTTTTCCAGTAAGCATAACTCTTTCCCATTTTACACTGAGATTTTTAATAATTTTTAATAAGCTTCAGTCTATCTTAAAAATTATATAACGCTGAATTTTCAAGTAAAATATCCTCAGAAATAACATTAATGAGTATTAAAATACACTGTTAGGCTATAGTAATTACAATAGGCAGGTCAAGACTACAGTCTGAAGTTCTGAAATAAATCTGTGCAAATCTGACAATGTAGTCTCTGATAAAGGTAGCATTTTAAAATAGTAGAAAAAGACAGGCTATTGATTGGTTTTGTGACAGAGGCTAGCTATACTAAAAAAGAAAAACTTGACACTACTTCATTCCTTTATCAAAAAATTTCCAGTTGAATTAGTTTAAATGAAGTAAACCCATATAAACATGAGAAATTACATTGTTAAGAGTGGGGTAGCCATAAAAACAGATGCAACAAAAGAAAACTGAGAAAACAAAGTCAAAAAGTAACTGATGATCAAAATTACTGATGATTAAAGAGATGAAAACAACTACCACTGGAAACGCAATACACAATAATGATCTCTCAAAGAGCAGTGCACATCTGAATTGATCACTTCCTCAGAAGATAACAGCTCATCTTTCAGAAGGGAGTCTGATGACGTGGGGAGAAAATAAAAGGCCCCACTGACAGCTGTGAGGGGGTATCTGGGAGTTGAAGAACAGACCACAATTTGCAAAACTGTACCAAGACTCACAAAACAGAAAAACTATTCTAAACCATGACATGTAAGACAAGCAATCTAAATCCATACTCTTTTAACACAGCTCATTTAGATCCCTGTGTTCCAAGACAAGACACCGACGAACTGATCCAATGGGAACTGTGCGGACTTGCATGTTAAAGGTAAGACCACTGACTGTCCCAACAACTTGACTGGTTTACAAATTCTGACCAATCCCTGATAAGACCATTCTATGACTAAATCTAGCTCCATAAATCCTATAAAACTCTTCCTTGATTCACCAATATGACACATCGCATGGTTCCCCTATGCATGCATTCTTTCTTGCAGCAACAAGCTAACAAACTTAACTGTGTTTCTGGTTTAAAAAAAAAAAAACAAACATTGAAGGAAACACAGATGAAGGATTAAGGACTGATTTCTTTATCTATAAAGAGCTTGTTCAGGTTATTGATTGCTGCCTAACAAACTACTCCAAACTATGTGGCATAAAATAACAACCATTTTTTAATGTTAATGGATTCTGTGGATCCGGAAATCATAAGGGCAGAGTGAGGATGGATCATCTCTGCTCCATGATCTGTTCAGTTGAGAAGACCTGAAGGCCGGAGGTGATTCAAGCCATCTTGGGGCTGGAATCATGTGAAGAGTCTCTCATTCATGTGTCTGGCAGTTTATGCTGGCTGTTATCTGGGACCCCAGCTGGGAAGAATAAAACCTACATTCTATTTGTGGATCCTTGGGCTTCATTACAGCATGGTGGCTGGATTAGAAAAACAAATGCCCTTAGAGAAGATGGAAGCTGTATCTTATGATCTAGACTTGGAAGTCATAAAGCCTCAGCAAGCCTGACCAACTTGAAAGAGAGGAAATATTGACCTAACCTCTGAATGGGAAAGAGTATCAAAGCCACATTCTAAGAAAAGCATGTGGAATGGGAGATATTATTATGACAATTCTTGGTAAATACACTCTGTCACAGAACTCTTATTTAAAAGCAAAAAACAAGAAACCAAATAAAATTTTTAATAGAAAAATGGGGGAAAAAAGATGTGAACAAGCCATTCCTCAAAAAAGGAATATAAATTAGCTATAAACAATTGAAAAATGCTCAGCCTGGCTTATAATTAGAGAGAGTATAAGTTATTGCTTTCTAATTATCATATCGCCCAGGGTATGGGATAACTCACATACCACCACTGGGCATATACATTTAAACTGTTAGTTGTTTTCCTTGAAGTGACAGGCTTGCTTTCAAGAAAATGTATGCCCAACACCCAAACCTGCATAACCATGTTTAGGTCAGTCATTCTTCCATGTTCAAATGGTGTTGCATGAAAAAGGCAGCTAATTCAGCTCACAACTCAATCACAAAAGTACCTTCCCTCAAGACAACAACTGTTACAGAGAAGATCCTCATTTTGACACAAAAAATATTTAAAAGATGTGTACTCAAGAGTAGTGATTCAATAAAATTAATAATTTGTACTACTTCATCAGGACATTCTTAAATGAAATTGGCTTTAAAAAGCAAAACACTGCAAGTGTAAGGTAGTGAAGTATATGATGAATACCAGTGTAGTTTGCTGCCACTGCCCTTATTGATGCTAAGGTGCCAGCAGGTATACCCACGATTGGGTACTGAACATTGTTTTTGCACCACCAGTGCCAATGTTCACACAATGAAAAGGGAAACAATACCTTAGTATTATTATTTCATAATAGTAATACATTCAAGACTATTATTATTTCATAATATGAGTTTCAGGAACCCCCATTTGTCTCTGGACTACACTTTAAGAGCTGCTGCTCAAGAGATGCAAGGGACGGAGATCCATTCAATGGAATGTCATCACATGCAGCTATTAAAAGAAATCATGCAAATCTGAATTTATGTACATGCTCATGTATTTACTACATTTAGGAAAAATCAAGCAGCAAAATACAATGTATAGTATTTCTAATTTGTGAACTACATATAGATGTTTATATACTTAAACAACATATTTGGGAAGACAAATATAATGTTAGGAAAGGCTACTTTGGGGAAAGGGTATTCCACATTATACAATAATTCTGTACTTTTTAAATTAATATAGGTTACTTTTATAATTAAAAAAAATCTCTTCAACATAGGAACTTCCTCAAGTAGAACAATTCTTTAAAAAGGCTCCTTAATTTCCCCTCCCTTAAAAGATAGGCTCCTTACAAAAATGCAGTTAGCATTCCTGATTGAGAACAAGAAAGCAGCAGAAGGGAAAAGAAAGAATGAAAGTAGGAAAAACTGCTTTCTAATGTTCACTGGAAGGTTGCCTAAGTTACTGAAAATAATTCTCCCCAACTAGACCATATTCTTCATTTATAAACATGAACACTTTGTTTACAATGAATCAATACCACAATGCCAAAGTTTCCAAGTGAACAGTGGCAAAGTTACTGAACTCTTCCTGATTGAGGGTTTTAGTAACAATCCAAGTGAAAAATGAAGAAATAATGAGGCTGCCTGCTTGGTAATACTCAACAACAATACTGATCTCAGCACGCAATTAATCTGAAATTTCAACTAAAAACAAAAACTCAGAAGCCATCACTTTATTCAGTTTCAAGGGCATTTTCAATAGAATTTTCTTTTCCAGCATCTTTTGGTTACTATTATGTAGCCTACTGAGAAGGATCTTAACCTCTGGTTCTCACACTATTTTTTGATCAACATTTTAGGTCTATCACAGGAAGAAATGCTATCTCAGGAGGATGCCTGGTTATCAATTTGTCTTTATTACACTCAGTTGGGTTATTTCAGTTCATTATTTCCTACCCTCTTGGATTGTTTTAACATCACTTGCAACTCTGCAGTTGGTAAGAAGTGAATTTCTACAATATGGGGTAAATTTAACATTAATTTTGAGGGTCTCACTTGTAAGGAAAGGTATGTTCAATCTACAACTTTGAAATATTTATTATTTTTTATACAGCCAACCTTAGGTAAAGTTACGTGTCCTAGGATAGCCTTCTATATGTTTCAGCCTCACCTGGAAATGAAGATAAGGATGTACTAACAGCAGTGTAACAGTCAGTCAAACTTAGAGAAGAAGGTAGAATCTCAGCAAAGCAGAGAGTAAAACAAATAAACCGCCCATTTTAAGAAATTGGTTTTGTAACAAGCTAATGATACTGAATATTTTTAAAGAATATGTATTATTGATCAACACACACCAGAAGATAGGCAGACATACAAACTAGCAGAGGAAATACTGATTATAGAGATCAATGTTTTGCACATGGTGAGCATTCCAAATTGTATGTGGGATGAATACTAAAGAAAACCTGTTCATTTTGAAGATGCTCCTCTCTTGCCATTGTGCGGAGGTCAAGACAAGCAGTTGTGTAACTGCAGGAGGCAGGATTATCTGCTACTGGACAAAGAGCACAGAGAACTGCTTTCAAGAGAACGGAGGGGTGTAAGGATGTGCACACATTTTTAATAAACTGGGCCTTAAAAAAATCAGATTTGGCTGAAAATATGCTAAATGACAACCAACCAATATAAGTGACAGCAACTAAGTGATATGGATAAAAATTACTTTAATAGTACAATTGCTTTCTTTGCAAAATAAGAAGCAATAATTTGTAATCACCGTTTTTCGAACGGTTATTTTCTATTAAAGCTTAAGAATTAAGTTTTGAAGAGCAGAGGAGGAAAGGACCAAAGGAGAAGAGGATCTAGGAAGAGAGGAGCAGAGACAAACTGTTTATTTGTAGTGACGCTATTAGAAATCAGTAAAACATTCATAATCAACAATTTGGATCTGCCTCATTTTCCTGTTAACAAAACAGCTTCTGAATAGGCTGGCTTTTCCCTATAATCTATCTATTAAATGTAAAGATCATTATGTATCAAAGCCTGAGGGAAAAAACTGAAATCATCTCAGCAATTTGAAGGGGGAAGAAAAGAATCAGAGAGCAAGCCATAAACTAACAAACCTAAGTACTTCTGTGTTAATGACTATGAAGTCATTATTCAAGCCTACACTTTTGTAGTTTCATTCAAGCAGAATAATAAATATCCAACAATATTATAAGTAAGATAAATCTGATGATTAGTATAACAAGTTTTCAGGAGTCATCTATGATACTATAATGGATTATGACAATCCTCTGTAAATATTTCACATTGTTGCTGAGTAAAGAAAAACCAGAAGACAGGATATCTTCCATTATCATCAAAATAAGATTTAAAAACTTCACAAATTAAGTAAGGATTACATAAAACAATTTTTATTTTCAATAGTAAAAATTTATGCCAAAAGATTATTTTAGTAATGTGAAAATAAGAGAAAGATTTTTTCTTTCAACAGTTTAAAGATGCTGCTCTGCTGTCTGCCTGCCTGCACTGTTTCTGATGACAAGTTTGCTATCATCCTTATCTCTTTTCCTCTCTATATAATGGGTCTTTTTCTTCCGTTTTTAAGATTTTTTTCTTAAACACTGGATTTAAGTAGCAATTTGATTATGATGTGCCTTGGTGTAGTCTTTTTGGTTCCTGTGCTTGGGGTTCTCTGAGTTTCTTGGATCTGTGAGTTCACAGCTTTCACTAAATTTGGAAAAATTCTGGCCACTATTTCTTCAAATATTTCTTTTCTTCTCCCTACTCTCATTTGGAGACTTCAACTACTTGTATATTAGGCTGCTTGAAGGTCTCCTATGGCTCTTTCCTGCACCCACCCCACCCCAATCTTTTTTTCTGTTTCATTTTGGATAGTTTCTAATGCTATGTCTTCAAGTTCACTAATCTTTTCTTCTTCCTACATTACTTACCTGCCTTCAATACCTAATCTACGTTAATCCCACCAGATATTGCAGTGTTTAATCCTTAGAAATTTGATTTAAGTCTTTTAAAAATATCTTCCATGTCTCTACTTAACATGCTCAATGTTTCCTCAAGCTTCCTAACATAGAGAAGACGGTAATAAAAACTGTTTTAATGATCTCTTCTACCAAGTCCACCATATGTATCTTTTCTTGGGTGATTTCAATTGATTGATTCTTCCCCCTCAGAAGGGATCGTATTTTCCTGCATCTTCTCATGTCTGTAGTTTTTTATTGGATGCCAGGCATTGTAAATTTTTCCCTGTTGGGTGTTGGAAATTTATGTATTTCTATAGTCTTGAGCTTTGTTCTAGGATGTGGTTACTTTGCTTGGAAACAGTTTGATCCTCTTAGATTTTCCTTTTAAGCTTTGTTTGGCAGAGTCAGAGCAATAGCTAACCTAGGGTGAATTTTGCTCTGAAACAGACACAATGCACTCTGAGTCCTCTACCTAACACTGTGAATTCTGAGGTTACCATTCTAACAACAGGGACTACTCCTGGTTCTCTGTCAGCTCTGAATGTTGTTTCCCTAACAATCCTTCCTGGAGGGTCTTTCTCTGGCCTTGGGTGACTTCTTCACTGTATGTGCTGATCAGTTCTCAGCTGAGGATGCACAGGGGACCCTCCAAAGATCTCTAGAGTTCTATGTGAGCAGCTCCCTCTTCTCCAGTAACTCAAGCCAGTTTCGCATCTTCAGACTTCCAGCTTCGAATCTCCTCGAATCAGAGAGCCCACTGGGCTCCCTGGGCCACTCCCTGGACCCTCCACAGGCAGTAAGCTGTGGCAATCAGAGGGCTCATTGTGTGTGTCTGCTGTTTCTCAGGGATCCCTATCTTTTGTCCTCTGATCTCTAGTAGCTTAAAAAATGTATTTTGTCTGGTTTTCCAGTTATTTCAGGTGGAAAGATAATTTCAATCCCTGCATCTCCATCTTTGTCGTAAACAACTGTAAGAAATTTAGTCTCAAAACACAAAGGAAATTACGTCTCTTGTCTAACATATACCTGATGTGGGAAAAGGCTTCTCTCCTTAATTTCCCCTCCATACTCCATCTTTAACTCTCTATCATCTCTATACATCCAGTGCCCATCTAGCATTGTACCTGACACACAGCTCAGCAAATGCTTGCTGAATGGACAGTTTAGTTTATTAGTTCAAGAAACTAGATAAAATGTGAATTAAACTCAGAGTCATTCTTCTGCTTTTAGGCCAGAGAGGTAAGAGGAAAGAAATCTTTAGTAACAGAATCTTTGGAAAGGGTGGCATGCGAAAAACAAGAAGTCTTGCTACGGAAACCATCAGTGACATACAAGAATAATTCTCAAGTGAGTTGAAACAAAAGACAACAAGAATGAATCCAAGCTTCTCTTACTAGCCCTCTGTTTCCCTGGGCCCCTGGCCCAATTTTACTATTTCTGCTTGCAGCCTACATTTCATTTGGCTAGTGGAACTAAACCACTGTCTGTGTATAATCCATTGGCCAGATTTTAAAAAGATTTGGTTCTAAGTCTTTCAACGTTCATTCACTATTCAAGATACATGAGGCTGACAGGCCAAGCAAAGCCAAGTGAAGGAAAAGTAGGATGAGGAGACAACACAGTGTGAAAACCAAAGACATATACCCAAACCTTATGGGAGAAAGTGCTGGAACAGTTGAGAGCTTGAGTTAATCATTCATGAATCCCCCAAAACATCTCATAAAAGGTATATTTACCCTGTCTCCCAAAACGTACATCCACCTCTATACCTGCAGAAAATCTCAAGGTGTTTATAAACCTCCCCAGAAGTCAATCCACAGACCAAATTTCAGGTAAGAATTTCTGCCTAAATAAATGCACCACTGATCCTAATATCTACCCCCTCCTAGACCTTCTGAGTGAATGGTCCTGACACTAGCATCCTTGGACGACTCCAAACCCAAGTGTACTCCTGACATTTTCCCAAGTCTTCATTTATACTTTGTTACTAAGTAGAACCTTGTTTTTAAGCATTGATACTTGTATATAGTGGAACAGTTTTTTTGAGAATATGCATGATGTAAATATACACAATGTCTTAAAAATTTTGTTTCTATGTATCACATAATTTTTATCGGACTTGTACTAATTGCTTATACCAATTAATAAAAATATTGCCATTCAGTCAAAATATTGCTTTGCTTACAGATTATAAAGTAAGTTTTTACAAGACAAATGACCTATAGGTTGCACTGTCAAGGAACAAAAAGCTTGAAAATAGAAGATTAAAATCCACATTAACAACTTCGCCAAATAATCAGGTTAACATTAACAGTTTCCTGGAGTGTTTCCTTGGTTTTATATAAAGACTGTTAATATAACTGACCAGGAGAAGCAGGATAGATCCTGCTAGGACTGATCAGCTATAAAGTGAATTAAGAAAATTACACCTGTGTGTGCTAGTTTACTTTTGCATTGCTACTAACAAGCTTCAAGATGAGGCAAAAGGTAGTGGGTTATGGATCTTGATTTGTTTTGACAATGGAAGGAGGAGAGAATTCTGTAGTCTTAAGGGAGAGGGAAACAGGTCCAGCAACACAACACTCACTAATTTGAATACACTATCCAAGGACCCGAAGAAAATAGGGGTATCTTCTAGAGTGAATCGCCAATTGAATGGTAAAACAAAGAAAAAAAGTTCAGTTGTCTGCTTGTATATACTACTGGCTAACAGATTTTTTAAGGTGCTTCAAAAATTATAAATAAAAAACAATGCCCATATTTAAAGAAACACTGAAATGCAATTCAAGAAATTTTTATTCAACATGGTTTTACTGAGCCCTACTTGCATATCACTGTCTGATGCTCTATTCAGCTATATATTCAAAGACAAATGAGACATGGTTCCTAATCTCAAAGAGATCACAGTAGATATGAGTTGCTAGGTTACATAAAACAGAAGATGGCTCAGGCAGTTAAAACATACAGAGAAGATGCTACGTAAGTCCAGGAGAGGTAGAGGGTATTTCTGTAACTGGGCATTGGTCCAGGGGCAGTGGGGGGAAGATCAGTGAGAGGAGAGGGTGCCTCATGAGAAAAACGGCAAATGAGTAAGCTGAGTGGAGAGAAAGAGGATAAAGAGGCTACTACAGACAGAAGGACTAGTTTCAGCTCCATAACAGAGGCAGGAAACATACGATATGTGTGGAGACAACTCATCTGGTTTAGGAGATAGAGTTGGGGGAAAGGAAGACAAGGATGAAAAGACTGGTTGGAATCAGACTGCAGAGGTCTGTAAAAGATGGTCAAGGAGTTTAATGCTTATTGCAGTTGTTCTCAACTCTGCCTGGACAGCAAAATAATACGTGGAGCTTTTAAGAAATACGTATGCCTGATTCCCAGGCTAAGAAATTTAGTAGGTCCAAAGTAGGGAGGCAAAGGCTATGGTTTATCCAAAGGTAAAAATAACAAAGAAACAAGCAAATCTAGGTAATAAGATGGGAAAGTGATTGTGAAAATAAGGACATATTATGGGGCTCCAGATAAAGGTACAAAATAGATTTACCAGGAGAAAAGGAATCGTTAGTAAGGAAAAAGTGATTGTGATGAGAGAGAAATGTCAGCGCTCAGGATTTTGGACAAGGTCAAGATGTAGCTATGAGAGGAGAGGTGAAATATTTAATGGAACTGGGCAAAGTGAGAAAAAGCAAAAAGAAAGCTCTCTAAACTCATCACCAGTGTGACATTGCATGCAAGTCGAATACTAAAGAGTATTTTCAACAATTCTATAATTTATCTTGATTATGTGAGAGGGCGAAGATTCTCAAAAGGCAGTTCAGAAACCACCAATGAGATGATGGATTAATCTCATATTACTATTTGTAAAATAAAAATGCCTTTTGCGCATGAATTTCATGACTACTGATATTTAATTAAGAAAATCACACTACCTTATTAGTGACAACAAAATTCAATTCTTTCTAATAATTCAGTTAAATTTTTCTAGAGGCAAATGGGAGCAGGCAAAAGAATCATCCTACTGGTTTTCGGCAATCAAAATTATTCAGGGGGAGTTCACAACTTCCTACCCCAAACCACTACCACAGGGTGCCCTGCTGACATTATATTTGGACTAAAAATCTACAAAACAACATTATGGAATATTTTCAACTGATAATAGGGTTATTTTCCCTCTGACAGTGTATCCTAAATTCTACTAAGTAAAGTCTGAGGAAAGCTGCTGGATTTAAAAGTTAGGCAAATAAGATTTTCAGGGAGAGCTGATGAGAGAAGGAGAGGGGGAAGGGGGAGAAGATGGAGGAAAATGGAGGTGGTCCATCTGCTCTCAGAAAGGGAAGATGTTAGCTACCTGTAGGCTCAGATTTTCAGACAATTCCGTCCTCACAATGCAGCACTTTCGTCCCTCCCTGATCCAGTGCTATATTCAGCAACAGCAGCAGAGGAGACAATACTCACTTTAAGGCAAAATGCAAGGCATGCTCAGAATTTCTTATATTTGCCGTGAGACAAAGGATCTGGCTATGAATTTACCAAATAAAATACACCCCAACCTAATATACAACCAACTTGCATAGACATGCTACTGTGAAAGCAGAAGACTGTCATGCCAAGTTTGCTGGTGCCACAGCCCATGCATAACCGGTTGCATTCAAAAGCTAGCTCAGTTAGTCTGCACTGTCTGCCCTATACAAAGCGCAAGTTAAAATTTAAAACCCTGAAAGCCCTATAAATATTTGAGCCTATCAAAAGCTAAAGACTTTATTATAAACCAGTGAAAGTTCACCTGCAGAGCTCACCTGCCAAACCGCCACTTAAAAGTCAAGCACAACATGTTAAAATTGTATTTTCAGTAGTCTGTAATATGCCATAAGTATTTTCAATTCTCATCTACCTCTTGAAACAGACAATGGAAAAACAATAGTTTATATTCTTGTACTAGATATAACATAGTTCTAAATTTTTCTTCTAGACTACATTAACATACATTCCCACTTGTGCATAGAGAAGACGAAAAATAGATCAAATTCATTGCAACTATAAGTGATCTTGGTAACTGTTAAAACAGTTCCCCAAATCCTATTTCTAGTGAAAAAGAAAAAAAATCAAATAGAAGGCTTACAAAGAGGTATAACAATTGAAAAAAGAAGTTATTGTCAATGAATTAAGAGGGGCAAACTCCAGCTATACTCTTTAATGATTTATTAAAATGTAGTACAAATATTTCTAGGAACAATATATGTAAACCTTCCAAGTTTCATGAATATGCTACAAACTTAGAAAACTATGGCAGTGTTTATTAATCTAAATCTTGATAGACTTAACAGCACTTGATATTGCTATATACAAATACATAATTTTTTTAGACTGTAAGCTCCATTCCATTGGGGCTTTATCTGTTTTGGTCACTGCCATATCCTCAACGTCAAGAACAGTGTTTGGTGTATAGTGAGCACTCAGTAAGTACATAAAATAACTAAAACAATATTTAAATATAATAAACAAATTATCATTAACGTTCTCCCTGATATTGATGGTCTTTGTCATTGAAGGTCATTTGAGGATCTGTCATTTATCATTCAAGGTCATTTCGCTAGCTCTCAGTTATAGTTTGTTCAATAACTGCAAACTAAATTTAATTATTAAAGTAAAGCAAACCTAAAAATTAACAAACTATTTGTTTGCTAGCCATGCCTATCACAAAGACACAAGAAACTATACTTACTCCACAGCTCTAATTCTATTCCATTGACTTGTGGTAGCTGAGCTGTGTTATAAGGAGGTGAATTTCCCCCAAACATGTAGCTCACAATATGTTCTGCAGTTTGAGAGATTCCTCAAAATATTTTAGAAAAGCTACAAAAATTTTAAAAATTAAAATTGTAGAGTACCCTAGGCTAGGAGTCAAGAAAGCTCAGCTCTAATCTTGATCTGTACCTAAATCTTTAATTCTAAGCAAGAGGTAACTTCTCTGACTTGGTTTCCTCATCTGTATCTGGCCCTAAAACTGGTATGAGGGTAAATAAGACAAGATCTTAAAAATGCTTTGGAAAAATAGACACATATATAAGGCATTACTATTATTATTTCGAAGCATATAAATGACATTTAGATAGACCATTATTTGTGCTACTGCTTCTACCAGCACAAACAAATGAGAAGTTAGTGCATTTTTATTAATGTTTAAACTTATTTATATTGCCACTATCAATTAAGGCATCTAGTAAGTATATATAAAACTAGATTATTATTTATAGAAGCAAATTATCAAAATATTTCTAGGTCTTAAACTGAGAAATATTTAACAGAAAGGAATGATCAGAAATACCTCATTAGCACACCTTTACTTACTATACCAAATGTTTCCTTAATGCTTTCTTAGCAGGTACCATAAAGTTGCCAGAAAGCACTAATATGCTCAAAAACTTAAATTTGGAAAGTACAACTTATAAATGCCTAGTAAGTCACACGTCACAACAAAAGAAATTCAAGCAACTTAAAATGTTACTGTATTAGCTTAATTCTTTATAGAACAGGTCATGAAATTATCGTTCTACTACTGGAGTATTCTGGACAGAGGGAACTTAGAAATGAAATGAAATGTCTGAGTTGCACTCAATCTTCTAAGTATTAGTTTCTCCAAAATGGATACTACAAGATAGAGAGGAGCTGGATAAAATGGATAGAGAGAAGCCGGATTAAAAAGAACAAGATCAAAAGTCTGGACAGCTTAATAGCTTTCCTGAACAGAAATTTCATCCTTACAGAAGATGAAATATAGAGAGTTCTCACAAACCTATGGAAAATTATTTGGCACATTTGATACAATATTAATCATTCATTTTTCTGAATTACAATCACCAGTGCCATCGTCTACCAAAGTAGCTACTGAAATGCAGACACTACATTTTAAGGACCACTTTAAGACAACAATGACAGTAAGTAAATCAAACTGCCATTTATGGAAAACTGAACAGCTATACTTTTTCTGCCTAGTAAATAAACAATTTCATTTTAAAATGAAAATAATCTTTGATACTATATTGGTTTTTCTTTTAAATAATAATTCATAAACATCTACCAGCAAACACTTCTCTTTGAAATAACAACCAAGACAGACTTATAGTTCTCAAAAAATTTCTAATTTAGACATCACAGTATAAGAATGATGATATAATTACTGAAAGAAAATACATAATTTATACTTGTAACCCTGAAGATACAGTGAAACTAATTTTGTTTGTTTAAAGTTACTGAAAAATTAGCACTGTACTCATAATTAGATTTATTCAATGCTAAGATACATAATCCTAGCTTTAATCATAAACGCTGTGGCATCATCAGCATAAGACCAAGACTTAAGCCTAAGGCACTGGAAATCTCAGTAGAAACAACAAATAAATCTACATCAAATGATGATTGTGATGACTAACTTCAACTGAAAAATAATGGTTGTTCTATAAATCAAGACTACCTATAATAAGAACAATAACGTCAAAATAACCAGCTCTCAAACAAAATTTAGGATCACAAAATTGAATCAAGGAACTTTAAAACTATGTTCTTACAGTGCTCTTTGAGATAACATTTCACTTATCTTCAAAATAAAGTTAGAATTAAAAGTACCACCACCTGATGTTACTGAGGATTCTATCTAGAACAAAAAACAGATTTGGGTAGATTAATTTGCTAAGGGTAAATCTACCAGATTAACCGATGTTTAAAAAGTGTGCACAAAACCTGATGATTCAGTGAAAGCAGAATACCTATTATTCATTTACAAGTTCAGAATCTTATGAAGAAACACCTTATCACATTTTTCTGATACACCAATGATATATTCAATGATTTTAAAGAGTGGAGGTGAGAGTTGGGGAAAGAAACTGTTAGGTCATAGCAAAGAGGCTAGTATCACTCTGAGTGAAGAATTCACACTTTCCATGTATCTAGAATTCCACTTAGCTGTCTCATTTCAGGGAAGAAATACTTCCAAAGGTATACTCGGAATTGAACACTTCACTAGAACACTACATATTGGGGAAGGAAATGAATAGTATTAAGAGCTAAAAAGACCAAATAATTTTTCAGCTCACAGGCCCTGGGACTCCACTAATTCAATTCCTCTCCTCATTTCTTAGATGAGAAAACAGCTCCCAGGAGACAAGGAGACTTGCTCAAGGTGACAATTAACAGCACAAACAGGACCAGTACTCCAGTCTTAACAAATTCTTGGATATTGTCCTTTCCTCTATACTAGCTGCTAGGGAGATGATATCTAGCATAAAAGCAAAGTAAAACGGATTAAACTCAAATACAGTTTAAAAAAGGCTGTCAGAGCAGTGTAGTATTAGCTCGACCCGAGGATGAAGACTTGAGGGCTAATGTGATTCATTCAATGAGTGAATATCACGAGCAGACTAAAACCATACTGATAACTAACAAAGAGTAATTATTAGGTGTGCAGCATAATTCCATGATCACTTCATACGTTATTTTACTTTTGAGGTAGATATTGTTCTCATTTTGCAAGGGAAGAAAGAAGGCACAATGAAGTTAATAACTGGTTGAGGCCAGGAGACTTGAAGAGATTCCAAGAGAAAAGGGAGAAAAGTTTATTTACGTACCTATCTTATATTCATATATCAAAGAAAGGATTGAGAAATTCAAGATTATAAACAATTTTAAAGGCAAGATATTTTAGACATTTCCTATTTTTTGTTCCTTTTTCTTATCATATTCCTGTAGTGAGAGTTAATGGTTTACAAAACAATTTAGCAGTTAAAGCCATTTTTATAAAGGCCTATATCTCAGAAAAAGTTCATTGTAAAGATCCATGAAATAACAGAGAATGAAGCAATTTCAGTAAATCTCCTCACAAAAGAAGAATTAGCATTACAACTTGCATAAGGTTTGAGGGTCACATGTTTTCTATATGTAAGAGTAAACCCCTCTGCTCTGCTAAGACAAGAAATTATTTCAGATCAAGGGTTAAACTCAACTTCCTGTGCAATTTATCTGTTTTTAGAAGTATACTCCAAATTTCAAAACTCAGTTAACTACATTAATTCTGCAACAAAGGATGGATGGATGAATAGATGGATCAATGGATGAATGGACCAACAGACATTTTCAAACCTACAGGATATGATGATGCTATATGGTTCTTCCAAATTTTCAGAAGCTCCATTTGTAACTTACTATCTTTTTCCTCTTATCCTGTTCTGTGGGTGGTTCTTCATCTTCTGTTACTTTTGGTTCTTCAAGATGAGACATCAACATACAGCTACAGTTAAAAAAAAATGTTTTAAATAAATAAAAAATGTCTATAACATACAGCTACAGTTAAAAAAAAAGTTTTAAATAAATAAAAAACGTCTGTAACATACTAAAAATCAACCCTCAAAATCAATCAGAACATTAATACAAAATACAAGGAACAGACTAAATAAATTAGATTTATAATTTAAAACATTTTTTAGTTATGAAAAAATATCTCATTTTAAAAAGCACCAACCAAAGTATTTTAAACTATTTTCCTTGAGCATTTAAGGTAAGAAATTATGAAAATTTATTTATAGGCAACTTTTGAACCATATATCACTTGACAGAGCAAAGTGCACCCTTTACAGCTTTCTATAAAAACGGTATTTACAAACACTTAAAATTAATACTTTCTCTTTTACCACTTATCTTCCTATGTCTGTAGATTATACATGTTTCATAACAGTAGCAACAATTTAAACAACAGCATCATTAAAACACTATTAATTATGTAACAATCTACTTTGCACTCCACGTGACATTACTACGCTACGAGGAACCTGTCCCTGAAAGCACTTGTACCTGCAGCACAGTTATAAATCATTTTATTTTGATTATCTGCACACTGCTCTTAGCCATTAGCAGAAATAATGGAAACGCAGATTCCTATTCAGTCAACGCTGGTTCCAGGGAGACAAGAAATGAATACTGTCTGGTGAATCAAGCTGATGGAACAAACCTCCCTGTTTCCTAATTTAGAACAGATTTCAGTAATTTATCAGAGTCAGAGGTTCCTAACCAATAAACTGTGGCAAAGAAAGCTTGGTTTCTTGTGTGTTTTGTAGCAAGTACAGGTGAAAGATAATCCCTGACTGAGTTGTGTAAATAACTTTTAAATAAGCGCTAAGGGCCGATGCTCACACCAAAAGCTTGATCAAGCTCACTCTTGCAGGACATATGAGTGTCCTTTCCCCTCTATTCTCTCCAGTTAAAACAACAACTTTTGGAACCACTCCCTCTGACCCAGTCAGTGCACAGTGGTGGGATCAAACAGTAAGAACCTTAAACTGGAAATCAGAAGCCCTGAAAAACAGCAAGAGCTCAATCCCTAACTCACTGCATGGCCTTAACCTCTTGGAGTTGCAATGCTTTTGTCCATCACAATATAAAATGATACGGCACAACTAGTTGGCCAAGGGACTCCGGAACAAAGTCAGAAAATTATAGCACTATTATCTTAACCCAAAAGCTATTTAATAAAGGGAAACGCCTAGAAAATGTCTAGACTCCAGTTTGTATTTTAGAACTGAATAATAAGGTGGGGTTCCTTTACATCAGCTGTTTTATGCTGGCTGCAGACCTCAATTTTAACTGCCATGAATCTGGATCTCCATGGAGCAAGACTTTATTTTGCATCAAATTATTTCATTGCACTAAAATCTGTTAACTTTCTTGTATAGTAAAAACTCTCTCTCCCTTCCTTAAGTTGAAAGATTTATCATATAAATATACACATACACATATATTTTTTTTCCAGAAATTACCCAGAGGGCAGAATATTTTTGCTTTGCAATTATGAAAACTGTATTCATTTGGGTCTCCGGAAGGTGGAAAGTGAAAAAAATAAAAAAAATTGGCCTGAAAAGTCCAAAGCTGAAATTCTTTCCTGCAGGAAAACTTCCAATTAAAAGTTAAATCTTATTTTGCTGACAAACATTCAAGATAGAGAATCATGGTTTTCATAAAAGGCATGGTGAGAATTAACAGATTTCTAACAAGCTAAAATGTGTGGGTTGTGAATGTAATAATAGTAATAATAATAAAATAACAATTTAAATTAGGGGCAATTAGCATGTGAACACAGGCAGCCACCCGCCATCCTACACTCTCCCTCTCTGACTAGATCCAGGCTCTCTAGCCTGCTGCGTCAGAATCTTTCTCAACAAGAAACTCCAACCAGACAAACACAACCAACAGTGTCATCATGCAGCAGGAAACCTTTTAAGCCATTTCTCATTTAAAAAGTACGTGCTGTAACACTTTTCATTTAATCTACACAAACTCACTTCTGAATGTTACAATAAAACAAGAACTGACAACATTATTCAGTCAGTCTCTGTAGTGGACACTTTGGTTAAATATATAATCGCCCTCCTTCCTAACAGAACCCTCAATGTGTCCACCAGATGCTTCAGAAAAAGCTGATCCCAACCGCAGTGCCAGCAGCTCAATAAGCAGTCATGGAAATCCTGTTCCCCTGGTCAATGACTGCCTTCAACAGGAGTACGTCTTAAAAAGTCTAGCCAATTAGACATGAAGAGAGGTCTGATGAAATAACTTCTGGGAAACGTTTCCTTTGATGTTAGAAAAAAAAGACATAAGTAAAAAGAAAAGATTACTTGTCTGATACTGGCATTGTCATGAATTGTCATGCCTAGAGCTACTCTGTGACGATGAGGGAAAGCAGCCTGCAGATGAAGTTAATGTGCTGAGGTGATGGAACAGAAAGAACCTGGGTCTTCGGTGATGTTGTGAGGCCACAAGTAACTAATCCTGAAGCCACTTACCTACAGCTTTTTTGTTGTCAGACATAACTAACTCTTTTTTTTTTTTTTTTGAGGAAGATTAGCCCTGAGCCAACATCTGCGGCCAGCGCTCCCCTTTTTGCTGAGGAAGACTGGCCCTGAGCTAACATCCGTGCGCATCTTCCTCTACTTTATATGTGGGTCGCCTGCCACAGCATGGCTTGCCAAGCGGTGCCATGGGATCCAAACCGGCGACCCCCAGGCCGCCAAAGCAGAATATGCGCACTTAACCACTGCGCCACCAGGCCGGCCCCATAACTAATTCTTTATTGTTAAAGCCAGTTGACTCAGGGTTTCTCTTACTTGCAGCTGAAAATCCTTTTACGGTCCTTATATAAATACCTTATCAAAAATTCATTTGTGGGCTCAGGCCAAAAAACAGTCTCCCTTCTCCTAATACCTGTTTCTTTCTACTTGAAAATCGGAACTATACAATTCCTAATGTTTCTCTTTTTGCCCTGGTAGTTAGAAAGCTCAGGGCTAAATTTCACATTCAGATGGCACAGATTTCCCCAATCAAGGATTCTTGTTTAAATTCCTTCACTCCTGTGTTAATAGTTTTTGGTCACAATAAGCAGATGCTTTTCTTATGCATTGCCTCAAATCCTCTTATGGCCACTAGACTGAATACCATAAGTAACTAACTAAATGTTGTATATTAGCAATACACACAAAGTGCCATGAAAGACCAGAGAAAGAGGCAATTAATTCTTCCTGAGAGCCTGGAAAGAAATCTCATACGTAGGTATTCGCCAAGCAGAGCAAGGCTGAGGGCATGACATACCAAGAAGAAGAAGTGTTAGGAGTCAAGCCACACGTATAAAAGGGTATGGCACATTTGGGAAATGAGGAGTAATCCAGGGAGAAAAGAGAAAAGGCCAGTAATATAAACTTAGGGTCAGCATAGAATAGTGCCCCATCAACTTTATTCTGTAGGAACCTGGCCTTTTAATTTTAAGAAATGGGGCAGAATGGATCAGAAGGGGAAAACTGATGAAAAAGGGTCCTCAAGGAGGTTGCTGAGCCCTACAAAAGTTAGGATAATATACAGGTGATAATGTCAGAATCAGGGAACCATGGGTTTTTCTGCTATTCTCTATTCCATTCTAAAGAGCCATCTGGTAAATCAATGTATTAAGTGAAGGAAAAAAAATGCTATTAAAAGCCTAAATTTTACTTTTTTCTGAAATAAAAGTAACTTCCTTTATGGCTGGTATGCTTTACACTCTCTAGCTACAGAAACCACAATTTATGAGTCTTTTCCTAATAAATTTTAGTGCCTCTAAGCCTCCTAAAATGCTGGCTAAATCCCTTCTTCCTTTTTACTTCCCAAACTTCGGCAAACGGTCATCAATTTCTTTTTCTCAACGTGCCTACTAACAAAATATTTAGGAAAAAAAGGGAAACACTCTAGTTAAAGACAAGCAGAGGCAAATCTCTAGCCTTATTAACATATTTTCCTGGTTTAATGAAACAAGAACTCTACTAACTAAAACACAAACATAAAAAGAAACCCAGATTTGTAAACTTTCAAAATGGGTCTCTTCTTTCTTCTAAATGGATTCATTTTCTATACCATTTTAATAACGGCCAACTCTTGACTATCTATTTGTCTTGGAACATAAACTTTCCTAAGTAAAATAAAAACTGAGATCATCATAAGAGTAAATAAAAACCCATTTCCATCTTTTCCCAAATAAAATCTTACATTAAAATTTTTAAGTGCCTATAAGAATATAGTTATGAGGATATATCAAAGTGCAAAAATTAGCATAGGGTGTTAGGTGTAAGCATGAGTAGTTTTTTAAATTATATGTCTGTGTGCGTGCGTCATATGTCACCCAAACTACAAATACCTGTCAACCTCCTTCAGCCACATCCACCTGTCATCAATTCCTGCCAATCCTCCTGCCAAAATCCATCTCAAAATCCTGTCAATACTCATCAAGAGTAGAACAGCTATGTAAAGGGTTTCCATATCTGCCACGCAGCAGGTTATCAATTTTTAGAGTGCATATGAATCATGCAGGGTTCCTGTTTACAATGCAAGTTCTATCGTCCTCCTTCCAAAGATCCTGATATAATGGGTCCAGACGGGGGAAGGGAAATCTGCATTTTTAACAAAGCATCCCGGGTTGTTCAGCTGGTGTAAGACCACTCGCTGTGAGCCTCTCTACCCCTCCCAGTCATTCTCCACAATGCACGGAGGTGATCTCTCTGAAGTAAAAATCTGATCACTTCCATGCTTTAATATTGCCAATGGATCTCCAATGACTACACAAAATAGTCGAAAATCCTCTGCATTTCACACAGATTACTTTATTAGTTGGCTCCAAACTGGCCCCCATTTCCCCTTCTAGGCTGTGAGCCCTAGAGCCTAAGCTGCTTCTTCACACAGCACAATGCCTGGCACAAACAAGTCTGAACAAAGTGATGATCTGTCTACAAGGCTTCTTTATTGTGGTTAATTTGCCAACTCAACTGGACCACAAGCTGCCCAAATATTTGGTTATATATTATTCTAAGTGTTTCTTGATGAGATTAACAGTTGAATCTGTACACCGAGTAAAGCAGATTGCTCTCCCCAGTGTGGATGAGCCTCGATCAATCAGTTGAAGGCCTGAATAGAACAAAAATACTAAAAGAATTCACTCTCTCTGCCTGACTGTCTTCTAGCTGGAACACTAGTCTTCTCCTGCCTTCTGACTCAGACTTGGACTAGAACTTACACCACTGGCTCGCCTGCTTTTCAGGCATTTGGAGTTGGACTAGAACTATACCATTGGCTCTCCTAAGTCTCTAGCTTGCCAACTACAGATCTTGGGAATTCTCAGCTTCCACACTGTGTGAGTCAATTCTTCATAGTGAATCTCTTTATATATATACACATGTCTCCTAGTGGGTTTGTTTCTCTAGAGAACTGTGACTAATATACCACTTATGCAGGTGGAAAAAACAGTTTTCTTCCTTTGTTCTAATTCATTCTATACTGAGAATCAATAGGAATTCAGCAGAACTGGAAAGATTAACTTTCTTTGAGTAAATTGTTTCAATAAACAGGAAGGGGAAATTGAAGGCTAAGCTAGCTACATAGTAAATATTTTATGTCTCTCAAATGGACTTTTCCAAAAGCCTATTCATACCCTACATTCTCACAGACTTTAATTTACAGAACTCTATGTAATCCGCAGAATCACAGAATAGGAAGATTTATCAGAAATCTAGTCTAACCCTTCTTAGACACTGAGACTCCAAAAAGTTAGGTAAATGGTTTCTCCACCGTGCTTCCACAGGCCAAATACCACCCCAGGGTAAAAATTAATTGCCAAACAATTCTGGGGAGGAAAAGCAAACAGTGGTCACATGTTCCAGCTACCTGTGCATCCTAACCCTCGAGTCCGGGCCTTTCTAGTCTGGATCCCTATAATGGTCCCCTAGTCAGTCAGTTTCCTTATGCCCAACATTTTCCTCTTCCAAACCGAAACCTTTTTCATGACTGACCTTGGCTTACTGAGTAAGAAGATCCTGGCTCTAATCTTGACTCTTCCACTAATTTGCTGTGTCACTGCACTTTTCTGAGCCTCTGTATCCTGATCTTTAAAATAATGAAACTGCACTAACTTCTAAACTTTATTTTTAACAACTTCCTGACTCTCATCCCTTCCAGTTAAACCACACTATAATTATGTTCTTCTTCCTATATCTTAACTCTATCCCTCCCTGAAGACTGTAACAAACAGTGCCTTTTCTTTCTCTGATTTTCTTTTAAAGCACAGTCTGTAATTTTACTGTTTTGTGTGCTTTGTTCAAAGCATAGTAACTGCCTTTACTCATTATTAGTGTTTTCATTGTGCTATTAGACATGCTCCTCCCCTAACTAAATTATACACTCCAAAGAGAACGACAAAGAACATTTGAATATATCCTAAGCATTTCACAAATAGTTGTAAACTTTTTCACATATTATGCATAAAAACAATATTCACAGTCATGTGCCATAAACGCTATGTTAACTTAAAAAAATTACCTGCATCCAGGAATGGTATATTTTTGATTTGTAATCACCAAAGTAGTTTGAGGTTTTTACCTCACCTGAATTCCTATGTTCTCGAAAGCTAAGTTACATGCCAGATGCATTTTGTTTACATATGTTTAGTAAGATCTGACAACATGTATCTGCTTTCCATATTTTTCAACAAAATATGATTCAAAGGGCAATCTCTCCCATTTGCTATAAATGGTTTTATAAAGAACAAAGAAAACAAGCTCAATATATTATTGAGGAAAAGTCAAGCAGTCTGGAATCTCATGAAGCCTTACTTATCATTATATGAAATGTGCTTTATCAATACAGGCATATCTTGTTTTATTGCACTTCTTTACTGCTCTTCACAGATACTGCATGTTTTACAAAACCTTCCACAGCAAAAAGATTATGACTCACTAAAGGCTCAGATGATGGTTAGTATTTTTCAGCAATAAAGAATTTTTTAATTAAGGTATGTACATTTTTTTAGACAAAATGCTACTGCATATTTAATAGACTAGGGTATAGTGTAAATATAACTTCTACATGCACTGGAAAATCAAAAAGTTCATGTGACTTGCTTTATTACAATATTCACTTTATTGCGGTGGTCTCGAACCGAACGCACAATATCTCCAAGGTATGCCTGTAGTAATAATAAGAGGAAAAGTGTAACAATTCTACTAACTACAAAAGGATACAATGATTAATAAAAAAATTAAATTTTAAATTAATAGTTATATAAGATTATCAGCATTCCTGATAATATGATTTTAACTATTCTCCCCCAAATAAAATTTGAACTATTCTCTTTTGGAACTAGTCAAGTACCAACATGGCCCTCTAATATTTTAAAGGTGCCAGTGATACTTCAACTAGGCAAATACAAATACAGGATGCTTACTCATCCCCTTTTCCCCATCATTTGCCTGAAAGGCAGGGGAACTTCATTGAAAAAAAAAAGAACATATTCAAAACATCTTAAAAAAAGAATTTATATGCTAAAATACTGGGATTTTTTCAAAAACCTAATGTCAAATCATAAAATGATTAGCCCAAAGAAGCCCAATTCAGAATTTCACTATAACAAAAATAAAGCTGATCTTCAGATCCAATAATAAATATCATAAGGAAAATAAAATTTTTTCTTTATAAAAGACAAAATGAAAAAGGTGCCTTACTGTGCTTATATGGTGACAGTGAACAAAAATCATGCAGATATATTTAACTACCCCTCCAAGTCCAACTGAAATCAATTAAGTGACCACCTACTCTTTGTAAGTTCCTGTTTCAGGATCTTCCGTCATGACATCGTGTAGGCCCTCCACTGAGATGTTTATAATCCCACAGAATTTATCCTGGATAACACTAGAAAAAAAGAAGGGCAAAACAAGTTAAACTGAAGCATTTCAACAGGTAATTCCTTTTTTCTCCCTAATTATCCTCTTTAACATAAAGAGAATTTTCAGTTCTAAAACACAAAAAAAACTTTCAAAATATATTTCTTAAAAACGGAATTCTACCTTTGCATATAACATTAAAATTTTCTCTTTCACTAGCTTATTAGTGTGTTTAAATACTAAAAGCATAAGATTAAATAGGAAAGAGATACTTTAATATTCTTCAATTTATTATAATAGTCTTGTTTATTTTATAACTAAAAAGATAAAGATACAAAAATGTTGCAGATTAAAAATCTCCACTCTTCTAAAGACACTGTCAAGAAAAAGAAAAGAAGTCATAGAAAAAATATTTGTAAAACATATATCTGACAAAGGACTTGGATCCAGAATATAAAAAGAACTCTGAAAACTGAAACTGAAAAAAAAAGACAGACAACACAATTTAAAAATGGGCAAAAATTTGAACAGACACTTCTGCAAAAACGATATACAGAGGGCATACAAGTACCTGAAAAGAAGTTCAATATCATTAGCTATCATAGAAATGCAAATTAACCCACAAGATTTTAATTAAAAGTAAAAGTAAGAAGATTGACAATACCAAGTGCTGACAAGAATGAGAAACAACAGGACTTCTCATACATTGCTGGTAAGAATAAAAAACGGCATACGCATTTTGGAAAACACATCGGCAGTTTTTATAAACTTAAACACCCTCCACACAACTAAGCAATCCCATTCCTAGGTATTTACCCAAAACCAAAACAAGTATTCTCAGATTTGTATGTGAATATTTATCATAGCTTTATTCATACTAACCCAAAACTGCAAATGACCCAAATGTCTATGAACTAGTGAACGGATAAACAAATTGTGGGACACTTAGTCAATGGAATAGTAGTCAACAATAAAAAGAAACAAACTAGAAATACATGCAACAACTTGGATAGATGTCAAAAACATTATGCTAAGAGAAATACAACAGACTAAAAAACGCTTCATGTTGTGTAACTCGATTTATGTGACTTTCTTGAAAGGCAAAATTATTTGATCAGTGGTCAGTGGTTGCTACGCAAAGGGACACAAGGGAACTTTTTGGGATGATGGAAACGTTCTTTATGTTGAGTATGGTAGTGGTCATACATTGTGTACATTTGTCAAAACTGTACACTTAAAAGAGGTTTTACTCTATGTAAACTATACCTTAATAAACCTGACTTTTAAAAGTGGAAGTACACAACCACTCAATTTTGTGGCTATTTCTGACTCATTAACTGGCACTTGTCTAAAGTCAGAGCCTCCTGCATCTGGTCGGTGTTAAAGAAGCCCTGGCAAATTATTATTTCCTAATTCTCATCACTGGCCCCTAGAGACTTGATCATTCTACCTTCACTTGGGATCTTAGAATTTTCAAGTTAACTCATCTTTTATTAATCGCATTAGGATAGATGCTCCTCCTAAATAAAGAAATCCCAATTTTGATATAAACATTTTTTATTTCACAATGCTACATGGAACCCAACTGATTCTATTCGTATCCTTATTACTGAGGGCTTCAAGGAGGCAAATGGGTACTTTCTATTCCAGTCTCTTAAACTTTATTCTTTCTCCTTAATTTAAGAACTTTCAAGGGCTATCAAGAGCCTCAGCATGCTCTGCTAAACCCACCTTTTCAAAATTATATTGCATTACTCTTCTTTTCACTGCTTTCAGGCAGTTAAGTCATCACTTCCCAAACATAATGTTCCTGACTCCACCATCTATCTGCTTACTGTCTTCGTGCCCCTCACAATGTCCTCCCTCCTTTTTCTACTTCACCTTAATTCATACTTCACGAAGACTTCCCTGACCATGTTCTAAATCCACTGGAATTGAGCACTCTGTCCTTTGAATTTCCAGTAACATAAAACCTCCGCACTATTCATTTGGCATGCAACTCTTGTGGCATCTTTTATCTTACTTTCTCTTAATGTCCTTTAACTTTTCATGCCTGCTCTCCCTAAAAGTAGCTTGAAGCACAGCCCAAGTGTTATGTTTACTTTTTTTAATGCTCCATAGGGTAATATTATACATTCTGTGAACACTCAATAAATAATCATGGGAATTAATGACCCCAAAGCTTGAGAACTGCCCTCCCTCAATTTCTTTTTACAATATTTACTTCTTTTTTAAATTACAAGTATGGACAGCTGAGTTGTAGATAATATATTACAACTGCTTACACTAGACATGAGGCAGAAAATACAACAGAAAGTGGCTGTATTGGAATCTATTTCTGAAACACTCATTTTAGAAAATACAAGGAAAGTTTAACATCAAGGATGAAAAAGGAGAATGAAAGTAAAACTGAAGGGAAAAAAGTGTTAGTAACCTGAACATTTTCTTCCTTTTCACTTGTCACAAACACTCTTCCTTTTATTTTACATACTTCGTTGATATACTCATTTATTCCCATAGACACAGGTCACAAATACTCTACAGAAGGAAACCAGGCTTCTTAAACATCTGCTTGTTTTGTTCTTCAAGCCTAAGTGATGTTACACATGCACAAACATTAAATAAACAGGTTGGGCACAAACAGCTGTACTAAGTGAAGACCAGCTGATCATTTAAAACAATTCCACATAGATTTCAGTAAACTTTTCTTCCTCAGTCAAACGTACATTAGTAAAACGGTAGTTTTTAATCTTGTCTTAGTATTTCCTAGAAGTATGGCATTTTAAGGTATTTTCCGAGTATATAAAAGTATCTGTCTAGAGAGTATGTGAATTGCAGAAACTTCATGCAGTGAGTTTTCCTTGCTTTAGAAAACTGTGTACTAAAGGGAAAAAAAAAAATCAATTTCTCTTCCTTATGTTCATTCACCCAATTCAAAAAACCCTGCCGGTTTAACATTATTTCTGTCCTTTTATATTATTATGAATCCAACCACATGCATTCAGATAACTAAATGCCCTTAGAAAGATGAAGCAAACTTTTTAATCCTCAAAGGCACAAATAAATGAAATATTCTAATATTCATCTGATTAGCCCAAACAATAAATACTAGACTCAATGTGAACGGGACTCTGTTTTCTTTCTACTTGTCCATTTTTTATGAGTAATTTTCTAATGAGCATTTTGCACTTCCATTTTTTAGACAGCTGATCCATCATCTAGACCATGTGCCTTAAATTACTTCTCTATAAGCAATGGATTTACATATTTACATCATCTTCATCCTCTTGGACCTAGGAGGAAAATAGGGACACAGAAACACAGAAAACATTTTTGATTACCTTTTCTCAATGGTTTTATAATCTAAAATTGATGATTTAACAGTTTTTCATTGTAGCAGGCCCAAGAAAGAAATGAATCAGAACCTTACTCACTTTAGAATTTTTTTCTGATCTAACCAGGCCACAATTATACTACTGATACATCACACCTAATTAATATTTGAAGTCACTGTTGCATTATTATATCTTAAATATAGAAGGTCAGTGAAGTTAGGGTAATTTAAGAAATAAATTTTTAAGTACAAAAAGCCACAATAAAATATTCTGTTAACTATCCGTCTCTGCTTATATCGTTTAACAGGATTAAGCAAAGAACAGCAATTTACTGAAAGAAAAAGGCAAAAGAAAGACTGGTTTATCAGTCTTATTCCAGAATTTCTACTACACCAGAGGCTACAAAAATGGTGACATTTACACTAAAATTAGAGATCCCCCCCCGCCCCCGCCAGATATTTTCCAGGACCTAGGCTGCAAATACTTTGTCACTTAAATGGAAAGACACCTCCTTTCTACACAGTAATTCTCTGCATGGTCATGGACAAGTGTATTAATAAATCTAGTTTCCCCTGACAAATACTGGCCAGGAAATAGGATAAAAAATTCATGAAAGCAATCGATAAAGGTATTTTAAAATGAAAGTTGACTGTTTTACACCTAACAATGATCTTTACAAAGGCTTTTATGTTATAAAGCAATCCCCCAATTAACTATTTTTTGAGAGCACATACATAGGCAAAAAGAAAAAAAGCCATTATCTTTACAATAAGAAGTAACTATAATGCTCTATGTATATATAACGGGATGAGAAGAAACTGCCACCTTACGTGATTTTCAAGAGAAAGACTATGCTTTAAGAAACACTGCTTAATGAAAACAATGCCTAAACACACTAAGCTTCCATAAAAAGATGATGATCATGATTGGTAGAGAACTGTTTAGAAAAGACATTAGCATGAAAAAACTCCATCAATGCTTGTTTTGGATACTTACAGAAGTCAATTGACAGATTGGTTCCTGTTTTTTAACAAGAGATATAAAAGAATTTAATAGAAATTTGGTAATTATGGGGTTGGGGGTATGACATCACCATTGTAAATGTTGGACATTGCTGAAAACAAAGCTATACAATAAATAATTACAACGTATTCATGAATATACACCTTCAGGATAAAAGAAAAAAGGCCAACTGTGCTGATATAATTAAAGTTATACGAAAAGGTACTTGTGGCTTAGAGTTAAATTCCTGTACTGTATGTCACATAGCTCAGACAGAAATGATAATGTGCTCCAGAAAACAGTGTTACATGATTAAAAGGGGATTTTGGTAATGATGAAGACACAATCACAATGAAGATGTCAAAGATTTATCTGAAGCATTTGAATAAAACTGTATCATGAAATAAGAGGAAAAAATCTAAGTAACATTTTACTTTATTTTTAAAATGTACACAGGTAATTAAACTAACAGCTTAACAGACATTTGACTATTTTGTTACAGCTCTAGAAGTATAATATATTCAGGCTGGCCAGAAAACCTTACACAGGTTTTTCTTATAGGGAAAATGAGTGGCCACGTTATATTTAGACCTGCCTTGCACAGGCTCACTGTCAAATTCCTCCTAAATCCTGCTAGCACACACCACAATCTCTCTCTGAACTCCAGAACTCTAAGTACATCTGCATCCTTCTTATCCACTCTCGGCAGTCTCATAAGCACCTCAAACCGAAGACATCCAACACCAAATTTTCGAGTGCCTCCCCAACAAAAACAAAGAAATCAAAATAAAACAGAAAATCAAAACCAGGCTCTCTTCCTGTTGTCCTTATCCAGAAAGAGCAATTCCATCTACCCAGTGACTCAAGCCAGAAACCTGGGATTCAGTCTTGACCTTTCTTCTCATTTACTCTTCCAACACCCAATTCATCATCAAATTCTGCCATACTTATCTCTGAAATTTTTCTTTTGTTTCTACCTGTCTATATTCCTACTATGAACACTGCGCTACAAGTCACTCTGTCTCCAGTTTGAACTACTGGGTAACTTCCCAAATGGGCCGCTTCCACTCTTGACTTCCTGTAATCCATTCTCCACAGAGCTGACCAGATCACTCTTTCGCAAAATCTGATCACGTCTGCCTTGTTTTAAAGCAAGGGTCTAACCTTTCAATAACTTCCCATTACACTTAGAAATCCAAACTCCTTATCATAGTGTACTGAGCCCCATTTGACCTGACTCCTGCCTACCTCTCCCTGAACGCATCTAACCTTTCATACTACTCTCCAGCTATAGCAGCCTTCTTTCTGACACTTTCCAGCCTCAACGTTTTAACTGTGAGATCCCATGTGCTAGGAATTCTACTGTGCAAATTTACCTGGTTAGTTGTATTTACAAAAAGAGTAACTGTAAGTGGGTGTGGTCCCGATTCTAGAAGACTGGAAGACAGTGTTTAGAGGCTTTCACAGGTGAGAAGCATATAATTGAAGATAAGCGATTCTGAAAGCCAAAACACGAAGAAACTGCACTAGAACATAAAAAATTCTGCTCCATGGTACCTAAAGCAAAATACAAAGAAAATTTCAACTCATGTATTAAGGGTAGAATTAAGGCTGGTAAAATTATCATACAAAGCTATCTGGCAAAAAGTAAGAAGATTTTTCAAAGCCAATGATCCAAAGTAAGAATAGGCAAGGGTTTCTGTACATGTACTAGGAACTCAAGAGGTCCAAGAAGACACGGAGATAAAAGGAAAAGAGAAGAAAACGTGTATGCAAGGTTTCTACACTATTCAGGATCATAAAACTACTTCCTACTAAAAGATCGTGCCCTCTACTATATCACATGATGCCTCGAAAGAGTCAGGAGCAATGAAACAAGGCACATCTGGGTCAGCGGCAGGCATAATACACATTTCTCACATTCGTGCTGCTTTTCCCAGGATATTTCTCTTTTAACCCACAGGGCTTCCTACTTGAAAAGCGTGCAGCCACAAGAGCCTACCAACTTCAGTAGTGACGACTAGAGGTAGAGGGCACTTTTTTTTTTTACAACTATGCTTGATACACAGTACAATACTGGAAAAAAAAAATGGGCCTACTACCTTGTTACTCTTGTTCCATAACTGTGAAATCATTGAGAAACTAAATAATAAACAGTTTGAGAAAACTGATGCATATCCCTCCCCACTCACCTATGGGCTTATCAGTAAGGCCAGTAACAGAAAAGAAAAACATAAGTTTTAATGAGAAAACAAAATGAGTGTTCTCAGGAGAAAAAAAATTAAGTTACTATTCAGTGGGAGATGGGTATAAATAAAGTCTAATTGGTAAATAGAACAGCCTTGTTTTATTTCACATACCCCGTTCTCTTTCCTCTTGATCCACAGCAACACATCATGTTACAGGTCCATACATACATTTTCTAGTCTGTGGCTAAGTAAGAGAAAAAAGTAAAGGAGTGGGATCCTTCTAACAAGGAAAAACAAGAAGTCCAACAGGACATGAGCAAGTGCATGTGGGACCAATCTGGCAGGAAGGCCTAGCATTAAAGCCGTTTTTCAGAACCTTGTAAAACAGTCCTTTGGCTTTTTTCTCCCATTTTTTCAACCCTTAAAAACAAATATGGCATATATTACTGTCACTGTTGTAGTGTGGGTAAGATAACTGAATAAAAAATGCCCCAATTACACATAGGTCCCCCTCCATCTCAAAGCTTAAACACTTGGGTGTTAACATAACTCCTAAGTTCAAGAAATGTCCCCGTATGTTTGAATCTTCTATTTCTCGACCTGAGTGGTAGTAACACAGGTGTGTCTACTTCTGTATGTGGTTTATATGTACATCAATAAAAGTTTTAAAAAACAGGTGTGTGTTGTTTAAGGGAAAATATTTGCCATGTATTAACACTAGTATAGGTAAGATCTGATTCAATTCTACTACTACTTAGAGGGTCCCTAAAAATAAAATATACAAGACAATCGGAAAGAAGAGAATAAGAATCTATCCAACTGTTGCTGACTCAAGACACAGGTGGCCACAGGGCAGAGTGGATCAACAAAGTAACCCTGGAATGTTATGTATGAGAAAGTTGAGGACCCTACTAAGAGTAAAAAGTTGACGGAGAACAAAGAGATATCCAGAGATCCTCTTTCTCTACTACTAATAATTCTACATAATTCTCTCAATCTCCCACAATGTTCACCCTGACCTCTCCCCACCACTTAGCCTTCAGCTATCAAAACACTGGAAACCCCCACGTCCAGAAAACCGTGAGACACCTTTGTCTTCCTTTACCCCAGGCTCCATCGCCTGTGACCTTCTTCAATTTCCTGCTCCCTCCTGTTGAAGTCTCTGTCCCATACCATTGAAGCCCTCACCAACAATCTGACACCAAACATCTGTACTCCACCACCAGGAAGGGACTGAGAGTAAGTTCCCAGTTAGCCCAGAAGTGAGAGACATGTTTCTGAAATTCCACACTGGGATTCTAAATGTATTTAAAAGTTATGATGTTATAAATAAATGGTAGTTGAGTTCTATACTTCTCATTTATTATGGGGGGGGGGTACTTTTTCGGTATGTCCTAGAACTTTAACCACTTTTTATAAAACCCAATGAAACAAATGGATCTGTATCTAAAACTATCTTTCTGAAATACCACTATTTTAAGTTGGAGCCTATCTATTTTTGAGTGCTCTAATCAAGAACCTTTAGTAAATGGTAGAGAAATACAGAAATCTTAAGAAGAGTAAGCTTCCTTAGCTATCTTAATTTAGAAGATTACTTGGTTTTAACTTTGCTGTTTTGTTTAAGGTAGGGCTGCTCAAAAATATGAAACAAATACAGAAATTATAGCTTAAAATTTCTATGCACATTATTACTTCAAAAGAGTTTTATGGTAAGTAAATTTTTAAACTGTGCAAGTATCAACCCATAGTGAAATGTGAGTTGGCTAACATTTTTAAAAGGAATGACTGCTGACAAAAATTGGAATGAGCACTTAATGAACACTACTCTGTACAACTATAGCTCCATATATAAACTGATACTAATAAGATTAAAGTTTTCTAGTTGGGCCTAAATCAATTCAAAGTTATACATAAAGACATAAAAAAAATTTGATAGACTTTCCAAAGTACATTCTTTGAACTGGGGGAAATTTTGTTTTAAGATCAAGATAAACACTTTGTTATATGGATTTTTTCCCCACTTCAAATGGCCAGCTACATGGCTTCTGAATGTCTTTAAGAGGATGTGGTTTAGGTGGTGGGGAAGGAGGGCATGGAGGGATTTTCAACTTTTAAATTTCTGTATTGTTTGAATTCTTTTTTCCAATGAATGTATGCTGTGTTTTTTTTTTGCTGAGGAAGATTTGCCCTGAGCTAACATCTGTTGCCAATATTCCTCCTTTTTGCTTGAGGAAGATTAGTTCTGAGGTAACATCTGTGCCAAGCATCCTCTACTTTGTATGTGGGTCACTGCCACAGCATGGCTGACGAGTGCTGTAGGTCCGTGCCAGAGATCCAAACTCACAAAGCTGGGCCACTGAAGCAGAACGCACCAAACTCAACCACTACACCATGGCACCAGCCCCATGAATACATACTTTTAATAATTAAAGAAAAAACTTAATATGAGTTGTAGGGGTTGAGAGAACACAACAAAGAAAGAAGTATATTATTAAAAATGTGTTAAGGGGCTGGCCCTTGTGGCATAGTAGTTAAGTTCGGCACTCTCCACTTCAGCAGCCTGGGTTCGGATACTGGGTGCAGATCTACACCACTCATTGGTCACACTGTGGTGGCGACCCACATACAAAGCAGAGTAAGATTAGCACAGATGTTAGCTCAGGGTGAATCTTCCTCAGGAAAAAAAAAAATGTCTTAAAAAGTGAAACACACATCACACACTCTTCCATAATTAAACAAGTAATTTATGTAAGAACAGCTTTATTTAAAAATATTTACATTTTCTACTAAACTCATATTCAGAGACAAAGCTTTAGGTGAGCCGGGGAAAAGCAGAACACTTAAAACTCCTGGAGAGGTGGAGGTTGCAGCTTTAGTTTCTCTGCAGTTTCTAGAATATCTTAAAACCACTACATGGCTCCTTTCTGCTTTTCTCTCAAATACCTTACAGAAGTGGTTCTCCAAGCATGGTCCCCAGAGCAGCAGCAGCAAATGTGTTAAATTGCAAACTCAGAGGCCTCACTCCAGACTTCCTGAATCAGGAACTCTAGGAAGGGTGGGGGCAGCAATCTGTGTTCATCAGTCTGTTTGTTTTTAACGAAAGGCAGACTGCCACATGCAGCACCTCATCTGGATGTGTCTAGAGTCTCGGAACATTGACTACTCTACATTCTCCTACAAATGGACCTTGAGAGCCTATATGGAGGTTCCAGCAGGGGAGCACAGGTATTAGTGTATACACTTGACCAAAGAATGATCCTCCTCTACGGGGGAGGGTGGTCCTCTTCGAGGGAGCACACAGCTCTGGGAGGGATGCATATGGAGTGGGCAGGGAGGAAGGGCATGCTCATCTAGCCAGCCAGATCAACCAGGTCAACCCTGGTGATCAATGGGGTGACAAATGTCATAGCCAGATCACCCTCACACCCAGCAATCTGTGTTTTAACCAGGCTCCAAGGTGATTCTGAGTTTGAGAAGCACTGCTGTAAGGTATAATGGACAACGTAGCACCTTCTTAGAACTACTGGTTTTGCAATACAAACTTAGAAATTATCACTTGGTTTAAACACTCCCAGACTGTTTCAGGTTAATTTCACACAGATAGTATTAACGTTTAATAATAAATAGAAATTTGGAAGAAGAGGAGACACAATACAAACATGAAATACATGACGCTTAAGAGGAAAATTTTAATACCTATTTGTGGTTCAGGTCACTATTAACCGATTGAGTATGGGAACTTACTATATGCGTGATATTGTGCAGAGGGCTTCACAATTATAAATATATACTAATAGAGAAAAACATTACATCACTTCCATGGCTTCAATTATCATCTATCTATATTAAAGACTCTTAATTGGGGCTACTAACATCTCCTGGGTGCTCTTTCATCTTATTCTTCCTCACTTATCTGTCTCCCAAAATCATGGCCCAAACAGTTGTTACTACTAAGAGTGTATCATATACTTCCAGTGTACTGGGCAGATGAAAGGTTAAAAATTATTGACCTTTCCCAGGTAGATCGCTCTACTTATCTTCTGCTTGCTGGATATTTCTACTTGGAGAATCAATATGAACCTCAAATTCAATATATCTAAAGTCGAACTCATTATTTTGCCCCCACCCAGATCTTCAGTCCTCTTGCTTCCTTTGCTCAGTGAATGCAGCACAAAGCTGCCTAAGCCAAAACCTAACATCTTTGACTTCTCCCTCACCGGCCACCCCTCAGCCAACCATGAAGGCAATTCATCTGACTTCCAAAGTAGCTCTAGAATCCATCCATCCTCTCTGCCACTCCCCTGGCCCAGGCCTCCAGCATCTCTCCCCTGGATTAGTGATGCAGATTCCTACCCAGTTAATGCTGCCTCTACTCTACTCTTGTTGTTCCTTCCAGAAAGAGTGTACTTTCTAAAGGGTAAATTTTACTATGTCACTCCATTGCTTACAATCCTTCCATGGCTCCCTGCTGCCCTAGGGAAAAACACGAAATATCCTTCATCATCTCCTATCTCTCTCTAGCTGCAAATCTCACACTTCCAGTTGTACTGCATTTTACTTCCTGGAAAGTAGTAGTCTTTGTCTTTCTTCAACCCTTCTGATATGATGTTACCTCTATCTATTACTCAGCTCTCTTCATTGGGCTAATTTCTATTTATCCATCACGACTCAGTTTCAGTGTTGCCTTTCTCATAAAGCTCTCTCTCACCTCCACATGCGTCTCCTCCTCTCAATCTCAAGCTCTACTGAGAAGAGTAACTGTGTCTATGTTATTCACAATTGTAACCCTAGCACCTAGGCAGCAGTGGAGCATGAAATTAGAAGCAAGGGCTCTGGAGTCAGAGAGACCTAAAAAGTGTCACAAGCTGTGTAAATTTGGGACAGTTTCTTAAAATCACTCTGCCTAGATTTCCTTACCTGTAAAATGGAGATAGTAGCACCTTAGGAGGCTTTTTAAGGACTAAATGTGATATGTGAAGTATTTAGCATAGTGCTTAGTACATAGAAATGGTAGCTATTAGGGGCTGGCCCCGTGGCCGAGTGGTTAAGTTCGCGCGCTCCACTGCAGGCGGCCTAGTGTTTCGTTGGTTCGAATCCTGGGCGCGGACATGGCACTGCTCATCAAACCACGCTGAGGCAGCATCCCACTTGCCACAACTAGAAGGACCCACAACGAAGAATATAGAACTATGTACCGGGGGGCTTTGGGGAGAAAAAGGAAAAAAATAAAATCTTTAAAAAAAAAAAAAGAAATGGTAGCTATTATTATTACTTAATACAGTGCCTAACAAAATATCTGCTGAATGAATACAGTATTCAAAAGAATATTAAAAACATATATTTATTAATGCTAAGCTTGTATAATTCATTATATTTCCAAATAGAGTTTATAATTCTATAAGGAGGCTTCAGTTTTATTGATGTCCATGGCAGTGAAGTTTTCTTATAACCAATATTCAGTTGAATTATAAAGCAGAATGTTCAAAGAGAATGACCTGTGCCTCACTTTCAGGAACAATTTGTTTCTGAAGTCGAATCTGCTCCAAAGCAGGGCTTTCTAGAGAATATGGGGAAGTGTTACAAACTGAGGTAGTTACATTATACCTTGCTGACTGATAAAAGCTGTAGTATTCAAGTCTACTTTCCCCTGAGTTTTCCGATGCCTTTAGTTTTTGTTTAAATTGAATGACTTTGTAGATCAAAAAAATGATTAAAACACAAGCTAAGATGAAAAATGCTAGCAAAATATCAAAAGCCTCATTCAACTTTTCAACTTCTTGTGTACAAATTAGAGATGTTTTCCCTGACACCGAAGCAGCATCGATCGGTAGAGCACTGTTTTTTCCCGAGTTCAAGTTAACAGAAGAAGTAAGCTGTATTTGCACAGGTAACACTGCAGTAGTCTCTAATGGATTACCAAAGGTACTCTCTTGAAAAAATCTACTGGCAGGTGAAGTACGAATTCGTTCCCAGAAAGTAACGCTCTCAGTATTTTCCAAATGTTTCCCATTTGCGGTTACTTTATGCCAGGCCATCATTAACGCAGTGGTCTTGTGATGAATATGAAGAGATTTTATAGCCCAGGCTCTGGACACATTTGTCGAAGAAGTAACACAATTTGTAAAGTCAGTCCACTTAATGTAATGCAATGCTCTGCCGCGCATGGATGGGGGATTCTGACAATAGATGTTTAGAGTAATGGCTGAAGATGCTAGCCAGTCGCGAAGGCCCAATAGTTCGCAGTTACATTCCCAAGGATTAGAATTTGCCTGAAGATGAGTCAATGAAGACAATGGCTTAAGGACCCTTGGATGTAAGTCTGTAAGATTATTAAATGACAGATTAAGGATCTTCAAAGATGCTCCCATGTTTTCAAATGTATCATCATCAATGCTGATTATTCTGTTTCTATCTAACTTAAGGTAAATTAGATTTTTTAACAAGCTAAATGTATCAGAATTTAAATTTTCTAAATCATTATGACTTAAGATCAAATGTTTAAGATTATTAATTCCACTAAACCCATCCCTAGTAACATTTTTAATTCTTGAATTTTTCAGGATGAGATACTCCAAGTTGACAAGTCCTTTAAATGCAAAGGGATGTATTGCTTCAATATGGTTATGAGACAAAGAAAGTCTTTTAAGACTCTTAAGTACTGCAAAAGCATTTGAAGGTACTTTTGTTAAATTATTACCTTCTAGATACAAACTATCCAGGTTTCCAAGATGTTGAAAGCCTGAGTCTGATATCCTCAAAATTTTATTGTTGGATAAATCAAGCACCCGAAGAGCAATCATACCAACAAAGGTACCACTCCCAAGGACAGTGAGGCGATTCCTTCGTAGATTTAAGTACTGAACCGAAACTAGATCATTAAATACTCCTCTTGGAACAAAAGATACTTGATTAGACTGTAAATACAAATTACGAAGATTGGAAAGTCCCTCAAATATTCCAGGATCCAAGCGTTTTATAGCATTATTATTTAGATATAAAAAATAGAGATGCCTCAACTGAACAAAGGCTTTTGGATAAACATACACAATCTGAGAATTATCCAAATACAATGCTACAAGAGAATGAAGTCCTGTTAATCCACTTTCATTTATATGAGATATATTATTTCCAGTCAGATACAGAAAAACTGTACTTTCAGGAAAATTCTTAGGAATACTTGAAAGGCCTAAGTTACGGCAGTTAACTCGTCTCCCAGTGCAGAGCTGGCAAACAGAAGAACATCCAAGTATCTCTTTATGGAGTAATAATACAAGACAACAGGTAACAAGTAGAAACAGTCGTAGGCAAGGCAGAGAAAAATGTAATCCACACATAGCCCTGTTCTTGGTTTTTCTGCTCATATCAGAATTGGCTATAAAAAGAGAAGGTAAATAAATCATCAAAAAGTTCTTAAAATTAAAGTTTTATAATTCTAGAAGTTCTGTATTCTATTTTACTTTTATTAGGATCAGCCAATAATGTTAAATATCATAAGTCATACTATGGTGATAGCATAAAACAATGAGTTTGGAATATGTTCCAGGATTAACACCTCCAGGCCATTAACCCACTGTTTGACAAAATGATCATTCACATTTAATGAACTGCAAAATAAAATATTTCCTAAGTTAATTTAAAATATTACAACTGACTATAACAAAAAGTGACAAACAATGATGTAAGGATGATAGTCTTTGGATATAGCATGTCCCTTTATCAACTTAAAGTCTAATAACAAACAACATTACTTATGAAAATACAAATTCATTACAGAGCAATTAAACTCCCTTTAAACTACAGTTTTTCACAAAACCAATTATTTTTCATTTCAGCTAAAAATTCATATTTAAATAAATATTCTTACCAAGAACAGGAAATTCATATTATTAACAGTCGGCTGATTCAAGTACAGGTTTTCGTTCTAAATATGAAGAGCGACATTTCTAAACTCCATTTCTTTCTGTGGCACTGTTGACCTCCACCCCTCCACCTCTTTTTTAAAATTTTTTTTTAAGTCACAGTTTGCTCAGGAAACACCACTCTTCACATTGGTTCCTCCACAGTCAGTGTGTAAAACAGAGGTTGCCATGGATACAGGAAACTGAGAGACAGGAAGTAATTTTATCTGTGTTTCAAAAGTATTGTTGAAAGGAAATCTCAGGAACTTATTTTTTCAGAATGCAGTTAATTTGAGTTTTCCAATGCACATATCTAATTATTTCATAATTTTAAAAATAACTATTTTTTAAAAAGGAAACCTGAAAATTTTTAAATATTCAGAATGAACAAACTCTATGCATTAACAACAAATAGCTATTGAGTGGGAAAAGCAAGTTGAAATAAGATGTAAATAGAGTAATACAATTTTTGTGACTTTTTAAATGTATACAATATTTATATTGTTTTGAATACATATTAGGGACTTCAACTTCATTTTATTCCTTAAAAAAAAAAGGTAGCAAAACCAAGAAGCAATGGTGAACACAAATGTTGTTACACTATATTCTGTACTCTCTTTTAATTCTTCAAAAAAATTTCGGGTAAAAAATATTAAATACTACCAATTAGCACCTTAATATATTAAGGTATACGCCTTGGGCTGTAAAATGATATAAAGTCGCATATCAAATTAATTACTGACAAAGTTATCTTTGGCAAGAAAAGTTGGGGAGAATGAACGAGGCCCTTTACTGGCTTTTCACCATATATACCTCTGAATTAGTTTGAATATTTTAAAACAAAAATGTACCTGTGTATAATGCAATATTTTAAGAATTTAAATAATTGGCTATATATTGTTTATATTATATATTGCTTAGTCATTAATTTTCCAAAAAGCTGATTGCTTAGGCTTCCTAATTCTGACTTTTATTAATATTACTAACACCCTGATGATACACTTAAAATACCAGTAATAATATATATAATTGTATACTATAACTCCCTTTGATATTAAAGCAAGTTTATTTCATATCAAAACAATTATTTCAGATAATATGAATTATTTCCATACTAAATACTTGGCATAATATCCAGCACTTTTTTCCTATGACAACAAAAAATCAGAGGTACATACCAGATAACAGATCTTTGTCAAAATGCTTTACAATTCTCACAACTATCCTTTGTGGTTGGCTATTGTTATTGCTATTTTATGGACAAAGAAATTAGGAAACAACCAAAAAGACCAAATGACAATGAAGTGACATGAATTAGAGGTAAAGATAGAACAAGAGCTGTTTATTTTTTTTTTCCTTTTTCTCCCAAAGCCCCCCAGTACACAGTTGTGTATTTTCAGTTGTGGCATGGGGGGCACTGCCTCAGCATGGCTTGATGAGCAATGCCATGTCCACCCCCAGAATTCGAACTGGTGAAACCCTGGGCCGCCTAAGCGGAGCGCGCGAACTTAGCCACTTGGCCACAGGCCGGCCCGGAGATAGGTTTCTCAAGTCCATTTTGGTGAGTATTTTCAATGAAATGCAAGGTGCAATGAAGTATGTCTCATGGATTTTTTCAAGTGCATCATACAACTTAAAGAGTTATGATGAGGGGCGGCCCCGTGGCCAAGTGGTTAAGTTCTCGAGCTCTACTTCAGTAGCCCAGGGTTTCGCCAGTTCAAATCCTGGGCGCGGACATGGCACCGCTCATCTGGCCACACTGAGGCAGCATCCCACATGCCACAACTAGGACCCCCAACTAAAAATACACAACTATGTACCGGGGGCTTTGGGGAAGAAAAGGAGAAATAAAATCTTACAAAAAAAAAGAGTGATGATGGGGGGGGTGGTTCGGGACACCTGCCTCAAAATGTAGCACTTCAGCATACTGAACATTTTAAGCTGACGGAGTTTGAGAAAAGGACAGAAGCAGGAAGGTCACTCTGTGGCCTCCCCCACCCCCAGGCACAGCTCCACACCCTCTGCCCTTCTCCCCTGAAACATGTCATAAAATCCTCATGAGAGGTGCCCTCCCTAGGGAGGAAAGGACCATCCTTATCTCCAAAGACAAAGAGACTCCAAACAGACCTTGCAAAATTTCCTCCAGTTTACTACACTTTACCCTATGATATCTTTCCATGATTTTCCACTCTACATCAAATCTAGCATAAAAACACACAAGTTTAATGATTTCTTCAGGTCATCTCCTTATGAAGGCTCCTGGATCAGTAAAGCATAGTAAATTTGTATGCTTTCCTCCTGCTAATCTTGTCTTTGTCAGTTTAATTTTCAGACCCAGCCAGCTACTCTAAGAGAGTCATGGAAAACTTTTTCCTCTCCCACAGTTTGGAAAAAGTCAGAGAAATTATCCATTGAAACCAGAATAAAATTTAAAGAGAGAATAGGATTGAAACATTATTTAATTTTGCCCTCTGTTCCAGAAATATCCGAAGAAGACAAAAATATCTATTCTTATTAGATCTTAGAAGTAAAATTTCTAAAAAATTATATTAAGTAAAAGTGACAGAATAAAATGAATCTTGCATTTCTCATATTGTAAAAACTGAGGTAAAGTGTCCACAACAAACAATAAATCTAAATAATTCATCGTAGCTCTTAGGTTGATATCCAGGAAAATACCAATATCCAGAAAAACAAAGTTTAGCCTTTCTGTTCACCAAGGAGCTGCTGCTCTAAGATCCAAGTGATCACTAGTAGAGAAGACCATGCAAAGCAACATCTCTGAAGAGCTGATGCAGGAATGGAACTCAGAGACCTCTTCATCTTACCTGCTATGATCACATCACTAATGAGCAGCAAAACTGGCCATTCAAGTTTCAGATTAGAATTCAAGTTTCCCAGCTTCCCACAGAACTTACTGGAAGGTACATTTCCTTGTGCTTTGGTTAAATACTATCATTTCACAGCAATTCACATTATTTAGGTAAGTTTAAATCTTTTCATGAGCTTTGAATCCTGTAACATTTTTAGTAAAATCTTCATATGATCTCCAGTGCATAATAATTCTCCCCAATCTGAATTCTGACACTTTGATTTTGCTCTGGAATAACACATCAAAATGGTTCCTCACACCCTCTTTCTGATTCCTACTAATTCTCAGAACTATTTCTGAATACTATACTCAGCCACCTCCTAAGTGGGCTTCCTTCCTCCCTTTTCTTTCCAGGAAATTGACTTGCTAAATTATTTTTTTCTCATTCTTCTCGCTGAACCTTCTTTTGTCTTTGTCTTCAAATAATCTCATCCTTCAGATATCAACACATATCTATTTTCTTTTCCATTCAGAAATTCCATTACAAGTATGAGAATGCTAAATAAGAGAACAACTGTTCTATTACCATCTTTTAAATATATACCATCTATATTATTTAGATATATGGCATCTATGTATAAACCAATCAAGATGGGTTTACATATAAAGAATGAGACTGGCCTGGTTAAGTCTGTGCACTGTTTCGGTGGCCTGGGGTTTGCAGGTTCAGATCCTGGGTGCAAAACTATGCACCAACCAGCAAGCCATGCTGTGGTGGCAACCCACATAGAAAATAAAGGAAGACTGGCACACATGTTAGCTCAGCAAAAACTTCCTCAAGCAAAAACAGGAAGACTGGCAGCAGATGTTAGCTCAAGGCCAATCTTCCTCACCAAAGAGGGGATAAAACCCAGTTTACAATGACAGTTACTGATCATACAGATCTTAAAAGTTACTTATGGACCTTAAAATTAAGAGAATGAAAATTTGAAATGAGGTCTACAATTAAAAATAGTCCAGTAACAATAAAAAACTATCATTCTGCTCAATGTAGGGAGAAATTTTAATGAAGAGTAGTAGCTCAATACAGATTGCTTATCAGTTGCAGAGAAAAAAAAAAGTAACTACACAGTTGAGAAACTGGACAACACCTTAACCAGAATTAACATCATTAATGAGAAGAAGGTGGATACCATGTGCCACTTGAGACGATATTTCAAGGACACATCACTTATGTAATATTCCAACCAGGGATGCATAATCTGAATGTAATCATGAGGGAACATCAGACAAACCTCAAATGAGGACCATTCTATTTTGTTGAGAGAGAGGGATGAGGGAGGGAGGGAGGTAGAGAGAGACAAGGAGGGAGGGAGAAACAGAGAGAGAGAAGGACTGTATTCTTCAAAAATGTTAGCCAGAAGAAGACAGACTCAGGAAATGACATCACAGAGTGAAGGAGACTACAAAGACACAATGTAACCACAGGCCCTTCAGGACCAGTCCAAACTGACCCCATCTTATCAACAGAGTAATTAAGAGTTGTGTTTCAGGAACAGAGACCCCTTGCCCAGTCAGGCCGGTTGAGGACCACCAACCCATCAACTGGGCCTGCACAAATGCCCCATAAATGACCCTTTTGACATCAGAGGGCTGAAAACTCCACCCTCAGAACATACTACCACGACCGTTTTGTGAACATGCATCCTACGAAGAGCCAAGCTCACACAGATCATCAATTACCTCACTTCTCCTTACCTCTAATCATCTATCTCCACACTTCAGACTGCCCTGCTCTTCATCCCATAAATTTTGCCCCAAGCCCTGGACTGGGGAGACAGATCTGAGAGCTTATGCCTCCTGACTCCCTGAAGATCAATCTTGTAATAAAGCTGTATTCTTTTCTCGAAAGCTGATGACATAATAATTGGCTCTTTATGTGCATCAGGCTAGAGAACTACAATTTTGTGCTGTAACAGTAACAACTAAATGCAATACCTGATCCAAGAATGAAATATTTAGGAGTAAAAGGCCATGATCCATGCAACTTGTATGCAAATGGTTCTGACAATGAAGTATCAGGTGTGTTGTGTGTGTGTATACACACACATCGAGAGAGAAAAAGAGAACACACTAACAACATCCGGGCTCCCACGCTCATGGGACTTAGAGACTACTCAGGGAGACAGTCATTTAAAAAGTACTAGAGATCCAAATGTGCTTTAATGGCATTCTCAAAGAGACAAAATTATAGTGAAGAGAACAGATCAGTGGTTGCCAGGAATTAGGGGTCAAGAGGAGGATGTGATTCCCAAGGTACATAGCACAAGGGAGTTTCCTCAGGTGATCAAGCTGGTTCTTCTATATTCTGATTGTGGTGATGTTCGCACAAAGAGGCTAATGCAGTAGACCAGGAAGAAGAACAAGATAGCTTCTATTAAGATGGTGGAAGTGGAAACAGAGGAGACAGATTTGAGATATATTTAGAGGTCTAGTCAATGCCTTTGGTGATGGACTAAATGTGGGCAGTGAGAGATAATGGTGTCAAAGACAATTTCCAAGTTTCTGAAATGAATTAATTGGGTGTTCAGAAGTATCCAAGCCTGAGAGGAGCACAGTGCATTGGTTATCTCACCGCCATCAAATATATCCAATTCAATAACATTACTGACAGCCTACTATTTATCAGGCATTATGCTAGATTATAAGGATATTAAAGATACACAAAATCTGGCCCCTGATCTCAAGGAACTCAAGATATCCTGAGAGAGAATAAATGTTCAATCGAGATACTCATTATAACAATATCTTGACCATGCGGGGTCTTCTATAAGCAAGCAGCCTACGCTTGAAGTAGAGAAAAAAAAACGTGTACAACATTATCATCACATGTACACTATCAACATCACAGGTAAGATTTATTTACTGAGCATATACCACTTTGCAGGCATTGCCCTAAGTATTTTACATGTATTGATTCACTTAGTACACAAAACGACCCAACAGTTTAGCCCCATTTTACAGATGAGGAAAGAGACGGAGAAAGCTTAAGTACCTTGCTCAACGTTACACAGTGAATTTAAGAGCCAGGATTCAAATCTACCCAGTGTGGCTCCAGAGCCTGGACCCTTAAGTCCTTCACTATATCTCCTCAACACCTGAGCCTAATCTCCAAAAGCCCAGGAGGTATGACATATGAAGTATGCATAGAAACAGATCAAGCAATCCACGATAACGGAAGAACGATTCGGTCAAAAAATTTCAAGGAGGGAGAAATCACTTTTAAGCAGAGAAATTGGAGTTGGACAAACAGAAAACTGGGAGATAAAGAATTATCAAAAGATGGCAAAGATTTCATGTGAGTCAACAAAACTGGGGCCTTTTTACCACCTCAAACGATATCCTTTTTCCAGTTTCCCTTCAACCTACAGTCTCTACTCCAAACACTTTTCTTTGATCTATAATAGACATGGGGCTTTAAGGGCTCTATCGCTGATGAATGTTAACAAGAGTAGCAAATGCTGCTGTCTGTTAAAACGATTATTTTAAACATTTAACATTTGGCAAATACAAACTGAGGGTCAACTCTACGCAACCACTTTGTAAAGAGTAGTCAATGAAAGCTTCTTCCTGGGTTAAAATAACTATAATTTTCTGAAAAGTGAAATGGAGGCAACAACAATAATGGCAAGAATAATGAACACTGAGTGAGTGCTCACACGCATGCACAAGGTATGTTCGTGAAACAGCTGCAGGCAGGCAGTATCCTTCCACAAATGTTGGCACTGGACAGACTGAGTGGGGGGAAGCCTCAGAGGAAATGAGGGAAAGCCTCAGGAAAGCCTAGTTGGTACCTTTACCACTCAGTCAAAATGATTGATAGTGGTAAATTAATACTAGTGGTAGCATTAATTGATAGCTAGTAGTAGTAATGATTGAAAGAGAAAAACTCTATCACTTATTGCATGATCACAGGTATTTAACACTTTAATAGGCATCATATATACATTCTTCAAATTATCCTCACAGTAACTCGTAGGTGCTAGTTGGTATCATTGTCTCACATTTAAAACATGAGGAAACTGAGGCTCAGAGTGGGAAAGTTGGTCCAATGTCACAAAAATAGTAGGTAGAGCATGCATCTGAAGCCAAATTTAGCTTTCCTCTCCATCACACTGTTTTTCTCTCTGAGACTCCTGGATAGTGTGAACTCAGAAGCTAAAGGAAAAGAATTCCAAAAAGTAAGATGCTCCTCAAGCTACAAAGGTATGTTATCCACATAGGAAAATCAGAAAGTACCCAGGATTCATGACTTTACTCCTCTGAGTACTTTTTCTATTTTTACACTTTTATCCCTTGCTGGAGCTAGCTCCTCTGTAACAATTCTTTTTCTATGTGGCTTCAGCTACCTTGAGGGCCTAGACCCAATACCTCATTCTCATTCAGAAACTTCTCTTAGTTTCATCCTAAAACAGTTTGAGGTCCTGAAACTTCAAAATAATCTTATTTGATCGCAGTTTTGCTTTCTTGAGTGATATGTTTAAAAGAACCTTAACGCCATACAATGGTTGATGATTAGTTAAGGGTACCCAGTGTCTGTAAGATGACTGCCACATAATGAAAACACTTTGTCAGAGCCTTTATCTAATCTGTAGACAGGGCACTGGTCCTTGATGTGAGGAAGGCATTGAGAGTGTAGTCCCAAATTCAAAAGCAGTCAGGAACTTTTCTAAGTAGCTAGCATATGAGATACAGGGCACAAATAGCAATGGTTCTAAGATGCCAGGAAGCAAGGAACAATAATCTGTCCTAAAGGTGAAGTGTGATGCCTTCTCAGTGTATAGCATGGTGCTCTAGCACATAATAGAAAATTTAAAAATATTGCTGAATGTTTCTTGTGTCACAGGCTTGATATCAGGAGAGGAAGGTGGGAGCATTTTAGTTCTGCTATGTGTTTCAAGGGTAAAGGGAATTTGTATTGAAAATGAAAACCAAAATGGACTATTTGCATTCAAATCCTAAGGTGAGAGGATAGAAACACTTCAAAATACTTCAAAAAGTGCAGAACTTTGGGGCAGGGAGGAGACACTGGGTTTGCAAAGGTCTGCCAAAACAACAAATTGATATTCAGCTTTAAAAAAAATTAACAAATAATCATAACCTTTCAATTAAAAAACCACAAAGCCCAGGAATAATGTATCTTTTTTCACAATTTCACAAGAAATTATGGTATCAACCATTCCTCTTCCTAAACTTCTGTCTACACCCTCCAGCTTCTGCTAGATTAAATCTAACAAAATTCAGCTCATAAATATTAGCCAGTTCAAAAGTAGGTATCTTATTCCACTTATGGCTGGGAAGAAAACGAGCCTCTAAATTCACAAGAACCACAAGATACATACAGAGTAGTCAAAAACCAAAACATTAAAATCTGCATCACAGAGAATCTTCTCCCCAGTGAACTAAAATTATCAGGACCAATAACTACTACAAATTGCATTAGACTACATACAAAGGAAAATATTTACAATCCAAAGATTATTCTTTTAATATCCAAGGGTATCTATCCCATCTGTAAACCATACATTCAAAAGGAAGATGGGGAGCAGAACCTTAACAGCTGAGGTCCTGAAACTTCAAAATACTCTTATATGAGTTTCTATTTTCCTTACATAACAATGAGAGAAGGGAAAAGTCATCATTCAATACACCCTATGAGGACTGCTCATTTTATGGTCAAATTGGCAAAACAAAATTTCTAAACTTTCCCCTTGACACCTCACCTGCCCCTTTTCACAAATTACTATATAATCAGATAATAAAAACAAGGTTGGAAATCAGTTCAAGCTAAATCTTGAGGGGAAAAAAACAGCAACAACAAGAGCAATCACCACAAAACAAGAAGACTAGACTGCAAGTTCCATGAGGGCAGGGACTGCATCCATTTTGTTCCCCACAATACTGTCACTGTCCAGCATTCCACAGACATTCAGTTAGTATATGATGGAAAGAGGGAGGGACCGATCATTCTGCTAAGGGGTAGGGCAATCACTAACGGTGCTTCTGCCACTCTGATTCAGTACTGAGTACACTGCAGGGCACAGTGAAATAGCTAGGTCAAAGCTTGACCATCTTGTCTAACAACTGCACACATGAAGCAGAGGAAAAAGATGTTTTCCATCAGTCCTCTCAGACTGGCTTCTCCTGTCTGGACTCTAGAGGGGACATAAGAGTCTGACACACATACACAGCACAGCTTTTCAGTGACAACAGGGACAGTGCAACTTTAGTAGGTAACGACCTCCAATACCAGCTCAAACTACTAAGAGAAACCCATTTATAAAACTGGACCTATACAATGTCTGGGAATCTGTTGTCTGAAATTATCCATTGCTCTAATCTACTCCATTAGAATATGTAATTCATAATTGAGACTTTGATTAATCACTTTAGAAACAATCAGTCTTGAGGTCTCTTTTTTTTTAATTATGGCAGATAATAAGTGTAAACAAATGTGTCTACTAATGACTTTTCATTTCAAAATTAACCATTATTATAATGGAAATAATAAAAGGATTTTCAGCATTTACTGAATGTGTATTATTAAATGCCTTGGGAATTTCTTTAATTCAACTCTATTTGCATATCTTTTTTATATTTTTTAATTGAAGCTTAGTAGAACACTATAAATTGTTCATTATTCTTCATAGTAAACTGATATTCAGAGAAATTAAGTGACTTTCCAGGTGTTTGAACAAAAATTTAATTCCAGATCCCACAACCTCATACCACCTCCTCTCTAAATTTATAAAAATATCTTTACTGCTTAAATGAATAACAAATTTAAATCCTTTTCAAAGTAATATATCTAAATTCATTACATTTTCGGGGGGAAAGAGTATTAACAAGCAGGTATACAAAAATTTATATACAAAATGAGTTTACTAAACAGATTAAAAATATGCCTAAAGTAGCTCTATTCAAAGAACTCCTAACTTGCAGCAATACTACAAATCAGAGTACATACAAAAACTCCTGTCTTCAGGGTTGCTAAATGCGAACATGTTTTTATGGTGTGCAAACATGGCAAAACTGAAGAAGGATCTATTTCCTTCAAACAGCACTTTAAAGAGTGACCTCCTATCAGGATTGACAAATTGAGAGATGAATCAGCTTGATTTTTCAGGCATAAACATTCTTTAAAAGTTCATAAAAATGTTATTTAGGTGGAGAAAAAATAGCACACTCTATTACAGTAGAGGTATTTATTAAATTCATTCAATTCTTCACTCATTGAATAAATGTACTGTGTACCTACTATATGTTAAGCATGGTGCTGAGAAAAAGAGATGGTTAATACTCAGTGTACTAATTATGGCTTTTCATTTCCCATATGCTGATGATTTGACAGAGGGGACCCTGCTGACCCTGGAAAGTCTGCCCCTCTCAGGGCTAGCCAATTCCTAGAGAGAGTAAATGACTGCCTTCTACCACACATTTCATACGCAAAACAACTGATCCTGACTCCACAACCCAACGACCTCCTTTATCAGGCTCTTACATTCTGGGCCACTATCCCCCTGCCCTAATCACTTTAGGGCCAGGTACTAGATAACTTGTGACAGCCCCTACACCCGAAAGCCTGCTGAAATTATGCAAACTAGTGAATCCTAAACCTGCTTACCCTGACTTTCCCATTCTTTCCCTTGGAAACCACAATCAAGGCTCTTGGCCACATTTTCCCCTCACTCCCTCTGCCTCCTGACCAACCCTGGTGTTTCCCCTTGTGTTGTGGCAAGCTCCCTCCTCTTGGAAACTGTGAGTAACAAACTATCTTTCAATGGCAATTGTCCTCTGATCTGTTGGCCTCACTATATCTGAATAATAATAAAACCTATTTTAAAGCATTCAGGACCTACTATTGAGGCATTCATATTTAGTGATGTTTATTAAACAAATGAATGAATGAATAAGCAAAGAACAAATGCTAGCAGCAAACAAACAAGTAAACACTAGAGCAAAAATTCAAGACCTGAATCCTAGCATATTCAATATGCAACAAGTTGAGGAGCAGCAAAATGGATGAAAAAAATGTCCCCACAAGACGATGAGTAAATTATCTGCAACAGTATTGTTAGATAGAAACTAGTAATTGCATAATTCATCTCTCAGAGGATAAAACTGACCCTTCCTTGAAGGCCCTCCCTTCCTAGGATCTATGCTCTATTCTCGCCAATCTCTGCAGGTTCATTGTTCTCACTCCCCCGTGCTCTACTGGCTGCCACACTAGCCTTCTCTGAGTTTCCTGAAGGTGCCCTGAGCCCTCTAGCTACAGAGCCTTTGCCCAAGTTGTTTTATCTTCTTGAAATACTCCCTTCTCTCAACATCTTCACCACAGTTAATTTCTACTCTTGAGATCTCGGCAATTATTTCCTCAGCAAAGTCTTTCTGGATCTCCTGAACTGTATTAATCTTCCCCATTAGACAGCTGCAGAGCATCTGTGTCACCTGTTACCATTTTTATTCTGTAGTTCTGTAACTCTTTACCTTCTGTCTCCTTCACTTTACTGTATACCCGAAGAACACAGAAACCACGTTTATCTTCAAATACTACCATTACCTCTCATCTTGCATCCACAGCACTTTTTATTATTTCCCAGTTTTCCTTACCACCAATTCTTGATCCCAATCATATTTATTCCCCTAAACATGCTTTCCTCATTGCTGTCATTGCACCTTTACTCATTCTATTTCTATAGACTAGCATGCCCTAACACTTCACACTCTTCCCAGGACATTTGCACCAAGATCAAGCCCCTACAGGACACAGGTCAAATGTCAAGTGCAAAGCTTCTGCTGCCAGAAAGTACCCAATCTTTACCCTTCAAGCTCTACTGGCATGTGTATGTAACACTCACTTTGTACTTCTCAAATACTGTGGTATCATTTACCATCCCTTCAAGTTTACTACTCTTCTGTACATTCCCCAAATAAGAACTATGAATTTCCCAAGGGCAACGTCTGTGCCTCATAGGCTCTGTATCCACACAATACTTACTTAACACAGCTTTTTATGCACAATATATATTCTATTTCAATATATATTTTTACACAGTAACATATCATTCAAACCAAATTCACCAGTCACGTATAAAAAAAGCTGACATAACTGTGGTAATACTAACATGAATGCCTCTGCTTTCTCTCAACACCTATACAACCACTGGAATTATCTGCATAAAAATCACTACTGACAGCTCCCAAGGCCTGGTCAAGGAAATATATCAATATATCAGGGGGAAAAATGCCATGAGTAGTAGGTAAAGTATTTCTATAATTCTCTTAAAAGCCTATATCATTACACTATATTTTATCCACAGAAAAATTTAGACAAGTTATTTCTAATTTAAAAAAAACCCCACTAAGCTGATTACAATCATCATAAGGGTAAGAAGAAATACGTTTATTAAGGGAAAAAATTCCCCAAAGACACTAAGTGATTACTGTGATTTCCTGCTCTCCAATTTTTTCCCCTACAGTTCTTAGTTGACAATCCAAAGCAACTGGAAAATAACTACATTTACATTAAAATCACTCTGATAAGTAGAGAGTAAAAGAATCCAGACAAAGGTCCACACAGTTGGAAAAGCAGTCATTCTCTGTAATACCAATGGCCTAATTTGTGGATTCTTTCTGAATATCAAGGTGTGAAATTTCCTTTTCTGTCTCTGCCATCAAATGTCTCTTGCTTTCTCTTCCTTTCTATCCATGCAAATGGAGCAGAGGAACACTGAGATACTTGGACCTAAAATGTCTGGGATCCATAATTTGCAAAGCTCGCTTTTTGAAATGTAGTACTATAGAATTCTTTTGGCTTTTCCAAATATCAATATGCAATATTCCTTATAAATAATACTGTTAAATGAAAACTTTGAACAAAACCACCACTGGAGAAAAACAATTCAGTTTGTGTCTATGCACAAATTGACTTAACTGACAAATTCAGCTGGAATACTAGAAAGATTGGTAACGTGTCAAAAATTCAATTCAATTCCCACAGAACAACAAATTACTTACTACCTTTATAACTGCTAAATCCCAGGAAAGTAATTCTATTTGTCAGTACATATACAGACTATTTCAGCATAGGTATGAAAATGACATTGAGATGCAGCAGAACTAGTCTGATATTTAATAAATAATGCTGGGTACTGACTCAAGAACAGGCTTCCTTTGGTAGAATACCTCAATTTTTTTAAACATAAAGCATATTTTTTTCATAAAGTATGAAACGCGATCTAGTAATATCAATTGTAGCAGCTACTGTAGCAGTAATAAAAGAAAGTAATATCTATTAAGTTGTTAAGGTGAATTACATAAAAGAAACTAACATTATATAAAAGAAACTAACATTCACTGAGTTCTTAGCATGAATTAGCTCACTTAACCTTCACAACAATCCTACAAAAGAGATACTATGATTAATCTCATTTTAAAGTTAAAGTTGAAGAAACGGATGTAAAGGAGTTAAATAACTTGCCCAGACTCAGTTAAAAAGTAATAGAACAAGTAAGATTCTTAAATCACTAAGGTATGTATTTACTGATAATTTTTCGGGCCCCCCAAATCAGCACACAGTAATCAATCAACTAATAGTCAAAAGCCTTTGTGTCAAGTAAGTTTCCCAAAGGTGAGCAATGGTACAGCAGAACCATTTAAAAAATGTTTCTACTACAATGAGATACCGCTCCACACACACCAGCATGGCTATAATCAAAAAGAGATAGTAACAAGTGTTGGTAAAGACATGGAGAAGTTAGAACCCTCACATGCTGCTTGTGGGAATGTAAAATGGTATAGCTACTTTGAAAAACTGCTTGGCAGTTCCTCAAAATGTTAAACATAGAGCCACTATATGACCCAGCAATACCCAAGGGAAATGAAAAAACATATCTAAACAAAAACTTGCACATAAATAATAGGAATATTATTGATAATAGCCAAAAAAAGTAGAAATAGCTTAAATGTCCATTATCTGATGAATGGATAAACAAAATGTGGTATATCCATACAACAGAATATCATTCAGCAATAAGAAGAAATAAAATACTGATAAATGCCACAATATGGATGAACCTTAAAAACATACAAATTTAAAGAAGCCAGTCACAAAAGACCACATACTGTCTGATTCCATTTACAGGAAATGTCCAGAACAGGCAAATCTATAGATCCAGAAAGTAGATTAGTCATTGTCTAGGGCTAGGGGAGATGAGAGAATGAGGACTGCTGAAGAGCACATGGTTTCTTTTCGTGCGATGAAATGTTCTAAAATTGATTGTGGTGATGGCTGCACAATTGAACTCTGTGGAGACGCTGAAAACAACTGAATGTGTACACTTTAAATCAGTGAATTGTATGATTTGTGAATTATATCTCAATAAAGCTGTTATCACACACACACGAAAAAGATATTTCTAAGGCATTTTTCCTGTGAAAGACAAAAAAATTGAGAACTAATTCGTACTGTAGAAAAGCTACTAAAATCTGAGGTTAAGGATTTAGAGGTAAAAGAAAATACTGTAAAATGCTAAATAAGAATATATGACCTAGGAGTAGAAGACAATCCTATTTTAAAGGATGACAATAAAATTCTATCATGTTAAACTCATTTAGGAACAGTCGGTTTAAACCAAGCATAATTCAAATAAAACAACATGTCCTCATTGTAAAAACTGTAAACTGCCTTATTTAATTATATTTAAACTATACCAAAATACAACTCTTTGGGATCTAACTGTTTTCTTGATTCTACTAGTCTAACATTTTAAGTTACAAAATGACTTAGAAAATTCTTAAATAATAAAAAATTTCCAAATGCTGGTATTATATACACTATTCTTGAGATAAATGAGAATTACAGAGAGGTAATAAGTGTCCAATCCAAGCAGGCTTAGTAAATCTGGTACCCAGAGGACTTTACTATAAGGTAACTTCTCCTGGCAAGCAAGCCATCATACCTAAAAACCCAGCTGCTGTGCCAATCTCTTTGAAGTATGCAGTTACCTTATGCTTACATATTCTCCATTGGCGACTTCCTTAAATTTAAAAAAAACAGAAGTGAAATTCAAAGTTCTTAAAACGCATGGTCTCAAAGAACATTTACTCACATCTAAAATTCTTAGAATTACATTATAAAAATGTGTCTTTGAAGATGAAGGACAAATTGCTATTTTAAAGAACAGAAGTCAAAGAAAAGTCATGGAAAGTCATTATTCTCATTCTCATCTACAAGTAATAGTTTTTGTTTAATCTATGCCTTCAGAGGAAAACTGAAAAATATTAAAAGAAGTACATGCTAATAAAGTTATTTTCATACAAAAATTAGCTGAAGAAAATATTACTCCCACTTTGTATAAATAATATAGACCCTCAGGGAGAAAATTTAAACTTGGAATTATTCCAGCTAAAGAAATAGTAAAACAAAAAGGAAAGAAGACGGTTGCACTGCACAATTTAAAAAAAAAAAAAGATTGCACTATGTTCAGAAGGTAATCAAGAAGATATAACAAGAATGTATGGAGTACACATAAACAAAATCATGTATCCTTAAGTTGTGATAATGCAGAATACTACAGAAGATCATCAAGTAGAAGGTGACATTCCTTAGAACATATATGGTTAACACATTTTCTTAAAGAATTAATGAACAGGTATACAGATACTCAATACACCTAAAAATGTACTGAATTTAAAATGAATGCAGGTACACAGAGACTTAAGCTTTTAGAACTTCATACTGTAGTAAATGGATGCATGGACACGAGAGGCAGGGAGGAAGAAAAGGATGAAATAAGAAGAGCTAACGTCATCTATGCAGAGTTTGACCTCCGATATCCATGCAAACTCATTTAATCTTTACAATACTCTCATTTGGATAATGCTATTACAGTACCCTCATTTTAAAAAGAGGGAAACTTAGGCCCATGAAAGTTAAGTAACTTGGCTATAGTCATTAGCAAGCGGACTAGGGCTACTGGGATTTGAGTGTGGTTCTAAAGTGTATAGTCTTTACCAAATTTCTGAACCAGAAGTAGTGGATCAGGGTAAAAGAGAGTTGAATAGCTTTTCAAATCGTCATTCTTTACAGCAGTGATTCTCAACAAGGGGTGGGAGGTTCTACTGGTGTCCAGGAGGCAGAGGCCAGGATGCTGCTAAGCATTCTACAAGGCACAGGACAGTCCCTATTACAAAGAGTCATCTGGCCCAAAATGTCACTAGTACTGTGGTTGAGGAACCCTGCTTTAGAGCAGTTTATTTCTGCATTTGAAAATACATTATAATAAAAGGAGAAGAAAATAACATTTCCTAATTGAGCCTGATTCAAAAAATTGTTATCAACATTATTCTCTAGTCCCGCTTATTTCAGGAAAGGGAAATGTTATACTGCAAAGTTGAAAAGATTCACAGGAACAGGAAATTACCAACACATGGGAAATTAACCAGGAAATATCACTGGGGATACAGAAGGGGGAAAAATTTCCCCAAACTCCAACAACCAGGTAGGTCTAAGAAAAGTTATAACAGGAGAAGATAAAGCTGCTGATCTAAATGTCGCCATCACCTTCCCTTAGAGCATGTAAATATAAATCTTCCTAAGTTTTGTCCACTATGTGGCAAACTTCTAGAGCAATTAAGTTGAGTGTTTTTCAGATTGTTACATTTTCTGTATAAATAGATATTTCTTTAGTCACTAATACATTAAGGACACTATAAAGTTAAATCATTATTCTTTAAAATTCTATTACCACATCATTCAAAACTTTCTTAGTACTCTGAAAATGTATGAATTCACTACTGCCCAATAGATTTTTCAATACTTCATTTTAAAAACAAAAATAAGAGCTGATCTTCTTATCACAAAGCTATCTCCTCACAACTTTTAAATTTGAAATTTTAATGTTTAAGATTTCAAGTCGGCCCCTCAATTTATATATAGGTTGACATGAGCCCCAGTCTAAGCATTCCTTAGACTTATACAAGCCTTATACTTTCCTAATAGAAGCCAACTATTCCCACAACTTATGTATAACAAATATTTTTGAACCATACACTTATAAAAAATGTAAAGCAAATATCCTTTAGACACAATTAGATATATTTCTACACTTCTTAACCTGTGTCATTTTTAGTTTTCTCTCAGTAGTTTATGAGAAAACTCTAATATGCTTTATTAAACTTAATATTTTTCCACTCATTCATTTATTCAACAAACGTTTAGAGTATTGACTACTGTCAAAGACCAGGTCCTTTAACATTTCTATCTTTAAAGGCCTGAATAATTCTCAAGTCACTATTTTTTCACTAAGAGAAAGGGAAATAGCAATAAGTTAAAACGTAGGTAGCTTAAATTTGGTTTCCAAAAATAAATAAGACGTCATTCAATTTCACAGTGAGGAAATACATTGGTCTTGTGCACGTCCACCTGGGAGGCAGCATCACCTGGTAGTTAAAGGAGCAAGCCTCGACATCAAGATGCCCAAGGTCAAAACGTGCCCTGTGACATGACATATGCCAGACCCTAGGTAAGTTACTTAACATTTTTAAGTTATTTCTTTTCTCTATAAAAAGAGGATAATCATGCCTACGCCTCAGGACTGTTTTAAAAATTAAATGAGATATAAATGCAACGCACTGAGCAAACTATAAGGCATACAGCAAGTGCTCCATAATTATTATCTATTGTTTTGGTGTTAGGATAAAACAATTACCTATGTTCTAAATTAAAATTATCATACTAGAAATAAACTATATACAAATTTTAAAAAGGATTTCTAAAGCTAACTGGATTTATTTCATTAATTTATTACTAAGTTGTATGTGCTTGTTTTTAAAACTTCCCTAAGTCATAAAGATCTAATATATTATTATTATTATTCTCACACACCATCAAGTCTTAAGGCCTGTTTTTATGGCTTTAAAATTGAAAATACAAAAAAAATAATAATAAAGCACATAATGCCAAACTCCACAAAGACAGGGATAAAAACAAAGAAAATACATATTCTTCTTTAAATGTCCAAATCAAAGCATTTTGTATTTGCTTTATGGAAATGAGAATTTTAACAAAGTTTGTAAAGTATAATGATTTTATCTAAGTAAGGGGAAAAAAAAATACTTGCAAGTTTCTTTAGAGATAATCCAAAATAAAGAACAAAATTATGTAACACACTTTTGAATTACCAGGAGGAGAATATACTTTATGAAGTGCTACTGACACTGAAATATTATATATTTAATATATCTACATAAAAAGAGGACCTAAAATAAGTCTAATAAAATCTGGTTATTATAAAAAAATTAAAATTCAGAGAAGAATAAAATAAATTCGTAAAATAATATGACCAAGTTCAACTGCAGTGCCCACCATTCCCATTCATATCTTTTTAGATCTAGACTAACACTCGAGCCATATCATCACCTACTAACGTTAGCATACATATACATAAAACACTACCCAGCAAAACACAGCAACACCATGACCAAAAACAGAGCTCATATTTTGATGCTTTAAAGAAACAAATTTTAAGAAAACATTTCCTCACCTATTATCAGATGGTAGAAGAGAAAGCAAAGCCAAAGCTGAAAGTTTTCTCCTTTCAGGCTGGGTAATGTTGTCCATGCGATCAACCCACATTTCAATCATATTTCCCAAAAGCTGGTCCATCTGAAAAAAGACGAGGAGGCATCTCAAAATATTTGAAATACTATTTACTTATGGATAAGTAGTGTTACAGGCTAAAAACTCATAAGGCATGGTTAAAGTTCAATTCCAGCAAACCACAGAACTGGAAGACCACAATTTGGGGTAGGCCTTAAGCTGGAAAAGAATAATTTGCGTAAAACCAGAAAGTAACTAAATAATCTTGACAGCCAATTAATTCCAAGAGCTAAGTAGACTTGATCAAAACCAGTATGTAGCCAACGAGTGATTTTAATAATTTCATTTAATAAATCACCAATCCAACACATTCTTCCCAGTACACTAAAAGTACACGCATTTTTCAAAACTGTCAACTTGTACTTAGGTTATAGTTTATTCAGTTGGATGATTAGAGTTCAATGCTTAGAGTATAATTTGCTGGACTGATTTGTTGCTACTTGCAGAGGAAATGATAGATTGCAACCTCAACCTGCAGAATTTCAAAGGAAAACAAATGAATCATTTCCCAGGACATTTATATGTTACATTAAAAATAACATGACATGGGATTGCTTAGTGTAATGGTTAATTTTACCTGTCAACTCAGCTAGGCTAAGGTGTACAGTTGTTTGATCAAATACTAGTCTAGATGCTGCTGTGAAAGTATTTCGTAGACATGATTAACATCTACGATGAGTTGACTAAGTAAAGGAGATAACCCTAGATAATGTGGGTTGGGCTTCACTCAATCACGTGAAAGCCTTAGGAGCAAAAACTAAGGTTTCCCAGAAAAGAAGAAATCCTGCTTCAAAACCGTAACACAGAATTCCTGAGTTTTCAGCCTGCCCTATAAAATTAGAACTTGCCAGTCCCTACAATCATGTGAGCCAAGTACTTAAAATCTCTCTCTTTCTGTGTATATATGTGTGTGTATATACACACTCTCTCTCTCTCTCTCTCTCACACACACACACACACACACACACACACACACACACACACTACTAGTTCTATTTTTTTTAAGAACTCGAACTGCTCAAGTTAGAATCTATCAAGTAAGACATAATCAAGTGTACTGATCATGTAGATTGAAAGTGGACGGCAGGATACGCTTACAAACACTTCTCCACTTCTAGTACATTCTAAAAAATGCATTTAATATCAAAATCGCTACCTCATGGATTTTGATAACATAAAATCAACCTTAGTTTCCCACATCTTTTCCAAGAAACGGTTCAACACATTTTTTTAAAATAATAAAGTCCAAGAAACACTTCTTAGTTCAAGACAATTATTTATACTTGAGTTTCCCAAATTGTGTGCTGTGTCCTAAGATGCCACAGTGAACTCACAGAATATTTAAAATTATTGAGAAACACAGAGACATTTATCAGGTACTTCAAGAACTACTAGCTCAAGATAGTTCTCAGTTTCATTACGCTCCTTTCAATGACTTCCTATCTTTACAAAGTACTACCCCAAAATTAAGGTAGAAGAGAAAATGAAAGTGGAGGTGTCCAACCTGATTCCTAAGCTTGAGAATTTGGTTAGTGCTCAATTAAGTATACATATTCTATTAGTCAGTAACTGTGGTTATTTAAGAATAAAATTATTCTTTCTTTAGATTTTTGTGTATTATTTTTCAAAGCTACTAAGTTATTAGGACAACTACACATTAAGTTGTTTGGACTTAACTACTGAGTAAAAGGAACTGTTAGATATTTATACTTCTTTTGGCTTAGGAGCACTGTGAAAATATTACTAACACATTAAAGACACCATGAACCAAGACAGTTTGGTAACTTCTGATTTATACTACGGCATCTTCAATCCATATTTAATATGGAAACAAATTGTACAGATGTTCTATAGATTTACTGCAATTAATATCTAGTAACCAAGATTTAAATAACAAATCATAACCATTATAAAAGCAAATATCAAGTTATTAAAATGTAATATATACAACTGAAGCTATAGTAATAGATTTGGTTGAAATAAAGATGCAGTCAACAAAAACTTATAGCTCTACAGTCTAATTTTATTTATAACATATTTATTTCCTTTATTATAAAAATATTTAACAACAGCATATAACAAAGTGAGTTTGCGGGGACTTTAATTAAACAAGCAATTAGAAATTGAGATATTAACATTTTTTCCGTAAAGGGCCAGACAGTCAATATTTAAGGCTTTGTGGGCCATATGATCTCAGTTGCAACTACTCAAGTCCCAAAATCAGTCATAAACAATATGTAAACAAATGGGCATGGATGTATTCTAATATGAAACGTCATATAACTTTCACGTGTCACAAAATATTACTATTATTTTGATTTTTTCAACCATTAAAAATATAAAAAACATTCTTAACTCACAGACTTTACAAAAACAAGCAGCAGGCTGGATCTGGCACATAGGCACTCACCCTCATCACCTCACTTGCCTCCTCTGAGTCCCAGCCCTGATGATAAATGCACAGTTCTCATTATTACACAAACTCCTAAGAAAGGTCGAACCAAAGCATCGGGGGTTGGGGCAAAGTTTCCCAGAGGAGATTATGTTTTAAGGTAGAATTAAAAGACATTAGGAATCAACTAAAGAAATGTGAGAGGACCCGGCCCCGTGGTGCAGTGGTTAAGCTCAGTGTGCTCCCCTTCGGCGGCCTGGGTTTACAGGTTCGGATCCCAGGCACGGACCTACACCACTCAACAGCCACGCTATGGTGGTGACCCAAATATAAAGTAGAGGAAGACTGGCACAGATCTTAGCTCAGGGCTAATATTCCCCAAGCCTTAAAGAGGAAGATTGGCAACAGATGTTAGCTCAGGGTGAGTCTTCCTCAACAACAAAAAGAAATGAGAGAGACTGTGAGGGAGTATTCCAGGTAGAGGAAATAGCCTGTATACAAGGACTCTGAAGCAAGAGGGAGAAAGCTGTTTTCAAGAAACTGAAAAATGTTCTAGCAGTGAATAGCCAGATCATGGAGTTCTAAAAGGAGAGTAACAGATGAGGCTAAAGGAGTAAAGAATCAGATTATGGTAGGCAAACCCACATTAGAGAGTTTAATCGTAAATTTAATTGAATTTAAATTGAATCCTAAATGTAAAGACCCTGAAGAAGTGTGAAACAAGGAAGTGACAAAATCATACATATAGATGAGAAAACTCAATTTGGTTGCTCTGAGGTAGACAGACATTAAGGTCATAAAAACAAAGAGGACAACTCTAACAAATACTGATGACCATTTATAGTAAATCATGAAGGAATAAAACAATTCTGCAGTATTTTCAGAGAATTTCTAAAATCAAACTATTTCTTAAGCAGTATAATAAAAAAATGATGAGATTTCTTTTTTTTTTTTATGGTATGCTTTTTGGTGAGGAAGATTGGCCCTGAGCTAACATCTAATTGCTAATCTTCCTCTTTTCTTTTCCTTTTGCCCCAAAGACCCAGTACACAGTTGTATATCCTAGTTGTAGATCATTCTGGTTCTTCTATGTAGGATGCCACACAGCATGGCTTGATGAGCAGTGTGTAGGTCTGTGCCCAGGATCCAAACCGACAAACCCCAGGCCGTAGAAGCAGAGTGCATGAACTTAACCACTTGGCCATGAGGCCAGCCCCAAGATTTCTCAGCTTTAATAATGTCTGCCAAATTCTGTCCTGGCAAGTGCAGATAAAAACTAATGATGCCGAAGATCCCAATTAAATAAATAACTACTGTGGAAAGAACGAACTTTACGTGGAAAGAAAAAACTTTATTTCATACTGGTTTATTTCATCACTTTTATAACTTTAAAGAATGTAAGCTAAAACATGTCTTTTATAAGAATAAAATAATTTTATAGCATTATATCCCCTGTTGAAACAGAACAAAATGTTTAGGTAAATGGTGATCTTTTCTTTTTCTCTCCAAATGTTATCTCCTTAGTATAACCTTCATACCAACTGCTATTCAAGAAATAAAATGTCATTTTTACATAAAATTTCATGAACCAGTTGAATCATCACGCAGAAACAAAAAAGTACCCTCAAATCTCTCTAGAATTTGAAAGATGTGTGCTGTTTCAAGTCAAGCACCTACAACTGATTAAGAGAAAAATCTTATGATCTAAGTGGCAGGTCTTCAGGAGAGTATGTTCTTAGGATGAAGCAACGCAGGATTTAGAGTAAGTTATAAAATGTCTCAACACCACTACCCCAGATTGATGAAGTCTAAATTAAAGGATATTGCCAGAAAGAGTAAGATGACAATGTTTCTAGAAAACAAGGCAATACTTAAGGAAGTCTTGAGTTCCGTCAGTTTTGTAGAGACAGACAGACAGTTTTACTCACAGTACTCAGCTGCAAACACCTTATTGCATCTTCATAATCAAGTCATCTACCCTAGAAGCATACCGACACTGCGAAAACAATTTTAGTATTGAACATATGCATTTGCTGGCTCCCTCAGAAATCCCACTAAAATGAGAGTAAAGAAATATAGAAAGCAAAGAAACATCCCCAGAGGGTCTTATTATAAAGAGGCGACACTCCAATGGGTAAAGATGGCAACAAATTTTTGGAAGATGGCAGGTGGATGAAAGAATGTTAAGTGACTTGGCAGAACAGAAAAGCATGAAACCAAACTGCCTGCCAGGGAATAACAATCTAACGCAAGCAGATTCGGTCGTCAGAATCCTGCCATCATCAGGCCACAAAGAAGACAGAGGCGAGGCACAGAGTTCAAACCAGGAAAACTGGCTGAAAATCTGTATAAGGAACATTTAGAACCTTCTAGATCCCCTTCTCCACTCCTGAAGGAGTCCAAAGATACACTATCTGGAAAAATGAAATCAGAGAACCTCCAACTCAAGACATGAAGAACAGGGAAAGGCAAGGTAAGATACAAATTAAAATCAGATGATTTAAATGAAAATCTGGATCCTGAATGGTGAAACGCCCTCATCCCCAAAGCCCTTTTCCCCATCCTGAGTTCAACAGCACTTGTTTATACCGAGAGAGGCTATCCCTCAGAAGAAAAGGGAAGACCATAGAAAAAAAGGGCCTGCAAATTCTGTCATTTTCCAGTAAATTTCCCTACAGCAAAAATATCATTCTTCAATACTCCAAGGCTCTAAACTTTAATTTAGGTGATCAGTCTAAAAAGTTTTCATCATTCAATACAAACAAATGACTCTGAAAGACTTCAAACAGTAAAAGCTTAGAGGAACTGTTCTAACGGGGACTTCTACAATGAACCCAAGCTCCTTTCCTAAAGCTATAAAATCACTCTTAATTAACTTGGCTTCCTCTACTACCTCACAACTGTTTTCAAGTGTTTAGAAGAGACAAACCCTTCTCCAAAATCCTTGCTTGCTTCAAAGCTATCTGAATTTACTGGAACTCACTTGCCTAGCCCTACTTAATTCCTGAACATATTTTTGAGGTACTTCAGAACTATGCTCACAGTCAAAAGTAGCCATTGGAACTAGATAACATATCATTCACCTTCATTCCCCTAGTCTCTAGACTCAAGCACGACAGCTTGACTTTTTGTCAAAACCTGTGTGAAAAACATTTCCTCTTCACAATGAAAAGTGAAAAAAGAAAACATAAGAAAGAGTCGCATGAAAAGCTGTGCTCTAAATACAGTATCAGAAATAAGTCTGAATCAATAATACGGTTCTCTTCTGAATCCTTCATAGTGCCAACGGGCTTGGAGCAGTACCAGCCACAGGTCATTATTTCTCTATATTATGATATTTAGTCCAATGGAGGTGGCCTATTCTTCTCATATATTTTTTGAATGATGATTATTTGCGATAACAAGCAAACAGCATTTCAGAAAATTTTCCACATGATGACTTTTAAACACAGAGCATCTAAAAAACCATCCATTAGTTACTCAGTCCTGGGTAGGTAAAGTATATTATTTTTGGTATAAGGATGATGTTTGCGCAGAGGACAGTGCAGAGGCAAACTTCCTTTAAAGTCTAAGAACAACTAAAGCTATATTTTCAGACATCTATGTATGCAAATACATACTATGCTAGGTGACAACTCAGTTCATGCTGCTACAAAGAATTACTTGAGGTAAGATAATTTAAAATAAGAATCAAAAAGTAAATATAAATAAAAAATTTTTAAAGTCTTTATTTTTTAGACAAATAGATACTATTAGCACTGCTTATCAAGCTATATAAATGTTAGTACAAAATATTTTAATAATTTCTGCCTTTCCACCACGTGAGGACACAGTGAGTAGAAAGCAGTCTGAAACCTGGAAAACGGCATTCACCAGAACACAATCATGCTGGCATCCTGATCTTGGACTTTCGAGCCTCCAGAACTTGCACTACCAACTGGAGTACTTATCCCCTGAAGATACATGAAACCATGAAAAGAGAAAAACAGTGCATCTCCCCAGCTCCACCAGCTCCAAGCTTTGTGACCTTGGAGCTCACAGTTGAATGCAGGGGAAGACAGGCAAGTAAGCAATTCTGCAGTTTAATCTGAAAGACCACTCAGCTGACTTGTGCATAAGGGACTGGAGGGAACTCCAACAAGATTGGAGGTTATGGTAGCACTCCAGTGACAAGATGATGAGGACTTGGGCTGTGGCGGTAGCACCGGAGAAGAAGAGGAGAGGATGGATTTAATGTGCTGGTTTACAGAGATACAGGGGATGAAGGAATAGGTTAAATAACACCAGGACAGAACTCAGACAAAACTCGCTGGGATAACTGGTCCAGGCTCTTCAACAAGTTAATGCCATAGGAAAGAAGGATAGGGTTGAAGAGCTGTATGCAATAAAAGCTGAGGAAACTTTTATTGAAAGTTGAATTTAAAGAAAGTTGAATAAATGAGAGAGAAATACAGACAGTAAGTACCATGCACACTCATAAGAAGAAAATGTCACAGAATTTGAGTGCTCAAAGATGACAGAAGACCTTAAGATGAAGCTATTGGATTAAATCGTAAAGGAGAGGTCAGAGTAGGCCTCTCTCAAAGAAGCAACTGTGGCTGGAGAAGAGCAGAAGCTGGTGATTATGCTCACTGTCTACTAGACAGTGAAAAAGAGAAACCATCAAATGAGACCCGAGAAGGAAATCAAAGGGAAATTAACCTACAGTGTCCTGGAACCTAGAGAAGGGAAGAATTTCAAGGAGTTTGTGAATGAGTGTGTCAGCTAAAACCAAAGAAGGAAGTTACTGTGACTACTGAGGTCACAGTTTTACTTTTTCTTTTCATTCCTCCCTCAAATGTACTAATGTAATGAAGCAAATATTGCTAGTTTTCTTGCAATACATGAAAACTGAGATGCAGAAACATGATGGGTTGATAGGTAGTGAAGACTACTCTTTCCTGTACTCAAATCTTAGAGATGTGTCACTATGTTCACAAATAATGTTGGGGGCATCACCAGATCATTTCTTTGCAAAAGAACCCAATGTTTTGAAAATAAAAATATTGATTTATTTCACACACACTAATCATTTCTAAATCATTCGCTGACATTTAAAAATTGTAAGTATGATCATTTATTTGCTGCTGCTGACACCAGCTGAATAATATTCCAGTTTGAGTCAAAATTTTACATTTAAAAAAAAAAATCAAATATATTCAACAATTTTCTCCCTACATTTATAGTCACTATGCAACCTGTACTCTCAGTAATTTCTTAATGTTCGTAGTCATGAATCACCTCTCATCTTCCGTTAAAACACTGAAATTACATTCAAAGCTTTTCTTGCCCTTCTAAATACTGTTTAGGATAACATTTCTAAGGTCTACAAAATTTATCCAAAAGCCATGTTAATTGCTTGTCTAAAAGTTATATTTAATTATTTGGTTTAATTTTATTTCACTTTGAATAAACCAAGCTTTATGACCACCATTTGGCCAAGTTCAGGATACAATAAGTCAATGAACCTAAAAATTCAATATATTTTCCATCTGTCATCAAAAGGGAGTCCACATACACACACAATTTCTCATGTAATTAATACTTCGGTTGAATGGTATGTCACATTTCTTAATTTCTGTAATATCTTCCACTTTTTTCATAATTTTATGTCTTTCATTTTACATATGCAATCAGTTTTTTGGTCAAATCTACCTGAAATACTTCAGGTCAAATACCTGAAATACTTTCCAACGGATTAAGTAGAATTCTAACAGATTTGATATGTCAACACTTCCACTCATCACAATACTGGGAGTCCTAACCAATAGAACAAGGCAAAAAGACCAAAAGCATACAGATTGGAAAGGAATAAGTAAAACTGTCCCAACTTCCAAATAACATGATTATATATTACAAACTACTAAGGAATCTACAGTAAAACTACTGGTAGGTTTACTAAAGTCACAAGATACTTGGTAAATATATAAAAATCAATTTTATTTCACTTCATCACCAGTGAACAACTGAAAACTCAAACTCTCAAAATACCATTTACAATAGTGTTAAAAACTAGAAACACGATAAATTTACCAAACTACATGAAGACATATACAAAAAAACCCTACAAAACACTGCTGAGAACATTAAAAAAAACTCAGTAAATGTATATCCATGTTCACGGATTAGAAGAATGAGTATTGTTAAGATATCAATTCTCCCTAAATTTATCTACAGGGTCAACACAATCCCATTCAACATCCCAAGAGGACTATTTTTCGTTGTTGTTAGAAATTGGCAGGCCAATTCTAAAAACTTATATAGAAATGTGATGGGCCTAGAATAGCTAAACCCGCTTTAAACAAGATTAAAGTTGGAGGCTATACATTATCTGATTTTAACACCTATTATAAAGCTACATTAACCAAGAAAGTGTGACAGGATAAAAGTAAACATTTAGATGAATGAAACAGAATAGAGTCATAAAACTGACACACACTTAAACGGTCAACTGATTTCCGACAAAAGTACAAAGGAAATTCAATGGGAAAAGGATAAATCTTTTAGATAAATCATGCTAGAATAACGTATAACATGGAAACATATATTTATATGTGCATATATATGTATTTATATATGTATGTATGTTATATATATGTATGTAACATATATAATAACCATTGAATCTTCTCTCCCATCATACACAAAAAATTAACTCACAATGAATCACTGTGACTATAACCACTGAATCTTCTCTCACATCATACACAAAAAATTAACTCATACTGAATGACCATAAAAGCTACAATGATATATAAAAATTTTAAGAAGAAAATTTAGGAGAAATTCTTCATGACCTTGGGGTAGGCAAAGATCTCTTAGATCAGACATAAAAAGCATCAACCATAAAATTTTAAAAGTGACAAATTAGCAAATTGATAAATTAGTAAATTGATAAAGAGTCTGGTCTTAGAAATACACTCATAAGAAAATGAAAAGGCAAGCTGGAGACTAGAAAAAAACCCATCCACAATGCATGTACCTGACAAAGTCTTGAGTCTAGAATACATAAGGAAATCTTACAACTCAATAAGAAGACATAACAATCTTTAAAAATTGGCAAAAGATTTTAAACACTTCACAGAAAATACACAAATCGTTAGTAAGCACATAAAAAGATATGTAATATCTTTAGTAATCAGAAAAATGTAAAACCACAATGAAATTTCGATTAGAAATCTATTAGAATAGCTAAAATGAAAAAGACTGACAATACCAAGCGTTAGTGAGGATTAAGGAGCAACTAAAACTGACACACATTGATGGTGGGACTGTAAATTCCACAACCACTTTAAAAACAGTTTGGTAGCTTTTTAAACACATACTAAACATATGACCCGATAGTTTCACTACCAGGTATCTACTGAAAAGAAACCAAAACATATGCCCATACAAAGATTTGTACATGAATGTTAACAGCAGCTTTATGCATTATAGCCAAAAATTGGAAACGACTAAAATGTCTATTAACAAGTAAATGGATAAATAAAAATAAACCGTGGTATACTCATACAATGAAATACTACTCAGCAATATAAAGGAACAATCCATTGCTATATGCAACAACATGGATTAGTCTCAAAAGAAAATATGATTCTATTTAGTAAAAAAATAAAAAACCAAAAACTCTTTACTTTTCAAATACTGAACTATTCCAATTTCACAATTTATATTAAAGTGCATATTTAAGGCTTGATACAACTTCCAAGCTACTTACATAGCTCTAGCTTTAAAGGTTGCTCACAGTAGCCCTAATATTCTTCCAATTTCATGATTCAATTCCTGATTTTCAGATACATTATTTAAATCTCTCTGCTGCTTATTGTGTGATCATAAACATGAAACTTATCAAGAAAAGTTTTGTGATTACTTGATTTACATCCTTTAATTGCATATAATTAATTCAGTGACTTGAAACCAATTAAAATGTGGACATTTTTACTTTTGACTGAAACTATATACCTTCTCCCTACAGTGACAATGGCAAATACAAAATTCAATGAGGTTTTCATGTAAATGTTTCTTATCAAAATATTCTTCTTAAACTCTAAGTTTATTATTTCATTATTCTTTCATCTAGCTACATGAGATCAATATCATAAAATATCTTCAAAGTCGTGAATTTCTCCTTTGAACTAATTCATATAAATATTTCAAAAACCTGTCTTCTCATTTCACTAAATAAATGTTTTCAAACAGGTGGAAAACAAATCTAGAATGTAATAATAGTCCCATCAATATTAATTTTTTGAAACTTTTACTAAATATTTCATGTCTTAAGATACTCTACTAAAACTGCATAATAGATATAATTCAAAAAAATGCCAGTAGCACTTTTCCAAATGCTTCTGTTCACTTTGACAGCAAAAAACTATTTCAATCACTTTATTATTTAATGTGAATTAATGATGTTCCCTTAATTTTTTCTCAGTGATTGTTGCAATTCTTTACATTGCCAGAAACATTAAAGGAACATGACTGACATTCTGCTGAAATGTATTTAGAATTTCAACTTTAAATGATACAATTCTAGAGCACCTGTGCATCCAAATTTTATACCATAAGCAATAACCACTATATTTTTGTTGAAACAATGAAGTATTTTTCATTCGAAAAATAAAGATTACTTTGTTTTACTTTGCATTGAATCTTACAGTTTCAACAGCTGTTCCAGACTGTTCTAAATTCTTCAACATATCAGATGTTCTACATTGCAATTTATTACTAATATATCTTCATTGTACTCTTCTATATTCCAAAGATTTGTTTATAAAACCTAGAATGATAAACTGTTGCATAGAACTTATACTATTAACTACAGCATTTATCAAGGTTGTTATTATACTATTTTCTAATTAGCAGGACTTACTTCAATATTTTAAAATTTTTAATTAATACTAGTAAATAGAATTCAGCAACATATTAAAAAGATTATACACTATGACCAAGTGAGATTTATTCCTCGAACAGAAGGATCATTTAACATATGAAAATTGATCAAGGTGACCATCACATTAACAGAATAAAGGATGAAAAACACATGATTGTCTCAATTGATGCAGAAGAAACACTGGACAAAATTCAACACTCTTCCTCGAAAAAAACAGTGAAAAAACTGCAAATAGAAAATACATCAACCTAATAAAAAGCCATAAATGAAAAGCCCACATGGGGGCAAGCTCTGTGGCCTAGTTCTTAAGTTCAGTGTGCTCTGCTTCAGCAGCCTGGGTTCAGTTCCCAGGGGTGGACCTACATCACTTGTTGGCAGCCATGCTGTGCAGTGACCCATATACAAAGCAGAGGAAGACTGGCACAGATGTTAGCCCAGGGCTAATCTTACTCAAGCAAAAAGAGGAAGACTGGCAACAGATGTTAGCTCAGGATGAATCTTCCTCAGCAAAAATACCCCACAATGAACATCATATTGAATGGCAAAAGACTAGAAAGATCTTATCCTCTAAGATCAGGAAAAAGGCAAGGATGCCCACTTTCTTCACTTCTATTCAACACTGTACTGAAAGCTCTAGCCAGAATAATTACGCAAGAAAAAGAAATAAAAGGCATCCAAATATGAAAGGAAGAAGTTAAATTATCTCTGTTTACAGATGATATGATCTTACACGTAGAAAGTCCCAAAGATTCCACAAACCATTAGAACTGATAAATGAATTCAGCAAAGTAACAGGATACAAAGTCAACACACAAAAATGAGTTGCATTTCTATACAAGAACAATGAGCAATCTGAAAAAGAAATTACAAAACCAATTCCATTACAATAGCATCAAAAAGAATAAATACCTAGGAATTAACTTAACCAAGAAGGTGAAAGACTTGTAAAATGAAAAATATAAAACATTGCTGCAGGAAATTAAATAAGACATAAATAAATGGACACACATCCCATATTCATGGATGGGAAGATTTAAAATTGTTAAGACGTTAATACTACCCAAAGCAACTTACAGATTCAATGCAATCTCTATCAAAATCCCAATAACATTTTTTTGCAGACATAGAAAAACTCATTCCAAAATTCATATGGAATCTCAAGGGATCCTGAATAGCTGAAACAGAGTGAAAAAAGAGGAAAAAAGGCAGAGGACTCACGCTTCCTGATTTCAACACTTTCAAAGCTTTAGTGATCAAAACAACGTGATGATCACGTAAAGACAGACGTATAGAACAACAGGATAGAATAAAGAGCCAGAAATAAACCCTTGTACATATGGTCAAATGATTTTTGACAAGGGTGCCAAGACCATTCAATGGGGAAAGGACAGTTTTTTCAACAAAAGTGCTGGAAAAACTCAATATCCACCACATGCAAAAGAATAAAGCTAGACCCTCACTTCACATCATATACAAAAACCAACTCAAAATGGATCAAAGGCGTAAATGTAAAACCTAAAACCATAAAACTAGACCAAAAAGTAGTATAAAAGCTTCATGACATTGGATTTGGCAATGATTTCTTAAATATAGCAGCAAAGGCACAGGCAATTAAAAAAGAAATTGGACTTCTTAAAAATTAAAAAATTTTGTACATAAAAAGGTACTGTCAATATAATAAAAGGCAATCCACAGAATAGGAGAAAATATTCACAAACCATATGTCTGATAAGGGATTAATACTTAGAATACATAAATAACTCCTAAAACTCAACCAGAGAAAAATAACCCAATTCAAAAATGGGTTAAGGACATGAATAGATATTTCTCCAAAGATGATACACAAGTAGTCAATGAGCACATGAAAAGATCCTCAACACCACTAGTCATTAGGGAAATGCATATCAAAACTACAAAGAGATATGACCTCATGCCAATTAGAGTGGACACTATAAAAAAAAAAAAAAACAGAAAATAAGAGTTGGCAAGAATGTGGAGAAATTGGAGCTGCTGTGCACTATGGGCAGGAATGTAAAATGGTGCAGCTGATGTGGAAAACAGTATGGTGGTTACTCAAAAATTAAAAATAGAATTTACCATGTGATCCAGCTATTTGACTTCTGGATATATATCCGAAAGAACTGAAAGCAGGGACTTGAAGAGATATTTGCACACTCATATTCATAGCAGTTTTATTTACAGTAGCTAAAATGTGGACGCAACCCAAGTGTCTGTTGACTGATGAACAGATAAGCAAAATGTGGTATTTATGTACAATAGAATGTACTCAGCCTTAAAAAGGAAGGAAATTCTATATGCTACAACATGGATGAAACTTCAGGACATTTTGCTAAGTGACACACCATAAAAAGAGAAATACTGTATGATTCCATTTATATTAGGTACTTAGTCAAAAACATAGACACAGAAAGTAGAACAGTAGGAGGTTTGCTGGGATAATGGTGGCGAAGGAGGACTCTGTACTCACCTCCTCCCACAGACACCACAAATTTACAACTACCCTTGGAACAATTACCGGAGAGAAAAACAGAACCTGGACAAAAAGAACCCCCACAACAAGGGATAGTGCCAACTCAGGTGGAAGAAGCAGAAGTACCTTTCTGGAGAGATAAAAGCCACATTCTAGCCACAGCACTTCACATCCGAGAGCAATCTGGAGGTATGAAGGTTTCCCTGGAGGAGCGGGGATCTGAGCAGGAGACTTTTGCCATTATAGGCAGCTTTTCAACTCACCACAACCAAGATGAGTGTCATAATATCCAGCTTTGCTGGCTATTAAGAACAACGGGGAATGCCCCGAGAAAAGCTACCGAACATAAGAGAAAGAAAAGCCTGCTCTTAAAGTCCCCATGCACAAATTCACCTGATTTGGAAAGCAACACAAAATCATCAGAAAAAAAGGTGTGCAGTCCTTTTGTGAAAAGAGACTCATTTGATGGGCTCTGGGGACATCTCAGGGAGGCAGGAGACAGTTGTGAATACCTTCCCAGGGACCGAGACATTGGCAGCAGTTATTCCTGTGACCTAGTACAGGGAGGCTGACACAAACACTGGCAGACACCATTGGAGTTCTTCCCTTGTCCTGCTGGTGCAAGAGTTTGACCTGCCCACTAGAGAAATGATTTAATCCAGCTCAGCCAGAGCAGGGAGCCCACCTAATGGACTGGCCCTACCCAACAACAGTAAGCCCTCAGGCAACGTGTGACCCTGCACAGGCAGGGTGTTTGGGACCTCTGCAGCAGGATGAGCAAGTCCACCTTTGTGTGGCAGGATGTATGTGAGGGGTTGGCCTGTGTTGGCAGATTGTGTGGGGCCTCTGAGTGGATGGAGTGGGTCCACTTCAGTTGAGAGGGCGGGCGCAAAGGGCAGGACTGTGTAGACAAGGTGTGTAAGCATGTGGAGGTGGGACTTGTCAGCTGCAGCAGACTTGTGCTTCTCAGACAGCCATACAGGGGATCTGCCACACCTTTCAACGCCTGAAACAACAGAGTACTGCCACACCTAGGGCTGCCCCCACCTAGCTGAACTACTGAGAGAGCTGACAACTGCCTTGCAGGTCAGAGGCCTGCAGCAATTGCAAGCCCTGACCCTTGCAACCAGCCACATTGGAGGCCTAACGACTTAACAGAAAAACCACAGCAGGAATGTCCTACTAGACCTTGCATGCAACTGTGCTGGGGCTCCCTTCATCCAATAAAGTGACTGAAGGGACCACAGCAGCCACACACAGCTGAACCTTACACTCAGGCACCCAGGGGCAGAGACTAGCCTTCCTGTGCACCTGCAGTAAGAACAACCCTGACACAAGAGAATAACACAAGTAACCCATAGAGGGGACAGTCCTGGAACATTTGAAACTGGTGATGAGAGGGAAGCACACTGCTTGGCCTCATAAGGCATCTCTTACAGAAGGCCACCTCTCCAAGACCAGGAAATGGAGCTGACCTACCTAAAACAGAGATAGAAATACACAGATACATGCAACATGAGGAGACAAAGGCATATGTTCCAAATAAGCATAGGACAAATAACCAGAAAAAGAACTAAACAAAACAGAGATAAACAAGATACATGATAAAGAGTACAAGCTAAGTCATAAGGATGCTCACTGATCTTGGGAGGAACACAGAAAACTACAGTGAGGACTTCAACAAAGGACTGGAAAATATAAAAAAGAACCAATCAGAACTGAAGAATAAAATAATGGAAATGAAAAACTTATCAGGGGAATCAATAGCAGGGTAGATGATACAGAAAAATGGATCAGTGAGGTGGGTGAAAGACTAAATCACCCAAGTTGAACAGAAACAACAAAAAAAGAGTTAAAAAGAATGAGGACAGTCTAAGGGACGTCTGAGACAACATCAAATGCACTAACATCCATATTGTACCTGTCCCAGAAGGAGAAGAAAGAAACAATGGGGAAGAGAATCCATTCAAAGAAATAATCGCTGAAAACTATCCTAACCTAATGAAGGAAACAGACAATGAGCTACAGGAAGCAACAGAGAGTACCAAACAAGATGAACCAAAAAGGTCCAGACCAAGACGCACTATAATTAAAATATGAAAGAAAAAATCCTACAGCCAAAAATACTCTACCCAGCGAAGTTATCATTCAGAATGGAAGGAGAAATAGTTTTCCAGACAAGTGGTATACCTAAAGGAAGCAGAAAAAGAAGAATAAAGCAAGCCCAAAATCAGCAGAAGGGAGGAAATAATAAAAATCAGAGTAGGAGTAAATAAAACAGAGGCTAAAAAAAATAGAAAAAAATCAACGTAACTAAGAGCTGGCTCTCTGAAAAGAACAAAATTGACACACCTTTAATTAGACTCACCAAGAAAAAGAGAAGGCTCAAAGAAATAAAATCAGAAATGAAACAAAAGAGGAGAAATTACAATGGAGACCTCAGAAATACAAAAGATTATAAGAGAATGCTATGAAAAGCTATATGCCAACAAACTGGTTCATCTAGAAAAAAGGGAAAATTCTTAGAAGTATACAACCTTTCAAAACTAAATCAAGAAGAAATGGAGAATTTGAATAGACAAATCACCAATAAGGAGATCAAAACAGCAATCAAAAACCTCCCAAAAAATAAAAGTCCAGGACCAGACAGCTTCTCTGGTGCATTCTACCAACCAATCAAAGGAGACTTAACACCTATCCTTATCAAACTATTCCAGAAAATGGAAGAGGAGGGGAAGCTTCATAACTCATTCTACGAAGCCAGCATCATCCTGATAAGAAAACCAGACAAGGACAACACAAAAACATTACAGGCCACTATCACTGATGAACATTTATGTAAATATCCTCAACAAAATACTAGCAAATCGAATACAACAATACATTAAAAAGATCATACATCATGAGTGACGTCAGCATCATGGCAGAGTGAGCTTGCCCGGGACACTCTCCCCTCCAACATACAACAAAAAGGAGCAACCATATTCCAACAGAAAATACCCTAATAGCACAGGAATCCGTGGAGACTCACGGCAGCCACACGACAGAGGGCGGAGAGGCTGGAGTCCCCCTCAGAGGAGCTGGAACGGGATAAGAGAATTTGCTCCTTCCCCTAAAGACTGAGATCACAGCCTCAAAGGCTCTGTGAGGGAAGGAGCGGTGCAAGGGTCGCGCATCCACAGGATCACCCAGGACTCCCTTGGGCCCTTGCAGCCTAGGGGGAAGCACTCTAACAGAGTAAAAGCTTTTGTGCAGGGTGACCTCATCAAGCCAAGACCCCAGGAGACCAGACAGTGAGAGCTGATAAGGAAACCAGGGACTGCACGCAGGAGAAAGCACCCCTCCTCTGACCCACACTGCACCAAACCATCCTGCCTGAAGGCGGAAGGCTCAGAATATATAGCTCTCAACCCCCATCCAGTGGCATTAGGCTGTAACTGCAACTGAATAATATCACAATGGGAAAACCCCGTTCTTCCACCATCAGGCAATTCATCAAATCTCCAGAACAGAGGGAAAACAATAAATAACCAGAATTCAGTCCTGAGGAAGCAGAAATAAGTAAACTAAATGATGATGAATTCAAAATAGCTATCATCAAAAAACTCAGTGAGGTAAAGGAGAATATACGTAAAAGAGAATATACACAAACAATTCAACAAGTTCAAGAGCTACTTCACAAAAGAGATCGAAACTATAAAGAAGAATCAATCAGAAACACTAGAGAAAAGACAGAATGGAAGAGATAAAACAAAATACAGATTCCCTGAATGCTCGAGTAGACACCATAGAGGAGCAAATCAGCATAATTGAAGATAGACATCTTGAAGTGCTCCAGACAGAGGAGGAGAGAGAACTGAGACTAAAAATAAATGAAGAAAGTTCTGAGACATATACAACTCAATGAGGAAATGCAACATAAGAATTATACGTATTTAAGAAGGTGAAGGGAAGGAGGATGGAGCAGAAAGCATGCTCAAAGAAATAATAGCACAGAATTTCCCAAATCTAGGGAATGAAAGGGAAATGTGTGTGGAGGAAGCTTTCAGATCTAGATTTGTCAATGTAAAAAGACCTACTGCAAGGCATACAGCAGTAAAACTGGCAAAAGTGAATGACAAAGAAAGAACACTCAGGGCAGCAAAGCAGAAGAAAATAACCTACAAAGGAACCCCTAACAGACATTCAGCAGATTTCTCTGCAGAAACCTTACAGGCCAGGAGAGAATAGAATGACATATTCAAAACTTTAAAAGATAAAAATCTTCAGCCAAGAATACGCTATCTAGCAAAGATATCCTTCAGATATGAGGGAGAAATTAAAGCTTTCTCAGACAAACAAAAACTAAGGGACTTGTTAGCCATGAGACCACCACCTACAAGAAATCCTCAAGAAGGTCCTCATATCTGAAAAAAGAAAAAAGGGGACAAAGGGGTCACAAAATACAGAGTAAGGAGACAAACAGATAGAATCAGAATAGGACAGCAAATATTCAACTATAGCATTAGGCTAAAGGGAAGGAAAACACAAAAAACAAAGACAATCTTGTCACTTTAACCACAAACTCACGACACAAGTTGGAATAAGATATGAGAATAATAACTTAGGAGGGGAGGAGGAAAGGGACTGCATCAGTTTAGACTAAGGAAATAAGAGGCCATCAGAAAATGGACTATGTTATGCACGAAATCCTGAATACAAACTTCAGGGCAGCCACTAAACTAAAAAGCAGAACAGAGACACAAAAAAATAAATGAGGAAAAAGCTAAGAAACACAGTATAAAAAACTGCATAAGTCTATGAGTAGACCAAACACACATGACAAGAAACAAAGGAAATGCAGGAAAACCAGAAAACGAGTGACAGAATGACAGCATTAAGCCCTCATACATCAATAATCACCTTCAATGTAAATGGATTGAACTCTCCAATAAAAAGACACAGAGTGGCAAGACAGATTAAAGAACAAGATGCAACAATTTGTTGCCTCCAGGAAACACAGCTCAGCTCCAATGACAAATACTGGCTCAGAGTGAAGGGGTGGAAGACGATACTCCAAGCTAATAGCAAACAAAAGAAACCAGGTGTCGCAATACTTATATCAGACAAAGTAGACTTTAAAATAAGGCAGGTAAAGAGAGACAAAGAGGGGCAATATATAATAATTAAAGGGACATTCCATCAAGAAGAAACAACGCTTATAAATATCTATGCACCCAACACAGGAGCACCAAAGTTCATAAAGCAACTATTAACAAACCTCAAAGAAAATATTAAAAATAACACAATAATAGTAGGAGACCTCAAGACCCCGCTCACATCATTGGACAGATCATCCAGACAGAAAATCAACAAGGAAACAGTGGAATTAAACGAAAAGCTAAAACAGTTGGACTTAACAGACATACACAGAACACTGCATCCAAAAACAGAAGAATACACATTCTTCTCAAGTGCACACAGAACATTCTCAAGGATAGACCATATGTTGGGAAACAAGGCAAGGCTCTATAAATTTTTTAAACATTGAGATAATAACAAGCATCTTCTCTGATCATAATGGTATAAAGCTAGAAATTAATGACAAGAAAAAAGCTGAGAAAGGGACAAAGATGTGGAAACTAAACAACATACTATTGAACAACCAATGGATCATTGAAGAAATTAAAGAAGAAATCAAAAAATATCTGGAGACAAATAAAAATGATAACATGCCATACCAACTCATGTGGGATGCAGCAAAAGCTGTACTGAGAGGGAAATTCAATGCAATACAGGCACACCTTAACAAACAAGAAAAATCCCAAATAAGGAATCTCAAATTACACCTAACTGAATTAGCAAAAGAAGAACAAACAAAGCCCAAAATCAGCAGAAGGAGAGAAATAATAAAAATCAGAGCAGAAATAACTACTATTGAAACAAAAAAGGCAGCAGAAAGGATCAATGAAACAAAGAGCTGGTTCTTTGAGAAGATAAATAAAATTGACAAACCCCTAGCCAGACTTACAAAGAAAAAAGATCAACCCACAACTAAAATACACAACTATGTACTGGGGGGATTTGGGGAGAAAAAGCAGACAGAAAAAAAGAAAAAAAAGAAAGAAAAAAGAAGATTGGCAACAGTTGTTAGCTCAGGTGCCGATCTTTAAGAAAAAAAAAAAAGAAGACCAGCAACAGCTGCTAGCTCAAGGTGCCAATCTTTAAAAAAAAAAAAGAAAAAAGATCATACATCATGATCAAGTGGGATTTATTCCAGGGATGCAGGGATGGTTTGACATCAGCAAATTAATCAATATTATACAGCACATTAACAAAATGAAGAATAAAAATCACATAATGTCAACAAATGCAGAGAAAGCACTGGACAAGATATAGCATTCATTTATGATAAAAATTGTGAATAAAATGGGTACAGAAAGAAAGTACCTCAACATAATAAAAGCTACATATGACAAACCCACAGCTAATATCATACTCAACAGAGAAAAACTGAAATCTATCCCTCTAAGAACAGGAACCAGACAAGGATGCCCAGTTTCGCCACTCTTATTTAACATAGTACTGGACGTCCTAGCCAGAGCAATCAGGCAAGAAAAAGAAATAAAAGGGATCCAAAGTGGAAAAGAAGAAGTGAAACTGTCACTATTTGCAGATGACACAATGTTATATCTAGAAAACCCTAAAGAATCCACAGAAACTTTTAGAAATAATAAACGAATACAGTAAAGTTGTAGGATACAAAAATCAACATACAAAAATCAATTCCATTTCTATATCCTAACAATGAACTAACACAAAGAGAAATCAAGAATACAATCTCATTTACAATTCCAGCAAAAAGAATAAAATAGCTAGGAATAAATTTAACCAAAGTGGTGAAAGATCTGTACACTCAAAGCTATAAACATTGTTGAAAGAAAATGAAGACGACAAAAGGAACGGGAAGACATTCTGTGCTCTTGGCTTGCAAGAATTAACACAGTTAAAATGTCCATACTTCCTAAAGCAGTCTACACATTCAAGGCAATCTCTATCAAACTTTGAACAACATTGTTTACAGAAATAGAACAAAGAATCCTAAAACTTACATAGAACAAAAGACCCCAAATAGCCAAAGGAATCCTAAGAAAAAGAACAAAGCTGGACGTATCACACTCCCTGATTTCAAAATATACTATAAAGCTATAGTAACTAAAACAGCATGGAACTGGCACAAAAAAGACACAAGCATCAATGGAACAGAATCAAGAGCCCAGAAAAAACCCACACATCTATGGATAACTAATGTTCAACAAGGGAACCAAGAACATACAATGGAGAAAGGAGAGTCTCTTCAACAAATGGTGTTAGGAAAACTGGACAGCCACATGCAAAAGAATGAAAGTAGACCATTATCTTACACCATACACAAAAATTAACTCAAAATGAATTAAAGACTTGAATGTAAGATCTGAAACTATAAAACTTCCAGAAACAACACAGGCAGTACACTCTTCTAACATCAGTCTTAGCAGCCTACTATCAAATACCATGTCCGACCAGACAAGAGAAACAAAAGAAAAAATAAACAAATGGGATTGCATCAAACTAAAAAGCTTCTGCACAGCAAAGGAAATCATCAACAAAATGAAAAGACAATCCAACAATTAGGAGAAGATATGTGCAAACTATCTATCTGATAAGGGGTTAATACCCAAAATATACAAAAAACTCAGACATCTCAACAACAAAAAACTTACTATCCAATTAAAAAATAGCCAAAAGATATGAACAGGCATTTTTCCAAAGAAGATATACAGATAGCCAACAAGCACATGAAAAGATGTTCAACATCACTAATTATTAGGGAAATGCAAATCAAAACTACAATGAGAGGGCCGGCCCGGTGGCACAGCGGTTAAGTGCACACGTTCCGCTTTGGTAGCCCAGGGTTCCCCGGTTTGGATCCCGAGTGTGGACATGGCACCACGTGGCAAGCCATACTATGGTAGGCATCCCACATATAAAGTAAAGGAAGATGGGCACAAATGTTAGCTCAGGGCCAGTCTTCCCCAGAAAAAAGAGGAGGATTGGCAGATGTTAGCTCAGGGCTAAACTTCCTCGGGAAAAAAATAAAATTTACAGTGAGATATCACCTCATGCTCATCAGAATGGCTATAATTAACAAGAGAGAACAAATGATGGAGAGGATGTAGAGAAAAGGGAACCCTCATGCACTGCTGGTGGGAGTACAAACTGATGCAGCCACCCTGGAAAACAGTAGGTACATTCCTCAAAAATTTAAGAATAGAACTACCATATGATGCAGCTATTCCACTGTGATGTATTTATCCAAAGAACATGAAAGCACAAATGGGTAAAGATACATGCACCCCTATGTTCATCGCAGCATTATTCTCAATAGCCAAGATTTGGAAACAATCTAAGTGCCCATCAAGGGACAAATGGATAAAGAAGATGTGGTATAGATACACAGCTGGAACACTACTCAGCCATAAGAAATGATGAAATCTTGCCATTTGCGACAACATGGATGGACCTTGAGGGTATTGGGCTAACTCAAACAAGTCAGACAGAGAAAGTCACATACCATATGATCTCACTCATAAGTAGAAGATAAAAACAACAGATATATAGATACAGAGATTAGATTGGTGGTTACCAGAGGGGAAGAGTGGAGGGAGGGGGGCAAAAGGGGTTACTGGGGACATGTGTCTGATAATGGATGGTAGTTAGTCTTTGGGTGGTGAACATGATGTAGTCTAAACAGAAATTGAGGTATAACGATGTACACCTGAAATTTATATAGTTATAAAGCAACGTTACCCCAATAAAAGAAAAACAACCTTTTAGCAATAGGTCCTCCTCTTGTTATTAAGAACATAATGTACGTAAAATAGTCTTTGCTCCTTACTAAGCATTATTACCAATAAATTAAAGCTAAGGCAACAAAAAAGGAAAGAAAAAATTTAGATGGTGGTTGCTAGGGGTTGGGTGTGGGGGAAACATGGGAGTTATTCTTTAACAGGTATAGAGGTTCAAGTTTCACAAAACCAAATGAGTTATGGAGATGGATGGTGGTGATGACTGTACAGCATTATAAATATAGTTAATAACATTAAACTGTACACCTAAAAAATAGAATGGTAAATTTAATCCTACATGTATTTTACCACAATAAAAAATATTGGGAAAAAAATTTTAACATAGTACATAACTTTTCTTTGTCTTCCCACAACATGCTGCACATATCTCTAACAGTGCTTTTAACAGTATTATGAAAGTGCCTGTTTAAAGTACTCTCTCCCTAAAAAGAGTACTATAAGCTTGTCAAAGTTAGTTTCTCCAGTGTCTAGTGGAGAAGTGCCTGTTCCAAGATAGGTAGGAGGCCGCAGAAGGTGGTCACTGAGGATCAGGCTCTGAAGTTAGGTTGCTGGGGTTTGTATACCAATTCCATCATTTACTAGCTCTGTGAACTTGAGCAAGTCACTAAATCTCTCGAAGCCTCAGATTTCTCATGTGAGACAGAAATAAAAATACTATTATTCCATTGGGTTGTTACAAGGATTTAAAATAATACACAAAATTTATATTATTGTTGAATATATATACTGTTATTAAAATCACTCAACAGTAAATTTTGTGGAACTAAATACACACTTTGAACTCTTTAACATTATCCCATGACAGTTAAATTTAATGAAGCTAATAATTTCTGTCTATTCATCAAAACAAAGGCTAGGATCTCTAATTACATTAGGCTAACTCTAGAAAAACCATACACTCTAAGATTTGCACTTCCTTACTCTGGATTTCCTTGACATGAAAATAGTTGCATTCGTTTCAACCACAAACCAAAGATTTCACAAATTGCCTTCATTCTAGAGACCCTCATCAAGTACATTTTACCTTCTACATTTTATAAATCTTAAGAGAGTGACAAATTAAAACATAAAAACCATATTTTAATATAATGCATATAGTCTCAAGAAACCAACTCACTTAAGAACCCTATTCCATACTTACTCCAGTGGCTGGTTTCAGTGACAGTATTTTTTTTAATAAGCCTTCGCTGAAAGGTCATTTCCTACAATAATTAAGATGGAAACTCATTGCATGGCATTAAGAACAAGTTCATTAAAGGAATGAAACACAGAAAGCACATGATTATATGTAAAGTAGTCCTGTTTCATTTTATGTATGAGTAAACAAAAATGTAACCATAAACAAACCAAAATTCTATCCTATGGCTAAGCAGAATAAAATTGCCTATTTTGAGAGACAATAAAATGTAGGTTTCAATTGTCACTTACAGATTCCTTTTTCTCTCTTCTCCCAAATTACAGGTACAATGTAAGTTATTAAAGATTTAACATATAAAAGTTTAAATACTGCAAAACTTTTACAGACTCGTTATTTCACTAAGTTATTTCCGATCTTTATTTGGATAAAGAATTCCTTCAATTTAAGTAAACGGATTCTTACCTCCTGATTAAATTTATGTGCCATCTCATTGAGAAGTGAAGAAAAGAAACTAGCGTTTTGTAGCAGGACTCGGCCCATAACCCCAAGATATGTTGACATCACTACAGGATACCTCTGTACAAGTAAAATATAGCACATGTGAAATTTTGTTAGGGTACAACTATAAACAATTATAAATAATCATTGACATAGTAACAGTCAACAGGAATATGAAATAACAATATTCTCCTTCATATTGTTTCTTTAGAATGAACTGCCAATATTGCCTAAATTCTAACTTACTAAATACATAGGTCATACAATGTAAAATATATGCATCACATATACATTTATATGGATTACATATGTATATATAATAGAGAGAGGGAAAGAAAGGAAGAATAATGGCATATTTATATATTTATATTACTTTAAATGCTCCTAACATACATAGTTACATAGATCTAGTTAAAAGCTCAACTAAATAACCAGTGTTTTCATATATTCAGTATCTAATAAAACTATTACTATTTTTTTCCCATCCCTCTGCTTGAAATCTTTGTGTATGAATACACATGCATATAAGTGGAAAAGATAAGACAGTACTTTCCTGTGTGGAGAAAGGAAAATTGTATAACTGCCCTAAATTTACTTAATTTACTTCAAACTGGTCCAAAAATAAGAAAAGCTTTCCTTTTATAGCTAACAATGAAGAATAATGTTCCAATGAAGAAGGAAAATAATTAAAACTAGAACCCTAGAGTTCAACACTATCCTGAGAAGTTTAAGAAAAATCTTACCTCCCCTTCTATAATACCTCTGAAAACATAGGGCAGAATTGGTTGAAACATTTGCGGGCCTAATACTGGGTTCACTTTAAGGGCGTTTTCCACAACCTAAAACCCAGAAAGAGACATTGGTAATACTTGATAATGCAAGTCACTGCTTCACGCAAAACACAGGTAAAGAAAATAATGTATCAAACATCACATACTAAATGTGAGAATACATATAAGTACATGAGATATTCAATATTCCAGGACTCGACACACTTTTACAAGATAATTCATTAAAAATTGCAATTTGATATACAGTGTATAATATTTAGACATAGCCGTGCTTCTCACATAGACAATCACATTCTGCTAAGATAGGTATCATGCTGTTAATTCAATTCTTATCTTTGCGTTTTAAACAAATAATCCTTACAAATTGTTGCACTAACAGAGGCGGCAAAAGGCATTGCAAAGTATTGGCTTTTAACAGTGAAAAGGAAAGTTAGCAACAACCATACTCACTGTCCAAAAATAAATCTACATTTAGGTTTATCAATAAATTGGATGAAAAAGAGCATGTTGTATATGTACTGCATATTTATTAAATGAGAAATCATCTTGTTTTATTTCTAATATAATCATATAGATTATTAATCATGACCACTGACTTTAATGGCAAAATTCTGAAATATAAATTATTTTATATGAGTGAGATGGGTTCCCTCAAAGGTAGCATGAAATGAAAAATGGGATAGAATTTTTTTGTTTGTTTACTTTTATCTTTAGGGAGAGGAAGGCAGTGATTAGGAAGCACCAATGAGAACCAAGAAGAAATCTACTACATTTCCAGAGGCCCCACTGCTCAAAGGGTAGGAATGAGAAGACACCATTTGAGAAGGCTGTGGGCAAGTACTAACCTCAAGGCAGAGCCAAGTTTCTCTTAAAACGTTCAGCAATGTTTCCTAAGATTGACAACTGGCATTCTGAGTAGGACAAGTGTTTATTGTGTGGGACTACTTCATGCATGGGCAGGCGGGTGCTCATAGCATCTCCGATCTCTGCTCATTCTGTGCTAAAAGTGTGCTCCAAACACTATGACTATCAAATACACCTCCATGCATTTTAAAACATTCCCAAGGAGGGCGGGGTATAATTTTAAAGGGAATGAGAGATGAATATTGGAAGCCACAAAGAAGAAATTCAATACGTAACTGACTTATCATAACATAGGAAGTTGAAACCTAGGTTGCAACGGAGAAAGCTGAAAAGCAACTTGATTTACATCACGTATCTTCGCTGTACCTCACCTCACCACAATACACAGGAATTAGCAGAACCATATACCTTTGGAAAGGAGGGTAAAAGAAAACAAAAAGACTGGTTGAAAGTCTATTTAAGAAACATTGTGAGAGATCTCGTCAAGATGGCGGTGTAGGCAGATTCTGAACTCATCTCCTCCCACAAACACAATCAGGTTAAATCTATTCTTGGAATAATTACACTGCAGAGAAAACCAAAAACTGAGTAAAAAGAACCCCCCTCAAGAAGGGACAGTCCTGACTGAGGCATAAGAGGCCAAAATCCCTTCTGGAGAGAAAAGACCCACCTTCATGAGCACAGAGCTTCACAGCTGACTGGGCAGGAGCCACCCTAAGGTACTCAGCTCTCCCTGGAGAAGTGGGGACTTGAGCAGGCGCATGTTACTGCTATCAGCATCCTTCAGACTGAGCACAACTGAGACAAGTGTCATACTAGCTGGGTTCACCAGGTAGCAACTGCAAAGGGGGAAAACCTCCAGAAAAGCTACTGGATGAAAGACGAAAAAAGCCAGCTCTTAAAGGACCCATGCACAAATTCACCCATCTCGGACAGGAAGCTAAAATCACCAGAAAGCAAGCTGCACAGTCCTTTGGTGAAAAAAGACTCAACTGGTAGGCTCTAGGTGCGTCATGGTGAGAGGTGAGACCTCTCCAGAGACTGAGACATTGCTGGTGGCCATTGTTGTGACCTAGCACAGGCATGCTGGCAGATGGCATTGAAATTCTTCCCCAGGCCTGTTAGCCCAGGGGTCTACCACACCTGCTACAGCACAGTTCAGCCAGGGCAGGCAGCCTGCCCTAGGGACTGGCCCCACCCAACAGCTAGCCCTCAAGCTACTTGTCTGCCTGCATAGACTGGGTACCTTCATCCTCTACAGGCAGGTGAGTGTGTCCACCTCTGTGGGGCAGGGCCTGTTCAAGGACCAGGTGAACTGTGGGGGGCACTGGTGGAGGGGTGGGGGCCTCCGCAGTGGGTGACCAGGTACACTCGAGAGTGTCGAGAAGTGTACACGGACCAGGACTATGTTGACAGTGAGTGTGGACCTGTGGGTGGTGGGGCTTATAAGCGGTAGACCTGTGCTTCAGAAACAGCCACAAAGAGGATTGGCCAACCTCCCAAAGCCTGAAACAACTGGGTGCTCCCCTGCCAAGGGCCAGCCCCATTCAGCTGCAATCCTAAGAGAGCAAACAACAGCCTTTCTGGCTTGAGACCTACAGCAACTATAACCCCAGGAGCATAGCAACCAGCTGCACTGGATACCTACTCAATTAACAGGAAAACTGGAACAGGAGTGCACTATTAGACGTTGTAGCCAATGGTGCTGGGGTTCCCCAAACCCAACTTACAAACAGCCAGCCAGGGAGGGAGGGAATTACTAGACTCCCTGGGAACCTGCAGTAAGAGGAACCCTGCCACAGCAGAACACAAGTAGCCCACACAGGGGTCACTCCTGGAACATCTGGACTGATGATGAGAGGGAAGCATACTGCTGGGCCTCAAAAGGTATCTCTTACAAAAGACCACCTCTCCAAGATCAGAAGACATAGCTGGCTCACCTAATACACAGAAAGAGGCAAAACGAGGCACAGAGGCATAAAGGAATACATTCAAAGCAAGGGAACAGGAGAAAACCCCAGAAAAAGAACTAAATAAAACAGAAATAAGCAATCTACCTGACAAAGAGTTCAAAGAAAAACTCATAAGGATATTCACTGATACTGGGAGAAGACTGGATGAACACAGTGAGAATGTCAACAGAGAATTGGAAAATATAAAAAAGAACCAATCAGATATGAAGAATACAATACTGGAAATGAAAAAATTACTAGAAGGACTCAGTAGCAGAATAGATGATAAATAAGAATGGATCAGTGAGCTGGATGAAAGACTACAGAAGTCACTGAAGCTGAAGAGATAAAAGAAAAAAGAACTAAAAAGAAGGAGAACAGACTAAGGGAACTCTGGGACAATATCAAGCACACTAACATTCATATTTATATGTGTCCCAGAAGGAGAAGAGAGAGACAAGGGAGCAGGGAATCTATTTGAAGAAATAACAGCTGAAAACTTTTCGAACATAAGGAAGGAAACAGACATCCAAGTACAGGAAACACAGAGAGCACCAAACAAGATAAACCCAAAGAGCCCCCCCCTAAGACACATTATAATCAAAATGTCCAAAATTAAAGATAAAGAGAGAATCCTAAAAGCAGCAAGAGAAAGGCGACAAGTGACATACAGAGGAATGCCCATAAGGCTATCAGTGGACTTCTCAGCCGAAACCCTACTGGTTGGAAGACACTGGCATGACATATTTAAAGTGCTGACAGGAAAAAAGCTACGGCCAAGAATACTCTATCCAGCAGGTTATTATTCAGAATGGAAGGAGAGATAAAGACCTTCCAAGACAAGCAAAAATTAAAGTTTATCACCAAGAACACAGTTCTACAAGAAATGCTGAAGGGACTTATTTAATTGGGAAAGAGAAGACCACAAATACGGATAAGAAAGTTATCAAAAGAAAAACAAAGGCCAAAAAATCACTGGTAAAGGCAAAAATATAGTAAAGGTAGCAGATCAACCACCTATGAAGATAATATGAAGGTTAAAAGACAAAAGTACTAAAATTAGCTATTTCAATAATAAGAAGGTAATATATAGACGCACACAACAAGAGATTAGATACGACTTCAAAACATAAAACGTGGGAAGAGGGGAGTAAAAGACTAGAGCTTTCAGAAAGTGGTCAAGCTAGGGGCTGGCCCCGTGCCCAAGTGGTTAAGTTCGTGCACTCCGCTGCAGGCGGCCCAGTGTTTCACTGATTCGAATCCTGGGCGCGGACATGGCACTGCTTATCAAACCACGCTGAGGCAGCGTCCCACATGCCACAACTAGAAGGACCCACAACAAAGAATATACAACTATGTACCGGGGGGCTTTGGGGAGAAAAAGGAAAAAAATAAAATCTTTAAAAAGAAAAAAAAAAAAGAAAGAGGTCAAGCTAAAGAGACTACCAACTCAATATAGATTGCTATATATGTAGAATATTATATAGGAACCTCATGGTAATCACAAACCAAAAACCTATAATAAATAAATAAGAGGGAAGAAATCAAACATATTACTAAAGAAAGCCATCAAACCACAAGGGAAGAGAGTAAGAGAAGAAGAAAGGAACAGAGACGTACTAAAACACCCAACAACAACAACAAAAAAAACAAAATGGCAATAAATACATATTTATCAATAGCTACTTTAAATGTCAATGGACTAAATGTTCCAATCAAAAGACACAGGGTGGCAAATCGGATAAAAAAACAAGATCCATATATATGCTGCATACAAGAGACACACTTCAGACCTAAAGACACTCACAAACTGAAAGCAAAAGGATGGGAAAAGATGCACCATGCAAATGGCAAAGAAAAGAAACTGGGGGTAGCAATACTTCTATCAGACAAAATAGACTTTAAAACAAACACTGTAACAAAAGACAAAGGGGGCAACACATAATAATAAAAGGACCAATCCAACAAGAAGACATAACACTTGTAAATATCTATGCACCCAACATAGGAGCACCTAAATATATAAAGCAATTATTAACAGATAAAAAGGAGAACTACATAGCAACATAATAACAGGAGGGGAATTTAATACTAAATTTACACCAATGGATAGATCATCCAAACAGAATATCAGTAAGGAAACATTGGCCTTAAACGACACATTAGATGAGATGGACTTAGTAGATATATATAGAATATCCCATTGAAAAACGACAGAATACACCTTCTTTTCAAATGCATATGGAACATTCTCCAGTATTGATCACATATTAGTCCACAAAGCAAGTCTCAATAAATTTAAGAAGATGGAAATAATACCACGCATTTATTTTAACCACACAGGTATGAAACTATAAATCAACTACAGGAAGAAAAGCAGAAAAGCCACAAAAATGTGGAGATTAAACAAAATGCTACTGAACAACCACTGGGTCAATGAAGAAATCAAAGGAGAACTAAAAAATGACCTGGAGACAAATAAAAATGAAAATGCAACCCACCAAACTCTATGGGATACAGCAAAAGAGGTTCTAAGGGGGAAGTTTATAGAAATTCAGGTCTACCTGAACAAACAAGAAAAATCCCAAATAAACAACCTAACAGTTCACCTAAAGGAACCGGAAAAAGCAGAACAAAGCCTCAAATCAGCAGAAGGAAGGAAATAATAAAAATCAGAGCAGTAATAAACAAAATAGAAACTAAAAAAACAACAGAAAAAAAATCAATGAAACCAAGAGCTGGTTCTCTGAAAAGATAAACAAAATTGACAAACCTTTAGCTAGACTCACCAAGAAAAAGAGAGAAGGCTCAAATAAATAAAATCAGAAATGAAAGAGGAGAAATTACAATAGACACATCAGAAATACAAAATATTGTAAGAGAATATTCTGAAAAGCTATAGACCAAGAAATTGGATCATCTAGAAGAAATGGGTAAATTCTTAGACTCATACAACCTTCCAAAACTGGATCAAAAAGAAGTAGAGAATTTGAATAGACCAATCACCAGTAAGGAGATCAAAACATTAATCAAAAACATCCCCAAAAATAAAAGTCCAGGACCAGACGGCTTCCCTGGTGAATTCTATCAAACATCAAAGAAGACTTAATACCTATCCTTCTCAAACTGTTGCAAAAGATTGAAGAGGAGGAGAGGCTTCCTAACTCATTCTACAAAGCCCACATTATTCTGATACCAAAACCACACAAGGACAACACAAGAAAAGAAAATTACAGGCCAATATCACTCATGAACATAGATGCAAAAATCCTCAACAAAATACTAGCAAATCAAATACAACAATACATTAAAAAGATCATGATAAAGTGGATTTTATTCCAGGGATGCAGGGATGGTTTGACATCCGCAAATCTATCAACGTGATGCACCACATTAACAAAATGAAGAATAAAAATCACATGATCATCTCAATAGATGCAGAGAAACCACTTGGCAAGATACAGCATCCATTTATGATAAAAACTCTAAATAAATTGAGTATAGAAGGAAAATACCTCAACAGAATAAAGGCCATATATGACAAATCAACAGCTAATATCATTCTCCGTGGAAAAAACCTGAAAACTATCCCTCTAAGAACAGGGACCAGACAAGGATGCCCACTTTCACCACTCTTATTTAACATGGCATTGGAAGTCCTAGCCAGAGCAATCAGGCAATAAAAAGAAATAAAAGCGATCCAAATCGGAAAAAAAGTGAAACTGTCACTTTTTGCAGATGACGTGACTCTATATACAGAAAACCCTAAAGAATTCACTAAAAAACTTTTAGAAATAATAAACGAACACAGTCAAGTCATAGGATACAATATCAACATACCAAACAGTTGCATTTCTATACACTAACAACAAAGTAGCAGAAAGAGAGATTAAGAATACAATCCCACTTACAATTGCAACAAAAAGAATAAAATACCTAGGAATAAACTTAACCAAAGAGGTGAAAGATGTGTATACCAAAAACTATAGAACACTGTTGAAAGAAAGTGAAGATGACACAAAGAAATGGCAAGATATTCCATGCTCTTGGATTGGAAGAATTAACACAGCTAAAATGTCCATACTTCCTAAAGCAATCTATAGATTCAATGCAATCCCTATCAAAGTTCCAACGACATTTTTCACACAAATAGAACAAAGAATCCTAAAATATATATGGAACAACAAAAGACCCCAATAGCCAAAGGAATTCTGAGAAAAAGAACAAAGCTGGAGTTATCACACTCCCTGATTTGAAAATATACTACAAAGCTATAGTAACCAAAACAGCATGGTACTAGCACAAAAATAGACACACAGATCAATGGAACAGAATCGAGAGCCCAGAAAGAAACCCACATCTCTATGGACAGCTAATTTTCAACAAGGCAGCCAAGAGTATACAATGGAGAAAGGAGAATCTCTTCAATAAATGGTGTTGGGAAAACTGGACAGTCATATGCAAAAGAATGAAAGTAGACCATTATCTTACACCATACACAAAAACTAACTCAAAATGGATTAAAGACTTGAATTAACACCTGAAACCATGAAACTTCTACAAGAAAATATAGGCAGTATGCTCTCTGACATCAGTCTTAGCAGCATATTTTCAAGTACCATGTCTGACCGGGCAAGGGAAACAAAAGAAAAAAGAACAAATGGAACTACATCAAACTAAAAAGCTTCTGCACAGCAAAGGAAACCATGAAAAAAAGAAAAAGACAACCTAACAACTGGGAGAAGATATTTGCAAACCATATATCGGATAAGGGGGTTAATATGCAAAATACATAAAGAACTCATACATCTCAACAACAAAAAAACCAACAACCCAATTAAAAAATGGGCAAAAGATCTGAACAGAGATTTCTCCAAAGAAGATATGCAGATGGCCAACAGGCAATGAAAATATGTTCAACATCATTACCCATAAGGGAAATGCAAATCAAAACTACAATGAGATTTCACCTTACTCTGGTCAGAACGGCTATAATTAACAAGACAGGAAACAAGTGTTGGAGAGGATGTGGAGAGAAGGGAACCCTCGCACACTGCTAGTGGGAGTGCAAACTGGTGTAGCCACTATGCAAAACAGTATAGAGTTTCCTCAGAAAATTAAGAACAGATCTACCATATGATCCAGCTATTCCACTGCTGGGTATTTTTCCAAAGAACTTGAAAACACAAATGCATCAAGATGCATGCACCCCTATGTCCATCACAGCATTATTCATAATAGCCAAGACTCGGAAGCAACCTAGGGACGAATGGATAAAGAAGATGTGGTGTACATACACAGTGGAATACTACTCAGCCACAAGAAATGATGAAATTTGGACATTTGTGACAACATGCATGGACCTTGAGGGTATTATGCTAAGTGAAATAAGTCAGAGGGAGAAAGTGAAATACCATATGATCTCACTCATAAGTAGAAGATAAAAACAATGACAAACACACACACAGCAACAGAGATTGGACTGGTGGTTACAAGAGGGGAAGAGGGAGGGAGAAGGGCAAAAGGGGTGATTAGGCACCCATGTGTGGTGATAGGTTATAATTAGTCTTTGGGTGGTGAAAGTGAGGTAATCGTCACAGAATTTGACATATAGTACGATGTACACCTAAAACTTATATAATGTTATAATCCACTATCACTGCAATTTAAAAAAATGTTAAAAAGAAATATTGCCAGATAGTTCCAAATCTGCATATCTGGGCAAGTGACCTGCCCCCTCCCCAGGAGAAGAGAGTGAGTGTACTTTCTTTAAAGAGTCTAAAAGAGCGAGTTTCCAGACTAAAAGTATCCAGCAGTGCCCAGAACAATGAATTAAAATAAACCTACATCAAGGTACATCATTGTAAAACTTCAGGACACTAGGAACAAGAAAAAGAAGCTACAAGCTCGGGGAGGAGGAACTGGAGGAGGAGTCAGCATGGCTCTGGAAGAGACCTCTTCAAGAAAATTAAAGTAATGAAATCCTGATGGGTCTAGGTGTCTGAACATATTGAGCAGAGACAACTGGTAAAGAATTTAGTGCATATGAAAAATTACACCAAAAAATTATTATTAACTCCAAAGATCACAAAAGTTTGTACAAAAAAGAAGTAATCACATATTTAGATCATTATGACTTTTAAAATATAAATTCATTTAAATGTATCATTCAATACAAACGAGTTCTCATCATTATACATTTTCTTTATATTTAAAGGGACAGTTACTACTGTGTAAAGCATCCACAAATATTTCATGGCTAAAGTAGAGTCTTGGTATTCAAAAAGGTTAGGAAGCATACCTAAGGAAGAGGAGATTATTGTTGAAAAATTATGCAGGAAAATGCCATTGTGATATTTAGAGGCAAGAATTGTAGAAAAGAATCAAGAAAAAATTCAGAAAGTAGAAGTGGTAAGATACAGAAAACCAACTGAACAGTAGACCAGAGGTGATAAGACCATGACAAAAAAAGAGAATTTCTAAACTCAAAGTGGTATGTACATATACAAATTTAAAATCAAAAAGACATTAATTTAAATTTGAGTATTGTTAGGATATAATTGTGATAAGGCTTATTTAAGATGGCACAACTATTTTTAAGGTATAATTTATTCCGTAATAATAATAATAGCTAATACTAGCATTTAATATATGCTACACATTTCTAAACACAATATAGAGTTCATTTAATCTTCACATAAACCTATGATGATAGTACTGTTCTTTTCCCCATTTTTACAGATGAAAATTAAATCACAAAGAGGTAAATACTTTGTCCAAGGTTACTCAACTAGTAAGTATTAAAACCTTGACATAAACATAGGCATTCTAACTTCACGATCCACACTCTTCTTTTTAAAGATTGGCACCTGAGCTAATAACTGTTGCCAATCTTCTTTTTTTTTCATTCTTCTCCTCAAAGCCCCCCTGTATATAGTTGTAAATTCTAGTTGTGAGTGCCTCTGATTGTGCTATGTGGGACGCCACCTCATCGTGGCCTGATGAGCTGTGCCATGTCCATGCCCAGGATCTGAACTGGCAAAACCCCGGGCTGCCGAAGCAGAGCGCGTGAACTTAACCACTCGGCCATGGGGCTGGCCCCACTATCCACGCTCTTAACCGCTTTATATGCAGTGGAAGTTTAAATCAAGAAAATTGTTTGAGTGCCAGGCACAAACTAAATGCCTGCATTTGTTACAGGGATTTTAAAAACAGAGTCTGTTCCAGGTATATTCAGAAAAGGGGTAGATTAAAACTAAAGTGCAGAAATGCAATTTGTAATAGCAAAATACTGATAAAAAATAATTAGTAATAGGTGATTGGAGGTACCACAGTTTATGCAACCACACAGAGGAGTACTGTGCAGCTTTAAAAAGGAATGAAGATGACCTCCTCTGTACAGTTTTAGAGTTATTTTGAGACTATAAGCAAAAACAGTGTCTAGAGTTTTCTTTTGTTTAAAGAGTACAACATAGATGGCAATGGGAAAATAAACCAAATTAATAAAAGTGGTTATGTAGGGGGAAGAGGGAGAGAGGATAGAAGCTAGATCGTTCAGGATGTCTATCTGTTTTGTACTTTTGGCTTTGGAGCTGTATAGATGTTTTATATGATTTAAAATAATAAAGTAAAAGCAGTTCCTAAAGATAAAAAACAAGCTGAAACAATTGAATCTAACTGTTAGTATGTCTGTGGCATAGCCATTTGAGAAGAATATTTTAAGTAACCTTAATACATAGTCTTTTACATATACATCCATAGTGGGATGTAACAACAAAAAGAAACACAAGGAAATTATAAATTGCATTCAATAGTGTTATTGTTATTAGTAATATTGGTATTGTTATTTTGAAACCCATTTGTATATATGTGGACATTTTTATGTAGTAGTTAGAAGCAAATAAGATTATTAGAATCTGGGATTTTTCATAGAAGAAAGATGGAAATATAAAATCAAAGAAGTTATGTAACATGCTATAATCTTAAGTTGGATTTGGTGGATTTATGGTATATACTTCTCAGGAAGAGAAGAATAGATTTGCTAATGCTGTCTAATCAAAGACGTAGAAGAAGTGTCAGTCCAGTGGTAAAAAGCACCACAGCCTAGATTGTGGTCTGTATACATTGTTTCCTGCTGGTTGACTCCAGAGCCCAGGCAGGAGATCCGCAGAATAGACTGGAGAGATCTCTGTGCCAGAAGGAAGAGAAGGAGGGGTTCTGTGAAAAGGAAGTAGGGATCAACTTGAAGGAGCTCCCACTGGCTGATGATGGGACAGTTTGACCTATTGACTCGTCAAAACAAAACTAAACTAAATGGATTAAAATGCAGCAAACGTGTTAAAACCCCTGAGAACTTAATGATTTCCCCCAAGAAGATTGTTATGATTTAAATTCTATTAATATCTGTAAATTAGCTTGTTTTTAACTATCTGTGAATACTTTAGTTGTCTTTAGTGTTTTTTCCTTCTTGTTTGCCTGGCAATCTGAGTGTATGTGCGTTTCACTTGAAATATACAGAACTGTTTATTACCACTGAAATCATTAGATGCATTTTTCAAAACTTTGTTTAGAAGTGAAAACAATACTGCTGATCAAAATGTTGGTAGGATTTCCGTCCTAATGGAAGAACCTTTTTCACTGTGGAGATAGTCAGAATTTGAATCTGTGGCTTTTAAATCACAGCTGCAATATCTTCCTTGGAAAGTGGACTGTAGAATGTTCTGTGTGTGGAAATAATATAGGACCATTCCATATGAATTCTCCCATAGGTATGTCAAATTCGACATGTCCAAAATGAAACCTCATTATTATTAACAGTAGCACAATTGTATTCATCTGGATAACTCATTCCAAGTCACAAAATACAATAGTCTATTTTTGCTCTTAACCATTTGCTCCTAAAGCAGGCATACTTATCTCTCCATCCAATTTTCATAACACTGTAATTTTCTGCTTCAAAGAAGTTACTTCCAGATATTGTCAGAAATTAGTATAACAATCACATTTAGTCAAAAACGTTATATAGCATACTATATTAAGAAACAGTATCTGAGTATTAAAAATGAAAATAATGAGCTAATATTTAAAATTATTATTAAAGCTTTACTGGAACTCTGAGAATAGGAAAATGTCAAAAATTCTGAGTTCTCTCAGCTTTTAAGTACAAGCATAAAAGCACCATTGTCCTAAAATAGTCCTTTATATAAAAAACACAATTTATTCACAATAATTAGTATATTCCTAGTATTTAATATCCATTTAATGAATAATAAAACAGTTTTTGAAATTTCAAATTAAATATACAGATTTAGCTATAGGAATAGTTATATAAAAATACAGTCTTAAACACATATTATTAGATTGCTGATTTTTCTTTTTTTTTCTTTTTTTGCTAAAGATGATTAGCCCTGAGATAATCTTCGTCTTTTTTTGCTTGAGGAATATTAGTTCTGAGCTAACATCTCTGCCAATCCTCCTCCACTTTACATGTGGGTTGCCGCCACAGAATGGCCAACAAGTGGTGTAGGTCCGCGCCCGGATTCCAAACGTGTGAACCCAGGCTGCCAAAGTGGAGCACACTGAACTTAACTACTATGCCATGGGAGCAGCCCCTAGATTGTCAATTTTTAATTCAAGTATTCATATCTTATCAATGATTTCCTACTGGCACACTTACAAAGAAATTGGTTTAATCTGTAACATATTAAATGTTACAAATATTTTAATAGATATTTGGATGATACCTGATTTGCGCTCAATTGGTCAATTAAAAAAATAGGTACAACTAGGGTACAAAAAATGACATGACCTTCTTTCACTGAAAAGGAGAAGCAAATAGATTTTTTGAGTAAAATTGTAAGGGTAATGTTGTACATTACGTAAATTTGAAATTTTCCATAATAAAATTTTTTTTTTTTTTAAAGATTTTATTTTTTCCTTTTTCTCCCCAAAGCCCCCCAGTACATAGTTGTATATTCTTCGTTGTGGGTCCTTCTAGTTGTAGCATGTGGGATGCTGCCTCAGCGTGGTTTGATGAGCAGTGCCATGTCCGTGCCCAGGATTCGAACCAACGAAACACTGGGCCACCTGCAGCGGAGCGCACAGACTTAACCACTCGGCCACGGGGCCAGCCCCTCCATAATAAAATTTTTTAAAAGATTGTGTTATTCTAAAAAGCAAGAAAGAATTAAATACAATTAATTTTAAAGAGCCGGCTGAGATATATAGTTCTTGATAAAGACTAAACTCTATCATGTGTAAATCACCTACCTAGTTTAAAAAATTTAATCTATTGTTTATTTTAAATAAACATTTATTTAGAAAAAAATGGTCAAAGAAATAGACAGAATAACTTGGTTTGTTTTTCTTACAGTCAAAGATGTTAGCAACCAAATAAATTATTTGGCCCACAAATGTGGTAGTGCCTGTTTTCCCCCAGAGGGAGATGATATAATTAGATAACTATATAATTAGATAACAACAGCCAACACTTATATTAGCTGATTACATGCTAGGCATTGTTATAAACGCTTCATACATATAAGCTTATATAATCCTCACTTCAACCCTAGAGTAGGCAAAGTTTTCATGGCCATTTTACAGATGCAAAGTAAGGAACAGAGATTAACGTGCTCACCTCACACAGCTGTGAAGCAGCAGAGCCGATACTCAGACCCTGGAAGTTTCACTTCAGTCTTATCTGCTGTGCTATACTGACTCTCATTATTTTGCAAAAATATAATTAAAAACAAATAGTAAGAAGTAAATATTTTCCCTAGGAAATATCCTAAAAACTTGCCTCATTTTTCAAATGAATTTCACAATGTTCATTCCATATGACTCAGAACAAGCTGTCTTTCAACAATTACCTTACTAATAATATTGCAGAAAAGCAGGAAAAAAAAACACTTCCAATTCAAATTTTTTCTGGGAAGTGGTTAAACATAAGAAACAACCTCTTTTGTTCATCTGTTAGAATACACATATCATAATTTAACAGAGGATTTCACATAATGCATAGTTACAGATTATTAAAAATCATATAGTATGACCCTTTATATAATAAATGAGAGAATTTAAGCCCAGAATGTACTCAAGAACTGTTTAAGTAGTAGCTGGGTGTGCAAACCAAGGCACAGGTCAAGGAGAGAACAACATTCCAAACGCTCCGTTGGTATGCTTGAGACGGCATTTCTACTGGGCAGTGATAACCATGGTGCAATCCTTAACAGAAGAAACACAAATTTCTGGGCTTCCAAATGACTTACAGTGTACACATTTAGAGAGAACACATATTTACTAAATTCAGGATTATGAAGAAGTTTACAACCTAGTAGAGGAGAAAGAAAAAACACACACACTGAAAAATCTACAAAGACAACATCAAAATGGCATGGCATTTTCTCTCAAATTTCTATCATTCTCATGTTGCCAATCAGTTGTTCCTCAAATAGTCAGAATTAAGTCCAAAGTGTCAATTCCTTGTTAGCTCCTCTATGTCCAGAGAAGAAATTATCATTAAAGCAAAAAATGAAACTACTATTGTGTCAGACAGATTAAGTTCCTCAATAGCCACTACATCAGTTTGGTAAGGGTATAAGTGCAATAAAAGTTCACAAAAACACTTTAGTAAACAGCATGTCTAATGTTACTTATAAGCTTTGGAACTAGAATATTTTGAAATTAGTACACTGAGGATTGAGAGACACGTGGCAGAAGACCAGGCTCAAGTATCCAGGGTCTCAACAGCTACACACACGTTCCTGTCATTACTCCTTCGGGCCCACACGCTGCTTGGCAATAGTAGCTTACATTCTCACCCTTAACTCCTAATCTGAAAAAGAAACCAAAGAACCTATAAACGAAAACCAAAGAGTTCTGCCATATTTTCTCTCTATTTGCCCTCTTTTTAGTTTACATTATGTTGGTTTTAAGTTCCTACTGTGATTTCAAATATAAAACAGCAAAAATCAGTGTGCTGAAGAATACATTATGTTTGATAAACGGACTTTCTGGGAAAATTCAGAATTAACCAAAGAACATTTTATTTCAATTCTTGTGAAAAGCCTTTCTACAATATAAGAATTCTCTTAAAGCCTAAGTCATTATTAAATATGAACTTAACATTAGTAAAATATAATTCATTTAAGAATGAATACTGAGAGGAATAATACTCATCCTCCTCCCAAAAAGAAGTGCCAGAGGTACCAGTCGTCCTGTAATGCACCTCTGCCTCAGGGCGACAGGCATCAGGCAGCTCTGACAACTTTGTCTCCTTTTTGACTAAAAACAGCAAGGTCACACGCCAGTTTCCTACACTCTTCACCTAACATTATATCTACAGCTTCAATCACTGCTCTTCTTGCCAACTTTCTCAGAAAACAAACAAACTCTTGCTCCTTTTCCAAGCTAATTCTTCCACCTACAGTCTAGATTTGAAATCCCAATCCCTTGTGTCATCTGGAACCACCCTCCCTTGTACTGGATTACCTTCATTTACAAAACCTACTCAGTCCAGGTTCTGATCATTGCCTCTACACACAAAAAAGCCATCATTTTACTTTTTAACAGTAAAGTCTTGTTATGGGCTGTCTTGCATCTCTCAAAAAGAGATGTTGAAGTCATAACTCCAGGTACCTAGGAATGTGATCTTCTTTGGAAGTAGTGCCTTTGCAGATGTAATTAAGTTAAAATGAAGTTATTAAGGCAGGCCCTTAATCCACTATGACCAGTGCCCTAATAAGAAGAGAAAAAGAGATACAAGGAGAATGTCACGTGACACTGGGGGCAGAGACTAGAGGGATGCATGTACAAGCTAAGGAAGCCAGTGACTGCTAGCAACCAACGGAAGCTAAGAGAAAGGCATGGCACAGACTCTCCCCTAGAATCTTCAGAGAGTGCACGGCCCTGCCAACATCTTGATTTCAGATTTCTAGTTTCCAGAACTCTGTGACAAAGATAATCACTATTAAATATTATAAATTAATTTCTGTTGTTTTACGCCACCCAGGATGTGGTAGTTTCTTACGGTAGCCTAGGAAAGGAATACAGTCCTTAATGACACTGTCAAGTTCCTTCTTTTTCTCATCATTTTAAGATTTAACACTTCAGTAACCTGGCATATGACCCTCTCCAATTGATAGACACCAAAGGTTTTAAATAACACCATTACCCCCACCCTCAACAATCCTCACAGTATTTTCTCTTAGCTCTTGTTCAGTTCTCTGCAGTATTTAACACTGTATTAAGCCTAATTCATGCTTCTAGGGTTGCCAGAAATAGCAAATAAAAATACTATGTTTTACCTGGCAACCCTAACCACTACGAAACTTTTAAGATTCAGCTCCTATCTCAACTCCTCCCTAAAAAATATCCTCTGTAAAATGCTAGGTTAGATGACCCCTTCTACACTCCTAGAGCAACGTAAGCAAATAGATAGTAATGGTTCCAAATAGGAAGTGCTCATGAAAATCACCTGGAGAACTTTTAAAAAGAAATACTAATTTCTTATGTACTACTTGAATTTTCAAGAAGTTCGCCAGGACACATCACATCATGGCAGCGTGAGAGGATCCTTTTTTTGTTTTTTTCACTTTAATCACAGTGAATAAAACATTCATAACCCAACAAGGGCTCCTTTGCATAACACAGCAGGACGCCAGAAAGGTCCACACATCGGTACCTACAAAGGTGGGTGAATTGGAGTAGAGAGAGGAAGCTGAACAGGGGAACAGCAGAGACAGAGCCCAGGATCCTGGCTCTCAGCCACAGCAGGTGAGCCGGCAGCCCCCAGCCCCAGAGAACTGGGTGGGCAGCAGAAAAGACACGCATGTGACTCGAGCCAGCCAGCTAGCCACAGCAGCACCTGTGGCCATGGGAAATGGAGCAGCAGTGGAGGTGGAGCCCCATGATCCTGAGCACCTCCCATCCCCCAGCCTGGGCTAGGAGCCTGGTAGCAGCAGCACAAGTGCACACAGAACTAAGACATTCCCACCACAGCAGGTGACCACAAGGTAACAGGCAAGAGGCAAGAGGGTGCCCCACATACCAGGCTTCCTCCCCACCCTCCCCCTTCCTCCACCACAGCAGAGAAACATCCCACTCAGGTGATCCCAGACACGGCTAAAGGGCCAGCTATCCCTGTGCTCCTAGTGGCAAAGCCAGCAACCACAGAGATACCACAACAGCAAGGCATCAGTGACCCCAGAACGGCAGGCAGCAGAGGAAAGGAGCACCAGCAACACCCCAAATAGAGGTGAGGAGAACATGCAGGACCTCACATAAAAGCCAGAGGCAGCACGCGTGAAATATATCGAAAATTAGCGCTATAGGGCCACCTACTGAAAACAAAAGAAAGACTTCTAATCTCCAAGTAGTTGAAAAGTTTGAATCAAAACAAAGCTATACCTAAATAAAATGTATTTGATAAACCAAATGTGCTGGCAGAGGAATAACTCAGCAAGCACCACAAAAAAACCATGGTACCATGGCAATACATAAAGAAAACAACTCTCGAAAAGCCAAACATAAAGGCATGGAAGATTGTGATCATAAAGAATTCAAAACAGCTGTCACGAAAAGAACTCAATGAGCTACATGAAAACTCAGAAAGACAGCTCAATGAGCTCAGAAATATAATCAATAAACAGAAGGAATACTTTACCAAAGAGATAGAAACTCCAAAAAGAGATGGAACAGAAATTTTGGAGCTGGAGAACTCAAAAAATGAGATGAAGAATGCATGAGACAGCACTGGAAATAGAGCAGATCATATGAAGAAGAGAATAAGTGAGCTCAAAGATAGAAACCTAGAAATGATGCAGGTAGAATAGGAGAGAGAACTAAGACTTTTAAAAAAGGAAGAAATTCTACAAGAATTATCTGACTCCATTAGAGAGGGCAACATGGGGGTAGCCTAGCCTCTTTCATAAGGGTACCTCATAGCTTCTCTGGTGAATTCTACCAAACATTCCAAGAAGTCCTAATACCTAGTCTTCTCAAACTCATCCAAAAAACTGAAGAGGATGGGAAGCTTCCTAACTCATTTTAAGAGGCCAACATTACCCTGATGCCAAAACGAGACAAGGGTGACACATAAAAAGAAAATTACAGGCCACTATCACTGATGAACATAGATGCAAAAATCCTCAACAGAATATTAACAAATCAAATACAACAATACATTAAAAGGATCATACACCACAATCAAGTGGGAGTTATTCCAGGGATGCAAGGATGGATCAACATCAGCAAAGCAATCAACGTGATACACCACATTAACAAAATGAATTTAAAAATCACATCATCATCTCACTAGATGCAGAGGAAGCATTTGACAAGATTCAGCCTCCATTTATGATAAAAACTCTCAATAAGATGGGTATAGAAGGAAAATACCTCAACATAAAAAAAGCCGTATATGACACACACACAACTAAAATCATACTCAATGGTGAAACACTGAAAGGGGTCCCTCTGAGACAGGAAGAAGACAAGGACACCCACTCTCATCACTCTTATTCAATATAATGTTGGAAGTCTTAGCAAGAGCAATTAGGCAAGAAAAAGAAATAAAAGGGATCCAAATTGGAAAGAAAGAAGTAAAACTGTCACTATTTACAAATGACATGATTTTATATATAGAAAACTCTAAAGAATCCATCAAAAAACTATTAGAAATAATAAATGAATACAGTAAATTTGCAGGCTACAAAATCAACATATAAAAATCAGTTGCATTTTTATACACTATCAACGAACTAGCAGAAAGAGAGATCAAGAATACAATCACAACAAAAAGCATAAAACAACTAGGAGTAAAAGTAATCAATGAGGTGAAAGACCTGTACACTAAAAACTAAAAGACACTGAAAGAAATTGAAGAAGATACTAAGAAATAGAAAAATATTCCATGCTCATGGATTAGAAGAATTAACATAGTTCAATGTCCATACTACCTAAAAGAATCTACAGATTCAACGTAATCGCTATCAAAATCCCAAGGACATTTTTCACAGAAATAGAACAAAGAATCCTAAAATTTATATAGAACCAGAAAAGACTCAAAACACCCAAAGCAATTCTGAGAAAAAAGACCAAAGCTGGAGGTATTACACTCTTTGATTTCAAAATATACTACAAAGGTGGGGTAATCAAAACAACATGGTACTGGCACAAAAACAGACATACAGATCAATGCAACAGAATTGCGAACTGAAAAATAAACCCACACATCTATGGACAGCTAATTTTTGACAAAGAAGCCAAGAACATACAGTGGGGAAACGAGAGTCTCTCCAAAAACTGGTGTTGGGAAAACTGGACAGACAGCCACATACAAAAGAATAAAAGTAGACCACTATTTTACACCATACACAAAAATTAACTCAAAATGGATTAAAGACTTGAATGTAAGACCTGAAACGATAAAACTCCTAGAAGACACAGGCAGTATGCTCTTTGACGTTGGTCTTAGCCGTATCTTTCTGAATATGTCATCTCAGGCAAGGGAAACAAAAGAAAAAATAAATAAATGGGACTAGATCAAACTAAAAAGCTTCTCCTCAGCAAAGGAAACCATCAACAAAATGAAAAGACAACCTACCAACTGGGAGAAGACATTTGCAAATCATGTATCAGATAAGGGGTTAATATCCAAAGTAATATATAAAGAACTCATAAAACTCAAGAACAAAAAAACAAACCCGATTGAAAAATGGGCAGAGGATCTGGACAGACATTCTTCCAAAGAAGATATATAGCTGTCCAACGGGCAGATGAAAAGATGTTCAACATCACAAATTATTAGAGAAATGCAAATCAAGACTACAATGAGATACCACCTCATGCCCATCAGAATGGCTATCATTAAAAAGACAAGAAATAACAAATGTGGGAGAAGATGTGGAGAAAAGGGAACCCTCGTACACTGCTGGTGGAAAAATAGAACTAAGTCATGATCTAGCTATTCCACTTCTGAGTATTTGTCCAAAGAACAAGAAAACACTAATTTGAAAAGATGCATGCACTTCTATATTCATTGTAGCATTATGCACAATAGCCAAGACTTGGAAACAACTTAAGTGCTCATCAACAGATGAACGTATAAAGAAGATGTAGTGTGTATGAAACACTACTCAGCTATAAAAAAAGATGAAATCTTGCCATTTGCAACATGGATGGACCTTGAGGGTATTATGCTAAATGAAAGAAGTCAGATTGAGAAAAGACAAAAACTGTATGACTACACTCATATGTGGCAGATAAACACACACATACATAGATACAGAGAATAGACTGGTGGTTACTAAAGGGGTGGGGAGGGGAGGGTGAAATGGGTAAAGGGCACATTTGTATGGTCTTGGATGGCAACTAGACTCTTGTTGAGGAACACAATGTAGTCTATACAGAAGGTGAAATATAATCATGTACACCTGAAATTTATACAATGTTATAAATCAATGTTACCTCAATAAAAAAAAAAAAGGAAAGAAAAGTTCACCAGGTGATTTTGACAAAGCTCTAATCCAAAACTGCTATTTATATAACACTGAATACAGACTGGTTGTTTACTTGCTCCCCCACAAAAGAAGAATTAGTTAAGAGGAGACACTGTGATTCTCCTATCACCTATACCTAGTAGAAGAAAGCACTGAGTATCAATATGACGGGTTGGCAAAATTATACCCATGGGCCAAATCCAACCAACTGTATGATTATGTAAATAAAGCATTATTGGAATACAGCCACACTCATCCATATACATATCGTCTACGACTACTTTCAACCTATAACAGCATAAATAAAGAGCCAAGAAAAAGACTACATAGCTCACAAAGTCTAACATATTTAATACCGAGTCCTTTACAGAAAAAGTTTGCTGACCCTTGACCTATATGGTGAATGACTGAATAATCAGCAATGACACTACATGCAATCAATTTGAAAGTCAAATTAACATAGATATCTGGAGCTTTATATATGCATATGTGTGTATAAAAATGTCTGAAGAACACATAAAATAGTACAATGCTTGAATAAGTTCAAACTGATGATTACTCTTATTAGATGCATAGCAGTTATCATCTTAGTTAACATGAAAGAAGACTTTACCACCTGCACACACTTTTACCCACTTAGTCCCCCAAATATACTGTGATTATTGTGATTAGCTAAATACATTTCTTACAATGAACCTCTTTGGGCAAACACTTTTTCATTTCACAGGGAACAAATCAAATAGTTTTTAGGATCTAAAGCAATGACATTGTTTTCACACCATAAATGTTATCTTGTTCTGATAGGTACTCTTCACCTAACCAGCTCTCATATCTGACTTAGAACATAGCTAAGAAATTAGAAACAAAAAAGGGATACTTTTACAGCTACACTTCTTGCAAAGTCCATACAGAAAGAATCTGTGTGTATAAATATATATATATACATATACATGTAAAGACATTTTTATATTTACATAAACATGTTTATATGTAAATATATAACTTACTTGATACTACTTATATCTTTAATATATAGATATAATATATAAAGATAATATACAACTCAGCCTGTTAGTTCTTTATTATACATAATTATATACACCATATAAAAATAATATATATCATTAATCTGAAAAGAATACATAAAGATTAACTCAGAGCCTACTGGTTTTTTTTTTTTAATTGAGATATAATTGACACATATTATACCAGTTTCAGGTGTACAACACGATTCAATATTGGTTCTTAATTATACACACTCCATACAAACTTGGTACTCTGATTTCAATAGTCAATCCAAAATAAAAGTACCAAATTTTAATGATAAAAATTTTTCCTCAAAGCAGGCTAACAAACTAGAGGGGTAAGAAGTATCACATGTCACCAGTCTTTGGGTAACTTATAAAAGTTTTTAAAGCCTTGCTACACAAAGTCATTTTTTTAGGATGGGGGAAGGCGGAGGGACCTTGGTTCGCATCCCATCAGCAGGGACCTTCTTAGAAATGTGTGATCTGCTTTTAAGAACATCCTCAGGTGATCTGTATGCACATCCAAATTTGAGACCTCTTGATCCAAAGATATTAAACCAAGTGAATATTGCTAGAAGAAAATACTGTCTAGAAATATTCTTCCCCTTCTTGCCAATCATTCAAACCCAAATGGACATTCAATTTCATAAAATACAGATGGTAAACTTACAACATTCATTTAAAAGATGACAATACCTTGAGCACTTGAACTTGACCTTCTGTAGTGATTTCCTTTAGCAGCTCGCAGAAGGACTGACATAGACCTACTGCATATGTCTGAAATTTAATCAGAAGTCAAAATATACATATGACTATATCTGCAATATCAGAAAAAACATAAAATTCAATTTCAGACTCATTATAATCTATTTGAGAATTATATACTAAAGGTCTAAGCATATAAAGTTTCAACTAGAACTCTTTGGAAAAAGTTTAGGAAACAAAAATATAGTTTATTGCTATAGTGATTTTCATAGAAATATAAGGATATATTTATTCATAGAGCATACTGTCTGTGTTAAAGAATATAATTCATGGAACTGCATCACATCAGCTGTGTAGCGGGCAATGCTTATAAAGTTTTTTCCTCCTTAGAAACAGATCAATATTTTAAATTTTGAAAAGGTACCTCCTGATTTTAAATGAGAAACAAAATAACTACATAAATTTTTACAATGCAAAAGCTACAACATACCTGTAAAAACTCTGTTGATGATAAAAAGATATAACCATTGATGATCTTAAAGCAGGTTCTGAGATTTTCTGAACTTCGTTCTGCCGAAATAATAACTTTTTTTAAAAAAAGAACTAATGCATCATTCAAAATCAGTTTAAATGAAGTGATTTATTTAAAACTAAGTTACATATCCTCCTTTACAAATATTTTCTGAGTGCTATTCAGACTACTAGGATATAGATATCTATCTAAAACCTGGCGCCAATCTATAACTTAATGCTTTCCCATATACCTCCCACAGGTTAGAACAATTTAGAAAAGAATATCAAAGTTTCCTCTTTTTTCCTTTCAGAAAAGAACTTACTAACCATTTGACTCAACCTTTCATTTCAAACTAAATTTTTAGTGCCAGCATGGCAAACAACATGCAATTGAATCATTTCACCATCATATTTTAACATCTACTTAAATAGGTTCACTCAATAAGCATTTAATGAGCATTTAATATTCAGTACTGCACTGCTACTGAATATGCTGCCCTACATATGAAAAGAGTCCCAATTATATCCAAAAATTATATCATGTTTAGATATTCTCAATCTTGGTCTTTGTTCTTCAATTCTGTTCCCCTATAAAAACCTACACAAAAAGGTTCTAAAAAATGTAACTACCAGAACAGCATAGGAAAAATACATCATTTTTAGCTATTCCTTTTAAAGTCCAAAGTACAAAGCTATTTTGTTAAAATTAAATATAATCAAATGTTCATGCAGTGTTATTTTACATCTTATCACATACAATAATGATACAATAGAATACAGATTGGATGTATATAATTATACAGATCAAAACATGATCCCCAAATATCATCTATATCTAAAATCTGCCATTCTTTGTTGCTAATATTTTAGAAATTCTACTCAGTTGCAATAGGACACATTAAAAACAATTTCTTTTCTGGCAAAATATTGGCGTGGCCCCTGGGAGCTTATCTAATCCATAAACTGGTAAAGTGAGAAGACATCCTATGCAGATGAGAATTTCCAGCTCCATGGCCGAGTGGTTGAGTTTGCACACTCTGCTTTGGCAGCCCAGGGTTTTGCTGGTTTGGATCCTGGGTGGGAACATGGCGCCGCTCATCAAGCCATGCTGAGGCAGCGTCCCACATAGTATAACCAGAAGGACCTACAACTAGAATATACAACTATGTACCAGGGATCTTTGGTGGGTAGAAGAAAAAAACAGAAGATTGGCAACAGATGTTAGCTCAAGAGCCAATCTTTAAAAAAGAAAAAAAAAAAGAATTTCCCATATACTTTCACAAGAAAATGACAATCCTATCCCTAGCTCAAAACGTCAGTTTTACAGGCATTATTAGTTCCTACACATTAGGATTTAACAGACTAGTTTAAAATGAGGATGTGGAGGGGACAAGGACTGGCAAACTTGTTACCACGCTAATTAAAGACATAAAAATAAATAACAAAGGCTGCCATTTAAATATTTTTCACAACAAAAGTAAGATAGAATCTCAGGACAAAGGGGCAGGCCTTCATACTGGATAAAGTTATCCTTATGGAAAATTCACACTGTCCTTTTCTCTTGAAGGAGGCAGTCTAGTCAAGTCTGGCCTTGTGCACCTTGTTCAGGAGACCAACACTGCACAGCAGACTGTTTGGCAACCACTGTGAAATGAGAACTTAGAATGGTTACATTCCAGGCATGTCAGAAATATAATTTCTAAATCATTGCCATCTAAAATTTTATCAAGATCTATGATGAAAGAAACAATATTTAAGAAAGATTGATTTTAAAAACCATAGCACCCATTTCTTCTTACAGATATTTAAAAAACTATTCCTGGAACAATCTATAAAGCAAATACTCAAGTGATTAGGTCACTTCATACTGCTTTCCATGTCCCCATTGGGCCATGGAGAGCTTCTACTAAATTTTCTAGGGCATGCTATCATCAGCAAACATTAAATACTGATATTAAAAATAGCCCTAAAATTAATCAATTTATCTATTTTAAGGTATACTGAACACAGTTCATTATATTCATGAGTTCCTAGCGAGACTCTGAGGAAACATTATTGTCTGGTCCTAGTATCAGAAGTTGTACTTCAATCATGCAACAGATCTGTATTTATTTTCAGACTCTGAATAATTTAAGTCAAATGTTCTCAACCAGGGCCAATTCTGCCCACTAGGGTACATCTGGTAATGTCTAGAACTTTGTTACAACTGGCATCTAGTAAGTTAAGGCTAAGGATGCTATTAAGCTTCCTACTAAGCACTGTACAGCCCCTCATGACAAAGAATTACCTGGCCCAAAATTTCAATACTGTCCAGACTGAAAACTCCTAATTTAAGTGACCAAGTTTTTCTTTCACAGACTATGAGAACTCTGAGGCAAATCTGTGGCCCACCAAAATATCTGGTTAACGTGTGCATATATGATTTATATCTATTACTCTCACTATAATTTATACTTTGCTCCTCTTTGTTTTTCTCTATTCTTTTGCACCTATTTTTAATTTGTACTTTCATGTAATTTTATTTATTCTTTTAAGTTTCTATAAAGGGAACAAAGAGAATACATTATTGAATTACATTATAGAGATTCAATAGGAATCTATGTTTAACCATACTATTTAATGTTTATCTTTAGAAATGCAATTATAATAGTTTAGTCTTTTATTTCAAACTCTGATGGAATATAAAGGCTAAAATGATTAAGACAGCCTACATCATCATCAAGGCGGGTGGGAAAAAGTTCCTTCCAAATTAGATAGGAAGCTACCAACAGAACAATTTTATTGGTCAAGGAGCATTAGTTTGGCATTCACAACAATATGGACAAAAGTCAGTCAGATGTTTATCTTTTAAGTAATGAGATAACACTATAAAATAGATTTAAAGGATTTTAAAAACAAGCCCTTAGAACTCAATTACTAGAATTACTTTTAGTTATAGCCTCTGGTTCTACCTAAAATATCTCTGGTTCTACTTACATTTAGGGAAAACAATATAAAATGAGTTTTAGCCTTGGTTTTATTTACACTAATTAACATACTCTAAAATTCATTAACTTAAACATCTTAAAGTGTTCAAGACTGTTGGTTTTCTGTGTTATAAAGGAAAATGAGAAACTTCCTGTCAGTAGCTTTATTTCTACTTAGAAAAAAATAATAGCTATCATATTCATTAAATAAATTTTTAAAAATCACTGATCTAATGTCTTTTCACTGATAAGAAAAGTATGTGTTCATTTTGATCTATATTTTCAAAAGATTAAAATAAATATTCTGGTTATATTTCAAAACACATTTTAAAGCTCATCTGAAAGAACGTATATACAAAAAGTTACACATCAAATATTAATTAGTTGTGTGATACTCAAACAAAAATAAATGTAATACTGAAGTCAAGGTAAACTAAACATGCTCAGATATAATTTGTAAATAGAATTTCTTCATATTATTGAAGCGAATATACATACCACAATGCATAAAACAAATTACATAAAATTTTTTTGTTTTGAAAGACAAAAGTAGGGAATATGCAATTCAATAGCATCCATATCATCTATATTTATTGATACTATTTATAAAATAGAATTTTTTCAATCTGTGAAAATTAAAAAAGTTTTAATCAAATATCAATTTTCACAACAATGAAATTTCACTAGTTTTTGATTCGGTTAAGTAACAAAGCCCACCAAACCAGTGGTTGGGTATTTTTTCTTTTAAAATAGCATAATGTTAATAGTAATAGTAGAAGTAAAAAATATAACTGCAAAACACTTAAAGAGTACTTACTATGTGCCACACATTGTTCTAAACACATAAAAGTCCTTATAGATTTGTGAAGACTATGCATCAACTACAAAGCTTTCTATAGTAAAATTGTACTATAATACTTACATAAATCTACACTCAAAATAGTGTCATAAGGCTATAGTAGGGTTAGTCATAAGCTTTTTGTTTACACCTCTTCCTCCTGGCTACCAATCCTCTCTCCCACATTGTAAAGGCCAGGCATGCTGAATTTGGGGTGGATTACAAAGGTGAAGTGAAACCACTGTGTGAAGTCATCCATATGTGAAAATGGCTGAATCCCGCTCATGACAAAGTTGATAACGGGTCTGGCTGAGGTTCCCATTCTTAGGTCAAGTATAAAGAAGCACTATGGATTACCCAGAATGGCACTGCATGTGGTCTCGAAGTTAGGAAGAACAGAACTCATGGGCTTCCACCAGAGAGTAAAAGGAGGTGAAGAGGATGTTTCCTATTCTCTTTCTCTCTGATATCTTAAAGACAAAACTTTTCCTAGGAGTCTAGCAATGAGTGACTGGTCTATTGCCACTGTCTTCATCTTCGGGAATTTTCTTCCATAATTTTATGGGGACGCTAGATGATAAATAGCAAATGGCTCTTCCTTAGGAAATAGACGGTATTTTGATATTATTTGAGATGTCATCTATTCTGAAGATTGGGGTAGAACAGAAAAACTCAGAAAACATGAAAGACTAATTACATTATCTAGCTACCATGGTCATCCAGCAAATAAAAAGATACTTTTTTAATCAGTTATAATTATGATTTAGTACACATTTGCTGATACTGTCAAAGAGTGAGTTTACTTTTCCAGTATATCATTATACTTCAGTAATATTTTTGCCTCTAATAAAATTACTCACTATAACTAAGTTCTCAGAAAAAATAGTCTTCAGATATTGTCATAGTAAGTATGCCTTTTTTCGTAGTGTTTTCCTACATAAACACCCTCTCCTGACAATATTAAACTATTTAGTTAGTATACCCAAAATTATAGATGACACTGAAGATGTTTCATGAATGAGTCTTAAAGAATGGGGACTCTGGGGCCTGACCAGTGACACAGTGGCTAAGTTCACAGGCTCTGCTTCAGCAGCCCGGGGTTCACTGGTTCGGATCCCAGGTGCCGACCTATACACGGCTCATCAAGCCAAGCTGCGGCAGTGTCCCACATACAAAACAGAGGAAGAGTGGCACAGACATTAGCTCAGGGACAATCTTCCTCACCAAAAAAAAAAAGGGGGGACTCTGATGGAAAAAACTTAAATAATTTTTACATTTTATAAATAAATGATTTTTAAAAATAGTGTTTTGCATATTGAAAAAGAAGCAAAGGGCCAGTAAATAGCACTGTATACAATTCTTAACGACTCCATGAGTTTAAACTGTGAATCTGCACTGGTAAAATCCCTCACAAAACAACAACTCTATAAACAAAATATTATTTTTAAAAAAATGTAAGATATTACATTCTAGGGAATGGTAGCTGATATGTAACAGAAAAATATTGATTTTTTTATTATTATTTATCATCAGAATACATGATCAGATTGGCAAAAAAGAATCTAATTAGATCTCATCCAAGGTGCCTTAAAGAGACAGTTTCCTCCTAGCACGGTATCCAAGTTCTCTGGTTTCACGTGCCAAAAGAGTTCTTTCAAACACATTAAAGTTCATGATTTCACAGCTCATACATAACACTTCAACAAACAATACATACGATTTTCTGATATTTAATAATCTTGATTTTGATAGTGCCTTAGCTAAATCAGAAATATGTACAGAGCTCACTTGTGAACAACTGATAGCACAAAGTCATTCTGTAAAAGAAAGTGGATAAAACCATGGTGTATAGAAGCAGTTTTAGAGTAGTCTTTTAAATACATTACAGAACTGCTATCAAACATAGCAAATTTACTAGGCAAAGTTCAAACTTTAGTAGTTTCCTAAGAATAAACTGCTTTTATTTAGTAATTTAGTAAATTTAGTGTTTGCTCTTTAATAAGCAGAAAGTTCTAATTTTGGTACACAGAAAAAAATCTAAAAATTATTAAAACACTATGCAACTTATTTGTCAATATCAGGGATATTAGTAAAAACAACAGGTATAATTTAAAGTCATCTATAATGGCCAAAATTATGACTACATTCAAAAACAGTATTAAGTTTATGCTTTAATACATACCAAGAAGTGGTGACATATTCTGAAATATACGAAGCAACTCTGGGGTAATACATGGGCTGTTTTCCAAAGTCACTAACCTAGGAAGAAAAAAAAAAGATGATTAAATCACTTTCCACAATCATTAAAGCTGTTAATAATGCAAGCTAAATACAAAAAAACTGTCCCATCTAAAGGAAGAAAAATGGGCAATACAGAAAGTTATAAAAATTATCATTCTAGGAAAAAAATTACCAAACTCATTAAAATTAAAAACTTATCTATAAATCATAATTATTATTTTTATATACACAGCAAAAATAGGAAAGTAATCACATACTAATATAGTTATAATAATACAGTTATAATAATAAAGCAAAACTATGATTTTTATAGATTGGTCAAGGAGAGATAAAAACTATTTTGTTTTTATTTTCTCGATATATTCTTCTGTCACATGTAATTGATGTATCCCTTCAACGAGACACTGGGCTAATTAATTAGTAAAACAACTTATGCTAAATGTTTAATAAATATGAACTTAGTAAAACAATCAATATGAACAAAGTCCAATTACAGGCCAATCTCACTCATAGCATTAGCAATTTAAAATAATCAGTGTATAAAAAGTAAAACATAGGGGCTGGCCCCGTGGCCGAGTGGTTAAGTTCGCGCGCTCCGCTGCAGGCGGCCCAGTGTTTCGTCGGTTCGAATCCTGGGCGCGGACATGGCACTGCTCGTCAGACCACGCTGAGGCAGCGTCCCACATGCTACAACTAGAGGAACCCACAACGAAGAATACACAACTATGTACCGGGGGGCTTTGGGGAGAAAAAGGAAAAAAAAAAAAAAAAAAGTAAAACATATATGAGTTGCAGTTTATCACAGAAGTGTGCAGTTAGTTTTACCTCCGGCACTCCCACCCCCACAAAGAAGTTAAAGGAGAAAAGACATGATTGTCACAATAGATGCAAGAAAAGAGGTGAGGGGGATCCTATTCAAAACCCAACATTCACTACAAAAACTCTTCTCTAATTAGAAACAAAAAGGAACGTCCATAACCTTCTAAGAGAGTACCTACCAAACACTCATAGAAAACACACCATGTCATGATATGTAGAAACCATTCTCTGCAAAAAAACAGAAGAACGCCTCAAAGAACATTCTCTATTGCCTTATCTACCTTGACATCTATTGAGCGCATGTATGGAGGGCCTCGCACATGATATGCCAAGTGAGTTAATAAAAGATACAAGGGTAGCAGAAGAAAAAGTTAAATAGTCTTTATTTACAGAAGACATGACTGATAGAAAAGAGAAAGAATTCATAGACAAATTATTCAAATTACTGAGAGAGTTCAGCAAGGTTGCTAAATAGATCCATACACAAAAATCAATTGAATTTCTATACATCAAATACTTAAGATTTAAATGGATGATATTATAAGAGTCATAGATAACAACATTCTAACATCATAACTCTCTAAGCTGTTATACAGAATCAATAAAACCTGAATTCAAATTCCTACAGGGTTTTCCTTGGAAATTAGGCAAGCTGATTCTAAAATTATTTGGAAGGCAAATGACCAAGAACAGCCAAGAACTTTCTTAGGAAAACAAAAAGTATGGGGAATAGGAGGAGATACTTGCTTTGCCAGATATTATGACTTACTAAAAAGTCACTGTAATTAATATTATAAACAAAATAAAAAGCACAAGAAACAGACCTCTTAGTCTGTGACAGATGAGGTTCCAAAGCTAAGTAAGGAAAGTTTAGACTACTTAGTCTTCGGTGGTGACATACTAGACCTCTACACCTCACAAACAACACAGAAAATAATTCCAGTACTTATATGAGAAGGGTAAGGCTTTACTTTACAAGACGTCAGGAGAACATTTTTGTGGCTTTAGGTTAGAGAAAGATTAAAGGAAAAGAAGAAGAAACATGACTATATTAAAGTTAAAAATTACTGTCTATCAAAAGATGCTTCAAAAAAGTTAAAACATAAGTCACATACTGGAGAAAACTGTTTTCAATATATATAACTGACAAAGGAATAGTATCTAAAGGAATAATATCCAAAAGATACTATTCAATAAGAGAAAAATGGACAGAACACATGAACAAGCATTTCATAGAACATACAAAAATTGGCAATAAACTTGACTATAAAAAATATAAAGATATCCAACTTGACTATAATCAAGAAAATGTAAATTATAACCAAAACAAGGTACATTTTATCCCCATCACATTAGCAGAATTTTAAGTCTGACATCCACATATCAGCAAAGCTAGAGAACAGCTGGAATTCTTGTATGCTGCTGACAGGAGTGAAAGTTGATATAATCACTTTGGAAAATTATTATTATTATTTGGTAAGGTTGACTATGTATATACGTATATACCTATGACCTAGCAACTCCATTTCTAGTCAGAAATGTACATAGTGCATAAGATTTCATACATTTGTGCTAGGAATCATGTACAAGAATGTTCAGAGTTGCGTTATATTTGAATATCAAACAAAATGACGAATAAGTAAAGGAATTCTGTTACATTCATACCATTAAATCCATCAATGTGGATGAATCTCAAAACAGGGAGCAAAAAAGAAAGTTAGAACACATATAATACAATTTATATAAAGTTAAAATGTATTGTTTAGAGATACACACACATGTGATTCAAAAACATTAAAACAAAAGAAAGAAAACCAAGGAATGAAAACAAAAAAAATGGTACAGTGGGTTATCCCCAGCATGGAAGTAGGGTTCCACAAAGATGCCACACCATGGGATTCACAGGCATTCTTACTGTTCCGTTTCTTAACCAGGGTACAGAAAATAGGTTTTCACTTTACATAAGTTATAAATAATTACAAACAATATGAGCTCCATATTATTTTGTATTTATAAACTATTTCAAGAATATTAAATGACAAAATTGCGGGGGTCACAGGAACAACCAGCCACCCCCAAAATGAAGTCTTTCCCATGTACACAGTAATGATATCTCTAGACACCTTACCCCAATCAACAATAACAGGATTTGATTCACTTTTTAAAGAATAAAACTTCAGGAAAGGTAAAAAAGACTTTATCCTATTCACCTTTAAAATAAACATGAAACAAAAAGAAAAACTACAATCCAGTCATGGGATTTCACCAAGAAAAAAAGTGAAGAGCATATTCTAAATCCTAGATGTTTAAAAAACTCTCCTCGTCAATGGATCCAGATTAAGATTCTACCTGAAGTTTGCTCCTTCTCTCTCTCACAGTCATTACCTTAGTAATAAAGGCCAGTCAGGTCATTGTCACTCTCTCTTCTTATGCTAGTTTCCACAGGATAAACCATGTTACTCAAGTGGAAAAAATCTTGAAGAATTTAAACTACTTAAAAACAAAATGACATGGTATGTAACTCCAGATTAAACAAATTGGAAAAGAGAGGAAGTAAGGCAAATACATTCAAAGCACTAAATTCTTTACCATCAAGGAAAGGGAAAAGGTACTCATGTAATGAATAATTAGACAAAGCTATATGTACCAACATCTCTGACTACAGAAATGTAAAATTTAATATTACCCTTCCACAAAAAATGTAGAAAAGAGAGTATAAAGTAAAAAGCCAGACATATTAATTCAACAAACAAATGTAAGAACACTAAAATTCTTTTGCAGTAAAGCATCTTTAGTTAGGTTAAAATAAAAAACATTAAAAAATTTGCTCTGATTGGGAGACATAACTAAATTACAAACAAAAAGGCTAAAATGTAAATGATTAGCAAAGATAGTTAAGTCAAATTTAAACAAAATAAACCAGATGATGACATTAATAGCAGATAAAATTTAAATTCAAAAGAAATAAAAGGTAGAAAATTAATCACAACATACATATATCACACGACGCTTCATGAAAATATTTTTTTTCCCTGTTTTTTAGGAGGGGGGAGGGAAAAAGGGGCAATTAGGCTCACGTGTGGTGATGGACTATGATTTTTGGGTGCTAAACATGATGTAATCTACAGAGAATTAGAAATATATTACGATATAGATGTGAAAGTTATACAATGTTATAATCCAATGTTACTGCAATTAAAAAAAATTTTTAATTCTAAATATTATATTTTATTTAATCTTTTAAGAATACATAAAAGCACCAAAATTTTGTGCAGTGAATAATATTTTTTAAAACTTACAGGTCAAAGCTGACAGAAACAAAAAGGGACACTGAGACAAAGAAAACTGAATGGGATATTTTAATAAATCAGTGTAAAGATGAAAAAGCAAAACAATAATGTGAACTACACAACCTACGAGTTAAAAAGAATAGATATACACAGATATAAAAGTCTGCATCATTATTATTAATGTGAATATATTCCAAAAATAGAGCCTATAAGAAGTCATTAAAATTCACATTAAGCTTAAAAAAATTATACAAGTGACATGTTGTATTTACTATGCAATAAATCCAGACCTGAATCATATACTTTAATTATCAGCAAAAAATAAATGATGTTGGGTCAAAGAAATTTGAAAAATTGTAATAATACATCAAGACTTAAGGGAAATAGGCAGCTACACTCTAGGACAAATTCACAAATTTAAATGTTTTAGCATTTAAGAAAAACAAAGGTAATAAATAACCATTTGTCTTGGGGTTTTAAGAAAGTACACCCACAACTAAGTGTAAGAAGTAAAAAATCTGAAGTAGAAATAAAGTAATGAAAGGATAGAAACATAGAATTCATAAATCTAACATGTAATTCTTTCTTATTAATAAAAGAAATCTCTAATAAATGTACTTTCAAAAGGAGATAAAATAAAACTAAAAATAAGGAGATAAAGCAAAATGTACATAACTTTTTTAATACTATCTTAAGGGACTAAGTGCTAAAATTAACAGACATCAAAAGTCTAAGCCAAAATAATATGTATAAACTAATAACTAAGAAACACTCTGAGAATCTTATCAAAACTGATTGACTCCCTGGCCCCTGCCATGAGTCCATTTCCAGTTCCCTTTATTACTGAATTTCCAAATGATCTCAAGAATAGTTACTATATTACAGAGACCATTCCAATATTAAGAAAATGATTTTTAAAAATTGGTAAAACAAGTAAAACCCTGATATAAAATCCACAGTATCACAAAACGTGGATTATAGATCCAGATCACTTATAAGTAGAGGAAAAAATAAAATTAGAAAAAATATTAGAAAACATAATTGTACAATATATTAAAAGTATATATTTCACTTTAGCAAGCAAAGTTTATCTCAAGAGTCAAAGTTTTTCAAAGAGAGAAGTTTAAAGAAAGAACGATATAATCTCCTGAGTGGACGGCAAATAGCAATCAAATTAGTCTTTTTTAAAATGAAGAAGAACATACTACATTTAATGGTATACCGCTGATGCTGGTTGTTTATCAGTATCCATTACCCCATTCTAGTTGCTTAAAAAAAACTATTCATGCAAGGTCTTTTGTTCAAATTCTGGTTAAAAATATTTTACAGTATTATATGATTATATTAGGAAAGAAGAAAGAATAAATATTACTGAGCTAAATCTTAGAATGTAGGTTAACTAACACAGAAAAACAAACCTAACGCAAGTAGAAAGAGGAGATAAATATAAGAGTAGAAATTACTAAATAGGAAACAAACACGCAACAAAGAGAATCAAAGCCAAAGGTTGGTTCTTTGAGTATCCAGTTGAAATGAAGTATCTGCTGTTTGTAAACAAAAATCAACCCCTCCACTTGCACTGAATCTCATCCCTTCTTGCATCCTTCAATTATCTCACTCTCTTGAGCTTCATCCATCCCTCTGGACCTTGCATTGCCCACACCAGCCAACTGCTGCCCAAGTTCTACACTTCTCTTCATAGTAAAAGCTCTCAAACAAGTTGTCAATGCTCACAGTTGGTACTCACTTAACTTTTGATTCATGCTTCAATCTACTCCAATTCTAATTTGTGTTCTTACTACTCCACTGAAACCCCTCCTATCATCTCCACTGGCCAAATTCACTTCTCTGTACCACTGTCACTAGGAGCATCAGGAACACTTGACCTAGCTGACCACTCCTCTTTTAGGAAATACTCTCCTCTCCTGGCTTGGTTTTCCTCCCCTATCAGTAGACAGCTCTTCTCTGTCATCTTTGATGGCTCCACATGTGACCTCAAAATGTTCTAAGTTCTTCAGGACTCTGCCCTAAGCACAATGTTCTCTATCTGCCCTTCTCCTCCTAAGCAATCTCACTGATTCTCACACTTTAAATGTCATATACAGACAAAGTGCTAACCACTTTACAAACATTATCTTATCCTCACAACAATCATGTGAAGTAAGAATTATTTTTCCTCATTTTACAGATAAGGAAACTGAGGCTCACAGAAGATGATGACAAAACTACTGCAGTGGTATTATGGGATTGGCACCTATATCTGATTCCAAATATGAGTTCTAACCCACTAAGAAAAATATATGAAGAAACGTGTATCTTGATTCTTTAAAGAATCTTGTCTATTAATAAATTTTAAAAATGAATTGTAATGATTTAATTTTGTTTACATATAACTAAAGGCTAGGAAAAAAGAAATTACCATTAACAGAGCAATGTACTTTTACTATTATCTGTTCATGTAATCCTTAAAAAATTTATACACCTTTAGTAAACACATTAATATGTTAAGTCTGTAATATCGAGAAGTATCTGAGTCTGTCTCAATTACAGCTAATGTTTTTAATTTTCCTAATAATCAACATCATATAGTATCTACATATTTACAGGAAAGTATTTATCTGCCAGAGACTAATGTTCTTTTTTCTAATCTTGAGTTGGGGTTGGCAAACTACAGCTCATGGGCCAGTCCAAACTACATCCTATTTTTGTAAGTGATGTTTTATTTGAACACATGTCCATTTGTTTACATTCTGTCTATGACTGCTTTGGCACTAAAACAGCAGAGTTGAACAGTTACAACAGAAAATGCCTAGCCTGGGAAGCCTAAAATATTTTCTGTCTGCTCCTTTACAGAAAAAGTTTACCAACCTATGATCTAGAGTAATCCATGCAGTACAAATTAAAATATATGATCATAAAAGTTTCCAACACATGCTAATTTACAAACTGTCTAGAAGTCATTTAAGTCCAAACAATATAACTTAGAATATAAGAAACACAAATTGCAAATTAATATCTACGTAGTTATGTTTTCAAATCGTCCATCTAGTATTCTGATATAGATCATTAATTTATAATTTGCACCAAAGACAATTTCTAAGAATCAAAAAACTGTTCATTCCTAGACATCTAAATAAACTAAAGGAAGGAAGGATGAACGGACAGATGGACACCACAAACGTCATTTCTATGGTTAATTTCTGTGATTTGCTTTTTTAATTCCAAGTCAGTTTATGTATCAGAATTTTTAAATCTTCCCTGCATTATAAACTACATCTTACATAAAGACTGGCCCTACAGAAAACTGCTGCCATCAGTAAGATAAGCTTAAGAAAGCAAAAAAATTTTTCTAGCACAGTTCCTTACACAGTTTGTGGCACGGAGCTGCCACAGAAACAGGGTTTTTTTTTTCACTTCTTAACACTACATACTACTCCCCCAATAAAATAATAAGTCAAGACTAATAGCACTAAAATTTGGGGCTGAAGTATAGTATCTCAGTACTTACTGGGTAAGGCAGTCAGCAGTTGAAAAATAATTCCTCAACATCCCCCAAAATGTCTCATTTAACACACTGGAAGTTTTAAGTCAATTTTTAGTCTTGAAAATTTATCAAGATCTCCATTTTACATTCCAAATTCCAAAAGATGAAATGCAGCTGAGTGCTTACTGAAACATCCCCTTTAACTTTGATTATTCTAAGCCTACACTGAGTGATAGCTGCCAAGAAAAGATGAAGTTAGCCAGTTCAGGAAAGCTGTTTTTTTTTTTTTTTTTTTTAAATGCTACATTTTTAAGCCTTGTTACATGATCTTTGCTTTATTGGCATGAGAGTAGGGAAGACCAGGAGAAAAATAAGACCCATGGTATCAAGTTTTTCCTCTTACCATAATTCTAAACCATCTTCCAGAAGATAAACATGTGGAGGCTGGGAAACATCTGTACTCAGTTGAATAACTGGGAGCAGGAAAGGGTACAGGTTCTTGCTGTCTGCTCCTAATCCCTATAGGAAGTATAAATAAAACTTAACATAAGACACTCTAAGGTCCCACCCCCACCAAAAAATCACCTACCATATAAAAAAGCCCTAAAACCAACGTATAAAAAATAAATCAATCAGATTTTTAAAGAATGGTCCTAATTAAAAGCACTACTAAAATAAAGTTAGTTCTGTTTACCATTGGAAAGCAAGTAGCAAAAAAATATTATTCAATTGCCTAACGGTAGCAAAACTATATACACCAAGGGTATACACATTGGTTCATTTTCAGAGATTCCACATATAAAAATATATTTTCCCCTCTCTGACTACTGAAGAGGTGTTAACACTGATATATTAAATTCTGTAAATGACCTCATTTAAATAATCTAAAATGAACGTAACCTAAGTATTTATCAATAAGATAATTAAATTGTGGTACATTCATATTTTATGATGCTGACTAGCCATGAAAAAGGATTAGGCGTGGAACAAAAACAATCTCAAAAACAAATACAAATTGGATTAAAAAAGTGCAGAAGTGTGTATAACAAGTCCATATGCCAAAGAATTTTTTTAAATAGCTACATATGTATATGCAGATATATGCATAAAAATGTTTCTTGGGAGCAAATAGGAGAAATTATTAATCCTAGTTAAATACAGGAAGGGGAAAAGGATCTTGGAAGGGGGTAAAGGGAGAATTTTGGGTTTTTTGCTTTTTTGTAAGCTTTTTAAAGAATATGTACGCATGTTATTTCTTCAGTGAATATTTGCTAATATTTTATTGAGCCAAGAACACAAAGATGGAGGAAGAAGAGGGGGTCATATCTAGGATTCTAGTTTGCCTAATCATTGTCTTATAGAGCTTGTCTTGGTGTATCACACTAAATCTAAGCACTTTGAAAGAAAACAAAAAAAATAAAAAGTCAATTTCGAATCCATAGTAATCTCTATAATCTGTTAGACACAGAAGGAAACCAAATAAACCATCAAATGCCTCCTGACTCAGGAAATAATTCAAATGTCAATATAGTTTGTAGCAGATTATAATGTAACAAAATATATATTTATTCCCCTTTTGATGACATACATGTACAAAATTCTGTTTTTATCACTGGGGCACAGATAACTTCAGTAGAAACAAATAAAGCTTATCCTTAAATATGTTAAGTATAAGTTTGACCCTATCTATAACTAAAAATCAGTTGAAAGACCTTATTAAAGATTTTTCCAAAGGAAGAGAATTATAAAAATGTTACACTTAATAAAGTAGTATATTGGGCCTTAAAATTCAGTTAAATTTCACTCTCCATAACTCAATCTTTAACAGAACAAAAAAGAAAGAACATTAAGAAAAACTAGTCAAGTTCATTTTGATTATCAAGTAGACTTAAAATTTCCTGGGAAAATTAGAATTACCTACTTACTTAATGCACATCCCACTGAGCACAATATGCTGGCATTAGCAAAACCAAAGTAAGCAAGTGCTAAACACACAAGACTCTCAAAGCCTAAAGAGATTCACCTTTGTAAACTAGTGGCCTGAAGAATGTGTCCAATTACAGATATGCAGCTTTTTTCAGTCCATAGTTACAACTACAAGACACTGTCTACAATACTATGAAAGCTCAAAAACAAATTTATCAGTTATTAATAAAATTATCAGAAATGGTTAAAAGGGAAAAGTCATGTTGTACTACAAATGCATAAGACATAAGGGGAAATGAGGTGAAGTGTACAAAGGAATATCTCTGTACTATCTTTGCAACTGCCTGTGAATATATAATTTTTTTTTTTAACTTAAGGGGAAAAACAGAACAACACCCTCTAAAAATTGGCATTTCTCAGGGTACTGTCTTTGGCTCTCTTCTCATGCCCCAAGCACATGCTGATAATGTCCAACTCTATTATCTCTAAACCAAATCTCTGAACTCCTGACACTCCAAATGACTATAGGACATCATCACCCAGAAGACAGCTCAAACCACTGAACCAACTCATTGTCTTCCTAAAAAACAGTTCCCCTTCCTGATTTCCTAACTCAAGGAACATGAACCACTATCTAACTAGTGACAAATTATACTGCAATCACCTCCAGGCCCCTCTTCCTCCTCACCTCACATCTGAACAATCCTTAATTCTCTCCAATATTTTTCAAACCTTTCCCCTTCATTCCAGGGCTTTAATTCAGGTAATCACCTCTCTCATAGTTAACAGAAGAGCCTCCCAACTACTTTCCCTGATCTTAGTTTTATCCCATTCCAAATCAATGTCCTACTGGTGCCCTGGTTATCTTCCTAAAATAAAAATGTTAACACCCCTTCCTGTGAAGTTCAAGAGATGTTCTTTACACCTTCCTGACCAGGCCCCCAGACCCAAGTTCCATATTCTATGTTCCAGCCATACCAAACAACTCAGTATTAGAAATCACTGTGTTAATATCTGGAGAAAGCTTGCAGATTTAACACGTGTATTTACTACTGTTCTCTCCCAAGATCCACTAGAAGGATAGAGGAGGATTTGTTTTTACAGACCTAAGCCATAAGTACAAAAATAGCATAAGAGATAAAAGCAACTCATTTTCGGAAGGTAGAAAAAAAGACACGTGGTAACTGACAGCAGACTCAGAAAACCGAAGCTCAAAGCCAGCAGTGAAAAAAAGAGAAAGAAGCAACTACACTGACACTACAGAAACGCCAAAAGACTCCAGAACTGACAGCACCAGGTCTTTGGGAAGGGGGAAGTTGACGAGGAGGTATTAAAAATAAGATGACCCCTAGAATGTGTTTAAAAAGCAGCTTGATGCCAAGATTTCATCAATGTGCACAAACTGTCAAACCAGTGGCCCTCCCCTGAACCAGCATATTTTCTGGTAAGGTAAAACCAATGGTCTCTAGACAGGGAAACATCAGGTAATCAAGAGCAGGGATACTATACAAAACAGGGAGATGTAACATGTAACAGGCAGGAGACTATAAGACATTATAGTATTTTTCCTTCTTTTGTGTACGCTTCAGATTTTTCACCAAAAACAAAAAAAGAAAAAACCCGGCAAACAAGGATCACAGATAAGATTAAAATATCTAATATGAAAAATAGAGAACAAAACAAACAAATAGAGAACAGCACCTTGAAAGAAATAGAAACCATGCAAAATGAAAGTTTGGAAAAAATATATCATTAATATCCTTGGTAGACCAAAAGAAAACATTGCATTCATGAAATAAAAATGAGATGCTGTAAAATGACTATTCAGCAAAACAAAAAAGAATTCACAGACATTATAGCAGGAAGGAAAAACTTATTAGAAAGGTTGAAAGATAAAGCTGAGGAAATTCCCCAGGAAAGTCAAGCAAAAGGACTGAGAGAAGAAAAAGCAGAAAAGAACAGTAAGAAAAGTAGAGGACTGGTTCATTCATCATCTAAGTAATAAGAAATTCAGAGACAAAAGAAAAACATGAAGGGAAGGAAATAATCAATACAATCAATACAATACAATAAAGTTATTAGAACCCAAGAACATGAGTTTCCAAGTTGAAATATCCACCAAGCGTCCAGAACAATGGGATGAAAATACACCCACATCATCATAAAATTGAAAACAGAGAAGAAGGTACAAGGTGCCAAAATGGGAAAGGAGGGATGATGCATTTAAGAATCAGGAATTAAAATGGCTCAGGGTTCCTAAGAGCAACTCTGGAAAGCTAAAAGACAACGAAATAGTCTCTCAAATTTTTAGGGAAAATCTAGAATTGTATACCCAGTCAACTACTAAGCATTGTGAAAACAAAATAAAGACATTTTCACACATACAAAATCTCAAAAAAATTTACCTCCCATGTATCTTCTGCAGATGCCACTAGCATCCTGCAAAATTCTGCATCAGAAAGAGGAGGTAAAACAAGGAAGACCAGTACAGAAAACAGGCATCCCACAGAAAGGAGAGACAAGAAGAATCCTTTTGATGACAGTGAAAGGAGATCCAGTTATAACAACTGCACACGGGCACAGAGTAAAATCAGTCCAGACTAAAGCACACAGGAATCTTCCATATTTCAAGATGACAAAGGGAACAAAATACCTGAAGCGTCTAAACAAACTAAAGACACGTTTAGACAACAGGTGAAGAGTATAGTTTCGATTACACAGAAAATTAAATGTAGTGAACAGAATTCTAAATTGACCACCTATGGTTCCTGACCCCAACGTACACACACCACTCCCTAGTTATTCAACCAAATGCTAATCTAGATATGACTGTGAAGAAATTTTACAGATATGATTAAGGTCCTAAATCAAGTGACCTTAAGATAGGAAATTATCCAGTTAGGCCTGACCTAATCACATGAGCTCTTCAAAAGAGAGTTTTCTTTGGGGGCTGGCCTGGTGGAATAGCAGTTAAGTTCACCAGCTGTACTTCAGCAGCCTGAGGTTCACCAGTTCGGATCCCAGGCACAGACCTACACACCACTTATCAACCATGTTGTGGCAGGCATCCCACATATAAAATAGAGGAAGAAGGGCAAGATGTTAGCTCAGGGCCAATCTTCCTCAGCAAAAAGAGAAGGTTTGACTGCAGATGTTAGCTCAGGGCTAATCTTCCTCAAAAAAAATTAAAATTAAAACAAGAGAGTTTTCTCTGGTTAGTTGCATAAGGGAGAGTCAGAGATTCAAAACCTCAGGGTATTTGAGATACAAGAATCTCTCCGATGCTGATACTGAAGATGGTGGGCATCACGTATTAAAGAAGGTGGCTAGACTCTAGGGACTGAGAGCTGCCCCAGCTGACAGTCAGAAAGGAAACTGGGACCTCAGTCCTACATATCAAGGAATTGAATTCTGCCAACAAGCTGAGTGACTGTGGAAAGACATTCTTCCCCAAAGCCTCCAGGGGAGACCTTAGCCTGGAACACACCTCAGTTTCAGCCTGTCAGATCCTGATCAAAGAGTACAGGCATGGGGTGCTGAACATCTGACTTACAGAATCAGGAGTTAACAAATGGATGTTATTTTAAGCCACTAAGTTTAACATAATTTGTTACACAGTAAAATTTATAAGCTAAAAAAACAAAATTATTAATACATGAGTGTAGATTAGAGGAACAGTTGCACGAAAAAGAAAATTAATCATAACATAATGATATACATGCATTTAATAGCCTTTATATAATCACACAAATAAAAACACTAAATAGCGACCTAAATTAAATTACAACATAACTATATTTGGAGGATGGGGGGATAGGAGTCACATAAAGGGGAATGAAAGAATTAAATCTTCATCTTCCATACAAGGAAGTCAAGAGATAATGTCTATAATGCTTAAATCAAGAATGAACAATATAAGTATGATACTTAGAGCTAAAGAGATAAAAAGCCTAAGAGACCAGTTGTAAGTGTTGAAAGTGGATTCGCCCACCAAATTGGAAATGGAGATACTGCTACTTTTCATAAAAAGTCTTCAAGAACTGACTCCTTAACCTATCTATATGTAGAACTGATCAATATATAAACCTAAAAAAAGAAACAAAAAGTACCACATTCTCTCATGCCTAGGGGGGCTTTACACATGCTGGCCCATTTGTTTAAAATATCCTTACCACTCTCATCCCTGAACCATCTCATTAACACCTCTTGTTTAGCACCGTTTAACAGCAACTCTATTTAGGTACTACCTCTGTCAGGAAGCCTTCCCTGACATCCCACCTCACCCTCAAGTCTGAGATAGGTAAACCACCACGGGCCCCCATAGCACCATGTTCTTATTACTAAAAGAACACATAACTGTTTAGTCTTCCCCTAGACAGCCACAATCACAAAGAGCTTGCCCTATTCATTTCTGTATCCCAGTGCCTAGTACCATGTATTGCACATTGCAGGTGTTCAAAAATGTTTACTGTACAAATAAATGCCTACTTCCACTGAGATCATCTACTGCAGATTAAAAGGTTTATTTTCAGGCATTATCACCCTCCCCAGTCAGACTACTAGCCTAGGTTCCCAGAATTTAAAAAATGAAAACAAAAACAAAAACGTACAAATACTTACACTAATATCTGCCTGTGAAATTTTAAAAGTCAAAAGATGGCAATGTTTTGCATGAAAGGAAACTTAGCAATAACCCTTAGTACAATCTTCTCAAATGGCTGAAAAACTTAATTTAAGCTACAGTCTCAATTTTAATATTAAACAATATATGCATTCTCCAAAAAGGGTAGATATTACTTGGCTGGAATCTTGCACCCTTGGCCCCCACATACACAGGGCACGTAAGCATCAGGATTAAGGGAAAAGGCCCTAGACACTCCAAATGTTCCGTGTAGGTTACTCTCTGGCTTCTTACGATTTCCTGAGGTGAAACTATCTGGAGAGACACAGAAGCTGGGTTTTTTCACACCTCCCTCATAAAACTCTCAAATTGAGTCTAAAAACGCATTTTGGCAGAGATGTGATGGAAAAGGTGTGGGGAGCACTCTGTTCTGTTCCTTAAAGAGCAATCTCAGGCCAGTCACTAACTTTCTCTTAGCCTTTGTATCCTCATCTATAAAAGGGATATAATCTTTCAGGAGAACCACAAGAACTGAAGGGTAAACAGGAGGAGTTTCTAAGTCAGACACTCATTAAAAATAAAAAGAAAGTGCTTTTTAAAAAAGTTTTATATCACTATTCATTTATCTAAAACTGCCTCAGACAGAAATTTCTAACTACAAAATTCACCCTTAAATATTTACTGAAAGAATGAGTTTATGCACCAAAAAAGTACCAGGGTGCCAGAGAAAGGTTTTTTTAAAACTAATATTAGAAAGGTGTTTTTTCTTTTAAAACTTATTAGAACATTTTAGAGCAATAATTCTTAATTTAGAGAGAGATCTCCTCATTGGAAAATCTACCAACCTTTGGGGTGAGGGCAGTAAAAGTCACTTGAGCATCACTGCACCCCGACACTCTAAGTCTTGGCATTAGGCTCTGCCCTCTCCACACTCTCCCTGCCAGACTCTAGTTCACTGTAACAGTTCAAATGAGAGCTACAGGCCCACTCTCTCTCTCAAGTTTTCAGTTCCTGTCTACCTGCTGCACATCCCAATACCTCAAGATCAAGATGTCTACAATCAAATTTACTCCTACCCTCAAAAGCAACTCACCCATTTTCCTGCCATCATAATTTACAGAAGGGAAAATTTTTATTTTAAAACAAGAAAAAGAAATGAAAATGGAGAGTAAGTTTATGCAGAAAAGCCCTGAATACGAAGGAAACTGCATGCAAGGTATGAAGGACTGCACAAATCATGAGTCTACCATCAATGGATCCACTACATCTAATGAAAGAAGATCAACTTTAAAAAAAGTAGAGAATTATTTTTCAGATGTCAAAAATGTCCAAAATAAACATACAAAAAGTGTTTTTGAAACTGTTTAGATCACACATGAAAGAGACATTAAATATAAGACTTTTCACTATCATTAACATAAACCATGTGAAAACAATGAAAAATTTTTAAGAAAAAAAATACTAAACAAACTGCGCAGAAGTAACTTACCTGAACAAGATGAATAAGTGTTGTAAGAATAGCACATCTCAACATATTGTGTTCTTCACTCTGCTTCCAAAGAAGAGGCAAATACTGTACCAAACATCCTACATATGGTCGGATCTATGACAACAGAGGTAGGAGAAGCACAAGAACTGTATTAGCAAAGAAGGCTACTTACTTCAAGAAACAATGACAGACTCAATAAGTTCCAGGCAGCAAATACAACTTACTAGATGTAATATATTAAGCATATATCCATGTAAAGATAAATCAGACATTACATAGAGACACAGAGCTTCATAGTAAATATTTTTAAACAATTTTAAACAAGTACCAAATTTATTGCATGAAATAAACTTTAGGAATATAAAACAACATATTGAGGCCAATTATTTCTTTAGAGTTCAACAGAAAATGCTGTTATATTCTGGTTCTTTTTAACAAAACAGTTTACCTAACTGAAAATTATACTGTTTTAAAGAGTGTCAGCATTTACTCATTCATTCAACAATTATCTGATGGCATCTTCCAAATCTCAGGCCCTGAGGACAAGGCACTGGAAAGAAAAGGATGCAAAGGCAGACATTCAAACCCTTATGCTGAGAGAGGATAATGTAATGATATAGTGGAAACACAGGAGAAGACAATCCTTTTCAAAAGATAAAACTGTTAAGCCCACTATGGATGAAGTTAACCAGTTTTAAAAATATACCCCGAAGCATAGCACCGCTTGACAGTGAGTTTCTTGGAAAATACAATGAATCTACACTGAAGCTGGACAGCACTCCAGCTCTAGGCTTACAGTCACAGCATTTGGAATTGCTCTGATGAGAGGATCCTTGGCAATAAAAGAGAAATACTAGACCTTCTCAACTTCAAGATTACCTATTTCAATCCCATGGAATAAAATAAAAAACTGCTCCCAGAAAGAGTGACAGTTTCTCTATTCTGCTTATACATTATACACAAAAGGGTAGCAAAGAAACTTTAGGATTTGTTCCCCCTTGGTGGTGTTGGGGGTCCGTGGGGTGTAGAAAGATAAGAAGTTAAATATTTGCCCACATATTTCAGTGAGATAAAACTGAATAAGTATTAGAAGACTCTTTACTTATTATATACTACCTTATTTTCAAATTTTGAATCATACTATTATAATAGATATTTATTAATTTTGCTAAGGGCTCTATCTCAAAGATCACTTCAATTAGCTTAATAACAGCAGATCAATTAATACGTAAAAACACAGGTTTCAAAGTACCTAACTCACTCACAGTCAACTAAAAATGGCATATAACAGCCTGTTCTACTGAAAAGAAAAATAAGTTAGTTTTGGTTTTGAACAAACAGAATATTTCCCAAAGAATGGCAGAAAGGAAGTATATGCTATGAATCATCGATGGAGTAGGTAATAAAACCAACGTACTCAGTTACATTTGAAAGTCATAAAGTACTTATATCTCAATCTTAGCTACTCTTTAGAATATATGATGTTTTAAACTAAAATTAACTCTTCAAAAACACTATTTCAAAAATCACCCACAGAGTCACTTTGGCAAAAGACCAAAAAAGGGTTGAGGATTAGAAACAGAGACATGAGAGCCAAACACATTCCCTTAGGGTAGGAGAAGGGAGGTTAAAAATTATAGTATTGGGGCAACTGAGGAAATCGGAATACAGACTTGATATTAGACAATAGTACTGCATCAACATAAGTTCCCAAGTCTAATCATGGTTATGATTAAGAAGATGGAGAAGTCTAATATTTTAGAGTGAAATGTCATGATGTTTGTAACTAAAATTCAAAGGTTAAATTTTAAAAAAATCTGTATATGCACATATATAAAAAAGAGCAACTGTAGTAAAATGTTCACAACTGATGAAACTAGATGAAGGACATATGCATGGTGATTTACTGAAACCTTTCTGAACATCTGAAATTTTTCAATAAAAAGATGTGAAAGAAAAAATATGGTCCATATACAATTCTCAAAATGATTCTAACAGGGTTTATTGGTATTTGCATATTTGGTATTTGCATCACTTATTTGCATAACATTAAAAAAAACATGGAATTAAGAATGTTTTATAGACTTCGGGCTAAATTACAACCACCCTATAATAGAAACTGAACAATCAGCATGACATAATTGAGATGAAAAAGTACACCAAACACACTCTTCTTTTGGCACCTCTACTCCAAAATAAAAAACCAAAACAGATAAACAGAATTTGGGGGAGTACTATAAGATTATGGCCTATGAGTTAGTTCATCACATATAGGGAGATATCCATTTTCATTCATAACACATTACTGAAAACATGTGAAAATCAAATATGTAACAGTCTAACAAATGTTTTAACAAGGGCTGCATCCACAGGGGGTTTTGAAAAATAATTCCCTAATGACATCTCAACTCTTAGATAACATTTCCAACAGAATATTTAATATTTCACAAGGCCCTTTAATTTTTTTCTTTTCCTTCAGAAATGCGTAAGTTCAAAGACAGTCTGCCTGACATCACACCTGATGATTACATAGTTTTTCTACATATTTATGGGATCTTTGCACTGGAATAATTTAATTATAGGTTTTCAGCTACTTTTTCAAGAAGCAGAGGAAATATAATCTTCAAATAATTGCACACTTTGGTATAAAGATAGTGACTTCACTCAAACTTCAAAATTAAACTATTATGTGTCAGAAAGTACTGCTGTAAGATGGCTCAAAATGTCTGCAAACCTAATAGGAAAAAATCAAATTCAGTATATGACCGATAGTTGAAGGATATATAAAAGATGGTGTTGTTCAATGGTTAACATAGGAAAATGTTAAAGAATCAGACTACTGAAAACAATTTTCATAACCATTTCCTATCTAAGTTCTGAAAACAAAAAGTACTACTGGTAACTATATCTTACTGTTATTTACTGATGACACAGTCATTGAGCTGCTTAGGCTATTAGTGTTCTGAAAGCTGAGTATGGACAGAAACATAAAAGCACTTTTTAATTTACTAAGCAAGAGGAATTGCAAATTTTTGGAGAAAAAGGTTTAGTTAGAGGTTTTGGGAGAAGCAGATCAGAAAATTCATTTCTACAAAAAGAAAAAAAATCTTTAAGAAATTTTCATTAGCCAAATAATATGTAAATGAGATTTAAAAATGGCCAAATCTTGTTTCTATAATCAATTTTTTTTTTTTTAAAGATTTTATTTTTTCCTTTTTCTCCCCAAAGCCCCCTGGTACATAGTTGTGTATTCTTCGTTGTGGGTTCTTCTAGTTGTGGCATATGGGACGCTGCCTCAGCGTGGTCTGATGAGGGGTGCCATGTCCGCGCCCAGGATTCGAACCAAAGAAACACTGGGCCGCCTGCAGCGGAGCGCGCGAACTTAACCACTTGGCCACGGGGCCAGCCCCTATAATCAATTTTTTTAAACAAACAATTTACTGCAATTGTATAGTGATCTAAAGCATACAAAAATTTGTAATAATTTCATACTCACGAAACCTTATGAGTTACATGAGCTCAGAATTATCTTCACCATTTTATACATGAGGACACAAGGCTGAAGACCTGCCCAAGCTAAGCAGCAGGAACAGGGACTTGACATGAGTTTAAAACACAGTTTCAATGGCCAAACTTTCTTAATGTTGCTTATAAATCAATATAAAAATGAAATAATGTAGGGGGCTGGCCCTGTGGCATAGTAGTTAAGTTCGCCGCACTCCGCTTTGGCAAGTTCGTGGGTTTGGATCCCAAGTGCAGACCTACACCACTCATCAGCCACTCTGTGGTGGCAACTCACATATAAAGTGAGGGAAGACTGGCAACAGATTTTAGCTCAGGGCTAATCTTCCTCAGGCCAAAAAAGGGGAGAATTGGCAACAGATTTTAGCTCAGGGCTAATATTCCTCATCAAACAAAATAAATAGTGTAATCAACGTAATAAGAACCCCAACTGCTAAGAAAATCATGAGATACTATTACTTTAGAAACCAGAACCTAGATCTGCTCAAAATGATTAAGGGTTACTCAAAACTGCCACTGGAGTTGCATAATGTTGAGTTTGAATCCCAGCAATGCCACTAATATGTGTGAACTTTGACAACTTCCATAAAGTCTCAAATTGTATAAGATAAAAAATTCTAACCCCCACCCAAAGGATTTTGTGAGGATTAAATGAGAAACTTATGCAAATCACTTGGCACAGAAGTTGGTAACTTGTCATCCCTCAATACTTGATGGCAATTCTCATCAATTCCTTTAGAATTAATAAACAGGCTTGAGGTGTTAGAATTCTCTAATAGATCCAGAAGCATATTCCAATCTGCTTAGTGTTTCCTAATTAGGTATTTTCCTAATACCTCGCAGATTTACTTCAGTTCTTTTCAAACAAGAATATGCGGTGGTGAACTCGGACATAAGAAATTACAGGATAACTGAAGGGCAGGTCCAGGATTATCAATTTTTCATAAAGATTAAGAGTGATGGGGAAGTTGAATAATTTAACAATTAAATAATAAGTTAAGAACTTTGCATACTATTTTAATATTAAGCCAAACATGAATATAATGTGGACTAGACTGCAAAACACACTTACTTTTTAAGGTAAAAATAACAGATTTCTGCGAATATTTGTATTTGCTGACAGACACTTGTAGCTATGCCCTCACACTGAATTTTAAGAAATACTACTAAGTATAAAACAGATCTGCTAAGAGGTATAAAATTCTGCTTTCTGAACACCTCTACATTGCTGATCCAATTTTTCAATCTTTCAATTTTCTTAACTCATTTTTTAAGAACTCGAGTATAAATGTCAATTTTGAATAAGACATAACTAAAATGACACCCTATAAACTAGACATATTTTAATGAATGTTTTAATTTTTAAACAATGTAAATAAAGCAAAGATATTAATGAATTCTACATACACTCTACTTACCTCTCTGACATTTATTTTCATGTTTTACAACAAAATTACCTGCATGTTGACTCTTTCAATCACACAAGAAAGGACGTGTAAAACATGCATCTTTGTGTCACATTCTGTAACTTGCTGCAGTAACTGAAAAAGTAGTGTGAACATGGTTTCCAAATACTGCAGACAAAAGAAAAAAAGGTTCTAAATAGAAATGTTAAAGACCTTTACATACAGACACAAAGAAATAAGAAATAAAATTAAATCATAATGTCAAAGTAATAAAAGACAAACAGCCAAAACCATAGCAACTAACCTAAACAACTTCCAACTGCTGAAGCTGCCAATATTCAGGACAGTGCTGCTTTTCCTTTACAGCTGCTAAACATGTGCATTTTAGAATTTAATTCATCCATAAACTGACTAGTGTTTTCAGGGGAAAACTATGCTTAAACTTTTTGTGTTTAAACTTTAAACTGCTAAGTAAACTGTTAATAGTGCCCTGTCATTGCTCTTCCACATATGCCTGCTGTTTTGCAACGTCTACTCACTCACGCAAAAGAACACCAATTATTGCCCTCACATATCAGCTCTCTGACGTGGCCCTTAGCATGTGCTGCATGGAGATATAAATTTCTGTAGATAAATACTTGTAATTCTAAGAATGACAGAATATTTCTTATTAGGAAATAGAAAACAAATATCCCAGCTCTTAACTCCTACATTACAAAAGTTATAATACAAATTATAGGATTATATTACAGCAAGAAGCCAGACACACAGAACATATATTTGTTCTGTGAGATATTTGTTCATTTTTACATAGACTGCTAAAACATATTTCTTTCATCCAAAGATACCTAGTGATTCTTTTATTAAAGAAAAATCTCGGCTCTACAAGCTTCCCCATCTATGGCCCCCACAACAAATACAGACATATTTTATCACAAACTTTCTTCTTGTACACTCCTCTTAAGAACAACAAATACTACCAGCCCAGTCTTATTACATATTTAACAAATGCTTACTAAGTACCAATTATATAAAAACACCATGCTAGGTGCTGGGGGGTAAGTGAAAAACAAAAAGATAAGTAAGACTTGGTATTCTGCTTTTCAAGTAATTTGCAATCTAGTGTAGGACAAACATATATACACAAACAACAGTAAAAGTAACAGACACACAAGAAATGACATTACTAGATGTTTTACAATTTTGAGAAAAGAAAAAGTTTAGCAGTCACCTCCAAAATAGATGACAAGATAGCTAAACAAAAACATGGAGTATAAAAGTGAACTGTTTCAAATAAGTTACCAATAAAAGTAATTACTTCCAAAACAATCTAATACACTTTTAAATTCAGTTTCAACAAGTAACAGATATAATTTCAGGTAGAAAACAACACAATATTCAAAAGACATAAGCAGAAACTGTCATAAAATCTAGAAACAAATATTCTTACCGGTAGAAACTGATCTGTTCTAAACTCAAAATCATCTACAGGTGAAGGGCAGTTAAGGAATACCGAGAATATAGGAGATTTATCACAATGAAATATATACAAAAACCAAATATAATAAGCCAACCAAAAATTAAATATTAAACTATCTCATAAATTCACAAAATAATTAACAATTTTAAAGTGGTGTTAAGATTCTTCACAACTAAGTATTTCAAAATTTTTTTAAGGATATTTAACTTCAGAGTTGTAGCTGTTTCAATACGAACCTAAAAGAAAGTACATCATGAATTTTGAATCATTCTAATACTTAACATCATTAATATCAAATGGCAAAACAATTATTCCAAATCACTTTCTATTTTGTTAAAATTAAAGATACAGAGCATATTAGCATCTAGACATAAAAGTACACTCTCCTTATTTAGCATGGGCTAGATAGAAAAATAAAGTAGTGTCTATTCCCACTCTTCTCAGTTTCCCATAATTTGCTTAAGGTGTCTTTAAACCAGAGGGTGCTTCCTGAAAGAAAAATAATTTGCCCTAAATTTAGGGAGAGGATGGGACTGAGAGAAAACAGTGTGAAAGTGATGCCAGAGAGAAAGGGAAGGTTGAGAAGCAGAGAGGAGAAGCAGGAAAATGAGGCAGGGTTGGGGAAGCTGGAAGATGTGTAAGTCAAGAGTGAGGGAGGAGAAAAGAAGAGGAGGAAGGAGGCAAAAGAACACAAATCCCCATCGGTCACCTCAATTACACGAAATGTTTGAAATAACCAAAAGACATAGTCTGAGATTTTCTAAATCTCAAAGTTCACAAATACAGCAAAGTCTGGACGAGCTCTTGACCTCCTCAAGTCATATTTTCTTTGTATATCAGCAGGTTACCTGGGCAAATCACATCATGACAGCATCATCCCCTCATTTTCTTTCAAGTTTTACCTGGACTTCATCAGCGACATCGGCACAGGCTACCAGACTTACAGTTTCCATGTAAAATACCATGAACTCAAGCCACGACTAAATTCTACATTCTACTTTGTAAAATAATATACCTAAAATTTTTATTTCCTGGCTAAGAGTCATTACTTCCTTAGATGCTACACTTCCCACATCAGTAACAGCAACTGGTGGGTTTTTTGCAGCCATTTTTCACAAAGAAGCAGTTTTAATCATTTTACAGGATCTTCTGATGACCTGAGATGCTGATTTAGGCACGTTCACCAAATGCTAAGTACTCTACTGCCAAATCTACAGATTCCAAGAGCCTAGAGTGCAGATGTTTTCTCACCTGCCTTTTCTTTTTATTGTCTCTAAAGGTAACATGAACATTTCCAGATTTTCAAATGATTTAACAAATTTGCTGATTAACACATGGAAAGCACTTTGCCAAGTGTTTTACTATGAAACAACCTAATGAAAAGATGGTATACTCATGCAATTAAAAATATTCAATAAAGAACTATTAACTCCCGCATTGTGTCGGGTGAAGAAAAAAAGCTGAGCAAGACACACCTAGCACTTGCCCACAGAAGGTTTACAATCCAGAAGGGGGAAAAAACCACCCAGGTATTACATAATTATTAATAAAAATAGCTAACTTGAAAAGCATAAGAACCGGATAATCCCCTTGAGGACATGGACTATTTCTAGTCATCTTAAAATTGTCAGCATTTAGTTCAGTATGAGGCACTGTGTTAATAATTTAATTCACAAACATCAAGACATGAAAGCCCCCCCAAAATGGAAACAAACTGCCTAAACACTAATCCCTAAATCACTCACTTTCCCTCCACAAAAGAACAGAAAAAAAAGAACCAGAGACACACTTGACCCATAACCATGACATCCATACAAATAAGTATAGGAAACAAAAGAGACACTTCAAGGAAAACTAGCTGCATTTTCTCTCCTAACAAAAGGAAGTCTGTGCAGTATTACAAGCAGAGAAAATGATAATGGATTGAGACGACTTGCCTACACTCTAATTTAACTGCAAGAATAGGAACCCAGAGCATAAGGGAAAACAAAAAGCACACAGAGTTTAAGAAAACAGAGGAGCATTTAAAATATGACAAATAAAAGTAAGAACAAAATTAGCTCTTCCTGAGCTATAAAAGAAATAGCAAGTATTTACCACATGGCATAGAGACAGAATGAATTTTTGCAGCAATTCATAAGTAATAGTCAAAAAAATGAGAACCTGAATTCACAGAATGAAGAGTTTGGGACTGTGACAGAAGACTGGCAGAAGACAATCTAGCACAATTCTTAGAACACTAATTTTTCAATAAATACTTGATAAATAAACGCAAGAAAACAAAACAAAACAAAAAATCTTCCTTTAAAAAGACTCTACACTGACTTTTCATAGAATAAATCCAGCCTTCCCAAAGGAGAATGAAATCCTAAGTATCCAGAATCAGATCCAGACTGTGAACTCAGTCTGTGAGTCCACCACACACCTCCAGCTGAAGCCTCAGAAAACTCCTGAGAAGATAACAAGCTAATTCCATACTGAGCCAAGCAAGTGCCATCAAGGTATCAGAAACATTGGAAGGACCCCAGAGAGCATGAGAGCAACAAAGGAATGAACGAGAAGAACCAAGGTCAACACGACTTCCAAAGAAGACTGCTATAAAGATAAAGGTCATGAGGCACTTCCGTGCCCAGCGTCAGAGAATGAGCCTTGGGATAACTGTCTAGCTTGGACTAGGCTAATGCCTGCCCACTTCCACAGCCAGCCCACGGCAATGAAGGCAATCCCACACACTAAAGCTGGTCGTCAGCCTGCCCATGAAGATGGCCGTTTCTTTGCTGGAAAGACAACAACCAGAGCACACCTTACCACCAAACCATAAACGTTCTGGTTGTACCCCAATTTACATTTTACACAGCCTCTCACAGGTTGAAAGAGTACACTAATGCTAATTTTTTTAGGAGCTTAGTGCTTGTTTTATTGAAGGTTGCATAAGTAACGTAAGTAAAACTTTTTAAAAAATTACTTGTAATTTCCAAAATTGAAAAATATAATTGGCTCAGAAATCTTAGAACCTAAAGAAGCCCAGTATATAAATAAAATATTCTAGTTAAAGAATCATCTGGGGTCCTAGGAAAAGAAAGTTCCTCTTACCTAAAATTTAGTCATTCTGTTTACACAGTGGTAGGAGCACTCAAACCTGAAACTTGCCATAAGCACCACACCTGCTAAGTAACATGTGCTAAGAGGGACGGAAGGGAGCATGCAGAAGCTATTTTTTTCAAATGGGTTTTTCAGTGAAGCACTGTAGCATTGCTGTCTTTATTAAAAAAAATAATAAAAATGGAATCTTACTTCACATCATGTCCAAATATAAATTCTGGGTGGAATAAAGAGCCAACGGTAAAGAAAATACATGTATTAAACAAGAAACAAAAAAGAATAAAGCAGAAAAAGTAAATCAATAGATCTGATTGCACTAAAATTAAAAACCTCTGCCCAAGACAGAATGAGAGTAGAAAGACAGAGAGATTCAACCGCAGTCATAATTTATTTCTTTAATAAAGTATTTGAAATATAAATGGAAAATTATTACAATGGAAATATGGAAAACTGAGTGGTAAGCACACAGGTGCTTGTTATGTTAGTCACTGAATTTTTCTCTTTCCTTGATATAATTCTTAACTTTTAAAAAGTAAAAAATTAAAAGCCTTAGGGCCTACAATGGAGAAAAGAAAGTCTCTTCAACAAATGGTGCTGGGAAAACTGGACAGCCACATGCAAAAGATTGAAAATTGACCATTCTTTTTCACCACACACCAAAATAAACTCAAAATGGATCAAAGACCTAAAGATTAGGCCTGAGACAATAAGTCTTTTGGAAGAGAATATAGGCAGTACACTCTTTGACATCAGTTTCAAAAGAATCTTTTCAGACACTATAACTCCTCAGGTGAGGGAAACAATACAAGGAATAAACAAATGGGACTTCATCAGACTAAAGAGCTTCTTCAAGGCAAGGGAAAACAGGATTGAAACAAAAAAACAGCTCACTAATTGGGAAAAAATATTTACAAGCAACTTATCCGACAAAGGGTTAATCTCCATAATATACAAAGAACTCACACTGCTTAACAACAAAAAAACAAACAACCCGATCAAAAAATGGGCAGAGGACATGAGCAGACATTTCTCAAAAGAAGATATGAATATGGCCAATAGACACATGAAAAGATGTTCATCATCACTAATCATCAGGGAAATTCAAATCAAAACTACACTAAGATATCACCTTACACCCGTTAGATTGGCAAAAACATCCAAAACCAAGAGTGACAAATGTTGGAGAGGTTGTGGAGAAAAAGGAACCCTCATACACTGTTGGTGGGAATGCAAACTGGTACAGCCACTATGGAAAACAGTATGGAGATTTCTCAAAAAGTTAAAAATAGAAATACCCTATGACCCAGCCATCCCATTACTGGGTATCTATCCTAAGAACCTGATATCAGAAATCTCAAGAGTCCGTTGCACCCATATGTTCATTGCAGCATTATTTACAATAGCCAAGACGTGGAACCAACCTACATGCCCAGAAACTGATGATTGGATAAAGAAGATGTGATATATATACACAATGGAATACTACTCAGCCATAAAAAAAGACAAAATTGGCCCATTCACAACAACGTGGATGGACCTCGAGGGTATTATGTTAAGAGAAATAAGCCAGTCAGAGAAAGACGAACTCTATATGACTCCACTCATAGGTGGAAGTTAGTATATTGATAAGGAGATCTGATCGGTGGTTACCAGGCAAAAGGGGGGGTGGGGGGAGGGCACAAAGGGGGAAGTGGTGTACCCACAACATGACTAACAAAAATGTACAACTGAAATCTCACAAGGTCGTAATCTATCATAACATTAATAAAAAAAAAAAAAGATGCTAACATCACTAATCATAAGAAAAAAGCAAATGAAAACTACAAAGAGATATCACCTTATACCTACTAGGATGGTTACTATTAACAAAAAATCTCCAGAAAATAACAAGTGTTGGCAAGGATGTGGAGACATTAGAACCCTTGTACAGTGTTGCTAAGATAGTAAAATGGTGCAACCACTAGGAAAAACAGTATGAAATTTTCTTTAAAAATTAAAAATAGAACTACCATATGATACAGCAATCACACTTCTGGATCTATACCCAAAAGAATTAAAAGCAGGGTCTCAAAGAGATATTCTTACATCCATGTTCACAGTAATACTATCCACAATGGCCAAGACATGGAAGCAATCAAAAGAGCCATGAATGGATAAAGAAAATCTGGTATATACACATAATAGAATAGTATTCAGCCTGAAAATGGAAGGAATCCTGTTACGTGCTGCAGCATGGACCAATCTTGAGGACAGTAAGATAAGTGAGATAAGCCAGTCACAGAAAGATTTTTTTATAGTATTTCATTTCTATGAGGTATCTAAAGTAGCCAAATTCATAGAAACATAAAGTAGAATGGTGGTTACAAGGTGTAGAGGGAGGGGGAAAAGGGGAATTGTTGTTTAATGGGTGTCGAGTTTCAGATTTGTAAGATGAAAAAGTTCTGGTGATCTGTTTCACACCAATGTAAATATACTTAACGGTATATTTGAAAATGGTTAAGATAGTAAATTTTTAAGGTTTTTTTTAACACAATAAAAAAATTAACATTCTAAAAAAAAAAAAATTAAAAGCCTTCCTTTCTGAAAGAATGAGTTAGAAATAAGCTTAGAAGTAAAAAGTTTCAAAGTAGTAGTTAGCTTAAACCTAATCAAATTTTCCCAACATTTATTACAAAAAGTTTCCAAATACTGTAAAACTATAAATGCTTGCTCATGCCTAGATCAAGTTTTAGTTTATAAAATTTGGATGTCTCACACTAGTAAATCCAAATTGCTAAACACTGAGAAAAAGTTACAATATTTCAAGTAAACCAAAAACATTTCACTCTTTGCACTATATTCCCCCAGATCAAACAATAACATTAAAACTGTCATCAACTACTGGAGATAGAGATGTAGTCTACCCAGTGGCCTCTGATATATCATTTATGGAGCCCTTCCCTAACTGGAGAAGTTGCTTTCTCCGGTTGCTGCACTATTTCTACTCTGTCGTAGTTGGTCTCATACATAACTGTAAGACGGGAAGCCACACAGACAACTACAGTAGCTCAGGATTAAATCTATCTCAACTCCATAAGAGCAGCACTCAAGCAAGACAATGCCGATTCTGAAAGCGAGAGAGGATTTAGATTCATGTGTATGTGTATTACATACAAATGCATGTTTATATGTTTGTACATATGTCTACAAGTTTGTACATTGTTGCATATATGTATGTGAGTATAAAGTATCTTCCAACATTTCATTAGCCAGCATTTTTCATAGGTTGAAATTAAAGCAGTATCTCTTACATACTCTCGATCTTAAATGTACTCTAAAAAAAAGGGGTGGGCAGGCCAAAGTAAGCAACATTAACTTAGTGCCTTACTACCAACGTTGTCTTCTTAAGAAGTAATATCAAAATAATTCGGCAGGATAAAACAATCATACCAGATGTAAAAATGAGATGTAGCCACCAGAAGATGTACAAGAAAAGGGCAAAAGTTGAACCTACAGCAACATTTCCTCAATGTATTCCTTGGATATTAATGTATTTGTCATCTTGAATAATCACAATGCCAATGTACACTTTAAAGGCTCTGATCAGTCCTATAGTAAAGAGGAGTATTTGAACACTTAGTCCAGTGTTTTCCAAATTTACCTGGCTATGAAACCCTTTCTCTCCAATAACGCTTGTTTATATGTGATAGAATTAATGTTCAGCTTTTAAAACACTGACCTAAATAACTCATTTTTCTCTTCATTTCTCTCTTAATAGACTCATTAAAAAAAAAGTGTATGATCCAAGGAGTTTCTCTTTCTCCCAAAGAAAACTTAACTGAAATTTAATCTTTTGTAACACTTTCATAAAGCACTTAATGTCTTCTCTCTGATACCACTGACAACATAGCAAATAATATTTCCAACTAAGAAAACAAAAATTAAAATCTTATGTCTTTATTCTAAAGCTACTACAAAAGTAATTCTAGCAAATAGTAATCTTAGAAACAGCTATGTTTCATTAATAAACTTCTAAGAATTTAAACATGGTAAAATAAAACTGAATTCCTTTGTAACTTCTCATGCTTAATTATTTAATTATAGAATTATATTTAAATTTTCAATTATTTACACAAAGTAAATAATATTGAAGTAAAAACTCCAAAGATCAGTTCTATTCACCTTTGGAATGTATCACGCTCCTCCAAGAGATTTATCTTTCTAATTACATTTTCTTTCACTGAACATTAAAAGTAGTTTATATGATCGCGGCACATGTGTAAAAACAAGAAAAGTATGGCCCAAGCCTTTGCTGAAAAACAGACTAATCAGGTGGGTTCAAAATTTTTTAAAAGGGGGGCATGCTGAGACATGATTAAATAAGCTCTTAGCATAATTTAGGGGAAAAAATCATTTAATTTTATCTAAAAAAATTTGAAATGCAGAAAAAAGACAACTGGATTCACTTTTTTTAAAGACTATGCTGGAGTCAAATATAAGCCTAAGACAAAGAAAAGGTATATTAAGTCATGAATATATTCACTTAGGCATAAAATAAAACAATGGTGGGGAAAAAATATTTTATACAATGCTGAACTTCTTAAAAAAAAACCTCTGAGTAACTGAAGTATATAATAAAGCAGCAAACTTACTGCTTTGAAGAAAAATAAAGCAACAAAGAAGGCATTATCAAATTTAAGACTATTATGTGAACAAGAATATACATAAAGAAAAAATCCTAAAAGAAACAATTCCAAAGGCTAAACAAAAAACTCTCAAATATGAGAGACAAAGAAAGAACCAAAAGTAAGGGTGAACTAGATCATGGTACTATCTCAAATGTAAGAATGACAAATTCTACCCTGAACAAGAATATGTAAGCTATAAAAGGATCTTTATAAATTTTTTTTATTCTTACTAAAAAATTATAAACGATTTTAGAATCAAAGGACTCTCCTCCGTCAAATCAAAATGCTCACCAAGGAATAATGACAGCAGTCAAAGGCCACCAACATTCCAAAGAGAAACAGGAACCATATCTGTATCTGAAGTTTAACATAGGCTAAACGAAAAATAACTTTTCTAAGACATTTAAGCAACATACCACTAAGTCCTGATCTTGAAGCAAGTTACAAATTGCCTCATATAACATGGGTCTTAAGTCAGACTTGAATTTCACAGAAATCCACTGACCGATGAGCCAAATCACCCTGCGTCGCAATGGCTTATACCTAGACAGAAAAAAATCATGAAATTAAAATGTTAAATATTTTAAGAAGTTTATTTCACTTAGTATATTTCATCATTTAAATCTAAAACGTACTAAGAAAGCAATCTACATTTTTCAGATGAAAGTTTAAAAGCTAGTTCTAAATGTACCACAGTATAAATACTAACAATGTTCTGATCTAAAAAACTGAAAATTCTTAGCCAGATATATTGTAAATTTGATTATTCTGTATTAAAGAACTGTAAGAAAGATATGTAGATAACAACCAAATCAATTTCTGTTCCTACATAATCAAAGACAGTTAATCCAAACAGGCATAACTAGCTAATGTTCCAAACCCTAAGGCCAGGAAGCCCCCAAAACTAATAATAAAGGAGCTTCTGTATTCAACTTTCCAATTCCAATTCTGTTAATCTCATAAAGATTATTTTCAGAATACTGTGAGAGATTTCTAGACTTACATAAAATATTCATATAAATTTACACTGATTTCAGCTAAGTGCTCTAATTTTGTATGAGGTGTCCAATTATATAAAGTGACAGATTATCAAAAATAATGATTTATATTTTAAAAGTTGTAAAATATTTGCAGTAACGTGTACATACATTTCTTTTTCTATGGTCATCTTTGCTAAAGGAAATGAAGGTTCTTTAGGCAAAGAGAAAAACCTCAAAGCTATAAACAATTGTGTGCAAAAATTCCACCCACAAAGACTCTTCTTGATACTATATAAATTTTAGTGGCAAGATGATATTTATTTCTGGGTGTAAATGAAATAAGCTAATGAACATACCATAATTTTTAGAAAATTACAATCTCATAAGATGATCAAGTACACAGAAAGAATTGCCCATTAAAGTTGCAAAAAATGGGGGCCAGCCAGGTGGTGTAGTGGTTAAGTTCACGCACTCCACTTTGGCAGCATGAGGTTCACCAGTTCGGATCCTGGGCACGGACCTACATATCACTCCTTAACTCATGCCGTGGTGGCATCCCACATAGAAGAATTAGAAGGACTTGCAGCTAGGATATATACAATGATATGCTGGGGCTTTGGGGAGAGGAAAAATAAGACAGAGAGAGAGAAAGAGGAAGAGTGGCAACAGATGTCAGCTCAGGGACAAGTTTCCTCACCAAAAAAATTCTGTGAACTCTGAACTCTGTTTACTTTGTTAAGGAAAAAAAAAAAGTTGCAAAAAATGTTAAGTATTCCCCGCCCTCAAAAAGTTTATAACATACGTAAAAGAATTAAAGAACACAAAGCTGTATACTAGGATTTTAGAACGGCAAGAGAGAAGAGTGGACGGGAGAATGGGATTTGAACAGCCTTTAAGATAAGCAGTATTTTGGGCAGAAAATTGAAAAAACGCCATTTCAAGGGATAGGGACTGTTTGAACAAAGTCACAGATGTAAAAATAAACACTTATGTACAGTAAATGAAGAAACCACAAAACCATCAATTTTGGACTGAGATCTTTGAGATTACCACATTCAACATTCTATTCCAGACAAAGAGCATGAAGCTCAGAAAGGTCAAATTCCAAAGCCATAGTCACTTCTGGGCAGAGTTAAGATTAGGGGTCAGTTTGTTCCTCAAAGTGTAGTCCCTGGATCTGCAGCATCACTACCCTGGAAGTGTGACAGAATCACACACTCTAACCCAGAGAACCTGTAGTTTTTGTTTGTTTGTTTGTCTGTGTGTTTGAGGAAGATTAACCCTGAGCTAACATCTGCCACCAATCCTCCTCTTTTTGCTGAGGAAGATTGGCCTGAGCTAACATCCATGCCCATATTCCTCTACTGTATATGTGGGCCGCCTACCACAGCATGGCTTGATGAGCAGTGCTAGATCCACAGATGGGATCCGAACTGGTGAACCCCGCACCGCCAAAGTGGAGCACGGGAACTTAACCGCTACACCACCAGGCTGGCCCTGAGAACCTGAATTTTAACAAGATCACTAGGTGATTCACAAGCATATTAAAGTTTGAGAAAAACCAGTCTATATCAGCTCTCTCCAAAAGAAATATAAGGCAAGCCAAGTATGCAATTTTAAATTTGTTAGTACCCATATTAAAATAAGTAAAAAGAGACAGGTGAAATTTTAATAATACTTTTACTTATCTCAATATATCCAAAATATTATCATTTCAACACATAATCAATCAACACATATTTTACACTGTGTTAGTTTTTAAACTTGAATTTTAATTAAAATGAGAGCCATTTCCTCAGTTGCACTACGTACATTTCAAGTACTCAACAGCCATATGTCCTAGGTGCTGTACTAGACAGCATAGGTGTAGAATAAATAGCCTCTAGGGTTTAAGGACAATCAAACCACATATTTATCTCCCTACTGAAGGCTTTCTCTCCATCAGAGGTTCAGTAGCTCATTGAGGGCAAAGCCATAGGCCATCTCTCTCACCACTGGCTCCACAGAACATGGCAAATTCCAAGTGTTGAAAATATCTATTGATTAGCTAAATGACAGAATAACTGAATGGATAAATAGCTACTTATTGGTCAAAATTACTTTTAAAGCATCTCTACCTCTACAATTTTATGGCTCTAAATATTTATTAAACGATCCATATATGGATGGCCTTCTACTCAGCATTAAAGTAGTCAAGAAACGTCAGCTGATCTATGACCATATGCTGAGCATTCTGATAGGTACCACACTACAGAAAACAAATCAACAGAAGTGCATGATTCAAAACAAGAACAAAGTCTCTTGGAATGTTTTTAAGTCTCTACTTTTAAACTAGGAAAAAATTTATAAAAGCTATGAAAGATCTTTGCCTTCCATTTTACTCATTCAGTATCTGAAACTAAAATAACTAGGCAAGTACTTAAACATATATGAAACATAAGAATTGCGCAAAAGTTCTCCTAAACGTCAGATCTGTACTACTGAATTAGGCACCTCAATATGAGCCTAAAGTGTATCCAAACGCTTTGAGCTACAATGTCTCCACATCCTACTCTACCCTCTCCCAAAAGACATGCCGTGTGCTCTGTGTGATCCCAAGGCGGTCACCTCTTGTGGATGTTACTCTGGTTAGGCTACTTCTGACACCAAGCCTAGCCCCTGCTAAGTCTCCAACTGGCTTTCTTTTGTACACATTTTCTTTCTAGATTCAGAGACCTCCATCTTCCCTTACCTTTGCATAAAATTTCCTCCTGCAAACTATCTTCTCTAACATCAAATACTTCATACACGTCACAATTCACATTTGAAATAACATAACAAACTGCTTTGCTTATTTTTCAGTTGTAAGATTCACAAGTCTCATTCCTTTCTACACTACACACGATCAGCTAAGTCATACAATGACTTTCTTCTAATTTTAAGCAAATTTAACGCCTTTTTGTCTTCATTAGAAAAATAAACAAGGTAAAAGAAGTGTATAATAAAGTTTTATACTTGCCTATTGTGAATGACTTGTAATTCTGGAAGAAGTTGGTTTTTAAACCACTGATCAAAATCAACACTGTCAAACAGCTCATAAGCCGCTAATCCAACAGCATTATACACTAAGAAGAAGATTTGAGAGGAAAATAATTTTAATTTCAGACACTGGACCAACTGCTCAGCATCCTTGTGTAAGAAACTAGGCCTTAGGGACTACTTTGAAACATATAAAGGGAAATCTACAATATGTTAATCAGGGAAATTATTTTAAACAGACATTTTAGAAACATTATTTAAGTTACTTTATGTTTTTCCTAAATACTCCTTAGTGCTTTCAAACAGAAAATTACATTCATTTAAAAATATTCAAGTCAAATTACAAAAATCATAAAATAACATCTGCTTCCAAATGGCTGGAATACTTTATGATCTGGTCCCTACTTACCCTCACTCCAGCCTGATCTCTCACCACAACCCCTTAACCTCTCTGTTCCAATTAAACCAAAATACTTCAGTTCCAAACCTAACTGTGCTTGCTCCTCTTCCCTTCAAGCTTTTGTATATACTGCTCCTTCTGCCTGGAACCGTCTTCCCACACTGCCCCTCCCCCTGCTAACTCCCACTTACCCTTGTGTTCTCCCGTTACACTTCCTTAGGAGACTTTCCCTGGGCACACCAAAACTCCCTTGTGGTTTGCCACAGTACTACCTCATTCTCACCTTTTTTGGCATTAATCAACTGGTACTCTTATAATCAACTGTCTGCTTACTCAGGTTTACCTCCCTCCCAAGACAGTTCCTGCATTTTGGGCACCCTTGAATCCCAACTTTCCCAGCATAACACCTACCACAAAGCAAACACACCATCTCCTGAGGAAACAAATGTTTCTAAACCATTTTAGTTTAACATACCAGCATCTTTGATTAATAGTGCATTCATATCTTCCACATTAGTGGGCCCTGAAAAAACAAATATCAGTAAAGGTAAATAAACCTAGTTTTTAAAAGATATTTCATTTAAACTCAATTTGTTAGTTTCTCGATTCAGTTAAGTACAATATATTTTGTGATATTAAATACTCATATAGGCATAAAGGGAAAGTCTAAGTTTTGTTATCGTCACCATTAGAAAATAGAGGTACAACATCTAAAGCCATATTACAGTTTTAAAAATCATTATAACACATTTGAAAAATATTATGTCAAACAACATTCTAGAAAAATATATGCCACAAATTGTTAACTATTATATTACACTCTGATTATAAAAGAAAATTCTTAAAAGAAAAAATAAAAAGATGAATACCACAACAGAAAAAACAAACAAACAAAAATAAGAATAGGTAATTTACACAAGAAGTTCTAAACAAAAAATAAACCAGGTCATGACAGTATATTAAAGGATGACAATAAAATGAAAGGTACAAACAGAAAAGTGATAGCCATTACATAATATGGAAACTTTAGAATAAAAAGTTGGCAGTCTCTGCACTACTATCCAGAAAGAACACTATGGTTAAGACATAAAAAACACAGTTTACTTAAGAAGTACATTTCTTTACAATAGAAAGATTTCTGCCAAGCTTATCAAAGCATTTTTCTGCTGTTAAAAATGAACTCTTAAGCTCACTAGTCTAATAAGCTAAAGTAAAGTACAGCCCTAAATAAGCAAATTGTTCCAGAAAGAAAACTAACTAAACTCTGAAATCAATGAAAACCTTACCAGCACACAGAAAATTATCAGTGTAACCGAAATAGCTTACAGACTTTCCTACACTGGTTTAAAAAAAATACACAGGAAAAAACAGAAATAATATTCTAAACTCAACAAAAAGGTAACTTAGGCAGTATAACTATTATCAAATTTAAGAATGCGTAATCCTGCATTAAGAAATTCAGCTGTACATTAGAAATCAATCTACACAAAAATACAATTAACATTCAAATTATCTTTAAAAATTAACACAGTAAAATTTGACTGACAGCTCATTTTTTCCCTTGGTTTATAATTTATGCAGGGACACTATTAAGCTTTTGAGAGAACAAAAGCCTAAAGAGTGAGCTACCCTCCAACAACTTGAAACAAGATCAGGAACCTCCTTCCCTACAGGAGATCTCTTGCTGTTACTTCCTTAGATCACCACCTCCTCAATCCTTGATGCCTTACAGTGTGATCCTGCCCCAACCAACTAAATAATCTACTGTCTCTGAAGATTCCACTGCCTTCTGTCTCTTACAGCAGCGGACTTCTGACAACATGCTCTTCTCCAGGATTCACGGGCACACTTCTCTTCACACTTCTGAGACAGCTTCTTACCTCACTTTTTTGCAAGCCCTTCACCTCTTCATATCCCTAAAGGTGGGAAGTCTTAGGTTCTGTCTTTAAACATCTTTTCCTCTCCCAAGGTTCCTTACATATACACTCCGAAAGTATACCTCTATCTCCAACCACTACTAGTAACTGCTTTCCCTGTCATGAAGACTCTAGAGTTCAGGATCAACTTTGATCACTTTTCCTCACCCAGCGCAATCAGCTGTCAAGAGTCAATCAAAAATTAGCTACTGAGTGTGCCAAGAATCGGGAATAATGTGTGAACAAAACAGATGTGATCAAGCCTGCTCCCTGGAATGTACAGTATAAAAGAAAGTCAGAAATGATAAATCATTGTTAATAGTTAAATAATTACTTGTATACCAAGTGTGATGATAAAGTGCTAAAAATTTCACTTCATCCCTCTTAAATCCATCATCTTCTTTCCATTCCCACTGCCACCATTCTGAGGCTAATATGCTAACCTCTTCTCCCACTACTTCTCACATGCTCCAGATAGACCACTTCCCCAAGCAATATACTTGCCTGCCTGCTATTTTGCTTAGGCTACTCGTATGTTGACAATAGTAAAATCTAACGCTCACATTCGAGGCCTGTCTCAAGGCCTTCTTTTGTGAATTGCTCATTCTTGTTCTCTATCCTGAAGGCCACTCCTTCAGAAAAGAACACATTCTATTCTGTCTTCCTCAAATTCATATCTACTATATGATCTAGAAAACAGTGCACTGCACATAGCGGACATTCCAACTATTTCAACTGAACATTCATTAATAGATGAATCAAAGTATCACTAAGTATTCCTCACCTTGAAGTGTCTGCATCATTTCTAGAAGTACAGGAGTAAGAGTCTGGTTATATTCATGGAATATATCTATAAATAGTACTTCAGTGCAAGGCTGGAGGGAAAAAAACACAAATTTCTGATGAAAATAATGGTATACTGTACTGATTAACTCTACAATAAAGAAAAAAAATATTCATTCTTAAAACCCTAAAACTCTGAAAATGTTTCTAATTCTTGATTTTTTAAAAAAGTAGATTACTAGTTTTTGTAAACACAGTGGGAAATAATCAAATTATAATAATTTAATTCATAACATCTAGAAAGTTTATTTCTCCATTCCAATTATTTGGTATTATGCATTTAAAAATGCAAAACTAAAGAGAGAAAATGATTTACATTTTTAATTAATAATTCTTTAAATTAAAAAAGCAATCTGTAGCCACATTCATTTATAGATTGAGTATATACATGATTGGCTGTCCAGGAATTAATATGTTAAAAAGTATATATCTTCTTAGCAATGACATAAAAAGTAACAACAGCAACTCATAAATTCAATTCACCACACAGAGTAGTATTTCTTTTAGTAGACACAAATAGTAACAGAAATCACAGTGTTAGCTACAGAAAAAGGATGATTCATTCTGGTTCGTAAAGGTACTGAATCACCAGATGTTTCATTATATAAAGGAATTATAATTAAATTTTGAAAGTGTTCTGCTTCCTGTTTAAAAAGGAATCTTACAGGTATACATACTCAAATATGTAATAATGAAATACATCATCTCAGATATTTACTTCAAAATAATCCAAGTTGGGGGGGAGGTGCTAATATGAAATAAGATTAGCCATGAGTTGATAACTGATAAACTAGGTTTTAGATACAGACTCATGATATTATTCTATTTTTTAATATATTTGAAATTTTCTATATGAGAAAGTTTTAAAAATTAAAGCAGTGAATTTTTAAAAAAAATTTTAAAGCAATTTTTCTGATTTACAATCTCATTTTCTATGTAAACTTATGAAACTAAAAACACTAAGATACATGTTTAGAAAAATAATGGCAAATTATGTAAACACAAGTCTTCACAAAAAGAACTGTTCAAAGACCACATCTGATCAATCTCCCTCAAATGTTGGTCATATCAATAAACACGTTTAAAAAGCATTCTATAACTAAAAAGCTATGGGCTGATCTCTGAGAATCACAGTAGGTAGGAAGAGAAATAATGTATCAAAAGATGCTTTATAATCACAGAAATAGGATGGAAAACACCAAAAAGAGGTAGCTTTCACTTTCAAGAACATTTTCTATTTGTGCAATTACAATTATTTCCCAATCAACTGTACTGCAAAATGAATAAAAATTCAGTTTGCAAACCCCAAAAAACATTTTTCAGATTAAATTTCATAATTTAAGTACTTTCCTCTCAAATGTCAATTCTTGCAATTATAGATAGTTTTCTATCTGTGTAACAATGTTTGGAATCTTCAATAGAGTACCATTCTCTACTATGAGTTACAGAAGCATTAAGCTTCTCCCTACCAATTTTTCTCTCAATTAATACTTACCCTCAAACTGTATTTCCAAGAATCTCCTCCTGTTTCTTCCACTGCTGCAATTAAAAATATGACAAATGATGCTTTCCAGAAATGCAATAATGATGTTTCCAAAATCTTAGTTTGGAAAACAAATATTTTAAGTAATATCTGTATAATATTTCTGTGAATTTGTTAAACATAACACTGAAAGCAAATCCTCCAGAACAGAAGGCCTTACACACACTTCTTTACTATAAGCCATAGATCACATGTGTTATCTATAGATCACATGTGTGGATATCACAGTCACCTATCAAGTGCTTATATCCATAATCATCCCCACTTTCATTACTAATTCTGTATAGAGGAAAGCTCACCGCACCTGTCACTTCCAGGGTATCTGATATTATGACACACTATAGCTACAATCCTGAGAACCATTTTATTTCAATACAATAATGTTTTACAAGTTAAAATGAATAATCGCACTTTCCATACATTTCCTATATTTAAAGTAAAATACTTTAGAGACTTAAAAATCTAAGGATTCAGTGTTTCATGCTGTATTATTACATATACTGCATAAAAAAAGCAATATGAAACAAGATTTTTAGCTAAGAGAAAAAGCAAAAACAAAAGAGACACGTTGTATAGTGTAGTATTTTCTAAATGAACTAAAATTATTTTTAAATGACAAAAAGAAGAGGAAAATAAGTCTTCCAAAATGTTTAAGGTGTTCTTAAAACATTTCCTAATAAATATATATATATATATATACATATGTGTATAACCACACAAGGGCACCCAGCCAAAGGGACGAGTGGAGGCTAAAATATACCTACGTCTGACCACAGCAAAAGTGATTCACACACAGGAACTATCTTCACATACAAGCACTTTATTAGACACATAATGCCTTGATTTACTGTACCAAGGCCCTGGAGAGATTTATCCTATGTACTACTAAAATTCAAAAAGATAAAAAGATCTCCTGTAAAAACATTTTAACCATCAAAAAATTAATTTAAATTAAAATTTAAATAGATAACCCATTCAGTAATTCAGAAATTTTCATCTCCAAATTTCTTTCTGAAGTAAAAATTTCTACAAATAAAAAATAATATGGTCAACAAAAAAAAAATCAAACAATCTGATCAAAAACTGGGCAGGGAATATGAACAGACATTTCTCCAAAGAAGATATAAGGATGGCCAACAGACACATGAAAAGATGCTCACCATCACTGATCATCAGGGAACTGCAAATCAAAACTACACTAAGATATCACCTTACACACGTCAGAATGGCTATAATCGCCAAGACAAAAAATAACAAATGTTGGAGAGGTTGTGGAGAAAAAGGAACCCTCATACACTGCTGGTGGGAATGCAAACTGGTGCAGCCACTATGCACCAGCCACTATGGAAAACAGAAATACCATATGATCCAGCCATCCCACTAGTGGGTATCTATCCAAAGAACTTGAAACCAGCAATTCAAAGAGACTTATGCACCCCTATGTTCACTGCAGCATTACTCACAATAGCCAAGATGTGGAAGCAACCTAGGTGCCCATCAACTGATGATGGGATAAAGAAGAAATGGTATATATACACAATGGAATACCACTCAGCCAAAAAAAGGGATAAAATCATCCCATTCACGACAATATGGATGGACCTTGAGGGTATTATATCAAGCGAAATAAGCCAGATGGAGAAAGACCAACTCTTTATGACTCCACTCATACGTGGAAGATAAACACATGGACAAAAACAACAGATTAGTGTTACCAGGGGGAAGGGAGGTGGGGAGTGGGTACAAAGGGTGAAAGGGCACACCTATAATATGACTGACAAATAATAACGTACAACTGAAAGTTCACAGTGTTGTAAACTATCATAACCTCAATAAAAAAACTACTGAAAAAAATAATATGGAATGAATCACATAGTAGAAACAGATCTGACAATGGAAACAAACAATTAATTTTATATTTGTTTTAAACTACATGATACAGTCATAAGAACATCTAAAAATTAACAAAATCTCTCTCCAGAGAAAATTAGATATATTTGAACAAGTTACTCATTTTCTCCTTCTCGGTTTGATCTAACGGCTAACAAAGAGAGGAGGATAAGTTAATTTTTAGAAATCAAAATTCTCAGATCAAAACTGCTATATTAAAATACAAAGTTATTATACTTATCATTCAAATAGATTATATCCATTTATGGAAGGGGGAGAAAAACATGCAAAAACTGAAAATCGATTCTTACTAAAGCCTTCTGGGTCTTCTTCCCACATTGTCAGTTCTTCTTCAGTTAAGAGAAAATAATGAGAGACTAATCTTCTACATATTTCTGTCAAAGTGGGATATGTAAAGAATGCCATCTTAATCTTATGAGCTTCAAGAGTTTCAGGACTGCTATCTAAAAAAATAAAATTTCCAAATTAATTGTGCAGACAAACATTCTACCCAAGTTGGATTATGTAACTTAAATAAATTAAAAATACCACATCTTGAGAGAAAAGGTATAGTCGTGAACAAATTTTCATTTTCATTATGGACCAATCTCAACGAGACGCTTTTCTTATTTCATACCACACACACATCAGTCTTGCTTCTGTCTTACACTATAGCTTGTACATTACCATACTATATTATCACACCATACTGAAAGGACTGACTGACATCTCTCTCTCTCTCCTATAAGACTTCCTCATTTATCTCAGTACACATGCCCATTAATGAATCCCAAATAATATAGCAAACAATTTAACCTGCCTAGAAGCATCCTCGCTTTATATAAAGTCAGAGAAAACTTTTAACTATTCAAATAAATACAGCCTAGAACATGAGCTGAAGTGGTTGCTGTAGTACTTGATTCTTAACATCCCTAGGCTTCAACCGATCTTCTACTGTCCTACAAAAGACAATCTACCAAATGCATTGTATGGTTTTTAAAAGCTAGCATTCGCATATTAAAGACCCTTATCTTTATCTTTATTTTATGTCCCAGAAATATTTTACTTTTCAGACTTAAATAATTTCAAAAAAAATCACATACAAATAGCAATTACTTCAGTCAGATTAAAATAAGGAAACGAAAGAAATAAAACTACCAGTAAAGCATTACCTTCAAAATTTTTGGATGGCTTGTAAGCATAATTTTTGACAATCATCTTAATAAGATTCATGCATTGGACAATGAATCGTTCAAATGTAATGCCTTCACCAACTTCTGTAAATACATAGCTTACAGAAAATTCCAGTGATCTCTGAATTAGAGGAGTAAACGAAAAGGGATGCTGATCCAAGAAGTCCAAAAGCTATAAAGAAAAAAATTAAGAATTACTTCTCCAAATTCATCTAAGAATATAATCATCCATAAGTACCTCAAGTTATAACTTGCTAATAAACGTTTACTAAGTTTTAAACTTTGGTGGAAAGTCTGTGAATATACAGTTTCACATGTAATATACATGTTATATACTTCTTGGGGTACATCATATAGTGTGGATTATATCAGATTATATCTCATAACAAGAACTTTCTATTATATTTGCAGTACAGGGTCCAAAATAGACCCACTTCATAATTAATTTGGTAACAATGGGTAAATATGACACAAAAAGTATAAGTATACAAAAGATAGGCCTTTAAAAGGTAATAAAGGCAAAGAATCAAAAAAAATTATCCTGCTTTTCCTGCATGAACTGTATTTCGATGTATCAAATAGTTGATGAGACAGATCTGTTCTTTACAGAGGAATTCCAGCTAATAAATGCAAAAGGAATAACAGAATTAGAATGCTATCATTTTGTAACTCCTATGCAAACAAGGGATCTAGGTCATAATCATCAATGGCTTCTAAAATCAACAGGGTAAAGGCTCTTGAGAAACTTTATAATGGACAGCTCACTTATCAATTTTAGACAACCAGACATTGTGTATCTCCTGATGTGATACAATACGAAATACAGGGCACCACCTGTAAAGCATTCTGGTCATCCTCACCCTCCTCCACGAACAAAAAAGCCTGAAGGTGATCAAGCCTCTATACCTAACTACAAATTTATAAGAACTATGGGAGGAGGAGTATGGAGACAAAGGAACATGTTAAATAATACATCGGGATGCAAGCAGCCAAATCCAAAACATGGAAAATTCTACAGAAAATGATATGTCACCTCAACAAATAAATAGCAAGGGGAAAAAAACATGGACTGACACTATTGAATCCTGATTCAAACAAACCAACTATAAAAAATTTATGAGAAATCTGAAAACTGACTAAAAAGTCATTCCTACTTTTTAAATGTGATATGGTCTTATGTGTTTGGGTTTTTTTAATCCTTTATCACTTAAAGACACATATTGAAATATTTACAGATAATACTATATGATATCTGGGATTTGCTTTAAAACCAACAGCAAGGAGGGAAAGAAGAAGAAACAGAGAGACAAAACAGAATTGACCATAACCATCTGTTGATAATTGCTGAGGATGAGTGATGACCTCATAGGCACTCAAAGTTATTCAATTCTATCTGGAGGCAGTTTGAAATGTCCAGATTTTAAAAGCTTTAATAAAGTCATAGAGATCATAAATATGAATTTCATAAATGAAATTATGAACACTGCAGAGCCCCACTAACGAACCATATCATCTTATTTTACTTTGCTTTGTATTTTTTGTTTTTAAGTTAAATGATATGAGTCAATTTTATACCAGATCTTGGAAGATTAGGTGAGCTTTTGCTGTTGAGGCTATTTGGAATGTGAGAGTTGGAAATAAAGACAACTGAAACCAAAGGTTACTGCTACCTGACCACGAAAATAAGAACAGCTCACTTCTACTCCCCTTTTCCCCTCCCAAGGAACATATAACCTCAATCCTGTTAATTAACCTTCAATGAAACAGGGAAAATAGGCTACAGATTTAGATATTGCCACCTGTCTTAAACTACCTGTTTTGGTGCAACACAGTTTTCAAACTAGGTCTTCCTGAATGCTATACTCAAATTCTTTACACTTCTCCCAACCTTCCAAGCTCAAAATTTCACAAAAACTGGGGCCAGCCCAGTGGCACAGCAGTTAAGTTCGCATATTCCACTTTGAGGGCCCAGGGTTCACTGGTCCGGATCCCAGATGCAGACCTACACACCGCTGTCGAACCATGCTGTGACACATGTCCCACATATAACATAGAGGAAAATGGGCATGGATGTTAGCTCAGGTCCAGTCTTCCTCAGCAAAAAGAGGAGCACTGGTGGCAGATGTTAGCCCAGGGCTAATCTTCCTCAGATTAGAAAAGAAAAAAATTCATAAAAACTACTATTTTTACAAAGCTTAATTTTATCAGAAATTTACACACATTGCCTAGCATAGTGCACCCATATAATTCCAGTCAAAAGATACTGATGATGATAATCTGTCATTCTGAATATACTGACTTCCTGACAATGCACTGCCTGCTACATGTGATCTACTGCCTGCTGAGCTGCACTGCTATCTTCTTTTTCCAATGGCTCTGAGAATATTGAGCTTTAGGGGAAACAACTTCTCATTTATTAGGATTGATTTTTTTACATCAATACTATGATATACGGTATATAAATTTAACTATTATATGCATTCTAAAGCCTTCAAGACACAAAAGTTTCTTTTAGCATTCCTATAAGCAGTTAGAAAATAAGTCACTTTACACTAAAGTAAAAATGTCTGCTTAGAAAAATATCACTTTCCTTACTAAACTTGAGTATGTGCATATTATTTGAGAAAAGATACTTAAGATAAAAAGAAAACTTACCACTTTGGTAAAAAGAATGATGGTCTTTTCCAGTCTATCTCTACATACATTATTTGTACCTACACTTCTACCTGTTAAAAATACATTTCAAATATTAGTACAAGTTTATAATATTCTATAAATTCATAACCAAGACAATGACAAAACTTTTTACAAAAATATTGTCAGATATACTTTTTCATATTTTGCATTATGAACTCATTAGTGTGTACTCCCAACTCTAAACAAATAAACCATAAAAATAAAGTTTTTAAAAAGCAATATCAAGATTTGGACTTAGATACAGTGATCCTCAGTGCTATATTTCACAAAATTCATCCTAAAATGCCAAATGGGCCCATTTTAAAGTAAAATGATACAAAGTTTATCCAATCATAAATCATGTTTAGAAATCTAAATTAGTCATAGTTGAAATACTTTTCAAGCAACATAAGTAAAAACAGAGCATTCAAAGACTAATGTACCCATTATTTTTCCTACAACTTTTGACAATTTTCTTCTGATAATTTCTCCGGCATAATTAACGAATTTTTGTACATTCAAATAATGTCCATCTGTCCATCAACTACTCTGCTCTCTAATCATACTCATATTCTGTCTCATCATTTATCTCATTCTCCTCTCCTGGAAGGACTTTTATTCTTCTTTCTGCTTCTTCCATGGGGATGACCAGGAAAAATGACCATTTTTAGAAAAATAAACTACATTAGATGAGCTATCTTATTCATTTTTGCATGCACAGTACCCAGAACAATGCACAGCAATAGACTCAACAATGCTTTTACTAACCTGAAAATGAATGACATAAAACAATCAGCAACTCCCTAAAAGTGAATACACTAAAATATCTTTTCAGGATAGTAAGTCCCCAAATACACACACACGTATACAAAAACACACATATACAGGATATACATATGTCTATGTGCACATGTATGCACGTGTATGTGTATATCCTATACATGTGTGTGTACCTTGAGCAAAGGTACTTACAATCATAGGGAAGACAAAAGAATAACAAACCAACCACCAATATAATACAATACAAATATACATACTAAATTCCTTGTATGGGGTAATGTATTAGAAAGGGTCCTAGAGGTAAACCATTGAAGGTTAAGGAACAAGGGATTTACAAAATGAAAGTACCATTTATGGAAGTTTATAGTATTATATAGATACATAAAATGTACTAAAGAAACACAATCTCTAAGAAGTCTAAACAGCATTGGACACTGGGTCTACACTTAATGAATATTTGTTAAACATATGACGGTTGTGGATATCTACATGGAAAAGAGTAGTAGCAACAGAAATACAGAGGAAGGAATGGACACAAAATAGATATTTTTAGAAAAAAGGTTTCCTCAATACTCAGGACAAGACAGTTATATGAAGACAAAGTTGAGCTTCCAATTTAACTTCAGAGAACTAATTATCAAAATATAAGATTTTACAGCCTCTCTCCAGATTTGCAAGTGTAGAGCAGAAGCTATTAATGAGTAAGAATTGTATAGTAAAAACTACTGTCATGGAAGTACTTACTACATTCCAGAAATTGTTTCAGACGGTCAAATATTCCATGTAAAAAACCCTAGGAAAGAATTTTTTTTTAAGTGTCTCGATTTATTCTGATATAAACATTCACCTTATACTTTTCCCGGATACTAAAACATGACTATCACATCATTTAAAAAAGTCAAAATTAGATAAAGTAAAAGAAATTCATTATTTTAAACAAGTCTTCTACAAGAAAATAACTATAGTATTTCATCTCTTCAGTTACCTAAATCACTTTGCAATAAATAAATAATTTATTAAGTATTCTATTTCACTAAATACTCTCTATTCCTCTATTTTTCTTCACAGCCCTTATAACCCCCTGACACACTGTCTATTCTCTGTCTCCTCCTACTAGAATACAAGTTCCTTGAGAGCAGAACTTTGCTTTGTTTATTGCTCTATCCCAGAATCCAGGAATGGTATTTGGCAATAATAAGTATTCAATATATGAATAAATGGTACCAATTATTTAAAACAGAGGTTCTTAATCTCAAGTATTAAACACACAAGCCTTCAGATATCAGAGAAGACAAACATTACCATTTACCATACCAGCTCAATGAACTCTTATTTTTTAATATATATTTTAAAACATGTTATGAAAACTTTACAGAAATAAATATAAAGGGATAATGAGAAACAACTTTATTAAAATTCTTAAGAATTTAAACATTGCAGACCTCTTCATATCAACAAATTTTGGTGTACAACCACCATAAAAGATGTCACATGTCCTTTTAGCAAATAGAATGATTCAGGTCTTTCTCACAATGAAAACCTTCCTGAGGAATAACTAACTAGAATAGAATGCTATACTTCCTTGTGTCCTTAAAAATATATTGTTCACTCATCAATTCTTGAGTTTGAGACACTTCCACTAGGGTATCATCATCTAAAGAGTCAGAGGCTGAGATTTTACTTAGATAATTTCACCACCATCAATAGGGTCTAGAGTTCTGCTCTCAGTCTCTGAGAGCATTCATCTTCTGATTCATCTAAAAATTATGAAACATCTTCCTCTGTCAATTTTCTTCTCTCTGCCATTTCGGGAAGAATTCTCAACTGAATTCTGAATTCTCAACTGAATTCTGAATTCTCAACTGTGTTAAACAAAAGCTAAAAACAGAGTAAAAAGTTAGTATTTCCAGTCTTCTTTTATACCTTCTCGAAAGATGATACAATATAGTGGGCACAGTAGGCAACACAGTAAGAAAACTGCAGGATGACAATTAATGTCGCTATTGCTTCATCCTTCTGGCAATTCCATCATTCTTCTATTTTCATTCTACTTCAGTCTTTTTAAGCACAGTTGAGAATAACTGATAAGTGACAATAAGGAACAATAAAATAATTCCTAGGATGATGAAACAGCAAAATGTTTCAATGTAGGAAGGATAAGATCACTGAGATTCCATATGTGTCTTAAATTTATACAAGGGTCCCATGGTCCCATATGGTAGTAGCTATAAGATAGAAGGAATCTTATTCTACTTTCTTTTAAATAAAATTAGTGTTATCAGTCAGGGTTCTCCAAAGAAAGTAGAAAATTATACAGGCCATCAATTTTAGTAAGCTCTACAAGAGAATCAGGGATTTCTAGAATTGTGGACAGCTGACATCTGTAGTCTAAATAAAGTAAGTAACTTGACTTATGTTACATAATAATAGAACTCATATTAAAATAATATTAAACGGTAATTTACAGAGCACTTTAGTTGCTGAACTCATTACAAAAATTATCTCCCTTAATGCTCACAATATCCAATGAGGTACTATTATTTCATCTCCATAATACAAAAAAGGAAAGTGAGTATTAGGGAAGATAAGTAAATAAGCCCAAGGACATGCTGTCAGGAAAAGGCCCAGTCAAGATTCAAATCTACTTTACCTGTCTCCAGAAACCAAAATCTCACCACTACTATACAGTACTTCTCAAGTATCTTTTAAGTTCCATGTTATTTTTAAGATCTTTACGTTATTTGAAAGGCTGTCCTTAATGTGTTAAAACTATACTCTCTTTCCAACTAGTCAATATACCTTAAATGCTACAATATAGCATTTATAATTTAGTAAAGGTTGACGTATAGTCTCTGTAGACAGAAGACTTTCAAGGGAAGCCAAAGGCTCACAAAATACTGACAGTATCCATTGAGAACCACTATTTCAGTTTATAGGAATGTGATTCAAATCAATCCATTTTTGCCGGACAAAAATTGACGAACATAATATTTTAGCTAATATAATTTTATGATACAATAATACTGTAAATGAATGTAAGTGAGGCCATCTTGTCACACTAAATGACCTTTTCCTAGTTAAAATCCTTCTAGGATATACTCATTATAAATTACTACATGCTTTCATGATTTTATGGCCCTGATCTTGTGCACATACCCTTGCTGAGGTACTCTGATAGTCTTGTTCTTAACAAATTTTCCCAAGGAACAAGAAGGCCTCCAGGAAGGAGAAATACCTGGAGGATATTCATCACCACTGACAGAAGAAAAGAACAATAAAGGACCCTGGAGTCTGTCCTGCCTGAAGGCCAACATTTCTAAAACCCCTCCTTACTGCCCATTTTCCCTATACAATTGCCTCAAGATTCTGCAATTAAGATGGTTTTCTTTGAGACGTTAGTCTGCCATCTTCCGATTATGCCGGGTAATCGAATAAAAGCTTCCTCTCTCGAGCTCTACCTCATCGTGATTAACTGGCTCAGACTGCAGCAAGCAGAGTAAGCCCATTGCTCAGTGACAGTACTACAAATAAACATTAGTACTGAGCTTTTTGAGATGACGTTTCTACCATATCATATACTCATTCATTTAAAAATAACTATTGAGCATTTACTATATGGTAAAGACTGTTTCAAGCTCTGGGGTGAACAGTGAATGAAACAAAGTCTCTGCCTTCGTGGAAAACTTAGATTCATAGTGAGGGAATTGAGGGGGAGCTGTCAAACTGGTTTCTAGAAAATGTTTTTTGGCACTATGGCAATAGATATAAATATAAATACTTAAAATGCATCGGTATTTAAAACTGTGGTTGGTTCTGGATATAACTTCTGGCAATTTGGTAATACGCATCAATACTATAAATGTGTACAAACTTTAACCCAACATCTCCATTTCCAGGAATTTATCCTAAAGAGATCATTAGAAAAGCACACAATGACATATGTACTCAGATGCTCATTCCACAATCATTTATCAACAATTAAAAACTGGAAGCAATCTATATGTCCATCAGTAGCTATCTGGGCAAGTACAGTATAGAAACTCCATATTTTATCATTTTTTAAAAAATCAGTCCACCGACAGTAATCATGTGGATTTACCAATCATTAAAATCATGACAGATAACCATATTACTTACGTGAGAAAAACATCCACAAAATACTGAGTTTAATAAGAAGTAAAAAAACAGCATGTAGGTCCCATTTATAAAAAAATTGAGGAAGAGAGAAAGAATATTTGAAAGAAAATGCATAAGACGTCTTACGGGATACTTACAAATTTTAGCACTATCTCTGATAGTAACTTTTAAAAATGATTTTTTATTTCCTATTTCCTTTTCTGTGTTTTTTAACTTAAAAAAATATGTAACTTTTTTAAACAAAATAGCAATTACATTATAATGATATATATTAGCAGTTTTTAAATTCTTTTAACAACAGAACCAGCCCATCATTTCAATCAAAATCTTACTGATATACAAAATATACTAAAGATTTAAAAAAAAAAAAAAAAGAGTGGCTCTGGTCCAATCTAGTAGGGTAGACCCAAAGATCCAACTACATGTACTTTTCCCGCAGTTTTTGTGCAACCCCCAAGACAATCCACAGAAAGTAATATTTTAGCTGACCTAAACTCACTGTGAAAATTAATACAGATCTGAGTAAGTATAATACAACTCCATTTTGTTTAGGGATAAAATACATGCAGCTTCATATTTTGGCACATAGAAAAAGTAGATGACACTATACTAACAATGAATATACATCACAACTTGGGCTTATCAATGGGCTTTTCCCCTCTTGTATATTATTTTTTTTTGGATTACAAAGACCATGTATAAATGTTATGATTAGAGGGAAAAACAATTCATTTTAAATATATAAAAACAGACAAAGGAAAATATCAAGGATATAAATAGCTATCTACAATGCATCTGGTAATGTTTTAACGGCACTCAAATTCACAGGAGTTCACTTCAACTCAAACTAACACTCTCAATGGACCATGGCATCTTCAGAACCATCCTAGGCCTTCTTCCTCTCCTTCACATAACAGCTGCTTTGATGTCGTGAACTCAGACCACAAGTTTAAAAGTACAGTATAACATAACACAGAATGGTAAAAAACCAGACAGTCACTTAATAAAAAACTTAAATGAATGCCAAGTAAAAAGAATAAGCGTTAGGGGCTGGCCCAGTGGGATAGTGGTTAAGTTCACGTACTCTGCTTCGGCGGCCTGGGGTTCATGGGTTCAGATCTCAGGCTCAGACCTACACACCGCTCATCAAACCATGCTGCAGCACCCCACATACAAAAAAATAGAGGAAAGATTGGCATAGAGGTTAGCTCAGTGACAATCTTCCTCAAGCAAAAATAGGAAGATTGGTTAGCTCAGGGCCAATCTTCCTCACCAGAAAAAAAAAGAATAAGCTTTAAAACATTCAGGAAAATACCAAGCACCTCCCCAAAGTCACAAAGAATCAATTACGTCTTTCACTTACCATCACCTCCATATTCTTATGAGGTTCCACAAATCCATTAACTGTTAACTTACGCAGCACTAAAAAGTAAAAGCAAGTTTTACTTAATCTTTTTTTTCATATTTTATCCTATCAAAATCATAATCATAATAAAGACTCAGAATCAGAAGTTTCAACAAGCTTGGAGGTTAATCTAGCTTAATCTTTTCATTTAATGGATAAAGAAAGGTAACCCCTGGTCATCGATTGGTTACTAAGTGGCAAAGATGAAACTAAAGCCAAGTTCTTGTGACTCAAAAGCAGTGATCTTCTCACCTATGATCATAACTACTCATGTTTCTAAAACTACATTAGAAAATTTATTTTAATTTATATAAGTGTTAGTACTTCTCACCTGCGATAACCCCTACAGGTTGCAAATGAGGAAGTTATCTCTATTCCATAAACTTTAAACTATGCTTCAACAGTGACCAAAAAGCTTCATTCAGTTATAGGCTATATTAATGAAAATATAGTATCTCCTAAAAGGGATACAAAAATTAAATTCTATTTCCAAATCTGGAATAGACTATAGAGCTCAATTATAAGCATCACATTTTATGAGTAAACTGATATACACAGGCAGAGAAGCATGATAAGAGTTGAAGTCAGATCTAGATTTAAATTCTAGCTCCAATATCTACAACTGTATTATTTTGGGCAACTTTTCTAGATCTCACATTCCTCACCTGTAAAATGTAGTTGATAAGTCCTACTTCAAAGAGTTATTAAAGGATTCAATAATATAATATATGTAGAATAGCACAATTCAGTAACAATGAGAATGATGGCAGCATAAGAGACTACAAAATTTAAAGTCACCTCACCTTAACAACTTTATAGACAACATTGCTATCTATATAACTAAAGAGCTAGTGTTCATGAGGTACAGACTAAAGGCAGTATATTAAAATTAGGTTTAGAATGCAACCGTCTACAAGTCCTTCAGTTTCATATCATCAATTATATACAACCCAGAAGTTAGCACATCATAACAGGAGAAAATAGGGTTCAAACCGAGTCACTTGTTCTGGATTCTCTTTCCTGCCACAGGACCTGGGTCCCCACTACCTGGGAGGGTATTTTTTTCTCCCTTCATCACATGGTTAACTTCCACTTATCCTGTATGATTTTGGTTCAAACATCACTTTCTCAGGGAAGTCTTTTCTGACTATATTATCAGTTATCATAACATCATAAGGCCCCCCAACACTGATGTGATTTTACATGTATTTGTGTGATCAGTTTATTATTTCTGTCTCCCCAGTGCTAAGCACCCACCTATAAATTTGTTTAATGCAATAATGAATGCATGCATGTCTAAATGATACTAAATACACGTGGGTATAAACTCAGAGACTACATGTAACAAAACCTCTAGTCCTAAGTACTTCTTACATCACAACAGGACAGTAATTTAAGGCTGAACAGAACAAGTATTCTAAAGGAAAATGCTATGGGATTTTTCTAGGTCAAGATGCCTTAGAAATGCTAATGTGTATCTCAGCCCTTGAGATGAGGAGGTATTGAAAAGCTTAAAGCAGGTTAATATAGAGTAGAGCTGCATCCTTTCTGTCAAGAGATAGGTTTTGAAATCAGTAAGGCAAGAAAACTACAATCAAAAGAACTTGTGAAAATTCCTTAATCATTAAATACAGTACTTACAAACAGTTTTGTGTATATAACCTTATATCATTTTCTCTAATTCTTTCTGAGTAAACGTTTCTCTCTAAAGCCTTTTAATTTCCTCAAGGACGCTGATAAAACCTCTATACTCACTTGTATAACCACCTAGATGCCGGATTTTACTTGTCAATAGTCCATTAAAATCATTCACACTTTTGTCCACAAGGTTCACCAAAATGTGCTGACAGTTTGGGGTTTGTGCATCCACTGTCTGGTTAATATAAATGATGCATTAGAGTAGTGCTGAGAGTGTATGATGGCATCCTAAGGTACCAGGGTTAGTATGATAAAAGGACGTATGAATAAAACATAAGGATGCAAAACGAGCTGGAGTAAGAGAACTAAAGGCTGCCTGAGATCAAACTAAGAAACACAAACTAAAAGAGCCTTAGCAGCCAGAAAAGAAGGAGAGAGACTAGAAGACAAAGAGAATGAGTCCAGGGAGTGTTTCCATCAGAAAGGAAAGGAACCTTGGAATATATTCATCAAGATAAATAACTCAGCTTGGGGAAGATGAAACAGAGATGCATGCTAAGGAAACGCCCACAAGCCAAGCGCAGGAAAATACAGACTAAGACAGCACCTCATCAAGCACCTTCTAAAGTCCAAGTGAGCCTGAGGTACAAACAAGAAAGATGGACCCTGAGTTCTCAGGGGGCAAAGAGCTGGGAGATAAGAGTTCAACTAAGCCTTGGGGCCAGAAGTTTAGGAAAGTTAGCATGGCAATAAGGGCAGGAGCCCAGAATGAGAAATGCAAAAAAGCAGCAAAAAAAAGTACAAGTATTTGAAAGGAATGTACTCAGAGCCATGACACCCCAGTAATGCGAATATAACAGAAAACCACTGCACACTTTCATAAATTAGACACAGGAGAGGAAAAGCTATTCTCACAAAAGGAAAATAAACTACAAATAAGCCCTTATCTCTGAAGGAGAGATTAACCCCTTATTCTCCTAGGGCAACTGGGAATGGAAAATCCATCCAGAGAAACTATTTGGTGACTGTTCTGAGGTACGTAATTTCTAAAATGAACGTATCAAGTTTAATAGTACCTTTCAATGATAGTAGAGTTCGTTCTAGTGAACTTAGAACTGCAGCTTCATTGCCAGAAGAAACTTGTTGTAGGAATGTATCTGTATGATGATTCCACAGAGAGCAGGCAAAATTATAAATTCCAGAAGCTAACTGCAAAGAAAGATCAAAAAACTTATTCACAACATATTACAGATTTCAGTAATTAGACCTACATAGTAATACATTTCGGTTTTAAAATTGAGCACACATTTTCAATGAGATTTGAAATAGTCGTGTCATTTATCACAATGTTTCAAACTTTTTAAGCCAAAATGCCTAGAAGTATAGATTACACTGGCTTCTGTTATGAACACATACACCCCTAAAACATTAGCTTCTTGAAACAAAATTTAGCCTAATGCCCGCACTGCAGAATATTTTCTATTTATACTCTTTATTCCTTCCACTAAGAGGCTGTAACTCTCAGGTTTTAAAAACACTTACTTAGGGACTGTCACTGAGTATATTAGATAAATCAATATACTAAGAACTACAAAGGAGTCAAATGTCTGTGTTCTGCCAGTGCTACCCAAATGGTTTTTGGGCACTTAAAGCCAGGAAACCACATCACTTGTCAGGCTGCTTTCCTAACACGTACTGGCATTTAACCCAACTCTCACACTGAGGCACAGTTAGCCTCTGACTCCCAGGTTGAGGCCGAACCATCTATCTTCCAGTGATATCTTCAGGTTTTTTTCCAGAAGGTCTAAAACCAATCCAGCTGTGCCTACATGGCCATTTACTTGAAATAAAAATTAGGTGACAGTGCATATGACTAGTTATCATTAGCATACTCCAGAATGATTTTTTCTTATTTAAGGTATATCATTTCAACTAATTAAATACTGTATTTACACTAAGGTTAGGCATCCGAAACCAGTCAGAAATACAATCCTGTAAATATAATATTGCTATCAAAAACTCAAATTTCATTTTTATTATTGTAATTCAGTAATTTTAATGGCCTGTGCTCACAGGTGTAGGGAAACAGCTTCACCATATCCCCTAGCAACTTTGCAAATACCTACATAGGCCACACAGGCAAAGGCTTGAACAACAGCTAATCTGAGTCTTGGCAAAACATCTTGCAATCCTCCTGGAACACAAGAGGATGGATGACTTGTAAGGAACTCTGCTACGAGACCATCTCCTGCTCACCTCCCTATCTCCCCTGTTGGGCTGTCATGAGACAGTTTCTCATGGCCTCCTGGGCTCTCATAAGGTACAGGGCCTTCTATCCCATCCATTCAGAACAGAGTTGCAAAATATAAAACCACTTAGTTACAGTCTAGAATTGGCTCCTCAGCAATGGGGCATCTCACAACTTACACTGGAGTCATCCAGCCCCTACTGCTTTGGTCAGTGTTTCTGGTCTATGGGACAAGGACCACAGGGAGTTGGTACTGATGGCTAACTTCTTTCCTCTAAGATAAGTAATAAACAGTCTGAATCTAAAAGTGACTCATTTCTTCACCAACTGATGAGTCAGGGCTAGGCCTTGGCCCTCCCTTACCTGGGTGCATGCTTGACAACAGGTACGATGACTACTTAAGTTACCTTAGCATATTCTCAAGTATGCATGCAATATTTTAGAGAGTAAAATCAAATTATTTAATCCTAATGCTACATTATAGCCAAAATATTGTAGAGATAATTATCTCAATCAACACAGTATTACAGCACAAGCAACAGTATCATAAAAAGTTAAGTCTAAAATTGACATCATCCCATGAAATACTATTATAACAGAGAAGCAAATACCCAACCTAAACAGAGCGGACATAATCTGAAGGGGAAAAAAAGGGGGCTTTACCCCAAGAAATCTGTAAGTTTTACTTATAACTTCAATAAACTTTAATAATTTTCTTAGTAAGTCAAGTCCTTTCTGAGAGCATGAGGCTAAAATATATGTCTAGAATCAGAAAATCCATCATTCTAATTTTTATTACATTTACTGTGTAATTTTAAGTTACAGCATCCTATTCCAAACATATAAACCATAAAAATATCTGTCAGCCAGAAAAATGAAAGAATAGAAACAGAAGGATTTAGAGGCAGGGAAGGGGTGGGAATTTTACGTAAGACCTAAAAGTTAAGTTTTAAACTTAAGCATAACTTCTTATTGTAGAAATATTTTGAACAAAAAAAATGAAATCTACAGCCTTGGCTATAATTTTTGGATCTATTTTGTACTCTGTCTTTATGTAGTAAATAAAACAAAACCCAAAGGGTGCCATATCTAAATTTCAAATAAAAACAGAAAACTATTATACTCTGAACCTGTCTCTTGCTTACAACAAAATGACAACTTCAATTATTTTATAGGCATTCTTTGCATCTTCTCCTTAAAATGACTTATTTAACATTAACTTCTACCTACAGATTCTATTAAAATTGTTCAGAAGGATTTTTATATAGAAATTTTTTCGTGCCAGTGTTACCTGAAGTCACTTGAACTCTTTTTTTTTTTTTAAAGATTTTATTTTATTTTATTTTCCTTTTTCTTCCCAAAGCCCCCCAGTACATAGTTGTATATTCTTCGTTGTGGGTCCTTCTAGTTGTGGCATGTGGGATGCTGCCTCAGCGTGGTTTGATGAGCAGTGCCATGTCTGCGCCCAGGATTCGAACCAACGAAACACTGGGCCGCCTGCAGCGGAGTGCGCGAACTTAACCACTCGGCCACGGGGCCAGCCCCCTTCACTTGAACTCTTTTAAAAGGCATTTTCAGGACACAAGTATTTACACAGATATTGATGATATCTGTGATAAAAATAATATTAACAAGAGAATAATGATAGAATTTTATTTACTGAATCCTACTCTGCTTTAAATCTATTAATTCTTCCCTCTTTCTGGCCCTCAGTACTTTACCTGTATCAACTTATTTAATCACCACAATCTAAAAAGTAGGTATTATTACTCCCCATTTACAATAAGAAAACTGAGACGTAGAGAAGTTAAGCAACTTGCCCAAGAGCAAACAGCACTATTAATACGAGGAAGACAGCATTTAAACCAGGGAAGGTACAAAGAGACTATATTTTTAATCTCTATGTTCTAACATCTCTTAATATAGTAACTAGCAATTAAGCACAGACTAATTTAGTAAAAGAAATAAGCATTATTTGTGTAAGTTCTATTCAAACTTTTTAATATCAAAATATAGACTAAAATAGAGACTATCCCACCCATTCAGAATCAACCCAGTAAATCTTGTTCTCTAAAAGTTATATAATTATTTAATAATGATAAAATTTTCTTTTCATGACTACAAAAAATGAAAACTTTCCCACACACTCACCGAGGTTGATACTGCTCTCAATATGGATGCAATGAATTATCTGACTCAGAATCTCTCTCACAAGTTCTTTAGTAGCTCCCAGCTCTTTCTCACCACTCAACAGAAAAATGTGTCCTTTTGTTCTATTACTTACAGAGTACCCATGCAAGATACAGTTAATAAAAACTGAATGTTTTCCTCAGTTTTATATATGTATGCAGGTATGTATCTATATGTGTGTGCGTATGTATGTGTGTGTGTACAATTTGGAGCTGGTCCCATTCATTAGTCGTAAGAGTCATAGGGCCTTTTATCTAATTCTTCATACCCTCCTCTACCACTACATGCCAGACTCAATAAAGAAAACACTGGGAACCATTCCCTAGCTCTTCAATTAAAAGTAAGATTATGCTTGAGAAACAGAGTCAACCAAAGAAATCTGGCATGAGCTCAAAAAGGAAAACATTAGGGACAATTTGCCACCCTTTTAAATCACTAGCAGAATATTTTGAAATCATGTCAGATTTATTTTAAAGGTATTTTATAATAATGGTGGCAAAAGGGCAAAACTATTTTGTTATAATTTTTTCAGGCACTACTTCTGCTACCAGGATTACAGAATTCCACCACCTGTATATGCACAATGCAAATTGTAGTATGCATACTAAACATAAAATCCTCCTTACTCACTCCCAAAAAAAACAACAAAATATACCACAGAACACTCTGAACACTGTCCCAAAGGCTCTTATTGTCACAAGATTTGGATTAAAAAAAGCATTTCATCATGGTGGAATCAAAAGTCATTAAAACTCTATTTTGCTCTTTTCCATGTATAAATTGACTCTAAAACAAGTGTGAGAAAGTCAGTAATTCAGATAATCAAAGGTTCTATCTACTCCATTCCACCTTAAGCAACTTTCATCAATGTTTGAAATTTTCATCCCTCTTTTTTAAGAAAATAAATAGCATAACATTTATAGATATTAATGGCAAAGTTAGATCTTGATCTATTAATCCTTCCCTCTTTCTGGCCCTGAGAAGTACTAGTATGAAAATATTACTTTAAATTATGAATAAAGATATGAAAAGCATGTGAGTTTGGCATGCCGTAGGTATTGTTGAATGAAAGCATATAGCATTTGAGACAGAAATCAATAAAGAAACAGTAGTATGGAAAAAAAATTTTTAATTCATATTTTCCTTTGTTTTATATTCCACTTCTGCAGCTAAGCATCTAGTTATGGACATTAGGCATTTATTACAGCCCCAATTCAAGATTCTTTTTAGCCAACCTACAAAAGGCCTCTACACAATTAGGGATAGTTGGAATGAAGACGCAATAGCATGACCCTTTCAGTCCAGCAGTGCAAGAAGGGAGACAAACAAAGAAGGAAGAAACCACAGGAATTTGGGAAGAAATTGCTAGCTACCCTATAACCACGAGCCCTGCACAAGTTTCTCTCTGCTCCAGAGCACACCAAGTGATGGATGCTTACAGAAGACTCAGCTGAAAAAGACAAAGTAACAAAGCAAGCAAGTGGGAGAAATAAAAAAATTTCTGCTCAAAAAACGTGGAGGGGGAGGGAATCTTCAGTTAGACAATACAAAAATAAGCTATTGAATGAAACATTTTAGTTACTAGTTCACAAAAACCCCAAATACTTGAATTTTCTTTTTCTAAACCAGAAGAGACAGTGCCACCCACTGACTGCTTAGTGACTCAAGTGAGAAGCACACAGACTTAACTCAATATCAAAAGCAAATCATTACAGGAAGTTTTATTTCTTTTAGCATTTCAAATATTCTTAAACTTTTTTAGCCTCAGGACCACTGTCCTGAGAATTTTCACCTAGGAAACGTCAGCACCAAAAGACTTTTAAAGCAAAGTCTCGTAATTCATCACTAATAGTGGGGCAATAAGTACCCATAAACTAGTTGTCAAAACTTGCTTATTAACCTGAATTTAATCAAAAAGGTATATAATCAACAAATGCAGAATGTACAACATCCCACAAGACAACTGACCCAGTTTCTCAACAAGTCAATGGCATGAAACAAAAACAAGAAAGGAAATGAATACTACTCTAAACTAAAGATACTCGAGAGACGTTACCAAACACAGTGTTACCCCCCTTATTCATTTTTCCGGTTCAATCAAACCACTTGTAACATATATCTGAGAACAACACAGAAAATTGGATAGAAGAATTAAGTCATATTAAACCACTATTTTGACTTAAGTATAATAAAAGTTAAATGATTATATATGTTAAAACAACCAGATTTGGCCCAAGATGGAGTGGCTCGTGCTAAGCTTCATGACAGCAAACCAAAACATAACTAAGTTTCTATGCTGGACTCTCCCAGAAAAGGAAGGCCCACGTCAACCACTCAGCACACGCCTGCTCAGTATAAGTTATGTGACCTGGCTCCAAGATTTCCCTTAGCTCCATGTAAGAAAAGCAACCCTGCTTTAACCAATCAGCTAACGCCCAGTATGACTTCCTTGCTCCTGCTCACTTCGACCTATAAAAATCTCTTGCCTTGTACAGCTCTTCGGAGCTCCTTATCTGCTAGACTGGATGCTGTTCGACTCATGAACAATTGAACAAAAGTCTAATAAATCAGTAAATTGTGAAAAATTCTAACATAAAAATTAAATCTTTTTACAGATGAATACTTAAGTATTTAGTAATAAAATATGAAATCTTTAGAAAAAAAGGAGTAAAGCAAAAATAGCAACATGTTCACTGCTAAATCTAGGTGATGAGTATATGGCAGTTAGTATTTTTTCCTTACTTTCCTGTATGTTTTAAAAATTTCATAACAAGTAACTTTAAAAACCTGTACATTCTTAACAACAAAACAGGTCGTTATTTTAGCAGTAGTCAATTTTTTCTTTGATACATGACAAACATAAAATTGCTTCCACTTAACCATGACATACATATACATTGAATTACCAAATATGTCAGGCCATAAGCTTTGACAGGTACAAGACCTATCTCAAAAACAATCTCCAATCAACTGCCAATGTCTCTCAACTGATATTTATTTACTTTCAGTAAAGGGCATTCCTAAAGACCCATAATATCTGTTAACTACACTATTTTTTAAGTAAAACCTAATTTCATTTTGTTCTCAAACCTGCCAGTGGTAGAGTTCATACCCGGGGGGGTCACTGTGACTCATCTTCCAGATCCGAAGTCCTCTACTCCTAGCAACAGCCATAGCCTGTCTTCAGCCACTGAGGCCTAGACAATGCTCTTATGTATCCAAAGTATCAACTCAATGAGGGGGACAAGGAAGTGACACTACCCTCCTCTCTACTTGGGCCCCTACCTCTGTTCACAGCTGCATCTCAGGCACTCAATACAGTGAATGGCACAGAGTAGGATGCAAGTTATTTGTCAGACGGATAGACAGATGGTAAAAGAACAAAGCATAAATCAGCACTGCTACAGCAGCAACTGGGAGAGATTTTGACGATAAGTCTTTTAAGTTTTTATTCTCCTTATTCCAGGCCCCTTTTCCAAGGACTTGGACAAGATCCTTGTGAACCATAGAGGAAGGACAAGCACCATACTATACTCAAAATCTCTTCTGTTCAGTGCACAGCTTTGTTTTTTTTGGATCAAGTTAGTCACCTTGAGTCTCTCCTCCCCTAAAAGTTCCCACCAAAAGTTTCCTCTTTCCCTCATACTTATATAAACCGAGATACACACATCCACTTAAATCCCCACACTGGTTCACAGCAGGAATGACCCTTTATAAATTATAGGAGTCCTTCTTTGAATAATGTGTTAAAAAGCTAACAAAATTTGGCAGAGCAAGAGACAAGATCTAGAATCAACATGGCATTTAGTTTGGTAATCAGAATCAAACAAAACTGAAAACAAGATCTATTTAACCTACTTGATGATTTGCTTATAAACATTTATCTTTTAAATAAATTTTACAACACTGTAAATATCCTGAAGGCTAGAGCTATACCACGTAAGTGGCACCTTGGCATTCTTGAATTTAACATTCTTGGGACTTTCCCCTAAGGATCACACCATGAAGTAAGTTAAAAGTTTGTAGGAAGTGAGTGTGAAAGTCTCTGCTACACTACTGAGTGGTCCATCTTACACTAACCAACTCATTCAAAATAGCCACGTGGTTCTGTTTTCTTAGTTTGTTTATTTAGAAAACATAGTAACTCATCAAGAAGACTCTTTCAGTATGGTAACTTGACCACCTCACCCCACAGCTTTCTCTTATTCTCATTAAGCAAATAATACATACGTAGTTCATGGGAATATTATTCACCATAGACCCTTCAGTTTTTAAAATTATGCTAAGTTTTAACCTTGACCATAAAAATAACATAATATAGTGTTTAGTTTTCTTCCGTGGCAGATTTTAATAGCTTACTAAATGACTTTTGAGAGTCTGTGCCTTATGACTTTCCCCATGTATGTCAAGAGTATTTATGTCTTTGACCTCCCTCAGTACTGTACATATCTCTTGTACACAGTATGCAATCACCATCTGTTGACTGACTCTCAGGCAGAAGAACTTAAGATTAATTCCTAACATCAGCCTTAAAAGATTCCTAATAAAAACTGGTTATGGAAAATGTCCTTTTCAGAGAGTCATATTGAAATATTTTTGGATGAAATGACATGTCAGGATTTGTTCCAGCACAGAAGAAAATTAAACCTGACAACAGCTTAGGAACTGTTAAATATAGGCGACGGATATATGAGGGTTTGTTGTATTGTTCTCTCAACTAGAATATGTTTGAAAATTTCTTAATTAAGAAACTGTTTAACTGGTTATATACCAAAATTGCACAGCAAAGAATCTAATTAGGTCAGTGGGTTAAGAACTTAACTGTATGCTAAGAAAATACAAAAGAAGGAATAAAACTAAAGTACAAAGGTCATGGCTTCCAGAAAAAAATGGTAATTAAAAATGCAAAATCTATATTTAAATTATGCTGTAACTAAGATTTCCATCTCAAAATTTTAATAGTGCTTATACAGATTAACCTAGAATAATAAAGAAAACCTAAAATTATAAACTCATAGAATCATACAACTTTAAAACTGAAAGGAAATTTTAAAGAATCATAAAATTTAACTGTCTTGCTCAAAATCCCAACAGTGCTCAGTACAAAGAAAAATTCTTCACTGGAAACGAGGTCTTCCCATGATTCTTAACCGGTATTTCTAAAAACAAGTAAAATACATTGCCTTCAAAAGCTCTTTTCTTGTTATTTAGATGTGGATTACTTCATTTACCATAGCACACACCTTCATGCAGTTATACATCATGTCTACAACATACCATTCGGTTAATACATTTACAATTACATTAGAATTGTTATTTGTACCTTAAATTTCCTTGCTTTTAAAGACTCCAGATTTTGATTTTAACTGTACTTCACATCAACTTTTTTTTATATTCAGGTTAAATGAAAAGTATGCTGTTGTACAGAAAACTAATTCCTTTTTGTGTCAAACCAAGCTCAATTTTGTTACTGGAACACAATTTTCTCTCAACTGTTGATTTCCTAATTTCTCACCCCTGAAAAAAACTTAATTTATTTTACTGAGGAAGGAAAATAGGATATAAAAATTGCTGGGACACATTGAGCATCCGGTAGCAGTTTTAAGTGCACACTGCACTACTTTGCCAAAGCAACTAGCTCAACTATGAGCTTAGACTTTTTATGTGAGAAACTAATATAGTACATGAAGACCATCTTGGCATTACAGTAAATGTATTTTAAAAGGAAGATTTTCCCACACTTCAGATTACCAAAATAATAGGGCCAATTTATTAACCAGCAAAACTGCTCTTTGTAATAATGTTTGCCCACACATACTACCTTCACTTAAATTATGCATCTTGTACTCCAACCCCACCAGACAAGATTCCCCTCCTCGTCCCCTACTATGCTCCATTTTCTAGGTTCAGCTACTCCATTCCAAAATGAAAGGTACTGAGTTAAATTTTTTTCCAGGTACTCTGAGTTTGGTATATCCTCCCAAAACTCCTGCTTTAGAAGTTTTGCACTACATCACTGTGAAACCTAGAAGGTATCTAAGCCACCTCTTCTATTGTTTATTCACTTAACAGTTATTGAGCACCATCCACTTCTGTGCATTCCTTTGGGCTAGACAGACAGTAAAAGCTACATTCCTCCCTCATAAAACTCATGGTGAGGGCCAGCCCGGTAGTGTAGGAGTCAAGTTCACATGCTTCACTTCAGCAGCCCAGGATTCACAGGAACACATCCCAGGCATGGACCTACACACCGCTCATCAAGCCATGCTGTGGCAGCATCCCACATACAAAACAGTGGAAGACTGACACAGATGTTAGTCCACAGACAATCTTCCTCTCATACATAGAAAAAATATATATTAAAAAAAGAAAATTCACTGGGTTAAAAATAGAGAATGTAATGTCATTCTGTCTTAAACTTTGGCATATATAAGAATCTTCTGGGGAGCCTATTAAAATTGCAGATTCCCAAACCATATCCTCAAAATGAGGATTCCAAAGGTTAAGTAAGAACACTGTTAAAAATACTTTGAGATTCACCACTGTTATATGGTGTAATCCAAAATGTTAGGTTGAACAATATGAAAATCGCTATTTTAGTAGGTCAAAACAGTCAAATACAAAAGCACCAAAACAGCTGAATGGAGAAAGGAAAGTCTCTTCAACAAACCATCCTACAACACCCAATAAAACGGCTATCACCTCCCTAGTTATGTCAGACTCCTTCTACATCTCCCCTACGTCCATCAATCACCTAGGCATGTCAATTTTAACTTTCTAAATTTTAACTCTCTACCCTCCTAAATGTTCCCTTTACCACTGCTTCATTTAAGAGCTATATCATCTCATCTAAACTACTTCAACAGCCTCAACCAGTCTCTCTGGCCTTCAGAATGTTCCCTACCAACCAATCCCCCTTACTGGCAATTAAGTGATCTAACTGGTCATATCACTATCCAGCTTAAAATCTTTCAGCAGTTAGCTATTCTGAACCTTTTGAGGTCAATTAGAAAGAATTCATAATCTTTCAAAAAATACTTAGAGAGGTAAAATTATAGACATTTTTATACAAGTAGCACAGTTTTCATAATAAAATTTAACTATATTAAATCACTTACATCATAAAACAGTTTTCTATCAGCAGCCAAACGTTTCGATGCCAGAGTCTTGGTAACATGATAAAAGGTAAGTAATGCTCTGTGCTGTCGAAGATCATCTTGGACTTTCACAGATTCTATAAGAGTGGGAATCAGTTCAGGCCACTGTCTGGGACAATCCAATCGAGCAACTTTTGCAATCAGCACTGCAATCTGAGTTGCAATCTAGAGGGAAAATATTAATCAAAAATAAACATAAGAAAATAAAGCAATGGCTAAGGAATGCATTCATAGCTGAAAATTACCTTTTTGGTTAACTATACATTTGACAGAAGTGAATAAGATTTCAACGAACAACTGCTTGAAAGTGGTTCTCAAAGTGTGGTCTATGGATCCCCAAGGGGCCTAAGATCCTCTCTCTGAGGTCCCCCACTTTCCCAATAACCTATCAACATGAAGCTAGATTTTCTTCATACAATTTCTACCAAATAATACATCATAATACAGTAAATGAAGAAGCAGATATGAAAATCCAGATGTCCTCTTTTAAACAGCCATAAACTAAAGAGATATGCAAAACCGCAGAACAATGTCATTCTTCTCATTAAATATTTCTTGTTTGGGGAAATAGTTATTCTTCATTTCTTAAAATTCTATTTATGTTAACAAGTAATGATTTTATTTTTTAGTTAATAAATATTTTTAAATTTCTCAGTTTTAATTTCTAATACAGTAAATATTAACAGATATAACACTATGGAGTTTTATTTTAGCAGTATAAGGAAGTTCTAAGACCATGAAGTTTGAGAACCACTGACCTAAGAGTAGAAATAAACATCAATAATTAGTATTTAACTAATGACATTTGTACAGATCAGTGTTTTCCCAATGCTGGTTGACAGATACCTGGGCAATGACTGACTCTTCAACCACCCAAAGCCCTGCCCCCCTCCTCCCCTGGTGAGAGGAACTCTGTTCCTCTTCAACCTCCCTCATCTCCTTAGTCAAGGAAATGCAGAGCAGAGAACTGAGATCATTTAAATAGGCTGAAACAACAGCACTAGTTATACCTCCAAATACAGCATACTTTAATATTCAAACTAAAAGAGTAAAATGCAAGAAATAGTGGTAACTTGGAAAAATTCAAGAATTCTTGTATCCATAAGCAAAAATTTTATTCTTAGGAGAAAAATCTCACTATAAAGGAAGGAAAACATAAAACTGTATAATCTACTATCTATCTCCCACATAGTAATGGGAATTGAAAAATGTGATGAAAGAGATAGACAAAATCCTGAAGCCATCCTATAATTTAAACAAGGGGAATGGAACAGTCATCTAAATCATTAAAATTAATTTCTATGCAGTAAGACTACAAATATATAGAGATTTGCTTTCAATATTGGCTTAAAAACTGCGGAAGTTAAAAAAACATAAGTATATCTTAAAATGACTTTTGAGTTTTAAATCATTAAAAGCCAAATCTAACCAAAATTCTTAATAGCTAGAACTGGATCTCAAAATTTAAAAACCAACAGAGAAGTGTGTATAAACATCACAAATGGACATTATGGAATAAGATTTTATTTTTAATGCTGAGAAACAAAATAAGGCTGGAAAATAAGCAAAAATTAAGGGAAGAGAAAGAATACTTAGCATTCATTTTCTCACTAACCTGGTTTATTGGTTCATTGAAGTTGGTGATTAACCCTGCACGTAACGTAGATTTCTCTTCCTCTGAGAGAGCACTGTAAAAAGATAGATTTATTAGGCAAGAGAACGGTGTCTAATGATGAATGCAGGTAAGCACCATGGAGAATTTTAACAATAAAAAGCCTTTCAAACAAGGTGTCCCTGATTGCTTTGGGTAAATAAATAGAATTATTTCCATTACTTGTATATTGGCACATCAAGTAATTCAAAAGGAATTCCTTCACAATTGAATAAGAACCACAAAATAATAAGCAATAGGAAATAATACAAATCCAGAGTAAAGAATGTGATGCTTCAAGGTTGCTTTTATTGATGTAAAACTAGTTGCCTATCAAAAAATTAATGGTTGACTAAAAAAAAATCTGTATGAGTAGCTGTTGCCTTCCACTGACTTCTTTTATAAAATCAGAGTGAGGTTATTCTATGCAGAAAGGCATCAGGAATCAGAGAATGTTTTGGATATAAGACTTATTAGAAATCAACTAGTTTAAAATCTTTCATTCTACATCTCTGGAAAGAATAAACACTATACTAATAATTTTTACTACAAATGAGGAAGGAGACTAGATAGCAAAAGGACAGAGATGGAGAATATTCACTGTATAAAATCACATACATTTTGAATTTTGAACCAGATGAATGCATTATTTCTTTTAAAGTACTCATTTTAAGGTTTTTCCATTACGGCCACGATAAAGTAGCTTGTAACAGACAAACGGTCCTAATAAAATCAGCTATAAAAGTTCCTTACAATTTAAAATAAAAATTTTAAGGCATGTGTTGAGTTGAACTGTATCCCCCCCAAAAAGACATGTTCCAGTTCTAATGCCAGGTATCTGTGAATGTGAGCTTCTTTGGAAATAGGGGCTTTGCAGACGCAATTGAGTTAAAATGAGGTCAGACTGAGTTAGGGTGGGCCCTAGTCCTAAAACCAGTTACCTTCCTAAGAGAAGGAAAATTTGGACAGATACACAGAGGAGACACACGAACAGAAAGCCCAGTGACAATGGAGGCAGAGATTGGAGTGATGCAGCTGCAAGCCAAGGAACGCCAAGGATTGCTGACCACAAGCAAAAGCTAAAAAGAGACAAGAAAGAATGAGTCTCCCTCGAGCCTGCAGAAGGAGCACAGCCCTGCCCAGCATGTGAACTTTTTAGATTCCTAGCCTCCCGAACTGTGAAAGGATACACTCGTATTGTTTTAAGCTACCCAGTTTGTGACAGTCTCTTACAGCAGCCCTAGGAAATTAACATACTATCTAAAAACAACCTAGACAGCCAGGACTTGAGAGACAGGGGTCTTAAAAAGAAGGGAAATGAACTGTAATGAATCAGTACATTTCTCTTTGAGGTGTCTGCTCACAAAAAATCAAGCTAAAAGTAGCAACTAAGAGACTAAAAGAGCTAAGGAGAGGTTTCAGCAGGTCTCACAATGCTGGAAAGACAGAAATTGAAGTTCAGGACCCAAGAAGGCAATATTTTGGTACATACCCAAGGCTTGAAGCTGAAACCCCAGGAAGGCTAAAACCTGGGATCAAGAGTAAACCAGAAAGAGACCACCTTCAACCAGATGAAGATTGAGGCCATATTCTATTTAATTAGAATTAAGTTCTCTCTGGAGAAAGATAACAGAATTCAAAGTCTCTCCAATTGTCCCTATACAATGTTCAACATTCAATCAAAACTTCCCAGGCATACTACAAAAAAGGAAAAACTGAAATCAAAACACAAACAGCAGCAGGAAATACAGACAGTGCAGCTACCAAATCACACTTGCAACACTTTTGATGATTATATTCAAGAGAATACGTGAAAGATCGAGAATTTCACCACAGAACTGAAATCTGTTTTTTAAAAAATACCAAAAAGAAATCCTAGAACTGATAAACACAATCAGTGAAATAAACATAACAAAATGGAAGACAGGTCAGTGGAAAATATCCAGATTGAAGCATAATGAGAAAAATAGGACTTCTGCTTCTGAGAGAGTTCACTAACAGATATGCACTAAAAAAATGCTAAAGTCATTCTGCAGGCAGAAGACAAACAGATCCATGAGGAAGCACAGTTAATAAAGAAAGGAGTAAAAAACACTAGAAACATAAATCTAAATGAATACTGCCAGCAAAATAATATAAAACAGTATTTTGTGGAGTTTAAAATATATGCAGAATTAAAGCACTCAACAACAAGAGCATCAAAGACAGGAAGACATAAATGGAGTTAAAGTACCATAAGGTTCTTGCATTATCTGAAGGAAGTAAAGTACTAATCCAAGACAGTCTCTAATAAGTCAAGAATGCGTGTCATAATCCCTAGGAAAATCACTTGAATAATAAAAGTGTCCCAGTAGCCTTGTAGAGGGAAAAACTGAGTAACAAAAAATTTCTTGAATGATCCAAAGGCAGGCAGGAAAGATAAGAAAGGGAGGAGAGAGCAAAGATCAGACAGAAACAAAAAAAACCCAAATAATGGATGGTAGCTTTAACCATCTTTATCTGTAATTACATTAAATGTAAATAGGTGTAATACTAAAATTAAAAGACAACATTTATCAGATTGGGTAAAAAACAAAAGCCAACTATTTCTGCTCATAAGAGAAACATTTTAAATAAAACAACAAAGAAATATTGAAAGAAAAAGATATACCATGCAACCATGAGATGGCTGGTGTGGCTCTATTAATATCAGGCAAGCTAGACTTTAAGCCAAAACACATTGTCAGAGATACAGAGGAACATTTCATAATTAAGACAAGGTCAACTCTACAAGAATATAATAACCCTGACCTTCTATGATCCTAATCAAGCCTCTATATACAGAGAACAAAAACAGAATGAAAAGAAGAAATAGGCAAGTCCATAATCATATTTGGAGATTAATACACCTCTCTCAGTAAATGAGGGAGAAAGCACAAAATCAATAAGGATACAGAAGATTTGGATAATATAATTAACAAATTTGACCTAATTTACATATATAAAACATTATAATCCACAACAGCAAAACATATGTTCCTTTCAAGTGCACATAAATCATTTACTAAAATACCATATGCTGGGATCAAAAAGCAAGACAGCATATTGCAAAGAATGAAATCAGTAACCAAAAAAAACAACTAAAAAAAGCCTCACATGTTGGGAAATTAGGTGATATACTTCTAATTAATCTATGAGTCTAAAAAGAAAAAACGAGAAATTTTTAAATGTTTTTAGCTGAATGGTAATGAAAATACTACATCTCAATGCTTGTGAAACTGAACTAAAGCCATGATTATAAGAAAAGCCTTAATGTTTTAAATGAATATATAAGAACAAAAACTGAAAATCATTTATCTAAGCTTCCAGCCCGAAATGCTACAAAACAAATAGCAAATTAAATTCAAAAAAGTGGGGCCAGCCTGGTGGCACAGTGGTTGAGTTTGCATTCTGCTTCGACAGCCCACGGTTAGCAGTTTAGATCCTGGGCGTGGACCAGCACACTGCTTATCAAGCCCTGCTGTGGCAGGCATCCCACATATAAAGCAGAGGAAGATGGGGACAGACGTTAGCTCAGGGCCAGTCTTCCTCAGCAAAAAGGAGGACTGGCAGCAGATGTTAGCTCAGGGCTAATCTTCCTCAAAAACAAAATAAATAAAAATAAATTCAAAAAAGTAATAGAAAGTACATCAAGCCTTATAAAATACAATAACTAAAGCACAGGTAGACAAATAGGCCAACAGGACAAAACAGTGAATCCAAAAACAGATCCATACATCTGAAGTGCTCGATTTATAAAAAGGGAACCTCTGAAACGTGACAGGGAAAGAAGCCACAGTGCTACCCTTACTTCACATACGCACCTCACACACAAAGCACTTCCAGACAGATCTTTCACCTAAATGTGAATAGTAAAACAAAGCTTCTAGCAGAAAACAGAGTATTTTCATGACCTAGAGTAGAGCAAAAATTTTGTAAATATGCCCCAAAAGAATCAATAATAAAAGAATTGTAGCTAAACTGAACTTCATTAAAATGAAGGACTTCTCATCAAAAGACACCACTAACAAAGTGAAAAGGCGGAGTGACATCAGCAACATGGCGGAGTGAGCAGTTTTCTTTGTCTCTCCCCCTTCAAGCTAAAACTAACTGGACATTCATTGTTCAACAAAGGATATCCACACAGCACCTCAGGATGCCTGAGAGACCCATGCTGCTATACATAGGAATGTGGACAGACTTCCACCTGGGAGGAAGTGGAGTTGGGGGGGAACTCTATGACCCCTAGACAGCCTAGTACCGGCAAGTGACACTCTCCTGGCTGACACACTCATAGCACCACCACGGCACTGAGGGTGGGCGTGCGCATCAGCGGCGTGACTGTGGAAACAAGTGACTACAGCTCTAAGCTCCCCTGAGACTGCTCCTTAGTCCAACGGGAAAATTCAGGGTCCCACAGCAGCTACTGGGAAAGCCTCTACTCAGTCTTGGCAGAGAGGCTCCGTGCAGCAAACACAAATGCTGGGAGGCCCCGGGGAAGAAGGGGCTCAGCTGGCTGCATTTAACACACACAGCCCTGCTGTGGCCCCAAGGGGGCAAGTGACACCCAGCGGGACCACACAAGCAGGCAGTGACAATTCGGAGCCCCGGCATGACTGCTCCTTGGTCCAGCGGGAAAATGCAGAGCCCCACAGCAGCCACAGGGAAAGCCTCTACTTGGTCTTAGTGGAGAGGCCCCGCCCAGCAAACACAAAGGCTGGGAGGCCCTGAGGCACAAGTAGCGAGGCTGGGTGAGCTAACCACTGGCTGCATTAGATACCCATAGCTCTGCTGTGGCCCAGAGTGGTCAAGTGAGATCCTGCTGGACCTGATGGTGGCAGAGCTGCAAGTCTAGGTGAACCAGCTTCCGGCGGCTGTGAAAGCCCACAACACTGCTGCAGACCTGAAGGAGGGAGTGTGTCTATGTGGTGTGTGAGAGCAGGCACCAGCAACTCGAAGCCCCCTTGTGATTTTTCCCACAGCTGACGGGAGACCCCACAGGACCACTGCAAACATGAGAAGGGGCCCAGATTCGGTCAGGAACAGCTGACAGGGATCCTGGTCAGTGCAGATTACACAGCTGCTGACCCCTCCCCACCAGTAAAAGCAAGTGGGCGCAGTAACCAAACTATGTATGCGGAGGCATAAATTCACGACATCAAGCAGTATGAAAAAATACATTAAATCCCCAGAACAGAAGAAAAATGACAATTACCCAGCAAACAATCCCAAAGACACTGAAATCTATAACCTAAATGACAAGGAATTCAAAATAGCTATCATTAACAAACTCAGTGAGTTAAAAGAGAATACAGATAGACAACTCAAGGAGTTCAGGAGCTACCTCACAAAAGAGCTTGATACTATAAAGAAGGACCAGTCAGAAATGTTGGAGATGAAAAACACAATGGAGGAAATTAAGAAAAATCTGGACTCTCTGAACAGTAGGGTTGACAATATGGAGGACAGAATTAGCTATCTGGAGGATAGGAATATAGAAATGCTTCAGACAGAGGAGGAGACAGAACTAAGACTAAAAAGAAATGAAGAAACTCTCAGAGAAATATCCGACTCAATTAGGAAATGCAACATAAGGATTATAGGCATCGCAGAAGGAGAAGAGATGGAGAAGGGGACAGAAAGCCTGTATAAAGAATTAATAGCTGAGAACTTCCAAAACACAGTGAGGGAGCTGGAAATTCATGTGACAGAAGTGAATAGATCTCCAAACTTTATCAATGCAAAAAGATCAAGCCCAAGGCATGCAGTAGTGAAGCTTGAAAAAGTCAACGACAAAGAAAAATTATTAAGGGCAGCAAGGCAGAAGAAAATAACCTACAAAGGAACTCCCATCAGGCTGTCAGTAGATATCTCAGTAGATACGTTACAGGCTAGGAGAGGGTAGAATGATATATTCAAAACTCTGAAGGAGAAAAGCTTGCAGCCAAGAACACTCTATCCAGCGAAAATATCCTTCAAATATGATGGAGAAATAAAAACTTTCCCAGATAAACAAAAGTTAAGGGAGTTCATTGCCACAAGAGCCCCCTACAAGAAATGCTCAGGAAGACACTCATACCTGGGGCGGGTTACAAAACCCTGAGGAAAGGAAGTAAGTAGAAAGACAAAATCAGAAAATTGCAGCTATACATCAGAACAGGGTAGCAAATGCTTAAGTATAACATTAAAGATAAAAGGAAGCGGGGCTGGCCCTGTGGCCGAGTGGTTAAGTTCGCATGCTCCACTGCAGGCAGCCCAGTGTTTCGTTGGTTTAAATCCTGGGCGCAGACATGGCACTGCTCATCAAACCACGCTGAGGCAGCGTGCCACAGGCCACAACCAGAAGGACCCACAATGAAGAATATACAACTATGTACCAGGGGGCTTTGGGGAGAAAAAGAAAAAAAGATTAAAAAAATTTAAAAAAGGAAGGGAAACACCAAGAATAAATATAATCTTGTCATTTTAACCACAAACTCATGACACAAGAAGAAGAAAAAAAGATCTGACAATAATAACCTAGAAGGAGAAGAGGAAAGGGATGGAATGGCTTAATCTAAGGAAATAATAGGCTAGCAGAAAATGGACTATCTCATCTATGAGATGTTTTATACAAAGCACAGGGTAACCACTAAACAAATAACAAGAATAGAGACACAAATTACAAATAAGAAGAAAGTCAATATAGAAAACTACCTACCTGAATTGTTAGTCCAAAATTCATGGGAGGATAAACAAAGGAAATGCAGGAGAACCAGAAAACAAGTGATAAAATGGCAGCATCAGGCCCCTACATTTCAATAATCACTCTAAATGTAAATGGATTGATCTCCAATCAAAAGACACAGAGTGGAGGGATGGATTAAAGAACAAGGCCCAACAATATGCTGCCTCCAAGAAATACATCTCTGCCCCAAAGACAAACACAGACTCAGAGTGAAGGGATGGAAGATGATACTCCAAGCTAATAGTGAACATAAGAAAGCAGGTGTCACCATACTTATATCAGACAAAGTAGACTTCAAAGCAAAACAAGTAAAGAGAGACAAAGAGGGGCAGTTTATAATGAAAAAAGGGATATTCCAACAAGGAGACACAACACTTATAAATATACATGCATCCAACACAGGAGCACCAAAGTATGTAAAGCAACTATTAACAAAACTAAAAGGAGACATCAACAACAATACAATAACAGTAGGGGACCTCAACACCCCACTAACACCAAAGGATAGATCATCCAGACAGAAAGTCAACAAGAAAATTATAGAACTAAATGAAAAACTAGACAAGATGGACTTAATAGATATATATAGAACACTCCATCCAAAACAGCAGGTTACACACTCTTCTCAAGTGCACATGGAACATTCTCAAGGATAGACCATATGTTGGGAAACAAAGCAAGCCTCAACAAATTCAAGAGAACTGAAATAATATCAAGCATCTTTTCAGACCATAACGCTATGAAACTAGAAATCAACTAAAATTTTAAAGCTGGGAAAGGGGCAAAAATGTGGAGATTAAACAACATGCTACTGAACAACCAGTGGATCACCGAAGAAATTAAAAGAGAAATCAAATATTATCTGGAGACAAATGAAAATGAAAACACATCATACCAACTCATTTGGGATGCAGTAAAAGCAGTACTAAGAGGGAAATTCATCACAATACAGGCTCACCTCAATAAACAAGAAAAATCTCAGATAAGCAACCTCAAACTACACCTTACAGAAGTAGAAAAAGAAGAACAAACAAAGCTCAAAGTCAGTAGAAGGAGGGAAATAATAAAAATTAAAGCAGAAATAAATGAAAGTGAAACAAAAAGGACAGTAGAAAAGATCAATGAAACAAAGAGCTGGTTCTTTGAGAAAATAAACAAAATTGACAAAACCTTAGCCAGGCTCACTAAGAAAAAAAGAGAGAAGATTCAAATAAATAAAATTAGAAATGAAAGAGGAGAAATCACAATGGATACCACAGAAATACAAAAAATTATAAGAGAATACTATGAAAAACTATATGACAACAAATTGGACAACCTAGAAGAAATGGATAAGTTCTTAGACTCTTCCAACCTCCCAAAACTGAATCAGGAAGAAACAGAGAATCTGAATAGACGAATCACAAGTAAAGAAATTGAAACCATAAATCAAAAACCTCCCCAAAAATAAAAGTCCACAACCAGATGGCTTCTCTGGAGAATTCTATCAAACATTCAAAGACTTAATACCTATCCTTCTCACATTCCAGAAAATTGAGGAAGATGGAGCACTTCCTACAACACTCTACGAAGCCAACATCACCCTGATCCCAAAGCCAGACAAGGACAACACAAAGAAGGAAAACTAGAGGCCAATATCACTGATGAATATAGTTGCAAAAATTGTCATCAACAAAATTTTGGCAAACTGAATACAGCAATACATTAAAAAGATCATACACCATGATCAAGTGGAATTTATACCATGGACAGAAGGATGGTTCAACAGCCACAAGTCAATCAACGTGATACACCATACTAACAAAAGGAGAAACAAAAACCACATGATCATCTCAATAGACGCAGAAAAAGCATTCAACAAGATCCAACATCCATTTACGATAAAAACTCTGATAAAAATGGGTATAGAAGGAAAGCACCTCAACATAATAAAGTCCATATATGATAAACCCACAGCCAACATCATACTCAATGGGCAAAAACTGAAAGACATCCCTCTGAGAACAGGAACAAGACAAGGGTGTCCACTCTCACCACTTTTATTCAACATAGTACTGGAGGTTTTGACCAGAGCAATTAGGCAGGAAAAAGAAATAAAAGGAATCCAAATAGGGAGGGGAAAAGTGAAACTGTTGGCAGACGACATGATCTTATATATAGAAAACGCCAAAGAATCCATTGGAAAACTATCAGAAATAATCAACAACTACAGCAAAGTGACAGGGTATAAAATCAACTTACATAAATCAGTAGTATTTCTATACTCTAATAACAAACTAACAGAAAGAAAACTGAAGAACACAATCCCATTCACCATTGCAACAAAAAGAATAAAATACCTTGGGGTAAATTTAACCAAGGAAGCGAAAGACCTATACAACGAAAACTACAGGACCTTCCTGAAAGAAACTGATAATGACATAAAGAGATGTAAAGACATTCCATGTACATGGATTGGAAGAATAAACATAGTTAAAATGTCCATACTACGTAAAGCAATCTACAGATTCAACGCAATCCCAATCAGAATCCCAATGACATTCTTTACAGAGATAGAACAAAGAATCCTAAAGTTCATATGGGGCAACAAAAGACCGTGAATTGCTAAAGCAATCCTGAGAAAAAAGAACAAAGCTGGAGGCACCACAGTCCTTGACTTTAAAACACACCTCAAAGCTACAGTAATCAAAACAGCATGGTACTGGTACAAAAACAGGTACATAGATCAATGGAACAGAATTGAAAGCCCAGAAATAAAACCACACATCTATGGACAGATAGTCTTCAACAAAGGAGCTGAGAACATACAATGAGAAAAGAAAGTCTCTTCAACACTGTTGTGAAAACTGGACAGCTACATGTAAAAGAATGAAAATCAACCACTCTTTTTCACCATTCACAAAAATGAACTCAAAATGGATCAAGGACTTAAAGGTAAGACCTGAAATCACAAGGCTTCCAGAAGAAAATACAGGCAGTACTCTCTTTGACATCAGTCTTAAAAGGATCTTTTTGGATACCATGTCATCTCAGATAAGGGAAACAACAGAAAGAATAAACAAATGGGATTTCATCAGACTAAAGAGCTTCTACAAGGCAAGGGAAAACAGGATTGAAACAAAAAAACAACCCACCAATTGGGAAAAATATATTTGCAAATCATACATCTGACAAAGGGTTAATCTCCATAATACATAAAGAATTCACACAACTCAACAACAAAAAATCAAACAACCCAATGAAAAAATGGGCAGGGGACATGAACAGACATTTCTCCAAAGATATAAGGATGGCCAATAGGCACATGAAAAGACGTTCATCATTGCTGATCATCAGGGAAATGCAAATCAAAACTACACTAAGATATCACCTTATACCCATTATAATGGCTAAAATAACCAAAACAAAAAATAGTAAACGTTGGAGAGGTTGTGGAGAAAAAGGAACCTTCAGACACTGCTGGTGGGAATGCAAAGTGGTGTAGCCACTATGGAAAACAGTATGGAGATTTCTCATAAAATTAAAAATAGAAATACCATATGACCCAGCCATCCCACTACTGGGTATCTATCCAAAGAACTTAAAATCAGCGATTCCAAAAGACCCATGCACCCCTATGTTCATTGCAGCATTATTTACAATAGCCAAGATGTGGAAGCAACCTAAGTGCCCATCAACTGATGATTGGGTAAAGAAGATATACATACACACACACACACACACACACACACACACACACACACACACTGGAATACTACTCAGCCATAAAAAAGGATAAAATCGTCCCATTCACAACATGGATGGACCTTAAGGGTATTATGTTAAGTGAAATAAGCCAGACAGAAAAGGAAAATTTCTGTGTGACTCCACTCATAAGTAGAAATTAAACATGTAGACAAACAGAACAGATCAGTAGTTACCAGGGGAAAGGGGGGTTGGGAGGTGGGCACAAAGGGTGAAGTGGTGCATCTACAATATGACTGACAATAATGTACAACTGAAATTTCACAAGAGTGTAAACTATCACAATATCAATAAAAAAAAAAGAAAGTGAAAAGGCAAGTCACAAAGCGGGAGAAAGATTTTCAATACGTATATTCAACAAAGGATTTACAATCGGCTCTCCATATCCACGGGTTCCACATCTACCCATGGACCCAACCAGTCGCAGATCGAAAGGCCTAGATGGTTATGTCTGTACTGAACATGTAGAGACCTTTTTTTCTTGTCATTATTCCCTAAACAATAAAGTATAACAACTATTTACATAGCATTTACATTGTATTAGGTATTATAAGTAATCTAGAGATGATTTAAAGTATGCAGGAGGATGTACCTAGGTTATATGCAAATATTATACCATTTTATATACGGGACTTGAGCATCCAAGGATTTTGGAATCTGCAAGGGGTCCTGGAATCCATCCCCCTCAGATACCGAGGGATGACTGCATATTCATAAGATATCAATGCCACAAATCAATAAAATAACCCTTTTCTTTAAAATTTGCCAATGGCAGGCCCTTCACAAAAGAGGATATTCAAATAACTAATAAGCATATGAAAAAGGTACTCATTGTTCATCAGGAACACAAAGAAGCAGACTTTTTAAGTGTCTTAAATTTAAATGAGTTCGATTACTAATCTTCCACCCCTTGCTCCCTTTCTAAGTCCATTATTACCATCTTTGCTCCCTAAGTACAATCATCTCCTTTCTAGCTTGTACCTCAATATATACTAAAAGAGACAGCTTGGGATTTAGCTCCCTAATACCATATGAGATCTCCCTTAACTTTTTAAATTTAAACTATATCCCAGTTTCTAATTCCTTATGTGAAAGCATAATCTAAAATATTAATCATAATTTACTCTCCCTTCCAAATAGTTATTTATATTCTTAACCATATTCTTCATATAACCAGAAAACAAAATGAATTTTAGGAGACATCTAAAATTTAATTGGACATAGCAATAGAAAGGTTTGCGCTGCTATACTGTTTCCAATACACAATTGTTTTTTTTTAAAGATTGGCAGGTGAGCTAACATCTGTTGCCAATCTTTTTCTTTTTCTTTTCCTTCTCCCCAAAGCCCCCCAGTACACAGTTGTATATTCTAGTTGTGAGTGCCCCTGGTTGTGCTATGTGGGACGCCGCCTCAGCATGGCCTGACAAGTGGTGCCACGTCCGAGCCCAGGATCCGAACCAGTGAAACCTTGGGCCGCCGAAGCGGAGCGTGCAAACTTAACTACTCGGTCACAGGGCCAGCCCCAATAACACACAACTTTTTATCACGAAATACTTCATTTCTCTCAAAATTATGAATTAACTCTAAAATAAGAAGGTTTTGCTTACTACAGTATCCTAAGCACAGCCTTAAAATATTATAGTTGCTTCCAATATTATTCAAGAGCATATTTTATATGCACTTTGAAGTACTTAGACAAGTTTTTTTTTAAGGCCCTATGACTACAAGAATATAAAGAGCAATAGTGCCATCTACTGGAGAACAAAGACTATGTTACCTCTTCAGCAAAGTCCACTACTTTCTAACAAACAAATTCCAGGACCATGTCTACGTAGCTTTTCCATCAATTATATAACATATAATTAACTATCAAGAGAAATCTGTTCATGTAACCAGCTACACAGCAGTTACAACTCAATCTGATGAGATTACAAATGTCTACTACCCCATTCCCACCACAAAGGAAATTATGCAGAAGACCAAGGGAATTAACATCCAGGTGGCTCAGAAATGACCTGGGATTTCCTTTCAATGACTTCTTTTCAAAATCCTAACCTTATACTTCTTAAGAAAAAAAAAAAAAAGGCTTTTTTCAACATGACTCATTTACTCAGCGTTTTGTGCCCAAAAAATTAGAGATCCCTAAAAACAGAAGGTCAACAAGAAATTCACATCCCCCACCAAATAAAAAAATTAATGGAGAAAAGCAATACTATAGATACTGATTTGTAATTAACTATGTAGAACACTTTTCTTCTTCAGTAGTTAATGTATTATTTTCTTTCACATATCAAACACTTCATGAATTCACACGTCATCCTAGCTCAGGGGCTATGTTAATCTTCTCTGTATTGGTCCAATTTTAGTACATGTGCTGCTGAAGCAAGCACAAACACTTTCTTTCGCATAAAGAATGAAGATTAACAGGTACATGCTTATACCTCCCTGAATTTGGGAAGGATTACACTGTGGGGGGAAAGTAAAATGGAACTTACTGAGGTGCTACACGTCTCCAGTAACGATCAATTCCATTTTTAAAATACAGCACAGCGAGCCACCTTACATTTATATCCAGAGTGTGGTTTGTGAAAATATTCTGTAAATAAAAAACACAGTATTAGAATGAACACGTAATAAGTTAAAAGTATAATTAATATACCCACAATAAAGTATGGATAGATTTTTTTTTTAATTAAATGTTTCATTTAAATTTTATCATTACATATATCACATAGTTATTTTCTAAGTATCTATAGCTCTACAATTCATATAAAAGAGTACACCTGCTCAGCAGTATGAAAATTGTTTAAGCTGAGTAATGGATATGTGAAGATTCATTATACTATTCTACTTTTAGGCATGTTTGAAAATTTTCACAATAAAAAAACTTGGAAACAAATAAACGTAATTATATATCACAACCTACATACACATACAAAACTAAAATAAACACCTTCTAAATTAAAAACGAAAAACCAGACCCACCACAGCATAGATTCAAAGATTCTAAGCAGTCAAAAGCCCCAGGTTATTAATACATGACATAAAATAAACTATTTCAAAGTATCCTCCTTATCAAAACAATCATGCTTACAAATAAGTTGGATAGCAGAACATTTTTAAGTGATATAAAGGCAGATGTGATGTGAATAATTTCAATTCAAAATTAACCATTACTCAAAAATTTCATTCACAGTGCTATTCCAAATACAGGCAATCTCACTTTGCGTAGTAGTGGGAGAACATAAAAATGACTGTGCTAGCTAAACTATGCAACATGATCTTAATAATCAAGGAGAAGTTACAATTGTTCTGTGCCCTTTAAAAATTTTTATCAAAAAATTTTTTAAAATTGCTACTAAAAATTTATAACTAATAGTTATAAATATATATGGACATAAAAGAATAATAAAACTAATACACTGTAATTTAAACATCACAAACACTGAAAATTAAAGTGCTTTATTTCTTTATAAAAAACTTATTTAGAATAGTGAGTGCACAGGACAAATGTAGGAACATGTTAACCGACTGAAATTCTACTATACCTCAGGCCAAAAACAACTCAAATCCCCAGAGTTGACCTATTAAACACAATCTCGTGTGGGAAAACCTGAAAGCCAAAAATAATGATGTGGAAAGTGTATTTTTTACTGGAGAAAAATATATATGTTAAGTATTAAAAACAGGTATGTATACCATAATCCCATTTTTCGAAAATCATGTACGTACAAAAAAAATTACAAAGACAGTTGTGTGATGCCCACTTATTCCTTAACACCCCTGACAACTGAGTCAGAGTCCTTCTTTTGGTTTCTTTTGCAAAAGAAAGAAGAGATTTCTCTTACCACATTAATCACATTCGATTTTAACACTTTACAGGTCCACCTTCCACACTAGATTGAGTCATGTCTTATGCCTGGAGTCTAGCACAGAGTCCAGCATAGCAGAAACTTCATAAATATCCGTTGAGCAAATGAATGAATGAATGGAAGTAATGTGGGAATATTGTGGAATTGGGTGGATATCCGCCTGTCTCAGCTATACTTAGGAAACCACGAAAAGTCAGGCTGCAGGTGTCAATCCAAGTAGAAATATTCCATAAGTATTCTGAATAACAGGACTAGAGCACAAGCCTGAGACTGGGCATATAAATTTAGGACTCTCCAGTCTTGAATGAACAGCTAAGGCTAAAAAAAATAAATGTGACAAGACAGTGAGTACAGGGTAAAAAGAAGAATTAAGTTAAACTTAGCAGTTTTCTAATCTATTCCATCTAAAAGAAATTTTACTATCCATCCAAGAAGACAGTATAGCCAGTAGAATTAAAAACAAAAGCTTTAGGCATTTAACATTATTAATAATTCATACATTACACAAAAAGTCAATAGTTAAGCAAGCCTACTGGTTTTTTTAAAGTCCAGCAGTAACTAAAATAAGAAATTCTAAAAGTGTTTTATATTTTGGCCTGAAAAAACACAAGGCTAGTTACAGAACATATTTATTTAAATAAGCATACGAAGAGTAAAGAAACATAGAGATTTCCCAAAGATTTATACCGTGCCCAAAATTTACAAACATAATGCTAGGATTACCTAAACAAAAATATTTTCTTTAGTATCTTTAAAAATTAATCTGTTTTTTACCTTTTCGTTATGAGCCAAACAGCTAACTTTCAGGTACATTCAGAATATCAATAATGACTCTAGACATTTAATTTCCCTTATAGTCATGACAGTATCTTCCTAAATCTAACAAACTTTTTAGTCATGAAGCCAAAATATGTACGTCAATGGCTATAATTTTCTATTTTACAAGATATGGTAAATAGTTTGCTCTGAATTTGCAACCCAGTCACAAATACTGGATCAGTTTCTGCTCTAATTGGTAGCCTCAGTGCCCTGGTCAGAGACTACATCTCAAACACTAATCAGAGTTCTCAAATTTTCAGAAGAAAAAAAGAGTAAGGAAGGTCCTCAATCAAAAAGATATCTTTTCATTCTGGCACCGAGAAAACAATTTTGATTAACTAACCAGAAGCTTTAAACTCCCAGAAGGTTTAGTCAAAGCATATATTAATTAAATTATTATACTATTTCCCATAACACTCAGGAAAAGATGTGTTAAGAAAACGAAAAGTTTAGTTGGGAAAAGAAAACAACCTTTTAAAGTGAAACACACTGAGCAAGGCAGAGCTGGCCAGATGCTGCAGTGGGGAGGCCTGAACAACTCTGCCAACAGAAATGAACTGGGGCAAGGATAGAAACAAAACATGAAAGTGGACTACCTAGAGTCTCGAGCTCAGCATTAACATTCTAAAACCAAAAATCAGTGTAGTGCTGCCTTCCGAGCAGATACTACCAATACCCAACTCGGTCATTTATTCATTCACCATCAAATATTTCTTAAACACCCTCAAAGAACCAAGCCCTGAATTAATAAATGGCAGTGGCAAGGGCAACCAAACACTTGGATCAGTTTCACTAAAGTAAATCACCAATACAAGCAGAACAATTAAAGCTGCAACAATTAAAATAATGGTATCTCATTTTATTAAAACTAATAGTGAACTACTTTAAAACAACTTACCAGCAACACCGAATAGAAACCTGGCTGTGTCTCCCACTGTTTCAACTGCTCCTCAGCTGGCTTTAACACAGCAGTATCCTGACTGGTGGCCTGTGTTAAGACCTGAAGAACAACAGTGCTGGCACTATTGAGATCCATGGAAACCTGGCAATGAGAAGTTAACATACTCGAATGTACATTATACATAAAAAATTAACAGTAACATAAACGGAGAAAAAGCTTCAATGTTCTCAATTGCCCCTATACCTCAATCATTTACCCACTCCTTCAGGTTACTGCTGAATTTCCCTCTTTTCTATGTACCACCCATACTCTTACTTAAAATGCCCATAATTCACTTCAAACCAGTTAAAATAAAAATAAAAGTTTTTTTAAAGAGCCCACATCCGAGCATATATTACCATATATATATATTACCATATATATATTGCCAAGCATAACACAAAGTGCTTTATTCATTTATTTATTCCTAATAATAATTCCATGTGATAGATAGAAAACTAAAGGATTAGATACCTCGCCTTGCCAAGGTCACAATTTACTAAGTGGCAGTGCTTGGACTCGAACACCAAACCCACCAGTCTTAATCACTATTACTGCCTTCCTTGAGCAACAGAATCAACATTGAAGGCATCTCTGTAATCCCAGAAGCCCAACAAGATAAACAACATATGCTTAGTAAATATTTACTGAAAAAAGAAAAGTGATCATTTTTGACCAATAAACTACGTCACAATGAACCACGTGGCAGCTAATTAACTGATTTAGTCAACAAAATTGCTGAAAGCCTGCTGAGTACCAGCCACTGCTCAACTGCTGAGAATACAGCAGAGAACAAAACAGTGGCCCTGACTTCATGCAGCTTACATTCTACTGGAAAAAGATAAATCTGTTAAAAAAAGAAAAGATCGGTGATATAAAGAAAACAAGATGATATTTAACATCATCCGAATGCAAGTGAATGTGTTACTTTAGACTGGGTGTTCCACGAAGGCTTCTCCAAAGTGATACCAAAGAGATATGAGTGACAAGAGAGACCCAGCCATGCAGAGCTCCAGACAGGGAAAACAACTGACAACAAGGCCTAAGATAAGAAACAAACTTAAGAAGGCCAGCCAGTATGATAGACACTTAATAAGAGAAAAGGGGAAAATGGTACAAGATGACTTGGAGAAATAGGCAGAAACAAATCATGCACAATTTTGCAGGGGAAAATAAAGTGTCTGAGCTTTTACACATGTACAAAAAAACCCACTGGAAGTTAGCAGGAATATATGAATATATTAACATAAATATAATAAAGACAGGCTCTACCAGAACTCATTCCCACCCAAACCCCACCCCGCAAAAAGAAAGAAAAAAGCCATATCCCTGTTTGGGGCTACTACTTGAAAAAAAAAAATCACTGACTACTGCCAATGGCCAGAGCAATTTTCCTCTAGAGCAAAGTTTGTGCAGAGCACTCACATACACACGTACCTTCACATTTCACACTTCTCTGGACCTTCACAGCAAAGCGATGTTTAAGGCTATGTACTCTTATCTTCATGCCCCACTTACCCGCACCATTTCCCTGTTCTAATGGAAGCTGCGAGAGTTGACCATCTCTATCTCCCACCAGCACCCTGCTCCATCCAGGTCCTCCCCAGAAGTAGATACTCTGTCCCTCCTTTCCCTTGCTTTTTTTTTCAGTTTTACTGAGAAATAACTGACATACATCACTGTGTACTCCCCTTTTGTTTCTTGCTACCAGGAAGCCCAACCAGTCTGGAAGGGAGAGCTCAGTTCATGTATTTCTGGAGAACCAATTCTGCACCAAGCACTGTGACAGCTATTAGGATGGTAAGAATCAGAAAGGGTCTCTTTCTCCACCCAAATTCTGGGGGACACTGAGGCAGAGAAAACTATTCTCATCATTAAAACAAACTGTGAACAATAAGTTTCTAGAACACTAGTTGGAACTTAGAGTATATTTCTCCCACAGAAACAATATTATAAGTGGTTCTTCTAATGAGTAAAAAGGTTTTTAAGCCTGAGAAATAAACCATCATTCACAACTTCTATTAGAAAGATTTCCAAGTACTAATTAACTTATAAAAGAAGCTTAAGCAGCAACTAGTTCCTAAATTGCAGATTAAATGCATCAAAAATAATTCAGAAATGATAGACATAGTGGATTATTAAAAATACCACACTACTAAAGCATATTAAATTTTTTAAAGATCTCATAACAAACCTATAAAAAGCAAATCTGGCATGTGAACTAATATCACTGTTCTACAGAGGAAGAACTTACAAGCTGTCAAGAGAGTCGTCCGGGGTCATGTAGCAAACTAACACACGGCAGAGCGAGGCCTGACATCCAGGGCTCTGGAATCCCATATAACATAAAACGGCCTCACCACACCATCCTACTGCCAAACACCTACAAACACACCATGCTCTCCCATAACAGGTTCCTGGTGAAACTGTCAGAAAGATTCCTGAATCCATCAGAAATCTAGAAGGATCACATTTTCTATGTACTAAATATTCTTACAGTACTCATCTGAGAAGTTTTCTTGAAAGAACAGCAATGGGAACAAAGAATGGGGAAGGGGGCATGTACTGAGTCATTCAAATCTAACAGTGTGGAAATAAATTTCATTTGAGATAAAAGATAGATGACTACTGACTAGTAGTCAGTTTGGAGCGTGGTACACATAGAAAAATCAAACGTTAATACCCTTTTTTTGGAATTAGCATGCAGAAATATAATAGAATTGCTACTGTTATTTTCACCTAGTAGTGAAGCAGACACACAACTAGACTCCAAAAAAACTGGAGAGACCCAAGAGTGATAGAGAAAGATGGAGGGAGAAGAAGAAGGGGAGGGGGGAGGGAAGGAAGAAAGGAGAAAGGAAGGGAGGCAAGGTGGAAGGTAGGGGAGAGAGAGACAGACACTGACTAACTTGTGGGACTGGCTGAAGGTATTTCCCAAAGGAAGTGACAGGCTCCTCCGGAGATCGTCACCAGGTACACCTGAAGGTCGGGGAAGCAAGTCTCTCACAGCAGAGGCGCTGTGCTGGCTCCTCTGCATAGAGGTTGACGTGCAGTGAGAGAAACCCTCAACTTATGTCAAAACAATGTATCCTTTGCCTTTCTGTATCCTTATCAATTACCAAGACCCTTGAGACAACCAAGCAAAGAGCAAGATCAAATTTGGCTAAGTTTTCCAATTAATAATGTATACACTGAGGTTACTTTGATTTTCATTAATTTGCACAGTTCCAAAACCATAAGAGGAAATACTGCTTATGAGTATTTTCTTAGGTCTCAACCACACTATAAAAGAGAATTATTCACACTCTAAATGCACACTTTTTTTTCCCTAAGAACAATAACAGGAAAGGAGAAGAAAATAAAAGGGCAGGCATTTCATCCTTCTCACTACTTCACGATTCAGTCCGTTCAATTTATTCATTACTGGATTTATAGTAGACTTTGATTCTATTAAAATCTAAACACCCTAGCAATATGTGACCAAAAGCCTAAAATACTCACACCCAGTAACTGGACTTTCTAGGCTTGGTCTGTAAGATACTTTCCCAATTCTGGAAAAATCTAAAGCCCAAAGATATACAGATGTGCCTATAGTCGGGAACTTACTAATTTTCATTAAAGGAAACAAGTAGACAAGGGAAAATTCAGCACCTCTGCCTGCCACCAACAAACAGACTTCTCAGACCTGCAGGGACTTTAACTTCAGCCATAACAATCTTCTTTAGACTATTACATTACCTGTGTTGGTCCTTAGTTTTAGGACATTCCACGCCAACAATAACCCCATGCCACTATTAAATGCTAGAGCAGTGAGTAAGTGAGCTGACTTAGAAAGATTACAACAAAGATTGAAGAAAAAAGATTTTGAAAATCAAAAAAGTTTCCCTCAGTGAAATAATTTATTCAGGCATGGATCAATAACAGATGCTAAAACCATTAACTGAAACAACAGCTGTTGGGGAAGAGAAGATTCCCAGTGTGTCCAAGCATCATCCCACAGATTACCTGTTAAACACAATGAAGAAATAAACCAACCTTTAAAATAAAGGGATCTGTCCGTCACCAGTTCAACCGAAAGAGCAAACTTAGTATCACCAACAGCTGCACAACGCGACCTTACATGCCTCGTGATGGGATGCAGTAAGGAGGATACAACTTCACCTCTGAAATACCAAAAATGATCAGACTTAACCTAAACAAGACTCTAGATCCAACTTCCACTTTAAAAGAAACAGAGGAGAGAGAATACTTCTGGAATGGTGGCATGAAGAGTTCTACATATCCTCTCCTCAGTGAAGCAAGCATAACTAGCAAAAATTATAAAAAGCAACCATTTAAAGTCTCTAGAAAGTGTGTTTAAGGAGATACAGTGAATGGAGAAATAATCATGCAAGAAATACTACTAAATCTTGGTAAGAACAGCAAGTATCTGTGGCATTTGAGCTACAAACTCACTCCTGCCCCACGGTGTAACAAAAGCTATACTCCATGCAGATGTAACCAAGAACATGGGGCTCCTGCTCACCCCAGCTCCTAATTTAGGGCCACAATTTCTCCCCAGGAGGGGCGGGAATCCAGCATTTCTCATCCACCTCAGCTGTGTTGCAGTTGTATTCCAGGCAAGCCCAGCCAAGAAGTCTAGGGCTCTCTTCTTCCACCCAGGCACCACTCACGAGGCAGAAACTATACGCCAAGCACATCAGGCCAAGTATAGCGGGCCTCAATCACGCCCACCCCAGCTTGCTCAAAAGGCAGAGGTTCCACACTAGGAACAGTAACAGTTGGATACTTCAATACTCCACTTTCAATAACAGATAGAACAACTAGGAAGAAGATCAATAAGGAAATATAAGTCTTGAACAATATTATACACAAACTACATCTAACAGACATTTACAGAACATTCCACTCAACAAGAGTAGAAGGCAAGTAAACATTCTTCTCAAGTATACATGAAACATTCTCTGGGATGGATCATATGCTAAGCCACAAAACAAGCCTCGACAAACTTAAAGAACTGAAATCATATAAATACGTCCTCTGATGACAATCAATAACAGAAAGAGGGGAAATTCATGAACACTTCCAGATTTCAAAACTTACTACAAAACTTACTATGGTAATCAAGACAATGTTGGCACTGGCATAAAAATATACACATAGGGGCCAGCCCCGTGGCTGAGTGGTTAAGCTCGCGTGCTCTGCTGCAGTGGCCCAGGGTTTCACAGGTTCCAATCCTGGGCATGGACATGGTGCTGCTCATCAGGCCATGCTGAGGCAGCACGCCATATGCCACAACTAGAAGGACCCACAACTAAGAATATACAACTATGTACTGGGGGGCTTTGGGGAGAAAAAGGAAAAGAAATAAAATCTTTAAAAAAAAAAAGAATATACACATCAATGAAACATTTCAAAGTCCAGAAACAAACCCTTACATCTAAAGTCAAGTGATTTTCGACAATGGTACCAGGTCAATTCAACGTAGAAATAGTCTTTCAACATATGGTGCTGGAACAACTGGGTATCACATGCAAAAGAACAGCTGAACCTGTTCCTTACACCATACACAAAAATCAACTCAAAATAGATCACAGAGCTAAACGTTAAGCAGTAACACTATAAAACTCTTAAAAGAAAATCTAGGAGGAAATCTTCATGACCTTGGGCTAGGCAAGGCATTTTCAAATACGATACTAAAAGCACAAGAAACTAAAGTAAAAGTAGATAAATTCAAACTTAAAACTCAAAACTTCAAACTTTACCAAACAATACCATCAAGAAAGTAAAGACAATCCAGAAAATGGGAGAAAACACTTGCAAATCATATATCTGATAAGGGACTTATGTACAAAATATATAAAGAATTTTTACACCTCAATAATAGAAAGATAATCCAATTAAAAAGCAAAGGATGAGGGGAACTTTCTCAACCTGATAAAGAACACCTACAAAAAACCTACAGCTGGGCCGGCCTGGTGAGTGGCAGTTAAGTTCACACACTCTGCTTCAGAGGCCCAGGGTTCGCAGGTTCAGATCCTGAGTGTGGACCTACCCACTGCTTATCAAGCCATGCTGTGGTAGGCGTCTCACATATAAAACAGAGGGAGATAGACACAGATGTTAGCTCAGGGCCAATCTTCCTCAGCAAAAAGAGGAGGGTTGGTGGCAGACGTTAGCTCAGGGCTAATCTTCCTCAAAAAGAAAAAAGAAAACCCTACAGCTAACATCATACTTAATGGTGAGAAACTCGAAGCTTTTCCACTAAGATCAGATACAAAGCAAGAATGTCCCCTCTCACCATTCCTTTCCAACATGGCACTGAAAGTCCTTGCTAATGCAATAAGGCAAGAAAAGGAAATAAAAGGTATACAGATCAGGAAGGAAGAAACAAATCTGTCTTTGTTCGCAGATGATATAATCATCTATGTAGAAAATGAGAAAGAACTAACCAAAAAACTCCTGAAACTAATTAATGATTATACCAAGGTTGCAGGACACAAGATTACTTTCCTGTATACCAACACAAACAAGTGGAACTGCAAATTAAAAACACAATACCATTTACATTAGCACCAAAAAAGAAAAGAAACACTTAGGTACAAATCTAACAAAATATATACAAGATTTGTACAAGGAAAACTACAAAACAGTGATGAACAAAATCAAACAACTAAATAAATAGATTTTCTGTGTTCGTGGATAGAAAGACTCAATACTGTCAAGATGTCACTTCTTCCTAACTTCATCTATAGATTCAACGCAATTCCAATCAAAACCCCAGCACATCATTTTACGAATATGAACAAACTGATTCTAAAGTTTATATGGAGAGGCAAAACACTTAGAATAGCCAACACAATATTGAGGGAGAAGAACAACTGGGAGGACAGACACCACCCACTTCGAGACACTATAAAACTACAGTACTCAAAACAGTGCAGTATTGGTGAAAGAAGAGATAAACAGAACAATGGAAAAGATTAGAGAGCCCAGAAACAGACTCCCATAAATACAGTCAACTGATCTTTGACAAAGGAGCAAAGGGAACACAAAAGAACAAAAACAGTCTCTTAGACATCCATGTGCAAAAAAAATGAACCCAAACACAGACCTTACACCCTTCACAAAAACTAAGTCGAAATGGATCATAGACCTAAATGTAAAACACAAAACTATAAAACGCCTAGAAGATCACACAGGAGAAACTGTACTTGGGTACAGTGACGCCTTTTTAGGTACATCACCAAAGACATTATCCATGAAAAAAATAACTAGTAAGCTAGACTTCGTTAAAATTAAAAACTTCTGCTCCGCAGAAGACAAGGTCAAGAAAATAAGACAAGCCACAGAATGGAAGAAAAATATTTGCAAAGACACATCTGATAATGGACTGTCATCCAAAATATTAAGAGAACTCTTAAAACTCAACAGTATGTAAGTTACACAGAATTCGAAATACATTACGATGTACACCTGAAATTTATACAATGTTATAAACCAATGTTACTGAAGTAAAAAAAGTTTTAAAAGAAACAACTGGATTAAAAAATAGGCCAAAGACCTTAACAGACACCTCCCCAAAGAAGATAAACAGATGGCAAATAAGCATATGAAAAGACGCTCCACATCATACATCATCAGAGAAATGCAAATTAGAAGAATGAGCTACCACTACACACCTATTAGAATGGTCAAAATCCAGAACACTGAGAACACCAAATGCCAGCAAGGATGTGGAGCAACAGGCACTCTCAGACATTGATGGTGGAAATGCAAAATGGTACAGCTACTTTGGAAGACCAGTGGTTTCTCACAAAACTAAACATACTCTTACTTTACCATCCAGCAATCACACTCCTTGTATTTACCCAAAGGAGGGGAAAACTTACATTCTACACAAAAACCTGCACACATATGTCTATAGCAGCTTTATTCATAATTGCCAAAATTTGGAAGCAGCCAAGACCAGGTGATGGATAAATAAACTGTGGCACATCCGAACAAAAGAATATGATTCAGTGCTAAAAAGAAATGATCTATCAAGCCATGAAAAGAGAACTGGGGAAAAATATGGAGTGATGAAAATGTTCTAAAATTTATTGTAGTGATGGCTGCACAACTCTGAATATACTAAAAACTATGGAATTGTACACTTTCAGTGGGTGAACTGTATGGTCTGTGCACTATACCTTAACAGAGCTATTATTTTTATTAAGTGCTTTGACTATGTAATGCCAAAGTCAGAAAGAGACAAGGAAAAGTAACTGAAGAAATGAAAAACGTGGCTAGAACATTTAATATTCTTACTATTCGGTGTTTATAGACAAGAATTTAAAACACTGAGAAAAAACAAAAAAATCCTAATTCACTATTCACTTTCCTTTAAGCTTCATATATTATATACAGTACACTTCTATCACATAAAAGGGAGATAAATTTGTATTTCTTAGCAGTAATGTCTTTCATTTCACTTCTAAGTCTCTCCATTAACATTTCCACAAAAATAAACTGAGTAGTCTGCAGTGCCACCTGCTGGCAAGAAGTAAGTACCACATCCCAAAGAGTATGTTCCAAGCATCCTTTTCCCCTCAAGGAAGATAGAGAGAGAAGGACATTGGAATTCTCACTGACCACTTGGCCATAACTACCACCTGGAAATACAGCAAGAGTTTTCAGGGTTCAAGAAGGTAGGGGAAAGAACGCTGAGAAAAGAGCTCCTTAAGGAAAGAAATGAATGGGAGTCTAAAGAATAATGTAAGAAAAGAAAGATGGGATTCGAAACCCAAAAATGAAAGTCTCACCTTGAGGCAAAACATGACAACCAAAGAACTTCCTTACAGCACTGTCTCATTAAAAATACTCTCCACCAAAACAAAATGTGTGATGAAAACATGAATGTGTTTTGAACTTCACACAAAGTAAATATGACAGAATTTAAGAAAATGTAATAACATAAGCAATGTTTTTGCATAAAAGAGACTAAGAAACCGTAGAACAAGAATCAGCAGAGTTATATGAGAGGATGAAATCACCTAGTTAGAAAAGCATTGCAGTATTCCACATTTAAGAGAAAGATAAATATTCAGAAAGAGGAAAAAGAACAGCCAGATACAAGCCATTGAGAAGGTGACATTAATAACTTGAAAGCTCCAATTTTTCTCCTAGAAGAACAGGTACTGGACAAATAAAAACTTGAATGGAGAGTAGCCTTTTGGTGAAATGTATAAGCAATATAGTATTTACCATGTGTTACTGGAGCATTTCCTACAGAGGGATAAAAAGGAAGATGTCATTTTTTCAAAGATAAATTCCTGCAAGTCAAATCATGACCAATATAGGTCAAGGCTACAAAAAGAAGAACAGGACGCAGAAAACATATTCTTTGGAAATTATGAATAGGAAATATTACAAAACTGCTTAACTGCCTGGAGTCAAAAGCAAACTAGAGAAAGACAACGTGTCAAAGATAAGAAAGAAATGAATTTCTGTGAAGACCGGGGAAGAGTTTAAAGATAATCAAAATAAAGAAGCTACATTAGAAAGCTTAAAGAAAGGGTTATTTTATTATTTTGAGCAAGCAAAATCTTTAGTTAAGGGGGCTGGCCTCGTGGCCGAGTGGTTAAGTTCGTGCTCTGCTGCAGGTGGCCCAGTGTTTCGTTGGTTCAAATCCTGGGCGCGGACATGGCACTGCTCATCAAACCACGCTGAGGCAGCATCCCACATGCCACAACTAGAAGGACCCACAACGAAGAAGATACAACTATGTACCGGGGGGCTTTGTGGAGAAAAAGGAAAAAATAAAATCTTAAAAAAAAAAAAAATCTTTAGTTAAGGCAGCTTGCCAAAAAAATAGTTAAACTTGAATCTGACCAAGCTTCTGGATCATGCTACCAATGTAGTTGGAGGGCAAGTAGGATGAAATAAGACTGACCACAAGCTGATAATTGTTAAAGCTCGGTGATGGGGGTTCATTATACAATTCTGTCCACTTTTGTGTCTGTTTTTTAAAATGGTAGCTAATGGACCATGATACAAAGATCACTTCAGTTGCGGGTCATGGCTGCCACCACCTCCTCTGGAAATCTTTAGCTGTACCACATGGTAAAATGCTCCTTCCTCCACGCTACTGTTCTACACAGTAGAGACTTTACTATTACATCTATCTCCTTGTTAACTTGTGCCTCATCTATAAAATCATGAGCTGCTTAAAGGCAAGAGTTGTGTCTTATTCATCTGTATATGCCAGCACCTAGCAGAGTGCCAGGGATATAGCAAATGCTCAGTAAATGTTTGATGAACTGAACAAAGCAATAATGTTATTGTGATTTCTAAGAGTGGAAGGCAGACTTAGAAAAGGTGAAACAGAAGGAGGTCAAGAAACAATCTGGAAGAATAGGAATTATATCACAGTAAAGAGAGAAATATCTACAAAACACACTACAAGAGTAAACAGTATGCTGAATGGCTGAAAAAAATGAATGAAGGAATAAATGAATGGACAGTCCTTTCCGTATCTTCCTCTACTGAAATGAGGCTCATCAAGCCAACAAGATTTAACAATACTTTTCACTGGAAATATCCAACACCCTTTGTTCTAATCCTGTGCTCTTCAGTCAGCTTTCTGATATTTACTTGGTTTATCATTAGACTTTTCTACATTCATTCATTCAACAAATATTCATTCAACAAACATTCATTCAACAAACATTTACAAATGCCAGACATTATTCTAAGCACTTGAGATACAACAATGAACTCAAAAAAATCCCTGCCCTTATGGAGAACTTATTCTAGTGGAGGGAGACAGAAATAAATGGGTAAATTATATACTATGTAAGAAGGCAGTATACAGTGCCAGGAGGCAGCTGTGAGAGAAGTCTTGTCCAATAAACTCGAGTATTTGTGTCTCTCTGGGAGTTTTTAGTAAAATGGCGTTGATAAACTGCAAGAAGTCTCTTGCCTGTTTGGTTTACACGACAGTCGCCATGACTGAATACCTCCTAAGAGGAAAAGTTAAGCTTATCCTAAACAATAGTGACCCCCACCAAGGTAGTGCCAGTGGTGAGACCCCAACTAACGTCACCACCACCCTCTTTGACATCTTTTTAGCTGAAACAAAAAAATACACAACTGTATAAAAGCTACTAAGAAACAACAATTATGTTTATTGGTTTTAAACTTGCTTCTCTGATGTAAAACAAAGAATAGGAAGGAAAAGCCGTAAGCCTGATTTTCAGCAAGATACTGTTCTTTTTTTTTTTTTTTGAGGAAGATTAGCCCTGAGCTAACATCTGCCACCAATCCTCCTCTTTTTGCTGAGGAAGACTGGCCCTAAGCTAACTTCCGTGCCATCTTCCTCCACTTTATATGTAGGACACCTACCACAGCATGGTTTGCCAAGCGGTGCCATGTCCACACCCGGGATCCGAACCAGCAAACCCTGGGCCACTGAAGCAGAACGTGCGAACTTAACCGCTGTGCCACCGGGCTGGCCCCAAGATACTGTTCTTTGAATCAGAGTAATAGCACAGCCTAAACTTAATAAACCATAACTGATCAAACTTAAGTTTAGTCAAAACCTTTTGCTAAGTCTTAAAGGATCATCGGTCCTCTCCAAATAGACACATCTTTGATTGGTAGTTTCCAATTACTGGTCCAGGACAACAACGTCTGTAACTCTGTCTTAGAAGAAGCTCATTCCTGTTGTGAGAGTTAGCCTAAGGAGTCAGAGCACTTATAAAACATGTATAGGCTATATGCCCAGTAATGTCCCCACAATTAGGAATTATCCTACATTTTATCATTAAAATGTTCTGAATCACTAAAATAATTTTTCTATCACCTTGGAGCCATCCATATCAGTTCTCTCAACAGTAAGTACATCTAATTTAAGCATTTTGTTTTACTGATCAAGAAATTGTGTCCCATAGAGGAAGAGTGGCACAGATGTTAGCTCAGGGCTAATCTTCTTCAAGCAAAAAGAGGAAGATTGGCAACAGATGTTAACTCAGAGCCACTCTTCCTCACCAAAAAAAGAAAAAAAGAAAAAAGAAACTGTGTCCCAAAGAGGTTAAGGAGATAAACTGAGACTTCCTCTAAGGTCAGAGACTCATTAGTGACATTTCTGGAACCTAGAATTCAAGTCTCCTATTCCAACCCAATACTCTCTATTGACTACAACATTTTTCCTCTTGATCGCAGTGCTGTCCATTGATACTCCCAAGTGAAATTAACTAGCTTGGTAGGATTTTCTTTAGCTTTAGACTTGAGAACCAAAATATAACATCAAGACTATAGTTTATCTTCCTGATAAATTATACTACATCAAAACTGAAGACCAAAATTAATGGAGTCAATGAAAATACCATAGGCAAAATTAACAAGGTGAAGATTAGGAGAAGAAATTTTAAATGACTAAAACAGACAAGGGATTACTATATAGACCATACAAGGAACTCCTGTGAATCAACAAAACAATACAAAAGAAAATTGGACCAAGGATATAAATAGGCAATTCACCGAATGGTAAATAAATATCAGAAGAGATGCTACCTGACTGGTTATCAGGAACTTAAAAAAGCATTGAGATATTACTTTACAATCATTAGATTGGCAAAAATTACAAGGTCCGAAAATATTCAGTGATGGCAAGAACACACGGAAATAGAAAGCTTTATGCACTGCTGCTAGGAGCATACACTGGTATAACCACTTTGGAGAGCAATCTTGCCATCTTTAATGAAATTGTGTGTGTGTGTGTGTGCGTGCGTGCGCACGTGTATGCACACGCGCACATCCTATGATCAGGTTATATCCTATGACCCAACAGTTCCACACTTGGTACCACAATCAAAGAAACTCCTGCACAGGCAGACAAAGAGGAGACAAGGATAAGGGTTTTTATCTTGGTGTTATCTACAGTAAGACAGGGTTGGAGACAAGACGCTGTCCATCTTCAGTGGAACAGATACATAAAATGCATCTTGTCCTTCTCTTGTAGAATTTGTTCCCTCTGACTGAAAACTCCTGCCTTTAGATTTTTAACCTCAATCCAATCTGTGCTCAAGTTGTCAACTAATCAAATAGGTCTTCCCTGACTGCCCAATCTAAAATAGCTCACCCTTCAACCCAGAAGGGGCCCTCATCCAATACAGTGTTCCAACAAGAAAGACACCGGAGGTTCCAGTGTACAAAGGCACGACCATGTCAAGAAGCAGAGAAGGTGGTCATCTGTAAAAGGACAGATTGTTATGGCAGCCCTAGCAAACTAAGACACCAAGAAAATACTGTTTCTAAGGAGAAAAACCTCAGAGCACAATGAGAGATGAACAGATAGAGGCAGACCCGTTTGCAGGTGAAAGAGGACAAAAAGCAATGAAGTTCCCACCAACGCCTCTCATTTCCTCTGTGAAGTAGAAGGCAACATTATCCAGGAAAGAGTACAGAGGGGAGGAGGAGATGGGTTAACAACCACCATGGGAAACAGGAATAGTTACTAGAGACACACAGGATTATTGGGCTGCCTGTCCATTACTCAATAAACGTTTGTTGAATGAATACCTAGCTGTCATTCATGAATGCTTTAGTGCAACTTTATTGCGGTGAACTCTGGCAGTAACTAGCAAAAGAAAGGCACTGGAATGAGTAAGAATCTGGGTTATAAATCCAGATATGTGTGACCTTATGACAAGTCACTTTTCATTGCTGGGCCTTAGTTCCTCAACCAGATGAATCAGATTCAATAATCAGCATAAGAGCACCTCAAGCTAAAATAAATGATGCTATAATTTTTATGCAGGTTTGTGCATGACCTCGGTCTTCAACTTTTACCAACGAAGGTAGTGCATCTCAAGCTTTAGTGTACATTCATATCACCTAGAGAGCTTGTTAAAATGCAGTTTCTGATTCAGCAGGTCTGGGGTTAAGCCTGAGATTGTGCATTTCTAACAAACTCTCAGGTGATGCTGTATACCACATTCCAAATAACAAGGGTGCAGAACAGTGATCCAGCCCAAGCTCTACAAAGCTTTTAATTGGGGGCTTATCTAACCAGCCTGATATTTAGAAAAACAAAGATACTCCAGACTCACACCCCCACCAAGTGTGTCTTGCCATTCCCTAAAACACTCCTGAAATTAACTGATACGCCCCATTTGGTGCAGATGGGAAAAGAAAGGGATGAATAATATTGCCATCAATAACACTAAATTAGAAGAAGCCCAAGATTAAATGCAAAACACACAAACACATATACATACATACAACACAAAGATTAAAATCCCCCTAATCAAATATATTTATCTTTCCCAAAATACTAAATTTTTTATTTCTGCAAAAACACATATTTATCTCTGGGAAAATCTTCAGCATATTTTAAGTCACATGCCTATAAGGGTTCTTTTGCATTCTGGTTAGGCCCTGAATGCAAACACATTCACCATGTCACAAAATCTAATGATATTTCTATTAATTACCAAAAACCTTCACGTATTTGTTTAGAAGTTCCAGTGGTATGGCCACAACTAAATTCGTTTGTGGTGAGAATTCTCTTCTGCTCTAGGAAATGTAATTAGGGCAGAGATGGCCCAGCTGCCCCAGGGCTATAATATATTGCCACAAACCATTGCTATAATTAAACTGTTCCTACTGTTCCATGTGCTAGGTTACAGGGGAAAAAAACTCCACAATCCTATCACAACCAACAGAGAGAGATTTTCATTCTAATTTCACAGAAACCTTCCTCAGTGCCAAAGATGTAAGAAAAGTTGTCATGCAATGGATATTTTATATTGTAGAGTCACTGTGCCCTTACCCTGAAGCCTGTGTACTGATAAAGAAGTTTAAAATAACGTGAAAATGGAGGACTGAACTCCCTATCTAAGGGGAAAAAAACCATTATGGCTGTAAACTGCTCTTTCTTTCTCCCTCCTGAAGAAGAATCAAATCTCAAGGGCACTACTGCACTACAAGTGAGCTCGTTTAAACTGGGTTATGTCCATTGCAATCTTGGCACCAGTAGGCAATTCACCAGTCCTGGCTATTCAGTCAAGTCACTTTGAAATAATAACACTTCCCTCATTCACCACCATGTCACAAAGAATAAAGAAAAATGACAAACGCAATGAGCTTCAAAATAGTTTTGCTGAATCACAAATACCCTCAAATATAAAACTGCACAAGTCGCTGGGCTTGAGCACTGGCGGCCATACCTCAGCAGGCAGGTCCTCTCTGAAAATGTGTCATTTCCTTTACTAGTTCATTAAAGGCAAGCAAGGTTTTAATGGTTAATTAAAGCTTTCACAGCATTGCTATTAGCGGCAGCGTTGCGTGCGGTAACACTGTAAGGTGGTTTTATACTAAAGACGACCACGTTCTCTTAAAATTGGCACCACCTATCCAAGGGCAAATGCACCACCCTGGCCCGCAATTGAGCCACAACGGGCACCCCACGCCCTCCTCACCCCGGCCCCGGGTCCCTGCCTACCCGCACCCGACTCCTCCGCCACCGTGCTTCCCGCTGCTGGGCGGACTGGGACAGCCCGAGCCCCCCGCGGTTCCCAGGGTGACGCAGATAGGCAAGCCCGCAGGCCGCCCTCGCCGCGCTCCTGCTCTCCCTCGGCTCCCGGGAGCCCAACGTTCTTGCCTCGCCTGTCGGCTCCCCGCTGCCCGACCCACTCCTCCTTTCCACTCGCGCGCCCTCCGTAGCCCTCAGGCCCGGGCCTCACCGTTTGGCTCGGTCCGGAACAGCCCGGCTCTCCTGCTTCCACTCCCCAACACCGAGCGGCGTCGCTTCGTCCCGCGCCGCACGCTTCCAGTCCACACGCCGCCGCCTACTGATGCCGAAAGCGGCTTCTAGGAACGCGCCATGTTCAGCGTCGCACCTACAGACGACGCGGACGCACGAATTTCGCGTCACGGACTCCCAGAGCGCGTGGAGCGGGCACAGGGAGAATTCGATAGGACAACGGCGGAAGAGAAGGGAGGAGCTTCCTCTTCGAAATCGAAGGCGCCGGGCGTCCAAACCGGCAGAGTGCGCTTGCGCAGTGTAGACAGCGGGGAGCCTCTACGCCGCGGGATCTGTAACCGTTGGAAAGCAAAGGTACGCGTTGCTCCTCGCCCGGTTGTCTCCTGGGTTGGTTGAAGCTTAAATGAGAACCATTTTCCCTGCCCTATTCTAGATATCAGCTGCTAGACTGCATTGTTTTACGGCTCAGTCTCAGCAGACAAGAGTTACTAAAATTATCCTACTTCCGTATTGATATGGCGGCCATACCTCAGCAGGCAGGTCCTCTCTGAAAATGTGTCATTTCCTTTACTAGTTCATTAAAGGCAAGCAAGGTTTTAATGGTTAATTAAAGCTTTCACAGCATTGCTATTAGCGGCAGCGTTGCGTGCGGTAACACTGTAAGGTGGTTTTATACTAAAGACGACCACGTTCTCTTAAAATTGGCACCACCTATCCAAGGGCAAATGCACCACCCTGGCCCGCAATTGAGCCACAACGGGCACCCCACGCCCTCCTCACCCCGGCCCCGGGTCCCTGCCTCCCCGCACCCGACTCCTCCGCCACCGTGCTTCCCGCTGCTGGGCGGACTGGGACAGCCCGAGCCCCCCGCGGTTCCCAGGGTGACGCAGATAGGCAATAATCCTACTCCTACGCAGATTTCTTTCTTTAAGGTCCTAAACTTGCTGGGCGCTCTACTCCAGAAGGACAGCAAAGGTGGAAAGATTAAAAGGGAAATAAATCCAGTTATCACTTACTTCTCCTACTAGCTAGCTTAGTGCCCTAAGTTTTTTATCTTTAGAAAGAGAAGTTGTAAGGAAATAGTTGAATGTTCATAAAGATTAATAATAATAGATAACATTTATTGAGCATTTAGAATGTGCCAGATAAAGTTCTAAGATCTTTACATGAATCGTGTATTTTAATCCTCGAACTCTGAGGTGCTTTTTATTATGCCCATTTTACAAAGAAACTGAAGCACGGAGAAGTCAAGTAACCTGCCTAAGGTCACACAGCTAGTAAGTGGCAGTGTTGGGATTTAAACCAGGCAATCGTAAGCCCTGCATTACAAAGATGTTCGTTACACAAGGGCTGTTTTTAAAAGTAAAAATATAAAAATTACCTAAATGACCACCAAGAATGAATGATTAAATCATGATACATGCATATATAATAAAATACAAATGTAATAATTATGCTGCCATGTATTTGTAGACACGTTAACACATTCACTATGCATTGGGAAAAGTGTGTTACAAAATAATGTGTTCAGGATGGTCTCAGTTTGGGAAATAAATATATGCCAAAATGTTAACAGGATTTGTCCCTATGGTATAGTATTGTGGGCATTTTTTTTTTTTTTTCTTTTTGGCTTGATTGTACCTTCTGATTTTACTGAAAGGTAATGCTTTTCAAATTTTAAGTGTGCAGAGAATCGCACAGGGATCTTTTTAAAATATGGATCCTGATTCAGTTGGTCTGAGGTCGGGCCTGAGATTCTTCATTTCAAAGGAGTTTCCAGTTAATGCCAATGCTGCTGGTCCATAGATCACACACTGAGTAACAAGGCTATAAGAAATGTGCAATAAAGAAAAAAATTTACCTAATTTGAATTAAAATGAAGAAATTGGTTTATAAAAACAGATCTTTTATATTTGAGATAATGGATCCTCTGTAAACCTAAGGAAAGCTGTAACTTAGAAAAATGCACATACACAAATTTTGCCTACAATTTCAGGACCCCAAATAAAGATGCCCTTGGAGGTCTTAGCTTCAGCTACCATGAATGTAAAATCTAGTCCTATACTATATGCAAAGCACATATTTACTGCTGGAGATTATTTACAACATAAATTAACCTCATGTCACCGTGTTTCATTGCTATATTCTCATATTCTCAGGTTCTTTGGAGAAAAAGGAAAACAAATATTGGAATTAATTTAAATTATATCGTCATTGGGTCTGTTCACAATATATTTGAAATCTAAATATAAATTCAGTGCTTTCCCCCCAAAAACGATTGAGAACTGAAAAGAGAAACAGAAAGTTGAGGAAGCAAATGCTAAATTAAAGAAACATTGGCTTTCCTCAGTCTCAAGTAGGTTCCAAGAAACAAATAAATGTAACAATGCAACTCATTTTACCTCAATAATTGTGTTATGATAACTAACTTCTACTAAATAAGTCCTGTGTGCCAGTTACTGTTCTAAGTGTTTTTAAGTGCCTGCCATTTCATATAAGTTATTTTATTAATTCTCATCACTACCCTATATGGAGAGTATTCTTTCCCTCATTTTATGGATTAGAAGATGATGCTCATAGGAAATAACTCATTTGTCCAAATTCCAATTCTTAAGTGGAAGAGCACAGACTCAAATATAGATATATGCTATCTGGTAGGAAGAATAAAAGATACCCACATCCTAATCCCTGAAACCTGGGAATAGATTACTTTTCATGGCAAAAAGGACTTTGCTGATATGATTAAATTAAGTATCTTGAGATGGGGAGATTATCTTGGATTATCCTGTGGACCCAATGTAATCACAAGGGTCTTTATAGGAGGGAGGCAGGCATGTCAGAGAGAGAGAAGAGGTGACAATGAGAGCACAGGTCAGAGTGATGTGGGGCCATGAGTCAAGGAACACAGGCAGCCTAGAGAATCTGGAAGCCTCTGAAGGAAACCCAGTCCTGCAGATGATTTTAGACTTCTGACCTTCAGAACTCTAAGACAACAAATTTGTTTTGTTTTAAGCTACCATTTGCAGTAATTTTTACAGCAGCAATAGAAAACTAATACTTGCTCTCAAGTCACAGGCTTGCTGCATTTCATTTAAGATTACAAGTTGTGTAAGATTGCGTCTTGGGCAGCTCTATATTATAATATAGCTCATTAGATGAGTATAGATTAACTCATTAGCTACCTACCAGGTTAGGAAAATAAGTCTTTGAGGAACTAATTGATCTGCCCATGGTAATATAATTTGTTGCAAATTCAGTTTTGTTTATGATTTTTTAAAAGCTTGAACAATATAAATCTCTTTTAGTAAGGATTGATTACATAAATTGTGGGATGTTTATACAATGGAATACTATCCATCTGTTAAAGATGATGATATAGAGTTATATTCATTAACGTTAAAAGATGTCCATCATATTTAACTAGGTAAGAACAGAAGGTTGGAAGAGTTTTATATCTCCAAAAAGTCTTGGAAAATATAAATATGTTAATGGAAATGAACTCTGGGTGGTGAGTTTCACTGTCTAAAATATTTTTGTATTATCTAAATTTTTTCGCCATGTTTAAGAATTACTTTAATAATCAAAGAAAAATAATAAATCAAAGTATTCTTAGTTTGGAAAAGAGAATATAAGAATATCCTGTAGCTATGTATTTCCTAAGGTGAAATGGGCATTTTTTTCATATTCTACTGGTAAAAATGAAAACTGATTTAACTGTTTTAGAAAATAATTTGTCGATATATATCCAGAGACTAAAATGTTCATACTGCTTGACTGAATAATTTCATTCTTGGAAATCTATACGAAGGAAATAATCCAAAGTACAGAAAATATTTTTCATATATGCACTAAAATGTTTATAGCTCTATTTTTTACAACAATAGTATAGAAATGCTTTAGTAAACTCTCGTGCATTCACAAGGTGAAATATTCTGCAACAGCTTTTAATATTGATTATCAAAGTTGTATTACAACTTGAAAAAGTGCCTTTTATGTTACTATATTTTGTGAAAAAAACCACCAGTAAATTGTTTGACCTCAACTATGTAAAAATGTGTGTTGCTAAAACAATAGAAGACAATAGTGTATGCCAAAATGTTAATAGGAGTTTCCTCAGCATAGTGAGATTATAGGTAATTTTTTCATCTTCTTTCTACTGTTAACCTAAAAATAAACAGCCAGAATGAGAGGCATTGGGGCATTTACTTTGGGATCAAAGAATTGCAATTCACAGAGCACAGATTCAGGTAGAAACCCAAATAATGATCCAATTACAGGATAGAGGCTTAGGGTTTTTATGGGAGAAAGGGAGGATGAGGTGAGTTGTATTAAAGAAGAGTTCATTGGTGCTGGATAAGGTGAGGCGAGGTTTGTGCTTCATAGATTGTCTTGAGAGTCGATCATCAGGCAAAAGGCTAGACATGTATTTCATATTTTAGTTAGCAATCCAGTCATCAGCAAAGTCCAATTTCATCATTCCTTACAAACGGGATATTCTTTTTTTTTTTTTTTTTGAGTTCATAATAGTTTACATCATTGTGAAATTTCAGTTGTACATTATTTCTTGTCTGTCACCACATAGGTGCTCCCCTTCACCCCCTGTGCCCACCCCTTAGCCCCCTTCCCCTGGTAACCACTGAACTGTTTTGTTTGTCCATGGGCTTGTTTATATTCCACATATGAGTGAAATCATCTGGTGTTTGTCTTTCTCAGTCTGGCTTATTTCGCTTAGCATAATTCCCTCCAGGTCTATTCATGTTGTTGCAAATGGGATGATTTTGTCTTTTTTTATGGCTGAGTAGTATTCCATTGTATATATATACCACATCTTCTTTATCCACTCATCGGTCGATGGGTACTTGGATTGTTTCCATGTCTTGGCTATTGTGAATAGGGCTGCTATGAACATAGGGGTGCATATGTTACTTTGGATTGTTGATTTCAAATTGTTTGGGTAGATACTCAGTAGTGGGGGAGCTGGGTCATATGGTAGTTCCATTTTTAGTTTTTTGAGGAATCTCCATACTGTTTTCCATAGTGGCTGCCCCAGTTTGCATTCCCACCAGCAGTGTATGAGGGTTCCTTTTTCTCCACACCCTCTCCAACATTTGTTATTTTTAGTCTTAGTGATTATAACCATTTTAACAGCCGTAAGGTGATATCTTAGTGTAGTTCTGATTTGAATTTCCCTGATGATTAGTGACGTTGAACATCTTTTCATGTGTTTATTGGCCATCTGTATATCTTCTTTGGAAAAATGTCTGTTCATATCCTCTGCCCATTTTTTGATCGGCCTGTTTGTTTTTTTGTTGCTCAGTTGTGTGAGTTCTGTATATGTTAACGAATTAACCCCTTACTGGATATATGATTTGCAAATATTTTCTCCCAATTAGTGGGTTGTCTTTTTGTTTTGATCGTAGTTTCTTTTGCCTCACAGAAGCTCTTCAGTCTGATGAACTCCCACGTGTTTATTTTTTCTTTTGTTTCCCTTGTCTGAGAAGACATGGTATTCGAAAAGATCCTTTTAAGTTCGATGTGAAAGAGTATACTACCTATATTGTCTTCCAGGAGTTTTATGGTTTCAGGACTTATCTTCAAGTCTTTGATCCATTTTGAGTTTATTTTTGTCTATGGCATGAGATAATGGTCTACTTTCATTCTTTTGCATGTGGCTGTCCAGTTTTCCCAGTACCATTTATTGAAGAGACTGTCTTTTCTCCATTTTATGTTCTTGGCACCTTTGTCGAAGATTAGCTGTCTGTGTATGTGCAGTTTTATTTCTGGGCTTTCAGTTCTGTTCCAATGATCTGTGTGTCTGTTTTTGTACCAGTACCATGCTGTTTTGATCACTATTGCTTTGTAGAACATTTTGAAGTCAGGGACCGTGATGCCTCCAGCTTTGTTCTTTTTTCTCAGGATTGCTTTTAGCAATTCGGGGTCTTTGGTTGCCCCATATGGATTTTAGGATTCTTTGCTCTATTTCCATGAAGAATGTCATTGAGATTCTGATTGGGATTGCATTGAATCTGTAGATTGCTTTGGGTAGTATGGACATTTTAACTATGTTTATTCTTCCAATCTATGTGCATAGAATCTCTTTCCATCTCTTTATGTCATTATCTATTTCTTTCAATAATGTCTTATAGTTTTCATTGTGTAAGTCCCTCACCTCCTTAGTTAAATTTATTCCTAGGTACTTTATTCTTTTTGTTGTGATTGTAAATAGAATTGTATTCTTGAGTTCTCTTTCTGTACATTTTTTATTAGGGTACAGAAATGCAACTGATTTTTATAAGTTGATTTTGTACCATGCAACTTTACTGTAGTTGTTAATTATTTCTAATAGTTTTCCAATGGGTTCTTTACAGTTTTCCATATATAAGATCATGTCGTCTGCAAACAGCGATAGTTTCACTCCTTCACTCCCTATTTGGATTCCTTTTATTCCTTTCTCTTGCCTAATTGCTCTGGCCAAAACCTCCAGTACTATGTTGAATAAGAGTGGTGATAGTGAGCCTCCTTGTCTTGTTCCTGTTCTCAGAGGGATGGTGTTCAGTTTTTCCCCATTGACTATGATGTTGTCTGTGGGTTTGTCATATATAGCCTTTATTATGTTGAGGTAATTTCATTCTATCCCTATTTTGTTAAGAGTTTTTATCATAGATGATTGTTCGATCTTGTCAAATACTTTCTCTGCATCTATTGAGATGATCATGTGGTTTTTGTTTCTCATTTTGTTAATGTAGTGTATCACGTTGATTGACTTGCAGATGTTGAACCATCCCTGTGTCCCTGTTATAAATCCCACTTGATCATGGTGTATGATCTTTTTGATGTGTTGCTGTATAAGGGTTGCCAATATTGTGTTGAGGATTTTTGCATCTATGTTCATCGGTGATATTGGTCTGTAGTCTTCCTTTTTTATATTGTCCTTGTCAGGATTTGGTATCAGAGTGATGTTGGCCTCATAGAATGTGTTAGAAAGTGTTCCATCTTCCTAGTGTTTTAGAATAGCTTGAGAAGGATCGGTGTTAAATCCTCTCTGAATGTTTGGTAGAATTCCTGAGGGAAGCCATCTGGTCCTGGGCTGTTATTCTTTGGGACGCTTTTCATTATTGTTTCAATCTCTTTACTTGTGATTGACCTACTCCAATTCTCTATTTCTTCTTGATTCAGCTTTAGGAGGTTGTAAGAGTCTAAGAATTTATCCATTTCCTCTAGATTGTCCATTTTGTTGGCATATACTTTTTCATAGTATTCTCTTTTAATCTGTTGTATTTCTGTGGTATCCATTGTTATTTCTCTTCTTTCATTTCTAATTTTACTTATCTGAGCTTTCTCTCTTTTTTTCTTTGTAATTCTGGCTAGAAGTTTGTCAATTTTATTTATCTTCTGAAAGAACCAGCTCCTTGTTTCATTGATCCTTTCTACTGCCTTTTTTGTTTCAGTAGCATTTATTTATGCTCTCATTTTTATTAGTTCTCTCCTTCTGCTGACTTTGAGCTTTTTATTTTATTTTTTTTCCTTTTTCTCCCCAAAGCCCCCCGGTACATAGTTGTATATTCTTTGTTGTGGGTCCTTCTAGTTGTGGCATGTGGGACGCTGCCTCAGCGTGGTTTGATGAGCAGTGCTATGTCTGCGCCCAAGATTCAAACCAACGAAACACTGGGCCGCCTGCAGCGCAGCGCGAACTTAACCACTCGGCCACTGGGCCAGCCCCTGACTTTGAGTTTTGTTTGTTCATCTTTTCCTAATTCAATTAGATGTAGTTTGAGATTACTTATTTGGGCTTTTTCTTGTTTGTTAAGGTGAGCCTGTGTTGCGATGAATTTCCCTCTTAATATGGCTTTTGCTGCATCCCACATGAGTTGGTATGGTATGTTTTCATTTTCGTTTCTCTCCAGAAATTTTTTGATTTCTCCTTTAATTTCTTCAATGATCCATTGCTTGTTCAATAGCATGTTGTTTACTCTCCACATCTTTGTCCTTTTCTCAGCTTTTTTCCTGTAATTAATTTCTAGCTTTATAGCGTTGTGGTCAGAAAAGATGCTTGTTATGATTTCAATGTTCTTAAATTCATTGAGGTTTGCCTTTTTCCCAACATATGGTCTATTCTTGAGAATGTTCCATGTGCACTTCAGAAGAATGTGCATCCGGCTGTTTTTGGAGGGAGTGCTCTATATGTGTCTGTTAAGTCCATCTGTTCTAGCTTTTCATTTAATTCCATTGTTTCCTTATTGATTTTCTGTCTGGATGATCTATCAATTGATGTGAGTGGAGTGTTGAGGTCCCCTACTATTATTGTGTTATTATGAATGTCTTCATTTAGGTTTGTTAATAGTTGCTTTATCTACTTTGGTGCTCCTGTGTTGGGTGCATAGATATTTATAAGTGTTATTTCTTCTTTTTTTTTTTTTTTGAGGAAGATTAACCCTGAGCTAACTGCTGCCAATCCTCCTCTTTTCGCTGAGGAAGGCTGGCCCTGAGCTAACATCCGTGCCCATCTTCCTCTACTTTATATGTGGGATGCCTGCCACAGCATGGCTTGCCAAGCGGTGCCATGTCCGCACCTGGGATCTGGGCTGGCAAACCCTGGGCCACCGAATCGGAGCATGTGCACTTAACTGCTGCACCACTGGGCAGGCCCCAGTGTTATTTCTTCTTGATGGAATGTCCCTTTGATCATTATATACTGCCCCTCTTTGTCTATCTTTACCTGTTCTCTCTTGAAGTCTACTTTGTCTGATATAAGTATTGCAACACCTGGTTTCTTTTGTTTGCCATTAGCTTGGAGTATCATCTTCCATCCCTTCACTCTGAGCCTGTGTTTGTCACTGGAGCTGAGATGTGTTTCCTGGAAGCAGCATATGTTGGGTCTTGTTCTTTAATCCATCCTGCCACTCTGTGTCTTTTTATTGGAGAATTCAATCCATTTAGGTTTAGGGTGATTATCGATATATGAGGGCTTAATGCTGCCATTTTATCACTCATTTCCAGTTCTCCTGCATTTCCTTTGTTTCTCATCCTGTGTATTTTGGTCTATCAATCAAGTTATGTAGTTTTTTATGCTGTGTTTCTTTGTTTTCTCCTTATTTATTATTTGTGTCTCTATTCTGCTTTTTTGTTTAGTGATTACCCTAAGGTGTGTATTAAAAATCTCATGGATAAGATAGTCCCTTTTCTGATGGCCTCTAACTTCCTTAGACTAAACTGATTCAGTCCCTTTCCTCTTCCCCTCCTAAGTTGTTTTTCTCACATCTTATTCCATCTTGTGTTAGGAGTTTGTGGTTAAAATGACAAGATTATCTTTGTTTTGGGTATTTTCCTTCCCTTTGTCTTTAGTGCTATACTTGAGTATTTCCTATCCTGCTCTGATCCTGTCTACCTATTTATCTCCATACTCTGTGCTTTGTAAGCCCTTTCTCCCTCTTTTTTCGGGTATGAAGGCCTTCTTGAGGATTTCTTGTAGGGGGCGCATCTCATGGCTACGAACTCCCTTAGCTTATGTTTGTCTGGGAAAGTTTTTATTTCTCCATCAGATCTGATGGATATTTTCACTGGATACAGTATTCTTGGCTTATATCATAAGTATGGCCTTCTGATAAGCCATTCAGTAGATACTGGGCACTCAAATATGCCTAGCGCAGCGACATAGGACTACGAAAGAAATAAAGGAAAACGAAAAAGAATCATCCTTGTTCATTAATAGGCCACCAAACTGAAATTTTTAGCCTTCATCCTCAGAATAAAGTACCATTTTGAAGAAATATCCTACTACTTTTCCTCATTTCTGAACTGCAAATGATACGAGTTGTCATTGGATCTGGACACAATGTATGTGTTCACTTTAGTAGCACAAATATTCTCATCTTCACTGTGCTACGTTCTGCTTACGATTCGTTTACCGGTTGTGCATCTCTATTCATGAAGGAGATTGTGGCTTTTCCTGAAACGTGAGGTTCCTGGTCTCATTAACAGCTATGCCACGTCCTCCAACTCAGTCTCCCAGTTTACCTGTTTCTGTGATCCCAGACTCCTCTGCTAGGAAGCACCATGCTGATGTCTGCATTGGAATGCATGGTAAACTCCAGCAAGGTGGAGGTAATGAAAGAGGATGAGGGAAAACCACCAGCGCTACAGATAAAGAAATGAAAATTCTTGGGGAAATGCAAATGGACACAAAAACCTTTGAAGAGAGTTGAGTTCCTGAAGGCAAGGTTGTTTTCATATTCAAAAAATTTAATCATTATAATGGATCACATTAATAGAATGATGGAGAGACATCCAATGATCGCCTTAGTCAATGAAGAAAAGTGAGTACAATTCAGTATTTTAGATGACTTATTTTCCCATTGCATCATATTCTTGACAATCCCAATGTGATTTTTTCACTTTCCATGAAGTTGAAAACCTAACCCTGTTCGGTACTTGTTCTAGACCTCCATGTCCATTTCTTGTGAAGACATTAGGGCTCTTTTTAAAGACACCCCGCCAAAGATTCCCCGAAGACTCTCTGGGTGACTACAGAAGTCAGTATTTTCCAGGGAAGACTGTAAGGAAATGGAGCCAAAATTGGCGATTCCCAGGAGGCAAGCTGTTGGAATGTCTCTGTGATGCAGCCTGGGACCTCATATTACCGCTAAGGAAAGCAGAAACGAAAGGACCACCACTCGGGTGGGCGGCAGCTACTCAGAGGAAGGGTCTGCTCTGTGACTGCCTGGTGGGCTCATCCCGCAGGTGGACATGCACCCAAAGCAGCAGCTGCCTCCTGGGTTCTGCACAGCAGACGGGGAGCCATTCCTCCTAATTGGGACGCTTGGCTAGGGTATGACTGTGACCAGAGTCCCACATTCAGGCTCTCGTGCACAAAAGTTCTGGACTCAGGGCCTCCTCACAGCCAGCTGCCCAGAGCAGGGACTGACTTGACTCAGACCTCAAACATGTTCCCTGAATTGGCCTGCCTCCCAGCTCAGAGAAAGGTTGAGGAGCGAATGTGTTTTAAAATATAAATCAATCAGAAAACTCTTGCAGAAAATCTAATCCAGATGGAACACTTTGCATAGTACAGAGGAACCCCTGGTATTAAATAAAGACCCTCCACCTCAAATTTAGGGTCATTGGATTATTTTCCTGTCATACATGATGATTTCTCTCTCTGTTCCTAACAGAAGACAACAGCACAGGAAGCCTGTGGCTCTGAATTTAAACGCGTTTCAGAAAGGTTCCCTATTCTCGTCTATTCAATATTGCTTACTTCAGTAGGACCTGGAGAAGCGATAGGAAGGCCAGGAACACACTGACATTTTCTTGCTCTGTTGGGATTCATTGGATTCCGTTATCATTTAATCTAGCGATTCTGCGCTAGTACTCAAGTGAGAAACTGCAGTTGTGTGTTCATTCCCAAATAATTTGAGTCCACAGCAACCATGAGCTAGTTTCTTCTTAATTCAAGTGGAAATCCAGTTCATTCAGGGGACCTGCTCCGCAGGTGCGGATCTCTGTCTACTTAATGTTCTCTGGAGACGAAGAACAAAGAGCTTGTGACAGGTTGAAGGTCAGGGGTCTCCTGTCCAGATACGTTCTGACAGTGTTTTATTCAATGTGGTGATACCTGGCCCTCCCACGTCCTCGGCACCTGTCGTGCGTTAGGTAACGGCATTTTTTTCCTGAGGAAATGGCTCAATCTAAGATACGGTGTTAGGGTTAGTCTCTCTGCCCTGTTTCAGCCTTTCAACCTCTAATGCGTGTTGCATTCTTTCTAAGTTCCTGGAGGCTGGCCCATTTTCAAGCCTTCGTTACTCATTGCCATTGATATTAACCGTGCAGAAAAATTTAGGTTCACGCCAAAACCTTCCCCAGAAGTTCATAGCAGCTTTATGCATAGGGGACATTATAAAAACCAAAAACTGTCCTTCAGTAGGTAAGTGGTTAAACTCTGGTGGCACTTTGTCTCCTTCTCCCGGGTCCCAGCCTAGGTGCACAGTGTCCCACCATCAGATCATGCCGCCACACACTCACCCCCGGCTCCATTCCCCAGGAGGAGAAGGCAGGTGCAGGAGAGCAGGGCCCTGTGCCCCTCTGGGCGGAGGGGACAGGCCCGCAGCAGCCTCTGTGCTCCCCAACCGCCCACCCTCAGAGGCCGGAGCTCAGTCGTGGTCGTCGCTGCTCTTCCAGACTGTGACAAGGACAGAGGGAGGGCGACGCTGGGCCGAGAGGGTTGCGCAGGCCCATCTCCACGGCAGCTTCAGCAGGGACAGAAGAAGCTCCTGGGGCAGCGTCATCTATTCCCACCAAGAGCTCGGGGTGCGGGGCAAGCTTTCCCGCTCCGGACTCAGGGCCAGCACTGCCCCACACTCCCCTCCCCGCCCTGTGACCTGTGACTCTGTCTCTACACTTCCCGGAGCCTCTGCAAACCCCCTCCCTACAGCCCCAGAAGCTCAAGGGCCAGAGAACGCAGGAGAGGACGGGTGGGGCCCATCCTGGGCTGGGGTCTAGAGGTTTTGCTCATCTGGGAATAGCCTAAAGCTTCCGTTTGTTTTTGTAAGGATGGCGTGATGGGTACTTCGCGTGCAATGAGGGAGTTGGGGCCAGGGCGCGTGAGCCACGCTGCAGTCAGCCTCCCCCCATGGCCCTGCCCCTTCTGGAAGCCACAGTAGACACTCAGGGAGGGCGGAGCCTGACCCTGCTTCTACCCCTAGCAGGGCGAGACGGAGGCCACCAGGTCTCAGGGGAAAAAAACATGTATTTGGGGGAAATCGGGGTTGGAAGGCACCATCAGCACAGAGGGTGAGGTCGAGAAGGCAAAGTGCTTGGCGAGCAGCCAGTCTGTCCCCAAGCCAACAAAGGATGATACTGTGGATGGCGCCTGAACAGCCCTGCCATCCGACGCCGAGCTGCGTGTGACCCGTGCCTGGCTCTGGGCGGTGGCTGACGCGGGCTTGCCTTTGCAAGGGGCTCCTCTGGTGCTTCCTCCTTGTTGGGCCTCAGGCAGGGCAGGAGCGTCTCAACATTTTTCTGAGAGGGCTGACGTGAAAAACCTCTTCTTTTTCCGGCAGGGCCTGGAGGGGTTTGGTCCCGAGGGCGTCTCCTGTTCCTCCGACCTGGCTCCAAGACTGGGACCCTGACTCGCCCTCCAGTGTTGCCACCCCACGGCAGGGCTCTGGTGACGCCCCACCTCCACTCTCTTTCAGAGGCTCGTTCCTGGCCATTGCTGACCCTGGACTCAGGTGTAGACGGCCTTGCTCGGCCCCCACGACCGTCCCGCTCTGCCCATTTCTGTCCGAGAGGCTGAATGCGAAGCTCGGAGAAGGCGGCCGGCCCTGCTGTCCATCAGAGAGGCCTCGGAGGGCCCACAGCCATTGCCAGGTAGGGTCCCTCCCGGGGCCTTCTGGTTTTCCTCACTCACAGGGGAAGTTGAAGGGAGGGGAGGGGCCAGGCGCGGAACTGATGCTTTTGTGGTCAAAGTCTTATGTTTCTCTCCTGGGTGGGGCTCAAGAGGTTTTCCCGAGAACTCTGCACTGTCGGCCTTCAAGCGGGTGCCGGAATCACGGGTGGCAGAGGAGGAAAAGTAGACCGTGGAAGGGCCAAGGGTTGAGCCTCACTTTGAGTTCAGCTCAGCCGACTCCAAGGACGGGAAGGGTGGGCGCCAGCGGACATTCAGCCCAGACGTGATACTGGGTGCTTCGAGCATCTGAGGGCTGCCTGGGGCGTCTTGTTCTTCTTTCTCCCAGGCCTTCGTCTGTGTTCTTTTCCTGATTTCCATCTTGAGCAGCTTTGGCGCATCAGGGTTGGCAAGTGAGGGGCTCTCCGTCTCTCCCTCCCTGTGTGTGGGGCCTCCCCGGAATGAGGCCACTGGTCGGTGGCAGGACAGGTGCCCTTGCTGGGACTGGAGGTGCGCTGACCCGGGGAAGAACAAGAAGACCTTGATCATGTGCCACTGCGAGAGGAACTCGACGCGCCAGCTCATGCGGCCGTGGCCTGAGTTGGGAAATGGCCAAGAGGAGTGAGCTGGACTGTGCTCATGCAGGAGATGATGCTCCGTGGGATCTCTGGTCAAGTCAGCTGGAGGTTCCGCCGGCAGGGTGGAGGCCAGAGGTATAGGGGTGTGGGTCAGAGGCCCCAGGGAATGTGCTGGAGTCATGGTGAGAGTAGCACCTGCCACAGGCTTTCCGCGTGGCTGCTGGGCTCTGGCGTATGCTGTGTTGCTCGCCTCCCCAGGGTAGCCTTGACATGATGAGCGATGGGAGCATCCCTTGGAAGACAGCCTCCCTGGGGAGCTGCGGGAGCCAGGAGGCACAAGCTGCAGCCGGGAGCAGAGGGGCCCGGGACAGCAGGGCAGTCCAGGCGGGGGTGGCCCCTTGGGAGCCATAGGCCCTCCATGGCCCCACCTCCCACTTCACCAAATTCTCCTGCTCTGCCTCACCGCAGCCTTGGCCACCCCTGTCCCCGTGGCTCCCCTCCCAGCTCAGCCCCAAGCTGCCTGCAGCCCTGGGGCCACACCAGAGACTCTGGGAGCAAGAAGTCCGGGAGAGAAGGGCAAGATCCCTTACCTGTGCGAAAGCGACACCTGGCCCCGCACTTCTGCCAGGCCCTTCCCAGCAGCTCTGGGAGCTAGAAATCAGGAGACTGGGTCACAGCACTGAAAGCGGGGCAGGGGCGGTGGAGAGGGCTCTTACAGGAGGCTGCGTGCACTGTGCCTTTAGGGGAGTCTGTGGAGGTCAGACTGTCGAACCCGGGCACCAGTGTCCAAGGCCACCGGATCCCTGATGGGGCTGGCAAGGCTGCTGATGGGTTGAGCTATGTCATTGACCACGCGCTTCCACCTCCACCACAGCCCACGTGCCCCGGCTGGACGAGACCCTGTTCCAGGCCCCTCCTGGCCCCGGCCCTGGTTCCCAGCACAGAATGTGGCAAGTCCTCAGGTTTTCGTCTCCCTCCCGCAAACCTCCCTGAGTGTTCTGTTTCCTGAGGGACGGGTTCTGCCCCTGGCATCCTCGAGCCCGTGGAGCTGGGCGCTCAGGGACAGGAGATGGGGGCCAGCTCTGGGGCACGGGGCTGGGTGAGGACTTCTTGGGAGGACCCCTTTTCTTCCTGCTCCTGCTGCTCTCCCTCTGGGCTCCACTTGACGCTGAAATGAAGAAAAAAGAAGCAGCTGTGGGGGCTCCCTCTCCTATCTCTGGACCAGCCGTGGACACTTAGCGTTTATGAGGAAGACGACTGCCTACACTCAGCTCCTGGCGCCCGGGGGTGTTTCTTTCCTTTTACTCGTTTTTGAAGTGGAGACTAGAACGTGAAACGGATCTTTGGTGTCTTCCTTCTTTGGAGAACGTGAGGAAGGATGATTTTCTATGTGAGACCCACCATGGATTTCTTTCGTCACTGTTCCTCTGTTCAAGAATCACGCACATTCGCAGACGTCCAGAAGCCTCTGAGCTTCCTCGGGGAGGACTCTGCTTCCCGAGGCCCGAGCCCCACTCCAGACCCTGCCTGGAGGCTCTCGGGGGCTCAGCACTGCCCTCAGATCAGCCCCGACAGAGGAAAGGCCTGCTCAAGACGCCTCCCCCAGGAAGGCGGTGGGGGGAACCAGAGCTCAAGACCCGTCCTCCCACGCAGATCCCACTCAGCATCCTGCTTGTCCGTGGAAGAGGGATGTTGTATTCTCTGCCAGTTCCGGAGTCCCTCTACTTTGATTCAGAATCTTGGAAATGACAGTAGAACAGAAGAGAGACTCATCTTCTGGTGGGTCTCTGCCCAGGGTTTCTTACCTTCCTTATGTTTCTGCGTTCACAAGGTGGTCGCGAGGATGGATTCCTCTGCAGGGAGGGAAGGCGCAGGAGGAAGAGCCAGTCCACACAGGAAGGGGAGGATGGTCCCAATCACCCAGGAAGTGGAACTGGAGCTCGGCCAGGTAGCAAAGAGGCTTTTCAGAAACATGAGAGGATTCTGCATGTCAGAAATGCAGTGCTGCCCTCAGGCAACTCATTCTGGGAGTGGCTTGGAGATTATTACCCCAGGCCCCCATGACAGAAGTGCGGCCTTGTCACAAAGGGCTCTTGAGGGCTGCGGAGGGGACAGCAGGGGAGCAGGCTGGACCAGAGCCCCTCCCCCACCCTCTAGCCTACGTCTCCCTCCCCTCTACCCTCCTGGGCCTTCGAGACCTTAAGCTAGTTTTCTATGTCTTCCCCCTGGAAGCCAGAGGTCACCGGGTTCCTTGCGTCTCCTGGATTCTTGGTTTGAAGCCAGCTATCTCATGGCCTTCGAAAGTCTGAAGTTCTCCCAGGAATTTGATCTAGTTCCCAGGGATTCATACCCTGATCCTCCTCTGTCCTCAACTCTGATTGCTGTTTTCACCCCACCTAGGGACTTTGTGTGTGTGTGTGTGTGTGTGTGTGTGTGTGTGTGTGTGTGTGTGTGAGAGAGGACACTGAAGTGCCAGTCTCCTAGCTGATTTCAATTATGCAATTCAGTGTTCTCGACTGTAGTGACCACGCCAGACATTAGAACCTCCGACGTTTTTCATCTGAGAGCTGAAAGTTTGTCTCCTTTCACCTGCCTCCTCTATTTCCCCACCCCACAGCCGCTGGCCACCACTTTTCTATTCTCTGTTTCCATGAGTTGACCTTTCTTTTATAGTTTTCCGAGTTCACGTGTAAGTGAGCCCAGGCAGTATCTGTGCTTCTCTGTCTGGCTCGTTTCATTGAGCATAACGCCCGCCAGGTTCATCCATGTTGCGCAAATCTCAGCTCATTTGTCCACATAACAAGCTTTTGGTTTCGTCAATCTGCAAGTCCCACTTTACTTTGCACTTATTTGGTTTTGAATACGAACGTTGTTATTACCACCAACCTTTGCCATCTTCACTCCGAACGACTCACCCCCAAATTGAAACTAATCATTTATTATTTAACGTAAGCATACTAAAAGTTTAAGTAATTAAACCTCCCAATGATGTGTTTTGTGTCAGTAGCGTTTCTGCTTCTGCAGTGAGAAAGCCTTTACCAAGACTTATGGCACATGCTGGACACACACACACAGACACACACACACACACACGCCCGCACATACGCAGGCGTGGACACATTGGCACAGAACACTTCAGTATTTTCAAAGCAGAGAATTAAGCATATTCCCATTTTCTTTAATCTCTTATGTCGTCTTGACCCCATTTCTTCTTACTCTGCCTCAAATAGACAGTCTTGAGTTTTTTCCAAGTCCAGACGGCTGTGTGGCCCAGCCCGAAGCCGGGCACGGCTCGAGTGAGCTGAAGTGCTGCTCTTAGAAGCGGACGTTGGGGCCGGGTCCGTGGCCCCGGTTGGAGTCCAGTCTGAGGCAGCCCTTTCTGGTCTCCCCGGTTTGCCCTCCACGCGATCTCTTTCTCAGAGTTGGCCTTGCCTTCCCCTTCCTGCCCTCCGGGCCCCCGGAGCCTCGAGTCTTGCCTGAACCTGTAGAAAGAGGGCCCTTCGAGTCCTAGAGGAATTCCCTGGTGACATCATCGGACATGCCTTTTTCAGTGAGAACTGGGGGTTCACTTAGGGATTGTACTTTTTGGTCAACGTGTTAACTTTTCAGACTCGTTGGACAGGTAGTGCTTAGATCCGGGTTTATACTTATTACACAGCTATCCATACACACAGCGACGGAGAGAGACTCTTTTAACTGATAATAGGGTAATCTTACTTATACCAAAAGCGTTAAGGTCTACGTTGTTCTTACTAGCTTCACATGATAAATACGTTCCCGATTTACGAATGTGTGTGATCACAGCAGAATTTGCAACAGGGTAACTCTCTTAGCAGGCCCCAAGATGATCTTTAACGTCTTTCTCAACAGTTAAAACAACTTTGTTCTTCTGAAGTCCAACAAAGACCTTTTTCTGGAGCTGGGACTCCTGATTGGGACGCTTGGCTAGCGTATGACTGTGACCAGAGTCCCACATTCAGGCTCTCGCACGCAAGAGTTCTGGACTCAGGGCCTCCTCAAAGCCAGCTGCCCAGGTCAGGGACTGACATGACTCGGGCCTCCCGCGTGTTCCCTGAATTGGCCTGCCTGCCAGCTCAGAGAGAGGATGAGGAGCGAATGTGTTTTAAAATGCAAATCAATCGGAAAGCTCTTCCGGGAAACCTGACCCACCTGGAACAGTGTCAATAGTAGAGGGGAACCCCTGGTATTAAATAAAGACCGCCCACCCCAACTTTAGGGAAATTGGATTGTTTCCCTGACATACACGATGATTTCTATCTCTGTCATAGCAGAAGACAGAAGTACAGGAATTGCCTGCTGCTCCGATATTAAGACGAGTTTCAGAAAGGTTCCCTTTTCTCTTCCGTTCAATAGAGAAGCGATAGGAGGGCCAGGAACGCACTGACATTTTCTTGCTCTGTTGGGATTCATTGGATTCCGTTACCATTTAATCTAGCGATTCTGCGCTAGTACTTGGGGTGAAAACTGCAGTTGTGTGTTCATTCCCAAATAATTTGAGTCCACAGCAACCATGAGCTAGTTTCTTCTTAATTCAAGTGGAAATCCAGTTCATTCAGGGGACCTGCTCCGCAGGTGCGGATCTCTGTCTACTTAATGTTCTCTGGAGACGAAGAACAAAGAGCTTGTGACAGGTTGAAGGTCAGGGGTCTCCTGTCCAGATACGTTCTGACAGTGTTTTATTCAATGTGGTGATACCTGGCCCTCCCACGTCCTCGGCACCTGTCGTGCGTTAGGTAACGGCATTTTTTTCCTGAGGAAATGGCTCAATCTAAGATACGGTGTTAGGGTTAGTCTCTCTGCCCTGTTTCAGCCTTTCAACCTCTAATGCGTGTTGCATTCTTTCTAAGTTCCTGGAGGCTGGCCCATTTTCAAGCCTTCGTTACTCATTGCCATTGATATTAACCGTGCAGAAAAATTTAGGTTCACGCCAAAACCTTCCCCAGAAGTTCATAGCAGCTTTATGCATAGGGGACATTATAAAAACCAAAAACTGTCCTTCAGTAGGTAAGTGGTTAAACTCTGGTGGCACTTTGTCTCCTTCTCCCGGGTCCCAGCCTAGGTGCACAGTGTCCCACCATCAGATCATGCCGCCACACACTCACCCCCGGCTCCATTCCCCAGGAGGAGAAGGCAGGTGCAGGAGAGCAGGGCCCTGTGCCCCTCTGGGCGGAAGGGAGAGACAGGCCCGCAGCAGCCTCTTGTGCTCCCCAACCGCCCACCCTCAGAGGCCGGAGCTCAGTCGTGGTCGTCGCTGCTCTTCCAGACTGTGACAAGGACAGAGGGAGGGCGACGCTGGGCCGAGAGGGTGAGGACCATCTCCACGGCAGCTTCAGCAGGGACAGAAGAAGCTCCTCAGCCGCATCTTCCCACCAAGAGCTCGGGGTGCGGGGCAAGCTTTCCCGCTCCGGACTCAGGGCCAGCACTGCCCCACACTCCCCTCCCCGCCCTGTGACCTGTGACTCTGTCTCTACGCTTCCCGGAGCCTCTGCAAACCCCCTCCCTACAGCCCCAGAAGCTCAAGGGCCAGAGAACGCAGGAGAGGACGGGTGGGGCCCATCCTGGGCTGGGGTCTAGAGGCTTTGCTCATCTGGGAATAGCCTAAAGCTTCAAGGCGTTTCTTGTAAGGATGGCGTGATGGGTACTTCGCATGCAATGAGGGAGTTCAGGACAGGGCGCGTGAGCCATGCTGCAGTCAGCCTCCCCCCATGGCCCTGCCCCTTCTGGAAGCCACAGCAGACACTCAGGGAGGGCGGAGCCTGACTCTGCTTCTACCCCTATCAGGGCGAGATGGAGGCCACCAGGTCTCAGGAGAAATATACTTGTATTTGGGGGAAATTGGGGTTCAAAGGCACCGTCAGCACAGAGGGTGAGGTCAGGAGAAAAGCCAGAAGTGCTTGGCGAACCCTCAGTCTCTCTCCCAGCGCCCAGACAAAGGATGATACTGTGGATGGAGCCTGAACAGCCCTGCCATCCGACGCCGAGCTGCGTGTGACCAGTGCCTGGCTCTGGGCGGTGGCTGACGCGGGCTTGCCTTTGCAAGGGGCTCCTCTGGTGCTTCCTCCTTGTTGGGCCTCAGGCAGGGCAGGAGGCGTCTCAACATTTTTCTGAGAGGGCTGACGTGAAAAACCTCTTCTTTTTCCGGCAGGGCCTGGAGGGGTTTGGTCCCGAGGGCGTCTCCTGTTCCTCCGACCTGGCTCCAAGACTGGGACCCTGACTCGCCCTCCAGTGTTGCCACCCCACGGCAGGGCTCTGGTGAGGCCCCACCCATACTCTCCTCCCAAGGCTCATTCCTGGTCACTGGACACCCTGAACTCAACTCTAGACGGCCTTGCTCAGCCCCTACGACAGTCCCACTCTGCCCTTTTCTCTCTGAGAGGCTGAATGCGAAGCTGGGAGAAGGCGGCCGGCCCTCCTGTCCCAAGAGAGAGGCTTGTGAGGGCCCACTGCCAACGCCAGGTTGGGTCCCTCCGGGGGACTTCTGATTTTCCTCACACACAGGTGAGGGAGCAGGAAGGGGATGGGCCACGCTGGGAACTGATGCTTTCATTATCAAAGTTAAGACTTTGTCACCTGGAGAAGGCTCAAGAGGTTTTCCCATGAACTGTGCAAAGTCAGCTTTCGAGTGAGCCCCAGAATCACAGGTGGCTGCAGGGGGAAAAGGGGACCATAGAAGGGCCGAGGGTTGAGCCTCACATGCTTTCAGATCTCCAGGCTCCAAGGACAGGAGGGGTAGGCCCCACCGGAAATTCAGCCCAGAAGTGATAGTGTGTGCTTCGAGCATCTGAGGACTGCCTGCATTTTGTTCTTTTTCCCAGACCTTCGTTTGTATTCTTTCCCTGGTGTTTGTCTCCAGCAGCAGCTTCTGGACATCAGGGTTGGCAACTGAGGGGCTATCAGTCTCTCCCTCCCTATTTGTGGGGCCTCCCCGGAATGAGGCCACTGGTCGGTGGCAGGACAGGTGCCCTTGCTGGGACTGGAGGTGCGCTGACCCGGGGAAGAACAAGACCTTGATCATGTGCCACTGCGAGAGGAACTCGACGCGCCAGCTCACGCGGCCGTGGCCTGAGTTGGGAAATGGCCAACACGAGTGACCCGGAGCTGAGCTCGTGGCGACAGGGCCGAGTGGAGTTCTGGTCAAGGCCGATGGAGGTTCTGCTGTCAGAGTGGATGCCAAAGGTAGAGTGCGCCGGGTCAGAAGAGCCAGGGAAAGTGCTGGAGCCGTGGTGAGAGGAGCACCTTGCACAGGCTTCCCGCATGGCTGGCGGACTCTAGCAGACGCTGTCTTGCACGCCTCCCCAGGGCAGTCTTGAGATGACAAGCGATGGGAGCATCCCTTGGAAGACGGCCTCCCCGGGGAGCTGCGGGAAACATGATACACAAGCTGTAGCCAGGAGCAGAGGGCCCTGGGACAGCAGGGCAGGCCAGGCCAGGTGCGGGTGGCCCCTTGAGAGCCATGGCCCTCCCTGGCCCTCCCTTCACTTCACCGAATTCTCCTGCTGTCCGTCCCCCCAGGCCTCTTGCCACCCCCTGCCCCATGGCTCCCCTCCCAGCTCAGCCCTAAGCTGCCTGTAGCCCTGGGGCACTTCAGAGACTCTGCGAGGAAGAAGCCCAGGAGAGAAGGGCAAGATTCCTTACCTTGGCGAAAGGGACCTCAGGCCCCCCACTTCTGCCAGGTCCTTCTGGCCAGCTCTGTAAGCTAGAAATGAGGGCACTGGGTCACAGCCGTGAAGGCGGGGGCCTAGGGCTCTGGCAGGAGGCTGCGTGCAGTGTGCCTTTAGGGGAGACCGTTTGAGGTCAGACTCTGGAGCCCAGGCACCAGTGCCCAAGGCCACGGGATCCCTGACGGGGATGGCAAGGCTGCTGATGGGTTGAGGTTTGTCGTGGACCAAGTGCTTCAACCTCCACCACAGCCCACATGCCCCTGCTGGGCAACACCCTGTTCCGGACGCCTGCTGGCCTGGGCCTTAGTTCCCCGCACAGCATCTGGCAAGCACTCAGGTTTTCCTCTCCTTGCCGGGAGCCTCGCTGAGGGCTCTGTTTCCTGAGGGACAGGCTCTCTCCCTGGCATCCTTGAGCCCATGGAGCTGGTCGCTCAGGGACAGGAGGTGGAGGCCAGCTCTGGGGCACAGGGCTGAATGGCAGGAGCTTACCTTTCAAAGCTCCCCTTTTCTTCCTGCTCCTGCTGCTCCTCCCTCTCGGCTCCACTTGACGCTGAGAGGAGAGAAAAAACAAGAAACTGTGGGGGCTGAGACCCAAGGCTCCCTCTCCACTCTCTGGACCAGCTGCAGACGCACAGTGTTTGTGAGCAAGGTGACTGTCCACACTGAACTCCTGGGGCTCTGGTGTGTTTCTTCCCTTTTACTTACTTTTGAAGTGGATAATTGAACACAAAACAGACATTTGCTGTCTTCCTTCTTTGAGGATCATAAGAAGGTCCCCATGTGGGACCAGCATGGATCTTCTGTCACTGTTCCTCTGCTCAAGAAACGTGCACATTCTCAGATGGACAGAATCTTGTCAGCTTCCTCAGGGAGGACTTTGCTTCCTGAGGCTACAGCCCCACTCCAGGTCCTGCCCAGAGGCTCTCGGCGGCTCAGCTCTTCCCTCAGATCAACCAGGACAGAGAAAAGGCCCGCCTGAGACACCTGCCCCAGGAAGGTGGCTGGGGAACCAGTGCTCAGGGCCTGTCTTCCCACAGATCCCACTCAGCATCCCGTCCATGGCCACTGGTCACTGGCCTGGGGACTTTCCCTGGAGCCCTCTACCACACCGGGACTCCTGCTCGGAGATCTTCGGATCGAAATTCTTGTGCCCACTCTCACCGCTGCCCACCCAACCTGGCTTGTCTCTAGAAGGACGATGTTCTATTCTTTCCCATCCCTGGAGTCCCTCTACTTGATCCAGAGAAGTGGAAATCACAGTAAAAAGAAGAGAGAATCCTCTTCTGTTGGGTCTGGGTCCAGGATTTCTTACCTTCCTGATGTTTCTCCTTTTGTAAGTTAGTTGTAAGGGCAAATTACTTTTGGGGGAGGGAAAGAACACGAGGAAGAGCCCCAGTCCATACAGGATGCGGAGGATGGTCCCAATCACCTAGGAAGCAGAACTGGAGATCAAGCAGGTAGCAGCAATGCTTTTTAGATATAAAATAGGAGTTTCCATATCTCAAATATAGTTCTCCTCTCAAGCAACTGAGCACTGGGAGTGACTTGGAGATTAGAACCCCACGCCCTCATCATGGAACTGTGGCCGTGTCACGGGGGCTCCTGAGGGGGTGATGGGAGAGGAGGGCAGCCGATTGGACCACAGCCCCTCCACCACCAACGGCCTCGCCCCACCCTCCTGGGCCTTCTAGGCCTTAGCTAGTTTTCTATTTCTTCCACCTGGAAGCCAGATGTCACCCGGTTTCTTGCCTCTCCTGGATTCTTGGTTTGAAGCCAGGTAGCTCATGGCCTTTGAAAGTCTGCAGTTCTCCTAGGAATTTGATCTAGTTCCCAGGGATTCACACCCTCATTCTCCTCTGTCCTCAACTCTGATTGTTGTTTTCCCCTCACTTATTAACTTTGTGTGTGTGCGAGGACGCTGAAGTGCTGCTCTCTTAGCTGATCTCAGTTATAGAATGCAGCGTTCTCGACTCTAGTCACCACGTCAGACATGAGATCCTCAGACCTTCCTGATCTCAGAGCTGAAAGTTTGTCCCCTTTTACCTGCCTCTCCCTGTTCCTCCCACTCCACAGCCACTGGCCACCACTTTACTCTCTGTTTCTGTGAACTGACCTTTCTTCTGTTGTTTTTCGAGTTCACATGTAAGTGACCCCAGGCAGTATTTGTGTTTCTCTGTCTGGCTTGTTTCATCGAGCATAATGCCCTCCAGGTTCATCCATGTTGTGCAAATCTCAACTCCGTTTGTCCACATAATAAGGTTTTAGTTTCCGGAATCTGGAGGTCCCACTTTATTTTATACTTATTTACTTTTGAATATTAACGTTGTTATTATTTCCTTCAACCTTTGCCATCTTCACTCAGAACGACTCACCCAAAAATTCAGTAATCATTTATTATTTAACATAAGCATAATAAAAATTTAAGTAATTAAACCTCCCAATAATATGTTTTATGTTAGTAGCATTTATATTTCTGAAGGTAATTTCTGAAGCCTTCACCAAGACTTATGGCACATGCTGGACACACACACACACAGACACACACACACGCCCACACATACACAGGCGTGGACACATTGGCACAGACCCATTCAGTATTTTCAAACCAGAGAATTAAGCATATTCCCATTTTCTTTAATCTCTTATGTTGTGTTCATCCTGTTTCTTCTTATTCTGCCTAAAATAGACAGTCTTCAGTTTCCAGAGTTTAGACGGCTATGTGGCCCTCCCCAAAGCCTGGAACGGCTCAAGTGAGCTGAAGTGCTGCTGTTGAGAGCGGACGTTGGGGCCAGGTCCGTGGCCCGGGTTGGAGTCCAGTCTGAGGCAGCCCTTTCTGGTCTCCCTGGTTTGCCCTCCACGCGATCTCTTTCTCAGAGTTGGCCTTGCCTTCCCCTTCCTGCCCCCTCCGGGCCCCTGGAGCCTCGAGTCTTGCCTGAACCTGTAGAAAGAGGGCCCTTTGAGTGCTAGAGGAATTCGCTGGTGACATCCTTGAACATCTCTTTTCAGTGAGAACTTGGGGTTCATTAGGGATTGTACTTTTTCATCAACATGTTCATTTTTCTGACTAGTTGGACAGGTAATGCTTAGATATCCGATTTTATCATTATTACACAACTATACGTGCACACACCTATGGAGAGATAGTCTTTTACTTCGTAATAAGGTAATCTTACTTATACCAAAAGAAGTATTGTGTAAGCTGTTCTTTGTAACTTAATCTGATAAATATGTCCCTGGTTTATGAATATGTGTGATCACAGAAGAATTTGCTTCAGAGGAACGCTCTTAGCAGACACCAAAACGATGTTTAATATCTTTCTCAACAGTTAAAACAACTTTATTCTTCCTAAGTCCAACAATGACCTTTTTCTGGAGCTGGGACGGAAATTCCAGTGTGCTACTTTGTTGCCTCCTGATATGAAATGATGTAGGGACAAATTAAGAAACACACAGAAGACATCAAGCAAGGGAGTGGGCTTACTGGGAAGTTATTATATTTACTTTCGATGTAACAACACTTATATAGCACTTATGAACTGTTCAGGTATGGTTCCACTTAAAATATAGACCATTGAATGGTCTAATAGTTTAAGTGTGGCAGAAATAATATATATCTCTAGGATCTGATACAAGAAAGAGCATTGCAGATATCTCTGAACATGGAATTACTGTGAGCAGTGGGTCAACCCATAGCTCTGCATTCTGTCCAGGCATTCTTACCAGCACATTCCCAGTGGGTCACTCCTCACCAATTCAGTCTGTGGACTCACTGCTTCTGAAGATGCTAAGCATTGCAACTCTACTTTCCTGTTCAGATCAAGGTTTCCTTTCACTCTGCACCTTCCCCACAGTTCTGTAACATCTTGACTGTGATTCAAAGTCCAATTCCATAAATGCCTCCTTTAACAGCATTTCAGAGAAACTTGCAAAGTCCATATTTCCACATACTTCATTGCACTTCTATTAAAACACTTTTAGCATTTGCTTGATAGCTCAGTCATCTATGGACGTGTCTGACTTTTCTCCTGGATAGCAGATTTTTGGAGAGCAACAAGTATTTTGGACAGGTTCAAGCATCTTGGAGGAATGTTGAGATTCTGTGGGCCCAGGAACACCACTTCCACACAAGGCCTAGGGAGGGTTTGAGCCATGTTTACTTGCCCAAGGTCATACGTCTAGTTTGTGGCAGAGGTAGGCCTGTCACACAGTCCGTTGACTCTCAGCCCTGTGTTCTTGACCCCACAGAGCTCAACACAATTTTGACCTGATTGTCCTTCTATCATAAGGATGGCCTTCTGATAAGCCAACGAGTAGATAGTGGGCATTCAAATACGCCTAGCGTAGCAACATAGGACTATGAGAGAAATAAGGGAAGACGAAAAAGAATCATCATGTATTTATTAATAGGCCACCAAATAGAATTTTTTAGCCTTCATCCTTATAATAAAGTACCATTTTGAAGAAATAGCCTACTACTTTTCCTCATTTATGAACTGCAAATGATGTGGGTTGTCATTGGATCTGAACACAATGTATGTGTTCATTTTTAGTATCACAAATCTTCTCATCTTCACTGTGCTACATTCTGCTTACGATTCGTTTACAAGTTGTGCATCTCTGTTCATGAAGGAGATTGTGTCTTTTCATGAAATGTGAGGTTCCTGGTCTTGTTAATAGCTATGCGATGTCCTCCACCTCCGTCTCCCAGTTTGCCTGTTTCTGTGGTCCCAGCCTTCTGTGTTAGGAAGCGCAATGCTGATGTCTGCATTGTAATGTGTGGTAAATTCCAGCAAGATGGAAGGAAAGAAAGAGGATGACAGAAATCCACCAGTTACAGATAAAGAAATGAAAATTCTTGGGAAAATGCAAATGGACACAGAAACCATTAGAGAGTTTAGTTCATGAAGGCAAGGTTATTTTGACATTCAAAAGAATTAAATCATATTACAAATCACGTTAACAGAATGAACGAGAAAATCCAATGATCACCATAGCCTTGAAGAAACAGTTGGTGCAATGCAGTATTTTACATGACTTATTTTCCCCTTGCATCATATTCTTGACAATCCTAATTTAACATTCTTATATTTCACGAACTTTAAACCTACCCTGTTTGGTACTTGTTCTAGACCTCCATGTCTATTTCTTGCAAAGACCTTAGGGCCCTTTTCTTTTTTTTTTTTCTTAATTAAGGTTATGATAGTTAACAACCTTGTGAAATTACAGTTGTACATCATTATTAGTCATGTTGTAGGTACACCACTTCACCCCTAGTGCCCTCCCCCCACCCCCCTTTCCCCTGGTGACCACCGATCAGATCTCTTTGTCCATATGTTAACTACCACCTATGAGTGGAGTCATACAGAGTTCGTCTTTCTCTGTCTGGCTTATTTCACTCAACATAAGACCCTCAAGTTCTATCCATGTTGTTGTGAATGGGGTGACTTTGTCCTTTTTCATGGCTGAGTAGTATTCCATTGTATATATATACTGTATCTTCTTTATCCAGTCATCAGTTGCTGGGCACTTAGGTTGGTTCTATGACTTGGTTACTGTGAATAATGCTGTGATGAACATAGGGGTGCATGGGACTTTTGGAATTGCTGATTTCGGGTTCTTAGGATAGATACCCAGTAGTGGGATGGCTGGGTCATAAGGTATTTCTATTCTTAACTTTTTGAGGACTCTCCATACTGTTTTCCATAGTGGCTGCCCCAGTTTGCATTCCCACCAACAGTGTATGAGGGTTCCTTTTTCTCCGCAGCCTCTCCAACATTTGTCACGCTTGGTTTTGGATATTTTTGCCATTCTAACAGGTGTAAGGTGATATCTTCGTGTAGTTTTGATTTGCATTTCCCTGATGATTAGTGATTGCTGGGAGCCGTGGCTACATCGTTTGATCAGCTGTTTGACAGGGTCCAGCCGATTAACGCCGAGGGGTGCAGGGTCACCCCTTGGTGAAGAATAACCGGCCGGCTCCTCACATAGTTCTGAAACCTGTGCTGCTTCTAATTGCCCTTCATTCCTTTTCCTTTCTTAACCTCCAGTTTTCACTCCTTTGGGTGGCTGCTTGGGAGGCACTACCTCCTGGGAAAATTAGATATAGTAAGAGAATGTGACCACCTGCAGGTAACTTTCAAGATATTTTTCAGTTAATTATTGGAGGAGCACACAGTCCCATTTGAGACAATCACAAAGGAATCCCGCCCAGATAAGATGTCGAATTAGGTTTATGGCCTCTGTCTGGTTAATGTTTCCTTCTCCCTCCAGTTCTTTGTCTAAATATATATGCATCGTCCTTCTAAGTTTGCTGGTTAATTGGATGATCAAGAAGTATCTATATATTATTCTTGACCTTCTGCTTTCTGTTAAAATGCTATAGAGGTTTTCTCCTAAAAGCAATAAATAATAAATAACTGATGAGTAGAAGGGCCGAGGGGTGCAAGGATGCCCCTCGGTGAAGAATGGCCAGCCGACACCCCTGATATTTTCTGAATTATATGCATGCTTTCTAGCAAGGTTATGTCTATACTTATTTCTGGTTTTTTTCTTGAAGATATACAGTTTAGCTTAGCTTTTCAGCCCTTTACTTTACTAACAAAATGATACTTTCTCCGGCAGTGTGCTTAAGGGACTGTTAGCTGCACAATCTAAAAGACAAAGGAATGCTTTCACCCCCTAAAGGGCGCAAAAATGTAAAGATGTTTAACTGCCCGCTGAGAATGCAGATAGCCCTGGGGATAAGACACCCTGGAGTCGCCTTTTGTTCCCATTAACCGTCTACACTAATGGCGTAAATGATTGAGGGAGGCAGGGATGGCTCCACCAGGATGTAACCAGACGGACTGCTGTCCTGTCCGGAGGCCTGGACCTTCTCTCTTTGATTTAACTTTACCATGAATCACAACAGACGCCTAGGTACCTATCTCCTTTAGCTTAGAGACAACAAACACTAGCTAATTGGGGAGAAGACTACCATTAACCTTCTGCTCTATGGAATAGAATGCTAATAAATATTCTCGTGCTCGTTCTTTACTTCCTTATCTCTCTGAAAATATTTGTAGAACTGTTTCTGTACTAATCCTGAAAAATGTATAAACGACACTTGTGCACAGTAAAGTCGGACTTGCTAACACCAACCCAAGTCTCACGTCCCCTTTATTTTCCCCTCATTGCGCCGACGCCGTCCATCCCTCAGGAACCTGGACTCTGCCGGGGCGGGACCCCGGCAAGTGGCGCCCGAACAGGGACCTGAAGGGTAAGTTCCCCCCCACTTCTCCGGACGGATAGTATCCTACCCAGGGCTGGAAAGAAGAGCCCCCTTTAGCCCCTCTCTGCCAAAGGGAGAGTGAGGAAAGGACAGAAGGGTAGTAGGTGTTAAGAACTTTGAGAAGTTTTTTGCCCCTCTCCGGAAAGGGAGAGTGAAATAAGGTTAGGAAGAATAGGAAGTATTAAGAACTTTTGAGAAGTTTTGGGCCATACTGAGTCTAAAGAAAGAAGGCTCTGTATAGAAATAATAACATGTATGCTTGCAAAAAAGAGACATAAAAGCCTCTTTGGGACAGATTTCTACATTCCTACATTTTTACAAGAACAATGTCCCTGGTTCCCCGAAGAGGAAACTGTTAATTTGGAAACCTGGATGATAGTGGGAACACAACTTAGAAGCTGATTTTCTTTTTAAAGAGGTTATATCAACTTTGCCTAAGTATGTTTTAAAATGTCTAACTGGGAATACTTCCTTGTGCAACATTATAAGAGCAAGACCTGTTAAGTTCTGGCCGTGGGTCCTGTCACCACGCAGCAGCTCTGCCTGCCCATGGGTCCTGTCCCCATGCTATTCCACGCTATTCTCTAAATAAAAGAGCACTGCCACCAAATCTTGAGAGCCCAGGAAATCTTTCTCTCAACTCCTCGGCTCACCAACCCTGCATCATTTCTGGTGGACTTGCTTCATTGGCTTGTGAGCTCAAGTTCTGGTAAGTGCCCTATTTTTTCCTTGTGACTTTCTCTATTTCGAGGATGGATCTAAATTCACTGCTCCATCGGGAACCTTCTCAGACAGCTGTATGAATCCACTTTTGCTGCCCATGGCTACTCTATGGGGCAAATTGTGGCATTCAGCTTGAAGAGAATCAGTACCTTAAGCCTGAGGGTGATGGAGAATGAATTAATCCATTCCTTCCTGACTCTATCTCTAATAGACAAATTTTACATGGGCACGGGTCGGCCACTTAAGTCATTAGGACGGCCGCCAATCTCCAAGACTCCCATGACAGGTTTCTTTTCCTAAGGCTGGATTGGCTTCCCTCCCTCTGGCACCTGACCACTCTCTGAACTGCGGGAAAGTCCCAATCGGGACTCCAGTTCAAGGAAAGTACCAAACTCTAACCTTTGGTTGAGTATGGGAACCCCTTCTTGGGAGAATGGCTCCAGGCTGCAATTGGGTAGAATGTCCCCCAGACTGGTGGAAAGTTCCTCACTGTTTTCTCTATCCTTTTATCCTGGGAACCATTCACCAGGCACTTCTGACTGCCAGGCATAATAGGGAAGGTATACAAGAGATGCATGCAGGGGGACAAGAGATACATGCAGGGCGACGCCTCCATCACCCCTTGCTATAGGAATCCCACAGGCAGAACAAGTAGGACGCTGCCCTCGGCTCAGGAGATTTGCAAGGTAATGGACCCTTTTCTTTCCTCTCTCTTAAAGTTACAGTGACCATTTTGGCTCCTTTTGAGCTTTGCAATTGAGAGACAAAGAAATCTTTAAAATATCATAGGCTCCACCTCTGGGAGCCCCCCCCCCCCCGTTTCCGGGCCTGATCACCCCGGCAACCAAGTGGGGTGCCCTCTCTTGGAGATTGACTCATTACCTGATTGATGGCAGTGATTTTTAAAACAATAGGTGTGAAGGCTCTGTGTCTGTGTGTCTAAATGTGTGTGATATTTTTACCCCTGGGTGATACGGCCAAAACTAAGAGCTCTGTTTAATTGGCTTAAAGTAAGCGCTTACATAAATTCTAAATACAATAGAAATTAACCCACTGTCTTTTAAGATGATATGGATTAATCTTTGGTTAATGAAAATTTAAGTTTGTTGGTTTGATTGAAATGTTTGGATATGTCCTCCAGAGTTAGCACTGCATATGCAAATATGCAGCCTAGGTTTCCTAGTCAAATAAGTTCATATTGTCTGTTAGAAATTTGTCAGCATGATAACTTTAAATGATAGCTGTTTGTCTAATGTCTCAAAGTCTTTGTGGGTAATCTAAACATCATTATTGGGAACAAATGGTTTCTAACTCTACCTAAAAGACAAATCTTTTTGTTAAAATAATGACTGAGGTCACTCTTAAGATTTTCTTGACTGTTTCTATTGTCAGTGGATGTTTGAATGGATACCTGAGCATTATTTCACAGTACGCATTGTTTGAACAAGTGTTTTAAAAAAGAACTATGACTTACAGCAATTTGTAAACAAAATTGAAACATTTGTATTTTCCTCCCTATCTGAGCCCCCTAAAACAACAATTGGAAAAATTACAAGGAGGAGAGCTCAAATATAGCTCTCCCCGTCTTTTACTAAGTCATGCTCTGTTTGTGATAAATTTTCTCAATTTAGACTTTCATGGTGAGTCACCTATGATGAGACATTGGAATGATAATAAACAAAAAATTTTACCACAGGTCAAATGGAAGGACCTGCTTACAGGACAGTGGAAAGGTCCTGATATTCTCTTAACTATCGGTCGAGGATATGCTTGCATATTTCCACAGGACGCTTCATCTCCTTGGTGGATTCCTGATCGTCTGATTCGACATGTACCGCAAGCAGCCTCTGCCCCCACCTCCACCAAGGCAGATGAGCCCCAGCTTCCGAGTCAAGATAGATGATGAATCTCCCCCAGTAGCCCAGATGAGACGACTTTCACTCCGCGAGAAACCTTCTAAACGTTTGGCTCCCCGTCCGCACTCGCCTCCGCCCTCCTATTCTTTCTACTGACTCTGGCAAAATTCAACCACACTTGTGCCAGGCCATAGCCGCTTTACAGAATGTTGTACTGATTAGACCAACAGGATCACAGTTGGATAAGGTTAAGGCCTGTGTCCTGGCCCCTTATGTTTTCTTGGCCTTTCCTGTACACAGTTTTGCTATGTCTATCTCTTTTAATAATTCTCGTTATGATATGTCCTGTCCAGATTGTATTTTTAACTAATTGTTTGAGCCCTGATATAGAGGTACAAGCTGTAATCATATTGATGTGGATTAAGGCTGCCCCAGCTAGAGAAGCCCAAGGTGACCTGGCCTACATGCCAAACTATACGACCCAGTGGACTTTTTTGTATGGTATGAATTAGGACCGCCCCAGGGAGAGAAGCCCAGGGCATCCTCACCTACATGCCGATCTATATGGCCAGATTCGTATCTAAAGTTACATGACCGCACAATAACCAGACCGCATCTGCACTGAAATCATTTAATGACTTTTTACATCATCTTTTCTTTTTTCCAGTAAAAATAAGTCACCTACCCATGCCTTATAAAATTAGCCCTAACCCTCAACTCAGGGCATCAGCAGGAGCTCTGACTGCCCATGGGTCCTGTCCCCCTGCAGCAGCAGCAGGAGCTCTGACCGCCCGTGGGTCCTGTTGCCATGCACCAGCTCTGCCTGCCCATGGGTCCTGTCCGCATGCCAGCGGGGGCAGCAGCAGCTGCTCTGCCTGCCCATGGGCCCTGTCCCCATGCCAGCGGGGGCAGCAGAAGTGGTGGCAGCAGAAGCTCTGACTGCCCATGGGTCCTGTCCCCATGCTATTCCACACTATTCTCTAAATAAAAGAGCTCTACTGCCAGATCTTGAGAGTCTAAGAAATCTTTCTTTCGACTCCTCGGCTCACCAACCCCGCATCATTTCTGGTGGCCCGTACGGGGACTTGCTTCATCGGCTTGTGAGTTCGAGTTCTGGTAAGTGCCCTTTTCTTCCCTGTGCCTTTCTCTTTTTCAAGGATGGATCTAAATTCACTTCTCCATCGGGAACTTTCTTGGACGGCTGTATGAATCCACGTTTGCTGCCCATGGCTACTCTATGGGGCAAACTGTGGCATTCAGCTTGAAGAGAATCAGTACCTTAAGCCTCAGGGTGATGGAGAATGAATTAATCCATTCCTTCCTGACTCTATCTCTAATAGACAAATTTTACGTGGGCGCGGGTCGGCCACTTAAGTCATTAGGACGGCGGCCAATCTCCAAGACTCCCGTGGAAGGTTTCTTTTCCTAAGGCTGGATGGGGATCCCTCCCTCTGGCACCTGACCACGCTCTGAACTGCGAGGAAAGTCCCACTCGGGACTCCAGTTCAAGGAAAGTACCAAACTCTAACCTTTGGTTGAGTATGGGAACCCCTTCTTGGGAGAATGGCTCCAGGCTGCAATTGGGTAGAATGTCCCCCAGACTGGCGGAAAATTCCTCACTGTCTTTCTCTTTCTCACTGTCTTTGTCCTTTTATCCTGGGGACCATTCACCAGGCACCTATTACTGTCAGGCAGAATAGGGAAGATGTTCAAGGGATGCCCCCATCATCCCTTGCTACAGGAACCCCAATGGGGGCATTTTTAAGGTAATGGCTCCTTTTCTCTCTCCTTTTCTCTCGGGGACCATTCACCAGGCCTATGCTGCCAGGCAGAATAGGAAAGATGTCCACCAGGCACCTGTTACTGCCAGGCATAAGGGAAGGTATACAAGGGATGCAATGCCGGGGGACGCCCCCATCACCCCTTGCTATAGGAACCCCACAGTAGGAACGACGGGTAGGACGCTGCCCTAGGTTCAGGGGGGATTTTCAAGGTAATGGACCCGTCTCTTTCATCTCTCTTCTTTTGTCTTTTTGCTTCTTAGGACCATGGGAGCCTCTAATTCCATACCTAAGGATTCACCTTTGGGTTGCCTTTTAAATAACTGGGCAAAATTTGACTTACAAGATCTAAAGAAAAAGAGACTTATCTTTTACTGTAATACTGTCTGGCCTCAATATAATCTGAATGAGGAAAAATGGCCCACGAACGGCACCCTAAGCTTTAATGCTATTCTTCAACTAGACTTATTTTGCCGCCGCCTAGGAAAATGGTCTGAAATCCCTTATATTCAAGCATTCATGGCCCTATATCAAGATCCTGAACTCAGAGCGGTTTGTCGCATGTGTCTAGCTTCCCCAACTAAAGTAGAAAAACCTACCCCTGATATATTAGATGATGACTGCCTTGTTAGACCTATTCCTAAGGCTCCTGCAGCTCCTGCCGAGTTAACCTCTCCTGTGGACTCAAAGACCAAAATGCCCCCTCCCTATGACAGGGAACCTAAAATTGAGGCCTCAATCCCCATAAGCCCTACAGGTCGTACGAGGAGTGGGACCTCTTATAATACTGGACATTTCCCCCTCCGTGAGGTAGCAAATGGGGAAATGGGGACCATTCGAGTCCATGTGCTATTTTCAATGTCTGATATGGCTCAACTTAAGACACAACTGGGTAGATATTCAGAAAATCCCTCCCAGTTTATTGATGGCTTTCAACAGCTTGTCATGATGTTTGAATTGACTTGGCAGGATATTTATATTATTCTTACTCACTGCTGCACTACCGATGAAAGAAATCGTATTTGGGCAGGAGCACGTGAATTTGCAGATGAATTACATACTAGAGACAGACATAAATGTCCAGTAGGAGGCACTGCGGTGCCAGATACAGACCCCAAATGGGATTATAGGGATGAAGAAGATCGAGGACAACGGAATCACATGGTTACTTGTTTAATAGAGGGAATGAAGAAGGGATTTACAAAGCCAGTCAATTTTGACAAACTCCGGGAAATAACTCAGGGAACAGATGAAAACCCTGCCCTTTTTCAGGGTAGATTAGCTGAAGCTATTCGAAAATACACTAATCTAGACCCTACTTCTCCAGAAGGGATTACTATTCTAAACATGTACTTCATTAGTCAATCTGCCCCAGACATACGCAGAAAACTAACTAAACTGGCCTTAGGCCCTCAAACACCTGTACAGAGACTTTTGGAGGTTGCTACTCAGGTGTTTAATGATCGGGACTTGACTCTTAAACAGGATAAGGACAGAAGGGCAAAGTTACAGGGTAAGGCACAGGCTCACATTTTAGCAGCCGCCATTGCGGATATGCCACAGAAACAGGCTAACCAGGGGCCCAAGTCTCAGACTACCAATGCCGGAGGCCCAGGTAAGTCCCCTTGTTACCGTTGCCGTCAACTTGGACACTGGAGCAAACAGTGCCCAAGGAAGCATCTTCCTCCTGGGCCTTGTCCTCTCTGCAAGCGAGAGGGACATTGAAAGCGTGATTGTCCTCGCCTCCAGAGTGAGGAGGGGCCAAGAACACACTTCCCTGCCCGGAGATGTGACCCTGAGGACTCCGCCTGAAGGGGCCCAGAGGCCAGTCCGGCTCCCATTACCATCGAACAGACTGAGCCCCGGGTTACTCTGGATGTGGAAGGTAAGCAGATCAATTTTCTTATTGATACGGGAGCCACTTACTCTGTACTTGTTTGCCACTCTGGCCCAACTCGTAAGTCCCATAAAAAAATTGTCGGAATAGAGGGTGACTCTAAGTTTTGTTACCAAACTTTTCCTTTAAGTTGCCAATATTGGACTCAGGTGTTTTCCCATACTTTCCTAGTCCTACCTACTTGCCCTACTCCACTATTAGGGCGAGACTTAATGAAAAAATTAGGAAGCCAATTTATTCTAACACGTGAGGAGGATGGCTTGTTTGTCGCTCTGTCTCCAAGCTCTGTTGTTTCCCAGATACCCTCTAATATTCCACCCCATATATGGGAAGCAGTTGATCCCCAGGTTTGGGACTTCTCTCTTCCAGGAAGAGCTATAACAGCACAGCCAGTCTCTATTACTCTGCGGGACTCTTCTCTTGTACCCCATAAGAGGCAATACCCTTTAAAGCCAGAGGCAATTGAAGGATTACAACCCCTTATATTAAAATTCCTCAGACATGGCCTCCTTAAACGATGTCAATCTCCCTATAACACTCCTATCTTGCCTGTAAAGAAGCCAAATGGAGATTATCGTTTGGTCCAGGACCTCCGCATAATTAATGAGGCCACTGTTCCCATCCACCCCATCGTGCCTAACCCATATACTATACTTTCCCAGATCCCAGAAAACTCAAATTGGTTTACAGTCCTGGATTTAAAGGATGCTTTCTTTTGTATTCCTCTGGATGAAACTTCCCAACCATTATTCGCCTTCGAATGGAAGTTTCCTAATGAAGCTCTTCCCATCCAGCTGACGTGGACAGTCCTCCCTCAAGGTTTTCGGGATAGCCCCCATTTGTTTGGAAGTGCCCTAGGCAAGGATCTGAGGGATGGCCAACTCCCTGTCGGTGGTAATACAATATGTTGATGATATTCTTATTTGTAGTCCCACAAAGGAGAATTCTGACCACAATACTGTCCTTGTCCTTAATTTCTTAGCCCAACGGGGATATCGAGTGTCCCCACAAAAGGCACAAATTTCACAACAACAAGTGTCCTATTTGGGCTATGATTTAACCCCAGGACACGGGGCACTTTCTATAAATAGGAAAAAGGCTATCCTCGAACTTGGACCACCAAAGACAAAAAAACAACTTCACACTTTCCTGGGTATGGCAGGATTCTGTCGTTTATGGCTTCCTCAGTTCGGGGTAATAGCAAAGCCTTTATATGAAGCAACCAGAGGACCTGATACAGAACCTCTGGAGTGGACACAAAAGGAAGACAAGGCCTTTCGGTCGATTCAACAGCAGCTGTCTTCCGCCCCAGCCCTGGCTCTGCCTAATGTCAACAAGCCTTTTACTCTTTATGTTACTGAAAAGCAGGGCCAGGCCCTCGGTACCCTCACCCAAAGACTAGGCCCAGAGACCCAAATTGTTGGATATTTCTCAAAGACTCTAGACTCAGTGGCTTTGGGATGGCCAGCATGCTTAAGGGCTGTAGCAGCTACAGTTCTGTTAGTTGAGGAGGCCACTAAATTAACTATGGGACAGCCTTTAACAGTCATGACTCCTCATCAGGTACAAGTCGTGTTACAAACTAAGGGACATCAATGGATGACTGGAGGACGTCTAACTAAATATCAGGCCATCCTCCTAGACACACCTGATATCATCCTTAAGGTTTGTCAGACAATTAATCCAGCAGAACTTATGCCCGGTCCTGACTACCCGCTCCAGGATTTGGAGCATACATGCTCTGAAGTCATAGAACAAGTGTACTCTGGCAGGCCTGACTGCTGGATTCCCCCATAGATAATGCAGAGGACACTTGGTTTATAGATGGCAGTAGCTTCATAGAACAGGGCATACGCAAGGCAGGCTATGCCATAGTAAACGCCTTGCACGTCATTGAAGCACAAGCCCTTCCAGCCAATACGTCTGCCCAAAAGGCTGAACTCATCGGTCTTACCCGAGCCCTTCACCTGGCGAAGGATATGGTTATTAATATTTACACTGACTCAAAATATGCCTTCTTGGTCCTACATGCACATGGGATCATATGGAAGGAAAGGGGTTTACTCAATACAAAGAACTCCCCTATCAAATACGGAGCAGAGATTTTGGCTCTTTTAAACTCTGTGCTTCTTCCTAAGCAAGTGGCTGTGGTCCATTGCCAGGGACATCAGAAGGATTTATCCCTTGAGAGCAAGGGTAATAACTTTGCTGACCGGGAAGCTAAAGGGGCAGCTAAACAAAGTACCCTTTTAAGCTTACTTCCCACTCCCCCTGCTTTGGGCCTTATTAGTCCTACTTATACAACTCAAGAAATAACCCTGGCTCAAGAAAAGGGATATACCCAGGAAACAAAACAGTCTTGGCTAATTAATGACCAGGGAAAAATTTTCATACCTAAAAGCCTTCAATGGACATTAGTTAATGGAATTCATCAGGCTACCCATTTTGGCAAACAATCATTGACTCAGCTACTTTCTAAATCCTTCGATGGCCATACTTTCCATGCCACCATTAAACAGGTCTGCCGCTCTTGTGCCACTTGTGCTCAAGTCAATCCAGAGGGGGCAGCTAGACCACCTCCTCTGTTACGGCCTATACAACGACGGGGCACCTATCCTGGGGAAGATTGGCAACTGGATTTTACCCAAATGCCTCCATGCCATGGCTACAAATATCTTTTGGTATTTGTCGATACCTTTACAGGCTGGATTGAGGCCTTCCCTTGTCGAAGCGAACAGGCAATCGAAGTAACAAAGGCCCTTTTAAGGAAGATTATCCCACGCTTTGGCTTGCCCAAGACCTTACAGAGTGATAATGGTCCCTCTTTCATAGCTCAAATAACACAACAGGTCTCTTCAGCTTTGCAAATCAAATACTATTTGCATTCGGCGTGGCATCCACAATCCTCTGGGAAAGTGGAGAAGGCAAACCATACTCTAAAACGACATCTCTCTAAGTTAAGTCTCGAGACTCAGGAAACTTGGATTACACTATTACCTATTGGCCTCCTACGGATGAGAACGGGCCCTAAGAGTAGTTTAGGGTTAAGCCCTTATGAAATCCTGTATGGAAGGCCCTTTCTATCCACCAATATAGTATTTGACTCTGATTACCACCAATTATGTCAATATTCCACTGAGGTTGGTCTGATACGAAAGGAACTAAATGACTATGTTAATAATCATTTACCTCAGCAGGAACCATTGTCTGCCGATATACCTTGCCAGGTAAATCCTGGAGATATGGTATATTTAAAAGATTTGAAAACACATTCCGACGGGTTAAGCCCAAAATGGAAAGGACCTTATCAAGTCATTCTAAGTACCCCCACAGCTGTAAAATTAAAAGATCATACTTCTTGGACTCATATTTCCCTAGTAAAACTTATGACTTCTTTTCAGGACAAAGCTGATCCAGATCCTGCTGTTCAACCGGACTACTCTTGTGAACAAACCGGTGATTTAAAACTGCTTTTTAGAACAAAATGAACCCTATCTTGATTATTTTCTTCTTATCACCTTTTGTAATGACAGACAATTTTTTTTTAAAATGGGCTCAACATTATGCTGAGCTCCGTAACCAAACCACGTGTTGGGTTTGTGGACTCTTGCCTCTGTCTGGTACTTCTGGCCTCCCCTGGTGGGTCTCACCCCTCCAGAGTACTGATTGGCATGCAATGCTTCTCTTCACTACACAATACATTTCTAGCTCTTCTCTTCTACAAGATTCATCTATCACTAATCATAATGTCTCCTTGTGGCCATCTGTCTCTGATACGTGGGAGCTCCCAGGCCACAATCAAACCTTTTCCTTCAATACTACTGCCCAAACACTAACTAGATTTGCCTTGTCACAAGTGGATCATGCACTCCTACTAATGGTCAACTCAGTCAAAAGGCCACTATATGTTGGGAACAAACCAATCACACCTGTGATACATGGCCTAATAGCACCCGACCTATGGGAAAATTCCCTGTCATATGTGTTCTCATATCATAACCTTAAAAAATACTGATTGGTTTGAGACTGACTGGGATAGACGGCCCAGCACGCGTTGGTTAGCCCCTAATGGCACTCAGTGGCTATGTGGCTCCAAATTATGGCCTTGGCTGCCACCTGGATGGATTGGACGATGCACTCTAGGCTTTGTCTGGATGCAAGGTAGAACTACATTTACTATATCTCCTCCTGCTAACCTACCCAACCTGCAACAGTGCTGGACCTGCCTTGTCTTCCACTGGTATGACCACGTTGCCTCAATTTTCCTTCCCCAGTTAGGAATCGAAAGTGTCATCTGGCCCATGGAAGCTCTAAGCAAATTTACTATGAAAGCATTAAAATGATACACAACATAGCCTTTTGCTGCTTGATTTAGAAGTGTCCCAAATGCGTAAGGCAGTCCTCCAAAACCGAATGGCACTGGATGTCTTGACAGCAGCACAGAGGGGCACTCATGCCATTATAAAAACTGAATGTTGTGTTTATATTCCTGACTACCATCAAAATATCTCTGGCTTCCTATGTGATATGAACCACCAAATTAAGTTCATGTCTGACCCTACCCTATCTCTAAACGATTGGTTTAACTCCTGGTCAGGACCAGGTTTCTAGACTACTATCAAAACCTTATTCATTGGGTTACTCATATTGCTAAATAGTATTTCCTATTATAATTTGTTGTCTGTTTCATTGTTTGTCTTCCGCATGTCAACAAAGTTTCACCTCCTGGACCACCTCTCGTCAAATGATTCTCTCGTCTCCAGAGGATCTGTACACCTTGTCAGGCTTGGACTCCACGGGTGCAGCCTTCCGGTCCACTGAACGTCCTACCTATACCTATGGCCCCATTTAGGGACAGCTCTACGACCTTGTACAGCCGGAAGTAGTTACAGAAGACTGACCGTCGTCCATATCCCCAAAAGATTTCGGGGCCAAATGGGTTCGGGGGGGTTTATGATGTGGATTAAGGCTGCCCCAGCTAGAGAAGCCCAAGGTGACCTGGCCTACATGCCAAACTATACGACCCAGTGGACTTTTTTTGTATGGTATGAATTAGGACCGCCCCAGGGAGAGAAGCCCAGGGCATCCTCACCTACATGCCGATCTATATGGCCAGATTCGTATCTAAAGTTACATGACCGCACAATAACCAGACCGCATCTGCACTGAAATCATTTAATGACTTTTTACATCATCTTTTCTTTTTTCAAGTAAAAATAAGTCACCTACCCATGTCTTATAAAATTAGCCCTAACCCTCAACTCAGGGCAGCAGCAGGAGCTCTGACCGCCCGTGGGTCCTGTTGCCACGCACCAGCTCTGCCTGCCCATGGGTCCTGTCCCCATGCTATTCCACACTATTCTCTAAATAAAAGAGCTCTACTGCCAGATCTTGAGAGTCTAAGAAATCTTTCTTTCGACTCCTCGGCTCACCGACCCCGCATCAATATTACAACAACGCCCCTGCCTCATGCTGCCTGTTCACCTGTCTGAGCCTTGGTATGATGATGCCAGCTTGCTATCGCCTAAGCAGGCCACTGACCTGTTGAACAGGCCTCATAGGTTTATTACTACATTGATCTTGAGTATTTCAGCTCTAATCACTCTCGCAGCCCCATTTACCATATCAGCTGTAGTTTTGGCTAAAGAAATACATACTGCTATATATGTAGATGAGCTCTCAAAAAATGTTACCTTGCCCTAACCACTGAAGAAATAATAGACAGAAAACTGGAGACAAAGGCAAACGTTCTGGAAGAGGCAATATTACAGATAGGACAAGAACTTACAAATTTGAAGATTATGGATCTGTGGGACTCCTCTTAAGGTAAATCAATCTCTACACACTTGGGAAAAAATTAAAAATCATATCCAGGGAATATGGAACCACTCAGACTTTAGTCTAGACATTAGTGACTTACATAGACAAATTAATAATATTAATCAGGCTGAAGAATCCTTTTCTGGTTCCGAAGTAGCCACCAACTTTTTCACCTCTCTGACCTCTTTTGTAGGGGAGAAGAATTGGAGCTCCTTTATTGTTAATATTGCTGTCACCATTAGTGCTCTAATGATTTGTCTTTGCCTTTTTCCAATCTTTCTCAAATTAATATTCAACTCTATAAGTCGGGTTTCAGCAGAATTACATCTGTTGGCCTTAAAAAGTGAAAAAGGGGGAGATGCTGGGAGCCGTGGCTACATCATTTGATCGGCTGTTTGACAGGGTCCAGCCGATTAACGCCGAGGGGTGCAGGGTCACCCCTTGGTGAAGAATAACCGGCCGGCTCCTCACATAGTTCTGAAACCTGTGCTGCTTCTAATTGCCCTTCATTCCTTTTCCTTTCTTAACCTCCAGTTTTCACTCCTTTGGGTGGCTGCTTGGGAGGCACTACCTCCTGGGAAAATTAGATATAGTAAGAGAATGTGACCACCTGCAGGTAACTTTCAAGATATTTTTCAGTTAATTATTGGAGGAGCACACAGTCCCATTTGAGACAATCACAAAGGAATCCCGCCCAGATAAGATGTCGAATTAGGTTTATGGCCTCTGTCTGGTTAATGTTTCCTTCTCCCTCCAGTTCTTTGTCTAAATATATATGCATCGTCCTTCTAAGTTTGCTGGTTAATTGGATGATCAAGAAGTATCTATATATTATTCTTGACCTTCTGCTTTCTGTTAAAATGTTATAGAGGTTTTCTCCTAAAAGCAATAAATAATAAATAACTGATGAGTAGAAGGGCCGAGGGGTGCAAGGATGCCCCTCGGTGAAGAATGGCCAGCCGACACCCCTGATATTTTCTGAATTATATGCATGCTTTCTAGCAAGGTTATGTCTATACTTATTTCTGGTTTTTTTCTTGAAGATATACAGTTTAGCTTAGCTTTTCAGCCCTTTACTTTACTAACAAAATGATACTTTCTCCGGCAGTGTGCTTAAGGGACTGTTAGCTGCACAATCTAAAAGACAAAGGAATGCTTTCACCCCCTAAAGGGCGCAAAAATGTAAAGATGTTTAACTGCCCGCTGAGAATGCAGATAGCCCTGGGGATAAGACACCCTGGAGTCGCCTTTTGTTCCCATTAACCGTCTACACTAATGGCGTAAATGATTGAGGGAGGCAGGGATGGCTCCACCAGGATGTAACCAGACGGACTGCTGTCCTGTCCGGAGGCCTGGACCTTCTCTCTTTGATTTAACTTTACCATGAATCACAACAGACGCCTAGGTACCTATCTCCTTTAGCTTAGAGACAACAAACACTAGCTAATTGGGGAGAAGACTACCATTAACCTTCTGCTCTATGGAATAGAATGCTAATAAATATTCTCGTGCTCGTTCTTTACTTCTTTATCTCTCTGAAAATATTTGTAGAACTGTTTCTGTACTAATCCTGAAAAATATATAAACGACACTTGTGCACAGTAAAGTCGGACTTGCTAACACCAACCCAAGGTCTCACGTCCCCTTTATTTTCCCCTCATTGCGCCGACGCCGTCCATCCCTCAGGAACCTGGACTCCGCCGGGGCCGGACCCCGGCAAGTGATGATGAGCAGCTTTTCATGTGTCTATTGGCCATCCATATATCTTCTTTGGAGAAATGTCTGCTCACGTCCCCTGCCCATTTTGTAATTGGGTTGTTTGTTTTTTTATTGTTGAGTTGTGTGAGTTCTTTGTATATTATGGAGATTAACCCTCTGTCGGATAAATAACTTGCAAATATTTTTTCCCAATTAGTGGGCTGTTTTTTTGTTTCAATCCTGTTTTCCCTTGCCTTGAAGAAGCTCTTTAGTCTGATGAAGTCCCATTTGTTTATTCTTTCTATTGTTTCCCTCATGTGGGGGGTTATGGTGTCCGAAAAGATTCTTTTGAAGCTGATGTCAAAGAGTGGACTGCCGATATTCTCTTCTAGAAGACTTATTGTTTCAGGCCTAATCTTTAGGTCTTTGATCCATTTTGAGTTTATTTTAGTAAATGGTGAAAAAGAATGGTTGATTTTCATTCTTTTACATGTGGCTGTCCAGTTTTCCCAGCACCATTTGTTGAAGAGACTTTCTTTCCTCCATTGTAGGCCCTCAGCACCTTTGTCAAAGATTAGCTGTCCATAGATGTGTGGTTTTATTTCTGGGCTTTCAGTTCTGTTCCATTGATCTGTGCATCTGTTTTTGTACCAGTACCATGCTGTTTTGATCACTGTAGCTTTGTAGCATGTTTTGAAGTCAGGGATTGTGATGCCTCCGGCTTTGTTCTTCTTTCTCAGGGTTGCTTTAGCAATTTGGGGTCTTTTGTTGCCCCCTATTAATTTTAGGATTCTTTGTTCAATTTCTGTAAAGAATGACATAGGAATTCTGATTGGGATAGCGTTGAATCTGTAGATTGCTTTAGGTAGTATGGACATTTTAACTATGTTTATTCTTCCAATCCCTGTGCCTGGAATGTCTTTCCATCTCTTTACGTCATCATCTATTTCTTTCAAGACGGTCTAGTAGTTTTCATTGTATAGATCTTTCACTTCCTTGGTTAAATTTATCCCAAGGTATTTTATTCTTTTTGTTGCTATCGTGAATGGCATTGAGTTCTTGAGATCTTTTTCTGTTAGTTCATTGTTAGCATATAGAAATGCTACTGATTTATGTACGTTTATTTTATACCCTGCAACTTTGCTGTAGCTGTTGATTGTTTCTAATAGTTTTTCTATGGATTCTTTGCGGTTTTCTATATATAAGATCATGTCGCCTGCAAACAGCGAGAGTTTTACTTCTTCGTTACCTATTTGGATTCCTTTTATTTCTTTTTCCTGCCGAATTGCTCTGGCCAAAACCTCCAGTACTATGTTGAATAAGAGTGGTGAAAGTGGGCACCCTTGTCTTGTTCCTGTTCTGAGAGGGATGGGTTTCAATTTTTGTCCGTTGAGCATGATGCTGGCTGTGGGTTTGTCATATATGGCCTTTATTATGTAGAGGTACTTTCCTTCTATACCTATTTTATTGAGGGTTTTTATCATAAATGGATGTTGGATCTTGTCGAATGCTTTCTCTGCATCTATTGAGATAATCATGTGGTTTTTGTTTCTCGTTTTGTTAATGTAGTGAATCACGTTGATTGACTTGAGGATGTTGAACCATCCCTGTGTCCCTGGTATAAATCCCACTTGATCATGGTGTATAATCTTTTTGATGTATTGCTGTATTCGGTTTGCCAAAATTTTGTTGAGGATTTTTGCATCTATGTTCATCAGTGATATTGGCCTGTAGTTTTCCTTCTTTGTGTTGTCCTTGTCAGGTTTGGGGATCAGGGTGATGTTGGCTTCATAGAATGTATTAGGGAGTGCTCCATCTTCCTCTATTTTCTGGAATAGTTTGAGGAGGATAGGTATTAAATCTTCTTGGAATGTTTGGTAGAATTCTCCAGAGAAGCCGTCTGGTCCTGGACTCTTATTTTGGGGGAGGTTTTTGATTACTGTTTCTATTTCTTCACTTGTGATTGGTCTATTCAGATTCTCTATTTTTTCCTGATTCAGTTTGGGGAGGTTGTATGAGTCTAGGAATTTATCCATTTCTTCTAGGTTGTTCAATTTTTTGGCATATAATTTTTCACCCTTTGTATTTCTTTGGTATCTGTTGTGATTTCTCCTCTCTCATTTCTAATTTTATTTATTTGAGACTTCTCTCTTTTTTTTTAGTGAGTCTGTCTAAGGGTTTGTCAATTTTGTTAATTTTTTCGAAGAACCAACTCTTTGTTTCATTGATCCTTTCTACTGTCTTTTTCGTTTCAATATCATTTATTTCTGCTCTAATTTTTATTTTTTCCCTCCTTCTACTGACTTTGGGCTTTGTTTGTTCTTCTTTTCCTAATTCCGTTAGGTGTCGTTTGACGTTGTTTATCTATGATTGTTCTTGCTTATTGAGGTGAGCCTGTATTGCAATGAGTTTCCCTCTTAGGACTGCCTTTGCTGAGTCCCAAATAATTTGGTACGATGTGTTTTCATTTTCATTTGTCTCCAGATAATATTTGATTTCTTCTTTAATTTCTTCAATAATCCATTGTTTGTTCAGTAGCATGTTGTTCAGTCTCCACATTTTTGGCCCTTTCCCAGCTTTATTCTTGTAGTTGATTTCTAGTTTCATAGCATTATGATCAGAAAAGATGCTTGATATTATTTCAACCCTCTTGAACTTATTGATGCCTGCTTTGTTTCCCAAGATATGGTCTATCCTTGAGAATGTTCCATGCGCACTTGAGAAGAATGTGTAACCTGCTGTTTTTGGATCAAGTGTCCTATATATATCTATTAGGTCCATCTGATCTAATTTTTCATTTGCGTCTATAATTTCCTTGTTGACTTTCTGTCTGGATGATCTGTCCATTGGTGTTAATGGGGTGCTGAGGTCCCCTACTATTATTGTATTGCTCTTGATGTTTCCTTTTAGTTTTGTCAATAGTCTCTTTACAAATTTTGGTGCTCCTGTGTTAGGTGCATATATATTTATAAGTGTTATGTCATCTTGGTGGAGCATCCCTTTTATCATTATATATTGCCCCTCTTTGTCTTTCTTTATCTGTTTTGCTTTCAAGTCTACCTTGTCTGATATAAGTATGGCAACACCTGCTTTCTTTTGTTCATTATTAGCTTGGAGTATTGTCTTCCATCCCTTCACTTTGAGTCTGTGTTTGTCTTTGGGGCTGAGGTGTGTTTCCTGGAGGCAGCATATTGTTGGATCTTGTTCTTTGATCCATCCTGCCACTCTGGGCTTTTTGATTGGAGAGTTCAATCCAGTCACATTTAGAGTGATTATTGAAACGTGGGGGCCTACTGTGACCATTTTATCACTTGTTTTCTGGTTCTTTTGCATTTTGTCCTGATGGAGAGCTGTTACTTTGTGTTATTGTCCTTCTGCTTATCTCCTTTGTTCTGGATTTTGTAACCCCTTTCCTTTTTTTGATTTTTCAGGAATGAGGTTCTTCCTGAGCATTTCTTGAAGAGGAGGCTTTGTGGCGATGAACTAACTCCCTTAACTTTTGTTTATCTGGGAAAGTTTTTATTTCTCGATCGTATTTGAAGGATATTTTCGCTGGGTAGAGTATTCTTGGCTGCGGGTTTTTGTCCTTCAGAGTTTTGAATATTTCATTCCCATCTCTTCTAGCCTGTAAAGTTTCTGCTGAGAAATCTGCTGATAGCCTTATGGGGTTTCCTTTGTAAGTTATTTTCTCCTGCCTGGCTCCCCTTAGTACTTTCTCTTTGTGGTTGACTTTTGCTAGTTTCACTACTATATGCCTTGGGCTTGGTCTTCTTGCATTAATAAAGTTTGGAGATCTATTGGCTTCTGTCACATGAAGTTCCATCCCTCTTCCCGAGTTTGGAAAGTTCTCAGCTATTATTTCTTTGAACAGGCCTTCTGCCCACTTCTCCTTCTCTTCTCCCTCTGGCATACCTATAATCCTTACGTTGCATCTCCTAATTGTGTCTGATAATTCTCGGAGAGTTTCTTCATTTCTTTTTAGTCTTAGTTCTGTCTCCTCCTCTGTCTGCAGCATTTCTATATTCCTATCCTCCAAATTGCTAATTCTGTCCTCCATATTATCAACCCTACTGTTCAGAGAGTCCAGATTTTTCTTAATCTCCTCCATTGTGTTCTTCATCTCCAGTATTTCTAATTGGTTATTCTTTATAGTGTCAAGCTCTTTTGTAACATAGCTCCTGAACTCATTGAGTTGTCTATCTGAATTCTCTTTTAACTCATTGAGTTTTTTAATAATGGCAGTTTTGAAATCACCGTCATTTAGGTTATAGATTTCATTGTCTTTGGGATTGTTTTCTGGATGCTTATCATTTTCCTTCTGTTCTGGAGATTTAATATATTTTTTCGTACTGATTGATGGGGTGCATTTGTGCCTCCACATAGAGATAGAGTTTAGTCACTGATTCCACTTGTTGCAACTGGTGTGGGGGGGGGGCAGCTGTTTAGACTGCATCAACCAGGAACCCTGTCAACTGTTACTGACTGGACCTGGACCCCTCCTCGTAGTCACAGTGGTTCTGTGGGGTCCCTTGTCGGTTGTGGGGGCAATCGCAAGGGGGCCTCAGGCTGCTGGTGCCTACTGTTGCAGCCCACTTAGACACGCTCCCTCCTTGTGATCTGCAGTGATGTTATGGGCTTTCCCAGCAGCCAGGAGCAGGATCACCTATAATTGCAGCTTTGTCACTAACAGAGCCCACAAGATCACACTTGTCCACTATAGGTCCCAGCAGAGCTATGGATATCTTCTACATTCTGCCGTTAGCTCACCTAGCTGTGTTACTTTTGCCCCATGGCCTTCCCGCCTTGTGATTGCCAGTCTGGACCTCTCCACTAGTGCTGTGCAGAGGCTTTCGCTGAGGCTGCTGTAGGAACCTGGAGTTACCCCCCTGGGCCACATAGCTCTTTCACCGGAGCTCCACTCTGCCCCACACCACTCTCACGGGATCTCTGGGAGCCCCTTGCCTCGTCTGGGACATGGCCAGAGTCTGTGGGCCTGGTGGTGGCTGGTAAGCTGCTGCCTTGCAGGGAATTCTGCTCTAGGGAGCTTCCTGGTTTTCCAAATGCTGGGCAGGGCCTCCCTGCCAATGGTGAGCAGAGGCCCTCCCTGCCTGGGGGGTGTGGGACCCTGGAGCCTCCCCCTGGGCCACAGAGCCGGGCACTGGTGCTCCAACCCTGTCCCGAGGCATGTCCACGGGAAGTCCGGGTGCCCCCTGCACCGACCCTTGCACAGCCGGAGACCGTGGGCCCAGGAGCAGCTGGCTGGCGGGTGCCGTGTCAGGGAAACTGCTCACCGGGAGCTTCCCTTTGTTCTAGTTTCTGGGCGGGGCCTCCCTGCTAATGGCGAGCAGAGGATTTCCCTGCCAGGGGGGTGCATGACCCTGGTGCTTCCCCCTGGGCTGCAGAGCTGGGTGCTGGAGCTCCAACCCTGACCCCAAGCATGTCCACGGAAGGTCCGGGTGCCCCCTGCACCGGCCCGTGTGCAGGAGACCGTGGGCCCAGCAGCAGCTGGCGGGCTGGTGCCGTGCCCGGGAATCCACTCGCTGGGAGCTTTCTTTTGTTCTAGTTTCTGGGTGGGGCCTCCCTGCTAATGGCGAGCGGAGGCCTTCCCTGCCAGTGGGTGTGGGACCCTGGAGATTCCCCCTGGGCTTAGGTGTAATCGCGGGGGTCTTAGGTAGGGCTATTGTCACCTGTTTCCACCATCGCTCCACTGGTGAGTGCACACTCCCGCCCTTGGTGTGTGGCGATGCTATGGGATAGTCCACTGGAAGAGAGCCTCTTGGAGGTACTCGGCTGTCCGGGGGTCAGGGGTAGGAGAGTTTTCACCTATTTCCACCTCCTCCTGGGGGGAAGTCCGTCCGCCTTCCAATGTATAGCAGCACGAGTCTCTTAGGTGTCTTGAGATGCTATCTGGATATCCTTTGTTAATTGCTGAATGTCCAATTAGCTGTAGATTCGATGGGGGAGAGACAAAGAAGACCACTCACTCTGCCATCTTGGCCCCGTCCCCTGCTCCAGCTCTATTTTAATGTGGCTCCCCTCATGTCATCTTTCACATTTTCCCCTTGTTTTGTTTTTCAGTAAGATTGGCCCTGAGCTAACATCCGTGCCCATCTTCCTCTATTTTATATGTGGGACACCTGCCACAGCATGGCTTGATAAGCAGTGTGTAGGTTCATGCCCAGGATCCAAACTGGCAAACCCTGGGCCACTGTAGCAGAGCATGCCATCTTAATTGCTATGCCACCTGGCCGACCCTCATATTTTCCCCTTTTGATCAAGATGTTTCTTCAAAACCATGGCTGATCAAGCACTGGAAACCATTGCTGATCGACTACTGAAAAGTATTGCTGATCAGCTATCAAAGCATCATTGGTCCCTTGTAGCCAGGAAGACTCATTTCTGTCATGTCATGTCCCACATAGGAGGGAAAGTGGTTTCCTTAGGAGCCTTAGGCTACATTTGAGCAGCAAGCGTGCCAGCACAGGGGACGGTTCTACTGACGAGTTCTTTTAAGGGTAAACATCTTCTGCAGTTCCTAGAAGTTTCTCACGTGAAGTTTCATAAGCCTTAGTAATCAATGCAATACATTGGGTGACCATAATCTTGGTATTTGTGGAAATTCTGGAGCACATCTGGGTGAATAGTAGCATAAGAAGTTTAAATACAAGGATACGTAGCAAAGTTCCGATAGTAATCGTAAATGCTATTTGAAGGCCTGATCTCATCCAAGCACCTATGCCTGAAGGAAGTCAGCAGAAAATATCAATAGGGAAAAAGAGGATGTCACTGAAAGACATTGGACCGGGGAAGTCCTGTACTATTTTTCTAATTTTTCTGAGTTCTCACTCAACTTCACCAGAAGAGTTGATCCAAGTAAGCAGAAGGTGTTGGCTATGACACAGACACCACCCTGTTCTGCAGGGAGATAATCGAATGCTATTTGATTGTCTAATACAACCCTCGCTAGGGTATCCAGGGATCATTGTTGTTGAACTAAGGCTCAAGAAGGAGAATTTGCCAGTTTAGCTATGGTTAGGGATAAATTTTTTATCAACATGTTATAATGGACTGCACCAATCCAAGGCACACAAATTCTTTGGCAATGGTGATCAATGGAGAGTAGATGGGGTGTAAAAAGGAGGTTGGCAAGATTCTCCCATACCTAGGAGATTGTGATTGGGTTTTTTCTTTAACAAGAACTTGAAATGGAATACTATGGTATCCTAAAAGATGTTATCCTGTCAAATGCCAGCTGTCTAGACATTCATAACCCCATGGATCCCTGTCGTAGTCACACACAAAGGTGTGTATCCAGAAGGGGCACATCATGTGCCGCCAAGAGTGAGGTTACTTATGTCCTCATTGGCAGATATGAGTTTCTGGATAGGTTCTAGCCAAGGAGACGTGTGGCCACTATATCCCCTTGAGGCGCCAGCTAATAACCATCTGACCCTGTTGTGAAAAAAGGCTTTACATAGATAGGTGAGACTACATTTCTTACAAATTTTGGTCAGGCATTCACTTAATGTCAGAGGAGAAGAAAAAAGCTTGAGAGTCTGGGCAGTTGGAATGGCAGAGGAATAAGGTTTTAGGAAGGTTTTTTGTGGAAGTGTCAACCAAAAACTGGGTGGAGATGCTCGATCAAATAGTTTTGCTCTGTAGGCAGTTTTAAGGGCTGGGCGTTTAAAATCTACTGTAGCACTGGGGACCAAGGAGAAATCAGTTACAGGTACAATTAGCATGTCCTTAGTTCCAGATGATTATGGCCCTTGGAGGCATACCCAGCATTCAGAGAGATTTTCCCCAGTTGTTATAGTTTGGGACTAGTTCACTAGAATATTGTCTTCCCATCTACCAACAGAAATACCCTCAGGGAAGGTAAAAACTTCAGTTAAGATTCAACAGATTCTAACAAAGCACAGACTAGTTGCCATTTTGGACATAATAAGAAAGTTCTTAAGTGATATTCTGAATTCACCAGCTAATTAAGTGCATCTTTCTTAGCAGGAATGTTGAATTATTAACAGAGGCTCAATAAACTTATCAGTGTGATAGAGTAGATGTATTATAAAGAGGATCAGCAATAAGGTTAGAACAGCGTGCATGTATATACTGGCCTGGCCCCAAATCTTGGGATAGCTGTCAACATCAGATGCCATCTGTTTCACTTCCTGGTTAACTCTATTCTTAATTCCCCAATCCATTCAGAAGTCCAGTCAGGTATTGGAGCCTTCCTTAAACGGGAAACGTGAATCCAAGAATCAATACCTCTAAATTTGGCAGCATGAGAATTAGTTAAGAGTACCGATAGGGTCCTTTCCATCTAGGTTGTAAAAAATCCTTTTGAAGATGTTGTTTCCAGTAGAGAAAGTCACCTGGTTGTGGGTCATGATGTTTGTTGTCTTCATTTCCCAGTATCTCACTGTGGAAAGATTGCTTTACCAGGGCATGGCTTTTATCTAAGGCTCTGATTATCCCTTTGCAATGCTGAAGTTCGTCTTCTTTAATTAATTGAATATCAAGAGCACAGAGTGTCAAGTACATAGGTTGGCCAGTAATTATTTCAAATGGTGACAGCTGGTGTTTCCCAAAGTGGGTAGCTCTCAGATTCAAAAGGACCAGAGGAAGTGCTTTAGGTCAAGTCAATTTCCAGGTTTCCATAAATTTTGTCATTGAGTCTTAATAATGCCATTTGTTCTTTCCATTAGTCCGGAGCACTGCAGGGGATAAGCACAATGAAAATGTTGCAGAGTAGACCAAACTTCACATACCTGGTTCACAATGTGGCCAGTAAAGTGTGTTCCTGGGTCAATATGCAGCGCTGAGGGTACACCCCAGGTGGATATAATCTTTTCTAATACTATTTTTGCAACTGCTCAAGTGGTAGTCCATCAGCCAGGGAAAGCTTCAACCCAAAACATGCAAACCATAACAAGAACAAATTTATAGCCTTAGGAAGGAGGCAACTGAATAAAATCCATTTGCTATATCTTGAAAGGCCATTTAGACAAGTCAAAATGTCCTATTAGGGTCTAGAAGTAATCCCTGATCTGAGATTAAATGTCCCAAACATCTAACTTGAGTTTGAACAAATTGGAGTTTCTTCCTTAGGTACCTTGTGCCCTTTACCTGCTGGTAGTTTAAGGAGATAGAGGCTGTCGTCCTCACCCACTTCTTTAGAAGGGGAGCAAAGGAGGAGATCATCTACATACTGCAGGAGAGTTGACACCTCAGGAAAGGTGACACTGCCTTTAAAAATCTGAGAAGAATAGATAGGACTTTCTGTGTAACCTTTCTATGTAACTGTGCAGGTAAATTGTTGCCCGTCCCAAGTGAAGGCAAATAGAAGTTGGCTTTGACGATCTACGGGTGTGCTACAGAAGGCGCTACAAAGATCAGTCACAGTGAGGAACCTGCTTTCCATGGGAATGGAAGTTAGGGGAGTATGAGGATCGGGAACAAAAAGGTGTCAAGGAATGACAATATTATTAATAGCCCTGAGATCTTGTACAACCCTCCATCCCCGTCCATGAGGTTTTTTTACAGGGATGATGGGCGTGTTACGAGGGCTGGAGCAGGGGACTAAGAGGCCTCGAATTCTGTATTCCTCTATGATTGGTTTTACTCCTGCAAGGGATCCAGGATTTAAAAGGTCTTGTCTAATGTTTGGGAGAGGCTTATTGGGATCAGCCTGAATTTTTACTGGGAGGAGCTGAGTGAATCCTCCCGATATCTGTTGTGAATTTTGCCCAAAGCTTTTCAGGGGCTTCCTCCAAGAGCACCAGGTTCTCAGAGTTGTTATTCCCTGTTCGAAGATGACAAACTGTTAGGGGTACTGAGGAGTTCTTAATGTTGCCATCTGAAGCAGTGGGGTTTGACTCAATTTCAAGAATGATTTCCCCCTTTTGAGGAAAGAGATGGCAGCATCATATTTTCTAAAAATTTTCATCCTAGTAAGTTGGCAAAAGCAGAATTAACCAATAGGAAGGAATGGCTGTCCTGGAGAGGACCCAATTGGAAAAAGAAGGGAAGAGATTTATAAGCTGTAAGGGGTTTCTTAGACACTCTCACCATTTGAATTTTCTCAGGACTCCAAGGAAGGGGTCATTTGAAGTTGGCAGGGTTGAGCACAGAAAGGGTGGCTCCAGTATCAATTAAGACAGTAATGATGTCATTTCCAATCATAAAGGAAGTTTCACCTAGGTGATTAAAGGGGAGGATTGGAAAAACCATTTATTTGTCCTCAGAGCAGCTTCAGTTCACAGGAGGAGCTGAAGGCTTATCAGTAGAGAGTTGGTTAGAGTTTTTTAGCTTAAGACAATCTTTTTTTCCAGTGGCCAGATTTCTTGCAAAAATGGGAAACATGTATAGAGTTTAAAGGCTTCAGTTTAGTTTGTTGAGGGCTCTGAGAGGAGGCTGAGAGTTGATGAAGCTGTAAGTTATGATATTAGTGGCCTTTAATTTATTTGAATTTTGGATAGTCTGGGCTAATTGGTTTGCCAAATTAACCAAGTCAGGAGTTGCTATGGTTTCCCAATTAAGTTGTGTTCGCTTTACTAGAAGTGCAAGATCTTCATCCAAGCTATTTATGAACATGGAATTAAAGGCTACCTTAGTGGACTTTGTGTCTAAGGAGAGTCCAGAGTTTTCCTTAAAAATAATTTGAAGGGGGGGATCCAAGATGGCGCCATGAGTAGTCCTCTATGTCTCTCCCCCTTCGAGTCTACAATTATTTGGAGACTTATCGCTTAACAAAGGATATCCAGACAGCATCTCAGGACGTCTGAGAGACCCACGCGACTATACATCAGAAGGCGGACGGACTTTCCTCCGGGAGGATGTGGAAATAGGTGAAAACTCTCCGACCCCGACCGAACAGCCTAGTACCTGCAAGCGGCTTTCTTCCAACGGACGCCCGCAGAAGATCAACACACATCTAGGGCAGGAGCGAGCACACAACAGAGGAGCGACGGTGGAAACAGGTGACCAGAACCCTACCTAAACCCCCTGCAATTACTCCTAAACGCAGAGGGAAACTTTGGAGTTGCACACCTGGGCCCGCGGGGAGAGTCTCTCCCCGCCATTGGCGGGGAGATCCCGCCTGGTGTTCGCGGCGCCCGGAGGGTGCCAGAGAGAGTCACTGAGGGTACGGAGGTCTCCCGGCTGCCACTGCCGGCACGGTGGGGCTAGGGATTGCTGGAGATCTCCGAGCGCACTGGAGCTGGGTGAAGCTCCAAAGACTCCACGCCCCGGAGGGGAAGCTCCAGAGTTCCGCCCGGGCAGCAGACAGAACTCTCTGTCTGCCTTTAGCGGAGGGGCCACGCCCAGCATTCAACTCCGGGAAAGTCCCGGAGAGAATCCCAGAGGGCAGGGTGACCTCCAGCTGCCATTGCCTGCCCCGTGGGACTAGGGATTGCCAGAGATCTCGGAGAGGACTGGGGCTGGGGGAAGCTCCAGAGGCCTGCTCCGCGCCCCAGAGGGGAAGATCCACAGTTCTGCCCGGGCAGCAGACTAAACTCTCTGTCTGCTATTAGCGGAGGGGCCACGCCCAGCATCCACAATACCAGGAGGGTCCCGGAGAGGAGAATATTAGGCAGGGTAGCAGCTGACCAGCTACCACTGAAATCAGGATCTCCGGCTATCCCCCCAAGTCAGGGCAAAGGGCTCCCCGAGTTCCTGGGGAACAGGACTGGGGCTGGGGGGGAGTTCCAGTGACCCAGCTCCATAGCCTAGGGGGAAACCCTATAGGCTCACAGCAGTCTCAGGGAAAGCCTCTGTACAGCACCAGTAGAAAGCACCCAACCGGCAGCCACAAGGCTGGAAGACCCTAGGACAAAAGCAGCATAGCTAGGTGAACTAACCACAGACTGTAGGAGATGCCAATAGCTCTCCTGCGACCCATAGTGGACAAGTGAGATTTTGTGGGTGCCGACAGCAACGGAGCAACAAATATAAGTGATCCCACCCCTGGCCGCTGGAAAAGCCCATAACACCGTTGCAGACCCCAAGGAGGGAGCACGTCTAGGTGGGCTGGGCACCAGCAGCCTGAAGCCCCCCTGTGACGGCTCCCACGGCAGAGGAGGGAATCCAAAGGACCACTGGGACTACGAGGAGGGGCCCAGGCCCAGTTAGCAACTGCGGACAGGGTTCCTGGTTGGTGCAGTATAAACAGCTGCTCCCCCACCGCAGCAGCTGAAACAAGTGAAAGGAGCAACTAAACTCTATCTCCATGTGGAGGCACAAATCAACAACATCAAGCAATATGAAAAAATACATTAAATCTCCAGAACAGAAAGAAAATAACAAAGACACAGAAAACAATCCCAAAGAAAACGAGATATATAACCTAAATGATGATGACTTCAAAACAGCCATCATTAAAATACTCAATGAGTTAAGAGAGAATTCTGACCGACAACTCAATGAGTTCAGGAGCTATGTCACAAAAGAGTTTGATACGATAAAGAAGAACCAAACAGAAATATTGGAAATGAAGAACACAATAGAGGAGATTAAGAAAAATCTAGATGCTCTGAACAGTAGGGCCGATAATATGGAGGAAAGAATTAGCAATTTGGAAGATGGCAATATAGAATTGCTGCAGGCAGAGGAGGAGAGAGAAGCAAGACTAAAAAGAAATGAAGAAACTCTCCGAGAATTATCAGACACAATTAGGAGATGCAACGTAAGGATTATAGGTATGCCAGGGGGAGAAGAGAAGGAGAAAGGGGCAGAAAGCCTATTCAAAGAAATAATGGCTGAGAACTTCCCAAATCTGGTGAGAGAGATGGATCTTCAGGTGACAGAAGCCAATAGATCTCCAAACTTTATCAATGCAAGAAGACCAACTCCACGGCATATAGTAGTGAAGCTAGCAAAAGTCAACGACAAGGAGAAAATACTAAGGACAGCCAGGCAAAAGAAACTAACCTACAAAGGAACCCCCATCAGGCTATCAGCAGATTTCTCAGCAGAAACTTTACAGGCTAGAAGAGAGTGGAATGATATATTCAAAAATCTGAAGGACAAAAATCTACAGCTGAGAATTCTCTACCCAGCGAAAATATCCTTCAAATACGATGGAGAAATAAAAACTTTCCCAGATAAACAAAAATTAAGGGAGTTCATTGCCACAAAACCTCCTCTTCAGGAAATCCTCAGGAAAACCCTCATTCCTGAAAAATCCAAAAAAGGAAAGGGACTACAAAACCAAGAGCAGAGGAGATAAGTAGTAGGACAACAACAGAGAGTAGCAGCTCTTCATCAGAAGAGATTAAACCATGGGACGAGAATAAAAGGAAATTGAAGAAAACCAGAAAACAAGACACAAAATGGTAGTGGTAGGCCCCCACATCTCAATAATCACTCTAAATGTAAATGGATTGAACTCCCCAATCAAAAGACACAGAGTGGCAGGATGGATCAAAGAACAAGATCCAACAATATGCTGCCTCCAGGAAACACACCTCAGCCCCAAAGACAAACACAGACTCAGAGTGAAGGGCTGGAGAACAATACTCCAAGCTAATAATGAACAAAAGAAAGCAGGTGTCGCTATACTAATATCAGACAAGGTAGATTTCAAAGCAAAACAGATAAAGAAAGACAAAGAGGGACAGTATATAATGATAAAAGGGACTCTCCACCAAGAAGACATAACACTTATAAATATATACGCACCCAACAAAGGAGCACCAAAATTTGTAACGCAACTCTTAATAGAACTAAAAGAAGACATCAACAACAATACAATAATAGTAGGGGACCTCAACACACCATTAACACCAATGGACAGAACATCCAGACAGAAAATCAACAAGGAAATAATAGAATTAAATGAAAAATTAGACCAGATGGACTTAATAGATATATATAGAACACTTCATCCAAAAACAGCAGGTTACACATTCTTCTCAAGTGCACATGGAACATTCTCAAGGATGACCATATTTTGGGAACCAAAGCAAACATCAATAAATACAAGAGAGTTGAAATAATATCAAGCATCTTTTCTGATCATAATGCTATTAAACTAGAAATCAACTACAAGAAAAAAGCAGAGAAAGGTGCAAAAATGTGGAGACTAAACAACACGCTTTCTGAACAAACAATGGATCATTGAAGAAATTAAAGAAGAAATCAAATTTTATCTGGAGACAAATGAAAATGAGAACATGACATACCAAATCATTTGGGATGCAGCAAAAGCAGTCCTAAGAGGGAAATTCATCGCATTACAGGCTCCCCTCACTAAACAAGAAAAAGCTCACATAAACGATATTGAAACAGAAAAAGACAATAGAAAGGATCAATGAAACAAAGAGTTGGTTCTTCGAAAGAGTTAACAAAATTGACAAACCCCTAGCCAGACTCACCAAGAAAAGAAGAGAGAAATCGTAAATTAATAAAATTAGGAATGACAGAGGGGAAATCACAACAGATACCAATGAAATACAAGAGATCATAAGAGAATACTATGAAAAACTATATGCCAACAAATTGAACAACCTGGAAGAAATGGATAAATTCCTAGACTCCTACAATCTCCCCAGACTGAATCAGGAAGAAATGGAGAATCTGAATAGGCCAATCACAAGTAAGGAAATAGAAACGGTAATCAAAAACCTCCCCAAAAATAAGAGTCCAGGACCAGACGGCTTCTCTGGAGAATTCTACCAAACATTCAAAGAAGACTTAATACCTATTCTCCTCAAACTGTTCCAGAAAATTGAGAAAGATGGAGTACTCCCTAACACATTCTATGAAGCCAACATCACTCTGATCCCCAAACCTGACAAGGACAACACAAAGAAGGAGAACTACAGGCCGATATCACTGATGAACATAGATGCAAAAATCCTCAACAAAATTTTGGCAAACCGAATACAGCAATACATCAAAAAGATTATACACCATGATCAAGTGGGATTTATACCAGGGACACAGGGATGGTTCAACATCCGCAAGTCAATCAACGTGATTCACTACATTAACAAAACGAGAAACAAAAACCACATGATCATCTCAATAGATGCAGAGAAAGCATTCGACAAGATCCAACATCCATTTATGATAAAAACCCTCAATAAAATGGGTATAGAAGGAAAGTACCTCAACATAATAAAGGCCATATATGACAGACCCACAGTCAACATCATACTCAATGGACAAAAACTGAAAGCCATCCCTCTGAGGACAGGAACAAGACAAGGGTGCCCACTTTCACCACTCCTATTCAACATAGTACTGGAGGTGCTGGCCAGAGCAATTCGGCAGGAAAAAGAAATAAAAGGAATCCAAATAGGTAACGAAGAAGTAAAACTCTCGCTGTTTGCAGGCGACATGATCTTATATATAGAAAACCGCAAAGAATCCATGGAAAAACTATTAGAAACAATCAACAGCTACAGCAAAGTTGCAGGGTATAAAATAAACGTACATAAATCAGTAGCATTTCTATACGCTAACAATGAACTAACAGAAAAAGAACTCAAGAACTCAATCCCATTCACAATCGCAATGAAAAGAATAAAATACCTTGGGATAAACTTAACCAAGGAAGTGAAGGATCTATACAATGAAAACTACAAGACTTTCTTGAAAGAAATTGACGATGACATAAAGTGATGGAAAGACATTCCATGCACATGGATTGGAAGAATAAACATAGTTAAAATGTCCATACTACCTAAAGCAATATACAGATTCAATGCTATCCCAATCAGAATCCCAAGAACATTCTTCACAGAAATTGAACAAACAATTCTAAAATTCATATGGGGCAACAAAAGACCCCGAATTGCTAAAGCAATCCTGAGCAAGAAAAACAAAGCCGGCGGAATCACAATCCCCGATTTCAAAACATACTACAAAGCTACAGTGATCAAAACAGCATGGTACTGGTACAAAAACAGGTCCACAGATCAATGGAACAGAATTGAAAGCCCAGAGATAAAACCACACATCTATGGGCAGCTAATCTTCAACAAAGGAGCAGAGGGCCTACAATGGAGAAAAGAAAGTCTCTTCAACAAATGGTGCTGGGAAAACTGGACAGCCACATGCAAAAGATTGAAAATTGACCATTCTTTTTCACCACACACCAAAATAAACTCAAAATGGATCAAAGACCTAAAGATTAGGCCTGAGACAATAAGTCTTTTGGAAGAGAATATAGGCAGTACACTCTTTGACATCAGTTTCAAAAGAATCTTTTCAGACACTATAACTCCTCAGGTGAGGGAAACAATACAAGGAATAAACAAATGGGACTTCATCAGACTAAAGAGCTTCTTCAAGGCAAGGGAAAACAGGATTGAAACAAAAAAACAGCTCACTAATTGGGAAAAAATATTTACAAGCCACTTATCCGACAAAGGGTTAATCTCCATAATATACAAAGAACTCACACTGCTTAACAACAAAAAAACAAACAACCCGATCAAAAAATGGGCAGAGGACATGAACAGACATTTCTCAAAAGAAGATATGAATATGGCCAATAGACACATGAAAAGATGTTCATCATCACTAATCATCAGGGAAATGCAAATCAAAACTACACTAAGATATCACCTTACACCTGTTAGATTGGCAAAAACATCCAAAACCAAGAGCGACAAATGCTGGAGAGGTTGTGGAGAAAAAGGAACCCTCATACACTGTTGGTGGGAATGCAAACTGGTACAGCCACTATGGAAAACAGTATGGAGATTTCTCAAAAAGTTAAAAATAGAAATACCCTATGACCCAGCCATCCCATTACTGGGTATCTATCCTAAGAACCTGATATCAGAAATCTCAAGAGTCCGTTGCACCCCTATGTTCATCGCAGCATTATTTACAATAGCCAAGACGTGGAACCAACCTACATGCCCAGAAACTGATGATTGGATAAAGAAGATGTGGTATATATACACAATGGAATACTACTCAGCCATAAAAAAAGACAAAATTGGCCCATTCACAACAACATGGATGGACCTCGAAGGTATTATGTTAAGCAAAATAAGCCAGTCAGAGAAAGACGAACTCTATATGACTCCACTCATAGGTGGAAGTTAGTATATTGATAAGGAGATCAGATCGGTGGTTACCAGGGAAAAGGGGGAGTGGGGGGAGGGCACAAAGGGGGAAGTGGTGTACCCACAACATGACTAACAAAAATGTACAACTGAAATCTCACAAGGTTGTAATCTATCATAACATTAATAATAAAAAAAATAATAATTTGAAGCCTGTCGTAATAGTCACTCATAGGTCCTTTGTGTGCATGCTTGAATTCTATTGAAACCCAAATAGTGCCCCGATTACAGGATAGAGGCTTAGGGTTTTTATGGGAGAAAGGAGGATGAGGTGAGTTGTATTAAAGAAGAATTCATTGGTGCTGGATAAGGTGAGGCGACGTTTGTACTTCATAGATTGGCTTGAGAGTCGATCATTGGGCAAAAGGCCAGAATTGTATTTAATATTTTAGATAGCAATCCAGTCATCAGCAAAGTCCAATTTCATCATTCCTTACAAACAGGCTATTCTTGTCGTTACTGACTTCTTGGAATGTTGGTGATTTGGTCCAGTTTGGAAGATAAAGAAAACAAGACATGCAAGGCAATTCTTCTGAAATAGTAGCTCCAGCTCTATTTTAATGTGGCTCCACTCATATCATCTATCATGCTACTTTCTATATTTTCCAGGATTTCTGTAAGTTAAGTTTTTGGTTTTGTTATTTTTGTTTACAAAGTAGTTGTCCTATCTTTGGGACCAGGAAATGCACAGAAGGGGAAAATAAAATTAGTTTTACTTACTACATCTCTGCCATTCATTGTTACTTTGGACACAACTTATTCTTTTTTTTAAATTTTATTGAGGTCATATTGGCTTATAACTTTGGAAATTTCAGGGGTACATTATTATATGTCAGTTTCTGTATACACCACATTGTGTTCACCACCAATAGTCTGGTTTTTATCCATCACCATCCGTATATGCCCCTTTATCCCTTTTGCCTTCCACCCACTCCCTGCCTCTCTGGTAACCACTAATCTGTTCTTTTTATCCATGTGTTTGTTTATCTTCCATACATGAATGAAATCGTATAGTGTTTGTCTTTCTCTGTCTGGTGCATTTTGCTTAGCATAATACCCTTGAGGTCTATCCATGTTGTCACAAATGGCACAGTTTTGTCTCTTTTATGGCTGAGTAGTATTCCACTGTGTGCGTGTGTGTATATATATACATGTCTTCTTTATCCATTCATCTGTTGATGGGTGCTTAGGTTGCTTCCATGTCTTGGCTATTGTGAATAATGCTGCAGTCAACATAGGGGTGCATAAATCTCTTTGAATTGTTGCTTTCATGTTCTTTGAATAAATACCCGGTAGTGGGATAGCTGAGTTGTATGGTATTTCTATTTTTAATTTTTTGAGAAATCTCTCTACTGTTTTCCATAGTGGCGCACAAGTTTGAACTCCCACCAGCAGTGTAGGAGGGTTCCCTTTTCTCCACATCCTCAACACTTCTTATTTCTTCTCTTGTTAATTATAGCCATTCTGACAGTTGTGAGGAAATATCTCACTGTAGTTTTGATTTGCATTTCCCTAATAATTAGTGATGTTGAACATCTTTTCATGTGCCTATTGGTCATCTGTATATCTTCTTTGGAAAAATGTCTGTTCATATCCTCTGCCCATTTTTTTTTTTTTTTTTTTTGAGGAAGATTAGCCCTGAGCTAACTACTGCCAATCCTCCTCTTTTTGCTGAGGAAGACTGGCCCTGAGCTAACATCCATGCCCATCTTCCTCTACTTTATATGTGGGACACCTAGCACAGCATGGCTTTTCCAAGCGGTGCCATGTCTGTACCCGGGATCCAAACCGGCAAACCCCGCGCCGCTGAGAAGCAGAACATGTGAACGTAACTGTTGTGCCACTCTGCCGGCCTCTGCCCCCCCCTCCCCATTTTTGATCGGGTTATCTTTTTTGTTGTTGAGTTGTATGAGTGCTTTATATATTTTGGAAATTAACCCCTTGTCAGATATGTGATTGGCAAATATTTTCTCCCAGTTGGTGGGTTGTTTTTTCATTTTGTTCATGGTTTCCCTTGCCTTGCAGAAGCTTTTTACTATGATGTAGTTTCATTTATTTTTTCTTTTGTTTCTCTTCCCTGAGTAGACATGGCATTTGAAAAGATACTACTAAGACTGATGTCAAAGAGTATACTGCCTATATTTTCTTCTAGGAGTTTTATGGTTTCAGGTCTTACATTCAAGTCTTTAATCCATTTTGAGTTAATTTTTGTGTATAGTGTAAGAAAGTTGTCTACTTTCACTCTTTTGCATGTGGCTGTCCAGTTTCCCCAGCACCATTTATTGAAGAGACTTTCCTTTCTCCATTGTATATTCTTGCCTCCTTTGTCAAAGTTGGCTGTCCATAGATGTGTGGGTTTATTTCTAGGCTTTCAATTCTGTTCCATTGATGTGTGTCTGTTTTTGTGCCAGTACCATGCTGTTTTGATTACCATAGCTTTGTGGTATATCTTGAAGTCAGGGATTGTGATGCTTCCAGCTTTGCTCTTTTTTCTCAGGATTGCTTTGGCTATTCAGGATCTTTTGTTGTTCCATAGAAATTTTAGGATTCTTTGTTCTATTTCCATGAAGAATGTCACTGGGATTCTGATTTGGGTTGCACTAAGTCTGTAGATTGCTTTAGGTAATACGGACATTTTAACTATGTTTATTCTCCCAATCCATGAGCATGGAATATCTTTCCATTTCTTTATGCCTTCTTCAATTGTTTTCAATAATGTCTTATAGCTTTCAGTGTATAGGTCTTTCACCTCCTTGGTTAAATTTATTCCTAGATATTTTATTCTTTTTGTTGCAATTGTGAATGGGATTGTATTCTTGACTTCTGTTTCTGCTAGTTTGTTATTAGTGTGTACAAAGGAAACTGATTTTTGTAAGTTGCTTTTGTACCCTGCAACTTTGCCATAGTTGTTGATTATTTCTAATAGCTTTCTGGTGGATTCTTTAGGGTTTTCTATATGTATAATCTTGTCCACAAACAGTTTCACTTCTTCTTTTCCGATGTGGATTCCTTTTCTTTTTCTTGCCTAATTGCTCTGGCCAAAACCTCCAATACTATGTTGAATAGAGTGGTGATAGTGGGTACCTTTGTCTTGTTCCTGTTCTCAGAGGGATGGCTTTCAGTTTCTCACTGTTAAGTATGATGTTGCCTGCGAGTTTGTCATATATGGCCTTTATCATGTTGAGGTACTTTCCTTCTATACCCATTTTACCGAGAGCTTTTATCATAAATGGGTGTTGCATCTTGTCAAATGCTTTCTCTTCATCTATTGAGATGATCGTGTGATTTTTATTCCTCAGTTTTTAAATGTGGTGTATCACATTGATTGATATGCAGATCTTGAACCATCTCTGCGTCCCTGGTATAAATCCCACTTGATCATGGTGTATGATCCTTTTAATGTATTGTTGTAGTCAATTTGCCAATATTTTGTTGAAGAATTTGCATCTGTGTTCATCAGCAATATTGGTCTGTAATTTTCCTTCTTTGTGTTGTCCTTGCCTGGTTTTGGTATCAAGGTGATGTTGGCATCATAGAATGAGGTAGGAAGCATTCTGTCTTCTTCAATTTTTTGGAATGGCCTGAGAAGGATGGCTATTAAATCTTCTTTGAATGTTTGGTAGAATTCTCTAGAGAAGCCATCTGGTCCAAGACTTTTGTTTTTAGGAGGTTTTTGATTACTGTTTCAATCTGTTTACTTGTGATTTGTCTATTCAGATTCTCTATTTCTTCTTGATTCAGTTTTAGGAGGTTTTATAAGATTAAGAATTTATCCATTTCTTCTAGGTTGTCCAATTTGTTGGGATATGGTTTTTCATAGTATTCTCTGATAATCCTTTGTGTTTCTGTGGTATTTGTGGTAGTTTCTCCTCTTTCATTTCTAATTTTGTTTATTTGAGTTTTTTCTTTTCTTAGCGAGTTTGGCTAAGAATTTGTCAATCTTGTTTGCTTCTCAAAGAACCACTGATCCTTTCTATTGTCTTTTTTTTAGTCTCTATTTCATTTATTTCTGCTCTGATTTTTATTATTTCCCTCCTTCTGCTGACTTTGGGCTTTGTTTGTTCTTCTTTTTCTAGTTCCATTAGGTGTAGTTTAAGATTACTTATTTGAGATTTTTCTTGTTTGTTGAGGTAGGCCTGTGTTGCTATAAATTTCCCTCTTAGTACCATTTTTGCTGGATCCCATAAGAGTTGATATGTTGGGTTTTCATTTTCATTTGTCTCCACGTACTTTTTGATTTCTCCTTTGATTTCTTCATCGATCAAATGGTTGTTCAATAGCATGTTGTTTAATCTACACATATTTGTGACATTCCCAGATTCTTCTTGTAGTTGGTTTCTAGTTTCATGGCATTGTGGTTGGAAAAGATGCTTGATATGATTTCAATCTTCTTAAATTTATTGAGGCTTGTCTTGTTTCCCAACATATGGTCTATCTTTGAGAATGTTCTGTGTGCACTTGAGAAGAATGTGTATTCTGCTGTTTGGGGATGCAGTGTTCTATATATAGCTATTAAGTCCATCTGTTCCACTGTTTCATTTAAGGCCACTGTTTCCTTGCTGTCCAATCCATCTGTCTTTTGATTGGTGAATTCAATCCATTTACATTTAGAGTGATTATTGATATATGAGGGCTTAATATTGCCATTTTATATATTTTTTCTGGTTCTTCTATATTTCCATTGATTCTCTGCCCTTGTATTGATGACTGCCATTTCAGTTTGGTGGTTTTCTGTGATAGTCTTCTCTATTTTCTCTTTATTTATGATTTGTGGCTCTGCTCTGACTTTTTGTATTGTGAGGTTTGTATAAAATATCTTATAAATGACATAGTCCTTTTTCTGATAGCCTCTTATATCCATTAGCCTAAGCAGGTTCCATCACATTCCTCTCTACTTCTGTGTTTTTGTTGCCACAAATTATTCTTTTTTTTGTGTTGTGAGTTTGTGAGTACATTGAAGTGTTTATAGTTATTTTTCGTGTTTCCTTTCCCTTTATCTTTTATGTTATAATTAAGTTTTTGCTAACCTGTTCTGATCGAGAGCTGAAATTTTCTGATTTTGTCTACCTATTTATTTCTTTGCTTGAGGCTTTGTAACCCCTTTCTTTTTTTTTGAGATATGAGAGCCTTCTTGAGCATTTCTTGTAATGGGGGTCTTGTGGTGACAAACTCCCTTAGCTTTTGTTTATCTGTGCAAGTTTTTATTTCTCCATCATATCTGAAGGATATTTTCACTGCATAGAGTATTCTTGGCTGAAAGTTTTTGTCTTTCAGAATTTTCAATATATCATTCCACTCTCTCCTAGCCTATAAGGTTTCTACTGAGAAATCTGCTGAAATCCTGATGGGAGTTCGTTTATAGGTTATTTTCTTCTCTCTTGCTGCCCTTAATATTTTTTCTTTGTAATTTACTTTTGACAGTTTTAATATTATATGCCTTGGAGAAGATCTTTTTCATTCATGTAATTAGGAGTTCTATTGGCTTCATGTACTTGTACGTCCAGTTCTTTGCTCAGGTTTGGCAAGTTCTCAGCTATTGTATCTTTGAACAAGCATTCTGCTCCTTTCTCTCTCTCTTCTCCTTCTGGAATACCTATAACCCTCATGTTACTTTTCCTAATTGAGTTACATATTTCTCAAAGAAAGTCTTCATTTTTAAAAAATTTCAGTTCTCTCTCCTCCTCCACCTAAAGCATTTCTAGGTTTCTATCTTCAAGGTCACTAATTCTCTCTGCATAAGTTCTAGTCTATTTTTTATGCTTTCTACATTATTTTTTGTCTCATTAATTGTGTTCTTCATATCCAGAATTTTTGTTCTTTGGTTTTTTTCATTCTTCAATTTCTTTGGTGAAGTATTCCTTCTGTTCATTAATTTTATTCCTGAGTTCATTGAACTGTCTTTCTGAGTTTTCCTGTAACTCACTGACTTTCTTTATGATAGCTGTTTTGAATTCTCTGTCAGTTTGATTGTAGTCTTCTGTGACTTCAGGTTTGGTTTCTGGAGAGTTGTCATTTTCCTTCTGTTCTGCAGTGTTACTGTAGTTTTTCATGGTATTTGATGATTTGATCCTCTGCCAGTGCGGAGTGGTAGTAATAACCTTTTCTTATTTGGGCACAGCTTTGGTTACTTTGCTTCTGGTCACCTGGGTCTTGTGTCCCTCCCCTCGTTCTCCATGGGCTCAGATGCTGCTGTCCTGTGCACCACTTGCAGTGCTATTCCTCGGTTGCCTTGGGGTGTTGGTTGCACCACTGTCAAGGGTCCTGGGTCTCAATGTCACTAGGGGGGACCTGGAGACCCAGAGACTTGTATCCAGTCCCCACTGCTGGTGGAGCTGGTGTCAGGATTGTCACCACTGGGGGCTGGGTCACTGCTCTGCTCTGGTCCCTGTTGCTTCTGGTCACAGATTCCACCTGTTACCATTGGGAGGGGCAGGGCCTGCTTTTTCTGTTCTTGCCCCATCTGCTCATGTTGTGTCAGTCTGCTACTCTGCATTTGCACAGGCCAGGCTGCAGCTGCTCAGCAGGGAGCATTTGGGTGGACAGGGCCACTGTGACACTAGGGGTGCTCCTGTGGGTTGGCCTACCACCACTCTGCAAGCATTCACATGCGGCCCAGGCTGCCCCTGCCTCTATTCACAGTTGCACTGGCTGCCGTGTAAGGATCCATAACCTGGATCACTGCCACTGGGGAAGGAGATGGGGCCCACTCCCCTAGTTCCACTGCTTCCCGGGGAGTCCAGTCCACCTTCCTTCAGATGTATAGCTGCATGGATCTCTCAAGCATCCTATTGTGCTATGTAGGGAATTCTTTGTTGGTTAATGGATGTCCATTTAGTTGTAACTTAGAGGGGAGAGACACAGGGAAGAACGCACTCTGTCATGATGTTGATGTCACTCCTGGACACAAATTATTCTTAAATTCATAGTAACCAAAGTTTTAATTTTTTAACTTCATGCTTTAGAATTCACTTGAATCCTATATTAGATTGTTATTAAAAAGTAAAATTGATTTAAATTTTATTTAGAATGATTCAGTATCTTTTGCTTCCCTGCCATTCCACCATGATGAGAGCAATTGACTGTGATACCAACACTCAGCTGGAAGTAGAGACCAATAGAGCCCACTGAAGGCAGGCTGATGTTCTGCTGTGGCAAGGGCACAGACTTACACCCCCACCTCTGCTGCCTACTATCTGAAGGACCTTGAGCAAGTACCTTTAATCTCTATGACACTCAGCCTCTTCATATGTAAAACACGGTGTTCATGGCTGCCCTAACAACTTCACAAGGTTTCACTGAAAATCAAGTTGTGTGGAAAATACTTTAAAACCCATAAAATGCAATGTAAAAATATAATATATAAATACAAATATAAAAATATAATATAAAATAGGTTCTATTATATTCCACAAACAGAATTCTCAGTAAAATAATAATTTAATTTTTGTTGTATTTGAATGTAATTTCATCACATTTTCTGTTAAGATTTAGACAGCACAGTAGAAACTAAGTCTCTAGGTACTCTTTGAAATTGTCCAGCTTGTAAATCAGCACTTCATCTTAGCATTTAGATTTGGATATTGTCACAATAACAATAACATTTCATTGTTCTAATCAAATTGAACAGCTTGATATTAACTAGATTTCAATTTGATTTTTTTAAGGCTTTTTTTTGCTGAAGAAAATTCACCCTGGGCTAACATCTGTTGCCAATTTTCCTCTTCTTGCTTAAGGAAGACTTGCCCTGAGCTAAGATCCCTGCTAATCTTCCTCTATTTTGTATGTGGGTTGCTGCCACAGCATGACCAATGATGAGTGGTGTAGGTCTCCATCCAGAAATCACACCTGTGCCATCAAAGCAGAGTGCGCCAAACATAACCACTAGGCCATGGGGCTGGCCCCTCAATTTGATTTTTGTTTTATCATATTCAGGAGAATTATATCCTTTTTTCATAGGAACATAGTATTTTAGTGTTAATGAATCTATGTTAAAAGTGTGAAATTCAAATAATCTTAATGTTTTCATGACTTTTAAATACATTAAAAGTCAGCGAAGAACTCTATTTTATACAAGAAAATGCTTAAATCATTTTATTTTTATTCTTTATTATATTTGCTGGCACATTTAAAATGTTATTTCAAGCATGCTGTGAATTTAAATAAGCCTCTTCTTCTACCAAATACTATTATACTTTTTTAAGTCATGATATGTTTTATTAATAAAAATGACAATGAATCAATTATGCACAACCAAATCAAGAAATAATTATTTTTAATTAACAAAAGATATAAACATGAAACCGAGACACATAAAATTGTTTTTTATAATCACAAAGCCATTCATACGTGCAGAGATAACTCAAAAACATTCCAGCATAAATTTCCAATGCTCATTTCCTTAATGCAGCCCATTTCCCAGCATCACACAATTCCTTAGGACTCATGGATCCATGGTGCACCCAATGTTGTCTCATATCTGAATGCTGCCTTGGTACTAACAGAAAAAAATGGATAAAATTTGGCCAGAAGAATAAATGATCCCAAATATAAGAACAATTTCTTTTTTTTTTTTTAAAGATTTTATTTTCTCCTTTTTCTCCCCAAAGCCCCCGGTACGTAGTTGTATATTCTTCGTTGTGGGTCCTTCTAGTTGTGGCATGTGGGACGCTGCCTCAGCGTGGTCTGATGAGCAGTGCCATGTCCGCGCCCAGGATTCGAACCAATGAAACACTGGGCCGCCTGCAGCGGAGCGCGCGAACTTAACCACTCGGCCACGGGGCCAGCCCCCCCCCACATTTTTTCATATCTGTAGGAATTCCTCAACCAACTACGTTATTTTGGTGAAGAAAGTAGTGAATCCCCACCTTCAGTGTGCATCATAACCTCCTAGAGGGTCTCTTAAAAACACATGTTCCAGGGGCCAATCTTATTCTAATTCAGAATGTTTAGGCTGGGGCTCAAGAGTGTGAAGTTCCATTATGTGCTATATTAGTTTGTTAGGGCTGCCCTAACAAAGTACCCCAGACTGGGTGGCTTAAACCACAGAAGTTTATTTTCCCACAGTTCTGGAGGCTAGAAGTCCAAGATCAACATGTCAGCAGGGTCGGTTTCTCCTGAGGCCTCTCTTCTCAGCTTGTAGACGGTCCCCTGCTCCCTGTGCCCTCACATGGTCTTTCCTCTTGTACACACATCCCTGGTTTCTCTTTCTGTGTCTAAATTTCCTCCTTTCATAAGGACACCAGCCAGATTGGATTGGGTCACATGCTGAAGGCCTCATTTTAACTTGGCCACTTCTTTAAAAGCCTTGTCTCCAAATACAGCCACATTCTGAGGTACTAGAGGTTAGGCTTCAACCCAAGAATTTGAGGGGGACACAGTGCAACCCGTAACATTTGCCCTAGAGTTTCTGATGCAGGTGGCTCAACGTTCACACCTAGACAAACACCAAATGAGTCTCTAGGTAAGCTAAATGTGCACACTCACTTCAGTCATTTAGTTTTATGTAGCTTAAAACACATGACCTCTTCCAGGAGGGTCTTGCTATTTTACTGCTAAACAAAATAATTTGGTTCCCATCCTTATTGTCTACCATGCTACATAAAATAGCCTCTCCCACTCACCTGTTGATCTCTTTCTCCTCTGCTTTACTTTTTTCTTCACACTGATCACCACCTGACATAATGTCTGTTTTTCCTCGCTAGAATGTAAGCTCCACTGTTGTTTTGCCTTCTGCTGTACGCCCATTGGGTAGAACAGTGACCCTGGAGACGAGTGTCCTTGATGTGATGTTGCATTCCTTCCGCGAAGGCAAGGTCTTCTGCTGAGAAGGAGCTAGGGAGGTCGTACGGCAGGAGAACTGAGAAGAATTAAGAAGGTTTGAAGAGCCTTTATGGAGAATGGGAGAGGAAGATTAGAGGGAATTCAGGAAGAGCTGGCTGGGCAGGGTTCAGAGCCCAGCCAACTGTGAGCCTATGAGTCCTACCTGCACTGCTGTGTGATGTCCAGCAGTTATCACAGCCGGGAGAGGAGCAGAGAGGGCAAAACGGTTATTCTGATTCTCAATGACCACCATTTCTCCTTAGCACAACATTTTAGGCCCTTCACAGTAAGTCCCTATTTACTCCTCAGCTATACCAAGTTTTTCTTCCTTAAACATCTTTGTACCTTGGCTTTGTGAGTGCTGTTCCTTTTGAATTCTCAACCTTCCCCTGGCTAATTTTTGTTTGTCCTTTGAAGACTCTACTCAAATATTATATTTTGAAAATATTCCATAGTTCCCTCAAATATTAGCCACACTGCTATAATCACACCTCTTTTAATGTGCACAGTCTTTGGAACATAGACCTAGGTTTAAGACAAGCCTGTCATTTTCACTGTGTGATCTTGAGCAAGATAGTAAACATTTTTGTCCTTCAGTTTCCTCATCTGTAAAATGGATATAATGATCAGACCTGTTTCAGAGAACTGTTTGAAAGGGTTAAATGAGATAATGTACCTAAAGTACAGGGCACATAACTGATCAGCAAATGGTGCTACTATAGTAATTATTTGCATGACTCCCTCTCCTGACAGAAAGTTCTTTAAAAGCAGGGATCATTTCATGCTCATCTTTTTATTCCTAACATTTGACACAGTGCCTGGCACACTGTAGATTCTCCAGAATTGTGGAATAAATTAATGATTAATGGAGTGAAAGAGGTGGTTGAGGATGCTACTAGGGCATATGACTTTTTCCCTCAGTTAGAATTACAGCAAAGACAGACCATGACTTGGGCATGCACACGATTAGTTGCACAGGGAAGAGTCAGCTTTGGTAATGACAGAGAAAACTGCTTCTTCAAGGAAAGAGGGTACACACAGAAACATTAAAAACTGAAAGCCATTATATTGGCAGGCAAAACAGACACAGAGCTTGTGCTCGTGGAGTTAACAGGCGGATACCTCATCCTATCACAATACCCAATGCATACCAATGACCACATCTACAGAGTTCCAGACTTTTTGTCTCTCTCAATCGCAAAAACTTTGAGGAGAGCAGTTTCCTATTTAACTTTGGATCTCCAGCACCCAGCAGTGTTTAACACACAGCTGGAGCTCAATAAATGAATGACGTGGCACAGAAGGAAGCGAAGGAACTACTTACTACATTCTCGAGGTTCCTTCGACGCAAGCAGCGGAGAACTCACTTCCCCAAAGAAGCGAGCTCCTCATCCCCACACCCGGGGTCTCCCACCCCAGAACCTGCTGGGAAAGATGAGAGAGCCACGTGACAAAAAGAAACCTTTGGATTTCAGCGATCCCAGAACGTGACTTCATAAGGCATCCACGGCTCCCCTCGCATTTGACAACTTAAACCTCCAGGATACCACACTCAAACCTAGTTTAACAGCTCGCGCAGAAAGGGGCAACAGGCCCCGCCCCCAATTCCAAACTAGCCAATCCAAATTGCCAGAATCAGTAGCGCGGTGCCTTCTGGGATCTGTAGGCTCCCGAGGTGACGCTTTCCTCCCGCTCATGACTACAATTCCCGGCGGCCACTTGGCTCTAAGTTCGGCCCTCTTTCTAGGGGCGGAACCCAGAGCGAACAGGGGGCGGGGTCCTCGCCCCTCCCCCACGTGGCCGGGAGTGGTGTGGGTGGTGCGGCGTAGGGAGCCACACGTGTGGGGTGTTTCGGTGTTGGTACTCGTTGATTTCCCGGACCTGAGGGCCCGCTGCCTGCGAAGATGCCGAAGATCAAGTCTGGGGCGAGCGGCCGCCATCGCGAGCGGCAAGAACAGCGCCGGGAGCTGAAGAGCGCCGGAGGTGGGGACAGCTGGGAGGGGGTGGGTCGGGTCGGGTCCTCCGGCGGGACCCAGGCGAGGGCCGCCGACCGAGACCTGGGCCGGGCCTGGGAGGCCGGTCGGGGCCCGCGCTCCCCGAGCGCGCAAGTCCCGGGCTCCCGGCTGGCCGGCTTCGGGCCCGGCGCGCCGCCTCTGGCTTCCTCCCAGGGCGGAGGCTTGGACGTCCACAGCGCCAGCCGGGCGCCCAGCGTGACGTTGGGTGGGTCTCGTTGGCTCAGAAATCTTCCCCCAGGCCTCCTACTTTCATCTTTGCGACGATCTAATATCTAATCTTAGTTGGGAAATTAAGGCTGTTTCATGTTTTCTTCTAGGACTCATGTTCAACACGGGCATTGGGCAGCACATTTTGAAAAATCCTCTCATTGTTAACAGCATTATCGATAAGGTGGGTGTGGAAGAGGAAAGGGAGAGAGTTGGTAGGTTATTGATTTTATTCTTAGGAATACTTAAGCGCAGAGAGGATGTCTGACACAAAACAGATAGTCTTGTTGAATGAATTGAACAATTGGCAAGATTCGTACGCTGTCTTCGGCATGATTTCCTTCATTCTGTGGGTCTGGGTTTCTCCTGGCTCCAAATTCTGTCTTTCTATAGATTATTTACGTCATACCTGGACGTTTGTACTTGTTCAATAGCAGATTATTACTGTTCTATTCCTAAACACATTTTCCAGGCACCATCTAACACCGTTAGTTTTTATTTACTCCGGAGCCTAAAAATGTGTCTAAACACCGCCTTAGGACGTTTGTTCCCCAGAGAAACTTACACGGTACGATCCAGTGCCCATATAAATTCTTTCCAATTTTCCTGCTGTATGGGTTATTGATGTTCTCTCGTTATGGGTGATTGGGTGTTAGGACATGAAATACAGGTGGTGTAGATTACTTTCATGGTTACAAAGGAAGCATCCTGGAGCTGTAGAAAGAGCATTAGATCCTTAAAGGATCTCATCTTGACTTAGTGTCATTTGCAAAATGAGGGCCTAGCCTTCTAACCTTTTTGGCTCTTGGATTCCTTTGAGCATCTGATGAAAGCTGTGGATCCAGAATACTGCAGCTGTGTGCACACAAACACCCAGTTTTGTGTATAGTTTCTGGGTACTCCTGTGTCCCTGAGACCATACATGGGATGAGAATTGAGAATTTCCAGTACAACACGCTATGATTCTGAGGCACGTTCATCATGTACAGTCCTTTCCGGTTTGAACTTGTTGATAACAGAGTTGGTAACAAGATGCTGTTGGAAGCATTTCCAAGGTAGAAAGCGGAATGCCCATCTCAGAAAGAAGTGCTCTTCCTACTTTTCTAACTCCTAGTTTTCTGACTCCGGACTATTGACCCAACTTAGGAGGCGTGTTACATATCCACTTGCACCTAATGTTAATGAGGTAATTTTGTTAAATACATGGATCATGAAGGAATCTCCTAAAAATGGAGTCAGAATAAGATCTCTTAGCCAAGTGCTTTTGAGGGAAGATATTCAGGTGTAAATGAAATGATGTGTTCGGGTGTGCCAGTAAAGCTAAAGTGGTTGTGCTTGCTTGTAGGCTGCCTTAAGGCCAACTGATGTGGTGCTGGAAGTTGGACCTGGAACTGGCAATATGACTGTAAAGTTGCTAGAAAAGGCAAAAAAGGTAAAAAGGGCATTTAGTGTTTTGGTATCAGAAATGGCTATGTGAGCAAACTCAGCTGGTTTACAAATATAAATCTATTTTAATTAATTGCTATTATTTTAACAACTCCTCTTGCTCCTTTGCTAGAAACTTTATCTTAGAAAATATGGGCAAAACGGGTGAAGGTGGTCAAAAGATACAAACTTCCTGTTATAAAAGAAATAATTCATGGGGCTGTAATGTGCAGCATGGTGACTACAGTTCACAGTGCTGTATATTTGAAAGTTGCTAAGAGAGTAGATCTTCAAAGTTCTCATCACAAGAAAAAAACATTTGTAACTATGTGAGGTGATGGATGTTAACTAGACTTACCTTGCACTATATACATGTATTGAATCATTATGTTGTGCACCTGAAACTAATATAATGTCATATGTCAATTATGTCTCAGTTTAAAACAATAGATAAAAGAAAATAGGGGTTATGTCAGTCAGGGAAACGGAAGCTACATTAAATATTTCAATACAGGGAATTTAATATAGGGAATTGGTTATGTGGTTGTTAGAGGACTCAAAGAATAAAATGGGAACACTGAGGTAACCCAAAAATAATAATTGCAAAGAGCAGCTACCACCTCTAGGCTTGGGGGAACAAAGCGAGGAGGGTGGAGTTACTGGAACCTAGAGCCTTGGAGGAGGAGATCTAAAGAGCTGGAGCCACGGGCCTCTGAGATTGTGCCACCTGGCCACTGCTGGTACTTTGGCTCTTGGCTAACCCAGTTTCTAATTAAATGGAACCACTGTGGTGTACTCTGGTGAAAGTAGGGAGCACATTTTAAAGACCTTATCTGAAAAGAGTTTAATGAAGAGACTCTTTACAAAATGTGGGAATGGGGTTAAGGGAACCAGTAAGCATTAGTGAAATGCCCAGGAACTAGCAAAAGTAGGAAACAGTTACCATCCAAAGGGCTCAAGGGGCAAGAGGAGGGAACTGTGTGCAGGAGCCCAGTAAGCGTGGGAGCCATGGAGCAGGGGCCACTCCTGATGGAACACAGCCACGACCAGAACTCCTGCAAGGCATGGGGCAGGCATTAGGAAATATTCCGCCTCTCCCCTTGCACCCTGTGATGCCGGTACCTTTCATTGGCCAATCCCAACTGGAAGTCAAAGGGCAAGGGAGCTGGACTGTATCACGCTACAGGGCATAGAGGAAGCTGGAGAATGGATCTGGGAGCCAGACACGCTAAGCAGCACATGTATCTATTCTGCAGACATGGTCTTCCTGGAAGTCAGTAAAACCTCAGCTGATATTGAATTAAGATGACAATTTCAGCCTTTTCTGCTGTCCCTTTTCATTTCCTTGTGAAGTTATCTATGCTGCATACTCTGGACCTTAGTAGACGAGACAAGTGACATACTCATGCTGGGAGCAGTTGCTTTGTATGCTTCTAAGAACATTCACTGCACAGACATTTTATGTGTTTTTTCATCTGCTGTTCAGTTACAAAGCATGGAGCCAGATGAGCACGATTGTCAATTATTTGGGTAGAACTCTGACATTGTCTGGTTGTCTACTTTTCTGGGTGGTGCTTTTTGTTGTTTGAAATGGTAGAGTACAATTGAAGGAATATTGATGATAGAATTGGGAAAAGAAGTTTAATTCATATAAATCATGTAAGAGTTATTATTGAGATAATAAAATTTAGAATCCATAATTAACCTGAAAAACTCTCCCCCCTACCCCCCCAAACTTTAGGTAATTGCCTGTGAACTTGACCCAAGGCTAGTAGCTGAACTTCACAAAAGAGTTCAGGGCACGTGAGTATACATAATAGAATTAAAGTGCATTTCAATCTCATGAACAGTATTCATTTTTAATCGCTTTTTTTCTTATTTTCAGGCCTCTGGCCGGCAAACTTCAAGTAATGGTGGGTGATGTGTTGAAAACAGACTTGCCATTTTTTGATGCTTGTGTGGCAAATTTGCCTTATCAGGTATGTTTTCAAATTGTCGGGAACATTTTACTAAATGTTTCTCTGGTCTCTTTCCCAGAAATAACTAGTTAATTCTCTTGCAGATCTCTTCTCCTTTTGTCTTCAAGCTGTTGCTACACCGACCTTTTTTCAGGTTTGTGACAAAAGCCAAAGTTGCTGCCAAATCTTAGAAAGATTGATGGTTTAGGCCGTGAACACAGCCAGCCAGCCAAAGATGAAAGTTAATTCCATTGAAAAACTACTAGAGAATTTGTTTTGTAGAAAATATCGATTTATGTGGAGGTCGTTCTCTCTCTTTCTCTTTTCAGTTGACAGAGTTATTGGGGGAGGTGTGGGGTCAGTCCTGCTTCTGAGACCAAGACGGCCTTTCCCTATTTTCTAATCCTCCTGCATTAGCCCAGGTCAGACTTTTATTACCTTGTATCTAGACAATTGCAGTGGCCACCTAACTAGTTTCTAGTACAGTCATACTAGTGGTTTTCAAACTGCAAGTCAAAAACCCCTTAGTGTTTATAAAATAAGTTTAGTGAGTCATGACTGTCCTTTTTATTAATGACATGGCTTAGAATATATCAGAGGGCATTCATTGCATGTGGTCCAGATGATTACAGTGTCATGAAACTTGTTTGAGTTACATAAACACATAGACATAGAGAGATTTGCAGCCTGGGTTGCAATGTCAAGTGTATTTCTTAGTGTGACTTATTGTCAAAAAGTTTGAAAGTCGTTGAAGCCCAGCTTTGAAGGTGCTCTTCTCCTGGTCAAGAGCCTCCCAGAGGCTTCCACATTGCTTGCTGAATAAGAAGTCCGTGTCCTTAACCTGTGAAATCAGGAAGACACTGATCTCACAGCCCGCCTCTCCTGCCTCGGCTCTTCCTTGAGGGTGTTCGCTGCCCCTGAATACAGTTCGGCTGCTAAGCCAGTTTTGTTTGTTTGGGTTTTGTTTTCCTGGCAGGGGTGATGGGCTAGTGGCAATCTGAAATACTTCCTCATCTGATCATCGAGGGCTTACAGGTGCAAGAGGTTAGCAATGCAGCCATTATAAAATGAAAAACAAAGCCAACTGGATCATTTTGTGGCTGAAAGTGTTCTCCTCCCTTCCAACCAGCTGGACTAATTATGAACCACAGATATTGCTTTGCTCTATTTCCCTCCCAAGAAAATTCATTACAGTGAAAAAACATTTACAGTAGCAAGTGACCATTTTCCTATCCTTTCTGTTGCCTTTTCAGATGTGCTGTACTTATGTTTCAAAGAGAATTTGCGCTCCGACTGGTTGCAAAACCTGGAGATAAGTTATACTGCAGACTCTCAATTAATACCCAGCTGTTAGCACGTGTGGACCATCTAATGAAAGTAAGTGACTGTTACTGAAATAACGTGGCTTAATTCATCCTTGAGCATCTAGCAGTGCCTTCTGTGAGCAGAGCCTACTTGATTACTAATTTAAAGTTTTTGAGAGAACTACTTAAACATTTTCTGATTAACAGGTTGGAAAGAATAACTTCAGGCCACCACCCAAGGTGGAATCCAGTGTTGTAAGGATAGAACCTAAGAATCCGCCACCACCTATCAATTTTCAGGTGAGGTTAAAATACTACGTCATTCACTAAAGGGGAAAAAAAGCCCAAGCTGGAAGATGTGTGTCTACAGTCAACCTAAATGCACAAACCGAAAAATGTTAATTACGATACATCCCTGTGATGGAGTAGATGGAATAATTTGACACAAGATAGTTGTGAAGACCACGAGAGAGCATGGAAAATGTTTGCAAAAGGGGAAAAGATTACATGTCATTGCATTTTGCTGAAGATTATAGCTGTGGAAAACATGTACCTATTTGAATAAGACTTGGAAAACAAGATAAAATGAAAATAGTTGTTAGAATAATATTATGGGTATAACTTTTTAATCAAAATTCTTGTTTTAGTAATTTAAAAAGTGACGAAAGCCAGATCACTTGATGTAAAACCTCGCTGCAATCGCTTTGGATAAAAACATGATTGCTTGCGTAGTCAGGAAGCGGTGGTAAATGGAGGGGTTTGTCAGTTACTCCTTCCGGGGGTTCAGGTGAGTTGCACAGCCTGTATTCTAAATCATTGGAAAATGGTACTTAGATTTAAATAAATGCCATGTTCTTTGTTCAGATGATCTATTTATCAAAGATGATCTCTTTGTTCAGATGATGTTCTAAAAATAGAACAATGATCTATTTTTTCTGATTTTTAAAATTGAGGATAAAATATTCAGTGAGGTGTGCAAAAATCAAGTATACACCTTACTTTTGCATGTGTGTCAGCCAGATCAAGATAATAGAACATTTTTATCACTCCAGAAGGTTCTTTTCAGTTTTATGTATTAAAAGAATACCTAGCAAGCATAGGCAAGGTTCGATATTTTGTAAGACAATACCCATTTTCTGTTTCAGGAATGGGATGGCCTAGTAAGGATCACCTTCGTTAGGAAAAACAAGACGCTGTCTGCTGCGTTTAAGTGAGTCTTTCCCTAACTTCTAACGGAGGAGGCCCCATGCTCCGTGTGCTGTGCTAAGTGCTGGAATTTGGTCCTTTCCCGAACAGACATCCTAAAGCATAAAGATTATCCGTGTCCAGACACACTTTACCTTTTTGACTAACTTTATACTTTGGGAGGCAGGGGAATTTAATGAAGATAGTTCCTGGAGTTGGGAATTAGATCAGGCTTTTTTGCAAAACAGGGAAAAAACCAACAACTGACCGGACATCTGCTTAGTTTTCCTTGGAAAAATGGGGTGGTGATAGATTCCTTCCACACTTGTGAAAGATTTGTGCCATTTTATTAACTTGGAAAAATGTAACAGCAATTTGGGGCCCCAGGGCAAAAGAGAGGTGAAAGCCATAATTTTAGCTTTTTTTTAAGGTGATGTTTTGTGGAGTCTAAAACATCTTTAGGAACGTAAGAGATGTGTCTTAGGACTTTACTTTTTAAATGTAACTAGTTCGTGATTGTTTCCTAAGTTTAAATATTCAGCACCTTTTTTAGCTCCTTAATTTCACCATATGGAACACTGACTTAATCTTACAGTAAACTGGAAGGAAATTATTTATAATCTCTGGTTTTGGGATAATAGTGGACATCACTTCTTTTTGCTCTAGGTCAAGTGCAGTGCAACGGCTATTGGAGAAAAATTACAGAATCCACTGTTCAGTCCATAATATTGTAAGCAGAAAATGTTTCTGTGGCTTCAGTGATTTGTTGTGTTTTAAAATGTCCCTCTGCTTGTTACTCTTTTTCATCTATCATTACAATATTCTTGATTTTGTACATTCCATAGGATCCTTAAATGCCAGTATGTAATAGGTAACTAGCGTAACTTGATCTTGAAGTCTGACAGGGCAGTGCTGCTGTAGTTTGTGGAACAGATCTGAGCAACGCTGATTACTCCACTCGATCCTCTCTAACTCCTGACACTGGTTTTTGGCTATAAAACAAAGACTCAGGGATTCAGCTGAGTCATCATTTTCTCAAACTAGGCATGTGTAGCTTGCTCAGCTTAACTTGTATACCATTTGCCATCCTCTGAATTGTGACCATCCCTTCTTGTTTCTTGCTCATGTAGCAATTACAAATTTAACATTACTATTTACTCAGTAACTTTTTTTAATACACATAAATTGAAATAATTAGAATAAAGTGTAGACTGCAGAGCAAACTTTTGGTTGTGAGCCTCATGCTTCTTATTGTTATTATCTGTGCAGCACTTTGAGTGTGTATGAGCACACATACACATATTCATATATAATGACTATGTGATGTTTGATAACTTACTAGTCATCAAATTATTAAACAGCAGACATAAAAATAAATTCCCTTTGTATTTTTTGACTCAGATCTATGGTTTAATATACCACAGTGCTACCTCCATTTTCTCTTTTATGGACAAAGTCATTAGAAATCTGCTTAAGTAGGAAAATATTCAACTGGATTAAGAAAAATCTTTGGATTAAAGATGTGAAGTATGAAATAGTTAATATTCTCAAGTCTTATCTGCACAAGTAGGCTTTAGAAACTCATGAACAGATAAAAGTGACTATTTTATGACTTACTGAACTAAAAAAAAAAGAGTCAAGGTGACTTCATTAAAGATACGTTGTTCATTTATTCTGAATCTTATATTGATAGATAATACCAGAAGATTTCAGCATAGCAGATAAAATACAGCAAATCCTAACCAGCACAGGTTTTAGTGACAAGCGGGCCCGTTCCATGGACATAGATGACTTCATCAGGTAATTACATTTTTCTTTTTCTGAGTGTTTACATTTCTTTCCTGTGACACCTTCAGATTAGGTTAAAGGCTTTTGAGCGGTATAAGGTGCTACCTGGGAGTTATTGCATAGCACTTCCATGGCATGGAATAGTATTTGGTGTAAAAGATGGAGGCTAGTTAGCTGCAGCAGAGTGAACCTTTCCTTTAAGAACAGTTCGAGCCTGGAGAAAGCCTCGCTGTCAGTGTGGCCTGCGCTCCTCCCGTCCAGCCCCCTCCCCCATTCATAGTCCCATTCACAGTCAGTCTTCATAGTTTGTCTCCTCACCGTAGCCTGTAAGGTAGAAGAATCCTAATACATGTAGTTGGACCTAACTCTTATTTTGTTGGGAATAGCTGTTGTCAAACAGATCCTAAGCATGAAATCATGCCAGTTAAATCATACCTGGTTATCATTTCTAACTGGTCTAGGAATACAGTTACTTGTTTTATAGGCCGAGGCAAGTTCTGCACACCTAAAGTAAAAGAAAGGTGTCATCATTATTTGGGCAATGTAGACCAAAATTTGTTTCCCTTGAATTAAGCAAGTCAGTCTTATGAAAGCAGAGTAAGGCTTCAATTACCCAGGTAATTATTAACCTGTACTCACTGCTTTTAATCACTAACACTTTGATTTCCTAACTAATAAACCATCACTTACCACACAGAAGTTTTTGCCTATTTAGCCAATTCATTTTTAAAGCTTCCATGTTCTAGGAGCTGAATTAAAAATGAGGGTAGATTGTTACAAAAGTCATCGGTTTGACTTTTCTAAGCTGGAAACACCGTTCTGTATAACTAAGACAGATGGGGTTAATATTTTATATTGGCGGCTAGCAGTACTAGAGTCTTTATTAGATATTAATCCTAGGAGTTGAACATTGTTCCTAAGTACCAATCTTCCTTTTTCAGACATTTTAACCCATCTTTAACTCATCTGTTTCTATGGGCCATCCTGAAAATAATCTCAGGTCTAAACAGAAACATTTCATCTTATTTCCTTCATTCTCAACAAATTTCTTCAAGGTTATTTAGCGTATGCACTTTGCTAACTAGGATCTCGTAAGTACATGGGTGTCCAGAGAAAAAGCCATGTGCATTAATGTGAATCTCAGTTACAGTGAGCTCCGAGGAAGAATGGACGTGTAAGATGAACCATTCATCCCTCTTCCGTCTTGTTCACGTACCATGTTGAAATGGAACAAGTGCCTGTGAGCTCTTAGGACTGGGATAGTGGAGGTCTAAGATATTTTTAGTCAAATTCATCATAACTTAAGACATATAGACAAGAGGCACCAAAATGATGTGGTTTTAACTAATATATATCTTACATAAATTTAGTGGAAGAATAAACTTGAATGACTAGTGTTAGGAGGGGGTGGGCTTCATAGGTCTGATATGTTCATGTTTTAGAATTCATGCTAATAGGAACTGTGCACTGTTATGTCCTACAAATTAGCTTTTCAATACTATCTCATTTTGGTTTCTTTTTTCAGATTGCTACATGGATTCAATGCAGAAGGTATCCATTTTTCTTAGGTATCTGGAAAACAGAATGTTTCAAACTCAAGTCAAGAAACTGGAATTGTATATTTTTAATAATTTGAGAAGATGAACTGTGCTTTTGTGTCTACTAGGACACTATGTGCTCGACTATTTTTGACTTATACTACTGCTGTCACCATTTATTACTCTAAATTTTCAGGGTAGTAAGTCAGTCAGTTCTAAGTACCCAGCGTTTTTTTTTGGTTTTGGTTTGTTTTTAATATCAAATATACGGCAGGGTCCAATCTATACCTGATAATCTTCAAGAGCCGCAGACACGCACAACTTTACACTTAAACTTATCATTTCTAACAGTTTATTGTATAAAGATGTTACTCTTCCATTTTCTATTATATATTACTGTGAGCTTCTTTAGGCCTTCAGCTCTTTAGGCCTTTGTCCCTCAAGTGGTGAAAAAGCTAAAATATGCTTAACTTAGTCACATATTCCCTATACCATTTCTTGTTATTCATGTGTACAGTAAAACAACTGTTTCTCAAAATGTTTTTATTTTGCTTCTCTCATTCTTTCTGTTTGCCCCTCACAGCTTCTATCATTGCTTCCCCCGTTAGCTACCCTGTCGCATCATAGGCTACGTCGGGGTTCTGAGTAAGCCTGAGTCTGCTCCTGCCACCATGTGGAGCAGGCATATCACCTCCGGGTGCGATTCCTAACCTGTGCAGTGAGGATGCTTGACTGGAATGAAATGAACTATAAGATTATTTTTTCTTCAGGAGATAGTCATAGGTTTCACAAAATTTCAAAGAGTTTTGTAAATCAGAACTGACTTAAAGTTAAAATCTCTGCCCTTCAATTTCACAACAAACAAAAAAGCCAACCAGTCATTTTCCTACAACTACAGGCTTCCAGTATTCATCTGACATCAGGATAATTAAAATTTCCAGTACCTTTTCATATACCTGATGCTTAGTTTTAGAATATTTTTTAAAACAGCAGGTTGAAAATTTCAATAGATGTCATAAAAAAGTCTTAATCAGCTACCAGGTTTAAATCATTATCAATAGGATACTAAATGTTAATGTCTTTTAATAAAGCATTATAGTAGCTGATTATTTTATTTATATAAGGAAATTAATAAAAAAAATCTTCACTGATATTTTGCTTTCTTTATACCTAATAGAAGGAGTGTTTCCAAATTATTTTAACAGAGGTACACTGAGTAAATTTGGAAGGGAAGATAAATTGTTTGCCTAAACAGACTTTTTTGAAATCTGGTTCCACGATGATAGAGTAAAACATTCCTACAGAATTAAAATAATGTATATTCTTAGTTACTTATTAATAGGGCTATCAGCTTTCAAGTCTGAGACAGTAAAGAATATTTAATCCAGATCCAAGAAATTATTCTTTAAATAACAGCTGCATCAAGCCACTTTTGTTACATAAATATTAAATATACTTCAGAGTAGAGTTTTCCAGTATCACAGAACTACTTTGCAAAGTTCACGTGTCCCATCTCTCTCCTTATAGCAACACTGTAAGACTTAATTTAGCATTCCCTCTAGTTCCTTTCCTGCTATGAACTGCTGAGGTGTAGTCCCCTTTCTGGCCATCGGTTTTCCCTATCTGTAAAACTGAAGGACTGGATTATACTACCGAGATCTTTTCTGGTACCAATTCTTTATATACCTTAGTTACTGATCAGAATGAAGCCATTACAGTATAAAGCAGCATATGTGGATATAAGGAGACCTTCCAGAGATAGTATCCATCTAATTTAAATAATAAGTTCAGACTAATCTGTTGTGCTTTAAAATGAGCAAGTTCACAACTCTTGATTGCCCTTTGAAGGTTGCTTAGCCTCAAAAATTACTTTTTAAATAGCCTCTGCAAGGTCAACAGTAATGGTTCTCCATTCCCCCTCTTCTTTTTGAAGTAAACACAAATAGAATATATCTTACAGCTGCAAGAAAACCTGAGTCCCTTCCAAAACAAAGGAGATTGTATTGAAGTAAATTATCTCTAAAACTCATTCCATAGATTTCACTTATTAATAAGCACACTGTGAAAATCTACCTTTGTTCTAGATTTCAAGTTTACAGAGGAGCGTTTCACCATGGTGTTAGGATGCCCAGCACGACCCTCTGACTTCTATCGACAGTGAAGTAGGAGTCTGGCTCACGTGACTCTCTATTCATAGCTTCCCTTTGGCCCGTATGAATGAGCTAGTAGTTCCCTGGAGTCAGTCAAAACAAGATATCCTTGGGAGACGTTCTGTTGTTGATCTACTCCTGGGCTCTACCCTGGGAACTGAGGGAAAACTCCTAGAGAGCGATAGAAATCTTTTAACAAAATATTTACATGAAAAGAGGCCAGTTTTCTTCCTTGGAGTAGCAATCTGTAAAAATAAGTGCCACCACTTAAAAAGTAGCATACCCTAGACCAATTTATTGGTGAGAATTTGGATATTCTCACGAAGTAATGGTGAAACATCACACATTAGGTAATGGAGGAAGCCTGGGTTAGATCTGCCTTTTAAGGCAAAGTCAGCTCTTTTTTTAGCTTAATTCTTTTTCAAGGGAGTTATGTACTGTCTACACTTGGCTTACACTAACAGTTCTATTACGGACTACTTTCGATGTACATGTAAATGTTCATGCATCAGAAGCCAATTTCCTTTAACAGTACATTTAAAACGTACATTTTAGGGTGCTAATGGACACTTCAGCTTAAGTAATGGTATTGGTAAGGATCAAATTGCACTATTAGTCTTGTTAATACCACACTGGAACACACACTGCATATATATGTATTATCCTAAGATAAAACTCTTCTCAGAATTTCATTACTTTTTATTATACACCAACTAGTTTATATTTTAGTTCTTTACAAAGAAATGCTAAGAAAATTATAACCACATATATGGTTTTAAAATCATAATTCCAGATTTCTTTACATATAAGATGGAATGGTCCAGCAGCTATGTCCACTGTCACAGACTTTAGTTCCATTCAATGATATGGCACATCCTGCAAAATTAACTAGTCACACACAAAAAATGTCTCAAATACAGTAAAAATGTACACACAAGAAAGGTAATTTACAATGACAAATACGGAATGTAATTTATCTTGGCTGTGCTTCAGAAATTTAGGGTCAATAGCCTTAATCAAGGCACAAAGCAGGAAGAGGTGAGCACAGCTGTCTCTAGGAGTGGTCAAGGTATGTACAATCACAGATGAGGTATGCATGCACGCAAAGGATTTAAAACTGCTCAGTCTTGCTACAAAAATCGAACCGAGTTAAAAGGAAATGCTGTGGCATCCTCCTACTATTCGCCTCTGGATCAAGTCCACAATCTTACTTCATCATATGGAAAATAAAATTGGCAAGGATCTCCAAAAGTAAATCACCATTTGGGTGAATGAAACAAAATGCTTCACTATTCCCAAATGTTGGTTGTGCCTCCTGGACTAGAAGCATTTTGTAGACAAAGGAGTGCTTCACAAATTGAAATGTCATTCAGGTGAAGGGACAAGACATTTTCCACAGACACTTAAAATTTCAAACTTTCAAATGGCCCTTACAACTGAATCGTTGTATGTTACAGTAGCGAGGGTTCTGGGGATCCTTTAGCAGCAAATACCAATTTAAAGGGCTCGGGGTCTCTTCGGGTTGATTTGCTTGCTGGCCTGTTCTTCTTCTTGCAGAGCTGCACGAAAAGATTTCACTTTATCTTGGAAAAAGAAAAGAACAAGGGAGTAAGTATTGCATTACATGCATTACAGTATACAACTTTGCGGGTCCTATCAAGTCACTTAACATTAACTCAGAATTTTTCCTTTTCTTCTTTGTGGTCCAGAAACTCAACTAAATACAATGCTCAACTACAGCAACAGTTTCATAGATACCTGGAAGTACGTTTTTTTCCCTATATCTTCAATAGGTTTCAGTTCTGTTTGGCACATTTAACAGTGTTTAATTTTAAATTTATTTGAATTCCTTTTGGAGTGTAGACAGGCTGTGTACATGTGTAAAATATGTACAGTCATGTCCAAAAGGAACACTGTGAATCCTATTAAACTGTAAAATAGAAATTTTTTCTCTCATCATTAGGAAATTTCTACTCCTAATTCCTATTTTACCTTTTTAAGCTATGAAATTTTAAGATATTTGAATTTTAAAAACAGACGTCATTTTTTGCTTATCAGGGGTTGTAAAAGGGGATGGGGAAAGGGGATTACAGGATAATACATTTCTTGATCTTACGATTCTGTGTTACCAGCTGTCATATACTGATTCAGAGTCACATAAAAATAAGAAAGAGGTAAGTAAACTGGCAGAGACAAGTAACCGTCAGCTGTGAAGACGACAAATCTTTCTATAACACTGGTTCTCAACCAGGGGTGATTTTTGCCCCCACAGGAGACTCTTGGTAATGTCTATAGACATTTTTTAAATGAATTAATTTTTTTTTTGAGGAAGATTAGCCCTGAGCTAACATCTGCTGGCAATCCTCCTCTTTTTTTCGCTGAGCAAGATTGGCCCTGAACTAACATCCCTGTCCATCTTCCTATACTTTATATGTGGGACGCCTGCCACAGCATGGCTTGACAAGCAGTGCTTGGGTCCGCACCTGGGATCGGAACCGGGGAACCCTGGGCCACTGAAGCGGAGTGTGCAAACATTTAACCACTGTGCCTGGGCTGGCCCATGTCCACAGACATTTTTGATTGTCACAACTGGGGTGGTGCTACTGTCATTTAGTCAACAGAGACCCAGGATTCTGGTAAGCATTATACAATGCACAGGACAGCACCCCTCATGAAAGAATTACTCAACTTAAAATGTGTTAATACTGCAAAAGTTATGGCCTTCAGAAGAAAAGATATAAAGTTGGAATTTCAATTTCTTTCTGCTCTTCAGAAGTACAATGATGTTAAAAAAGCTGACTTTTCTGAAATTTAGAAAGGAGTTCAAGGACTTCTGGATCTGGTGCCTGTTAATATATTCTAAGATAAAAGCTTTCAAACTTATTACCAAAATTATCTCTGGATGGTAAAAAAATTTTTTTCTAAGAAAGGACTGAATAACACAATATCTAGATAGCAATTTTCTCAAAGTTATGGATATGCTTGATAAACATGAATCCTGAGAAAATTAAAGAAACGAAGTCATCTAAGTTGAATGTAACATACTACAGAGAAAAAAATTAGAATGCACTACGAGCTGTCTTCTGAATAAAATGCATACAGAAAAGCTGCTTGTGAGTTATGGCAGATTAGAAAAATGATCAAAACACTTTAAATCAAGGCTTGAATATGAAGAACATGAAAAACAAAAGTAAATTTTAGAAACCCTACATCTGCACAAAAAATTCAGAATTGGGAAAATGGTGACTGCTGACTATAGGAAATGATTTCAACCAACTTCACAAAGGACCTAGTTTTAAAAATTAAGCAGCTTGTTTGGTGCTAAAAACTAGCAATTTCAATCTGATTTCATGTTGCATTGCCATGTACACACACACATACAGATGCCCACTTGCATATAAATGGAGACAGCTAGTTTGCCAATGCCTAAGAAATTAGTGCAAACAATAAATGTATATCTGAAGCTGCACAGATACGCTACTTAAAAAGCCAAGATGACAGGGCATGTGGGTGAGCCACATGCTTCCCTTCATAAACAAAGGAAAAGGGTAGTTGTCTTGAAATCTCCCCCTTGATTTTTTAAAGCAAGTGTTCAAAGGAAAAACGACACAAGATGCACAGAAAAAAGATGAAGACAGGACGCTACAGATGACCCCGAACAGATCTAATCCAAGGAAAATTAATTCTGAAAAGCATCGGCCTACTAAACTAAAAATATGGATGGGTATATAAAATTTACAAATTTGTCAGAATACATTTTCCCTCTTTAATCATAAGATGTCTTTATTTTCTCAAAAGACTAAAAGAAAAAAGATGACTAGACAGCACTTGAAATGATACTCCATTTTTTTTTTAAGAAAAAAAAGAAAGGTTGGTTTGTCTATAGGCCTCTAGAAAGATGTTAAATGGTGCCCATACTCTTCATTTCAGATGTCCTCTTGCAATATGAAATCCTCCCACTAATTACATGTAATAAATATTAAGCAGATTTCAGACACCATTAAAATGAAAAAAGAATTACCCCGCAGTTCAGTTAAAATGTCTATTTTTTGCTCAAGAATAGCTTCAAGTTGTGTAGCGTATGAATCTACATCATAGTCTACTTCTTCAGTCATTTCTAGAAGAGCCTTTTCATCTTCTAACCATCGAATAGATTCCTAAAAGGACAAAAATTCAATAATCCAATAAGCCTTTTTGTAAGAAGAAAGAAACCAATTTACAAATTTTATGTATGTTAAATATAATCAAACACACTCAAGATGGTATTCTCTAAGATATTAATAAACATAAAACATCTTTATTTACAGAGCAAAATTAAGAAATATTTCCTTAAATTCAAACACAAGTATGACAAGCCAAGCAAGATGACTTCAATTTTCTACTTTGATTCTACTTTTGGTGGAGGTTTGGGGGAAGGAATGAATCAAACACATAAATATCAATGACCAGAGTAAGTCTCAAAAAACTATCCCTAAAACAGGGAGAATGGGTGTAATAAAACTACTGAGCAATCTGCTGAAGTCTAGAGTAACTTAGAACTTGCAAATCAGATGGGATTAACACATTCATTTGGGGCTTCACAGTGGTTGGGCCAGGGGGTAACCCTAAATTTTAAACACTAGCTCTTCAAAATTATTGTGATTTCAAAATTGTGACCATAAGCGGCCTAGTGGATAGCCAATTTTAGAACAAATGAACCACTAAATAGTAGCTACTTACTATACTTCAAGGAAGCCATTCTTAACTGATTTTAGATAGGCAGAACTTATGTTTCATTTTCTAGCAATGTCATGAATCATGATTTATTAATAAGGTCAGATCATTCTGACTTAGAGTTTTTGGACAGAAAAATGGGCACTTTCTAGCTTTTTAGGGTACATACAATTTCAGTTTGCCAAACAGCAATGCAATTTAATGGCTAGTAATAAACTATGTATCACGAGACAGAATTGGTTAACTTAGGTATAGGAATTTATTAGAAAACTATATTTGTATTGATTAAAATCCACACACCAGTATTTTTTCTTTTCCTTCAGCTATACACTTAATTGTTAAAAACAAAACCCTATTTTGAGAGATGGCAGATCACAGTATGGAGGAATTATATAATGGAATTATAAATGGAATTGTAAAAAGAACACTGGACTGAAAGTCAGACACCTAGTTCTGCCAATAAACAAATAAAGAACCTTTAGACTTCATAAAATGGCAGAGTGGGAAATGATGGCCCTTGTATGACACCTTGTTCGAAAAGGGCAGACAGTAATTTTCTTAAATTACAAGTATCCTTCCTTTATTTAATCTAAACATCTAGGCCTCTAAAGAGATTCTCATAAGGGTTTGACTAAAATTTTAACAGTTTTAATGAATGTACATCCTTTTCTGAAATTATAAAATAAAGTGTTCTCATATTTTTGAGCCCTTCCCCCAGGTGCTTGAATGGCCTAGAGCTGAGGTATGTTAATATTTGTTCACAGATAAATAAAGATTTCTTCAACATCACAGAAGGAATACAGGTCAACAGGAGACTGAGTTATTCCTCACTTTTTTCTCAGAAGGTATTTATAGTACTATGGGGAGAGGGGGAGAAGAGGCCTACGGTACAGTCTCCATAAGAAGGGTCAAATCTTACCTTCATTTCCTCATGGGTTTCGTCCCCCAGGATATTTTCTTATGGGGGGGGGGGGAATGGGGAGAAAAGGATCATACACTAAAAGTGCTTTCAATAGGGTGAACTCAATGGGATGACTACCTAAGGAGTTGCTGCCACAGGCAGGGATATAACATCTCCCACTCACACGCCACTGACAGCTGTCAGAGCAGTGACTCTCCTTGGCCCGAAGCAGTCTTCCCTTTCCGCAAAGACTGACTCTCCTCAACTGCTCTGATACCCTTCAAGAGTTTTTCTTACTGCTTTCAAACAAACTGGTCTAACATGAGGAAAGGGGTAGTAGGGGGCAGAAGTTCAACCCTTTTCTAAAAATGGACAACTGACAAAAGCAAATCAAGTGGGAGAGTGGTGGTAAATAAACTGGATGTTTTCACCATAGTGCGAAGAAAGGTGTTTTGCAGCCATCGTGCATTCTATTCAAAATTTGCCACGTCATATGCCCTACAAATACATATATACATACATGCAAACAAGTATTTTTTGATTAGTGTGATATTCGAGGAACTCTGAAAGTTTTCAGTTAATTTCTCTAGAGAAACACTGATGCAAGGTCCCGTCTCACTTTACCTGGAACACCGCCCTGTGATCTTCTACAACTTGTTCTTCCATTTCTACCATCTGTGAGACAGCTTCGTGGAAAGTGAACAATTGTGGAGAAACCTCTTCTTCCTTAAAATAGAAAGAGTTTAAAAATTACGACATAAAGTTTATATTTTAAATGTTATGAAAAAGTAGTTTTTCTATGTTATTTACAAAAATATTCAGAAATTGAGGAAGCTTGAATGGTACAGACTACTAAAATATAATATGAAAGGCAAAGCCACAATTTCTTTTTATGGGTCAAAAATATTTAATGTTAATACTCAAGACAGCCGAAACCTAACCATATCAATAAGGGATAGTTTTCACTTAACCCAGGCTTTACTGCAGAATTACCCTAAAAAGGCAATCTCTTGGAATAGTGCAACTTTTCAGAAATACATTATAAGGCTACATATGGACTGAAATATTTCCTCAGTATTGTTTACTTTTCACTAACAGTTTAAGTCATATATGTTTTAAATTTCTTTTCATCAGAACAGAGATTTGAAGAGAATGTCTTTCATGTCCGTGGCTATCCAATTAGTGTGCTGAAGGTCTCAACTCTTACTAAATCTTAATTTCCAAATTGCACTATATAATTTGCTTACTGGTTTCTACAGAAATTTTAGTGGACAAGTCACAACTTTTACTTAAATGTTTTATAAAATGCGAGTAGAAAAAGCAACAGTTTTCAATAAAATACACGATTCTAAATACATGTGCATATTTTGGTTAACTGAAAAATTCTAAGTAGACATTTGACTCTTTCATCAATAAGCTACCATCCCTAAGAGTTTATATAATCAGGCTGGCCAAAAAACTGTTTATTCTCTTTGGGAAAAGAAGCATCTGCTTTTCATCAGGACATGAAGGGATTATTCTCTTACATTCTCTCTCTGATAAATACACACTCAACCACCTTTACTCATTTCATCTGCCACCTCCCCGCCAAGCCCAGAATGTCCTCTTTCTTTCCTTTGCTTCAATATATTATCCAAGTTCCTATCATTTCCAAGACTACTTCTGGAGTTCTCATGCACTTGATTATCCTCTAGGTGGTCTGCCTGTATTAGCTTTGTCTCTAGGGCATGTCTTAGACATTATCCCATTTTCACCTACCTTGGTAAGACTTAATATAGCAATACGGATACGTACACATGCACCAATACTTAACTAAAGGCTAATGGTGAACTATCTCACAATATGTCCCTGGGGATGGCAGGGCTGAAAGAAATCCACACTCTCTCAAATATGGAGGAGGCTGCCGAGAACTCATGATGTCATGCTTAAAGCCTCTTGATTAGTTCTGGTCACCCAGCCAACCTCTCTAAATTAAGGTCCTGCAGAGACCCACTGTATCCAAGAATAAAATGGAAAAGATCTGTTACAGAGAATGCCTATCTTGTTCTGGTTTTCCCTATCTTTGGTAGGCACCATATCTAGGTGCAATGCAGGGTTTGCTTTAAGAATTCTAAAGCAACTATGGTCTCCTTCAAAACTTTTGAGGACAGGGGATGGACTAAGCCCAGGATCTCATTTTTTGTTCTTTATCTTCTGTGGTTCTAAGTTTAGACCTCTTACTTTAAACCAGGTTTCTCAACTTTGGGACTACTGACATTTTTTGAGGGAGGGGAAAGGCTGTCCTGCGCATTGTATAATGTTTAGTAGCATTCCTGGCCTCTATCCACTAGATGCTAGCATCGTCACCCCAGAAGTGACAACCAAAAACATCTCCATACATTTTTCCCTCGGGGGTCAAGTTGCTCCTGGTTGAGAACCGCTGCATTAGCCCTGCTTTATAAATAGAGAGTAATTTGGAACAAAAAGCAGTATGTCCGTTTGTTACTCCAGAATATTTTGGACTTTTAAATACCTGCTAGAAGGAATAAAAAACATTAATTTAAGTTATATTGTTTCCAAAGAATACTTAATTGCAGCTAGCAATAAATTTAGTTGACATAACATTTGGCTCTTGAATAAGAAAGACCCAGGTTTCAATCCTGCTTGACTTTGGCACTTACTGCTTGCATGATCTTAGTCAAGTTACTTAACCTTTTAGAAAATCAGTTAAAAAATAGGGATAATTATAGTACCTACCACATGGAATTGTGAGGATTACATAAGATAATATGTAACATGCTTAGCAAATGTGTGTTATATAGTAAGCAACTAATAAATGCTACCTTTTATCATTATCAGAAAATGCCACTACAGGCCTCTTAGTGGGAAAAGAATGATACAAAAATATATAGACTATGAATTTAAAAAATGGAGTTAAGTAACTATATAAGCAACTTTTACATGTCACATAAAGAATCCCCTCAACATATTAAAGTAATTATATGGAAATGTGTATTATTTATGCTTTTTGGTTATTTCTTTATACCTTTTTGTCCTTGTACAATGGGCACATAATTTATTATTATTTTTTGAGTAACTGGAGAATCAAAATTTTAAATTACGGAGTGTCACTAAACATTTCAAACATGTAGAAAGCAACTAGATTTAACAAATGTTAGCATTTTGCCATGTTTGATTTTTGATATAGTTCATGCATCCTTTTTATACATATGCATGTGTCTATACTTAATTTTGTTTTTAAGCTTTATATATGACATACTGTATATATAATTCTTAAACTTATCTTTTCCCTATATTATTTAAAAATCCCCAAATTTTAATATTGGTATAAAATCTCAAAAAAAAGTTTAGATCAGGGCTCAGCAAACTTTCTTAAAGGACCAGATAATACATATTTTGGGCTTGTGAGCCATACAGTCTTTGTCACTTCTGTTGTGCTAAGAAAGCAGCCAGATAACATGTAAATAAATGAGCATGGCCATGTTTCAATAAAACTTTATTCTAAAAACAGATGGCTAGCCCCTAGGCTATAGTTTGCTGACCCCTGATTTAGATGATAGTTTTCAATTATTAAATTCTGCTATGGATGAAATGAACTAAAGATTAGATAATTACAACTATACTAAGTCACTCACATTTTGCTCACAAAGAAGTTTTAAATCGTCTCTCTGCGGGGAACTCCCCACACCCCACTGTGCCTCTAAGTCATCAATCTGATTTGGTGGATGGTGCATTATTGGACGGACATCACCAGCAGCAGTTGGATCCACTGTCAGTTCTTTCACCCTATAAACACAAAAGAGGTATCTAAAATTAACAAAGATTTGTGCAGAGGAAAAAGAAAATACCAACCTATTCAATATAAAGGTTATTCAATTAACATACTAAAATTGATGATGTCAGCTTTCCAGATCAAATTTACCTGAAATCTGTGGAAACACTAAAGGGATGTTTAGCTGTTTAATTTTACTTAGGAATTTACATAGGTCACTTTGTAACTACTTCAAATATAATTATTGTGCATAATAAGTGAGAATTAACAAAATATACAGATTCGGTATTTCAAAGTAAGAGATTGTTGTTGCACTTAAATTACATCAACAGAAAAATGCTAACAATGGCACTTAGATCAACAAATAGATCATTGCCAAAATCAAAGAATTTAATACACTTTGCATACTTTTGGTAGTTATAATGCTCAATTAAAATAGTTACATGTGAAATAATCTTATTTATAACGTATAAAGATAAGATGTTAAGTTCTATCATTTAAAAAATGTTTACCCATAACTTAAATTTACACATTTTGGAGAGGGTACACTTTCTAAGTCAAAAGGATTCTTGCAGATAAGGAAATTTGCAAGAGCATATAAAATCAAGGTTACTTTTCATTTTAAACAAGAAAGTTTACCTTTCAATAGTAAATATGCAAAGATGACATCATCCGTAAAAATATGAGGGAAAATAGGAAGCCTGAATTCTAAATCAACATTTTAAAGCAAATAAATTAATAAAGTACATAAAAACGAAGATCATGCAGTATAACCACAACCTGCCAAATGAAATGAAAATGAAAAATAAAATGGCTGAGGACAAAAGAAGTATAAATGAAATATTTATATACAGCACAATTCAAAAGAAACTATTTAAATAAACATCTTATGAATAGAATGAAGTAGACCTGGTAATCGAAGGAGAAAAGTCGTCATACTCATAAGAAGGAGAGAGATCAGGGCGACTGCCACTACCCTGTGAGAAGGGAATGTCTGATGGACTAATTCCAAACTCCTTTACTCTGCAGCACCAAAACAGCAACAAATTAAAAGAAAATGCTCTTGTAAAGACAGCAATGAACATTTCAAGTTTTCATTTACTACTCAGTTTAATTTGTTTAGAAAAGGATGTCAACATTGTTATGACAACGTATTTCTAAAATAATCAATTTTAAGAGGTGTTTGAACCTCTGTCCTATTGATTCCCTACTCCACAGTCCTTTTCTGGTGTATTTTCATGATCCTTTCTACAAGTTTAACTGGACCATCATCTAAATTTAAATGCCCCTTATTTAATTACATGACCAGTCAATCTAATTTTCTTGTGTAGTCAATATGATGAATATTTTGTTTACTGGCATTGAGTCCTTAACACTCTTGCACTATTTTCAAACAGGACACAAGAGAATTAAGTTCTAATGGCATCCACTGTTTGTAATAAATTACCTTCTTTCCTATGCATCTAGAATGTATTAGCTATGAAGCATCCTTGGTACAAACCGAGAAAACAGTCACTCAATTTTCTGTGTTCCATAATTCATATGAAGAACCCTGGCTGAGAAAAGCCTTTAGCAATGGAATTTAAACTGCTTTTCTAATGTCTCTAAATAGTTATATTTAACAAAATTATTGCTTTTCTGACCCAATCTTTGTGATTCCCTATGTCCCTTTTGGGCCAATCCCATTTCATAACAGTAGGCAATATTTATTAAGTACTTTCTATATGTCAGATATTATGATTAGTAATTTTTAGGCATTATATTTTTTAATCCTTATGACAATCCTGTGATAATATTATTACCATTTTACAGATGAGAAATTGGCTCAGAGCAATAAAGTATCTCACTCAAGAGGTCATTCGATGAGAATGTGGCATAAATGAGTTTCAAACCTAGCTTTGAGTACAAACCTTATGTTATTAAAATACTTCAATATACTAACCATATTTTCCTTTTTTCTCATTATTTCTCTTAGGTTGAACTAAACAAAATTATTGTTTTACAGGTCAAAAATAGTTACATAGATCAAACTAATAATTTCATGTAGCTCAAACTAATACATGTTTCCCACTTACAATCTTTCTTTGACCTATTGGTAATGTCTACCATCAAAGGTTCAATACTAGATTCATCTGCTCTTCATCCTTTATAGTCACTTTGGAAAGCTTATATTTACCACACATGCTGACAAATCTAAATATACCGACTTAACTCTTTTTACTCCCAACTCCACTTATTTTATTATTTCAGAATCTCCTAATTTAGATACCCTATTTGCCCCTAACCACGCATTTTCCTCTATCCAAAGCCCTCTTGCCCAATCTCAACTACACCATATACAGGAGTTATACTCCTCAAATGAGCTATCAAGGGAGCTTGAAAATCTCTATTCCTAGAGATTTGGAAATAAAGGGCAGAATTATTTGCCCCAGATGGTTAGTTATGTTGCAAATGAATTACATTACATGATAATAAATTAAAACATTTTACTTGGACCTAAACAAACCACAGGAATGGCCAGAGAGAGCATTTCCACATCAGAGGGATTCTTTTGCAGCCAGCAGTCTGAAGACAGGGAGGATCTGTATTTGTTTTAATTCTACAACATGGCAATATTCCACTACACTAGGCTGTCCCTCATTTCTCCTGTGAACAATTTCGAAATAAGAAGCATTTTAAATTAACACTAAAAACCCCACAATACCAAAAATGTTCACTACAAAGATCAATTAAAAGTACTATAAAGGTGTGCAGCTAGGAGCTCATAATTCAAAGCTTAAAAAGGATTAAATTTAGAAATAAAGTTCTATTATGTTTTTAAGGAAGTTATTATATTTTAGTATCTTTTTACAAAAGGTCAATAGGTTTATACTTTCCAACAGTTTTTACTATGATTAAAAAAAGTCTCTTCAGTTGAAGCAAAAGCAAGATGCAAAAGAACAAAGGTTATGATCTCATTTACGTAAAGTTCAAATACAGCTCCCTGTGTTGTTCAGGGATACATTCACAGGTAGTAAAACTATTTTTAAAAAAGAGAAGGGAAGAAGCATGAGAAAATTATTCTGCAGAAGTCAGGACACCGGCTACGTCAGGGTAGAGATTAATGGATTTGGGCATGTTATTCAGGATTCGTGATCAGGGAAGGACACATGGGGAACTTTCTCAGGAGCTTTGGAAATGTTCTATTTCCAGATCTGATGACAGGAATTTTCACTGTATAAGTGTTCATTAAATTATTCACTTATATTTTGGATACTATTCTGTATGCAAATGTATTTCATATTTTAATAAAAGACTAAAAATAAATTCTCCATAGTGATTAAAACTATGAAATGTGACAAATACTTGTGTTCAGCAAAATTAGGAGACTCTCCACACTAGAAATGGAATATAAAGAGGAATTTTATCTCTAGGTTAAAATTCACAAATGCAATATGTGATAACAGAAACTTAAAACTATATAAATAGTCATTCAAAACCAGAGCAATGGGAACAATCTATGGAACAAATATAAATATGCCCACCACAATCCAAAATTCCAAGGGCATTTCATGACTATAAGGAATAAACTGCTTTTTGTCCTTTCATCTTTAATACAGTTGTCTATTAAAGTGTGTAACTAAAGTGTGTAACTACTGACGTGAATAATAAATGTAACCCGTACAGAACAGCAGAAAGAACTGTACTATCACTACTTCCTCAAACCCTAGATTCCCATGTATGACACTTACTATTATCAGAAATAACTTTCAGCACATAGCAAAACAATTTAAGAAACAGAGCCTGGCACCCTGATACTCACTCACTTTTGAGTCTTAGTATGACACAAAGAATTTGCATGATTTAAACACAGTAAAATATTATAAAATATAACTTGGTTAAATGGAAAAATATAGTCATGTTCTAGGATAGAAAGACCAATTCTACTAAAAATAGAAACCTCTTCCCAAATTACACATTTCCAATTACTTTTAGAACTTAACAAAATGATCCTAAATATCATCTCAATTAACATCATGTAAAATTTTTGGTTTGAAAATTGAAAGAACAAAGTAATAAAATTTACTCTACTTGATATTAAATCAAACCACATAGTGTCCTACTCCCCTCCAATTTCAAAATGGATGACCATTTCTCATACCTATTTGCATATCTTAATGTATTAAGAGTATTTTCACAGGATGCCATTCCTGGAGAGATTGTGGCAATCTATGGGGGAAAAATGCAAAGGTAAAGAAAATGTTATAAATGATAAAGATAGTAAAACTGACATACAGATCATTAAAGTCTAATTTTAATAGTTATCTAAAAAAATTTATTAATGATATTTGAACTCTAAGATAATTCTATAATTCTAATAGCCATAATCAGATAATAACTATAAACGCTGGTTAAAATATAAACAACTCTCTGAAGGCACCAGAAAATGATCAAAACCAGGCAGAAATGGAGGTCAACATCTAGAAAAAGGGAATAGCACTGAGTGACTGCCCTCTTCCCTCTTTTAACAGCTTTTCTGCCTAAGGGCAAGCCCCACTGCTGTCACACAGGACAACTAAAACTTCGTTAAAACCTGGAGTTTCACTGGTTAAGAAACTAAAGGACAGGGTTTGGAGGTGGGGACCACAGCAGCTAGAAAGTGAAGTTTGCCCTACAAGAGAGACAACCACAGAGAGAGAAGCTCAGATTCTACATATAAGCTGCCTAAATCTCTCCTGATCCCTGAACTAGGCACACACAAGGCTGACTCCACACAACACAGCTAGTCTAGAAGAGCTACACGGAGACTTCACTTTCAGCTGCTGTCCACAGAAGGGGAGACAAGAGTTTGGAGTACGTTCAGCTAAGTTCACTTCCTGCTAAAGCAACAAAAAAATCAATATGCTTTAGAAGAACATAACAGAATCCAGAGTGTCTCTAAGTTAACTCATAATTCATATTATATCATGAAAATGATATAATACAAAATTACTTGATATATGAAGAAATAGAAAAGTGTGACCCATATTCAAGGAAAACAGAAATCAACAGAGACCAACCTCAAGAAGTCTCAGATGTTGGAATTAGCAGAATGTTTTATAATTGCAATACAATCCTCTCTATTAGACTGACAGGGACCACATCTTTTTTTTCTTTTTTTTCCTTTTTCAAATATCAATTTACACTTTTTTTTTTTAAAGATTTTATTTTTTTCCTGTTTCTCCCCAAAGCCCCCCGGTACATAGTTGTATATTCTTCGTTGTGGGTCCTTCTAGTTGTGGCATGTGGGACGCTGCCTCAGCGTGGTTTGATGAGCAGTGCCATGTCCGCGCCCAGGATTCGAACCAACGAAACACTGGGCCGCCTGCAGCGGAGCGCGCGAACTTAACCACTTGGCCACGGGGCCAGCCCCTGACAGGGACCACATCTTAAGAATCACTGTATCTCTCAGAATAGAAGGATTTAAATGATTGTCATTAATGTATATTATAATTTTTCCATAGATAGTGCATAATCATTCATTCAGGAGTATAACAAAATAAATAAAGAAACCAAAAACAAACATAAACTTACCATGCAGGTGCGAGAGTTTTCACCGATGAATGAATCTCTTAACACCTGAGTGAGTTTACTTGCTCTGAAAGGAGTATGAGGTTTATTTCTACCTAAGGCTCTGATGCACTCCTGAAAATTAAGAAACCAAGTTTCACAGATTAGGCTTCTTATAAAGAGTATCTTAAGTAACACATTTAGAAGATCTCTTACCATAACCCTAACATTTAAGATTTAATCAGCTCTGAAAATCCTACTAACAGGTTTACAGCATAGTAAAGATGTTCTCATAAATCCTAATTCAAGAAAGAGAAAAAAACAAAAAATACAAAACCCAACAATCTCCTTTATTATACCAAAAGATTCTTCTGGAGACTATGACTAGTGTTTAGAAGTGACAAGCAGTAGGATAACTGTAAAAAGTTAAACTTTTAAAGTGACACCACAAAAGAAAAAACAGAGAATACTTTCTTGTAGTCCTGCCAATCTTTGCTTTTCTAGTCAGGGAAGAGACACAACATTGGCCTAATTTTTTGAAAGCCATTCTACATTTTTCTGACAAACTATTTCGTAGCTCAGTTTTGTGGCTCCTTGCCCTCCTCCAAGAAAACGTGACTGATTAAGGCTGTGTGGAATCTCCCTAAGTAGCCCCGAACTGGCCTGCCAACTAACAGATCCTTTGTCCTAAAAAGAATGAACAATATGTGTAAAGAAAATTTCTGGGCACAACATAAATTTATAACTGCAAATATGAATGACTAAATTTTGATAACCTCTCTTATTAGACTAAACAAGTACTGTTTTGTAGCCGAGTAAACAAAATTAAAATCAAAAGTAAAAAACTTTTCACAATTAAACACATTATATTTACCTTGAGTGCTAAAAGGCTTTTATTAATTTCAGCACCTTCAAGCCTAGTTTGCCTATCTGCACTGGAAGTATCAGCTCCTCTTTCATTTCCAGCCAAATCAATGAGAGAAAATTTGCCATGTAGTTTTCCTTTCCTTCTAAGAATAATCTGAAACACCGCATGGCTCCGAGATGAATGTGCATTTGCAGATGTTTGACCGGATGTTCTACAACGTGATTAAGGACATTTTGATACAATAAAAACTTCAGTTTATATGTTCAAACCACAGTATTTTCATTTAGAAAAACAAAAAACTATCCAATTTCTATCATTTAAGCATAAAAGAGACATTTTGAGTTAAGAACACAAACATAACCAGATTCATACAATTTAATCTGACATACTTCTAGTATATTTGTAGTATATCAATACAGTAGCTGTCGCTCAAAGTTTATATGTAAAAAGAAGCTTTTATGAACAGTGATTTTTACTTCCAAGATGCATTAAGTAACATCTTACTTTGTTTTTGTTATACCCAAAGTATCTAAAACTGATTATGAAATTGTTTCTATTTCTTTCTTTCTTTTTTACAAGATTGGCACCTGAGCTAACATCTGTTGCCAATCTTTTTCTTCTTCTTCTCCCCAAAGCCCTCCTAGTACACAGTTGTATATTCTAGCTGTAGGTCCTTCTAGTTGTGCTATGTGGGACGCTGCCTCAGCATGGCCTAATGAGCCTTGCCATGTCTGCCCAGGATCTGAACCAGTGAAACCCTGGGCTGCTGAAGTGGAGAATGAGAACTTAACCACTCGGCCACAGGGCCAGCCCCTAGGTTTCTATTTCTTAATTAAAATGAGATGTACCTGCAACTGTTGCCTATGTCAATGAGTTTTAATACATCTTCAACACATTTGACCTCCCGTTCCTGTAATCCGACCACTTGAACCTGCTGTTTTCCATCTTCCAGCACTCTTAATTTTGTTTTCCTGTTTAGTAAGTCAAACACCTATTAAAAAAAAAAATTCAAATTAGAAAACTAGCTTTAAAGAAAAAAGAAACAGTTTTATAAAAATGAGTCATTCAGAGTCTGAAAATTATTTCCAAGAATTATAATAATAATTATTAGAATAACAATGCTTAATATTGAAGTTGAAGATTCAAAGGCAATTAAAAAAAATCTCAACACAAAATTCTAATATAATATTCTTAATACACATAAAAATTATGTTGTGGTAGTGGTCACATAATGTGAATATACTTAATGCCACTGAACTTGTACACTTAAAAATGGTTAAAATGGTAAATTTTATATTATGCATATTTTAACCACAATTTTAAAAACTAAAAAATTGTTTTTGAAAGTTTCTACTTACCTTTCCACTATAAATTTCAAAAAAGGTTGCATATACTTGAAGTTCTAACTTCTTGTAGTTTGGTTTCTTTAGCATTAAAAACACATCTCGAGCTGTCAAGAATTTTACATGTAGAAAATTTATTAAGATGCAACAAATACTATTTTTAAAAAACAATTCAAATTTTCTAGTTTTAGAGGAATTAGTTAATCTTCATCTTGAGTGATAATATCAATAATAAAATGAAAACTAAAGTGAACATTAATTTAAAAAAAAATAGTAACTTTTTTTACAGTTCTGGTTTAGAATGCCACTCAGCTTCATATGCAGTAAAAGGATGCTAATACTTATCCTTATAAATAGCATAAAATTATAGGTGATTATAATAAGGTTACCCTCATAATCATATTAAACAGCTTTTCACAAATCAGTTATTCAACAACAAATACTAAGCTCCAACAATGTGCCAATTACAATGACAGAAATATAATCAAGATTTCTGCCCCCAAAGCATAGTTTTTTCGAGCAGTCTGATAACCTAAAACTGACATAATATACAGTAACTATAGCACTATAGTTACCCTTAAAATCTTGGGCAATATTTCCAAGTCTTACTTCAAAGTCACCTGAATAATATTTGAGAATATTACAAATAATATGCAAAAAGGACAGTTACCTGCTAATGCATAAATTCCTTTAGAACAATCTTGATTCTTTCCTGAAAAGTCACCTCCCATAGTCTATATATGAAAAAGAAAATAAGGAATAATAGACATTATTCAGGAACAAATCTTAAGAATTTAGGTCTCAGAATTAAGCCATAAGGAAAATAAACTAGCTTCATACCAGGATGTAACTATAATGAATTACTTACATGAGTTTTTCCACTTCCAGTCTGTCCATAAGCAAAGCATGTAGCCATTCCTCTCTCAAATATAGTTTCCACTAGTGGTCTAGCTGTAAACCTTAAAAATAAAATGCACCAGTGAGAATGTACGGTCAATATTTAAGTTAAACCAATAACAAATAAAACTAGTACCAAGTCTTATTAACAAACAAAAGTTATACCAAGATTTTTTTTTTTTGAGGAAGATTCGCCCTGAGCTAACAGACATTGCCAATCCTCGTCTTTTTTTGGCTTGAGGAAGATTAGCCCTGAACTAAGATCTGTACCAATCTTCCTCTATTTTGCATGCAGGTCACCACCAGAGCATGGCTGATGAGTGGTGTAGGTCTGCGCCCAGGATCCAAACCTGGGCCACTGAAGTAGAGCGTACAGAACTTAACCACTAAGCCACAGGCTGGCCCCTATCCCAAAGATTTTTAACAAACCAATAGGCTCAACTTGTGAGGCTACAATTGAACCCACTGATTTGTTAAAATTTTAAATAATCATATCTAGAATTGCTTAAAGCTCTTTAAAGCATAATTTCAAACAATAATTCCATAATAAACAATGGTCACAATAATGGACAGAAAAAAACTGCAACTGAGCTAAGACATATATAGAAAACAACAGGAAAATTTTTATTTATTTATTTTTTGAGGAAGATTAGCCCTGAGCTAACTACTGCCAATCCTCCTCTTTTTGCTAAGGAAGCCTGGCCCTGGGCTAACATCAGTGCCCATCTTCCTTGACTTTTATATGTGGGATGCCTACCACAGCATGGCTTGCCAAGTGGTGCCATGTCCACACCCGGGATCCGAACTGGTGAACCCCAGACCGCCGAAGTGCAGCGTGCAAACTTAACCACTGCGCCACCAGGCCAGCCCCCAAATTTTTAAAGATAACAACAAAAGATGGTAATATTAGTCAGACAAGTAAGACATTTTAATGAAAACCAAAAAAAAAAGTTTCAACAGAAACAGAATCAAAAGAGTGGTAATCTCAACAGAGACAAGCTAAGGGAGAAAAAACTAAAAAACATGATCTAAGACTATCTAAACCAGCAGAAAAGTGGTAAGATTTCCTTAAGTGTGGATAAGTAAATATAAACTATGCTTGTAAGATACTGAGTTCTGAGTTGGTAGTCCTTATTCAGCAAAAATATGCAAGAATATTGTGGCTTGGATTATTTTTCAAATTGGTGTAGTATTGGTGTAGTCACTGCTAGAGTTAAAATAAAAAGGTAAGAAGTGACAAAAAATACTTCATTGAGCAGAGCACTAAACAAATACACTTGTTATACAGGCTTCAAAGTAATATATGTAGGACACTTTATACAGTTCTGATTTTTTTAAAAAAGGCACAACTGGAGAAGGTGCAGAATAAAAGGAGCAGAAAAAAAATTCTGGTCAAACAGAATTAGAAATAAGTCTGCAGAGTGATTAGACAAAAAAGGGCCTAACTCCTCAATCCTTAAAAGTTAAGGATAAGAGAAAGGGGATAGGATCAACATTGGTCAAGTTAAGAAGCATAAATATAGAGTGAAACACAGAATGTTTACTAAATCTAGCATACACACAGAAACATACCCTATTAAAACGATTTCTTGAAAATGATTATAAAGTCAAAAAGACAGTTTATGAGACAGTAGTAGAAGCAGAGAAGGGAGTGAGCGGGGAGGACTGTGCTCTCAGAAAAGTAAAAATATACAATGTATAATTCCATTTTAAAACAAATTCTCCACAATATTTCTAACATTCATACAGTCTTTAATTTTGTCTTTCTTTTTTTTTTTTACAACTGAACTCCCAGTTTACTGGCTTAAGACCATGGAATTGGTCTCAACGTTATTTCATTTATAACATCTTCAATTCTTAGGACTCTTATTAACTCTTTAATTTTCTGTTTTCCAGTCATATTTATAAAAGAAAAGGGCAACAAAACATAGCATTCAAGTGAATGCCAAGACAGTTCTATACAGACTGCAAGAGCAATGCTGATAAAACTGAGCTGTTAAAATAATTAGAAGTGAATGTTTACAAACTATGTATGAAAATCTAAATCTGGCATAAAAATTTGGGATATCAGTGTATAAAACATATAAGTTTGAGTTGTTTATAAGTTGAATATGTCAACATACAAGAATTTCATGTACTACAACTATTCCAAAGCTTAGAGATGATAAAAATCAAGCACATTGCAAGTAGATTTACAGAACTATTTTTTCCCCTTAAGTGGTAGTACATGCTAAATATTTAGACAAATAAATGACTGATGTCTAACAGATATTTCAAATTTCTTTATTAGTACAGAGATTAAAAAGCAGAAAATAAAAGTCGTCTTCTAATCACATCCCATTCTCAGAAGTAAAGGTCAACATTTTCCACAAATTTCCTATCCATATGTACAGTGTATGAGATATGTATATATAAGTGAATCAGTAATGAAAACTATGATTTTGGAGAACATTAATATTCATTAGAGTGTTTATTACACATTCTTGTTTAAACTTAGAATAAATAAGCATATTACACATCTGGAAAGATATGCCAAGATCAATCTAAGTTTCAAGGTGGTGATGAACACACGGCATAAGAACAAACTTCTGATGCAAAGCAAACTGACCTACCTGTAAACCATTTCATTAGGAGCTGAGTCATCAAAGGCATAATCAAAGCGAAATGTCTGGTTTTCTAGGTACCTTGTTAAATCCACTTTCTGTTTTGGTTCATGTACCATCACAACATCTTTACTAGGGATTGTGATTACATCAAGATCTTTCATTTGAGTTTCTAAAAGAATAAATGAAAATCAATGCCCAGTAATTTTCACAGCACTTCATTAAAGTACAAAAATTACTTTAAGCAGTAAGAATTTAGATTAAAAAGTACTAAGTTCTATAAATATAAATATGCCATTCACTAAGACAATACTTCAACAACAAAGTAAAAAAGCCAAGATTCCTGTCAAGTAAGAACCAGGAATGGCAATGTTTCACAGAGCAATAACAAATCAACAGATCTTTTAAGTATAGAAATCTGCCTAACGGTCATATGTAAATGAAATGATTTACATTTAACTCGTCCAAACCAATCTGATTTCTGCTATTACCAAAATAAACAACAAACAGGACAAAATCAATCTTTCATCAGAGCTCAATAAGCATCATACCTTTTTTATTGAGTGGGCGTTTTCTTACACAAACACATATCCTATGTTCATCAATCTAGAAATAAAATATCTTATTTCAGTGATCATCAGTGGTATGTAAAACACTGAAAAGTCAATTATGTAATACTTCTTCCAGAGGTTTAGAAATTTACGCATAGTATAAATATGATAAGTGAGCTTAAGAACAAATTAGCTTACATAAATCTTAATATTTATCAGACATTATTTCTAAACTTCTGAGTATAATGGAAACACCACCATTTGGTAAACCATTAGGAAATAACTTTGTAGAGGGCACTACTATTCTTAGTAGCATCAGGTTCATGTTAAGAAGCTGCCTGATTCACTTCCAGATGTGCTGTATACAACAAAAGCAAAATTTCCTCCGAAGTGACATATTTTCAGATTGATCATGGGGAAAGTTATTGGCAAAGATAACTAACTACACATAAGTAACAAAATTCCCAGAAGGTTAATAAGCAAAATAATTTGAAAAATTTTATAAAACGTCAAGTCTTACACAAATATTTTTTTCATAAAACTTATTTTCCCAATACCTGTCTTTTAATGATAATTAACATAAAGCAGGGACTGGCAAAGAATGGCTTGCAGGCCTAATCTAGCCCACTATCTGCTTTTGTAAAGTTTTACTGAAACAGTCGCACCCATTCATTTATGGATTGTCTTATGGCTGCTGTCATACTACGAAGGCAGAATTGAGTAGTTGTAACAAAGACCACAAGGTTCACAAAGCCAAAAATATTTACCATCAGGTCCTTTTCAGAAAAAGTGTGCTAATCTCTGTCCTAAAGTATAAGCTCAGATGTAGTAGGTTAAACACATGGAGGGGTAGCAAGGACTAAAATACATGAAATGCAAATGTTATGCAGAGCAACTCTATCAAATCCTATATATCTGCCTAACACAAATGTATTTTGTGTACCCAATACGTTCTGTATATGTTAGGTCAGATGGATTATTTTTCATAAGTAGCAATTACTCACAGAAGTATTGTCTGTCCAACAAATTCTCATTCTTCAACAGGAAAGGAAGTGAGTACTAAGATAGGAGAATATTTTTCCAGCACTAGATTTCTGGTCTACTGCAGTCCTCAACAAGCATCACTTATTGTTAAAAGCCAGAATAACATTTATTTAAAATAACTAACTAATAGTAAATTGGAATGACAGTGGGATCTATAGCCCAAGCCAAAGAGGAAATAAGCGTGAAACTGAGATCAAAGTATAAGTGATGGTCAGAAAGCAAACAGGGTCCTCTGCCATCACTCCTCTAGCTGCTGCTCTGCCCCACCACAGACAGGGTGGCTTTGCTCCCTAAATGGACATCTCTGTGGGAAGCATGTCTTGATACATCGAATTATGCGAGATAAGCATAAACGTGATTTCTTGATTTTCTTCTTAAAACATGGGGAATGAGCACCCACAAAGTGAAGAAAAACTACATAGCTAAATACACTATTAATTTAGTGGGTATCAAACATATTTTTATTTACAGCATAAAAAGTTGTAGAGCAATAGTTTACAAAGAATCTTACAGGATCTGCTGTTGTTAATGGTCTATAATCCAAACTTCCTCTAAAGTCTCTGATCATACACATAATTTCATAATTTGGGTTTGTAGCATCAACATCCTACAAGAAGACAGAATTCACCATTTATTATAATTACAATAATGTGGTTATCTGTATATTTATGCTATATATAGTTTGAAAATTAAAACTTAAACTAAATGATTGTATCACTTGTCATAGCCAAGCCCAAACTCAAACTGGAGATGGTACATAATTTCGTTTGAGAGTTTAGGATTACTAATATGTCCAGGAATCACTTTCATATTAAAAACACAATTCTCTTAGTCTACATGCATTCTGTTAACTCCAAACCAAACACTCATCATTAAAGCCACTCTGGACCTATTACAAAAATTCATCTGTTGTACATCTACCTTAATTATCCTAGAAAAAGGAGCAAAAGAGAAATACTGCTCATCTTAAACACTGATAAAGAACTCTGGAAAAACTGAAATTCTGGAAAAACTCATTTCATCAAATTCTTCCCAATTCTTAATCCAGTGTTTCAGCAAAGTAGAAATATGGATTCATTTATGTTCATTTCCTATTTCTGTTGACTCTCTAAAATAGACTAAAGCATGGAAAAACAGCCCCAAATTGATAGGACATAGAATTTAAAGGATTCAAAAGTCAACATAATACTTTAAATCTTTAAAATCCAAATTACTGAATGCTGACTGCAATATATTTTTTGGCTTCAAAACTGAAAAAATTCAGATTAAAATACAAATAGCAATAATTAACAACCTCTCCTAGCCATGAGTCATAAATTATGGAATATTCTAAGAAGTCAGATTTTTTTCACATACCATATACAGATTTGCTTTGAATGTAATTTCAAAACCATTTAATGAAACTTACTTTCAATTAACCTTTTCCTAGAAATAATACCAACTAGGTCAGTAGAGAAACAAAATGTAAAGTGAGAACTGAGTGAAAATATTATGAAGTACCCACAAGAAACACCAGGTGGCATCCGTGCTAAGTGTCAGAAAAGCTATCTGTTTTGTGTTATTCATTTATTTCAAAACCCAACTGGTCACTCTCAGGTTACTTTCAAACATAAGCTAATTTATTCAGACTGACTATTACACTGGTTCCACAATTCCACAATACAACATCACTATGACTAAGGGCACTCGAACATACCCCTACATAAAAAAACCAATCCTAATATTTTATTACAGGAAACAAGTTATGAGAATATAATAGATCCAAAACAAGCACAATGGAGGAGTTCTGTGTACAATAACAGAATTTCTCCTAGATGAAGACCTGTAGAGAGAGAAAAGACCAGTCCTCTATGCAATTTTTCACTGCCAGTAAACAGTTTGCTACCATGAGAACATGAGAGGGGCACAACAGAGATACATTCTCGATATCTAGTGAAAAACAAAACACAAGCAATTTCCCCCTTTTTGTTGTGATACGTTGAAATTATTAACCATTGGAAAACAATAACAAAATTTATAGTATAAGCATTTATTTTAACTGGATATTTTTCTGAATGTATTTTTGAGCTCTTAAAAACTCAAAATCCTATTATTTTTGAACGTTATATGCATTAGAATTCTGTAACACAATGGCTTATTATTAAAAATGGAACAAACTTTAGGACTAATACATACCTAAAATATGAAAAGTACATGTAGGAAAAGTCTGTTATGATAACTTATTTTCACAAGAGTTTGTACTATTCCTCAATATCAATTTAAGGAACTATATTGAAATCTTTAAATGAATGCCTCAACTATTTTTTCATAAGCTAATCACTTTCACAGTCTAATCTTCAGTTGGTGCATAAACTACTTGTATGTTTCTATTACAAACCTGGGCTCTCTTTTCTCTCAGTTCTTGCTGTTGTAGTCTCCTTTTTTCTCGTTTTTCCTGTAATTTTTCTACTTCTTTCACACAATTAGATTTTCTACGTGCTGAAAGAAAAAGACGAGTTGTAGAAGTACAGTTTTCTTTTTAGAGTACTGTACTTACACACAAAAATTTTATGTATAATTTTACCACATACACCAAAAAAAGGTACACAGTGACAAAGCATGCCTATGATAACTATGTGAACTTTACTATGAGCTGCTTTAACAAAACTAGGAACAGGACAATAAACAAGTAAGAGTCAAGAAAAATGACTCTAACATATTGATACATGTCATCTCTTGGTTTAGAATCACAGATCTTTGAATTGGAAAGAATCAATAAGTACAAAAATTTCTTCAACATCTGTCAAATTATCATCTGGAGAGAATTTTTAATTCAAAGCAACTAAAACCTTGTTATAATTTTATATTTACAAAACTTTTTCCCTCCAAAATACACATATAAAAACCCAATTAACAGACTAAACTAACAACAAAAAAAATAATTTTCCACAGTGGTAAATGAAATCTGCGATCAAGTTTGTAATTAGACCGTTTACCATTTGGGGACTTATAAGGACGACCAAGAGAGAATACATGTATGCCTAAAATGACTAATCCTTGATACATGATTTACATACAAGGGGGTCCAAATTCCTTTTTTGCAGCTTGAACTGGAGATATATCTGAAACACTACCATTCTGTTGTGCAGAGGAAGACTGCTCAGGAAGCTGACTAGGCCGTGCACGTGCAGAACCAACCACTGTAAGTAAAACAAAATTTTTAAATTCAGACTGAAAATTAGTAAAGGAGAATTTTGGTAAAAAGAACAGCGATATATCAAAATAACTGATACTTAAAGTTGCATTAGCAAATTGCCAGGTTTTCTACTTACAGGTGCATAAAAAGAATATCTAATAATCAATTCTGTCCAATAAACTGACAAGCTAAGAGCCTTTCAAAGTAATATGTGCAGACTTAGGTAATTTTAGCTACAAAACTCATTCTGAATAATTTATATAAAAACCAAAGGCAAGCTTGATTTTTAATAATCGTTTAAAAAATCTAAGTGCAAAATATGAATTTTAAATGCATTCTCATTTTGAAAAATTTACACAATTCAGAAGTACATAAAGTAAAGCCTTGAGTCCTTCAACCCTCCCTGTATTACAAATCCCACTCTTTGCTCCTCAAATATGCAAATTGTCAGCAGGGAATTTCCCACCACGAATGTTATAAAAGTGGAAAAAGGAATACAAAGTTAAATACAATATCACATTTTATAAAGAAACATCAATTTTCACAAGACTCAAAGGATAGTGATTAAAAGTGGACCTCCCCTCTGCCTTCAATCTCTCCTCTAATAACTATGTCCACCCTGCCTCACCATCCACCCATAGAGAGAAACATCGCTATTAGAAAGGACGTTCTGAACTGCTGAATAGTAGAAAAAGAATTAAATACACTTTATATCTCCTGGCTGAGAATATACAGAAGATCTTCAATTAACTACAATTTATACTTGTTCGATTTTTCTTTAGCCGACTCCAAAGCTACGCATAACCCCTTTTAGAAGACTGTTCACCAGAAAATCATGCAGAACATTGTGATGATTAAATTTACCCTTATCAAATCAAGCAAGTGACTGCTTCCCCATTCCTTTCTTTCTCATAATACTCTCCTCAAATCTGAAAAGTTATTGGGTAAATGAGACGAATCAAAAATTGCATATATCATGGAGTTTCATATTCATCACATACCTTTATAAATCATTTTTTGATATTATTGTATTAGGAAATAAAGAAGATACTGATCTTAAAATTAGCCATGTAGGAAGACCCAAGTGCCCATCAAGGGATGAGTGGATAAAGAAGATGTGGTATATATATACAACGGAACACTACTCAACCATAAAAAGGACAAAATTGTCTCATTTGCAACAACATGGATGGACCTTGAGGGTATTATGCTAAGCAAAATAAGCCAGACAGAGAAAGACAAACACCGCATGATTTCACTCATATGCAAAAGATAAACAAACACATGTACAAAGCAGATTAGTGGTTACCAGAGGGGAAGGGAGTTGGGGGGTGGGCATAAAGGGTAAAGGGGCACATATATACAGTGACTGACAAATAATAATGTACAACTGAAATTTCACAATGTTATAAACTATTATGGCCTCAATAAAAAAAATTAGCCACATAAAGTTTAAATGAATAATAATGCTAAGGGTAATATTTTACTTTTGATTTACCTTATCAGAGCCATACTAAAAAGTCAATAGGAAGAACTAATAGGTAAATTTTTACTTTACCTCTATTATCTCTTGGAGGAGGCTCATTCTTAATAGAAGCCACAGTCCGTCGATTCTATAAAAGAGAAAATGTTCATCTTACTTTCTCTTCTCTCTTTACTCCTCATGTACATGTCATAATCAGCTTCCTTTAAATAAAAGTATGTGGATATACAATATAAAACTAAATGGAGAAAAACTACAAATAATCTTCTAGTGAATTATTACTCACGCTATCAATATTCTAGTTTCTTTATATGAGTATTCCTCCCCCGACCCTGCAAAAATATTTAGGAATTAGGCACTGCTCTAACGACTTTATATGTACTGATTCATTTAATCTTCACAATAATGCTGTGAGGTCATTATTATTGCTATTCTGGTTTCACAGATGAGGAAAGTGAAGTAAACAAAAGTTAAGTAATTTCATGAAAGTGTGTATTTTTAATCATCATGCTACCCTGCCAAAACTAAGTAATACGTTTCATCTTTGGACATCAGGGGGTTAATAATAAAACATTAGCTTTAAGTAACTTACGACCCATTGTTAAAATGCAACATCAAAATACTATGAAACGCACACCATCAGTTAAACTGAAAGGTTTCATTAGACTCTCCAAGACACTGACTCAGCATAGCTTAGGGTAGCAAATTTTTGGTCCTATTATTTATCTACCAAGACTTCATTTTATTTACCTGAAAAAAGACATCAAATAATGCAGTTGTTCTCAATGCTAATGTACATTCAAATCAGATGGGTACTATTAAAAAAGGATATTGATTGGCCTCCCTTTGGATAAAATAAAACAATCTCTGGAAATCGGCCTAGGAATCAGTATTTTAAAAAATTCTCCAGGTCATTCTAATGCACAGCAAAGGCTGCTAATGATATATCAAGAAGAATAAACTATGAAGATCCTTCAAGGTGGTGAAGGCAAATATGAAAAAGTTGGTTTCTAAGTGGTAACTGATAACCCTGAAGTAGTGACTCTCAATAGCTGAAATCACATGAACTAACAATCTGCATGGTTTAAAAAGTAGAATGTTTTGCTGATATTGTTAAGCATATTTGGATGCTTATATATGTCTTCCCTGCACAACAGCAAGTTCCTATAGGGGTACAGTCATGTCATATTCATCTTTGTAGATGACAGAATCAATAATGTAGAAAAATCAACAAATGCTTGTTGGATTGAAAACAAAAAATTGAAGATTCAACAACTTTAAGGGACTAATTGGTTTAAAAAGAGCTATATTTTGATACAAAGTTTTAACAGTGAGAAGTTTCAAAAGAAAGGAAGAATTATCTTCTAAAATAATAAAAATAACATGCCTTTCATATTTTGTAAAGGTTAACTGTTAGGGAGGATATACTACGACTTTAAAGTTCATCTTCACAGATAATATAGAAGTAGTTCAACTACACTCTATCATTTCCCATCTTTAATAAACAAATAGCAGAATTACTATTTCAAAAGACTATCAGAGTAGGAATTTATTATGACTAATAAACAGTCACTCTTTCTTTATCAATGTCATATGTATTCACTCAACAAACTGACAAGCAAATGGCTTCGACTCATATCTCCTGAGAAGCTATTAGTCTTAGGAAAAATCCTAATCAGGCAAGGAATTTCTAGGATCTTATCTAATGATTGTCATAACTGTGAATTAAAACAACCTCAATCCTTGAAAGTATGTGTGTATATATATGCATGTGGATGGCAGAAAGAACTAAGGGTTTTTTAAAGAAAGCAAACTAATTTTAAAACATGCTCTTTACAGCTTGCCAATTTCAAACCAGAATACACACACACACACACACACACACACACACACAGAGCCTGCTCTGAATTTTCACCACTAACCTTTACAATTTTGTTTACTTTGGCTGAGGATGTTGGAGGTGGAGGTGTTTCTGGACTGGGCTCAATTTCCTCATCAGGTACAAGGTCAGGGTTAAGTGAAAAGATGCTCTCCAGGTCGATCTGTTTTAAAAAACACATATATTTGAGAGTGTATCTTGACAATTAACCTTTTATTTTTCAAATAAATTTACAGAGAGATAATGTTAAATGATTCCAGCCTAATGAATGGTATTGCCTTGAAAACTAAATTGTCTAGAATTATAACCCATGTATATTTTAAAAAATCTCTTAAGATAACATTTTCTGGTCTTGATTATATGTCCAATTTCATAAGATATGCAGGAAGAATCTACCTTTTCTTGATGAAATTATTCAATGATTTGAGTTTTTCAAGGAATGATAAAGAATACATGCACTATATAAAAATTAAATACTTTTGTTTTGTCTTATATTCAGAATCTTGATTGTAGGACTAGAAATAAAACTTAACCCAGTGATCACACCTCTTTGCCTTTCGTGTCTCCATTCTCTATCCATTCAACAGTTACACTTTCATTATCTTCATTTAAAGATGTTACCATTGCTTGATGTATTCGGCCTAAATGGGAATAAAACACACATTTTTAAAATTATAGCATTCCTAAAACTTTCAAAAAGACTATGATACTACTTTTCTTACAAAGGATTTCCACAAACTCTCAGGATTAGAGAATGAGCTTTGTTCATGGAACCATAAATCAATCTGCTACTTGTCAAGACCAGGAACTCAAGAAACTGAATTAGACTGAAAGTTTATTTTCAGTATACACAATAAATGGTTACACACTGGCATGGAATGCCTGAAATTTTATACTCTTAAAGAGTTCTAATTATTAGAAAGTTTCCTTACTATGAGCCAACAATGACTCTGTAGAACACAGAATATTTATAAAGCAATTTTTAATACTATATTGATATAAAAATCACTATCATATACTGTACAAATTGATAATATTACTTTAAAATTGAGAAAAGGAATGAGTCCAAAAATGTTGAGAAATGCTAATCTAAAACATTCTCTTTCTGTACGTTGCCTATCCAAACCCATTCTACTCCTTGCTTCATCTGACAACTCCAGTACTTACCACCTACAGAGAGAGGACATTATACTATATAATATATTAGACTTGTTTTCCCTCTCTTAAAATATTGTGAATCTTACCTATTAATACTTAATAAATATAATTTTTAATTATTACATAATATTCCACTATGTTTATCACAACTTATTTAATACCTATTGATGGTGACTTAAGTTATATGAAGTTTTCTTATTATTATAAACATTGCAACAAATACTGCTGCACATTTGTCATTACGTACCTGTCAGAGTATTTCTTTGGGACAAATTCCCAGAAGCAGATCAGTAAGTTTTATATATGTATGTATGCGTTTGTATGCATGTGTGTCTATTTATATATTTTTTTATTTCATGTTTTATCATTTTAACTTACTTCACCCACCCATTATTAGTCAAGTGAGGAGAGAAAGTATTTGTCATATATCTGCATTTCAATATTACCTAGTAAAATGATGAACATATGGAATTTTCCTATGTATTTCTTAAATGAAATCCTTAGGGCATCTATAATTTACCCTAGCTCTTTAAATATCTAAAAAAGCTACAGCTCTTAAATATCTAAAAAAACCCAGATATATAGTATATAAAACAATGTTACTGTAATAACGAGGCATACAATATATTTAAAGAAAATACCGATACTCATTATTTTTATAAGTATTATTGTTTATACATGACTATCAATCACTCTCTTTTCTATATGGGCTCATATAAAAATCTGAAGAAGTAATAAATGAATATAATCTTGTTAAAAATTCAAATATTGAAGATATAAGTACTCTCAAGTGATATACTTGTGCTTTTTTTAAAACTAAAATATATACTGGCAATCTTTCCATGACAGCATTATAGACCAACATATTAATTTTAACAACTGCATAGCATTCCATAAAAGGAACATATCACAATTTAACTATTTCTTTACTAAGAGTAATTTCAATTATCTCCAATAGTTTGCCATTAAAAGAGGTTGCACTGAGTATCTGTACATAGGTGTGAACATTTTCATAAATAAAATTTCTAGAAGCAGAATTAATGGGTCAAGGAAACCGAAATTTTGCTAAATAATCCAAAATTGCCCTCCATTTACATTCCCACCAACAATGCAACCTATTCCTCCACACCCTAATCAACAGTGAGAATTACTAATTTAAAAACTTTTACCAATCTCAAAGCCAGTTCTTTCCTTCAGCTAATAATTTCTAAGCATGTATATGTCAGAGACTGGCTCATTTACTCCATATTGGTTCATTTCACATAACAAATATACCTATGAAGTAGATATCTCCATTTTTAAAATGAGGAAACTGAAGCTCAAAGTTAGACAGCTAATGAGCAGCATGGATTTGAACCTTGGTCAGATGCAAAAGCACTTGCTATTACCACTAAACTTCTCTGCTCCCTTAAATTAAGCTGATGAAGCAGAAGCCTATGTGGCTTAAATTCCAAACACCTCTGTAAAAATTTATAAACTGTAGCATAGCACAACTCTCACCGTGCACCAAAAACTCCTAGGGAGCTTTTACAAAACAAAATGATGATGCCTGAGTCTTATCCCCCAGATAATGAGTCATTTCTTACCAATTACACTGCAATCCCCTTGGCAAGCCACAAATGCCTTAATCTTGGATTATTGCAATTCTCTCCCAACTAGTCTCCCTGCTTTTACTCTATCTTCCTTTCTGTCTACTCTCCATAGAACAGCCTGAATATTCCTGGTACAAACTACGTCAGATTATATTACTCCTTTGCTCAAAACCTTCCAGCAGCTACCCATCTCACACAGAGTAAAAGCCAAAGTCCTTCCAACAGCCTTTGAGTGACCTACATAGCAAGACCCTACATAACCTGACCCCTCATTATCTCTGTGACCTCATTCATCCCTGACTATGGTAGTTCTCCATTTACTGACTGATTCCTATCTCATACAATACTCCCCCTGGCCCCCAAAAAGTTCTAGATGGTTCAAGGACTTAAATGTGAAGACAATGTAAAAGCAACTGAGTAAATAGTGGTGCCATTTACTGAGGTAAGTGGACATTAGAGAAGAAGCAGGTGTTGGGGGCTGGAGGGAAATGATGAGCTGGAAAATACTGGCAAGATTCAAAGGAGAGGCTTAAAAAAGGGAAATGAGATAACCCTCACACAATTTGATTTGGACAGAAATTAGGTAACTAACCAGTAGAAGTGGTATGTGTCAGTTGGATCCTCTAGGAAGCAGATGTTGAGACAAAAGGACGAGAGGTTCATTGTGAAAGATAAAAGGAGGAAACAGGATGGAGCATGGAAAGTTTTCAGACCATGATGCAGATCTGAATGCTGTGAAGGAAAAGGTATATAAAGCAGGATTGCGCAGAGAAAGCCTCAGACCTTGATGCAGATCTGACAAAGCCTTGGCCAAGCCAGCAGCGAGCTGCAGAGCAAAGACTGCCCATTAGAGAAGGCCCACACTGACCAAAATGGAAATACCCTAGTACCCACACCATCTTCAATCACCAGCTGGATGTTTCCCAGGAAACGCAAGGCCTCAGCTCAAAAGCTAAGGAGTCTGAAGATATTAAGAGCTAGAGGCTGTCAGCTAAATGCACTCCCTGGAGCTGAAGGAGAAGTTTTTTCTTAAAGGGAGATCCAAGCAGTGCATCTACATGGTTGCCACAGGATATGAAAAAGAGAGAGATTGAGTTTAATTGGTCGTGGAAGTGGAGAGTGGACCCCAGAGAGCCATGAGCTGCTCTGCTGGTCACCATCACAATCTAGGAGGAGCTACCAGTGCTTGCATTAAGCCTCACATTTATCAGCATCTCCACAACATGAGTAGTGAGGCTGAGACCCAGCAGCCACTCTCCCCACCACCCCACCACCCCTGGGAGCCTCACAACAGTAATTCCCGCTGGTGAGGACAAGATTACTGCAACAAAGGTTTTGGGAAAAGTGAAGCAGTTTAACATAAGACATTGATAAGACTTCATCAATAGGAAATTACACCAAAGAAGATGTATTTGAACACCAGACTACCATAAAAACTTCCAGCAGGAAACAGAGAGGCTGTGGTTGAGGTTGTTGAAGAAAAAAGTACAGATGGGGTCTCCATGCAATTACCTACAGAATTACCCCAAAAATGAGAATGAGGAAAAGCCTGTACATGTTTCAAGACCTACACCAAGAATCCTCCTGTTAGGCATCTTCCACAGTATTCCCACCTTCCTGAGAAGGGAGGAATGACATAGTGTACTGATAACTAGGTGTGTGAGAAAAGGCAGACCAGTAGAACAAAATCTGTATTAGTACTTATAGATCATAATTTCACAGGGACCTTAATCTCCAAAGACCTCCTAGAGACACAGCAATGAAGAGGATAAAGAAATTCAAGGAGATAACACCCAGTATCAGCAGTCTTCTCAACATTGGTACCTCCACAACTTCAATTACCAATGCAGACACCCAGAAAGCCTTAAGCCACAAGTTATCAGAGTCAAAAACAGCTGATCTGCCAGTTATGACTAAGCTCTAGAAGTTTAGTAGGGCAAGATTGAGAAAATGTTGGCTTATCTCTACCATGGTCCAGTTTACTCACCCAATGAGAAGAAATGAATATGAAATTCCAGTAACAAGAAATGAATAGAAAGATGGAGTTGAATGAATGAAGTCTTAAGGGTGGCTTTTTGTGGGTGGATCAGATAATTAGAAATATCTGCAGTACCTGTGCAGCATGGGGTTTTTATCATTTTTCCCAGATGTCTCTAAAAAAATTTTTTTAAGCCTGACTTTTCCCAATATGCCTTTAAAGGGTTTTTTTTTTTTAAGAATTTATATATAGTTCAATTGAGATACTCAAATACCTCATTTTTAACTGTAATAAAAATCTACAATTTCATTTTTTCCAAAGTCAAATAATAAGCACCTGCTAACAAAGGTGTTAAGTAATAAAAATATATGATATTTTTGATATATATGAAGTTTTTCAAAGGAAAAGATCATTATGATAGTGATAACAAATAGGTATAATAGGCAAGTTTTGAGCCTGGATGACTGGGAAAATGATGGCACTAATGGCAGAACAATAAAATACTTTATCCTAAGTCTCAGTTGTTAAGAGAGATCATGCAACGAGCGTTAATAAGACAACTACAGATATAGAACTACAGCTCAAAGACAAATCAGGGTTGGAAATTTCTTCCCCCAGAACCTGAGTCAATATGCCTACATGGCCCTCCAAATACCATCCCATTTCTCTGGTTGGAGAAAATTCCTGTGCTCCATTCCTCACTAACTCATCGCCCTTTGACTCTCTGATTCTTCATTTACTCTTCTGTGAATTATATTATATATACTTCTACATTTAAAAAATAGAGCAAACACCTATGTATCCACCACCAGCCTGGTTAAGAAACAATACCTTTGAAACCCCTTATGTCCCCCTCCCTAAGTGAATCTCCCTTTCTCTCTTTTCCCTCCACCAGAAGTAACCACTATCATGATATTTGAGATAATCATACTGTGGCTTTTCTTTATAGTTTTGTCACTTATAAACGTAACACTAAAAAATCTAAACAGTTTGCCTATTTTTAAACTGTATATAAATGGACTGACACTACTTTAAGACTCGTTTCTTTTGCACAACCACTTTTCCAAGATTCATGTTGTTATATATAACTGTAGTTCACTCATCTTCACTACACATGAATATGCCAAAATTTATCTATTCTGCTGTTGATGGACATTTGTTTTTATGTGTTTGCTGTTAGGAACAACGGCGCTGTAGGCATTCTTATACAAATGTACTAATACAAATATGCAAGAATTTCTCTGGGATATATAATAAAAGAAGAAATACAATGTATGCACATATATAACTTTTCTAGTAAGTGCTACGTTTCCTATAGTGGCTATACCTACAATGATTTGTAATCCCACTAGCAATTACTTCACATCCACAACAATACTTCATATTTGTCACATTTACTGTATCATTTGTGGTTCTAATTTCTCTGACTTAATGAGGCTGTGCCTATTTTCGTGTTTGTTAGTCCATCAGGCCTTTCATGTGTTTGTCTTTTTCTTATTACTTCTCTACAGAAATTCTCTCTGTGTTCTTGGTATTAATCTTCTGTTAAGTGTGCTGCAAATATTTTCTCCAAAGTTGTGGTTTATCTCTTCACTTTCTTTATCGTGTCTTTTGACGAATTTAAGTTCTTAATTTTAATGTAGGCAAATACGTATTTCTCAATTACGATTTTCTATGTCATGAAATTCTTCCTGAGACCCAGGTCATTAACAGAGTTTCTTACATTTTCTTCCTAAAGTTTTACAAAGCCTTTTATATTCAGGACAGTGATCTACTGTCGTTTTGATCTTTGTGGATGGTAATACAACTTCCGTTTTTCCCCCCATGGAAAACAATTTGTTCTAGTGCCATTTCCTGAAAAGCCCTTCCTTCTCCTATTTATCTGCAATACTACCTGTGAAATTTCATGCATGTGTCTATGTCTTTATGCCTGAACCCAAATTACACTGTCTTAATTATTGTTACAGCTTTGCAATAAGTCTTGCCATCCGGTGAAATAAGCCTCCTGCCTTATTGTTCTTTAAGTTTCTTTGATCTTTTTAGCCTTCTGCATGTCTGTATAAATTTTAGAATCAGCTTGCCAAGTTCCAAAAATTAAATAAACAATAAAATAGACCCACCTATTAGAATTCTGATTGGAATTGCATTGAATATGCTGTTTTGGATTTTTACATTATGATCAAGGGTAATACAGGGGAGTATTCCTTTCTCATACCAACCTTATTCAGGAATAGTTAGCGTAAAATTAGAATTATTTGACCCTTGAGTGTGTGGTAGGCACTGGTTAAAACCATTGTGGCTTAAGGTTTTATTTGTGAGAAGATTCAATTTCCTTAATAATTATAGGATTACCGTAGTTTTCTATTCTTGACAGTTTTGGTAATTATATTTTTCTAGGAGATTTGTATAAGTTTTCACATTTTGGCAATAAAGTTATTCATAATTATGTTGAAAGCCTGCGGCATCTGTAATGATACTTCTTCATTCCTAATTTTTCAACCTTTTGTCTTGATAAATCTCACCTGAGATTTGTCAATTTTATTCATCTTTTCCAAGAACAACTGTTGGTTTTGTTGAGTCCTTTTATTATGTGTTATTAAATACTTAATTATTGGTCTTATCATTATTTCATTATTTCAACCTACTTTGGACATATTTTGTTGGGTTATTTTTTCTTAAATTCTTAAGATGGATGTTTAGCTCGTTCATCTTTATCCTTTCTTTTTTCCGCATATACAATTAAAGCTACACATTTCTCTCCAAGAACTGCTTTAGCAGCATCTTAATAATTTTTATATGTAGTATTTTTGTTACTGTTCAGTTCAAACTATTTTCTAATTTTCTTTATGATTCTTTGACTCTAGGTAGCCTGTTAATTATTTCTAAAGGTAAGACACCTGACCAACCAGAACAGACAACGTCACAAATAATTGGTATGACTTCCCCAGTGAACAGTGGTTGAGTATCACCCCTGTATTTCTACCTTAATTGCACTGGACTGCCTACCTTGGAGGAAAATTTTCTATAAACCTAGCTCCAGGGAGCAAATCAGGAGCAATTTTTTATCAACATCTTTAAAGAAGAGTGACACAAGTCACTGTCTTCAAACAATGAACTTGACTCTGTTTTTTATTTTTTATTTTCTGTGGGTTTTTTTGGCTGAGGAAGACTGGCCCTGAGAGAACATCTGTGCCCATCTTCCTCTATTTTGTATGTGGGAAGCACGGCTTGATAAGTGGTGTGTAGGTCTGTGCGTAGGATCCAGGCCGGTGGACCCTGGGCCACCAAAGCATAGCACGCAAACTTAACCACTGCGCCTCTCTGTTTTTTTAATCCTCCCATCATCCGATAGCAGTCAAACTTTTGCCATCCTTGCCTGCTCAGCCTCACCCATCCCTGAGTATTTCTGATCCATTTCTGCTCCATGGTGATATCTTATTCTGGAGCTCAACTACGCCTTCTTGATTTTCTCTTATGAATCTGGGGCAGAAGGATGTCAATATGTGAACTTTATTGTACTATTTTGACCAGAAGTCCCAATCCATCTTTAAGTCACACATCATATTTACAGAAAATGGGAGTCAGATTTGAAAACTGTAAGTTCACATTATATAAAACCAACATTATATAAATTAATTATAACCGTTAGTTTCAAGATTATGATTTTTTGAAAGTTAAAAATCTAAAGACCTATTTAAAAGTTTTCAGCTTTATTCCAACCTACTTGTAAAGATAAATTATGGTATAGAGAATGTCATCTCTTGAGAGTGAAGTAAAAAAATACTTGCAAAGAATTTGGAGAAGTACGGGCAAATCCTGCTGAACATCTCAGCAATTATTTTCCCAGTAGAACACCTCTTGGTTTTTAACACCCAAACTTCGCAAAACTTCTTTCTTAATGCAAGATATTTTGGCCAATGTTTATATGTGAAAAGATTTATATTTGTATATGCCAAAACTCAATTTGCATTTTAAACAAGAGTGTCCAAGAAAAATTCCAAGTTACACTCCAAATATAATTGATAGACGGTCAGAACATACAAAAGCATACCAAGTAGCAAGTGATAACAAAATATAGGCACAGGATGATGTCTGCATCATACTCCGTGTGAGCCATTTTCTGACACTGTGTGGTTGCCCTGAATGTATTTCCACACCTTCTATCTATTTAGTCTTTGTTTTGCCTAGTGTTGAATGAGTCCCAAAGTATTTAAGAAAATGTTCAAAGAAACTCCTGGGGATAGGCAAAAAGCAATTATGACGGAAGAAAAGATTTTACTACATATAAAACTGATTTGTTGCCCTTATTTATTGTTTGTTAAACATAATAGTATTACAGTTACATTTTTGAAAATAGTTGGGGTTTGGGTTGATAATTAACACTGCAATTTTTTCCCATTTAAATAAAGGGAATGAGCATTTTCACACACAATATCTGATTTTTAGAAACAGATCACTGACTTTAGGTGGAAGGTGACTGTGTATTGTTTAAAATCAGGAAGCTCATAGGTTTCTGTTATTGAGACCTTTAGACTTTTAAATATAATTAAATCATATGAAAACCACAGTAATTCTAAGAAGGAAAAAATCAGTTTATATTTGACCATTTTTAACCCAAAAAAACGGCAATTTCATATGATTCAACCTAAGAGAAATGTAAATTTCACCCCAAATTTAGATGTCGGGATAATTTATAAAAATATTACCTGCTATATCAAATAATATAAATATACAAAATATTTGAAATCATAATCTTTCTTTCAAAGCCATTTTATGTTCGGTTCATTTCAAGAAATATCTTTATATCATTTAAGTCTCAACTTTTTGTTATGGTGAAATCAGAGGGAAAATAGTTCAGATCTCAACTGTTTAATATCTGTTAGTAAATATTAAGACAAGTGATTTTTTAAAAAGAAAAAAACCACAAATGACTGAACAGAAGAACAAACACCTGAATTCAAGCCATTTTTGCCCCAATGAACAAAAATAACAAATACATGGATTCTATATTTCAGGACCTTCTAATCTTTAAAATTAAGATTGTTGCTTAAGATTGCTATTAGTTCTAGTTAACTTGCCATAAAATCTCATATATTTAATGAGTTGTCAAAAACAAGTTCTACATGTTGACAATTGCCTTTTGGTCTTTGAAAACAGGATCCTATTATATGTTTCCTAGTTCCACAGCTGAATCCACAGCAGCTGTGAGGCTAAGAAATGCCAGCAACTAATTAGGCTGGCATAAACCTTGTCTAGCACATGAAAGTATAATTTGGTTGCAAATGCAGAAGATAAGAGCCAAAATAAAACAGCCAAGAATACTAATAAAACATCATTACAAGCACTTAAAAATCTGAATATTTAAAATGCTAACAAAAATATATATTTTATTAAAAAGAGACAGTGGTAGAATATTTGGAAAAAGATGAAAAGGTAACAATCAATTCTTTTCAGATTCACACTATTTTTAAAAAGGTTGCAGCTGTTTCTGACATACCTAAGATTATAAATTCTATGTTTTCTTTCTATTTCTAATTACCCTAATCATAGAGTTGAGGTGTACATGAGCCTACATGTGACAAGTCTCCCCAAAAAGTAGACATTACTTTTATCAGTTCTTCTTGAGCTGTTTTGATGAAATTTTCTTTTCATACTTCTAAAAGAGTAAGACCTTGAAGGCTGGTGTGGTGGTGTAGCAGTTAAATTCGTGTGCTCCACTTTGGCGACCTAGGGTTCACAGGTTAGGATCCCCAGCATGGACCTACATACTGGTCATCAAGCCATGCTGTGGCGACATCCCGCATATAAAATAGAGGAAGATTGGCACAGATGTTAGCTCAGCAACAATCTTCCTCATGCAAAAGGAAGACTGGCAACAGATGTTAGCTCAGGGCCAGTCTTCCTTACCAAAATAAAATAAACCAAACCATGTAAGAATAAGACAACTAAAATGATTAGTAAAAATAAAACTTGAATTATAAGATTGTTTATAATGACAATTTCCAAGCCCTATGAAGTTGTTACAATCTACTGTTTTTGTTTAAAGTTTGATTAACTTAAAAATATAGCAAAAATTAATGCTTTGTAAATATCACTAGCTAAAAATATTATTTAAAAAATTTTTACACAAACTTTGAAAAAACTAGTGGTCATTGGTCATTCACATGTATATAGCCATGTAATGAAAATTAATATAAAAGTTTAGCTTATATATGCTAATAAATTAAAATATATAGTCTCTAGTGTATTTATTCTTGATAAAACCTCTAGTAACCTCGTTAATTTTCAATCAGAATACCAATGCATAATTTGAAAGGCTCTTTTTTCACTGACTTGAAAAACTGGTAAGAACATGTAGTTTTCTACTCCTGTACTTTTGCAAAAGCAGGGACTAAGAGGAAAAGCAAGCATAAATATCCATTCTCAGAAGAACAAAGAAGTAAATACTAACCTGAATTATAAAATCACACATTCAAAACAAATGCTTGGGGTGCCAGCCTGGTGGCATAGTGGTTAAGTTCCCATGTTCAGCTTTGGTGGCCTGGGGTTCACCAGTCAGAATCCCAGGTTCGGACTCACGCACCGCTTATCAAGCCATGCTGTGGCAGGCGTCCCACATATAAAGTAGAGGAAGATGGGCATGGATGTTAGCTCAGAGCCAATCTTCCTGAGCATAAAGAGAATTGGTGGAGGACGTTAGCTCAGGGCTAATCTTCCTCAAAAAGCGAAAAAAAACAAGTGCTTGGCAGAATAATGCTTCCAGAGGGTGAGTAAAATACATATGCTTACTCAAAGTAGTTGGTAAACAGATATCTGAAAGAAGCACTTTATTCTAAGTCAGTTCCTACCAGAAGAGAATCCTGATAAATTAAAACACACTGACCTCAAAACTTTTTCGACTTCATATCATGTGGTTGATTACAATCTCTTAAATAGGTTTCTTATTTTTTCTTAAATTTTGTATAAAACATTGATTCCGGCAAAATAAATCAATTGTATATTGCATTATAAGAACCAAGTGCTAGTGTAGAATGAAAATTCAAAAATTTGAGTGCATCCTGTTTACAATAGCCAAGACGTGGAAGCAACCTAAGTGCCCATCAACAGACGAATGGATAAAGAAGATGTGGTACATATATACAATGGAATACTACTCAGCTGCAAAACAGAACAAAATCATTCCATTTGCAATAACATGGATGGACCTTGAGAGAATTATGTTAATTGAAATAAGCCAGCAAGAGAAAGATAATCTGTGTATGACTCCACTCATATGAGGAATTTAAAACTATGGACCAAGAACAGTTTAGTGGATACCAGGGGAAAGGTGGGGTGGGGGGTGGGCAGAAAGGGTGAAGTGGTGCACCTACAACATGACTGACAAACATTAATGTACAATTGAAATTTCACAAGATTGTAACCTATCAATAACTCAATAAAAAAAATAATTAATATTAAAAAATAAAAAAAATAAAAAAAATAAAAATTTGAGTGCATCTTTCCAAGTAGAGTCATAGCAAAACATGTTATCTTAATTAGCTTTTGTTGTCTAAGGAGGTTTGTTTAATGCTGTCTTTTAAAAGTTACAATTCCTTTCTTTGACTTATTAAAAAGATGTTCCTTCAGGAACATGAAAATGATCCAAAAATAAAAAGTTGGGAAAATGGAGATTGCCAAAATGCTGCTCTAAAATAGAAAGACTAAACATGACAATCAAAGGACACTACTAAAAGCATTATTTAGAAAATGAAAAACATTAACTACACAGTAATATTCACACATTATTTCTTGTCTTGCCAACTACCTCAAAGCAGTTTATAATTTAGTACTGATATTCTCTCCAACAGTAAATGTCAATCTGTTCCTAGATGGTAATGATCAGTAAATGAAGAGAGAAAAGAATCTGGCGATTTACTGGAGATCATTACAGCAGATCCCACCTAAGTCAAACTCCCAAACTCTGATATCTAGGTTTTGTTAGCTAATCTAAGCAGTGATGAAAAGAATCCTTAATGAGGACTATGTAAGCATCACACCTTCTCCAATAGCTGTGATGGAACAAGGAGCCATTAGAGAAGGACACAAATAATGCCTCAGCTGACACTGGTAACAGTGCTGTTGCTGTTTAGTAAATCCCTGGGGAATGTGACTCTGCCAAACATAGAGACCTTCTTGTTTTGGTTTATCACATTTAAGATGTTAGTGTTTATAACTAAATAAAAAAGTTCCATCATTTCCCTTTTTAGACTTTAAACACAAAGCTGGAATTCTGACACTAGAAGAGAAAAATAGGAATTGGGATAGCTAAGAATTTTCATGAAGAAAATACAACTTAAAAATGGGACAAACTCCATTCACATCGTAAAAAAAAAAATACAGATTTTCAAATTCTTACCTCATCTGTCCACTGTTTTGAAAAGAGATGTGAAAATTTAATACTGCTCATTCTCTCTGGGGTGTTGGGAAACTTCAGATATTGTTGGGGTTTTTTTGGGATGACTGAAACACACTGCACACTAACAATTTGGGTAAAATGATCATTTAGAAGGGCCTATTGTGCAGCTTTTTAGAAAATTTCCAACATGAATTTGCACAAAGTAATAAGAAAAAACATCATAAAGGGGCCATGATACCATTAAAAAGTACTAAATCACTGTAGTTTCCTGATATTATTCTGCATATTTAGGGTTGGGAGAAGGGAGGATTAAAAAACTGTCCAAAACCACTAGTAAAGAGAACATAAAAACTGATTTTCTAAAATCATGATAAGTTATATGATTAGGATTCTAGCTGAAATAGTGATACCAAAAAAGCATTAAAAAATTCATAAAGCTTATTAACTAAAGTTTAACTAAATAAATTTCAACACATTGTAATTAAAAGACTGTTCTTCCTATCTACATTCCCCTAAGGTGACAGAATATCTGAAATATGTCTTTATTCATTTGTTAAAGAATAAAAGATCTGCTATCTAGAATACCGTATTTTCACAAGCGGCATATTGTTAAAATACCATGTTGCTGATAGTCCAAAGTTTTTTAGTTATGTGCTGTTGAAGCGAGCACTAATCCAAAATTTTGAGGAAGAACTGGCCTTCACAGATGTTCTGCTGGATATATATTGAGCAAAGATATTCTGCTGCATATATTGAGCAATGCTAACTGCTCTCTAGTTTAAATTCTAATTTACTCAAAAGGGAATTCCATACCCATACAGCTGTGCTATTTCGTGAACTTTTCATAGCTACACGTAGATATCATCTTCTCTTATGCTTAAATACATCCTAACAGGACATAACGATCTTTTGGAATGTTTCTGAAGCATTTCAACAGCAGTAACCCAGACAATGTACACTTGTATATATACTTATATACAAAATTTAAACATAACTCAGGAAGCTGCCAAAAACATTGTAAAATGTTCAGCCACTGCAACTATTTTCAGCAAACCTCCTAACTTTCATTAGGGAATTTAAGGCCTGAATTCAGGTGACTGAGTGCAGTAAGTATTTAGTAAAAGTTGCAGACATGCTAATGAGGACACCAAACCGACTGATAACATCATGATCTTTCAAAAAAAAAGACCACTCACTGATAAAGAGGCTAGGCAATCTGAACATTCTCCTAGGAGATGAATCTTACCATATAACACTTAGAAGAGAAACTTGCTACTGTCTATAGAAACAGCAGCATGTACCAACACTAATAAGAAAAAAAAAAAAACCCAGTATTGAAAAGCTATGTCTACCTTTCCTGTCTTCCAGGATAATGGGACAGAAGAGCTTCCCTGGAAACTTTAAAGCATGTTATAAACACATAAATGATTTTCAAAAACACATATTCCAAAAATGTATTTTGTCGCCAGAAAAGGAAAAATACGGGAAATGTCTATCCAAGCTAAATAATAATGATAGCTACACTTTAAAAATAAAACTGCTACATAGATGAAATCTTAATTGAAAATGCTGAGCCTTTGGTCATACTAGTACAGTGTTAAATCAGTCAGCACTGGAGATGAATTAGTTTAATTTTAAACTAGTCATTCTTAACCACTATACAAAAATGTGTTCCTTCATACATTATTGTGTTGCTGTGGTCTTGAACAAGAGTTCGGGCTCAGAACATTTACTCATAACTCCTTTGCTATAGACTGAATTGTGTGTCCCCCCTAAATTCATATGTTGACATCCTAAATCCCAAAGTGATGGTCTTTAGAGATGGGGCCTTTGGTAGGTAGTTAGCATTAGATGAGGTCATGACGGTAGGGCCCTCACGACGGGATTTGTGGCTTTATAAGGGAAAGAGGGAGATGTTCCCTTTCCACCCTGTGAGGACAGAGTGAGAAAATGGCTGTCTGCAAGACAGAAAAAGCGCTCTTACCAGGAACCCGATCAGCTAGAACTTTGATCTTAGTTGGACTTCCCAGCCTCCAGAACTGTAAGAAATAATGTCTACTGTTTAAGCCACCCAGACTATGGTATTTTGCTATAGCAGCCCAAGCAGACTAACACATCCTCTCCCAAATGGTAAAGGCCATAACCAGGCAGTAGCAATACAAAGATGAGTAAGGCACATTCTTTGCTCTGTGCCAAAATCTCAATCCCTGATTGCAACGGCACTACTTCCCCCAGGAATTTGCCATCACAATTTCTGCTCCATTCTACCTATGGGAGCCTATGATGGCAGTGACTCTGAGCCAGGGAAATTTCTACTTTCAATACCTCACCAATTTGGATTAAGAGAATAGATGATCACTCCTTTAAGCCCTTTTACCACTAGGGTAGAATATGGAAAAGCAAATTCAGCACTGTTAAAGCAAAAGGTACACAAAGAAAAGTAGAGCCCCCAGAATCTCATTGTGGAGAAACAGGCTAAAGACAGATTATGAGCTTGGTTTTGTACGTACTAAGTTTGAGGTCTCTATTAGACCTCTAGCAGAAATACTAGTATCTCCATACATATAGTATATGTCTGACAGACTGAGGATGGTCCAGGTTGAAGATAAAAGCTTGACAACTGTCAGCATATACAGATCATGCATCCTCAACAGGGAGCAAAAACTGGCTCTTTGGAAGGGGAGATCTTAGATAGTACAATAGTCTGCAGCTCTCCAAAGGGCTAAACCACATAAACAAATACACAGTATATGTGATATTAAAATTCCACGGGAGGATGTGATTAGGAAAAAAAGTCCAAAACAGCTCTTTGGAGTGTGACAATAGTGAAAAAAGGTTTGAAAAACACTGATATAAATAGTATTCAAGGCAATGAAAGTGGATGTGATCCAAGAGAATGAAGGTAGAATTCCTGGCCTTCAATGTGAAGAGGTCAGGGAGATGATGAGATATCAGCAAAGGAGATCAAAAAACTGCCAGAGAAAAAGAAGAACAATTAGGAGATTAGAGTCCTGGAAGCCAAGTGAAGAAGTTATTTCAAGGAAGAGTGTTGATCAACTGTGTCAAATGCTAAAAGACCAAATAAAATGAGAGCAATGCCAAAAAGTGAAAGTGCAATCAAGAGGGGTTTTTTTTTTAGATGAGAGAAATAACAGCATTCCAAGATTTTGACAGAAGTGATTCAGTGAAGAAAATGTTGATGATGCAGGACAAAGAGAACTGATGGAGTGGTACCTCTGGACAGGACAAAGGGGACAGAATCCAGTGCACAAGTGGAAGAATTTGGCCATAAATAGGAATGGAGTTTATCCATGGCAAAGCAAGGAAGGCAGAGTTACAGGCGCAGATACCGGTACTCGCGTACATGTGGTAGCCTTGCAGAAGTTCTTTTCTGATTGCTCATATTTCTCAGTGGTGAAATGGTAAGCAAGGTCATCGGCTTAGTGTGGGTGAAAAAATAAACACTAACAATTGTATGACACAAGTCAGCTAGAAGGGGCTGGCCCTGTGGCTGAGTGGTTAGGTTCAGGCGGTCCACTTCGGTACCACAAGGTTTTGCCGGTTTGGATCCTGGGTGTGGACATGGCACTGCTCATCAAGCCAGGCTGAGGCAGCGTCCCACATGCCACAACTAGAAGGACCCATAACCAAAAATATATACAACTATGTACCGGGGGGCTTTGGGGAGAAAAAGGAAAAATAAAATCTTAAAAAAAAAGTCAGCTAGGAAACAGTGAATGGGCTAGAGAGATATGACTTCTTATTCAAGGAAAGTAGCCATGAAATTAAATTGTGATCAGTCAGCAATAACTATGATTTTTCCCCCTCCAGTCAATTTCAGACAATGAAGAAAGGGCAAGGATGTTTAAAATATATATAAGGGAGTGATCTGAGGTTTTGCCAGTCAAGAGAGGGGCAAGGTAATTGAAGTTACACATACAAGGGAGTGCTTATAAGAAAGCAAGTGAGGACACGAGGGGAGGAAGGAACAATAAAAAGTAGCAGGATTACATATCCTGGTGGGGTCAAAAGATTAGAGGAGTCAGGACACTAGAGGGAATATGCTGGAAAGACAGAATGTGACTGAAAACTGGGATGCTTGAAACAGAGATTATGGAGATACTGCATGGAGACGTCAGAGTATAGTGAGCTAAGGCCAAGGGCAAGATCACTGAAAAGAAGGAAGGCAAGAAGTTCAAAGAACTGAGAGGTCAGGGCACTAGAAGGATCATCTATACATGAATGTTGCAATTAGGAGGGAATAACAGTGACTCAGGAGCAAAAAGCTTCAAAGAATTAGGGAAGTTGGCAACGTCTGATCTTATCTTGGGTAACCAAGTAAGGATGTTTCCATTAACGAAGATAAGAAATACAGGAAATACAGAAATCCAGAGATAAAGGCAATGGATTCCATTTTTTATTAATTTAATTTGAAATACTGGCAGGAAATCCACGTGAAAATATCTAGAAAGCAAACCTGAAATCCAAGAGAAAGATTAGATCTGAAGGAGCATTTTAAGAAAGTTTTTATTTAAAAAAATTTTTATTACAAAAAATTGCAAACATCTATACTATAAATGCCAAATATCCTTCACTTAGTTTCAATTTTTAACACATAGCTAATCCTGTTGCCAATCCTCCCACTACCATGAGTGGATTATTTTGAAGCAAATACTAGATATCATATCAATTCATCCACATTTACTTCAGTATGTATGGAGATACAACTTTACAGATTTTTACATCCTGCTTTAAAAAAAATCCCTTCTAATGCATCTATTTTTCTTTTTCCCCCAGATATTTTAATACAGCTAGGAGGGTTTTTAGTAAATTAGACCACATACTATTGATGTGTTTTAAAATTACATTAGGGATATGATCATAAAAAAACTAAAACAAATCATCCTTACCACAGTTCAAGTTTCAACTCCACTTCCCATATATCTCTACGCCTGGCTTTGTGCTGTGCTTACTATGGTTTCTCTCAATCCCAGATACATTATACTATATATGCTCACCTACACACAATGAACAACCCCCTTCCACCCTTCAACCCTGGTAACAAAGATAGCTGACCTTAAGACTAGGATATCAATATACCCCAAGGCCTTATTTCCATCAATTGATAAATGGAGTATTATTCAGGCACAGAAAAGAATAAACTACTGAAATATGCTACAACATGGATACACTCTGAGTGTGAATTATGCTAGGTAAAGAAGTTAGACATTAAAGGTCACGTAATATGATTCCACTTATCCGTAACATCCAGAACAGGCAAATCCATAAAGATAGAAAGTTGATTAGTGGATCAACAGGAGCTAGAGTGAGGTGGGATGTAGAGTGACTGCTTATCTGTGTATGGGTCTCTTTTGGGGGCAATGAAAATGTTCTGAAATTAGATAGTGATAATGGTTGCACAACTTTGTGAATATACTTAAAATCAGTGAATTATACACTTTAAATGGGTGAAATGTTTTTCCCATCGGGAATTTTAGTTTTTCCTTCTTTTTCTTTATTGAGATATAACCAACATGTAACATTAGTTTCAGGTGTACAGCAAAATGATTCAGTATTTGTATATATTGTGAAATGTTCACCACAATAAATCTAGTTAACATCCATCACCACACACAGCTATATATCTTTTTTCTTGTGATGAGAATTTTCAAGATTTGTTCTCTTAGCAACTTTCAAATATACAATACAGCATTATTAACTATAGTCACCATGCTGTACATTATAATCTATTACTTATTTATTTTACATTTGGAAGTTTGTACCTTTTGATCCCCTTCACCCATTTCATCCATCTCCCACTTCCTGCCTCCAGCAACCACCAATATGTTCTCTTTGAGTATGGTTTTTGTTTTGTTTTTTAGACTCCATATATAAGTGAGATCATATGGTATTTGTCTTTCTCTGTCTGACTTATTTCACTTAGCATAACACCCTCAAGGGCCATCTATGTTGTCGCAAATGGCAAGATTTCCTTCTTTTTATGGCTGAATAATATTCCACTGTATATTCACACCACATTTTCTTTATCCACTCATCCACTGATGGACACTTAGGTTGTTTCTATGTTGTGGCTACTGTAAATAAAGCTGCAATGAACACAGGGGGCAGATATCTTCCCAAGATAGGATTTTGTTTCCTTCAGATAAATACCCAGAAGTGGAATTACTGGATCATACAGTAGTTCTATATTTTTTGAGGAACCTCCATACTGTTTTCCATAGCGGTTGCACCAATTTACATTCCCATCAACAGAGTACAAGGGTTCCCTTTTCTCCACATCCTTGCCAACACTCTCTCTTTCTTGTCTTCCTGATAACAGCCATTCTAACAGGTGTGAGGTGCTATCTCATTGTGGTTTTGACGTGCATTTCCCTCATGATTAGTGATGTTCAGCACTTTTTCATGCACCTGTTGGCCATCTGTATGTCTTCTTTGGAAAATGTCTATTCAGAACCTCTGCCCATTTTTTAATAGAATTGTGAGGTTTTTTGCTATTGAGTTCTTTATACATTTTGGGTACTAACCGCTATCACATATATAATTTTTGACTATTTTCTCCCATTCAGTAGGTTGCCTTTTCATTTTGCTGATGGTTTCCTTCACTGTGCTTTTTAGTTTGATGTAGTGTCATTTATTTTTGCTTTTGTTGCCTAAAGAGGGTGAATTTTATGATATTTGAATTATACCTCAAATAATAAAAAAGAAAAGAAGCAGGTCACAGTAACTAGGGAAATAGAAGAGGACCAATGACAGAACTCTGGGAAACACCAACATTTAAGAGGGAGACAAACAGCAAGAACTTAGGAGATCAAGAAGAATAGTTCAAGAAGTAGGAAGAGAACTCATATAACAGGGTACAACCAAGTCCAAGGAAACAATTTCAAAAACTAGGAGATACAGAAAAAGTACCAAAATTGACAAAAAATTATGAAAAAATTTCCACCTTTACTAGTAATAATGTAAATTTAAATAACATTCACTATTTTTGCCTATGAAAAGATTTTTAAAAAACAACTTTCCTGAGAGAGTAATTCACCTAACACCAACCCTGGTGGTCCAGTGGTTAAGATTCTGTGCTCTCGCTGCCAAGGCCCCAGGTTCATTTCATGATTAGGGAATCACACCACACCACCCAAGTATCAGATGTCATACTGTGGCTGCTGCGTGTTGCTGTGATGCCGAAAGCTATGCTACTAGTATTTCAGGGTCACCCATGGTGGACAGGTTTCAGCAGAGTTTCTAGATTAAGACAGACTAGGAAGAAGGACGACTTCTGAAAAAACCGGCCATGAAAACTCTATGAATAGCAGCAGAGCATTGTCTGATAAACCACTGGAAAGTGAGAGGATGGTGCAAAATAATGGGAAGGGTTTCACTCTGCTGTACACAGGGTCACTCAGAGTAAGAATCGACTCAATGGCACTAACAACAAAATTTACATCACATAAAATTCATCCATTTAAAGTATACAATTTAATGGTTTTTAGTATACTCACAGATATTTGCAACCATCACCAGTCAATTTTATAACATTTTAATCACCTCAAAAAGACATTCCATGTCCTTCAGCTATTGCTCCTCCATTCCGCCAAAACCAGCGACCCCCACCCCATTATAAGCAATCACTAATCTACTTTCTGTCCCTATAAATTTGCCTATTATTGACATTTCACATAAAGAGAATCATATAATGTGGTCTTTTGTGCCTGGCTACTTTCACTAACCATAATGTTTTCAAGGTTTGTCCATGTTGTAATATTCCATTATACAAATAAATCACATTTGTTTATTTATCCGCTGATGGATATGTGGGCTGTTTCCACCTTTCGGCTATTACAAATAATGCTATAAACATTTATGTACATGCTGTCATATGGACAGATGTTTTCATTTCTCTTGAGTATATTCTGAGGACATAGCATTGTTTTGTTTTGAAGACTACTTTTTTAGAGCAGTTTTAGCCTTATGTAAACAGCAAAACTGAGCAGAATGTACAAAGATTTTCCATATATCTCATGCCCCCACACATGCATAGCCTCTCTCATTATCAGCATCTCCCACCAGGATACTACATTTGTTAAAACTGATGAACCTACACAGACATGTTATAATTACCCAAAGCCCATTATGATTCACTAGGTGTTGTACATTCTCTATGTATAATGACACTACAGTATCCATATCCACCATTATAGTATCATACAGAGTATTTTCACTTTCCTAAAAATCCTCTGTGCTCTGCCTATGTATCCCTCCTCCCACTCCCTACCCCCGAAAAGATTTTCAAAAACATAAATTGTTGAGGATGTGAAGACACGGGTAATCTATTCATCGCTGGTATTAAGTTCATAATTCATTCAGTCAATATTCAGTGAATGCCTGCTATGTGCAAGCATCATACTGGATGTTAGGTTTATAGTAGAGAACCAAAGAGACATGGTCTATGGCTTCAAAAAAAATCATAAAAATAAATGCATACTTACAAAGTATGACAAAGTTTATTAAGGAAATGTAAAGTGTACTGAGAGAGAATAGGAGATCAAATTGTGATTTGAGAGTCAGGAAAGGCCCCTCTGAACAAGTATAAAAATAATATTTGAGCTGAGAACTAAAAGCAAAAATTTAGTCAGGCAGAGGGGGTAAAAAGAAAGTTTTAGGTGAAGGGAACAATATGCGCAAAAGCTCTGAGGTCGGAGAGTCATTAAAAGAGGGCCAGCGAGGCCAAACACTGGGAGCAAGTGGGTAAGTGTGGGAGATGAGACCGGAAAGCTAAGAGCTTGATCATACAAAGCCTTAAAAGGTCATGTGAAGGATCATCTGTTGCACATCCTCCAAAACCTTGATATTCTGATAATCTTTCCTTGTTCTTTATTTTCAGTCTCTTCTCATCCCTTCAGCTTCTTTCCTTCAACTACAAATATGCTGATTTGATTTCTCTCCGTTAATCAAAGAACAAATCACTGGGTGGCTGTGCACCTTCCACTTCCTCTATAAAAATAAAAGCTCCATGTAGACACAAATTTTTGGTCTGTTTTTTTTCCCCATTGCTGTATCCTCAATAGCTAGCATGGCACCTGAAGTACTCAATACATATTGCTTGAATGAACACACAAACAATACACATACTCACCCAATCACCCTTCCAATCAAGGGGCTGGTGTTTTGAGTAATTTCCTGGAATTAAGGAAATACTCATAGAACAGTTAAAGAACAGAGAAGTAACTGGCTTTAAGAGATTAAGTTCATTGATTCTGGACTCAATAACAAGGCAATCTACTTAAGTGAGTTAACCAACTACAAACTGATAGAAATAGAGAAGTAATTCATTAGCATAATTTATTTAACGGTGTTCAGAGTTTAAAAAATCCCAATAAATTATTTAGTAAGGCTGTTCAAGTTTATTAGGTTAAAAATTTTATTTTTCAAATGTTTTGAATTAAAAAAAAATCATATTCTTCTCATAATTAGACATAACGCATGACATCTTGTTTTTCTATATTGGCTGTCACAGAACTAGAACTTAGATGTTTTTCATTATATGTCTGGACCTCATTAACACTTGATAAATTAAACATCTTTTACGGGCCATTTAACTTCAGAAAAAAAACACTACAGGCACAGTATGAACTCCATAACCCAAGCTGGCAAATCTCCAAAGTGTATGTTGTATACTGTATGTACAAGGGAATGAGGAAACAGGCACTTTCGCAGATAGGAAGGTAAACTCACATACTCTCTATGGAAGTAAATTGGCAAGATCTATCAAAATTAAAAATATACAATTCTCTGACCCAGCAATTCTACTTCTAGGACTTTATCCTACAGATACAGTCATGTATGTAAAAAATGACAAAAGTTCAAGATTATTCAATACAGTATTGGCTATGTAGTAGCTACAGATTGGGCACAATCTAAATTGTGGTAATTTAATCACTAGTAAAATGCAGCTATGAGAAAGAATAAGAAGATTATTTATATATTCAAAGGTTCTCCAAGATATTTGTATTAAGTGAAAACAAAATTAAGAAGCACCAGCGTGTATAATATACCAACTGTAGGGAAAATGTACATATTCACACATCTATATATATATAGATACACAAACACACACTTGCTTGAAAACGCAAAACAAATACCTCTGCGGAAATATAAAAAGAACCTGGTAATATCAGTTTCTTGGAAGAAGAACCAGGTGGCTGGGGCCAGCACAGGTAGGATAGAGACGTCTCAATATATACCCTTTTGGAACTTAATTATTAACCATGGAACTATAGTGCTATTCAAAACAGGTAATTAAATGTAAAAAGAAAGTTAAAAGTGTACATTAAAAGTAATGACACGGGCCAGCCTGGTGGCACAGCAGTTAAGTTCGCATGTTCTGCTTCAGCAGCCTTGGGTTCACCCATTTGGATCCCAGGTGCGGACTTACGCAGCGCTTGTTAAGCCATGCTGTGGCAGGCATCCCATATATCAAATAGAGGAAGATGGGCATGGATGTTAGCTCAGAGCCAGTCTTCCTCAGCAAAAAGAGGAGGATTGGTGGCAGATGTTAGCCCAGGGCTAATCTTCCTCAGAAAAAAAAAAAAGGCAATGACACATACCTTGTCATGTCATACTCTTGATGCCCAGAGAATGAACACAAACCAATTTTTTTCAGAATGTCAAAATTCAAATAGACAAGAGTAGTGAAAGAACAGCACAGCTGGAAGTTCACTTCATTATTGGTTCAGCAAATAGATAATTTACTAAGGATATAGGTGCCCTCTGCAAGGCACTGCAGATACAAGGGCACTTGGGTCTGACTAGAGATAATTAAACAGATAGTATAATCCTTTTGGTGATTTGACAGAGAAAATAGAAGGGACTCAAGTAACATAAAGCAGGGGATCCATCCTAGTCTAGGAATCATGGAAGGATGGAATGTTTAACAGGGACAAAAAAGAGCAACAGCATTAACTAGGTTAGGTAGAAGTGGAGTGTTCTAAGAAGAGTTCAGGGTGTCTAGAGGACCTCAAGTAAACAGCAAGAAATGAGACCAGAGAGGGAGGTCAGATGGGTCAGAGACTAGAGTAAGCTACGTCAGAATTGAGGTTTATCCAAAGGGCAACAGAGGCAGAGGGAGAGATCAAAAAGTTTTAAGCAGGTGATCAAGGGCTCAAATTCATATGTTGGAAAGATTACTCTGAAAGAATAATCAACCAAAGGTGGAGAGACCTAGTAGGAATTTGTTGTAACAGTACAGGCAAGATATAATGCTAGCCTGACCAAAGTTACAGTGTGGGGATGGAAAAAGTATATGGATTGAAGAGGTACTTGAGCAGTTAAACTAAGAGAACGTGATGATAGGATAGGAAGTTAAGAGAGAAGAAGTCGTCAAGGAAGACATCCAGGTTTCTGATTTGGGCAATAGGGTGAAGGGAAGTGATGAAACATACTGAAGAAGTAGATTTGGGGAGTGGGTGATGGGTTCAATTTTGGACATGCTGAATTTGAGACATCCAAGTGCAGATAATCAGTAACCCGTCAGAAATACAAACACTACACATCTGCAGCTAGCCTAGGGTAAAGAGAAGCATTTAGTTCACCCAGAGAGAGAATACAGTGTGAGAAGTATTCCAGGGTTAGGCCCAAGCCCTGAAGAACACCAACTTTTAGAGAACAGAGAGAGAAAGCAGCACCTGTAAAGATTAAGGAAAGTTATGAGGGGTTGGAGGAAAACAAGTCTTTATCTACTTTTAATTTAGCTAAGGAATGGCTCTTAATGAAACCCAAAAAAAGCATGTAAGGTTAAAAGCAATGTATCACTCTTAATAAAACAACACCCCAAAGAGCATACAACGGAAATACATAGATAATTAGGGCCATGTTGTAGTCCACTCTCAATATTAGGTAAAATTGGAAAAAATAAAAAATGCATCCCATATATTATCCCAAAACAATTTCCAACAACAGATCTACAAAAACAAAGATCACTGAATCTAGACAGGCCCCCAAATTCATCAATTATGCCAGCAGACTCCTACTTAATTGCTACAATCTGTTATGTTTTCCTGACAATATAGCTGCTCCTCTAATAAGAAGCATTCTTTCACATGATGGCTTTTGTACCTGTCTAAACTTTGAAAGTTTTGTGAGCAAGGAGGGCCTAAACTTAGACAATGGCGGAGAGACAGGAAAAGATCAGAATGTCTTTTTCAAAAGAAATTATAGAGCCACAGAGCACTTGCATTGAGTACAACAGCTTTTTCATATTCTGTTGTAACCGACATCAAAGCCTTTTCTAGGGTAAGGTCCTATTATCTATTCCCTGATGCTCAAAGGCATCAGATGAAGGGTCATGCAGCAAATGCTAGTTGGAGTAATAAAAACACTTGAAGGCAATCTATACCACAGAAAGAAAAATGAAAGCATTATTTAACTAATGATCTTACTTCCAATGCCTGGAACCTCCACAGTACACAAAGAATTCTAAACGAATTAGAGTGTAGCGGACTTTAGAGGCAGACAATCTATGTTCTAATCTCATATTTGCTACTTACTTTATATATGACCTTGGACAAGTCAATTTCCTCCTTGTAAAAATATATGCAAGTTTTGAACAATAGCAGTATTTCATCAGAGAGCTGTCTTGTGATTAAATTCTCAGACTTACTTCACTAATTAGGGCCTCTAATTTGTTCTCATTTCCTAAAAATCATATCAGTAAATCATTATATCCATATCTCTTTAGTAGTCCAGAGTAAACTACAGGCTTAAAAATACTAGCCCCCCCCCCCACCCAAAAAGTTTAAAGCTCTCACACCCAACTCACTTTTCATGAGATGACACATAATTAGATTTCACGTGAATATCTTGCAGCAGGAATTCCCTATAGTTTAACTAGAACAGGTAAAGTCTTATTTCAATTCAACCCTGGCTAACCTCACGGATGAAGCTTCTAGATACTGCTTGGACATTTGTCATGGCATTCAAACTATAAACTCAAAATGTCCATGGGCCAAAGTAAAGAAATGGGGCTAAGGTTGCTTAGCAAATCTCAATCTTCTCACTGCACTATAGCTCATTTTAAAAATTTTGTCAGCAAACCTTAAATCTCTCATATTGGCCAAGAGACTAAGCCTAACAAAAATGAACAGCAAAAACTGACCATAACCACAACCCTATATGGTTGATCCTCATTATTAAAATATTATAAGTTCTTGTTCATTAATTGGTCCATTATTTCAAGAGGAGCTTTGACTTTTAACATCCAAAGTTTGCATATTCCCTCCTCTTTTTAAAATAGATTTACTTTTTAGAGTAGTTTTAGGTTCACTGCAAAATAGGGCAGAAGGTACAGAGATTTCTCATATACCCCCTTGCCCCCACATACCCACAGCCTCCCATACTACGAACACCTCACACAGGGTACACTTGTTACCACTGATGAACCTACACTGACACAATACCCAAAGTCCATAGTTTACATTAGGGTTCACTCTTGGTGTTGAATCTTCTTTGGGTTTTGACAAATATATAACATGAATCCACCATTACAGTATCATACAGAATAATTTCACTGCCCTAAAATCCACTATGCTCTGTCTACTCATCCCTTGATTACCCCTTTTTAAGTCCTAAGCTGCAAATTACAGTTGAGAGATTCTAAATGCTGAAATGACATTCAGAATCTTAAGGATGAAAAGGGAAGGCAAAAGCCAAGGCAGAAAAAAATAGGCCAAAATAACAGCAAAGGAAAAGTAAAGGCGAGCAGTTGCATTTCAAGAATCAAAACACTACATCCCTTAAAGAGCTGAACCCAGATCCTTTAAGTACTGGTTCTCCTTCCCATTCCCTTCCAGGAATTCTGAGAGGTCTTGGCTAATATACTGTAACTGAGGCTTCTTAAGTAGGCAAAGCAGTTAGCTATAGCTTAAGTAAACTCCTGATCTATATTTAAACATTTATTGGAAGTGACTCATACCTTAGATTCACTTACTTTTAAGATATTAGTGGCAAAGACTATAAACAGACTGAGTTGAATGCTCTCTCTGATATTACACTGGACACAGGCTCTAAAGTCCTCTACACTGTAGTCACAAATAAGATTATCTTGATTAAACAGAACGAAAGAGATTTTATAACCTATACTCAGACTTTCCAAATGTGAAGTCCATTCCTTTCAACACATCTGTCCTTTACTCAACACAAGTGACACAGCAGCATACAATATCAATTCTTTTTGCAGTGCTCTGTATCTTATCTGTTCCTTAATCACTGCTCACCCTCCTAGACTGATGCAATCTTATCCTTGCTGGCTCTCATTTTCAGTACTACTCTCCCTCTAATCTATCACTAATCATGAGCTAACTCTTATTACTGCTCTCAGGAGATTAAGCCCTACAGTAGTTTCCAAGTGTCCTAGAAATTAATTCCAAGATGCCTTACCTTACCTTTGTTTCCAAGTCTTTAAGAAGGTGCCTTAGATTACCCCTCCCTTTCCTTATTTTCCTCACCTATCAGCCTCCCATCTGCCAGTTTTAAGTGCCCTTTACCTGACAATTCTCCATTTCCAACTCAAGGATCTCTCACATGTTGTGCCACATGCCTGGAATGCATCCTTCACCCCATGGCAATCTGCTGGTCATCTTCCTCCCACTTTTAAATTTAAAACTTCACTCACCATCAAGTCTTGTCAGATCACTGTTAGGAGATGCTACTTTTTCTAAGATAATGGATCACAACCCTGGGTGCACACTGAAATCACCAGTGTGTATGAGTTAAGTTTCATCAGTATATGAGGCATTTTAAAATAAAATACTGATGGCCGGGCTCCAGCTCAGACCAATTAAAACAGAATCTCTAGGCAAAGGACCCAGATATTGGTGGTGATGGGTTGAGGGTTGTTTGTGTATTGTTTGGGTAGTTTTTTCCAAAGACCCTCTAGGGGTGTGAACCTATACTAACGCTACCCAGTCTAGAAACAGAATGCCCACAACTACATTTATCCAACATGTTCTCTTTTGATAGCCTTTAGATATCAAAACAAAGGTTAAAAGTGGGGCCAGGCCGGTGGTATAGGGGTTGAGTTTGTGTGCTCTGCATTAGTGGCCCAGGGTTCACTGGTTCGGATCCCGGGAGCAGACCTATGCACTGCTTATCAAGCTATGATGTGGCAGGTGTCTCACATATAAAATAGAGGAAGATGGGCATGGATCTTAGTTTAGGGCCAGTCATCCTCAGCAACACCAAGAGGACTGGTGGTGGATGTCAGCTCACAGCTAATCTTCCTCAAAAAAAAGAGAAAAGGTTAAAAGTTATAAAGTTAAAACTCAAATGGGTATTAGAGAATACAAAATAGGCCAGTAATGACAAATAATACCAACTGCAACCAACTCATGGGGATACCATGACTGGTGATGCTGTATTAAGAAGAATTCTGAGGCTGAATACAGGTTCATCAGGAAAGCATGCCAGGAGGGATAAGGATATTGGTCATGGGCAGGAGAGGTGAAAGAAAGGCATGACTAAAAGCTTGATTATAGTGGGTAGGGAGAAAAATAAGTAGTACCAAAAATGAGAAAGCCCTAGGCAAGGACTAGATTCAGAAGCACCAGGGTTTTAAAATAGACACCTCCCCCATCATTTTACTCTTGGGAGACAGAAACAAAAGTTAACTTAAGGTTAACCAACAATGAAAAGATATTCCATTTTGTGTAAGTTTTGACTGGACAAATCCCAATGACCATATAAACTTGAATTTATTTAGCTCTCTATATTAAGTACATGGCCTAGCATTCACTATATGTAATGCAAGCACTTAAATGTTTAATATGGTGAGGTCCTAATGTCTATTTTCACCTAGGCACTACAATACCATTAGTGTTGCTTTAATCAAAAGAGCTGGGGTGTGATGGAAGGGCAACCTAAGCTATGCGTGTTCCGCAACTGGATCAGAAGAGTGCTAGTTTTATCAAGGGCTTAAAAATTATAGCTAGTCTTAAGCTCAAAACTATGATTTTGGTGCCGGTCCAGTGGCATAGTGGTTGGGTTCGTGCACTCAACTTCAGGAGCCCTGGGTTCAAAGGTTCAGATCCAGGGCACAGACCTATGCACTGCTTATCTAGCCACGCTGTGATAGGCGTTCCACATATAAAACAGAGGAAGATGGGCACAGATGTTGGCTCAGGGCAAAGCTTCCTCAGTAGAAAGAGGAGGACCGGCAGCAGATGTTAGCTCAGGGCTACTTTTCCTCAACCAAAACAAAACAATTATGATCTCAAAACAAATAAACACCTTTAAAGATTATTTTAGGTTACAGGAGAGAGGTGTTAAAAGCAAAGTGGGTGGTGGGGCTGGCAGAGTTGTTAAGTTCGTGCACTCTGCTTTGACAGCCCAGGGTTCACTGGTTTGGGTCTCGGGCACAGACCTACACACCACTTATCAAGCCATGCTGTGGCAGGCGTCCCACACATAAAGTAGAGGAAGATAGGCAAGCATATTAGCTCAGGGCCAATCTTCCTCAGCAAAAAAGAGGAGGATTGGCAGCAGACGTTAGCTCAGGGCTAATCTTCCTCAAGGAAAAAAAAAAAGCAAAGTGGGTGGTTGAATTCAAGAATTAAGCTTTGCAAAAAAATTAATGTAAGTATACCTGTGACTAGAAAGAATGGGTCGGAATCTCTCTCAAGAAATCCTGTTCTGGATTTTCCACACTCACTTTCTTCCCTATTCAGACAGACACAGGCTTAACTTGCTCTTCGCTATTTTCTCTAGTTTTTTTTTAAAATCATGACACATAAAACAAGTTGACACATAGCCTTTCTCCAGAGTTCTAAAATTTTTATCATAAGAATCAAGTGACTGGGCAATAAATATAGATTCCTGACTTAACTGTGGTAATTATGGAAGCAATAAGTGACTGACTATTGAAAAGGGCTTTAAAGCCTTAGATTGATAAATCTTAACCCTCATAGCTAATACACTGTCAGAAGTCAATCTGGCAAACTTAAGCAATGTTATCAATTACAGGTTTCCTGAACCTCTTGGGTAGTCGCAGAAAGAATTTTACCACAGGGGCTTTTATATCTCAAAAAAAAAAAAATCAAAGTACACCAAAGTATACAATGTCATACCCCCATCAGCAAACATATGCCAGCACTTAAAGAGAGCGCTAGGAGTGAAAGACTCAGGCATTGGTCCAGGCTACGACCTTTACTAAGCATGTGATCTCGCCCTTTACTAAGCATGTGATCTCGGCAAGTAACCCAGTCTCAGGTTCTTCATCTGTAAAACAATGAGTCTACCACCTTCCTATCCTGCTTACCTCATCTCTGTGAGGATCCAATTAGATACACCTGTTTGGAAAACCATGCAGGCCTAACAAATACATATATGGAACCATTATCATGCTAGTTACCTTGTAAAAGCAAATTATTAATCCACAAATTTCCCTATTCCACCCACTCCATAATTAGAGTCACACAGTTGTGCCTAAAGAACAACTATATTGCTATATGGTTGATTTTTATTACCTAAATTCACACAGTCTGTTCTCTAAAAACCTACACAGTACTTGAATGATCATTCAAAGATATGTAAAGATGAACAAATGAAAGAATAAATGAGGCAAAGTAAGTAGAGAATTAGGCCATTTAAAATCTTTTCTAAAGATTGCCCGCCTTAAACTCCAAGATTCCTGATGGCGTCTTTGAAATCTTCAGTTTCCTCTGGATTTCATATGCTTAATTAAAGCACTCTTTTCACCAACGTTTAATTAAGAAACAGGAATATTTTACTCCCACAATTTTGGGTTTTCTGACCTTCTAGTAACTATTCCCTGTCATTTTTTTACCAGATCATTCCAAGTGGGCTCCCAAACACTGCTCTCTATTGGCTATCCCATGAGTGAGAAGTAATCTCCTCCATCTTGATTGGGCTGTAGAAAGCTGTATATGGTTCCCAAATAACAGAATTCTCCCTTATACTGTCACAGTTCTTGATAGTCTTACTTGTCTATGCCATGCAAGACAAGTTTCGGCTGCCACTGACAAGCTCTATGAATCTCGACAAGTCACTTATGGTGACTTGGAACTCAGTTTCCTCAATTACAAAAATAAGAACTAGATTAACTCCAAGGATCTTTCTGGTTAAAATAGTCTATGATTCTCTTCTGATCACATGTATCAATACTGTGACTAAGAGACCCCAAAGAACAATCCCATCTAAGTTACAGTGTCCAAATATTCAAAACATTTCTCATCCCTCCTGCAGTCACCAAAAGGCAGTCACAGCTACTAGAGAACGGGAAAGAAATGTTTTAACAGTGAAGTTTTCAAATTTCCCCTAAAGACCATCTAACTACACAATAGTAAGATTGTAGTTTCTAGAATCACTAGATTCTAAAAAGAAATTGAATCAGAAAAATAATAGGAAGACACATGCAAGAAAATAAATTATATATGTCTGTCCATTTCCAGAAACTACTCTAATTTCATACCAGGTTCTCTCCTGCGCTGAGAACAATCTCAGGAGTCCAAGTCTAACCTCTGTCACTTCTAACCTTAGAATATAAAAAAGGATTTGCCTCAGCAGATCACTCTATTTCAGTCAACTCAGGGGATCTTTAACTAAGAGGCCTGTAGTGGGTGTTGGGGGCCAGAGTAGGGAGGTGGTTGCACAGAATGAGCATATGGAAGAATTTCACTTCCTGCTAAGATTTCATCTGAACGGGTAACGAAAACAACATTTCAAAACCAAAAATCCTATAATGAATGATTCACTCAAAAACTATATGCAAGGAACTCTGCTAGGCACCTGGGGGGATACACAGATAAATTTAGGGAATTTAAGAGTCTATTACTAAATATTTTAATCCTGTAACACCCTGGGCTCTAGGTGAAGTGGGCATGGGTAGCCTGCCATCCCTCAATTGCGTTATCCACACCACCCCTTCTCCACTGCAGTTTGAAAATATGATATTAAGAGAAATGTACTCAAAAATCAATAGTTAAGGAAATATGCTGTCTCATAAGTGATACAGAATGACTTAGGATTTCAGAGGCTGACGGGCCATCTGATTTTAGTAATCAGTGAAGACTTACTGGGATTAGTTTTGAGCAGGATCTTGAAACATAGGAATAAATCCATTTTAGTTTGCCTGTTTGCCCTTGGAATATGTTTTATTAATACATGAGCATCACTGATAGCAGAAGCATGCTCTTAATCAAGGACACAGATCCCGATTAGCAAGCATGCACAAAAACTTCAAGTCACCAGTTAACAGCAGTCTGAAGCATGAAGCAGCCCTTCTGCACTCATATGATTTCCATTGTCTCAAGCATTACATTAGTGATTTTCCAACTACAGAGTTTATTTTTGTTACAATCACCACTAGAATTTTATCCAATACAGATGTGCTATAGAAGTGGGAGGAAACAAAACAGCTTTTTTAAAGTCAAAAAGGGAAAGCTTGAGGGGAGCCTCCCAGACATCAATTTCTACAATGAAACACCACCGTCCAATGCAAATGATCATTCCCTTCTTTTCAAGTTCTCTACTTATCTTTTAGCTTCCACCAACTCCATCATGCATGTGAGGCGCACAAATATGTACATGACTATAGGTTACGATAATTACACAATGCCATGATTTCCATTATTTCTCGTGGGCAAAATGCTTTCAAATGTTATTTTTGGGTTACTAGCACTTAAACACAAAGCTCTTATATGTCTGGGTTTCTGGTATAGACAGAAGGTGAAGGCTAAAAGAGTATTAAAAGGCTTTATCCTAGAACCCTAAAAGAACCATAATGGTTTCAAGTCCAATACGGTTAAATAAAAAGATGTTAGTCCAGAAAAAATAAAAATACACAAACCTTTCAAATATCTTATGACAGTTTTTTCCTGACAGATTTTATAGTAACATTTATAATCATAATTAAAGGCTTAGAATGTAAAGGACTTACACCTTTTACTGCACCCCAAAATTTTAAATAATATGCAAATCCTACTTTTGCTAGTGTACAGTGAACCTGCATTCACCTAAAACAGAAATGAAAGTAACAGCACTGTTTAAGAAAGAGTAATTTTAAGGGAATATATAAAGAAATCCAACCCAAGTAAAGGAGATATCTCTTTCCCACTAGTGTTACTGGTAACTTCTAAAGCCCCAAGTAGTATAATTTATCTTTTCACATACAGGATAACGACGCTTCTAGTTGTTAACACAAATTACCTCAAACTTAATGAAGGAAAAAAATCATTAGCTATATACAGTCTTCCAATATATCGCACAGCTAACATGAGAGACAATCTAGCTTCACATAACTCGGTCAGACTTGGTAGAAACCAAGAGGGTGTGGATGTGATAGCAACGTTACTAGGCTGGGTGATGATAAATAAGCCACACATGAAAGGTATGGGTATAAGGGAGATGGAGTCAAGAACACCACACACTTCTAGATGTTACACACCTCTAGTTCTTTCAATGTTCGAATTGAAAGAAAATTTTACTTATCTCCCTCTGTGCGTTTTGTCCTTTACCATATAAATCATTTCCATGCCTGGGTGGTGTCTCACCCCGCACCCCAAGCTAGTGACATAAAACATTTTCCCCAAGAGGAACCTATAGAAAGGTACATAAGCCTAAGGCTTTTTTTCCCGGAATGAAGCACGTACATTCACCCCGCCTTACACTTTTCTCTCGGTTACCTCTCCAGAGGGTGTGAAACATCAACATCCGGGGCGGCCCCCACCCCTCAGGAGTGCTTCGCACCGCAGTGACCAGGCTCATCCCTTCTCCGGCCCTTTCAGTCTCATCACCTTTGAGCAGCTCATGGAATACTTCTTCCCATTGCTCCCCCACCCTCATTCATGGCTGAACGCGACCTTCTCCGCATCCTTCTTCCAAGGAAGGGACTAGCAAAAAAGACAGATGCATGCTCGAGAAACGAAAGCCGAGGAAGCCTGACAACCAGACAGCAGTTGAAACCAACGGGCTTGGCCTTTCCCCTCCTCAGCCTCTGACCAGTAGTCGGTTCTCTAAATACTGAAATCCCTGGGCTGCACGCATCCCCGCCCCCCACCCCCTCGGAGACGAGGCCGGAAAATGAAAAGGCCGGGGCGAAACGCGAGGCTGGGTCATCCCGAACGAAGCCCACGGCTCCTGGCCCCAGCCCCGGGCTGGAGCCCCCGGGGAGGATGGAGATGGCGGGGGTAGCTGGGGACCTCCGGGCCGGGACCCTCCACCGCGCCAGCCGAAGCCCCCAGGGACGACGTGGCCCGTGACACCCGGGCCCTTCCCCGCCGCCCTCCCCCGACCGGCCCCCCGCAGGGCCCCTCCCGCCCCGGCACTGCAGCGGCCCGGGGCGGACCCCACGCCGGCCTCACTCGCACACAAGCCACACACAAAAGCGCCGCGGCCGCCGCCGCCTTCCCGCCCCCACAGCCCGGCGGAGCAATCAATGAGGCGGCGGGCGCCCGCGGCCCGCCGCGCACACCCGAACGCGGGGCCCGGCCGGCAGGGGCGGCGGCGCGGCTCACCATCGCTGCGCTTGATCTCCACGTAAATCCCGATCTGGATCTTGCCGAAGTTGGCCGTTGCCATCACCTCATCTGGAGCAGCGGCGGCGGGCCGAGGGAGGGGGACCGGAGGGCGGAAAAGGCGGGGAGGGGGCGGGGTAGGTGTGGGAGGGGGAGCGGTGGCCCGCGGCCGCGCCGGCCCGGGCGACAGCGTGAACGCGAGCCGGGGCCGCGAGGAGCAGCGGCGGGCTGGCGGGCGGAGGCCGCGGGCCTGCAGGCCGGCGGGAGGACGCGCACGCCGGGGCGTCGGGGTGAAGCGAGGGCCGGGGCTGTGAGGCGGCGCGGGGGAGAGTGGGAGGGCCCGCGCCGCCCGCCCGGCAGCCGACGCTGGGTAGGCGGGGCGCCGCGCGCCTGCGCAGAGAGCGCCGCCCGCATCTCTTCCTCTCCGGCCGGCCTGGCGCCGCTGCCTCCAGGCGGCCCCGCCCAGCCCCGCGGCGGGCAGGGTGGGCGGCGGCCGCCGTTTGGCCGGCGCGGGGAGCAGAGCGCGCGCAGCACTGCAGCCAACGACCCGGCGTCGCGTTTGATTTCAGCGCGCGGCCTAGAAGAGGCGGGAAGCCGCCGGCTGGTGCGTTCCTGTGTCTCTGGCTTCCGTGAATTGGCGCTGCTGCGGGGATGGATTAAGGGTCCTGTGGTTTCAGGGCTTTCCGGGGGAGCGTGGGGCTGAGGGATGTGAATTTAGCGGTTGCCCATTGTCAGCACGGGCTCAGGGTTTCATCTGAGAGTGTCATCTCTATTGCCACTTAGAGATGGCTGGCCCAAGTAACTGTCCCAAGGTTTCCCATCCAGTTACGGAGGAAGGGAAGAACTTTGAGGTGTCACCCACCCTAAGTCAGAAGGAAGATCTGCTTCTTCGTGGCTTTGCCATGTAGGTCATTGCCGCTCAAAAAAGAAACCCTGCGGTGAGGCGGCCTTGACTGTTCCGTGTACGATGCATCTGATGCTGGTGTCCTGTCTCTGCTGAAGGGTTCACGACTTTATTGGCCCTGGCCCATAAACAATAACTATGATTCGAGGACAGAGGGCAGACATAAGGTTGACTAAGGAATGTGCCTTTTCTGCAGTCACTTGACTAGTCTGACCACCTCGTCCTGTGGAAAGCAAGACTGCATCCTGGCAGAGCAGGAAGGCCATGTGGACAGGGACCATGGAAACTGTTTACAGCACCGTGTAAAACCTCCAAACGTGTCACTTTTGCTTCTAGTATTGGGACCTGATGTGAAGGAAACACACTTTCCGTGCCCTACTTTCTCTAGTCATTGTTAATCTCCCTGTAATAATAACTAAAACTATACAGCTTTAAAATTAAAAAATTGGAAGCTGGATATATGTATGTTAAGTGCATATGTGTATATATACACGTGCCTAGAGTTTTCAACCTAATATAAGTAATCAAGTCAAGGAGACACTAAAACACTGTTAAATGACTCAGGCTCCATCTGTAACTTGAACATATTGAAGGCATACTTGTCAAAAGAACAAAGTTTCTTAAATCCATTCTAAAGTAGGAATGATTTTCTATGAAAAAAATACTGGATAAACAACTTAGAAAATAACCTCTGATTTTACATTCCAGAAATGACATTAGTGTAAATCTCCCTTCAGGACCTTCACTTCAAAATAAGATTTGGCCAAGAGTCAGCTTTTATTTTTTAAAAAGATAGTCTTAAGAGTTTTATCTGAACTTTTTGAGCTCCTGTCTAGTAGAACTCCTTCTCTGATGTCTCTATGACTAAGGTATAAATCATCTATTTATTTGCTAGCAGATTTAAAGAATGCAAAGAAATCAAGCTACATAGCTATTAAATTTAAAATTGCTTCATAAAATATTATGTTTTATCATAGTTGCTGACACATACCTCACACCCTGTGGGTCTAAACCTTTAATCCATATACAAAGGTATTTTAAAAATATGTACATCATCCTGGTCCATAAAAAATGTATGAGACATGCCACTTGTCAAACACAAAAACCTTTCTTTTATAGGTCATATCTAAAAGGCCTATGGTTTTTGGCACACCCTAGCATATGTATTTACCAAGACTTGCATCTTGGGCTTTGTGTTCAGGTGGCCTCCTGAAGAGCAGCCGTAAATGAATGCAATGTAGCTATGATTCCATCAACATCCTGGGTCAAGAATTCTGACTCTGGCTTAGGTATTAGCAAGATATATAACCTTAACTAGAACAGTGACTGGCACATGGGAGGCGCTCAGTCATTTGTTCAGTGAATTAACTTGTTAAACTGCTTCAAATCTCTGTTACCTCTTTGAACAGCCTGGAAAAGTAACTTCCATTCTCTTAACTTCAGAAACTTTTTGTGAGGGTCAAATGGAATAATAAAATGTGGTAATGCTTTAGATATTTATCAAGTATACAAGTTAAAAAACAAAGTAAAACCATCCTATAAAAAAATAACCTGGTACTCTACTGTAATCCTCAAATCATTAACTGGAATTTTATGTCCAGTGTTATAAAATTAAACACATTTTGCGATTTGACTCTGGCCTTCATCACCTCATATGTGAGAGGATAGCAAGAGCTATCTATATTCTTTTACCCACTTGAGTCCATCCTACCTTAACTGACAGAATACTCTTGCTCAAGGATCATTTCCATCAAGTCATATCCTATTAAGAATGGCTGCTGTTGATCTATGCTATCCTGAGTCAATAAACCATTCAAAAAAAATCATAGTTATTGTAATCCAGCCAAGCCAATCTCCTCATTATGCCTAGATTTTTAAAAAAATTTCTCTGCCTTGTGTCGTTAGTACATAAACCTTAAGAAATTGTTCCAAGGAAGAGGCTGTTGTGTTAGTGAGTGAGATTTGAGGCAGAAGCTGGCATTCACCTTAACCACTTACCTGCTCCTCTGGGGAAGAGCAGAGGCACAATTTAGCTCCAGTCCTAGTTTAGATTATACGTACTTGTCTATATCTTCTTACTAGAAATTTTCCATCCAATGTTTGCATCTATTCTCAATTACTTCCACAAAGTTCGTGGATCTAGGATCAAGTGGAGAAAATGGGTAGGGTTGGCAGAAATTTTCTTTGACTTTGTTGTCCACTTGCTACCCTGGACTTTTTTGGTTGTCAGTGATTCCCATTCCCATTAAATTTACTCAGATTTTAATTCTAATTAAACTGGTGTAATTTCACTGTAATTTACTTTTAGTCCTTAAACAAATACATTAAAAAACCTGGGAGATATAAATCCCAATTTTACCCATTCTAAAATATCCACTCTTTTCTTCTCCATTGGATTCTTTCCACTACTTACAGATATGTTCAGGCTCTTTTCTCTTGGGAAAAAAAAAATCTCATGATCCTTCTCTTTCTATTTAAATTCCATTCAAGTTTTTACTTTCCCTCTCACGTCAAATTCTCAAATGACTGCTCTGAATACCCACTGCCTTGATTCCTATCTCTCATTCATCTCCTAACCCCCATATCTGGATTCAATCCCCTACTGAATTGTATTTTCAAAAGTCAACAATTACCTTCTGATTATCCCATTCAGTGGACAATGCCATCTTCATTTGCCTTGAAATCTTTGAAGAATGACCTACCTACTCCCTCCCCACAGTACCTTGCCCATTCCTGCCTCAGTTTCTGCTCGTATAGTAAATTATTTGCCCTTTTCTTCTCTATGTAAAGCCTTTCTGTCTGGCAAGACACAGCTGAAGGCTTCCTTCCTTATGGAGCTTTCTCCACCCAATCTATTCTATAAGGACTGTCCTTTCTGGGTGATTCTCCTCCAGCTATGATCATCGAGAAGCACCTAAGAAAGATTTAAAACAGGGGCTGGCCCCGTGGCTGAGTGGTTAAGTTCCCACGCTCCGCTGCAGACGGCCCAGTGTTTCGTTGGTTTGAATCCTGGGCACGGATATGGCACTGCTCATCAAACCACGCTGAGGCAGCATCCCACATGCCACAACTAGAAGGACCCACAATGAAGAATATACAACTATGGACCGGGGGCTTTGGGGAGGAAAAATAAAAAAAAGAAAGATTTAAAACAAATACAGAAGCACAAACCCTACTCCAGGCCTAGTGGTTTAAAATCTCTGTGGGGGAACTTCATGTGGTCTATTTTCTAAAAACTCATCAGGAGATTCTGAGGTGTATGTACAACTGGTTGAGAATTATTGATTATCCTTGAATTTCCATAATTCAATATTTTCTGTACATTGGCCACTTAGGGACTAGGTACTGAAAGACGTTGATTGATTAGAGTCCTAGTCCATCTTCTTCATTATAATTCTTTAGCTTATACTTTTTGATAGTATACTTATCAAACATTTTGATAGTATACTTTCTTTTTTTTTTTTTTTAAAGATTTTATTTTTTCCTTTTTCTCCCCAAAGCCCTCCGGTACATAGTTGTATATTCTTTGTTGTGGGTCCTTCTAGTTGTGGCATGTGGGACGCTGCCTCAGCGTGGCTTGACGAGCAGTACCATGTCCGCGCCAGGATTCGAACCAACGAAACACTGGGCCGCCTGCAGCGGAGCGCGCGAACTCAACCACTCGGCCACGGGGCCAGCCCCTTGATAGTATACTTTCACTTATACTTTTTGATAGTGTATTAGATTGTATTAATGGTAAGTTATTGGTAGAGAGCTAATGTATAAAACCTTTTAAGGTCCATATTGAACTTAGATCTACATAGAAATATCAAATAATACGGTATCATATTCAATTACTGTCTACATTGAGATATTCCTAATCTTTATGCTTATTAATGTAGTGTTTGCTTTAATTTTAATTTACTTGACTAATTCCTCTCAAGTATGGGAGGGGTACAAGTTTCCCCTTATATCAGATTTTCAGTAATTTATGAATATGAACTCAGAAATAACAAGAAGTGGTCTTTTCACCACTTGTAGTAATATGTCCAAATTCAAAATCATTTATATATCCTTACAAAAGTCCTTATTAAGTCATGAGTTTAGTAAACTCTTTTATAGTGGTCACGGAGCATCAGTGATGTAAAACAAAATAATTGATGGTGTGGTATGCATCCTCATTATTTTAAAAAACTATGACCAGTATTAGTTTTCTCTGTATTTAGTGCAAGTCAAGCGTAGCTAGAGAGAATGGGTTTCACTGAAATATTTCTTGTTGTTAAAGGATAGCACTTGATTTTTTTGGTTGTGATTTAACCAACTTTAGAAAGTAAACATTTCAATAAATATTAAGCCCCCAAACATACCTTATTCTAATCTTTGTTAATATAGAAACGTACCTTTTATGTCTAAATTTCTTCTCTAAATTGAAAATATATGTTATATACTATCGATAGAGCATAGCTAGAACAGAGTAAATGCATTTTAGAACAGTGGAAATATATTAAAGACATTTTTTACATTGTAGATTTAGTTCTCTGTTAAAAGATTTTTTTTGGCTTGACTTCATTTCTTACGACTATTTCAGTGTTTTTATAATTCATGCACTTACAATTGTTAACAGCCATATAATATGCCATATATTCCTAAATCATTTTTTGCTTACACATTCACTGTATTGTTGGATCGTCTTCAATATTTTACTAATATAAAATTCTCATTATGAACATCTTTGTAAAACTTTTCTCGTGGGCAAATTCCTCTAAATGAAAATATCAGGTCAAAAGGTATGAAAGTAATCACTGAAAACGCAAAAGAGAGAATATCACTTCCCTTTTAAAACCAGTCACTGGCTTCTTAGAATAAAATCTAAATTGTTTACAGAACTATAGGTGACCTAGCTCTGGCTGCCTCTCCAGCCTCGTCGGGTACCATTCACTTGCTCACTCTACCCCAGCCTCACTGAGTTCCTTTCTGACCCTTAAATATGCCGAGCTCTTCCCCAGACCAGGGTTGTGGCTTTTGCTGAACTTTTCATATGCCCGGTTCTTTTCATCTTTCCTCTCAGTCAAAAATCATCTCCTGAAAATAGCCTTCCGTTGCACGCTGCCTCACCCCTACTTTACTCTCTATCACGTCACTCTGTTACTTACCACGCCCTGCGGGGCCTTGCTCCGTTGTTTACTCTGTCTCCTCCCCCACTCTAAAGTAAACTCCTCGAGGGTAGGAACCTTGTCTGACGTTCTTCCCTGTATCTTCAGCACATAGAACAGTGCCTGGAACACATGCTCGGAAAATATTTGTTGAATAAATGAAGGAAGAGCATAATTACTCCATTATATATTGTCAAGTTTATAGCCTTTGATTTAATAGTCTTTTCTCCTCCTGAATGAGGTAAATTGGTAATGTATTTCCTCATTAGCATGACACAGAAAATTAATATGTAATGTTTCAGTCTTCTAAACCTCAAAAATCTCTAGTAGATAGAGATTATTACATATGAAATAAATGCTACAAAAATTTTTTTAAAAAAGAAGAATATGGTGGCCAGCCTGGTGGTGCAGCAGTTAAGTTCTCATGTTCCACTTCAGTGGCCCGGGGTTTGCAGGTTGGAATCCCAGCGTGGACCTACACACTGCTTGTCAAGCCATGCTGAGGCAGGCATCCCACATATAAAGTAGAGGAAGATGGGCGCGGATGTTAGCTCCGGGCAAAAAGAGAAGGATTGGCGGCAGATGTTAGCTCAGGGCTAATCTTCCTCAAAAAAAAAAAATATATATATAAACTAAAATGAAAAGGAAGCCCTGCTGGCCCTCCCAAGTTCCTTGGCCTGGGAGGAGCCTCTGTTAATACCATATTAATCCAGTAATCCACAAACTGTCTAGGGCACAAGATTCATGTGGGTTGATCGTCATGCAGATTCTAGGGTCCCATCCCCAGAGACTGTGATTCGGTAGATCTAGTATACTAGATCAGTAGTAAATCTAGTATGATCTACTAGATTAGTAGATGTAGTGTGAAGTCCAGGAATGTGTATTTTTAGCATGCAGTCTGGGTGATTTTGACATAAATAGATGATGCTTGAAAAACATATTTTTCAAAATTCCATTAAACCATATCATTATACCTGTGTAATTTGTATTTTAAAGAAATTATGCCATGTATGCAGTTCTGAAAGTTTCTTTTTAAATACTTTTTGGACCCCTTTCCATGCCAGTGTTCATAGATATATCTCCTGTTGTAATAGCTGGCTATTATTCTACTGTACATGTGAATAATAGAGGAAAATATAAACAAACAGACATTTAGATAGATATTTGGATTGTTTTCATTTTGTCTCTTGCTCTTATCAACAATGTTGAATACATACACTATGTAGAGTTGTGCAAATATTTCTTTAGAATAACTTCATAGAAGTGAGATTGTTGAGCCGGAGGATAATCATATTTACAACTTTGGTAAAATTGAGCAATTTTCTATGTTGTTTTGATGTTATTTTGATGCTTTTGATGTTGCGCATCAGTTATGTTTCACACAGTATTTGAACTAAGCATAGTATGTCATCATTTTTATTATTAATCCGTGCCCTGATATACCCTCTCTCATTCCTACAGATTTCTGGATCTCTAAATTCTTGGCCTTGACTGCCTTGTTCTGACTTCAAGCTCATGTAGAAACCCTGCCTCAAGACTTACTCCAGACTCTGACTCTAAATTCACAACCTAATTTCTGTAGTTTTCCAGAGCTAGCTGTTGCCATGCCTCCCTTGCACTCATCACTATGTCATGACTGTGAATCCACACCCTAGCCCAGGTCCCCATAATGCTGTTCCACCCACATCCTTTCACCTACTCTTACACACATGGAACAATAACAAACAATATGTAATTACACGCTAATTATGTAGTAGAGGCTCTAAGTAGAGAGTAGAAGAAAGTCAATGAGAATAAGAGCAGTCAGGGAAGATTTCCTGGTGCTACATTTTTAAAATGCCTTTTATGTTTTGTCTCTGAGCATCGAAGAAGTTCTATTTTAAAGAGGGAGTAGGGGTCAAGAGGGGTGACTTCAGCTAGGCCCTGAAAGATGACTGAGATCTAAATAGGCAGACAGCAGAAAAGAAAGCAAACAAAGCAAGAGAAACCAGAAGTAGGATATTTTTTTCCATGGTCACTTTGATGCAGCCACTTTGATGGACAGCCCAGCAAAAATGTAAAAATCGTGATTTCTTTTTTTAATTAAAGTGATGTGTGCAACCAGATGTCCATGGCCTGTATTCTATCCCTAATGCTCATTCTAAATGTGGTAGACTTCCATTTCCTACTTTAGTCACTTTTATATTACTTGATCTTTAGGTAAGCATGTATTATTTTTATAATTAAGATTTTTTCTGGGTTCAGCCCTGTGGCCGAGTGGTTAAGTTCGCGTGCTCAACTTCGGCAGCCCAGGGTTTCACTGGTTCAGATCCTGGACGTGGACATGGCACCACTCATCAAGCCATGTTGAGGCGGCATCTCACATGCCACAACTAGAATGACAACTAAAAATATACAACTATGTATTTTTGTGTGTGCAGCCTTGGTGAAGTTACTAACTTTTCTAAGTCTAATATTTTCCTCTATAAGATGAGGATAATACCTATGTCACAAAGTTTTTGTAATGATTAAATAAAATGAGGTAAGAGCAGTGAAACACTTGGCACAAAGTAGGCCCTTGGTAAATAGTTGCTATAAGTATTTAAGGAATATTAGTATAGAAGTATTTTGCTGAATAGATTGGAGTGAAGAGAGCTTTGCATCAGGACAGTGGCTGAGAAGACTTATGAGAAATCCAGGCATGATATTCAAATTAGTGGGATGGCAGGGAATAAGAGAAAGGACAGATAGCCATAGGAGCCATCAAGAAGAGAAACTGACTCTGTGGGAAATATGGAGGATAAGGAATAGTAGTATAAGCAGGGTTCTGATTCTTAAGAATGGAGGAGATTGTCATTACCAGATGTTGGAATTTTTCTGGTGTACAATTCACCAAAGTAGGAAGTAGTCTATATTTGTATCACTATAAAATGTAGTTTGGGAAGCATGAACCAGGAAAGATAGAAGTCAAAGAATGTATAGATAACTGATAATTCAGAGAAATATATTAAAGAATTTAGTTTCAGATGACAAGATTTTGTTGGAATCTATTATTCTAGTTTACTAACACTAAGTGGTGGTACCATGAAAATTTTACAACCTCGTTTAACACGTATAAGAAGAGATTACCTACCAGCAATAAAAATTTAAATGAAGCATATCTTCACCTAAACCCTTTTTCAGAGTTCGAATTCTTAGAATCCAAAGCAAAAATCAAATTATTTGAATATATTTCACTTTGTTTTATTTTATTTTATTTTATTTTTAAAGATTTTATTTTTTCCTTTTTCTCCCCAAAGCCCCCCGGTACATAGTTGTGTACTCTTCGTTGTGGGTTCTTCTAGTTGTGGCATGTGGGACGCTGCCTCAGCGTGGTCTGATGAGCAGTGCCATGTCCGCGTCCAGGATTCGAACCGACGAAACACTGGGCCGCCTGCAGCGGAGCGCGCGAACTTAACCACTCGGCCAAGGGGCCAGCCCCACTTCGTATTTTATTTTGATAGAAAGTCCAAGTCAGTCACTTTGGATTTAGTGCTATAGTGAACATTTTTTGTTGCCTTCTCAATAATCCCTTCTCTCTTCCTAGCAGTACCTTGAATTTCTCAATTTCATGGTTTGAGTGGGATTGACCCCTCCTCCAGCAGCTTCAAGGTTAGGTCCTGACTAGCTTAAGTCAGTCAGTGTGTTTTGGCCCCCTAACCCAAGGATTGGTTCATAGATGAAAACATGCCTCACTCCAGGCCAATAAGGTACAAAGAGTCTCAATTCTCAGAATTGGTTTGACTTATTGGGGAAGTAAACTTTTACTTTTCTACTACAGAATGGGCCTGAAGAAAGTAGCTCCAAACTGTTGGCAACCATCTTTGTGACCACATAGAGAGCCTGGTGAAAATGGAGTCAACATTGAAAAAGCAGAGCCAAAAACTTGAAGGCGAGAAGCTGGCTACTTGGCCTTGTTCTTGAGCTGTTGGGGTGAACGAAAGCTTGTCTGGTCAGATCTTTGAATTTTTCTGCAACATAGTGCATAAAATCACTTCAATGTTTCAGCTAGTTGAAGCTAGATTTTCTGCTACCTGCAGCCAAAATCCCAAAGAATACAAGTGCCAACCCACTTATGAATGTTAGTATTGCCATAACCTCTGCAGGACATTGTCAATATCATGTATCACGCATAGCAAATGGATCTCAGTTAGAGTTTCAATTTGTCTGTGCTTTGGCAGAGTTTACGGCAGAAACTGAAGTCACTGAGGTGCAAATTTCCATAGGGATATAGAATCTTTAGTAGAATTAATGATTGTCTCATTAGTAGATATGTTACAAGTTAGCTTCTAGGAATATTTTCAGAAATCTCTTATCAAGGTTCATTTGACTACTTAACTGAATACTAGGAGGGATGGGGGTAAAGTAGCTTAGGTCAGTAATTTCAGTTTATTTTCTAACCTCTTTTTTTGTTTTGTTTTGTTTTCATGCTTTTTTAAAATTGAGGTATAATTGACATATAACATTATATTAGTTTCAGGTGTACAAAATAATGATTCAATGTTTGTATATATTGCAAAATGATCACCACAATAAGTCTAGTTAATTTCTGTGTTCTAATCTCTTAAGAAGTATTTGTGCTACTTTTAAAGATGTAAAAAACATGGAATTTAAGTTTTCATTTTGAAATCAACTCACTCAGTTTTATATAAGATCTCAACTACAATCTGAAGACATAAGACACTGTTTGAAACAAGTCATTGAGTAAACATACGTCCTTATTATTGAAGGTGAAGATTTGGGAAATCTTTTTAAAGAAGTGGTTTTTCTGAGAGGGTAGAACTAGTTCCCTGTAAATCACGTTAGTCCTGAGGAGACCGTGGCAAGAGTGGCCCCAAGCCTTGTGACATTTGTAGGAGCTTCTGTGAAGGGCTAGCCAGTGCTATGGCTAAAAGGGTAATAGCTAAGAAAATAGATGAAGACTATCTGTAGAAGAGAAAAGAAAACACAAACAAACTACCAGCTGGTCTCAGAGAATCCATGAAGCTTTAGTTTACAGTTTTGAAAATGGCACAGCTATACTTGTGCAAAGTCAGAGCGGTTCAAAGAGAAGGAGTCAGTACATCCTGCAGAAGTTGTGGGAAGATCTAGGTGCAGCATTGGCATGGCCAGTTGCTGGAGCTACGACATAGCTATAAGCAACTGTTCAGGAATTAAAAGAACTATAGAAAAAGACTTCTGAGGAACAATCAGAGGAATATATACACATACTGAATACTACACATATTAAGAAATTGTTATTAACTTTCTTGGGTGTGATAATGATGTTGTGTGTTTTTTTTGAAAGCACTAGTTTGTTAAAGATACACACCACACACACACACACACACACACACACACCCCTACATAGGCTTTTATTAAAGTGGAGGGACCATGACTCTTTTTGGATCTTTAATAAAGGTAGAATTTTCAGTCCTTAGAAGTTGAAGGGTGATACAAGAATGTCACCTGTCATGGAGAATGGAAGATTTGCAAATCACAAGTTTTCTATAAATGAGTAGCAGAGACTGCTAGTGATCATCAGCCTCCCTTGACTTAGTGTGGCCATATGACTGAGTCTGGCCACTGGAATATTAGAACTGTTGTGTGCTCGTTCAACCCATCAAACCTTCCATGCATCTTTCTCATTTTCTTTCCTCATCTGTCAGCTGTAGGACAGGACTCCTAGAAAAGGATGGAGCCAAAAGCTGGAAGGAGTCTACATCTCTGAATGACTGCCCCTCTCTGCATTGAACTACAAGGCTCTATGGGATAGGTAAGAGGAATTTTTATTGGGTTAAGCCACTAACATTTTGAGATTGTTTATTACAGAAGTTAGTCCACCATGACTAATACACAAATCACCATCAAAATTTTAGATTATTAAATGATAACTGAAAGTGGTGTTTTGATTGTGATAAAAGAATTCTCATAGGTCATGTTTCCTAGGAAAAAGACTAAAGTAGAGATTAGCATGTAGGGAGTTTACTGGGAAGTGGCTTTGGGATGAAAACCTGTGGGAGAGTGAAAGAAGCAGGACTGGGCGGAAGGAGAAGTTGAACTGTGATGCAGTGACAGCAAAAGGCTCTGCGATTCCATGAGTAACCTTAGAGCTAGGATGTTCTTGTAAGTTGTCTCAAGTTGTGATGCAGGTGCAATTGTACCCCCGCACATGGGCCAGTTTTGGCCTATGGGTACTCCCAGGTGAGGGAAGTGGACCTTGGATGAGGCAGCTTCCTTTGGTGGGAGGCCATTTCTGAAGAGGAACTTGGCTGTGAGCCCTCAGTAGCCAACACTCCTGCAACTAGAGTGCCTTGGTCTTACTGGTGGATCTGGCAGTGCAACACTCATCCACTTCAGGGACATTCCAGAAGTTGGTTTGTGAGTGGCAATATGATTTTAATGAATAGGCCAAAGAGCTATTTAGTGTTCATAAAGAAGTCTACCTACTGAGGCCAAGGGATAAGTAAAGTCTGTATTACATGCCAAGGAGTTTGAGAAAATAAATATCAAGACAACAGATGGTGGATAGAAGAAGCAAGAGAATCTTCCCTGAGGTTCTAACTGAGAAAAAGAGAGATCTGGCTAAAGATAGCTGCATAAAATGAAATAAAACACAGCTTTCAGTTGTTACACTCCACTGACTTTCTGATTATCCATTCGATGATAGTAATCAAGTTTCATGGAAAACAAGTTGGAGGCTGGTAAAATGATCAAAACAGGGTTCACTGAGGCTTTTAAAACTTCATTCTTAACACATTTTTTAAACAGGTGATCCTTCTCTTATTGAATGCTGATTATTTGCTGCAGAACAATATCTTGAAAGGATAGAAAAGTTGCCCAGAGATAAACTCCATTTGGACCTGAAGTCTAATGTTTTTAAATTACATTTCAAACTCTGCTTGCTTCACAGAGCCTGAATGAGTGAGGGGTAACTTTGCTCCAGGGGTAACGAAAGAACTTCAGTGATGGAGTTTCTACCTTTTTTCCTTGAAGTTATTAACATATGTCCCAAAACAAAAAGAGTAATATAATTAACATCTGTATTCCCACCACTCCTTATTAATAGCTAATAATTAGTTAATAAATAATAATAGTAAATATTTTTTCCATAATCAGTCCAATGATCTTTTTTACTTTCAAATATTTTAAAATTATTTTCTTTGTTTTTAAATAAAAAATTATTAGTTTGAATTATACTCAATCATAATTTCATGACTACGTTTCTAATTCACATAATGACATTTAGATAACCTTTGCTAACTCCTGAGATGAATGGTGAAAAAAATGGGAACTTGCCCAGGAGAGGAAAGCCCCTGGAGGGTTCAGAGCTACAGAAATAAATCCTCAGGCCAGCTCCATGGGTGCTCAGTTGATCTAGTTCATGGTTTTAATGGAGTGCTGACTTCAAAGGAAACTTTCTGAAAGCTCACAAATACTGACCTCTTTCAGAAGCTGGTAATATGAAACAAAACAAAGTTTCCAACAACTCAGTTGCAATGAATTGTACTTGAGAACAGACAGTTCCTTTTAGAAGTAACCATATCCTATCATGTAACCCAGCAGGCTGTCCTGGATGACTACACTTGAGAATTGCAGGTTTGCTTTTTCTAAGTTTTCTATTCTAGAGAAAGTCACTCTTTTCAATGGCCATCTCATCGGAACAGAAATCGTAGGCCTTATCTGTGAAATAAGGCATCATAATATTTAGATGTGTATATGTTTATGTGTGTGTGTGTGAGTGTTTGAAAATGCTAATGAATATAAACTATAAAAGAAGTGACTTAGGGTACTCCATAAAAATATATGACCAATTTTTTTCTTATTGGATAATATGAAATACATAGTAGTGAATCTGCTGCCAGAATTCACTATTCTTTCCAAGTCATTTTTGGAATTGAGGGTCCTGAGGAGTGAGTATCTGCAAAATTCTTCTTGAGAATTATTCACTTACTCACCCATTCAACAAATATTTCTTGAATGTCTGCTCTGTGCCAGGCATTATTGTGGGCGCATGGGATGCATCAGTACAGAAAAACAAGATCCCTGTCCTCACGCTATTGGGACCTTACATTCTACTTTGGGAGAGAGAAAGTTTTAAAAAAGCTTAGTAAATAAGTAACTAAGTGATACAGCATATTAGAGAGTGATAGGTTTATGGAAAAAGAAAGAGAGCAAGATGAGGAGGATCAGGAGTGTTGGTGGGGCGGGATTAAGTAGGATAGTCAGGACAAGGCTCAGTGAGCCTGGTAAGTTTTGAACAAAGACCAGAGGACATGAGGGAATTTAGCTCTGTGACTTTGTGGGTGAAGAGCATTGCAGCCTGAGGGAGCAGCCACACCAAGGCCTGTCTGGTTGGTTTGAGGAAGAGCAGGGGTAAGCAGAAGAAAAAGTCAAGCCGTGACGCAGCCCCAGTGATAGCCATGGCCACTCCCTCAGAGTTGTTTTGAGTTAGGCCAAAATAGGCAGGCCTTTATACTCCCACAGTGATCTGTCATTGGATGTGGGCCACTCTGGAATGGCTGTGACCTTGAGCAAGGTGGCTCTCTGCAGCTGAAGGGGCTGAGAGCAGCGGGCTGTATACTGATATCACTCCCAGCAGCCTTCATTGAAGGCAAGAGATAGGAGGTACATCTCAGGATCAATCCCTGTGGCCTTCTCGTTCCCAAGGTCACCTGTGATCCCAGATGGCTGTTCTAACTCCAGCATTCAAAGAAGGAAAAGAAGGAAAAGTGAATATCGTGCTGGTTGCATGCATTACTTCTGCTCCGTCTATTGCTAGAATCTAATCACATTGCGTCAAGGAAAGCTACATTATGTAGGCTTTATTCTTGGTGACCTGGGACCAGAAAAACAAACAAACAAACAGGATACTGAAGTACAACCGGCAGTCTCTGCTACTCTCATATGGCCCATTTTTCTAATGAAGAGAATGTGGCTTCACCACATGGATGAATAAATGAAACGCCGTCTTTTTAGTTCATTCGGGATTTTGTGCTTTGGGGCCTTGGGGAATTGAAAGGCAGCAAAGAAACAATATCCTCTTGAAGAACTCATAGAAAAGAAGACTCTAAGGGAGAAGAGCGACAACAATTACACAGATCAGGGGTGGAGACTGTGAGGTTTGGGAATTAATGTGATCAGATTTGTGTCCATAGGCTAGTGGGTCTTGGGATCGGTCAGGTGGCATTTATGCAGCGTAAATTGCTGTAGCATGGCTTCCTTCTTGAACCCCTCCCTTGGCTTGACTCTTATGATTTTTCAGTCTTCTTTACTGACTTTTCTTTTCATTCTTGACCCTTTAATGTTGGTATGCTCCTAGGGTCTGCCCTTAGTCCTCCTCTCTTCTCTTCTCACTATGCATCACAATGTAATCTTTACCTTTATTGGGTCACATAACTCTTTGAGAATGTGATGACCTTCAACCCCAGAAAAATGTCCATCTGAACATTACCAGTTTATTGAACAGAATAAACTTGATGAAGTACAAATATTAAAGATTTTATTTTCTCCCATCTCTGTCCTTAGCTGTACTGTATCAACTCTCCTTTACTAGGTAGGTCCTTTATGATGTGTCAAGATCCCACAGCTTGCTAGACCCTTTTAGGTATTAAAAAGCCAGTCGAGTCCACGTAAAACTCTAATCTCCAGTTTCCCACCAGCTGAGACTTGACCCATGACCTAATGACCTTCAAAGTCAGCCCTTTCACTCTTCTTCCATCTCTCTTCTGATTCATTGGGTTGGAGATTACTAGGAGGGAAGGTAGGATTTCCTTGTGTAACTGGTCTCCCTCTTGCTCTGCTGGTCATGTCCTCTGCAACTGGACTCTGCCAGGGTGATGGCCACTGCCTTGTAGATGGTGAGTGAGGTTTTCTCTGGGTACTTCTCAGAGTCACCTTGATCCCGTCTGATGCTAAGGACCTTTTTCAGCCTCTATTCCTGTTATTGACTCAATGTTGGTGTCACCCTCAAATTTGTGTGTTGAGATCCTAATCCCCAATGTGATGGCATTGGGAGGTGGGGCCTTTGGGAGGTGATTATGTCATGAAGGTAAAGCCTTCATGACTGGGATTAGTGCCCTTAGAAAAGCTACTCCAGTGAGCTCTCTAACTGCTCTACCATGTGAGGATGCAGTGTGAAGATGGCTGTCTATGAACCAGGAAGCAGGCTCTCACCAGGCACGGAACATACTGGCACCTTGATCTTGGAATTTCCAGCCTCCAGAGCTGTGAGGAATAAATTTTTGTTGTTTATAAGTCACCCAGTTCATGGCATTCTGTTACAGTCATCTGAACAGACTAAGACAACTTCCAAGACCTTTTCTGAAAAGACATCACCTCTTTTTGCTAGTGGCTGCCTGGACAGCCTTACAGCTTCTGTTTTGTCCTCTGTCCTCCAGGCTCCTTCAATATTCTATTTTGTACACATAATTGCACATAGCACAAACATTTGTGTTGTACAGGCAGGCAGATCTCAAAGGAAGAGGAAAGAATGGGTTGAGCTGCACATACCTCAATTCCTTTCTCTGAATCCACCTGTCAGTTGCCTCTGTCCTCTGTGGAAAGCAATGAGTGAAGGGGAAAAATGAGAACTGAAGTGTTACTCTAAGGGAAGTCCCACAGCATGGAAACATCAGGTGTGGGGGGAAAATGCTCCTGATTTATAGTTGACACGTAATTATCTACTGTACATATATGTCACACAGGCATACTGAACTTAAAATCTATCATACTGAGCTCATTATTTTTTAAATATGCTCCAACCTCAGAATCTGCGTTTCCATCCTTATTTTCTATCTAACAAACCACCTAATTACTCAGGGAAGAAATTAGAAAATCATCTAAGATCCTCCCAACCATTCTGGTCAATCACCAGGAGATTTCATCCCTAAAATTTTACTTTTCTCCATAATCTTGTTGCTATTTCTACTGCCTTAGTTGAGCCTACTGCTACCTCTCATTTGGATTATTACAATAATAAATAAATCTCTCTAAATCCAGATTTACCTTCCTCAAATCCATTTTGCCATGCTGCATCTGGAGTAATCTTCCTAAAATTCAGATCTCTTCAAGTGATACTCTTGCCTAAAACTCTCCACGTGGCTCCCCATTGTACTATGATGTTTATCCAAGTGTGATCCTTAGATCACCTTTGACTAGAATCGTTAGGATGGCATATTAAAAATGCAAATTCCTAGGCCCTAGCACAGACTTAATGAACCAGAATCTCTGGGATGGTATCTTGGAGTCTGCATTTTTAACTTGTATTTTTAGAAAGTGGTTTTTATGCTCAAAATTTTTTTGTGAATGCTCATCTATAAGCTAAGTCTAACCTCCTTTCCGGGGTATACAGGGCTCTTCAGTATTCAGCTTGTATTACCTCTTTAAGTTTGTGTCCTACCACTACCTCTGCCATTTTTGTTCTAGGAAAAATATGTTTCCTAATGAGCCGTTTTATACTTCCTGGCCTTGAATACACTGGTTCCATAGCTTGGAGCACTTTTTGCCCCTAACTCTCTTCAATCTTATGAAAAACTATTCTTCAAAACTTCATTAGACTTCCTTGAGATATATACTTAAATATATAAAATATATCTCCATGTATCTCTATCTATCTGTCTATCTATCTATCTATCTATCTATCTATCTATCTATCTATCTTTGGCCTTACACAACTGTGAGGGCTAGTTAAGCAGTCTCTGTAAAGCTGTTGTCTCTGTGTCTGCTAATGCTGGGAGGGAAGATAGATATAAAGTGGGAAAGATGAGTAAGGGTAGGCTGGAATCCATAAGCTTAAGATGCAACTCCACAAGTCCAGACAGAATTCTTTGTTTGTTCTTGTTGCCTCTGACCTTGGTGATAAGGATATCCTGCAGAAGCTGGGCCTCTTCAGCACAGAACTAAACATACGCACTTGGACCAGGAGTTGGAGTTACTAAAGGAGGATCCAGGGGAGATAGAGCAGTTGCAGGCCCAGCTGCTTTTTCCATATCGCCCTTCAAATCCCTCAAGAATCTTCCTTGTGGCCCACTCTAATTGGAAATATACAAGAAAGTGAATTCTAAGAAATGTTCCACCTAGCCAAGCTGATAAATTAAAAATCCGTCACACACTGAATAATCTGTTTTAGGCAGGGTGTTCTCGTTGGTGAGATGACATTTGCACAGCAACTAAAGTGAGGGTTTGGACCAAGAGAATAAATGAGAGATGACTAACATACCCAAAGGCCTTGAGGCAGTAATATCAGGATGGAGGACTCTGGAGAAGAATCAAATATCTAATCCAAACAAAGGGCAGATCCAGCTGAGTGTCAGGAATAGTTGGAACTAAGATCCTAACACCAGCATGGCTTTCTCCCTGCCATTCTGTTCCTTTCTGTGTCAGCTTCATCCTTTTTCACTTAAGACTGATTTTCTTCACCTGGTGGAAACATGCTCACTGGTAACATTTAAGTTTTGCATCTTATAAGTTCAGCCATGAGAAAGAAACTGTCTTTAGGTTTTCCGTGAAAGTCCATCAAAATTTGGGGGAAAATTACTCATTGGCTTAACTTGGGTTAATTGTCCATCCTTGGACCAATTTTGTAGTACCAAAGGACAGAATATGGTATTAATTATCTGTTCCCGCATAACAAGTTACCCCAAAACTTAGCAGCTTTAAACAACATAGAACATCTATTATCACACACAGTTTCTGTGCAACAGGAATTTACGAGAACCTGGATGGTTCTGTCTTGGGCTGGGGCTGGACAGATCTCTGATGAAGTTGCAGTCAAGATGTTAGCTGGAGCTACAGTCATCTGAAGCCTTGACTAGGCTGAAGAACCTACTTCCAAGAGGACTCATTTACATGCCTGCTAAATTAATGTAGACTGTTGGCAGGAAGCCTCAGTTCCACGCCATGTGGACATCTTCATAGGGCTACTTGAGTGTTCTCACCACATGGCAGCTGGCTTCCCCCAGAGTGGGTGATCAAAGGAGCAAAACAGAAGCAGTAGTATTTGTCTTTACTTATTATTTTTATTTTTATTGAGGTATAATTGGCATCAAAACTAAAAAACTGTAATATTTTCTATGACCTAGACATGGAGCTTATACTCTGTTTTTCCTTAATATCCTGATAGTTATACAAGTCAGTCCCATTCAGTGTGCGAGGCGACTATACAAGTGAATGAATAACAGGAGGTTAGACTCATTGCAGGTGATTTGGGGGGTTGGATGCCAAGGGAACTGTAGTTTGAACAGCTTGCATTAGGTTCCCAATCTTTGTGGCTAGAGTGGAGAGGAATATAAGATCATGTGAGAACATTCAACTCCTTTGGGTGAAGAGAAGAGGCACTATATGGCTGGAGAAGGTGAAGGAGAAATTTCTAGAAAAATTGGAGGAAGAGTGCTGGGGAAAAAAATAAGTGTCTGTTACCAATCAGAATGTTAATAACTCCTTTGTTCATACCTTGAATGCACTTCTGTGGTACCTCTTAGCACACCACATCTCAATTATTCATTTACAAATATTTCTCTTCTACTAGATTATAAGATCTCTTCCCTCATCTTTGAGTCTACAGCACCAAGTTCATTGTCGGGCACCAAGTAGACAACCAGAAATGCGTAAACAGAACTGAACTAAACAGACAGAGGATATGAGAAAAGTTCTTAAATAACTAAAGGTATGGTTAATGTGGACACAAAATTAACATCAAATCTCAGATCCGAAGGCATTTCGTGACATCTGAAAGATCTGCCTTTTAGATGAAATGAGTTAAAAGCTTACGAAATTGATACCTTCAAAAGGTAGAACAGACGAAAGTATAAATCATTTATATGTTAAATGTTAAATAAATAAAAATTTATTGAATAAATGAATATTAGTTAGAACTTTTATTTGTTGGTGCAAGGAACAGAAGCCCAGTTCAAACTAGCTTAACAGTAAAAAGAAGATGGGCTTATTGGAAAGTAATTGGAGTAATTAATGGAATCCAAGAGGTGCTAGAGCCTCAGGAATAGAACCACCAACTGGAGCACAAAAGGAAACCAAGAAATTCTTCTCCTTTTGGCTCTTATCTCTGGCCCTCTCTCCACATCTGCTTCACTTTCTCAATGCAGACCAGCTTTCTTGGTTGCAGTCCACGTGTTGGTAGGAACGGTTCCCAAGTTAGCATTTATCATGTAGCCACTTAGAAAGGAATGATCTGTTCTTCTCAGTTCCATTTTAAAACTCCTGAGGAAGGGACCAATAGACCCATTTAAAGTCAGATGCCCACCTTCAAGACCAATTGATCATGCCTAGGGACAGTGTCACATTACAGAAATATTGCAAAACCTGCTGTAATCTTAGAGATTGGACAATGAGATGGAGGCACTTCCTGGAAAATAGTTGTCAGGTAGAAAAACAATAGACATATGTTCAATGAAGGTTTAGCTAAGTTACGGGAAGACATTTTCATTATAAAACATGAAGGTTGTGGGGCCGGCCCAGTGGTGTAGCGGTTAAGTTCCCATGTTCCACTTTGGTGGTCTTGGGTTCAGTGGTTCAGATCCTGGGCATGGACCTACACACTGTTCATCAAGCCATGCTGTGGCAGGCGTCCTACATATAAAATAGAGGAAGATGGGCATAGATGTTAGCTCAGGGCCAATCATCCTCAGCAAAAAGAGGAGGATTGGTGGAGGATGTTAGCTAGGGCTAATCTTCCTAAACAAACAAACAAACAAACAAAACCATGAAGGTTGTTCAAGGTCCAACAACAGAATCAGGAGTTTGATGTGAAATCACAAGATAGTCTCAGTCTTACTGGAAGAAATGATTGGTTGGAATCTTGGTCTGAGACAGGGTAACACTTATGTTCTAGTCATTTTATTACGATGTCATCCTGGCTAGGGTGAAAGCACTGTCTTCACTGCTACATCTAATGAAAAGAGCTTAATTAAGATTTCAGTTTCCTTTGCTGACATGTTGAGGAAAGTTTCCAAAGAGGTAAACTATAGATTACAGCCTTAACTACATTTTTTAGCCCAAAGGAGTATTCACATGGCTTTTATAACACCTACCTCCTTCTAAGATTTTGGTGACAACAGTAGCAGATTTGGTAATAACTGACTTCAGAATCTTGGGGTTTAAAGCCTGTGTTTAAACTCAAATGTTTTTTGATGCTACCTATTTTCTTTTGTTTTGCGTACTTTGGCTAAAAAGAAAGAGTTCTCTAAAAGGTGTAAAGTCTGCATTACAGATGTTATTATGGTAAAATAGAAAGCATAAAGCTATTGAATGTGAAAGTGTGGAAGAATATGTTCCTGATCCAGTTTTTAAAAGGAAGAGAAATTGTGATCAGAGTGAAGTTATCTCTGTAAAATGTTACTGAGTCCTTTTGGGCTGCTATACAAAATACCAGAGGTTGAATACTTCTCACAGTTCTGAAAGCTGGGAAGTCCAAGATCAGGTGCTGGCAGATTCCATATCTAGTGAGAGCTGGCTTCTTAGATGGCTATCTCTTTGCTGAAAACTTACATGGCAAGAAGGGGCAAGGAAGCTTTCTTGGGCCTCTTTTATAAGGGCACTAATTCTACCTATGAGGGTTCTGCCTTCCTGATCTAACTCCCTCTCCCCCAAAGACCTGCCTTCTAATACTATCATGTTGGAGGTTAGGATTTCATCATACGAATTTTGGGGGAACACAAACGTTCAGACCATAGCAGTGAACAGCTTCTAATCAGCAGGGATATTGTGTGTGTGCGTTGGGGCCGGGGCAGGCAAGAATGAAGACTATTCTTAGATTCCTTCTTTAATGCCCCCAAACCCAACATGCCGCTTTATTCTTTATCGTATACTACAGTCATCACTTTTTAGATAGTACCGCTGAACTCAGCATTAGAACCGGGCAAACATGATCTCAATGCCAGTGTTCTGTGCTCATACCTGCCTTTGTGTGGGCTGAGGGAGGAGAAGCATATACCAACCTCCTTCACCGCCTGTGGGGTTGGCTTGCTCATTTTTCCCCCTGGGTTTCCATGTTTCCTGGCTTCAGGCCTTTTCACAGTGCTGGGACTGTGATTAATGCCATTAGCTCTTTCCATCGAGGTCTAGCTTTCATCTGCAGTCTTGTCATTCATTCACCTGGTTTATACTTTATCAAATTTTGATACAGTGATCTTCTCAATGAAACTCATCAATGCCAACGTTTACTGCCCATTATAATTAAGATTCTATTTCCTTTAAATAATCAAGGGTCAACTCCTAAAAGTGCTAGGAATTTTGGCAGATTTTACATTTTTTTCTATCTTCTCTTTCTTTTCAGATATTTTATTATCAAAATGTCACACATTTTGGAAAATCTGTATGTTCTCTCCACTTGTGAATATAGTTCTTTAAAATGAATGATAGACAAAGTAAATGTGCCCTAAGCTTCTGGGTAATTACTCCATACAGTGTCTGTAGTTTAGAGGAGAAAAATTATAAAGCTTTTTTCAGTCAGACGGAGGGACAGACAACCCAAAGGGAGGTAGAACCATCAAATTCCACAAGGCTCTGAGCAAAGATGGGGAGACAGAGTCCCAAAGAAAACTAGAATTCACTTGTTTGGATCTGCCCAGTATTAGTCATTTGTCAGCCTGATTATATAGTAATCAGAAGCTTAGCAGGAACAAATTACACAGTGCTAAGAAATCCTTCAAATGGATTTGTTCTTAAATTCATGGCTTTCATCGTGTCATTATTTTTGTAGCATTTATGTTGTGGTTTAAATTAATACTTTACTATGTTCTATGTTTCCTTTTTAAATTTGTTCCCCCAAGTTCCTCCAAAACACTTTCTGAGTTAGGATTATGTGCACAGAGCAAAGTAAGCTCTAATAAACATTGTTAAATGAGTGAATGTAACTGGAACAGAATAATAGATTCTTTTATCCAAGGGTTCTTAACTTTTTTGCATGTCTGGACCCCTTTGGCAGTCTAACGAAGCCAATGGATGCTTCTCAGAATCATCTTTTTAATGCATAAAATAAAATACATAAGATTACAAAGAAAATCAAATATATTGAAGAAATAGTTATGGCATTTTTGAAAACTGAGATTAAATAATACATAGATTTCTTTATCAATCCATTAAATTACACGGTCATGTCCAATAACTACCATAATTTTGAAATAGTGATGAATATAATGAGATTTTGAGATATCTTATCTGCAACAATCGTAATGACATATGGAAATATCTAACATTTCTATTGGTGACAATGCCTGTGCTAAGCTCCTGATGTTGCCAGAATCTGCTCCATAACCTCGGGTCTGTGTCCTTTCTTACCTGGGCCCCAAAGTAACCCTCCCTGTGCCTAGCGTCTCTCAAAGCCTCTCACGAAGTTGATCCTTCAGACTTTGGCTCTTTGCTTTTCATCTCCTCCAAGCAACTCTCAAAGGGTCCCCTATTCCCTCTCCAGAGGAACAAATGATAGCTCAGAAAAGTCAGGAATATTTATCCCCACCCCTCCTCAGTCCCCACTCAACAAACTTTTAAAGACATAGTCTGATTTTATCTTTCACTCTGTGTGGTTTCGATTCCTTGGATGACAACAACACCTTATTTATTTGGTTCTCATTTCCAGTCATTCTGGTTTTAGAATTTTGGAATTTATATTTATCCTGTCTCCCTGTGCTTACTAATGTCATAGCCCAGAAGTTATGCTGCCAGTTCTACATCAGTCTGTCACCCAGCTGGCTGGAATGATGGTTCCAGCAGCTCCTAGACTTACTGGGCAGCCATCTACATCTTAACACCAAATGTAGAGGGGTCAGTAGTTTGCAACTACATTTTAGGGTGAAGCTCAAGACAAATCCTTTTATCTAAGACCTGAACCCACTTTAAATATTATAGGTATTCCCAGGGTTCAATGCTGACCAGTCCTCACTTCTCTCAATAATCTTTAGCAATTCCTGGACTTGGTTTCTCAGGGTCCTTCACTCTACTCTCTTGCTTCTTTCTCTGGAGAACTGGATCCTGCATTTTGTGTTCTATCATGCGTACACAGTGTGATGGTTAATATCACGTGTCAATTTGTTTAGGCTACAGTATCCAGTAGTTTGATCAAACATAAGGCTAGATGTTGCTGTGAAGGTAATTTTAAGATGTGATTTGAATCAGTATACTTTGAGTAAAGCAAATTACCCTCCATATTGTGGGTGGGCCTCATCCAGTAATTTGAAGGCCTTAAGCAAAAAGACTGAGGTCTCCTGAGGAAGAAGGAACTCTCTTCCAGCCTGCTCTATGGGCTCTTCCCTGGTCCCTAGCCTGCTGGCCAGCCTCCATGGTTGTGTGAGCCAATTCCTTAGAATCTCTCTTTCCATCCTAGTGGTTCTGTTTCTCTGGAGAACCTGACTAATACTGAGTCATTGTCCTGATCTGCAGTGACTTTACCCACCTGACTGAGTTTTGCTCTTGTCTGAGCTTCTCCCACTGTCATCTGATTTGGACCTGTCCCCGCCAATGTCTACATCTGCCTGTCCCAAACATGATTTTTTTCATTTTTTAGAATATTGGACATTTTATTATACAGTGGTCCTTGGTGGCACGAGTTACGCAGCCAGATCCGTTTTCTCCTAACCTTTTCCCTTTGTTTCTGGTTCTCTCCTGTCTTCTCCCCAGACTGAGCTGATGAAGTCCCAGAAAGTCTAGTGCCTAAGCCTGGTTGTGAGAGGAATCTTGTTCCTTCTAAAAATACCTCTAAATGTTCTAAGCATATCTTCAGTTCCAGTTATTGAAACAAGGATATTTTCCTTGGTCAATGAATAGATTTGTAGTCTGGTTGTCAGTCTGTTTTTTTGTGAGTTCGATAGAGGGAAGTAGTCATCCAAGACCAGTGCGCTTGTGATTGAACTAAGGACCAGGACCAGCAAAGTTGAGGACCATGGGGAATTCAGTAAAAGTATTTGTGTTAACTTCGTAGGGCTGCTGTAACAAATTACCACAAATTTGGTGGCTTGAAACAACAGAAATTTATTCTCTCGCAGTTCTAGAGCCCAATTGTCCAAAATCAAGGACTTGTCTCCAGAGGAATTAAGGGAGAATCCTTCCTTGCCTCTTCTGGTGGCTGTTGGCATTCCTTAGCTTCCTTGACTTGTGGTTCCGTGACTAACTCCAATCTTGCCTCCATTTTCACATTGCCTTCTTCTCTCTGTATCTGTGTCAAATTTCTCTCAGTATGTCTCTTACAAGGACACTTGTGATGGCATTGAGGACTCACTTGGATAATCCCAGGCAATCGCCTCATCTCAAGGTAATATTCACAGGTTCTGGAGAGTAGGACGTGGACAGATCTGTGGGGAGCCGTTTTTCAACCTACCACAGTACCCTTTTGCAACAGCCAGCACCCTCTTTGACTTATCTTAATTGTAAGAGCAGCTTCTAATAAAAGTTCTGTCTGAAAAATGCAGGTGGAGTTCTTTGAAATGAGTCAATAGAACACAGAAAATACACTTTTCACAGAATGGGGGTGGGAAATGTATCAAACCAAAAATATTATATCAACATTCTTAGCAGATTTCTTTGCAGATTCAGTGATTTGAAGTAAAGATTCTGTAAGAAGTTGACCTTGATAGAGCTTGACATGCAAAATGCATCAGAACAAGGCCCAAGAACAAAAAGCATCCATCATTTGACTTCTGGTGATCCTAATTATTCACAAGATAATGAAATCCAAATGTATAATTTCAGGTTTAAGATGAGATAGATGCTCTAATAAAATGGATGTTTGTAACACCATTAATATGCTGGCTAGAAAAGAAAGAAGAAGCAAGAAGTCAGGTCCAGTTGTGATTTATGAATAGCTGGCAAAAAGACTTTCTACAAGATTTTTGCTTAATAATATTTTAACAATCGATGAAGTTTTGCTCAATAAATATTTGCTGGATGAATGAATGGATTTCACGGATATTGTGATACAGTCTGTCCTTGCCTTCACTGTTACAGGGCTGTAAGGTGGTTTAAAAGGAACATTTTCACACCAGTGGGAATCTGTGTTAGGAATTCTAACACCATTCATAACTTAGATTTAGATTTTTCTCCTGGATGAGTAATCTACAAGAAATAATCAGTGCCATGCCTTTTGGATTCAGTCCTTGCATCAATATCCTTAAAATTGGGAAATAAGCTTTTGCTCAGTAGATTATTGATGAATTTGAATATTAACATGTCACACTTAACCAGTGACATTTACCTAGTGAAAAACACCAGTTATATCAACACATTTGATTATATTCAATGAAAGTTATGGCTTTGCCTTAAAATATACTTTAAAATGTTTTGAATTTGATTCATGCCCCTACTAGTGAATTCTTATATCCTTTGGTTGTGCGCACTCTCTCTCACTTTGGTTTTTGGGGGAAAGTTATTTCTCTGCGCATATCGTTTCTGTAGAAGATTGCTTTGATTATTAGAGGGTGTTAGTCAAGATGCTGAAGAAGCATGTAAATTTTTTTTGAGAGAGTAAAAGCCGCGGCACTTTAGGAAGTATTAGTAGTTTGTAACTGCTCTGACTAAGCCTCACAGATGTTTGCCTTCATTGGTGGCTATTTTGGGTTCACAATATCAGCAGGAACCAGAAGTGTGATTTTTTTTTGAGCCTCAATTTTAGCAGAAAATGTACACTACAGAAGCATATGGATGGGGGAAATAGGATTAGGAAATACCAGTAGTAGCAATGTAATCAACATGCTCAACTAAAGATATTTTCCTATTTTAAAATATCCCTGAGTCTTTATTTTAATACTTCAATAAAATTGCACTCTCAAACATTTTTGGCTTTAGAGAAGACACACATGGTAGACTGTGTTGCACAGACATTCTCAAGACTCAATATAAAATGCTGTGGAGGAGGAATTAGACTCTCTTCACATTAGGCCAAGTGACTTGCCTACTGGTCATGTTTGAACAGAATGAGATGAAATATACTTCTTCTTGGATTGAAGCAAATTAAACTTTGTTATTAAACATGATGGTTGTTTTTAAATACCCAGCACATGTTTTTCAATATTTTCTTTTTATTGTCACCTGAATTGCTATTTAAAACAAAAATATTTTCTTTCAGTATAGCTCATTTTCATAACTTTCAGAACACTGAAAATCTTTCAAATTGATAAAAGCAAAGAAATACTTTTTTGTTCTCCTATTTTAAAATTTTTTATGCGTCAAAACTCCCTTGGATTTGTTTTCTTTTTCTAGAGTTTATCTGAAGGTAATATGCACACTCAAGTACTAAGGAGACTTGTAAATATGTCCACATTCATAGTTCCAATCAAAAGAAAGAAATCTCTGAAAAAGGTTATAATATTCTAAATTTTCTTACCAGGAAGAAAAATTTTATGTATTCCAAATTCATGCTAATTACCTATTACAAAAGCCTTGTGAAGCCAAATGTTTTTGTGAACCCATATCTATATTTTCGTCTCTATCTATATCTATACAGCCATGTGTCGATTAACATGTTAGATGATTTCATTGTCGTGTGAGCATCACAGAGTGTACTTACACAAACCTAGCTAGTATAGCCTACTACACACCTAGGCTATTTGGTACCAATCTTATGGCACCACCATCACATATGCGGTCTGTTGTTCATTGAAATGCGGCGCATGACTCTATCTATATCTAAATAACATTTGGTATATAGACAGACTTTTTTCTTGTCTGTTACATCAGCAATTCAAATTTGTGCTTATACTTAAGCTGCCCAGAGTGCCAACTAAATGATTACTACTGTCATTTCAAGTTAATGTGCAAGGTGGAGGCAAGGGGTTCAAGATAGAAATAGCAGTTTCAGAGGAGTCAACATGCTCAGATGATTAATTCCTCAAAAATAGATCCTGGGGTGGCCGGCCCTATGGCCTAGTAGTTAAGCTCTGTTCACTTTGCTTTGGGGGCCCAGGTTCACGAGTTTGGATCCTGGGTGTAGACTTACACCACTCATCAGCCATGCTGTGGTGGTGACTCACATATAAAGTAGAAGAAGATTGGCACAGATATTAGCTTAGGGCTAATCTTCCTCAAGCAAAAAGAGGAAGATCGGCAACAGATGTTAGCTCAAGGCAAGTCTTCCTCAGAAAAAAAAAAAAAAGAAGAAGATTCTGTGTAGCAATCACACTAGGTTGAAATGATATGTTTATAAGATTGTATACCATAATTGCTGTCATGGGTCGTCCTAGCTCTCTCTCCAATGTAAAAATATACCCAGGAATCAGGAGATTAAATGGTATAGTAGAAAGATTATGGACTTTGGAGTCATACAGACTTGGATTTGAACCCCAGATCTATCCCTTTTTTTTCTATCTCTTGGTAAGTTAATTAATGTTTATCAGCCTCTGTTTTGCCATCTTTAAAATAAAGGTAATATCATCTTTTGTAAGTTAATTTAGAAAATGTATGTAAAATGCTTATTAGAGTACCTGATACATCGTCAGCTATAAGTATTAATATTTTCCTACCTTTTAAAGACCTGAATTAAATTAAAATAATTTTAGATATAGTCTAATAAAGCTAAAGTCTTAAATGTACATTATTACAGTGATTAAAATAAACATAGGGCCGGCCCCTTGGCTGAGTGGTTAAGTTTGCACGCTCTGCTTCGGCCGCCCTGGATTTTGTGGGTTCGGATCCCGGCACGGCTTATCAGGCCATGCTGAGGTGGCGTCCCACATAGCACAGCCAGAGGCACTCACAACTGGAATATGCAACTATGTACTGGGCAGCTTTGGGGAGAAGAAGAAGAAGAAAAAAAGAAGATTGGCAACGGATGTTAGTTCAGGTGCCAATCTCTAAAAAAAATAAATAAATGTAGATTCCTAAAAGGAATATAATTGGGTCTGTTAGGAATTAAGCTAGGGTCTCCAAGTAACTTAAACTTTCTCCTTTAATAATAGCATAATGTAAATAAAAATAATAGTAGTACAGTAATGATAATAGACATTTATTGAGCACTATAAGCCATACATTTTGTTATATGCACTATTGTTCAATCCTTACAACAATCCCATGAGGCATATACTACTATTACCCCATGTTAGGAAGATTCAGTAACTTGGCCAAGGTCACACAATTAGTAAGTGGCAGGGCTGGGACTTGAACTCAGGTCTGTATGACTTCAGGTTGTACACCTGAATTAAGATGTGGCAGCAGAAGAAGAGAGGAGGGGATGAATTAAAGAGATATTAAGAGCTAAAATGGATTGGACTTCCTGGTTGTTTTTATGGGGCCCAAAGAGAGAGAGCAGAGTTAAGGCAAGTAAGCGCATCACTAGTGGTGCCCTTCTAGGCAGATCAGTTGCAAGTAACCAAAACCCTTATGAGTTAACTGAAGTCCCCCAAAAGAATTTATCGTAAAGCTCCTGGGGTGACCCACAGAACCCAAAGCCAGGAATGCAGCTGCTATAGGAACACAGGAAGTATTTCGTTCTCTTCTCTGAACATCTGTTTCACTTCTCTCTGTGCAGATGGGCATCCTTGGCTCCTACACCGCATGGAACAATTCACGACTCCCAAATTTGCATATTTCAGGTTCAGCTACATAGAGAAACACTCTCTCTTTCTCTCCGAATTCTAAATTCCCAGTGCAGGGAATCAAACTGATCCAGTTGGAATCAGGTGCCCCGAGTCCAAGAAAACTGTTGCCAGGGTACAGAGTTATATGATACAAACTTGGCTTCCAGGAAACAATCCAGGGCTAGGGAGCAATCCCCAGAGAAGAGGGTCTGGGTGGACAACTCCATGTATGGCCACCACAGTGCTATCCACTAAGAGGAAAAGCCCAGGGCCCTAGGCAGTGGTGGTATAGAGTAGGCAGTGAACTAGGGCCTTCTCTCTGGAAATGTTTATTGTACTTATGGGGAAAAGTTGGTGGATGTTAATGGTGAGTTGGAAATAGTTTCGTATTTCAAGACTTTCCATCCTGAAGACATCCTTTGGTATAGAGCCCAATCTCTGTTCCTGGCTATCAAGAGTATCAATTCTCATGTCATCAAAGATAGATAATATCCATCCTGCATTTCCTCCTCTTAAACCTAGTTTGACTCTAGAAGATTTTAAGTGGGGCTATCGGGGTGCTGTGGTGTAATGGGGTGCTCAAAACGTTAGTTTTTTGGGAGAACTTAATGGATGTGGCAGCTGTAAAAATTTGCTATTTTATTGTTGTAAGCATGTTTTACTTTCTGGGGGTTGAGACTGAAACTTACCTCTGGAACAGATTTGTTGTTAGTGCTGTGGAGATAATTCGGACTCCTAGTGACCTTGTGCCCTGCAGAGCAGAACCCTGTCTGGTCTTTTTGTGCCAATCCTCTCACCTGGCGCTGTATCAGACAATGCTCCACTGCTATTCGTAGGGTTTTCATGGCCAATTTTTTCAGAAGTGGGCCACGTCCTTCTCCCTAGTCTGTCTCGTCCAGAAGCTCTGCTGAAACCTGTCCGCCATGGGTGACCCTGCTGGTATTTGAAATCCCGGTGACATAACTTTCAGGATCATGGCAACAGGCAGCTCCCACTTTATGCCAACCGACAGATAGTCCCTTTATTTTGAGGAAAGTTACCCTACAAAGCAAACTGAGTTCTTTCCCATTATTCTTGGGGAAAATACAATGCAGAGGAGTAATTCAGGAACAGATGCATCCAATGGAGCAGCTCTGTTTAGTGAGATAAACTGGGTACACCTTTTAGGAAACCTATGTCCCCACCACGGATATTTCCTTAGAAATGGGATTTAGGCCTCCATTCTGACCCTCTTCCTACCACCCTCCATAGGGTGAGGAGTCCACAGGGCCAAAGGGACATGCTCACTTGGAGCCTGTTCTTCCACGTCTTGACCACATTCTGAGTGTCAAAGACCCCTTAGTTCCCTGCCTGATCACCCCCGACCCTGCTCCCAGGGTCTTTGCAGGCCCCTTTACTGAGCTTGATTTCTTGAGAACACTCCTAGGCCCGGAGATGTATGAACAGAGCTTAAATGAGCAACTTGGGGTAACCACATGTGAGGCCCTTTGCTGTGTGGGTTGGAGCTGGGTGGAAGGAGAAGAGGTGTGAGTCAGGGGCCTCCATTTATACTCTTGCCTCAGGCACCACAAAGGTTAGGGGTGGGGCTGCCCTCAGACCAGTAGGTCTCAAACTTTAGTGTACAGAATATTACTGGAAGGGCTTGTTTAAAATATGGATTCCCTGAGCCCTGTCATCAAGAATTCTCATACGATCTGGTCTGGCATAGGGTCCAAAAGTCAGTATTTTAACAAATCCCCCAGGGACTCACACAACGGAAAACACATCTTTTGAATTGTTTATTTCCTTCAATTTGAATTTAGAAGTCCTGTGCTTGTTTATTGTTTCTTATTCTTGTGGAGTCAGTGATTTCTTATCCAAGACTTTCCCCTCAGGATACCAGCAGTAGAACTCTCCAAAACTGTAGGGAATATACTTGGGCTGACAGTTCCCCTTCTTGTTGGGGGAGAGACCTTGGGCAGACTTGGCGTGGCACAGCTTGGTGCAGGTAGCACTGATGGATCATGGGAAATGTGCTGATGGTGAACAAGGATGGTTCTGATGACTTTTGGAGGCTGGAGCATAAGAACCGTGCCTGTTTGAAAAGAATGGATCATCTAGGGAAGAAGTCAGTCCTGTGGCAGAAAATGGGGGCTTGAGAGGTGAGCTGTAGACTGAGTCAGAAGAAAAATCTCTGTTCTCTTTTTTGAGCTTGACAGTTTGTCCAGGAATCTACGCTGTGGAAATATTTGGATCATTCTTGGAGTGATGTTTTGGAGGCTGTCTGGCCTCCAAACAGGGAAATAGGCTATATACTCTTGGGGTTGCACCCCCATGGTCTCTAATCGCCACTTCAAATGGCAGGTCTAAGAATTTGCTGGGTTGTTTTTCCCTCTCATTCTACCTAAACTTGAGGAATTGGGTAGAGGTAAGGAGAAAATTGGTGTCCTCTTCTGAGGCCAGAGCAGTGGTAGGGAGGGCTCCTCAGTGCCCAGGGGAATGTCAGTCTCAAGAGGCCATTATCCCCGAAGTGGCAGCATGCTGGGAAGATGAAGAGGCCAGATACAAAGATGTATTCCTGAGCAAGTTTGAGGCAGTATTTGGGAAACTCAGAGGTAGCTGGGGACGCTTTGAAGACAGCTAGTTTCTAGCAATTAAGCTGAAGTGGCTCGTGCTTTTGTGAGTTGGCCTGATCTTATTTAGTAATCACAGGCTGGGGTCAGGGACTTTTGGGTCAAATTCATGGCCATCTTGAATGTTTGTTGGCATTTTTATGCTCTGACCACGTTATGGTGGGGAAAATGTGCTGGTTCCACGTGGAACTCTGAACAGGACAATTCAGTTCTGCACTTCCTGGAGGCACAGCCTGACACTAAAGAAGCATTCCCATCATGCACTTTGCTGTTGGAAATAGGATGGTTAGAAACTCATTCCCAGAGCCAGAGATGCTACAGAAATCATAGGAAGGTTTTTAGGCTTGTTAGAAAAGGGGGAACTATAATCATAAAAAGGTGGTTGATGAGGAAGATAAAAATGAAAAGGGGGAAAACCTGAAGTCTAAGTAACAAATTCAAAATTTCATTATTATCCAGGAGGCCTTAATGAAATAGTCTATTACAGCTAATCAAAAGGGAATCAATACCTGAGGGCCCGGAAAACCCCCAATATTTTAAGGGATGGAGATTTTGGGAAAGTCATAGAAAAACAAGGGATTGAAACTTACCTGGTTATTTAAGCTGGAAGGGCAGGTTTAGGAAGCCCAGGAGAAGTGGAGATAAAATCTGATCATAAACTGAGGCCCACCTCAACGTTCACTGGCTTAATCTTGGGAGAGGTACCGACACTCTATGTCTTATGACAAGTAGTCTTGGGGGGGTAACTTTGTTCTCTTTGCTTGGGTAAATAAATGTGTAACCTCAAGAAGATATAGCAATAATGAAATGATAAACCCAAAACCTATAGTTTAATATTCTTCTATTAAATTGAAGAACAAGTTTAGTAACTAGGTTTGTAATCAAATTACTTTGTATATTCCTTTTGTATTTTAGGTCTAAGAGGATTTGAGCTTCTAAATTTGATGATCTGGTTTATCAGACATGTAAAATTGCTTATGAGAAAGTTTTTTTTTCTTTTGGTGAGGAAGATTGGCCCTGAGCTAATATCTGTTGCCAATCTTCCTCTTTTTGCTGGAGGAAGATTGTCACTGAACTAACATCTATGCCAATCTTCCTCTATTTTGTATGTGGGACACCACGAAAGCATGGCTTACTGAGTGGTGTGTAGGTCCACGCCCAGGATCTGAACCTGTGAACTCTGGGCCGCCAAAGTACAGCTTGTGAACTTAACCACTATGCCACCTGGCCGGCCCCATGAGAAAGATTTTATTTGTTTTTTAACACTGACTTGTCAGGTGATTCAAGTGTTCATTGTTGTCATTTAGGATGTCTAAGAGAATCTGATTAATTAAATGTATAAACAGCTAAATATTTACAGGAGTTTGAGCTGTCAAATGTAAAAGATATTTGAGTATTAATCAAAGACAAAGTACAACTGATTGTTCTTATTTGATATAAAAATTTATAAAGAAAAATAGATTTTCAAAGTTATATTTTAGTAAATTGAGTGTTAATCAAAATATAAGTAATTGTAAATATGCTTTTCTGTACACCAAAGCCCTCTCAGATAATAAAAGCTTGCTTGGGCCTCACATAGTACAAATCCTGGCTCCACTACTCCCTCTCTTGTGACTTTGAGCAGGTTACTCAGTCTCTCTGTTACTCTTTCTTCATTGTAATATGGAGGTAATATTAGTACTACCTCATGGGGTTGTTATGAGACTTAAATGAGATAATAAAAGGAAAGTCCTTAGAACAGTGTTTGGAATATAGCAGGTGCTCAATAATTGAATACTATTTGATCACTATGAATTTTAAAATTTAAAAATCTCAATGTGCAATAAATAAATATAGCCACACATTGCTGCAGTGGCACTGGAAGGAGTTCTGGTTCAGGGCTCTGAGATGGAGGGACACAGATGACCCTGGTTGGCAGCAATAGAGGTTTCACCTCATTCTTCTCCTCAGCAGCTACCTGGGTTTTGAAACTCAACTATTATACAAATTTTTTTTTACTTGAATAGTTTTAAATCATCTGTACTGTAATAACAAAATTCCTAAAAGAAATGCACAGATAGATGATTCTGCACCGGCATTTGTCATGGTGGTGATGGAGTTATCACAGCACATCTGTAAAACATAGGAATCAAAAAATATTCGACTTCACAGGTAAAGATAAAGATTGCTGCTATGTTCACCAGATGGCAACAGTTTGGTTAAAACATGTGATAACTACAGTAAATTGTATGGAAAAGTCAAGGATGGAAACTGATCGTGTTTGTGTCAAAGCAAAATTCTGTTTTGATTTAATAAGAGATGTGGGCAATTTGTCTTCATATCTCATCCTCTCCTATACTATAGAGATGGAGATAGAGAAGAAGGGAATTTGAGTAATAAAGAGCCACATCCTACATTCTACCCACATCAGAAATTCTCTGTGTGCTACCAGAGATTGGAACTACACGGAAGAGGGAGAGAGGTTGCTATCAGATATTAAATAGCAAGTTCAGCTTGCTATTTGTGTTATGGTGATTACTGCACTGCAATTCAGGTGGAAATTTTATCAAGTCCAAAGAAGGTGAGAATGTAGTTAGCGTAAATCTGTGGTTGAAAGACCCATGGAATGCTGAATCACCAACTCCATCAATTGATTGTGGATTCTTACTTTAAGTAGTAGTCCATCTGTTACTACAAATCATAACTAACATGACACTTCACCTGTTTCAAGTCCCCCATCTCCTCCTAATTCTGTTTCTCAACAAGACCCAGTTGATATTGCTTTTCACAAGGACTCTCAGGGAAGAGATGTTATGACTTCCCTTGTTAGTGCTTCTATAGCTGTCAGCCCACATCATCAGAAAATCTTTCCTGCTGTCTCTTAGGAAATCCCCTTAAAATTAATGAGGAACTAAATCTTGCTCCTGAGTGGGAGGGAAAGATAGTGGAGTATGAGTCTGCTGAACCAAAAGTGAATGGAGCCTCAGTTCGTTATTTGATGTCTGAGCTTCCAGAAGTGGTGAGGCAACTTCTGCAGGTGAATCACAGACTAGGAGAAGATGTGATTGGTTCCTGGCCCACCCTCTCTGTTTCAGGGAGAGTCAAATGGAACTACGCCAGAGAGTACTACTGTAGAACACAACAGAACCTCAGCTCACTTCGGAAACATTTACAAATTTGGAGACAGCTGTGTATGTAGTATTTAACATTTTAAAAAATTTCATTGTATAGTAAAGAGACCTTAAAGGATACATACTTCCTTGTATTTAAATACATATATATTCAATTTTCAATGACTACTTTGAAATTATAACATATAGTTCAAAATAGAATGGCTGTTAAAAAGTCAGGTTGCTGAGTTAGGGTTGGGGGCAGATGGCACTGTTTTAGAAATGGTGGAGGTGATCTAGTGACATCATATGTCGTGGCCATTAAGGCATGGAAGATAAGGAAATACTGCAATGTATCTCCAAATGGAAGCTCCTCAAGAAAAAATAGGCCAGATATGAATAGAGATTGAAAATCAAGTTAAATTTAGATTAGATGACTCCTGGTAAGTTGGTTAGTGGCAAAGAAGTGCTGAACAGCTGTTTAAACCCTGGAGTGGAGGTCTAAGAGAATGATCGCAGTTTCTAAGCTGGGGCTAGCGGAATGACAGGTGGGATAGACCAGGAAAATTCGGGGGCAGGAATCCGTTCTAGTGAAGAACCCTAGAACAATGTCAATGGATTGAGGGTTTGAGCATCAGTAGTCCTAGCAGGGTTTGGAGGTGGAGTGAGGAAGAGAGATAGGCAAGAGCCAAGCATCAAGAGCTTAGCTCCAATTCAAGCCCCAAGTTCAGGTTTCAATACTAGTAGAAGCGGTGAAGACAACACCCAAAAGTTTCCAGTGGCAGAAAATCAACACAGATCCAGACAAGCAGGAGAGGGCCGTCTTGGTCTTAACGTGCTTTGGTACAAATTAGTAAAAGCCATCCCTTCTCCTGGGGAGATGGGACTCAACATCAGGTCTCAAGGCTTGGTGAGTCGATCATAGGCTGGTTTTCAGTCCCCATCCACCAGGGCCCACGTGTGGGACAACCTACGCAAGTGCACACAGTGGCTCTGCAAGAGTAGTTGCATCAGTGCATCACTGTATCATTGATTCTCACCCCGGGACCCCATTCCAGATCCATGGATTCAGAGTTTCTGGGGTAAGTTCCTGGAATCTGTATTTTTTCCCTTAAAATTTAAAAAAAGTATATATATATATATTTTGCAAAAGTAGTACCTGCTTATTGAAGTCAAAATCAAACAAGAATATGCATGAAGAAAAAAGTGAAAGGCTACCTTCCCCTTACGACCCCACCCCGACTCTCCAGGATTACCCACTCCTTATAGATTTTCTCTGTGCACATAAAAATGTATCCATATTATCTATATTAATGTCTCACGTGGGGTAAAAAATTATGAAGTAATATTCACAAAGTAACATGAAGTAATATATACATTCCCTACTCCCCCATCATTAAAACAAAGAGTTTTTGCCTACTTGGAACTCAATATTTTGGTTGTAGAGATGAAGACAATGAGTTAAAAGAGATATAGAACTTGAAGGAGGCTGAGATGTTTGTATCACTGAGGATTCTGGCAGGAAATAGATGGCGTACTCAAACTGGGTCATTGAGAAGGGCTTAATTAAGGGACTGTTTATAAAGGGGTGAGCAGGGTTTAAAGAAGCTAACTAGAGATGCAGAAGTACCCCAGCGCTAATAACAACTGGGAGCTGTTACCTCCTTGAGGCCTCATGGGGCAAGGAGTTGGGGCTGCTCCTGGAATCCATGCCGACAACTCAGCATGGAGGTATCCAAGGGAAAAAATAACTTGACCCTACTCTCCTCCCTTCCTTCTACTTCCTGCCAAGGCTCCCCACTGGCCTGACCCAATTGGAAGCCAGAAGGCAAAGGAGCCTGGTAATACTATCCATTTAGGTCAGCCGCCCAGGCCACAGAGCAGAACAGAGAAGGGGTTTGGAGGGGCAATAGGAGGATATCCAGCGCATGTTTCTGAAAATTTATATCTTAGGAGGCAGAAGGAGGGATGGAAAAAACCAGCTAGAGCCCTGTACACAAAGAAAAAGAGGGGTTGGTATTTAGAGAGAGCAGAAGACACTTGAGTTTTGTCAATGTGCTGCTGCTGATTCTGCTGGGATGTGTGTGTGTGTGTGTGTGTGTCAGAAAGACAGAGGAAGACAAAGGCAAAGGGGATTTTAAAGAAATTTGATACAGATTATAAATTGAATGCTCTTTAATGGTCTACAAGACACTCCTGTAAAGATTGTGTTTCATTTTCAAATATTCTGGGTTGTCGGAATGCTGTTTTTTTCTCTTCCTTCAAAGATGTACAGAGATATCTATACAAAGAGATTCATAATGGCGTATTCTTAGATGTGGAGAAAAAAGACTGGAAGGAAATATACCAAAATATCAACAGATTTAATCTGTAGAAGTAGGATTCTAGATGATTTTTATTTTTTATTTTGTGCTTTTTAGCATTTCCCCAACCTTGGCCATGAACATGCATTATTGTGTAGTAGTCTGGGCTTAGTCCTAGGCCCTTTTCCTTTCCTAATTTATACTCTCCCTAGGTGATCTCATCCATTCTCGTGAGTTTAAACGTCATCTATATGCTGAAAACTCCCACATTTATATTCCTATAAATCTCTGCTAAGATCTGGACTTACATGACCAGCTGCTCCCTGACGTCACCTCTCGGTTGTCTGGTAATCTCAAAGTCAACATGTCTAAAGCAGAAGTCTTGATTTATTCTCTCTCCCTTTAATTGCCTGACTTCTTCTTTCCCAGGACTGAGGGTTTAAAATATACATTTTGTTAGTCAATTCACACGGTAAGAAAGGTTAATCATTATGAAATATGTGCCTGTCCTAACTCAGATTTTATCTCCCTGTTCCCCATCCACAGAGTTTTCTTCCCCTAAAACATTATCTGGGTTTTTATCTTCTTTGTGCATACAACTATACATGAATATACATCTTTTTCATTTTACACAAAAGTTAGCACCTTTTGTCCACTGCTTGGCATCTTGCATTTGTCTCCTAATGACGTATCTCAGAGATATTGCTATATTAATATATAGAGAGCTATTCATTCTTTTTAATACCTGCAGAGCATTCCATTATGTGAATAGGGCTAACTTTTTTTTTTTCAACAAGACCCTATCCTAAGGCTAGACTATTTACATTTTAGTTATATTATATGTAATAAAAATCGTACCATACCAGACTTACTATTGTACAACTGTCTTTTTTTTGACCCATCAATATATTGTGGGCATTCTTCCATATTAGTACACACAGACCTTTTTACTCACAGCCTCCATATTTTATAACATAGATATATCATAATTCACCCAACCACTCCTTTGTTTATGAGCACCTAGGTTGTCTCCAGTCTTCTGTTTTCGTAAGCAAGGCTGCAGTGAACATTTCCCTCCAATTCCCCGTGGCAGTGTTCACCAAATGCTATTTCTTTTTCTCCGAGCCCACAGCTCACCCACATTTCCCAGGCTCCCTTCCAGGTAGATAGGGCCTTGCGGTCAAATTCAGGCAAAAGAGTGTAGGTCAAAGTGATGTTTGCCGCTCCTAGACCTGGTCCATAAAAATCTCCTGCATCATCCTCTCTGTGTGTTCTCTCCTTCTTCAACTTCCAGCTTACTGGAGGGGACTCCAGGCCCTAGAGAAAGGCGGAGTCACCAGATGGGTCTCTGAACGACTTTGTGAGCGGTCTCCTTGCTGACTTGCGTGGGACTGTGATATGGGTACAAAACACACATTTATTATAGTGAACCACTGAGACTTTTTAAGGTTATTTTTCACTTCCATTAGTCTACTCTAAATAGTGAGCAGCATATGTGGCTCTACCAGTATTCTTATGGAATGGATTTTGAGAATCACTAAGCCTAAAGAGGCTAAACATTTTAAATTTGACATTTGTTGTCAATTTGTTCTCCAAAAAGCATACCTCAGCTTACACACCCTCCAACAGCGTGTGAAATAGTCAAGGAGAATGAAAATATCTCTTGAATTTATTTTATAAAATAGGTATAAAGGAGTAATTACAGTGAAATCTAAAAGACAAAATTAAAGTGAAATCTAAATTATAGCTATTAGATTGCAGTAACATTAAAAGTTTAAATGGTAAACATAAAAATTACTTTTGTTTAAAAGATATTTGTTTCCAGTGTTGGTGGGTGAGAGGGTATCTGAATTTTGTTCAAAAGCTCTCTAGGTGATTCTGATGCTGGGTTTGGAAACCACCAGCCTGCTGTGTTATGGATTCCAAGTGGTTAAATGCTGTATGTTCAATGGTTCAATGGTGCCTCTCAGAAAATGTCTTGGAGAGAAAGAAAAACATCCCACGATTTCACTCATATGTGGAAGATAAACAAACACATGGACAAAGAAAACAGATTAGTGGTCACCAGAGGGCAAGGGGGTTGGGAGGGTGGGCACAGGGGTAAAGGGGCACATATATGTGGTGACCAACAAATAATAATGTAAACCTGAAATTTCACAATGTTATAAACTATTGTGACCTCATTTAAAAAAAAGCATGGAGTCGTATGTACCAATAGAAGGATCTTTTCCAGTTTGGACTCAATCTAGAAGTTGTGCTTCTACTCTTGTTGCCTCTGGCAGGCTTTCGAACTCATCCTGTCATCATAGCACAGACAGGACAGCAAGTCAGTCGCAGAGGGCCCTCAGAGCACTGATTAAAAGCCATAGGATCGAGTGAATAGACAGAGAAACAACTCCTACATAACAGCTCACTGGTAGCAGATATTTTGCAGAAACATCCTGGTGAAAAGTAAAGTTTCCTTAGGAATCAATTGATGAGGACTTTGTCTGAATTCAAAATTCAGATTAAAAAATAAAAAACAACCTAAACTAGAAATTAAGTATATCCTACAATCGGCATAGACGGCTACAATTCAAGAAATGAATCATTTCTGCAGAGAAGAAGTGAATCAACAGAAACCACCCAATAAGTAAAGGAAAAGAGAACTAGATCAGAGCAGACTCCTTCCCTACTCAACATCTGCCGGAAGGATTTATTAAATCCGATGAGAAAAAACTGGAAGTTAAAATTAGAATTTTAATATATGTATATTTTGCTAAAATTGACTACATTGCAGACAGTATATGGGTCTCATTTCTTAATGTGAGCTGAATTCTCAACTAATCCTACAGTTATCTTTAATAAAATCCCAAGTTAATTCTCGTCAGAGAGCGGGATCGCATGCAATCCTAACTGACAAGTTAGGTATGATTTTGGCCCTCAGAGTGGGCATTCTAGATTTACCACATGTCTTCAAAAACAGTGTCTTTATGAGACACGCTCCTGTCAAGGGCATTACATTTTCCATATGCTGTCAACTTTGGGGGGGTCTGGTGGCAGCGTTAACTCCCAGTCATAGGCAAGTTGGGATTCGAGGACAAGAAATAAATTTGTTAGTGGTAGGGTTCTAGGATGCCCAGAAAGGGCTGTATTGCAGAGGAAAAACCTGGGGCATGAAGATGATTGAGGAACAATCGGAAAGGTTATTTGACAGTAAGCTACTGACCTACGGTTCCTCAGTCTCTTAAGTTAACAAAAGTACTCAACTCAGAGGCTGAGGAAAGAGGGCATTAGATAGCTCTAATTGTAAATGTCGGAGGATGGCAGAGATAGGCGTCCTGCTGGGGTACACTTAGTGTCTTATTGTTTATCTTTTGTGTCATTTCATTCATTTATTTATTGAACACATATTTGCTGAATACCTACCATTTGCTGGTCATTGTGCTATGAAGGATACTATGGTGGACAAGGTGGATCTGGCCCCTACTCTCACAGATTTTAGAGCTGGAGACATTTGTCTAGAAATCATGATCAAATTATTCAATGGCTGGAATGGTGTATGGGCATCGACAGTTAGGACAAACACCAGCCATTGTGCCATACTAATTTCTACAACTAAGTATCAGCTCTGAGGTCTACTAACTTTATTAATTTGTTTTATTATAGGTAAATATTAGTTTTTTAAATAAATATTGTTGTAGTACTTACTGGAAGACTGAGAGAAAAACCAGATTTTGATTTTCAACCCTGAAGTAGTTATGTATAACTGTGCAGACACTGTAGAAGCTAAACATGCATTCCACCTTCCTCTTTTATTACAAAACCCCACTTTCTGCAGGGAATCCATCTTCTTCCACTCTACCGTGTGCTTCATGAAGCCAGTCATGGTAATTCCATTTCTATCGCTACTGATCCATTTAGGAATGACTATGTGATTCAGTTCTGGCCACTGAGACCGGAGGAGATACAGGCTGGGAGGCGTCTGAGACAGGTTTCCTTCTTAAAAAGAGACACAGATGTAATTGTTCATGCACGGCAGCTACCTTGCAACCATGAGGGAGCTAGCCTGAAGACAGTCAACAGAGGAGATGACAGATCAGAAAGCTGGACGTACCTGCGTCCTTAATAAGACACTGAGTCACCGAATGCAGCAGCTGTGGAGCTGCCTGTCTGTGGACTTCTTATTATGCGAGATAATAAATGTCCATTGTTTAAGGCAATCAGGTTAAGCTTTCGGTTATTTGCAGTTAAAAGCCTGATACTTTCCTGAGAAGAATCACTGCAGATCACCTGATGGCAGCTACTTGATGGGAAGCGCGTGGTTCTAAGAACGAAACGAAAGGTCTCCTGCAGAGCTGGCCACAGAATTGTAGACAACAGTGAGAAGGATTTCCACTGCTTGCTAGAAAAAACTTCAAGAGGTTTCCATAACTTTTAGGAATTCCGAAGACAGTTATGGGTGTATGTTTGTGTGTGTGTGTGTTACAGTGATTTTAAACCTAATGGAGAGCTCTTTTCACAGTTTTGTTTTATCAGTAACTTAAATGAATGTTTTAAGGCTATGGCACTTATTATTTCTTAGAAATGGGCACTAGATGAAAAAATGAAGATTGCTAACACTTAGTGCTTACTAAACCCTGGGCATATGTTAAGTGCTTTATGTACATTATCTTTATTGTTCTTCAAAACAACCCTATGAAGTAGATACTGTTAGTAATCCCATTTTACCAAAAAAGGCATTATGGCTGAGAGAATTTAAATAACTTGCCCAAAGTCGCATGTAAGTAGTAAAAACCATGGTCTGAAACCCAGGTCTGTGTGACTCCAAACCCCACGCACCTAGGCCTTATGCACAAGGACGTATTTGCCACTTTCCAAAGTCTTCCTTTGGCCATTTTCCTTCATGGACCCAGCAACACTGTCTGGAGGTTGCCTTGTTAGTTATGCAAACAGCCAAGCTGGTTACACAATCAGGGAGAGAAGGCCAATTCTGGCACTAATTTTAGGGCAAACCACAGATGTCTTTGATGTTTTCATTGTACATGAGAACAGAGCCAGTGATCCGACAGCTGCTGGCAGCCCTGATCAAATATGCAGAATATTAAGGCAGCTTTATCTCAGCGCCTAATTACAGCTGGCACAGAGGAGATTTATTTTGCAAAGGAGGAGATGTCAAATGGTATCAATGCAATATATAACCAAATATGATTGCCTCATTTTATTTTCTCAGGGCTGTCCAATTACAGAGCCCTTTTTGGAAAAGCGTTTATTAAATGATGTTCCTCTCATCCATGTAACCCAAACTTTTAGACATTATTGGAACAGCTCAACTGCTTTATTGTCTTATGCCTCAATTTACTTTCTTTTCTTTTTCTTCATATGCAAAATAGATCCAGCACTTAATTCCTAAAGCGCATGTAACTATGAGATTCTTGTCTACTCCAGGTTTATATAGCCATATAACCAACGTGATGGGACCATAATTTAATGTATTTTTACCATCAAAAATTGTTTCATATTTGTAATGACAGAAAAATGTCTGTATAATGCTGATATGGGGCAAAGAACTAATAGGGCTGAGTGAGGCAGGGGTACAGAGGCCCATGCGCTGAGCCGCGTATGGGACATTCTGAGGGGCAAGTCTCACTCTAGAGCTCTGTCTCTGCTCAACCTTCCTGCTTCTCCTTCCTTTCAGTGTTGATCTCTCATAAACTTCTTACACCCCAGAGTCCATCTCGGCATTTCTTGGTGTCTGCTTCTAGAAGACCCAACCTGTGACACCACGTAAAGTGAATCGCTTTAGAGCACTTCTACTTTTGAGGGGATGATCTTTCATCCATCATTTGAGAGTAGACTATATATTGAGTTAAAGTCCCGTGATGACTTTCAGTATTAAATTGCTACATTAAAATTTATCAATTATATACCAGAAACTTAAATTTTTCTCAACACACTGAAATGCATTGCTAAAGCAATATGCATTTTTTTTTCCCATTTTTATCTTTCTTGGCTTGATTGTAGCATCTGACACTCTAAGCCCCTCCCTGCTTGAGCCCTTTTCCCTGTTCCATTTCGAAGAAAAAATATACTCTATTTTTCTTTTGCCCTTCCTGGTTGCTCCTTTATAACCTTGCTTATTGTCTACCTCGGTGTACACCAAGATTCCGTCCTTGGCCTTTGCTCGTCTACCTTTACTTCCTTTTCCTGGATGATCTCATCACATGGCTTCAACATCTGCTCATGTGCTGGTTATGTCCAGTTTTTGAATGTACAGTTCAGACATTGCTACTGAGCTCCAGAGCCATACTGTTTCTCAAAACAAGAACATTCCAAATGGAATGTTGTATCTCCACATCCTTTCTCCAAAAACATCCCACAATGAAGGTAACCGGCAACGGCAACCTGTTCATCCTCCAATAGTCCCATATCCATGAATAGCACCACTGCTAGCTCTGTGATCTCAGCCTGAAATCTGGGAGACAACTTAGACTTCTTCCTCTCACTAACTCTCCATATCCAAGCTATCCCAAGATCTTAGACTCTCCCTTCTGAGGAGCTGACTCTCTTCTTGAGTCATCTCACTTCTTTCTTTCCACTGTCTCTTAGTCCTTTTTCCACGGGTGGCTTAAAGTCTCCAATATTGTCTTATAACCCTTCTCCTTAAACTCATCCTTTTTTTCCCCTCTACCATCTGATCATGCTATGCCACTGCTTAAAATCTTCCCAGGGCTGCCAGCTTAACATGCAAGGTCCTTAGTGATATGGACCTTGTCTATCTAGTCTCGTTGTCATTCATTCTTCAGTGTCTACCCTGAGCCCTGGGCATACATGCATCAGGCAGAGCCACGCTCTAGTGCCTTAGCAAGATGTGGTTCCCTCTGCTTTCTGCAGGAATACCCTTTCTGTTCCCATCATCCTCTCCTCAACTAACTCTTCCTCATCCTTCAAAACTCAGCTCCTGGGGCTGGCCCGGTGGCACAGCGATTAAGTTTGCACACTCTGCTTCCGTGGCCTGGGGTTCACCGGTTTGGATCCCAGGCACGGACCTAGGCACTGCTGCTCAAGCCATGCTGTCCCACAAATAAAGCAGAGGAAGATGGGCACAGATGTTAGCTCAGGGCCAATCTTCCTCAGCAAAAAGAGGAGGATTGGCAACAGATGTTAGCTCAGGGCTAATACTCCTCAAAAAAAAAAAAAAAAAACCCCAGCTCAGCTCCTGCTGAGATCACCTTTGGAAGGTCTTCTCAGACCCCCTCCGCCGGCACCTGAGCACATATCTATCAAGGCATTTATCATATTGTGAAGGGACTTGTTCTCCCAAAGGGGTCTACAAAATTCCTTGAGAACAGCAGTTATACTTTATTGGAGTTTATATCAGGCTATATGCAGAGTGCCTCTCATATAGTAGACTTCATAATGTGTTGGTGAGATGAATGGAAATGAAGTTGTATAAAAATGTAATTACTTTTCAATGAATGGTTGTAATGGTAGATTTCCAAAATGCACATGCACATATTGACTTTCTGCCATGTAGATCCTTGGCACATTTTAGAAAAGATTTTTATCGATACTATATATTACACACACATGCATACATTCACACACATTAGCAACTTTTACATTGGCTTTTACTTAAAAAATTATCTATAACAAAATTATTGGTATACAAATTATATATAATATGAAAGTATTTTTATATAATTTTATAATATATAATATTTATTACATATAATGCAAAATTATTTCTATATAAATTATACAATATAATACTTATATGTTATTTTATATAATTTAATATTTATTATATATTTTAATATAAATTTCTATAGCTATATAATATGTATTATAAAAGTATTTATATATAAAGTATAATTTTATATGTAATGTAAAATTATTTTAATATAATTTTAAAAGGAAAAGCTAACGTTGAAGTTGCTAATGAGGACGTTTGAGTAGGTGTAGTGTTTTTCATGGAGGAGCTGACACACTATTTCTGCTTCTTCAAACTGATTGTCAACATATGGGTAAATAACAATCTGCTGACTTTGAAAAATTAGTTATAATCTATTTCACATAATACATGCAAAGCACAGCGGGCAATGGCCCATAATTGAAGGATTAGTTTTGGGCCTTAGGGTGGTTTTTAAAATTCACAGGCTGATAGAATGTTACACCCCATATGGACCCAGAATATTCTCATCAGGGAGTTTCCAGGACTCTCCTTCTACAGAATACCACGTGTACCGGGTATCAGGAGAGAGCAGCATCCTTCCCAGCAGCTGGAGATCTTCCCTGGTGATAAGGTGAGCAGGAGGCTGAAAGTGCCTTAGAAGAATCTGAATAGGGCCTGAAATGGATTAGACCTGTAAAACTACTTAAGTCCGTTCTAATTTTTCTGCTGTCAAAGGCGCACTGCAGCTTTTTCTTGTCTCCAGTCTGAATCTTGCATCCTGCTAAAATTGCTCTACGCACGCTGCTCCTTTCAGATCTTAATGGCTTGCCAGCGTGGAATAAGAGGCTGCCCATGTGACTGGTATCTCTTACATCCCTTTGCTGACTTTGTCTCTTGCTCCCACCTGTCTGCATCGATCTGCACCGTTTCCCTTAAGATTGCGTGCCTGCCTTTTATCTCCAGTTACTTCTTTCCTTTCCTGATACTCTGGTTGTTTTAGGACCCTTTTTGAATCTCCCAGGAGGGACCTTTTCAACCCCAAGTTTCACCAGTCTAATCCTAACCAGCACAGGCTGGTTGGGAAGTGAGAGAAAAGAATCTCTTGCTACTACTCTATGTGGTGCAGCTCTCGGCTCCTGGGTAGGGGTGCGGGTGTTTCTATTATGAACTGTCTCATTAGTTTGAAACACCAGAACAAAGCGGTGATTTGGCAAGCCTGAAGTCACAGGCGCGCTCATAGCAACTTGCTTCTACTAGCAACATGAGGATTAGAAACACTTCCTTGCCAAGTGGTTTTGAATCAGCTAGAAGCGGGGGAGCGAGTCTGGCTTTCCTCTGCTGAGGGTGACAAGGCTTTAGAGTATTTGTTAATTGTCAAATCTTTTGTTTAGAGAGGCAAAATATACATACATACACACATCAAAAAAGTTTCTTGGTTCCTTACTAGGCTTTATGCTATTATTAGTAAGAATGTTTGAGTTTGCAAGGGAGGCTTATAAATCAGCTCTCAGATATCTTTGCAAAACAAAGCTAAAACACAGTTTAAGGAATCAAAAACAGCATGTATCTACAGGGATTTAAAGCTGAATCAGGAATGTATTTGATGTTTTTTAAAAGGAATAAGTAACTAAAATTTAAATTAATCTGCTTTCCCTAAAAACCCAGAGCAATGAAAAGACATGATGACAATTGTGCTGGGCGTGTGTGAGGGGTAGAGGTGGGGTCTGAACTGGGAATGAGATTTCTTGAAGGAAATCTACAAACTGGGCCAAGCACACATGGATCGTGTGACTTCACTGAGTTGGAGGAGTGCTGAGAGCATCGTGCTGAACTCAGATGTCTTCCCCTAGGAGAAATGATCTCTCTTTTCTTGGAATGACTGAAGCACTGAAAGTCTATTCCACCCTTTGGCGCGTATTTTATGCTATCCTGTAATGTCATCTCTTTCAGCAATGTTTTATCTCTCCCCTAAAACAGGTATCTTTTTATGTGTCTGACTTCCCTAGGATGTCCATTCACTCCAGGTTGCCTGAGGCAGTTCTGATTTATGCCTGTTGTTATGGTGTAGTTATTAATAGTGCCCCTTTTTACTCTCAAAGTGTCCTGGTTTGGCTGTTTACTCATAAGGTTACCTTAGTCTTAGTCCAACTAAACTGAAAACTCCTGTATCAGTTAAGGTCCCAGCAAAAAACAGCATTCTCTACTGGGATTTTGAAAAGATCTCAATGAAGGGACTCTTTATCAAAGCGTGGGCAGGGTTAGGGAAATTAACCCCTAGGAAGGATGCTGGGGCACCAAGCCTGAAAAGCCAAAGGGAGGAAATGAGGTTACGGGAGCCCATTCAAGAGGCAGAGCCTTAGGAGTCAAGAGGCAGAGCCTTAGGAGAGGGCCCACCCTAGAGAAGCCATAGTCTTGGAAGGACTCAAACACTGCAGAACTGGCCAAGCAAGGGAAGCAATTCCCTACCCATCTGTCCTCCCACCACGGGTCTCCTGACTATCCCTTCCATTGGCTGAACCCAAATGGAAGCCAGAAGGCAAAGGAGCCCTGGTGAGAAAGTTGGAAGGTGTTAGCTTCCCTCTGAGAAAGGGCAGAGAAAGGCAGAGAATGGATGGAGCGGGTCAGGGAGTTGGGGGGTCAGTAGGAAGGCAAACAGAGAATACGGCCCCTTCAGTGGAGTTTCTTTGTCTCCAAGTTAATTAAAAAACATCTCTGGGTACATGAATGCAAAACACTGCAAGAAAGACCTCGATGAGCAAGACTTGGCACCTACTTCAGGGAATATACTCTCTTTGTTGGAGGAACAGGAAACAAACATAAGAGAGTTAAACTGCAAGACTGAAGGTAAATAGCAGTTGAGTACAACAATATAAAAGAGGTGCTTAGCAGTGTATGGTGATTGTTGGATTAATGGTATACACTCTAGATGTTAGAGGAGTTCAAAGGATAAAAGACCACAATGAGTTGGAAGAATTTGAAAAAGGATTTGTGGAAGAAGAAAGGTTTTCAGTGGCATCGAAATTAAAACGGACTTGATGTGGGCAAGAAGGAGAGGAAAGCCTTCTTTGGGCCAATGGGGTGAGCAACAGCACAGTTGTCAGCTCGAAACACACCGTCCTCTGGTAGGAGGGCTGGGAATTTTTCTGAGATTTTCAAAAATTCCAAAATTATCCCAGGCAATTTCCTGCGGAAATGTCTAAGAAGAGTTAATTGGATTGGAAGAGGTATGGGTTGTGAGTTTATTCATTCCTTCAACAAATATTTCTTGAAGGCTTCGTATGTATCAGGCACTGCTCTGGATCTGCTGGTGCCAAGTAAAGTAAGATATGATTCTTTCCCTTGAGGACGGGAAATGGAAAAGGTAGCCAAGGAAGCAAGTCATTATTTTGCTCTGTGATTGTAGAGGTGAGCCCAGAACATGCGTGAGCACATAGGAGATCATCTAGATGACACTGAGGCAGGACGAGGGGCGGGGGAGTTAAGAAAGACTTCCTAGGGGAGGTAACACACTCTGAGTTCTGAAGGGTGAGCAGCAGTCTTACAATTGTGTTTCCATTTATTTTTCTTTATTCTGCTGCATTCTAAAAAAAGGAAGTAAAATGGTTGGTTTAAGAAGCACGCAGAACAGGACGTAAAGAAAATTAGATAAAACAGGGGGTGAGTTATTTACCCTTTACATACATAGTCACATTTGATCTCAGACCAGCCTAACAAAGTTGTAGTTTTATCCTCATTTATTGATGAGGAAGCTAAACCTCAGTGGTTAAAATACCTTGCCCAAAGCACACAGTCTTGATGGGCAGTGGCAGCAGAACAGAACCAGGCCGGTTTAACTTCAGTGTCTGTGATTTCTGATACAAGAGATGTGCTTGTGGCTTACCTCACCTGCACTGAGCTTGTGGCCTGAAGATGCTTCACTGGGTAGTAAAGGATAGTTGTGCAATTTGAAGGACTGAAGCGTGAGTCAGTGAGGGGAACTGGGAAAGGCGGTCTGAGCAGAAGAATCCATGTGTTCAAAGGAAGACGGGTGTAAGGGAGCATTGCGTATTGGAAAGATAATACAGTAGTTCCCCCTTATCCAAGGGAGATACATTCCAAGACCCCCAGCAGATGCCTGAAACTGTGGATAGTACTGAATCCCAGGTACACTGTTTTTTCCTATGCATACATACCTGTGGCAAAGTTTTTATAAATTAGGCACAGTAAGAGATTAACAAAAATAATCTCTTCTTTGGCATATCCGAATTGCTAGCATCACTACTCTTGCACTTTGGGGCCATTATAATGGTTATTTGAACACAATCACTGCTATAATGTGACAGTCAATCTAATAACTGAGACGGCTACTAAGTGACTAATGGGTGGGTAGTGTATACAGCATGGATACCCTGGAGAAAGGGATGATTCAGTTCTGGGCAGGATGGAGCAGGATAGCACAAGATTTCATCACACTACTCAGAATGGCACACAATTTAAAACTTAAGAATTGTTTATTTCTGGAATTTTCCATTTAATCTTTTTAGATTGCATTGACCACAGGTAACTGAAACCACAGAAAGTGAAACCGTGGATAAGGGGGAGACTACTGTGATAGATCATTATGATAGGAAGAACTAAAAGGAACGGTGAGAAATGGGGCTGGAGAGGTTACTGAGGGGCAAATTCTGAAGGGCTTTGTATATCCCTTCACCTGAAGGTGGTAGAAGCTATGGAAGGAACTTAAGCACAGAGTGACATGACTAGCTGAGAATTTCTCAAAGCTCACTAGGACAGCAATGTGGGCAAGTCTGGGTCAGGACAAGACTGGAGGCAGGGGGGCCATTTATGGGGCTTGCTGCAGTCATGGGGCAAGAAGTTGGTGGAAATGGGAAACGAGGGGGTTGGAATTGGGAGTGATTATGGAGAAACCACTAGACAGAAGTAGGCACCTGGATTTGGGAGTAGAGGAGACAAATTCTTACTCGAGCAGCTACTTGGGTGATGCCATTCACGATAAAGGGATCCTAGAGAAGAGCTAGTGTGGAGTTTGGGGGTGAATTCAGATAATGATGGCAAACGGTACTAACAAAGATAAGAAGCTTAGCTTTTTTTTTTTTTAAAGATTTTATTTTTTTCCTTTTTCTCCCCAAAGCACCCCGGTCCATAGTTGTATATTCTTCATTGTGGGTCCTTCTAGTTGTGGCATGTGGGATGCTGCCTCAGCGTGGTTTGATGAGCAGTGCCATGTCCGCGCCCAGGATTTGAACCAACGAAACACTGGGCCGCCTGCAGCAGAGCGCACGAACTTAACCACTCTGCCATGGGGCCAGCCTCAGAAGCTTAGCTTTTTAACCTTCCTGTTCTGTCTAGTTACTTAGCTTATTATAGGCATAGAAAAAATATGGCAGCTCCAGAAGAATATTGGTTCTCAATAAAAGCTAAATGTATTTATTTAATTTGATAAGGTTTATTGTTTTTGTTACAAAAGTAACATACATACAGAAAATTTAGAAGATACAGACAAGCGAAAAAAGAAATTGTTACCCAAATGCAATCTTACAATGACTTGTAACATTTTGGCATATATATTTTATATATATGCATATTTTTCTAAAATCTTGAGTAATGTTCTCATGACTAAATATATCATGCACACCTGTCAATAACGTTAATAATTCTGTAAGATCTTTTTGGAGACTGTGTGGTCCTCCATTTATGAGTGTTCTGCATTTAATTGAACCATGTTCCTGTTGTGAACATTTAGGTTGTTTCCAATTTTTTGCTGTTATAAACAGCACAGCAATAAAGTAATTAGAATTTAAATTTACTAATTAGCCTTTGGCTTTTTCATAGCACAATTGAGATTAGGAAATCAAGTTTGGGCATGCATTGTTTTAATAAAATGGTTGTACAGAGGACAGTTGTTTTAAAAGTGCTCTGAAAGAAATATATAGTGTTCTGTTTAACTCTCAGGTATGAGAAAAAACTGATATAAATGTGTATTAGAGGAAAATAGTTATAAAAGAAATTGGTATGGCTACTAAAAAGGAAGTGTGGAAACTACCTGTGAGTTGAGTTGCCCTCTATTTTTGGCGAGGACAGAGACCATATTTCCTAATGGGATTCCTTTGCGTTAATGACTTTTTCAGTGTCTCCCCAAGGAGGGCAAGCAATGTGATCAGCTCTTCACAATGATCTAGGAATTGATTAACATGGTGAATAAATGCAACTATAGTTGAGTTCAACTTTCTTTTGATTATGTACAGTGAATCTTTTGTGTATATCTTTTAAATTTTTCGCTTAAGTTAGAAGCAACCCTTGATTTAACCCTACGCGTAACTTTAAAAGACAGGGGCCTAAGTGTAACATAAAGGAGAAATTAAAGAAAGTAATTTATAATAAAGAAACTCAGATTGTAGTCAGGTGCTAGCAGTTACACACAGAATCAGTGTGACTGTGACAGCTATAAACGCAGACTGATACTGGGATGTCATTAGACTCAAATACCACACGCGGCATCACCACTGGTGATGTGATTTTCCAAAATGATGAACAGCTCTTGGTGAAGTTGTGAGTGAGACAGCATCCAATCTTCCTTGCATTTATGTGGTGGTTGCATTCCTAGAAAATTCGGTGTTTTTAAAACGATTCAAAAATACTTTGTGTTTTATGTATAAAACAAAGTTAGGCTCAGATCACTGTAAACAGGTTTTTCACCTACATGAGTGACATTCAAAGCTCATCTCTGACACGAGACAGTTCTTTGTTTGCACGACTGACCCACATATTATTGGACATCTCTAATCCTGGCCAATCATACCCCATTCACTGTATAAATTGAAAACATCCACAAAATTACAAAATGTCCCTTTAGGGGGCTATATTTCCCGTATCTTCACTCCAACCACTGCTTTAACAGATTCTGGCTCTTTTTGACCTAGAAGGATTTGCTCTGAGGTGGGGAAAACTAGGTAAACCTGAGTTATCTCATAATTTTTTAAGAATTATGAGGTAAAATACACATCATAAAATTTACAATTTCAACCATTTTAAGTATACAGTTCAGTGGCATTAATATATTCATATTGTTGTGCAGCCATCACCAGCATCCGTCTCCATAACGTTTTCATCTTTTCCCCCGGATTTTTTTTAAAGAGATCATGTCGTGTGTTTTATTTCTAGTTTCTTTACATCTTCCCAGTGGAGCCTACCTTGGGCTGTTTCTTGATTTTGATCAGGCTAGATTTGTGACTCAATTTTCTGTCAAGTTGGCCATGCGTTGTCCTCTGCCTGTGCTGACCACACTCCTACCCCTAGTACGAGGTAACAACACATGCCCCATTCCCACACGCCCTGTCCCCACAGAGTTCAGCAGCTATATCCAAGGCTGAGTAACCCTATGATCCTCATCAATCTCCATTCCAGAAAATTCATTTCTCCCTTGTTACATCATTTCACATTAATTTGGTCATTTTAGACTTCCTCATATTCAACCTTACATTCCTGCTTTGCTTGTCTACATCTGCCTATCTGAAATAGCATGTTGTTAGGCTGCATAGTTGTCAGAAGAGGCAACTTGGCAAGGCGGAGAGAGCATTGGACCTGCAATCAAAAGGCATGAGTGTAACTCCAGCGCTGTCATGTCCAGTAGTCCCCACTCATCTTCAAGGATATGTTTGGAGACCCCCAGTGCATGCCTGAAAGCTCAGATAGTACTGAACCCTATGCATACTATGTTTTCTCCTATACGTACATACCTATGATAAAGTTTGATTTTATAAATTAAGCAGAGCAAGAGAGTAGCAATAATAACTAATAATAAAATAGAACAGTTATAACAATATACTATAATCAAAGTTAGATGAATGTGGTCTCTTTCTCAAAGTATCTAATCATACTGTACTCACTCTTCTTCTAGTGAGGGTGTGAGATGATAAAATACGTGGTGAGATGAAGTGAGGTGAATGACGTAGGCATTGTGACGTAGAGTTAGGGTGACCTTCTGACTATCCATCAGGAGGACTTTCTGCTTCTGGATCTCGGTTGCCTGCAAATAACTGACACCGCAGAAAGCGAAACTGCAGATAAGGGGGGACCACTGTACTAGCTGGATGACCAAGTCCAGGAGCCGTCACTGCTCTGAAGCTTGATTGCCTCATCTGAAAGCAAGAGGGCTGGTCATTAGATAATCTCCAGCTTTAAAAATACAAGTTTATAAATTAACTTCTGTAAAAGATAATATCTACTTTACCTACTCCATAGGACTTTCACTTCAAATGTAAGTGAAAATCAAAAAGTATAAGGTATTATTAGATAGCTCTGATTGTAATAGAAGATGCTTAATACATGCTTTTTCACTGACAAGATATACAATGATACACACTAGTAACTGGGATTCTAAAAACATAGGCTGGATAATACAACTTGTAAACCCAGATGCAGTTTGCTTTATTTAGTAGAGATCTGCTGCTCAATAAATATTTGTTAAAAGAATGTATGTGCTCCAGAAAAGTTATGTAAAACCTCAGACTTTGGGTATTTGGGAGACAGTAATTAGACATTTAGCATGAGAAGAAGGTGGAATTCCAGAGAGAAGTCCTGGGGTGTCAGCAGATGTGGGAGGTTGATTTATGCCTGTGCTTGTGAGAACATAGCTTGTCTTTATTGGCCCTTAGGAACGTTATCCTAAAAGTGGGCCTGACAATGATATTATCTATGAAAAGAGAGGCAACCATCCGACGGAGCTGCAATAGAGGCGCTGAGGAGTAATATGTTATCGAATGTTCTATTCCCATGTACAAAGATGTTTGAGGCTGGTTGTTTATGTCACAGACCAGCCAGTGCTGTTCTGAGCTGATTGGCAGTCTGAGGTAAAATTTTGAATGTGTGCTCCATACTACACAGAACTATATACATTGATTTATGTATTTTAAAAACTGGATTATGTCCTTAATGAAAATAGATGAGCTTGCTTCCATTAAGGCTAGGAAAATTATAATAAATTCTGTTTTTGGTATAAATTAAATGTTTAAATTTAAAATAATGTGACTTTTAATACATTTACTTTTCAATTTTTTACTATTTCTTAACTGTTTTAATGTTCTGGAAAAACTCATATGTGTATAAGGTATTGTCACATAGCCCTTATTGTAATTACACATTAAAACATACATAAAACAGTACATCAGGGTGCACATTTTCCCTTTGCCTTAGGCTCTCATATGGCGTGGCATAGCACTATCAGATCTGTTCTCATTTAAAATTTTGTTCATCATGGACTTTTTGGCATTAGTTTAGATTCTTTAAAATATTTCTATTAAAGTATGATTTATCTTGGTTACTGAGGTTTTGTGTCCCCTTAAATTTTGTGCCAGAAGTGAGCATTTCATTTGCTTCACTGAGTCCTGGCCTTGGTCCCAACCCTTGATCCCAACCAACAATAACACAAAACCTGCTATAGGAGCGGGAGCTGTGTCACTGTGCTAGAGGACACATTCAAATCCAACTAATTTCCCCACAAGCCAGGCAAGTTGAGGAAGCAGCAGCTCACAGGGAGGGAAAAGGGTGAGCTTTGGAGGGAGACAGATTTGGCATCAAACCCTAGCTTGCTTCCTTACCAGTCCAAGCAATTACTTAACCAACCTGAACCGGTTTCTTGTCTTTAAAAGGGATAATTTTTTAGTGAGAGTTAAATGAGATGGCTTATGTAAAGCATCTGGATTCAACAAATGTTAACTTGTCCCTTTCTCTATTTTAGTGATAGTAAACTGACTCACAAACACTGAGTTTCCCAAAGACATGCTCCCAGAGGATCTAGCGGCCAGATTTGCACCTGGGTGTAGGGAGTAGAAGTCCTGCCTGTTTTCACTAAATCACACTCCTTAATCCAGCTGTGCAGGGCCGCCTCTTTCCAGGGGCGTACTTCCTGCTTCAACTGCCCCAGAGAACTCGGATGAGCAGCTCCAGAGCAGAGGCGGGATGCGAGCCCTTCAGCCCCGCCAAGCAACAAACAGCAACACAGCTGGGAGTTCCTTCTCCCTTCTCTGACCCTACAAAAATTTATTAGCAAGAGATGGGATCCCCAAAAGATTAGAGGGAGGCAAGGAACTGGAAGAGTTTTTCAATATTCAAGACAGTTTGAAAATAGGAATTAGATATGTTTATTAATCATACACATTTTGGTAAATTCCTTATGATGATTTAGATTTTACTTCATTTTAGAGGCTGATTCTGTAGAATAAATTGAAAATTTCTTGGAATGGCCGAAAGCCTTGTATCTTTCTTAGGGGCGATTAGCTGTGCTTACAGTAAAACTGTGCATGTGTATATTTGGGACATCTTTATAACAAAAAATACTTTATAGCAAGTAATCTACATGTCCGAAAATAAAAGAATGTTTCTGTGAATTATGGCATACCATAAACTGTTATGCTGTCATTAGAAATGATATTTTCTGTGACTAATTGAGGGAAAAAGGTTCATGATAAAATGTAAGATGAAAAAACCAGGACATAAACCTGTATAATATGAATATGACTTTGTAAAATTAAAACAAATAGTCACATATGTAGAAAAAATAACTAAGATATGAAAACGTTAGTCATTAGCGACATGATTATAGGTGATTTTTAATGTTTAAAAATTCTTACATAGATTTTTTCCAAAATGTTTATAATGAGCAAGTATTATTATTCTACAGTTAAAAAATATTTTAAAATACGCTTTTTATGATTGAATTTAAGTGGCATCCAAAACAGACCTGCTCAATTTTATTTTGGAGCAAATAAATTTATCAATTTGAACAATCCCAAGGTATGTTTAAATAGTCATACTGACCTTCAGGCAAAGGAAATTTTGAGTCACTTTTGACCCCCAAGTAATCATAGTTCATAATGTTAAAAAGAGCTTTATTTCTGGTGCCACAATGTTGCCACAGTTTTTACTAATTTGTTCTTATTTGCTTCCACTTCAGGAATATAAAAGAAGTTAGGAGAAAAAAAATATAATGGAATGCTGTATGGAGGGAGAAAATTGATTGACCATACATTCAGAAAAAGAGGAAGAATACATCACTCATTTGCAAAAGCAATAAATAGAAGCAAAGCTTTGGTTTGTTTCCCAGCTAGGATGTTAAAGAAGACATTTGATGCGTAATGGCATATGCTCCTTTCTTGATCTCTTTCCTAACACTCTCTTTCTTGTGAATGAATATTTCCCAGTCATCCTGCTGAGATGACTGTGTGTCTCTTTATCCTCTTACATTGATCTGTCTCCTTGTAACTAGAAGGGAAGTAAACATGGGCATAACTGTTGCATGTCACTCTTTCCTGGGGATGACTGTCCCCATCTATGTGGCCACTGCAGAAAGGCCCATGTTCTCATATGACTGCTGCCTTAGTTCAGTTGATTGGTCCAGGGGGCGGGGACTCCATACAAATTGGATCAAGGACTCCTGAACTTTTCCTCTGGTGCAGGAAACTTTAGATGCAAATATTGGAAACTGTTGTTGTGGTTTGAATTGTGTCACCCCAAAAGATATGTTGAATTCCTAACCCCCAGTACCTCAGAATGTGACCTTATTTGGAAATAGAGTCTTTACAGAGGTAATCAGGTTAAAATGAAATCATTAAGGTGGGCCCTAGTCAATAGGACTGGAATCCTTACAAAAAGGGGAAATTTGGACACAGACAGACGTGCACAGAGGGAGGCAGTGAAGACACATAGGGAGAAGATGGCCGTGTGACTAGAGTGATGACTCCACAAGCCGAGGAAGGCCAGGATTGCTGGCCGACACCAAAAGCTAGACGGGTTAAGGAAGGATTCTCCCTTAGAGGCCTCAGAGAGTGTGACCCTGCTGACACCTTCTTTCTGAACTTCGAATCTCCAGAACTGTGAGACGGTACAATTTCATTGTTTGAAGTCATCCAGTTTTTGGTATGCTGTTATGGCAGCCCGAGGAAATAATCCAGCGGTTTTGTCCATCCTGTGGAGGGAACTGGTGAGGGGATTTGAGTGTTGGCAGGCAGTAGAGTTGCAGAAGAGTCACAGAGAGGCGTGGTAGCTTTCGAATCTTGGTTTTGTGTCTTTCCTGTGGCTTAACCGCAGAACTCTCCTTTCTGTGTGTTGGTAAGTCAATCCTTCCTTTGTTTCCATGAAGTACTCATCTTTTCCCCATTTGGTCTAAGTTAATCGAATTGGGTTTCTGGCACTTGCAATGAGAGAGCAACTAATGAGGAAAAATCCTGAGTGTCCGAGTAGTCCAGGAATGTGATGTCCTTTAACACAGATGATGTCAAACCTCTTTAGGTGTTGTCCACTGAGAGTCCACTTTCTTCTTTCCTGACGCTAGGAAACACTGATACATTTAATTCCCTCATAAAATAGAGGAACATTTACTTGCAGAAAGTATGACTTCATTATATGAATGCAGGCAGGTCTCATACATCTGAGCTTTTTGTTTGTTACTTGTTCTTTTATGTTATCTTCTAACTTTCAATCACACCTGCCAAAACCTAAGAAAAATAACCGGAGAAACAAATTTTTGTTCGGTGATCAAACACCCAGCGTGTGTCAGGCATTGAGCTGGTGCCAGGTTACAACTGTGAACTAGACTAAATCCTTGTCTTCAAGGAGTTTATAACCTAGTGGGTGTGGGGGAGAAGTAAGCAGGCAATTGAAATGCAGTGGCTTAAGGGTTCTGATGTGAATGCCATGTAAAACCGTGGGTCATCTAGTCAGTGTGGAGGGAAAAGAGGCTTCTCCAGAAGAGTGACGTCTAACCTGGGACCTGAAGTCAAGTACACAGAATTAACCAGGTACAGGAACGTGGGTGAGGGAGTGGAGGGGGCAGGCATTCTAGACTGAGGCAAAAACATGTTAGAAAGGCCTAGAGGCAAGAGAGAACCTGGAATTTCAAGGAACCCAGAAGGACTAGATTATAGAGAGCAAGGGTTGAGATTATAGCAACAAACTGTGGCTAGATCAAGAAAGGCATTTTATGTCACACATGAGTTTGGCTTTAGACGAAGGGCACTGGGGAGCGGATTTTGAGCAGGAGGGTAAGAAAAATCAGATTTGAGCTTTTGAAAATGCTTAGAAGTCTAGCTAGGAAGCCTGTGACGTAATGCAGGTTTGAAATGATGGTGGCCTCCTTGACCAAGGGGTGACAATAGAGATGGAGAGGAGTGGACTAGGTCAAGAGAAATTGAGGGGCCGGCCCCGTGGCCGAGTGGTTAAGTTCACGCGCTCTGCTGAGGTGGCCCAGGGTTTCGCCGGTTCGGATCCTGGGCACGGACATGGCACCGCTCATCAGGCCACGTTGAGGCGGTGTCTCACATCCCACAACTAGAAGGACCTGCAGCTAAGACATACAACTATATATGGGGGGGATTTGAGGAGATAAGGCAGAAAAAAAAAGAGAAATTGAGAGGCGGAGTTCATAAGACTGGGTCGTGGATTGGAAGTGAGGGAGAGAAGGTCAAAGACAATATTCAGGTGTCTGACTCAGGTGCTTTGCTGGATCAAGCTGCTGTTCACTGAGGTAGAGAATATAGCAGGGGGACTAGTTGGGAGAAGTGAGGGAGATGATAAAGTCATTGCTGAGTGTGAGGGGCCTGGAGGACAACTGGTGGACATGTCCATCACGGGGGTGGATATATAACATTGGTGCTCAGTGGGGGATCTGGCGATTTGAGAGTTGACTGAATATAGTTAGTAACTGAAACTGTGGATAAGATTACTCAGGGGAATGGATGAGATTACCAAAGAAGAATATATTATGCAAGAAAATCACGGAAGTGAGGACAAACCTCCGGGAAACCTCAACATTAAAAGATGACATTTTTGGTAGCTATTCCAAGTAAACAGCCTGATCTCTGGAACTCTGCACTAAGAGACAGGTGCCCATGGATGGTGGCATCTCTAGTGGATTGTCACATATCCTGTGAACAAAGAATGCATTACAACAATAACAGGAAATTTACAAATGAGAAAGAAAAAATAATTTCTCGGTGTCCCGCTGCCCTAAATTCTGACCCAGTTTTCGTTTGTTTCCTCGAGTTCATCTGGGTTTCTCCTCAGAGCTCATAATCAGTGTGGAGTCATTCTTGGAGTGCTCAGATCTGGCTTTTGTTTCTGTCAAAAGGTGAGCATTAGTGTCATGTTTGAGGCAAACACGCTGAGTTTTAGGGGCCATCGACATTTGAGGGAGGACCTTAGAGACGCCTGATCAACGGCTCAAAGTGTATGAGATGAATTGTAGACTAAATCTTAATATTTGAGATCCCTGCTGGCAGTCTGAAGCGTTTTCCTATTTCAGGCCCCTTCAGTCTGTTATTTCCTGGGCTTGTTTTTAAATGCCGAACCCAAGCTTATTTTTGAGAAAGGACAGAATTAAAATTCAACCGATAGTGGTTCATGCTGTGTAAATAAATTCCTCCTCAGATGGTGAAGTAATCCTTTTCCTCAGGGACTACAGAACTACTTATAATTACTGTTGTCTTCACATCCAGAGTTCAGACTTTGTGGCACCTTCGCTGTCTTGGAGGAGGAAGTCAGTAACTGATATCTAAATGTATGTCGCGTATACATTGATTTTTACTGCTGCATCTGAACATTTGGGGATATACGAGTAAATGTTCCTTGATGTGTGATCTCCCTAAAGAGAACGTAAAAATGCTACCATCTTGAACTGAGGGATAGAATATGTGGCTAAAATGGCAAAGACAGCAAGTTCTGTTGCAAATATTGTCATCCAATAATCAGCTGACACCAAATGAGGTGTCTCATTATGTCGTGTCTTTTCCTCCTCATTTCTTATAGATCAAGGATTCCAAATTCTCCATATGTTGTCATTTTGGCAGCCTAAGTTAATCAAAAATAGCATTTTTTCACACACTTTTCCTCTGAACAATATGACAGCACCCTATTTTGTCCTGATCTATTAATCTGACACCACTTTACACAGACAAATAAGCAAACACTCTGCCTTTTTTTTTTTTGGCCTCAGGAAACCGCTCACTCATCAGACTTTGGTGGGACACTTTCAACAAATAGCTGACGTAACTCAGTTTCGACTCTTTACATGTGAGAATGTCATTTTCAAAGCGAACAAGCTTCTGGCCACCACATACTCTCGGAAACTGAATCCTAACACCCTCAGTGACAGTGTTGATTCCTATGGGAATAATGTAATAATTAAAGATTGCATCCCTTTGTCAGGGACATTTGGCCAAATACTCAACAATATTATTAAAGAAAAGACATGAAAATATGTTTCTAAATAAAAAAAATACTAAAATTGTTCTCTAGTTTCTATATACTGGGCCTGTTGATGGTATTATGACTCTGATTACACCACAGACCCTGAGTATAAAATGTATTCCGAGTACACGGAACTGTAACTCCACTGTGGTGTAAATTCGATTTAAAACTAATATACTGTGATAATAAACATTAAGCATTTAACTAACAACAATTTTGCTTCTTTCTCAGGATAGAAAATCTTTTTGGTAGCATTTTGGAAAGCTCAGATCTTTTTTGAAACATCTGTCTAGGGAAATTCGAACTAATTTCTCTCTTATTTCCCTCTCGTAAAAATTCCCATTAGCAAGCAAATGCATTCAAAACCATTCTATTCATGTTATAACTGTATTTTACAAAAGTATCCTCCAGCTTTTCCTCTTTGTCCTACAGCCTGAATACCCTGCGGTGCGGTGTCTCAATGGCACCGAGGAATGAAGGGAACTTGAAATTGGGGACAGCCAAGCTTGGAGGGGGACCTCAGGTCCGTTCTAGTAGCTCAGTAGACATACAGGGGAAAGGGTTTGGCTGCATCCTTTCTGTTTTCTGACCTTGTTTCCAAGGACATATTGTAAAAAGTGAAGACTTCCTGGAACTCACTTAAAAATATAATGGAAATTAAAGAATGATGTTACAATGCTGGTTTCATGATAAAATCACAGTTTGTCACTCTTCCTCTCTCCAAACCAAACAATTCCTGCAAAAGAAACCACCCACCCCAAACTCAGTCACACCCCGTCCTTACATTCCCCCAGCACCTGATGGTCATGTCAGTTCAAAGTCGTGCTGATGACGTAACACCCAGTCACAGACACGGGCCGGGGACCCTTCCATTTGCCTGAGGTAACCCTGTTGAGACTGTCTTCTTCCATGGACATTTAATGAAGTCACAGGGCAGTTTAACTTCCTTTCCTCATCTCTTCTGCTTCCTGATTATCTCTTCCCCTTGTATCCCCTATCGCAATCCTGGAGAGAAATTTGACCCGTATAATGACTACAATAAACCGAGCACTTACTATGTGTCAGGCATAAGGCTAAGTATATTACATGTATTATTGCATTTACTGGCCATGTGAGTTAGGAATTTTTAGTTTTACTACAGTAAAGAAACTAAGGCTCAGCAAAGTTCATTAACTTGCCCAAGATGACACAGCTAGTGAGTGATGAGACCGAGATTCTAACACAAGTGTGTCTTGCTTAAAGCCCATACTCATAACCGCTATGCGATGTGATCTTCCTACTCGGCCGTTGTCTTCATCTGGGTACTGCAGTGTTCTCATGAGGCATTTCTGGCTTCTGAGACGTCTCTCCCTCCTGTGGCAACTCATGCTTAGAACCTTGCCTAATATTCTTCTCCTCATTCAAACTTAACACTCACTCATTCAACAAATTTTAACAAATGCAAATTTGTGCAAGAAAGCCCTCTTTGAAACCAAAGCTCTCCCAAAGGAATCCAAGGCCTCCTTAGAACCAAGGTTCTGATCTGGATTGCTGTGGAAGAAACTTAAACAGCCCTGGTCCTCTCCACTTCTATTCTTGGATGGGTTTTGGTCTCTAGTTGGTTCAGAAATTCTTCATCCTCATTTAGACTCTCTGAGGGAGTGGCTCATTCCAGCGAGCCCAGCCTCATTCTGCCCATAGCAGGCTGCCCTCCTAACTCCGCAGCCCCCACAAGGCTTGTCCCAAGAGTGGACAGCTGTGGGGCCCACTTTGTGTAGGGGCATGCATAAATGTCCCCGGATGGGATATGTTCTCATCCTCTGAAAAACCTAATGGCTGCCTTCTTGCTTTGGTCACATTCTTTATCTAAACCTTTTGGGTATGACTAAGATATTCTGTGCCCTGAAATTGGAAGCAGTTTTGAAAAGTGACCTCAACTATTAGATTCCAAAGATCTAAGCTTCCACGCCCATTTACAGTGTTGTGCGGCAAGAAGTCTTGCCCTTTGCCTGCTTCTCTCTCCTGTGTGCAGACACGTTGTGTCCTCCTTGTGTTCAAAGTGGCTCGAATTTCAAGTACTATTCGCTAGGGATGTTGATCCCTAAGTACATGGATGCTTTGGTCTACATATTCAGGTAGTGTGTGGGAGGGAGGTAAGAGATGTTGAATTCTCATCAGGCTCTGTTCTATTCTCTCTTCAGACACCTGTTTTTCCTTATTTTCCAGTTGACAATAGTATTACTTCAGAATTTAGGGGTAACTTCTAAGTGCCCCTTGGCTGAGAGTACTTTTAATATCTAATAAACAACAATAGGACTTAACATCAAGTTGTAGGGGAATTGTGGACAAAGCACATGGGCAAATATATTTATTGTCGCCATGTGGACAGGACAACATACTCACCTATTAATAAGTGGGAAAGCTACTGACATAAGATCCTTTTCCTAAAATGGCTGTTTCATAATCATGTCAGGGTGGCAATAACTTCCATCATTAGTTACTTCTTTTTTTAAGCCTGTTTTTCCCATGCTAGCGTTCAAGGAAAAGTTAGTAAGCATATAGTGAAAAGTGCTCAATGCTCAAATAAATCTGGGAAATGTTGGGATTAAACTAGGCTAAGTAGTTTTCTCAGCCGCAGGCTGCCCAGAGCCTTCACTGTGTGAACGTGTGTTGTAACTGCTCACACAGGTGTTTGTCGTGTGTGGCATTTCCCAGTTATTTGACCATGGAACCTCTATTTCATAGCAAGCCTATTAATAGCTCCTAGAACAGAGTCCCAACAATTATAGTGTGGTGAACGCTGAAGGTCTTTGTCAAAAGTTTTGAAGCTTCTTGTCAAAACTACATGTATTCTCCAGGAGAGGTGATGGGATTGGTCACCAGTATCCAAGAATACGTTGGCTGAGATGAGCTAGCTGGCCACTTGGCAAGGCTTGAGGGATGGCTTCCTCTGTCTTGACTTTGAATCCCTATTCTGTCATTGCTGTGTGACCTAAGGCTAACAGATGCTCTTTCCTCCTCCATAATTTATTATCCTCACCTTTCAGGGTTATGGTGGGCTTTAGAGAGAATGCTGGTAAGGCCCCAGCAACAGACACCCTCCCGCCTCTAGTCTCCACGGCAAAACACTGTGAGAAGCTTTGTCTATTTTAGACATTCCCTGGCTTTGAAGGAAGAAAGATTTTCCCTCCTTACCTCGCTGAACTTGATCCTGACCTAAATCTTCTCATAGCTTTTCACTCTGAAAAATGTGGCCTCAATCAAACATGAGTGCTAAATATTGAGCAGGTTGAGAGTGGGAGGGAAAGGAAAAATGCCGACGGATATTTTTATTAAAATTTCCTGGGCAATTTAAGAGGCGTTTGATGTGGAACTCTCACAGGAGTAGTGGCACGAAGGTAGCATCCTTGTACCGTGGCTTGGACTTTGTAGAAATCTTTTCAGTCGGTAGTGAAGGCAAACTGCTCAGAGATGTCCACCCTCGCTCTGTCTTGACCAGCTCTGTAGACAGGAAGACAGGTAATTACGAAGTAACTGTGACGCAGAGCAGACTCTCAGCGGACTTCTGAACGAACTTTCAAAATTAAGTTCCTTAAGATCATTTGGGTGTTATGCCTTAAGTTTACATAGCTCTCTAGAGTTTGTAAAGCACGTACTTTCAAGTGTCTTTTCTCAATTGATGAAAAAAAGAGACTTTATTCTATTTTTTAAAAAAAATTATTTCATTGTTATTTATTCATTTTTTATTGAGGTATAATTGACATATGGCATTATATTACTTGCAGATGTACAACATAATGATTCGATATTTGTACATATCATGAAATGATCTCCACAATAAGTCTAGTTGACATCTATCACCATCCATAGCTACACATTTTTTTATTGTGATGTGACCTTCTAAGACCTATTCTCTCAGCAACTTTCAAATATACCATACAGCATTGTTCACTACAGCCACCATGTTGTATGTTACATCCCCAGGACTTATTTATTTTATAACTGGAAGTTTGTATCTTTTGACCCCCTTCACCCCTTTCATCACCCCCACCCCGTGCCTCTGGCAACCACCAATTTGTTCTTCGTATCTATGAGTTTGATTTTTTAAAAGTTCCATGGGGCTGGCCCCGTGGCTGAGTGATTGAGTTCACACGCTCCACTTCGGCAGCCCGGGGTTTCACCAGTTCGGATCCTGGGTGTGGACATGGCACCGCTCATCATGCCATGCTGAGGTGGCATCCCACATGCCACAACCAGAAGGACCCACGACCAAAAATATACAACTATGTACCAGGGGGCTTTGGGGAGAAAAAGGAAAAATAAAATCTTAAAAAAAAAAATCCACATATAAGTGAGATCACAGGGTAAGACTTTATTTTTTAGAGCAGTTTTAGGTTTACAGAGAAATTACCCAGAAAGTACAAACGGTTCTCATATACCCATCCCCTCCCCCTGCAGTTTGTCATATTATTAACATCTTGCATTAGTGTGGTATATTTGTTATAGTTGATGAACCAGCATTGATGCATTATTATTAAGCAAAGCCCATAGTCTACATTAGGGTTCACTCTTTGTGTATTGTAGTTCGATGGGTCCTGATAGATACATGACGTCATGTGTCCACTGTTACAGTATCACACAGAGGAAATTCTCTGCCCTGAAAATGCCCTGTTCTCCACCTATTCATCCCTGACCTCTTGGAAACCACTGATCTTTCTCCTGTCTCCACAGTTTTGCCTTTTCCACAATGTCATGCAGTTGGCCAAATGGATTTTAATCTTCATGACAACCCTGTTGCTAGGTGACTTTTATTACCCTCATCAGAGAAGAGATAAATTCAGCGAGGTGAAGTGACATATTTGAGGTCCCACAAATGGAGAGTCCGAAGCCAGGACTGGAACCAACCAACAGTATGAACAGCTGCCAATCTCAGAAAGGGGTTAATGCCGAGGACGTAGACCGTTAGCTTCCAGGAGACCTCTCAGCCCAGGCACTTCAGTTTCTAATGGTAGCTGGAAGCAGGAAGATTGCACATCTTCAAAGGAAACTGACTGTCTGATATTGGTTAGATGAGACTCAGAGGTGACTTCAGAGACAATGGGTCTAGTGCCCCATAATTAAGAAGGAAGGCCAGTCTCTGCCGGTCTGACTCAGAAAGCTGACTGACTCATCCTATTTGTCCTCTCTGCTGCTATTTATGGGCTTCCCAGTTGCTAATATTTGTTGGTTAAATGCTCACACAACCAGTCTTGCCGAAAGCAGTGTCACTTATGGGGTGTTGAGAATAAATAGGGTGACAGGTGTTGTGGGAGTGTCATTTTTAAGAATCTTTAGTAGCTGATTCTTTTTTAAAGCTCTCTATGCTTAAAATATAAGTATTCTGAAAGGAAATAAAAGCCAAGACTCTCTGTCGAGAGCTGCTGAGCGCTACGACTTTCTAGGGGTGCAGGCTTGGGCAGAAGCACGGGTGGCGTGAGCGAAGCTGTCAAAAACAGCTCAGGAAGCGAGGCGAGTCAGACCGTGAGAGAAGAAGCCTAATGTAGTCGTTGGGCAACTTAGGTGTGTGTATCGCTACAAAGACACAGCCATCAGCACAACAAAACCCTCTTAGGCCATGTTAGTCCTGGGGTAGACGCATTGCTCATCCAAATGATGTCATTGAAGAAAGACTGATGAAGGGACTCTACAAAGGTGCGGGCAGGGTTAAGGGAAACATCTTGTAGCTCGTACTGCAGGGACCCATCACCACCCCCAGGCCTAAAGAGGCAAGGGGAGGGGACAGCCACCAGAACCCAGAGAGAACTGTAGTTGAGCAGAAGGCCCCCTGACTGCTCCAGGTCCTTTGGTCAAGGAAAAGCCAGTCCATAGGGAGGGAGGCCGAGAATGAATAACCCATCTTCTCTTTTCTCTGATCCTCTTATCTCCTGATGACTCCCATGGGCCAAACCCCCATATAAGACAGAGACCAGGGAACCCGTACAATGCAACCCATGAAGGTCCGTGTCCTGGGCCACTGAGCAAGGGCGGAGAGCGGGTGTGGAGGGCTGTATGTCAAACATCTCCAACTGCAGGGAAGAGGCCCGCGGGAACACTCCGGGTTAGACAGGGCCGGAGGTTGTGTAGAAATCTGTGTCCTTTAGTTTATATTAATGTTAAAGATATTATTAATTAAATAATTAAAATGTTAATTTGAAATGTATTGAGCATGCTGTTTAAACGTCATATATCCCTTGGTCCCTGAAAATTCTGAAGCGCCTTTTTAGAAGAGTGTGTCTCTCCCCACACGCCTGCTAAAAATCACCCTCGGAAAGAAGACGAGGGCAGGCTGCCTTGAGGTCGAGGGTATATGGAAAACTTAGTTAAAGAGCCCCCAAATAGTTGAAACAATGAAGAGGGGAGCCCAGTTTGCACCTAGATTTAATATTTTACCATTTTACACCTAGATTTAGCTTAAATTTTTCCATTAATTCATTCAACAAAATGTACTGTGCTCCTGCTTTGTGACTGCAAAAGGGCCTGTCATAATCTCTGTCTCACTGATAGCCCAGTCCCCTCCCTGGGCCCCCAGCCACCCATGCAGGGCTGATGACTGGTGGTGAGAGAAAGCCTCTCTCAGCAGGTGACCTAAAAGGAAAGAGGAAGGAGCCAGCCATGATGATGTGGGGGAAGAGCAGAGGGAACGGCAAGCTCAAAGGCCCTGAGGTTTGCTGGCAGAACGGCAAAGGCCGAGGGCGATGGTGCTGGAGAGCCAACTGACGTGGCAGTCAGGGGCCTGTTCACAGGGGGGCCTTGCAAGAAATTTGGATTTTATTCTGAGGGTGACAAGTAGTAATTCAACAGCTCTGAGTACGAGAGTGAGATGACAGGATTTATTTTTTAAAAGGTCACTCCAGCTGCTATGTGGAAAATCAATTCCAGGGAAACGGAAGCAAGGAAACCGGTGAGGAGGCTATCGCACGGCCGAGCTGAAGGATGACCGGTGGATAAGCTCAGGAAAAATCAGCAAAAAAACCACCCGGAAATTTAGTAGAATTTACCAGGAGGGTAGGAGTGGTTAGTGGAGAAGCTAATTACTGTGCATAAAATTGGTAGACGGGGCAAAGAGTGGCTGGCGTGGATACACCTTATATGGGTATTCACAATTTCCTTTTGAAGCAAGGATGATTTAGTTTTCTTTCTTTTTTTTTCCTCCCCAAATCCCCCCAGTATACAGTTGTATTTTTAAAATTTTTTTAGTTGCGGGTCCTTCTAGTTGTGGAATGTGGGACGCCACCTCAGCATGGCCTGATGAGCCGTACCATGTCCACGCCCAGGATCCGAACTGGCGAAACCCTGGGATGCCGAAGCAGAGCGTGCCAACTTAACCACTAGGCCATGGGGCCGGCCCCGTTTTTAATATATATATTTTTTATTGAGGTAACATGGGTCTACAACATTATATAAATTTCAGGTATACATCATTATATTTCAATTTCTTTGCAGATTACATCACGTTCACCACCCGAATAGTGACTTTTCTTCTGTGGAAGGAGTTCAGGGAACTTACGCCAGTTAAAAAGCATTTAATTACTGTTGTCTAACTTCTGTTGCCTCAAATTCTCTCAGGAAACTTCTTAAATAGACGGAGTTCCCAATCTCACACCCCCGAGATTCTCATTCTACCAAGCTGAGGAATCTGCATTTTGAGACTCTCCAGTTAAGTATTTAGCAGCATCCCCTGATGGTGGCTATTTTGAAATCGCAGATGTAACAAATTTATGGTACTTTGGACTCTTCATACATAATTGTCATAGGCAAAGTAACAATCTTTTACGTTTATAATAGAGCTAGTTTTATGGGAATAACCAAATGGGGTGGAAACTCCTTCTTATTCAGTAATTATCTGGAAAGAACTCTCAGAAGTATTAAGATAAAAAATAATTGAAACTTTGTAAGTAGTAATTAATCGGCTATTACGGGGTCAGAGGGCAGTAATAGCTCGGAACCCACAGCCCAGCTGATTATTAGGGTGCTGTAAGATTAGAATAATTGCAACTGTGGAGACAAAATAGAAAGATAGTGGCCTTTTCCAAAAGGTATAAAAAGCCAATACTTCCTTCGGCAGCAGAACTTACCCCAGCCGCAGAAGAGACGCAGTCCCATCCCAGGGGTGTGTATTTGTTTGAAGCAGTGCTCTAACTAGGCATGAGTCAGTTCTCGCTGAGAATTTTGTTAGTGTTTCATTTTGGGTTGGAAATTGCTCCTTTAGAGCCCCGACCAAGACCAGCCCTCCACACCACTGGTGTATCTTTGCTTAACTGCTCAGATACCTGTCTCCCCTGGACTTTCCAGAGAGTGGAACAGAGGGCAGCTCAGTGTCTGAGAGCTCTGGCCATGTGAGGAGAAAATACTGCAAGGGAAGTCTGCCTGGGAGGACTGTTTCTACACTCAGGTTGGCTGGAGGAATCTTCCAGCTTCATGGCTTATTTGTTGGTTGGTTTGCTTGTTTCTGTTTGAGGGCTATTCTCAGAATTCTCCATGAACATTCATCCAACATCCCCCTCGTGCCATTTTTCTCTCATTCACCCTAGGCTCATATTTGAATTAGAAGATCATCGAGGATAATTTCTTACATTCTAGACAAGGCAACTGGGGTGTGAGTAGAGTGACTGCTCTAAGGTCACATAAAGCTGGATCAGTGCCCAGGACTACTCATGGTGGCCCAGCAGTGTTCACAGGCCAGTGTCCTTCTGTGACCATCTGGTCCTCATCACCTGCTTGTCCTGTCCTTCCTCCATCCCTGCAAATACCGACCCCCACCCCTATCTGTGCACACACGCACACACACATACACTCTCTCTCAGTTTTCTTCTTTCTGCAAATCCCCTTTCCCCTTCGCATTTTACCAAGCTGACCAAAACATGAAAAATAAATCGAACAAAAAAATTCTTTATTTTAAAATAACAAACCCAAATGCTCAGCTTTCCAACCTTAACTAAATTGTGCAGGGTTTACTTGTGTTACTTCCTCTTGATTTATTTTTGTGGGTTCAGCCTCTAAAAAAAAATATAAAGGTTTATCTGTTACAATCCAAAGGAGAACAACTTGAAGGAGGAAATAGAAAACAAAGGGAAAGGTGAGCAGAAAGATCGCATAACTACCTAAGGGAACACGAAATACAAATCTAGACATGCCCACATGTATTTTTCCATTTAGAAGCAAGCCTTAGCATCCTTGGTGCCATCCTTTATTGTTTCCTCTAGACGCTGGCCCGGTCTCAGTACGCAGTGCATCTGGACTAAGCGTTAGCCTGCCCTCTGGTGGTGCCTGCCGACATGTGCATGTACATGCGCCCAACGCCCAGGAATAGGCGCTTGAAAAACTCACTGCTAGAAGGAAGGCTTCGGCTGCTTTCCAGTAAATACAGCAGGTGGAGACACACACTGAAAAACTGCAACGCAGTCCACCTTGCTTTCATTTGGCTCTTAGGAGATTGCTGGGCACCCACAGTTATTGAAACTAAGTTTGATCGTAATTTATTTGTGATGATTCATATTTCCTGCTTGTTTTTAATTCTTGAAAAATGTTAAGATCTGGAGATTTCAAGCATATACAGTTTCTAAATCCGTTGACTCCACCCCCACATCATTCATTCGTATTAAATACCTACCATGTGCAGAGATTCAGGGTGAGATGGTGGTGCAAAGGTTGGTAAGACAGACTCCATCCTTAAAACTCACCCTCTGATTGGGGAGAAGACATATTTGGACATAATTACAATATATGGCGATGGTATAAACAGAGAATTTAAATATATACATATTTAATATTATGTATTTATTATATAATTATGTATCGATTTTATTATATAGATATCGTCTATCAATATGTACTAATAATATACAAATACATACTGATTTTACTATATAAGAATTTAGTTATTTATATTATATAAACATATCAGTTTAAATATAATGTATAAATGTATTTTATATATAAAAAATGCATATATGAGCACAGGGCTACTGTGGGCCAGGCCCTGCGCTGCGTATGTCCACATTTCGTTTAATATTTATCACAACTGTTTCTTTTAACATAAGAGGAAAGGGAGATTCAGAAAGATTCAACAACTTGCCCTACTTCACACAACTGTGAAATGGCAAGATTGGAAGTGAATTCAGGTTCTCTGATTCCAGCTGTATTTCAGTTAATTTCAGCAGACTTCTACTGAGAGCCTACCAGATGCCAGGCGCTGTGCCACCAGCTGGAGGTGCAAAGATAGAAGACGCTGCCACTGGCCTCAGTGTTCTGGTGTTGTAGGAGACTGGGCGTGTGGAGAAATAGGCTACGTTATGATGCACTCAGTAATGGGAGTTTGTATGAATTACCTTCTGAGCAAAGAAGCAAAGGCTGTTCATTGTTCAGACGTTGTCATGCTTTTCATCCGTCACGCAACCCTGTTACTTGGCCAAAACTGAACTGACCAGAAGTCTGTAACTTGGCCGAAGGCAACTGTTTTTAGGCTTAACAACGGCTCTGGGGAGTCCTACACTCATAATTCTGCCCAACAGAGGAGATGGCTCCCTGCCCCAGCTGATGATCTCTCACAGGCAGTTTCCAGTGTCAGAGACTCGGAAAGCAGAGTAGGACTGGGATGAGATAGAGGTGGAGGTGACAGATGAACTGGTAAGAAGCAGAGGCAGAGAGAGAGAAAGAGAGAGGCTGAGTGGGGAGTAGGGCGAAGTCACAGGGGGAAGAAGCCAAAGGTCCATTAGGACTCCATGGAACTGGCCTATGTAACCCTTAGACTGATGCCTGAATGTCCTTCCAGTCACCCACATCACCTGAGGTCAGCCAAGACTGTCATCCTGGCAGCAGAAAGAATCTAAGTCCTGCAGTCCTGAAGTGGTCCGGGGGGAGTGAGGAAGAGATGCCAGAAGGGGGGGCTCAGCAAAGGCTTCACCAGTAGGTGACGCCCAAGCAGAGTTTTGAGGTACGACTAAGAAATTGGAAGGAAGATGAAGGTGTGGAGAGTGTTCCAATAGTTCAGAGTTCGTTCCAGTACTGAACCCGACCAGCGGCAAAACTTGAATTTCCCGGTTCTGCTGGTTTTCCAGAGTGACGATTCCAGAAACTCTCTCTTCAGAAACCCCAGCTTGGAGGGAGGGCCGTGGGAAAGGGGAATTTTCTCTTTCCTGGAGGCACTAAGTCCTGAAACCTGGTGGCTCTGACCGTATCACGTGCCTTCAAGCGTTGGCTTATTCTCAGCTAGGCTATCTATGCCTTTAGGAGCATGCGGTACTGTGTCCGGTGGTAACGCCAACCTGCAGGACACACTCCACGAATCTTCTCGAGGTGTCGTTATTACAGATGATTTTGGGGGAGAAAAGTTTTACATTTTTACAACCTTTAAGGTTTTGTCATACATGAATTAGTATAAAGCTACTTATCCATGTTGGCTTAATTTTTTTTATTCTTGCATTAATTTGCATAAAAGCCACGAACTGCCATGATCCCAGCATGGAATCACACTCAAAGAAACATGGAATTTTCCTCTTCATGGTAATTAAATGTTATTTCTCTATAAAAATAAGTCTTGATCCAGAATGAAGTGATAGGCAAAATTTGCATGTCCTTTGGAGACAAAGCACAGACTTTAGAGGTGCTTCTGCTCCTAGCTACGAGCTACGGCCTCCAGGCAGATGATGAACTTTCATCCGAGACAGAGAGAGAGAGAGACAGAGAGAGAGAGAGAGAGAGAGAGACAAAGAGACAGAGAGAGAGAGAGAGAGAGAGAGAGAGAAAGAGAGAGAAAGTCAGGGGAAAGCCGGGGGAATGCTCTTTGAGGCTCTTGCTTCAACTTCCTTACTCTGCCTGATTTCTACACTCTAAAAATTCACAGAGGTTGATTTTTTTATTTTTAATTTGGTGAAAAACACATAATACAAAATTTACCATCGTAATCATTTTTCAGTGTACAGGTCAGTAGTCTTAAGTATCTTCACATTCTTTGCAGCATAACTCTAGGACTTTCTCATCGTGCAAAACTGAAACTCTACACTCATTCAACAACAACTCCCTCTTTCCCCGCCCCCCAGCCCCTGGCAAATACCATTCTACTTTCTGTTTTCATGAGTTTGGCTACTTCAGAAACCTCATATAAGTGGAATCATACAGTATTTGTCTTTTTGTGTCTGGCTTATTCCTCTTAGCATAATGTCCTCAAGGTTCATCCGTATTGTAGTGTGTGACAGGATTTCCTTCCTTTTTAGGACTGAATAATATTCCATCACTTGTATATACCACAGTTTATTCATTCATCTGTCTATGGACACTTGGGTTGCTTCCATCTCTTGGCTACTGTGAATAATGCTGTTATGAACACTTGTGCAATGATCTCTTCAAGATCCTGCTTTCAATTCTTTCAGATACATGCCCAGAAGTGGGATTCCTGGATCATATGCTAATTCTATTTTTAATTTTTGAACAGCCACTTACTGTTTTCCATAGTGGTTGCACAGCACATAAGGATTTCAATTTCCCCACATGCTCGCCAACATTTGTTATTTTTTAAAAAATTTTAATAATAGCCTCCTAATGGGTATGAGGTGACGTGTAGGTTGATTTTAAAGTTCAAATCCCCTTGAGGTGGTAAGGGTATCTGTGAACTTTCATGCCTTCTAGTAAACTCTGATTTGAGCAGCCAGCTGAGAACACTCACTAAGTACGTGTTACCTTGATGTTTGGGGAGGTGTGAGGACGCTGGAAGAAGATCCCACACCTCCTCAAAGACGATAAGGCAGGCGTCAAGCCTGGAACGTAGGAGTGGGGCTGCTGAGAAACCCCATGCAGGATATTTCCCTCTCAGTTGTTTTGACCCTGGGGACATTATTATTGGAGGAATGCAAACACTTCAATCAGAATTATTCCAACATTGCTGAGAATGTCATCAAGAAATTGTTTTCTGGAGACAACTCTTTTGAGTTAATTTAATTCTTTGATCAAGTTTCTTACTGTGGAGTCAAATAATTTTCAGTATTTTTATTTTACTGAAATAATTTAGATTTAATTCAATAATCACATTTTGTGCTCATATTAAATTTTCCCAACTTTAGCTTCAGCAATTTTGAAGTTTCTTTTCTTTTCATTTTCTACCAAGTCTAATTTTCCTGGGTTAGGTTTTGCAGGTCTAATTTTTGGCAAGAAGATCTGATTCTTTCGTCGATTTTTGAAGTCAATAACAAGTTTTGCTGTGTGCAGGTTTGCCTTTGTCAGTTTTCTTTTTGTTATTTCTACAAAGTGCAATTTCAACTGGGTCAATTTTTGTAGTTTTGAGAATTACCAACACACTGAGATTCTTCAATCTGTTTTTTGTCAATATCAAATTTAACATTTATAGTTTGGGCTATTATAAGTTTTATTCTGTGTTGATTATTTCTACTATGTCTAATTTTTTTTCTAATGACCAATTCAAAATGTTTTGAAGTCAAAATATCAAGGTTGTAACATCCTGTTTTCATCCACAGCTGCTCTGATTAAAAAATTAAAAAATGTAGCATCAACACATCCTCCTGGAGGCCTGGGTTCTGTGAGTAAATCGTAGGTCTTGAAGTGGGGAGTTCTGGGTGTTTGTCCTTGTTCTGTACCATGTCTGTCCTTGTGTCTACAGTCTAGTAGTCCTCATCTAAAAGTTAAGTGATTTAAATCTATGATTTCTAAATTCCCTTTCAACTATGGTAGTCTATGATTTAAATTCCTATCTGTAGGGGTTGACTATTTGACCATTACTTTGCTTCCTGTTTGATGCCCCCCCACCCCTCAGTCCTCTATCAGTCAGCCCCTCCCGGCAACCAGCCTGCACTCCCTCAGACCTGGGCGAGAGCCCCTGACTTTCCCCACACGGTTCTGAATTTTGTTCCTACTCAGTCGTGGCACTTGACCTGCCCGAGGGGTTTTCTGAGCTCAGTCCTCACTCTTTCTGATTGAGCACCTGTTAGCTTGCCTCAGAACAGCCTTCTTTAGCTCTGACTTTCAACTGCCTAGAAGCCACAAGGTCAACAGTGGCCCTACTGAGCCTTCTCTTTCCCTGTCCCCTACTCCTTGATCCATCTTCCTCCTCCCACCTCTCTTTTTCTGTCAGGCATGGAGCAGAATCTTGGGTTACGTGGATGTGGTTTAGGGTAGACCATCCTTGGGGTGGGGGTGGTTGGATGAGGCTCAAAGGCTTCCTAGGCAAGAAGGGGAGAAAGGATAGACCACACCCTTTAGGGACTCTTACATCAGGGTGCCAGCAGGAAACTGATGTGGTGCTACGTTAGATTAATGTGACTATTTACAAAGGTGTGGGCAGTGTGTAAGGAACCCATCAAGGCCAGTGAAGGACCACTGGATTCACTTACAACTCCTGAGCTCAGAAAGACAGGAGAGGGATCCCGTCTGGAAGCTGGAAGGAGAGAATCGTGCAGAGATGACTGCAAGGCTGTCCTGTAGGGGAGGAGCCAGAGGCCTGAATTCCCCAGCTCCTTCTCCACCTCTCTCTTTATCTCCTCTCAGGGAGCTCTAATTGGCAAAACCAGGTTGGAGTCAGAGGGCTGGAGAGTCCACAGATGAAACCCACTCAGGGTCCTCAGACACTGCCGAGGGTGAGAAGGGTGGGGAGTGACCACGGCATGGGCTGCTCCGCTTACCTGTTCACATGTGTCCCAGTGAAACCATTAAAAGGAGCTTCCATAGAAGACTTCTAGAGAAGGGGTCAGCATACCTGCTTCATCTTAGATTCATAATGAGTTGAATGCATGTGATCTTTGCTAATTCCAGCTGATGTCATTGTTTACATCTCCTGTTTCCCTGCCCCCTGCTTTCTGAGTCATGACTCTGGTTCTGCAGTGGTTCCGGGTCGATGGAAGCCTGGGCTGGATTGATCAGCTCCTTTGTTGGTCCCCGGGAAGCCTCTGAGGAGTTGGCTGTAGTGGGAGCTTTGGGGAGGGCAGCATGGAAACCCTTGGATATCTGGGCGGGGTGGAGGGAGTTCTAAGACTAGAGGAAAGGGGAAGGGAGAGATGTTGAATGGGTGTCAACCGCGTACCTGGCCAAAGAGTTGACCTGGGCTTACACGGGGGCATTACACTGGGATCAGGGTTTATAGAGCACTCTGACGTGCTTTACATGGAATGATGCTGCCTCCAATGCCTGAGAGGCGGGGCACAGACTGAGATGCCATTGGAATCGCGGTGGGGGCGCAGTAGGCACACTCTACCTTCAGAGTCTGTAGCACAGAGTTGTGCCAGTGAACACCACATTTCTGCCGTAAACACCATTGCAAAGGGTTGGTTTTCACCTTAGCTCAATTTGTGGAGAGGGAGAGAGAAAAGAAGAAGAGAGAGAATCTGATTGTCCAACTCACTTGCCTATAGACGAGTTGGCTCTGGTGCTCACCTCTGATTCAATTGATGATTCTTATTTGTGGGTGTTTGGGTGGGGAGGATGCTGCATAGGCTGCAGGAGCAGAGTAGGCTGTAGGCTGAGCAAGAGCTAAGAAACATGTCTATTACAATCATGCTTTGCTTCTTGTCAGTGACACAATATATATTTAGCATCTTCTCTTGGGAATATTAAAATTCCATATAATATAAGCCAGTGGCAAGTAAAGTTTCTTTTCATTATATGCACTGGGCAGTGCCTGGAAAGAAAAGGGTGGGTTGGTCGGTTAGTAGAGAGAAGAGAGATCAGAAAGCTGTGTGAGGAGATGAGCTCACCTCACGTCCTTCAAGATGTAGCATCCCCCTTGATCATGCCATGAGTTCCAAGAATTCATGAGAAGGAAGAAAAAGGGAGGTGAGAGGAAAAGACAATGGAGAGAAGAGAAATATAACCGATAAAAGCGAGCTCTCCTAGGAAGCATCGTATGTCAAGTAATTTCCTGAGGGAACAAAGTCTTCTGAGAAGTATGAAGCACACTTTCCCCTTATGGATTTTTTCCCATATTCCCTATGAAAAAACTTAATTTTGTATTAAAAACAAAATATGTTTCTTTTTCTTGAGTACTCTATAATTGCATGGGACTGTGTATCTTTTCCTTCCTATAATTTTGAGAATATTTTTGAAGACGGTGACATATTCTGACTCTTTAAGAACAAAACAATTCAATTTAAAAATCACTGAATGACAGCAATCAAAGTTCTGAAGTGATGCAGTTCGCTGCAGCACTTGTTCGAAATGTCGTTAGAAAACCAACATATAGCGGGTTGTTATGGCAACTGGAATACCAGAGTTTATAACATCACTGTAATTAATGTTATCCAAACGTTATTAATCTTTCAACATCACTCACATTCTCTGAAGGAACAGCAGTTCTGGTTCTCCCAGGATTTTTCAGTAGTGTAATCTGTTGCAGCTTTCTTCACATTTTATTTTATTTTCAAGTAGATTGTAGTCTGACTTTGCTTTAGTGAAATTCGCTATTGTTTCTACTCCTTTACGCATTCTATTTTGGCTGCTATTTTTTGATAGAACTTGAAAGAAAATGGAAAAAAGGGATAACAGCTGAAAAACAGAATAAAGGCTAAAGATGAACAGATTTATGTATTTAAGTGTGGAGAACCTGAGAAAAATATTAAAATATTTTGCATACAGATATGTGGCATTAACTCACCGTTGCACAACACTTTATGACTTTTAAAGCAGTTTTACATAAATTATTTAGTATAACAACCCTGAGAGGACAAGTAATATTTTTGGGTGCCTACTATGTGACAGTTAATGTGATCTGCATACGTGAATTTTTTAGATCTCACAACAACCTGTAACATAAGCGTGGTTTAAAAATATGCCTCCACAACTCAACAAGAATTAAAAAAACGATTAAAAATGGGCAAAGGACTTGAGAAGACGTTTCTCCAAAGATGATATATACAAATTGCCAACGAGTACATGAAAAGGTGCTCAACATAACTAATCATTAGAGAAATGCAAATCAAAACTACAATGAGCTATCACCTCACACCCATTAGAATGTCTACTATTAAAAAAACCCCAGAAAATGACAAGTGTTGGGGAGGACGTAGAGAAATTGGGACCCTTGAGCACTGTTGGTGAGGGTGTAAAATGGTCCAACCACTATGGGAAACAGTATCATGGTTGCTCAAAAAATTAAAAATAGAATCAGTGTATGATGCAGCAATCCCACTTCTGAGTATATATCAAAAAAAATTAGAAGACAGTCTTGAAGAGATATTCGTACACTCATTTTCACAGCAGCATTATTCACAGTGGCAGGAGGTGGAAGCAAACCAAATGCCTGTGGATAGATGAATGGATAAACAAACAGATGGTGGAATATTATTCAGCCTTAAAAAAGGAAGGAAATCCTGTCACATACTACAACATGGATGAACCTGGAGGACATTATCCTAAGTGAAATGAGCTAGACACAGAAAAACAAATACTGCATTATTACACTTATATGAGGAATCTAAAGTAGTCAAATTCATAAAAACAGAAAGCAGAATGGTGGTGGTTGCCAGGGGCTAGGGGAGGGGAAACAGGGAGCTGTTTAATGGCTATGGAGTTCAGCTTTGCAAGATGAAAAGATTCTGGAGATCTGCTCAACAACGTGAATATACTTAACACTACTGAATTGTACATTTTAAAAATAGTTCAGATGGTAAATTTTATGTTATGTGGGTTTTTTCCTCCAACAATAAAAAAAACCCCTCTAAGTTGACACTCCTTCCTTTAAAAGATGGAGCTAAGTCATCTCTCTCTGAGTGTGGATTGGACTTAGTAATTTGTTTCTAATGAGTAATGTGGAAGAAGTGGCAAGGTATGACTTTTAAAACTAGGTCATAAAAGACATTGCTGCTTCTGCCTTATTCTCTTTTGGCTTTTTAAGGGAGCAGCGGGTCTTCCAGCCCCAGTCGGGCCTTCAGATGACTGTAGCCCTGGTTGGTATCTTGATTGCAACCTCATGAGAAACCCTGAGCCAGGAACTGCCTAGCTAAGCTGATTCACAGAAAATCACCCACAGAAATAAGTATTATAAATATTTATTGTTTATTACCCCCACTACAATTGGGACTAATTCATCACACATAATACAATAAATATTTTCCATTAATCTGAAGCAATGAAGATCTCTGGTGTGTTAGGAGGGCTCCTCAAGCTTTTTGTGTTGACTGTGGTTTTGATGACATGTCTCTAGTCTGTTCTGAGCACTAGCTCTGGGTCAGATCAGACAAGTGCCTTGTGTGAATAACCTACAACCTTGGCCTCAGGAATGATACCTGGGAACTGGCTGTCCTGTAAGCTGAGGGCTGCTGGATTTCTTTGAGTTCCTTTATCCTCTCTCTTTGTGTGGCGTCAAGAAATATGAATGCCCATGAGGTATTCTCATTGAAAGTTCAATCACATGTGAACCAGTGAGTACAGATATCAGAGGTCATATTCCAATATCGTACTATATTCAGAGAAAGTTTTTATTCACCTTTGTAAAGAAAGTGAAAGGGCATAATAGCAATACATCTGAGAATATCCAAAGGCAAGCAAGAAAGAAAAACTCAACATCATCTAGAGTAGAAAACATAGGGGTCCACCCAGGAGAGTCATTTGGGAATAGTTTCTCCCCTGTTGGACTACATAAATTCTATCCTTCTCTCTTAAGTCGGAATTAAGCTATAAATTCTGGAGAGTGAGGCATCTTCACTAACCTGCTACTCACTCTGGCTGCCTGAGGATTGGGTTGCTTCTCAGAAGTTGGCAAATGCCTATGTATATCATCTTTTACTGTTTTGAAAAAGCCCTTTTTAAATGAATGAACTTGTTTTACTGCCCGTGTTGATGAACTCTTTGGGTAGGAAAAAGGAACTTCCCAGGTTTTCAATTTGTAATAAAGGTGTTTTTTAAAAAATAAAGTTTTGCATAACCTAAGCAAAAAAGGAAATTGAAGCTCTCAGAATTTTAGTTTTCTTTACTAAGTTCACATATCCAGAATGAGGGCGGCTAAGGCTACAAACCCAGACTTTTCTGCTTCTAAAATTTACCAGGGAACACCAGGGAATTATTATCTTCATTTGAGGGATGAGGAAGCTGATCCCGAGAGAGGCTGAGTGACTTGCCCATGGTTTTATTGCTGGTCAGTACCAGAATTAGGTCATAAGTCTTAGTCCAACAGTCTTTCGCACGACACCTTATTACTTTTCTGTTTAATGTATTTTGTAAAGCTCTTGAGACATAAATTTGAATAAGATAATCCAGTGGAAAATATCCCAGCATTGAGGAAACATGGTAGGTACATAAATTAAAGTTGGTTTCTTAGATTTTTAATTGAGAATTTAAAATTTTAAATGAGGTGGTAGCTTAAAAACTTATTCCATTAAATCATTAAATTGTTGAGAAAATAACTATGTATAAGAGCAAAAATACAAACTAATGTCTCATTTTGTTTACCGTTCAGTTTACATTTTCAGAGCATTTACATACCCAGCAGTCCGTGTGGCCTCTTTGCCTTGTAGCCACTTGGTCATTCAGTGTTGGTTGTAAATTAAACATAGTCATATGTCTTAAGCTAACATCAACATTCTGCAGCCAACATGTCAAAGGTGACTGGAAAGATAATTGAATGGCCAACGTGGTTTCTCTAGACCCTTGCCAGGCAAACTGGAAAACAGATGGCTTACCTTGCTTTCCCTCCAACCTCCTAGCATCCTCATGGGTCTTGCAGGAACCAGGGCTCTCCCGTTGTCCTCAGACATGCCCACCCACCCCCAACCTTTGCTCCGAAATAATTCTCCTTCTCCTCCAATCATAGCTTTTTTTTCTTTACTCTGAAAATAGGTAATCATGTATTTCCTCCTCTCTTTTTTTTGAAAAGTGTAGTTCATTTCCAGTTGATGAAGGAAAGCTCCTTTTTATAGAAGAATGCCAGCTAAAAAAATACAGAATGAAAGAGTGAGTTAGAAAATCTCCATTTTGCAATCCCTACTGAAAAATTGGACCCTAAAGCTATTAACTGAAAAGTTGTTGGGGAGCGGTGTATTCTCCAAGTATCAAAGTATCAAAGTAACTCCCTACAGATTACCTGCTAGTTGCAAAGGGAAAGTGGAGATACGTGGCCATCACTACCTTAACCAAGTGGTCAAGTTTCTTGGTTTACTAGAGAGAAAACAACGCTATATGTCCCTGATAGAATGCAATGTGAGGTATACAGAGTAACTCATGAAGTATTCTTGTTAGAAATGTTTCACCTGACCCTAAGCAAACCTTTAAATCTAACTTACAGTTTAGAAGAAATTCAGGGGACAGAAAATAAATTAAACAACACGAGGAAGAAACAATTAGACAAATCTAGAATATGACTCAATCTATAAAGCAACTAACTCAATTTCTTCTAAAGATCAATGTCATTAAAATAAAAAGATTGGGAAGGACTTCTCTAAATCAAAAGAGACTAAAATGACGTAACAGTCAAATATTACCTTGATTGGATCCTGGTTTAAAAAAAAACTATACAAGGTGTCTTTAGGACGATTAGAGAAATTTGAATGTGCCTGGGGATTAGATGATATGAGGGAATTAAGAATAATTTTATTGTGTGTGTGCCAATTATCAGCTTGTTGCCTCAGCTCCAAGTCACCCTTCAGCACTCGCTCTGCAATAACGTACTGGCTCTTTTCACATTTCTCATTTACAGTGAGCACGACGTTAAACTTTGTCAACAGAGGGCACAGGAAGGAAATTGCAGGAGGAAGAGGGCTTCTCTTCCTGGTTTCAGAAGGCTACATTTTGCTTTTTTTGCTCCTGTTGTCCAGTTGGTTAGTGGCAGATGTATATCTGGGGACATCTGGGGGCACACTGCCTCAGCTGTGTGCCTAGAGTGCACAGTCTCTTGGTGACCTTGCACCCCGGTCCAGACCCTGTGACCACCTTGATGTGACTTTCCCATTGAGGACACTGTGTGCTCCAGACCTCATGCCTGCTGAGGCATCGGACTTTCTCTGCACACCTGTTCTCCGGCATGGCCTCTAGAAGCCCCGAGGGTGGTTTCCTGCGTGCCTGGTGCCTGTGGACCAGTTCTGGCCTGGGAAAGCCAATAGACTTCTCCACTGTCCGTTGACTGTAAGCACACCTTCTCCAGTGAGGTCTGAACCCTGCCGTGTATGAACTCTTTTCCAAGTGGATCTTTCCTTGGGTATTTTGTTTCAGCTCGAGTGTAGTTTTTAGAGTTCTCTTTACATTTTTATAGTTAGTCTCTCATTGTATCTGAATAATTCTTTATATTAAACTTCTCTTTTTAAATAATCGTGTGGTTTCTGTCTCCTGTTGGGTCCAGGTGGATATAGTATGAAGCTGGTATTTTGGTCACCTAGGAGATGGTTCTTGTTTTTAGGAGATGCATGATAAGTCTTCAGCAGTGAAGGGTCACACTGTCTGCAACTTATTTCAAATGGTCCAGCAATATATACATATGTATACTGACCTATCTGTATGCAAGCATGTATGCGTGTATACAAATAATATGTATATATAAATTCATATGACAAAATACAAAATCTTAGCAATTATTGAATCTAGTGGGAAGGCATGTGTCTTTATAGAACCCATTCTTCCAATTTTTCTGTATAATTGAGAATTTTCATAATTAAAAGTTCAGGGGAAATCCTCTCCTTCCTTCAGTACCCTTGTTTAGTGCAAAGCAGGAGAGATTCTTTTATTATTTTATTGAAATAAGGCACTCCTGGTAGCAGTGGTGGAATATTCAGCCCAATTTCTTAAGCCTGGCTGTTCTCTAGAAATAGCTAGGAAACTTTTAAAATTATGGATGCTCAGAACCCACAAAATCTTGTGAATTAGAGTCTCTAGGATCTGGTTATTATAAGGGGAATTAGAATTCTAAAGGAGAAGATCATTGATCATTAAGGTGAGGGTGGAGTGCATAGCTGAATTCTTCAAGAGCATTTTGCAAATTACATTGGTTTGTTCTCAAATATTCTGACATGCTTTCTTAAGGAGCCATGCTCAAATTGGAGGAAAGGGTTGTAGTTAGAAAAAGCTCTTCCCCATGTGGCTGAAATGTCCTCTCGGTTGAAAGCCACCCATCAAAATAGATCTCTCGTTGACAATGTATGTGGCTGAAAATTTGAGCAGACCTGCTCACGGCAATGCTCTGCTGGTCCCATCCTATTCTGTCCCCAGCAGAGTCCCAGCAGAAATCTACAGTGGTCCAGCATCAGTCATTCTCAACTTCCTTTTGCAGCAAAGATGCTGAGGGAAGCTTAGCCCCGTGTAGTCCCCCTGATCAGGAAGGTGCCAGCTGGCACCCGCCATTGAATAGATAGTTCTCACACCCACCTTTCATTCGTCCAACATTTTCCACTATCAAAATTCCAAACATTTCAAAATCTTCCTTTTATATTCATTCACTCACCCATTCATCCGTCCATTCACTCATTCATGTGTCACACATTCTTTCAATATGATAGTGCCTGCTGTTGATCCCCTGCCCAGACGCTCTTGGATCTCTTTACCAGTTTTCATTACCTGGCTGCTAGTGGTGGATATTTGTTTCCTTCAGAGGATTTCTCTTGAGCTACTGGAGCTGAGGGCCTGGGAGTTTACACCCCTGCAGTGGCCAGGGACTGGTGAGGGAGTAGAAAGCTCGGCTTCCTTGCCCCTGGGCGACTTTACCTCTGAGCTGGAACGGTGCAGTCTAGAGCTCCCCTTGGATTAAGCTGAGGCTGGGACCTGCCCTGCTTCCCTGTCCCCTGTGCCACTTCCATAATAAGTCAGTGACATGCTTGCCCTTGCCTCGGGGTCTGCTTCAGAGACCCAGACCTAAGACAAGCCCCATTCAAGGTGCTGAGGATACAGCAGGAAACAAAACAAATCCCCTGTTCTTAAGGAGCTTTCATTTCAGGAGGGACAGACAGACAAACACCTGACGGATGCATGGGTCTGATGGTAACAAATGCTGTGCTGAAATATAAAGCAGGGCACGGGGCCTAGATTGATGGCAGTGATAGTGAGGAGCTGTGTGAAATGGTAATCAGGGAAGGCCTTTGATAAAACGATGTTTGAGCAGAGATCCTGAGTGGAGTCAGGGAGTGAAGCATTTGGATATTTAGGGCAGGAACATTCCTAGGAAGGCAAACAGGTTATGTGAATGTCCTGGGGCAGGAATGCATTTAGCCGGTTTGAGAAATAGCTTGGAAGCCAGTATGGCTAGAGCAGAGTGATGGAGGAGGAGGGTGATGGGACATGAGATCCCAGCAGGCAGGGAGGGAGTCCTTTAACAATGCTTCAAAAAATCCCCTTATCCCTCTCTCCCTATCTGGTGTCGGGTATAGGGTCTTGCAGTTCATTGGGATGACTTTGGCTTTTACACTGAAATGGGGTGGAGACCCACTGGAGAGTGCGAGCAGAGGAGTGGTGTAATTGGATGTTCATTTTAAGAGGATTGTTCTGGTTGCTGTGTTCGGAATAGACTATGAGCACAGGGAGGAAGCAGAGAAATAAGCTAGAAGGCTGCTGGGCAATAACCCAGTAAGAAATAACTGTGCTTGGGACCCACGTGCCAGTGTCTGGGCTGAGGAGAGGTGGGCACGTTCTGGACGTAGGTTCCAAAGGTAGATCTGATAGCTGGAGGTGTGAGGTGAAAGAGAAAGATATCATTTTGGACTCCAGGGCTCTTGTCCCGAGCAATTGGGAGAATGGGTCATTCATTGACCTGGAGAAGGTTGAGCGACAAGACCATTTGTTTCCTTTATCCCCGTGATTCAAACTTACAATTTTACTTAAAAAGATGATGCACATCCAAAGGTAGAAAACATAAATAAAAACATTGATTTGATTATGTAAACATTTCAAACCTCTACATGTGAGAAAGAACTTGCAAGATAAATGAAAACTTAAAAAAGTATTTTAAATGTACTTGACAAAGGATTTATATCCTTATTATATAAAGAAACCTTACGAATTCATGAAAAGAAGTATATTTTCAAAGAAAAAAGGGAAAAGATATGAATGGGTAATTTATATATGTCTATGGGAAAAGATGTAAAACTTTACTTTGATCAAATAAATACGAAATAAAAATGGCATAACTTTTTACCTGTAAAGATTTAAAAAACTGATTATTCCTAATTTTGGTGAAGGTTCAGAGAAATGAAATATTCAACAACTCATGATAGGAAATGCATAATATTTTTGTAGCAACAAGACAATAAATGTCAATATTCATACTCTTGACCCATTTATTTCACTTTTAGGAATTTGAGGAAGAAAACCTGTGATCTGCCAAAAGATGCTGGTGTAGCCAAAGAATGGAATTTTAATAGTCATAAAAATCATAATTTGAGATATTTGTGAAAAAGCACAATAAAAATATCATGTAGAGTATGATCTTTATATTCATAGAAAAAGATGTAGAAAAATAGTGAAAACGCTAACAGCAGTAATATGAGGTTATAGGATTATTTTCATTTGCTTCTTTGTACTTTTCTGTATTTTCAGCACTTTTATTCATAATGAACATTTGTTTTTTTAATCAGAAAAAGTCCTTTAATAATACGCTTTAAAAAATTCTTTCTGCCTTATGCACAGAAGTGGAAACCACAGAGCCGGTCCTGGTGCAGCCAGTGTGGCAACAGTGGATCCAGTTTCCACAGGCAGCAGCGTTTGTTCCACAGGTGGGTGGTGCCCTTGGCAGTTGTCCCTGGTGGTGTCCAGGGCTGTTCCAGTGGTGGTGGGCAGCATGTTTGGTGTTGGCAGTGTGAGCCAAGTAAAGTGTCCAGTGCTGAGGCGCTGGTGTCTTCCCAGGACCACTGCTGAGCAGTGGGATTGAGAACCTGTTGCTGGTAGTGTGGCTTCCAAGTCAAGTTCTCTGGCCCTGCTGGAGATTATGTGAGCCACCAACAATCTCTTACTAAATGTCTTTTCTAAATACATGAGTCAAGAGTTGGTCAATGTGTATTACTACCAAAAACTTTGATGGATACACTTGTTTCTCGCTTTTTGATGTCACCTCCCTCAAAATCTCATCATCTGAAGTCATTCCTTTCATACTGCACCAGTGGTGGCGGAGGGGTTGTTTCTCTGCCACGTCGAGACCACTGTCCCTGTCCCTTCACCACAGTTCCATGGTGGCAGCATCTGCTTAAGCTCCTCACTGCTGTTGGTTGACTTCCAGAATCACTTTTGTACCCAGCTCCTCGATTTTGTTCTCAAAAACCTCTACAGTCTCATTGGTGACCCACCATACTTTTCTCAACTTCAACAACCTTTATTAGGAAATGTGGTTTTTTTTGTCTTTCTGTTAAATGGTACTTTTTTTTTTGATTTACCCTGAGTTAACATCTGTTCCCAATCTTCCTCTTTTTTTTTTTTCCTCCCCAAAGCCCCAGAATATAGTTGTATATTCTAGTTGTAAGTCGTTCTAGTTCTTCTTTGTGAACCTCCGCCACAGCATGGCTGCTGAGAGATGAGTGGGGTGGTTCCACGCCCAGGAATGGAACTGGGCTGCTGAAGTGGAGCACACCAAACTTTAACCACTAGGCCACTGGGCAGGCTCAGGAAATGGTTTGGAGTGAACAAGAAGACACCAAGGTGGGAAGGACAGATGTGAAACTTGCTGTGAAATGCAATGCCTCTATCTAGAAGCTAACACTCCTCAATAGTGTTCATGTTAAAGCTCAAATCAAAGGAGCTAAAGCTAGAGAAAAGATGATATGAAAGGGAATGTAGAAATCTGACCAGCAATAAAAAGACGGATGGGTTGGCATTTAGTGGCTGAGTTTGTAATTGCGGTCTAAGAGAGAGATGATAATACGTGCACCACCACCGCCTTAAAGCTGGCACAGGCGCATTCTATTGACTTAAGGATAAAGATCAGTAGCATTGTTATTTGGCTATTCTCTGAATTTTTAGCAATAAAGTCCCCTAGAAACCCTCAAGTCAAACTTTATGTTTGTTTAGGGGCAGAGGCCAGGGAAAGAAATTTCAAGAACACAGAGTTTTGCAGAGAAGGAGTGAAACTCAGGTAGAAAAGCTGATGGAAATGGAATGGAGCCTGGTGGAGCACACGGGTACCTCTCCTTGGGTTTGAAAGCACAGTGTGCGGCCCACATCTGAGGGACGACTTTGACGGCAAATCTTGTTCAGGTCTGTTCCAGCTTCAGGGACTCAAACTCAGAGCCGTTTCTCTTCCCCCCAACGCAATGTCCCCACCCCCTCATCTTTCATAGATACCTTCCTAATCTTCCACAGGTTCAGATGACATGTCCTGAAGCTTTTCTTTACCTTGATAACAACTCTGAGTCTCTTGAGTCCTCCCTCTTCTCTTTATTATGCTTCTTTGGCATTCACTTGCTTCCCCGACCAGAACTCATCTGGAAGGTTCATGGTTTGGAGCTGCTTTAAATCCGCAGATTCCCTTCCGCTGGTCACCCCTGCTGACCCTCCTCCTTGAGTTGTTCCTATGATTTGCTTTCCGTTAATAGCGCTGCTTCAACAATAGTGGTAAGAAGAGGCATGAAAACATACTAACTAGGTCCATTGTGTATGTTTGCCTATTCTCTTTCAGACTTTTCTGTGCATATACTAATATACATATGTACCGTTTTAAACTCACGTTTTATTTTTTTTTCAAAAGTGGGATTATATTATAAGTATTGCTCTATTTTTCTCTTAAGAATATCTCCTGGGCATCTTTCCACGTCATTATGTGTATACTACTTCATTCTTTCTTGAACAGCTGCATAGTATTTCATTGTGTGAATGTATGTACTTTATTGTTCCAATTTCACATTTAGGTTGCTCCTAATTTTCCTGCTATTTCAGACAATGCGGCAGTAAATAACCTCGTGCATATATCTTTTTGCACCTGTGTTTTTCTGTAGGATGATTTCCCAGTAGTGGAACTGCTAATTTAGAGGATCTGTGCATTTTGAATGCTGATAGATATTGCTATACTGCTCTCCAAAAAAGTTATCCCAATTTACACTGTTACTAAATATGTTTGAGAGTGTGGCTCTTCTCTAAATTAATGCTGGGCTCACCTGGGCTCTCACTGCGCCTTGGGATTATTACCATTTATTTTTCATTGGTTCTCTATTTTACTGCCTAAATAACACTACTAGGCCTTTTATATTTCCGAGACCCCTAATTTAATCCTGCTCTTTTAATCTCAGGAACTGATCTACCTTCTCCTCTGCCATCTTCGATGTGATCACTGTTCATCTGCTTGCTTGTTGCCTCATGATCTTGAGATTGCTGCTGCAGCTCCACCCCTTACATCTACATTAGTAAAAAGGGGGAAGAATGGCACCAGCTGCATCTCTCTCTCTCTTTTTTTTTTTTTAAAGATTTTATTTTTTTCCTTTTTCTCCCCAAAGCGCCCCCCCCCGGTACATAGTTGTGTATTCTTCGTTGTGGGTTCTTCTAGTTGTGGCGTGTGGGACGGTGCCTCAGCGTGGTCTGATGAGCAGTGCCATGTCCGCGCCCAGGATTCGAACTAACGAAACACTGGGCCGCCTGCAGCGGAGCGCGCGAACTTAACCACTCGGCCACAGGGCCAGCCCCTGCATCTCTCTCTTTTATCAGGAAAGTAAAGCCTTCTTAGAAGGCCCTGCTGGACTTCCCCTATTACATCTGTTTAGCCATAACTGGGTCCCATGGCAATTTCTAGCTGCAAAAGGAAATTGGGATGTTTAGTATCTGGCAAAATGGAACAAGATTGTGATGAATACGTGCATTGCTATTGATTTATTGCTCAGTGGCGTTGCTTCTAATTTGCTGCTATTATAAGTACTTTTAATGAACACCTTTGTAACTCAAGTTATTTGTCCCATTTTAGGATATTTCCTTAGGATAGATTTCAAGAGGTAGACTTACCAGATTGAAACAAAGTAGAATTATTTTTAAGCCTTTTCATAAACATTGCCAAGTTTGTTTACCAAAAAGTGACTGCAGCAGCTATGAGAACATGCCTCACAGTCCTCTGAACGCAGAGAGTGTAGTTGACCAATGGCCTATCCCAGGCCTGTGGGCTGCTCCTGGCCAATGATCTGGTGAGGCAGGGACACTCAAGCAGGCCTATTCCCGGGAGACACAGGACTCTTCTGATGGCTGCCATTGGCTGGAAGACTCCCCCATTGCTTTTCTGACTCTTCCTTAGGCTGCCAGGCAGTCCAGGATGCTGACGTCAGCCTTCCCTCTCTTCCTGTGGTCAGATGGCATCGTGGTCTGATGGCTCTCAATCTTCCTTGCTCTCTCTCCGTTGTCTCACACCGACATTTCCCCTAGTAAAATTCTTGTATGTGTAATCCAGTCTTGGCATCTGCTTCTCTAAAGACCCTGACAAACACAGTTGTATTTGTTTCTACTTACTTTTCCAAATAATCTATGAGAGTGAGTATTTTGCTTCATCTCTGTCAGCATTTGATCGTTTCAAAACTTTTGTTACTTTGAAAAATGAAGAGAAGCATCTTACTTTAACTTGTATTTTTTAATAGTGAAGTTTTACATTTTTGTCACATGTTTTTCAGCCATCTGGAGAATCTGTAAATTGTTCTTAGGAGTCCACAGACACATAGCACTCACTTTGCAACAGGCACCTTTTGAGAGGAGTGGTCCCCACTGGCTCTTCCCAATGGTATGGCCCGCACTCCATCAGCAGAGTTCAGTGGGGTGGTGTGATCAGCTGCTACACCCTCAGAGCAGTGACCATGACTGCAGAGGAGCTCCAGGCTGAGGGACACGAAGATAACCCAGTCAGTTCCTCTCTGTGAAGTATCAAGAGCTAATCGTGTGTTCCAGCACGTGGTCCCCATGACCTCACATCTCCTGTGGGAAGGGGAGGAGGCCGGCATTTAGAGAGCACCCACCACGTGCTAGGTATTTCCCTACTCTCATTTCATTTTATGTTGGATGTATGATTTGCAATATTTTACTGATGAGGAAATTATGTTCAGAGAGTTGCCTAAGTCATACTTAAAGGCAAAAATCAGGTTTGAAGTTGCCCGCATTCTTTCACTAAATCAAACTTCTGAGACTCCTCTGGCCTGAAGTGTTTTGCCTCGCTCATACGGTTTTTCCACACTCTGCATTGCACTGCAGAGCTGTTTGCTCACCTGGATTGTAAGTTCATATCCTCAGTAAATATTCAGTAATAAATCACGTGGATGGTGGCTTGGGTTGACTTTCCAGAATTTGAGTCAGCCTGAAGAATTGACCATAACACCATCCTAAAAGTGGACACCGTGTTTAAAGGGGAGACATGTAGCATTCATTTATCAACCCCATTTAAAGTATCTTTTGAAATGCAATTTAAAAGCAATCCTCTGTCTCAAAAAAACAACCAACCAGAGAGAAAGAAAGCAAAAACACACCCCTGAAAATCCTTATACAAAGCGTGACCATTTATTTTTAAGTAAAATATTACACTATTCAACTCCAAAACCAAAGGATTTCGAGGATAAAGGAATCATGTTTTTCTTTGCAGAACCTCAGTTATTTTCAGGGCCATGAAAAGACCCAGGAGCTTGGTCTCATCTCCCCCCACTGTGGGTCTCTGAGGGCTCCAAGTTCCCATCTCCCCCTTGGTACCATGTGACGAGTTAATAAGGAGAAAATATTACTGCATTCTTAGCTTGCACGTCCCTAATAAAGCCCATATTTTAAAGCAGTTACGGAACTTTGCACAGAATCCAGGTTTAAAGGCAAATTAAATACATAAAAAACGAAGCCCGACAGCAAAGTTTAGTTACCTGAGAAACAACAACTAAATCTCTCTCTTCAGTCAGGAGCATAAGATAAATACTTCAAAAAATTCACTCTGCTTTTGCTTTCAATTTTACTTTAGGCCTTATTAAATAATACCTCTGGCAGGAAGTGTACATGTATAATTTAAAGCTATCCTGATCAGAATGTGCTGTAATAACTTGACTAGGTAAAAAATTTGTCTTTTTGTTACTGTAATGAAGCTTATCTTGCTGTCAGTTTCACGGAGGGATTGAGGTTACAGAGCGTTGCCGTGTCACTCTTTCTTGAGTACAGGGGATCAAAGTCAGGGATGGCAGCAACCTCAAGACTTGTGCAGCCCATGGATGTCCCTCCTCTACGCGAGTCCGCATCCAGCTGCAGCTGCTCTTAGCTGGGTGACAGGTGGCCTCCACGCTTTGCTTCATCACCAGTCCTCCTTGAAATTTTTCTTACTCCTCCTTCCTTTTCCCCTCCACTGATGTGTTGTTGCTGAGAGCTGCCATCTTTCTTCGACTTCCTCTCTGCTTTTGTCTTACCCTGTCCAATAACCTACCTCACCTGTTACCTTGGGTCCCATCTCCTGAGCATCGTCTTCAGCTTCTGTCCCTCTTCTTTGGGGGTTCCATTCCTCGTTGGTTCCCATTGTCACAACATCTGTAATGAAAGACTCAGGAAAGGATAAAAGATGTCTGGTTTCCTTTTGAAACTTGGTGAATCTTATTTTCTGTGTAAAAGAATTGTGTATCATTTATTACCTTAGTGTGACTTTGTGAGCATTTAAGTTAGCTAAGAGAGAGGCGATATAAAAAACTGTGAATCCTAAAGGCTCCTACCTCTGCTACTGGCCCAGGTCCTCTTCTTAGTATTTGACTAAAGTTCTTCTTTCCAAATCACATGGGTGGCATTTTCCTCTTTGGGGATTTTTCAAAAGGGAAAGCAATCATCTCAATCACTGTCATTCAAACAGGATGAGATCTGAGCACGGTTGTTATAAGTCATGCCAGCTGGCCGAGCAAATGTAGTTGGCGTGCTGCACAAGCACGATGTGTGGATTGTGATCATAACACAACTTATTTTTCCCCCCTCCTACTGCTTCTTTAAACTTTGTTCTGTGGGGAATAATCTTCCCCCAGTCATGGGTGGAAACTACCAAACCCATGATTTTTCTGCTCACTCTCAAGTAATAGAAATCCTGGAGTTACTTTAAGTCACAACTAGAGATGTGCTTTACAATTGGAATGCCCTGGCTAGTGATCCAAACTCCAATCCTACTGATGGTTTCCCCCCATAGACCTGTTTCTTCCTGAAAGTCCTGAGTGGGCGTGGTCCTTCAGTTCCCCATCACCTTCCAGTATCGGGCCCCACTCCTTTCTCCTAGAAGAGGAAGCTCAGGAAGAGAGGAGAGCACACTGGCATAGCAAAGTTCTTACTTGACTGGAGGGCTCCTGGACTGTGTGGCCTGGCAGATGATTAGGCCTGCAGATCCCTTTCTCTCCTTTGTGAGCTCTGCAGAGGTGGCCCTCCTGGGTGTTTCTCTTCCAGTTCTCTGTACTTGGGAAGAAGCATCTGTCTTTCGGGTGATTTCCTGTGACTCTTTTCCTTAATTTGGGGCATTAGGTGGTAAGTCTCTGGCCTCTTCCTGAGGTCTCTTAACAACTCCAGTTGACTCTATAACCCTATGCAGGCTCTTTTTCATCTGGCTACTTGCAGTCTGTGGGGAACCATCACTCATTCTGAGCCCAGACAAACTCTGGGAGATCAGCCTCATCCCATGCCTGAAAGCCTTTCCTGGGACCTCCAGGGAAGCAGTTGGTCAGTCAGCCCTTCTGGCCTCTAAATTTCCCTGGGGGGAAGGGAACCAGGTGTCAGACTCCAGTCCATAGTTCACATTAGCTTTATCAGACTCAGGCACCCATCCTCAGTGTCACCCAATGCAGAGAACACATTTTAAAGCTCTCTGAGAGGTACCCTTGAGGCCTTTCTCAATTAGCTGAGACTCACAGTAAGATAACTTCTCTCTTCAAAGTCTTTTTATCAAACTCTTTAATCCCTTTCTCCTACCCCCTTCAATGTCTGTGATTTCATTGATGGGTCTTGTATTAGTTAGGATTCTCCAGAGAAACAAAATCAATAGGCTGTATTAGGATACACACAGACACAGTCACAGACACAGACACAGACACAGACACACACACACACACAGAGTCTAGGATGCTGACACCAACCTTCCTTCCCTTCACTTGAGGTCAGACTGCGTTGTGGTCCGACAGCTCTCAGCCTTCCTTGCTCTCTCTCCAGTTTCTCTCACACCAACATTTCCCCTAAGAAAATTCTTGTATGTTTAATCCAGTCTCGGCATCTGCTTCTCTAAAGACCCAGACAAACAGTTATATTTGTTTCTACTTAGTCCCCCAGGTAATCTATGAGCATGAGTATTTTGCTTCATCTTTGTCAGCATTTGATAGTTTCAAAAAATCTTTGCTTCTCTGAAAAATGCAGAGGGTGTGAGGAAGAAAAGCTTCAGATCCCACTGTGGGAGATGAGGTGGGTAGTCTGCATTTCAGATGGGAAACTAGAATCCATTTTTCCTTTGGGACTTTATTATAAATGCTGCCCAGGTTCTAATTTATTTATTGTTAGCACGGATTCAGGTACATTATGGCTAAGTGGGATTGTGTGGGCTGATTTGTGGTTGTAACTACCTGGATGATATTATTTCAGGAAAAAGCATTTGAAATTCCAAACAGTTGGCTCCTAACTATGTATATACACACATGCTAAGCTGGAGTGGCCTGTATTTATGTTTAGTCTATAAATGTGGTAGAATATAAAACATAGGGAAGTAATAACTCAATATCATAACAAACTAAAGGAAAAAAAGGAAGTGTGATCATTGAGAGAATTCTTAGCAGCAATTTCATATGCCAGTGAATTTCTATCTGTTTAAGCTGAGAGGCATTTTGTTCAAGCAAAATCTTACATAGACCCAGAGTGTAAAACAGATAAAAAGCAATGCTGCTCTGGCTTCAGCAGAGACGGAGGTGGGAGCTGATGTATTCAGTCCATGCTGCCTGCACTCTAGCTGTAGAAGAGCTCCATGGAAACTCTGGGTCTACAGAACACAGTTTGAAAACACCGTTGTATACCACTCTATGACTTGGGCTCCTAAGTAAATCCAACAGTCACGCTCAAACATATCCAGGTGCAAGAATACCTAGATGTCATAGGAGTATTGCGGGCATGACCGAGAAAGGGTGATATTTTAAACGTGTCATAACTAATCTGTGAATTCTTGCTAAATCAGATGCCATATGTGCTGGTCCTTGCTCTCATGGCCTTTAGACTCATTTATTGCTCTTCGCTGCTCACTTTTGTTGCTCAGGAGGTGAATCCTTGCAGGTTCTTGTGACAAGTGGTTCCTGTTGGGTTTGGCCAATGGAAGGCCAGAGCGGGAGATTGCGGGCAGAGAGAGAAGGAGAAGGCGGGGTATTTCTCCTTCCTGTTCCCCCAGCCCAGCCCTCTCACTCCCCCCATCTCCCACCCATACCCTCCCCATTTCCAGTGAGGTCTGTGGCAGGAAGCATGCCTCCTCTGTGGCTCCAACTTTCCTGGACTGGTCTGCCATGACTCTAGCCTCCACTGATAGCAGGTAGCAAAAATCTAAAAAACATTTATGAGAGAAAAATCTTAAAACTGAGAAAATTTTGTCCATTTTCTTAGGATTTTTTCCCCTGAGAATTGCAAAGGGGAAAAAACATCATTTTTCTATTTTTACCAGTGGAATATCCATTTCCCAAAGAGACACAGTTTGAAAATCATGGCATCACCAAAGCCAATTTAATATTTTGGTTTTAAGAGTCTTTGGACTGTAAGACAAGACAGTGTTGAGGATTGTTTCAGTTGGAATTTGGGGCTATCTTGAACCCCTCCCTATGACAGCAGTGGTCTGGAGAGGGGCCCCAGGAATAAGTGATCCCACAGGACTGCTGTGCTCTCCCAGCATTTCCCTACCCAGGAAACACAGCACCTGATGCTTCCCTGAAGTGCTTACAGTCTTAGAATATTCCATCTTTACTTTTTCCCTAGTTTATGTATGGGATCTATATTAATTTGATCTCTTGATTCTGGAAAGGGCAGGCACTAAAATGCCAACACATTCAGTTTAATATCTCAAGACGCTGAGAACTTTTAAGGAGAAGCTAGGAAGGGGTCAGCTTTCCTGGGCAAACAGGTGTGAATGAAAGGGAAAGATCACAGCCACCAGAGGAGGAAGGATTTTTTCCTCTTCCAGACAGAATCCTTATTCTGAATGTTACTGAGAAGGTGACTGGAAAGGCCATATGCCAGTTCCCTGATTTCCACATGGGCATCATGCCATTGATAAAATCTAAGATTCCGTGAAATGGACTTCTCTTTGTCTTCTTTGAAGTTAACTCAGGACCTCAAAGGCTCACAGCTACTGAGCAGGCAGTCCTGGCCTCGGCATTAGGAGGTTCTGTAAATTTTCAGACCTATTCTTAGGACTAAACTTCATCCTGTTTGTATTTAACTGGTGAGAGTTAGAGGAAAAATTCTCTTAATTTTGGTGAGAAAGACCAAATCGAAACTACTGGTGTCATTCTTGCCAGCCCAGTGCTGCCCTAATCTAGGTAATAAAACCTTTCAGTCTGTGGCCCAATCCCTAAACCAGGAGGCCCAGCTTGGGCTAAACGAGGCACCTTTCCTTCACCAGCACAAAAGTGTGGAATCTGGAGTGACCCTGTGGATCTGGGGGTTGGGGGTGCCCACCTAGCCGCAGCCCACCACCTGTCCTAGGCCTGGCTCCTGGTGGAGTTCAGCTCCTGCCCTGAGTTCAGCTTTTTGTCCAGGGCTGGCCTTGCCGAGCCTTGCCTGCCCTCTCTCCCTGATTGGCTGAGGTCCTGCTTCAATCAGATGAACACATCTTCTGCTTGTTCTCAAAGTAAGATGCTGCTGTGCACCTGGAAGCCAGTGTACACTGTTGACCGGAGATGCCTGCTTGCTAGGTTCCAATCCACAACTCAGATTCTGTGGGTATCAGTTCTTCCTGGAACATTGGAATGTGGACATTAGGCTCCCCTTCTGGGGACACACACTATAACCTATCGGTTCTCTCTTCGCCCCGGTCTCCATCACAGCTTCTCCCCTCCAGACGGACGTTAGGTTCCCAATCTAATGCCACCTCATTCCTGACAACTGAGCCTCGATATCCAGGCAGCCAGAAAGAGATGTAATATCCAACTTGATTTGCACTGGTATAAATTTATATATGCAAATACAGTGAGTGTATATGCATATATGTGTGTGTATTTTAAAAATGAAAATACCTTAATTTTTCCTGATAGAATGAGATTAGTGTAAAAAATTCGAACACAGAGAATGTGAAAGTTCCACCTACCACAAGTCGCCCCTTGGATTGATAATGTCAACAGTTTATATTGATATAATTCTCCCAGACCTTTATGATGTAAGTATAAACTCAAATATATCAATTATAATATATCTAAATATATGTAAGTAAATATATATATAATATATATTTAAAACAGAAATTAGATTGCATTTTTCTGTAACCTGCTTTTCACTTCAACTTTATCATTTACTGTTGAACATCATCCTGCCCTCATTTTGAATCTGGACTTGCTTTGGCTCAACTCAAAGGCAGTCTGTGATTTAAGTATGAAAGAATAATTCTTCCTCTCTTTTTATAGTCTTTTGAGGAGGTATGTTTGTTAAATTATTTATCGTGATAGGTTTTACAGAAATAGATGTTTTTTATTGAGACCATCAAAACTCTCAGTGCCTTAATGATTCTGTTGATTAAGTGGAAAACACATGAAGGCATGTCAACCTGTCAAGCAAAAGAAAATGCTCTCTCTCCCTAATGTAAATGGATTGCACAGAGGCCTGATTGCCCACTGCGTCAAGTCACGGGCTTTCATGCTCTACAGGCCAGGTAAGTCTTACTTTGCCCAGTTCTTGTGGAATGTTGAACTTTTAAGATGAAGAACCAAATTTTAAAACTGTCATAAATCTGAGTCTGGCTTTCAGAAGGCACGAATGCTATTTTTAGCGTGTCTGGATTGCATCCCTTTGGTAGTTGATGATGACTGCACAGTAAGAATGAAAAATGAAACTTCTGGAGATTGGAGAGCCAAGGAGATTGAAAATAACACCCAGACAGTGCAGCCTTTGGGTCACTAATTTGAATTCAGCTCAGATCAGTGATGGCTACAAACTGTTCTGTCTGATGGCAGTGAGCCTTGCAGAAAATACATTGCTCATCCTTAGCCCCGCTAATTATGTCTCTAGGCTGGTCGGAGCCAAGTTTGCCAGTTTTAGATAGTAATCCCCTAGAGGGCAGGGACCATATCTGCATAATGCACTTTTCATGCCTTCACTCAGGTGAGTGTTGATTAGGGGTTTTGATTAGGGAGATGAAGGAAGGCTCCATCTGAGGGGAGCTGGCTGGTGTGAAATTGTGGCTACCAAGCACTCCTGTGAAATATGAGCATGACATCCCTTCCAGTTTGCTCTGGGTGGCCTTGGAAGTAGTTTAGTCCCACACAATGACAAATAGTCTCCTTTTATAGTCCTGTCAGCAAACACTGCAGCTCAGACTTTGAAATTTAAAGACACGTCTCTTTCCTTCTTTTCTGATTTGAACACATCTCTTGGGGTCCAGCTGAGCACTCACCTTTTCCACTGTCTTCCTTGATCACTTCAGCATACCTTGATCATAACACGTTATTATGAATTCCATTTGTTTTGCTTGTTAAATATTATCCTTCACTGATATTGATCTCCTCGTGAATGTGCCCTATCTCCCTATGTAGAGGCAACCTTTCTGAGGGTTAAGATCATATCCTATATCTTTTTGTAACTGCTCCAGCTACTAGGACAGTGTTTGCAATAGTAGGTGTTAGTTGTAGATTTTATTAATAGTGTCATTAAAAAATTGAACAAGGGGCCGGCCCAGTGGCGCAGCAGTTAAGTTCGCACGTTCTGCCTCTTGGTGGCCCGGGATTCACCGATTCAGATCCCAGGCTCGGACATGGCACCGCTTGACATGCCATGTTGTGTCAGGTGTCCCACATGTAAAGTAGAGGAAGATGGGCACATGGATGTTAGCTCAGAGCCAGGCTTCCTCAGCAAAAAGAGGAGGACTGGCAGTAGTTAGCTCAGGGCTAATCTTCCTTAAAAAAGAAAAAAAAAAAAAAGAACAAAAATCCTCCTTAAAAGTTTGCATGGTCTTTTGTGTAAACTGTAATGGTGTGAATTATGTTTCTTTTCTGACTTGTTCAATATCACATTACTGATGCTATGGAGGTGGTGCTCTTATGGTCATGCAGGCTATACACTGCACAACTCCAGAGGGAACTATTCACATAGGCATTGGCTGTGGTGTTTGCCTCTGATGGCTCTGAATAAAGGGGGTCAAAGAGTGACAGCACTAGTGCTTAAAATAAAACGTATGTTAGTGAAACCAGCAAACAGCCATTGATGATTAAGTATCTAGGTACTAAAGTTTTTTTTCATTTTTGCAATTACTGATTATAGCTTTTAGCTGTTTAACCCACCCATTGTTAACTGTGCTGTTTAGGCAGTATGCTCTCTGACTCCCACTAGGCTCCTATAGATAATCTCCCTGGAGCCTGGGTCACTATGGTAATGGGTGTGTGAGCTGTTTTTCAGGAATTAGAACCCCTTGTCCACTTCAGGCTGGTTGAGACCACCAACTCATCAACCAGGCCCGCAGACGTCCAATAGGAGACCTTTTGACGTCAAAAGGCTAAAAACTCCACCCTCAGATCATGCTAATGCCGCCATTTTGTGAACATGGGTCCTATGAGGAGGCATGGAGTCTGACTACGCTTGCGTAGATCGTCAATTACCTCACCTCTCCTCACCTCCAATCACCTCTCTCCACATTTCAGACCACCTTGCCCCCTATCCCATAAATATCTGAGTCCCTGTTTTCGGGGAAGTGAATTTGAGGCTCATGCTCTCGCTTTCTCACTTGGCTGCTTTGTGAGTAAACCCTCTCTCTGCTGCAATCTCGTCGTCTCAGTGTTTGGCTTTCAGGGCTGCAGGCAAAAATGAACCTGGTTCGGTAACTTTAGCAACTGCAACAGGCTAGGCAGGTAAGAATAAGTTACTAAAGGGTGAATCCTAACACACTTGTTTTGGGACCAAAAGCAGATGATAGGGGTAACAGTTTTCAAGTGAGTGTTTCCAGTCTTTGCACCTCACTTTGTCCATCCCAGAGGGAATTTCTTTTTTCCCTTGGAGCCTCAATTTATTCTGCATAGAGTTTGACTTTTGTCAATCCAGCTTTTGGGCTTTTGCAGAACCAGGAGATTCTATTGAGACAGATAGGATTAGAGAGAAGGGAGGACAAAGCAAGGAAAAACAACCCAGGATGCTGATTGATGGGCATGGCGGGGAAGTTGAGAGAGTGAGAAGCTCTAGACCACGGTAGGTGGAGAGAGGAGCGCACAGGAAGTGCTGCAGAGGGTGGACGAATGGCCTCCCTTTAACGCTTACGTGTCAAGACAGGCGAGGTGCTGCTGTCATTGCAAAGTTGCAAACAACTAAATTTCTTTGGCTTAACACAGCAAAAGTTCATTTCTTACTTGAAGTCTGGTGCAGGTCCTGGGGACTCAGCTGGGCAGGAGTCCTCCATGTGGTGACTTGGTGGCCCCAGCTGCTTTGATCGTACGAGTCTGTTGTCATAAGAATGGCAGGGGAGGAGAGGCTATGGAGGCCTCACAACCATTCTTCCAAGTTTTAGCCAGGAAGAGACTTTTGCTTGAAGCCCATGACCTGGCCCTGGCCCCGTGGCCTGCCTGACGGCAGGGACCTGGGAAGCAGTGTTCCGTGAGGCTGGAAGGTGCGAACTTATGTAGGTGTGCTCTGCTAATATCCCTCACAGGCGCTTCAGAGGCAGGAGAAAGGACTGGAACTGCTTTCACTTTTGGTGGCTGGACAGTATCTCTTATAGGCGGTACCTCTGAGACCGGGCCACAAAGGGCCTTGGAATTTATCTGGCTTCTACAGAAAAAGTCAACTGTATGTAATAAATCTTCCTCAGGAGTTTCGGAAAAACACAATAAAGTAGTTGTTATCCTGCTAAGTATTGTAAGAACTTTTGGAATTTTTTGTTTGCTTGCTCTCTTTTCTTTCCTTTAGTGAGAAAATACTCACAAACGCAATTACTCCCATGACTTATTCAGCGGAAGTTTTAAATTTGGTTTTATTTCCTTTGCTTCCTTGATATTCACTTTATTAGGCATCTTAAAATGGAGAAAAGGTTATAAATTCCCTTCAGTGTCATTAAAAAGAAGCCTGTCTAGAATGACATAAACGTGATGGTCATTCATGATTCCTTTGAGCTTCATGACTCTTTCAAGAAAATAAAAAGTCTCTATCACGAATCCATAGGAGGAACGAAGCTGCATGATGTGCCTAACATGATTGTTAACAAGTTATTTCAGGAGAAGACAAAAGAATGTAAAAGTCACACAATTTTTTGAAAAATAGCGTGATAAATTAGGAAACAATTTTAGATCTTTCTACAATTTTCTCAACAGGAACAACTACATTCTAGGAGAGATCACTTGATTATTTGTGTCTTGACAACATTGCAACAATTTCAACAGGTGGTACGTACCATTAACAACAACAACAGAAACCTGGTTGCCGTCAATGAAAGTGAGAGCAGGCACGATTGAACACTTCAGTACGCAATTACATTTTCTGCATAATTAGTCAGAAATTGAGCATCCAAACATAGACGCATGCGTAATTAATTACGACATTTAAAATCATGCTAGTTGTGACACTTCGTTCTTCGTTTCCTGCAAATCAAATTACTGAAGTTTTCATTTCATTTCAAAATAATTTTCCATGCTTTATTTTTTTTAAATTTCACCTGAGCTATAGGGTTGATTACAACATAAATAACTGATGCAGGAAGGTAAATACCAGTGAGGGAAGCCTGGAGAGGGATGATAGCTGAGATATAAGATTGCAGAGGAGTAGAAGAACCCACTGTGAGGCTGGAGGGGAAGTTGAGGCTGGGCTGGCGGAAACCTTTTCACCATGTTCGTGGTTGGGTTATCTTGGCCGAGAAAACATATCACATCAAGAGAAATAACACAGATGAAGAAAGTCTACTGATTAAGAGATCTGGCGATGAAGCTAACACTGCCATCTTTTAAAACACGTTCAGCTGAAGTATTCTGTCATCCAATGAATATTTTATTTTTAGCGAAGTTAGATCGTGTGGGTTCCAGACTGTGTCTCTTTTGTAACAGAGTCCATTGATTGTTTGAGAAAAGTTGAGATATGTTGCCTGGACATGCATGCTGTCCATATTATTGCCTTTTATCCAACACTGTGTGATGATATCTCAATAGCTAAGCCTATTGCAAGGGCTTTTCTTGGGTGGCAGGTGACTTTCCGGCGAGATGAGTCATGAAAGCTGAGCGATTTACACGTGTGAGGCTTCTCCGTACACAGACTCCAGGCCGCTGCTTCTTGACCTTTCCCATTAAGTATCCCTAATTGCGTGGACACTGAATTGTTATTTCTGGGAGCCTGGGGCCATATTCTAAACTCATGCCCTCAGAAAATAGGAAAATTCCTTACATTTTAAATGTTAGAAATTCATGTGAATTTTTTTTTTATAATATGTTTTAACAGAAACCGTAACACTTTAAATCATAAACTGTGGGCCAACATAAAAATGTTTTTCTATGTGACTCAGTGGTAAATGAGTGAGATTCTTCTCCAATGAGTCTCTCCACTGGGTAGAACTCAGATGAGCGATGGAGACCTCGCACAGCACATCAGTGTTGGTGTCCAGGCAATTTCTCTTCTCTTAATATTTCAAGAGCCCAGACTTATAAACACCTGCAGACTCTTCAGAGTTTTATAAGCTGCGTTGACACTACCAGAGAGGAGGTTCAGGGCATTTTCATGCAACTGTTGGTGAAATCTCACTGATTATATCTTCTCACTGAGCGCTGGTTGAGTCGCTCCTGTGATGGGGCTGGCTGAAAGCATCTGACCCAATTTCACCACTTTGTTGAAAACAGTGAGATGATCAAGAGGCAGCCCCTTTGGGGCGAGGCATTCTTGGTGAATATGGTGTCTACTGTTATAGTTGGACTGTGTAATGGTTTTGATCCATTTTACTGCTCCCACAGTATTGCTCATCACAGATTTGAAGCTCTTTGGATGTGCGTCTGTGTATCTCCCCGCCTCCCCCAGTCAATAGCAGGTTCTGTTAAAAATCGCGTTGTCTAGTTGGAAGTTTCTTCACCAGGTAGAATGATGTGAATATCATTAAGCACTTTGGAAATCAGCACAGGGCTTCTTCGTTATAGATATAAGAAGTGAAAAACACTCTCAGGGCAAAATCCTTTATCTCCACGCTTTCTTTGAACTGTAAGGTAAAAAGAACTGTGTTATCTTCAGTTAGTCAGTTACCTAAACGTATGTTTGGATCACATTACCCTGTGTGAAAAAATGGTGGTCTTTGATGGGGTATCTTTTCTAAATGTCCCTTTCTCCCCCTAGGCTCATTCAGTCATTTCTATGGTACCAGAATCTCCAATCCGTTCTCTTATTTTGGGCTTAATAGGAGCAGGAACGACGAGTCCACCTCTACTTTGGCTCAGAGGAAACTTTGCAAATGATTCTCTTCTGTTCTGTTGCCACCTTCGTCAGCGGCAAGTTTTCCCTCCTCATCCTCGACCATACTTCTGGTGTCTGGGTCTCCCACCTCCAAATCCGAAGGATTCCCAGGATTCTCGCAGGATTGTCTTCAATCACTGGGTCAGCTTGCTTTGACACCCTTCCACTCCTCTCTCCGGTCCTCAAGACATGCAGAACGCCCATTTTGTCTTTCCCACTTTGAGGAATTCTGGGAGTCCTCCTTCCTTTTCACTTTAAATTTATCCTTTGCTTACTGCTCTTCCCTCCAACCCTTCCTCCATCTAGCCTATAAATGGAAGGGATTTTTATGTATAGGCTTCTTTTAGTCCCATTCTCAGGCTAGAAACTTCTTTGAGTTTTGTTTTTCCTCCCATTCTGGCTAGAAGAAGGAAAAGAAACAGCCTGGAGTATTGTCAAGAAAGTGGAGGGGACTAGAACCTACACGCAGATTAAGATTTCAAGATATAATTCTGCTACAGTAGAGCTTTGCCTCAAATTTCTTCTATTAATTTTAAGGTGACTTTGAAACTGACTTTGAAGGAAGCCTCAAGCAAATCTTTGTTTGAAAATGCTTTTCTTTTCTTTTTTTTATTGCAGTCATAATAGTTTACACACTATGAAATTTCAGTTGTATGTTATTATTTGTCCATCACCATGTAAGTGCTCCCCTTCACCCTTTGTGCCCACCCCCAGTCCCCTTCCCCCTGGTAACCACTGAACTGTTCTCTTTGTCTGTGTGTTTGTTTATCTTCCACATATAAGTGACATTATATGGTATTTGTCTTTATCTGGTTTGTTTCACTTAACATAATACCCTCAAGGTCCATCCATGTTGTTGCAAATGGGATGATTTTCTCCTTTTTTATGGCTGAGTAGTGTTCCAAATTGAATATATATACCACAACTTCTTTATCCCATCATCAGTCGATGGGCACTTAGGTTGCTTCCACATCTTGGCTATCGTGAATAATGCTGCAGTGAACATAGGGGTGCATAAGTCTCTTTGAATTGTTGATTTCAAGTTCTTTGGATAGATACCCAGTAGTGGGAGATCTGGGTCATATGATATTTCTATCTTTAAATTTTTGAGAAATCTCCATACAGTTTTCCATAGTGGCTGCGCCAGTTTGCATTCCCACCAGCGGTGTATGAGGGTTCCTTTTTGTCCACATCCTCTCCAACACTTGTTATTTTTTGTCTTGGTGGTTATAGTCATTCTAACAGGTGTAAGGTGATATCTAAGCATAGTTTTGATTTGCATTTCCCTGATGATTAGTGATGTTAAACATCTTTTCATGTGCTTTTCTTTTTTTTTGGTGAGGAAGACTGACCCTGAGCTAACATCTATTGCCAATCTTCCTCTTTTTGCTTGAGGAAGATTGTTGCTGAGCTAACATCTGTGCCATACTCCCTCTATTTTGCATGTGGGATGCTGCACCAGCATAGCTTGATGAGTGATGCACAGGTCTGTGCCCAGGATCCGAACTGGTGAACCCTCGGCCACTGCTAAAGCTGAACATGCAAACTCAACCACTGTGCCACCGGGCCAGCCCTGAAAATGCTTTTCTTGATCTCATCATTAGCCCATCCTTTTCTTTAGCTGTAGCCTCTCTCAATATCCCTGAACTCAGATGAACAAAGTTTGGAAATCTCTGGAGGTTTTCAGGGCTCCTTGGGGCTCTGAAAAAATGATCCTTGATTCTTTCTTTGGAGTAGGAAGAACACTGCTTTTTCTTGGCCTCGGTTAGTTTTCTGGAAGGAACAGCTATGTGGCTGCTCCTTATGCTACAGAGTATCAGTTTCCCTGGACTTAGTGTGAAAATATAGGCCACTTCTCTTCTCTAAGTCAGAGGTCCTGTATTGACAAGGTGATTTTAAAACTGCGAATTGGGAGGAAAATTTTTCAGGAGAAGAAAGATAGGGAGGAAAGCTTCTGAGTCACAGTTAGCCAAAGAGTACCGCTCTGAGAGCTGCTCTCAAGCCTCCTGACTGGAGGCAGCTCGGCGGTGGGCTTTTGCATCTCCGAAGCTGGGACCATGGATGTCTGGATCTGGACAAGGGCCTGGTGCCATCAAGGTTTCCCTTTGATAATAAGAGTCCTTCACACTCTGTTGATTCAAATCAGAGGGATCTACATCTGTTTTCACATCTCACTGATTACTTTGTATATGGCACTGCATGTTCATTTAGGCTCAAAATTGCATCCATATATTTCCGGCTTTCCATGATCTCTTTTGCTCCATTTGCTCTTGTGAAATATTTCCAATTATTTGGGTGCCCAATTGTTCGTGAAGTGGTCGCTCAGTTTGTGCCAAAAAGGCATTTTTAGAAAAAAAGATTAATCACCATCATGATGTTATATGCTGATTTCAAAAAGACCTACCATTTAAGCTCATTGAGAGATTAAATGATTTCCCTCTTCCCAAACTTTGAAATAATCTTTCTTGCAAATCTTTTAGTGATTTTTCTTTTGTAGTTGAAGTGTTAGCTGTTGTGTCGCGACAAGAGTGTCTCGTGTCAGTTCAGCCTGCACTCGGGGATCTTGGATGGAGCCATGACACCCAGGGACAACCAAACCTTTAGTTCATAGGCCAAGTGACCCAAGTGGCATGGTAAGCGTCCTTTGGCGATGGTGGCATCAACCAGAATTGAGGCGGCCATTCCAGGCTGAGGATCTGGAAACATCTTTTTCGCCTCCAGTTATAGTCTTCTGACATCCTACTTTTCCTTATATAGAAAACAAAGCTACCTGAAAAGAACCTGTGCGCCCTCATTGTCTTAAAGGAAACTGTGGTCAGATTCATTCTAGCTGATGTGTAGGATCCATGGTTAGAGGATTAGCTTTTTGGTATAAAAACTTGTTTATTTTAATCATTTGGGGTAGAAATATTTTTGAAAATGTATTACAGATTTTTAGTAGACATACGTTAGTGGCCGCTTAACTCACTAACATTTCTCCTGTCTTTGGACATTATTAGTATTATTAGTTATTACTGCATAACAAATTACTCCAAAACTTCAAGGCTTAAAATAACGGACATTTGTTATCTCACAGTTTCCGTGAGTCAGGAATGCAGGCATGCTTAGCAGGTGTCTGTGGCTCAGGTCGCTCATGAAGTTGCAGTCAAGCTGTCAGTGGGTCTCATCTGAAAGTTTGACTAGGATGGGGGTGGAGATTCACTGCCAAGGTCATTTATGTGGCTATTGGTAGATCTTGGTCCCTTGTCCCATGGGACTTTTTGTAGGGCTGCCTCATAATGAGGCACAAGGTAGACCCAAGGCAAGTGACTCAAGAGATCACACATGCCTAAGACGAAAGCCGAAGTCTTTGTATAATCTAATTTTGGAAGGGACATCACTTTTTTCTATTCTAATCATTAGAAGTGAGTCAGTAAGTCCAGCCCACACTCAAGAGGAGGGGATCACACAGGGTGCGATCTAGCAGTCTGTGCATGCTAGCAGTCTACCAACCACAGGCCCTTGGGAACCTTGTCTATTTTGCTTGCTTATTGGTTGATTGATTGGAGCGGGGGTGGAGAAAACTCTCTCTCCTGGGAACTTGAGGGAAACCTAGGAAGAGTTAGCCAGCCTCTGCGTATGTCTAGTCCTGAAATAGAAGCCTTAGGAGATGCACCCTCTCTCTTGCCTGGGGAGGGAGCTGGTCTGTTCAGACTATGAAGTACATGTGCAGAGAAGCAGAGACAAGACGCGGGCAGACAGTGTTCTCCGGCTTCCCACCTGTTCTTCTGCCTTTGGGTTTCATGAAACACCTCTGTAGCCTTTTAATTAATGCTTCCTCTGACTCCCCCAGGAGCTTCTCAACTTAGTCTTGTTGGTTCAGATACTTGCACACAGAGAGTCCTTCTCTGTCATCTGAAATAGAATATAGTAAACAGCATTTATTTTTTATCATTATGACATTAATTTTGCCGATATTCGGTGAATGCATACTTTGTGCAAAGCACTGTCCTGGACAGTGGGAGAATGATGGTGAACAAGATGGGCAAGACCCCTGCCCTCATGGATCCCACTGTCTAGCCCAATTTTTCTTAAACTCTGATGAAATGAGAACCTTAAGATTTATTGAGCTATGTGAAGCCATTTTCCATTCTTTTGTGCTTTTTTTTTTTTTTTAAGATTTGGTCTCCATATTTTATGCTTTCCTTGTTGATATCTGTTAGTTGTGGGTTTTCTTTTCTTTGTCTTTTGGTGTTATTTTATTGTGGACCTAGATAGGAGGCATTCAACATTGTCAGAACTATGTGTCAAGTAAGAGTAAATAGTTTATAGATGAGGGTCTAGAGAGTTCTTTTATGAGAGTTGTCTACACACCTTAGTTTATCTATTTTGGTGCTTGCTAGCCTTTCTTGCCCGCTTCCTTGTTTTCACTTATATCCTGGATAAGTCAGGTTGCTTTTAAAAGAGTCACAATGAGAGGTCATGTGCTTATTTCATCAACCTGTAAAAGCTCAAAATATTTGGAAGGTATATAATCACTGAGAAGTTTCAAGCTGGCTAGTATCCCACCCAACGAATGGGAAATTGAATTCCTGTTCAGCAAATATTCACTCTCTTCCCACTCCTCCGTGGGGTGCAGTTAACGTCCTTACTTCAGTAACTTTGCATTTGGCCGCGTGATTTGCTTTGGTCAATGAAATTTGACTGGATGTAATGCAAGTAAAGGCTTTAAAGGTGCGTGTGAGGTTTGACTTGTCTTCTTGCATTCTTGTGCTTGTACAGAGAAGAACATGCCCCAGATGTTCATGGCCTCTTCTGCCTGGACCCCAGATTGAAACATATGGAGCAGACACAAACCCACCCTGAACCCTGGAACCACGCCACCTAATTCTCCGCAGAAGCAGAGCCACTCCAGCTGATCTGCGACCCTTACATGAGAAAAGTACACTGCATGAGCCTTTGAGTTTTGGGTCGTTTGTTACACAACACGATTGCAGCGATAGCTGTCTACTACATTGGTTGAATTCAGAGGGGCAAAATGATAAGAGTATTCTAGTAGACAGAATAATGACCCCCCAAAGATCTCCGTGTTCTAATCCTGGAACCTGTGAATGATGCCTTCCAAGGCAAAAGGGACTTTGCAGCTGTGACTAAGTTGAGGATCTTGAGATGAGTGGGTCACCCTGGTGGGTCCAATGTAACCTCCAAGGGTCTTTATAAGAGGAAGGCAGGAGAGGCAGAGTAAGAGAAGGAGATGTGACAACAGAAGCAGAGGTCAGGGTGATGAGGCCATGAGGCAAAAGATGAGGGCAGGCTCTAGAAGCCGTGAAAGGAGAGCTTTTAGAAGGAAAGCAGCGTGACCAACATCTTGATTTTAGTTCTGTGAGATCTGTTTCAGACTTCTGACCTCTAGCACTGGAAGACAATAAAGTTGTATTGCTTTAAGCCACTAAGTTGTGGTAACGGTTACAGCAGCAATGAGACTAATACAAATATATTAAGATTAAAAGGATAATTGCTATTGCTCTCCCTGTTAAAGGAAAATATTTATATTTAAAATAATACACTATGAAATCATCCTACTAATGCATTTAGAAAGTATCCTTTCCTGGAGTCAATCACCTCAGTGTATTTCCATTAACTTTTCACTTAATGTGATTGAAGAATCAAGATGGTAGCATTATCTTTTAAGTAGATTATAATCATCCTATGGAAGAATAAATGTGTAATACATAAATACTTCACAATTCATATTAACTGCATAGGGGTGAGGGTGGGGTAAAGCTTGTCCAAATTAATAAAATATTAAAAATATTAAGTACTTTATGAGAAATACAGATTTATTACTTTTAAGTAATGCAAGTGACTAAAATTACATTAATGAAGAGCTAGTAGATGTTGCTAGCTATTGACGCTTTAAAAATATACCTGCATATATCCTACGCACAGAGACTTGGGTTCAAAAAGGACAAAAGGGGTAAGAGGTTGGAGAATCTGTTTTTTATATCTATTACTATTATCTATTATTTATAATTTGCAAATATACTAAAGTATGGAATAGTTCTTAACTTTTGGGAGATTACATACTCTCGCTAAGATTTAATGATTATTATCATTTTGCTATATTTACTTTATGTGTTTTAAAAACTTTTTTTTTATTGAGTTATTGATAGGTTACAATCTTGTGAAATTTCAGCTGTACATTAATGTTTGTCAGTCATGTTGTAGGTGCACCACTTCACCCTTTGTGCCCACCCCCCACCCCACCTTTCCCCTGGTATACACTAAACTGTTCTTAGTCCATAATTTTAAATTCCTCATATGAGTGGAGTCATACACAGATTATCTTTCTCTCGCTGGCTTATTTCGCTTAACATAATTCTCTCAAGGTCCATCCATGTTATTGCAAATGGAATGATTTTGTTCTGTTTTGCAGCTGAGTAGTATTCCATTGTATATCTGTACCACATCTTCTTTATCCATTCGTCTGTTGATGGGCACTTAGGTTGCTTCCACGTCTTGGCTATTGTAAACAGAGCTGCAATGAACATTGGGGTACATAGGACTTTTGGGACTGCTGACTTCAAGCTCTTTGGATAAATACCCAGTAGTGGGATGGCTGGTAGTTCTATTTTTAATTTTTTGAGGAATTTCCATACTGTTTTCCATAGTGGCTGCACCAGTTTGCATTCCCACCAGCAGTGTATGAGGGTTCCTTTTTCTCGGCAACCTCTCCAACATTTGTTGCTATTAGTTTTAGATATTTTTGTCATTCTAACGGGTGTAAGGTGATATCTTAGTGTAGTTTTGATTTGCATTTCCCTGATGATCAGCGATGATGAGCATCTTTTCATGTGCCTATTGGCCATCAGTATATCTTCTTTGGAGAAATGTCTGTTCATGTCTCCAGCCCATTATTTGATTGGGTTGTTTGATGTTTTGTTGTTGAGTTGCGAGAGTTCTTTATATATTATGGATATTAAGCCTTTGTCAGATATATGACTTGCAAATATTTTTTCCCAGTTAGTGGGTTGTTTTTTTGTTTCAATCCTGTTTTCATTTGCCTTGAAGAAGCTCTTTAATCTGATGAAGTCCCATTTGTTTATTCTTTCTATTGTTTCCCTTCTCTGAGAAGGCATGGTGTCCGAAAAGATCCTTTTAATACTGATGTCAAAGAGTGTACTGCCTACGTTTTCTTCCAGAAGGCTTATGGTTTCAGGTCTCACCTTTAGGTCTTTAATCCATTTTGAGTTTATTTTGGTGAATGGTGAAAAAGAATGGTCAATTTTCATTCTTTTACATGTGGCTTTCCAGTTTTCCCAGCACCATTTGTTGAAAAGACTTTCTTTTCTCCATTGTATGCCCTCAGCTCCTTTGTCAAAGATAAGCTGTCCATAGATGTGTGGTTTTATTTCTGGGCTTTCAATTCTGTTCCATTGATCTGTGCACCTGTTTTTGTATCAGTACCATGCTGTTTTGATTACTGTAGCTTTGTAGTATGTTTTGAAGTCAGGGATTGTGATGCCTCCCGTTTTGTTCTTTTTTCTCAGGATTGCTTTAGAAATTCGGGGTCTTTTGTTGCCCCATATGAATTTTAGAATTCTTTGTTCTAATTCTGTAAGAATGTCATTGGGATTCTGATTGGGATGGCATTGAATCTGTAGATTGCTTTAGGTAGAATGGACATTTTAACTATGTTTATTCTTCCAATCCATATACATGGAATGTCTTTCCATCTCCTTATGTCGTCATCCAATTCTCTCAGAAAGGCCTTGCAATTTTCATTATATAGGTCCTTCACTTCCTTAGTTAAGTTTACCCCAAGGTATTTTATTCTTTTTGTTGCGATTGTGAATGGTATTGTATTCTTGAGTTCTTTTTCTGTTGGTTCATTACTGGAGTATAGAAATCCTACTGATTTATGCAAATTGATTTTATACCCTGCAACTTTGCTGTAGTTGTTGATTACTTCTAACAGTTTTCCAATAGATTCTTTGGGGTTTTCTATATATAAGATCATGTCGTCTGCAAACAGCGAGAGTTTCACTTCTTCCCTCCCTATTTGGATTCCTTTTATTCCTTTTTCTTGCCTGATTGTTCTGGCCAGGACCTCCAGTACTATGTTAAATAAGAGTGCTGATAGAGGGCATCCTCGTCTCGTTCCTGTTTTCAGGGGGATGGGGTTCAGTTTTTGCCCATTGAGTATGATGTTGGCTATGGGTTTGTCGTATATGGCCTTTATTATGTTGAGGTAGTTTCCTTCTATGCCCATTTTGTTCAGAGTTTTTATCATAAATGGCTGTTGGATCTTGTCAAATGCCTTCTCTGCATCTATTGAGATGATCATGTGGTTTTTATTCCTCAGTTTGTTGATGTGGTGTATCACGTTGATTGATTTGCAGATGTTGAACCATCCCTGTGTCCGTGGTATGAATCCCACCTGATCCTGATGTATGATCCTTTTGATGAATTGCTGAATTCTGGTTGCCAAAATTTTGTTTAGAATTTTTGCATCTATGTTCATCAGTGATATTGGCCTGTAGTTCTCTTTTTTCATGGTGTCCTTGTCAGGTTTTGGTATCAGCGTGATGTTGGCCTCATAGAATGTGTTAGGAAGTGTTCCATCTTCCCTAATTTTTTGGAATAGCTTGAAAAGGATAGGTATTAAATCCTCTCTGAAAGTTTGGTAGAATTCCCCAGGAAAGCCATCTGGTCCTGGGGTTTTATTCTTTGGGATGTTTTGGATTGCTGTTTCAATCTCTTTCCTTGTGATTGGTCTGTTCAAATTGTCTGCCTCTTCTTGAGTGAGCTTTAGGAGATTGTAGGAGTCCAAGAATTTATCCATTTCCTCTAGGTTATCCATTCTGTTGGCATATAGTTTTTCATAGTATTCTCTTATAATCTGTTGTATTTCTGCAGAGTCTGTTATTATTTCTCCTCGCTCATTTCTGATTTTGTTTATTTGAGCTTTCTCTCTTTTTTTCTTTGTAAGTCTGGCTAGTGGTTTGTCAATTTTATTTATCTTCTCAAAAAACCAGCTCTTTGTCTCATTGGTCCTTTCTACTGCCTTTTTCGTTTCAATAGTATTTATTTCTGCTCTGATTTTTATTATTTCTCTCCTTCTGCTGACTTTCAGCTTCATTTGTTCTTTTTTCTCTAGTTCAGTTAGGTGTGCTTTAAGGTTGCTTATTTGGGATTTTTCTTGTTTGTTAAGATGTGCCTGTATTGCGATGAATTTTCCTCTTAATACAGCTTTTGCTGTATCCCATATGAGTTGGTATGGCATGCTATCATTTTCATTTGTTTCCAGGTATTTTTTTATTTCTTCTTTAATTTCTTCAATGATCCATTGCTTGTTCAGTAGTGTGTTGTTTAGTCTCCACATCTTTGTGCCTTTCTCAGCTTTTTTCTTGTAATTAATTTCTAGCCTTATAGCACTATGATCTGAGAAGATGCTTGTTATTATTTCAATTTTTTTTTAATTTGTAGAGGCTTGCCTTGTTTCCCAACATATGGTCTATCCTAGAGAATGTTCCATGTGCACTTGAGAAGAATGTGTATTCAGCTCTTTCAGGGTGGAGTGATCTATATATGTCTATTAAGTCCAATTGTTTTAGTTTTTCATTTAGCTCCACTATTTCCTTGTTGATTTTCTGTCTGGATGATCTGTCCATTGATGTGAGTGGGGTGTTGAGGTCCCCTACTATTATTGTGTTGTTTTTAACATTTTCCTTTAGGTCTGTTAATAGTTGCTTTATGAATCTTGGTGCTCCTGTGTTGGGTGCATAGATATTTATAAGCGTTATTTCTTCTTGATGAAGTGTCCCTTTGATCATTATATATTGTCCCTCTGTGTCTCTCTTTACCTGTCTTATTTTGAAATCCACTTGGTCTGATATGAAAATTGCAACACCTGCCTTTTTTTCCTTGCTGTTTGCTTGAAGTATTGTCCTCCACCCCTTCACCCTGAGTCTGTGTTTGTCCTTGGGGCTGAGGTGTGTTTCCTGGAGGCAACAAATTGTTGGATCTTGTTCTTTAATCCATTTTGCCACTCTGTGTCTTTTTATTGGAGAGTTCAATCCGTTTACATTGAGAGTGATTATTGATGCATGTGGACTTAATGCTGTTAATCTGTCACTCGTTATCTTGTTTTCCTGCGTTTCTTTTCCTGTGTGCTTTAGACTACCCATTTAATACTGCAATGTCTTATGCTGGGTTTCTTAGATTTTTCCTTATTTATGATTTGTGACTCTGTTCTGTACTTTATTTTAGTGTCTACCTTGAAGTTTGTATTTAGAATCTCGTGTATAATATAGTCTATTCTCTGGTGGTCTCTTACCTACTTGACCAATACTGATTTAGACCCTTTGCTCTTCCCCTCCTAAATAATTATTTTCATTTTTTATTCCAACTCGTCTTATTCATTTGTAGTTAGAGTGCTAAGATCGTCCTTGTTTTGGTAGTTTCCTTACCTTTACCCTAATGCTATAGTTGAATATTTGCTATCCTGTTCTGGTTCTATCCATTGGTCTCCCTAGTCTGTGGATTGCGTCCCCTTTCTCCCTTTTTTCTTTTTTCAAGTATGAGAGCCTTCTTGAGGATTTCTTGTAATGGAGGGCTTTAAGTTACAAATTCCCTTAACTTTTGTTTGTCTGGAAAAGATTTAATTTCTCCCTCATATCTGAAGGGAATTCTTGCTGGATAGAGTATTCTTGGCTCAAGGTTTTTATCCTTTAAAGCTTTGAATATATCACTCCATTCTCTCCTAGCTTGTAGGGTTTCTGTAGAGAAATCTGCTGACAGTCTGATAGGGGCTCCTTTATAGGTTATTCTCTTTTTTTCCTTACTTCCCTGAGTATTCTCTCCTTATCATTCCTATTTGCCAACTTTACTACTATGTGCCTTGGGGTAGCTCTTTTTACATTGACAAATCTAGGAGATCTAAAACCCTCCTCTACACACATTTCTCCATTGATCCCTAGATTTGGGAAGTTCTCTTCAATAATTTCGTTAAGCACACTTTCTGCTCCATTTTCCTTTTCCATATTCTCGGGAATTCCTATGATCCTTATGTTCTTACTCCTCATTGAATCCATTATCTCTCGGAGATTTTCCTCATTTTTTTAAATTCTTAGTTCTCTTTCTTCCTCTGTCTGGCGCCATTCAGCCTGTCTATCCTTGATTATGCTAATTTTCTCCTCTATGTTGTCTACATGGGCATTCAGGGAATCTGTATTCTGTTTTATCTGGTCCATTGTGTTTTTCATCTCAAGTAATTCTGTTTGATTCTTCTTTATGATTTCAATCTCTTTTGTGAAGTAACTCCAGAACTCGGCTTGTTTCTCTATCTTTCTCTCTACCTCATTGAGTTTTTTGATTATAGCTGCTCTGAATTCATTATCACTTAGTTTACCTAATTCCAAGTCCTCAGGACTTAATTCTGTGTTTTTATTGTTTTCCTTCTGGTCTGGGGCTTTTATAAATTGCTGGATGGTAGAGGAGTGGTTTTTTCTCATGGTGGTAGAATTCAGTTGCAGTTACAGCCTGTCGCCACTAGATGGGTGTCGAGAGCGGCGTGTTGTGAGCTCTCCGCCTTGGGGCAAGATGGCTGCGCCCACTGGCTTTGCTGGGGGGGAGGGGCCGTTACTCACATGCGCTGGTCTGGGTTCAGACCAGTTATGTTCTCTGGTCTCCCAAGGCCCTTGATTTATGGGGTCCCTGCGGACGGAAGCTTTCCCCCCGTCAGCGGGTCTCCACTGAATCAGCGGCTGGAGTCCTGGATGATCCCCCTGTCGCGTGGCCCCTCCCCCGCTCCCTCCCGACCTGCGCCGCAGCGATCGCAGACTCTAGGGGAGGGAGCGATGTTCTCTCCTACCCTTCCAGCACCTCGGAAGGTGTAAGCAAAGTTTATGATCTCCGCCTTCCTGGTATGGTAGGTCTCTAATGAGCTGGCATTATTTTTGTTCTCTGAAATTCAGTTCTTCCAATCTTTTGTTGTATTTTGGAGGGGAGAGAATCCCGGGTCAGCTCACCCCGCCATTTTGCTCCACCCCCTCTCTTAAAAACTTTTTATCATGACAAATTTCAAACATAAAAGTAGAGAACATAGTGCATGAACTCGTATGTCCCAATGGCAAGTTTTTTCCACAATCACCAACTTGTGCCAAGCTTGTTTCACCAGTACTATCTCCCACTCTCTCATCTCTACAACTTGTTTAAAAGCAAGCTGCAGATATATCTTTTCTAAACAAATATTTCAGTCTGCATTGTGAAATGGTAGAGAAGTCTTTTAAAAAAACATAACCACAATGACAGCATCACACCTAATAAAACTAACAATTTTTTAATATGTTCACAGAACCAGTTCAGATTTTGTATAATCTGTATACACATTTTTCGTTTTTTGCTGAGGAAGATTCGCCCTGAGTTAACATCTGTTGCCAGTCTTCTATTTTGTATGTGAGCTGCTGCCACAGCATGACCACTGATGAGTGGTGTAGGTCTGCACCGGGGAACCAAACTGGGGCCACTGGAGCGGGGTGTGCCAAACTTAACCACTAGGCCACTGGGGCTAGCCTGTTTAACCTGTATTTTTAATAAACTCCACAGGAGATTTCTTTCTTGTCCGTGACTGTGAATCACTGCTTTGAGCACTATTTTACAAGATGATATTATGGAGGTACAAAAGAAGTTTTGGAGGTTTGAAGATGCTCAAATTCAGTTTGTTCTTTGAACAATTTCATATGTAGATATTGACTGCTTATTGATATTTAATTATTTAATGGATCAGTTATTAAATGCTAACCAGATCCTATGGGAAGGTAGAGAAAAGAGGAGAGGCATGGTTTCTGATCTACAGGAGACTGGAAGGTGAAACAAGGCAAGGAGAATGGAACAGGAAGAGGACATAGCTGAGATGAGCAGATGACCATGGGAGCTGTCTTGGGCGGGCACCAGGAGGCAGGACACGCTCAGTTGCCAGGGGTGGGTGAGGCCTGGCATCCTGGATAGGTAGGACCAGCCAGCAGCATACAGAAACCGGGTCAGAGCCAGTCAGTGGTTCAGGAATCCAGGCTGTGAGGAGGCAGGGTGAGAAACTCCAGTGGAGACACTAGGAACATGACAAAGGCTAGCCAGGAGCAGGGCTCCGGCATCATGCCCTGCCAAAAGTGGTCTGAGCTCTTGGCCTTGGGTGCACATTCACACTAAATAGAGATAGAGTATGTATGTGAATTGTGTCTATCAGATGTACGTCTCCTGCCAAGGCACAGAGGGATCTCAGAGCGGGCTGAAAGTGGGATCCTTGCCTGGACCCCTGGCAGGAGAGGACACTATGGAGCTGAGGAAAAGGTCCTTCACCTGGTCATTACCAGAATGGATTGTAGGTATGCCTCCTCTTCCCAAGGTATTTCTGACCTGCTCTCTGGATGATTGTGCTCCTTTAGGGAGCACACAGAGGCAGCCACAGTGAAGAGCACCTGCTTTGTCTGCTCTCCCCCAGGCTCCAGCCCTCGTCGTGGCAGGCTCCCTGTTTCAGGGAATAAAAGGTGCCCACGTGACAAGTGCACGCTGGTCAAAAGAAGGGGCGGGGAAGGGACGCCCAACAGCAGTGCTTCATTCACTGTGGCAGTTTCCAGATAAGCTCGTGGCTCCTGGGCCAAGGTCACAGGGTCACCAGGAGAGGCAGGATGAGAACCCAGAACCTCCAAATCCCAGACCCTGTGGGACCCCAGTTCATTCCTTTCTAAATGTAAAGTTGAAGTAATTACCGATCAAATGTGCCACTGAGATGAATAATGAAAAGCTAATAATTGTTTTCCTTCCCTTTTAAAGAAACACACCACACTCAGACGCCCATTTACAGATATTTTCAGTTAAAATGTCACATAATATTTGTTATATCAGCAGGAGAATGGAAATTGAGTTGGCAGTGAGGCATCACAGTGACAACTGTTACCTTGGAAACTGTAGTAAGCAATCATAATTACAATTAGCAAGGCTCACACAAAGTATACATAAATATTCACGTGCCAGAGATGAGTGTCACGTACGTCAGACAGCAGAGAAAATGGTGGGACCGTCATTTCTTTCTCTTTGACGTGTCCTTGTGGAGATTTAGGTTCTGTTAAGAGAGATTGCAGCTTCTTTGAATTTAGGTGAATATGTTTCCTTATGTGCTGGTGTTGGGGCTTGTAACATAAAGACATTTGACACACAGCAGATTAGAAGAAGCTTCAACTGACCCTTAGTTGAAGTATGACCAGTCCTGAATAGACTTTTAAACAAAGCCTGATCTCAGAAGAAAATAAGGCAATTGTAAATAATAAATGGTGCCGTAGCACAATTACAAGGTGCTCTAGGTGAAAGTGTTGCAACGCGGAAGGAATGGTTAAAACGTGCGATTTAATCATTCACTGCTACTTGACTCTTGGTTTCTTCTTTATTGCCATGGAAGTGTTCTCTTTGATTCAGACTTCCCTGTCAAATCGAAAGAAGTCGGAGAAGAATGACTGATAGATTTCTTCTCCTTCAGACTCACCAGGTGTGTCCCGTCCGCTGTGAATTCTTTTCATGAACAAGGGAGAAAAGGCCGTTAAGTCAGGAGTGTGTGTGAGTCTGTATTTCTATACACTTGTGGGAACAAAGCTTTGAAGGTAAATATATCTTCATAGCAAAACCATTGTTATTTTCAGGGCCAGAGGGCACGCCAAAACTCCATTCTCCCGCGCACAGAGGAGTTTTCCGTTCGGCTTGTCTGAGCAGGTTGGCTGCCTGGGGCTTTCTGGATAAACACACGTTGTGAGTGGTTGCCGTGATGTGAGGGGCAACAAGGGGAAGAAATGTTGACATGCTTCCTTTGAGAGCAGAGGTCTTGACCTGAGCGTGAAAGAAGTCTGCTAAAATGGATAAAAGAAAGTGAACTTGGCATACACACTAAAATAATTGGAAGAACTCATATTTCAGGCAGTGGCATCTGTATGGAGAGTAGAGGGGGAGGAAGGGTGGAAGTGAGGACACTGGATGCCAGGCAAGCTGCCCTTTCTCTCTGGATCACGTCAAGTCCTGCCCGTATGCTTTCCATAGGATCCCTGTTCTCTTAGCAACAAAAGTTAAGTCACACATCATGACCCCCTCTGACCTATGGGTAATGAACTTGCACCTGCTATCTGGATGATTCTGCGCTTGAGGAGGGGCAGTCTCTGCTGAAACAAAAGGCAGCCATAATGCTGTGCCTGTTCTCCCTTGGGTCCCCAACCCTCATCACTCCGGGCCGCCTGTCTCAGAGAATAAAAGGTGACTGGCTTTGTGTGGGGCCCTGGCAGTCACAACCAGGTTACAAAACTGACAGGTGAAGTGTGTTAGGTTCCCTGTGTCACAATTCAGGGCAAGGAAGGGAAAGAAACTTGTTTCAGTTAAAATGAGAACTTCCTCCACTACTTTCTGCTACAACTAGAGTTGATCTTTATGTTCCTTACTTCTGAGTTATTTTGTCAGATAACGTGACATTAGGTGCTATATTTATATCTCTCTATTTCCTGTTTTGTTCTCTTTATTACGTATCTCTGTTCCACTCCTCCCTTGCCAACTCCCACCTCGTCTCAGCCACGTTTCAACCTTTTCCTTGTCGAGATGGTTAACATTTACATCTGTCCTGAAACCACAATTAACTCTTGTGAGCTTTTACCATAGATTGAAAACCAAAAAACAGCATTGACGTTATTGTAACTAGGTGAATATTGTTCACTGCAAAGCCAAGTTGCTATGTTAGGATTGCAATTCCTTCTTTACAAGCCCAGTGAAGTGTCCTCAAGATACTACAATGGTTGTGGCTTCAAGGTCAAAAGGTTTCCCTTCTCTTACACTGCAACAATTGCTTAAAGTCATAGAATGCTTCATAATTGATCCACGAGTTTCTCAAACATCTTTTGGTTGTTTCTTCTGTTGCCTTTTCCCTTTGGAGTTTCCAATGAACTCACGTTGCTTATTCAAGTTTAAAAGAAAAGGACTAAGTGGTGGATATGGATTTCCTCTGCCCTGTGGAAGAAAGTCTTCTGCTTGATCACTGTGTCCAGGTGCAGGGTACATCACGGGCAGGATCAGCTCCGGTATGAGCAGGCTGAGAGCCCCTCCTCAGGTCAGAGTGAAGAAGACTTATCTTCGGGCAATAACATCCAACACAGAACTTTAGCTTCTTCCAATCGATATTTACTCAGTTTCCTTAAAGAAGAGCCCTCCAGAATGTTTGTCAAGGACAAATGCTGGGCTAACTGTAGCAAAAGGGGAGAGAAAAGGGGAGATGGTGCTCCCTAATACAACTATTTTGTGTATAAACATTCAAAGACTCCTCCTGCTAGCCCAGCATGTCACCGGTCCCCTCGGTCTTCAGCGCTGGCTCTAAGTTTGGAGGCTTGCATGGTCTTCTCTGGGCAGATCAGGTTCCGCCTCCCCTGCAGCCTTCTCAGTCAGATGCTTTGGGCTGTGGGTCCATGTCTCTGTTTCCTCTCTCAGCAGGCTCCCAACCACTTTCCATCTTCCAGAAATTTGTTGAAATGTCTCATCCATTAATTACCCACTTTCTTTCTCTAGGCTTCAGAAAAAGAATGGCTATAAAACTCACCCTCTTGCACAGGAAAAGTCATACTTCTATTTATGGCACCACTTTTGTCCCTTTACCTCTAAAACATTCCAGTCTTTGTCTTCGTTTTCTATTGCTGCTGTGACAAATTACCACAAACTTAGTGGCCTAAAATAACACAAATTTATTCTCTGATAGTTCTGAAGGCTGAAAGTCTGAAATGAGTCTTAGAGGGCTAAAATCAAGGTGTAAAATCAAGGGCTGGTTCCTTCTGGAGGCTCCAGGAGAGAATTTGTTCCTTGCCTCTCTGAGTTTCTGGTGGCTGCTGGCATCCTTGGCTCACGGCTGCAGCATTCCAACCTCTTGCTTCCATTGTCACATCTCTTACTTCCTCTTCTGTAGTCAAATCTCCCTCTGCCTTCCTTTTATGAAGACACTTGTGATTACATTGAGGGCATGCCTAGAGAATCCAGAATAATCTCCCTGTCTCAAGACCCTTAATTTAATCACATCTGCAAAGTCCCTTTTTGCCATATAAGGTAATGTTCACAGGTCCCAGGGATAAAGACCGAGATATATTTGGGGGCAGTTTTTCTGCCTGCTGTAACCTTCTTTGATTTCTTCCTTTCTGTTGCCACACACACTGGTCAGTAAACAAGTCCCACAGATTAGTCCGTTGGCTTTCATCCCCGAAGTTACATTAGAATCCCACGGACAGCTTTAAAAACTACTACGGTCCAGGTTCCATTTAGAAGCTAAGAGAATTAGACTTTCTGGGGAGTTAGATCTGGGTGTTATGTTTTTAAAAAAACTTATTTGGATAAAATTTAAGGTTACAGAAAAGTTGCAAAAAAGGTACAATGAACTCACACATTTTCTTGGTTCACTGTTTACATTTTGCATCATTTACTTTATCATTCTTTCTATTTGTTCTGAACCCTTTGAAAGCAAGTCCTTTACCCCTAGAAGTCCTTCAGTCTGTTCTTCCTAAGAATAGGAGCATTCCCTCTCATAGCCACAGTACCTTTACTCGAATGAGGAGTTTGACGTGGACACATTGCAGTTTGCTTTCCCAGGAACGTATGTGATGACATCAGGATTGCGGCCCCTGCTTTTTTATTGTTTCCATTTGCCTGGAATATCTTTGCCCATTCCTTTATTTTTAGCTTTTCTGATTTACTCTGTATTAAGTGTGTTTTGCATAAAGCATATAGTTGGGTCTTGCTTTGTGAGCCAAGTAGAAAATCTTTTAGCAAGTGAGTTAAGTCTATACATATTTATTGAAAAAGCTGATGTGCTTTGATGGCAACTCTGCCACATTATTTTATGATATTATTGTTATTATATTTGTTATATTTGCTATGTTTCTCTACATAATGTGTTTTCTTTCCTTTTTTAATTATCTTGGTATTTAGGATGATACATATTTTTGATTTAGAGATTATCTTTGCATTTATACCTTTTAAAAATGCCCTTAGTCACAGCCATTAGGGTGGCTACTATCAAAAAAACAGAAAATAGCAAGCGTTGGTAGAGATATGGAGAAGTTGAAACCTGTGTGCATTGTTGGGGGGATTGCAAAATGGTGCAACTGCTATGGAAAACAGTATGGCAAGTCCTCAAGAAATTAAAAATAGAACTACTATACAATCCAGCAATCCCACTTCTGGGTATATATCCAAATGAACGGGAAGGAGAGTCTCAAAGAGATACTTGCATTCTCACGTTCAAAGCAGTACTATTCACAATAGCCAAGAAGTGGAAGCAACCCAAATGTCCAACAGATGAATGTGTAAACAAAATGTGCTACACACACACACACACACACACACACACACACAGGAATACTATGCAGCCTTACAAAGGAATAAAATTCTGACACATGCTACAGCACAGATGAACATGGATGAGCATGGAAGTGAAATGTCCATTACAAAAGAACAAATACTGATACAAGGTATCTAAAGCAGTCAAATTCATAAGTGTAGAAAGTAAAATGATGGTTACCAGGGACTGGGTGCAAAGGGAAGTTGTTGTTTAATGGGCATAGAATTTCAGATCTTCAAGATGAAGAGGTTCTGGAGGTCCGTTTCACAACAATATAAATATACTTAACACTGTTGAACTGTATACTTGGAAATGGTTAAGCTAGTAAATTTTATGATATGCGTTTTTACCACACACACAAAAAAGATGCCCTTAGTTTCCTGTTTTTTATTTAACTTTTTCTGTCTGGTTTCCTTTTAGTGAAAGCTTTAAAGAGCATCCTTTGATTCCCACCTATTGTGTATACAATAGTCAGGGAGTTTACACGTTAGTAGTTTTCTAAATATCTCTGGGTGACTCTATATGCAGTTAGGGCTGACAATCTCTGTGCAGCTCTCCCATCCACCCCTTCCCTTCCAGTCTTACATCACCATGCTATTCCAGCTTGCATCAGTCCTCACATAGTGTAGACTTCCCTATCTGGCTTTTCCCAGACTGTCTATTCAATCCTCTCTAAACACTATACATAGAATAATCTTGCAAAAGTCCCACTTTTGGGGGCTGGCTTGGTGGCGCAGCGGTGAAGTGTGCACATTCCACTTCGGCGGCCCTGGGTTCACCGGTTCAGATCCCGGGTGCAGACGTGGCACCGCTTGGAAAGCCATGCTGTGGTAGGTGGCCCACATATAAAGTAGAGGAAGATGGGCACGGATGTTAGCTCAGGGCCAGTCTTCCTCAGCGAAAAGAGGAGGATTGGTGGCAGGAGCTCAGGGCTAATCTCCCCCCCCGCCCCCCCGCCAAAAAAGTCCCACGTTGTGTCACACTCTCCACTCTTAAAGTCATTAATGTTTCTTTTCCGTGACCTCAAACTCAGAGAAGGTGAACTGATTTGAGTCCAAGCTGGGTCATCTACCAGTTACGTGACCTTTGTTAAGCAATTGAAGGGCGATAACACACCTGCTGGATCGTCACAAGTGTTTGATAAGCATCCTGCCACCCTTCCTCCTCAAACTCCTATCCCACTGTTCTTCTTTGGCCACCTGCTCCCTCAACCCACCCTCCTAACCTCACCCACCAACTCTCACAGCATTTTGGGGTTCTAGAATCAGATTTAACTTTCAAGACCAAATTCAAGCACCACCTCTTGCCTGAACACTTTGCCAGAAATGATCCTGCTTTCCTCTGAGCACCCTTGGCACTCTCGCTAACACATGGTACCTTTTAGTGACTGTTGATTGTGTCCTGCCTTTTTACAAAAGTGTAAATAAAGTTAGTTAAATGGAAACAGAAACCCAAGGACAGGTGAAGGAGGGAGCAGGTTGAGCACTCCCCATCAGAGAATTGAGGAATTAGGTCATTTGCTTGGAAAACATGGAACCTTGCCCAGACACTCAGAGTCACGTATCACCCAGCCCTCGTAGATGGTTTGGCAAGTTACACATTGTGCAAACCCATTATACTGGAAGCTCCTTGAGGGCAGGGATTCTGTCTTAAGCATCTCTGTGCTTGCTACAACATTGTTGGAAAGCAAGAAATATTTTTGTGTAAGAGGTTCTATCAATCTAACATTAGCTGATGCTCACTGAATGCTTCTGTCTACTTACAGTAAATCCTCACAGAAACCATATGAAGTAGATCCCATTATTAGCTTCATTTTACTACCATTAGGCTCTGAAACTGAGGTTCAAAGAAGTGAAGCAACTTGTCCAAGTTTGCACAGCAAGGATGCGACAGAGGCTGAGTTGGGGGTATGAATCTGAACGGTCTGTCTTCAGAATTCATGCTACATTGCCTGCTACTGCCTCTCGTTGATGGACTAACAAAATATAGTCATTGAATTATATGCCTGCAAATTATAATTGTTCATATTTTGTTCCCAGATGTAGACCATATTGATATTTTCTATTTCACTGAATTTCTAAGCAAATGAATGTCAATGATCCCCTCAGAGTCGACCAGGTGCATGGGAGTGCCCTTTGGGGTCAGCACCTCTGCATTTCAAAGTCGACCCTGCCACTTACTTGATGTGTGGCCTTGAACGAGTCACTTAACCTTTCTTGTTTCTCATCTCCAACTTCTATCATTGGGCATTTACATAGGATTTGTTGCCATAGTAATAGAAGTAATACTGACCTCTCTCTCAGGAGTGAGTGTCATGGGGATTAACTAATTTACAGCTGTGAAGAGCTTTCAACATATGAACTGCTAAACAACAGTGAGATCGTAAAGAGAATTTAAAACAGCATCAGCTGTGGAGCGCGTCCATTCGATGCCCATCATTATATGGTTAACTATTAGTATTACTACTCATAATAAACTTTTATGAGGTACTTTAGGTGGTTGAAGTGTTTTTATGAGAGCTAATTAGTTGTTCCAACCAGCTCTATGAGGTAGGTCAGTATTTTTATCATCCCTGTTTTGGAAATTACATTAAATCGGTGCATGCATCATTAAAAAAATCTTAAACTTCTAGAGGTTTGGAAGCATTCTGTGACTGGAGACGATGCTCAGGCAGCGATCACACCTAACACAAAGTTCTAATGGCAGGGCAGCGGAGAGCAGATCGCTCTTGTGGTTCCCAATGTAGCCAGTCAAAGTCAAGTCTTTTTATTTTTAATGGTTTTGATGCTTGCACACGAACAATGTGACAGTTAATGTGTTAGGTTCTTTTGTATATCAGTCAGGGTGCATTTGAGAAAATCAAGCTCCTTCTAGCTATTTCAAACAAGTTTGATACAAAAAAATTGGTTACGCATGTTTTGAATGGATTATAAGAACAAATGGAAGGATTAGGCGCTGGGAGAGCAATGAAAAATAAGCGGTGATACCAAGAAACCAGTAACTTCAGGAATCTGTCCTGCTTCCAGCTCTGGGGGAACAAGAGAGGGGAGATCTAGTTCGTAAAGTCTTAGAGCACCATTGCTGCTGGGCTGGAACCACGCAGAGGAGCCCCACGTCAGGAGCTAGAATCACAGGGGGAGGCAGCCACCTCCAGAGCCGCTGCCAAAGCAAGAAGGAAAAGCTTCTCCTCTGCTCCCACCCTCTGATCTTGCACCAGTGCTTCCTCTGGGTAGAAACTCATAGGAAGTCAGCGGCGAGGGAGCCTGCCCATGTGGGTTGCAAGTTTCTAGCTCTAGCTTTACGCAGCTAAATGGAGAAGGGTGGCTGCAGGGCTGAGAGAGAGCGGGTAAGTAACTGGCTCTCTTGTAAATTCTCTGATTTTTCCTGGAGGCTCAGGGAGATTTAGGAGATTGCTGCAGGGCTTTACACTAGCAAGTGGTGGAGCTGCTCTTCAAGCCCAGGTTTGCCAACTCCAAGGGTAAGTGTATTCCAGGCGCCACCCTTGATCTCTCGCAATCTTAGCGTGCTCACCTTCCCAACGAGGCTCCGGTGTCGGTGGTAAGAATGTTCATCTCTTTCTATCTTCAAGGTGGAATGAGGATTAAACCAGGTACGTAAAAGCACTTGACTGTCGCTAATGCAACCCACAAATGCAAGTTAGTGTTGTTCCTTGTAAATAATTTTTACAAAAATATTTGTAAACAGAAATCCAAGGTTAAGGTGAGATTTCTTTTCCCGTAGAATGAAGTTGTAACTCTTTATGTTTAAACAGTGGCTGAAAATGGAGTGTGTGTGGGGACCGTCTCTCACTCGGTAGTTGCTGTTCTTCTTGGACTCACAGAACAGGTTGAAGTATTCCTCGGAGCTTCTAATTTATCCTGATAGGCTTTAAAAAGTGTTGCCAGGTTTCAGTCATACAGCTGTTTTTTTAAAAATAGGGATTGTTACACTATTATTGATAATCCCATTGTATAGAAAGGGAACCAAGGTATACCACATGTTCATTAAACAGTTGGTTAGAAACAAATAACAGATGTCCAGTCTCCTGATTTCACTCTGAGTGGACACGCTGTTGTATCAGAAGTAATATTCTTGGCTGGGTAACCTGAGGCAAGTCATTTACCTCTCTGAACCTCAGTTTCTTCATTAGTAAAATAGGAGTGCTTGCCTCACCTATCCAGGCTGTGAGTTTGAGGGTCAGTTGTGATCACGTGTGTGAAAGTGTCTGGTAAAATTTAAAGTGCTGTCCCCATGTCAAAGACTACGGTGCTCGGTTGGCTTGCTGCCTCCTGGACTGTATAAGAATACAGCTTCTGCAAACGTTGAGAAAGCCTTAAAGAGGAAAGAAGACTGTAGCATCCTCCCATCCGTCATCGCCCAATGTCGTGAACTGTACTTAATGTTTATGCCCACCCTTCCCCATGGGAGACAATGAAATCGCTCTTATGGCCTGTTGTTTTCCCAAGGAACAGCCTTATCATTTGTATTGCTCTGAGGAAGGCTATGTTGGAATCACTCACCCCAAACTCCTGCTTATCATCAATCTCTTTTTGGCTGCAGAACCCCATAGAGGGAGACAATATCTAAATTGCTTTCAGTCCAATAACTCACCCCAGACAACAGTAAAAGCAATGACAGCAAATCTAAACCCAAAACCCTGGATGTTAAGTGACGCACGCACTGGAAGGTGAGCAGCCATTTGCAGGGGTCCTTGTACCACCTTTGTTCTGTTTAAGGCGCTGGGCTACGGTTGTCATCTCTGAGATCTTTTTCTTTTCTTGCAAGTGATCCAACTATTTTCCTCCCTGGAGGCTCGACACCGTGACCCTCCCTTTGACTGAGCTGGGTTGGCAAGGACTCAAGCTCTGCTCTCTCTCCCTTCGCATGTGACCCCAGTGACTGAGGCCGCTCAGGGCCACAAGCACATTTTAATGAGTTGCAGGATGGAATCTCCTTCCTTTTGGACGAACCCAGAGTCCAGAGTCCATTCTCCTGCCCAGACTGATATCCTGGCCAGCAGGTGATCTTGAACCATTTCCGTCTGTCTAATGGTCCTAATGTGACCAGAAGAGGGACCCACGGAAGCATGTGATTCCTGATTTCCTGGGCAACCCCTTTCATGTCAATGAACGTTATATAGGAATGCTCTATTGTGCAACAATGATCGAGTTTGCATTTGCATCGACTAGGGCAGGATGACGAACAATAATGGCGCCTTTAAATTCCACCCTCCATAATTCATGGACGGGGAAGGAGCTACAGGAGAGACCACTTTGACTTGAACTTCTCAATGCCACAGATGCTTCAAAAACCGTTTGTGGGTAAATAATACAAGTCTCCAAAATTAATGTGCTTATTACAAGACAACCATACCCTAAGGAAGCATTTCTGTTTGAATTTAATTGATTTAAAATGAGTGTTCCCTTTCTTTTGATGGCTCCATTCTTGTTTACTGGGAAAACATTTGTAGCAAAACACATACCGCGTGTGTACCTGGGCATTCATAGTCTCCCTGGCAAATACTCCCCAGCACAGTGCATGGATCCATATTTGCCTCAGAGACCGGAACCACTCTGAAGGAACCATTCGAGTCCCCCCAAGGAAATGCTATCTTTACTTGATAAGAACGATGCTGATGTTTAAAATAACCTTCCAGGACAGTCCTCAGGATGTTTCTTCGCCTCTCCAAGCTGCTGAAGTTGTGAAAAACAGCAGAAAATATTCTGTTAGGAAAGCGTTACTGTGAAGCTGTATTGTTGGTTCCCCCTTCTTACCTGGATTTTTGGGGGGATAGAAAATAAAGGAAGACAGTGTGATTGGTTGTCCAACAAGGACTGTTTGTCTAGAAACAGGTTTTTTTGCTGCTCTAATCCCTTTGTTGCTGCTTCATCAAAGGAAGGAGAAGATTCTTCAGGGACTTCACAGCGTGTAGAGGTTTCTAAGAAATGGGTAATGGATGCTCATGATCATTTTAGATCGAGATTCTAATTTCCTTTACGGTTTCTAGTGCTCTAACAGTTTAAACTCAAACGTGTGTGTGGGTGTACATATATATCCACATATATGTATATATACATAAATACATATATATTTTCCTTTTTACAAATGTGATGCTTGTTCATTGTGGAAAATAAAAGTAAACAGAAAGAAGAAAATAAATATCAGCCTTAATCTTACCATCCAGAGGTATTTTTTTTAAAGTTTCTTCTATCTATAACCTATAATGTAATATTTTAGTAAAAAAGGGATCATACGGGATATCCTTTATGTAATTTTAATTCATTTTTATTCACTTATTGTATTAAATGCGTATTTCCTTGTTCCATGCTCTACATTATTATATTAAGAATTTTATAGAATTCTATCATATGATATACCGGTCCCCTATTATTAAACATTTAGAGTATGGTCATGGGCCACATAACAAAGTTTTCGTTGATGAACCCCATATATGACTGTGGTCCCATAAGGTTGGTGCCATCTAGCCAAGGTGTGTAGTAGGCTATACCATCTAGGTTTGTGTAAGTACACTCTATGATGTTCATACAGTGATGAAATCAGAACATATCCTCATCATTAAGTGACGCACGACTGTGCTTCCAATTTTTCCAAATTCTAATGCTATGGTCGTATTCTGTAAGCTACAGTTTTGGTATTTCTTTAGGATAAATGGATAGAAATAGAATGACTGAGTCAAAGGAAATGCAAAATTTTTAGGCTTTTGATGTATATTGTTAAATTTCCATCCATAAGAGTCGAGCCAGTTTTATTTTATTTTATCACCAGAAGTGTAAGAGAGTGTCCATTTTCCCATATCTTTACCAATATTGGGCATTTAAAAATATCTTTTCAATCCTTTGGGAAATATAGTGTGAGGGACACACCACTTGAAACTGATGCAACACTAACAAGGACACTAATAAAAACTAAATTGTGTTCCTCCCCCAAATTCATATATGGAAGCCCTAAATGCCAGTGTGACTGTATTTGGAGATAGGGCAAATTTAAGGAGACAATTAAGGTTAAATGAGGTTATAAGGGTGGGGCCCTAATAAGATAGTACTGGTGTCCTTATAAGAAGAAGTAGAGACACCAGAGAGTGCTCTCTCCACACACACACACACACACACACACACACACAGAAGGTCATTGAGGACACAGCGAAGGTGGCCCTCTATAAGCCAGAGAGGCCTCACCAGACACCAACTCTCCTGGCACCTTGATCTTGGACTTCCAGCCTCCAGAGTTTCAAAAAAATAACTTTCTGTTGTTTAAGTCAGCTCAACGTATTTTGTTACAGCAGCCTGAGCTGACTAAGACAGCACCTTTGTAGCTTCTTGGCAAAGCCCAGGCATTCAGCATGGCCAGGGGCTACACCCAGGGATATTAAAAACAGCACAAAAGCAATAGATGGAAATGCTGATGTGGGGGCACTGAGACAACGGAGATGGAAGTGGAGCTCTGAGCTAGTGGGGCTCTGCTAAGGTGGGCACAAGAGGAAATGCAGCCCAGCACAAGCTGGCCACACAGCTACTTCTTTTTATTTGTTTATCTTTAATAGAGCTAGGAGGGCTCCTGCCTGTACCACAGCTGAACTGAGGGGCTTTCCTTCTATTTCCTCCTGATATTCTGGCTCTCCTTGCCTAAGAAAAGCCATATATAAACTAACAGAACATCCATATTTTACTAACATAATTCTCCCATATACCAATCGTGTATAAGATAATTGGTGTTTTAGGGACATCTTTTATAGGAGAACTGGCCATAACCTACTCTGTGACCTTAGTTTCCTTACCTGTACTTTAAGGAGGTTGGAATAGATAAGTGAGTTTTTATGCTTGTGCACTGAGTAATACCTAAGGGGGAGGGAGGGCTGTGGGGCTGGGGCCCATTGTGGTGTAAATCTAGCTGGTCCTTGCTTTATGAGAATAGCTTTTATTTTTATTTGTTACGTATAATTTTATTTGGAGAAAAGATCTGTGATGGACTGAACGTTTGTGTTCCCCCCAAATTCAACAGTTTAAGTCCTCACCCCAATGTGACGGTATTAGGAGGTGGGGCCTTTGGGAGGTGATTAGGTCATGAGGGTGGAGCCCTCATGAATGGGATTAGTGCCCTTATAAAAGGGATCCCAGAGAGCTCTCTTGCTCTCTTTTTACCATGTAAGGACACAGTGAGAATACGGCAGTCTGCAACCTGGAGGAGAGCCCTCACCAGAACCTGACCACACTGACATTCTGGTCTCGGACTTCTAGCCCCTAGAACTGTAAGAAATAAATGTGTTATTTATAAGCCACCAAGTCTGGGGTACTTTGCTATGGCAACCCACAAGGCCCTTCATCTTAAAAGATTTGAAAATCTTAGGCCTGGATGATATTAAACTCCCTTCCAATTGTAATTCTGTGATCTCCAGATTTGGCTTATTACCTGTGTGGGACTTGCATGAATGCTCTTTAGCATATATATTCTCATCTGTTCTACACAGGTCCTTCATGAAGAAGTGCATCATCACTCATTTCATACACCTGGAAACAGTGAGTGACTTCCCTAGATCACACAACTGGATAGAATCAGATCTTAAACTCAGGTCTTCTAACTCTAAGCTTCCTCATTTTCCCACCACTCCTGTGAGAAGGAGCTAAGAGTTATATTCTCAGAGGCATAAGGAAAATAAGAAAAAGAGAAATGATCCTAATATTTAAAAGCCTAATTATAAAGTATAAGCATTTACATAAATTTTTATTTTTTGAAAGATAATTCTATAAGATTGTTTTTCTATTTATTTATCATTCCTATTTATCTTAATAAGAGTTACGTTTTCTTGGACATAAGGTCTAGAATAGCCATTGCTATGAATCTAGTGCGTTTGAATAGGAGGCCGTCATTTTAGGAACTGCAGTTAAGCACGGAGCTCTCCTGGTCAGCATACTTTACTGACCACGAACAAGGAATCGAAGGAAAAGGGTTCCTGAGCTTTGAATTTGCAAACTTACACTTAGGAATGGCAAACATTCTCTCTTCCCAAAATGCTCATCACCCCCCTTATTCCAGCCTATATATCCTTCTCATATCCAGTAACAATGGTGCTTTCCTCTCTTTAGTTCCATCATCTTTTATTTCATGAAATATAAATTTTGTTTATTGTTAAAGGATCCATCTTATTACACTCATTTAAACAGACTCTTTTCCAATTTCTACCTACACCCCACAAGAATTGACTGAAAAAGTCTGCATAGTCCTCCAACTTGAACTTCAGTCTGTTTACTGCTCAAAAATGACTATCTTTAACCTAAAACCTCAGGTTGCATTGGTTGCTACCTGCAAGTGGCTCTTACGTGATGCTCACCTAGTGTTGGATGTAAGCCAATTGTACTTCAGGGCCCCTAGCAATATTTAACTGCAGGAATGACTGCTGTTCTTTTCTCTAATCTCTGCTGAGCCACAAGACAGCCCATTGAAAACAGACCAGTCCCTGTCTCTGGCTGGGCCCCTTTCTGCCCTTACCACTTCCTTTCTGTCTCTCTTCCACCTTCTCTCACCTGTCAACACTTACATTCCCCATTCTAGATGCAAGGAACTCAAAGAAGAAACTGGAATCCAGCTCCAATTTGACATTTCTCTGGAATACCTGGTAGTTAGCATGGTGTGTGTCTCAGAGATGGACACATAGTCAGGGATTTGGACTAAGGAATAAACAAAGAAGGCACTCCATTCAGCTGAGAACACAATAGCCTAGAGACAAGTATATCTTCTGATTTTATAGATGCACAAACCCACAAAAGCTTAATGAAAAGAAACTTGGAAGGAAAGGAAGATGATCAAATTGCTTTAAGCGCCCAGCTTGATTACTTTTAGGTACTGAGTTCGTGTGCCAATTTGTGTGACTGATTTAATGGTTTCCCTTTATGACATTGTTAATCATTATAATTATAACTTACAGTTGTATAGTGCTTTACAGTTTTTAAAGCATTTGTATATCCATTATCTTATCAAGTCTTCACAACAAACTTGGGAAGATACACTTGCCAAAAGAACGGTCTTTTCGCTGGGAAAGACATCTTCTTTAAGTGTGCGTCTTCAAGAAGGGATGCGTGAAGAACGTTGGGGGAAGATGGGGACACCGAGCCAGAGAAGTCAGCTGGGGCTGGGCGGATGTCACCCTGCCCCTGCCCCTCCACACCCTGGGTGGGAGTAACCAGCCTCAACTCAATTTAGTAAAGCATCGCTTTAGTCTCATTGAATCACTTTACTGAACCCAGGGTTACATCCAACGGACCAGCCTTAGATTTGCCACATTTCTGACCAATGGGTGTCAGTGGGCACTCCCCTACTCACGTACTGACATCATTCTCCACCTAGTTTTTATTATTTATGGTATTACTTCCTTAGCAACTACTCTATCTGTGGAAGACTTTAACTCTCAGAATATATGGCTTAGTTCCTCCAGAGTCCTACAGATAAGGGTAATGGTGATCAGAGCAACTCCATTGTTTTTCTTTCTTGTATCCAGCTGTAATGGAGTCCCAAGCGTCTATGTGGCCTATAATAATTAGCCATGGAGCACCCAAGCTCTTCTTAATTCCCGTCTCCCCGACATGTACAGCAATACATCCCCCTCTTATGCAGTCCTGTGACATAGACGGGGTAACTATTATTATTTCTTATTTATGGATGAGAAACTATGTTAGGAGATTACATCATTTGTTCACACAGGTTGGTGCAGCCAGAAGCAGTCCTCAGATCAGCTAGCTCCCAAATTAGCGATCTTTCCACTAACACATATTAGAGAAATATATATATATATTCTATTGTATAGTAGAATACAATTTGGTGCCCCTTCCACCTTTCCCCCCTTTTAAAAGTTTTCAGAAACAGTCAAAATTCTAGTAAAATTTTTTCTAAAAAATTGCTCATTATTTTGCCATTTCATAAAATCACTTCAGCTGCACTTCAGGGTTCCTTAGAGTCAACGTGAAAATGTGTTTATTATGAGACCTTATTCCCAGTCCATACCCTCTTCTCTAAGAACTGTCTCCCCATGCACAGGGGTGAATCCTGACAGCCGAGTTCATAGTGCATGGCGTCTCCTTCTTTTCATGGCTGCTTGGGAAACAGGTGAACTTAAGCAGGATGGAGCAAATCGTCACTCCCGGAAATGTGGAATTGGAATGAATGGATACCAGTTAGTCAGTTTTATGGATCCTTTGAAGTGAGGACAGTCAAACTCTGGGGACGTGGCTCCCGTGTTTGGACATAAAAACATTAAGCAGAAATTAGAGAAGAAAAGAGCAAGGACAAAGCAAGCCGAGGGATGAGAAACCACGCGGTGCTGGAGGAACATAGCTAGGCAGGCAGCAAGAGCGGCCGCCTGGTTTCTTAACTGCTTTTTAGTTGCCGGCTCCAGACACACAAGCAGCCCAGCCCCCACTTTAATTCCTGCCCTGGATCCAATGAGACACTCTGGGAGGCTTTCCAATAAATTCCTGTTTTTGCTTAAGTTAAGTTATGTTAAAGAGGGTTTCTAACACTTGCCATCCAAAGAGCTTTAACTTGTATGTTCTGAAAACTGCTTTCTGGAATTATTTGCTCCAAGCATTTCCGTCATTGGCTAGGTCTAGAAAATATCCTGCCCCAGGCATTGCCATGGCAGTGTACCCCCTTAGCCACACACATCCAAGGTACACATGGCTCCAAGTGCACACAGCCCCAGGTGTACACGTCCCGAGGTGTACACGTCCTGTGGCTCCTGCCCAACTGTGTGGCCAGCAGACAGCATTCCTCAACTCTGCTGGCCACACCTTTATCTTCATCCTGAAGCTCCCAGAGAAGAGGGAGCATCCAGTCTGATACCTGGATCATTTCTCCTCATTGACACTCGTCTTATAATTCCCCGTGTGCTGCTGCGTGCCCGTTTCCTTTTTCTTTTGCAGTCACCCTGTCACTCATTGTTTGCTAATGACTAGTTGGCAGGCATAAAGAAGAGAAGTGGCAGCCAGCCTGGCCTTCAGACTGGAAAGAAGCATGTTTTCTAAAGAATGAAAACATTCTTTGGTAAGAAGCACGTTCCAGCACTGAATATTTCTCTTTCAAAGTCCTGCTGGGCTCCTTCTGTCTCTGAGTGTCTGTGCTTTCCTTTGTCACTCCCTCCCCACCTCCTTCCCAGATGGAGACTGGCAGGGCCACCTTATTTGGGGATCGTGTTTCTCAAAGATGGGTGTGGGCTCCCTAGAAGACTCTAATGTGATCTGGGGGAAGCAAAATATTAGGGTAGTAATAGTCCTAAGAAAATAATAGGCTGCTATTAGGAAACTTTTGAAGCCCTCTCAGGTATTTCTAGAAAAAGCCAGTAATTAGCAAGAAATACCAGGTTCTCTCCACTACCCACTCAAAAAGAAGTTTCCTGAACTTCTAGAATGAATTTACCCTTGTCTTGGATTTAATATTTGTTCCTGAGAAGGCCCAGACTCTTGACACCATTCCTCTCAGTACCTTCCTGCTCCCCTGGGGAATGGTCCACCCACTGAACTCCCTCCAGAGCTCCTAAAAGCCGGCAACCGGGACAGCCCTCCGAGGTCAGGCCTCTCTCCCTAGAGAGAATAACATTGCAAACTTTGACAGTAACGCTGATTATTTGTTCATCATTCACCATATACCAAGCAGTCTAAAAACGCCGCTCAGGTTTTCACCTCTAAATGCTTCTCAGCCAGAAGAGGGCGTTACGTCCTTGATTTTTTTTTTTTTTCCTTTTAAACTAAGCAAAAGCCCTAGGAGAGAAAATGACTTTTAGATCCACGTTGTTCTCTTCATGTAAACAACACCACCACAACAAAAAGTTCATCTGTTGATGACAAACAGTCAAAAGACATATTAGTAAATCCAAACCAGGCAGTGAGTACTGCTCTGAGTACTGGGGTCACAGCGGCTTCCAGTGACCGTATTTCTTATGCTGCTGGCTCAGGTTAGAAACGAAGTGACAAAAAAATGCAGCAAGGGCCTCTTGCTAGTGAGGAGCAGTGGGTAATATATTTGTTTGTATTATGGGATTGCAGTTCTACCAGAAGGAACACTTGACATTTTGATGAGTGCCTCCAGGGAGAAAAGGTACTAACTTCAGAACTTAGTTTTAATTATCCTAAGGAGATTACATTATTCAAAAGCATCCCACTGGTAAGGTGCAACATTTCCTGAAACAGTTTAGTGGAAAATGCCACATTAATCAGTTCAATATTTCACTCAGAAGGCTTAATGACGGGAGAAGTTTAAAGTACCGTAGCAGGATAACGCAGACGGGAAGGGAAAAAATGAAGGTTCACTTAGAGGAAAAGGCTGACATACTTGCGAGTCCCTCTTGTGTCTTTCCCCATTCAAAGCTGGCTGGCTGTGCTAGAAACCCAGTAGAGACCAACATGTGGGACCCCACCATTTCTGAAATAGAAGGATCTGGAAAAGGCAAGTCACAAGGTGAGAGAGGAAGGATGTTGTGTGCGAGCCCTGTCCTCTGCCCGGGCAGGTTACTCTACCCCTCTGTTGATTGGTCCGGGTGGGTGATGAATAGCTGAGGCTGTCTTCCTCCCCACCCAGAAGGACAAAAGGTCTTTGTAAATGTGTGGTGTTTGATGGTAAAGGGAGATGAGCACCACGAGATTCCAGTGATTTTGTCTCCTTGTTCCCATTCTTTTCTCCAACTCATATTCTAATTACCATCTTCAGTCTGCAAAATTTGAATGGGAATCTGGCTTGAAAGTCAGAAAGGTTTATACTTACTGTAAGGACTCTTACCTGAAAGGTGGCCAACACACACGGGCCCATTGGGATGTTGAAAGACTGAGTGACACTGAGGATCGGAAATCCAATCCAGATCTTAATGTTTGTAAATGTACAAATCAGCCTTATGGTTAGTCAAATTAGAGGAACAATTAAACAAAAAAACAAATCAACATCTATTGTTCTCATAGGGCAGTAGTCCAGCAAACAACTGTGGGGCCTTAGTGGCCTCTTGGCTGAATTTGTGACGGGCACCGGTGAAGGGGCAGAAACATTGTTTGTGGGCATATTGTTAACATGTTTTGGTCCAATTGTTGGTTTAATTTCTGTTTAGCACTCACCACAAAGAAGCCTAAGTGTCTTGGCATAAAAACTAAAAAGCAGTACCAAAACAGCATAGCTAACTTGTCTAGAGCATATGCCCTGTGACCTTTCCCCACCCTGTTTTCTTTTCTTTTCTTTTTGTTGTTAGTGCCGTTGAGTGGATTCTGACTCCTAGCAACCCTGTGGACAGCAGAGCAGTACCTCGCCCAGTCTTTCGGTGCCATCTTCTCACCTGCTGGCGCTGTATCAGACAACGCTCCGCTGCTCCTCATATGGTTTTCATGGCCAGTGTTTTCGGGAGTGGGTGGCCAGGTCCTTCTTCCTAGTTTGTCTTGGTCTGGAAGCTCTGCCGAAACCTGTCCACTATGGGTGACCCTGCTGGTATCTGAAATACCGGGGGCATAGCTTTCAGCATCACAGCAACACACAGATGCCACAGTAAGACAATGACAGACGGGTGGTGTGGTTCCCTGACAAGGAAACAAACCCCCAGCCGCAGCTGTGAGAGCCCTAAATCTTAACCACTAGAGCACTAGGGCTGACTTTCTCTCTATTTTTCAGTAAATACTGTAACAGATTTTTACTAAAAGTGTGCTGTGGGCTCCTTCCTGCTTTGTGTGTCAGCATCACCTTTTGTTTTTTACCTTCAAAGCTTTCTGCTTCTGCTGTGACACCTTTTCTCTTTTCTTCCTCCTGGAATTCCCCTTGTTTCTTTCTGAGAAGCAGGTGCCTGTGCAGCTTTGCTCTGTATTTCCTTCTTTGTGTATCCTTCCAGCTTTATACATCCTCTGTGGAAGGAGTCTAACCTTAGGGCTCTCTGAAATGCTAGCTAACTTTTCCTAAGTCAGGAATTCCCAACATAATGGCAATATTATCCCTTTACTGTCCTATTCTTGCTTCCAAGACCCTATCAAAGTGATATAATACATATTTACTGAAAACATTGCAGTGAATCCGAATTTTGTCATAAGATGTGTACAACAGACCATGAGATTTTAACAACCTTCCAGGGACACAGTAAATATGATTTCCCCATTAAATTTACAATTTGGATGTCATGATACCAAGGCTAATACACAACACACACGGTTGAAGGAAATTTAAGCAGAAATGTTCTGTCTCTTGCCAGAAGCTTCTATCACTGTCTTGATGATGTTGGAAAGTCATAGTTGGATGTTCCTATTTCTGTGTCCCTTTATTTACTATCACACAAAGTCCTTTGTCTGGTTTTGGGCTAATTCTTCAAATTAGATCAAATGCAGAGTATTTGATTAACTTGTTTTGGGCTCCTCATTTGTTCTTCCTTGGAAGCCCTGGGGCCTGGTCCTGATGCAGGAGAAGGGATGCTGAAATCCATGGACTTATCATCTATTTTTTTGTCTTCATCACTGTTTTTTAGTTTTAGCATTCCAAGTGCTGTTCTAATATTCAAAATATGGTTGACTACACGTGTGGGTTTTTACCAAACGAATTTTCTAAGCCTCATAACCGTACCCTAGTCTCAACAAAAGGGTGAAAAGGCACGGAACACTGTTTTTATAACAAAATTCGAAAGCAGAATTCTAAATGCTAAATTACCTAGGACTCCCTGGATATGGCAGATCAGAAGATAGGCTGACTGACTTGAAATATGGAGTGCTCATTAACTACTAGGAAAAGACAATTACACTGTACATGCTGGCATAAAATCATTTTTGTTGGTTCAAAATAGCTGACTTTTCACTTGACACAAAGATTCTAGGGAGAGGAAAAGATAAAGGCCACCTCACTCAGGGTCTATGCGGAAGAGGGCCTGGGTTTTAATCCTATAACTGTCCCTCCCAAGTCCCTGTTCCACAACTGCCTTTTAGGACTTTATGAATCATTGCTGGCTCTTGACAAGAACTGAACGGGCTGCTGGCCTGGCCTCCTCTTGTGAGGACAAGATTATTTTTCCTCTCTTACAATATGATTTCACTACCACCATATTAATGATCATTCACCAAGGCTTGTTATCGCCTCTTATTGGGCAATGCCCATCTATGCTTGAAAATTGAAGCTCAGCGAGCCCTGGCCTTCCAAGGAATTTTCCATGGCTTTGGGTTTCAAAAACTTCTGTTTGACTCACACTCTATGCATTAATCCTGCACAGCTCCCTCTCTTGTCCTTCTATCTTTTCTTCAGCTTTCCCACTTATTCTATTGTTTGGTTTTCTCTAGAATCACACATCTCTGATCACAAATCACAAATACTCTGATCCTAGTTATGAACAACTATTTTTTGCATGATGATTAATTCAAGAAAATAAAAAGAATTTGAGGTTGCATTTCTTTTTGTAAATTCTATACCCTTAAAATTCAGAAAATTTAATATTCTTGGGGCCGACCCAGTGGTGCAGCGGTTAAGTTTGCATGTTCCGCTTCTCGGTGGCCCGGGGTTCGCCGGTTCGGATCCCGGGTGCAGACATGGCACCACTTGGCAAGCCATGCTGTGGTAGGCATCCCACGTATAAAGTAGAGGAAGATGGGCACAGATGTTAGCTCAGGGCCAGTCTTCCTCAGCAAAAAGAGGAGGATTGGCAGCAGTTAGCTCAGGGCTAATCTTCCTCAAATAATAATAATAATAATAATAATAATATTCTTTTATTAGTGTTCTTTTATTATTGCAATGCCACTGAACAATTGCATTACTGTTTTGCTAAAATTTCAGGAATCACAAAATTACCAAAGCCTGTAGCTGTGGTTCTCAATCTCCCCGTATTTCAGAATCACCTGGAAATATTTAAAAGTCAGTTGCCTAAGGCCCCTCCCTGACCCCTCCCCTCCCCTCCCCACTGCCCCAGAGATTCTGATTCAAATTGGTCTGAGGCTTCAACAACCTTTTAGAATGACTATGAGAAACACTGCAGGGAAATATCAGGCAATGATGAGATTCAAACACATCTCCTTATTGAGCAGAATACTGTGGAAGGGGTTCATTTTGCCTTTCTTTGCTTTATCGTCTAAGCTTTAATTACAAAATGTGGTTTGCTTAATGGTGTATCTTCATAGTATATTCTCCAAAGCACAAGTTTAAAAAAATTATTTAAAATAAGAAAAACATTTTAAAACAAAGAAGTATCATCAATGCCCTTTCTCTGAAATGTAAAATTCTTATGTCACTCTTTCCTTTTTGACAGCAATCATAACAGAAGTCTGCATTTTATTTAGGAAATGGTTCTCACTTTGGAGCATCTATTAAAATTTTAAAAATACATACATATTATGACCCAGCAGTTGCATTTCTAGGAATTTTTCTTGCAGAAATACTTGTACAGTGTATGAGGATTTTCACAGGAACGTTGAGTGCGATGGCAAAAACCCAAACTGAACAAGAATAACAACAATAAAACCCAAAATGACCATCATTGGGGCCATGATTAAATAAAACTTGGAACTCTACATGGAGGAACATGCGGATGGTAAAAATGAGTTACGTGGGGGCTGGGAGGGTAGCATAGTGGTTAAGTTCTCATGCTCCGTTTCCACAGCCCAGGTTGTCAGCTCTGGATCCCAGCACAGACCTAGCACTGCTGGTGGAGCCACGCAGTGCTGGCATCCCACGCAGAATAGAGGAAGATGGGCACAGATGTTAGCTCAGCAACACTCTTCCTCAAGCAAAAAGAGGAAGATTGGCAACAGACGTTAGCTCAGAGCCAACCTTTCTCACAGAAAAAAAAAATTGTGTTCCGTTATCTGAAAGGTGTACAGATATATATATATATATATATATATATATATTTGGTGAAGAACATTGTCCCTGAGCTAACATCCTCTGTTTTTTTATGTGGGACGCCAGTGCAGCATGGCTTGATGAGCGGTGTGCATGTTGGGACCCCTGTCACCCGCGGACCCTGGACCACTGAAGCTGAGCGGTGAACCCAAAGACTACGCCACCAGGCCTGCCCCCAGATATATTTTAAGTGAAAAAAATAAGGTGAAGAAAACTGTAAACAATATGGTCCGCCCCATCTGTCCCCTCCGTTTTGTCTTTTTGTAAAAGGAGATCACTGTGTGTGTGAGTGCGTGTCTGTGTGTAAAAAGGTTTACAACAGTCTGAAAAATAAAACACTCTCCCTTTTGCCGACGGGTTTTCTGGGCCGTGTGATAGAGCAGCGGGGTGAGGACGGGCGTCCCCTGTCTCACTCCACGACTGTCTTCAGCCAGCGGACGTGACCCAGGTAATTCAAAGCAACGGGGGAGAGAAGACCACCAGAAGGAGTCGCAGCAGCGCCCAGGCCTTCGCGGGACTCCCCGCTCCGCGAAGGGCAGGGCGCGCCGCGGGCCGCAGGGATGCGCAGAGCGTGGGTGGCCCCCTCCTGGTACCCGGTCCCGCTGGCCGTCTGTCCCTGCCGCTTGTCACGCCGAGCCAGGGTGCCCTCAGGACGCCCGGCCGCTGAAGCCGCGGCCCTGTCTCTGGTGGCCCGTGGGGAGCGTGTGTGCACTGAGTGTGCACGATGCCCAGGGCACGGCTGGGGCTGGAGCTGGGGCTGGGGCTGGGGCTGGGGCTGGCCTGCCTGAGTCGGGTCCCCGAGGCGAGGGGTGGCGGCTTCCGAAATTAAACTGCAGGGTCACCTCTCAAAGTTGGGCAGGCCTGCCCGCTGCCCTCCTTGATGGGGGTGACAGACACGAGTCCCCCCAGAGAACTAACAGGAAGCAGAGACTGGCCCTATCAGTCTGCGGTCTGCGGTCTCATTCTCATTCTGTCCCGCCGCCCAATCTCCCTACTTTCACGCAGCGCTCGCTGTGGGCCACGCACGGCGAGCACCTTATGTGTATTAGCTCAATTAATCTTACAACCACCTCTGAGTAGGTAATATTATCATTCCCGTTTTATAGATCAGGCAACTGAGGCACAGAAAGATTAAGGACTTTACTCAAAGTCATACAAATAGCGGCAAAGCCGGGATTTGAACCCAAGTGCTGATCACTGTGCTCCGTCCTCCTGTGTAGGCCAAACCCTTCCCACCTCCACCCACCCTCCCGTCTTTGAAGTTATAAAGCAGATGAAGACAAAAATGAAGCCCCACCAATGGATGTGTGGCTCCTTCCTGGAAGAGAAAAATGTCTTAGAATTTAAGGTTAATTAGATAATGATTTTAAAAATAAGATTTTAATGGAAGCAACCTGTAAAAATATGTCCAGGCACACGCATTTTCCTGAATTGTAAGTTGTCATTGTCTTTTGCTTTCATAATATTTTCCTTATGTTCCGCTAAAAACTGCCTCTCCACATTTGTGAGCATAATTTATGTAAGGGAAGCAGCGTAACATAGTAGTAAAAATAGGGACTTGAGCCAGACTCCCTGAGTTTGAATCTTGGCTTTGCTGCTCGTTAGCAGTGTGACCTCAGGCAAGTTACTTAACCTCTCTGTGCCTCAGTTTCCTCATCTGTAAATTTCTTCTTCTGTAAAATATTAATGCCTATCTCTTAGGGTTGTTATGACAATTGAATGAGTGATATTGTTAAGCACTCAGAACAGTGTCTGGCACATGGGAAGTGCTATACATGTATTTGTTAAATAATTAAAATAATTAAGAATAAAGTACTGTACAAGTAAACTATAGAATCTAACCCCCTGGTTTTTTTTTAAGAGGGAGGAAAGGATAAAGAAACTCGTTTTAATTGAACTTTTCCTCTGGCAGCTGACAAAAGCTAGTACCAAATACAGCATTTAGAATTTCAAGGTAAGTAACAATCTCCTTCTAATTCAAGCAGATGATCATGATTCTTAAGAAATGGATTCTGGGTCCACAGAGAGCTGGGCTTAATAACAAATGGGAAGCAGGCCCCGAAGACAGCACACTCAGCAAGCTACTTGGGCTTCTGGGGCGTGGGGCCCGGGGACTTCAGAATTTGACGCTGGCTCAGAGTTGTTAATGCGGCTATTAGCCTCGAGACTTTTCTGCTTTCACACCACACATGTCTGTGCTTTTCTATTTCAACTTTCTGCTCATTTCCTCTAAATCGAATACTTTAGGACCTTACCCCGTGTTTCTTTTGTGTTTCACACGCTTAGAGTTGGCATTACAGTTTTAGTGTCTTTAGGGCATTAAAATCTATATTTCACTGTTACAAAGAGGAGCACATCTTCAGATTTCTAGCTGAAGTTTGTTGCAGCCTTTCCCCTATTGATGTTTGCGGTCTCATTTTGCTCTAATTGTCCCCGGTGGTACAAGTGGGCGGGAACTCAGCCCTCACCAATGGATGCTGAGCTGCCACCACCTTTTCCTGCCTGGAAAATGGAATGGATCGTGGGGGCAAAGAGGAGCCCCTTTTTAACACTAGGCAGGGTTGGGGGCAAAACTTTAGTGTCTAACTTGTGGCTTTATCTACTGATTATTGCTACTGTCCCTGCCTCTGTGTGAGTAAGAGGCTCCTCGAGAGGCAAGAACAAGCAATGGCCACACGATCACAGTGAAGCCGCAAGCAGAGTTCGCAAAACCTTTTGGGAATCTCTCCAGCTGAAAAGGAGCTGTAAAATGTAAAACAGCCTCATTAATAATAATACTTTTATGATAATAAATGGAAACAAGTAAAATCAAGCTGCCAGTTCTCTGCTCTTTTCACTGGACTCCCCTAAACAGCTAGGCCGTGGCGTCCTTCGTCTCCTGTCTCTCATCTTGCATTCTCCAGCACATCCCTCTGCAATTGCCGTAAGCAAATCATTTACCCCCTAAGAATAATTCTGGGCGGGTGGTGTCAGTGCAGAGCTGTGGCTGTGAAGACCAGCCGTGCACAAACACCCGAAGGAGGGGACTTGCAAATATGAGGTGCTGTAGCGACATCAAATACTGCTGGTAACTGATAATAGCAATATACACGCAGAGCCCAAAGCGGGTAGGGAGCTGTATTTCAGAGTTCTAGGCAGAACGAGCCAGGCCAGGAGGAACGGGAGAGTTGGCGTTCTGAGCTCTGTCTGCGCAGCAGGGCCACACTCCTAAGCCCGGATTTCCTCTCCTGTGGGCATCCAGACAAGCTCCAGTGAGGGTGTTGACAGGTGGTTTACAGTCTTAGGTTTGGTTAGGTGCCAAAAACAGATTTAGCCTCATTTGGTGAGATTATTAAGTATATTAACTAAATTACAGTGGAAGATACAGAGAAAGCTGGTCCCGGAGAGAAGTGCTGCGGAGCAGACAGCGTGCTGTTCTCTCTCACCTCCAGCTCTGTTGAGGGCTTCCTTCATGAAATGCCCTCGAACGCTCAGGGGAGCAAGGCTGCCAGCTTTGGGGTGTCAGGAAGAGAGCAAGTGATTGAGAAGTTCAGAGCATGGCTGGGGCCGAATTCTGGCCTCACCACTTAATGGTTGTCAAAGCTGGAGAAAGTTATGTTACTTCCTTGTGCCTCAGTTCCCTCTCGGAAATACCTACCTCATAATTACATGGGAGACTTCAATGAATGACATGTGTAAGAATCTGAAACAGTGCCTGGCATTCCCTAAAGATTACGTGCTTCTCATACCCATCTTAAATAATCTGAGAGAAGGTTCGTAGTGCCCCAAATGGACACAACCTACTTTACCAGCTTAGAGGTGTGATATAAAACTGTGTCTCTTTTTACGATTCCAATTAAATGGCTTGAGGCTAAATGTCTGGCTTCCCTGGTTCCATCCTTCTGGGATGATCTTTAGGAGGCTTGGTGTCCTGAGGGTCTATCTTGCTGCTAGAGCTGGAGTTCAGGCAGGCATACCCTGTAAGAGTGAGAGCATGTTGTCACTGCCACCAGAAACTTGTCTCTGCTTGGGTTAAGGCATCACCAAATTGCAGACCTGGTGACACAGCAAAACCTGGGAAGTCAGAAGGCCTCCTGACCCATCGTTCCTGGGATGACATTATGACAGCATCTGAGCTAAGTGGCTGATGGCCCAAGCACCAGTGCAGGCCCTCTCCCAGGCTGGTTCTTCAAAGTGTGAGGAAAGACCATCCTCCACTCCTCATCAATGACTGGCCAGAGGAACCTCACATCAAAGTTGAGCAGGTGGCCCAACTTGACAGGCTTTCTTTTCACCCACACAGCCAATTCCCCAGAGTACAAGATAGGTTTAGAACCACTACCTCTTTGACCACCTGACTTCATACGGGGAAGGTCCCCAGACTCAGTCTCTTTCTGGTCACCATGCTGATTTTATTGTGGTAGTCTCCTTGACTTTGTCATTGACCCTTGATCGGGGCACCCCTGAGAGGTTTCAATAATTTTGAATTTCCCAGAGAATGGTTGGAGTGTCTCATCCTTTTACTTTAAGAAAACCTATGTCTCATCCAAATTTGCCTACTTCTGCCAGCCTGAATGTCAACAGTTTCTTTATCAAGAAAAAGTAAAGTTCTGCCTTACCAGAGACCTTGCTACAGTCTTATTTTAAAGTCATTGCTTTGCTTGATAATTGTTTTTATGGATTATCGGTAGTGAGGGAATGTTCTAAGAGCTATCAACAAAGTGTCAAGTAGAATGACTGAGCAGCACATATCATTTCCTTGTGACCTTTATTTGATTATGCATTTGAACAACTCTACTTTCTCAAGAGAAGGTAAAGAGGAAGAATATTTTTCAGGAAGAGGAAACATCTTTATCTACTACAAATATTTATTGAACACTACTACAGTATTTTGAGTCTATTTTAAGATAATTGGAATATTTTAAATGTTTCTCAGGAGAGGAAAATTCATATGGAGAAACATAGACATTATTCAATCTTCTTTGGATGGTTTGTTTTTACCAATGTCCAGAGCCATTTAAGCCATGTGCTAGAGTTTCAATTAGCTATGGCTGCACCATGAACCACCCCAAAACTTGGTGCCTCAAAACAGCAATTGTTGTATTATCTTTCACAACTTTATGGGTTGCCTGGGCTCAGTTGGGAGGTTCTTTTGCTCCACGTGGTATCAGCTGGGGCTGCTGTCATCTGGGGGCTCAACTGGGCTGTAATGTCCAAGATGCTTACTCATGACTAGCAGTGGGTGCTGGCAGTTGGTTGGGAGCTCAGTGGGACAGTCCACCAGAATGCCCTGGTTTCCCTCCACGTGGCCTCTCCGTGGGTCTTGGGCTCCTCACAGCATGGTACCTGGATTCCAAGAGGGAATATTCCAAGGGAACAAGCCCCAGTTTGCAAGTGCTTACTAAGCCTCTGTTGTATCTGGCTTGCTAAAGTCCCACTAGCCAGAGCCATTCACATGGCCAAGCCCAGAATGTGGTTGGCGACTACAGGAGTGTATAAATACTGGAGGGTCATACTGAGGTTCACTGAAGTCACAGCTGACTACACCCAGAAACTCTTTTGAATTCTAAGAGACCAAAGTGGCAGTCCCAGAATGTTGGAGCTGCTGGGGACCTTAGAGACTTTACAGTTGAGCTTCCTTGTTTTACATATGAAGAGACAGAAACTAGAGAAAGTGATTTGCTTACTCAAAGTGACAACCCAGGGCTGGGCTGTTCATTGTAAATATGATTTTGACCTACTCCGGGCAGGCCCAGCCTCTAGCCTCATAGAGCTCACAGTCTAGAGGGCGAGCCTGTAGTTTAGCTCTCCTAACGCCCAATGCTGCACGTGATCATGGTACTTCTCTGCCTTCCCATTGTTAATTAAGTATGTAATGACTATATTAAAGTTAGTTTCAGGTTCTAATTTATGACACAGTAGTTATATTTTAATGTACACTTTATGGTACATTGGAGTCCCCGAATAATCAGTGTGTACTCGCTCTAATCCCGCCTGGTTTATAATACTTGAAGAAAATTTTATTATTTTAAACAATTATAAGGATTTATAGTTCTCAAATGTTTGCTTTTGTGAAATATTTTTGTTCATGTCTACTATTTACATGAAGCCAAGTCCTTTGTCAGGAATACAGCCTCTAATTACAACATTGTTCCTGTGGGAAAATGTAATTTGCTTTTCAGTGATCCGCTTTATGACATGGGCTCCAGGAATGTGCTGTTCTGCAATAAAAAGCAAGTAGAGACTGCATACTCTTGTAACTTCTAGCCCATGGCCTGGCACGGTAGAACCAATGTCGTTAAAGTAGTTCTAATTTTTTGTTGACTTGTGAAATCTGAGCTAGGAGATCACGACGGATTTCACTGAGATGGAGTGAGAGGGGCTAGATAAGGAGGCAAAACAGCGAAGCAAAGAGCAGAAGACGGTTTCTCTGCAGTCACCCCATCAGCAACCAAGGCCTGTCTGTTGTTCACAGCGTCCCTCACTTTGGTTCTTCCTTTCCAGGAATAAAATGGCGGTTACAGTAACGAGTGGCCAATGCAGCGAGAGGGGACCTTCTGGGGTGCTGTGGGATGACAAGGCAGGCTCTGGGTGGTCCTGAAAGGCAGCCCGTTGGAAAGGGAACACCCTTACTCAGAGCCCAGTCCTGCCGCCTCTGAGGGGACTTTCCTCATTGCTTTGCTCAGGGATAATGTACAGTGACTTCCATTTAATGTTTGCTCGCAGAGGACAAGTGTTAACTGAGGCAGAATATTTTCGGCGGTGAGATTTCTAACCATGGGCTACCGCACCAGAGACCCAGTCAGCTGTTCTGTTCCTCACGGATGCTCCAATCTTCTTGACTTTGGCTTCCGGAAGCTCCTGCTCCATCTCTGTTTCTGATACTCTTTACCACTTGGCCCAGAGCATAGCCTAGATCATGCCTCATGATTAAAAACAAATACTCCATTGAAAAGTAAGGGTTAGAAGAAGAAATTATAATACAGACTCCCCCACCCCTTAGCTTTGAATGCTAGATATGAATTCTTCTGCAGTCCAGAGACCAAGGCCTCCCACAGGATAACACACTGGGTCTCTCCTCAGTTCTTGGCCTGCCACCTTTTTTCAAGGGCCTGATTATCTCCCTTCACAAAGACAGACCTCTGCTGTCTCCCCTCTCTGAAGTTCAGGCCACACATATGAGCCCCCAAAAGACATGGCTGAAGAGGATCCACATTCCTCCTCATACCTGGTCTCCACTAGCCCCTCCCACAGAAACGTAATCTGTTGTGATAAATTCTACCCACAATAAAAACAATCTTCTGTACAGTAGAGCCGAATCTTTCCTGGGGATTAAGTTCTAAAGTTACTGTGTAAGGCAGAATTTGTGTAAGAAATTAACTTTGGAGACCACTAGAGGAGAGCCGCATTGTAGGTGGACGCACTTTTCTCTGTAAGCCTAGTAGAGGCCACGATTTCCTCAGCAGAACACCAGAGGAAGTAGCTGGTCTGGGTTTAAGGTTTATTTTAACTTCAGAATCCCATTTTCCGTGGTGAGATGCTCATACTGCTTAAGGCACAGGGGCTGAAAACCGTGGAGAGAAAAGGCGAATCGCAGTTCCTACCTGCTCCTGAGGCAGAAGTGTCCACGCTTTCTAGCTAGTTTTTCTCTCTCTCCCTGTGTCCTTTTCTCTCCCCGTTCCTCTCTAGGTGTCTGTGGGTAGAATCCTGGGAATTTCGTGCAAGCCTGATGGGATGGCCTTAAGGTTATCGTGCAAAGCAGTTTAGCATGTCATTGTGAAGGAACACTTTCAGAAATGGTGTATTTAGATTTATCTTTGTAGGACCAAAAGCTCATTAAAGTGCTCTGTTTCTCCCTCCAAAACTCAAAAGCAATACACTTTCAAAGGTACATTCAAGCCATTGTCTGTAGAGAAAGAGACTTTGCTGGCAGCTTTGAAATACGGCCCCTTTACTCACTCCAGCTTTTGGCCCCAGAGATGCAGGCGGAGATGAGCTATCCCACCTAGATCCCTACTTACAGCGCCCCCACCCCCTCCCTGCCCCCACTGTTTCCACTAGGAAACTCTGACCCTTCTCTTCATTCTACCCCAAATGTGCCTCATGCGAACCTGGCTGTGAGCCTTTGTGCAGGCCGTTTGACCTGTCTGGAATCCTCTCCTGTCTAATCCCTCATCCCTTCACTCCACCTCCGCTGGCCCTTCCCAACCTTCCACCCCCAGATCAGGACACCAGAGCCACTTGACCGTAATCTTTAGTGCTCTCTCTCCCTCTTGGTTGTTGTACCACAAGGTATCTTTATGTTCAGCAAACATTCATTAAGTGTGTCCTATGTATGTGCCAGGCACTGTTCTGAGAATTATTGATATAGTAATACATTTATTCCTCACAATAAGCTTATAAGGTAGGTGCTATTCTTATCCCCATTTCACAGATGAGGAAACTGAGGCATAGAGAGGTTAAGTAACTTGCCCAAGGACACATGGTTAGTCAGTGACAGAGCCGGGCTTCAGACCCAGAAAATGTGATGCCCATGCCTGCACCCCCAATCCCTGGGTTATAATACCATCTCCCATTTGGTATTTAGATATGGGCTCTGTCTCCAGTCATCTTTTTATATGGGCGTGCCTTCTCGCTCACTTTGTTTATAACCCCTCCAGGGCAGGCATCATATTTTTTCCCACAGCCCTGAGGATTGTGCCTTGCATTGAATAGGACCTCAGGAAATATTTGTTGGATGATAAAATGACAAACCCCAAAATATAGATCCTTATAAGTTATATGATTCTCTGGATGCGTTTTGGGTTTACTAAAAGACCTCCCATTGTCTCTCATGGACATAGCAATAACAGTTAACAAAATACTGGAATATGATTTGATTCTCAAGACACTCCTATGATGTGGAGGGAGCAGATATTGTGCCTATTTAACAGCTGGGAAAACTGAGACAGACACAAAGAAGTCGACTTTCCTCCGTCACATTCAGTGGGGAGCTGAACCCGGGGACCAGAGGCGCTTGACATCTAGTCCCCTAAGATTGCTCTTCAGATTTTGCTCCAGTCTAGCTCAATCTAGTGCAAGCCATGGTCTGGCTCTGGGTTTGTCCATTAATGAAACCAGAATGTTCTATTATAAAATGGATACAAATAGCAGCATTGAAAGCGTTGAGGCAGGTCGAGGTGGGGGAAGGACACATTCCCTTCACACACTGGACTCCGTCTAAGAGGAGGACAATGCCCTCATCATGATCATGGGAACAGATGTAAATTGATGCCGTGCTAATCAGTGGTGTCTTCATCCGTTGTCAAACGTCAGCTGGTGGGAAACAGGTAAATACCAGAACAGGTAGGAAACAATTTTAGAGAAAGAAAAAAAATGAGTCAGTTACAGGGAGGTTTCCAGGATCAGAGAATTTTTTTTACTTTGGAGGGAAAAGGTAAAAAGAGGAAATATTTGATCTAACAAGTGAAAATTCAGATCAAAGCCACAATTTGAGTTGGCAGACCTCGCTTGGAAACTCCTTTTGTTTATAATGTAGGTTTTTCCCCTTTATGAAGCAGATGCTTATACAAGCATTACCAGTGTTGTCAATAATACTGTAACATTTGCCTTCCATCCCTTTGTTGCTCAGGGAACGTGTCGGGTTTCGGCACATTTAGCTTTGCCATTTACTTCACAAATCGCAGCTGTGTAGTGCTACAATAAAGTCGATTTTACTGAGAATCAAAATTGAAGAAAAAAATTCTCCTAACAACCTTTCCAGTCATCATGGGCCTGAAATACTTTGGAGTGGGTTTTTTCGTTTTTTTTTTTAAACAACTTGGTTTCACTACAATGATGCTTCACTAAGAATCTTCCCGCAAATTTAATTCAAAAGGGAAGGCTTTGTTGTTATTAAACACAATGGCAGTTTGTACATCTCTACATCATTATGTTGCTTCTCATTATGGTAATTCATTTGCTTCTGCTTTGTATGGATATCAAATAAAAATCACTCTCGCTCCTGGCAAGTGATTGCCATTATGGAGACACTCTGGGAGCCCAGCTAAGCAGCGCTTGGTGTCATAGCAAACACAATTAGCAAAACGGCATCCAGAGTGGCTTTATGGAGCTGCCCTGTGGCGAGTCTCTGTGTTTTCTATTTAGCAGGGCCGTAGGTGACGAGGCTTTGCCGGCTGCCTTCTCTCTTTTCATCTTTGTACCGTTTTCTATTCAAGAGGAACAGTGTGAGGACTTGGTATGAATTTTCCTTTCTCTTTTTCTCTGATGGGCTCTTCCTCAGCACGTGCTGGCTCGGAGAGCCCTGGGTTGTTCTGCCTTCCTAGGAGCCCATGTTTCTCTAAAGGAGGGTCAATGACAGCATCACCAAATATCCACTCTGAGATCACTGTGGATTTCTTTTTGTTTCTTTTTTGTTGTTGCTCTCTATTGACACTTGTCAACTGTTTGAGAGGTACTGAGTTTTGTATGAAGTTAAATAAAACTTTAAAGGTTGTTATTAATTACTTCTATACTTAAAAAGAAAACAATTTACACCCTCCTGCAGTGGACAAATTTGAGGTGGGGCCTCAACTCTGGCTTAGGTACCTCAGCCAATGATTAGCCTAGGTGGGATTGACGGCACCTGCTGCCTCTTTGACATGAAAGACAGACGTGGTTCTTGGCTGAGCTGGGAGAAGAAAGAGGGTCTGGGTTGGAGCTAAAATGCTCTAAAAGGTGACCAATGCATCATTGGTCAGAATTAATCAGGGACTCAAATTTCTCTCCAAGTGATCCATTTTTTTCTTTTTTGAGGAAGATCAGCCCCGAGCTAACATCTGCTGCCAATCCTCTTCTTTTTGCTGAGGAAGACTGGCCCTGAGCTAACATCCGTTCCTATCTTCCTCTACTTTCTATGTGGGAGGCCTGCCACAGCATGTCTTGCCAAGCAGTGCCATGTCCACACCTGGGATCTGAACCGGCCAACTCCAGGCAGCCGAAGCAGAATGTGTGCACTTAACCAATGTACCACCAGGCAGACCCTCCAAGTGATTCATTTAAGCGTGGACTTGAGATACAATTCTGGCCAATAAGACTTAAGGGGAAGTCTGCTGGGGGACTTCTGGAACAATTTTCCTTTCTTATTAAAAGAAAGACATGTTAAGAGAAACTGTTCTTTTCCTGCTTCTGTGTGAGTGCAGCTGTGTGAGGATGTGATGCCTGGAGCTGTAGCAGCAATCTTGTGACCGTTACAGTCAACCATAAGGACAATAATTAACATGCTGAGCGAGACCAAATGGAAAGGTAGAAATAATCTGAGTTTTTGATGAGTTGTTGAGTCACTGAACTAGCCTACCCTGAACTTCTTTTTGATGAGATAATAAATTTCTTATCATTTAAGGCATTCTTAGTCAGATTTTCTCCTATTAGTAGCCAAAAACACCATGACTGATACACTACTACTTTACTTTGTACTTTTAGAAATGGTCTTACAGGAAGGGGCTGTAATTATTTTTAAAAGTCTAGCTCCTTGATCAGATGGCAGTTTCTTGAGCTTTATTCATTTTGTAGCCCCTGGTGCCTAGCACAGAACCTGTTAGGTACAGGTGCTCAACAAATGTTCATTGGATGAGCACTAGATATGAGGGATGCTCATCCTCAGGCAATCCAGGCTCACTGGCTGAGCATTGCTCTGTATTTTAACCCAGACCTGTCAAAAAAGGAAGAAAAGTCAATTGAAATTTCTCTTGTACCTAAATGTTGAAGTCAGATGCCATCTTCTTTCTGTGCTATCTTTTCTGCTGAAACTGGTCAATGTTTCTCTAGATGAGCTATACCCATGAACATTTTCCTTTTGGGTCTTCTTCAGAAAATACATTCCTGAAAAGTCATTCATAAATATAAGAGTGTAAATATGTTTTACTTATGATTCGGTCAATATCTAAAGGAATCTCATGTGTCCCACCCTCTCCCCACCGAAAGCAAAAAAAAAAAAATGCAAAGACAGGGAAATCTGAATAATCGTTCTCTAATTTATCAGAATTCCTAAAATTTGCATGTGTATATACAAGAAACTCATTTTTATACAGAACTCAAATAATTAAGTCAGTACCCTTTTTGGGGGCCTGTATTTTATTTTTATGAAGAGAGAAAAATGACAAGTAGCTAAATTATCATGAAACTGGTTTTTAAAAAAACCTTCCAGGCTTCATAGGATATGTGCACATTCAGCTCAATCTTCCAAGTTTTCATAACTACAGTACAGGCCAACTTTTAGGTTAGTGATGCATCTTTTTTAAATTGAAAGAGTGTTTAGAACAGTGGGTGCTCCCAGGCTGACCCTTACAAAGCACAGCCTGGCCGCGGGGAAGCACAGGAAAGCACAGGGGCGGCAACTGACAGACCCAGGCCTTGCAAACCTGTGCCCAGTGTCAGTGTCGTCAGCGGCCTGGTCGCCAAGGGAAGCCCTTTCCCTCTCTGCTCCTACCTCTTGGGATTTTCTTTAAAACTAAGAAAAGCTTCTTATTTTGTTATTTTAAAAGGTTTTATTATGCATTTTTATTTTGATCTCCCCTTGGGATTGAATTTCCCTTTCCAGAGTCGCCGGCCCCTCTCTTGCTTCCTGTCTCCCCCCTGCGCTGGGATGGGACCGGGTTTGGGGCAGAAACACAAGCAGAGCAGAGTAGGGATGACGGTAAGCCATGTCGCCTCTGCCCCTGGGCTCCCTGTGGCCGGGCTGGAGCCTCTGCATCTGTGCTCCTGCCCTCCCATCCTCCCACGAGAGCTCTTCTTCCTCCACGTTTCTTCTCCTGGCCTCTCTCTCTCTCAGGTCCACTCTCTGTTTCATCTCCTCCAACTTGCACTGTACCCGTACCTTGTACGTGTTTCTCTGAAAGGCAGGAGAAGCTCCTCCCCATCCCACAATCAGAACATCAGTCAGGTTCCATGGGTCACAGTGGTGGGGTGGAGCTGGTCCTTCCTGTGTCTGCTGGTTCCCTTGCAATCTCTTCTCTAGCGTGTGAATGGAGGAATGGAGATTCTGCTGAACGTGGATCCCTGTGGGGCTCAGGGCCACAGTGTTGTGCCATTTGTGCTCTGCATAAATGCCTTGGACTAAGGGAGTGAGTGGAGGCTAAAATCTAGCCCATAATCTGCTCACAAGCTATGAACCCTCGCATATGTCTGCTGGAAGAAGGGGTGCCTTATTCATCCAATGAAAACACCTTTTTCAGCTGGCTCAGCTATCTGTGAAAAAGCAATGTGTCTTTTTCTAGTCTGCACAAAGGCTCTGGAATGGCTGGCAGAGTCCCTGGCACCAATACTGTGAATGAGAGACCTGGCCTAGGAATGCACGAGAGGGGCTGATGTCCTCCAGTCCTGTCTCTGCCAGAGCCTCTGCCAGGGCTTTTCAGGCCAACACAATGCACACTATGAAAGGTGTATAACATGTTCTTCTTTTAAAGGCCATGTAGATCTCAAAACCCAGCACAGTGTGGGAGGAGGAGAGGTGGTAACTTAATCTGAACTTATGTACCATGCAATGGAAGGACCCATAGACTGAGGCCTTGGGATGCTCTCCCCAGCTCTCCCTCCCTTTCCACACAGCTCTCTCTCTGTAATTCCTAGTTCAGTGCCTTCAGCCCCTTCCTGGGTCAATTTTACCCTCCTTCCACAGAGGACGAGAAGTTTTAGGCCTGTCCTCTTAGGCATCTCTTGTGTCTCACAGTTGAGAGCCTGAGCCTTTGGTTGGATGAAAATGGCGTCTCCTCTTCATTTGGCCATTGTCAATTGCCCAGGGTTGGGATGTTGGCTCCTGTTCCATGAATTGAGGGTGCTCTATTTCTGGTTTAGTTTTCCCATGAGCAAGAGCTTCCTCATTAGTTGTCCTAAGAATCCAGCCCAAGTGGTCAAGCCTAGCATTGGTGTTTTTGATGTCAACACTGTTTAGTCTCATATAAAGAAAGCATATTTTTTTTGTTTGCATTACTCTGACCTTTTTCATTTTAAAACCATAACCCCTGGCCTTATTGTGCTAAAGAACATTTGACATTTCTGTGGCTAATTTAACAAAGGTCACCATACTATGTCTAAATGGCTTTCTCTTTCCCATTCAATGGCACCAATACTGATTACATTATTTATTGATTCAAACCTTCCCTTAACTTCAATAGAAGGTCAACATAGGTCTACTTTGTTAAGTCATACTGGCATCTATTTTTTTAACCCCAATATGTAAATGAAGGTGAAACGTTGGACTGGCGTAGGAGAGAACCTGTTTATCCTTGACATTCCCTTACCTTCACTGGTAGGAAAACATTTGAGACACGTTGTGCATTTCCAAGGGAGAGTAGACTGGTGCGGAGGAACACTGGGAGTGACTTAGGCCCTGCAGTGCAGAGGACACAGAGATGTGACAGCCATTTATCCACCCCGTCTCCTCCCATCCTAATCCTCTCCACTTCATTCCCTTTCCTTCGTTCGCTTTCCTCTCTAACCTGCTCCTGGTCTTTTTCTTTTCCCTTCTCTTTTTATTCATTATCACCAGAAATTCTCAGAAGCCAGGTGAAGAGCAGGATACAGGGCTTTTGAGATGGCCCTTGAATGTTCTGCAATGGAATTGGGAGGGGAAGATGGAGAGTAGGGACCCCCTAGCAGCACCGTGAAAGGGTATGTCTTACTCTCTTTAGCGCCCTGCCTGGGGCCAGCCTTTATACACGAGGAGTGCAGATAAGCCAAGCCAGATGGTTAGGAACTGCCTCGACTGTATGACAACAACTGATATTGTTGATGGGGTGCTACATTTGTTCCTCCCTTCCCACGCCTTTCCCCTTTCTGATCTAATCACTCACTAAATTCAGTTGATGATACCTCCTAAAATCACCCATTCTCCTCCTAAGGCCCTTAATTCTTAAAAGCAAGCAAGTCAGCTTTCTTAATGTGGGTTCTCCATCAAAGCAAAACCCTAGAGTGAAGTTATAGATGCCAGAAACAACAACAGGGGAGTAGGAGGAAGGAAAGAGGGCAGGACAAAGAGCTGATATAAGCGTGTGTTACTGAGATTGCCGTGGGGGGCGATGGGACACAAGTCCTCTGAGAGGCAGATAGAAGGCCTCCTAGAGCTGTCCACCTGCAGGATGGGCCATTGGGGCAGTTATCCACCAGCTCCTTCTCCTATTTGCCGAAGATTGTCTCCAGCGATGTTAACCCCAGCTCGCGTGTGTTATGTGGCTGAACAGGCTCCAGGGGCATGGGAGAAGGTCCTGAGGCAGAAAGAGGAAAGATGTGCAGCACAGTGAGGTGGCATGTTGCCACGGTGCGGTGAGTCTGGCTCCCATGGGAAACGTCCACCATGGCTGTGGCTGAAATCAGAAATGGGCAGGTGGAACTTGGCATAGAGCATCAGAGGTGTCTGCTGCACGACCAACAGAGTAAAAGTCGGGGGTCTTAAGGTTTGTCTTCAACCTTGGCCTGAAATGCATCCTCGCTAACCATGAGGTGACAAAGAAAATGTATGGTCTGTTATTGCTTGTCTCTCAGTCTCTCCTCATGCTTTGCCGGAAGTTTCCTAATCAACTATTATTTCGACCGTAGTTGATTTCCATTTCCAAAATCAAAATTAAAAAGTAATTAAGGAATAAAAATATTACAAAATAAGCTTTAGAATGCAACCATACATTTTACTTTCCATGAGGCTACTTTATAAATTATTTAGAAGAGTGAAATAAAACAAAACAACACTATCTCAAAGGGGAGTTAATTTTAAAGATGTAATTAAGTATTACGACTGTGTAAGGAGAAAGGTTTAGGTTTGCCGGTGTGATAAAGGAGGGAGATGGGGGACTCAATTATCCTGAGAAGGTGAGACCAAGGTGAGGGTCATGTCAATGGGAAGTGGTGAATCCTCAAACTCCTCTAAATCATAGACTTTGACATCTGAGTCTTAACTTCTATCATGAGGCCAGAGGAGCCGCCCTGTGTGGATCTTCTGAGAAGGACAAGTGCTAAGGGGAGAGCTGCGGCTGGTGATTGGAGAGATAGAGAGCTTTCTGTTTAATAAGCAAGAAGAGGAGAGAGAGAGATTTGAAGACAGTTTTTCTATTTGAAGATCATGCAATTCTTGGCAGCCCCCATGCAGTTTTTCCCACCCTTTTGAGTTTTCAGGCTCTTCTGTGTCAGAGGCAGGGATCTGCCTAAGCTGTGAAGAAGGAAGTGTCCAGCAGGTGATTCTGAACACTGGAGAGCAGTTGCAACCTGAGGCTTCGTGCCACCGAGAGAGCTGCGGTGCCCGTGTAGAGCTAAGGCTGTTTCTTTTTTGGTTATTTTGAAACATTATTTGCAAATTGTAAAAATGAGTACAGATTCCTATAAAGCAGTCTTCCGGAAAAAAATATTTAACAGGAATTTAAATTTCCATGTGCACGTGGTTTGTACCTGTTACACCCATTCATTTCTCTCGCTCCAACTGCATCTCCAATCTCCACTTATTTTTGCTGCCACCACACTAGTTCAGGCCGTCACCAGCTCGTCCCTGGATTACCGCCTCTAGTCTTTCCCCTCAAACTTTTTTCTCTCATGTCTTTTACAGAGATCTTTCTAAGAAGAATATTGTATCATGGCTTAAACTCCTTCAAGCTCTCGTGGTTGCTCTTAAGATGAATTCCAAACTCTTTAATGTGAAATAATTCTTAAGATCAGGAGGGCAGGACGGTATGCCTTCGAACCCAGCACACTGACTGAAATAGCAGGAGCTCTAGGGCAATTCTCTCACAGGAAGTGACTCAAGGAATCAGGCCATTTATATCTGGAAAACTTAATTCTGTGACCACTGTGGCAGGGGAAAAGAGAGACGGAGGGTTGTACAAGGACTTTTCACTGTCTCATCCAAGAAGACCACACTTGTATCCCATTGGCCAGACTGGATGTATGGTTCCAGCCCACCTACAAGCGACTCTGAGAAATGTCATCTTCTCGCGTGCCCAGGAACAGGAAAATGAAATGGAATTTGGAGACTATGTGGCATTGTATCTGCCACAGAGTTAATGAAGAATGAACAACCCAGACTTTGGGAAATGTGCTGTCTGTTCTGTGATAGCCCTGTCTGGGGCCTGGAGGTCAGATTGCAACCTGTGAGTGAGTGTGAATGATTCCGCTGAAGGTCCTGGCTGTTTCCACTCTCAGTCATGCCGGTGGAAGAAAAATGGGCCTTGAATTTTGGGAGGAAAGGACCATTTTCACTATCTGGGCCAGAGGATTAGGAGCCCGTGACTATGGGGTAAAGCAGTGTAGAGATTCCCATCAAAGGTGGTGGAAAGCAGAGTGCAAGAAGAGTCCCTCTCACCATTACACTGGAGTCACCTGAGAGTAAGGCAGGGACTCTGGAGTTGGCTTTAGGGTTTGTGAGCTCTTGGAGTGACAACCACAGTGGAAGAGTAGATCATTCTCAGTACCCACTTCTATACATGCCAAACTTCCACTATATCTTTGGCCAACACCACTGACTGGTCTTAGCTGCATCTTTAAGGCAATCGGAGAGAACAGTGTCCATGCTTAGATCAAGTCTGCACGGTGAGCAGTTTGGGGGAGTCCATTCTGTGAAGACACAAGGAGACATGAACGCTCTGGTGTTGTAGGGTTGGGAGGGAATAGTGGGAAAAAGGACAAATAACCCCTAGGCCCGGTTTGTAAAACATATACAAATGGTCAATAGAGTCCCAGAAGTTACTGGGACTGGAGGAAGACCCACAGAAAGTTCTGACTTTCTTTTATTGTGGGCACTTGAGAGCCTAGAGTCACCATGGTTAGGACATGAAAAGAAATATGACCTTACTTTGTAACTTAGTTGGTGAAGCATGACATTTAAGTTTCAAGTAGAGTGAACATTAGAAAAATGCTTCATAACCCGCTCTGACATACATTAGTCTGGACTTTTCTCTTCTGATAATAGAAATTACACTCAGCAAAAGAGATGGAAAAGCACTTTGCAAGAAAAGTTAAATAATGTTATTCATCCTGTTAATGATCAATAGTAACCATAACAGTAGCAACAATAGCACTCTTAACCGCGGCAATAACAAACACTGCAAATTTGTTTGTACTTGGTATTTTCTGGAGGCCCACTTCTCTTATTTTAATCTTCGGTTTGCTTTTAAAATTATCCAACTCATTTCCGTGTCAACTTTAGTTGCCTCATTCATCAACTTGGAATGCCTGTAGCCTTGGACAAAAGTGTCATTCGACATGTTTGATGTATTCAGCTCTGCATCAGTAATCTATTTGCAAAATTGTCCAATTTGAAAGTGACACATTTGATTCACTTGACTTTCCTTTTTCTAGCACAGTAAAATCTGAAGGAATTCAAGAGGCGCTGGGTACTAGTTACCAAGGAGAAAGGACAATGAAGGCATGTGCAAAGTCCTCCAGAGAAAATTGTTGTGTGTCATTAGTAGTTGAACAGAATGAAGAGCCCTTTTAAGTTGAACTTCTTCCAACAAAAGGCAATGCCATCTGGAAGGGGATGGGGTCTTTTGAAGTTTTTTTTTGTTTGAGGAAGATTAGCCCTGAGCTAACATCTGCATGCCCATCTTCCTCCACTTTATATGTGGGACGCCTACCACAGCATGGCTTTTGCCAAGTGGTGCCATGTCCGCACCCGGGATCCGAACCAGCGAACCCTGGGCCACCGAGAAGCGGAATGTGCAAGCTTAACCGCTGTGCCACCCGGCCAGCCCCTCTTTTGAAGTTTTTGATGTTAACTGATTGATTTAGATTTTTCAACTTTTTAGCATAATTTATTCTAATTATTTAAGTATGCGTATTCATACAGAAAATTTGAGTATATTTAATATGAAATATAGAAAAACAAAAAGAGAAAAATAATTACCCATAATTCTGCCACAAAAGAGAGCTGTTATTCTTATTTTGTTATAATTCCCTCCACTCTTTTTGCAGTGTGCATATAAATTATTATATTTTTATAAAAAGAAAATAATTTTTACTTAAAATGGAAATCCTTATGCCAAGAATCATGATTACAGGTTGATCTCACACTGTAAGTTCATGACTTAATTTTTGTTGGGTCCCCATTACATCTCTGTAGGGTGAAGAATTACCAAACATAAAGAGACCCAAAGAGCTTACATACTATGATCTGAGTAAGGAGTCGAGGCAGAGAAAGGTTCAATTAAATTGAGGAGTACTTACTTATTGAGAAACTGGGATGTGATCAGCACTGCATAGGGTAACAAAGCTGTGGACACGAGGCAGTAAAAACCTGGATCCTGCCTTCAAGGCCTTTACAGGCTCATGGAAGACAAGGGACCTGACTTACACACAATACAATAAGTAAAGATCCTAACTACTGCTGCAAACAATAAGTACGTCAGGAGTTTGGAGGAGGGAGCAATCATCGCGGGCTGAGGCCGTAAAGAGCATTTATGGGAAAGGTAATCACCTTTTCAGCTGATTCTCTTAGGATGGAAGGGATTTGGAAAGAAAACAGTGAGTAAGGTGACAGAGAACCTCAGCCAAAGGCCCTTGAGCAGCCTAACAGGAGCTGTGGGCCAGGAGGATGGAGGGAGAACAAACGTTAGTGGGTATGAGGGTAGCCTAAGGGAGAAGAGAAGATTCCGTCAGTGTAGTCCAAGGCCAATGCTTCTTCTTTGTTGTCCATTCCTGAGTTCCAAAGGAATCGGTTTCTATTTTGAACCTGGATCCCAGCAGTTTTAATGAGTGACCCTTTGTTTGTAACATGGTCTTATTTCTTAAAAGAAACAAAATTATTTTCTTCCAGAATAGTTCATGGACTTACTAAGACCCACAAGAAACTACAAGGATCACTGTAATCTCGTCTCACAATTTAATTCTGAACTTGCAATATTTTGTCTCTATTCTTATATAAGTTAATTCCAGTGAAAGGAACACCTAGTAATACTCAATGTTCAGAAATTCCATTTTTTTGAAATAATCCATGAGAGAGACTCATACCAATGCAAACTCATAGCAGTGTGCTTAGAACACGTTACTGGAACAAACCCGTAACTAAGAACATAGATGTCAGATTCTGCCACTGTCCAGCTGTGTGACCTTGGATAAGTTACATAATGTCTTGGAGCTTCAGTTTCCTCATCTGCACCACAGGGAAAAGGATTCGCACTGCATGGGCTTATTGTGAGGATTAAATGAAATATCTATGTGGAAAAATTTCTGGCATAAGAAACATGCTGAATCAATGGTAGCAACTACTATTATAGACAAAGACTATAGAGATGACTTCTTCACAGCTTGCTACTGGATTACTTAAGCATTAGAACTGACTGGAAAGTGAAGCAATTTGAATGTGCTGCAAACTCTGCTACAGCAGTGTTTCAAAATGGCGCTTGGGCCAATGTAAACAACTATAGTGGTGTAAACTCTTAATGAGTAAGCATTAAGCTCTTGAACTTAAACACCCTGAATTCATAACCTATTAGATGGTCAAGGAAACTCAACCACCCAAAGCATTTTTATCTTTTAGCATGAGAAAGGTTTACTCCTCATTTTCAGTACTACAATAGGAAGACATTCTGAGGTTATACACTAAGGAGAATATAAAGCATCTGTCTGTGTTGCAGATAAAGAGAAGACAAAAGATGTATCTATTAGATCCTGCATGAGCCATTAGGAAATTTAGAAGCTCAACCAGTGTTATTGCCCAGATGAAAGACCAGTCCACCAACACAGAGGGAGACTGCAAAATTTTGAATATTTTCTTGCCTCTGTGCCTTTGCACATGCTCTTCTATTTGCCTGGATACAATCTGTATCACCACCACTTCCTGCTCAAAACTTTGCCTAACTCCTGTTTATCCTTCAAGTGGTCTTCTCTGGTCCTCTCAAACCTTGCTTTAGAGGACTCTCCTATGTGTCTTCACAGGATTTTATTCTTTAATTAATGTTACCCTTTTCACATTTGTGGAGGCTAAATAGTGGTGATGTGGCTGAATCATACAAACTGTTTATACATTTATACTATAAATATTTGGTATAAATATGCTTTTAGCTACCAGAAGGATTCTCCTCTCCCCAAAGTCCCGGGTGCCTCTAGCTTTTATTAAATGTAACTTCTGCAGCTCAAAAATAGGTAAGATGAAAATGTTCCAGGCAGTTTCATCAAGCCTTATTCCCAGTCCTTCAGAAGACAGCTTTTGAGTCCGACAGCAGTATACGTTCCAGATGGTCTGTATAATTCAAGTAAATCATGCACGTCATATAACAAAACCTAAAAAGTGTATTTGAAAATGTGTTTTATGGACCTTACCCAGAAACCCTTTGGTCAGATGAAATCTGATGACTTGGATTCTCTTACTCTACTGGTGGTTAAATGATGCCCACTTACCACCTACTGCAGAGAGTGGGAGGGGCATTTCCACGATGTTCTGGGAGGCAGTTGCCTGTTTGTGAATCTGCCCTCCTGTGGCAGGGTCCCATGAAGACAAGGCCCACACCTTGCTCTCCTGTATCCTCTGGGCCCCGTACAATGCCTATCACATAGTGGGTGCTCACAAATATTTGTTGAGTGAAAGAATGAAGGACTCATCTGTAAGGCCCTGGGTGGTCCTTTCAACCGGAGCCCAAATTATTAGAAACCAAAAGCTGGCTTCCTCCTCTTTAAGGTTAGGAAAGACTTAGCCTCCAGGACATTATCATCGCTCAATTGCTTCTTCAGGGAAGGGAGGACATCTGTCTGCCCTATCCAGAAGAGTGGGTCAAAAAACTCCTTTTAATACTGCAGAGAAAAAACAAAAGAGGAAGATTGGCAACAAATGTTAGCTCAGGGTCAATCTTCCTCACCAAAAAAGCACAAAAAGAAAAAAAAAGAATCATTGCTCCAGAACCTTCCTTAAAATGGGCTCAGAGGGATCCCTTTTGATACTGTCACCAGGTAAAAAGCAGTAATATGCTACTGTTGGAATATTTCATTTTCCTCTATGGATCAGTGCCATTTTGGTGGCAGGTGATGCTGTCTTTGCCAAAGAGAGGTCTGGTGGATATAAGTCACCTTTCTTCTTAATTTTACAATAGCGATCAATGGCCTGCTTACCTGTCCTGCCCTACCTACCCCTTTCTATCAAGTTCTCTACTCAAAATTGAGAGTTAGGATTCTGGTTTTATTGCATAGAAGTCTTGTGCCTTAGCAACTTGCCCGCCCTTTCTAAGGCTTGATTTCTTCATGTCTAGATACAATGCCCCTCTCCTGTTAGTAGAGTGTTCTTAGTTTACAACATTGTTCATTCATTCATTTATTCACTCAGCAGGTATTTATAAACGGTGAACAGGACAGAAGAGGTGCAAATATTTCAGGGGAAGGAGTCAGACGAATAGGAAAACAGGATATTATCAGACTGTGATGAGTGCTATGTAGAGAATTCAAATAGAATGATGCAATAGATAGAGAGTGACTGCGTGGCTGGTCCAGACTGGGTCATCATGGAATGCCTCTCCTAGGGGGTGACGTTTAGGATCTAAAGATCAAGGCAGAGGGAGTAGCTAGGGCCCCAGTCCCAAGGCAGACATGGACTTGATGAGTCTGAAGAACGCCAGCGTGGCTGGTGGGATCCTAGAAGTCAGCGGGTATGCCTTCAAAAGTCACAGGAAGGAGCTTGGAAGGGTTTTGAAGCACAATGGGAGACTTTGGAAGATTTTTAAGTAGGAGAATGATGTGCTCTACAATCTTTTGTAAAAGATCACTCCAGCCGCTGTGTAGAGAATGAACTGGAAAGAGCTAAGAATGAAAGCAAGGAAACTAATTAGGAGGCTCCTGCAGAAGTCCAAGCTGTAGACAGTGGTGGCTTGGACCAACGTGGAGGTGCACCTCCAGGGATGGGAGACGCGGTGAATTCTAAGTATGTGTGCAGAGCATTTGGGCCTCTGCTTGATGCACAATGAGCACTCAATAAACTCTAGCTATTATTATTCTCATCATTATTACTATTGGCTTGGAAAAATGAAGTTGGACCAAGTAATGGGTCAACATAATGATGGTTTTAAGAATATTACTGAATTTAGAGCAAATTAGGTAGGATGAACCAAATATTATTTGTACGCAGAGATTTAATTAATGTTACTTTTCTGACACTGTCTTGGATGCAGTGTTTTCAATACTTTTCTCTTTGTGTTTTGAGCAGAAATCCATCATTTACTTCTTTCAGGACACACTGTTCAGTCATTTTGTAGTGAAAGAATCCTGATTATCTTCAAATGACAGATGTGAAACAGTGAATTCTAAGTTGTGTGGAAGATGTAATATATTGCATTGCTCTGGAATTTATTATGAGCAAGGAGTTGGAAAAAATTAGGGAGTTAATATCCAGGAAGAAAGCAAAACTTAAAAAAATGACACAGATTAATATATTTATGGATACATGTCATGCAGTTTGATGCCGGAAAAGCCAAATGAGGAAGTAATGTTCTGAAAACAACTCTCAATTACCAAGACCACTAAGCTCTGAGCCAGAGAAATATGAGGACTAGCGACATCCAGATGTATACAGTTGCTATGGAGTGATTTAAAATTATAAGAGACAGAGAAAGAGAAAGAGAGAGAGGGAGGCAATGGTTCTTTCTCTTTTTCCCCCTTTTCACAGTTTTTCTTTTTCCCCTTTTTCAGAAGGGAATCTTTGGCTCTACATTTTAACAAATGCATACATCTTTTCAATCTACCCTTAGCAAGCAAGCTCGTATTTACAAGCGAAATTATGCTGAGACACAGAAGTTTTAAATGAAAGACAGATATCATTACAATCCTTTAAGGTCATGCTGATCTCTTTAAATGTTAGAATTCACTAGAGTAAGGTTGGCTTTTCAGCTAAGTGACCCCATCACTTTAGAGCAATCCCTGTAATCAGTATAAACGTAGCAACGCATTCTAAGAAAACACTAGGTTCCAAATGATAATATTCTACCAGGCCAGAGAGAGTTTGTTTTCAAAATGTGGACACTGGTATTCTCCAAGTAGTGTGGTTTCTAGATATACCACAGCAGTTATTCAGGTTTACTGAGGACCCATGGTAGGACGACAATTTTGGCAGTGAATTTTTGCTACTTCAAAATTCTTCTTTCTTCTTTTTTGTTTTGAGAGAATTCAGATGATAAAAATGAAAGTGTCTGTCTGTACTATAATGAAGAGATAGTTGGATCATTAGAGATACACCTTTTAAATCAACAAAACAAAATCGTCTAAAACACAAGCAAAAAATAGCATTCTGAAAACTACCTTCTACAGATCACTGGTTCTTCAAGGCATCGCTTGAAGGAACTCTCAGACATACTGCCTGCTGTATTCCCATCTCAGATCTGCTTGAGTTCCACATTACGCCCATTCTGACACTATGTGGCATGACCTCTTCAAGGTCATGGTCAGCCATAATCTCATTAGAACAACATAAGAAATTTAGCAGAACCGGTACAGTACCTGCAGCTGGTCCCCAGGCTGTAATTGATATTTATCATCTCCCTCCTCCACCACCCATTCTAGATTCCCTCTACCCTTGGCATCATTTGTTGCTTTAGGTTACTTGCCTGATGGAATAACCCAGACCTTTGTCTCTGAGAGTCTGACTCCCTTGGTAAGGTGCCCTTGTTAGGCCACGATTACTACAATTTCCCACTCACCATTATCATCAAGAATGGATGCACCAAGAGACACCTCAAGGAATCTTCTGAGTTCTACGCATATTCCTCCTTGCCCCCATTATGTAACAGCAACCCCAGCGCCTCAAGATAATTAAGAAAGATTTCTCCCACTAGTCTAGTAACTCCTTCCTTTGATTGCTGGACCACAGACGTGAAGAGCCTGGAGTGACCAGGAGGCAGTTGTGGCTGCAGGTTCAGTGGAATCCTTACAATGTTCCCTGATGGGAGGGTAGCCTCACTGGGAACCAGGACCTCTAATCCAGCAGAATCTAAGTTGTAGGAATGGGAAGCACAAATATGAAGTAAGTTGCTGGGAGTGATGGTGAGAGGGGCCAATTTTGCTTCCATCCCTTCCTCCCTAGACCCATATATTTCAGCTATTGGGATGCAGCACCATGTATCAGCTGTGAGCGCAGTGCATCTGATGGAGCTCCCCAACCTGGAGAGTTTTGTCTCTGAACTGCTGTCTTATGTGAATCTTTAGTGGGCATTCCAACATTCTATCAGATCTCCTGCTTCTGGATGAGTTGGTTTCTGGTAGGACAAGTGGACCCCGTGGTCATGTACCCTTACCATTGATACACATCCTTTGCTGCAAAATGTGTCTTTTCATGAAAGGCAGTGTTATGTGCGATCCCGTGGAGGTAAATCAGGAATTCTAGAAGTCCTCAAATAGTGGGCAGGGAAGGCAAACACTTATAGAGCAGGTTTCATTTCTGCTCTCTCCAGAGTGGAATGTCTCAAGACGTGGAGAGTGGCACTAACCTCTACAACTCTACCTAGGGTGTGAAATTGCTTCTAATTTAAACTTTCTGCTTAATTGATTAACTTGGTTATTGTTTTTTAACTATTGAATGTCCATGATGTGGTAAGCTTTTCAATGTTATGGAAAAATGTTTACATTACACAATGGATTTCTGTCCCTTAAAACTTAGGCCCCACTGATGAGACAAGTGCATTCATGTAATTTTGTATTTTTGAGGATGCTGTTTTTACATAAAGTCACACGAGGACATTAAAAATCTGATAAGCATACAACAAAGAATTTGTTTTGTTGTTCTCTGGTGGAACTAATTAAATAAATGGAGGGACAAACAGGTCAAATCAGTATGTTCCTCTAATTCATCCAAGAAGTCCCAAGAGAATGAGATCTGTTTCTATTGATGTCTTAATTGCTCTAAGTCACCTTGGCTCTCCCAGATCTGGGTAAATAATAATCATAATACCCACTTTTGTGTTTTTGCATATTGTTCTTAGAGTGGCAACCCAAAATTTATTTATTTATTTTTTTTATTGGGGAAGACATTCCTACTCTTATATCTAAAAATACAGAAAAACTGGGGCCGGCCTGGTGGCGCAGCGGTTAAGTTCGCACGTTCTGCTTCTCAGCGGCTGACTTTCGCTGGTTCAGATCCTGGGTATGGAGATGGCACCACTTGGCAAAAAGCCATGCTGTGGTAGGCATCCCATGTATAAAGTAGAGGAAGATGGACACGGATGTTAGCTCAGGGCCAGTCTTCCTCAGCAAAAAGAGGAGGATTGGCAGTGGTTATCTCAGGGCTGATCTTCCTCAGATAGCATGGCATTCACGGGTCAGCCTGAGCAATCAAGATGTGGGCTGTGTTGCCTCCCCGAGAGACCAATGTGGGTGAGCACATGCACATTTCTTTTCACATGGGATGGGGAATGGGGTCTGATTTAAAGATATACAAGACCAGCTAGCTGGTTCTTTCCTGCATTCATTTTTGGGGGATTGGGTGGTGAAAGTTCTTCTCTAGATCAAGAAGCTCCAGGTTTCAGTGTGATCACACTGAGGCCTTCAGAGTAGAAGCTGAGGCTAGACTTATGGAGATGCTGCAGTGGTGTTACTGCTGGCTGTCCTGCTCCAACTAAATTAACCTTGCTGTGCCTCAGTTTCCTCAACTGTAAAATAGGGACAATAATAGAAACCTTCCTCATGAGGTGGTCATAAGGGACTAAATGCGTTGATACACGTAAAGTATTTAGAATACCACCTGGTTCGTAATAAGCATTCAGTTAAGTGTTAGCTGCCATCATCACCATCATTGTCATTATCCTCATCTCATGTAAAGTAAGTAAATTGAACTTTAATAAATATGACTCCATTAACTTGTACTCCAACAAACTGAAGGAGTTCAGATGGCCTAAACTGACGAAGATTTCCAATAACTAACTTTTATAATTATTCACTAAGTTCCCTGAATACCTTTCTTGATACTATTTGTGAGACAAGGTGTTATAGGTTGAATTGTGTCCTCAAAAAGATATGTCCTAACTATCTTGTACCTCAGAATGTGAGTTTATTTGGAAAAAGGGTCATTGCAGATGCAATTAGTTAAGCTAAGAAGAGGTCATACTGGAGTAGGGTAGGCTCCTAATCCAGTGTGACTGTGACCTTATAAGTAGAAAGACATTTGGATGGCGGGATTCGCAGAGGGAAGGTGATACGAAGACACACTAATAAGATGGCTATGTGTTGATGGAGGTAGAGATTAGAGTGATGCACCTCTAAGCCAAGGACGACCAAGGATGGCTGGCGAATTCCAGAAGCTAGAAGAGCCATGAAAGGATTTTCTCCCTACAGGGTTCAGAGGGAGTAAGACCCTGCTGGTATCCTGATTTCGGACTTCTAGTCTCTAGAACCGTGAGACAATCAATTTCTGTTGTTTCAAGCCACCGCGTGTGTGGCTTTTTTGTGATAGCCCTAGGAAACTAAAACAGAGGGGGGTGGAAAAATACCACAGAGGGAGAACACGGCACTCAGACTGAACCCATCAGGTCATTGGAAGCTTAGGATGATGTTCTGTCGCTGGAAGTTGTCACTGTATGTTTTCTCTGACTGTTTTGACAAAATCCTACTGATCTGATCCTTTTTTCCTCTCATTCTAATCTATCCCCACATCTGCTTTTTTTTTTGGTTGGAAGATTGGCCCTGAGCTAACATCTGTTGCCAATCTTCCTCTTTTTGTTTGAGGAAGATTGTCCCTGAGCTAATGTCTGTGCCAATCTTCCTCTTTTGTATGTGGGATGCCGCCACGGTATGGCTTGACCAGTGGTGCGTAGGTCCACACCTGGGATCCAAACCCGTGAAGGCCAGGCCACCGAAGCAGACTGCACAAACTTAACCACTATGCCACCAGGCTCGCCCCAACATCTGCTTTAAGGGAGTACTTTCCTAACCATTGTAGAAGTGGTAGGCTTAGGGACATACATTCTTTCCTATCAGATGTTTAAACAAACCTCCTCAAATTTTGTGCCATATTTGTTCGTTTGTTCATTTATTCATTCAAGTTTTTTTGTGTCAGAGCAGAGCCAAAGCAACAGGCAGCCTTGTTGAGATTGCCCAGAGTCACAACCACTCCTGCTTCTGCAGGTCTTCAGGAGAGAGAGGACATATCTACTCTTTTGTGCTGATTTCCCCGCCATGATTCTTGCCTCTCCTCTCTCATCTAACTTCAATACCACTTGATTATTTCCAGGGCAAAAGCAGCCTCTCTTCGTGCTGCAGGCATCAACTAGATACCCCTGTAAATTTATACCACTTAAGTTTTCCCAGCTCTAAAAACAGCTATTGGGCACACATCATTTGTCAGGGCCAGTCTAATCTTTCCACAGCTATCATCTCAGATCCAGGGTAGCCAGGCCAAGATTTATTTGTTTTCAAATGCTTTTTTACTTGATGCCTGGAAAATCCTTCCACAATCACCAATAAGTCCTATTTTCACTTTGCACAAAGGACCACACAGTTGAATTAAAAATTTCATAGCTGCTTAACCTGAAAGTAATAGAAGAAAGAGGCAAAGTTTATAAAAGTATCTTAATTCATTAATTTTCTCTTGACTCACGTTTACTACCCCTCAAGTTCTCTAGAATGACAAGGTTTTGTTCAAGTCAGCAGGGACATTTTTTTTTTCTGGTAGTTTTCATGCTTATTCCCCAAAACACAATCTTCAGAAAATTTGTAGTCAGCATTACATTCTTATCAGTAAAAACGACACTGTGATTCCTGATTCCACGGTGCTATTTTGTAAGGTATATTAAATAGAAAAGTAGCTTTAAAAAATACACAGTATGCTTTTTCAGAGGTCTTAAGCAAGGGCATGGACAAAGGCATGAGCCCACACATCAAGAAGGATGCTGCTTGGTATATTTTGAAAAGAGGGCTGCTGAAGTAGCCCTAGTACCTTCTGCTCCTTGATTAAATCTTGATTAAAATCAGCGCTTCAGCTGGAGAATGGGAGGCCGTCTTCTCCTTCCTTTCCCTGCTGTAGGTAACATCACTTGATTGCTTGAGACAGTTAAAGGTGCTTTGGTAGTAAAAGGACAGCAAGATTAATAGGCAGGCATTTCCATAGTAACAGCAAAGCACTCTGGGAGACAGAGCCACTTGGGGGCGGAGCTAACCATGCCAGGATTTCGGCTCCCATGGCAACAGCAGAGTGTGGGGTGGGGATGAACACAATACAAAACTCAGCAAAGGTCCGTTTAGTGAAGACGATGTATAATCAGAGTTGTCAATCTGTTTTAAAATCTGAAGTTAGATAAATCAAATTTGAGACCACAAGCTGATGCAAAACATTTAGAAAAAACTGTACATCCCCTGAAAATTTCAGAAGCATAAGCACAAATAGTTTAAGAACTATCCAATTGTGACAACTTGTTAGTTTAAAAAAATCCAATTACCGAGATTTTTGTCCCAGAGTAGTTGCAGAAAATTACACAATTAGAGCAATTTTTCTCAGCTGCTCTGCTACAGAAAACGAAAGTAATTATACAAAAATAGTGTAAAATACTTTTTACAACTGTAAGTTAGATTTTTGCTTTCTTTAGAAAAAATTCTGTTTTTCTCTGTAGATACCCATCTCAACTAAAAGTTGAAGAGAGACAGCAGTGAAAAGAGAAAGCAAGAGCTGGAAGAAGAATAAAGAACAGAGCAAAAGGTGAGTGAAATACTAAATGACTCAGGAGACCCTGAAAAGAATTCAGAAAGACCTAAGAACTTGGCATTCCAATTAAAATGAGTAAAAGAAGTTTGACACAAAATCGTATTCCTCCCGCTTTTATTAACATCAGATTAAAGTTTTGGAAGGTCTCCTTTGTCCTACACAAAATTATAATGTATTCAGGGAGCTCATCATCCACTTAGGAATAAACATTATTTTCTCTGCAGGCCTTTTGAGTCAGGTCTACACAGCCAGTGAAACAGAAGGTTGGAAATTACCTGGTGAATTGGGGATAGGTTAATTACTCATCAAATCCAGTATGGTAAATCGGTATGTTTGTATTTGCTCTTTACTAAGAATACTTGTTACCTTGATGTATTTACTGAGCTTTTACTCATGTTCACTATGAATTTGGAAATTAGATCTTAGTAATTCAACCTATTTCTTGCTCTGGGTCATCTATTCTCTAACTGTACCTTGTGTCCACTATGATCTGGATGCCAAAATGTCATTTAAGCATGTGGAGGATCGGGTCCCAGTGTCTCAGAGAACAGTGATGCCTGTTTGGTAAGCATCTAACATCCAAATCCTACATCTGCAAAAGAAGGTTTGCTATCAGGAACATCTATGGGGTTGCCTGCTGAGTATCAGCACCTGGAATCTGAGAGCTGGCCTCCTCCCCGACCATCCACAGTTAGTGCTATTATGCTGTGACCCCGATGTCCTGTCTATAGTTGATTGATCTAAGAATGGGCACCTAACTCGGACTTGGCTAGTCAAAGTCATCACCCAGGATTTTGGGATTTGGGACTTGGAGAGCTGAGTCAGTCTCTTACCTGTGACTAAAGCTGTAAGATGTAAAACGTTGGAGTTATTAGTGACCACGTTCTTTGTCACATGGAGACAAAACTTCAGGAGAAAAGAAGAAAGGCACCAGAGAAAAGCAGAGACGAGAAGTGGAGACTTGATTTAGATGGTGGTCAACCTCCAGTCCTGTTGTTTCTCACGTCCAGTGGAACGCGTTTCCTGTGACTTGACTGTATCTGCCCAATAAATCTCCCCGTTCCTCTTGTTTTCCTCAAGCTGGGTTTCTACCTCTTATAACTCACAGTCCTAACTAATCTAACAGCCTGTCCCCAAATCCTCTAAAAAACATGATAAAAGGAAGAAAGTGGAACAACCACTTAGACAAAAAACACATTGTGAAAAGTAAACCAAAGGCACAAAAAGCAATTGCTGAAGTTTATTTGCAATTCAATGGTTTCTGAGGAAGGAAGAGGGACACAGGAGGCGCTGTAACCAGGAAATCATCAGAAGAAACAAGACCAGCTAGAGTAAAACTGCAATAAAAATCAGAAGGTGGCAGCTTTTCTAACTACCTGTGGAGGACGATGAGAATCTGAGCTGAAATCCTAACCTAGACTCCTTGCTTTATGCTGCCCATTGTAGGATGTGCTGGGTAGGCTCTTTAAAATTTCAAGGGACATTTACACACTCAGGAGACAAGTCCAACATCCAGATAATAGGAACTCTTAAAAGAATGAGCAGAGAAAATGAAGGGGAAGCTTTGATTTAAGACAATTCCTTTGGACTGAAGGAGTTTCCAGATCGAACATGGTCACCGAGAGCCCAGCTCAATAGATGAAGATAGATCTTCACCAAGACATACTAGTGGGAAATTCAGAACACTGTGGACAAGGAAAGCATCTTAAATATCTCCAGAGAGGAGGAAAAGAAACAGGTGATATACAAAGTAACAGGAATCAGAATTTCTTGCAGTATCTCAATAGCAAGCCTGTTGGAGCAATGCCTTCAAAATTATTTCCAATCTAGAATTCTATGTCCAGCCCAACTACCAATCAAGTAGAAGTGTGGAATGAATACATCTTAGATTTGGAAGATCTCAAAAATGTACTTCCCACACATAGTCTCTAAGAAAACTATTGACTAAAGTGTGCTACTAAAAGGCGGGGGGGGGGGGGGGGGGAAGAAAGAAGAATAGATGGGAAAAGGGAATAACAAGGCAAAGGGTTCTGTAGGACTCTGAGGATCCTAGGATGGCAGCCGTGCACCAGACTATCAGAGCCACTAGTCCACTTGGAAGCAGATTCAATAGTTGGTGACTCTGGTTCTGTGTCCATAGCCACCCTTCCCTCTAGAGTGAAAAGATAGGCATAGTGACAGCCTGCAGTGCTCTACTAGTTATCTGTTACTGTGACAAATTACCACAAATGTAGTGCCTTAAGACAACATACGTTTATCATCTTACAGTTTCTGTGGGTCAGGAGTCCAGATACAGCTTCGCTGGGTACCCTGCTCAGGGTCTCACAAAGCTGTTACCAAGGTATCAGCTAGGGCTGGTTTCTTTTGTTGAGCTCAGTTTTGTTGAGCTATGTAGTTGTTGGCAGCTCAAGTGGTTGGTGGCAGATTTTACCTCCTTGTGGTTGTAGGACTGAGTTCTGGTTTTCTTGCTGATTGTCCTTTGGGGCAACCCTGAGCTACCTGCAGTTTCTTACCAGCTGGCCCTCTCACAACATGGCAGCAAAGCCTGCAGGAGAAGCTCTCTCTCAGAGGACTATGGAGTCTTTTATAACATAATCCTCTCAAGGGAGTAGCTATCCTGTCAGCTTCGCCATATTCTATTGGCTAGAAGCAAGTCACAGGTTCTGCCTGCCCTCAAGGGTGTGACTCATCAGGAGTCACTTTAGGGTGTGTCTACCACAAGACACAATGATGATGTATACCACAGTGTAAAATGATGATGGTAGTGACAGGCACGGAGGGACAACACAATAAAGAGGTATTTTCTACCAGGAATGATCACATTGATGTCTGATGTTCTTCTAAATCAACATCTTGGCAAGAACTTTTAGATGGCTGAAGTGCAGGAAAAAAAATCTGCCCAAATATGAGGAATTATGAATATGTATGTCCTGTCACTGAAGATTATCTCATGAGAATCACCACGTTGTTGAGGAAAGCAGTAGATCAGCCTTTTATACTGCTCTCTAGTATTTGACTGCATGGCTCTAGCACACTTATCTGTCCATTCTATTGTTGATAAATGTCTAGTTTGTTTCTAGTTTTTGACTCCTATTAACACTGCTCCTATGAATACCTTTATGTGTGTTTTGGTATACCTATATATTTCTTAATCTGATAATAAGTTATCCATAAAAAGAACTATAGTAAAGATAATATTTAATGATGAAATATTGAAAGCTTCTCCTCCGAGATCAGGAATGAGATAAAGATGTATAATCTCACTTGTTTTAGACATTTTTCTAGAGATTCTAGTCAATACAAATGCCCAGAAAAAGACTTAAAAGGTAAAAAAGCAGAGAGGAAAAAATAATATATAATTTGTACATAAAAATTAAAAAGTACAGATAAACTATTGCAACTAATAAGTGAACTTACTAAAGTCAATATATAAAAGTCAGTTGTAGTTATGCTCGTAATAAACAATTAACCATTTTTATTAAAAAGTAATCATGTAACTTAAAGTAAAATAAAAATATCAAATGCTTAGAAATAAGTCAAATAAAAGACATATAAGATATATAAGATTTCTATACAAAAAACTACTAAATATACTGAGATAAATTAAATAAGACCTAAATAAATTCAGAGATACACCGTATTTGTGGGTTTGAAGATTCAATGTAGTGAAGATGTTGGTTCTCATCTTACTGACCTATAGATTCAGTACAAACTCTGTGAAAATCCTAGGAGATTTGGTTTAAAGAACTTGACAAGCTGATCCTAAATTTTATATAAAAATTCAAAGGGTCAAGAATAGCAAAGACATACTTGACAAAGAACAAAGTTGGAGGACATATACTACCAGATTCCAAGGCGTATTATAAAACTACAGTAATCAAGACAGTGTGGTAATGGCATGAGGATGGACAAACAGGCTGATAGAAGAGAATGTAGACCCGGAAACAGACCCACACATATAAAATCACTTGACTGAAGACAAAGGTGCCGCTGTAATTCAGTGGGAGAAAAGAATGTCTTGGCAATAAAGGATGTTGAGAAACTGGATACTCATGTAGGGGAGAATATGAAAATTGATTCCCAGCTCATACTATGCGCAAAAATTATCTTGAGGAGATCACAAATTTGAAGGCAAAAGCTAAAACAACTTTTCCTTTTTAGAAGAAAAGATAGAACATAGTCTTAGGGGTAGACAGAGATTTCTTAGGACAAAAGGCATTAATCAAGAAAAAAATGGTTAAACTGGGCTTCGTTAAAATTAAGAACTTCTGTTCATCATTAAAAACATGAAAACCTGAGAACGCAAGCCAAAGAATAGAAGATAACTGCCATGTATATACATAAAGGACTATTTCCAGAATATAAAAAAAGATCTACAGATAAATGAGGAAAAGACAGGTAATCCAGTAAGAAAAATGAGAAAAGACTTGAACAGGCACTTTGTGAAAGAGACACCTCGATGGCTAATGAGCATAGAAAAAGGTACTTATCATTACAAATTAAAAAGGTATTTAACATACTTACAAATTAAAACTACAAAACCACTACCCATTCACCAGAAGTATTAAAACAAAACAAAGCAAAACAAACTAACCAGCAAGTGAGTTTTGCGTGTAACTAACAAGCAAACAAAAAAAATCACTGACAGTTCCAAGTGTTGATGATGCTGCAAAGCACCTGGAATGGTGATACATGGCTAGTGGGAGTGTAGTGGTGTACACCCTGGGAAACCCGCTGGGTGGTATCTGATAAAATATATGCATATCTAACGACCCAGAAATTTCACATAACATAATTTAGGAATAAACCCAACAAAAATATGTATATACACATGCCAAAGTATTTTGAATTGAATTAAACTAATTGAAGGTTTGTTTTTCCCCATTAAATGGATAATCCATAGATCTAATCAACAATTTTTGTGTACTGGAGTGTTGACCATAATCTGTTACACAAATAATCCTTTCAGAAATAGACTGACTTGTCAACTACAAAATTCTACTTCAGTTGTAGTTTTGGCTTAGAGGGGAAAGGAATGGGAATACGTATCTGGCTTGGTTTGTTCCTAAAGTTTATTTTACTATAGGTCTAATATCTGGGACCTAACTCAGAATTGGCACAAAAAAGCACATATAAAGACATAGATTGATCACAGGAAATGAACTTGAATGTAGAGTAAAGGAAGGCTTTGTGGTTTGTGTGGGGTCTTGGTGGTGATGGCTAATAGCTGTGTGACTTTGGCTCACATGCAATAAGAAATCACCAAGAGTTTGAGGATTCTGGCTAAAGAAACTGAAGTTCTCTGATTGTTAATGATTCGATTATGAGAACAAAAAATAAGAATGAAAAATGTAAGAATAAAAGGTAATGAAAAAATAATGGAATATAGAAAGGCTCTGTTACTGACTAGTGAGGTTTCCTTCAAAATTGAGAACTCTTCACTATTTCTGAAAAAGGGTTGGCAGAAGCAGTCCAAGAGGGATAGAGGAATTAAGGTCATTTTACCCAGCATCCCTACTTTTCTCTTTATTTCTCTCAGTGTATATTTGCATGGCTTTTTTTTTTTTTTTTTGCTTCCTTCAAGGTGCGTTCATATTCTGCAATTTTATTCTTACCTTTTCTTTTTAATTCAAATAATATTCTGCTTCAATTTGAGTATTTGGCAGGAAGATGAAGGGGGCAGATTTTATCCATTGCCTTTAATGCCCATTTCCTCTTTCTTCTCCCAACCTTTACTTTGTACAATCTCTTCTTACCTTGTGATCTCCATTATCGTCGTGATTTCATTCACTTTTTTCCCATAGAAACCTATGTACAGGAGAAGGTTGATCAATTTATTCACTGAAGGACAAAAGTTGCTCCTTATTATGCTTTATGTGTGCATGATGTAAATTGCATTCAGCTACTAATAAAAAAATATACAACTGAGGTGGGTTTATTTTTCTGATGTAATGAGAGATCTGGAAACCAATAGTTGATGGCTTGGGTATAATGGCTCAAGGTGATTATATTGATGCTTTCCTTGGGGTCCTAAGATCACTGCTTCTGCTCCTACCATTATATCTGTGTTCCATGCAGGATGGTTGGAAGAGGAAAAGGTCAGCCAAGTCAACTCACTTTAAAGAGCTTTTCCAGAAGCCCTACCTAATGACTCCTGCTACACGGGTCGGAACTGTGTCACGTGACTATCGATAATTATCCTCCTTCATAAAGGAGGCTGGTTGCCTAATCTTTTCTCTGGATTTTGTTAGTTCACACTAACAAAGGTAGAGGAGAATGGCTATTGGGTAGGCAAACAGCTGCCTGTGCCACATGTATTCTCTTGTTTGCGTTCTAAAAGGGGATCAAATTTAAGGTCAAACGAATGAATCTCTAGCCTTAGAATTTCAGGCATTGGCCTGGGAGGAGGAGGCATTGTGTGTGAGGGATGCTTTTGGTGGGATCTCTAAATTCTCATCCTGTAGGCAGTAGCTTACTCTATTTCCTCTTGAGTCTGGCCTCTATAAAGGTATGATTCAGCATTAGTATGTGACCTGAAATCTTTTACTGTGGAGTGGAAATTTATGCAGCTTCACCTCTGGGGTTGGGAGACGCCTGGACGAGGTGGGGGAAAGAGTGCAGGTGAAAGGGAAGAAGTGGCTCTGATTTTCTGCCTTATAGACCATGTGAGTCAAACATGGGTGATGCCTCAGGTGGGCCACTCTTTTTTTTTTTAAGATTGGCACCTGAGTTAACATCTGTTGCCAATCTTTTTTTTGTTTTCTTCTTCCCAAAGCCCCCTAGTACATAGTTGTATATTCTAGTCATAGATCCTTCTGGTTGTGCTATATGGGACGCCACCTCAGCATGGCCTAACAAGTGGTGCCATGTCCACGCCCAGGATCCGAACTGGCAAAACCCTGGGCCGCCGAAGCGGAGCATGCAAACTTAACCACCCGGCCACGGGCTGGCCCCTGGGCTACTCTTAACAAAGGTGGAATCAAAAATATAAGGGAGAAAAATCTTGTATTTTGATAATCATTAAACTGGTCTAAACAAATACCAGCGAATTTCCTGTAAGCTGTTACTTTCTAGAAGACTAAGGTTGTGTCATTGGAATGGTTCCAGGGAACACAGGGACGAGTGCAGGAAGTGCTGTCCTTTTCAGGTACTTCTGGGACTCCCCAGGGAAGCCCTCACATCCCCAGTGATGAGCTCTGGCTGTTGTCTGACACAGTCTAGGTGGCTGCAAGGCTGTAACTTGAGGAGCTACCGTTCCACAAGGTGCTTCTCTGGGGCTAAATCCACCTCTGGCCCATCACTTTGGATGTTGCCATTGCTGCCACCTGGACACCACTTGGAGCTGGAAATCTCCATGTCTGTGGAAATGGATCGCACCTGCCATGTCTCAAGGCTGGTGATTCTTACTGCTTTATTTGCAAATTGAGAAGAAAAATGCTCCCTGTGTACTATGCTCAGCTGTAGGAAGTCCCACATCAAGGCTTCCCGAGGCCCCAAAACTATAGGGATTAATATGGCAGTTCTTTAGACTTACAGCCCCTTTCTGCCAGTGTGCATCCAAGCCTCTGGGTGGGCTATGTCTAGGTGAGTTCTGGTATCAGCCATTGTGATTTCTTGCCATTCACCATCGGCAATCAGGATCTGTTGCTGAGTCTAACTTCTCTTCTTCCCTCGTGGTAAATTCTCTCAGGAGGTCCCTTCATTCCTGGTCCTCATTGGATCAGCCCAAACATGTCTATAAGAGTCTGATCTGCAATGGTCCAATGGGGTCAAGTCTTTTTCAGTGGAGGCTCCTTAGCAACTCTATAAATCAGGAGATGTATTTGGGAATGCCTATCATATTGAAAACTTTAAAACAATCACTCAAAGGCTAAAAGTAGATAATTTTGCTTCAGAACACACATGTTTTCAATAGGATTAACCTCTGCCTAATTCTGGCCACAAAACATATACCGTTGATAGGATCAGACCCTGGAAAGAAACCATCCACCTTAATTACTCCAAGTGGGTGTGTGTTGGTAGTGGTGGATAAACCCACTTAGTCTAAACCTGTTGCCCACCAATGGTTCTGAATAATTTGAGGAATAAAGAAGGAGGAGAAGCAGAACAAGAACCAAAATATGACCACTATTACTGATAGAAATCGGATGGAAGGGTGTGACTTTATGTCTATTAGACGAGACTAATAGCTCTGCTTACCCACCCAGTCCTACCGCACTGGCCGGGATGGCCCAGAGGAGACGTGGCATTGCTGCACTAAGCCTGCCTGGCTTTCCTTCCACAGGAATCAACCCGGGAATCACTCCCCCTCACTGGGGGTGGTGTGAGTAAAGGCAGTGGACAGCCAGGGGTGAGCTTAAGGAAGACTCCCCTCAGAGAACCTAGGAGTGGGCGATGACCTCTCCTTCTAACACTCACCTGTGGGTTTAGAGCTGGCAGGGTGCTTATTACACCATCCTGCTCCCAGCTGCGTATTCACATCTTTGCTTTTTCTACCTTATTTGCAGTTTCCTAGATTCAGTTTCCTCTTCAGGGCCTGAGCACTTTACTCTCATGCTCCCTTCGTAATCATGAAGTGCTCAGTTGTTATAAAGTGTGGCTTTGATGCTGGTAGACACCATCTTCCCCTCAAATACTTCCTCCCTCTGTGACTCTGAGGAGAAAACTTCCCATTCAGACCGGAGCTCCGTAGCAGAGGATGCAGTAAAGAGGATTTGCCAGGACCTGCAGGGGCCCTATGTGACTGCACTCCACTTCAAAGACCCTTCGCCCACCGAGCCCTCCTTTCACTCACGGCCTTGCATCTGAAGATTATGCCCCCCTAGAATATTCTGAAGTGGCTACTAAAGAATCTTGTGAAGTCAAGACACAAAGAGCCATTCTGTTCTCGTAAATGCCTACATTTATACTACTCAGAGTCTCGCACTTATACATTATATCTCCTGCTCCCTAGCCTGCTGATTTCAATCTGGCGGGACTGCCACATGGCTTTGTGCTCGGAACTGCACATGTGCATATGGTGCCTGCTAAATATAAACGCTGTTTGGCAGGATCCTTTTTTCTCTTCCTTTGTTTCTGAAAATGTAGTGGAGAAAATCTGTAATGTGTGCCCTCTCCAAAATGAGAGAGACTTTCAGGAAGTGGAAGTATCTTGACAAGAAGCCACATATTTTACATATCATCTCGACATGTGGCAGAAGTGGCAGCAGTGGCAGCAGTGACTGTCCGCTGCTTCGTCTGGTCGAATTGGGGCTGCTGAGCGGCTTCGTACTCTCTCTTCAGCAGAGGTCAGGCAGCTTCCTGCATTGCTGGACCGTTCGGCTGAGCTTTCAGGGGCTCGTTTTCAGATCCTGCTGGTCCCTCCCTCTACTCATGTATCAGTCAAGTTAGGTCAGTTTATGCAGCAGAAACAAACTCAAAGCCCTCAGTGGCATCACACCATTTATCTGTGTTTCCTCTTCATACTACGTGTCCAGTGACAGTTCGTGGGGGGGGGGGGTCTCTGCTCATCACGGTCACCCAGGTTGGCGCTGACGGAGGCTTTATCTCAACAAATGTCTCCATCATCACTGCAGCCATGGATCAGGAATGAGGTGAGTCATTCTCTGGCTGTGAGAGCTTCCTCTGGAAGTGACACATGTCATTTCTGCTTTCACTCTGTTGGACAAAGTAAGTTCCATGCTATGCCTGACTTCAGAGTAGAGCAGGGAAGTGTGTCCCATGGGTACCTGAAAGGCAGACAGCTCTAAGAATTTGCTACTGCCACTGATGACCACCACATTTCCTGCCAGAAATAGGAAAAGAGTGGACAATTGTTGATGCTATTGCTGAGTGCCCAGGTACTGTCTAGGTGCACCAAGGGTGCTATTGAAGGAAGAGAGCAAGACATCCCAGGATCGAAGCTCTTCCATACAGGCATTTCAAAGAATAGCACTGTCTTAAAACAGTGCTTAGATTTCTAAAGAAGTGTCATAGTTTATAGCTGCTTGGATTGGGGATAATAAGGTGAGAGACACAAAGGTACACAGACGCACGTTCCACCTTCAGTCTCTGGAACAGAGCCAAGGTCACATACACACGGCGTCATGGCCAGAATGGAACAAGTGTGAAAACCAGTAAAATACTGCTTGGGCCTGTTAAGAGCTGACCTGCTTCCGGCTCTCTCTACCGGGCTTCCCGGCACCCCCATGGGCTCTGCTCCTGCCATTCGAGCCTGCTCTGACTTCTTTTGCTGGTGGCGGGAACCTCAGCAAAGCCGTGATTGCAGGGAATGAGGTTTGTTAGATCTTAAGGACTGTGGAAAGTCCCAGAGCCACTTAGCAGGTGAAGAATCATGACTGTGTCTGTGCCAGCTTTGAGGGCCTCTCATCTCTGAACTGATTGCGGTGAGCATAGGAAAAACCCGAAGGAGGAGTTCAGATTCAGAGGGCAGTTGAAAGGGTTTTGCCTAGTGACACTGATCATAGCTGGCAGGGGGCCGCTTCAGCGGAGGCAGCGGCTGTTGCTTCTCATCCACGGCCCCAGACAGATCACTCCATGTATCAACGGAGAAGAGCTAACGAGAAGAGCAGTGGGCTCTCCGGAGAAACTGAGGAGAGGGAGCAAGACGGATTTGACTGTCCACGACTGCTTGGTGCAATGTGAATCTCAGCAATTTTTAGCAGGATTCTGCTAATGAATGTGGAACCCAGGGACTGGCAGCTCCATTTCCTCTGGTATTAACATTTTTTATTTTATTTTAATGAGGAAAATGAGATTCTTCGCAGTTTCCTATCACTGAACCCGGTTTGGGAGGGTATGACATTTAACAACAGGGCTTTGAAAAATATTAAGCATTATACAAACATGAGGAATTGTTGCTGTTATTATACTGATGAGGCACACACACAGCTTCGAGTCGCCTTAATATTGAGGGGATATTTAAGGGATTAGGAGGGACTCTGTAACTAATGGGTTGTGGGTCGGGATGGCCTTCGTAAAAAGGGCCAACTAATCTGGCCATATTAAATCCATTTTTAGAAGCTAAATACCCAAACTCTGAGTCAATAAATGGCAAACGCAGATATAGATCATAAAACTTGATCATCTCACATCAGAGGCAACACTTTCGTAAATTATAAAATACGTCAGGTGATTAATTCTAATTCAAAGCCGTAACTTGGTTAACTTCTGGGTGAAAGGAGGAAACAGCTTTGGGCAGAAGTGGTCCCACATTTCTCAATACGTAGGTGCAGCTAAAGTGGAATGGGAGGGGAGGACGGCCGTTATATGGTGGGCTTGGGGATGAATCCAGGTAATTCAGGGGAAAAAGATGTGGGTACCCTTAAATCAGCCCCCAAAGGCTTTGAGAAACTACAGTTAAGCCTTACTAATTTGGATGAATAGGGAGTTAAGGTCAGTATGAACTAGTGAAAATTTGAATTACGAACTGTTTTGAAAGACATCTGCTTGCATTGTATTTCAAGTATAAAGAAATGCAAAACTAACAGATAGAAGAGTGAGGCCAAATATATAGGTCCATCCAACCTGTTTAATTATCCTAATTATTGTTTGCATGCAAATACTACTACTCCAAAACAGTTCATTCTTATAATAGGTCTACTGTTTGCTTTTTTAAAAAAATATTAATTCATGCAGGAAGTCTTTTTTATTGTTCAGAAGAAAATTCCAGCCCTGTTTAGAAGGATATACCCTCAATTTTTGATGCGCTTGTACAGATAGGAGCCAGCAGGAGGCCAAGATGTCTGTCCTCGCTGTCCTACTTGTCTCATTTTTCCATGTGCAGTGGACACAGGCTGCACAGCTTTTTGAGGAATTCAAAACCATCCACTATTCTGGATAATAAAGCCAGATATTGATTTGTTTAAAAAATGCCTCATAATTATCTAAATGTTTTATATGCATTGTTTCCTCACCTGTGAAGTCAGCCAGGGCAGTTCCGGGTAACAAGGTCGTGTAAAGCTCTCATTGATATCCTTCATCCTTCCAGCATTTAGTTGCCTTGCTCTGCCCTTCATTTCTCTCTGCATCTCTACTTTCTCTCAAGCAAGTACACAGCGAGACTTCAAGTCCACCCGGGGCAAAACCCTTGAGCATTTTACTCATCTCTGTCACCAAGTTGTCCTGTAGAGTGTCTGGGTCATGGGAATGCCTTACTATATGATTGCTACAGGAGTGAATCAATGCACAGTTAGTGATTAGGGCTAATAAACAAATTCACATTACGCAGTAAATACTGACAGTAGATTAACGTGTTGGACCTCATAGTGGGGAATAATCCCTAAACCCATGGGAATGAATTCTATTTTGGATTTTAAATGCTGGAACAAGTAAGCGACTACCTTCACCCTAGGTGGGCGACTGTTGACTCTGCTCACCTGGGTCCAAGCTTTCTCTAAAAATAATAGCAGCAGCAACTATTACCAGTTATTAAACACTTAGTACGTGTCAAATGTGTAATGTACCACTTGTGTGATCATCACAGTATCTACTTGAAGTAGTAATTATCTTCCTTTTATAGATGGTGAAATTGATGCTGAGGAAAGTCAAGTACTTGCCCAAGGTCACACTATAAGTAGCGGTTTAAGGAACCAAGTTCTGACTAATTCCAAATCAGTCTTCCTTCCTCATCATTACTCTGCCTAGTCTTTCTATAATCGGAATTTAATAAATGTTTGTTGAAATGAGCACACCTATAGCCTGTTCCATTTGAGATCCCAAACGGAATCCCACATATTCTAATTCCATGATAATCATTATCATCAACAATTGCCATCTATTGAACACCTATTATAAGCAAGGCACTAACTTCTTTTAAAATAAACAGGTGTTCATATTGACATCATAACACACTGTTGTCCTGGAAATCTGTATTCCATGTAATTCCTTTCTTATCTGTGAATGCTATTCATTAAGTGTATGATACTTTCATATGAGTAAATTCAGAAATTGGAAAAAATTCCTTTTCAGACCATGTTCAGATGTGGTCATTATAGCCATACAACGTGGTCCCTGGTATCAAAGAATTTACAGCTCCCCTAGAGACACAGCATTTATGTTTCTAAAGAAACAACAAAGTGAATGCATTTGTGACACATCCAAATTGGGGATGCAAATAGTAAACACCATCAAAGTTCAGAGAAGGGAGAGCTGAATGGACGAGAGCAATGGGAGAGGGTTTTCACGGTGGAAATGCCGCTCAGCTGGGTCTGCAAGATGGGAAGGCTTGAATAAATATGGAAGAAGAGGAGAGTTATTAGAAGAACGTGTGTATGACAGACGACAATGAGTAGTCCCTGTTCCAACATTCTCATTCACTGGACAGTTTCAACTAAATTTTGGCTGCAGGCGGGGCCACAGAGGGCTTTTATATGGTGATCATTTGTGCCTCAAATTCCTTTTCACGTTAAACATGTAAATTGTTGTATATTTGATTTATAAAAAGGAAATAGTATTTTTTCAGCTGGTGGAATTCACAGTTGCAGGAGGTTAGAGAATTAAATACAATCACTAGCTGGATCAGAGGCCTGGATAGAATTTTCACTAATAATAAATTAGCAATATTGCTTCAATACAAAGAGAGTTAAAGGTGAATCATTAAGTGGAGACTGTTCGAGAATGTACTTTATGAACAGTTTTCTAGCTATCTAAATATCTGAAATATTCACCAAAATGTTGGTATTTTTAAAAAAATAATTGCCTATGTCTGTGGAGGCCTGGCCTGAAACGAATGTATTATCGTGGATCTACCAGGTTTTTATTCTATTGTAAATGAATTACCTTCTGTTGGGCAGGATAATGCAGGACACCGTGTGTTTTGTTACTGATGGTAGAGATGGCCATCCAGGAGTTCCGGGACCTGTTATTGGAGTCCAGCATTTCTGAGTGTTTCCGTATGGAGCATTAATCTCATGACATACTTCACCCTCAATGGGTTCCGTGCTCAATTAAGTTTGGGAAATGTCCCTCACTTGGAAATTTGCACTGCACAGTAGTATTTGAACAGACTCTGGTAAGTCCTGTTGCAGAGAAACCGTTTAAAACTTTGCTTAACTCAGCGTTTCCTAAAGTTATTTGACCACAAGCAATCCCTGTTCACTCCTCCACTTTTCTCTTGCCCCAGATGACACCTATTACACTCAAGGGTCAGTCAGGACTCTGGAAGATGGAAAACACCCTAGCTATTTTAACGGAGAAAATGTTATATAAGAGATTGGTTAACAGGTGTTCCAGTACAGAAAAAACTTGACAGAGAACACTGATGTATCTCTGGGATAAAAACTGCAAGAAGGGAGCAGAGAGGGAAGAGGTTGGGATTGTCAGAACCTAGAGACTTCGAGGAGGGGCCCTGCAGAGCTGGACTGCACCTCTGAGGAGGGGCCAATGCCCAACTGCTGCTTTAGTCTAGGACCTGGAAGGCAGAGCTGCCTGGCTACTGCTGACACCCGGGAGCTCAGAAAAGGGGGGCCTTGGGGAGCTCGGGTTCTGCAGCAAGTACCAATGAGAGGGGTGTGATGAGGCCGGTTCTGGAAATGTGGAAAGAAGCTGAACATGGAAAACAGCTGCTGCTAGAACTAACCTCTGCTGCCTGTGGTGGAGGATGGTAGATGGAGCAAGCTGACAGGAACAGCCAGAAGACAAATGGGAATGAGCATGTATGTCCCTTCTCTCTCCAACTGCCTTCCAGTTTCTCTCTAGCACCCCCTATTGTCAAGATCCAACATGGAGCCAACTGACAAAGGAGAAATGGGGCCTTCAGAGTCCTAGCCCTGGTATAGAAATGTGGGTGTGGACCTCATTTAATAATAACAACAATAATAAATATAATAATATATATTGTATATATTGTATATGGTAATATAATAGCTTACTATTTGTCACAGCCCACTCCTTTAGGGGCTCAGAGTCCACATACACCCTTCTACACATATTTGAACTCCTGTAGAGCGACAATAACAACTTTGTGCTTTTACCTAACAAGATGCAAATATTCTTCCTGTGAATAAAGATGCTCCCACTCTCCCAAAAGGAGTGCTGCAAAACTGTCACTGTCATTGTCTCTGGGAAATGTCAATTCTTCCTCAAATTCCGTCATGGACCCATCTGAATATTTTGTAACTAAAGATTAAATTAGAAAGTTACCCACCACCAATAATATTTATATAAAATCATGAAGGGAAAGAAGTAGGAAGGGAAAAAATGGATTTACTTAGAAACATTGGAAAATTTGTTAGGAAACATTGTATTTTTAACTATCACTATTTAATTTTCTTCAAGGTTAACCTGGACATCAAGCTTCTAGATCTTATTTGAGCCCAGTTATTCATAGGATGGAGTAAAGTGGAGAGCTGTCATTTCATAAGTGAATTTAAGCTCTGTAGATAAGCAGGACACAAATTTATTTAGGCCATAATTTTTCACCTCTCCTAATCACAGTAGTTTCAGATGGAAATGTCCTATTATTGATTAAGTGCATTTAAAGTCTAGTATATGCCTGAATACCTCACAGTTTCTCACTAATGACTGGTCCTGAGTCCCAAACTGGAGATTTCTACCGGTGGCAATATTGAGATGGCGACGCTAACAATAGTCTGTGCAGAACGGAGCCTGTTGCTCTCATCTGGTGTCATAAGGTAGTTTCCAACATGGGCAGCAGCAGCAGCTTTTAAAAATGTGAGGTGTGACCTTTGCAAGTCCACTCTCGATTCCCAGAGCAGTCTAACTTTCTTTGGGGGAATAACAGATGCCTCAACTTGTTTAGCTAGAGGGCCAGCAACCAAGGGAGTAAGGCAAAAAGGTATAATGAGATGACAGATATGGGTTCAGCATGTCAGAGATGTGGGGGTGGTAGCATTCCACCCCCGTGAAGAGGAATTTGCATCTTACAGCATCTCACCTGAGAGTCTGGTGCTGCCTTTTAAAACTGATCTCAGCGATTGTGCCCTGTTACCTTTCTCAGCACACAGGATGAATGGCACACTGCTCCCTGTGCTGGCAGGTTCAAGTGTCACATATCCCAGTCTTCGGGATCTATATAGTGTCTTTTGGAGACAGATGTAAAGTTTTAGCTACAGTCAGGTGATCCCATCAGTCATCTGAATTTTCTATCTGGAGCTCGAGGTTCTAAAACAACAATGGCTTTTAGGTCTTTTTAATAAGAATGTGTGGTACAAAAAAAATAACAATTAGGGTGGTGGAGCTTCAAAACAAGCACTTTATCTGAAAGGTTGTCTGAGAATTGTAGACACACAGAACATAAAATGAAGTTTTAGGAAGGGAGGCAAGAGGACACGGGTCCTTGAACACAGAGATCACATAGAGGTTGGATCTGACGTATCGCTTTGCCCACCAGTTGGTTCAGAGTTTTTGGAGTGGATTTGTAATTCCCTTCCCTGGATTGGGTGTCCTAATCTGAGTTCAGAGGCCTCCTCTCCTGGGGGAGTTTCTAGCTCTGTCCCTCCAGCATAGCCTCAGTTCCATTGATCTTTCCTGGCATGCGTCAGTGCCTACTGAGGACCCACCTTGACTGACCACTGCTCAGGGCTCATTGTCATCTGCGGTCATGTGTCCACAGCCTGAAGTAATCTGCCTCATAACTCCCTGCTCAAGTATGACAGATTTGGGGAGACACTTGCTTCATAAATGGCCACTATAGCATGGGTTTTAGCCTCTAGTCCCAGGATTCTATTCTTATCACTTTAGACTCTAGTCCCAGGATTGTATGTGCCAGATCCAACAACCCTTATGCAAAATCTGGAATGGAATTAAAACTGAGTTACGGATGGAGTGTTTAGCATGGTGTCTGCCACATGATAGGTGCTTATTAAATATTGCTACTATGGGGCACAGATTAGCAATGGTAAAATGGGCAGGACATCCTAGTGGCAGAACAATCTAGAATAATCAGAACAATCTCATGGCCCTCTTAGTCTATAGGGCCAGCAGAGGGCCCACGCTGGTTGAATCCCATCTAACAACTTTGGTCCAAATTCTTGTAGGACTCCTAGGGAATTACCTGGAACTCAACTATCCACCGATTCTATTCACGGTTCATGGCTGGTGGTCAGATGGGCCTTCGTTTGACCATCTAGAGTCGGACAGAAGTTCTATATCACTGGTCACTTTCAACTGTTCTGCCACAGATTGTCCATCGTGAGTTCTTGTCATCACTGAGCCACTTTCTCAGGCACCACAGCAAAGTGTTTTTGGTCCTCTCGTGCTTTCTTTGTCTTCTGGAGATTTCAGACTGGTTGAACAAATTGGAGAGGGAAAAAGTAAGTTTCTTTTTTTGAAACTGTGATCTCTCGTTTTGAGAATTATTTCAGACTTCATTCTCCAGTCATAAGTCCCTTTGGAGGTACCCACTACTTTGACTGTGTTCATGAAAGAAACTTACTCAAATAAATGACACACCTACCTATTCGTTCATTCAGCTCATGAGTCTCTGTTTTTCTCTGCTTTTCTCTCTTTTTTCGAAGCTGTTGAATTAACAATGTATTCAGCACTCACTGCATTCTTGGCCCTGTGCTGGGCACTGGAAATACAGGGATGAACAGGACAAAGTCCCTACCTAGCTGAGGGAGACAGACAATAAACGGCCATGCATAGTGGTGAGGGATATGAGCTGAATCAACAGAGAGAGGTGACAGAGAGTGATTGTTGGGGGTGGGTTTGACTTCTGATATGGTGACAGGAAAAAGTCTTCGGAGGAGGTGAGAGCTGGAGCATGAGAAGGAACCAGCTGTGGAGGGTTGCGTTCTGGGGGTGAACGCTTCTGCCAGGGGGAAACGTGTGCTCCTCCTACCTGACAGGCTCCACGCTCCCCAACAACACATCTAGGAAGCTCTTGTGTAAGCCCATGTGAGAAGGATGGATGGGAGAAGGCTGGGAAGTATCTTCTGGTCACCTGCGAATGCCTGCGATGTAATTGGTGCTTCTAACTGATGGATGTACTGTAAGTGCTCTATATACAGGTTGAGGACTGGGTGATTTTCTTGAAATTTCTCCCCATAGTCAAATTTTTCAAGATCTGGAAATAACAAATTGGCAGTCTACCCACACGTGTTCTTTTGTGGCGTCCAAGGACGCTACCGTAGCGTGATGGGTAATATGATGAGCTGTCTCGGTTTTTTGATGGGTTGTGTTATAAAAGTGAAGCAGGTTTCATCTTGGTGAAATGCTTAGTGGAGGGAGAAGTATTTCCAGTTTGACTATAAAGCTACATTTTTTTTCTATTTTTCAGTTCTGTTTTTTTCTTCATGCACAGGTAAGTATAAACAACATACACTCTTGGAGGAACGAGGCCCCCTGTTTGCTTGTTCCTGCCATGTAAGAGGGTTGGTTGGAGGGGATGGGGTTCTGACAGCCGTTTTCTCAATCTCAGCACACAGCCTGGTATGAGGAATGGATATTTATGTGAGGTTGTGTGGCTGATGGAAAGAGATCTTGCAACAGCCAACTTCCCTTTGGCCCCCACCCCAACCCCATGAAGTCTCAAAGGCCTAGACAAAAAGGCCAGGTAAATGCATGATCTTTGTCAGTCTTAAGGTATTCAACCAAAAGGTGATATGCCCCCCTGGAGACCTAGATTCCATCACATAGTAGCCTCTTACCTGCTTCTCATTGTACTTGACTTCTATTCAGCTATAACAAAGCTCTACTTCTGGTCCATTTGCTAGGCTGGAGGCAGGCTCTATGGCTTAGAACATGTGAGTCAGGCTGAGTGGTCCCCTCGGTGCTTTCTTCCTTAGGCCCAAACCCCAGCCTGCATAGTTTTTCCTCTGCTGGTAAGAAAGATCCATGCAATAGGGAAAGAGAAAGAACATTTCTACCTGAGGGCCCAGAGCAGAGCCAGTCTAGTTTGCTCAGTCCTGCCTCTTCTAGGTGGACAACTCCCAGGGGGCAAAGCAGGTCCTCCTCGCCGCTCCAGCACAGGCAGAGCCACACCGTGCTAATGCAGTTTGAGCTTCAGTGCCCTGCACTTACTTGAGCCCTTTCCAAGTAAATACTCACTTTCAAATCCAATTTCAAATCTGAAAATTTTTGTTCTTTTTCTTAAGGAGTGCTCCCCACATTGCATAAGATTTAGGTCCCACAAAGCAGGGGCCCGCTTCCGCATACCAGTGTGGCTGCCACAGGAAACCACTGAAGGCCAGTCCTGTGAAGGCACAGAGGCACTGAGAGGAAAGAGCGGGCTATGGTTATAAAATTAAAATATTGCAATGCTGGGGCAGAGAGGCCAGGCAGTTCTACTGTTGGATCCTTTAAAAAGCATAACAGGGAGAGATGAATAGTTGCAAAAATAGTATAGAGAATGTCTGGGGTCTGGCCCTGTGGTGCAGCAATTAAGTTCACAAGTTCTGCTTCGGCAGCCCAGGGTTCGCCAGTTCGGATCCCGGGTGTGGACACGGCACTGCTTGGCAAGCCATGCTGTGGCAGGCGTCCCACATATAAAGTAGAGGAAGATGGGCACGGATGTTAGCTCAGGGCCAGTCTTCCTCAGCAAAAAGAGGAGGATTGGCAGCAGATGTTAGTTCAGGGCTAATCTTCCTCAAAAAAAAAAAAAAAAAAGAATGTCTGTATCTTTCATCCAGATTCCCCAATTGTTAACATTCTACCTTTGCCTTATCATTCTCTCTCTCTTTCTTCACACACACACACACACACTTCTTTTTTTCCCTCATCCACTTGAGAGTGGGTAGCAGACAAATGAACCATTACCCTAAACACTTCAGTATATATTCGTTAAACAAAAGACATCCTCTAATAAAGCCACAGTGTACCCATCAAAATCACGAAATTAACACTGATTTTATGCTAATGTGTAATTCAGAGATCCCATTAGAATTTCACCTATTTTTACGAGAACGTTCTTTACAGGTTGAGAATCCAAACCAGAATCATATGCTGTGTTCAGTCATCATTTCTTTTCAGTTCATTTCAACTCGGGACAGTTCTTCGGTCTTTCCTTGCCCTTCAAGCCCTTCATAATTTTGAAGCGTCCAAGCCAGTTATTTTGTAGAATGTCCCTAAATTTAGATTTGTCTGATTCTTCCTCAGGATTAGATTAACATAATGATTTTTTTTTTCCAGGAATACCACAGAAGTGAGAATATGCACATGATGATGGTCTGTTGTATTACAGACGATGTTAACTTTTTTCACTCGGTGAAGATACTATCTGCCAGATCTTTCTGCTGTAAAATCAATTAATAAGAGTTTCATGAGGTGTCACTTTGAAACTACGTAAATATCCTATTCCTCCTCAATTTTTCACTCACTAGTTTAAGCATTCATTGATGATTCCTGCCTAAATCAATTGTTAATATGAATATTGCCAAATGATTTTTCTAATTCCATTATTCCTTCTACATTTATTAGTTGACTATCTACTATAAAGTAGACTTTCTTTTTACCCTATTTACTTATGTATTTGTTTAAATTTGTATAGATCCATGGATTCTTATTTTATTCGATGTGTTATAATCTATTACTATCATTATTTATTTTAATGTCAATTTTTCCCAGATTTGGCTAGTGGGAGCCCTTTCAGTTTAGCTCCTATATCCTTTTAACTTGTCCCTATCATTTTTTGAGAACTTCCTTACGTTCTGGCACAAGATGTCCTAGGTTTATCTGTACTTCCCTTGTTCTAACCCTGGAATCAGCCATTGCTCCAAGGACACCTGGTTCCTTTACGTGGAAGATGGTATTTAAAAATCAAGATCTGGGGGCGAGGTATGTTCATTGCTATGGAGGTATTGCTTCTAGGCCCTCTCAACAGAAAGCTAGAAAATAGATGTACGTACATACAGTCTCACATAGACACACACACACATCTATAGTTACTTCTATATTTATCTACTCATATCTATTAAAACCACTAGTTTATACAGATACCTGCAACTGCGGTCTGATGTAAAATGATTTATTCTGGCCTTCCCCTTTTCCATATTTGAAGACAGTAAGAATCCTACCTCCCATTATCCCCTGTCCCTTATTTTCTCAGTCCCTCGTGTGTAATTTGCTCAGTCCCTTTTATGTAGACAATCTCCAGATCACGTGTGCCATCTCCTTAGCCCTGTGCTAACAACTCATCCCAGCTGAGAACTGCCATCCGTACCACGTACCTATCGAGAGGTTCCCTGTTCCAGCCCCAACGGTACTGGAACCAAGAGCTACCCTTCTCCTGGCCCTAGCAGCTCACTGGCTTAAAGTTCTCCACTGGTCCAGCATGTGGCTGACATGGACCCCCACTGGCCGAAAGTTCTCCCCTAACCCTGAAGGCCGGGAGTTGCCTTTAGCTCCAGTGATGAATCCATCAGGAATTGAGATTTCTCCTGCCTATCTACACCCATGTGTGCTGGTTGAGAATTCTCCAGGATTTTGGTGGCTTACTGGTCAAGAGTAACCCCCAAGCCCCAGAAGGGTGCCAATCCATGCTGCTTGGGCACTGAACAGAGGCTTAATAACTGAAACTTACCAGTAAATTAGGGGACTCGGCCCAAGATGCTGTTAAGGTATCCTTTATTGATCAGGAAAGGGAGATTCAACAGATTATGATTGAAAGTAATTATGACAGAGAAATAAAATCATTTTAAGCTTAAATCCTATGCTGGTCATTTGCCTGCTTGCTCTCGGATCTATTCCTCCATCTTCTCCTCTCTGTATTATAGGCAACTCCATATCCTGGCTGCCTTGCCAACTGGATTCCAACTAGGTTTGTCCACTGGGAGGCACTGACAAAAGAATGGCGAGCAGGTGGAAGAAGCTAGGGTAATTTCTCCTTTCCCTTCTGCCCTGGGCAGTATCTCCATCAGTAGCTATTTCTCCTCTATGACTCTAATTTCTGTTTGACAGACCTGTCATCGTTCTAGATTCTTCCAATTGACCTATGCTCCTGGGTTCCAATAACACCACCATCTTCCTTTGTCCTACCAGCCCCAAGAGTGGTAATGGCCTCCTGCTATTTCTAATTTCTTGATTACCTCTTTTCTGGTTCTCAGTTCTTCTATTGCCCATGTAACCAATTCCCTGAATTAAATTCCTTGTGCTTTAAACACTTAGAATATTTTATATTATCCTAACCTGGCCCTGAAAATAGCTCAGCAAGTTGACTCTCCTTAATAAACATGTTACATAAGCTTGGTGCTGTTGTGGCCGACCTTCTCCCATTTAGAGCAAGTCTGTCTGAGAATGAAACCAACACAAAGGAAATGGAGACAAAAGACATGAAAAAATAGATCCCAGGGACTTTGAACAAGTTCTTGATTAACTATTACTCGAAGCCAGAAGGACCCGTGGGCTTTCCAGTTACTTGAACCAATCAAACCACTTTTTGTTTTAGTCACAATTGTTACATCTCTGCGTAGGTGTGTCGACCGTCTAATTACAAAGTATGAGACCATTTGCTCTTTGATCCATGCATGCTACGCAGCTTCCAGTCAAAAGTTGCATTTCCTGATGGAACATATCTCACTGTGTGATTTACTTATTTGTATTCTTAAAAAAGAGATTTGTCTTACAGCCTCTCCCTTTTATTTGTCCCTCTGTCTTTTGGTGTATGATTCCCCTTTTCTTTTGTGAGCTGCCACATTCTGACAGGGTCCCATATATCCACTACATCAGTGGAAGGGACAAAATAAAAAATTTATGTCATCCACATGACAGACCTGAAAAACTAGCCTCTCATTTAAATATTGCAAAAAATTGAGTTATATGCTACATAAGTGACAGGAGAATGGGGCTCTTAATCTATGTGAAAGGAAATTGGATTCAAGTTGTTTTATCTCTTGCAGATGTTCAACATTATTTTTGTCAGCTAGTAGTTAAGTTGAAGAGAGACATCTTTCTCAGAATAGAAACATGAAATAATAATGTCCTGCAGCATCATCTCATCATGTTAAACCATGAGATGGATGATATCCTGATGTGAAAAGATGCAAATGATACTGAGTTTTGAAGTATTTGTTGGGAGGGGAAGAGAGGCTGAAGTTTTGTTCTGTAGTATACTGCCTCTGCATGCAAAAGATGAGGAGTCCCAGAGAATCTTTGTTAAAAAAAAAGAAGGAGGCGTCTAGGACACAGTTTCCTAAGAGATTTATTTTGGACGAGAAGTCAGTAAAGGTTTGGGTTAAGATGTCCCTGCAGAGAGTTGGCACTAGCATGGGTGAGGACCCAATGTCCTTGGAGGCCGAGCTCAGAGAGCGTTGCTTAGATTTGCTCTGATCTTACTCAGGACATGAGGGATGTAAGGCTTTCTAGGGTGAGTTGATCATGGGTGAGCTGTGGCCGCTGGCCTTCCTCACCCTCTTCAGTAGGTGCTCTGTCTTCTGTCTCCTGACATAGGTCTATTTGCTACCCTCTGTGGCTCTCAATTCTCATACCTGAGTCATTAGGTGCCTTCTCTCTACAAGTTCAGCCCTACCCTGAGTCAGTCCAGACAAACCAGCAAGACATCTCGGCAGCCTCGGACAGCTGAGATCTGTGATCAGATGTGCCTCTTGAGACACGCTAGCTGGAGGGCTGGAGGGACATGACAGAGCACCCCTGAGCTCCGGGGTGGTGGCTTCCCCTGCAGAGCGGGGTGCCGTCTCAGTTTCCTATCTGACTCTGCATTGCATAAACTGAGGCTGGGATCCCAATCAACTTGGCGGGGCCCTGAGGTCTCAGGAAGAGTGATGGGTTCTGCTCTCTCCATTGGCCTCCACAGCTGTTCTCAGAGGACCAGGCATGGTTCTGGGGGGATTTCTTCAGGTGCCAGGCTGCCTTGTCCAGCCTCGCTTTGCTGCCCTCTTCCCTCTGTCTTCCTGTGCTGCTGCTGTGTCGGCGTGCCGCACATGTGATGAATGATGGTCCTCAAACCTGTCTCAGGACCTTGGATCCTCCCTGGATCATATGCAAGCATTAGAACATGACTAACCCCTGAATGAATTACTTTCTACTTCCATCCTGACTCCTACTCTTCATTTACACATTTTTAAATGTTACTATGGCTTGATTTGGAATGTATATCATAAATGACATTTTTTATAATAATAGTAAAAATTTAGAAAATGATAATACTTTAACTTATGTGTAGATTCTGTGCTAAGAACTTTACATTCATTATTTAATTCAAACCTGCAGAAAGATACCTAGAGCATCAGTTTTCAGATGAGAAAAGAGTCCCTAAGAGGTTAATTTCCCTCAGATCATATAGAATAGGGATTCCAATCCAATCTATGTTTGTTTGATGTTAAAGTTTGTGCTTTTTTTTTGGTGAGGAAGGTTGGCCCTGAGCTAACATCCATGCCAATCTTCCTCTATTTTGTGTGGGACGCCTCCAAAGAGTGGTTTGATGAACAGTGCTAGATCCTTGCCTGGGATCCAAACCTATGAACCCTGGGCCAGTGAAGTGGGGCATGTGAACTTAACCACTACGCCACCAGGACAGCCCACAAAGTTTGTGCTTTTAACCGTGAGATTATCCTGACTCTCTTAGACATTGGGTGTGTGATTTGTAACTTTTTATAATAATTCATAGTATGAAGGGCCATCTCACTGTTGGCTAAAATGAATATGTTGTTTTTCTATGTTGTTTATAGGAAGGAATGGAGCAGGAGGTGGTAATGAGAACAAAAAAACGTTATTTTATTTAAATTTCATTGTACAGTGGCATTTATGAAGGCCTAAAAAAAATACAAGACCATCTTACATATTATCTAACGCATGTGTACTCAGGCTCACACACCCACCTACGCCCCTCATCTGTTTATACACACACATACCATTTTTGAGGGCTTATCATATGCTGGGTGCTTTACATGAATGATCTGCTCTCTTAGATCCAGGTTTCCCAGAAAGCAGAGCAGAGCCTGAGGCAAGGAATAACGTCCTGGTAATTTTTTTTGAGGTGTAAACCCAGGGCAGCAAAAGTGAAGGAAAAAAAGTGAAGCGAGGAGAGAAGATGAGCAGCAATGCGAAGGGGTGGTGCTGACCAGGCTTTGTAAGGAGCAGAGGGTGGGGCAGGCCCCTCAACAGGTATGTTTGCAAAGCTGCGGGGGCTGTTCTGGAAAGACTGCATAGAGAAACCAGGCCTCAAAGCAGGTGATTGGAGAGCCCAAGGGGGGGGCCATTTATTTTCCTGTATCCCTCCTCTCTCTTTTTTCCCACTGGTTAAAGTTTGTCTAATTGAGGGGGATGGCCCCGGCCTGTAGCTGAGTGGTTAAGTTCGAGCGCTCTGCTTCAGCAGCCCAGGGTTTCGCCAGTTCAGATCCTGGGCACTGACATGGCACCACTGGTCAGGCCATGCTGAGGCAGCATCCAACATGCCACAACTAGAAATACCCACAACTAAAAATACGCAACTCTGTACTGGGGGGCTTTGGGGAGAAAAAGGAAAAATCTTAAAAAAAAATTGTCTAATTGAGAGTTAATTTTCTAATACTTCAGCAGCTGCCAGAATGTGAGATCCCAGGCCTTGAGGTGTTGCGTTTCATGCAAATCTGGAAATGGCGGGAAGACTGAGCAGCTCTGGTTGGCCAACTGTGTAGAGGTACGCAAGGAGGCTGTCCCGGGGCACGTCATTGGTCCCCCTTCCCTGGGTGGCGAGGGTCGAAGGAGGCACAAAGTATTCGGGTTTGTGTGTCTCCTGACAGTTCACAACAGCTCTGAGGGCGATGATTATGTTTCTCACTTTACAGCTGAGGAAATGGCCCAAGTAGCCCAAGATCTTGTAATAGTGAGCAGTCAAGCCAGGGTTTGAATTCAAATCAATTTACTTTCAAATTCTATGCTCTGTCCTGTGTGCTACCTAGATTTTCCTGCATGCTTTAATTTAACTTACAAAGAAATTGATGGGTGATACAAAGTTCTTGTGAAAAATACTGAAAATATAAAGAACAGAATAATCATCCCTAATCTGTAGACCCAGAAATAATCATTTAAACATCTTTTTAGTTTTTTAATAATATTTTGTATCTTTCAGTTTTTCGGTAATATTTTTACATAGTTGAGATGATAATGCAAATACTGTAGCTTATGCTGTTGTCATTGATCACATATCAAAAGTAGTCTCTTTGGTCGATGTGAACGTTTATGGTTCCATAAAAGTCCCTGGATATAGCATAATGTGCTCTGGAAGCAGCAGGTCTAGGATCCATTCTCTCCCTTTACTGGGGAGCGGGCGTGTGTTCCTAGGTAAAAGGTGGCAAGTAACCCAGTCTAATCTTGTAAGCACACTAATGACACACCTCATGACAAACTAAGTGATTTTTGCCTTGCTGGAAGGAGAGTCCTTATCCATGGAATGCTTTTAGCAGAATGTATTTTGGTATCTAGGATTTCCTAGGTAAACAAACCTGGAATCTACGGATTTATGGGGCATGGCTCTCTGGAAAATGTCATGTAAATTATGTAAATATCTGAGTATAAAATGGAGATGTTTCAGATGTTTCCTGAACTAAGTAGCTCCTTCTGGGTAAGTAAGGTGGCTGCATATCTTTTTTTAGAGACCTCATTTATTCTCTCAGGCTAGAGCGCCTCTGATATAGGAAGAAAAAGACCCAGGTAGCGTGGCTAGGGGTTCTGGACCCCTCCCCACTGCACCTGTGCCTCTTCATTACTTGCATCTTTGACATTACTAGTAAAGCTTGATACTAGGTGAGATCTCTGATGTGTGTGAGTCTTATTTGACAATCAGATCTTTCTTGTGTCTTGTGCTGTCTCAATTAATGATCATTTCCTCATCGATGACATTTTAATTGCATAATAATATATTGTAATTCTAAATACTACTGTGATACACAACACTGATCACATCATGGGCTGTGTTTTATATCATTTCTTTGGAGTGATTCCAAGAGAAGGACTGTTCTATTCTCTACTTTTATAGCTACAAGAGGGAAACCTCTGCAAGAATCTATTGCCATACCTCCTGTTCTTGCTGCTGCACAGAGAAAGAGAGGGATCAAGGGAAAAGGAGGAAAAATGGAAGGAAGAAGTAGGAGCAGAAGGCGTCACTGATCACTAGACCCTTCTGCCAGCCCGGGATCTTTCTTCACTGTCTCAGGTCGCTGTTCCTGCTGTAACCCTTCCATTCCTAGATCTTGCTCTAGAAACCCCGCTGCTGCTCCAGAGCTCGGCCCCCTGGAAGGCCCACTCAAGCTCTCCCAGCTTCTTGCTATAGTGACTAAGTCCTGCCCCAGCTGCCGGAGAAACCTCAAGCAGCTCGGTGGTTCCGCAGGGGACACACATTCCTGGCATTCCAAATTGGAACTGGTGGTTTACAGCACACTGCGGCTCTTAATCTGGGGTTTGTGGAGAGAATCTGAGGGGGAGAGGGTCGGTGAATTTGGAGGAAGAAAAAGTTACATCTTTATACAGTGTACTCACTAATTCCTAACCAAAATTTGTAAAAAGCTCTGCTCCTCTAAAAGTCAGCTGATTGAAGCAAGTGGCAGTGGTGTGAGCTCTCCCTTATCAAGAGCTGGGTGGAGGCATCTCGGCTATTTGTTCTTCCTCTCATTTAATAAGGATGGTCCCTTGTTCCCTTTATCTAGTCACCCTGTTCTGTGGGGAAGAGCAGCCTCTGACGTACTACAGGAGCTCTTGCTGGGGGGTCCATCAGTCTGGGTTCTGATCTTTGCTCTGGTTGTTGGTAAATTGAAGGTTGCACTCTTCATCCCTATCCACTTTGCCTTCCAGGAGTTTTTGAATGTCCCATGGGAAATGCCATTCAATAAGTCAAATGTTTCCTTTCTAGTGAGTAAATTATAATATTCCCCTCTCCCTACCACTCCAGTGCATTGCTGACATGGAAAAGTCACCATGAGAAGCATAGCCTATGACCCTTCCTCCTCTATACCCCCAAACCTTTCTAAAGTGTACTTCTAGGTAGTACAAGCTGGCCATTGAAACATCCCACCGATCCAATTTCTTAAGTGACGAAAAGTCAGAGGTACAAGGCACAGAGGGAGACCTGGAGAAAGCTTTGAACTGTGATAGCCAGTATTCAGCAACAAGATGCCCCTAATCTCATCTGCAGAGGGGTCTGGTGTAGCTGTCCTCTAAGCCTGGAACGGAGGTGCTGTTCTCATTCCTCCAATCTCAGACGCCATGCCTGAGGAGTACTGGGGCAGACAGAGTGTCATCCACCCATAGAAATCTCTCATGGTAACTTTTTGATTTCACACTTTTTTATTCCTAAGAAAAGAGGAGTTAAAACTTTGGGTGAAGATAGTTTTATGTGCTGCTGAGATCTGTTAGGGATGGGGAGGGATACTGAGACTCATGGGCTAACGTAACTGTTTTTACTGCCTTCATTCTTCTCTTGGGCTCTGTACCTATGTGGACTTTCAGGTTACTCACTCATAAACACAGTTCTCAGTATTCTCATTAAAAACCTTCAGTGAGTGGTCTAAGCTCCAGATTGAGGGAAGACCCAGAGGTGAGGTGAAGAAGTGAGTAATGGCCAACAGAAGTTCCTGTTAGTCTAAAGCTGAGGGAGAAGTGCCCCACCCGGCGGGAAATACAGACTGACTGGCTGTGTGACTCATACCACATTTTCCAGCAAAATCACATGTGATTTTTTAACACAGAACCAGTAAGCCAATGAGTCAAAGATGACTAATAATCAGGATGGAGCCCTATAGATAGATTCTGCCATAAAAAATTAATAATAGTAAGAATAATAATAATGATAATGAGTGTGGAGTGGGGAAGAGAGAAACAATTTTTACAAAGTTGATGTAAAACATATACGACAGAGGAATTGCCTATAGAACTGGAGAGAGGGTACAGGGAAATTGTTCCCAGAGTCTCAAAGAGGTTGCTCATAATAAAAATTATGGCCAGAGAAAAAGATTTCGAAAAGCAATAGGAAGATTCAGGGAAAAATTTAAAGGTAGTAGGAAAAGATGGGAAATGAACTAAGAGAAATAGGAGAGAAAAACAACACAGAAAGAATAAATGTGACTAAAAACATAGAGATATATATAGTGGCAGGTTTGACAACATCACCCGAAATGAAATGGAAAAGAACAAAGCCATAAAAAAGATTACAGACAAGGTACTGGATATGGAAGAAAAATAAAGGAGATCCAATATATACTAATTGACATTTCTGAGAAAGAGAACAGAACAGATGGAATAGAAATGATTTCAATACTATAAAAGAAAACAGTTTCCTTCAATAAAAGCCTGAATCAGCACATCGAAGGCTAACAGCATGAGCCAGTAAAGATTGGCACAACACAACCAACACCCAGTCATATCCTTAAAAAGTTACTGAATACAAGATCAAAGAAGATTTATATGGGCAGAAAAGAAACTAAGTCACAAAGAAAGGGAAAGTCTGGCTGATATTCAATGCCAAAAGATGGAGAAGGAATGCCAACAAAGTTCTGCATAAAACAAAGTGTTACAAAATAATTTATTAACTATACAAGTTAAAGTCTAAAGGCAACAGATAAGCTTAATAATGCTATTATTTAGGCAACACAGTAGATAGGAGTCCTTGGAAAAAATCAATCCAGTGGATCAGGAGTTGATTCAAAATAAATTTAACCAATTTACTGAATAGCTTAAACTTGAAATATCCGAATATAAAATCTTTCTTCACATTCTCCAAACAGTCTTCAAACCATCCTAGTCAAATCTTCCTTTCTTGTTCATTTAACAATATCTTGGCCTGATCCCATCACTTTTCCGGTAATTTCAAGTACTCCAAACCCAGTAAAGCCTCTTCTATCTCATATTCAATTCAACGCTCATTTTCTTTCCACTCCAAGGTTAGGCACCCATGGCAGATAGGGTTATCAGAATGTGCCACCTCAAAATATGCCTCTTGGCATATGAGCTATTTTGAGCAAAATGCAGTTGAGACCAGCAGCTGTAGGAAAAACTATTTACCCCCCCCCTCAACTGCCTGAAAATAGGGCACAAATTTTTCCTTTTGTAAAGGAAATTCCCATTTATAAAGGAAATTTCCATTTGTAAAGATGTCTCTGTACCAGGAGGACAGCTACAACCAGAGACAGCTCTGAGCACCTGAGAGACTCTGATCTGCATTACAAGACAACCTCTATTATTCGACTTTTCCTCCTATAGTTCCTTCCCACCCTAGAAGCTCAAAACCCCTTTCCTAAGGTGGTATGTAAGCCTCAATCATCTGGCCGCATCCCTGAGCCACATTTTACTTTGTGAGCTCCCCTGCATAGTATATAATTAAAAACTTTTCTCTTGTTAATCCCTTTCATCAGTTTGATCTGTGGGCACCAACCAGTGAACCCAGGAGGGTGGAGGGATAAAGATTTTTCCTCCCCTACACAGAGATCCTTCTTTCTTCTTCCCTGCCTTCCTTTCTTTCCCTTCCTTACATCCTCTTTCTTCTGAGTCCTTTTCTCCTCTGGTGTGTTGTGGTGAGGAGAGATGGGGGAAAAGAGGTAAACATCACTTAGGTGGTGTCTTTGGGTATTTTTTAGGTGGTTATTGCCTCTGAGTCACTTTGTGTGACAGAGGTCCAAAGGCTGGTGTTCTCAAGTGGTGCATGTGTGAGTTCTTTGGGGTCGTTCAAGGACCTCTTCCTTCCCAGAGAAGGGGCTGGAGCTCTGCAAGACCCCTCTGCCTCCAGCACAGCTCCTACCTCTGATGGTCTACTCCACATCCTCTTGCCTAGTAGGCTGTCCCTTTAGACAGGGTACTACTGAGATGACTCAACTTGGCTACCTGGTGGGCACCCGACCCCCAGGAAACTCATGCATCTTGTCACTGAGTGTCTGCTGCTCTACCACCTACACTCTGCTATGGGGGACTGGAATTGGCCACCCCAAGATATGTCTCTTTGGCATGAGGATTATTTGGGGCTGATTGCTTTTAATAAACTGCAGACAGGAAAGGCGGCCCTGAGGAGTGGAATTTGCTTGCCCTTTGTTAGGAGACATTTACATTGTGAAGGAAATCTCCATCTGTAAAGATGTCTCCCTGTCTGTACCAGGAAGAAGGGGGATGACCTTATCTCTAGAAACTCCTATCAATACAGAATGCAGGGACTTAAATCTGCATTTTGTCTACTGTACTTGTGTGGTAATCTCCCGTGATCAACTCCCCCTCCACCCCCATCATCCTCCTTTGTCTTTAGCTGAAGATGATATTTAAGGTGGGGGCTTCAGCCTTTTTGGCGAGTTGCTCAGCTTGCCTGAGCCTCTCCCCTGTATACATGCTATAAAGCTTTGTTTAATCTTCTCCTGCTATTCTGTCTCATGTGAATTTAATTCGTCCTCTGGCCAGACGAACCCAGAGAGGGTAGAGGAAATGTCTTCCTCCCCTACACTGTCTTGGTTTCTTTCTCCAGGTTTCTTTTCTCTCAGTTTCACTTAGGCACAGAGTGGGAGACTAGCAAGTGTACAGGTGCCCAAAGAGGCATGAGACTTGTCTCAGATTTTTTCAGTCACCACAAATCTCTACCAGGGATTCCTCCGTTGTCTGCTCATTTGCTTTGCTGTGTGTGTGTGTGTGTTTTGGGGGGAGAGCAGAGGGGGAAAAGCACAGCACAACCCTCCTAGCTTATCCCCACCGTCTTCCTTGAGTTCTTTGTCTTCTGTGTATGGAGGCTGGAGCAGAGATGATAACAGGGTTGGAAGTGCCATGTCTCTTGAAAATTCTGGAGGATGTGTCCGGGGTTCTTTGCTACTTCTCTCTAGAAAGTGGGGGTACTTCACATCTATGTTTAATTTGGAGGCTTTTTCTTCCATTCTGGAGGAGTCCCATGGAACATGTGCTTTACAAACTCAGGAATGAGTTGGGAAGCTGTAGTAAAGGACATGGGGTGAACCTGGATTTATTTTAATAGGTTACTAATTGTCAGAATTATAGTTACAGAATAAAATGCATTTTAAATCTTGAAAACATAAAAATAATGGCTAAGCAATTGTTGGGAGTTGGAAGGAGGAATTAGAAGTGTCAAGTTTTTCATCTTTCATGGCAAGGAATAAATAGATATTGTTCTCAATTCAATTGTATGGTCAAAAGTTATGATTTCAATGTGTCAGTGTTTTCCCCCTTAATTCTATTTTTTTAAACCTTAGAGTAGTGATTCTCATCTATAGGCGATTTTGACTTACCTTCCCAGGGGCATTTGGCCCTGTCTGGAGACATTTTTGGCTGTCCCACCAGGGGAGGAGGGTGTTTCTACTGGTGTCTAGTGGGTAGAGGCCAGGAATGTAGCTAAAAAAATCCTGTGAAAGAATTAAAGCAGCCCTCCAAAATGATGTAAAAATTACTTTAAATTGAAAACACCCAAGCAATCAACAGCCACAAAAAGAAACATTGCCTAAACTTAGGCAGAGCCTCCCCAAAATACAGCGACCATTGATCCTTCTCTCAAGAGTTTCCTGTTTGAGAGAAGACTGACCCTGAGCACCAGGAATTTTAACTTAGTTGCCTATTAGCATCAAAAACCCAGTAGATTCTTCCATACTTTCCTGTTGATGCTCAACACTTTCCCCCTTTTTGTTAAGTCAGTATATAAATCTTTACCTCTGGCTCTTCAGTGAGTTACTCATCACTGAGTGTTCCAAAGTGCATGTGTAAATAAACCCTAACTTTTCTCCTATCAACCTGTCTATTGTCAGTTAACTTGCAGGCCCCCAAACATTTGAACCTAAGTGGGTAGAGGAAAAGTTTTCCTCCTAACACCTACAATGCACCGGTCAGCCCCCCACAACAAAGAGACATATTTTAAATATTAAAATAATTCGTTGGGGAGAAAGGGTTTCCTGAAGTTCAGTAATTTATTCAATATTATTACAGGTTTTTTGTTGTCGGTAAAGTGAAGTAAAATAAAACCAAACACTTAAACATATATGGCTCTTACACTACGATCCTGGTTTTGTAGAATTACCCCTATTTCTTCTACCTATGTATGTACATACAAGGATGTCTGGGATGGTGTTCACAGAATGATAAATGACCGATATTTCCAGGTAGTGGAATTTGGAGTAATTTTTTTCTCTTTTCTTCTTTGTTCTTTTCCTTGATCGCTTAGTCTATTTTTCAATAATGATGAATATAATATTTACAAAAGCAATGGATTTTCTCTTCTTTCCTACAAGAAAAGCAACAGCAACAATAACAAGACCTTTTCAGTGGGTCTCCACGGGGCTTAGGAGAAAAGTCCAGCTTGTCTCCTCTGTGCCTTGTCCATACTAACATATAATGACACAAGTATCAGTAACTGAGGCCAATAATGCGTGTGTCTGCATGGTTGAAGAACGTCTTGGGGGCTGCCTGAAATGACCTTTCTGTGCTGAAAGGGGCAGTTCAGTCCTATCTTAGCCTCTTTTTTCTTGCTTTCCTCCATTTTCAAGAGCAGAAACAAACACCAAAAAATAAGGCCTCTGAATATTCTTTAAGAAAACTTCTCTTCCCCCGTTACACGCCATTCAGGTGAGGGTCTGTTTGTGCTCAGAGGACTGTCTCATTTTCTGCTTCATTTTGCTGGTACAGATCTCTCCTTTGCACATGCAATGGAGACACGCTGTGGAGTGGAGGGAGGGGAGAGGCCCCTTGCGCATTTGCTGCCGTCTTTCACAGAGGAACAAAGCTCTTTCATCGCCACATCTCTTATTTGCACAAGTTGCAAAAATTATATTATGTCTGAAAAATTTCCTTGAATAATTTCCACAGAGTGCCTGAGACAATGGCCCCTCTTTACTTTTAAAAGCTCTAAAAAAATAAATAAATCTCCTTTCTTTATGGGCACCAAAGCAAAGCATATGCGCTCTATTTGGAGAATGCAAATGCTTCAAGCTGCAGCCTTTCTTTCACCAGCTCTCAGCAAGTGGCCATTTAGGCTTAATTGCTGCTCACAGCGTAGTCCAATTAAGAACGGGCATCAGCAGGGTAAGGGCTATTTGTTAATCCGTAAAAGGTACCAGAGACAGTACTTGTTTTGCCTGTGGTTTTTATTCACATGTTTGGGTGAAAATCTAAACAGCTGAAACTCTCGGCAAGTGATATGTGTGTGTATTTAATCTGTTGGTTATGGGCAAGACAAGTGTATGGATGTATTTCACAAAAATCAAACTTTTGCTTCAATACGAAGGAGAATTTTGTCAAGATATTGCTGAAACCTACAAAGCATGATTGAAACTGCAGTGGGAGGCAGAGCTAGCTTAGAGGAGGAAATGCTAACCACAGGCCCTCCAGGACCAGTTTGACCTACCCTATCTCTTATCAGCAGAGTGGTTAAGAATTGCCTTTCAGAAAATCGGCAAAGTCACATAGCCAGGACATGTGCAAAAGAAGAAATCATCAACTGAAATGGCCCCAGAACCAACGATCCTCTTTCCCACGGAACCCAAGGACTGGGACATGACCAGAACTGGAAAATCAGACTCTTATCAGAAGCGAGGGGCCCCTCATTCAGGAAGACCCGGTGTTAAAATTCCTTCCACTCCTCATCAAAAATATTCAGAACCCTATCATAAAAGTTTAGAACCTCATCATAAATGTTTAAACCCCTGTCATAAATGTTGAAACCTTACCATAAGTGTTTGAAGCCCGCCAATCAAAACCTGCCCCACCAGCGTTCCCCCATGCCAGCCTGTTCTCCCTAACCTCTTAAATTTCACCCCAAATCTTGAATCGGGGAAAGGGATCTGAGGGCACACGCCCCCTGTGCTCCCTGCAGATCGATCTTGCAGAATAAAGCTGATTTCTCTCCCAAAAGCTGATGCCATAATTAAGTGATTTGTTTATGCACATGAGGCAAATGACCTCAATTTTGTGCAGTAACAAAAGCTCTGAACCAAGGGGGTTTCTCTGCAACACGAAGATGCCTTAGTCCCTGGGAGAGTAATTTCCCTATTCAAGAGCAAAATTCTATCAGAACATCTCGTGGATTGTTGTTTATCATTCTCTTTTAATAGAGGCTTTATTTTTTAAGAATTTCCTTTCTGTACATCATTTTGATGTAGTGCAGGGAGAACTGCCATTCTATGCTGGGGACAGGATAAACTGACAAGAAATGGGAAGTGTGGGAGTGTCGATGTGCCTCTTGTGATATGATGATGTGGGGGACTGGAATTGGCCACCCCAAGATATGTCTGTTTGGCATGAGGATTATTTGGGACTGATTACTTTTAATAAACTGCAGACAGGAAAGGCGGCCCTGAGGAGTGGAACTTGCCTGCCCTTTGTTAGGAGACATTTACATTGTAAAGGAAATCTCCATCTGTAAAGTTGTCTCCCTCTCTGTACCAGGGAGAAGGGGGACGACCTTATCTCTAGAAACTCCTATCAATACAGAATGCAGGGAGTTAAATCTGCATAATAGTCTTATTCCTGTTTATTGTGCTTGTCTGGTAACCTCCTGTAACTGACTCCCCCCACCCCCAACATCCTCATTTGTCTTTAGCTGAAGATGATATTTAAGGTGGGGTCTTCAGCCATTTTGGTGAGTTGCTCAGCTTGCCTGAGTCTCTCCCATGTATACATGTTATAAAGCTTTGTTTAATTTTCTCCTGCTATTCTGTCTCATGTGAATTTAATTCGTTCTCCGGCCAGAAGAACCCACATTGGGTAGAGGAAATGTCTTTCTCCCCTACAATGACAACAGGCAAACATAGGGGAAAACACATATATTATGTAGCTGTTAAATATCCTCAGCTAGGTCAAAGATTTCCACACTTGCTGCTGTATGAAAGAGAATCTGATGAGTGCCAGCCAGGCTGAGGGGCTGCCTCCAGGTTTCTTGCAAGTCTAGAGGCTTCGATTTTCAGAGAAGGGAAAAGTAGAAACACACCTGAATGACCTACCTATTCAGGCTGCTCATGAAATCCTGGGGTCACATGACTAGATATGTTGTCTAGAAAAGTCAGACTTAAGTAGCTTGGGAACATGGGAAGGTAGGAAGAAAGGACATTTGCTATCTGCCTTCCCAGTGCACAGCGAGATCAGATGCCAAATGTCTTCCAGGATTTCCATGTTGGTTGGGCTTTGAAGACAGGCAAAGCCATCAATCCATTTCTTTGTTTCTTCTTCCCCAATTTCTCCCTTTCCTAACTCCCAACCCCCTGGGGGATTCTGCTCCATTCCTAATGTGCCTCCTTGACCTTCCGTTTACTGGCACAGAGAGGGAAGGAAGGCCTGAGCAATTATTCGTGCATTTGGGCTGTTCAGTGGTCAATCAACCTGAGTAGGAGGACTGAAATTTTCTTGTTCCTCCGCTAAATGAAAGCCTATTTTTTCCCTTTTGGTTTTGTTTTTACCTCGGTGTCAATTGCTAACCAACATAACTCTGAGGAGTGAAACCTTTCCTGATTCAGGACCAAATGTACTATCAAATTAATGATTTTCCTTTGGGAAAATGCCCGAACCCACCTTCCTCTAAGTCTGCGTCCTGGTGGGCTGCTGGCTTCAGGTAATGATATTTACCCAGCTCATTGAAATGTCACACTTAGGACTGAGCCCTATAAATTATTATTGTGCTTGTGTTATATTGTAAAGATAAAGGTCAGATCAGAGCTCAGATTTATTCACACCTACGATGCATTTCTGAGAGTTAGTAGAAAAACAAACTATTGAGTCTTTTGGTTAAAAGTATATACAAGGGAAAGCGGGGGTTTTTTTGTTGTTGTTGTTGTTTTTTCCAATGAAGGAAAAGAAATAATCACAGAACCAGTAGCTTTTGGAATAAATAAAAGTAAAGAAGAGATTGGCTCATTTCAGATCTATTAAATACTACCTCCAATTTTCTGCACATTTTCTGACAGACTTTTAAAAATAACTGGACAAGGTAAAAGGTCAGAGACAAGTTCAGGCAGACTAAGGGAACTACTGAGAAGTGATCACGGCATAGTGACTGAGTAGGTCGCCCCCTTCGTTAGAGGACCAGGGTGGTCCCCTCGTTCCCCATGGAAAGTTGCTGGGTGGCTAGAAAGCCTGTCACTAAAGCTAAGCACCTTTGTTACAGGTACAGCAGTCCCTCCTTATCTGTGGTTTCACTTTCTGTGATTTCAGTTACCACGGTCTGAAAATATTAAATGGAAAATTCCAGAAATAAACAATTCATAAGCTTTAAATTGTGTGCCTTTCTGAGTAGCAGCGATGAAATCTCACACTGTCCTTCTCCCTCCCTCCTGGGACCTGAATCACCCCTTTGTCCAGTGTGTCTATGCTGAAGATGTGACTGGCTTGTTAGTCACTTAGTAGCCAACTCAGTTATCAGAGCAACTGTCCTGGTATCACAGTGCTTGTGTTCAAGTCACCCTTATTTTACTTAATAATGGCACCAAAATGCAAGAGTAGTGATGCTGGCAATTTGGATACGCCAAAAAGAAGCCCTAAAGTGCTTCCTTTAAGTAAAAAGGTAAAAGTGCTCAACTTAATAAGGAAAGAAAAAAATCATATGCTGAGGTTGCTAAGATATACAATAACTTTTATTACAATTACAGTGTATTGTTGTAGTTGTTCTATTTTATTACTAGTTATTGTTAATCTCTCACTGCGCCTATTTATTAATTAAACTTTATCATAGCTATGTATCAGGAAAAAACATAGCATATATAGGGTTCAGTCCTATCCGAGGTTTCAGGCATCCACTGGGGGTCTTAGAATGTCTCCTCTGGGTTAAGGTGGGACTACTGTGGTCACAAAATATGTGGCTTTTTACTTTGAACCGCAGATCTCAAAGAGCAGGATTGCTAACCAATACTAGACCTGCCAGCCCTAAACCCAAGGAGGCAGCTGAGGAGGGAACGATGAATGGGGATATGAAGCCCCGGAGGTGGTTCTCCTGTGTGGGCTGAAAGTCCGTGCTGGGCAGTGTGAAGTGCACGTTGCCGGTGTCTTGGCCGTACCAGCTCTTTAAGTAAATCATGGGTTGAATGTGGTTAGCTGTCAAGGCAACAGCTCTCGCCAACACTTAATAAAAAATTCCCAGAGCATCTACATGAAGTGATTTTTCTTCCATAAAATTTGGCTTTTGAGCTTTGAGAGAATCTACCAGGCTCACCCCCATTTTTCTCGCTCCCTTATCCTTTCAAGGATTATCTCCACACGGAGAGTGATGTTCAAAGGGTTTAGCTTTCCAAATTATTGGAACAAGAACTGGTGGATAAATCTTTGGCTTGCCTCTCATTTCCATGCTTCTTCCTCCTCCTTCTTCTTATATTTTTCAATTGAATGTCAGTGTCTTTATTTTTTTATTTTATTTTTTTTAAAGATTTTATTTTTCCTTTTTCTCCCCAAAGCCCCCCGGTACATAGTTGTGTATTCTTCGTTGTGGGTCCTTCTAGTTGTGGTATGTGGGACGCTGCCTCAGCGTGGTTCGATGAGCAGTGCCATGTCCGTGCCCAGGATTCGAACCAAGGAAGCACTGGGCCGCCTGCAGCGGAGCGCGCGAACTCAACCACTCAGCCACGGGGCCAGCCCCTCAGTGTCTTTATTTTAATGTTCTCCTTCTTCCTATGTTCCCTTACAGTTTTTTTTGTTCTTTATTAGCTCATTCATAATAATTACCGCTACAAATTCTGAGTGCCTCCTGTGTGGTTCGCTCTGTACTGGACACAGCAAGGAGGGGATAGTTTGTGTTTGATATTATTTGAGGCATTTGTTAATCTTCGTTATTTTAGTAGGAAGAAGAAAAAATATGATCCTGTTTTTAAAAGCTTATAAATAATACACAAATTAGGGAATAGTAAATACATATTCAGATCTACTCTGTATTATTATACTCATAAGAGACTGTTACCTTATTCACTTTCATATTTATTTTTAGTATTTCTTGTCATCCTTCCCATCCTTTACAAAAAGAGATTGGAGAACGATGTCTCTAAGCCCCCATTATCACTTTGTCTTTGGTCCTACTTTTTTGAAAAGAAAAACCCATTATTTTCAAAATCACCAATTGCTGCTAACAGGTTTCTCTGAATGGAAGATAGTTTATCTTTAAGGGACACACAGTCAAGTAATAGGAAGTGCAGATGACTTGTCCCTGGAGGAGGGTAGCTACACCTGACACTCTTCTCTCGCTCAGACTGGCCATTTCCGTCTTTGTTTTTTCCGCTGTTCGTTCTATTTTCCCCCAGGTGGAGTGTTTTGGACCTATCTAAGAGTTTGCAATCCTTCTCAAGAGACACGAGCAGTGAGTTGGAGCCACAGCACTTTTATGACTTGTTTACTCAGGACTGTGATGCTTAAGTTTAAATCAGAAGCTGGAAGCTAAGAACTGCTAAATGTAAGCCATTTGCCAGTCATCTTTCCTACAACAAACATTGATTGGGTGATGCCTTTTCTAGGCACTATTTTAGGCACTTGGGATATACGAGTGGACAAAACAAATCAAGATCCTTGCCCTTGTGGATCTTAGATTTTAGTGGAGGGGAGACAGAAAAAAAAATAATAAATCTAATAAATGAGTTCATTATCTAGCTGGAGGGGAGGAAAAAATTTATTTTTATTCCACCCATCTAAGGTTCATTGGCTGGGGCCCTGTAAATTAGACTGACAAAAGACAGGTTAACAAGAGAACCAAACAAACAGAAGTTTATTGACCTGTGAACCATACATACACATGGGAGTATTCAGTGATGAGTAACTCAAAGTGGTGGTTAGAACTTGGGCTTGTATAGCATCTTAACAAAAGAACAATACATTTTTGGGGAAGTGACAAGACAAAGGAAAAGGACTGAATTTTAGGGTAGCAAATTGTGGGAAGGTAAATATATTGGGGGAAACTAAGGGAAGACAAGAGCTAGTTAATAGAGTTTGTTATGTAAGTGCCTCTGGTGCCATCTCTGGGCTCATAAGGGGCTAGAGTTGTCCCTGGTGATTAACCTCTGTCCTTTCTGGTAGAGAGGGGACATCTTTACAAATTCGTATCCTGCTTAGGCAAATAGGGGGAGGGCAGAGAGCTTTTCTTTTGTTTGCGTCTTCTTATTGTGTTCAGCTCAAAATAACCCTTTTGCCATAGTGGCATATTTTGGGGTGGCATATTCTGCAGCTTTTCACAGCTTCGTAGAAGATGATAGGTACTATGGAAAGAAAGAAAGTGAAGAGCAAAATGAGGGGATTAGAAGTATGCGGATATTGCAGCTTTAAAATAAGTGTTACAAAGTTGGCCTTATTGAGAAGATGACATGGGACAAAGATTCCCTTCTTATCTAGAGCCCATAAATGCTCACAAAAATATAAGGAGGGCTGGACCACAATCAGCCTTGCTATGGATTATGTTCACATAATGTGGGGGGTAGCTGCTGTTTTATAAAATGAGCTACTCAGAGAAGAGTGGAAAGAGGGCTGCAGTTTTTGTCTATTTCCTCCTGGCGTAGGGAAAATCCGAGTGCAGAGAAGGGTTATGTGGGTAGACAGATTAGAGACTTTAGAACATACTATGGGTGAGGCGCTCTCTGTTTCTTAGTACAACTTTTTTGGTTGATGCCTCATTTCTCAGCCACTAGGTGGTATCCATATAAAACTGTAGTTTTAATTTAGAGATGGCTGTACGAAAGTACATTGCAGAGTTTCTATAAAAAGCTTTTGGTCCATCCACTTGAGGTTTGTGAGTATCTGGGTCTGTGTATGTGTACGCTTTCCCATATGTGAATAGAACTGGTCTTTTCTTGTTAGTAAAAGATGCAATCTCTCTCAAAATATTGCACCACTTTTCCTTTATATACCTAATAATTTGTAATCATTGCCTTATTCATATATTCAGCTATGTTAATAATTAGAGTTTGTAATATTTCTAAACTGTGAAACAATGATTCTGCAACGTGTCTCTTTCTGTGACATCTAGAGTAAGGCTCTTAAAATTGTTTGGTCCTTCATAGCATTTCTAATGGAGACTGACTATTTAATTTCCTTCTCTGAGGGAACTTGGAGTCTGATAAGTAATACGTCAGAAATGATTATGGAAAAGCAAACCATGAATGTGTCCCCAAAGAATAAGTATATCTTTGGGAAATGAAAAGAATCTCCTGAATTTCCATCCTGTCACATATTAAATTGAGAGCCATTTAGATGAGATCACACCCTATGCAGGGCCCAAGTTGGGTGTTTTAAAACAGATTGTCCCCCCTTGCTTCTGAATGTGCAGGCAAGAGTGCCTACTGTTTTCCAATAAACTTTTTGTGTGGTTTGGCTGGGGGTGGGGTGAGGTTTCCATAGAATTTGAAATGGGCTGTTGGTAACTTTTTTAAGAATAATAATACATCTCCTAGGGATCTGGCTGTGTTTTGTTCAAACGGAAACAACTATTGGAGGGAAATGCAGAGTCACACTTTTGCTGAGAAGAGTTAAGTGTAGGGGCGGTGGGTGTGGAAAGGTGAGCAGACATTCTTCCTGCCTGGGGAAAAAGGAAGGCCTGGTGCTAAAAGGTTCGAGCTCATTTCAAGTTTTCCGAGCATTAAATATGGAGAAGTGATCAGAAGCTGCAAAGAGGAGAAGCAGGAATTGCGTAGATCCAATTCTTTTCCCGATATAGCTTTTGCTGTCGGAAACAAACATTGCCTTTACCAGGTGTTTATCGGTGCAGTCCAGGATAGCTGGCTTCTCTGCCCAGGCCTTGGATCCTGAACTCTGAGTTGGAATTCCTGCTCTTTCCCTCCCTCACCTTGCGGGTGTGGCTCTGGTCCACGCCCTTCACTTACCAGGTCTCTTTCCATCTGATAAGTGAAGATAATACTATTTGTCTCCAATAATTGTGTAAGAATTCTATGATTTCTAGGGAAAAGGGATTAACTAATACTCTAATTCTAGTCTTGTTATAAGACACGTAGAGAAAAATAAGGACTCTTTAGAAGATTATGTCATTTACAAAGAAAAGTTTAAAAAGTTATGTGGGTTGAAGTACAAATACAACATAGTCTTCATTTTTGCTGCCTCCATCTGAGGCATAGCTTTTGTACGCTGAAGAAAACATTTGATTAAAATCATTAAAGGGCCAGAAACTATTTCAAACATTTTTCTTTTTCTGATGGTATATTACCTTGAGCAATAAAAGCTTAGAGAAAGCTCTGGATTATAACATATTATTTTTGGCTAGAATAAGATTAACGTAGTGTTTTCATTCTGCCTTTCTAAGCTTAACAGTCTGTGTCATTTGTGGCCAGACATGTAATAAATTACTTAGTGATGATGAAAATAGCAAATTTCTTATTTATGTATTTTCGTACAATACTATTTCTTTGGGCAGGGCGGAGTTGGTCTACCTTGGCTCTCATTTTTTCCAAAAGGTATTACATTTTAGTCAATGTAGATTATCCAAGGGCTGATGATCAAGGAGATAGATTATTCAGCCCTTTAACTCCTCTATTTTCCTTGACTCCTGAATTTTAGAGAGATTTTGCTGCTTATTAGCACCCTTATAAAAGAAAGGATAGAGATAATAGAAGAAAAGGAAGCAAAGATTTTGCCATATTATTACCTGTTAGTCAATGGAGGTGCAGGGGAGGAAGACGTTTCCTCTACCCTCTCTGGGTTCGTCTGGCCAGAGAACGAATTAAATTCACATGAGACAGAATAGCAGGAGAAAATTAAACAAAGCTTTCTAACATGTATACATGGGAGAGGTCAGGCAAGCTGAGCAACTTGCCAAAATGGCCGAAGTCCCCACTTAAATATCATATCCAGCTAACGACAAAGCAGGATGTTGGGGGTGGGAGGAGTCAGTTACAGGAGGTTACCAGAAACAGGAATAAGATTATTATGCAGATTTAAGTCCTTGCCTTTGGCATTGATTAAGAGTTTCTAGAGATAAGGTCATCCCCTTTCTTCTTCCTGGTACAGAGAGGGAGGTATCTTTAAAGATGGAGATTTCCTTTACAATATAAATGTCTCTTACAAAGAGTAAGTAAATTCTACTTTTCAGTTGCTTTCCTGTCTGCAAAGTAACCAGCCTCAAACAATCCTCATGCCGAAGAGACATATCTTGGCGTGGCCAGGACCAGTCCCCCACAGAGGGTGGGACTCCATGAGGGAAGAGTGGAGATTGTATCAAATAAAGGGAGGCCTATGGATTTTCTCTAAAACAGATTTCCTCATAGATCCTTGAGAATTGCTCACACCTGCAGTCTCTGCACCTCTAGCTTCTTATGGTGCTTAGGTGAATACTGAATAAATCTGTTCTCTCTGGCAGGCTGACTTCCAAGATGGCCCCCATTGACTCCTACCTCCTGGTATTCAGGGTCCGTGTAATCCCCTCCCCTGGAATGACTTGCTTCTAACAAATAAAATGCTGTAAAATTGATGAGTACTGCTTTCGTGATTAGGTTTCAAAGACTATGACTTTCAGACAGGCAGACTCTCTCCGTTGCCTTCTCATCTTGCCTGCTTTGCTGAAGCAAGCTGCCAAACTGGAGAGGCCTAAAGTGGCAAGAAACTGAATGTGGTCTCTGGCCAACTGCCAGAGGGGAACTGAGGCCCTCAGTCCAACAAGCTGTGAGGAACTGAATCCAGCCAACAACCACGTGAACTTGGAGTGGATCCTTCTCTAGTCAAGTCTTGAGATAAACACATCCCAGTCAAGACGCTGATGACAGCCTATGGGAAAACCTAAAGCAGAGGACCCAGCTAAGCCACGCCCAGATCCCTAACCCACACAAACTGTGAGATGATAAATGTGTACTGTTTTAAGCTGCTGAGGTTTGAGGAAATTTATTATGCAGCAATAGATAGTAGATAACTAATACAGTCTGTTACTATACTTTGAAACTGTTCTGATCACTCTTGGTAAAAAAAAAAGGAAATATCTGATAAACTTATTCATACTACAGCATTTGGGAACTCAAGATGTGACCCCTGTTGGAATAATGTCCTCAGAGGGAAGGTAATGCCAACACCATAGAGTGCATAGAGAATAATGGCAGAATTTTAGGATTTGGGGCGAATAATGGGGAAAATATTCTTTTGAGAATGAGGAAGCTTGTTTCTTTCCCTCAAAATGATAACGTACATAATTACCTCTAGCACACACATATGTCAGGCTTTGCTGTCCTAAGTCTGTTTTAGAACTTAGTTATATTTTGATTATATTTTAAAAGTAGGATTTGGAAAAAGGGGCATGATCCCAAGGCATCTTTCTGGAGGGAAGGAGGGAGCCCATGATGAGCTTAAAAAGCAATTGTGAGATATCTTCCTTCTCGGGAGTAAGGAGGGACTAGTCATGGGAGGCCCCACAGGTCAGTGAGGAGTTGGTCACTGTGGTTCTCTTGCCCTGGCAGATGCAGGAGTCATGGGTTCCGGGAGGCAGAGCAATGGCAGTCTGAGCCCTTTTCTAGGATGAACAGGGAGCAGACCTAGACACGAGACACTTGGGGGCTATGAAGGAAGCTGCAGGAGTTTAAAATTCCAAGGTAAAACCATTTGAGCTATGCATAAGCTTGGAGATTTTAATATCAATATAAAGAAAGGAAGGGTCTGGGAACTGAAAGGAGTGGGAGGCAGGTGGAAGAAACCACACAGAGGTCTCCTTCCCTGTATGACAAAGAATCTGCTCGACGGGCTAGTTCAAAATAAGCCCAGAAGGTGTTAGGATGAAATACAAAGTGTGCTTTCTCATGCCCAGAGATGGAACCAGATGAGATGGAGCCATGACTGAAAACCAGAAAATTCATGAGAAAGATTCCCAATTCAATTTAATTTATATATGTTTCCAAATTGCACTCTAACTTGGGGATCTTATTTAACTATGGTTTGTTTTTTCAAAAGATTGATGTTTAAAACGAATTTTTAAGGATAGGAAATGTTTTCAAATTCAAAAGGTACAAATCCTCCCTTCCTCTCTTGTCTCCAGCCAGCCAGGTCACTTCCCTAGAGACAACCAAAATTAACAGTTTCTTGCGTATCCTTCTAAAGGCATAATAAATATATCCAAATAAATACATGAATATAATCTTTTAAAATGCCTTTTAAAAACTGAAAACGTAGCTTACCATATACACTATTGTATACTTTGACTTTTTCCTTCTCTTCACAACATATCTTTGTGAATGTCTCGTATCGGTACAAAAGGAGTGTCTTTGTTCTTATTTATGGTTGTACAATATTCCAGTATATTAGCATTCTGTATTTTACTTAATCATTTACCTACTGATTACTTAGCTAATTCCCAATCTTTTTACTATTATAAACAATTGTACAATTAATACTTTTTTACATACACCATGTATAAGTGTATAACTATATCTGTGGATAAATCTGTTGGATTTATCTCTGTTGGAGGTGATATGCTGGCCCAAAGAGTATGTGGATGTATTATTTTGACAGGTTCTGCCAAATCATTCTCTGTGGAGGTTGCACCAAATTATACTCTGACCAGTTTGTATGGCATGCGTATTTTTCACACTTCCACCAACACTGTATGCCATTAAACGATTTGATCTTTATCTGACTGATAAATGAAAAATGACCTCAGTGTACTTTAAACTTATATTTCTCCTATTATAAGAAATTTTTTAAGATTTTATTTTTTCCTTTTTCTCCCCAAAGCTCCCCAGTACATAGTTGTATATTCTTCGTTGTGGGTCCTTCTAGTTGTGGCATGTGGGACACTGCCTCAGCGTGGTTTGATGAGCAGTGCCATGTCTGCGCCCAGGATTCGAACCAACGAAACACTGGGCTGCCTGCAGCGGAGTGCGAGAACTTAACCACTCGGCCATGGGGCCAGCCCCTATAAGGATGTTTTTATATGTTTAAAAGCCATGTGTTTTTTTTTCTGTGACTTGACTATTCATATCCTTTCCCCTTGTATCCATTCAATTATTAACTTTTATCTGTTATTTGCAGCAATTCTTTATATGTTAGGAAAACTAACTATAGCCTACAAATACTTTTCCTAGTTTGTTGCCTGTCATTTCACTTTACTCCTATTTTATGTCATGAAAAACATTTTTTTAATGTTATAGTTGAAATGAACAATCTCTTCTTGGAGCATCTGGATTTTGTTATGCCTCTAAAAGCCCGCCCCATGATGAGATGAAAAAAAATCTCCATGTTTTCTTCTAGCGCTTTTACAGTTTCATTTTTTAACATTTAAATATTTGTTCCATCTGGAATTTACCCTTAATGTGTGAGGTGTAGATCCAATTTTATTTTATCCTTCCAGATGTCTACTCAGTTGTGCCAATACCACTTGTTCAGCAATCTATTTCTTTGCCACCTTATCAAATCCTAAATTCGTATTTGGATATCTTTCTGTACTTTCTATTCTGGTCCATTGATTTCTCTATTCAAGTCTCTTTATTATTGTAACCTTATAATCTGTTTAATGAAGGTGATAATTCAAATAAATTTCCCCAAATATTCTTCTTTGTTTACTTTTCCATTTGAACTTTAACGCTACCTTATCTAACTTGCAAAAACCACTCTTAGTAATTTTACAGAAATTGCATTATATTTATAAGATACCTTATGGAGAATTAACATCATTATGATGTGGAATCTTCCTTTCCAAGAATTCGGTTTGCCTTTTTATTTTCCAAGTTTTCTTTTGTGCCTCTCAGGAGCACATGAGTGTTTTTACATAGATCTCACACATTTCTAGTTTGTTGCTATGCTACGTTTTCACTCTTTATTTCTTCTCATTGATATTGTTTGTACATATAAAGGCTATTTATTTCTTTACATTAGTTTTATACTTCCTGAAGTTTGTCATTTTTTCAAATAATTTTTCAGTTGCTTCTCTTGGATTTTCCAGGTATATTTGTAATAATGTTACTTTCTCGTCTTCTTTTCCAACTTTTATCTATTAAGCTTTTTTCTAACTGTGTTCACCAGTCCCCATCAAACAATATTAGTTAATAGTTATTATGGTGGAAAACACTCTATTCCTGACATTTGGAACTGGGAATATCCTTGGGTTTCCCAGTAAGGAGGATGTTGCCTTTTGGATTGATAGTGATAAAACGTAACATATTATCTATCCTATTTTATTAACCAATTTTTAAAATCAAAAATGGATGTTGAAACTTGTGCTTTTTTAAAGACTCTATGCAGATAATTAATTATGTTTCCTTAGATTTATTAATGTGGTGAAATATATTAATATTATTAATATTTATGGTAAATGGAATAATGTCTCCCCAAAATATCCACATCCTCATCCCTGGAACCCATGAATATTACTTCCTGGGAGACTTTGAAGATGTGATTAAGCATCTTGAGATGGGGAGATTATCCTGGGTTACCTGGGTAGCCCTAGATGTAATTGCAAGTATCTTTACAAAACAAATTTGACACAGAAGGCAGAGTAACCGCTGAAGCAAGATGCTATGCTGCTGGCTTTGAAGATGGAGGTACAGGCCATGAGCCAGGGAAGGCAAGGAATGCAGCTTTACAAGCTGGAAAATCAAAGACATGGTTCTGCCCTTGAGCCTCCCGAGGGAGTGCGGCCCTGCTGACAAATGCATTTCAGTCCAGTGTGGCTGGTTTTGGACTTCTGACCTCCCAGACTATAAGAGAATAAATGCGTGTCGTTTCAAGTTACCATGTTTGTGGTACTGTATTCCAGCAGCCGTAGGAAACTAAGATAATATTATGCATCATTCAATTATTGAGCCTGTCTTACAGTTCTAGAACAAACCCTATTTATTTATGATGTTTTATTCTTTTAAGTTACAGCTGGATTTTGCATTAAACATTGAAAAATGTTATCCTGTTTTGTTTAAATAAATCAACCATGCCTATTAAACACTTAAGTCCTTATGAGAGGCAGTATTATTTTGTGGTTGTGAGTAGAGTTTTTGGAGTTAGAAAGTCTATCTTACCACATGTGTCTTTTAATCTCTCTGTGTCTTAGTTTCCTAATCTATAAAATGGGATGATAATAGAACCTTTCCTAATAGAGTTGCTGTGAGGGTTAAGTGGAAAAATACAGGTAAAGTGCTTAGAACAGTGTCTGGTGTATAGTAAATGCTATGTAAGTGCTTGCTATCATTACTGTTATGCTGTTATTTTAACATAATGCTCAGATATTGCTGCAGTCATGGGGGCGGAACACGTACCTCTTAGGAAACAGACATTCTGTACGTATCAGCCACACACTGTGCCCTACAGGGCCTTCCCCTTAAATAGTCCCCAGAAGGGGAGATGTGGCTTGGGCTCTTTTTTCTTCTCCAGCCTACTAGTCCCTTCGATTGTTTCAGTTATCTATTGCTGTGAAACAAAGCACCCCAAAACTTAGTTGCATACAGCAACGATTTATTATTTCCTACAGTTCTGCGGGCTGCCTGGGCTCCAGTGGGTGGTTTCCTGTGGGCTGAGGTCACTCATGCAGCTGCACTCTGCTGGGAGCTTGGCTGACGCTGAATGTCCAAGACGGCCTCCCGTCCTCAGGCTCTCTCTCCTTGTGGCCCCTCAGCTTTCAGCAGTCTAGCCTGAGCTTTTGTGTAGCATGGTAGCTGGCTTTCAAGGCAGCAAAAGCAGGAGCTACCAGGCTTCTTAAGGATGAGCCTGGGTCTGAGGTTAAGTAACCTGTTCTGGCAGAGCTGGTTTGGGAAGTAGTGCAGCCCGGGCATTGCCCGGGGCAGGGATCTACAGAGAGTGCCAATTACATCCCTGGAGGTGTAAGAAGATGCAGTGAATTTACCAGACTTCTGCAAGATCTGTGGGGTTTGAAGGGATAGGAAGATGAGCTGCGTGGGTGCGGGTGTGACCACCTCAAGAGGTACTTGTGAGGTCAAACGGGGTCAGGAAACTGCTCTCAAGGAGGGTGGAACCAAGAAACTGTGCATTCTTGTTTTGATAACCAGAGTATATGTGTTTTTTTCCTCCCTCTTCCCACCTAGCACTCAGCCTCCTCCCTAAATTTTGGATAAATATTTAAAGGGTCTAGGTTTGAAGGGGCATCAAGTTTTTCTCCTGCCTGCCACGCTTACATGAATCCGTGTGACTTGGTGTCCTCAGGAACTGGTCAGCTAGTGGCTGAGCCAGAGTGAGGAACCAAGTCTCCAGACTCCTATTCCAGCATCCTTCTCCCACTACGAAACTCTCTCTCCTTTATAAAGAAACCAGCATGGTGATGCTTATCAATATACCGAGGGCAGACTCAGGAATTTGTCTTCCCCCTGCCTCATTTTCGTTTTACAAATAAATCAAGAATATAGTTTCTCTCTCTTCCAGCTGTTATGAGACTTGCTGATATAGTGTGTATGACCCTTTGGATAAAAGCATAATGTAAAACAAAATTGTATTAATAAGATATTGCTAATATTAATCAATATGAAATGCAATAGTGTTCTGGGGTGAGGAAGTCACGAAAGAATGCTGTGAACTCTTCTGGGACCTTCAATGCCAGACACTTCCCAACGCTTGCTGGTAAATACTCGGCCTAGAAACGGTGCCCAAAAGTGCAGTAAAACATGAGACTCTAATGTTTGTGTTAGGTGGAAATTATGGCTTGGAAAACTCTAGCAAATCTCTTCAATCATGGAAACAGTGAAAGATGTTAAATTTCATGTAATTATCCAGTCAGAATGGAAGCTACGTCACATTCTGTGCTCTATGTGGGAACTGCTTAAAAAGGTCAGGGGCCTTATATTCCTCCTCTATAGGCCATATTCTAATTGAACTTCTTAATGTGTCTGACAGATGGGAAATAGCTCATTTTGACCCTCGATGTCCAGCCTTCAGTTCACATAAGCTAATAACATGAGATTATTACTTTTCTATTTTATACAAGTCTGTAATAAAGACCCCTGTTCTAAGGGTAGCAATCAAAATTTTGTTTTTTGTATTTTTCCATTTGTCTATAAGGAGCTTATAGTTATAGCCATGGGTAGAATCAAGCCAGTCCTCCTGATTTGCTGGGCTTTCCAATCTTTCAAAAAAAAATACAACCCTTTCGGATCCGACCTGGTGGCTCAGTGGTTAAGTGTGCACGTTCTGCTTCGGCGGCCTGGGGTTCGCTGGTTCAGATACCGGGTGCGGACATGGCACCACTTGGCAAGCCATGCTGTGGTAGACATCCCACGTATAAAATAGAGGAAGATGGGCACGGATTTTAGCTCAGGGCCAGTCTTCCTCAGCGAAAAAAGAGGAGGATTGGCAGCAGATGTTGGCTCAGGGCTGATCTTCCTCAAAAAAACAAACAAACAAAAAAAACAAACAAAAATACAACCCTTTCAGAGTTCAATTCTGACACTACAGAGCCCCAGAGCCACATATCTTCTCTGTGTCTCATTTTTTTTGTCTCTCAGGTGCTATTCATTGGACACAGCCAGTGCTAACTTGCACCATGGAGTTAAAAATTATTTTCTAGGGGTGAGGGAACAGGCGGAGGGAGAAAGCCAGTAAATGAACTGAAACCAAAGCCAAACCAAGGCAAATAAACCACCCCATGGCTACTGAGCCCATAGGTCAGCATCAGATTCCTAAATAGAGCTCTAAAGACCTACAGAAACAGCACTGCCTGTGAGAACATCCTTCTTGTTAGAAGCATAATACCCTATCCTATCCTGAAGACGTGTTACACATCTCAAGGAAAGGCGGTTGAGCCATGTTCTTTGTTGATCCTTCCACTCTTTCATCTCTGCCTCGCCTGTGGTCACTTCCCTTTTGTCTCCTTTACATGCGTTCTTCCCTCCACCAGTGCTTTATATCCTGCTAGTTCTTGGAGTTTTGTCCTGCTTCCTGTTCTCATCTCCACTTACACTCTTTTCCTCGGTGATTTTGTCCACATCCTTGCTTCAGTTACCGTGAACACGTCAACAATACCAAAATCTGTGTCACCAGCCTAGGCTTCTTGCCTTAACATCTCCATGTAGCTGTGCGTAGGGCCCTCATACTTGACATGTCTCAAGCTGAGCATATCATATTCTTCATTCCTCACCCCTTCTGCCTACCCTCCACTCCCACTCTAGACTCTCTTACTTATTACAGTAAAAGGCATCACCATTCACTTGGTTCAATCAGCCCAAAACTGGGGCCAACCTTAACTCTTGCTTCCCCACCACTTGCCACACCTAATCCATTGCAACTTCCTGCCAATTTTCTCTCCTATACAGCTCTCCCATCTGCCCACCTTGATTTATCTCCACTGCCACCATCCTAATCTAAGCTAAGCTCTTATCCTTTGTCTGCTCCAGCCATCCTCATACACAATGTACATCCACAATCTCTCATCCAAGGTGCCAAGCCACCTGATAGAAAGAGGTGAACACCTAGGAAAGAAGAGTTCTGGTCTTGGCTCTGCCGCTTACTGGCTGTGTGAGCTTAGGCAGAGCACATAACCTCCCAAAGACCCACCTGCCTCCCTTGTTGCAATAAGAATAAATAACAATTTGCCTTCTAGAAGTTTCAGGCTCAGCCAGCTGATCTCTGGAAGGCCATCCCAGTTTGAAGATCTGTGATTCTGTGCAAGACCTCAAACATACTGACACACTGAGATAACAACCAGTCATACATTGGTCAAATCCGAGCCATACCACTAGAAATCCAGTGATAGTAGCATTTTGGGATTGACATTTTTCATGCTTTTGGGATGCTAAGCACCTTTTTTTTTTTTTCCTGAGGAAGATCAGCCCTGAGCTAACATCTGTGCCAGTCTTTGTCCATTTTATATGTGGGTTGCCATCACAGCATGGCTGACAAGTGGTACAGGTCCGTGCCCAGGATCTGAACCCACAAACCCAGGCCGCTGAAGCAGAGTGTGCCAAACTTAACCAATATGCCACAGGGCAGGCCCACTAAGTACCTTTTAAACATTCTGTGTTTTAAGAGTTTCCCATCTTATGATTCCTACAACTCAAAATAGATGGGACAATTTCTCAGCCTCCGTTGGAGCTAGGACACACTCACATTAACTCAACCCTGACAACAAACATAGCTTGTTTGAGATTTAAGTTTATAAAAAGGTAACGTGAAGAAAAAAAGGCCATTATGGCAAGGAGGGCAGAGAGACATTCATCCTTTAGAGGCAGCATTGGCAATAGCATGGTGTTAGCACTGCCGTGCCATTCCTGTAGCAAGCCTGTGCCTGCGCCAGTGGCAGGTGGCTCTTACCACAGTAGTCTGATGGCTTACTTGGGGCATTATTTATAGCTTCTTAGACCCCAAGCCTGGATCTCTGATCTTCCCAGAGATTGTGTAGGCTACCTAATGTTATTCAATAAATCACATCTTTGTTTAAGCAAACTACGGGGCCTCTGACATTTGCAGCCGTGAATGGTATGTAGTCTCTCATCCTTCAAGTCTCAGTAGGAACATGTTTTTCTTTGGGAAGTCTTCTTTGCCCCCCAGATTACACAAAATCTCCTTGTTTCGTGCTCTTAGGGTAAATAGTACTTTTCCTCTTCTAACACATCTGGTGTTTGTAGAGGTGTTTAATTGACTCGGTTGTCTCCCCTGCTCCACTGTAAACTCTCTGAGGCCTGAGGTATGTCTGCCTTGTTCCTTCCTTTCTCTCTAGCATGTAACATATTGTGTAGCACATAGTAATCACTCAATAGATGTTAACATGAATCAAATTACTGACATCTAAATGATTCATGCTGTAGTTAAAGACCAGTTTTCTTCACTTTTTCCTCATTAGAGGTGAAAAATAACTGCTTATTGTCCTCATTTTTTTTGCTTAGGAATAAGACTAAAAGGTAACCTAAACCAGTGTGGAGGTTTCTAGAACTTTTGGGTGTTATAATTAAGCCTTCTTGAGTTTTTGGAGTTGCTAATTTCTTTGAGATTTCTACTTTTAAAGACAAAGCTAAGACTTTTTAGATGAAGATGATGAGATTAGCTACACACTCTCCACTCCCCCCTCTCAAGGCCCCACTTAAATAGTAATACAAAGTGTATAAGCCCACAAGGACAAAGGGAAAGAGAACATGAGGCCTTAGCATACAAAAGAGGGCAGCAGATATGGCAGGACAGAGGAGTCAGAGCCCAAGGTGTTTACAGGGAGTTATTGGCCAGAAAGAGTCATCCTCCCGCCCCCAGCATGGTGTGGTGTCAGGCACAGTAGAGGCATGAGAGTAAGGTGTAGGCAGTGGTGAGGTACTGGTAAATGTTTTACAACCAGCTCTCTGAAAAAAGAAAGAAAGGAAGAAAGGAAAAAAGGAAAGCCCTGATTTGTAGCATTTATTGGTTTCTCTGGTGGGAATACACCCACCAACACGACATCACTGAATGTGAGATTGATTGAGAAGAAACGTGCACAATGGGCTCTTGTGGGCTGGCAATAGCTGGTTCTGGCACATCATTAGGTGTAGGGCCAAAATACAGAGATTAGTCAAAATTTAGTGTACAGAGAGGTCAATCTCATAACCCACCCCCCAATTCATACAAAGAATGCCACAGCTAGATGTCCATCATCTCTCCACCACCACACACACAGAACTTGGAAAAGAAACTGGCTCCAGGGAGGGAACTCCAGATCTCTGGGGATGAATGAAGAGCACCAGAAAGGAATCATTTAGGGATATTTTTAAAGGATTTTAAATAAAAAATAATTAAAATGCCTTGTGGGGGGTTAAAATAAAATATAAGAACAACATTAGCACAAAGGGGATAAGGGGAGAAATAAACCTAGGCTCTTGTTGCAAGATGATTCTGTTTCAAGGTAGACTTTAATGACTTAAAGATGCATATTGTAGTTTCTAGATCAAACAATGAAAAAATAAAATCAGGAAGAGCTATAGAAAAGAAGTCATACTAAAACATAATTCACTTAAAAGAAGTCAGGAAAGGAGAAATAGAGGAGCAGAAAGCAAATGGGGTAAATATAAAACAAATACCAAGATGAAAGACTTTAACCCAATCATTTCAATATTAAATGTAAAGGTAAATGGTATAAATTAAACATACCAATTACAATTTTAGAAAGTTAAAACTCCAGGGTCTAGTGGCACTAGCTACATTTCAAGTGCCCAATAGCTCCACATGACCAGTGGCTTCCATACCAGACAGTACAGATACAGAAATTTCCATCATCACAGAAAATTCTATTGGACAGCACTGGTCTACAGAGTGACTAACTCAGAATGAACCAGGAGGATGGAGCTTTCCAGAAGAAGTCTTCAGTAATGAGAGTACATGATTCTGGATATCACAAGTGAACAAGTAAGGCAATTGGAATTTTCAGGAAAAACTAAAAGTTGATCAGGAAAGTAAAGGTAATGATAATAGACTTGACTCTGTAGTGAACAGTATTTACATGGGCAAGATTGTATCAAGGTTGATAATTGATTTATTATACATTGGCAGATAAATATCTTGGAGAATGGGAGAAAGGACAGGTGGCAACTGATGAGAGAGCTATACTTTGTGTACTGTAAGAAGAAACTAATAGAGAACAACTAACATTGGTAAAAGTAGTATACACACACTTTTGGATGTGGAGGTGACCAGCATGGGGAGAAGTTGAAGGAGTTTTCCTCCGGGGAGTAGGCTGGGAGTTGGGATGAGGTAAGGTAGAGGGTTGGCTGTTTGTCATAAGCCTTTTGGAGGTATTTGAGTTTTAAAAACAAATTCGTATCTTAGCTGGATAAAATAATTGTAAAAAAAATCCAGACAGAATCTAATTGTTGTCTATGCCTTTAGTATTTGGTCATGACATTCAAGTAGCTAATGAGACCACTGATAATTTATGGAACCTCTGTGTTATAATGAGATTTGTTTAATGTTCTTTAAAATATATTATAAATAAATGTAAATAAAAATATGTACAAGTATAAATACATAAAATATATTATAAGAAATGAAGAGACGTATTCTGTGGGTTCAAAGGAGGATTTATCCATAGACAAGACACACTAGGTCCCAAGAATATGAGAGGAAAGAAAACAGAAAGAGATGCTCTGTGGCCAGGAGTCTTAGGCGGGAAACTGAGCTAATGGGCAAACATGTGTTTGATCCAGATCCCACCTCTTCCTGACACACGTGGCTGGAGCCTGAAGGTACAGCCCAGAAAAGACGGATTTTCCCCTTGAGAGACTGAACCCAGAGTCCAGGGAATCTGAGCTCCAGGCCCTGTGCAGCAAGAGAAATGCTTACCCCCTTTGCACACAGGATTGCTGAGAAAATCTCGGCTGGGTCAGGCAAACCCAGCTGGGGTGCAGCTCTGCCACTTTAGACCCGTGTGATCCGAGGTGAGTACTTACTACAGTGATTCTCAATCTCTTTGTTTGGGGTACACTTGCAAATAGCGGAATTTTGGGCCACACAATTGAAGAGATTAAGTGAAATTGAATAAGTGGGTAATACTTGAAGTGTATTCATCACTGCTATATAACAGCGTTTCCCAAGGTCTATAAAGGTACCCAAAGTTTCATACTTGTAATTTGAAAGGTTTGCCCTGAGCAGAACGTCACTCTTCAAGGAGAAGTGCCCTCATGATTATATACACCTCCATGCACGGAGCCGAGCTGTTACATATTTCAGGACGTCAGCTTCCCTTTGGTGCTGACTTGCCTTTTTGCTTTCATTCCTACCTAGTCTAATGTATAGCAAAATTGTTCCCAGTTCTATATCTTGCAACACAACCCACTCAGCAAAATGCTCCATCAGGCAGTTAACTGTCTGAATTGTCTGCTCAGATGGTAGGTTGTAGCAAAAGGCAATTTTATACCTGGATCAAGATTTGGCAGAGCACCAGGAAGATTTAAGGTTCACAGACATGACATAGACTACTGGTCGGGAACAATTGTCTTAACCTCTCTGGCAAATGTCATCTCTGAGCCCGGAGTGAAGGTGTGTAGGAGGATTCTCCATTGCACTCTTCTCCCTCACAAGTCTCTATGGGGTGTGTATGAAGATTCCTGTTCACTGAAGGGGAAACCGCTCTGTAGAGAAGTTAAGCCAATGGTTCCATTTGATGGGAGCAGAACAAAGATTTTTTCTATTCCTACATCCCTGTTCCTGCCCGCCTCCCTTTATAAACTCCTGTGATATACCTCCATTGGTCATCTAGAAATGTCTGAGGCAGTCTGGTTTCATACAAGAGAAGGGGAGTTGCCCTATCATCGCAGTCATCTGAAGCTGAGGTCCCAACAGCTGAGTAATTGGAAACCATTATTACTAGGAAACTATACAACAAAAATTATATTGGAGGTTCTACAAGGTTAAACTAGTTGTTAGTCATACTAAGTGAGTAAGCAATACTGATGCAAACTTCATGTGGCAAGTTACCATGGCATCCTAAAATTATCTTTTTTTCCTTGTGGTTTTCTTTAGTGGGACACTTGAAAGCCTTTAGAAACTGGTAGTTGTGTTCCCTTTCTTGCCTAATGACACCACCACCCATCCTGTGATCTGAATCATGAATCTGGGAATCACCAGACTCTCCTGCCTTACTCCATGTTACCTCTCCGGCATCACCCTCATTTGATCCATCACACAGTCCTATTAACCTGAATTCCAAGTATCTCATAAATCTTTCCGACCTGCTCTAGCCACGAGTGTCGCTTTACGGTCGGACTGCGGGGGCTCTGCCTCCTGGTGTCTCTGAGCCCTTCTCCAGCAGCGTTTTGGGGCACTCCTGCTACCCATCGCCATCGGCATTGCAGACTGTCACATCTCAACTGTTCCCATCTAGGTGTTTCTCCCAATGTCCTACAAACAGCCTCTTGTTTAGTTTTCAGGTTCTCTTGTCTAGTAAAGTTTAACATTTTCTTGTTTCATTACCCTATTCGCTTCTTCGTCTCTGTTCATGTCCCTTCTCCATTTTCGAAACTTGGACTACTATTTTTTTATTTTATTTAATTATATCTATATTCATATTGCAACTTTCTCTTTAGAAGTAATTTATTTAATATTTCTCTTCATATTTCAAGTTACTTTTACCAGCAATAAACTGAGTGAAAATAATGAAATAACACTGCCAAACCATTAAATATCATCCAAAAGTGGAGTTTCCCTGGAAATTATCTGCATAAAGTAAGTAAGCTTTGTCTTTAGGATGTTAATGCTGAATCATATTATCACCAGTGTGAATTATTATTCTTCACAAGTAACACCCAAAATGACCAAATGACAGGACTTTAGAAAGAAAAGTAGAAAAAAAAATGTTAGCTGACCTCACTCCTCTTGCTGTTTTTTCTCCACCCAGATCCTGGTATTAAGCTTTTCCCAGAGAATGCCAGGTTCTATGTAATGTTCTTTTATACTTCTTTAATTATTGGTAGAATAAAACTGAAATGTCATTACTATTATTATCACTCAAAATATATATCCTAGTATATGAAAGCGCTAATGCATATACTTTTATACTATTGGGGAAAAGAAATTTTTAGAGCCTCTATTTATATTTTGAAATTCATTAGAAAATTATCAAGAAACAAAGAATATCCTTGGGTTTATTGTGAAATTTTTTTTTTTATTGTTTGTAGTCTCGCCAACCTGCTTTATATGAAAAGCTATGAAAGTTGCATAGCCTTTCCAATTCAAGTCCATTTCTTTAGGAGAGAAAGAATCATAGTAAATTAAATATCAACCACCCACCTGGAAATACTCCAGATTCTTGATGCTCTGACTTTTCATCTATTGCTTGTCAATTTCTTGTTGGGATTGGAGACCAGTTTCTCCTCAAATGTGGGCCTGTGTGTTTCACTCGAGTTCCTGTCTGTCCTCTCAGGTTAAAGATAATTGGTATCACTTTCCATTTTCAGGCACCAACTATATCTGTAGCTGCAGTGACATTTTTACACAAGGAAAGATGTATGCTTCCCATCTGTCATGTAAGGACATAATGTAGCTAAACCATCTACCCTGTCTCTTACTACATCGTGAGTGATGAAAACGCAAAGGGCTGGATTCAGTTTCTCCTTGGAGAATTGGTGGCAAGAGAAACTCAATGTAGGTTGTGCTGCCAAGCAAATGAACATTAGGTGAGCCACTATCAACAGATGGCAGAAGCACCTCTGCAAGGAGATGTGCATCTGGGCTTGCAAGGCCTTCTCCCTCTGTTTGGAAAGTCTGAGCTCATAAATGTGTCACTGTTTTATGCCTGAGCCAGTGGATCAGGGGGACTTTCCCAGGACAGTGGGCAGCATGGTGGAGAGGGGGCTGGCAGGTCTGGACAAGGGTACTGGCCTTGTCCCTGACTGACTAGGGGATCCTGGGAAAATGTCTTCACTTTATTAACATTGGCTTACTCATCTCTAAAGAAACGGAATAGGTCTCACTTGCCATTTCTAACATTCTATTTATTACCATGCCATTTACTTAGGCTGTCCTGAACATGAAGACGACAGACAGTACTGCATTTTTACGGGCTGGAATATGGCTGTCGGGCAGGCTTTCAGCTACACAGAAGGGTCTGCCCTAGCGCATCCACGCTTTCTCTTCCAGACACCCACCTTTGACCAACAGCACACATCTGCCGTGATAAAGTACACATACTGTGGTTGTAGATTAAAGAGAAGCTAACATTCTCATGAGAGACTGCAGCTCAACATGTGCCAGGAAAGCCCCTGAAAGGGGGGAATAATGTCACAGGTACCTTAGTCACTTGTTTGGTAGATTGGATTGTGTCCTCTGTTTTTAAGATCCATGCCCTTGGCCATGTAACCAAACTGTGTCTCCCACCATGGGCAGAGCTTGCTTTCCATTCCATTGACGCTGGGCTTGGCCACTGACCTGCTTTGGCCAATGGAGAGTCACCGGCTGTGCCACATAGGCAGGGGCCTTATATGTTCCAGCATCATGTCACTTGCCTTCTTGCACTCCTGCCATTCCCCCTGAGAAGAACGGGTCTCCAATAGCTGATGGTCCAAGGAGCATGAGAGACTTGTAGAACAGATCTAAACCCACTGACAGCCAGAAGCAGAACTGACCAGAAGATCTAAGAGCAGGCACAATAAATATTTGTTATAAGCTATTGAGATTTTGAGGTTGTTAAATAGCAAAAACTGACCAATGTACTTTCTTTAGGAACTTAAAAATTCCATAAATAGGTATTTATTCTTTTGGGCTTTTTTTTTTTAATGTGCCTATCTGGAAAAAGTTAAAAAAAAGAAAAGCTGTTTGTGTTTCCTACTTTAGGGAGAATGGACTCATTGAGGTTTTTTTGGAGAGCATATTGAAGGGAGGACGAAGGAGAGGAAGAAAAGGCATGAAAGTACCGGAGGCAGGGGAGGATGAATATAAGGATGTGGGGCTGGGGATGAGGTGGGGTGGAAAGAGAAGACTTTAGAAGCCAGCTGCAAACTTGACCAACTTTATAGCTTGGTCCAAGGCTCCTTTGGGCCTGAGAAGCTGTGTGCTTGGACTGACGTCTTTTGAATGTGGATTCTTCTCAGAGTTGTGTCCTGAGCCCTCCTCTCCTCTCTATCTGCGCACGCTCCTCTGGGTGGCGTCTCCTCCACCTGCACTTTGTATCCTGTGTCTCCTGGCACTCCTTTCTCTGAAGCAACAAACTTGTGGTGGTCTCTGCTTGGATGGCCACAGACTCTAGAACCCAACAGTCCAAACTGAGCTTGTTGACCTCTTCTCTGCCCATGCACGCTGCTGCTCCCTCTCCTACGGCCCTCATCTCAGGAGATAAGACTCTGTCCACAGTACTGATCAAGTAAAACCTGGGTGCCTGCTTGACTTCTCACTCCCTCACCTCTGACAACCTATCAAACCCTCTGCAACACCGACCACTTAGAACTCATCAAGGTGAGGAGATAAAGTCAAACTCCACAGCAGGACAGTCCTCCCTGTGCCTCCAGCTTCGCCTCTGGCTGCTCCTCCCTCAAATTTTCCAATAGAGCCCTGGTGAGCTTCTGTCCATTCTAACCACGTCCTCTTTGCTTCTGGGTTTTTTCATATGCTCTTGGCTCTGCTTGGCACCTCCCTAACTAACCTCTCTCTAACCTAATTTTCCTAAGAACTCCTATTCCTTCTTTAGTCTGAGTCCAGATCACTGGTTCTCAACTGGGCGTGATGTTGCGCCCCCAGAGGACATTTGGCCATGTCTGGAGACAATTTCAATTGTCACATCCAGGCAGGGGGTCGTACTGGCACCTGGTAGGTAGAGGCCAGGGATGCTGCTCAACATCCTACAGTGCCCTCCACATCAAAGAACCTGCAACAAAGAATTATCCATCCCCAAATGTCAGTAAATGTCAGCTGAGATTGAGAAACCCAGCTCTGGTCTTTGCTTTCTCTGGGAAGCCTTTCCTGACCTTCCCAGGATGGTGGGTAGGAGCCCCTCCTGTGTGCTCTCATGCACCTCTCTCCTTAGACTTGTCATAGGCCTTCTCCTGTTGCATTGATATTTCTCTTCACTTATCTTTCTCCTTTTATAGAATATGAGCTTCTGGAAGTCAGGTACTGTGTCTTGTTTCTCTTTCAAATCCCAGCTCCCGGCACAGTTCTTGGTAATGGTGGGCATGCAATACATATTTGTTAAATGAGTGAACAAACGAATATGCAAAAGTAATTCTAAAAGTGAGGGTCTCACACACCACATTTTTTCCAGAAAGCATGTTGTTTGCATGTGGTATAGGCCTGTCTTCAGAAATTCAGCTGTGGCAAAGGAAACCAGCCTGCGTGATGAAAGTTCAGAGCTACAAACAGCCACTTGATTCCATGCCCCTCCTGTACTGCCAGGGAAAAGCACTCTTTCAGAATTCTCCCGTAGATGTGGGCCACAGCAAATTGCCAACTTGTTCGGGGAAATGAGTATTTGAATAGTTATTTTGTTTTCTAGTAGCTTCTCTTTCGAATAGTACCCCCGCCACAGAAATATCCATACCTATACTGTGATGTGTGCTGCAGGATGATTATTATTACTATTATTACTGTTATTATTATATCCATGGCCTGATTTCTTACATTAAATAAAAGTTGAAGCAGTCTGTGTCATGACTTTCTTTTATAGGTGAAAATGCCACATAATGCAAGTTAAGGCAACGTGAGCCAATATATTTCATCGCCCAGCACTATAATCTATTAAGCCTGAGATATTTTCAGGGAATTACCTTAAATCCTTTGGTGGTTTAAAATAGCTTCAGAGGGATTAGTGGCTTAGAGGTAATTGTTATTGCTAATATTTTATTTGAAATGTCCTGTTCAGCAAAGGTAATGTGACATTTTGCTCACTGGAAATGCTGTCTTTCCAGGGAAAGAGATGAGTCAAAAGGTCAGTGCCCAGGAGAGGGAGGGAAGGGAGCCCAATAGACAAAGGACAAGGGCCCAAGCTGAGATAACCAGCATAGATTACTCGAATCAGATGTTGGGGACGTCTGGAGTGTTAATTTTATGTGAATTGTGAAAATAATCTAGACATTTAATCAACTCTAAAGGGAAACCTGAGCTTTATGCTTTATTTTTATTTGTAAGGAGGAAGGAGAATGAAACAGATGGGGGTACCTGTTTGTAGGCTCACCTCTTCCACCGAGACAGTCAATGTTGGGGCTCCTCAGGGGCGTCTCTGTCTCTAGGCCAATGATCTCAAACATAGAGGGCTTCAGAAAGCCCTCAGGGTGCTCATTAAAAAATAAAAATTCTTTGGGCTCTACTCCCACCAACTCTGATTCTGTAGTTCTGAGATGGCCCCCAAATCCGCATTTTAATCAGAGAGCTCCAGAGGATTCTGATACAGGTGTTCCTATGTCTAGAGAAACATTGGATTAACCAGTCTTTCTCAATCATGATGTCGCGTTTCTCAAATTTCTATCTATGGCCCCAATGCATTTACTGAGTTCTAGACCTATATGTTACAATGGCAATCAAAATCTCCACTTGAATGTCCCGAAGATACTTCAGATTCAGCCTGCTTAAACCCAAATGTTGCCCTCTTCTAGTATTTTCTACTTCAGTATATGGCACCAGCGCTCATCCCGTTCTACAGCACAAAAACGTTGGTCACCTCCCTTTCTCTCCCTACATCCACTCATCATTGCCATCACACCAGCCCAGCTCCCATCCTCGCTCATCATCTCTTGTCTGGATCACTGCAAAAGCTCACTGACCAGTCACTCTTCAGTCTGCTCTCCTCAGTGAGCCAGAGGGACCTTTGCAAAATGTAATGGTTTAATGTTGCACCACTCTCTCTAAAAATACTTCAATGACTTCCCATCGCCTTTTGGATTAGGATCAAAGTCCTTTCTTTGACTTGCAAAGCCCTACTTAGTGGTGACCACCCAACCACCACTGCAGTCTTGTCTCACATATCTTTCTCCCTAGCTTTGTGGTCTAGCTACACTGCCATGTCCTCTGTTCCTCAAAAGTGTCACACTCGCCACTTGGCACAGGGTGTTTCTTTGCCCTCAGCCAAGTTTTTCCTTTTGTCATCATCCTTCCCTTTGCCTAGTGACCACATACATCTCCTGCAGATGACACCCTATATTTTGCCTTCATGATCTTCTCCCAATCTAGCTTAGGTTCCCTTATGATAAACCCTTGAACAACTCTATGATTTTTGTAATGATATCTTCAGTTTCATGAATGTTTGGTTAATGTCTACCTTTCCCTAGACTTTAAGGTCCAGAACGGCAGTAGTTAGGTTCTTTTTTGCTCACCCCTGTAACCCTAGTGTCTCTCGCAATGCTAGGTGCTTGGAGGCATTCAATAAATGTTTGTTGAATGAATGTTTGTTGAGTGGCTGAATGTATCTTGTGTGAGACATATCATTGAAAGGATGATTTCATTTGAACTTCTTTAGACAGAGAAATCAGAGTAGGCCTAGTAGAGTTAGATACTGGGCACTTCAGGCAAAGAAGAATGGAGTGGTAAGGCCATTAGCTAGATCATTAAGACAGGTAGGACAGTATAATTATGATATTTAAGCACAAATACTATGTACACAAACTTTGTACCCAGGCATATAATTTTAAGCTTGAGTTGACTTCCCAGAGATAGAGCGATGGGACATTTAAAAAGTAATAGCAATCCTGATTAAGAAATCCTTAGATTTCACCCAGCACTAAGAGTATTTAGAAGAATGAATGCCATTTGATTTATTATATAGAGTCTGATGTTGGGTGTCATCTTGCTGGGTCATTCCCCTGAAAACAATATCAATCCAATTTATGGTGGGGCTCTGAGGCTTGCTGGCTCACTCAGAGAATCCTTTATCTCAATTTTCACGCTGACTCTGAAAAGTAAGATCAGCTCTAGAAGTCTTGAAACTACTGGAATCTTCGAGCTGTCTCATAGTTGAATGCATCTGTTAAATGGGTCAGCATTTTAGGTCAGCCAGATTCTGTGTGTCACTGGGGCCTATTATTTACTAGTTACAACTCTCTCTCTTTTTCTAATTTTTTTTTTATTGTGGTAACATTACTTTATAACATTATATAAATTTCAGGTGTACATTGTAATATATTTTGAATTCTGTGTAGATTACATCCTGTTCACCACCCAAAGACTACTTACAATCCATCACCAAACACATGTGCCTAATCACCACTTTCACCCTCCTGCTTCCTCCCTTCCCATCTGGTAACCACTAATAAAATCTCTGTTCCTGCGTGTTTGTTTGCCATTGTTTATGTCTTCTACTTATGAGTGAGATCATACAGTATTTGATTTTCTCCCTCTGACTTATTTCATTTAGCATAATACCCTCAAGGTCCATCCACGTTGTCACAAATGGCCAGATTTCATCATTTCTTGTGGCTGAGTAATATTCCATTGTGTATATATACCACATTTTCTTTATCCATTCATCCTTTGATGGGCACCTAGGTTGCTTCCAAGTCTTAGCTATTGTGTATAATGCTGCAGTGAACATGGGTGCATGTATCTTTACGCATTTGTGTTTTCAAGTTCTTTGGATAAATATCCAGCTGTGGAATAGCTGGATCATGTGGTAGATCTATTCTTAATTTTCTTAGGAAAGCCCATACTGCTTTCCATAGTGCCTGCACCAGTTTGCACTGCCACCAGCAGTGTGTGGGAGTTCTTTTCTCTCCACATCGTCTCCAACACTTATTGCTTCCTGTCTTGTTAATTATAGCCATTCTGACGGGAGTGAGGTGATATCTCATTGTAGTTTTGATTTGCATTTCCCTGATAGTTAATGATGTTGAACATCTTTTCATGTGTCTGTTGGCCATCTGTATCTTCTTTGGAGAAATCTCTATTCAGATCTTTTGCCCATTTTTTAACTGTGTTGTTAGTTTTTTTGTTGTTGAGATGTGTGAGTTCTTTGTATATTTTGGATATTAACCCCTTATCTGATATATGGTTTGCAAATATCTTCTCCCAATTGTTAGGATGTCATTTTGTTTTGTTGATGGTTTCCTTTGCTGTGCAGAAGCTTTTTAGTTTGATGGAGTCCCATTTGTTTATTTTTTCTGTTGTTTCCCATGCCTGGTCAGACATGTTATTTGAAAAAACGCTGCTGAGACCAATGTCAAAGAGCATACTGCCTATATTTTCTTCTAGAAGTTTCATGGTTTCAGGTCTGAGATTCAAGTCGTTAATCCACTTTGAGTTGATTTTTGTGCATGGTGTAAGGTAGTGGTCTACATTCATTCTTTCACATGTGCTGTCCAGTTTTCCCAACACCATTTGTTGAAGAGACTCTTCTTTCTCCATTGTATGCTCTTGGCTCCCTTGTCGAAAATTAGCTGTCCATACATGTGTGGGTTTATTTCTGGTCTCTTGATTCTGTTCCGTTGATCTGTGTGTCTGTTTCTGTGCCAGTACCATGCTGTATTGGTTACTATGGCTTTGTAGTATATTTTGGAATCAGGGAGTGTGATACCTCCAGCTTTGTTCTTTTTTCTTAGGAATCCTTTGGCTATTTGGGGTCTTTAGTTGCTCCATATAAATTTTAGGATTCTTTGTTCTGTTTCTGTGAAAAGTGTTGTTGGAACTTTGATAGGGATTGCATTGAATCTATAGATTGCTTTAGGAAGTATGGACATTTTAACTATGTTAATTCTTCCAATCCAAGAGCATGAAATAACATCTTTCCATTTCTTTGTGTCTTTTTCGATTTCTTTCAACAATGTTTTATAGTTTTCAGTGTACAGATCTTTCACCTCTTTGTTTAAGTTTATTCCTAAGTATTTTATTCTTTTTTGTTGCAATTGTAAATGGGATTGTATACTTAATTTCTCTTTCTGCAACTTTGTTGTTAGTGTATAGAAAACACAACTGATTTTTGTATGTTGATTTTGTATCCTGCAACTTGACTGTATTCATTTATTATTTCTAAAAGTCTTTTAGTGGATTCTCTAGGGTTTTCTATGTGTAAAATCATGTCATCTGCAAGCAGTGACAGTTTCAATTCTTCCTTTCCAATTTGGATCCCTTTTATTTCTTTCTCTTGCCTGATTGCTCCACTAGGACTTACAATACTATGTTAAATAAGAGTGGTGAAAGTGGGCATCCTTGTCTGGTTCCTGTTCTTAGAGGGATAAATTTCAGTTTTTCTCCATTGAGAATGATATTAGCAATGGGTTTATCACATAAGGCCTTTACTATGTTGAGGCATTTTCCTTCCATACCCATTTTATTTAGAGTTTTTATCATAAATGGATGCTGTATCTCTTCAAATGCTTTCTCTGTATGTATTGAGATGATCATGTGATTTTTATTCTTCATTTTGTTAATGTGGTGTATCATGTTGATTGATTTGTGGATGTTGAACCATCCCTGCATCCCTGGAATAAACCCCACTTGATCATGGTGTATGATCTTTTTAATGTATTGTTATATTTGATTTGCTAGTATTTTGTTGAGGATTTTTGCATTGATGTTCATCAGAGATATTGGCCTGTAATTTTCTTTTTTGTGTTGTCCTTGTCTGGTTTTGGTATCAAGATAATATTGGCTTCATAGAATGACTTAGCAAACTTCCTCTCCTCTTCAATTTTTTGGAAGAGTTTGAAAGGATAGGTATTAAGTCTTCATTGAACGTTTGGTAGAATTCATTAAGGAAGCCGTCTGGTCCTGGACTTTTATTTTGGGGAGGTTTTTGATTACTGTTTTGATCTCCTTCTGGTGATTGGTCTATTCAAATTTTCTGTTTCTTCTTGATTCAGTTTTGGAAGCTTGTATGATTCTAATAATTTATCCATTTCTTCTAGATTATCCAATTTGTTGGTGTATGGCTTTTCATAGTATTCTCTTATAATCTTTTGTATTTCTGAGGTGTCCATTGTTATTTCTACTCTTTCATTTCTGATTTTATTTATTTGAGCCTCCTCTCTTTTGTTCTTGGTGAGTCCAGCTAAAGGTTTGTCAATTTTGTTTATCTTTTCAAAGAACCAGCTCTTGGTTTCATTGATTTTGTCTGTTGTTTTTTTAGTCCCTATTTCATTTATTTCTGCTCTGATTTTTGTTATTTCTTTCCTTCTGCTGATTTGGGGCTTTGTTTGTTCTTCTTTTTCCAGTTCCTTTAGGTGCACTGTTAGTTTGTCTATTTGGGATTTTTCTTGATTGTTGAGGTAGGCCTGAATTGCTATAAATTTCCCTCTTAGAACCACTTTTGCTGTATCCCACAGATTTTGGCATGCTGTATTTTCATTTTCATTTGTCTCCAGGTATTTTTTTATTTCTCCTTTGATTTCTTCATTTACCCAATCATTGTTCAGTAGCATTTTGTTTAATCTCCGCATATTTGTGGATTTTCTTCCTGTAGTTGGTTTCTAGTTTCATACCTTCATGGTCAGAAAAGATGCTTGGTATTATTTAAATTTTCTTAAATTTATTGAGATTTGTTTTGTGGACTAATATGTGATCAATCCTGGAGAATGTTCCATGAGTATTTGAAAAGAATGTGTATTTTGCAGTTTTTGGATGGAATGTTCTATACATATCTACTAAGTCCATCTGGTGTAATGTGTCATTTAAGGCCAATGTTTCCTTATAGGTCTTCTGTTTGGATGATCTATCCATTGGTGTAAGTGGAGTGTTAAAGTCTCCTACTATTATTGTGTTACTGTATACTTCTCCTTTTATGTCTGTTAATAATCCCTTTATATATTTAGGTGCTCCTATGCTGAGTGCATAGATATTTACAAGTGTTATATCATCTTGTTGCAATGTTCCCTTTATCATTATGTATTGCCCTTCTTTGTCTCTTGTTGCAGTTTTTGTTTTAAAGTCTATTTTGTCTGATGGAAGTATTGCTACCCCAGCTTTCTTTTCTTTGCCATTTGCACGGAGCATCTTTTTCCATCCCTTCACTTTCAGTTTGTGAGTGTCTTTAGATTTGAAGTGTGTCTCTTGTATGCCGCATATATGTGGGTCTTGTTTTTTGATCCAACTGGCCACCCTATGCCTTTTGATTGGAACATTTAGTCCATTGACGTTTAAAGTAGCTATTGATAAATGTGTATTTATTGCCATTTTGTTACTTTTTTCATGAGTATTTTAGTAGCTCTTCTCTGTTCCTTTCTTCTTCCCTTGCTCTTTTCCCTTGTGGTTTGATGTCTTTCTTTAGCAATATGTTTGATTTCCTTTGTCTTACTTATTTGTGCATTTATTATAAGTTTCTGGTTTGTGGTTACCATCAAGTTCATATGTAATATTCTACATATATGCAATCTATATTGAGTTGATAGTCTCTTTAGCTTGACCTCTTTCTAAAAGCTCTACTCTTTTACTCCCCTCCTCCCACATTTTATGCTTTTGAAATCATATCTAATTCTTATTTTGTATGTGTCTATCCCTTACCCCCTTATCATTGAAATAGATTATTTTAGTACTTTTGTCTTTAAACTTCGTATTATCTTCATGGGTGGTCAATCTGCTACCTTTACGGTATTTTGCCTTAACTAGTGATTTTATTGTCTGTTTTTTTGGACAGTTTTCTTATTCCTATTTGTGGTCTTCTCTTTCCCACTTAAATAAGGCCCTTTAGCATTTCTTGTAGAACTGGTTTCTTGGTGGTAAACTCCTTTAATTTTTGCTCATCTGGGAAACTCTTTATCTCTCCTTCCATTCTAAATGATAACCTTGCCATATAGAGTATTCTGGGTTGTAGGTTTTTTCCTTTCAGCACTTTAAATATATCATGCCATTCTCTTCTAGCCTGTAGAGTTTCAGCTGAGAAGTCAGCTGATAGCCTTATGGGGTTTTCTTTGTACGTCACCTGTTGCTTTTCTCTTGCAGCTTTTAGGATTCTCTCTTTATCTTTAATTTTGGACATTTAATTATAATATGTCTTGGTTTGGTCCTCTTCGGGTTTATCTTGTTTGGTGCTCTCTGTGCTTCCTGTACTTAGATGTCTGTTTCCTTCCTGAGGTTAGGAAAGTTTTCAGCTATTATTTCTTCAAATAGATTCTCTGTCCCTTTGTCTCTCTCTTCTCCTTCTGGGACACCTATAATATAAATTTAGTATGCTTGATATTATCCCAAAGTTCCCTTAGACTCTTCTCATTCTTTTAAATTCTTTTTTCTTTTATCTGTTCAGCTTTGGTGATTTCCTCTAGTCTTTTGTCCAGCTTGCTGATCCATTCTTCAGTATCATCTACTCTGCTATTGAGTCCCTCTAGTGACTTTTTCATTTCCAGTATTGTATTCTTCATTTCTGATTGGTTCTTTTTTATATATTCCAATTCTTTGTTGATGTTCTCACTGTGTTCATCCAGTCTTCTCCCAATATCAGTGAGCATCCTTATGAGTTTTTGTTTGAACTCTTTGTCAGGTAGATTGCTTACTTCTGTTTCATTTAGTTCTTTTTCTGGGGTTTTGTCCTGTTCCCTTTCTTGGAACATATTTCTTTGCCTCCTCATTTTGCTTCTTTCTCTGTGCTTATGTCTATGTATTAGGTGAGCCAACTATGTCTCCTGATCTTGGAGACATGGCCTTATGTAAGAGACGCCTTTTGAGGCCCAGCAGTATGCTTCCCTCTCATCATCAGTCCAAATGTTCCAGCAATGACCCCTGTGTGGGCTACATGTGTCCTTCTGTGGTGGCAGGGTTGCTCTTGCTGCAGGTACCCAAGAAGTCTAGGCTGTACCCCCTGGCTGGCTGTTTGTCAATCAGGTTTGGGGAGCCCCAGCACAATTGGCTGCAAGGTCTAATAGCACACTCTTATTGCAGTTTTTCTATTAAGTGAGTAAGTCCCCAGCATGGCTGGTTGCTAAGCTCAGGGGCTTACAGTTGCTGTAGGCCTCAGGCCTACAAAGCTATTGTCAGGTCTCTCAGGATTGCAGCTCAGTGGGGCTGGCCCCAGGTGTGGGAGCACCAAATTGTTTCAAGATTTGGCAGGGGGGGTGATCTGCTATGTGGCAGTTTGTGAAGCACAGGTCTTCTGCCACTGATAAGCCCCACCCCCCACAGGTCCACACACACCATCAACCCAGTCCTGGCCCTTGCACATGTTGTGACTCATTGGAGCACACCCAGTTGCCCCACTCCACCTGCTCCTCATGCAAGCCCTGCCCCAAGGAGGCAGACACCTTCACCTGCCTGCAGAGGATCTAGGCATGCAGAGTCTATGCAGGCCAACAAGTAGCCTGAGGGCTTGCTGTTGGGTGGGGCCAGTCCCAAGGGCTGGCTGCCTGCCCTGGTTAAGCTAGATTAAATTGGTGCTTGAGTGGGTGTGGCAGACCCCTGGACTAACAGGCCAGGAGAAGAACTCCAATTGCGTCTGCCAGCATCTGTGTCAGCATGCCTGTGCTAGGTCACAATAATGGCTGCCACCAATGTCTCAGCCTCCAGAGATGCACTCACTAGATGCACCCCTCACTGAGATGCACCCAGAGCCTACCAGTTAAGTCTCTTTTCACCAAAGGAATGTGCACCTTTCTTTCTGGTGATTTTAGCTTGCTTTCTGAGATGGATGAATTTGTGCATGGGCCCTTTAAGAGCTGGACTTTTCCACTTATGTCTATTGCTTCTCTGGGGTAGTTAGCAGTCAGTGAAGGCAGATATTATGACACTTGTCTCAGTTGTGCTGAATCTGAAGTATGCGTATAGTTGTAACACACCCCTGCTCAGGTCCCCACTCCTCCAGGGAAGACTGCATACCTTAGGATGGCTCCTACCTGGCTGGCTGTGAAGCTCTGCTGCTCATGAAGGTGGCTTTTTTCTCTCCAGAGAGGAATTTCTGCCTCTTCCCCCTCAGTGAGGACTGTCACTTGTTACGGGTGTTCTTTTTATCCAGTTTTCAGTTCTCTCTCAGGGGTAATTTTTCGAAGAATAGTTGTAATCTGGTTGTGTTCATGGGAGGAGGTGAGTTCAGAGTCTGCCTATACCACCATCTTAACAAGATCTGACAACTCTTTCTTTATGATGTTTTCCTCAAAGAAGGCCAGAGAGTTTTTCAAATAGAAACCACAAACTCAAGAGATGGAAGAGGAGACAAATACAAAAAGACCTTCACAGTAAAGGCAAAAAGAGGAAGAGGTGACTAAAAAAATAATGTGGAGAGGATGGCACAGGATAGAAACATGTTTGCAAAATTAATAACACATGACACTATTATAGTTATAGAATATCTCCAAAGTTGGAACTACTTTGAATCTCTATTGCTGATATTGCAGAACTCAGTCCCAAAGAGGAAAATAATTCATTCAACATTCTTGCTACATAGGGGAGAAATCTCCCCACTTCCCCAGTGTCTGGAGGAGCTCTTAGTTCCCGGTTCCTGACCCTAACTTCCTGATGGAACTGACTTCAAAACTGCACCAAGGCAGTGAGGACAAAGACTGGTTCTAATATTTTTGGTTGTATGTCTGCCATGTGCCTCACACTGCACTAGACACTTTTATAGAGATCTCAGGTTGTAAACTGGCCAAGCAGAGACTTTTTACTCTGGAGATCGTTCTCTGGGGAATCTTAGCAACCCAGGAGAAAATTCCTAGAGAGACTGACATAGGGGACTACCTCTAAAATGCACAGGCAGATCAGCCTGCACAGGATAAGGCCTCCCACTGACAAGCCCTCCTGCATGTTCTGTACCTCCAAGTAGCTGTGCACTGCTCCACTCTAACTGTAAGAGGACAGACAAGGGGCACCAGATGTTGAGGACTGTCTACAGTGTGAAAGACAGAGACCAAAACCACTGGAGAAAACAACTTATATGAAACACAGGCCATGCAAAGTTCTGAAAACCTGAGAAAACATCTAATCTCTTCAGAGAAATAAAAGAAGATATTTTATCCATGAAATAAGAATAACATGATATAAAAAAGAAAAAAAATCAGAGAACAAAAAAGAGTTCCTGGAAACAAAAAATATGAGAGCAGGAATAGAACTTCAATAGAAAGTTAAATAAAAGATAAGATTCAGTAAGTCTCCCAGAAGTATTAAAAAAATAAAAGAAAGATGGGAGAGAAGTTATAAGAGAATTAGAGGATCATTTCAGGATGCCCAAATGCCAACAATGGGAGTTCTAGAAACAACAAGTAAAATAAAGAGGAAATGATTTTTTTAAATTTCCAAGAATGGAAGGACATAATTTTCCAGATCAAAAGAGCACATCTAGAGCCCAACACAAGACCCACAATAAAGCATATTCTTGCAAAAATTTCAGAATACTGTGAATAAGAGAATAGATAAGAGCTTTTAAAAAAGAAAAACTATTTATTTACTAAAGATCAAGAATGAGATTGGCACCAGAACTCTCAATAGTTACACTAGAATTTAGCAGAAAGTTGAAGAATATCTCCAAAATTCTGAGTAAAATGATTTCAAACCTAAAATTATACACCCAGATGAACACTGATCAAAGATGAAGCTAGCATAAAGACATTTTTGAATGTGCAAGGCCTCAATTTTCTTATTAGCATCAATATTCTAGGAAATCACTCAAGACTGTACAACACTGAAATGAGAGAGTAACCAAAATAGAAGAGATGGGATCCGGGAAATAGAAGGCCAACATAAGAGAGGCAAAGGAAATCTCCACAGGTGCCATAGAGGAAAATTCCAGGAGAAAACTACGCACCAAGTGTAGAGGACAACAGTTGGGGGCTGGAGCTGGTCACAAAGTGCCAAGAGTGATGTTTCCAAGAAGATGAAATTGAGAGACTGCCTGCTGTGTTTGAAAGTTCTGGGAGAGATTTAGACTCCTGGGGAGAGTTTGGGGTTGATTCTGCGGTAAGTATGTTAAAAACTGAGTGCATACACACATAAACACACACGAAGATGACTGTTAATGGCCTTGAGGTTAGAGTGTTATGCAAGAAAAGAAATCAAAGCCCAGAAGTTTTATAGTTCTAACATCAATGTTAAAACTGTTCCAACCAGAATTACGCTGTAGCTCTGTAGTTTTGATGGGAGAGTTGCGAGATGGAGAGGGCATATGGGTAAGTGGGGAAGGGGAGGCGGTGAGAGAGAGTGTGAGGTGAATAAATAATATCTAAAATAGAAAAATCTAGAAGAAATATTGCAAACCTGTTTTTTGGAATGAGGGTATGAGTACTGGAAAAGTGATCACAATGATTGTCTTATAGAACCATGCATGTCTTTAAACTGTATGTGTGTGTGTATCTTTCATGAAAAGTGAGAACTAAGTTAAAGATATAAGGAAAGCACTTTAGAAAGCAAATTGATAAGAAAGTGAAAGCATTTGTTTAATGAGGAAGCAACGATTGTTCTGAGGAGGTCAATGCTGGGTACATGTGTACATGGCTGGATAGCTCTTCCTCTGTGAAGTATCTGCTTAGACATCTCTCTATAGGCTCATTTCTAAATCATCTTTGTGACTCATGGTGTTTTAATAGTTCTTCAGTCTTAATCATGGCAGAGGCACTTCATCACCAGGGAAGATGCCTGGAGCTTTAATGATAAGAAAGTAATGAATATCCTCATTGTTCAGCATCTCCTTCTTCCATCCACCAAGAAAGAGTACTGAAAGCCATCTGTTAAATTCTTTGCAGATTTTTTAAAAAGTAAGAATAAGCCTCCGTATTGTGCTGTAGAGCTACCTTTGGCTAAAATTGTCCTCTTGGTCATTTATCACTTTACTCCTCAAGCCCTGGACTCAGGTGGGAAGCAGAATGAGTCATCTGTAAATCCCATTAATTACAGATATACAAGACACATCTTCTCTTATCCTCCTTTCTCCAAACGGCAAATCATGATTTATTCTCTTTTCTAAGACCCACACAAAGTAATCTTCCCAAGTAATATTAACATTTAGAATAAACATAGTCCCTCAAATGATCACTGGACCCATTACTTACTCATCCCAAGCACCAGATACTAATAACATTTTAAAAAACATCCATGCTTGGCTTCCTGAGTTCCCTCTAGAGCCTCAAGGAGAACACATTGAAAGTATAGAAAACTTACTTGGTTCTTGAGGAGACTTTCTAAGAGCAATTTTTTCAAAGATTGGAGGGTACTTGAGACTTTTACCATGTAGACTTGTGGGTCTATTGAACTACAGTCATTTTCCCTAATTGCCTGGTCCCTTATGCTTTATTTGACCACATTCCTATAGAAGGCATTCCCCAAAGACCCATGTACATGACAGAAAAATGAACAAGCTGGAGTGACCAAGATGTCCCCACAAACTGGACGATAGAGAGGGATATTCTCAGCCTCTCATTCTACCCTCCCCTTTTTCTGGGCTCTCACCCTCCTCATATTCCATGTACTCCAGGCCATTGTGTATCATTTTAAGAAACAAAAACAATGAATAGAGCTGACTGTAGGTAAAATGGTCAAGTGTGGCCTCTGGCCCTTTGATTTCCATTACCTCTATCCCTTAGGGTTCTTTATAGTTCATTGTGGCTCTACTGTGGCTGATGCCGTTACAATCTGGTCTAGAGGAATTGGCAGAACCCAGAGGGGTGGAATCAGGAGACAGGCTTCCAAGACTTGAAGTAGGACTTCAGGTTTTGGCTGCAGATCCAGAGACTGGACCAGGAGCAAAAAGACAGAAGCTTACTAAGTTTTTAAGAGATCCGCATTGCCAAAGAAATGCCAAACCTGGCTAACAACAGGTGGTGACTGCTTTTAGGTCTTCTTCAGGCCCCATAAGTGGAACCAATAAGAAATATGCTGCGAAAATGATACAGTTTCCAAAGTAGATATTCTCTTCTATGCCGGTCTTTGATGTGGTCACAGAAGACAAGGGTCAAGGGAGCTCCTCTCAGCCAGATCCGGCTGTGTCAAGGTTAGGTGACCTCAGTGCTCTCTTCAGAACTACCCAAGCAGGGAGTTCTTGCAGGATTCAATATATGCTATGAGCTAGTGACCACTTGGATTGTTTCCCAATCTTTTCCTCCCAAATGTGTGTTCTTATTGCTGTCATTCTTCTCCTTCTCAACCACTTTATATTGCATGTGTTGAGGATGGACAACTCATCATTCAGCCCAAGGTCTGTGAACCCTTTGGAGTCATGTCTGAACTGACAGAATAGACGACACATCATCTAGAGATAGGGGACCTGGGAACTGAATGTGGCAACTGGATAAGACTTTGGATTGTCTTCCTTTGGGGAAGGAGTGACTGTTCCAGCAAGGCATGCACACTGTGAAAAGTGTTTGTATGGAAAGGCCAATCTTTATGCATGTTACATAAGCAAAGGTGTACCATAGTAGACATTGTGCGAGTTCCCAAACAATTATTCCCTACCTTTACCATTATGAATAGTCTCGTGATTTGGGTGACTCTGCCCCCAGCTTCAGAGAAGAGCTTTGATTAGTCAAAATCAACAAAGACCTTCCCATCTCTCTTGCTACAAAAATTGTTTCAGAAATAGTTGCAGGTAGTCCTAAACCCAATAATTCTTTTTTTTTTTTTTGATGGTGTGGGTCCAACACTGTCTTCTGGGATGTAAATGGAAGCCAAAAGTTCTAGTTTCAGCAGGAGGCCTTTCATTACCATGAGAGATAGATGAGTTCAGCCATCTCTTTTGCCCATGCTCAGAAATCAAATCTTCCAGTAGAGCATCTCCTTAGCCATGTTAAAAGCACCAGCCCAGTCTCTGGTTGCCTGGGTCAGAGACAGGCAGGCTTTGGCTTCTTTAGGTTCTGAGTAGGAGATTTACCAACCCACCAACATCAGACACGATACCAAAGAACCAATTCTACAAAATTGAGTCCATGTGGTGTCAGGAAGGGGGAATGGATGCTGGAAAACCAATAAATGACACATATCTACAACCACACCCCTTTCCTCTCAGCCCCAGATATCTATATAACCAACAATTAGTAAATCCTTAATATGTGTTAGTTGATAAAGGCTTGAAGAGTTTACCTTAAAACTTTGCAACAAACATTTATTAATCATGAATAATTCACTCAATCTTCCCAATAACCTAATAAAGTAGAAATTGCAATCCCCTTTTAAGGTAATAAAACTGAGGCTTATATAGACAAAATCATTTTCCCAAGGTCACCCAAGTAGTTAAATGGAGAAGCTGGAGTTCAATTTTGGTTCTGTTTGACTCCAAACTGATGCTGGTGCTATAATACTGGGGAGGTCCCAGATATGAGTGAGGCAAATGTAACTGACCTGATGTGGGTTTTTTGGGGGTTTTTTTGGTGAGGAAGATTGGCCCTGAGCTAACATCTGTTGCCAATCTTCCTCTTCTGGCTCAAGCAAGATTGTTGCTGAGCTAATATCTGTGCCAATATTCCTCTATTTTGTATGTGGGACACTGCCACAGCACGGCTTGATGAATGGTGTATAGGTCCAGACCTGAGATCCCAGCCCACAAACCCCAGGCTACCGAAGTGGAGCACATAAACTTAACCACTACACCCCCAAGCTAGACCCTGACTTAACATTTTTAGGGAAGCAGTTACCACATAAATTAGCCCCCAGTAATTGTAAGGGCCTACATAAGAAATTTAAAAAATTGAGAGTAAACTTGGAAGAACTGGGTCTACTTGCCACAGATAAAGGGGGGACATGTAATAAATGGGGGGAAAATTTAACCAGTTTATTCAAGATTAAAGAGAAGGTAGGTTTTTCTGGCATCTTCCATGTAAAGAATCAGGAGAGTGTGGTCAGAGAACTTTCAAGTTTGCTTCATGGCGTGAACAAAGAGGTGACCGAACTTTCAATATTCTTCATATTGAATTATTCACATTAGACAGTGAGGTGGAGCCCTAATGAATGGGATTAGTGGCCTTCTAAAAGAGGCCCCGGAGAACTCTCTCACTTTTCTGCCATATGAGGATGCAATCAGAGAGCAGTTGTCTGTCCTCTGTGGAAGAGGGCCCTCTGCAGAACCCGACCACACTGGCACTCTGATCTTGGACTTCCAGCCTCCAGAACTATGAGAAATAAATTTCTGCTGTTTATAAGCCACCAGTCTGTTACTGCAGCCCAAAGTAAGACACATGGTATCCCTGATTCAAGTGGATTCATCACTAATCGTGCTGCTAAGATGAGATCTTGTGAACAGGGAGACTTGGGCTTCTCACTTACTCTTCATGGGGCTCCGCTTCCTCAGTGATGAAACAAAGAGGCTGAACCAAATTGTAATCACAGGACCAGGAAGAGAATTTGTCAGTCCAAAATACGCCTCTTTGGCATAAGGATTATTTTTAGCTGATGTTTATTAGGAAACAGCAGACACAGGGAAAGCTCTGAAAACCTAGTAGAAGTCACCCATTTGGAAGCGAAATTTATATTATAAGAGAAATCTCTATGTGTAAGGATGTCTCTCTCTCTGTGCCAGGAAGAGGAGGATAAATCCAAATATCCTGAAGCTTTTACCAATGAGAAAGCAATTACTTAAATCTGCAAAACAACTTTACCCTTGTTTGCTGGGCTTTTCCTAGTAAACCCCCATAACTGACCCCATCTTAACAACAGAACATGACAGCTGTTTTTCAGGGGCAGTGAGCTTGCCAGGAGCATGTACAGAAGAGAAAATTTTGACCTGCCAATCATAACTCATCCTGCCAGTGCTTCCACATACCAGCTGGCCCTCCATAATCCCTTAAACTTCACCCAAACCTTGGATGGGAGAGACAGATTTGAGAGCTTGGCCTCCTGTTTCCTTGCCATTCAACCTTGCAATAAAGCCTTTCTTCTCTCAAAAGTCAGTGTGCGATGCTGTCGGCTTCTGTGCACATTGGGTGGTGAGGCCTTGGTCAGTAACAAAACGATCGGTAAGTTTCCCTGTATCTCTAACATTTTGTGAGTCGGTGAGAACACTTTGAATTTTGTGGTCTTAGCTTTGATGACAGGTCATTTTGCAGACGTCCCTGGCAACATGGGAAAACTCATGAGCCTTCCTCCTGGCCACTGGGCTGCAGAATAACTTTCCCTCTTGCAAGGTCTCTGAAGTAAATATCTTGCCACTGGATCTTATTTTTTTCTGATGTAACTTTCTGTTTCTGATGTCCTTTCTTCCTCCTTGCTTACCTTTTATTTTTATGACTTTTTATCAGCAAAGGAGAATCCAGTAGTTCTCACTGGAGATGGTACTCCCCCCAAGAGGCATTGTGGAAATTTGTGGGCTTCTTGGTCTTCTAGTGTTGTCAAACTGAAACATTCACATGTCAAAACACGTTTGTCATTTTAATTAATTATTTAAATTATGTAGATGGGTAGGTTATGTATCTATGAATTTCACTTTAGGACAGTAGAGAGGGTGTTATAAAATATTTATTATAGGAAGGATCTGGTATGGTTGGGGATCAACATTATAAACACACCCTCAGGCTAACTTGGATTGCAATGGGGAGAAAGAGAGGAAAGATAATGTTTTACATTTGCCTAGTAGTAGTCAGGAACTGTGCTTTGTTCTGGAGGCCATCTCACTTACATGTGTCATCTCATCCCTCTAAGGTCGGCAGCACTATTATTTTCCCTTTCACAGATGAAGCTACTGAGCCTTAAGGTGGTTTATTAAGTTCATTCATTCATCAAATATTTTAGCGCCTATTATGTGTGTCTATGTGTTTGGGATAGAGCTGCAAACAGAAATGATACAATTTCTGCCCTCAAGGAGCCTACATTTTAGTGAAGAGAGAGATAATAAAGCAAAGCTATAAATAAATAAGACGAGTTAGCTTGTGATGGGTGCCATGAAGATACTGGAATGAACCGACTTGAGTCATACGGCTCATGAGTGGTGGGGGTCCATTTGAACATAGGCATTGCTTTTTGCCCGTAGTAATCACTGCATTGCCATTTCTAGCATCGCATTGCCAGGTCATCACCTCTTCTAAGGTAGTCTAGAAAGATGCCAGAATGTACGAACCGAAAACTAAGAAGCAAAAGCTGTTCAAAGCAACAATTACTGGGTATTTTTTTCTTTCTGCATTCCCGTCAGATGAAGGTTTTTTCTCTCTGCCCACGTGACTCTGGCAATTACAACTGTTCCTGGCTCTGTACTATGCAGTATCTTAGTTTGTAATATTACTAACACTTATTAAAATGCATTTCTAAGTAAAAAATGTTAAATGCTTTTCCGATTTCTTAAGTGTGATTTTCAGAAACATCCTCAGTCTTGTTCCTCTATGGCAACATATCTGCCACATCCAACTTTGGATAAATGTATCCACCCTACGAGATGAGAAAAATATGTGCTGAAAACGGATGTAGAGAGACTCTTGAAAATGAAACAGGGGGGCTTTGTGGCAGACGTTTGAAGAAGTGACTACAGTCATGCCGTGGATAAGTGGTGGAGATAGCTTTGTAAAGGCTTCTGTTACAGAAAGAAAAAAAAAAACAACCAACCGTTAAAAAAAGATGGCCTACAAACCTAGACTCTAGACTGTGAGAATGACTGGGGGGAACGTTTTGGAACTCAAAACCTGGGAAAGTTATGTTCTACCCTCAAGAAAAGAATCGCCGTTAGAAAATCTAGTGATTGCTACTATTAGATAAAGGTTAGAGAGAAAGACACACAGGTCTTCTGATGTCTTAAACCTTTGTTCAAGTTATGTATTTCTTCCATAAACATAGTGATTAGCAAATGTTGTTTGGTCATTTTAATCATGATTTCAACTCTCTAGAAAAATATAGAATGAAATAAAAAGGAGAGTCCTACTTTATTGGTCTTGGTTATTGGTGCCAAGGAAGCCATCCTCCTGGTCCTTACTTTTGATGTCATGACTACTTTCTTAGAAGAAAACAGCCTCCAGGGAGAAATAAAAAGCTTTAGGAGGACAAACCTTATAAATTCCAACTTATAACATAATGACAACGATCATATCCCCACCTAGCATCATACAGAGCTCATGTAAACTCTTAAATTGTTTATTGAAAACATGTCGAATACAGAGTCACCTTTCTTATTCATTCTTTAGCTTTTATATCATGTTCTTCAAGATCCCCAGATGTAAATAATATTCTACCCATGTGCTTACTATTTAAAATGGCTACAGCAAATAAAAGGTGATTTTACACATATTTCACAGAAATTTTCCTACTCTTATTCTTGACTATTCCTTTTATCTTTATAGATGCTCAATATTTTGACAAAAGCCAATCTAACATTTCTGTGTGAAGGATATTGCTTTAAAGACACACTTCTCTCTAACATTAATCAGCAACCTTACAATGAACAGCACGGTTAATTTCTTGAGCTGCATAACTTGCATTGATTTCATAAATTTGAGAGTTAACTTTAAATTGTTTCTGTAATAATTTTTTAGTATTCACCACCAAATCTGCCCTGGTCAGCTCATACTCTGGGGAATTCAGTATCTATCTTGTGTGCTCAGTTCCTCTTTTGCAACTGTATTGGCCACCTTGCAAATTTATCTGTAGCATGCCTGGATGGTTATGTCGAGAAAGCAGCTACTCTCTGGGGGCTAATGTCTCTTCTCCTCCAATCCGAATGCAGTTCATGATTCATTAGGTTTGTTGGCTAGATTATTTAACTTAATTCAATATAAATTATTTAATTCCTAACGCCATCCTGGTATTCAATATGAATGAAACAATTATTCCCGGACACAATCATCCAAATAACACTGCACAGTTTTACCAAGCCCCAAGACAGTCGTTAAATACCAGCTATCTACTGGTTTACATAAGCTACTCATGCTGAGTTTTTGAGGGTTATAACATTACTGAAATTGTTTGGGTTAAATAATTGACTATATGCTATTCTATATTTAATGAAAGAATATCCCAATTACGGAGCAATGTGAGAAATCATAAAATACAGTAGGTAGCAACTTTGTCCTTGTTTCGATAGCCTCCTTTCTTTTGTCATCTATTCTTGTCCACGGGGAAAGGAACAACTCCATTTTTTCCAAATATAAGTCTTCTGCTTAGGAGCATTCCTTTAGGCTAGCCATCTCTTGACATCATTTCCATCTGGTCAATGGCTGGTGGAAGTAACACATATGGCCAGAGTATTTTCTATCTTGTAATTTATATGACATATGTCCTCAAACATAGTGTCCCTTGTCTTAGATTGGGCTCTCTGGAAACAGACTCGGAGGCAGAGAATGATGTGCTTCTTGTAGGAAGTGAGGAAGTCAGGACTGGTAGAGGCTTGGCATAGCACCTGAGGTTGAGCCGGTTCTGTGGGGCACTCCCGACCTGGGGTACTCTTTGTTATCCATGTGTTAACCAGTCATGACAGTGGGCTGCTCCCTGGGAGGGTGCATGACCTTATGCCCAATGGAAATTTCTAGTGAGCTCTCAGCAGCCAATTTTCCCAGCAGCTGGGGAAATGAGTAACTCAGTCCTAAGGAGCAACCTTGGAGCACCACCTATCCTCTACCCCCATTCTAAGGATAACTTGGATGAAGAACATTAACAGAGACTGAGATATGGAGGAACAGCATTATTTCTTTCAAACACAGTCTTGGTTCTTTTCTCTCAATAAAACTCAACTTAAATCTGTAAAAAGTTATTACCCTTCTTTTCCCTTTCCCTTCTCTCCCTCCTTTGTCCTAAACAAGGCCAGAAATGGAACAAGGTAGACCCCAGAGAGTTTCAGCCCTGGAGAATAATGAACAGTGTAGTGCAATTCCTGTGAGGCCTCGCTGGAACTGGAGGAGGTGGAGTTACAAAGGCCTGCTTGGAGACCCGTGAGTACATGGGCACTCAACAAAGGAAAGACGCTGTTAGAGTTTAGGAGGAGAGGTAGATTTGTTTTTTTCCCTCATTACTCCTGACTGAAGCAAGCACAATGCACTTGTGGAGTCACATTGACATTGCTCTAGCTCGCCACACTAATCACCCCCTCCAACCTTAAAGGAGGCGACTCACAGATGTCAGCTGGAGCCAATGAGTGTTTTACCAAGGTCTTCCCTCCCCAACAGCCCCTACCACCTTATACCTGTCCTACTGCTTGCTTTTCCATGATCTTTTCTTTCATTCATTTATTCGTGGTCATTAATTTATTCATTCATTTTTTGACCTCCTACTATGTGCCAGTTCTATTCTGGACAGTCTGGTTTTCAACTGAGTGCTGGAACTTTTAATACTTGTTTTGTTTCCCTCTGGTTCTTGTTCATTGCCTGACTTCTGATGCATAGCTGACCCTGATCTTGGCTCTCTGTAAAGGTGTTAGATTTGATTGGTCCCCTTGTTTCTTGTTATCAGAAACCCTGGATGGCTGCTTGACAATCCTGGCCTAATATCTTCATCTCCACACTAGGCCTGTTAAGTGGTTTCTGAGAACTGCCTTGGCCTTCAAGTCCATTTCCTCTGATCGCAGATTCTCTGCTGGTACCTATAATCCACCGCCACCAAATCCACTGTGAGCAAAATGTAAAAGTACCACTCAGTAAGAATGGCTGTGACAGATGCTGAATGGAAAAACCAGGTCCCGGAGGCTGAGGACAACACTTAGCAACGTGGGAAAGTTGAACAACAAAACTGGCCTCGCAGTTTGTCATGAATAACAAATTGATCATTTGACTTTGTATACATAATTATTTGCCTCTTTTTCATTTCATTTCATTTCTCTCCCAGGGACTGACCCTAATTAAATAATTGTTCTACTTTTACTTTGGAAAACATTTTGATGTTTCTGATTTTAGTCTGGTCCAATAGTTTTAGGTCAGTTTAGTTATGGTTTAAAGTGGTTCACTTAGTTGTTTTTTTATTTTTAAGATCTTTTTTATTTTCTTGCTCAAAATGTTGAATCTTTGTTTTATGACTTGGTTCAATGCAAGTTCCTTATTTCAAAGGGAATAAGGCAACAGATTGAGTGTACTTGTTCTGAAGGTTAATGCCCATTTAGACTTTTCAACGTGTCAATCTGCCCTGATGCCAACAGGAAAGACGACCGTGTAACCACAATCCTCCTAGGTGTGTTGCACACAAGGCCCTTTGACCCCACAACAGCCATCTGATGGAGGCACTGTGATTTCCCATTTACAGATAAGGAAACAGAGGGACAGAAAGTGACTTGCCCTCTATCACCAGGAAATCCAATCCCAGAGTCTGTGCTCTTGTCCCTTAAGTTATACCACCTGGTTAGAAATGCACTCAAAGATAATTGCAAAATCTGATTATGAAGGCCCGTTTTGTTTTGAATGCCTGCCTGCTATTCCCTCATGTTGCAGATACTTTCTTCCATAATCTCTGTTCCGTTTATTTAAGCCACTAGGCCACAGCTGGTGGAAATTCACTTGCTGTGCAGCCTAAACATGGGAACCTGCTTTTCTGTCTTGCTTTTTTTTTGGCTTTCCTGGTATCTTCTATTTTCACTTGAAGATGTATCTGGAGTTCCTTGACTATCTCTGTTAATTTTTCCCCTTGCCATGTTTTGTTTTTCATTTAAATTTTGCAACAGAGTTCTTTGAGTTAGTAAAGATAGAACTTTTATGAAAGACTCAATATTAAAATTGAGTTGCATTGCAAGGTGTTATGGGTAAAATCAGAAGGAAGGGCATTTAAAAACCTATGCTGACCTTCTCTAACTGTGTCTACTTGAGGCTAATGCAATAATCTTGATTTATGATTATATATTCTGACGTATAAAATGCGGTTTTTAAATAGCTTAGTAAAAGGCTATTGCTCCAAATTCCAAATTAGTGGTGAAGGTGATTTCTGTTAGAGAAGACCTTTGTGGAGGATTTTGTCCTCATTGCTTCATAAAGCGAGTTCTTTTTCTCAATACACTACCTGCTGTTGACTTGTCACACAGCTCTAGGGACCTGATGTTGTATTCAAAGAGTAAAAATATCTCTCTGCTCATTGTTTATTTACTACATTTTGGGGTACATATGGCAAAATTATTTTCCTTACGGTTCCTAGTTCAGTTTTTCTCTTGATTATCTCTTAAAAATACGTGCATAGGTTTCCTCAGTATCTCAGTTTAACAATGTGAATCTCCAAGCCTCTTTTATTAAATGACATTCCTAGTATTTTAATGAGGGGTTGACATTTTCACGTTACAATTTTGTTTTATTTTTATATTCATTGAAGTGACTTTCGTGCTGCCTTTGCGTGCTGCTGATTCAGTTTCTAAAGGTGTTCGGAGACACCTTTTCAGATAGAAGAAGCGCATCAGGAAGTCATTCAGGATCCTTGATGTCAGTATTCAGACGAGCATATTTTTTTTTTTAAAGATTTTATTTTTTCCTTTTTCTCCCCAAAGCCCCCCAGTACATAGTTGTATATTCTTCGTTGTGGGTCCTTCTAGTTGTGGCATGTGGGACGCTGCCTCAGCGTGGTCTGATGAGCAGTGCCATGTCCGCGCCCAGGATTCGAACCAACGAAACACTGGGCCGCCTGCAGCGGAGCGCGCGAACTTAACCACTCGGCCACGGGGCCAGCCCCAGACGAGCATATTTTTTAAAAATGACTTGCAAGGTTTTAAGTGTAGACTTTTTGTTCTGAGCCACATCAAATACTAGTTTCTTTGGAAATGGCAAAATCTAAACATGATTTAGACCAGGGCTTGCAAATTCAAACACCTAGAGGGCCCAGTGGGTGACATAAGGAAAAGCAGCAGGCCCAGTGGACTGTGGAGGACAAAAGCAGGCACACCCCACCAAAGAGAGCAGTGGCGAGATTGCCCTTTTTGATGGTTGCTATGAGGAATGTCCAGTGTTATCAGATTTTTCAGTATTCCAAGGAAATCTGGGAATCTGGATGTTTAAGTGAACTATTCTGACATTTATCTTTGGCTATCTCCCGTCTAGATTGTCTAGGACACAATTGGACTATGTTTACAGTGAATGACTGATGCTTCCAAATAGTCAAGAAGGAAAAGTGTGGTTGGAGATTGTCTTTCAAATGGCTCAGAGAAGCAGAACATCATTCCAGGACTCTTCAAATGCCTAGCAAGGGCAGAGCATTGTGTGATATTACTCTGAGGTGGCAAAAGTAACTGAGCTGCACCCTCATTATTTAAAGAACCCATATTCTAGAAGGAGGTCTAAAACACTGCAAACATAGCTGAATGAAATGTAAGGTAAATTCAGACAAATTCCAAAAGGGAGGTTCAAATGAAATTCAAAAGAGGGAGAAGTCATATCTGGTTGGTGAGAGTGGGGACAAGTTCATGGCTATTGAGATGAGCATTGACAATGAATACAGGATTGTGGTAAATGTGGGCAGGAGGGCATTCCAGGAGGAAGGAGCAGAAGAGCAGAGTGTGGAGATGGAAAAGCAGGAGAGTGGGTGATGCTCAGAAAACAGGAACTCAGAAAACAGGAGAGCGTGGGTGAGGCCAGCAAGGGAGGTTAAGTATATATTATGGAGGACATTGAGTGCTAGACGGAGGAGTTCCTACAATGATTTTGGCAGACAAAGACAAGTCATCAATGCTTTTTGACTTGGAGAGTAGCTGACAGGGACCAGATCATTTAGGGCATTATGACTGTAAGAATTTAGCTTTTACGTTAGTAAGTTGGGAAGTCATTGGAGGGTTGGGGCAAGAGAGTGCAGTGGTGAATTTTGAACCTAATTGAATTTGTTTATTTTTCTTAAGCTGTCTTCCCTATTTCCATCTCTTGACCTTTTTTGTGCTATTTTTTTGGAGCTTTTCTCATCTTTGCCTTCCCATCTACCTATAGATTTTTAATGTCTGCTGTGACATTTTTAACTTCCAAAAACTCTTTCTTATTCTCAGACTTTGTAGTGTACTGTTTTAATTTCATGGATATGCTGTCCTTATTTATTTCCCCAAAGATATTGATTACAGCTTTTGTGAACTTTTCATTTTCCACCTGCCTGGACTTTCTTGTGAAAGTCACAAGACTATTCCAATTGTTTTTGGTTGTATATTTTATGTTAGAGACTTTCCTCAAATATCAGAGGCCTTGCATATTTGTTTACGTTTAAGAATGAGCACCTGAAAAAGTGATCGGAAGCCTTGGTCATGAATATGGGGCTTATAAAGAGGTGGATCCTCCAGGGTGATTTTGGAGCTATTTTGTTGGAGGCACCAAACTGTCAGCTATATACATCTTTTCTCTAGGGCTGTTCAGCTTCCTCAGAGGGGAGAAATCCTCTAATCTCATGCCTAGAGCAAGGGGAGAGGAGGAATTGAGGAAGCTGTGTGTAAGCCCAGAATTCAGATTGCTGATATCCTAGTGGGGAGAGAGAACTGGAGGTCTCATGGGCAGGGTTACTATTTTAATTTAGTTATCCTGATTTCAATAAGACATGTCATTCTGTTGCACCCCTACCTTTCCCAAGATGTATCAGCGAACTCCCAGGAAGGTTTATTTGTGCCCATCTTCTGCTCAGCTATTTGATGTTCTTCAAGTTTCTGAAGCAGATTCAGAAGCACCTTGTGGAGGGAAGAGCTCACAATTGTGATTGTTGTCTGTGCTTCCAGATTCCTTCATGAAGTAGAGGCCTAATGTCACTGCAGAAATGCCCCATCTGCTCTGCTGCTGGGCAGGACCAGGGTCATGTGTCTGTCTTTAGTGTCCAGCATCCTTCATGCAGTCTCCAGTGCTCTAGTGCAGGTCTCTACCAATTTACCTAGGCCTTGAGGGCTCGTTCCTCTTCTCAGGCTCAAGACGAGGTGGTGGGGTGGGTCCCTAATCAAAACCTATCTGGGCCTTGAATATTTCAGCTAAAACCAAATGTTAAACCGAGGACCCAATCTGCAGTCTAGTAAGTCGTATTAGACCAGTAGTATTAATTTCCTGGTTTTGCTCATATACTCCAATTATGTAAGGTGCCATCATTGAGGGAAGCTCAGTGATGGGTACACAAGACCTCTTGATACTGTTTTTGCAATCCCTTGTGAATCTATAATAAGTACAAAATAAAAATTTACTCCTACCTTCCCAAGTAAGGTGATAACCTACCCAAAGAGGACTTGTAAAGGAGGTAGACAAGAACTCTATTGCCCCTTAGCTGACCATGCACACTCAGCCTGTAAAAGAAGTTGGAGAGGACGGGACAGAGGTTAAAATCTAGAAATCAGGGAGAGAATTTCAGTGGAGAGCATGGCAATGTGAGTCCATACCCCTCCTCCTCGCTGGAGAAACTGATCAACCCTAGAGACCATCCAGGTGATTCTTCCCAAATAGAACATCATTTTGTCCAAAGATGAATTCTGTTTTCTCCCCTCGAATCCTGTGTGTAACTTGTCAAATGTCTGTTACCAGCACCAACAAATTAAGATCCAGTCTCCATCAGACTCCCCCTCTCAACGATGTCTTTGTCAGCTCGGGCCGCTATAACAAAATTCTAGTGACTGGGGGGCTTAAACAACAGACATTTGTTTCTCACAGTTCTGGAGGCTGGGAAGTCCAAGATCAAGGTGCCAACAGTTTCGGTTCCTGGTAGGACCCGCTTCCTGTCTCACAGAGGAAGCAAGTTCTCCTTACGTCTTCACATGGCAGAGAGTGGGCAAGCTCTGGTCTCTTCCTCTTCTTGTAAGGACACTAATTTCATCATGGGAGTCGCACCCTCATAGCTGATCTAAACTAGTTATCTCCCAAAGGCCCCCACCTCCAAAGACCACCACACTGGGAGTTAGGACTCCAACATACGAATTTGGGGGAACCCAAACATTCAGTCCATAACAAATAAGCAGATGAAGAATGTAAGAGTTTGTTCTTTTTTCTAAAGTTACTGAAGTAAAACCATTAGAGTAATATTGCTAATAGTTTTAATGTGCCTAAGATTATAGTGAATTTAATTGCATGGTGAGAGCATTGTGACAAAATGGTAATGTGGCCAGAGAAAACAATGTACTTTGTGCTTCCTTCTGTAATAAAACTTACCAAATCCCTAAGTCAGTCGCAACTCTGTGCATCCAGTTTCTAGCACAGAATCCAGCTCATGAGTAGGCACTCAAAAAATGCTGGTAGAAGGAATGAAGAATGGTACTAGATTAGTGTTCCATCAAAAAAAAAAAAACCGCATATTTCCTGAGCTCTGGACAGCCCTTTCATCAACCCCGACTTTCCTACCACCACACTCACCTTGTGTCTTTGGACTTCAAGAGCAAAAATGAGCAATTATGTGGAGGGGTGAGGAAAGTGGGAGGGAGCTCTCTGCAATGATGTGAACAGAGAGTGGACTTACAACTTACCGGAGGTTAGATTTTAAAGGAGCAATGCAAATAAATAGAGCAAATTACCCTTGAAAATTCTTTAGGAAGTTACCGCATTGGAGTTGTATAAAACACACTGGGTTTTCTCCCAGCGTTGGAACAGCCTACTATTTCTTCTGTTCAGCATCACTTGAAGTTGACTTGAATTGAAGAATTATATTGCATGAAAAAAGATATTTTTAAATGCTAGAATTAATTACCTTGTGGTGATATGCTGTCACAATGAAAGGCACATCAGGAATAAGACTTCCTGAAGGATGGCAATTTTTTACCTCCGCTCTCAGTCGCACATTAGGACATCTGACCATTGAGTAAAATGGTTCAGGGAAATCTCATGCTCTCTCTCTTTTCCTCTCCTCCCCTTCCTGCCTCCCTTAAAAGTTCTTGTTTGGTCTGGCATATGTGGTTCATGTTTCTCAAGTTAAAATGCACATATGATGAGATTCCTCTATACCCAGAAGTGGGGGGGTGAATTGTACCCGGCAGAAGTATGGGAGCTTTGCTGCTTGCACTGATCAGAGTAAGGACCGCACAGCACTAGGGTGCTCTTGGGGATGTTGTAGGGAAATATGAACCAGCCCGGTGTGGATCAACCCCCTGCCGTGGCCGCTCCAGTCAGAGCGGTATCAGGATGGGGGTGACTAGTGTTCAGTCATGGGAAAAGTAGAATTATGTCTACCTATGTTGATTTCGGGGATTTCAAGGGACCCTGGGCACCACCATGTCCTGAAGTGGGACATGCATTTGGTGTAGGAATTTGGTCTTGGGATAAAGTCTAAAAAGCTGGAATCCTAGCCTCACCTCTTTTTTTTCTCACCAATTTTTATTTATTTACTTATCTCTCTATCTATTCCAGCTTTACTGAGGTATAACTGACAAACGAAAGTTGAATGTACTTAAGGAGTACACCATGATGTTTTCACATACATATACATTGTGAAATGATTACCACAATCAAGCTGATTATCCATCACTTCACTTAGTTACCTCTTTTTCTGTGGTGAGAGCACGTGAGATCTACTCTCTTAGCAACTTTCAAGTATACCATACAGTATTATCAACTATAGTCACCATGCTGTACATTAGATCTCTAGAACTTATTCATGGGCATTAATGAAACTTTGTACCTTTTGACCAATATCTCTCCATATCCTCCACCCTCTAGCCCCTGGCATTCTACTCTCTCCTTATATGAGTCTGACGTTTTTAGATTCCATATATAAGTGATACCATGCAGTATGTGCCTTTCTGTGTCTGGCTTATATCACTTAGCATAATGCACTCCAGGTTCATGTATGTTGTCGCAAATGGCAGGATTTCCTTCTTTTTTCAAGGCTGAGTAATATTCCACTGTACCTATATATACTACATTTTCTTTGTCCATTCAGTCATCCATTGATGAATACTTCGATTGTTTCCATATCTTACTAGCCTCGCCTCTTTGTAACTATGAGATCTTTGGCAAAGTACTTTACCAATTATTATGTGATAATAATACGTGATAGGGATGTTGTGAACATTAAATGAGAAAATGTATGTAAGGCATTTAGAGCAGGGCCTGGGATGTGCTAAGCAACCAAAACATGGTAGTTCTCTAGCTGCCTCCTAACCATGTGAGTAGCCCCATCATGAGGTAGGGGTGAGGGTGGGGGTGGGAATATGATAAACAAGAAACAACAAACAGATAGAAACCCACCATAGCTAAGACCACTTAGGTACCACACAATCAGACATAATTAATGGACTGGTAAAGAGGAGGTAATCCGTGTAGGAGCACTGGACTGTGGATCAAGAGACCTGACTTCCAGGTGAAACTTGACTAAGTCTTCTCTCCTCTCTGTTCCCTTTGCAGTAAAATGAAGAACTTGGACCATCTCTAAGATTCCTTACATTTCTAAGATAAGAACACTCTAGGTCATGTCTCTCCTCAGAAACTTCCAGTGACACTGTCACGCCTTCCAAATTAAACCCATTTCTTTGACTGGCCTTAAAGGCTCACCACAAAATAGCTGCAGACTCCTTTTGCAGTATTTTCTTCTTCTCTCACCTTAGAAAACCCAACACTACAGCAAGTTGTCTCTTCCTTGTCCGTTTCCAGCATGTCCACCTCTTTTCCTTTGTTGTTGCTGTTTTCTTGGTCTGCAATCCCTGCCCCCCTTCATCTGTGAATATTCTTCTCATCCTTCGCTGCATGCTATGTGATACCATTTCCATGAGGCTTGTCTGTATTTCCTCAAGGTCTTTGTGCTGTCTTGTTCTGTGGGGCCCCAATCACTGTCCTTTAGGTACCAGCTGGCAATGGGGGAACAACAGGGCAGAGGGGGACAGGAGGCTCCCTGTCACCTTGCAACCACATATCTGACCATTCTTGACAGTTCTACCATTACAGGGGCCCATAAGTTGTCATATCTGCAGAGAAATGTGTGGACTTGGCTGGTAATGGAGGGAGAGACCCTTTAAACGATGCTTTTGCAGAGCTCTGAAAGGAAAGTGCTGCTATTCAGTCAGGTTCTGGAAACAGTGAGGCATAGATGACATTTCTTTTAAGCAATATGCAAAGTTTCCCCCAGAGGAAAGAGATTAGAAGACAACATTAATTATTCTCAAGACTGTGAGTCCTGATTTTCACTAATTGCTTAAATTTGCCACCTGCTTGTTCTGACTGGTGACATTCCACTGGTAGGAATCCAGACCTGCAGAGAGAAAAATCTTTCCTTCTGAAAGGGCCTACTGGAGCTCTCCAACATGTCTAATGTGCAAGAAGGCAGAACAAGAACTCAACAGCTCCAGTGAGGAATTCTGGGTCTAGGATCCTTGACCACCATTTCTCACTCCTGGAAGAATTCAGTAAATTCATCCTGCCATATAGTATAGTTGGTTAATAGCATATACTCTGGAGCCACGCTTTCTGGCTTCAAATCCCGGCCTCCATTCCATCTGGCTACCTTGACCTTGGGCAAGTCATTTAACATCTCAGTGCCCAGGGCCTTAGCTAAATATGAAGACTGTTGGATTAAAGGCCCACCTCAGCTCCTTCTCCCTTCTCCAGAGCTTCTTGGGGATGTTATCAGCACAACTTGGCATGGCCCAACCTAGACCAGCCCTAGAAATACTTGTTTCAGAGACTTCCAAAAGCTCTTCTATCTTTTCCTCAAGGTTTTCAACCTTCTTCTCAGCAGGACCGTTTCCTAGATTACCTCCAGGACTCTTCCCATCCTGTGCTTGTGGCCTCATAGTTTCTTCGGTTGAGGATGGGTAAAATGAGTCAGACTCATGAGTTATTGGTGAAGCACGAGGAAGCTACAGTATGCCACCCCTGTTAGTATGTATTATATTAATTTTTTTTCATTTATTCAGCTAGTATTTGTTAAGCATCTATATGAATAAAATGAGGTAGTCAGATTAACAAATGTCTGCTGGAATCTGAGGCAGTGCAAATGAAACGTCTCCAAAACGTACATAATACATAACTCCCTCAGCTTATCTTTATTAAGCATAAGACAAATCTGGTTTTTGCCCTTATCCAGCTTATGGCCCATTGGAGCCTCAATTACAGTATAATGTGATGAGTGCTAAACTGGGGGAATCAAGGGGAGAATTTAGCAAGGGCAGCTGAATCCAGAATTAGGGCTCTTGGAAGAAATGATCTCCAAAGATATCTGAAGACCTGAAAAATGAGTAGGAGCTTACCATCCAAAGAGCAGGGAGTGAGGGAGAGTGGGAAACACTTCAGACAGAAGGACAGACGCATGAGGTCTGGACGGAAGGAAGAGCACAGCCCTGCTTGGAGACCTGAAGTAATGCCTTTCAGGTAGAAGAGTAGGTAGGCCTGTGGAGGAGTTTGAACTTGAACTTGAGGACAAAAGTTGGCAGTTGAGGTTATGAGTGAGCGTTACAAGATGATATTTGGGTCTTAGAGAGATTGCCCTGGTCATAGCAGGAGAACAGGTAATGGAGAACCAAAGTGAAGGCAGCTATTCAGCCCTGCACTCATCCAGGCCATGCCAGGGTGAGTGAAAAGGGAGAGCCAGGATCCCTGCTGGCGGACCTGAGCCAGGATCCCTGGTGGCAGACCTGAGCCAGGATCCCTGCCAGCGGACTTTGGTTCTAACTGAAGTGTTATAAGCAACCGATTGTGACTTTGCACAGGAATCTTGCTCTCTCTGGCCTTCAGGTTCCTCTTCTGTAAAACAATGATTTCTAAGTATATTTCGGTGTCATTTTTAAGCCCTAGTATTAATATGAGAAGCTTCTTCTTTTTTGGGTATTTTTGAATTTTCTTTTATTCTCTCTGTATCCCTCCTACCTCTTGGTGTATTTGGTTTTTTTCTTTTGGTATTTTAAATTTTCTTTTATCCTCTCTCTCTTTCCCCCCTCCCTCTCTCTGTGTTAGCTTGATCGGGCTGTCAGACCAAATAGCACCGTCTTGTGGCTTAAACAACAGACATTTGTTTTCTCGCAGTTGTGAAGGCTAGAAGTCCAAGATCAAGGTGACAGGAGGTTTGCTTTCTTCTGAGGCCTCTCCTTGGCTTGCAGATGGCCACCTTCTTGCTGTGTCCTCACGTCGTCTTTCCTCTGTGTGTGCACATCTCTGGTGTCTGTGAGTCCAAATTTCCTCTTCTTATAAAGACAACAGTCAAATTGGAGTAAGACCCATCTAAGGGCCTCATTTTAACTTAGTCACCTCTTTAAAGGCCCTAATCACCTCTTTAAAGGCCCTATCTCCAAATGCAGTCACATTCTGAGGTGCTAGAAGTTAGAGCTTCAACATGGGAATTTTGGGGGAGCTCACAATTCAGCCCATAAATCTTTCTCCTTTTAAATCTGCTTTGATATTTGACATGTTAAAACTATAAACACCTGGGCTTGTCTGGAGGCACCACCTGCCCTAAGTTCTGATTCTCTTCTCAGCGTCCTTTCCCCCTGTGGTTGATCCTCATATCATTGATAGATGGTGATTATATAGGCCCTCCCTCTGCGGGAGAAGCCGCAGCTAGCCCATCTCCTTTCATATACTAGCCAAGATTTTTTCCTATGGTAAAAGGACTTCTGAATTCTATCCTCTTCAGTATTAAGCCTGTCCTTTCCTTTGTTTGGTTCTAGTCTTTATGCCCCAGTGAGATTCTTACTTTTCGGTTAGGCCTTGTTTTCTTCTTTCACATTCCTTTGACCACCCAGAATAGCTTCCAAATGAATCTGTATCCTGTCCTTCCCACGCTCTTTCAAAATCACTGCTAAACCCCACCAGGATCTGCAAAAGCTTATTGCATTCATATTCTCCCAGTGTTTCCTGTCATCAGCCAAACTGGACTTGCTCACACATTTCAATCGCAGTCTCTTTAAAGCCAGGATTTCATTTCCTTTTCTTGCTTTTGTCCACTGTATTTTAGCAGCTCCAAAGGGCCATGCATCCCTGGCACCCTATGAATAAATGAAATCGCATGCTGTAATAATGACAATAGGGCACACACTCCTTTACCTGCCTTCGGAGCAAACTGCTCTTTTGACTATTTTGCAAAATTATAACGACTCACCAGAGGTTTCTTCCCACCTACCTGATTCTGAGCCCGGTGAATTATAAATATATTTTATTTAACAAATTCACTTTTATTACTACAGTCAGCTCCTATCACAATAGTTGAAGTTCCGTTTGCAGGTTCATAACTTGGCCATAAAATTTTGCTTCAGGCAGATACTTTGGTCTAACGACTCTTGGTACAAAATGTCATTATTAGTATCTTTTTCTTTTAACACCACAGAAAGTAAAAAAGAATTGCTTTGACTTAAAAAAAAATTTTCAAACTCTATTATTTTGTATTAAAGGAATTCTTCTCCCCTACCCCAACAAAAAAGAAACGCCAAACCTCAGCCACCAAGGTTTATAAGAGCAAAATAGCATTAAACTTAGTGTTTCTCAATGGGGGTGCTATTGGCATTTTGGGTGGGCAGTTTTCCGGTGCAGGCCTGCCCCATGCAAAGCCGGGCAAACATTTGACATTCCTGGTGCCCATCCAACCAGCTACCCCTCTCCGCCCGCATACTGGAGGGACTGGGTTGGTCAACAAAGACACCACGCTTTATGCCTTCTGTTTCACTCACATCCTGCAGGAGGACTGTGACTTCCTGGCTTGGTACAACTTTAATTTACCCAGAATGCAGTGCAGGAAAAGGCAACATGTAAGTTGACCCAGTTACTCGGTCAGCTATTGGTAATATGAAACTGGAGAGGTCTAGTCTTAGGAATCTTCAATATTGCCTTTTCCCCCCGCTTTTTCCTTTTCTGTTCTCTTCTCCTACAAATCAAGAACAGATCTGGAACTCCGGCTGCCTGAGTCACTCTTCGTAGCCCTCCCTCTGAGACTGCTTTCTCTCCATGCATCCATCAAAACATGTCTGGCTCTTCACCTATGCTCTTAGGGCCCCGTTTTCTGTCCAACATGGCAGATACTGCACCAACCAAATGTTAATAACTCAATTTGTCATACGTCTTAGCAGGGGCGATACTCTAAAGATGTAACAATTGACTTGGCACGGGCACTGACGGATCAGAATGGACACAGGAGGAGGCTCCACAGCCTGATGACTCTTTCTGGCCGGGTGTGGCTCCTCTGGTGGCTGGCTCCTTGGGGTGGTCAGGACGAATCTTGTAGGAGGAATGGGGTGGCTGAGGTGGTGAAGGGAAGGCACTGGAGGGGTCACAGGGTAGTGGCTGTTTATGCTTCAGTGTATTAACAACCGATACTGCCCTAAGGTGCATACTTGCTGAATATCATCTCTAACTCTTGAGGGTTTTGCATTTTGACAGAGATTCCTGGGTTCTCAATACCATGTTCTAAAACAAAGAAAGGAATTTTAGGAATCATGACACCATTGTGAGGAGTGACTTTTGACCTGTAAAATTTTAAAAATTTGTGTATAATCAAGATTACCATTTTTGTTGATTTCATTCCCTTTTTTGGTATCAAATCTTTATCTTAAAGTAAATACTCAGCTACATTTTCTTTTTAATGGTATCATAGTGAAATTTATTTTGGTGTATGATGTGATGTAAGGATAAAATTTGAATTTTTTTTTTATAATAACGAATTCTCACACCACCGTTTGTTGAAAAATCTACTTACACTGGCCTTGGTTTTAGGGCTGTCTAAACAATTCCATTCTTCTGTCTGCTGTTTCTAGCATCAATTCCATACAGTTTAGATTGTTGTGACTTCATTAACAGATTTGCTATAGGATGAGGCTGAATTCTCACTTTCCAATTATCTCAGCTATTTTTCTGAATGAATTTTTTGGTGGTTTTATCAGATCTTCTGTCCCATAAATTTCACTAATATAGCTAATTTTGTGTGTCAACTTGTTTGAGCTAAACAATGCCCAGATAGCTGGTAAAACATTATTTCTGAGTGTGTTGGTGAGGGTGTTTCCAGAAGAGATTAGCGTTTGAACTGGGAAACTGAGTAAAGAAGATTGATCTCATCAATGGGCATCATCCAAACTATTGAGGGCCTGAATAGAACAAAGAGGCAAAGGAAGGGTGAATTTGCTGTTTTTGCTTGAGCTGGGACAGCTGTTTTCTCCTGCCCTTGGCCTTCAGCGCTCCTGGTCCTTGGGCCTTGAGACTCAGTCTGGGACGTAACACCATCAGCTCCCCTGGTTCTCAGGTCTTCAAATTCAGTCAGAATTATACCACCAGCTTTCCTCAGTCTCCAGCTTACAGACGGTACATCTCAGAACTTCTTGGCTTCCATGACCATATGAGTCAATTCCTATAATTAATCTCCTCTTACAGTATATCTCTATTTTTATCCTGTTGGTTCTGTTTCTCTGGAGAACCCTGAATAATATACCCACCAATCTCGTTGCAATTCTTATTAGAATTGCATTAAATGTATATATTTGTTTTGGAAAAACATTCCTGTATGTTTCTCCTCTGCTCTCTGCTCTCAGTACTTCTATACTCTGGTCACCAAATGTGTGGGGTTTTTCCCCACACCAAGCAATTCTGCAACACCAGCTGGATGTTCTACAATTTAACTCAGCTCTACCACTATGTATCTGGAGATGGTGTCAGATCCCACAGATTAAAGGCTCAGTCCACAAGGCTGCCCCTCTCCCACTTCAGATGCCAATCACAAGTCCAGGTTGTCACCTTTGCTTCTGACTGACTGGCTATAAATCAGAAGTTCCCATAACTCTCTTCTCAGATTTGCTTAATTTGCTAGAGTGGCTCACAGAACTCAGGAAAACAGTTTATTTACTAGATCACCAGTGTATTATAAAAGGATACAACTCAGGAACTGCCAGATAGAAGAGAGACATATAGGGCAAGGTATGTGTGAAAGGGGAACTTTCATACCATCTTTGGATGTGCCACCCTCCCAGCACCTCCATGTGCTCACCAACCTGGAAGCTCTTCGAACCCCATCCTTTTGGGTTTTTATGGAGGCTTCATTACATAAGCATGCTTGATTAAATCATTGGCCACTAGTAATTAACTCAACGTCCAGCCTCTCCCCTCCCTGGAGGTTGGGGTGTGAGGCTGAAAGTTCCAACCCTCTAACCCTGGCAACCAGTCTCCATCCTTAGGGGCTTTCCAAAACTCACCTCATTACCATAAACTCAGGTGTGGTTGAAAGGGGTTTGTTATGATTAACAAAAGACACCTTTATTGCTCTTATCACCTAGGAAATTCCAAGGATTTTAGGAGCTCTGTGCCCAGAACTGGATGAAGACCAAATACTTATTTCTTATTATGAATCACAATATTAAAGACAAAAGTATTGGCATTTTTATTCCATTCAGTTTTCCACTTAGAAATGTTATATATTTATTCTTAAAGATTGGCACCTGAGCTAACATCTATTGCCAATTTTTTTTGTTCTTCTCCCCAAAGCACCTCGCCACCACTGTACATAGCTGTATATTCTAGTTGTAGGTCCTTCTTGTTCTGCTATGTGGGACACAGCCTCAGCATGGCTTGATGAGTGGTGCTAGGTCCGTGCCCAGGATCCGAACTAGCAAAACCCTTGGCTGCCAAAGAGAAGCACGTAAACTTAACCCCTTGGCCATGGGGCCAACCTCCTATATGTTTATTCTTATATAAAACCTTTCTTTATATTTCTCAGTAAACTTTTACAAATTTCTTGATTGGCTCCTATGTATTTCTTTTTAGGTTCCTCATAAGTATTTTGGGGGGGTTGGAGTCACTTTTGTTAATGATATAATTTTCCCCTTGGCACCAACTAACTGGTTATGGCTGAGGCCACTGTTGGAATCCTTCAAACCTCATCCCTTGCTCCACTGTGCACTCGCAGGTGCTGCTGGGTGATGTCTCCAGGACACGATCTGGACCACTTTCCCTCAAATACCCATTCTAACCAGAGTGCTCAAAGCCTGAAACTGACTATGGTGCTTACAAATGCATTTTGGTATTATTTTGAACTTGCTTTTGGTGGACAAATCTTTAGAAGAAATAAAAATAATTGCCTATTTTGACTAAATATGACTTTTTCTTAAATACTCACAATGGGACCTATCTACTGGAAAGAAAGGAGCCCTTATCTCTTAGGAAATGTTCTTGTTACACGTACAAAAGGACTCAGAAGGCATGTTCAATAACAGTTTCTTTTAAATGCCAGTTATTTAGTAAAAGGGAGAGTAGATGTAAAGGATTAAAAGATTTGTTTTCTTTTGAAATCTATGGCTTCTTTAAAGTTCAGGGATAACCGTGCGATTGCTTGTGCCTTACCTGCATTCTTCTAAATAACCAAGAAAGCTGTTCTGGAAGAAACTCAATTTCCTTCAGAAGGAGTGTAAGTGAAGACAGGCTCACTCAAACTCAGAGATGGATGGCCTTGACAAGCTCTCCAACAGGGAACAAAGCCAGATGGGGATTGAAATAGCTTAGGGGACACCAATTGGTGCCCAGTTAATTGTGTTAGCTGTGCTCAAGATACAAGGAGGAAAGAAATTATAGCTAAGGCAGAGGTGCCCTTAAAAGACTCAGCATCCTACATCATTGTAATGATGTCATTGCATGAATAATCCCAGAACTCAAATAAAAGGATTTAATATCTGATATTCTCTTTTTAGCTGACTGAGGGAGAATGGAGATGAGGTCCATTACTTTTTTTTGCCAATTAAAACTGTATTTCTATGCTTTGGTTTAAAAAAATTATCGACCTAGAAGAATATCGAGTTATTGGTAAAAACTTCAAAGGTTAAACACACCAATGGCTGCAAGATTTTACAGTACATGTTTCTTTCAGTCACCCTGAGCTAGGACGTGGTTATGATGCCTGGGATGCTGGGATGCTGATTGACAGGTGACAGTGCGTGTTGCTTTGGTGTGTTAGATGAAGTCACTCTAATCACTTCTGAGCTTAACTTGAGTATATAGTTAGGGCAGCATAACTGGCTGGGGACAAAGAATTGTAAACTTTGAGACCTCTGTCCTTTCATCTGTTCCCTTTCTGCCCCTGACAAGACTGCAGCCTTCCATACAAAGCAGCCACATTTACTTTTTGGCTAAGGTAATTGTCCCTGACCAATGGCAATGGCATCTTCAGGGAGCTTGTTAGAAGTACAGGTTATCATCCCTGCCTTGGATCTACTGAATCTGACATTCTGGGTAGGGGACAAGCCGTGATGGCTTCAAGTTTGAGAATCCCTGGCTCAGGGAATTGTGTCAGTCCCCACCTTTCACCTGGTTCTTTGACTCTCAGTTCATTCTGATCTCTGTTGCTTTTCCTTGGTGACCTTTACCTGTAGCTTTCCTTGGTGTCTACCCCTTTGGACAAATACCACCTTAAATGGTCAACTTTCCCTTCTCTACAGACTTCCTTGTAGGACCGTAGGGCTGATCTTTTCAGATCGACATGTGAAAACACATTGGAACATCTCTCCCTGATGCTTAACCCAGGTGCCAGCCTGACCCTTAGAACGCAGGTCCTCCCTCATTTTAGCAAGACCACCATCCACATCTCCAAGACTGAAAAAGTCAGCACCAGCAGCTATAAAAGCAGGTTGATCCATGATAGAGAAGAGGTAGCATGGGATCAAACAGACCAGATTCAAATCCTGGCTTTACCGTTCCCTAAGTACGTAAACTTGTGAACCAACCAATGGACAATATTTACCTCTGAGTATTATTGTGAGGAGTAAATGAAACAACCTATCAAAGCCAGGACATACTTTTATAGTGTAAAAAGGATCAAGGTGAGTTGAGATATTGGTTCCTCAGCCCTCAGAGTTCCTGTCTATAGGGGCTGGAGCACTAAGCTAGTTACCTCCAGCCCAGGCAGCCTCATCCATTTATACTAATATGCTATAAAAATATTATCAATTTCTATGTAGGCCATGATGTGAAAATGATGAGAATCATAATTCCACGTAAGCACCTGTCCAGCTTGTGGCACCCAATAGAGCCTTAATAAATGGCAGTAATTGTTGTATCTCTGACTATAGATAAGGGCCACTGTGAGGAATAATGACGAGTAATGCAATGGCTGCTCTGAAGACCTTAGTGGTCTCCAAGGAAAACCCAGAAGCCAGCTTTATCTCTGCTAGAGGGAAGAAGGAACCCGGAGGGGCTCCTGAACTCAGCTGTTCCACAAACTTGGGGTCAGTGTCAAAGGCTATGTTCATTACCATGCTATTGCCACCCACAACAGTGGTTACCTTCCCCTTGGCTTGGTGGATCTGTGGAAAGCAAGAGTTTCCAGAACAAACCAGTCCTTTCCTCCTTGCCTCTGCTGTGTGGTGGACTAATGAGCATCCTGACCTATCCAGGTTTTCCTAGTATTGCTCGTAGATGCTTAACCTCTTATAGTCTGGACTAGCTCTGACCAGTTGAAACATATATAATCCTTGTAAGTTTTATAACTTTTTATTCCTTAGCCATCAATTTATTGGGATTTCTGGAGTGAGTAAAGACAAGGCATAAGATCATTAGGAAGACGAATATTTGTTTTGGAGAATTGATTTTCTTTAGCAGAAAGTATACAAATCTGCTCTCAAGTAAGGTGATGACTGGGAGAGCACATAATTTATGATGTTTATTTTTCACTTATATTCACAATTCAAATAAGTGGAATCTTTGATTTGATGCCAAGGAGGAAAAACACTAGAACTCCTTTGGACTGGCATGGAGCATAGGAGGTGGGAAATAAATGATACTAGGAATTGGGTAGCTTGGGTTCATTTTATAGGTGGAAAAACTGAGGCTCAGAGTCTTAAGTCACTAGGTTAAGGTCACGCAGCTAATAAAGAGCAAAGCTGTATCTTAAACCTGGTGCTGTCTAACCTGATTCAACCTAACTCTAATGCCTGTCTTCAACTCTCTTCCGTGCTGTCTACCTAGACTGAAATAGAAAGTGGTGGAGGCAGGGAAGCCACACTAAGGAGACACCTTGAGAGCAGGCATTCAAGTTGGAGGGAATGACTTAGTTAAAGACTTAGGTAACATGCAGGCAAAGTATGTGGGGAATAGAATGTAGTTGCATCCCTGGGGTGAAATGTCTGGACCAGGACGTGTAGGAAATACAGGTAATTTAGAAGGGATGCATGTCGCAGGTAAGCTAGTGAGGCTCGTAATAAAGGGTTTTATTAAATAATAAAGGAATTTTAAAATAGTATGGTAATTACTTAAATATATTATGTTTTGGGCTATAGCTTCAATCACTTTTTAAATTCTTGTATGTTGAATATGAAATAAATGGAAGATATAAATACTGGCTTTAGTTCACTTTCCTGCTTTATCTCATGTATATAATGGTATAAAGTAGATATCGAAGAGCACTTACCCAGGCAAGGAAATGGAGGCAGATGAGGAGGAAATAACTTTGGGGAGGCCGTCACCAACCTCTCTCAGTTTATCTGAGATAGATAAGTGGGTGTTAAAAATATACACAACTATGTCACTGGATAACAATAACTAATACATATGGAATGTCCAGAGAATATTCTGTAGCTGTGTCCCCATTATGATCCGAGCTGAAATGAGAGCTGAAGTAAGTGACTTGGGAGCAGCAGGGCAGGGCCCGGCTGGTAGACTGGAATGATGAACTAACGGGCCGCTCGAGACAGGTAATGGTTTGCTCCGGGGCACCTGGATCTGTCATGACACAAATATTACACCCTGTGGTTTACCTCATCACAGTTACTCTTGGTTTGAGATTCATAGAGCAGGGTCAAGATGCCATCTGAGACCTTCCAAAGGCAGTGAATACAGAATCAGAGCGAAACCTTTTCTACCACCAGTTTGCCAAAATGAGCATCAATTCTCCTGAAGGGTGATTTTTCTGCAAAGCAAGAGACACAGCCTCAGATGGAATTTCCCAGTGTTGTTTTCACGCTTCTAATTTAAGTTGCAACACTTTTCCACTCATCTACCCTGCACGTTCCAGCAGAGGGAAGCACCATAGCTATCTGGGGACAGTGGTGTTAAAATGCCATTTAGAAAGGGAGCATTGGCTTCAGGAGTGAAACAAACAAGAAGTCACAGAAAGCAAGCAACTGAAAAATCGAGAAGTTGAGCAGGAACATGGTGGAGAAGGCAGCCCCAGACTTAGGCTCTTTCTGAGGTCTGCAGTATCGCTCGTGAAATTCTCACTGATGTTCCTCTGATTGGGCTCCTCTGATGGAGAATTATTATGGCTCCAAGGTGAAAATGTTGTGAAATGAGCGTCTTACAGACACTCGCATAGTAGGTGCCATTGATGCTCTGCTCATATTGTCTTGGCGTTCTCTGTTCCCTTACGTGGCGATGGCTTTCTGCTGCCAGCTCCTGCAGCTCTGCCTCAGAGTGTTGTCCAGTTGGGAGCATGCTCAGCTCATCTGGTGCAGGCCAGAAGTTAGTCCCCCTGGAAGCAGTCCTCACCAATGACAGAAGAAAGTTGGTGGATAAATACTCGAATCTCCTTACCCTCAGATGGGACAACCCTGAGGTGGGTTCTCTACAGTCTCCCCGAGGTCCTGGTGGGGCTAAGCCCCTGCTGCTCACAATGATAATCTGCTCACAGACAACACCTGCCTTGACTTTGTTCCCGTCTCCATCTCACTTCCTCCCCTATAGTGCCTCCTGGATCACCTCCCAAATAAGTCGCTTGCATTCAAATCCTTGTCTCAGAGTGTGATTCTGGGAGAATCTAACCTGAAACTCTATGTTAATTGACAGACAGGAAATATTACAGGATAAAACTCTAACTTGTTAACTCATAGCATTCTAGAGTTGGAAGTTTGAAAGTTGTCTAGCTTAGAAAGAAAAGTGATTCATCAGGTCCCTGACTTTGGCCAAGATGAGCATCATTGTTTTAATTACTCTGGCTGGAAACTCGGAATTTGAATTAAGCACAGTGACAGAATTACTGGAACAGTGGACTGGAGTCATCCCCGTGCAGGGTCCTGAAGAAACCGACTCTCAGTTCCTGTATCCTAGACTCCCAGGTCCCCATGGTTTTTCAGCTTCTCCCTAGGTTCTCTGAGCTACACAGATCCCTTCATTAGTGTGTGTGTGTGTGTGTGTGTGTGTGTTTTCATCTGTTTTTTGTCTTTTGCCAGGCAGAGTCAGTGTCTGTGGTTTACAAAGAACTGTAACAGATGCATCCTCCTCATCATACCACAAATCCAGTTACCAAGTCCATTCGATCCTTTCTTCAAAATGCCTTGGATGTATTTGCTCCTCACTGTATCCTAACGCAGATGCCAGCTTTTGTCTGAATGTGTGCCTTTTTTTAGCCTCCCACCATTGTTACAGGAATCCTCCCTGTCTGCGTTCTCACCCGTCCCGTCCACTGGGGCTGACAATCCCTGAACCAGGGTCCTGGCACCCTGCTCCTATACTCCTGGGTTTGTTCTAAATCTCTTAAAGGTCTTGGGGAAGGCTAGATCTGGTCTTCACTTCTCTTATCTACAGAATAAGGAGTTTCACTTAACTCATTGATTCTCAATGCGGGACCACTTATTGTATTTCAAAAACGTAAGCTGTATCCTTCTTGAGTCAACGTAGGCTCACTACAGCAAGAGGTTTGTTTATTTTTGGCTATAATTATATGATCTTGGTGCAAAAACACTGGTCAACTCAAATTTTTCAGAAGCCCTAATGGACAACTCAGTGTTTCTGATGAGTGAAAATAAATTAATTTTACTAAATAAATACAATAAATACACAGTGTTTCATATGGCTCCATGGTGGCTGAGGGTGGGGGTGGGGGTAAGGAAGGAGTGGGTACAGGAAGAAACTGGCAAAAATAGGGGACTTTGGTTCTTGAAACGCCAGAAACTCCTTGATATAATGGCCTACAAGGTCCCTTTCAGCTGTTTGACTCCTCATTATTCAAAGGCTTCATGACTTCATATCACCTCTAGGCTGGTCACACAAACTCCTTTCTCTACCTGCAGTGTCCTCCACAGTCCTCCTGTCCAGCCTTAGGGTTCCCTGCATCCTTAGCCCTCATGCACTCTGTCTGGAGCTCATTAGACTCACTCCTGCCTCAGCTGGAACGTTATCCCTACTCTTCTCTGCCATGAAAAGTCTGGTCCATCTTTTAAGACCCATGTCAAGTCCACCTGTTCTCTGATATCTTCCCGGGCTGCTCCAGCCCTCTGAGCTTCTTCTCTCTTCAGACCTGGCAGCTCAAAGGTATCCACACCACAAAGTGTAACCATGGATTTTTGCATGATTCCGTTCATCACCAGCATATTGATCTTGTATCCTCCACCAGATGTTAAGCTTTTGAGGACAGATCTTGCCTTATTCTTCTATATCTGTCATTGCACCACATATTGAAAGATGGTCTATAAACAGGTGGAATGTTAGAATCAGGGATGTATAATGACTTGGTGAAGTCACACAAAGTCAGTGGCAGAACTGAGACTGGAAGACAGGTTTTCCGACTTTGTCCAGTCTTCCTTCTGCTGCACCTCAGCACTTTGTAACTGATGGCTGATTAAACACCTTCTGGAAGTCACAAATGACAAGAATCTGAAATATATTCCCAGTGTAGTAGTTCCAAGCAGTGTGTGTAGCAATATACAGGTAAATTATATAAGTGCAGACAATAGGTAACCAGAATTCTCAAGCAGCTACTAAACGGGAGAGCCTTAAGCGTGGTGGCAGAAGAAATGCTTTAGGGATGCCTGAAGGCCTGGCTCTGTGCAGAGTAGAACAACTGTGGGCTCCTGAGTCAGCTGAGGAGCAGGCCAGCATAGCTATCTGACTTGACTGCAGCTTTTATAAACAATAGGCAGCGTCGCAGTGCAAGCAAGCTGGTTAGTGAGCAAAGAGATATGGTGCCTGATGTCATGACCTTCAAGCTGTGGGATAGTTGAGATGTTATGTGCATAGTCTGGCTAGAGAGGTATTCATCACGTGTTGCCTTTCCCAAGTGTCTTGAGTGTCATTTTCAAATGAGGAGCATTGATCTACACTTGTGTTTTGCATTGAGTACAGTGGTCTGCCCTGCTGGTTGTAAGTGAGGGTGTTGCCGAAGAAAGCTCTCCATCTGTGGCTTTAGGTCGGGAGAACCAACCTTTTCCTGGGAGACCTTCTTCTCTCCTTGTCATTGGGTGAGGCCATTGTCAAATCTTCCTGAAGATTTGGGCCAGAAGAGTTGTGCCGAATAGGGGGAAACCATTGTGTGGGGCTGCCTAATACATAGGCTTTTAGAGAGTAAAAGAATGCCTTGTGAGGACTCTAGAATTTGAGAAGAGATTTGATCTCTCTGCTGAGTCCTATGATGGTCTCCAAGATATAGCTGAGCTTCAGGGGCCAGGGCCACCTCTACAAGATGATTCTGGACAATAATAAAAACAGTGAAGTCCTGCCATGTGCCAACTTGCTAGGTACACTTTACCTAACCTATCTCATTTAATCTTCACAAATCTTGCAGAGTGGGCATTCATGCTCCCATTTTACAGATGCAGAAACTGAGAGTCAGTAACTTGCTCAAGACTACACACTGGTCGGTGGCTGGAACTCAAACACAGGTTACCAACATCAATAGCTCTACTAGAGTCTAAGCTTTACTATAAGATGCCTTCCCAGGACAATTTCAAGGTAATTTCTGTGTATAAATTTACTCAGCTAAACAAACCAAATTCTGAAGCAAAAATAATACAGAATTGGTGAAAAAATTTTTGAAGAGGCCAATTGTAACCTAGCTGAAGACAAGCTCTTCTCACTGCCCAGCAAAGTTCCATGTGACAAGGCCTGGCCATGCTGGAAGATGGTAAGTGCTATGGAGAAAAATAAAGTGGAGCAGGGAGGTAGCGGGTAGTAGGGGTGGGGTGGGATGGTGGTAATGTCACATGGGTAGTCAAGAAAGGTCTCAGCGAGAGAATGACATTAGAACAAAGCCATTTGGAAGGAGGTAAGGGAGTTAGCCATGCTGACATCTGGGAGGAGTGTTCCAGTCAGAGGAACAGCAAGAACAAAGGCCCTGAGGCAGGAGTGTGCCAGGCACATTCCAGGAATAGCAAAGAAGGCAGAGTGTCTGGAATGCAGCCATCCAAGTGGGAAGTAGTAGCAGGTGAGGTCAAGAGGTAATGGAGGCCCAGATTGTGCTGGGCCTTGTGGGTTTTGCAAAAAGTGTTCATCCTTCTCTGGAAATCACAGAGCAAGTCTTCTGGACAACTGGAATTTGCTTGATTGTCCTTCCCTTGGTATGTCAGGATGCCATGAAGTGCACTAAGGAAACCACTGCCCTTGACCACACCTGACCAAGCAGGCCAGTTTTAGTGTTAGCATCTATCTCAGATTGAGTCTCCCAGAAACAGACCCTGATTCAAGAATTTGAGTGCAGGTAATTTATTGGGGAGACGAAGGAAACACCAATAGGGGAGTAGGGAAGGGACTTAGGAAGGGAAGGCACCCAATGAGGGAGCATTACCAAATGGTTACCCCCCAGGGCAATGGAAGCTGAACCCTGGGAGCTGATATAGAGCATTCGCCTCAGAGTTATCCCACCCAAGGGGTGGGGAAGTTGGAGGATTTACACACCAGTCTCTGCTAGTCAGTGGTAGAGGACTGTTTCTGGGTTCCTTTATTCTCCTGCATTTCTAGTCCGCTACACGGGTGGACAAAATGGCTCAGCACCAGGGTTTCCCTGGAAAACCCTCAGACAAGGAGATGCTAGTCCCGGTAGCTGAAAGTCAGACCGTTTCATGCGCTAAACTGGCAAGGGTGGGACTGTGGGTGGGCAGTGAGAGAGTTGCTAGCCTCTCTGTAATGCTTTTGAATCTTGTCTCTTTGCCACTTACTACGAGAGGAGAAGCAGGAAGCCTCCCCCTGCTCCACTCTAACAAGAATATGTGGCTGGAATTCTCAAAGGGAATGAGTGAAAACTCGAGATCACCATATAGATCACCCCCATCCACTCGTTTTTTTTTTTTTTTAGCAAAAGGTAACTAATCTATAAAACACACATCTGTTTCAAACACCAATCTTTTAAAAGCAAAGAGAGAGAACGTTTATCGTTAATTGCTATTGTCAGGGTGTGGATTATTTTTTGGCACACAGCACAGAGAGCTTTTGTAAAGATGCTCGTTAATATCATCCACGATTCCTGGAGACCTAGTCTGACAGATGAGCAACCCTGTGATTCATACTGTCGGGGATACTGAGTACAAGAACAGGGGGGAAAGAGTGTTTCTTCCTCCTGGGAACTCTCACCTGCTCAGCTCAGTCCAGGATGTGCCCCCTGCAACGAGACGCTCGCTGCAGCACAGGAAGGAGAGTGATCAATAAACTCCCCTCCCCCAGCAAGCCTCATGTTCCAAACATTGTGCTTGGAGTGGGCTATATGGCCCTGCAGAGAGCTGAGCAGGGGGGGCGCCTGTGGATCCTAATCAGTTGCTGGTATTCTGGTAGCTCAGGATGGTTTTGTCTGGCCAAGAATAGTTTTACATTTTTAAGTGGTTGGGAAAAACCAAAAGAAGAAGAATTCAACACACCTGGAAATTTTCTGATTTTCAAATTATAGTATCCGTAAGTGAATTTTTGTTGGAACCCAGCCATGCTCAATTGTTTACATATTGTCTATAGCCACTTCTGCTCTACAACAGCAAAGCTCAGTAGCTGTGACAGAGACCACACCGCCCACGCATCCTAAAATATTTACTATGTGGCCCTTTACAGAAAAGTTTGCTGACCCTTGCAATGAGGAATGGTTTTGTCGAGAATCTGCCCCTCCCCCCGCCACCCCCCCCCCCCCCCCGGCTAAATATCTAGCACCAACAATGAGATACCTGTTGAAAGCCAAACGCCCACAGTTGGGTGAATCCACTCTTGAGGATTGCCCGCATGCAGTTGAATACAGACCAGGTCTTGGTCCCGAAACAGACCCATATTTGTGGCTAATTTGGATGAGTTTTATATTTGTCCCCCATCCCTGTGGTTCTTAAGCTGAGAAGGGGACTCTTATTTATTCCTGAAGGAAACAGAAGCCCAGGGAGCTGGGGACCTGGATAGACAGCTACTTGCTGAGGGCAGTTTGTAGGACCTACCACAGTCACATCTTCCCATATTCCTGCTTCTTCTACCACATTAAATACATGAGATTATTGGAATTCAGTTTGATAAATCATCACTCAATAATGCAAATTTTGTGAATGAAATAAAAAGCCTAGTAAAGACATTGCTGGAATATTCCAGGATATTGCAGAGCTGTGTAGGAGTTTCTCTTAGTAGGACTGAGCACATGGGTACTGGAGTCAGAGTCTCTAAATTTAAATTCCAGCTCAGCCACTTGCTAGCTGTGCAACCCTGGGCATCTTACTTAATCCCTCTGTTCCCTTCTCTCCATTTATAAAACGAAAACAGTAAAGTGCCTCCCTGCCAGGGATTCTCTGAGGTTAGTAACACATGCATTCAGAGCAGCCTAGCACGGTGTGCCTGGCACAGAGAAAGAGCTCAGGGAATATTAGCTGTTGCTATTGTTTCCAAGCTAGAATTTGGGGAGTTTTGACAACACATTGTGGGATCTTTGTGCAAATGATACCCACAAAGAAGCACATCACAAGCACCTCCTGACTCTCCCAAATGACATTTATGTGACCTAAAATGCTAAGTGTCCCTCGTCCATGCTCCTCAAAATTGCTGTAAGCATATCTCAGCGCTTCATACGAAGTTCGTGCAACTGATCTGCTAAGATGACCCATTCCTCTAATGAGTTGTAGCTTTTAGGACGAGAGCAAATTTTAATCATATTTTATACCCAGGTTCTAACACACAAAATTGAGTGTAATAAATGTTGAATTGAAACTGATATGATAATATATTGCTACATGTCACGGAAATCAAAGCTTCTAATATCTTTGCGAGCCACATTATCCAGGTATAAAGCTCTTGCCAAGAGGGTCACTGTTGAATTTGTACAAATATTTATTGAGAATCTACTATGCGCCAAATACTGCAGCAGTGCCTGAATCCAAAGATGGGTAAGGCTCAGTCCTTGAACTCAAGGAACTCACAGTCCAGTGAACAATCAGCAGAACACAGACCATAGAAAGATCTGTAGCTCGGTTCATACCCAACTCCCACTCTGGGCTGGCCAGACCTTGGGAGCCTACAGATGTAAGGGTGTAAGTTAGAAGGTCCACCTTGGAAAAGCAGGCTTTTCACAACCCATTACAATGGAGTCCAGGAAATTTATAACAATATGGCACCTGATATCAGGGATCACAGGTCAATAATTCCTATGTTCCTGGCACTGTGGCTTCCTCAGACAGGGTGTCTTAGGGGTGGACGGCATTTGCAGGCATTCTCATCCTGAGCCATGGGTGCTGGGTGGGAGTTGGCTCCGAGCATCCTGTCTGGGTAACCAGTTAGTGTAGTTATCACAGTACTCCTCTCAGAGCCAATCCCTGATGTCTCACAGGGAGGCACAGTGGTGTTGCTGTGCTGTGTGGTCCATGTACAGTGTGGCTCCATCATGGAGATCTCCATCAGGCAGCACAAGGGCCTAGCGGTCCACCTGACCAGGAGTCTTGGTCAAGGCAGTGTAATGTTTGAACAGCTGGACTGCGGGAAGTTTGTTAATTGTATTAATCTCAACATTCTAACAATCACACCAATTTGCTTGATAACTAGAAAACTAAGTTTTAAGAAAAAAAACGGGAGATCAAAAGAAAGGCAAGCTTGTACATTTGGTTAAACACAGAGTTTACTCCCAAATCACTTATAAACCTGGTATTATAAGCTATGTGTAGATGTCTCAGTGACAAATACAGTAGTAAAATGTGGAGGAGATCAAGCCAAAGCATCCTGCATAAGGAATTGTCATTTGTGTGTGTGTGTGTGTGTGTGTGTGTGTGTGTGCATGTGAGATCAACAGCCATATCCATCAGAGAAAAGCCAGCCTCTCCTGAAGCAATATTCATCACTTAGGGCAGAGCCAGCATACACTTCCCAAAGACAAAGATAAAGGCACGTAGCATAGAAGGGGCCTGGGGACTTTCTAAGGACTTTGCTGCTGTTTTGTTTGTTTTTTTGGAGGAAGATTAGCCCTGAGCTAACATCCACTGCCAATCTTCCTCTTTTGCTTGAGGAAGAATGTTGTTGAGCTAACATCTGTGCCAGTCTTCCTCTATTTTACGTGGGATGCTGTCAGAGCATGGCTTGATGAGCGATGGTAGGACCACGCCTGAGATCCAAACCTGCGAAAGCTGTGTCTCCAAAGCGGAGTGCACTAACTTAACCACTGTGCCACCAGGCCAGCCCCTTGGCTGCTGTTTTGAGATGTTTGGAGCCCAAGTGGCTCAGCCCTAAGGTTCAGTCCAAGTCAGGGCGCCGTCATCAGATGTACCCATGTGCCATCAGCTGTCAGGCGTTTGAGGTGATGTGCACGAGAGGGTGAGAGCAGGAGAGGTGGAAGGAGTTATGGATAACCCCCAACAGCAGCTAAAACAAATCCAGGCAAACCTGTGTCTACAACAGATTTAATGAACAACAATTTACTTAAAATGACATCTAATATTCAGGGACACATTTCCTGTTCTGCAGATGCTATCAAAGTATAAACATAATGCAAGAATAATACTTATAATACTTAAGGGACTCAAAACATCACACAAATTGCTTGATGAAAAGTGGCAAAATACTCTGTTATCATTGTGTGCTTCTTGGCGGAGTTCTTCTTTTGTTGAACATTAGAATAAAGTGGCATCCGTTTGTCACTTCGTAGAGAGTCCTCTGCTTCCTAAGCCATCCAGCAGAGGGTCTGGGCGAGCTTCATCTTGGTTTTGCTAGCAGCCTCTACCCAGCACCGCAGCGATCACTCAGCGCCTCCGCCGGACGACCTCACCAGGTGTCATTGCTGGATGTCTCACACCCAGGATCCCATGCATCACAGTCCAGCTACACAGCTCAGAAGGTAAATTACCCACCTTCTGAACGTCGGCTCCTTCGATGGCTCTTCCTCCCCATTCATTCTCTGCAAGGTTGGTCCCTCCATGTTCCAGCACTAAATTAAAAGCTCCAGGTCCCAGGTTTTTGCAACAAAATTCAAGTTTTGCTCTGCAGAGCATACCTCTCCTCTTCCTCTCTAATCTCAGACTAAAAGAACATAAAATGTAAGGAGCAGGCAGAGTTAAGAATCCCCTGGTTCACCCAAAAAATTGAAAGAAAGGGATTATGTACCCATGTCAGTTTACAATTGTCCAGAATTCCCAAGATTCTGCTGGTTGGACCATGTACCCCTTCCCTCCCCACGCACGGATGGAAAGGTGGGTTTCCAGCAGATGTGAGTGTTTATAATTGGCTGCAGTAGCTGTGATCCTGTATCTTGGTAGATAGTTTCAGAGAGTTGACTTCTAAAATGTAGATATTTTTGTTGATTTATATTGTTACATTTTTTTCCTTAATCTACTAATTGTAATTGTTTTCCCATGGTTAATCCACAAGCTAGTTAATGTTGAATAAGAACCAAAAGTTGACTACACTCTAGAGGCCAGGAAAGGTAGTACTCACCTGAGGAAGAGGAAGAAGTGATGATCTCTGAAAGGTGAAGCTGCCAAGATGTGTGGAACATCTACTCAGCTCCTCACAGAGGGAAATGGCACCTGTGCATTTACTGCAGAGTCATAATATAAGAGCGTATGCCTGAGGGTCTGTGAGTAACTTCTGAATAAGCGTGTGTAGTGTTGGTGTTAATACGTATTTTAATTGTACTGATTCATGGAAACAAGATGTTATTCTGTTATACTTTATTTCAGAATTATTACAAGGTCAAGAGTGGAGTGTTCATAAAAATGTAAGCAACACAGTACCCTCATGAACAGAACTCGTCCCAGCACCTGGTGGCAGCTCTTTGCATTTCATGCTGATGGGCAAATTGGGGGTGGTGGTGGTGGTATGTTACTTTGCTCAGGCTGGCATAACAAAATACCACAGACTGGGTGTCTTACACCCAAGAAATTTATTTTCCCACAGTTCTGGAGGCTAGAAGTCTAAGATCAACGTTTGGTTTCTTCTGAAGCCTCTCTCCTGGGCTTGCAGATGGCCACCTTCTTGCTGTATCCTCACACTTTCCTCTGTGCACACACCCCTGGCGTCCCTGGGTATCCAAATTTCCTCTTCTTATAAAGACACTGGTCAGATTGGATTGGAGCCCACCCTAAGGGCTTCGTTTTAATTCAATCATCTCTTTAAAGGCCCTATCTCCAAATACAGTCACATTTTGAGATACTGCAAGTTAGGGCTTCAACAAACGTACTTTGGGGGGACATAATTCAGCCCATAATATGGGGGATGGGAAGGCTGTAGGACAGATCTTTATAAAAGTTAAAATTTCTATAAGATTTAGTTTCAAATGCTCCATGTAAAACAATTTCTAGGATTCTGGGGACTATATTTTAATGATTTCTTCATCATGTCAAATAGGAAAACTTTAGAAGTGTTTTTATCAGAGATGAAAGTTAACAAAAAAGATATATAGACATTTGTATTTTTACTTTATGGGCATACTAGGCATAAGTTTTTACTCCAAATGTTCAGCTGTGTAAGAAACATAACATGTCTTTAGTTTTGTAATTCTGAATTCCAGCCCTCACCCTACTCATCCGGCAGAAACTTCTGCCCCAGTGGGAGCTCCCTCCCTCCTCCACAGTGGCCCTTTAAAACCCCACGGGCCCCAGGAAGAGCAGAACATCAGCGGGCCCTTCTGGTCCTCAGTCTACACTGGCCAGCTAAGTGCTTGGTAACTATCTGGTGTCTGGCTAATATGTTCCTTGTTCAAGCTTCATGGTCTCTTATGGGCAAATGGCTTAGCTGCTTCTGTGTTAAGCTTGAGCCAAGAATCTCTGTCAACTTTGGGGTCTGTTTGTCCAGGGGAAGCCTTCCCGCAGAGGTCCTTCTGTCTTCCTGGAGCCCTGTGAAGGGGCTGTGTGGGTCTCCGGTACTGGTAAGACCACAGATTGCCATGCCATCTTCCTTTCAGTCTTGAGAATCTCTCTTCACCCTCTGTTCTTGAAGCTTTTTGCCAGTTATAATTGCATTTACCTTCAAGTAACAGAAATCTTAGCGATATACAAGTAGCATTTATTTGTCTAATGCAGCATGAAGGCGAGGAGACGGGCAGATCAGGGCTAACGTGATGGATCAGTGACATCATCAGGAACCCTGGCTCTGTTTATCTTCCTGTTCTGTTATCTTTGATTGTTGTTTTCATCCTCACAATCTCAAAGTAGACACCACATGCGACACTTGAGGAGAAGAAATTAAAAGGCCAATAGCTGCATATTAGGTACCGGGGGCTGAGTTGATTTGTTCCCGTAAAGATGCTATGTGTTGGACAGCAGCTGCAAAGGAGTCACCGCCTGATTAAGTCTACAATAGTCCACAGGCGTTCTCCAAGTTTCCCCTGACTTCTGCCCAGGCCAAGCTGTTGGGATGCGCCGTACCTCACGACTTCTGCTGCCTTCAAGTCTTTGATGGTGGTATTAGTCTCTGCACTTTCCCCCGGGATGCAGTATTGCTCTGGTTTACTATCTGATAGGAAGGGAAAGTTTCAAAGGCTTCCTCTTAGCCCTTCCTATCATTACGGCCTCACCCCACGGGTTAGAAAACCAATGTAGAGTTTCTCCTCATTGACAAATGTGCTTATTCTAATTATACATTCAGCAACCGGGGAAATAACCACACCGTGAGTCTGGGGACCGTCTTGGGCCACTGTAAGTCAGAGTTGAGCTAAGATTCCATCTATCACCTGACCACTTGGACTGGTGGGTCACAGTGGAATTTTGGGTCCCCAAGAACTAATATCAAGTTAGAGTTGATATCTAGTAATCCCTGAAATGTCTGGGCATTTCTTTCCCCCAGTGCACAGTCGCTCTAGTAAACGGCAGCAGGTCTCTTGGGAGAATGCTTGCAAGAAGATTTATTGTCTATGCTGTGGGAATGGTACAGGGTCCTTCTTCAAGGAGACTCAACCTTTCCTTTAGATAAGGGGCTCTGAGTCTGTGAGTTGAGTTAGTTCTGTAAACTGGAAGAAAGACTGTGACCCACCACTGTGGCATCTTGGTCAGGTTTACCAGACTTAGATATTTTTCCTGTTATCTTGACCTAGCAATAACCTAGTAGGCTGCCCATCTGTTTCATTCTTGGTGACATCATGACAATTAGCCACTTCCAAAGATTGTTGTGGGACAAAACATTCTGCTTATTAGTATGTCCCTGTAGCCCTTACATGGTAGATGCACACACCGGGTCTTTGGCAGTTGCTATTTCATCTCATTGAAGTTGGGAACGTACCTCAGTGATGGCATCCCCTGCAGTCATACGTGGCCTACAGAGAAGCACAACCACAGAGCTTTTCAATGATGCCGGCCCCCCTTACTAATGTACTTCTCGTTGTTAGTGAAGGGGGTGTTTTCTTGGCCTTATCGTGGAACATAGTTGGAGGTAGGTATGCATGATAAATCCAATCCAACATTTCTACCTCCCTATGCCTGTGAATTTGCTCCTCAGCATCATGCTAGGGCTATTCTTGGAATCTCAATATGATCAACTGTAGGGCACTGTTGATTCCACATTTCAGTTAACCAAACAGGTAAGATGTTTACTTTTACTTTTACCTTTACTATTACCTCCAGCTACGCAAGCTAACATAATAAATTTGGAATCTGTAGTATGTTTACCTATTTCAATGAATTTGGCCTCAGCTAATACTAAATTCCACCCTCCTTGGTCAAACACACTTATGTTTTATTCCTACGCATGTTCTCCACACATGTCCATGTACATTTGCATATTTTTGTGATTCCTTTGGTGTGTAAACTTTTCATTGGTCACAGTGTACCTGTCTCTTTGCTGAGCTTTGATCTTAGTCATGGGGTTAATGGCAACAGAGGGTTGTTGTGATGGGTTTTGTACAGAATGAGCACCCTTTTTCATCTGTCTCAGGTGAGGTTATTACATAGTTTGAAGCAAAGGAAGATTAGTTTCCTCAAACAGCAGGAGAGCTACTTTCACTGATGAAGAAGAATCTAGGGACTTGGGGGTTCAAGATTGTCAGTTTCATCTGTGTACAACCAGATGTCTGTATTCCAAGTTTCAGGATCCCCTCCATTCCCAGAAGATGCCCTGACCTTCACATGAGATATATGGTGAGATTGTGAACTCAACTATTGTTGTCATTTAGTAACCTGAACAATTAAATTTGTGTTTGACTTTCAGCAATATCAGCCCTGTGGCTACAAAGGCTATGTCATGAAGGCCTTCTGGTTCTCAGATTGTGACTTGAACTGGGAGTTAAAGGATCTGAGCTTGGCATTTTCTTTCTGTAAGTGCTCAAGTACACTTAAAAAAATCCGTCCCGTACCACAGTCCTTGTAGTCATCATTACTGCTGTAATGGTCAAGTGCAGCAGCCACTTGGGCTCCCTAGGTGTTTGCTTTAGTTGACACATGATCACAATCAACCATAGGTGTTTTTTTGACTAATTATGGTGCCATTGCATGGCATGGTTTACTAGCATCCAATTTCCCTTGGCAAGGAGCTCAGTACTGCACTCAAACCAAAGAGCATGACCAAACAAATACCCAAGTCCCGTCTTTTCAGGTCTATCTCCTGGAACCAATTTCATATAAAGTCAGGGTCCAATCAGGAGACAGAAACCATACAGTAATATGAATGGTGAAAGTTCAATATCAAGAATTATTAATGGGATTTGAGTTATGCAAGATCGGTTAATGAGAGGTTAAAAAGAATGCTAAAAAATAGAATAGCATATGTAAGAAGCTGCCTCTATCCCTAAAGATGAGACAGAGTGTCCCATGTAGAGACATCTCTTCCCCACAAACTTGATACCCTCTGTCTCTTCCGTCTCCTCCCCTCCTCCTCTCTCTCCTTTTCCCTTCTATCTCCCCCTTTCCCTCCTCTTCCATCTCATCTTTCCTCTCCTTCTCCTCCTCTTCTTCCTCCTCATCCTTCTTCTTCTTGTGAGAGTGGGTTGGTTTTGGAATAGTATAAGGCTGAGGCCAGAATTTTCTATTGACTTAGATACTCTTTGTGGAGTATTTTTCCAAAGAGTGTGATGCTGCTTGGGTTTCCGGTACAGGTGTCTGGGCTGATAAGGCTATCCTGCATAAGGAATGGATGTTTTGTGGCACAGTGCAGGCCCATCATCAACAGCAACACACCATGTGGTGGTAAAAAGCAATGTCATTGGAAGCCTGGTCAGGCTTTCAATTCTCCCTGTTCCTCATTTGGAAACTGTTCTGCCTTTCCTTTGCACTGAGTAATTCCCTTTGGCCATTCAACAGGGGGAAGTTTCTATCCTCAAGAGAGAGATACAAACTTCTTTTTCAAAGGGCAGTGGGATTTTCAACAACTAATTGGGAAAATGGGAAGGTTTTTGCATCCCAAGTTAAAGTAAGTGACACCAGTTACACAGGAAAAGAACTCGGTTGTGGCAGTCTTTCTCGCATGGCACTGAGGTGCCATCACAAATGTTTCCCATTCTCCCCAGCTCTGTGCCGCCTACCTGAGGCAGATCCATTCTTAATTCTGTCTTCTCAGATGAGAGCCCTGATGTCACCCAAATTCTTAGAAAGACATTTGGTGGATCATGGAGAACATTATTTTTCATCTCTCAGTGTATTAATTCCTGTGTTAACTGAAACTGAGGAAAACAAGTTTCACCAGACAAAGGGAGACAAATAATCTGACAGCAATAGGTGGTTTTCTAGGGAGACAGTGGGTGTTTTGGGGTTTAGCTTCATTTAAAGTGGGTGACTGATGAGAAGAGGGAGGAAGGAATCATTTGCTGCATATCTCTCACACAGGCATTTTGATAGGCTAGCTGTATGCTCTATCTTATTTGTTATTCACTTAAACGGATACCATTACACCCATTTTGAGATGTAAAAACTAGATTCATAGAGGTTAAGAGATTTACTCACTCGGAACTTAGAAGTAGCAAATCCTTTGGACAGATTTGCCTGATTCCAAAGATAGTAACTGTTTGTGCAACACCCTGAGAAGCCATCGCTGTGGAGCAAAGTAATGAGGCATCTAAAAGCAAGTCATGGGAGCAGGTTTCACACATGTAAGGGTAGGCTAACATGCTGTAACAAACACACCCTCAAATATGTAATGGCTCAAACACAGTAGAAGTTCATATCTCACTCATATCACAGAGCAAGGTGACAGCTTTTCCACATGTGGTGATTTGGGGTCCAGGATTCCTTCCACGTATGGATCTATTACCCCCCAAGGATATCTTCATCTTGCCAGAGAAAGAAGAAAGAGCAGAGAAAGTGCATCTGTTTTTTAAAAGCCTTTGCCTGAAGGAGCACGTGGAGTTTCTGTACATATTTTATTTGGAAGAACTAGTCACATAGTCACAGCTAGATGCCAGGGTGGTTGAGAAATATGGTCCTTGGCTAGACAACTACCTTCTAGTCACAAGTGTGTACTACGGAAGGGAAGCATACTTTTTGAACAGCTTGATTGCTGTCACAGAGAGGCAGATCGGGAGGCATGCAAGTTGTCACTGTCATATTGACCTTGTTTCTGGGTTTTAGGAGTAAGACTGAAGATTAAGAAGTGGGGACCAATGAGGCTGGGCTCCAGTCTTGGCCTCAGCAAAACAAGAGCACACGCACACACAAACACACAGAGAGAGAAAGACAACCTAGGAAGAAGGTATTTCAATATCAGCATACCTGTGAATTTTCTGTCATTTCCAAAGCTTTATTTTATGATATAGTATTTTTTAATTTTGAAGTTTACATTAGGTGAGGTAGGAGGGAAGGATGTTGTGATGGATCTTTTTATGTGTCAACTTGACTGGGATGCCCAGATAGCTGGTAAAACATTATTTCTGGAAGAGATTAGCATTTGAATCAGTAGACTGAGTAACACCATCCAATCCGTTGAGGGCCTGAAAAGAACAAAAAGGTGAAGGAAGGGTGAATTTGATCTCCTTGATTGAGCTGAAATATTCATTTTCTCCTGCCTTTTGACATGGGTGCTCCTGGTTCTCAGGCCTCCAGACTCAGAGTGAACTACACTGCCAGCTTTCCTGGGTCTCCAGCTTGCAGAGAGCACATTGTGGGACTTCTTGGCTTTCATATTGTGTGAACCAATTCCTATAACAAATCTCCTCTTATGTACATCTATATATATCCATTGGTTCTGTTTCTCTGGAGAACCCTGACTAATACAGAAGGGAAGAGATTATACAGTATTTAGAGTGCTTAAAATTCTAAAATTCCTCTAAAAGTTCCTAAACCTGTTCCTGATGGTTGGTTATCAAGAAAAACCCAGCTGTGAGGATTAAGACAGGGGTCTGGCTCCTAGAGTGGAGGTGGGAGGGAAGACTTTGGTGTGAGGAATAGGGCAAGAGCCAAGCCACCAGTGGGAACCGGGGTTAGAGCGCAGGGATTAACAGCATGATGGGCTCATCTGTCATTGAGCTCTGTGTACTGACCTGGGATTCCCAGGTCTGCTGAGAAGGGACCAGCTTGTTTCACAGCCTGGGATGGACTGGTCTTTTTTTTTTTTTAATTTAACTTTTATTGAATTAATGGTAGGTTGGGCTGGTCTTTTTTAACAGAACAGTCAAGGACTCCAGCTGAGAGCAGAAGATGTAGAGCCAGGAGCTGGGCAGGTCCCCCCGCCCCAGGAGCATCCTTTTAAAGGTTAAAAGATGAGGAGCTAATGGGTGGGGCTAAGGAGACGCCAAGGATGAGCTAAGGTGAAGGGCCAGTCCTTGGGGCGGGCCAGCCTGGTTGTCAGTTATTAGAGGTTTTTGCCAATACTTTTGGATACACATTTTACCATAGGGCAGAATCAGCCCAGACTTAGTCATGGCAATAAAGTACTGTTTTCTTTCTTGAAGGTCAACTTCTCTGTGCCTGCTTGCCACTGCCATCCAACATGATAACTAACAGAGAAATGGCCAGTGCAGTAGCAACAAGGGAGAAAGAGCTGGTAAAGGAAGAATCAGGAGAAGGAATTTCTTCCGTAGTAAGAATATTCCAAGCAGTTCCAAGCTGTGGGGTGAAGCACACTCCCATTCTCTAATGTCGCAGTGTGGTTACCCTCACCTTTGCACTGAGCTGAAGGAATGGCTTCTAGCTGGTCAGCAGTGTGGCCACAGCACCCTAGAGTGGCCTGGGAGGTCTGGCCATCTCTGGTGTTTTTCTAGCCTGGGTCTTTCGAGGTTGCCAGAGCTTCACTCTCTGGTGGAATTGCAAATCCCCTAGGGAGGGGCGCTCTCTTTGCTCAACCCCCCTCCCGCGGGCTGTGCTCCATTGGCGGTTGTACAATGGGACCGTGAGGGGTGGGGAGGCAGCTGGCCATGCAGTCTGAATCCTGCTGCTCTAGGAAAATGCAGACACGATTGAGAGATGGCTGTCCAGACCCCAGTGTATTGTATTATCCCACATGTGTGCAGCCTTGCTTTGGAACCATAGATTCCAAACTTGACAGCTGTGCCACAGTCTATAAAATATTTACATTGTTTTTCTAAATATATATTATTCACTTTAAGTCTATAAAGTATTTACATGGTAACATTTTTCTAGAGATACTGTATTCTGAATAATATCTCTACACCACCGTATACTGGACTGAGAATCAGGAGGCCTGGGTCCTTCTTCTGGCTTTTAACTACAAGGCTGTGTCACCTTGGGCAAGTCAATTTACGTCTCTGATTTTTCTCATGTATAAAATAAGGGGAAAGGGCAGTGGGATATTCAAGATCCCTTTCAGCTGTAACACTGATTTCCTCTCAGCAGGTACAAGACAGGCAGCCCTCAGCCCATGGCGATCCCTGAGGACTCTGCCAGAAATACCCTTGTTAGTGCTTCATCACAGCACAGAGCAGAGCATTGCCCAGACGGAAGAGGAGCAGCCCAGTGTGGATGGGAGCAGAGCCTGGCATCTGAACTGCAACAAGAAAAAGAAGTCAGGAGTACAGACGGTCCAAGAGGCAAACGATGGCAAAGAATGCGGGCTCTGGAAAGGGGCTGTCTGGGGTGAGCCCTGCTCTGCTGCCCACTGTTTTGTGATCTTGGGCAATTTGTGTAAACCTCTGAAACTCGGTCTCCTTACACATCAAATGAGGAGGTTAACACTAAGTCTTCTCTGGCGTTGTTCCGAGGAGGCCTTCAGTTAGAAACGTGCAGTGCATCGTACGTTTGACATGGCCTATGAGAAGGGTGCAGTAAACAGGAACTATTATTTTTATTATTGATTTATCAAAAAGTCCACTATCAAGAGATTGTAAATCTCCTTTGAATATCTCCTCAAACTCTCCCAAAAGAAACCCTTCTGGATTCCCACATATTTATAAATGTGTTCCCTTACCTGCTAATTTGCTATCATACAAAATAAATCATAATTATGGAGAAAAAGGTAAGAATTTTGTGGAGTAGGATATTAGTCCATATCATCTGAGTATAGTTTGATTATATTAGCTTGTTTCCTTGCAAGCTCCAGGAACATTTGAACCACACAGTGAATGAAGATGTCTTCTAGTGTTAGAGCATCTTGTCCTGGTTTGCCTGCCACACTCCTAATTTATGCTTCTTGTCCTTGACTCATTTAAAGTGTACCTTTTCACTCTCAGAAGTATCCTGGTTTAGACAATGAATTATATAGTTACACTATTTAAGTTAATTAAATGTTGTGTTGATGTTTATCTCTACAAAAAGCTATTTGGGAACATTGTTGTCATGAAGAAGTCAAATTAGACACACATAATTTCAACTTCAGTCCATGTGGAGGGTGTCTAATTCTTGCACAGGTGAGTGTAGACTAGAAGGGACTAATCTACCAAAGATGGCTATTGAGAAGTTTCCACAGGAATAGATGTCTCAAGTGTGTCCAAAGTCTTAAAATCAAATCATAATTTGAGGAAAAGGATTATGAAAACTCTTGATAATATTATTGAGATTCTAATGCTTCATTCATTCATTCATTCCCATTGTGCTAAGCAGTGAGAATACAATGGGGAACCAGAGAGGTAGGGTCCATTCTTGCCTTCACGGGGCTCACATTTTACTGACGGATACAGATGAAACAGAAATTTCATCAGAAACTTTTCAACAGAAAAAAATAAATATTATGACAAGTTTAATAAAGGAACAAAGAAACAGCTAAGGTAGAAAGTAATGAAAGCGTGTGGGGAAAACTGTTTTTAAGTTGGGTTCTTGGAGAAGGCCTCTTGAAGATGTGGCATTTAAACTTAAGTGCAAAGGAGTAAAAGAGAGAAGCACTACAGTGCGTAAGAAAAACACTGCATTCGAAGACCCTGACTCAAGAAAGAGTTGGGTGTGTTTGGGGAACTAAGGGGAGACTAGCATGGCTAGAAATCACTGAGCGAAGGGAGAGCCTGGCGTGAGATGAGGGGGAGAGATGGACAGAGACGAGATCATGCAGGGCCCAACAGTCTATAGTAAAGAAAGTGTATTTTGTTCCAGATGAAATGGAAAGCCATTAAGGAGTTTTAAGTGGGGGATTGGCATGATCTAATTTATGTTCAATGTTGATCTGATTAAGTTACAATTTACTTTTCTGCCGTGTGGAGAATGAATTGAGTTGGGAGGGGAACAAAAGCAGAAGCAGAGAGGCCAGTTGGGAGATATTGAAGTGGATCAGGTGAGAAGTGATGGGGGTCTGGCCTGGAGTGTGGTAGTGGATGGACTGACTCATGGCAGATTTCTCAGCTTGACTCTATCGGACTTACTGACAGGTTGGGTACCGAGAGTGTAGAAGTGGAGAATCAAGAATGACTCCCTGGTTTGGTTTCCAGGTGCTGGGTGCTTACATACGGAGGTGGAAAGGTAAGTTTGGGGACCAGAAATGAAGATTTCTGTTTCAAAAATGTTAAAAATGTTAAATTTGAGATGTTTCTGATACATTCAAGTAAAGAACATTAAATAGGCAGTTGGATATGTAAATATGGATCTCTGAGAAGTATGAACTGCAGTTACAAATTTGGAACTCATTAGCATATCCATGGAATTAAACATTGGGAGTGATGAGATCACCTAGGAGGAGAGTGTAGACAGAAGAAGGAAGGAAGGAAAGGAGGGAGGGAGGATGGCAGGGAAGGAAGAAGGGAGGGAGAAAGAAAAGTTAGGACTGAGCCCTGAGGAATATCAACAAGTGAAGCTGAGAGAGGAGGTAGAGACAACAGAGGAGAAAAAGGAAAAAGCCATGAGGTAAACCAAAAGAGTGGTGTGACAAAAGCTAAGAGAAGAGAGCGTTCCAGGAAAGAGGAAGTGGTCAAATTAGATGAGAGCCAAAATAGGTGAGAACAGATAAGTGTCCACTGGAGTTGGTCACATGGATAGAGATGGTTAGAGACCTTACAAGAGCAGCTGAATCATTGTCTTTGGTATTTGAAAATGGTATATTGGGATATATTACTCTGTATAGATTTGCCTATATTCACAAAGATTAAAAATTCAAGTGGATGACTTGGAAACTAATGGTCCACTCTTACATTCCCTTACAATGTTCTCAGCCCTGAATCCTGCTGGGACCTTAGCAGCAGGCCCATGGAGGGGAGTTGTTGGGGCCTGGGGAGGCCTGGAATGGGCAAGGCACTTGATGCCTTTGTCTATCACAGTTTACATAGTGCAGGCGGAACACACAGTAGAATGTCCAGAAACGTGTGTGGATTGACTTTTAAAAAAGAAACCAAAACTTCCCTGCAGTTCAACCTCTTTTTTCAACCACTTTGTAACAGACCCTGTAAAGTCAGTCTCATAAAAGCCCAACATGGGTTTCTCTCAAAATAAAACATGGAATGATTTAATCCTCTCGATTACTCTGTAGAGTAAGAAGTGATGTTACTCTAGAACATCAATTAGAGATCCAAAAATTCAGGTTGAAAGGCTAAATAAATTGGCCAAGACCACAGAGTGAGTTATGGCAGAGGCAGGAGTTCCCCAGGGCAGCTTGAGTCCCAGTCTGGTCTGCCTGCTCCTCCACGGGAAAGAAATCCATGGTTCATGACTCTCAGGCCATAGCAGCTCCCAGAGCAATGACCCGGAGGAGGACCACTCTCTTTATGTTTTTCTTCTCAGTTCTTTCCCTTTCCTTGGGTAAACTTTCACTCTTCCTTTTCCCTTTTGGCCATTCCTTGTGCAGTAGCTGGAGAACCAATGAGATACTGGGTCTCAACTCCTACTCTTTTCTCTTGCCTCTTAATTCTGTGACTGGTTCATTGTCAAAGGGCAAAGGAACATGGCAAAGGGGAAAGAATGACTTACTAGGTTGTGGGGAGGGGGGGTACTGCACACGGGCAAGGCTGTCGTGTAAGAGAACATGAGGGCTGTGCACACGTGATTTCAACAGAAGGCTTTATATCACATTCACGTACGGGGCTGATAAAAACCTTTCTCTTAATTCTTTTGAGTGGTTAAGATCAGGTGGTCATACATACACAGCGTAGTCATTATGCCAAAAATGAAGCCTGAACAGGCACAGATGCAGTTCCCACAGTTGTCTGAGCCTCACTTAGGGACCAGGGAGTACTCAGCCAAGCCAGGTGGGCAGGGGTCCCCAGCGATGTGACAGCACTACCCTAGGAGTTCTGGTGTGCAAACCGCTGGGAGAACAGGATTTCAGAGGCCCGGAGGACAGAAATCCTAAAGGGACTTCCAGCCACTCTCCCAGATGGATCATTTACAAATTTCCCTCCCAGAGCAGGACGTTCTGCCCCTCCCTCGGTCACCCGCTCTCTTGCTTCCAAGCTGCTCAGTGACCACAATGAGAAAGGGATGGCTTTATAGAAATCCTCTCAATGGTAGTTTAATTAAAACAAAATCCTTCTGTGTTCTGTAGCATTCGATTTGAAAGCTCCATTGTAACAAATGTTTATGGAAATAAAGCTTTCCTTTGTGTTCCTGGCCACATTTCCACAGCAGTGTGGGATGCTGAGAAGGGAGGAGAGAGGGCCTCTTGCATGCACGATGCAAATTTATGAAAACAACATGCAAATCAGTATAGTTCCAGTGATTCAAAACAAACAAACAAACAAATGATGGGAACGAGAGTGATTAGTGTGCCTCGTGGAGGATCCCTGACTCTGCTCATAGGGTTGTCCAGGTGTGTGTGGGGTGGGGTGTGTGTATCTCAGTGTGTGTGTGCATGTGCATATGCACATGTGCGTGTTTGTAGGGTGACAGAGGAGAAGCAATGAGATCTGAATGCACCAAGGAAATTAGCACTTTGGTACTTTTGCTATTTTCTGTGTCCTAAGAATTCCTTCCTCTGTCAGGAACAATAATTATTATAGGGGTAACATAGGGTTATGTGTCCATTAAATTGTGCCAAAAGAAGTGTTGTAACAAGGAAAGAACATGCAAGACTGGGAGTCAGGCAGGGAGAAGAACCCCCTATAAACACTGGCAAGTGCTCCCTGCCTGGGCTGCGCTTTAGGAGACCCAGCTGTGGCGCTCTTCTGGGCTGAGTGTCTGCCATGGGAGAGGAATCTGCAGGGCCGATGGCACATGCCCCTCCAGAGCTGGCATCTCCTTTCCAGGTCACATTCTGAGTACCCAGAGAAATCCCAGAATTCCAGCATGGAACCTGGCCCACTGGGTTCTTAGGGAGGTGTGCTTGGCAAGGGAGGGTGAGAGACTTTATTTCTCTGTTTTCCAGCCTGACTTGTGCCATTTAGATGCCCAATCATACAGTATGGGAGCCTCCCCTAGTAGTCGAGCCCTGACACCACCACTGTGAGGAACTGGCCGGCCAGGCAGCATTTAAGTCCTGGGTCAGCCTCTAGCAGTTACATTACCCTGGACAAGTTCATTTCCTCTCTAGGCCTTAGATCCCTCATTGTCAGTCAGGGTCAGGGTGAGGTTGGACCAGATGAGCACTAAGTGCTTTGAAAGATAGACATCTCTAAGAAGAGTAGGCATTTAAAAACCGTCTCCTGGGCCTGGTGACCCACAGGGGTGGTGTTGTTGAAAAGAGGGTGCATATTGCCAGTTCCATGAAGGGTGTGTATTCATGGTTTCTGAGTTGGAATGGGATTCAATGATTTAAAAATCTGTTATATTCATCAAATGCATTAATCTTGGGATATTGGGTTTTCACACAGTTGTAGGATGTTGCACTAATTAATTTAATCTAATTTGATTGTGCATACTTTGAGTTACAGCCTTCTGAACTTAGTATGCAAGCTTATGTAAATAACACACAAATAAGAATTCAAGTGTTTTAAATAACGCATCCAAAGACTATAGTATCATAACCTAGAGCTCACAATTATCAACATTTACCCAACAGTGAAACACTGTACTAGGTGATAGCACGTATGAATGAATTCTTGCAAGTCCTCTTCATTCGGGACAAATAGGCACCCTGCAAGCCCAGTGCATGGGGAATTCTGAGGCAGACTACTGCAGAAGTCACCCTGCACACGTATTGTATTTCCTTTTCCCACTTTTAGGTCAGTCCTGCTCCTGCCTGCTCCCACTGCCCTCTCCCCTCATGGCAGTTCTGGCAGTCAGACAGGTGCTACCAAAATGGGGCAAGACAAACCCCGGGTTTGCTTCCTCATCATTTTGTAGATAAGCTGTTCCCATATCAAGTCCCTCTATTTTAATAAGTGTCTGGTGCCCCAAAATATGCTCACCGAGGGTGATGAGGGTTGCCTGCCCACTTGTTCACCACCATCCTTCTCAATATAGAGAAGATGCCCTGATTTATCCTATTTCACAGGCAGGAGAGTTACAATGGCAGAATATGGCCCAGGGAGCCTAGTGGGAAGTGGGAAGTCTCTGCCTTTCTCTAACTCCTGCAAATAGGTTCAATAGTCCAGAGCAGCATTGTCCAATAAAAATATGCTTCAAGCCACAAATGTGAGTCACAAAACATAATTTTAAATTTTCTAGTAGCATATTAAAAAAGTAAAGAGAAAGGTAAAATCAATTTTAATAATGTATTTTGTTTAACCCAAGATATCTAAAATATTATTTCTGTTGTAATCAATATAAAAATTCTTAAAGAGATATTCTACATTCTTTTTTTTCAAAATCTGGTGTCTATTTCACACTTACAGCACATCTCGTTTGGGGCTAGCAACGTCTAAAACGCTCAATAGTCACACTGTCGCTGTGGGTTGGGCCCAAGAGGTGCGGAGCTCCCCCCACTCCCTGACAGTGGCTGACCACTGCAGGAGCTGGAGACAGGATATGAGAGAAGCCTAGTTCTCAAAAGAATGCACTGCCTGTTTGCCTGTTTATCTTTGCAGCAATATGAATAACCATCCCATCCTGCATGCCTCCTTATGTAATTAATTAGCATTTATATAGCAGTTTATGTTCGCAGAGAGCTTTATTGACAGAGTTGCCAGTATATTTATCTACTTGCACGTTGTACTTTCATGTGTGCCTACCTGTGCTAATTACTGCTATAATTATTGAAATTACTTAAGAACACAACTCATAGTTACCTTCGAGAACCCCAGCAACCATTTTAATAGCAACTATAAATTCCATCTTCCATCTGCAAGTTCTGTCTATTTCACAGAGAAATTTCATACCTCCATCCAATATTCTCCAAGTTCTTGGTTGGCCTCAGAGTGAAAAATGCATTTAAAAGCAATCTAGTAATTGTCTTTTCCCCTTTGTCAGCTTAAATTTCACATGAAGGAGATAGAAATTTAATGACATATCTTCCAGTAACAACAACAGCCTTGATAACGCAGCATTCCAACACGAAGAGGATAATTACAAATAATGACCACTGCCATCAAATAATGCCATCTCTCATATCAAATGTCATGTCTCACTCCCAATCCAAACCTTCTTTATGACAAAGAGCAGAGTTCCTGAACAGGAGGGGGACGAGAGCACAGGCTGGCAGAGACCTGAGCCCCGTGCCGAGGTAACCTGTGTTATGTGGTGCCCTCTTGGTCTATACTCCAGCTTCTGAGAAGCGAAGCAGCCAGGGCCTGTTGAAGAGATGGCAGAAGGCAGGCGAGTGGAGGGATGAGAGAGTTTGAATAAGCAGTTCTGAGGTACAAGAAACATAGAATTGTGCTGCGGTTGGGAGATTTGAAAGAACATTCCACCTTACGAGTTCCCCTCCCTATCCCCTCCCTCCCTCTCCCCAAATCAATGAGGGGAAAAAATTACAGTGTTCCGATTCATTCCGTGGTTCTGCTGCTCTCAGTGATTGGAAATGCCAGCAAGGGGAATGATATACATCATGTGATGAAGGGAAAGTATAAAAATATTCACCAACAGCTATGAAATGCAGCTGCCTCCACAGCAGAACCAGGCGGCTCTTGAATAGAACACAGCAACGCCACCCAAGAGACTTAAGACCAACTCCGCTCCGAAGCAATTTTGTGAGCCCAATATTGGGGATTAGAGACGAACATGAGAGATCTTAAGCCACAAATCACTGCATCCCCAATGCTTCTGCTACCTGCTCTCGTCTCCCCCGGGGAAAATCATTAAGCCTCTTTCTGTCTCTCCTTAAAATGGGAGGTAAATTAGGAACTTACCACAGAGGAGGGTTTCCTTAATTACTCATGTACAAATTGCTTGATATTATTGAATGAAAGGTATCAAGGAGAATGCAAGTTATTACCATGATTATCTTTGTTCTCATGTAAAGCAGCAGGCCAAAGCCTTTTCTATGTTTTGGATTATGTTTCAGTTCAGAGATACTTCAGGGAATGGCCTCCTAAGGCTCTGAGGGCCATTAGTACAAGCAGAATTTCAAAGGCCAACCCGGAAAGGCCAGCGTCCCCAGGCTGGGGCTTGATTGATGTGGAAGTACGAAGGAAGGAAAGAGCAGATTTGGGAGAGGGAATGAGGGCATGCGTGCTGGCCTTGTCCTGGGCAGCCACAAGGTGAAAATATTAATCTTTTGTAACCCACTGCTTCCTCTCTCCACCCCTGTCCATTTTACAGACTTGGTGGTGAGGACTAGCCTGGTGGGGGTGTGGCGCCCAGACTGATCGCTGTCAGAATCACATTCTAATACCCACTCGTTCTGAGGCATCAGATCTGATCACAGGCATCATAAATAAACCTGGGTTGACACAATATCTCCTTGCTGGAGAAGATGAGGGACAAGCTTTCCGTTGTGTTATCTCTAAGGGCAGGTGAAAGGAGGTATGTGGGAGGGAACTTCCCAGACAAACAAGAGAACTGCAGTTTCCTCGAAATCTTACCAGAGCCAGGGGCTTGTCCCTCTCTGCCTCGAGTCTCGCCCCGGGGTCAATACCAGAGTGAGCAGCACTCATCCAAAGGAGCATGATTCTTCCCCGGAAGGGCCTGTGAGTCAAACCCTTGTGCCTAGGGAATTTGTCCTGACATGATTGGCCCCGATTTGCTATTGCGCCTTTGAATCATGCTGTGATTGTGTCTTCAGTAGGAATTCGGGGTAAAGAGAAAGTGACACATATAGTAATTATGCTGGAAGATTGGGTGGCATTAGAATAAGGCCTTAGAATGGTTTCTACAGGATTCTTTTGATCAAAACATTTGCTCTGTTGGAGAGAATACTATAGGACGCTTTTGAATAATTAGACAAGTTCCATCGTTCAGTGAGATGGAAAGGAGGGGAAGTCATCACTTGCTGGATGTCTCTGTTACACACAAGAGTTACTTATTCACTTTGCTAAAAAAATTTTCCTTATGAATTTCAGTATATTATTTTTGCTATTAATGTCTTAATGATAGTGACAGGAGAGTGTTTAAACGCCATTTAGCTTCTGACTCTGTATGTAGAAAAACTATTTCTCCTCCCATATGCAATTTTCTGTCCATTCATTAATTGTATTGCTGCTTTCCTAAGCGTATTTACTGCCTTCTAAATATGTATCTTAATTTACACTTCTAGTCCCATGGGGAGCCCATAAAATGTAAAATCTTTATAATAGCAGACAGCTACAAATATTTTAATATCCAGGGCTGCTTCTGAATCCTAATTTTGCAGATGGCATGAAGTTCATTTTATAGCAGCTATTGAAAACTAATAAATGCCATTCACATCACTCAGCATTGTCAATAAGCCACCAGATTGTGTGCCCAGGGATGCTAGGGAAGCAGGAGCGGGTTCCAGCCCTTCCCTAGCCAGCCTCCCGCTGCAGACCCCACAGCTGCCTTGTCTTATCAGCTGCCACAATTCTATTCAGGGCAGCGATGAGGCGAGTCTTTTTGAACTTCTAATCTGCCAGTGGAGAGATACTCACAAGAGAGTAATTGCTGCGCAGAACACGCAGGGCAGGGAGGTGAGCTAGCTCCTCCCTGCTTACTCCATTTGTGTTCCTCAAATGCAAGAGATGAGCAGAGGAGGAGGAGCAGCAGGGAAGTGGCAGTGAAGGCACCACCAAATTTGGTCAGAAGCCAGCTGAGAAGTTATTATGCACTGAATGTTTATGTCTCTTCCGCATTCATGTGTTGGAGCCCTAACCCCCAATGTGATGGTATTAGGAGATGGAGCCTTTGGAGGTAGTTAGTTGTAGATGAGGTCGTGAAGGTGGGGCCCCCATGATGGGATTTGTGCCCTTATAAGGAGAGGAAGAGACAACAGAGCTCTGCCTGTCTATGGCCATGCACCGAGGAAAGGGTGTGTGAGCACACAGCAAGAAGGTGGCCCTCTCCAAGTCAGAAAGAGGGTTGTCATCAGAAGCACCCCATGCTGGACCCTGGTCTCAGACTTCCAGCCTCCAGAACTGTGCAAAGACTAATATCTGTGTTGATGCCACTCAGCCTGTAGTATTTTGTTAGAGGACCCTGAGCTGACAAAGACAGAATTCACGTCTCCCTTGTTTTAGGATTTCTTTTTTCCTTTTTAGTAAATTATCCCTTTAGGAAAAAAACAAAAGGTCATACAATGAGAGAACAGTGAGGTGGTGAGAAATGAATCCAGTGAATTTATCGTTCTCCTTCCATTCTTTATTTTGCCAGATAGTTATCAAGTCCTTACTGTGTTCCAGGCACTGTGCAAGATATATATATACACACATATATACACATTATATGTAAATGTAGATAAATTTTAAAATTTTCATATTGTATTTATATTAACTTATATTTAGTTATAAGTTATGTAAGGATTTCCAAGTAATCCTTGCTCTCAAGGAATCGCAGTCTAGAACTCTAGAAGTCTACAGTCTAGAAGCCTAATGTGATATTACAATAGGAGCAGGTCTGCCAGTAGGCAATACCCTGAGAGAGTGAGATCCAGGGGAGGGAGAAAATATTCCCAGCCTCCAAGTTTGGGGAAGAAGGTTGGAATCTGCAGAGATCCTGTGTGTGTGTGTTGGGGGGGGGGTCCACTCAATGTCATTAATCACTTAACGTCAACCAAGGCAGTAATCAATTCCTTCTTCTTTGTCTCCTCTGCTCCTCATGCAGCTGGTTGCCCTCTTGTGAAATTTCCTTTGCTTTTCCCTTTAAAGGCTGTCCTTGTGGTTCCCATGAACTGGATTTCATCTGGATGCAAATTCAAAAGCAGCACAAGGGTAGTGTGTTTTTAGGCAGTCCCGGGAGATGGTCTGCTAAAGGCTGGGCAGAGCAGCACATCAAGTCAGTTGATGAGATGTGTTAGCTCGGAGAAGTCAGAGAACATCTGGTCCCAGAGCAGCTAGGTGCAGAGGAGCAAGTAAACGGTCCAATCAGGTTTTGTCTTCAGATTCATCCAAGTCACCTGGGTCAGAGTTAGAGGAGAGGAAGCCTGGATGCAGGAGCTCTGGACTGTGCCCTTGGCCTTAAATAGTCCAAGCGTTTTAAAGATAAAACGTGTACATGCCTCTCATAGTTTTTCCATTGTGAAGCTATCTTTTACCCAGAAGCAAATTTAAATTGACCTTCAATGAAATTTAATCTTTCTGGGAACCCCTCCCTCCCTCCTTCTTTCTGCTTCTCTCTTTCTTGCTTTCAGCTTTGTGCAAAGAGATGTGAAATAAACGAATCAAAATATACAAAGAAGCATGCCATTGCTCCTTGACAGGAAAGAGGTAAACTTCTCCAATGGCACCTGCCATAGCTTTCATTCCAGATCCTGATTTCGTCAGGGTCACAACAGATAATGACCTCAGGATGTGGGGTGGAGCAACAACGAAGGCTGGGCTGGGAGACTTCTCATCAATCCGTGCGTTAGGGCTCCTTAGGAAGTTTTGGGCCCTGTCTTAGGGCAGCAACAGGAGCTAGGTGCATGGTGGGAAAAATCTTTTTTGTGGAAGGAACTACAAAATCTTAGAGCTGGAAGGGACAAGAAAGATCATCTGGGTCCACCACCTCATTATGCAGATAAGAAAACTGAGTCCCAGGAGGGTTAGGTGATTTGTTCAAACTCAAGCCAATTAGTTGTAGGTACAGCTAGGATGAGAATCCAGAAAGGACTGGAAAATGGTAGTCATTGATATTCTGGATCTCCCAGTATAGATAGGTTCTTGTTAGCATCATTATTCCCTGAGGGAGATGGAACAATGCCTTTCTAGTGCATTAGAAACTCAGGAGAGAGAATGTTCCAAAGGATTCCAGTGCTGAAACCATGAGCAGCATTGGTTCATCTATGAGAACACACTAGAAACAAATGACAACTATCTCTAGAGTGAGAAAGAAGGGGCTGGTGAAAAGCACTTATTTTTGCTGAGAGGCTGAGTTGTATGCTAGATATAACCTTATTCAGACCACACTGAATCCAGTGGAGGAAAAATCTATTTTTTTTTTAAGGTAGCAGATTTTACTGTATTTAAAATAATCATCCTAGATAAGTGAAGAGTTGATAAATGAGCTTAATCTGCATACCACCTTGTAAGAGCAGAGCTGTGTATAATTACAAGATTGCCCTGGGGGCTGTCGCTTTACTCTGCTGAGTGGAAAAGGCAATCCTTTGTGAAATGGCAGGCCAGGGCTCTTGGCTGCAGAGCAAAAGGAGGAATTTCATCTCACCCATTGCTCCTTTGTTTTGTCACTGGGGCTGCCTGCGAAATTCCCAAAAGAGAACCACAGTATTCTCGACTCCAATTGAAAGAATCCAGTCATTATCTTTTGAGATGCCATAGGATTTTCTTTCCAAGTGTACACATGCAAAGTTGCTATGAAAGGACTACCGATATAGATAGATTTAAAAGATGCAGGTAAGATTATTCAAAATCCACTGAAAAGATAGAAATCACAATAAGAGGGAGAGTGAATATAAGTGGAACTGACAAGAAACAAAAATCCCAAAGAAAGATGAAAGCAGCCAGGGAAAGCATGTTATCTGTCATCCACCATCATTGGCTGTACTTTTCCCCTTCTGGTACCCAGGTCTTCGACGAATGAGATTCTTTCCTCAGCTTCTCCCTTTCATTAGTCTTCATTATTCATCAGCCTTCCTCTTTCGGCCTTTCGGATTTCTCTTTTGAAACTGCCCTACCAATGGAAGAGTGTTGACAGCCCTGTGATACATCCTTATTTCACAAAAGCCAAGACCAAGGGCTTCAAACTCAATCTTTTGGGGAAATGTGAGATTAGAGGTATGAAAAAAACATTAGAGAACGAAGGCTCTTTAACTACAGTCACGTGCTGCTTAACGACGTTTCAGTCAACAACGGACCACATATACAATGGTGGTGCCATAAGATTAGTACCGTACATCCTAGGTGTGTAGTAGGCTAGACCATCTAGGTTTCTGTGAGTACACTCTATGATGTTCACACAATGATGAAGTCGCCTAATGACGCAATTGCCTAACAATGCATTTCTCAGAACGTATACCTGCTGTTAGGCGACACGTGACTGTATTTTATTCTGGAATGGACTTCAGCACAACATCTACTCCTTCTCATGCACCTGCCCCTCCCATTTTAATGTCAGCCTTTTCATGGTTCAGGAAAGTAATTGCTTGGTGACATGCTGGGAGTCATTTGGACGGCTCCATTTCAACTCCAGAAAATATTGCTCTTAAAATTGTGTCACACCAAATAAGACTCGCCACAGGGCCATTTCTGCTTGGTCTTCTCTTTGGATACTATGTAGCAGACACTTAATTGTCTCCCCAAATTTGTTCTTTCCTTCTTCTTTTAGTATTAGACTTCCCTGAATTTTAGCAGGGCACATGATTGTCCATAAAAAGACTACATTTTGCAGGTTACCTAAATGCTGTATGTGGCCATGTGGCTAAATTTTAACCAGTGGAAGGTAAGCAAGTATTTCATATCTTACTTTTATGGCTGAGATGTAAATGAGAAGGCAGGAGCTGGGCATCCATTTTGGACCAAGAAAATGACCATTAGAGGAGATTTGTTCAATGTGAGAGAAAAGAAAATGGAGTACTGTGGTGAGGTGTTGGACCAAGAGTCAGAACACCTGGAAGGTTCCGGTCACTTTGCTCATTAATAAGTCATATGACTTTGAGAAAGTGATGTAATATCTCAAGCTTTTCAATATCTCGTATACTGAATAACGGCAATAAGAAGTGCTGTCACTCTCTCACAGGGTCATTGTGGGGACCCAATGATATCATTCACGTGGGAGCTCTTTGTAAAGCATGAGTCATTTTTAAACTGCAGTAGGTTATGGCTGATACAGTTATAGGCAAAATAAATGTTATCTTATTGATTAAAAGCACATATTTTGATGAACTTATCTTAAATGAGAAGCGTCTCAATTCACAGTCTTCTAGAGACTTGCCTATTCAAGAATAATAGTATCAGCAGGAGAGATCATTTCTTTTCAAGGCCCCAAACCTGCCCAAATTATTAGTCGTCTTTTGGTGACCCTATGCTCTTCCCTGCAAAGGAAAGTTCTGCTGTCATCAGCAACAGATGGATTTCCCATTTTGACAAATTTGATGAAGAAAATTATTCTGCCAGGAATCAGACAGATGTATAGCAGCTGAACCAATATATGACAAGTTGATTGTCACGGTGGATGTCTGTGCACCTGTATTTATGAAACTGAAATCTGGAACCCTTAATATTGTAAAGCTTGATGGCAGTAGTCTGTGATTCTGCTCCCTGAATGTGGTCTAGTTTCATTTTAGAATGACCGGTTCATCCTTCACATACCCAACAAGATGCTAACACTACTGATGCTTAAAGAGGCTGCTCCTGAGTATGGCATTCGAAAGCTGAACACATTACCTAACCATCTGCATAGTTCTGAATACAATATTAAGCATCACCCAACTTTGACCTATTCTTTTTTTCAGTACCACTGAAGTGTCACGAGGTAGATTTTGAGCCATTCTTAAGACTCCATGGAAAATTTTTGGAGCAGGAAGGCATTGGGAAAGATCTCACATGGCACGTAACAAGCCTAGGCAAGATTCTTTACAATGGGCAATGCCACTGGCAAATACAAAATCATTAGTGAGGTCTTATTCTATCATATCTGTTATCTATATTGTTCCTAAAGGATTAAGTGCACCAAATGCCATTTATATGAGTTGTTCCACAAAGTAGTCCTGTTGAGAATTGTATAGAGATGCACAAACCTAAGGATAAGACCTGGTAAAGAACATTTGCCAGACGGATAAGAGGAAGGAGAAACCAAAGTAATATCATGATTGTCATACCACTGCCATAGCCTCAAGACAAGGCATAGAATTGTAGAATCTCAAACTCTAATATGGACGATGTTCTCCTGAAAGTTAGCACAGAAACAAGATTGCTGAAATACGTCATTACTCTCATTGGACATATGCTGGAAGTGTCAGTTGGCTAAAATCAGTGCATCTGGTAAATTGTTGACTTGTTGACAATTTCATAGTTTAGAAGTTAGAGAAAGCAACCAGGAAAATTTCTACTTGATTCCCAATTGTAACCAACAAACAACCAGCTAGTGACATGAAAATGATAAGAATTTTGGCAGAAATTGACCCCATCATCTTGAAATTGGTGATAGCAAAGGAAGATTTAGTAGTCAGGGACATATTCTAAAGTTTATCAAAACAAGTTTGTATAAAGCCAGAGAAATAAAGTACTTAATCTAGAAGTAGACATATTTCGAGCTGTTCAACTCAACAATGGCCCATTTTTCTAGGAACTTTGTCCATCAATGACTGTGTCCATCAAAGACTTGAGACCAAGAGATTAGCCTGGGCCACAGTGTTTCCACCCACAGTGGATCAAGGATGACCTCTGACCCAAAGCCAGATAATCCATGGAATGGCTCACTGTAAGCTTGTAGTTGGTATACCCCAGAGCTGAAAGGTCATGGAGAAACAGAGGCAAATTCTGTAACATAAAGAGCCAAAGTCAGTCCTTGCTGAAGTTATAGGGGAGCTGAGACTAAGAAAGTTCATTTGTAAAGAGAAGAATGAGACAGATGGCAGCGAGGGGTAGAAATGTGGAAGAGAGAAACAGACAAGCTGGAATGCAAGATTCTACAAGTATGGAATCTTTGTATGTTTGATTTACTGATATAGATTTCAATAAATATGTATTGATTGGGAAGGAGCGGGAGAGAGATTTCAGAGCCTCAGTTCCTGACTCTTAAGTTCCAAGTTTCAGGCCCATGAGGCCCATCTGGGCTTTGCTTTATGCCCATGGGTGTCTGTGATTGCCAGATGAAGTCTATCAATAATGACCTATCTTTTGGTTTTTTGTTTGTTTGTTTTTGTTTTTTAATTTGAGCTGATTAGAGTGAGTATTTGCCCTTTGTAACCAAAGAATATTTGATATGTCTAGATGTGTCCCAAGACTCTAAAAGAGAATACACGGTCTAGATTGTCACCTAAGGCCCCTTCCCTGAATCTCAGCTGATGGAAATCGTTCTGTCCTGTGGCTGGTACTTCAGGAAGACTTTTTTCAATATGGAATCGTTTGAAATCCACTAAGCAAGACATTCTTGGCAGCCAGTAGCCTAATCATGGTTTCTTTAAATAATTTTTCCCATGTCTCTTCCCAACTGAGGTTCTGCTCTTCAGAAAGCATTCATATAATATCGTTCCCCAAGTCTTTGATCAGAAACTATGTGTTTACTGAATTTGTTTGTTAAGCCTTTTTCCATCTCAGATGGAACAATCCAGAAAACCACAACTTTCCCACTACAAGGCTTCAAAGTCCAAATGAGTCAGTCTGACTATGTTAGTGACACCAGAGCTGGACAACTTGGAGCACAAATGGGAATATAATTCCACATATCACGGAAGATTCCACATCCTCTCCTGGACTGTGGCAAGAGGGAAGCAAACGTGATTACACCATTTTCCAATCTTTTCACCAAACCCTTTGATTGTGTTATTTGGTGATACCAAGTTTGGGGATATTTCTTTATCATGAAAAATGTGAAAGTAGCTGACCATTTTCCTATTACGTCTTCTTAGTATAGGCTGAAAACTTATACTTACTTAGAAAGTGCAAGCTGGGAAATGGGCCACAATTTCTATATCTGTAAAATGGGGATGCTGGCCAGTTGATGATCTCTCAGATTCCTTCATTTCTGATTATTTCCTACAAGGTATTAAAACCAAGTAAGATTAAATACCAGATGGAAATGGAGGGTATAGCCCCAGTGGTTATGGTCTACCCAGGTCTATCATGATCGGAACAAGATGGATTTAATTTATTTGGAAAGGAAACAGCCTGCTGATCAGAGCAGCCGATATTTTCTTCATGAAATCTTTTTAAAAAACTGAAGAAGTGACAAACCAAAATGTCTAAATTTGGTCTGACAGGTTCAGAGATTTTGAAGCGGACCCATATTACAGACCTCTGTCAAGCTACACTGGGAAAGCCAATGGGGACAGAGTCAGCTTGTTCGTAGTGATCAGCAATTCCCATTCAGATTCTTGTTTCCTCAGTGAGAACTCTGACCTTTTCAGGGCCAACCTAGTGGAGTGTGTAAAGGTGTTCTCAGTGCTTTGATGGGTCCAACTCTGTGCTTTGTCACAAGCATTGCACAACCACTATCTAAAAAGGAATCTGTCTCTTCGTGGTAATACACAGCTGCTGCTGTCACCGTATGATCTATTTTCCTTTCAAAATCCCTGTTTGCTCTACAGTTTATAGACACTGACATTAGAAAAGGCAGTGTGAGCTTGACCCTTCAGTGGTCTGAATAGAAGGGAATCAGGTTTGTCTTCTCTATCCTTTTTCTCTTCCTCCCTCCTTCACTTTCTACCTTCCTCCCTCTTTACCCACTTGTCATCAGCTTACATGGCCCAAGACTCCTTGTAATCTTTTTAAAGAGAAATTCAATCTCTTTAAAAAGGCATTTAAAGGGAGGAGTTGGATAATCAGGGAATTGAATGGAAGTTAAATAAGGTAGGTTGCCCTACTCTGGTTGGCCCAGTCTTCCTAATGTTAGGAAGCCTAGGGACTAAACACAAAGATGTGGGTGCGTTTAGCAGGTTTCAACGGAAGGTACATAGATATTTGCTAGTTGGAAAATCCTACAGGCAGCTGCCACTCCCACTCAGAACATCATAAATGTGTCCTTGACATCCAAACCTTGACATCAACTCTCCTCTAACCCAGCTCATTTTAAATGCATGCATTGCTCTTCACCAAGTCTCAAAGGCTCTGAGTACCAAAGGAGCCAAGGCCAAGGCAAGGGTGGTCAGCTTGGATCCAAACCCTAGGAGACAATTGGAGCCCTGCACACTTGTGACTGACATAACGAGCCACTGGATGGCACTGTGGGTCTGTGCTAATGTGTATGGAAGGACATTTATCTTTCTTTTAAAAAGCCTGTTTAGCCTTGACAGGTAATTTGGCACATTTTGAGTTGAAATGTGCCAAATGATTTGGCAAATATTTCACTTACCTCTGAAAATAGGCACACCTGCTGTTCTGGGCTGCAGGCAATGGAGGAGGGTAGTTTTTCCCCATCCCCCTGTTGTTGCTCATTTCAGAACCTAAAAGAAGATTTTGGTCAAGGATACATGGGCCAACCCCACTTTAAGTGATACTATGCTTTAAAGGAATAGAAAAAGTTCAGTGTTTCTTGAAAAACCAACATCTTCTGTCTAAAGAGACTATCTTTTCACCTTTTTGGTGTTGTCCATCCTGCCGGTAGCTGGCTCATGACCTGATAGAATGGGATTTGGTTGAAGAGCTATGTCTGCTACTGGTCCTCCAATAAAGAGTATCTAGGAAAATTTGTTTCCAAACTTTCCTGCTTTAAAGAATCTCTGCCCAATATTTAGTGTGTCCAACAGCAAGAAAAGCTAAGCAGTATGAGAATGTCTCATAAGGAATATCTGAGCTGCCTCTGGATCACGAAACCACTGCTTTGCAGAACATTATGGCGAGATTCACAAGTGGACATTCCCATTTCCACAGGAGAACACAGATAACAGGTGAGGCATTGCTAATTACCAGATGCACATTAGGCCAAGTCCCTGGTGCATCAGCTCTAACTCCACCTCCCATTTATTTGCTAGCTACTCAAGAGAGTATATCAGGATGCAACTGAGTAAAAGTGGTGTTCTCAATGGTACGACCTTGAATTGATCTCATTTTTAAAATGGTAAAAATTGCAAACCAATTACCGTAGCTAACGTATCTAAAAAAACACTTGGAACCACTTCCCAGGTGGCCAAAACATGTACACCTATATACCTATAGGTGAGTTAGAGAGGAGAGATTCACAATTCTCCTTGTTGACTATTGTCTTGTTATAACTTATTGACTAGAAGGCACATCTCATTGTGTCAAATCCACTCCTCTTTTGAAATACATCAAAGGACCATGGTATTATAGAAGGAGTCTGGCTGTGAATTTAGAGACTTGGCTTCTAGTTCCAGGTCTGCTACCACCAGCTGTGTGACATTAGGTGAATCATTAACCCTCTAACCTGTTTCCTACCTGAGCATAAGGAAAGAAGGCAATGTAGATGAGCTCCTACGGCTACCAAATATTGGAATCTTATTTAGCTTAAGCAGCCTCAACCAATTTAATATAATCTTGAGATATGTTCAAGTGACAAGTAGCAGTAGTGAAACAGGAGGGTGCATTTATTTAAATAAAATCTAAACTGCTTATCAATTATCTCAAAACACAATAAACACCAACATAATAAGGTAAAGAAACTCTTGTGATAATAAGATAGTTTATGGAAAAGAATGTATATCTGTTTAATGATGTGTATTTGCCTTATGCACTTAGCTTAAGAGTTTTGGTGGAGGTAGTTCATACATTGTTGTTTTGATCCGTAGATTCCTGTTTTTCACCTGTTCTGTTCTTCTGTATCTCGGTGCTGCAGTCAGTTTCCAAGGCCTGGCTGGATGAAGAACATCACGTAGGTTGTGGGTGACTTTGATAAGAGAGGTTTCTGTGGACTGATGGGGCAAAAGCCCAATTAGAGCGAGTCAAGAAAGACTGGGAGAATAGGAGTGGTGGGAGCAGCACAGACCACTCATATGAGGAGTTTGCTATCAGATGGGTCGAAAGAAGGCTTGTAGCTGGTACCTGGAAGCTAGGGAGGGATTGTCTTTTTGAGATATGCTGGCAGACATTCTAAGATTTGCCACATACAGAAGGAATTCATGGATACACGTGTTCACAAACATATCCAGAGTTCTAATCAAAGGGTTGATTCTGGTTGTAGATCTTGAGCTCTTGCTCAGTCGAGATCAAAGCTATCTGCCGCTGCTCCACCCTTGAAGGAGAGTTATCAAGGTTTTCAGGAAGCTCATGGAGAAGGGCTCAGCAGCCGTCTTTCCTCCCGCTGAGTTAGCAGGGCTTTCTTTAACAGATCGTTTAGGAACTAGGAGATAGTATCATCCAATCTCCTCATTAAGCTGAGTGAGCAATCTGAGGCTCAGATAAAGTAGGTCTTGAGATTTGCTCGCAGAGCACTGTTGGGTAAGGATTAAGAAAATGGCTTTGGGGCCAGAAATCCTAGGTTTGAGTCCCAACTTTGCCACCACTTATTGGTTATGTGACCTTGAGCAAGTCATCCTCAGTTTTCTCATCAGTTAAATGAGGGAATTGTGTGATATTTTACAAACAAGCATCCTAATGGGACCTTTTCCTGTAGGGTTGTTGTGAAAATAAACTGAGAAAAGACAAACGACATGTTTAGTACAATATCAGTACATGGTCTCAGGAAGCATTAATATTATTCTTGTCATCATATGAGCATTTGCACGCATGCAAATGATACAATATAAACTTGCATGCATACAAAATTTTTTTAAATGTTATGGGGATTTCTACAAAAGGAATGCAATAAACACTAAGAAGACACACAGGCCACATTGTTTAGTCTAAGCCTTACTAAAGTACATGCCCAGCTGTAAGTCACCCTATTCGAAGATTCTTACTCATGATTGACTCCAGCCTAGGTCCCCTTTAAAGCGCCGGCTTGGCTTGCTGATGTGGAATCAGTGTCTCCTATTGTAAAATCTTCTGAGTTACCTACCTACCATCTGCATGCCATCTACCTCTTTTTTCTCTTTTTTTTCTTTCCCTTTTCCCCTGCTTTTCCTTTTGAAGCCACTCATGGGTTTAAGTAAAGCTGGTCGTGGTTGCGGGCTGCCAGGTGGCTGATGGAGCAATAGTCAATCCTCTTTCAACAGCTTCAGAGTTGGCTCCACAGGAATGAAATGAGAGAGACATGAATGCGAGGCAGAAAAAAGGGAGGGGGCGCAGTGGAGCAAACCAGCCTCCCCAGACCTCCCCAGTCCCTGGATGAGTGCTAGAGAGATCTGTTTGCCTCTAGCAGGCATGCCAAGGGGTGCCTCATTCTGTCAAAGCCATTGGTTGGCGGCTACCTTTGTTGCCACCCTGTAGCCGAGGCACTGTGAGGTTATCAGAGATTCTGTTTGTAAGAGTCAGAGTGGCTTAGAATGTTTGTTCTCTCTCTCGGGGACCAATTTTTTTTTTTTCTTCTTTTTTTACAACTTCCCAGCCACCACTTTGCTTAACCTCGATTCCTCTGTTCGTTTTCTTCTTGCTGGAGATGAGCAACATAGGCCTGAATTAAAACCACTAGAACAGCACAAGTTAATTGGAGTCTTTGAGGATCAGGACACTAGAAGCCCGGCTTGATAAACCCCCACAGGGTTTGGAAATGAGTCTGATGGGAACCAAAAAAAATCTGCTTTCCATTGCCCCAGGGATCCGTTTACCAACTTCTATCGTAGTCCCCAGACTATAACTGAATGCTTAGCTTTAAATAAACAACATGTTTATGCCTCTACTTGACATAATACTGTTCTAAGTGTGCTTACATGAAGAAATGCAAAAGACTAATTTTATGGTCTTTGTAGCTACTGACCTAAACTGTTAGATAGTAAAAAAAATAAGAGGATTGTTTTGTTTTTTCTCTTTTTCTCACTTAAATGTATCAAAAAGTATGATACTATCTTTTAGCCTCATTTAATACACTCTACTATTTCTTTTTTTAACCCTTTCTAAAACTTATTTTCCTGAAAAAAAAAATGTTGTTTTCCGCTAAAGAGAAAGTCTTCTAAGCTTCAAGCAGCAAGAAATTTGACAAGGAACTTATTGGAGGCTGTCACAACATGAATGGGAACTACGAGCCTGGGCTGCTGGGTAATGGGAAATAGAAGTGTTAACCTTTAGTCTATCAGCTGAATTTTGGCTCTGGATATAATGACACAAAGTCATTACCCCCCGAAGGTTCATGGTCTTTGGGGAAATGAGTGTACAGTGGTTTCAGCTCTGTCCCTAACAGCTCAGAGTCTCCATCAGCCTGGCTGCCGTTACAATTAGAGTTAATTGTCACCAGTGCAGCCAAGAACACAGATTGAATAAGATGTGAGAGGGAACTACCTCGCCTGTACTGCTAACGGTGGTCCCCGAGCAGCTAAGGACTGTTCTTCTAGGCTGTTGATAAACCTGTTTCGGAAATTTAGAGAAAATGAATGGAAGACATGAAAATGTCTATTCATATGTTCAGTCACAAAGTGTTGCTTTTCACACGGAGTAACGTTTTAATAGCAGGTGTCATTTCAAATTATGTTTGATTAAAGTCCCATCTGTGCTCAGTCCACAGAAGAGGGAATTGGCTATTCCACTTCCAATGAGAATCAAGTATCTTCTTTGAACGATACCACTGAGTCTGAGTTCCTTCAGATGGTAGATTTATTTTAGAAATTGCTTATCCAGGCAACAAGAAGTCAATGCTGTCTCTTGAGAAGAGCCTCCACTGGAGAGGTTTTAAAATTGGCTTCAGTTGGACATTTTAGAAGCATGGTTTGTTCATTTCCTTGTTTATTGTAGGTTGTATTTAAACCTCAAATAGCAACAATGTTGTAGTTTTAGAATAAAAGAGGCAACTAAATATAAACAGTGGATAGAAATAGCCCTAGCCTCTTTTCTTCACATATTTTTAAAAGATGTTTCCTTCTCTTTAACCTTATCCTAAATACCATGAGGAATCTTGGATAACTTCTCTTCCGATTGATGTTTCTAAATTGGTGACATGCAATTACTTTCTCCATATTCACACTGCTGAATAAGCTGAATTTTAAAATTATACACTTGTAGCTGGTTGAAATCTTCCCTAAGTATAAAATGGAAGTTAAGTATCTAGAGAGTTGATTTTAAGATGTTTAATTCTTAGTTCTTCTGACAGACAAAACTTGGTCATATTGGAAAACTCTTAAGAAAGATAACTGCTATGCTAACCGTTTTCTGACCTTTGGAACTATTCCCTGATTGTGTCTCACATTCTTGTTTCAGTGTCACTGGGTGAATTCTAACCAATGGGAAATTCTGGCCATGTTCACAGTCTGAGAACCAGAGACTTAGAGTTTGAAAGTCGCCTGGTAATGGGCGTGGGGTGGTGGGAATCTATGATATTGGTAACATGCTTGGTGATCTCATTAATTTTTAGGTTATTTGTAAGACAGCCTGATGTAACCAAGTAAATTCCAATATGTTCTAATAAAAGAACTTAAGAAATAGCAGAAATTGAGTCATTCAGCTTTTCTTTTTAACTGCCCAGTTGTAAAAAGTGAAATCCTCACTTAGAGAGCTGTCTGCAAGTGACATAAGCTCCCATGTCTTACTCTTAACATATCAGACAGAGTGGAACTGGCTAGGACTTGAGGAATAGTTGGTGATGTCAATGAGAGTGGTCACGCTGATCCCAAGACACTCACGCAGATACACAGAAGGGAGGAAGTCAGGGGTGAGGCACAGCTGGAGGGAAGCCCTGGATTTGGAAGTTACAAAGATGTCAGAAATAGAGAAGCCACAGATTTGGGCAAGTTCATCCATAAAGCACAAGAAAGGAAGAGCAGATTGCAGATAGTGGAACCCAGGGGCACAGCAGCATTTTAGGGGAGAACGAAGGAGCAGTGGAGGAAACTGAGACGAAGCAGTCACAAGAGGGCAAAGAATTAAGAGTGCCCCTGAAGCAACAGAAATCGTTTCAAGCAGGAAGAAGCAGTCTGCAGTGTCAGTGCTGCAGAGAAGGAAGGTGAGGACGGAAGCGTGTTCATTAGATATGTCAACACTGAGGCCATTAGGGACTCTAGGGCCCGAAGAGCAGTTTTGTGGCGTAGTGGGGAAGAAGGCACACTACAAAGTGTTGGAAATTTGGGGGAAGAGGGGAAGTTTGGCTGTGAAGGGAAATAAGGAATAGGGAGGCAATTTGAGTGTTATTTGTGATTTTAAATGTGTGGACGTTTGTTAATTATGGTATTTTAAGGCATTGAGAGGACTGAGATTGTATTTCTACTAAGGTGTCCGGCCTGTGTAGCAGAAGGGGAGTTGAACGTGCAGGAAGGAGAGTCAGGGACTGCTGGGGTGAGGTCCCGGAGACGGTGGAGAGGTTGAGGCTGAGACCAGATGGACTGAGGAGCCCCGGAGGCAAGAAGGAGCCCCTAACCCATTCCTGGATTGGGAGGAGGGAAGAGAAGGCGTAGTAGATTGAGACACATTTGTCAGAGAGGATAGAAAAGGGAAATCCTGTGATGACTTTTTTTTCTGCAAAGAGAAGTTATGGTTTTCCGAGAGAATAGGGAGAAACTGGACAAGAAGGAGGTTTTACAGGAGACTAAACTCTGCACTAGCCACCTAGGGAATGGGAGAGGACACTAACTAGACCGACGGCGGGGAGGGCATCTACCTGAGGAAGGTGTCTGTGCCTAACCAGCTAATTTGATCAGATACTGACTTCAGGGAACTTTTTTTCGTTCCCCAGACAGAGTGCGCCCCCAACTTGTGTCACAAATGCATGTTGTTGAACAAAAGAAAGAAGCAGATGAGAGACTATGGAAGGGTCTAGCATTTGGGAGGGTGAGGGGCAGCAAGTAAAGGATGCAAAATAGCGTGAGGTATTTATGCCACCTTAAGCTATTTTGCATCCTAATGGTATTCAGCATGCACATGTTCCTCTGGCAAATCATCAGTATCATCTTGTATTTGAAGCACAGTTTATGGCCATCACTACACTTAGACTCTGTCAAAATAAGAACAGGTTCCTTAATTTAGCAAAGCAAAATTGTCATATTACCCAAAGTGTATAGTTTTCCATTATTTTGGGCACCCCCTCATCCCCCTTAAAAAATCAGGTGAACTTCACTGTACAGGATTCTTCAAAATGGCTTAGCCACTTTGGTAATTGTAGCACCGAGGGGATATTTTTGCATTTTTGGCTAAATTTGAATCTTTGTTAGAATTTTGTGTATTTTCAACTATTAAGGGTTTTTTTAAAGTGATATTTTGATGGAGGAATTTCTATTTGCTTCACATAGGAGAAAGAATGACTCATGGTGAGAACTTCTCTTTCTTTCTAAAGGCCTTTGTCACACGGCTAATACTACTTCATTTATATTTTTAATTATGTTTTGCATGTTCTCTTTAAGATTTCTGGGAGGCCAAAGTATCTTTAAAAACAAAGACAAATAAAACTCTTTTCCTACTTTTATACAGTCTTGGTATGAGAAACACATTCACACCAACGCTGGATGAAGTTTTCTTTTTAAATTCTTATTCTCAAGATAAAGTAGGGAAAGAGGCATTGAACTAATCCATTCTCGAAAACATCTTAACATTATAAGCAGAACAAAGTGGTACAAAATGTATTCAGCCTCACGGATTTCTCTAGATTGTAACCAGAATAGAAAATGGCAGAATGTATTAATTCCTAAGATAAAATTATAATGAGAACAGAAAATGGTGCGAGATGAATTAATGTAGTGGCAGGCTTCTGTCTGCAGAGCACGTGCTCTCGAAATACCACATTGCAGCACTTCGTAGTCAGGCTCTCTTGTAATCTATGTTTTAAAGATGCTCTAACAATAAAGCGAAACAGTATTCGCATCTCCGGGAGCACTGCCACAGTGCTCTGGACAGCGAATGGCCCCAGGGAAGCAGTGAATGGACTTACCTTGCAGGAACAAAGGAGATTTAAGTTAGATAACAGGGCGATTTTTATTACTGCAAACATCCTGACATGCTTCCTTCAACGGCAGAGCATCTTTAAGTCTGGCACTCCAAGGGAACTTAGTTGAAGTGGTTGTGGTTATAAAAGAAGAATTTGCTCTTTGTCAAAGAAAAACTTTACATTTTACAAGGTATAAAGAATTAGTGTTTTCTGTCATTCCTACTTGGGGGGCGGGGTCCAGGTTTTAAACAGGGATGACCACCTTCTGTCTGGGGTGATTTTCCAATGGATAACGCCCAAAGTCTGTGCCTGAAGTTCGGTTGTCTTTTACAGCATCTTTTATCCATATCATAAATATACTTATTAATAGACTTTGTGTGAATTTGGGAAGAAAGTTAGTAAATGCTGATGAATATTATAGTAACATACCTGCAGTGTCATTCAGATGCAGATTTTTAGAGGCTTTGTACTGTTCGTTGAAGGCAAATATGTCCCAATAATAGGAAACAGAGACTCACAGCTTCAAACACTTCAAAGGTGACTGCACCTCCAGAAGCCGCAATGGAAAACCTCGAGTGGCTGTACTAGAACTTTGAAATGTTTAATAACGCTTGTCCTACGTAGCTTTGGATCTTCCAAAACCTGATCTGATTGCAAATTTTCAATCAGGAAATCTGGTCTTTGAATCAGAAGGGCTTTGCAGATTTGATTGGCAGCAATGTAGCTTTTGTTTTGAATTTTCATGATGCAGGGAATTGGAGTCCAAATTTTTCCCTGTCTGCATTAATCCTGCTGCACAGGGCATGGCCAGGTTATCCAAACTACGAATTAGAGTTTTTAATAACATCAGAGTAAGGCATTAGCAGTACTGTCTTATCGTGGCTGGTTGTGAGTTCAGAAGAAATCTGCTAACTCTGTGAGAATAAGCAAGAGTGAATTGTGAATTACCAGAATGTGCCAACCCCAAATGATGTTGTGACGTAGGCTTAAGCACTTTTTATTTTCTCTTTTCACATGTTAGCTGCCAAGACAGTTCTATGACATAACCTGGTGACTGGGACCGTGACTTTCTTGAGCGAATTCCCGTGCTCCCGCCACGCCGCTTCAGCTCTGCCCCTTCACAACCATCCTCACCGAGAAGCACCTTGGAAATAAAGCTGTTTATTTCTTCTCAGCCCTCTGACCCATCTCTAAAGAATCAACCAATCATATTGCAGCCCCTTTAATGTTTCATTAAAAGAGGGAGACTCAGAGAATGAAAACTCAAGATTGCCTTTTCTTTAAGTTTTAAAAGATCAAAGTCTTTAAGTAAATAGTGCTGTTGAGCTTATTTTTGGGAAACTGAAATGAATCAAGAAGCCTTTCTTTCTGGAGAAATTTAACCTGAAATATATTCTCCCCACTGTTTGCATGGCCAGTACACGTAACATTTGCATTTTCCTTTAAAACTATAATGAGAATTAAAACCCTATGATTAAGCATTTAACATAAAATTAAAGGACCATGGTTATTCATTAGGAAAGCACTATGTACCTGGAATTCAATCAGCTTTCAAATAGATTTATTTCTTTCTATACAAATTGCATTTCATAGATTTGACATTTCTGCCTATTCTCTTTTTTTTCCCCAGGCACGGTTTATAACATTTTTTTCCTACCTGCAGCATTTTAGGGGTAAGATAACAAATTTTGACAAGTTTAGCATGGGCTGGGCTTTCGATTCCCTGCAGAAATTCCAATTGTCCTTTGCTCACCTGAGTTACTCTAGGCTGAACAGAGAAGGATGTATGATAGGCCTGAGGTGGCTACAGTACATTTGCCTATCTGCATGAAGCTTGCAGTCTAGAAGGGAAAGCACAATTCAGAAGTAAACCTTTGTACGTGTAAGAACTTTATATATGCTAAAAGAGCTCTAATAATTTAACAGGGAAAGTCGAATATTAAGAAGCAGAGTTCGTTGTAGATCTTAATCTTCTGCTATATTCCATGATATATTCTAGGAAGATTAAAATACAAATCATGAAGAGAAAACCAAAGATAAATATTTACCTGTTCTCTGTATGTGGAGGTATAGTCTGCATTTGAAAACAAGAGAAAAGTAATATGTGGCAAGAAAATAACTTTGAATAATTTTTAAAAACCTAATTAAAAAAAATTAAGATATAGACAAGAAACAAGGAAAAGAATTTGCCACAATAATGAAAATGGTCCAAACTACTTATTTATCAAAAGCTCATAAAATCAACATGCAAACAAGACTGTAACAAATTAAAGGGCAAACAGAACAGACGAATTACAAAAGAGGGAACATAAGAGTCCAGAGTGAAAGAAAGCATTTAACTTCACAAACGTGCAAATAAATACAAAGCTAGACTACATTGCCATTAAGTACTGAAGATGATACCAAAGGCAGTATTTGGTGAGGCATTAGTGGAATGAGATGGGTACTTCATATCTTGTGGATGAGAGTGGGCGTCAATGGGGCCCTCTGGACATCAATTTGACGTACATAAAAATATTATATTCTTTGTATTGACAGTATATTGCTAGGTGAAAAAAGCAAATCACAAGACAGTTTTTAATGATCCTACTGTTTTCCTTAAAAAGAAGAGAAGGAAGAAATAGTGGAAGGAAGGAAAGAAAGAAGGAATTGTGTGTGTGTGCAGAGACAGTGGCAATTTTGTTTTCTTCTTTAAATATCAGCATTTTTTGTTTTGTCTTTGTTTTTGCAATGAGTTGCATTGCAATCAGAAAAGAGAATAAAATTATCTTTAAAAAGAGGCAGAAACTTGCAAACAATGCTCATATCCTTTTTACTCACTAACTTTCCATTTAGAAAATCTTCCAAAGGAAAAGGCAAAAATGTAGACAAAGATTTATGTACAAATATGTGGTTAAACATGAAAACATCAGAGACTGTTTAAATAAATTCTGGAACATCCAAAAGATAAGCCATTATGCAGCTGTTAAAAATTATATGTCAGAAGAATTTTCAATGATATGCTAAAATACATTTGATAAATTTTAAACAAATAGAATAAAACAAAACAGGATATAAAATTGTATAAGAAGAATGATCCCAACCTCAAAAAATGTGAAAAAGACTAGAAAAAAATACATCAAATGTTAACGGTGGTTGCCCCTGGGTAGATTAATTATGGAGGATTTTTTTCTTCTTTGTCTGTTGCTCTGCTTTAAAAAAATTTTACTATGTACTATTTTTATAAGCAGGAAACAAAAAAACTCTAGATATTCTGACTCTCCAAATTAAGTTCTTTCCACTGAACCAAAGTATAACAATTTTCTTCAATAAAGAGCTTTGCCTTAGAGCAGAAATGATAAAGCATCAGAAAGGGGCCATAAAATCTGCACGTCATTGGGAAACTGAAATTTCTCCCAATAAGCAGCAGGCATCAATGTCCTCCACCTATTTTGCCCAATGACACACCAGCTAGCTAATGTCCATTATTTAGAATGACATTCTATACGACTAAACGCAAGCAGCCAATAATCCATACTCAAGGGGACATCATTTCTAGAAACACAGCCTCCAGAAGGTTCGCTTTCCATAAATGATGTGCTAAGTCTCAGAAGCAAGGATCTGTGGGCATTGCCACGTGCAGCAACCTGGACGGCTGCGTCGCTGGGTGCATTGAGTAATCACTAGATAAACATCTGAGCGCCAGTTGCAAAAAGATACTCCTGTGGGTAGTAAAAAATGTTCTCTGTTTGCAAGTCGAGACTTACCCCTGTGTTTTGGAGATACCTGAATTGGTTTGGCTCTTTTCCAATTACAATCTGTTCGTAATCACCCAGGGTCTGTAACATCAAGCAGTGTTATGAGGGAATTAATTCTTTCTATGTGACAGTTGTTAGTGTAATTCATGTCCTTGTTTTTAATTGCTGGATCAAATTACTTTGTAGATTATTTCATATTTCATCCCAAGAGAAAGGAATAGAAAAAATGCACAGTGCCTGTGGTGACTTATTTGTTTAGTCTACCCAGAAAAAAAAAAAAAAAGCAGAATTAAAAAGATTGACTTTCTAAACAAAATGGCTCTTCTCTATCCTTAGAGTATATTTTGGATGATTTTAGATGGAAAGTTAGCCTGAGTACATTCTTTCTGTTTAAACACTCTAGGAACTAAGTTTATTTTCATAACGGTTCTGCCAAAATAATGGCCATAAAGGTCACGCAGCAATGTCTCATAATAAATATCTTGAAAAGGATTTACAATTCAATGCTTTTTTGTTAAAAGAAGCACCTTGAAGATAAGAAATTAATGAGATTTAGAATAATTTATTAAGGAACCCCTAATAGACTCTCGTGAGATTCAAATGTCAAGATGTTAAAAAAAAAAACACAAAAGAAACCTAGCAAATGCAAATTATATTTGGGAAAAAAAGACAAAGAGTATTTGAAAAATCTTATAAATGTTTGGTTTTTTCAGCACTGAAATTTAATTCCTGTATTTGAATACATACCCAGTAGACATTTCATCCATTTTTGAGTCATTCCTACTAAACACTTTTCACCCTAATATTTGGAATCTCAGAAAGACCCACTATTTCTTAGGTGTCTTGCGAGTTGAGAGTTTACTTAGGCTGACAGGGAGGTGAAAGCCCAGATTAGACAAGCTCACATAACTGGAAAGCTATAGAGAAAAATTCATCGTTGTATTTGATTTCCACTCTGTGATGAGTTGAGTGAAGAGCAAAATGTCTTTATAACAATGGGACACTTGAAATGAGCTGGTGGTGTAACTGTCCAAGGCCAGCCAACGTTCACATTGCCTCGTAAATAGTCATATTATAAAGTAGACCTGAGTGATAAACTAGAGAGGAATTATAGATCAGTGATCACTTAAAAGCAAGCAGCAGGGAAATTGATAAATACTGCCTGGCTGCCTGGCAAATAAAAAACCCAGTCATCATTACAGAGGGAGCTGGAACTTGCTGATTGCTGGGAAATTACACCAATAGACAAATGAACAGAACCACTCACTTAGGGCAAAGGTACCTTGCAGTTCAGGTAACAAAGTACTGTCAACATGGAAAGGTCCTTGAAATAGGAGCTGAACCTGCGAGCCTGAAAACAGAAGACAAATATGCAGACACAGTGTTGAAAAGATGGTGGCCCTGAATCAGTTTTCTCAGCCAGAGTACCGAATGCATGGTTGTCACTGTCATTTTGGAAAAGGGAAAAGAGATATCCATAAAAATGGATGTCTTTTTCCACCATTGGTGCTATCAAATGGTTTCAAAGAATTCCTGAGGTCACTTAAATATCTTGTTATAAACCCAGTCCCTCTAGTCTATTATAAAAAACCAAGATGGTAATATTTGTTTAAACATTGGTTCTTGGTATTAACCCAGGAGCTCAGTGATTAAGTTTGCACAGTCTGCTTCAGCAGCCTGGGGTTCGCCGGTTCGGATCCCGGATGCAGACCTACGCCCCGCTTGTCAAGCCATGCTGTGGCAGGCGTTCCACATATAAAATAGAGGAAGATGGGCATGGATGTTAGCTCAGGGCCAGCCTTCCTCAGCAAAAAGAGGAGGATTTGTGGCAGATGTTAACTCTTCTTCTTCTTCAAAAAAAAAAACCCACATGTTGGTTCTCTATTTAAAATATGTTGCTTGTTTGCCTATGTGTTGATCACAAGAAGCAAGTTACCTGTTCCAGCCTAAGTTGATTGATGGCTGTGGGTTTTCTAGCAACACCTGGGCCACTGCAAAGCCAGTCTCCATTGTTGAACTGGCTCAGATGCATGTAAATGTCTTTTTAGGAAGATAAGGGGGAAGTATGGAGTTGCAGGGACTGAATATGGGGGAAGACGCCACATCACCTTTCTGCTTCATATCAATTTCATTTTGATTAGAACAGAAAACCGTCTGAGTACTTAAGGGCTGCTCACTTGTAGTAATAACTTACCTGTATGCAGTGTATGAACACTTGCAAAGCTAAGTGACATGCTCAGAGCAGCTGTGTGAAGTATGTGTTCTTATCCCCCTTTATGAGAGGAGCTTGAGGCTCAGAGAGATTTGGAACTTATCCACAGGACCAGGGATGGAGTCTCAGTTCCACCAGTTACCAACTCAGATTTTCTGATTCTAGCTTCCAATGCCCTCCCCCCATCTTTAGCTGTAGTTAAAACATGATTTCCCCCCAGTTTGATTCAAAGAAAGACCCGAAGAAGAAAATCAAGAGCAGACATGTTATTCTGTCTATGACTGTCTTTATCACTTTCATGGTTCATACAAACAGGAGAATTAATTAAGAATGATCATACGGCAACATTAGAAAGAAAACGCCTGCACCCTTGCAGGTAGGGCAGCTGGCACACTCGAGGAAGCAACTGCGAACCCAGAACTAGAAGACTTGCAAGCAGCGAAGAGGATGATGAGTTAATACTCCTTAGAACATCATCACAGCGTTATAAAATACAAAATTACCAGTAAAAGGAGAGTCAGTGTAAGAGGTGGCCAACATATACAGATTTCAGTTTATTTTTGTATACTTGCTCCAAAAGAAGTTTTTATTTCAAAGTACAGTTATAATGGTGAGTTATTTCAAGATATTTACTATAAGATTTTACATAAAGATTGACTGTTGTATTTATTATCTTCTGCTGTGTAACCAACCATTTAAAACTCAGTAATTTATAACAACATCTATTTAATTTACCTCACAATTTTGTGGGATGGCTGGGATATCTGAAGTGGCTTATCAGCTTGGCTGGGACTGGATGGTCTAGGATGGCCTTACATGTCTCATTTTTGGCAGATTGATCTATGAGGGCCTCAGTTGGAGGCCTTGTCTCGGCTCCATGTGGTCTCTTATCCTTTAGTATGCCAGATAGATTTCTTCTCGTCTTAGTCTCAAGGTTCTAAATTGCAAGGAAGAGAGAGGGCAAGCCTTAATAGGGAAGTGCTTTCCAACACTCCACCAATATTGTGCCTCCTGAGGACTGGGGAGGTTTGTCTGGGAATAGATGTCATCCTGAAACCTGAGGGATGTAGGAGTTAGACAGGCTTAAGAAGAGTTGGGGGGGCTGGCCCTGTGGCTGAGTGGTTAAGTTTGCGCGCTCTGCTGCGGGCGGCCCAGTGTTTCGTTGGTTCGAATCCTGGGCGTGGACATGGCACTGCTCATCAGACCACGCTGAGGCAGCGTCCCACATGCCACAACTAGAAGAACCCACAACGAAGAATACACACCTATGTACCGGGGGGCTTTGGGGAGAAAAAGGAAAAAATAAAATCTTTAAAAAAAAAAAAAGAAGAAGAAGAGTTGGGGTCTAAGGTGGAGGAAATGGGTTGTTAGGTATGAAGCTCAGAGGAGTCCAAAGAGAGAATGTCTGGTCTATTTCAGTAACTGAAAGACTTGCTATGGCTGAAGCATGAGGAAAGCAATAGGGAGTTGCAAGAGGTGAATCTGGAGGGGAAGGCAAGGGATTGATGATGAAGAGGATTGAGTCTGTTTTTGAGGAACAATGGGAAACCATTGAAGGGATTTAAATAAGAATATAATAAAATCAGACTAGTGCTCCAGAAGAACCATTTGGCTGTGGTTAAAGATTTGATTAGAGGGAGCAAAACTGTAGGAAAAGAGACCACTCAGAAGGCTGTTGTAGCTACTTCTTGCCTTAAAGTCTATTTTTATTAGATGTTAGTTTAGCTATTCCAGCCCTGTTTTTTTCCTTTTGGTTATTGTTTTCATGGTCTTTTTTCATCCTTTTCTTCCAACCTATCTACAGCTTTATGTTTATGATGTATCTCAGATAAGCAGCATAAAATTGGGTTTTGTTTTTTTATTGTGTGATAATATTTCTAATGAGAATATTTAATTCATTTACATTTAATTTAATTTAATTTAATTTAATGACATATTGGGTTTACATTTACCATCCTACTGTTTTTTTCCTATCTGTTCTTTGGTTCTTTTAGTTTCCTTTCTTGCCACATTTTGGATTAATCAAATGTTTTTAATCTACCTCCATCTCTAATATCTTGTTAATTGTATATATTTTATTATTCTTTTAATGGTTACCTAGAGATTATTGCATACATCCTTGACTATTAGAGTTCCTTTTAAATTAGTACTTTTCCAACAAATCTAAAAATGCAAGGACTTTATAAAACTTTAACCTGTACACATATTTTTAATCACACAAGGCTTTTAAATTATTGTTCATTTAGTGCTCATCTAGATTTACTCATATTTTTACCTTTTCTGTTGCTTTTTATTCCTTCCTGTATTCCTTCTTGCACTTCCATCATGAAGAATCCTTTTAATATTTGTTTTAGTACAGGTCTGATGGTGATAAACTCTGTCAGTTTTTGTTTTTCTGAATGTGTCTTTATTTGGTCTTCATTTTTCAAGGATACTTTTGTTGGGTATAGAATTTTAGATTGTTATTTTCTTTTAAAACTTTAAAGAGGCACTTTCTGCTGGAGATGCCATTCAAGGCAGAAAGAGGGGGAGAAACATCCTGACTTCTCACTTCCTTTGCTCTTCTATCTCCTGCAGGGCCTCCCATTGCCTGAACCCAGCTGGAAGCCAGCAGGCATAGGAGTCCTGGAAAAACAGCCTACTGGCTTTGTGTGCTCCTGTGACAGAGCTCAGAATATAGAAAAAGCAAGGAATGGGTCTGAAGGCACACAGGACACAGACTTGCAAAATAGCTAGCATTTATGAAGTGTTTACTTTCTACCATGCACCATGCTAATCATATTACATGGTGTGTTCATGAGGATAGACTAGGTTATGCTGCACTTAACAAACAAAAATCACATGGCTTAATGAACACAAAAGTTTATTTCTCATTTATGTGTTTCAAAGAGGCTGGTAGGAGGTTCTGCTCCACACACAGGGACCCACATTGATAGCAGCTCTTTAATCTCATAGCTACATTATCTGGAATATGTCACCTTTTTGATTGCCACAGAAGGGGAAGAGATCCTGGACAAGCATGCATGAGTCCTTCACTTCTCCTCATAGCTCACTCAACAGTACTAGACACGTGCTGCTCCCCCCCAACTATATAGATTCTAGGAAATGTTGAGAAGCACATGGACTATTTGGTGAGCATTGTTGTCTCTGCTACTCATGGATTATCTCATTGAATACCCAGCTAACAAAGTCTGAGGCCTCACTCTGCAGGCTATTGGAATTTCATTCTTCTGCTTTGTTCTTCCTAACAAGTAATTTTTGCGAATTCCCAGTCATGCTCACATGCTGCACCAATCTCTCCTGGAGATCGCTTATCACCTCCACCAGCTATCGTTTCTCCAGATGCTACATCAGACACAGCAGGTAAGTCAGCTCTTACAGCTCATTCCTGACTTCTCTAAACTACATCAGCTCTCTCAATTCTACTCTACTTTATTCCAGGATGAACACATACAGCTCTTTTAACCTTACAGAGCACACATAGACCAGACAGTGGTATTTAACAAAATCCTACAGACAGCTTGGGGATACTGGAAGAGAATTACAACACAAAAGGGGAAAACTCCGATGTTAGCTATACTCCTGCTTCTAGATCTTGTCCTTTAAGAAGTGGTTTTCCTCTGACTATGACGCTTTTCTTCAACTCCTCTTCCTGCAGTAACATTCACAGTGGCCAGTCCACAACGGCAATGCTTTTCCACGTCCCTCCTACTCAAGAGGACAGATTTGCTCCTTGCATTCAAGACAAGAGAAGGACTTCTCTCCTTCATTTTGTAGCCATTTTCTTCAGGAGAAAACTCAACTGTCACCCACAGTATGTGGTCTGGTCCTAAGAGCTCAGACAGGGCAATCACAAAATTTGACATTCAATTTCCCCAAATCTAGATTATACCACCTTAAATAATACTACATGTGGGTTTTCCATCCTGAGTAAACTTTGGCATTTTCATCTGGTTCCTTTTAGGTCCCTACTCCAGGTTTAACATAAAAAAATACCTCCCCATCTATCCTGTCATCATCTGGTTTCTGCTCCTGATCTCCACTGAGTAATTTTAAGGTGGAGACTGAGTGTGTGTGCATACATGTATACATGCGTAAATACATCCCAAGAACAAAGAATAATGTACAGAGACAATTAAGTAATAAAAAGAAATTCATATTTAGGAAAAAAATCTTTTCAAGGGCACAGTCCTGCTAAAAATACACCAATTTGCATTTCTAAACAAAATATGTAACATGTCAGTTTGAGGCATTTACGTCTAGGTCAATGGGTGACAGTCTTCTTCAAAAATGATGTGTGTACATTTGCTTTACCTTTGGGTCAGAAAAAGATCCTTTCCAATTATTTTCTAAAAACAAAGGAAGTCTTTTCCAAAGATAAATTGAAGTTGTTACCGGTAAAGATAGAAAATTGCTAGCAACTTTTAAAGGACATCTCAGCAGTTCTAAAATAAATATCTGTCCCCAGATATCTTGTTGCATTTGGAACTGGTGCACTGGAGAAGGAACTGGCATGCAGATATATTTGGTGGTTGTATTATGAGGAATTTTATGGTTGCAAACAGTAGTTTTTTATTTATGGTTGCAGGCTTAAATTTTAAAAAAAAAGAAGGAAATTTTCTATCATGTAACCAAAAAGTCTAGAGTGTTGTAGCCTGATAGACATATAATCTGAGCCACATATGTAGTTTAAAATTTTCTTGTAGCCATTTTAAATAAGTTAAAAGAAGGGAAAAAATTAATTTTAATAATAATATGTTTTATTTAACCTGATAGATCCAAAATATATTAAAATGTATTTAATATATTTATATTCTATATAAAGATAAAATATATTAAAATATATGAGGTGTTAGTCACAGGTGACGGGTGGCTGCCAGATTGGAGTGCGTAGACCTGGAGGCATGGTTGGATACAGAGATTCAAATGAGGCATCAGGATCCATTTCTCTCTCCGGTTTCTCTATTCTGTTTCTTCTCTGTGGGTTTCATTCTCAAAGATACTCTCTCCTCATGGTGGCAGAATGGCTGTAGCAGGTCCAAGCTACAGATTCAAGGCCTGTATTAAAGGGAGCTTCTCTCTCCTCAACAGTGGGAACAAAAGTACTGACCCAGCTGGCTGCATATCCATTCCTGAAGCAATTCCTGGAGTGAGGAGAGTAGAATGAAGGCTCTAACCACGTGACCACTTCAAATTCAGTTCCATCAAACCACATATGCTGCGAATAAGCACAGGGGAAAGTCCTCAGAGGAAAAGCAGGCGCCACGACCAGGAGAAGAGTGGCTGGTGCTGGACAGAGCACACTGAAACAGAAGCCAATAAAAAATTCAGAAGTCCTCTCTAGGAGTCAGCAGAGCACAGAGGGTACCTGAAGCTTGGGCGCTGACAGAACCTTTTAGGGCTACACGGAGAAAGGGTGAGGAGAGCAGAGCCCTGAAGTACTTCCATATCCCAGGGCTGAGCAGAGAAAGAGGAGACTGACAGGAGGAAGGGGTGGAGCCGTGAGACTGAGGAAAAGAAGAGGAGAGTCTGCTAACCCACGGAAGCCAAAGTGAGAAAGTGTTCTCAGAAGTTGACGGCGTTTGAGGCTGCCAAGGGTCAAGCAAGCCAAGTACCAAGAACTGTTCAATGGCTTGAATGGAACACGAGCCTTGCTGACCTTGGCAAGGGCAGTTTTGGGGCAGGAGGTGGCTCACAATAGGTTGAGGGTAGGTCCAGTGGGAGGTGAGAAAATGCAGTAAAGTGTGAGAGCTCTCAGGAAGTTTGGGTGTGAATAAGAAGAGAAATCTAAGACGGTAGCCTGGGGAGGTTGCCATGCTGGCGAAGGGTTTATTAAAGACGCTGTAGACAAGGTATTTAAGGGCACATATTTTTACAGTAAACTAAAATAATATGCAGTGCTGTGTAGAACTGGGTTCGAATTCTAGCTCAGTAACTGGCAACTATACTACGTTCAGCAAGTTATTTGGTTTCCTGCCTTGGTCATCTCATTGGTAAAGTGGAAGTAATTACTCTGATTTCATAGATAAGCTAGAAGGATTAAACAAGATAATGAATGTTAAAAATGTTCAGAACATGTAGTTATTATTATTGCCCCTCTTCACTAGCCATTGGTGAATGACCCATACTGTTTCTTCTCTCTGTGCATTTTGCAAAATATTTTTGCATTTTGCTCAGAATGTTTCCTCCCTTCTGCCATCAGCCAGTGAACTCCAGCTTGCTCTGCAAGATGCAAACAAGAGTGACTCTCTCTGTTGCTTGTCTGTCCCTTTGCCCCACAAATGCCCTTCCCACAGATGAAGCACGGCTTCGCCATCCTGCTCCTCCATTGCCACTGGATGCACTTCTGCATGCCGGTCCACACTGCCTGTCTCCAGGGTCGATCCATGCTGGTCCCCACCCGAAAGACCACTTTCTTGTACTAAAGTGGATGTGCTATCCCAGGTGTTCCAGGCAGGCATCAAGTCTTCCTGTCTGTAACTTCAGAAATTCAGTCCTCACAATTCAGGGACGTTCCCTTTTGAACTATTCAGACTCCATCATTTGCATTTCTCTTTCTAGCTTTTTCTATTCCTGTTGGTGACAGCACAATTCTGTGCAACACTGAAAAGCTGGAGGTACCGTTCCCCATGTGTTGCCTTCAGATGACAAATGTAGTCTGCTGGTGCCTTGGGCAAAATGCCTCTTCCAAATGCCACTGTCTGTGAACGCTTCCTCCTGCAAAGCTCAAGCTGCGCTTACAGGGTGAGAGATTTTATGGACAGAAAGCAAAGTTGTGTTTTTCTCTTCCAGATTACTCAGAAGTTCACTCCTCCATGGCTGCTTTCTGTATTCCACTCTGCAATGCCACCCCGGAGTCCTTTCTGCACCTTCCACCCTCTCTCCGCTTCTGCAGCTGGAGAAGATCTGCTTACTGCCTTCTCAGCAGCTTTTGTTACTTAACTCTTCCTTGCCATCTTGTATGTGATGACAGTGACCTGCCTGTGGCACAGAAGACCTGTAACAGGCTCAAGGAGGATTCTAACTTTTCATTTTGTATAACATCTCCGTGTCCTTCATTCAATACATTCTGCTTTTTAAATTTATTTAAACTACAAGAATAAAAACCTGGCGTGTTTATATACTCTGACTTTCTCCGTACATCCCTCTTACTTGGACAAAACTAAGTGTGAATATTTTTCTGCGCTCCTGTCCCCTAGAAGTGTGAGTGCAGCTGTGTGAATGGGGACAGAGGGTTAAATCCTAGGCACTAATGATCCTCACCTTTCAAATGACTGCAGCTCTTGAATGACTTGCTTGGCAGCTGTAGGTTGCAGGAAAGAAGTTCAGTAGAGAACGGGTTTTAGATGTTATCGTTTCATTGATTATTTCAAAGTACTGCTATTGAGATATCGTGGCTTAGAAACTGTTGAGAGAGATGGATGGATGGATCAATGGATAGAACAGATACATAGATGGACAGATAGATAGATAGGATAAGATAGAAAAATTTTGGACACATCAAATTGGCTATATTTCTGAAACTAAATATTTTGCTATTTAGATGTGTTTATTTCCTGATAAGGATTTCTTTATATTCTGAGGATCCAGAAGATTTAGAAAGACTCCTTGTTGCCGAGGATGCGGAATCCAGAATGCACAGCACAGTGTCTGGAACCTAGCAGAGACACAATAAATGTTGTTGGGGGACCTAATGCTCCATGTGGCCTGTTCAGTTAGCACCAGCTCCTCTGTTCTCTGTCCTTGTCAACAACTCTCCCAGCCAGGAAGGTAAACCAGAGCAGGCTGATGGATTTCACCCAAAGTTGTTAATCGGTTAACAATTGGCTGTAAAAGTATGCTAATGGAAACAAAACAAGAAAACTAAAATCCAGATTTGCAGTTGCAGTGTAAAGATATAATTGCTGTGCGTTAGCAGAAAGAAGGGCCCTTTGCAGATTGCAAATGTTATTTTAATACATAAGGAAAATGTACTGGATTTAATGAATTTACTTAACCATCAGCAAAATGCCGTTTCAGATTTGGAGCACCAAACTTGATTTTTTTGTTACTGCTGCTATTCTTTTTTTTTTTCGATTCAATCATTTGAAAAGAGTGGGCTCTTGACAAATTGATCAGGCAGTTCTGTCACTTACTAGATATGTGACCTTGGATAATTCATTTCACTCTCTGAGTCTTGATTTCCTCATTTGTAAAATGGGCATAAAAAGGTCTGTTTGTTGGATGACTGGACGAGATGATGTGTACAAAACATCTAGCAGAGTGCCTGGAACACAGAGCAGGCACTCAAAAATAGCAGAATTTGCCACCATGGCTGCTGCTGCTGCTCAATATTGGGTGGGCTTAAGCCCCTTTATTAGTCCTGACCCCAGAGAAACAGAACCCATAAGACGTGTGTATATATAGAGAGAGATTTATTTTAAGGAATTGGCTCACACAATTATGGAGGCTGGCAAGTCCACAATCCACAGGGTGGGCTGGCAGGCTGGAGACCCAGGCGAGAGAGCGGGTGTTGCAGTTCAAGTCCAAAGGCCATCTGCTGTAGGATTCACTCTGCTCGGGGGAGGTCAGGCTCTCAGCTGATTGGATGAGCCCCCCCCCGCCCCGCCCCAACATTATGGAGGGCAATCTGCTTTACTCAAAGTCCACTGATTTAAATGTTCAACATGTCATCCAAAAACACCCTCACAGAAACATCCAGAAAAGTGTTTGAATACATACCCAGGCACTGTGACCCAGCCAAGTCGACACATAAAATTAACCATCACACCCTCTTTTCTTTATTACCCAACATTGCGTCAGATGACAACAGCCTCTTGATGGCTCTCTCTGCTTCCATTCTTGCTCCCTTCCAGCGCATTTATAAACAGTGGCAAGAAACAAAACTTGGATACCATCTCTCTCATGCTTAAATCCAACGACCTCCCAACGCACTTAGAAGAAAAGCCAGTTTCTTATCAGTGCTTATAAAGCATTGCCTGACCTGACCCGCTCTGACCTCACATTACTAGAACCATCTGCTGCTGCTCTCCCTCTGTGTTCCTTAAGGTAATGCCAGCTGCTGTAACTGATAAAACCTGGACTCTCAGTGGCTTAGCAGAACAGCGGTTACATCTTACAGGGGTGGGCAACCTCTGACATAGCTCCCAAAGGTCCCTGCCTCCCAGTATTCACGCCCTAGCGTAAGCCCTTCCCCCTGAGTGCGGGCTGGATGTAGAGACTCCTAATAAATAGACTATGGTAAAAGTGATGATATGCCACTTCCGTGATTAGATTGTAAAGACTGACTTCCATCACCAGCACTCTGTCTCTCTGGTGCCGTGTGTGCACTTGCTCTAATGAGGCAAGCTGGAGGGGCCCACATGGCAGGGAACTGACGGCAGCCCCTGGCCCCCCCACCAGTAAGGAACTGAGACTCAGAGTCCAACAGCCTTGAGGAACTGAATCCTGTCAACAACCACAGAAGATAGCTTGGAAGAAGATTCTTCCCCAGTCGAGACTATAGAACACAGCCTCAGAAAAATCCTTAATTCAAGCCTTTTTGAGAGATCCCAAAGCAGAAGCCTGAGCTTTGCCATGCCCAGATTCCTGACTCACAGAAACTGGGTGATAATAACTACGTGGTTGTTGTACATCATTAAATTTTTGGGTAATTTGTTACACAGCAATAAATAACTAGAAATGCTCACACAATATACTCAGTTGGCAGCTGGGAGCAGGGGCTCTGCTCCATGCAGTCATTCAGGAACCTGGACTGATGGAAACTCTGTTGTCTCCATCAAATGGCTTCAGTGTTTCCTTGGGTGTCGAAATCCAGCCAGCAGACGGAGGAAGAGCAACAGTGGAGGAGTGCAGGTGAGGATGAGTCTGGTCTGTATTATCCTTTGGTCACAGTTCCATCACATGGCCTTGCCTATCTAAGTGGGCTGGGAAATGTAGTCCCTGGTAGGGCAGCCACTTCCTGGCCACGAATCAACACTGTGGAAGGAGACGTTTGGTAGAGAGACAGCGGGTCCCGCCATATCCCTAAACCTGCTTTTTCTCAGTTATATGACAGGACAAGCTCTGTCCTCCTTTAGGCTCTCTGCTCTTCTTTTTGCACGAAATGCTTTCCTCACATGGTTAGCTCCTTCTCATCTTATAAATCTTGGTTTGAAAGACACTTCTTTCCTTTGGGCAGGACTCCCTGAGTATCCTACATAGAATAGGCTCCCCTCACCAAGATTTTCTGTCTCAGCCCTTTATTCATTCCGTTGTAACACTTGTCACAATTGCAATTATCTTATAAGTCAATTCACTATTTTTCACTGTCTCTCTTGCTCAGGTGTAAGCTCCATGAAGGCAGGGACCATGTTGGTCCTGTTCACCACTACGTTCTTACACCTAACTGGCACCCGACACTGCTGCTGAGTAAATGAATAACAAGTGCTTTCAAGAGTGAGGCAACACATTTCCTGAGAATTAACTGATGTAACCAGGTAAAAAGTATTCTCTTCCCAGTACCTCTCAGGGAGACACCTTGACAAACAGCAGGGAGTGGAGGGAGGGGTCAAGCCAACCAATGTGCTCTGTATGAGGCAAGCAGAGGAACTTGGAATTTTACTCCTGGGATGAGGAGAGAGGAGGATTAATGCAAGTGAAAGGAGACAGGAAGACCAGTAAGCCAGGGAGGCATCAAGAAGTTGGATGTTTCTTGGCAATGGCACAGACCACAAGAAAAATCTCAGGGGCAGGACTAATGTGGATGGGAAGTTGTTTGATGTGTGAATTGCAATGTGATTCATAAATCCCCATGACCGACAAAGTTTTAGTAGGATCTACCTTATTCACATGTACTTTATGTGAGGAGAGAGAAAGTGCGTGTGTGTGTGTGCGCGTGTGTGCAACACTAGGAAGGGGCTGCCTTTTGCATTTGCACTGACCCACTGCAGCATGGAGACAACTGGTAGAGAAGCGGGAGGCCAGGGGTCAGGACGGTGGCGAAGGGGTTAAGTTCACACGTTCCGCTTCTCCGGCCCAGGGTTCGCTGGTTCGGGTCCCAGGTGCAAACATATGCAGAGCCAGTCAAGCCATGCTGCAAGCTATGTTGTGGCAGGCGTCCCACATATAAAGTAGAGGAAGAAGGGCCAGTCTTCCTCAGCAAAAAGAGGAGGATTGGCAGCAGATGTTAGCTCAGGGCTAATCTTCCTCACACACGAAAAAAGTGGGAGGCTGAAGGCAGAGGTCATCTTGGGAATTTACATCCCTAAGAATTCGCCAAGATCTTTATAAGAATTTCAGACTTCTCATGGGGTGTGGAATAGTTTACCTTTTCACACTGAGTTTTAACTGGTCACTGGATGCCAGCTGACATGTTTCTCATCAACCTTCTGACTTTCTATTGTTGCAGTCTTCACCATCAGCATGTTGATGCCCAACTAGGGAGGACATTTGCCAGCCCCGCTTGAATATAGGTAAGATCATGTAACTAGTTCTGTCCAGTTTGACATGCATAGAAGTGATATGTTCCACAGCAGGCTTGACATGTGAAAAATCTCCCTGTACTCTCCCATTTTTCTCTTCTTCATTTATCAGCCAGGTGTTAATGCCCAGGGTGACCTCAGAAGCCATACATTGAAGATGGCACAGTCTCTGTCAGCCCAGGCTCCTGGACATCTGCATGTTCCAGAGAATTCTGGGTGTAGATGAGAAAATCTTTCCATGAAGAATATTAAAAGCAAATGCTAATTCATAACCATGGCCCCTGCCTATACGTGCCCTATGTACTTGGAGGAGATAGAGAAAGGGCACAGTCATAATCAAAAACATATAGACAAGTCAATCTCTTGGCAAATGGTGCCCCAAGAGCCTTTGGAACCAGAGGAGCGTACTCATTTACTCTCTTGTCCCCCAATGGATCAGCTCATTGTAAGTGAACTATTTCCAGTTGTCTATTAAAAACCACTCAGTAGGTGGGAACTCCTCTCTGCATGAGTTTATACTCCCAGCTCTGGGGGGATGTTTGAAAATCCCCCAGCATCCTTTGCAGAGAGCAATGAGATAAGGAAATGAAGTGGTTCTTGTTATGCACCATCAGAGTAAACTTGTTGCATAACTTTGGAGTGAGGAGAGCGTGGGGGCGCTTGTTAGTCATTGTCTTTTCCCCTTATTCAGAGGTGTTGGGAGTCTTTGCCCGGGCAGAGAAGTCAGCAAGATTTGCTCAGTCCCAGGACTTCTACAGCAGCATAGAGAAATGCCACGCTATCTCAGTTAAGCACCAGTGGAGGCCGTGGTAGCTCCTTCAGTACAAAAGCAGTGGCTTCTGGTGAGTTGATGGCCCCATAAAAACCTCAAGGTAAATGACACAAGACTGACTTCCTGAGAGTCTAGGGATCCAACAGGCTTTGTCGTTTCCATAGAAAGTCTCGATGCCTCTGGAGGAGGGATCCTATTTAATTTTGCCTCTTGAAATGTACACCTTGTGGAAAGATCTACACCACATCCTCTCCTCGTTAAATAAAACACCTTGGAGGAAGCTTGGCAGAATCCCGGTTTGAGAACATCTTTTTGGAAGCTAGCATTGTGACTTAAAGTTAAAGGAAAGAAACAGTGCTTCTCCAACTTCAGTTCCAGGAAAGCATTTGTCTTCATCACCTGCATCCAGACTAACAGTTTGTGCTTAGGAAAGACAGATGTGTCCTGGAGGTCCTTCCACCCTCACATGACGAAGACGGCCGTGCATCATCCCCGGCTGGTGAACAAACAAAGAATATCAGCTTCCATCTCACAAACACATCTTCACCGGGAGGCCTTTTTTCCTCTGGCTGAGGGAGCACAATGCCCATTACAGTGTATCTCCGTGTCCCCAGGCTTTCATACATCTTGGAGCAGCTCTCCTCAGCAGTCCACATTATAAAATCAATCTCTATTTAAGTAAGAGGGGGATATTTATTTCTTAATTTTTTAATAATGTATTTTGTGATTTGTTATAGCTTCAGCGTGGTATTATTTATTTATTGTGCCTATAGGGTGCACTGCCACTTGGTAATAAGGAGCTATGGAAACTTGAGACCTAAGCAGAAATGAGTTCAATAATATTGCTATACTCTAGGACTTTATCCCAAATTAGCAAAAGAACAAAAGTGCAAGGCAACGATAACACATCTGATGGCATTTGGGGAGTCTTTGTGAAAGCAATGGTGATGGAGATTTTAAAAGAAAGGCAGGCAAGGGGAGGTGACAAGTGGATGGACTGTTTTAAAATTCAGAACCCTTTCATAATGTGCATAAAACTGGATTGACTATGTGCTTGGTGCGTCTCTTGCAAATCAGATAGGCAAGAATGGTGATGAGGCAGCTCCGCCAGAGATGTCTCCACTTTGATTCCAAGGCGTGCTGAGAATTTGTTGAAAAGAAGAGAGATCTTCAAATGGAAAAAAGGGAATGGTTTTGTCTGTTTGTTCTTATCATTTGTTAAAACAGCATAAAATGTGCCTCTTACACTTAATTTTTATCCCCCAAAGTTAAAGTAATAAGATGTAACCACGGCTGAAAATTCTCTAATATGCATTCAAATGAGGTCATAAAAATGGAGACGTTTAGATAAAACCCAGGCTTACATCGACATGTTTAACTCAAAAGATTTCTGCACCTGTGAGACATTACTCAAGCCCTGTTACTAATGATACGACACTAATTAGGACCAACACCCTCCAACAGTTTGGAATTCTTTAACTCTCTTATTAATCCTGATGTGCATTTCAGGAAAATTAAATCATGCTGATGACACCATTTGACATTAAGTAGTAAATAAAGGCAGTGAAGGACACTTGCCCTTGGTGGAAAGATGCCATCCTTAGTCAGTCAGGCAGTCAGCCAGTCTGTCAACAACATTTATTGAGTGCCTAATGAGAGAAGGTGCCACGAGACAAAGAGGAGACACAGGCGCTGGCCTTGAGGGGCAGCCATGGCAATGATGGAGTCAGAGAAAAGACAGGAGACATGACCCCAGAATGCTGGAGAAGCAGCATCTCAGCAAGGCAACTGGAGAACGGGGCCCTTCACCTTTTTTGAGCACCTATGGCTGAGAGCCGAGGCTAAGGGCCTTTTGATGGTGACCTCCTTGGATGCCTGTGCAACCCTGTGAGTGAACTAGTCTTAACTTCTCAAGTCTCAGTTTCCTCAACTGTAAAATGAACTCAAACAAGTGGTCAAGGAGTGGCTAAGAGGGCAAGAGAGAAGAGGCATGCTTCAGCCACAGCTGTTTGAGACTCCTTACCTTTTGGGTCCATTAAGAAATTGTAAGATTTCAAACAAAGGGCAGAGCTATGAAATTACTGTTTTAAGATTTGGTTGAGGAGATGGCAAAAGAATCGCAATGTGCACATTTGGCTTTAGCACATGTTCAGTTCTGTCACAGTTGTGTGATTTATGCTAGTGGAAGCAAATTTGCAACTGGATGCCTGTGTAATCTAGTAACTTCTCAGTAGCAGAGCAGGGCAGAGCCTGCTGACTCTCCCGTCTGTTTTCCTTTAAGATGCAGTTTAGGGGTGCTTCTCCTTAAAGGGCTGCAGATCTCCACCCACTTCCTGTGTGTTCTGGAGACAGAAGCAACAAAGAGAGGGTGGAGCAAGCTCACTCCCCATTGTCTTGTTTAGAGAAGGTTCTCCCCTTACACTCTCACTAGCCCCCTCTTTGGGCCCCCTGGAGATCCCAGCACAGAAAGGACATTAATTGGCTTTTGGGAATAGACACCAGCCATGAAGACTTTAGTTGTAGCCATATGAAGCGATAGAGACTGGTTGAAATAATAGAAATCCTTCATCAATAAGCTGATTATTCAATCCTGACAAAAGCATAAATGAAAAGTTTGATTTTTTTCTTTTTCTTTTTCATTCAAGTGACTGATTTAGAAGAGGCAGAGCTGGGGCAGAGTGACTGTGTTCTGATCAGACAGACTCAGCCTTAGGAAGCCAAGGCATAGCTCACACGTATGAGAGGCAAGGCCATCAAAAGATGGGTACAACAGAGCTGTATTTGCCTGCTGGAAGACTTGAATATGGGATGTACTTATTCTTTATATCCAAATACGGTATTTTCAGATAAATTCCTTCTAAATGAAATCAGCTTACATTTTAGTATGTCTGGCCATTCATTCGCTTAACACGCATGGATCACCTACCATGGGTCAAATAGAACACCAGGTACTGGGAGTTTAGAAAAGACTGTCCTTCCCTTGTTCTCAGGGAGCTCCATCTATGGGGAGGAGCAGATGGAAACACAGGCAGAGAACATAGTGTCATACCTGTGTTTGGGAGATGTTCGTACGAGGCACCATGGCTTCCAGAAGAGGCCATGTTTCGTGGCAGACATATGTACTGTGTCTCTGGGATGCTGTGAAATAAAGTGACTGACTGCAGGCTTGGAGGGCTGTGTAAAGTCTCATTCCAGTTTACAAGTGTGAGTTCTCATGCCCTGGAAGGTGGAGACTCAGTTGCTATGTGGTTGCTGCAGGCTAATGTGTGGAAATGGGCTAGGATCGGCTTGGCGGTGTGGAGGTTGAAGTTGCTCAACAGCTGAATGTCCATTTTCCCCCATTCTCACTGCAGGCCTTTCAATCATAAATGGAGAAATAGTCCCAATCTCACAGGGGACGCGTAATGAGGGTGTCGGCCTGACTGAATCTCTGCTGGAAGTTGCCATGGCCACAGTGAGAAGGGACGGAAAGCCATCTATCAAAATCATGAGGGGCCAAATAGGAAGGGAATGAATGGGGTGTATTACACAGTCCGTGCCTAAACTTTGGGAGTGAAGTGAATTTTGATCAGCTGAATCATTAGTTTAACAGGTTAGGAGATTTGGCTCATTAAAATAGCCCTACGAATAAAATAAAAGCATACTATTTTAAAGTAAAAAATAGAACCCAAATCAAATCAAACCAGATTTTTTTAAAAACAGAGCATCCCTAGAGGCAATGATAACCAAAATGAAAGACAATAAGAAGCAGCAGAGGATCTTACGTTTGTTTTCTCCTTTTTATAATGGAAAATTTCAAACATAATCAGTTAGAGGGCTAGTGTTGTAGATACTCAAGTACGCATCCCCTGGCTTCGACAATATCCCGAGCTCATGACTAAGCATCACCACCCCACTCCCCGCTCCACTCTATCCCTACCAGGCAGGGATTAAGATGGTAGTTCTGAATGTAAATTCAGGAGCAGGCATATCAAGTAAAGATGGTGGCGAGCAAGGAGGGATCTGTGCCAGTTGTGAGGTTGTGCCAGGTGGCACCAAGAGAAGTGGTGGCATCTCTGTCCCCATGCTTGTTTGCTCCTTGTCTGCTTCCAAGCTTTTTTGTTTCTTTCCAGTGCCTGGAGTGAGAGATTCCAGGAAGTAGGGTGCAAGTGATTTAAGTATTTTCTGCTCTAATAAAAGACCGTTGTCTGAAAGGAAGATGGGATGGAGGCAGAGAGAATGGAAAGATGGAAGGAGGAAGGTAGGACTCGGGGCGGGAGCACAGTGATCAAGTCTGCAAGTAGCCAACCGAGCCCTTGGAAGATTGGGAGAACCTACCGCACTCCCCAGCCCTCCCTCCAGCTTTCGCTCCATGCCCCAGGTGGGTGGGCTGAAAAACTGCCAATTTCCAGTAATCCTCGGTCTCTCTTGATTCCAGGTTTCTTTAAACCCTGCCACTTAGCCTCAAATACCACTACTTCCCTTTCTATACCACCTCCACCATGAGATTCCCCTGAGCCCCAGGTCTGGGTGGAGTGCCTGCCCATGACCTCCCCAGCTTCCTGCACTCAGCCCGTTGGAGCACTTCCCATACTGTTGTGTAAGCCCCTGTCAATCACTTGTCTTCCCAACAGACTGTGGACCCCATCAGGACAGGATTGTGAATGTTTTGTAGTTGTTGCCCCATGTACACCAAGTGCCCAGCATGCAGTAGATATTACATAGAATTTCTTTTTTTTTCCAACAGATTGGCACCTGAGCTAACAACTGTTGCCAATCTTCTTTGTTTTTTTCTGCTTTATCTTCCCAAACCCCCCTGCACATAGTTGTATATCTTAGTTGCAGGTCCTTCTAGTTGTGGGATGCGGGACTTAACCACTCGGCCACGGAGCCGGCCCCTACATAGAATTTCTAATGAATGCATAAAAAATAAGCTGAAAGCAGATATGTTTTCATACATATTTCATATGTAGGATACAGAGTGATGTGTATTCAAGAATAGGGGAATGACCCAGGGGCCCTTTGTGGGAATTAGACAAAAGGTGACTGTTTTCTGAGAACAAATGCCACCTCTAAGTTAGGGCACACTGTGTGTGGGCTGAATTTCAATCCTCACCGGTCCCTCAGTCAGGTATCCTTGTGCAGTGAAAAACCTGCCCAACCATGTGCCACAGACCTGGAAAGATCTTCGTACAAGTGGTTTTCAATTCTGGCTCTGTGTTAGAAAAACCTGGGTCACTCTTCAAAAATATCTCCGTTCAAGCCCGTATCTCACAGATTTAGATTGAATTGATCCCGGGACACTGGTTTGGTTTTAAAGCCCCTAGTATTGCTGCCTGGGCTGAGAATGACAGCTTCAGAGTTCCCCGCACAGACATCTCAAACCAGACTCTGTTGCAGATGTGTGTTGCATCACATAGGCGCACATCCACGTGCCGGTGGGACTCCCACTCCAGCAGAAATGCTAATGCCCACGCCAGCCACTGGCACTTCTCTATTTACTGCCAGAAGTCTTTGCCCTTATCACCCCCAGATGTCCAGGTATGCCCCCCAACCTGTCCCTCATCAAGGAGGGAGCTAGCAGGCAACCGAACCACTGCTGCAGAACTGCAGCTCAAGATGTGGGAGCAGAAGTCCTGAAATGAAGTCCTTGGCCAGCCCTTACCTGGCTGTGCAACCTTGAGAAAGTTCCTTAGCAATCCCCTGCTTCAGTTACCTTGGCTATAAAATTAAACTAATGGTACGGGACTACTTGCCAGAAATGTCATGAGATTTAATGAGCAAATAATTGTAAAGTGTTCCACAAATATAAACTGTTGAGCAATTGCTAAATAGCTTCATTGTGTAAAATTCCATAGAAATCTAGGCTGTTCATTTGGGCTTTTTTTTTTAATCACTATTTATTTGATTTATGCATACAAGACAGCATTTTCTTAAAAACCCTTTCTTAGATGGGTATTCTCTTTGATTTATTCTCTTTCACTCTGCCGGCACACAGCTTGACACATGTATAAAGGATTTGCAAGAAAAATCACTTAATGCATAGCGTTTCCTTTGTTGTGACTGTCTTATCATCAGCTGTTATAGTTGTCACTTATTCTCAGAATTGTTTGTCTAGTTTTCGCTCAGGCTTATAAATACTCACCTTGGACATGGTTTATAGACAGGGTAGGGAAAACAAATACATATGCTGGAATAGTCAACTTAGATTTATTCTTACTTAAGGGAAAAAAAGGCTTAAAGCTTTAATGTGTGCTTGATAAGCTATAATTCAGCCTGAAAGATGCAAGCGGTTTATATTTACTCTCCTGGGTATGCTCGACATTTATGGTTTCAACTCTTCTCAGTACCTCTTCAGTAGGTTATGTCTTTCCCAGAAGAATTGATCTCAAAGCACGATTTCCAAGAATGCTTTTACCAGAGGAATGGGGACGCTAACCAACTCCATACTGTAGAGGTGTGGAACACTAGGGACTCAAGAATTGGAGTGTTTGTGAAGTACCGTGAGTAGGCTTGGCTACTGATGTCCCCGAGGCTGCTTATAGTGCCAGCCCTTTGAAAATTGGTGAAGGAGAAAGTTTGCCATTGGTGCCCCCAAATCTCTTGACAGCAACCTTCACTCCTAGAACATTGCCTTTCCTCTTCCAGAAGGAAGCTGTCTGGTTTCACCAGGCAGGGGTCTTGGGTCTGCTCTCTGGAGAAAGCAGAGAGCCTGGTGTTGAAGAGGCACCTGGCGTCACCCTTCCCCAGAGAGACGGCGTGCTGTGCTTGGAGTCACAGGACTTGGCTTTTGTTCTGAGCCTGTGTTTCCTCGTCTGTAAGATTAAGGTACAAATATCCAATAGAATTGCTGTGGGGACAAATGACATCACCCCCATGAGATGTCTAGCAAACACTCTGAAGGAATTCTCCAAAGATTTGCTGAATCTGAATTATAAAACAACCAGGATCTTAATCCATAGAGAAGAGCTATGTTAGAAGTGAGAGACAGGGTAGTACATTGTAAAGGAAAAACCACAGGCTTTGGTTTCAGGAAAGCCCGATACCGGTCTCTGCCATGTGACCTTGAGTAAGTCACTTACCCTCTCCCAATCACCATTCCCTGAGCTGGAAAATGGCGATAATGGCGTCTACCTCATAGGGTTACTGGGGTTACCCTTAATCTCTGGAAAAATGGAAGGATTTGACAGAGTAGATGACAATGGTTTGCATTGCCTCATTTTTAGGAAATAACTCTTTGACATTCAATCAATGATGGATTAGAGATTTTTAAAAACCAAAGTTGTCTTTATAAACCTCAGAAACCCTGTATTGACTATACACTGAAAAGTCTCTTACTAGTTACTTTTCTGCAGTCACAAGAAATATAGATCAAATACTTTGTGCCATAAGGCTGGAGTTCTCTCAGCTAAGACATTGCACAGCCACGCTGAGCAAGGCCCGCCGAGCCACTTGCAAGCCTTTCCTCTCATTGCTTGTTAATAGGTTAAGTTTCCTTCATGATTACTAATTTCATATGACTTCACAGGATGATTACATATTTATGTATTATTTATTATGCAAATCTAGCATTATACATTATTTAAAGCCATATTAAAAGCATGTATTATTTATGATGGAACTGTATTAATATATATTATTTCAAGTAACTTTGGCTAGGGTTTTTTGTTCCTGTGGATCACGGGCATTGGAAGTTAGTATTCCACTCAAGAATCAATGCAGCTCTCCTTCCAGGGACATTACCGTCTAGTTCCCCATCAGCGCAACTTCGACACAGCCGTTGTGTATTAAATGACTCTAACATTAAGGGGCAGAGCCTACAGGGCTCTCTGATGGCCCGCAGTCAGGCTAGACAGTGCCACTCCCTTGAAAAATTGTGAAGTAGGTGGTTTGCCATTGGGAGCCCACCTTCTCTGATCGCAACCTCCATTCCCAGATGTCATTTTTCCTATTCTGGAAGACAATGATCAGGGAAATCTGAGAAACTGAGCCATAGTAAAAGTAGATATCAGTTAAAATATATTTGGCTGCGTGTCACAGAAAGTCTGAAAAACAGTGTCTTAAATATTAGGAATATACATTATCTCACTTAGCAGGAAGTCCAAAGGTAGGTGAGCCCAGGGAAGGTTCTGTGGTTCAATGTGGGGCTCAGCCTCCCTAGGATTCTCCAGTTCTTTCTTTCTGTGTTTGACAATATTACTGTAATTATTGCCACATAGATGCAAACTGGTTGACAGATTTAAGCATCAAATCCTCTCTCACAATCTCCAAAGAATGGAATGCAGGGGGGCAGATGAGGGGCTTTGCTCCACGTTTCATTCGGGAGAAAATCTTTTCCAGAAATTCCCCAGTAGACTGGGTCACATGCCCACAACTTCACTGATAAAGAGTACTAGAGCTGCTTTTTTTTTCATGGCAAAGAACAAACTACTGCATTCCCTGAGGCTTGGAACATTCATACCCAGACAAAATTGAGGCTGTGTTAGCAAGGAAAAGGGATAGTAGGCATTAGGTGGGTAGCCATAAATATCTGATATGAGGTGCCAGGAGTTTAATGGGTCACTCTCTATGATAAAATTTACATTTAAAAGAGGACTGGGATTTTTAAAAGGACCTATAAGGAATTTTGTTTTGCTACCAAGAGGGAGTAAGAGGGACTAGATGTACTTTCCCATCTGAAAAAGAAAAAACCCTGAAAAACCAGAAGAAATAAGTGAAACAAGGATTTTCAAGACATTGCACATCAGTGACCAAAGGATGGTGATGGGTGAGAGACAAGAAAGAAACGAGGTGAGACCTAGAAGAATGCCGAGGGAAGACTGACCATGCCAAGCAGACCCATGAAAGATGTAAAGAAGGTATAAATAGCACTTCCAAAGCATCTGAAATGAAAATACACTGGATGAGATCAGTGACACACTGGAGTCCCTGACAGAGTGAGGGAGATACAGAAAAAATATTTGAAGGTACAATGGCCAAAACATTTCCAAATCTGATGAACACTATAAACCCACGGATACAAGAAGCTCAAGAACTCCTAAGCACAAAAAACATAAAGAAAACTACTCCAAGACACATAATCAAATTGCTTAAAACTAGCGAGAGAAAATCTTAAAGGCAGCCAGAGAAAACAGACAGGTACAGAGGAGCAAAGGCAGGCACGACGTCAGCTTTCTCACTGGAAGCAATGCAAGCAGAAAGACAAGGAATCAGCATTTTCAATGCACTGAAAGAAAACACTCTACAACTTTAAGACTTGAATTCATAACTCAGCAAAGATATTTTTCAATAATGAAGGCAAAATAAAAACTTTTTTGGACATACAAAAGCTTAAATAGGGGCTGGCCCCGTGACTGAGCGGTTGAGTTCACACGCTCTGCTTCAGCGGCCCAGGGTTTCACTGGTTCAGACGCTCAGCGCAGACATGGCACTGCTCATCAGGCCATGCTCATGCAGTATCTCACATAGCACAACTAGAAGGACCCACAACTAAAAATACACAACTATGTACCGGGGGGCTTCGGGGAGAAAAAAGAAAAATAAAATCTTTAGAAAAAAAAAAAGCTTAAATAATTCGTCACCATCTGACCTACATTATAAGAAATATTAAAGAAAATTCTTAAGGCAGAAGTAAAATGATATTAGAAAGGAATTTGAAATTGAGAGGCTCAGGACATGGCAACTAGATGGGTAAAGAGAGACTTTTTTATATTATTTAAATTTCTTGAAACCAAGATCGACTGCTTAAACAAAAATAATAACAATGTAGTGTGCAATTTATAACATATGTAGAAGTTAAATATCTACCAACAATAGTACAATGGCCTGGAGGGGAGAAACGGAAGCGTAACACTGAAAGATTTTTATACCTTACTATAAGAGCACTATACCTATATGCTATCTTATAAAAATACTATTCCTGGAGTGGTATACTATCACTTGAAGGCAGACTGTGATAACTTAAAGATATGCACAATAAGCCCCTCATACCATGTGATGGGGAGACCAAAAAGTCACTTGGTTGCACTTGGTTAAATTGGACCCCTTCCACCCTAGGAGGGGCAGCTATTTATCCGGCTGAAACTGGCACATATTCCGAGTATGGATTTGCCTTGTAGAGTTTTTAATCCACCATCACGGGATTGCACACAATATCACGTTAGACCATGGGACCCACTTTCCTAAAAAGGAGGTGCAGCAGTATGCACATGACCCTAGGATTTACTAGTTTATCGTATTCCTCACCTTCCGGAAGCTGCTGGGCTTCTGAACAATCTTTTGACAGGGCAGCTGAGGTGCCATCTTGGAGAAGATACCCCAACAGAGTGGGATGTCATCCTTCAGGATGCAATATATACCCTAAGTCAACGACATAATATGGTCCCCAAGAACTGTATTCAATAACTAGCTATGGGATGCAGCCCCAATCTCTTTCCTCAGTCGTTCAAACGTAAAGGGCCATCTCAGCTCCAGCATTACCTGAAGAATTGTCTGAGAGTGTTGCAACTGCATCACAGTTCAACTTCTCACTCTGCTGGATCCTACTTCCCTCATCCCTCACAGGTGTTAATCCCAAGGGCCCTGCCCAATAAACCTCCTGCATGCAAATCAAAGAGACTCTAAGCCTGTTTTCTAGGGAATCTAATATATGACCCCACTCTGCTCACACTGTCACGTACAGAGCCAAAGGTGCAGAGGCTGACAAGAGGTACACTTGACATGAAAAGGGAACTGCTAATAGAAGTCTTTACAGTACCACATCAGCCTGTGGCGGAGAGAACTTGGAGTAGCTTTTAGGCCAGCCCTTCCAAACACTTGAAAGGCTAGTCTTAGTCCCAGCAGAAATGTACAAGTGGGCATCATATTTTGAAAATGGATGGGAGAGTTCTTAGAATTTCCTAGAGTATTGGCACAATCCCCAAGCAAAATGTCTTCAGCAAATGTGAGCCCAAGCCTCTCTGATAACAAAGCCCGAAGACGTTGGAGGCAGATAAAATGGCAGATTTATATTTATATAAAACATAAAAGAGCAGGTAAAAGGGAAACATCCTTAATTAATTTAAAAAATTCATCTAGATTGGTCTTCTAAGACATTCCCAAGGAATCAATTTTAAACTCAGTCTCCCAATACATGGATGAACACATCTACCCAATACCAAACCTGGGGCAAAACTCTGAAGCCCCCCCCCCTCCCCTGACCACTGTCACTCCTTGCTTGTCTTTACTGTGACAAAGTGTCCAAAATCCAGATGACCTGAGATAATCTGGACAACTATCTGGAGGAGTAAAACTTTTGTGGAATGCCAATTCTCTCTTCCAACTTTCCACTATCCCCTGCTTATTTACTCTACATGTGTATTATCCAGTTCTCTTTGTACCCTGGGTTTCAAGTCTTTTTAAAATTTTTTTTTTAATTTTTAATTTAGATTTACAGAAAAGTTGCAAAGATAGAACAGGGTGTTCCTGTCTACTCTTTGGCTGGCTTTCCCTAATGTTAACATCTTACATAACCATGGCACATTGTCAAAACTAAGAAATTAATATTAGTATGATACTATTGACTAAGCTACACAGTTTATTTAGATTTCACCAGTTCTTCCACTAATGTCATTTTTCTGTTCCAGAATCCAGTCCAGGATCCCACATTACATTTAGTCATGTTTCCTTAGTCTCCTCCAATCTGTGACAGTTTCTCATTCTTTTCTCATTTTTCATGACCTTACAGTTTAAAGACTACTCTTTAACGATTTTGTAGAAGGTCCTTCAATTTGTGTTTATCCTATGTTTTCTCATGATTAGATAGCGTTATGGGTGTGAGGGAAGAATACCACAAAGGGGAAGTATCCTTCTTGTCTCACCATTTCAGAGGGTTCATGATATCAACAAAATTTATCACGGCTGACGTTAACTGGATTTTCCACTCCTTACTCTTTTTCCTTTCCGTAGCCAATTTTTTTTGAAGGGAACCACTAAATCCAGCCCACATTCTGGGGCAGGGGAGTTAAGCTCCATCTCCTGGAGAGGAGAATATACATATATTATCTGGAGTTCTGTAAGATTTGTTTCTTCTCCCTATTTATTCATTCAATAATTTACTTACATCAGTATGGACTTAACATATTTATTTTATTCTTTGTATTATAATCCTTTTGAAGAAGTATTTTGTTGCTCTGATTGATCCAGCTTTGCCCACTGGGACCCCTTTCAGATTGGCTCCCGGGTCATTTTGACATGCAAATACCACTCTTTTTTTGGAGCACTTCCTTGATTTCTGGCAATATAAGATGCGCCTGGCTCATCTTGTATTTTCTTTTCCCCATCTCTAAGATTAGCCATTTCTGCATGCAGGCCTGCTTGTTTTATTGGAGAATGGTTGTTAAAAACCAAGATCTGGGTACTGAATGTGCTTGTTGCTACCGTGCTATTACTGCTTCTAGGCTCTCTCAGTGGTCAAATCTATGAAATATATATAATAACCCACATATACACACATAACTGTTCTGTATATATCAATCTGTATACATATTAAAATAAACGAGTTCATGCTGACATCTCTGTCTCTAATCCAGTACCCCAGAGTTTTTCTAGCTGTCCCCCTGTTTATTTGTAACTTTTTTTTTCTGACTGTGAGAACCTGGCTCCTATTATCTATAATTTATCTACTTATTTGTTCAACTCTAGTGTACACGCAAAGTAGTTTCGGAATTTCTAGCTTACATTCCTGTAAGAGACAAATTTGCCAGCTAGGATACAGTAAGCATATGCACTTCTTTTTGTCTTCAGCCTTGCAGTATCCAGTCAAAATGCCATTTTCCAGAGTTACTTACGTCAGCTCCTTTCCCCCACTCCCTTCAGTAAGGTTATATCATGCATTTATGATACGTCTAGATTCATTTGCCACAATCTGCATTCCATCTCGAGATTCTCTGACATTCTGGTTGATTTTTTAGATTTTGCATAATGTATTCTTTGTGGTGTGTAAATCTATGGGTTTTGGCAAATTCATACAGTCAGCACTGCAGTACCATACAGAAAGTTCCATTACCCTAAAACGTTTCTCTCTGTGGCACCCTGTAGTCAACCACTCCTTCCTCTCTCAGCCTCTGGCAACCACTGGTCTGTTTTCTTGCCCTATAGCTAACCTTTTACAGAATATCACATAAACAAAAATTTATGACATGTAAGGTCTAGATTTGGGGTCTAACTTTTTTCCCTTAGTGAAAAGTATTTAAGATTTATCGATGTTGTTGCATAAATCAACAGCTCACTCCTTTCGTTGCTGAAAAGTATTCCATCATGTGATTGTAGCACAGATGGTTTATCCATTCACCTAGTGAAGGGCATCTTGCTCGTTTCCAGATTTTTGTCAGTTATGAATAAATTTCTACAAAAGTGAGGTACCACTTTTTGTGATGTGAACTTAAGTTTTCAATTCACTTGGATAAATATTTAGGGTTATTGGGTTGTGCTATAAGTGTGTGTTTAACTTTATAAGAAACTGCCGACTGTTTGTGGAAGTAGCTGTACCATTTTGCATTCCCACCAGCAATGTGTGAGAGTTCTAGTTGCTCCACAGTCACGTTAGCACTTGGTATTATCAGGTTTTTTTATTTTTATTTTTTTAAGCAATTGCCATAGATGTACAGTGGTATCTTGCAGTGGTTTTAATTTGTGTTTCCCTAGTGACTTAGTAATTTTTAACATTGGTCTTTGCTTGATTTTTTAAACTTTATTGACATCAGTTTTGGGGAAAATAAACTTTAGGTGAAAAGAAAGTATGAGGTTGTGGGACAGAGAGCAAAGGAGAGGCTTGAGAGATGCTGCTCAAGAGTAGAAGGGATGCTGTACTGTAATTGGAAGACTTAGATCTGAATCCCGGATCCACCACTGTGCAGTCTTGCAATAGTCACTGAACTTCAGGACCTCAGTTTTCTCATAAATAAAATGGAGATAAGTTGTGAAAATTGGACAAACGTCTGTGAACATGATTTGTGAGTTACATGGTGGAGGGAGACAGGAAATGCCCCTCTAGTCTCTCCTCCTTTAGCCACTCACCCTTGGAGTGCATTCTATAGCCCTCCACTTCATTCTCATCCAGTGTCCTCAGGCAGGCCCTGGGGCTCCAAGATGTCACCATCCCACATGCATTGCCTCACTAACCTTCCTTTTTCCTAATCTTCACCTCATTTATCATAATTTATCTTTTCTTTGGGCAGAAGAATGTTGGGAGAGGGAAAGGCCATGGGTGGTAATGGCAAACGCAGGACTGCATTGTGATAAGAGCATAATAGTTAGACCCACAAGAGCTCCAGCCCTGCCACTAAACGCCTGCACGTCATTTCACCTTTCTAATCATCTGTTTCTTCATACATAAAATGGGCTCAAGAGCCATGATGAGGATCAGATGGATACATAAATAATCGATGTTCATAGACCTCATTAAGAGTGTGTTATAAATAATCAGGTTTTGCAGTTTTGCAGTTTTCCATGGCCCATAAGTTCCACCCACAAGACCATGGTCTTCAATGTCCACTCATCTCCAAGTGTCCCCCATTATTCCTGGAGTCTCTGAAGCATCACATATTTGCTCAAGGCCAGTCCTTTCTTGTCTTCCCTTCACGTACCCCATTGACATCTGCTGCCTCTCTGAGAACACCGCTTTCTCACTAGGCTAGAAGTTACCTCCCTGGGCTATTAAAGCCATCAAACTCTTGAGGTGCCAAAGAATGCTACAATTCCTTTCCCTGTGGCTGGGTCACTGCAGTGGTGCCATATTCCACGAACAGATGGGCGAATGGGCTGATTGCCATCCTCCTCCACGTTTCTGTGCCGTAGAAAGTCATTTGCACCCCAAAGAGCATTGCTTGGGCTCCCAGTCTCAGCCTCTCAGAAAAGTAGCTCTTTCAGTGACTTCTCTTAGCCTGTCTCCTCCATCAGGGGCTGAAAGGCCAGTTTGTGGGGCTGGGCTAAGGACAGGTCACAGCCTCTCTGACCTATGGATGGTCCCCTACCTGCTTCCCAGAGCCTTTGATACTAAATACTTCCTCCGGAGAGGCTCTTTCTTGTCATGCAAATCACCAAAGGAAATAGTTGAAGAGCCGGACAATAACGGTGGGGTTTTTCTAGAACCACCCATACAATTTCAGCTGAGGTTTGGCTCAACTGGGACCATCCCACAAAAATTAATGTAATAAAAGCATTGTATAAATCTTAAAGTGCTATAATAATAAGGTGTTTATTATCATTATACATATATAGCATCCATGCCACTGTGTGAGCTCCCTTCAGGGAGCTAGAATATCGGCACCGTGGAGTCAAAGTGCTGGGAACGCCAGGGCCTGTGCAGGAGCCTCGAATCACACCCCACAAATGTCCCTTGCCCAGTACAATTTCCTGCAAAGGCTGGCCCTGATGCTTCCTCTCTGAGCAACAACCCTCTGTTTCTGAACTCACAACTCGATTCCTGCTGGAGGCAATGTTGAGCTGGTAGATCAGAGGCAACTAGCCAGACGCAGAGCGGCTGGCAGCCAGGTTCTTTACAAACTCTTTGAAAATGCGTTTTAAATAATGGAGGCAAGCAAAAGAGACGAACTGGCCTCCCGGCCCTCCCGCAGCCCTGGGGGAGGCCTCCGTGGCTCACTCCCCAGGAATGCAGAGCTCCACTGACAGCACGCCTGTGCTGGAGAAGGTGTGGAGGACGACCCGCCCAATATTGATTTCTGAGACAGAGTCAGGAACGAATGACAGAATCTGCTCGACTGCGGTCTCTGGAGGCTACCGGCAGAAATGTAGGACAACGGTTAAAGCATTTGCCAAAATATTCTCCCTCTCTTGTCCTCCCCAACTTCAGTCTCTGGTTTCAGCTTTGCTGGTGAACACTTTGGCCTAACACAGAGGCTTACAGACTAAAAACCGGGCAGCTCAGCCAAGGGCCCGCGGTGCAGGACTCCGTCAGGCAGGAGTTGGCACAAGGGGCTGCTGTGAAGGGTCAGCTCAGCCGCCCCAAGCATTGCTTTGATGCTTAGGGTCTTTGTGGAAAGGACCTGTGAGGAAACACCTGCTTGGGCTTGTCTGATGGGTGGGAGGAGAGGAAGAACAGGTAGTGTGGTTCCTCTTCAGAAAGCAAAGCATCAAGCTACAGCACAACCCTCTCAGCTGCTCTTCTCTCTGCTGCTGAAACCAAGGACCTTTCTAAGACCGTCTCCAGTCCCTGTAGGCAGCTGCGGTCCTGACCCATTGCCTCCATTAGAAAATTGAACTCCTCTCCTCTCCTCACCTGCTCCCCCTCTCATTTAAAGGAGCTGAATGTGTCACCGGCTATGCCCCCTGCCCAGCCACTGGGGGTCCCCATCAGGGAGGCTGGATCCACAGGATGGGTCTAAGAGAAGTTGTCCACTCATTGTCCACTGCACAGCTGATCTTCATGGTGGCCTGCTTGTTCTCACCTTACAAGGGCTCTGAGAGTTTTCTGGTGGGGGTTGAGGGCAGCCCTGGGTCCAGAAGCCACTAATGGGGCTTCTACCTTGTAGGCAGGACAACAAGAGGATGAGGGGTGGGACTTCCTTGCCTCACTGCTGTGGCAGAGGCCACTGAGAAAGCTCTTGCCCCAGAGGAGTGAGCAGACGCCCCTTCTGGAAAAGATGGCCCTGCTCTGAGGTTCTCCATCATTTCTCCACGGAGGATGCACAGGACCACACTTTCAGCAGCTTAGGTGCAACTGCCCCACACAGCTGAAATGCCCCCACTTTCCCTCCCACTCAGGAAAGCAGACTGTTGTGTAAGAGAATGACAGCTACGTTATTTTAGGTTTAACTTTGAATCCGCTCTCATGTATTTAAACTCAATTATTTTCCAACTTTGGCATTTATTTGCTGCAAATAATTTGCAAAACAACTTCTAAGAGTGAGTTATAAGAGCATGACTAAGAATACTATCGTAGAAAGTAAGTGACATGGGGGTGTGAGAAGGAGAGTCGTGTGTGTAAAAAGACTGTAAAAAAGAATTTTTCTACTTTTCTTTCCTTTCTACCCTCACCCGTAATCTTTATTCTGGATCTGCCTCTCCAGAAATGTAGAAAGGCCAGGAAAAGGACCAAGAGGAATCTCTGTTTTCAACTTGGAAAATACAAATACAGGATACTTAGAAGGCTAGAAATAAGGTGTGAAGAAAGCAGTGAGTCCTAAGTGTGTCACTTAACTGAATATTATGTGACATAACCCACCTGCATAATATTTTTAGAATCTTTGGAGAGAATGAAGAAAGAGCTGTTAGCATCTTTTTTAAAAAGTTTCACAACGGATTATCTGGTATCTTCCCACACAGTCACAGCAATGGTTTCACTAAGCTCTACCTAGAGAAGATGTTTCCTTAAACTCAGCAGGCAGTATCCCTTTGTGAGGTCTGAATGTATACGACATGGGTTTTGAAACTTCAAACATCACACAAAGAATGCAAATTATTTAAATGGTCTTGCTATTTGGTGGCAGAATGACTCAGACCCAAATCAGAAAATAGTCAAGCAGAAAAATCCAGAAGGGTCTGAAAGGAGTGGTGGAAGAGATCTGGTTGCTAATCATCCCTAATTCACCTCCTACTCCTTTGGAGCAAAAAAGAGTCTAAAGTTCTAATAGTACTGTGAATGAAAAAAATTCTGGAAACAAAATTAGCATGACTCAGAGGAGAGCAATCTGGAAGACTGGGCTTGCCTGGCACATACCCCAGGCTGACCCCATTAACAGCGGGAGAGAGAGGAAGCTGCCCGTGTGCCTCCCAGTGATGGAGGTATGGGTGGAGCAAGATCAACAGACAGGAAGCCCCACAGACAAGCAGAAAGAGTTATGACCGACACAGGAGGGGCCAGGCCTGGGTGTAGAACTGGAGGCTGATTTGAAGCAGGGGATGGCCTAAAGTCAAGGGGGCAACCAGCCCTGTGGCACAGGTACCAGAGGCTGAAAGACAGGAGTCATAGAGTAAGCAGAGTTAGAGACTTTGCTATATTTATACACATACACACACTCATACATGCACACACTCACATGCATGCACACACCGTGAGCTCCCTGAGAACAAGAATGTCTTTTACTCCCTCTGTATCCCCAGCACCTTACAACAGTGTCAGCCAATAGCAGGTTTCCAATAAGTGCTTTTGAAATTGAAAATGAAGAAGTGAGCTGGGCCATACGGGCAGTGGCCTGGGAAGGTACTGATGCAGATGCCAAGTCGGGCACAACGGTCGGTCAGTCTGAGCTGGCTGTTGGGGATAAGATAGGAATCAGAGGGAATAGAAGTGTTGCAGGCAGCAGCAGGGTTAGAAATGCTGGCGGCTGGTCCAGGCAGCTGAGATGTGGCTCTGGCAACAAGGAGCTCTCACTTCTGAAGCTGTCTTCAGCAAGAGGAACATAGCACAGCACTGAAGAATGCAGGGCTGGCGTCAGGGTCCCTGGGCTCATGTCTCTGCCTGCTGCTTACTAACTAAGAGACTGTGGATCACTTATTGATCCTCTTGATACTCAATTCCTTATCTGTAAAATGAGAACAATAACAGTACTTAGCACAAACAGTTTTTGGGGGACTAAATGAGTTATTATGCATTAAGTGTTTAGAGCAGTGCCTGGAATATAGTGAGTGCTCAATAGATATTAGTGATTACTAGTATTAATTATCATTCTCCTCTGAAGTATCTGTCCTTCACTGCTACTTGCATAGTTCAAGTCCTCACCTTTTTTTGCATGGACCGTTGCAGTAGTCTTGCTGACTCTCTGTCCTTAGTCTCAGTCTTATCCAGACAGAAATGATCTTTCTAAAGTGCAAATCTAATCAGACTGTCTCACTCGCCTGCCTAATATCCTTCAAGATTTCCTTTTGCCCTCAAGATCCTTTGGGTTTCCTTTCCCAAAAAGGATAGGAGAGCTCCTTGGAGAAATAGCTGACTCTAGGACTGGGGCAGGAAATATATAAAAAGAACCTGGAACATTTTGTAGTGCCAGAAAGTAAGGAAGCGCTCAAACAAACAAACAAAAAACCCTACAATGATGGAGGCATGTCAAAGGGACACAGGAACCAACTCAAAAGAGCTCCCAATGGCCAAAGCTGGAACAATTTGAACAACAAAATAAACAAAATAGCATTGGATTATAACTTAAAGTATAAAATAAATATCCACGAGACCATATTAATGTAAGTAAAAGATTGAATAAATAAATAAGTGGTAGAGAAGAGACAAATTTCCCCTGCAGAAGAATTCCAAATAAATCATGTAGCTACTCCACCCTCGAGGAGAGCTCCGTCACTGTGGGCTGAGCATTGTGACTTCCTTCCAAACCGGATAGCATGGTCACAGGAGAAAAAGACTTCATGGTGGAGAAACCTGAGAAACGCTGTCTTGGCCAGGTGATCAAGGTCAACCTCAACACTGTCACTCATAAGTGAGAAATTTCCTGTGTTAATAGTATGTACATTTGATATGATGTGATGAGAATGAATTTTCCTCCCCAAACTCATAACTCCAGGCTAATCAGGAGAAAAACATCAGACAAACCCAATAGAGGGATGTTCTACAAAACACCTCATCAGTACTCCTCAAAGCTGTCAAGGTCATCAAAAACAAGAAAGCCTAAGAAACTGTCAGAGCCAAGAGGAGCTTAAGGTGACATAACAACTCCTGGAACAGAAAAAGAAGATTAGGTGAAAACTAAGGAAATCTGAATCAAGTGTTGACTTTCGTTAAAAACAATATTTCAATATTGGCTGGTCATTTGTGACATACATACCCTACTAATGTAAGACGTTAATAATAGGAGAAACCGGGTGTGGGATTGTACTTGGGAACTCTATACAATTTTCACAATTTTTCTATAAATCTAAAACTATTCTAAAAATTAAAATTCGTTAAAATGATAGAAAAAAGATAGGAGAGAATTAAAAGACGAACTTTCCCTTTTTCAGGATTCTGATAGTCTCAGTTACCGTTCCACCAAGCTCATTCCCGAATCAGCAGCAACATCGCCACTACCCATAGGCACACTCAGACTCTGAGTTCTTCAGAGAGATGACAACAGCGGTGACCCCACTTTCTCCATTTAGAATACAGGAGTCACCCTCATTTGTCGTCTCATCATACGTAGGCCGCAGGGCATAGAACTGAGGGAAAACTTGGGCTCTGGAAGGAGGCCAGCTGGCTCTGCCATGAACTGGACAAATTTCTGACCCTCTCTGAACCCATTTCCTCACCTATAAAATGATAAAATAATAATACTTAGCACATAGAGTTGTTGAGATAATATAATGAGATAATGCATAAAAATGCTTAACACAGTGCATGGCAGGTAATGACTATGAAGCGTTACCATCTTATTCTTCCCAGACTCTGCCAGTAGAGCCCAGTGTGTAGACTCTACATGCAGGACAAACAGAAATAGAGCCTGCTCTCTAGCAGTTTCTTATCAGACTGAAGCGGGCTGATATAGTGGGAGTTAGAATACACATCAGGCAGTGAATTGTCTGAGAGACTTGGCCAGAACTAGTCGAGGAGCTCACGCTGCCATGTAGTGAAATGCTTTCAGAGGCTGTACCTTTGGAAGGGAGGCCATGTTGAGGCCTAACATTTACCCTGAGGCAACCCACTTGGCCATTCTCTGGATTGATTTCCACGGGATCAGGAAGCTCTGTTTTAATATGTTCCAGCTAGTTTTCAGCCTACAGAATGATTACAATCAGATCGAAACCAGTTTGAGCAGAATTTGCCAGTAAAATGTCATGAGACTGAGAGCCAATTCTTTATTACTTCAATAATTCTAAACATACAACAACTACAGTTTACCACAACCAATTGTGTTTTTGTAATTTTAACACAAATAACGATTGAGCGTGTCTGGGATGATGTGTTCTCAGCATTTTGCGCTCACCCTGCCTATTGAGCATAATTCTATCCTCCCCACTGGGGTTTACCAAGGTTCTCCTTTATAACTGTTTAGCTATCTGACCAGATGGAGATGCCAGTGGAAGAGGTGTTGTTGCTGGCATCTCTGTCCTTCCTTTCTGAGGAACAGCAGAGCAATTCCCTGTCTCCATCCAACTGTGTAATTTCCCGGCAGAGCGGAGAAGCTCCTGGAATGCCAGGTCTTGAGGCTGAGTTCCCTGCGTGGCAGGCCCCTACTTGTGCTCCTGTGCCCTTAAGCCAGACTCTCAGTAAGGTAGGGAACACAAGATTCCTTCTGGATCATCAGGCAAAGGCCAAGCCATCTTGTAGGATGCTGTGCAAACCTGCTTTCTTCTAGAATTTTGGCACATTCTTCTTTCTTTATAATTGAAAATTCCACGTTCAGTAAGCACATTAGCCAATTCCTTTTAATATGATATCAGTCAATCTCTATGCATTTGCTGTGAATCCGATGTGTCTATCATCACAGTAAAAGCTTTGTATTATCCTCAGAAGCCGGTCATTTATAATACATGTTTTGTGTTTTCTTGTAACGTTGTCTTTCCTGTTTTAGGTGCCTCGCAATTTTCACAACAGTTTCAACATTTTATATTTTAAGGTTTTCTTTGTTTCTCTTTCATTTTATTTCCTTCACAATATAGTTAGCTCTGTGTTCATGCAGGGGAAGTAAAGTTAATGAATTAAACAGTTATCTGATAAATTCAATTAAAGCACAATAACAGCTTGGGTCCTTCTGGCTAGATGGAAGTTTCTAGTAACAATTTCCCATCCACGCCACTTCATTATAAATAGTTGATTAATTCTCTTCTCAATCATTAGGGGAAAGGTAGATAATGATTATTGAATACTTATTATGTGTCAGTCACTCTGTTAAGTTCTTTACAGGCATCATTTCACTAGGAGTAGAGAGAGATTAGTTATAGTCATCACAAATTTGCAATTTCTTTGGTTTTCAGGCAGTTGAATTTCACATTTCCCTGAATACGTTCAGGATAATGCACAAGGACAGAATCGCTGCTTGGTGCACTAGTACATGGCCTTCATGAGGGCAGTAATCTCCTCCTGAACCTCGCATCTTGACGTATTTAGCTCCTCCGTGAGAGGGGTTGAATGGAATGTATAATCTCGCTTTTCAATCTCTACATCTACTCGTCTCTATGTACAACATGTAAAAATATCTTGTGAAAAAAAGCTAAGTTGATACTAAAAATGTATTCAAAAGTATATAAGTATTTTGGAATGATTTCTGACATTTAGATCTGTCTTTGTCCAATATTTGGATGTCTTGATAAGAAAACAAGAACTAAATCAATATTTGAGTGACTTAAAGGATCAGGTGACAGGTTAACTCACTTTAAATGCTATTTTGGCTTCAGAAAACTCCAACTGCAAAAGTGAACATTAAATGCCAGCAAAGGCCCCTCCTGCACGTGTGCACAATCAACTCCAGTTTCCCCTGCAAAGTCGGTCACACTTGCTGGCTGCACATGATGGGCTCAGGCCACAGTACTTCACATGGAGGGGAGAAGATGAAGCTTTGCTCGTTCAACCAAAGAGGGTTTACTGAAAATCCATTGCAGGTGTACCTGCAGAGTATGATCTGGAAAATACAAAGGATTAATAAGACAAGGTCCTGCTCTTCTTGGAGAGACAAGACTAGCATGGCTAAAATAAATATAAAAGAATGCAAAGGTAGGATCCAATTCAATTTAATAAAATTTTTCCTTTATATACGTCTGATTGAAAACTATTAGAAACTTAATTCAACAAATACTTTTTGAGCATTGACTATGTACAGCGCTTAGGAAGGCCTGTCCTGTTCATCACTGAACCTTTGTTCCTACAAAATGCCTGACAGTTAGCAGGTAAACAATACACTGTGAATGAATAATGGACTTTACTGTATAGAAAAGCTTACAAGGGAGTAGAGTGGTAAGACAAATATATAAAGAACTGTAGGGGCCAGCCCAGTGGCACAGCAGTTAAGTGCACACGTTCCGCTTCAGCGGCCTGGGGTTCACCAGTTCAGATCTCGGGTGAGGACATGGCACCACTTGGCAAGCCATGCTGTGGTAGGCGTCCCACATATAAAGCAGATGGGCACAGATGTTAACTCAGGGCCAGTCTTCCTCAGCAAAAAGAGGAGGATTGGTGGCAGATGTTAGCTCAGGGCTAAGCTTCCTCAAAAGAAAAAAAAAGAAAATGATCACAATGCAGTGTTACGAAAGTTCATAAGTGAAGGTACTAAGTAGAAAATTTGGAATACAGGTCCAGTGACAGATAATATAATTTGAGTGAATTTTAGGGGTGTGGTCGAGGGTAAAGCTGTAAAGGTGAGTTGTGGCATGTAGTGAAGGCCTTCTTAGGCGATGGAGCCACAATGGGATTTTAAAAAACAGAACAACATAACTGAGCTATCTGATGTTAAGAACAAGCTGGAAAGTTGTGTCAAGCAGATTGAAATGGGAAGAAAATAGAGGTAAGAAGATGGTTAAGAAGGATCTGTTACAATTGTACAGACAGTAGGAAATAAAGGGTGTAATTAGAATGGACAGTAGGATGGGAAAAGAAGTAATTTTTCAAATATGTAACAAAAGTAAGCACTTTGTTCTAGAAGTTGCTGGTCAAAACCAGGTTATAGGTTTTGCCTACTGAACATATATGGTGTATTAGTCTAAGGGAGATGGAGGATAAATCTAAACTTGAGGCTGAGAAGAAGGTGATTCCTTCAAATATAATGTGGAACAGGGGAGGGGTAGAGGAGGAAATGCGGTCTTTCCGTTTTCTGTTGAAGATTAGAAATTTATAGTAATTTAGTGAAAGGAGGTTTCATTCTGAGTTGGAGAAGCCAGAGATGGCGAGGATTTAGGACATGAGTTCGGCTGGATAGAAAGACAAGACAAGAACGTTATTGTTCAGAACAGTGAAGATCAACAGGCAAGTTAATCAGCTCTGTTTATATATCTGTTATTAACAGTAATTATTTAATCTGACACCACTTGAGTGTATTGAAGCAATTATTTACATGTTAGGTCTACACAATGCCAAACACTGAAATACGTTGTAATAACCCAAGGAGTTACAAGGGTTTTGTTTGTTTATTTTGTTTTGTTTTGACTCAGGAGTGTGAGATCATGTGGTAACGGCTTCAGCATTTGGCTTGTTTTTCATATTAGGGTTTTCAATCTCTGAGAAGATCCATCCAAGCGAGAGAGAATATTAATGCCACCAATTTAGCCAGGATCGCACATGGAGACCATCAATTACACAAGGAGATGTGTTTTTGGAAAAGGTTATTTTCCAAGTGAAGTTTCTGTTTAAGTCTATCAGGAAAATTAAGATATCCTACAAAACAAAAGTAGACAAAATATCATTTTGTTCATTTTGGATGTGACTTACCAAAATTCTAGATTATTTCTCGTGAGGAGGGGCATCTTTATAAAGTGAGAGAAATGAATGAGACAAGAATAAAATAAAACAGCAGCGAATCCTCTGTTTCACTCTGACATTGATAAACGGCCAATTCTGAGAAAAATTAAAACTGTTTTCTAACAACAAGATCAATTTTGGCAACAAATCATAGAAGTTAGCAGTAGCAACATGTCATGGCTGATTTTAAAATTGTATTTTGTTTAATGCTATAGATTAAATTTTACTGTTTTGATCACAGAGCACTTTGAGGATCTGATGAAAGCTTTGTACATTGTCCTCAGGAGAACATGCAACTTTAAACAAACACAGAGTGTTGCATAAATGGATAAAGTGAACATCCCTTGCTATAAGAACTTATTCCACTCCTGAAGGTAGCAACTTAAACAAAGCTTTTCTTTCCCATTGTTGGAGGAGTGTAAATATGGCTCCTCAGAATATATCAATCCAATGTTATTTGGTCCTCAGTTAAGTTTGACATTATGATAATTCTTCTAATCCTACATATTCTTTAAAGAAATTTGCATTCTTTGCAAAAGCTATTTGTGTGCCTGAGATGAGAGGTAAATCTCTGTCTAATGATCCAGACATAAAACAGGACCAAACTCAATCGGCCAGGGTTCCACTGGGAGCAGGCAGCGGGCCTGGCCCTGGAGCTGATGTTCCTGAACTGTGCTGAGCTGCCCTGAGGGGGTGAAGCAAACTCTTGGGGGCACCGCAAGATATCTTAGATATTTTTATGTGTGTGTGAGGAAGATGGGCCCTGAGCTAACATCTGAGCCCATCTTCCTCTACTTTATATAAGATGCCGCCTCAACACGGCTTGACAAGCAGTGCTGGGTCTGCGCCCAGAATCTCCAAACCCGCAAACCCCGGGCAGCTGAAGGGGAGTGCACGAACTTAACCACTACGCCACCAGCTGGCCCCAAGATATCTTATATTTTTGAGCAAAATACAGTGACGTGTCAGACAGCATGAGAACCACCAGCCCAAGGTGGTTCACAGTTTCAGTGTTAGATTGCATTACATCCTTCTCAGTGACGTCGGATCTTCGTGAAGCTGAGTTTGGGCAGCTGTTGTGATAAAAAGCAAGTACTGCATGAAAATCAATGTGGAGCAGGAAATGACGATGGTGACTTCTAATCGGGTTCTAAGATTTAAGAAATTGTGCAATGCCCAACAACCACATAGATCCCATTATTAAGTAACAGTGGTTATTTAAGAATAAAATAAAATATTATTTTTCCCTTCAATTTATATGAATTATTTTTTTTTACAAAAGGCTACTGAGCTGTTAGGACATAAATATTTATTGTTTGGGGGTTCTATTTAGTAAATGGAGCTATTTGGTGTTTCTTCTGGCCTATGGGCGCCATGAAAAATGGCTGACTCATTAAGGGCACTGTGAACCAAAATGTTTGAGAATGACTGTCCAAAAAGGGGACCACATGAGGAAGACCGAGTCCCTGCCTTCTAGTTGCTCAGAGAGACATAGGTACTGCTAACCACAGTTGAAAGTAAAGTGGGATATTTGTCATAACAGAAATATAGACAAAACTCAAAGAGCTGGGAAATCTCAAGTGCCATTCTGTTAGAGGCAGAAAAGAGAGAATTGAGGTGACATATGAATTTAGCCTTAAGAAAGAAAAAGATGGGAAATAGAGGAAGAACATTCCTCTATGAGGGAACAGCATGAACAATGGCACAGAGGCATAAAATAAACATCTTCTTTGGTTGGAAAGGGGAAAGGCAAGGAGTGGTAAGAAATAACCATGCTGGAAAGCGGCAACTTTTACCATGGACAAGGGGAAGACATTGGAAGCTTCTGGATAAGGATGTGATCAGAATTGTGCCTTAAAAAGCTAAGTATTCCAGTGATATGAAAGATGGGGTTAGGGAGAGAAGGTATTAAAGATGACTATAGTTTCCAGCTCAGACAAAACCTCTTGTTTGCACAAGCAATGCTTTATCAATCTGTGTGTTGATACTACCTAGCACAAGCCTGATAATTTGAGGCACTGAATAATTGGAATTTGAGGTACTGGAGCAGACAGAAATGTCTCATGGAAACTATGGGGAAATATCCTACAGTGCAGGAGAGAGGTCAAACTTGTGGTGTCAATTTGGGAGTCATCCACCTAGAAATGAGAGAAGGAACTGACAAAATACAATTTCACAGGGAGCAAATATAGATTAAAAAGAGAAGAAGCCCAGTGACAGATCCCTGGGGAACAGCCACCACTGGGAATAGTGGATGAGCTGCCGGCAGAAGAGACAGGGAGGGATGGAGGGACATGCACGGGGTAGAACCAGAGGGAGTGCTTTCCCAGGAAACAAAGCAGGACAGACTTTCAGGATGGAGACGATGGCCTAATATCAATCAGAGGAGGAAAAATCCTACAAGGAAGCTACTGGATGTGGTAATTAGCAGGTCCTTGGTGACCTTGGAGAGAATGAGTCCAGTAGGATTTAGAGGCAGAAGCCAGATGGCAGTGGAGGTGATCAGAGAGACCCTTCTGGAGAAATGTGGAAGTAAAATGGACCTGGAATGGGAGCTTTAGATGAAAAGAAGTTTGAGGGAAGATGGTTTGGGGACGGGAGTAACTGAAAGGAGAATGCAGTAAGAGGACTAGAACACAAACAGGTCCACATACAAGAGAAGGAAGATATCGTTCAAGTTTTCAATGAGAGAGAAGGGAGTGGAGTTAAAAACAGAGTCGGTTCCTTTTCTCTTCCTCTCTTTCTTCCTTCTGTTCCTTTGCCCTTTCCTTTTGTCCCCCAGAGCAGGAGCAGGGTGTGGAAGGGGTTCATGCAGGAGCAAAAGTGGGATGAAGAGGCCATCTGTGCTAGTGGAAGGGCAGCCCATAGTGGGGTGGGGTCTGGGTGGGGTGAGAGGAGGGTTTTTATGAGCTGGTGGGGGCCTGGCAGGAATGAGGAGGGCATAAGCGATGAGGTGGAGCAGCGATGGCGTGGGAGATTCCTTACACACAGGAGGATTGATCAAATAAGTGAATTTTCAAAGAATAAGGGGGGCTAGATTGCTCACTGCTGGAGAAGGAAGTTACAAATATGAAAAGGAAGAAAAGCTTAGACTGAACTCTATGATTTGGGATTGGAATTGAAGATATTAGTGTGAGCTCATGGATTTCAATATGTATAAGCATATATAAAAACCAACATGGATACATGTGTATGTGTACAATATAATAGCACAAATACACACTAAAAACACTCAAAAAAGACCCAGGAGAAACAGCTGGTTCCAGGGTTGGGAGCAGAAAGTACAAGATGAGATCAACATCTGCTGTTGTGCCAGAAAGCAAGGAAGTGCTCAAAGAGTACACGTCAAAGGACACAGAAGCCAGCCTGAAGTGGCTTCCACTGGCCGAAATGGTGACAAGTTAAGATCAGTACAATACTAATAAAAGATTATGCCCATTGAATAAAATAGGCGATCCTAACTCTGTAAAAATAAATAGAAAGATTAGTTAATTGATAGGAATTTTGATGAGAAACAGGATATTTACATAGTTTGATGGTACCTCTCACAAAATGCTTATTAACTACAAAGGAACAAAGAGTAACTTTACAAGGAGAAGACTGGCCGACATCACTTTAATCAAACAATCGAAGTGAACATCATCAGTAATAGGTCAAATTGAAATCATGTGCCACCTGAGAGCATGCAATGAGAAGAAGGCAGCATCACTTCTGTGATATTCCTGCTAAAGATGCTAAACTTCAGTCTAATCATCAGGAAACATCAGACAAACTCGAAAGGAGGGACATTCTACAAAATACTCTGCCTATAATCTTCAAACATGTCAAAATCTTCAAACATGTCATGAAAGTTAAGGAAAGACTAAGGAACTGCTCCAGACTGAAAGAGACAAGAGAGAAGACAACTAAAAATAAGGAGTGTATCTAAACTGGATCTATTTGTTATAATTTGACATTATTGGGACAACTGGCTAAACATGAATAAACCTGAATGGGGTCTGAGGATTATACGGTATAAGGAATCATTGTGAATTTCCTGATGTTGATCGATATATCCTGTTTATCTAGGAGAATGTCCTTGTTTGTAGAAATACATATTAAAATTGGGGGAAGGCGATATGATGAAGGAAAGTTTGGCAACTTACTCTCAAATGGTTCAGGAAAAAAGTTCTTAGCCCTGTACTTTGATCTTTTCTATATGTTTGAGATTGTTTCAAATTTGAAAAAAATATTTGCTGCTTTTGCACTTCTGCCATTGCTATGAGGAGCTACCCACACAGTCTGGACTCTTGAAGGCACACAGAGCAGACAGGAGCCAGCCTGCCATACCCGCAACTTGAAGCAGCACTGTTCAGCCCAGCCCAGCCCAGCCCAGCCAAAAGCTGTGAAGCCCCAGGGACCCACAAATGCAACTTGAATCTCCAGTGGGCTCACACAAGACTGAAAACGGTTGAAGCAACTGTCAGTCAAGGTGGAATGTCACACTGGAGAACTGGTCACCAAGGGGACTGCAGCCTCTTCTATGATCAGCAAACCAACCCCTGGCTCCAGTTCTATAATCAGGAAACAAGCAGCTTCAAGAAACTGCTACATTCAGGACCCTGCAACCACTGCTGCCTCCAGAACCATGCTGCCCCGGACACTGGAGTCTCATCATTGCCACAGAAAACCAGACCCTGCCACAGCTCTGCTGGACAGCAAAACAAGCGGAAACTGCAAAACCACGGCCCTTGCTTCAATCCTGCCTGATTGCCCAGACCTAAATCATCTCCCCAATGAAGGTTTTAGCTTTCAAACCTCTGTATTACTGGAAGGCATGCTAGAAGGAGGATGGAATGGATGTTGAGTGTCAAATCGCCATATTCATCATAGAAGGGAAAGAAGGAAGGAGCGAAGGAGGGAGGGAGGGAGGAAGGGATAATATATTGTAGTTTATTTAGATGATGAAATACTACACAGTAATGAAATTGAATGAACTAAAGCTAAAAAAATCAATCTGTATAAATCTCAATAATTTTGTATAGGAAAGGAAGTCATAAAATAATACAGAGTTTAACACCATTCATATATGGCTAAAAACATTGCAAAACAGCACTATGTTTTTAAAGGAAAGACAAGTATGTAGTAACATTCTAAAAGCGTGCATTGGAATGAGAGATAGTGTTTGCCTTTGGGGAGAAAGGAGTATAGGGAATGAGTTTGAGGAGGGTGTCCACAGGGTGTCTCAGTTATCTATTGCTGCATGACAGACTATCCCCAAAGTTAGGACCTTTAAAGGCACAGCTTTGCATTTGCTCATGATCTGTGGTTGGCAATTGGACAGGGCTCAGTTGGGATGGCTCATCTCTGTTCCACAGGGCGTAGGCTGTGCTCCCTCATATGTGTTTGGTCAGTTGGTTTGTCATCTTGAGCCGTCTGGTCCCAGAGGTCCTCCCTTAAATGTCTGGAGCCTCAGCTTTGATGCCCAAACCTCTCTCTCTATGAGGTCTCTCTCATGAACTCTCTCATCCTCAGGGAGGCTAGCCTGGGCTTGTTCACAAAGTGGCAGCCCTCCAGGAGGGTAACAGGGGAAGTTGTGAGAATTCTCTCTTAAGACCAAGGTCTAGAAGTCCTATAGTATCACTTCTACCACATCCTATTATCCAAACAAGTCTTGGGGCCAGCCCAGAGTCGAGGAATGAAAAAATAGGCTCTTGATGGGAGGAGCTGCAAAGAATTTGCATCCACATTTAGTGTACCACACAGGAGCTTCCCTTGTTATGTAGTATTTTATTACTACAAATCTAGCACTATATGTAGGATTTGGTAATATTGAGTTTTTAAATAGAGGATGGTCCTGTGGCCGAGTGGTTGAGTTCGCATGGTCCACTTCGGGGGCCCAAGGTTTTGCCGGTTCTGATCCTGGGCGTGGACCTAGCATCGTTCATCAGGCCATGCTGAGGTAGCGTCCCTCGCAGCGGAGCCAGAAGGACCAACAACTAGAATATACTACTATGTACTGGGGTGGCTTTGGGGAGAGGAAAAAAAAGAATGGCAACAGATATTAGTTCAGGGCCAGTCTTTAGGAAAAAGATAAAAGAGTGTTAAATATGGTTGTTTATTATGTAATTTCCTATACCTGGTCCTTATGTTTGAAATATTTCACAATTTAGGAAAAGAAAATGAAATTAAAATGGTCGCAACTGATTTATCCCCATATTGGCATCCTATAGAGACAGTACCTCCATTTTCGCCCCTTGGAGCCTCAGAGCTGCTCAGGGTCCTGCCCTTTCAGAACCTGATTGTTCAGCTGCCTTTTCAATCCTAGAATATAATCCATAGACTTCCAAAAAGTGGACTTTATGTTAAAAGCAAACTGTATTTGGAGAAGAGTTTTTGTGTACTAGCTCATGGTTGAGCGGGAGCTAGAGACTCTGGCACATGCATGTTAGGGATCTATTTATTGCCACTGATCTTCAGAGGCTAAGGAGACTCTTAGGCTAAATTCTGCCCTTAATTAAGATTCAGAGATATACAAATAGAGAGCCAACTGGGGTGGACCTGGTGGGAGCCAGATTACAGAGTGGAAGGTGTTGGGGGGTCCCTTGAGGAACAAGGACCATAAGGGGAGAGAGGACTGGTGCAGCATACTAAGACTCAACAGCAAGGTCTAACTGTGAGATGAGGTCATGGTTCCTGGCCTGTGTGGCAGCTGGTACCAAAAGTGATCCCAGGCCAACCTGTGCGTTAGGAAAAGAGCCCTTGGAAGTTGAAAGGGCTACTTTGCTAAGACCTCTAATGTTTTGAGGCTCAAGTAACCATGGTTGGGAGCGCCAAAAGTGTTAGGAAATTAGGAGTGTTCTCCTTCGCCATTTGTAAGAGAAGTAGTAAAATGCTGACCTCAAAGCATTTTGATGCTTGCCCAGTATTATCAAGATGCAGTGAGGCAAATCTCTGGTATAAATGATGTTGGAAGTGATGGCCAAGTGAATACAGCCCATAGCCTCAGAGCAGCTTTTCTGCAGAAATATGGGCCTGGGCTAGACAGTCCAGACTTGGGGATTGACCAGCTACCAGGGGGATTTGCACCCACACACAGGCATAGCCTTGGGATTCTCAGAAATACTTTAGGAAGAGGGCTTTTCAAAAAGCATCTTCTAGTCAAAGAGATGGTTTGAGTCCATCAAGATTGGAGTTTTACTCTAAATGAAACTTTAAGAGATACTGACTCTCAATGGCTTTAGATGATGCATTTGTAGTTTCTCAGCATTAATGAAACTAACATTTAGCATGTCTTTAATTACAAGAAGTTTATGTTTACGGCATCTATATAGAACTCATTTCAGATGCTAAAGCCTCGGGACACTGAAAACATGTTTAGAATGTACTTTCGTTAAGTACTGAATTCAGTCAGACAATTCCAGAGAACAAACTACTCCTCACTGGTGTTGGGTATTTGTAGGCAGTTTCCTTTATTATTTGACGATTATGATGACGACAATAACGACCACCAGCTGCTTCAGTGAATCTGATGCCCTTTCCTCTTCTTCCTTATATCAACCCGTAACGAATCACAAATTCTTCTATTTTTTGGTTAGCTTTTGTATCAGTCAGTGTTCTCCAGAGAAACAGAACCAGTCGGATGTTGGAGATATTTATATACGGAGAGATATACATATAATAAGATTTATTATAAGGCATCGGCTCATATGATTATGGAGGCGGAGAAGTCCCAAGATCTGCAGTTGGCAAGCTGGAGACCCAAGAGAGCTGATGGTGTAGTTATGGTCTGAAAGCCAGCAGGCTCAAGAGCCAAGAAGAGCCAATATTTCCATTTGAGTCCAAAGGCCAGAAAAGACTGACATCCAGCTCAAAGCAGTTGGTCAGGAAGAGTTCCTGCTTACATGCAGGGGGTGAACCTTTTTTTCTATTCAGGTCTTACCTGCTTGAGTGAAGCACACCACATTAGGGAAGGCAGTCTGCTTTACTCAGTCTACCTGTTCGAATGCTAATCTCATCCAGGAAAACCCTCACAGACATACCTCAAATAATGTCTCACCAAATATCCGGGTATCCTGTGGCCAAGTCAAGTTGACGCACAAAACTAACCAGCACAGAGCTGGCCCCGATGGCCTAGTGGTTAAGAGTTTGGCACCCTCACCACTTCAGTGGCCTGGTCGTGGAACCACACCACTCGTCTCTCAGTTGCCATGCTGTGGCGGCAGCTCGCATGGAAGAACTGGAAGGATTTACAGCTAGGATGTACAACCATGCACTGCAGCTTTGGGGAGGAGAAAAAAAAGAAGAATATTGGCAACAGATGTTGGTTCAGGGTGAATCTTTCCCTGAAGAAAAAAAAAAAATAACTACCACAGCTTTATTAAGGTATAATTTACATACAATGACATTCACAAATTTTAAATGTGCAATTCAATGAGTTTTAATATTTGCATTATTGTCACCACAAGCATGACACAGAACATTTTCATCAGCTCAAAATGTTTCCCTGTGCCCTTGGCAGTCAATCCTCTGCCCCCACCCCTTGAACTCTGGCAACCACTGATCTGCTTTCTAGCACTGTAACTTTGCCTTTTTTAGAATTTCACATAAGTGCAATCACAGAGGATATAGTCTTTTATGTCTGGCCTTTTCACATAGCATAACCCTTTCAAGGTTCCTCCATATTGTTGAGTGTATCAGCTGTTCATTCCTTTTTCTTGCTGAGTAGTATTCCATTGCATGAATGTACCACAATTTGTTTATCCATTCACTCGTTGAAGGACGTTTGGGTTGTTTCTAGTTCTTGGCAATGATTAATAGAGCTGCTATACACATTTGTGTATAGGTTTTTGTGACAACACGTTTTTATTTCTCTCAGGCAAGCACCCATGAGTGGGATTTACTGGGTCATACGGAAAGTATTTAAGTTTTTAAGAAGCTGCCAAAATGTTTTTCAGAGTGGCTGCATCATGTCGCATTCCCACCTGCAGTGTATGAGAGTTCTAGTGGCTACGTATATTCCTTTGTTTATTTATTTATTTATTTTCCTTTTTCTCCCCAAAGCCCCCTGGTACCTAGTTGTGTATTTTCTTTTTTTTCAGTTGTGGGTCCTTCTAGTTGTGGCATGCGGGATGCCTCCTCAGCATGGCTTGATGAGCGGTGCCATATCCACGTCCAGGATCCGAACCAGTGAAACCCTGGGCCACCGAAGCACAGCACACCAACTTAACCACTCGGCCATGGGGCTGGCCTCTAAGTATATTCCTAATAAATAGTATTTCAGGACAATCACGGAAGGAAGCGTAAGGAGGAGCAGAGGGAGAGAAACGCAGCAGAACCTGGTTGCTCTAGAAACAAACTAAGCCACTTTAACCGTGAGAACTTTAGAGTTTAGATACTTGAGGCAAGAGTGAGAAGGGAAAAAATGGTCATCAAGAGGCAATTATCACTTTAAAATGTAGTGAATATCAGCTGAAACAAAAGGAATTGAGGGTTGTGTATCACTGTAACTGCAGTGAGTTCTTGTTATTGAGGAATGATTTACTTTCTTAATATTAACTACATATTAATATATATACAAAACGTGTATCTCTTGGAGGGTGTAGAGTACAGTGTTTCTTAAACCTTAATATGGATGGGAACCACCTGGGATCTTGTTAAATGATTCTGGTTTGGCAGATCCGGTGCAGGGCCTGGCCTCTGCGTTTTTAATACAATTCTCAGTGAGGATGGTGCTCTGGGCTGCAGGCTGCAGGCTGCAGGCTGCTGGTGATGAGTGCAGACTCTGGAGCCAGACTGCACAGGTTCAAATCCTCCCTCTATCACTCATAGCTGTGTAAACCAGAGCACACTTCTTCACCTCTTCACCTCAGCTTTTTCATCTGTAAAATGGGGGTGATATCAGGACACAGTCCCTCACAGGGGTGTTGCAAGGGTTACATGAGTTACTACACATCAAGCACTTAGACCAGTGCCAGGCACACAGTAGGTGCTGTATCATGTTCCTTTAGTTTTCAGTGGATTCCAGTGGTCAAGGCAGTAATATGTGTAACAGCTTTGAACCATGTTGCCTGAGTCCTGCACAGTGCTTTAGACCCTCCCGGGTCCTGTGCCATACTCTGGTGGCAGCCTCCAGTCCCACTGGCGGTGCTAATTAAGGGAGCCCATTCAGAGACACTAGACTGAAACTACCACAAAAAAGAAAACCCACTGAAAGGATTTCAAAGAGAGAGAAAGAGATTGACCACTCCATGTGCTTCACCTGGTGGAAATGTCACCAGGTTCACCCCTGACTGAGGCCTCCACACAATAGACATTCCTACAGGCAGGACTTGTGTGGGGACAGTGCTCAGATAGCGCATTTGAAAGAATTTCCAGCCTAACCCGAGGGCCCAGCTGATAGCTGAGAGAGCAGTACGAGTGTGCCCTTCTCTCCACGAGACCCAGGCAGTGGCTTGGCCACACCATCCAATGAAGAGACTCGCTATTGTTGTTTGCATCCTGCCCCTTTAATCTGCCTCCAGCACCCCTGTAGACATCCTAATTGGTCCTCTGGATCCGGCCCTGTTTGGCCTGTCAGCGCGGCTCTGTGTTCATGGCCCGCTTTCATCTCCCTGCTTGCTTGGCAGAGCGCTCTACTCTCTTAGTTTTCTGATGTGAAAACGCAGCTTGTAGAGCTTGGATGATCTTCATACCATTTCTGCCTCCCTGTTAGTAACTGTACTAGAAAAACAGCTGTTAATCTCAATTAGGTTTTGATTGCTAATTAGCAGCTACCTGTCAGGATCAAGCAGCCCTCTTCCTGGTCCCCTCGGCTATTTCTCATGCACCTGGTACACTTGGTTTCCATGAGAACCATTTAGCTAGATGCCTTCTCAACCAAAGCTGTCATCTCTTCTGTGGCTTTTACAATATCTTTCCAGGAGCTCTGAGGTTCCTTGTCCACTTCCCTGCTCCCTGGTTTCTTAATTTCATTGTCCAGCCAATTTCCAATGAAAGTCCCTCTGTCTCTGTTGCCTGTGTGTCTTGGAAGGGAAACCAGGCAATTAATAAGTCCATTAATTGAACGTAGGTTAAGAACCCATATTTAAAATTTTTATCTTTAGATTTCTGGTTTCTGGGTTTGCACGTAAGAAACTTGGAAGCTGCCACTCTATCCTAAAAACAACTAAAAAGCTGAACAAACCAAAAAGCCAACAATTGGAAGATTTGATTCTTTCACACCACTCTTTCAGTCCCTTCCAAGGGCACAGGGCACCAGAGAGGAGATAGATCCGTATGCTTCATCTTCCACCATAATTTACTTTTCTTTTGTGATTTCTTCTCATTAATTTATGTTTAAAGAGGACTTCTCACTCTATGTTTACCTCTAGTATTTAATAAGTTAAAGGTCATCTATTGTAATTTATTTTAGAGTGGTCATTTAACTTTGTTTTTCCAAATAGTTAACCATCTGTTCCAGCACCATTTATTCAATAATGATTCTTTTTCTCACTGGTTTGTGATGCCACCTCTAATATATACTAAAGTCCTATACATATTGGGTCAATTTCTAGGCTATCAAATCCATTACATTGATCTGTCTGCCAATTCTGCTTTAATGATTGAAGTTGTATTATCTGGTAGGACAAGTTCTCTTTCATTAGTCTTTACTTTCAATATATTCTTGGCTGTTTTCCCCTTTATCTTTAAATTTACTTTGTCACATTCCCCTCTCCCTGTCTATCTTGGGTTTTTAATGAGGATTTAAAAATCTATTTTTTTAAGTATTTTGTGAAAGATTAGCATTACTTTTCCCACGCCAAAACATTCTCTCGATAAGTTTATTCAAGACTTCTTTCATATATCTTAAACACTTGTAACATTCTGCAAATGGGTCACATACTTACCTAGGTATTTTATCTTTTCTGTTGAAATTATGAAATGGGACTTTATTTTTCATTATTTTTTACTCCTGTTTTGAGGGAGTTTGTGGTTGAAGTATGGGGAATATTTGCAAGAAGGCCTTTTTGTAATAAGAGAATTCTATGTGAATTAGGAGTTTTGGTTCATGAAAGTGTTTATTTTGGATTTCACTATGTTCAAATTAATGGCAATATTTGGTGGTTCTTGACTTAAAACCCATAATAATTTGCTTGCATTGTGCTGAATTTTTACGATAAAAAAAAAAGTATGTTAAAAATCTAATAACAGAAACCTAATTCATAGTTAAGTTGCCCTTCAGTAACCAGGGACAATGGAACGCAGCAAGCATACAATTAAGCAAATACCCTCCTTTTCATTTTATCCAAGGCCAGTTCGTTCAGTGCCTAAGTGTTGCTAGAATATGTCAGCCCCTTAATAATATTTTTAAATTTAGCTGATATTCCCAAATGATCTTTCCAATTTTGGATGATGTTTTGCATATTACCTTTAGTTCACAAAACAGAATGTATTCTTCAGGTAATAAAATCTTATTCTGGTACTAAAATTCACCTAGGCATGCTCTAAAGATATGCTATCATGAAAATGCTGCTTCATTATTCTGGGGGACATATAAAACTTGAGGAAAAGATTATCTTAGAAGAAAAGCTTACTTAAAAAGTTAAACAACCATAAGTACAAAGAAAGAAAATCCTAAAGCCTAAAGTATTCATCAAATCTAAAGTATTTCATCAGATCTAAGACATCACCAATCATAAGACACACCTTTATTTCATGTACTGCAAAGAAAGAAAAAGATTACACCAGGTGAACTATGTCATGCTGCAGATTGTAAAACTAATCGCAGTTTTAGAGATTTTCAAATTGGGGGTGGGTGGGAAACGTGCTTCTTTGAATCACTGATATATGTTGGAATACTTTGAGCTGTAATTAACAGAAATCTGACTCAGAATATGTTGGTTCACTTCCCTGGAAGCTGAGAGAAAGTGGAAGCTTCAGGAAGGGGCTGATCCGGTTCAATATTGTCATTAAGGACCCACCATCCTATCAAGGATCTACTTCATTCTCCAAGGCTGGTTCCCGTTGCAGGTAAAACACAGATGCCAGTGGCAAATGGGCTGCAAAATTCCATGTTTACATTAAGTCAAAAGCAGATAATTATTTCCAATTAAAAATTAAATTTTTGAGAGTTCTCGTCAAGATGGCGCTGTGAGCAGACGTTGAACTCACTTCCTCCCATGAACACAACCAGGTTACAACAATTTTGGGAAGAATCACCCTGGATTGAAAACTGAAAACTGGATAAAAAGAAGCCCCACGACAAGGGACAGTCCTGATGAAAGCAGAAGAGGCAGCAACTCTGGCCGGAGAGGAAAACAGCCACCTTTGGGAGCAGCGGAGCTTCTCAGCTGGCCAGGCAGCAGCCAACCTAAGGTACGAGCCCTCCCCGGAGGAGTGAGGTCCGGAGCGGGGGCAGTACTGCTATAACCATCCTTAGGACTCAGCCCAACTGAGAGGGGGTCTTACTGTCTGGCCTTGATGGCTATTAACTGCAGCGAGGAAACCCCAGAAAAGCTATTGGCCGAAAGCCGAAAAGATCCGGGTCTTAAAGGGCCCACGCACAAACTCATTCATTGCAGCAACCTAAAATCACCAGAGAGAAGGTTGACTGTCCCTTGGTGAAACGAGACTCACCTGGTGGGCCCTGGGGGCATCTTGGTGAGAGGAGGATCCTCTTGAGACTGAGACATTGGTGGGGGCCTTTGTTCTGAGCAGGTCCAGGCATGCTGATATGGACACCAGTGGGGGCCATTGAGGTGCATCCCTTGGGCTGTTAGCCCAGGGGTCTTCCACACCCACAAGAGCACAGATTTAATCCAATTCAGCCAGGGCAGGCAACCCACCCTAGGGACTGGCCCTGCCTAACAGCAAGCCCTCAGGCTACTTTTCAGCCTGCATTGACTGAGTGCCTTGATCCTCTACAGGCAGGCAAGGGTGTCTGCCTCTGTGGGGCAGGGCTTGTGTGAGGACCAGGTGAACTGTCGGGGGCATTGGGGCAGAGATGGGGGCCTCTGCAGTGTGGCAGTGGGGTATGCTCCAGGGGGTTGAGAAGTGTGCATGGACCAGGACTATGCTGACAGTGTATGTGGTCCAGAGGGGGGTGAGGCTTATCAGCGGCAGAAGACTTGTGCTTCACAAATGGCCAAAAAAAAGGATCAGCCCCACCTTCCAAAGGCTGAAACAACTGAGTGCCTCCATGCCAAGGGCTAGCCCTACTCAGCTGCACTCCTAAGAGAACTGACAACAGCCTTGTTGGCCTCAGGCCTATCACAACTGTATGCCCCTGAGCCTAGCAACCAGCTGCACTCGGGTACCAACCCAATTAAGAGGACAATTGCAATAAGAGTGTGCTAATAGACTTTGTAGCCAACAGTGCTGAGGCCCCTCCAAACCGGATTTACAAACAGCTGGCAAGGGAAGGAAAGATCAGACTCCCTGGGTACCTGCAGTGGGAGCCACCCTGCCACAGCAGAAGAACACAAGTAGCCCACAAAGGGGTCACTCGTGGTTTTTATGGTCTGGTGACAAGAGAAAAGCACACTGTTGGGCCTCATAAGGCATCTCATACATAAGGCCACTTCTCCAAGATCAGGAGACATAGCTCACTCACCTAGTACAAAGAAAATAGCACAGAGAAAGAGGCATAATGAGGAGGCAAAGGAATACTTTCCTAGCAAGGGAACACTACAAAACACCAGAAAAGGAACTAAGTGAAACAGAAACTAGTGACCTCCTTGACAAAGAATTCAAACAAAATATAATGAGGATGCTCACAGATATGCAGAGAAGAATGGATGAACACAGTGAGCACATCAGCAAAGAATTGGAAGATATAAAAAAGAACCAATCAGAAATGAAGAATACAATACTCGAAATGAGAAATTCACTAAAGGGACTCAGTAGCAGAGTAGAAGAAGCAGAAGAACGGATCAGCAAGCTAGATGAAAGATTAGAGGAAATCACCCAAGCAGAACAGAAAAGAGAAAAAAGAATTAGACAGAATGAGAACAGTGTAAGGGAACTCTGGGACAATATCAAGCGTGCTAACATTCAGATTATAGGGGTCCCAGAAGGAGAAGAGAGAGACAAAGGGGCAGAAAATTTATTTGTCGAAATAGTAGAGGAAAATTTTCCTCACCTGAGGAAGGAAACAGACATCCAAGTTCAGGAAGCACAGAGAGCTCCAAACAAGAGAAGCCCAAAGAGGCCCACACCAAGACATATTATAATCAAAATGTGTAAAATTAAAAACAAAGAGAGAATCCTAAAAGCAGCAAGAGAAAGGCCACAAATGACATATAAAGGGAAGCCCATCAGGCTGTCAACAGACTTCTCAGCCGAGACCCTACAGGTGAGAAGAGAATGGCACGACATATTTGAAGTGCTAAAAGGAAAAAACCTACAACCAAGAATACTCTATCCATCAAGGCTGTCATTCAGAATGGAAGGAGAGATAAAGAGCTTCCCAGACAAGCAAAAATTAAAGGAGTTTATCACTAAGAAACCGCTTCTACAACAAATGCTGAAGGGACTTATTTAAGTGGGAAAGTAATGACTACAAATAGAGATAAAAGAAAAAAAATTATCAAAAAAACCCAAAACAACAACAAGAAAAAACAGGCAATAAAATCACTTGTAAGGTAAAAGTATAGTAAAGGCAGCAGATCAACTACCTGTGAAGGTACTATGAAGGTTAAAAGACAAATGTACTAAAATTACCTATTTCAATGATAAGAGGGTAATGGATATACACACACTAAACAAAAGACTATATATGATGTGAAAAACATATAAGGTGGGAGGAGGGGAGTGAAAAAGTAGAGCTTTTAGAAAGAGGTCAAGGTAAAGAGTCTATCTACTCAATATAGACTGCTATATGCATAGTATATTAAATAGGATCCTCATGGTAACCACAAACCAGAAACCTATAACAAGCAGGAAAAAAAGTAAGACAAAAGAAATCAAACATATTACTAAAGATAGCCATCAAACCACAAGAGAAGAGAGCAAGAGAAAAAGAAAGGAACTGAGAAGAACTACTAAAACACCCCCAAAAAAGAAAAAGAGATAAAATGGCAATAAATACATTTATCAATAGCTACTTTAAATGTCAATGGACTAAATGCTCTAATCAAATGCCATAGGGTGGCCAACTGGATAAAAAAACAAGACCCATGTATATGCTGCATACAAGAGACACACTTCAGACCTACAGACACTCACAAACTGAAAGTGAAAGGTTGGAAAAAGATATTCCATGCAAATGGCAAAGAAAAGAAAGCGGGGGGTAGCAATACTTCTATCAGACAAAATAGACTTTAAATCAAAAACTGTAATAAGAGACAAAGACGGGCACTACATAATGATAAAGGGAACAATCCAACAAGAAAATATAACACTTGTAAATATCTATGCACCCAACATAGGAGCATCTAAATATATAAAGCAATTATTAACAGACAGAAGAGGAGAAATAGAGAGTAACACAATAATAGTAGGGGACTTTAACACTCCGCTTACACCAATGGATAGATCATCCAAACAGAAGATCAATAAGGAAACACTGGCCTTAAAGGACACACTAGACCAGATGGACTTAGTAGATATATACAGAACATTCCATCCAAAAACCATAGAATACACATTCTTTTCAAATGCCCATGGAACATTCTCCAGGATTGATCACATATTAGGCCACAAAACAAGTCTCAGTAAATTTCAGAATATCAAAATAATACCATGCATCTTTTCTGACCACAAAGGTATGAAACTGGAAATCAACTACAGAAAGAAAACCAGAAAAGCCACAAAAATGTGGAGATTGAACAAAATGCTACTGAACAATGATTGGGTCAATGAAGAAATCAAAGAAGAAATAAAAAAATTCCTGGAGACAAATGAAAATGAAAACACGACATGCCAAAATCTGTGGGATACAGCAAAAGTGGTTCTACGAGGGAAGTTTATAGCAATTCAGGCCTACCTCACCAAAGAAGAAAAATCCCAAATAGACAATCTAAAAGTGGACCTAAAGGTACTGGAAAAAGAACAACAAACAAAGCCCAAAATCAGCAGAAGGAAGGAAATAATAAAAATCAGAGCAGAAATAAACGAAATAGAGACTAAAAAAACAATAGAAAAAATTAATGAAACCAAGAGCTGATTCTTCGAAAAGATAAACAAAATTGACAAACCCTTAGCTAGACTCACCAAGGAAAAAAGAGAGAAGGCTCAAGTAAATAAAATCAGAAACGAAAGAGGAGAGATTACAATGGACACCTCAAAAATACAAAAGGTAATAAGAGAATCCTATGAAAAGCTATACACCAACAAATTGGATAATCTACAAGAAATGGATAAATTCTTAGAAACATACAACCTTCCAAAACTGAATCAAGAAGATGTAGAAAATTTGAATAGACCAATCACCAGTAAGGAGATCGAAACAGCAATTAAAAACCGCCCAAAAAATAAAAGTCCACGACGAGACGGCTTCCCTGGTGAATTCTACCAAACATTCAAAGAAGACTTAATACCTATCCTTCTCAAACTCTTCCAAAAAACTGAAGAGGAGGGGAGGCTTCCTAACTCCTTCTAAGAAGCAAACATTATCCTGATACCAAAACCAGATAAGGACAACACAAAAAAAGAAAATTACAGGCCAATATCACTGATGAACATCGATGCAAAAATCCTCAACAAAATACTAGCAAATCGAATACAACAATACATTAAAAAGATCATACATCATGATCAAGTGGGTTTCATTCCAGGGATGCAGGGATGGTTCAAAATCCACAAATCTATCAACGTGATACACCACATTAACAAAACGAAGAATAAAAATCACATGATCATCTCAATAGATGCAGAGAAAGCATTTGACAAGATACAGCATCCATTTATGATAAAAACTCTAAATAAATTGGGTATAGAAGGAAAATACCTCAACATAATAAAGGCCATATATGACAAACCCACAGCAAATATCATTCTCAATGGAGAAAAGCTGAAAGCTATCCTTCTAAGAACAAGAACCAGACAAGGATGCACACTGTCACCACTCTTATTTAACATAGTATTGGAAGTCCTAGCCAGAGCAATCAGGCAAGAAAAAGAAATAAAAGGGATCCGCATTGGAAAAGAAGAAGTGAAACTGTCACTCTTTGCAGACGACATGATTTTATATCTAGAAAACCCTAAAGAGTCCACTAAAAAACTTTTAGAAATAATAAAGGAATACAGTCAAGTTGCAGGATACAAAATCAATGTACAAAAATCTGTTGCGTTTCTATACACTAACAACGAAGTAGCAGAAAGAGAAATTAATAATACAATCCCATTTACAATTGCAACAAAAAGAATAAAATACCTAGGAATAAACTTAACGAAAAAGGTGAAAGATCTGTACACCAAAAACTATAAAACATTGTTGAAAGAAATCGAAGAAGACACAAAGAAATGGAAAGATATTCCGTGCTCTTGGATTGGAAGAATTAACATTGCTAAAATGTCCATACTTCCTAAAGCAATCTATAGATTCAATGCAATCCCTATCAAAGTTCCAACAACATGTTTTACAGAACTAGAACAAAGAATCCTAAAATTTATATGGAACAAAAAAAGACCCCGAATAGCCAAAAGATTCCTGAGAAAAAAGAACAAAGCTGGAGGTATCACACTCCCTGATTTCAAATTATACTACAAAGCCATAGTAACCAAAACAGCATGGTACTGGCACAAAAACAGAAACACAGATCAATGGAACAAAATTGACAGCCCAGAAGTAAACCCACACGTTTATGGACAGCTAATAGTTGACAAGGGACCCAAGAGCATACGATGGGGAAAGGAGAGTCTCTTCAATAAATGGTGCTGGGAAAACTGGACAGCCACATGCAAAAGAATGAAAGTAGACCATTCGCTTACACCGTGCACAAAAATCAACTCAAAATGGATTAACGACTTGAATGTATGACCTGAAACCATGAAACTTCTAGAAGAAAACATAGGCAGTATGTTCTTTGACATCGGTCTCAGCAGCGTCTTTTCAAATAGCATGTCTGACTGGGCAAGGGAAACAACAGAAATAATAAACAAATGGGACTCCATCAAACTAAAAATCTTCTGCACAGCAAAGGAAACCATCAACAAAACAAAATGACAGCCTAAGAATTGGGAGAAGATATTTGCAAACCATATATCAGATAAGGGGTTAATATCCAAAATATACAAAGAACTCACACATCTCAACAACAAAAATACTAACAACCCACTTAAAAAATGGGCATACGATCTGAATAGAGATTCCTCCAAAGAAGATACAGATGGCCAACAGACACATGAAAAGATGTTCAACATCATTAACTATCAGGGAAATGCAAATCAAAACTACAATGAAGTATCACCTCACTCCCGTCAGAATGGCTATAATTAACAAGACAGGAAACAACAAATATTGGAGAGGATGTGGAGAGAAGGGAACCCTTGTTCACTGCTGGTGGCAGTGCAAACTGGTGCACCCACTATGGAAAGCAGTTTGGAGTATCCTCAGAAAATTAAGGATAGATCTACCATATGATCCAGCTATTCCACTGCTGGGTATTTATCCAAAGAACTTGAAAACAGAAAGGCATAAAGATATTTGCACCCCGATGTTCATTGCAGCATTATACACAATAGCCAAGACTTGGAAGCAACCTAGGTGCCCATCAAGGGACAAATGGATAAAGAAGATGTGGTATTTATACAAAGTGGACTACTACTCAGCCATAAGAAATGACGAAATCCAGCCATTTGTGACAACATGGATGGACCTTGAGGGTATTACGCTGAGTGAAATAAGTCAGAGGGAGAAAGTCAAATACCATATGATCTCACTCATAAGCAGAAGATAAAAACGACAAAAAAAAAACAACCACATAGCATTGGAGATTGTACTGGTGGTTACCATTGGGGAAGGGGGGAGGGGGGAGGGCAAAAGGGGTGATTAGGGTCACATGTGAGGGGATGCACTGTAATTAGTGTTCGGGTGGTGAACATGATGCAATGTATCCAGAATTTGAAATATGATGTACATCTGAAAAAAATAAAAATTAAAAAAATAAATAAATTTTTATTTATTCTTTAAATAAACATTTTAAATGTTAAAATTAAAATGAAATTTCCCAGATGTCCCTAGCCAACTTCTCATTGCGTTCTCAGCAGGTCAGCTCCAAACTGAGTCACCTCCCCAGGCCTGAACAAACTACTCTCTGAGCCGTCTTGTCCAATATGTTGATGACTCACTGTTATGGTCACCTGAGGAGGTAGATGGACCCCCCCCCCACCCAAAATTTGGCTCTGATTTTGAGACTGATGATGCTATACACACACTGGGAGGGCATGAGAAGTTTCATAATCTACATAATTGAAGTCTCTGGGGAGATCAGGGCAGGCCTCTCAGGCAGGTTCAAAATGGCTTACGAGCACAGGGAAGGAGCACCAGCCTGGTTGGTTATCGTTGTCAGGGGTGGGGCCAGTGGGAGAGGTCCTCGGTGCAGGCAGGGCCTTGTGTGCTTTGAATCTCCCATGGGTGCCAAAGGAGGAAACACCTGGGCTTTCATATCTGCTGGCATAGATGTGGGGCACAAGGGAAGAGACGAGGGGAGGCTGGAAAGCAGTCAGCAGTCAAACATCAGAAAATAGAGTGAAATTCCTTATTACACTACCCAAAGGAGATTGTTTGCATTTAAATTAATTAAAATTAAATAAAATTAAAAATTCAGTTCCTCAGTCACACTGGACACATTTCAAGCGCTCAGCAGCCACATGTGGCCAACTTATAGAACATTTCTACCATCTCAGAAAATGCTGTTGGATAATGCAGTCTAGAGCGTGTCAGCCAACTACAGCCTACAGCAGTGTTGACCCAGTGTCTGTTTTTGTATAGCCTGCCAGCTAAAAATGGTTTTTACATTTTTAAATGGTTGGAAAAAAATCAGAAGGAGAATGATATTTCACAATGTGAAAATTATATGAAATTAAAATTTTAGTGTCCACAAATAAAGTTTTCTTGGAACCCAGCCACGCTCATTCACTTATGTGTTGTCTGCACTGCTTTCACACTGCAACGGCAGGAGAAGTTGCAGCAGAGATGCTACAAGCACAAAGCCTAAATGATTTACAGTCCGGCCCTTTACAGGAGAGGTCTGCTGACTCCTGGTCTGCAGGCACAGGGTGACTCTTATCTGGTCAGGCCCACTCCTGGGAGCTGTGGGAGAGTCACGTTCCCCTAGTCTCATCGGTATGTGGAGGCTGAGGAATACCTGAACAATCTTGGAGTTCTGCTGGGAAGGAGAAAGCAGAGGTGGATGCTGGGTAAGCCGCCACCAGTGCCCACTACATCTAACAGGAAACAGAGACGAACATCCAACTATTGTGTGGAACTGAGTTGATGGTCTCCAAAGTGGATCTCTCTACTCACCAAGTAAATGGCATTTCTTGCAATAGCACTGAAACCCTTCACACTGAGATACAGCACTTGGATTCCACTTTATCTTCAGGATTTCTGCCAAGATCCAAGCTTTCTGGGTCCTTGCATATAAATTTTCTATTCATCCGTCTTATTTCATTGTTACTTCTGGTATGCATAAGATACAAAATTTCAAACCAATTCCTTATGTCACAGCCTTCATCTTCAATTTCTCCATCTCTCTCTCTACCCCCCTCACCAACTTGTATCCAGTTTTTCTGTCAATCACTTAAATTTCTTACATTAAAAGATCCCTGCTTAATTAACTTTGGTCAGACAATTTAAAAAAGTAATACTCAAGTGAAAAAGAAAATTTAATATTAGAAATTATTGATCTTTTAATCTGTAGAAGTTTCATCACTACCCATTCATAAATTGACTGGGTTTTTTTCCCCCCTTGGAACAGGATACACATTCTAGAATACGAACTACAGCAGATTTAGTTGATGTCACAGGAACAAATTATTAAAACATCTTTTCATCTGTTTAGGATAGCATGGTTGTGAATATATAGGGTATAGTGTAAATAAACTATAATTAGAAAAGTTATTTTCAAAATGAATCTCTTATCTAGACAATTTGGGGTAAATTTGACTCTAAAATGTCTTAGCTTTCTTTTTTTTTTTTTTAATTTTCTTCCAGTGGGTTTATCAAAGTGGAATTTCCCCGTAATTCAAATAGATGAGTGTTCCTGTGAATGGTCAACGAGCTTTGAACAAGAAGCCTTGGCCCTGACTTTGTACATGTTCTAACATCGCACTTCTTTCCATTGTTTGTCAATGAATAAAGTTTGTGGATTTTAAGGAAAGTGAACCAAGAAAGGGGAGGGATTGAGTTAACTAACAACAGAAGAGTGGTGTCAGGTGAGAATATTTCAACTTGACTAGTTTTGGAAAAGCTATTGTGACATTGATGTTGTGGAAGTGTAGAAAAAGCCCATTGTTGCTCTGATGGCTAATTGGTTTTGAATGGAACAAATTGTGGATTTTAAAATTTGTGTCACCCCCTAGCTATTCTCTTCTTAAAAACAAAAGAAAACAGTGTCTATTGAAAGCGTTTATGGCTTTTGGCAGACAGAGTTTTTTAAAAAAGGCACACAGCCCTATAGAAACAGCTCAGCTCACCACCTCACCCTCTGCCAACCAGAGTGGGAGGATTAGCAGGTGCTGCCATCAGAAATGCTGATGTGCATCATTGGAGGGAGGGAGGCTGCTGAGTCCCTGAGGAATGGGCTGTAGGAACCAAATGGGACTCAGTTTCAGGAAAGAGAGAAAATGGAGAGGAATAGCAGGGGTGTGCTCATGTCTCTTCAACTTTCCTTCCTGCTTTTCAGAGTATATGAAATTTAATCCTCAGGTGGATAATATGACAGTGAAAGGAATGACAAAGACGTTGTTTGCTCAATGCGTTCTAGTCATGTAGAGGTCATGTGGCCACATCTGCCCGCTACAGTATCCTCTGATGCCAGGCTAGGAAGACTGTTCCCTGTAGCTGCCTCCACTGTTAAGGCCCACCCTTGCATCCTCAGTCACCAGCCATGGCCATCCAATTATTCCCAAGTCTTCAGCCTGCCTAGAAAAATAGCAATAGAAGGGGTCAGGGGAGACTTTGCTCTATCCCTTTCTACCCAAACAGATTTTATTTGGGAGAAGGAACCCAGGAGTAGAAACTCGAGATACTAGGTATCCTCTGAGCATAGAATGCTAATACATTCCTCACCTCACACCTCCGATTCTCTAGTTTGCACATGCTTTTTTCCTGCCTAGCCTTTGAAGCTCTTTGAAGACAAAGAAGCCCTCTATCCTTTGCCCAGAAAAGTTCCACATGCAAAGAGGGCCTTTCAAGGGAAATTTTAATCACACCAGAGACAAGTTTGCCCTATAGTTTCAAGTATGGGGCTGGCCGACTGTAGGCCATGTCATTCTTAAGTTGATGTTATTTCCTAGAACCTAAAGATTATGTGTCTAGATACATTATAATAAAAGGGATGTGCTGATAATCATACTAAAATCATAAAAATACCGTTATGTTTTTCAAGATAAAGTCAGGTTTAGTTAATCAGAATTGGTTTGCAAGATTCCATTTGTTTCTGTGTTTAAAATAGTGTCAGGTTGACAAGTCTTTTGTTCCCACACTATCACTTTGGCTTCTATTCTAATCTGTGCAATACTCAGACAATACAGATAAGTTAACCGTGGTTTAATCCATTCTGACTCTTCTGATCTGACTGATGTTTTTGCATGGATTTTGATTAATCATAAACATATAGGATATTTGTGCCTCATCCCATATTTATGACAGGTGCAGACTTTGCTTTTCATATGTTCTGAACGCTGCCACAATTCAAAATGTCCCTTTTGTCTGACATACTACTAACTGAATGATGTCTACGCTTTTTTGAAATAAAGAATAGCTTGTTGGTTTTTTCCTTCTGAATAGGAAATGAGAAATGAGGTTTAGAAAATCTTCTGTAAAGTGTTATCATTGGTAAATAAATTTGTAATCATGTAATTCACATACTCTCTCATCATAAGAGAATTTCTGGAGGTTTTATTAATTTGATAAGGAGAATAATGGGAAAATATCCAAAATGGACTCTATAAAAAATGTCAAAAGACTGAAATCAACATAGGCGGTAGATATCATTCTACCTTCAAAGGGAGTATATTTTTCTGTTCTCCATCAGGACCTTTAATTCCAAATCCCTGAAAATACTGTGAAAGCAAAGGCATAGGCAGAGGTGGACAGAATGAGATCTGGTCTCAAACACAGTGCAGATCTCTGATTGTCTCATCAAAAGCAACAGAGATACTTTCTGTTCTATCTGGGAAAGCAGAAAGCTGGAAAGAGCATCATGCCCATCCTCCCAACAATAACATATACACCAAAAAAAAAAAGACAAACAGCAAATGCACGTCTTTTTTTTTACTCTATCAGAGAGGTAAGGAATGACAGATGCCTACAAAGAGAGAAGAGGTGAGAACATCTTCTTAACTGGGACAGATGCAGCTGGAGACTGGTAAGAAGAACTTAGCTAAAATTGTTAACCAATTGGTGAAGACTGAGTGTAGGCAAGCAGAGACTGAGTGCAGGTAAGTATTATCGAGAATATAGAACTGCCAGGGCTTTAGATTTTCACCCACTTGTATGCTCTTTTCCACTAACCTCACCATATGCTCACAAAAAAATAATGGTGAAGGCCTTGAAGTATATGCTTGCAGGAGGTGAATGGTAGGGCTGTGGGAAAGGCAGGATCCTCTTCTCCCCAGTCCTTTCCCTGACCTCCCTTATGGAACACAAGCCTTATACTGTGGGAAGCAGGGCAACAAACACTGTCACTCATGGGCACTGGTGAAAACCCTTTGCAACTAGGGAAGAAAATAGAAAAAAAATAAACCTTCTAAACTTAGCAAAGGGGCAGGAGCATTGAGAAAGCAGTGAAAATCTATGAGACTCAGGGACACAGTAACGATTAAGTCTGAAGCTGATCTGAACGATAGAGAATACTCCTGTCACCATCACCAGGCTAACAAGTATCAAGTAACAGTGGAATTCTGCTGGGAGAATTGCAAGAGTGCAGAAAGATACTCGGAGGTGCAGCAAAAAGTGCTGACCTAATGCTAAGGGTGAAGCAGACATTGAGAAAAACCCCATGTTGAACCAGCCCCATCCTACAAACAGGTTATCACTGGAGGGATTTGAAGCCCATGGTGCACTGCAGTAGCCATTGCAACAGTAAACTCTAAGCACAAAGTCCTCTCTAGATTGATTCAAAACTCCACAATAAAGGCCCACCACTAGGAAAGGTATGCCCATTTCCAGCATAAAATTATCTCAGTCTCTACTACTCTACGTGAGAGGTCCAGGTTTCAACAAAAAATTACAAGGAAGGTAAAAAAGCAAGTAGATGCCACATGCTGCAAAGAAACACAGCAAACAACAGAACCTGATTCAGATGTTGGAACTTTCACGCAAGGAATTTAAAATAACATGATTAATAAGCTAAAGACTCTAATAGGAAAGGAGGGCAATATGCAAGAGAATATGGGTATTTTCAGCAAAGAAATAAAAACTGTAAGCAAAAAATCACATGGAAATGCTTAAAATGAAATGACCGCAGTAATAGAGCTAAAGAATACCTATAATAGGCTCATCAGGAGACTCAACACAGCTGAAGAAAGAATCAGTGAACTTGAAGATGTTGATATAAATTCACATATCTTTTATGTCACCTTCAGCAAAAAGCTGAAACACAAAGAGTAAAACTAAGGTAAATAAACAGAACAGAGCATCTAAAAGCTGTAGGAAAATACCAAATGGTCTAACATATGTGTACTTAGAATCCCAGAAAGAGAAGAGAGAAAAGTAGAGAAGAAATACTGGCTGAAAAATTTCCAAAATTAATGACAAGTACCAAATCCCAGATTTAAGAAATTCAGAGAAGATTAAGCAAAATAAATATCAAACACGCACACACATACACACAAACACACACAGGTTGCATACCCCTAGCCACATCTTATCTTTGTCTATCTGTAACCTCCGTTCTTGTCTTTGTCTGTAACACATTTTTTTCCTCTAGAAAAACAAGCATTACTGATAGACAAAGATAAGAATTACAACAGACTTCTTGTCAGAAATGATACAAACCAAAATACAATGGAGTGACAATAGCACTGAGAGAGAAAAACATGTCAACTCAGAATTCTACCCCTGGAAAAAATATCTTTTAAAAATGAAGGAGAATAAAGAATTTATCAGACAAAAAAAAGTATAATATTTACTGCCATTATATCTATCCTGCAGGGAATACTTTTAAAGGTCTTCAGGCAGAAGGACTGTATCAGACAGAAAACTGCATCTACACAAAATTAAGAACTATAGTATAATATAAACTCACATATTCTTACTTTTTATTCCTCTAAAAGATAATAGAGTACCTAAAGCAAAAAATAATTTGCTTCTCAAAATTAAAGTAAAATTTTCTTGACAAAATTCAACATCGATCCGTGACTAAAACCTCTCAGCAAACTAGGAAGAGGGGAACTCTCTTAGCAAGATAAAAGGCATCCACTAGGAGCCTACAGCTCACATCATAACATGCATCCAAAATGCATGCCAGGGCTGGAGACCAGAGGACGCAGGAGCCACAGTGGCACTTAAAGCTCAGCCCCTAACCCTCCCCAACAGTGGTGGTGGTCCCCACCACCTGAGGCTTCAGGAGCCACAGTGGTGCCCATAACTCAGCCCCTGGCAGTGGCACCACTGACACAGGCCCTGCCACCCCCAACACTGGCCCTGCCAGCAGTGGGGGCTACAAGACTCTGGGCCCCCAGCAGTGGCAGCAGTGCTTGTGACCTGAGGTTCTAGGAACTATGCAGGTGCTGGAGACCAAAGGCTTCAAGAGCCCTAGTGGTAGTTGTGACCCAGGTACCACTCTCCCCATGGTGGCAGTGTCACCCATGACCCTGGCCCACCCAGAAGCTTCAACCACATCTGTGAACCCAGTGGCCCCAGAAGTCATGTTGCCAGCATCCCCAGATAACCCAGGAAGAACAGCATAGGTGGTGCATGAGGGATAAGTGCCTGAGCCCATGGAGGGCCATGTAACAATGACAGTGGAACCCATGACCCTGTTCCCCCCAGCTGCAGAGGCACCCACAACTTTAGCACCCATAGCAACCCCCTCTATAGCAGCACCTACAGACCCAACAAACCTGGACATGGCCAAGGTGCCCATGACCCCAGCTTTTCCCCCACTCTCCCCTCCCACCAACCACAGTGGGGAACACATGACCCAGGTGACCCCAGAAGCAGAAGAGATGCTTGAAGCCTAGTGACCACCAGTGGTGACACCTGCAACTACAATGACTTCATAAACAGCAAGGCAAGAGCAACCTCAGAGGAACAAGCAGCACAACAAAGGCATTAATGCTGCCTCTGGCAGAAGCATTAGAGGGTGAAAAGTGCAAGCCCTCAAATACAGCCAGAAGCAGCTCAGAATCAAAGTAAACAAAACTGTACCCAAATAAGAAAGGTGTTTGCTACCACAAATGTGCCAGCAGAGGAACACTCATCAAACACCTTGAAGAATTACAATAACACAGTAGCACAAAAAGAAAATGGCAATTCTTCAGAAACCAAGTTTGAAGTCACAGAAGATTGTGATCTGACAGAGAATTGAATATTGCTGTCATGAAGAAACTTGACAAGTTGCAAGAAAATTTAGAAAGACAGTTCAATAAGCTCAGGAATAAAATTAATGAACAGAAGGAGTGCTTCAGCAAAGAGATTGAAACTCTAAAAAAAAAAAAAACCCCAGAAATTCTGGAGCTTACGAACACAATAAATGAGATGAAGAATAAAGTAGAAAGCATTGGAAAGAGAGCAGATTATATGGAAGAGAGAATTAGTGAGCTTGAAGATAGAAATCTAGACATGATCCAGGTGGAAGAGAAAAGAACTAAGATGCTTTAAAAAAAAAATGGAAAAATTCCAGAATAAATGTATGACACAGAAAAAGCAACATAAGGAAAATGGGTATCCGAGAAGGAGAAGAGAGGGAAAAAAGACCAGAGAGTTTATTTAAAGAAATAATAGCTGAGAATTTCCTAAACCTGGAGAAGAAACTGGATATAAAAGTACATGAGCTAATGGCACTCCCAATTATCTCAATGCAAAAAGACCTTCTCCAGGGCACATTATATTAAAACTGTCAAAAGCCAATGAGAAAGAAAGAAAATTAACAGTGGCCAGAGAGAGGAAACTAACATAAAAGGAACCCCCATAAGGCTATCAGTGGATTTCTCAGCAGAAACTACAGGCTACGAGAGAGTGGAATGATATATTCAAAATATTGGAAGATAAAAACTGTCAGCTAAGAATACTCTATTCAGTAATGCTATCCTTCAGAAATGAAGGAGAAATAAAGGCTTTCCCAGACAAACAAAAGCTGAAGGAGTTCATCACATTAGACCAGCCTTACAAGAAATGTTGAAAGGAGCCCTCCTACCTGAAACAAAAGGGCAAAGGAATACAAAGCTTTGCGCAAGGTGACAAATAGACAGAATCAGAAAATTGCAAATCTGTATCACAAAAGGTTAGTACACAATTATAATATAAAAGCTAAAGGGAAAGAAAACATAAAAATAACTATAACCACTTAAATTTGGTAACAAACTCACAATACAAAAAGGGATAATTTGTGACAACAAAAACATAGAAGGGGAAGAGGAAAAGGATGGACCCTGCACAGGCAAACGGAGATAAGATGCTTTCAGCAGAAAAAGGACTATATCATCTATGAGATCTTTCCTACAAATCTCATGGTAACCACAAAATAAAAAATTAGAGCAGTGTCAGAAAACATTAAAAAGGAGGAAACTGAGAAACATATCACAGAAAACTGCCAAAGTGAAATGGCAGACAGAAACACAAGGAAAAACAAAAAATGGAAATAGAGAACAACCAGGAAACAAAAGATAAAATGGCAATATTAAGCCCTCATATATCAATAATCACCCTAAATCACCAAGCAAAAGACACAGAGTGGCTGGATGGATTAAAAAACAAGGCTGAAAATGTGCTACCTCTAGGAGACAGTTCTCAGCTCTAAAGACAAACATAGACTCAGAGAGAAGGGATGGAAGACGATACTCCAAACAAATGGCAACCAAAAGAAAGTGGATGTAGTCATATCTCTATAAGACAAAATAGACTTCAAGCCAAAAAAGATAACAAGAGACAAAGATAGACATTATATAATGATAAAGAGGACATTCCACCAAGAAGATGTAACATTCATCAATACATATGCACCTAACATAGGAGCACTGAAGTATATATAAAGCGACTATTAACAGACCTAAAGAGAGAAATTGATAGTAATACATTAATAATAGGGCACTTTAATACCCCACTAACATCAAAGATAGATCACAGACAGAGAGTCAACAAGGAAACATTGGCGTTAAATGAAACACTAGATCAGATGGACTTAATAGAGATATATACAGAACATTCCATCCCAAATAGCAGAATACACATTCTTTCCAAGTGCACATGGAACATTCTTAAAGATAGACCATATGTTGGGAAACAAAATAAGTTTCAATAAGTTTAAGAAGGTTGAAATCATATCAAGCATTTTTTCAGACCACAATGATATAAAACCAGCACTCAACCACAAGAATAAAGCTGGAAGAGTGACAAATATGCGGACTAAACAACATGCTACTGAAAAACTATTGGATCAATGGAGATATCAACGGAGAAATAAAAAAATACCTGGAGACAGGGGCTGGCCTGGTGGTGCAGTGGTTAAATTCATGCACTCCACTTTGGTGGCCCAGGGTTCACTGATTTGGATACCAGGCATGGACCTACACACTGCTTATCAAGGCATGCTGTGGCAGGCATCCTATATATAAAATAGAGGAAGATGGGCACAGATGTTAGCTCAGGGCCAATCTTCCCCCCTCCAAACAAAAAGGGAAAAAAAATACCTGGAGACAAATGAAAATGAAAACACAACATTCCAAAACCTATGGGATGCAGCAAAAGTGGTACTAAGTGGGAAATATATAGCAATACAAGCCTACCACAAGAAAGAAGAAAATCTCAAACAATCTAACATGATACCTAAAAGAACTAGAAAAAGAAGAACAAACAAAGCCAAAAGTCAGTAGAAGGAAGGAAATAATAAAAATCAGAGTGGAAATAATTGAAATAGAGACTAAAAAGACAATAGAAGATATAGATAAAACTAAGAGCTGGTTCTTTGAAAAGATAAAATTGAAAAACCCATAGCTAGACTCACTAAGAAAAAAGAGAGAAGGTTCAAACCTAAAGAGCTCACACAACTCAACAACAAAAATCAAACACCTCAATCAAAAAATGGGCAGAGGATACGAACAGACATTTTTCCAAAGAAGATATACAGATGGCCAATAGGCACATGAAAATATGCTTAACATCACTAATCATCAGGGAAACGCAAATCAAAACTACACTGAGAAATCACCTTATGCCCGTTAGAATGGCTATAATCACCAAGACAAAAAATAACAAATGTTGGAGAGGATGCGAAGAAAAGGAAACCCTCACACCGCTGGTGGGATTGCAAACTGGGGCAGCCACTATGGCAAACAGTATGGAGATTTCTCAAAAAATTAAAAATCTAAATACCATATGACCCAGCTATTCCAATACTGGGTATTTATCCAAAGAACTTGAAATGAACAATTCAAAGAGACTTATCCACCCCTATGTTCATTGCAGCACTATTCACAATAGCCAAGATGTGGAAGCAACCCAAGTGCCCATCAACTGATGAATGGATAAAGAAGATGTGGTATATATATACAATGGATTACTACTCAGCCATAAAAAAGACAAAATCGTCCCATTTGCAACAACACAGATGGAACTTGATGGTATTATGTTAAGCAAGACAAGCCAGACAGAGAAAGACAAACACCATATGACTTCACTCATTTGTGGAAGATAAACAAATACATGGACAAAGAGATCAGACTAGTAGTTACCGGAGGGGAAGGGGGTTGGGGAGTGGGCATAAGGGGTAAAGGGGCACATATATATGGTGATGGACAAAGAATAATGTACAACTGAAATTACATAATGTTATAAATTATTATGACCTCAATTTAAAAAGAGAGAGAAGGCACAAATAAGTAAAATCAGAAATGAAAGAGGAGAAATTACAATGGATACCACAGAAAGACAAAAAATTATTAGAGAATACTATGTAAAGCTATATACCAAAAACTGAACAACCTAGAAGAAATGGACAAGTTCTTAGAATCATACAACCTTCTCAAACTGAATCAAGAAGATATAGAGAATCTGAATAGACCAGCCACAAGTAAAGAGACTGAATCAGTGAAAAACCTCCTCCCAAACAAAGTCCAAGAACCAGACAGCTTCTCTGTTGGATTCTACCAAACATTCAAAGATTTAATATCTATCTTTCTCAAACTCTTCCAAGAAATTGGAGAGGATGAGATGCCTCCTAACTCATTTACAAGGCCAACATCACCCCGATGCTAAAACCAGACAAGGACAATGCAAACAAGGAAAATTACAGACCAATATCAATGATTAACATAGATACAAAAATTCTCAACAAAATATTAGCAAATGTAATACAATACATTAAAAGGATCATATACCACAATCAAGTGGGATTTATTCCAGGGACACAGGAATGGTTCAACATCCACGAATCAACGTGACAACCACATTAACAAAATGAAGAATAAAAATCACACGATCATCTCAATAGAGGCAGAGAAAGCACTTGAGAAGATCCCACATCCATTCATGATAAGAACTTTCAACAAAATAGGTATAGAAGGAAAGTACTTCAACATAATAAAGGCCTTATATGACAAACCCACAGCTAAAATTATACTCAGTGGTGAAAAACTGAAAGTTGTTCCTTTAAGAACAAGATAAGACAAGGATGCCCACTCTGACCACTCATATTCAACATAGTATTGCAAGTCCTACCTAGAGCAATTAGGCAAGAAAAAGAAATAAAAGGATCCAAATTGGAAGGGAAAAGTAAAATTGTCACCATTGCGAACAACATGATTCGATATATAGAAAACCCTAAAGAATTCACAAAAAAAAACTACTAGAAATAATTAACAAATACCACAAAGTTGTAGGGTACAAAATCAACATACAAAAATCAGTTGTATTTCTACACACTGAGAATGAGCTGGCAGAAAGAGAAGTCAAGAATACTATCCCATTTACAATAACAATAAAAAGAATAATATACCTAGGAATAAATTTAATCAAGAAGGTGAGAGACTTGTACACTGAAACCTATGACATTGTTGAAAGAAATTGAAGTCATGAAGAAATGGAAAAATATTCTGTGCTCATGGATTGGGAGAATTAACATAGTTAAAATGTCCACAGTACCTAAAACAATCTACAGATTCATGCAATCCCAATCAGAATCCCAGAAACATTTTTCATAGAAAAAGAATAAAGTATCCAAAAATTTATATGGAACAAGAGAAGACCTCAAATATCCAAAGCAATTCCGAGAAAAAAGAGCAAAGCTGGAGGTATCACACTCCCTGATTTCAAAATATACTACAAAGTTATAGTAATCAAAACTGCATGGTACTGGCAGAAAAACAGACATACAGATCAATGGAACAGAATAGAAAGCCCAAAAATAAACCCAGACATCTATGGACAGCTAACTTTCAACAAAGGAACCAAGAACATACAACGGAGAAAGGAGGTCCCTTCAACAAATGGTTCTGGGGAAAACTGGACAGCCTCATGCAAAAAAATGAAAGTAGACCATTATCTTACACTACATACAAAAATTAACTCAAAATGGATTAAAGACTTGAATATAAGACCTAAAATCATAAAACTCCTAGATGAGAACAGGCAGTAGTCTCTTTGATAGTGGTCTCAGCAGTATCTTTTTGAATATCATTTCTCCTCAGGCAAGGAAACAAAAGAAAGAATAAACAAATGAGGCTATCTCAAACTAAAAGTCTTCTATACAGCAAAGGAAACCATCAACAAAATGAAAAGACAGCCCACCAATTGGGTGAAGATACCTGCAAATCACATATCTGATAAAGGGTTAATGTCCAAAAGACATAAAGAATGCATACCACTTAACAACAAAAAAACAAACAATCCAGTCAAAAGATGGGCAGAGAATATGAATGGACATTTTTTCCAAAGAAGATATACAGATGGCCAACAGACACATGAAAAGATGTTGAACATTACAAATTATTAGGGAAATGCAAATCAAAACTACAATGAGACACCATCTCACGCCTGTCAGAATGGCTACTATTAACAAGAGAAGAAACAGTAAGTGTTGGAGAGGATGTGGAGAAAAAGGAACCCTCGTGCAATGCTGGTGGGAAAGTAAATTGGTGCAGCCACTATGGAAAACGGTATGGAGATTCCTCAAAAAAGTAAAACTAGAAACACCATATGATCCAGCTATTCCACTTCAGGGTATTTATCCAAAGAACATGAAAACACGAATTTGAAAAGCTATGTGCACCTCTGTGTTCATTGCAGCATTATTCACAATAGCAAAGACTTGGAAGCAACCTAAAGGCCCATCAAGGAATGAATGGGTAAAGACGATGTGGTGTACATATACAATGGAATACTACTCAGCCATAAAAAGCACGAAATATTGCCATTTGTGACAACATGGATGGACCTTGACAGTATTATGCTAAGCGAAATAAAATAGACGAAGAAAGATAATTACCGTATGACTTCACTCATATGTGCAAGATAAACAAGCAAACACATGGATACAGAGACCAGATTGGTGGCTACCAGAGGGGAAGGTCGGGGGTGGGGGGGTGAAAGTAATAAAGGGGTACATATGTGTGGTGATGGATGGCAACTAGACTTTTGGTGGTGAACACGATGCAATCTATACAGAAGTTGAAGTATAATGATGTACACCTGAAATTTATATTAAGTTATAAACCAAAAAGTCACCACAACTAAAAAAAGTTTAAAAAAAATAAATAGTCAGATATACTGTGTTCATGGTTTGACTCAATATTGTTAACATGTCAATTCTCAATTCTCCCCACATTGATCTAGAGATGCAAAGAAATTGCAGTGAAAATTCCAAAGGATATTTTATTGATATTGATAACTCGTTTATAACATTTATGTGAAAGAAGAAAGGAACTAGAATAGCCAAAATGATTTTGAAAAAGAACAAAGTTGCAGGACTCACACTAGCTGATTTCAAGGGTTACTATAAAGCTATAGTAATCAAGACAGTGAGTTATTGGCAGAAAGGTAGACACATAGATCAATGGAACAGAATAAAGATTCCAGAAACAGACTCACACATATGTGACAACTGATTTTTGACAAAGGTGCAGAGACAGTTCAGGAGGAAACAAGGCTTTTCAACAAATGGTACTGGCGGTCCGTATGCAAAAAAATTTACCCTGACTCGTACCTCACACCTTTTACAAAACTTAACTCAAAGTGGGTCACAAACCTACAGATAAAATATAAATCTATAGAATTTAAGCTCCTAGAAATCCAGGAAGTCAAATCAAATTATACTTAGCAAGTAATGGTGAGATTATGTAAAACTTTAAGCTCTTCTCGTACTGTGGATCCTTAACATCTCTGAGCGCCTACTCACAGAGTATGAAGTCCAAGTGCAGAACTTGGCACACAGTGGGCCCCTGGCAAATGCTAGTCTCCATGAGCGTGTGTCTAACAGATTCCATTCTATCGTCCATCTTCTCCAAGGCTGTAGCTCTAGTTTGCTATCAAGTTCTCATTCCACTCACTGTAAGAAAAGGTAAATCAAAACAGACCTAAAAACCTTGCTTTTCTTAGTTGGCTCTTGCTTCTGTCCAATTGTCCCTTCTTTAGGGACCCCTCTGTGTCAGTGATTAGTGTTCACGCCACATCCTGACTTAGTATAGTGTGCAATTTTCATGAACGTGGAGAGAGATTGCTTCCCTCTTCCAAATTAATGATGAAGGCATAAACTAAGAGGGTTCCCGACAGCCATCTCCGCACCTTCCTACAACCAGATACTTTGCATCAATAACCTTTCTTTGCGATGTTGTAACTAATTTTGCAAATAAAATTTCCTGAGATATATCAAATCTTCACCAACATAAGATACATTACGTCTCTTGCATTTCCGCTTCATCTATTCATAACTCTGTCAAAAAAAGCTATTGTGCTGGCGTGATTTGTTTCTTTGAAGCCTAAGCCACTTATTGTTCCTGATATCATCACTTTCCCGCTACTTAAACACACACATGCGTGCACACACACACACACATACACACACACACATACGCACAGAATTATTATGGCTGTAAGTGATGTTTACAGGGTGATAATTACCAGTATCTTTCTTTTCTTCTTTCTCACTTTGAAGAACAGGCAATGTTTCATATTCACATCAGTCCATTCATCTCGTAATCTTCCTGATTCTACGCTAGGCGTTCAGCCTGATTTTCTATGATTACCATGTGAATCTTATCAGGAGGCCCATCCTCTGGATCTTGAGCTATATCCTGAGTAACACAGGCCAATGTCAAGGGGATCCCTGCCCCCTTACAATGCCAGGAAAAAGCACTTTCCAGGCTCTAAAAGAGAAGCACAAGAATCCTAAGTTCTGCCATTGGTAGAAATATTCTTTTTTTCAGGGAGTTCCTGTGGAGATACAGGGTTTTTAGAAAATGATAAGCATTACAGAAATCAGTTAAGAATAGAAGTTCTGTCTCATTTACATGTGGCCTAAAATAAATTGAGAGATTTGGCCATCTTAATCTCCTACATATTTTACTGCTTTTGGTGTCTTGTCTTTGAAAGAAAGGAAGTTGACATTTACTGAAAGCCTATAGTAGGCCAGACATTCTTCTAGTTCTCATTTAGTCTAAATAACAACCCTTAATATATGTTTTATGGTCCCCATTTTACAGATGATGTAGAGGCTGTGTTACGTGGTTATGCCTGAGGACACAGGATGAGGGATAGATCTGAGACTCATGTGCGGTCTGCGTGATTTCAGAGGCCCGTCATCTTATGCAATCCAGACTGTTCTTGACTTTGCAGAAAATTGCTCTGTGCCTGTAGGTAAGTCTCTTAACCACTCTGACCCCAGTTTCCTCAGCTGTGAAAAGGAGGGGTTGGGATAGCTCAGTGCTAGCGTCTCCACCTGTTCTAACCTTCTGAGAGCCTTGAAGAATTTGAATTTAGGGCAAGAGAAGACAATACTTCCGATAGGGAAATATTGACTTAACAAATAGAAAAAGAGAGAGAGAGAGCAATAGGAGGTGGGAGGTGCTGGCCTAGTCAATGTGGGTGAGGCTCACGCAGATGCAGAAAGCTTAACAGTTAGAGGCAATTTTGCAGTCTTAGGATGCCTGCGGAACTGAAGTTCCCATTCAAGTTACCTTAGAGATTCCGATGAAAAAGATGGGAAATGCCCGGGTTTAAAAGTGTCTGACTTCTCAACTGCTGCCTCCAGCTCTCGAGTTGCAGTGCTTCTCCAGGTAATCACGAGACTTCCAAAGGGACTGTGTGTACGGAGGTCCAACTTCCCAAGAGCAGGATCCTGTTTACCCATGATATTTCCAGAAATCTTCATCACTTAAAGAATTTAAATTACTAGCCTTCTCTTCTCTTCTGTTTTACATCCCTCTCCCCCTCTTCCTCTATGCATAGTAGACAGGGTGACTTTTCACATAATTTAGTACTTTCGATAACAAGAAAAGTGATCTCAGGTTGTGAGAGGTGCCGTTACCGAAATGGTTGCCTCTTTCTCAATGTTCTCCTCTCTCCCTCCCTTCTTTCTCTCCTTCCCTCCTTCTTCCCCCCTTTTCGTTTTTTTTTTTTGAGGGGGGGTGGTTTTTTGAGTAGGGTTTTGCTTTCAGGAGTTATTCTGTTCCGATTTGTAGCTTCTACAAACAGTATCATATTTTAAAGGCTTCAACGAGCACAACCTTACTTAAAAATTCTCCATATTATCATGAGCGAAGTCAGCCTAACTCTTTTAAAACGCTCTGATGGACCAAGTACTTTAAGCAAGTGTTCCTTTCTTGGCAGCTTGAATACAATGAAATCTTCTAGAGTAGATCCCTGTGCATTTTTGGGTGCTAAATGACGAATGGAGAAATGTGGGCTAGCTGGTAAAAACTCAAGTCCGAGCGCCCCTTCAATCATACTGTAAAAATACATGTATTTTAAAAATTGAGATTCATGCAATTTTCTGACTTGATTAAACTAGAAACTCTCAGCAAGAGCTTGATTTCCAGCCCATTATCCAGACCAAAGAGGTTTGGATGAGCTTCTGTTAAGTATGCAATTCTTAAGCTGTCTGAATCCAGCTCATCAAGAGGACAGGCATGTTGCAGACGACAAGAGGAGGAGCTTTTGTGTCCTCTAATTTCCTCTGTCTGGGCCATCAGGGAGCAGCGCGCAGCATTGTAATACGCAGTGCTAGCACGGCACCCTTTCCCAGAACCAGAACGGCTTCTTTGCTACTTCCCTCTGATTACTTCTCTGGACTGGGAACATGGAGGGACGGTAACTCTGGGATAACAAAGGCCACTGCATAATATCATCAGGGATGCAGAGTGGTGGTGAAGTTATTAAGCCATTTGGAGCCTCAGTTTTTCTATCGTGAAAATGGGGGTAATACCTACTGCTCAAGAATGATAAAAACAGAGGTGATGTATATGTTATACATACCAAGTGTCACATAAAGTGCTTGGATAGAAAGCACACTAAAGTGGGCAAGGCATCTGGTGTTGTTGGTATTATCTAATGAATGCAACACACACATATTGGGGGCCGGCTTCATGCCCATTCCTTGCCAGGCTCTGAGATGACAGATGCTAGGGCTCCTGTCCAGGCAGAGCCTGCAGAGGCCCCTCCCCCAGCCATGCTCTGCTCAGGCCAACGTGCCCAGAGGCCCTGTCCATGTCCCAGTCTTATAAGGGACTCCTCGTGTGCTCCCTCATCTCATCCAGCTCACCAGGCCCATTACTAATGCAATTTCGGGCGTGGAAGAAATCTTTGCCAACAAAATGAAAGAGGGCTTCTAACTTCTTTCTCCCCCAATTCCCGAACGTAGATGGTCATGAGAACCGAGATATACACTTTTTTCACCAGTACATCAAAATGTATCTACTTCTCAGCTCAGGCCTGAAGGTGATTTGTTCTTTATGAACGTAATATTCAGGGTGTCAGTGCTCAATTGAATGCATCTTAAATAAGATGCCTTTTTTTATGAAAAAGTTTTGGGAAACTGCAACTGTCTGACATGTGCAGGTAGTTTTAATGAGTGTGTGGGTGTGTGTGTGGAGCTTAAGTCGTGCATGCTCTTTTAGACAAATCATAAAATTGCGATATACCAGAAGAAATAAAAATGTAAGTGACTCAGAATCCCACTATCCAGCGTCCATTTAATTGTTAATCTTTTAGAATCTTGAGATTGTCCATATATGTGCATCTAAATTAAAAATGTAGACACCTTGTAATAAAATAGGGCTGCATTTTACATACAGACTTTATTCCCCTCAATAATATTATGACTCTCTTTGCATGTCTATATATATACTTACATTTCCATTCCAAATAACTATAAGTACCATAATTTATTTAGTCAATTTCCTGTTCAGAGAGTTGGTTTTAAGTTTTTACTCATAAATGTGACCTGGATGTCTCAGGCGTTACTAGACAATGAGTACAAACATAGTAACATTAATTCCCCAAATTTAAAAACCCCAAGGCCCCAACTCCCATCATTTTCAGAGTCTTCCTCCTTAGATATTTCTAGAATCCCCAGGAGTACTTACATGCGTCGGTGGGTCACTCCTGGCGTTGTTTGCTTCCACGGGTGGCCGAGTCAAGGTGCCACATCCTCCATCTGACGGCTTCACAGGGATGCGCTGTGGGCTGGAACTTTGCTCGTGTTGTTGTACCAACTCATCACCATGTTCTGAAAATCTGCTACTCCAAATGTTGGCACAACCAAAATACTATTAGTGTACTTCAAAACTGACGGTCTTTATTGCTATTACCACCCTTGGGAGGTAAGAAGGAAAATATATCTTCCTTTGTTTGGGTCCCGTCGCAAGGATGCTCAAAGCCCAATGTGTCCAGTGTTGAGTTACACAGTCTTATCATTCTTGCAAAGCTTCTTTCTCTAAGTCCCACCCACACCTCCCTAGTAGAGGGTAGGATGAGCAACCGTTCCAGTTTGCCAGGACTTTCCTGATTGTAGCACTGGAAGTTCCACTTGCCAGGAAATTCATCAGTCCCCACCAAACCAGAATGATCAGTCACTACTAGAGAAATGGGTTCAAGTGCTAGTATCAGCCAACATGCTGTGTTTGGAACCACTGCTTCCTTGCAACTACTGGGCCCTATTGCTAAGCCCGGCTTGCTTTTTCCTTTACGGTAAAATTTATCTTAGGATGCCCTCCATCTGGTTTCCACTGGGGCAACATTCACCAGACCTGCCTATATATATCTCAACCTAAAAAAAAGACAGAGTCTCAATTATTTATCCTCAGGAAATTCTTCAGCTCCTCACTTAGCCTTGTGTTCAGCCTCTTAAACTAGTGGATGCAAATGCATATGTGGTGGAAGAGATGTTGCCTAACTGCACTTAGTAGAAACTCTGGAATCCCATTGCCTTCTCATAAACAACACTCTGATGAACATCTTGTACTGAGAGCTTTATGTATGAGTCTGATTGTTTCTTTGGAATAAATCCCCGAAACTGTAATTGCCTTTTAGTTTTTGATGCCTATTGTCAGGGTGCCCTCCAGAAAGTCTATTCCAATGCACTTTTTCGGTTTATTTTTTAAAACCATGCAAATTTATGTTCAGGATAAAAAGAAGCTCTGACCTGTTTCTAGGACAACAGAGGATGTTCCATGCCAGAAGGTCTTTGCCACAGGGGAAAGGGAGAGAATATGCGAGAAGGGCTAGGGAAGAACAGTCCCGAGTTGCCTGACAGGGTCCGAAGCTTTAAGAAGCCCCTTACGCTCAGTGCTTTGTGGTTATTGTCCCAGAATATCCACGCAGTCCATCCAACACAATGCCTTCTCTTTCACTCACATCCACAGTCCTGCAGGCTGTACCCAGCCAGGGAATCTGCACTTGGAAGGAGAATACAGGCTGGGAAAATTCCACTCTGACGTGCTACTCTTTTCTTGTTTGATTCCCACAGAACCTATGGCTGTTGGCCCCCAGGAAATAAAAATGAAGAGAAAGCCAGACCCGGGTCACCATTAGCCAAATGAAGCAGTTGTCTAGGTAGCTGGAGAGTGGCTCAAGGTGGGGTGAGGGATTCTGCCTCAGACAAAGTTCCAGAAACGATGTTGGAGGCTGGTCAGGGTAACTGACAGGGCTTTGTGCATCATGCAACACATTGTCGCCAGGCCTCCGGGCTGCCTGGGGCCAGTTCTGTAATGAAGGGTTGGCTGGATAACTCTTGGAATCAGGGAAGGTGAAACCCGGCAGCATGGAGCATTTCAAGTGATTTTACCCCATAAGGTATACTCAGTACACACTTTGGGATGAAAAACATGGGAGATATGCGCCAAGGGCATGTCTACCTCTATCGTGTTTCAAACCTAAGTAAACAAAATGTAAAGCATTCAAAATAAAGAGTATGCCATGTTTGCATGAACAATTTGTAATTCTCCTCATGCAAAAGTTACTGGCAATGATCTGCTCCTCACTGGGCAATATGGGAAGCAAACCAATATTACCATTAGATCTGATTTAAAAGCTGAGCACACTAAATAGACACATATTTACATAACTAACCATCCAAACTAACATAAATAGAAGGCCCAATTCCCTCAGCACTCCCACAGAGCCTGGAGCAGGCGGATGGTCCTGATCCTAGTCCTAACTGACCAGGGGTTTCCAAGCAGGAAAAGGCTTCCAGGATGCTCCGACCTTGCTCATTCAAGATGTTCCCCTGAGCTGCCTGGACGTGAATGAAAAACAAGGGACAAAAAAAATCACTGCATTAAAGATCATGTCTGAGACACTGTTTTTATTTGGGTGCTTAACTCTCCTATGTCTCCTAGAGGGAAAAATTCCAGCAGAACATAACGGGAAATTTGGTTTCTAGCCCCAGTATGTTAGTTGCCTGGTTGTGTAACCATAAGCTAGTTGCTTCTCCTTTCTGACCATCAGTTTTCTGACCTTTAAAATTGGGAGCTTGAACTAAATTGTCTCCCAAGAGCTTTTCACCTCTAATGTTATCAGCAAAATAGCTCTTACCGAATAAATAACCTGCCTCTCTTTTGAGTTTTGGAAAAGTTCAATTTCAAACCATCAATTGAATTTCTGCAGCCTCCATCTGGAAAGTCACATGCTGAAATTCAAATCCACCTCTTTGCCCTCCATTGGTCACTATTGTTACCCTGGGTGATCTTGGGCAATGGCAATTTCCAAGACTCCTGTGCATGCGCAAAAGCACCCCTTACCATAGTAAAGGCCAAAGAAAGTGTAGTCTTGCTCTTTTTGTGCTATTCTTTGGATTTCCTTGGCTTCTTACAAGGCAGATAAAAGGCAGACCCTTTAAGACCTTCACTGCTAGACTCCTTCTATATTTTATGCTTTTCTGAAGTAGACATTATGCTCTCACCTAGAGCCCAGATTCTAGATGGACTGAAATTTACTCCAACCTTCAAGCTCCAACTAAAACATCTGAAATAAACACTCGCACATTTGTTGTACCATTGTCATCTGTTTTCCAATGTTGATGTTGCAAAGTCAGCTGTCAATCTGATTATGATTCCTGTGGAGTAACCTGTTTTTTCCTTAGCTACTTTTAAGACTTTCCCTTTATAGTTCAGGTTCTATAAGTTCACTATAATGTTTCTAAGTGTAAATTTCTTTTCATTTATCCTGATAGGAATTTATTTGGCTTTCTGAATCTATAAATTCATTTCTTTCATCAATTACAAAGAATGTTCAGCCATTATCTCTTTGAAGATTCCCTCTCTTGCATTCTCATTTGTCTCCTGAAATTCTGACTAGTCCATGTCAATGTCTCTCACTCTGTTCTCTGTAACTCTTGATGTTTCATTCATATTTTTTTCTATTTCTTCATCTCTCTATGCTTTAATTTGGGTGATTTCTCAGATCTAACTTCTACTTCACCAATTCTCTTTTTAGCTATATTTAACCAGCTGTTTATACTGTCCATCGAATTTATTTAAATTATCAAAATTTTCATTTCTAGATGTATTTTTGGTTCTTTCTCAAGTTTTCCTGCTTATTTCTGTTACTTTGTCATATGCTCAATACCTTGTTTTATCTTTTTTCTTTTCTTTTTTTCTTTTTTGCTGAGGAAGATTCACACTGAGCTAACACCTGTTCCCAATCTTCCTCTTTTTTTCGTATGTGAGCCACCGCCACAGCATGGCCACTGACAGACGAGAGGTGTAGGTCCGCGCCCAGGAACCAAACCCGGGCTGCTGAAGCGGACCATGTCAAATTTCACCACTATGCCACCAGGGCTGGCCTTTATTTCTTTAAACAGAAACATACTTATTTTATAAGATTGTTTTTACTTATTGTATTCAATATCTGAAATTCTGATATCTGCATGTTTTGTGGGATCCAGTCACTCTCTTATTTCTGTCTTTTGTTCATGTTGGCTGTTTCCTCATGTTTTTAGTGATTTTTGATTATCATCTCATATTCCCTGAAACATTGCTTATAATAATTATCTGAGGCTTGTGTTCTTCAGAGAGGGACATTCAACCTGGGATTAGTTTCAACCAAAGTTTTCACTTGAGGTTTTCAGGCCATTGAGATTGTGTAAATTTGGGTCTGGATTCCCAAAGCTAAGGTTCAGGGAGACAAATGCCCCTTGTGGGACAGGTCCTCCCACTGAGAGTGTAGCCCTTTAAGGGTGATGGTTTATTCAGAGCCCCAGGCTTTATTTCTGTTTCCCCATGGATGTGGCTCTGGGCCACCAGGATCACTGCATTTGGGGGAAAATGCTATCTGTGCTGGTTTAAAAACATGTCCATACATTCTTCAGTACTCCTCTCTCCAAAGAGTGGAGCCTAACTTCCCTCCCCTTGAGTGTGGGCTGGACTTAGACTTCCTTCTATGAATACAACACAATGAAAGTGATGGTGTGTGGCTCAAGACTAGGTCATAGACGGCATTGTGACCTCATCCTTGCTCTCCTTGGATCATTCACCCTGGGGAAAGTCAGCTGCCATGTTGTCAGGACATTCAGTCAGCCCTATAGAAGAGCACACATGACATGGACCTGAGGCCTCCTGCCCAAAGGCATGTGAGTGTGCCATCTGGGAAGCAGATCTTCCAGCCCAGTCAGACCTTCAGGAGACTGTAGCCATGACCAATATCTTGACAGCCACCTCTGAGCTAAAACATACAACTAAGCAGCTCTCAAATTCCTGACCCACGGAAACTATGAGACAATAAACGATCATTTTAACAAGGTTTTAGGGTGATTTTCTACTCAGCACTAGATTATCTCCTGGAATTCTGCTTTCTCACTCTTTCTGGCCTCCAATTGTTTATTGCCAGCACAGCCATATTTTTTTCAAAATATGTATTACATTTGATCTAGCATTCTTAGGAGTTCTTTATTGGGAGAAGTTTCTGCACATAGCTTGCCATATTTCTGAAAACAGAAGTCTTCATGTTTATTACTGAATCCTCTTATCTAATATAAACTTGGCAAAGTAAGTTCATTAACCTCATTAAATATGTAAAGAAGGAGGTTCAACGAGGTTGTCTCCTGCCCAAGGTCACACCACCAGCATGTGATGGAGCTGGGACTTAAACACAAGTATGACAAATTCCAAAGTCCGTGCTCCTTTCAAAATCACAAGTAGCTTTCCATGGATGTAATTGAAAACAATGTTATCATCCAATCCAGCTGTTTATCCACTGGGCACAGGTGGTTACAGAAGGAATAGATGGGAAAAATAGAGGCAAAGGCTGGAGATCCTGCTAACAGTGTGTTATGCTATAGAAGGACTCTTATGAGCCTTGAGTGGACTCCCAATTTTTTCTTGGAAAGGTCCTTTGGCACCATGTCTGTCTCCTCCTCTGCTTCTCCAAGTGTTTCCCAGGGTCCTGCCATAAAGAGCAGTCTTCAGCACTCTTATCTCTCATCTCCCTCTACATGTATTCTCTCGGGGATCTGGGCTGCTCAAATGGCTTCCATTAATGCTCATTCATGGACAACTCCCTCCTTTCCTTGAAGCCACATCTCTCTTTGTCTTTCTTGGGCTTGTCTTTCTTGGTGTCATCTGGAAGAATGCGTACCAGATGATGAGTTCATAACAGCACACACTCAGTGGGTAAGTAATTTAACTTCCCTCAGCCTCAGATTGCTCATCTAAAAATGGGAACAACAGAACCTGTCTTGTGCACTTGTTGTGAATATTAAATACTGTAATGTGTATAAAACCAATGCTTAGCACATAGTAAAAGGTGAATAAGAGGTAGTTATCTAGAAAGTTTAACAAATTTGGTCGAGAATCACTTGGTAGCATAGAATGTGGTAAGGAAAGTTTCATTTTTATATGTTTTCCAGATTTTACATTTCATTGTAACAAAAATGTAATTTCAGTGAAGACACAGGATAAGAGTATATAAAGCCTGTCCTATGGCCTCTACCAACCCTGGGGTTTAACAACATTAAGAGGGCTATTTAGACAGTTTAAGGCTATGTATTTGCAGATTGGATTTTAAGCCATTTGTAACCCTAAGGTGTTTAAACAACCCTGCAATTTGATCTCAGATTCCCCCCGTGCTATTTTACCTCCTCCAAGCTCCTGTCTGCCAAGCCAAGCCCTCCTTCCATGACCACCTGTCACTTGCTGTAGTGGCTGGGGTTTTGTGAGGCTTCTGGCTGTAACCTGATCCCCACAACTGTTCAAGGGATGCTGCAGCTGCCACAAAATTCGTTCAGTTTTACGGTGTAGAGTGGCTGGGGTTCCATGGCATGCCTCTGGAAAGTTTCCATTCATTTATTTACTCGTTCACCAAAACATGTTGGGTACTTACTAAGGGCCAGGCCGTGTGCTAACTATGCACTGGGAATAGAAAGGGAGTCAAATAGGGCCTCTGTCTTCAGTGGCTCACAGGTTAGCAGCAGGCACAGACAGACAAAGAAATGCTACAACACGGCATCATGGCATAAGAACAGAAATGGACGCACACCAAGAGAAAGCAACTACCCATCCTAGGTGGGAGGATGGAGAGAGGGACGACTTCCCAGAGGAGTGACATTTGAGTGGGCTCTTAAACATTTCTCTTGGCTGTCCCTCCAAATCCTTTTCTAGTTCCCATGTCATTGTCAAACAAGCTCCCAGTTTCTTCTTCACCTCATCTTTGTACCCATGTCTGCCACCCCCAACACACACCCAGAGGCACTCTAAGTTCAACATTAAATCCTGCTGTTTCTTCTTCTGTCTGCCTTCTCCTTCCCACAGCTTTGGTCCAAGCCATAATCGTTGCACACCTGGACTCCTACCTCCCAATTAGCTCCCCTTCCTCCAGCCTGTGTGGGTCCCCTCTCACCTATTGGACACACATCATTGAGAATTATCTTCCTCCAGTGTCACTTAGCTCTCATCACTCTCCTCTTTGCACGCCTATAAAGGCTCCCAACTGCCTCCCAAATCATATTAAAACTCCTCCAGTCTTGGACTTCAAGGCCCACTACCAATTAGCCCTGTTTCGCCTAACTGCCATCCATTCCTGCTGAGTGCAGGTTGCTGCCCTTCGCTCTAGCCAGGCAAAGCTCTTCCACCTGCTTCTTTCCACCTGCACTGCCATCCCTAAGAATGAGGCTATCTGAGTTGACTGCGTGTGCCCAGGGGTAGTTTTCAGGAAAAAGAGGAAGAGAGAAAGGAAGCCAATACCCCTTTAGTATTCTATTATAGGTGAAAGCTTTAAAACATGAGCAACAAGGGTAGAGACAAAAGGAAAACCCAGGATAGAGTGGTGTGGACTGCTGTCAAGTTGGGGCAGGGTGCTGCTGACCAGTGAGTGCTCTGGTGCTGGTTGTGGGCAGCTGAAAGGGCATGGGAGACATCACCAAGCACCTCTGCCAGTTGTGTTGCCCTGCCTCCCTGTCTTCCTTCCATGTTGCCCTGCCTTATCTTTCCTAGGCTGATCTCTCAAGTCCCTTTGACCTGTAAATTGAATGAGGTCATTCCTATCCTTAAAACCTCTCCACAGCTTCTTCTCAGGGTGGAACACAGCTCTAAACTTTTACTCAGATGGCCATGATCTCACTCTGGCTCCTTCTCCAGTGTCATCTCACACCACTTTCCTCTTTCCTCACTATGTTCCAGACACTCTGGTTGTTCCTCCAATCTCAGGAATATTCCAGGTTCTCCCATTGCAGGGCCTTTGCACATACTGTTCCCTCTGCCTGACATCTTCTTGATCACATTCCTCACCTCACTGACCCTTTTCATCATTCAGCTCTCAGCTTCCGTGTCCCCTTCCATGACCACCTTCACTGTAATTCTCTATGAAAACAATACTCTGTCCATTTTTTTCATGGTACTAATTACAGTGTGTAAATCTGCATGGCATAGTTTGTTTTCTTGTTGACTGGCCCCCTCCACTAGTAGGCTGTAAGCTCCTTGAGGCAGGAAACCATTCTTGTTCACTGATGTACTCTTAGAAAATGCCTGACACAGAGTGGGAGCTAAGATCTTGCTCACCCAACATCATCTGGATTTCTCCAAAGCATGGTGACTTGTGATTGGCCCAATTTTTGGCCAAGAGGGAATACTCTGGTCTTTTGGAAGCTTCCCTCTAAAATGCCCCACATACCCAATCCACCAGGCCATGATACCTTGCCTTTCAGAATCTGTTCAAGAATCTCCTACTCACGAGACACTTTGCCAAACCAACCATTCCTGAGTGTGGTCCAGGACTTGCAAATTGGAATGCCTACGGAGACCAGGCAAGTAATTGAGAGGGATGGGTCAGGTGTAGGGTGATAGGGGGTACTGGGGACCACAGTTAACTGCTGAGCTTATGTCCCATATAAAGGGGGACAGTTTCTGCTCAGCTCCAGTGGCTGTTAACATGCAAGAAAAGCAAGCCTTGTTTGTTAGATTTTCCAATTTTTTAAAAGAGCTAAAAATAATCTGAATTTTCATATGAAACATCTAGATTTTTTAAAAATGGTATAGGCCTATTTCTGCAATCTCTATCAGCCTGATGGTGAACTCCTGTTCTGTTCTTTCAAGGAAGTTGCTTGGCACTTGTGTTCATATGCAGTGAGCATGTTTACATTCCTGAGTCCTCTGCTATGTCCTGTAGCCAGTGCCAGGCTTCTCCTGAGGGCAGAAATTATGCCTTTGCCTTCTTCGCTGTCCCTCAAAGCACCTAGTGCGCATGGCACCCTCTTCTCCCTGTCAACACCGGTGACTAAACAAAGGGTTCTTAGGAAAGCAGCAACTGGCTTTGCTGTTTTGTGAGCAGACGCCTTGCCTATTGCACACAGAAGCACGGCCCTTCACTCAAGCTCATCTGTTTTGTTCATTAGGTCTTCAACCCTCAATCACTGTGAGAGTTACAGACTTTCTCCACTTCGTTCATTCTCTTGCCTTAGCATCTTGTTGAAAAGTATCCTCATCCTTTGTTCTAAATTCCAATCTCTTTTGTGCTATGATGATAATGTTAACTTTGTAATTGTGCATAAGTCAGCAAACCAGAGTAATGCCTTATTCATCCAGCATCGTCAGGAAATGAGGTGTTCCACATAATTAAATTGTCCGGATAACTAGAGCTAACCAACATTTTAAAGATCAACATTTAAAAAAGAGTAAATGGAAACCTCCCAAAACGTATTACAAACCCTCTTGCCTTCTTCATTTTTAAATTGTTTTATATCATTTTTTTTTCAGATAGAAACAAAAGAGTAGAGAGTAATAATTAAGGCTTCCTCCCCCCCAGTACCCCAGCCTCCCACTTCCCATCCCTATCAGATGCTGCATTATCACCAACACCAGGTTACAGGCTATCTCCTTTCTTAGATAGTCTATCCACATACAAACATTCTTTCTTTATTTTCCACAAAAGGTGGCATGCTATGACACTGTACTGCACCTTCTTTTTAAAATCTTATATCTTGGTTACCACTTTTCATTGATACATAAAGACTTGCCTTATTCTATATGATGGCAGCCCCCTGTCCCATAGTATGGGTTCAGCATGATTTATTTAAGCAGTCCCCTACTGGTGGGCATCCAGTTGTTTCCCATCTTTTGCTATTATAAAAAATGCTGCCATTATAATCTCTGTATTTACTTCATTTTTTACGTAGGTTACATCCCCGGAAGAGAATCACTGGGTCTAAGAAAGGACATGTGCATTTGTAATGTTAATGACTTGTTCCATCATCCTTCACAGAGTTTGCATCAATTTATTTCTCTTGCCATCACTGTATGAGCAGACCTGTGTCCCCTTACCTTCACTGGCACAATGTGCAACCGAAATTTCTTTTGAAGTTTTGTCAGTCAGTGAGTAAAGAATGTTAACTCACTTACTATTAAAATTATGTAATTTTTATTGTGGAATGTGGCTTTTATAAAGTGTCCTTCTTCGTCTCTTCTAATCTGGTTTGCCTTGAATTATACTTTGACATTAGGATTGTAGCACCTGCTCTCTTACTGCTCCCACTTTTCTTATAAATCTTTGTCCATGTTCCTTTTCTTTTCAATTAAGAGACTTTATTTTTTTAGGTCAATTTCATGCTTACAGAAAGATTAAAGAAGAGTACAGCAGAGGTCCTACATACCCTCTTTCCATCCTCCCCCAACCCCCAACCACCACACAGTTTCTTCAGTTATTAACATCCTGAAATATTGTGGTGCATTTGTTGTAATTGATGAACCCATATCGATACATTATTATTAACAAAGTTCACAGTTTATATTAGGCTAACCCTTTGTGTTGGGTTTTGATAAATTCATAATATCATGTATCCACCATTATAGTATCATACAGAATAGTTTCACTGACCTAAAAATCTTCTGTGCTCTGAGTATTCATCCCCCCCTCCACCCCCAATCCCTAGTAACCACTCCTCTTTTTACTGTCTCCATAGTTTTGCTTTTCCAGAATGTCATACAGTTGGAATCATGCACTTGTAGCCTTTTCGGACTGGCTTCTTTCATGTAGCGTTATGCATTTAAGGTTCCTCCATGTCTTTTCATGGCTTGACAGCTCATTTCTCTTTAGTACTAAACAATATTGCATTGTCTGGATGTACCACAGTTTGTTTATTTGCCTATTGAAGGACATCTTGGTTGCTTCTAATTTGGGTAATTATGAATAAAGCTGCTATAAACATTCATGTGGAGGTCTTTACATAGACGTAAGTTTTCAATTCATGTGGATAAATACCTAGGAGCATGTTTGCTGGACTGTATGGTAAGGCTATATTTAACTACTGTTTTCCAAAATGGCTATACATTGGACATTCCCATGAGCACTGAATGAGACTTCTTGTTTCTCCGTATCCTTGCCAGCATTTAGTGTTAGCGTTTTGGATTTTAGTCATTCTAATAGGTGTGTATTCATCTCTCATTGTTGTTTTAATTTGCATGTCCCTAATGACACATGATACTGAGCATCTTTTCATATACTTGTGTGCTCTCTGTATAGCTTCTTTGGTGGATGTCTGTTAGATCTTTTGCCTACCTTTTAATTGGGTCATTCATTTTCTTATTGTTGAATTTCAAGAGTTTTTTGTATATTGTGGCTACAGGTTCTTTATCTGATATTTGTTTTGCAAATATTTTCTCCCAGTCAGTGGCTTGCCTTTATTTTTATGTTTAAGTTGAAGCTTTCTTATTCTGAATGAGGTTGACTATCTTTATATATTTTAAAGATCATTCATATCTCTCTTTCTGTGAACTATGTTGTCATATCCTTTGGTCCTTTCATGTTAATGACTTAACAGACCTAACAAAATTTAACCATTATTTGAGAATAGAATCATTAACATGAGCGTTGATTGCTACACTTTACCGTGATTGTCCAAAGTACTTTGCTCTCTTGTATCTATTTTTTTGTCTTCCTCTTCTTTTCTTAAGTTTTAGGGTATGTGCTATCCCTTTTTGCTTCCCTCAAATGTATGGCTTTCAAAACCTCTGCCCCCTCTTGTAATTTGCTGCCTCTGGTAAAAAGAGCTTCTGATACTAAAACAATAAAATTTGTTCTAATAGCCTGGGAAGCCTGATCCACGAGTTGAGTTCACAGGGCACAACACATATATTTTGTACATCTATTGTGGCCATCCAGAGTCTTTATCATTTCCTCATTCTTGGACATCTTCAGAATATTCAGAATCATCCAGCAAATGAATCCCTAGTTCTAGCAGTCTCTGCCAGGATATTTGAGGGTAATCACAAGTCAGATTTCCTAGTTATGAGTGGGGCCCCTGTGCCCGTATGTTACTTACACATAAATATGATTGCCTTGAATAGGGGACTCTATTCTATAGCTCTCTGCCTCTCTACAGCAGCAATATGAACTTCTATTTCTGGAAAACGTTACACCGATGATTTTTCAGTGGTATTTTCCCGTGGACGCTCAGTGCCATGCCTGGGCTTGCTGCGCACAAACATTTCCGCGTTGCTTTGTAACTGGAGCCTCCCGTGAGTTCCAGGGAAAGGGGATGGCAGCCCCGGTACATCCCATAGATGGCAGTAAACACACTTTTTAGCACTTTTCTTCATCTTCATTGGGATCAGGCTCCTTCAGGGAAAGAAAATGAATGCAGAAAATGTGGAGTAATAATTAGCAAACAGACTCTAGTCATTTGAAAAATTGGCAAGAAGCCTTATTAAAGGAGGTAATAATAGTCATATTTTGCACTTCTAATAGGGCCTTTTATCTCTAGGCCTCCAAGAGCCTGTCTGAGTCATGTAAAGGGGGAAAAAAAATAAAAACCTGAGCTAGGTCAGAAGTCAGGAAACAGGGGCTCTGTTTGACATTCCGTGAGCCTTTCTCATTTCAAAATGAAGGTAGAGTGTCTCCGATGCATTTAAATTCCAGGAATTTATGCCGGTTAGAAAAAGAAAGACAGCAATGCACTGTGAGATAAACTCCATATTCCAGGTTAACACGGCAAACTCACTCTCTCACAGTTGTTTTCTGTGGAAATAACAATAGAGCTCTAAATGCTTTGCCTCCTATGGACACATGGACAGCATTATTATTCACAGCGCACTAGGCCAATTGAGAAAGTGTTTTTGTATGCTCTTTCGTGTATCAAGGCGTAATTATCAGCACATCCTTGTATTTATTCCTATGAGCCTGGAATAAATACCGTGGCTGATGGATATCAGTCCTGTGAACTCGCTATCATTCATTCTTTATCTCTGGCAGTGGTGGTAGCAGAAAAAAACGACTCCTAACAGGTATACACAGCAAACGACTTAAATCTACACGATCCGGCTGTCCTCCTCGGCCCACGTTAAATCTGTGTCTTCAATTTCCCCCATAAACTCCACAGTTTTGAAATCTTGGAACATTAAAATTCTCCTTCATTGTTGTCAAGGTTTAGTAACTTGACAACCAGAAGACAGACTCTCTATTTGAGGGAACGTAGGTTTGGAAATAAAGAAGAGCAGCTTTTCCTGGTGCATTAAAATTTGCTCGGGGCTTAGTAAAAAGAATGTGTTTTAAAATAACCACTCTTTGGCTGTGTGGCTTTGACTTTGGGCAAGGTAATTAACCTCTCTGAGTATCAATTTCTTCACTGTAATAATTCCTACCTCATGAAATGAAATCATGAATGTAAAAGCATTTAGCAAAGCACCTATCACTCAGGAAGTATGCAATAACTATTCATCAAAAAACATACACATGCACATGCTAACATACATACATGAGAGAGAGCTCCAGCTTCCTATGGGCTCCCCTGAAACTCAGAGATTTAGGTAAATTGGTTCAAATCCTCAAATTCTGAACCCATCGGTCCTCCTTATAATTCCTACAAGTTCATGACCTTACTTCCTCTTGATTTCTTCCAATTCTTCTAAATCCAAGAGTCTCAGGTTAATTCAGTGCCCAGACACTAGTCTGTAGAAAAGTTGCTCCTTAGCTATTTTTTACACATGAAAATATCCCATCCTCTCTCACAGATATGGTGACTCTGGTATGTTGACTAGAGATTCACAGTTGAGAAGAGAGCAGATCCGGAACCTCTCAGCTTTCTGTCCTTCTCCTGGCTCCCCTCATGCCACACTGTCCTCCAAAAGTGCAGGCTTGCAACAGGGAACTCACACGCCCATGCAGCCCTATCCCTAGGTGGGGGAGAACCCAGGCCTTCCCCCACTCTCCAACCACTTGGTGGGGGATGAACAGCTCAACTTGACCAACTGGATTGTTCCAGCTTCCTTGGAATTTTGGAAAATACAATTTCTTCCCCCTTATTACCTTATAATTATTAATTCACTGTAAAACTCAGTAGTCAACATTCTCATCAATAATACCATTTTCTGTATTCTACAGAACAATCTATTCTTAGACACTTATATATAAAAGCATATATATAAAGGAAAGAGTAGGAGCTGGCCCGGTGGTGCAGTGGTTGGGTTTGCACATTCCGCTTTGGCGGCCTGGGGTTCGCCGGTTCAGATCCCGAGTGTGGACATGGCACCACTTGGCAAAAGCCATGCTGTGGTAGGCATCCCACATATAAAGTAGAGGAAGATGGGCACGGATGTTAGCTCAGGGCCAGTCTTCCTCAGCAAAAAGAGGAGAATTGGCAATAGTTAGCTCAGAGCTAATCTTCCTCAAAAAAAAAAAAAAAGGAAAGTGTAATGTTATTTATTTCAGACCTTGAGACACATTTCTACATAACAAGCTATTCTTTTAAGGATTACTTAATTTTTTTTGGAATTTTAATGTTTGTGTATAAAGTTTTTCTGTTCATTGTATTCATCCTTGTCTGATTTTTCTTTGTACCCAGAACACAAATTCATCTTCTTCTGATGGTCCGGAGTCCTCAGTATGTATGACTGTGTGACGTGCTGCCCTCTGGGGTATTGGTCCCTGCACTAAATGTCCCCAGATTCTTGTGCATTTGGAGTCACTGTGTCTATTTGTTGGGATTTTTTTTTCCCTCCTCTTTTGTCTCCTTGTCTCTTTTTGCTGTTATCAATGTATACTGTCTCCAGCAGTAATCCTTTCCCTTGTAATTTTCCTTTGCAGCTTCCAGTCTGCTGATCAATGGAAATAAGGCAAATATTAAAGGTGGTTTTAAAGTCAAAGCCGCTGGTGTAGAATGTCTGTAAGATCTGTACTGCGAGCAGAACACGTGAGCTTTCTTCTACATGCGTTAACTGCTCAGTCATCCTTTTGCTGAGCTCTCCCGATTCTTGGCTGGGTTTTAGATTATTTAACTCCTAGGAGAAATTATCTGAGAGGAGTGATCTGTTGCTGTATTATTTTCCCATTGGTCTCATTTTATAGCTCCAGATCAAGGCATCCAGGAGCTGAGGTTCCGTTGGTTCTCATGGGCACCCCGAACCAGGGAGCATCTCTTCTGATCAGTCGGGGCTCCAGCCAACCTGGTTGTAAACAAATTTTGTATCTCACCCTGAGACACACCACTCTAAGACTTAAGGAAGGTTACATAAATGAAGATCTTAAATCAAAATATTTCCTATGAAGGCAAAAATAATCACTTCACAAAGGGCCACCAATAAGGCCAATTTTAGGTGATCAGATTATACTCTCGTTACCAGGCTGTCATAGTTCGATCTCAGTAAAAGTTTTCCGTTCTCCATCCCCTCCCTCCTTCTGTCTATCCCACTTTCCTCTCTCCTTTTTTCCTTTCTTTATATAAAAATCAGTAATTCTCTTTTTTACTGATGGCAGTGAGAAAAAAGGATACGAAAATGCTTTGCATTTAGGCTGAGACAATCAAAGTATTAATAAATGCCGATAGCAAGAAACTTTTCTATCTAACTTTGAGAGCAAATTAAAAAAAACAATATCTTGCAGGATTTTCACAGTATGAACATGTTGATCCTGAGTTTCACATTATTAACACTTGAAAATTAAGCCGTTCCTATAGTTCAGGGAACATTTACGATTTCTCTCTCACAGTGTGTGAGATTCCAGGAACAAGGATGGCCGCAAAGGGACGGGTACATGACTGTCATTCAGATAGTCTCCACCTGCTGAATGCCCTATAGGGTTGGTGGCCAGAATAAGTGTCCTGAGTCCTTGCTGGGTGCGGCTCGTTCCTGAAAAGATCCTTCCTTGCAAGACGTGTGACTACGCTCTGTATGCTTTCCTCTTAGGCGCGGGCTTGGGGTCATGGTGTTACAGATAAGAGCCGACCAACCGCCTGAATTAAAATTCTGACCTTGGGCAAGTCACTTTAACCTCTGTGCCTTAATTTCTTTATCTCTGAAAAGTAGATAGTAATAGTGTTTACCTCCTAGGGTTGTTTCAAAGTTAATAGAATTGATATACCTGGAGTTCTTGGAACAAAACCTGAAACACAGTAGCACTGTGTCGGTATTTGTTATTATTGTTTTCAGGATGCGACTGAGGCCCTGTAGGAAGAGACACTGTAGCTGTCGGGGGGATTTTTAACAGCTTGCGTTCTGGAGTCAATCCCACGTGGATCCCAGCATTTGCCCTCTCACATCCTGGTCGGCTGATGTTGAGCAAATTCACCACTCTGAGCTTCAGCTTCCTTATCTGTAGAAAGGGGTTAATTATAATATCTTCCTCATAGGGCTGCTATGAGGATGAAATGCTTGTAAGATGCCCACAAGATGCCCAGCACATAGAAAACGCTCCATAAATGTTAGCCGCGGAGATGTGGAGGAGGGGGAGGAGCGTGTCAATAATGTGATGACCTGTCTACTGAGAATTTTTGAAGGCAATGTCCATATCTTCCTTTGGGAAGTGAGGGAACCAGCCAGAGCTGTTCTTTGGGAACTGAGGAACAAGGTTGACATAATTCTTTCTGTGCTTATTTGGGGGAGAGAGGGAAAAGCAATTGAAAGCAAAATAAGGCTTGGTGCTTCTGCAGGTACTTGAGTTCAGACACTTCCGGAATGGACGTCCTGAGTTTTACCCTGTAGCCCCTAACCAGCAGCAAATCTCCTAGACCAGGGAGATAGATGAAGAGTCCTGGTACAGGACTTAGGACACAGCAAACGAGACCCTAGAAGAAACTAGGATTCTATGTTCTGGGTTTTCCTTCAATTCTCAAGTCCATTTCCCTGAAACTTGAGGGCAGGGGAGGATGACTTTGATGGCTTAGCCTCCGTTCTGCTATTTCATTCACTTGGAATGTGTTCTTCCTTAGAGGACTCCTACCTTCCTTTCAAGGCCAAGTTCAAATGTCACTCCTCTTTAGCTAGACATGTGTGTTATGGAGGTAGGAGGGATTGAGGTGGGACCATGAAATTTTGGAAATAGCTATTTTCTATTTGCCACCAATAAGCCGGGTGAATTTTGTATCTGCTGTGATTTGTAGTTCTCCTAAGCGCCTGGATAAAACGGGACATTGACTAGACAATTATGTTTTCTACGCATTTGAAGGTCTGTATCAAGCAATGAAACGTTTCTTCTGTAGCAAGTTGTCCAACAGTGCAATGGGAATGAAGCTTTCTCTACGCTCAGAGCCCAAATCTATCTCTGTAACTGTCACTCATCTTCCAAGTGTAGCCCTCTTTTTCGTTATTAGTACTGTGGACTCCTAGTGACCCTGTGTCCCTGTGTACAGCAGAACAGAACCCTGCCCGGTCTTTTTGCACCATCCTCTCATCTTCCAACACTATATCAGACACTGTTCCACTGCAATTTGTGGCCATTTTTCAGAAGCGGATGGTCAGTTTCTTCTTCCTAGTCTGTCTTTGTCTGGAAGCTCCACTGAAACCTGTCCACCATGGGTGACTCTGCTGGTATTTGAAATACCGGTGGCATAGCTTTCAGCTTCATGGCAACATACAGCCGCCCCACCATGACAACCGACAGACGGGTTGTGTGGTTGCCTGACCAGGAAACGAACCTGAGCTGCCACGGTGAGAGCACCGAATCTTAACACAGCCACTGAGGCCAGGTAAATTAAGTCCACAACTTTTCCTATATTTTCCCTACCCACAGACAATGCTGGACTTATCATGGACCCTCCTTCCCTCCCAAATTTCTCTCTGTCCTTGGCCCACACTGTTTGTCATATAGCATTGTTGTAATTCCCCTTACTTCTAGTGCCTCTCCCCCAGACTCATTCAAGTTCATCAACATTCCTTTTAAAATGCTGCCCATGGAATTGAACTCATTCTCCCCTCCTCCGGCCTGCTGCCCTTCTGCCTTCTTGTCTCCTTGTTAATTGAACTCCCCATCACTTACGCCGGCCACTCCGGGCTCCTTCACTGCGGCTCCTTCATCATGTCCCCCATCCACCTCCCGTCAGGCACTAAGTCCTATTGATTGTTCCAACTAAATATTGAACAACTATAGTAGGTATTCAGACGGTCTATGGTGAAGGAATATAAATGAATAAAATTCGTCACTTTATATTCATTCCTGCTATTCCTGCCTTGAGCAAGGGTTTTGTTTTGCTTTGCTTTTATTTCTAAAAATTTTAAACACACAGAAAAATTAAAAGAAATTGTGATGAACACCCATCACCATTGAAGAACTTCCCCATGACTCATCAATTGTTAACATTTTGCCTCAATTACATCTCTTTCCCCACAAAACACATACACTTTAAAAAAATTTGTTGTCAAACCATTTGAAAGTAAGTGGCAAGCATTGTGACATATCATCTTTAAATACCACAGCACACATCTCATAAGAAGTAAGAAATTCTCCTTAGGGAACAAATTATTTCCCAGAAATACCTTAGAGTGAGAGGCAGGGGTTTATGGTGGATCCATGCAACCCGTGAAATCATATGCAAAACTTTGAATATATGATCACTTTTCTGGGGAAGAAGCTTTCATCAGAGCCCCAAACCTCCAAACTATTGTGGGCCCCACCTCCAGTCTCTCCCTCTTAACCCAAGTAGGATGGCAACGTGGTCGGTTGTGGGTTTTCAGCCACCTCAAACTAGTGAGAATTCAGAAGCTACCTAAAATGTATTCAGTGGCTTCCTGTTGGCCACGTGAGATAGTTAACGTTTCTTAGCATGACACAGAGAACCTCTGCCATCAGGCTTCTGAGAATTTTTTCAGTCTCTTCTTTCGTGGTCCCCCCTCCTCACAGGGAACTGGTCACACATCCTCACCCAGGTCATGGTCTGAGCTTCACCTCACCCCACCTCCACTCCCTACTCATTTCCCCTCTTGGCAAACTTCCACCTCCCTTTCAAGACTTAAGTTGGTTGCCACCACCTCTGGGAAGCCCTCCCAAATCCTCTCCCCAGTTGCTTCTGCCTATAATTTGTACATTCCTCTGTTACATTAATCACATTTACTATGCTTTTTTTTTTTTTTTAGGAAGATTAGCCCTGAGCTAACATCTGATGCCAATCCTCCTCTTTTTGCTGAGGACTGTTGTCCCTGTGCTAACAACCGTGCCCATCTTCCTCTACTTTATATGTGGGACATCCACCACAGCATGGCTTTGACAAGCAGTGTGTAGGTCCGCACCCAGGATCCAAACTGGTGAACCCCGGGTGGCCGAAGCAGAACGTGCGAACTTAACCACTGCACCACTGGGCTGGCCCCTTACTATGCTCATTTGTTTACATAGCTGCATCCTCAGTGACACCATGAAGGACTCAACATATGAATAAACAGACACATGGTGAAAGATCACACGGCCCCCACCCGTTGCCTGGACTCCAGCCCCTCCTGCCCTCTGCTCTCTCAGGACGCTTGGACCCTGACTCCAGCGGGCTCTCCTGGTCTCAGGCCCTGGTTTTGCTTCCCCAAAGGCTTGCATGTCTCTGCCCGGCGATGCTCTCAGCTCCTCTAATTCTGACAGATTACCTCGTATCCACATCCCTCCTATCCCTTGGCTGTCCAAATTCAACTGCTTGAAAAGACAGCCCTATATCCGTACATGGTAAAGATTCTACAAGGTTTAGAGGGACACAGACACCAGGAAAGGATGTCTGTCCAGGCTCTGGGACACAAGGAAAAGCAAGAAATGGAATCAGTTCCAACGCCTTGTGAAAAAGTACTAAGTTCTACTGCAGCATGCTGCTAACCCAGAATAGAGTGTGACGCTACGGCAGTTGAACTATAAAAGTTGGCATGGGGAGAGGTGACAAGCACCCTGGCAATACCCCTGCACTGGGAGGGGAGGAGAGAGCACAAGCTCGAGGCTGTTCTCTTTGATTTTTCCTGGGTGACTCCATTGTGCCTTTCCAACATTGGTACTAACACTTCTAATCTAGAAATCAGATCCTGACTTGCAAGATGGCAAGCAGCTGGCCCGTTGGCTGGCGTCCAGGTCTGCAGCACAGGTAGGAGACCGGCATTGTATTGCTCCAAAGCAGAGTACACTCAAATGAAACAGAGCAATGGGTTGGAGTGGGAGAGGCAGCCGTTCTGCTGAGCCTCTGTTTGCTTGCAGGAGGGGTTGCCAGAGGATTCGTGGGAGGGATTGAAGATTCAGAGAAGGGCTGGGACATCCTGCTGAGCTTCCAGCTTCCCCAGAGGGTAGCCCCCCAGCAGCCATGGGCCTGTGCTGGGAAGCTCAAAGGCTGCTAAGCTGTCTGCTAATGTCAAGGCTGACCTCAGCTGGCAGCGCCCTCCCCCTGCTTCCCTGGTGGGATGGCCCCTGTGGGATGTTAGCCTGTCTGCTTTCAGAAATGCGGCTGCCCCAGCCTGCTTCTCCCATGGCTGTCTTCGTCTCCCCCAGCAGGAGCGCCTGGGCCCTGGTGAGCGATGCTTCTGAACGGCTTCAATCCCCTGTGCTCCAATCGGAATGTATTACCAGGCGGGGCGCATCGGCTCGGCGATTTGGCTTCGACAATAAATCTCCTTGCTTTCATGAGTTTAAATCAGACTTTAAAACATCACCCTTAATATTCTTTTAATGCAGTTTTCTTCTGAATGAGTTCCCTTTAGGTCCAGTCCTTGTCGTTAATACACTCTCTTGGCAAACGAAGGAGGGTTTCTTCGAGGAAAACCCTGCCAGTTTAGGAAACCAGTTGAATTGCCTTGGTGATGCCAGGAGCCTCTTTTGCATTTTACAAGGACACTTGAGAAAACAAAACTCTCTGACTGTAAATTTAATTTTCTCTTGACAACCTCGGTGTCTCTGCAGCCTCAGAAGTTATCCATTACTTCTTTCTTCTGTAATTAAAAATCAAGGAGGGGGGGGATGTACAGGATTAACAAGTTCTAATTTTCATTGATGAGCTCTAAGAGCTTATCAATAATGGGATCAGAAAAGCCGCTTCGCCTAAGCTCTATTTTTCTAGGGCGTCTGATTCTGATGGAGAATCTCACTCCAGCTGGAAAATGCCAGCTTTCCAATTGCTAAAGTCAGGAATAAGGGGAGGGCAGGCTGAGTGGGTCTCGGGCAGGAGTGGAAAGAGCAGCCTGGGCTTGCAACTTTTACAGACTCAGCATTCAGGCTCCGGGGAGCTGATTACAGGCAAAGATTAAACAGCCTGTCTTTCACACACATGTTCCTTTGCTATGGATGGCTTCTGCAGGAAAGGGACTTGCACGTGTCTGCTTGGGAAGAAGAAAGATATTTCCAATTAAAAGAATATTGGTGGTAATTCCTTTTGAGTTCTACATTTGTAGATATAAATACTTTATCAGGGGATAGGAGCATCCGTCGTGTTTATCACCCACAGGGATGCAGCTGAGCATGGGTTTCTCCAAGAGACACTGAGCTGATCGATAGCATCTGGGCTGCGTCATTTCAAAAGCTGTGACACACAGGCTCCTAGTGAATGTGACAGGCATGTGACAGGAATGCGCTGTTTAATTGACATGCATGGGTTCCACAAAACTCCCAAACATTCAGGTGCAGAAATGAATCAAGCTAAGATTTTTTTTAAAAGATAGGACGAGTCCAGTGTAGACACCATGAAGATACCTGACCTTGAGGTCCTTGTGTAGGAGAACCTGTTCCTCAGGAGAATAGAGCCCTCTGCTATAGTCAACAAGGGGTGGGGTTTATGAGTTTCAGGCAGAAATTGGAGGATTTGGTTCCAAAGCTTTCTTGCTTAGGGCTGGAAAGTTCAGGCCATCTCTGGAGACCAAAAAAATGCACAGGACAGCAGAAAAGGCCAGCAGCTGGGGATTCTGTCAAAATGACACCAACTTGGCTCCTGCTACAAAGAACTTCTGAAACCAAGACTAGAGAATCTCAGACCACGGAGTTGCCCACTTTCAGGGGTCACCTCTTTTGAGTATCCTGCCAGCCTTCCCACCAAGCCTCCCTCCTTCCCCCAGTGGGAACAGGCTTCATTGCAGAGAAGTCAGGCTGCTGAGGACAGTCTCATCTATAGGATATTGGGGGCAGGAAAATCTATTACAGGTGATATTGTATGGATAGGGTAAGAGCATGGGCTCTAGCCAGATGGTTGAGCTTAAATAGAGGGGTCCACTCTTATTGTTGTGTGATGTTGGGCAAGTTATTTAACCACTCTGAGCCTCTATGTTCTTTTCTGTAAGATAAAGATGATTTTAGTCCCATCTCATAGGGTTATTATGAGGATTAAATAAGTGAATACACATAAGTCATGCAGAACAGTGAGCGACATATAGGAGACACTCAATAAATGTTAACAACTTATATATTATGCCATGTAAGCAGTGATCTAGCCAAAGACAGAATGATTGGCCTCCCAGAGCCCTTTCCAACTCTGTGGCTTTAAGCAGCCAGATGGCCTAGCTCACTCTTTTGAAAAGCTGGGGTAGTTATAGGGGTCCACAAGACGATCTTTGAGGGGTACATGGATGGAGACTTTTAATTTTAATAACTATGCATTTATTATGTATCAGGAACAAATAAGAAGTCCATTATTCCCTGAACATTATTGATCAGATAGAAGATAAGGCTTTTAAAAAGTGAAATATGTATCTCTCAGAACATGTGCTATGCAACATGGGAAAAATCTTAATGATACCTGGGCTGAATCTTAGAGGATGAGTAAGAGTGATCAAGGGGATTCCTGGCAGGGAGACTGTGCAAAGGCCCAGGGGAGAATCCAGCATAATAGCAGGAAGACGGATGAGACTGGAGAGGGGGCATTCAGAACATGGAGGCCCTTATCTGCCCCGTTAACAAGTTTGGACTTTGTCCCAGAGGTGATGGGAAATGTTGGAGGATGAAGCTGAAGGGGCCTTGAAGAAGAGAGCTGGCTAGGATGCTTTTGCCAGTTAAGAGATGATGAGGACTTGAACAAGAGCAGTGGTCATGGAGGGAGGGAGAGAAGCAGGTGAAGTCATGAAATCTCTATAAGGGAAAAGAAGATGCCCAGGATTCTATCTGGGCATCCAAATAGATGCTGTGTCAACAACCAAACCTGAGATGAAGGGGGTTGATGAGGAAGATGATCACTGAGCAAAGGCAGGGAAAATGATAAGTTCAGTTTGGGACTGTAGGGCTTGAGGTCCCCATGGGCAGACTTTAGCAGACAGATCCAGGCCGAGGTCTAAAGTCAGTGGGAGGTGAGCAAGTGGAGATGGAGGAGGTTGGCTACTCTTTCAAGAGGCTTGGATGAGGTGGGGAGAAGAGAGGCTAAAGACAGCTCTGGGCCAAAGACTGAGAACCCTGAGCGTGCTTTATTGGCTGAAGATGAGCCAGCAGAGAGGGAAAGTTGAAGTACAGCAATGCTTCTGAGCCCCTGGGCTGACCTCACAGCGTCCTCAGTGTGATATTGTGTGTCATCACACACTCACATGTGCTTTCTCTCTGCCTGTCCTCCAGCCCACCCTGGCTGCCTCCCACTGCTTCTGTCCATCCTTCCTTCAGCAAATATTTATTGAGCACCTATTCCATGTTCTAGGAGCAGCTATTATATGCTCTATTATATGCTCTATTATAAATCAGAACAGACGATCATGGAGCATCTATTCTGGCGAAGGGAGGCAATCAACAAAACAAAAAGTAAAACATAAAGTATGGGAGAAGGTGATAGATGCTCTTGATAATATTAAAGCAGGAAAGGAAGACAGAGTGTGCCTTGTTGGGTGAGGAGCAATAGTAAGTAAGGAGGTCAGAAAAGCCACAACTGAGAAGGTGACGTTTGTGTGAAGAGCTGAAGGAGATGAGGGAGGGAGTGATGTAAATATCAGAGGGAAACGTGTTCTCAGTAGAGGGAACAGTGAGGCAAATGCCCTGAGTTAGGAGAGGGCCACACTGGTCCGAGGAACAGCAGAGCAGCCTCTCCACCTTCCAGGGTGACATCGAAGAGTCAGCACACATGTCATCAAGACACATCCAGATGGAGTTTGTAGCTCATTGTCTTTGTGGCCACAACACTTGGCACTTAACCTTGATCATAACACAATTTTCAGTGAGCCATCATGTCATTGTGTGTTTCTGTCCTCTTTGACTCCTCTTTCTTGACTTCAAGCTAGTTGCTCCAGTCTGTCCCAACTCACAGGGCCCACCTTCCCTTCAAACTCATGGGGAGCATTTAGGGAATGAAACATTCTTTTGACTTTTGGTATTGACTACCCGATATCACTAGCTGGATTTTCAATCTGGGAGCCAGGACTTAGGAGTAGTAAAGGAGACCAGGGCAGGGGAGACCAGGTTGAGGAAGGCCAGGATCATAAGTGTAGGCTGAACCACAAGATATGGAAAAGCCAAATTCTAGTAGCAAGGGAAAGCCTAGGCGTTCCCAGTCCTGAATCTGGAAATAGTTCTGGAACTCTGGTTCTGTCCCATGGGAGAAGCCAGGCAAGGAGTAATTACTGGTGGTTTTCACATCAAATATTCACAAAGTCAAGTCAGACAAAGTTGGGCACCTGGGCAACTTATGTAAACCAAGAAGATGACTTAGGAATGTGCTGATAAGCCAGCGTGTTAGGGTAGGTCTGGTAGCAGATATCTGGGAAACCCAAGTTCAGGGTCAGGAGATGCAGTCACCAGAGCACCTGGGACCCAGACAAGACTTGGTTCCAGCCTAGTTGGATCAGACCCAACTCAGTGATGAGCCAGAGAGGTATCGGCTCGAGATCCTTTCACCCCTGCCTAGGGACAAGACTAAATCCTGGGTCTTGGATCGGGCTAACCCTGACTGTAGGATTAAATGGCTCCAACTTTGAAAATATGGGGGTGGCCACAACCTAGAACCCAGGCAACCTTTAGAAACATATTAACAATTTGATTGTTGGCTCTAATTATTTGCCAGTTCTTGCAACTACAGTCTTGGGATGGCCTCACAGAGGAGAATACTTCCCATCCTCTTGACTTTGGACTTGGCCATATGACTTGCTTTGGCCAACAATAAATGGGTAAAGTAATACTGTATCAGTTCCAAACCTAGGCCTTAAGAGGCCTTGCACATTTCCACCTGCCCTCTCGAGCTTTTGCAGTTAGTGTGAGAAGAACATGTGTTGACCAGAAGAACAGGTCCCAGAGGGGAAATGGAGATATGAAGAACAGAGCTGCCCTGGCCTCTGCAGCCTGAAGCAGAGCTTCTAGCCAAGCCAGGTCTAGACCAGGCAGACCCCAGACGACCTGCAGACACAGGAGCAATAATGAGTGATTGTTGTTTTAGGGTGTGAAGATAAAGACCAAACAACTTTTTGCCCTGCCTCAAGGTGCCTAGCACAGTGTTTTGCCCCCAAACCTCAGAATCGACTTACTGGTTTTATTTGAGGTGCTCACTGGAAATCAACTGGATATCTGGCTTCCTCATGGCGAGGGGAAACCTAGATGCTCCCATGCGAGGGACAGAAAGTAAAAAGCCACAAGGTGGTGTCCTTAGACATCAGGGGCAATGACTGAGCTTATTGTCCTGTGCCTGCCCATCGCAGAGTCACAGTATCTGAAGGAGAACACTGGAGGTCTACAGTAGTTTGGGGCTCACAAAAAATAATTCATTATGCATAATGGTGATGTTGGCAGTGCATGCCAAATGGTTAAATCTAATGTAGCATACAGTTTCATTAAGGCACAACAAAATTAATCTATCCCTTCCCACCAGGAGGTTTAAACAAAAGCAATGGGGAAGGAGCTGCATGTAAAAAGCAGCAATTCATTAATGAAATGAAGACATGTAAAATAATTAGGCTTATAACAAGAGATTAGAGAAGTAATTTAACCCTTCTGTTTACTCTGCACAGAACGCAACGGAGAACTTTGGCAAATGTTAAGTTATTATGGAAATGTCACCTCAAAAGATTAACCTGGTGGCCTCCCGTGAAATGAGTGACCTGTGTCAGTCCCCCATCTAGCAACTTTGTTTTGTGATAGTTAAAACCGTATAGGTGAGGTATTTCTGTTTTGGTCTTGGAGGCATGAAAGAAAGCAAGTACAGCCATGGAGTTGCAAATGAAACAGTTAATTCGAAAAGAGTCTGGGTTTGATGTTGACATGCTGTATGCTAACTTGGGTAATTAATAATATTGAAATGAAGGGGGTAATCTACATCAATGGTGGGCTGAAGCCTTCCTCTGCCTGGTTAGTAATGATAAGCCAAGGGGGACAATTGAGCCTCTTGTCTTAATAACTCCCATGTCCTCATCCTTAGGAGGGAATGTTGGGAACAAGAACTTAGCCACACGGTGGGATAAAATGCGGCTTAGGACAAAACGGACTGGCAAGCAGGATGTGCGTATCCTGGCAGACACCCTCAATGCTGAGGAGCCCAAGGCTCTGGAATCTGATCCTGGTTTCTTGCATCTTGGCTCCCCAATTTAAGGGCTGCAGTGCATATCTGCAGGATTGTGTTTCCCTCACTGGTCCATGTGTTGTTCAAAGAAGTCTAGACTCTTGACAGATTTATGCAGTAAATCTAGACTCCATGCATCCTGTCACTGAGGTTGGGGATGTGTTGAGAGTTGGGAAGTGAATGACCATGGTAAGAGTCCACACTCACCATTTGATGGAAAGACTCAGCTAGAAGTGTCGTGCCCAAGGGACCATGGCAGTGAAGAGTGAGCAGACAGCAGAAAATGGCCCAACCTGCTGATTCAAGCAAGATCTTCTCAGTGGAGATGGGAGACAGTGCCTCCTTTAGGAGTCTACCTGCAGTGACAGCCCCACAAAGGACAGCTTAGTCCAGGCCAGGGTCTACAATTCCCCAGATACACCTACATGTCATGCCCAAGATCATAGATGTTCTTGTGTCTCAAACATTGATGGCACTCTTTCCAGCTTGCCTTATGCTGATGAAAAACAGCAGCTGTTAATTTGTTCTACATGATGAATCGAGGATCAGAAGGTCGTGCGAGATACTGAGAATCAAAATGAACATTTCTTTAGCACCTAGTTTGTGACTGGTGCTTTTCCTACATTATCTTGTTTCATCATCCAGTGTCAAAGTATTTTGTTCCATTTTACAGATCAGCAAACTGGAGCTAAGACACATAAGGAATTAGCCTGGAATCATTTTAAAGATGACTATGACTCTTGAATTTTTTACAGATAGGCAAATCATCTTCATCTCCCCAAACTATGTGGAAAGTGGAGCAGATAAAATTATGGTGCGGGAGGGAAGGGAGACCGGAGATAAGTTCCTCAAAGACAGCTGCAGTTGCCTCTCCAAGAGCTTTGTCTAGGACTGAGTCGGGGATACTCAAGCTCACGGTGCTTCCCCTCCCCTCCTCACCCCTCCCCCGAGCTGTTATTGGGAGTGGGAAGGTGAGCAAGCCCCTGGAAAGAACAAGGTGAGAACATGACTGGACAAACTCACAGGGCTCCTGGAAGAAATCTTAGTGGCCTGGTTTCCTGAAGAGGCCCAAGTGAATAGCAAGCATCATTTCCAGACTAAAAGTAGGGCAATTGTTTCAATATAAGTATCTTTAATGAAGAGTATTTGAAATTCTGGGATTTCTGTAGACATAGGACTATCCTATTTGATTGAGCAATTTCAGAAAGCACTGCATCCCCTTCCCCTCGTGTGTCCCCATTAATCAAGAAAAGCCACCATTAACCACTGTGCCAGCATTGGGTCTTTGCACACATGGCCCTCCTGGCCCACCTTGGCCCAAGCTAGAGAGAAAAGAAAGCAAGTGTAAGAAGGAAAAGATACCCTGTTTTTTCCTCTTTGGGGTTCCTGATGCTCAGTCCTAGTCTCCAGCTTCTACATGAGCTACTTTTCCATTCATTCATTTGTGCCTTCATTCAGTGCTTATCTGGGGGGCCTACCACGTGCCACACATGCTCTGAGCAGTTCTCTCATGATGACTCATTTGTCACAATAACCTGCAAGGAGGACACTGTGGTCTCTGGTTTATAAGTGAGCATACTGAGGCACAGAGAAGCTGAATGATTTCCTCAGGTATCCCAGCTCATAGGGTTTGGAGCCAGGCTGCAAACCCAGGGCTCTCCAGCCCCCCTCCACTACACATACTGTCTTCCCTGCCCCATGTTTGCAGACATAACTTTTGCTAGGAATTTGCCATTATTATCCCCAGGAAAGAAGACATTTTCCCCATTATCCACATATTCAAATTGAGGTCCTAGGATCATTCTGGAATAAATGAGAACTTAGAACCCCTTTAGACTATGGTAATCTTTATTAATCTTTAGTAATCTACTTTGCCTGCTGAGCTGCACTGCAAATTTCCAATGCTAAGTGGAGCAGTCCCCCCTGAGAGGTGTTGTGTCCTTGATGGTACTTCAAACATAGAAAACAACCTGTGAAACTTTGCCGATCTGCGACTAGATGGTGTTGAGAGCCTAGCATAGTATCGTGTGTGTATTAAGTGTTAAATAAAGATTTGATTTGAATGAATGAGTGAATGAATGAACAAATGAGTGACTCTGAAAGGCCCCTGAGGGTTCTCTGATTGTCTCCGGTCATTGCCGTTGATACAGACTTGCGGGAGATAACAGCTGGCAGGGCATTTTCCCCTATAATCCACCTCTTCTCTTCACCCCCCCATATCTTACTCTAATCTCCTGGGTCTCAGGCTACTTGAACTGAAAGGAATGGATAGTCAACCACATCCAGAAGGCACTTTGCATTAACCTCCTAGTGGACTTGGCCCTTTGCATCATCATGTCTTCTGGACCAGCTCATTACTGTCTCTGCAGACATCTCCGCAGGGCTACCTGCTTTTGATTCTTGCAGTGGCTTTGAACGGCGCTCCAGTAGAGTGTCATGAACACTTGAGAAACCTCCAAACTTAACCAAGACACATCCTCACTTCTGTTAGTGGCTCTGGATCAAATCCCGCCAACGCAAAACTTTTAGTAATCTTCAGCTTCAGTTGAAGTTCTGATCTGTGCATGGGGTGAGTTCCAGCTGGAAAAGCTTTCTCTTTACTCTTCAGGAAGGGAGGGAAGTCCATTGCCTAAGAGGTGTGACTAGAAGGGTGCCATGAAGTACCTAGGGAGAAGAAATACTCTTCCACCACATCTGAAGTTCTTTCTTTTGGGTTACCCACTTTAAACCGCACTTACCTTGGGCTGTTGACATATTAAGTTTAGTGGTAAATAACTTTGTCATCCAGTTTCCAACTACAACACCCGAATGTGTTTGAAAAAGGAAAAAAGAATCTAAGCTGGCTCTGAAAATAATCTCAGAATGTGAGTCTGAAAAGAGTTTTGTGTGATGAAAGCATCACTTAAGCGGGGCCTCCAAGGTGGCTGTTTTAGAGAATAACACTTACTTGATGTGAAAGTTTTGATATGTTTAAAAAAAAAGATCAGTGTAAGTTTTGTGTCCTTGATTCAACCTTTGATGCTTAGAAAAGAGTATTCAGGGTATTACTTCCATTTTCAAAATTAATAATTTATTAAGGTTATACTTTCAAAAACATTCGGCTTTTAAGTTCAACTTCCAAATATTACCTCATTTCAAAATCAAGCAAATTTAACACTTGCTTTTAAGGGGGACTTTGATTAATTTTTGGGCTGATTTACAAATTAATCTTTAAATTCTTTTAAATATTTTAAACTGAGTGTATAAATTTCATAGACTCATTTTCTTACTAAGTACATTCTTTGTCCAACTAGCAAACAAATATTTTTGAAAAGATTTCAGCTTAAAATCACAAATCTAATCATTATAAATTGGAATTTTAACACTGACCTAGTATTCTATTAGGCTAAATTCTGTTAATTACTACAAGTTCCCCAAATACTAAGCACATATTATTCATAAATACCCAAATATTAATATTATGAGATTGATATTCTTTAAAAATACATACTTAATTCTAAATGTTCCTGGGGTTAAGATACGCATATCCACTAAGGAAAAATTACGTCATTTCAAACAATTTCGCAGTAACCATCATAAGCAGTTTTTAGGAGTTTTTAGGAGCACATTTTAGCTGAATTAGGTTACCTAGTGATTAAAAAGGCCATAGGCCAGGACGCCAACTGGATTTGTGCCTGTGACACTGATGGACACATAATGTCCCTCTCAAGCTTTGTTAGTGCTTGCCAACGGTAACATCATATCATTATCTCATATTCCAGTCTGACTTTTACAATCTCTAACCCTACATTTTGCCTTATCACCTGCTTGAATTCTTCTTCTTTACTGCTTCATCATATAATTTCTTTTCAAATTCTTCAATGTTAGAGCCACAAGTCAAAGAGATATTTAAATGACATGTAATTGAATCTCATTGTTTTGTCTAATTCTGTAGTCACTGTCACGCCAATGACAAAAGTCAGTCACAATATTTTATTGTTCTGCCTCATCGGTACCTTTCAAGTGTCACTCTGGGAAATGCTATACAAGTTATTGAGTGTCCCTGCTCCCAATGCCTCCCCCAAGCACACACACTCACTTGGCCCACATGGGACTTTCGCTTTTTTACACCATTGAGGAAAAAAGCTAAGACAGTATTTCTGATAGCCTCAAACAGAGTTCAGAAAGTATTTCCCAGGTGAACATTGCCAGGCAAATTGCTTAGTTCCCATGGACACATGGTTATGTCATGGTCATGGAGGACAACAGCCTGCATTTCTTCGTGTACTATTGGAACAGAGAGGGAAGTTCTGGGCAAAATCAGGAGGCCGGTGAAATGTTATGTTTTCCAGAATCCTTTCTTTTATGCTGGGTTCTCCTCTGTCTTCCAGAGAAAGCCTCTGTCTGTGGTTACCTCCAGTCTACTGGGAAAGAAGAACAATTTGGCCACCTGCACTGGAATTCTGGTTGATTATGGTCATGGGGAAGGGAAGGAGCAAGAGAAACCCTAAAAGAGTGATGAGGTTAGAGAGTGTGCCACCTAGGAGCAGAAGAAAGCTGCTTAGTAGACAGGGCTGATGTGCTACTGCTGGTGAATTAGAGGAAAGAAGCAAGAAAGACTCGATTGTTCTGGCAAATCAGATAAGGTAAGAAAGTCACTCTGAGCAGCGCGCGGTGAGATTCAAAATCGCTTCCTCCTTCTCCCCAGGACTTAGTCTTCGGATCAGTCTGGTTTCCCTGACTTTCTCTCCTCTAAATTGGTGTCCTTCCAAGGAGCTCTTGCATCCTTCATGTGAATTGTCCTCAACAGGCCCTACCCCATGGAGTCACCAAAGCTGCTCCAAGAGATCCAGAGATGAATGTGCAGCTTGCAAACAGCCCCTCACTCTAAGATCCCTCTTCTGTCCCTTCTTGCTTCCTACCCAAAAACAAGCCAAGGTGAAACGGGCTGTCTGGAGTGCTGGTGATACCCCACCATCATTCCTGGAGGTATTCAAACCAGCGCCTGATGATATTCAAGGAGGATCAAACAGAGAAAATTCAATTGCAGAAACGAGTTTACGACTTTCATTGGCCATTCTTATGCTTGGAGGCCCCATCCCGCATCATATCAAACATATTCAAATATGCCCACATTGCACACTAACGATATTATTTTTGCTGTGAAAAAATTTGAAGGATCTTTTATCATTTTGTTTTGAAATCATTTGATTTAGAATAAAATATTTACAATTATTTACAACCTATGCTCACTTTTTTCATATCCAATTATCTCAATGCCCAGTTGGCCTCTATTTGCGCAGATTCATAATACCGCCTTTGCCAAATACCAGGTTCGCTGATATGGAAGAATCTATTTCTCCTCTGCAACGTTTGTCTGCTTATCTATCCTTGTGAAAATACTCCCCCTGCCACCCGTAGCCTTTCTTCTTCCGTAAAACTGTCTTAGTTATTCTGGCTTATTTATTATTATATATGATCTTTAGGATCAGCTTACTAACCACCACCATAAACTCTATTTGTGTTTCAATCAAAATTGCATTTAATCAATAGATTAATTTGGAGAGGATTGACATCTTTTCTATCCTTCAATAGAATTTTGTATTTATCTCTACAAAGATTTTGCATATCTTTTGTTAGATTTGTTCCAATGGCCTTTACTGCATTTTAAGTTGACTTTTATTTAAATTTATGTTTTCTACTTGTTTGTTACAGATGTATAGGAATGCTGTTGATTTGGGTATATTGATCTTGCGGCGCTCTTATTTTAATAGCTTACACTGTAAACATTACAAGGTCTCCTTGAGCATACAAGAAAACTACATTTCCTGAAGTTAGAGACATGTGACAAGTTGTGACCAATAAAATGGGAGTGGAAGTTGATGTGGGTCATTTCTAGGTGGAGGCAGTGAAAAGCTCCTGCATGATTTTTTTCTTCTCTCTCCTTCTGCTGAAACAGATGTGGACACCTAGTGTCAAGATGGCAGAGCCTGGGTTCATGAATCACTACATGGCAGAGGGTCACTCAGAACTTCAATAGACTGCAGGAGAAGGAACTAACTACTGTTGTGTTAGGTCACTGGTGTTTTAGGACTAATAGTTACCACCGCATCATCCGGCCTCCATTGACCGATACTGTTTGTCTACAGGCTCCCTCGGATTTTTTTATGTGGACCGTTACAGCAGGTGTGAATAATGAGCTTTGTGTCTTCCTTTCTAATTCTTAGGTAATTAAATTTTCATGAATACCAAACTTAACAATTAATGAAGTTGGCACAATGCTACATTTTGTAGATCTTTAATTAAACATTTATTAATTTTGATTTGCAGTTTTCTTTTGTGTTCTTTCAGTTCTGAGACATTTGCAGGCCCTCAAAAAGCTGATAGGCCCCGGGCCCTGTGACAAGGGGGCCTGAGGGTTTACAAAGCCCTGGTGAGGCTGGTTGTCACTTTGAGAACTTACCAATGTAGAAGCCTGCAGATCAAGGGAGAGCTAATGTAACAGGGGCCCAGAGAGCCCTGGCTCAGGGGAGTCAGCTGGGCTTAGACCAAAAGTAACAGCAGCGCCATAGGCGTCCCGGCACACTGATGCTGGAAAGTCTCCCTTTTGTCCAGCTAATGCTTTCCTTCAGGAGGGGACTTAGTTTTCACTCTCTCCTCTTACTTCTAGAATTTGGCGAAGGCTCTGAAAATCTTATTATTACCATTTTAAACACTGTAGGTATGCTCTAGTTCAGAAAGGTCCAAAATAATAAAACCTGACCTTATCAGGGAATATATGAATTGGAGGATGGTAATTTCCCTTACAAAGGATTCCCTGCTCCACAAAATGAATTCAACTTTGGTGTCCCTAAAATAGCCAGTTCCCTTGGTGCATGTTAAAAATAATTCAATTTACAAAAATTCGATTTGCATATAACCTTTTCAGTGGCACATCCATTGTGCAAAGCAATGTACACTTGTAATTGGCTGCAAATTGCCAGGAGACCAACCTGGCACATATTGTTCCTAGATGTGCAATTTTTTCTTAATCTCCACGGGATAGAGGAGTGGAGTGGCTAAAGTTCCAGTTGTTTATCTGATCCCATTGACTATGCTGAGAAAGGATATTTGTCAATTATTTGGGGGCAACGTGTGTGCTATGTACAGACTAATGTTGTGTACTGAGAAACAGGAAATGAAGAAAGTTTCGGAGAACTGAATGTGGATGTACTGGCTGGGTCTGTGGTAACTGACTGCTATCTTTATCTTGGTGGCCTGACAAGCATCAGGAGAAAGAGAAATAAAGCCAGGGACAATTTACAGTCATGGTTTGGACATCATTTTTTCCTCATGAGGTGGTGGACCTGCAGGAGCATCTTCCCAGGGAAACAGAACTAAGTACAGTGACCTGAGCATGTGGTTAAGGAGAGTCACAGCTGACCCAGCCAGCACAGGGGCCTGACCGGGGGTTCTCTGTGAGTGTGTTCTGACCACAGGAGTGTAGCCAAGGCATTTAGCAAGGCAAGAAAGCAGTTTCTCATGTGTCATGTAAGAAGCAAAGTGGCATCTTTTTATGGCAAATTGAATTAAAGTAGATTATTGCTGAGGATGCCAAGTCGCATCTAAAACCCTTTCAACCTGAATATTAACAACCTTGCTTGGCACATCACACTCCTCTCAGAAATGGCACCTTCCTCACACATTCCCACCGCCCCCCTTCCCCATGTCTGATGCCAAGGCTGGGCAGCCAGCAGCTCTCCTTCCCTAGGCTAGCCTGTGTCAGACACGTGGCACGAGTCGGGTCCCTCCCTCCTGGAGACACTGGTTCCTCTGCCAGCTTCCGGAGGATGCACTGAAAGGAGCAGAACGAGGCCTATCTAGACCTGGGGAGCGGGTTTTGGTGGGATTCTTTTGCTGGAGGGAATGACTCCTTATTCCCCAATTCAGCTAAGTAGTCTCTCACACCGCACGTTCAGCTCCCAGAAGGCAAGGCTTGGCTCCTTCCGGTTCTGAGGCAGGTGTTCGAAATTGACTGCCATAAACTGCCGGGTGCAGAGCAGTGAACAACAACTTGGAAACGGGAGTTACTGCTAAACCAAATAAAAATACTGTGATATTTCTCAGAAGTCCAAATTTGGGCTAGCTGATTAAACACTTTATCTCAGCCCACCTCCAACAGAGAATTCGTTATTTAAACAAAATTTATTTTTGCTGCAGTGGCAGGCAGAGCTGCCCCCGAGGGTGTACAGACTGTGCCCCGTGTGACTCCAGGCACCTCATCAGCATAGATGAGTGAGGATGCTGCCCTCAGAGTCAGGCAGCTCACGACTTGCATGGTTGTGCCCTGTGACACCGGCGCTGGGAAGAGTAGGGCTGAGATTTTCTATCTAGGTGGCTAAATTCAGGGAAAGCGGACAGCCTGGGGTACAGACCGACCTGGGTTCGCGTACTTGCTTGGCCACTTATCTGTGCACTCCTGGACAATCTGCGTGCCTAGCCTCTCCCCCATGAACCACGCTCAGGAGGTCCGACTCACAGACTACAGCAAACATTAGATAAGAGGATGGGGCAGAAGCTTCTGGCACATTGTTCGTCATAAATGTGATGTTCCCTCCCTGCGAGTGCTGCGGGAGCCAGGCGAGTCCAACAGCCAAGATGGACAGGTCACCATTTGTCCCTTCTTCATCTGCTTTGATCCCAGAGACCAAGGGGAGAATGAGAAAGTAACAGACCCCCGTGGCTTTGTGGCCCCCAGGGGGTCTGTGTGTGTGGTGGCTGGATGTGCTAAGCCCCAGGCACGCCCAGGCGACCTGAGACCCTCAGCAAAGTTTCCTTATATTTTTTCTATTTATGTTAAAGCCCAGTAACTTCCCTGGCGAGGGAAGAAGATGAGAAGCTTGGCAGTGGGCGGTGTGAGAGAAATACTGGTCGGGAATGGGAGAGTAAAGTATGAGAATTTGAAATCTCTATTTTTACAGACATGGTATTTTCTGTGCTGCTTTTCCTTTTGTTTGTAGCATTGTGTCCAACGCAGCCTACAAGAGCTGAGGGGCCTTGAAGGAGGCACTGTCACGGGGGCAGCAGTGACCAGGTGACCAGCCCTCCCCAAAGGCTTTGGCAACTGGGAGGTCAGAGCCTGGCTCCTGGGTAGCCTCCTCGTCGCATTAGGAATGTAGAATCTAGAAACTTCTGAGTTATATCTTGGGCATTTTGTTTGAATGAAGAAGCCCATTCCATTCTATCCACCCAGGCCTGTTGGCCGTAACAGGTGGGTGGCTTTCGGAGGCCCCCTCCAGCCTGCTTTGTCCTGAGGAGGGATGGGATGGGAACCAGAAGGAACCAGATGAAATTGCCTCCATGCCTGACGGAGGGAATGGATTTGATGCTGCTTTTCCTTTTCTCTCCAGGTTCCCCGGAAAACCTTGAACTTGAGGTCATAACTATTAAGATTCAATGATCACACCCTAGGAGGGGCCAAGCTTGGTGACACCAGCATTCATCTCATTTCCCTGGAGAAAGTCAGGGCTGTCAGTCCCAACCATGGAATGTAAGACTCGGAGAACTTCAGAGGGTCCCCAAAGCCACTTCTCACCTTGTTCATCTCTCCTCCTCTCTACCTCTTAGCTGTCCAGAGCTGATTTTACTATCCTGGGTTCAACACATTTTCAGGGCTCAGTTGCCCCCCTCCCTCTGTCCAGAGAGAGCAGAAACGGTGTGAGCTGTGGACTGAGCAGCAGGAGGCCGGGCTCTGCCAGAGCAGTGTTGACTCAGGCAAGGCCCAAAACCTCCCTGGGCCTGTTTTCTTTAAAAAAGATGTCTGGCCTACCTACTTCCCCTGGTTGAGACGTTCAAGTCAGATGTGGATGTGAAAGCATTTTGCAAACCGTAATACCCTGCACAGAGGAAGAGCGCAATTATTCTCCTTGGGAGAGCATGGCCTGGACTTCATCCTGCCGTCTATGGTAGAGACATCAAACCAGCAGACCTTGGAGTCCCAGCTATGTTGTGTTTACTCTACGCAGTGTTTAAAAATATTTAAAATTCACTGCCAATGTTAAAAAAAAAAAACAGGAAAATTTTACCTTAATGGATTTCTAGCCTCACTTGGAAGACCTGGCAACAGTGGCCACGGTGGCCACCTTGGCCTGTACCATTGGCTCCCTGTACACAGTCATGTACTCACTAGTTTAACACAGTCTCCACCACTTCCTAGTGTCTTATACCCTTGCCATTCTATCACCTTGTCTGCCCAGCCCTTGTAGGCGTCTGAATTTGCAACCCCTGACCCACTAGAAATTTATGTGAGAAAGCTGCCTCTTATTTCCCACTTTATTTTCACTGCCCCACTACCACTATCTTGCTTCCTTCTCACAGACAGGAGATTTGCCTTTTCTGAAGCAAGTGAGGAGGGAAATCCAGGGCTAAGAGGAACACACAGAGGACCTCTCCATACGGCACCAGCGAAAGCTTGTTTATGGATGCTCAGTCTTCAACAGGTGTTCCAAGAGGACTAGGTTACATTTTCACCAAGCAGCATCTACTCAAACATTAACAGCAGTGTTCTGGCTGTGTAATCAACCACCCCAAAGCTTAGAAGCTTAAAACAACTTATTAGTTTGTCTGAGGTGAGTTCTGTAGGTGAACAAGGCTTGGTAGGTGGTATTCACTTAGACTGTCTCATCCTGTTGCGGTCAGATGGAAGCTGGGGTCAGATTGTCTGAAGGCTCAACTGGGCTGAAAGTCCAAGATGGCTCACTCCCAAGGTTGGTAGTTGATGATGGCTGGGTGCCCAGCTGTCCACTGGGGCACCGGTGTGTGTCCTCTCCATGGGGCTTGGGCTTCTCACTATATGTGGCTTCTGGGTGCTAAGGGTGAGGGTCCCAAGAGTGAGTGTTCCAAGAGAGCCAGGAAGAAGATGCAAGGCCTCTCAGGTACATGCTTCAGAAGTCACACAGTGTCACTTCTGCCATATTTCATTGGTCAAAAGCAAGTCACAGAACCTGCCAGATTCAAGAAAACAGGAGTATGCAAAGCATGAATAATGGGAGGCATGATTCACTGAAGGGGCCATGTTTGGAAACTAACCACCACAGGTAGCATTGGTGAGGCTGGTCCTTATTTCACAGCTGCTTTCACATGTGGAGTTTTTTTTAGAACAATTCATCTCCTCTCCCTTCAGCTTTCCCCAAGGTAAGATATTAATGAGATCATATTTGAACTCTCTGACAAAGTAATGCCTCCTTATAAAGTATACTATTATTATGAGCCTGCCTGATGGCTCCCACCTGGAGTCCAGTGAAGACAGGATGAGCGACGATACCGCATATATCTCAACAACAAACAAAACTTCATTAAATCCATTGAAATAACACAGACATTCAGATTTGGTACAGATCAAATCCTATTACCAACAAATTACATCAAATTGCCTCCAAAAATCTGTAGAACCAGATGTTTTCCAAGCCCTACTTCCTTTAGGCAAACACCCAATGTAAGCAATGTGAAGGACTCCCAAAGAACGAGAACATCCCCCGAGATTGGTTAGGGCGGGATTTGACCCATTTTCTTTAACTCACAGGTTCAGGCATCCAAAAATCAGAAAGAACAAACTTGCAGGATTCATGTGTGAGCTGCCTGAGAAATGAGTCTCATCTAAATTGTATTAAATGCATCTTTATGCTGCTATCAGGCTCCCCCTCCAGGCCCTGGAGGTTCCCACTGGCTTCTCCGGTCAGCGTCTGGGGAGCTTACCGTGCTAGAGCGTGTCTGGCAGCTGGGCACCCCACTCCAAATCCAGAACCTTCCCTAGGATTCAAAATAAAGGCAAGGACTTGAGACCACGTAAACCTCTGGGGTAGCTGTGGAGATGCTGGCATCACACAGTGTTTACACATTTCCCCAAGGTAAGCCTCTGCTTTTATTTTTTCTGAATAAACACATTTCTTAGTATTTTCCTTCTTATTTCTGCTTAAAGGCCCTAAAGGGATGTGTTAGCGTTGGGCCAGGTGTTTGGCCTCCCAGGAATGCTCCTGCTCCTGCCGATGCAGCCCCTCTCCCAAGGCAGACGAACCCAGAGGCCATCCCAGGCCTACCTTCCGCCCACTGAGCCCCCTTCTAAGGATGCCCAGTTCTCGTTTTAGGCAGTATCTTCCCTTCCCCATAAAGGTCGCGACATCCCAGGCGCTCAGTTTTACCCCACAAAGACCTCTACCTTCCTTCCTTCCCTTCAGCCAATGTTACACAAGGGCAAAGGGAGCAGTGGGCACACAGTAGGCCAGCAACTGGCTGGAAGACGATCTGCCTTCTCATAAGGTTTCCAGACATTTGGCATATCTAGAATTGGAGACCCCTGTGCTTTTAGCCGGGGGCCATTTGTTCAAGCCGTCTTTGTGTTCTGCTCCCTTCCAAATTCATCCATTTCTGGCCCCAGGCCTTTTTTTCCACTGAAGAACGCCATCCCCTATCCTTACTCTGCTGTGAAATTAACCTCGCTCAAGCTACCGGCGGCCCCCCAACCTGACTCCTTTGTCTTGTCTCCCAGTTGGACCCCAGGTGCACTGCATTATTGATGTTTGGTTTCCTCTGACTTTGTCTTTCATGCAACAAGCATAGGCCGGGAATCTGCTAAAGGGCTGGTGATTCGCTCCGCTCTGGGATACAGAAGTGAACAGTACCACACAAGATGAGGCAGCCCTGGGGACAGTCCTCACCCAGCTGGGCGTGCTCTTTCATGTGTGTTTGTCTTGCCCATCCCGATAGATTAAGCGGCACTTTAAAGACAAAAACCAGGCCTTTTGTTTCCATTTGTACCCCTCTCTCCACACCAGCCAGCACGAGGCTCTGCCCCCAGCAGACACTCAGCACGAACAGCCGGCTGGAGAGCTGATGGTTCCAGCCTACACCCTCCAGCCAGAGGCTCCCTCTGCCTCCATGACGATTCAAAGCGCTGGGTGTGGGCTGAGAAACCCCGAAGGAGCCACCTGGGAAAAGTGGCCCTTAACTTACACAGTGTGTCACACAGGGAGGTTTCAGCCAGTTTTGAAGTCCATGGCAAGAAATTTGTTTCTGGTAGCTTAAGTATGCTTTCTTAAAGGATAAACTTGATTTTTACAAGTTGGACAGATTCAAGACTGCCCCTGTGAACTACCATCTTTCTCACTCACACTGGAATATTCTTTCTTGAGTGGTGTAGTGTCAGCAATCCTAAGAGGTGGTGGGTGGCCTTCAGCCTGTCCTCTGTGGCTTGAGCCAGTAGGAAAGCAACAATTAGTGATGTCCTATTAATCTTTGGCAGCTATTAATTATCATAGAGACTACCTTTCCCAGATTCTTTATTTTCTTAAATAGAAATCTGCATATTTCCTTGGGAGTCTACCAGCCTTATGAGCACCATGTTTATGTGTTTGGGAAAGAAAGGGTGGAGAATATGCCTTCAAGATGACCTCCTGCCCAAGGTACCCACACAGCCATGGAGAGCAATGGCAGGGCCTTGCTGGCAGCGCCCACAGTCCTTCTGCAAGGAGGTCGAAGTCTGGCAGGGCTTCGTGGCACTTGCCTCAGGAATTTTTTGCCTCTCTCAAATGTGGCACAGACTTGGTGTGCTAGCCTCAGGGTGCGGTGGAAGCTTGCCTTTTTAAATTGTCATTTTATTGATCATGATGTATGCCGGTAATTGCCTCTTCTGCTTTATGTATTTTAATTACTTGCCTTTTTTCCCTGTCTTTGAGTCTTTGGGTGATTGGATCACCAAGGAGGCAACTTCAAATAATTCTAATAAAGAAATAAGTCTGTTATTCTGTTATGATGTTGGCAAGTTGACCCTCTTTATTAGACCAGCTCCGAAACGAAAATCACTCTTAAGAGAGGCTGCTCCTGGGAGCAGAGCTCACGTCTTCCCTGGGTTTCGGGAGTGTGAGCAGGAATTGCTCCAGACCCGTTGAACCCGTATGTAAGGCAGGCTGCTGGCCCTGTGGGCTGGGTTGTGTGTTTACGTCTGTGTGTTCTCCACGTGTGTACAAGTGTGTGCTTGCACGTGTGGACACATCCAGGCACACCTGCCCCAGAGGCAGGAATAGCGAGGCTGCCTGCCTTTATCCAGGGCAATGGGGGCACGTTCCAGAAAGGGAAGCATAATTCAAAACAGGGATCTTCTGCTCGCCATGTTCCAAAGGAGCTCCTGCATTTTCAGAAAGTGTTCTTCTCTCCCCTCCAACCTCGCCTCCTGTCTCTATTTCCGGTGCGGGTGCTGCATCTTTACTGTAGCTTAAGGTAGGGACCAGTGGAGATAAGCAGGAATGTGGCCCCAGTCGAAGCTCCAGGGATTGCCCCCTGAACTGACCTTCCCTCCCTTCCTGCCCAGCGCCCACCTCTCCCGGCAGGAGTCCCAAGGATGAGGCAACCGCAAGTCAGGTGGTTCAGACAGAGCATGCATGAAGCAGCCTGTCGCTCAAAGGCAGGATCTGGTTGGAGAAAAGGAGGCTAACAGCAGACCTCAGAACCAGAAGACATGTTTCTTTTTAATTCCTGCTTCATTCTGCAAGAAATTTTTTTTTAAAGCGCCAGTTCTGAAAAACTTTTATATAGTATCTTTGTTACATAATTAAAATGAATAAATGTGTACATTTCATTTCTTTAAACGAATTTTTTATACATTATCTTAGCAATCCTATAAGGCATATAATTTTGTTTTCACTTAACAGTTGAGGAGCCTGAGACTCAGAGGGGCTAAGAGACTTTCCTGAAGTCACACAGCAGTTAGGGCAAAGCCACGACTTGAATCTCCCTCTTCTGATTTCAAGATCAGTTCTTTCCAAAACACATTTTTCCCTCAATTCTTTCCTCATTCCAAGCCTATTTCTCTCCTTTACTTCACCAGGAATCCACACATCACTATAATGTTATAAAACCACTTTTTTCTCTTTTAGATGCCACTTCAGAGACTGATTTTCTTGAGTGGTTTATGGGAAATCATCCCATATGTCCATACACAAGTGCCCTTGGTCTGAGTATTTTAATTGCCCGCCTGCAAGAGCAGTTGAAGGGACCTCGACATGACAGGACTCCTTTCTGTGCCACGAATACTCCAGGCCTCTGTCCCACTGACCCAGCTTTTCAGGCTCAGAGCTTGCTCTGGGATTTTAGAGGATATTTTTTCCCACCAAAATAGGTATCCTTAGGTATCTAGTATGCATCAGTCTCTGCTTGATGCAGCACACAGCTTATCTTTCATCTGCACAAGAACCATGTAAGATAAGGATGATGATGATGATAATGCTTATTCCCAGTCTAAGGATTAGGAAACTGAGGTTCACAGAGAGTTTAAGCCTTGTCAATGCAGAGGTGCAATTTATTTTGACTCCAAAGCCCACTCTCTTTTCTTTATGCTCTTTCTTCCTTTGTATTTTGCTATTAACTGCTTGGGATAAGAGAGCAAAAAGATTCTCGATACCTTGATGGCTAGAAGTACAGGAAGCCTCAGTGTCAGCACCCTTGGAGTCACTCTCAAAGCCACACGATGAAGCCTGAGGCCTGAGGCTCATGAGCAGTGAGGTGGCCTAAAGGATATGAGAATCAGGAGCCCCAGATTCTAACCCCAACACTCTAGCCTAGCACTAACCGCCTGTGTGAACTTGGGCAAGTTGCTTTGCCTCTCTGGACTTCCATTTCCCCCTGTATAGTTAGGAGTTTAGAGGAGGGGCTCTCTAAAGTCCCATCTTGTCCTAAGACTCCCATCACACACCTATTGGGACATGTTCTTTTTCAGAACAATTCTGCCACTCGGAATCTTATGAAGCAATAAGACTCAATTCCCCATAAACACAGCATTCAGCGTTCCCACTTCCCCAAAGCATATGGCGCCGTGGACGCCTGCCAGGAAGCGCTGCGAACGGAAGTGAGGGTTGAATGAACACCAGCAGCCAATATGTTGAGTTTGTCCTTCTTGTTGTCCTTACCACTGAGCATCTACAGTGGGTATGGGTGATGGTCCTTTTTACCAGTTCTCTCAAGGACGTGGTCTCTGCCTTCATGGAGTTGCTTCTGGTCCTCTCCCTTACCTTATTGCCCTATCAGTGACATTGTCGTGCTCCAGTCTTCTTTTTGGCATTTTTTATTTCTCAGTGTCTCTCTGTATTTCATACACTAATAAAAAAAATTTAAATAAAAACCTAGGCTTCCAATAGTGAAAAAAAATAAGACCCAGTGTCAGTGAGGAAAGGGTTGAATGAAGACCTATTTCATCTGTGCAAGAGAAGCATCAAGTGAAGTGAGGAGGAAAGGATGGGAAGACGTTTTGATTTTGATTTTGATTTTGATTTTGATTTTAATTGGCTTCTCTGTTCTTTCTCAATCTCCTCCAACGCCATCTCAATTTTACCTTTTATTGGAAAGGTTCAAGACCCTGACGGAGAAGTGGGTGGGAGGAGAATATAGAGATCTAGAGACGGGGTGGAATAGAGCAAATTAAATGTATTTCATGAGGTCTCACGTGGTACAGAATCCTGGTAGTTACGACGAAAGTCAGATTTTCATTTTTAAAAACCCAGAGGTGTTTTTGTTTTGTTGTTTGTTTGGTTTTTGCCGTTTGCAAGACTGTGACTTTTTTTCAATGTTATTCCTCCTCTGTTGAGCACAAAAGCCCCATGCCCCTCAAAGCTTGCTCACAGAGGGCTCTGTTGCCAGGCCGTGGGACCCCCCGCCTGCGGGAAGCCCAGAACAGCTAGCCTTGGCCCCGTGACAGGAATGCAGCTTCCTCCGTCAGCCCTTTCAGAGAGAAGGGGCTGGGAGAGGAAGGGTGGGCCACTGCAGGGGTTGCCAAAGTTTCACAAACACTTACAGTGGGAATACATCCAGCAGCAATTCCCTTCCCAGGGCCTCAGTGGGCGGCAGGATGATGAGGAAGGGAGTAATGTGGTGGACAAAAAGCTGATGTGTGATGACAACGTGAAGAGGCGTGAAAAGGTTTTCATTAATGATACAAGTTGCAGACAGTCCTGCCAGCTACAAACAGGGGTCCTCATGCGTTGGAACCGCTGTGGGGGGCTGGCATTGTAGGGAAGGAGCGCACATCTGGTGCAGTCACATCAGACTCCACCGCCGCAGTGGTTATGCTGGAAGTGGGTGGTGATCTGATCTGAATCCGGGTAACAAACAGCTGCTTTATGATGGTGGGAGAGGGGCGCAAGTGCCATATTTGCATTTCTATCATAGTGAACAGCCATGAAAATATGCACCCGCCCATCCACCAATACAACAAGCAGTGTGAGGTGGTTAGGAGCGATCCTCAGAGCACTGCGGCTGCCTGTCCACGATCCCCGAAAACACCGAAGTGAAAACAAAAATCAAATCAATTGGTTTGTCTTCATGGGTTAAAAATTGGTCTGGTTTGTTTTTATTTCTTTAACTAATGTTTGGTCACTGAATTAATGAATCTGGTCTCTGTTCCCTTTTGGTTTGACTTGGATGTAAATGTCGGGAGGAGAATTCTGAAATTCTAGTGTATCTGTTCTGGAGAGTAGTTTGTATTTGGGCAGCTGAGGACTATGGAGACGGAAAAATGACAAAGAAACAGAGGTGACAAGAAGAGGGGCAAGGTAAGAACCGTGGAGGGGTGGTGACTCGAGGCATGAGGACAAAATCGAGATTGTAGCAAAGAGAACTTTTGAGATTAATGACTTCTGAAAAACAATATATACCACAGTCCCAGATATCTTACACAAATATTTTAGAGTTCTTGTGACTTACAGACAATATTTAATAAATGCACACTTTTAATATTACTAGGCACCATTTTAAGTTCAAAGGGGTTTATGGAGGTTTAGGAGGATGTTCTCTTTGAGTGGGTGAGGTGGAGGAAGGTGAGAGAGAGAACAATTTTGCCAAGATCTCAGAGAGATCCCGGGAAAGGTACCTGACTCGCCCTCAGCATCTCAAGTTTATTTACATATATTTCTGAGAGACATTGACCCACATTCTTTTCCTCAAGAAGCTCTATTTGTTCAGTTTGCTGACACCAGACTTTAGAAGGCTATTGTCTGATGGTAGCTGAAGCCTGTTCTGGTTGGGTAGAATATCCTTTGAAATAGTCTCATGCCTACTTTTCTCAGAATGTGTACAATGAGGAAAATTCATTTCCTTCCTGTCGAGAAAAGTTAATGATCATTTTCCATTATATTAAAATATTACCCATTGTTATGACTTCAGTTTAATGTTCCTGCTGAAATCACTATGTGTTGCAGAGTTTAGCTATGCCAAGGTCAAGCCACCAGTGTGTTATTTCAGAGTTTCTCGTAAAAAATGGGTTGTTTCGGATGAGTTATGACAAAAAAAAAAGAAAAGGAAAATCACACCATTTCAGGAGAATTAATAGGTAATTATATATTTTTCAAAAAATCCCTTTTAGCATGAAAACCCAAATTTTTAACAATGTTGTCTCCAGGATATAATTATAAATGCCACATTGAGTCTCCAAACCAGAAATAAAAGCTTTCCTGTAAGATATAATAAATGCTGTAAGTATTGGGACAATGTTTCTCTTTCAGAAGAGATGAAAAGTAGAATTACAGGCTGCTACTGTATTGTAATTCCTCAAGTACTTTAGTTATTATTATTATTTTTTTAATTTCCATCCTTCGTTGGGGGTTCATTGTTGTGTTCACAGAGGACAAAGACAAATCAGGAAATGGGCAGATGGAAAAACCAGAGTGGCCTCAGAGAATTCCCGATCAACACTAGCTAGGAGGTGTTTCTCCTTGTATTTTGGCAGATGTAAGATCACCAGGACCGGAATTGTAGCAATGTGAAGGTGATTGTAACAGGACCCATGAAAGGAAGGGGAGAAAGAAGGTGGGCTATATTAAGGCAGAGTGAGATGCTTGTTGGGAGAAGGGAGAATAGCCTAGAATGCGTTCAGCGGGTCAATCCAGTATTGGTTCGTTCCCTTCTGTATTAGTTTGTACTAGCTTGCTAGGGCTGCCATAACAAAATACCACAGACTGGGTGGCTTAAGCAACAGAAATGTATTTTGTCACAGTTCTGGAGGCTGGAAGTCCACGGTCAAGGTGTTGGCAGGGTTGGTTTCCTCTGAGGCCTCTCTCCTTGGCTTGCAGGTGGCCTCCCTCTTGCTTCCCCTTCACACGGTCTTTTCTCTTTGCACACTCACCCCTGGTGTCTCTCCTTCTTCTTAAAAGGACACCAGTGATAAAGAATTAGGACCCGACTCTAATGGACTCAGATTAATGAGCCCTTTGAAAGCCCCATCTCCAAGTAACTCACATGGATTAGGGTGGACCCATAGGACCTCATTTTACCTTAATTATCTCTTTAAAGGCCCCATCTCCAAATACATTAGATTCTGTATTTCCTTTTATTTTAGATAACAGGTCTCATACAAAACACACTAGTAACAGGCATCTTTAGATATTCCAGTTGCTTTGCAGTCATCAGTATATAACCGGGATTTCAGCTGCCCACACCCCCATCTTCCCCGCCTTTGGGAGAATAAGACAAACTTGATTCAAAACCAGCTCCACCACCCATTAATGTCCGGAGCTGGCGTGTGCAGTGATTCCTGGGACCATCCAGGGCTAATGTGCTTATGGGCTTCTCCCTCTGATGCTCACAATTATGGGTGCTGCCTCTACTTCTCCCACCTCAACCAGGCCCAAAACTCAGCTCCCTCAGGGCTCTTCACAAGCCTCCACACACACCCAGCATTTTGTGAGCTTTATTTAAGAAGGGGGGTGGGGGGGGGGTGGGCAGCGACGAGGGCCGTGGAGAAGGGCTCTCCTCCCACAGGGCACACTCTCTTACCTCCCACCGGTCTCTCTCCTGCTCCCACCCATCCGCTCCCCCTCACGTTCTTTCCTTTCCTCTCCACGCTCTTTCCTTTCCTCTCCTCTCCCTCTTATGATTATGACAAATTCCTCTCCTTATCTCTTGCAGAGAAGTTTAATAATAACTTCTCTAGCTTGAATATACTCTTGGGTCTCACCCTCCACCCTAGTGGCTTGCTAATGTATTTCTTCATCCAAATATATTCAGGGCTCTCTTTAAGAGGAATTCTGGCGAATGCAATTTTCTCTACCTCATTATAAGTACATAAGTCAGCTCCTATTTTTGATCCAGCCCCAGACTTCATCCTACACACCCATGGTGGAGTGCTGGGGGCATCTCCCTGAATGCCTCCGTCTAACAGAGCAGGCCACCAGGAATGCTGCTTGCCTGCTGCAGCCCCAGCTGTTCAGAAAACAGCAAAACCGTTATGCAGAGTGCTGCCACCCACACGAGAAGTCTTTTTTATTTCATTGAAATGCAATGCTTCCCAGTGCAAAAGCTCAGCAGCTTTCCTGTGTGCAACTCTCACCACCCACCAGGCGAACCTATGACTGCAGGCACACTCTTTAAGCCCGCCTCCTCCAGACTTCCAGGTTTGCTCAACCCACAGTCAGTATTCCTGTGGTCAAAGAATTCTCACTTGCCACAGAGAAAAAATACTCTGAATCCTTGTGTCCCACTCAATTCAGCAGATCACAAAGGATAAATGGGCACGCTCGCTTTGAATTTGGCGTCACAAGTATGTCCATCAATCCAGCAATCGTGGCTGCCAGAGAAGGCAGAATTTATCAACCAGGACTCAGTTCCACCCTGGTGGCTTGAGTCTGCTTACAATTCCTCTCTTCCCCCACTGGAGAAGGCATGGGGAAGGTTCTTTATATTTTCCTTCCTTCATGTCCCTTCTGTCACTTTCCTTTGTCCCCAATCCTCCTCAACTTGCACACTCTCCCTGGGACTCAATACCAGATGGTCTCCTGTTATTTGACAAAAACTCTCCAAACAAGAGTGAGGATACTGACTCTGGGTGTGAGGGCGCTTCAGCTAGCCAGTATTTTCAATTCATCCAAGCTGCGCCCAGTGCAGAAACACCCCTCGGGGAACGGGTATGTGCACACAGTGACGGTGCAAGATGTCAGAAGCCACGAAGTCGTGAGTTCCTGATACTCTAGTCCTTAAGATAAAAGAATCATAACATCTTAGTTTTTCCCTTTCTGAGCCACTAAGCCAGCCATTTTTGTTAGTTCTCTGAACTTCTTATCACAAAAATGTGTCTACTCCCTGACTGCACATTCCCCTGGGTCTATTTGCAAAAGGATATTCTAATGGGTACAATATTGGAATACCACTGCGTTCCCATTATACCTGCCTCATTATCTTACAGGAATCTATCTGTCCTTTGTTTGGAAATGTGCTTATTGTGGAGCCTGGTAAATCTCAGGCTAAAAACAGGAGATTTATGAGCTGTCTTCCAATTCCTGTCTGCTCCCTCCTAAGGCCACAACCCCAAAAGATCAGTCACTGAAACGTGTTTTGGTGTCAGCTCTGAAATTCTGCTTTTTAAGAACATATCGTAATGAAACCTTGGAAATAGTATGTGGTTTCCCTCCTGCCGTACCCCAGAAGGTCACATGCTCTAATTCAGCTTAAAGGGACACTAATCATATTCAGTGTGTGAGGAGAGAGGCTTCCAGTTGGAGATGACACCATCATTTGCATAGGATGTAAAAATGAAGGACCATTAATTTTATAGCATTAATTGAAGAGCAGAAGTGTTAGACCTCTATAATTATCTTCAGTGAATACATTTCAAAGACATCTTCACAAATGAGGCTTGTGTGTGACTGTGCGAGGGCACAGATACCAGAGCAAAGGCAGGGCTCCGTGTTGCCCCCTTCAAGATGCACGATTAGCAAATCGTTAAGTTACAGGCTTAACTTAAATCTGAATTGCTTCCTCTGTGTGGAAACAAGACGTGTGTGGATTCTAGGCTCCTGGCGGGATATTCTACCCAGAAGAGCAGTGTCCAGGCTTCATGCCACATTTCAGAACCGCTGAGATGGAGAAGAGAGGAGGAAGCCCTGCAGCCTCGGGACTTGGGCGAAGTCCCCGTGTGGCCTCCCAACACCCTCTGCTCTCATCTATAGCCCCACGGGACCTGGCACCCCCTCTTGCTGCTGATTTTATCCTCGCATCCTCCCTACATTTTACATTTACCAGTCCTATATTTTATTCCTACAGGCCAAACTCTCAGCAAAACAGCTGTGGACCCACATAGGTAAACATACTAAACAATCTCTGTGATGTTAGCCCCCTCACTGGTTTGCGACCCCAGGTCAGCATGGAAAGCAGTATTTCTAAAGATTTAAACAGAAGATCCTAAAGAAACTTTTGGGGGAGTTATTAATCTTATAGCCAAAAAACAAAGTAGAAGAAGGAATTTTTTTGAGGGGGAATAGGCGTGAGACAACTAGAAGGAAAATTCGGTTCCATGATCACAAGCAACATGATGCCAGGGTCAAAAGCAGTGGTCACGGTCGTGGTGGTCCATCTCTCTTTCTGTCTGCGTGGGTGAGGGGACGGAGTAGGGCATTGTCCATAGAAGGACTGGGCAAAGCGTAGGTGTAGCCCAAGGGCTAAGAGCTATTTGGGAGTTCTGGTAGTTATCCTGACTTGCAAGACTCATCACTTGAAAAAATACAAGCTACTTTTGAACCCTAGAGTCACAGAATGTCCCTGATGTATAATTTAGGGTTCCTGAGGGGTAGGTTGGGAGCCATTGGTGTAAATAAAGTAAGGCATTAGCTAATGAGGTAACACGATAAACACACTCAGTTTAAATGCCCCTGTCCCCAGGGGCCCTCCAGGAGTAACAATCCTGGTGGGAATTTCAGGTACCACTGTGCATAGGTGGAGGAGAAACTTGGGGCATATGGGCCTTGTAAGGTATCTTATGCTCAGGAACATCGTCTAACTTTGTGATAAGCTTCTCTAGGTATAAGGGGCTCGCTTGGGGTGGTGAAGGCTTCTGCTAAATTCCTACACACCTCACAGCTCAATTTGCTCTTCATTTCATGCTTCATTTACTTAGTTTGGTACTATACTCTTTCCTTTTTACTACTTTATTGAGGTAGATTTTACATACAACAAACTTTATGTATTTAAAGTGTACAATTGAATGTGTTTGGATATATATACAGACATGAGCCACATAATGACGATTCGGTCAATGATGGATCACATATACGATGGTGGTCCCGTAAGATTAGTACCATACAGCCCAGGTATGTAGTGGACTACACCATCTAGGTTTGTGTAAGTCACTCTATGATGTTCGCACAGTGATGAAATCACCTAACAATGCATTTCTCAGAACTTATCCCGTCATTAAATGACACATGACTGTGTATATACACGTATGTGTGTATATATATATATATATATATATGTGAAACAAAATACCAAATATTTCTATTACTTCCGAAAGTTTCCTTGTGTCCCTTTGCAATCCCCCCCTCCCTCTACCCTTGTCCCCAGCCACCACTGATCTGTTTTCTGTCAGTGGAGTTCAGTGTGCATTTTCTAGAATTTCATATAAATGAGGCCTTCAGTATGTACTCTTTTCTGTCGGGTCTCTTTTGTTCGGCTGTGCTGTACTCCTTGGCACTCCACTAGAGATATTTCCCTTCCTCCACCAGAACAGCCTCGTGCACCAAGATGACTGTGATATGACAAGATACATATTGCAGACAAAGTAAACACTGGGTTTTGCAAATACCCTTTTTCTGAGATGCTCAAGAAATTATATAGTCACCCCACCTTACCAGTAAATAAGAGTATGATTTTCATTCTGGTAGATGCACTAATTCTTACAGTTTGTTCTTGTTCTGTGATTGAAATTCCAAGGACTTAAGGGAGCCTTCTTCAAAACATTCTATGCACCTGGGTGTGGAACATCCTGACTTCATTTTATTACTTCCATCAAGTGGTACATCGACTTTCTGTGTGGAATGTAAACTGAGTTGGTGCACCTGTGAGTGAGAATGATTTACTTCGTGCTTGTTTTGCTAACAGCCCATTGGAGAAACTGGAAATGCCAAGTGGAGGGGATTGGACTAAGAAGCCTAGAAGGCCTTCCAGCTTCCACCCACAGGTCTCTGCAGAAGCCATGCAGAAGCTTGCTTAGGTGTGTTTAGGAAGTCTCCTGCAGTTGCAAGCGTCAGAAACCTAACAGAAAGTGATGTAAGTCAAAACATCAAAACAAATATGACCAGCCCCGGTGGCTTAGTGGTTAAGTTCAGTGTGCTCCGTTTTGGTGACGCAGGTTCAGTTCCAGGCACGGACCTACACCGCTCCATTAGTGGCCATGCTGTGCTGGTGGGCCATGTACTAAAAAGTAGAGGAAGATTGGCACGGATGTTAGTTCAGGGTAAATCATCTGCAGCACAAGATAAATAAATAAACAATCAAACAAACATAAGAAATTTAGTGGCTCAAACAGTTGCAATTCTTGGGGGTGGACTGAATCAGATCCAGAGTTTTAAACGTGTCATCAGTACCCACACTCTCTGTCTCTCATCTCTGGCTTTCTCTGTGTTGATTTTATTCTCAGGCAGCTCTCTGGATGGTGACCCCAGTAGCTCCAGGCATACATGCTGCCACTTCAAGCCCAGGAGAAAGGGAGTTTCTCATCCAGTATCCCCACCAAAGACCGAGTTTTAGCGCATTGACTTGTGTCGCATGGCCAACCCCAAAGCAGGGGGTGAAATATGCTGATTGGTCAGAGCTATGTGTGCGTTCACCCAAGGCTGGAGGAGGAAGGACAGATAGGCAGCCAACCACATGGACTAATATTTCGGGGAGGGGAATTCCTCCAGTAAATACTGTTCCCCAATAAAGGGGGACTAGACCCTGAGCCCATAACAAAAGATGCCCACTACAGCTGCTGTTTTCTTACTGCATTGCATAAAATTCCCATGGCTCCCTCCAAAAAATATAGGAGATCTTTGAGCATTCCTGTGTGTCTACCTACTTTTTCTGCCTTGTAGTCTGTATGGACATATCCTCAGCATTGAAAAAAAACAAAACAAAACAAAACAAGGGGCCTGCCTGGTGGCACAGTGGTTAAGTTCGCACATTCCACTTTGGTGGCCCAGGGTTCACCGGTTTGGATCCCGGGTGCGGACATGGCACCACTTGGCAAGCCACGTTATGGTAGGCATCCCACATATAAAGTAGAGGAAGATGGGCACGGATGTTAGCTCAGGGCCAGTCTTCCTCAGCAAAAAGAGGAGGATTGGGGAAGATGTTAGCTCAGGGCTAATCTTCCTCAAAAAAAAAAAAGCAAGATTACTCTATACTTCCAAGATTGGACAACCATGATCTCTCACTTAAGGATGTCAAACATCAGATAAAAGTGAGAGGACATCTCAGTGGGAATTTGGATAGCAGCGTACAGGGCACATGGCGTCCTTCAGACTCACTTACCTCACCTGTGCAATGCAAATACATAATTCTGTACCTTCCAATGTGGGAGGTAGAAGGGGGGGCTCAATCAGATCATCTCTGGAAGGCCCCTGTCTAATTCCATTCATGATTTCACATGTACTTGCAGGTTGATGTAATATATTACTCAAAATCAATCTCAATCTAATTAAAAATGGGAACTAGCCACAGGTGGTAATGGACATCATTTATGCTTTGAAGATCCTTCCTGTTTTAGGGAAATTTCCCACCTTGTGAATCCTGCCATCCCTACATTTCCTCATTTCTTCTGCAAGCTAGGACACAGTTCTATGACCAGGACCTAGGATAAAATGTTCCTTTGTGAGATTCAAGTTTAAAAGAAAGTGACATGAAGAAAGAAATGTTGAATAGACTCTGTGTTGGGGAGAGTGGTTGAGAGATGGCATAGTTCAGAAAAAGCCGTGTCAGAAGTCCTAGTGGAGGCATCCTGTGCCTGTCATTGGCCAAGTGGGATAGGACTGTGCTAGCAGCAGTAGCAGGAGGGTCTCCACTGCAGTGGGCTGTGGTCACTGGGACATTGTTTGTGGTTTCACACCTGAATACCTAATCTTCTGGCTCTCTGTGGACTGCTTAATATGGTTTAATACATTACACATCTGTAAATATTAGCTAAAGTGGATTCTGTCCTTTGCAGCTAAGAACACTTGACCAATATAGACACCAATCTTGGAAATGGTTTCAGGCCACGAACACATAGAGAAGTGGTCATCTGGTATTGGTTTTCTAGCCTTTAGGGTAAGAAGGCTGTGAAAAATCCTGCTAGTGTTAGTAGGTGGGCACGGGTAGAATATGTTAAATATTCATCTGTGATTACCTGGAATTAGCATCCTGTGAAAACATGAGGAATTCAAACAATATGCATAGCATGAATAATTCAAGAGTTACAACTAATTGTACCAGGGAGCTTAAATTCTCTGCTCAGGGCATGGTCAGAGAAACAGGGACTTCCTAGGACTGTGCTAAACTGTCCCTTTCAGCTACAGAGATAAAGCCTCAGGTTGATCTTGATGAGGATGCCAAATAATAAGGTCAGTTGAAATTATAGCCTTTTCAAGTCTCTTATACCAGAGTGGGGGCCTTAACAGGGAAGAATGGGACCCTGAGAATTTAGATTGAAGCCATATAGGAAGATTCCAATGAATCAGAAAAGTCTAAATTCCCATGGTCTATAACCAAGAAGCAACTGTACTTGCAGAATGGTGGAAAAGGTCTATTGAAGTCTCAGCTATGGTCCCTGCTGAGTGACAACACTTTATGAGTTTGGGGTGGCGTGTATAGGATGTGGTGCATTCTCTGAACCATGATAAATTTATGGTACTATTTTCCCTTCTATAACCAAAGTCCATGGGATTTGGAACCAAAAGGTGGAAGCAAAAGGGCACTTCTCAATATTTCATCTAATGACCCTATTGAAAAACTTTTGCTTCCAATCCCTGCAATTCCGGGCGCTGCCAACTTAAAAGTCTTCGTGGCCAAGGGAAGGATGGTTCCACCATGAACATGAAATGTTTCACCAAATTCGAAAATGAAACTCCTTCTTGTAAAGAGGCTATTTTGGACTTTTCATGCCACTGGAAAAATAGGCAATAAAGAGGATTCGAGTATTGACTGGGGTGATTGATTCTGATTAACAAGGCAAAGTAGGGTAGTTTATACCATTTTGTACAAGGAGTATTTCTGGAACCCAGGGGATCTTTTTGGGTACCTCTGTATATTACCATGTCCAGCGATAAAATTCAGTGGCAACCCCACATAAGAAGGACCACTAAGAAGAGGTCTGACTGTTTAAAAATGAAGGTTAGGGTGACCTGGTCATGTAAAGAATACTAACTTGCTGACATTCTGGTTCTAAAGGCAAAAAGAACATGGCTTGGTCATGGAGGAAGGATGTCACTAAAACCATCCACATCCACCTGATCACTTGCAGAAACAGTGGTGACGGCAGCCATTCATTCCTCTTCCTTGCCGTGTATGTATACTGACTATTCGTTCTTTTTTTCCCGTCTTCTGTTTCCCTTCCATCTTTTATAGGGAGTGTGGGATACATAGGGTGGTAATTAACCTTACTTTTTGGTCTCTGGGACACAGAATGTCAACATAGGATTGTGACTGAATTGGACAAGATGAACATCCCCTGGTGACCTGAGCTCAGAGCTCAGTGTGGAAATTGACAAGACCTTACCTTGTCACCCTTTTGAGGAGAAGGCGAGCACGTTTTTCACTTGTACAAGGAATAATTGCTTGATTTTAGGCAGAAGCATTTTGTTCTTGCGATTGTAGTTGTTTCAAATTCTAATGTGGAAGAGACTTTATGGGGCTGTTGGACAGCCAAACAGTAGACATAACAGATATACTTTGCGTTGTGGGTCCCCATTTATCTTTTGAACGCCCTTTCAACATTTGGGAAACCTCCCAGCTTCCCAAGGTAGAGGCCAGACGCTTGGTTTCTCAGCCTCCTTTGCAGCTAGAGATGAGTTGCCGTGTATGTGACTTCATTTCCACTAATCAGATATGCCACATGAGATTTCAGTTTGAAGGAGAATGTCATGAAGAAGATGATGCCGTGAAGAGGACATTCTGGTGAAGGAGGCAGAGACTCATCCAGCCTTTGGAGGCAGCAGGGCCAGAGGTCCTGGGCGTAGCATCCCAGGCTGTGTTGGCAGGGGGAGCTATGGCATCTTCTCCCATGGAGCAGTCTGGTGGTGCAGCCTGGGCACTGTGCCTATCTGCAAACTCTCCTAGCTGGATTCTGTGGCCTCCGAGAAATTCCTTGAGCCATCACAAATTCTTTTCTCAACTCCTTTTCCTGCTCCCACTAGCTACAGTGGTTTGTTGTTTGCAACTAAAGATCCTCACTGATATCCAGAGAAGCTTTTTCTGCCTGTCACAGTCGATCCTAAAGAGCACGAAGAAGGGAATCTTCCTTTTCTGCAGATATTGGCACATCCCAGCTGTCTCTGGCTCAAAACTCTGACAACTCATCAGGTAAAGGGAAGTGGTTCAACTTAACACTCCTTTACACAAAGGGACATTAACGCAGCTGCAGTTTGCCTAGAAAACTGAAGACTGGCCCATAAAGGGAAAGCCCATCTGTTTGGGGACACTAAATCTGCTTGTAGTCCACAGGATACCACACACCCAAAGCAGGACTCTAACTGCGAAGCCTAATTCTACAGACAAATCCTATTTGCCCTTATGGCAGCCTAGTGGGATGCATTGCTGTGTTCAGGGGCTGTGCATCGGGTTAGTTGGTGGCTGTTATAGGTTAACAGGTTTGCAATGTAGTTTTACTAAATCTATGTTTCCTATTGGCATTGAAGAAAATCCTGAAAGAGCTTATCCCAAAAGAACATAGAATGCATTGTCATTTCAAAACTCAAGGTAAGCCCTCTAAAGGGACCTCAAGATTTCTAGCCAAGAAGAATGTTAATAAGCCAGAATCCTACACATGCTTAATTAAGTTGTTACCTATTGAACATTCATAAAAATTGTGATTTATTATAATTTGTGTTAAAAATAAGGACTGGATAGCTATTAGTAAAGTTGGCTCGTTCCTCAAAACTCACATCATCCTGGGTTACTGAATTAAACATGATGAGAATTATCGAAAGGATGGTTTGCCCCCTGACTATTCACACATACAAACTCTCTCTCCTTTATAGCCCATTTTAATATGAGTACCCAACATCCCCCTGCTTTGCTGATACCATATGGTGTTGATGTAGGTTTATTTAGGTTCTGTGTTATCTGGGGAACTGAAAATTGACTGGGGAGTTAGACGCATTCTTATCTCCTGCTGGCTTCTTTGCTTGCTCATACTGCACTTTAAAGAAATCACCCAGCCTCCGAGCCTCCGTTTTCCCATTTAGAGAATGGATCAGTGAAATCTGCTTTTCAGGATCTTGGGGAGCCAGGGAAATGGCGAGGCGCTGTTGTTTCCTGGGAGGCTAGAAACCACTGGATGCAAATGCACAAGTGGTATTCGTGAGAAGGTAGCGACAGCCTGCAACAGAAAGATATTGGCTCTGGGCTCATTATTCAGAGAGCTCAAAAGCAAGTGCCTCCTTTTTTCACATTTCCCTCCAGAGAATTTCCTGTTATTTCCCTGGTATTAATTGATGGTGGGCACCCACATTCTGAATTCTCAAAGGGAGGAAGTGCTTCCTCCTCTTGACATTGCTTATTTTCTCTTTTATTTGCTTTGTTTATTTGTTTCCTCAGGGGAGTAAGAAAGAGGAAACATGGCTTTTCGGGTTAATTGTGTGGATTACTGGTGCCTGCATGGAATGGTCAGGTAAGGTCTGCCTGCTTGCTTTCTCCACAGAGCTTTCCCTTCAGGAAACGTTTTGGGCAAGAAATGGCGAACTACACTGACTTACTGAGAATGTTCTTTTGTGGGTAACAGTCCTGATGGGAGCAGGGCAAGATGGCAGGTAGCCCTTCTCCAGTCATTCTGAGACTGGGGGTCCTTTGAGCTCGGTGTTTTGTTACCCAAAGTGCAATTCTACTCAACTCTTATAGTGAGACGTCACTTAGGCTCTATGTGGGATGTGGGACATTTTCATACGTTGGTATATTTGGATGGCGCCTCCAAATTAAGAGCTTCTGGGTCATAACGTAGCCTTGAAATAAGCCAGTGTTCCTACAACAGCAGTAGGCTACTTCTTGTTCCATTTTCCGACTCTTATTGACTGCAACAGCAAGATGATGTTGCAAAAATACTCAGCAGTAATGGGTCTACACCAGCAGGAATGTTTTAGTACTTCTCCTTGAGACTTCTGTCTATTTTGGGGGGAACAGAAACAGTTGCCAAGTTATCCCATTGATGTTTGGTGACCCTTATAGCCTACGACCTGGGGCAGCTGCCCTTCAGGCTCGTCTCTGCCCACCATTGTCCCCTGTCCCCTAACTGAACTCCCTGGGGACCTGAAGATGAAGACGTGATCCCTCCCATGAGAAGCCCTGGCTCTGGTCAGGGACACGGACAAGTGAAGGGTGAACCCAGCACATAGTAGCGAGTGCTCTTAAGAGCAGGGCAGGCAGAGAGCTATGAGCACAGAGGTGGGGCACTTCCTTAGTCAAGAAAGAGCAACAAGAGTTCCCAAGGGGAAGGGAGGTCTCGGTCTGACCACAGATTAGCCAGGTAAAGACTGGGGAAGACTATTCCCAGCAGAGGGTAACATTCACAAAGCAGTGAAAGAAAGTACAGCAGATCCTAACTCCAGAAGGACTGAAATGAAGAAGACAAGGGGATGGGTGGTGAGAACTGAGGCTAGAGAAATAAGTAAGGGCCAGTTCCTAATGAGCCCTCATTTGCCATCTAAGGGGTTTGGACCCAATCCTGACGGCAATGGGAAACCATCAAAGAATTTTTTAAAGGGTATATTTTGAACCTATTTGTGTTTTCGAAAGATCGCTCACAGCCAAGAGGAAGGGATATTCTTATACTTGTGGTCTCAGATCCACCCGCATCAGATGCACTTGGGTGCCAATTAAAACTGCAGAATCTTGGGCCCCACCTTCTGCGTACTGAATCAGAATCCAGGGAGCGAACTCCACGAGCCTACGCTCATTTAGACCACGTTCTCCAAGTGATTCTGATGCCTACTAGATACTGAAATGTCAGTGGTAGCAATTCTTTAGGGCTGCGGGCCAGAAAATGGGGCATCCAGTCCTAGGGACTGGATAAAGGAGTCTAATATGGCGGCAGATTCCAATGCGGAGGACGGGGGCAGTTAGGGATCTCCGAGTCTTTGAGAACTTTGGTCCTGAGAAACAACTCTTGTGATTCCTTCCCCACAGAACAAGCCTGCAAAAGTCTGGTAGAAGAGGATGAGAAATAGCTATCCCTCCTCTGGGTGGGCGACAAACACCCGAGGAGCCTGTTCACAGGACGTGGATGTGTTGGGCACAGGATCTATAGAAATAGACTGTACTCCAGGCCAGGAAAGTTTGCAGCACAGAAACATTGATTGGTGAGTTCCAGCAATAGTGCTGCTCCTTCTGGCATTTTGTATTTGTCTGTCTTTTAACTAAGTAAATTCAGTATTCATCCTACGGCTTAGAAAGTTGACACTGACGAGCACAGAGACATTTTGATTGGTGCATCTGCAGTCTGCCTGCACCAAAGAAAGGTCAAAATGCTCCTCTCGGCTGGCCAGGCTTGGAATCGGTAAGCAGCGTCTGCAGGATTGGAAGGCATTGCGCGTTGAGACTAGTGAAGCCTGGAAGAGACGAGGCAGAGAACATTATTCTCTCCTGCAGCAAAAATCACCTCTGTTTCTGCTGGGGTGATTGATTTGCTTTCGTGTGTTGTCCCCTTGGGTGGGTTGTTCTAGTATCCATGCTGTCATTTTCCCTGGCTGGGAACCCAAAACCAGTGAGGGGCAGGACCCAGGAATAGAACGTAACCTTCTCACTGCCAGCCTACTGCTCCAAAACTGTGCCCAGCTGCCTCATATCACAAGTGACCGTTTTCCATAAGAGAAGAGGCCAGAGACAATAGGGAGGCTTCCAGAATATAGTTCTCCCCTGTATACAACGTTTACCACATTCAGAATCTCACCTGAACTGAAAAAGTTCTATTGGGTCCCATTAGAGCAATGTTGGCTTTGGAAACAAACGAACAGACTCAAGTGCAGTGGCGTGACACAAGGCAAATTTCTCCCTCGTCTAACAGTTCAGTGTGTAATTGTTGCACACACAGTGCAGGTGTTCTGGGTTGGTAATGGATGGGGTGGGGGAAGGACTCTGCTTCACGCAGTCATTTAAGGATTCAGGCTGACAGAGCCTTGGCCGCCTTTAATCTTTGGCTTCCAAGGTCAGGCTGGGCATTCCCCAGCCAGTGGAAAGGGACACATGGAGGATGGAGCTCGGAAGTTTTGAAGTCCAGGCCTGGAAGTGGTACACATCCCTGCTACTACACCCCATTGAAATGAGATCAGTTCCATGGCCACACTTAACTAAAGGGAGGTCAGAAAACACAGGAGAAGCAAGTTATGGTGAGCAAATAAGAAATGTCTAGCAATCTCTGGGCCAAGATGGAAGAGCTTCCAGGAATAGTTGTGACAAAAGCCAGGGAAATCTGGCAAAGCCTCTCTTTGTTTATTACATACCATTTCTAATTCATTCATTCACCGTCTATTCCACAAGCATCTATTAAGCTCTTACTGTATATGAGATACTGTGTTAAATGCTTTGAAGAGATTTTAGGCATACAAGACTTGGTCCGTCCCCTCAAGGAGTTCGCAGAATGATGGGAAACACAGACAAAAACTATGCCGAACAGTGAGGTAACTGCTATCACAGGGAGTATATAAATATTACACAAGCATGCAGGGGGAAGGTTCACAATCTTCAGCGATGATTAAAGAGCTTTCCAGAACAAAAAGACAGGAAAAAGCAATTTCACCTAAGGAACAGAACTGGCAAAAGCATAGAGTTATGAAAGAGCAAGCAATATTCAGAGAATGGCGTTTGGTGTGTACCGTGAAGAAAGAGATGCAGAGGAAGCAAAGGTGGAAAGATGGGTTAGCAGTACATCAAAATGACCTTGTAAGCCTGCAAAATATTTTTGGTTTTTACCTCTAAGCCAATGATTTTCCTTTTCTCTAACTATACACTGTTTTCCCCTCACTCTTCTCAGATACCTAGTTCAAATTTTTGTCTCCTATATGTGTAGCGTCTTGTTTCTGAATATTCTGAAATAAGGCTGTAGGTAGGACTGGATTCAGGACTCAAATTATGTCGTCAGGACCCAGTTTCTCTCCATCTCTAGGCTGTACCCCCTGCTGTGTTTGCTGAGTTAAAACCTCAGGCTTTGCATGGTAGCAAGATGGCGGTAGCAGACCTGACTCTTGTATTCTTTCGGGTTCACAGCCAACGAAAAATCAAGAAAAGTCCTCGTGGTGTGTCAATGGCTTAGAGGGGTTTGTGTGTGCCCATTCTTGAGCTATTTTCTTCAGTTTGTAGTTATTTACTGTGCTTGTTTTTTGGGCGAGAGACAAGTGTGGCAACCTCCTAGCCCTTCATCTTGCTGATGTCCTAAATCAGTATTTCAGCCCAGAAAATGTAATTCTCTGTTTAGCCCAGGATTCTAACTCATGCTTCCAACTCATGCTTCCCTACTGGGCTTGGAGTAGTGGGAGAATGGTTACCCAAAAGGAAACCTAGGGTCAGTTACCAGATGATGGGTGAATGGACACCTAGGCAAGGAAAGAAAATCCTTACCCAGAATTCCACTGGACAGACTCTGCAGCCAAACTGGCCTACTGCCAGGACCCAAAATACATACTGGGCTTTTCTAACATGTCTACTTTTTCATGAACTTCTTTTTTGGATCCTTCCAGTTCTCTCAGCTAGTCCAAATCCTCTCTATCTTTAAAAATTAGGAGTAAAATCTCAAGACCGCTTCCTTTATGAAGCTCGAAGTGTTCATTGCTTCCTGCAAATGATCATAGCACTTCTTGTCTACACAGCTCTTTAGGAAACAAATGTTCTTCACTTCCTCCTGCTTGCTAACTTTTAATGACTACAGTTTTTCTGTCCAGCTTGGCTCTAAACTTCTTTAGAGAAACAAATTTACACATCTTTGTCTTCCCTTGATACCTAATTTATATTTCACTTGATTTACACACCTTATTCTAAAATGAATTTAAGGTAGCTTACAAAAATGCACACGTACCACAAAGTGGAATAAAATTAGAAATAAGGAGTGAGATTCTTTGGGGAATCCAGTTACTATATGAGAAGTTTGGCTATTCTGAGACTTCCATGCTATGAGGAAGCCCAAATTAATCATATGGAGAGCAGGCTGCCAGCCATCCCCTAGCTGTTCCAGCCATCCTAGCTTGGGCAACAGCCACATGAGTGAAGAAGCCATTTCAGATACTACGGCTCAGGCAGAACCACATGGAGCAAAGGAATCTATCCAACAGCCAGAACCTAGGACCTAGATATATTCCCACAGCCAAGCTGTCACAGACATATCCAGCCATTTGAGCCACTCCTGCTGAGGCTCCGAACGTTGTGGAGCAGACACAAGCCCCACAGTGTGCCCTCATGGAATACTTGACTCACAAAATCTCATTCAAGGCACTATGCTAGGCTCAGAGGGGGATGCAAAGATGATAAGCCTTGCTTCTAACCCTCATAGAGTACAGAAACTGGAAATCTGAAGGAATAGGAAGAGTGAGAGTTACACCTAATGGTCCCAGTTCTGGATAAGATGGAGTACGCACATTCCACTCTGTCTCTCCCAGTTATAAAACCTGGGCAGAATGCATTGAGGACTCGGAAAAGTAAATGAGAGCAAGCATATTGGGAAAGAAGGCCAGAACTTGAATCACCATTTTTTTCCCTCTGATATTTCCTGAATTCATGCATGCATAAGGCAGAATCTGTATGCTGAAAACTACAAAATTCTGTTGCAAGAAAGCAAAGAAACCTAAATAATTAGAAAGATATACCATGTTCATGGTTTGGAAGACACGTAATAATGAAACTTCTCCCCAAATAGATTGATAGATTTTATGCAATTCCAAAGAAAATCCAAGCAGGATTTTTGTAGATATAGACAAAGTAATTGTAAAACTTTTATGGAAAGTCAACGGAGCTAGGAAAGCCAAAATAAGTTTTAAAAATAAGAATTAAGGGGCTGGCGCCGTGGCCGAGTGGTTAAGTTCGTGTGCTCCGCTGCAGGTGGCCCAGTGTTTCGTTGGTTCGAGTCCTGGGCGCGGACATGGCACTGCTCGTCGAGCCACACTGAGGCAGCGTCCCACATGCCACAGCTAGAAGAACCCACAACGAGGAATACACAACTATGTACCGGGGGGCTTTGGGGAGAAAAAGGAAAAAAATAAAATCTTTAAAAAAAAAAAAATAAGAATTAAGATGAGGGAAACATAATGCCTGGTTTTAAAACTTACTATGAAGCTACAGAAATCAAGACAGTCTGAAATTCACGAAGGAATAGACACAAAAGTCAATGGAACAGAATAGAGAGTCCAGGAGTAGATCCACATAAATATGATCAATTGATGTTTGACAAATACAAAGATAGTTCAATGGAGGATGATCATTTCAACAAATGGTATGGGAACTATCAGGAAACTATATACAAAAAATAAAAAAGAACCTCTAAATAAACTTCACATCCTCATTATTCAAAAATGAACTCAAAATGGAGCATAGAGGGGTCCAGCCTGGTGGCTTAGGGATTAAGTTCACTTTGGTGGCCCATGGTTCATAAGTTCAGGTCCTAGGCATGGACTTACACACCGCTCATCAAGCCACACTGTGGCAGCATCCCACATACAAAATAGAGGAATATTGGCACAGATGTTAGCTCAGGGACAATCTTCCTCAGGCAAAAAGAGGAAGATTGGCAACAGCTGTTAGCTCAGAGCCAATCTTTCTCACCAAAAAAAAAGGGGGGGATCACAGAGCTAAATACAAATATTTTAGAAATAAAAATTTAAGAAAAAACCACAGGAGAAAATTTCCATGACCTGTAGTTAGGCAACATCTTGAGATGTTGAGATGCTTTTCAACATCTCACCAAAAGTATAATCTATAAAATTAAAAATTAGTAAATTGAGGGGCTAGCCCCGTGGCATTGTGGTTGGGTTCGCGCACTCCACTTCCATGGCTTGGGGTTTGCGGGTTTGGATCCTTGGCATGGAGCTACACACCACTTGTTGAGCCTTGCTGTGGTGGCATCCCACATGCATGGTGGTAGAGAATTGGCACAGACATTAGCTCAGGGATAATCTTCCTCGAGCAAAAAGAGGAAGCTTGGCAACAGATGTTAGCTCAGGGCCAATCTTCCTCACCAGAAAAAGAAAATTAGTAAATTGAACTTCATCAAAATTAAAAACTTCTGCTCTGCAAAAGATACTGTTAAAAAATGAAAATGCAAGCTGCAGACTGATGAAAATATTTGCAAATTACATAGCTGACACAGGACTTGTATCCAGAGTACATAAATAGTTCTCAAAATTCAACAATAAGAAAACAAACACAATTAAAAAGTAGGCAAAGACTTGAACAGACACATCACCTCTGAGGGAAATGCAAACTAAAGTCACAAGATACCACTATATGTCTATGAGAATGGCTTAAAAAAATACAATACCAAGTGATAGTGAGGACAAGAAACAAATGGATCTCTCATATATTGCTGGGGAGAATCTGAAATGGTACAGCCTCGCTGGGAAACAGTTTGGCAGTTTCTTACAAAGCTAAACATACCTTTACCAGATGAGCCTGCAAGTCCATTTTAAATATACTTCAACACGTAAATGGATAAACAAACGAGATACATCCTTACAAAGGAATATTACTTAGTAAGAAAAAGGAACAAACCTAGATGAACCTCAAAGACATGTCAAGTGGGAAGAACGAATCCCTAAAGGTTACATACTGCATGATTCCATTTACATGATATTCTCAAAAGGAAAACCTGTGGTGCTGGAGAACAGATCAGTGGTTGCCATCGGTTTGGGTCAGGGGAGAGATGCAAGTGCAAACAGAAAGTGAGAGGGAATTTGCTGGGGTGATGAAACCGCTCTGTGTCCTGATTGTGGTGGTGGTGGTGACATAAATCTACACATGTGTTAAAATTCATGGAACTGTTCACCAAAAAGCAGATGAATTTACTTTACGTTAATTCTTAAAATAGTATTTTTTAAAGGGTGGGGTGGAAAAAATTATACCTAGACAATTGTCTATAACCGAAAAATGGAAAAAACCAGAGCACACGAAGAAAGAGGACACCTGAGAATTCTACTAGAGAAACAAACCTTGCCTTTGAGCTATGACATTTCCAGAGTATGACTGTGATGGGGCCCAGCACCCTCATCCAGGCAGTCCTCTTTGCTGAGGGTCTCTTCCAGCCATGAACCATTATATGCTGACAGCAGCTGTTGAAATGAAGGGCATTTGTAAGCTGACAGCTTGATGTAGGTGTTAATTGTTCCTTGAGGAGGAAGTCAGAGGTATTGACTGACCTCCACCTGTGACAACACCATACATCTCAACCATCCCTGGTGAGCCAGCTCACCAACCTCACCATGCCCATATTCTCCAGACACCTGCAAACACTTGTGAGTGCTACCTCTTTCAAATCTAAAGCACCTTTGTGAGGAAAGTTGGGGTCAGTGTTATTATCTTTATCTTGTGCAGGAAGAAACTCAGACTGAGAGATAAAGTGATTGGCGAAGGTCAAGCAGCAGGGAGAAAGTCCACAGGCAGAGACCTGGGGCTTCTGGCTTGTACTCTGCATTCCCTCCTTCATTCATCCATCCAAAAAATATTTATTGAGTGCCTGCTATATGACAGGGGTACGTCTCCAATTGCTTCAATTCCATCTGAAAGAAAGACATGTGTATAGATCTTCAAAACAGGGTCCTAAATGACAAAGGGCATACATATAATAAGAACAAGAAGAGTTACAATAGGAGTGCTAGTCATTGAGTGATCAGGGCAGACTTCACGGAAAGGATGGGCTTTGATCAGAGTATTGAAACTGGGAGAGAATTTTGGAAAATTGAGATTGAGAGAGGGACGTATTCCAAATGCAAAGTGTGTGTGGTGGCCAGCCCCGCAAATGGCCCCCAGTGATTTTTGCCTCCTGATATCCATGGCCTTGTGTACTCTCTTCTTAGTTGAATCAGGGCTGTTCTGGGTGAACAACAGAATACAGCAGAGGTGACAGTGTGGGACTTCTGGGGCCAAGTTATAAAGGGCATTGGGGCTTGTTCCTTATCTCTTAAATGCTCATTCTGGGAGAAGCCAACCACCATATCATAAGGTAGCTCAAGCAGCCCTGGATAGAGGCCCAGGTAGAGAGGAACTGAGACCTCTTGCCAACAGCCAGCACCAACTCACCATCCACGTAAGTGAGCCATCTTGGCAGTGGATCCTTAAGCCCCAGTCAAGTTTTCAGATGAGTGCAAACCCCGGCAGATAGCTCATTGCAACCTCATGAGAAGCTCCAAGCCAAAACCACCCAGCTAAGTGGCTCCCCAAATACCTGACCCACAGAAACCAAGAGAGATATGAATAATTATTGCTATTTTAAGCAACTAAGTTTTGGGGTGATTTTTTTTTTTGCTGAGGAAGTTTCACCCTGAGCCAACGTCCATTGCCAATCCTCTTCTTTTTTTTTTTGCTTGAGGAAGATTTGCCCTGAGCTAACGTCTGTGCCCATCTTCCTCTATTTTGTATGTGGGACACTGCCACAGCATGGCTAGTGAGTGGAGTAGGGCTGCCCCTGGGATCAGAACCCACGAACCAGGGCCACAGAAGCAGAGCACAGCGAACTTTAACCACTCAGCCACGGGGCTCTTGGGGTGATTTTTTACATGGTATTAGGTAACAATAAAATATGTCAGCAACTTGCAGAAGGAAAAAACACCAGACATGTTCAGAAGATAGTCCTCTCCAGAGGCCAGGAAGGTAGGGGTTCCAGCAGGCTGAGCATGAGGTAGAAAAGACCCGACCAAAGCCCATGGCAGAAGAAATTGAGAAGAAGGGACAGAAGGGAAAGCTGCCACCAAGAGAGGCTTGCCTGATCACCCTGTGGTTCTATGCCTGAACAATTCCCGATTACTTCTATTAACATTAACAATTCTGCTAATGCTATTAGCAGAAATACCTCAGGGAACGCTGAGTGAGCTCTTTCCTCTGTACCTTACTTTTCATGTTTTCTGACAACTTGGCTAGTCATTCACCATAGCCATTTTCCCTTCTTCCCAGACACAATGCTAGATCACATTTCTCAGCTTCCCTTACTGTCAGGGTGGCTGTGTGACCGCATGCCGGAACACTGGAACATAAACTGCACCAATGCACAGCACTCCCATGCCAAGACCATGAAGCCCCCTGCATGATCCTTTATTCTCTCTCTGTGCTGACCCCATGCAGGGGAGGGGAGGCCCTAGAGGATGGTAGAACAGTAAGATGAAAGGATAATGGGTCACCAGATGGACCTCACAGAAGGCTACCTGCCAAATACCTGCATTCAACAATTATGTGAGCAAGAAATAAATTTCTATTGTGTGAAAAACAAATAAGTGAAGCTATCACGACAGTACAAAGTGAGTGTAGGGAAAAATAGGATGGAGAGTGAGGCCAGTACGCACACACTCACACACAAACACGCACACACACACACGTACAAACACCTCTCAATGTCTGAGTTGATGCTTGTTAGAGATGAGCCACATTATGATCTAAGCTTTCTGGTAGCCAAAGCAAAAAGGGAAACATGATCAGTCACATGATTCACAGAGACCATGAGATTTTAAAAAAAGAAAAAAGTTGCTCAGGAAAAGTGTGACTACTTCCAATAAGTAAATTAAATAGAATTTTCCCCATTGTGTTCTCATAAAAAAGACACTGCATGATGTAATAAACGATGTCCTCAACAATATCCTAGCAGCCAGTAGAACCACAAGTTTCATAACTCCATTTCTTATCATGTCCTTCAGTGAAGGGATTAAAGAAGTGATAAAATGCCATAGTCAAATCCAGTAAAATCAACACCATGGAGTCCTGGGGAAAAGCACAAAATTGTGTGGTACAGTTAGCTCTCTGCTGGTCTGGTTGTACCTAACAACAAATGAGAGAGTGTCTAGAGGTATTAATAAATTATGAATCTCTTAGATAGGCCCTCCTCAACCAGTAGTCGATAGTTGATAAATATATTTTGAGGAACTGATTGAATGGCAGTTATGGGTATAGTTTCGAGAGTGGGAAAAGGAAAGTAGGAGAAAGAGGCCCAAATGTCCCAGTGCTGCTGCCCTATGACCCCACATTAACTACCAAAATCTCATCTGACGGCTTTGGTGGCCAGTGTTTCAGCATCTCTCATGTTTTGCTGTCTTTTCTCCCTGTGTGTTTTCCTCGGGCCATGTAATTAAGCACACTGACGAGAGCAGAAGAAAGGAAGAATAATAGACTATAAGAACAAAAGGAAAGAGTCTTATGATATGCTTTCAAAGCCAGTAATTACCACTCTTGCTTAACACGTAAATCACCATTAGTATTTTATTTGAACTACAACTGGATGACTGTTATTTGACACAAACTGCTTTTGAGAAAGACCTAACATCTGCCCACAATTGGATTCCTTTCCAAGCATTCCTGGAAGGAAGAGGAAAGGGATACATCAGGAGGGTAATTCAAGCTTACAGTTAAAACCTTGAAAAGGACCCATTGTAAGGGGGAAAAGCTGAAGGGGCTGAATTAATAAACACGCAAAGTAACTTGTGGTTGGCCTTGTAAAGCAAACCCTGGGAATTGCCTTTCAAGTGAGAAGCTTCAAGATTGGCCTTGTGTAAAATAAAAAGGTTGTCTACCATACTAGGAAATCCAGACTCTTTCAAAGAAAAGGCATGATTTGAGAGTACTTGACTGGGGACGTGAGGATGGAAGGAATGTGGAAACACAGGAGAGCTCTGGGCCCAGGGTCTTGGGAGATGACTTAGTACCTATGGTCCGTGAATGTTGCCTGTCATTTTAGGGAGCATTTAGAGGACACTAGAGGAAAACTGATCTCTGGTGGGTGGTGGAGGTTTCTACAACAGGGGAAAATGGTACCACGACCGTAGTTTGGTGAGTCTTTGGATGTTGGCTGTGGCAGGGGAGGATTTTTGGAATTAAATGCATTTAAAGTATGAATTGCACACCACGTGTAGGGATAGACATTTAGATTCCCCTAGAGTCAGGCAAACTAGCTGTGAATCTGACAACAAGATGGATAAATTATGATCGTGACAAGTAAAATCTGGCGAGAGCTGGAGAACTATTCCAGCGGTAATGACAGAAACAGGTCAGGCTTGGATCAAGCCAGAGCTAAGGAACAAATATTTCTAGTATTTATGCAAAACACCATTCAACTCTTCTTCTTTCAGTTCAGGGAAGCTCAAAAACAATAAGAAACAGTGTTTATTTGACTTTGGAGAAATTCAGGAAAGCTGTGAGGATGCCTGAAATTGGGGAAGTCAACGGGTGAAGATGGATTTATGTTAGTATTCTTTTAGGTGCTGCTATAATCTCAGACCTCAGGTTCTGCCTTCAGAGTGACAGAAACCTAATAATCTTTCCCAACCTTGGGCACATTTCTTCTCCCCCAGTCTCCAAAGTGATTTCTTCTTCCTCAATCTCCTGAACTATTCTGAACCACTCCTAAGACAATGCTAATACTGCCCTGCTCTATAGATACGCCGGACACCCTTGGTTGCATACTCCACAGCCATTTCACCCTTTGTTCTTGTAAACAAATCCCCAAATTTGCTTGGCAAATCATCCTCTTCTACCTGGCAATGTGCCTCACTGGACATGTCATGGCAATCCCGTTCCTTTTGCCAGTCCTTGCTGGAGAATAAACGTATGACACCATTCTGCGCACTAAGATGTGAGGAGGAAGCTATTGGAGAGATTCTAGGAAAGGTTTTTAGCTTTGAAAAAAGAGGTGCATGGGGAGACATAGTCATTCCGATGCTGACACTGTCATAGCTGTGTGTGCTTGGAATTGGAATAACAATCTTGCCATCATAAAGGGTACTAGTCAGGGAAAAGTTAACTGAGTAACGACAGCAGAGTAGAAAGATGGAAAGAGCTAACATCCTTCATATCATTACGGCCACTGAATCAGCCAAGCTGGAGCACCTCGTTTTAGGACTTACAAATATTCTCATTGTTTAAGCAATTTTGACTTGAGTTTTCTATTACTTGCAGCTAAAAGTAGGACAACTGGCAAAATAGATATGTTTGTATTTTATTCCTTATTAAGTTTCATAGTAAACATCTTTGTTATTACCCACAGTGCTTGCTATATACCAGGTGTCAATGAATGTTGGTTCCCTAAATAAGTAAATGCATGGATGAATTGATAGATATGCCACATCTTAATACTAGCTGCATTCCTTAGCTCAATGAATTGCATAGCTTTCTGTCCAGGTGCATAAGCCAGAAACCTATTCTAGATACTTCCCTAGTCCCCTATCTCCATGGCCAATCCATCTCCAAGTTCTGTTCATTTTGCCTTCTGGATTCATCTCAAATCCATTCACTTCTTTTCATCTCTATCACCATTCTATTTCAAACTACTATCACATCTTAACTGGACTAGTGCAGTAGCCACCTAACTAGCTTCCCGAAATTCCCCAAATCTCTTCTCCTCACTGCAGCCAAAGGTAATCTTTTTAAAATGTTGAATGCCCCTCCTCCTCACCTGTCCTTGATTAAAGGATAAAGAACAAAATTCCAAAATTTATAAGATGCCCATGAAGCCTTCACGGCCTGGTGCCATCTACCCTTTTAGGCTACCTCTTGCCCTTGATACTCACAGACAGGCCTTCCATTGGTTCCTTGATGTGCCTTGTTTTGCACATACTGTTCTGTCTGCCGAACAGCCTTTCCCCACTGGCCCCTCTACATGGTCACATACCCTGTGTGTTGCACCCTCCATTTTTCAGGTCAGTCTTGCCTTTCCCAAGGAAGCCTTTCCTCTACTCCCTGAGTAGGTGGTTCTCCCTGTTGTACACTTTGCTAATACCACATGCCTCTCCATCAGAGCCAGGATGACCATCCAAACTGAGACACTTTGGAGAGTGAATTGGGGGTACTATTAATAATTACACGGAGACAATAGGTCTAAACAAAGATGTCCCTTGGCTAATAGAACACTTGGTCACCCTGTTCTTTATGCTTACTTTTTCCTTATTAGTGTTCTCGTTTAAAGTTTGCGTCTCCCAGATCTCTACATGGGCAGGGACCATACGCTTCTTTTTGCTCATCATCACATTCTCCATGCCTAGCAGAGTGCCAGATTCAGTAATAGACACTCAATAAATATTTGTTGGAGGAACACTGGAAAGAATGAACATGATAACTCAACTCACATTTTTTTCTATTATTTTTTATTATTCTCCTTTGACCAGTGTTGATGTAATGTTATGCTATATTCTTGCTTCTTATTTTTTAAGATCTGATCGTTTTGCACAGCTCTGCTTTATTACTGACTCATTCATTTAATCAATAAGCATCTACTGAAAATCTAACATGTGCTGAGCATGAACTAGATGCTAGGGATGATGCAACACCAAACAAGACACATTCCCTGCCCTCAAGGAAATCACAGTCCCATAAGGGAGATACTTGAAGTCCGCTAGAATTCTGGATCAGTTTTTATCACATTAATGCCTAGCCAATCAGGACCCATCCTGGGCATGAAAAAGATAGTTTGACTTTTTCATTGTCTTCTCAGTTATGTCATTTCCTCCGCTTCAGTTCCAAGGTCAATGCCCTCATAATTTCCATTTCTTACTAAAACCCAGCTCCAGGAAACATTCAGCTACTTAGCAATGGTTCCAAATTCTGGCAATATGTTAAAAATCATATTCATGCATATCAACTTGCAAGAAATAAATGGAAATCTCAAGGTGCCTGAAATTAAGAGCTATAAGCTTAGGATCTGATCCTGAAGCTTCCCCATGGGTGGTTATCAAATTCAGTAATAGCTAGTCGTTTGGGTTTTAACATACAATCAGGCTAGGATATGAGGCCGTGGGTCCTATGAGACAGTGAATGGAAACTAATACGCCTTCATGAAGCTGAGATACTCAAAGGGATGTAACCTCAGTAATAAGGGGCCTAGAAAAAAGATCTGCCCACCTTAACAGGGAGATGATAAAGTTTATTGTTCTGGGCTATGGAAAAAGAAAAAATTTATTCTCAGAAAAATTAAAATCTCAGGCCTCTGCTTAATGCTATATTGCAGTTAGAATGTACACTTCTGTCATGGGTTGGGAACTGTCAAGATTAGAAATTTACATAAAAATTAGTCCTGGGACAGTGATATCCTTAGAGTATCTGGCAGAAGTGAAAAGAGAATCTCCATGGAGTGACGCTTCCACAGCCTGGACCACACAAGATTTTCATAGGAAGGTTTCCACTGAAGATGAGTTTATAATCCAAGATGTAAGTACAAAAACAGAAGGATAGGTTCCCAGTAACCTATAATAATAGAAGTTTTATCTGAAGAAGATAATGTCTGAGTAGAATCTCCTGGAAACAGATTCTGAGATGGAGATTTGCATGCAGGCGGTTTATTGGAGAACACTCTAAGGAACACCGCTGAGGGAGTGAAAGAAGAATTAGGCAGAAGGAGATGTAGTGATACAGCTGCAACAGAGCCTCAGCTGATCCCATGAGGATCTCTGGAGTTGAGATAGCTCTTAAGAATATCCCAAATTGGGGCAATAAGACTGGTCCTTTATACCCCAACACCAACCACTCACTGGATGCAAGTTGCCCCTGAGAAGAGGTCATAAACTTGGGAAAGATGGCTCCCTTTCTCCAAAGACAATTCCCAGATAGACCCAGAAGGGAGCCGTCAGCAGCCAATCCACCCAGCAACAACAATGAGTGCCTCGGGCCTGAAATCACAGATAGGAGGTGGGAACTCTGAGCAGCACAGATCAGCATCCACTACAGTCCATCTTTGGACTGCTCAGTTCCATTTACATTTGCATTTTGTGGTAACTTTGTTCCATCTGTGAAGAGCATCATCAGGTTTCTGATTCTTTTCAATTCCTAAGGAATCATATATAAGGAAAGTTAGTGGAGAAAACTAGCAGTTCCTGCTGCTGCAACTAGTTTTAAGATAATAGCCAGTTTCTATCATCTTCCTTCTTTACTACCCATTCCAGATTCTCTTCACCCTTGACCAGTGCTTCTGATGGTCTTAATAACTTAACCGGTGGAAACTCTGAGGGTCTATGCTTCTGGTCACCCTGCCCTTCTGAGAATGTGTCTACTGCACTTGTCTATTAACCATCCAAATTGGGCAGCAGAGTTTCAAGAGATACTCCAACTAGTCATTGAATGTGAAATATATTCTTCCCTTTCTACATTATGTAATAGCAGCTGTAGCTCGTCCTGATGATCAGTGTAAATTACTCTGCAAGGATCGTATGTCCTTCTCTTGCCTACTGGTCTCTTGACATGAGGAACCCTAAGTGACCCAGTAGCAGCTGTAGTTTAAGGTAAAGTGGAACTCTTACTGTATCCCCTGGTGGAAGCCGCTGGAAATCAGTACTTCTACCACAGAGCCTGAAGTTGTAAGGATGGGAAAAACAAATTCCACAAGTGGGTTATTGTGAGTGATAGTAAGATAAAGAGACAGAAAACAGAAAAGAGCAGTTAAGAAATATGTTGGATAGAATGTGAAGTTCCAATACATGCATAATATGAATAAATATAACATGAACACTTGAAAAAGAAAAAGGTGTAGGATGGGAAACAAGCAAGGTGAAAGTATGGCTGGTTGAAAGCAGAAAATAATATGGTGAAAATAAAACCAAATGTGTATAATCACAATAAATATAAATGGATTAAACTCAATAATTAAAAGGCAGAGATGTTCAGATTGGGTTTAAAAATCAGTTGTATAAAAGAGACACCTAAACATAATGGTGCAGAAAGACTGAAAGTTGAAGGATGAGATTTATTAGATACATTCTTAGCAAGAGAAAACCATTGCAGCTATATTATCTCAAACAAATTAGCCTTTAAGGCAAAACACATTTTTATGGATAGAGAGGATCATTGTAAAAAAAATTACCAGGAAGATGTATGGCTCTGAATTTATATGTACTTAACAGGATAGATTCAAAGTATATAAAGAAATTCAGGTTTTGGTAGCAGCCTACCTAAAGTGCTACATCTCATAGGAGTTTTGCATTTTCATAAGGCTTACTACATCAAGAAAAAAAAATCAACTTTAAGAGAGTGATTGTCGGATCCATTTAATCCTAACTACTCAGAAGTAGGGTTAATTTATAAATACACCCTGAAAAGTGATTAAACAGATTCTTTTCATCTCGTTAAGTTGGTTTGCCAAGTACAGCTGTGTTTATGAACTTGAATTTTTGCTTACTGATTCTAGGAAGTAAATTGAGTAAATGAATTGTGGAGTTAAGCTGAACTATCATAAAGAAACCTAAAACATGAGCCAATTGTCAAAGATTCACGCACCAAGGTGGACTTTCCAGGTAAGTTTCTTACAAAACTGAAACAACTTTCGAGAACTTTGGACTGGCTGACAGCTCTGTAATGAAGCCAAATTCTGGAAATAGATTGGAATATCTTTTTTTTGTTTTTAAAGATTTTATTTTTTCCTTTTTCTCCCCAAAGCCCCCTGGTACATAGTTGTGTATTCTTCGTTGTGGGTTCTTCTAGTTGTGGCATGTGGGACGCTGCCTCAGCGTGGTCCGATGAGCAGTGCCATGTCCGCGCCCAGGATTCGAACTAACGAAACACTGGGCCGCCTGCTGCGGAGCGCGCGAACTCAACCACTCGGCCACGGGGCCAGCCTCCAAGAGAGGAATATCTTTATATTAGTTGTTTTGTCCTTTTGTTTTGTTTTGTTCGTTTAGCTAGGAAATTTTTCTTTTCTTTATTTAAAGTAAATCTCAGTGGCTCGGCTTATACAGTCATAGTTTCAATCAAAAAGCTCCTCCCTAGGGCCTAAAATTCCAAGAGAACAACATACCTGTAATTTTCAATATCTATTTACGAAATCAGACAATCTGTTCTCTCTTAAATGCAGAGTCTTCCCCTTCTTTAAGTCTCCATGACTTTCTCACCCACTCTTGCTTGTCCTTTCTCAAATGAAAGTGGAAAGAAATAAATTAATCGGGGATTAAATCAGGCAGGATTTTGTAACTGGTGATATTGTGACAGGATGAGGAGGTGGAGAGAGAGGGGAGGGAGTGAGGAAGGAGGGGAGAGTGAGGGAGAGAAAGAGCATGAGCACTAGGCTTTTTGCAGGGGGAGTAGATGTTGGGAAGGGAGGCGATAGATATGCTCTTGATGGCTTCACGAAAGGGGAGATCTGGCTGCTAAATTTGACCTTGCTCCCAAGTAATTGATGAGATGTAACATTATCATCAGAATAGTGGTAATGAGCTATAGATGCAGACTCTCTGCCTGTGGAGATTGCAGACAAAATAGACTTTTAAGGCAAAAAGCATTATTCAGGCTAAAAAGACTCATTAACATCTTGTTAGGAAAGGTTTGGTGGGGTTATTTGATTGTGGTGAGCTTAGCTCTTCCCCAGCTGAGAGCAGAAAACTTCACTGGGGAAAAAAAGCGTCCTAAGTTAGATTTGGTGATGATGTCTGAGGCTCAAGTCTCCTTGCTCCTGTCACCCTAAAGAGTCGAATCTCACTAATGCCTCAAAAACAGGTTCAGCATCAAGTTCGTTATTAGGCTCCATCTTACACTTTTGGTGCTCCTTCTCTGACACTTGAAAATTCCAAATATTCTCCTAGTCGTGGTTTTAGAATCAATTAACTTCTTCATTTCTGCTCTCTTTGTGTTCTTTCTTGAGAACGTTCCTTTGCAGAAGATTTTTGTGTTTCTATCTGCAGTGACTAAACAGTTTGCCGTTAAAACATCTCATTTCTGCTAGATAGTTCGTCTCGTTAAATGGGATTTCAGTCATGCGTCTTTGAAAAGCTCTGCCTCTGGAATTATGGGTTACCCTTGTGAATGTTCCCGCTGCCTTTGGAAGCAATCCCTCATTGTTGTTGGGTTTTTTCCTCTGTTTGGCAGCAGCCTTTCTACTGGTGTCTACTTTTTATTGATTTATGGTAATAGGTGACCAGCCCCTTCTCTTCTGTCACTTACAGGTTGACCTCCTTAGTTGAGGTTTTTCTAAAACTGGCACACAAGGTGTAAGCACAGATGACCTTGTAAATTCAAAAGCCGCTTCCACTGAGGTAAAATTCTCCAGCTTCAAAGTACTGGATCCTGAGACTAAGGAAAATCTAAACATACAGCTAAGTGCTTGATGTCTCACACTGTGAATGGTTGCCACAAATCTAGGTTTGTGAACCTGGGTTTGTGATGTCTCTCTTTTTAGACCATTGGCCTTCAAATTCTGGTGTGCATCAGAATGATGCAGCATCCTAATTAGAAATACGGATTTCCAGCCCTCCCCCTAGACATCATTTCAGTAGGTCTGGGGGCAGGGCCCTGGGATCTACATTTTAACAAGTTCTGCGGGTGATTCTAATGCAGATCATACTTCGACCTCCATGAAACAGGCTGAGAAAAAGAAAAGAATGCTCTGATTTCCAGATGCGCCTTGGTATTGCTAAAAGCTCTTCTGGCACTGACTTGTAGGCCCTGGTGTTCTCCTGGTGAGCAAACAAATTCACAGAACATTAACATCAGACAAGACCACGCTGTGACCCTGGTGGATCAAGACAGAAACATGACCGCTCTGTGATCATGTCTGAACACAGACAAAAGCAAGAACAACGTGCAAACCACAAAATTCTAAAGATCCCCCTTCCCTCAGCTAATATGAGTGACTGACGCTTCTTTACCAGTTACAGCTTTATCCTTGGTCTATCCTGGCCTCCTTATAGATACGATTTGTTGAGATATGCAATCATGGAATTACTCCTGCTTCCTCACAGCATCCAATCCAGAGCAAAGGCCTGCTTCCTTAAACCGTCCCCCAAATCACCAACACATGCCCACATCCTATAAGAAGTCCTTTCTAACTTGCTGAGATGTCCCCGTTAGTGTGCTTTCTCCTTCTCTGCAGCAAGTACTAAAGCCACCTTGTTCAACTACAGGTGTGTTTCTGGTGGGTTTTGGCTGAAGGATGTTGACAAGGCTCACCAGCTAGAGCAATGCTTTACATTCTTTCTTTATGGCCAAGTTGTGCTAGGCACTTAATGGCTACTAAGACACTGAAGGACCTTATAGCATTCCTGAGCATTTGTGCTCCCTGCAGAGGAAATGTGTGAGTAATTTCTGTATTGGTCACGATCACACAGGACAGTACACCTAATGGGCATAATGAAGGAGAGTTCATTGAATTGGCAGAGGCACTGTTAATATACGATGATAAAGCACCAGAGACTAGCAACGGCTGAGAGCTGTTACCACCCCTAAGCCTGAAGGAGCAGATCAAGGAGAGGTTACCAGAGACAGAGAGAGCCACACAAGAGGCCACCCAACAGGCACTGTGGCCTTTGGAAGAGGAAGGCAGCCACTGCTAACTGACTGGCCAATAGGGCAGGAGCTGGCGGGACAACACCCTGACTTTACTCTTCTCCTCCTCTTTGATCTCCTGCCCAATGTCTCCATAGAAGCCCCTGAATCCAGGGGCAAACAAGGCATGATACAGTCCATATGGTCAGCCTCCAGAGACCAGAGCAGGGCAGAACTGGAGGGACAAATGCAGAACAGGCAGCACACTTACAACGACTGCATTTGTTTATTCACAAACGTGTTTACACCACCTGTACTGCAGATACATTATATTATCGAATATTCTACGAACCAACAAAATCTAAGTACAAAAACAGAGTTCTTGATCCTATGAAAACTAAATTGAGTGCTTTGGGAAGACTGAATAACAACAACAAGAATAAAAAATGTTTGTGCTTATCAGATGCCAGGTACTGTTCTAAGTGCTTCACGCGTATTGAGTTAGTTCCCTCTTGACGCTGTAACAAATTATCACAAATTTAGTGGCTTAAAAGAACATAGATTTATTCTCTCACTGTTCTGGATTCCAAAGAAATTCCAAAATGGGCCTTTAGGACTAATATCAAGGTGTCAGCAGGACTGCAATTCTTCTGGAGGCTCAGGGGAGAATCCATTCTTTGTCTTTTCCAGCTTCTAAAGGCTGCCCACATTCCTTGGCTCATGTCCCGCTTCCAGAAATCACATCACTCCAACCTCTGCCTCTATCATCACATCTCCTTCTCTGACTCTGACTCTGTTATTATATATATAGGGATTATCTCATGTTTCCTACAAACAAGGACTTTCTCCTATATAACCACAATATAACCATCAAAACCAGAAAATTAACATTACTACCATCTAACCCTCAGACCCCATTCAAGTTTTGACAGTTGTTTCAATAATGTCCTTTATAGTAAAAGAATCCAGTTCTGAATCATAGATTGCAATCAATTGTCACATCTCTTCAGTCGTCTCAAATCTGGAATAGGTCCACGATCTTTTCTTGACTTTCATGACCTTGACAGTTTTGAAGATTACAGGCCAGTTATTTTGTAGAATGTTCTTCATTATGAATTCATCCAGTGTGTCCTCATGCTTTTATTTGGGAATATCATACAAGTGATGAGGTGATGCTGTGTTCCTTTCAGTGCATTTGATCAGATATTACACAGTGTTTATTTGTCCCACTGCTAATGGTATTTACTTGGGTCACTTGATTAAGATGGAATATGAAAAACTTTTCCACTCTAAAGCTACTCTTTTTTCTTTCATTGTTCATAAGTATTTTGTGAGTAGGTACTTTGAAACCATGTTTCTCATCCAACTTTCAATTCATTCATTCTTTCTTTATCTCCATAAGAACTCATAATATCCTGTTTTATTCATGGGTTATAATCTATTAACATAATTCCTTTAATGCTTAAATTGCCACCAATTTTGCCACTACCAGCCCCCTCCAACTGGCTTGATATATCCCCATCATTCTTGAGCACTTCCTTGCTTTTGGTACAAGTCGTTTCCAGCTCATCTTGTACTTTCCCTGCCCAAACCCTGGAATCAGCCATTTCTCCAAGGAGTCCTGGTAACTTAGTGGGGAATAGTGTTAGAAATCAAGTTCTGGGCACTAAGTATATTGACCACTGTTGGTTCTTACAGTGGACAGAGCTAAGGAATATATATTCCACCTATATTTATTTCTATAGCTATCTATTTATATTGAAAACCACAAACCACACTTATATCTCTGATTCCAAACCAACACCACAAGGTTCATTCTAGTTTTCTCCCTTTCCATATTTCGTGAAGGGGGGGAGCATTATTTTGCCTACCACATATATTAACTCATTTAATCCTTATAACAACCCTATGATTTAGAAAAAAAATTGCCAGCCCAATGCCTCATCATCCCCAAACACTATAGTGTGTATTTCAAATGGTTCAGAAAAAAAGTTCTTAGTACCCTACTTGCAACTTTTCTCTAAGTTTGTGATTGTTTCAAACTTTTAAACAGTTTAGCTAGAAAAGATCTCTACGGATCAATAGACTATGAGATACAATAGTGTTCATAGTGTGTCTGGTAATCTGAATGAGATAAGGGCATTAATACAGTTTCCAAATTGGGGGAGGGGAGGAGAGAAAGGGAGAGACAGGATTTTAATCTAAGAAGGACAGGAGCTGAGAAAGGTGACTTGGGCTGCCTTATCTTTAACAACCTGGGCTGGTGGTTCAGAGTTGGAATCTTCGCTGTGTCATTTCATTAATCATTTACACATGGCCACTGACAGCCATCCAGGCCTGAGGTCCATGCAGGAGTTGGAGGTTCTTGATTAGCTAATCTGCCATCTTGGCTGAGACATAGGCCATCAATATGGCAGAATATTAGCCTAAACTAACCACTGAATGAGTTTCTTAAGGCATATTCAGCCACCTCAATGAGAGAAAAAAAGAATAGAACAAGGTGACTCACTGGCATCTTAGAAATTCTCTGGTCCAAGTCTCTTACTTTACAGGCAGAAAAACCCAAACACAAAGTGGTTAAGGATTTGGACAAGGTTTCACAGCTACTGAAACACTCAGAAAACACTCAGGCCCCCATACACATCATCGATGGCAAGCCAGAATTGCCTTACCTCCTCACCGACTTTGTTGCAAGTAGGAATAGACTTTATCAAGTGGCAGGGGAAGCCTTCTTTATCACAGGTGATTAGGGCTAGGAGTTGTTTGGTTAGTTACTAAAGTCAGCCAAAGTGTGAAAGTTATAAAGAGTGATATGTAAATACCTTAAATATTTTATTTGATAGTTTCCCTTTGCGACTCAATCTCCTCATTAGAGCTCCATGGTGTTGTTCTTGTATAAACCCCAGCCATGGTGCATCATCTCTGATTTCCACTGTGTGTTTCTTTAAAGAGGAGTTAAAACTTAAAAGAACTTAAAAATATTTGTCAAACAATTTGAGTGGCGAATCATTCTAGATTTTAATGTTTTTTCTTCTCACTCTTTTAGAGTGGTGCCACCCACACAGAATTCAACTGCAGTTTTCTTAGATGTGTGACTTGGGCAAGTTACTTAACCTCTTTTTGCTTCAATTGTCTTTCCAAAAAATGAGATACTTAAGGCTCATCTTGTATCTTCCCTGCCCCAGCCCTGGAATCAGCCATTTCTCCAAAAAGTCCTGGCTCCTTTTAGTGGTGAATGGTATTAGAAGCCAAGATCTGGGCACTAAGTGTACTCATCACTATTGGATTATTGCTATTCCCAGGTCCTCACGGTGGGCAGAACCAAGGAGTTTATGTTACATATATATTTATTTCTATATCTATTTATGCATGTTGAAAATCATGAGTCACACTGATATCTCCTATTCTAAACCAACGTTGCAAAATTTCTTCTAGTTTTCTTACTTTCCATATTTGTAACTCCCTTCTCCAACCATGAATAATCTCTTAATATATTTACTTATTTGAGCAATAGTCTTGTGTGTAACCAATCTACTATTTCTACCACCATTCTCTTCCTGTGTATACTCTGCCACTCCGTGCCCAGTCATCTTTCTACATAGACAATCTGCAACACTAGGTGGGCTCTGATCCCTCCCCATGCTGGGCCACTTCACACAAGGATGCCTATTTCATTCTGCTTAGATTCTGACTCACTGTGCCACACTGTCCTGCCCACCATGGATGCCCTCCTCACTCCATTTGCTCTAACTCCCCACACTGGGCCAATTCCCTGCATGGCCACACTTGTTACCTTGCTCAGTTCTGATACCCTATGTCAGGCCACCCTTCTCTACACTAGCCTCAGTCCACTCAGGCTCTGACACCCATTCTGGGCCACTGTGGCTTCCCCCCTTCTTTTGGAATAGATGCCAACTTTGGTCTGCATTACCTAAAGACATTAGGACTGAATTGCTCAAGAAGAAAAGGGGGAGAAGGAGAAGAAGAGCTCTTTTTTTGTTTTTAACACCTTCTCTGACACAATGAAGACTGTCAATAGGGTAAAGAAAGGAGGAACTGTTTGCATTCAATGAGACCATTTGATGCTTCACCTGTATTATGTAGGAAAAATTATTTCCTGATTTATTTATCCCCCAAAGTGTTTTGTCACCAAAAGGCACAAATTACTTTTTCACTGAGAACACCCTTGGCATTCAAATATTTAATTGCCATTATTATCAAGATCACTCATTAATTGATACTGTCTTTTATTTCTTTTTCACTTCATTCCCTCATTGGCACAGAGGCCTTACCTGTCCCGTCTCATGGTACTTAGCTCTTTATGTAATTTTTATATAGTCTTAAAGCCCTGGCACACATTGTATGATACAATCAGTGTGGGCTTAGAAGTCAGACAGAACTTGCATTCAAATGACTCTTATTTATCTCTCTTTTTTATAAGAATTAAAGACACACATATCTTTAAGATATATAACATATATATGATATATTTATTACATCTGCCACATGGTAAAGCATTCTCTAAAGTTTGTTCCTATCACATCTACCTTCCTGACAAAGTCTCATGTTTGTGCACGTATGTCTCTGTCTGTCTCTTTGTTCATTTTTTTTTTCCTTTGAGACCCGAGACCATGGGAAGAACTTCAGGTAAGTAAAAACTGGTAAATAACAACAACTCTGAAAACCAGAAAATTGGTCTAACTTCTCATTAAACTTTAAACAGATGTATTACCTGTTTCTCTCAGAAGTTTTTGACCCACTGGGCATTCCTAGGACTTCCCTGAAAAATTTGGATCTTGACAGTTTCAAGTGTCCTATGGTGTTTAGCATTATCCCAATGGTATTCTCATTATAGCCAATACAACAGCAGAGGAAAAGGGAAGTAGAAGCAACATTTCTGTAAATCTGCCTTTCGGTGCCCAATATACCAAGAGTGCATCCTGCTGCCTACTCATCTGAAAGTCTTTCTGGGTCCTAGCTTGCTTACCTCATTCTCTCTCAATCACTCATCATTGAGCTGTGAGGATTCCCTGTTCCCTCCATGTTTCAAAGACCATTCTAAGGCAAGTAGAACTGGAAAAGCTGTAAAAAATACTATTGGTCCAATCCACCCCAGTTAGTTGGAAAAATCCATATTTGTTGCCACATGAAAATATTATGTGGTATCCTGCATTCTGTTCCTGTCTTTGACCCACTTCTGTTGAAACTGTACTTTTTCCTTGGTTATTTTTTTGTAATTTTTAGTGTAAAATCCTTCCTCTGATTACACTGAAGCCTTGTGCAGAGTGAAGCATAGCGTCTCTCTCCTGCGATGAGATGGAAATTGTTATCTTTGCCCCCATGACACCAGAGTAAAATGGGAAACTGCACTTGTGTAATCATCAGAGTACAGACCCTATAAGAGAGGTACAAAATTGTTTCCTTCTTAGAGGGCTTAATTAAAATCATTACTTAAAAATAAGCATTGTGACAACATCATGATTGGGCTATTTTTGAACCGTGGAACACCTATGAGAATTCAGTGTTCCATGAGGAAAGTGCCTCTTCTCAGTTCACACATGTACGTTTGCTGGATTCAAAAATTTAAAGAAATCTATTAATCCTCTGGTAATGAATGTGCTGATTATTTTATAGTTGTCTAAAAATGAGAGGCATATCAAAATAATTTAATATTTTGTAATATTTTAGAGGGTCATTACAAGACATTCTCTTTTACTCAGTAAGGATTAAATAACCAAGTCTATGTGTTTTATTGCTGATTTCTACGATTAAAGCAAGTACATATAAGCTGAGCTGATTGCAATATAAAGAATTATTCTCCCGGGTCCTACTTGTATTCATTCTCTTTCTACATTTTAAAAACCCATTCATCAATTACTCTGCAGTGGCACCAGGACTTAGCATGCGCATATTATCTTCTCATATTCCTTTGCCGTCTTCCAAAATCATGAGTGTGCATGTGGGAATGTGTACACCCACCCGCACTCACAAACACATATGCACACACGCAAGCACATATAATGGCATCCAAACATATTTACCCATAATTACATTCTAGGCACTTTATCGAACACAGATATTTTTGCATTCATTTGTGGAAACTGAAAAGAATCCACACTAACGTGTAGAGTCTTAAAGCAAACCGTAATCTTATAAACAGTGAGGTGAACCTCAGAGGCAGTAGTCTTTTGATATGCAGCATAAGTGAAATGCTGCATAATATAAAATGATGGTGCTATTAATCCTTCGGCACTGGTGGTGCCCAGCCCCCCCTTCGCTATTGATACCCACACCATTGTCTCTGGCTTTAAACTTCATCAGTATGCAAACGGAGTGTCACTATGATGGGTGGTAACTTGGTTGGATGCACTTTCTACATTTCTGGCAAATGAGTATAATTATTTTCAGAGCTGCGGGCAACTCATGCATGTTTTATCCTCCATCTGGACCAGCACGGTACACAATAGTGATAAAAGATGATTTTCCCCGTTGGATGTTCACAGGCCATCATCGACACAGTCCTGATGAAATGGCCATGTATCCCCTAGCAGTTCTATATCTGCCACAGCTTGACAACAAAATTATTTCCCCATAGTACTAAAACACTTCAAATATTCAAGCCCTCTGTGCATATATTTGTGTTTTGAAGCATTCAGCGTTAACATAATGTGGTAATTTATAAACTGACAAATTAACTATGCAGAAATCACAGAGAGGCCTTATGAGGTCTGCAAAGCAGCAGAAAAGAAAGCAGAAGCTTTTTGCGCTCTGTAATAATAATAATCCTATCAACTGTCGCAGATTGCCCGGCCTCCCATTGTTACAGCCACACGCTCTGAAGCTTGCTTACTGTAGGTGCTTCTGCCCGAGATGGCTCGCCTCAAACCACGCCAACCGGGAGGCTCGGCTCGGGCTTAACGTGCCATCCCTCTCCGGGTCTGGGGCTGATGCAAAAAAGGGCACCAATAAAAAAATGCAAGTTGCCCATATTGAGCACAGAGAGCCAGAAATGGATGTGCGGGATGGAAGTTGGGGAGGGTGAGATTTGCCTTCCAGACAGGAAGTGAATTGAGGACTGGCAAAATCCATAACAGCAAAACTGAGATTATGCATGTGAAAGGACGATCAGCCTTCTTTGTTTTGTGGTTATAAAATCATTTGAATGATTAAAATCCATCATCTTGCTAGTCCGCTTTAGCAAATGCTGGCAATCCTTGAAGGCCCACTATTGATCCTCAGACAGACAGCTGAATGGAGGCAGCATCCATCAAAAGATGCAAAAGAGCGCATTTTCACTTTTATTGTATTAGCCTAATTCTCTTTCAGATGAATTAAAGACTAATTTTGCTAGATCAAGGGGACAGTCTGTATGTGTATCTTCTGCTGCCCCCATCTGTTTAACGTGTAGATTCTTAGAAGGCAGAATTAATTTTTTAGAGGCAAGAAAGTATTTACAAATTCTTTGTAAAAATACAGAACATTCCTTCATGATCCGCCAAGCCAGCCTCTCTTCCTTCCTTCCCCATGCACCCTGATCTCCACTCCGCCTCCCCCAGTCACTCCTCCCACACACACAGGCACACTTGCTCTCTTACAGATTCACACATGCATGCTAAACACACACACACACGCACACACACACACTCACACATGCCGTTCTTTAAATGGTATGTACCATGCTACGAGGCCTACCAAACATCAGACACTCTTTATCAGCAGTTGTGCCAGGGTCTCCATGGCAACAGTATAATAGATTTGCCCTTATTCAATCCCAGAGGCCACATTGAAGCGCAATGCAAAATTTGCTGGGGCCTGAATTCCTTTCAAGCCATGGCGCCCGTGTCAGGAAACAAGTCAATGCACAGACAGCACTGCACAGAAAGATGGAAAGGAACCTTTTCTCTCCACTGCTGTTTGCTCACAGTGACATTCAGCAGCTCGGGCCCTTCTAGATCTTGTTTCTGTCTCATTTTCTAGTTATTAATTCACTTCTTTGGGAGGAGAGGCGAGTGGGGGAGGGGAGCGCCATGCTTTGCAGTAATAAACCACCAATGAAAGTGCAAAGCAAGCTGCATAAAAACGAAGCGTTCTTCTCAGCCTCCAAGGTTATATAGGATTCAATATGGCTGAAGCCCACCACAGCTGCAGACTAAATTCTGGGGTGTGGTGCACCCCAGTGCTGAGCAGGGCTGAGCAGCCGAGCCAACCTCCTTGCCCCACACAGGAGTGGTATTTTGTGATGCTCAAGCAAACTTCCCCAGGGAAGGAGAGGCAGAAGAATGGACACATGCCCTTGTCCCAAAGCCAGTCTCGGCAGGCAGGAGGAATTCCCAGGAGCTCACACCTGAAGTACACTGTGGCTAAAACAAGCACAGCTTAAAAGTTAAACAATCATTTGTTTTAGGTTTATTTTAATCATTAGCTTTGGGACTTACAAGATGATTACTTTGTGGGTTAATTATTTTCTGTGCTGTGGCTTTCCAAACCTAATTGCTCAACTTCATTATTGTACATAGCGATCCATAGCTGGTTCCTAAAATTACCTGTCCAAATATTTTCCCTTTTGATTATCACTGAGAATTTGCTATTTTTCTCCCTGCGTCGGAACTTTGCATAAATGACTTGGTTGGGAGATTCCTGTGTGATTTTGAAGATTACTAGAGATATCACGGGCACGTGATAGAACTCACTTGGTGATGCTGTTAGGATCTGAAAGAAGACTCTTCAGGGGCTTTGCCCTGGTGAAGCCTAATTAACTTCAGGGCAGTGGTTCTCTTGCTTTCATGTACATCAAAAGCACCTGGAGTATTGTTAAAACACAGTTTCCTGAACCTCATCCCCAGAGACTCTGATTCAGCGGGTCAGGGTCAGGGCCAGGGCCCAGGCGTTTGCACCTCCAACAAGCTCACAGGTGATGCCAACGCTACTGGTCCAAGGACCAGGCTTTGAGGAGCACTGCTTTAGGCCAATCTCCATCTGTAAAATTCCTCGACCTCTGACTTAAAGTTTATTTTGGCTGTTTACCATAGCTTCAACTTCAGTGTCCTTCTTGAAGGGCATTACTTGTCATCCTAATATAATTACCCCTTTCTCCAGTGGATCAGACCCACAATTTCACCCAGCTCCTGGGACACAGAGAAGATGGAAGCCTGTGGAGAAGAAAAGAGTGTCAGGAGGTGAGGATATATCCTCAGGACTCGTGCTATACTTGCCATGTATTAGGACTTGATCAATATTTTTTGAATGAATACATGAGTGAGTAAATATAATAGAATTTCAAAGCTTTCATACTTTAGGAAAGAGATCTTAAGAATATAGGTGTTCTGTGTTTTATTTATATTGAAATATATTCAATGTTATATATTTGATTTTAAAAAGTGACATATGAATTTTCACTGGGAGAGGGATTAAATAGCACTTCAAATTCTTCTAGGAAGTTGGAACCATAGGATGAATCACTGTAGAAAGTAAAATCCTTTTAGGATTAAAAACATTACTCTCTACTTTATTTTTGTAAGTTTGGAATTTCAAGTGAGAAACACTACATTTTCATTTTAAGAAGCACCAATTTTACTTTTCACTGAACTAAATAAAAGTGTGCATTTTTGCCTGGTGTTTTAACTTGAAACCATCAATTATTTCTTTTCATTTCCTGCTCCTGTTGATTTGACCCTAAAATCTGGGTCATTTTAACAAATAAATAGTGTTAACAACAACAAAAAGTTGAGTCAATGCCACATAACACTAACTTAAGATGACTCTGTTCACTTTGATCAGACTTTGATTGTCTGTGCAAAGGGAGCTATGCATTAGAAAATGACTACCGAGGCGGGGGTGGGGGAGTGGTAAACTGAGAATTACAGTGTCCTGCTTTGTGAATTACCTAATCTACAGTGAATTCGTGATACGGTAATGGCAGTGTTTTTCACCACACTTTGCAGTATGTCTTCTGTTCTGAGGCTTTTCTTCCCAGAATAAGGCCAATGGCGCAGAAGTGGGCAGCCTCTTAGGCAGGGACCCCACTGGGCCCTCTCCACCCTTCCCCAGGAGAGGTGCAGTGGAGATGAGAAGAACTGACTTTTCTTCCCCATTCTGTCCTTGCTTCAGCCCTTGAATAGCATCATCCCACACTGACTGGTAAAAAATAAAATTCTCTTAACATAAATCTAAATATACAGAACTGGAGAATTGTTAAAACCAGCCCTGGTGGTCTAGTGGCTAAGATTCAGTGCCCTCACCACTGGGACCCTCGTTCATTTCCAGGTCAGGGAACCGCACCATCCACTGTAGGTTGTCACACTGTAGCGGATGCTTGTTGCTGCGATGCTGAAAGCTATGCCACCAACACTTGAAATGCCAGCAGGGTCACCCATGGTGGGCAGGTTTCAACAGAGCTTCCAGGGCAAAACAGACTAAGAAGAAGGACCTAGCCACCCAACTCCAAAAAAATGGGCCCTGAAAATCCTATGAACAGCAACAAAACATTGTCTGATACAGAGCCAGAAGGTGAGAGGATGGTGCAAAAAGACCAGGCAGGGTTCCACTCTGCTGTCCACACGGTCACTAGGAGTCAGAATCGACTCATGGCACTGACAACAAAGAACTGGTAAACTACATCTTTGAGAGGGTGCGACTTGATGCCTCCTTTTGCCAGAGGAGATAGATCCCAAGATCAAGCAACTACTCAGTGGCAGAGATGGGACCTGGTCCCCGTGCCTAGACTCTGACAGAGGTCTGATGACACCCACCACATGATACTCCAGCCTGCTTTGCCCTCCCAGGATGGGTGGCCTGTCACACTGCTTGAGTACATGTCACCCCCCACAGTCAACACCCTGCCACAGGCTACCCAGAGGGGAGAATGACCTCAGACTGCTATCAACAACTTGCAATTTGACAGGTATTTACTGAGCACCTGCTGTGTGCCCGGTGCTACACTGTTCTCTGACAGCACAGGATGAATGGACACAGACTTTTATTACAAGGTGGTTACAACCAGGGAAGTTTCTTTTTCACCACTTTACAATAGCCGTCTCCTCCGTAAACTTTGCAAACGGGAGTATGCCCCAGTGTGTCGGCAACCACAGATTAAACTGATTGTTACTTCCTCAAGTTTCCATTTTCCTTGATTGTAATTACTCTATTTCCTTGATTTTATGACATAGATTTTTCTAATTCACGCTTTAAGCTTTGGAAATCTGGATGGTTGCCTCTCACAGTCAAGGTCTGCATTATACTGGTGGTTGTCTGTCTTTATTTCTGAGATAGATTAAGCTGCATCTTAGAATGATATCTTAGAATTGAGGAAATAAAGGCATTTAAAATGTGATTTTTAATGTTAAATCTTTCCAACTACTGCACAATATATTGGTTTTAGTTGCTTTTTAAAGATAAACAGATACAAGACTTCCCAGGAGTGTCTCCCTTGCGGAGGGTGCTTTCAGGCTCCCTGTAGGTCCCTGAACTTGAACTTCTGGCTCCTTTGCCATTAGGGGCACTTCAGGGGAAACCAAGAAGCCCTGGTTTAGCTGATGCAACATTTTTGAATGGCAAAGTGAGAATGGGAAACAATCTGAAGGACGAACATGATGCTGAGCATTCAGTCAGAATCTGGACCCGTGAACAGTCAGACACAAACACTTTGGGATGAACCGTTCATTTTCACTTTATTAACATCCCCCAGGAAAGCTGGTCCATCATTTACTGTTACATTGTTGTATTTTTCCGCCTTGCCCCCATCTCAGTTCTTTGTGACCAGCAGAAACTTGGGACCCTGCCCCTTCTCACTGTCCTGCCCGGCCACCTGTCCAGCCCTGTGCTCAGCAATAATGACCAGCAGACAGTGCCTTTCTTGCCAAGTGGAGCTGACGCTCTGTAGGCCATTGTCTGTGGGGCTACGCTGCTGTCCCCATCACTGCCCCTACAGGACACTCGTCAACAGCTGTGAGAGGTTTCCCACCCTGGCCCATATAAAAGGAAGGCCTGGAAAGGCTTCTCGGAGCATCAGTTCAGAGGTCCCACAACCAGCCAAACAATACACGATTATTCAATGGCTCCAATTCATTTTCCTCTGCTCCTCCCCCATGGTTACCCTTGAGAGAAAACTAATTTGCAGAAAAATAGCCCCTGCCAGCTAACTTCTCCTCCTAAATGTATTATGACCCTGAACTCTTGTTTCTGTGGGTGCTTATTCTCATAGTAAATGCACAAGAGTTCTGAAAAGCCACTTCTCCTTTAAAAACTACCCCACACCCCAGCCTGGGAGATGCTTTCTTTCCTTTTATTCTTTGCTTCTCTTTTTAACATGTGTGCTGAAATTGGCACTTTCTCTTTTCAGTTCACTCCCTTCCTACTATTAATGCAGGCAGCAATGGAGAAATGTGCGCAATTTTTCCAGTCTCTGCACTCGGCAAGCCCATGGGTGATGGATTAAAGGTAACAGGCTCTACCTTACATATCACTATTTAAGCGAAGCGCTGAGCCGGCCAACCGGTGATGCATGGTGTCATCCAAGCGCCCGCTGCAAGCAGGGGAGCACGGCTGCCTCCACTGTTGTCTGAGTAAATAATGGGGCTAATGGCGTTTGGTGCAAATGAGACTCCTAGAGAACACGTCGGGCTCCTCCATCTCCTTATTTTTTTTCCTCTCTCTCTCCTCTCAGGAGCTTCACCAGTGTGGCCTGCCTTGGTTATCTGGGGGAGGAGGGAAGGTTCTCGGGGAGTTCAGGATTTTGTAACGAATATTGAACGCCAGGGAGAATGGATGCCAAGGTCAGGTTAAGAATAAAGAAAATTGATTTGGAAGTCTGGGTCACGATGTGAAAGGCCCTGAATGCTGCCAAAATATTTTCATTATCGCTGTTTTTGTTATGGAAAAGACGAGGCCCTGTGCAAGGAGGCTAAGAGGTGGGAGCTGAGGCTGCAGAGAGGGAGTCTGAGAGAAACAGGGGAATCAGAACTCCAGGATTTCCTGGCTTTGCGTCCCTGAGCCTCTTTGCCTGGCATTTGCCTCCCCTGGACAAGTATGTGGATGGACAAACACTGATAATGGCGCTTATTCCCACAGAACCAGGCAGTTCTGAACTCTCCCTTTCTGTCTCTCTCCTGGTTCACAGAAGCTGGAGACAAATTCTTCTAGTTCTCTTTGCAGGAGTAAGCTGTTCCATGCATCACTGTGACTCTTCGTTTCGGCCAGGCCTACAACAAATCTGCAACGCAGGGCTGTATATTTTAACAAAATCCTGTTATTATTGGAGCTCTGACCCGATTTTGCTTCTATATTCTGAAGTAGAAAAGACTCCAGTGGCATGAAATTAGCAACACATTCTGCTAGTGTGTTAATTGTGTGAGAGTTTTTGGCAGGAGGAGCTCTTAGCGCAACATGGAATTTATTTTTTATTTAAATTTGGTAGTGATTTCATGTCGTGTTTGAAGAGAAGCACCGTGGCTTAAACCACTTGGGACTTACTGTACTTTCAGGAAAAGAAAAAAAAAATGTGCCTAATGCAGTGGTGCAGAAGGAATTATGTAATTTTTTTACTTAGCAGGGAAGCTGCCAGCGCCAGTTTCTAATTCGTTAGGAGAGGTGGGCATTCCCAGGCAGGGGTCTAGAATGCCCTGGGCCCTGGTGCAGTGTCCAAATGCAGTCGTATCTGGCGTAGCAGATTACCTAGTTTCATAAAAGCAAAGATACATGAAAAACAAAGTCAAATCTCACGGGTGAGAGTGGCTATTTTTGTCCCATAGATACCCCTTCTGAATCACCCAAGGACCAAAGGGGAAGTTGTATGAACATGGCTGTTCATGTGACCATGCGGATGGGGAGCCATGTCCAGAAAGGTGAAGGACGGGCAGACGAGCCAACAGATGTGTCCCACCAAAGAGGATGGACCCCTGCCCTTATCTTGGGGGCAGGAGGCCACTCTGAAAGAGGAAAAAGGTAACATAACATTTATTGAATACTTGCTGTCTACCGGCTGCTGTACGGGCTGGCATATGTCATCTCCTTACCCCAGCCATATAAAAGGATTTTCTCTCCCTTTCCCCCTCTGCTCCTGGCCTCTTGCCCATCTCCTCTCCCTACAATTCCCTCCTTGCCCACCAGCCACCACTAAGCTCTCACCTGAGAGGCTCTGAGCTGCCCCAGCCAGCTGCGAGCTCCTCATTGTCCTTTACTGTGTGGCTCAGGCCAGCAGTTCAAAGCAGGACAGACAAGGGCTCTTCTCCCTGGTACCAACACTTCTGTATCAATTATTCCAGAATAATCCACCATGACTTTGATTCTGCAGACAGACAGAACAGGACTCCAATCCCAGCTCTCCCTCTTGATGCCCTTGGCAAGATGATTTATTCCCTGGACCTGGGTTTCTGCATCTGTGAGAAGCAGCCACACTTTGGGCCAGGATTACACAAGGTGATGGATGTAGAGTTCACAGCCCTGGGGCTGGCCCATGACCCCGTTAGGTCCCTTTGCTTCCCAACCCCACAGTCATGGCAGTCACATCTACTGAATCCACATTAGGGGCCAGGCACCATGCCAAGCTAGGCATGAACAGAGATGTCCCTGGAGAAACCACGGAGTACATACCACCCCTCATTTAACAGCCACACAACCTGGAAGGCGCTGCATGACAACCATCCTTCTACAAACAGCAAATCTGAGGCTTAGACGAGGGAAACCACATGGTAAAGAGTAGAGCCAGGATTTCACCTTGATTTGTCTGATTCCAAAGACTCTCCTTTTAATTCATTGGGTCTCAACCCTGTCTATCACGGGGAGCTTCTAGGTTTTTAGCTTTATTTCTTTTTTTTTTTAGGTTGAGCCCTCCATAAAAGCACCCAGTGAAGGGGCAGGTGGGTGCCGAATCTTCTCCCTGCTCTGCTTGCCAAGCCCCTGGACTGGGAGATTGCATTGGCTCTGAGGACACAGAGTGTGTGTGTGTGTGTGTGTGTGTGTGTGTGTGTGTGTGACTTAGATTAGGGAAAGGGGTGTGTGCTTTTCTAATTCACACAAAGGTTTTGTAGTAACAGCAACTGCCCTGAAATTGAACCTACCTCGCTGAGTTATTATGCTAGACAAATGTGAAAATTTAAATAAAATGGAGGCTCCCTAGGGGAGTTGAAATTTGAACCCAAGCTGTCAGTCTCTAAAGCACCTATCCTAACCCCTGTCATTTTCCCGGGAATGCAGAGAAGTGATGGTCTCTGGGGAATTCTACAGATAGGAAATTCTCTGGGCAGGCAGACGGGGAGAAGCCTCACAGAGGCGGGAGGTGCAGTCCCTCCCTTCAGGGCCAAAAGCAGGCCAATAAAAGCCAACCAGCTTGTTTCCTTTGCCCATCTAGTTAAGGCCTCAATGCCTTTGACCTTCAAAAAACATCTAAAACTTGCGATGACAAAAGTTTTCTTGGGGGAGAGGGACGTAGCTGACAAGGGAAATGGTGATGCTTGGCACCTGACCTCTGTTTCAAGTAGATTCCTTCCAGGCTACCTACTTGATAGGTAGGTAAGGTAAAGAAAATGAGATCGTAATGTGATAATCTGTCACTATTCCTCCTTATCAGATCATTGCCTTTGCTGGCCTTTGGACTGAATACTTGGCACAGCATTTTAGAACAAGAAGATCCCTTAGAAATAATCCACTCCAGTGGTTGGCATCAGAAAGCCCTTTTAAGGATGGAGGTCTTCACAGGACCCTTCACCATTTCTGAGCTTATACGTGTGTTAAGGTGGCAGAGGCTCACTAAAATACCTTATTTCTTTGCCTTCGACTAGAACTTTAGTAACTTAATATGCTAAAACTTTGGACATCTCATGCTGAGTTCTGGCCAGCAGCTATCTGTCTTTAATTGATAAGAATGACAATGAAATCACTATGACCCCAAACCCCACTTGGGGTCCTGATTCCCAAGCCAGGGTTTAGTTCCATCTTCTTGACATTTAGGTCAATGATGAATTTTGTTTGGTAATTAGTTTCAAATCACCCAGCTTGATTTTCAAAACAATAAATTCGTTTTTCAAATTTCATTTTAAAGAAAACATAAACTAGTGTAAATTTAACACCAGATCATTTGCCATCAATAGAAATAACTAGGAAAACAAGGCATTGTGATTGAATTCTAGCTAACTCAGTTGCCTACCACGCTCTTAAACTAAGGCCTCTTCCCTCTTTGTTAGGGAAAGGGGATGGGGAAGATTGGGTAACGTTGGAGAGGTGTTAAGGGAAAACCGGCCCCAAACTGTGGCTTTGTCTAGACTTATTCAGAATATGGAAAGGCAATCAAAAAGGGAATACTTTTCTCACAAAAGTTACGTCATATTCCTGCTGCCTTCAACCCATGGGAGAAATATCACATTACAGAGGTCATCAAAGAAGTCAGAAATGGAGCCTCTGCCCGCATCCACTGTCTTCCCTTTTCCAGTTTGACCAAGGACTTACCCCTTTGCCCTCTTGAATGGACCATCCTTACTTCTCCTTCTTCTCCAGGGCTCGTTGATCCTTTTATCCCCTTTGCTCCCCATTTTCAGAGCCCTGCCTCTGCTACTAGATCTCAAGTCATGGAGTTCCTAGCTGGAAGGTGAGGGAGATTTGGATCTCGGAGACAGGGGGAGAGGTGGTGGTGGTAATGGCGGTGGAGGTGGTGGCGGTGGATGGAGACCACTGATATTAACCAGATCTGCTATTCCTGCTCAATAATCCAGGCTTGTTTAGTCCCTTAGTTCTCGCTCCCATTCCCATTGTGCTGTGGGAGTGCAACTGAGCCTAAATGCTAATTCTCACACCCCATAAAGCCCTTTAGCCCCCTGCTCCCTTCACCCGCCTCCCCGCTCTCCCTGTTCCTCCGTAACAAGCAGGATGATCCAGTCTTATCCTTTATAGCCTTTACTCTGTCCTGCCTTCCCAAGGCATTCATAAACTGCAACACTATTTTGACACTCAGTGACATAGGCTAGAGAGATTATTTAACTACCCAGCATTTTCTATCCGGTTCACCACCCTACCTCAGTGAATTTTGAAAATTTAATCATCCGACGCCAAACAGAATGTGGTTAGACATGCCAGCTTCCTTGTTACTTGAATCTTCTCAGTTAGTTCCTCCTCCACGTCCCTGGTGTTTGTTTACGCTGCCTCATTATCTAAAACTCCTTTATCCAGAAACTCTGTAACCTGAAATGAGATTGTGTTACTGGATGTGTTTTATTTACTTTGAAAACTGTCTAGCTCACTTGAACCCCTGCTTATCCGATTTAATTCAGTGCTTGCCTAGAATCTGCAGATCACCAGGACCTTGGGGATCCCTGCTCTTATTTGTCTTATTGTTTAACCTCTGCTGCAGAACAACGCCAATTTCAGTCTTACTTTCTATGGTGCAAACACACGTCATGTTATCTGAATCCTACAGTTGTTCCACTATCTCTGTTCCTGACTACTTTTTACAATTCACATTAAAAAAATAAGAATTGGACTTTTTAAACCTCCTTTGGTATCCTGGGGCAGCATTGCCACAGGGAAAGGATACTGTCTTGCATTTAGGGACCTATGTTCTTAGCTTGGTTCTACAGTTGACTGTGTAACTTAAAACAAGTCCCCTAAATTGTGTGTATTTCCATTTCTCAATCAGCCAACTGGAGACAATAGTATCCAGGCTTCCTTGTCATCCGATGTTCTATAGATAATAGAGAGTATAGCTGTAGACAAGTTTAGAGGGAAATATCCTTTATATAATTAATCTAGAGAGAGAGTCATTCACAATTAAGTAGTAATTAATCCAGAGAGAGTCCTTAATAATTATTTTTATAATTTCTCACAGTTGGCAAAGAATAAGATTGAGAAGTGTTAATGGAAAACTGGCATCAGACTGAGGCTTTCTCTGGATGATACAGAAATGCTGATTCCCAGCAAATGAGCACCCTCACTCTGCTTGAACACTTCCTGTCATAACAAGATCACCACTTCTTTTAAAAGTTTCCATTATTGAACTCCTAGTTAGATATTTCTTTCTCGCACAAGACACAAAATATCCCTTTGGAAAAATCTCACCTGCTTGTCCTATTGCAACTCAATTTACCAACATTTACCAAGCACCTACCATATGCAAAGTCCTGTGTCAGTCATCTAGAATTCCAAAGATAAATTCAGTTAGGTTTCTGCATTCAAGATCTTTGCAAATGTTCTGTAAATGAAAGGTCAAATGCTGTGTTGGATATTTTAAAGACAGAGATACTCCACTACTGGCTAAGACGTGTAATAGAGACCAGACTTCCCCTTCTGCCTGGACCAACCAAAATAATGAACAAAATATGTGCAACAACAGTCTTTAAGACACTGGATACCAGGCAACAAAAAACAGTGATTCCCAAGAGAAGGGGAACAAGCAATTGCTCCTATAAAATAAGCTCAACCAATCTTACTGCCTTGAGAGAGTTTTCAAGTCCCCATAGTGGGAAGGGCGATTCTGGCACAAGGGTCCAGTGGACTCCCAGAGAGAAGACAGGGATGATTCCTGGAGACAAGGACAGCTAGAGTTTGCAGGACAGACTACTGAAGAGAAGATAGCTGCACAGGGTAAGAACACCAGACATCTACAGAGGGTCCCCCTTGCATATTCAGCAGAGTACTGATCAAGGAATGCATGTGAGGAAACTACCCAATGAGGAAGGTACCACCCAAAAAAATTAGAGGGAGCAGAAACATGAATAGTGCCTGTTTCCACCCGCCAGACTAAAAACTTCATAATTCATGGGGCACTGGGTAGAGTACTCAGAAGGTTCTTTTCTCAGTAATGAAAAATAATTCACCCTAGACTAAACACAACTCTGGTTCCACCTAACAAATCTTAAAAACAAGACCCAAAAGGAGCAAACTGTTTACAAGCAATTTAACTGCATCCCAGAACAAAGATCAAGAATAGAAATTCAAAAATAGCCAGTACCCAACAAAGAAAAATTAAAAAAGTATGGCATCCAGTAAAAACTTACCAGTTATGCAAGGAGGCAGGAAAATATAACCAATAATTGAAGAGAAATAACTACTAATCAAAACCAATCCAGAACTGACACAGATGTTAGAATTAACAGACAAGGACATTCAAGTATTAAAACGGTATTGCAAGTGACCAACTAGTGAAGTACAAACAGGGGAGATATTCAGAAGACCCAAATTGAGCTTCTAGTGACGAAAACTCCAATTTCTGAGGTAAAAATTTACACTGGATGGAATTAATAGAAAAGTGGGCATTGTAGAAAAAAACTAAGAAACTTTAAGAAATAGCAGTAGACACTATGCCCAATTAAAGATAGAGTGAAAAAATGGAGACTGACTGATCTTTGGAACTACTTCAAGTGGTCCAATATTCGTCTAACCAAGCAGATGGAGAAATGGAAAAAGAATCAAAGCCCAGCATAGGAAACATAAAGAAACTAAACCAAGGAACATCATAAACAAATTGTTCAAGCCAAAGATAAAGAGAACAAGTAAAAAGCAGTCGTAGGAAAAAGACACATTATGTATAGAGGAAAAACAATGACAATAAGAATGGCAGCAGTTTCTCATCAGATACAATGCAAAGTGAGATGACAGTGGGCAACATCCTTAAAGATGAAATACTGTCAACCTAGAATTCTATACCCAGTGAAAATACCTTAAAGAAATGAAGACAAAATAAAGACTTTTTAGACATAAAAAAGAAGAAAGAATTTGTCACCAGCAGATCCATGTTCCAAACAATGTTAAAGGAAACCTATCAAGCAGAAAGAAAAATGATGCCAGATGGAAATATGGATCTATGCCAAGGAATGAAGAACACTGGAAATGGGTGTAACATAGGTAAGCATATAATGTTTTAAAAAATTATTTAAATCTCTCTTAAAGATAATTGACTGTTTAATCAAAAAATGTAAAGTAAGGTTTATAATGTATATAAAGGAAATGTATGACAAAAACAGCACAAAGCCATGGAGGGAAGAAATGGATGTATCCTATTATAGGGTGCTTAAGCTATGTGTGAAGTACAGTATAACACAACAAAGAGTTTAGCTAAGAAGACAATAAAGAATATAAAATGGAGTCCTAAAAAATAGTCAACCTAAAAGAAGGCAGAAATAGAGCAAAGAGGAAATAGGGAACGAGTAACAGACAAGAAAAAATATATCTTGTCATCCACTCTGGACTCAAAATACGATCTCCCCCTTTCTAGAGTAAAACAGCCTCCCCTAATGTGGAAACACTGCCATGGCCTCATCTGAGACAGGTGCTTCATAAGACAATGCTTGTCCTCCTCAAGATCTGACCTTGCCCTCCTCCCATTACTAATCACTGGAGTCAGGTCTCAGCACAGCCTGACCCAGGAAACACAATGCCTTCTCTTTATGTTGCAAAACACTTGCAAGATCTGGAAAATAGTCATTGGGAGAAATCAGCAAAACACACATGGAAGCGCATTTTGAGAGGGTTGGACAAGGGAGCCCTGAATATGAAGATAGATGGAAAGAATTCGTTGATATGGGAGCATCCTTCCCTAACTCAGGATTTAACATCCTGGCAAAAACATCAGAATCCAGTCACAACACTCTGCTGGCATGACTCGTTGAAGCTTGGATACAATGGACTATAGTAAACACGGCAGAGTTGCTAGAATGACTTTGGCACACTAAAGAGGACGGGTCAAAGGGAGATGGAAATGTTAAAATGGATTTATTACTGTGATCATAGAACTCTCCATCTGTCTGTACTCCCTGGGAAGTCTCAGAGGACATTCCTTTCACTACAGAAATAAGAAATGCACTGATGAAGAAAGCACTAGCATCCCTTGAGAAACTCCAATAGTGGTTATCCCCTATGAACCAGAGTTAATAGGAGGAGATGCTGCCATGGATCTGGGCACCTTAGCATCCATCAGGATGATAGGATTCTGGAATGTCAGAGGCCAGGTGGCAATTCTGGTATATGTGATTACTGTAACGGGCAACTAGGTTGGAAGATGCTTCGCCCCTCAGGAATCTGTGGCAGTGGCTAAAAGGCCAGAGTGTTGCCAGTGATGAGACAGATGAACAGCCAACCAGGGTGGTACTTGACTTGTAGAATTGGAAAAAAATTGAGAGCTTATACAAAGTAGATCCAATAGGTCTACAGACCCACCTTGTGGTTATTTCCCCACTTCCCAAGTGCATAATTTGGATGGATAAACAAAGTAGCCAGCACAATCCTCCCACTGGTTCCCTGACCTACAGAGTAAGAGTCACTAGAGTAGGAAGGCCAAGTGGAAGCCTCTGAAACTATCCAACCCCAACCCCACCAGCCAAGAGAGTAAACCCAAGTCAGCACTGCATCCTAAAAGAGAATTCATGTGAGCATCAAAGACAAAATATGTAGGGATGACGGTCTCCATCATATCCCTGTATAATTCACCTGCATGGCCCCTGAAAACATAAACTAACAGATCATGGTGGATGATAGTGGACTACCATAAGCTTAACCAAGGGGTAGCCCCAATCTCAGTTGCTGAGCTACATATGACATCTTTATTAAAACGCAGCCTCTGGCCCTCCGTATGTTGCGAATATGTTCTTTTCAACCCCTCGTGAATAAATAGGATCAAAAGCAGGTCTCCTTTAAGTGGGAAGGACATCAGCACACACTCATAGCCTTGCTTAAGGCTGTGCAAAGCTTCTTGTGCAATGTCACACAACAGTCTGCAGGGATCATAATTGCCTTGATATTCCGTAAGCATGCTGGAACACTAGATGGACGACATCATGCAAATTTAACCCAGTAAACAGAAACAGCAACCTGTATGTCACAGGGTGGGAATGAAACCCCACAAAGATTCTCTAACCTGCCCCATCAATGACATTTTTAGGAGTCCAGTGATCCAGGGGGTGCTGGTACAACATCTTCAAGGTAAAGGACAAGACATTAGGTCTTGTACCTTATTCCAGTTCTCTATTTCAGCATAACAAACCACCCCAAAACTTAGCGATGCAAAACAGCAACAATGCTATGCTCATGGATTCTGTGGGTCAGGAATTCGGACAAGACACACCAGGAATGTTTTGTCTCTATTTCTTGATTTCTGCCAGATTTCTAAACTGTGGTTCCATGATAGAATTAAGCCCTAATGCCCTAAGGCATCTATTTGTATGTAATGAGTTAATTTCTCTCCCGTGTATCTAGAATGGTACTAGTTACATACCATACTTGGGTGAACTGAGAAAATAGTCACTAAAACCATTTTCTTTCTTCTGCAGCTCAGATGAGGAACTTCAGTTGAGAGAGCCTGGCTGGAGCCTTAGGGGGTAAACTCAAGTGCCTCTGGGTGACTCAGATTGGACAGGAATCTTATGGAGTCATCTTCACCTGTATTTCCAGTGCTTGGGCTGGGTGACTTAAAAGGCTAGGCTCAGTGAAGGCTGTCGACAAAAACACCAACATACGGCCTCACCATGTGGCTTGGACTTCTTCTCAGTAGGGCAGCTTCAGGGTTGTTGGAAGAGCAAGTGTCCCAATGAATGAGGGAGAAGCTACATGGCCTTTTATGACCCAGCCTCAGAAGTCATGTGGTATATCTTCCACCATCTCCTATTAGTTGAAGACGTAAACCCTAGCCAGCTTCCAGAAGAGGGGACATGGACCCCATCTCTTGATGGCAAGTTTCAAAGAATTTTGAGGTGATGTATTAAAACCACTAAAAGTCTTCAGAAATAGGAGGCAGCATATACTACTCTTCGAAATACTGCTCTGACCCATTTATTGGGTGACTTGGAAGGCTGCCAGTTTTGAGTGTCAGAGCAAGATCTGCAGCAGGTCTGGGCTGTGGTACAAGTGGTCCTGTCACTCAGGCCACATAACCAGCAGAGCTAATGGTGCTATTTATTGCAAATAAAGATGTGTGTGTAGTCTCTGCCAAACCCAATAAGGGGAGTTGCAGCACAGATCCTAGAGTCCCAGAGTCCTTCCTTCTGCAGCAGAAAACTATAAACAACTTGAAAAACAGCTCCTGAGCCCTGATAGAGATGGAGCCTGACTACAGGACATCAGGTGACCATGTGGCCAGAACTGCCCATTATGTGCTGGGTATTATCAGACAGACAATGTTGGGCACGCACAGCAGGAATGTGTCATGCAATGGAAACAGTTCACTGGGGTGTGGGCCAGAAGGTATACAGAGGGCACAAGTAAATTCCACCTGCCTCAGATTCCCGTGTTATCTACCTGCTTCCCTCAGTTCATACGTAAGGCCTTATAATTTACTACAATCAACCAAGGGGAAAAAAACTTGGACCTAGCTCACCTCAACCTTGTCCGGGTTGCCCTGACAAGTTGGTGCTAACAAAAAATGGGCCTCCATCAGACTACAGCCTCATTCTGGGTGGCCCTGAAGGACAGTGGAGGTCACTCCTCGCCGTGAGCAGAGCTGTAAACAATGCACTGGTTCACTCACTTTGAGGGCAGGAGAAGCAGTCTGTGTTAATGGTATATCTGGACCCATGGGCAGTGGCGAATGGCTTGCTGGTTGGGTCAGGAGCCTCAAAGGAGCAAACTTAAAGTTTGGAGACAAGGAGATAAAGTGTGGAGAAAATTATGTAGATGGATCTATGGTCCTGGAGACATAGCACACGGATCTCTGGCTCATATCCAGGCCCACCAGAGCACCTCCCCTGCAGGTACAGCACAGAACCACTAGGTGGACAGGATTTTCCTGAGGATGCCAGCCAGCCTCTCTCCCTAGCAGCTCCAGAACTTGCATGACAGAGGGGACATGGAGCAGGGATATAGGATCTGCATGGCCCCAGCAGCATGAGTGCCATCTCACCAAGACCAGACTAGCAACTGCTATACTGAATATGTGCCTGTCACCAGAGAGACTGACACAGAACACTCCATATGGCATGCATCCCTGAAGGACGCCAGCCAGTCACTTGGTGGTAGGTTTTTTCCACCAGATGCCCTCTATCCCACAGGGAGCAGTGACTTAGCCTTACCAGAAACGGATCTGGGTTTGCCTTCTTTGACCCAGTGCCTCTGCCTGCACCACCATCAACTGAACCATTCTGACATATAGGCACACCCGGATTTTTGAGGAGTTAACATTACAGGGGCAACACTTGACCATTTGGTGCCAGGAGACAGGAAATGATACTCTCTTCCATTCCTTGAGAGGACAGTCCTCAAAGGTCCAAGAAGGATGGAGCCCCATTTGACCACCATAGAAACCATCTCAACAAAGCACCTTGGGCTGGCTTTCCCTCCATCTTGCTTGACATCTCTTAGTCTCCCATTCCTGGTGCCTGTGTTTCCCAAATAAACCACTTGCCTCACCCTCCTTTCTCAGGCTTTACCATCTGAGAGAACCTGGGATAAGACGCTCTGAGACCTATTCACAAAACATACTTTTCCTGTGAAGTGAGAAGTCCCTGTGTTGTGATTTAAGCAATCTCTACTCACATGGCACCATTGGTTTTTTTGTTAGTTTGCTTACTCTCTTGTTTTGAGGTAAAAAAGAGTTTAGAGAACACAAAAAATCAGTTTCCCGCTGAGGTATTGTAGATTCTGCCAATGGATGAGACACCCATCACACTGACCTTCAGGTGGGCTGTGCAGGTGGTGCCCTGCACAGGGGGCTTGGCTGAGGAGTAGGTGGCCTTCTTTCACTAAGCAGAGCCCCCTGGCACAGGCCGCATCTGCCCAGAGGAAGGGGAGCCTATTCCTAATTCCCAGAAAGGACTGTCAGCTCACTAAGCCATGTGCCTGAGAGGCACTTCCCCCCAAGAAGGGCACATTTTCTAATGAGCAGAAAATCATCCTATGGGCAGCAGAGTTTCAGCCTCCACCCTACTCTACGTCTGCCATTCAGCTCTTGATGCCACCACATTTGGTTCTGATCTAAGAGCATTTTCCTGATTAATTAAAGACTCAGAACACAACTCACCACATATTTTAAAGTTGTAGGTCCAGAGCTAGTGAGAAAAACATAGTTTTGAAGTTGGAAGGAACTTCAGAAATTATCTAAGGCCAGGCCAACCCCTCTGTTTGACAAATGAGGAAACTGAGTCCAGATCCACCTCTGCATCTCCTCCTACTCTCACCAGGCCAGATGCCAGGCTCCAGCCCGGGCACTGCAGGGGCAGCGTCCGCGACCCAGCTTAGTTTCAAGTAAAGAACTGCTGTAATTGACTAAATGCCTCCTTTCCTGAAAGTGACTTTATGAAGATGAGTAAAGAGGAAACACAGCACCTGAATCAACATTGTGCAAACTTAAATTATACACTTTCCACTTGTGTGCAATGTATTTGGAGGAGTTTCTGTTTTTCATGAACACGAAGCAATCTCTTTTGACTTTGGTTACTAGGCATCTGTAAAATTGAGGACATGGGGTTGCATTCATATTATTTCAATGTACACTGAACACCAGGCCAAAAAAAAAGGAATAAAACGAGATTTGTTGAATGGCCACTTGATTATTGTGTTTTCAACAAGCCATAGACATTACATTGAGGCCTTTCAACTCGCTGGTGGCACAGCTTTGAGCCTGTTCTGTTGTGGGTGGTAAGTGATCATATTTCAGTGTGAAATGAAAGATGAGACTGACGAAAAATCTAGTTATAAAGCTGCTGTCTAAAAGGAGGCCAAGAAAGAGAGGCAGGTAAACTAGTTTCCAAGAAATGAAATAAAGAGCAGGAGGGCTCATGCTGTGGCCCAGGCTTAAAGAATTCGTGAGCTCCAGTCTGAGCTCTGTCAGTTACCTGGACATCTTGTGCCGGCTTTTCCTCATTACCTTGCCCAGTTGACAGCTCCTGACCCTTCTCAGGTTAACTAATGAAGGCAGATTAACTGATGATAGCAATGTGCTTGACATGCTCCACGCAAGGAGGGGTCTCCCCATCCTCTCCTTCTGCCCACAGCAGGCAACTGAGCTGGAGCACACGCTTGCTCTCCATGGTGCACATTTTGGAAAGTGAGGACCCACCTGGCTGATGCGGGCCCTGAAATTCCCACAACTCCGCTCTCCGTTCTGTCTGATCTCAAGAAAGAGGGGACTCAGAAGGAGCTACTGGTCTGCCCCTCCCCACCAGCTGCCTACTGCTGGGGGTCTACCCACCCACAGGAGGGCACCCTGGAGGAAGGGAGATTTGAAGGAAGGATGGGGCTTCTGCAGATTGTCCACTGCACAATGGGGAGGGTGTTCTAGAAGGTGAGGGACTTGTTTTGCATCTTAGGCAGGCAGAGAGAGTGCATTGACTTCAAACCCGAGGAGGTGATCCCAGGCCCTCTGCTTCAAAGTAACAGGGAGCAAAAGAGTGGGCTCCTTTGTATAATACTGGAACCCTACTTCCTGGTTAGAGTCCCAAGTCTGCTGCTTATCAGCTCTGTGACTTGAGGCAACTACCTTAACATCTCTGTGCCTCAGTTGCCTTGTGTGGGAACTGAAGACGATAACAACTAACATATATTGACTGCTTGTTATGCGCCAAGCCCAGCTCAGAACAATTCACTCGTATTTATTGATGTATTCCTCCTCCTGAGCCCGAGAGGTAGACATTATTATTGTCCCCATTTTACACATGAAAAAACTGAGTCACACACCAGGGAAATGGCAGAGGCAGCATTCAAACTCCGATGGTCTGGCTCCATTATGCAAGCTCTTAGCTGCTCAGTAGAGTAGTAAACAATGTTACCTCCTTCATAGGGTTGTTGAGAGACTTAAGTGAGTTAATCATGTCGAGTGTTTGGAGCACGCAGTGCCAGCCACCTGGGAAGTGCTCAGTAAATGTGAGCTGCCACTGTTACTTGAGTCCCACTCTCACTTGGGGCTGGTGTTGAGGCCACTGAAGTGGAAGAGGACATGGGACAGCAGGAAATGGCTCGGAAGATTTGGGATGACTTGGGTCTTCCTCTCCCCAGCAGTCCCTTTTTCTGCCCAGGCAGCAGGGAGGGTGTTATTGGTATCCAGGAACGCACAATTTTATCTCGGTGTAACATTCCACAAAGAAGTCTGCGCTCACCTTGGGCCACGTGATCTCTGATCCCATCCCCAGGCTTTTGAAGCTCTGAGCACAGGCAGAAAAATCAGATTCCTCACCTCAGGTTGCCCCAACAGGCTCTTCCTTTCTGTTTCAGTTTCCTGACCAAGAGACACCCCTTTTCTCCAGGGGACTGACACCGGGGTGGGGGGTTCTGCTCCCTGTGTTTGCTGCACATGCCCAACGTCAGACCCATTTCCTGCCCTTCTCTTCCTGTTCTGTGCACCAGGGGGCTAACCTCTATGGACTGCTGACCCCGACTCCCTTGCCAGCTGGCTTCTGGCTGGGCTTGGTCAATGGGAGGCAGCAGCAGGAAATAAGAGGGTGGGAGGAAAGGGGTCGGAGGATTTCCTTCCTGCTTCACTGGCGTCTGACAGGGCTGTGACCCTTCACCACTACAGCTTCTGCCAAGGGGCTTTCCTCCACAATGCCCACCCCTGGGCTCCAGTGACTATTTCCTCCTCTTGTCCCTTTGGCCTAGGGGAGCTTGTGGCTTCCCACCACTCCTGGTGTCTGGGTGCCTTGTCATCCTTGTCTGCTCCCCTAACCCCTTTCACACCACCGTAAACTGTGCCTTAATTCACGCTCTGCATTTCCACCATCTGGGTGAACTCAGGTCCCTGCCGGGAAGATGGCTGATTCACCTCCACGTGTAGGGCTCACCTCACCCATGAGGCCCCAAGGTAGAGCTGCACCTGCTCCGTTAATTATTGTTATAAAAGTTAATCTGGTTGAAAATGTTGAGTCGCACATTGTTTAATTACATTAAAGTTGGAAGTGATAGATGAGCATGAGAAAGAAAACAAATATCACACATATTCTCAGCACACAGAGGTAAGCACTATTTTACCATCACATTTTTTCTTATCACAAAGAGATCATCCTACATCATTTACCAGCTTAAATATATTATGAATCATTTTTTTCATCCATAAATATACTTCAGCACTAATGGATTTGCTTCTAATACCTCTAAGTCAAAATTCCTAACGGCTGTATAGTATTCCATCCAGGCCCGTGGCATGGTTTCATCAGTCCTCTATTCAGGAACATTCAGGTAGCTTTCCATTTTTCCTTATTATAAATATCCCTGTACAATATAAAATACTTGAAAATACAACACAATAAACTCAGTCTTCCTAAAACAAAAGCCACAGGGCCACGCCCTCTCAAGAGATAATAACATCTGCCTTCCCTGCCTCCCACTGACGTTGTGAGGTGCAACTGAGAAAACATCTGTGGAGGCTCTTTATAAACTGTAAAGTGTATGGGGTGGTTATTATAGTATGATCTTACTCGTTCGCAGCGAGCCTGCAAGGCAAGCACGGTGGATAGATCCTCAAGGCACACTGTACTGACAATTTTGCCAGACATAAAGAACTGAAGGCTTACTTTTAGGCTTTTATATATTTATGTCTCTTTAGCACAACAAAGAATTGTGCATAAGAAAAACAGCCTTCCTGTACAAAAGTAAACTACCAGCTGGCAGGACATTCGATCAGTTCTGGTGTGTGTTAACTCATTGTGTCCCTTCCAGAGGACCAGTTCAAACAATGGAAGGAATTCGAGTTGTCTGAGAGGTCCCCGGGGCCCTGAAGGCCCTCCGCCAATATTGGTTCCTTCAACCCCTGCAGTTGATTAGTCATAATGACTACTTTCCGGTTCTTTCCTGATAGTCTCTTCTAAAAAGCACTTTAGATAACTCTGCTTGATTAAAAAAATTGAGCAGTAGTTTAGTTTTTTTTTAATGGGAACTTTCATGTCAAGTGTAGAAGCTCCATTGACATCTCACATAAAAACCACCCCATCACTCAGAAGAAGGCACTCCATTTTGGATGAATTCTTGATTTACTTTCTATGAATCTAAGTTCCTGGATATTCTCTCATCTTACTAAGGCAATGCTATTAAAATGTCAGAACACGGTTTCCTGGAGCAAGAGTCTTACACAGTTTTCAAGTCTTAATGAAAGGCACCAGACAAGTTTTTAAAATCTGACTTGAGTCACGCTTAATGCTATTTGCTAACTAGTGGGAAAAGCAAAGGTTTCTGTACATTAAAGGGATTCTGTTCTACCAAGGTAAATGATGTTCTGGGGCATGATATTTTATATGATGGCTTGTTTTCTATCGCGATTGGGTTTTTCCACAAAAATTCAATAAAGGGGACATAATCTACTTTATAATGTCAAGAAGGGTTTTTACTTTAAATTTCTATGAGTTAAGAAAAGGTCCAAGGACTTCTCTCTGACTCTTTCTCAACAACTTAATCATTTTTCTGTCTTCTGGGAAGGACAGACAGAGGGAGCAGAGCATGGTGTTTACATACCAGATGTGACTCGCCTCAACAGAGCAAGAGGCCCAGGGTGGTTTTTCTGTGTGAGTCAAGGAAGCACCTGCTACCTAGTCAGACGACCTGGTCCAGGGGTCTCGGCAAGGAAAGGTGACCACGCTCTGCACAGAGACACTCAAATCCCTTTGCTTCCTTCCTTTCTAATTTAATCTCTGTAGATGTTCCACTGTTTCCATGGGTTTATCTATTTCTATCATCTCTACTGCCCCCATGTTTTTTACAGGTGTGTATTCAACCAAAGAAAACGAGTAAGAAAAACAATTATGACAGTGAAAAAAAAGATTCAAAACTGCCATATGTGACACCCATGGGAGTCCCTGATTAATTTTCATTTTCATCATTTAGTTCTGAGCTTGGCCTGACTCAGTAACTATGTGAACAAGTGTGGTCATGGACTTGATTTCCTTGCTGCTTTAGAGAAAATGAGTCAGCCCAAGTCTCTTTCTTACCATCATAGGTTCCTGAAAGGCAAGAACTGTGATTCCACGTGCAAGCGGTCCCAATGCCGCCGCAGCAGATGCTTGTCACACAGCAATTCCCACGATGGGAATTTCAATAGATTTTAGAGAGCAGCCAGCCAACACTGAAAACATCATGTTGTAGACAAAATTGTCCATTCATTTATTTGTGTCTCCCTTATCTTTCCTTGGAACCATATTCTCCTACCCATTTTGGATATTCAAAATATTGATTCTGAAAAAAATAATCTATTAGCAAATAGTTACAACTGGTAGGATACTCGAGGAGTCTAGCTGAAAAAAGCAAGCACTAGCATGATAACTGCACAAAAAATACTCAGGGAAATCCAAAAATGGGGAGATCACCGTATTTTGAGAATAGTTAGGAAGGGCTCCACTCAGGAGCAGAGAGGAGAGCTAAGCCTTGGACGGGTAAGGAGGTTGGACGGGACTGAGCAAGGTGGGCAGGAAGAGGAAAGACGTGGCATTTGTGAAGTACAAGTTGACAGAGGTGCGGAGGTAAGTTTGAACAGGTGTGTTATGGAAAAGGTGAGTTGGACTAGAAAAGAGTTTTCACAAAGAAAACATGGCACCTAAAGGCAACGTGTCATTAGGAACCAGGTAGTTCATTGAAAACCTAAGATTTAGACTTGATTCTATGGGCAATAGAAAGCCACTGAACACTTGTGGGCAGGAGAGTGGCATGGAGAAAGGTATCTTTAAAGATGATTAACATGACGCTAATGACCAAAATAGGTGTCAGGAGGCTCCTGACAGTCCAGCTGGGAGCCTCTGAGGCCTAGGAGAGGGGGGTGGCATGGCAGCGGAGAGAGTAGGAGTGGGTGATCAACCCTGGCAAAGAAGACCTGACAGAACTCCAGGAGCTGCCCACGGTCCTCTCGAGAAACATCTCGTGGATAAAGCCTTTCTCTTTCTCTAAAAATCCCCCCATTCTATTCCTCTACTTTGCTCTTAACAGTCACTCAACTATGCTGTGCTAACATGTTGAGGACAGATTATGACTTAAAATAGGAGCAAGAAAACACAAAATTGCACAGTGATAAGAAATGTTAAGCAGCAGGCACACTACGAGAAGTAACTTCTCATAGAATTCCTTCAAAATCCTTTAAAACCAATAAAACATAGATTTTAATAGTAAGAAACCAAAACAATTGGGTAGGCTTGGGGGCAGTTACACAAGAAACCATTTACTCCAAATTTTTCACCAAGTTGCAGCATTCGGGTTGTGGTTGGTCACTCTGACACCGAGAGAAGACAACTTATCATGGATTGCATATCGTTTTTCTGCTTTCCAAATTACCTCGATTGCTCAGGGTCATTGCACTCTACACAGCTGGGCTCCAGGAATGAGTCATTTAAAGAGGCGCCCCCAAACAGAAGTTTCTGTTCTCGTCCGTTTCTCTAACGTGTGCTCTGTGCTTAGACCGGCTGCTAAACAAATTACAGAAGAAAACAGGAGTATCTAAGCAGTCACGCAAATTTCCACAGGTACAGGCTCTGAAAGACATCAGCCCAGACAAAAGGACCTCAAGCATCTGCCAAGGAGAAGAACCTTGCTTCTAAGAATGTTCTGCAGCCTTCCACGTCTCCTTCCATGACAGGCATCAGCGGTGTGACAATTAGGTGTGGGGGGTGGGCATTTCTGTGGGTTGGCAGCCTATTTTAACTTCCAACTGTGGGAGTGAGCTTCAACTCTGTGCTAAAATTAGGGGAATCCAGCAACTCCTGTGGTTATTTCAATCAGTTCCCACTTATTGAGTAGCAGCAGCACAGTTAAGTAATAACATGGTAACCTTGCCAAGACATAAATGAAACGCTGAGTGTTGCCCAGTTGGCTCTGAAATCGCTTCAATGATCTAAGTGGAGAGCTAGACCAACAAAAGGGCTGCTGTCAGCTCTAAGGGCCGGGGAACTGGGGACATGCAGTGGAATTCCCAGGGCAGCTCCTCTGACGCTCGGGGAAAATTTAAGGGAGTGGGAAGCAGTCAGCCTGGCAATCCCAATTTCCCTAAAGAAATGCCAAGAGTCCCAGTGGTCAGAAAGCCTTGGTTGGACCTCCCCTCTCAGAGAATACACACTGGCTCTGCCAGGGTAGCCCGCTGCCAGAGCCAGGGCATCCAACGAGACCTTGACTGGCGCGTGTGCTCACACCAAAGTAACGAGTGCAGTAATGATCTAGATAAGCAGCTTCTTATGGCCACCCTGTGCAGAACGTGGTTCTGACTGGCCTTCCTTTGAGAGGAGGATTTTCTCTAGCTGAGAGAGAGGCCGTGATGCCAGCTCCCAGTTCAGACCAGGCAGCAGGTAGAGAGAAGATGAAAAGAAGGAGGAGGGCAGGACCAGAAGCTTGAAGAAAGGTTCTATCAAGGATGTTTAGAGCACCAAAGGGCTGATAACCCCTCAACTATCCCCAGTGGGTTGGGGTTAAAGTTGGAGGGAGACTGAAGAGAGAGACCAGAGGAGGCAAAGGTCACTGATATCCACCATCAGATCACCCAAGTTTGTGGATTAAGTAGGACTTTTCATTTCATCCTCGCCACCCTTCCCACTGTGTTGACCATTTTCCTCTGGATGGTTAGGCAGAGCTGAGTTCAAGTCTAGCCCACACTCAAGGGACAGAGCTACACAAGGGCAGGAATACCAGGAGGCAGGACCATGGCAGCCATCACAGAAGTCTGCCCATCACACACCCATTAGCCTTTACCCCATCTGAGAACCAGAGGCACAACAGGAAAGAAGGAGAAAGGAAATCATCCTGTTATGCTTCATGTCCACGGTGGTTGTCAGCCTTGGCTGCACTTCAGAATTATCCAGGGAGCTTCTAGAAAACGTTGATACATGGACAATACCTCAGATATTTTAATTTAATTGGTCACAGGTAAGGCCTAGGTGTCAGAATTTTTAAATCTTCCCATGTGATTCCAATAGGCAGCAGGATTGGCAAACTGATTTTATCTTTCCAGCAAAGGTCAGGTAAGGGAGAAGATTGAAGGTTAGACTTCAGAAAGCATGGGCAGAAACTCTGGGAGTTTCCAGGTGGAAAGCCTCATTAAAGGTCCCCAGACCAGTGCCCCTCGTCCCCTACCTGGGGGTTGACTCACCTCCACACCATCCTGACAAGGAGTGGTGCCTTGGCCTCTGGAAACCCCTTCCTCCTCGATACACCCGCACGGCCAGGCAGCTCACAATGGGACACAGCTGACTGCTTGAAGGTCACCTTACATGGAGCTGATTTCCGTGATCTTTTCTATTCTTATTCCTATGCTTTGAGTTTTAGTAGAAAGGCACAAAGAAAATTCCACATAATGTAAAAAAAAAAAAAACCCGAGCACCAGCCATATTGTTGGATTGAAGGTTTGGGCCTATTATACTTTCAAACAATGAGGAAGCCTGCTCAGGTTGGAGTGGCAGGTTTCAGCAGCACAGAAGCTCATCTGTCCTTTCTCAGGCCCTAGAAATCCACCTGCCCCATGTTCCATCCCCCGTACACCACCACATCTTTCATATTTTAAAAGGACGAGGGGTTAAGAGCTTAATGTGTTACTTTGTCTTTTGTTTTAACTGCCTTCACTGCCTTACCCTGAAATTAGGGCTCTACAGAAAAGTTAGTAGCTTTTGTTTCATTCATTAATTAACTAATGTTTTCATTCAACCAACCTTTATTAAAAGCCTCTTGCGTGCCAGGCAGTGCTGGGTTCCGGGAGATAGAACGATGGGGCGAAGGCAGCCACAGTTCCGCCCTCGTGGGAGCCTTCACTAAATAATCACACAAACATGTCAAATCACAACCATGGTCAGTGGTGTGTGGGAGAGCACATCCTGGGGCCCGACTTGGTGTAGGTGTTAGGGAAGTGAGGCTCAAGTGAAGACGGGAAGGTGAGGGGGAGAGTTAACTATGGGAAGGGTAGGGGCCGGGAGAGGGGTCCAGACAAAGGAAACAGCATGTGCAAAGGTCCTGGGCGGGGAGGAAATACGCATTTGGGAGGAACTGAAAGAAGAGTTGTGTGGCTGAGGCCCAGAGCAAGAGGGAGCCGGTGTGGCTAAGGAGGGGTACAGGCCCTGTTAAAACATATTATCATTATCACAAGAACAATAGAAGGCCATCAAAATGTGTTTACTAGTTGAGGGCAAATGTAAAGACGTCAGAAAGAGCCTCCAAATTAGGTACCTTCCTACCCCCAATTCATACTATTACTCTGAGTTTAGGGTTTGAACATGGAAAGCTCCTCTTAAAAACTGTAAAATGCTTTTTAAATATCCAAAGGCCTCCATCATGTATTCATTCATTTATTCATTCTACAACTATTCCTGAGCACCCACTATGTGCTGGGCACTGCCCTTTGGTCACTGTCCATACAGAGCTTACACGCAGGAGACAAAGACAGACAAGGAGCAACAGCCAAGCTGCCAGGCACCGCCCCTCCCCACACACACACTGCCCGCCCCATCCTCCCAGTGCCTCCCTGCATCCAAGCAGCCTCAAATTGGCATCGTATGAGCGGAGCTGAGACTCACCAAGTCAGACAATAGTGAACTAAACTAAGTCCCTGCTCTTCCCAGGCTGGCAGCGTAATGATGAGCCTAACACAAAACAAATAAATACGTATATATACACCAAGCAGGATGTGAGAAATGCACTGAAAAATAAATCAGGTAACAGGGATGCCAAGTGAGGAAGGGCTTGCTATTTTATAGACAGTGGTTAGAGAAGCTTTCTGATTAAGTGCCATTTGAGCAGACAGCACACTGGGAAGCTGGCTGGAGGAAGAGCATTCCAGGCAGATGGTATGGCAAGTGCAAAGATCCTGAGCAAGAAGCATGTCTTTCCTGTTCCAGGAACGCAGGGAAGTCAGCGTGGCTGGAGGGGACAGCGAGGGGAGATTGCCCCTAAGGAGTCAAGGGTTTTGGTGTTTGCAACAGGGGCAGGAGCCAGCCAGGTCACATAGTGTCTCCAGTAAGGAGTTTGGATTCCATGTTGCAATGGGAAGTCAGCCTCTGTAATAAAGCCTGGCACAAGGTGGTTAAGCGCTGAGAGAAAATAAATCAGGTTAAGGGGATGGAGAGACTGGAAGGCTGGGGAGGCTATTTAAAACAAGTGGTGAGAGAAGTTCTCTCTGAGGAAATGACTTGAGGGCTGAGTCTCGAAGTATCTGAAGGAGCAATCACGCCAATTTCTGGGGGAAGCCAGTTCCAGGCAGAGAAAATAGCACTGAAGTGGGAATAAGCTTGACATATTCCAGAAAGAGCAAGAAGGTCAGAGTGGCTGGTGCACAGCACAGGAGGAAGAATGGGAGGAGACTCAGGGTGGGAAGCAGGCAAGGGCAAGTTCAAGAAGCCTTTGGAAGCCAGAGTAAGGCCTTCTGTTCTAAAAGCACTGGAAGAAGTTTGGAGGATTTTAAGTAGAGAAAGGACCGATGTTTGTTCTAGTGGGATTACTCCGATTGCCGTGTTGAGAAGAGACAACAGCAGGGAAGAAGTGGAGCAGGGAGATGGGATAAGAGGTGGCTGCAGTAGCTATGGCCTAAGATGGCGATGGCCCGAACCGCCACGGCAGCAGTAACTAGATTCTTGGTCTGTTTTGAAAGCAGAACTGGCGGTACTCGCTGGTGAACTGGATACAGAGGTGGGGAAAAAAAGAGAGAAGTCAAGGGTGGCTTCTGTTTTCGTGGTCGTTTGTTGGTTTGTTGAGGGAATCAGATCAAAACTCAGTGGATTTCAAGGGTTGCTCCTGACAAAGAAGAGTGTAGAGCAAGGCCACAGCCTCAGGCAGGGTTAGACCTGGGTGACGGGCTGCAGCCTCTCGATGGCTGAGACTTGGAGGGGCTGGAAGGGGCACCAAGAGACTGGGAACAAGCCAGCAAGGAGAGGAAGGGAAGGCCTTCAGCCCCCTAAGGAGATCAGAGTGAGGGAGGAGCTGTGGGGGAACTTGAGAGTTTTGTTCCCTACATTACGTCTTTAATCATTACACAGTAAAATTGACTCTGTGTGTTTGTGTGCGCGTGTGTGGGGGTGTGCGTGTGTGTGTACAGGTTTATGGATTTTTGCACCTGTATAGATACATATAATCACCACCACCATCAAGATACAGAACAATTCCATTGTCCAAAACTCTCCATCATGAAATCCCTCGGCTCTGTTCTCCATGACTATAGTTTCGTCCTTTTGAAACTGTCATATAAATTGAATCACATAGTATATGATCTTCTGAGACTTGATTCTTTTACTCAGAATGCCTTTCAAATGCCTTTGAGATTCATCCAAATGGTTACTTTGTACTGCTGAGTAAGTATTCCACTGTATGGACACACCACGGCTTGTTTACCCATTCGCCTCCTGAAGGACATCTGGATTATTTCCAGGTATGGGCAATTAGGAAGAGAGCTGCTACAGATATGCGTGTACAGGCTTCTGTGAGAACTTTAGTTTTCATCTCTGTAGGGTAAATACCCAGGAGTGGGACTGCTGGTGGTATGGTAGCGTGTGTTTAACTTTATAAGAATCTCAAACTGTTTTCCAGCGGTGGTTGCATGGTGCGTTCCCACCTGCAATGTGGGAGAGTTTCATTTGCTTGGCCTCTTCACCAGCACAGAAAAAGTATTTCAGTCATTCTAATGGATGTGTAAGCATTATCCAGCTGTGATTTTTAACTTGCATTTCCCTTATAGCTAACAATGTTCAGCATCTGTTTATGTCCTTATTTGCCCTCCTTACAGCCTCTCTGGTGAAGTCTTCAAGACTTCTGCCCACTTTTTAATGGCTTCTTCTCTCCCTGCTGATTTTGAGAGAGCTTCATATTATTCTGGATATAAGTCCTTGTTCAGATACGTAATTTAAAAGTATATTTTCCCAGTGGGTGTACGACTCTTCATTCTGCTAATAGTCTTTCACAGAGAAAAAGTTTTGAATTTTGGTAAATTCCATTTATCACTTTTTTTCTTCTATAAATCATGCTTTTGCTGTGATGTCTAAGAACGCTTTGTATAACCACAAAGATTTTCTTCTAAAAGTTTTACAATTTTACTTATTACATTTGAATCTATGATCCATTTTGAGTTAACTTTTATATAAGGTGTGAGGTTTGGGTCAGGGTTCATGTTTTGCATAGAGATTTTCAATTGTTTTAATACCATTTGTTGAAAATGGTATTGAATTGAATTTGTACCTTTTGTCATTGAACTGAATTGTTTTTGCACCTTTGTCAAAACCATATATTTTGGGGTCTATTTCTGGGCTGTATTCTGTTTTATTGATCTATACGCCTGTCTCTTCGCCAATACCACACTGTCTTGATTACTCTAGCTATTTTATAAGGCTTATTATTGAGTAGTGTGACTCCTCCAACCTTATTCTTCTGTTTCAAAATTGTTTTAACTATTCTAGTTCCTTTGCCTTCCCATATAAATTTTAGAATCAGCTTGTCTATACCTACAAAAAGTCCTGCTAGGATTTTGATTGGAGTTGTGTTAAATCTATCGATCAATTTGAGGCTAACTGACCTCTCTACAACATTGAGTTTTTCAATCCATGAACAGGGTGTCTCTCCATTTTTAGGTCTTTGTTGTTCTCTTTCCTCACCATTTTGTAGTTTTGGGCAAATGGATCCTATGCATGTTTCATTATGTTTACAGCTAAATATCTCACTTTTCAGAGCTATTGTAAATTGTAAGGGTTTTTGAAATTTTGGTTTCTAATTGTACATTACTAGTATATGAAAATCCAATTAATTTTTGTGTGTTTACCTTGTATCTTACAAACTTGTTAAACTCACCTATTGGTACTAGGAATTTTTTGTAAATTCCTTGGAATTGTTTTCATAGACAAATAAGTCACCTGTGAATAGGAACAGTTTTGTTTCTTCTTTTCCAATCTTTATTTCTGCTTCTTGCCTTATTGCACTTGGTAGAATTCCCAGTACAATGCTGAACAGGAGTGACGAGAGTAGCACCATTGCCTTGCTGCCGATCTTAGGAGTAAACCATACAATCTTTCATCATTAAGTATGTTAGTTATATGGTTTTTATAGATGTCATTTATTAGTTTGAGGAAGTCCCTGTGAATTTCTAATTTTCTGAGAGTTTTTATCATGAACGGATGTTGAATTTTGTCACACACTTTTTCTGCAGCAAATGAAATGAACATGTGATTTTGCTTCTTTAGACTGTTAATGTGGCAGATTACACTTAATCATGGTAAAATATTCTTTTTTGCTGGATTTGACTTGCTAATACTTTGTTGAAGAGTTTTTCTATGTCACTGTTCATGAGGGATAGTGATCTGTAGTTTTCTTTTTTTGTATTATCTTTGTGAGATGCAGATTAAAGCAGTGTTTAGAGGGAAATTTGTAGCATTAAATGCTACTTAGAGTATTTAACAATGCTAAAAAACAGGAAAGGATTCAAATCAATAATCTAAACTTCCACCTTAAGAAACTAGAAAAACAACACCAAAATAAACCAAAACAAGCAGAGAAAAAGGAAGTAATAAAAATAAGAGCAGAAATCAATGAAACAATAGGATCTGTTTGGTATTGAGTTAACACTGGCCTCATAAGATGAGTTGGGAAGCGTTCCATCCTCTTCCATTTTCTGGAAGAGATTGCATAGAATTGATCTAATTTCTTCTGCAAATGTTTGAGAGAATTAACTAGAGAAATCCTCTGAGCCTGGAGATTTCTTTTTTTGGAGATTTTAAAGTACAAGTCCAGTTTCTTTAATAGTTATAGAACTATTCGGGTTATCTATTTCATCTTGGTGAGTTTTGGTAGTTTGGGTTTTTCGAGGAAAACGGTACAGTTCTTCTAATTTGTTGAATTTATGTGCATAGAGCTGTTTGTAGTATTCCCTGATGATTTTTTTTTATTGTCTGTGGGATCTGTAGCAGTATCTTCTCTTTCATTCTGGGTATTGGTAATTTGTGTCCTCTATCTCAATCTCTCTCTCTTTCATTCATTTGTTTTTCTCTCACACACACATTTCCTCTTGCTAGAGGCCCATCAATTTTAATGATATTTGCAAAGAATCAACTTTTGGCTTATTTTATTTTCTTCCTTCTTTTCAATTTCACTGATTTCTGCTCTTTATTGCTCCCATTGCTGCCATTAACGAATTCCTTGGGGACTGGGGTGCAAGGGAACAGAGGAAAAAACCAGAAATGATGGGTTTTTGCACTCCTTCTGAGAGTTAGGAGTTTCTTTCCCTGCTCCTTGAACAAGCTTCTCCTGGAGCTCTCCCAGTCTGCTTCCTGGAACCCACTCCTAGTTTTCAGGCTACACTGAGTTCAGGGTGGGGAATATCAGAGGGAAGAAATGGTCAACTCACCTCCAGTTCAGTGGTACTCCAAATTCTGGTCTTCTTCCCCAATTTACCTGCTACTTTTAAATTTTCAGAGTCCATCCTTTCTGTCCAGGTTTTATAGTTGCAGTCAGTCAGAACAACCGGGTTGTGTGTGTTTCTTCCATCTGACCTAGAACTTCCATCCCCCACGTTCTTTGGGTCCGATTCAGAGAAGGGCTTGGGACCTGATATATGGGGCCATCTTATCTTCTACCATCACCACTGTTCCATCTCCATGAGCTTATCTTTCACCACTACTGCCTTCACCACTACCCCATCTCCTTGAGTTCCACAGGGACCATCTGCACTTGAGGTTGAGGCAACTTTACGATTGGCACATCCAGGACTAGACAGATCCCAGACCAGCTAAGAAGTGTCTTCCTTGAGAGATCAGTTCCTACTACATAAGAATTAGTAGTTTGTTCCAAAGGGGATACTTAGTGAATTCCGTGTTGGGGCATCATGTTCAAATGTGGTACAGATTGTCCTGGAGGCCCATGGTTGCTTTCATGAAGTTGTTTTCCAGGCTAGACTGACAATTCATGAGATGACTTGATTTTTCTTATGAACTCACTAAAAGGAAAAGCAAGCTTACCTGTTCTTCAGGCTCATGCACACTCTCTATGGTCTTTTCTGATGCTAGGTGAATTTGTTCCAAATTTCCAGTGCTCTACTGAGAATGCAACCTGAGCCAGGCATCCACATCATCCTCATAAAGTTGAGTACCAATTCTCCTAGTGCAATTAGAGAGAAATGTCCCAGTTGCAATACCTTGCAGGCTTGATGGAGAAGCCTGACAGCAACTGAGAAACCCATCCTTTCCCTGCAGGCCTGTCTGAACCAAAGGCGCCTAGCAATTCAAGGGCTTGTCTTTTTAACATATTTTAAAATTAAAGTCAACATGGAAATAAGGTGGGTGGGTGACTCAAACTGAATGGTCATTGTGTGCCAGGCTGGTTATCTCACTGTTTGTTATACAATAAAAGAGGATCAGATAAACACAGGCATAACCTCTGCCTCCATTGATAATGTAAATCATCCCTTGTATCATTTGTCTTTCCTTCAGACTGGATACAAAAGGCATAGAAATGAACAATTCATGCCTAAACACAGGAGAGCTTGAAAGCTAGTGTATGTCAGATGTTTATTCTGGGTCATCATTAAGGGGTTGAGTGGATTTGCTTATAAACACAGGCTATTCTGTCAGTAGGGAGTAGGAGAGACAGGTGTTTCTTGTAGTGTGGAGTCAGCTCTCTTAAGAACACACTGCAACTTCTCTGCCATGCACAGTAAGTTATAAAGATAATTCTTTTTATAAGATATGAAATGTTGTCTCCTGAGCAGTGAAAAGCATAATGTGTTATAGAAACAATGCTTTTTCTCTCCACTTTGTGCAAATGCCATTTTTCATTAACCACTGAGTGGGAGCTTGCTAGAGATTGAAATGAGAGCAGAGTTGCCCCTCCCGCAAATGGTCAGGCACTTCCTGACACACATTCAGCAAAGACCTCCATGGGGGCCCTGGGAGATCTCCCCAGGCAGCTTCCCCCACAGTGAAGCTTGGAGCACCAAGCCCTTGAAGGATGTCGTGTCTTTTCAGGTTATCCATTTCCACCGCCCTCATTCTCTGCTGAGGCTTTTGTGGGTGGTGCTGGTTGTTTTTCCCACCCAGTCCAAAGGCAGCTAAAGAAAAAGTGCCAAGACAAACAGAACGAGAGCCTTGGGGACTCGGTAATGGGCACAGAGCGTAGAGTGCAGTAATCATTCTTTTGATTTGTGCTCAGATATGTTTTCTATTTGCTTTCACACAGAATGTACATTTTCCCCCTGGATTGCAAATAATCTGAACCAGGGTAAAACCATTACAAAGTGGCCTTCAAACATCATGTCTGTATTGGAATTGAATGACTGATCAGACATTTAAATACGAAAACTGGGAATTCGGGTAAACTGCACTGATATGGTTTTTTAAAACACGCTCAGAGTTGTTTAAATAACCTTTGCTTTCTTGGGTCTTTCTCTCTCTTTTTAAAAAGGTTCTGCATTTTTTTTCTTGTTAATTTTGCTCCCATTTGGTTTGATTTTAATGTTCTTCAATGATTTGGTTGTATCCACGAAGCCAAAAATAAAAAATCACTTATGCATCATTCTAACAAACAGAACAAGGAAAGAAGATGAGATGGAATTCTCAACATCCCCAGCGTCTGGTGATCTCTGCCCTTTCTCCAAGGCCACTTTCTTGGGATAACCGACATCTTCTTATGTTATCATGAGTGTCCCTGGGCTAGCCCCTTTGAAGTCAAAAACAAGCAAAGAAATAAGCACACGTGGAATGACTGCTTCAGCTGGGTGTCCTGCACCCTGACCCCGCAGAGAGGGAAAGGAAAAGCAGAGCTGGGGAAGAGTGAATGGCTCATGCTGCGCTGGGCTAGGCTCTTCTCTGACGGCGACCCTGATGGCAGTCAGGCGAAGGAATCCTGCGACGACAGGCCTCTAAGTCCCAGGTTAATGTCAAGTGCTAGATTTTCTTTTAGTTACTCAAGGATCAAAGGGAAATTATTCAATAAAAAGGAACTTAAAGGGGACTTCTGGGCCGACACAAACCTTAATCAAAAACACTTGTTCAAAGGCAGCTTCCTTGACCTGTTTTTTCATATTGTCTTTCCAGTGCTTGTACACATTTGTGATTAAAGTAAGGATTTTCTCCATCACAACTCCACGTTCCCTTTCCTCTCAGCTGACCAGAATTTCACAAGGGTGACATGACAGTTTGTTGCTAAGGAACTGAAGATATATGTCACAATTCAACATTCTGATGAAGAAAGAGTAAATACTTTTCAGCAGATTGGATGTTAGGCATAAATAAGCAGTGTGCGCATGTGCGTTGTTATAACTGACAACAGGAGGGAGAGCGAAAGCACAAGCGTCTTCCTGTTTGAAATGTCGGTGATTAGCCACCTCCTCTGTGAAAGCTACTCTGTAATAACCCTCAATTGCCTCTTACTTGTAAGAATATCACTCATGCATTTGAACTTTTCACTTCGGCTTGTTTCACTCCTCTCCGTTCAGATCCCTGCTCCTTCACTCTGTCGTGTCAGAGATTTATCACACCATGACCTTAGTCATATTCTGCTTTAAAAGGAGTCAAAAACAAACTTCCCAGAGTCTCTAAAATTCTAGGTGTTCAGCAGGGAAACTGGAACATGAAATTCCTCCCACTTGGAGTACACCCACGTCGATATTTCTTGAAAATCTATTTATCTTAGTCACGACCTATGAACATGAATAGACTATGGCTGATGTTTCCCCACATCCCGCGTGCCTGAGCACTAGGAAAAGTTAGCATTTATACAGTGACAATTTCTAGAGGGAAGGACAAGAATTTGACAGGGTTTTTTAAAATGTTCTTTAAGAAACAGAACATTTTAAACGTGACTTTTTCTTTTGCACGATTAAAAAATATTTCTGGTCTCATTTATTGCTCCTGCTATCGTGTTGCTGATTTAGGTATACATACAATAATACAGAAGTACACACCATGAATTAAAGAGGAGATGCACATATGCAGAAAAGGAAACAGTGATCCTTCGAAAACTGAAGATAGAGCTCAATTACTTTATAGAAAACTACAGGAAAATGTGACGTGAATTTGATTGAAGAGAAGTAAACTTCAGTGGTCAAACCCCTGGGTTCTGGGCCAACATTTTGCTTGAATTCTGTCTATACCCACTGCAGTGGGGGACAGTTTGGAGTAGCGCAATGTTTACTCTGCCTAATTGAGGAGGTTGGACGTTAATGAGTTTGCTGAACACTGCCAAGAAGAATGTTGCATGTGAAAGGGAAACCAAAGGGTAGGTGGAAATGGAAAACTGTCCTGGGAACATGGGAAAGTTCATTTTGGTGGGCTGGGAGAAGTCCAAACAAAATAGGTTTTAGAAAGAGGTGATGTGGTTAAAAGACACCCCAACTACAACAGAACTATAAATGTTGAGTTTGACCTGACCTCACATAAATGATACAGGCATGTTCACAAGCAAACAAATTGACATTATGTCACTTGATTCTGCTCATTATTTATGCTACATGGGCTTGCTTTCTGTGGGCCTTGAAGATTTCTCCCAAACACACCAAAAATTTAAAGTTTACACCCAAATCTGAGAATAAAAAGTGGGAAGTATCTCTAAATCTAAATACCTAATGGAAATGTGTAATTGAAGACAAACCTTGGATTGGTACCAATATAAATTTGGTTTAAGGTGACTAGGGCTATGTATTCTCAAGATGAGAACATTTAGGAGTCTCAACATGTTTTGAATCCCTTCTGTCCAGGACTCTGCCAAGGGGCAGAGGGATCGAAAAAAAGGAGCAAGGAGTAGGCTCTGCCCTTGGGGAGTTAGGACATGACAGAGGCCAGAGTATCAAAGAGGCACATATGACCACACACCCAACGGGTTCTAAGAGTGGCTTTGGCCAAACTTGCTACAGAAACAATGAATAATCAGAGAAGGCCTCTCCAAAAGGGAGATATGTCCTGATAACCAAAGGATATAGAGGTGGGGGAAAGGATGAGGGTGTCCTTAGGCTAGGAAAAAACATAAGGAAAGGCAAGGAGGCTGGAGTAGTCCTGAGATGACTCAGAATATTCTGGTTACCCACTGGTGTGTAGCAAGTTACCTCGAAACTTAGCAATTCAAAGTAAACATTTTATTTTCCTCACAATTTTTGTGTCTCCATAATTCAGGAAGGGCTCAGCTGGGTGGTTTATCTCTGATCTACATGGCATCAGCTGGGACTAGAGGATCCATTTCCAAGATGGTTTCTTCACTCATAAGTTTGGTGCTTGGAGTCTTTGGCCTGCCTGTATCTCTCCCTAGCATCTTCCTCACCCTGGCTTGGGCTTCTCACAAGGACAGTCTCAGAGCAGTAGAACTTCTTACAAGGCAACTTAGGGTTCCAAGAGATTGTTCCCAGGGACACAGCCAGAAGTTGCAAGGCTTTTTATGACTTAACCTTGGAAGACCCAGACATCATTTCCACCACATTCTACTGGTCAAGCAGGTCACAAAGGCCAGTTCTTATTCAAGGGAATGAGAATTAGAGTCCATCTCTCAGGGGGAAAAGTCACAACAAATGTGTGGCCAACTCTAATCTACCATAAGGAGCAATGAACAAAGCAGAGTGATTTAAGTAAATTGTCAATGTCCAAGAGCAGGAGCAACTGTCAGAGAAAGAGGAACAGGATGAGTGTAGAGGGCTTTGAAGGTGAGGTTAAGAGATTTGAATGTTTCGAGAATAACATCTTTTCCCCTGGCATATCCTCTCTTGTGGAACTGCACTCAGCTAGATGAAAGAGAGCACCAGGATTTTCTAAGGTTCCCAGGCACTGGACTAGGTAAGTGAAGGAGACTGAAATTCCCCATCTGAGTGTCTCTAACAGGATACTTTCTGGTCTGGGTATATTTGGTTGTGAAGAACAGAGACTCATTCAAGCCAGTTTAAGAAAAACAAGGACCTATTCAGAAGCACAACAGGCAAGCATAACGGCATTCCAGGACAAGAGGTAGGGGACCTGGGTCACAGGAAGTTTGACAAGTCTGACACTGCAAACCCCAGAGCCAGGGTTACCTCCCCTGTCCCTGATAGCGGCCTGAGGTCTCTCATCTCTGTGTCAGCTTTGATCTCTTGCTCGTCTTCATAGACAAGCTTTCTCTGCTGACTCATCAGAGTACACCTGGCTGAAAATGGCTGCCCCAGGTCCCCAAAGCCTTTGATTCCTGGATGGTCTATATGCCTTTGATTCCAACTGCCCATCATCTGCTTACAGATTGTGTACATTTTAACTTGAATTCTGGAGAGAAGGTGTCCGGTTGGATTAGACCAGTCTATGGATTGGTTCCCCTTGAGTCAAATATCCACTCTTAGTACAATCAAGTTTGGCTGGAGAAGAGGCTTAGATGTTTAATGAAAAATAACATAAAAAGCATCTGGTCTTCCCTCTCCCCCATCAGTGAGACAGCATAGATGGCGAGCAATTCAAGAGAAAAGGTGTAGGATGGCTATGTGACAAGAAAGAAGGACCATGTGGAAAACATGCCAGCCTAGAGCTGGGAGCTGGGAGAAGGACAGAACAGCTTGGTCCCCAAGTCATTCTTCATTCATATTCCAAACCCTTCCCTGAAGGAGTCAGACCCATTTCCTATCGAACTTGTCCTGGCAGCCTTGATATATGAAGCAGTAAAGTAATGGACACTAATGGATAGTATCACAGAAAGTCCTTTCTTATCTGGCTCCCACAGAGGACTTTAATGCTTATAATAGTATTTGGGGGTATTAGCCCTCTCTTCCTATGCTTTTCTCCAGCACACCCAAGTCATAAGGGAAAGATTGATGGCATAACTATAAGCCCTTTAATTTTGTCAATGAAAATTATTAATTAAAAAAGTGAGTAAGAAAACAAATCCCAGTTGGAGAAAAGTATTAATGACACTTCATACTGTCATAGAAAAATGCTAATTGGGATTTTCCTTTCCCCTAATTAGCAGACATAAATCAGGATAAATTTTAAATTGATGAGAGCTCTGTCAACACCAGCAAAAGGTATTGACCTTCTTGTGGTAAAGGTAAGTATGAAGTACATTAAAATCACCATTTTCTCAGTAATCAAGTTTACCTCCATAATAACGTTGGACTATGACACTCCTTCAGAAATTCTCCAAACAACAGCACTGAATGGAATTCTGCTAGGGTAGGAGAATTGTGGCTGGGCGGTCAAAATCAATTTGTTCCTGTGATTGACATGAGGGCCTGCGTGTCAGCCAAGCTCTCTCATACCATCTGTGCTCTGATGATGATCAATAGGTATTTGCAATATGCCCAGGAAATGTGCTGTTTGATTCCTTTTTTTTACATGAGAGAGACAACAAAACCAACTCAACTAGAGCCTTCTAATGTGGCTGTAGAAGCTGGCTGATGAATTATTAGAATATAGAGTTTGCACTGATAAACTTTTGAACTTTCATTGAACTTGTAGATTAAGAATAGGCAGTTTTTCCAAGAGGAAAATTCACCAGACAACCAACAATTTTTCTTTCACGTATTTAAGCAAGATGTTCGAACTGGTAAGGAAATAATAGTAATTTATGTCTTTGATAATTGAGAAGGATTATAGTTCTATACACAGAAAAAGCAACCATCACCCAGGCCCTGTGAGTCACAAAGCCATTAAAGAAGAAGCTTCCAGCTTAAAAGCACATGAAACCTCCGGATTTAGAGTGTGATGTTCTCTAAGAGGGAGCTGAGAGAGGGGAAAAAAATCCCCATCTACTTGCAAAATTAGGGCCCCCTCTCTGCCTTCCTTCCAAACAACCATAATGACACTTTTCAGATTCAGCTTAATCTCCCACACTAAAAGAAACACACACACAAACATGCAGAACCATTTCTCTTTGCACACATAGCTCCCTTGCATATACCACTATGCACACACATAAGAGGCCCACACTGACCCTTAGCGGGAGGCAACACTCCAGATATAAACGATGAAGCTGCCTCTTTGAATCTGCAGAGAATCATCGTTCTCCGAACATCTTTTGTCCTGTAATCTGTAGGAACAGCCAGGAGCAGATTAAAGGTTAAGAGGGAAGATTGCTGACCAGCTAGAAACGTGTTTGGTACATTCAACTCGCTACAAGAAATTACTTTACTGATAAAATAGCATCAGCTGAGATTAGATTCCTGAGAGATGGGAATTACTAATTTTGCTGCTAGGACACTAAACAGCTTGTGTTAAAAATGCACGCTGGCTTGTGGCTCTTTGGCTTGGTTGGTACAATCCACCGAAGACTTCAACTAAACGCTGGCCACTCAACAGTTCAGTTGCCCTTATTAGTGATAAATCCTATCACCTTCCTTCCTAGGTCTCTTCACTATAATGCTTTTGCTTTCCTGGAATTAAATTTGAGTCGATCCTACTGTTACTTTTAGCATCCACCTTGCTAGATGCTCAAAAATGAGAAGGACACGATCTTATCACAAGTTGCTAATAGCTGGTGTTCATAGCATCACAGGTGTTATAATGCAAAGCTGGGAAACAGCCAACAAGAATGAGGGATGCGATCTCAAAGAGAAGTAGAGGGATGGAGCCGGCAGCTTCATTTGGAGGGTCCAAAGTGGCTATTTCAGTTGCAAGGAACAGAAACTTATGCAAGTTTTCTCAAGTCATGAGGTTAGGTATTATTATAAGAACCCAAGACCTGGTACTGGAAAGTCACCAGGAACCTGGGCAGGTCTAGGGACCCATTATTCTCACCATCTCTCACTTTCTCTTATGGCATCTCTACCATGTCTGCGTGTCTGCTCCACCCTCTTGTCTCTACTTCCTTGGCTTACTCCAAGTTTCTGTTTCCTCATAACTGTTGTTTGCACATGACTGCTCATGACCTTGACTCTATCTCTGGGCTCTTAGTTTTAGCAATCACCGCTAACTGCCTTATTCAAATTTCTAAAAAGGAGACAGAGGACCAGCCCTAGTGGCCTAATGGTAAAGTTCAGCACGCTCTGCTTCGGCAGCCTGGGTTCAGATCCCAGGTGCAGACCTACACCACTCCTCTGTCAGTGGCCATGCTGTGGTGGCAGCTCACATACAAAAACAGGAAGATTGGCAGTGGATGTTAGCTCAGGGCAAATCTTCCTCAGCACAAAAAAAAACAAAAAGGAGAGAGAATTTAACTGTGCTACTCACATTTCCTGTGGCCACACTCAGGGTTACTGGCCAGCCACTAGAAGGACTGCTGCTCACCCAACCATGGGCCAATTCTCTGTGGTCAAATGGACCATATCATGGGGTATAAATAAAGCTGTCCCTTCAGAAGAGGCAGTTCAATTATAAAGGGCTTGGCAGGCATTCTGAAGGTTGATCTGCCTGGCCCATGGGATTCCAGGGAGGAGATAACATTTGAGATGATCATAAAATGATCCCTTGTACGGATAGGTAAAGATGGAGTAAAAGTGGAGGTAATTCCATACGCAAAAGACAAAACTGGGAAAGTAGGGAGTATATCTGTGAGTATTTTAGTTTGGCTAGAGCAGTGCTTCTCAAATTTTCTGTGCACGTGAATCACCTGCGGATCTCGTTAAAATGCAGATTCCTATTCAATATGCTTGAGGTGGGGCCTGAGATGTGGCTGAGATGCTGCATCTCTAGCAAGTTCCAAGGTGATGCTGATGTGCTGGCACACACTTTGCATAGTAGGGCTAGAACAAAGAGCCTGTCAAAGCCTCGAATGCCAAGCTAAGAAATTGGCACCTACTCTGCTTTGGCAAGTAATAAGAAGCCCTGGAAGATTGGGGACAGAAGAATGATACAATCAGAATGGTGTTCAAGGACAATTGATCTGGCAATGCTTTGTGGGATAAATCAGAGACCTGGAAGATGAGCTATTCAGCAATTGTAACGACTAGAAAAGAGGTCAAAGGACTTAATCAGGATGACCTCAGTGGAAGGGGAAAGGAAGGGCTGCATGAGATAAGATATACAGCCAATTGAACACGCCCTTGCCAGCGTCCTTCCCCAGTCTTGCCTTAGTTGACAAGAGAAGCCACTTCTGCAGGCATCATCTGGCAAGATCTTTCTATGTCCTTTAGAGGGTGTCTGCTTTTCATTTCAAATCACATCTAAAGATACATCCTCTCTTTTACCTCTAACCCTTAATTTCATTCTCTCTGCCTAACTGCATTTTCTATGGTGTGCAACTTGCTGCATGATTTAACTATATTATAACCATGTAACTATGTTATTTAGCTATTATTTCATTGTGTACCAGTAACCAAATTCGGTAACTCTGTTTGTTCTGCTGGGGAGTTTTGTAGGAAGCATATCTGAAGGGCACTAGGCAATGAAGTAAAGTCTATTACCGCCTTATCACCATCAGGAAAATGATCTGTTTGTTTGCAGTTCACTGAAGTACATGGCTAAAGAAATTGAAAGAGAGCTTCCGGAGGGTCTGTGTAAAGTCCAGACATGGAGATGGATGGATACTCCCAATGCTACGCTTTGGTTCAAGATCCCAAAAAACAGTTATGACAATACACAGTAGGGTTGTTTCCAAATCAAGTAGTATTGATGGGAAAAGGAGATGGGGAGACAAACCCTATATTAGAATCCAGAACCTCAGTTAGTACCCAGCTTACCCAGGCCCTACTATATATTTAAAACCAGGCAAAAGATAAGCTTGAAGTCCCTGAAATTTTCTTAAGGCTAAAGCTTTCATAATATCCTGAGATTATGGATATAAAGGAAGAAATCTGTGCTTACCTACTGGATTATTCGTGCCATTTTGAGGTCAAACTCTGAACGCTGAACTTTGGTTCTCTGGTTGAACATTTGAGGTCCCTGTGCATTAAATAATTTACACAGCAAGCAGGACTTTAACTCCAATCCTTTTCCTCCTAATGGGGTGGAATTTTGTGCACAAGTATAGACTCACAGCTCTAAAACCAAACAGCTGTTGCTGACCAAAAAATAAAACAACAATAACAACAACAATTAGTCCTGTATTTAAAGAAAGAAAGAAAAAGAATTGTCCAGCCCAAAAGACAAGAGCTATTTTGATTGTACAAGAAAGAACATAATCAGAGTCAGGAACACAATGGAGGAAATATTCCCAAAGGAAATCAAGATTAAGATGCACACTTGGGCCTCTTCCTACAAGCGCCAACCTCCCAAGCCCACAGGTCATTTTGCTTGACAATGTCACATCGATTCACATTTCACAATGTGCTCTTAACTTTAGAATCTTAATGTGCTGGCTGGAATTAGCTGTGTCTTTGGAGCAGAGCCTGATCTTGGCCATGTCCTTCTTTGGAGAGACTTCCTGGTTGGCTAGAGGCATCAGCAAGATGCCTTGTCATTCTGGTAAATGAGAACCAAGAAGAAATAAACAATAAATGTGTGTGTATACATGTATATACATGTATATACGTATGTGTATATATACAAACACATATATGCATATATACATGAATTGAACATATGTATTATATACATATAAACATGTGGCATGTCATGTCCTTGCAAAACACTGGGAAACCATGCTTTGAAGAGAACATGGATATTCTGAAAAACTTTCATGTTCCATAATGACTGTAGTAATGATTTCATCATGTTGTACACCTTAAATATATACAATTTTTATTTTAAAAAATAAAATATAAAAACATAGGAAAGGAGGAAATGAGACTTCCTGTGTTCAGTGCAGCCAATGGTAATGGGTCAAACTCTCTGGCCCCGTTATTGGAAGGAAAATGGAGTTCAGGCCACTAGGAAGCTGCAGGGAAGAAAGAGGAAAGGCTTCTGAAGACTGGCATGAACTGTGTGAGTCACTGGGTAGGGGAAGGAAACCGAGATTCTGTGGGCCCACTTCCTTTCCTCAGCCCCACTTTGGGGCTCAGGACTGTGGGCACATTTCTGAGTGTCCTGGTGGTGGCTGGGGTGGGGAGGAGCAGAGCCCAGAGTCAGCCTGCTGTGCTGATCATCTGCTGCCCCGAGGATTTCCTCCAGAGGCAATCCAGAAGGAAATACCCCTAATGCCACCAATCCTTTTCCTTGCTTCCCTCTGTGCCACACCCTTTCCCAGCCTCGCTTCCCCAGAAGTAAGACACACTATCAGCCTAAGTAGCATCCCTTCCCTGAGAGGTCATGGTCTACAGTCTCCGTCTCTCAGGTATGAAGAGGCTGCGGCAGAAGGAAATCCAGCCTCTCCAGTTGCACAGGGCGGCAGGCACTCTCCTCCTGGCCTTATGAGCAGAGTGTCCCTCAGCGTTTGTGACTGACAGGCGGGCCCTGCCTCCTGGGTAACAGGACGGACACTGGGTTCAAGCCTCCTGTGTGAGGCTGGGCCTCACCCGGTACTTTCACACAAGGTCCCATCCTGCCGCTGTCTGCAGTGTCACCCTCCAGGCAGTCATCGTGGAACCTGCTCCTCGGTGGAACACCACCCACAACCACCCATTGCCCCTACAAGGGACAGGAGAGCTGAGGTTTCAGGGCCCAAGTGTAGATGCAAATTGGAGTATTTTTAATGTTCTGAGAATGATAGTGAAAACACCTTAAGGACAAGAGTTGCATTTAATCTGCAAATGTGGATTGAGAAGAACCCCTGAAAGTGACTATAAAAGAATCATAATGATGTTATAAGAACAGGTGTAGTTGAGTGGGGTGGAGTTTAGGGGTGGCATCATGGAGAGCTGTGGGTGTTCGGGAGCCACCCTTACCCGGTAGATGTCTGTGAGTTGATGAAGAGAAGAGCAGTGCACCTGACAGGAGAGCCACATGGAAGAGCCCAAGCAGAGAAGGTCCTTGCGGAGGGAGGAGAGGCGCACCACACAAAAAGCCTTAGCTGGAGATGCTGGACTACTGAGCCCGCCATTTACCCAGAAACCAGCATGGCGCAGGACCTAGCTGGCAAACAGGACAGGTCCTTACCTCTCCAGAGACCCAAAGAAGGTGACCTGCAGAGACCCAACTAGGTAGATGTGGAGGATGCTGTGCACTCGTTTGCTCAACCTCCATTCCAAGCTTCTCCAGGGGACCATCCTATATGACAGACACCTTAGAAAAACTAAATTTCCCGTCCTCCTTTGCAAGTTGGGGTCCAGATGGGATTAGGTTCTGCCAATCAGATGCACCAGCGCCAGACCTCAATTCAGAGCCCAGTTATATGGGGCAAGAGACAAGGTCTTTACTTGGCTGGCCCTGATCTCAGCAGAGGCGAGGGGCTCTGCAGTGGGCAGGTGGGAGCACAGCCTTCCCAGCCATGTCTCCCGAGTAGAGTAATTCTGCCAGCTGGAATTCTTTCTGGAAGCTCTGATGAGAGCCTGCTTGCCTAGCCCTTCAAAGTGTTTGTAGGCCACTCAATACCTGATTATTAATCCCCCCGCGTTTCAACTAGCTAGAGGGATTTTTGTCTTCTGAAGTGGCACAGACAGTGGAGGACCCAGCACGTCTAACACCCAAAGTGGATCATCTTTTTAACACCCTTCTCTAGGTGACAAAATTATTTTCAGTGATAACCATAATAATCAGTAATTATTATTATTCTCATTAGTTCATTAGTTTTAAAATAATCATTTAAGAAGAATAAATGTCTATTTTAAAAATATTATTTGAATTCAGTCAAATACTTGGTGTATGAATGAAAATTTGCACTTACTAAATTTTAAACACAAATTAAAATGCCAAGTAGTCACACAGAAGAACAGAAGTGAATTAACTCAGGTTTTGTTTCTTGGCTTTGCAATCACTGTGCTGTCATCAATTGTCTGTTGTTTAAATGCAGGAATACCTAGGACCACGGGGGCTGCAGACACAAACCATGCCTGAAGCCAGCTCGAGCCATCTCCCACTGTTCTCACTGGGAATGCTCCTAATTACTTTCATGTGGGATATAATATTTACTGAAGGATAAATAATAAAACATGTTAATTTGAAACATATATATACACATATATATGTGTATACACATATATATGAATGTATACAATTAAATTCAACAGCTGCCACAGAGACTGTTTAGAACATGGACCAACAAAAGATTTGGGGGAGGAGTATTTTATCACTGACATTGTTTAGAATTGCCAGCATGGGGATAATAAAAAGCAGACTGACTTACAGTCGATTTTATTATTGGTTTTAAATTCTCAGCAGACATTGCAGACCCACACCGCATGTGCCAGCCAGGAGGACTGCTCCTGCTGCTGGCAGGGGTGTTGCTGCCCCCAAGCCACCTGGGTGGGCGAGCCTGGAAGAGCCGGGTGGGATGGCAGGCCTTAGGGCTCTAGGAGGGACCTGGGGCCTGAAGGGAAGTGCTGAAGGGTGAGCCTGAGACACCAGGGCCTTCACCAGGTGTGCCGATGGCTCAGCCTGAGACCCTCATGACTCCCCCAATTCTCAAACATCGCTGAAGCAGAAAGACCCCCCTCACAGATTGCCTTTTGTGAAGAGGAACCGAGAGCCCGAGCTCTGTTGAAACACTAGTGCCGGGTTCTCAGTAGTGAAGTGACTCACCCACCCGAGTGTGAGGGAAATGTGTGCTTCAGCACAATTAAAAATCACTTCATGTCATGAGCCCTCGAGGGCACACACAAATAGTTGAATCCATAAATGTTAACTCTACCAGTGCCAAAGTCCCACTTCCACCTAAACCCTGCCATTCCTCCATTTGCCGGCAGATGAGCCGTACACCGGTGTGTTCAGGGGACAGGCAGAGCGAAGGCCTCCAGCAGAGGCACCCGCCACCGTGCAAGGCCACCAGCCGGGGGTGTGTCTCACTCCCTCTCCAAATGGCAGCCGCCCTGAAAGACCTCGAAAGTGCTTGGAGGGCAGAGACCGAGGTTCTGTCCAGTGACCCTCACAGTCCCCAGTGATACAAGCCTGATGAAAGGCTCATTTCCTAGTTCTGGGAGAGTCAAGTTTGTCTTTTCTCCTGTAAATGAGGGGCCTTCAACAGACTGTGGGTACAGACCCGCAGAGGAGGGATAAAAACACCAGCTGATTTTAACGCTGGCTCCTGAGACCTCGTGGGAATGGAGGGGAGGCTATCTCCCTGGACCAAAAGGAGAGCAGTTACTCACCACCCCAGGAGGGCACCGTGCCCTGGCAAAAAGGACGCAGATTCGCATTGCCTGATACCCAGGGACCCACAGAAGGCTGTGACCTTTCTCCTCCAGGCCAGACGTCCATCTGCAGATCCTGAAGATGCAGCCACAGCGGCAGGGTCTGTATGCCAGCCTTCTAGCCTGACGCTGCCCAGGAGAGTGCCACCAGCACCCCATCCCGTAGAAGCAGTGAGTGTTGTCCTACCAACAGAACAGGCAGGAGACGCAGGGCCGTTGAGCCACAGGGCTCGTGCCCATGCGTCGGGAGCAGAGCTGCCCTGGCTCGTGCATTCCGAACACAGCATTGGCACCTAAGCTCAGACTGCTGCATTACTGTCAAGCAGTGTCAGCCAGCCTTCTATCTAAGGACCACAGACCTTAATTACTCCGGGGAACAGTCTGGTGGCCAAACAAAGAAAGGCTTGCTACAAAGGCCCCATTGTTGAAAGGGCCTTTGCCTGGACTGCTCCAGGCACCCCTCATTTCAGTCACCAGCCCCGTGCTGGGAAGCAGTACAAGCCTGAGTAACACTCTAACCCGCGGCTGTTGCAGAAGACTGATACTCAGGTCTCGGCTAGCTCAGCTTTCCCGGCTGTGCGATCCAGGATAAGTCACAGATCCTTTCCAAGGCTGCTTTCCTTATGCATAAAATGGAGCTATCCCTGTGAATTTCACCCATGTTTTCCTAGCCCCCAGTGCTGAGGGCCCCAGGGCTGGTGGAGGTGCCCAGCATCCCTGGGTGATATCCCAGCACTGCTGAGTAGTATTGGTACCCTCCCCTGGCAGGCAAAATTTCAACTATGCCCTGCCCCTCCATCTCCCCACATATAATAAACACGCATACAATAAGTGAAAGATCATGTTTGTAGTGGATGTTTTTCCTTTTTCCTATCCAGGATCCAACACTCTCCCTGCATGGGAGAACAGGGCAGAAACCCACCTCCCGCTAGGACACTCCAGGAAGGATGGCCATTCCCTCCTATTCCTCCCTAGCAACAGAGAAGCAGGTAGGCAGGTGATCCATCGGCCCAGCCAGATCTCCCGCCCTAAACTTGGAATCTGGAGGGAAGGCATGAGACAAACATTCAAGGAGTATGGAGGTTCCTCGTGGTGTTGGTGGAGCCAAGAGAGGAGGCACTGAGGCCGTGTCCAGGAGGAGGAGCTTGCAGGGTCTTAGCTGTTTGCGGGGGTGGACCTGGGCCGCACTTTTGCCGCCCCGACCCTGAGTTCCTACTGCTTTTCCGAGCGTGGTTCTCCAGCCTCCTGTCAATTCTGTAAGCTAGTGGATAGACAGCCTTCCAGTACGTTCCTTTTCTACTTAACCAGATTTGGAGCCTGTTGTTTGTAACCAAGAGTCCTGCCTGATACTGTGAAAGATACAGCAAGGGAGGAAGTTACCCAAAACACAATTTAAAAAAAAAATAATAATCTGCCTACACAAATACATTTATCGCGGCATTATTTAAAACTGTGAAAATGGGAGAGAGAGCTCATACCCGACAGCAGTGAAAGGTTAAATAAACTCTGATCCCAGCGAGCAGTTGTCAGCATAGTGGACGTGAAGATGACGCAGTGACAAGGGAAGTGCTCCTGAGATAGACGGGCAAGTGAAAACAGGGTAACAAATTGTTGGTACAAGAGACATGACCCTCCTCCCCTCAGAATATAAGTCCCCAAGGGGCTGGAATTTGTATGGCTTGTTCAGGGTCCTATATCCGGGCGCTGGCAATAGCAGGCACTCAACTAATACTTCTGGAATGAATGAAGGAAGGAACCAATGATTTGCATAGGGGAGGGGTGGGAAAAACCCTCCCGGTGCTACCGGTGACTGTTGTGGGTTAGTCAGAGTTTTAAAAGCTGTTGTTTTCTCTGTTTCTGGCATTTTCCTTCATGTGGTTTTATTCATTTTCCTGAGAAGAAAAACATTTTTTTCTTAGCCAGAACCACTGGTAGGTGACCCAACTTCCCCTAATATTTATGTCCCCTCTTGAGAGGCCTAAGTTGCCACGAAGCAGGGTGATGAGGGCAAAGGAATCTCGCTCCCCTTTGCACGTGGAAATGCTTGGCTGAAGCAATCCATTAGGAACCTGCGGCCGGTAAACACTGGAGGCGGGTCTGTCGGGGGCCAGGGGCCCAGGTCAAGTCAAAGCCTCACCCTCCTCCTGTCCCCTCGGCTGTCATCTCTTCCCCCGCCTCACCCCGGCTTGGTAGCTAGTCCTGCACACGGGGGTCTACACAACAGCAGATTCAACAGCCAGAGGGGGTTCAAAGGGGCCTACCGCCGCATCTGAGTGACATTCAGCTGAGGGCGCCACCAACTTAGCAGGTGGGATCCCGGCCCACCTGGAATGACTAAGCAGGGAAACGGAACAGTCAGCGCTCTGCAGAAGTCAGAGGTTGACTCCAGGCAGCCCCGCACTCTCCCAGAGGAAGGAAAGAGGGTGTTGACCTACCAGGTGAGCTGTGAGGAAATGGAATCTGCTGCAGAGCGCTGGGCAGGGTTGGCTGTGGACACCTGCTAAGACCACCATCTTAAGACCACCACCTGCTTGCACCCACTCTGACAGTCATATTCCTGCTCTCCTTCCATCTCTGTCTCTCTCTCTCTATCTCACACAGACGCACATTTTCTTCCTGGTAACATGATTGAAGCCATGTGAAGGAAAATGCTGGACATAGAGAAAAGAAGACACACAAGAAAGCACACACCCTGTGCAAATTTACTTCCTTTGCGACTTCCTCAGAAATTCTTTTCTGTAGCTGCTACTTCCCCTCCTCCTGTCAGGACATGCTCCATCCTGGTTTGACTCATCCCCAGACCACAAGCCCCAGGCTCCATGGCACACCCTGCAGGCATTTTTTTCCCTGCCGTATAGACATGTTTAGCGGGTTGCCCACAGTGCAGTAACAGCTGGGCAGCAGCCCTGCTCAGAGCTCTGCAGGTCTCTCCTCCGAGCTCCTGAGGCACCGGAAGCAGCTGGCAGTGCCCCTCCTCAGAGTGCTGGGTCCAAGCTGCGTGTGGTCCCTTCTCCAAGCTTCTAGTTGCTAGTCACCCCAGCCTCTGGCCTTTGTTTCCTCAGCCCTTGGGGTGGTAGCTGCTTCCTGGAGCTATTATCTCTGAGATACCTTTCATCCTTTCAGTCTGCTAATGCCAGCTTAATTAATTCCTTGTATTAAATTCTCTCTGTTAAAATAACTATAGTGATCAACTCTTTACCTAACTAATGCTTGTATGATCAAAAGACTTTCCCCAGTGGTATTGGCAGTTTTGGTTTCCTTAGTTAGTTTTACTGTATTCAATTTAAATTAAAATTCATTGAATTTTTTTCCAATTATGCTTTAATTTTATAATCATTAAAAAGAAATAATGGCAGTTCCTGTTTTTCTGGTTGGACCCGTACTGATATAGGCAAAAAGCCAGTGGGAAAAGATGTGTCAGGTGGAACCTGCTAGAGAAGACATGTTTCTAGGTACTTTGATGGAGGGTCCATGTCCTCCTCACCTGGGGTGGGAGAAGAGTGTTTGTCCATCATGTTCAAATGACAATCCTCAAAGAACTGTGTTCAAGACCTAATTGGAAATTACCACCCACTGTCCAAGTTACTGACCATTTCTTCTATTCTGAGAGGTTTTATGTACAGATGAACAGCGGAGGAACATATGACTTTTAAAAAGCCAGGGGTTCTAGAACTCCAGAAGAAAGAAAGTCTTGGCAAGGAAAGAAGACCCAACTGGAGAAGAGAATGCTATAGAACGAATATACAGAAGGAGTTAAGCAACCTAACTGTTCCTAAAGACCAAAGGGAGGCCACCACACTCTAAGTCAGGAGGGGAAGAACTATTAAAATCACAGGTGGTTGTAATAACCACACATCCATTCGGTGCTGAATTTCCAATCCCTATCTCCTTACTTTGGGAGCAATTAGTCTCGGGTGAAAAATTGCACTTGCAGCTAATTGCACCTGCAATTACCTACTTCCGGGTGCAATTAGCCACTTGAACCTAATTCTGAGTGTGCAAGTGTTTAATTTCGTATGTGAGGAGGTGATTCCAGATACAGTTAGTTGTACCCTCAGTCTTTGCACCTGCAACTAATTGTGACTAATAAAACAAGTCCTCCTGCAAGGCAGGTTGAAGGCGCATATGGTGGACCCTATTTGGGGAATCAAGAATTGGATTGGAAGGGCTGATCGAGGTACAAGTGTACTAAAGGGATAAAGGGACAAATCATTAGAAATTGTCATTCTTTGGATCTATGGTCACATTATCCATGCCCTCTTCCTGCAGTCGTGCTCCTCCTGGACTATGGTATATGAAGTCAGCTGATGAAAGCCCTCGCTTGGCAAAGATAACAGAGCAACTCTTCAGCTGACAATGAGAAACGTCCATGAGGCACAGGTCAGAATTGCATTCTAGCCAATTCTCCATTATTTGGGTTAACTCTGATGAGGTTGTTCAAAACACTTAGGTAACAGACATTTACTAAAATCCTACTATGTGCTAAGCCATATAGTGAATCCAGAGATTAATAGACATGGCTCCTGCCTTCAATTTCATGTCAGTTCCACAAATATTTATTGAGTACATACTATCTGCTTGGCATGTCAAAGTCCTCATGAGCTTACTGGGAAAATCCACTTATTCTGCCTTCCTGCAATTATTTATTTATCGAGCCCTCTTGGAATTCACATGCAAAAGGAAAGACAGACATTAAACAACTATTTACACAATTAATGTCTTCAGTACAGGGGCTGTGAGAGGACATGATTGGGACTTGCCCTAGGTTGAGAGCTCAGATTAGGCTTCTCCAAAGAGTTGACTCTTGAGCTGAAATTTAAAAGATGACTAAGAGTTACCTAGGCAAGGGGCAAGGGAGGGAGAGCTCTAGGTAAAGGAAGTGACACTGCAAAGGCTCTGAGGGAAGAAGGAACATGTCAACACTGAGAAACAGAATCAAAGTCAGAGTGGCTGGAGCAGAATATGAGTGAGGTTTATGTGATGAACAAGAGGAGGTTCTTCAAAGCACCAAAAACTGTGCCCCATGAGGGAAGCCATGATGGTCCCCACCAGAACAGAGGACATTGGGCAGCTTCTTAACATTAGCCAACAGGGAATCTTGATGTGACATATATTTTTTGCTTTTCTTCTAATCATCAGTGCCAACTTGGACCCTGAAAGACCCAAAATGGAGATGAGCTAGAGGGAGGATAAAATTTCCAATCAACCCCTCCTTCCCAACTGCACATCCCCAAGCTTAAGCTGAGGTAAGGAACTTTGGTCTGGAGGTGAGACTGAAGTTTTGCATTAGACTAGAATGGACTTGTAATACTTGAAAATAAATCTCATTATCAAAATTGAGGCTTTTCTAATAGCTGGAAGTGATGCGGAAAGCTATGGGACCTGCTTGAGATGTCTCTAAAGGATGGGAGATAGGGACCCACTGGAGCAAATTCAAAGGTTAAATGGAAGAGATATATAGCCTCTTTGTGATTGCACTCCACTGAGGTATAAGAAGCTAGAGAAGGTTCCACAAAGATAAGAAGGACTAGTAGGATTTGGTAGAGAGGAGGGCCCAGGCACCGCAGGAGAAAAATAGGGAGAACACAGGAGATGAAGTCCATTCTCTGTTCAGTAGGAAACTATAAGAAGTTGGGCCTGGCCAGAGTGGATGTGTGAGCAGTAGGGTTAGATGAACATGGGGTAAAGTCATATGGAAGGAAGCCTTGAAGGCCAGGCAATAAGAGTTAGGGGTGTCTAGCATCAAATCTGGCCTCTCCTCCAGACCCTTAGCAAGTAGTAAAATTAGTTAATTTGAGTCTAAAGTGAGGGGTTCATCTAGGCGAGCTCCCTTCCAGGGCTGAAATTATGGCTCCTCCCTCCCTTTCTTCTCGGCATATTGTCTGGTGGGATGGTATGAGGACATTCCTTCTCCATCCTGGGGCCTTCACCAGTACTCCGGCTAAGATGGAACACATGTTATGTGGGTCTTCAAGGACACAGGGAGAGTAGGAGAATCCTACCTTTTCCTCCTTTCTCTCTTGTGGCCAAGACTCGTTTGATGATGCTCCCGATTCAGCCACTCTTCCCTCAGCACCCAGGAAGACTGTTTCCCAGCATCCCTTACAGTTAGACTAGCGTCATGGACCTGGATTCTAGTCAAGCAGCCAGTAGAGCCCTGGCACCTAAAACGTTCAATCCAGCCTTCCACTCATTCTCCCCTCCTGATTCATGAGACTGGAAATAAAGGACTTGGAGATGGTGGAGACACATGATGGCAAGAATCTGCTTCGCTGCTCAGAGAAGAGCTGTCAGACCCGCGTCAGACCATGACATGGCCGGAAAGAAACACATGCTTGGTTAAGCCACTGAGCTGTGGGATTATTCATTAGTGAGTGTGGCCTAGTCTACCTTAACATGGCCCTCCTCCCCTATCCCCAGTGTTCCATACCCTCTTGTTCCCTCCCTCTGCACACTTCCCACAATCCCCTTGGCCTCATTCACTTTCATGCAGCAGAGTATTCACAGCTCGAGAGGTGGGGGAAGAACGTCCACGAAGAAAACACTTAGGCTTTCTCTTCCTCAGCAGACTGATGCATTGCCACTCCATTGCTTTGGCTGGGCCCTCTTCCTGGAATGTTCTTGGAATGAGATGCGTGGGGCCACCTGCCCAACAACTTACCATCACAATACTCTCCTTTGCTGCCTTCAGGGCACTTGTCAACCCATGAAATTATCTTATTTGTTTATCATCTTCCTCCTTCTAAGATGTCATTTCCCGGAGAACAAAGCCTAGGTTTTGTATGTTCTGTTCTTTAGTGCCAGAACGTGCCCACACCTATTCAATAAATGTGTGAAATGAATGAATAAGAGGGTATAGGGATTCACATGTCCTGGTTGTCTAGTCTCGCTTCCGTTACAGAGGAAGAAATAGGGCCCTTTTCCCTAAAAGGAGGAAACAGGAAGGCAGCTGCCGCAGCCCTACCAGGCTAGCTGTTTCTGGAGAGCTGAACTTGGATGTGATTCATTCAAACGAAAACTCCGGGGGAACTGTTTCGGAGGGATCCATAAAACAAATGGCATTTTCACCTGGAGAATTCACCCAACCTGCTAACCAATTTCAAATATAGTTTTTTAATGCGGATTTGACAAATTCGAAATCTCTTACACAAAGCCATTTATCATCTAATGTTGCCTGCCCTGCACCACAGTTTAAGTTATAGCTTTTTAATGGGGTAAAACATTTCTATAAAATCATCAAAATACCTTAAACCAAAACTGCTTATAAGAAATGGATGAGTTTCAAGCATTGATTCAACCCCTGAAAACATCAACCTTGCCATTGGCACCATGGGCACTTCTAATAAAAGCAGCTAAGGAGGTCTAACGAATATCTGATGAACCATTTTGTATGTCTATGGGGTTTCTCCAATTGGAAATAAATCAATGAGCCTTACAAAAATGCATATTTTAGTGGTATATTCATAAACAATAATCTTGTTTTTCTATCATGACTTGAGCATCGTTCTTTTTCTAACACAACTGCAGACAATAATTTATTTTATATATCCATAACCCAGAGCTTAAAGGGGGAGGGCCATGTAGTGCGTATTTGCTTTTTAAGTGTCCTCCTGTGTGGAAGCTGTGTAGATCATAAAGGTAAACTAAAGCACTCACAGTCTAGTAGCAAACACAGGCATGTGAATAGTAACGAGTAAACAACCTAGAAACTTCCATGAATACAATACCAGGAGATGGCCTAGACGAGCGCTGTGGGCTAAATAAATGGAAACAGACGCAGTGACTCAATCTTGCTTTCCAGGCACTGTAGCTGAGCCCATGCTGGCCCTCCTAGCCGGCTCAGCCAGGGGCAGCCAGTCTCACTGGGCTGGACCAAGCCCCGGGAGCAGGAGTGTGTGCGTCCTCCTGCACACCTCCCTGTGACCCTGCCAAAGGGTTCAGCCGGGTTGTCTCACCAGCTTCCTCAGCTGGAAGTGGGTGAGTTGCCTCCCCTCTTGTTGGCATAGGCTCAAACCCTCTGACCCAAAGCTGCCTCTCTATCTCAGCAACTTCCCTTCCAGAGGCCAAATATAACCATCCCTTTCCCGGCTCACAAAAATTCCAGTCAGACGGCAATGCACAGTGACAGCCGGCCAAAGAGTGTCTCACCAGCCCAGCCCACAGCCAAAAATAACAGCCACTTGGTTAGTATAGGCTGGAGATTTTTTTTTCCTGTTGTTTAGACTTTGTTTGGAGTTATTTTTTGTTTTGGTTTTGGATTTTGTTTGTTTTGTTTTTGTCATTTAGAAGTAAACAGAGTAACTGAAGAAGTTGCTACACCAACGTCCCACATTAGGCTCATGGGTTTAGTTCCAGTCACGGTGCGGCCCGATCAGAAAGGTATTCATTGCTTAAACCTCCCCAGTTGCCTACACAAAAGGAGAATCTAGCAAGTGAATCTCTTCCCCTCTTGGTCCAGTAGCGCCTCCCGCACAGCTACGATCATGCTGGGCCCCACCAACTGGTCGTGTTTTTTCCTCCGTCTAGTTGGAGCAACTGGAGTGACTGGAAGAGTTTCACTGTGGGGCTGGGTGGGTTGGTTCCATGGTTATACTCGATGCATGTGGGCAGCAGACAGGCCTTGGTTCCCAAAGCTCTCAGGTCAGTGCCCTCCACAAGCACTAAACCCACTTCGATTATTAATTTATTTCTTTAAAAGTACAGTGTTCAACAACAACCAAGCCCATTTTTGATCTGCTTCCTGACACACAAGGCTCTTGTCAACCAGGGATTTTGCAAGCCAACAGACACACCTTGTTAAACCGTATCTAACCGGTGACGCTAAATTGCAGCTTGCGGAAGAGCGCCAGGCTGGAAAAGCGGATTGTCTTCTCCAGGCCCTGTTTCCAAATGCAACAAGTAATAAACAGGTGTGCAAAACCACAACCTTCAATTGTTAGGACATCTTCGTAATTTTGTTCTTCAAAGGCGGAATGTTTTCTGGCGTCATGTTTCTACCTGAGGAAAAAACACTCCCTCAATTTCTACATGTGCACGCGTATCACACAGACGCACTTCATTTCTTCTCAGATTGTATGCTGTCCCAGGACCAATAAATAATTTATGCATTTAATGCATTTATCAGCTCTCCTGTGTGTGTATGTGTGTATGCGTGTGTGTATATACATCCTATGTGCTAGTGTCAAAGATGTCTTCTATATTAATGGAAAGCAAGCAACCTCTTGGGTGTTTCTCCACCATGATATTAAGCTTGCATTTTATCTATCAAATGAGTGGAAAGTGATAACAGGTCCCTGTTCTTTACAGAAAACTAAGTGCTAGTCTACACCAAAAAAGGAGCTATACTAAGCATTTCACATTGCATATTTTCTGAAATTGCTCCCCTCCCTTATTTTTTTCTAAGGAAAAAACTTTTTTCCTTTGCTCTTTCTTACTCCAGGACCACACAGACTGTAGAGGGAACATGGCTCCTAAGTTTCAACTTGTTCTGTTTAGGTTGCCTTTCCTTTGCCTCTCCCTTGGAATATTTATCCTGCTTGTCATCAAGAACTGCTTCGGAGCACCTCGCAGTGCCAAGCGTGGTACCAGGTGTGTGTGTCTGGCAGGCCTCGCCTCCACTGCTGTCCACAGGCTCCAGCTTGGATGTACCCATGGTCATCATTCATACCCTCATGGCAGGAGCATCTTGGGGTGCTACCGGTGTGACGACAAGCAGCAAGAATGAGCACCAGGCCAGCAGCTGCTATGGGGCAAAGTCACGTGACTGCACCTGGCTCACGCCTGCCTTTCGCCCCAGCTGCCTCTCTCCACCCATCCTCCTCACAAGGGAGGCTTTTGTGTTTCCTTGATGCCGTGAAAGGATCGCCAGAAAGATACATTCTTAGAGGAAGAGATCTCAAAAACATCTAGTTCAAGCTGCTCCTTTTAAAGATACGGAAGTGGATGCTCTGAGGGGTCAAGTTCCTTGGCCCAGCTCATGCAGGTGGTTGTTGGCAGAGTAATGACTAGAATCAAGTAATGGAACCCACTTTCCAATGCTCTTTCTACTCTACAGTGGCTTTCCAACATTTGTTAGCACAATCCACAGTATGAAAGAAATTTTACCATGACCCACAACTACGCATGTATGTAACTAACACAAAAGTCTCAGAAACCAATACTTACCTCTACTATATGTGATACACTTTGGTATTTTCTATCATAGTATATTCACTTTAAAATATTCTGGAGACTGCTTGGCAGCATGCATACTAAAATTGGAACAATACAGAGAAGATTAACACGGCCCCTACACAAGGATAACATGCAAATTTTTCCCATATTTTTTGTACATTTACCAAATGTTCTTTTTCTTTCTGAGGATAATATTTATAGGTATACAGTCGACTAATTTGCATTTTTCCTAATTAGATACATCTACTGAATGTCCAGGAAGGTGGGAGCTGAAGTGGATCCAGAGAAGGGTCCCGCCCAGCTTGATCCTGTCATGCAGCTAATCAGAAAAGGTCTCATTGTCTGATCTGCCCTTAATTCTGAAAGGCAGAATGATATAGTAGAGAGAACACTGGCTCTAGTCCTGGCTCCACTACCTTCCAAGTGGTGTGACTTTGGGTGAGCTTTCTCTGGGTTCCGTTATCTCATCTGCAAGATCAAGCTGTTGCTAATTGACGGAGTTCTGAGAAGTGAACGAAATAATGCAAATGAATGCAATAAAAAGATCTCTACACAAGACTTGTCCTGGAACAGCAATGGGCTTAAATTCTCACATTTCAGAGAAATATGGTGTCTCAAGATGTTTCTGGATTCTCATCAAAACACCTGCATAATGTATCACGAATAAATTTCGTATAATAAAGAAAAAACTATACCCTGGAACTGACTCATTTTTAAATGCTTTTGGAGGTGTTTGGAGAGGAGGGGTTGACCCTAAATCTTGAAGAAGTTCAGCCTCCGTAAAGTAGAAGTCATTGAGACCAAAGATGACTCCACACTCTTGAAAGGGAAAAGTGATGAGTCACAAATTGAAAAACGTGTTCAAGAAAGGATGCTACTCGCCACCCCCCTGAAAACAGGAACGAGACAAGGATGCCCTCTATCACCACTCTTATTCAACAGAGTACTGGAGGTTTTGGCCAGAGCAATTAGGCAAGAAAAAGGAATAAAAGGAATCCAAACAGGGAGGGAAGAAGTGAAACTCTCGCTGTTTTGCAGACGACATGATCTTATATATAGAAAACCCCAAAGAATCCATTGGAAAACTTTTAGAAATAATCAACAACTACAGCAAAGTAGCAGTGTATAAAATCAACTTACATAAATCAGTAGCATTTCTATACTCTAATAACGAACTAACAGAAAAAGAACTCAAGAACACGATACCATTCACAATCGCGACCAAAAGAATAAAATACCTCAGGGTAAATTTAACTAAGGAAGTGAAGGACCTATACAATGAAAACTACAAGGCTTTTCTGAAAGAAATGGATGACGACATAAAGAGATGGAAAGACATTCCATGTACATGCATTGGAAGAATAAACATAGTTAAAATGTCCATACTACCTAAAGCCATCTACAGATTCAACGTAATCCCAATCAGAATCCCAATGACATTCTTTACAGAAATAGAACAAAGAATTCTAAAATTCACAGGGGGCAATAAAAGACCCCGAATTGCTAAAGCAATCGTGAGAAAAAAGGACAAAGCTGGAGGCATCACACTCCCTGACTTCAAAACATACTACAAAGCTACAGGAATCAAAACAGCACGGTACTGGTACAAAAACAGGTGCACAGATCAATGGAACAGAATTGAAAGCCCAGAAATAAAACCACACATCTATGGACAGCTAATCTTTGACAAAGGAGCTGAGGGCCTACAATGGAGAAAAGAAAGCCTTTTCCACAAATGGTGCTGGGAAAACTGGATAGCCACATGTAAAAGAATGAAAATTGACAATTCTTTTTCACTGTTCACAAAAATAAACTCAAAATTGATCAAAGACCTAAAGGTAAGACCTGAAACCATAAGGTTTCTAGAAGAAAATGTAGGCAGTACACTCTTTGACATAAGTATTAAAAGGATATTTTTGGACACCATGTCTTCTCAGACAATGGAAACAATAGAAAGAATAAACAAATGGGACTTCATCAGACTAAAGAGCTTCTTGAAGGCAGAGGAAAACAGGATTGAAACAAAAAAACAACCCACTAACTGGGAAAAAATATTTGCAAGTCATATATCCAACAAAGGGTTAATATCCATAATATATAAAGAATTCACACAACTCAACAACAAAAAATCAAACAACCAGATCAAAAAATGGGCAGGAGACACGAACAGACATTTCTCCAAAGAAGATATATGGAAGGCCAATAGGCACATGAAAAGATGTTCATCATCACTGATCATCAGGGAAATGCAAACCAAAACTACACTAAGATATCACCTTATAGCCATTAGAATGACAAAAATAACCAAAACAAAAAGTAACAAATGTTGGAGAGGTTGTGGAGAAAAAGGAACCCTCATACACTGCTGGTGGAAATGCAAACTGGTGCAGCCACCATGGAAGACAGTATGAAGATTTCTCAGAAAATTAAAAATAGAAATACCACATGACCCAGCCATCCCACTACTGGGCATCTATCCAAAAAGCTTGAAGTCAGCAATTCCAAAAGTCCCATGCACTCCAATGTTCATTGCAGTATTATTTACAATAGCCAAGATGTGGAAGCAACCTAAGTGCCCATCAACTGATGATGGGATAAAGATGATATGGTATATATATACAATGGAATACTACTCGGCCATAAAAAAGGATAAAATGGTCCCATTTGCAACAACATGGATGGACCTTGAGGGAATTATGTTAAGCGAAATAAGCCAGATACAGGGCAATCTCTGTATGACTCCACTCATATAAGGAATTTAAACATGTGGACAAAGAGAACAGATTAGTGGCTACCAGGGGAAAGGAAGGGTGGGGGATGGGCACAAAGGGTGAAAGGGTGCACCTACAACACGACTGACAAACAATAATGTACAACTGAAATTTCACAAGATTGTAAAACATCATTAACTCAATAAAAATTAACTTAAAAAAAAAAAGAAAGGATGCTACTAGTGAGTACGAAGAGGAAGAATTAAATGAAAATAGAAAAATGCCCAGATGCAACAGCCATGGGGAAGGCTGGTGGGACAGGTGAGGCAGCGCAAATGAAAAAAAAGAGTTCCTGACGCACTCAATGCTGCTCCAGCTGCTTTTGAAGAAGGCATCCTCCTACAAGGTGGATGGGCTTGGTTTCAGCATATTCCAGCTTTGGATTTACTAAATCCAGCTAATAAAGATTTAAAAAACAAAGATAAAAATTATTTTTGAAAAGATTCAAAATGAATCTTTTCAAAGTATTGGAATGACCTTGCCAAAAATGACAGTTAGAAGGATCCTTGACAGCTGAGAACATTAGGCACAGCCGGTCAGAAGTTGGTTGTGATGCTATGCTGCGAGATTTTGCGGCTGGGAGGGCGAAAGGCATCATTGGCACTACTAAGGTAGTAAGGGCTGCTTCATTGATGCTGGTGCTGTGTGAAACAGAGCAGAATTTGTCACAAAGATCCTGAAGAGGAGGAGGACCCTGGCATGGACAGAGTGGGTAGAGGTGGATTGGAAGCCGCGTGTTCTAATTCCTAAAATAGTGCATTATCACTATTAATGAACGTTACAGGAAACTCAAAGCTGTGTTTCTCACCAATAACCTCAGAGAAATGACTTGGAAAAAAAAAGACTAAAGGAAAGGTTATGGGTTTCAGTTGACAAAGTACATGATGGTTTAAGGCTATCAGTGGGCATGCCCACAGATAAAATATTTTGTGTTTTTGAATAAAAAGACATTTGTATGTTCCTTTTTTAAAAAAATGCCAGCTATGCTTACAACGTTTATTCCACAACCCATTAAACAGAGCCTTAGAAAATGGTACACCCCCGGTGGGGAAGGGTGAGCCCAGAGCTCAGGCAGTGTTTTCTCTTCTCCCATGGGCTCACCTCCAGCCTGCTCTCAACTCCTCCAAAGCCTACTCCCATGGCATCCTTCATTCCAGAGCTTTCCCAGTGCCCTCTGGAACCTCTGTTCTATGGTGAGCAACCTCCCTTCAACTTTAGCCCGAGGATGGGAGCATTCCTTTCTCTTCCTGTTTCCTTTGGAGCCTGGCTCTCTCACAGGATCGCCCACCCCTCTCCATCCCCCCAGGCTCCAGGGCCTGGAGAGGGAGGATCTTGGGCCTTTTCACCCCTCAGAGACACCGTTACTCTTCTACCTTCATCTAAGTCCCTCCCTCTCTCCCTTAGGCCACCTGGTTGCCCACGGCTACCCCGGGACCTCCCACTGACATCTTGGTGACTGACCATCTTCTTTTCTATTCTAGAGCCTGCCATCAACTCAGGCACTTTAATATCCATGTGGACAACACATCCAACGGACGCACTGGCCCTCACTTGCTTCATTCCTTCTCTCCCCGTTACAGGTCTGACTTTGGAATCACCTAGCATTGTCCCACCTGAGGGGTTCTCAATCTTTGTCCTGCCCTATGATCACAACCTCCTCTCCTGAGACCTTGTTCCCTGAAATCCTCTAAACCTGACTTCCAATCTCCTTGAGTCTTTCCATCCCCCTTTCGTTCCATTTTCCCCATTCTCTCAACTCCCTCGTGGTTTTGCTCCCTTCCTCTTCCAACTTAAGACTCTAGGGCCCAGAACTTCAACCACTCTTTTGACAATACTCTAAACCAATGGTCTATGAATTTATTTCATTACACACATCCAACAAGAAAAATAATTGAGCACATATCTCTGACATTTATTCATTCATCCATTCTCAAATTGCAAAGATTTTGCTACTGGACATTTTCTTCATTTTAAAACATATCACAAAAATAGAAAGGCATAAATGACAAGATTTTAAAAGGCCAATGTAGTAAGCACTTCAGTATTCTCTGCCCATTCCCAGTGGATCATCTTACACAGCCCCTGGAGGTGTGCACACCCCAGTTTGGGAACCATGGCCCAAAGCCCTGTCACTCCCTTTTCCCTCTGTCACATCCACCCTGCAAAACCAACACTGAACCCCTATAGCCATGAGTGTCCTGTTCTCTGCCAGGTGGCTGCATGATGCGGGGGACCTCTCTGGACTTACCTTTCTCCTCAGGGCAATGTCACTGATAGGCTCAAGGGGTAAAGATAAGCCAGTGGGCCAGAAAACTTCCTTCATCTTTGTATTGTCAGCACCCAGCACGATGCCTGGCACCTGCCATGAGTGTTTGTGCGTTGAATTGTGTTTACACACAGCATCTCCACCACTCTGGCTGCGTGGTTATACAGGCACAAAGAGTAGATAGAGAAAATCCCACAGGTCAAGAGGTCCCAGCTGGGTGCATGCTTAGCTCTGAAGCTGTGTGAGGATCACTTTTCCTCGCAGCACCATCTGCCCACTGTGACTCAAACAACAGACGCAATCTTCAGAGGCCAGAGACTCCACAGCCGACCCCAGCTCACGTAGGCCGTGTGTGCCTGAGGCAGCTTATTTAAAGCCCATTTCATACCTTGACTATTCCAGGGGGTTGCTGCAGAGGTGGGAAACAGTCCCCTCTAGATAATCTTCTCTTTACCTAAATGCTTGGAGCAGCATGGGCTCAGGGCTCTGCTGCACCCTCCTTTCCTTCAGACTCCCCCTCACACAAGGTCTCCTTAGCTATCAGAGGGAAGAGGCAGGCAGAAGACTGACAAATCTTAAAGGAGCAGCCTCAGTGGACCCAATATGGAGGAGTGAGATGTGCTTGTGGCCAGACGTTCCTCTCTGCCCCTCCCCTGCCCCTGCTGGCCACCTGGAGATGCATCCCCAGGTAGGCAGGGCCTATAGAAGGACACGTGACAGCTACCGCACTTTCTCAGAGGAGTAAAGGTGATTAGGGCAAAATTCCCTCACCTCCTATCAGTTCGTTCTTCTTCTCTTTCTCCCCTTCTTAGTCCAGTGTTTCATAACCAGTGGTCCATGGACTGACACTCTGCATCAGAGTCACTTAAAAGGCTATTAAAAATGCAGATTCCTGGGCCTTAGACAGATTGAATCAGAAACTCTGAAACTGGAGCCAGGGAATCTGCACTTAAGCATTGTTTTGCCCTTACGTTTGGGAACCACTGAAAAACACTTACTTCTCCTCTGTTCTTCCCAACTATGCATCCTTAATCTTGGCCCCTCTCCATCTTGCCACTGATCCCCCTTGCCCCTCCGCTCCTCAAGCCTTTATAATGAAGCCAATGAGGACTCAAATGGAAGGACCTGGAAGGAGCAAGTTCCCTTGGGCTTTCACCTTTCTGTGCTGACCACAAGCTCCCCCCTTACTATGCTCTTACTTTACTTGATGACATCTCCTCGAGCGGTTCCCAGAGGCCCTGCTCTTGGCCTACTTGCCCAAAATGAATACTGGGCAAGCTGGGGACTGAGTCCACTGAACTCAAACAAAGTTGCCAGGAAGAAACCAAGTAAATCAGGGAGCTGAGACCTGGCCTAATGTTGATCTATTTTTGGCCAAAGTCACCATCTCCTAATAGAACTCTACTAGCAGACCTTCAAAGATGGAAATCATCAATGCTAAACAAGAGTTATAAATGACAAAGATGTTTGCCATCTACTCACCTCCCCAGGATGGGGTGTGGACTGGAGACGACCACGACCAGGGAGCACTCCAAACCCAAAGAAAATTCTCTGATCTGAACTGTTCTTCTGCTCACAGAATTTCCGTGGCACCAGTCCCCATGCAGCTCTGACAAGCGAGCTATTTTCGTATGTGAACAAGTCGAGTCATTGTTATCTCTGCTCTGAATCAAGGATAAAAAGGGGAAGGTGAGAGGGAGAAGGAGGGCGTGCGGAAGAAATGGAGGTGAGATGCAGGACGCAGAAATGCAGGAAGGACATCGCAAACCTGAAGAAAAGGAGCCCGGATGAAGTAAGTAACTGACCAGTCTGTGAATCCAAGGCACCACGGGACTCCTCAGTGACCGCAGTAACAGTCCCTCCCTCTGGGCTCACAGGAATCTGGAGGGACTAAGGATGATGTATGTCAAAGGGCTTCATAAATGGTGAACTATTATCCACACAGGCTGTCACCTCCCCACTGGTGACCAAGGCGCTACTGCCCCTTTCCCACAGCCCCACCCAAAGACTCAGGACGCCACAGGCCAAAAGGACGCTTAACCAGCAAATGCTTTTCCATCAGTAGATGCGTTTCCTCTGTCCTCTCCCCAGATTACCCAGGGACCTCAACAAGGATGCTATTTTAGCAAGAAACTGAAAATGAGAAGAGAATATGTGCTCAGAACAGGCTACCTACCTATGGTGACACACAGCCGCACCGAGGGTCAGTGCTCCACATATGTTTTAGGGTATTTATTCCAATTTGTGTTGAGACCAGCAGAGTCTGAGCCACAGCTTCCTGTGTTCTGCCTCATCAGCAGGAAGGATTTGCTGCCATAGACTCGTTCAGCTCCCTCTGGAGCTTCCCTTCTCCTCGGAGTCTGACTAAGACGAGAGGCTTACCCCACGGCTGAATGCGGAGACTTCCTTCAATTTTCATTTCTGACTCACCCCTTTGAGCTTCCTGAGGCCGGTACTAAGCAGGCCTTGCTCCAAGCCGCGGTTGCCTCCCGGACCTGGCCGCTAGGGGGCGCGAGAGAGCAGCGAGGGCCCAACCTCTCCCCAGCGACAGCTGAGTCCCCGGGCACACCCGCTCCCTCCTCCAGCCCGGGAAGTCTGAGACTGCGAAGCATCTGCCCATTGGCCTAAACGTCTCGCCTTCACTGTCCAGGTCCCTGGGAAACTCTTATTTTCTTCTTTATCAAGTTTGGGTGAAAAACAAAACAATTAATTTTAAAAGCAGCACAGAAGAACCTAAACATTATTTATGTCTCTAATTATCTCATTCTAGTGGGTATTTTAGTCCCTGTCTGGTCAGGACATTAATTATCTTCATAACTACAGCAAAAGTTAAATAATAAGCACCCAAGGCTACAGCACTACTGTAATGTGCAAGCTTAAATGAACTTATAAATTTTATTAATGGATGCTTTATACAACTCCATATATTATAAATCAAACAAGAAACCTATTCCTATCTTTTAAGGGTACGGTGAAAAAGCTTTAACATTATTGAGGATAATTTTTATTAAGTTTAAAACTCCCTTTTTTTTTCAGTAATGAGACTGTTATGAGGATAATTTAATCTGGTTTGTCATGAGGCACCCCGGCTTGTTAAATAAGTTAATAAATGGCTGTGCATTAATCAAAGTGACAAAGCTATGAAGAGCTGGGGATGGGAGACAATTCTGGTGATAGTATTAATTAGTATTTAATTAGAAACTTAGGGCCTATAAATAAAAAAAAAATCATGGTCGAGACATTTATGCAAATTGCTTGGTGCCTGCCGTGGAGTTAGCTTTGCTTTAAAGAAACACGATTTTTTTCGAGCATACTGTACACAGCAGCACTGTGGCCACATCACGTGGCTTCAATGAGCTCTTCTTTTGTTTCCAATTTGTTCCAATTACAGGCCTGTAAATTCAAATCATTCTTTTGACTGTCTTGATTGAAATGTAGAGTTTCCACAATTTCTACTGGGAGTTTTTTGTTTTGTTTTGTTTTGTTTTAATAAAAAGAAATGTTTTGGAGAAATGAAGAGTTTCAGACTCTTTTTCTGCTGTTTTAATTAAGATGTGTGCCACCATTTTCTAAGAACAATTGTGGATTCCGTTCTGTACACAAACAATGCGTCCTTTTTTAGTCCTGATGAGTGGTAACTGGGTTTTGTTACGTGATATTATATCGAAGACAGCATAAACTCAACTGCCATCATTTTTATTATAATCATAGCACTTTTCTCTTTTCTCTCAATCACATGCCCTGATAAATGGGCAATTTTGGATGGCCCCAAAAGATAATAACCATTTGGTTCTGAACGTCACTGGTTTCCTAAGGTACATGTCCTCTTTTTCAGCCTTTATTATTTGTTGCATTTATTCAAGAAAGGTTATCCACAGTAAAACTGCTTTTTCTATTCAACAGTCTATCTCTGTCATGGTTCATTTATGTGTGAGCATGACGGACTGAAACCCGTATTATCCACAGCTGACAAGTGTCAGGCCGACAGTTCAATCAACCCTTCCTTAAGATGATGCCCAGGGCCCCGTGTTTGAAGTAGGACAATAAAGCAGGCAGCACAATCAGGGTCAAACTGATCCACTCCCTGTATATAAAGGGGATTCTGCCTAATAACACAGCGCAATTTTTTTCCCCCTCTCCAAACACATTAGTCCTTAAACATTGACTTGGCCCTTAAGAAAATCTGTGACTGACATGAAAATGCTCAAGTTTTAACGTGGTTGGTTTATCCATAACCTCATGGGGCTGCTGCTTTGTGCAGACTGGTTTTGTCAAAGTCAGAAAAATAATGTATTCAGTGTCTGATCATTTTTAGGGAGTTATTTGAATGGGATTTTAAGTCAGACATCCTGATGTTGACACAGGGATCATTTTCTTGTCCTTTTGTTTTACATTTGTGGAACAGATTATTTGCATCAGCTAATAAAATTAAATCTCTGAAATGCATACAGAACCATGCTCCCTTCAGCAACACTCCTGAATTCCCTCCACTCGCCCTGGAAGCAGAGTTGCTGGGTGTTTCTTTATATTAGGTCTCTCCAGAACACAGACCAGAAGGCAAACATATCTTCAAAATTAGTGCTTCTTCAGCCCGGGCAAGGCTTTGACTCAAACGTATATATGAAAGCAGTTCCCTACAAATCCTAGCAATCAACAGCACGGCCAAAGTCGATAAAATGCTAATCGCCTGCAGACAGCTCGGTGGAGGGCCAACAGTACTGTTGTCTTTGCTCTCCCCTAGGCCGGGAACCACTGCAGACAAGGGAGGGTTGCTCACCCATTTGGAAGGAGCCAGAACACTAAATGCCTTTCATCGGGAGGAAGCCAAAGACCCCCCTGAAAGCATCATAAAACTTTCAAGCCAGAAGGCACCACAGAGAATATGAAATGCCACCTCTGGACTTCATGGATGAGGGAGGCTCAGAGACGTTTGTGACTTCCAGTGTCAAAGAGCTTGTAAGCGGTGTGGAAAGACAAAGTTAACAACAACAGCAAAATCCTCCGTATTTTGCTTCTCTTTGTCTGGCGTTACTGGGCAGGCTCAAGTTAGTGTAGGAGGCAATGATGAAAAGCAGAGTCCAGAAATCAGAGGGTGAGTAATGGTGCCCGGAGCTCCCAAACGTGATTTATGTCGATTCCCTTCTTGGACAATTATGGAAGTTCTAAGTAATGTATTCTCTGTGTGTTGGTTATTCTCCATTTACGCTGCTCCATCCCAGTCCATGCATTTGCTCACATGTGCTGCCCTGCTCTGCCCCTGCAGACCACATCACCCAGGCTCGCCCGGCAGTTAGAGACCAGGAGGAGGCACTGAGGATAGTCAATCAGACGGTGGGGGGAGAGAGGCCAGGGTGTGCCTTCCTTCCTTCCTCCTTCCTGCTCCAACTCCCTGTCTCTGAAGAGGCTGACCCCTCCAGCATTCCTGCCTCCACTGAGCCTGCCTCCAGGGCTCCAGCTGTCCTGAGCCCAGTCTTTCAGTTGCCTCCCCTTTGCCCTGTAGTCCTGGGGGGCTAAGAGCTTCCCACTGTGGCTAGTCTCTGGGTGCCTCCACGTCTCTTGTTTGCTCACGTAACTCTGCCCATACTTGTAGTCTCTTCTTTAAGTTGCCATCAGAGCCATCTCGGGTGAATTCTATTTCCTGCAGGACCCTGATTGACACATTGAATTACTTAGCTTCCTAACGGGTCTTCCTACTTCTGGTCCAGTACTTGTTAACATATTTTGGAATTCCATAGAGAATCTGATGAAAGGTATAAGCTCTGTCCCCAGAAAAAAATTGACTTACACACATATACACAAACTTTTGCATCCAGTTATAGAGTGTTTACAGACTCCCAAAGGCTATCTACAAATCTTCTAGGGGGTCCATAGAACCTCTGATCCGTTCTCTCCACCTCTGTTAAGTGAACCTTCCTAAAGGTTCCTTCCATTTCTTCCATTTGATCATATCCATTTCCTCCTCAAAAACCTCTAGTGGTGTCCTATCAACCACCGTAAAGCATGAAGCCCAGAATCTTCAGCAAAGCATTCCAGGCTGAATGTGACAAGACCCTATTAAGAACAAAGGTCAAGAGGAGGAATTTAATACAGGGAAGTTGTTACAAAGACATTGAAAGAAGTGAAAGGGCACAGGAATGGTTGGGCAATCCAAAGATGAGCACCAGCAGGGAGCCAGTCCCTGGGAGGGGCAAACGGAACAGCCCAGGAGCCAGGGCTGCCAGATGGGGCTAAAATCATAACTGGCACTACCAGGTAGGGGCTGGAGCCTAGAAGATGGCAAAGCCACGCAGCAATGCTGCCTAAAACAGGAAGAAAGGGCGAGGAGGATCCTGACTCCTTTTCTCTTGTTGCTCTCCAGTCTTCCACAGACAACGCTACTCAGAAGCCCGCTGAATGGAAGCCTGCAGGGGCTCGGTACCTTGAGGTTCAGAGCGGAGAAGGCAAGTGATGGATCTGAGATCAAGCAGGTAAATGACTCGCACAAAAGCCTTCTGGGACCTGAACTCACCTGTCCATGCAGCCGTGACGGAACCTGGATTGTCCTTGGAAGGCTCATTCTTCTAATGTCTATTGTGCCTAATTGTGTGCCAGGCACTAGTTCCAGGAGGAAGGCTCAGGAATGCAGCCCAAGAGTTGCGAATAAATATTCAAGACTGAGGTTGATGACTTGCTTAGGCAGAAAAGTAGCCAGGGTAGTGAATACAGTAGCCAGAGCAGGTGACCGCAGAGGCTTCGTCAGGCTGGCAGGGCAGCAGTAACTCAGGTGGGACAAGGCCAGGAGTTTATTACTGGGACAGACAGAGAGAGAAACCTCCATGGATTAATCAGAGACTTCCAGAAATTTGATGGACAGGTTTGGAAGGAACCACACCCCTGGGCCTCTGGCTCTAGTCATAACAGGGCCAGATTTACTAAGAGCACTGGTTTTAAGTTGGAATCTCCTGGGAAGCTTAAAAAAAATAAAGAGACTTCACTAAAAATAAAGTGGTGCAGCCAGACAATGGAATATTATTCAGCGCTAAAGAGAAATGAGCTCTCAAGCCTTGAAAAGACATGGAGGAAACTTAAATGCAGACTACTCAGTCTACATATTGTAGGAGCCCAACTATGTGACATTCTGGAAAAGGCAAAACTACAGAGATGGTAAAAAGAGCAGGGGTTGGGGGGAGGGGATGAAAAGGTGGAGCAGAGTGAAACGACTCTATGCGATACTATAATGGTGGATACGTGTCATTAGAAATTTGTCTAAACCCACAGAATCTGCATCTCCAAGAGTGAACCCTAATGTACACTTTGGACTCAGTGATTGTCATGGGTCTGCGCAGGTTCATCAGTTGTAACAAACGCACCACTCTGGTGGGAGATGCTGATAATGAAGGGAAGACCATGTACGGTGGGGGGAGAGGATGTGTGAGAAACCTATGTATCTTCTGCTGAATATTACCATGAACCAAAAGCTGCTCTAAAAAATAAATACTACGTAAAAAACTACCCAAAAAAATAATAAAATAGAAAGATGCCAGAGTGCCATGTAGTAGAGTACTGGAACCAGTTCCCACCGGCTCACAAGAAACTGAAATTTTCAGAGCAGTTGTTAAACACAGCCATTCTTCAAAACTAGATTATATAAGCTTACAATTAAATGAGTCTTAGTAAACATAAAGGTAGTAAATACTCAAAATTTATCACTTTCTAATTATTTTACTACTATCTGTGCTCTTGAGGTTGGCTACTGCATCTGAAAAGTGGAAACGCTATATGATGCTGTGCTGTTGTGCATTTCTTCTCAACTCCATGTCCAGTGACACCACGTTGATGGCCTATGGGATATTTACACCACAGAAATTAGCAAACACTATAAATCAGGGCTTTACTTTTTGTGTTGATTGCCTAGATCAGGGTCTGAAAACCCCAGCACACAGGGCAAATCTGGCCCACAGTCTGTTTTTATATGACCCGCAAGTTTTTACCTTTTTTTTTTTGGTAAGGAAGATTAGCCCTGAGCTAACATCTCTGCCAATCTTCCTCTATTTTTTGTGTGTAGAATGCCTCCACAGCATGGCTGATGGGTGGAGTAGGTCTGCATGGGGGATCAAAACCAGCGAGCCCAGGCCACTGAAGTGGAGCACACAGAGCTTTGACCATTCGGCCACGGGGCTGGCCCCAAGTTTTTGCATTTTTAAAGGATTGTTAAAAAAAAAAAAAAGAGGAGGAGGAGAAAGAGACCATTTGTGGTCCACAAAGTGTAAAATATTCACTATCTGACTCTTTACTAAACAACTTTGCCAACCCCTAGTCTAGACTTCATAAAGTGATGGGTAAGATGTTAACAATGCAAATTAAACTTAAAAGTGCAGCGTATCTGTAACCATTACATTTTAAATAGCACAGAAAACTGAGGAAACATTCTTCCAGTGTTTGAAAAGTATGACCCCATCAGCAAAGAAGTCTCTTTTCGTTGATGAGCAAGTGAAGTCCCAACACGCATCTTCATTGTTTCACATTCATTTTGTTTGTCAATGTAAACGAGATGTCAACCAACATTCATGTTCAAACTACACTCGCGAGTCAGTGGCTGCATTTGGACAGTCACCAAGCATTCCTTTCCAGTCTGATTCTGTGAAATCACAGTTGAATTGCAGCCATAGGTTAACTACAGACATAAGAGTTCAGCAAAAAAACAGGAAAGCATTATCTGAGAATCAATGGGCTAAAGAGCATTCAGTAATAAAGAGTATTGTATATTTTATTATCATTTGTAAGTTGTAGGCTACACATCCTTTATATCAGTAAAATTTATAATAAATTTATGGGCATCTATACAGGCGTATTTTTTTTCTAGATAGCCAGTTATTAAACTTTTGCCAGCACACCACTGACCCCACCCCCAGAGTCTGACTTAATTGGTCTGGGGAATGGCCTTGGCATTGGGGTTTTTAAAACTTCCCCTGCGTTATTCCAATGCGTAGCCAGTGTTGAGAATCGCTGGCTCAGGGGAGAGATCAAAGTGCAGGGAGCAAAATCCCCTTCAGATTGTGTTCTCTTTGATCAGAAAGTCCACTTGAATCTGACAGAGGAGGCTGGGAGTGAGCGTGACGGGGGGATAGGCTGGGGGTAGGCGAAGGTGGGAGGCTCCTCAGAACTGGACACACCTCACTGGGCTCACTTATTTTTTTTTTTTTTTAGGAAGATTAGCCCTGAGCTAACATCTGCTGCCAATCCTCCTCTTTGTGCTGAGGAAGACTGGCCCTGAGCTAAGATCCATGTCCATCCTCCTCTACTTTATATGTGGGACACCTGCCACAGATGGCTTGCCAAGTGGTGCGTAGGTCCGCACCCGGGATCCAAACCAGTGAACCTCGGGCCACCGAAGAGGAATGTGCAAACTTAACCACTGCACCACCAGGCTGCCCCTGGGCTCACTTTTTTCCAACTTCTCAGAACAAAATTTTCCTGGACCAGTGTTTTCACAGTCTCCTAGACATGCTGTTGTTTCTTGCTCTCCCAAAGTTACTCTTACTATAACTCTACCAAAGGTCCCTTTTCCTCTCCTGTCTCCTGCCTAAATCTTACCCATCCCTCATATTCCAGCTTAGACATCCCCTCTTCTCTCACACCTTCCCAGTTATGACAGACTCGTTTATTTCTCACTCCAGTACCCACTTCCCCTTTGCAAACAAAACCCTCATTTATTAGGGACAGCACTGTGCCCAGCTAAATACTGTTTCTAGGCTTCCCTTGTAGCCAAGTGTGGCCAATGTGACACAGTTTCAGCTAATAAGACCTAAGCTGAAATCTGATGAGGATTTTGGGCAGATCTGTGCCTTCCTGACAGAAGCGTTAGACATAGCTGGTGCAGACCCCTCCCCACTGCTTCTACAGCAGTTGTTTCTAGAGCAGGAGGCAACCAGCTCCATGCAAAGGATGGAGGAAGAGAAACGCAAAGGGAGCTGGGTTTTTGATGCCACCACTGAGCCAAAACACCAATCCCTGACTTCGAGAAAAATAATTCCCTAATTGTTTGATCCCCTCTTGATCGGACATTCTGTGGTTGCAACCAGACAAAATGGCCAGTCCAACAGTTCCACAGAGTGCCCCTCCTATAACTCTATACTCCCACAGATTTGTTCTGCACCTCCCGTAACAGCAATCTCCAATGTGTGAATGGGTCATGTCCCGGATATTTAATTATAAATCAATTGTATGAAACTTGGATGCGCTTTCCCTATAGAAAAATCCAGAATGAAGGTTTGTTGTAGTAGGTCAACTGGAATAATCGAAGTGACTAGAAACAAGATTAAGGCAGAGTTAGGCTCATACAGCTCTGTGAAGAAGTTAGGTCTCTAACAGAGATTTGTAATAGGAAAGATATAGTGAGGAATGATTCTCAAGGATTTGGCTTTTGCCCAGAATTTATTTTTGAGGCAGAAGGAATGCGTGTAGGTACAGCATGAACTCAGTGGGTGCATGTGCTTGGATCAGAACGTAAAGGGCATGGAGTGCGGAAAGGCCACCTCTTAGAAGTGCAAGAGAAAGGAGCTCGTGACAGCTGTACTCTGAGCTTAACGGATCACATCAGCAATAACTATTACATACACGGTGGCATTCTATTTTTGTATCACATTAACGGATGTATTATTGGTAATTGTTCTTAATAGAATCACAGAAATGAGAGATGGAAATGCTATATGGTATGATGGAATGCTGTTCTTTTACCATTGATCATTATAATAAGCCCGCTCAGTCATTACTTACAAACCACGCTACAACTTTGCCAATGAGGCAGACCGAAATGAGAAGATCAACAAAATTGGTTTCCTTGCTAAATGCGACACCCAGGTTTTAAAATATTTTGCTGAAGTTTTAAACTGATTGTCAATTAGTCAATGAGCTATGGCAGACAGTGTATTTCTGGGTAATTAGTGTGTGTCTTAGGCGGGTTATTTGGCATGAGGCTGAGGGCAAAGTAATTTGTATCTCCCAGGAAGTGCAATAATTGCCTCAAGCTGAACTTCTTGGAAAGTGTATTAATTCTATTAGGAAACATTTATGTTGTTTTATACGGCATCCTGTACATTCACGAAGTGTACTCGTAAACCATGAATTATTCATTTCGGGGGCGTTATCACAGGCGCAAGACATCACTGATAACCAGGAAAAAGGGCGGGGTTGTTTGTGCTGTTGGAGAATTCATGCATTGTCGAAAACCACGACGACGCATGTTGGGTTTTGAAATTCATCTTATTAGGCGACCACTGGATCCTAGAGGGTAAAGAGTTAGTCTTCAAAGGGAAGGCCATTTACTGAAAACTAGCTTTTCAGGAAGCCAACAGGCCTTCTAGTCAGAGCTTGCTATGCGGCCCGGGGGAAAAGCCCTGTGAGAGCCGAGAGCCATGGGGATTATAGGCTTGATCTTGGTATGTTTGGACACTTCCTTTCCCAGCCCTGCTCAGGATGTTCAGGGCACGACGAAGACAATCATTCATTCATTCATTCAGCAAATATTTGTGAATGAATGCTCAGACAGTGTACCAGTGATCTATTGTTGTGTAACAGATTACCCCAAAACTCAGCAGCCTAAAACAACACACATTTATTATCTCACAGTTTCTGCGGGTCAGAAGTCACATCCGGCTTAGCTGGGTCCTCAGCTTCACAGCCTCTCACAGGGTGCAGTCAGGGCGTCAGCCCGGAGTCTGCAGCCTCCCCTGAAGGCTCACGTGGGGAAGGATCTGTTTCCAAGCTCAGTTCCAAGCCCTCCGTTTCTCAAGGGCTGTGGACTAAGGGCCTAAATTCCTTGATGGATGTTGACCAGAGGCCACACAGTTCCTTGCTATGTGGGTCTCTCCAATATGGACACTTGCTCCATCAAAGTATGCAAGCCAAGAATGCAAGGCGAAGGTCACAATCTTTTGTACCTTGGTTGCAGTAATGACAGCCCACCACCTTTGCCATATTCTATTGATTCAGTCAAATCACTGGGTTCAGATGACACTGAAGGGGAGGAATTACACAAGGGTGTGAAAACCAGGAGACAGGACCGCTGGGACATGGCGCAGCCTGCCCACCACAGCCAGCCTCTGTCCTCATGGCTTCTCAGTCTATCAGAGCCTCCGGAGGCTGAAAGGGAATAGCAGGAGTTTTAGGCTGGGTGACTAGGGAAGGCGATCTGCACAAGTGACATTTCATTTGAAGACTCGAAATGAAAAAAAGTTAGCTAGGTACAGAGTCGAGGAAGAGCATGATATGTTTGAGGAGCTGAAACAAGGTCTGAATGCACAAGGGGAAGGTGGGACAAGACGAGGTTGGAAAGGTAGGCAGGGCCCAGATGGTGCCGGGCTAGAGTCAGGTGAGAAGCCTAAATTTTATTCTGAGTGCAAGTGGGAAGCCACGGGAGGATTTTAAGTACAGAGTGACACAATCCAATTTACATTTTTCAAAGCTCTCCGTAGCTGCTGCTCAGAGAATGAATTAGAAGTAGAGAGAGCAGTTAGGAGCCTCTGCTAGCAAGAGCCATGAGAGCTGCACAGGAAGGTGGCAGGGAGATGGAGAAATGGGTGCACATCCTTTAGAGCTTAATATCAACTTCCTCAGTGGGAATATGTGCACGGCACTACCAGTTTTCTTCACTCCTTCTCCTCTTCATCCATTTTTTTAAAGGAAATAAAGAGAAAGTTGAAGAAGGGATTGTGTAACCACAGTGGGAAGAGAAAGAGGAGGACAGAACACCACAGTGGAGGATGGAAAGGGCAGCAGTGTGGGAATGGGATGGGAAGAGCACTGGGAAGATGTGGACCCATCTCTGCACTCCCAACGGGATCAGCTTGGTCACGTTGCTGTACTTTTCCATGCTTCCCTTTCCTCTTATATAAAACTGTTTGTCTTTCAGGATTATTGAAAGGATTAAATTAAATAACAACCTCATACATATCCTATACATCATCTGCCTGGCTCATTTGCTTACTTAATCAGATCTCTACTCAACTGTCACTACCTCCCTGAGCCAAAATAGCCAGCCCCACCCCCCCATCTCCTTCCTTCTCCAACCCCTCCCCCCGCTTCAGTTTGCTTCAGAGCACTGACCACTGCCCACTTTGTTCACCCTACATTCTCAGGGCCTAGAAGAGTTCCTGGCGCGCAGTAGGTACTCAGTAACACTTGCTGAGTGCTGCAGAGGAGAGTCACTGAACAAGGGCATTGCTGCACAGGCCGTCTGCAGTGTTTCAAGGTGTGTCACAGTGTAGAGAAATCTGCTTAGGACGTGGAGAGTAACAGCAACCGAAATACTTGTATGGCACTTTACAGTGTACAAACGTCTTGCTCGACCACCGTGTCTTAATCCTCCTAGCCGGTAGCTGAGATAGGTAAGGTCCCCATTTACAGGGGAGGCAAGTGAAGGTGAAGGGACTTAACTAACTTCCCCAAAGTCCAGAAACAACAGACATGGGAAAGCAAGCTAGGGTCCTGCCTTAAGAAGACTTTACTTTCCAATGGGGCAACAGCGTTCTAATAGTGTCTAAGTGTTCCTCCGCCTTGCCAGCAGATGCACTCATCTGCACCCCTGGAATCCTGCAGCTGGTTCTCCAGAGCTGCTCTTGCTCTGCCTGCACACCTCCTTTCCTTGCTGTCAGAGGCAGCGGACATACAGACGCCGAGACCGTACCCAGCAGAATTGCAGGAGGTTAAGCAGCCCATTGTGTGGTTGCGAGTAAACATCTCCACATTCCAGAATTCCTTCTTTCTTTCAGAAGAACTCATCTGTGCCTCCCCGTATTTCTTAATTTGGTTTAATCCTACCACAGACTCCTGGCCTGCGTACTCTTTGGTATTTATGAAAATAAATAAAATCCCTTCACTTTGACTCAGTGCATTCATCAAACAACTCTTGAGCCTCTGCTTGGTGTCAAGCATTGTGCTAGGAGATGAGACTTGTTCACATCTGGAAGGGAAAGTAGACTTCAAGTGGAAATCACTAAGTACTTAATATTGTGGTTGGAGCTGTAATGGAGAAGCTCAGAGTGACACAAGAGCACAAAAGGAAGGACCACCTGTGACCTGGTCTCGGGGGTCCAGGAAGGCTTCCCTGAGGAAGGGTCATTTAAACTGGATAAGAAAGCAGAATAGCCTAGGCACAGAGAACAGGATATAAGAGAGTCCTGAGACCTAAAAGAGCTTCTAGAAACCACCAAAGCAAAATCACAAACAAATTAACAAACAGAATCAGCATGAAGAGGCCTGGTGCCAGATGAAACTGGAGAAGTAGCCAGCCACCAGGAGGAACCTCATCTACTTCTTCCTCTTCCCCAGGATGAGCAAGAACAAGGCCGTGACCTTCGTCTCACTTGACTGAACAGTAGAAACATCATTGGAGCTAACTTGTGCCTAGAAAAATGTGTCATTCTGCCTCAGGCAGCATCCTGAAAAGGTCATGTCTCAGGGAAACATGCAGCTTCTGTCCTCTTTGCAATACAGAACACAAGCCACTTGTGTCCACTCAGCGTCTGTGGATTTGCAAACTCGGCTTAGTGGATGCAATCCGGTGGTGGCTTCTTCCCAGGGACATGCACCTTCTGCTCACAGCAGTGGGCTCTGATGCAATGTGCTTCTGGAAGCCTCCACCCACAGTCGCTCTTCTTCCTCAGTCCCTCTACGTCAGTGGCTCTCAGTGGGGCTGTTGTGGAAGCTGGAGGGGATGTTTTTGGTTGTGTCAATAATTGGGAAGCACCAGCGGCATTTACTGGGCCGGGGCAGAGTCGTATGCATCCTGCAATGTATGAGACAGATGGTCACAACAAAGACCAGTCCAGCGTCCCACGTGAATTTCATGTCCCACCAGGTATGGATGCAGGTGAAAATCTTACTTATAGTTCTCTGAGACTAAAGCCTAAGTATATTCTACATACTAACACAAAATAATTTTTGCATAATTTCGATATACACTGAATTATCCAATAATGAAACTACAGTAGAAATTGGGGAAAGATTTACTTTGTTTTTTCCAAAACTTTCCCAGAGTTAGTCGCCATTTCCAGAATCATATCATGGTATTGGAGTCACCAATAGGACACACTTGAATAAATCTGCCTCTGAAACTGTCACATTCACAATGGTTATACAAATGTCTTATTTCAAAATGCCACTCTAAAGAAAGTGCCATCAATATTCCATTAAATGTTGTCTTCTCTTAAATCCAAATACTTTTGTTCTAAGACAAGGAAAGCATCCAAATACTACCTTGTGAGCCCTCGTTCCTTGCTCCTCAAGGGGTGGGCCACAGACCAGCAGCATCTGCATCCTTGCTGGAAGGAAGGCTCTCAGGCCCTGCCCAGGATCTATTGAATCTGGATCTGCATTTTAATAAGACCCCTAGATGATTCACATGCACATAAAAGTTTGAGAAGCCCTCTTCTAGGTTAGGGAGCATTGAAAAAGTATTCTTTTATTATAATTGACTTTCCTTTTATTTCTCCTCCTTATTAACAATTAGGAGATTACATAATTTTTTAAAATTATATGTAAAAGGTGGATTGTATTATCAATGAATTTCACCTCAAGAAAGTAAAATGAGAACCACAAAATACATTTTTAATGAAAGAAGGCGTTGTATCGGACGGGTTTGAGAATGCTGCTCCAAGATGCCTGGAATTCGGTAACTGGGTGCGATGAACTTCAGAGCGTCTAAACGAGGGTAGGGTGTCAGAGTCACATTTCTCAGAACTTGGCCCTTTATAAACTCTGATGACTCCTAAATCTATATCTCCCTCTCCGTGTCTCACGTTCAGAGCACACTAGCTATAGCTCTGCTTTCTAAATATACGTCCACCAGAGCACAGAGGAAGTGCCCTGCGGTCTTCTCCAGGTCAGGCTGCACTCACTTACTTATTCTACAAGTGTCTTTTGATCTCCTTCTATGTGCCTCGTAATGTCACAGGGCTGCGAGTAATAGGAAAACAAAGCCTGCCTTTGTGGAGCTTACAACAGTCTACGAGGAGAGCTAAGAGACCCCCAAATAGCTGTATATAGATTTAGAAAGTGATAAGTACCCTGAGAGGGGTACAGACAATGTGAGACACGATGAGAGTGTGAAAGAGACACAGATTATTTCCACATAGAAAGAATATGGGAAGGTCGCCAACCGTCAGCTGAGCCTTCTACACTGCCGAGAAACCCGTGGTTTCACCCAGCAGCTCTCCAGTTCCCTGACAAGCTATTTCAGCCTTCTATACTGCCCTCAAACCTGGCTTACCACCCCTGGCCCCCCAACCTCATCAGTTGATCTTGCTTCCTTCTTCTCAAAGCAAAATAAATCACGAGGTGGAACTCCTTATAATTCCCGTCATTTTCTCCCTGCACCCTCTTCGGTCCATCTCTGGTCCACGTCTCCTCCACTCTTCCTGTTACTATGGCAAGGCTATCCCTCCTCCAGGGTAAGCCTAGTCTGCATCCCATCCCTACTCTCTGCCACGTCACAGACATCTCTCTACTACATGGATCATTCTCTCCTCCCCTGCAAGGTCAGCATCACCCTGTCTACTGGATCCTTCATATTAACCTTTAAACACACTTCAGTGTCTCCCAGTATTATTTTTCAACCATCACTCAAGCTACTGTCTTCTTCTCTCCTTCACAAGAAAAGCTCTTTAAAAACAAACTGTGTCTGCACTCTGTATCTCCACCTCCTCAACTCCTACTCATCCTTTGACCCACAGCAACCAGCTTCTGACCTCACCGCCCACAGAAGCCCCTCTTACCTGTATCACCAACCACTTGCTGGATACAAACACCAGCAAACTCTTCTCTGTCTTCATCTCATTTGAACCTTCAGCAGCATTTGACGCTGCCGATCAGTCCCCTGAAACAGCCTCTTCTCCTGGTTTCCCTTCAACCTGGTCATCTTCCCCTGCCTCTCAGACCGCTCCTTCTCAGCCTGCTCTGTGGGTTTCTCATCTCTTAAAAGCTGGTGTACTTTGGTGTTCAGCCCAAGTCCCTCCTCACTCTCAATAAACACTTTCTCTGGACTTGACCATTTCTATCGTTTTTTTTTTTAAAGATTGGCACCTGGGCTAACAACTGTTGCCAATCTTTTTTTTTTTTTCTGCTTTCTCTCCCCAAACCCCCCCTGTATACAGTTGTATACCTTAGTTGCAGGGCCTTCTAGTTGTGGGATGTGGGACGCCACCTCAAGGTGGCCTGACGAGCGGTGCCATGTCCGCGCCCAGGATCTGAACCCTGGGCCACCGCAGTGGAGCACGCGAACTTAACCACTCGGCCACGGAGCCGGCCCCCTATATCTTTTAACGACTCCTAAATCTATAGTTCCAGCCCAGTTCTCCTTCTTGGATAGACTTCTAAACAACTCTGTTTGGATGTCCCAAAAGTATCTCAAACTCAGAATATCCAAAACTAAATTAATTCACTATCTCCTGTCCCACCTGTTCTTTATTCCTTGACCTCTCCGTCATTGAATGGCACTACCATCTACCCATTTTCCCAGGCTATACACTGGGGCATCATCCTTGAGTGCCTCCACATCCCCACACCTATTCGGTCACCCTCCAATCCATGCTTTGCCCTACAGCCAGAATGATCTCACATGTGAATTACTACACCAATCTGCCTGAAACACACTGCTGGCTCCCTCGTTGCCCTCAGGCTCCAGGCACAGTGAACTTCTTCTAGAGCTTCACTTCCTTGTCATTCATCCCACAACCTCAGACCAGCTTGATCTTTCTAAAATATAAACTTACTCAAGTTGCCTTCACCTCCACAGCTTTCAGAAGCACTGTTGGATCCTCCATTACCAATAGAACCAAACCAAACATCTTAATGTATCAGGTTCTGTTAGAAAAAAACACGGAGTATTCAGAATGGTTGGTATATTGTTCAGAACGGCTGAAGCACAAAGCATCCCTCAGAGAGAGGCAAGAGCTGGAGCTATGCAGTGAGCCAGATCATAAAGAGCCTTGAATGCCAAAATAAGAAGTTGAAAGTCATCCCAAGAGCAAGGGAAAACACATCTTTGCAAAATTTTAAAAAGGTGAGGATGTTGTATAGCAGCTTCTTTTGGTGTCCCACATCACCTGACCTCAGCTGTGGTGGGCAGTTCAGTGTGAGAACAGACTCTCCTTGAGAGGGTCCAGCCTGAAGCAGGGTCTACCCCAAGCTTACACTAAGTTCATTTCCACTTTCTGCCTTGGGACTTCTCCAGGAGAAAAACTGTCACAAGATGTATAAAATGTGTATGTGCATGTGCGCACGCGCGCGCGCACACACACACACACACCCAACACCCAACTGAGAGTAGGAAAGAAGAAAGAGGCAAGACTGAGCCAATTGTTCAAGCCTGGGTGACTGAGGAGATGAAGGTGCCATTGGCAGGAACAGAGAGGGCCTCATCGGAGATAGAGGCAGCTTGACAGCAGAAAGTCAATGAACAGAAGAAAGAGGAGGCCGGGAACCAAGTCACATGCGGAGGGTGGAAGTCATTTGGGGAGTTCAACCTGCAGGATAGAAAACTGAGGGAGGACACAAGCACTCTCTTCACACACATAAATGTCTGTCCAGACGTCGAGTCCAGACAAGGGAGTTGAGAGAGGATTAAGAGCAAGGGGCAGAAACCCGCAAGGAGGCAGATTGTAGCTCAGTCCATGAAAGTACTTCCTAACCCTGCACTCCCTGTGAGGACCGAGCATCCTCTCCCCGGGGCGGCACCAACAGGATGTCCAGAAGGTTCTAGATCAGATTCCTAATGCCAGAGGGTGGTGGAATTAAGTAAGATTAGATCTAAGTGCTCCAACCTCCATTTCCCCCCCTCTCATTCCCACCACTCCCAGTCTTCACACTGGTGATGCAGCCTCATCACAGGTTTTGCCTCAGGAGCACCTCTGAGCAAAACAAGGGAAGAGGTGATGCTTGCCCTGGCTGCCCTCCACCACTGCATCCTGGGACCTTCTCCTTCCCACGACTCCCTCCCCACCAGGAGCCCAGCACCGGTTCTGCCTCACTCCCCACGTGGTCTGCCTCCCAGCACTTGCCACACCCCTGGGATCTCTAACTCCTTCAAAATCCATCTGCCCACATCCCCCTGCCCTTGGCTGCTCTGCTCTCTGGGGACAGACACTCTTATAAACTGAGCTGAGCTTTGGACTTCAAGAGAACTGACTCTATTTGTGCACATTAAGACTGGCCAAGGTTCCAGGTACCAAGGCTCAGGTGGGCCTTCGAGCGCCCCCTCAACCACACCATGCACATGTCCACCTCTTCCCCTAGTGCCTCCCTTGGCCTGCGATCTTCATGAATCTCTTTAGACAAGGGTGCCAGGAAAGGGCACATGCTGCCTCTACCTTTGGGGTTAGACAATTTGCCCAACGGTATATCCCTTATTGTCCTTCTCTGGACAAAGGGGTGGGGGACTTTGACTCAAAACATTTGTTCAGGAAAGCCAAACTCACACACACACACACACACACAGAAACCAACTTGTCTTAAACATCAAACTGGCAAATTCATGATCCAATCTTCTGGGGGAAAATTTCTCTGAACAACCTCTAAGCAAAGGGAATTATTTCAGGTCTTTCATTCAATAAATATTTTTTTGAACACCTGCAGTGAACTAGGCCTTACAGGGGACAAAAAGAAATGTCAAATGTATCCCTTGTCCTTAGCATTGCACTGAGAAGAAGAGACACTCACACGTGGGAAGCCAAGTGACAACACAGGCAGCAGGATACGGTGAGGGCCGTACTGGTGGACAAACCCAGGGGTCTTAAACCCTAGTGTACGTAAGATACATACCTCGGGGTATGGAGATGTTAAAAATGCAGATTCCTGGGCTCTACCCAGGAGATGAGAGTCTCTAGGTCTCTGGCGAGTCCCAGAAATCTGCATTTTAAGTAATTCTGATGCAGGTGGTCCACAGGCCACCTTTAACGAACACAGGTCCAGGCAGCAGCTCTCTGTAGATGACCAGAGGGAAAAGAAAGCCCATGGGCAGGCCCGGGAAGGAAGCTATTTTTGGGTTCAGACCTTGAGAAGCTGACACGGAATCCTTTTCATTCTTCCTCTGCACAGTTGAGTGTTTTGAAGGAGAGCCAATACCTTGCCACTATCTGGAGAATGTGCAGTTGGCGCTAGGAATAAAAAGGGACACGAACAGCTGAGTCTAGAGTTTATGAAACCAGTTTATCTGAATCTGATTCCAGGGCAGTTTGATGCTGAAAGGTGGTGTTATGACTCACGAAGCTTTCACATCTATTGTTTTTCTTTTCCTGGGTGGCTTTGCCAAGGACCTCATAGATATCATTATTTTCAGATTACTGTTATTACACACATTCTTCTTGAATAAAACACTACTTCGTTTTTATCTCCGTAGAGTGAGGACCAAGTTTCAGTTGTTTCCTTATCTGTGTATGTAAAACAGTCAGAGCACTGCCCTCCTGGGTTATTCTCTCTAGTTGTGGGTGGGGTAGAGGCAAGAGGAAACACAGGGAGACTTGCCGAGGCCCAGAGGGAGAGAAAGGACTGTGGCAAAGCTCTCCATTCTCCTCGGGCCCTTCCTGGAGAGCTACAGTCTCCTTCTCCACATAGCAGGGTACCTGCTGTGCACCAAGCACCACCCTCAGCCTGGGGGCTCCCATTCCAGAGGAGGCAGACATGACAAATAGATGAACAAACAGATAAACTGGAAAATAACAGTAGTGATAGTGCTATGAGGGTTTTTTTAAAAGCCAATGAGGCAGTAGAGAGAGATTAGACTGGGAGGCCAGGCAGGAGCTGACAGGGAGCAGTGGTAGGGAGATCTGGGGGAAGAACATTCCAGAGGCCCTTTGGACGGAATAAACTCAGCAGATTCAAGGAACAGAAAGGAGGTAAATGTGGCTACAGCCAAAATGAGGTCAGAGCACAAAAGTAACATGGAGAATTTGGAGAGGACCCAGAGGCTCAGTCTCAGATGGGAAGAAAAAGAAGCTAAAGCTTTCGGCTGACTTAAGGGATCCTCGTGACCAAGTGGACAGGGTGGTACCTCATTCCCAGTAGACACTCCAGAAGCTGGGCTTAAACTGCATCAGGAGCAAATAAAGTCTGATATGAAGAAAAGGAGTTTCTGCAATTTAGCAGGAGTGAGTGATTGACAAGTAACACTAGCCAGAAACTGACAGACTGTCAAGCCCGCCCGCTAGCCCTGGGTCATGTCAGCCTGGAATTTCTGGCCCGTTGAGAGCAGTCATTGCTTTCACCCTCAGTGGACTTCACCACAGAGAGTTCAGAATAGGAGAGAAAGAGAGATCCCCAAGCTTTCTGAAAGCCATGCTGTGGTGGGGTTTCGCGTGCTGTGCCGGCATCCGGCTCCATCTGTACCACCACAGCAGCTCCAGTTGTGACTATTTATGAAGTCAGTTGAGGCTTGTTGGTGGGTGGCACTCTAACGAAGGGATTGCAATCCAAATTCAAACTATTTCTGATAGCAAGCGATATTTTATTCAATATGAATGTTTGTTCTGCTGACTCAGGATCCGGCCCTAAAATGGACCTTTCAGAGAGTCGAGTCAAGGGAAGACACCCGCCTGATTTGCTTTGACCCGACACCTGGCTCATCTCAGGCTGGCTGTTCTATATGGGCTTCTGTAATAGAGTGGCCAGATAAACACAGGGTGCCCAATTAAACTTGAATTTCAGAAAAAGAACAAATAATTTTCAGTATAAGTATGTCCCATGCAATGTTTGGGATATACGTAAGCTAAGAGATTTATTCACTCTTTTTCTGAAGCTCAAATTTAACAGGGCATCCTGTATTTTTATTTACCATATCCAACAACCCTCCTCTGTCACAGCACACAGGCACCGAGCTTCCCTTGGGTCTCAGCCAATGTCGAGATCCCCACTGGGCTCAGAGTGGGATTTGCTTCCACTCTGCGCAAGAAAAGTGTAGAAAGCCCTCTGTCTGGGAGCATATACCTGAAAGGCCTCTATAGGGTAGGGCTGGCCTGACACAGGCTGGACTCCAAGATGGCCCTCTGCTGTGTGGCAAAAGGGACCCCAAGTACGGCCCCCTGCTTAGCCTGCCTGCACTTCCTCATGTCAATCCTAAAGATCGAGTGTATTGCAGTTTTTCGGAGGAGCCAATCTGCTCAAAACGTTTCTGAGCCTCCACTCCTAAGCTATGAGCTTAAGCCCTAGGATGTGGATGCCTAGATATGGATGCTCCCAGGAGCCCCTAGATATCAAGGATTCTGTACACAGATGCCCAGGAGCTTCCTCCGGGCTGCCCTGGCTCACCTCGGTCCCACCCTGTACTGATGAGCTCCCTGCGGTTCCAGATTCTGCTGCCTCTTCACTGGACTCACCTTCTCTGGCCTAGTACCATCTTGGTATCCCCACGCCAGGTCTGGGCTGCTTGCCTTGGGCACCAGTGGCTGTGTTCCTGGGCATTACTTCTGGGACTCACTCTGGCCTCTGAAATATGCCACCTCAGCCAGCCCCATTCCCCAGACCCTGCCAGCCTGCTCTGTCCGAAGAACATTAGGACCATTCAGTGTCTATCTAAGCCATCAGTGGGGACCATGAATTCTATACTCTGGTCACATGCTGGTACAGATAATGCTTCTGCCTTGCCCCCCAAAAGTCCCTTAGACAAGTTCAACCCCCATGTGCTAGTAGTTCAGAATGCTGTGACCAGGTATGTTTACCTGATCACCCCTTGGCCTTCGCTAGCCAGACATGATGGCGCGGAAGCCCAGGACGAAGCTTCAGGGACGACAGTGTGCAGGATCCTCTCCTCGCTGTCCCTATCCAGCTCTAAGGGCAGAGGCGTCCCACCTAATGGTCTGCCCTCCTCTCATGACCCTCCCTCTCCAGTTTTGGGGCTCCATCTCTGGTTCTTCTCTCTAAACCCATCATCCATGACAGCATTAGGGATCCTGGGGAAGCTGCACATGGTAGTTAGAGGGATGATAAGAGGTTGTTTTCACCTTATTATCTTGCATAGAGCACGAACCTACCAAGTTTAAGGGGCCTGAGCGTATTCTAGGCAGGCAGCACCTCCTCCCCGACTCAGTTCTCCTGCAGGACCACCAGAACCCGCCTCCTCACTTCGCAGCGCAGACGGGATGATGCTCCTGGGATTATTTTCTCCGGCTGAGGCCGCAGTTCCCCTGATTCGGTCCTTCTATATTATTCTATTGTTTTTTTTGACATACAGGTTTGTCCCAGAGGGGAGTGCTTAAAAAGTGGCGTGGCATCCCTGGATACAGAGAGAAATACAGCTTTAACTTCTGTTGGCCTCTCTCCTGCCAGACTCCTCCCAATTATTCTGCAGGCTTCTTTGCCCTGAGGGCAGTCTGCAGCTCCAGGGGACTGGAATTGGCTTAAAAAAATTCCTCCCTCTCTGTGCCCCATGTGAGGGGGCATTGTGTACTCTCTAAATAATAAAACTGGCTTTGTGTGACCTAACTGGACAGGGCCCTCTGAGAGATTTTTCAGTGGCAGAGAGAGCAGTCAGCTGCACCCTAGGAAACCAAGAAGTTTCCAGACCCAGGAGAAAAGTCTAAGACAGCAAGATTTTTTTTTCCTTAAATTGTATTGTGAACTAATTCCTCTTTCCCACTGGTGTTTAGGGTAATTAGGTAACAGTGTAGCAGAAGAATCGAAACTTATATTTTGGATCTAAATAATAGCATTTAATCAGGTGTTCCCCACCCCACCCATCACTAACAAAATAACAAACAACCAAACCATCCTAGAGCCCTTATTATATGCCAGGCATTGTCATCGATCTAGGTCATTATTTATTACATTTATTGATTTCTTACTTGAGACCCAACACCAGCTAGAGCCGAAAGGGTTAGAAAGATTAGAGGTCATAGGGCTTGGCCTCCAGCTCCCAACAACCCCTTCAGAAGAGAACAGTGACCAGAACCACCTCCACTGTGCCAGATGGAGAGATTCTCCTGGATTATTTGGGTGGGCCAAATGTAATCTCAAAGGCCCTTATAAGAGATAGGTAGGAAGGTCAGAGTCAGAGCAACAGAGATGTGATGAAGGAAACAGAGGTTGGAGTGATGTGGGGCCATGAGCCAAGGAATGCAGGCAGCCTCTAGAAGCTGGAAAAGGAAGGAAATGGATTCCCTCTGGAACCTCCTGAAGACACCGGCCTTTCCAACCCATTAGACTTCTGACCTCCAGATTGTAAGGTAATAAGTATGTGTTGTTTCAAGGCACTAAGTTTGTGGTAGTTTGTTGCAGCACCAATAGAAAACCAACACAATGTGCTTATTCATACCTGCTCCAACTGTATTCCACAGCAGACTTGAGCTGGCCAGAGAAGGTTACTCCAAAGTGGTAGAGCCAGGCAGGGCTGCCATATCGCCTGACTGGCCCCAGGAGTTCTGCAAAGCAGGGACCCCAGAGCAAGCTTCAAACCAAGTCAATGTGTCCTTAAAGTCTATGTCGTTTCCTCCTTGCTGATCCGCTCCCTAAAGACAAAATGTAGGGGCAAAATGAGTGAAATACCAGAAGAAATATTCCATAATAACATCACATACTTAATGAATGAGTGAGGAGTTCAGGAAATGAGTGAGTTCCAAGAAAACGTTACTGGCGCATACTGCAGATCAGAGAGTGGAGATCAGTGGAGAAGGCACAGCTCCACCTAGGCCCTACAGCATGGGTCGATTTCAGGTAGCACTGGAGGCAGACAGAAGGCCTTGCAGGTGGGGGAATGGCCCGATATAAGAAATGCCCCTGGGAACAGAAAGAATAAACCAATCTCCTCACCCTTTATCTCCACTCCTAACCTCACCCCATCTTCTGCCTATGGATTCCATTAAATTTTTCAACCAAAGTCTTGTCAAAGGCTTGGACAATATCCTGTGGTCTCCCTCACCTTACAGATGGCAAGTCTTGACCCAAAGAGGTATAATTTATCTTTCTGGCCCACAGTTACCCAGCAGATCAAGTCTCCCAGTCCAGTGCTCCCCAGCAATGAGGAACAAAGTATTTTTGGTTCTTCAAAGTCAACAAGCACACTCTGCATATGTGTGAGTGGCCAGTTCAATTCAGCATGTCCAAATGAGTAAAATTTGGATTAGAATTCCAGAGCTTGACCTAGGCAGCACAATATTTTAAATACAAGGACAGTGTTTTCAGAGATACACTTTTAAGCCACCCTTAATTTATAATAAGTAACTTGTAAAAGAACAAACATATAATAACAATGACCTTGGAGCAGGAGACCCAACCTCTTAGTCCTGATTTGTATTGTCACCTGCAACAGGACATTGAGTAAACTCGGTTACATCTTACGTGAAATGAGAACTTGGTCTTAAAAGTCTCTTAATGATTTAAGACGCTTTGGGCCATAAGCAACAGAAATCCTGATTCAAACTGGCTTAAACATTAAGGAAATGAATTATTCTGCAAAACAGAAAGTTGAGCGGCAAGGCAGCTTAGGGGCTGTATTAGTCAAGGTTCTCCAGAGAAACAGAACCAACAGGATATATTTATATATCTTAAGTGATTTATTATGAGTGATTTGTTCACATTATTATGGAGGCTGAGAAGTCCCGTGATCTGATGTCTGCAAACTGGAGGCTCAGAAAAGCCAGTGGTATGGTTCCAGTCCAAACCCAAAGGCCTGAGAACCTGGGAACCAATGGTGTCAGTCCCGGTCCAAGTCTGAAGGCCCAAGAGCCAGGAGGACCAATGCCTGAGGGCAGGAGAAGATGGTTGTCCCAGCTCAAGCAAGAGAACAAATTTGCCCCTCCTCCACTTTTTATTCTACTCAGGCCCTTGACAGATTGGATGAGGCCCACCCACATTGGAGAAGGCCATCTGCTTTACTGTCTACAGATTCAAATGCTAATGTCTTCTGGGAACACCCCCACAGACGCACTCGGAAATAATGTTTTACCAGTTATCTGGGCATTCCTTAGCCCAGGCAAGTTGACACATAAAATTAATCATTACAGGGATTGATCCAGTGGTTCAATGAGGTCATGAAGGACCTGGGTTCTTTCTATCATTTTCTCTATTCTAGCCATCCTGAGTATCAACTTCATCCTTATGCTAGTAGTAAGATGACTGCTGGTATTCTAGACATCACAGTCAGACACAAAGCCTCCAGAGGAAAAGGAGAGAGAATTCCCCAGAAGACTTCCCCTCACACAGCACTGGCCATCCTTCGGTCACATGTGCCCATTTCTGAATCAATCATTGAAAAGGAGATCTCTGGAGAGAGGTGGTTTCATCCTCTCCTGAGGGGACAGGAAAGGAAGGACAACTGAACAAAATCGTGATTCTGTGTGGAAGGAAAATGGGAGAAATTGTCGCTGGATAGGAGATTTACAGTGGTCTCTGTTCTCTCGAAGGAGGTCCTTTCCAGCTCTAAAAATCTATAAATTAAAAAGTCACTGATTGCCTTATATGGTTTAAACCCAGACTAATAATCTATGTGCCTACCCAGAACCAAAGACTGTGACATGCACCAGAGATACAGCACTGAACAAGAGTCATGAAACTCTCTTGGAGCATCTACTCTAGGAGATCTTGACCACACCACAACTAAGTTGGTCAATCCCATTGCTTCAGCCCTTCTGACATCTGCTCCCCAGCAGTGGTTCTGGAGGAGACCTGGTAGTTTAGGTTGTGTAGATGAAAGAGAGAAAACGGTTGCTATTAATTTAGGCAAGATCCATGAAAATTGTCCAACCAACATCTTGGTTTTCTACCCTTAACACAATTCAAAAAAATCTGGTGGTGTTACACAGTGAAGGGTTGGGGCGGAGGATGGAGGTGTTACATTTTCTTTTTTTTAAAAAAATTCAAATTGGCTATTAGAGTTACTGACCTAACATTGACCACTGGCAGATTGTCTGTTTAAACTCATTTCCAGATTACTTGAATGAAGAGTAGCATTTTTCCCCTTGTGTAGACCAGGCCCCTCAAGTTATTTCCTACAGCTCCAATGACTATTGTAAGGAAAGGAGAAAATAGACGTATAGATGTTTGATGGGAAATTTTACACTTCTCATTCGTCTTTTTTTGAGGGGCTCAGTGTGTTTGCTCAGTTCCAATTACTATGTCTTTCTTCTCTGGCTGGATTAGTAACTATTCAATTCAACCAAAGCATAAAACAGTATCACTAAAATGATTGTTCTTCTCCCAGCAGGATACTTAGGTTTTGACTGAGTAACCAAACTCTGTAAGAAATTTCATCAAGATATTTATTACACCAAAGAATGGGGATAGGCGGCATGTTTAGTTATAGAATATATTGTAACCAGCTAGAAGAAATAGGCAAAAACAAAATACTCTTCCTTAAACATGAAAGCTACACATATGTGGTAATAAATTTATGTACCCCATCTCACAAAAGTCTCACCAGATGACCATTAGAATAAGAAGCATGTTAAGTAATAGGAATATTTGAATGAATAAATGAATGAAAGAATTAAGCATTTTTCCAGTTCTAATTTTTCTACCAAAATATTGCTGGTGTTCGTTGAATTACAGGGGAGGCATTCTGTTCTTGTTATAAGGCTTGAATTCACCGTATAAAAGTGGACCTGCACAGCACATGTAGGTGAATTCCGTAAGACCTGCAATAATAACTGAACCTCTCTCTCCCCGTCAAACCTCTAAGCAGACCTACTCACAGGTCTTATATGAGGTTCGTTTCCACCCTTGGTGGAGCTGCTAAGAAGCAGTAGAATGGCCCAAACAAGGAGAAATAAGAGAGAAGAACCAGGAGAAAAATAAAGGCCCAGAATCATCTACAAGCTGAATAATTAGTACTTGAAAAGTGGTGGGCCTAACAGCAACCAAATGAGAAAACAGGTGGGATTTGTCAATTTTCTTTCAGACTCTCATTTCAGGTCCTGGGTTTATCCCGCCTCACAGGCCATCTCAGTGAAGGAAAAAAAAAAAAAACCATTAATTTGGTGGAGATTTCTTATTTGATGTCTTCAAGATACCATATAGCATTGATTGTTTTATGCTATCTTTCACTTTCCTGCTTGAGGTTTTTCCTTGGGTGGAAGGCATCCTGAAAGCCTTTTGCTTTTCATTCTCCCAGGATCTATGCTCTGACTCCTGATGCATTAGTCACAGTTCCAAGCGGGGACAGGTCAAATAACTTTACAATCAAAACCCAAACCTAAACAGATGGCTCCTTTATCCCAAGAAAACGCAAGGACTTGTAGGTCTCCTATGGTAATAGGATTTGGCCTGAACGTTAAGGGATCTCAGAGTCAGCGAGCTGGAGTTCAGGCCTGGGAGCCAGGCATCAGGGGCTCTCTGTTCAATTTCAAGTCCAAGCCAATTGACTGTGTGATCTTCCAGTGTAGTGCTGACTCCAGGATGTGCTAAAAGGATAAATGCCTGAGAAAATCATAGGCAGGCTGGCCACATTCTCCCAGAGTGGCCTTTGACTACCACGTGCATCAATTCACCTGAGGACTTAGTAAAAACACAGATTCCTGGACCTCATCCCTGACACTTTGAATCAGCCCTGGAATCTGCTTTTTCCATAGGCTTACCAGGTCATTTTCATGCTCACTGAAATAATGAGGACTATTTCTAGACTCTTGGTACTCAAAGGTGGTCCTGAGACCAGCAGCATCAGCATCACCTGGGAGCTTGTCAGAAACCCAGAATCTCGGACCTACTGAATCGGAACCTGCATTTTAACAAGACCCCCAGATAATTCCCTAAAATTTGAGAAACATTTTACTAGGATAGTTTTGTCTTTTAATCTGGTTCTCATCAGCTGGGAAGAGAGAGAATACAGCAACACAAACGGGGCTTCCTCTCCATCCTGAACTACATATTAGAATCACTAAGGAGCTTTTTAACAATACTGACCTCGCGGCCCTACCATCAACCAACTTAATCCAGCTTTCTGGAAGTGGGGCCTGGGCATCTGTATTTTTAAGAGCTCCACAGCCAATTCCACTGCGCAGCCAGAAGGGAGAACCACTGTTCTACTGGAGGAAAATTCAGAGCCAAAGCTTAAAGCCCTAAATACAGAGCATCAAGCTGAGCCTCACTCCCCTCGAGAGCAATCAGGCACTTGCCTAGTAACAAAGGATTCCTAAAATATTTGCCTTTTTCTAAGAAGAGGCAGCTTTGGCCTTTTGAATGGCTACTCATTGTCCACGCCTCATAAAGATATGCTGGGCCTCCACTGCCCGGGCGCTCCCCTTGCCTTTGTTAGTCAAGGCTGGGCTCTGGGCATCTTCATGATGGGAACCGGCTCCTTCCGAGGCGGCATTCCTCTGCTTTCTCTGCCCCTGGGATTTGTGATTCTGGACAAGGCATATGCCTTCTCACCATGTCATTTTCCTCATTTCCAGAGGGAAAACACAGTGTCCATTGATTCCTTTGGTTAAACTGACTGGTGGCCTGGCTCCCGTCCAGTGACTATTTCTCTTTGCAGCAATCCTCGGCTGGGGGCGAGCCAGGAGGGAGATGGGCTGCCCACTTAGAGCGCCGAGCCCCGGAGCGCGCTCTCCTGTGAGCGCCCCCAATGCCTATTGTTCAGCTGATCCTCTGCAATCTGGCCAGGGCCATCAGAAAGTCTTGCAACAGGTTTGAGAACAGAAATGCTACCAGATTCCTTCGAAAAGTCTGAGTTTAGTTTAAGTCCGGACTTCCAGTAGATTCAGGCTGTAAGAATACAAGCCCTTTTCCCCACCAGGAAACCCTCCTATCTAGTCTGGATAAACTCTTGAACTCAAACTGTAACTCTAGCACAGGGACTCACCACCTTTATTGCTATAATTATTGATAGTTTGTATTTCTTTTTAATATCTCATGAAGCTGCATTCATCTTCCCATCTTTTCTCTACTACTACTACTAACAATATTGAGTGCTTGCTATGTGCCAAACATAATATCATGTGACCCTCACATCCATCCTCAGAGGTGGGTGCTATTAGCATGCCTGTTTTACAGATACAAAATTGAGGTTAAATAAGTTACGTGACTTCCTCCAGGTTCCACAGGGTGAAAGTGTCAGAAACTGTATTTTATCTAGATCTGTATGATTCCAATCATAAGCGGCTAAAGAATGGGTCCTGTTCCTGCTTTAGGTAGTTTCCCAATCCCTCACCTCGAGTCTCTGCTTTCTAGAGGCAGGACCGCCCCCATCAGATCATCCCCTTTGGCTCTGCTTGTTTAGGAGCTGGCTGTACTGTGTGCCAGGTCAAAAGGATAGGGAACCAACAATGAAGGTAGGACAAGTGGACAGGGAGAAAACTTCGATTCCTATTTTATACTATATACCAAGACAAATTCCATATGAATTAAAAATTTAATTGAGACAATGGAGGAAATAGAAAATCTTGAGGTAGGAAAGGACTTTACAGAATGACACCAAAGGCAGAAGCCACAAATTAAACTATTAAGAATTTCAACCACACAAAACTTTTTTTTTTTTTGGTAAGGAAGACTCGCCCTGAGCTAACATCTGTGCCAATCTTCCTGTATTTTATGTGGGATGCCACCACAGCATGGCTTGATGAGCAGTGCTAGGTCTGCACCCGGGATCTGAGCATGCGAACCCCAGGCCGGCAAAGCAGAGGGCGAGAACTTAACCACTACGCCACCAGGTTGGCCCATCAACCACACAAAGATTTTAAGTGTAAATTTAGATGTAAAAAGCTATTGATAAATTAAGAAAAAATTACAGAATACATGATAAAGAATTAATAGATTGAGTATATAAAACACTCATGCAAACCAGTAAGAAAAAGATGAATACTTCAATTAAGAAATAGGCAAAGACAAAAGATTAAAACGAAACCTAATATTCGTGACTGATGGTGACGAATTCTGGCAACAGACTTTCGAATTCTCTGCAGGTGGGGGTGTGAACTGACATGACCTTTCTAAAGGTCAATTTGACAAAACGTAGGAAAACTTTTTAAAACGCATAACCCACCTGTTTTGAGGAACGGATCTTAGGGAAATAATCAAGGACATGCACAGTGACCTAGCAGGAGAATGACCCTGGAGTGGTGTGGACAGAAGCAAAAACCGCAACACCCTAAAAGCCCAGGACAGGGATGGTGAAAATGTTGAAGTTATGCCTGCCACGAAAGTACTGTGTAGTCATGACGGAGAGAGTCTATTTACTGAGCTGTGTTCACTGGAAGGATTCTGGCATGGAAAGATGTTCACAATATATTGTTTGGAAAAGAAGCCAGTTGTCCCACACAATAACTGTGTTTGTACTCAGGATATACAAGGAAGGTTTGTCTCTAGGTAATGAGAGTGTGTTTGGTTTTTATTTTCTTCCTTTTGCGTGTTTGCATTTTTCATTAATTCTACAATAAACATGCACTGCTTTTGTAATGAGAGAGAAAAATACAATAGAAGTTACAAAAGAGGCATCGCAGGAGCCCCAGTCCTAGGCCTCGGGCGACCAAGAGAGGGAGGGTCGGATTGAGTCATGCAATTGACCCACACCGTCCTCAGGGGGAGGCGGGACCTGCCGAAGGAACGTCTGGCCTTGCCAGCACCCCATGGAGGCCTGCCCTTCCCAGGGGTCAAACACGCAGCCAGCCTCCAAGGCTCCCACCCCTCCTTAGAGAGATCTGAGCCCCCGATACGGGCGCGTACCCTGCAGAGGGTGCCCCGGACACCGAAGGCGGGGACAGAGGCAGCCTGCGCCTGAGGAAGCTCAGTGGGGCAGCATGGCTGGGACACTCCTTCCAGGCTCAACCCCTCTTTTGGCCCCATGCAGGTATTTGTTTTCCAGAGATAGTTTCTCTCCTTTGGACCCGCCTAAAAACACCCTTTTGACTCTCCTGCCCTTCGTTAAGATTCCCTGGTGACCCAAAGTGGCTGCCTCTCTCTGCAAAGGCCGACTGCCCCACCAGCCCTTCGGCTACTGCCTCCCAGCCTCCCTTCACAGTCCCGTGGCAACCCGACCGCGCCGCAAATTGCCCCTGGGAGGCAGAAATGCCCGCTAACAGCCAGGGTGGCTGCACCGCGGCCGGAAGCCCCCCGCGAAGCCGGAGAGCCTGGGCAGGGCCTCGGAGCGCTGGGAACCCATCTGCATCCCGTGACTGGTTCCCGGAGAGGCGCACCCGGGCTCATTGGGCCGGATCGAAGAGGCGCACCCCGCCGGGCAGCCGGCTCGCAGGGATCGCGCAGAGACCCCCCACCCCCACCCCGCACCCCCCACCCAGCGCCTGGAGGAGCCGCCTCATTCTCCGCTCCGGCACCCCGGTAGCCCCACCCCGCTCGGACGTGGGGGTTTCTGGGCGAGGTAGACGCGGGACGCGAGTTCCCGCCCCGCCTAGAGCCCCGGGGCGTCCCGGATCGGAAAAGCCGCGCTCCGCCGAGGCCCAGTCCCCCGCCTCTCGTCCCCGGCCCGGCGCACGGATACCAAGGGGCTTCCTCGCACCCCTCCCACGCGTTGGCCAACACAGGGGTCTCGGATCCCGCCCCCAGCTCCAGGTGGGGCTCCTGCGCCGAAGCCCGCGAACCCCCAGGTTGCGCGGCGCCCGATGGCACTGCGGGGCTGAGGTTGCTTCGTCCAGCGGTCCCTGCGTTTCCCCAGCCCCCCCACCGCAGGACTAGAGGTCTCTTGGGGGCACTGCGTCGCCCCAACCCGTGTATGACGGCTGGACGGGATGGGGGTCAGGGGCTCCGGGCCCGACGGCGCGCTCAGCGCACGTGGCGCTGCTGGGCACGTGGAGAAACTGAACCGGGACTGCGGAGGGGCAAAGGGGTGGACGCTGGGTAATCGGGCCGCCCCTGGGCTGCCGAGCTCACGAAAGGGCAGAACTAATTTACTAAAAGAGCAAATTTTAAGAGAAAATTTGAGACTGTCAGTAATAGCAGCAGCATCTCCGGGAACCGCAGGAAAAAAAAACAGTTGTGAATCAGGCTTTCTCGCGGGGACTCATTTTGCAATAAGCGCTTAATTAAAAATAAAATATATTGATGCGGTAGGCAAGTCTCGTTCCTGGGAAGGTAAAAATACAGCGGACTCCCCCACACCCCAGATGCTCCACCTGCCTGCTGTAATTACAGGGCTTCAGAGAGGAGGGAAAAACACGACAGAGAGAAATCCGCTTGCATATTTTTCTTCTATTGTGCTGGGCTCATTTGAATTATAATGTGTTGCAGGCCAGAGTAGGAAATTTTGTGCCTTGAATAATGAATCCCCCTGGAGCCCACGGTACCTGTACTTCTCTTTAGTGTCCACTGAGAATAACGTGTTCGACATTCAAGTGACAACACTGGAAAGGATTTCAAAGCCCTGGAGCCCCAGAACGCTGTACACCCTGGCGGCTCTTCTGCCTGCCCGGTCTTTGGCTTCCAAATGCAGCGAGCTCTTTCTTTACTTAAAATATGTTCATCTTTCACACGGGTCCTGGCTCCACCGCAGAAATACAGTACAGATAAGTAGGCTCTTACTTCTGAACCTAAGCTAGCCCTGCCTGGCACAAAGCTTCAAAGCTGCTAAGGCTCCAGGATACTACCCACATTGTTAAAAATGGCAAAAGTGGGGAACAGAGAGGCTGCCATGTCTTGTCCCAGGCCAAGACAGGCTTTTCTGGTGTTGATATCATTTGACTGGCTCAGCCTAGCTTTCCATAAGAAAAGATCATAAACATCCAGTCATTTAATAAAACAGACACGGTTTCCGTCACAGACAGTAGCCAAACCTTAGGGACACTCCATGGTTCTGAACAGCTATTTGATAGAAGTTTTAAGTTAAGGGACAAATGCAGAAAAAACCCCTGAAGATCAGTAAGATGAAAGAAGGAAAGCTTCACCAAATGATAAAAGCAAGTGGCCTTTCATGCCTAAACTTTCAAACAAGTTTTGTTTGGTTGGGTTTTGTTTGTAGTTGAGCATTCTTTCTGGTTTAAAACAGATTCAAAAGTCTTTTTTTAAAAACATGTCACTTTTGGCCAAATATGTTAAGGTATATCCATATGATACCATAGAACTATTAAAAAGCAAAAGTATTGATATGGAAGGATTTACAAGATACATTGCTGAGTAAAAAGCAAATATACTACTATTTGTATGGGATGAAAAGATCAAAGAAGCGTGTAGATGCGTATGTGTTTGTATGGCCATAGAATATCACTGGGTGAATATTGCTTTTTGAGAGGGAGCAGGTGGGGAGGTGGGGGGGATTGTCCCCTCTTCGCCTAAATTCTTTGTCAGTTTGTTTAAAAACAATGTAAATGAATTGCTTGTTTCAAAAATAAATAACACTTAATAAATATTCCAGTCATTCCAAGCTGTAAAACAGCCCAGACGAGACTTGATGATGGGGGGAGGGACAGCATGGTTAATTGTTAATCGTGATTTTTAAAGGTAAATTGTCATTACTTCCTCATCTTTTTATGGAGTCTGTTAACAACTTGCCAAAGGAAGCTGATAGGGCGTTTTCTTCTCTGCCTGCCCCTCCTCTCCAAGAGAGGCACAAACAGGCAGGGAAATGACCTGAAAATGGGATACAGGAAGGAGGAGAAAAAAGCAGCAAAGACCAGGTTTAATCAGCAAGTTTACAAAGGACAGCTGACTCCACGCGTTTACTTTCCGAGCTGGGACATTTCCTTTGTGTCCTGAGAGCTATTTCAGGACTTTGTAAGTCCCTACTTATTAACATTCTAAGAGCTTTGAGCTGAAAAGCAGAGAACCCCAAAGCCTGGGAAAGGAAGAACTCTGCCAGACCTTTGGGTCTGGCTGAACCATCTCGAAATAGCTTAGACTCTGCTGTACCACTTCCAGCAGCCACAAAGAGCAGGGAAACTCATGGGGTCATCCACATGGTCTGAGATGTTGCCCTAAAGAGCTCTCAATCCTGCTTCTCAGATGTTCAACCCTACAGTCCAGCTGATGCCCAAGATGGTCAGAGAATGAGCCCAAGAGCCCAGGGGCGCCCCAACAGGGGACCATCCCCTCCAAAGACAGAGGTGGAAACTTCTCAGTGATAGGCTCCTCCCACCCAAACAAAACACACAAAACTCCTTCTCTCCTTTTCATCTGCTCTGAGCCCTTTTGACAGAGCCTCATCCTTCCTTCCTCTACTTGGAGCAGGGTTTCTCAACTTTGGCACTATTGACATTTTGCAGCAGATAACTATTTGTTATTGGGGCCTGTTCTGTGTATTGTAGGATGTTCAGCAGCCATCCTGGCCTCTGTCTACTAAGTGCCAGTAGCACCCGTCCCCGAATTGAGGTGTATATATATTCGTTAGGAGTCAGAGATATAGTGGAAGGCGGGTTATATTAAGATGTCATGCTGGATACTCTGTGCCTCAGAGCAGGTGGACTCCTATGGGCTGCATGGACAGGCTTCATCGACATGCTCCTGTGCAGGCCTTCTCACTCTCTCTCTCTCTGGCATCTGGTTGGGTTTGGCCAATGGAAGGAACTGGCCAGTGGGGGTGTGGGAGGAGAGCTCAGTTGATTGCTCTGGTTGGTTGACTGCTTCCCCCTTCCACAGGCCAAAGCTGCCGGCAGGAGGCTGTGTCCTAGAGCTCCAGCTCTGGCTGGCGTGCAGGAACTGCTCCTTCCCCTTGGCCTTCAGACCTAGGAATAGCAACGGTTTTCTGCTGTTGCTGGCTCCAGGATACTGCACCATCCCTCGCTGGCTCCCCTAAACCCTGCCTACACTTTTGTAAGGCATTCCTTTATTTAAAATCTCCTCACAGTACTCAGCTTGAGTATGCCGTCTGTTTCCTGCTGGACCTGACTGATCCTGATGATCATTTGAGGGGAGGGTGGTGGGTCTGCGACAGGTTTTAGAAATTCCTGGATCCTTTGACCAAACACCCAAACACTGAAGTGCCTTGAATGAGAGTGATTGTGGTACCCTTTCTCTCTATATTTCTCCTCCAATAATCAAACCCAGGCCCGAGGTCTCCCCCTTGCAATATTAGAAAGCAATTGCCCCAATACCAAGAGTGGAGGTTGTCCAGGCCATGTTTGGCTTTCTCAAAACAGACATGATTGAGGACTAAAAGAATCCATGAGAGACAAGACACAGCAAGATCTTCCCCCAAGACAGCAAGCTCTGTCCTCTTTTTCACTTAAGCCACACAGGTGGAAGAGGAAAATATTGACATGTTAACCCCTTTATAAGTATATTATCTGGAAAATGAGGACAAATGAGTGTATGGGAGAAGGGGGGCCCTCTTCACTGGCCCCTGGGCTGTCTCAGTTGGACAGGGGGATGCTGTCCCAGGCCTCCGCTGCCAGGAGGTGGGAAGGAACAGAGCTCCTGTATGGTGCTGCCCCACGAGCCCCCGATGATAAGGAGGGCAGGTGCGGCCAGGATGAGCCCAGGGTGCCAGCTCTGCATCTGGCAGCGGTGCCTCTGGGCCAGGCCAGGACAACAACCTCGATTGTCCCTCCCAACAGTAGCCCTGCTGATCCCGGAGAAGAGAAAGCCATGGGGCCATTTGGACCAGACCTCTGCAGGAAGAATGCTGCCCTTTCTCTGCCGCTCTGGGTCCCAGAGTCATGGAATCAACAGCTCAGAAGCTGGCAGCCCCCTCGGAGGCCTGGGCAGCCTCCCCCATGGTCACATGGCCCAAGACACTCTGTTCTTTGTGACAGCAGCTTGGCTGGGTTGGGCCGAGGACCTCTGCAGACAAAGATGCTTCAGGTGCCCCCTGAACCCCCTAGAAATTGATGAAAGAGCCTCTCTCCTCGCATCTGTGCCCCCAGCGTACCCAGCTCACCTGGTCTTTGAGCCCCCCACGACCTGATGCTTGACTGTTATTCACAGTAGAAAGAGTTCCTAAGCCCATGCCAGAGACAGCATCAGATCCAGAGAGCACAAGGGCAGCGCAGACTCCTTCAGGGCTTTTGCCTCATGCAGCTAACGTCAGAGATGTTTTATGAAAACAAGATTTGAGGTCACATTGCTTCTTGGATAAAAGGAACTTTGCTTCAAAGAAATTTACTTGCTAAACAACACTAGGAAAATTGCCAGAATATCACTAGGCACGGCCAGCCACTTTTGAGCTGCCCAATGCTTCCAGAAATGCCAAGTAAATCACTCACATTAGATCGGGGCTCTGGAGGACTGACCACTGAACCTCCTGGGCCCTCAGTTTCCCCTTCGGTAAGAACACAGAGGCTGGACGAAACCAACCCCAAAGCTATTTCCATTACCCTACTCCATTCATATTTAGGAACATCCTGTCTCTTGGCCCCTACCAAGGAGAAGTTAGCCAAGAAGGAAAAGGAGGCAGCGTAACTCTGGAGCCAGCTTGCTGGGGTTCAAATCCCAGCTCTACTGCTTACCATCTGTGCAACAGTGGGCCAGTCGTTTCATCCCTCTGTGCCTCAGCTTCCTCATCTGGAAAGTGGGGATAATGTTAGTCCCTGCTTCATGGGGTCATTGTGAGGGTTAAATAAAATAGCATATGGAATGCATTTAGGACACACCTAGCACAGGGGAGGCATACTATAAGCATTTGCTATTTTCATTACTCTATCTTTATAGAATGCCATCTGAGTCTTTTCCTGTCACTAGTTCAGCCTTGCTCAAAGCAATCTGGCAAACAGGCTCACACAGGGCAGAGAATGATATTTTTCTGGGGGAATTGAAAATAATGCCAACCTTATTCCCTTCTCAGCTAGCATTCCCCTGTGCTGGGAAGGAGGCTTGGCGAGGGGTCTCCAGTTCCTTCCAAAATTTGGCAGGACGCTGTTTCTCCCAGATTGGAGGGAAAAGTGAAACGCAGTCCAGAACTTCCGTGCAAGTCATGGCCAAGGCTTCTGTCGGACCCTAAGCCTGCAGCAGGCTCCTACACCCACCCACCTGCCTCCCGGCTCCTACTTAGAACCCCCGGCCCCCGCCCACCAAGTCCCATGTCTGTGCTCAGGACACTCAATGCCACAGCTGACCAGCTGGACAATGCCAGTGAGTCATCTGGTACTATTTCCACATGCCCAGAAGCCACAGCCATCGGAGCCAAAGTGCTGGGCAGTAACTGCAGCTGGGTGGAATCACTGGCCCCGTGGAGCAGGAAAACAACCACGGTGGGAAAGGCAAGGCTGGAGTCCGCCATGGTTAACTCCCAGGCAGCACGGGGTAGGGACGGATCATAACCTTAGAAGTGCAGCCCATGCGGGGCCTAAGAGGCCCCATCAGCCCGTCAGTGCCTAGAGAGCCCATTAACAAGTGCATGTTGGACTGGGCACTGGATACGCCCACTTTATGTTTCAAGATCCCTCCACCCTTCCCAAGCCTGCTCTGACCTTTGTCCAAAGTACCCCTGGCTTCCCTTGCCCTCTGGCTTCTGGTTGGGGTTTGGCCAACAGGAGGCAGTACCATGAGAATGGAGGGTGAGATTTAAATGAAGTCAGGGCATGGTTCCCTGGTCCCCACTCTCACCCCCATCCTGGGCTTCTTTACCTAGAGCCGCAGCCTCTGTTAGGAAGCTCCTTCCTCAGCCTCGCTCCCACCCCTTCAGGCCCAGCACTGAGTGAAGCCTGTTACTAGCCCCTGTTGTTTCCCCTTAACCCTGCCCATGCCTCTGTCAAAAGCCCTAACGCCCCTCGACTACCCCACTGGAGCCATCTGTGTCCCGCAGGATCCTGATAAAGGCCAAGTGCGGCCCAAGGGCTCATCTCTCCACCAGCTTTACCTTCTCTTTGTCTCTTTTCATATTGTACCACGAAAGAATACATATAACATATATGTAAGATATAAACCCACGATCCAACTTAAAAATAGAGTATTAATGCTTTTGAAACTTTCTGTGTGTTTCACAGCCACATCTTCATCACCAAACACACACACACACACACACAGAGGCGCACAACTCACCATAGCACAAGCCTGGAGAAAAACCAATTACCTTCCTTGTCCACTTGTCAGCTCGCGGTTCACATCCCAGCTGGCACATCTGACCCAAGAGACCAGGTACTTGGAAATGCCATGGAACGTGATAGCCACACAAAGGCAACCCCCCAATGGGTAGAACCCCGGGGGATGGGGAACACTGGGGTAATTCTGATAGTCCCTTACGCTTCCTAATGGAGAAGTAGGACAGAATGCCACACACCTAGGACTCTGGGGCAGCCTTCCTTCCTTCCCGCTGCGGTAATCATTACTGTATGCAGCCCAGCAATTTGGCGCCTCAGCAGCCAGACTCCCAGTAGGTGCCTGGGCTTGACCATTCTGGGGGCTATTATGATCATGATTACAGGATGGCTGAGCCGTCCAGCAAAGTGACCGGTAATTTGCAACCTAATGGCCATTCAGTGGTGGGTGATATTATGGCCCTTACCCTGCAATTGCAAGACAGCCAGCCCTCTGTAATGCAGCAGTTTGCCCATCGAAAGCCCAGCCTTTGCTTTTGATTTCTGCTAATCAGTAGCTGTGCCAGCTTTGGCTTTAGGTTTGGAGGAGCTAAACAAGGGAGCGTGAAATGATACACTCCTCTTTAGAGCCCCTGAATGAAAAGTTTAGGCAGCTCTGTCAAGTGGGGGAAAAAAACAAGTGAAAGAAGCATCTGGAAGGCAATTTCATTTCTTAAAAGAGCAACAGAAGCTGGCCCCCAAAGTTCTGCAGGATGTAGCAAGTGTTGCCTGGGAATCTGGAAGACAGACACAGCCAGGCACGACACACACAGCCAGGCGTGAGCACAGGTCCAGTTGGGTACATACCCAGCGCCCATACCCACTGATGCACACACACATACACACACCCACACACACAGAAGAATACAGTTTCCTCCAACCACAGAGTTGCTTGCAGACAGACTCCCAGAAGAGGCCTTGAGGGTCTCTCCTGCATGCTGTTCACAATTTGGCTTGTGGGCACAGCTCAGTTCCATCTGCCCTGATGTCAGTGGACACTGTCAGGAGAGAAGACAGTCTGATGAGAGACTCAGATGACACCCGGATCACAGTCCACTGGGACACCTCGATTTTATATCACTCCCCAGTAGCATACAGCACAGCCAGTAAGAACTGCTGGGTGCTTACGAGTTCAAATCCATCACCAATGACCAGTTTGACCTTGAGTGGCCAGCTTAGCCAGGCCAGCAAGCAGAGGGCAGTGAGAAGAATATGTCATTAACTTTCTGCACAGCAAAGTGATGGCTTGGTCTTTCCGAACCTCAGTTTCCTCAGCAAGAATGATGATAACCTTCTCTGCCTTTCTTACAGAGGATGTTCTGTGAACCAAATGATCCCCTGTCCGTGGAAGTGTTTTGAAAAATAAAATCGGGCTTACAGAAGCTAGGCAGCATTGAGTGCTGGCCTGCTGGGGGAATTAACTGCACATCCTGCCCTAGCCACCCTCCTGTCCTGGCCACCCTCCTGTCCTGGCTCTTATGCAGAATCCCCTGGTCTGGCAAACATTACTTGCAAGCCATGATGGCAGGGGGCTGCAGACTGGCCCTCCAGCTGTGCATTACCCCTACTGTATAGCACCCCCCAACAGGGAAACCCCAGAATAGAAAGAAGGAGAGAAGGGTAACAGGACACAGTTGCCTCAGCCCGTGGTCATGATATTACAGAAAGAGAGTAGTGTAGTCCCAGCACACATGGTAGGGCCTGATCTTTTCCATTTCTGCCTTCTTCCCTTGGCAGAAAAGACAACTTGCCATATTTCAGACCACTGCAAACCATAATGGGATTCCCAACAGGGCAAACCTTCATGAACACAAAATCCACACCTTGCCTTCTAAACCTTGCACCAGGTCACCCCCAGAACAAGAGTTAGTGGACGCAGGCAGTTGACCACTGGTAACAGCTTCTGAGAGGACATGGTGGTGGGACTTGAAATGACTGTACCTTTCATTTCTGGTTACAAGTGATCCTTGTGGTCCGAAAAGAAAGGAAGGAAGAAGGGGATCATGACCTGTGAGCTTTCACGCAACTCTGAGTTTCAGCCTGAGCCTCCTCTGACCTGCCTCACTGCCACATGTCCCACCCAGGAGCATGGGATCGTCAAATGTCTACTGCAATGGAGTGGGAACCAGAGTCCAGCAGGTAGATGCATCAGGCCAAGAGAGACAATGGACCAGATGTGAATCCTGTCATCTCTGGCCTCAAGAGAGTCTATATTTGGGGTGCCCACCTCTAATAAATTCAGAGGGAGCTTGTGATAAAGCTGAAGGGTGAAAACAGGGGTAATTAGTAAATACCTAAAGAGAAGGAGATTGAGGAAGCAAGAAAGCAGGCAGATTACATTACCAAGAAAGAAAATAGACAACACTAGAAACCATGGTAGACATTGGGTTGCCTCCTCTGAATCCATTCCACCTTGGATGATTAAGCCAATCAAGTACTCCCAGTGGATGTGCCACTGAACCAGAGCCTACGAGATGTGAGGGGAAATTTTCTCCCTCTTAAGAGAAACCCTCAGAAACGGACAATCTCTCTTCTTCTTTTAGATATCATCACATCCACATGTGATGCCTGGCACAGCCGCAGCCATCTTGCTACCAACCAGATGATGAAGTCAATATCAAAGATGGCAGAGGGGAGAAGCACAAAGAATATGGGTCCTTGATGACATCCTAAGAAACAGCCAAGCCTGGCATCTATCCAACCTAGATCTTCAAATTATATAAGATAATACAAGTCCTTTCTTTGAGCCAATCTCAGTGGGGCTTTCTGTTTACTGCACCACAGGTCACTTTAATTGCTCTAAGAACCCAAGCCAGGGGAAACTGAGACATTAAGGGTGGAGTGGACCCACAGCCACACTCAACGTTGGTCTGATGAGGGCTCTTTCTAACCCATCCCTGTAAACCTAGGCTCAGCCCCAGTGCAGCCTGGAGCCAGCTGAACCTACAGGTGTGGAATTCCCAGCTTCGGCTGCCAGTCAAAGAGCTGAGAGGGCACAGAGCCAGCCAGCCCATTATAAAAACTCATTCTAGGTCTTCTGGAACACAAATGTCCAGGCCAGTTGGACACTTCCCCTTCTCTCTAGGGGCCTCCCCTCAGCCTCCTCATCAGCCAGGCCCCACAGCTGCCAAGCATAGAGACTGACTCCAAATGAGGACAGTGCTCCACAGAGCCCCTCTCAGAACGGTACATCCCCTGACCAGCTGGGGCTTTGGGGCACCTGTCCTCTGTGAAACTCCTCATTCCAGAGCCATGGAAATGCAGATTTAGAGGCATCATCTCTCAGACCCTCTGCTTGGCATGGTGGGAAGGAGGTTGGCATATGGCAAGAAGGTGGAGCTGGGCGTGTTTCAGATGGAAATCGGTATTTCTGACTCAGTTTAAAAATGCCTCCTGAGTCCTTATGCTATTTGTGACTAGTTCTCTCCTGATAGGTGGAGCAGGTCAAGGAACCTCTCCTTCAAAGATGCAAAGGCTACCCAGAGGAGAAAGCTCAAAAGTCCGTCTCTTAGTTTGATAGGTGAGGAAATCAAGGCCTAGAAAGATGAGAGAAAATCTCAGGGTGCTCAATAACCAGCGAATGAGGTAGGGCAGGAGTTCAGGTCTCCTCACTCAGGGTCCATGTCATTTCTTTCCTTGCCTGTGACAAAAAGTCAAGGTGGGGTGTCCAGAAGACGGTGGTTAATGATTCCAAAATTAATAGTGCTACTTCCCAGGGTCCTCTGGGGATAAAGCTCCTTTCTCTCCTAACAAATTTTTTTAGCATAAATCATGAGCAGAAATATTGGTGCATCATGCTGCTCGTTGGCCAACAGGAGCTGACACATACTCCCTAATTTAGGAAAGAGGAAAGGGGTTCTTTGCTGTGGCATGGAGGCCGTGCTTCATGTGAGCCATGTCAGCAGGTGGTGTGGGCACAGAGCTAGTGAGGGGCCCCTGGTCTACAGCAATCACACCTCCCCCGAGAACAGGCTCTGGGCACAGCCAGAGTCCCAGAGTTGACCCCATTCTGTAGTCTGGCCACCCCAGAGGGGCCCCTTAGGTCATGGCCATCGTCACATCCATGCTGGGCTTGGCCAACCCCTCAGAAGCCTGGGAAGCTAGAGCCCACCTTGCCCCCAGGAGAGAGGGCACGAGACCTGCCACAATGGTTCCCAAAGCTGGCTGCACATTAGAATCACTCAAGAAGCCTTACTCACTCTGGCCCCTGCCCTAAACCAGTTCAATCGGAATCTCTGGGTGGGGTCCAGGCATCAGGATTTCTCAAAGCCCACCCAGGCGATTCGAACATGTGGCTGATGCATGGTGGGTCCAGATGGGGACAATGCGGAGAGGAGCACCCTACTCAGGGGCTCCCCAGGCTGAGGGGAAAGAACTGCCTCTCTCGTGGGGCTCCTTCCACTACAGCAAAGCATTTTCTGGTCTAAAGGACTGTGATGTGGGCCGGATATGCCACTGAATAGGCCTGCTGCTGATTACAGGTACTAGTTTGGCTCAGGCATGAGCACACTACCTTTCTCCAGTGGGGGTGGGGAGTATGGAGTAGGATGACAGCCCCAGTGTAACTTACCTCCTGATCCATGAGATTGGGTGAAATTCAGGCATTTGAGATTCTATTATCCAGCCTGGCGTCACAGGACACCAGGGGAGAAGGGAGCAGAAAGCCCCACAAAATGAGGAGTTTCCCGCTCCTGGCAGCCCCTCCATTCTCACCTTCTCCCAGCCTCTCTGGAGGAGCCGACCCAGAGGGGCAGCACAATTTGGAGACTATTCTGAATCCTGAGATTTTTAGAGCTGGAGGGGATCTCAAACAAGAGGTCAGTGGTTCCCAATGAAGGAGTCAGGGTCAGGATGAACTGGCTGCCTAAGTGTCAGGACAAAATTAAAACTTCAGGTTTCCAAGCTCAGCCTCCAGAGAGAAGAACAAGAATTCAGAAGGCCCAGAAATCTGCATGTTTAAGAAACTTTCCAGGTGATTTCCCAGCCCCTGCAATGAGCCAGTCCCCCCTCCTCAAGAGAAGAACCTGAGGGGCGGAGCTCCGGGTGCACAGCCAGGAGGGCACAGCACGGCAGAGCTGAAAGACCGTGGACTGAGTCCTTCTGGTAGGGTTTGAGTATCAGCTCTGACACTCCCTGGCCGGGAGACTTTGGTGGGTCTCCTAACCCCTCTGACCCAGCCATTCCCTTATTAGGAATTCCAGTGAGGCCACGGGTTCCCTGCAGCACGGTTTGTAACAGTAAAACACTGGAACCAATATAATTTTCCATCAAGAAGACGAGCTGTATGAATCACGGCACATCCGTGCTATAGAACACTGTGAAGATTCTAAAAGGGAAACGGCAAAACAGCAGCTCTGCATGTGCTGTTGTAAAAGGTGAAGAACGAAAGGCGTGGACCAAAGCTAACATCCTTACCTTACCCCCGCTTCCGCCTCAGTGGACTCTTGTCCCTCAGCCCTCACATCCAGCAGAAGGACCTTAGTCTGGTGGTCACCCTCACGAATGTCTCTTAATCCACACACCTCCATCCCCACTGCACCATCTCCCTGCGGATCCCTGCTGCAGCCTCCCAACCCAGCCTCCACGATGCATCCTCACGTGCAGATCTGACCTCTCTCTCCCTCCACCACTAAATCCCCTCACTGCTCGCCACTGCCAACTCCTGAGAAGCATCTAGAAAGTCATTCCTGACCCGTTTCCTTGTCCAGCCTCATCTGTTGCAACTTCTCATTCTCCACCATAAAATTTTAATCCTTAAAATGCATCGCATTTTCTCTCTTACCTCCAGATCTGCTGCTCCCTCCCTCCCTGCACCCCTACTCCTAGTCACAGCCACACGTTCTTTATTTAACTGTCACTTCCTTCACAACTTTTCCTTGGCACCCCGCCGCCCCAAGTGCAAGTGCTCCCATAGTGTCCCCTTGCCTCTCCCATCATAGCGCGTTTCTTGCTACACTGTAATTGCACGATTCCTTCTCCACACATGTCAGCGCACCTAGAGCTCTGGGAAAGGAGAGACGCGATCTGTTTCTCCCCTAGGTCTCCAGGGCCCAGCACTATCATGAAGCAGATGCTTAATAAATATTTGTCTGGTGAATAAATAATAACACTCACCACAATGTATTAAAAATTATCTGAGCTCATCAATGGTAAACTCTGTGTGACAGGTGCTGAGGAGAGAAAGATGAATTAAACAGTATCTGCAATACAGGGTTGAGCCCACCCCAGTCACTCCCTATCCCCCGAGTGACAGGACACACCTTCTCTCTCATCTCTCCGGGCTTGTCAGCTGAGCCAGGATACGTGAGTGGCAAAGCATGCAGCACTGGAGCCCAGACAGTGCCCATCATCCTGTCACCAGGACAAAGGGAGGAAATTCCATTATGTCACCTTCCACGAGCGAGAGACAGCGACAATTTCCCCCGTAAACACTGCGCTGACACTGTTATGATGTGTCTCAAGCACTTCTAATCAGCATGGAAGTGGAGAGACTGCGGAAGCTCTTCAGCCTGGAAGACACCACGGTTCAGCTGGAGTTGGGGTCTCCTGTTGTTATTGAAATGACCTGGCTGGGAGCATCCACCACTCCCTGCACGCATCGCACCAAACGTAAATACATATACAGCATCTTCTACCTTTGCAAGGTCCATCCTGTCGTTCGGTCCCTCTGGGTGAGCACCAGAAGCCAGGGGTATTTAAATTCAGGTACCACATTGTCACCTGTATTCACTCATGCCCCTTTCTGTATTTCCTCCCCTCCAAATTTTAAAAAGGGAAAAGTTTTTATTTCTCTATTTTTGAAAAAGAAAAGTACTTTTATTTTTCTAGTTTTGAAGAGAGAGAATTTTCTTTCTATAATTTCTTACCCATAGCAGCAATGAGCTTGACTTTTTAAAGGTTTGGTCAACGCTATCCAACGGTATAAGTGTTTTTAGTTTAAAACTTGCTTGCTCTCTCTCTCAACAAATTACTTATTAATCATGAAGGTAGACACACTTTAACCATGTGATCAAACTTAACATCACCAATAGTGGGACCCACATGCTTTCTAATCTGTTGTATTCAGAAGGATAGAATACCACTTATGTGGTATTCCTGCCAAACAGACATAACTTGAATTGACTCGTGAGGAATACCAGACAAATCCAAACTGAGCGAATTCTGTGAAACAGTTAGGCTCTACTCTTCAGAAACGTCAATGTCACAAAAAACAAAGCCAGACCGAGGAACCGTTCTAGACTGTTGGAGACTAAAGAGGGCTGTGGAATAGAGTACACTATTAGATCAGTTAAATTTCAAAAATTCGATGATTGTATTGTGGTTTTATAAGACAATGGCCTTGTTCTTAGGAGACACATGCTGAAGTATTTGAGGAGTAAAGTCTGCAACTTACTCTCAATTGGTTTGCAAATAATAATAAAAATATGCATATGGACATATAAGGACATATACAAGAGATCAAACAAACGTGGCAAAATATTAACAGTTGGCGGGTCCAGCTGAAGGATACATGGGTGTTTGCTGCACTGTTCTTGCAACTTCTCTGTAGGTTTGAAATTTTCAAACAAGTTGTGAGGGGAGAAAAGTCTGTTTACAGAGTGAAGATGGAGTATCAAAGAAAACACAGAAGATATTTCTGACTTAGAGATAGGAAAGCATATCTTAAACAGAACACCAAACATACTAGCCATAAAAGAAATGTTGATACATTTTATTATACTGTAATTAAGAACTTTTTTCATCAATCAAAACTTTAAAAAGTGAAAAGTCAAAATCCAGAGGAGATATTTGCAACATACAAAACCTACAGTGTTTTCATATCCAGAATATATAAAGAATGCTTTTTACACTAAGCCATTAGAAAATTGCACAAAATACATAAACAAGCGTCTCAGAGTGGAGGAAACACATAGCTCATAAATATAAGAAACGATGCTCAACCTCAGTAGTGATCAAGGAAGTGGATATTAAGACCACAAGGAGGTCACAATTTATACCTAGATCAGCAAAACTTAAGTTAACAGCACATGATGGAAAAAATTTAGACCAACAAAACTCATATCCTGCTAAATGGGAGTGTAAATTGGTACAGCCACTTTGGAAAACATTTTGGCACTGTTTTCACTACCTGTTCTTCAAATCCATTTCATTTTCAGTTTGGGTATACAGAATGCCAGCCGGCTCTCATGGTGCAGTGGTTAAGATTTGGCTCTCTCACCCTCACAGCCCCAAGGTTTGTTTCCGGGTCAAGGAACCACACCACCCATCTGTCGGTTGTCACACTGTAGTGGCTGCATGTTGCTGTGATGCTGAAAGCTATGCCACCAACATTTCAAATACCAGCAGGGTCACCCATGGTAGACAGGTTTCAACAGAGCTTCCAGACTAAGACAGATTAGGAAGAAGGACCTGGCCACTCACTTCCCAAAAAATTGGCCATGAATATACTATGAATAGCAGCAGAGCGCTGTCTGATACAGTGCCAGAAGGTGAGAGGATGGCAAAAAAGACTGGGAAAGCTTCTCAACTCCACAGCACTAACAACAAATTATGGTAAGGGGGCCAGAAAGGATGGAGTTACTTTGGAAAAATGATGGTAATGAAAAACTGCACTAGGATGAACAATGATGCCAGAAGATGAAAAATGATGCTAGGAGTCAGCTTTGCACAGTGGCAGTATCTTAGCCAATGAGGTTTATCCAAGGCACAATTATTGCTAATTGATGCTAAGAGTCAGAATCGATGGGCTAACAACAACAACACAGAAAGACTACATTTCCCAGCCTCCTTTGCACTTAGGTGCGGCCATGTGACTGAGTTCTGGACCAATGGGATGTAAGCAGAAATGATTGTAAGCCACTTCCCTGATTTGCCAATAAAGCTTCCTTTTGATCCTCCAGTCTCTCACTTCCCCATCTGTTACCTATTTGTACACTTCCGGGGTGATTTTGGATGCCTCCTTCTCAAGATGGAGAGCACCCATCATCCTGGATTCCTGAATGCCTAGGTGGAGTGGACACACCTCCTCTCCCCACCCCCACCCCATCTCCAAATAGAATTTACACAAACAAGATTCCTTCTATTGTGCTAAACCCCTGAGATTTTCTTTGTTTTCTGGGACAGCAGCTAGTGTTACTTTTGAAATGAAGCCTTTAAGTTGAACATTTGCATACACCCAGGAATTCAGTTCTAAGTAGATGCCCTAGAGAAATTCTTGCACATATACACAAAAAGGCATAGATAATAATGTTCTTAGCAGCACAGGTTGAGGTTGATCCAGGAAGAAACTGGGAGGAAAGCCCACTGAAGGAGAATGGATAAAGTGAAGTTGGGGGAAAAAAAGCAATCGTGCAATGGAATATTACATAGCAGTTAAAATAAGTAAAGTATAGCAACACACAAGACTACGGATAAATGGTAAAAATATAAACTTCAGGGTAAAAAACAAGCCCCAGAAGACTATATAGAAGCAGTCATACTGGATATAAAGTTCAAAAACAAACAAAATTAAGCAATTATTGTCTAATCATGCATACATTTGTATTAAAGTCATTTTTCTAAGATAAGGGAAAGATAAACACAAAATTCAGAATAGTGGCTTACTTCTGGATGTTGGTGATAGTCAAAATGCAACCAGTCTGCACCAACCATTCAAAATGGCCACCAGCTATAAACCACCAGCACAGCTGCACAGATGTGGTAGTGGGTGAGGGGAGGCAGAGGAATGGGAGGCAGAGAAACACAAAGGAAGATGCAAATTATTACTAATTTTCTAGTTCCTGAAATGGGTGGTGGGTTTATGAATCCCATTCTATCATTCTTTAAAATGCACATCTGTGTTACATATATTCTTTAAAAAATAAATAAATAAAAGCAACTGGATTAATTAAGCTCTGTCCTCTCATATTCCTCTGCTCTTATCAAATTCCAGGCTCCACTCTAAGCATTGATAAATGAATGAAGGGTAGGCATATACAGGTATTTAGGTCGTACACTGCACAAGGGCACTTCATCCAAGAGGATGCCATGGCGGCCATGTATTCATTTATATGAGAGTGTGTGGGTGGGTGGCACAAAGATGTAGCTTCTGGGCAGGGAGGGCCCTGGAGCGGGGAGGAGGGGGGGGGGGGGGCCTGCTCCTAACCTCTCGCCCACGCATCCTCCCTGCCACACTCAGGAAAGTGACCGGGCACACCTCCCTGGCATACACCCTCCGTGCATTCCCTGTGTTGCTTCTCTCACTGGATAATCAGTCTTAGAGGCCTGATCCCTCCTCCTGCCAATTCTAAACATCAAATGGGGGCAGGGGGAGGAGAGAGTGGGAAGTGATGTGGACACACTGCCAGAGGCACGGGCTCCCCGCCTTGGCAGGTGGTAAGCAGGCAAGCGTGCGGCTCACGTGTGCACAGCCAAGGACTCTCTGGAAAGAGTCCATGGGCGGAGCCAGGGAAAGGCCCCTGCATTTGATTAGTCAGGTTACGCAATAATATTCTAAGCTAATTTCTTATCGTTGTTGTTGTTTTTGTTTGTTTGATTTTTTTCTGCGGAAATGGGACCAAGCATTGGATGAACAAGGACGAATAAGAGGCTCCAATCTTTCAAACCCGGCCACCTTGTCGTGGTCGTTCCTGATCCTCCCCACATCCTTACGAGGTGCCAGGGAGGGGGGCCCTCCTCTGGGGTTCGCCGGTCTGAAATTCTGATCTGCTCTCGCGTGTTCAGTAGGGACCGAGGGCTTGATGCTTACTCCTCTGGGAAAATGTTCTGACGGAGGCTTCTGAAAACAGGGCCTTCCCGCAGGGGATGGATGCAGACGGTAGGGATGTGAGCAGCAGGGCCAGCCCAGGAGGGTTGTGCTGTCGGGGTGCCTTCTCGGTTTTTCCGGGTTCTCGCCTCCGAGGCAGGGGCCGGCTCCGCTCCTCCAACACGCGGCCGGCCGCCGGGTGAGAGACTGGACAGTGAGATGTTTCCAGGACCACACGGCGCCGGAAGTGAGCCCTGGAGGCCTCTCAGACTCCTGAGATGGGGCAGGAAGCCCGAGGTCGCTCCGCAGCTGCTGTTCCCCCTGCCGGTGACCTGGGGGAAAATGGTCACTTTCCTGCTCTCTCGAGCAGGGTAATCACAGCCCCCTCCTCCCAGGGTTCTCCCGGGAATTAGATGGACATAATGTGCATCAAGAGCTTACCATATGGTCTGGCGTACACTAGACACTAAATAAATGTCATCTACTTGTGTTATCACCACCCTTAAACATACGTGGCTAAGAAGACATATTCGACGTCCTCATGGGATGTCCCCTCTTCCTCATTCCTCCCTCCCACACACCCTCCCAAGTGGCGCCTTCTCTAATGTAAAAGCCATTAAGCATCAAGCCAAGCCTGGACTCCAGGGTCCTACCGCCCGGGTTCAAATCCCAGCTCTGCCACTCCCCAGCTGGGTCACCTTGGGAAACATATTAACCTCTCGGTGCCTCAGTTTCCCTATCTGTACAAAGAGGGAAACAGTAACACAAATCCCTTAGGAATCTCCTGAGGCTTGATTGAGATGGTACACGGCAAGCATTTAGAACGGTACTCGGTACATAGTAAGGCTCAGTGATCTTGGGAGCACTAGCTCTTAAAAATGGAGATTGAAGAGTTGGTTAGAGCACTGATTGAAAGGAATTGTTTTCAGTTTTGTTTGGCTTGAATGGAAGACACTGATGATGAGATTCCTTACGGAGACCTCCCGTCCCTTGTTTTGCAAAGCCGCAGATACATTCCGTAAAGTGAGATTTTTGCCACCAGTTATTCTAGTGACGAGTTATTCATCTCCCCATAAACCAAATAAAACTAAAGCTGTGCCAGGCTACAGGTATTAGTCAGGGTTCTGCAGAGAAACAGAACCCAGAGGAAGCAATGGGATGTATAGATATACACACGTGCACAGAGAGACAGAAAGGGAGAGAGAGTGTTTTTTTAAGGAATTGGCTCACAGGACTGTGGAATCTGGCAAGCCCAAATCTACAGGGGAAGCCGGCAGGCTGGAGACCCTGGGAAGAGCTGCAGTTCTGAAGTCTGAAGGCTGTCTGCCGGCAGGACTCCCTCTTTTGGGGGTAGGGGGTGTCCAGTCTTTTTCTTAATGCCTTCAACTGATTACATGAGACCCACCCACATTACAGAGGGCAATCTGATTTACTTAAAGTCTACTGATTTAAACGTTAATCTCATCCAAAATAATACCTTCACAGCAACATCTAGAATAGCATTTGACCAAATAACTGGGTGCCATGACCTAGCCAAGTTGACACATAAAACTAACCATCACAATATTAGATACTAAACTACTCTTTATACTATATATCCCAGTGACCCTTGCTTCCATGCACAATTCATAACCCTGACTTCTGCACCACCTCTTAAAAATCCAGACCCTCACGAGGTGACAAAGACTCTGACCCTCAAGCCTCCTGCCCCCTCTCTCTCTAGGTCCTGCTGTGGACTAAGGTCCCAGTGCCCTTTAGACCCACATCCAAGGACTGTCAAGTACAGGCTGAATTGCTATCATGCTGCTTTTTGGTTAGGTGGCAAACTCCACCCACATTAATTCACAGCTTTTCTTTAAGTTCTTACATTTGTTATTAACTGGATCATCACTCTGAAGTATAACACTCAGCACCATTTCTCAGGCAATCACTCTTTAAGCCAGAACCCTCGTTCCCACTGGCCCGATACATCAACAAATACCTATTTTCCCTCCCAGGATCTAACAAAGGGAGGCAAGAGAAGGTGTCAGCCAAGCCATCTGACATGGTAGGTTCAGGGAGGTCAGGAAGATGTCCCCGAGGGAGGGAGGAGCCTAAAGGGTGAGCTGGAGTCAAGTGGGTGGAGAAGGGCAATCCAGAGACAGCAGGAGAGAGAGCAGCATGTGCCAATGCCTCGTGAAGGGGAGGGGCTCTGTGGGGCCCAGCCTACCCCAGAGGGCACCTGCAGACCAACCAGAGACACACAGCGGTTTCCAGGTCTCTCTGCCACAGAGCATTGCCTGGCAATTATAGCACTAACAGATGGGAGGGGGAGGTCGTTCAACAGGGTGGTGGCAGTGATGGGGAGAAATGGAGATATCCAGACCACTACAAAGGGAAGATGGACAGAACTTCCTGATGCATGTGGAGGGAGGAGAGATGGAGATGCTGGGGCTAGATTGACTGTTGTGAACCAGATATTCATATGAACGCATCTCCAGATGTGCTTCTCTCTGCCTTTCAAATAGTTCTGTCTGCCTCCTCACCCAGAGACGTCCTGACTGCTACTTTTGGTCAACCCAGCAGCAAAGTCCATCTCCACGAGACACTGACGGGTGACTGCCCAGGCACTCGGAGTGCCCCAACCATACACTCACCTCACAGACCCCACCCACAGGTGTGACCAGGAAGCAAAGGCTGGAAGGGCTCTGAGACCCTCTGGGCTGCCTTTGCAGCCAATTCTGCAAGTTCACTAAAAAGGGGAGGGTCCACGGGGTGGGCTCCTGGCCAAAAGAGCTCCTCTCAGAGTTCTCCTTTTCGTTTACAGCCTTCCCATAGAGGATAATAGATAGCTGAAGTTTGTGGGTTGGATTACTTCCATCCATAAAATAAAGACTATAAAGTCTTTTCACCCTAATCAGAAAAACACATCCTTTTGTCCCGCTGTATTCCTCGATATGTCATATTTAACAGTTACAATTATTGACAGGCCTATAAAACATCTGGTGACAGAGAAAATAGCTTCCTATAAAGTGTTTATTCTTTTTTATTGATAATAAGTTGGCTTCTCTAGCCCTACCAAGAGAATACAGACCACTAACAAGAGATCAAATCCATTTATATGGCTCTCTCCAACCATTCCTTTCACTCTGGGGCTCTGTACAAGGCCCTGTCTTTTAAATTTCAGCATCGTGGGAGCTTGGAGCTCTAAAGCAGGGCCGTATGACTTCAGTAAGGAGGAAAGTATAATTCTAATAGCATCATTTACTACACCCTGTCATTTTTCTTCTTCAAGGCAGACTGTGCTACTGTGTGCCTATGACTGGAATCTTTAAAATAGAAAAATCTCAACTGTAGAGAAATATCAATCAAAGGATCTATCCACATGCAGTGCCAGGTGGGCACCATGCATAATAATAATATTGTACTAATAATAACTATAAATATAATTGCTACTTTTACTTAATGTGTACTGTATAGCAGGCATTTCAGCAAAGCCACAATTTCCAGTCGTGCCCTGTACAAAGGTGTCTGGCTGAGGGGCAAGTGGGGACTGAAATGCACTTCCAAACCGTTTGTCCTTGTGCGGGCTGCGACGTCCCGAGGCAAGGTGTGTCTGTGTGTACTGTGCTCCCACACGTGCTAGGAGATGTCTTCCTTATATATCAGTGCCTTTCCCAACCAGGAGATCCACGTCTTAAAAACCCGTAAGTTTTTTCTCACAAAGCATTGCCTTTCTACAGAAAGAGAATCTACAGATTGAATTTTTTGTTTTTAATTCTAAGGGAGTATCAACCAGAAACACAACCGATTCATCTGTTGGTTTCACAAATACGTGTTTACCTATTTTTCACGAGACGAACTTCTGCAGGTCTGCAGAGACAGCAAGGTTGAAGGCTATGGTGGTTTCCAGGAGCTTACAGTCTCAGGAGAAAGACAAGCTGTCCGGGCAAGTAATTGCAATGCTAAAGAGGATAGGAATTCAAAAGAGGGAGAAATTTCAGCTGTGACACGTTCGAAGGGCATCGAGCGAAGCCTTGAAGGATGAGAAAATTGGATATATGGAGATAGCGGTGGAATTCCAAGAAAGCTGCCCCAGTGCGAGGAGATGGAAGCTCCATGGTCCCTCTTCTGGCCTCAGCCTCTCCTGACCTCCTTTCTCATGGAATCTGCTGGATCCTTTCTGTCTTCCCACCTTTTCCCTCCCAGGTCAGGCTCCATGGCCCATCACTGCGTTCCGTCACACACAGCCAGCAACACTCGAAGCTTTGATGGAGCCCCCCAATTCCCTTCTTTGCACCCACCCTGGTCACTTGAAGCCTTTGAGAGGAAAGCCCACAGCAGTGCCGATGGTGCCCCAGCTTCAGTGGTGCCCTCTGGCCCCTCAGCTGTGCCCCCAGTGTCCTCGGAGCTCTCCTCCTGCTTTCATCACCGCAAAGTCAAAACCACAGCCCCCTTGGTGCTCACCTCCTCGCTCTCCCTCTCTCTTGCAGGGTGGGTACCCCACACTCACCGCCCCCAACAAGCCTGTGCCCCAGGTGTCCCCTCCTGGACACTCCTGGCAGAGAGAGGGCTGAGACCCTCCTCCATCCATCGCTCCGGACCTCATCTCCGCCAGCAGTGTTACTGGGGAACAGTCCCCTTGTGCCTCCATTCTCAACCTCTCAAGTCACCTTCCTTTAGTCAACCAATTATCTATTGTTTCCCACGTGCCGGCACTGCTGTGGGGGCCCAGCAGACTGCAGGGAGCAGAGCAGACAGCAGTGTGGGCCGCGTGGGTGACAGGCCCCTCAGCTGCCCCCGTGCCTCTTGCTCCTCAGCACTGAGCAGGCCCCCCCGCAACTTCACAACCTCCATGCCTCCCTCATGCCTTGCAGCCCCCCAGCCTTTGCCTCTGTGCTCTCCTTGCCTAGAGCGTCCTTCCCACCCATCTCTCCATTGTCCTCCTGCTTCCCTCCCAGACGATCCAGATCTGGGACCCTCCTGTGTGCTCCGACCTGTCTTAAGCTATCACGGACCATTTGCCAAGACAAACACTGGCTTCCTTTTCCGTCTCCCTGAGCAGACTGTCAGGCCCTGCAACCCCAAGCCGTGGCTTCCTGGTCTTTGTGTCGGTGCGTCCAACACAGAGCTGGCCCCTAGGAGCTCCTCCACGCGTCTTAGTCGAAGCCCCTCATGCTTAATTTTATCGTTGTGTTAACAGTTCTCAGATGCCCCTGTGCGTCCTGCACTACTCTAAGCGCAGTTCCCTACATGTTCTCTTAATTAATCCTCGCGACAACCATTCGAGAGAAGTGCTAAGGTTGTCTCCATTCTTGTGAAGGGAGAAACTGAGGTTTCAAGAAACTAAGCCACTCACCCTGTTCACACTGCTGGAAACAGGTAGAGCCTGAGGTCGGACCTCAGTCTCTGTGGCACCATCTCTTCTCCATCACCCACGAGGACCTCTCCACATGTTACCGTAACGTAAAGAATGTCCTATAGACAAGTGACTAGTGAAGGAAAGGAACTAACACTTGAATGCCCACGGTGTAGCAGTACTTCAGATACATCCTCTTATTTTAATTCCCACACCCCCTCTGTACCACATACGTATTTGATATTACTGTGCAGTAATTTGATTGATAAACTCAGAGAGGTTAAGAAATTCACCCAAGGTCACACAGCAAGTAAGTGGGGTGGTAATTAAATCCTGGCTCTCTGATCACAAAGCCCGCTTTTCGCACAGAATCCGGTGCTCCCTGGCAGGCACTGGAGCCTCTGCACCTTCTGAGGAGAGGTGGGTTGAGCCCAGCGCTGGGGAGGGTGGAAGATTCTCTCAATTTCTGCAACGTAATCACCTCCTTTCAAAGTTCCTGTCACAGGGGAGACAGAAGGAGAAAGCTGGCCTCATTCTTCCCCTTTTCACACTTTAAAGGGTTTTGTTTTGCTTTGCTTTGCTTTTTATGCCTCCGATTCTTCTTGCTTTAAATACTAAAATTTGCACTAGACCTCACTGAGTTCTTAACATAGACTTCAGAGGTTCTAAACCCAAGCAGTGGTTTCTCTGACTCGCGGAGGGACTGTTTTGCCTGCAAAATGCCCTAATCATTATCCTCAAAGCACTGGGCCACAGCCCACCACAGTTTCCCCCACACGCAGACGCCATGTCGGGAAGCGGCAGGCAGACGGAGGGGGCAGCCTCCAGCGGAGCTCAGACTGCAAAGAGACCAGATGTTTACCAGAGAGAGACGGTTTAAAGTACGCCAGGCAGAGAAGCCACTGACCGACAAAATATGTTTTATCCCTGCGACCCGGGGGGGCGGACAGGGTGGAAGAAATGATCCTGGGCTCACAAGGACATCAGACCGACCATAGCAAATAAAGAAACTGCATTTTCCTGGGAGGGAGGAAGGCGCTGAGCATCCCCCAGCCTCGGCCTTGGTTCGAGGTTAACAACTGCGGGATGAGGCTGCCTGAGGTGTGGGAATTTGCTTGCCCGCATCCCCGAACACTGCCGCTCAGGCTCTCACGTCCTCTCCACCCAGTTCTAGGGGGCATTCAACCCACTGGACCGTGAGGCCCAGCTCTGCCCGGGACTTGGCAGAACTCCTCTGGTCCGGGAAGTGAATAGTTTTCCTCATTCCCACGAAGTAAGAATGTCATGAGAAACGCAAGTGTTGCTCTTGGTGAGGCGGATCCGATGGTGATTTTCACAGTCCTGTCTCGCACAAGTGGGAGCTCCCGGCAACCTGCAGGACCCAGCCTGGATGGACTCAAGTCTTCAGCCCAGAGATGGAAGGGCAGCCTCAGCTGTGCTCACAGCTGGAAACGAGCGGGCAGACGCCGGGGGCTAGGCAGTCAGGGACCGCAGTGGTTCTCAGTCTTCAGCGAGCGTCAGAAACACCTGGAGAGCTTGTGACAACGCAGAGGCCTGGAGCCCATCCCCAGAGATTCTGATCCAGCAGGCCTGGGGCAGGGCCCACGATTGTGCGTTTCTAGCAGGTTTCCAGGGATGCAGGGGCCGCTGCTGGTGCACGCTCCACACTTGGAAGAGCACTGCCTTACTGCTGCACTCTGTCCCTCGGCCTCGAGCTGCAGGAACTGCTCGGTGGGGATTAAAACATTCCAAAGGCCTGCCTTACGTGGTTGCACCGTTTGTACACTGCCCAAATACCCCTGGATGAGGGGATGAGGGGCACAGTAACAGAGTTCAAGCTCCACTAGCCAAGCCGTGTGCCCTGCCCAGGGGCTGTGTGGGCCTGGAAAAAGGGGCTCATGTGTCCAGGGAGAGCACCTGTTTCTAAGCCATGCACCCAAAGGGAGTATCTTTTCCTAATTTGCACAAAAGCGTACATAGGCAGCAGTGGTCCTTTGAAAATGTCCTTTACCCACCAGTGCATATAACAGGACATCAAATGCGTACCCACTCTGAGACCCCTGGGAGGGGCACAAGTCGGAGGCCATCCTGGCATTCACTGGGGGGTGTGATTTGGCATCCCCTACCTCCGTTCTTGCCTCACATTGAAGCTCTCCAGTCACATGAGGGACAAGTCATTCCCACGGCCGTAAGGACAATCAAGGCATGTGGTCCTTCACCTCCTGCCTAACCACAGCTCGCTAGGCAGGGAAGTGCTGCCACAGAACAAAGGTCTGCAGCTGCTCCTGTCTTGCCTGCGGGCAGCTGCCGCGCATGAACACCCACATCCCAGGCCCTGTTCCAGGCACTTGTAGAGAATCAAGCAGCTTCCCCTTAACCCTCTGGCCGGGCTGGTCCATGCCCCTCCTCTGTGAGACCTTCAGTCCGCCGCCCGCAGCAGGCTGACCCTCTCGGCTGGCAGAGCATCCCTCAAGGATGCCCGCACCATCCTCCTGCTGTTGAGCTGTGTGCCGACCAAAAGTCAGCTACGGGGGTTCCCAAACCTGCCGATGCCAGCTGCGTGTCGCTGTGATCAAGTCACTTAATTAACTATCCTGTAAACTGGTGAAATAGAACACAAAATAGAACTTTTGTTTCCATGAAAATTAAGTTGATTGCTTTGGAAAAGCTCAGTGAAGGCAAGTTTCCAAAAAAGATTACTGTCAAATTAGGCAGCAATGGAGGAGACAAACGTAAAAGACTTGGGGGGGCGGGGGCCGTGAAAACCAAAGAGAATGTGGGACTCAGATTGCTTACCAAGAGTTTTATGTTCTCAATCTAAAGACGTACTGAGGTTAGAACTGTAGGCAAGGCACAATTGGAAGGGTCTACGTGAGAAAGACGAGGGGGGTCTGGAATCGGCAGACCCCACCCCTAAAAACAAGGCTTTGGCCCTAGATCAAAAGGGTGGAGAATGAATGCATATTCATACGTTTTAAGTAAAAATACGTTTAAGCCAACATCGGTAGCAGAGAAAGAGTGTTGGAATGTTGGAAACAGCTAAATCAATGTGCTCAGGCCACTCTGCCCTTTCCAGCTGGGTGACCTTGGGTGAACAACTGCTCTGAGCCTTGGCACCCTCCCTGTAAAGGGGAACACACCTCATGTGAGGGAAAATACAATGTACGAATATCGGTGGCTACCATCGTGTTTGCCACCCAGCATTATCTCGGCCCTCCACCCAGGCACGGGTCTCCTGTTTCTTTGCAAGGAATCCACACCACACCCACACCCACCCCCCCACCCCCCACCCCTTACCCCTGCCCTCAGCCTGGGAGCTTCCAGGGGCAGAACACTCAACTCAGGCTGGGCAATCCTCACGCACCACCTACCCAGCCGCCGCAGTTGTTTCCAGGATGGCATGCGGCTCAAGTCTGGGCAACCAGGACCAGTAAGACTCAGTTCTCCAGGATTTTAAGTTATCAGGGTATTGGCCTCTCCCCCCGCCTGGCTTGGGTACTGTGATGATGTGAGCCAGAGGGCAGCTAGGGAAATGGGAGGACGGAGCCAAACCAGAGGAAACAGCCAAGAGCAGAGTTGGGGGGAAAGGGTGGCCATCACTTGAATCCTGAATCAAGCCAATCTTGAAGCCAGACTTTCAATTACGTGACCCAAATAATACCTTTTTTTACCTTAAGATAGTTTGATTTTGGGATTCTTTCTTTGTTTTCCCCAGAAGCAAACCCTAAGATGAAGAGTCACCTGCAAGTCATTTACATGGGAGGTGATTGTAGGAAACATGGGAGGACTAGGGAGTGAGGCAGGGAAGGAAGAAAGCCAGTAAAGGGGACATGATCTAGCAAGTTCTGCTGCACGCAGCTGGAGCGAAAGCCTGCGGAGAAGCTCCAGGAAACAGAGGTGAAGACATTACTTCCCCAGCACTGCTGGCCTGACCTGAGCACAGGCAGACTGGACTTCTGCTTCCAGAAAAAGCTCTTGGACAAAGAGCTGCAGGAGCGGGCAGCTGTGCCGGTGCTGATGAAAATGCTGGGACCGAGAGGATGCAGGCGGGGGCCAGCAGCACCACTGTCCCTGGCTCCTCTATTACTTGCAACAAAAAGACCTCGCTGATATATTGAGTCGCTTAGCACCATGCTTGGGACACAGTAAGCACTCGAATGCGACAATCATCATCAATATTATCATTATTGCTGTTGACCACTAATGGGCATTACGAAGACCCAGCTTGTTGTGTAATTACAAGTATCACCTTTATAACCTAAGAACTCCTTAGGCAGAGGTAGACAAGTGATGTCTCTAAAGAAGTCCCTCCCCAGTCTCTTGGGCAAGAGTACCAGCCACAGATTCACAGACCCCCCTGTTGCTAGGCCTTCCGTGCAGCAGAGGACGCCCGCAGCCCTCAGCCAGCCCTCAGGACAAATGGTCCCTTCAAGAGTCACTTGTCCTTAGGCTCCCTAAGCAGCGAGGATGGGGAAGCCACTGGGAAGGGCCTGCTCAGGAAGGTTGGAAAGACATGTACAAGAGACCTTTTGGTCTTTTTTTTTTTCCTTCTTGGCTACAGTTCTAGCATTTCTAAAGTCTGAAGGAAGAAGCTGATATAATGTGGAAGACTATGATTCATTAATACTTAATTGATTGGAATAAACGTACTCAAATATTTCAAGGGTTTGGCCCAAAAGGTTTCACTACAATAGTCCAAACATCTGTCAGGAAGAAAGATTTGGCCTTACTGAGGTCACACCCGAGGGATATGTTTGGGTCCTGAGCTGGGTTCGTGGCCGGGAGCCGGAGAAGCTGCCTGGGTTCGGGCAGGGCCCACCCGCTCCTAGAGAGGCTGCTGGAGAGGCTGCCCTCTTCCTGCATTCCAGCGGCTCCTGAGTCCCAGGCACCTTTGTAAGCACTTTACTGCCTTAGAGATGCAACCTTTATTATCTCCATTTTACAGGGAAAGGAACTGAGGGACTGAGAGGGCACACAGCTTGGAAGCGGTGAAGCCAAGATGGGAGCCCGAGACTTCTGGCTCCAGAGTTCACTGCGCGCTGAGGTTTAGAATATCACACTTTGAACCTGCAGTGTATACAAGCCTTCTCCACCCCGCCCAGAGATCAGAGATGTCTTCTCAAGTCCCTCTGCGCCGCTCACACGCTGAGTCTCTTGGGGGCTGAATAAGGGAAACGGGGAAGCTTGTTGGCTTACTGTTGGTGTCCTTTGTGGCGACTGTGCGTTTGGGATGTTCTCCAAGGGCCACCAGCTCTCGCGGCTTTCTCCCACCCGCCCCCGCATCCGTAGGACGGGCCTGTCCCTTAGCCTCGTGAACTGTGTGTGCTGCAGAAAAGCATGCGTCCCGTTTCTAAGAATCAAGACCAAACTTTTTAAAGGAAGTGGAGGGGGAGAGAGGGTATTAGCAAGGACTCTACAAGTGACACAGAAGCCTGTGGCTTTGAGCACAGGTACAATCTGCCAGACGTGAATTCAAATGGCAGCTCTCCTCGGTGACGTTGGAAAAGTGACCATCCTTACAGAGCCTCGGTTTCTTCCCGTCTGCAAAATGCAGACAGGAGTGCCTATTTGACCAACAGGGTTGTGCCAAGATTTAAATGAAAGCACCTTGGCAAGGCTGGTGCCAAGCGCAGGCACACAGTGGGCTGGCCATAAATGCTCGTTCTCTTCTTCTCTCTTGGTAGAGGGAAGAAACGGGGCTGTGGAAGGCTAACTATGCTCCACTTCCAGGAGGAGTAGAAATGGCTCTGCTGACGTCATGGGAAGAAGAGCGCCACTTGGGGATGGATGCTGTCTGCGGAGAGAACCCACTCAGCGTCTGTCTATACATTGTGTGGGGCTGCCTTGCCTCGGGCTTCCTGCCAGGCTCGGCTGTGAAACCATGGCAGTTGTTTGTCTGGCCGGGGCACAGGGGGAGGGGAAAGGATTCTTTGCTCGGGTCCCCACGTCCTCAGCCCACACGCGCACCTCCTGGGACCGGAGCATGAACCCTGCAGTTTGTGAGTTTGTTTGCTTTGGGCAAATAATGACTTCCTGTTTCTTAGAAGACAGAGCTAAGCTTCCCAAGGCTTCTCTGCCAGGCAGCATTTCTGACCAAACGACAGGAATGCTTGTGGGGTAAACAGGACAGAGACGCGGCAATGAGGTCCGCCCACAGAGCAGCCCCAAGAAGTGCAATTGAGGGTTGAGAAACAGGCAGGCCGTTTCAGCTTCCTCAAGCTCCCAAGTTTTAACCAAATCCCAAGAGCAGTTTCTAGGACTTCAAGGCCCTTGCCCACACACACTGCATCTGCTCTGTGAGATTCCCACTGGACCCTCAGAGTTGGCACAATTCCCCTGCCTCCTGAGCCACTTGGCAGCTCTTTCTACCCACCAAGCAGTCTAAATTCCTCCCAGTCCAAAAGGGATATCAATCTCATTCCTATCTCCAAGCCATGATAAGTTGTTCCATTTACCTTTCTATCTTTCTCATAGGCTCAGCTCATTCCTCACTTCTTACAGGAAGTCCTCCCAGATTGCTCCTCTGATCTTCCTATTCACAGCCCTTACCATTCAATACTGTTCACTAAAATTAGTCTCATTTCTATGGCCCAAAATTGTGAATTGTCTGAGGGTTAAATAAATAGCTCCTGTGTGCTGAGAACTTTATAAGCGTGATTTCATTTAAACTGTCCCAACCCTTGTGAGGTAGGCACTTCCATTACTCCCATTTTACAAATGAGGAAATGAAGGCTCAGGACACATAAATAACACACCCGAGATCACAGAGTTAGGGACAGAATCGGGCAACGACCCGGCACTGGGGCCAGCTAGTCTTGGGAGCACTGTGGGATGTTGCCTCCTGGATAACTGTCCAGTTGACTGTTAACTACATAGACCAGTGGTTCTCAAAAGGCGGCTTCCAGACCAGCGCCACCGGCAACATCTGGGAACTTGTTAGAAATGTAAATCATGGGGCCCTACCCCAGATACACTCAATCAGAAACTCCAGGGTGGAGCCCAGAAAGCCGTGTTTTCAAAAGCCCTGCAGATTTTTCTGAAGTTTGCTGGTGTTTGAGGCTCCCTGACCAGACCAAGGATTGGCCAACTTTCTCTGTGAAGGCCCACATAGTAGAGACTTCAGACTTTGCAGGCCTAGAGGTAAAATCGAGGCTGTGACATAGGTACTTCTATTACAAGATAGAAAACACATTTCCACAAACTTTTTATTGATGAAATTCAAAATATGATAGTCACTCAGTATGGTTTTTTTTTTTTTTTTTTAATAATACAGGTCTAATAATGAGAAGAACAAAATTCACTTTGTGGGAGGGAGACCATTTTGCATACTTGGCATTCAAAGTTAGTGTTCCCCATCATCAAATCAATTGAAAATGTTCGTCTGTAAAGACCACTCTCGGCTCCCTGCACATAGCAGGCCATGGGCCGGATTTGACCTGTAGTGAGTCTACCATTGGACCAGACCATCCCAGCAGAATCAGTACCGTGGGTGGCCTTGGGTCAGTTCTTGTCTGTACTGAGCGGTCACTGTAAACAACCAGTTTGGGAGTTCCACACCCCCAATCCCACTCCTCTGCCCCCCAAAACAGTTGCTCAGCAGAACTGACAGATTTGACCAGGCACGTTGGCATCCCGCAGGAGAGGCTGCCACACACCAGGCAGGCCTGGCCTCACATAGCGCCCTGAGAGGGGGAACAGCTGCCCAGCCAGGTGGCCGAGCAGCTGCAGGAAGCCCTCAGCCCCGCTCCCACCACCACCTGTGGCTCCCCTCCCTACCTCAGCCGGCTCCTCCAGGACCTCCCTGGGGCAGGCGTCCCACTTGCTCCAGAGAAGGTGGGTGACTGAAGAGGGCAGAAACTGACCTTTGCCCCATTTTATCCTTGGCCTGGCTTTCTCAGCACCTGTGTGAACTCACAGTAGGATGGGAGACCACAGGGAGCTGAGACACAGAAGTAACATGAAACACAAAACCTTTACTGGCCCCTTAAAAAGTTAGGTGGAATTAACAAATGGCTGACTGATTGGTTGAATTGTGTCCCCAAAAAGGTGTGTTCAAGTACCAACCCCCAGTACCTGTGACCTTCAGTAGGGTCTTGGCAGATATAATCAAGTTTACAATGAAGTCATACTGGATTAGTGTGGACTTCATAAGAAGCGGGAAATTTGGACACAGAGACACATGGCGACACAGAGAGAACACCATGCGAAGATGGAGACAGTATGAGAGCGATGTGTCTACCAGCCACGGGACACCAAAGATTGGGAGCAACTTCCAGGAGCTAGGAGAGCAGCATGGAACAGATTCTCTCTTGCAGCCTCTGGAAGGAACTAAGCACGCCTACTCCTTGATTTGGGGGTAACCTCCAGAACAGTGAGGGAGTGGATTTCTGTTGTCTTAAGCAGCCCAGTCGGTGGTACTTTATTCCAGCTGCCCTAGGAAACATACAGCTGATGATAAGGCGTGGTGGAACACAGTGATACACCACAATGGTGAGCGAGGAAAACTCACTCTGCTTTCCAAAATCCCTAGCATTGGAGACTGTGCTTATGACATAAAGTTAAGCAAAAGGAGCAGGTTTCAAAACTAATCTTGCAATTTGAAGACTTACACCTATACACACATGAAACATAGACAAAAGGTTGGATGAAAGCGTATTATAACATTTGCATTATGTATCTCTGGGTAGGGAATAAAACAAACATTGGTTTTTAAAATCAGGAAAAATGGCCATTGAAAAATAAAAGCAATCAAATAGAAGTAATAATCCATGTTTACTCTAGACAAAAAAGCCAAGAAGTATGAGAGCAAAAGGCCAATTACCTGGAATCAGAGCCATTTTGAAGTGGTTCTGAGATGAGCCTGAAGACGAGATTGCGGAGACAGGTGCCTGGGCAGCTCTGGGAGAGCAGGAATAACAAAATCAGACACCAGGGCTGCTTTTCAGCCTGGGATGCACGTTAGAATCATCAGGAAACTTTCCAAACAAACCAGTGACCAGGTCTCACCCGGGCCAACTGCATAACCCAGGAGAGGTCACCTAAGACAACACAGAATTTAAAATCCATTTCAATCAATCTTCGCTTTGAGAAAATCCTATGTGAGGAAACCCAGATTTGGTCTCACCAGGGAGGGGAGGTGACAAAATTAACGTCATGTTTTTGAACATTTGCTACATGGCCGGCACAATTCTAAATTGTTTACGTGGATGATCTCCCTTAAACATCACAATAGCATCGTCATGGTAGTTGCCATGATTATAGCCATTTGAGAGATGAGAGAACTGAAACTCAGTGACGTTAAGGAAGGACCATGGCCACGGTCACACAGTTTGTGAGTGGTAGATCTAGAACCCAGAAGAAGGAAGTTTAACTCTCCGACACCCCCCTACTGCATCTTTGAAGGTTGAGACATGATGATCCCGGAATTCAGTAAGGAAGGCTGTGGCCGCTCGACTCCAGCCGGATACCTGGAGTCCTCCTGTGGCCAGCTGTACGCAGCACGGTCAATGACTCTGGCCCAGTATCTCTCAACTCGCGTCCTGAGCGGGTCCCATGTGTGCAACGATTTAAAACTCGGTCAACCACCTGAGGAAGTTCCCCTACTTTCAGAACTGAAAATGGTGGGCTTCCATGCTTGAGGATCTTTGCTAAACTGCGCAGAAACCACTGTTCATGGTGAATCACAGACATTTCTCTGTAGCCTCCAGCCCAGGGTCTGTGGGGCTCCTCTGAAGGACCCTGCTCACATTCATCACGTGGACGTGAAATCTCGATGGGGTCACCTCTCTCCCGGCTTCCACTGCTCTGTCCTATCCACATTTCCCCCTCTCCTAATTCCGTCGTCCATTTATTGCTGATCTCCTTTAACTTTTTGAACCGTCTCTACTTTTATACATCATTTAAGTCAGTGGTCCTCAAATCTGGCCGCACTGCAGAATTACCTGAGGGGCTTTTAAAAATCCCAATGTCCAGGCCACATCCCAGACCAATGGCATCAGGACCTCAGAGTGGAACCAGGCATTGTCTTTAAAGCTCCTCGGCAGGTGATGAGCAGTTAAATGTGTTCCCACATTCTTCTGGGAAAAATACACAACAATAAATAAATAGTAATATAGCCCTAGGCCATTTCAAGTTTCCAACAGCTAACTTACAATCATGACAAGCATGGATCACTTCTTTAAAATGGTCCATCTGCCGTTTGACCTTGAAGCCTTTGTGTTAACAGGGGCGGCCACAGGACTATGCTTGTTCTGTCTGTTTCTCTGTGTGCCTCCTCCTCTGCCCACCCCCAAGCCAAGCCACCTGCCTCTTCTCATGCAGAAACCTCCTCCCACCCTTCCATATTCAGGGACCACCCCCCACACCGTGTTCCAACATCTGTGCCTCCACCAGGGACTTGAAGAGCAAACGCCAAACCACGGCAAACCACTCATCTGTAATTTGCTGAGCTGCCAACCTAAGAAGAGACTAAACATTCCCCTTTTTTGTTGTTTAAATGAACTGTGAAACAAACCAAAGCTGTGGTTTAGTTTTCCAGAAACAATTTAGTAAACTAGTTTAAGGCAGAAGTAAAGACAATATACTCATAAAACTATTGAATCCAAAAAATAACTCTCCAAAGTCACCTAACATTATATCCAGTTTGAGTGAATCAGATACACACATAAAATGGGTGTGGGGGGGTGAGGGGTAGCAAGCCCAACGTCAGAAGGGCTGGTCTTTGAAAAGCACATGACATGGGAGCCCCTGAAGACAGAAGCATGAATGTTATCTGCAGAGTCATGCCCACAAAATAGTGCAAAACTTTTCATAAACGTTAAGCTGCTGTCTATCCTCATCGGAAACCCTTGCCATCTTTCCTGGCCTTGGCCTTCTCTCTGCTGTTTCCCACGTGTGGGACTGTGGCTGGCGAGAGACTGTCCAAGAAGGCATGGAGATGGAAAGTGTGCCCTGGGCTTCGGAGGCCCCCTGCTGTGCTCCTCAAAAGGGCAGTCAGGGTGGGGCGTAGCTGGGGGCCAGACTCCAGACGTAGTCTGCTCTCTGACTTACCTGTGGATCCTGAAGCAACTCTCTCCCCACCTCTGAGTCTCTGTCTCCTACTCAGTAAGATGCAGGGTCCTCTAAGGCCCCCTCCAGGTCTGACGTTTGAGGCGGCAGGCTCTAGGAGCCAAGTCAGGTAGCTGACACAGGATCCTGAGAGGGCTCCTCCCTACCCATCGAGATTTTAGGAAGGGCTGCCCCCTTTTTGCATCTGGAACCTGAATGGCTGGTCCTCTGGTGTGTATGAAAGGACCTCTTTGTCTTAAGTAGGAGCATAGGAAATCATTGAGACAACAAAAAAAAGGATAGCCAGGAGAGGGACCAGCTCACCCAGAGGGTGCTACACTCTCCAAATGACCATGAAGTCATGACGGTTGTGCCCAGAGCATGGACTGCAATACACACACACGCACAAACACACACATATGATTTTCATACGAATACTAGATTTAGAGTTAGCAAAGCTATGTTCCAATTCAATTCTATTCTGACACTCACTAGATCACTTCAAGCCAGTTAATTTTGTGTAAAAAATGTCAAATGAGGCTCATAAGGCCTACCCCAAATTCTCTGCTGCTCCTCCCACTGAGAGGTGCAGTCTGATTGCCCTCCCCTCAAATCTGAGTCGTCCTCAGTGACTTGCTCCACCAGTAGACTACAAAGGAAATGACATGCTGTCTGCTGAGGCTGGGTCATATGGAGTCTTGGACGTCACTGTGGTCTCTAGGAGCACTTACTTTCCAGATGCTCCTCTTGGAACCCAGCTGCCATGTTCTGAGAAACCCAAGCCGCATGGAGAGGCCACCTGTAGACATTCTGGGCAACTGCTTCTGCTGAGCTCCCAGCCAACAGTCAGCGTCAACTGCCAGCCATGTGAGTGTGCCATTCTAGACGTACAGGCATTAAGTCTGGGGGAGTTGGTTATGCAGCAATAGAGAATTGGAAGCCTCAACTTGCAGAGCAGGAGACTACTGTGTGAGATTAAATGTTAATATTATAGGAAAGCACCTTGTAAATCATAAAGTGCTCCACAGACGTAAAGGGTCACTGTTAACGTTATGAGTTTCTGCACTGCCCTTCCTCTCCTGTCCCAAAGAGCAACTCTGAGCCTTTATCCCCATCTGCGGCAATTTTCTGCCTGGGCTCTGTGCCTGGCTCTCGGGTTTTCCAGGTGAACATTTAAGAGAGGCCGAGATCACAGACAGAAGCCCACAGAGTGGCTTCCCTGAGGTTCCTGACCTGTATGCTCACACTCTCACCTTACTTCCTGCTCACAGATGACAGTTCAAACCCTGGGCTTCCTAATGCCTAATGACAGCTGGATGTGGGGGCACAAGCGCCTCTGATCACTTGCACCCTCAGAACTAGATGCTCTGAACCGTCCCTGAAGGCAGTGTCTCTCCAGCCAGAGTCTCGATACTCTTCCTAAGGACGAATATTCACCGTCATAGTGGACCAGATTCCTACATTCAAACAGAGGATCACAACTGACATTAAAGTGGAACTGTAGCCATAATCAGCTTTCCAAGACTTCTTCTCCAATGGCCTTCCCAGAGGCACTGCTGCAGAAATGAGGGACTATTCCTCAACAGAGTTTATTCACTGGCACAAATACTTTGGCCTGAACCGTCTTCAAGAGAGGTCCTTATCCTTGTCTATACTCTCAAATGACACCAAACATGAGACAGTGTTCATAGTAGGCATTTTTTAGAGGAAAACGAGGTTACATAGGCATTACATCGGGAATGGTGAGCAGTCATTACTGTCCTTAGGCTGTAGCTACAGAAAGGAATATGATGTTACGCCCCAAACTCAGAATTGCTGGACTCCTAGACCACTGGTATACCTGGTGCAATGAAAATCCATGCAAGTGTTGTAATTTCCTGGTTATCTAGAACTAAATGAAGGGATCTTTGGATTTAGGAGCTAGTTCTTTGGACACACAATTAACACAATTATTTCAGGATTTCCCAGTACGTTAGCGTTGGGAGTTGGGTTACTCTTGTCACCTGTCCCTCCATTTCCTCAACCAGTCATTGCAGACGGAGGACAATGCACACCCCCGCTGCCTCACAGACCTGATGGCAGCAACCTCCACCTCTTCACACCCTGCAGGGGGTGATGCCTGTGTCATCATTTGTCTCATGCCATTCTGGCCATCTGTGCTCCCCTCCCTATCACAAGGGGCTGGAAGCATGCAAACATTTCCCAGGTCAATTCCTACACCAGCTGGCTTCCAGTTAGGTTCTGCCAATGGCAGGCACTGGCAAGACACTGGAGCGGGGGAAGAAGGGAGAAGGTAACTTTTTGTTCTTTCTGCTCCTGGTATCATCAGTGCAGTAGCAATAACAGGCAAGGGGTCACTCTTGGGTCTCTTAGCAGTAGTGACAACGGCTTTGGCAGCTCAGTGCTCATGGGCTCTGCCCTGCAGTAGCACCATCAGGGTGGAGGTATTCAGGTTGCCAGGCTCCCACAGTGTCAATGAGAGCACTTCTGGCCTCCTGTGAGGTGGCACCAGCAGATATATGAGTGGTCCAGGAGTCCACAAGCCTGAGTTTGGGGCGTAACACCATATTCCTTTCTGCAGCTACAGCCTAAGGACAGTAATGACTTCTCACAATTCCTAATGTAATGCCTAGGTAACCTCGTTTTCCTCTTTTGGTCCTTCTGACACTTCTTGTTGAACAACCAAATCCCTGCATTGAATTCCCTCTGCTTGACATACCTAGGGTGGGTTTTTATTTTCCTTGCTAAATCCTGCTGTTACTCAGTAGTCTAAGCACCTACACACTGTTCATTGCCTACTCACTGCCTGTTCCCCCAGTTTTTCTTGTAAATGGAACTCCAGTTTTGATCAGATCAGCAAGGTTCTCAGATAAATACCCACTTTCCCAGTTTCCTTTGCAGCCAGGCGTGTCCATATGATCATTTTGGCCAATGAAATATACAGTCTTCTGGAATTTCAGGGAAAGTTTTTGCTTTCCTGATAAAGTGAAATAGATGGGACCAATGCCACCTCTTCCACCTTCCTTCTTGCCTTGAGTGTCAATGTGATGTTTGGACCCGCCGCAGCCCTCTTGCTTCCATGAGTCAACAAACATGAGGACAAAATGCAATACTCTCGGGATGATGTAGTGGAAAGATAGAAAGAGCATGAGTCCATGATTTCATTGTGAGCAGCTAAAGCAACCCCAGCAACCACCTCAGCTGTAGGGCCCATGCTTTAGTCCCACCCTATGACAGTCTCAAGTTCTGGAACTTTTCTTTCAAGTTCCAGTTCTTTTCAGTATCTTCTGCCTTTACTTGACTACATAAGAAGGAACACTGGAAAACAGTTCCCAGCTCCCGCTTAGCTCAGTTTGCATATACACTCAAACGGGACTTCTTCAAAGAGGGAAAAAGACAGATTTGGAAAATGAAAGACGGAGCATTCCCACAAACAGAGGAGCAGGCAAGAGGGTGCATCTGGGCAGAAATCTGACAGGAGTAGCCCCTGTGGTATTTGACATCCCTGTTCTGATTTTGAATTGTCCTTTCTAAAAGCTCACCACACGATTCTCATTAGAGTCTCTGAGATAAGCCAGAGTAGGTCAGAGGCAGATTATTTGGTTCATGGCTGTAATACAATATCACAAATCTTTTCCTCTCACCCTACTTTTTTCCTTTTCTTTTTTACCCAAATTGGCTTTGGAGTCCCATCTTCCTGGAGAGGCAAGCTGCTGGTTCCCGCTGACCACGCTTTGTCTTGGCAGCAGGTCTTGTCTGATCAGTACCTAGTATTGCTGGGCCTCTGTCCCTGGGAGACGCCTGCCGCCTGGCCATGCTGTCATTAAGTGGACATCTCATTCCTGCAGAGGTTGTGCAGCTGCTGTGTTTTGCTAGAATCTTGAAGCCAAATGAGAATTTTTTAAATCCTTAGCTTTTATTTGCTGAGTTCCCTGATCTCTTGTGGGAATTGCACCCCTGGGGCACCCTTTCACCTTCCCATAGCCATAGTTCTTTAGGAAGGTGGCCAAGGGGCAAGGGGAGGGTCCCTCCCATGAACTGGTCACAGGTCACGAGCCTGCGCCTTGGTAATGAGTGCCCTATTTGTGAAGAAAGGGAGGGAAGGAGGAGAAACCTCATTTCTCTCCTTCGATTTGTTTTTTAATCAAATCACATTCTTAATTACATTTGGCTGGAATGAAATTATGCCTCTGAAGAGCTTCCAGATGGAACTAGGGAAGTGACTTTAGCTGAACTCTGCAGCCATTTTGGTCAGCATGAAATGTTTACTCCTGAAGGGGCTGCCAGCCTGGTGGTTTTGCTCTGAGGAGCAAAGGACCCTTCTGCCCCAACCCTCCTTCCAAACGCTGAGGGATTCTCACCTGGCTGGGTTAGGGGACTTCCAAGTTTTGGGATTTCCTAACACGTCAGCTGGATGGGGACTCTGAAAGGTGGTCCAGTGAAGAGCTTGTGGGATTTATCATCAGACAGGTCAAGGACAAAATACTGACCTAGCCCTTATCTGCTGTGTGATCCTAGGCGGTGCATCACTTCTCTGAGCCTCAGTTTCCTCAAAAGATTTTTCTTACCTTGTTGAATTATTGTAAAAGTGAAATTATATGGTTTGTGCATAGCATTTATTTCCTTCTCTTTCCTTATTCTCCATCTATTGCCTCAGAGAGAGGATGCCCAACACAATTGAAATGAAGTCTCAGATGCTGCTTTACTTAAAGAACCTGTGGTGTATGAGCCACTGTTTTCAGGACACCATGAAGTGGGAGGGCAAACAAAACTGCCAGCTATCTTAAAGAGAATTAGCTCTTCATCTCCAACTGGCCCCAGTGCCAAAGTCCTGAAGTACTGTTCTCCTCAGCCTTGTGATGGGGCTTATCCTGCCTGAGCATTCTCTCCTCTCTCTGGTTCCATCACCTTTGACTACTCAATACCGTATCCTAGAATTTCATTATTCGAATTAAGCAAACGTGATCCAGTTAAAGGAAGACAACTGATGGTGTAGGCTTTGGAAGCCCAAGAAGGATGCTGGAGAATTCCTCCTGGCTCTGTCCTGAGCCCACTGGGCAGGCTGAGGGGAAGGAAGGCAGGAGGAGAGCAGACCTGGTCATGTGGGGCAGAGGAAACTCATATTTTAACCATTGGTTCCTTGGATGTGACGAATTAACCACCCGATCCAAAATGGAGGATATGCAGCCCAGCCACATGATCAAGTCCATCCAACATGCAATGCAGAACAAAAGGCAGGCTAGATGGTATGGCACCTGTGGCTGAAACCTGCAGAGCAGGGCAGCAAATGCCTTGGCACCCAAATTAGTCATTATATTTCCATGCACATGTCGCCATGAGCACAGCTAGAACTCCCACAGGGCACTTGCATTGTAATAAACTTTTATGACAGCTCCTTTGAGATTTTTCTCAGGGGCTTATGCCAAACCACTCCGAAGTGGCTCATTTCTTCCACCCTCAGCCCAGAGGTTATCACCAGGAGGAGCTAAAGTCAGAGGCAGCTCTATTTTCTCAGCAAAAAGATGAGATTCTGCTTGTTCCCTTTTTCCACTCTCTTCTTTACTCTCTAGCTCTGAGTAGAACTGAAACATTATGAAATGCTTCTTGATCAAATATTATGAAAATTCCTACTGAGATACCATTGTATGCAGAGTATTGCTGCTCCTGGGTCAGCTATTCATCTTTGGGTTTAATTCACTGACTTACTAAAAACTTGTGTATGTATGAGTCCCTGCACTTCAAAAATTCCAAAATAGATTCCAGCGTTGCAGCAGACACTGCAGAATGAATACCCAAACCCAACCCCCTTTCTCCTTACCTTTCTTTAACATACAGGCTGAAAAGCTAAGTACTCTGCTTTCCTAGCCAACTTCCAACCAGAATGGCCGTGTTCTGGCCAAGGAGATACATGTGGAAGCCACAGGGAAGCACTTCCCTTTCCAAATAAAAGATAAAGCTGCTCAAGAAGACAGCTTTGGCATTCCCGCTTCTTCCTGCCTGGAAGCAGTCTTGCAAACAGGAAGCTCAAAGCCACATGCTAAGAATGATGGGACTGAAAGATACAAAGGAATTGATAGCCTTGCAGAGCAGCTGTACCAGCCTGGGCTGCCTGCTTCAGACTTCTTGTCATATGAGAGAAGTGCAGCCCAACTTAGTAGTTTAAGTCTCTTACAGTTGAGTTTTCTGTTATTTGTAACAAAACTGATTCCTAAATTACAAAAGCATGGTCCCATCGAGATACTGAAGATTTGGTGTATTTCCTTCCTTCAGACCCCGGTGAGATGGGAAAAGGAGCAAAGAGGAAGATCTCAAAATCACTCACTGTCTCTAGAACTGGGGTGGGAGCTGGTCGTGTTGTGTTGCTTGAGTTGCAGACTTCCTGTTCCTTTGTATTGGGGGATTTTTCAAAATTTGATATTTAGAAGGCTGGATGAGACTCAAGTCTCCTGACATCAAAAACATGAATGGTTTCACTTCTCAAACATTTCAGTTGAATGTTTGCCAAAGTTTTTATCTCAGGGAAACTATTTGCCGAGCTTCTAATATTATGTAAAATACTGAAGCGAGGCTTCCCCCAGAGGATTATATTACTATTTAGTTTCATATTTCTTCTGATGCTGCCAATAAATCATGAACTTCTTCAGAGATGTCAGAGGGCAGCCTGTCTCTCCGACTGCAAATGACAAGCCATGAATAATGCACTCAGTTCTCACAGAGAGGCTCCCAAATCCTTTGGGCTCTGAACCGCTATCAGACAATCGCTTCCATGGAGCCTCATTTCCGCCTGGTGTTGGGTGAGCCCTGCAATGGCCAGTCCCTAGGAATGCCCAGTTGTGGGTCTCAGCTCAGAGGAATGATTCCTGGGGTCGGGCTCACCCTCAGGGAATCTGGAATACCAAAAAGCGGCTGTAACTCCCAGAAGAATGAAACTAGAAAACTCCAGAGAAGGCAACCAGCGTGTTCTAATCTCCTCAACTGGATTAAAACTCCTCCAGGGCAGTCCTGTTTCCCCATAACTCCTAAAGTAGTGCCTGGATCTTAACAGAGGCCCAATAAATATTTATTGTATCAAGGATGGACATATCAAAGTAGGGACAGATGGATGGACAAATGGATGGATGGATTTCCATAAAAAATTGGCAGAAATAGGACAACGAGTAAGTAAAATCATAAAGAATATAGACAGTGATGAATAAAAACTTGTTTACCAAATATCAAGGCAGGAGAAATTTCATGACAATGGCAAGTGGAGAAGAGGGCAAGTATAGCACCACTTTACATAGCAAAGAAGGAAGCTTCGAGACCCCACTGACTGGAAGGTAGGGCAGGTTGTATACATAACTGGTTAATACCTGCTCCAATGTTCCCTACCCTAAGATTTTCATCATTCCTCCTCCCTCCTCATTTTTCATGGAATTCCCAAAGGAACAGTATATACTTGCCGTCTACACGAGTAAATTTGTCTTTCCTCTTACCAGCCTTCTGAAGCTGCTTTCAAATGTCTCATTATTGGCCTCCAAATTGCAATACCCAATATCTTTGTCTAAATCATCTTCTGCTCTGACTATATGAAGTTTTATCTCTTCTGACCACTCCTTCAATTCTCCTGTGTTCGCCTTTCTTGATTTCCACATCTCTGCATCTCTTACTCCTTCATGGACCCTATCCTTATTCTGTCTTCTTATTTTTCTGATGCCTTCTCTGAGCCCACTCCTTCCCACTCAATAAGTTTTTGTCACATTCTGGCTTCACCCTCTTCTCTTTCATGCTACACTCCCCTGGTGACCTGGTTCACACTTATGACTTCGAGCGTCCTCTTTTGGTAAACAACTCCCATGTGATGTCTTTGGCCCCAAGGACTACACTGGACATCGCCATCCACCCATTAATTCACTAACCAAACATTTATAGAGACCTTGTCATGCATGAAGTTTGTTGCTACTAGTTGAGGATACCAGGAAGAATATGATTTCCTTTAAGGATATCAAAGTTTAGAGGAGGAGATAGAATTAAAATGACAATAACGCAGGATAACAATTGTCACCAAAGAGGAGGGCCACCCAGGAGACCTCCAGGAGAAGACTAAGTAGGGGTTGGCTGAGTGGACATGATGGCAAAGGACATCCTAAGCAGAGAGAGGGGAAAGAGTATGAGGACTCACAAGATCATTCATTGGTCAACTAACACTTAGGGGTTTCCTATCAGGTGCCAGGCACTATGCTAGGTGTTTCACAAAATAATATTACCTCACGTTACACATTGTTACCTCACTTGTTAAGTAACAAGCACTTTTCTAAGTCCTTTTCAAACAATATGCTACTTAATCTTCAAAGAATTATAGAAGATAAATATTATTACATTCATTTTACAGATGAAGAAACTGGAACGTCTCTGTAAAGTAAGCTCACTGACTGGTTAAGGCTTACAACTAATAAGTGGCAGAGCCAGAGGCTTAAGGATTGATGGTTTAGCGCCACAAACAGAAACTTGTCAAGCTAGTTTAAGCAAAGGCGGATTTGTTATAAAGGAGCTGGGATGTTTCCCAGAACTCAAGGGTAAGAGTTACAGTGAGGCCTCATGCGGAGATGGAACTGGGGCCTGGAGAGCCACCAGACCAAGACAGCTACTTTCTCTTTGTCCTTCACAGACTGTCTCTCATCACTGCTCCTCTCTCACCATCTGCCACCCTCCTGCCTCTCTCTGTATCTTCAGATTGGCTCTGTCTCCTCTTGCTCATCATGGTCCATGGTAGCATCATGGAGACTCCAAAATGGCATCCTTATTCCTCCCAACTACAGCACTTTACAAGTCAGATACCCACAATGACTCATCATAATCATGTCCACTAACTCCGAGTTCTTACGGAAGAGATCCTGATTAGCCCAGCTCATGTCAGGTAACCACTCTCAATCACATCAGTTACAGTCAGGGAGGATAGGAAGTGGATTACAAGGGGTACAAACGTGGCTACAGGAGAGGTGATTCTCAAAGAAAGAAGCATGGACTCAGCGGGCAACTTCAAAAGGTGTCTTTTAGGGGCTGGCCTGGTGGCACAGCGGTTAAGTTCAGACGTTCCGCTTTGGCGGCCTGGGGTTCACCGGTTTGGATCCCGGGTGCAGACATGGCACTGCTTATCAAGCCATGCTGTGGCAGGCGTCCCACATATAAAGTGGAGGAAGATGGGCACGGATGTTAGCTCAGGGCCAGTCTTCCTCAGCAAAAAGAGGAGGATTGGAGGCAGATGTTAGCTCAGGGCTAATCTTCCTCAAAAAAAAAAAAAGTGCCTTTTACAGTTGACATTCCATCCCGGATGTTCTGACTGCAAGTCATATTTTTTTCTATCCCACACTGCTTTATCTCAAGCTAGACATATCCAAAATCAAGGTACACCCCTTTAAACAAGCTCCTCTTATTTCCCGATTTCAATTAATGACTTAACGTCAGTTCACTCCCCCAGCTTAACATTTCAAAGTTGACCTAAATGTCTCTTTCTCTTTAATACCTTACCCCTGACACCCTGCCCTTCCAACAGTCAAACAGTCTTCTGGGTTAGTCCATTTTCCATGCCAAAGGATCAGCCACTGTGGTTCAAATGCAACAGTGACATAAAGCCCAAGAGTCAAGTTTGCTGATGAAAGATTGATTAACTAAGCTATTTTGGACTGAATCAAGAAAATTGTAGGAACAATTGCTATTATGAATGTAAAAAAGAAAACTATTAGCAGATACAGAACAACTCAATGAGTAACTTTTGTCAGGTGCGGGGTTGGCCGTGGATTTGGTCTATTTGTTAAACCTGAGCTGATGAAACAATTGGGAAGGAGATGAAAGTAAAGAAAGGGTGAGCAACTGAGATGGTGCCTGGTGGTAGAGGACAATTAGCTGAAGACATGGTGGATGGATGGAAAGGAACACTCCAGCATCAGTTAGATTCTCACCAAAACAAAGGTGGCCATTCTGGATTGATGTCCCCAGTAGTGTGCTGGTAAATGTTTAACAACTGGCCACTCAGGAAGAAAAGCCTCAAATTTACACCAATTTCTGTGGCGTAAACATTCCCATCGTGGCCAATTTCAAACTACCAACCTAACCTCACTGAATGAAGAATTAGGAAGAGATGCTTCCAGCTCATTCTCATAAGCCAGGAAGACTTGGTTCCAGCACACCGCTGGATGTCGCTGACCTTCCTGGCTCTCAGTACGTCCTAGAAGGAAGAGAGCTTCAATGTACCAAGAATGAAGAGCCCTCGCTTCAGCCAAATAAACTGACACTGGGGTCTTTCCATTAGTTAAAAAAAATCTATTCCGAGATCAACTATCTCTCCAATCTTGCCGTGAATCAATTTGTAATTTAGTATACGTTATGAGAAATGTACAAGACAGACTTTGAAAAGGGCTTTTGAAGAACAGAGGAAGAGGGGAGAGGAAATCCCTGTTGGTTCGAAAGAGCTGGAATTTGATCTGAATTTAGTAGAAAGTAGTAGAGGAGGAGAAGAGGCAGTTCCAGGCAGTGGGACTAGGTTGAGACTGAGGTGGGGAGCAACGGCATATTTGGGAACGGTAGAGTCAAGGGGCAGGGCAGTAGGCAGGTGTGGATGGGTAGAGGGGTGAGCTCCAATAAGGCTGGCTGGGGCAGCTTGTGGGAGAACACAGATGCTTCTGCAGCATTCTCTAGCTACTCTGCCCTACTTCTCTACTATGAATGTTTGCAGAGTTTTTTAAGCTCTGCTCTAATCTTGATCAATTACCTCTTTATTTGACTGAAGTCTAAGTCCATTGCTTTCCTTCCATTCCATCTGCTACCTCCCCCAAATCCAGTCTCACGTTTCTTTATTGTCTCTTTGCCCACATCCTTCTCACTTTCATCCTCATCAGTCCCCCAACACACGTATGTACACACACACACTTACACGCTCACTCATAGCCCTGCCACCTCATCCAAAGACCACACTGCCTCCAGAGTAATCTCCATCAAATGCAGCTCTGACAAAGTCCCCCTGTAGCTAGATAAACCTGCAGAAGCATGGGTGGCTCCCCCAAGGCTGACCCAGCCGACTTTATTCGAGCTCACCCCTCTACCATCCACATCTACCTGCTCCTGTCCCTTGACACTATCGTTCCTGAACACACCACTCCCCGCCTCAGTCTCCGTCTAGTCCTGCTGCCTGGACTTGCCTCTTCTCCTCCTGAAATCCAACTCTTTTATGCCAGCAGGGATTTCCTTTCCTCTATTCTCCTTCTCAAAGTCTGCATTGCACTCTTCTTATAAGATATACTTCACACTAGATTGTAGGTTCCTTAATTAAATGCATCTATTGTGAGTGGACCCCATCTTGTTTCCCTAGACTCAGCACCTACTTAGCATCTTGCATATTAAATATGTAAGACAGAAACTGCTAACTGTCCCCTAACATCCAGTCTCTTCTTCTCTCGTCCAGTAACAGAAGGGCTGCTTTTTAGATGCGCACATGGCCACCTAGAGTAAAGATTACACTTCTGAGCTTGCCCTGTGTTAGTCAGCTGTGACCCTGTGCCTAGGTTCTGGCCAAAGGGAAGTGCACCAAGGGGCGTGTGCAGCTCCGGGGTTTGCCCTTTACAGGAAGGAATGCACCCTCCCGTTCCTCTGCCCTGCCCGTCTCTGGCTGGGGTGCAGATGTGCTGGCCAGCCACATTGGTCCAAATAGATGTGAGCAAATCACACTCCTATCAGGAGAGAAGAAAGATAGAAAGAGCTCATCCCAGCTTATACAGAGCCACCTTCCAAGGCAATTGAGCTGCTTAGGTGCATTCCGTTACACAAGAGAGAAATACTCTTCAGTCACTGTCATTTTGGGTCTGACTTAGAGCCTCATTCATGTTTAATTGCTACTAGGTGTTTAATACAATGGACAGTGGATTCTAGGTTTGTACAGGAAATAAGAAAATTGAGGGGATCTTGCTTCATGTGTTTAGATTCAAGTTTTAGGCAACCAGGTCTCACAGGACCCATCCCAGGATGCCTCTGTCAAACACAACACTCATTAGAAACTGGGCTAACCCTTACTTACTTTATTGATTAAAGGCTCTTATCTCAAAATCAAATACACCCCGATTGTGTCAGAAATCATCACAAGGAGGCATGGATGAGCGTGGCGATTCTCTTCTCCTGAAGTGTGGCCACTTGGGGGAATTCAAATAAGGACTAGATTCACCAGAACAGTGTGAGCCAGCGTGGCTGCTCCTCAAGGACCAGCAAGCAGTCTTGCAAAAACTCCTAAACACAGAGCGTCCTTTGACTGTCTTCTGTGTTTAATCTTCTAATTATCTCAAGTGACAGGACGGCAAGGAGTCAGAGCATCAAGCTGATGAAGAAACGTTTCCTCATCTGTTGATGCAGCCACTGGTGACCTGCCCCCGTCTCGCAGCTGATCCTCCAAGAGGCTCACAAATGAGCAGGCAAGCTCCTACCCAAGGCTGCTCCTGGTCCTGGGGCGAGGGGCCACGGCATGGGATGTGCCCTGTCATTTAGCGGAAGTCACCTAGGCCTCCCTGAATGGCCAACGCCCCTAACCACTGGGCTTGCATCACACTCCTTACAGGAATTGTGTACCACATGTCAAGTGAAATAGGAGATACAGGAAATGAGCCAGATTCCTGGGCTTGAGGGAGAGCTCATTGTTAACCAGAAGGGGACAGAACGAGAGCAGCCACACATGGCATTCCAAGCCCTTGGCAAAAGACACAAAGGAAGGCTGTATCCGCCCATTCTAAAGACAGTTTAGGACTCGGATTCTGCAGAGCTAACTTCTTTTCCGTTTCCCTAGGCAAGAAACATTGAAAATTCAAAGTTGTCTCTCTGTGTGTGTATATGTGTGCATGCATTTTCAACATGGCTGGCTGGGGATCAAACAGTCTGAGGGTTCTGTAGACATTTAAGAGACAAAGTGGGCTCCACGGCAGACAAAGCCAATTCTGGAAAGAAGTCCAAACGTGAGGGCTGGGAAGGGCCCCTGACTCAGCGACTCAAACCAGGCATCCAGCCCAGCCCTTTCAGAGCCCCGTTTGTGGCATTTAAGATTGGGGTGACAGGATCCGCAGGGAGTCTGAGCATCCAGGTTGGGGGTTGCCCACATAACCTCATCCTCCTCAAACCTGAATCACTCCCCCTTGGGTCCAATTGACTTAAATCACTTATTTTCTCCGGTGGTTTCTTTATGACTCTAATTGCTCTAAAGTCGTCCTTTCCCCAAAAGCTGTGTGCCTTAGGCAGAGACTTAGCTCCTCCGATAGGGTTGGAGGCCTCCTGGGGGCAGGGCCTTCGCCATCTTTCTTTTCTCCCTCCAAAACATGTTGCACAATGCAACCCAGGCAACTTAATAAATATTTGATCAGTTGGTTTGATTTTCCGTGAAAGGATTCCTTTTCTCTGCCCTTCACAAAACAAATAATAGCATCCAGTCACCACGACTATCAGATCCAGAAGGCATTTGCTAAGCACTGGATCCTTGTTCTCAATTGTGAGACCACAAAGCAGAGACGAGCATGCTGAGGTCCCCTCTGTGGGGCCCGAGGCAAACTGCCTTCCCCTCCTTGTCTCCAACCTTCCTGGTTCCCAAGAGAAAGCCAGTGAACAACTCAGTGAGTATTACTGCCTTGAAACGATGAGGAGGGAAATTACGCGATGTAGGTCACTTCTTCACCATTGCTGGTGAAGGCCCAAACCTGGAACACGGCCATTACTCCTCAGAACAGACTGCACAGGCCCGCCGCCTCTCGGCAGGAGGCGTTCATGAGTGCGCCAGAGCACCGGCCACCTTCGCTGGGCAGGTTGGCCTCGGGGGCAGGAGGAGTGGAACACTGTGGGGACAGGACTTCTTCCTACAGGAAAAAACCTGGCTCTACACAAAATGGCTTCCTATCAGAGCCGGAGGACGAGGGGGCTTTTGCCTGGTGACAGCAGAGGAACACTGACCTTTTTGCTTTCCCCCCGGCAGGCAGAGAGTCCATCATCAGGCCCCAGATATCTCCAGAAGCTCCAGCCACTGGTCTGCGTATGTGCGGTGAGCAGCCTGTTCCCTGAGGTGTTCCAGGCCAGCCCCTTTTCACCTCTGTATGGGGGAGCAGCAGGAGGCCCAGGGCTCACTCCGTGGGGAGAGGGGGAGCATGTTTTCATCAGCCCCCTATACCCTCTTGCTTGCTCATCCACTCCAGTCACTCCAGGCTCCCACAGGTCCTCACACATGCTGGGTTTGTCCCCACCTCAGGCCCTTTGCACATGTCCCTCTGCTGGGAATGCTGTTTCCTCAGATATCCTTACAACCCTCCCTCCTCGCACTCAGGTTGCTTGAATATCACTGCAGAGAAGTCCTCCCTGCCACTTGCTCCCCACATCCCGCCCCCCCAGCAATCCTGACTCCTCTTTCTGGTTTTCTTTCCTCTGCACACTTTATTGTTGCCTGACATACCATGCACATTTGTCTGCTGCCTCCTTCCCACTTTGGCATGTACGTTCCACGAGGGCTGTTTTGGTCTCTGTTGCATCCTCAGCACCTAAACGGTGCCAGGCAAATAGTAGATGTTCAAATGGACTAAAAATATATATTACATAAACCAAGGACTTGTCCTCACTATTATTGTTACCAGATAGGGGAATAAGTCACCCTTGGCATCAGTAAGGGGCCGTAATCCTTGCAGGAGACCTCTGCTAGAGAGGAGTACGTGGTAAGCACCGCCGTGGCTGAGTGGTGACCCAGCAGATCACTTTGCTAGTGTGCTAGGGCCACCATGACACAGTACCACACACTGGGCAGCTTCAACAGCAGAAGTGTCTCGTCTCACAGTTTTGGAGGCTGGAAGCCTGAGATCAAGGTGTGGGCAGGATTGGTTCCTTACAAGGGTTGTGAGGGAGATCCATCCCAGACCTCCCCCTGGCTTCTGGTGGTTTTCTGGCAATCTTTGGCGTTCCTTGGCTTGTAGAAGCATCACCTCGATCTCCGCCTTCATCTTCACATGGCGTTGTCTGCGTGTCTGTATCAGATTTTCTCTTCGTATTAGGACACCTGTCATAGCAGACCATCCTAATGATACTTGTCATATTGGCACAGCTTAATGACCTCATCTTAACTAATGACATCTTCAACAACCCTCTTTCCAAACAAGACCACATGCTGGGGAACTGGGAGTCAGGACCCCAATGTATGAATTTTGAGGAGGGGACACAGTTCAACCCGTGACACTCCCCATCTTATCCTGAGACAGAAAGTTTGCCTGATGGGACCATCCAGTCCTTATGTCCATCTTACTGCTGGCCAAGGGAAGGAACATGGACGTCAGACAGAGCTGGCCAAAGACCAGCCTAGGAGCCTGTCTCCACCTTCCTCAGGCCTCCCCTTAAGATGACCATTGTCCTGGCAGTGTAAACCTCGGAGGCCTCTACTGCCTGCGGCCTGGAGGGAGGCCCTCTGCCAGCTGCCATCCTGCAGTCCTTGGGGTGGTTGTCCACCCCTCAGCTGGACCCCAACTGATTCACCAGGAAGGACAATTCCAGGCCTTTTTATGTCCAGCGACAGCCCCTCACTGGTGGGAGCTTGTCAGCACCCCAATCTGGACTTTGCACAAACAGTGCTCCTTCGTGAAAACATCTACCCTGAAAAGCCAGAAAGTGGGAAATAGGCTCAAATGAATCGTTCCAGCCAGTGGGGGCTCACTGAAGGGGGGCTCAGATAGCATCCACTTCCGCCCGCAGTTGCCGATGGGCCAAGAGGAATTTCCAGAGAGCCCAGAGCGGGTGAATCTGCCAGCACCTAACTAGGACACCACACGCACAGTTTCTGATACAAACACTTCGAGAAATAGAAATGACAAGATTCACCCTGAGCGGCAACCTAACAGGACATGGACCTTTGACAGCCTCAGTGGGGGCTGTTCCAGAGCTGTTCCATTAGCATCAGCGTGTGAACGCTGGTCCCCACCTCCCTGTCATGAGCCCTGTCCTCGGTGTTTTATAAGCTGGAGTACATCGGTGGGGCAGGCTCCCCAAGAGCTTCACACACGCTTTAATTTGTGTGTATTTGCCCCTAGAAGGAGCGGTGAAGAACACAGGATGCTTTAGTTTTTACAACCCACGACATTCTGATTTACCAGAACTAGAACGGGAATAATTGAAAGGCAATGCTGTGAGCCTGGACGTGTGATCCCAACAAAACGTGTGCCCCAGTTTCCTAAAACTGTCTACAAATAATGCTTCCGTCTCGGCTGTGGCCAGGGTCAGAGGAGAAAACGCTTATGCCCTGCACCTAGTAGGTCCTCACTAAATGCAAAGAGAGTCTCAATTGAAGGAGGAAAACCTTCCAGCGGTTTGCAGGAGCGTTCAGGAAGCCCCACCCTGGGCTGCTTTCGCCCTCCTGCCTTCCTGTAGCGGGGTAGGGGGAAATGGGCTGTGGGGAGCCTGCTGCAGCCAGAGGCAGGGGACCAGGAGGATCTCAAAGTTTCCAGCACTCCCTGGGCGGCAGGGTGCTTCTGGGGCTCCCTTCCTCCTGCCCAGATTTAAATGACAGTACGAAATTTGCATTTAGTCCCCTCTGGGCCTGGCTCAGTGACCTAAGCCTCAGGTTTGAAATACTTCTGCTTCCGGAAACTGCAGGTTCAAATCCCAGAGGGTTTCTGCTCACCCTGGCATTCTTCTGAGACAGATCATTTGAATAAATGCAATTTAGTGACAGCAGCCCTTTCAGAGGAGGCCTCTGGAAAGGCGAGATGGAGGCCCTGTGGGAGGGCATGGAGGGTCAGAGCTTCATCCAGGTTTTCCCCACGTCCTTGCAGATGTCAAGCGTGCACTTAAAACTTTGGGGAAACGGGAGAAAGCTCACAGCGGATGCTGTGCCAAGGCCTGGACTCTCCTTGTCTTTACTTGTGAATCCTCTGTCATTTGCTTTTTCCCAACTCTCTCTGCCCTGCGAGTGGACATATTTCAAGAAGGGGAGCGCTTCTGCCTCAACTCTTTTCCAGATCTGGAGAAGGGTCTATCCCTCCAAGCCACAGCCATAGGAGGGATAGTTTAGCTCAGTGGTTACAGCTGTAGACGCTCCACCACCACCACCCCCCCTCCCCCCCACTATCAGGTGACCTGTATGTAAATCCTGGCTTCTCCAAGTCCTACCTGTGTGGCCTGGGGCGTCTTCCATGGCCCACACCAACAACTACACTGGTCTCTGCATGTTTCAAAACTTCCCGTGTTATTGACTCTAAGGCATTGCCACATGCCCCACTGCCTGAGCTTGGGGACTTAGGATGAAGGCTCTCCCGGAGATCGCCCACAGCCCAAGCAGGGAAGCAAGGAAACACCAGAGCCAGCAAAGGCTTCCTAACTTTTGAGATAGACACTCGAAAGTCACTTCAATGATACTCCCTAAACTCCCCAACGTTTCCCACAGCCAGTGACAATTTATATGGCTTTTTAGGGGTCACCTTTCTCAGGGCTCTGAGTATAAAGGGCTATGGAGAGACACCAAACAGGGGAGAAAGAGAGGGACCCTGTCTCAGTTGGAGTCCCCAAGAAGATAGAGATGGGTTAGCGTATGGGATGTTGCTTAGGGCTTGTTCCTGGAATCAATGCCTGCAGAGGAAAAGGGAAAGAGCAGGTCGGGCAGAGGGAGAGGTTGAGCGGTCATAAGGTCTCAACGGAGGCCTCAGCTGACGTACAGGGAGCTGGGGTGCCCTAGAGAGTTGTCCTAAGCTGGGAGGGAGCCAGGCCTTTGTACTTCCTGTGTGGATTAGTCATTAGACACGGGCTGCTCCCGGAAGGGGCCTGGCTCTGGGCAAGGCAGCTCTCCCAGCAGAGGCAGTGTCCAAGCAGTGCCGATAGCTGAGGACTCTCTTCCAGGAGGCATGCCCCTGACTGGGAGAGTAAGCCCTCCAGACACAGGGGCTTACAGCAAGGACCACAGGGTCCACCACAATCCCCCACCCAGCTGACCTCTTTCTTCATGAGTAGAAATATCATTCACCACATTTTGGGGACCAGAGATCTTTCACCATTAGCACAATGAAAAGAGAGGATTTCCTTTTGGCCAGGGGTACTCCCAGGCTTAATCCTCCCACTGAATCTAGGACTGTGCACCAGTCACTCAATTCACTGGCAAACAGCAGCAAGATTTCAAATTGTAGAGTCCTGAGTTAGAAGGGAACCAAAAGGTCACATGATGGAACTTTCATCCAAGGCAAAGACCCCCATTGCCTCCCCAGCAAATGGTCTTCCATCCTCTGCCTGACTGTTCTAATGCCTGGACTGGGGCAGGGGCTCCCTCTACCCCGGGCCTGACACCTGTATTTATTAACAGTCCTTTCTAACATTATTATCAACATCCCAGGAAAGATCACTGGTAACTCATAAGACAAATCCCTCATTTGCGTAGATGATCCTTCAGCTATCTGAAGACAAATATTCTGTTTCTTTCCATGGGTACCATCCATGCACTTACCCAACATCTGTTCACTCATTTGACTCACGTTGCCCTTGTGCCTTCTGTCAAGCCCTTTCACGGACATCGAGTTATTCAGTCTTCATAAGAGGATAAGGATAAGAATAACGCTGATGGGTAGTTTACATCCCTGGCTCTTGCCCTGGGAAATCAGGGAAGGTTTCACAGAAGAGGGAGGCACTGAGTTGGATGTGGAAGAATGACTGGGATTCCAGAGGGGATGGCATTCCAGGCTGGGGGAGTAGGACTTATGAAGACCTGGAGCGTCAGAGAGCTTGGCACATTTGGGGAAAACCTGTCATATGACTAGAGTGGTGGTTCTTAACAGAGGTCATTGCTCCCAGGGGGACATTTGGCAATGTCTGGAGTCATTTTTGTCACAACTAGAGGCAGGTACTACTGGTATCTAGTGAGTTGAGACCAGTAATGCTGCTAAACATCCTACAATGCACAGGACAGCCCCCACAACAAAAAGTTACCCGGCCAAAAATTTCAATAGTGCTGAGGTTGAGAAAACCCAGGCTAGAGCTTGGGGAGAGGGCAGGGACGGTGACTGGGGAAACTGGAACCAGATTCTGAAGTGCCCAGCTAAGAGTTTTAATATCTTCCTGTTATCTGAAGGATTTCAGAGCCAAGATTTGGTAAGAAAATTGAAGAATGATCTAGAATGAGCCAAGTCTGGGATCTGGGAGACTGTCTGGAAAGTGTCGGGATTGTCATTCATTCTTTCACTCATCATTTATCAAAGAGTTAATGAGCATCTGTTATGTGCTAGGGTCTGTGCTGGTCCCTGGGATGTAATGATGAGTAACAACTTTCCAGCCCGTGTCAGTTACCAGCAGCCTTTGGGCCCATGACACCCTGAAGTAATGCAGGGACAAGCCACCTTTTCCCACTCCTGTCTATTTCATGTTAACCTTGTTGCTGGAAGAGCCCTTAGACATGAGGCCCAACTCCATCTTACAGGTGAAACCCCCAAGGCCAGAAGGGCTCAGGGACTTTGCCAAGATCCCCCAGCTGGGTAAGGATCCAACCAAAGCTGGTGGAAAACTCCAGCCCTGAGCACCAGAGAGCAAAGGCAGAGCCTACGTTCCATCCTCCCCCTAAATTTCACATTCTTCAAGTTGAGGTGCCCCTGACCACTTCCATGGCCAGAACACTTCTGAGGCCAGGGCAGCCTTGGGTTAGATTGATCTGGAAGCATTTCAGCCCCATGTTGCCTCTTCTCCCACAATGAGGTCTCTGGGGAGGCTGAAGTCCATCCAGGAAGCAAAGGCAAGCTGGGGATGAGGCCTGGGAATTCCACCAGTGAGAGGGCAGACAGCCTGCCAGACCTGCCGACTGGGACATGAAGGCCAACATAGGGGGTGACACGGAGTCTCACCTGGGTGTTCCCTTGTCTAACCAGTTGTTAAACAGGACTCTTCCTGTCTCTCAGTGTTGCCTGAGGCCCCCAAACTGAGAACAATAGATGCTCAAAACCTCACCCTCTAGAGTGAGGTGTTGGGTCATCTAGCAAACAGCCTCGTCTTATCCGTAGCCTGCAGGTGGTGTGGGTGAATGCCGGGAGAACCGGTTTGGAGTCCAGGAAGTTGAAGAGGCTGGTAGGAAGGATTTCTTTAGAGAGCGTGGTCAGACAGAGGCTGTCCATTAGGGGAGGAGGGAAAGTGAGGAGGCAGTTGAGGGGGTCCTCAAGGAAGCCACTCTAGACGGGCGCTTGATTCGTCTCCAGGAATTAGGGTGGACGTAGAGGCTGACTCCTGACTCACAAATGCAAAGTAGCGGAGCTGGGAGGCAAAGCTCTGGCTGAGTGAGGTGGTGCCTGCATCCAGATGGGCCCTAGGAACAGTGCCAGCTGGAGGGGAAGGCAGAAAGGGAGGAGGGGACACCAACAGAGGATGGGCTTCTAGAAACCAGGAGGCGGAAGAAGCACACCAGAGAAGAATTGCCCACGGCGAGATACTACAGACAGGAGATCCCCAGGAAAGGGACGAGCGTCCAAAGAACCCGTCAAAGCACCCCACTTTCAGGATAATCCCAGAATGCCCTGACTCCAGATTATAGCCCCATCACCCGGATTCTGTGCCCTTTGTTTCAGATGCCCCCTTACCCCCAGGCCAGACCCTGAAAGGGACAAAAGAACAGCAGGCTGAATAAGAGGAGGTGGAACAGGCAAAGAGACCTTCCACCACAGGCTTCCAAGACCAAATCAGGCCAAGAAAGGGGTGTGTGTGCAGGTGGGTGTGTGTGAGTTATGGGGGCAGATAGGGGCAAAGAATTTGTGGATAATAAACTATTTTGGATGATGAAACTAAGCTTGAGCGGAAAGTCAGGGGACTTCAGAGCCGTGGGCAGAAGAACCAGGGTGTAGCACGGATTAGAAGGGACGACGGTTGCACTTCATCGAGTTCTAATCAGTCGATAAACAGATTACATTTGTTCAGAGAAGCCCAGAGCTTCCTGGGCTGGTCATGCCCTGGTCGAGCACTGGAGAAAACATGAGGAAGGGCTGGCCCAGTGTCAGAAGGCACTGCTCCACGTCCTGGGACCACTGTGGCCTCTGGGTACCAGGGAGGAACCATGCCACTGGGCCTTTTGGTGATGAAGATGACAAGCCAGGACTTGGCTCTCCACAAAGAAAATCCCAGGCATCAGAACCGGGTCGAAGGCCATGGGCCCTGACTGCAGCCCAGCCCTGCCCGCCAGGAGACTCGGCCTGGCTCACACCACGTGCCAGGATGTTGGCCCTCCCTCCCTTCCCACATGGAGATCTGAGTGGAAGTGGCCTTTCTTCCCCCTCTGCTGATGAGAATGTGTTGGCAGTGAGCCTTTTCAGCGTGCGTTTCCTTCCCAGGGAAGCTGATGCCTTCACAAATGAATTCCTTGCCTTGACACCGAGAATAGCTGCTACCTCTCTCTCCTCACTGAGGCCCCCTCTGTTCTGGGTCCTGTGAAAACAATGCCTGGGGTCACTTTTGTCCCAGCAAAGCAGGAACTGGCCAGCTTCGTACTCAGGGCGTGGGTGGAAATCCCCCACCGGCCCTGCAGGGCCCCAGCTGCGGGGACCCCAGGGAAGAACTTAGATTGGGCTGTCAGGACAGGGAGGCGGGGCCAGGGCCAGGTCCTTCATCAGTGGTCTCCAGGGAAAGTCAATAACGAGGCTCTTATTCAGACCAGCAGTGTGACTGTAGAGACGTGACTTCACATTTCTGAATCTCAATCCCTTCATCCATAAAGTAAGGATAATAATGTGAACTCAGGGAGTCGTTGGGATGATTAAATAAGAAAAAGTATGGAAATTACTAGTTTAATAATCAAAAACCCCCCATGACTTGGGCAGCCATCCTTGGTCGCCCCACTTCATGCCTGTGTGCCTATCAGCTCATCGTCCCATTGGCTATTCTCCAAAGGCTGTGTGGGAGGTGGGAAGACAGCCTGTGGTCAGTTATGAGGCATTGCTAGGGCAGGCTGCTGGCAGCCCCGTCCCGTCCCCGGTAGAATACAGTCCAAGGGCTGGACCTTGTCCTTCCAGCTTTACAATCAATCTTCTCTTACACCCTCCGTGAGCTCTCTCAGTGATCGAGACTTAAACCAAGAGTGGTCACAGGTGGCCCCTGGATTAGCCAGGCTGCTGCCAAACTGTTGATACCCAGGTGAGAGGGTGGGGAGGAAGAGGGGGCACCTTCCCATGTCCAGAGTGCTCACAACACCCTGTCCAAGATGCTGATGTGCCGAACCACACAACCTTCTCTTCCGCAGGGCACCCATTTTTCTGAGTTCCCTTGAAGTTTAGTCCCCTCCTTGTGCCTTCATCAAATGTGTTAATATTACACTGACTATGCCACTATGAAGTAGATGCTTCCACAGGCCTGGAGAGACCTCACTGTCCTCTCGTTACATGTTGATTTAATTAGTGTAGCTTTTACAGCCTCCAACTGACTGAGTGGCGGGGAATACTGGACATAGTCCCAGCCTCCTGAGGCCTCAGATCACCCCAGCTGTCAGCCCCTTAGAAACCCCCGCACGCAGAAGATCTCCAGCCCAGTGGAAGGGGCAGTCTGGCCTCTGAGTCAGAATGACAGCAGCATCGATGTCTGAAGAACTACATCTCTGGCTTCTTCTAAGCTGTTATTTGACGTGTGCCACAGCCGAGGGAGGAGCCAGGAGCCAACTCAGAGCAATAATCTGGGGGACCAGGGAGCAGCTGCCCCAGAAGAATTAAAAGGGATAAAGACAAGAGTTCAGATCTGAGGCTGCTCAGAGTGGAACTGTTCACACGGTGCTAGGTTGTCTGGCTGCACTCTGCTGCTGGAAATGAAGTGTGCGTCTTGCCAAGTTGCAACAATAGTCAAATTTTGTGCCGTGAGTCATCTTCATGTCTTCATTGTTAAATCCTGGGTCGGTGGGTAGGGATTCCAACTATGACTTGCTCTTGCTGGGCTTCCCCAGGTGGATACAGGCTTCGGCACTGGCCCTGGGATGCTGCGGAGGCCCGGCTTGCTGCTTCACAACAGAAATCTAGCGGGTACGGTTCTCCAGGCCCAACGGTGGCAGAAGGGAGTGTGGTGATGTGTGACATTCCCAAACTGTTTGAGAGCTCTAGAATTGGCCATTCCTTATGAGTACAAATGACAGGGGGTCACTGTAACCCAAGAACCTGCTCAGGCCACACAAGTTAGGGCTGATGCAAAGCATCTGAGAGATGGGGAAAGACTCAAGAGGCCCAGATGCCATATTAGAGAGAAAAAACTGGTTTGTGAGCTACCTCAAGACTTGACCTTTTCTGAGTCTGGTCTGGGTGGACCTCTACAAGAAACCCTTCTCTTCTGAGGTAACTGAAGAGTCTCTGTTTCATGATCCAGCAGGAGCCCTCATTAACATCTTCAGCCAAAGAAACAATGGAAGGCTGAGAACACCTTGAACATACAAGAGCTTCTCATGGCTGTGGCACCCTGAGCTGTGCCCTTTGGGAATGAAATGCCTCCATTTATTGAGCACCTCCTCTCTCCAGAGCCTGAGAGGGAGGCCCTCTTTACACGTGATATTCTTCAAGCCTCACAAGAACTAGGTGGGGTAGATATCATGAACTCCATTTTGTGGATGAGGAAACAGATGATCCAAAATGGCTTTTTAAAAACCCAAGGATGGAATGCTCATACATTACTAGTAGAAACATAAAATGGTGTGGCCATTTTGGAAAACAGTCTGATGGCTCCTCAAAATGTTAAACCTAGAGTTATCATATGACCCAGCAGTTCTACTCTCAAGTATACACCCAAGAGAATAGAAAACATATGTCCACACAAAACTTGTACATGAATGTTCATAGTAGCATTATTCATAATAGCTAAAAGTAGAAACAATCCAAATGTTCATCAACTGACCAATGGATAAAAAGATTGTAGTATATCCATATAATGGAATATTATTCAGCAATAAAAAGGAATGAAGTTCTGATATATACTACAAGATGCATGAACCTTGAAAACATAATGCTAAGTGAAAGAAGCCATACACAATAGACCACATTTGATTCCATTTACATGAAATGTCCAGGGTAAGCAAATCTATAGAGACAAAAAGCAGGTTATGGTTTCCTAGGGCAGAGGGTAGAAACAACTGGGATGGAGTATGGGGTGACTGGGCATGGGGTTTCCTTATAGAGTCTTGAAAATATTCTAACATAAGATTATGGTGATGGTTGCATAGCTCTGTAAAATATACTAAAACCATTGAATTATACACTTTAAATGGATGAATTTTATGGTATGTAAGTCATATCTCAAGAAAACTGTTTTTAAAAAATAACATGGCTGATTGAACCCTAATGGATATCTGTGCCTACAATGTACTCTTTGAATTTAATGTTTCGGGCTGCGTTTCCAAGAAGAGCAAAACCAAGGTTATCTATGTGTTATGGTAGAGAGCACAGAACTCTGGTAACAGGAAGATCTGGACTTGTGTGACCTTGAGCAAGTTATTTAGTCCCTCTGTGCCAATTTCTAAGACTTTTATGAAGATGAAATGGGGTAATACCTGTCACAAGTTCCTGTACAGACTTGTGTGGTTGAATATATGTTAATTATACCCTCCCATTTCCTGGAAAGGAGACTCGAAAGAACAAGCCAGGGTCCCAGCCCTGAAAAAGGATGAGGGCATGAGTCACAAGACCACAACAGACATTTAGGAGGAAGGCCAAAGCTGATGCCTGTCATAACTCCTATGGCCCCATGTGAAGACTCAGGCTCCGGAACAACTCTGAAATTCCAGACTTGGGTCCAATCAACAGCCAAGCGATGATGCTGAGCTTCAGACTGGGGGAGCTTGAGATATTAAACCCCTCTTCGCCCTGTGTATGCCTGGTTCTGCAACTTATGGGAAGCCTGAGGAGGCTGTGGAGGCTCCATCTGTAGGGAGTGGGGGACTTCAGAAGCAGGGCTGGAAGGTGGGATGTTTTCAAAGCAAGAAACAGAGAAATATGAGTAATCTCAATCCTTTAAAGACTGTCCACTTCTCAAATGGCCATTTGAATCTATAAAGACTGTTTCCTTGTTGAGAAATGGTCCCCAAAAATGCTATATGGATGGGAGAAAGAAGGTTGCCCTACTTAGATCATCTACAGCTTCATAACTTTTCATTTATCTCATTTATTCCCCAAAGATCCCCATTCCAAAGTCCAAATTCTAGGCCAGTGGGCTCAGAACACTCCTTTTTCCCCAGAGCTTAGAGGGCAAAGGAGGAAGCAAGCCCTCTCCATTCAGTCTCTGCTGACCCTTCTTTGTTCTACTGTGTCTTTAGCACTTGTTTTGAAAGAGAGACAGGGAAAGAAGAGAAAAAACATATAGGTGTATAGTCAAAACCTCAGCTGCTGATTTTCAATTCAGTCAGCCCACTTAAGACTCAGGAATAGCAGCATGCTTAGTGATGTGGGAGAAAGACATAACGGTAAGCGCCTCGCAGAATCGCTGTGGTAGAAGACGGCGACCCAGTTGAACAAATTGTAGATTTGGAGTCAAGTGGAAATAGGCCTACGTCTGAAACTTCCTTAACCCTCAGACACCAACCTCAAAAGGCTGTTATGAAATATCACTTGTAAAATGCCTAGCACAGTGTCTGGCATTAAGAGGCCTCAGTAAATGGTAGGAAAAGAGAAGCACATGACACAGTGATGGGCGCAGTCATAGATCCTGCTCCGTAGATCCTGTTTCTCACGGATGACGGGGGTCAGATAGCCAAGATGTGACTGAGAAGAAGCCAGGGGTGTGCCAGGGCATGGAAGGGTCTAGAAGAGCCCAGTGCAGAAGAAGCCAGAGGAGGGCTGTTGGACACGTAGGTTGCTTAGTCTGGCAACCTCAGGCCAAGGTCAATTTTGGCTCCAACCCTCAGAACTGAGGTGTTTCTGTCCTGGTTGGAAGCTTCCAGTGAGGGAAACGCCCCACCCCCAGGTTGCCTGCAGAAGGAAGCCACACACTCCATCAGGGGAACTGACAGCCTGGCAGGAGGAGGGCACAACCTGACGCGTGCATTTACAGCTGTGGAAGGGACGAAACACCCAACGGTGATCAGCAAAACTGGACTTCACTTGGCAAGCAGCTGCCCCATCCAGCCCATTCAAAAAGTTCAGAATTCTGCAAGGCGCATAGAAATGCAGCCGTTTGGAACGATTCAACAGCCGACTCTTCTCCTGGCTCAGTCTGAGGCTTCCGTTGAGCCTTTAGATTCAATAATAAAGAAGGAGGCCACCGTTTACATCCCAAGTCCTTTGTGCAGACTGTTCCTGCCTCAGTGGGTTGCAGGTTGTCCGCAGAGAAAAAAAGACAGTCGCTTTTATTAACCCTCTTTGTGGGCCTCAGCTTGTCCCCAGCCTTCTCTGATGACAAGCTTTTCTCCCTCCAGTCGGGCACGTTCATCTGGGAAGCCAGAGAGGAGAAGGTTTCAAATCAAGGCAAAGAGTACCTGGTGAGAGGCGAGAGGTGAGCTGGTGGGGCGGGACAGAGATGAGGACCAGGGAGCACGTCCTTAAGAGAAGGTGATTCCCACCAGGGCCTTAAAGGTTCTACGAGGAGAAGAAAACAGTGCTCTTTAGGCAGCTTAGAATGATGGCCTGGAGACCAGCAAAGGGAGCTCAGAGGCAAGCTACAGGCACCAAAACGGAACGACCCAGAAAAATAAAGAAAACAGTGCTGTGAACTTGAGGCTCATAAAGATGTACCAAAGCCTGGGATAAAAATAGCTTATGGTTCAGTTAATGTAAGCACATGGCATGAAATTTTGAAGAGTGAAAAGTAAGGCTCCCCTCCCACCCCCGTATCCTCACTAAGCAGATACCCCCTCTAGAAGTAAGCGTTGTTAACAATTTTGTGTATATTCTTCAAGAGATAATCTCTGTATCTATAAGCACATTATATAAAATCTTCCCCACCCCATAAATAGTGGTCTACTGTACATGTTGTTCTGACTTGCTTTTTTTTTCTACTTAACAATATATCTTGGGAATTACTCAATAGTTCTGCATAATTATTTACAACTAAACATATTTATATTATTGTCACTTATCTGTTATAAAAAGTATCATTTGGGCCAGTCCTGGTGGCCTGGCAGTTAAGTTCGGCATGCTCTGCTTAAGTGGCCTGAGTTTGGATCCCGGGCATGGATCTACACCAATTGTCTGTTAGTGGCCATGCTGTGGTGGTGGCTCACATAAAAAGAAAAAAAAGAAGAAGACTGGCAACAGATGTTAACTCAGGGTGAATCTTCCTCAGCAAAAGAAAAAAAAAAGTATCATTTGAATTTCAGCTCTAAAATGTTTGTAAATCAGTGTGTTTGGTGTCTTTTTTCCTTCCAGAACCTCACATCTTGGTGAAATACATTATTTCTACATTAAGATCGTATATGACACATTCTGTATTACAACCATAATTTCCACAGATGTTTTAATTCTTTGTCTGACAGTTGAATGGATTCAGTACTCACCACTGTTCCTCTTGCCGAAGTTTCTCCACTGATCTCATTGTTAACCAAAATTTGCCTTGTAGTTTCTTCAAAAAGTGGTCAACCAGCTTCAAAAAGTTGGTCTTGCATATTTGAAAACGTTTGTCTTCTGCTTTTACGTTTGATCAACGTTTGCTGGGTATAAAACTGTTGGATTCCTCGCATTTTCTTCCTATGATTTAAAAAGTGTTGACCATTGCTGTGAAGAAGCTTAATATCAGCCTGGTGCATCTCCTTGTACAGGTGACTGTTCCTCCTCCTTAGGATGCTCACAGGATTCCTTATCTTTGAAGTCTAGCTACCCTGCTATGATTTGATGCTCAGTGTACCAATTTTCCTTGGGACATGGTATGCCCTTTTGTAGTAGAAATTCAAGTCTTTTTCATTTCTGGAAATACTCTTGAATAGTATCTTTGAGTATTTATTTTCTTCCATTTGCTTGGTTCTTTTCTATGTGGATACTATTTGTGGATTTCATTTGACTGATGTCTCTATCTATTATTTTCATGTTACTCTTCTCAAATTCTACATTATTTCCAATTCATTTGGCTTGCTTTTCACTCCTTTCTTTGTGTCCTTCTTGTATTTCCAGCAGTGTTTATTGCCTTTTGTGCTTATTCCAACGCGGGCTTCATTCCTCTCTGTCTCTGTGGACGTTCCCAGATCCTGGGCCGTACAGTCCAGTGTTAAAAGGAGGGGCTCTGAAGTCAAGGTTTGATGCCACTCCCCAGAACCTAACTCTGGTTAAGTTACTTGACTTTTGGTATCTCATCTCTAAATTGAGGAAAAGGAGAGCATTTACCTTAAAGGGCTGTGTAGGGATTGATGAGTTGATACATAAAAGCACTCTGAATCATCATGGGCACAGTTTAAATTCTGTGAGTTGGCAAAAAGAAATGATGATGATGAAAGCAGTAACAACAACAATAATAGCAGTAATAATAATAATAATCACTATTTCTTCCCTGAGCTCTTATGTCTCTGCTTTCAGCTCGTAGATCAACTTGTAGCATTTTTTGAATTCATGGTGATATGGTCGTGTTTTCATCTACTTGATGGCCACATTTTTCTGGTGCCTGTTTTTATTATTTTTCTTCCTCCTTTCCTCGAGTTTCTCTTGTAATACTTTTGTATAGATCCTGTATTGATTCTTTTTTAGATTATTACCTATGTTTCAGAGGCTAGTTCTTCCTGGACCAGCCTTTGCGGGAGAGTCCCATGGGCAGGCCAGCCTGGGTTTCAGACCAGCGGAGACAGTCCGCAGGATCACAGAGCTGTGTATGTGACTGAACTGTTTTGTCCTTCCCTGAAATCAACTGTCACAAGGCTCTGTGCTTCCCCATCCTCTCCAACAAATTGCCTCCTTCAAAGATGATTTCTGTGTGCTCCTCATTCTGCCTCACTTCTCTGCCACCTGTGGTATCGGGCAGGGGCCAGGGAAGCTCCCGGACCTGCTGATGGACTCCAGTGCCGCCGGCTCAAATGTGAGGGGTGGGCGGTTGAGCCCCTCGGGGGGTGAGAGAAAATTCTGCTCTTCCAACATGGCCTGAGAGGTACAGATGGAGACTTCCTCCCTCAGGGTCTTCCTGTACCGCTAAGGAGCTGTGCTCCATTTGGCAGCCCTTCCTCATAGACTATGGTTGGGGTCACAAGATGCCTCTTCGTTTCATCTAAGACAGAATATGAGTTTCTGTTTCTTGATTTCCTTCTTTGTTTCTGGTGGGGTTGTGGCTTGTCAGAGAAGAGAGCAGAACCCCAGCAATGCCTCTGTTTTTGAGAGCAGTTAGGAGGAGTTAGACCGCATAAGGCAGCCACAGTGAGGGAGGGAGGCCTCCGAGGACCTCATGGGCATTGAAAGGCCTTAGGCCATGGGTAAATTCGCCTTCCCTGTGCAGCAAAGCCCACCTCACCACAGCTTTACATGAGCTCTCAGAGATCCGGATCCTGCTCTAGGTGAAATAAAGCATTTTTACCACCTCATACAATCTCCTTATGCTTACGTGCTCCACACCATAACAACTGCTGTTACAGCTTTAATCGGAAAAGCAAGAGGAGCCAGGCACCACTCTCCTCTGGTGATTTGTTGTTAAAAAGTTATATTCCCTCACTGACTACCAGGCAGTGAGCCTGCGTCCCCTTGGAGTTACCAGAACCAGAACCACCAACTGGTGGATAACAGAAAAGAATATTTTTAAATGTCTCCTTAATTAAAAAAAAAAAAAAAAAACATGAGCGAGCTTGTCTGGTTTCCTCTTTACTGCACTTGAGGAGGGTCCCACGGGGACTCCTGAGTCACCATGTCAGCAAGGCAGAAAGTCATTTGCTACCTGGCGTGAGATCATGGCTGGTTGGAAATGCCTCACAAACACGGGAAGCCACTTGCTCTGCGGAGGTTCCTGCACTCGGCGAGACCAAGTCCCACAGAGAAGCCTCGGAGGCCTCCTCAAAGACACTGCTTTTGTAAAGAACTTCAGGCTGTCAGACAACTGCTCAGAGAAAGAGGCACCTGCGAAGGTCATGGGGAGAGAGACGCGCACCGCTCCCTCTTCAATTTCACCTGAACCGCTGGCAGGATATTCGTGAAAACCCAGTGGGACCTGAAGGGCGAGGAGACCTTGAGTGTGAAGTCTCTGCCTCGCAGTTTAGAGAGATGTTTTTCACACATCATCATCAGTTCTGAGTCCCCCAAATCTGCTAGAGTGACAGCAATCAAAATTGATTTCAGGAATTTCATCCACAAATTAAATTTACTGGTTCCCAATATGGAAGCTCAGTGGTTTTGTCTTGCTGCCCATGAGGGGACCGAAGGTTTTCAGGTATGACATGTAAAAGACAAAAAGCATTTGATCATCTGGCACAATTGAATGGTTTACGAGTGGACACAGGGGGCCGTTTCAGCTCTGAGGGCCAGACTCGGCAGGGTCCTCTGAAACTGCTGGGGCCACTTACTCAGTGTGCTTTTAGGAAGGTTCATGTCCTCCACTGTCTGATTTTCTCCAGGATCATTGGGGTTTCTTAGGTGCTGTGTACACGGGCTGAGGTATTGATTGCCATAGGAAGCCATCCCTGTCTAAAATTTTGTTCCAAGAGAGCTCTTTTGGTGATTGTTTTCTGGTCTCTACTCATGGTTTTCACCTAGAGAGAGTTCACCCAGCGTCTAGCCCATAGGTCTTATCTGTGGGCGGTGGCACTCCCTGAGCATGATAACAAACACTCTCTCTCTGGGTGACACATGGGCATCCCAAAGAGAGCAATGCTTGTGTGAAGGGCTGCTGGCTGAGAAGGCAGTGTTCTGACGGCCAGGGGGCGATCTGGCTTGGCCAGCAGCCCACCCCCAGCCTCCTCTTTCTGGTCCATCTTGTTTCCTAATCGACCTTTTATGTAGACCTGGGAATGTTGGATGTGAAGGCAAAATAAAAATGATCTTTAAAACTGAGCTTCCTTATACAGATTCCTATGTCCCCAACTAAGAGGGTCAGAATCACTGGGTCTGGGTTGGGGTCCAGGCGTGAGCGTGTCTGCAGCCACTCAGGTGGTTCTAATGTAGGTGGTCCAGGACCATGCTCTGATAATCACTGCAATACAAGCTGATTCATAGATTAAGGAGAATATAATGTATTTCGCTAACATAAAAAAAACATTAATGGGCTCATACTTGCCTTCCACTGTCTGCTCCTAACCACTGAGAGGTGATATGCTAGCAGGATCGGGACCAGTCCACTGGACCCAGAGATGGAAAATGAGGATGTGCTCTGGACCGCCTACCTTGTTTTCAAACACACACACACACATAAAGTGACACCTACACACATAAAATTGTGTTTCCTTGGCTCAAATGAAGATAAAATTGATCATGTCACGTTGCTCTATTGAGTGAAAATTTGAAACAGTTGTTGAAGAATTCCACCCACCTTGCTTGATCCATTTTAAAACCCATTGTGGCATCTTTTCTTGAGGGTCGGAACATGTCTTACATTTCTCTGGGTCCTCTGCAGTGCTAGGAACGTGCTCGGTACACACAAGAATTAATCCCATGAGAGCAATAGAGCACAGTTGCTTATGAGTGTGGCTTGGGAGTCAGTTGCCTGGCTTTGAATCTGCCACTTTACTGGCTGGGTAGCTTTGGACAACCTTTCTGTGACTCAGTTTCTTCATCAGTAAAATAGGAAAGATAGCAATAATACATGCCTCATAGGATTGTTGCGAGTGATAAATTAGTTAATATAAAGTACATAGATCAGTGCCTGACACAGAGTAAGGGCTAAATGTGTGCTTGCTATCATTACTGTTATGATCGTTGTGATGGTGGTCATGACCAAAACCAGATGGTGGGACCAAAGTGTGCTCGCACTGGTCCCTAACATCCTTTCAGTAGCTGTGGATGTGCGCATCGCACTATTCTGGAATGGAAGCAATGCTCAAACTGTTCTGAAGTACATTTCATCTTTTCTACATTTTGTATTACTTAAAGGAACATATTTACAAGGCAGCAGCCCATTTAGAAACCATCCACGGAGGAAAAGCAAAATTCCTTTGAACATGCACATCCTTCAAGTTAGTTTATCGGTAGAATTGAAAGGTTTTTCCTGGTTGTTACCATACACGGCGAAATAAGGCATTTTGTTTCGAAAAGCAGATTTTTTTCTTCTTCTTCATACTTCTCCCCACCTGGAGAAAGAAGACGTCTCTAGTTTGGCTTTGATGCAAAGAGAAGAGGGAAGAAGCTGTTTTTTTCCTTTCCTATTTTAGAACTCCATTCCCTGTGCAGGAGCGATTCACATCGCATCACACTGAGGTGCAAGACCTGGGCACACCAATCGCCAAAACACACTTCAAGTTTTACAGCTTATGTGGACATTTAGGAAGTAACATTTTTCACTACTGTTTCAACTTTGCTGAATAAAAAGGAAAAGAAAACAAACAAGAAAAACAAAAATAAAAGTAGGGAGGAAGAGCGACCATTATTCCCCTATCTGACTTTTAAGCAACCCAACATTCTCCAAAATGCAGTTATTATGAAATCCTTGCCAAAAAACAGCACAGGGTAGGAGAAAGCCAAAATATTCATAAGGCAGTTATATTTGTAAGGCTGTATATTTATAAGGCTGCCCGTCAGTAGGCTATTATTGGTCCTGGCATAGAAGACACCAAAAATGTCACCAGTTGAAAATAAATCTCTCTTCTCTGGAATCTCACCCCCTAATAAATAGGACCCCCTGCTTGGCCATGGCTGTGCTCCCTGACCCTCCCCCTTATGTCAGGGGCCAAGTCATGCTGGGGTCATCCTTGAGGTCTTCCAAACTGGAGCTGGGAGAAACCCCTTCCCTGGTGGAGAACTGTGAGCTGAGAGGATCAGAAGTCTGTTTCCTATCTGGAGAGACTATTTTAAAAGAATAAAGTCAATATGTAGAGAACACAGATAATGAACGCTGAGGATGGGTGTCGGAAGAAGCCACCACGCAGAGGTCAGCAACACGAAGGACGGGCAAAGGGCAATGTCACAGCAACAGTTCAGTCCGGGAAATGAACATTTTCAGGACTCTCTATTTTGGATCAAATTATCTTCATTTACTCGTTTCATGGTTATTTATAACATTTTAAAACTAAAGACTCCTGAATTGTTACGTCAAGCCCTGTTCTTTCTCCTGAACTAACTCCTCCTTGAAAGCCCCACTTGGGTTTCTCAGTGGCATCTCAAAGTTAATGTGTCCAAAACTGAATTCTTAATCTTCTCTGAAAAACTTGCTCCCTGGCATCTTCTCATTTCGGTTACTGGCAACGTCCTCCTTTAGTTACTCAAGTTAAAAAATCTGGAGCCGTTTTTGATGCTCTCTCTCTCACACGCCACATCGAATATCAGGAAACGGCTCCACCTTGTCAGATAAAGACTCTAACCACTTGTCACCATCTCCACTGACACCGCCACCCCCCAGGGCCCAAGCGCCATCGTTTCTTGCCTGGATTATTCTAATATCCCCTACATTTGTCTCCCTCCTAACCACGGCTTCTCATCTCACTTGTAAGTCAGATCATGACTCCTCTCTCTACTTTGGGTCTTTCAGAGTAAAAGTCTTTACCATGAATTATAAGCCCCTCTAGGAATAAAAATAGAAATAGAATGTAAAATAATTTTTATTCTCCCTAACTCCCCTACTCTCTAGCCATACCTCCTCCCGCTCTCTGCCCGCCTCACCGTCCCCTTACCCAGATCTGTCCTAGCCACAGCCCCGTCTGTCCCTGTGCTGATCTCAGACAAGGCAAGCACACTCCCATTGCTACCTCGGGGTCTTTGCTCTTGCTGTTCCTTCTGCCTCAAACACGCATCTGCCAGAGAGAAGCATGGCCAGCTCCCTCCCTCACTTCCTTCAGGCATCAAATCAGAGGATTCTTCCCTGACCACTCTACCTAAAACAGCACGCCTTCCCCTGCTCTTCCTGGGGACACACATCACCAGCTAATACCTTATTTGTTTATGTCTTCCTCCCACCAGAGCATGTGCTCCGTGAGAACAGGCATTTTTTTGTTCATTACTTGTCTTCCTAGTGCCTAGAACCCTGCCTATCATGGCAGGCACACAAAAGATGGTTGCTGAACGAACCATTCAGAAGCCTTCCAATATATCTCACGTTTAAATCCCTTTTACCCAAGCTAGCTTGACCTGGTCCAATACCGATGTAAAACAGTTTATTGTAAACTTCACCTCAGTCACATTTCTTTCACTAAAATGTATCAGATTAATTAATGTTTACTTTCTACATCTTCCTGTCTTCTCACGGACCACTTAGTAATTCCTGAAACAGCTGCCATTTAACAATTTTTTCAGCAATTTAGAAAAAGCTCAGCTCTCCTTTGCTACTATATTGTATTATTATAATATTGTGACTACAGTGACTTAATAACTTTTATTCAACTGACAATATTTGAAAGTCATGAAACACTCATTTCCTGAAACCACAGCTTCTATTCGCAAATGAAACCACAAATCAAGAGCAGCGAAGTGCTGAATTCTACGGTCCAGGCTACATTTAGAAGAAATTCTCTTGCCTTTGAATAATCTAAGCTTGCCACTTCTTCCATTTCTCCTGTTATTCAATTTTAACAATCTGAGGACTTTTTCTAGCACTGGCCCACTGAAAGCTAAGAAAACATGTCCATATCAACTCAGTTTATTTGTTTACGTGACCAGTTATAAACAAGGAGTTGATGTCATGGTGGTTCAAGAATGTTGGCTAACAGATGGGCACAAGGCAACTTTTTGGGGTGATGAATATGTTCATTATTTTGATTGTGGTAATGGTTTCATGGGTGTATACATAGGTCAAAACATCAAATTGGGCACTTTAAAAATATGTCATTTATTGTATGTCAATTATGGCTCAATAAAACTGTTTAAAAGAAAAAAAAGAATGTTGGCTAAAATAGGGATGGGAAGGTAACGTGGGTTCATTTGTCATCCCTGGTCTCCATCTCTACTCTAAATGGCCACAATGACTGTAAGATGTCTCTGCAAAGACGGTCCAGGAACACAGAAGGATGTTCTGTCAGGGAAGATCTCAAACTCTTGGTTCCTCCAAGTGGCCTTTCCTCTTCCTTTGCTGACCCTCCTCCTGAATCTGCCTCATTACAAAATGTCCTCGTGTTTTAATGGACCCACATGAATTTAGATTTACCCTTAAGCAGCATCAGCTTTCAAAAAACTAAGAATAAACCTCCAAAACAGAACCAATTTTCCTATCATTTTATAGTTTTGATTTTTATTTCTACTTGGCATTAATGAGATTTTAAAATGTTACCATGGACTCACTTATTTCAACTTCCACCTATTGACAACCTCTTGACATTTAGATTCTACTGTTAAGACTGGATGTCAAAGAGAAACTTTAAAAATATTTCAATGAGGGGTTGGTCCAGGGGCGTAGTGGTTGAGTTCGTGTGCTCTGCTTTGGCAGCCCCGGTTTCACAGGTTTGGATCCTGGGCGCTGACCTACACAGAACTCATCAAGCCATGCTATCTTTGGTGGCATCCCACATACAAAACAGATGAAGATCGGCACAGATGTTAGCTCAGGGGCAATCTTCCCTAAGCAAAAAGAGGAAGATTGGCAACAGATGTTAGCTCAGGGCCAGTCTTCCTCACCAAAAAAAGTAATAATAATTTCAAGGGATTAAATATTCTGAAAATTGTAGCTTAAAAAAACCTATTTGCCAATATCACTTCCAGATATATATCTACAAGAACTGCACGCAGGAAGTATCAAAGAGATACTTGCACATCCAAGTTCACAGCAGCACTATTTACAATAGCCAAGAGATAGAAGCAACCCAAATATCTGATGGATAAATAAACAAAATGTGGTATATACATACAATGGAATACCATGCAGCTTTTAAAAGGAAGGAAACCCTCTCACATGCTAGACATGGGTGAACATGGAGGACACTCTGCTAAGTGAACTAAGTTAGTCACAAAACGACAAATACTGTATAATCCCACTTACGTGAGGTCTCTAGAGTAATCAACTTCACAGAGAGAGAAAGGAGAATGGTGGTTACCAGGGTCTAGTGGAAGGGAGAAAAAGGGGAGTTGTTTAACAGGCATAGAGTTTAGTTCTGCAAGATGAGGAAGTTCTGGGGGTCTGTTTCACATCAACGCAAATATACTGAACACTGCTGAGCTGTACACTTAAAAAATGGCTACGATTGCAAATTTCATGATGTGTCTTCCTACCACACACAAAAAACCAAAGTACATTTGCATCATTTTACATACAGATCTTTGATGGAGGTGGGTTGTACGGATCCTTACAATGCATATATCGCATTTACCCCTTACAATACAATTTCTTTTTAAACCACAAACACACACAAAAACCTCTCATAAACTTAGCATTTATTAAATATATTAAGTACTGGGCATCCTAATTATAGCTTATTAATTAGGGACGAATGACCAAGTGTACAGACTGAAGAAAAACTGGCTGTTCTGTCTCATATTTTATCTTTGTGATTATCTGATTTATGCCTGTCTCCTCCACTAAGCAGAGAGTTAAGCTTCCGTGTCTGGTTTTGTTCACCATTATATCTCCAGGGCTTAGAAAACAGTACATACATATTTATCAGCTGAATTAATATAGAATTAAACACTTGGAGATGTTGTAACACCCAGGTCTATAATCACCAAATTCAAGTGTAATAAGAGATATACCATAAAGGAGGCAGAATCAACTTTCAAAAAACTAATTTTAATCAAAACAAAAATTGTTGATCATTAACAAGTTTATAAAACAGTGATTTAGTTACATAAATAAATTGATATCAGTGTATCAAATCTTAATTACTTTCAACTTCATGAGCATGTTTACATGGGTGATGAAGTACAACCTTTTTTTTTTCTTTTTACCTATTATAATAAATAAAATGGAGCGCATGAAATAGTTCTTCTAAACAAAAATACCTACAAACATACCTCTAGCATGTTCTCTAATGAAGGGAACAAGAGACACTGGACAACTTTTGCACCAAAACATAAAAATTGCTTTAAAAAGCACAAGATTACAGAACCATCAGCTAAAGTAAAGACACTATACTGTAACCAAAGTTGGTATTTAATAATATAATGAACAGTTTGGTAGTTAGATCTCCAGTTTGGTTATTTTAAAGCATTAAGACAAGGCAAGATAGAAGGCTGCTTTCGTTTTGAGTAATTCTAGAGAAAATAAAACATATTTAAAAAAAAAGAAAGAAAACTGAAAAGTAGAACAGTCATACCTACACAACTTTCTGTCCTGCACAAAGTCAAAATACCTATGCAGAATAGATCTATAATATATATAATGTTACTTGTGCACAAAGGTTAGCTTATTATTAGCTCACTGCAAAGGCGTAATGTATCATATGTCAATTGTCTTGGAAAACATTTTGCGTTTTGTGTCAAAAGGATATTTCTTTTAAGTTTCCTAGGCTAGGAGGCACGAACCCCAGTTCCGGCATACTGTATATTCTTAATGCTAAGGCTTGCTGCTCTGGCTGTGGATTTTGTTGTCCCTCTTTATTCTAGTGCCTGTTACAAGCATGTGTGGTGTAGTGGTTGTTGTCGGTGGTGGTGGTGGTGTGTCTTGTGTCTATGTGTATACATATATATATGTATACAGAAGTTGTATAAATATATATACATATAGAATTTCTCCCAATAGATCTCAGTCCAACCATGCAATCCAGAAGGTGGCTCTGCATAGACGCCCAGCATGAAGTTCACCGCCTGAGCCAACCCTGAAGCAAGGCGCACTTTTAGTCCTTCTGATAGGTTTTCTCTCAGTTTTTTTTGTTTTTGTTTAAAACCAAGCTACTGCAGCTTCAAGTATTTTGCATTACATAGAATATTTTTTATAAATTAGTTAATGTTATATTTTCAATATTCAGACATATACTATAATATATATACAGTACAATAAATGCTCTCATTCTTTTTTTAATTTTTTTTGATAAATCCCTGAGAATGTATGTTGACAGTCGCGAAGTTTCCACATGCACAAGCATCGTGTGCCATGCTTCTGGACGAACAGCACTGCAAAGCCACGTGGGTCAGCCTTTTAACTATTAGTATTTCATTTTGTTGGTTTGTTTAAATATGCTGAAAATGTAAAGATGAGTTACAAAGGAGTAAAGCTGAATCCATTCGAGGTACTTATCACAGGATGGAGGTGTTCTGTTTGGTTTTAAAGCCATTTCGATTACTTTTTTGAGGCTGTGAACGTAGACAGAAAACAGGAGAGCTGTGTGGACTTTTGCCACTCGACAACATATACTCAGTGTAAACCAAACCTTTTTAACCTCTCTCTCATACAAAACCAAAAAAAGAATTAAAAAAATATAACAAAAGGAAAGAAAAAAAAAAAGAAAGAAAAAGGGAAAAAATTAAAAACACACAAACTTTCACAACATGACAATTTAGTCAGCAAACGCAATAGAACTATACACATATAATACCGGTGTGGCTCTGTTCTTTAAGTTAAAAAGGGTACAAAGGCAGGCTCAAGTAAAAACAAACCGCCCCTCCCCGCCCACCCCCCGCCCCCACTCATCCGAGTTCCATCAACCGAACCTCTCCCGAACCAGCATCATCAGTTTCTTTTTGCCTTTGTAGATTTGTTTCAGGTTGTCAATAAACTGTGTAAACTGAATGTGTCCATCATGCGCCATTAGGAAGGTCTCTCGGGCCTTGCTGAGGAACTCGATAAACTCACTATAGTGCCGAGGACTGATGTGCGTGAGTCGTGAGTGCGTTGTGTTGATATAGGCCCCGATCGTGGCATCCAGGAGTTGCCTCAAGGGGGCTTTGTCCAGTGACATGAGCTTACCAGAGTTCCTCCTTCCGTGAAGTCCCACCATGCCAGGAGTGGTCAGGGTGCATCTGCGCAAAATGTCTGACAGTACCGTTGCACACTTGACACTCTTGACCACCAGAGGTATTATAGCTGCAAGCTCATTTTTACCAAGGGAGTGGCTGAGCGCACAGGCCCACAAAACGTCATTAATGGCAGGGTGCGTGTCCTGATTGTAGCTCAGGTTGAGATGGGTCATGGCCAGGGTGGCCAGCTTGTAGGCCCTCATGGGGTACCCACGGTGCTCCATGTACCGTGCTATCGTAAAGAGCTGGGTGTAGCTCATGCCGGTTGTAGCAGCGTCGAGAACAATTTGGTACGCCGTCTCAAAAGCTATGTGATCCTTTTCGCACAGGGTCAGCGCAGAGAGGGCACAGTTCTGAGGGTCCTTCATGGCGCACTGCAGTGCGAGTGTCCGGGCACTGCTGGCCAGCTTTTCCTGCTGGTGGCAGTCCAGGTGGAGACGGACGATGGTGCTGTTGGACATCACGGTGGTCGCAACTATACTTGTGGCCTCAGTGGGAGTAAAGAGCGTAAACCAGCTCTGCATGATGCTATCCAGGGCATAAACACCTGCAAGGAACACAGAGAAGGCCTGTTACTGACGAGGAGGCTGCCTATTTCCACTTTATAATCAATGCTTACATTGTTAACCATCACAGGACACGAGCTGGGCCAGAAAACCCTGTAAGGTAATGTGCCTGGGAGCAAGCTTTTAGAATAAGGTTATCATAGATTGTTATTCAGTGAAATGCCTGAAAGGAACATGAACTTGCTGTAATAAAGAACTAATCCTCTCGGTAGCTGGTATTTGCACTGTGCTGCTTGCCATTTCAGACAATGGCTTTTTGCTAATGAGTTCTAGTTCACTGGGGCCTCCTGTCAGTTACCAACTACAGAATTTGTGTCTGAAAAACTACAACTCTTACCAAAATAGAGAACCTTTATATGGTGTGATTGTGTGTAAGTTTAAAGTATGCACAATACAAAATGATTAAGACACACAAAGAAGCAGGAAACTGTAACCCATAATCAAGAGAAAAAAGCCAAGAGAAGCAGACCTACAGATGACTCAGATGTTAGAAACAGCTGACAGGTCTTTAACCATTTTAAGCACAGAGACCCAATATGCCTCAACTGTAGGAAAATCCTAAACGTGAGTGATGTAAAGAAAAGGTGCTAAATTGCAGAGAGAAATTAGCTGTACATGTTGGTGCAGGGGTAGAGAAGTTGAGTGGCACTTCTGGAACTGCCATTATCTCTGTATTGCTTCACTAAAACATCACTTCAATAATCTAAACCTAATTTTTAAACTGAGATCAATTTTCCTTTTTCCAAAATAACAAACCATTATTGAGTAATAAAAGAAAAAAAAAAGAATTTTACAGTGTCTACTGTGTATCTAAACACTGAGGTGACAGTGACTTCTCAGCAAGAGCTGTGTGTACTTTTCTGACGCAAACAGGAAGAGAGTTTAACCAACATCTATTTTAAACAGCCCCCATTTTGTTTGTGTTTGTTTGTTTGTGTTTGTCCTTAGTACTGACGTCCTGCTGCAGGGGGAGAAATCTGGCTGGCGGGTCTCACACACTGCAGCTCACAGGCAGCCACGGAATCCTCTTACAGCTGGCTCCACATTCTCACACATCTGAGAGCTCACCTAAACCACACCCAGTGGTCATGTCTTGGCTGGATACCACGACATTCGCCCTCAGAGGAAGAAGAAAAAACGCAGTGCAACTAGATAACTTCACATTATTTTCATTAAAATGGACTGAGCCACTAACCTACAGTCTCAAGTTAGTTTCAAAGGTGGTTTCCAATCTACCCAAGATTCACTCCGGAACCCTTTAATATAAAACTGTAAACTTGATTACCACACAAGGTTACGAAAGGCCCTGAAGAGTGACAGAACTGAAGAAAAAAATATTTACTCTCTGACTTGCTCCATTTTAAACAAGAGGTTAGAGCCCCACAAACGTGACAGTTTGGAAGAGGACCAACGCAAGTGTGTATAACTGAAGGGTGGAGCTGGGGGTTGGGGGAAGGGGCAGGAGCCTTGGAGCAGTCAACGTAAAAGAGTAACGATGCTCTTCCATCTGGAAATGATGAGTTAAATCCAACCATGAGGCACCTGGGAAAGCTCCTCCTCCCAAGCTGACCTACCCACTTCAGTAGCACAGGTTACCAGCCACCTGACCATCTCCCGCCGTCGCCAATTTAAGGTAGACAGTGTCATTCGCATAACCTATAAAGACAGGATAACAAAACGTTTTGGAAGATTATCCTAAGTCAATGGAAAAAGAAAACAATTCATTACAAGGTATAAATTACTAGGCACACTCCCTACTACGGGGTGGAAGGAAAGCCTTCTTTAGAACAAAGCTCTGCCCATGAATTTAGAGTTGTCCATGGCTTCCCTAGCTGGCCTTGCCCCATAACCTAAGAGGCAGGAGGTCCACATTCTATTCCTAGCGGGCCAGCGGACCAGATGTGGCATCCTGGGCAAGTCACTCAATCAATCACTCTTTTCATCTGCAAAATCAGAGGCTGGACTGGAGCATTAAACACAGTCCATGCCGCCTTCTCCTCCCCAGCTTTAACATTCCCTGGTTCTAGATTTCTGAGGCTCTTCATGAATTAATTCTGACTAGGAACCCTCAATTGGCAAAGGGGTATTTTATAATAATCATTATAGTTATTCCTTCAATCTCTGATTGCTCTTTTCTGGTGATTATGAAGATAACCCCAGGTCTATGGAAAGATATCATCGTTGGCATCATTAGTGATTTGATTTTGTTTTTCACTTTCTAATAAGAGATCCTAACATAAAATTATCCATCTCGGGGCCAGCCAGGTGGTGTGGTGGTTAAGCTCTTGTTCTCCGCTTTGGCAGCCCAGGGTGTGTGGGTTCAGATCCCAGGCTCGGACCTACACACCACTCATCAAGCCACACTGTGGCGGCATCCCGCATAAAACAGAGGAAGACTGGCACAGATGTTAGTTCAGGGCCAATCTTCCTAAAGCAAAAAGAGGAAGATTGGCAACAGATGTTAGCTCAGGGCCAACCTTCCTCACACACACACAAATTATCCATCTCTTCCTGCTTGCTTTCCCTGTTCTTTAAGATTCAGAACATCCAGGGACATAACACTCCTAAAGCTTTGGAAAGGCCTTGTGGGATTCCTTTCTGGGGCCTAGAAAGAATGAGGCAGGGTATGAGCTCTCAGCAGTTTGCCATTTATCCAAAAAATCTGCCAGACTTCCAAATAACGAGAAAGCTTGTGTTAATGGTTCTTTCCTTTTTTTTTTTTTGTTTGTTTGTTTGTTTGTTTGTTTGTTTGGAGGAAGATTAGCCCTCAGCTAACTACTGCCAGTCCTCCTCTTTTTGCTGAGGAAGCCTGGCTCTGAGCTAACATCCGTGCCCATCTTCCTCTAGTTTATACGTGGGACGCCTACCACAGCATGGCTGCCAAGCAGTGCCATGTCCGCACCCGGGATCCGAACCAGCGAACCCTGGGCCGCCGAGAAGTGGAACGTGAGAACTTAACTGCTGCGCCACTGGGGCGGCCCCGTGTTAATGGTTCTTTCTGCATCATACCTTTAAGAGGCAAATGATGATAAAATATGACAAATAACAAAAATTTATTTTTAAAAAGAAACTTCTAAAATGCATTGTATAGCTTAAATGCAATCTCCTAGACCGTCTGCTTGTACAGTACTATATATGGGAAGTACATTTTCCTGTAATTCCTTTCTTTAAACTTTATTATTAATCACTGGAAGAATTCATAACTAGAAAACCAGATTAATCATCTAATCAGGGCATTGTATTCCCCATACTTTAGGTAACTGAAGGATAACAATTTCTTTCATTGCTTTTTATTAGGGGGTAAGGAACAAACGTTAACAGAGATTCCCTGAGAAGAGAAGAAATACAAACTTTTCAGTTCCTGGTTTACACAGTAATCTTTTCAGAAACTATAAGGAAGCAAACACCTATCTGCATGACTAACTCAAAATGTCCTTGGTCATGTGTCTAAGCAGGCCTGCTGGAAGCTGAAACTGGACCCTGGCCCAGTCGTTCCTCCTGTACCTCATTTTCTCAGGGTTATAAAAAGGAGCCAGAACTGCCCACCTTTATGAAAATGCAAACATCAATAAAAATGCACACTTCCTCTAAAAATTTAACCCTAACAGCTGAATCTTTATTATACATGATGGCTTTATTTAAGCCTCTTATTAGAAATAATTCTCCATGCAGTGACGTTAAGGCTGTAAATCAGAAAATTTTTTTTTTTATTGAAAGATACTAATAGGGCTTCCAAATGTAAGCCCCTGCCTCTCAGGCAGCAGTCCCGTGGAGCAGGGAATGACCACCACTCTGAGTACAGTGCTCTCCGGAAGCCTAACAGATTTGTGCACCAAAGAGTCATTTACCAGCACTAACGAACCCAAACAAAGAGAAACCTCAGTAAGATGGTGCCTGGAGGTAGCAGTCCTCCGTGCCCCAGGGAAGCCCACCAGTCACGAACCTGCAGACCCAGCTCCAGAGACACTTTCAAAAGAGTGATGTCTGGCAAACTGTCCATGAGAGTTGCTATTTTAAATGCATCTTGGGCAAGCTTGAAGATGTGGGATGAGGAGTGAATGTTTTTCTGGATGGATTCTAACACTGTTTCCAGCCTCCGAACATCGCCTGCAATGAACAAGGGAAAACCAAACCAAATCAAAGTAAAGCAAACAAACAAACAATTAATCATATAACAACATGCACATACAGATGCACATGCACACACAAAGGGAGGGAAAAAAGGAAACAAAACAAAACAATAAAGCACAAGTTAATTTACCTGAAATGTTCACAGATGGCACAGATGTTACAACTAAGTGTCCCAAGGTTACTGCAATGCCTAAGAATCTGGGCTTTAAAACAAGATACCCCGGGACACACCCTCAATGACTAAAAGCACATGTGACCCAGAAGCAACATGAGATAGTAAATAGTTCTCCTACTTCCTACTTATGTATCTTTGGTGAATATTTCAGGGAGAAAAAACACGTAACCTAGCTTTTTAATCCACTCCTGATCCTCAACTACCGTTTACATGGCACGCTAACTAAACCTGAACTCTGCTAGCAACAGGTTTAATGACGCAGTTGCTCAAAGAAAATGCCAAGTTCAAATGAATAGCACCTATTTTGTCTCATAAGTTAATATCTAAAGAAAAGGATCCTTTACAATCTAACGTTAGCATCACTATTGAGAATTTGATAGAAAATATGATCCTTAAAAAAAAAAAGGCAAACTAACAAAATAATCACAAGGCCTCAGGACAGCTCAGTACCTTTGGCAGCAGTCAGCATGGTGGATGCCAGCTCACACTGCTGGGATTCTATGTGGCTTAGAGTGAACCAACGAGGGTATCGGTTGGGAACAACTGATGCAATGTGGTGTGGGCGGGTGAGGTCTCCCGTTGGAGCAGTAGATTCCAATACTAGTAACCTGTAATGAGAAGACAAGACAGGTGGCTCCCAGTTATTACTTGTTTATCACTTTGGCCACAGGGACTGGCCGGAAGCCAGAGGAGTGGGTAGATGCGGGGAGAAGCTGCTCAGGTCCTTGATGCAGGAGGAGCTGGGACAGCTATACTCTATTGTCTGGCTGCCACAGTCACTTTGTTAATTGCTTGTTACCCAAACCTAAGAGATTTCCTTTCTTTAGTATCACTCAGAAAATTGCAATATTCAAGGAAATTAAGATGTAAAAATTAAAGGTCTGAAACACAAGTCTTGATGTTTACCTACATTAATATTTTTTAATCTTCTCACTCACTAAAAAACAAAAATCAGGAGAAACCGAGTGTCAAGGGAATATTTAAGGCTGGGATGACAACAGGCAGGTATCAGTGCATAGCTGAGACAAATAAGCTAAACTTACGAAAACAGAGAGGGGAAGTAAAAACAAAAATGACTTCCTTTCCACATATTCACACTTTCTACAGAATTAGTTCCTTATTACTTCAGGAATTTGTAGTTAGAACATGTTCTATCCATGACATAGGCGATGAGGAATGCAAATGATCCAAGTATTTGTCCCCTGACAGTCTTGCATAAATTCACTGTGTTTTCTGATTTCACTCAATCTTTGATTAAGAACATGTTGACAAATAAAGGACAATTATTGAAAATGAAATACAAGCTTAGTGATCTCTTTCAAATGCAAGTACCAAAGAGACCAGCAGAGTAGCTACAACTGTATTAATTCCTTCCCAGTCATCAAAACACTGACCTGCACACTCAGAACACCAGTGTTAGGGACTATGGAATAAGAGCTGGGGACAAAAAGGAGTTAGCAGCTCGGGCTGTGATGCTGGCCTTGGGGCCCCACCCAAGAGCAGTGACTGCTCTGGTAAGACAAATGCCTCCCCACCTTTTGCTTTTATCTAGGGACAAAGAGATGGTGGCATTAGAGGGTGACATGGTAGGAAATTAAGTAATAAGAATTTTGGTGGGGTTGCTATTTAGCTTTTTAAGACACCCAGAATGTCCCTGTATTCACGGGCAGACCTTTTCAGAGTTGCTGTAGAGGAAACTAGTCAACATTCCCGGAAAGAGGAGAAATGAGTGCTGGAGAAGTCCTTGCTCAGCTCCCGCCTGCCCCTACTTCCAGAAGGACCAAGAAGCAAATAAGCTACAAGTCTCTTTCCTTCCTGTTCCCCTGGAGGCCTTGAGATGCTGGAGGAGGTCACACTGCCTCCCTTCCATGGCAGTTCTGTGGCCGGCAGAGTAGTGGCAGGAAGAAGAAGAGTAGAGGTGGAAGACAATGTCCCTGGTGTTTGCTGGGATCCCCCTGAACAAACTGCCGGGGCAGCAACCAAGGGTGAACATCAATGAGTTTGCAAGTGTTATAAAAGCAAGCCTTTCCGCCTGGCAGACACCTTCACACAAGCCAGAATCACAGAAAAAGCTTATGCTATTTTACTCTTAAACTTAACAGTGGCCGTGGCAATAGCATCTGGTGGCATCACAACATCATCATCCTTCCCGTTACAACAGGAGCAGAATTCTAAGGATTTGAATAAGTATAGAGCTGAGCATCTGTCTTCATCTGACAACTTCCATTTCAGCTTCCAAAATTGGGAATAGGAACTCATAAACTGTGCTCTAAAATACATACCAAGTGGTATAAAGTAATTTGGTGGGGAACTTTTGTTTGTATTAGCTATTTACTTTTTGGTATTTTAAAAATAGACAAGAGAACTTACAAGGTTTCTCTGATAGGTTAATGAGATTTCTTGTTGCCAAGGAAAGTATGTCAAATTAAAGGATGTCAGCCTCAACACACACTGACACACAGGTACACACTCACACACACACGCTCTATGCATAAAAATGCGGCCTCCTGAGAGACATAAGCGACAGTCACAAAGGCAAGGATTTGTTTTTGAGTCTACTACACTGGTTGCAGACATAGACTCTGAGGAAAAGCTTCTATGGAATCAAACTATTCTCCAGCACCCCAAGCTTGTAGGTGGGGACATGGCTTGTCTTTAGGTGACTATAACAGGCTCTAATCTGTATTTTAACATAGGAGTGTTTTAATTTAGAAAAAAAGGAAAAGCTCATGTGTTAAGAAAGGTGGATATTCCTTTCAGCTTCTTAAAGTTTAATAGGCTACATATAAGATTGAAAAACATAATCTTGAATTCATCAAAAAATATTTACCTAGAACAAGTTCATGATAAAAAATAATTTGGCGAATTGACTTTAAAAAGGAAAGTGAAAACAGAAAGGTGAGTGGCAGAGAACAACGTATTCTAACGTTATTACTGAAAAGGAGGGGCTGCGGAGGGGCTGGAAGCAGTCAGAGCTGAGGTGGGCAGATCCTAGGAGACCCGTAAGCGCGATGCCTCCAACACCCGATATAGGTGCCGGCTTCTCTCTCCCTCCAGTGAGATGATGGCCTTCCTGTACTATTGATGGAACGGGGAAGGACAGCAGCTGCGAAGGGACCCCTCAATTATTACAGTCAGTCAGGTATACTTATTAATTACCACTTGTTGCAAAAATCTAATTTTTCAAAACAATTAATTATTTAGGAAGGTTCCAACTTTGCTGCCTGTGGTTAAACTTGGCCTGAAATTATTTTCTATTCCCAAATTCTAGCTTCAAAAAAAAGTAGGAAAAAGCCACCATGAGCATGAGTATGACAGCAGTAAATGATACAATTCTTCCCTTACTTTAAAACAAGCCAACAAACAAACCACAACCACAACAATCCAAGAAGCATAAAGAAATAGTCTCTTCAGCTTTTCTGCTGCCTACAAGAAACATGAATGAATGACAAGTCAGTTAACGGCCATTTTTCCCAGCGGGGAACTTGGATCACCGTGGCCCGCTGGGCTGTGGATACGTACCGCATTGCTCTCAGTGCGATTTTGTATGCCAATTCAGCATCATGAGGTAGGAGAGAGGTGAAGAGATACTTGGCAAATGTGTGCATTGGAACGCTCTCCCGATGGATTATTTCGCCTAAACCACTATACGGTCCGGCTGTGGGAAGAGAGCATACACATTTTACATTCCTAAAAAAGGAACTGAAACTTCTTGTAAAGTATATTTTAAAATTTTTATGCAAAGTTATAACATATACAAGCTAATCTAGTTAAGAATGTAATCTAAGTGACACAGTAGAAAGGAATACAATTCTTAGTCAAAAATGATTCTACAGGGTATGGTATCTAGTATCAACTTCAGTTCAGGAACAACCCCCCAACGGTACACAGCTAAAACGAGAATCACAGAAGCAAGGGCAGAGCTCTCTCACATTGTAACTGCTTCAGAGAAAGAAACCCGATGAAGCATAAAACCTCACCGAATTCAAGAAAACATCCTCTCTCAACATGTGATATGTGAGCATCCAGATTTTCAAATGCACAGATGACTCTGCAGCTTAACTGTGGAAACCGCCCCTAGACCCGATCAGTCTGAGGGGCCCAGACAAGCCAGGTTTCCAGAAAAGAGTGCCCTGCTTCAGTGGGGAGGGGTGGGGATTCTGAACCACAAATTCCAATGCAAAGACTTTAAACATTGTCGTTACTAATAAGCAGAAATGGATGATAATTCACAGAAAGGATTAATGAAAGAAAAGTTGGTTAACCATCTGATACTCACCGTAGGCAAACGAAAAAAAAATTAAAGGAAGTGAAAATCTACCACTTTTTGGGCTCCAAAAAGACCAATTTTAAAAGCAAAATTCTATTTCAGCTGTCAAAACTCATTTAAGTTATGACAGGCCTGGTGGCAGGCCTGACTTCCCCTCCTCTGTGTGCTCTCTGAATGCTGCCCTAAGAAGAGCGTACAGACTTTAAAATAAATTGTGAAAGGAAACCACAGTGGTTAGTTCAACTACTTTCCACTTAGGTACTTTGAGGTTTAGTTACTGTAAAATGTTTAATATATTAGTTTCCATGTCACCTTTAGGTAACATCTGTTTCATGATTTCTACAATTATGAACCATGACACTATTGCTCAAAGTACCTAATACGTTTGTTTTCCACAAGAAAAATCAGCCTGGCAAAGAGTTTAGAATGCAAGAAGTACAGTTCAGAAGAAACAGTGAGAGAAGTTACTGAACTGGGCAGTGGGTAGGAACATGACACATTCTAGATCATTTTAATAGAGGTTATTTTTAAATTTTATTGTTTTATTTTTTGGTTAGTATTTTTTAATTGTTCACTTCTTAAGGACTTTGAAAATCAAATAAACAACTTATTTTTTTACCCAGGCAAACTAAAATCCATCCTAGATTTCTAATTTTACCAAATCTATTGATCTTTTTCCTGTCTTTAGACATTTAAAAACGTTTTAGTGATTGATGTCCTACAAAAGTTGATATAGCATTAGAGAGTTCCAGCTTTAGTTCAGATAATGAGGCCATATTATTTATTATTATGGACTGAGTGTTTGTATCACCACTCCAATTCTTATGTTGAAGCCCCAACTCCCAATGTGAGTGTATGTGGAGACACGGCCTTTGTGGAGGTAAGGAAGGTTAAATGAGGTCACACGGTGGGGCCCTGATCCAGTAAGATTAACGTCCTTCTATGAAAGGACATCTGAGAGCCCTGAGTGCTCACTGGCTCTTGCTGTCTCTCTCTCTGCCTCCTGAGGGTAGGGGAGAAGAGAGCCATCCACAAGCCAGGAAGAGGGCCCTCACCAGAAATCAAACTGGCCAGCACCTTGATCTTGGAGTCCCAGCCTCCAGAACTGTGAGAAGTAAGTATCTGTTGTTTGAGCTGCCCAGTCTGTGGTATTCTGTCATGGCAGCCTGAGCAGACTAAGACACTAACTCTATTTTACTTAAGAACTAATTCTAGCAAACTTGTAGGTTATCCATGTTATTCATTTCTCCTCTATTTCCTTCCAATGTTTCCCTTAAACCATCAAATTACCTTTCTCTACTATGCAGGGAAAGCCAGGATGCATAATCAACACTTTGTTACGATACCTCCCAACAAGTAAAACATTCAGTCAGGTATCACAGAATTATCTGTGGATTAGTAATCAGTGTAATCCCTGAACTCTAGGATACTGAATAATGAAAAACTGAGATTTGGTACTAGGTTCCCCAAAAGTGCTTTTCCAATCTGCCAATTGACCCAACAGCCCAATATTGTGTCCAGAAGTGATTAACATAAGGCAGCAGTGCAGGGTTACTGCTTCCTCTTTTTCAGACACAGGAATCTGCTAACCAGTTTGCCCCTCAAATTCACAGAGTGAAAATGCACGAAGAACTTAGTGCCCCAGTGCAGTCAACTGAGTCATGGGGTGCTTATCTCCTGGAGCACACCGAAACGGGTCCTGGCTCCCCTCAGACCGCTTCCTGTCCTGCATCACCCACTCACTCTCCGCGGGCCCTTGTGGGGTCGCGAAAGGAGAGGAGGCTGGGATGAGTCAGCAACGCTCCTTATCAGGCACGGTTCTCACAGAAACGTCTCATGGGGAGGAACTAACCACAGACTCAGACAAAGTTAAAAAATATTTGTGAGTAATGAACATGGAGACAGTTAAAAAAACAAATGATAAACAGAACAGGCACTATTGACTTTGAAAAGCACACACCCTCTTCCTATCCATCAGTTAAGTGAAATCACATCAGGTACTAAGAGCCAGCATAAAAGTTTGTGGCTAACAAAACTGCTTATATCAAAGAAAACAGGAATGAAAGAATCAAGATCACCTGAAATTTGCCAAGACAGGCTTCTAGCTTTAGAAGGAAAAAAAACTTCAGGAGAGTGCTTCAAAAAATTATTAGGAATTTTTACCAAAATTAAGCACGTCATTAAGAAGAACATTTTCCCTTTAAAATGCATTTCTAAAACATACAAATGTATAATATATTTGATGTAAATATGTTCCTTCAAATAGATCTTTAGCTTTGGACAAATAAGAGATTTTGAAATGCTGTCTTCTCTGCATCCTTTCCCCATCGGTAACAGTTCTGAACATAAGATGAAGATGCCACACTTTGGGAGCCTCTCAGTCACAGAGAGGCCCACAGTAATAACACGCACGTACTTGAGAGAAGCAATTTTACCCTTCAGACATCACCTACATTTGTGCAAAAGATTAGGTTACCATACCAATTACACTTACTCTTTTCAAGAAAAAAAAATTTTTTTAAATAATGCCAATTAAAATTTTTAGGTCTTTTAGCTCTTGACCTTATAAAAAGAAGAAAATTAGACTTTGCCTTAGAGATTCTATGAAACTTTTAACTGGGGGGATCTAGACCTAATGAATTCTCTGAAGTAATCAGTCAGTGCAATGGAAATTCACTCCCGCAGCCTTCAGACCATTGTTTGTGTGTGCAAAGGACATACTCAAAACCCAGATGTCACGTAACAGCCAATATTTCAGTGGAATGCCAACCAATTTCCATTTTATTATTTAATTGATTAAGCAAAGAGGGACATGGCTATCAGCAATAATTCACTAAATAGTAAACTCGCAATTTATCTCAGGAACAACATAGCATGAATAAAAAGTTCTTTTCAAAGCTTGTGGCATTAAATGTGACATTTCTAACAGGCTATCCTACATGACTACCTAAATCAAATGGTACAGATCTAAACTTTTGTACTTTTTTATTAAGTAATACTATTTTTTGGATGGTGAACACGCCTATGACACTCAATGACTATACCAATCAGGATAATTACCATATTAAATACATTCATACAGTACTCTCAACGTAAGAAAGCTTAGTGCCTAAATAAAATAGGCTAAACAAGTCGAAAACTTCTTTATCAAATTACCTTCTAATAGGAAGACTGCTTGCTTGCGAAAAATTTTCACCAGTGTGTCATCCAGTTCAATTTCCTGAAGCTTGGCAATGAGCTGCTCCTCATTCCGGCAAACCTTCTCTTGTGTGTACAGCCCATCAGGCATGACGCGCTGCTGTCCCAGCCCTATCAGGGCCACCTCCACAGCTAGCGTTAAATAGGATTCCCCTTCTTCCAAGAATTTGTGTGCAGGGAGATGCTGGTATTCCAGAGACTTGCACTGTCCCATATTCTCTATAAAATGTGACAAAAGAATTCAGAGTTCAGAAACTACTTTTGCAGGTACTCTGATAGGTACAAATATTTATTTTACCCAGTACTATTAAAGGAGTTATTGACTTAATTCCAAGAAGGCCAGAAAACATGTGTTTTAGGTTAAAGTGCATAGCTTTCCAATCTCTTTTTAAAAATGATCATGAATGGCTAAATGTGTATGTTTTAAGAAATAGAGTATTACAAATATTTTGCTCCCATTGAAAATGAATCACCAAAGAAAACCATAAATCTAAGACTGTTCTACTAAAAATACTTGAGTGAAAAAATTTAATTAAACAAGAGTAAAATTACACTGTAATAGTTACCAACTTTTTAAAGCCTGGCATTAAAAAAAAAAGTTTCCAGGGGCTGGCCCCATGGCCGAGTGGTTAAGTTCACGTGCTCCGCTGCAGGCGGCCCAGTGTTTCGTTGGTTCCAATCCTGGGGGCAGACATGGCACTGCTCATCAGACCACGCTGAGGCAGCGTCCCACATGCCACAACTAGAAGGACCCACAACGAAGAATATACAACTATGTACTGGGGGGCTTTGGGGAAAAAAATTAAAAAAATAAAATCTTAAAAAAAACAAAAGTTTCCATACTTTTATCACAATGTTAAAATTTATAATGAAAAGAGTAGCAAACACAACATACGCAACCCAATTTCAAGGTCCTTTTTGCTATCAAAGAGTCATCAGTTATCACAAGAGGAATGATTCTTTGAGCATTCTCTTCTTTCTGTTAAGGTGTCTCTATTAGAAATTTTAACAAACTTCAACCAGCAAACTCCCAAGGAAAGCAAATTCAGAGTCATCCCTTTCACCCTTCCTGATAGAGTCTGGGTTACTCATAATCCATGAAGGCAACAACCGCAGGAGAAACTGTGGAGAGGTAAGATAATTAACCCTCTGAGCTCACCCAGCCATGGAAGCAGCAAAGGGACAATCATCCTTCCTCCCTCCCACATGATGCACATCCTTATTTTATGCCTTTATGCTGGAAAATAGTCATAAATGCAGATAAATTCTTAGATGCAGAATCACTGACTAGAAGGGAATAAATATTTTTCAAGTCTTGACACAGGCTGCCAACTATCGACTCTAAGACTCTCCCTGTGTGTAGAAGCTGGTCTGAAAATGCGGGCGTGCCCACTTCCCTGCTCTCTTGCTAAGTGTAGGTACCGTTAACCATAGGGATTCATAAAACAAACTGCAAAGAAAAACAATGACTAGTACCATTCAGGGTTTAGGAAAATAAGCACATGAGACAAAAGTCAACGGTTTTACCTGTAAAATCTGAGAACCCAGGGAAGCTTTCGTCATCAATGCGGCAGGCTTCCATAAGGCTGCTGAAAAGAGTGCCCACAGGGTCCAGGGGGTGTCCAACCCAGCCCTCCAGATTCGTTATCGAGGTTATGCTTTTATGCGGGAGCTCTGTGTAAGAAAAGGGAATTGACAGATGGAGAGAAGTAGAGGCAAGAAAGGCTTTACCACTTAATAGCAGCATCCTGACTAACACTGAATTCAGTTGGAAATTTCTCTTTAATTAAAAAACAAAGGCACATATAATCCCCAACTTGTGAACTCTTTGGAGTTCTAAAGGTTCATCTATAAATCAGTATAAAAGGTACTAACTTCCCAGGACAGCTCCCAAACATCTGTTTTAATTCATGTGTCCAGGATACTGGGTTAACATCACTACTTACACTATTAAATTATGTTGTCTGAGGAAAAACGGATTCTACATTTTCACCTGAGAAGCTAGGGGTAACCCCCCTCACTTCCCAGCAGATGCCTTAGAGAGGACGTCTAACGGAATCCCCCTGGTGTTACCAGTGGATAACTCTACGACTGTGTTAAGAAGATGCTCTCAGTCAGTCTAAGTTGGAGACTAGAGGGCAGCTGTAGCCTGAGCCAGACTGGACCCCCTAGGAGTATCATTAAGTTACTCCCCTCTCACCTTATGAAAGTCCTCCTTACCATGGATCTGTAAGCCATTTAAGAGGGGACCTTTGCCACAAAGGGGAACTACAGCAGAAGGTAACATGTAATTTGGATGAAACATAGCCTTTTCATTTTCTTCACAGAACGTTAGCACTTTCAAGTTCTTAAGTTAAATTACAGAGTGCTGAGAAAAAAGCTGCAAATATTTTAAGATATATTCCATTGTAAATAATGCAATATTTGACATCTGTTTAGTAAGGTAATAAATAATAGTAGTTCCTTCATAAAGGAAAATATAATAAACTCTATATAATATAAAATACACAAGAAAAAATTTGGCTTGGAAATAGCTAAACAGTTATTCCATGAATCCAATATTCCTTTAGAAGTCTTCCCGTTTTGGACTATCAACTATCAGTACATAAAAATAAAGCACGGCCTGGCACAATCTATTAAAATTTATACAAGTTGGGTCCTAGATTCCTTGGAAAGGTCTTTCCCTTTGGTTTCTGTCACCAGCTTTCATGTAACTGGTATGAAAAAAGAACACGAGCATTACCTTTGGGAACAACTAAATATAAATGTTTGATGGGGGAAAATAGATACATATACATATCATTTCGAAATATATATTTGGTGAAGGGAAGTGTGCTTACACAAATAAAACACTATATTGTCAAGTAATGGAAAATAAGGATAAAATTTCATGAGGTATTTCCTCTTTCTTTTTACACAAAAATTGATGAAAAAACAGAAATGGAAGAAAAATATCCAAAAAGGAGTACGCTTTTTTTCACAATCAACAAACTAAGCTAAGTGAAATAAGACAGAGAAAGACAAATACCATATGATCTCACTTACATGTGAAATCTAAAAAAGCCAACAAAACCCAAGCTCCTAGAGAGAGAACAGACTGGTGGTTGCCTGAGGCAGGGCATGGGCAAAATGGGTGAAGAGGATCAAAAGGCACAAGCTTCCTGTTATAAAACAAATAAGTCCTGGGGATGTAATGCATAGCACAGTGACTGTACTTAATAATATTGTAGAGGACATTTGAAAGTTGCTAAGAAAGGAGATCTTAAAAGCTCTCATCACAAGAAAAGAAAATGTAACTATGTGTGGTGACAGATATTAACTAGAGTTATTGTGGTGATCATCACTTTGAAATATATAAATATCAAACCATTACGTTATACACTGAAAGTAACAATGTTATATGTCACTTATATCTCAAGTTAAAAAAAAACCTGACATATCACGCCAAATAGTACTGAAAATGTACAAGATATTTCATTTACCAATCTTGGCCACATAACAACTGTTACGGCAATTTAGAATTGTAACAGCTACGAAAAACCTGTTCTTAAACACGGACAAATCAAAAAAAGTAGGGAAAGATATAGGTATTGATGTGTAATCCTAGTAATAGTTAAGAATAATCTGAAATAAAAGTAAATAATATTTAATTTTATCCTGCTTGCAGGATAAAAGAGAAATGGGTCTAAGAGTGGCCTCAAAGACAATCAAAGGAGTCTAACAACATGCCTTCTAACTTACCTACATGAACTTTTTACACTCTGCATTTCTTAGATATTGCAACATTTCTATTAAACTCATTTAAGAAAAAACACTTCTTAGTAAATTTTATGATACGATTTTTAAAAATGAGATAATCATTGTGAGCTAGCTCTCTTTTTGCAGTATAAAAAGTGCTTCACTTCTCTGTTTGCCTCAATATTTTTCAAAAGTAAATCCCTTTTGGTCATAGATCTGTATGTTTAGGGGAAGGGAGATTTCAGAAAAATTTTCCAAAGGGCCAAGTAAACATATTTTGTAAACACATCTGGTAACCAGCAATGATATGCAGAACATGAAGAAGTGGACAAAGTAATGATTATCGGGGATATTATGTTCCAATCCCAGCCGAGCTCCCCCTTTCTTTGGTTCAAATTCTACCTTTGGAATTTTCTTTCATCATATAAATGATAATGTAAGTTAACATTTATTAGACTTCCAATATAGAAGGTATTAAATGTTACAACACTCACCCCAACCTCCAGCCTATTTTAACAACTTTGGATCATTTTTAGCTGTACCCTAGATATGTGTATAATCACCAAGATTAAAAACAAAAACATAACCCAAAAAATCCACAGCAACTAAAACTATCTCTCTGAATGAGAAATAAAATTCCACAGTGAAAACAAAACAAACTTAACAAGAAGTGTATGGATTAATCAGAAAAGGCATATATATTTCTTTTTTTGATCAGGGCCTTATGCATCTAATATAACCCCTTTGCAATTACTGTTACTCAGTAATGCTTATTTAAAATCTAAAAGATTAATAAACTGAGATAAAGAGAAGTTAAATGTGTTCTGTCAGTTGACGGCTCATCAAATGTCATTTACAGAATTTGAAAAATCTAGGAGTTCTGTTCTGATCACTTTAAATAAATATCCTGTCCTGATGTACAAATCATTACAACTAGAAAGTGTTAAAGTGCTCACACACTCTGCCAGGCCCTGCTTTAAGTGCTTTACAGCAACTAACTAGTTCAATGTTCTCAACAACTCTGAGAGAGGTCCTCAACTGAGCCCCTCCACAGATGAGGAATCTCAATCATGGAGAGGGCAGGTCACTGCCCAAGGCCTCCAGCTCGGACCTACTGCTGGGAGTCAAACATAGGCAGTCTATTCCTTACTGTTAGAATTAAAATGCATTTTCACAAAATAAGATATTTGGTTAAGTTGCATTTCGATAATTCAGACATACTAAATAGTTACTCAAACAAAAAAATTCTCCCCCTTAAAAAAGTAACCTAAACTAAGGAACTTTTTTAAAAAGTCTTATTTCTTACAACATTCAACCAAGGAAAAAAAATGCCTAAAATTTCTTACAAATCAGCTATTAAATATTTCAAATGAGCGGTGAGTAAAGCCATCTCTGTCGCTCCACTGTTAAAAGCCATCTCTCTCCAAAGAGCACAAAAACCCTAGTGACGTCATCACCAAGAATCCCATTCTAACGGAAACAAACTCCTTCACATTCACCTTTTTTTTGAGTTCGGAACATTTCCAACTGTTTCTGTTGCTGCCGTCTTAATGTGTTAACAATAGCTATTGCTAGTCTCAGTGCTTCTCTGGGGTACCCATGAGAACGTAACGCGTCCACTCTTGCACAGGCTGTAGGAACATGTTCTAAAACAGAAAATTAACGGGGGAAAGTTGCCATTGTTAGATGTATCTATAAAAACAGTATTTAATAGTAAGATGTTTTCCCCCAAAATATTATTAAAAAGACCCAAGAAACCATTTCTGAACTTGGATTTGAATGAAAAACTCAGCTCCTATTGCCAAGCATTCATTCATCTCCCATTGAATACCTCAACTCTCTACCTCCCACTCCAGTAATGCTATAGAAACTAAACAAAGAAGTAAGTCATGGAAATGTCTTTCCGGTTTGGCCACTTACCATGCCAGAGGGGCCACCCGCGGGAGTCAAAGAGGGAGTTTTCAGTGTCGTCATGGTAACAGTAGTTGGTGTATAGGTCACTGCTGATAATGTGCTGCAAGTGGCTATCCTGCCAGTGGAGATCGCATGCCTCAATGGCTCGGGTGAACACTGTCCGATGTGGCCTGTTCGATGAATCTGTTTTTTCCACAATTCAGAAAGCCGTGTCAGCTATTATTCACATGTGAATAACTCAGTCATACCATTCTGTGGCCAGATGTTCATGAACACATCCACACACATTGTCCTGCACCCCCTAAGCAGAAGGATGAAGGGTGAATACTCTCATGTCCTAAGGACTAGGAGGTAAGTCAGCCCAAAGAGCCACCATTCGCTCACTTGTTTTATCAAACACAAACACTCTGCAGCCATCAAAGCTAAGGTTAAAGGCATCCTGAAAAAGAATTGTCAAGTCTAGTTTCCATGCCAAATACACTCAAAGGAGGCACTCGGCACAAAAGTCACAAGAAAACTCACTGCTCCCCACTTCTGAGGTGCCGTGGTGGGCTGCCCTGATGGGATCGACAGCTCTCACAAACACTATGCAAGAGATGCAACACCAGCCATGGAACCTTTCAGGAAGACGCAATCAGCCTTTAAAGATATGCAAGAGGGTTGTGCTTTTGGTTGTATTTTTTAACTATATTGTGCGGTTTTGCACAATTAAAACTATTATGCTTCTTGGGATATAATGATTAAATGCCACTTTATATCCCAAAGGGCATAAATGCATATATTTAACATTTCACAAAGCCACACAACATAGCTACAAAACAAACCAGCGCACTTACCTTGCCCCTACAGGCTGCCTCCTGACTCCTGGGCAGGTTCCATGACTGGTGTGATGTCCCCAGCATAGTGTATGCTGGGGCATCACAAAAGAGCAGAAGCACACACTCCGAAGAGGTTCAAGTTTCAGGACCTGACGAAGAAAAGAAATGTTTGGGGAATAAAGGATATTCTCACTCCAACGCCTGGCCTTATGCAGTTCCTCTGGATAACATGGTGCAAATTCTACCTGCACTCCCACCCTTCGGGTCCCCACTCCAGACTTACCTTCAACTGTGGCACAACCCTGAGCGAGCCTCAGCTGAAAATCAGGGTCACAAACTACTCTTACCTACGTGTACTTTAACTTAGCTCAAGTATCACCACTCACTGTTCCGACACTTAACTAAATGGGAAGGAAAACCTAGAGCTTCCTTAGTTGATAAAGTTTCATCTTCCTGTCACTGGAGCTTTGACTAAGCACAAACACAAAGGAAATCATTAAAACAAAAAAACCCTGAATGGAGAAGAAGAGCTCTGACAACTCATCCAGTCCAACTCCTCTAACTGCTGGTGGAACTGAAAATCCAGAGAAACAAAGTGACTTGCCAAGGTCACACAGCCAGGCAACAGCAGTCAGGATCAAAATACAGATAACTTCACTCCAAAGTCAGCTATTTCAGCTGTTCAAAAGGCTTTCGACAGGTCTTTCCCAGAAACAGACACTCCTTCAGCTTGGTCTCAGGTCAACTTAGATACGTGTATTTGAATGGCACACGTATCCAAATGCATGGATGACAGATCATTTGAGAGACATAAAAACTGACGCTATAGTCCTGCCCAGGTTCCTTGCTAGCAGCAGAGAGATGTACACCTAGCAAATGGGAAGAGTGAGCCCTACATTTAAGGGAATTCTGAACCTATCAGGGCTTTCTGCTGAGCAGAATACATATACCCCTACCCAACGAGAAACTGGCTCTATGACCTCTTGTAGTCAAGCGATCAAATACTCCAAACTCCAAATCTCACACAAGTATCAGTAAGTGGCTTTGTCGTTTCATTTACTTTGTTTAGCTCAAATCATAGAAACAAAATTTTTAAAACTGAAAGGAGACTTTAAAAGAGCACCTTAGTACTATGCATGTATTAAAAGAAAGAGTTAGAGCTCTACCTGTCAATGTGGCTCACCCTGGTATCAATAATAAAAGCAAGCTATAGAGTATGATTCCATGTAAAAAAGAAAAACCTTAACTTCCCCATGTTCGTATGTGCTTGTACGAACACAGAGAAAGGTGCAGGACACACATCAGGCTTTCAACAGCAGTGAGCTCTAAGAGACCAATAAAACCAATTGTAACAAAAAGACTAAACACCAATGAAATTAAGCTTTAAATGAAAATGTAAGATATAAAGGTCTATAATAAGATAAGAGACATAAGAAAAAGATTATGTACATAGACAATGACTAAAAAGATAGACAAATAAAAAACTGGTTTGATTAGGTGTCAAAATTATGATCCATTTTTATCTTAGATGTCTGTGGTTTTTGATTTTTGCAGTAAGATGGAAAAAAGAGAAACAGACTATCTTAACCAAATATTTTTAAATGATATAAAAATTTGCAAAAAATTTTTAATAAAGTATATATAATATTAATACATGCTGATTAAAGAAAATTTGGGAAATTCAGAAAAGTAAAAAGGGGGAATTATTAGTTCTTTTACCTAAAAATTTGGTCATCATTCTGGTATATTAAAAAAAAAAACTACTACTCTTTCTAAGGGTGTAGATTCTAAAGTTGTCGTTAATTGATTCTAACAAATAATCTCAGCAAAGACAGGGCCCGATTTGCCCTTCACATTCACTCCAATGTGCAAACACATGCAGTTCCGCCCATGGCCTGTACCCTGTGCACACTCCGCTCAGCGGCAGTGGCATGGCCACGGGCTCTGCTGGCTACCACAGGCTCTCCCCTAGCAAGCCTGCTCAGCAGCCCAGCAGAAGCACTGTGGGCTCAGCACCAGAGCCCCTCTGAAGAAATGTCCCTTTGGACAGCTCTTCTGGAGGATGTGAGTGTTCTGCTAAAGAGCAGGAGCCCTGGTGCCTTTAGGCGTAACAACGATAAACACTGCCCTCAGAAACTAGGTCCTGACTTCACACCTCTGTGTCAAACCACAAATGAAATGAACTGTTTCATCTGGAGGCTGGATCACTTCTTAAAGGCTTTCTAAAGCCTACGGAATATTCGTGTTTAACCAAGGAGAAAGAACTAAACGGAAAGTAAAGTGTAAAATGTTAGGATAGCATTCCCAAAAAGCAGGTGGGGAGTGAAATGCAGAGAAACCTCCAAATATAACTAAGTAGAAGGAGATTAAAGATATTGCCTATGAAGATGGAGGCATACCTTTTCCCAGCAATGGAAGAGAATAAACATTGAATTGTTAAACGTGAAAATTTTGAGCTTCTGGAAAAATTACGGGGTACAAGGGGTACATTTATTTTCTTTGAAGTTATTAAATAAAACCATCAAGTGCAATAAAGATGTGACAGATTTCAAATACTGAATTCCCAAGGCAAATATCTCTAGACAAAGCAGAGCCAGACAATCATCTTTCCCAAGACCTAAAACTCCTTTTTGATTGGACAAATCCCTCTGGAGTAATACATATCATTTTATTCCTTCATAGAGACTGAAAACACTACGCAAACATGACAATCACAGACGGCACACTGTCCAGTTCTTTCTAGGAGTACCAGCTCCAAATGGAGCCAGCACGTACAGAATTAGTGTCTTGATTTTGGATCCTTCTGGAGTCACTTAACTCCCATCTTGCACCCAAATAACTTTAAAGTCTTTCAAGTCGTCTCAAAAAAAAAGAAAGAAAGAAAGGAGGCAGTAGCAGCACAAAAGTCACACAAACATAGTGACATGAATTAATGAATGAAAAAAAATTATTTATTTATTTATTTTGGTGAGGAAGATTGGCCCTGAGCTAATATCTGTTGCCAATCTTCCTCTTTTTGCTTGAGAAAGATTATCACTGAACTAACATCTGTGCCAATCTTCCTCTATTTTATGTGGGATGCCACCACAGTGTGCCTTGATGAGAGGCGCTAGGTCTGTGTCCGGAATCCAAACCTGCAAAACCTGGACAACTGAAGCAGAGCTTAACACAAACTTAACCACTACGCCATCAGGCCAGCCCCATGAAATAAATTTCTATTTGCAAGAATTAACTACGTTAAAGATTTGGTTCTGAAAGAGAGGAGAAAATTCTTCAGTAGCTTGAGGGGAAAATGAGGCCACGGAAACAAGATTTTTTTAAAGATGAGAGGGATTTGAGCTAAATGGGCAGATCCAATGAGAGAGAAGCTGAAAATAAGAGGATAGAAATGAGAGAGAGAGGTTCTTAAGAGGACATTTGGAAATGTCTGGGACCATTTCTTAGTTGTCCCAAAGGCTGGAGGGCAATAATAGCGTATAGTAGGTGGGAATAAATATGCTAGACAATCCTGCACCATGAAGAATTTTCCTGGTCCAAATCAATAGCATCCCATGCTCCTACAGCCCAGCCGTAAACTGTCTACTTGCTACATTCTACAACTAAGGATTTTCAACTGATTAAATTACAACGGTAGCCCAAATATGAACTGACAAACAGAGATAAAAACACACAGCTACTCACACCTTTCAATATTTTGTTCTACAAAGTAATATATTACCACTTCAGTCCATGATTTTTAAATTAAAAAAATACTCAAACTAAATAATTGGCCATACTAACACATACTAATACAAATAAGTATTATATCCATCTGTATTCTGAGAATATGAAAAGAAGCATACAAAGGGCTCAGGTAGAAATTAAAACACACACACACATTCACAGTCAAAACTTATTAAGTCCTGGGGCTGGCCCCGTGGCCGAGTGGTTAAGTTCGCGCGCTCCGCTGCAGGCAGCCCAGTGTTTCATTGGTTCCAATCCTGGGCGCGGACATGGCACTGCTCATCAAACCACGCTGAGGCAGCGTCCCACATGCCACAACTAGAAGGACCCACAACAAAGAACATACAACTATGTACTGGGGGGCTTTGGGGAGAAAAAGGAAAAAAATAAAATCTTTAAAAAAAAAAAACAAACTTATTAAGTCCTGAGTTACAGTAAGTTCTTAAGTGGGTAAAATAATTTTCCTACATATATTGTAAGTTACTCTTATAAAGATACATGAGCATAAAGTGAGCAGCATGTGACTGTGGACTCACCTTGGTTGGCATTTGCACCCTGAGGCAGAGCGTTGGTTAAGTTGGGTAATTCACTGCCGTGATTTCCATCTTCCCATGGACAGACGTCAACACTGTTCCACTTTTTCAGCTGTTTTAGCCAACTGGCCTTCTGCTCCAACTTGCAGTGGGGATTTAAAACTATACACATCCACAGAGCACCTAATTTAAAGGGAGAAAAGTAAACTTATAAAAATTACTAAAATGTCCAATTCTAACAGCTAATGATAAATTTTAAACCATCTCAAAATGGACCCAAGTCTGCCATTTTTAAAACTCAATTTTCTCCTTAATCCAAGCCACAAAACTCACACAAAGTTTAATGGAGGGAGGACAACACAGCCCAAATGTGAAGCAAAGATCCAAACGCCATTACATAGAAAGACGAAAGACACTTCAAATGCTAACTGTAATCACCTTCCTACTTCTGTGACATTTTGGACAAAAAAGTCAATAAAGAATACAACCCCAAGGTCCAATTTGCCACTTTAATTTACAAACAGATTTTATACACGGATGCTGCAACAAACCATTCTAAATGGTTCTTCTGCACAAAAATTAAATGTACTTCTAAGATTACCTTTTTATAATAAAATCATAAAGGCATACAATGGACACAATTTCCTAGTCTCTTTATAAGCATTTCAAAATTTATTATGTTTATTAATTAATATGTGTAACTATAAATCAACAGATCTTATAAAAGTAAAATTCACTTCAACATACTTATATCTGCCTAAGTGATTTAACCAGGAATTAATCTTTATGTAAATAAAATCACTAAATTTACTTCTTTATGTGAATGAATCACTAAACATTAATCAAAATTTCACGTTTTTCAAAGTAAAAGCCATAATAAATTCAGAAAGCATAACTCATAATTTAAATAAAGGTACTGATAGAATTTATTATTCCTTTCTACATTCTTCATTCAAAGAGGCAGCTATTGAAGCAAATATTTCACAAGTTTTAAAAGATCAAGTTTTATTTTACCAATTTCAGAACAAGACAGATATCAGTTACTTCAAAGCTTATTCACAGCACTTTTTCTTTGAAAAGGTACGTGTTTGTCTGTGTGTATTTTAATCAGCTGTGTCAGCCAAGTGAATAATAAAGGTAGAATGATCATTGTTAATGTTTTGTTTGTCCAAAAGAGATGCTTTATATTCCTCCACATTTAAAATTAGCAAGGTTCTTGAATCTGGTATTTTAAATAACAAATAACTTTTTCCAACAGAAAATAAAGGGCCATAACCTATTTAAGCCACAAATATTCACTATTTATCTATACTTTTAAGTGCCAATTAAAAACAAAATGTGATCGGTCAATATGGTGTAAGTCCACTATAACTTCTCTCTCCCCGTGATTACAACTAAAAACTTTGGACAAAATACAAAAAACAGCAACCGGAGGACTCTGAAAAGTAAACAACAGCAAGCAGACTGGGGAAATAAAACTTGAAGAAGCAAGCCACATAGTGGTGATTTCCTGTTACTTTTTCTCCCCTCTTTTCTCTCCTGGTTTGGACATAAGATGAGTCCCGTTTGGGGAACTTTGTAGAGGGCACATAAGCAAAAACCTGACAGAAACCTCATTTAGCTGGTCAAAGAACTGGGAAAAGGGACCCTCCTCACTGCAGCTCAGGAGCTGGAGAGGGGATCCCCGGACACTGTGCACAAACAGGCACAGTCTTAGCCGCACCTCACCTGCACAAGACAGACTCCAGGCGGCACAGCCACGGCTTTGAAAACTTTACTGACATTGTCACTCAAAGGAGGTCAAACAGATCTATGGTCTGAATCTATCCTGGCTGATTACATGCTTTAAAAAAACAAAAAAATTCTCCAGAGGATTTTAATAGGACCCAGACTCTCAGAACACAGTAGTCAAAATGTCCAGGATCCAAAATTAGTTGGCTTACAATGGAACAGGAAAATGTGATCAATTGTCAAGGGAAAAAACAACCAACAGATGCCAATCAAGATGAACCAGATATTAGAATTATCAGTCAGAGAGTTTATAGCAACTGTTATAACTATGCTCCACGAGACGAAGGTAAACACTATTGAAAGAATTGAAATACAAACTAAAAAAAGAACTAAATAGAAATTTTAGAATTGCAAATAAAGTATCTGAAATTAAAAATTCACTGGATGGGATCAATATCAAAATGGATATGACAGAGGGAAAAGTCAGTGAACTTGAAGATGGAAATGACCTCATCTGAAGCACAAAGAGAATCAATCAAACAAAATGAACAGAGCCTTAAAGCCAGGTGAGAAAAATATCAAAAGGTCTAAGTGTGTGTCACTGGAGTCCCAGAAGAAGATGAGACATAAATACAGAAAAATATGCAAGAAATAATGACTAAAAACTCCAAATTTGGAGAAAGATAAGAATTTACAGATCCAAGAAGCTCAGCTAACCACAAAAAGGGTAAACTCAAAGAAAGCCATGCCATTATTCAATCACTGAAAACCAAAGATAAAAGAAAATCTTGAAAGCAGTCAGACAAAAATGAAATACCATATATAGAATGACACAAATAATTAGAGATATCTCATCAGAAATCAGAGGCCAGAAGACAGTGGAACAGTATCTTTAAAGTGTTAAAAGGAACTGAAGTTCCAACCTAGAATTCTATATCCAGCAAAAATATTGTTGAGGAATGATAGTGAAATAAAGGCATTCTCACATCAGGGAAAACTAACAGCATTTGTTGCCAAAAGACTGGCTCTAAAAGAAATGCTAAAGAAAGTTCTTCAGGCTGAAGAAAAATAATACCAGAGGGAAACCTGGAACTTTAGGAACAAAGGAAAAGCAAAAGAAATGATAAACACCTGAGTAAATATTATAGACGATTTTTGTCTTTTTAAGTTCTTTAAAATAAGTATGATTATTGAAAGCAAAAATCTGAACATTGCCTTGTAGGGTGTTAAATGTAATACACATGAAAACTACAACATAAAGGAGGGAGAGTAAAGTTACCTATATGGTTGTCAGACTCCACATTCTACTTAAAGTGGCAAAATATTACCTCAAAGTAGACTGCTTCAGGTTAGGTATGTTTATTGTAATAGTGAAACCATTAAAAAAAATACAAAGAGATACACACAAAAAGGACAATAGAGGGGCTGGCCCAGTGGCACAGCGGTTAAGTTTGCATGTTCCGCTTCTCAGAGGCCCAGGGTTTGCTGGTTCGGATGCCGGGTGTGGACATGGCACCACTTGGCAAAAGCCACGCTGTGGTAGGCATCCCACGTATAAAGCAGAAGAAGATGGGCATGGATGTTAGCTCAGGGCCAGTCTTCCTCAGCAAAAAGAGGAGGATTGGCAGTAGTTAGCTCAGGGCTAATCTTCCTCAAAAAAAAGGACAATAAATGAATTAAAATGAAATACTAAAAAAATTTAAAATGATCCAAAGAAGGAGAGGAGAAGGCAGGAGAGAGGAAATAGAGGAATAAAAACAGAGAGGATAAATAGAAAACAAATGATTAAATGGTAGACCTAAATTCAACTACATCAATAATTATATTAAAGGAAAATGGTCTAAATACAGTCATGCACTACATAACGATGTTTTGGTCAACAACAGACCACGTATATGACTGCGGTCCCAGAAGATTAGTACCATATAGCCTAGGTGTGTAGTAGGCTATACTGTCTAGGTTTGTCAAAGAGCACTCTATGATGTTTGCACAATGATGAAAACACCTAACAACGCATTTCTCAGAACGTATCCCCATTGCTAAGCGATACATGACTGTATACCGATTAAAAGAGATGGTAAAATCAGAATGAAAAACAAGACCCAACGCTATGCTGTGTACAAGAAACCCACTCTAAATATAATGACATAGAGTAAATGGAAAAAGTATACCATGCAAGCACTTTCAAAATAAAGCCAGGGTGACCAAATTAATATATCAGACAAAGTAGGTTTCAGAACAAGGAATACTACACTAGGGATAAAGTGCAACATAACATGATAAAAGGGACATCTCCCCCAAAAGATAAAACAATTCTAAATGAGTATGCCACATCTAACATTAAGACTTCCAAATATATGAAGCAAAAACCAAGAATGCTGGAAGGAGAAATAGACAAACCCACAATTACATTTGGAGACTTCAACATTCCCCTCTCAATAACTGATAGAACGAACAGATAATGAGCAAGGATGAAGAATACCTAAACAATACTGCAATCAACTTAACCTAACCCACATTTACAGAACACTCTACCTAACATTAACAGAAAAAAACAAAACTAATCTAAATCCTACTCTTTTTAACACACACAAAGAACATTCGTCAAGATAGTGCATATTCTGACCTATCTCTGACAAATTTAGAAGTGAAATCATACAAAGTATATTCTCCAATATAATAGAATTAAACTAGAAATCAATTATAGGAAGATATTTGGAAAATTCCCACATATTTGGGAATTAAACAATATACTTCTAAATAACATGAATAAAAGAGGAAGTCACATTGCAAAGAATATAAAAATACACAAAATCAGAAAATATTTTGTACTGAACAAAAATGCAAATAAAATATATCAAAATTTGTGCTCTACAGCTAAAAAGAGTTGAGACGTAAATTTATACTATTAAATGCTTATATTGGAAAAGAAGAAAAGATTCAAATCAATAATCTAAGTATTCACCTTAAGAAACTAGAAGAAGAATGAGAAATCAGAGCCAAAGGAAGCAGAAGGAAAAAAATAACAGATCACAAATCAATTAAATGGAAAACTGACAAAATTTTTTTAAAAAGTCAATGAAACCAAAGCTGGTTCTTTAAAAGATTAATAAAATCAATAAAGCTATAATCAGACTGACTGAAAAAAAGAAAAGACAAACTATCAGAATCAGGAATAAAAGAGGGCACGTCATTACAGATCCTTGAGGCAGTGGAAGACTCAGAGGGAGTGAGGAGCAACTGTATGCCCATAAATTCTACAACTTAGATGAATGGACAAATTCCTTGAAAATCACAAACTAACAAAGTTCACTCAAGAAGAAATAACCTGAATAGTCGTAAATTTATTAAAGAAATTAAATCTGTAGTTAAAAATCTCTAACAAAGCAGATCCAGAATTTTCCTTGGAAAATTCTAACGAACATTTAAGAAAGAAAGAATACCAATTTTATATAATTATTTTCCAGAAAACAAAAGAGAAGGAAACAGTTTCCAACTTATTTTATGAGGTCACCATTCCCCTGATATCAAAACCATTACAAGTAAATATAATTACAGATAATACCCCTCATGAACACAGAAGTAAAACACCTCAACAAAATATTACCAAATCTAATCTAAAATATACAAAAAGGAAAATACACCACAACCAAATACAGTTTGTCCCAGGAATGCAAGGCTGGTTCAACACTAAAAATCAATCAGTGTGCTCATCATGACTGATCATCAGGGAAATGCAAATCAAAACTACACTAAGATATCACCTTACATCCGTTAGAATAGCTATAATAACCAAGACAAAAAATAACAAATGTTGGAGAGGTTATGGAAAAAAAGGAACCCTCATACACTGCTGGTGGGAATGCAAACTGGTGCAGCCATTATGGAAAACAGTATGGAGATTTCTCAAAAAAATTAAACATAGAAATACCATATGACCCAGCCATCCCACTACTGGGTATCCATCCAAAGAACGTGAAATGAGCAATTCAGAGACTTAGGCACCCCTATGTTCATTGCAGCATTATTCACAATAGCCAAGATGTGGAAGCAACCTAAGCACCCAGTGACTGGATAAAGAAGATATGGTATATGTATACAATGGAATACTACTCGGCCATAAAAAATGACAAAAATCTTCTCATTCACAACAACATGGATGGACCTTGAGGGTATTATGTTAAGCAAAATAAGCCAGACAGAGAAAGACAAACTATATATGATTGCACTCACATGTGGAAGATAAACAAACACATGGACAAAGAGGGCAGATTAACGGTTACCAGGAGGAAGGAGGGTGGGGGGTGGGCACAAAGGGTGAAGGGGTGCACCTATAAGATGACAGACAAATAATAATGTACACCTGAAATTTCACAAGGTTATAAACTATCACAACCTCAATTAAAAAAACAGCAATCAGTGTAACCCACTATATTAAGAGACTAAGAAAGAAAAACCATATGACCATCTCAACAGATGCAGAAAAAGCAACTGACAAAATTCAACATCTCTTCATAATAAAACTCTCAACAAACTAGAAACAGAAGATAACTTAACTACCTAAAAGGCATATGCAAAAAAACTCTACAGTTATCATCATAATGGCAAAAGACTGAATGCTTTCCCCTTAAGATGGAAACAAGGCAAAGACGTCTGCTCCCATCACTCCTATTCAACATCACACTGAAAGTCCTCACAAGGCCAAAGCAATAAAAGGAGGTTAATAGCATAGTTTGGAAAGGAAAAGCTAATAGACTCTACTTGTGGACAACTAACCTAAAAAAAAGCTCCTAGAACTAATAAGTTTTAGCAAGGTCAGCAAGGTCATGTGACGTAAATTCAAAGCAAAAAACCAACTGTACATCTATATGCTAAAACTGAACAATTAGAGATCAAAATTTACCAAAATACAGCACCATTTATACAGTCACGAGTCACTTAAAAACAGGGATAGATTCTGATAAGTGTGTTGTTAGGCAATTTCATTGTTGTACAAACATCATAGAGTGTACTTACGTGAACCTAGATGGTATAGCCTACTACACACCTAGATTATATGGTACTAATCTTATAGGACCACCATTCTATATAGAGTCTATTGTTGACTGAAACATCATTATATAGCACACGACTGTATTAGTACCAAAAAAACCTATGAAATAGTTGGAAATCTAACAAAATGTGCAGTCTCTATGCTAAAAAACACAACACTGAAAAAAGAAATCAAAGACAATCTTAAAAAGCAGAGAGTTACTATGTTCATAGTATGTTCACTGAGGAAACCTCAATGTTGTGAAGATGTCAATTCTCCCCAAATCGATCTATACAGTCAACACACCACCACTCAAAACCTAGCAGGTATTAGTGTATATACTGACAAGAATAGATACAGAATAGCCAAAATAATTTTAAAGATGGACAAAGTTGAAAGATTCACAGTACGTGAGTTTGAGATTTCCTATAAAGTTACAGTAATCAAGAGAGTGCACAATTGGTGAAAGACTAGCCACACAGATTAGTGGTATAGATTAGGGAGCTCAGAAACAGTTCCACACAATTATGGCCAATTCAAGGCTCAAAATCAATTCAATGGAGGAAAAACAAATCTTTTCAACAACTGGTACTGGAATAATTAGATATTTATGTGGAAAAAAAAAAGAACTTAAATCCATACCACACACTTTATTAAAAAACGAACTTAATTAACATTAAAAATTAACTCAAAATGGATCACAGACCTAAATATAAAACCTAAAACCATCAAACTACTAGAAAAAAATCTTTATGACCTTGGGTTAGGCAAAGATAATGTTAGATACAATATCAAAAGCATGATCCACAAAAGATAAAATTGATAAAGTGGACTTCATCAAAATTAAAAACTTTCACTCTACAAAAGACACTGTTAAGAGAATGAAAAGACAAGCCACAGACTGGGAGAAAATATGTGCAAATCATACGTCTTACAAAGGCCTTGTACCCAGAATATGTAAAGCCCTCTAAAAACTCATCAAGAAAATGAATATCCCTATAAAAAATGGGCAAAAAATTTGGAACGACACTCCACCAAAGAAGATACACAGACGTCAAATTGAGGATGAAAAGACACTCAACATCATTAGTGATTAGGAAAATGCAAATTAAAACCACTCAAGATATCATTATACACCTATTATAATGGTTAAAATTAGAAAAAGAAATTTAAAACCTGACAATACCAACTGCTGGCAAGGATGTGGAGCAACTAGAATGCTCATAATTGCTGCTGGGAGTGAAAAACATACAGCCACTCTGAAAAACAGTGCAGTTTTTCATGAAGTGAAACATATATTTCCCATATGATCCAGCAGTCCCACTTCTAGGGATATGCCCAAGAGAAATGAAAACATAACAACTCGTACAAGAATGTTTACAGCAGCTTTATTCATAAATGCAAAAGACTGGAAACAACCTGAGTGTCCTTCAACTGGTGAGTGGACAAACTGGTGCATTCACACGATAGGATACTCAGCAATAAGAAACAAATCACTGACATACATGTAACATCTCAAAGGTGCGCTATGTGAAGTGAAGGAAGTCACAAGCAAAAGCGAATGTATGTATGAATACACTCACATGCACACTCTCTCTCTTTATTGTTCAATTTATATGACATTTGGAAAAGGTAAACGAAAGGGACTGAGCATGGATTTACCAATGCTAGGGGCTGGGAGTAGGAAGTGGAACTGACTACAAAGGGACAGTGTGTGGGAATTTCGGGAGCTGATGTAACCATTCCATATCTTGATCGTGGTGGTGGTTACATGACTCTACGCATTTGTCCAAACTCAAAACTGTACACTAAAAAATTTAGGTCTATGTATTTTTACAGCATTTACAGCATGTATTTTACAGTACAGTTAAGAATTTTATTGTATATAAATTACAAAGTAAATTTTTAAAACCTCCTGCTACTTGATGCATGTATCAAACAATACTGTCTATTGGTATTCCAAAGACCTTCGTGTAAGAGCTCTCTTTGCAGGATTCCTCTAAAAGCCAATGGCCGTTGCAGGAATCACTCTTACTAGTCCTATGCGTTTCCCGTGCAGAGAAGCAGGAAAATCAGCTTCAAATGAAACATGACCACACACTGTCACAAAGCAAGGGCCAAATCAAAAAGATGTTTAAAGAACCCATAAGTGACAGCCTTTCCTACTGAACCATGTTGGAAAATGAGACAACTGTACCAGGTTTTAAGTTTTGGACTGACAGACAACAGAACAACACGAAAAATGCTCATGTAAACAATTAAATGAATTGCAATAAATGCTACAGACTGGATCTGGCTTTAATATTTATAAGGCTAGACTGAACTCAAATATGTTCCCAATCATCAAATTATCTTTTTAAAAAGTAAAATTATAATTCAACAGATAATGCTTAAGAATTAAGAACCTTTTATATTTTCCTTCCAAGATGTTTTTATCTTATAATTTTACTAATCTTGAATAAATACTTTACCAGACAAAACTAAAATCAAGAAGTTTCCCTGAAAGATGTGCTGTGACTAGTAATTTCATTATCAGGTTGTTAGGGTATTAACAAGGTTCTGTGCACAAGGACAACCAAGTAAATTAATATTGACAAGTAACGTGATGTAAATGCCTTTCCAAAATGAGTGATTTACCTTCAATGTGCCCATTTTATAATTCAGAATTCTGTATTTCAGTCCATACCTGCATGAACTATAATTTATTTTTGAAAATCAGCTTGAAAGCACCACCATGCCAACTAAAAGCTAAGTTATAGCTAACTTTCAATGCAGGAATTTCATATCCTAAGATATATATGTACAGTAATGCATCGCTTAACGACAGGAATACATTCTGAAAAATGTGTCCTTAGGTGATTTTGCCGTTGTGCAAACATCATAGGGTGTACTTACACAAACCTAGATGGTGTAGCCTACTACACATCTAGGCTCTATGGCACTAATCTTCTGGGCCACAGTCATATATGCCGTCTGTCATTGACTAAAACATCCTTATGTGGCACATGACTGTATCTCCAATCCATTGTTTTCATAGTCAATCTCTTCTTTTGAAGATGTAAGCACAATACAAGGCTTTGAAAATACAATTAATAACCAAATTTATACTGAGCCCTAGTTCTTTTGAAGTAACTCAAAGATAAAATTAGGAAAATATTAACCAAGGTATACAGTGCTGAAGGACTGATTGATTTGCATATGAAGGACTTGATAATGTGATAATGAACCAATGAGTTTTACCCTCACCTGGCAAAAACTCAGTTATAAGCAGCTAACACAATTTTGACAAGAGTATATAATTCTACTTTGTAAAAAAGTTCTTGCGGGCCGGCCCAGTGATGTAGCGGTTAAGTTCTTGTGCTCCACCTCGGCAGTCCAGGGTTTCCTGGTTTGGATCCCAGGCACAGACCTACGCACCGCTTATCAAGCCATGCTGTGGCAGGTGTCCCACATATAAAACGGAGGAAGATGGGCACAGATGTTAGGTCACGGCCAATCTTCCTCAAAAAAAAAAGTTCTTATGAGGAAATAAATGGAGGAATACCAAGATAATCTTAATTAAATAATCATTAGTATCATTATAGTCACCATTGCTTGGGTGCCTACTATGTTATAGGCACTATATTCACAGCTTTATAAACATTTTCTCATTAACTCATTACAATAAGCGTCTGTGGTCAGAATTAATATTTCCACTCTAAAAATGAGAAAACTCAAACTCAGAGATTACGGTTCTTAAAAGCAAGATCCTAAATATTCTTGGAAACTTTAAACAATGATTTCTATGACTTGAGGAAAAAAGAAATCCAGAAAACTCATCTTAGATGTTCATGCTTACATTTCTCTAATTAGAGAATTTCTATTTTGCAAAATGAGAAAACTTTCTGAAAGCCAAGCCTTTATTAATATGCCTGTAACATTCTTTTACTGTTCACCTTCCAAAAGAGAGGTTCCATCCTGAAAGGAGGTTCTTAATGTTAGATTCAAGTTCAGAGCTATAAAAGATATGGTCTTTTATCTTAACAGTCACCACTACAAAAGCTGTAATTAGCCTTAATAACCAAGTTAACCAAACTGAGTAAAACATTCTCCAAATTTTATTAATTCAGAGTCCCACTTTGGGCATTTATGTCCTTCCCCTCCAACACACACCTGAAACATTTGTAGCTTTAAAAATAAAGCTCTTTGATGATTAATGCCTCACTCTGCTGTCCCCGAGAAATATTAACCCTTTTAAGGACTCAACCTAAAATAGCACAGAGAACTCAACACTTCTAGCAACTAGCAGAGGTCCTGACATCTAGAAAGGTATTGCTGGTTCTTTCACAAAGGATGCTTAATTATTTGCTATGAATTACAATGAAAACAAATTCAATACTTTCAAATTGCTTTCCTAGCTTCAATGCCTCAAAGTACACAAAAGCAATTATGGAATCAGTGGGGTGTGCATCATTTGGCTTCTGAATTACCCATGAAGCACAGCAGCTCTAGTCTAGCTTTTCTCCACTACCCAGCATGTTCTTACTTTCCTTTCCTTTCCACTACTCTACCTAATCTGCACTCACTGATTTCAGCAAAAAGATGCACAGTAACATACAAGCCAAAGGTAAACCAAAACTAGGAAGGCGACTCCACTTGGAAAAAGAAACACAAAAAGCATTCTTGGCACAAGGTAAATGATTCCAATCCATTCAGTGGTCTTAAACCTGTTCACATCCCATACTTGACCAAACAGTCAGAGAACGTGGGCAGAATCACAGTGAGGTTCACATCATCACAAAGGTCTCTCTGGTTGCTTCTCCATTCCACCAACAACAGTGCCGGTGGACAAGTACCCACAGTCCCAGCAAATGTGGGAAATGAGTACGAATGAATTCTACGTGCTCTGAGGGCCAGTCATTTCACCAAACATTTAAATGTATAAATCACCATTTTGCACCCCCTCACATACCCACTGTTTTATATTTCCAACTAGAAGAAACGTTTGATCAATAAGCTCTGATCTGGAAAGGGGAAGATAAGGATTACCAGCCAGAAGACCGTAGGCAAGCCCACTCATTCTTTCTGTGGCAGCAGTTCCCTGTTCAAACAAGAGGGGTATTAACCTACGTCACCGGGCTGTTTAGATTTAAGTAAGATAACATATGCAGAAGCATTTTGAACACTGTAGAGTTCACCCAGCTCCAAAAAGTACACTCCTGCAAACCCCTGTGCAGAAGACTTCAAGGTTGAAGCAAGTGAGACCCAACGGTTAAAGCAGGATTGGAGGGTTCAGACTGCGACTGGTTCTCTGAATGCCCTTATAAATATCTTCACATTTAATAAGACAACTAAGAAAGCATGTTAAATAACAAAATATCAGTGACACTGAACACTGAAGCTAGTAATAATGGGTGCTTGCACAATTAATTTCCATTTGCCATAGTTTCTAGCTACAAACATCTTTGGGTCTCTCCTTTTCCCTCAGTTTCAATGACAGGCTTTAAAAAGTGTTTTGTTTTCCAGCAGGCACTGTTCTCTCTAGCCTCCCAGGTCCCACTCCGGGCCCATAGAATCACTTAAAAGTCTGAGATGCTTTGGGTAATTTTATCCTTACCTACGCAAGTGGAAGAGGCATTTCTCGAACTCATCTGCAACCTTATGAGATTATATAACATTTTCTCTGTCCATGGTAACTTCATGCCAAAGGACCGACAAAGAGTGCAACCCTGAGCCTGCGCAGCCTCCCTCCCCCAACCCCTGAGCATCTCTGCCCAAACTTCTAGTCTACCACCCTCTGCCTCCCTTTGCAGTTTCAGGGCTCGGAGTTCCAGTCGTCTACAGGAACTCACAATTACAAGCTAACAGAACCCAGATTCTTACTACTGGAGATAAAAAACCCAAAAGTCAAACAAGGTGAGATGTGATAAAAGAAGAATATGAAGGTCAGGAAGAATTACTGTAAAAAAATTATTAAAAATGGAGATGGAGAATACTCTAGAATCATGTTACCTATTTCCTAATAATACAGACTCAGTTTTGACAAACATCTGACTTAGTCAAACATAAGTTAACTGAAATAACAAAACTTCATTTTTGCACATTAGTATATTCCACACCAGAGACATTTGGCATTTGGAAAATAATCATTACAAGAAGCATGAAGTATTGTCAGATTCATAACTCCTGTTCTGGTTATCTATTACTCTGTAAAAAACTACCCTAAACTATGGGCTTAAGACAACAATGTATCATAGTATCTCATGATTCTGTAAGTCAGAAATTCTCTCTCTCCTCCTAACTTTGCCCCTGCCCCAACACAGCCTCTCCACGTGGCCAGCACAGGCTTTCTCATGGCACAGCAGACTCTGGATAGCAAGACTTTTTTTTTTTTTTAAAAGATTTTATTTTTTTCCTTTTTCTCCCCAAAGCCCCCCGGTACATAGTTGTATATTCTTCGTTGTGGGTCCTTCTAGTTGTGGCATGTGGGACGCTGCCTCAGCGTGGTTTGATGAGCAGTGCCATGTCCGTGCCCAGGATTGGAACCAACGAAACACTGGGCCACCTGCAGCGGAGCGCGTGAACTTAACCACTTGGCCACGGGGCCAGCCCCTGGATAGCAAGACTTCTTACACGGAAACTTAGGGCCCCAGGACGGAACCTTCTAAGAGACAGGAAGTGGATGCTGCCGGTCACTTAAGACTTGGGCCCAGAAACGAGCCCAACATCTAATCTGCCATACTCTGTTGGTCAAACATTTATAAAAATTGCCCAGATACAAGAGGAGAGAACACATATTCCACGTCTCAATGAGAGAGTAGCAAAGAATCTGTGGCCATCTTGAATCCATCACAATTACCAGGAAAAATTATAAATCTGCTAGATGACGAAATGGAAGACTAGGGTATTTACCAGTGAGTATGAGAATCTTGTTAGTTAAAATGATCAAATCCAAATAAACTACCCAACATAACAGAAGAGCTGCAAGTCAAGCAAAAAACCAAAAAAGTGTTTATGAAAACTTTTAACAGAATAAAACGTATCCCAACACACACGGCAATATTAAGTGCTGGTTTGTGTGCTAATTTTTTATCCCTTCAATGAGAACCCTAACGATATCAGGTTACATTATGTTAGGTTTCTAATTAGCATCTACATTTAAAGTTTTAAAATGTCTGTGTTTAGGGTACACAGATCCCTGCGTCCAGTTCAGTGAACACATTTCTAAGAGTGAATGGCATCGTTACGTACCGCCCCCACCGACAATAACTGCTCTCATTCACTGAACACCTCACACTGCCCTTGTGGGAAGTATTTTACACACATCACCACATTTCACCCTCACAAAAAGACTCACTTTACAGATGAGGAAACGGGTTCAGAGCGGAAAAGTGGTGCTGCTATTAGAGATGGGAGCTGGGATTTGTTATTAGGCCCATGTTCCCCCAAAATCAGTATTCTTAAAGACTGCGGCATTTACTGTTCTGCCTTGCTATGTGGTCAGAAAACACTTCTGTAAGTTAGGATTTGTATGTGCAGCTGTGCATACATAAATTCCAAGATTAATGATTTTAGTCTTTCGACAGAATCACTGTTCCATTCCTTGTATTGTAGCAGTGTAATACAAATGGTATATTACTGTCTAAAATCATGAAGTAGCCTTAAATGTACAGCTAATAAACCCTGTACTTTATTTAACCATGCATTTCTTAGAATATGTCTCTCCTTCACTCATATGTGGAAGACGAACACACACACACACAGATAAGGAGAACAGACTGGTGGTTACCACTGAAGAAGGGAGTAGGGGGAGAGCAAAAGGGGTAAACGGGCACATGTGTACGGTGACAGACGGCAACCAGACTTTTGGTGGTGAACACGATGCAGTCTACGCAGAAGTCAAAATATAATAATGTACATCTGAAATTTATATAATGTTATAAACAATGTGACTTCAATAAAATAAATTTTAAAAAACTAGAACGTCTCTCACATGAATAGAAAGCATATCCAAACAAAAACCTACACGGGTCCATTTAAAAAGTGCCTAATTAAACAAAAGAAAACTGCATTTTTCAGTACTGACAGGCATAGTAGTAAGTAATTTCACTGTGGATTAAAACAGCAGATAAACAATCAAAGTTCAACTTACAATTCAAGATTGATTATTCAAGTCAGAAGAAATCTGTTTTCTCTGAAAATATGATGATGTCCTCTGAGGTCTGTCAGAGTGGAGTCGCGTCAGCATTTCCGGGATAATGCACTTGTGTGTGACTGAGTGTGCTCTTTGCCTGCTGGGTGTACTGCTGCTGGGTGGAGCATTATGATTTGTAACTGAACCAATCAGCTGGCCATTCTCTATCTATTGCTATCCACTCCCCAGCCAGTCAATAAAACTTGTTTTTAAAGTTCCTTTATTTCACGGGTTTTTGTTAATATGCAAATCAGTTCAATAATTTTCTATGAAAGACATTTTGGAATTTTTGATAAATGTTGCTCTGCTCCTTATTTTCCAGAAGGTATTATGCATACAATGCTACTGGAGAGAGCACAGGAGTAGTGGCAATGGAGAGTGGGGGGCAGAGCAGCAGGGCAACCAACCCCCCCTTCTCTACAGGTGAGCATAAGAAAAGTCAGCTATCTCCTCTATCTCCAAGGTGGAGAATGAAGACTGCTTTATGGAAAGTGTAATTTCTACTTTTTAATACCATGTTTATTCTTATGAAATAGTAGCAGGCAAAGTAAAACAATCACTTCTGGTGTTTCCTAGGGTTCCACAGTTATAAAACAATTCATAATATTTATCATATTTATTTTTGTTCTCAGAGGCTATTATAAGAGGCTAGAATTTCATGCATGATCCAATTAACTAATTACACTTATTTTAGAGGGCATGAAATGCCTAATTGCAGTCACAAATAGGAGATCACTGGCATAATTAGCTGTGCTAGCAAAACTGCAGTCACAAAATTTCTTGGGTCAGACCACACAAAAACTGTTGACGCTAATTATAGTATTGTTCTCAGTACAATTCAGTTTTAACATGTTAGTCATTCACGTCTGGAAAATAAGTTTAACTGGTAAAAACATTCTCCTTACTTTAAATTTTATATGCTAGTTTCTAAGTCACTAAAACATTTCTGGGAAAATTTTAAAATAAAATCTTAGGGACACTGTAAAGAGAGAGTTTCTGAGATTACTTAGGTCAAGCATGGCTGAACCCTCAGCAGAAGGGCATATGAAGTCGGTTATCTTTAACCAGGCTCGGAGAAAAGACTGAAGAAAAAGAACTACCTTTTTGCTGTCAAAAAAGAAAACAGACCATGGATATTCCAAAACAGTTAACTGGTATCCTGGATAACATTCCTTTCTGGCAAACCTGTGGTCCTTATCTAACACGCAGTCTTCCATCCTGTTTGGATTTGTCAGTGCTGTCAGGTCAACATGCAAGATTCATCAAAACAGCCTGACCTCATTAGGAACCTGGTTCTGTGGGAAATAACCAGAGCTAGCTCCTCCACCACTCACCACCCTTCTCCTTGTAGAGGGAGGGAGGAAAGGAAAGACAGAAAAAATCAGAAAGAAGAAGAGAAAAAGGCACAATGACAGACGCTGCCTTATTCTGAGATACAAAAAGGGCAGTCAATAGTGAAGAGAAGGAACGTGAAACACGGTAACCGGCAAGAACATTTTCCACGTGCTCTGCACTGGCTGCTTAACTAAGCTGTCCTCATAAACAGTTTCAGCATTCAGCCAACAGTCCTGACTCCAGTCTGTATAAATCTATTTCTGAAAATGCTCTTTAGGTCTTCAGGACATCTCTCTCCTACAAGAGACGCAAGGGCCCACTTTCCCCACGGAGACAAAAGACCCTTGGAATGAGAAATAAAGTGGTGTACACTACCTCAATTATCTTATTTAAGCCTCAAGGATCTTATTATGTTCATTTTACAGATAAGAAAACTGAGGTTCTAGACAAAGGCTACATAGTTCATATGAGGATCGGAATCCATACTTAAAGAGTGTCTGTCTCCAAAACTCTGTTCTTTATATTCCAGTTGAAGGCTTTGAAAACTGAAACAGTCCTGGTAAGCTTATATCCTTCTGCTCCTTGGAAAAAACATGTTCGGAGAAGTGGAGTAAAGGAATTATTTTTGAGTACACATTACAAATTGATACAGGATAATGACTTACAGTATGAAATGTATTAGATCTATCTTCAAGATTTTCTTAAACATGTCCTTTATTATATGACCTCATTTTTCCATTTGGCCTAGGCTGCCCCAGGCTGCTTTTTATTTCTCACTTCTTCATTCTATTTCCTAACTAAGCTATAGGTGTCCCAAAGGCAGTGCCTATCATGGGGCACTGTAAACAGTAGGTTCTGGTTAATTTACCTGGTGTTCTGGTAAGGCACTCGACTGTCCACCAACCAAACTGCCGGGTAAGCACTTCCCTGAGCCAGTGGTACAACCACCTTCCTTTCACTTACCATGGAGAACCAATTTAGGACAAAAATACTACCAAAAAATACTCACATCTATCAATGGCTACGATTACAGAATACTGATAACCAGGTAAACACTTCAGCATTAGAGTTGTAAAAGAATCCCAAGGAAAGGGCTTGCAGTGTTCTGTCATATTGGAACTGCAATTTTATTCATAAAAATGAGTTCTCAATGCACTGACTTTCCTATGGAGTTTAGAAAGAACCTGTGATGGGTGCTGAGTTTCTTGGAGAACAGAATGTTTCATTTTGCTCTAATTCATTCTATTACTGAATTATACTTTGATGTATTGGTCTTGACAAGTGCTTCATGCTGATTGTATTGTGTATGATAGTATAATCACTCCCCATGCATTTCCCACTGGCTGGCTGATTAATGCAACAGATTACCTGCAGCACTGATGGCAAGGGGGAATCGTTGCCCTCTGTACTCTAAACTGTTTGTATCTCAGTGTGCGTGTGTGTGTTCATGCATACACAGGCACCCATGAAGATCCACCTGCACATGGGCAGAGAAGGTGGGATAAACCAGGAGAAGGGTAGGAAAAGAAGGCTGAGGACATGGTGAGGATTAATGCCTTTCAAAAAATCACTGTTTTCAGTACACCAAAAACACTCACTTCTTAAGGCTCCTAAATAGGTGTCTAGTATTACACTTCAATTACTCATTCAGTTTTTTATTCACAAATATTTACTGAGCACCAACTATATGCCAGGAACATTTTTTTCACCTTTACAGGAAAACTAAGTTAAAAAAAAAGTGTCACTTTCAGTGTTCTAATTAGTGGGCAAGAAGGGAAAAACGAGGTGAGAATATCACACGGACACTAATACAGGGATGAAAAAGGATGGCTATGTTTAGTTTAAATGCCCAATAAAGACAGCAACTGACAACATGATTATTAACTACTGTGAGTGGTTTAATGGTTTCAAAACAAACAAACAAAAATCTCTCAGATTACTTGTGCTACATAGGACCCTAATGTTTAGCAAAGAGCATCTTCTGTGTATGATCAATATCTGAGAAGAGGTTCTGGATATATTAATCTCATCTTTAAATGTGTGAGTGTGTGTGTGTGTGGATCAGACTTCTGTGCTCTCAGCAGCACTATGAAAACATTCCTCCTAACAGGATATTCTCCCAGTTCCAAGCTTCTATCTCACCCAAGTGCCCCGCTTAGGCTCCTCTCATCCAACCCCCAGCTCTGCTTATCCACAAAGGCAGACTGTGGCTTCCGACCGAAGCCATTTCAAGGCTTAAGTCTATCTGATTCCCAATTATAAATGATTCTCACTCTCTCCTCCAGACGTGCTAAAGTGAAATTTTGAAATTTACTATAATACCCCAAAATGAAAGGGGCTGGGAAGTACAACACAGGGCCAGAGGGGTCCAGCTGGTCGAAACTGAGAATCACAGAGATTTGGATCTCTACTTCAAAGGCTGCTTCTGCAAGAGAAAGCACAGAATTGGGTGAGTTAGCTACATTTTGGACAACCACTATCACTACTCATGGTTACTGGTCTCCAGATCAGAGCCTGAGAAAACAGCCCCACAAACAGTTACTAACTCACCCAGGCAATTTAATGTCAGGAGATACCCATATTTTATTGTAGTTTTCTTATTTCAATTTGGAATTTTTAAATAAAACAATGTTACGCAATTATCAGACAAACTTACAGCAGCCTCACAAAAATCCGCCTGCTGCAAATCATTTACCAGCCTGCCTTCCCCCTAAAATACGTAAGAGAAAGTTATTTATATAAGTAAAAAAGTCATTCTTTGGTACACCTCTAAGAAGAGTGGCTATTTAAAAGCCTACTGAAGACAGTAACTATCAAACATGCATTTTAATCTCAGAATCCTATGTTCTAGAGAAATCTTAATGGAAAGCCTAGTGTGGAAAGTGGTGAAAGCACCTCTGCTGGGATTGGGAAGGACCTGCCTCTTGCCATCGGCTCTCTCCTCCTCCCCTCCCACTCCGGGGCTCTGGGAGGCACGTCTGAACACCTCCTGTACAAGGGACAACCATTAATCATTCCCTTGCTTCTCCTCCCCATCATTAACCTATCTCAGCTTAAATTAACTCTGATAACATTTGTGAAGCACCTTGCTGGTGCCGCACAGACACAGAACAGCCCAAGTGGCTGCGCCATCCTCCCTTGGCTTCCACTTCTTCCGTTCCAGCTCCTGGCATCCCTGATTCCTCCTGAAGCCCCTGGGAATCTCAGATGGCTTACAGTGAGGCTTCTCAGACCTCGATAATTTTCCTATGCTGCCACTTCAAGGTAAGAAATGGTGAAAGGAAATTACCCTCCACCTGTCTTTCTTCATTTTCTCTCACTCCCCCTACACTCGACCGTGATGGTACTCTAGAGACCCGCAATCTAGCAAGGAGAGTGCCCCAGCAAAACTTCCCTTTGGTGGCAGTTTCTTGAGGGCAAGTGCGATACTGACTCTTGAGAAGTGGGAAAAGTAAGGAGAGAACTTTTCGAAAATTGTTGTGAGGAAGAAAAGGACACATTATACCAATGCTCTGACATTCCCATTAGACACTAATGTGAGAAAAGTATCTACTACCAACGTGTTCCTGTTATAAACCAGAAGACAGCATAAAAGAAAATAACTGGAACCCATTCTTGGCACAAATAATGCGTCCTGCAGACTCGATCCGTAATGTAGAACACTGAACTGTACCACAATGAATCATAAGGCATCTTAACTCCTAGTCAAAGCCCCATGGTCTACATTTAGAATACAGTTTTAGAAAAATACACAAAGGGTGATCCCCAAGTGTTGTTACAAATTATCCAACTGTGCACCTAAATAACTCAGACAATGAATATCATTCAAAACTTCCAATTGGTTAGATAATAGGAGCAAATGATCTGTAAAGATCTCTTTTAATCCTGAGAATCTGCTATTTTCTATTAATATGTATTTAACAATCTTTCCCTTTATTTCCACTCTCTCCCATACAGGGCACTGAATGGGTAACTGAACCCCAGCAGCCGCAGTCAAGAGAAGGACGGTTGACAGTACTACACAGGAAGTATTTCTCAGGTTCGCTCCCTATACAGAAATAGCATTCTCTCTTTTGGTTAACTTCTGACCCAAACTAGAAATTACTCTGCCTACCTAAAGAAGCAAAGAATAAACCCCTCTTCCCATCGCCACAGCAGAGCAGGGCCCAGAGGCCTCAGACCCAAGAACACAGAGGTCTCAGTTTTAAGAGACAGAAAGCAGTAGGACCACACAACAGAAAGAAACCAGGCCCCGGGTAATGAGGACCCAGCAGCAGACAGGCATTCTGCGAACAGCACTGGAGGGAAGCACAGCCTCCTGAGCAACACAATTGACAAAGCCTCCGCATTGAGAGGGAGCTCTGAATTATGAGGGGAAAAGCAGAGACTGAGACAGGAGCGCACAACCCCATTTTGAGCAGGACGACCCAGCCTGTGTGCGGCAGGGGTCTGAAGAGCCTACAGACCACACGAGGTAAACAAGTGTTAACACCATGTTATCATTAGGGCCTGGTATAGGCCACAACAAAGACAGTGACCTAAGGGTCTTCACCAGCTCCTCAGCAAAGGGGACTGGAAAAGGAGATCAAAATGTCACTGGATGCCCTCTGCAGTATGTACTATCTGTATCTTACGATAAGTAAAGTGTATTATATAATACAGTTCTCAACAGCATGTATTCAGCTACTCCACATTGCTGTGTTTGTTTTTCAGAGTCTGAAGTTAGAGTCCCTGTAAACACAGATGGGCAACTAGACCAGGTAAGCCCTGCCGACTGCTGCAATCAAGACTGTGGGACACGGGTGGGCAGACCAGGCCAGGCAGCTTTTACAGAGTTTATTGCCATCTAGGTGAGGTTCACTTTGCCCCTGCTCTGCTCTAAGTGCGGGGACGGACTGACAGAGAGGCGTAGTACAGTCCTTGAAAATAAGCTGAGGGTGGCATCTAGTTTGGGGGTTAAGTCTCTGAAATCACTGACACCGGGGATCAAATTCTTGCTCTGCTGCTGTGACCTCAGGCCACCTAGCCTCTGTAAGCCTCAGTTTGCTCAGCTGCAAAATTAGGGCTAATAACTGTACCTATCTCACTGGGTTAAGAATTAAATACAATAACGCATGCATTAAGTGCTGAGCAGAGTGCCTGATAAGCGTTGGCATCTGTGTTATCTTTAGTAGGGAAGAAAACAAAGCAAAAGTCTAGATCCTATGATGTCTACCTTCTCTCCCTCTCCTCCCTTTAAAGTCAAGTAACAATGAGAAGCAACAAGGTTGGATTGAAAATCTTGAAGACAACTTTTTTGATAATGAATTTGATGTCTTTATATACTTCCCCACTGAGCTCGTCCCTGTCTTTGGGCATGTTATTCCTTCTTTCTGAAGTATTCTCACTACTTCTTCCCTACAACTCACCTCCATGAATGTCTTGTAAAACCATGTTAAATTCAGTCTGCACAAATATTTGTACTAATATGTGAATAAATTACCCTATCAAAGTGGTCCTCAGTTCATTCATGCCTGTTCTAATTTCTCACGTCTGCCGATGGCTACATCTCTCTACTCCCTTTGTACCATCATCAAGAGCAAAATCAAACATTTAATACATCTATTCCTCTGGATATAGCAAGCGCTTAATACATACTGGTAGAGAAACCACACCAAGACTTCTGGAAACAAGGGTTAACAAGAAGGCACTGAAGCAGTGTAAGTGGTAAAGCTGTAGTCTCCTTGTGCCCACAGAAGACACATTAGTAGGTGATAAGCATTCTCTGATATGTAGTTCATTAGGCTTACATTCTACACTTACAGCTCCATGGAAGATTCCTGGTTCATAGTGACATCTTTTTGCTGCAAGGGGGCTCTGGGAATTGCTGTTTTCTCCACAGCAGTAGCAAAGGGGTACCTACTTATATGGCAACCCACATTGGAATGCTTTCTGGTTCTCAATGAGAAGCAGTTATTCTTTAGCCATTCACTAACCACCAACTTCAACACGTGGAAAGCTTGAGTCTAAATTTACCAAAAAATACTAAGTAAGGGGCTCAAAACAGTGGAAGGAATTACTAAGCTTATTGCTTTCTGAGATGTAAGAAGGCATTTCCCAGAAATTTCTTCACAACTACCTCCAAAGCAGAACCTTTAGAATCTTATTTCTGGCTGTGCACAAAGGCCCTGTAAATTACCTAGAATATCATTTTGAATATGTGACTTAAGCATATATTTTCTTCCTTATTCAAGAACAATGTGGGTGGGTGCAGAAGAGGCCCACCGAGATAACTGCTTGTATTTGAGATGGTAGATGGGATAGCATTCTGGGTCCATAGAGCAGGTAATTTTTAGTATTTTGCAATAAATGTGATCCCAATGGGTGGGCTAAGTTCTCTACTGCTGAACACAGATTCATCCTGATTCCACATGCCCTGAATCTGTATATCCACTCAATCTATCTAGCATACTACCAAGGAATATTATAGCTGTTGCTTAATAACAGTTTTCAAACCAACCTTACAATGAAATTCAAACTGGAAAGAAATATCTAACTAAGGCTATTTCTGCTTACACAGAGTTAGGTACCCAGATCAGAAGCTTTGAGAAGAACTCTTGAGAGATACCATCTCGTTCCTGTGAAGTGAGCAAGCACAGCTCAGAGCAGCAAGGTTCTTGCAACAGCAGCCCATCCTCCCATCCTCCCCCTACGAAACAGGGTTTACACGCTAGGAAGCAAAATACATGACTCAGCTCAGAGAGAAAGGTAAGTGTTTAAAATCGGGGGTGGAGGGGGAACGACACATATTATGTAATGCTTGAAAATGAAAATTTAAGATTTTTTTTTCCCTGTGACAAACTGTAATTAAATCTTATTTAACTGTTTCCTCTAATGACATCCATTTTAATTAGGTTTTAATAGACTGGCAGCCACAACCTATAGTTTTATGAAGCAAAGTAAAATTACAGTCTAGGAAGACATTTAAGGAAAGAGACCCATCAACATAGATGAGAGGTGACAATATATCCCTCATCCCTAAAGACCCTCACAGTAATTAAGTGTGCTGAGCAGACAGCCATTAGGGCTAACAGTAGGTGTGCTCGCCACCAATCTGCGCTGGGTTTTTCTTTGAAATCTAAGGGTTATTTCTGTGATCTGCTTTCCAGAAAATTTGCATGTCACGGAGTAAAGAACACAATTGAAGAGGTTTGCGTTCTACAGCTCTACTGAAGGGGCAGCCTCTACCACTGCAATGGGCTTTCTGTCTTAAGATTTTAACATATACATTTTCTTATAGCAAATCATGATACAACACTCATCTTGAGGAGACTACCATATGTTTGACAAAATGAACATCACGTAGATGCAAAATTAATATCTGAAAAACTCACAAGATACAGGATAAATGTATCTGCAAAAGAGATGCACTAAACAGGATCTTAGTAACATGCATCTGTACCTACTTCATATTACATGATGAAAATCAGGGAGTAAATATCACAGAAATTATCTCAGACCAAATGAATATCACAGGCACTTAGTTTAGAAAAGAAGAACTAAGCATTATCATCTCTTTGTCAGCCAGAGGATGCAGGAAAGAAACTGGGCCTGTGGCTACCTCAAATAAGTTTGCACATATTTATTTCAAAGAGACAAAGTTAAATTAATATTTGATATTTTTAATACTAATTTTGAAACATCAACCCTTAAATTTTAATAAATCCTACATATTCAGAAAACCTTGGGGAGGGGGATATCTGATCCTACCCAAAAAATAAAATTTTGTCATCTGGCTGACAATCTGATGCCTCCAAATCCCTCTGCCAAGAAGCAGTTACTAGGCTGAGAGACGCTTACTCGTACGCTTCCATCAGATTAAGGCTTTCCTGCCAGGAATCTTTTTTTTTCCTGGTGTATTGGCCATCGCCAGAAATGGACCCATTGAATCCACCGGTGCTAAGGAGTTAAGCGACTGAGATTTAATTTAACAGTTTCAGCTTTATTAAGCTGTCACAGAGCAGCCCCACTTTGATAACAGTAGCTGCTCCAATTATGGCTTGGTTTAGGGTTGACAAGTATAATGATTCATTCGTGGCACATGAGAAGCAATAAAAGGTTGTTTTGCATTACAGCTTTAAAAATGTGGGCACTTTTTTCATTTAATTTGTCACTTAGCTTTTGCTAAGAGGACATTTAAATTGCAGTAAAAGGCAAATGGGGCTTTTAGTTTAAATGTAATCCCCATATTTAAATGATCTGTAATGGCGCAGTGTTGGAGTGGGAACACTATTGTCTCACAGTGGGTCCTGATGGTGACATGTGACATTTGTATTCAGGTCCTGTATTATCCATGTGGCTAAAGGGCTTCCAATTTCATTTCACAGCCAGAAGCCTGCAGAAAACACCAATTAACTTGCAGATCCCATTTGCCGACAAAACTCAGCCTCTTCTCAATGTCTGGCATCTGGCAGTGCTCAGCATTTAATTCCAAAGCAGAGCCTTGAAGCAATGTGAGCCCTGTGCAGGGGCACAAAGTCAAATTCCCCTATTTTATTAAGAAGCAAAATCCTTTCCTTTTGTAGTCCAGAAGCAACTTTTAGTTAATTTTTGGGTGAATGAATATTAAGATGTAATAGCTATTGTTACTTCTGCATGGGATTCTTCACAGAACTTAGACCCCATTAAATGGAAAGTGACCTCTGCTTGACATCAGAGTACATAGGAGAATTTACAGCAGTCTAGTAATAATTGGGTCGGGGAGATTTGTGGGGGGAAAAAAACAAAAAGCAGAACCATGAGACAAGAAGATGTATTATTCCTCCTGGACTGAAACCAAAGAACTTGTATAAAGCCTGGTCCATAATTAGAAAGTAGTCCATCAGAGGGTATAACTGGAATCAGCTGGTGGAAACTTCCACCTAATGAGAATTTATACTTTTTTTTAGGATGATTAGCCCTAAGCTAACTGCTGCCAACCCTCCTCTTTTTGCTGAGGAAGACTGGCCCTGAGCTAACATCATGCCCATGTTCCTGTACTTTACATGTGGGATGGCTGATACAATATGGCTTGCCAAGAGATGCCATTTCCACACCCGGAATCCGAACCAGCAAATCCCGGGCTGCCGAAGCAGAACGTGCGTACTTCACCACTGCGCCACCAGGCTGGCCCCAGAATTTATACTTTCAATTAAGGGTCGTGGTTACATAACTTCCAAAACTAACCTGGAAAAGTGAGATGTGACTAATGAATTAAATGTGAACACCGCAAATTTTGTTTGACTGTATCACTTGTACTTTTTTATGGTAACCAAAAAATTTTCTTCCTAATTAGTTATTTGTAATTCTAAGTTTCTCTAAAACACCAAAGCTCTTTAAATTTTATTTACTTAATGTTAATCCAATAATTTTTCCTTAAATGATTTCCTTCATTATGGTTTTTTCAATGCTAGTCCTTCTTACTATCATAAACCAACTAGTCAATTTAACATTTACTGGACAGTTACAAAAGTGAGGAAGGCTTACTTGGAAAAGTAAACCACTCATTGTTCTAGAAAAATATTTGTTTAAACCATGCATTACCCTTGTGTTCTCCAACCACCGTTTCGTGCCCCCAAACATCCTTTCAATACATGGAAACTACCTACTATAGTTACAGATTGGTTTAAATTTTGATTGGGGAAAAGACCACCAACCATTATTTCAGGTGACCCAAGGAAAGTATCAAGATTAAGTTGTTACAAGATAATTAATAAAAATACCAGGGGAAAAGGTCAACAAATATTTAACAGTTGGCAAGTAGCAGACATACATGTTAAAAAAACAAACAAAACAAGAATTGCCATCCACAGCCTAGCTCCTCAACACACATCCTGTTAATGGGAAAAATGGACCTCTGATGTCCAGTTCTTTACCAACTTGCCGCATAACCTTAGGTCACATAATGTCATCTTGTGGAAGTCTCCTAACCTCCCCAGACTTCAGTTTCTTTATCTGTAAAACAGTTCATCTCAAAGGTCCCTTCCAATTATTAGGACCATGTAGTATCTCCAAGGACAACAGTTTCTCTTGGTCTAGACTTGACATGGGATCAATCAGAAGGATGTGGTCCATCATTAGCCAAGAAGAAGAGAGAAAGTGAAGGTATGAAGAATTCTACTATTCAATGTCACTGAAACTAGGATCTTCTCGTGAATACATCCAGAACATAAAATTAATACAGGCACTAACATGATATTTGTCAAAAATTCCCTTTGTCACATACAGATTTCTTAATAGAAAGACAAGATAGCAAATACACTATTCATTAATTCCCTAGCAATGAGCACTGGGTAACAAGAGTCATCCCCCAAAATTTCCCGGTGAACATGACTAGTGAATTTCTCATTTTTTAAACCACCTGCTACATTTCTATCTTTACTACCAGGGATTTGGAAGCAATAACAATTAGAGTTTGCCGTATCTTTTCCATTCTGACGATCAACTGTTCATCTAAGTTCTAAGTTTGTAACGGTCAAAAATAAAATGAACGTTCAAGCTACTTTTGATACTTTTAATGTAGGCGAAAGCAGAAAACTGTTAAATTTTAGCTTAATTGGTTACAGCATTATTCTAGAGATATGTAATCAGCTCGATCATACAAAATACCTATTTTAAAATAATATAGAGCCTTTTTTCCCCCAAAATTTAAAGCCAGATCCCTGTGCTGGCTTTCCTCAAGATCAGACAATTTCCCTCAAACCCTGCCAAGATCGTTTCGTGCAAATGCCAGCCCACGTCCTCATTCTCCCTGTTCTTCTAACTAGTATAGACTGGCACAAGTGTATATATGAGCAGCCATCTCTCCAGCAATACTTTGACGTGCTTTTTAAACATTCAATCATGGTCTTTATCCATACACAACTCAATAGCAGTCGTCAGGAAATGGATATTTACCCAGCTCATCCCAGAGCTGCCGATATTTGTCAGTCATCGCAGTGCCTTGTTGCCTCCAAAGGGACAGACGAGGGTCAGCCATGAATTGCTCTGTTATCAACGTCAACATGCGGGCCCCATTAGAGTCCCTCATCTTCAACATCTCCCGCACCTAGTGGGGAAAAACAGACCTTGAGAAAAAACGTTCAGCAACAAACAGCAATACAAGGGACAGATCACTTTTCTTTATTTGGAGGGGCAGTTAAGTCTTGTACCAGCCCTCTTAACCAAACGAAAGTTGATAAAAACTGGTCACTATGCTAAATGGCAATTTAATCAGAAAATTGATTGTTAATTTTTTTAAATTATGTTTTAGAATCCACACAAGGAAAAGAAATTTAGCTGACTTCTCAATTCTGAAAAAAATCTTTTTGCCAGCATACAGAAGAACAATACCAAAATAAACAGGACAAATCATCTGGCACCTTCCTGACTCTCCAACTGATGGACCTTACCACCAGAGTGGCAGAGCCTCAAGGAGTCTACTGAGAACTCTTTTAGAGATCTAAACTGATCTGATAACGTTGACAATAACAGAATCTGTCCTTCAGTTTTTTAAAAACAACTTTATTGAGACATAATTCACATACCATACAATTCACCAATTTAAACTATACAATTCAATGGTTTTTAGTATATTCACAGAGTTGTGCAGGTCCTTCAGTTAAAAGTAAATTAGTAATATCATAAGTTCTCTCTCACCAAAGTTTTCTTAATATAAAGAGCAGCAGCACGCTTCTATTCAGTAGGGTGGGACTGTTTTTGCCCTGGTAAGAGGAAACGGACAGGGCTGGTGTAGGTTCAAAAACTCTCTTGCACTAAATGAGCAATCCATGAAGCAGAATCATAACCACTGACCTAAGAAATTAACTCAGCCTCTCAAGCTGGAACCTCAAGCTCTGTCCATTACTCTCGCGCTACACTTCCCAAATAAAAGAAATGAAGAAAAGAAACCAAGGGTAAGTCTCTCTACAGGAAACCCTAAATGAATGCATCTATTCCAAAACTGTGTATGGCTCTGTGTTCAACAAATAAGAACCCCAGCTGAACACGGGCTCTCCCTGAAGGGAATTACTGGAGCACGGTCATACAGGAGAAAACGAGGAGGTGGGGGTGCTTTCAGTGAAGATTCTCTCCATGTGAAAGGTAAATGAAGGAGGAAATGACCAGCCCAAACCTTGAGATTAAGAGATCCTGCCTCAGGCCTGTACCCTAACAAGCAATGGAATCTCCTCACAGGTTGCAGACTTTGAGCCTTGTACAAAACTCAAAAGCACTTCTACACTAGTTGTACTTTCAGTAGGATTTATTTTAGTCATCTTAAAAAGGAGTTTATTCCCAATATGGAAGCACTAAAAAGTCATAAACAGATGAAGACTGGGAGAAAGAAAAGGAGTTGCTATTTATTGGACATTGTGCTACAAGAGTTTTACATTTATACTTACCATTGAATCTTCACAACAACCATATCAAGTAAACCAGATTATAATCCCCATCTTATGAATTATAAAATCATGCCTGAGAGAAGTGAAGCAACTTGCTCAAAGGACAAGAGGAATAGCTGGGAGCAGAACCCAGATCTGTCTTAACTCTAAAAGGTACATCATTTCCAAAATTAGATGTTGCTATTACTTCATACGGCATATACAATGTGTGTATCATGTATAGGGATAAAAATAGCAACTGCAGGCCAGCCTAACAGCTCTTTCCCATTGCTTCCATTAGGCCACAGTATACTCTTTGCTGACATTAGAATCTAGAACATACTTCCTACGTGTCTAAATATCCCAAATCTTTGAGATTACCACTATATCATGGATTTGATTTAATGTTTATTTTCCTGGCAAATTTCTATCCTATTCTCAGTTAGCAACAGCAATGAAAATAAACCCTTTATTCTTAAGCATATAAACCAGAACTATTTACCAACACTCAAGTACATGTACACCCTAATGGTAATTAATTTTCAGACTGGTTACTCTGAGGCATTACAAGAGTGTGAAGTGCCTGTGAATTGCCGAAGAGTGATTAAATCATGTGTGAAGTAGTTTTAGAGTTAAATGTATTTTATTGTAATCTAATGCTTGGAAAATTGGCAATCTATGGATGGTATATGGGATAAATCTCTATTAAGAGGGTATTTATTAATCAGAACACACTATTTTCTGGCTATAACCGGGAACAGAGTTTACTCTAATTCTTCTAGGAACAGTTGTCTGGTTCCTTAAAATGAATTTGAATAAATTACCCATAATGATGCTGTACTCCCAATGAGAAGGCATTGATTTAATATTATTAAAAAAGCATTTTATCCAGTATTTAGAATTGCGTTTATGGTACTAAAAGTTCTGTATAAAGCAAGAGACACAGCTTCTGCTCACACAGAACTTATAACAATAATTTGTTTCTAAGGCCATCAAAGTTGGTGATAAAAATGAACATTTACCAAGGCCCAACTACATGTTAGACATCATTACTATTTAACACCATGATCACAACAACTTGGGGAGATGGGCTATTGTTAGGTAACTTTATGGATGAAGAAACTGACAAATAACTGGCCAATGTTCACACACTTAACAACATTTAGAACTTAGATTAAACCCAGGTCTGTATAACTCTAAATTCTATGCTTTTGCAACCAATTTAAAGATACTGACATTATTAAACTAAACATATAAAGCACATTTTAAGGTCTGTATTCAAAGTTATGCTCTACTTTGGAAAATTAACTAGAAAAAGAAAAAACTTGAAAAGATGGCATTTTAAATAACATTAAGATATTTATTTTGTTTGCAGTATTGAAAGGTTTTTCAAAATTGTACAAATTGTCACCATTTTATTAATAGGAACTGAGAGACAAAGATGTTCCATATCTTGTCAAAGGACGTCTAAGCAAATTAATGCTTACATTACAACACAGAAGTTTCTAATTGGTTGATTAACTTAGACTCTATTCTTTAAAAAAAATTAAATTAAAAAAAGCCTTTATCCTATTGTAAACATGATCATATATAGATACTTCCTATATATGTATATATTTAGAATATTTCTTTAAAAATAAACAATCATACCTTTGCAAAGAGCAAATTAAGCTGCTTCCCTGATCCGTGGTACCCGCCCTGGGAAAGGAACAGTTTAACCTGTTCTTGAACCTGCTCTTCATCTAAGTGCCAGCAGTTTTCATCATCTATACTAGCACCTGCTGTTGGATCAGGAGCACCTAGAAATAGAAAGAAAAAATAACACATATGCTAGATAAAAAGTCTGTGCTAAAAGGGCTCTGATAATAAACCTGAAAAGTGTTAAGATTCTGTACTTTTTCCTAAACACTTTTGAATCCAATCTCAATTATATATACAAATTTATAACTGAAAATAAATACAAGAATCCTTCTTTTATTTCCAGGAATTTCCTGATTTGCGCTAAGCCAAAATGCAGATTACTTCAGAACTGAGATATTTCCATTTTTTAAGATCAGTGACTATCCCTCTGGAGATGAGTTTACAGGTTCTCTAAAGAATTTAAAAAAAAAAAAATCACAAAAATGTCTCGTAAATACGTGATGTTTATAAAGCTCTACTGTGTAGGCCATGTTAGGAAAATGCTTTTCAAAGACATTAGAAAAATATGAAACCAAATAAACTCAACAGAGTATTTCTCTCTTATTAGGTTAATATAAGAAACTTTTCACCATTACCTGCTGCTATATAAACTACATGCTGACATAAGTCTTTAGTTGCAGAAAACCAAAGATTAAAAAGGGAAATCAAGCCACATGGGAACAGGCAGTGCAGCTGTTGTACTAAACCAGGTTGTAGTATCACCTTGCCAAACTGCATAAATATTTTATTGCTGAAGTACACACAAAAGGTAACGGCTATGTAATAAGCCCTGTGTGGAGACTACCTTAGAAATTAAAAAGTTATCCAGATATTTAGGCAGGTAAAAATTGCCTCATTTTTAATTAAGAAAAGAAAACAAAATGGTATTTAAGGCCTAAGATTCATGAGTAACTCAGAAAAATTTAAATCTAAAAACCTTTCATCAATCTCCTTATCAACACTTAAAAAAAAATACATCTGTAGGTGTGGTTTTACATTACCTTTCTTATAATGATCTAACACAGACTCAATTGGCCAAGAGAATGATCAATGACATCTGCTTAGAACCAGGGTCCACTAGTCCCTAAGAGGAAGGCAGTGGGTCTGTGAACCTCCCTGAGAAGGGAAACATTCATTCATTCATCATTCAGCCAGCATATTTACTGAGTGCCTGACTCAGGGCCAGCCCCTACGCTAGACTTGGGGATGTGACAGCATACAAAATCGACAGGAATCCTGTCTTCAAAGAACCTACCATCTAGTTCAATGGCTTTCAAATTTTTTTGATCAAGACCCACAATAAGAAACACAATTTACACCACGCCCAATACACCTGTGTATCTGTGTATCTGGGTGCTTATGTGATCACATCTACCTATTTAGTAATCTGAAGCAAAAGTATGATGACAAAACAGCCTTACTCTAAGTGAAGAAGTCTGATATTTTCTATTCTATTTCATTTCCTAAAAGGGGCTTATCAATTTTTTAACTGATTTCATAACCCATAATGGGCTGCAACCCACTATTTGAGAAACACTGTTTTAAGTATATAAGATAAAGATCAATCTAATAATCAAACACATAAAAATACAGCAATAAATGGTAATAACTGCTCAAAGAAGAGGACAAGGTGCCAGGAGAGACTGTATCAAAGAACTCTGACTTGGCCTTGGATTGCCAGGGTAAGCATACCTCAAGGACACGGAATTTGAGCTGAGATCTGCCTTAAGTGGATGAGAAATTAACTAAAGGCAGGAAAAGGAACGAACGCGTCTGCATGTGAGACAGAGCTTATGCAGAGGTCTCAGGCAGGAAGGAACATGGTGCATGGAGGAAATAAAAGATAGTTCCACGCCCACACAGCTCAAAAGTAGAGAATGAGAAGAGCAATACAAGACAACTCTGGAGAACAGAAGAAGCACCAAACCCTGAGAGCCCTGGCAAGTGAGGAGCTTAATTTTTTTCCCTAAGAGTAATGACTGGGAATTCATGACAAGGTTAACCAAAGTAGAAGAATGGAAAACTCTAGACAGTCAAAGATGTTTTGTCCTGAAGTGCATCCATTTCAACGTTCCTACCATGGAATACTATGCAGCCATAAAAATACATGTGGAGAGCCTCCATGTACTATAATGGAGAAGATATCCAAGATACACTGCTGACTGAAAAAAATCAAGGTGAAGAAAAGTACATATAGTGTACCACTTCTTACGTAAGTAACGAAGTTTAAAAAAGAGCTTATGTCTTAGTATTTCTTTATATATGCATACAATATCTTGGAAGGATGTTCAGAATGAGTAACCTAGTTACATAAGGGAAGGAGGCTCTTCACTGAATACCTTTTCATACTGTTACAATTTTGGAACCACATGAAAGTATTTATGTATCTAAAAAAAATCTCTAAAGTGTGGAGGATGGACTGGGAAGCAAAAATATGTAAGAGGAGAACAGTGAGGATGATTTTTGATGATGTGTACAAAGGATAATGATGGTAGTTTCAAAAACAGCCATGAGAACAGAAATGGAGAATCTGACAGTAATTTAGGAAATAAAAGCAACAGGACCTGGTAAAGAAGTGGATATGTGAGGTATGGGAGATCAAGAGGTCGAGAGAGGGGCCAGCCCCGTGGCCGAGTGGTTAAGTTCACATGCTCCGCTACAGCAGCCCAGGGTTTCTCTGTTTCAGATCCTGGGCGCGGACGTGGCACCTCTCATCAGGCGACGCTGAGGCGGCATCCCACGTACTACAACTAGAAGGACACCTCCCACCACAACAAAAATATATAACTATATACTGCGGGGATTTGGGGAGAAAAATCAGAAAGAAAAAAAAAGAAGATTGGCAACAGTTGTTAACTCAGGTGCCAATCGTTGAAAAAAAAAAAAAAAAAGGTTGAGAGAGAGATGGGTTCCTGAAAACAACTAGATGAGATACTGGACAAATGACTGACACACAGACCATCACAGCCAGGACCAGGTTTGGGGGTGGGAGAGGCAGCTCTTAGGTCACAAGTTCAGTTTCAGATGTGGTGAATTTGAAGGACCTTTGACACAGCCAAGAAGAGGGGCGAGGGTTTCAAGTAGGGAGCTAGATAAACTATGGGAGGCACTATGGGGTAAGAAGAGCACCTAAGACAGAGCCCTAAGGAAGGCCAACATTTAAAGGCTGGAAAAGATAACGAGCAAGGATGGCAACGGGAACGAGCGGCCTGCTGGGAAGAGCTGGAGAGATTGACTCTCTTCCAGCAGTAAAGGGGAGAAAGCTGTTCCAAGCAGGGACTAGGCAACAACGTAGATGTTTAAGCTCCCTGAGAGCAAGGATTATATCTGCCCTGCTCACCACTGCTTCCTAACACCTAGCCAGTGTTTGCCACTATCAGGCAATCAAGTATTAGGAGGAAGGGGGGAAAAGAGGAAGAGAGAAAGGTATGGATACATCCTCCCCTCCCCTGAGAAAAGGGTTCCTATCAAAAAGGAACCACCGTTAAAGCATCCTCTCCTACGTTATCTCATTATCTCCCCACAATGTCCCCTGGAGGTGAGTAGACGTCATGATGCCCCTATACAGAAGGAGAAAGAGGTTCAGAGTGGTTATGACTTGTCCACAGCCGGACTGCCAAATCCAGTCTCCTGGTTCTCTCCCCTGCTGAAGAATAGATCCTAGAACTGAAGTTGCACCCTAGACGCGTTAAGGCAGGGGCTGTCAACCCTAAATCAAAGATAAATTTAAGGAAGGATACTAGGCTGTTTGCAGGCATGTCAGCACGCTTCTCTCGTATGGGAAGGTTTAAGGACACAGAATGTCGTGAAGAGTTAACTACAGGGGCTATATCTGTATTCTACAGGGATTCAGAGCCCCAAATTCAGCCAATTACCTCCATTCTAGCAAAGATACACACACAGACAGACAGACAGAGACACACACACACACAAAAGCACAAAGACAGCTATAGATTCTTTACCTAAATGCATCAGAAGAGACTTTCCAAACAACCAAACGATAGGATCTCAACATTATATTTAAGTTCTTCCCAATATCTTGCCAAAATCCTCCTGGGAAATCTGACAGGTCCCTCCTCTTTATCCTTTTCTTAAGGAAAACTCTGACAAGCTACTGATTATCCACTCCCACTGTTCCTTCTGATGAAGTGAGCGAAATAAATCTGGTTTCTATCCTCACAATAGTTCCTTCTCCCAACTTTTGTGATTTTAGTTGTTCTCTGCTGTTGGGCAGGACGTGCGTGGGCACTGACTGTCCATAGTGTGGTGGAGGCATGCTACCCTTGGCTGCTCAGGTCAGAGTCCTGTGAGACTTGGAGTTTCCATTTGCCACAGAAATATCTAAATATTTTAAGTAGATCTGAATTTGGTTTGGGAAAAATTTCAGTCTTCTCTTTGCCTTAAAGTGGCAAAGGGGTTGACATTCAGATACTCTCCCCAAACTTCAGGATACACTCAACTCTTATTTTTTCATATTAAGAGAGATAAGTGCTAGAAAGAATATTCCAGGAATCACTTCCGTTTGACTTGAATTACACAATGCATTTTTCCTTAAAATCTAATTGATTTAAAAACACTATCATACATTTTTTAAATATGATAGATTTTTAAATTTATTTAATGGATCATTTAATTTACATATGTAGAGATTTTTGTTCTTGTCCAGCTGGGGAGATATCCAATAGCAAATGTATAAATACACGTTTCTCAAATTTTTAAGAAAATCAAGTTGCACTTGTTTTTGGTTGTGTTTTTTGTTTGTTTTTGGTAAGCTAGTGTAAGAACTGATTGAGGGTATGGGGGAGGAAGGAGGCACTGTGGAGAGAATATGGCCCACAGATAAAATCTGCCTGCAAATCATGGAATAAAGACTACACGAGTTGAGAGGATGTGTGGGGTTCCTAATTCTGGATTCGAATTCGGGAGACTGAAGTTCTTGGCACAGTTTGGAAAAACCGTGTGTCCTCCAGCAAATCACTAAAGCTCCTCAGGCCTCCATTTCCTCAACCCTAAAATTCTATAACATAGGAATAAAAAGTTAGGTAACAAAAATTAGTAATTGTCTCATGTAGCTACGCAGAAAACAGCCTTACTTAGTTATAAGAATGCAAAGATAACTAGTTGATAAATAAAACATAAATTTGCTCTAAACATAACTTAATATTTGAGGAATAACACACATATATATTATACATTACAAACCAGGAAATGAAACATGTACAACAATAACAATCCCCCTAAAAGAGTAAATCCAATTATTAAACTTTAAAGCGGAAGTTCAACTATTTCAATCCTAATATGTCTTAGTTACATGTACAAAGTATTGACTAAGCCTTGTATAAAATAAAGATGTGCAAAATTTGCTTCTACTTGTTAATGGCTGCCTATAATCAAAGACAAACCCCTCAGCATTTAGCTTTGAGAAAGGTGTGCAAGGACAAACATAATTCACCTATTTATAGGTTTGCTATTAGATGTTCCCCAAGTTGGGCAGGAATCAGAATCTGTGTATGTAAATTAAATGGTCCATTAAAGTGTTTTAAAACCTATCAAATTTTTTATCCTTATTTATATTTATAATTACAAATGCTATAACTTTTACAACTGTATAATTAATCTTTGCGAGCATTTTACTACCAAAGCTTAATTCTTCAAAGTTTCAAGCCTTCAGGGAAAGTGAAATTATCTGCTGAAGAGAGTGAAAGTTTAACTGCCTCCCATTCCAGCTAGAGATGTGTGAATGCAAGTTCCCCTCCTATTTGGTTATGTAACACCACAGGAAGAGAGCAACGGGAAACTAACGGACATGAAGAACCACTGTCCATATCTCCCTTCCCATCTGCTACTTGATTTGGTTCTGATTTAATTTTGATCTATCCCAATATCAATACTCTCCCTTACCCCAGCAGTTCTCAAAATTAAGAGTATATCAAAATTTCTGAGGCACGTTGTGAAAAATAGATGCTTAGCCACCACTGCAGACCTACTGAATCAGAATCTTTGCCAGGGATAAAAATGGGGCGGGGGTGAGAGACACAATTCTATACTTGGAGATAAAGTTAAACATGGTGGCACATTCTGGATCTTCATACTGACAAGCATTCAGGGTCCTGCAGCAGCAAGCAGATGCTTCCCAGTGTACTGAAGGAAGCACATTTAAGACACACTGAATGAGCTATCTGTCTCATGTCACGGAAACAGTCGCTGTAAGCATTAGGCAACACCAAATAATTCTGCAAATTTTAAACTGAGCTATTCAGACACATTCACAACTGGCTTATGCTATGTTTGGTATGTGGAATTATCCACAGCTTTGTGTTCTAATGGGGAACTTAATGCTTTCTCTTCTCCTCTTAATGTGCTGGAAAACAAATTCAAACCAGCAAGAAGTGAAAGGCTTCTGAACTGTGACCCAACTGCTTTAGTAACACTGTTGTCAAACAATGCTTTAACCATTTATATTTATGTACTGGTGTTCTTTTTTGTTAAAATTAAATTGTCAAATTCAGTCTATGTGGGCAGAATGCAGGCAGCAGATGCCTACGTTGAAGAGGTGATTACTTCAGCTTCTTTGAGGGACCTATAGAAGAATGCCATCTCCTCCAGTTTTAGTGCCTGCTGAGAGCTAGGAAACACTGAGTCTGTGGCTTACGGGGCACTGCTACATTTGTCTTAGAAGCTGAAGGCAAAATCTGACATCAACCATTGACACCGAGAGGGAAGAGGCAAGGCGGTAAATTTTGGGGATTCAGATTCAACAAAACTCTTTCTTTAGACAGGACAAGAACTACAAGACCGCTGAAAAATAATGTGCACTGAGGGGCCAGCCCCACGGCCGAGTGGTTAAGTTCATGCACTCCGCTTTGGCAGCCCAGGGTTTTGCCAGTTTAGATCCTGGGTGCGGACATGGCACTGCTCACCAAGCCATGCTGAGGCGGCGTCCCACACAGCACAACCAGAAGGACCTACAACCAGAATATACAACTATGTACTGGGGGGATTTGGGGAGAAGAAGGAGGAAAAAAAAAAGAGAGAAGATTGGCAACAGATGTTAGCTGAGGTGCCTATCTCTAAAAAATGAATAAATAAATAATGTGCATTGAATAAATATACATGAGAAAGCTGTAAGTTTTATTCTTAATAAAATTTTCATTTCAAGGTAGTGACTAATGCCTTCAGTTCAGTTTAGAATTTTGTGGTAGGTGAAACAGACAGATCCTCCATCACCTTCTCTTCTCAGTGGTCAATCCACGTAATTCTACTGCCCTGATTCAGCGTGGTGACCCTTCCAGGAGCTTTGAGAGGACAACCCATTTTCTTGATCATGGGGGCCAATGACAGAGGGAGCCCTGGCATGCAGCAGGCTCTGCTCCCTCAACAAGCCACCCTCCCTTCAGCTGGATGCCAAGGCAGTAAGAAGCACCGTCACCAGCACATACCTCAGAGAACTTGAATCGGCCCGCCAGGGTTTACGGCCCTCCACTATGATTTTCCTCTCATCTCACTTTATTACTCCTCTCTTATTATCATTTAATTTACTTCATAAGTTCAATAATATACTTATTCATGTACAGAAATAATCGCGTATTTTATACGAATAAAAAGCAATTAAGTATTTGTACATTCTCCAATGCTCATTAAAAAACGCCGAATATAAACACAGAGTGCATAACAGTAAGTCTTTTTCCATTACATCGCTAATAAATGTATTAACAACTACTTGGTACACAAATATAAATATTTAAATGCAAAGTTCTCATAAAGTCTCATTTTTACATAATCCAACTCTTCAGATTTATTAAAAGAGATCTATAATGTCGACAAGCTTCAAGAATGCTTTGCTCAAGCTATTTTAAAAGCTGTTTTTAAAAACCCGGTTCACAAATATTTTCCTCAACTATCTCCCACTGCCTGTAGAGACTCATGTCAATGGCTCCATCACAATGATGGTGGTAACAGCAACTCATATTTCCTCCTTTAACCCTCCCGACCTTATGAAATTGGCACTATTTATTGTCCACATTTTACAAAGAAGAAAACTGAGGCCTGAAGAGATTCAGTGACTTGTCCCCAGTAACAGCTGGAAAGCAATGGGACCAGTATTCTAACTGAGGCTGTCGAACCTCTAAGCTCTTAGATGCTCTGAATAGTCTTACAGTGGAAGGATGAGAAGCCCATGTGTGGGGAGATGGGAATAAGCTCATCTGGCCCACATGGAGAGACTTAGGGTCAGTTAAAGGAGAGGGCTGGCGAGGAAACTGATTGTAGCTGGCAACAATCTTTTAAAAATTAGGTGAGTTGGGGTAGTATCAGAGATAACTATAGGGAGTGAGGGAAGGCAAGATTTGGAGGTCAAAAGACAAAGGATGATGCGTACTGGGCTAAAAGTAACTTGGCTGTCTCCGTGTTACCCTAGCAAATTCCTCATGGGGTAGAGATGTGATTCCCCCAAACTAAGAGACATAAGTTCCAAGATTACTTCTCTTTTGCTAAAGTGAAATGTTTCTTGATGAGAAGGAAAAAATAGTATCACCTGTACATGATAGTAATTTAAAAAAAAAAAACATTTAAATCATATTACAGAAGCATCAAGTTTTAGTTAAAACTTAAAGGTGAAACTGGTAATTTTGGGAAGGAAATTTGGCAATAATTATAAAACTCAAAATGTATATACCACTTGTTCTGACATGTCTACTACTAAGAATCTACTATTCAAAAATACACGTACAAATTCATACACACACACACACACACACACAGGATGGTCACAGCAACACTGCATACAGTACGAAAAGAATGGAAACAACTTCAAAATCATTCAGTAGGTTGATGGTTAAATATATCCATACTATGGAATACTATACAACATTTAAAACAGTAATAGGCCTATTGGCACTAACATAAAAAGATACTTATGATGTATTAAGGGAAAAAAAACTGCAGAAAAATGTTTTCTAAATTGTTTTTTAAAAAATTAAAAAAGTATGCATGAAGAAAACTGTCTCAAAGCATATAAAGCACACCAGCAGCAGTGAATGCCTTGGGGGAATAAGGGAGCTGCTGGGAGTGCGGAACCAATGAGGACTTTTCTTATCTTCATAGACTTCTATATTAGAAATTTTCCAACATGAAGTCCTATTTTTTTCTAAGTTTCACAGGACTGCACTTTGGGATAAAATAGTTCAAGCAACTTTAATTCTCTCCTATAGAATATATTTGCTAATTATATTGACCATCAGGAGATCATACCTTTGTTTCACCAACTGTCAACACCAGAATGTTCTACAACAGAAAAGATATGCTTGCAATAATCAAATTATCTCCCTAAGATACTTACAAAAACCGGTTGCTAATGCAAGCCCAATTACAATGAACATGACCAGCCACAGGGAAACAAAAGGAAGAGATGGAATGGAACTACCAAAGAATGAAAAATGACAGCATTGACTCACTCTTTAACAAACTGTGAGTGCCTATCACGTCTTAAGTGTTATTCTTAGGAGGCTACAAAGACACACAGGTCATAGTCCGGTCCTGATGGAACTTACAATCAGGCAAAAATAAGCTATACAATGAACTGGGACTGCTGAGTAGGTCTGCTTGTTTGTTTGGTAATATCTGGGAGAGCCTGAATGGACTGATATATAAGGGCTGGGACACAGAGACTTTCAGAGGCTAAATTAAGCAGGACAAGCAGGAATGAACGGAATTTATGGTGTTGGTTTTATAAGAACCATGCTCAAACCAACTGACACGTCTGATGGGAGAAGGAGACACAAATGCAGACCTAGACAGAACTCCAGGAAGTACACCTTTGCAGTACGGATCCTAGGCGCCTCCTGTGCCTCTGCAGGAGTACCACCAAAGAGGCACAGGACCAGAGGTGGAAAAGATCGTAGATATCATGTGTCAGTGCTCATCTGACATGTGAATACAGTTATGCATTGCTTAACGACAGAATATGTTCTGAGCAACGTGTCATCAGACAGTTCCATCGTTGTGCGAACATCATAGGGTGTACTTACACAAACCTAGATGGTGTAGCCTACTACACACGTAGGCTACATGGTACTAATCTTATGGGACCACTGTCACATACGTGGTCCATTGTTGATCAAAATATCATTATGTGGTGCATAACTGTATATCCCTTCTACATCTGGCTGACTGAGATGGCATCTCCGGGTACACGGCAGTGAAGTGAGAGATGAGTCCAGCCTACTCCTGGGAGTGAAAGCGCCACTGAAATAACTCCCCTTTCCCTCTGTTCCAAGTCAGGACCAATGTCACAGCTTCCTCTCAGTCTGTCCCTCTTTGTTGTAGTCTTCCCAGCACAAGCTAGCACATAGGGAGCTCAGAGGAAGAGCGAGCACAAGAGAGGAAGCAGAAGAGGAAATACGTACCAGAAAGTCAGGGGAAGACAAACTGACCTCCAAATATCATCCACCCCCCAATTAGTTTCTTCTCTCTTCTTTTTAACTATGAGTACTAACGGACGCCCAACATGAGGTAAACTTGGTTACCTTTTCATTAGTATTACCATACATGTATATATTATATCATTAAAATTCTTTCAACACTGTTAGAGAAGATTATGAGCATTTTAAATATGAGGAAAAATGAATCTCATCCCAGGTCACACAGCAGAGACATACTGGACTCTAGGCCTCCAGATTTCAAGCTCAGTGTGCTGTCCCTGTGCTACAGTGTACCGATCTATAATACAGCTCCTTTAATCGGAAGCATAAAGGACCAGTGAAGGCCGAGGTAAATTAACTAAGAGATGAGTTAGCACTTAGAAATCAGTAAATTTCCAGACAAGTACTTAGCAAAGACATCAGCCTCTTTTTTCAGAATATGGAAGCTGGAAAGTTTTATTCGAATATAAAACCAAGAGCAAACAATTTTGCTTAAAAAAACGCAGAACTACAACTGGCAATCTCCTTAGAGGGCCATTAACATTAACTATCGTACAGCCACTATTCAGCATACAGTGGCTAATTTTATAATCTAATCAAAATTCTGTGGGAAATTTTAGGAAAATACGATGGAATGTAAAAAAGGCTACTGCGAAGGACTGAACTATTATGATGACTAAGTCTATATTCCAACTACCTTCACTGAATCTGTGACCTTGGCTAAGTCACTAACCCATTCTCCTCGGTTTCTTCATGTAGAAACTATTACAATTATAAACATGCAATACCTAGTTTACAAGGAAATTGTGAGGAACAATGTGACTTGAAAAAGCTTTTAATTCCTCAGGATAAAATTCTTTTAAAAATAAAATATTTCAAAATAATAAGGAAAAGCAACCAATAGAATTTTAAGAAGCATTAGGATCACTCACAAGGAAAAGGAAAAACCTATTGTTATCAACATAGTTTGTATTTACTTATAAATTATATTACGACTTTCTTATAAAAAGGATTTGGATAAGCCAAACCTCATTTTGTTTAGGATACCTACTAAGATAATCAAATCTAAATCCCATTCTAACCCTATTTATCTAGGAAAGTAAAAGTGATGCTTTTCCTTAGAGAAAAATTTCACTGTTCCCAATATTCATGTTCAAGACATTTTTCTCAAAGAAAAAATATACCCAAAAAACTACAGAACAAAGCACTGCTTTAAAAACAGATTAGGGAATGCTTTATGTACAGATGTTTGGAGGCAGGTGGGACCACGTAGTCAAATAACTGCAAAACATTTTTAATCCCACCCCCTACGCCAAGCCATCAATCTAACAGTTAAAATAAGCCCCAGGCAGCAGATTTCCCATCTCATCACTTAAGGTCAGGGCCTGCTTCCTACCTCTTTTTTTTTTTTTTTAACCACTTGTCACAGTAGAACGGAAGGCAGGAAGGCAGCTCATGTAATTGGCCCATTTCCAGGCTGATAAGTTAAATGGAGAGAAAGCTGGCGGAATAGACTGCTCCCGCTCATGGCTCTCGTGAAGCTGCTCTCATATAAAAGCTATTTGAAAATCACATAGTCTAAAGCCAACCTGCATTCTGCCCTTGATATTTCCTTAGATATCTTTTTCTTCTAATTTTAGATACTCTGAAAGAAAGAAAACGTCACGTGAATACATTCTCACATCCAACTTTAGTTTACAGTGTTTCATTAGTCCCACTATTCGCACAGGGAGATGGATTTTAAAAGCTTTTAGATAAACTTTGGGGGCTGCTATCCTTCAAAACAAGGAAGACAAATGCAGAACAAACATCTGATTGTTGATGTGGACCTCTGGTTACGCTAAAACTCAGAGAACAAAGTGACCCTAACGGATTAAACTGAATTAAGAAAAAAGAAGGAAAAAAAGAGAATGCATAAAAGTTTGAAAAAATAGTATATCCTAGTCTTCTGCCTCCACTAAACAATTTAATAAAAAGCCACAAATAGGCTCCTGAGAAATCTCTGAGATGATCATTAGCTGCGCTGATTTTTCACAAGGCAATGAGATGGAGACAGATGGCAGAGCCTGAGCCTACTCGAAAACGTCCTTGGGTGCATGTGCCTCTGGTGGGTCCCAGATACTTCTGGGGCACAGCTGTTTACAGTCCTCTTATTTAACACTGGCAGACTCTATCAAGTAGAATGCTTTACACACCTTATGACAGCTACTGTAATAAAGTTGAGCCTGGTATGGGGAACACCAGAGAAAACATGGCTCTGTGGATTTTCCTCTGACATAAAAAGCACGTTAAAAGTATCTTACAGAACAAGGAGACTTGTGAAAGAATGTTCACAGCAGCTCTATTCAAAACAAGTGGCATGGACATCAACAGTGGAATGGACAAATACTGGTGTTCTCATACCTAGACTACTCCAGAGTTGTGCCGTCCAATATGGTCTCGACTAGCCACATGTGGCTACTGAGCACTCACCATGTGGCTATAGTGTGATTTGAGATGTGCTCTAAGTGTAAAATAGGTGCCAGATTTCAAAGACTTAATACAAGGGAAAAAAGTATAACATATCAATATTTTTGTTGAATTGATAGGTATGAATAGTGTGGTACTTATTAAGTGAACTGACATTTTGGATATATTGAGATAAATAAAACATTACTAAAACTAATTTTACTTGTCTTTGGGGGTTTTTTTTCTTTGCTTGAGGAAGATCAGCCCTGAACTAACATCTGTGCCACTCTTCCTCTACTTTGTACGTGGGTCGCCGCCACAGCATGGCTGACGAGCAGTGTAGGTCTGCACCTGGGATGCAAACCTGTAAACCCAGGCTGCCGAAGCGGAGCATGGCAAACTTAACCACTAGGCCATGGAGCTGGCTCCACTTGTTTCTTTTTAAATGACACTACTAGAATATTTTAAATTACATGTGTGGCTCACATTATATTTCTATTGCACAGTGCTACTCTAAGGCAATGAAACTGGTACATGAGACAGTATGGGTAAATCTTATAAACGTAATTTTGAGTGAAAGAAGTCAAATATATAAAGTTTAAAATCAGATAAAACTAAGCCAGCGTTTAACGATGTCAATAACAAAACACAAACCATCAAAGAAGTGATTACCATAAAAATCAGGCAGTGGTTACCATGGGGAAGAGAAAGGAGCCTGTGACTAGCAGGAGGCACATGGAACCGTCTCAAGTGCTGAGGGTGGTCTATTTCTTGGGCAGGATGTTGGTTCCCTTTGTTAACCTGCACATTCACATTCTTTTCTGCAGGTTCTCTCTCACAATTTTGAAAGTTTCTAAGAAATGATCTCAAACTGCTTTCCTTAAATGTTCGTATCTGCTATATCAATAATGACTTTGAGGAAAACCTAACAGAATAGGGCTGAGTGACTGACAGGTCCTGTATCTCAAATCAGTATAACTAAAGAAAGCAAAAAGGTCAGGTCCCTGAACTGCTTAGTCAAGACTGTTACATTCTTCAACATGCTTTTTTTTTTTTGAGGAAGATTAGCCCTGAGCTAACATCTGCTGCCAATCCTCCTCTTTTTGCTGAGGAAGCCTGGCCCTGAGCTAACATTGTGCCCATCTTCCTCTACTTTATATGTGGGATGCCTACCACAGCATGGCGTGCCAAGCAGTGCCATGTTTGTACCTGGGATCCGAACCGGCGAACCCCAGGCCCTGGAGAAGTGGAACGTGCACACTTAACTGCTGCACCACCAGGCTGGCCCCTCAACATGTTTATAAATATTTTAAAAATTATGTCTAACTGTTTTAAAAGTACATCAACCTATATTTAGCAATATTATTTATCTTATATTAATGTACTATATGAAATAGGTTGTGGGTGTTATTTCTGAAAAGTCGCCCATATATTCTTGTGAGTCAACATATTTGAATGCACAAAATAAAAAGTTGATAAATGTGTTTACAAATAAATGAGATAAGATCTTCAACGTATAAAAGACTTAAAAGAAACTCTTTTGGAGATTTCTTATACTCAATGACACTCATATCCTAAACTCTCTCTAAACAAGCTGTAATATTTTTCTAATAATTTATTTTCTTAATATGAGGCATCCTGTCAGAAACTTCCTGCCTTGGGAAAAAAAAATTTAAAAGAAAATGAACAAAAGTTCTGAGTATGCATTAAGTCAGTTTACTGATAACAGCTGACAAGGCTGAATTAAATGACTAAGTGTTCCATAACTACTATCTGGCATTTGATGAAATTTTACCAAATGTCAAAGTATAAGAGCCAAGCTATAACAAATGAGAGATTTTTCTGAGCATGAAAGGCTTGGTATCTAGTGGGATGCACAAATTACTTCAAAATGGATGTTTCAGGATGCAAACTAAACTTAAAAGTCTCTCTCAACTGCCTGAGAGCAATGCTGACGACCTAATTCACATTTAATTCACTTTTATGCAGCAGAATTGAATCTATAAACAAAAAAGAATCCAGAGAAGAAATCTACAGAATGAATTCTACTCACCATGAACTTGGTTGATTTCTGAATTCTGGGAAAGAATTTCATCTGCTAATTTTTGAGCAGTTGGCAAAACTTCTGTGTGGTGCACTGTGATCAAATACTGTACAAACTTTTGTAGTTGGTCTCTATTCATTTGAAAGAGAGTCTCGGAAATGGGAAGATGCAGTTTGACCTGATCTGGCTTGCGGATGCGGTATAAAGACAGTGCCACAACATGGGCACAATAAAATATGTCCTTGTTTCCACAGCTGCAGGTCACTGAGGTAATCTTGCAACGATCAAAGCTGATGGCCACGTTGCAAACAGTTTCTGGCTCCGATTGTATTGCAGGTTCTGTCACTGTGCCGCTCAAGTGGAAACCTACATGAAAGAGAGGGAGGAGAGAGTTGAGCTTCTGCATTCAGAAGCTATGAAGTATTCTCATTCTGTGAAATGTGGAATACTTGACAGCAGCAAGAAAAAGATATGACAGCTTTTACTTTCAAGTAAAAACATTCAGGCCACTCAAACCTCCCTCCCCCTCACACCTTAGAGGTACAAAATAAATGGTATTCAACAGACATGCTCAAGTATTTTACACAGCCGTATGAAAACACTTATTGCAGTATTTACCACCATCATACCTATAGGAAGTTGTCAGATCACAGCACTAATAAACCATCAATATTCTGAAACTGTGGTATACCTGACAAAAATCCCCTAGATCAGTGGTTTTCTTCTTCTTCTTTTTTAACTTTTTTAAGTAGAATAGGCCAGCTCAGCTTTCTTCTCAACAAACTCCCCCCTTCCTCCCACCTTTATTCCAGGCAGCCTCTAGCCTCCTCCAACCAACACTGCGACTCTGAGGGGAGCTCCTTTCACAAGCATTGATCAGAGAAATCTTTTTATTTAATAATCGTTTCTGTAGCATGCATAACATATGCCCCAGTGTAACAACGTCTCTGAGCAGTATCTGCTGGTAGAACGGCAAAGCCCACCAAATCTCATACACACCACAGTCAAGTAGCTCACATGGCTAGTTTCTTACCTATCATACAGAGCAAGGCTGTACAGAGGTAAGGTTTTAAACACGCTCACACACACGGGTGCACAAAATCACCAAGTGGCAAGGGGCCTTAGAGGCCTTGTAGCTTAAACCTAGAACCACACAGGGATCCTCCAAAACCTCCCTGAATAATGGCCATTTGGCTGCTACTTATAACGGTCCAGAGATGAGACACAAACCCCCACAGGCGACAATTCCTCCTTGGATAGCTCTAACTACAGTTTACAGCCAACCGAAAACTGCTTCCCACCGCCACCAGTCAGTCCTGGCCTGTTTGATCAGAGGTCAAATCCTAAACATGTGGGAAGGTTATCCTAAATATTTTTTGGCATACCCATTCAGTTCCACCTTCCCTCTCTGAAAGCCACATACAGAGACCAGAGATAAACTTTAAACCCTTTGGGAATCTCTAGGACATGGATTTACCTCAGGATTTTGAGTGTCTGACAGAAATTTGAATGCTACAAAATGAAGACTTGGGCTCTCTCTCAGCCTTCCACTATCTGTGCTACTTGAGTAAAATTCATCAAGCAGGCCACTATATCTTCGAGTCCCCCTTCATTCACAAAGAGAAGGATCTTTACCACATGGGAATTCTGGGAGGGGCTACACATGGAGCTACAGAGATGTGACATGAGAATGACAGCCAGATGATGCCTGGAGTTCACATGTGGGGCATCTGAACTCCATTTATTGTCTCCTTCAAGGGAGGAAAATCACGTCAGAGAGTTGGAAGACACACTATTCAACTTACAAGAAATCTTTCAGAGTAATATAATTTCATCTTATAATTCACATTCAGCAAGAATTTGTGGGAAGAGAAAAGTGTTGTAATAATTTTTACCAAATTAATCAATTTAAAAAGAGCATCCCCCAAAAACAAGTACTATTATTGTTTCACAGTGTGAGAATTGTAATACGATAACCTTTACATTTCTCCTACAGAGAGTACTGTTTCAGAATGCATAGTCCGGTCTCCTTTAGCTCTTTTGGTCAAGAAGTTTTTTGGAAAACCACAATTAAAGAAAATATTCATAGTAAATGTAATCATATTTAAAAAAATTGTTTATGTATTTTCCCATGAGGAAAAAGTCACATAAAAAGTAAACATCCAAAAAAATTTCAAAAATGAAGACTAATAAGGGCAGTCTTGCTTTATAATATAACCAGGATGCATTATAAACCCACAAAAATTAAAAATCTATGGGACAGGCACAGATTAAGACCAAAAAACCACAATGGATCATAAAAAAGAGTCCAGAAAGTTCTCAAATATATTCTGTACATTTAGCACAAGGGATCTTGGTTTTCCACTTGTCACATATATATGTGTACAAAGAAACCAGTTATCCCTATAGCAAAATAGTTATCACTAACTGACCATTTATAAAATCAATCTATCCCAGCTTAACACTATCACATCTCTCCTTGCCTGCCAAGTCAACGTCTTTGTCTCTCCACAAAAGGGATATCGGAGAGCTTCTCCAATCACAGGCAAAGCCAAGACAACTGAGGATCCAAAAACTAGAGGCTGCCCCATGGCCGAGTGGTGAAGTTTGCGCACTCCACTTCAGCGGCCCAGGGTTGGCCGGTTCAGATCCTGAGCGTGGACATACACACAGCTCATCTGGTCATCATGCTGCGGCAGCATCCCACATAGAAGAACGAGAATGACTTACAACTAGGATATACAACTATGTACTGGGGCTTTGGGGAGGGAAAAAAAAAAAAGAGGAAGATTGGCAACAGATGTTAGCTCAGGGTCAATCTTCCTCACCAAAAAAGCACACCTTAAAAAAACAAAAAAAGAGAGAAGGGGGGCTGGTCTGGTGGCGCAGCGGTTAAGTTTGCACATTCCACTTCGGGCCTGGGGTTCGCCAGTTTGGATCCCAGGTGCGGACATGGCACCGCTTGGTAAGCCGTGCTGTGGTAGGTGTCCCACATATAAAGTAGAGGAAGATGGGCATGGATGTTAGCACAGTGCCAGTCTTCCTCAGCAAAAAAAGAGGAGGAGTGGCAGTAGTTATTAGCTCAGGGCTAATCTTCCTCAAAAAAAAAAAGAGAGAGAGAGAGAAGGAAAGATCCAGGACTCATTGGGCTGGACCACTTATAAAAAAAGAGTTACACTAGTTAGTATTTAAGTAGTCTGTAAGGCGGTAACGTAACAGTTGCTTCAAAAGAGACTGACAACTATCAAAGAAGAAGGCCTTAGGAAAACTGCTGAAGCCCTCAAACAGGTCTACAAAAATGACTTTCTTCATTCATATGAGCAGGACAAGTCAGAAGGAATTAAGTATACTGAATCCTGAGAGCACACAATTATGCTGGGGGAAAATCCACATATTATCCAACTTCATTACATTGAACATTTACTATTCTCATAAAGTTTTTTAAAAAGCTAACTATATTGTGACCTTCAAAACAAGTTAATTCAAGAGATAGGTGAGGGCACAAATAAAGTATATATGTGTCATAAAGGAACACTTCATTAATATGCTACCATCAAAGATTAAGGCATTTCATGAATGTTCATTTTCCAAGTAATTCTGGATTATCTTTCAAGCACCCAAAATCCTTTAAAAGTTCCAACCATTTTTGTTGGAAATATTTCTAAGCCATGCTAATCAGCTCACCATTTAGGGTGCTCCCAAGTGAGCGGGGCAGCCCTCCCCATAACAGAGGACTGCAGCGGCCGTATTCTTGCCGTGGGCTCTGCTCCACTATCAGCTAGCACCATTACTCCGCTCCTAGACCGCTAGCCTTTCTCATAGAAAATTCTGTGCCCTTGGGTCAGCTGCACCTCCAATCTGACTAACCTTGTGGCAGCTATTTAATACTCGGAAACCTGTTTGGTTTCTCCCCCTTACTTTTAGGTTGAGATGGTCGGTGTCACTAGAGGTGAGAGGCTTTCCTTTAAACACAGGAGAATTACACACACACATGTGAGGGACGGCTGGCATATTAATTTTTGAGTCTATGAGATGCTGAGTCAGTATGGAGGAACTCCATCAAGCCTTACTTTAGCACTGTGTAGTCATCTATTTTGGCCTCTCCAATTTGAGAAACGTTTTTTGAAACTGCACCAACTCACTCTCTGTGGGTCCTAAAACATACCAGAGCACCCAGAGGAGAAGCGGGAAGAATATTCCTCCCTCAAAAATCCCTAGACGGCTCTAAAACATCTCTCCTCCACCCTCTCCTCCCCATCCCCAGCTGGTGTTCTCTCTTAGGTACCAGATGACTTGAAACGAAATAATGTTCCTGAAATGGATTTTGCCTTTTAAAGTTCTGACAAACCCTGATGACCAGCTGCTGTTTTAGGATTGCAAATGCAAAATTTCCTTCTAGGACAGTTAGCTGTTCTATATGACAGAACTAAGGACACAAAAAGAGGTAATCCTGCACTCTGTGGTACAACATGGGTAATTAACTGTTTTATTTTCACAGAACTAAAACTGAAGAAACTACATAAACCTTTCTTATAAATGTATTTGACTTCACAAAACAATCTGTCACAGATAAATTAATCCTGGCAGAGCAAACCCCACAGGGCAGTCAGATTGTGTTACCACGTCACCAAAGAGCCCAAGAAAACGTTAGTATCACATTCTCAATCTGCAGAAACTCAAGAAAGGCCGAAACCAAGGCACAGCGCAGTGCAGGCCTTGGACACAGAGACTTGGATTCGGATCAGGTCTGTCACTTAAATGCTGTGTGCTCTGGATGTGTTATGGAGCCTCTCTGAGTCTTGCTCCATTCGTGTGTAAAATGTGGCTGGAAATACCTCCTAGGACTGTTTTGGGGATTAGAATGAAATAACATATGTAAAGCACCTGGCACATAGTAAAAGTGCTCATTAAATTTTATTTCCCTTTCCTTCCCTTCCCAGCTGGAGAAACAAGGGAGGGGGACATTCCCTCACCCACAGCACTTCCTTTTCCTATGCTACTGAGCTCCTGGGGGGAGGGGACTCACTCGGGAGGGAGCTTGGAAACTCCGAGTGGCCACTGAGAGCGTCTGAGCTGAGGAGAGCACACTAGGAGGGTCAATGCTGTTTGACGACAAAACCAAAAAACTTCAGTCACTTACGCCTCTGGCTCAACCCAGCTCTCTCCCCATTTTCCTATTAAGTTCTGCCAACACACAAACAGCGAATATAGTGAAAGCGTGTTACTTTCAAACACAGAAAAACTAGAAAATATTAGAGGAGAGATTTTTTTGAGTAACTATATATCTTTCTAAAGTTTATAATGGGGTGATTCTCAAAGTCTGGTCCAGGGACATCCACAGAGATTTCCAAAAATGTAAAACAAGGCCACCCTTGTCGCTAAAATATTTTTTGTTTTGGGAACTACAATTATTTTTTTTATAAAGGTATGTTATTTATGTTAATAAATTTATTACTGTTATTTAATAAATATATTTTAATTCTTCCTCAGCTTTCATTTCAAAAACAATAAATACGGGGGCTGGCCCCGTGGCCGAGTGGTTAAGTTCGCGCGCTCCGCTGCGGGCGGCCCAGTGTTTCGTTGGTTCCAATCCTGGGCGCGGACATGGCACTGCTCATCAGACCACGCTGAGGCAGCGTCCCACATGCCACAACTAGAAGGACCCACAACGAAGAATACACAACTATGTACTGGGAGGCTTTGGGGAGAAAAAGGAAAAAAATTAAAAATCTTTAAAAAAAAACAATAAATATGAATAGGTATAATCCTCATATACAAAAGGGCTGTGGGGTCCTCAAGAATTAAGAGAACAGAAAGATGAAGAACCACTATTATAATGTGCTGCTAAGAAATGGAAGAAATAATTCCTCTTCTCCAAATCCTCTTTGAAATGCCGTTATCTGCACTTGGATCTTACAGGAGGCCAGCAGTTCATAAGAATCAGCAGAGAAACACTGAAGGGGTGAATTTCTCACACATGAACACATATTCAAATTAATTAAGGTTTCTAGAAAGTTAATATTTAGTTCTTCACTGATATTCTAAAATAAGCTTTCCTTGAAAGCTGATTTTCCATATCTAAGGTTAGATTTTAATTGCATTTTAAAAGAGACAAGGAGACTCAGAATATCAGACTGGAAAGACAACTGTTTTAAAAAGAATTTCTAAAGGTTGGCCATTTTGTGCATATATGTGTATGTGCTCAATTAACTGAAAAATGGTTACAACTCAAAGCATTAAAAAATTTCTAAGCTAAAATAAACTGGTAGACATGAAATTAATACACACTAAAAACTACTGCTTTCAGGGCACATTCTTTTCAGAAAAATATGCACCCTGTGCATGAGACGCTCAAGTAACATATTCTTTGTTGAAAAAGAACTTAACAGAAGCACTGGTGTAGTACTCACACAAATACATCTTTCACCCTTTTCCTAAATAAAAAGAACCCCCAGGGAAATTAAAGGCAGAAACCAAGGTAATGTAATGTTATGGCTGAAAGGGCGGCAAGGGTTCTGAGAGGTTTTTTGTATTTTTTTAAAGCCGAGGCTAAAAATGCAAAAGTGTTAACATTTAACACTCTCATGACAAAGTATTCATTGCTTAACTAAACCCACTGCATTGGCTAAATCTGTAGTAACTAATACCTGATTATGTGTCCCTGGTAAAAGAGATGGGTTAATCATTGCCTCCAAAAACCTAACTTTACCTTTCCTAGCTCTGAGAACTACTGCACACCGTCCAACTCGCCATGTTGCAATCTAACAAAAAGTTTTAATTCAAATCAAGCACAATTTCCAGATCAGCAGTACAGACACACTAAGGGCCCAAGATGGAGGCAATAAACTCAACTCCAAAACCAGCTTGTCTAAAATATGATATTCCTTCTTCAACTACATAATTTTCTCAAAGGGAAATCCTAAATTAAAAGAGACTGCATCCTGTGAGCTAGCTAATTAAATCCTCCAGCCCTAATTTCTAATACTCAGTTTAAACAGCTTATAGAAAGACATTAGGAGATTTTGCCAGCAATCACTAATGAAGCAGTCTCCGTCTCTGAGAAAAATTATTTTTTAAAGGAAAAGCTTTATTTTCAAGTCCACCTTAAAAACGCCTATTTGGAATAGAATCACTCCTACACTTCATTAATATTTGAGAGAAAGACAATGGCAAATTAATGCAAAGACCAGACTGTAAACCACAGCAGACCATATAAACAACATAAAAATTTACGGAGCATGCACTGGATGGGCCCAACCAAGAGTTCCCAGCGGCATTCTGTTCAGTATCGGTGTTGATTTCTCGTTAATGTAGATTCTTACTCCATTTCATACAAGGATCCCTATGATCAGAATAACTGTGTTGTATACCCATGGCATTAGACAGTTATTTAAAAGTATTTCTGAAAAAAAAGACCACCCACTAATTCAGCTACCTGCAGTGGGCACCTAGCATTTCTGGAGCATTAGTTTGAGGGGAGTCCGGGTTGCATTTTTTTACAAAATCACATCACTCCATGTCATCCCAAATTCTGAATTACAGGGTTCCCCCTACCACCACGATTACCATCAAGTAATTTTCCAGAATGTATTTCTGTACTGTAACATGTGTATCTGAGGGGAATAACTACTGCCCAGCCTCATATTCTGGGTGGGCAGCCAGAGGGGTGATAAACAAATTAGGCAGAATTTGAGTTCCTTGCACAGCTGTACAGACACAAAGTGCTTAGGAACTTAAATTATTTGCCGCATCTTTTAAATTCCACTTTTCTGATGCCAACCTTTTCGAATAAAGCGAAGCAGCTCCAGCCTTCTGCCCTTCTTAACGGCCAGACGAGCCGGGCTCCCAGGTTCTGCCTACAGAGCCCCCAGTGCTGCCCCTACAGTTCAGTGCTCCCTCCTCTTCCCCTCCCTCACTTGGCCTCTCACCTGGGTCCTCAACTTCTGAAGAGCAGATTAAGTTTATTAGAGCCCTTTGGTGCCCAAACACCAACTCTTAGCCCCTCTACACACCTTTGGCTTACCTCCCAGGGCCCAGTCTAAATGGCATAAGGGAGAGAAGATCCTTTTATACCTGTTTACTTCTTGTTGTTGCTTACAGCAAAACAGCCTTCAAAAATGCTTGTCTGCTGGGGCTGGCCCCGTGGCCGAGTGGTTAAGTTCGCGCGCTCCGCTGCAGGCGGCCCAGTGTTTCGTTGGTTCCAATCCTGGGCGCGGACATGGCACTGCTCATCAGACCACGCTGAGGCAGCGTCCCATGCCACAACTAGAAGGACCCACAACGAAGAATACACAACTATGTACCGGGGGGCTTTGGGGAGAAAAAGGAAAAAAATAAAATCTTTAAAAAAAAAAAATGCTTGTCTGCTTTAGGAAGGAAGGTGAAGGAGAAACTCTGGAGAATAATTCTGTCTACCAAGGCCAAGAGGTAAGGAGAAAAGTGTGCTCAGACCCGGGAGGGGAGAATGCAGGCCTCAGTAGTCAAATTCCTCCACCAACACCCTGGAGCTCTGGCCCGACCCCTCAACCCTAACAGGAGCCCCACATTTTGGCTCTAAGGGATTCCTAATGCCTTACCCATGCCCAGGCTCTCACACACTCACTTCTCACAACCATCCTGCAAAGTAGGCATCATAGTCCCCTTTTTCCAGGTGAAGATGCTGAGGTTCTCAGAGAAGGAGTGATAGGACACACTCAGTATGAAGTCAGCCTTTGAAGGACTGGTAGGAACATGGGTTTTCTAAAATCCAAATGATAAACTTGTACAAATAAAATCTTTCCACATCAACGCATAAATGATTAAAAGGATGAGGCAAATTACCAGATCCAGACACTTGAGTAAACACTGCTAAGTTCCAGGACCCCTGGAGGCAGGGCACAGTCTTTTATCTCATCACAGCTCTTGGGACGGGCCAGGTCCATCTAACTATGTCAAATGAAGGAACTCATGGGGCTGTTCCAAGCAAAGCCCACCCTGCGCTGTAGAAGTCACAAACAACTAAACGCTTTGGCCCCAAGCCCAGGATACTTTAAACTTAACTAAAGACTATTTCTAAGAGTGCACTCCTCTCTTATACTGTGAGTTAAGCTGGAAGCAGAGGTCTGTGCCATCCCCATCCCAGAGGACTGTCCTGGAGGAAACAGTCAAGAAGCATTTGTTAGATTAAAGAACGCACAAACCTCTTACACTCTTGGTATGTGGACTATATAGATCGGTGCTTCTCAAGCTGGAATGTACATGAGAATCACCCGGAGGACGTACTCCTAACACAGACTGCTGGCCCCACCCCACTGTCCCAGATGCTGCTGCCGCTGCTGCTGCTGGTCGAGGGACCACTGACCTAGAGGATTAGAATGACAGTCTAAACAAGGATTTCTAGTCAAAATATATTTAAGTAAACATAGTAAACAGAACAGTAAAGAATATATAACTTGTGATATAAAGAATGTATACAATTTCTAGCGTTTATGTAACCTAAATACTCCCTATTCCAGAAAGTCAGACATGATATATTAAACTGGTCTGAGCATTGAGAAAGAAAAATAAATGAAAAAAAATTAGAATAGCAAAAACGTATAACTATCCCAATCGTTAATACTTATAGCTATATCCTCCTATTTTAAGTAAAATGTTCATTAAAAATCTAAATTAAAATACAGAAATTTAAAAAATGATTAATCAGAGAGTACTTTTACAAAGAGACTGTTTTACAATGTCCCATGGGATTCCTCATAATTGAGGGTTCTTTGTGTATTCAAAACAATCCAATTAATGAAAAAAGATACTGGCAACTATTTCAGCAACACATCTTTTGCCTGAGGCAAAGTGTACTCTGTATACGACAAGATCAGTTTTCCTTCTAACTTCAACACATCTCAGTTATAGGACCTTAGACAAGTAGCTTAGCCTCAATTTTCTCATCTATAGAAAGGGATTATTAATAATACCTATCTTGTAGGACTGCTGTAAGGATTACAACTGACAATGTATGCAAACCCCCACAAGCATTCCTTTTATGGAATGCCTGCCATCATCACTACTGTAAGAGAAATGTCACATGCTCTTGGAAGCTTGGCATTTCCAACATGTGCACTAAAACCCTAGCCCATCAGCGTGAGTGCGCACGCTGTTGGAAATGCCAAGCTCCCAAAAGCAGGCTAGCATTCCTATTACAATAATGGACAAGGGTCCATTTGTTGTTGTTGCAGTAATCCTAATATAGTCATACCTCCAAATTAATGCAACTACCAGTTTTTTTAATTTGTTGCCATTTTATGTAGTACATTCTTAAAAAGTGATTTGATTCCAAACAGAAGAGAAAAGAATGGGACTTAAAAGACTTAATTTTGTCTCAAAATAACTTCTAGCCACGGTGACGGTAATTTTTCACTCTTACCTTTGAAGATCTCTCTACTAAAGGTAAAACACATTTTTTATCCTTAATGTTTGCCTTCCATGTCAAGGTATGTAAATTATTTTTACAGCTCAAGTCTGCTGGTCACTGAGCTGGAGACTAATTGGAAGTAGGATGCAACAGTAAGGAAACTCGCAGTTCTTGTTATGGAAGAAAAAGTGACCACAACTTTTCGTTTTCAGTAATTCATGGCCCGACAGGCAGAGTGAAGGCAGAGCTCCGGCCCTCTTCGCAGAATCCCAAAGCACACTAGCCCTGCCGGGGCTCTGAGGAGCGCTACCTCCCTGTCTGTGAGACCCAGCTGAGACAATCCGCTCTGCTCAGTGGACGTCTTCAAGAACAGTGAGTGAATGTATTTATACCTTGGCTAAGTGGTTCATTTTTTCCTTAAGTACGCAGGGATAAAAAAGAAACAAAGAGACAGTTCATCTGCTCAAATGGGTATGAAACTTACTAAGACATTCCCACCACATCCTGGAGCAGTGTGATTACAGATGATTTTTTATTTTCCTTGTTTTGGTTGGTTTGGGAGAAATGTTTTTTTCTAAAATTTCTACAATGAACATAAATTACTTATAAGAAAAAAAAGTGCTTTCACTAAAATTGAAAAAGTGCTCAAAGTCTTCCTGAGCAAAGAATGTACCACATAAATGGTGTCCAGTGCATGTTCTGGGAGCCTGGTAATAACCACACACCAAGTGCAAACACTGACAGCCAGCAATGTGGCTTTGCCCTACTGATTGGCCCAGCCTACTATGGCAACAGGACACTCCCAGGCTCTCCTTAACCCATGGATGTTCAGCCGTCCTTACGGCTCAGCCGCATTCCAGAGGAGAAGATGGGTTACAGCACAAGGTAAGACAGACAGAGTGAGACTGGGCTCCTGCTTCTAATTTCAGCCATTATCTAAATGTTAGCTCCATGGGCAAGTTGCTTAATATTTTCTTGTTCTCTCTTCCTTTCTCATGTATTAAATAAGGGAAATAGACTATATTACATGATTTCTAAAAAATTATGGAGGTAGGCAGCAGTAACGGAGAGCTACCCACGACAAGATGAAAGATGGTGATTGCCACACTCACTCACACAAGATCTCTGACCTGCCGTGGCTGCTACAGAGGTGAAGCAATGGTCATCTCAAATGACTTGGAAGCTATGACTCAGGGAAGAGGAGAGAGAAAGGATAAATGCTGCTACAGCTCAGTCACATCTATGTCACAGGCACGTGGGGAAAATTTTTTAAAGATTTGAAGTTCAATATAAAAGCAAGTAAACATTTAATTTTTACCTAATTGTTAACCACCTGCCTATAACTGAGATCTTAAGGCATATCTTTTTTGTGTGTTCTATATCTAAAATATACACCTAATCTAAACAAAATCTCAGATTGAATAAATATAGATGAAGTTTATCTATGCAAACTTTGTAAAATAAAGAATAATATAGAAACAGAAAAGAAAGCCCACTGAAAATGAAATGAAACAAATGGATCACCTCATCTGCCTTCACTTATCTTCTTTCCCTTACTACCCATTAAATACTATGAACATGAGTGGCTACACCACTCAGCAACCACTTCCCTAATCCCCTAACATGGTAGTAGGCAATGTACAAGTCTCCAGGGAAGCTTCCAAGAATATTACAAGGGTTCCAGTTCTGAGAAGTCACTGGATTATAGGGCAGTTGATAGCTAAGAAGTCAGATCAGAGTTGGATTCAGAAATAATTAAGATGAGAAACAGTACAGACTCCCATTTCCCAAACTGTGTTCTATGTATGTTAACAGGTATTCATCAAAGGGGGGAGAGGTGTCTAAAGTCATATAAGTTTGGATTAAGTTACATAAAGCAGTACCCTTTTGGAGATTCAGAAAACACAGCAGAATGGTAACAGCTCTAAGAACTCATAGAATAAAGGGACTCCTGTTGAACTCTATTTGCTAGAAGTTGGAAGAAGAATGGTAGTAAAAGATCTAGAACAGCTATAGGAAATGAAAAAGCAAACAGTTCAAGATGAGTAGTAGGGCTGCTAAACAGAACTAAAGGCTCCACTGAGAGCTCAGAAATCACAGATCAGCATGAGCCAACTGACAGGCTTTTGCGACTTTTCTCCAGGAACTTAAGGCCACGTGGCCATGTGTGGCTTAAAGGCTGGGGAGCCTCATCATTAATATCCCCTTGCTACTCTTACAGAATAAGTTATTTACCGGGAAAAGAAAGCCTGTTGTTGAAAGTCAACCTTCTTATAATGTAATACAACGGAAAACACGCCAACGTTGTTATTTGCACAATTATTGTTAAAAGTTCATCTGGAGTTCCTTCAACTAGAAATACCTATTAGTATTTGATTAACCAAAATACCACAGACTCTTTACTCATAATGGTCAAGAAAAGTGTTTACAATATTGTACCCCCAAATCCTCAAAACATGAGTGGCAAAGCTCAAATATCTCTTTAAGAGAGGACCCGAGACAGTCTAACATGCAGATACTGCGTTAGAGTTTATTCCATCATACAAAGAAACAGTAACGTGGTTGTCCCTTGAAGGAAGGACTGTTAAGATCCTGGTGGTACTTAGAAGTACCTAAAACAGTGCCTGGCGTATGACACTTGCTCAAATTTGTTGAGTGAGCAAGTAAATGAAAGAATGAAAAAGTAAAATGTTTATCTAGTAGAGAGGTTAAACAAAATCTGAACACTCTACCAAAGCGCTCTAGTGTGAGAAGCTGCGAGATAACAAAGTCTGAGAACAAACGATCCATGTGCCTCACCCAGGAAGCACACACGAAGGAACAGTCAGTGAGAACTAAACTCAATGTAGCTAGGAACCCTGTTTAAGCGCGACACTTCCGAATCTCACATTAGTAACACTAATAATAAATATACTCTATTTTAAATAACAATTGGATTTTATTTATTTATTCTGAAAGCATAGTGTTTACAATGTAAATGAACAGATATATTCATCCCATTTTAGCCTAGGAGAACATTTCTGTTGAATGTGGTGATGGTAACATTATAGAAAGAATTAGAAAACACAGGTATTGGCCCAGGTTCTAACCACAGTTTTTCTTGCAATATCAAATAAGTGTTAAATAAAGCTGTTTATGAATAGTGATGATCTGATGTTACCAAACTTTAGGATTTAAAAAAAATCTTTTAAGAACTTAAAACACATGAGAACTCCTGTGCCAAATTTTTGACTACTGTTCATTTTTTTTTTTTCAAGATTGGTACCTGAGCTAACATCTGTTGCCAATCTTCTTTTTTTCTTCTTCTTCTTCTCCTCCCCAAAGCCCCCCAGTACATAGTAGTATATTCTAGTTGTGCCTGCCTCTGGTTGTGCTATGTGGGACGCCACCTCAGCATATCTTGACCAGCGGTGCCTTGTCTGCGCCCAGGATCCGAACCAGCGAAACCCTGGGCTGGTGAAGCAGAGCGTGCGAACTTAACCACTTGGTCATGGGGCCGGCCCCACTACTGTTCATTTTAAACACGAAATGTAAACCCAAATGGCTTCAAATCTGAAAGAGGGCTAACTAAGGAGCCATTATGTACATAGTCGCTTAAAGTGTGTTTCTGAATCAAAAATAACGTGTCTGAGGATTGTCGATATAACGGAATGAGAACTGACCTGGGAAGGAGACTTGAGTTTTAGGCCCAGCTCTGCTATTAGTTAGCTGTGTGACCTTGAGTCCTTGGCCTCATTTTCATGTCTGCAAAGGAGGTTAAAGGACTAGATCAGTGGTCCCTTACCTTCCCTTTTTTTTTTGGAAGGGGAGTGTCACGATCCCTTGAGAACCTGAAAAAGGGCAATAGACGCTGCCCCCAAATATGCACAAAATTATGCAGGGTACTTCAGAGTTCGGGATCTGTAATCTGTAACCCATTCATTTATTAGGTTAAGGGCATCCGTGTAGATGTCCCTACACACCCTCCAACTCTAAACTTTTTAGATTCCAAACAAATCAAAAGCAACCAAAATATATATACTCACATCCAAAATACAGGATGAAAAACTAGACTTTTGCCTCAAATAATTGTTTTCTTTGGTTTATAATGGACTTTCAAGGATTTTTTAGAACAATTTAATTATATTTAAAATGTATATTCAGTTTATTTCTAAGACGTTTAGAGGCAACTGCAATACCTATCCAAAGATCCACATGTTTGGAGGCCACCATACTTATCTAAGCTCGAGACTATATTATCCATGCTTGGGGACCTATTTAAATAGAGCCCACATAATACTGGGTGTCAAATGATGAAACAAGAATAATCCAAGAAGAGGTTTTCAATGGGAATTAAAGGGGAAAAATGATGATAAATAACTGTGCCATGTATATGATCTAATGACTGATTACTATTCTATTTCATCATAAAACTAAAATAATATACATATTAAATGCAGATAAAAACACAGAACTTCAACAACATGAGGGACCAGTCAAAATATATGTGGTCTACTTCTTTAATCAATCAGAATTGTTATGTTTATAAAAGCTACTTTAATTGCTGAAAATATAAATATATTATATATACGGTCAAGGAAAAGCCCAAGTTTAAAACAAAAAGACCTGAGAAATGAACTATGCGACTGGTTTTCAGGATCTGGAACTTTGAGGAAAAGGCAAGTGGCCATACATTAATAAATCAAGCACATTAACTTAGCAAATGTTTCATCATAGTTCAAACTAATTTCTCTGGCAGAGTACAAACCCTGCTGCTGGAAGTTGAAATGAATTTGCCTCTTCTTGCTTACTTAGAAAGCTAGTCAGAAATTGGAAAAGATTTCAGCCCCAACAGAAATTTATTTCCCTGCTTTAGAAAATGCATAAATGTTAGGATTGTAAAGGAGGGGAGAGAGAAGAGAAGCAAACACATGATAAATGACAGCTACAGCAGTATCTTTTACTGGTCTAACTGGTCCTTCTCTTTCATTTCTCTCCCTCTCCTAACATTTGTTCCTTCACATTCTTCCCACACTTTCAACCTTTGCGAAACACATTTGTACCTTGCCTCATTCCTTATCCTTCACCCCACTCTCAAAGTTACCTTTAGATACATGTGCACAACAGGAGGAAATTCATTTGAAAAGGCTAAGAGCATCTTTTCTGTGGCAGCTATATTTCCCAGCAACTCCAAACTCCACCTGGACCATTTAGAAACTAACTGGGGACCATCTGCAGTTACTCTGAGCCAAGAATAAAGCTTTTTTCTTTAGGGGCAGCTCTATAGATCTACTAGGAGCACCAGTCTAAGTTTACAAATTCTTTTTTTTAAATATCAAAATTCAGAATTTTGTTAAACAAGAAGTGAAAAATTTAGGAAGGCCACAAAATTATTAGCCTTAAAATATTTTCTAAAAAACTAAGGACTCTCACTTTACTCATTCTCTTCAATGATTAGTCCTCAAATTTTTTTCCTAAATAAATATATGAAAATTATATTTATATATTCTTTTTGAGAAGGCCTCTAATACAGTAAATCTTTCTGTGAAACTGAATTCTCATCTAACAGTCATACTGATGATATAATTTTTAAGAAAGAAAATCAGGAATGAAAGGTTGATACCTTAAGGGAAGAATAAGGTAGCATCATCAGATCAAATGAGGAGCTGATTGTCATGATCATGACCTTACTAAAGGAGTAGTACTGTAGGCTCAAAAACTTTGACTCAGTAATTCTTAAGAACGAAAGGTTCAGCCTGAAAAACTGAGGGAAGGTTTATTCCCGAAACCAGCATGTTCATTTTACCAGGTTAATGAAAATCTTTCAAAAGCATAGCAAATGCTTCCCTAACTTCCTAAACAGTATCAAAAAATCTAATTTCTCTCGTTCTTCTAAAATGCTGGTTTACATCTTCTAGGCGTTTGGAAACTAGATAACCACCACTGTCAGAGTTGTGTATAAACAGAGTAAATGAGGGCTGCGTCCAGCCCTGAGGTTTTCTTCTGCAAGCGAGGTGCTTAAGCTGCAGTCTGAGGATACTGGTGGATTCAGCTTGGCAGCTTTAGGGGCCCTTCTTTGGTCCTTGCTTCATTGTTCTCAATTATACAGAAAACAACAGAGAAAACGAATAAATTACTTTTTCAAGTTTTCTACCAAAAAAAGCACCATCAACTCGAAAAGGTAAATTCTAAAATTATTTCTCATTACTAGAAATAAGTGACATGCCTGATTCCTTTAATCCCTGGTGCCCATATAAAGGAGAAAGAGTTAACTTTTTACCTGTCACCATATGAATCTCACTTTTCTTTCAGACAGAAAAAAAAAGTGACTTTTAAGATAAACATATGAGTCTAACATAAGAAGTCTCTAGGGGCCGGCCCCGTGGCCCAGTGGTTGGGTTCGCATGCTCCGCTTCGGTGGCCCAGGGTTTTGCCGTTTCGAATCCTGGGTGTGGACATGGCACCACTTGTCAGGCCATGCTGAGGCAGCATCCCACATGCCACAACTGGAGGGACCCACAACTAAAAATACACAGCTATGTACCAGGGGGCTTTGGGGAGAAAAGGAAAAATAAAATCTTTAAAAAAAAAAACCATAAGAAGTCTCTAAATTTTTTTCAAGACAAACAGCTATTTAACAAAACAAGGCATGCCCAGATCTTGGTTTCTAAACACCATTCTCCAAAAAAGGGAACCAAGGCTTCTTGGAAAAATGGCTGTTTCTAGGGCTGGGACAAATAAAATACTGGTAGTGCCAGACAGGAAATGCTTTAAAAAAAAAAAATTGAGGGAACTGTCCCTTTCTGAAAGAGTCTCATTGGCCTAGCAGCAACTATTTGAACAACAAAACAAACAACACTAGTATTGGATTATAACTCAAAGAATAAAATAAATATGAGTCCATATGGATATAAATTACTGAATAAATCAACAGGGAGAAGGGGCACATCTTCCTTACAGAAGAATTCCAATTAATAAATGTAGAAGCAATGAGGGAAATAAAAATCATTCTTAGAACACCACAGTAATATTTGCTACAGGCAAGATATACTGAAAAGTGATAAAATCAGTGGGTGAAGCTTTAAAGAGAAACAGAGTATCTGCATAGCCTGGAAGCATCTCCTCTCCAGATGCATAACTATGGAGGTTTTAGCATATATCCAGGAGTCCTTTGAAACTCCTCCCTCTAGTAGGTGGAGCTTAATTCTTCTCCTTGGGTGTGGGCTGGACTTTAGTGACTCTCTTCTTGTAAAGCAAAAAAGCTTTATAGTGGAGAAATCTGTCAGATGCCACCTTAAGCAAGGGATAAAGGTTAGCCTAACCAATAAGAAGTCATGTTGATTATCGTGTACCATCCCCGAAATGATGCAATGAGAAGTGCACAACATTATTACTTCTGTGGTCTTCTTGCAAAAAATGTACAACCTCAATCTAATCATGGGATAAGCATCAGACAACTCAAATTGAGGGACATTCTAGAAATATACCTGACCCATCTAAAGTGTCAAGGTCATGAAAGACAAGGAAAGACCAATAAACTGTCACAGATGAGGGGAGACTAAGGAAACATGATGACTAAACGCAATATGACATCCTGGACTGAATCCTCAGAGAGGAAAAGGACATTAGTTGAAACACAGGGGAATCTGAATAAAGCCTATAGTTTATAGTTGTACCAATATTAACTTCTTAGTTTAGATAAAAGTACCATGGTTATGAACGATTTTAACAGTAGGGGAGGCTGGGTAAAGGACATATGGGAACTCTGTACTATCTTTGCAACTTTTCTGTAAATCTGAAATTATTTCAAAATAAAAAGTTTAAAAAAAACAAACCTGATATAGTTACTTAGATACTTACCATGGTTACTTAGACCATAGCAAAGAGGGCACAAACATCTAAGCCACAAAGATGCTTTGGGCCACTCTAAAGTAGATTTCCAATGTTTCCATTTAAAGATTAAGGGTACTTTTCATGCCAAGAGAACAGCCAGGAGGACCCTAGAGAAATACGTGCACATATGCACCAGGAGATACATGAAAAAATGTTTAAAGCAGCTTTGTAACAGACAACTGGCAACTCAAACACCCATCAGCAGCACTGAATACACTGTGACATACTCATATGGTAGAATACCATATAGCTGTGAAAATGAATGAATTACAATCACACGTAGGGTTTTTCCCTGTTTTTAAATTGAGGTATAATTGACACATAACATTATATTAGTTTCATGGGTACAAAATGATGATTTGATCTTTGTATACATTGCAAAATGGTCACCACAATAAGTCTAGTGAACATCAATACATAGTTACAAAAGATTTTTTTCTTGTGTTGAGAACTCTTAAGATTCACTCTTCTAGCAACTCTCAAATATGCAATACAGTATTATTAACCACACTCACCATGCTGTACAGCTCCATGACTCACTCATTTTATAACTGTAAGTTTGTACCTCTTGACGCGTTTCACCTATTTCACCCATTTCCCACCCCTCACCTCTGGCACCACCAATCTGTTCTATTTGTGAGCTTGATTTTTTGTTTTTGCTTTAAATTCCATATATAACTGAGATCATATGGTATTTGTCTTTCTCTAACTTATTTCACTTAGCATAATGCTCTCAAGTTCAAACCATGTGTCACAAATGGCCAGGCTTCCTTCTTTCTTATGGCTGAATAATATCCCGTTGTATAAATATACCGCATCTTCTTTATCCATTCATCCATCCCATCGATGGACATTTAGATTGTTTCTTATCTTGAGTATTGTAAATAATGCTGTAATGAACATGGGGGTGCATATATCTTTTCAAGTTAAGTTTTTTTGTTTTCTTTGGCTATATATCCAGAAGTGAAATTGCTGGGTCATAGGGTAGTTCTATTTTTAATTTTTTGAGGAACCTCCATACAGTTTTCCATAGTGGCTGCACCAATTTACAATTCCACCAACAGTGCACAGGGTTCCCTTCTCTCCGCATCTTTGCAAACATTTGTTGTTTCCTGTTTTCTTGATAACAGCCATTCTAACAGATGTGAGGTGCTATCTCACTGTGGTTTTGATTTGCATCTCCCTGATGATTAGTGATATTGATCATCTTTTCGTGTTGGTCATCTGTATGTCTTCTTTGGAAAAATGTCTATTCGGATCCTCTGCCCATTTTTAGTCAGATTGGGGTTTTTTTTGTTTTGTTTTGTTTTGTTTGCTATTGAGTTGTATAAGTTCTTTATATCTTTTGGAGATTAACCCCTTATCAGATATATGATTTGCAAATATTTTCTCTCATTCAGTAAGCTGTCTTTTCATTTTGTTGATGGTTTCCTTTGCCATGCAGAAGCTTCTTAGTTTGATGTAGTCTCACTTGTTTATTTTTTTGCCTTTGCTGTCTTTGCTTTTGGAGTCAGATCCAAAACATCATCACCAAGACTAACGTCAAGGAGGCTACGTTTGCTTCTAGGCGTTTTCATGCTTTGAGGTCTTACACTGGAGTCTTCAATTGATTTTAAGTTAATTTTTGTATATGATGTAAGACAGGGGTCGAGTTTCATTCTTTTGCAAGTGGCTGTCCAGTTTTCCCAACACCATTTATTGAAGAGACTGTCCTTTCCTCGTTGTACATTCTTGGCTCCTCTGTTGTAAATTAATTGACCATACGTGCATGGGTTTATTTCTGGGATCTCTAGTCTTTTCCATTTATCTGTGTGTCTGTTTTTATGCCAATGCCATACTGTTTTGATTACTATAGCTTTGTAATATAGTTTGAAATCAGAAAGCATGATACCTCCAGCTTTGTTCTTCTTTCACAAGATTGCTTTGGCTATTTGGGGTATTTTGTGGTTCCATATAAATATTAGAATTGTTCTATTTCTGTGAAAAATGAAATCACATCTGTTTTTATGAAAAATATAATACTTTAAAGGGGAAAAACTGAAAAAAAGCAAGTTATAGTATACAAAGGAGTAGGCAGAATGCTGAATAAAAAATGGCAAGTAAATTAATGCAAAAGCCATGGTGCTGGTAACTTGTGCAGGGAGTGCGAAGTAGGATGTGAAGGAAAGGTATGGGTACATAAAGGGCTCCAAAGCTACCAGTAATGTTACATGTTAGGGTGAAGAGTGCGCATGCCAGTGCTCCTTGTCTTGTTTCGCTTTATAACTCACACGCATATTATACATGTTTTTAATATCTGGTATATATTTATTTTTAATTATGAAAGGAATGAGGAGAAAGTTCACCTTTTAACAGATACCACATCCTGCCAACTAAACATAGTTCATTAGGTGCTTCCACTTTTTCATATCTATAAAATCCCAAACTTGGAAAGTTACATTTATCTTTTTTGACTCTAGAAAACACCCATTTCTAAAAACGATTGCAGAAAATACGTCACCCATTCAGGCCCTACAACATAAAGCAAGTTCAGTTAATGGAGTCCGATGTTACACTGGGAGATCTACCTTCTTCCATTTCAAAGGAAAGAACTTTGCCCATAACTCCATTGCCATCCTGGGATAAAGTATTGTTCCTCGACAAAAAAACAAGAAGCTTGTGTATGCTTAGAAACATAACAAAGAGAAACCCACTTGTGCCGTCATCACACAATTCTGAATACTACTCTTGTTATCCTTATGCCCAGACCAAAGTTAACTCCGTACTCTGATCAAAATTCTTCATATTTTGAAGTATTCTATGCATCTCATTTCTCAAAAGCTACAGGTTATTCATAAAACACCCTCAAAATAAATTTAGGATTAAATATTAGGATTGTTTTTTAAAAAGATTTTCAGAATAACTGTAACATGTTAGTTATCACACTTGGGTATAAAATACAGTTTAAAAAAGTCAAGGTAAAGGTATTTGCTGTACCTTTTTAATTATCTCTATGATTGATAAATAATAAAAAGAGTACATTTGTTCTAAATATGAAACACTAAGTGGCCCTAGGCTCAATACTCACACCTAAATATAGTATTCCCAAGAGAGAGGATTGACCAAAATCCATCATTAAGACAAGACTGAGCTACAAGATATCAAAAGTATGCTTATAAAGTGCTAACTTCGGTCAGCATTAAACTTTTTTTATTTTTGAGGAAAATTAGCCCTGAGCTAACTGCTGCCAATCCTCCTCCTCTTTTTTCCTGAGGAAGACTAGCCCTGAGCGAACATCTGTGCCCATCTTCCTCTACTTTATATGCGGGACGCCTACCACAGCATGGCGTGCCAAGCGGTGCCATGTCCACACCTGAGATCCAAACCAGCGAACCCCAGGGCCGCAAAAGCAGAATATGTGCACTTAACCACTGCACCACCGGACCGGCCCCAAACTTTTTTTTTTAACGTAACAACACTAACAACTGAATACTATATCCTTACTCAGTGAGAAATACTTGATTCCACATGAAAATAATAATTTACTTAATGGTACTTTCCAGTCAAGTTCTGATTTCAAAGGAAAATAAATCCCCAAACACCCACAGGGTACAAAAGTAACCAAGGTAAAGCTTAAAAACCACGCTGCTTTTTATGGGGATGTTTATAGCATTGTGAAATTTTTAATTCAAAAAACTATAAAATTGAAAAATTAAAGTAATTGGAGAAATCAAAAGGAAATAACTTACAGAAGATTTTATTAATTCCTGTATGTCTCTTGAAATATAAGTAACAAACTTTAAATAATGTATTTAATAGGGTTATAATTTAAAGCACAATTTGGATTTTTAAAAAGTAACAAATAATCTAGTTAGTCTGCCAATCTAAATTACTCTGACATTTGCACCCTGACTTCCTGAATCCAACTAAAACATTCCTGCCATGATGCCAGCTCCCGAGTCAGGCATTCTGCAAGGACTAAGGAAGCTCAAGTTCCTCCAGCTGAACAGGAGCCAGGATGCGAACCACTGCTTCTTCTGTGCAGTTGGAAGCAGTGAACACTCAGGAGAAATCACTCCTAAATCAAAGCAGTCTCTATTGATCACAATGACAACAACCACACTAGCCAGACGGCCAGTCTTCAGGAGTCAGGACATACTTTTAAGGTAACAGGAGCTTCAAACTATAGTCCCTGGAAACAGACTTCTTGGAACCACATTATCCTTAAATAAATAAACCTCAATTGAATGAAGTAAAATTACAGATAGCCCTAAGAAATACACTTGACTACTTAGGTATTCCCAAAATGACCAAGGGCAAGTGTTCCTGGGGTTCCTCCTCCCTGCCAGCATTTATTTCTCCCTGGAAGGCAGGCTTGTCCCTGCCCTGAGCTTCACCTTCATGAATCATTTGGCTTAGCTCATAGAGGAAGGGGAGTATTTGCTTTGTATACTATGTACTACTTTGGAGTCCCATAAATATTTAGTAACAATAATAATAACCAACTGATTATGCAGGTCAAGCATTCATAGTTCAGAGAAGTGTAACCATTAGAGAACCAGGAAGTGATAAAAATCTCCAACAGTGGCCTGTAACTGTCAGAGAGCTTTATTAACCCACTTCAGGGAAAACGTGTTAAGGTGGAAATTCAGTAGACTGCACGCTTTTTAGCAGCCCTTATTTGGTATATCAATTATTTATTTTTTTAATAAATCATACAATGAGAAATCATTTAAAGCCAGAGTACATGATGCATTCCATTTTGGTCCCCATCCCCTTTCCCCTTCCCAACAGAAGGCAAGGCTGATGGGTCAAAATCAAACCACGTACAGCCATCCATTTTCGCTGCCTTCAGTGACACCCATTTCATATGTGCAGCAGAGAAGAATTTGAACAAACTGCCATTCCTCCTCCCACCTTTTCCTCCTACATCAGATTGTTGGAGGGAAAAGTGAGTGGAAAAATAATCCAAGATAAGGGGCAGAAAGATAGGAGGGAGAGAAAGGAGGGGCTGAGGATGTCAGAAGACAGGAGGCTTCTGGGTTGCTACTAGGTTCAGAGTTTCTAAGAAGCAATAAGGGTGCATCAATTTGGAACACAACGTTTCTAAAAGGAAGTTGTTCTTTCATCCCATTGAAGTATTTAGCAGAATCAGTTCAACTGTTGAGCATCTCAGCCCATCTCTGTGTGCCTTTCTGGTTAAGCTGTCAGTGAGGTGACTGACTATTCATACTTCCAGTCAATGTTCCTTCTTAGTTACCGCCTGAAACACACCTGGAGACCAATCAGGGGACAGGTGTTTCACTCAGACTGCCCTCCCATCTGCTTCCCACCTGTTCCTGTCCTAAAATATCCACTCTTAGAAGCAGAGAAAGAGAATGAAAGGAAGGGAGTGGGTCCCCCACAAAGCCTTATACAGTCAAGCATCCCCGTGCATCCCAGCGATGCTGAGAACGTGACTCCTGGAACTACGACAAAATCCCAGCACAAAGGACTACTACAAATCAAACTACTAAACACCTTCTGACGCACAGACTGGCGTAATGTAACGAGAGGAGAGTTGTGAGATAGTATATATGGCCTTATTCAAATCTGAGATACTAAAAACAATCAAATACAAAAGAACTATAATTGGAAATTCAAGAAAGTAAATTTAAAAATAATTACTTAAAAAGTTGAATAATCCTAATAATGTTTTATTACACACCTTTCAGTACTATTAAACATTGAAGAAAAGTCAGTGTGTGACCTGTTTAAGCTAAACGTTGTCAAATAAATACAGTTTTCTCCTATAAAATTCAGCTTAGGTGAGCCAGAATGAGAAACCAATGTGACTGAAAACAAATAGTGGGCATATCCTACAAGTGTAAGTGCTATTAGCTAAACTACTGCTCTACTGTAGTATTATGATGAACCTAGGACTATACAAAATGCTTACCAGGAATCAACATTCTTAGATGTAAATGCCAAAAAGAAATCTTACAGGATGACCATAAGGATTCAAAGGGGGAAAGAAGATGCAAAAGTTATAAGGACTGCCAGGGTGACACTGCTATCATTTTATGAAGTTTCCCAGCATATTCCTTTTATAGGTGGCATTTCAAGTGGATGTCAAAATATCCTATATACGTCTATTACTCTCTATTCCTATTGGCACTGTGATTTTCTCAGACACGTCTAATCTCTAGTCAAGGCCAGTCTCACTCAACTTCCACTCCCATCTGTGGCCTTATCCTTTCTCTTCACTCCTAAAATATGCTTACTTTTGACTTCCACATGACAAATAAATCTTCTCACCATACCCTCATACACTTTTTGGTTCAATGTTTTTGTTTTACTGTCTCTGAGAACACCAGATCAGGGCGAGCATGTCTCTCTAAGGTTGCAAATTCCTTGAACAATTTCTTTCAGAAGGCCTGCCAACACCTCTATCATCTCTCCTCCCCCAAATCGAACATGTTTATGTTCACATACACAGTATCTCATTTACTAAAGAATCATGGATTTAGTAAAATAAACATTAAGTTCTCTAACCACTTTAATAAAGTAATACTGCCATTCAACCAACTAGCTATGGAGGAGAGAATGAAATAGTGAATGAGAAGGAAACTCCTTTAACAGGCCTATGTTCATTTGTATAGAACGCTGATACTTTCCAAAGTGATTTCTATGATGTCATTCGATCCACATATCCACATATATAAAGAAGCAAAGACACTGGCAACAATTAAGAGGCAAACACTGTTAGGAGCTTTTAAAGTTTTACAACTCAACAAAATACATCTTATTCTCCAGATAGGGAAAAGGAAACGTGGAGCGCTACGATGTTAACGCGCTAAGTGGCAGTTCATCTGACTCTACTATACCGCGTTGCCTCCAATTGAACTTAATCAGATACATTTTCTAAATCACAAGTGCAGTAAATATGAGAAGACTGATCTGTGACACACTCAAACCCTGGTCATACAGAAACCATGAACATTAACCACATGAAAAGCCCAGGCCTGGGCAGTCAGAGACCCTGCTCCTTACACATCCCCATCTCCTCATCCAGCCCCAGACGACAGATGGGCTATGTGGCCTTGGACAAGTCATTTAACCAATTAGGCCTTAGTTTCCTACATATAAAAAGTGGGAGGTAGACTAGATAATTTTTAAGGTTACGTCCACCACTATTTTATTTCTCTCTGATAGTAACATTCAACTGTATAATTTTTCTTTTTTTTTTTTTTTAACAAATGTGTGAAACATGTCGGGGGAGGGATGAAAATCACTACCCTCTAGAGCAGGAACTAAGTTTATGAAGTTTTCCTTCTACGCTCCTGAACACAGGTGATTTACATTTAAGCATTTAATAAGTATCTCTGAACAAGGAGAGGTGAAGTGACTGGAGTCCACCCACCAAGTTCTCTTTACATCTAGTAGGGGTCCAAGGTGAGTCTGCCCAATTACCAAACTCTGGCTCACAGAAAAAAGGTTATGAGAATGTGTACTTTAGTGATAAACAAAACAGGAAAGGCTAACAATTTCAAACTTGGAATCACTTCCTAAACTGCCATGAAATTTTCACTTTTACACATAATCTCATGTAGAATATCCATAATCTAGATTAACAAGATAAACCCACTAGCTCATGCAATTTCACTTGCTAAACACCTGGATGACCTATTTCAAATCCATTCATCTCCACAGGGAAAGACTTCTACTACCTAGAACCTCACTCCCCACCACACACACAAAAGCATTTGTTCTCTCTTTTGTGCACCAAAGTACTTCTGCAGATTGTCATGACAGCCCCTTATCACACAACACTATGGGGAATTGTTCATATGCCTGTCCGTCCCAGTGGACTGCAAGCTGTTTTATTCATCTTTGTGTCCTCAGTACCTACCAGGACCAGGCACATCGCTGGCATGCATCAAATGTTCACTGAATTGAACTGAACAGAACAGAAAATCTCCCATTCACTCAACCAACGTAGCTTGGGGCCTGACCATCCCGAACATTCACGCGCAGACATGTTTTGTTGCACTGGATAGCGAAAGCAAACCCCAAGGACCCTGTGGATTCAGTTCTCAGAGAGACCTGCAGGGAAAGGGCATTTCAAAAAGCAGATTTTAAAAAGCCTTCATATTTCTTATGGATTTGGAGACCAAGAAAAAGTAAGGTGAATGTCCCCAGCATCTCTAAAGTAATGCTCTGCTAATTGTTCTAATATTCATGACATTCCTTCTCCATCTGGGCAGGTGACAGGGGTTGATGATGCGAAACATGCCCTACCTCCTCTTCTCTACTCCCCCACGTGAGGAGTTAGTACTTACCCCTCCACACGATGAATAGCACCTAAGAGACTGCCGTTTTTCTATTTCACACAAAATCTGAAGAGAGATCTGGGCCTCATGCCAAAGAATTGTCAATTTTTCAAACAAGATTACCCTACCAAATCAGTCATCTTTCTTCTTCCATTAGGAAAGAGATTAAAATAGAATTACACTTCAAAATCTGAGCTCAACATTTTAAAACCACTAAACTTTTTGTATCCTCAATATACTCTAGCTTTTTTCTCCCACCTTTTCTTCATCGTATTAAAAAAAACTGTGGCATGCTTTCCAGTCTCAAACATCTTTCCCATATTTTCCCCAATTCATGAAAGACTATTCCAATTACCGGAATGAAATATTAAGTCATGATTTGACATTTCAAGCATATTCCTACAATCCAGGTTAGGTAGAAAGGGCATTTGAACTATATATTAACTACATATAACTATCCCCACCACATTCTTATGAGAAAACCAAATTCTATGAGAAAATATCTGACTTTTAAAAAACCATCAATGTCAAAAATCCTTCAGAAGTATTTTTATATTAGAACAAATCACTTAGAAATAACAGCTTGGTGGGCCGGCCCCATGGCTGAGTAATTAAGTTTATGCATTCTGCTTCGGTGGCCTGGGGTTCACCAGTTCGGGTCCTGGGCATGCACCTACACACCACTCCTGAAGCCATGCTGCGGTGGCGTCCCACATAGAGGAGCTAGAATGACCTACAACTAGGATATACAAATATGTACTGGGGCTTTGGGGAGAAAAAGAAGAAAAGAAAAAGAGGAAGATTGACCACAGACGTTAGCTCAGGGCCACTCTTCCTGAAAAAAAAAAAAAGTAAAGAAAAAGAAATAATAGTTTGTCTTTATCTAATAAAGTTGAAGCTACATAGACTCTATAACCCAACAATTCCATTACTAGGTGTATATTTACTAAAGAACTGTGTGTACATATATACCAAGATACATAATCAAGAAGACTCTAAGAGTCATTGTTAATGATACCCTAAAACTAGAAGCAAACCAGATGTCCATCGATAGCAGAATGGATAAACAAAGGATGGTAGAGATATACAACAGATTACAGCAGTGAGAATGCTATAAGCAACCACACAGACAAATCACATTAATGTTAAACAAAAGCAAGCACAAAGAATACATAAATTATAATTCCATAACTACCTGTTCAACTGTAGGCATGTTTTATGTACTGTTCAATATGTATTTCATACTTCACAATAAAAAAGCAGTCAGTTCAAAAATTCTAGTCTCCACACATAAAATCTTTATTTTCATTTCAGATACAGCATTTATACATCTGTCTTTCCACCAGACTATAAACTGCTTGAGGGTGAAGATTGATTTTATTCATTTCTGGGCTCCTGGAACATCATGGTACATGGCAGATGCTCAACAAACATTGACTGGATAGCTGGAAGAATGAATTATGGACATACGGAAATCTCAAATGGCAAAGACATCTCCATGAGGCAGAAGAATAAAAGTCACTTCCCTTTTTCTGAATACAGGCAAAGACTAGTTTTAAAAAATCAGCTCCAAATTTCAACTAAATACATCCGCCTATTTCTAATAAATGGCTCTGTTGGACACAGGATAGTTTTAGTATGTATTTTATCAAAAGTGCAAGCTATTTCTGAGCTTAGTTCAATAGCCGAATTCTGAGTTTTCCCTTTTGCAATACAGCTGCCAGACTCCTGGTTGTCTAACCGTATTAATAATTCCTTAATTTAAATACAAAAACACATGCACAACCCTCTTTATGAATTTACCCCCAAGAGTTCTAAAATGTTTCTCCATTAAAAAGCACATCTCAGCACATCCTGCTGTTCTTAGAGCTGGAATGCTTTCCTCCTCCCAATTCCCCATCAGTCTCCTATGGACCATAGGACTGAAATTAGCTATTCATTACATGTGAAGGAGCACTGGCTAGAGCGGAGCCATGCAGAGAAAGACTGCTATTTTACATGTCAATTTCAGAACCAAAGCATCTGCTACCTTACTAATATGTATATTTAATGTCTCTGCATAATGTGCAGAATTATATGCTGTTCATTGCCTGTTTGTTCTGATATTAGGTACTCTTAAGTAGCATTATTCTAAATTATTCTTTTTGAAAAACGTGGGACTTTTTATTAGCTTTCTTCCCTGGTGTTGTCTGTAACACACGGCTCAAATGAACAGCATACAGAATATTGAAGACCAAAAAATCATGACTCAGGGTAAGGTAACCAAATATGACAAGTTTGTGGCCTACAGTTACTAATAATTTACTTTGTATCCTAGGCTTCTCACTTCTGGATGTAGTTTTACATTAGGCTGCTTGGGGAGGAGGGGGGCAGGCAAAAGAGGTGTAAATTTTTAACAGCTATTGGTAAACTCAGACTATTAGAATTGTTCTTCTGGAAAATCTGTACACTTACATTAAGGCATTTTTCTAGCATGTCTCTCTCTTATCAGCAATTCATTCCATATTAAAGATACAATTTTTTCTGTAAATTGTGGTGATACATGTCACTGAGTAAGCCTCTGAACGGGGTAGGGAGCAGGGAGTAGCTTTAAACTATATAGTCCTCACGCTACAAATTATAATAGCTTTTGTTCATTAACCTTCATCCTCAGCAGGAAGCTGAGAATGTTCAATATTTAAGAACCACCCTGAATGGCAGTATTATACTAGTCAAACCTAAATGATACTAGGCATACAATACAGAACTAACGCATGTGTTAACAGAATTAAAAGTGCCACACTAGCACAATAATCTGGATTGCTTTACCACAGGCAGTACTGCTGTGATTAACGACTTGCTCAGATTAATAAATAAGGCGATTCCAGCTTTATAAATCATCCATATTTGTAAGTGAATACTCCTTCCCTTTGGTTACAGAAGGCAACTAGTGGATTTTGGTTGTGTATGTAGTTGGACACTAGATATAGGCTGACTGGTGTGATGTACATACAGTGGCCATGTGAGGTGCCCACAGTAAATGACTGGCATGGTACCATCTGGCTTTAACTAACAAGTCCAAAACATGAGGCCTAGTAATAAACTGTTACTAGTAATAAAAGATTAATCTATTTTTCTCTCAGATGCAGAAGTTTAAGATTCCAGTACCCCAAGAAAATAAATCGATGCGTGCATGTCCATCCCACCCACCCCACACTATCTTTTACAAGCTCACAAGGTGGCCGCTGAAGCAACCTTAGTGCCTCCACTTCCCTCCCTTATGTTGTAGTGACTTTTCCGCTTGATTCTAGTGGGACTTGACACCAACTAATGTAACTGGGAGTGTGTGAATCTTGAAGCAGATGCTCATACGCAACAGCCTTCACCTCCTCTCAGCTGGAGAAGGTAGGCAGGCATGATCCAAGAGTGGTTGTTGGTCATCTGGCAAAACACATATTAGATATGCACAGTAGAAGTAAGTGCAGGCTGATATAATTAAAGCCATCAAGAATATTTCAGGCTGGAAATCATTATAACCTGGAAAAACACACCAGTTACACTGTTTGTATATTGATGAACAGAACTAGTTCTATTTCTTAGGAATAAGAACCATTAAGTAAGACACCTCTACTTTCTGGCACTTTATCACAACTACTATTTTACATTTGTTATATATAGAGTATTTAACATTTATCTTCCCACTAGGAGGCATGTTTCAAAGAACTAGGGTCATCTATTTGTTCGAGCACAATGCCTAATACTTCGTAATGATGACTCAATAAATATTTGTTGTGAATGTATGGGAGCATGAATGCCAGAAATAAGCAATCTGAGATTTAGTAGGAACTATCACACAAACCCACTGAAGCAGAGAGAACCTATCATCAAACCAGAAAAGAGTCAGTAGTGCCAGGGCTTCCATGTATATGCCAGGTCACAGGCCAACTAACGCCAGCATGTGAGGCCACAGCAGCTTTATATATTTAATGAATGGTATGGCACCGACCTAGCAAAGATTTTAATAAATAAACCATAACAACAACATACGTGTAGGAGGAAAAACCAAAATTGGAGGAAATATCCTCCAACACTCTCAACTTGTAAAACAGATTAAGATTACTAATACCGTGTAGTTTAGTTAAAACAGAGGTCAGCTGATGTCCAAATTGCTACCAACAACTCATGTGGTGATAAACGAACGGTGACTAAAGTTTTTTCAATATAATAATTAATTGCTCATCTTTACATTCTGAACTACAACCTAGAAAATAATTTTTAACAGACTACATCCCATCTTTAATCAGCATTTCAAAAAACAAAAGTTCTTTGTCATCTAACACAACCACCAGAAACCAACAACCTTAGAAAATATAATAAATCAGCTTCTTATTTAATCAACAATGATTTAAAAATGTAATCCTTAACAGTTGTTTAAAATATGCATAACTAGGATTGCAATAGTTATCCTGATTTAAAGCAAAAGCACATCTGTTTATGAGTAAGTAAATATAGTCTGACAGCAATTTGGAACATCTATCAGAAGGAATCAATGCAAGTTTAATAAGCATTATTTGTATTCCACATAATACTCTAGTTGTTCTTTCTAGCCACTGCAGTAATAAAACACACTCAAACTCATTTAGTGTGTACTAAATCCAATGTACCTAGGCAAAACACTGAAAATTCCATTTGGATGGTTCCCAGCCCATATAGCCCAACTTTTTAAAGTATTACTACCATCTGGTTACTAGTCTGTGTTTACTAAAACAGTAGCTGTGCACACATTTCTGTAGCAGCTGTGGTCAAAACTTTAAATCAATCCATTTGGCTAAATAAAAACTCTTCAGGGGAAAAACAAATATAGTATTTTGAATATATACTTAAAATAAGTTCCACTACTGGTTTTAATAATATTCCCCAAGGATAAAAATAGCAAAATTTTAAGCAGTATTTGAGACATCTTAATTATTTATATTTTCAATCATTTATCAAATGACAGAAGGTCCACAGAAGTCAAATGAATTGCCCAAAGTCAAACAACTAGTTAGTGGCTGGACTCTGTCCAGAACACAGGTATCTCTCAGTTTCCAGCACAAGAGTCTTTTCACAAAATTGTTCCAACTGAACCCTGGGGTCCTAGAAATAGAAAAGTGTCAAGGAAATATACCACTTAATAAATGCAAGTTAGAATTATTTTAAGAACATGGCATTTTCATAAAACGGCTCATCATAAATTATAAAACTTGACTTGTATTTGTTTCATAACTGTGGTAAGAGCTTAAAGTATCCTGTGAAATTTACAAGAATTTTAACTTCACTGACTTCTTTTTCACAACCTCCTCCCAACCCCTCCCATAAAAACTACGTCTACAAACCAATTCTGGTCTGAGCCTGGTCAAGAGGCTATTACTTTAGATCCAAAGGTAATTTCTTCCTACACACATCTTAATTTTCCCCTTTCTACTATAACTATATGTCACATTGCATCCTTTCTTGTAAATGCAAAGTCTTTTCCTAATTAGTACTATCAAATTTCCAAATGATTCCTTTCCCCCTAAGAAACAAACCTAATCCCCAAATATAAATTAATATAGAAATTTTCTATGCCTTGCTCAGAGGGGGAATGAAAGGCAGTAAGCCAAATGCAGTCTATATAAATCTTTTGTTGTTAGAATACTAGCAATTTCTCTGGCAAAACTTAAAAAAAAATTCAGGACATAACGGGGACTATTTTAAGTCTATTTGGGTTAATGAGCCACTATCCTTGCTTTGCCAAAAATAAATTGTGTCTTTTCTTCCTTTCCATGATACCTAAGAAGAAAAAATAACAATCTACCAAAACAAAGCCTATACTCCACGCTTCTATGTGAGTATTAAACTCCCAAAGGAAATAACTAGATACTAAATTATTTGAGGGTAAGGGTACAGAAGGGGTGGTTTATATTTACAGGTGGACTGCTTTTTGTTTTGTTGGCTTCCTGATTCCTGGTCATTTATTTTAGAACATGAGAACCCAATGGAAAACCCAAACTCAAAACTTTTATCTACTTTCCTACACCACATTCAAGGAAAGAAGAGTTGGTATCAGTGGACAACATCTAGAAAAAACTGGGTACAAGTTAACATCATAATTATTGAGACAAATACACAACGGGGTTTACACTTTTACATCCATCATATCATAGGTAGGTGCCTCTCAACAAACATCCTTGTACAAAGTTGTTAATGGAACAGAACAAGCAGCATTATTGCCATCTGACAGATAAAGAAACTCACAGAGGTTAGATAATGCATCAGGGCCGAAGGCTAGCAAGCCAGACTCGAAGCTGTGATGAAAACCCAAGTCCTTTGGCGCCAAGACCAGCAGTCATTCCACAACATGCCTTAGTTCATTTCACTAGTTTCAATTAATTTGCAGCAAGAATGATACAAAGCTATGTACAATGCCTCACTCTGCACACCTGTTTTTAGTCTTCCTTTCTCTCTGCCAACACTCTATGAACTCGGTGGCTCAGCTTTGCTTGAGCCCAATATCAGGCTGAGACACCAGGCGTGTACTTCCTACACACATTTGTAGATTCCACATGCTGAAGCCTAGGATTCATTTTGCACAGGTGGCCAGGATCCCATTTAACCACTTGTGTGTACACAATTCTTTCTAAATTCAAACCTAGCACCGGCCGAAGTTTAGTTTAATGTTTTGGAGGAGAGGGAAGTAAAATTGTTTTGAAATTCTCTATGAAAAACAGCCTGTTGTATTAGAACAAACAGCAGCTTGTTCCCATCATGCCTTTGTTTGACAAGTCTGGGCTGGCTAGAAAGGTCATTTATGCCTCAAAGCATCAAATTAACATTTGAAGACATGAATTTTAAAAATGGCTATTTGCTCCTGTTCTGTGAATGGCTAATGTAGTTTAGAAAATCAGAAAAAAGAAAAACCCACTACAGTCTTAACCGAGTCCCAAAAAAGACTAAAAAACAATAATAAAAACAGAAAAAGGAAACCCAAAACTTTCCTTAGGCAAACTAAGCATTGATTTTCTGTCCATGTCAACACATGCTGACTACGTCTTAATTAAGCCGCATTCTTTAACAGAAGAATTAAGAATGTAGTTCAAATGGTCAAACTTTAAAGCAATACAGGAAAAATAATCACTATTTAATTATCACAAGACGACTTTTTGGCAAAACATAAGGTCCTTCCCTCTCATCCATAACCCTTCTGCCCCAACACTGTACAGGATAAACTCCTAATTTATTTAATACTGTCTTGGTTCAAACACAACATCTTTTTCCTTAAGTTCTATATTATTTTCCCAGCACAAGTCTATGCTCCTACATGTTTGAAATATAAGCCATCATTACTAACTACAACCTTCAATATATAAATATTCATTCAAGATCAGAAAACACTTTGGTTTCGTTGGAAAGATGAAGGGCTGTGAAGTGTAAGTTTCACTGTACAGTAGCGAGCAGCCACATGGACTGTGCCTGTCACACACAAATGGGGTCTTTAACTGAGGTTTCCCTGCCATCTCAAAACATGAAATGATACAGACGTAACAAACTCAAGAAATAAAGTAACTTTTTCTCTAAATGACTGAGAATTGGTTTTATAATGGGAGCAATGGAACTACAGTAAATCATTCGGTGTTTCCTCTTCCCTCCTCACGACCAAGACTAACAGTCAAAGTGAGAGGCACAGACCACACTCAAGAAAAAGCACAAAGCCACCCAGAAAGCAAACATGTGAAGACCAGCACTGGGAGTAGATCAGAAAGAAAAGTTTTGTAAAAAGCAGAAAACCTAAAAGCTGGAGCAAGAGAGGTTACAACAATATGAAGATATCTAATGAAATATGACCATGTTTTCCATCTCTTCAAATATTTCTGGCATCCTTGTAATTTTGAAAACTAAAAGAGCCGACGAGAACCACCAAAACGGCTTTTAAAACTCAGGAAAATTACTAGAGCACTCATTTCAGTTAGGAGAATGACACCAGGCCAAGTGCTTTAGTTCACAGAAGGATTCATGCCTGTGTCTTATTCCTTTTCGCAAAAAAGACGTGACATTTTTTATTACTTGAGTCAAAACAAATGTCTTAAAAGTTTCTTGCCAAAGAATAAAAGATTTTCAGAAAGTTCCACATAAATTAGAGGTCCCTTTGCTACTGCCCCTTATCTAAGGGATTAAAGTCTCCTGTGGGCCCCCTCCACTGATACTGTTACAATCTAGCAGGCTCATACCTAACCTGTCCAGGAGCCACTGTCAAGGTATACAGGAACTGAGGAAGGTATCTTCAGTAGCTGGAACAGGAATTCTCAACAATGGCAGAGGTGGAAGGGACAATAAAAATCCCACTCTTATGAAGTGAGCCAGAAAAAAATCATTGCAAATATAAGAAGTTTGACAATTTAAGATAAGAATTTTATTCCAAATAATTGTTTGATTACAGTTAGAAACATCAGTGGAGGGGGGACCACAGGTGTGATTTTTTTGGTGTTTATATATATTCCAAACTTAAAAAAATATTGATGGTTTAGGCATTTTGCAACCACTGTAGGAAAGATTAGTTTAAGCATGAATCATCAAAAGATGCCAACCAAGTCTAGGGGAAATTTTGATGAGGAGCAGGATATTTTCATGGTCTTAAAGTGTATCCCCACAGATTGCTTATTAGTTTCAAGGGAAAAAATAGTAACTATAAAGAAACTGGAAAACACTGATGGAGTGATGATCACAATTAACACTACAATGAGGGGCAAATGGATCTAATGTACCCCCAGATACGATACCCTGAGAAGGGCACATTATCAAGCAGCATCCTGGCAGGGAATACACAACCTGAATCTAATCATGAGAAAATATCAGAAAAACCCCCAAACATGGAATGTTCATTAGAAAAAGGGGGAGACTATTCTTCAAAAATGCCAGTTGTCATAAAAGATAAAGAAAGTCTTTGGAAATATTCCAGATTAAAGGAGGCTAAAGTAAAGAGATGTGAGAACTAAATGCAATACCTGACCTAAACTGGATCCTGTTACTGAAGGAGGAAAAGATCCTAGAAAGAACATTATTGTATCAAATGATAAAACTGGAATATGTACAATAAATTAGTTAAAAGTTTTTATCAATGTTAAATTTACGGAAGATGACAGCTGTACTGTCTCTGTCGTGGTTCTGTAAGAGAATACCCCCACGGAACTCACTCTTAAATGGTTGAGAAAAAAATACTCTTTGTGTGTGTGTGTGTGTGTGTGTGTGTGTGTGTGTGTGTGGAGACAAAAGAGCTCAAATGATAAAGAAAATGTGCTAAAACGTCAACAATAGGGGCAAAAAGTTTACAGATATTCTTTGATTATTATTTGCACAATTTTTCTGTAAGTTTGAAATTATCATCAAATAAAAAAGGTTTAAATATAAGAAGTTACTCCAGTATTCTGCCACTTAATTTGGTAAATATAGTGTATGCATTTAAACAGTATTGTGAAAACAGGACTTCATCATAGAATCATCTCACAGCCTTAGGCCTAAAAAGACTCACTGTGTCAAAGAAGGGATACCTGTGTCAAAGGTTTTAAATGCAGCCTCCACACTTCCATAGCTGAGTATAAAAGAGTAGATCCCTTTACAGGAAGTAGAAGGAAAGAAAAGCTTTTCTGCTCACATCCCTCTACTGTTTAAAACCTCCAGTTAACTGCCCACTCTTTTTTGGACAAAATGTAAAGTTCAGACTCCCTAGCTCAGCACACAAGAACTGCACAACCTAGGGAAGCTTCTCTCTTCAGATTTATCTGCTGCCTCCCCCCACCCCCCAACACCCTACATCCTCAACATTCCAGCCATACTGACTGTAAGCCCTGTGCCTTTGCACATGCTGTTCCCTCTGCCTGGGAGGTCTTTCTCTGATGCCCTTCTCTTTCTGAGCAGCCCTGTCTTGTGCTTCCTGATTAAGCTTAAACACCACTGCCTCTGTGAAGCCTTTCCTGTCTCTCAACAAAAGTTAGTCTTTCTCTTTATACTCTGCTCCCAAAGAATTCTGTCTCTATTTCTGGGATGTATGAGGATTTCTCTTTCCATGAGTTCTCCATAACTAGAACATGAGGTCTCTCAGAGCAGGGATCGTGGTCTTCCAAGCACATGCTTCACAAATGCTGACTACAGGACTAAACGAACTTCTCTAACAGGGACAGGGTCAACAGGGAACAGCAGCTAACCCCTGGAACGCTTATTGTGTATCAGATACCACCGCAGGCGCTTTGCAAATACCAACTTACTCCTCACAACAATCCTAAGACATAGGTTTTTCTCTATTTTAACCTCTCTGAAATTGGGATACACCAATGATCAATGAATCATAATTACATGGCTGGTATATCTTTCTTTCTTAGTGGTAAGGCAATGGTGCATCTTACAATCAATAGTATTAGTTTTGATAAAATACAGTGTTATTGCCAGGTAGTCCCTCATATTTACAGATGAGGAAACTGAGGCACATTAATTAATTGAGGGAAATTAACTGAGGGAATTAACTGAGGGAAATCAATTAACTTGCCGAAAAGTGGCACAGAAGAGTCAGGATTCAGTCCCCGGCAGACTGACTCCAGAATCCACACTCTTAAAGCACGTTGCTATACCATCTCCCCAACCAGAGGGATCCCATAGCATGGATGGGCCATTGGCACCAGAGCTGGGACAAATCCAAAAGTAGGGCTTGCTCTGTGAGGGTGCCAGGATCCTAGGAAATGGCCAGCATGCAGCTCAAGATTGGAGGCAGTGAACTAAAATGGACCTTTAAGTGTCTGAGGAGAAAGCCAAGAGCCTCTGTCCACATCTGCTCTCTCCGGGAGAGGCCCGGGTCTGAGTCCTGGCTCCTTCTCTATCCCCCACCCAGGAGACATTCTCCACATCTGTATTTTCTGCCTTAGGTTTGCCCTCAAGTTCCCAATAAATATAATTATAATTCTCTCAGGGCTAGCAATTACCAAAAATGACCTAATCAAGCTTTCTACCTTACATCTTAATCCTTGTAACATCATCTCTGCTAAGTAGTTATCTAGTCTCAGCTCAAACACTTAAGCATTTCCTTTTATTTTTACAAAGATGGAAAGTCTCCTTACATTAAAGTTCCTCTCCTCCTAATTTCCACCCCTAGTCCTACGTTTGCCCTCAGAATCTGCACAGCAAAGATCTTCTTCATGCCAGTCCTTATCCTTCTTCGAAAACTGTAGTCTTGAGATAGCAACTCATAGGCACCCTGCCTACTTCAAAAGCTTGCCATCGCCGGAAGTAATGGAGGCAGAAAGAGCTGGCAGTAACGAAGCATAAGCTGAGCACTAAGGAAACACAGAGAACGGGCAGCTAGTCTGTGGGGGACAGAGAGTGGGGGTGGGGAGGGAGTGAAGGTTCACACAGGGTGGCTTTTGAGGGGTAAAATGTTGTCAGCCAGTGTCAAAATTCAGTATTACACCAGGAGAAAAATTTTATAAAAACAAAAAGCTGAAATTTTAAACATATGAAATGTTTTTGGTTTCTAACATTCTTGCTTTCATTTTATGATTCTGGGCAGCAGGCTCATTGGCTCATACAATTTGTGCAATGCTGAATGCATAGATAACCACCCTACTGACAGCGGAATGCAGGGCTGGAATAAACAAAATGAAACTTACCATCTGGGTGGTGTCATCAGATTTGTAGCAATATCATTTGCTGAAGATTTTACTTGTATTCTTCACTAACAAAAGGTTTGCTCAGGTACTTCGTTTCTATTCATCGATATAGTAAGAAACTAGCATAAATGCAATCTCTGTAACTGCATCTTAATAATCAGTGACCAAGTCATTCTGGTCCAATGCACACCTCGCCTCACCCTACCCACCCCACACCCCAGCAGCCTCTGCTCCAAAGCAACTTATCTGACTCACTATACAACGTGGAGAGTGCCTAATGCCAAGCCCCAACTCTCAGTAGGACCAGAAAAAAATATTTATTTTGGTAAAAATACTAGAAGCTTCTGTATAGAGAATATTTAAAAACCTTATTATAAGTATTCCTTCCATCTGATGTTAAAATGAGTTACTTACTGGTCCGGGAGCAAGCGAAATGACTATGATATTGTTAGAACTTTTAGATATACTCTAAGAAGCTGGGGCACAAGTATCATTTTGTAGGTCTTCAACATAGTCCATAACTTATTCATATATTGTCATCAGACAATTGGCTGATCTATAAAGCACACGTTGGCTTCTTTGTATGGTCATTTTCTAGCTCTTTATAATCAGTTCCTATGATCCCTTTCAAGCAAAGCTGACAGAATTTAACGATTACTACTGCAAATCAACACTGTTGGTACATGTAGTTCCTATCTACCATAAAAATATTTGTATAGTCTTTACAGTTTACACAGTACTTTCCAATCCATTTGACACTCACAACAATCTTGTGAGATACAATCCTCGTTTTACAAGTGAAGAAACTGAAGTTCAAAGACATGAAATGATTAGTTCAAGTCCCTAGAGGTAGTAAGGAGCACGGCTGGATCTCGACCCGGATCTTCTGATTGAGATTTCCGGGATCTTTCTATTAACAAAACCATAGCTACTTCTAACCCAGCTGCACACCTAACTCTGGCCCAGATCAACCCATTATCTGTCCCATACCCTGTTCTGTAATGAACACAACCACCACTGTCCTGAGGGGCTTTCAGAGACGCTTGCATTGTGTGGACGCAGAAGGATATTCTAGACTAGCACTAATAACAGCTTTCTACAACGACGGAAATGTTCTACACCTGAGCTGGTCAATACGCTAGCCAGTAGCCACATGTGGTTACTGCGCACTTGAAATGCGTAACTGAGGAACTGACCTTCTAATGTTATTTAATTTTAATTAATTTAAATTTAAATAGCCACATTTGGCTAGTGGCTTCCTTACTGGGCAGGTTGGTTCTAGACCTTGATGACTGGAAGCAGAGCTTAATGTTGACATCTTAATATTGTAGCCTTAAGCATAAAGGAAAATCAACTAAACAGTGAGCCCAGAGCACAGCACTGGTTCATGGGAACCAAAACAGATGTGATATCATCAAAAGTAATACAACCAAAAGATAATCATAGAATAATCTTTCAATCTTTGTAAACTCTCTGGTCAGCTAAATCTCATGAGCGACTGCAGAAGTCCAGGTCTGCTGACAGTATCAACTATGAAAGGCAAGGAACTCTATTCTATAGGCCACAATGGCTTTCCTGGGGAAAAAGAGCTCATTACTCTGCATGGAAACTAACCTAACTAAATTAGAAACAGGAGCTGATGGATGTGAAAAGCAAAGTGTCTTAGTAAATCAGGCATTATTCTCTAATAACCACACTACATCCATGCACTGAAGAATGTAAAAGGGCATCTTCAAGGCCATCCCCTTGTCTCTGTCCTTAAGTATCACATCCACACCTCCATCACCATCCATACTACTTCCCTCTGAAACGTTTGTTTCTGTGGTTCCCCCGTCGTTCACCTAGCTAGGCACTAGGAAGTTTCATTTAAGTAAAAGTGATAAACTCGTTTGGCATCAAATCCTTCTTTGAGTGAAAACTGAGACTTTCAAAACCCCTAGGTAGGTTTTATGATTCCCATGAACAAAAGCAGTTGTCATTTCTTATTCTTTTAGCTTTATCCCACATTCAAAGCACCTGACTGGTGCTGATAACAGATCTGAACCGCAAGTCAAGAACCTATGGTCTTAGTTCTGGTTCTTGGACTACTAGATATTTAGCCCTCTGCAAAGCACTCAATTTCTCATTTGTAAATTGATGGGATGATCTGATCACCTCTACAGTATCTTCCAGTTCTAAATCTGTACTATTTTGTAATATCCTCAATGGTTTCCAGTCGGGTTCAAGGTCTTTCGTAGAGTCTCCTATTAAGAAAAAGCATTTATTTTGCTTATGTACAAAAACTGTGATATGTATAACCTGCTTCAAAAATTCACAGATCAATAATCCACTCATTCTCCAAAATCTTGAGTATACCAGTTCTTTAAGTATAGAAAAAGACATTTATCTCCAGTGTTTTAAAACACAAATCCTTCCTAACTGTGCAAATTAAAAAGTACCCTCTTGAGAGGTAAGGATGTCATTACTTACACTGTTAAGAACCTGGAGAACAAGGAAAAGCCCAAGCTAACATGGACCTTCTTTGGTTAGTTTTTGCTTTTCCTTTATTTGCAAACTCTACTCACACACTGCACAGTCACAGCCTCTTGGACAGCCTTCCCACTCCTGTGTTGTACAATTCTGAACCTGTGTCCTCTAACTATATCTGAAAAATATAAAAGAACAAACAGCTTTTCCACCTATGTGAATGCTTCTTTGGGAACTTGGATCTATATATACTCAAACAATCCACTTTTGAAACTGAACTTGAGTAACTGTAGTTGGCATTTAGAGAAGCAGGACCCTCTAGCAGAGACAGGCAGTGAGCTCCTTGTGAACGGAGTCTTTTTCATTTCTACAGTTGCAGTTCTGACCTAATTTCACTTAATCCACAGGCAGATGCTAACAAAGTATGCACTCTCTATTTGACTCTTTCTGTCCATCTTTCTCATTCATTCCCTTCACATCTGTTCACTTCCCTCAACTTCGGTTCTTTCATATGGGCTTTGTGTTTTTCTAGTCTTAGTAACTTATTTCTGTCAATCCACCTTTTCAATTAATTCTGGTTTGCAGTCCAACAGTGATAGCTGGCAAGGCAGCAGACTAGGGCTAGAGGGCTCCATCAGGCCAAAGGAGGTGACACAGCTAAACTTAATTACTCCCATAGGGACAGACCCAAAGGGATCAGGCCCTTGATTAATCTCATTGCCATGAGGTCCTAATCACCTGACTAAAAGGCCTACCTGCTGGTCACTCATCATTTCTGAGAGAATTTAGAAACAGGATGCTATCCCACTCCCAGAAGGAAAGCAGAGGTGTATAAGCTCTGACAGGTATATAATCAGCTAGGAGGAAGATCAAAGGCAGCATGATATCAGAGGCTGTGGCTCCTGGAAATTACTGCTAGAGTATCTAAAATTCTTCTTAAAATTTTCAATAGTTTCAGAGTTTCTTGGGGGGAAAGATGAAGCTATATGAAGAGAAGTTTTACTAGAAGGGAAATCCCAAGGGTCACCAGAATTGACTCATCTTAAGAAGGCGTGCATGAGGTTATCAGCAGGTAGAGCAGCACTGTGAGAACCAAGCCCATCTGCTTCCTCTCTTCCCTCCCAGCACGTGGACTCACTGAGCGACAAAGGAATGCCTTTTGCTCTGCAAGCTCATAGAGGGCCTACTTCCACCTGCCCTTTCCGGCCCCAGTGATTCCTAGGATCTGCATACTTCTCCACCAGACCCACATGTAAGAAGGCTAGACTTAGATTAGAATCTGTGCTTTGAGTTTTACAGTAAAATCAGACTGCTAGTATTCCAAGCCCTGATAAGCTTATCTTGAATAACTTAAGCTCCCATTACCTTTCACTGGTAAATTTTTTATGAAGTCTTTTGCCCTTAAAGTTCTCAGTTATTTAAAACAAACCAAAAAAGAAAAGAAAAGAGACAAAGGTCTAAAGGCCTAACTATTCCTTCTGAGGAAGAACGCGGCATAGGCATTAACTCATCCAGCAACACATACTGAGCCATGGCTTTAGGTGACCAGTAATGCTATCTTCTGTGACCTTTGAGAGTTGTTGAGAAATAGAGCCCAGAACATTTATGTGGCCAATCCAAGTTCTCATCTCATATCCATCTCAACAGACAAACATATTCTTATATAGAAATCAGTATTTCTATCCTAAATATTCCTGTACCACACAGTGAAGTAACACTCCATTCATAACACTCAAAGTACCCCTAAATTAACTTAAGTCCATTTCACACATTTCAGCTTCTAAGCTAACAAGCAAAAGCCTATTTGAGCTCCACCACATTCACTTCTCTGTGTGCCACATTACTCCAGAAAAGCCTGCAGAAACACAGCTGGTTCTGTGCTCCCGCTGTAGAGGACAGTGACTGAGAGCACAGACTCTGCCGCCAGTCAAACCTGGGTTCGAGTCCCAACTGTGGCATTCGTTAGTTCTGTATGCCTGAGCAAGTAATAACCTCCCCACAACCCAGTTTCCTCACCTATCAAGTGAGGATTCAAACACCATTTATTTCACAGCCTTCTTGTCAGGATTAGGTTTGAATAAAATAATGCAGAGAAAGCGATTAGCATAGCGCAAGGCACAGTGTTCGGCTTTTGTTGTACTACTGTTTGGGTCACTTCTGCCTCATTACTAGAGGTCTTTGGTTCTACACTCCTATGACCCTATTTGCCATATCCCCAGCTTCAACAAAGTCTTATCTTGGACTAAACCCAGCGTTTGCAATCCAATCTAGTCTATATAATCAGGTATCTCAGCTCCTTAGAAAAAAGTGCCAAAGGAAGCACTATTTGTTCCATTCCACAGCTGCAAATTTATCAAGTGCCTCTATCATAAACATGTAACTAGTTTTAAGGAGAATCACATGAGAATGTCTGGACACATCAATACCGGAAAAACAAGTCAAAGGTAGGTCCTACTATGACTAGGTCAATGGCATCATCTATAGAAATGAAAAATAACATCATAAAACACCAACTTTCAAAGCTTCTATCCAATACAGAAATGTACCGAGGTTGGAACAATGTCCTAATTTTAACACCATTCCCAAAACACAGCTTTATACTATTTCTAATTTTCATAAACTAATCATCTGGCAAATATCTATACTCTTCACTTTCTATTTTATTATTTTATTGTATTATGTCTTTTTCTTTAAGACACCTAAAATCCCTTAGGGAAAAAGAATTCAAAGAATAAGCAAAGAAATACTTAAAAATCAATTAATCAAAAGAGGTATTGGGTGCTCACTCCTCTGAAACATACATAATCTTATTTGATATCCCTCCTAATCATATTTCATGAGCACAGCAGAGTTCTCTCACGCTGCGTTCCTCAGGTTGGGGGCTGTCTGTTGCATTTGTAACTACTACAGGATATTTCCCCTCCACAGAGGAGACGGAAGTCTCCTACTATAAAGTGGGAGTTATTAAGAACCCAAAAAGTAGGAGTTAAGATCCTATATCTTCAAATTTTTAAAAGCATAATTCTATAGACGAAAAGAAAAAAAGATTTCAGCCACTCTACCTACCTGACTTCTCTGCTGAACAGCTCAAACTTGTGTCCAAAACCAAACTCTTCATTTGTCACACTCCAAAACCCCTGCAGTAGCTGTTCAAAGCAGAAACCTGGGATCACTTCTGATTCCTTCCTCTTCTCCACCCAGCCCATCCAATCCCATCACTACACCCTGCTGGTCTGTCCACTTCCCTCCATCTCCACTGTCCCACACTAGTCCCAGCCCATACTCCTGAACCACTGCGACCACCTTCTCTACTGGACGCCTGGGTTCCACTTGTCCTCACCAACCTATTCTCCACAGAGCGGCTGGAGAGTGGCTTATCACTACACTCAGAATAAAAGCCAATTCCTTACAATGCCCTAGAAACAACTCATAGGATCTTGCCAGCCCCACCCCACTTCTCCTAACCCGTCTGGCATCTCTCTCCCTCATCTTCCTCTACTTCACTACCCACTCTGGGCTCCTTTCAGTTCCTTGTATACATCAGGTCATTCCCCCCTCAGGAACTTCCTTCACACATACTTTATATCTTTAATTTCTATTAGGCTGCAAGCTCCATAAGGCAAGAGAACTGTTTTTATTCAGCAATACGTACCCAGCACCTGACATAAAGTTTGGCACATAGTACAGGTGTTCAAAAAATATCTGAGAAAAGAATGAATGGATGGGAACAAAAAATAAATTTTAATGACAAACACCATCAACAATAAAATGGAAAGCAATTTAAGAAAGCCATACAAAAGACCAGCCTCAGTGAGAGGAAATTCACAATAAACCTTTTTAAATTTAATATTCAAGATGGACACTCCTAAGAAAACAGATTCTTTCAGCAATGTTCTTGGGAACCAAAACAGAGATTAACAGAAGAGTTTTGGAAACCGAGTACAATGTGCCTCTTTTCAGATTTTGACAATCTGTTTTCACTGTTGAACTTGCTCTTCAATCTCATCTCAATAGAAGCCAAGAAGTAGCCCATAAAAGGAATATGCAAATAGTTAAAAACACTAACCAGAACTAAGACACAAACGTGCTGCCAGCTGTTCCAAATAATACAAACAATAAATGCCTTCACATCACTAATTTCTGAAACGCAAGGAAACGGGAGGGGAGGGTTGTAAATTCAAGCCCTGAAACAGTGAAACCACAGCACTATGCCTGAGCCATCAGCCTTCACAGGATCAAACCAAGTGCTGCTTTTCGGCCCACTCCCTTCCAATTAAACAAGACGCCAGATCTAAAGCACAATAGTTGCAATTCTGACCTACCCAAGAGTTCTATCCCTGCATGAAAACAGCTCAACCTTCTCCTGTGAGATTTTTCTCTTTTAATCATGAGGTCTCAGAATAAGGGCCCCAGTCTCCACCCTCTGTGGTTTGCTGGAAACAGTAATAAAGTACCTACATGCTTTGCCCCAATTTTCAAACCATCTAATAGAAATTAAAGATTTACTAGGAATAAGCTACAAGGTATCTTTTCTTTTCTGGTGGGCTGGAATTAAATCAACTTAATGTGGTTGTATTGGTTATCTGAGGTGGTTTGGTATTGCCTGCCATGTCTTTGGTTATTTTTTTGAACTGAATATGTAATAATTATAAATGCAAGTACATCTGTAAATAGTCTCTTTTAAAACATGGGTTAACTAGACAAAAGTAATTTAAAAGGGTTCTTATTAAAGACAAGGCTGAAGCTCCCTGAAATTTATCAGTATTTGGACAGCAAAAGCATACTGTTTCAGGCAAAAGATCCGGGTTAAGGGGTTCCTTCTTCACTAACATTAAGACTGCTCTGGGCAGCAATTTTTGCCATGTTCCCATCCTTTATGACCCAAAATGTGCTTACCTTACTTGGTATCAGATAGAGCTTAAAAAGCAGTTGATTAAGTCACTTTTCCTCTACAAAGTCCAAATATAGACTCATCCAACAAGATGTGAAGATTTACTCTATATTTTGAAGGGGTTTTACCTTAGAAGAATTAATAAGTATTTTACAAAAACAAATAAGGAAGGAAACTCTAATTCTAAAGCCACACTCAAAGCCCTCACGGCTCCGCTCGCAAGCACAGGGCGGAGCGCAGTGAGGACGTCACCACAAGCGCACTGGGCCGCTTCAGACGAGCGGGAGATGGAGCACCACTGAGCATGCACATCAGGTCTTCATTCGTGTGGCCTTATTCCCGGGGAGCCCAGCCACACTGGATCATTGCTCAGAATATTTTTATGTTTGATAATAATTGCCTTTTTGCCTTGAGTCTTACCATGGGGGAACTAAGAAAAAGCATTTTCCCCTGGAAAAACCAAGACACACAGTAAGATTAAAAGTGAGTGGACAAAGTCATATAACTGGTGACCACGCAAGAATTCATAACCTCTTTCCTAGCTCAGTGTTCAACATATCACATATTCCTGTTGGATATTCCACGTGCTAAATAAAATAACCTTAATATCTGGATCCAATGTAACAGAATAGTTTATAATTCTTGATACATTTAATATTATTCTGCATGAAGCATATTATCGCCAAAGGTATCTAAGTAAAACACACAAGTCCTTAAAGTCTAGCCTGATGCTTTAAAAAGAAAATAAATCAATTATTATGATACTATTCACAAACTCAGGACAATTATAAATTCTGTGCAATTGTGAACTTAGGGCTGAGCACTTGAGCATGTGAGTAATTTAGGGTCCAGCATGTTGTCTTTTGCTGATGAAGGTCCTGATGTTTTGCTCTGTTGTTTCTTCCTGGTCAGTAGGCTGACCTCCCCTTAGCTGGGCTGCTACACATAGGGGAAATTACAGTTACTGACTTCAGAAGGTGAACGCCATCAATGCCTCAGGAAATGATCAAAATCACGCAGAAGCAGCTTGTTAACAAGGACAAATAAGCACAAGCCGTCCTTTCATGAAAGGCTAAAACGTCCTCTATCAAAAGTCATAATAACACACTTTTATAAATTTGGAGTCCCTGAAACAGTTACTCAAAGCAGTCAATTCAATTCACTACACCAGATAACTTCAGTAGCCACTTGAAATAGTATTCCTTTATTGGCCTGGTCAAGTCACAAAGTTTACCACCAAGCTAAAGGGCTCCTTCCAGATCCTCGTTTATAAACCTGTACTGCATCACCAGCCACACCTCTCATGGCCCCACATATCCCCTCCACAAAAAGCTAATAAACTTGATTCCTGACTATGACTCCCATTAACTAAGAACCAAAAGATTAACAAAACTCTTAAATATGACTCAGCAAAATGATCTAATTAACAAATAGTTGAGAAAAACATGTTTTTGAAAGTAAAATTAACCACATGAAAACAAGAGATAAGGGGGAAGATGTGGCTGTAAACATGATGTTTGTAAGACGGCCAGGAAAGAGCCCACATTTTTCTTCAAAGGCTTAAGAATCAGCAGCAATAACCCAAACCTATCATGGCCAAAGGTGTTTTTAATGGAGTTGTATTCAATTTTGGCAGTTTTCCACATAATGTTTCTTCTTTTTGATCTTTTGTTTTATAGAATTGCATTTGAGAGCTTTTACAATTTCTTTTCGGTACCAATTCTGAAATGAAACGGACTTCGGGTAAGAAAAATGAAGAATCTCATTACCCAGCAAAGTCATCTCTCTAGCCCCTCCACCGTCATAAGTCACCATAGTTTTTACTGTTTCTCTCTCCCTCTCAGAAATAAAAACAAATAAAACGGCCCATGAATTTTGACAATTTGGTATGTAAGTTATATTTAATTTTATGTTTATGCTTATGCTAACTGCTTAACCTGAAGCAATACAGAGCCCTGACTTTCGAAAACGAAAAAAAAGGTCTTTCATCCTCCTACAAGGAAAATCTACCATCAGAATTTAGTATTCGTTAAGGAACTGTAAACCCGCGCGCCGCCCGCCTCCGCTCTGTCAGTCACACACACACGTGGCCCCGCCCCCGCCCTGTCAGTCACCCGCAGGCCCCGCCCCGCTGTCAGTCCGCGGCTCTGGCCGGCGGCTGAACCGGCGGCACTGACGTCAGCTGGCGACCGCGGCCGCATTCCTAAACAGTTCAGACAAACCCACTGGTGGGAAGCTTCGAAAGCCCTCAGCTGTAGTGCAGAAAGCAAAGGCTTGGCGAGCAGCCAGACTCCTGAGCTCAGCATTTTGTAATGCACTTCCTTTTTACTTAACAGCTTGCATAATGCTCTTAACCCTTCCTTCACCTGCACCACGCCTTTAACCCCTTCTTTTCCTGGTCGAACTTCAAAGCAAACTTCGGAACTCGGTCTCCCATAGGGTTTTAATATATTCTGCACCAAATCACAACTGACTGATTTTTAATATCGCTGAAGAGGCAATTTAATTAAATACACATGCTTCCCCTAAACAGCCCACTTTTTTTTCCCTTAAAGCAACGTTACTTTTCAAGCAAGGAAACTAAAACATTTTATTAAAACAATATATTTTAATGTTCAATTTTTTCCCTTCCTTCCTAATCTCTCTCTTAGAAGTTATTTTTTCAAGAGATAATACCTTCAAATGGTCCAAACACAGAAAGAACAAGAGAGTATTATGCAGTGACAAAAATCTCCCTCCAACCCTGTGCCCCAATCATCCGGTTCTCACTCCACAAAAACTTACGTGATTTATTTCCCTTGTATTCACCCAGAAGTAGTTTAGTTACACATAAGGAAACACAAATATATTCTATTTTCGCCCTTTTTCACACAAATGATAGACATCACACGTGCTGTTCTCTTTTGCTGCTGCTGCTTTAGAACTGCATAGAATTTCATCACGATTTATCCACTGGTCCCCTGTATATGAGCATTTAGGTAATTTTCAATCTTTTTGCTATTACAAATAATGCTGCAGTGAAAATCTTGTATAAATATATCTCTAAGATAAATTCCAAGATGGAGAATTGCTGAGTCAGAGCAAATATGCACTTGTAATTTTGAGGTGCCTACAAAACTGCCCTCCATTGAGGTTGTTCCTCTTACCCTCCCACCAGCAGTGCCTAAGGATTCTATTTCCCTCCTGCAGCTCAGACTGTCTCCTGAATTAAGAGGCTCTCCTTTATTTCATAAGGATCCCAGATACTTTGGTAGGCCATTGTTACAGGCCATTGTTACCAAGCTTCCTTATTTTTGTAAAACAGATCTATGAAAAAAATGGTATCTCAATATAGTTTTAATTTATATTCCTTATATAAATGAAGTTGACCATCTTTTTATAAATTTAAGAGCCATATGTATTTCCCTGTGAACTGTTAAATCATCACTTTTGCTCATTTTCTATTGTATTGTTCATCATTTTCTTAGAGCTCTATATTTTTAGGAAAGTAGCCTTTTGTCTGTGATGAGAGTTTGAACGAGCTTTTTATATATTAAGGAAATTAGTCCTTTGTTGTGATAGGAGTAGCAAAAAATGTTTTCCCAGTTTGGTGATTTATTTTGGTGGTTTCTGCCATACAGAAATTTGGGGCTTTTATATAGCAATCTATTCTTTTATGGCTTCTGGTTATTCTATCAGACATAGAGTGTCATTCCTCATGCAGTTTAAAAAAGAATTAGCCTGTGGTTTCTTCTAATACTTATAAGGTTTTCAAGTTTCACATTTCAATATTTGGAGTTTTAACTTTGGTGTTTTCCTAGATGGATATCCACTAGTCCCAACATTATCTACTAAATAATCTATCTTTCCTCACTGATCTGAAATGCTACCTTTATTATATTTACTAAGTTATTTTATGTCAGTGGGGTTCATAGGATTTTTATGCTGCATTTATCATCAGTGATCACTTTAAAATCTAGCAGAAAGTAAGATATGTTTTCCATAGACAACATGATCCAGTTTCAATAAATACATTTCAGATTTGGGGAGTCTTGTTTATTTTTAAACCAAACTAAATCCTTTTCAGGAATTCTGGGATAAATTAAAGCACAGTATCACTGGGTTACATTTAAAGGCTTATACTGAAATCGTATCTAATGTCATTTCAAAGTAACTAGCCTTTTGAAAATAAATATCCATTCAGAAACATTACTCCTGACCAATTATGGCAAGTACTTTTAGTTTTCATAAAGACTTCAGATAATTAGCAGAAAGATGTAAAATGTTGAAAGCATTGTTAAAGCAACATGTTGATACCAATTGCATAAATCTTTGCCTTTTAATATCTCCTTTAAAGAAAAACGAGGGACAAATGAGGATGAAATAGTCTTTCAACTAGTTTTTGCCCTTCTTTCCCTATCTGTTAGAGATTATTACATCTGGTCTCTATGAAATTCCTAGGTTTACATTTATGTAAACCATCATACTGATAACAATTACTTATTCTATTGAGTACACAAACGATTAAGCATACAAATGGTTTCAAGTTTTAGGAGATGTTAAAAGATAGCAATATGCAACATTCATCAGTTGTTGAAGACACAGCAGAACCCACTGTTTTGAACAGGACCTCATAAAGTTTGGCAGATGGTTCCCTAAAGGGGTAGCAAGACGACAGAGACCTTCAGACATAAGATTCAAAGTACCTGTATGTTAAGGAGGAGGGGAGGGCAGGAGGCAGGAGGCAGGCGACAGGCAGAAGGAGAGCACAGAACTGCCAGAGGAAGAAGTCCCAAACTGGGAGAGGCAGAAGATCTTAACGTAGCTCAGGCTGTCCTCTATATGGTGAGACTATCATTTACCCCACAGGAGGCCCAAGTCTCAGCCCTCTCAGTACAGGCCTGCCACAGAGCTACAGGACCACAAACAGTGTCAAGAGAAAGCCTTTAAAGGTATTTTCCTGTGTGATAGACACCTGCATATATGCAGTTTTTAAAGTTCTCAAATGTAACTCAAACAAGACTTTATCCTTCTAAGATATGGTGCTACAATTACATTTATGAAGTTACTAATTTAAACTCTGAGTCCATTTCCCTATAAAAACTATGACACAGAGAATAAAATCCCAACAGAAATTACTTTAAAGCTCCTGACACCCTTCCCCTAACCTACCCTTCTACTCTTTTCTTTCAAGGAGCCCACACTCTGGCCTGTTTCGGAGCAGGGCCTGCTGTTTCTCAAACGTGCCTGCTGACTTTGCTCACATTTTCCTATACCTGGAATATCCTCCCCAAAACAGTGAATACCAGTCTCTAAACTCACATCTTCTCCCATCTTCTGGAGGATCAAACGCCACCTTCTCTGTAATTTCTTCGCCTCCTGAGGAGTCAGCCCTCAGAAACTCCACTGGCATCTCCAATGATGATGAAGAATGTTAAAGAGAAATGTCCTCAAAGTACATGTTTAAAATTCTCATATTAATATGAATATGAAAAAAACTAAGGAAAAACTATACTCCAATAATGGAAAAAGATGGACCATTATCAAGAAAAAAAATGTAGGTCCTCTTTATTAAAAATCTACTTGGGTAGGGGCTGGCCCCGTGGCCGAGTGGTTAAGTTCGCGCGCTCCGCTGCAGGCGGCCCAGTGTTTCGTTAGTTCGAATCCTGGGCGCAGGCATGGCACTGCTCATCAGACCACGCTGAGGCAGCGTCCCACATGCCACAACTAGAAGAACCCACAACGAAGAATACACAACTATGTACTGGGGGGCTTTGGGGAGAAAAAGGAAAAAATAAAATCTTTAAAAAAAAAAAATCTACTTGGGTATTGCATTTATGTAAACAAAGTATACACTTCTTTTTCTTTTCTTTCTTTTTCTTTTTTTTTTTTTGGTGTGGAAGATTGTCCCTCAGCTAACATCTGTGCCAATCTTCCTCGATTTTTCGTACTTGGGACACCGCCACAGAATGGATTAATGAGTAGTGTGTAGGCCTGTGCCCAGGATCCAAACCCACAAATCCTAGGCCACTGAAGCAGAGCATGCAAACTTAACCACTACACCACCTGGCCAGTCCCAAGAAAGTAGATATTTCTTACTAGTCTCTTCTTTTAGGGGGGCAGAGTGAGGCTGTCAGCTTACCCACTGCACCTTCAAATGCAGCTTTCCATCAACTTACAAATTAAAAGGAATATAAAAGAGGATAAAGCTTTAAAGAATACTTTAAATATGGTACTATTAAAAACCAACCCCCAGCAACAGGATGATTACAGATAAGTTCTACTGCTCTCCCATTCCTTGAAGCTCTGGCTATCATCTCATGGACCCCTAGGACCTGTGGCCCTATCTGTCATGCTGTAAGTCCCACCAGTATTGATTCATATGCCTAAGGACTCAGAACTCCTAAGGTTAGGATGAGAGGCATCCACCAGTTCTCAAATCGAATGAGGCATCAACAGCACCTGCGTAACTCAAGAAATATACAGCGTCTCAGGACTCAAGCCCCAGACTTCCTGAAGTATAACAGCAGATGGCAGGGCCCAGGAATCTATTTTGTAAAACAAACTCCCCAGGTGATCATCTGCAAACAAGCAGTTTGGAAGATGAGAAGATGGGGCAGGGCCATGAAGGGTGGTGAGAATCCCTCTCCTCTCTTGGATCGACCTTCTCTCTCCCATGTCTCAACCCCAACAAAGAGGAGGCAGCTACTGCGAGAAAAGAACAGCACAGCAAGACTTACAGGAATCTAATGGCCACAGGAGCTTCCTCTCGAAAGCCCATCTGCCCTTGTCTACCTTAAGGTCTGCTACCCAACAACACATCTGAACCAGAGAAGGCAAAACAGGGATGGCAGTTCCCCTTGCCGGGTGGTAGCCATGAGCTTCAGGAGGGTGCTGGAAGCCCTTTGAGGTTTTCCATATGTCTCAATTTACGCCATTCTTTGCCTAAAGACTGGAAAGTAACTAAAATTTAGTCACAGGGAACAAGAAAAAAAATGCAATCATTTTAAGAATTCAACTGATAAATGAGAAGTGGGTAGGGGGGGTTCCTGTGGTATAAAAAATACTTTTTTAAACCTCCCAGGATGGTTATTAAAGAGACATTATGAGGTCACCTAATTCATCTCTTACCAGGCAAGACTACAGCTAATACTATCCAGGGAAATATACGGGAAAATATACTTCAGGGGCTGAATTTCCACCTAATTTAATTGCTCTCACTGTCAAAAAATATTACTTAAATACCAAGAAGTTCATAAGACTGGAAACTAAGAACTGAGCATTAAAAACTGCTTACTTTTTGGGCCAGCCCCCGTGGCCTAGTAGTTAAGTTCAGCGTGCTCCGCTTCGGCAGCCTAGGTTCGATTCCCAGATGCCGACCTACACCACTCTTTTAGCAGCCAAGCTGTGCTGGCAGCCCACATACTAAAAAATAGAGGAAGACTGGCATGGATGTTAGCTCAGGGCAAATCTTCCATAGCCAAAAAAAAAAAAAAAAAAACCTGCTTCCTTTTATGGCAAAAATCTATACTGGTCAAAAAAGTTTTCAACTCCCACACAGTGCCCAAGTATGCATTATTCTGTACAATTCCAGAATCTTGTTTGCATGTTAGTTTTCTCTTCTGACTTTATTCAAAAGGTTCTCTTTTCTTTCCCAAGTGCACTCTCTAAGTCTGGAGACAAAGTTGCTCCTTGTCCTTGGCTCCTCTGTGTGTTGAAGTACCCATGTGAGAACTAAAGGAGCTAAGGGCTCATAGTGGGCTCACTTGTTAGTCTGTCAAAGACTGAGGCTGCCAGCTGCATATGGATTAGAATGGTCCTGTTTACAATGGCTCCCTGCTCTATAGCAAGAGGAATGGGACCGACCACATGCCACATGGTTTAGAAACCCCAGGCCATGTTTTACATTTTAGTTTAATTTTTCTAAAGCTAATAACATAGCTTTCACAGCCCAAAAAGAGTTCTGAACCGTAAAAACTCTAGATTTTTGGTAACATATAAACTGTGCCCCAGTGAAAAACCAATCTTAAATTACTGCCTCAGGTGGGGGTTTTCTAATAAGTGCTGCTGATGGTTTCAAGGTAGTCTTCAAGGACCAGAAAGAGTTACCTCAAGAAAGATATCAAAGACATGTGTCCTCAATGAAGTCTGAAATCTTTGGCTTCTAAATTAGATGTGTCAATTTGGCAAGTGACATCACTTGTAAACAGCACATTATTACCAACGCAATGCACAATTGCTCCCTTGTTTTATTACAGGATCCCAGACTTAGATACGTACATTTCCCCCCTGTTCCCTAAGTGTACAACATTAGAGCAGGGATATTTGTTTGATTTATTAATTTCTACATTCCCAGGTCCCATCACATTGTTCAAATCATTATTGATGAATGAATCTTGCCCAATTAAAGTATATACAAAAATGAAGTTAATTTCTCTCATTCATTTAGATATAAGACTCAACTATATACATATTCAAGTATAAATTAGGCATTATGCCCAACAATGCAAATTCTAAATCTGCCCATGGGGACCAAAACAACAGTTATTGTGAGAATAATAACTTTGAATTTCCTGAGTTGGGGGCATTGGACACTTAACCTTTAAGGTGCAAAACTGTATGTATTTAATAAAATTGAATCCCATGAGAATTCTAATTTCCACATGCACCCCTACAGCACTGTAATCTAAAAGCCACACAGTTTCTTGTTCTCTGCAGAAACTTAATCATTAAAAACACCTTCATTTGGAGAGCTTCTGGGTATAGTATTTCCTATATTAAAAAAGAGAATCACTGGAGATTCATCTATATATTGCTCCCAGAACCAATGCTGCAAAAGTTTAACTTAAATTTACACTTCAAGTGATAAAGGCTTTATATGGATTGGGAGCCAAATCTAACTAAAGCAAAATTCCAATGATAATGAGTGATATCCTGGCAAAACTCCATTGTCATTTTAAAAGTTCTATTGTGACTAATGATTAAAATTTCAAGCATTTATAGGTGCATCTTCAAAACCACTCTCACCAGTGACTCCTCCATTCCCCTAAATGTACTTACAATTGTTATAAGTAATCTTTTCTAATCCTCACAAATAAGGTCCTGTAATTCTACAGAGTGTGGGCTTAATTACTGCTTAACACTAAACACTAAAGAGCATCTCACACACAGAAATAGCTACTAACTGCTACCACAACTTGAGATGTACATGTTCCATAAAAGATATTTTAAGTCACAAAGAGTTAGTCCTTGAATTTTGTCCCATCTTTAAAGGAATTCTGGAATGTTTTTTCCTGTCTCTCCTTTTACCCCTGGAGCTGGGGTGAGAAAAACGAGAATGGTTATCAGTATGGGTAGAGACTCAAGCACACAGATAGGGGAGTACTTGGGGGAGGGGGAGCGAGAAGAACAAAAGAAGTGGCAGCAGGGAGAGAGGGGACTGGTCTCGCCTGTTCGTAAAATGATTAGCTTAATGGGACATTTGAACAGTGATATTATTCTGGAAACATTTATGCTCAAGCTTCTCTTATAATACATCAAACTAAGAAGAGGCCACATTAAGTTGATGCCGCCAAGGAAATTCTATTACAAAGTACAAGTCATGAAATACAAAACATGCAGGGATAGCCTACCCCATACAACCATCTCCATGTCAAACTCTGACACTTCTCTTTAGACAGATGAACAGAGAAGACTTAAGTAGCATTTTTGATATACCAATATCCCATGACATACTCATACTGGTTTTACCAGCTATTTACCAGATAAATTTCCTTCATATTTTTAACCTATCTCATCATTATCTATACATTCGCTATTTTTTAAAAAGTACTTTTTCAATATACAACATTACTCAGAATATCTGGAATTAGATTTCAGTTTATTCTCCTTGTGAACTGCGTTTTAAACTTTATCTCCCCATAGATCATACTTAAACTGGCTAAAGCTACCATCTTTGGAAAAACCTTGGTGTGTCCTTGTAGTGGTACCTCTGAAAAGAGAGTGGAAACCTTCTTAACATAAGAGATTTCCTCCTTCTTTTGGTTCACCAGCCCCCCCTTGTTTAGCACTCAGTATTGGGCACTCCAGGTCAGGAAACCACGGGAAGACTGTGAATGCAAAGAAAAGAAAAGCTAAGGGCAATGTTATTGGAGATCACCAAAGCAAAACCCAGAACACAAGAACTGTGAAAAAAGCTAGCACTGGTAGTCCAAATGTATAGAAAAATAAAAACAAATACAGAATTTTGAGATAAAAGATAAGTTAATGAGAAACCTGTTTGAATTCAAGGTTTCAAACCAAGACAAATTACATCCAACTCTGATTAAAAATATATTGTCAAAAGGGAGCCAGGAACCACCATCAGGGTTCCCCGCAAGTCAAATGTAAGGAGCAGAAAGGCTCTTGCAGTCAGAAGAGCCTCCACTTGGCTTTGCCCTGGTCACCATTTTCATCAACCACTTGGGATGGACTCAGGAGCAGGCTCAGCAAGAATGAGGAGACAACAATCTGTGGGGCTCCCTTATACCCAGAAAGACAGAAGGTTCAGAAGGATTCGGCGGTCCAGAACAAGAAATAGATATAAAATAACAAAAAAAGAAAAATAAATATAAAGTACTACCCTGGAGCTAACAAGTAAGCTGCTCATCCATAACATAAGGCCTTACCTATGAGCAATTCATGTGAAAGACAACACCAAGGATAATATTTACATGCTCAACACAGCACATGGCTGTCTGTAAAGAAATCCAACAAAAACATCAACTTGTGCTATAATACTGAAATTACAGTTTTTAAACCTTCTTAGCATGTCCTGTGCTGGTTGCGTCCTATCTAAAGCACTGTATGCTTTTCCAAGGACCACATTTAAAAGGGGCGATGAGAAACAAACACTTGAGGGAAACCAGCAATGATTATGGAAGCTCTGAAGCTACATCAAAGAGGGATGGGAGACAGAGCTTTCGCAGAATAACGTAGAAAAGAATCGACATAACTCTTGTTCAATATGTGAAGATGTGCCCTGTGAAAGATGGGAAAGGCAGAATTAGGACTACATTGGAGGGCTAGGAATCCACACAACAGGACAAGCTACCTAATATTAAAGCTGCTCGAAACTGCCTTGGAAACCAAGAGTTCCTCATCTCTAAAAGGGAAGCCAGGGGCCGGCCTGGTGGCGCAGCAGTTAAGTTCGCATGTTCCACTTTGGTGGCCTGGGGTTCGCCGGTTTGGATCCCAAGTACGGACATGGCACCACTTAGCAAGCCATGCTGTGGCAGGCGTCCCACATATAAAGTGGAGGAAGATGGGCATGGATGTTAGATCAGGGCCAGTCTTCCTCAGCAAAAAGAGGAGGATTGGCAGCAGATGTTAGCTCAGGGCTAACCTTCCTCAAAAAAAAGGGAAGCCAAGCCAAGGCAGAATGAAACAGTCAAATAGAGACAGAATAACGACCTGCCGAGGATGCTCTATCCTCTTAAACAAAGTTCCCCAAAGCTACTTCCAACCCGTGACCCTGGAGATCACGTACAGCTCCTGACTCTCCAGGTGAAAAAGAAACTGAGGCCAGACCAGGGAACCGCCTTGTTCAGGTATCACAATCATAAAATAGCAAAGTCAGAACCTGAGGCCAGCCTTCCAAACTCCCAATCCACGCTCTTCATTCTGTTCCATCTTCTCACTCCAAGTATGAGGCCACTTTGACCCTCGCCCACGGAGAAGCATTCTCTTCATAAGAGTTCATTCACACTTGGGAAGTAGGGGTTGGAAGAACAAATCACCTTGTTTGGGACAAGCGATTTTGTTTTTCACTTCTTTCCGTAATCTTCAAAGGTACTCAAACAGTCCAAGAAATACCAATCTTTAATGTACACAGATACCATACATGTTTTCCCACTAACAATTCAGCTCTCAGGGCTTTACAACCAGAGGATTCAGGTCCTTCCGGCTCACAAAGAGGAATGCCTCATTGTTCAAGCCTTTCACCTAATTCAGTGAGGGTTGACAGACCCTAGAAAAGGGAAAAGAGGATCTTATTTTTTCCCCTCAGTCAAAAAGACACAGACGGAATCTCCACTGGCCAAAGACAGAGTAGTTTCAGTGTGTAAGACAAACTGGAATGCCAGTATCAGTAATTTCCTCACTCCAGTCACATATGAGGATTTAATCCACAATCAGACAAACTCAATGTTTTCAATCAAAATACATTTTCAAATAATAGACGCTGATTGTCTTTTTACAAAGCCACACAACTAGCTCTCCTTTGGCCTCCTGAACTGCCATTCAGCCATATAACCCAAGGTCACCCTTCCTTTCCTCACTAACAAGCACCCTAATAACACTAGTCTACAAATCCCATTTGCGCCCTAACTCAGAGAAAATTATCCTCAGAATTGATATCACACAATGCCTGGTTTAATCATAAAAATCACAATCTTAACAAACCTCTGCTGGAGCTGAGCAGGTGCCAGATGCTGTGCTAAGTACTTTACAGGATGTTGATAAGGTAAATATTATTATCCCCATATTATACATGGAGAAAACAAGCCTCCAAGAGATTAAGTCACTTGCCCAAGGTCAAGAGCTACTAAGGGTTACGATCAGACTTCAAACTCAGAACTCCACGTTCCCACGATCTGAACCCCAAATAATGCTGCCTGCCTACTCTGCTCAAGAGGAGCGCTGCTGGGGGCTCCAAGCATCCACTGGAACCACGGCAAGGGAGGGGGTCCCAAGTTCACGCGAGTTTCACAGGGACGGGATGGCACAAAGTACCATTCTTTGAAATACTGCTGAGATACTGTTTTGTAACCAGAGGCTTAAACGGCAGCAGGAGGGATTAAGTTTAGACATGAAAACGATCTTCCTTTGCTTTGAAGGTAACTGGAAAGACTCTAATAGTTATATTAACAACGGTTAAATTTTAATTGCTTTCTGTGTTAGGCACTGGAAGCTAACTCCTCTTTTCCCTCTCAATGTGGATTGAATGGATTTGGACCACAGACCCCATTCTCTCTACGTGGAGTTAGTGAGCTAAACAGGCAGCAAAGATTCCGTCCCCTTCAGAAGTCACCCCTCACAACAGCCTGGTTGTCACTGATGGGCTGCACGTGCCATAGTCCCTGGAGGGCCCCCGCGGCAGAGCTGAGATTCACTGCACGTGCAGACCAACAAAACAAACTGCCATTTTTCTGCTGAAATGTGGATTTAGTCACAACTGCCACCCTCAGAGCATTTCACTGATTCCCTAATGTAACACTCAAGGTGAATCCGATTAAGATCAAATTTATTACAGGTAAATCCAATGCATTTAAATTATTTTAGGTTAAGAAACTGATTTTGATTATTGCTCTACATAAACACATTTTTGTAAGATATTTTAAAATATATAGCATTACACACAATTGAGATAATGTTTTGTTTTTGGAGGGGGAAGAATACATTCTGAACTAATTTAATGATTTAATGTTTTTTAGATTAAGTCTAAATCAATGTTCAAAACTGAATAACTTACTCATTTTGTACCACAAACAAACTCAGCTAGATATTAACAATAAGGCAACAAGTCATAAGACCTGTTTTAATTCCAGGTCTCTCTTACTACTTACTACTGGGACAATCATGAGTAAGTCATCAACCTCTCTGAAAAGCAGTTCCCTAACCTGTAAACAATAATTTTTTAAATTCTGAAAGACAAACTTATGGGTATATTTTTTATTAAGATTATGATAGTTTACAACCTTGTGAAATTTCAGTTGTACATTATTGTTAGTCATGTTGTAGGTACACCCCTTCACCCTTTGTCCCCTTCCCTCAATCCCCCTTTCCCCTAGTAACCACCGATCAGTTCTCTTTGTCTATGTGTTATCTTCCACCTATGAGTGGAGTCATACAGAGTTCGTCTTTCTCTATCTGGCTTATTACACTTAACATAATACCCTCAAGGTCCATCCACGTTGTTGTCAATGGGACGGTTTTGTCCTTTTTTATGGCTGAGTAGTATTCCATTGTGTATATATACCATATCTTATTTATCCAATCATCAGTTCCTGGGCACTTACGTTGATTCCACGTCTTGGCTATTGTGAATAATGCTGCGATGAACATAGGGGTGCATGGGACTTTTGGAATTGCTGATTTCAGGTTCTTAGGATAGATACCCAGTAGTGGGATGGCTGGGTCATAAGGTATTTCTATTTTTAACTTTTTGAGAAATCTCCATACTGTTTTCCATAGTGGATGCACCAGTTTGCATTCCCACCAACAGTGTATGAGGGTTCCTTTTTCTCCACAACCTCTCCAACATTTGTCACTCTTGGTTTTGGATATTTTTGTCATTCTAACAGGTGTAAGGTGATATCTTAGTGTAGTTTTGGGTATTGTATTTTTTAATTTATTTTTATTGAGATAAATTAACATAACACTATATTAGTTTCAGGTGTACAACGTAATGATTCAATATTTGTCTGTATTGCAAAATGATCGCCACACTAAGTCCAGTTAACGTCTATCACCATACATAGTTAGAAAATTTTCTTGTGATGAGACATTCAAGACCCACTCTCCTAGCTACTTTCAAATATGCAATACAGTATTATTAACTAAAGTTGCCATGCTGTACATTACATGCCCATGACTTACTCATTTTATAACTGGAAATTTGTACCTTTTGACCCCCCTTCACCCATCCCCCCCCCCCCCCAGGCAACCACCAATCTATTCTCTATATCCATGAGCTCAGTTTTCGGTTTGGGTTTGGGTTTTTTTTTTTTTTACATTCCACATATACGTGTGAGATCATACTGTATTTATCTTTTTCTATCTGACTTATTTAACTTAGCATAATGCCCTCAAGATCCATCAGCTGTAGCAAATGGCAAGATTTCACTCTTTTTTATGGCTGAATAATATTCCACTGTGTATATACTGCATTTTCTTTAGCCATTCTTCCACTGATGGATATTTAGGTTGTTTCTGTATCTTGGCTATTGTAAATAATGCTGCAATGAACATGGGGGTACATATATCTTTTTGAATTATTGTTTTATTTTTCTTTGGATAAATAGCCAGAAGTGGGATTGCTGGACCATAGGGTACTTCTATTTATAATTTTTTGAGGAAGCTCCATACTGTTTTCCATAATGGCTACACCAATTTACATTCCCACCAACAGTGCACAGGGTTCCCCTTTCTCCACATCTTTGCAAACATTTGCTATTTCTTGTCTTCTTGATAATAGCCATTCTAACAGATGTGAGGTGCTATCTCACTGTGGTTTTGATTTGCATTTCCCTGATGATTAGTGATGTTGAGCACCTTTTCATGTACCTGTTGGCCATTTGTATGCCTTCTTCGGAAAAATGTCTGTTCAGATCCTCTGCCCATTTTAATAGGATTTTTTTTTTTTGCTGAGTTGTATCTATTTATTGATAAATATATTGTTGTATAAATACATACATATATTTATATATTTTGGCGATTAACCCATTATCAGATATATGATTTGCAAATATTTTCTCCCATTCAGTAGCTTGCCTTTTCATTTTGTTGATGGTTCCTTTGCTGTGTAGAAGTATTTAGTTTGACATAGTCCCATTTGTTTATTTTTGCCTTTGCTCTCTTTGCTTTTGCAGTCAGATCCAAAAAATCATAGCCAAGACTAATGTCAAGGAGGCTATGTTTTCTTCGAGGCATTTTATGGTTTCAGGTCTTACACTGCAGTCTTCATACACAAAAATTAACTCAAAATGAACTGATGTAAGATAGCGGTCAAGTTTCATTCTTTTGCATGTAGCCATCCAGTTTTCCCAACACCATTTATTGAAGAGACTGTCCTTTCCCCATTGTACATTCGTAGCTCCTTTGTTGTAAATTAATTGAACATATGTGCATAGGTTTACTTCTGGCTCTCTATTCTGTTCCACTGATCTGTGTGTCTGTTTTTATCCCAATACCATACTATTTTGATTACTATAGCTTTGTAATAGAGTTTAAAATCAGGGAGCATGATGCCTCCAGCTTTGTTGTTCTTTCTCAAGATCGTTTTAGCTAGTCGGGGTCTTTTCTGGTTCCATACAAATTTTAGGATTGTTTGTTCTCTTCCTGTGAAAAATGCCATTGGAATTTTGATAGGGATTGCACTGAATGTGTGAATTGCTTTGGGCAGTATGAACATTTTAACAATACTAATTCTTCCAATCCATGAGCATGAATAATATCTTTGCATTTATTTGTGCATTCTTCAATTTCTTTCATTAACGTCTTAATAGTTTTCAGTGTACAGATCTTTCCCCTCCCTGGTTAAATTTGTTTCTAGGTATTTTATTGTTTTTGATGCAATTGTAATTGGAAATGTTTTCTTAATTTTTCTTTCAGATAGTTCATTATTAGTGTAGAGAAATGCAACAAGTTTTTGTATATCGATTTTCTATCCTGCAATTTTACTGAATTATTATATTTATAACACTTAGAGATTATCTCCAGTTCAAAAATTTAATAAGGAATATCTGGAAGACATTAGAAGGATCACTCATTTAAACACTCCCCCCTGCAAAAACAAAAAAATCCTGTGTTTTCTGAATATTTTTATGCAACAGCAAGTAAATATTTTAACCAAAAACTTAAATTTAAAAATGTGTAATTAGTTTATTTGTGAATGTAGAGTTTTTTCCTTTTCTTTAAACTATTTAAGCCAAGGTAATGTAAGTTAAATATGCTATGCCACTAAAAAAATAAATAAAAGATCTGACACTCAACACTGCCATCTTACATTTGTACAGCATTTTGTGAGCTAAATAAAATGTTTCATTCACATATGAACAGAAACATTCAATTCTCATAATAAACCTGTAAGGTGAGGAGGGTGAAGTGTTATAAGGGTAATTTTGCAAGAGATAAGTAAGACATCTAGCGCACACTGCTCGAAGTAGTGTAGGTGCTTCTGGAAGCCTGGCCCTCTGGGTGCGCCCGCCCAAGCTCACGCGTGCCTCCAAACACCAACTGTGTCTTCTGATCGCAGTGTATTCGGCAGACTTTTAAAGAAACACCAACTTCCAGGATTTTTTTGTTTCCAAGCAACACACTGACTGAGAATGCCTTAAAGCAACACCTACTCCTCAAAAAATCATATGTAAAGGTTACTAAGATATTCAAGTTGACAGCCCACTGACCCCCACTGAGTAAAGCCATTTTCTTTACTCTATCTGCATAATTTAGAAAAAAGTAAATTCTCCGAGAACACTTTTATATCTGATTACTAATATTGTCCATGGTGTATTGTGTCTTACTGATAAAACTTTGCATAAAAGGTCAAGTGACTAAAACATCTTAATTTATAAATTAGAAATTCTAAATCTTAACCTCTCCAGATACAAAAAAAAATAGAATTTTTTCACCAAGTGTTTTTCAATGTTTGAAATCCATTGTTTTAAAGACAGGTTTTTAAAAAAATCAATTAAGTATTTACTGAGTTATCACCATGTGTCTAGCCCTATGCTCGTTTAATCAATTAAACCATTGATTTTTATCTTAACTCTGACATTGCTTAACTCAGTATTCAAAGATGACACCCTGACAGATCCATATCTGTGTGCAGGTATGAATAGGGGGAAAAAAAAATCAATGCACAGCACACAGTCTTTTTTGTACAGCGCAAAGACTGCTGTTACTCTTTGCACAGCCTGCCGTCTGTCCTGTGTCGGGCTGTCAGGCAAGGCTATGCAAGAACACACCCTGTGCCACCCCATACACCTGTGTCCCTTCACCAGGTTGGACTGCCTGCACAGAAGTTTTCTCAGCACCGAGCAGCCATACCATCTGTCTGAAATGGTGTCCCCTTTATTAAAGGAGCCTTTCTGCTCACCTTCCAGGCCACGGTAGCCTTGCTGACGGGCTGAGACACTATAAATGTACTCCCTCCGGTACTAATGTTTAGCACATCCCCTAACTTATAAATGGGATTTTATCACTCCATGAAACGAGCACAATAGGCTTTCATTTTGCTCCTCATGACTGGGCACAAGGCTAATTAGAGCCTCACGACGACAAGTCTAACTCCTCAACACGGCACACAAGGTTCCACTACGGTCTGGCCTGTCTCTACTAGGTCCTCTCCTACCACCAAACTCGGCGCCAACTATGGAAGCCGTGCAGAATCTGAATCACAAAAGGGAGGTAATTGTTTCCTACCTCCACACCTCTGAAAAAGCTTTACCTGCTGCTTAGAATGTATTTCCATAACTCCTCTTCTGACCAAACACCTCTTCCTCTCCCAAGAGCATTTGCCTGGCCAACTCCTCTGATTTCTCATCGCTGGTTCCAAGCTTCCCCTTCTCTTCTGGAAGCCTTCACAGATCCCCAAGAAGAACTGGTAACCCGCCTCACACACATCAGTCAGAGGGTACTTAGTGCACTGTCAATCAAGTTACACGCCTTGAGACCATCTTACTTTCCACCCGGTGAGCTCCAAGAAGATGGGGAAGGGGTCCAATTCAGCTTGGCATTCCCAGTACTCAGCCAGTGCCATGGCAAATCAAATAGTCAAAACTGGAGGGAGAACCAGTACTGCTCAGCAGCCCAGGGAACTCTTTCCATGCAGGGGCTGCCAGGGCTCAAGCAGTCAGGTCCCGCTAACTCCCTCACAAGCAGCCCTGGAGAAGACACTAAGTGGGTTGGCAGCCCAGGGAGTATGCCCAGAGACAAGGATACACTTCCCCAAGCAAGAGCAGCACAAGTGGGCTTCCTCTCGTACCGGGCAGAGAGGAAGCGACGAGGCAGACACTCCAATGGCACTTCCACCAACCTGAAGGAAGGGAATTTCCTAATCATAAAAGCTTGCCTTTTATCTCAATGTATATAGCCTTGTCTTCTACATTAAGCAGTAAACTGCTGTTTTGTAGTAGAAATAATTCAATCCAGCAGAGCACGGACATAAAATAACAGCCTCCAAACTAAAAGAAGTCCTTACCTACCATAAATTCAACTTCAACAACTTCTGTATCCTACCCCTAGAACTGGAACACTCCACAGATTCTGACTCACGGACTGCTTGCTTTTATTTTATACATCAGATGATAAGATTGGTTATCTCATTTCCAAGCTCCCTACAGATTAAAAGCAGCATGTTTGAGAAAAGAGTTTTATAAGAAAGATGACAAAAAAGCTATAAAAAAACAGACCCAAGAACCCCAAAGTCCAGCAATCTGGACCATTTTGGCCCTAGAGATCTGAATGCTCAGTACATTCCATCTAAAAGGGCACAGTTCAGATTCTTAAAGGGGCAAATCATCACCTTTCTGGGAATGCTGACTATACACAATTATACGTTTCCTAATATACTGCCATAGCCAAAGTATAATTATATTTAAAACAAAATTATATTAGCAATTCCACGTACAGAAATTTGCCCCCAAAATATAAGTAGGCAAGATGAATGTGCCAATATGCTTAATGTAGCATTGTTCACAACAGTGAAAAACTGAAAACCAAAAACAGTTCTGAAAGCTAGGATATTTATATGCAAGGATATTTTACATACAGCTCTAATCACCCTGTCCATTTCAAATAGTTTCTTAGTCCTATCTGGAAGAAGTACTTCATCAAATTTTTAATGTTAAAATACAGTGGCATGTCAATCAATGAGGGAAATACACTCTTGAAGAAAATGTATACAAAATGGAGGTGGCCACATAGAGGCCCACTAGACAGGAAAAGAGGCCTTGGCCCAAGAAGTTTTGAAAACACTATTTTTGAGATTGCTACCCAACTGACAATGGGGATTCACAAAGATTTTATCATGTATGGGCTCTCCAAAGCAAAGGGCAAAGCAGCGGGTGGCCACAAGGAAAACATGAATTTACATTTTCACAGAGAAAACTTTGAAAAACACAAAAGATATTACTTTGTCATAAGCCCAGTTTTCATAACGGGGGGAAGAAAAAGGTATCTGAAGCTAATTGAGCTAAAAAAACAAAAATTGTGATTTGGGCATAATAGTAGTCACATTAATACTGAATTCTAATTATTTTCTTCCTTATAAAAGGCTTAAGAGGACAAAGAAATTTATGCTAATTATAGTAACCTTCTTAGTCAAAATGAATAGCCCTACAGAGAAAATGAAGAACTTTTAAAAATAAATATGGTAAAGAATTCTGAAATGTCATAGTCTCTTCAATATGCAGACTAGCTGCCCTTGAATTATTTTGGGAAGGTGAGACATACTATAGGTAGACAGGCAGACTGGCAGGCAGGCCAAAAGAGTTAAGGAAAGGAGAGAGGAAATGAAGAAGAAACGGAGCTCTGTAGCAAATAAGATGGAAGAAAGAAAGGAAAAGAATTCATTTCTGCCTCATGCTGCAGACACTCTCAGGAAATGTCATTAATGGCATGTTCTAATTACAGAAATCCCCAAACTGGCCAAAGGACTTATTTTTTGGTTTCCAGATCAAAAACTACACACACCTTCTGTATATCAAGGCTACTGCACATATGGCACATGGCTAAGAAATAATTCTCAGCCGAGCATGTGCTCATCAAGATACATCTGTGGCCTACTATAAACTCTAATAACAACACAGACAGTTGCATGGAGGACCAACACGGCCACAGAGCAGACAGACACAAAATGGATTTAAATCTGTCAAAACCGTATTCTGAGACTCTTAAACTGGATTTTTCTCGTCCACAAGATAGTTTCCAAATGCATTTGTCTTTGAATCACTGCAGACTTTTCATTTCCCTAACTTCTCCAGGAAGTTGCACATTTCTTAAGCTGTAAGAAAAGTATACTATGTCCATTTCAGTAAATATGTGTGGCAGCACAAGTCTCGGTGAGGAGGGCCTTCCTAAAGTGATAAGCCAGACTAGGCGGGAGGAGCTCTCTGGAGCAGGAGGCACAAAGAGGGTTTCAAGGGTGGGAGAACAGACCAAGGGTTCACTGACAGATACTGACTTTCATCGTTGTCTCTTCTTTCATTTCTGCTCCCCAAATGAGTTTGGGGACTAGTGTCCTAGTTTGCCAGAATGCATTTACGGATCTTTAAGTGATAAAGAATAAAGAAACACTGATCTAGAATCATTCAAAAGACAGGTTAAAGGCAGTCTTTTTGCTGGACTGCAAAATCAAATTCAGAATTTCCCAAATTCACTTGTGAAATTGTCAATTTCACAATTATTCCTACTTCTATGTAAACAGTATAGATTTCCATGTTAAGGTTTCCCAATAGCAAAATACCCAAAGTCAGAATTCTAACCCAAGAAAACTTAAAGCCTCTCAGTTACTACACAGTGAATTGGTTAAGAGCATAGATTTTCCATCTTTCAAGAGGAAAAGGAAAAGGAAAAGGAAAAGATGTTTTGGGAGGTGTTTTTGTTTTTCAAAGGGTAGCTTTGAGACAGGCCATTAATTCAAACTAATCATAAATACACGTGTAGAGTATTCAGCATGTGAAGTGCTTTTGCCTTACAGCTCTGGAGTATGGCCTGTTACAAGCACCCAATTAATTAAAAAAGCATTTTCCTACTATATAACTTTCACATTTGAATCACACAAGTGTTGTTTTACCCTTCTTCTCCATTTCCTACATTTAAAATATTCTATTATTTTTAATTATATTTAAAATAATATTTTAATAATTTTTAAATTAATTTTTAATGATTGTTATGAAATATAAAAATACTCTTCTATTTTTAATGATTAAAATAATGTAAGTTTCTCCAGCATGAGGCACGGAAAAGAACATGAAATGGACACAATCCCGGTTTTAGGCAACGTACATAAAAATGCTGTTTTAGGGGGTAGCAGATTTGCTCTCTCTTATTACTGAGATGACCCATTTGTTGATTCGGGGAACATGTAGATTTCTCCCCAAAGCAGATGGTCAATCTACTATAGAGAGTTGTTTCAAACACAAGCAACCACCAACAGAGAAGTAAATTCTCTATAATCAGAACAAGCCCCTTTGAACTCTACGTAGTGCTCATTATCGATATCATAAATAAAACAATAAAAGCAAATGTTCCCTTGAAAAGAGTCTTAGCAACTGAAGATAAAGGGATCTGCCATACTTGAGTTGGATAGAGGGCACTGGCAAGGGCAAATGAGTAAAGAGCCTTAAAGGTAAATCATAATTTTGTTGGGATACAAAAATAAAAGAAAATTAGAGCTAGTAACATTCTTTAAGAAAGTAAGATATTCAAAGGTATGAAAAACTTTTTTGAAATGCATACAAGGGATTTTAAAACAGGAAAATCTATTCACTCACAAATTGTTGGATTATTTTTCTTAAGTACACACGTTTTAGAAACTTCAGAATCACGGAATATATTCCTGATTAGCAACACTCATGTTTCCAGCTGCCTTTACATTTGTTCACTTTGTCAAGGCCCTATTTCTACACCAAAGCTCTTTGTCCTCCTCAAACGTCAGCTCAGCTCACCTTACTGGAAAGGCTCTTCTGGTTTTGTCAGCTGTGCCCATGATAAGCAGCTGGGAAGTATGGAAAAACCATTAACTATTGACTGAAAAAGAGTGTGGACATGGAGTTTCACCATTTGTTGCAGAAGAGGTTATAAAAAAATGTAAATCAAAAAAAATGAAATTAAAAAGACTATTCATTGCTCCACACCTGCTCAGAAAAAGCTTTACAATCACCAATGCATGTAAAATAACCACAGCTCAACTAAAGGAAGTATTAACCCTTGTTTAAACAGAGAAGAAAACACTGCAAAGGCAAAAGCACTCCGAAGCAGGAAGAGAGACGTCCACTGACACACAGGGGATAAACTGGAGCGCTCTCGGGTCGGTGTTGCCCTGATGGAGCACTTGAAACCAACAGCGAACTCAGGGCAGATAGACATCAATCTGGAATGTAGGCAGAAGAGCTGTTCACAACTTCAAAGCATAAAAATGTGTTCTCAATTAGTATGTAATTATAAAAGCCAAATGCCAAGTAGGCCTCAAATATTTCCCTGCCTTAGCTTGAGATTTTCCCATCTTTAGCAACGTTCAATTGCTGGGCAACAGTGCCACTGTTCCCATTATCTCTTATGCCTACCCATGCCCACCACTCCAAGTGGTGTGGCTATCAGGAGGGCACTCACCTGAGTGTGAGTGCAAACCCCCATATCTGGAGCTGGCAATAAATTATATCCAACCAGACATCAACAGTCTGGGGTATTTGCTGCTATTCAAAAGACAGAGAGCCAGGTTAGCTACTCCACAAAACCCCCGGCACGTGCTTATGATCACCATGGCTAGCAAGGTTATGCACACCCTTCTGCCTCTGGGGCATAGGGACTGAGAGCAGGCTCTCAAAAGAACCAAGATCCAGGTAGACAGTCAACGACAGGGCCAAGTAAACTGCTCTGCCTTGTTATGTGAGACAACATGTGCCATAGAGAATATGTGCATCCATCAGAAAACAATGGAGGAAAAGAGCATTAACACTGATAAAGGGCCTATATACACTGGCCTAGACACTAGACATACATCATCTCAACTAACACAACTGAGGCCCAGAGAAGTTAAATAACGGGTGCACAGATCACAAAGATAGTAAGGGCTAGAACCAGAATCCAAACTCAGGTCTAACTACAAAGCAAGTGCTCTTTCTATCAAATCATGATAGCTTTTATTATTTTTCCCATCATCATGCTTCCCTGAATAGTTAAACTTCTACTGTGGGCATTTACAAAGGTGGTTCAAAACTCAAAAGGGAACTGAGCATTTCCCTGACAACCCAGCAGTACACACTGGCTTGGGAGAACTCTTTTAAACACTAAAATCTTTCTACTTTTACCACTTTTGATGAAAATCTTTCTCAAAATACATAACTGCCTTCTTAAACAGAACATACCAAACACCACTAGCCAGTAAATGTGTTGCACCATGTTCATGGTGTTCTACCATTTGGGATAAGAGACTGCACTCATCTTAAAGATGGAGGGGCTGCACAGACCACCCAGTCAAACCCCATGACTGCAGGATCTTCCACAAAAGATCTGTCCAAGGTGTAGGGCTAAAGTGTTAAAAATATGAAAAGAAAGCTATTTACACATGGCTCAATGGAGCTAAAATTTATTTAAGCAGCTTTTAGGACACAAAGGTTCCAACATCCATCTAAACTCAAAGCCATTCCACCAACACTTGAGTTTCATCCCAGCAAACAGAAATAATGCTCACAATAGCCAAACTGGTCACCTGTCAATCTTAACATTTTCTAAATCCTGTACTCTCATGAATTCAGATCCAACTGTACAATATTAAAGCAAATGCTCATAGGTTTTGTGAGGGTGGTAGTATTCTCTTACCCTCCGTCAATCTTCTTTCTTCCATGCCCAGACTCATGGAGCTACGTACACTTTTCACTACTATACATGATCTAAAAGGTTTTCATCAGTTTGGAAGACTTCTTATCAATACGGATCAAAGATTTTGTTTTAGCAAGGAGAGAAACATTTTAACACTGTAAACCTGACCCTTACCTGACAAATTTTTTTGTGTCATTAAACTAGTAGTTTTTCCAGTATGGTGATTTCTCAAAAAATTAAAAATAGAAATACCATATGACCCAGCCATCCCACCACTGGGTATCTATCCAAAGAACCTGAAATCAGCAATTCCAAAAGTCCCATGCACCCCTATATTCATTGCAGCATTATTTACAATAGCCAAGATGTGGAAGCAACCTAACTATCCATCAACTGATGATTGGATAAAGAAGATATGGTATATATATATATATATATACATATATATATATATACACACAATGGAATACTACTCAGCCATAAAAAAAGAATAAAATCGTCCCATTCACAACAACACGAATGGACCTTGAGGGAATTATGTCAAGTGAAATAAGCCAGACAGAGAAAGACAATCTCTGTACGACTCCACTCACGTGTGGAATTTAAATATGTAGACAAAGACAACAGATTAGTGGCTACCAGGGGAAAGGGGGGTTGGGGGATGGGCACAAAGGGTGAAGTGGTGCACCTACAACGTGACTGATAAACAATAATGTACAACTGAAATTTCACAAGGTTATAAACTATCATAAACTCAATAAAAATTTTTTAAATAGTAGTAGTTTTTCTCAGAAATATTACTCACTTTAGTTATCACTTTTTTGTTTTTTCTAAATAAGATTATGTATCACTTAAACCAATCCCAAAAAGTATTCGCATGTATAAGAAAAAGTTCTTATACATCACTAGGTACCAGATTAAACTAAGAAATGTCAAGATAATACTGTTATGCTAGAGTCATCAAGCTTTCCAGGCCTTCATTTACTCAAAACAAGATCAAGACTTCAATTATGATTACAGCCAGCTGCTTGAGTGAAAAGCAAGCCAGCCAGCCACACAGTCCTCCACTCCCATCATCTGCCTTTCATTATTCTCCCACCTCCCTAAATTTAAGGTGCAGCTCCAAGCTGCCCAGAAGACCTTTAATCTAATGGAGAGGAGACTGCTTGTCAGCTGCCTAGTCTTTTTGCTGACTGTACAGTTGTTTCGGCACTCCCCATGAAACTTGAAAGGAAAAGACATCCTAAATAGAAACAAAATACAGGGTTGTGAAACAAACAGAAAAAACAGGATAAACTTACTTTTAAACAGTATGTAAGTTACACTTTCAAAAATATGCTCAATCAACAAGCACACTATTTCCTTGCATGTACAGACGTTTTGGACACACTATACTTACTGTACTTCTTTCAGATTAAAAACTAGATCCATTACTTTGAATTTAGAGGAACTTCACCTGGAAAGGTGTCTGGGGGTTAAAGAAAATCATACTGAGCATGTTATTTGAAAGTAAAACTAACATGCTGTTTAAAAATAAGTCTATTTTATGTTTCCTGACTTTTTGGATACTCTGGATTTCAATTCATTGCAAATTAGCTCCCTTAATTTCTCACCTACTTCCCCACCCACCTCAAACACCAAATTTCTTTCTACACAGAAGCCATCATGACTTTATTGCTTATGGTGTAGCACTGCTGGGAAACTGAAGAAACTATGAAAGAGAGAACTGTTGGCTCCATTCGAGTCCAGTTAGTTTTATCACTGACTGCTGTGTAACCATCGGTAAGTACCTAACCATAAATAAAAAGGCATCTCTGGAGATTATAAACGTTGATGCGAGTACCAAAGGCAAGGGCAGTAGGGCAGTTACACAATTACTTCGCAGAAACATCAGAGACAAGTTGAGGTGGAAAGGATTACCTCTTGCTGCTCCAAAATATAAAAGACGAGTATTCTGGCTATTTTATCACCAAATGACTGACAGCTACGTGTAGAAAGAGGGGGAATGCACTTGACAGAGCACGCAGGACCAAGTGCCACCAGCCACACTTGTCTATCAGATGAACACGAAGCTACTTAGTCTTGATTGCATTCATCGGGAACAGACCAGCTCTTGGCCTGCATTCCAGTTCTCATTTTCCTAGCATATCTGTATCACCCCACTTTCTATCGCTCAACAAAGAACAAAAAGTTTACCAGGTGGACCTTTACTAGTATAACACAAGTTAGCTACAACCAACTTCATCTGTTCTATCAAGAAAGATATCTATATTCCACTCTTATGTGAAAGTTCCTAGTAAATTTTATGTTTGTTTTGAATGGATTGTGTTACATTTATCCGCACAGTAAACCACATGATGCAACTGTGATGGAAGGATCTATTCATTCCACACTGCAGGAATGCCTCAATTACTAAAGAGGAAAAAAAGCCCTTCTCCTGGCATTCAAAAAGTTGGCTATATGGAGTTTCAGCTGAACAACAGCAAACAATATATCACTCCAATGATCAAAGAGGTAATATACTGTATGTTAGTTTCCTACAGTCAAGAGGCCACATGTCATAGACTAGAAAAAAATAAACTACAGACAACTGCTCACCACTGAAGCATATGTGCACCTTCCTTCACACTTTAAGATGAAGCTGTGACATGCACATCACGACATTAGTTACTTTGAGCTCTCTGTCCAGAAGAGATGTACCTAACTAACTTTAAGTAAACCCAGTATCATCATACGCAAAAGAAAAATTTGGAGATGATTTTCACTTTGAAAACAATCTGCAATGGTATTCTTTAAAAACAAGTCCTAGAATGACTCATTCTACAAATATATCTATGACATACTATAAGGCACAATAACTGTTTATGAACAAATGAAGGAGTTTATGCTTGTGATAACAATTCTAAACTAGGGGTTGATAATTGCTGACACAAAAGTGAAAGAGAGCAAAAGTCATCACTGAGTAAGACTTAATGGTCCGTGCACAGGGGTATCTCCTCCCTGGGCTCCAGTCAACCTTTCCCCATAAACAAATATTTCTTGAATACCTACTATGTGCCACACAACCCTACCTGGCTCAGCATTTCCTGCATTTTTACCTCCTGACCTGACACCCACAAAGGACTCTTGAACTATATGGAGAATGCTGACTCTGGTGCAATACTCCTAATACCCTCAGTTTTGTCAAGATTTGACATCCTACAAACTGTGAACGGATATTTACAGTACTCTAGTGTTTTCAAAAACTAGATTTAAATATGGTGAGAAAACCATTCTACAGATGCTAATTGTCAGGAACACTTTCCGGAGCTCTACTACTACAAGAGAGTAGTTAACTAATGCTGACTGTCCAAAGCCTGAGAAAACTTTAAAGCTTTACAAAATCTAGTGTGAGGATGGTGATCAACAGAACCAAACAGTTCCAAGGCTATTCAAAGTCATAAAGAACAGGCAAAGCCATTTTCTCATCTTAAATCTCAAACAAGCTTAACATTTTGTTTACTGTCCATCAGATGTAGCTTGGCATTTGCATTGCTAACAGTCCTTTTTCAAAGTGTGCTCTTTGATAGCAACAACTGGATCTCCTGCCTACCCGAGGAGTTGGACTAGCTAACAATGTCACACTGCAGAAAAGCATACTGTCACATTCAATATATCACCAGAGTAGAAATTTTTTTGAAGGGCTGTGTTTATTTTCTTGGGAAGCCTCTGTATATAGGAAGGTTCATCCTGCTTTGTTCTCGTTTTCACTTGATATTCTACAAAGGGTGGATCCAAATAGAATTTATCCCTCATGAAAGACATCCCTCACAAGGCAAAAAGCAGTGGAAATGAAAAATACCCTAAAAGAGCTGCTTTTCCAATAGACGCTAGAAAAAAAGGACTTCAGTGTTTTGTGGTATCAAATTCTTTGTCTTCACACAGTTATCAACTCAAAGCTAGTCGAAGGACCCTCTAGAAAGATGAAACTGTAAAAGGCAATGGATTACCCAACCACAAGTAAATTCCTACAACTTTAAGATGCCAGTATACTTCTCTACAGTTGTTCAGACAATAAAGATTTAAAAGAAAAGAGAAGCAATAAAACACACTTTACAAATCCAAATGATCATTCCCAGGATTGAAAAAGAATTCCCTTCCCAGGGTCTAGCCCAAGGAACTGCAGTAAGAAGTAGAAACCTTTCCAAATTAATAAACTGAAGATACAGACCTAATGTTAACTTCTGAACACTTCTTTATTTACCTTCCTAATTTTTATTTAATTTTTACTATGGCTTAAAATAGGAAAGATTTGAAAGAGTATGCTTGCCCCCAGCCTCTCTCAAGGCACCTTTAAGGTTATCATTTTCTTGTGCATCCTTCCAAAGATGTTATATGCAAATACAAGCAACATATAAATGCTTGTATATTTATTCTCTTCTTCTCAAATGGCAGCATGACACACACTATTCTACATAGGTTTTTAACAAATATCTACATCATTCCATATCAGTACAGTTTCCTCATTCCTGTTTACAACTGCATAGTAATCCATTATGCAGATGGACCATAACTTATTTAACCAGGCTTCTATAATGAACATCCAGGTTGGTCCCAGTGTTTTGCTACTATGAACAATGTTTTAATAAACTACTTCATTTCAATTTAGCCTAAGATAAATTCCCGGATGTGCACCTGTTGGGTCAAAGAGGTCTGTGCATTTATAATTGTAATGGATGCTGTCAAATTATCCTCCATAAAGACTGTCCAATTTATATTCCCACTAGCAATGAATGAGTGCCTATCCCCATACCAAAGCTAACAATATGCTAAATTTTTATTTTCTTTTTATCAATGTGATAGGTTTCTTTTTTAAATGGCATCTGGTGCAGTTTTAATTTGCATTTCTGTTATAAAGTAAGTAGCTTTAGATTTAGATTTCAAGCCATTTGTATCTCATTTCTGTGAAATCTCCATACATATCCTTTGCCCATTTTTCTACTGAACTGTGGGTCTTTTGCTTATTGATTTGTAAAAATTTTGTATACATTAAGGAAATTTGCCCATTATCTTTGATGAGCTGTAAATGTTTGTTCAACTTGTCTTTGACTTTGCTTGTGTTAGTTTTGCATATGCAGAAACTTTTTTTATAAAGTCTAGTTTATGAATCTTTTCCTTTTATTGCTTCAGAGTTCCATGTCAAAGTTAGAAAAACCTTCTCCATTCTAAATTATTAAAAACTTCTCCCCTATTTAGTTGTATTTCTTTTGTGACTTTGCTTTTTAAATTTAAAATTCAGTCCACTTAAGATTATTTTGGTGGAAGTATGAATTATAGATCCAACTTCACTTTTTTCCAAATGGCTCCCCAGTTATCCCAACACTATTTACTGAATAAACTTCATCACTGACTTGAGATGCCAATTTCATCATGCCCTGTGTGTTTTGGGGTCTCTTTCCAGTCTTCCTATTTTATTTTGTTGATCTGTAGATCTATACACATGCCTTCATCACAGTTTTAATTAACGTAGCTTAATAGTATCTTTTAATATTCTGTAGCACTGGTCCCACCTCTCATTACTTGTCTTTTTCAGGATGTTTATAAGTATTATTGTATGCACATTTCTCTATTAATTTTAGCATTAGTTTGTCAAGCCAAAAAGAGATCCCATTAGCACTTTTAGTGGGGTCACTTCTAATTTACATAAAAACTGAGGGAGTTTATTTACCTTTAAGGAACAACCCTAACAGCTGGCAGTTTTGTTCCACTCAGTACGAATTCATGACTTAGCTAGAGCACTCATTTTTCATATTAGTATGCCTCCAATCACAAGATGATGGTCTTCCTCACAGGTAATAGTGGTGTTTGACAGTAACCTTCCTCCTACAGACAAAAGGATTGTATGAAAAAAGTATGAATGCCAGAAGTACTGTTAAAATAGCATATTCACTGAGTTTATCCATAAATTAAATATAAATAAGAAATAGTTCCATGGTCACGTTTTCTTAAAACGGAAGCTAAAAACACAGAAGTGAAGAATTGAAAAAGACCTCTACAGATGATTCAGACAGGTTCTAAGCAACCTTTTCTTCTGAATATATCACTACTATCATAACGGTTTATTTTATGTACTGTTTCCTAATTTCCCATTCAAAGGACACTCCAAATTGGAAAATCATGTCCATTCTACCCCAACATTCCTATACAATTGTTACCACATGTACAGTATCTCTCATTATCATGTAGATGGAAACAAAAGTAATGATAGATGGGAGGAAAAAGTAGAGGGAAATAATATTTTACAATATTTACAATTTACAAACATTTTAACATACACTACTTCATTTGATATATATGCACAAACTGGACTGCTGACATATGAATAAAGAATACATAAAAATGAAGAATAATTTTTATAAGTAATATTTTAAAACCAAAACATTCATTTCTACCATATACTATAATTTTAATACTACAAACCTTAGATATCAAAACAGAAACATGTTCTCTCTGTTGAAGGGTGGGAGGAGCAAGATATGAGATTAAAGGTGTAGGCATGGCCAGATCATAAAGGGTCTTGTGCCCAACGGTAAGAATTTTAGACTTTAGCCTTAAAGGGATTTTAAATAGGGAAAAGAACAAGATAGTAAGTGCTTTTTAAAAATCACTTATATACAGTATGGAGGATGGGTTAGTTGTAGTGTGGCAAGGGCAGACAGAGAAAAAGTTATTGCAATGAACCAGACCAATGATGGTTGGACTTAGCAACCATCACTGCTAAGTAGCAGTAGTGATGAAGAAAAGATGCGCTAAAGAGACATTAAAGAGGTAGAAATTATAAGACACTGATGATATTCTGGCTTAAATAACTCAGGGGATGGTGGTACCATTTACAGAACTAGGAAACATATTGGGAAAAGCAGGTTTGGAAGGAAAATAGTAAGTTTGAGGCACAACTGTGACAAGCAAGTAAAAACAGCCAGTGAACACTTAGACTACAGGAGTCTGGAGCTCAGAAAAAGTAAAGGTTTGAAGCTGGTATGTGGAGTTCTGAGAGTAGGTAAGAGTAGGAAAAGGGCTCAGAAAAGTGGGCAGAAGACCCCACAAAGGAGACTGGAGTTACCAGAGAGGTAAGAGAAAAAGCCAGGGAAGCTTGGATTTATGAAAGTCAATAAAGACTGTTACAAGAAAGAGTGGTCAGCTTTGTTGAGTGTTGTTGAGCTGTCAAATAAGATGAGGAAGGAGAAGAGCCCACTGCATTTAGAAACACTGGGATCCTCAACAAGCACAGCTGCAGGGCAGGGATGGAGCAGAGGGCTGAAGAGTGAAGAGGGAAGGGAGGAAATAGAGTATAATCGCTCTTTCAAGAAATCTGGATATGAAAAAGAAGAAAAACCGGTCTGTGAGGGAAGGAATGGAGTGAGAAGGCTTGGTGTCAGAGGAGGATTTTTTTTAAGGTGGAAAAAATTTCCCCATGTTTAAATGGTAGTTATGCACAATAGTAGTATAGAAAAAGAACAATTCCTTCCTTTCAATAATGTCCCCAATTTTTTCCAGTTTTATGGAAAAATAATTGACATACATCACTGTACAGGTTTAAGGCATACGGCATGATGGTTTGATTTACATGTACTGTGAAATGATTACAATAGGTTTGGTTAACATCCATCATCTCATATAGATACAAGAAAAAAAATTTCTCCTTGTGCTCAGAACCCTTAGGATTTACTCTCTTAATAACTTTCCTACATACAATACAGTAGTATTAACCATAATCATTATGTTGTGCGTTACATTCCTACTACTTATTTATCTCCTAACTGAAAGTTTGTACCTTTTGACCTTCCTTCAATTCCCCCTCCTCCCACACTCTGCCTCTGGTAACCAAAAGTCTGATCTCTTTTTTCTGAGTCTGGTTGTTTTTCAGTTTTTTTTTTTTTCAAATTCCTCATAACAGTGAGATCACACAGTACTTGTCCTTCTCTAACTTATTTCACTTCACATAATGCCTTCAATCAAGGTCTATCCATGTTGTCACAAATGGCAGGATTTCCTCATTTTTTACGGCTGAATAATATTCCTGTGGGTGTGTATAACACAATATCTTCATCCCTTCATCCACCAATGGACACTCAGGTTGCTTCCATTATATCAGGTCTTGGCCATTATAAATAACGCTGCTATGAACATGGGGTGCAGATATCTTTTCAAGTTAGCATTTTCACTTCCCTTGGATACATTCCCAGAAGTGGAATTGCTGGATCATACAGTAGTTCTATTTTTAATCTTCTGAGGATCCTTCATACTGTTTTCCATAACATATGTACCAACTTACAATCTCACCAACAGTGCACAAGGGTTCCCTTTTCTCCACATCCAAGCCAGCATTTGTTAGCTGTCTTTTTGATGATGGCCATTCTAACAGGTATGAGGTGCTATCTCATTGTGGTATTAATTTGCATTTCCCTAATAACTACTGATGTTGAATTAATGCCCCAAAATTAATATAGGAAATAAACTGCAATGCTGCTCATTTCTGAGGATGGTCTTATGGTTGTGAGAAATCTCAGTCATCCATAAACGGAATTTGTTTGCTCCTAAAGATAATCTCTAATAAATTAAAAAAAAAAAATCTCTAAAAAAAAAATCAAAAAAATATTTTATGCAAACATAAAAGTTTATAGGAGAAATAACTTTAGGATGCTCACATAATAATGGAATCGGAATTCAAAGTTCATACGCCAACCAGTTATTTGTAAATTCTGAAATAGACTTTCCCAAAACAGTCAGGTGAAGGAGAATAATCTGTGGATCTAACAGGTCAGCTTCCTCTGATTCTTCCACAGATTAAAGGTTTTACAGATGCCTTGAAATGAAAGGAAACTGATGGTTACATGATGGTTTGCTTATTTACACCCCTTGAGGCCCATACGAGGCACACCTAATGGTTCTGCCTTGAGGCAAAAGATTTAACAGATTGCCCTCCTAATTGCTCCCTGGACACTCTGAACACAAGGCCACATGATTCTGAGGTACAGATTCCTATATAAAACTCACCTTTAGGGAAAAAAAAATCAAAGATAAATATCTCACCAACTACTTCTGAACAAATAAAACTCTTTACAATATCCAAAACCTAACAAATCACCACATGAGCTAATATACCTAATAAATTCTGACCTGGTTCTCCCTAAAATAAAAGCAATTTAGGTAAAGACATTAACAAATTATTTAAACAATATCATCATGCCAATAAACTTCTGAACATTTAGCTGTACTAAAAATACAGTTTTAAAACCTCAAACATGAGAAATTTCATTCCTGAGGAGTGTCTGTTATGTCTTCACAATAAGCACAGACACTTAGAAAAGCCATCAATTTTAAAAGAGCTTAAAATATAAAATAAAACCGAGCTTGAGTAAGGAGATAAAAGGATTTTTTAAACTAGAAGAAAAATAGATCTGAATATTAAACTTCTGGAAAGGTGAGGAAAGTCCTCTAAATTTAGAAAAGAAATTACAATGAAAAAAACTTCTGAATTCCTAAAAATAAAAAAATCTTCAAAATGTTCCAAAATGGCAACTAAACTCTGGGTGAAATGACAGCACTGCCCACATCCCTCACTCCTAGGGGCCAATGCGTGGCGTGGACTGGGCCGCGTGTCTCCAGAACTCATGTTCTCCACCTTTGGGCCCCTTTAGCCGACTTTTACCAACAGGTGAAGAGGAGGATAAGAAAAAATCCAGGAAGTAGGAAATGTGATAAACATGCAAACATACAGGAAAATATTTAACTTCCTGAGTAACTCAAAATTTTCACATTAAACAACAGGTACCTTGTTTTCGGCAAACTTTTGGTAACTTGTTAAACTGGCAAAAATATAAAGCCATGGTAATATCCAGTGCTGGTAATTGATGTGTGAAACCGGTAGGCAATTTGGCAATAAGTACAAAGAGCCATAAAAACATCCACATGCCCTTTGGCCCAGTTTCTTCTTCTAGAAGTCTACACTAAGGGGAAAAAATTAAAATACGGGCAGAGTAGGGGTGTGCTTACCGCGCATGTGCAGAGAGGCTCACTGACTCATAAAATATAGCACAGAAACGTCTACGTCCAAAATAAGAGAACAGGCATGTAAAACAGAATAAATTCACTGGTTTATTATACATGGTCATTAAAAATAATTACAAAATGTATATAACATGAAACTGTTTTTCATACAATGTCAAACCAAAAAGAGCTGGACATAAAAATGTGCAGATGGAAACCCTTTTTTAATGCATAAGAAAATACAAGAAAGGAAAAACACTAAAACTGCAACTATGGTTGGTTAACACAATGGTATAGAATGACTTTTTCCCCACTATCTTGAAAATGTTTCATTGCAACTGTTTGAAAGGGTATCATATTAAAATATTATTTGATAAGGAAAATGTATCTAGGCCTGTCTTAATAGCTCTCAAGGTGTTCCTGCACACATTATATGCCACCTCACATTCAAACCAGCCTTCTGAGTTAAGCAAGGTAGGTATTAGTACGCCATCAGAGATGATGAAACTGAGCCTCAGAAAGCTTAAGTGATTTGCCAAAGTTCACAGAGCTGTTAAATGGCAAAGCAGAAACTACACTTTGGGGTGAAGGACACTCTTACCTGCCTCTCTGGCCCATGCCAGATCTCCACCAGAGAGCCGAGTGACTTGCATCTTATACAGGCAAAGTGAGCAAAGGGAAAATATACGATGACATCCCAGACGCACGGCCTTTCCTGGTAGCCAGCCAGCAATAAGATTTGTTTCATCTACTGACACACACAACAGAAAACCCACAGTTCTTGACCCAAAAGGCAAACTGATCATTAAAAAGGTAAGCCTCCAACTGAGCCAAAGCCCAGACTTTTTTTTTAAGAATTTATTTAAAAGTTGAAGGGTGAACAGCATACAGGAAAATCACAGGCAGACCTCTCAAGGGTTTTGTTTCCCTTCTTTTCTATTGTTTACACGAAGCAAGACACCATCTCAATATCAGAAATGATGGTGCCAGTTATCCTAACATTTCAATAAATGATGACCCCTTTTAAGCATTAATACTTTTTAAATACTTCAACTGAGTAAAATGTTTCTACAACTTATTAAACATCTTCTTTACCTTCTTAAATATACAAAATTACTGGTGTGTCTACTATGAATCATGGATAATTGTATTTTATATAAAATACAGCAGCTAACATGTTTTGAGCTCTTAACCACGTGCTGTGCACTGGGCTATCACTGAATTCTCACAACCACCCCATGACACAGCTACAACTTCTATAAATGTGGAAATGGGAGCACTGAACATTAGTGAACAAATCAGAAAGTAAGAGAACCGGGATCTGAAGCTAGAAGTCTAACCACTACATCACACTGCCTTCCTGTGCTCTCTCTGCCAGTTCCCTTGTGGGGGTTGGAGATAACAGGAAGACACGGACTGCGGAATCTGACTACCTGGGTTCAAATCCTAGCTCCCGCGCTTACCGATGACTCTCAGAAAAGCTAGAGAAAATCTGTCCCTCACTTTTCTCAACTACAAAATAAATGTAAGAGTTGACATAACAGTTCTCGCATCACAGAACTATTATGAAGAGAAAATCTAACGCTTAGTAAACAGGAACTGGCCCACGCTGAGGCCTCAAAACTGTCAGCAAGCAGTAACACGGAGATCCTTCAAGGGAGAGGGAGTCGTCTGGGGCTTTGGTCCACACCAAATGGCCTCAAACTACTCTTGGTGGCTTCTTGGCTCTTTCTCTTCTTTTTCAAGGTTTTGCTTTCCCCAGTTATCACTTTCTCGGGCTGGCACTTGCGGCGGCTGATGTGCCCATATGGGGCATGCCCTTCTCCTTCCCCCGCCACTTCGCCTCTTTCAAAGACGCTGTCAACTGGAGAGCCAGACTTTCTAAAATGATTTCTAAGGAAGAATAGCCAGGTTCTGAAGGAGGATTCAGGGTCTCCCTAACTAATTAAGAGAAAAACGTGAGTGTATGGACTTGGTACCGTCCAGTTTTGGCTTTTCAGAGTTCTTTTTTTCTTATTGAGCTTCTTTGCGGGTTTTCAAGAGTGCTGAGGATACCATACGTTTAGAGCTGTAGATAAATGTGGTTGCTGGAGCACTCTAGAATGTGGCACTGCTACTACTCTGTCAACCAGATATTCAAAGACAAAGTGAGGGACAGCGGCTTCAGCCTGGTCCACCGGATTGCTCAAAAGGTCCAAAAGAGCACAAACACCCCTTTTCCTCTGGCTCACTAATTAAGGCCTAGTGGAGGTTAGAAGTAACAGCTAATGCAACATAGGGATTGGGGTTTGAGGCCCTGTATGGAAGAGGAACTAAGGTATCGCACAGACGTCCTCATTTTAGACACATTTGCCCAACTTACTGCCAAATACAGCCGTGTGACAGAACAACTGTTCTCCACACTATGCCACCCCAATGCTCTCTGCACACACTCTCATGCTCTCCAGCAAGGCAGCAAGAGAACTGACTCCAGCTTTCAGTGATGAGCCCATTAGACAAAGTTAAGCACCGAAAACCACTAAACGTTAGAAGAGAACATCATCACACTGTTTACTGTGAGACAAAGTCTTCACCGGATCAAATAAAAGCACACAAGGGATGATGAAATGGAGGGGATCATACAAAATGTATCTGAGATACCTCAAAAGGAGAAGACAAGGGCCGGCCTGGTGGCACCGCTGTTAAGTCTGCACCCCTGGGTCACCAGTTCAGGTCCCGGGCACAGACCTACACACCACTTGTCAAGCCATGCTCTAGCAGGCATCCCACATATAAAGCAGAGGAAGATGGGCACAGATGTTAGCTCAGGGCCAATCTTCCTCAGTAAAAAGAGGAGGATTGGCGGTGGATGTTAGCTCAGGGCTAATCTTTCTGGGGAAAAAAATAATAATAATAAATAAATAAAAATTAAAAAAGAGAAGACAAGTTGTCAAATCCAAAAGCAAGTTTAGAATGTTCCACTCTTACTACAGCAACTATATTAAGAGCTGCCCTATCTCTGTATCACACCACTGGTAACTAGCATTTTCAAATAATTTTCAAAATTCAACAAGTCACTGATTCCCTATCTAAGAAGCTGGTCTACGAACTATATATACAGGAACAAATTCACACTTTTAACCCCCAAGCCCCTCTTATTACCTATGTTTGTGACCATGAAATTCCACGTTGGAACTTTTAAAATAATCAAGTTCCCTGATGCAATCGATGAAATATGTTACATTCCAAAAGGCTATGAAACATACAAGCCAGGGGTGAGCAAACTGTTTCTGCAAAGGGCTTTTTCTATTTTAGGCTTTGCAGGCTGTAAGGTCTCTCTCCCAGCTACTCATCTCTGCCGCCGTACCATGAAAGCAGCCACAGACAATATGGAAACTAATGAGCATGGATTTGTTCCAATAAAATTTTACTTACGGACTCTGAAATTTGAATTTCATCTAATTTTCATGTCACAAAACATCACCATTCTTTTGATCTTTTTTCCAACTATTAAAATAACATAAAAACCATTGTTAGTTCACAGGCTATACAAAAACTGGTAGCAGGCCAGATTTGGCCAATGGACCATAATTTTCCAATCCCTGATATAGCTTACCCTAATATTCAAAAACGGAAATGCAAAAAACCTCCCTTCGCATCTGGAGGGCGTTGTGGGATAGTCCACAGGTTACACAGTGTGCTGTTGTGCTTTTGCAGTAGAAAATATGCCATACAGACTATTTAAAAATCCTGGCTTCTGAAGTTAATACCAAAATGTTAACCAAGAGAGTATGTCTTTTTAATAACTTTCAAACATATTTTAGCTTCCCTCAAGAATGACTGAAACCTCTGCAGTGTGCATATTATTAGCACAGTATTTTTAAATCCATTCTAGCGTAGCCAGGGTCCTCCTCAAGCCCCACAAGTCAACTAACCATTAAGTCACTGTGCCACATGTAAATTTCTACAGCATGATAAAAGCGATTTTCTGAAGCTTCATTAGAACAAATGTTGTGTTGGGTCTAAAGTATGATAACTCTCTGGGATCACAGAGGAGGCTCTTAACACTGGATTAGTCAACCTTCTGTGAGCTTAGCAGAAGTGTGCAAGGTAAGTACCTGTAAAATCTTATTATAGGGAGGTTCTGTTATAGATATATTTAAACCTGGTACTATACAATCTGACAATTTCCATGTGTCAGTGGATGACTGAGAGTATCCTTACCAATTCTAAATAATAAAACAATTCTTAATAACCAAAAGCTGGCTCTGATTCCATAGTGACTCTCTCGAGGATCTGACGTGCTCACTCCTACATGGGAAAGCCTTTTCAATCGGTGTTGTTGCCTGCAACGAACCTTTTCCATTTGGTCGGGCTCAGCGGACTCCAATCAACCACCTTCCCTGCGTGGAGAGCCCCCGTGGGGTGGGAAGAGGAGAGGAGGGTGCAGTAGAAATAAGAGGAAATAAGTTTCCTCATTTTAGCAACTTCGCTCAAGTAGGTGTCAGAGATCTGCTAACTGGACAGGTGGTAAAGAAAACAGCTCTTCATCTTGAACCTCAGGGGAAAAAGAGATGAACTGAAACCAGACTGACTTACTTCAGGTATTTGAAAATTAGTGATTCACTAGGAACATATATAATTTGTTTTGGGGTACCAAAATCTCAACTCAGCATTTGGAGGGAAAAAAACACATGGGCCAGACAATTTTGGGTCTGGCAGTTATGACTGGTTTCATTTCATAACTTTTTAAAATTAATAATTTCATTTATCCAGACCTTGTTCAGACAGGGAAAGGGCAAAAACGCAATTTCTTAGGACTGTCATCCAGCTAGTGGTTGGATTGTCAGTGACCTAGATAAGAGCAGGCACAGTCCAAGAAATGTCAGCTTCCCGATATAGGGAAAAGCAAGGAATCTACTCATGCCTTCTTTCATTTTATAATTATTCATTGCACTCTAAATATTTCTGGTCTCCAAATATGTGGGCAGGCTCCCCACAACCTGAAACATCTCTATAACATCTACAGCGGCTCAAGAAGTGTTTTTCAAAACAGTGGGTCGCGATTCACTAATAGGGCAGAGACCAGTGTTGTGGGTCACAGAGAACATTTTTGAATGAAATGAAACAGAATACTTTTGAAAACGTCAGCAAGGATGGCGTGTCTTATAGGTAATTACTGTCTTTGGAACATGTTTCTGTTATGTATTGTAATGTATGTGTGTACTGGGTTGTGATGTAAAGTTTCTTACTTTGGGGGGGTGCAGTCTAAAAATAGCTTAAAATACCTGCTAGACTTAAGCAGACAGAAGAGATAAGTAAGCAATCAGGACAGTAGCCAGACCTGGAAACAAAAATTGGGGAGCCATCATCACTTGGTGGCACAGAAAGCTTTGGTGTGGTTGGCATCATCTAGGAAAAGGGCATGAGGTAGTACAAAAGAGCCCAGCCTCAAACCCTGGGGACACCAACATTTAGAGGCTGGATACAGCAAGACCCACCAAAACCAAGTGAAGGTGTGGTGAGAGAGGTAGCAGGAAGACCAGAGGACCCAGGCTCCCCCGCAGGCTTCCTCTAACGCAGGGAAAGCCAGTAAAAGCTAACATTTAAAAAAGAGGCACAGCCCTTTCAATTCTCCATTTTTAAAAAATAAGGTGTGACTGAGGAAGGGTTGGAAGATATTTACGAGTAAAGAAGGTAAAATAGATGCTACACAGCCTAGAAATGGCCTTACTCTGTTGATATATACACATCTCGGAATACTCACTTGCTATTTTATGGTGGGCACTGTATACCAAGAGAGGATGTTGGTATCCAATTAAACCACCTATTTGCAGGTTTGAAGACAACACATGGGTGAATCACATGACAGTTAACCATTTTAGGGTTATCTATTGGCTTTCTAAAGATGTCAAACCACATTACAGTGAACCTTGCCCTTAAAATACATATTTCACTATCTTCTTGCAAATCTCACACTAAATTCCCTGCAAGGAAAGTAAAGACTCTTAATGATCTGGAAGCAAATGCTCTCAACAGAAAGTATAATGGAATAACAGGGTTGCCCTTTGTTTAGACTCGAGTTGTTCCAAAGCTATTATCCTGAGCCCTGTCAATAAAAGCCACAGCCTCTAATGTTCTGGGCAGCAGCCTCATTTGGAGGTAATGGGGCTCTCTTGAAACTTACATGAAGATCTATCATTGTGAACACTTTAAATGCCTTTGCTCTACTTCATAACTTCTACAAATAACATATTAGTACTGTAGGTCTTAATAAAACGGGACGTTTCCTAGAGTAGGGTGGCAACTTCCTTTTTCAATATTAGAAGCAACTACTGCTCAGGACAACCAGTGTGCGCTAAAATCAGAACGATGGTACTGAAATGGTGGAATTCCAGATAACTGGGTATCAGTATCAAAAGCCAGAAATAGATCAAGGATGAGCAGAAACTGAAACAATCCATTATTTTGGCTATAAAATCAGAGGTGATCTTGAAGAGAGAGGTTCCAGAGGTAGAGGAGAAAAACTGAAGCCAGTTAAGAGATATGAGAAAAAAAAAAAACTGCAAAATCAATGGAAACAGCTGCTCATTTGAAGTGCTCAGCAATAAGGAGAAGCATTAAACAAGAAACGTATGGAGGAAAGATCAAAAGCTAAGAACACAGACTCTGAAACCGGACTACCTAAATTCACATCCCAACTCTGCCAACTTGTCGCTGTGTGACCTTAGGAGAATTAGTTACCCTCTCTGAGCCTCGGTTTCCACACCTGTAAAGTAAGAATAAAAACAGTACCCACTGTGCCAGTTATTTTTCTGTTGGTTCTGATCTCTTCTCTGTATTACAAGGGGCTGGAAGTCTATAAACTACATTTTCCAAACTCTCTTGCCAACTAGCTTTCAGGTAGGTACTGCCCATGGGAAACAATGGCAAGAGAATGCAAGGTGAGAGAAAAGAAAAACGTCTTTTTGTTTCCTGTTTCTGATGGTACCTCCAAAAGCAGCAGCAGCAGCAGACCACCACAGGCTCCAGCAACATCTGTGGTGCTTCCAAAGCAGGAGAACCAGTGAAGGTCTCCAGCAGATCTGTAAAGCATGCGGTTTACGCAGCAGCCGTCTGATATCTGAGTAACATCCCCTTCTCCTTTTTGCTCCATCAACATCACCTACACACACGCGCACACATTCTCCGTTTTGCTCAAACATCCACCCCCCCCAACACACACCTTCTTCTTTTTGTTCCTGAAACCCCTCTAAAACCACTGTAACCAATTCCCTACATTTAACCCTTCTGTGCTTAAAACATCTAGCGCTTTTTATTTTCCTGACTGGGCACTAGTCAGTAACACCTACTTCTTACGGTTGCTATGAGAATAAAATGAGTTTAAAGAAGTAAAGTGCTTAAATCAGTACCTGGCCCCTGGAAGGCACTTCATAAATGTTAACAATTGTTGCTACGCAAGCATCTTAAAAGTCCACGTGTCTAAAATCAAGCTGCTTGTCCCCCATACAGACTCTAATTCTGAAAACGGCCCCATCACCCTTTCCTTTACCCAGCTTCCAAATTGGAGTCGCTTTCTTCACATCAATAAGCGAAATCTGTGGGTTTCCACTTCAGGGTGCCCTCCACATCTCCACATACTAAGGGCAAGCCTTTAGTATTCTTTATCTAGCCTGGATCAATGCCTTCCCGTGCCCAGGGACTGATCTGCTCGCAAGGTTCCAGTTCATTCTACGCTGCCCCAGGAGGATTTTTCTAAAAGGAGGAGGGGAGATGTCTGATCATGTCACTACCAGTGGTGCCCAAGGTCACAAGCCCATTCAACTACATAAAGGCCTCCTGAAGTCAACTCCTGCCTACTTTCTTAACAGAAGCTCCCACTTTACTGCTTTCTATTTGCATCCTCAAATCTTACACCCAACCACATCAGAAATCTTCGGCAGTCACCTAACTCTCTGCCCTTTGGCGCCTCTGTGGCTTTGCACGCGACAATCCCACTGGACAGAATGCCTTCTGTGCCCCACACCTCTACAGAGCCTTTGCTAGAGCCCTTCCACCTCAAACAGAACTAACCTCTCCTATTCTTCCCTAGCATTTCAGCAAACCAACACTATTATAATAACTTAGCACTACACGCTTGTGTTCTAAGTTCCGGATATTGAGCTCCTCAAGAGACTAGGACTCATCACCCCTTGAACGCCCTCTATACAGCACACCTTCCCAGCACGAGAGCCGGATGTTGAAAGCGATTAACACCTCAGCTTTTGGAGGTCTGATCCTTCCCTATCTTTGCGTATGTAGAAGGTATGCAGCTCTTCTACAGTTAGAAATCTCCTACCCCAGTGTACTGTACAAAATATTATCTTCTGTGTGTCATCAAGTAAAAGACATCAGAAGCACTGCTCTATAGCTTAGCACCTTGCACATAAAATAACAGCTGGGGCTTCCACCAGACCTCACGGACTAGAAGTCCTCCATTTCCAAATTTTTACTGGCAGCATTCCCTATTATAAAAACCTACAAGCAAAATGAAAACCATACCAGTTCCTCACATATCTACCTTTTTCTCAATTTTTGGAATGTGAATGTAAAAAAGTTAGTGAATGAAAGCACAGATCTTTCAAATATAAGAATATATATTCCAGACTTACTTGCATTCATAAATACTGGATTTTTACTTTGGGTCATTAAACACATAATTGTATTCTAAAACAGTCAGTCAATTGGAATTCAGAACACAGTCTCCTCAAGGGGTAAAACTGTGGTTAACTTCTTAGCTTCCATCTGTTATAAATAGTATAAAACAATACTGCTTCAAGTAACAGTAGTTAAATACTGGTGTCTGGGAAAAAACAACATTAATTTAAAGGATGAGGAAACGCATGACTTTTTTTTTTTTTTAAAGATTTTATTTTTTCCTTTTTCTCCCCAAAGCCCCCCGGTACATAGTTGTATATTCTTCGTTGTGGGTCCTTCTAGTTGTGGCATGTGGGACGCTGCCTCAGCGTGGTTTGATGAGCAGTGCCATGTCCGCGCCCAGGATTCGAACCAACGAAACACTGGGCCGCCTGCAGCGGAGGGCGCAAACCTCACAACTTGGCCACAGGGCCAGCCCCGGAAATGCATGACTTTTTGCAGAGATTCTCAGGAGATCTTTCAAGGGCTTAAACGGTTCAAGACACTATTTCTAACTTTATTTTGCAAATCTACAACTTGCATTTTCCTTGTTACAGGCCTAGCATTTTAATTACCCTTCTTCTATCAGCCACAGTTTAATCATAACTGAAAAAACTAAGGAGAAAGGGAAAAGAGAGAATATTGGAAAAGTAAGGGGGACAAAATGTAAATAGTAGAGGCAAAGAGGACATACAAAAAAGTAGAACTAAGCTTTAAGCAACAAACAAAAGGGGAAATATGAAAAAGAAAAACATCCGGGAAGTTTCAAGTAAGTGGTCAGAGAAATTAAGGAAACAGATTTCCCATATCTGCCACAAGGTGGTGCTAACAACCAAGGACAGCTTGGTAACGCCTTGACTAGGAAAGCAGGGTTAAAACAGGTCCTGGAGTAAACAGGAAATAAAAAGTCTTTCAAATACATAAGGAAATGTTTCCAAAACTCACAGATGCTGGTCCCTGAAAAGATTTCCTTGGCCAACAGTGAAAGTATAAAAAGACAGTTTAGTTTTTATAAAGCTCACGTTATTCCATGAAGAAAAATGTCCTCTATTCTGAGATTAATTTTTGGTATTAAAAATGCCTTTATGTGTGGTGATAGGTGGTGATTAGACTTTGGGTGGTGAACATGGTGTAGTCCACACAGAAATTGAAACATATAACGGTGTACACCTGAAACAAAGAGTTACAAACCAATGTTTACCTCAAAAAAAAAATAAGTAAAAAAATGCCTTAAAAATTGTTTAATTATATCAAAATATAGTTTTGTTTTAAGGTGTAAATACTCGCTGTGCCTGTCCTGGGCCTATTCATAGCACAGATCTACCCTCTAAGAGCTCTTCACCTCAGGAGCGCTGGTCACTGCAGACACCACCTCTCAGGCTCCTAGAGCGCTGGCTTTTCTCTGGGTTCAGTCTATGGGAAGCACTGGTGGAGAACCGGCAGGTGGGGGGAAGGGAGGAGCCAGAACACGTCTCTCTCTCCTCTACTTCAAGCGGTCTTCCCAGCAATGGCTGCATTTCTCCCCCGGTTCCAGCTCCTACCAGGAGATTCCAATCACCTCAGGGTAACCCTTCCACTTACTATTCTCTTCCTGCTGCTGTTAATCTCGAGGCTGCCTCACCATCCTATCACCATCCTATCTTGCTGCCTCAGCTCCTCCATCACCTGCAACCCCCTGCACTGAATCCCTATGTTAAAAACTTAGAGGGATTTCCCTTTTCCTGGGTGGACCCTAATTAGTACATTAAGCCAGTGGCTCTGCATATATCAGAATCACCTGGGGGTTTATTAAAATCCAGACTCTGGGCCCCAGGGGTTCCCAGTCAGTATATCTGGAACCCAAGAACGTGTACTTCTAAGAAATCCCAGGTGATACTGACACTACTGAACCAGGGACCACATTTTGAAAATTACTACAATAGACAAAACAAAGAACTGGCCGTGTTATGTTGGTCTGTCCCGCCTCCTTTTTTTCATTGGACAATAAAATCCAAAAACACTTTGAAACTCAAGGAAACCCCACCCTTCTGTCTTCATATGAAAAATCAAACCTTTAAGACAGTTTCCTCACATTGTTAGAGGCCCATGGGTTTCTAAGGAACAATTTTTAAAAGTAAATATAATTTCAGCTCTCACTGTATACCTTACCCAGAAACAGAATCCCAACTTTAAATATTATAACCAACCCACTGAACTTTTCTATAAAGATAAAATGGATTTAGATTCTTAGATTATTGGAAATAACTTCGCCAATGAAGTCTCAAACGTAGAGAATAATCAGTTGGCAAACGGCTCTTCCACCTTAGAAATTTTAGACTGAAAAACAGTCCTAAATAATTTGAAGGGCGACTAAAAAAAAGTGGTCTTGGAACCTAGGTTTAAGAACCAATATAGGGTGTTTAGATTTATGTCGACCAAAAGTTAAAATCGAGTATGTAACCAAATCATAACTGAACTGTGTACATAAACAAAAAGAACTTATTATGAGACCAAATGGTACAGACCAGCAAACAGAAAAATGTGGGGCCAGCCCTAGGGGCCTAGTGGTTAAATTCAGCATGCTCCACTTGGGCAGCCTGGCCCAGTTCCCAAACTCGGACCTACATCACTCATCTCAGTGGCCATGCTGTGGCAGCATCTCACGTACAAAAAGAGGAAGACTGGCAACAGATGTTAGCTCGGGGCAAATCTTCCTCAGCAAGAAAAAAAAGAAGAAAGAAAAATGTAAGCCACCTATGTAATTTTAAAGTTTCTAGTAGCCACATTAAAAAAGGTAAAAAGAAACAGGTGAAATTAACTTTAATACATTTCATTTAACCCAAAATGCCCAAAAAATTATCCTTTCAACAAATTATTCATGATGTTATTTTACATTCTGTTTATTGTTCTAAATCTTCAAAATATGATGCATGTGTTACACATCCAGCATATCTCAGTTCAGGCTAGCCACATTTCAAATGCTCACTAGTCACATGCAGCTGGTGGCTACCACATCAGACAGCACAAATACAGATGGACATTTACCAGTCTCCTTACTGAACATATGGATACTTGGAATACTGGTAGTGTCCTGCCATACTGATACTTAGCATAGTGGTGGTGTCCCACTGTGCTTATGAATTATATTTTTAAGAATTTAAAGCTTTAAATGTTTGTACTGTTCTCAGACACTTAGTTACAAGAGTAAGTTAACATTTGGCTTCTACCACCTAATACTGTATGAAAAAAAAATCCTCTCAGGAGAAGCACCTTTTAAACAGGTAAGCTACTATCACTGCTATTTTGAGTCCCAAAGCCGGCAGAATCTCAACTCGTCTACCTCTAGCCCAAGGGGAGACCTAGCAGCCACCATGGGCCTCCAATGGTCCCCAGTCTAAGGAATTCTCATCTCCTGGGCTTGTGAACAGGGAGCTGAGTCATAACGACCAACCAAATCCCCAAAATGAAGGTCCTCTGACGGGGAAACTGACGTAACATGATCACTTTACACTAGTCAATAGCAGCACAGTTAACTCACCGAATGGGGCTAGTAGAATTGTGATAAAGAAAAACTATCAGTTACATTTTTAATGTGATTAAAATATTATTTTAATAGTGAAGTAAAAGTAGGAAGGACAAATCAGCTTGAGGTACTACACCTTTAATTCTTCACGAACTGTAGAATGAGACCAGACAAATAACCTGTAAAGAAAATTTAAATAGTCTAAAAGAGTTTTTATTTTCAGTAGGAAGCCAGAGTATAACATTTATCGCCTTTAATTAATACAGCTGATGATCAAAATAGAGCCCAAGAATGGAGTGTATAACAAGCCACTGGGTACGGCGGCAGCAGACTATAAACCATAAACACAGTCCTTTGACAAACTCCCTAGATTGCCCTTAACATTTGAAATCCATAGTTGATACTGGTTTACTCTGCAATCCGTGATGTACGTTTAAATTCTACCCTAATAAAATGCAAGGGAGTCCCTCTATCACAAAACAACCTCTGAGCCCTCGAAAATAAGACTGTTCCTTCACTCATCAAAAAGTGAGTTTTCTCTTACACATGAAACTCTTGCCGTAAGCATAAAAGTACTTGTGTGTATGTGCAAGAGTAGTGAGATAATTACACGCCTTTGGGGCTGAAACGCATCTGATGTCACATCACACCTTAGGCATATAGTTATTTCACTTTGAACCACTCACTCCAGAGAGTAATTACTCATCCCATAACTTGGTCATGAAAAGCAGAGCTTACTCAGTACTTCAGCAATTACACAGCATAGGTGGATTTTTATATGGTACTTTTGTAAATCGGATAATCAAAATATACACCTTAATAAGTTAAAGTGCTAAAATTACGACAAGTTATATAGACTTTCTAAACTTTTAACTTGTGACAAGTCTACACAGTAGGCGGAAATTCCTGCAGACAGACCCGGCTATAGAAAAAAAGTTGAAACCACAGGCAGTTCTCTAATTCAAGAGGAGGGGTATGGTGGCAGCAAGAATGAGGCCACAAGAAGGCAAAATTTACTAATCCAGGTCTTATAAAGGACAGTGTCCTGACTTTATTCACTATCGTATATTAGCCAGTCAGGCTGCACACCCTTACACTCCCAACTGAAAAAATAAAGGGCTTGGCATCTCAGCCCAGCAGATTAAAGAGCCTCCAGAAACGCTCCTCTGATATGGTCTCATGGTTACACACAGGAGGGAGCAGGAGAAGGGGAAGACCCTGGATGTTGCCTGGAAAGACACATCTAATCTTTCTTTGCCTGTAAACAGGAATTTCCTAGAAACAAAAAGAGGGAAAGGAAATTTTAAGGCTTGCTCTAAGAGTTAGACAGGTCTTTAGGCTATAATACAGTAGTAAGAAAATGTCCACAGGACTTCAGCAGACTGCTCCATCTCTCCATCAACAAGGCGGCTAATACAACCCAGCAGCACCCAGAGCTGCCTTCCAGTAACAGCGCTGTGTGCACCTCGGCTGCCTCACACAGCTTCTCTCATACCAACCTTCTCTGTGAGGTATCTCCTACACTGCCCCCAAGTCTCCCACTAGAATCAAGGAACTAATGAAAGAGAAAACGGTAATTATTTCAAGCCACACTATTAATGTCATCAAATGCTGTGACAAACTCTATTTTAAAAACCTCAGCAAAGAAAAAAGTGATATTCAACTGCATATAGTACCAGCTCCGAGAAGCAAGAAGGTACTACTGGTCAAACATCCATCACTACCTATCAAGGAGAAAAAAATACAACATAGCACATTCCAGAAATCCTGGAATACAGTTAAAAGATCAGGGAGCTAATTTTGAAAGGTGTCACACACCACGGAGGTCTCGCTATGGTTTTCTTCGTGCACGTGCAAGAAGACAAGCTGCCCCTAGCAACACTTAGAAAAGAAGGCGGCACAGTGAAAGGATACCACTGGAGAGCTAGGAGGCATAAGTGTCCAGGTCTACACGGACTGGCTGGGTGCTCCCAGACAAGTGACTTAGCATCTCATGTCTCAGCTTCCTCAGACAGAGAATGAAGAGAAGACCTTCTTCCCAAAGTTGTTATGAGGGCTGGAGATCACGCTTGTAAAGTACAGACTGGTATTCAAAAAGTAGTAGATGTTATGAGCTACAACTATATAAAATAGTAAATAAACACAAGTTTCAAATTAGAGTTGACCTTCACCCACACCCCAAACAAACTACTGAAAAAAGTTCAAGTTTGTCCAAGATCTCTTTAATGGGATAAAAATAACTTTACATGGCAGACACATGATGGGTATTTCCTACATGCATCATTCTAGCCTGCTACTACATGAGGAATCAAAGATGAACATGACCAAAAAAAACACTGAAAAAGAAAAGCTCAAGCACAGGCACGAATGCACAGAGTAAAAGGAATAGAAAAAAAACGCAGCATGCACACCTGGCGCAGACCCGCCGCGTGGCCCGAGCGCCCCTGCACACGGGCTCCGCCCAAGGCCAGCGCCCTGCCCACTGTGACAGAGCACAGCTGCTCATCCAAGAGCAGCAGAAGAGGAGGAAAGAAGAGTACCGGCCTACACGTGTGGGCAAAAGTCTCCTGCTCTAACAACACGACCTGCCACCCTCTCAAAAGCTCTGGCTGCCTGGCTTTTCCCAGGTAATGCACAACCAACTGAACCTCAGCCCATGTCATATAAACCCACGTACCAATACAACTGACCTTGATAAAGGAGCTTCTCAAATTCTTCTGAGAAAGTCTAACAGCAGAGATGCATGACAATGTACCTTTGGGGAATCTGGCCGTGGCCAGAAGCAGCCACAAACACAAAACTGGGCTACTTTTCAACTGACACATTCTTTGTGGGAGAGGGGTTAGATGGAAGCACTGAGTAAAAGCAGTGCTTCTTCCTGGAGAGTTAGGAAAATATTTCCAAAGTAAAACACCACTTCCTTCATCCAGCTATTCAACAAACGTTTTTTCAGAGTCAGCTCTATGCAGGTTGTACTGGGAGCTGTGGCTATAAAAATATGTACACAAACATAAAGACACACACACACACACAATCTAATTGGGAAACAATCCAAAAAATCACACAGGCACTATGATTAGGGTTACAAAGGAGAGGACTCTGCCAGGAGATTTTTCTGAGCCAAGCTGACAATTAAGGCATGAGCCAGGCAAAGAAGAGCATGCCAAGCAGAAATAACATGGGCAAAGGCAGCTGAAGGGCAAGGAGAACAATGTGCAAAAAGCAGATGAGGGTCCAGGCTGGACCAGGCTAGGCCTTGCACACCGACACGACTTCAGTCCTCTGAGCAAAGGGCAAGTACTGAAGGTTCTGCACAGGGAGAGCACAGGCAGTATCATCCTGGTGCGATACAGACGGTAAGAGTTGATCTCTGCCCGTTCAAAGTGTAAGCGCTGATTACAACACTCTTACAAATACGGGAGGTCGACTCCTACTCACACTTGTGTGTACACAAAGAGAAAGAGAGCCTGTTTTGTAAAATAAAAAGAAAACCTCTCGGTACATATGAGAAATGCAGAAGGGCCATTAACAGGTCTCTCACCGGACAGCTAGAAGAGTGTGGGGTAGGTAGTCAGGTCACAGCAGCACAGCTTTCAAGGGCAAGGACTTATGAGATCACCCAAAAACAGAACTGAAAAAAATACACGACCAAGACTTCAGTTCATAGTAAGCTCTTAAAACTTCACTTGAAACTATTTTTCTAAATACTTTCCTTGTAAATCTTTAAATAAGGAGAGAAGGGTTAATCAACTCTTTTTATTGATTCAAAGTCCCCCAAAAGAAGGGAATGTAGATCTTAGTATACAGTCACACAACTTAAGTTCAGAAATGTATTTGAAACTGAGTATTTTTTATCTTCTTCCATCCTCTGCTTGATTCAGGAAAGCCTGGAAACTAAACCCCAAGTGACTAGGTTAATCCATTAACTGTCCATTCTATTCATGAATATCCTTGACTTGATCTTAGCCATGCCCCTTTCCACTTTCAGGAGAATAACTCTAATGTTGCAAGTGAGGACGAAATTCATCATTCATTAGAATCAAAAACAAGGGATGCATTAAGGCCATGGCATACTTTGTTGAATAATACATATTCTGTTTAGTGGCACTAGATCAGGCAACAATTATAATCATAATAAAATACTAACAGAGATTAATCTGTAGATAGTGAAATCTAGTGATTTAATGGTAATGAGAGAGATTTTTTTAAAAGTGTTTCCCTTCTCTGATTACAAAATCAACATGACTGCACAGGATTTTTGGAAAACATAGAAAACTAGAAGAAAGTAATAAATGGAGAAATTAGTTAAAACTGGCATTCCGCAGAACAATAATCTATTTCCCTTTTGTGTAACTATTTAGAATTCAAGTACTTTCATGTATTCCCATGTGGGTCTCTTAACAGCCTCATGATAGCAGTGACAGAGGTATAATTATTCCCATTTTATAAGGCCTCAAGGAAACCGTGAGCCAGTAAGCAATCTGCCTAAGGGTACACAGGTAGTTAAGACAAGACTCAGGGAAGACGATGCTAGTCTTCTCCAAGCTCATGGCCATGTGATTAGCAAATGATACACCCACAGAAGAGGCTATCTGCAAGTACCTAAAATGAGCAGTACCTGTGAGCATCAATCTAAGGTAAGAAAATGTACAAACGGAAGTGTATCATTAATACAAACATATGCTACAACACTGTAACATCAAGTAAGGAGAGGAATTTACATATCTTTAAACTGCAAAAAAAAAAAAAAGACAAAGCACGTGGGGGAAACAGCAAACCCACAAGATTGACAATCTCTTGATTAACCGCTTCCTTTTGGTGTGAATGAGAACCCAGAGAGAAATCATCTATCTCTTATCTAAAGAGATTAGTGGAGCCCGCTGATGAAGACCAGGGATAAGCCAAAGGTCTCCTTTCAATCCAAACAACTCCTCCCTCCCTCCTTCTCTCCCTCCTTCTCTCCCTCCTTCTCTCCCTCTCTCTAGCCCCCCACCCCGACACACACACATGCAGGTACGCATGCAAACACACAGAGAGTATAATTTTAAACTGATTTATTAATTGCCCCCTTTTTTCTGAAAAAAAAGATCTATGGCTGGGGTAACCATATGTTTATCGTCTGAACTGGAACACCTATAAGAGTAAAAGAGGTGACCATCCATCCTTATGCCAGGAAAAGAGGCCAAGACTGGGCAAACAGGAACACGTGGACACCCAAGATCTGGATAACCCATGCCCCTCAAGAGCCAAGCACTGGGGGTATACCCTACTGTTAAATTACTGTTCAAAAAGCTGCTTGATATATCCCATTCTATGCAAAATTGAGTCTTAAGCAAATTCTACCTCAAGGGAAAGTCATCAGCACTTTGCAGACCAGTTTAATAAATCATTCCTATTAAGTAGCCAGTGTCTTTTCACAAGGTGTATGACCTTATGGGATATTGTAAAGTTACATGTGCTTTGCAAGTCATCTGGGGAAAAAAAGTTTAAGAAAACTAATTAAATATATTTTTGCCAATTTCTTTAAAAAGTGAAATATCAAATAAAATCTCTTAATCACTCAAATTCGAAGTTATTTTCTTGGGTAACCCAAAAAGTACTGTTCTTCATGGGAATGCCCCAATTATTTTCTGTTTAGCAGTTGGCGTCATCTAATAAATAAAGTGCTATTAGAACAGCTTTTTGGCTGATGCTATTGATAAGTTAAAAAGCTTGAAAAAGTCCCCTCAAATAAGGAAAGGAAGAAAGAAACCTTACACAGTATCTGTAGAAAAGTATTGATGAAAATAAACCAAGTCCTAAAACCCAACCTAGCTATCTTGTGGTCATATTCCACATTCCTATTCAAAATACATCTTAAGAGACTAAATTTCTGCAACTTAGATTCAGAAAATCAAACAGAAATTAGAACTTGGAGCTAATTTTTTCAACTAAGAGAACTGCATACAGGCACCAACAAAGACTGGCATATAACCTAAGCCTATCATTCATTCAAGTGACATTTCAATGTCTACTATGTACACACTGTGCTGGCACTATTAATAGTTGGCTCTCCTGGATTTAAAATTTGCCAGTATTTTTTTTCAATCTAGCAAATTCATCTTTCACTTCAAAAAGGGGCTTTGTATTTAAATACTCTGTGATTCTCCAGGATCCACCGAAGAGTACTTAGAAAACAGGAATAAGTGTGTATTCCAGGGGTTTCATCTACCAGACAGAAGAGACAAAAAAAGATCAGTGGCACAAAACCAAGACACTGTCAGCTTCTGTGCAGAGCCCAGATCCACTAGAAAACAGAGCTGCCTCTGTGGGCAAAGGGGATATTGAAACACAGAAGACCAAGCCAGTCATTGGCCAGATCCTAAAAAAAATAAGGTGGTATGTACAGAATTAATGCAAGGAAAGGAAGTCCACCTAAGGAGGAACTCAAGGCCCAGGCTGAGTTCAAACATGTTTTGCTGTGATTACAAGGCTCCCTGCATTCCTGAGGAAACGAAAGGGCTGAGGACCACATCTCGAGGTCTTCAGATAGACTCTAGTTGCTGACTGCTCCAAACAACAATAAGCAGGTCACAGTTAGAATCATAAAACTCATGACAAATGTGAGGTTCTAGAATGAGCCACTGTGTTTGATGCTCCTGAGGGAGCCTGGACCAAGGACGCTAGGCCCAGCAGGCCACCCTGACACCTGTCTCTGGGGGCGGTGTGTTTCTTCTGATCAATCATATGGTCCTCCTGCATCCCAGCTGCCAGCAAAATTTCTCTCAAAGAAATGTTTCCATACAATTAGACAAGATGAATTCGGTCTCTCCTTACTACATCCTCTGAAGAGAATAGGCTGTTTTTCATAATCAGAAGTATTCTCAAATATATTTGTTTCTTCTAAAAGAAAAAAATAAAAAATAAATAAATAAATAAATAAATACTCTGTGATTCTCATTCCAAAACACAAGACCAGAAATATCCACTAAACACTGGGAAATTCAAAATGACCCTAACAGTGTAGGGCAGAAGATTTTTATACATTTATCTGCTAGCACTTAGAGTCTTCCGATAGCCGACTGTTGCTCCCTCTATCAAAGATGCTTAGAAATCTGCAATCCTACAAAGGATTTGATTTTCTGATTTCTCCTAAGAAAGCATCCCTCATTTCCTCCAATTTTTACTTTAAAGATGAGTTCCACAGTTCTGTTCTCAAGTTTAGAAAAGGCCACAGATCAGACAGGCCAGTGTCAGTCTCTAGAAACAACCCCTTGCAGAGTATTTCGGAAGGTCCACCTCCTTTCACTGGAAGAAAATCAAATTACCTGAATGTACCTGATTTACCATTATTATCTTTTTAAAAAACAGTATGACAATTCTAGATTTCTTAAGTAAGGCTCCTTGAAAGAGTCAAGATATAAAATTTTCTAGATTTATTAATAAGGCTTCTTGAAAGAGTCAGGTTCAAAGCTCAATTCTAAATGATTAAAAAGGCAAACCAAAAAGACCAAAAAACTAGTTGCTCCACAATTGTAAAGGATCACAGAAACAGCAACCCAAAGAGACAATTTTTAAAACTAGTCATTTAGAGATGCACTATCCAATACATCCCCAAAACCACCATAAGATAGATTGTCATTATACACTGAACTTTCACAGATTCCACCCTGAATTGTTACTATCTTTAACAGGAAAAATGAGGGGGGAAAAGCATAAGTAAAAAATAAGTTTTTATATAACAACATTAAATAAGCAGGCCAATGAAATATAAATTCTTCAAAAAGGGAGAGGAAAGTGGGGCTGGCCCCGTGGCCGAGTGGTTAAGTTCTCGCGCTCCGCTGCAGGCGGCCCAGTGTTTCGTTAGTTCAAATCCTGGGCGCGGACATGGCACTGCTCATCAGACCACGCTGAGGCAGCGTCCCACATGCCACAACTAGAAGAACCCACAACGAAGAATACACAACTATGTACCAGGGGGCTTTGGGGAGAAAAAGGAAAAACTAAAATCTTTAAAAAAAAAAAAAAAAGGGGGAGAGGAAAAGAAACCCTCTATATTTGCACATGGCTACTTGAATTGTCTGGTGCTTTTCTAGTTTAACCCACCACCACTTAGCCCACCACTGCCACCATCCTTTCCAAAGACCTCAACACACACACACACACACAGTTTAAAAAATACAAACCACATGCTTATGCATCAAAAAATAAACTTCATAGAAGGGCACAAAAACTCAAAAAGCTCATGATTCATCAAAGTCAAAGGACAAGCCACGGCTAAACTATGAGCTACTAATACATACTCTGAATTTTAAATAAGCTCCTAGTCACTGGCTCTTATATCACCAATTCTTGTCTAACACATCTAAAATTATAAACTCTGAAAACAGATTATGAAAAGTAAATGAGCATGAAAAATCATGGATGGGGGCTGGCCCCGTGGCACAGTGGTTCAGTTCAGTGCACTTCACTTTGGCAGCCTGGGTTTGCAGGTTCAGATCCTGGGAGTGGACCTACACCACTCATCAGCCATGCTTTGGCAGCAACCCACGTAAAAAGTGAAGGAAGACTGGCACACATGTTAGCTCAGGGCTAATCTTCCTCAAGCAAAACAAAGAGGAGGACTGGCAATGGATGTTAGCTCAGGGCTAATCTTCCTCGGGGGGGGGTAAAAATCACAGATGAAACCTAAATTACTGTTAAAGTAAGAATTTTTTTTAAAAATCTGCCCATTTTAAAATAAAAGTATTTTGCTATAAATTATTAAAATGAATAAGGAGGTTTTTTTAACCTTTTTTTTCCCCACTGCAATAGTCCCTATTGAAAGCAAAAATGCAATACTATCCAGTACTTTGGAATTTCCTGCTATTTATGAAACAGCTTAGACAAAATGCCTTTTTAATGAGTTGCTAAGAGAGATCCATGAAAACTCCAAAGAAACTGCTCTGACAAGTTCCAATAAGGAACGTTATTCAAGCACTTTGCTTACAAGGACTCTAAACAGCACCAGTCAAACTACCTTCTGGGCTTTGGTTTTAATCAAGCTTGTTAGTTAAACCGGAGCTGACATCATTTACATGACTCACCTAAATAAAATTTAAATTATTTTAAGGATCCATAAGACAGTCACCTACTTCCATCCAGTAGATTAGAATGTTCTATGCATCACATCGAATTATAAATATACACCTCATCTACAGAAACATACATACATAGATCAATGGATCTATCCCCAAGCCACTTTTGGAATACCTAACATACCTCTAACTGCAGAAAGACACCATGTAATATAATTACTACACTGTGATATAGTTCAGTGTACTTGATACTCTATCCCCAAGACATTTTAAATATATTTCCTAATGAAATATTTGTTTTCACCCTAAGTAAAGAAATAAAGTATTAGTGGATCAGCAACAGCAAGCTGCCCAACTTGATCTTATCCACAATGTAAGCATCTCATTTAAAGACGTAAAAATTCAAATAAACTAAAACATGTGCCTTTTCTAAGCTATTAGACTACCAATTCACCTTTCACTAAATCCTTAAAGCTTTCGTATTTCGTAAAAGTGAATTCATCAGAATTCACTTAGTAACTACCTTAAAGACAAAGTGAAGACAAAAAATCAATTTGATTCTATTCCTAGTTATTTTGGCCACTTATTTTGTGCTACCTTAAGAAGGGCATCAGATCAGTGCACTAACTAAATGTTATCCTGCCATTCAACAGATCTACGCACATTACACCACTACTCACTGAGTGAGCGAATACTCACCATCCCATTCCAGTCACAGTCAGTGTAGTCCATGGTGTACCAAAAACCATCCCTAACATACTCTTGACTTTCCTATGTACCCACTATGGAAAGAATACACATACTGTTCTTCTTACCCAAGTCCCTTCCAAAGATAGATATTCACACTGTGACATTTTCTTTTTACTTCTTTCCAAAATTATTCAAGAACAAATACAGCATATTTTTCAGGGAGCATGACTTATAATCAAGTAAGTTCTTAAATTTCCATGTGCATCCAAAAGTTTAAAACTCAGTTTACAAACACAATCCACACAATCCTGGCTTTAGGGCACACAGAACCTAGACCGAGACACTGACAATTCAACCAAAACCTAGCTGCTCCCTGCAAGAATAAATAGTAAGCTTTTTTATTTGTTAAACATATTCCTACAGCATTATCCAAACCTAAACACACACAACTGTGTTAGCAAAGAGAACACTGACAACGGTAGAAAAAACAGCACGTGTTTTTTAAAAATGTCTGATGATACCTATAATTATATAAACCAATTCAGACTCCACAACTTCAACAGCAATGGCAATTTTAAAGATGCCCAAAGCATATTAAATAAATCAAGCAAATTTCACACCTCTTGGTGCCACCACAAAACCAAAATTATGGAGCTGGATGTAAGTCTGACCTGATAAGGCAATTCTTAAATCTTTCTCCTATCTAAAAGTTATAGTAGCCTGACTACTATCAAAAATCAATCCTTTCTAAAAAAACATGCACATCCCATTTCAAAAAAGTAGAGGTAAGGAGTATATCACTGCACAGACTACGTCTGAAAATGAGTTCAGTTTGATAACTGAAAAGTTAGGTTTTCGACATTTGCCAGCAGTCCCACAACTCGCTGGCCCTGTGCCATCGTGGCCTGGTGCCAGCCTGATGTAGGGCCAGGCTAAAAATAGCAGCCAAGCAGCAGCTGGAACACATAGGTCCTTATGACCTCAGCTTTATTTCCCTAAATGAAGGGAGGTTGGAGGGGAGGGGACAACCGCAGGGAAGGAAGGGAATGGAATACTGTCCTACTTGGTGTATTTCCTACCTCTTCCATTGCTTGCCTTTTTTCCTACCACTCCCTCCTACTCTTCACTCCTCGCACTCCATCCCTCCCCATCCACTCCCCCCACCCCCTGCCCAAGAAAGGAAGGGCAATGCCCCAAGAAAGGAAGGGCAGTGCGGGAAGGAGGGAAGGAAAGGAAGGAAGGAAGAAACTGGAGCTCTGAGGCAAGCTGGGTTCAGAGGCTCCCCCATCTCCTGCTCTCAAGTCCCGTTTGATTCCTCTAGCAGCCATTAGTCATCTCAGGCCTCAGCTTTACCACAGTCTAGAGAAAGGATAAGACAAAAATTACACAGGTGATAACTAGGGGAAGGAGGGATGGGAGAATCAGAAGATGGCATCAAGAGTGCAAAATCCTAAGTGCTAAGGAAACCTGAAGAATGCTAAGAGGGGCCGGCCCCATGGCCGAGTGGTTAAGTTTGCGAGATCCGCTTCGGTGGCCCAGGGTTTCCTGGTTCGGATCCTGGGCGCAGACATGGCACCGCTCATCAGGCCATGCTGAGGCGGCGTCCCACACAGCACAACCAGGGGGACCTACAACTAGAATATACAACCATGTACTGGGGGGCTTTGGGGAGAAGAAGAAGAAAAGAAAAAAAAAAAGCAGCTTGGCAACAGATGTTAGCTCAGGTGCCAATCTTAAGGAAAAAAAGAGGGCCAGCCAGGTGGTGCAGGGGTTAAGTTCGCACATTCCGCTTCTCGGCGCCCGGGGTTCGCTGGTTCAGATCCCAGGTGCGGACATGGCACCGCTTGGCAAGCCATGCTGTAGTAGGCGTCCCACGTATAAAGCAGAGGAAGATGAGCACGGATGTCAGCTCAGGGCCAGTCTTCCTCAGCAAAAAGAGGAGGATTGGCAGTAGTGAGCTCAGGGCTGATCTTCCTCAAAAAGGAAAAGAATGCTAAAGAAACAAAGTCCTAAAGAAATAGGGAAAACATACGAAAAAAAGTCCTCACTCACATACAACAATCAGATTACAAATTTCTGGTATTTAAGTTTCAGGAGCTTATTTTATGACAAATATTTATAAAAACTATAACCATCATCTTTGCAGAAATGAGTTAACCTAAAGTGGGAGCAGGAGCAAAGGTTCAGCGTAACCAAACACAGCACTGCCTCCAACCTGCATGGGTCTTTACCAAGGAGGACCAAGAGCAGCACTGCCAGTGGCTCCGGGCCCTGCCCTCCATGCGGAAACTCCAAAACATCATACTGCACTTATAAAGCTGCTGGTCACTGTCGGCAAATATTTAATAGGGACAACATGGCACATACAGCATCCTAAATTATACTTATGTAATGATGTAAGAGAATTTAAATCTTGCTTCTGTGGATTCATTCCACACGCCATCTTCTTATGCATATTTTTTGTGCAATACTGTCCAACATTAGAGATCTGACAACATTAGAGATCTAACCGTGAAAAATGCTTTAAGTAAACAGACAGACTGTTAAATAAGGCAAGATCAGGCAGTGAGTCGCCTGAATTTTAAGTACATTAATTCATTAAATGAGCTTCCAATTTACCCGATCAGCTTATTCACTTAGTAAGAATTTAAATGTACTGACAGGTTCTACTGTATCCTTCCAATTAACATCCTTCCAACAAACCATCTCCTTCAAAGAATATTAAATCTTTTTACCAACAACAGGAGATAGCATAATTTTTAATCATAACATTTAAAAAGGGCCTTAAAATGAGATAAATATATAATTTCTTAAATATACTTGGAGAGGTTATCTTTACTGCATACATACCAAAATTAGATCTAACCTACAAGTTATTCTTCTTTCAAAAGTTGAAAACATCGGATGGAAGAGCCAGCCCTGATGGCCTAAGTGGTTAAAGTTCAGCACGCTCCACTTCAGCAGCCCAGCTTCGGTGTCCGGGCACAGAACCACACCACTTGTCTGTCAGTAGCCATGCTGTGGCGGCGGGTCACACAGAAGAACCAGAACTTACAACCACACACAACTACATACTGGGGATTGCGGGGGGAGGCGGGAGGGGGAAGTCTGGCAACAGATGTTAGCTTAGGGTGAACCTTCCCCTGCAAAAAGAAACAAAACAAAACAGAAACAGAAGACATTTGATTGAAGATGATCAAAATCACCCACATAACCATCCTCCAAAGCTAAAATTCATTCATAAAATGCGTTTTTAAAACGTATTTTTTCAAGTCAAATTTTAAAAATACACATTAAAAATCAGAGCTATGATCAGAATTTAAAATTCTGGCCACTGTGAAAGTCACTCTAGAAAGTAGCAATAGACTATAAACCTAAAGATGAACCTTCTAGAACAGTTAATGATGATGCATCACAGGCAGTATTACTCAGAGGGTAAGACTCCCAGCCAGAGAGGCTGTGTCTAGCTCCATCATTTACCAGCCTGTGTGACCTTGGGAGAAAGTTCCTTGCCCTCTTTTCCCATGCTCCAGTTTTCTTATCTGTAAAATGAGAATAATAAGAATACCTACCTCACAGGGCTGTTAAAAAATACGAAGTGCCTTGAACAGTATCTGGAACATGGGCAAGTGCTAAAAGCATTAACTGCTGTTATTACTATTACTATGAGTAAATGTTGTTGCGACAGTAGTAAGAGGCTCCCCGTAAATCACCTTCAGCTCAGTGAAGAAACACCCCAAACCATACAAAAGGTCTTTAAAAAGTCAGTTAGGTCACTAAAGTTCTGAGGCCACATCAATTACGTGAAAGAAGTGTATCTCGGGGTTATGTACATATTCTTTTCTGGCGATGAGGATGGGGGACAATGAAAAACGTACAAAAACAGGTCAAATACACTACTGGCTAAGTTTTCATAAATAAGCTAAATTCAGAACAGTCAAATTTCTTACTGGGTATTAACTTTTGTTGTTCTGCATAAGCACTCTAAACTTCCAGTAAATTCTTTATTACATGTGTGTAATATAATTCCCTACAGTTAGCAATCATAACTAACTTTTCCTGAACTTTAATCTCATCTTAGAACATCTGTACAATTTCCAAATGTCCACAAATGTTTTATGTATTTAGCATGCTAGAATCATTGCTCAACTGAAGCCATTAGAATCTGGCCTGAAACAAAAATGCTATCTAGAAATACTTTTATAATATTCACTAAAATGTTAGTCAACAGTCCAGTCAATTTCCATTCAAGAATATTCTTATTCTGATTTCTGATATTTTTCTGAGACTTATCAAACATTTCCAGCAAATTAAGAGGCAGCCCGAGCAGTGGAAAAACAGAGACTCAATGTTTAACTTTGCAATTTACTACGCTTCTCTGGACAAATTACTCAACATGTCTGGGCCTCAGCTGTCTCATCAGCAAAATGGGGGAAGCTGGAAATGATATGTTATCTTTTCATCTCTAAACTCCCCATAGCTCTACAAGTAGATAATAGCTATCATGCAAGAGTATGTTATAAAAACAGCTTCTCATTCGTTAGCGTTTTTTGTTTCTGTTTTTTGGTGAGGAAGACTGGCCCTCAGCTAACATCTATGCCAATCTTCCTCTATTTTGCATATGGGAAGCCACCAACAGCATATCTTGATGAGTGGTATGGAGGTCCACGCCAGGGATCTGAACCCACAAACCCCAGGCCGCCGAATTGGAGCATGTGAACTTAACCACTATGCCACCAGGCTGGCCCATGTTATCATATTTTAAGAAGAAATGGAGGGGCCGGCCCCGTGACCGAGTGGTTGGGTTTGCACACTCCGCTTTGGCGGCCCAAGGTTTCGCCGGTTCAAATCCTGGGCGAGGACATGGCACCACTCATCGGGCCATGCTGGGGTGGCGTCCCACGTGCCACAGCTGGAAGGACCCACAACTAAAAATACACAACTATGTACCGGGGGTGCTTCGGGAGAAAAAGGAAAAATAAAATCTTAAAAAAAAAAAAAGAAGAAGAAATGGAGAGGGCCAGCCCCATGGCCGAGTGGTTGGCTTCGCACACTCCACTTCGGCGCCCAGGGTTTTGACAGTTCGGATCCTGGGCGTGGACACGGCACCACTCATCAGGCCACACTGAGGCAGCGTCCCACATAGCACAACCAGAGGCACTCACAACTAGAATATACAACTACGTACCTCTTCGGAGAGAAGAAGAAGAAGAAAAAAGAAGATTGGCAACAGATGTTAGCTCAGGTACAAATATTTTTTAAAAAAAAGAAGAAATGGAACAGAGCTTATCTGTACACAGAGGTCACTGGAATATGCTTGGGGTAATAATACTCAAATGACACCTGGGTTCACTTGTCTACTTTTGTGGCTCACTTGTGAACATAAGGTAGTTACAAATACATAAATATATGTAAATATATGTACAGATTAGCTTACACAAAACTAGTTATCTAAGAATTCCACAAATATAAAACACTTAGCATACTTCAGCAACACAGTCCACTTAGTATCAGCTGAAAGTCAATCTTTAAGTTCAAAACGAAAAAGCAAATTTTACACTGCATCCTCTCCAAAGCTTGCTTTAGCTACATTTTCTAGATGAAAAAAATAAAGGAAGCATCCCAGTTTTAAAGAACTGAAAACCATGTACAAAGCATATTCTTAGCAGAACACAGGGCACTAAAAGCAAAAACTGGAAAGGTATTCAGGTTTTCTAAACAAATCTAACTAAACACACTTTACTTTTGAGACTCTGGCTAGGACTGAGAAACAAGAGGCTCTTTTCATAGGACAAGACTATGCAACATTTTTCTCCAAATTATCATTTGATACTGATTTCTCAGAAGATGGAGAGTCTTCCCATTCATTTAAAGGAGGAAATGGCTACGGTTTTCTAATTTACAGTAATCCCCAAACATTTACATATGTCAAAAATTAATAAACCAAGAAAATTAAATTAAGGTTTTTTGGTGGTGAGAAAGCACAGTTCTTGAAATTTTATCATAGTAATTTGAAAGGTAACTAAAAATGGTGTGCGGGTTCTCTGTAGTTCATTTCCATTTAAAAAGGCTGCCTATAATCTGCTTTGATTCTAAGATGTTTATACTTACCTATAATCTGCTTTCTTTTCTGGGATATTTGTCCTCTTAAATATAACAGTTGAAGGTCAATAGAAGTTCAAGTCGAATGACTGCCCCTATAAAACTTTCTAACACGACATGAGTTTGTTTTATCACATGTAAATGTAAGCGAGCTTCCAAACATAAAATATCACATTCATTTTGTATCACTTAAGAAAACTGATTTTCTAACACAAAAATATAAAGCATGTAAGTATGCGGAATTAGTACAGATCCAATTGTGTAATTTCTAAAAGGGACAACTTTCTTAAAAGAAAACATCAGCCATTCCTCCACTGCCATCCTGTTCACTGAACATAGTACTAGCTGAAATCACACATTCTTAACTAAACTCTTAATGTAAGTGTGAGCAGAAAAGATATGCTCGCCTGCATCTTTCCAGATGAAGCATTTAGAGTCAGAATTGATAGCAACTGATTACCCATTGTGAAACGAAAAGAGGCCCAGGATAAACATCTTAAAAATCAGCCAGGACACACTTAAGACAATAACGGCTTGAATTGCTCAATTAATTACAATAATTCTTCTATTAAAGGACATGTTCCACAGGCATCCTGATGTTTTCAAAAGAAAAGGCATCAAAGTCTCGCATCTGCAAAAAGGGCGAAATTCAACGCACAGTTGAAATAAAATATGAGGATGGCCTTTTCCTCTTCACGCCGAGGACGTACTCAGAATACAACTGTGTGGCAAGAAATTAAAGACTGAACCAACAGTAGAAATGTTTGTTTCACCCCAGTCTGCAATTCTACCTTCCAGTACTGTTGAAATCTTTTGGCTACAAAAAGTATTCTGTCTCCTGAACACTTCAGATTTCCTCACTGGACCAATACTAACCATCAGAGAACGAAGTAACGTAGCAAATTCCAAGCTTCCTCACCTAAAATTGAAAACTTCCCTCAGATCAATGCTGAGCACATCCGAGGTACGCAGATACTTTCAAAATTCAGTTGTAAGCAAATCAAAAATCTCAGCTCAGAAAGAACAAGAAGAATAAAAAATACATAAACTAGTTTTAAAATTTCTTCTTTTGTGTACTTTCCCTTTAATCAAAAGACAGAAAAAGTGTAGGATCTGAATCAAAATTGTTCTGTATTATTACTTTCATCTTGAAAATGCATTCAATGAAACGCACTATTATCAGTAAACAAAACACCCAATTCTGAAAGTACATTTAGAATCACATCTGTATATATACATATGTAGATAATAATCCCTGGTCTTTGAAGAAAACCAAAATATTCAAAGAAAGGCCAACAAATTAGCCTTCAACAAGTTAGTTTATTAAAACTTTTATCCATTTTAATTCTAATAACGAACCCCTTTCACTGCCTTGCCATCCCCTAAAAAAAAAAAAAAAGCAACTCCTTTTAAAACTCTCCTTCCTTCTCATGCAAAAGACAAAACCCCAGTATTTGTTTAAACATTTCTAGCTTTCAAAATGATTTAGTCACAAATAAGGAAACTGCGTGTTTCAAAACAAAAAAAAATTTCAACGTACACCAGGTCTTCAGAAAGGGGAGACACACACACACACACACAAATACATATACATAAGTTAAAATCAGAAAGATAATTTGTCTAAGATTTTTTATTACAAAAATATATGCTTCTAGTTTTAAGAAATATCCAATCATAAAATAAGCATAAAATGAAAAAGTAAAATTCCCCCTAAAACCCTGCCCATTCGAATACTTGACTGCCCTTCTCCAAAGATACCCACTATTCAATGGGTGTTTGTGTAGCCTTCTAGACATTTTTATGCATCTATATACAAGTCTCTTTTTTGTTTCAAACAGAAATTGCAGCACACTATATGAACAATTTACTTGTTTTTAAATGAAATATTCTGGTCACTTTTTCTTGTCGGTAGACATAAATCTACTTCACTTTTTTATGGTTGCATAATATTCCATCGAGTACTTCTTAACCAGTTCCCTTCTGACAGAAATTTAGGTTGATTCCTGCTTTGCAGTATTGCAAACCACAGTGCAAAGGCATCACTCACTGTAAAGAACACCTCTGGGCACTAACATCAATCTATCTACAGGATAGTGCCTGGAAATGACACAAAAAGATCGTGCCAGTAGCAAGAGAGGCAGCATCCTCTTCTCCCGCCTCCCCAACTCTGGCTACTGTCTACCCATCTTTTTAGCATTCACCAATGTGGTAGATGAAAATGGCATGTCATTTTTACTTGTGCCTCTTTATGTAAGAGTGAAGATGAGTAAGTTTATAATCATTTGCATTTCTTTGTGAAATATGTTGCCTATTTTTTTACTGGGTTATTAATCTCTTTTTTTGTTGTTCTTTTAACAATTTTCAAGAGTTCTCTGTCAGCCTCTGGTGAAACATGCTGCAAATATTTGCCCCAGTTAGCTGTTCAACTCAGTTTATAATGTTTTCAGTTCTATAGAGATCTTTAGATTTTTTTTTTTAACTTATGTCTTCTCTTTTATAATTAGAGTTACAAGTCATATTAAGGAAGCTCTTTCCTAGGCAAAATTTTGGGGAAATTTTTTTATGTGACTTCTAAATCATTACTTAAATGATAGTCAATATTATTTACATACAAATACCTTCAGCCATAGCTCCCTTCCACTATATCACTATTTAACAAAATTAAGCCAACTATGCTTTCTCTAAAACTTCCTATAATCAACTGATGGACAGTTCTGCACCAATTAATATTGCTTACAACTACTACACCAAAAATTTCATTTTTTTCCCCTTTAAATTTCTTTTTTTTTTTAAGATTGGCACCTGAGCTAACATCTGTTGCCAATCTTTTTTTCTTCTTTTCCTTCTTCTTCTCCCCAAAACTCCCCATTCATAATTGCATATTCTAGCTGTAGGTCCTTCTGGTTGTGCTATGTGGGATGGCGCCTAAGCGTGGCCTGATGAGCGGTGCTAGGTCTGTGCCCAGGATCCGAACCTGCGAAACCCTGGGCCACCAAAGCAGAGCGTGTGAACTCAACCACTCGACCACGGGGCGGCCCCAAATTTCTTCTTAAAATCTAACAGTTGAAAAATAATAACTAGCAAGTATGTTTAATTTCTGATTAGTCCCAACTGTCTACCACTCAATCCTTAACCTTCAACAGGGTAAATACAAAGTCCAACAACTCGATTTTCCCTATTGTAGCTATAATTTAGTCATCTCTACAAAAGTCAATGAATACTTCCTGTACAAACAAACTCATAATTTTGCAATACCAGAAAATTTCTTATGATGCTATCAACATAGTATTCTGTTCTTTTCCATTTCAGATCCTGAAGCAAAACAGAGTTCTACCTCAAATCACAAAATTGTAAAATAAGCCTCCTGAGCTAGTATACCAATTCGAACCACCACTTAGTGCTAAATTAGACGGTTAATCTAGCCACTCTCTCCATTCTCCATCAAGGAAAAAAAATCCTGGTCAAAAGTGTCTATCTCCCAGTGCCAGCTGCCAAGCATTTAACAACCTTCCATCTCCAAGCTGACTGGCACAACAAGTAATGCAACTTGGAAGTTAAGGAAATTGGCAGTACTCAAGAGAGGAAAAAAGAATATTTTCCACAATTTGCACAGCACTTGTTTAGCACGTACGTAAGTGTTTCCGAAGGGGTGGTCAACTCTTCAAACTATACGAGAGGCATCACACTACTTCACATCAACCACTGCCAACTCCACTCAGCGGGCTCCTTCCCCTTTGGGGATTATTCAAAAAGTTACTATTTTCTTTTACAACTCACCCAGGACTCTTCACTGATGAAAGCAGGCAAAGCCCACGCTGTGTGTCTGTCTCCTAGAGAAGATTGCATCTTTTATTTATCGCCCCTTGGCTTTATTTTCACAGTGAATTCCTGGCTTAAATGCAATCAGCCAAGAAACCCTCCCTATGTGCTCTCCTGTCATTCCTCATTGCTTACAAGCAGAGTCAAGCACAGAAGGAAAGAAAAAAAATTCAACATTGCCAGCCAAGCCATAAAAATTCACAAACTCTAGTTTGTTATACTGAGAAACCATAGATGTGCTTCAGTCCGTCTCAACCCAGCAGGAAACAAGAAAAAAAAAAGGTATAACTTTAAAGAACGTTAATGTGATTTTTTTTTAAAAAAGGACTGATGGAGAGCCTCAAAAGTGAACGCCCCTCTAGACATATGGAAAGGGTACCGAACCTAGCAAAGGCAACACTGGGGGCTGCCTTTGGAAACAAATGACCAGGCAGAAAATCACGTTTGCAGGCTGCATGAGAATTCAAATTAACCAGATAGGATTTAAACAAGTCTTAATTCTCTTTTGGGGCCCCTCTCCAGACCCCCTCCCGACTCCCAAAGAGAAGGATAAAAGGAACTGACTACAGAAAGAAAAGATTAAATTAAAAATCAGAGACAGTGACGCTTCCAAACGTCTCCCCATTCATTAGGTCCGTGTTCACCACGACAATTTGAAGTAGACAGCAACATGGGGCGGGGGGAGGATATGCAATGGGCAATCAGGAGAAAAATATGGGGAGAGGGGAGTTTCACTATAGCATTGTTCCTTTCAGTCCAGCTCAAACATCCCCGTCGCTACGCTGAAAAAGATATCTAGCCGGAAAAAAACCACTGGGGGGTGGGGGGAGGCCAGGCAAAGCTTTTAAACTCCGTATTTGAGAAAACTCTCATGGTCTGTCAGAGAAAGGAGGGCTGTGCGACTTTAAGTCACAAGTCCTTCTCTCGCCTTTGTCAAATATCTTTTACTTTACAAGCCCTGAAAAGAAATAAAGAGACTCTTTTGTTTGCTTTCCCCTTTTCGGGGGGTGACAGAAAACTGAAAGGGGCACAAATAAACCTGAAAACGAGAACAAAGTGCGGGGTCGTGCCCGGCTGCCGGCGGCCGCCCCGGAGGGACGCGGGAGCGGCCGGGAGCCCCTCCGCCCCGAGCGCCCGCGGCCGCCGGCCGGGAGCGCAGAGCCCGCAACAGCCCCCGCGCCGCGCCCTGGCACGACCACCGGCCGCCCGACGCACCAAACTCCGGCGGCGGCAGCCCCCGGGCCCGCCGCGCCCCGCAGCAAGGGGAAGCGCCCGCCGCTCCTTCCCGGGCTCGCGCCCTCTAATTCGAGGGCGTCCTCCGGGGAGCGGTCCCTCCGGAGAGGGGACCAGCCCGCACCTCCCTCCTGCGCTGCTCCGAGCCCGGGGAGGCGCGCAGGATAAAAGACACTGAATTCCCGGGGTGGCCGGCGGAGCTCGCCTGGGCCAGACCAGACGCCGCAGCGACCCCGGCGCGCCGCGGCGGAAGCCCGTCGAAGCCCGAGAGGAGCGGCCGCCGAGCGGCATCAGAATGTATTCCCCTCCCCTCAAATCGAGGGGGTGGGGGGAGGAGAAAGAAAGAAGACGAGCGACAGACAAGGGGCTAGAGGAGGAAGAGCGCAGAGCGCGGCCCGGCCGCCGGCTCGGCCCCGGCCGGCATTGTCTGTGCGCCCGCGCCCCCTCCCCCGCCCCGCACGGCCCCGCCACACACACCCTCCGCCGGAGCCGGCCGGCCGCCCGCGCCTTTGTCCACAGCCACCCCCCAAACAGGCGAACAGCCCTCCAGGACGTGCTTCCCGGGAGGAGGGCGGGGATCGCAGCGGGCCGGGGGCACCGACACCCACCCCGCCGACCCCGCGGTGGGGCGCGTCCTGCTGATTCATTTCCCACTCGCGCTGGCCCGTCCGGGGAGACAGGGAGCGGGGAGGGGCGGGGAGGAAACGGGCGCTCCGCTCGGGAGGACCGTCCGGGCCGCTGAGGGCACCGAGCCGGGGTGCGGACGCTCGCCGGGCAAAGGGGCTGCCGGCGGGAAGGGAAGAGGAGGGGGCGGCCCCCCCCCAGGGACGGACTGACCGACGGACGGACGGACGGACAGACGACCCCACGGCTGCCCCGTGACTCACCGACTTGCAAGACGTTGTCGACGCAGCCGCTCTCCAGCAGCGCGATGCCCCGGCGGAAGGGCAGCCGTGTCTCGTCGCCGCCGTCCGCCGACCCGGCGGCCCCCACCGACGGGGCCCCGGCCCCAGCGGCGGCGGCGGCGGCGGCGGCGGCGGCGGCGGCCGAGGTGGCGGCCGGCGAGGACGAGGAGCCGCCGCCGCCCGCGCCGCCCGCGCCGCCGCCCGCGCCGCCGGGGCCGCCGCTGTCGTCGCCGGGGCCGCCCGCGGCGCCGCCGCCGGTGTTGAAGGACGAATACATGCAGATCTCCCGCTCGCTGCGGGGGAAGGACCAGTAGACGATGCGGCGCTGCACCGGCTCCGGGATGCGCTCGAAGCGCTCCTCCACGCGCTGGAACGGCCACTTCTCCGCCACCTTGCGCGCCGCGATGTCCAGCAGCGACTCGGGGCTCTGGGTCTTGCCCGGCGGCAGCAGCCCCAGCGCCGCGCCGCCCCCGCACGCCGCCGCCGCCGCACCGCCCGCCCGCGGGCCCGGCCGACAGGCAGAGCTATAGCCGCCACCCGGTCCTCCACCGCCGCTGCTGCCCCCGCCGCCGCCGCCGCCGCCCGGCCGGCAGCAGAGCCGTTTCGCGGGAGGAGGCTGCTGTCCGCGCTCCGCCATGACCGCGCCGCTTCTAACCCGACAGCGGAAGTGCCGGGACCCTATAAACGGCACAAGGAAGCGCGACACGCACACGCCGCCGCGACGCCACGCTGCCATCTAGGGTCCGCCGCTCCTTCTATGGGCACAAGAGGTGGGGCCTCAGTCGTGACGTCGAGGCCGAGGCGGGGCACCGATAGGGGGACCTGGGGCCAGGGGCGGGGCCTATGCAAATCACTGGGCTGAAACATAAATAGAGCACTCGGTGGACACGGGGGTAGCGGGGGCGGCGGGGTTGGCTGCCCGATGGGTTGTGAGAATGTCAGGCTGCTGTGACGCCGGGGGCGGGGCTCAGGCGGGGTTCCCGCGGGAGGGGGCGGGCCGCTGGGCCTGGCCTAAGGTGGGTGGGTCTCTGCGCCCCCTGCCTCCTCACTTCCCCCTCCAATTCCCTGCCTCTCTTTGAAGTCCGGCAAGTGTGGACGCGCCTCGTGGGTCGCAGCCGGGAGGGCAGAGGAGCTGGGAGGTGAGCAAGGGGGAGGGGTCCGGGCTAAATGGGGGGCGGGGCCCGCGGGCCGATGCCCCACCCCCCATCAGAGTCTGCCCGCCGGGGGAAAAGCCTCTGGGCGGAGGAGGCGCTTTCAAAACAAAGAAATGCGGAGTGGAGCCCGGGGGACCGGGGTGGAGAGGAAGGCGGAGGAGGTGCGGCCGAGGCCGCCTGGCTGCCGGCTTCCCCTCCACCAGCCCGGGGGAGCTCCCCCCACCGCCAGCCGGTGCTGCGGCGCCGGGGACCACAGAGGAGGCTGCGCTCGGCGGCTGTTTTCCAGTTCACTTTTGCAGACCCGGGTGGGGAAGAAGAGCGCCAGCTCCGCTGCAGCTCACCCAGCCCGAGCCCTGCGACTCCTCCGTCCCGGCCAGCGTCCGAAAACGCGCAGAGCGCTCGGAACCTGCCCCGCAGCTGTGCTACGCGCGTCCCGAGCCGGCGCGGCAGCCCCGCCCTCGCGCCCCCGCAGCCCCGCGGGCGAGGAAGCCGGCTCGGCTGCCGGCGCGGAGCTGGGGAACTTGAACCGGCCCTGGTCGCCCCCGCGGCCGCGCCGCCGAGACCCTGCTCCAGGCCCGGGGCGCTGCCGCTCGGGGTGCTCCCGCTTGGGGCGGAGGGTACACCCGGGCAGTGGATTTAGCAAACACACCTTTGTGAGTACACACGCCGCGGGAGCGTGCGCACACACCCCACGGCGCGCTTGCTCTCCCAGCCGGCTGCAGACGGCGCGCCGGGCCGCTCGGCGGCTGCGAGCGCGCTCCGTGCGCACTTAGGTCTGCGGCCCGGCTCGGCCCCGGGCGCCGGGGAGCAGGGAGCCCGGGCACTCGGGACGCGCGCGGCGCTGTCCGCCGTCCTAGCGGCGCCCCGTCGCCCTTCCTCCTGGGGAAAGGCAGCGTCGGGGGCGGCGGGCGAGAGCGAGCGAAGAGCGCAGCTCGCTGGTGCGAGGGCGCCGGCGAAGGCGAGGAAGCAAGTCCTGGGCTGAACCGGGAACCCTGCGGACATTGTTCTTCGCACTTCACAGAGCTAGGGCAAATCTAGGTCCTAGCCACAGACTTAATTACCTCGTTAGGGACATCCTTACTCTTTGCCTCACCTTCTGTGTTTACTGTAAATCGTGTTACTGATACTGGCGCTATTGTGGAAGGTAAACCATATCTCCTTTGACACTTTCGCATCTTTTAAGGTTATTGGCTGATACCCACCTGCCCTGCGTCTTTGCCTGGATTTAAAGGGATAGAGCGCTTCCGAGTTTTAAAGAAAATCGCCCACTCAGGGCCGAGGCCCAGGAGACCTCGAGCTCCACGTCTTGGCTCTTCCCCTCCTCAGGCTTTACCAAGCCCCGGGCTGCAGGTCCCCGGGAGACGGGACGCTGGCAGACTTTCCATAGCTTCCTTAGTTGTTAGGAAAATTTTGATGACATTATGTTTTTGTATATCCGCTTTGTATTTTTCTGGGCACCTCCTCAGTGCTTAGGAAAAGGCCTGGGCAGAACACTGGAAGAATATCTTTACGGGCAAATGGCACAGGGAAGGCTCTTTCCTCTAGTTGTTCCATTTTTGGATCTCTTAAAAAATAAAAATTTTTAATTTTTTAAAAAACATAGGTGATAGAAGAAAGTCAGTCAAAAAGGAAAATATAATTTGGGCTCTATTTTAGCCTCAAATACAGTCATGATAGGACTTAGATTGTATATTATTGTGTAGATTACCAAACATTTTCATACACATATGCACACAGAATCGCTGAACTGGAAAGTTAAAGATGACAAAACTGGTGCCCCCAGACAGGGTAAGTGACTCATTCAGGGTCATATGAAATGTTAGTGGAAGAAATTAATTCATATGGAACAGGAAAATAGACAGCTTTGGAGGTGCCTAAGGTTTAGAGACCTCCATTTTGTAATGAACCAAAGAGACCAGATTTAAGACATCATCCTACATTGGAAGGATTTAGTTTAGCTTTCTAATTCAAAGACAAATTCAGAGCCACTAGCTCAGCCTGACGCAGCGTTCCCTCTCTGCAGTATCTTACACTGAGACCACTCTCTGCCTCTTGAACTGTCCTCCTCCCTCTGGTTTCCCTGACGCTCTCTTGTCCCTTCTACATTTCCAGCTCAGCAACTCCCATATAGGTTTACCAGCTGTGTTGTCTATCCCAGCCCGTCTGGCTTCTCAGTCAATTAGCCCTCCTCTGCACTCTGCAGAGCCTCCTTGCTGGCGTGTCTGCATAACCTTTCCTCCTCCACCCAGCTGCTGTGCCTCCTGCAAGACAATTCTGATGGTGTCAATCTCCTGCTCAAGTCCCTTTAAATGGCTACCTGCTGCCTACTGGAAAAAGTCCATACTCAGATATGATCTTGACCAAACCCAACTTTCCAGCCTCATCTCCCGCTAAAACTCGGCAGAACTTCCAGTTCCCCAGCAGGAATTTTTGGTTGTGTCCCAACCAGGACTTCTCCCAGTTCCGCAGGAGTCATCCCCACTTGCCCACTCCACACGTTTGCTCAAGATGTTCCTGCTGCCCGTAATGTCTCTCTTCCCTTGCTACTTGTCAAATTCCTACCCTTCTTTCAAGGACTTGCTCAAATGCCACTTCCTCTGGGAAAACCCTCCTGGGTGTGTGATCTCTCTCTCCTCAAGCCCTTCTAACACTTTGGATCTTTCTTGTGACATTCATAGCATTCTGCCTAGCATCACAGTTATGTTACACTTGCCTGAGCATTCGTCTTTTCTCTCTCCCCTGGTTAGAAATTCTCTGAGGGTTGGGATTATGCCTCAGCCGTTTCTGTAGTCCCAAGTGCCCAGCACTGGGCTGCAAGGCTTCTGCCTCCCCAGAGGTTAGCTACACCCATAAGCCGAGGGAGAAGTAAGTGACAGTATGTCATCATTGGCTGGTACTTGTGCCACCTCTCATTTTGGGGGCCTTTACAGTGTTTTTGCTGGTGTTCATGGAAATCATTGCTAAATTACTTATAATTGGCCTTTTCAAATAGGCTCCTATCCCAGGGACCCAATCAGGTCTGGAGGTCTCTGGTTATGCTCCAGTGTTTACCATTAGGCAATGGTAGGAAATCAAAGTACAGCAAGTCTACAGCTTCCCAATTGCAGTGACTCATCATATCACATCACACCACACCACCCTGGCCAGTGTGGTCAGGAGCTAGGCTCTCAGGCAGACTTCATAAACAGGACTCCCAGTAGCTCAACTGATGGCCTCAAGGAAGAAAAACACCACCTCCCCCAGCACCGTACCCAGCCCCTGGCCCGTTGCAGGGATAGCTGGATGCAGAGATAGATGCATGGATGATGGATGGCAAAGGAGTTTATTTGAAAGGAGCAGTGGAGTCCTATCCAGAGATCTGTCGTGACTCCTCTACTCACCTTCAATTTAAAAATGAGAAATTTGAATTAAATTCAATAGAGACTTATCAAGTTCCTGGAGCACTGGTTTTCAAAGGACCCTTAGAGTGCCCCAGAATATGTTGCACAGGATTTGGGAGCTGGGGACCAGAAATTGACACAGACACACTCCCTGTGTGAGTCTTCTTTACACTCAAATTTGAAAACTACCCTTTGGTGGGAAGAACATCACACAGCTCCAGCTCTTAGGAGGAGGCCTGCGGAAAGGAAAAAGGACATTGCCTCATCATTATTGCCAGTCATCTCAGTTAATTAAGAGAATAATTTGCCATTAGTAGGAAGATTCCTAGACATGAAAATTGGATTAGATCTAAGGAACTTCAAGTCATTTGAAGATGGACAAAGTTATGCCCATTTCCCTGCTCTTCCTTATACTGGGATATACTTTTTATATTATAATCAAGGATATTATAACCAAAGCTCTAGTTGTGTTCCCTGGAATATAATTAAATTGTTTAGAGAGGAAGAAAAGCCTAAAACAGCATAGTTAGCCTGTGAACCAGACATTTTATTCTCCCCTCCAGTGGAATGACAGAGAATTCTATGTCTAAAAAAGAGTGAAGATTGAGATATGAGAGATGACACTTTATCAGGGCAAAATCTCCAATAACAGGGATAAGTGCCAGAAGAATCTTCCTGGTCAATCATTTCCACCAAATAGATTCTCAGGCGAAATAAGAGGTGGGCAGGGAATGATCAACTCAGAATTGATCGATTTAAAACAAGTGCTCCATTTTTGAAGAGGGGAAAAATTTGATCCATTTCAACTTCATTAATTCCAGAGAATCAAACCACTAAAATTTTTCTATTAATATTTTTTTAGAGAGTGGGTGCAGATACAGTGCTAGGGCCTTTACAAACAGTAACTAGTGTGGTCCCCCAGGACCCCCACACAAGAAACAAATGAAGAAACTGAGGCTCAGAGAAATTGGCCAAAGGTTATTCGGCTCTAATCTGGCCGAGGAGCAATTCAAGTTCAGTCCGTCTGCTGATAAAGCCAGAACTTTTTCCATTATCCCATTTCCAAATTTGCCAGATCATAAGAGTCGCCCCCGGTACTTGTTAAAAATATCCATCTCCTTTACTTCTCCTTTGGAAGGGCCTGGGGTGTGGCTTAGAATCTGTCTTTTTAACCAATGCCCTGGATAATTGTTCAGAATAGGCAAAATTGGGAAACACCATAATTCCACACCACATTATCGCTTACTAACCCTCAGTTTCATTCCTTAAGATGTACTCTTCTAAATTTGGTATAATTATAAGAAAGTGTATTCAATCACTGATCAACCAACCAGTTTTTTCCATCCTACTTCTAAGAACGCAAAGCCTTTAAAGTTACAATCTGAAATTTTGAAAAACAAATCATTACATCTCTACATATGCCAAAAAATCAGGTTGGCAATTTGCTTACAAATAAATTTGCTTCAAATTTAGTAATTGGGACAATAATTCCTCCCTCAAGAGGTAAAAGGTGTTTGCTGTTGTTAAATATTAAATAATCTACTTGTTGATTTTTAGCAAAAATATTTTAGTGTGAAGCTAGCCTGTGTACAATTTCAGTATTGTGAAAACTGACCAGCGTATTATCATTTTGCTGTTCATTCCAATCCAAAGTGCAATGGTGAAGTTCTCATCAAAGGCAGCCATCTCAGAACCGGATGTTTAACAGGCTTCCAACCAGGCTTAGAACCCAGAGACAGCGAAAAGAAATAGAAAATGCCACAATTATAGCTTTTAGTCTTTCCCCTTTTTAATAACTGTAACTTTCTACTAAGTATTTTGTTAAGCTTGTCACAAGATAGACATAAGAATACTATTTAATTGGATAAGGTGAAAATATTTACTTCCATATTTATCTACATATGTCAACTGGAAAAAAAAACCTCCCACTTTTAAACATTGAAAAAGTAGCACTATAGAAGAATAATAATTTAGAAAATTAATTATTTCGTCAAAACTGCATGTAGAAAAACACATTTAAGACATTAAATAATAAAGTATGAAAATATTCTCTAGGGAGACAAAAGATGCTCTGACATGTATGAAGGATGTATTTGCAGAAAATAATGTCATCCCAAAAATCATTTCATAAGCGTATAGCATGAGCATTTTCCAAGGTGATCCAACAATATGTAGTTTCATTCTCATTCCCACCTGGAGGACGTATAGACGTAAAATTCAGACAACCACGTAACTTTAGGGGGCACCTTATGCCTGGATAAAGATTATTTGCATTTAAGAGACAAGCATGAAAATTAAAGTTGAAAATGTGAAAGCCAAACTTTAAAGCATATTTATTAAGGGCCTTTTATCACCTACAATATTTTTAAATATTCAAGAACTCTTTCCTTGTCAAGAATAGCATCATGACAATTCAGATGTGAAAAATGTCACATCCAATGACTTCATTCAAACACAGAATTAGGTAACTTGTGAAAATGAAGCAGTCTCAGCAAAAGTTGGTGTGTCAGATCTTTTTTCCACCTGAAATCTGTCTTAACTAACACCTCCAAGGAACCATAGTATAGTAAAACCAGGGTTGTGCACAACTTTTGTCTGAACCATCCTGAATAGACAATTTTCCCAAATAACTGAAGATTTACTTTTTAAGTACCAAAACCCTCTCAAAAAGCTTAACCCTGTAGGCTAGAAATCTTTCTAAAACATGACCCACTTCCTTGACTTCTTAAGCATAAGGTCTCATAAATACAACGATGCCCTCAAGATCCACTAAGGCATGCAAGATGATTTGTCCATAGTTAAAAGCCCCCGAGTGTTTTCATTTTTTTCTTTCTCCTCTTTCTTCCCTCCTTTATATTTTATTTAATTTTCAGTTTTTATGTCTTTTTTTCCCTGTTTTTTTGGTCTCCTCCTCTACAGTTGTGCTGTGCTCTATTTTACTTATTGTCATATAACCACTCTATCCCTTCTCCCTTTCTGAATTATTGCTCCCCATCTGCTGTGGCATTGGAACCCAGAAAACCCACCTGTTAGAATTACGTATAGAATAAAAATCAACTAAGTTCTCAGTGAGGACCTCCCCTCTTGTTAAAATATGCATGGTCATTGTCACATTTATTTTTGTTTCTTGCAGGCTTCCTGGACCCCAGCTAGGTCACGGATAAAGGGGAGGTTATTAGATGGTCAAACTCTGGCTTCTGAGGGGTTAATATATGATGTTAATTGAAATTCATGATGATGACTCTGAGGTACCCACTGAATCATCATACATAAAATAATATACTTGAAAATGATTTGGGTTTAAAGTATTTCATAAAATTATAATCCTTTGAAACTTGGTGGTTCACATCTGGAATTTATGGCAATATTCTGATGCATTTCAGATGAACCAGAAGCAGCCATTCCCAGATCACACGCAGGAAGGGCCCCATCATGCATTCCTATTACAGCTTGAGTTCACCCTGGAGGGAGGAGGGATAGAGACCAAAGTCCTTAATAAGCCCACTCTGCAATCCCTTGCAAGACTCCAGGCTCGGCTTTGGGAATGACCTAGCTCCTGCTCACCTCTCCAATGGGCCCCAACTTCATTCCCCTCCCTCTCTGGGATTCTGCCAACACAGGCTGCTCAGGCCTGCTTTCGGTTCCCTGAACACTTGAGGCTCAGTTCCTCTAGAGGGCCTTTGCCCAAGACTTCCCACTGCCTGGAATGCTCTCCCTCCCCGGCTAGGCAAGCACTGCCTAGATTCCTCCCACTCAGCTTAATCCTACTTCCGTAGGACGGCCTGGCTGCTCAGACAGGTCAGCTTTGCCTGTTACACACTCCAGTAGTTACATGTACTTCTCTGAGAAGCCCTGATCAGAGTCCTAATTTTTCATTTAGTTGTGTGTAGGACAGATTACCTAGAAAATAGTAGGAGCTCAATAAATATTTGTTCACTCCACGGAAGGGAGGGAGCAAGAGCACTTCAGCCAGACTGGCCTCCTCATTGTGGTTAACATCAAAGCTTGCCAGGAGAGCAATTTCCACCAGCTTACCTTCACTTGATTGCTACCAAGGCCCATGGATCTCTCCTTTCCTTTCAAGAAAAAAATAAAATCTACCCAATGAACATTCAGCAGCATGGTGTGAAGCTGTTACTGCTACATTCTGGAAACCATTGTATTATTCCAAGCAAAGAAATAAGAAGAGAATTTTCCCAAACAAATTTCAAACTCTTTGCCACACTGTCATACATGCCGCCTGTAACATTTGTCTTTTGTTAATTTTTTTCCTGGCTTTCATCTCAAGTGTCTTTCACATTTTGGCAATTTTGAGTCTTCTAGTTACCATGGAAATAGGAAACAGTGATCTCTTAGTGATTAAGAGGGGGAAAATATCCACTCTATTGGGGTTGTAGAGTATTTCCTCAAAATAGCAGTTGTGAATTGAGAGAATGTTGATTTTGAGGCAATGCTTGTATGCCATCAGTAAATATTTATTTTTGTGCCTATAATGTGCCAGGCATCATTCTCTGCCAGGAGTGCCTCCAACCCCAGGGTGCTCCATTAGAGATAAAAAGGCCTTCTCCCAGATGCTGGCTCCGGGTTTCCTGAAGTCAAGTTCGAATTGTTGAGCATGAACTATTCACTCTAAGTGAGAACCTTTACCTCCTCCCTCTAGGCACGTTCCTAACACTTCACATACTTCCTACAGCGATTCCCGATGCTGGAGACTTGGGTTACAAAGAACCATGCTAGGTACACTGTCAATTTTATTTTGTCTTTCTCTCTTTCACAGGTAGATAAAAATATCTTAACTTCTAGAGCAAGAAATAAACATTTGATGTTCCTTCTTTCTTTTTTGTTCCATAGTCTTAATAGTTGATAGTTGCCCGTATCCACAGAAAACTTGACCAGTAGTGACTGAAAGATTGGAAAAACCTGGAAAAGAAAGAAAATAGTTTACTTGCCTCCTTAAAAGGCAAATGTCCACAAGTTTACGTCCTGTCACAATGGCCTAATTCCCTTCAGACTTTGAACTTAGGGCCTATGTGCATGTACATGGCTATATAAGATTTGGTTTTTGACACATCGTATCATACACTGTACTGCGATTTTCCATATCTCGTGTCAACAGAAAGTTTCCAGTTTCCCTGAAGGACAGATATGGAAGATTCTAACACCAACTCTTGGTTTGTTTTTGCTTGGAAATTCAGCGTGCTGCCTCTCCCTCTCCATCTAAGGCATCATTCTCCTGTAGAGCGTCCATCTGGTACACCCCACTGCTGTTCCCCACCCCACCTCGACTGTTTTTTCTTGCCTATAATTCTGGCTTTAGGAATATCCAGAGGAGGCTTCTACCTTAAAAGCATGATTGAGCAAGTCCAAGTGACCCCTCAATTTGCAATTCAACCATCAGAGATTTAGTTCTTTTGGACTTTCATGAGCCCACTTTGGGGAAGGGAGCTCCCTTGAAAGGCTAAAACTTGGAGTCATTATCAATTTATAATCCCAAGGGATTAAACTGACTCAGTGCCAACCCCTCCCCCACCCCTCAACCCCTGTGGAAAATTAAATTCAGGGCAGGCCCTGGAGGGTGGTGCTAACAGTGAGAGGGAGATGGGTGTGGGTGCAGGCACTGAACGAATGTCACTAATTTCAGTGTTATCTTGGGCTTCACGCTCTGCAATTCACACAACTCTCCTTGAAGTTTCCTTTTGTTTTCCACCTTGTTCCACCTTTGCTGCCCTTGCCTAGGTTTATCTGTTTGTGTGACTGTGTGTGTGCATTATGTCTATGTGTGCAAACATCTGTCTATATCCCCAGGTCTGTCTTTGTTGTGACACTGATTTGTCTAGCAGTGTAACCATAAAAAATTAATTCAGACTAGTTGTTGGATGATTTAGGTATTTTCAGCTTCATTACCAGCTAATCACCACACAATGGATTACTCAAGCAGGGTTTGAAATATGCCTTCAAGGTGGCTAGACTGACTGGAACGATCATGTAAGGGGACTTCGGGAGGGTATCTTATACACACAGCTATTATGTCTTTGTGGGAACATGCGTTTGCTTATGAATTGTCTGTGCATGTTTTTGGCAGGTCCCCTTGCTCATTCTCCACTCCCAGTCCCCACCCCCACCCCAGCCTCTGCCAAGTCTGCCTACAGATCCCTCAGTCATGAAGCCTCCCAGAGAGGTGAGAGCTCATTTAGGCCTAGCAGTGTCCCAGTGTGCCCGCAGGTGAGGTAGACAAGCCAACTGCACCCCAAGAGAGTTCAGAGCCAGGCTAGGAGGTGAAAGATGTGTGGCCGGAAGGCTTGGAAAGGTGCCACTGGGGAGAGCCAGGTATCTTGCCGCCCTCAGAAAATGCTCCTCTTGCCCTGCCCTAAGGAACAAATTAGCATCAGACACAGAAATGTGATGACCCTGGAACCAAAGTTTTTGTGAAGTCTTTCTCTAACCACCGAAAATATTCTGGTGAGTATGGAGGTTTGGTTGGTGTGGGGATTTGGTTAATGTGGGAGAGGCCCCCCCCCCCCAAGATCCCCAGCTCCAACGCTGGCTTTGACCATCAAAAGTCAGCTTAGCTGAAGTAGCGTGCTGGGCACAAGTCTCAGCATCCACAGGCAGGGTCTGTGTTTGCAGGCCTGGCACAAACCACTAACTCCTCTGGCCACACAAAGTGCTCTGTGGGCGGGACTAGCCCTGTTTGCCCTCAATAGGGACCCTTCTCATGGATGGTTGGATTTGTCAGGGGTTTTCTCATATTTGTCAATGACCATTGTCAGGTGTTGCTAGGGTTGCAGGAGAAAGGTTTCACTTGATTGGCTGAGCAGTGGTATTCTGTAACCAATCCAAATGCTGTGCCTGGGGGAGGGGGCCTTAACATGATAGAGCAATATCAAGCACAGGCAGACATATTCTGGGTGCTAATAAGGTGTCTGGAAAAATGGAATTCTAGTGTGCAGGAACCCGAAGCCCCCCACAGCTCCAGCCATGGTGTAGTTAGTGTTCAAAACGTTACAGCCTAGGTTAAAGTCATTCCCACTGATTGGAGGATATCAAGATTTCAAAACAGGGGAGTAGCGATTGTAAGGAGGAAGTAAAACTCCTTGCTCATTGTGTTTTACAGCCTTCCTTAGTAAAACTGCTGAATTGTAATTTAAAATATTCCACCCTTTCAAATAAATTAAATGCAGCCCTTAAAAACAGGAAATGAGAAAGGCGCGCATGTATTCTCAACTAAACATTCACAGACCTTGGACCACAAAGTGGAGTTGAAAATCGCACAACAGTACTATGAATTCAGTTTAGACAGATGACAACAGAGGTCACCACCCAGGGAGACATTATGCCTCTGGCAATGCACTCTTGGGCTGAAACCTGAATGCTAATTAGGAAACAAATGAAAGACAAACATCAGCTTGAAGGGGAATTTGAATCTTGCAGGATCATAGATATTCTGAGATTCAGGTAAGCCTTATGGTACTAAGGAAAGTTAGGGCGCACTTGATGGCTACAATGGCTGAAACTTCCCTTCAGAAAACAGAACTGCCAGTCAGCCAGATGTTCCTACAGAACTCTGGTAATAGATCAGAAGCAAACAGAATTATCTTACCTAAAAAATAAGTCAGCCTTCTGTACAGTATTGATTTCCCATTCAGTTATCAATATAATCGCCAAACTTTAGCATTTTTATTGTCAGTTTTTATGCAGTCAGAAGAAAAGTGTCTTTAGTCTTTTTCCTTTCCATGCCTCTCCCTTTGCTTTCAGACCTGTTCCTTAGAAAGATGGAGCTGCCACTCAAGAATACTAGTGCAAGAAAGGAAGAGAGGAAGGGAGGAAGGAAGGAAAAGGAGAGAGAGGGAAGAAGGGAGGGAGGGAAGAAGGACGGAAGAAGCAAGAGGAGGAGGAAAGAAGCTGCATCAATGCGTGTCTCCCGTGGGCGGCATCTTCTATTGCCCATTTCCCCTATCCAACTCAGATTCTTCTACTCACGAAGAACCCCGCATTCAAGCCAAGGAGCTTGAGCTTGGTTTCAGGCTGAAACGGTATTTCTGGGTTCTGCATTTTACTTTGTATACATTTTGAAATATCTCAAAATGAGAAAAAAGAATAAAAGATTCCAAGACTGAGTTTTGGACAGTTTCACCGCCCACTTCCATTGGTATAAAGAAGATGCTCCAGCAGGAAGTGATCTTGAGGAGGGCTGGCAACACTACTGCCTTAAGAGTTGCGCTGAGAATATAGCTTCACAGCCTCCCCACCAAACTCCCCACTTAACTCTACTACACTGCAGGCCAGTGACCCACCTAGCTCAGACTTTGCCCAAGATCTTCCTGCGTCTTAATGGAGATTCTAGAATAGCAGGAATCACTATTCCAAAGGGGAAAAAACTTGGAGAGTATTTTTGGTTGCACGTGATGCTAAATGCAGACATTTGTGCTGTTGGCAACATCTTAGGAAGTTACGTTAACATCTTAACCCACTTGCATAGGCAGGCATAATTTATCATGTGGCCCTGTGACTTTAACCCCATTCATTTCTCCCTCTGATTACTTCAGTCATGTTTGTGTGTTAATTACTTAGGGCATATCATCATTTCAGAGGATCTGAAATCCTACTTGATTTTTCTAACTCGGAACCTAGCTATCTCTCATTCTGACCTTAATCTACTCTCTTCAGGAACAGATCCAGGAGGCCAGAAAAGCTTACCACCCACATCTAATCTTCATACTCAAGCAATTGGCTGAAGACTAGTGGGTTAGGAAACTCAGTGTTATCCTAGATGCTCTCCTGGCCTGGCAGGCACACCCACATAGTTATCCATGAATCGTCTCCAGGGTTAGAACTGCCCAGCGTTTTGCAAATTGGTGCTCTCTCTCCATAGTTCCTATTTCAAGATAACTTCTGATGAGAATCATATAGTCAGTAACCAAATAGGTTATAAAAACCTATTGGAGCAATGAAAAACAAAAATTTGACTGCTAATTTCAACCTACAATCAAACAGTCAAGGTCATTCATTTAAATTTCACCCCTTTCCTTTCCTGAGTCACAGTCCCTAATGGGGGGGGGGGGGTGGATTTTTAATGATAAAAAGTAGAAGCAAAAGGTCTAGGAAAACCCACAACTAAATAAGCAATGGAAGAACGTTAGTGATCGCTGGCGGAAGATGGAATCAGAGAGGGAGAGCCACTCACGGGACTTTGCATGAAGTCTGAAAGACCACATTCAGCCTGCACCCTCAAGAAAGCGTCTAAGAGAAAGTAGGCCAGAACAACAATGAGGTTAGGGTGAAAAGATGCAAGTGTAGTTTTCAAAATGTCATGTCCGTATTGAGTGTCCCTTTGGTCCAAACAGGAAACAAAAGGAAAAATCAAACAGTTTCACTGAAAGTTGGCAAAGAGTCTTGGGTAAAATCTTGGGAAAAGTTTCAACGTGTGACCCAAGAACAGGTTGGAAGCATCACTGCGCCCTTCAGCTGGTCTCTGTTCCTCCAAGTCCTGCTTTTCTCATTGCCAACTTTTTCCCTTTTCAATCTGCTCTTAACTTTGCCCCATGCCATCACTGACATCTGGATCTCTCTGTGCATTTCTTTCTTTTAGTTTAATTTTTAAAGCCTTTCTGGGGAAGACTTTTCATTCATTCATGCCACACATTCAACCATTTAAAATGTGATTTCTCAATGACATATGATTAATTTATAAAAAACCATTTATGATGCTCATAAGCAGAAGGGCTGACTTGATTCCATAACAAGGTCATGACCAGGTGGTATTATTGGTGGTGACTCTTACCAGCCATCCAAACAGAAGCCTTGTTCTTATACAGCAGAGTGCAGAGGGAGGGCTGGAATTTGCTTCATTCTCTGGGACGCCCTCGAGAGTGCATGTTTACAGAGCACCAGATTTTCTTCAGTTGTCCCCAGAATGCACAGAAATGAATGTATCTTTAGGCAAACACATCAATTACAATGAACCCAGGGAAGATTTGAATTTTCTTGAGCCCACAATAGATTTGGGGAACACCATTTATTTAGATCAATGTGCTTTGTTTGCATCACTGAAAGCCATAACCATAAAAGGAAAAATTGATAAATCAGATTTTGTCAAAATAAAAACTTCTCATCCAAAGAGACCATAGAGAAAATGAATAGGAAGCCATGGACTGGAAGAAAATATTTGTGAAATGTAAACTTGACAGAGGACTGATATCCAGGATGTATAAAGAGTTCCTACTCAATAATATAGATAAAAAAATTCTTTGATTGGACAGAGGATTTGAACAGACACGTCACAAAAGAAGATATATGAATGGCAAATAAGCACATGATAACGTGTTCAATGTCCATAGTCATTGAGAAAATGCAAATTAAAATCACAATGAGATATCACTATTCACTCAGCAGAATGACTTAAAATAAAAAGACTGACAACACTAAATGTCAGCAAGGATATGGAGCAACCAGAACTCCCATGCATTGTTGGTGAGAATATAAAATGGTACATCCACTTTAGGAAAAGCAGTAACAGTTTCTTTAAAAACTAAACATACATACACCTATCCTGTGATTTAGCAATTACACAACTAGGTCTTTTCCCAAAGGAAATTAAAACATATGTATATAAAAAGACTTGTATAAGAATGTTCCCAATAGCTTTATTCACAATAGCCAAAAACTGGACACAGCTAAGGTGTCCACAAACAGGAGAATGGTATAGTCATACAATGGAATATTACTCAGCAGTATGAAGGCATGAACTACTGTCACACACAATAATGCCACTGAATCGCAGAAACAGTATGCTGAGTGAAAGAAGTCTTACACAAAAGAGTTCATACTATTTGATTCCTTTTATGTGAAATTCTAGAGTAGGCAAAACTAATCTGTAGTGAAAAAAAAAAAACAGCGATTGCCTCTGGGCAGCAAGGAAGGGGTCAGGATTGACAGGAACATAGCATGAGGGAACTTTCTGGGGTGATGGTCATGTTCTGGACCTGGATAGGGGTTTGGGTGCACAGGCATACGTTTGTCAAAACTCAAAAAATGTACTCTTAAGATTTTACATTCCTTGTATGTAAATTTTACATTAAAAGAAAAAAGTAAATATTGAACTGAAGTTGTTAGGTGGAAATTGGTTGATGCCCATAATTTACTTTTAAAGGCATGAAAAAGATAAGGTGGATCGATGGAGGACAGATGTATGGCTATGGGATAAAGCAAGAAGAGTAAAACGTTAATGGTCGAATCTACAACTAGATGGTCGGTGTGTGGGTGTTCACTGTGAAATTCTTTCAACTTTGTGTTTATTTGGAAACTCTCCTAATAAAACGCCGGGGAAGAAATCAATCAAAGTGGGCCCTCTTCAGTTGTTTGTTAGATCTGAATGCTCTCTTTGAATATTCATATTAGCAGATTATAAGAAGGGAAGATGAAGGCTTGGGTTTGGAAAAATCTTATATCTGACTTCTTTCAGTTTTCAAATCTAGTCTTTCATACCTTTTGATTTTAGCGGACAAAAGAAGCCAGGAAATGGTTATTAGGAGAGGAAGGGAGGAGGAGAGACCTGTGACCCTAAAAAAAAAACCTCAAAAAAGCTCCTACTGCAAAATACTGAATATCAAGAGGAGGCACGCACTTCAGACTTGTAGAATCAAGAAATTAATGAAAACACCAAAACTGCATCCTCAGAACCACTCAGGAATGATAATTACAGACAGTATTTCTGGAGCAGACACATAACCTGATTCCCAGGACACCCCCTAAAGCACTCTAATAGTATGCTATTTGTGGAAGGTTTTTCCACCTTTAATAACAGAGAAATAATGTTAGAAGGAAAGAAATCCCTTATATAGCCACTGGGGTGTCATTATTGAGCCCCAGCTGAAGGCCCCTTTAAAAGCATCCATATGGTAAAAGAACATGTTTCCTCACGAAATCAAAACTGAGTACATCTGAGACTTCTGAACATCTTTTTTCTTGGATCTTAAAATGGATTTGTGCATATTTGTGAAAAAAAAATTTATGATGTGCTATCTTCCAAAGTGAATGGTTATTTATAATTCATGAAAGACCTGAGCACAGGAAAATTCTTCCCTTTTATTAGCCCTGTAAAGTTAGACCAGCTGATCTTTTAGTACATATTACAGACTTCAAATTCTCTGTGTGGTTGAAGTCTCTCTCCTCGAACTAAATGCACAGAGGCAGTCTACTGAAGCTGTTGTTCAAAAGCTGGTGGGGTCCAAATCTCTTTTGATTCAGAGTTAAATAAACAAAAAAAAAATCACTCTCAGAGCCAGTCTCTAAAGACACAGAAGGGAAAATCCTCGGAATGCTAAACATGCTTTTGAAATCTTGCACAGTCTTTGAAAAATACAGCGGCCTATCTTTTAAAGGGTTTTCTTTTCTGTTTCCAACATTCAACCATCGTCTTTGGACACAGTTGCCACATCATTTCCTTTCAGCCGCTGCTGGCTGCTTGTGAATCACAGCACAGGTTCATGAGCAGAAGTGACTTGGGTCGAGGAGTATGGGCACCAGGGATTTGGACCCGTTACAAGGAGCCCTGCTGCCAACGGCCCCCACCCAGCTGCACCTGCACGTCCCCCTCATGATATCACAGAAAGTTATTTCCTTAAAAGAAGCCAGCTTTCTTAGCTCACCCTGCCAAGGTCACGTCCACCTCGATCACTGGCGTGCCACGGACCCACATTAGAGAGTTCCACAGACCTTTTAGAGATCTAAGTTCACTGGGAAAATAACACATGGTTATGCTTTCTTTGAAGTTCCCTGCCCTCTAATATTCCAGACGAGCCTTTTGAGCTCTCTTATAGGGCTATGTGGACATAGAAACTCTGTCTCCTGAGTTTTAAGTACCTTGACTTAAAATGTAGATTGCTAACTGCCAAATACAAAAGGCAACTCCCTTATAGAACAGGATCCTTGGTCAGAAAGGATTGCCTCACCGTGCAGGGACAAGGGGTGAACCTTTCAAATGCTTTTTGAGCAAGTTTTTCACCATCCTGTGCTGCCTGACCCAGAAGATAAGAAGGAGGAGATCTCAGCCTCTTGATGACCTGCCAGCTGCGCTGTGTAGAACCAGCAGTGGGAATGGAAAAGGCAATATTTATTCTGAGGGCCCTGACAACATCCTCGTTAAGTCATTCGTCCACTCCTAAGTGGTTTGCATTTTACAAGATCCAGAGAGAGAGAGGCCCATGAGCTGTAATCCTAAGCATTTTTTTTCCCTTTCCACCCTCCCTCTTGTTCAACATATCTAAGCACTGTTTGGAAAAAGCTAGCTAGATGACAAAACCAAATATGCAGTATGCTATCATATTAGTTTAACGCTTTCAGAATTTATTTCCCTATCGTGCAAATGAAATCTTTCAAGTCCTTCCGCTTCGTCATCCACCACCCAAAACATTACATCATTACATAACACAAATGTTAATCAATTATCTACTGTGTGTCATATCCCTCCCTCCCACCGTCTCTCCCTCCCTTCTTCCATCCACCCATCTATCCATGCTACAGATATTCCCTGACTATTTACCATGTGCAGGCCCTATGGTGGAGATACAGACATGAATCATTCATAATCCTTGCCCTTCAGGAGCTTACAGTCATACGGAAGATGCTCTTGTCTGTGTCTTCTAGGCCGTCCTTGAACACAGTTAACTCTCTGCTGTTACTTCATCAGGGCAAGAAAGCAGACCTTGCTTCACTCAGGCAGTGCCCCTAGGTTCGTGAACTTGGCCTTCCCCATTTTCTTTGCTTGCCACCCACCCCGTCCGCTGAAACCTGATACACAGTCAGTCATGAGAAAAACTAATGTTTACTGCAGTGGGAGCAAATTTCAGGACATAGCTCTGATAAGACACAGAATAGTGTCAAATACTCACTTTGCAATTTTAAAATTTAGACAGCCACTGCCAAGTACAGTGTGTTTGATTGTGTCTCCCCTTTCTAGACTACTGACCTCTCCTCCAGAACTAGGCCTTTGGGGTTACAGTTCATCTGGCTAATTCACCCTGAGCTACCCTTCAGTCCAACCGTCTTTCTAGTCTCCAGAGATGAGCAATGGAATCCTTTCTTTTGAGAGCCCTAAGTGTAGCTTCCTCAGCCAACATCCACTGAGCTGTGGCCTTTGAAATACTGTTGTGCTTTTTTGAGGGTGGGAGGGGAACTGAACTGGAGAGAACCCTGGGTGGGAAGAAGACGCCAAGAAGGCACCCAAGGCTGCCCTTTATGCTGCGTCCAGCCAAGCCTCTGACCAACACTACGGTTTGTTTATGGCATTCCATAAACAGAACAAACAAGCTCCCTTGGCCAATATTCCTTGAAGAAATTTCCATCCCCCAGGACAAGGCCCGAGCTTCCTGGTGTGCCTGCTGCAGCTCGCCACAGCTAGGTTCCAGGTATGCAAACAAGCTACACGTGGGTCAAGATGTAGCTCCTCTCGCCCCAGAGGCTGCCGGCCGGGGGCCAGAGGCAGCTGGGGCATCCACTTGTGAAAAGCAGGACTGGACTGGTAACAGTTCCTCTGGAGAGGTGAGGGAAGATAGTGCCCCCTGTTTGCCTTGGGGCCAGAAATTCCAGTTCACCGTCAGCCCAAGTTCTGGCACATGGTACAGAGGCCTGCCCTGGTCCTGGAGTTTTTACCCTTATCCTTAAAATCCCCCAACTTTCCTGGTCATAATCTCCCTCACCCCTCATTCCTTCCTGCCCTGCACCAAAGGTGAGCATTTCTGGCTGTTCTTCTGCTCTGTGTTTATGACCTTCACTTTGGGGACCACTAGCCCTGGATTTCCTCAGTTTCTTCACCCTTAGTCCCCTTAGCCCAGGAGGTTCGACAGAATATAATGCCAGCTACTTATGTAATTTGAAATTTCCTAGTAGCCACATTGTAAAAAGTTTAAAATAAACAGGTAAAATTAGTTTTTTTGCATCCAAATCATTTAAACAGCTTTATTGAGATATAATTCACATACCATACAATCACCCATTGAAAGCGTACAGTTGTGTATACTCACAGAGCTGTGCAACCAGTGCCCCAATCAATTTTAGAACCCCATAAAGAAATCCCATACCCACTAGCAGCCACTTCCCATTTCCCTCCAAAACCCCCCAGCCCTAAGCAACCACTCAGCTACCTTCTGTCTCTAGGGATTTGCCTCTTGACCATTTCCTGTAAGTGGAATCATACAATGGGTGGCCTTTTATGTCTAGCTTCTGTCACTAAGGACAATGTTTTCAAGCTTCATCCATGTTGTAGCATTCATTTTAACAATATATTTTATTTAGTCCAATCTAACCAAAATATTGTCATTTCAATATGTAGTCGATCTTGAAAATGACTACTGATGTATCTTGCGTTCTTTTTTTCAGGCTAATTCTTTGAACTTTGGCGTGTATTTTACACTTACAGCACATCTCAATCAGACCAGCCACATTGCAAGTGCTCCATAGGCACATGTGGCAGGTGGCCACCGAGGTGGACAGCACAGCCCGAACAGAGTCCTTTCTGTTACTCTTCAGAAACAATAGCTTTCTCCATTCAGGACCACACTCCTGCATGCCCTCTCCACCGCATCAGCACCTGCGCCATGGTTCACAGGTGGCCTTGGGATTGTAAGGCAAGCGCTGTGCTTCTGTTCGCTTGCAGAGAGCCCTGAACTCATGCTTCTGTCTGGGCAGCGGCCCTTGACAGCTGGGGCTCGCTCTTTCCTTCCCAGGGCGCCATGGTTGGATGCTGTATCTTGCTAAAGTCAAACTTTCTACTTCGAAAAACTTTACAAAACTTCACAAAGGCAGATTTTCTCTTACTTTTTAAAAACAGGTCTGTCATTTCTTAATTTTCTCTCTGGTACATTTTCCAGCCATTGTTTTGCTAATAATAGCTCTAAGCATGCAAATAAAGCTCAGTGGTAGTGGTAGATTTGGGAAATTGCTGCTAGCTTCCTCACAGCCTTATCCTGCTCCTGTCAGCCATTTCCCCAAGAAAATGGACGTTTCATCAGCACCAGGCTGCATCTTATTTGTGTAGCTTATCAGCTACCGCCTCCTTCCAGGCCCAGAGAGAAGACAGAAACCTACAGGCTGCCCGCAATGGCCCAGGAGGCGGGGTTTCCACCAGGAAGCAGCGCCTTTATGAATTAAGCACGTGACGCATCTCAGCGTGGCCACGTCTGTAAGGTGATATGGAAGTTGTTTCTAAATATTGGTGAGTCTTAAGATGGGCACATGGATATGTTTGTGAAATTACCATTTTGAAGGAAAAGCTTACAAAATGGGGGTTATTTAGTCCACAAAATGGAAGATGGAGGGCGAGTTTAATATGTACAAATTTAATAGAGACCTAAGAACAGCGATATCCGCATCTTTCCTGTTTCTCCTGAGAGCGGGAGGCTAGAGCCAGAGCTAAGGTGGCTGGGAGGGGATGCGGCCTTGACTTCAGGAAGAACTTCCTGTTGGTAACATCAAAGCACTGAAGAATCTCCCAGAAGGAGCTCCAGGGTTCCCGTCAACGTTCGTTCCACTAACATTTACTGAGCACCTTCTGGAGATTTCCTGGTTGTGTATGATTCTGTCCCAGAGCTAAATCGGAAAGATTTCACCCAAATGCTTTTCTGGACCCTGACGTTCCTAACTTAAAGTATTGCTGTTTATTATTTTTTCTGATTTTCATCTATTTCTCAGCCACCTATGAAGGTTCTCAGATCCCACAGTCCTGGAGCCTGCCCCCCCACCGGCCCCTAGAAAAAAAAGCTTTAAAAATTAAGAATTATTCTAAAAGTAGAAAATCTGACCCACTGCACTCGTCAAGAATTGGGCCTCTTGATCCACTAGCTCCTCATCAGGCAATGGCATTCTGAGAAAATCAGGCAGCAATGGCAGTCCGCTCAGAGGTTTGGGGACTCGCTGTGAATTTGTTGATATTATCTACCTCCTTTGACGCAACGAAACTTTCCTTCTCCAGAAAACGGCAGCGCCATTACCATTCTGGGATTCCCTGTGTTAGGCCTCACCCACCGACTGCTTGGCTGTCTATCCAGAGGAATTAAAACACCCAGCGCCCCAGGGAATGTCATAAAATTTCACCATATTCAGTGACACCCTCTTCAACGAATTGCAGAGAACCAAGTCTTGTGTGCACCTGGCTGTGAATCACCGACTGGGTGACCTCCATTTGGAAGCTGCTCTCCTGTTGGGATGAATTTATCCTTCATGAGATGGAAGTACCTCCCTTTTCCTAGGGCTGCACGCCTAATTCCACATCACTCTGACATTACTTCAGTTGTTTACACGGCAATCTTGTGTGATCCAAGCCGCTCTACTACTGCTGTCATTTTAAGACCGTTTGAAACATCTTAATAGTCCCATTTTTTTTCCTTTTCCTCTTGCCCATTTCCAAATGGAAGGAATTCTTATGAGGTAATAGGGTGGGGGGGAGACAGAGAGTTTTCTTTAGTTCCTGCTGGTTATTCTGTGTTATGCTGCAGTGGGTTATTTGCATCTGGTCTCTATTTGTTAACATCAATGGGCTATGTTTGCATAACTAGATTGAATTATAAAAGGGCTTCCACTTTGAATGGTTAACTCTCACCAAAACAAAAACAAAAACAAAAACAAAAAAAAACCCAAAAAACAAGCTCTAAGCTAGAGATACCAGCTTTGGGAAACCTGTGTTGGAGAAAACAAGATTGTCTTCAAGTTCATCACACAGCCTTTCTGGTTTCAATTTCCCCTCTCCTTTTGAAATAAGATCCAGTACCCCCAGCCCTCCACCTAGAGCAAAGTAGCTGGGACTTGGCAGGAAGTGGCTTGGCAGACCACCCAAGAATTAGGGGTGTCTGACATGGAAGAGAAAAGTTAAATGAAAATCTGAAGATGATCTCAAGTAGCTGAGAATGAGTCATCGATACCCAGCCTCCCGTTTCTCTCCAGCGAAGATCCCTGTGCGGGAGCGCTTATCCAGCTAGAAAGGGCCCGGCTAAATCACTTTCCAGCTCATCCCTCGCCCTCCAGGCAGTGTACAGCCAACCCTTTCGAAAGACCTCCAATCTTTCAAGTTCTTGAGAAACGTTCCTGTTCTCCAAACTCCTCAGGCTGTCTTCTGTTAACACACCTCTCTTTTCCTTTCACTCATCCACGTTTCCTTATCACCATCTGATGTGTTTTGTCGCTTCCAATAATCTGTGAAGTTTGTGAAGCCAGACGACAGGTCCTGTTCCACCCGAGTGTGCCCTGCACCTCCATGCCAATACCTGGGACAGGGGTTACGCAGTCCACGGCACCAGGCTTTAACTACGGACTTGTCCTGTTATCACTCTGGATCGAAGTTCTCTCTTTTAGATTGCAAGATTCTCGAGGGCAGGACCTCAATTAGTGAAAAGTGCAAGTGACTTCCTGCCAGAGTTACCTCACTGATAGATGGATGAAGCAATCTCATCCGGGCTGTGATTCCAGGGCTCTTACAAACGTCCTTCCACCCTCACCTTCTGAGATTCCACCAAATGACACTTCTCACTGAAGGTTTTATCGTTGTTAAAATACAAATTCCCCTGGGAGCAGTAATTTGATAAGTTATCTGTGGTTTAGACTAGATAAAGACACTGAGTCTGGGCGAAGGAGAGGAGATAGTGCTGCATGAAGGGTGGGAGGAGAAGTTGGGGTGTCAATTGGCCCCATTCACACTAAAATCTCTTCCATAATGTGGATGGTGGTGTTGAGATGAAGAATTATTCTGCTTCCAGAGGCCCAGCCCTGACTCCTTTTGTGTTGACTAGAACGTAAATAAGATGGTTGACATTTAGAGAGCACTGGCTAGGTGGCAGACAGTACTCTGAATACTTAACATATAGTAACCCATTCTACCCCACATCTCCCCGAGCTTGGCCCTATTATTATCCACTTTTACAAATAAAGAAACTGAGGCACAGAGGGTCCCATGTCACAGACAGAAAGTGGCACTGACACTTTTACATAATTGAGCTTGCCTTTTTCATCCCTTTCCCACGTTCACTCCATGATTTTCACCCTCCTCCCACCCTTGTCACAAGACTTGCCTTAGACAGTCCTAATGAATCCTAAATGTGGGAAACAGACAGACATCTAAGAAAGCAGAAAGAGTGTTGCAGGCGTGCATGAGTCCCTCTACAAAGAGGTGTTTTCAGGAAATGGCAACCGATATGTTCATGGACAACACTTAAAAAAAATGTACATTGTGATTCAATGCTTTAAAAGCACCTAGGGATTCCTCTAAATGGCAATTTGCCCATTTGGGGAGCTTTTTTTCCCTCACAGAGGTGACAACCACGACAACCTTTACATCACTTGAGGATGCTGCCTGTGTGTGTAGGTGCCGGATATAAGACGTGTATGGATTAAACGCACACGGACTCATCCAACAACTTTACCTTGAGGAAGATGAGTTGAGAAAGTTCGCCTTGTGCATTGAACTAGAAAGATAGACTCATTAATCTTTACATTGGAAAAATAAAATAAGGATTGGCTCCCTGGAATTGGAAGTGATTGCCCAATAATTAGAAGGAGGCCAAGCAAAAGAAGAAAGCAGACAAATAGCAAAATGAGAGGTGGGATGGCACCATGCTTTGTTCCCAATAGGCACTCATATTTGCAGGGTTTCATTAAATGGAAAGGTTTGGGACTAGACAATGGATTACTTTGGGGACCCCCTCACAGCACTGCTCGTGGGGCAACATGACCAGGAGGTGACCTGGAATACCCACGCCCCTCCCAACCTCAGACAAGGAACTCCAGGAACAAGCCTGCCTGAGAGGGAAGCCAGTGCTTCCTCCAGGTGCAGGAAACTGAGCGGCCCTGTCCTTAGGGGCAGAGGCCACTGTGATTTGCCTATGGGGACAGCACTGCTCCGAGGTTCTGCTGGGTCCTTCCTGGGAATGGCTCCTTCCCCACAAGCCTCAGAAATCTGTAGGAGAGGCCAAACTATGCAAACTTCCCTGTGACCCTGAGGGGTTCTTACAAGTTGTGTGACTTTGAAACTTGTTAATGATCTTCACATAGTCCATATAAAAGAAGGAACTCTTTGAAGCACACCTCTTAAACTTTCAATAATTGTCTTTTTCTTTTTTAAGATTTTGTTTTTCCTTTTTCTCCCCAAAGCCCCCCAGTACATAGTTGTATATATTTTAGTTGTGGGTCCTTCTACTTGTGGTATGTGGGATGCAGCCTCAGTGTGGCCTGATGAGCGGCGCCATGTCCACGCCCAGATTCAAACTGGTGAAACCCTGGGCCGCCGAAGCAGAGCGCAGACTTAACCACTCAGCCACAGGGCCAGCCTCATATAATTGTCTTTTGAATCTGGGAGCTTTGGGTTGATTAATTTCTATGACGAACTATGCAGAGGATTTCCTAAGTTTATTCTTTCCTTTCATTGTTATCACTGGAGGCCACAGTTTATGCTCTTGTACATATGTAGTGTATGTTCAACTTATTGAGATTTTTGGAGGCTCGTAACTACCAATAAAGCATTGATAATTACTGTACTTTCCTCTTCTACTTGTAAAAGACAAGTAGTATATTTTTTACTTTGAAAAAAATTTCCAATTTCATAATGACCTTGCCTCTCAGGTACATCCAGAGCTACAAAAAGTATCGATAGGTGCTTAGGTTGGGCATCCTCTGCTTTCTGTCATCTATGGTTAAAATTAAAGACACAGTAACTGTAAATATATCTACAGTTAACAAAAATTAGAGGGATTCTCTTGCATTCTGGAAGGAAAAGGGATTTTTTTTTTTTGAGAACAACTGAACCCACACTTAGTAAAAGTCCTTTATATAACAGGTTCAGATATCAACCGTCAATTTCTCCTTATTAAAGATGGTTGTAACCCTTAACTGACAGGGCAAGGGAAGTCTACTTGTTCACACCTAGTCCGGAGAACTTTTGAGTATCCATGAGGTCTTATTATTAGGTCTGTGATGGAATGTGAGCTTCTTTCTTCTGATCTTTAGTTACTGTGTTTAGGTACTGAGTCCTTATCAGCTTATTCCTGGGGAAGGCTCTATGTCTCTAATCCAGCCTTCGCTGAGTGATGCTGCAGCTCTTGGTATCTCTAACCTGGGGGCTTTGTTCGTGAGCATGTTCTCCTGATAAGCTTGGATCCTCTCTCAGAGCACTGTGGCAAGGGCAGGGGCATTTTAAGATTTTTTCTTTTTCCCTTTTTTCTCCCCAAAGCCCCCCGATACATAGTGGTGTATTTTTTTTTTTCAGTTGTGGGTCCTTCTAGTTGTGGCATGTGGGATGCTCCCTCAGCATGGCTTGATGAGTAGTGCCACGTCCGTGCCCAAGATCCGAACCAGGGAAACCCTGGGTCAGCGAAGCTGAGCTCGCAAACTTAACCACTTGGCCACGGGGCCAGCCCAAAGGGTAGGGGCATTTTAAAAGCCCTATCTCATGGGAACAATTTCTTCTCACTTGGAGTTCAAACATGAATGGTTCCTTCATTGGAAGGATTATGAATCAGATCATTGACTAACCTTTGTCTCTCACCCGAGGTATAGCTTTCTGAACACTTTATGTTCCATGTCACCTAGAGTAAACAAACACCCAAGGCCTTGAGGAAACTCTGACATACATCAAAGCAGTACTGAAGAGGCGAGTGGGCCAGTCAGGTCATTTGGCCCTGGCCTCCAGCTCAGGGGGACCCCAGATTGTAGCTGCTATTCTGTAGCAAATTTGCGTAGGAAAACAGAGAGAGTATCACCATCATGTGGACCCTGAATTCAAACCATCAAACTCTTGGCTCTCACGAAATCTGCAGGAGAGGGGCCAGATCCAGGAGCAAGGGACCTTAAAGTTTGTAAGCTTCTTTGTCCTTCCTGAGGCTCTTGGATAGCCCAGATACCTGTTGATGCAGTCATACTTTGCCAATTCCTACAGCTGGGACTGGATAGAATTTTGTTATATCAGCAGTTGTTAGTCAACAACCCTCTCTCTTGTAGTCGCTGAGGTGCATCAAAGGCCATGACAATATCAGGATTGACTATTAAGTGTCCCAACAGCAAAATGAGGCATCCATCACCCACGTTGCTGGCCTACTGGTAAGAAACAGGGCGTATGGAGAAGTGGTGCTGGCCAGAACGAGGCGTGCAGACGAATAAGAGACAGCTGATGTCTGGCAGCGTTCTGCGTTACCTCGAGGAGCAAGCCAAGTCCTGGCTCTTGGAAGAACTGCTCTCTCCACTTGCAAGCAGAGGCAGGGCACACAGGAGGGGCCCTGGGAGGCTGGGAGTATGCTCAGGCGAACGTGAAACTCAAGCTCTGAAAGCTAAGCCCCAAATCCAAATATGCTGTTACGCAAAGTGTTCGCAGATTGGCTCACGTTTGATTATCGTATGAGGTTACTTGTTGGCATGTGCTTAGTAATTCCCTGGCATGCCTGTGGCTCGACAGTGGCATTCCTTCCTGGGTCACCACTGGACCAACAGCCTGGCTCAGGGAGCGGGGTCCAGGGCTGTCCAAGAGGGTATCGTTTCAATGAAACCTAAAGCCCACAGTCCTGATTTGCTGATGTCAGCATGCCTGCTTTTCCATCTTCAAAATGAGCCTGTAGGCATTTCCAATGAGGGTTTGACAACCTGGAGGAAGCATCTTGGGGGCTGCACATAACTATGGAAGTGAGGAATATTTGTCTATCATCAGCTGGATGAGAAAAGTTAAAATCGCTGCCAGAACTTTGGAGGCCTAAGGAGATGGCATTTCTCACGGGAGAAACATTAGGCCAATTACAATGCTCAGCATTTTCCCCACACTCTGGGTTCAGAGCTCTTTGCGATCAGTTTGTTTCTTTAGCTGAATTTCTTAAACACACACCACCCCTTGTGGAGCCCTCTGGGCCTCCACCCAAAAGCTAAACGATACAAAGAGGAGGAAGAAAAGACAGAGCGGCCAGCTCTGCCCAAAGAGAGAAAGCAAGCCAAACATTTCAGTGTTTCATTATTTTCCAAAAGCCTGTCAATACTTACAATGGGGGAAAACTAAGAATGGCCAAAATGTGCAGCAATAGAAGGTTAGCCACGTACAGCATGGAAAAACAAGAAGTCATTAATGTGGTGCTGTAGATGGTAGGTGAAACTTTAGTGACCTAGAAACATACAGATACTATATTGATAAGTGAAGCTAATTATAAGATAGCATGCACAATCTGATTACATTTTGTAAATACATATGTATATTTCTAAGTGGTACACATATAGAAAAAGACTGAAAGGATATAAATTAAAATGTCAATTGCAGCATTTCTAAGTTGGGGTGGATTATAAGTGATTTTTCTTTTCTTTTCCCACAAATGAGCGTTTTAATTTTGTTTATATCTTTTTTATTATTATTTAAATTATCAAATAGAACACACTCACAGTATAAGGTTCAAACAATACAGAAATGTGTTAAGTCTAAAGTAAAATTTCTCTTAATCCTGCCCAAGAGGTAATCCCTGCATTTACAAATCTGTGTTTTTAAAATTATTCTAGAATGTTATGCAGTTGAATTACATATAGCTTTTTAATTTACCTTTTCTCACTTAAAGTACGTGGGACATCTCCGTGGGTATGTGTAAGTGCTTTTTTTCTCTTCTTTTCTAAGTCGATCCACTGGGCCCTGGCAGGCCAGCAGGGAACCAGAGTCACAGTCACAAGCCCACCAGAGCGAGGGTCTCCACCCTCCTGCTGCAGACAGGCAGGGGAATGAATGGGCGCCGGAGTCCCAGAATATCAGAGCTGAAAGTGATGTCTAATGGCACTTAATTTAAGCCTCCCCTTAAGTGATGAAGAGATGAGGGTCCAGAGACCAGAATCCAGGTCGTCTAACTTGTCCAGTATTGTTTGTACTATACCACACTGCTTAGTCTAAAATAGATATTAAAAAGTACTTTTCAAAGAGTTCTCATCTGCTAACCTTTTGTTTTAGCCTTAGTGTCCCTTGAGGGAACTGGGAGGTTATCTCCCCATTTTACAGATAATAATACTAGCTAACACTTGCTAGGCACTCAGGGCCAGTTTAGGCTGGGCTGTTTGCCTGCATTATCTCATACAGTGCTCACACGAACATTCTGAGGTTGGTCCTGTTGTTATGCTCATTGTACAGATAAATAAAATAAGGCTCCGATAGATTAACTTGTCAAAGGCCCCACAGCTAAGACACGATGAACCCAAGGCTTGAACCTGTGTCTAGCCAGAGTCCCTCCTTTTAAACATTACACTCTATTTCTTGCAGGCTGAGTCCATAAAGTTTCCACATAAAACAAATTTTAATTACTCTGTTGCTTTCCCCTTTGTTGTTACGCAGTCCTCCTCGAACAAAGTAACACAAGAATGGCATTAGAGAATGCAATTTCGTGTCAGGCAGGGTTCAGGGGCCCCACTCGGCGTTCAGGACAACGTGCCAAACACTGGGGCAAAAACAAAACACAACAGACACCCAGTCCAACCACAGCTATTCTCACAGCTGGCCAAGGAGCCGCCTGGCGCTGTTCCTCTCGGGATTTTGCATGTCCCACAAAGGTGGTAAACTGCTTGCTCCCCAGGTATTTTTATTTCTTATGTAATTGTGCACTCATTTCAACTTGGCCAACACGTTAGCACTTGTAGGTAAAGCTGATCTTTTCTTCAATCAGACACACAATACACACTGAGTCATGTGTGGAAGGCCCGTACAATGTTTTTATTGTGAACGGAGCCCCGAGGGCCTCGTCTTACAGTTCTCATGTGTGTGTCACCCTCATGGAGATGTGGTGGCATGTGGCCATCTGCCCGGAGCAGCAGGAGGCCTTGGGGGTGTGGGGAGCCGTCACTTCACCCACCCCACGCTGGCCCACCCTAAGCTGGTTGTTCAGGACTTTCCTGGACGTTTGCACTGCAGCCTCCTTTATCATTTATTCACTCTCTTCTCTTTCTTCCCACTTTTAGTGCCCACCTTTCTCTGCCCCCCATGCTTCTGCTAAATCTCTCTGCCTTCACCTTTTTCTGATTTGTCTCCTCTTCTCGTGTCCTGGAAAGCTGCACTAGCTCAGAGCCTATCCCTCTCTTTTTCTTCCATATTCCCCGGAGCCTTTTCTCTGCTGTGGCACCTCCCCCGCCCGGCCCCCCCCCCCCCCCACCGTGTCATTTCACCTCCTTTCTCTGCTCACCAGCCTCTTTTGGTCACTCTTATATCCATTCTCCACAAAGAGACTGGAGGCGCTGGCCTGAATGTAGAGACTCCGTGAGCTGCAATGGTGCAGCGTGTGGGCTCAGGGGCCTGGCCGCTTGGGTAAACTCCACGCTGCTGTTTACTAACAAAGGAAGCTGGAGGAAGTCACCGAGCCTCTCTAAATCTCATGTTCTCTGCAAGTCAAATGGGGATAATGAAAGTCTCTGCTTCTCAGAATTGTTTTGAGCCCTCCGTTAGGCTGCGTAGCTCCAGGGTTTGGGTTCCAGGTCCATAGGCCTTACTAGAGGGGTGATCTTGGCCAAGATCCTGAGCTTCCCTCTGCCTCAGTGTCCTTGCTTATAACGCGAGAGTGATTATAATAGAACTTACCCTATTGGTGTGTTGGGAAGATTAGCCAATGAACATAAAAACACCTGAGATAGTGCCTGGCACACGGGAGGCTTCCCCTGAAGTTGTCTATCATGACATTTGTTCATGGATGTCAGATGCCTAGAATGGCTGCCTGCAATGGCTGGAGATACTCAAGAGGTGATAGTTACCCATTTGCTAGAAATCTTTGTTCCTCTTGCTCTCCACTCTTTGGCTACCTCTCTCCTGGGACGCCTGATCATGACCATTCTACCCTGAGTATGTTTCCATAAGAACTCTTCTCTGCCCTCTGCACCAAATGAAAACCAAGCCATGGAGAAGCCGGGCCTATGAACATACAGCTAAAGAACTGAACCAGGAGGGGAATAATGTGGCAGGTTTTCTATTTTAGTTCACTCTGCTTTTGTGCTGAGTTTATTGGTGAAAAAATGACGCCTTCCTCAACAGTTCTGCACGAGGACTTTTGCAAATTACATCATATTTAATTTCTCCCCTTAAATAAGAAAATGTATATAAAGAGCTTAGAGCAGGGCTTGGGCTCCATACATTGTAACTCTAGTTTGTTTTATTCTGGTAAGACTAATTTAGCCATGTTACAGAAAACTTAGAAGAGAAAGAAAAGGGGGAAAAAACCACAACTTTTCCTTATGTTCACCACCTATGGTCATTTTCTACTCTCATATTTTAATTCACTATGAGAACTCACATTTGAAAGGAATTCTACTGAGAATAATCTCAGAAAGTGAAGATTCTTTCTTATATTGGTTGGGCTCTTCAAGATGGCAAGAAAAGGGTGTGCCTGGATTCTCTTTGGTAGTAGAAGGACGCCCAGAGGATCACCTCCTCAAGTGATCTCAGTTCAGAACACTCTCAACATCCCTCGGAAGGTATTCTGGGCGTTGGTCTCCGCTGCTTTTATATTTTCCAAGCTGATAGGAGTCATCCGTCATCCACCAACTCAAGGATAGAAGATACTCCCAGATCACCCCAGAAATATTTGAGTTCCCTTATCTCAGAGGTGAGCCATGGTTGTGGGGTGTTGATAATACATATAAAAAGGCTCAGGGATCCATTTTTTGTGAAAATAACAGTCACTTTGGTTTACCTTCTGTGGGAACTCGGCTTTTCATTCAGTGGGCTCACTCTAAGTGTGGGAGACCGGGAGAACGCTCCTAACGCACGGAGCCCTTAGATTCTGGGCCTTCCCGTCCCCTCCCCAATCACACTAAAATTTCTCATTTAAAGTCGCTTAAAGCTTTTATTTCATAGGAAGAAAGAATATGAACATGACTAAGAAAAGCTTTCAATTTGGAAAAATAATTTAAACTCCTTAGGGGATAATGTCCTAAAGGTCAAGAGAACTCTACAACAGCCATAAAATTGTCAGCTTTTAATAACAAGCTACATTTTCACTGCTCTTTGTCATTTGCAAAGCATTTTTTAACAGTCATTACATATTTACTCATTTGTTTACTTATTCTTTCACAACCAGAACCACATTATGACTTTTATGGGCCCTGGGCACTTTGGCCTTCTTGGGTCCCTTCCCCCATAAAAACAGAACAAAATACATTAAAATAGTTTAATAGATTTTTGTGGCCCTTAAGATTTCATTTTTTCCTGATGTAAGGAAAAATTAAAACATTTTCTTCAATTCTAACAGTTCTTTTTCTTTCTTCTGATTTTAAGAGAAATTACACATTTTCATGGGCCCCTAGAGAGTACTGTGGACCCTGGGCACAGTGCCTACTGTGCCTACCAGATGAATTCACCCTGCTCCCCAGCCTGTGCCAGACATGGGCTGGGTAAGGTAGGGATACAAAGATGAATATACGTGGCTCCCGACCGAAAGAGCTCAACAGTTTCTGGGAAACAGATCTGCAAAGGAGTCATCAAATGCCCAGCAGTCAGGGCTGCGACTGAGGGCTGTCAGCAGGTCCAACAAGAGCAGGGAGGGGCAGCTCCTACCTCTAAGGAGAGCAGAGCATCTCCCTCCCTCTGTGCGAGGGAGCGTCGCTTGAATGACTCTTTAAGCCAGCAATTTCAGCAATTTTGTGTTTGAAGCCCAATTACAAATTTTAGAATTTCTGGCAGGCCACCTGAGGAATTGAGAAGTGAACATTGGGCCAAAGAAGCAAATTTCAGAGAATTGAAGAAGCTTGCTATGAATCTCAGGATGTGGAGATACAGCACAATTTTATATTCTGTTCAATACTCCAGATTTATTTTTGCTACAACTGCAGGTATGCATCATTACCTTAAAGTCAGCGACGGTGTCAAGCTGAGCAGGTCATGGGGTGCTGGATGGAGAGCATAAGGGGTGGAAGCTCAGGGCATCTGGCCAGTCTCAAAGGAAGACCACGTGTTCAATGGGCAGTGAAGACCTCTCCCTCCTGATTATTTAAAAAACGATAGTCAGGGGGCGGGCCCTGTGGCCAAGTGGTTAAGTTCTCGCACTCTGCTTCAGCAGCTCAGGGTTCGCTGGTTCAGATCCTGGGCGCGGACATGGCACAGCTCATCAAGCTGTGCTGAGGCGGCGTCCCACACAGCATGACTAGAAGGACCCACAACTAAAAATACACAACTATGTACTGAGGGGCTTTGGGAGAAAAAGCAAAAATTTTTTAAAAATCTTTAAAAAAAATGCCATAGTCACGGCAGAAAGTAATTCTTCTCACTGCTGAAGAACGATCAAATGAATAAGGCGATGACAACATTTAGGCTCATTTATGGAAAAAAATATCGTATGTTTTAGACATTGATCAAAATTTGGTAACACAGTCAGTTGCAAGGTGTTCAGGATACACCAACTGCCTAACTACAGCAGTTGAAATCCCAGGATAATAATAGCAAACACTTAGGAGGGCCCAAAGACCATTCTGAGAGCTTTATGTTTGTTTTTAATCTTCATGACAATCCTATTATGTATTATTATTATCCCCAAGTTGAAAATAAGGAAACTGAGACCCAGAGACTTTCGATAACCTGTCTTAGTAATTTAATTGGTGGAGCTGAGATTCAGATGCAGGCGTCCTGGTCCAAGACCTGTGCTGTCAATCACTACACTTCACCATCTATGTGGACACCCTTGCACACACTCTGCTGTCTCACACCCGGCCACTGCTACCAGATCAGCCTCACACAGGAGCAGCTTGACAGCACCTCGCCACAGGCATCTTACCTGGCACAGCAGAGAGGAATGGCAGCCCACTCAGCTCCACAGGTGCAACACAGGAGGGCTTCAAGAAGTTACGACTCATGGGAAACATTAACTTTGACCCGTGGGAGAATGGGCACGAATGGCTCAATCCCAAGACAGATTTCATGCAACTTCTCAGACAAGTCCCACGGGAAGAAGCAACCCATCACTAGAAGGAGTGGCAGTGTTACCAGATAAAATACAGGATGCCCAGTTAATTTGAATTTCAGAGAAACAACAAATAATTTTGTACTATAAGCATGTCTCGAATATCGCATGGTACATACTTACAGCCAAAAATTCTTTGTCGTTTCTCTGGAATTCAAAGTTAACTGGGTGTTTTGTATTTTATATGACAACTCTAAGCAGTGGCCAACTTGAGAATGCATGCTCATTCAGACCCTGCTTCGTTCCCTGTGTGGCTTCCCCTCTCTCATCCATCTCCCTGGGATCACAGGCACAATAAAGAACTCACATATAAGCCTTTGTCTCAGCCCCACCTCTCTAGAACCCAGTCTACAACCCAACTCAGCAAGGATTTTGCCAGGCAGAAGTAGCCATAGCACTCACAGCCTCCTGTGAGACAGGCATTGTCCTCATCATCATGGCACCCAAATTACAAAGAAGGAAACCGAGGCTCGGAAAAGTCTATCCACCTGCTGGGACTGACACTCAGCTGCTCTGGCTCCACCAGTCTCTTACTAGAGAAGACCTCTCCAGCCTGTTCTTGAGAGACACTGAAGCATTATCGGAATAAGCATTAATTGGTTTAGATGATCATGGACTCATTTAATAATTACCTCCATTTGTTGAAAGAAACTCTCTGCGCCCTGTTCTCGGTGAACATATGCACTGAGAGAATCAGTCTCAAAGCAGCCATAACATCAAGATGCCCAATTTCTCCTGTTTTATGCTAGTTGGAATGATCCAAGTTAAAACACGAGGCTTTCAACCTCAGCTCTTCACGATAAAACCACTAGCACATTATTATTTCTATATATAGCTAAATATAATGTGTTCATTCTAAAATGATGACTGATTGCAAAGAGATAAATTCAGAAAGTCTTGAAATTATACTTGCCTTTGACCCATATCAGAAACTTGGTTTCCTTTTCCAGTAGCATTTCACTGTAGGTTAACCTCCTAAAAAGCTAAAAATATATACAAATTATCAGTTGGGACAATTAGAGAAAAATAGCAAAGATTAGAGAAAACCTGTGCCAAAGCACTTGTATCGGTAGGTTTACACCGGAATGAAACCTTGCAAACTTTCAAAAACAAAGCCAAACCTTGGCAGCAAATAAGCCTAAAATGAGAAAGAAGGTGTCCTATTCTACGCAAACTGTATGAAATGGAACCTCTCTTTTGTTCCTCTTTGTCTGCTAGAACCTTCACGACGAAGGAAGAAAGCTACAAGGAATGAACCCTCTTGTGGAGGCGAGAAAACCTTTCTCTGCGGTGTTGCTGGATTTGCTCCTGGAATCAGCGGCCTCTGTAGCTTTCTGCAGTGAGTGAGGATTTTTCTTACAACAGCCCAGGGAAGCAGATGGCTTGGATGGCTGGTTCTGGTTACCTATGGCTGCCTGCCCAGTCCCCTGGGCATTCCAAGGCCCCACCTTCCACCTGGCCCGTGACCTCTGACCCTGGCCCTGTGGCCAACATGGGAGTGGGGGAGGTGGAGGGGTGTAGGTATCAGGCTGCCTGGGCCAAGGCCACAAATGAAAGAGTCAGTTGTTTCCATTCCTCCTGCTCACTTGTGAGGTCCTGGGAGCTGCAGAACTGGTATTTCTCCAAATCCTGGCTGCTCGTGCGGCTGTGTAGACAAGCTGTACTTACAGTTGTACATGTGTATGTGTGTTGCGTGGAAGGTGGCATTCTGGCTTCCAGTCCCAGCTCTGCCACCAACTCTCTCTGTGACTTCAATGAGCCCCTTTGCTTCCTTGGAGCCTCGGTTTTCCCATCTGTGAAACGGGACTGTTGGATCCCAGCAGGCGCTGGGGCAGGGTGAGGCCTCGGGTGCAGGGCAGGCCTGCTAAGTAGGCAGATCCCCGCCATCTTCTGTCATCCTCCTCACCCCACCCCCCGGAGTCAACCAAAATAGTTCTACTGTTATCTGTCCTATATTGGGTACTTTCACCTAAAATTTTCTTTGAAAGTTTCTGTTGCTCTAAAAACCAAAGGAGTGGGCTATCTCTCAGTGATCCTCCAAATTTATTATACCATGAGTCCAAACCAAAAGTTCAGACTTAGCCTCTTTAAAGGCTTGTGTGCTGCTTGGGAGGGTGAGAAAATTATGAGATATGCGAAGACATGGTTCAATTCTCTTATGCAACCCCCTCTAGGGGACATATAAAGTTCCCAGAGCCCAAGCCTGCTCCTTTGTCACACCTGATAAAGGCTCACATGTTAATTACTTAGCCACTGGTGCTCACTGGAACACAGTCATAGAATGAAACTGCTTTGAAAACATTTCCGCACGTAACGTAAGGCTCTTGCAATTCAAACGTATATTTTCTTCTTTCATATCAGGGGTTATTTTATGGACTGGCTTAGACAGCTTAGCAACAAAGGGCACTGGATTGGTGAATTATTCATGTAATCTACATTTCCTGGCTGCTGTGGATAATTGACAGGTGTCATGTCACCTTCTACAAACGTCCCACAATTTTTTGGGACTATATATCAGTGTTTGACTTCAATGTAATGCTCCCTTTCTAAGCCAGTTTCATATTTTATTTACAGCTTGGTGGCATTTTTGACTTGGCTGCCTATTTCTCTCACTTTTGATTCCAAGCCTTTTACTCCACTTAATATAACCAAGAACATTTAAATAATAAGACTGCCTCTCATTTTGCTGAAGGCAGTCACTCATTGCTGCCGTGTTTTATTCATTCAGCCATTATGTTAGTCGATTTCTTGATTTAAGAAACCTACGTTGAAATGCAGCTGTAAGGAAACCATGATATAAATCTGTTTTTATGACTTGTTTGGTTCACAGGGAAAAAAACTAAAAGCAAATCTTCCTGGGGTCTGACACAAGTTGTAAACTGTGGGGAAAGTTAGCTAGTTAAAGAATACGACTTACTTAATAGGAGTAATGGAACATTTCAGATCTCCACCAGAGTGGGAAGGTTTTTAGCATTAAGACTAAAGTCAAGATGAGCTCTATGTAGACCCAATGAGAAAAATCAGGAAAGAAACTAAACCTGGAATAGATAACCCTGAAGACTAATAAGAGAACTGGTAGCCACAGATTAAACATGTTGAGCAAAATGGAACCTCTGAAATCCTCTAGACCTACCTTTGCACTTTAAGGGGAAACTGAGGCCACAGGCATGCAAGGGCTTTCCCATCATGCCAACACTAGTTAGTGGAAAATCTAAAAGCTGGGTCAGCTGACCCCTCCTCCAGCACTTTCACTGCTCTGCAACGCCACCCGTCATTCTTGTTACCTCTCCAGTCGCCGCTCACCTCCTGCTGCCAATAGTTACTTGCTGTTCCTTGAGAGGATTCACCCTTCCTCACTGTCGGTGTGTGATTTGTGTGGAATTATCTCATGCCTGCTCTAGGCGTGAGCATGATTGACTAAGTCCATCAGCGAATCCGTTTTCCCAAATGGAAGCTTCAGGAATGGCCATGTGACCTCAACCAGACTAGTGAGAGACAGTGAAGCCCAGCACTTGTGTGGGTGCTGTTGGAGGAGGTTTTCTGTCCCACTAGATTGGGTGGTGTGAGGTGTGAGGTCTGCAGTGGTTGCAGGTATTCTGCTCCTCACACGGAAGAGGCTGGAGCTCCAGGGAGAGGGTGGGAGAAAAGGCATCCTGTGATTCTCAGGGGTGAGTCCTGCAACACAAGAAAACTGAGCGGAGAGCAAACTTTGGTGAAGTGAACATACCACTTATCTTCTGCCTCAGGACACCTTTGAGCAGGGCAAGACAGATGCCAAACCAGACAGGATGCATAACAGGACTAGCTGGGCAAACAGGCAGATGGTCATCCTGCGCTATGATGGCATCATCTGAGCTGCTGGATTCAGCCTTGCCTCTGGATTAAGATGCTGAATTAGAGACCGGCCCCGTGGCCAAGTGGTTAAGTTTGCCTGCTCCGCTATAGCAGCCCAGGGTTTTGCTGGTTCGGATCCTGGGCGCAGACATGGCACGGCTCATCAGGCCACGTTGAGGCGGCATCCCACGTACCACAACTAGAAGGACACACAACTAAAATATACAACTCTATACTGGGGGGATTTGGGGAGAAAAAGCAGAAAAAAAAGAAAAGATTGGCAACAGTTGTTAGCTCAGGTGCCAGTCTTTAAAAAAAAAAAATATGCTGAATTAAGCTGACATTCTCTTTGGCCTTTTTTCAGTCTAGGTGACAGTGAACTCACTTCATTGTTGAAGCCAATTTGAGTTAGGAGTTTTGTAACTTGCACGTAATAATTTTAACTGACACACATACTCTGCTTCCTAAATGTTACGCCTTCTGAAATCTTGTCCTATATCATATCCTAAGCTTGCAATTAAAAGTGATCATTATAGGGGTTGGCCCCATGGTTGAGTGGTTAAGTTCGCGTGCTCCGCTGCAGGCGGCCCAGTGTTTCGTTGGTTCCAATCCTGGGCGTGGACTTGGCACTGCTCATCAAGCCACGCTGAGGCAGTGTCCCACATGCCACAACTAGAAGGACCCACAACAGAGAATATACAACTATGTACCGGGGGTCTTTGGGGAGAAAAAGGAAAAAAATAAAACCTTCAAAAGAAAAAAAAAAGTGATCATTATATGCTTTAATTTTAATAAATCTTAGAACTTTATATTTAACATTTTACTTCAAATAATAAAAACTAGCACTTGTAGAACGTTTACAATTTACAGAGGACTTCCAAGTTAATTGTCTTACTTACACCTATTGGTTACCCTGTGAAATGGTGTCACCCAAGGTTTGGAGAAGGTAAAAAAATTTACCCAAATTCCCACAGCTGGCGTGGTAGATACGCAGTGGCAACTTTCTGCAGGGAACCCACACGACTGAGTTTTGTTGTTTGCCAATTTCTGTGGCGTAAATATTCCAATGATGACCAATTTCAAGGCATCAATCTGACATCACTGACTGTGGCGTTGGAAAGAGATGAGCCAGCTCCAGCACCCCTCTGAATGGAATGTGGATCTAAGACTTCTGACTCCCTTTCTTAAGTTCATCCTCTTTTTCTGTTCCAGGTGTTTGGTGTGAGGCAGGCAGTTTTGAACTGTGCCCTCTTAACAACGGCAGATGTGCCCCAGGGCCAGCGATGCTACAGCCTTCAAAAGAGATTTCCCCAGAGCAGAACTGCAGTGACCAACCCAGGGCAGACCCTGTGTTTGGAGCCTGTCTCCACCGCTGCCCGCCCCCAGCAGCAGCCATCTCGGGGTCTGCAGCATTCGCTCTGCAACCACCTTGGATGTGGCCACTTCTCTGCCCCTCCCTTCGCCCACTCTGCTTCTGACCATCCTGCAGCTGATTTAGGTGACTTGTCCAGATCCTCTGCTCTGCCCCCAGGGCCACTATGTGGAATAGGGGCAGTCGTAGAGAAAAGGACTGTCTCCCTTTACCCCAGAGTGAGAAGCCAACACCTTGGTGTGTCCTCTGCCCTCAGGTTCTATGGGCTGGCTCAGTGACGGCAACTGTCTATGCTATTCTCTGGTCACTGCTGTCAGACCTAAGTCCCCACGGTGAAGGGGACATTTACAGGGCCTGCTCACATTCATGATCTCTTTTGAAGGTACTGACTGTTTTGTGTGCCAAATGCTTTGTCTCAGCAGAGAGAGCTTGGAGAAGAGTTGAGTCATGTGAAAACTGTGGTGGCAGCAACCTAATTTCCAGTCCTGGGGCTCAGGGGAAACTAGCCAGGCTTTATAGGGCTTGCCTTACAAGCTCAAACCTACTGGTTGTGAACAAATGCCACAGTAAACTTAACTGCCGAAAATCACGGAGCCATTGAATGGCACGGTAAAGGTAATTTTGCGTCTTTGACATCCACAATGTGTAAAAACTGAGAAGAAGAAGGTCTTCCAGTAACATTTCAACTCAAATATTTGCACACCACTTTTTAATTGTGCCTGCTATTGCCTCCTGTGAGCTGGGGAGGAGAGGAGTGATGACAACATGGCAGTATTGGCAATGGCTAATTTCATTATGGTCAGTGCTCCACTGTCCACTCTCAGAGGGATACTTTTCAAGCTCCTTTAGGTTTCATTTTGGAAGGGGTTTTCATACTTGTGCTTTAATATGGGCATGTCAGAGCATCTGGGCATTTCCTTAGAACAACTTAATGAAGCAAGTTTATGAAGAATGGGGAAGCTGCCCTCTCTCTCCAGGCTGCCCTCCTGCAATGGCAGTTCCTGGGGGAGTAAAGATCCTTTTCCAGAATGATTGAAAGCTGGAAGGGGGTTTGTGCCCCCTCTAGCTCTTCCTACAGAAGGGGTGACGATGCCTGTGCTTCATACTGCTTTTCCACATGCAAAGAAAATAGGGTTGAAGGGAATCAACCAAAACATATTTTTTTGTATCAGGACAAATGCACTCATGCAAGATGTGTAGAGCATAACGTCATAGTAAAGGCCATGGTCCCAGTTTCCTTTCAGATCTTGTGATTTGGTTGAGGGGCTGACCTGCTAAGCAGCAGGAAGTAATCCACTGCGGTTTATAATAAAGAGGTCAGCTGGCATGGATGGCTAAGGCTGTAAAAGTTCAGAAGAACTGGAGATCAAGGAGAACTGGAAAAGTCGGAGAAGAATTCAGAAAGGAGAGGGTACTTAAGCTGGGCCTTGAGAGCTGGACAGAAAAAGGAGGACAGTCCATGTAAGTAGAATGAGAGCATTATGGGACACACAGAGGGATAAGCATCCGGGGGTGGCTTTCTATGCATGAGTACCGTGAAGCAGCTAGGGCCCTCCCAGGGACAGTGAGTGAGATGTTTACAAACAAGATTCTCAATAGAGGACGTCTTAACAGTTCAAGAAGTTAAGAACACGCGGACCCTGCCGTGAATGATAATGCGGCAACTCCAGCTACCATCAACTGGGAGACAACCACAGTCAACATATGTCAGACTGTGACCCAGAGTTATATTTCTGGGACCATCCAGCATCCACACATTTTCAGATTGAAAAGTCCTTCTGATATTTTCAGCTGATAACCAAATTGGATTATGCACAACTGACTTGATTTGCTGTGTAGTCGATGTTGTCATTAAGATGACCCTCAAAGAAACCAGACATGGATAAATTCATGAATTATTTAAAGTTATGGACTCTATGTGGCAGATATTCTAGGCCCAAAAAGGACACCAAAGTAATGAAAATGAGGAGCATTACGTATTGCTGGGGGCTTGAACGTCTACATATTTCTAAAAGCTTGAGGTGGCTCTGATAAGTGAAGGACTATAGCTAACATGGTGACCTAAGACGCCACCCACGTGGCAGAACCCCCAAGGGGATCTACATTTCCATCAAGCTAATCACCAGTCTTCCTCTGTAGGAGGGGAAACGACGAAAACTTCTGGATCTCTCTTTGGTACGGTGTGTCAGTTTGACCATGTTTAGAGTTTAGCAAGGTTTGGCTTCCTCACATATAAATACAGGCTGATTTGTCCCTCGCGTTCCCCCCAGATATGGAGGCCTCTAGTCTGGGGAACTGAGTCCTAGAGAAGGAAGCACTTCACCCAAGAATTGCATTGAGTGGAGCGAGGGGGCACATCTCGGGGAGAAGTCAAGTCAAAACGCCAGATATTCTACCCAAAGTAACTAATACAAGAGGGGAAAACCCCGGTATGAGCAAATGTCAGACAGTGAGGCCCCATGGCAGATGAGCTCTCCTGTTTGTGAGAAAATTAAGCAAGCCATCGGAGGAAATTAGGGATCTCCTTCTGTAAATATTTAGGAATTTTTAATACAATATTTATTTGGAGGCAAGTAAATGGGAATAATTAGCTATTTCTGTTTGGTTTCTGTTAAACTTCTGCTCCCAAGTATCTTTCTACAAGACGATAATTTTTTAATCTTACCAGAAGAATGGAAAAGCCTAAAGTGATCAAGTAATAACTTTATAATTGAGTGAAAACACGAAGAAAAGAAAATGCTTTGACACCTGTTGAGACTTGGCTGTAAACAACAATGGCTCCGTCAGGTTTCCTTGGAAAGCTAGGAAGTTTCCCAGGAGGATGCTGTGGACTGGAAGCAGGCGCAGAAGCCTCCAGGAAGCGCGGCAGCTCTGGGTCCAGCTGTCCTCCCAGCTCTGTCTGGTGGGCCACCCTGGCTTGGCCTCTCCTTTCTCCTGACCAGGTTCTTGGCTTCATTGCAGTTTCTACTCCCTCATAACCAGCTTGCTCATGGCATTAGGACCTCTCAGGCCCCTCTCTCTTGCCAAGACCCTTCAGCGTCAGCTCCCTGCTCCTAACTAGCACCTTCTTGCTGTACTTTACATTCTCAGGAGACCAAACCTGATTGGCCAGTTCACCTGTTGGTACCAGGAGACCTCACAGGCCATTGTCTGGCCAATGCAATGGTTGCTCTCAGGTCCAGCGTCCACCACCAGCCCAATTCCCACAGAACATGAGGGGTGGGAGGCAAAGGAGTCTAGTGAGGGCGTTCCTCACCAGGCAGGGCTGGCGCCGGGGCAGGCTCCGAGTGCTGTCTCTATGAAAGAGTCGCGACTACCAGCTCGTCTTCAGAACTAACAAACGTGCTCTTGAGCTTGAGCACATGTTTTATTATTTTATTCATTCAGCCATTCATTCATTCTGTCCTATCTCCTGCCAAAAAAGATTTGAGGTGACTTACAAATCTATATACACTATACAAGGGTCAAATAGTTGAGAAATGTAGGAATGCAAGAATAGGAAAAGCAAAAGCCGGGGGTGAAATTGTCACCACATAGGACATAACACTCAGCATTGGAAAATTGCCGAAGGTGGGCCTTGAATTTGTCTCTAAACCTGAGAACTGCCAAACTTAATAGCAAGTGGCTAGATGCAGGAGGAAAGTCCTGGCAGAAAATGTCATTTATGTTCAAAGAGGTTACTAGGCAAGCCTGTGGAAGCCTGTCCCTACAAAGGGACAAAATCTCTCCTTTGTTGGATAACATATAGGCCACCTTGACGAGGAAGGAGACTCTAGATTATGTCTCAAGGCTTCTCCTGGTTCTGATTTCATAACAACGATTGAGATTTCGTTGACCAAGTAAGAAAACAAATCGTTAAGAAGACAAGATTTTACGTAGCTAAAACCAATCTCCAACACAACTTCACGCCGTTAAAGCCTTAGCCCCCAGCCCCTCCAAAACTGGAGACATAGTTTGGAAGCTGAAAAGGTAGATTATGGATTTCTCGTTTCTTCCTTCCTTCCTTTCTTCCTTTCTTCCCTTCTTTCTTTCTTTCCTTGAGGAAGACTGGCCCTGAGCTAACATCTGTTGCCAATCTTCCTCTTTTTTGCTTAAGGACGATTGCTGCTGAGCTGACATCTATGCCAATCTTCCTCTATTTTATGTGGGATGCCACCACAGCGTGGCTTGATGAGCAGTGTGTAGGTCTACACCCAGGATCTGAACCCACAAAGCCTGGGTCGCTGAAGCTGGGAGCTCGCAAACTTAACCACTCCTCCACCAGGCACCAGGCTGTCCCTGCTCATTTCTTTTTCAGTGTGGTTTGAAGGCAAGAAGTACATAGGAAGGCTGGCACAGGGATTTTTCCACTCTCCAGTTTTTCTGCCTGTAGCATTTCTGACATTCTCAGATCTTCTGAGGCTCTTTATTTACTATTTTTTTTATTCTTTTGATTGTAGAATAGCAAAGAGTCCTAGAAAGCTTGGTCCTGGGGCGTGTCAATGGAAGAGCTCTACCCTAGAGTACCAGGCTGCCGTGCCAGACGAGCTGCACTGTGGGAGCTCTGCAAAGCGAAACAGGATGTTCCCTCTCAGACTGGAACCAGGAATCATTGTATTTAAAAGCACAGCTGCCGTTTAATATTCTTTGAACAAGCCGCCATGTTCTTAGTGTGATATGAAGCATCTACGTGTGGTGGCATTTGAAAAGATATTCGTTTTTATAGGAACCAGTTACTGCTGATCCTTGAGTTGAGGACTGTACGGAAAAGGGTAGAGGGATTCTTGGTGTTTTAACTTTTGCTGAGAAAAATGCTGCGTGGATTGCCAAGATGGTGATCCTGAAAAACCATTTACAATATTCAATTAACAATAATTAAGGCACTCAGTGGGAAGTTCCTCGCCGACTTGCTAAATAGCGAAAATCGGTACTTGGTGTTCCCAGTGGATAAGAGAAAAGATAATAAGTACCCCAAATGTAAAGACAATTGAAACGAAACCAATTATGATCAAATTATATTCCACAAATAGACACACACGTTGAATCAGGAATATTTAAGTTTTTGACAAAGAATATTAAGAAGAGATATAATAACATTTTAGCCATTAATTGATCATCTAATCAAGCTCAGTTCTGGGAAGGGAGCTAGTTTATAAACCTTCAGGCTTTACAGATGTTGATAAGGGACCACTGTCTATTATAACAACCTCACCTGTTTAGGAGCTAGGAAAGGCTACTTTTCTGTTAATACAGTTAATAATGAATCATAACTGATTCTATTACCAATAGTCTTAAAAAGACAGCTAATCTTTTAGTCCATTTTCACAATTACATAGTTACAAAATATTAATGCCAATTTGATTTACTACATTCAATTTTAGTAATTTTAAACTATTCTTCATCAACTAATATTCTTTTTTTCTTTTCTTTTTTTTTTTTAGTGAGGAAGATGTTGGCCCTGAGCTAACATCTGTTGCCAATCTTCTTCCTTTTTTTTTTCTCCCCAAAGCCCCAGTACATAGTTGTATATCCTAGTTGTAAATCCTTCTAGTTCTTCTATGTGGGATGGCGCCACAGCATGGCTTGATGAGCGGTGTGTGGGTCCTCACCCAGGATGCGAACCTGCGAACTCCAGGCCGCTGAAGCTGAGTGCGCAAACTTAACCACTACATCAGCAGGCTGGCCCCCCAAATAATTTTCTATGGCATTAAAACAAAAGACCTTTTTTTAATTCTTTATAGTTTTTTTCACCTACTTTCTTACTATCCTTCCCCTCCCCAACAATTCCTTTCCTTCATATATTTGAAATTTTACAGCCAACTCCAGACTTAGAATAATCCTCCAATATCCAATTATGGTGTAAGTCAAGGGTTGCCTATATATGCTTGTGATGCAGTAAATCTAGCACGGAAGACTTGCCGGATTTCATCTAATCCAACCTCCCCATTCGCAGATGAATTTGTGTGTAGCCATATTTCAAATGCACTAATATTTAAGTTTAAAAACCTAAACTGGTCTGGTCTCTGACAAAGAAAGAACAATTAGTACATTCACCATTATTCATGCAAGCATCAGTTAAAGTTTCTTTCACACCCTCTTCTTTATGTCCAGACTCTGTCAGCTCAATTAAATCTTTGCTTTTTAAAACTTTATATGTTTGAACGAAACCTTCATATTTATTATCAGAGAGCTAAGCTCAATCAGTCCTTTCATATGAAAACAACTCTGAAGAAGGTATAAATCATGGCTGTCATGCAGATGTAAACATATATGTTATATATATATAAAAATATGTGTATGTATATAATATGTTTTTCAAAAATTTGACCATACTTCTCTGTGACCAGCTTTTCCCCTTAAAATGTAGTAACTGTCTTTCTGTTCCAATTAATAGGTATCCGTCTTATCAATTTATTGGCTCCATGACAGTATGGATGTAGTTTATCTCATTTGATTAATCCTCTGTTGTTCAATATTTAGGCTCTTCCAGTTTGCTTGTGCGTACATCTTTACACACTTATCTGGTTGTTTCCTTGGGATGAATTTCTGCAGGTCATATGTTTAAACCTTTAGATATATATTGACAATTTGCCCTCCAGAAAGGTGGCCTCATTTTGCATCGCCATGGGCCGTGTATGGAAGTGTCAAATAACCCACATCTAGGACAACTCGGCTTTTTCTCATCTGATAGAGAAAAAGAGGGGTCTGGCTGCCATTTGTATTCTTTGGTTACTAGTAAGGCTGAAAATGCTTTCATATGGCAAATAGTCATTTCCTCTTTTGTGAATTCCCAGATCACGTTCTTTGCCCACTTTTATACAGTAAGGGTGTAGACTCTTCGTTTGTTACATCCACAGTCCTGCAAATGTTTTTTCCCGGTCTGGATTTGTCTTTTAAATTTTTTCACAACATTTTTCTGGCTATTTTTGCATGATTGTTTTTAAAAAATAACTATTAGAATCAGTTTTTAACACATTTCAAAAAATAAATCCATTTGGGAGACTGATAGGGATTTTGTCAATTTTTTAAAACAGTTTTTAAATGGCTCTAATTTTCAGTCTGGACTTGAACATAGAAGCTCTCTCGGAGCTTCCTTCATTCATTGAGATCCCCTCTCTGAAAAGCACTAAGTGAGCCATTGTGGGGCTACAAGCCTGTTTACACCTGATCCCTGTCCTCGGATCTATGTGAAACAAAGAGAACAACTGCATGTAATTGAATGTGAGCGAACATAAAAGCACAGGAGAGCAGTAGCTTTGGAGTTCAGAGTTTGAAAAAAACGAGTTGTTGACTGGAACTTGTCAACAACTGGAAGATGTGTGGTTGCTGGTGAACCAGTTGGTTGGCTTCAGTGGCCTGACTAGTTTAACTTGGGGACTAGGTGAATGTGCCACCCTCAATTACATCCTATGTCTCCTTTAGGGTATATATCTCTTCTGATCCAGTAATGAACTCTTGTTAGGAGCAGAGTATGGATTTGGTCCTATTAATCCTGGCCATCAAGATATTTTCTTTACTCAAATAAAAGCAATGACCTGATCTAACATCCTTTACTAGGGAGAACGTCTGCCGACCTCTAAGATGTCCATCAAAATCGTAATTTGCCAAGGTATAAGCTGACCGCATCCTTTATAGGCATGTGGACCAGCCAGCTGGCAAGCCCCGGCCGCCACTCTCCCCAGGCCATCAGCCAACAACCCAACACGCGAGCAAGATTCATTCCCACTGCAACATTCATTTTACTTTATTTTTCGAGATGTTAGCCACATTCTGTTAATTGGGACCTTTTGCAAATTCTTTCAGACACTTTGAAGTGCCTGTTCTCCCATCAATTCCTGGTGAAAATTTATAGTCCTGTCACATGTGTCTTCAGCAAGAAATCTGTACAAAGACTGAAGTTGATTTTTTTTCCTTCGCCTAACTTACATTGAGTTATGAGATGCAGAAATGAGGCAGGCGAACTGTCAGTCATTTCTAAGGATGACAATTTTCCCTGCTTGACAATCTTAAATATAAAAGTCCAGCTATTTGATGACATGCCTGTGTACGGCCCATCCCCCAGATGCGATGATAAGTGTTGAACAGCAGGTTTAGGGCCTTGTGCTTAGGCATGATAATTTAGGGAAATAGTTAGCTCATCAGAATTGGCTGGGTGCCCCGTTTTCATATTATCCAGACAGAAGTCACTGAACCACAACTTTGCTGCTTAGAAACAGGCTGTAAAAGGGAGGGAGCGGGGGAGCATGAATAGTTAGCCAGTCACCGCATTCAATCATGAAGTGTACTTTACACTCAAGGATAAACTGATACATGTTAACTATGCCTGAAGAAGGGTCTGGAAGAGCACTCAGGAGACCTCTGGCTGAACCCTGGTCCTCCCAGCCAGGTGACTTAAGCAAGACCCAGGACTCTGAACCAGAGCTTCTTCACACGTGAAGGAGCAAGTCTGAATAGATGACTTCTAAGTTCTGCAGCTCCATGCTTTGAGGACCGGACTAAGGAGCCACATGAATCATCTCTATATTCAGGTACACCTTACTTTTAAAAAGTCATTTTTCAAAACTATAAACTTACAGCTCAGTAAGCAATCACTATCTTGCAATCTATATACATGGTTTGGCAGAAGATATACCTTCTGTCTCATCTCCGGAAGTTCCCGTGCTCAAAAGTGAATAAAGTCAAGGCACAAATACCCATGGGATAAGCTAACAGAGGCCCAGCATACTGTGGGGTTTGGCAAACCAGCTATGACCCTTTCCAGCTCCTTTGTTCTGAGACTCTGACTCCGTGATATCAGGTTGGAGACTGCAAGCTGGGTTTCACAGAGCGATTGGCATGTGATGAGAACCTTGAATAAACGGTGAGATTTCCAAAGTGAGAGACGAAATGGAGGAAATTCTAGGCAGAGAGAACAGAATAAACACAGATGCAGACACAAGAAATTTCAGACAATATTTAAAGAATTCCTGAACCCAAACACCTAGAGACAACAAATCCAATTTGTTTGCAATCTAGATTAAGGTATTAATTTGTCTCTTCCACAAATATTGACTGAACACCCACTCTGTAGGACACACTATGCTTGGTGCTATAAGACATCCAAAGATGACTCTGGAAGTTCAAAAACAGGTTTAAAGTATGCTTTTAAATAATAAAAGAAATATATGCATATTTTGCATAAAATATGGAAGACAGAAGAGGACAACGAGCTAAATTAAAAATCACCTACCTTATTGAAGTTCATAGACTTTCAAGGTAATGCCTCATCTAGCACACAGAATCACAGATATAAATTTGGATGAATACAGAAGCAATCACTGATTAGCTCAAAGCAACACTTAAATTGATCTTTTCAGTGCAAAGGCATTAGAAAAAGCAATCTAAAGAACACCTGTTTAGATGCACTAGACTCAGCAATTAGGTTCTTCAGGGAATGAAGAGTTTTTAGCCGCCTTTGCTCCAACGAGAGGTAATAGAGCTTAGCATTTTTATTACTGTAATCAAGAACATTTAAGGGGGCCAGAGGAAAGTATTCACACCCACCTCTTAATCTTGAAGAGGAGGCAAGTCCCTAAAGCCACTCACTTAATTAGCAATTAGCACGGGCTGGGGCTGGAGGAGGCGATACTCTCTGGGATCCTCTGCTTGACACTTTAAGAAATCTAGACTCTAGACTTTAGAGTAAAAAAAAAAAAAATACAAAAAAATTTGGTTTCAACCACGTCACCCAAGAAGGCCCAGGCAGTGAATCTGATTGGTGCAGAGATAGAAGAGGCAAGTTTGGTGTCTCCATGTGGCCGCTGGTCTAGAGAGGCTGGCGCTACCCCGAGGGGTCAGTTAGAAGCGACTAAAGCTGGTGCTGCACAATTCCGGGGAGCAGCCTTCAGAGATTGGGATAGGAATGTCAAGTGGGAAAGCTTGGCTTCACTGCTTGCTGCCCCCTCATCAGACGCCTTCCTAATAATAATAATAACAATAATAATAACAGCTAACATCTATTGAGTGCTTACTATGTGCCAGATGCCACGCATTTTATGTGCAAAATCCCATTGATTCCTTACAACCACTCAGTGAGCAGGGAATATTAGTATTTCCTTTTTGCAGATAGTAGAGTGATCATACAATAAATTCATTATCCCCCTGGGGCACATTGAGAGAGAAAGGAGGTGCTATTACCATCGACACTGGGACAACAGGCATAAACCAGGACTGACACAAGTGAACCTGAGCATGTGGTCACCCTGCAGATAAGGTGCAGAGTCAAGATCAAGGATACTTTGCAGTGTCAGCCTCAGAAAGTTTCCGCTGAGCAGCTTTTGTCTTTGCACCAGGCCTTCCTGAGCTTCAGCGGTTTTATCTGTAAAGTGGGAGTAAGGAAACAACTTCATACAGTAATGTAAGGATCTAATTAGGGGAAAGTCCCTAAACTATGGGTAGGAGCTCAAAAGTGCTAGTCCCTCCATCCCCCTCAGCTCCCTTCTCCAGCCTCTCTAGAACCCAGGGGTCCCTGTGGCCTCAGGCAGGCCCCTTCACTTCTCTGGCCCTCAGCTGCCTCATTCATATGAGAATGGGGTTGGATTAAGGGCAAAACATCCCTTTCAACCTTGGCATGCTTTCTTCTCTGGTTCCTGTTCATCTTTTTTTCACCCACAGGCAGCATGAGGAATTCCCCTTTCCTCTGCTTTTACTTCAGAGAAACGGCTCCTTTTGGCTTCTGCTTTCTTCATTTTCTAGCGCGTTCTCAAGGAGGTTGAAAATGGAGGGTGTGGGAAGACTTCTCTCTCCCATTCCCTTCTTTCCACTGCCTTTTGCTTGTGCTGGAGTCCTTCTGTGGATCGCTCCTCACCTTGGGGCAGAAATACCGGGGGCAAGCTGACATGCTGGGCAAGGAATCCTGTTTGGATCTGGCTCAGTGGATTTTTTCCCCTACAACTTCACGTCTATTGCCTTGTCCTTTCTTGGGACCACAAATTGTCCATACAAGGAAAAATACGCCACAAGCTGCATTCAGAGGTCATGCTATAAAGCCAATATAAGGACCATGTTTCCTAAGAATAAACACTGGAACTGAATTGGGAATTAAATGCTTAATGAATCAAAGGCAGCAGGAGGTGGGAAAGGCACACAAGGCTTGCGGTGTGAGATGCTTCCTTGCGATTTCGACAAATCCTCACAGCAATGCGGCCCCCAGCACAGGCCAAGGCTCTCCGGCATGACTTTTCCTTCCCTCCTGCCCTCCCTCCCCTTCTTATTTCAATGATATTAATTGAGCACCTATCGTGTTATATTCAGGAACTATGCTAGCCTCTGAGGGTTGGAATAAATGAAAAGTAGACATGGTCTCTGCCTCACAGAACTTCCACTGTAGCAGTGAGAGAGATGTTAATCTAAGAACCACAAGAAAACGTGTCAGATTAGGACTCCGAGGACAATTACATGGTGCCATAGAGGTCTGACCTAGTTAGGGAGGCCGGGCAAGGTCTCCCTGAGGAAGTGATGAGGCTCCGGCCTAGACGGGAAGGATGAGTCGGCGTTCCGGGCAGAGGAAGCAGCTTGTGAAAAGCCCTGAGGTGAGAGGCAGCTGGGCAGGTTTGAAGAACTGAAAGAAGGGCAGAGCGTCTGGAGCCCTGAGAACAAGGGGAGAGGGTGCGCGATGCGGCTGGAGACGGAGAGAGGACCCAGCCCAGCCCAGCCCTGCAGGCCTCTTTAAGCTTTCAGGCTTTTAGGAAAAGCCTCGGGGGAACTTCTGCCAGTGTTTTCAGCAGGAAGGTGAAGGATCAGAGTTTATTCGAGAATGATCCCTCCAGGAAAATGGATTCAAACGAGGCAAGAAAGGAAGCAAGGAAATAATAAGGAATCATGGCAGCTAATGTTTATGGAATGTGTTCCTGTGGCTCAAGCATTGTCCCATGAACTGTATACACATCATTTCATTTAATCCTCACACAGCCCTATGGGCAAGATGCTCTTATCTCCCTCTTTTTCAGAAGAGATTCAGACACAGAATAACTGGGCTGACAGTAGTTGGCTCAAACTGGAACGAGGCTGTGACCCATCATCCTTGGAGCCCACTGCTTAGCCACCATGGCACAGAGCCTCCTTCCTGCCGTAGGCCACGCAGGAGACCCGGTGCGGGGTCTGCACCAGGCCAGTGACCATGGACAGACCCTGGATCTACTGAGTGGTAAGAAGTGACAAGACTCAGCCCAGCGCTTGGGGTGAGGGAGAGTCCCAGGCTTCCGTGTGGGTGAGCAGGTGGGAGGGGATGCAGCTCAGGGTGCTGGCAAGCTGGGAGGGCCAGGTTTGAGCTGGAGAGCACGGTTTGGCTGTGGGTACTTCCTTCCAGCTCTGAATCTAAGGAAAAGAAAACAGTTTTGAGAAGCCAGTGAGAGCATGCATGTTCTCCTGCTTTCTTTTCCTTCTACTGAGAATTCCATGAGACCTGCTGAGAACTAGCAGCTTCAGTTCTCCTTTTAAAAAAAAAAAAAGCTAGACCTATGCCATTTCTTTTCCTGCTTTATTTATTTACTCAACTTGATGTTTACCTCTTTTAGTTTCTAAAAGTTTTACTTTCACTCTGACTGCATTCCTAGAAATTCTGTCTGAAGACTGCTTTGAGTCTCATGCTCATTGATTTTACCCAACTCCCACCCCCAGAATTACTCTGACCAAACAGCCATGTTTTCTAGCTTCTAAAGACTTCATCTTCTGCCGGTAACTGACGTTCTTAATTCTGACTTTGGTCAGCCTTGAGCCTTGGAATGTGTATACCGTTTTATTTCAACAATGCACTTTAGGTACCTAAACGTTAAAATTTCTTCAGAAATACAAACTGTACTTGTCTATCGCTGCCACTAAAATACATTTTTAAATTCACAGTTACTACATTCTTGCCTCAAGATAATTTCTGGAAAAGTTGCTAAAGAACAATTTTCTCACAGATTTCTGGTTCCAACTACCGGACTACAAAGACCCATTTGGCTGAGCTGTTCTCTTACACACACGCACACACACACAGAGTTTTAAAAAGGAAGATGAAGTCATGTACTGTTGCAAAATTTCTTTGAATTCTAAAATGTATCACCAGAGGGACAGCTCTCCCAAATTAGTCAGAATTATAATTCTAACTCTGTAGGGTACCTCTAGCTAAGCTATTTCCCCCTAATGATTCCGCAAAAGCAGCAAGACTCCATTTATGCTTCTTTGTTAAAATGCATCGTGAAGTGGGGGCTGGCCGTGCATTCGGCAGTTTGCGCAGTGATTCTTTGGCACTGACTCTGTGCCAGAGACTGTGGCAGGGGCACAGCCATGTTCTAGGACGGCATAGGTTCCCTCTTAAATTTCAATCTTGTCGAGGAATCAGAACTAAAGAAGCAATTACGTTACAGGGTTTCTGAAGGAAGAGAGCCTTAAGCCGAGACCTGAAGGAAGAGGAGAAGTTATCCAGGAGAAGAGAAGAAGAAAAGAGACTTTCAGGCAGAGGGAGCGGCGATATCAAAGGCTCACGTGAGCAAGAACACAGGGCTTTAAAAAAACTACATGGAATCCAGTAAGGCTGGATCTTAGAACGTAAGGGGCTGGTTGGTGAATGAGACCAGGCTATGAAGGGTCTTGTAACCATGTTAAGAAATTTGGAATTTATCGCAAGAGTAGGGGGAAGCCATTGAAAGGATTATAGCAGGGAGTGTGGAGAACCCATTGAGGAGAAGCTGTTGCAGTGACACAGAGAAAATGATGGCCTGGACTAAGATAGCAGCTGAGGGGGCAAATTCAAAGAGTAAGTAGAAGGTTGGCTATAGGAGCGCAGGAGAGGGGGGAGGTGACAGTACTCCCACGTCTCTGGTTTGCCAACTAGATGGCTGACAGAGCCATCCACACAGAGAGAGAACGCTGGAGGGGAGATGGGTTTCGGCATGTTGAGTTGAGGTGCCTGTGGGACACCCAAAGTAGATGACCAGTAGAGTTAGTATTACTTAGTTAGTTAGTTGAGGGATCTGGACTAAAGATATAGACATGGTAACTGAAGCTAGCTGAAGGAGCAGGTGAGAGTGCTCAAGAACAGGTGTAGGTACCCAAGAAGAGGCATCCAGTGATTTTAGCAACATGGCAGTCACTTGTGATTTTGCAGGGGCAAGTTCGGCAGGGCAGGGGTGGGGGAGAGGGTGGGGTGTGGAGGCAGAAGCCAGGTTGCAGAGTGAGCAGGGGGAAGAGCAGGTAATAGGCAGAGTAGACAACTCTTTCAAGAAGTTTAATCTTAAAAGGAAAGGGGGAGGGGGGCTGCTGGTATTTAAATATCAATGATAAAAACCCAGGAGGGAGGGAGGGGCTGAGGGTTCAGCAGAGAGGGGCAAGGTCCCCCAGGAGGCTGGGAATGGCATTCAGGGACTGAGGGAGGAAAAGAAAGTGAAAAGGATGGGAAAGAGCGGGAAAGGGCAGGGAAGGGTATAGGCTTAGCTGCGGAGATGAGGTGAAGATGGTCCCACTGAGGTTTGTATTTCTCTGTCAGTGGGAGGCAAGATAATCCATTAAGAATGAGGGAGAAGTTTGCAGGACGGGAGGGTGGAAGAGAATGAGGTTTTCTTTTAACAAAAATTAAAACTAGTATGTTTTTTAATTTAAAAAGAAATACACGCCATGTTTTTTAAAAACCCAGAAGAGTATTCAGTGAAATGTGAGTCCGCGCTCCACCCCAGCAGCCCAGCCTCCAGCCCTTCTCTCTGGAGGCAACGACGGTGGCCTGCCTCTTGGATCTTTTTTCTGAGATATTCCATGCCCTACTCTGAACCACACTTTTTCACTTAACATTGTGTCTTGAAGATGGTTCCACATCCGCACAAATAAAGCCACCTGGTTATCAAGCACGCTTTCTTTAACTGGTTCTCATATGAACTTCTTGGCTCACGTGTGAGCGTCTCTATGCAGGAAAAATGTGCAGCCGCGGACTTGCCTTCTAAAGAGATGGTACCCATTTACACTGTGTTATCCCCCCCATCACTAACAATGTAATTATTAGTGAATATTTTTATTTTAGCCAAACTGATAGGTGAAAAACATAATCTTGTTTTATCTTGGGTCTTTTAAATTGTGAGGAAGAGAATTATTTTATATATTTAAAGCCAATTTAGTCCCTTTTCTGTGAAACTGCCTGTTTGTGTCCATGACGGTTCTTTTTATGAGTCACCCTGACTGGCCGGGGGGCCCAGATTCAACGTTATTTCTGAGTGTGTCTGTGAGGGTGTTTCCAGGTGAGATTAGCGTTTGCAGCCCTGGACTCAGTAAATCTCCGTCCCTAGTGTGGGTGGGCGTCACCTAACCCATGGAGGGCCTGAATGGAACAAAGGCAGAGAAAGGAGGAATTCCACCCTTTTTCTTGCCTCGCTGCTTGACCTGAGACATCTCAGCTCATCCCCTGCTCAGGGACTGAGAAGTGCACCTTCGGCTCCCCCAGTTGGTAGGCCTTCAGATTCGGACTGCCTTACACCACCGGCATCCCTGGGTCTCCATCTCGCAGACCACATATGGTGGGACTTCTCAGTCTCCATAGTCACTCGAGCCAATTCCTCGTGATAAAGCTCTTTCTGTAGATCTCTATGTCCTATTGGTTCTGCTTCTCTGAAGAACCCTAATACATTATTGTTGTCCATTTTTCTATCAGGTTGTTGGTCCTTTTCCTACTGATGTTTTAAGAATGGAGAAGGTTCGAAGCAGGCTCCATGAAAGAGAGGAAAGGGCTGCAGAGGGCTGGGGTCAGGGCAGCCGCCAGACTCCTCCCTCCCTGCCACAGAGACTAAGTACAGAGCTCTGCAGGTGCTCCTTGAGCTGAATAGGTTTTCAGTGAATTGTGTTTGCAGCCCAGGTCTGTGATTTCTTTCTCCAAAAGGTTTACAATTCCCTGAGGCCATTGCTGACCAACAGGCCCGCAGTCAGAGTAGGGAGGAAGGAAGGCCCCATTCTTTGAGTTCCCATTGTCGGCCTGTGAGTGGGTGGGTGGAGGAAAAGCTGCCGGAATCTCTGAGTCGGCCCTGGGGAAGGGGCTTGGGGCCTCCTTGCTGGGTCTAGGTGTTTACTCTGGCCCCAGTTTCCCATACTTGATCTGAGGATGTGGCTTTCCAGACCTGGAGTGAACCAACCTATGTCGGCTCTGCTGGACACTGTCCTTGTGGAGGCAGCTCTTGCTGCTGCCTACCCCCAGCTAGTGCCTTCGCACAGACTGTCACTATGGCTGCCACCACTCTCCTGGTCCACACACAGTCCCAGACCCCCAAAGGGCAGGGGGCTCAGGAGGCTGAGGACGCAGGGTGGGGCAGGGGCTTCCTTGTCCTCAGCAGGTGATTGGCTCCCTCCTGCCCTTTTGCATTTCCCAGAGTCCCACAGATGAGGTTCGGAGCCTGGAGGGTATGAGAGGCCAAGTGGTCCCCTAAACTCCTCAATGGGAAGCCAAGAAAGTACCTTGTCCCAGGGCAGAACTTGGAGCTTCCTGCTCCCCATGAAACCTCAAAGTGGCGTGAATTGTTGTGTAAACTGTCTTATCACAGCATAGAAATCATACAGTTAAAAAGGACCTAAGTAACAAAAGGACAGAAACACATTCCAATCATTTATTCGCACATGTGATGTTCCAGGTGCTACATCGACCCTGTAAGGTAGTGACCTCTATTATCCCCACTTTACAGAAGACAAAAGTGAGGCTTAGGGCTGTTTAGTAACTTTCCCTAAATCATGGGGCAGTAAGCGGCCAGGCAGGCATTTGAACTTGGCGCTAACGCAGAAATTGGTAAACGCAGCATTATACTGTCGCTCTGGGCGCCCCCTGTTGATCCCCCATCATGTAGCTGTGGCCGGGGAGGCCCTTACTGACCAGCCAGTACTCCAGGTTTCTCCATGCTCTGCAGATCCCTCTTTTCCTAAAAAGGAGGCCTGCCTACGAGTTCTGTCCCAGGATACTCACACCCATCACAGGGTACCAAAAACAGACCCGGGTTATTAAACAGACACTTTCCCTGAGTCCAGCTGAGCTTCTTTGTTCAGTGACCAGATGGAGGACTTGTGGTGGGTGGACGAGTGCTTAAATGACTGAAATAATTATGAAAAGGGGCAGTCACATTACAACTCCTAATATTCAAATGCGTGGGTGGCCACCATTTTTCAGCTAAACTTTCATCACCGTTGCTTCTAGATTCCACTTCTTTAATTAAAAATAATTTCTTGTCTGGGGCTGGCCCCGTGGCCGAGTGGTTAAGTTCGCGCGCTCCGCTGCAGGCGGCCCAGTGTTTCGTTGGTTCCAATCTTGGGCGTGGACATGGCACTGCTCATCAAACCACGCTGAGGCAGCGTCCCACAGGCCACAACTAGAAGGACCCATAACGAAGAATATACAACTATGTACTGGGGGGCTTTGGGGAGAAAAAGGAAAAAAATAAAATCTTTAAAAAATAATAATAATAACAATAATTTCTTGTCCCCACCTCCTATCCAACCCCTTTGCTTGTACGTGGAGGTTTAAGCTTGGAATGCTGGCATCTGTGGAGCTGTGACTGAGTTAACAGGTGCTGGGGTACCAACGCAGAACTAGAATCCCAGGGGCCAGATTATTTTCTTTGCCAACCCTCTTGATGGCTGAAGGTGCTAAACATGTCACTGCGTAACAGCTGAAAAGGAAATTGAACACAAAGAAAAAATGACACACCCCTTAACTCACTATTTAAAAGGAAAACATTCAAAACACATGGACTGTGGAAGTCATTTAAAAAAAACAACAACAAAAAAAAACCCTTTTACTTCATCAGGGTTATTAATGAGAGGTCTCACTGAAATCTTTTTTAAAAAGTTTTAACTCCTATTGTTTAGGTCAATCCTGACCCGGAAGTACTACCTCTCTTTCTAACACAGCCCATTACCAGGGGCATTTACAGAGAGTGAGCCACATGGAAATGAGAACATGCTCCTACTCGTAGAAGTCACTGGAGTTGGTTAACTCCTCCAGAAGTTTGGCAATTTTGTAAAATTTTTCCAATATCTATTTCCCCTTTGCCTCCAGAACCGAACACTTAGAGAGTTCTTTCAAAATTCCTCAAGCTACAAGTAGTACACGGCTTCTCAAATGCTGAAAATGCCCAAATGGTGCTTTGATCTTCGGTGCTGTCTCTCCAGTGTCAGTTCCCAAGTCATTGTTGTGAAGGTCTCCGAGGTGGGGAGGAATGAAGCTTTTTTTCCACAGGCAGTGGAGGTGACCCAAATCACAATTTTTAGTTCCTAATAAAAAAAAAAAATGCAGCCAATTGAAACGGCCCAAAATAAATCATTGTTGAAACTAGCACTTTTTAGATTGGTATAGTTGGAATCTAAAAGGATTAGTACTAACTTACAAATGGTGGGTCACAGAGGAGACTAAAATAGCCAGCCTGACCTTGCAGGTTGGCACCAAGGAGCACAGCTTGGCCCCCAGGCTGGTCCATCTTTGAGCAAGACAACAGTGACTGCTCGTGTGGGCTTTCTATGTTTGAGAAAAGCACTTCTTAAAGTCCTCTACTGGTTTTGGTTTTTGTTTTTTCTCTTAAGTGGTGTAGGCGTATAGGGGCAAACTAGGAAGCGGATGAGGAGAAAGGAAAATACATTTCCAAGTTAGAGAAGCTTTGGGGCATGATATCCCAATGGGTGTGAACTAAATTTCGTTGGCGGTGGGACCCACAGTCAAAGCAACTAAAGAAGCTCACTTCAAGAGGAAAATTCCAGTTTCTGGAGTGCCAGGATTAAAGAGAGCAGCGGCAACTCCCTCAGAGTTCTAAGAGCTGCTTCTTCCTTCTCTTCCTCCCCAACTTCCCACCCTTATTCTCACTGTCAGGCTGTATCATAATGTGATATCAAGAAAACCATGTCTAACACCATATGATTTCATTCATATGTGAAAGATAAACAAAGACACAGATAAGGAGAACAGATTAGTGGTTACCAGAGGGGAAGGGGGTGAGGGCAGGGTGAAAGGGGTAAAGGGGCACATATGTATGGTGATGGATAAAAATTAGACAATTGGTAGTGAACACGATGCAGTCTATTCAGAAACTGATGTATAATAATCAACACCTGAAATTTACGCAATGTTATAAGCCAATACAACCTCAATAAAATAATCTTTAAAAAAAATAGAAAGAAAAAAGAAAGGCCAGCCTGGTGGCCTAGTGGTTAAGTTCACGCGCTCTGCTTCAGCAGCCCAGACTTTGCAGGTTTTGATCCCAGGCATGGACCTACCACTGCTCGTCAAGCCATGCTGTGGTGGCATCCCACATAAAATAGAGGAAGATGGGCACAGATGTTAGCTCAGTGACAGTCTTCCTCAAGCAAAAATAGGAAGATTGGCAACAGATGTTAGCTCAGGGCCAATCTTCCTCACAAAAAAAAGAAAGAAAGAAAAAAACCACGTCTGAAGAACATATCCTCCCCAAGAAAGGCATTACATTGTCTTACAAGCCAACAGGGTCTTTGGAGAGGCCCAGGCGTGCATCCTGGCTCTTCCACTTATAAGCTGTGGGATACAGTCGAGTTACTTAACCTCTCTGAGTTTTAAGGGCTCACCTGTGAAACAAGAACAACAGAACCCACTCTGTATATTTTTGAGAGGGACTGTGAAGAAGTACATAAATATGAGCCTTTCGAGTCAATGCCGAGATTCTCATTTTTCCCTGACCACTTTCCAGTTGGGGGACCTCATGTAGGTAACTAACTTATATGCGCCTTATATATGAGCGTTCTCATTTGTAAAGATAACAATACCCACCTCAGATGGTCAGGGATAATAACACCCACCTTGTAAGGACTTTTAGATCAAAAGGTCAAAAGCTGTAACTGGTTATATTTTGATAAATCTTCAATTATTCAAGCTAAATACATGTGCACATCTATCTGTAATTTTTGTTTTATTGACGTATAACAGATACAGTAAACTGCAGACATCATAAGTGTAAATTTAATTATATTTAACCCTGTTTTTAGATGATTTTAAAAACTAGAAGCTTTCTCTGCTGTCTGCCAATTAGAAGAAAAGAGATTAATTTATCTAATTAAAAGATAGTTTTATTTGGAGACAGAAAAAAAGAAACGCAACCTTGAATATACACAATTTTTTACCAACAAACAGGGTACAGTTCATTCACACACTTACCCACCATCTTCACTCACATTCTAGAGATTTCTTGGATTCACCGGAACGGTGGCCGTTGCTAAGCAGAAGTGACGCTTTCATAAAAGTGCCTGTGAGTTTGACCTCTGTAGCACCCCTGACATAGATTCTTAAATTTTTTTTCTTTAATTGATTACATCTTGTAGGACGTTCAACAGCTTCTCTTGAAAGAGCATGACAGACAGATGTTTTGTGTCTGAGTGCAGCATAAACATCAACATTTCCTGGCTTTGAAAATTCTTTATTCCAAAAGATTTGGCCGAATTCAGCCGTTATAAGCAAAAGACAACTCCTCTTAGCAATGTCTCTACCTAGCAGTTGATGTGTTTATTTTGACAATGATTGTGCAGCTCATTCAGATTTCCGAAACATTCAAATGTGAAAAAGCTGGTATCTTAGAATTGAGGAAACATGATTTTAATACTTTGCAACATACGTTTCACCAAAAGCAATGTAAGTTGTCTATGTGTAAAAAACCGTACAGGACACTGTGATGGCAGCTCTATTTGGCTTCACCATTGGGAGCTAAGTTGTGATAGGAGCCAGAGATTCCAAAGTGAGGAATCTTGAGTGTTTTCTCCAAGGCAAATAGCACTGCAAGACAACTTCTCTGTCATATTAACCATCATCATCACTTTGAAGTGCCTACTCTGTGCCGTGTGCTTGTCTCTCCCGGTCTTTATAAAAAGTCCCATACAATTGGTATTATTAGCCATTTTTACAGACAAAGAAACTGGGACTCGGAGGGATCACTGTGGAGGCTAACTCATCTATGTGGAAGATCCTGAATTTGAACCCAAGCCTGTCAGACTCCAACACCTGGAATCTTTCAAGTGCACACAACAGCTTTCTTCAGTTGTGCCATGTTAAGTAGACTTAGTGTACTCAGAATACCAAGAATGACTCCAAAGATCTGTTAGAGGTGGGGGTGGTGGAAAGAGAGAGAAATGCTTATATCCATATGTGTGTGTGTTTATGTATATGTGTGTGTGTCACTCACACACACACACACACACACACACTAATTCATTAGGGAATTTCTTTTCACTGAAGCTGTATAAAGAAAAAACCTCACTGGTGTAAACTATTGGAAAGAAGGTCAGATTGAATCAGTGAAAAGTATGAATTTTAAATTCATTTTAAATAAAAGAGATTTTCCTAGTACCTTATGGATTTCAAAATGAATTCCCACCCATCCTCTCATTTCATGCTCATAACAACCCCCTCGAACTAGGCAGAGTTGATATTATCGGCCTAAATTTACAGGTCAGAAAAAAAAAAGGCTGAAAAAGTTAAGTGCCTTGCCTGTGGTCACAGGGCTGTTTAGTGATAAACCCACATCTCCCTACTCTGCAGGGTGACCTAACAAATTCCTTCTGAATTACCAGAGCATTATTGGATAAGAATGATATGTATTCTTATATTAATTATTCATATATAAGAGATCGCCTGAAGTGCTCAAAGATGTATTTCAAACATTCCCCTTGTAATCTCATTTATATCATTCTTCTGCACCACTTAGCGAGACAGGTTTGCTAAATGAAGGAAAATTTCTGCCCAGATCCCAATCAAGTTATTATAAATTCCAAATTAATAGGGCCTAAATAAATAAGAGCTTATTAGGGGGCTAAACGCTGATAATGTTATTTGTTTCTGATATCTTTTTTCATTTGCTTCAGCTCCAATTTGAGCGTTTTATCTACTCCATTTTTTTTTCTTCTGTTTCCTCATTAGAGAAACAGAGCAAGAGAGGCATACACGGAAAACATTGCTTGCATGTGAATAAAATTAATAACCTGAAATTATAGAAGGGGGCGGAGAGGCCTCTTTTTGGTAATTTGTCATAATGTTTAGTAACAGCAATTTGCAGTAATGAAATAACCAATCTTTACTTCGGGGTATGTGTTGTGTTTATTGGTTTATGCTTTACTTACATTTTTTTATTACTCCATTTGTTAAATTATTTAAACTTACAAGGCAACCTCTAACTTAGTAGTTGTAAGGCAGCCTTCTGAAATGGGAGTCATGGAAATAATTATTTCATTTTTTATCCCTATTTTTTAAGGGACCAAGATATTTTTGTCATTTATCCTGGGATTTATAGGGTCTAAAAAGCTCAGGATCATTCACCACCAGGGGCAGGTAACCCAGATTGAACTTTAAGGACTGCAAGAAGTTATCTTTCTAAAATAAACTCTATATGGGCCAGACCCATGGCCTAGTGGTTAAGTTCGTGCACTCCGCTTCTGCAGCCTAGGGTTTCGCAGGTTCGAGTCCTGGGCACAGACCTGGCACCGCTCATCAGGCCATGCTGAGGCGGCGTCCCACATGCCACAAGTAGAAGGACCCATGACTAAAACTATGCTACTGTGTACCGGGGGACCTTCGGGAGAAAAAGGAAAGATAAAGTCTTAAAAAAAGATCTTTAAAATAAACTTTATATAAAAGTCATCTGGGTGGAAACGTGCTTTTCCTCGTGCTGGGTTTTTTCACACTTTTAAAAGAGTCCTGAGAGACTCGGATGAATGAGAGACAGGTCCATAGCATGAAAGGCCCACTGCTCTTAGAGATATTTCTTCCATGATTAAAAAATAGTGAATTTTCGTTTGCCAGGTGCAAGGAATAAACGCTCCTGGGTTCCCTCTGTTCTGTCGTCTTCCCTCTAATCTGCAGAAACACCACAAAGGCTGTTCTGTTCCTTCCCGCCATCGCATTTCTCACTCAGACACCCTTCCTGTTTGGGATTCTATTTCTTACTTCCATTTGGTTCTTTCCTTTCCTGGACGGGCTTCTAAGTTTGTTTGTGTTCAGGTTTCCCACATTTTCCTATTTTTGAATTGTTTCTTTCTGCAGGACAATCTCCGTGTCTCACTCCTTTTTCATTTTGCTCCCTGTCTGTTCTGTACCTGGTATTATTCATCATCTTTGTTTCTATTTATTTCTCTTCTCCTAGCTCTTATTTCTTTATCTCTGGCCCCTTATTTCCTCTCCTTGATTCTCCTGTTCCCATCTCAATGCCCTTTGACCGACCAGACATCCTCTCCCTACCCACTTAGAGCAATTGAAGAAACACTCCCGACAGAATGGAATAGAAAAGACAGAACAGAAAGAGAGAATGGAAAGGTGGTGAGTGAACCTGGGAAGGGCGTGTTGGGTCTTGTTCGTGACTTCCCCATCCCGTCTGTCTGTCGGACAGTCTCCGCCTGTCTGCCTGTGTCCCAGTGAGGGAACGAGGCCACACAAAGGGGAGGAAGCAGGAGGAGATAAAGGTGAGGGCTTGGGCCTGGCCAGCTGTTCTTTAAATACCACCCGTCAGCATTCCTCTCAGAAACCCTACAAAACAGGATTGTACTTAAAGCATGGAGCAGCTCCGCTCAGCTCCCCAGCAAGCTAGAGTCCACCCTCTCTGGAATCTAACACTGAAGGTAAGTGTAATCATCAGAATGTTTCTGCTTGACCCTAAATTACTTTAAAACTACCAGTGGGAGGGTGCTGATGCCAACCTCCAGAATAAACATCTTACTTCTCATGACTTGGCCATGACCCAGCCCCACCCTTAGCATTTTTGTTTTTAAAATATTTCCAGATATGTTTATAAATAAATCACGCCTTTTGGAACTGCCTTGCCGCCACTCAGTCGTACAGCGGAGGAAAAATCCGTGACAGCTAACACGGTGGAAAGTTTGCTTCTCTCTTACCCTTCAGAGAAAAAAAAAAAGCAGCATAATAAGTATTTAAAAACCAGATGAACAAGAAGCTCTCAGAAAAACAATTTTACCAGCTCAGTAGTAGTAAGACAACCAAATGTACAAACCCCGTGACCTTTCTTCCGTCCCTTCCCAACCCCGGGCGGACGCTGCTGGTTGGGACCTGAAGTACTGTGCAGGGGCCAGTGTGGGGGCAGCGGGGACCAAGGAGCCACTGTCTTCCTCACTTTGGAGCCTGCTGAGGAAGAATGATGACAGAGCTGACTCCATTTTTCCTTTTCAGGCAGGTGTCATTTTTGTTGATTTTGAAAGTGAGTCCCAGGGAAAACCCTCAGTGTTCAAATTCTTCAAAACAACAATAAACCTGCACTTTGCGCATGTTTTTTTCTTTTGACAAAAGAAGTCTCTATTTGGGGGAGGGTGAGGTAAATAGAGGAAATTACCCTAAATTTGTAACATTGTTGACTAGGATCCTCTCTGATGTCAGCCCGTCGTCCCCTCCCATTCTGGCCCACTCTTTAGACAGAGGCAGAAGAGCTGGGTCTAAGGACTGATGAAGACACAAAGGCTCAGGATGGAGGCCTCGGTCCAATCCAACCCCGCACAGACTGCGGCTGGGTCTGAGCGGCCCCAGGCAGCCAGGAGTCCTTCCTGGTAAGGCGGCTTCAGGTCCAGGGGTCTGCCCACAGTCGGGGTACCGCCGTGTGGGGACCTCTTGGTCCAAGGCCCTCTTTTTATTAACATCCGAGGATTTTTGCTTTGATTTCCTGGCTTCAAAAAGATAACAAAAGGAGGAGCTGAGAACTGAATCCATACGATAGAATAACACACCCAGTGATAAATTATATTTCACAAATATTCATTCAAAAATCATTCACTGGGGTTCCAATTTTAGTGCTAATTTTTCCCCTCTAAGGAAGTTTTAAAATAAAATAAAAAGAAACAAGAAGCAAAAATAAAATAAGAACAGAAAAATCCTTGGCCAGATAGGGCCCAGTTCCTGGTATTCTTGAGATTTTCAGGTTCTGTCTTGTTTGCAAAGCCTCGTGGCCCCGATTTCGGTCTCCATGATGGGCGTTAGAAGGGCCGCTGCCTGGTCTCAGGGCTTTCATCGCCTTTGGGAGCCCTGTCGTGGTCTTTGTCTCCATTCGGTAAAAGGTTGGGCTTCAAGCAGCTGCGGGCGTAGTGTCAGCTGCTCCACAGAGCCGAGCAGTGGTCCACGTTAGGCGGCAGGCTCCCTGCCAGCCTGGCCTGGGCTCTGCACTCTGCTCTCTGCCCCGCCGCAGAGGGAGGGGTTCCTGGCTCTCTACATTCTGCAGGAAGAGAACTATCTCAAGGCTGAGTTCCTGGAAAAACCCACCACCACAATCGAAAAGCCATGAACTCCTATGACTCATTTTGTCACACAAACATCCCATTCTGGAATAGCCAGAGGTTTCGCTCTTACTCCCCTTTCTGACCATTGTCAAGGACATGTGACTTGAGTAGACGTGTTGGTTTCCTGGGCTGCCATCACAAAGCCTCACAAACTGAGTGGATGCCTACTGAATAAATGGAAACCTATTGTCTCAGTTCTCAGGGCCAGAAGTCCAAAATGAAGGTGTTGGCAGGCCGTCTCCCTGGGACGGTGCTGGGGAAGGATCTGTTCCTCGTCTCTGTCCCGCTTCCGGTAGCCTCAGGCGCTCCTTGTCTTGTAGACACCTCGCTCCAATCCACTGTCCTTTCACAGTGTTCTCCCTGTGTCTTCACATCTTCTTCCCTCTGTGTGTGTCTCCGTATTTAAATTTTCCCATTTTATAAGAACACTAGCCATGTTGGATTAGGACCCACCCAAATGGCCTCATTTTAACTTGATGAAATCTGCAAAGACCTTATTTGCAAATAAAGTCCCGTTCTAAGGTTTGGAGGTTAGGACTTCAATATATCTATTTTGGAGGACACAATTCAGCCAAAAACCGTAGCCTACCTTGATGTTTAAATATTTTCTCAACTTACAACAAAGACTACTCTCTCTTGTTCTGTGGGTCGGCATGTGGAAGTTCTGTAACTAGAGCAATAACAAGATTCAAACAAATGGCAAAGCAAAGCGGCTGGATAGGTTAAACAGTGGTGGGGCTTTAGAAACTTCTGCTTGGCCACTTCCCCTTGCGCAGGCCTGCTCAACCTCCTCTTCCGGTTTCCCTGAAAGAAGTGGGAATCTGATTTGGACTTTGAGCCGAGGTTTCTCTTTTCTAAGCTCTCCTCCAGCATAGGGACTCATCTGAGCTGCCCTCCCTTTCTGTAATAGTGGCTCTCACCCGGGATAAAAACTTACCCTCACCACTGACGGAGGGGGAAGTGCTGGAAAATGTGTCAACACAGGTACTGTTGGTTGCCCAATAGCAATTCACACTCATTATTGTACAGTCATGATATAAGACTGAAAGTGACATTTAAGTGTTTTGAGATCCTAAGATGAAAAGTAATTGAAAAGAGTAGTTGTTGGGATTGGATTGTCATAGCATTTTCTTTATTCAATCAGAGCATATTTGGGTTAATGAACATCTTAGTTTCTCCTAATTTTCTGGATAATAGTCATAACAAACCCAATACAATTCTCGTCCTCCAGGGCTTACACATTGACGCGATTAATCACCTTTCATTTCCATAGCTCTTCTCCTGCCCCAGCCAATTCTCATGTCAGCCTCCTAAGTCAGCGCAACATGTATGAAGAGCACGTGAGAAAAATGACGAGGTTCAAAGAGTGGGGGGCCCCCCAGGTGGTCTCTGGGGGCACCAGGGCCGGGGGCTCCAGCCCGTGGCTCCCCTCCCTTCAGCTGCGGCCAGCTCCTTGCACAAACTGGTGGTACACTACATGTGGATTTCATTTACGGGTTGGACTAGTTTCCAGCGTCTTGTTTGAATGTTCTGTTTCTTATTTTTATTTTCCAGTTTTTCTAGTTGGGTAAGGCTGGGTAGATCAGATGGATCAGAGGAGCTATCTCTCACCTGTCCCACTCTGACTACAAATCTTCCCTCGCAGGTAGGATTTAAAAGGGAGATGGCTGGGGGGCCGGCCCCGTGGCCGAGTGGTTAAGTTTGCGTGCTCTGCTTCAGCAGCCCAGGGTTTCACTGGTTTGGACCCCGGGCTCGGCCATGGCATTGCTCATCAGGCCATGCTGAGGCGGCGTCCCACATGGCACAACCGGAGGGACCTACGACTAAAATATACAACTATGTATTGAGGAGCTTTTGGGGAGAAGAAGAAGAGGAAGAAAAAAAAAAAGAAGATTAGGGGCCAGCCCCGTGACGCAGTGGTTAAGTGCGCACATTCCACTTCTTGGAGGCCTGGGGTTCGCCAGTTAGGATCCCGGGCACAGACATGGCACCACTTGGCAAAAGCCATGCTGTGGTTGGCGTCCCACATAGAAAGTAGAGGAAGATGAGCACAGATGTTAGCTCAGGGCCAGTCTTCCTCAGCAAAAAAAAGAGGAGGATTGGCAGCAGTTAGCTCAGGGCTAATCTTCCTCAAGAAAAAAAAATTTAAAAAAAGAAGATCAGCAACAGATGTTAGCTCAGGTGCCAATCTTTAGGGAAAATAAATAAATAAAAAATAAACAAACAAAAGGCACATAGTGGAGGGTAAGCTTAGAAGAGCGAGGGGAGAGACTGTGCCAAAGCCTTGTCTTTGCAATCGAGCAGGCAGAGCGCTTCATGCAGAACGGACGGGGAGGACGGGATAGGAAAAATTTATGTTTTTCTTTCTGATAATTCACTAGCACTGTACAAAATTAAACAGTACAGAGAAAGAGAAGGTTTCTGCCATCTCAACACTTCTGTACTCTCTCTAGGGGGCAGCCACACTGATGGCAGGGCACTTCCTTCTAGGCTTTTCAAAACTATAGGTCCACATCCACATCTCTATAGAAGCAGAATCATTAACAGGGTCATAATATTCTGATTATTCTGTACCTGCTCTTTATCTTCTTATATTGCAGATATTTTCCCATGTCAAACCATGAAGATGTAACCTATTCTTTTTTTAAAAAAACACATTTCATGTTTTAAAATAAAGCAATTCTTGCACAGATTCAAACCACACAGAAAGATATAAAGTGAGAAGTACAATTCTTCCTCCTTTGCCGCTAGTCCTTTTCCCCGAAGGTAATCACAGTCACCATGTAACAGCGTCCCCCACACCCCTCCAGAAAGTGTGATCACTAATATTTCCAGATAAGTGCAAATAGATAACTTTTACTTTGTTCTATACCGTATTTTGTTTACATAACACATCTTCAACTTTTAAAGAACCAGTATACACAGATATTTCTCATTCTTTTTAACAGATGTGTGGTAATCCATTGCATGAATATACCATTATTTAATTAATCAGTTCTCTGTTAATGGACATTTAAGCTGTTTAAAAATTCTGTACTAAACAAACAGCACTAGAATAAACATTCTTATACATACATCTCTGTACGGAAAGAACATTAATGCTCACTTTTCCACACTCTCATCAGCCCTGGTCATTAAGCCTTTATTTATTGATTTATCTTTTTCCAAAACTTCTGCTGATTTGATTAGTGACATCTTGCTTTAACTTCCATTTCTTTGATTATTAAGGAATCTAACTTATTTTATATGATTTGCTGCTCTGTATTGCCTGCTCATGACTTTTGCCTGACTGTCTACTGGAATATTCTCTTTTTCTTATAGATTTAGAAGAGGAGAATGGCGTTCTCACACAATACAGAACTCCAGTGATGGGTCTGAGAAGGTCTTAAAAAGCAATTATTCTCTACGTGGTCATTATTCTCTAACAAACTCAACAGAGACCAAGCTAAAGTTTACGTCTGTTAAAACAATTTTTTTCTAATAAAGTATAAATCGTGTAAAAAAAAATACAAGAGGAAAGAACAGCTTGTTTTCCAGTCTCTTGTCATCTGAGGGGCACTTTGGGGAGACAGTGAAGATGCCAAGGAAATCATTCTTATCTGTTTAACACACACTTCTCATAAGGAACTCTTGGCTATTCTAGCTTAAGACACACACAAGTGAAAGTAACAAGACCATTCTAAGTGATGGACTGCCACTCTTTCTGACTGGTTCCCCCTCAGTCCAAATTACTGAAATTTTCTCCTAATGTCTAAAAACAAGCCCATTTACAGAGCCAGTGACATCATCACTGTCAGAACTGCATTCATTTTCACTCCCTCACACAGTTTCCTACTGGATGAGTGGCTTCCTTGTTTAAATATGGAATTCACAGATCATAAAATGGATTTCATCCAGACACAAAATATGAAGAAATGAACTCATGGGAAATGACCCTTGAAATGCACACCACCCTCCAGGCTTGAAAGGATTTTCTGTTTCATCAACTTTAGATGAGCCATAATAATAAAACATAAAATACTATGCAGAGACTAGAAAATCAACAGTCGCATACCTTGCACTTCCTCCCATCTCGCTTTCCTAGCCTGACTCATTCTCCGCATTTACAGCTAGTCCACTTGGCCTCCCCTCAGGAATCACACCCCGTGGTCGCGCTATGGGTTCCTTCTCTGTGCCTCCAGAACACTCTGCGTGCCTCTCTCTCATTCCTTACTGTACGATTTTGAAATGATATGGGATGTGTCTTCTCCCCTCTTTGATTGCTGGCTCTGCCGGCCAAGGACCACGTGGTGTTGATGCTTGTGCGCCTGCCAGCTCTCACCGTACCTGGCACTTAGCGGGTTCTCAGTAATTACTTGTTTCGTTGTGTTATTGTTAATATTTTGAACCGTGTGAAGAATTTTTTGCTCATCTGTGGCAGACACAGCTGGTTGCCCTCCCAACAGCCATCACAGCCCCTGCCCCCTTAATCGTTGCCGGGAGAGCCCTGATTTTGTTTGAAGGTTCACTCTCCACCAAGCTATGTGCTCAGGAAATGACTCCTCTTGTTGGGCTGGGGTTGGGAGCACCCACGGTGACTGGCATTCCCATCCCCTGGCCTGTGGCCCAACCCTAGCCAATGAGGTCTGAGAGTTAAGTCAGCCGGGGAGCTTCTGGCCACACATGGAGGGCCATCGCCAACCTGCTGAAGACTGCGGGGACCTCCTCCATGGTGTGCTCCGTGGGGGGCCGGAGCTGCGCTGCCTGCAGACTTCACTGAGAGATAGTTAACCCCTGAGTGCATCCTCACAGTACACCGCCACGCTTCATAAAAATGGGGAGAAACCAGACGGGATTTAGGAGCCCTCTATTGGGGGAAATAGAGTCAAAATGGAAAGTCAAAAGGAATCCGGTTTTACCTCATGGTAGAGAAGCCTATGGGTAAACTTGGTTGCTGTTTTCAAGTTCATGGAGGGCTTTATGGAAGGGATATCAAACAATTATTCCCCATGACTTCTGAAGACCTAACTGAAAGAGGAAATTGAATTAAAGCAGGAGAGACTGTGGCCGGATTTAAGGGAAAATTTGCCTGCAGGAATGATAAAACCCTGGCGTGGGCCACCGAGGGTGAGAATCCATCCCTTCGGAAAAAGACGAGAATGGAAACCATGGGTCTTTGAGCAATTTATTATTCACCTACTTAAGACACTGGGAATAACCAAATGACTGCTTGAAGTTTGAAATTCTATGCTAATTTAGAGAAGAGAAGCTACTCAAGTTTAAGTAGACGAGGAATCAGCCCCAGACCTCCAAAAGTATTCATTAGGTTGAGTTTGATCTGACAAAGCCGGAAATACCTGTTTCAGCCCTATCAGGCCTGACACCCAGTTGATAATTGACGTTGAACACACACTGCTTATCAGAGCTTTGGGATTAGTCACATGCCGGGAACCAGGACACTGCATGAGAAATATAGCCTCTGGGAAGGTGGCTGATTATTTCCAGAGTGTTTATTAGTAAGGCTGATCCTAATCTGAATCCACTTTTCCATGGAAGGATGTAAAAAGGAGTATTGGATTTGGTCAGATTATCTGACCAAATCTGAGTCAACATCCTAAAGTACACACGGTGTTCAAGCCACCAGGCAGCAGGGGTGGGGCGGCTCCGCTTAGGTTAGGGCCACCTGCTCCTGCGTCCGAGGCCTGGGTTCAAGGAACTACTCACACAAATGATATTGTGAGTTGACTTACTAGCTGTGAAATTACGGCATGGATCATAATTAACCTGGGACCATAGCTACCTCTCCCCTTACAACCAATTTTCTATGAAAGCTCTTATTAGCAAGACTCTCACACTAACCCCAGAAGCTAATGTAAATACAGTAAAGGCATATTAGAATCGATTTTTGAAGGCGTGTTCTTGTTGATTTGATTCTGTGCACGTCGCCACCTCGTTTCACTGAGACGGCTGCTGGGGCATTTCTTTTCCTTCTGAACTTGGCAGGGCAAATCTTAAAATGCAGATTCTATGTCTTGAAACTCACTCTTTCACAAATCAACAAGGACTCTTTGGGTCACACCAGGCCTTCTTCTCCCGGGGCTGGTCCTGAACGAGCAGGAGCTGACACAGACACCAGCAGCCGATGCGGGTCCCCTCCCAGCCCCTCTTCTCCTCTTCCTTTGCACGGATTCTCCAATGCCTCACCTCTCTTGTCCTTTAGCCTTGTTTTTGAGAATCCTTTAATGCCTTGCCTAATTCGCTGCACCAGGGCACACACTCCCAAGCGGCCCGGGGAGCCCTGGAACAGCCTGTGGGTCTTCAGACCTTCCTGACTTCAGATGAGAGGCCCACCCACGAGCTGCGTGGAGCTGTGTGGGACGCTGCTGTCCTCTCCCTCTCACTTGGCACCTTCCCTCTGCTAGACCTTGGTGCTTGCAGTGATGGAGGCAAGCCTGTAGAGTTAGTTGGTGCCAACAAGACTGTGTCATCTGGGTCCTCATTCTTTCCTTTTATCTTGTGAGGTCAAAGTATGGAACCACCCTTAGACAGGATGCTGGCCTCTTACATCTTGACTTTGAAGTCACTCAGACCCGGGTACAAACCCTCCTCTGCCACCTAATGCCAGTGTGTCTGTGGACAAGGTATTCATCTTGAAGAGCCTCAGCTTCCTATAAAAAGAGGATAGTAATACCTACTTCCAACGTTGTAAGGATTAAGTGACAGACATTTAAAAAGCACTTATTATTCAGTGTCATAGAAGAGCAAACACCCCTTTTGATAGCAATAAGAGACTTCTAAATACCTGTGCTCAGAGTATAGCAATAGAGAGTATTTGCTGCGTGCACTCCAGTTATTTCCTTTGAAAAGAAACCCCAGGTTTGGGCCTATGACCCCAGCAAAATAGCTGCAGAGCTGAAGGACCTCATCCCAGGGGCGGGGCGGGGTGGGCGGGGACACACGGGACACACACCACTGACCGAGGAGTACTGTTTTCCTAGAGAACGGAGGCTACAGCAACATTGCCTGCAGCCCGTGCCTCGTGCCTCGCTGGGACACGGGGAAGGTTAATGAGATAACATCTAGGTGGAAAGTGCTGAGTGTGCTCAACATTACCATGTTGCAATTACCCGATCCTGGAGCAAGCTCTCCTTTGTCCAGATTATTCAAGAGCAAGCGGCTCTGGTGAGAAATTGCAGCAGGTAAGACGTAACTTAGGCAAGTCAAACACGCCCCATCCCAGGCGCGCTTTTCAGCTTCATTGAGAGGCGCAAACAAGGCAAGGGTTTCGGCCGCTGCAGTGCTGCAGTTCAAGTGTTCAACTTTCTGGGTTTAGAATCACTTCCTGCCATGTTTCCACAGACCTACCTAGAGGCCACTGACCGCACAGTGTGGTGGATGCGCTCATCAGCCCTGTGAGCTGCGGCAAGCCACGCCCCCTCCCCGAGCCTCAGTTTCCTTGCCTGGAAAATAGATATAATAATCCCCACCTATTTCATGCCGTTCTGAGGCTACAAAGTGCTTTGAAAATTATAAAGTAATGCCTATTAATGTGAACTAATTAATGTAAAGATGCCACTTTCTATTCTCTCATTTCTTATCTGACCACAACCAAGGTTAAGAAGTGAAGGTCTCGGGGCTGCCCGTGGCTGAATGGTTAGGTTTGTGTGCTCTGCTTGGGCTGCCCGGATTTCAATGGTTCGGATCCTGGGCACGGACATGGCACCGCTCATCAGGCCATGCTGAGGCCGCGTCCCACATAGCACAACCAGAAGGACCTACAACCAGAATATACAACTATGTACTGGGGGGCTTTGGGGGAGAAGAAGAAGAAAAAGATTGGCAAGAGATGTTAGCTCAGGTGCTGATCTTTAAAAAACAAAAAAAAGTCAAGGTCTCTGACTGTACTTGCATGTTACCAACCGTCACACGTCACAAAGTCCAGCTGAATTTCCACAAGGCTGAATTATGGATTAGGAGCACTGAGAAAAGATAGTACTTTTGGTTCTATTTTTAAGGACCAGCTTATCCACGGTTCAGTGCTCATACTGTGGATCCGCTAAGCCTTGCTATTATATACAAATAGTATTAGCTTTTATTTTTGTAGCACTCGGAATTTTTCAAACCACTTTCACATGTATTATCTCATGGTGCTGTTTAGGGCATCTGCCCGTAGGTCTCTGTCGCTCCCAGCTAATCTTTTGGGGTATCTGCTTTTCTGTTCCCTGTTTTCCAGCACTTCACCCCTGGAAGAGGCAGAAGCCTGGGGCTTTGAGGAGGAGCCAGGCCGTGACCCCGGGAGTCTGACTGGATCGGCCTCGGTGGCAGCAGTCACTAGGAAATGAAGACGTTTCTGAGCTGCCCAGCCTGTCTCAGGAACCGGACACAGGCAGCCCTGTTCACGGGGAGACAAGCATCCCTCCGCGACCCTTGGTCACCATGGCGGTGTCAGGAAAGGCTCCCACGTTCCCAGAGCCTGGGCTGCTGCTTCCTGACAAACCAGCCCCTCAATAATCTTATTGTATGTTTTCAAAATAATTCTCTGTAATGCCCCAAGAATGTCTGAACTTCTGTGTGAACTCGCTAGTTTGCATGTTTTTCAGCTTATTAGTGGGAACTCCGATAGACGAGGCCCATGACCTTGCCTTTCCACGGCTCTCTCGGGCGGGGTGCAGGCACAGTCGTTCCTGCTGGTGAACCCGCAGTGCCCTCTCCGCTCCTTCTGATTCTCCCTCGGACCACTCGAGCCTCTTTCTTCCCCAGCCCTCTTCAAAACCAACGCTAAGAAAGAAATAGCTTTGCTTCGATTACTGGTTACTCATTAGAGAATGTCACAAGATTCTGGTTCTGGATTTTCATGAAGGAAGATTCTAGAAAAAGACAGAGAGAGTGGAGATGGTGTTGCCTTTGAGGACCTGATTACCCTGACCCACGCCGCTGAGAAGGGAGCATTCGGCTGCTTATTTCAGGATGACTGCACATGACCCCAGTTCTAATACAGCTTGTCACTCATAAATCCCCGAGACATCACAGGCCCAGCCAGATGTGATGAGCCTGGCCTAATCCTTCTATGGAGATGCAAGGGAGAGTGGAAGTTAAGCCTTAATTAAAAACGAGATCTGATAGTGGAAAATTAAGGTTTTGAAAATGCTTTGAATGGGCCTATTTGAGAGTATATTTAAGTGTATGGCTACGTGGATTCAGGAGAGACTATCTTATTTTGCTAGATGCAGCTATTTATATAGAATCATAAGAAGATAAATACCAAATTTCGTAGCTATGGGATGAAGCACGTCTCCATACCTCCACCTAGACTGCGGCTACATGGAGCATGATATATTTTGATGCACATGTACGGCTCCTCTCTGCAGATTTGCATTTAGAGGTATCTGTCACGTATGAAATGACCGCAGAATAAGGGACCACACTGGTAAATAAAATTTAAAAGTAATTCCCAAACTTTGATCGTCATCCATTCACTTATATAGTTACTCATTTTTTTAAAGAAACCTTTACTCCTAACTAACTTTGCGTACATTTTACATATGCCATTACAATGAGAAGAGCTAGAGAGTCAATCTGGCCATCAAATGGCTAAAAATCATGGTCGAGCAGTGAGAAATTTACCTCTCAGTTTAAACACGTTGCAAGAAATGTCATTGCAAGTATATTATTAATAACCAAGTGACTATTCTGGAAAATGAGGCCTGGGAACTGAGAAAGAGACTAGCTGGAGTCATCAGGCAAAGATCAGGGCTGAGCAGAGCCTTCAAGGATGGAGAGGGAAGAATTTCAACCATGTTGCCACCTTTCCTTCCCCACAAAAGGCAGAAGGAACTGTGCTTTCTTTCATTACTCCTGACGATGCCCTAGTGGGAAGTCTAATGTGCAGTAAAACAGCCGGAAAACTGAGGTCAGAGGGAGAAATAGCAGATTCCAGGATGCACAGATTGAGTATCATCGCATCCCAAAAGTTAGAACCGACTCTAGTGTGGACAGATGAGCCGTTTAAACTATTGGCACCTGCTGCAGAGAAGGCCTTCAGTAATTATTAGTTGAATGAATGAATGACCAACAGGATCCCTAGAAGAGCTTCCCCGGTCCCAACTTTCACTCTCTCTTCCCAGGTGCCCTGGTGGCCTCCTGAAGCCAGAACGGCAGCCCTTGTCCCCAGGCTTTGTCAATGACTGGATTCTTGTTATGCGCTCCTTTCCTGCAGAAAGGGTTTATGCAGTGATTTGCAAAAAAAAAAGAAAAGTGTAATGTTTTCACTCCTTTGCTAGTACAAGCAGTGTGAAGATGAACATCCTTGTACGTCTTATTCCTGGCCCGTGAAGGAGGCTGTTTCTATGGTGGCCACACAGATACATCCTCAGTTTTTCTAGATATTGCCAAATTGCTTTCCAAAGTGGTTGTAGCCATTTCCATCCCACTAGCAATGTATAATAAATTTATACATTTATGTTTGGTTTACATCCTTGCCAGAACTTGGTGTCATGAATTTTACCAAGATGAGAGGGGAAAGTGACATCTCATGGTTTCACTTTGCATTTCCCTGATAACTATTGAAGTCGAGTCTTTTTTCTGAAACTCCTGTTAGATATATGTCAGAGCTTATCTGTTCTCTGTCTCTTGGCTCCCTTTTCATCTCTTTGTCTTTCTGTTCTACCTTATGAATAATTTCTTCCTGTTCACCTATTTTTTCTTTTACTGTGCCTAATCTTCTGTTTAATCAATCCACCAGAGTTTTAAGTTCACTTCTAGTATTTTTTTATTTTTAGAGATTCTATTGGTTTTGCAAATTTTATTAGTGTCTTTTTCCTTATATATTTTTAATCCTTTCTATTATTACTTTTTGTCAATTAAACATACACTCATCTTATGTATGACTGATAATTGTAATATCCAATGCCATTTGGGGTCTGATTCTTCTATTTTGTTTCTTGGATAATCCCCATCGTGTCTTGATGGCTTGTGTGTTTTGCCAGTTTTGACAATCAGGCCATATTCTCTGGTGTTTATTCATGGGTATGTTTTGAGACCTGATTTGAAGATGGGTTCCTCCAGAGAATATTGTTTTTATTTCTGCCATGTGCCCAGAAGCAACTAAAACCTGAAACCATTTTAAAATAAATTGTTCAGCTTGAGGTTTTTTTGATCCTCACAGATAGCATAAATTTTGGACCACAAACCCTGTGCGGGTTTGCTTGTGGTTATAAATTTTCAGGGGAGATTTTTCCCCCTCCACCCAGCGTGATAGTCAAGATAAGCAACTTGCTTTGCTGTCTCCATCTGGGGGGTGGTTATACCTAGTTGACCTGAATGTGGAAGCTGTTGCCCACTGGGGTCCTAGCTTTCCATGAGGGTTTCCTATTAGGCTTCGCCGTGGTTGGGCCCTGGCTTGGTCCCCTGTCCGCTTTACCCCCTGCCACTGTCAAGACCTAAGGTTAAAGCCAGCAGGGTCTCCAGATGCTCCACAGAGAAGGCTAAACTCAGAGGAGCCTTCCCTTTCAGGATTCCCACTTCCACTCTATTCGCCTCGGAATATTCATTACTCTCCTACCAGCTCAGTGATGCACTTAAAGATAATTTTTAATCTTGATATTTTATGTAGTAGTTTTAGTTGTTTTCAGTGGAGGGATGTTCAGAGTATCTAATTCGCCATGCTGAAACAAACATGAGTCCTATTATATTGTTTATTGAATTTTTCTCTGTGTGTAAAGTATCATGTATTTAAAAGAATAAGAATTCTAAGAAAACCTCCTGGAAGAAAATAGACCAAAAAAAGTGTCAAGTCAGGATGGTGAGATTATTGGTAAGTATTCCCTATCCCCATTTTTCTGTACTATGCCCACACGGAAAACTAAAGTTGGTAACCAAGTGACAGTTTTTAGAATCGCATCTTAAATAATAGTAATAATTAAATAATTTAAATACTTAAGTAATTATTAAAAGAATTTAAATTAATAATTTCCATAACCTGAATTGCCAAGTAATTCTTGACTTACTTTAATCAAGTAAATTTAGAAAGCAAGTATACCCTCCCCCTGAAAAAGACCCAGGATGTGGGTAATGCTGAGCATTGCTAACTGAAGCAAAACCACTACCCAACTTTAAAATACAGAAAATGGTCTTCTCTAGAACTTGTTCTGAAAGAGTTGGATACATATTTTCCCCTTAAAAATACGAGTGTGGGCCAGCCCCGGTGGCCTAGTGCTTAAGTTTGGCAAGCTGTCCTTCGGCAGCCTGGGTTTGGTTCCCAGGCACAGACCTACACCATTCCTCTATCACATACAAAATAGAGGAAGATTGGCAACAGATGTTAGCTCAGGGTGAATCTTCCTCAGCAAAAACAAAAAACAAAAAAAACAGTAGTTGATGTTTCTAATAAAAATATCTTAGGAAAATTAAACTTTAATACTTGCTCATTAAATGATATAATTCTGTTAAATCTCTTTTTGAATCTCTTAAATATATAATGGTTTTACGGGTTTTTTTTAAGTAAATAATATAAGTTCATGACACATTGGTTATAGCATCTCAGTACCCTGAATATTTGTGGACCGGCAAACTTGATGGCACCCAAATCTATTGACACTCCCAGAGAAAACCACGCAGTGAGGAAGTGTTGTAGGTACTTGTGCAACCACTTCTTTTTTTTTTTTTTTTTTTGAGGAAGATTAGCCCTGAGCTAACATCTGCTGCCAATCCTCCTCTTTTTGCTAAGGAAGACTGGCCCTGAGCTAACATCTGTGCCCATCTTCCTCTACTTTATACATGGGACGCCTGCCACAGCATGGTGTGCCAAGCGGTGCCATGTCCACACCCGGGATCTGAACCGGCGAATCCCGGGCTGTTGAAGCGGAACATGCGCACTTAACAGCTGCGCCACAGGGCTGGCCCCTGTCCAGCCACTTCTGATCTCCTCATTACCGCACACTCACCAACAGGAGGTTATCAAACTCTCAAACTGCTGCCTACATGGTAGATGGAAATGGGTCTTACTTTACTCTTTTAGACAGCAGCACACTACATCATCGTATGAAAGTAAAATAATCTGCTTTTATTTAAACAACTTCTCTATTGATGGTGTTTAGGTTCCTTCCAATTTCTTGTTATTATAAACAGTGCAGCAATCAACTCTTTTGGTACATACATCTTTACACAATTGTTCTCTTACGTCCTTAGGATAAATTCAACATTTTGCTTCATTGCCAGACTGCCTTACTTTGAGATAGGCATAAGTTCTTACTTTAGAAAAAAAGTTCTTTTAAAAAAGCTAAATTCCGGGGCTGGCCCAGTGGCATAGTGGTTAAGTTCTTGTGCTCTGCTTCGGCCAACCAGGGTTCACAGGTTCAGATCCTGGGTGTGGACCTACACACTCTCATCAAGCCACACTGTGGCAGCATCCCACACAAAATAGAGGAATATTGACACAGATGTTAACTCAGCACCAACCTTCCTCAAGCAAAAAGAGGAAGATTGGCAACAGATGTTAGCTCAGGGTCAATTTTTCTCACACACAAAAAAAATCACACACACGAAATCTAAATTCCTAGATTAAATTTCTAAAACTAAATATATTTTCATTTACATTTTAAAAATTGACACTTTATTACTTATAAATTAAAGTCTTATTGCCTGCCATTAGCTATAGATGTATCTTGCTTCTAGAAAAAAATGTAAATACGATTGTCCAAACTTACAAAACAAATAAGTTAGGGAGTGACTATTTGCATTACAAAATAATTATTTGCTTTACAAAATGGTACCAATTTAAATCAAAAGGACCTTGAGAATGTTTGAAATACGGCCAAATTTACAAAAATTCAGGCCAGCCCTGTGGCCTAGTAGTTAAGTTCGGTGCACTCTGCTTTGGCGGCCCAGATTTGGTTCCCTGGTGTGGACCTAAACCACTCATTGGCAGCCATGTTGTGGCACCAATCCACATGCAAAATAGAGGAAGGTTGGCATAGATGTTAGCTCAGGGTAAATCTTCCTCAGCAAAAAATATATATATATATATATATATATATATACACACACACATATATATAAAAATTCAGCTTACACATAACTTTTTCAGAATATATCAAGCACGCAAAATGAGGTATCTTTATTTGAAGATAACTTTATGAATCCGAGGAGGTTGATTGAATCTGCTGCTGGTTTTTTGAGAGGCAAACTGTGTACAGTGTAAGGAATCCATGAAGGATTTATAAAACTGTAATTATGTGATATTTTTTCTCTAAAACTCTTGGAATTTTTTTTATTAAAGCCTGTGCTTCAAAAGCAGAAAGAATATCCATTTCCTCTCCTTTGCTCTTCAGACTTCCCACTGCATACCAGCCAACAGAGTGGCATATGGCACATGACACGCATAGTCAACCTCCCACCAGCATATTTGCAGAGCCAACAGTACATATTGAAGTGAACCACACCTCATGTAAAAGACTTTGACTCATCCTTCTCTCTTTGGTGTAGGAGAATGGTGGTAGAGGGGTGGAGGAGGGAGCGCTGGCCCTTGGCGAGATAGCTGAAGGGAATGGAAATGTATCATGACCGAGGGGGTGGTGGCCTTCTGATTCATTGGCTCTCATTCCCTCGCCAGACAAATGAAATGACAATGCTGTAGGCCTTAGAAAAATTGGGGTAACTCTAGGGCAGTCGGCGGACGAGCAGTATTAATGACAGCCTGCCCGGGCCTTTGAGTGGCAGATAAAACACACAGATACACTCCCTGCGTTGAACCAGCCCCAGTCCTGTCTAACAGAGTTTCCTAGTCCTGTGTCCTGATCACTCATCTTTTTTAACCTGATTCAGAAATATGCAATACACTGTTTAAAGCACTTTTGTTTTTGTAAGAAGTGTCCACCGTAGGAGCTTGTGGGGGAGTCTGGCGCTTTCCCAGCACCTCGGGAGGCCCTGCCTGCACTCTGACCATAATTAGCGTGTGGCTTCAGAATGTAGGCCTGGGAGGAAGGCAGTGGGTGGCGGCCAGGCACTCCTAGCTCTTCCCTGGTTCCCTTCCTCCCTCTCACCCCTCTCCTCCCATGAGGCGGTCCTGCTGTGGGGGGCGCTGACCAGGTGCCCACTGGTCACCCTGAACGGCCAGATGAAGCTCTGTGCCCGGGGGCTGGTTTGACGCTTCCAGAGTTTATTGTCTGAACTAGAAAAGGAGTGACCCATTTATTTTATGAGGTCAGTGAGAAATTAAAGTAATTAGTGGGAAAAGGACGAGACTGGGTGTCAGAAGGCCTGAGTCGACTTCCAGCTGGGCTACTACTTAGCCATGTGACCTTGGGCAAGAAACTGAATCTCTCCAGATCCAAGTTTTCTCAGCTGAAAAATAAAGGTTGGACTAAGGGATCTAGGGAGTCAAACGGAGCCAAGTGATTGAGTTTGTGTGTAAGCGGTGGCTGTGCGTGTGCAGCTGTGTGCGTGTGCACATGCAGAGGATGAACAGATAAACACAGGGAGAAACGGACTAAACAACCACAGTGTAAATACTCAGAAGTGAAGGCAGGCAGATGGGATGCCAAGGAGGTGTGTCAAAGAGAAAGTTCCTTTCCATTGGCACTGTATAACAAATTGCCCTAAAACTTACGGTGTAAACCGAAAACCAATTTGTTCAGAAAAATTTTTTTAAATAATTTTGTGGGTTATGAATTCAGGAAGGGCTTGGCTGCTTTGCTGTCATATGGGGTTCCTCATGAGGATGCTGTCAGATAACAGTGAGGACTGGAATCTTCTGAAGGCTCAGCTGGGCTGCAGAGCCAAGATGGCCTGGCCACGTGGCTGGCAGCGGCTGCTGGCTGTGGCTGGAAGCTCACATGGGCTGTGAGCAGAAGGCCTTTCCAGCGTGACTTTCTGGGGGTGGGCAGACCTCTTCTCTGGTGGCCGGCCTCTCCCAGAGCAAGCATCCGGAGAGAAAAAAGCGGAAGTGACACGGCCTTTTCAGATCTAGCCTGAGAAGTCACCCAGCGACAATTCTACGATATTTTATTGGTCAAAGCCATCACCTGCCTGTCCTGACCCAGAAGAGGGGATGGGGACTCCTGCTCTTGAGGGGAGGATGTTAAAGAACGTTGAGGTCAAGTTTTAAAAGTGTCACAGTCACCAGAGAAGACCACACTGATTTTTCTCAGTATCTTTGAAATAAATGTCTTGATAATCTATATGGTTTAGTCAGCTTTCTGCCATAAGAGATTTCCTGAATAATCTGGTTTGCTGAGTGGCCTCGGAAGTGAATGTATTTAAAGACTCACTGTACTTTTCAGGTAAATTATCTAACTCCAAATCTGAGAGAACCTTAACCTCCACAGCTGTTTGATGTGAATAAAGTTAGCGACATAACTTCTCAGCGCAGGGAAAGGCAAAGAGCTGTGAGAAATCAAATAACCAGACTATTATTTCCAGATTGATTTGGATCCTTCAAAAATAGGCCTCTGCTCCTGGGATCTGACAGCTCACTGTGAACATGGGACAATAACACCACACAACACACGGGAGAGAGACATCGGCGCACCAGGAGTGCCTCGGAGCGAGCCCTGACAGGGAAAACACTCCAGAATTCACCGCAGGTAAAATGCGCGCTCCCGGGCCTGCGCTGTGCCACGCTGGTGGCTGAGAGCCAGCACACCTCCTGGCCCTTCCTTGGCTCCGATTTCAATGCTGATTCCTTCCCATCTTGTGCAGCCGCCATCAGACTGACTTTAGTTCCAGGGGATTAGACAGTTTCTGCAGGTTGTTCTCACTCCCCTTCAGTGGAGCGTATCTTCAAACACCTTCCTGGATAATTACCATGGCCCAGTGATTGGCAATCACCACAGAATGATTTTAAAGACACACACACACACACACACACTTCTCCAGTGTGTCCCTTTGTTTGTTTTGTTTTGTTTCTGCATTTTCAAAGCCCAGCGGTTTGTGAGAGACAGTAGAAGGACAAAATAAGAAGACATATGGTAGTGCTTAAATTATTCCCCAAAAGGGAAAGTGTCCAATATGAAATTATTCAGTCTTTCTACTATTCTGGGGTGGGGAGGGAGGCATCTGAACCAAGAAAATCACAGTGTACCCACAATACCCAGAGGAGAGCTGAATTATATTATCAACTTCCAAATACAGTCAGCAATATTTCACCAGAAAAGCTGCTTTGCAAAAATTAAACCTCTAATGTTTACACTGGGAAATACCTCCCGTCCTTCTCCGCCACCTCCCCAAGGCCCCTGCACACATGCGTGGACACACACACACACAATTGCCTTTTCTTCCCAGCATCCTCTTTGTTTTGTTCACCCCTGTCATCCTGACATGTACACAGGTGATTCTGCAGTGAGCTGCCCAAAATGTCTCCAAAAGGAAAGATTCACAAAGCAGAATTTTGTCTCTTGTTTTTCAAAATGTTCTAAGGACACTTCGACTCCTCTGAGATAAGCCATGGAAAACGGCAGCCAGAGGAAATCAATGAGACAGTTTCTGGAGATCTTTTCTCATCCAAATAGATAAGCAGAAGAGGGAGGTGTGGGTTGGATTTCAGCTTGTTTTTACTCAGTTTATGCAACTTCAATGCATTCAATCCAGGCTTAGGCATGTTACATAATTTTATGAAAAGAGATACACTTTGAGAAATATTTTTTCATTTTAAAAATAAGTGATTCGTTCACATGGTCCAATATGAAAACAGTCTAAAAATGTATATGTTGAGAGGTCTGTCCCCATCTACCCCAGTTTTTCCCCACCTCCCACCCCTTCCCTTACAGGTAAACACATTGTTGGTTTCTTCTGCATCTTCCCAGTGTTTACACTGATACAAGCAAACGCAAACGTATCCATTTATTCCTCCCTTGCCCATTGTCTTTGAGAAGGAAAGGGCCTTGTTTGTCCTACTGCTGGGTGTACACGAGTAGAGACAGCATAAGGGGATATCAGAAATTTGTAAGAATGGGGATGCTTTTTCAGTTTTTTTTTAAAAGATTGACACCTGAGCTAACAACTTGCCAATCTTTTTTTTTTTTTTTTTTTTTTTGCTTTTTCTCTCCAAATTCCCCCAGTAGATAGTTGTGTATTTTTAGTTGTGGGTCCTTCTAGTTGTGGCATGTGGGATGCTGCCTCAACATGGCCTGATGAGCAGTGCCATGTCTGCTCCCAGGTTTCCCAACCGGCGAAACCCTGGGCCACCGAAACAGAGCATGCGAACTTAACCACTCGGCCACGGGACCGGCCCCACTTTTTCAGTTTTTCAGATTGCCAGAATCACTTTCTTTGACCTTGGTTCTCTGGTTAAATCTATTCTTTGGGCCTCTTAATTCTTTAAACTTCCAAAGTCCTTATTGTCTGCACAAGCAGAGTGTTACATAATTCATATAGCTCATCTCCTCTGCCTAACAACATGAACACACCACATCCTCAAGAAAAGAACAAAAAGTACGACAGCCAGTGCAGAGCAGGGTCTCCCTGAGAGGAGCTGCCCTCGTCCAGAGGTCTGAACACCGACATCCAGTGGGGATGCTGGCCACGGCCTGCGGGAAGAACACTGACTCTGACCCGGAAGCTCTTCCTTATCTTACACGTACCTATGCATAGAGAAACGAGAACCTTAGACACATCTTACTCTTCTGAGTCTTGGAAGTCTAAAATAGAAGAACTTTTTAGATTTTAGAACAACCTCAGAAATGTGCATGTAACCAGATAATTGATGCTGAGCACTGTGTGGGACTATGCCAGACCCCAAAAACAATTAAATAATTTTAAACTCATATTTTGGAAATGAACAGACAACAATGACAACAACCTGTCTTTCAAACAAGTTGAAACACGATCATGATGTAATTTGTTGTCATTTTTTGGTGTGTAGTATTATATTATACGCTAGATGAATGAAAGACAAACTAAATTGTGAATGACATGTAGAATAAATCATTACAAAAGTGCATATTATAACAATTGCTTTACATGGCCAACGTTTTCCTAAAGAGTTATATGATAGGTAAGTTTGTGAAAATCAAATAAAATTTGATTAAATATTTAAAGAAATCCTTAAGATGACTCATTTATTTTGACTTTTCATTTAAAATGAAATACATGAACATTTCAAGATATTTTAACAGTATGACAGTATACAATAAAACTAATCTCCCCCACCCCATCCCAGTTTGCCAGGCCTGATCCTTAGACACAACCAACAAACCACTTTCTTATGTTTCCTACAGAAATATTCTGCATATTGTAATATGTACATATCTCGATTTTTGTTTTTCCTGAGGAAGATTCACCCTGAGCTAACATCTGCTGTCAATCTTCTTCTATTTTGTATGTGAGCTGTTGCCACAGCATGGCCACTGACAGACGAGCAACGTAGGTCCACACCCAGGAACCCAACCTGGGCTGCTGAAGTAGAGTGCGCCTACTTAAACCACTAGGCCACTGGAGGTGGCCCTACATATCTCTATTTTTAAAGCACAAACAAGAGCATGTTGTAAACCTGTTCTTGATGTGGCCTTCATCTGTATCAGCATGTGTACACCTATGCTGCCAAAAATCCCATTGGAAGGCAAAACCTCAGGCTGTTCAGCCAGGTCCACACTGTGTGATGACTCATCTATGGAGTGAATGAGGATCCCTTGTAGAGTAAAATAAAATCACCTCCTAATCATCTCTTATTGTAAACATATTCGTCATACACAGAGTGGGTCCCGCTCTCCCCTTCTGGTGTGTGGAAACTCATTTGTTCCCCTCTCAGCGATCACCATCCTGGGCTGCCTGATGTCCCCGGGGTCTGAAAACCATTCTTTCATACATTTTGTTTTAGTTTTTTAGTTCTTTCAGGCAGGAGGATAAATCCAATCCCTGTTACTCCATCTTGGCCAGAAGCAGAAGTGTCATATTTTAAACCCTGAAGTGTTTCCTAAACTTGGACGTACGTACACAATCATCTGAACAACTCATGAACGTAAAGATTCCCCAGGCTCCCGCCCAGAAACACCAATTCGGAGGGCTGCCTGGGGATCTGTGTCTCTAACCAGCACCTCGAGCAGTGTGGATGCAGCCTGCCATGGACCAGACTGGTTGTTTGGGAACCACTGGCTCTAAGGATGATTATATTTATTTGTCAGCCAACCTCAAGTGATACCACCATATGGATACTTTGTATTTTGGATGAATAAAATAAAAATAAATGGTGGCATCCATTTCTTGCCAGACTTTGAATTGTTGAGTTTTTGGAAACACATTGCCCCTCTGAAGAGTCTGCAGTGTCTAAGGAGGCCAGGGCTCTGTTCTAAAGGGCCAGCTCTGCTCAGCATGTGACACAGCGGACCCAGCGAGCTTGCAGGCAGGTTGGGAATCGAGTTGGAAGGGGCACATTTGCTTGTCTGCACAGAGAGGGCACACATCCCAGCAGCTTCAGCTTAGTCAAACTCATTTTGGAAAATATTTTTGGCTTGTGTGGTTTTATGCTTTTAGAGTTCCATTTTTAAGCGCTGGGCCTGTCCAAGCCCACTGCAGCTGAGCTGAAGCACCCAAGGAAGATGCTGAGTTTCACACCGGTCTCTGCTGAGTCTGTAAAAATTTCTCAGATTTGTCCAAACTGCTTTGTTGAGAAACCAAAACAAAAATCACTAGTCCCAGTGGGGTTTGTAGGGTCCTGAGGTTTTACATCCAAAGCCATGGCAAAAGCAGGGGATGGTCACGTGACTTACAAGCCCAAAGGTTTCATTATGAAACCTGAAAGAAACCCACAAGCTTCAGTCTTAAAATACACTCCCAAGAGACAAGCCACCCCCCCACCGCCCCAAAAAAAGAGAGAAAGAAAATCTTCTTAGTTTTGGCCTGGAAACATAGACTAAGGAAACACGTCCAAACCAAATGTTGTCAGGACTCGCTACATTTGAAATCCAAAGCTGAATTTTATTCCGTTGGGGTGACATTGTTTATTAACACTGTCTGTGGCAATTGGATTGTCTAGAGAAGTTGAGGAGAGCTGGAAGCCCTCGCTAGTTTGCGCTATGAACAGAACTGGCCTGCAGTCCAATAAACAATGTGAGTTCAACGTCATAAATTATGAGGCTTTATTTTACCCTATCTTCCTTCCCCTAGGATATGTAGATGACAAATTATGAAATGAATTATATTTTCATTCTATTCTATTCTTTTATATAAAATTTTACTCATTAAATGTCAGATCTCTTTACAACAAGGATTCAAATTCTAGGATACACAAGAATAACCTGGAGAATTTGCTACATCTGCAAATTCTTGTTATCTATCATGACATAAGAAACTATCCCAAAACTTAGAAACTTAAAGCAACAGTCATTTTCTTTCATTTTATGATTTTATGGGTCAGGGATTCTGGGAGGGCTCAGCTTGCGACTCTTCTGCTCCATGGGAGGGACTGGGGTCGCCAATTGGTTTTCAGCTGATAGCTGGTCTCACCTGGAGGGTCCGAGACATGTCTGGAAAATTGGAGGGGATGACCGTAAAGCTGGTTCTGCTGGGCGCCTCTCCCTCTCCATGCAGTCTTATGGTCTCTCCACGTGGTCCAGGGTTCCCAGAGACCAAGGCCAGGCCTGGAACTGGCATAGTATCACTTCATCATTCAAAGAAGCCATGGGCCAACGTCGCGAAGAGGAGAAGCAGACTCCTCCTCTTGATGGGACAAATGCCAAAGAATGTGTGGCCATCTTTCATCCACTACAACACAGAGTTCTACTCCCAGAAATTCTGATGCAGTAGGTGTGTGGTGGAGTCTAAGAACACGTATTCTAGAAAATACCCAGTGAGATTCTGGTGCAAAGGATCTTCACAGCACACTTTGAAAAACCCCACTTTTTAAGATGTGATGCAAAGTATGTTTGTTATCAATCTATCCATCAATCAATTAACAAACATTGACTAAGTGTGTGATGTGTGCCCAGAATCACATTAGGTGCTGTGGAGAGCAGAAAAGTAATGTAAAGAAAGGATCTCAGCCCTGCAGGGGCTCACACTTCACTGAAGCCAGGGTGCAGGGGAGTGGAGCCTAAAGGCTGGGATCCCCCAGAGGGAGAGGGCCAGGTGGGGGGAAGGGCAGTACAAAGTGGGCTCGCGTAGCCAAGGTGACTGAGGCAAGCACCCAGAGCTGAGCTACAGGACTCTGACCAAAATGTGTGTTGAAATGAATAGGTAGCCAGAATGAATTGTGGAGGGAAAGGGAAATGGACTCTGCAAAGTTTCCAGCTAAAAGTAGGGCTGGGGGCAGAGCAAGGGAGTAGGAGGCCTGATGGTTTGCAAGCACACTTTTCAAAGTGTGAACTTTTCTCCTAGGCTTTTGACAGGATCATTTCCCCTCATCTTTTATTCCTCTCCAATCCTGGCTTTCTTTCTGGTCCTATTTGCCTGTGTTGCTCCTATCCCGGCAGGCCATGCAGCTCAGTTCCAGGATGGGACAGCCAGTTCTTCCAGTAACAATGTGGACTTTCAGGGCAGGCTTCTGACTCACCCTGCATATGGCTTCAGCGACCAACTAGTCTCTGGCCCCATCCCCAAAGCAGGCTCTGTGCGTGTATGTGTGTGTGTATGGGGGTGACTCCTGGAGGAGACGTAAGCTTGGGAGGATCTGGGGAGCTGGGTCAAGTTGTGAAGGACGTTATTGAGAGTCTGAGCACATTGCTGAAAACAATGCCAAGAAAGATCATCTGTAATCTAGGGAGATGCATGGGATGAGAGGCAACAGTGGAATGAACTTTGTGGTCACAGACCAGAAGAACGGGGTGGGAGGGGTGCTAGAAGAGAAGGGTCCAAGAGGCCATCTGTAAACAGGAATACGTCCAGGACACCCCAGTAGGTCAAGTCTGGCTGCTCAAATATGTCTTATTGGGCTGCACAGAAGCACTCCACCCTGTGGAAAACAATCCCCTCTTGTCCAGATTGGAGGCTGCCATCAGGGCTAAGCCTTTATGTTTTGAAGCCCAGTGTCAGGGCTGAAGCCCAGGACCAGCAGCATCCAGGGACAGCGTCAGCAACCAGGCGGGAGCCTGGGGACAAATGGAAGTTCAGAGCTAAGCCATGAGCCAGGAATCAGCCAGGTGAGAAGCCCGAGGACAGGCAGAGAGCAGGCTGGGCAAGAGCTGGGCCAGGAAGTAATCACAAATCAGCCCCAGGCTTCTGGGTCCGTCCTTGGGATAGGATGGGGAGGGAACGCCGGGCCTCTGTGCCAATTAGACAAAGGTGCCGCTCTGGGCAGATGCAGCCCCTGGCTTGGCAAGCAGTGGATGCCTCTATGAGAAGAAAGAGGCCCCTCCTCCAGGCAGACGCAGGCTACAACCCTCATCTCAGAGTGAGTGGGCAGCGTGCAGTCTGCGTTCAGCCCCCTGGCCCCTCGGCAGGGCCTCTGCGCAGAGCACAAAGTGCATAACCGCAGGAGGCGACCTTGGTGTGGAGGCAAGAACCAGGGCCAGTTTTTGTCCTGAATGCTTGAATACACTGCCCAGATCTTGGCGTTTTTGACCATAAGTCAGGAAAATCTTGGGTTTCTCTGTCCCTCCTCAGACACAAGGGTGGTAAATGAATCACCAGGGGGATACGAAACATTAATATTGGGTTAGTGGGGAAAACAAGGGGCAAGTGGGTGGGCGCAGGGGCCTGGTGCCCAAGCACAGTGGTGCTAGCCTGGCTCGTCCAGTAAGTGACTGGCTTGTGCAGGGGACGAGCTGAGAAAAGCTACTGAAAGGCACTGCTGCCAAAAATATTGTTCCAGTTGGATAGTAAGCCACGTTCCACACCCGGCAACTGGGGGACGAAAGCTTCTGCTGTGCTCCTTTTAAGATCAGGATGACACCTCCTCACTGCGGGGTTACTGCAGAAGATTTCCGGACACTTGATCAAAAAGCCACAGCGTCCTCGAAGCCTTGCTGTCCCAGGGGAGGCCGGTGCCCCTGACCAGTAAGCTTCTGTTTTGCAAGTCAAAAAGAGTCCTTCAAATGCCTCTACTTCCTAATTTGTCATCTACCCGTTTCCTCATCTGTAGATACCGGCTTTCCCAGTAAGTGCGTCAATTCTGGCCAGAGGCTCTTGACCCGATTTCTGTTTCAGTTAGGTCTGACCAGTTAGGTCTTCCTTAGGCTAATCTTTCGTTCAATATTTCTCGAATGCTTGAGATGTGCCAGACACCATGCTGGGCGAGTGCAGACATGATGACGAGTGGTCTGGCCCCTCAAGGAGTCTGCAGCTTGGTAGGAAGAGGTGTCAACCAGCACTAGCGGGCCGTGGCTGCCTGCCCAGTGCCCGTTCCCTCCTTCCTCTTCCTATCAGAATCCTAATGCTGTTCCTGAATCTTCCCTTTGCCTTTCCTACATGCTCACACACACACAGACACATACACACACAGCCTGCTTGGGGGTGGGGTCCAGGGATTGTGAACCCAGGAGCAGAATGAGTCAGAAGCCAAGATTAAGGGGAAGGGAGAGGGGCCTGTACAGAAAGTCCACGTTGTTTCTGGAAGGACTGGCTGGCCCGTCCTGGAGCCGAGCTGCATGGCCTACCAGGAAAGGATCAACACAGGCCAGTAAGATCGTTGTGGTTCATTCACTTTATTCTAAAACATTATATCGTATGAATACACTACAATTTATTTATTCATACAGTCAATCGACATGTGAGCTTTTTCTAGCCTCTTAAAATTGTGTTTCTTTGATGGGAGTTGTTTGATTTTTGTTATCATAAACAATGTTGTTATAAACATTCTGATCCAGGCCTCCTGGTACCCATGTGAATGCTCACATTTAGAAGCTAATACAGATTGTTTTCCTGTGATGGTACCAGCGAACCTTTCCACCAGCAGCGTGTAAGGGTTGGATTTGCTCCATATCCTCACTCACATTTTGTTTTATGACACTTTTTAATTAAAAAAAAAATCCAATGATTTCTAATGCAAATTTGAACTTGAAATTTTCTGATTACTAATGAGATTAAGCATATTGTCCTGAATATTGGTCATTTGTGTTTCTGCTGTGAAAGCTTGTTCAAGCCTTTTGCCCATTTTCATTTTGGGATGTCTGTATTTTTTAAATTGATTTTTAGGGATTCTTTATATATTCTGACTAATAACCATTTGTCAGTTATATTTATTTCAAATATCTTCTTCCAGTTTGTAATGCATATTTTCAGTTTCTTTATAGTGTCTCAATAAACAAATGTTCTTTATTTTTATGTAGACAGATTTATCAATATTTTCTTCATGGTTTATACTTTCTTGGTCTTTTTTATTAAAAAAAGTGATAAAGATATGATCTTCTATTTTCTGCTAAAAATGTTTACTTAAAGTTTGCCATACCAATTTAAGTGTAGTTCACCTGTATGGTATGAGACAGGGATCCAATTTCAGTTTTTTCTCGTATGGATGCCAATTGTCCCAGGACAATTTATTGAATTGTCCTTCCTTTCTCCAACAATTGTAGTGCTACCTCTGTCATATATTACGTTTCCATATGCATAAGTCTGCTTCTGGCTTTTCTATTTTGGTCTATTGCCATTTGTTTGGTCCTGAACCAATACCACCTTACCTGAATTACCATAACTTTATGAAAAAGTGTTGATACCTGGAAGGGCAAATTCCCCACTCGTCTTCAAGAGTGTTTAGCTATTCTTAGGTTGTGCTTATCAATATACATTTAGAATCGATTTGTCAAGTTCTTCGAAAAACTCTGTTGGCATTTTTATTGGAATTACACTGAATTTATAGATCAATTTGAGGAGAATTGACATCTTCATAATATTGAGTTTTCCTATCCATTAAAACAGTGTATCTCCATTTATTTGGGTCTTTTTTTTATGCTTTCATTAGCTCAAAATTCACTGCTCTGTGCCAGACACTACTCCAAGAGCAAAAATCTCCACCCTCGTGGAACATACATTCTGGTAGGGAGAAGACGACAAGCAAAAGAAATAAGTGAAATAATAAATAAGTAAAATAAACAAATAAGTAATAAGTAAGCGAAAGGTCAGAAGGAAGTGAGGAACCCAGCCACATGCTGTCCAGCGGAAGAGCATCTCAGGCAGAGGGACGGTGGGTTTAGGCAGCTTTATCTGGCCTGTTCCAAGCACGCCGAGGAGTCCAGGATGGCTGGAGTGGAGGCAACAGAGGCAGGAGTTGTAGGACACGAGGTCAGAAAGGTGACAGGGACCCATTCACATAGGTCAGAGTGAGGCTGGGCTGATGAGCAGAGAAGGGACGTGATCTGACTGCGTGTAATAGGATGGCCCTGGCTGCTGGGTTGAGAACTAGAAGCAGGAAGGAAGGCAGCAGGGAGACCATCCATGAGGCTCCTGCAAGAATCCAGATAAGATGTGATGGTGGCACAGACCAGAGTAGTGGCAATGGGTGCTGAGAAGTGGCTAGTGGAAAGTAGCACCAAGAGGATCTGCTGATGGACCAGATGTGGGTTAGGAGAGGTTGCAAGGACCCATTAGACCGAGAGATATTCCTGAGCAACAGGAAGGATGTCGCTGCCATTTACCAAGACGGGGCAGGATGGGGGAAGAGTAGGTTGGAGGGAGAATGTCAGGAGCTCCACACTGGACATGGTAAGTCTGAGATTCCTGTCAGACAGCCCAGAGGAGGTGCTCTGCGGCCTGCTAGATGTAGAAGACGAGTTCAGCAGGGAGAGTCCGAATGAAGTCATAAATCTGGAAGTCATCTGCACCGTATCAGTCAGGCCCCCAACAGAAAATAATGACATACTCAAATTAGGAATATTTAAGGAGGGTTTATTTACAAAGGGACTATTTTTAGAGGTGGGCATGTAGGGAAGCTTAAGGAATAGCTGAGCGCCCTGAGTGTTCCAAATACCAAGAGAGCAGGAGAGGTCAGAGTTCTAGGAGCTTGGAAGCAGGGAGCTGAGTGGAGAAGGGGTCCCTGAGAGGAGTCACCTTTGGTTAAGAGTCTTTACACAGGATCTGACAGAATAAATACCCCAAAGTCACCCTTCTCCCTCCCCTTGACATCCTGCCACATCTCACTATTGGACACAACTAACCCGAAGCCGGAAGGCATAGAGGCCTGTTGATGAAGTACATAGAAGCCAAGCTCCTGAGGCAGAGACCAGGATGGAGAAAGATGGAGAAAACATCTGGATGGAAAGGAAAGACACTGCAGCAAGCAGGTAAGATGGTATTTAAAGCTATGAGATTGAATGAGACAACTAGGGAATGCTGTAGACAGAAAAGAGAAGAGGCCCAAGGACTGAGCTCTGGAACATTCTAATTCTCAGAAGCTAGACAGATTAGGAGGAATTAGCAAAGGGGACTGTGAAGGGTGCCAGAAAAGCACCTCAGGAGAGTATGGGGTCTTAGAAGTCAAGTAAAGGAGGTTCCTCAAGGGAAGAGTGTCACAGGCTGCTGCTGGTCCAGTAAGATAAGGCCTGAGAACTGCCCACTGGACATGGCAAAGCAGAGGCCACTGGTGGCTTTGACAAGAGCAATGGGAATGGCAGGGGGACCTCACTGAAGTGAGTCTAAGAGAGAATGGCAAGAGAGAAGTCAAAGAGTTCAGAACAGATAACTCTTTGAAAGAATTTTGCTATGAATTATAAAATTGTATATAAAGGGGGTTGAGGGGAATTAGTGGTTGCTGGAAGGGAAAGTGGATCAAGATAGGTTTTTAAGATAAGAGGAAATAATAGCATGTCTGTATATTAGCAGGAATGATCCAGTACAAAGGGGAAACAATGGATGATGCAGGAGAGAGGTGACTTGTTGGAGCAACGCCCTGAACAGACAAGAAAGGATGGGCCCTGGTGCATAAAGAGAGGCTTGGGTTTAACTAAAACCTTGGGCAGCTCCTCCTTAGGAAGAGGAGGGATGGTGCTGTGTGTGGGTGCAGATGCCAGGGGGGTGAGGAGGCGGTGGATGGTCCCAGAGGCCCTCTTTTGATTGCTTCGGTTTTCTCAGTGCAGTAGAAAGCAGGGTCATATCAGCTGATAGAATCTGGGGGAAGCTGGTACTTTGCAGAGAGGAAAAAATATCAAGTAGTCAACTAACTTCGTAATGATCAAATATTTTGCTTGCATACCTCCTAAAATAATTTCGAAAAATGATATCTCCTCATACATTTTAAAGTGACATCTAAAATTTCTCATCATAAATTTAAATCCTTGCAAAGGATATACATTCACTTATGTAACTAGTTGGGAAGAGGAGTTTTGTTAAAGCGAAGTTGCGGAATTTTTGAAACTTCTGTTATCAAAATCACAAAGATTATGATTGAAATTATTTTTATAAATATTTTATATTATCAAAAATTATTTTTAATGACCTATCAACTGACAACTCAATTAGTCCTTGTTCAGTTTAATTAAAAGTGAAGAACCGGAAAATAATTCAGCTGTAATGATATATATTACCCAATAACGAGTCATTCATTTTCTCAACATATATAACATTTCAAATTATTTCTTTATCTGGTTTCTTTTGCACTGGGGCCATGCACCAACATAAGATTCATAATAGATGAGGTGCATGATTAAAAAAAAGGTTTTTTTCATGAAGAAGAGAAGGGTAAATGTGAAAGGAGGCCCCTGAATCCCAGACATTCTCAGGAATATTAATTTTGGGAAACAGCATATCTGCAAAGTGACTCCCTTGATCATGTGTCTCTTAAGATGTCTTCATGTGCCCATTTTTTAAAGTTGTGGTCAAATATACATAACATAAAATTTTATCTTTACAGGGCTGGCCCTGTGGCCTGCTGGTTGAGTTCGGTACACTCTGCTTCAGGGGCCAGGATTCATTTCCTGGACACAGACCTTACTGGTGGCTATGCTGTGGTGGCTACCCACACACAAAACAGAGGAAGACTGGCACAGATGTTAGCTCAGGGCGAATCTTCCTCAGCAAAAAAAAAAAAAAAAAAAAAGTCATTATAACCATTTTTAAGTGTACAATCAGTGAAATTGAGCATATTTACATTGTTGTGCAACCATCTCCACTATCCATTTCCAGAACTTTTTCATTGTCCCAAACTGAAACTCTGTGCCTATCAAACAGCAACTTCCCATTCTCCCTCCCCTCAGCTCCTGGCAACCACGATTTTACTTTCTGTCTATGAATGTCACTACTCTAGGTACCTCATTTAAGTGGAATTATACAATATTTGTCCTTTTGTGACTGGCTTATTTCACTTGGCATAATGTCTTCAAGGTTCATGTATGTTGTAGAACGTGTCAGAATTTCACTCCTTTCGAAAACAAAATAACATTCCGTTGTGCATACATACCGCATTCTGTTCATCCATTCATCCGTCAATGGACGCTTAGGTTGTTTCTACTTTCTGGCAATTGTGAATAATGCTGCTCCAAACATTGGTGTACAAATAACTGTTCAGTCTCTGCTTTTACTTCTTTTGAGTTTATATCCAGGAGTGGGGTTCCTGGATTATATGGGAATTCCATGCTCATAGATCCATTTGGGGAACATTAGTCTAGAAGAAGGGGAGCAAGAACGGACCAAAGAAATTTAGCAGAATTTCAAGACAGCAGTGAGGCCCAGCTGAAATTAGCAATCCTGAATTTAAAGGGAAACCAGGCAGCACGATTTCGTTATTCTATTCCAGCCACATTCAGTTGTGCAGATGTGAGTACAGGGTAGAGGGAGCATTGGGTGTAACTGTGATGGTTTGGTTAGGCAAACCAGCATGTCAAAGCAATGAAAATGCAATGGAGTTGAGGACATGCACGTAATTCTTAGTGATTATAGCTACTGACCACAGAATTTTAACTGGGTTAGGACCTCAAACAAGTTTCACAGTGTTTTCCATACCAGCCTGGGAAGTCCTCTGTTAATTTCTAAAGACTTTATAAAGAAAATCTTTTAAAATACATTGTCCAACTGTTTGTTGTTAGGGTATACAAATAAAATTGGTTTTAATATATTGAGCATATTATCAAGCCAGCCTGAAAAAGTCTCTTATTAACCCCAATATCTTGTACATGGGTTGCTTTGGATTCTCTTGAAGGTGGCCATATTCCCCACAAACATTATCAGTCATATTTCCTGGTTTTCAATCCTTAGGCTTTTCTTTCTTTTTCACGTCTTGCTGCGTTGGTTAGTAACTCCAGTATAATGTGTTGACTATAGAAGTGGTGATAGATGACTACTATTCTCTTATGACTGATTTTAAGTGGAATGCTTTTAACCTTTTATTATTATTAAAGATATTTACTCCAGGTTTTTGGTATGTACTCTTTATTAAGTAAAGGAAGTTCCTAAAAGTTGGCTAAGAGTTTTTATCATGATTAGATACTGAAGTTTTTCAAATACCTTTTCTGTATCTGCTGAGATGATCACATGGTTTTTCTCTAATAATCAGTTAATGGGTGGGTTATATTTATGTATTTTTTATATTTAATGACTCATCCAGTCCTTGGATAATGCCAACTTGGTCACAATGTAATTTTTTTATGTGACTATTGTCTTTGAATATTCACCATCTAAGGAGATAGAGTTCATTACACCCATTCTACAGACAAGAAATGGAGATTTAGAGAAATATATAATATGCATAAGGTTTATACCCAGCAAGTAGCAGAACAAGGATTCAAACTCAGGTTTGTCTGATTCTAAACTGCTGCTCTTTCCCCCAGCCATTCTCCTTGCGGGCAGCCCAGGTCTTCCTTCTATGTCTCAAATGCCCAGGCCAGTGCTATGTTCATAGTACCCCCTCAAGAATTTATTGAATGAATGTTGAATGGATGCATCAGGACCCTATAGATTCTTTAAAGTTTCCTTAGCTGGAAAAAATAACACCTTCCCCATCAAATAGTTCATCTTACGTACTGATCCACAAAATGATGTTAAATGTAAACAGAAGGAAAGAACTATAAAAGTGGACCCAATAGATAATCTTAGTAGTTCTTTATTATTAAAATTATTTAAATTCTTCAACACATTGGAATGGATTTTAAAAGGCCAACAGGAGACGAAATAATAAAAGCAAAAGAAAGTCTCTTAAAATGTACAGTCTCCCTTGGTCAATGATTTTACTAGTGAGTTCATAAGACCAAAGAGAAATCAAAACCATCAATGCACAAGTCTTTGTTAGAGCTTCTTCATTTCTTCAGTACAGAAAAGTGGTACTCCCTGAGCAGAAATCTTACAGAGAGATTGGGACTAAGCCTCAGCAATCAGAAACAGAAAGGTATGCAAGGGCGTATCTGCTCATGATGGCCAGAGAAAAACCAGGTCACAGACAGACGCTCTGGGAGGGGAACCTCCCTCCATCCTGTGAGACCTGGGGATGGGTGTCTGGGGCCTAAACAAGAGCAGGGGGCTCTCTACATAAAACTTTTGCCAAAATAGGATGAAGGAAGGAGTCAACCATTGTAGCCAAAATAATATTTCACTGCTTGTCAAAAGACAGGCAGGAGAAACTACACTGTCACCTCTTCTGGGAAAAGCAAAAATAAAGTTGTATTTCAACCTTAATTTTCCACTCTGTAGGCAAAAATAAAAGGGAAATAACTTCTGGGCAATACTGCTCATGTTACAGAATAACGGGCCGTCTTAGGCAGCTGAGCAAGAAGCAGAGCACCCAGAGTTCCTCCCTCTAGAAAAGAATCATGCATCAAGTTTCTGTAAAGTAAGCCTTAAAAAGAGATGCTACATCAAAAAGGAGATGCAGTGAGACACACCATCAAGGGGCACCTAAGGATGCCACTCTGTCTGCACTGAAGAGACAGTGTGACACCTGGGGATAAACTGGACATGTAGCATTTGGGCGGCTGATCTGATTCACACGTGGCTCCCTCACTGCCTTTGGCCCTCTCTGCTTGAATTCATTTCACGTCAGTTTTCTTCCATCCCTTCTTCCTTCTCTCTTCCCTCCCTCCCTCTCTCCTTTTTATATTTTAGATGTTGATTCATTGAACAATCCAACAAACTTCTCTGTGAAGCTATTTACATGGTCCCAAACACTATCAGCTTTCAAGACTGGCTTCCAATTGCACAGATGTGGCCCCTCTGTGTCTCTGTGTTGGCAGAATTCTAAGATGGCTCCCAAGATTCTTGCTCCCTGTGTCCACACGCTGTGCAATCCCCTCCCCTTGAGTGTGAGAGCAACCTGTGAATATAATGGTATATCACTCCTGTGATTGTGTTGTTATATGGCAAAGGGATTTACCGATGTAATTAAGATCCCTAATTAGTTGACTTTGAGTTAATCAAAAGAGAGATTATCCTGGGTGGGCCTGACCTAATCAGAGGAGCTCTTACAAGAGATCAGAGAGATTCGAAGTGAGAGATTTCTCCTGCTGACCTTGAAGAAGCAAACAACCACATTGTGAACTGCTTGGAGAGGTCTCTACGGCAAGGACCTGATGGCGACCTCTAGGAACTGAGAGTGGTCCCTGACCAACAGCCAGCAAGAAGTTGGGGACTTCACTCCAACAACCGCACGGAACTGAATTATGCCAACAACCAGTGAGGTTGGAAGAGGAAGCTAAGCCTCAGATGGAACTGAGCCCTTGCTAACACGTTGATTTCAGCCTGACGAGACCCTGAGCAGAACACCCAGCTAACCCATACCCAGACTTCTGATCCATGGAAACTACGGGATAAAAAATATATGTTGTTTTAAGCCACTAAGTCTGTGGCAATTTTTTATACAGCGATAGGAAACTAATAAATATACCCTTGAGGCTTAAAATTTTATGACAATATGCGCAATCTGCGGTTTTGAGGTGTGGTGACGATTTATTAAGTAACATGGGAGAAGAAGCGAAGGAGCTCCTTCATGAACAGGAAAAGGTGGTTCTAGTGTTTTGAGTGAGGGCACGTGACAGTCATTCCTGCCCTTCACCCAGGGGTTCCACTCTCCCTCACTCCAGACCCGGCAGCTCCGTACTGTCTGTTCTCCCTGGTGCAGTCCTTGTTGGATGGACCACGAGCATCTCCTTGGTCAGTGCGCATCCCTTCTGGGATGGGGCACTTGACTGATGCAGGACTCGCGAGAGCACTGTTCCCTCTGCTCTAATGCACAGCAGTGCTCCTGACAGCCTGGGTCTCAGAGTGAGGTTACACTGGGCAGAGCATATCTTGCTGACCCATGATTTCCCTCGTAGAGTGAAAGATAAACCTTTGTCATTTTAAGACACTACAGCTTTACAGGTGTTTGTCACTACAGCCTAACTTAGCCATGCTGACTTAATGGGAATTACTGAACTACACAGCCAAAAGGAAGAGCCAGAGCCACAGACAGGAGAGGATAAGAAGACAGGAGGATACAGCCTCTTACATGTTTTCATATTCTAAATTATTTCCACTCCTTATTGTAAAACAGCACAAAACAAAATGCCTTGAGTAAGTGCAAGCAGGAGAGTAAAACATGAGGACGTCAACCATCCCCCATCCATGTTGAGCGGCGCGACCATCACGGGATCCACTCATGTCTGAGAAGATCGGAACCAACGGAGTGGCCGGCTCTCCACCCTCCAGGGGCCAAAGTGGGGGTGCTCTTCTTGGACAACTCTTCTTAGGACAAATGCCAGCATGGAACATAGGGGTTCCATGTTCCCCTAATTTTGAGAACCTGGAGGGCAGAGTCTTCATATCCTGCTGAGCAAGATTGTTGAAGATAATTTAGAAGGAGTGTGTCTACCCAGCAGAAACAAACAAAAGGTTTGATGAAAAAAAAGTTCTGGGGCCAGTCCGGTGGCATAGTGGATAAAGTTCAGCACACTCCCCTTCAGCAGCCTGGGTTCATGAGTTCAAAACCCCAGACGCAGACCTACACCACTCATTAAGCCGTGCTGTGGAGGCAACACACATATAAAATAGAGGAGAGATTGGCACAGATGTCAGCTCAGGGCCAATCTTCCTCAGCAAAAAAAAAAAAGAAGAAGAAGAAGAAGAAGAAGAAGAAAAGAAAGAAAAAAAGTGCTATCACAGGAGAAAAAAGAGATGAGCAGTAAAACCCTGTTTTTAAAGGGGAGGGAAACAGCATGAGGCTAATGGGAAGATGTGCGTTAAATGATCAGTTTGATCAGCGTTAAGGTCCTTTTGAAAACAGTTCAGATGGGTTCTGTGGCAAATACTAAACTTAGATCTTAAAGATAGAGGTTCTGATGAAATGTTCTTTGGGGAATTAACAGAAATTCCATTCTAACAGATTTGGATTTTGAAGATAAAAATACCACTGGCTCTGTGAATAGCGGGATACTTAAAGCAGACATGTATAAATTAAGCTAACCCTATGTATATCTTTTCAAAGCGTTATTCTGTTCAGACTACATCAATAATGTATAGCCAAGGAGATGGACTGAGGAGTGAGAGAGATCTCCCGACTCCAGCACCCAGTGACTCTTGACCAATGATTACAGAAGTGACTAGATTATACTTCTCAGAGAGTTAAATTTGATTAAAAAGATACATCACGAAGAACTAGAAGTGGACACTATTACTTGTGGAACATTTTTCAATTTGAATATATTAGCTGTGTCTACATAGTAAGAGGAAATGGAATACTGAGGCAATGATTTGGTAATTTAGGCCATAAACTTATATTTACTATGAAAACATAAAGGAATTACGAGAAAATAGGTTGTTAAATTGAATCACCTAACGTAATTTCTTCTATTCCCTCGTCCCACCTTTTTTATAGATGTGTAGTCATAGCCTTTGGGAGAGATAAGGCTGGTGTGGGTGCATGAATGTTGGACTAGACTATGTGCCAAGAGGACACATTTCTAGTGATAGTCCAAGAGCTATTCTAGGTGCAAAATACTCGCCTGCTAGTCATATGCTCTTCTCACTCCAATGCTAGGTGATATTACCAGCATATGGCTTCCATAGGCAAGCTGGTTGCTGTATTTTTCAGGTTCTATCTATATTTTTTCCCTCGACCTGTGCAGTGAGATACAGCATTCTCCAAAGGATTGTCATTCTTCTCTCACATTTGGCTCTCACAACAGAGAGAGGTAACAATTTAGGGTACATTTAAATGTAAATAAATGCATCAGATTTAACAAACAAATGCTCTTATCACCAAAGAGATAATAAAATAGGTCCCTGACGACCTTCCCCACTCCACCTGAAATTGTTAAAAGTTGGCACAAAAGAGGTAGTTTGCGCCTTTTGAAAGAATCACTTCCTTTCGAGAACCAGAATCCCGCCTGGTTTCTCAGCTTTTCTTCTAAACAGCAATGCTGACACTTTATTAGTTAATCAATAAGACATGATACAGAGTATGGTTATCATAAAATAATCATACCCTGGAGCATTCGGAGGCAGGAGCCACTTGCCTCTAATCAGATTGGGCTGAGATTACCTTTGGATAACCACACTCCCGGGAACTGTCTCATTTCTATTATGAGTACATTTTATAATAGGGAAAAATGCACATTTCTGGGGGGGGGAGAGGAAATGAAGCTGGCAGCTTATACCTAGCAATCATTTCAGTGGAGCCGAGAAACATTCCTCTTTTTGAACAAAGTCAAACTATGCTTCGTCTATTCAAGCAATGTCAGAGAAAAAAGGCAGCTCACATGCCATGGGGGGATGGCAGGACAATGGAAACCGTATTTTACTTTGGCATCACAAGATTTAAATCATATACAAACATTCAGAAAGGGCATTTGAAACTTGGCATGTCTGTTTATAAATGGCACATTCGGAACCTGGTGTGGGCTTAGGTGCCTAGGTTACAGTAACAGCCGATCTCCAATGTGCAGATGGAACAAAGCCTTTCTTCCACTTCTTACAGAGAAAGATGTTCATTTCTGCTTCAATTATAACCCCAGGCTCACTGGAGATTCCGTTAAGAGCAATTTCCCTGTATTTCTCCTTATCCTGACCAGCCAAAAATTTTAATCAAATTACATATATTGGAAAGTTAAAGACAGAAAAGCCCAGTGAGCCATGAAATACACTTGACAGCCATGTGCATAGCACTCACCCTATTGGTTTAGAATGATGGAAAAATCCATTTAAAATGTTAGATGAACACACTGCGGGCTGCAGAGATGATTATAAACTCTGAGAGCTGCGGGTTTTAATCCTATTTTTCTATGCATAGTATTTATATCCAGGAATTTTTAACATGGGATAAGTGATAAAGCAAAAAGGAAAAAAAAAAAGATGGTGAAAATATTTATGCAAATTGTTCTGTAATGGAAGTAAATATTTGTAACTAATAATGAAATTGAGATACAAGAAAGTCAGACAACATTATTGCCATATTGATAGAATCAGATGATACTCTTTCTGTTAGCCATTGTTAGCTATGTAGGTCTCATAATAAAAACAAAATTATTTCCGGTTCACCTTTTGAATGAAAGAAGAGAAGGTGGGACACAATCCTAGAACACCATAAAGAGAAATGCTCTCATTATGGCTTTGTTACATTGGAATTAAATTCAGCTTTTATGTGGCAACACTGTATTTGATTAATGATACTTCTTTTCAATGCTGGTTATTTCAAGAGTCTCAGAATATCTGTCATGGCTCCAAAAATTGCTTAATCCTTCCTACTGTTTCATTTCCTCAGAATTCTACTTGATTTCTGCAAAACAGCTAGGGCAGCTGGGCTCCAGGCTTGAAAGAAATGAGGCCTGGCCAAAAAGAAACCAAGCAAGGATTTTTACCCATCATTAAAAATTCAACTCACAGAACTAGATGGAAGAGTCCATTTTTAATTATTCAGAGAGCAGAAAGTCTCGCTACCTCAGATTTCCCCAACTGGGTAGATTACTCATGTTTTCTCCTGAAAGTCTCATTTTGTCTTGCCAAGAAGAACCCCAAAACAGCCTAAATGGAAACTGTGGTGGTATCTCACATATCCCGGAATGAAAGTCAATTGAGGGCCATGTAGGCAGAGCTAGATGGAAAAAGGCCTGGGAAAGCTCATTCTCTTCTACAAGCAGAGGCTCCTGGCCCAGCCTTGCCCTTGACTGATGTGGGAGCTCTCAGAGGCCTGGACTGAACACTCCTCTTCTGTTACGGTAACATCCCCGGCCCCGTTAATTCCCTACAACCTCGACTCTGACGTTACCACTCCACCACAGCAGTTTTCTCTAAGGTCACCTCTGCGTCATCAGATGAATGGCTTTAGCAACATTCTCTTTACGTGCTGTTCCTTCAACTCTGTGAATCACCTTGCTCTTGAAATTCCTTCCTGCTTTTGTGACAGTTCACTACGAGTTCCTCTCCTACATTCCGCCAACCTTTCTCTACTTGGCTAGATCTTTTTCCTTCCCTAAATAGTAGACATCTTCCAAAAACCAAGAGTGTCTTTGTCCCTTCGCTTTCCTCTCTGGGTAATAAACCCTCTCTCATAGTATCAACTGTGCCAAAACCACTTTGACTTTTCACCCATCACTAGCTTCTTGTCTCCCATTAACACTCAAAGTGGACAAGGATTGAGCTGACTTACTGTGGTCTGCAGAATTCTAAGCTGGCTCCCTGTGATTCCTGACCCCTGGTATCCATGCCTTTGTGTCATCCCCTCCCCTTCCACACAGGTAGAGCCTGTAACTTGTTTCTGGCCAACAGAAGATGGCAAAGGCGAAGAGATTGAGCAGAGGTAAAGTTTCTAGTCAGTTGACTTTGAGTTAATCAAAAGGGAAATCATCCCAGGTGGGCCTGACCTAATCAAGTGAGACCTTTAGAAGAGGGTACAGGCCTTCCCTGAAAAAGAGACTCAAAGCAAGAAAGACACTCTCCTGTTGACCTTGAAGAAGCAAGTGACCTTGTTGTGAACTGCTTAGGGAGAGGACAGCCTCTAAAAGCTGAGGGCCTCAAGTCTTATAGTCCCAAGAAGCTGAATTCTGCCAACAATCTGAATGAGCTTGGAAGGGGACCCAAGCTCCAGATGAGAACATATCCCTCGCTGACGCCTCGACTGTAGCCTGTGTGACCCTGAGCAGAGGACCCAATTAAGTGGTGCCCACTCCAGACGCACACAAATTGTGTACTGCTTTAATCCAATAGGTTGTGGTAACTTGTTTTACAGCAATAGAAAATTAATATACTCACCCTTCCAACTTCTTTGTTATTATTTTCCTTTCAAGCTCAAGGCTTTAAAGTTATCTGTATCTCTTTCCCATCGTCAAATACCAAGACTCGTCATTTATTCTCTACTAATATCTACTGAATTCAACTACATTCTTCTATTTTATTGAAATCCCTCATTTATTCAGTAAATATTTACTGGAAATTGTGTCCAGCTCTGGGTGTACAGTGATGAATGAGATAGGTATGGTTCTTGCCCTTATGCCAAGTAAAGTTTAGTGGATAAAATGAACACTGAACACGTAGTTGCAAGGGGCTTTGAGAGACTGCAGGGGACCTTAACCTAGCCTGGCTGGGCGAGGAGGCAGGGAAGGGCTTACTCCCTCCAGCCTGAATCATCGGCCCACCCTCTAGTGGGTCTCGCTGCTTCTCATTCCTCCAGGCAGTACACGCAGTTACCAGGTTCAGCTTTCTCAAAGATGCTTTAAACCTATTGGCCTCTGTTTGAGGACTTTCAATGGCTCCCTATTACCTCATAGATACAATAAGCAAAATAGTAATAAGGTTGTAGCAAATGTCAGTTGTGCCACATCTAACAAAGGCCCAGAGAAGCTGAAAGAATTGGCTGAAGCCACAGAAGTGATAGAACCAGGATTAAATTCCCTGTGAGCTAACTGTGAATTGAATTCTCTTTTTACATTATTGCTACTTTGATACTGTAAAAAAAAAAATTCTAATCATGAGTATGGAGCTTACATATGTTATAGATAAATTATGCGTAGCCCCCAGAGGAAAAGCACTCAACCCATTTTTGGCCCTTATCTCAGGAACATTTTGATTGGTCTACAGGCTTAAAGCTGATCAAAGATGGATATTTGGTTAATACAGCTGGCCTCACAAGCCTGTGACTATAAAATGAGGGTCACATCTACATTTATGTCTAGATTACAACAACTTCGAGATCCCCACTTGCCAAAGAGGAATACAGCAGCACGTTGATGCTCCTGGTGCTTCCCCCAGCTCCCTTTTATGGGCCCTGCACTCAGCATTATGGTTTGGATTTTGACAAGGCATAGCTTCTCTTTTCTCCAAAGAATTGCCCCCAGGAGCCTCTTCATTAGGAAGGCTGTTCCAACCCTCCAGGCGTGAGGCAAACTTCAGCCAATGACTGGCTGACACACAGAGTACAAAAGACCGGCCCCTTTGCCTCAAGGTGAGACCAGTCCTGAGATGCAATCCACCCTCCAGAGCTTTTGTGTGAGGTCTGATTGAAGCTAACCTCCAGCTGAGACCTCATTCTTGGGTAGCTCTCTTCCCCTGCCCTACGGGGCTTCCCTCATGCCCTTCTCCTGAGAACAGTCCTCAATCAATCACTTGACTAAGAATTCCCACCTCAGGTTCTGCTTTTAGGGAACTTAGTCTTACTCAAAGTACTTGTTTCTGTGAACCAGCAAAGGGAGCCTCATCTGTGTCTGCTAGCCAATCTGTCATGGCAGTCTCATGTGGTGTCCACCACCTTTGCCTCTCCCATGCCAACGTCCTCACCACCACCCGTGAATCTGGTTGAATGAAGCCCACTGTGGTCTCTGCTGAAGGCTGTTACTCTGAGAACAACAATGTCCATGCCAAGCTTGCCGCTTTTTGGATGTTCCTCAAACTGCCGGTCCTCAAGATGCCACAGCTGACCTGACTTCCATGCACATTGGCAGAATGACCTCCACCTCCACTTTCTGGACACTGGGACACGTAGGCCCCACAGCAGCTCTGCTAGTGCCTAAGGTTTCAGGAGGTCTGGTTTCCGGCCTTTATTTCTCTAACTGAGGGATCAAACCCACTTCTAGGGGCAGGTGGCAAAGCTGACATCATTCCTTTAAAATCTTATTGCAGCCTATGCCCCCAACCAAACACATCCCTCCTGCTTCAGCTAGAAAACAAAGCCCTGTGATGTGCATGAGTGTGTGGGGAGGGAGTGTGTCTGCATCAGCATCTTCTGGCACCCAGTTCAAAAATTCTTTTAAATTCAGTTTTTATTTTAAGCCTATGTCAAGGAAACCTTCCTGAAACTATTTTGGATAGAGAACTTTCATAAAGAAGAACAGATACAACCTGTTTTAAAGAAATTCTTCTTTCATAGAAGTTACTAAAATGTGCTTAAATACCTATAGAAGAAACTTTCAAATTATAATTATTCTAGCTCTCACAAATTTTGTTTGGTTTTAAATAGGACATTCTAGAATGAAATCCAAGGTGTTTTCTATTCCTCTTTCACAGATTTAATGTTTATGATGATATTTTCTCTAATATTTTATTATAAACATTGACAAACATACAGCAAAGTTGAAAGAATTTTATAGTAAACATCTCTATAACCATCATCTAGACTCCACCATTAACATTTTTCTATGCTTGCTTTATCATATATCTATACATCTATCCATTCCTTTATCCATCCATCAATCTATGATGGCCTTTTAATTATTTTTAAGGGCATTTTATACTGATTTATAAAGAAAATACCACATATTTGGAAGTCTAAGTGAAAATAAATTCTACTGATCATTACCTCTTCAACAATAAAAAGAGTGGAAGCATAATCTGTTATGGTCTTAAGAAGATGTACTTGACAAGATGGCCTGACAAAGAAATCTTAAATTATCTTAGAAAACATTAGTCCCAGGTAAATACTGTTTTAAAGCCATGGGTAAATCAGTCATAAATTCAATTGCATGAAAAGTTGAGCAGAATACCAGGTAAAGGTTTAAGTAATAATTCTCTAAAGCCCAAGTCTGTTCAATCATCAGTGTGGGAAGCTATTTTTATTTAATCAGCAGGTAGATGTCTATTTATTAATACTTGTGTACAAAGTCAGACATGGAACTTCACCTACAATGTTAATGCACTAAATGGGATCATACATTTTAACACAATGATTTACAAAGATCTCAATCACTTTTCTAACACTTACGTTACATGATCTAATCACCCAAAAAGTGTTGTTAGGAGCAATATACTCCATTCTGTGAAGTCATTTTGATAGGGCTCCAAGAAAAGAGGTACAAAAGTTTAATTCAGCAGAAAGCAGAGATGCATTTTGTTTCACTCTTGTAAAAATAAAATTTGATCATGTTACTATACCCAAAGCAGTTTCATCATTTCAAATAGAATAACCAGACAGTTGACTTGAAGAGAGACATGGATGATTTATTTACAGCCTAAAATTACTAGTTCCTTGAGAATGCTACAGGAGGACAAAGTGGTGGTAAAAATCAGATGCCTACATAAAAACAGAGCAAATAGACAGCAAAACTCAAAATCCATGGACTACATTTACAACTAAACTTGGTGAAAAGGTGTCTCTATGAACCCCAAAATACAAGTGGGTGGGGCCAAACCACCAATAACCACAAGGCCTGTCTAGTAACAAGCATCTGTACAAGGGGAAGCACAGAGAATCTACAGGTTATCTACCAGATCTGAGAACAAGAGATCTCAAAATTGCCTACAGGAATTCAGTGAAAGCACAGCAGGCCAATCAGAAGACAGCAGCTGAAACTGGCAGGATTTTACCCATCCCACAGTGGGTGAATGCAAGGCACACAACAGCATTGGAAGAGGTTAGAGGCCATGAACTTTTGGAAACTCCAGCCAGGGCTCCCCTTCAGGCCAGGGCCCCATACTACAGCAAAATGGCTGAGAGTGGAATCAAACTTGAGAAGGATGTGGACAGTAGAGACCACGGACAGAGACGGTCCAGATAAAAGCGGGAGAGCGAAACAAAACCAGGAAATTTAAGAACACAAGCCGTCATATTTTGTTAACACTGGATGAAAACAAGAGGGAGCTCTGTGAAGTTAGAAAAGCTACACAAACCAACTTCTTACTGCGAGTTAAAGAAAACTAATCTCACATAAAAATATAAAAGTCCTGAAGTCAAATCCCATACTAAGTTATTGTTTTCAAAGACAGAATAAAGCACAGAACAACATCCCTATAGTCCAGGAGAGCATGCCAGAAGGACATGAGCAGAAAACAGATGAATCTTAACCTACTCTTTCGAAATGATCTACTACAAAGCATTAAGAAAATAAGATAAATGGGGCTGGCTCCGTGGCCAAGTGGTTAAGTTCGTGCGCTCTGCTGCAGCAGCCCAGGGTTCAGATCCTGGGCGCGGACATGGCACTGCTCGTCAGGCCACGTTGAGGCAGTGTCCCATATCCCACAACTGGAAGGACATGCAACTAGGATATACAACTGTGTACAGGGGGGGTTTGGGGAGATAAAGCAGAAAAAAAAAAAAAAAGATTGGCAACAGTTGTTAGCCCAGGTGCCAATCCTTAAAAAAGAAAGAAAGAAAATAAGATATAAAAGAATAATATAAATCAAAGTTAAAAAACCAAGGGGGCCGGCTCCATGGCCGAGTAGTTAAGTTCACATGCTCCGCTTCAGCGGCCCAGGGTCTCGCCAGTTTGGATCCTGGGCATGGACATGGCACTGCTCATCAAGCCATGCTGAGGCGGCATCCCACATGCCACAACTAGAAGGACCCACAAGTAAACATACACAACTATGTACTGGGGGGCTTTGGGGAGAAAAAGGAAAAATAAAACCTTTAAAAAAAATAATTAGAAAAACGAGGTGACAGAACTCAAGAAAGAATTAGAAATAAAAGGAAAACATTATTTTAGACTTGAAGACTAAACTACAAGGAGCATGAGAATGAATAAGAAGGAAATAAAATGCCTTAAGAGAAACACAAGTGGAAGGGGATTATTTTTTAAGTAAAAAGAAGAAAGAAAAAGTATTTGAGAAAAACTTACAAATATTGGAAACAGAGAAAGAAGATCCAATATACGGATAGTAGAAGTTCTTGAAGAAGAAAAAGCAGAACAAAACAACAGAACAAATACTAAAAACTATAACTTAAGAAAAAATTTCCTAAAATAAAGAAATATTTGAAGCTACATTTTTTTTAGGGGGACAGGGTGAGGAAAGATTGTCACTGAGCTAACATCTGTGCCAATCTTCCTCTATTTTTTAAATGTAGGATGCTGCCACAGCATGGCTTGACGACTGGTGTGTAGGTCTATGCCTGGCACCCAAACCCATAAACCCTGGGCCACCAAAGCTGAGTGCGTGAACTTAACCACTACACCACTACCACTGGGCCGGCCCCTTCAAGCCACATTTTAAACTCAATGGACTTTAAACAAAAAGAAAAAATTCTTTGATCATCTAGTCCAAAAGGAAAAGAGAATTACATGACAATCAGACATTTTGACAGCAATGCTTTGTGGCAGGAGAAAATGGAGCAACATATTTAAGACACTCAAGAAAAGAAAATATAAGCCAAAGACATACATTGAGTGAAACATATTTCAGGTACAAAGGGCACAAACCATTATCTATATGCGAGAATTCAAGGAAGGTTGTTCCTGTGGTTGCTTCTTCAAGTATCTACTACAGAATAAGCTTCAGACAAGAAAATGACTCAGGGATATCTACATAAAGACTGATGGTGAGCATTCAATATACAATTACTTGTAGCACTAAATAAAGGTTAAAAAGTATGTAATAGTTATATGCTCTGACAACAGAGATATAGTATAAGCATAAAAAATGGAGGGGGGATGTGAAAATGGGAATACTATATGCCAAAAAAGAATTTCAACTGCTTTCATTTATTGTAACTGTTGGTGGTATTATTAGTAAATTAGTATTATTGGTATTAATGTTAATAATGAGTATTACTCAGAGTATCAATTATTTAAATATTAATAAATTAATGTTAGTAATATCAGCAATTCATATTACTAGTATTGCTATTTTGAGACTGTTGTGTGTGTACTTGGGATAAAACAAATGACTTATTACGGGATATTCTAATTCTATCATCCCTTGTGTCCTTGAGAATCAAGATTATGCTGTGGGAGAAAGGAGATACAGATATAATATAGAATAAGTTGAGTAAAACCCCTATCATCATGAATTTGAATTAAACATAGCAGTCTGAACTCAAGAGATATTTTATCATTAAATGAATATATATTTTTCTAGCTCCCCTGAAAAGCCTGGAGACAACGACCAAGCCCCTAGATTCTGGTCTCAATATGTCATTCCCCACTGAAGGAAACCAGAGCTTCTTCGAAAAATGGTGATGCCAAATATGATATTGTGATTTATAATAAGAAATATATATATTTGGTCTTCATCTCTGTTTCTAGCGCAGAGCTTCCAAAACCCTTGGAACTTCCTAAGTGGCAAGACAGATAAAGGTGTCCTTTGTCATGTTAATGAGGAAACTTTTAGAACACCCCTGTGTCACCAAGGATGGGGGCTGGTTGCAAGGGAACTCTGTGATTGGAGCGTTGGAATTTTCAATCCCCCTCCTCAACCCCCAGGGGGAAGAGGGTGTTGAAGGTTGAAAGATCACTAATGGCCAATAATTTAATCAATTATGCCTACATAATGAAGCCTCCATAAAAACCCCAAAGGACAGGGTTTGGAGAGCTTCCTGGGTTGGTGAACACATGGAGATTCGGCAAGAGTGGTGCGTTCACAGAGGCCATGGAAGTTCTGCACCCTTTCTCCATATCTTGTCCAATGTAACTCTTCATCTGGCTGTTGATTCATATCCTTTAATATCTTTTGTAATAAATCGGTAATCTAGAGAGTAAACAGGTTTCCTGAGTTCTGCGAGCTGCTCTAACAAATTAAATGAACCCAAGGTGGTAGTCATGGGAACCTCTGATCTATAGCCAGTTGGTCAGAAGCACACAGGTAACAACCTAGGCTTGCGATTGGCATAAGAATGGGGGGCAGTCTTGTGGGACTGAGCCCTTAACCTGTGGGATCTGACACTATTTCTGGGTAGACAGTGTCAGAATTGAGTTGAATTGTAGGACACCCAGCTGGTGTCCAGAGACTGGCTTGTTGGTGTGGGGAACAACCACTCACTCCCACCACCCCCCGGCCCACAGACCTGCCACCAGTGAATTGGGTGATCAGAACCCTTTACCATATCTGGGGCAAGAAATGTTTAGGATGAACCTGGAACATCTTGTCATACCAGAGAGTGAGGAAGCTAACAAAGATCACTACGATCATGTCTAAAGGACTCAGGAGGCAACTGAGGCTTCTATTGCCCAAAATGGGACATTTTGAGCTTCAACAAGGATAAAGATTGCAGTGGATTTAAACTTACCAAATGTATATAAATTCATTTGCTTATAATGATATTTTTAAAAATTATCTCCTCCAGCAGATGACAGAGAACCAATTCATTATCTTGAAAACTGATAAATTAAGGAAAATCAAGTATTTACCTTGCCTTTCCTATATAAACCGTACTACTGAGTAGTTACCAAACAGTAGATGAAAAGCAGCCTCTCTTTTTAAAATCATTCCAGCTAGTAAATGAAAATGAAATGACTGAAGCAGAATATCACCAATTTGCAGCCCCATGAATTAATACATCTAGACAGTGATGACATTCAAAAGAGAGACAAGACAACCACCTGCAAACTTATTAAGGGGATCTAGCCTGAGTTTGATTAAGTGTCTGGACGCAATCTGCAGGAAATACAGAAAAAAGAGAAACATGATCAACAGTGCCATGAACAAAATCTAGACTGTTGGAAACACTACAGGCCAAAATTGCCCAGGTCCTTCAACAGATAAAATTGTGAGGAAATAAACATATCAAAAATTAGGCAAGACTAAACCGTAGAGTCTAGGGTTGTACACGTGGGTGATAACATCATAAAGAAACATAAGGAAGAGGTTACTATAAAGTCAGGAGAGTGGTTACTTTTGGAGGGAGGCATAGGGGCATGAGAGGGTTGCAGAAGCACAGGGTAGGGGTCCATTTCTTGACCTGAGTAATGATTACAAGGGTATTAACGTTAAAATAACTCCCTAAATGATGAGGTGAGATGAGACAAGCAGACAATTGGATACACAAGTGTATCTAGAGAGAGGTCAGGGATAGATTTGGGAGTCAAATAGATGCTATTTACATTTATGGTGCTGAACCACCTATGAAAGTGGTTCAATTTTTAAAAGACCAGCAGCTCCAGGACAGAGCTATGGGGAATGTCAATATGTGGATGTGAAGCAGAGAAATCAGAAAAAAAAGATGGCTAGGTACTTGATAAGTGTGGTATCAGGAAGCTTGTGACTCCTTTAAATCTTCTCAGCTCCAATGTCTACTCCAGTCATGGCTGCAATGACAAGTCCCATGAAGCCTTCTACCGCTTCAGGCAGGTGCAACCAGACAGCGCCTGCCTCAGGTAGAAACCAGGTACCTCCCCATTCCTGCCCTGGAGCTTCTCTGACCCATGGAGTGGGATGCTCAGGAACCTACTTGGCACTTCTGCATGAGCTGGGACTAGGAAGACAACACTTGGGGGGCCCTATCCTTGAGCTGTGGGAGATGAGATCTGATGGATACATGCTACCCCCCAGGCTGATGGCTCTGAGGTACATTTTATAAGGCTCTTTAGGGTCTTATAAATCAGTGTCTTCTGAAGGAACTACTGTTGTACCATTTGCCTATAGCCATGGCCAACTCCATAACACAATCTTGTGTTGGCTTTCTCTCCTCTGTGATCTCTCACTTTATCTCCATGGAATCTTTCCCCAAATAAACCATCTGTGCACAAGTCTTTGTCTCAGGCTCTGCCTTTGGGAGAGCCAGTATTTCAAGAAGGAGAGAGGACTCAGTTGTGTTGAATGCTGCCAAGAGGTTAAGAGTACACGGGATGTGGCAGACGGGATTCCTGAGGACCCTGACGAGCAGTTTCAGTGGAATGATGGGGCAGAATCTGGATCTGCAGAGGCTGGAGAGAATAGGAGATGTGGAAATGGAGACAGTGAACTGTAGATGCTCCTTGAAGGGTCCAAATCCTGTGGGCCCTTGACCTCTCAGCAGCATTCAACACAATTGACTACTCTCTCCTTTTTGAAATATATCACATTTGCCAGTGACCAGACAGAAGAGAAATGCACTAGAGTAACTAGAGTGGTGTGTAGGGTCAAGGAAAGATTTTTAAAGTCAGGAGACAGTAGACCATGGGGATGATGAGAACGTCCAGCAGAGAGGGAAAGACAGAGGGGAAAAGTGAGAATGAGAAACGGTAGGATCTTGAGCCCAAGTGTCGGGGTTTGCCTTTGGCCAGAACAGGGACCCTTCATCTCTGGAAGCGGAGGGAAGGCAGAGTCCAGACAGGTGTGGAGTTTGGGTAGGTTTGACAGTTTAGATGATAGGCAAAGAATGGAATTCATGTCTGGTCGTTTCTCTTTTATCAGTAAATTGTATTGTCAGATCCAAAGCTGAAGGAGGGCAGTCGGGGGTGTAGCCAGTTTGAGAAAAGAAGAGGAGAGAAATAATTTTGAAGACTAAGAACACAAACACATTAGGCAAGTGATTGCTGAGATGTACTGAGTGTCCATTTATGTATTTCACTGGAAAGACTGCTAACTCATTTCTATCCCATTTTGGGAGCAGTTGGCTTTTTAAGGCCCAGGGTTACACCCAGGGACTGTTTATTTCTAAAACCTCATTGTTACCAACATGATAAAGTTGGAAAGAAGATTACAAGGAAGAAGAGGAAGATAGAGATCTAGCCTCTCAAATCAAAAGCAAGTGGTAGTGAAGACCAGACGAGGGGTGACTGCTCAAAGGAGCATGGTCCAAGAGGGAGCGTTTAATTCGGATCACACCATTGGCTCAGTGTTGTCAATGTCCATCAAAAAACTCCTGCTGCAAACGCACAGATGATTTTTCAGGAACAGCACACTTCAGAATATATATTTTCCTCCAAATAATACATTAAACAGAATGATACTGTAACGCTATTTTCCCCTTAGAAAAATAAAAGTTGTGTGAATTAGTTATAGATGTGGAGGTGACACTTATTAAATAACTGTAGGCTTCGCAAACCATGAGCCTAAATAGGGAAGTTAATAAGTACCACGCAAAGCAGTGACATCATTGTTTCCCTAGTTACTCAGTGTGGAGGCAGAAATGAACAAGCTGGATATAAATGCAATATCTAATAGGGTGGGAGTGTTGTAACTTTTTATGGCCATGAGATCGGTAAGCCTTCTAACTCAAAATGTAGTCACTGAAAACATGTACCCAAAAAATGTCCTGGGGCTTGTCAACTCACTGCTTATGGCATTGGCAAAATATGTTCTATATTCATTTACTTCGGTGGAAGCTAAACGTAGCTGGTTCATTGGCTATACCTAAAATCCTCAATTAGGGCTTTGTGGATATGTCAACACAAAAACATACACATATTTTGTGTTTTACACAGAGCCAGTAGATAACAAGTATCTAGTAAATATCACAAGATTTAAAAATATGTATGTGCTTATTTATATAATACACATGGTTCATTCCTTTTAGTTAAATGACACCTACTCATGTAGACTCTGAAAATCCTGTTTCTACTTTGACATGAAACTTAATTTCACTTTTCCTTTGTGCTTATTGTACTATGTAACAATCAAATAGTCCTTTTTTTTTTTTTTTTGTCTTTCTCTCTGACAATCACCTTAAACACTTTTTGGAGCAACTCTAACAAGGAAACTAGAATGATTATTCCCATTTTAGAGCTGGCAAAACTTAAGTAGAAAAGGGTTAAAGTTCCGTGCAACCTCAGCTTTTACTGTTGCTATAAATACTTTTGTTTCAGATTGGAGGTAAGATCAGAGGTCAAAGAAGATGGCTTCTGATCGGTGCCTTGTCCTCATGTCTAGGACCTGGAGAGTTGTATCTGAGTACCAGGCCTGATACAGAGTAAGTAGAAGACAAAACACACTGTCTATGGTTAGCAGACCCAGTACCAAAAATTCAGCCTAGGTAAATACTAAGCATGACCGAACAAAAGTATATCTTCCATCAGAAGTGTAAAACAGAATTTTTTGCAGTTTCACAGGAATCCTCGTTTTTCACTGTATTTAACAATGTCGCATCATTTGGACAATGATTTTTATAGTCTTCAGTTTATCAAATAACGTTTTCAATTATTTTTATGGAGCTTTCCCTTTCAATCAGAACAATATCTTAGCTGTCTTTTCAGCTCATGATCGCCAAATAGTTAAATCTCTTTTCAGAATTTTAGGGCTGTGCTTTATAGTAATCAATCTAATGAAAATCCTTGCAGATGAACAGCAAATACTTTTTAGAGCTTTTTCTTTTTTCCTTTTTTAAATTAAAAGCAGGCATAGCACGCCTTTGCCACGTGGAAAATGGCAAAGGAATTGGCTGAAAAATAATTGGTTGAAATAACAGGTCCACCGATAGGATAAGGTTTAGGCAAAATATCTTCACACACAAGTTTCCATTATTTTGCACTACGTGTGTCTTTTCTTTTTAGTTAGTTCTGATAATCCCTTTCTATTATTTTTAATTTTTACTTTTTACCAAAGTTAAAGATTTTATAAACAGTTTAAAGAGTCAAACAGCTCTAAAAACCTTGCTATAAATATCAGTTTCATCTCTCACTCCCAATCCCACCACCATACCTCCAGGCAACCATTTTGAACTCTTGCAGCAGCTTCTCCGGTTTACTTTCTTAGTTCTAAATAATATAATTATTTTGTGACTTTTCCATTTTAGGCATTATCTATTGACTTCCCAATATAGACGATGAGGATTTAGTTATCTTTTACTTCCTGCTCTTCCACACAAATACACACTTTTAATCTCCAAATTTGGCCCTATCACAATTTCAGTTAGATCACTATTCAGTACTCATACTACTTAAATCCTATCCCCATCTGTGCCACATCATATACTATGATTATATTTCCTTTCCTCCATAATATTATTCTTTTCTTATTGAACCTGAGGTACACAGATTTGGATTGTAATTTACAACATAATTCACAATTGTAACTCACAACACATACTTATCATTGGTCTGTGAGTGGCCCTTTTTTACTTAGTTGTTTAATTAGCTGTTTTTAATATCGTAATTAGATTTCTTGAACCAACACCTAAAATGAAAGCTAGAGCCTTGAAAATAACCTACATCTAACCATCTTCTCCTTACCCACAACCAATCTATCTTTGTGCCTCCCTTTACCTGAATTAACCATAGTCCTGAATCTTTTGTTTGTCATTTCGTTACTATCAGTTTTATGTAACTTTATTGCATTTATATGTATTCCCATATATAGGGATACACAGAGCTAGCAGATAAAATGTATCTTTCAAGGTATCACTTTAATGACAAACTTTGTAATTAGGACCAACCCTTTTACTAAGAACAAGTTGGAATGCCAGAGAAAATATTTTCAAAAATCTGCTTGAAATTATCAGAGAGATAACAAAACAGTAAAGAATTGTGAGATTATGATTAGGGGAAAGAAACCCAGAGAAGTGAGCAGGAATTTGAGGCTGTATTCCCCTTAGTCACCTGCTGATTTTGGAAAAGGTGACTGAATAGCTGAGCAAGGCTTCTGACTGACATATAAGGCCAACAAGACAAAACTGGAGTTTGGTGCTCACAAAGGAGGAGAATATCTTGGATACTCCCCAGCTTTTAGACAGAGATGATTAAAAGCTAAATCCTGGGAGTAGAGTGAACTGAAAATAGACTAGCCCTCACAGACATTGAAGCTGAGCTAGAATTCTCTCGGTCCAATCCAATATTGCCAAGGCCCTCAGCAGTCTTCTGGAAACAAACTGAAATCTTAGCTGGAGTAAGAAGACCTCATCTTAGACCTCAAAGTATCTGCATAAGCATTCATTTAAATGCCTGGCATTTAGTCAGAGATAACAAAGCACATGTCAACATGATAAAAAGCCAAGAGAAACAACGGACAACAGAGGCTCAAGAAAATGGAGTTATCAAACATAAGACTTGAAAATAATTATGCTTAATATGTTCAAAGAAATAAAAGACAAGATGGAGAATCCTGGTAAAGAACTGGAAGCTAAAAGAAAGAAGAGAAAAAAATTCTAAAATCTAAAAAGAATAACTTTTACTCAGACCCCCCAATGAATAGATCTAACAACAGATTAAATACAAATGAACAGATAATTAGTTAATTGGAAGACAGATCAGATAAAAACATCCTAAATGAGGCAAGGAAGAGAAAAGAATAAAAAAGAATACTTTTCTTGGTTCTTTCTTGTAGCTTTTTTTCTGTAAGAAATATATAGGACACAGAAGAGGAGAAGGAAAATTGGACAGAAGTAATATTTGAAGAGATAATGATTTAAATTTTTCTAAAAATGATGAAATTTGCCAAGCCACAGATTGAAGTCATATTATAAATCACAAGGAGGATAAATACATACACACATACCCCTACATACATCACAGTATAACTACTAAACACCACGGACTAAGAGAAAGAGAAAAACGACAGATTGTCTTCAAAGAAACATTCAGTCAAGCAAGAGCAATGGAAGCTGGAAGACAATGAAACGATATCTTTAAAATGCAAAAAGAAAATAAATCCCAACCTAGAATTCTATTCCCAGAAAAAGCAATGCTTAAAAAAGGAAGTAAAATAATTATGTTTCCAGTGCAAAACTGAGAGAATTAAAGGATGTTCATCAAATGGAAGGGAAATTATTTCAGGGGAAATTCAGAAATGTAGAGAGGAATGAAGAGTAAAAATCACATAAATATGTGGGTAAACTAGGTCAATACTGATTGCAGAAAACAACAGTAATAACATTTTGTGGGGATAAAAACATTGAGAGGATTAAAATATATGACAACAATGGTAAATAAGTAGGAGAGTGATAATGGGATTTAAGTGTTCTAAAGTCTTTGAATTGCCTGGGAAGAAAGAAAAGTACCAACATATTAAACTTTAAACATCAAAGATACAACATATAATCTCTAGGATAACCACAACAAGAAAAGCAAAAGAATATATGACTAATAATTGAATAGAAAGCAGGAGGATTTTTTAATTTAAATTTTATATAAAGTACATCAGGCTGTATACAATATTGAGATTTACTTTTTACTCTTATTACAAAATCACTCTGATTCATCAATACATTTATTTGTTTTGACTGTTGTAAATTACCACAGTTTATTCATCTACGCCTCCACTGATGGGCAGCTGTTGGGTTGTTTCCAGGTTTTTGCTGAACATTGCTGTAATGAATCTTCTCACACATTTCTCTTATATATATTTAAAACTTTCTCTTTCTCTCTAAAAGAGGATTGCTGGGTCATAGAATGTTTTTCTTCAACTTTGGAAGGTAATGACAAATTTTTTTTTCTTCTTTTTTTGGTGAGGAAGATTTGTCCCAAGCTAACATCTGTGCCAATCTTCCTCTATTTTGTATGTGGGATGCTGCCACAGAATGGATTGATGAGCACTGTGTAGGTCCATGCCTGGGATCCAAACCTGTGAGCCTCAGGCCACTGAAGTAGAGCTCAGGGACTTAAACACTATGCCACTGGGCCGGCCCAGAACATTTTTATTTTTTAATCACACCAGCAACATGTAAAAGATTGCATGAATCTACATCTTATCCAACATTTGGTATTATCAGTTTTTTAAGTTTCCAACAATGAAATGCCATATTATCAAGGCCTTGATTTGTATTATCCTGATCACTGATAATTGAGCATCTCTTTGTATTTGTATGGCCATACGTAATTCCTCTTCTGTGAAATACTTCTTCGTATCTCCCCCCTATTTTTTATGGGAGTGTTTGTGGTCTTCTTATTGATTTTTAGAAGTTCATTTTATATTCTTGATATTATTTTTCATTTATGTGTATTGTGAATATCTCAAGATTATAATTTGTCTTTAAACTTGCTTTTGATGAGTATAAGTCCTTAATTTTTTTTTTTTTTGTCTTTGCTGAGGAAGATCTGCCCTGAGTTAATATCCACTGCCAATCTTCCTCTTTTTGTATGTGAGCTGCCACCACAGTATGGTCACTGACAAACAAGTGGTGTAGGTCCACGCCCAGGAATTGAACCCAGGCTGCTGAAGCACAGTGCATCGAACTTAACCACTGGGTCACTGGGGCTGGCCCAGCAAGTTCTTAATTTTAATAAGCCTTGCTTATTAGTTTTCTCTGAAATTAACAATGGTCTTTTTATGGATTGTCTTATCTTTTTATGGACTTATTGCTAATTTAACCCAAATCCTTCCTGAAGTGTGCATGCAAGTTTCCTCCTGAGACGTTCAAATTAGGTATTCAATCAATTTCCTCTTCCTGAAGAAATCCTTCCTGGAACCTTGTAACCTGTTCCATCCTAGACATGTTGCTTTCTAGGCACTGCTGTCACCTTGAGGTCCCCATTCAACCCATCCTGGAGACTCTCCTTGTCTCTGTTTCTTGGACCCTAGGTCTAACTCTTTCTTACTTTATTTCCTTGTTTTCTTGGAGCACATCCCCCTGTAGATTCCAGAGAAAGGGCGCAAAGGAGGTAAGTTTTTTGAGATCTTCATTCTGCCCTCACACTTTTGAGTGGGAATAGAATTGAAATTGGAAATCATTTTTCTTCAGAAGTTTGAAGACATTGTTTTATTGTCTTATAGCTTCCACTGTTATATTTTGAGGAGTTTAGTGCCATTCTGATTCTTGACTCTCGTATGAAATGCCTCTTTCCCACTGTTCTGGAGATTGTAGGACTTTCTGATTTTTCCTAGTGATTTGAAATGCCATAATATGATATGCTGTGGGTCTACTTTAGGACATTCCGCTGGGCAAGTATGCCTCTCAGTTCTGAGAAACTTTCTTGAATTACTTTTTATAACTTCCTCCCCTCCATTTTCTCTGCTTCCAATTTCTGGAACTCCTATTATTTAGGTGTTGAATTGTCTGGCTTGGTCTTCTAATTTTCTTCTCTTTTCTCTTTTATTCTCTATATCTTCGTCTTTTTGTTTTACTTTCTGGGATATTTCCTATATTCTATCTTCTGTATTTATCTTCTACTTATATACACCCCCTTCATATCAGTTATCATAATTTTAATTTCCAAAAGCTTGCTTCTTGGTTCTCTGAATTTTTTTTTTTAACATAGTACCCTGTTCTTCTTTTATAAATCCAACAACTTCTCTTATTTTCTGAATATCTTGGTCATAGCAGAGGCTTTCCTTGTCCTGGTATTCTCTGGCTGTTTGCTCAAACCAAAAGTTGTCTGCCAGAAAGCTGATTAGAAACTCCATGTGTGTCCATGTAGCTGGTTGACTGTAGTCTTCATTGTAGGGCCATCTAGCTGGGCCAATTCCTTGGGAGACTCTCAGTGTCAAGATCTTCGTTCTATTCCTTGGGGGCTTCCTGATATCAGAATCTTAGATCTTTTCTCTCCCCCAAGAGAAGGTTTCTATTTTTCTGCCAGTTGCATGTTGGTTGACAGCCAGCAGTCTGGGAGCTGAAAAGGTCAGGGGCAGTTGCTGTGCAAAGTGGGAAAGGAATAAAAGAATAATTGCTTCATTAACACCCTGTCAGTGAAGCCTTAACCCCATCTTCACCCTCGCCTTCCAGAGATACCTGGGTCTTGGGGGATTTTGCAATGTAAATTGAGTTTCTGCTCAGCTCCCCTCACTGCCAGTTTAGGATTGCTTTCTCTAGCCTGCTAAGTCATACCTATATGCTTTCCAGCCTCCAAAAGTTTGAGGCTGTTGTCTTCTTTCCTGTTCTCCCTTTTATTTTAGGCTGTGTCTTTAACTGGCAATTCAACTTAAGCTTTTTAAAGGATTGTCAGATCAATTCAACAAACATATATTGAGCACCTATCATGTGCAAGGGTCACGGATCCATCATGACATTAATGGATCTGTGGGCTTTGGGCTCTTATTAAATGCTGAAATGAAAAGATGGATGCTTCTCAGGTCTTTACTGTTCTCCTCACAACCACTGGGCTACCTTCTCCAGCTCTGATGTCCTTTGTTTATTCCTTTATCTCTAGGGTACCATTAATCCTTTTCCTTATCTTCTATCGACTGGAAACATCTTTTCTCATCTTAAATTTCCTTTTAGATTTAAGCACATAACCTATTTCTGAGTCTGTGTCTTCTTCCCACATAAAAATGTCTCCTTTACCAAACTGGAACAAATAGAGAGGATTTTAAACTCTATCTATAAGAAAAATTACTTCCAATTTGTATTCAAACTAAAAATGGATCATATTCTCCACTCCTAATGGGCAGTGCCGTGACGGTTCCTGGGTCACAGACCTGGCAATAGTGATGCAGAGCTACTACAATTAATCACGTTATATATTAAAATGGTTATTATTTACTACAGCCCACTACCTGCTAGGAATTTTCATATGTGTTGGGCAGTATTGCTTTCTGGAGGCACAGAGTCTGAATTCCAACTCCACCAGTTATGATGTTGGATGAATTCCTTTTTGGTGCTTCATTTCCTCGCCTGTAAAATAAGGAAGATAATGGTGCCTCCCTCAACTGACAGTTTTTTCTTCTGTAAAATGAATATGATAATAGTGTCTTCTCCAGAATACTGTTTTGAAGATTAGATAGATGACTTAACATATGTCAAGTCCTTATCATAGCACCTACCTGGTGCATAGTGGCCATAATGTGCTATCTATTGACATCATTGCTGTATTATAATTATTTCTATCTTCATCCCACTTAACAGATTAGGAAATAGAAGTTCAAAGAAGTTCATTTAATTTGTCCATGGCAGCAGAATTAGTCAACAGCAGAGCTGGAATGCAAAGTCTGCCAATTCTGATGATATTAACACCTTTTTTAGAGTGTATATAGCATGTGACCACTTAGAACTATAGTTCTTTTAAGTCTTATTAAGTATTTATTAATCACCAATTAGGTACTAGACATCATGGAGTTTAAATGGAATAAAATGGACTCACTTGGCAGGAACAATTTTACAAATGGATAAGAAGAGAAAGTGGGGAGGTGTCCACGCAATGGGGCAGTCTGGCCCAGGGTGTCAAAGCCTGGGCGGGGAGAGGAGGGTTTCTGTGCAGCAGGATGGCCCAGCGTGAGGTAAGGTGGGCATCCCTGTGGGGTAGGGGCGAGGGCTGGGGAAGGAGGCAGCAGCTGCAGCCCTGGGCAGGGCATCAGAGTCCAAGCCCGATGAAGAGGGCATTTGTACAGGGAAGGGGCAGCACTCGCAAAGGGATATCAGTTATGACACACAGGGGAGTTAATCACCTAAGTAAACGTATTGAAGATAATGGGCGACAGACTTGTTGTCAGAGAAGGGAGTTACAAACATGGAAAAGATGAAAACTAAAATCCACTTTGTGGGGTTGGACTGGAATTGAGGGTATTGGTATGAACTGTATATCTAAACAAGAAGTAGTAGTCTATAACCTCCCCACAAAGAAAATCCCAAGCCCTGATGGCTTCACGGCACATTTTTCAAAACATTTACTGAGGAAATAATAATTCTATTCAAACTTTTCCCAAAAATAGAGAAAGAGGAAGTACTTCCCAACTCATTCAATGAGGCCAGCATTACGATGATACCAAAAATCAAAGATATTATAAGAGAAAATTACAAACCCATATCCCTCAAGAATATAGATGCAAAAATTCTAAATAAAAATTTAGCAAATCAAATCTTACAATATATTAAAAGGATTATCCATTATAAACAAGTGGGATTTATCTCAGAAATGCAGGGTTGGATTAACACTAGAAAATCGATTAATGGAAGTCATCATATTAACAAACTAAAAAAGAAAAACATATGATCATCTCAATAGATGCATAAAAGACATTTGACAAAATCCAACTGAGATTCCGCTACCACCCCGTTGAGGGAGCCTCTGTTGAGAATCACGGTTTCGGAGTAACATATAGACAACTGTCCACTCCGTTCTTGAGGACATGCAAAAGCAGGACTCCATAGCCCTTCTCGTCACGAGCTGCTAGCGTATATTCTAACTTTCAATGACCTCTCACCTAATACACTATGCTATAGTTTAACTCAGTATTTCCCAAACTCTCTTCCTTAAAACACTAGCATCCTTTGAAATATAGGGCTCTTCTTGTACCCTCGAGATGCACATTAACACATTAAAAGTTCCAACTCCAGGGAAGAAACCATATCCAAGATTTTTTTCTTTCACATGAATTTCAATCACTGCTGTCTTCTCAGGGTTAATTATTCTATACTTGCTGCTAAAAGCATTTTATTTTGGCCCACCTATCTATTCTTGCTTATACAGTGCATAAGCTTATAATAATATATAGGGCTCAGAAAATACCATGGTTAGAACAGTCTGGAACAACTTCATGGAAGGGTAGATTTTCTTGCCTCTGGCCTGCTGCCGGGGGGGGGGGGGGGGGTCTTCCTTAACCCACTTCTACCCTGGCGCTCCTCTGCCCACATACCTTCCTATACTGCCAAATCCATGCTACCAACGGGGAAATTGGCAACTTTTCTTAACTACTTTTCTAATTCTTTGATTTTAACATCTTTTAACTTCATATAAGAATCTAAAATGTTTAACCCAGATTAATAAAAACAAAAAGTTATCAAGTAAATTTTTTTTCTTTTGAGGAAGACTAGCCCTGAGCTAACATCTGCCAATCCTCCTCTTTTTGCTGAGGAAGCCTGGCCCTGAGCTAACATCCGTGCCCATCTTCCTCTACTTTATACATGGGATGCCTACCACAGCATGACTTGCCAAGCTGTGCCATGTCCGCACCTGGGATCCGAACCCGCAAACCCTGGGGCCGCCAAAGCAGAATGTGCGCACTTAACTGCTGCACCACCGGGCGGCCCCAAGTAAATATTTTAAAATCACAAAGATATCAGTCAAAAAGACACTTTCACTTGACTTGCAGAAACACCTTAAGGGGAGCTTCCCTCCATATACCAAGAGAAAGACACATGGTAAAAATAAAATTTCCACTAGTGTTTAACTGCTATGGTCTGAATGTTTGTGTTCCCCCTGAGTTTATATTTTGAAATCCGAACTCTTAAGGTGATGGCATTGGGAGGTGAGAACTTTGGGAGGTGATTAGGTCATGAGGGTGGAGCCTCATGAATGAGATTAGTGTCCTTATAAAAGAGATCCACCTTCTCACCATGTGAGGTTATGGCAAAAAGAAAGCTGTCTATGAACCAGGAAGCAGACCCTCACCACTGAATCTGCCATAGCCTTGGACTTCTCGGCCCCCAGAACGGTGAGAAATAACTTTCTGTTGTTTATAAGCCACCCACGTTACAATATTTTGTTATAGTAGCACAAACAGACTAAGACACTAACACAGTGTTTCTTTCTATAAGCATGAAAAACACATTAAAGGGAATTGTGTCCAGTGAGAGGTGAATCTACGAAGAAGCTGGGCATCAAGTCGTAAACCTACCATAGAAAAACAAAACACAACGCCAAACCCAGCAGAGCACTTTCCTTTTGTATATCCAGGGGATTAGTGACTTATTCTTTGTGCAAAGTACTGTACATCTTGGAAGCAAATAGTTTAAACAGGTAGTAATATATTTAAGAGTGCCTTTTGGAAGTTACAATCCCCAAGGAAGACAAACTATAAGAATCGTTTCATTGCAAAAAGAATTCAAACACATTTGTTATAGGAAAGGAGCAAAATGAATCATGGTGTGGGTACCATGCTGAATTCATAAAAAGCAGTGTTTTCTCCTGGCCTGATCCTGGATAAGTAACTTTTCAATAAAGTGCCTTTTCCTCAACACTTGAAATAGTTCTTGGATGAGTCGTAAAGTGTTCGTGTTAACTGTATTAGGCCAACGGTCATAGTGTGTAAACAGGAACAAGATTTCAGCTAACCCAGAATAGTGTGACAAATATTATTTTGATTCGTCTGCTGAAGCTGTAGAATGAAGCCCATGAAAACAAGAAGATACTGAAATTAATACACCGTGATCTGGTCTTACCTAGCACAATCAGGCCAAGCCCTAAAACACATAGGCTTTCAAGCACAGGACTATCAAAAGGGATAAACTTGCATCTTAGTGTATTATCTATTTTGCCTTCCATTTCAAAAGGCAAACAAAAGGCCAAAATTATAATTTTAAAAGACCTCAGAAATACACTAACATACTTAGGACATGTAAGAATGCAGTAAGAAAAATTATGGAGAAAACAGATAACTACATTGACCTATCCAAATGATTATTTCCTCTGTTTCAGGAAAGAAGCTTTCAAACAGAAAAGGTTTTAAGCTAAACTAATCCATTCCTGCCCCATTTTTAGGGACCTGCCACTTGGAAATTATACCCATTTTTACAAATAATTTTACTCCAAAGTCTGCTTATTGAGGGAATGCATATTTCATGGGGACTAAATATCTTTCTAGCATTGCCACGGTCTCCGTGAAGAACATAAAAGAAATTTAAGATACACTCTCTGCCCTCTAAGGTCATTTTGTCCTGTTAATTTTAGAATTCTAGAAATAATACCAGATGTAGTTTAAAAACTAAAATATTTTATTTTCTTGATGAAACAGATTTTAGACATGAATCATAAGCAAAGGTGTAACCCTCTATTTCTTATTTACCTGGATGGAAATGGCCATCTCCATATCTAGACAGCACCTACCACCTAAGAATAACCAAAAGAATGGTTGTTTTCCTTCATTAGATTACTGGCTCACTAAATTTGCATTTAGAAAAGGATAGTTTCATTGCCCACTGTCACATCATTAATACTTATTAACTAGGACTATGTCCAACAGAAATGCATGCCCATGTGCACCAAGCAGATAGCAACATCATCGGTAGTAGACGCAATGTAAACAACTCAGATGTCCAACACAGCAGAATGGAGAAATAAACTGTGGTACATTTATACAACAGAGCACTACAAAGCAATGAAAATGAGCAAACTGCAGCTACATTTAGCAACATGGATAACAAACAAAAGAAGCAAGACTAAAGAATACATCAAATATGATTCCATTTAGATAAAGTTGGTGAACAGAGCACTAAATGATATGGGTGCATCTGGTGCATATGGGTACACACTCAAGTGGTAGGACTATAAAGAAAGCAAGGAAATGATTATCTAAAACATAAGGCTGGAGTGTACTCAGGGAAGAGGGGACAGGCGTGGGAGACAGCTGTGATTGGGAAGAGATCCAAGGGGCTTCTGACATGCCAGTCAAATTCTTTTTTTTTTTTTTTTTACCATGGGTGACAGTTGCAAGCAGTGTTCACTCTTACCACCATTTGTAAACTGTACATGTCACGTCATCGCTTTTTTATAAGTACATTATATTTCACAGTAAAACACATCTAAAAATCCCATGGGTCACTATCCTAAATATTAAATATACATACACACGTGTGTACAATACACATATGAAAGAAGAGTGATTCTACATTAGACTTCTCTTGTTCCCCTATTCTTCTGCTGAGCACATATTAAGAACTCAAAAAAAAAAAAAAACTCAAATGTACTTAAAAAATGAAAGAGATAAAGGTTTAAAAGTACACCAAAATGTACCATAGTTTGTCATGAATGTTATTTGAGAGTTTGAAAGACTTACGTGGCTTTCGGCTGATGGTAGAATTGCATGAATATATTCTTAGCCTCGTCTTTGTCTACTTATATAACTTGCTGATATAACTTTGCAGAAGCAGTCCTTAAGAAAAATGGGCACTTTCCTGTCTTTACAGCTGTGACACAGAAGTAGCTGTACTTTGATCTTACACCTAACGGCTTGCTCCTAAGTTTCCTGCTTCCACCAGTAATGCTGATTCTAATCTTAGAAAAAGTCTGCTGCTTTGAAAAAAACCAACCCTGAGCTAACCCAGCCGTGTCTGCCTATATTATGTTATCTGACTGGAGTTAAGCCTTCATCAACCTATTTTTCTCCAAGCTCCTGAAGTAGTTGGGTACTAGGTCACTGTGTTACGCTTTCACCTGCCCTGGATGAAACCTAAAACAACATCTAAATACTGGTGTTATGAAATCCTCAAAGCCTTTTTCAGTAATGATCCCAACACAAATCTTGGTAACAGACTGACAATATCAAACTCTGACATATCACTCAAGAAAGGAACTGGGTTGACCAACTGCTCACCCTTATGCTCCAGAATGGATTTCCTAAAAGGAGCACAGAAAAATCAGTACTCTGTGATCATTATTATTCTATAGCTCTTGCGTAGGTCAAAATCAATTTTACAGTTAGGAATACCTGAATCTGATCTGTGCTCTTAGAAGTTAAATTTCATTTTTCAGAATCAATACCACCAAGCAATGTTCTGGTGGAAACATTGTAGAGGGCAATACAGTTCACTCTTGATCTCCCAAGGTTTATCCACAGCATAGCTTTCTTCAAGCAAATCTTGATCTAAAGCTTGGTAAAATAGCCAACAATACTGCTCAAATCACATGTGGTCAACATCCTGTCTATTTAATCTAACACCTAGAATCAAGGCCTTAAAGGTAAAATAACTATTTGCCTTTCTTTATCCTGGCAAAGATAAAACTGAATGAAAATGTGTATCTCTTTTTAGGCTGGTGCTTTATTTCACCCTGAGTTAAGACTTCCTCTCGTTGTTTTTTAATAAGGTGACTAGGGATGAATTCTGCAAGGAGGAAAGAAAAAAGAGATATAGAACAATCTTATAACGAAGCTACATTATTCTACCTTAGTATCTACCCTATAGCTCATTACTCGGCTCAAAAATACTACGAGTTAAAGGATATTTCCCCCAATATAACTACATACTGTAAGAACATGATATAACAGAGTTATGGACCATAACTGGTAACGCTGTTCCCCAACATTGCTGTTATAAATGAGGTGACATTGAATTAGAGTTTCCCAAAAATATCACTCACATTCAAATACAAATTCTAAGGCATTTCAAAATCAGATCTCATCGTGTTGGGATTAGTTACCTTTTGGTTTAAATATACCACGGTTGCCCTCACTTCTAATGAAGTACAAAACTGGTATACTGTATATAACATTTTTTATGGAGCAGAAACAAATGCGTTCTAGGACAAACCATAAACTTCAGATATTAAGAAAGCATTTTAACAGAGGAGGGATAAAAATAATACCAACTTACAATTTGTGAGTAACTGGAATTCAAACCCAGGCTTTCTGCCTCCATGGCTGGCATGCTTGCAACACACCACAGCTGTCTGTAGTTACCTTGACAATGACTTATCCAAAATCTTCATATGAAAAACAGTGATTTTAGTAAGCAAATGAAACGTCTCAGTCCTTTGTTTTTAATAAGACAAACGTGTTCTCATTTGTTTCTACTTCCCCTCCCAAATGATTACTTACAGAATAAAATCTGAATTAAAAAAACATGCATTTTCTAAGCAAACATTTTCCCTGAAGGTCTTCCCCTGACAAACATGAGGAATTAGATCATAGCCATAGGCCTTCTTTCTCCACTCCTCAGTGGTAGTCAGTGATCAAACAGTGAAATAACCAAAGCAAAAACAGAACCTAGAGCCTGCACATAATAGTACAGATGATTTTAATTGAACATTAGACCAGAAATTAAGTATAAATGGTTTCTAAATCAAATATGGTTTAAAATTAATTAAACACTTATAGCAAGAAGCTTGTTAATTCATTAAAGTCAAGATTGCACTTATTCAGATAATTTCAACCGTCGAGCAGCTTCAATTGCAATTTTATGTCCTTTAATTAATCTCTTTCAAGATACATATAGCATATGTATCTATAAATACATAGGCGTATAGCAAAATAATTATTTTATAGGGTTACACTACTAGCTTTAAAATTTTATAGGCCAGCATGATGGTTATTTGTATAAATGCTAGAGTTCTGAGCTCTAATAAAGGTGTCAACCATGTAAATTTCACCACCTGTGAGTAAACAGTTGTTGTTATTCTCAAAATCAACTTTCTCTCATTTATTGGACAGCCAGTCATTGCTTAAATAATTAATGTGCTGTGTATTCACAGAAAATAAAATTTTAAATACTTATCTTTGTGTCAAACTGTGTTTCTTTAAACAAGGCAAATGGGCAACTCTCACTCAACGCATACCCCCTGAGTTAGATATTTTAAAGTCGACTAACTCAAAGAAGGAATTCTAAAACAATCACTGAAAGCATGAAAAAAATGTCACCCCTGTGGACCAGAGTTTCCTAAAACTAACTGCATAAGAAGCTCTCAGTGTCTGAAAAATGGAATAGAAAAATCTGAGACACAAAACTTTGGCTATCAGGAAAAATTACAACAAATAATAACTTTAAAAAAATTTGCAATCAACTATCTATATCTGTTGGTGGTCTCTGACTAGTTATTGTTGTCCTTCAGTGATTGCATTACCTCTCATTCAGTGGCCCTGCTTAGGCTCAAAGTTGACAAAGTTGATGGAGAAGCCGGATGGCAGAGACGCTCCCACCAAGCCAGAGTGGGTAGTCAAGGAGAAGCAGCCATAGCTGTGCTCTCTGGCAAGCAAGAAGTAACAGAGTTGTCTAGATCAGTGCTTCCCAAGTTTGTCTGCATTTTGGAATCACCTGAGGAGTCAAAACACTCCGGATGCCTGTGTCCCACCCCCGTGATTGCTGTGATTTAATTGGGCTAGGGTGTGGCTGGAAATTTGGAATTTTAAAGAGATCTCCATGTGATTCTAATATGCAGACAAATTAGGGAACAACTGGTTTATACTCTTTTATATTTTTATCTTAAAATTTTTTGACAAATTAGGTTCATGTCCATTTTATCATACTTCCTATATCAGGCTCATGCCATTTTGGGAAATCTACGCAAGAATGACTTGTTCTGGAATATTCCCACAACTGTAAATCCATGGAGGTAAACCAAAACCCAAAAGCAAAAAGTACAACATAATTGAATTATTTATCACTGTCAAAAGGAGAATAAAAGTAAGAAGAATAAAGGCATGAACAAGCCGAATTTCATAAAATGTTTCTTCATGACAAAAATTACTAGTATATGGATTCTTTTTTCAAATCCAAGCTTTAGAAACTTTATTGTTTGCCACCCTAAGAGCAGACAGAAGAATCAGAGAACACTGCCGACAATAATCTGGGTTTAGGTAATGATCTGGATTTGTATGACCTCTTCCAGCGTTCTGCTTTATCAGATGGAGCAGGGGCAGCTGCTGGAAGGAGGAATGAGGAACTGGGTCGTACGCATGAATAAACCTGTAGAGATACTAAGTTCATTAATGTTCTTGTTGGCAGGAATCAAAATGACTTGGAGGCAGCCAAGCTGAATTACAGGTTTGATTTACCTAAGAGATACATGTTACACAGACATCAGCATTTTTTCACACCAGCCTCAAGGCAGGCCTGGTGACGAGACAGTGTGCAACCCTTCCCTTCGCAGTACGATTCAGTTGTATTTCCCTGTGGCTTCTCCCCCTCCTGTGGGGGCATATGAACTATCCAGATGAAGGAAGGAATAATTTCAAAAGTTCAAAATTGTCAATTGATAGTGAATAACGGGAATACCAGATATCCTTGCTCCTTAAAAAAAAAAACGCAAAGTGGCCACAACAGGTGAGTAGATTGAAACTGGAAAGCACATATTACAGTGTCAGGGACTTACAATAAGAATGTGTAATGTTACTCTGCGCCCGGGGTTAACATGCTTTAAATAGACTGAAGTACTGAGCTGAATGTATTGCTCCTTTGAAATTAAAACAATGACCAGATCATAATGAGGACATGTAGATGTCACCATCCGAACCCTTCCCACCTCATAACGCAATGTAATCTCATGTCAGTTTAAGATGCTACTAATAGTTGGGTAAACCACGGTGTCACTCACCTAAGTGGGCAGTGGGGCAAAGGCATCTAAGGAGAGCATGTGGTGTGAGTGAACTGGAGCCAGTGGACAACAATAAATAGTGAAAAACAGCTTACATAGTTCAGTTTTAAAGGTTTCTTTGGTTTAGTGAAATAGAATGCTTTCTAAAAGCCAAAATAGCTAATTCTCAAGATCTTCCTGGTTTTATTGGAAGCTGATTACAAATCACCAAAACATGTGAAGACAAAACAGAAGCTATGTTCTCGATTACTTCCAAATACACAAAATTATCCACAAAGATGTGCTTTTTTGGCAAGTGACGTGCCAACTGGTTTTCATTTCCAGCGCCAACTGCAACCAGTTGTTTCTTCCGAGGCTTTAAACTTAGGTCTGAAACTGAACAGTTGATTTCCCTCTGTCTGCTGCTGTTGCCTCCCCCATATTTGCTGCCAAAGTCGCAGTCTACCACCCACACAACCGTCAAGCCAGAGCCTGGGAGTCGTCATGGGCTCCTCCCTTTGCATTTCAGTGCCTACTTGCAAGTCCTGCCCATTACATGCCCTGAACAGGAAATCACTCCTCCCCTCTCTTCTTCATTCCTTCCACCACCACCATAGGCCATGTCCTCATCCTGACTGGTCCCTGTACTCCTAATTTTGTGGTCTGTTAAAACTCTCTCTGCCTTTCTGGAGTTTTTCCCTGACCCATGACTCGAATATGAACATCCCCTCTCCCTGCTCATACTCTAACAACTTTGTGCCCTTACTCTTATTATTTCTTTGCCTGCAATATGTTATCCCCCATGTTCTAGCTGACTAGCTTTTATATTTAGCTGAAGACTTACTTGGCCTAACATTTTCTCTGTCAAACTTTTTCTGACTTTATCAGGCTGCGTTAGGAGTTTCCTCTTCTGTGCTTATGTCACCTTGTACATAACTCTACCAGAGCATTTGTCACACTGTTGTCATTGTTGGTTTACCTGTCTGTCTTCTGTTCTGACCTATGAATGAAGGGCGAGCTCCACATCCCATTCAATGTTATATTCCTAAACCCGGTATTCAGAAGGAGCTTAATAAATAGATTTCTACTAAATCAGTGATTCTTCATCTACCCACCGGAATTACTTAGGAAACTTTTAAAAACACGGAGGCCTGCACCCCACCACAGACCAATTCAAATAGAATTTCTGAGTATGAAGCCCGGGCACCTGTATTTTAAAAAAATTTCCCAGATGATTCTAATGTTGTTAGTGGTTGAAAACCAGGGTGCTAAATCATTTATCTGGAAATGCTAGTAAAGATGTACCGAGAAAATACAGAGTTTGAGGGTCTTTTGTGATTTTTTATTTTTCAAAAGGACACTGTATTAGTTTATCCATGGTTGAGTAACAAATTACCCCCAAATTTAGTAGCTTAAAACAACCAACACTTAATATCTCACAGTTTCTCCTGGTCAGCACTTAATATCTCCGTTTCTCCTGGTCAGAAATCTGGGTACAGTGGACCTCAGGATGTCTCACAAGACTGCTTTCATGGCATTAGCCAGGGCTGCTGTCGTCTCAAGCCTCGACAGGGCAGAAGAGCTTGCAGCCAAGCCCACTTCTATGGTTATGGCAAGATCCAGCTCCTCACCGACTGTTGGCCAGAATCCCTCCTTGGTTCCCCTGCCTCTCCATCGGGCAGCTCACGCCATGGCAACTGCCTACCATTAAAGTGGGCAAGTGAGAGAGCAAGAGAGGGTGAGCAAGATAGAAGCCAGAATCTTCGTGTAACTGAATCTTGGAAGTGACATCCCATCACTTTTGCCATATTCTATTCATCGAAAGCATGTTATTAGGTCTAGGCCAAACTCAACGGGAGGGAATAATACAAGGGTATGGTTACCAGGAAATGAGCATCACTGGGAGCCATCGTAGAAGCTGCACAGACCTTTAATGACACTTGGCCTAAAAATTAACTTACCTTAAAGGAGTCCCAACCAGACTATCTTAACATTAGGAGCATGTACATCATTGGTTTCCTTATAAAACGGATCTAACCTGCTTTGGCAGAGATGAAGTAAAAGTAGAGTGACAGGTGTACTTTTTAATAATAATTTCTATTTTCTATTTCATTATCTAAGTATAGATGCATTCATTGAAGGACATGTAGACAGGATAACATCAAGGCAGGTCGGCTTGCATAGCTCCAACCTTCACATGGTCTTATGAATTAGGTCAATGAGCTTTTCAAAGATTAAAAGTGCTCTTCTTTCTTTTCCCGAACATATTCCTAGTTATATGAGTTAACAGAAAACAGGCAACTTTAAGAATTCAATATAAAATTTGTTTTTAGTGAAGGGCAAGTAACAGTAAATCTAAAGGTAAAATGCCAAGCAAAATAGGCAAGTTAATGCACTGACTTTATGCAGATGAGAGTTATCAGTTTTAAGCTTACCCCTCATTTTAGAGGAAAGAGCCAATGTATTGGACAACATTGAATGCTGACCTCAATAATGAAAATTTAAGCCTTCATCAAAGATCTTATCAATATAAAAGGATTCATTCGTCTTTGGACTACTTACCATTTAATGCTAAGATGGCAAGTTGAAATTGTTTAAAAGCATTTAACAAAATTACACAAAGTACTAAAAGACAAAAGAAACACTTACCAAGGCACAAATGACTTGTACTCTTGGACATGATGGTGATAGCACATTTACACAAAACCTTAAACTTTAAATCTATATTCCAACTATGATACGCCATCTCCCAAAAATCAATTAGTTTTTGGTGCTGAGAGAAAGAGCTAGCTTTCCAGATTAAGAGTACTGCCTTTGATAGCACTTTTTTCCCTGAATCATTTCCTAAATATTTGTTAAAAAATATTAGTAGCTCATAAAACCTGACATGATTTTCAAAAGGATATGGTCATAAAGCAAGATTTTTTTAAAGATGTAACAGAAATTGTGTTTTAAGTACTTCATGCATGGACAGAAATGACTTATGGACCATCTATTGTAGTTTGCTTTTAAGATGATTAAACAGCACTGTTGGGGGGGAATCTGCCCTTTCCTTCAGCTGAGATGGCAATTCTTAGTGACGTGATTATACTCACTAAGACCTAGAAGATAAAGCCACGATCATCTACTATCATCCAACATAAACAATTCTGTGTCAACCACTGTGAGTTACAGCACACACGAGGATTGAAACTAGTGACCTGGACTGTTGAAGCTCTATAGCCCTTTAACCATGCATCCCCTGAGCCATCCAGTTTTCATGGCCTACACACGCTTATTTGGGGCTTATGTTTGAATTTATTAACCTTCCTTAAAAGATGGCTCAGATGGCTGCCAAACTGAGAAACAGGTTGAAAACAGACAGGTTACCTAAAAATCCAGTAAGTTTTCTCTTCATAGTAGTATGAGCTAGCAATTCTAAAACCACCTTCCATGTATTCTAGCCTTGAGCAAATGAGTAAATATACTGAGGATAATGGCAGTCAGGTTTCTGTCTGTTGGGGGAGTTACAAATATGGAAAAGGGGAAGACTAGAAAGTAGTGACAGACTGGAATTGAGGGTATCAGTATAAACTTGCCATTTTTAACAGACACAGAGATAAATATAGATTTTTGTATATGTATCTGTCTGCTGAGAGGGACTACAAGCAGTGACACAGAAGTAGCAATGAACGAACCAAGCACTTGTTTCCTGAACACCATTCTCCATGAACAGAAAGCAGGGCTCCCTGAAGAAACAGCTGATTCCAGGGCTGGGGAGGGGAAAGAACAAGATGAGCCTGGAACATCTGATTGTACCAAAAAGTAAGAAAGGGCTCAGAGAATGATGAAGATGTGACACATCTCGGGCTCCTGTCATACGCAGAACCCATTGTGGAGCTCCCACTGGTCAAATATGGGACAATGAGAACATCCAAATAAATAATGACAGTAATGGATTTTAATTTGTTGACTAAGAATCCACGAGTCCATTTGCTACAAATAAATGAGTGGGGAAGAAGGAAAAACACTTCCTTTTATTAGAATGTCAACTAACAAATATAGATGGAATGATGGAGTTAGAAACTCAGTCTCTCGCTTGGATAGGGACTGTGAGGAGGGGCAGGATGAAGTGTCCCATGGTCAAGTGCTCAGTCTCCACATGGCCCAGTGACATGCCAAGAGCTGCTTCTCAATGGACAGACAATTTTCTGCTGCAGATGGCATGACTTTGCTCCAGAATCCCAGGGGGCCTGTGTTGTGATTCTCCCATTGGACTTGCAATAACTTCCACACTGCATCTTTTCCCACCACTACCACAAGGGTCTGCTGGATCATATGGTCCAAATGTCAGTCAGGGCTGCTTGCACTGAAGCCTGGAACTGTTGCAGAGCCCTTTCCTGCTCTGGGCCCCATTCAAAGCTGGCAGCCTTCTAGGTCACTTCGTATGTGAGCAACAGCATTATTCCTAGTTATAGAATGTGTTGCCTCCAAAAGAAAGAGAGGTCTACAATGTGCTCTACTTCCTTTTTTGTGATAAAGGTTTCAAAAGGCAGCAATTTGTCCTTCACTTTGGAGGGCTATCCTGGCACTCCCTTGACCACTGGACCTCTAAAAACCTTACTGAAGGGCTAGCCCAGTGGTGCAGTGGTTAAGCGCACACGTTCCCCTTTGGCGGCCTGGGGTTCACCAGTTTGGATCCCGGATGTGGACATGGCACCGCTTGGCAAGCCATGCTGTGGTAGGCATCCCACATAGAAAGCAGAGGAAGATGGGCACGGATGTTAGCTCAGGGCCAGTATTCCTCAGCAAAAAGAGGAAGATTGGCAGCAGATGTTAGCTCAGGGCTAATCCTCCTCAAAAAAAGAGTTAAAAAAAAATAAATAAAAACCTTACTGAAGTGGCTGGTCCCTAACTCTGCATAGTATTTACCTCCCATCTTCTGTGGTGCACGTACTGTACCAAAGCCTTTAGCATATTAGCCACCTCTTGCTTGTCTGTCCAATCCACATGATGTTGTCGATAAAATGGACCAGTGTTGTGTTCTGAGGGATATTTAGGTGGCTCATATTTCTTCATGTTCTATTATGACCAAGCATGGAAGACTTAACATAGCCCTGAGACAAAACTCATTCTAAACGAATATTGCTGACTGTTCATTGTGAATGTGAACTGTTTCTGATCCTCTTTTCCAACTGGAATGGAAAAAATGCATTGCCAGATCAATGACATACCATGTGTTTGAGGCCTTATTAATCTGTTCTAGCAACGAGTCCAGCAGAGCAGCTGTGATGACGGTTCTTACTTGGTTAAGTCAGCAGTAGTTTAAAGTCATTCTCCAGGATCCATCCAGTTTCTTTAGGGGCTGGACTGGTAAACTAAAGAAACAGACTTGGCACCTGCACCCCCATATCCTTTATGCCTTAAATGGTGGCACTAATCTCCCTCATTCCCCCAGGATACAATATTGTGCCTGATTTACTATCTTGGCAGGAGTGGGAGGCAGCTTCAGAGGGTTCCATTTGGCAATCTGCACTACGATAACTCTTACTCCACAGACCCGGGACCCAACGTGGCAGTTACTCCAATCGCTGCATATATAGATTCCAGTTATGCACTTGGAGACTAGGAAATTACCACTGGGTGGCTCCATGGACCCAGTAGGCCCACTCTGAGAGTAACTTTAGCCAGAACACCTGGTCTGATAGGCTCTCATTCTAACAGGAAGGCCGTGATGGTGCTTTAGATCTCCAGATCAATATCAACTCAGATCCTGTGACCAATAGTGTCAACAATACCTGATTATTCCCCTTTTCCCAGTGTACAGTCACTCAAATAGATGCCAATAGAGCCCTTTGGGGGCAAGTGTCATGTGTTTATGTACTTGCCATAGTGTGGTAAGGGTTCTTCCTCCTAGGAACCTATCCATAGTCGGAAACCAGTTCTGAATCTGAAAATTGTCTTAGGTCTGTGAATTAAGCAAGGGATCAAGATTTTCATTGCAGTGACAGCCCTCAGCCTCCTTTTTATGGTATTCTTGCTTTTTATGGTAATAGATGTTAATCAGTACCCTGTGGACTCCCTATCTATTTTGTCCTAAGGAGACTATGCTCTATTAACTGTCTCTCTTACTGAGCAAGGGCTCACTGCCTGACACTCATAGAAGCCAATACTATGGCACCAGCTTTTGAAAAAAGAGCGAGCTTTATTGTGAAGTCAACCAGCAAGGAGACAGAAGGCAGGGCTCCAATCTCCCCAATCCAAGGTCTGGGGCAAAATTTAAGGGGTTCGGGGGAACAGGCTGGCATGCCGAAGCACTGGTAGGGCAGGTTTCCACTGGAGGGCGTTAGACTTGGCCATCCAAGGTAAGGTATGGAAAGGCAGAGTTCAGCACAGGATCTTCCTGGACAACGGACTCCTCACTTTCGAAAAGGCTCCAGCATTCAGGTTTTGCTCATCCTCCAGGTTCCGCAGGTAAGAAACATTGGTTCCCAAGTGTTATTTGAAGTTAAGATTTTCCTCCTCTGTGCATACCCAGGTTACACGATTTACAACTTTGGCTCTGTTGTACCTGCAAAACTAGATATCCTGTTATGCTCGAGGACTGGTTTGAGCTGGTCCTGCGGTTACAACTCCATAACTCTTCGTGGGTCAAGCTCCTTTGGTTGCCAGAATGACCTTGCTAGTCATTATGGTAATTGTGGCCTTCTAGCTTCTGGCAGGTAAGCAACACCACCCAGCCTCTATTATTCCCATGGATGTTAACAAGCCATCTCTGTGGCTGCTTCTCCCACCTCCACCTCTGGCCTGCAGAGAGAACTACCACCAAACTTCTCAGTTATGCTAATGCCTTTCTCATCAGTGCTTTCCTGAAGACCTTGGGTGAATGGTGTGTTCTCTGGGCCCTCTCTTGGAGCATAATGCTGATGGGTCTTCTGGCCTTATCTAATATATCCATTCCAGCTTGCCCACTTTGCTTAGCCTCTTTATTCATTCCTCTACAGTCTGCCAGTGCAACTCAGACATTTCTCACTTTACTGAGAATTGCCTATTTTTCCCCTTAGTTTCTAAGAGCCATCTATTAGCAAGTTTCCCCTTACCATTGGAGTCTATCTTCTCAGTCTTGGGCTGCTATAACAAAATACCATAGACTGAGTGACTTTAATAGCAAACACGTATTTCCCACAGTTCTGGAGGCTGGGAAGTCCAAAATCAAGGTGCTGGCAGATTTGGTGTTTGCTGAGAGTCTACTTCCTGGTTCACAGATGGTGGCCTTTTTGCTATGTCTTCACGTGGTGGAAGGGACAAGGGAGCTCTCTAGGGCCTCTTTTATAAAGACACTTATCCCATTCATGAGGGCTCCAATCTCAGGACCTAATCGCTTCCCAAAGGCTTCACCTGCAAATACCATCACCCAGGCATTAGGTTTCAACATAGGAATTTTGGGGAGACACATTCAGTATATATCAGGATTCTTGCTGGGGTGCTAAATTCCCCACACCTGATAAAGTGCCCCCAAGTGAATGAATTCTTGTTTATCCAATGTCACATTCATGCTCCCTTGAACAAACACCTTTAAAATCCAATCCCAGGAGTCCACCCCTGGTTCCTGCCAGCATGTGCCAGTTAAACCTTGCAATTTTCTAGGGAAATAGTCTCTTTCCTTCCTTAACAGACCCAGTATGTCCTAGCTGGGTTATGATGGGATTTAACCCAGTTATTGGCTTGGTTATTGGCTAGTTATTGGCTTGGCAGCCAGGAAAGGAAGAGGGAGGGCAGTGTAGGAGAGGAGGGCTATTTTTTTGGTGGGGGGAGGGGACGGGGCGGGGGGGGGGGGTGGGGGGTGGGGAAGAGGCTTCTGTAGCATCTTCCAGCACAGCAAATATGCTGGTTCTCACTGGAGAAGGGCCAGAGGAAGTCGCAGGGGCACCCACCCAGATGATCCCATCCCATGTTTAAGATCCCAGGTTTCCCCACCTTCACATTAACAGACCTGCTCTGTTATTCAATACTCATTCAATGCTCAAGTGTCTTTGGAGCTCTGTGACTCCAGTAATTAGCTAGCCCTTCAGCCTGTGGTTCAACTGAGTCTGTCCTTCCACTACAGGTGATAAAGGAAGCTGCCTCAAAAGCCCTCCAGCTCTCACACTTAGCTATTAACTGTTTGTTAATAGCTCTGTTCCTCATTTCCTTCTGCAGTGCTTCAATACAACTTAGCAGTAATCAGCCAACTCAGTTGTCTTTGTAGGTATTTATTCCTCCCATATTTTTCAAATATGTGTATAATCACACCTACCACAGTTCCCCTCCACTGGGACATTGTTCCAGGTCAACTGGTGAAATCTTTAGGAATTAATCTGCAACCTTACGCCAGGGGTGATGAGTGCCCCACCTACCAACCAGGGTGGCATCTTCAGGCTGAGTAAAGGATGAGCTTGTCCCAAATCCCATTTTAGAGGCCAAGATGGGATTAAATGTATAAAGTTTTTTATTAGGGGGACTATCTGTGAGAGAACATGGAGAGGCAGCTGGGCAAGTCTGGGTGGACTGTCAGACCATGATGCAAGTCTAACCCCAAGTGAAAGGGAGAGGGAAAGAAGGTTGGGTAGAAGTGTCCTAAACCGCCATGTAGCCTAAGCAAGGCTTGGCAAGGTAATGGAGGAGTCCTTGAGCCCCAGCCAGCCATCAGAGGAGCCTTGTGTCTCCCCCAAACAGGCCTTCCTTAGTAACTCTGCCACGTTCAGCCACTGAGCTGCTTAAGAACTGAAGTCTTGGCACATAGTGATGAATTTCAGAGCACAGCAGAGGCCCTTGGTCAACTGAGCTCCTTGTCTTGGGGGTCTGTGAGGTACATTCTCATAGCTGCCTCATCATCCTAGCAAGAGGCAGAGCTGGGATTCAAACCAGATAGTTTGGTCTCAGAGTCTATATATCAATCACTGCACTAAGAAAGCATCTCTTAGAGCTGCAGGGGTCTGAAATAAATGGTCCTCTCTCGTGTGGAAGATTTATACAGCAGGTCGGGCCAGACTGGTAAGAATTATTAGGCTCCTCTAAGGAGTTTGTACTTCATTCTACAGACAATAAAGTGGGGAGAGGGGCACATCACAGATTAATGTATATGAATATATTCCATATGCATTGTATATACACATGAATAACTTATAGACCCATGTGTACCTTTAGTTTCCTGTGATATAAAAGGCTTTAGCAGACTTGAAAAGCTGCAACAGTGATTCCTGGACTGCGTATATGGTAAGACGGTCAAAAAGTGCTGGCAAAGCACTCATACTCTCTAGGACAGAAAAATTTGAAAAAAAAAGGACTCAGACAAATCCATATTCTATTACTTGTTATAAAATCTTACTGTGGTACAAGGCAATCAAAAATTCATTTAATTTTTACTAGTTTATTACTAGTATTGAAACCACTTACGCTGTGTGTCAAACAGGCATTTACAGGCTAAATGAAGAACTTAACCACTATAACGTAATTCCCAGGGAACCTGTGTAAACTCCCAACAATGAACTTACAAACAAATTCTATAGAAGACAACCTGTTATAAAAAGGAAGCTACAAATTTATTCATGAACTAGTCAGTGTTGCAAAAAACAGGTGTTATTAATTCTATTTTATGGACATGGAAACCCAGGCACGGAAACATTAAATGATTTCTTTGGTCCATATAACGAGATCAAATATGAACTAGAACTAGAGAGTAAACCAGATTCTTATACACCTATATGTATTAATAATACAAGTCTACAATTGCAGTATAGTCCTACAATCGAATATTAAAACCTACAGATGAAAAGAATCTCAAGAGAACGTTGGTCTCACTTTCTGTATGAAAGCAGGTATTATTATTGAGAGTGCGAAATTAGTTGATCAAGGTCAAATCTAAAAGTTAAGGAAAACTCCAAATTCAAAGCTTTTATAAAGCCATCATACGCACCACTATTATTTATTATACTTCAAGAGGACGTATGTGAATCAGAAGGGAGTTTTTGGATTTCAGACTGTTTCACTTCCTGACTTAAAGCCTAAGAACATAAACTGTGAACTCAGCAAAAGCAATTTGGGACGAGGATATGTCTCTAAGTGACGATTTAAGGAACTATATTTATAGCCTGGCACCAGGAAATTTTTGTTCACTTTTTAAACTAGATTCCAAATATACGCATTATACCCCAATGGCTATTTAAGGCCAAAACTGGCTTTCAGAAGTACACTTTAGGATGCAAATACGAACAATGATTTCCTACGTTCTCAAGTTCTGAATGATACGGTTATAATACAGAATTTTAAAATAAACATAAAGATTAAACATTGGAAGGATTTTACTAGCAAATAACTATCTGTTACATATCAAAAGTCTGTAAAGGCCTGAGTTTCAAACACTTGATCTCCAGGCAAACTATACGATGCCTTATTTCACCAAGGATTTGAGGTGACTTACTACATGCACATACACAATAATAATAGATATAGAACACCTGTCCTGGAAGAATATATTTAGAAAGAAATGCAAGTATGCAGGTCAGGAGAGATGTTAACACGGATTTCAATTTGGTTCTTGAGCTTCCTGATAGCCAAATCAAAGAGGCGCGAAATTCTTACTATCAAAAAGTGGTTTCCGAAATTTTTTTTAGAGTCACATTCCAAGATATCTTACATGGGACTTGTTATAAAGGGTATGACACAAAGGACAATGTCCCTGACAATATCATATAGCAAATGTGGTTAAAATGTGGTTAATATTGTTACTTCGGATAGCTTGCTGAGGCGAAGGTGGGAGGTATCAAATTAAAACGCTACTTAGTGCAGGTGACGCTGCCTGCAATACACACTGTTCTTGCACTGAAGGATTCTCATACATGGATTAGTTTTCCCAACTAGCAGCAATTCTTATTTAATGGCTAGGAGACCTCAGCACAGGAATAAAAGATTTGACATGGCTGACATAATTACATCATTTAGGGAGAGGCCGAATATTTGAACCTCTAGATCCAGCAGGAAAGCTTAGTGTCTCTCATCACCTTAACAGGACTGCAAACCAAGGCTTCAGAAGGATTTACCGGAAATTTTAACCCTCCAAAAGGGTGCCCTCTAACTACAAGGAGTAAGTTTGCTCCATGTGCATGTATAGCACATTCTGGAGATATAGAATTGTAAACAGTTCTCGTGTTAAAAAAGCAGAAACACACAAGTTCCAGTATGTGAAAAAAATTCTATAAACTACCCAAAGAAGTGATATGTAACTGCCTGTACTGACTGTTCTCAAACACACGGAAATGCTTCTAAAATGTATGGAAAGGCCAGGGGCAGCAAGGTATAGTCAATGAGAGAAGCAGCTGCTATCTAATCTAAGTCTCTCCCCTGCAGTCTGCAGTGGGAATCATAAAGCTGGAAAATAGCTAGAGAGGGCATCTTGTGTGGACATACACTCTCGCCCCATTTTCAAAGATCTCTATTTAGATCTCTAGTCTAGCTTGTTCTTATCTCAAATCTTAGCACCTACAGTCTAGGACTAATTCCTTTTATCTTATCACTGAAGATAATGAATCACTTCGTTCCTTACACATACATGGAAATCATTAAGCAACTACTCTTCTTTCATTAACAAGATAACCACAATTATTTTTACCTTTCCCCAAACATCTTTATTTACTAATCTTTAGACCTCTTATGGGGACATCCCTTATTACTTTGAAAACATACTACAACAGTTTGGTACTTCAGTACAAGCTTCACAAATTCCCAGGACTTAGATTACTGCATGATTCATTCAAACACTAACAGTTTTATGTGTAAGTAGCAATGATCTATCTCAGAATCAATTATTCAAAACAATATTCTAAGTACTGGAGTAACTGATCTCATACAGCTTACAATCTACAGGGAAAAACAGACAATAAGCCAGGGAACATGTAAGATGTCAGATTAAAGTGCTGTGAAAAGAAAAAGTGACGGCGTACAGAGGGCTTTTGTGAGGAGGGGGCACCTGATCTGAAACCTCTGGGAAGGCAGTAGCCCTGGAAAGATATGAGACCAATGTTACAAGCATTTTTTTGCTAAAGTAGGTTTAACTATTCTGTTATATATTTATATGCATTCCTTCTGAATTATATAACCCTTCAATTCTCCCCACCGAATAAGAACCCTTGTTCTTATTTTGAAGACTAACTCTATCTTTTAAAAGCTTTTCATTATCTCCTTAATTGGTGTATTGCATAAGTTTAAGAAGCATGCCTTCTAATTTAAACAAGTATTCCACAATAATATCAGCTAGGTAACTAGTTTAGAATGTATTCCTGCCAAATTACATTTAACAGTGGGTGAAAAGTAACAATATTTGAAAAAACATTCTTCATGTTACTGATAGGCCTGAATGAATTTTCTAGAAAATAATAATTTGGTGATGCTTTGTAGGTAAAACAGGATGAAAGCAAATTGGCAGAGTCTGACCCATTCAGAAGACGAGGCTGAAGGGAGGATGGAAGATGCAGTGAATCACTGATGGGCTGGTCTAAGCAGTGAAAGGGCCCAACACAGAAGTCAGAGGTTGACAGACAGGTCACATATGTGGGATGAGGCAGCAAATCAGCTGGCAGGGTTGGAGAAACCCTCCACATCACACCAGCTCTTTGAGACATGCTGCCACCACGTGGGCGATAGACAATTTTGAAGTATGAGAAGATTTTAGTTGTGATTATCAGTTAATTAACAATTATACAATCAAAAAACATACTTTCATCTTATGAAATCTGCATTTTTTGCCAAGTCCTTGGACATTAAAAAAGAGCATGGATTTTGGCCAGATGTGTTTAGAATTCTGCTCTACTTTTTAAGTCTTTGGTTCCTTATCTGTAAAATGGGCATAAGAATACGATCCTGTGGAGCTGTGCAGTCTCAGGATTAAGTGATAATAGATGCGAGGCATCTAGCCCAGTACCTGGTACACAGTAACTACTCAATAACTTTAAAAAACTATTCTTCAGGGGGCCGGCCCTGTGGCCGAGTGGTTAAGTTCTTGCACTCCACTTTGGCGGCCCAGGGTTTCGCCGGTTCGCCTGGGCGTGGACATGGCAGCGCTCATCAAGCCATACTGAGGCGGCATCCCACATGCCACAACTAGAAGGACCCACAACCAAAATGTACAACTATGTACTGGGGGGCTTTGGGGAGAAAAAGGAAAAATAAAGAAAGTCTTTAAAAAAAAATTATTCTTCTTCAGTATGATCTTCCAAATATCACTGAAACCTGATTATTGTTTTTTTAATCACATAAATGTGCCTATCAAGAAATGTATTTGCATTGTGTTTCAAGGGAAGGAAAAAACTCAAAATAAAACTTAGGGAAGAAATCAATTCCAACAAAATAAGTCAAATATGTGAAGTGTTAGTGCAGAGAAATAAGCACAAAATGTTGAGCAGGTAAGAAAGCTCTCAAAATCTTTAGTCAAGTCTGGATTATTATAACAGAATCTTATTCAGGTTTCACTCATTCACAACTGTAACAAGAGTCAGGATAAAACGTAACTTTGCATCAACCAAGGGAAAAAGATTTTTAAGCAAACAAATGACAACGATTAGGATTTACCTTCTTAAGAGAAAAAACTTAGAATTTTTAGGGCTCCATCGTAATAAGAGTAACTAGTGTGGATGGGGATGGTCGTTGTGATATGCTACACAGGAATTATTCTTACACAAACAAAAGCCCTCCTTAATTAACAGTGTAAGGTTTAATAATTAATTTGGTTAAAGTTACATGAATGATAAGATTTTATCTTAAAAATAAATAGGAGCAGACCTTATTTCCTTGTTATTCTAAGTGGGTGTTCTGAAAGACATTTGAGAGAATAAAAACCCAGTTAAGAATCTTTTCAAATAAAGAATAAGACCTTAAGAAAACTAGCTATGAGGTTTCCACTAAATTCCTTATTCTGCTGCTGCTTACGAAGCATAAGCCAGAAAAATGGCCAAATCCAGTCCTACTGACAGAATTTTAAAGCTGAAAGAACACCAGCGATAACCTAGTACACCTTCCACATACAGAAGAGGAAACAGGCTCAGAGTGACTTAGAGGACGCCGATCAGCAGAGAGAGCCTGTGAAGCTCAAGGCACAGCTAAGGCTCTTTACTATAGAAAGTAGTCCACAGTATCCGAACCAATCCTCACGACGCCTTTTATTAAGGCAACGCAGGCTGCGGGAAGGAGCTCAGCTGTAGCCAAGTCCCTATGCTATTGCCGGGTTTGCAGTCTGCCCTGGACCTGGAGGCCAGATCAGTAATATTAGACCGTAAGGGTACGGTCTACACTAGCGCTAAAGAGCTACAAACGCTTCCTCCTTAAGCGCCTTTTCTTCCGGCCCAAGACTCCTATGCTTTTAACAAGGGGTCCTACAGCCGAGCAAACGACGGGGCAGGCAGTAAGTGGGAAAACTGTCCGTCCACGATCAAAATGAAGCACACACACACTGACCTCTGGAGTGGATGTGGCAAAATAAATTCTGACCCCCTCCTGGAACGACTATTTGGGCAAGTTTCTAAAAAGGACATCAAGTTACCTCCAGCAGGTAGTTTTCAGTACACATAATCCAGTGCCTGAGTCTGCTTTCTCTGGCCACTACAGGTACAGGCTGGGTCCCAGCAGCACAAGCTCGGAAACCATCATCCAAGTTTTCAAACAAGAACGCGTAAGCAAACAACTGCTGCTAATACAACATACAAACATTAACATATGCCCCACGAACAGTTTTCTGGATCATCAGATTATTTGCCAAAAGCCGGCTCCGCGGTAAATAATAGTTACTGTTGTTATACCCAAACGAGTTATACATGACACAGCTTGCTCCTCAGAGAGAACATTCTACAGTCTTTCAAGAATGAAAACCTGCTTTATTTGGCACACAACAGTGAAGAGGTCTTGCAACATGTGCAGAGGTAGTCAAACAGCAGTTCAGTGCGAGCCATCACAAAATTTGGTCACCGACCAAGCCAGAGCGAATCTCCCAGCTCCTGTAGGTTAGCAGACAATATTAACTCACTTTCCGCTTGTTGACTTTTGCGTCCCTTTTATTTGTGTACTGAAAGAACAGGTACCTCTGTGGGGACTCTACGCCCAGTTTAATTATTTATTAAGTTTATTTTGGGCAGGTATCGATCACTCCTTTCTTAAGTGAGTTAGATTCTAAAATTAAAAACAAACAGAAAACAACAAAACTCCCTCTCCGGCCAGATGGATGCATTCTCCCTCAGCGGAGGCGCCACGGCCCAGCCGCCGCTCCGTTTCCTCCACGACGCTCGAACTCTGTCCCACCAGATTCCGAGAGCGGCAGGGGTGGGCTGTAACCAGAAGGCACTCGCCACAACCTTCAGGAGTCGGGGCGTGACCCTCACCTTGACTCTGGGCGGTTTGTGGGGACCAACTCCTTCCTTGCTGCCGCTCTTTGCTCTGAGTTTCCAGGGGCCCCAGACCCGCTGCGGGACCCTCCACCCCCACCCCCGGGCCTCACTCCAGCGGCGGGGGACTGTTTCCCCGCTGACCTCGGGGGCAGAGGTCGAAGGCCCGCTCCCGGACGCCGGAGGCCGGCCCCGGCGCCGCCGCCGAGCCCGCGCGGCCTCACCTGCCTCTCCCCGGAAGCCCCAGCGCGGTCCCATCCCGCCCCGCCTCCCCGCCCCACGACCTCGGAGTCGCGGTGCCGGGACCCACACGGCAATGGCGCGGCCGGAAACTGGCCCCGCGACTTCCTCGGGCCGGATCCGGGCTGCGCCGGGCCTGTGGGCGGGGCGGGGGGCTGCGGCTTCCTCCTTCCTGCTTCCGGCTCGGCGGTGAGGTAGGAGTCGGGGTCCGAGGCCAGGGTCCCGGGCGTCATGCGTGCGAGGCCGGAGGCTGCGCTGCCGCTGGTTCTGCCGCTGTCGGGCGGAGACGGCGGCGCGGGCTCCGTGAGCCGCGCCAGGCCGCGCTCGTCAGGGCTGCTGACCGGCAGCGGGGCCCCGAGGGCCGGGCGGCTGGGGGGTGGGGCAGGCGGACGGAGGCGGGAGGCCAGTGCGGAGGGCGCTGAGACGCCGCGAGCTGCAGCTCCGGGCGCGGCGCGGGTGTGGGCCGGAGATCACCCCAGTCGTCCCATTTCAGAAGGAAGAAGAGTAATATTTACCCTGAAAGTGTGGGAGCCGCGGGCGCTTGTGTCCGAAGTTGGGGCGCACGGGACGTGTGTGGCCTGTGGACAGTAACTCCTTTCTTAGTGTTAATGGCTGAAACTTTGCCATAAACCAGGTTATTCACTCCCGCTCGACTTCAAGTGCGTTCCTGATCTCTGAATCTTGCGTGAGTTAGTTCATTACTGGGCTGGAGAAGCTGAAGAAACACGGATCTCAGTGGAGCCCAGACTCGACTGTGTGCGTGGGGGCGTACGAATTCTGGGGGGCTAGGAGATTTAACAGTGTGTCAGCCACTTTAATGTATTTTCAGTTGAAAATATGAAGAAACCGTGGAAGGATATAATTAAAACCAGCGACATTAGTTTTCTTGAAGTGATGAGATCGTGGGTGATTTTTATTTTGTTTTGATTATCTCCAGATTTTTCTATAAAGAGCACGGATTGTACAATAGGGAGCAAAAAAACCCTTTAGAGTAAGGTGAGATGTTTGATTTTGTAATTATGTATCTAATTCTATAAATGAGAACATTTTTAGTATAAAAAGTTGAAGATCTGGGAATGGATATGCTGTAACATTATGAGTGAGCCGACTTGTCTTTTAATATGTCATTGAGCTTCATAAATAATTTTATTGTTGAAATAGGTAGCTTTGTGAAAAACTTGATTCTCCAGTAATTAGGATTTTCTTACAGGGCATTTGCAGTTGTAGTAATTATTTTTCTTTAAGTTAGGAAGAAAGAAAGAGATAGGAAATGTCTATAATGTGCTAGGTAATTCTACATTTTATTTATAGGTTGCATATATAGAATTGGGAAATTTTCCATTTAAAATTGTATTGTAATTATCCTGAAAGTTGCAACTTAAACTTTCTTTTATCTATTCTTTTCAAGCCACTCAACATAGAGAATTTAAATCTTCTCTCAGAATTGTATGGTAGAGCTCTAGAAGACAACCAGCCAAGGGTCATCTGAAGTTCTGATTGGCTCTCTGATAACCCAGGACAAAGTTAGAGAGAACTGCTCCAGCATAAGGTAGATGCTTTTTAAAATCCCAACCGAAATTGTAAGTGACCGTATATACACCCCTTCCTACCCGGGTATTCTAATTCTCCACTTTGAACAGGGGCTGACACAAACACGAAAGGTTGAAAAACCTCTGGGGCAAAATAGAAAATCTCATTCAAATCCGTACCATCCTCATTTGCCAGATGGCCCTCCCTTACCACCTTGAAATGGAACAAAATACATGTCACCTGTTAGGGTTAATTTTCTCATTTATTAAATTTATTAAATTATGTCCTCAGAGCTGAAATGAGGACATGAAGTAGCATGTCACATTTTGCATTTATCTCTTAGCATATGAATGCAGATATTATCATGGCTCCCTTACCTTTTCCTTTTCATTTTTGGAAACAGCCATCCATTACCTCCCTTCCTCCAAGCATTTAATATACTCTGAGGCTTGTCCTTTTCAAACACCAAATTTGACAATTCATACTTTTGTTAATTAGTACTTCATGGTATTAAGGCTGTGTCAAAAAATGATAAACAGGATTCAGCTGTCTCCTGGAATGAGTGCATAAAACTCAACATCCTTATAAAAGTCTGCTGCTAAATAAAGTGTGTCTTGAATATAGGAGGTATGTGAGAATGCACAGTCCTTATGACAGATGCCACATGGACTCTTTTAAGTGTCACTCTTCTGGTGTCCTAGTTGAATTCTTTTTCCTTAATTAGTACTTTGTGTGTGTGAGGAAGAGTGGCCCTGAGCTAACATCTGTTGCCAATCTTCCTATTTTTGCCTGAGGAAGATTTTTGCTGAGCTAGCATCTGTGCCAATCTTCCTCTGTTTTTTTGTATGTGGGACACTGCCACAGTGTGGCTTCATGAACGGTGTGTAGGTCTGCACCTGGGATCCAAACCTGCGAACCCCAGGCTGCTGAAGCAGAGTGTGCGAACTTAACCACTATACCACCAGGCTGGCCCCTAATCAGTACTTTTTAAAAACAAAAAACTAATGAGTGCTAATGGAATTCTAAGTTAATTGATTGTATGATGTAACTTTTTCAAAATTTGATTAACCACATAGTCTTTTTCTCTTGTCCCCCCACCTCTTTTCCTAAGACCACTACAAAGATGTTTGATATAAAGGCTTGGGCTGAGTATGTTGTGGAATGGGCTGCAAAGGACCCATATGGCTTCCTTACAACAGTTATTTTGGCCCTTACTCCATTGTTTCTAGCAAGTGCTGTACTGTCCTGGAAATTAGCCAAGATGATTGAGGCCAGGGAAAAGGAACAAAAGAAGAAACAAAAACGTCAAGAAAATATTGCAAAAGCTAAACGACTAAAAAAGGATTGAAGGAATGAACAGCCGGCGCAAACCAGAAGAAAATCATTTGGAAAATTATGAATTTGGAAGGGCCCCACTAGGGTTTCTTCTCTGGATTTTATGACAGTATTATTTAGTAAAGGAAGTCTGAGCTTATGGAAGAATCACGTTCTGACCTCTTAATGTACTGTGTAGCAACTGTTAGGCTTTGGTGTAAAAGTCTGTGGACAGTTCTTGTAAATTGGCATTTATTATGCTACAAATTCTTTATAGGTGACCTAGTCATTTGCCATTTTGCAACTTATATACTGAAATGAAAACATCCTGTGGAGAAAAATGACTTTTCATTATGAACTCCATTCAAATATGGCTTAAAATAGGGTCCTGGTCTAGATAAAGGAAATTAAGAATGTAAAAATCAGCATTGTCCTCTCTGAGTGAAAAGTATGCTTTGGTTTAAAAGAGATACAGTAAATTAATTACATCTTTTATCATTGCTTATTTCTTGGAATAGAATCATTTCTGGCTTTCTCAAAGCAAAATAATGAGTACTTCTATTTTCTGCATTTTTCTGATGTTAGCCTTTGAGATACTGGTAATTATTGGTCATTTTGCATTTTTTAAAATCTAATTTTATAAAGAATTCTCTTATTATCTTGACTATGTAGAATACCACCTACTGGATGTAACAATTTTTGTGCTTATGGACACTGCCATTTTCTTAGATGACTCGTTGAGTAACACTATGATTTAAAGCTTGCAGTAAAAACCCCAAACCTTGTAGTACCTTGGAAGCAGTTTATTTGTACTTGTGCTAAGTGGAAATGTGAAGTAGTTAAAATGTCTTATCAGATAATTTGCTGATTATATAGATACCACTTTTGTTTTCTATTCCATTCATTGTTTTAACTCATGGTGGTAATGTCCTATACTGTTTGATCAAACAGGTTCATGGTGAAAATTAAAATTTTGATTTCTTTTGAGGAACTTTAAGTCAGATTTCACAAGTGGTAAACAAAAGCTTAAAATTTGGAAAAATTTTGTTGGGCATACTAGTAATTGGGTGAAAAGGTAAATTATGTCAAAATGAGAATGTGTTAAAATTCAAAATAAAGAGCCAAAGGATATTTCCTTCAGTTAAGTAGTAAAACTGGAATTTTTTACTATTAAATATGGCTTTTATAAATGATTGGTCCAATCATTTTATTCATTGTATTTAATATCTTATTAACATTTTCCTCATCTCTGATAATTTTAAATTACAAAAACTTATCCAATAGCTTTCATTGAAAAATGAAACTAGATATTGAAATAAATTTGATACTTTTTTATAAAGAAGTCCTGGGTTTTTGTTTTTTGGGGGGAGGTAATAATTCAGTAATTCATGGAAGTTAGACTTTTTAGAGGGTTAAAAATTTCATTTATAACTAAACATACTTGTAAAAGTTGAGGGCAGTGTTTCTCAAATATGAGAACCTAAGGACCCCTGAGAATGTTTATGGACTGGTTTGAACAACACTTATTACAGTAGCCCCCCACCCCCATCCGCAGTTTCAGTTACCAGTGGTCAACTGGGGTCCGAAAATAATGTTGCATCACAGTGCTTATCATTCACTTCACTTCATCTCATCACCTAGACATTGCATCACTCACAAAGAAGGGTGAGTACAGACAATAAGATATTTTGAGAGAGAGAGAAACCACATTCACTTAACTTTTATTACAGTATATTGTTATAATTGTTTATTTTATTGTTGGTAAGTTCTTACTGTGCCTAATTTATAAATTAAACTTTATCATAGGTATGTATGTATAGGAAACAACATACTATATATGGGATTTGTTACTATCCAAGGTTTCAGGCATCCACTGGGGGTCCTGGAACCTATGCCCCACAGATCAGGGAGAACGACTATACTATTATTTTAGGTTTTTAGGTCGTCAGTTCCTGCTTGGCACCAGTGTAATCAACATTACATCTCCAGGCACTGAAATAACTCATTGTTATCAGTTATTCAGGTGATGGAAGATATATTTTTTATATTATCATTGAAATTAAATCTTTAAAAAAAACCCTTGTAGACAACTATTGGCCCTCGTGGGTCTGCAGAGCCCACTTTAAGAAAAACTCGGTTAAGATATATTCAAAATGTGTTTTGAGTTTCTGCAATCAAGCTGTTTATGGAAGGAATTTATATACGTATGTCTTGCTTATGGCCACATTTTAGAGTAAAAGTACTGAAGCAAAAGATATTCAACATAATTCTCAGTTATCTACTAAGGCTGTGGTTCATTGATTCTACTGTGACAATTTAACGGTATTTAAAAGTCTATTTTTCTATAATTTCTGTTAAAGTCTTAACACATGCCAATTTTGTATTTGTTTGACATAGGCCATATTATTTCTTCAGTTTTTCCCAACATTTATGGGGCCTTTTTATACATGTGAGATCAACAAAGTTTTATCATATTTGTATCTGTATGTTTGCGTGTGTATGAGGGAGGAGGGATGTAAAATAGAGGCTATTGTGAGGTTTGGGATTCTTCAAAAAGATCAATCTTCTTTTATTGTAACATAGGACTATTGTTGAAATAATCCCATACACTATTATCCAGAATACTAATTTAAAAAATTGCCTACCTATTTATGTTGTTTTTGAAGTTCTGAGAACTAATAACAGTCAATATCCTTTTTATGGCTAGTTTTGGGGAAAAAACAAACAGGCTGCCTGTAACAAACATTTTACAAAAAAAAAAAGTAAGTTTGTGTGTCAGAATTTGACCATAGTGTCCATGTGATAAAGTTCAGCATGGTATTACTGTATCATATGTGCAAGGACATTTTTTATCTCTTGAAATTACAGTAAGCAAACTGGAAATAAGCTTGGGAAGCTGTGAGCTGGAAACCCAGTGTTGAGATAAATTGTAATTGACAGCTCCTCAGCCATTCCTTCTTTGCTTACTCATGAAGTAAAGGAAAGTGGCCAAGGGCATGTTAGACTTCATCTAGTTTTAAGTTACAAGAAGTTTGGTTCCTATTTGGAAGTGATTGTTTTTATGTTCGCAATTGGTTATAAATTACTGATTTCCTTCATATCTGGAATAAAGATACAAGGACAAATTCTGTATTTCTCAAACATTCAAAGGGATTCCATGTTCAAATACCAAAAGTTTGGGAAACACACGGTAAAACTTAGGATTCATTCCTGCGTGATTTCTTGGAGTCTTAATATGACTACCATAGACTCCCCTCACCCTGTTTTTCCCTAAAGAGCACAAATGCAGTCTGAGAAAGCCTGGTCTAAATAAACTCAGGTTAAGGTTTAAATAGTATGGCTAACGAGACAGCATTAAAAGCAATGGTATTGGTTTAAGGCTGAGTAAATTAAGAAATAAATGACAGCCAGAAATCTGTTAGAAGTAGAAATGGAAAAGGATAACAGATAATGGGGAAAAAAATTATTTCCTCCATTTTTGTTGATTTTTAACTTCAAATATCCAAGGCATAGCCAATAGGTTAGACTTACATGATTAAGTTCGACAGCCAACACATTTTCTATACTTAAGCAGTTCATATAATGCAATAAGCCCATTACTGAAAAAAAATGCTATATGCATGTATAGCGAGGCATAGGAAGTCAGGATTTACCTCTGAGGAAGTACTTAAGGTACTTAAGGTATATATGACACTCTTTATTTCAAAATGAACATTTTTACTTTTGAAATTAAAAATTTGCATAGATTTGAAGTCTGTCTTGAAGAGATGAAGAAAGACATTTTCATTAAAACAACTTGTAAATGCCCCAAATATAACTATTTAAAATGTGAAATACAGTGGACAAGCTAATATTTTATTTAATGCTTTAATTCTACTTTCCATGTTGTCTGGCCTAAAAGCCAAGTATAAAAAAAATTGTTTAGAAAGGCAGTCTTAATTAGGCCAAGATTAAGGGCCAATTTTTATGTAGGACATTTAACTCTGTTCATATACCACCTAACACTCAACCAGTCACACCTAAAAAAATGTTAAAAAAACCCTAAAAAACTTGGAGAAAGGAATGTGGATGGGTTACTACAAAGTTCATTCCCACTTCTCAAAATCCCTTTGAAAGTGCATGCTCTACTAATAATGGTGGGCCAGGGTCATCATCTTACCGTACCAGAAGGTATTTTCCCACAAGGACTCTTGGCTAAGATTTTCTTTTGCTGCTTATGTAAAAGAGATATTTTTAAATGAAAACCATGAAAATTAAAATTAATGTATATTCTGTCATATGTTAAGATATTTATAAACAGACTGGCATTTGTTTACAAAAGATGTATATGGAAGATAACTAATAAGCTAATAGGAATTTGGCAGAAATATTCTAGCATGTTACAACATTTTTCCTGTAACACACGATTTAAGAACATCTTAATTTACAATCAATTATACTACAAACATTACCTCTTTTTATACTGTGTAGTGGCTAGTTCCTTTTTTGCCTGTATGGTAAATGTAATATTACTTTGTGATGATGTAAAGAGACAGAATGGCTAACCTGATATTAACGGGGCTGCTGGAATGTTAGTATTATCACCTAGGAGCTTTTTTGTCATTCAATAAGTATGTTATGGTGATTATATTTGATTACTTGTTTTAGTGTAAAGTTTTATAAAGTTGTATTTTTCTGTAGTTTATTTCTCAAGCAATTACAATTTTTACCCTCTATTAAGTAAAAATCTTAACCTCTGTGTTTTTAGGAATTCATTGTTAACATTTAACCAAGGATTTCCTTGTATTATTCAAAGCATTAAAATTTGGGTCACTTATTCAGTACATATTTATTGAGCACCTATTATAATGCCAAACACTGTGAGAACTCTATATTAGAATTAGAACTCTTTATTAGCAACAAAAACTTGGCTGTGTACTTCAGAAAATGTATGGCCCTCCCTTCAAAAATACTTTTGTATAAAATCAGTGTTTTCACATTATCTTCTACACTGTTCTTCAATATACAAGCCACTGGAATCCTCACTATCAGTGCAACTGCCTTCTGAGAACCCTCCCCCGTTTTCTCAAACTAATTTTTAATGTCATGGAACTCCAGCTATTATACCATTTCTCTGTTCACTTTCCTTTCAGACTTTGGTGATGGACTGCCGACTTCTATTGGTCCTAATTCCTGTCTTCAAACTCTAACCTCAATCCCATCATAAGCTAGCTTCTGTCCCATCTACTCATCAAGGTCTTTATGGTGTCTTTTTCATTTATCAACCAAATTTTCTTGGAGCAATGCAAGGAGGGAAAAACTAGGCAAATTCATAAACAGAATGATGACTAAATCAAGTGAAGGATTTTAAGTCTAAAAGAAGTTAGGTTTCTATAGTTCATCACCTCACATTTCTTACACATACTAAAAATGAATTCTTAAGTGCAATGGAATAGAGAACTACCGTACAGTCAGAAAATACAAAGTCACTTTTTACCTCTTTTATTCATTAAAGTAGTCACATACATATAAATGAAATGATTTTACCACACTGCATTCATTGATTGTGGCTCTTGCCATCTTGTGGCATCCAGGATCCTGGTTGAAAGGTTTTGCCAGTGCTGGTGGGAGCTGCTGAGGGTTCTTCCTTTCCAAAGTACGGAGCAGAGGCATGCCCTTTAATCTGAGTTTGCACTGGTGGAGCCAAGAGTTCCTCGTTGTTCTCTTTACTAAGGAGTTTTCCTTTTTCATAAAAATCTTTGCTTTTTATTTTTATTTCTTCTCTATATTTTTCATTCTTTAGTATTTCCTGCATGTATATAAATGGAAGAAATTATTAAATTTCTAGTTAGAAGTAAACCCAAACCATGGGTTTTATGAAAATAAAATGGCTAATAAAAAATAAAGTACATATATACATGATACTTGCTTTGCATTTAAATAATATACAGGTATGTACAGGATAAGTTTGAAAAAGCTATCTGATTATACACCAGTGTTATTTGAATTAAACAGCTCTGTCCTCATATACTGTAATACAAAGACATGAAGGACCATGAAATAGAAATATTTACTATCTAATAAGTGAAACAAACTATTTAACATGAAATATTACACAAGACCATAATAGTCACTATCAAAAATATTCTAAGCTTAACAGCTATTTTCTGCCTCAAGACTAATCACCAGTGATTGTACTTTCTACTGAAGTTGAAGTGAAGGTGAGATGGCCTCAGAAAGATGCTCCTACCAGTCTGACATTCTCTGTGAGAATTAAAACATGGATGCTAAGGCCACTTATTCTATAGTGCCAGAACCAATCCCTAACTATTTCTCTTTCTCCACTGGAGTGGTATGGCAGTGAAGAGGAGGATAGGAATGGAATCAGAGTTCAGCACGCCCTAGAGACCAGTTCCAGAGAGGCACTCTGCTATTGGAAATGCTTCCTCAGTCAGTGCAAGCACTCTGTGCAATGCAGTGCTGTCCCTCAGATTTGCTATTCTATCTGTAAGAATCTATACCCCAAATTACAAAGACTCTATTGCTATATTTCATTGAATACAAGACCATCAAATTTAAGAAGCATCGTTGTACATGTACCACTAAAAAAGGCAATTAAACTCCTTCACATATCCTGATTTCAGACATGTTAAAATTTGAAAAGATGTGCATCTTAAAAACAGATGAAATATAGTAATTACATCTTTTATCTTTATTGATTCTCTCTTCCTCTTTTCTTCAATCTTAATGATTATTTCTAAATGGGTGAAATTTTCTAATGTTCTTTTTGCTTATCTGTATTTTCTGATTTTTTAAAGAACATGTCATATATAATATGAAAAAAATGTGAAAATTAATGTAACTGACTATCATCTGACAACACTGACAAAAACAAGTTCTCCCAAGTTCTTTTTTAATTTAAACACTTTTAAAAATGACACTTAAAGCAACATCTGGGTTTCGAAATTTTTTTTTTAAAGATTGGCACCTGAGCTAACAACTGTTGCCAATCTTCTTTTTTCTTTTTTATTCTTCTCCCCTAAGCCCCCCAGTACATAGTTGTATGTTCTAGTTGTGAGTGCCCCTGGTTGTGCTATGTGGGACGCCACCTCAGCATAGCCCAATGAGCGGTGCCATGTCTGCGCCCAGGATCCGAACCAGCGAAACCCTGGGCTGCTGAAGCAGAGCGCACGAACTTAACCAGTCTGCCACGGGGCTGGCCCCTGGGTATCTAAATTTATGATGCAACCTGTCTGTTTCTACAGTGAATTTCAAGTAATAATAGTTCTTTAAAGAGGTAAGCACTGATATTTAAAATAATGGTTTATACCTAAAGGAAAGAAAAGAGTTTTGGGGGTTATAGTGTTATAGACTTTTAGTTTTAGACACAAAGTAGGGCCCATCTAATGAAACTTCCCCCTCAAAGCAAACATGTGAGGGAAAGAATACTTATAAATATTCTTGTAATTTCCTCAACATAGACCAATTCCCCATGAGTAGTTTATGTTAATAACCACAGTAACTATGAGTCTAGGAGCAGTTGCTATGAGTGAGGGTGAGAATAGCCTGGCTTTGCCTTTCATACCCCCTGTAGAATTCTCAGGCGAGGTGACCATACATCACAAAGGAAATCCATCAATATGATCCTGGAAATAATGGAAGTAGATGAAAATCTTTTCCTTATCTCCACATTCTTCAAGACCTTCTATGAACTGCTATGTCTTCGTGGAAGCTCTTTCTCTTGAGCAGAATGAAAGGTTCAGGACTGTTGAAGCGGCACTAGGAACCCACCACACGTGACAAGAGGCTACTGAGAAGCGGGACTGCAGCTTGCTTTGTTGTGGTATAAGGAGACCAGTCGCATGGCCTGAAGCTGCCCATGCCTACTTTCTTTACTCGGCCTCTTGTGCTGCAGTTTGACAGCTCGTGCAAGCCTATGCCTTTTGCATAAATGGAGATGGAGGGCAGAGAGCTGTTCTTTCTTTTTTTCCTGCCTTCACATAATTTTTCTTTACTCACCATTATTCTGCCAAGTCAGTTTCTTTCTTATACCAGCTATTTAGGCAATGAAAAGCCAATCTAAGTAAGTTACTTATTTTAACACATGAAGATGGATTAAAGATTTCAGAGTTGAAAAACATGGAGACTATAATTTTTCCTAGAAAAGAATTTCCTTTTTGTCTTTTTTTTTAAAACTAATTGTTACCAGACTCCTGCTAACAGCTTCCAGAAAAATTAAACAGAACATAAATCACTTATGAAAGGAAATCTAGTTTTGTAAATATTTGGAATAGACAAAATGAAAGTAGTTAGGTAGAAAAAACAGGAATTTGTAGACTTAAACAGAAATTATTTCATAAGAAAGCCTGTTTTACAGTAGAAACTACCACAAAGCTAGGATTTTCCCTTAATGTCCTTGGAACAATATCACCTTAAGTCTCAATATGTTTATCAATAAAAGCAGTATGTTTGGTAGCAAGTAGGTCTTCCTTCACATAAATGTTTATAAACAAATATTTATCCTTCTACATACTGCTTTTCTCCCTGTCAAAAAATATTCTTCAACATTTAAAAGAAAGAGAGTTGTACGGTATTTTATCACTTGCATTGTGCCATGATTTACTTAATGACTACCCCTATTGTTTCCAATATTTCACTTTTTCATTTTAAAAAATAGAAGGGATGACCATCCACATAGATAGTTCTTTGAGCCAAACAGACATAGTTTCAATCCCAAATCTACCTCTTACTGGCTGTGACACCAAGAAAGTCACTTAACTTCTTTCAGTCTGTTTCTTTATCTGAAAATGGGAATAAAGTGACTGTGTACGCATGTATAATTATTTACACCTCAAATACTCATCTGTGTACTGTTCACATTGTTAGGTCTTCTGAAAGTTTCTTAATAGTGCTTAAGAACATGGACTATGAAGCAAGACTACCTGCATACATTTGATTGCATACAAATCCCAGTTTTGCCATTTACTAGCGGAGTGACCCTGTCAATGTTGCTTAACCTCTCTGTGTCTCAGTTTCCTTATGTGTAAAATGGAGATAACAATACTGTCTTCTTCAATGGGCTGTTGTAAGGACTGAGAAAGAAGTGGCTGCTGGGCAGTGACAGTACAACAGAAAACGTACAGGTGGATTTTTAAGTAATGACTGTTTATTGCATTCCATTAAAAAATAAACATAACAAACTTATATCCATCCCTCTTTCTCTTCTTAGGGTAGGAATATAGTCTCAATATTTATACTTTTGTTTAAGTACTTAAAATTTTAACCCACTAGTTTGTGATATACATTGAATAACTATTTGTTGTGAAAATTTTGTACATAGGAGAATCCCCCATAAATTGCTACAGTCATTAAGAATAAACAGACAAAATTCATAATTTTTCAGGGATGAAAAATCTCCAATGTTTTAACGTGCTACAAGCCTCCAACAAAGGCAGCAACCATTGCTACTGGATTGAGAAGAGAGGTGTTGGAATAAGACATAATCTACTGGCTTGAGAACAAGATGGAGTAACTGGTGCCAGATTAGCCCTCCTGCCATAAACAACTAAAAAACTGGACAAAAAATTTTAACCTTTTCCGATACTAAACAATAGGCAGTGTAGTACTGTGATCCCTAGAAGAGGGGAAACAAATGAGATGAGCCCTGCATCACCTCAGTTTTTTCTGCCTAGAGGTATATTATGGGCTGCTACACAGAGTCGGGGAACCCAAGCAGAGGTTGGCAGTCTCAATGAGCTAAAGAGATAGAGATGGTTGGTTAGGGAGGCTGAGGAAGCTGGAACTTATGGAGCAGAGTATTAAAACATATAGAGAAAAATTCTAGAAATCTACATAGGGGTCCACTTGAGTGTTCAGCTGAGAAAAATTCTAGAAATCTACATAGGGGTCCACTTGAGTGTTCAGCTGAATATTAAGCTATATGTAGGTAGAGAGAGACTCTGCAGAACCAGGAAGGTCAATTTCTGGCTAAAGAATAACTACAAGCCTCCCTTGGACATACTGCAGTTCCAGACCACTGCAATAATATGAGTATTGCAGTAAAGTGAGTCACATGAATATTTTGGTTTCTCAGTACATATAAAAGTTATGTTTACACTATACTATAGTCTATTAAGTGTGCAATAGCATTATGTCTAAAAAAAAGTACATACCTTAATTAAAAAATACTTTATTGCTAAAAAATGCTAACCATAATCTGAGCTTTCAGAGAGCTGTAATTTTTTGCTGGTGCAGGGTCTCATAAAAACCACAGTATCTGTGAAGCGCAATAAAGTGAGGCGCAATAAAGTGATGTATGCCTGTAGTAGGGAGCTGTAAAGTGAACAACTGCTAGAGCTTGCATGAGACTAGGAGACATTCAAGTTCTCCTCAGCCAGAGATGCTTCACTGAATACACAGGGCATTCAGTATATAGACTTCAGAAAGATCACTCTTTAGGAGTAAGGATAAACTGGCATGAGAGTAGAGGTAACCTAGACCTGCCCTGTCAAATATGTAGCCACTAGCCACATGTTATTTAAATTAATTAAAATAAAACAAAAAATTCAGTTTGTCAGTTGCACTAGACACATTTCAAGTGTTTAGTAGCTAAATGTGACTAATGCTACCATATTGGAAAGTGCAGATATAAAACATTTCCATCATTGCAGAAACTTCTATTAGACATCACTGCTTTAGATCCACCTGAACAAAACTTAAAAATAAGCCTCCAAAAGTTCAGGCTGGTTCACATATAAATTAATGTACTCCAAAACAAAACTCAACATTTTTTCAAGGAAGACAAAACCCAGACAGTAAACAATATACTATTTCAATGTTCATCATCTAGTCAAGAAGTGAAGAAGGAAAGTGTGATACAAAACCAGTCAATAGAAATAGACCCAAACTTGATAGAAATGATGAAACTAACAGACAAGGACTTTGTCACAGCTACAATAAATATGTTCCAAGACTTAAAAGAAAAATGAACATAAAGAGAAGATAAATAGAAACTACTGAAAAGAACCATAATGGAACTTCTAGAGGTGAAAAATATAATTTACGAAATGAAAAATGTAATGGATATGCTTAACATCAGATTTGACCCTGCAGAAGAAAAAACAATGAATCTGAAAACAAGTAAATAGAAACTATCCAAACTGAAGCAAGAGAGAGAATGCTTCAAAACTGAGCCAGAGCCTCAGTGAGCTGTGGGACAACATCAAGCAATCTAATATACATGTAATTGGAGTCATAGAAAGAGAAGAGAGAGGGAGGAGAGAAAATAATGACTAAAATATTCCAAATAGATAAACATATAAATCTACATAACCAAGAAACTAAAATAAATGCAAAATCAAAGCACATCAAAGTCAAACTGCTAAAAACCAATGATAAAGAGAAAATCTTAAAATCAGCTACAGAAAAAAAGACATTTATACTAGCGACAAAGATAAGACGTACTACTGAGTTCTCATCAGAAACAATGCAAGGTATAAAACAATGGAATGACTTTAACGTACTAAAAGAGAACAAAAACTGCCAACTTAGAATCCTATATCCAGTGAAAATATCTTTCAAAAATGAAGGCATAAAAACATTTTCAGACAAACAAAGGCTGAATTTGCCACAAGCAAATTTCTACTACAAGAAACATTAAAGGAAGTACTTCAGGGTGAAGGAAAGCAAACAAGATGGAAACTTGAATCTATACAAAGGAGTGAATAGTGCCAGAAATAATCAGAATGAAGAACTTCATTGCAGGGAAAAATGCTAGATTTCTGGACTCTCTACTAGGTGCTCAACGCCCTGGAACTTTATGTCCATCCCCTCCAAGCTCCTTGAGCACATGAGAAGCAGCATTACACTGTCCCCTGAAACTACTGCTACAGATTTTGAGGCTTATCATGATTGCACCCCACCAAGAGGATTTCTCAAGCTTTGCAAAGATATCAGTTACCACTAAGTTGAGGAGAAATGCAGCCTGAAAAGCAAGCGGACTGTTCTGACCACATGCAGCCCTCAAATTAATGGCACTATCTGGGAGGCAGACGATGCCTCATTCTCTCTCTACTCCCATCCAACAAAGAGCCTCTGCTCACCAAGCCTTCCATGTCTTACACCATCGTCCTCACTTCCCTGGCCTGGGATTTGAAGCAGTATGTCAACAATGGCCCTGCTCCGTCTGAAGCTGAGCCCAGTGGAGTTGACAATCAGAAAATCATGCATACAAGGTCAACCCCATTCTGAAAAGGTCATAGCAAAGAGTTCCTTGGAGGGAAGTATTGAAGGATTTCATTCTCAACCAATCTCAGGGAAGAAGAGAAAGAAACCATACTGACAATAGAGAAAGCATGAGCTATATCAAAATATCTTATTTCAGAATTTTCCCTAAATATATTGTTTATGAATGACTACTGTTCTGTGACAATCTCTCTCATTTTAACAGGCAGCAGGGGTGTTCAGCTGGAGCAGATTAGCTTAGGCTTGAGTTGTTTACGGAATCTTGATATTGGGAAAACAAACGAAGTTGTGAAAAGTATGTACTAAATGTTTGAATTTATATATTTTTCTATGTCAAATTATAAATTACCATTGTTTGTGAAGGATTACATGAAAAGGAGATTAAAAAAAAAAAGGAAAAGCTCTGTATGCCTTTAACAAGTTCACCCTTGCTTTTGTAGCAGAGAAGTTAATGGTTATTTATTGTGTACTCTTCATTAATACAGTGAAGAGAACTCAAGCCCCCAAAAGGTTGTAGCTCAAGTCTGTTCCAATACCACTTCTTTGCTAAAAGCTCTACTTAAGAGCCCTTTAGGTATCTGTACCGTTGTTGTATTCAATGTTGTAAATTGCTGATGTGGTTAATGGCAAAAGTCTATTACAGTTTTTTTTAAAATAATAAAATACAGACAAAAACAAAGCTTGAAAATGCAGTCTACTAATATGTTGACTTATAGCTCACTCAGAGCCCTTAGGCATGATATAATCCCACTCCAACCACACAGTCTCTTATGCAAAATTCTAGTATGTAAGAATTTTCCAAGATGGTAAAGAAATCACCTCTAACATACAGTCATGTGTTCCTTAATGACGAGGATATTTGCTGAGAAATGCGTTGTTAGGTGATTTAGTCATGCAAACATCTTAAGAGTGCACTGAAGGGGAACAAAATTTGCTACCCTAAAATGTGTCTCTAACATGAGGATTATTTTTAAGAAACAAAAGACTCAGAAAGTTTTTCTTGTTACTTCCCCCTTAATTGCCTAAAAGAATTAAGATTTAAAAAAACCTGTCTCAGGAAGGGAGCTATTACCTTAGCATAACATAAACTAGGTGGTAGACAGGGAGGAACCTAGAAAAGCCTGTTTGTTGGGCTCCCCTCTCGTGTTCATCTGTTTCTGTGGGCCCAAACACTTGTGTTCCAAATGTTTGCTCCTTTTCACCTACCTGTGAATTGCTTTCCATCTCTTTGAAGTCCCTGACTTTCCCCACCCCCAATATCTTCTTTCGTCTTTAGCTGAGGATTGTAATTCAAGGTGAAGGCTTCAGCCATTTTGGTGAGTTACTCAGTTTTCCTGGGTTTCTCCCATGTATATATGTTATTAAACATTTGTTTGGGGGCTGGCCCCGTGGCCGAGTGGTTAAGTGCACGCGCTCCGCTGCAGGCGGCCCAGTGTTTCATTGGTTCGAATCCTGGGCGTGGACATGGCACTGCTCATCAAACCACGTTGAGGCAGCGTCCCACATGTCACAACTAGAAGGACCCACAACGAAGAATATACAACTATGTACCGGGGAGCTTTGGGGAGAAAAAGGAAAAAATAAAATCTTTAAAAGAAAAACCCAAAAACCAAAAAACCAAAAAAAACATTTGTTTGTTTTTCTCCTGTTAATCTGTCTCATGTCGATTTACTTCTTAGACTAGCCAGAAGAACCTAAAGGAGTAGAGGAAAATTTCTTCCTCCCCTATAGCACTTACACAAACCTAGATGGTATAGCCTACTACACATTCTGGCTACATGGTACTAACCTTACAGGACCACCACCATATATGCGGTCAATAGTTGACCAAAATGTCATTTTGCAGTGTATAACTGTACAGTTAGAGCTTTGAGAGGTATTAGATAACAGAGTTGGATATTGGGATATAAAAAAGAGGTAAAATAAATGGCAGAGTAGGACTAGAGGTCTCTGTGATGATGCCTTAGGAGGAGATAAAGGAAACCGAGAAATGTAAACCTGAACCTTGGAACTGTACTCTAGTATCTGAGAAAAGGGAGAGAGCTGACCACAAGTGCTCTCTGATGAAGTTATCCTGACTGGAAGAAAGTTTAGATTACTCTATGAGTACTGGGGAAAGAGAAGGACTCAGAAATATCTGAGTGACTTGAAAAGGTTACCCAAAGACTTTTCTGTCTCAGTTATCCAAGTCATTCTGCTTCTCTGGGGACACACTCGGACCAGAGGTGTGGGAGTCAACAATTAAACGGAATTGAATATTTGGATGCAGATCTAAGCACACATAGAAAAACATTTTAGGAATATTATCTGTTATTACACACATACCTAGTGAATAAGGGAAGATAAATACAAATTATAAATTACCCATTATTACTAATTTATGTAAAATGTCAGCAGTATTTTTTTACCTAGTGTGCTTATTTGTATGTGCCATATGTGTGTATAAATAAAAATAAATAATGGTTTTATGATATAATTCAACATCTCAATCCCCTAACCCTATTTCTCTTTAGCGTCTCAGCCTAGTCTGCTGAAAATTCTTCTCTCAAGGAGTGTTTCAGTAATACTCTCTATATACATACATACGACGCTGATGGTGTGATATTCATGTTAAATATAAAATTACATAATAATAGCCTTTAAAATTATTAGATAATTTTTATATAGATAGACCTGGAAATGGAATAGAGCTAATAACCAGTCCTTTATTAGGGAATTATAAAGTTTGTTTTAAAAGTGCCATGAACTAGCTAGGAAAAAAGTCAGGCAGAATACATATATATATCACAACCCATTTCTTCTTTGATGTTCTGGCTCCATGCTCCCCTGGAGTTTAGTATTTATAAATGGTCTCCATTTGGTTTCAAGTGCTTGTGAATTCCAAATATACCATATATAACTATGTTCAAACTTAAGTATAAAGCACATCCCAAGATAAAATCTAAATACAGTTTAAAGTAAATTCAACAGTGCTTCATTGTTAGAAAGTTTTCTATATTTAAGAGCAAGCAAAGACTTAGGAGTCAGTCTTATGGATAATAATAAAATTGCCCATGTCACTGGATTTTTTTAGTCTTCTGTGGGAACAAAACCATGGCCATTTCACAATGATCGTTATAGTACATATAAAAACCAAGAACCTAAATTTTTTAAAAAGTTTTAACTTAATATTATAAATTAGCAATATATTTGTGGCAAAAGCTTAATGTAAACATATCTTTAATAACTACTGGATCTAGATATATACTTTTCAAAGTGCACATAAGATGAAGATATGATGAAAGTTTTGATCTTAGATCAACTTTCTAAAATAATTAAATTACTAAATATATTCTCTTTACTCCATACATTTTTCAGCTTTTGCCAGATGTGTGCTATATATGTAATATAAATACATTTAACAGCTCCATTAATTTCTTTCCATCATTTAAACTATACATACGATCGAATAATTTTTATTTTAATGAATATTAAAAATTTTAACGTATGAGTACATTGCCTTTGAGTCAATTTAAGAAAAAAACATTTTGAATAATACAAAAAACATTTAGTAAATAGATTATAAGTGAACATTTTGCATCAAGTATGTTCCAGGTCCCCAAACCATAGACATTTGGTTAATGTAAGATGGTCTCATCCAGAAAGCAGCTTCCCAAAATATGCTGCCCCCCACCCCACAATCAACATAATTATAATGGGAATTTGGTGTGCAACTGTTTCAAAATGTTCTAAGCTGAATATTCTTTTTACAGTATTAATTTTGTAACATACCAAGAAACAATTCAGGCCTAGCAAATGTAATAGCAATGCCTAAGCTTGAAAATATTGCCAAATTGTTTAATTAAACTACATTTTCCAGTTCTACAAGTTGAACTGCCTGGATGAAATAAGTTATTAGATCACCTTTTTTCAATATATGAAAGAGAGAAGAGAAGAAAAGAGGGGAGGTGCATAGGTCACCAAAAAGTACTCTGTGTTCAGATATGAGGGAACGCCTGCTAGATTAGTAATCAGAGATGAATTTAATCTTGCCTGGATGGGAGTAGAAACCAAAAGGGTAAATAAATGACAGAGCTTGGGTTAGTAAGATAGCACTGGGTTGCTAAGAAATCTATTAGAATGAAACAACAACCAGGCAAGTTCTGCTTTAGCAGAAGCTGTTCCTGCTATGTATTCTTGCCAATCACTAGTGCCTCTGCCAAATCAATGTCACATTTAATCTATTCACATTGAAATCTATTATAAACAGACTTTGATCAATTACAATAATGAAAATGTAGACTGAGTTTTGTTGTTTTGACATGCTTCTTGAACTTTTCTCTTGCATTTTTTCAAAACATTTCTAATTACAAGAAGTTGATCTCAATGGTTCTTGTTATTTGACGGGACAATTGTAAGGTCTGTTTATATCCCTTGCTGGCTAGGAATTTCTGGCATTGAGTTTTCTCTCTTTGAACTTGAGCCAGATTAATTATTAAATCTCAAAATGTCACTAAAATGAACTAATCGCAGAGCTCAAGTCCTTAACAGTTTTGCAGGTGGTATTTCCTTTAATAAAATAAATGAACTTCCATACATATGAAAAAAGACCTTTGAGCATAAAGACACAATTATTTAACTGAAAAAGAAATTTAGCAGTTAAACATTAATAAAAAAAATTATAGTTACTTAACTTTAGTCCTATTAATTGAATTACCCTGGTGGGAGACAAAGAAAATCTTGCTCCCTTGTGTGAGAAGGGGAAAGACCACAATCCCTGGGAGAGAAGGTAGTGTCAGGTCCCCATGGCTTTCCAGGGTTGGGCTCCAAGAGTGGGAAAGAAATGGCAGAGAGACTGGGGCCCTGGAGGAAAGAGGGGGCCCCATCTGTGAATGACTGCTAGCATTTATTGAGCTGTCATGTGCCAGACACTTTAGGGAGAAAAGATTTTTCTTCTAGGTTGAGGAAGGGAAGAAGAGGAGTTGGGCAAGAAGAGGTGAGACACAGTTAGAGAAGCTGCAGCTCCAGCTTTACGGAGTCTGCCCAACGGAATAAAAAATGTAGTGGCTGCAGGTTGCCCTCCCTAGGACCTGATGCAGGGATACTGTCCCCTGATGCAAGGGACAACAGGACCTGTGGCCCTGCAAGATCATACTCATTCATTCATGCATTTTTCTTTCTTTCATTCAATAATATATACTGAGCACCTACAATTCAAGGCCCTGGGGATACAGAGAACAAAACCTGGCTCCTATACTTCTGGAGCATTCTTGGGGATAGAGAGGAGCAAGGCAAGGGAGGTGGCTTCCTGCAACACAGACTTATCTAGGAGTCAAGGTAGGGAAGAGGTGGGTAAGCACCAATGGCCAATGATGTGGCTAATGCTTACGGGTTTTCTCACTTACCCATTCACTGGTTTATTCATATATTGAGAGCCCACAATATGCCAAGGATAGAGTTAAAAACACAATTTTTACCCTGTCTTCAAGGAAGTCACAGTCTTGGGAGGAGAGACAGGTAAAAAAAATTAATTAAATTACAATGTGATAAGTTCTGTGATAATATTAAGCAAAGAATGTTAGGCGACTGCAGAAGAAAAGCTGGTGTTCCTATTATTATCTATAGGGTGGGAAGCAGGGGTTTAGAAATGACTTTCTAGAAAAGGTGATGCCTAAGTCTTAACAACAGGAATTAACCAGTGGACTGAGAAGAGAGGGGCATTCTACGAAGAGCTAAGAACACACTCACAGGTATGGAGGAATAAAGCAGCACGGCAAATTCAGGATACTTAAGCACACAGGGGTCAGAACATGCCGAATCTTATAATGCACCAGATTTATCCTGAAAGCCATGGCAAAATATTTTGACTTTGAAGCAAGAGTAGGATTTCCAGATAAAAGAGTAGAATGCTCAGTTAATTTGAATTTCAGATAAACGACAAATACTTTTTTAGTATAAGTATGTCCTAAATATTGCATGAGACACACCTGAATGTAAAAACAATGTAATTATTCATTGTTTGTTTGAAACTTAAATTTAACTAGATGCCTTGTAGTTTTATTTGCAAAATCTGACAACCATAGCAGAAGACTTACATGTTTATACAACATTAAAAAAAAAAAGACTCTGGCAACTGTAGAAATTGGATTGGAGGGAGGCAAGACTGGAATAGAGAAATCAGTTAGGATGCTACTACAGAAATGTAAGCGAGAAATCATTAGAACGTGAACCAAGACAACGGTAGTGAGATGGAGAGGAAAAGACAAATTGTAAAGATATTCAAAAGGAGAAAGGTCTTGGCCAGCAAGTATGTGAAGATAAAGGAGACCACGACAATCCCCAAGTGTCTGATGAGCAATGATGGATAATGCCATTAACCATGGTAGGAAACAGAGAAAAAGACAAGTTCTGTTTTAGACACACCAAATTGAGATGTATCTAGTAATGAACTATTAGCTCCTCCTCCTCAGCTAAACCTCAGAATACTGAAGTGCTTCAATATTATGACTCAATACTAGGCCTCTTTTTCAACATTTTCTGCCTAAGTAATCATCTCCAATCATAATGAGTTTAAATACCAGTCAGTATTTAAATAATAAAGAATCTCAAATTTATACTTTCAGCCCTGACTGCTCTCCAAGTTCCAGAATCATGTATCCAACTGTCTAATTGATGCCTCCACTTGGATCGCTAATGGACATTTAAAATTAAATATATCCAAGATCAATGAGACTCAGAGGACTAGCGCAGGGTCACACAATTAGCCTAGACTTGAAATGGAAGCTCTGCCTCCACTCTCTTCTTTCCACTGCCTTGCACAGTTCTCAGCATACTGGGCTCAGTATAGTGCTGCCTGACTACACTGTTCCCCCGGACCCCTGGCAGCTGTGCCTTGTTTCAACCGGGCCTCACCCCATTCCCTTTCTTCACATGCTAAGATACAGACAAGCTCCAAGGCAATACCCCAAGGCACGTGCATAGAGAGGGGCCATCCAGCTAACTGGCAGCCCTGAAACTTAACTACCATACTCTCACAGCAGCCTCTCTCACATATTATATGCACACCAGTGTGCAGGATCTGGGGAGGAGGAAGAGGCTACTGGGATGTCCTCACAGTGGGAAGCAGCACTTCAGCCAGTCGCAGCTAAATCAGTGTCCCTTATACAACTGTGTACATTTGCTGAAACTATTTTACCCACATGTCCTACATGCATCTAGCATTAAATCTTACCAATTCTTCCTCCAAAATGTACCTTGAATTGTGCAGTTCTCTTCATCTCCAGTGCCAACAGATTTCTTGCCTAAACTACAATTGCCTCCTACTAGGTCTCCTTGGTCCTCTATGAGCTAAGGTCCACACAGCAACCACCGACTTTTCATGCTACTTCCCACTAACAATCCTTTAAAGAGTCCTTAGAACAAAACCCAAACTTGCCTATGGCAGACAAGTCCTTCAAGAAAGGACTTGCTTCCCAGCTGCAGAGCGTGCTGAGTAGGCAGCCTCCATCGTGAGGCCATACCATGGCTTACTAACAGACGTTTGGGTTGTTTCTAGTTTTTCACTAAGTGTAGATTTTACTATTTCTATTATTTGTTTCTATTACAAGTAGCCCTGTGGATATGCCCAATTGTGTATTTTCACCCGATAATTTTAAGTGATTTTCAGAAGCTGGATTGCTAAGGCAGAGGGTAAATGCATATATATTTTGCTGTGTATAAGGGAATGGGTTTCTGACTGCTTTTTCTACCTTACTTATCCTTCCTCCCCGCCAACTCAGTGCCTAGAACAATGCCTACCACATAGCAAGTGCTCAACACATATTTGTTGAATGAATGGATTTGGCTCTATACATGCACTTTACTCACTACTGAATGAGCAGATCAACTTTGTATTTTGCAATTGTGCTTTAAATCCAAATCTAAATGTAAATAGCTAGTAATCAAGGATAAATCATATTCTATTATTCATAATACAAATTCTGATTCTAAATGATTTAAAGCCCTTCTCCTCATAATCTTGAAAAAGCCTTAATAACCTGAAAAGTAAGAAAAGATAGGTACAAATTTATTTACACTCTTGGGAGCTTATACCAGTTTTTTAAAATCAATGTGGTAAAGATGACTCAGCATGCTCCTTTGAAAATTAAGAAAAAATTATTTCTCTTTTTCTTTGTATACCTTTCATCTCTCAACCAGTAAGTATTTGACTTAAAATATATCACCACCTAAATGCAAAGTTCCGAATTTAGGAAAGTGTTAAGGTAAGAAAGTTTAATAATAAATCAATTATTTTGGACCCAAAACACTTTTTTCAGAGAAACAGTGTTATAATGATGGTTATATTCCCTGCTTAGTATACATTAAGCAATTTTTTTTTTTGGAAGATTAGCCCTGAGCTAACTGCTGCCAATCCTTCTCTTTTTGCTGAGGAAGACTGGCTCTGAGCTAACATTCGTGCCCATCTTCCTCTACTTTCTATGTGGGATGCCTACCACAGCATGGCGTGCCAAGTGGTGCCATGTCCGCACTCGGGATCCAACCTGGTGAACCCTGGGCCGCCGAGAAGCAGAATGTGTGCACTTAACTGCTGCGCCACCGGGCAGGCCCTACATTAAGCAATTTAGCCACAGTGTAGCACATTTGCAATAAAAAATACAATGTGATAGAATCACAATACATCATCCATAGCGTCTACGACTGACTGAAACTTGAAAACACGATGCTGGCACCTCAGAGTGACTGCTGGTGCTGTTTCCCAAAAGACGCAAAAGTTCTGTGAGAAGGCAGATGGGTAAGTGAGCCTCAGTTACTTCAAATGAACTCAGGACTCCACTACCCCTACTCCCAAGACAGTCCGAGCATTTCCCTTCCTATTACGGGGCTGGAGAAGGCAGGAATAAGAGGATAGGCTTGGGAAAGGATGGGGAGTGGTAGGGGGCAGAAGGCGGCCCTGTGGACAAGCAGCAGTGCAGCAGTCAGAGAAACAGTCACGACCCCACCAGCAATAACTATAACACCCATTTCAGGCAGTGTGAGTGGCAGCAAGGAGGTCAGGACTGCCTGTGGCGATTATACTGGGAGGGGTCACAATTCCCAGAAGAGCAGCAGCTGATGAAACCAAGCGAAATGACGTGTGGGAAGGAAGGATGATAAAAGAGAGGAACCACAGTAACATTTTTTCTCCTAAAAGAAAATGAAAAGGCTAGAATATTAATTAGGGTTGTACGGTGAGTTCTAAAGGTCAAGCAATCAGGTGACCAAGCAGGCATAAGCTTAAGTGGGCATCAGTGGTAGCCCAGGAATCAGGCTTCCTTTAGGTTTGGTGCCAGGAGAAAAGGAGAGGCTCAGGGATGTCCCAGCAGCAATGGAGACGGGGAGATGAAGAAATGATGTAGGGTGAATTCTCATGGGAATTGGGAGGAGGGCAGCAAAATGGTCTCTAAGAAGGAAGAACAAAAGCAAAAGGAAAACAAGGGCGGAGAAGAAACAGGGGCTTCCTAAGGCACTCACCAAGAGACCCAGGCTGGAGCCACTTTCTTGCACTTTCATTTACACACTCATTCATTATTATCGAGCATCTACTTTGAGCCAGGCACTGTTCTAGATCCTAGAGATATTACAGGGAAACAAACGCAGTTCCTGCTCTCATGAGGCTTAAATTCTAGTAGGAAGAGACAAATGATAAACCACCAGATAACACAGCTAGGGAATGTAAGTAGGATGACTGCCTGCCATTGCCATATCCTTGTCGTCTAATCAGCCTGCCCTTTTGGGTTTGCTAAGATACAGGAAACTTGAAACAGGGTTGGAGCATTTGCAAAGGAGCAAACAGAACTTTTTTAGCTCCTTTCAAATGTCCTTTTTTTCTCCCTCAAAGGGAAAATCACTTTCCTTTTTTCTTCAAAAGTAATACATCTTGAAACAAATACTGAATCTACAAAGGCAAAAATGTAAATCTCTTATAATTTCATATCCAGTTAAAAAGTCTAGAGTATATCATTATAGACCTTCCCCATAATACATATATATTTACAAGATGAATATAATCTAATTTACAAATGTATAGTCATAAGATATGTACTATGCATACTGTACCATAAATTGCTTTCACTTAATATTTTCCAGACATATTTCTGTACCAATATATCGATGCACAATATCCTTCTTAATGGCTGCATAGTAGCTACTATTACATTGTACAGAGGTAACAATTTATTCATTCAATCCCCTGTAGACGGATGTTTAGGATGCTTCACATTTTACAACAATATAAACAACATCATTGTATAAGATTTCTACACATCTGCCCATCATTTCTTAAGGTATCTTTTCAGAACTGGAATTACTACATCAAAAACTTCCCATATACTTGGAAAACTGCTCTCTAAAGAGTAGACATCAACTTATACCTGCACCTACAGTGAATGAGAATATCTGTTTCCCCACAACTTTGTCAGTAGAAAAAAAAGTCTTTATATGTCCTAAATTTTAAAACTTTTTCCTCTAGTCTTTGGTTTGTCTTTTAACTTTATCTAGAATTTTGTTTTTATAAAAAAGTAGAAATTTCTTATGCTGTCAAATTTGTCAATCTTTTCATTATGGTATCTGCTTAGGTTTCACGTTACTCACTCTTCGTCTTGTTTCTTTTTATCCTTCAGGTCTCAGCCTAAATATCACCTCCACAGAGCAGCTTCCCTAATGTCCCATCTAAAGAAAGCTACCCCTGTTATTCTTTCTCCCTTCAGAGCTCTTTTCCCAGTCTGTGATGATACACTTTCGGTCTTCGCTGCATGTTTGTCTGTCCCACTAGAGGACAAGCTCCACGAGATCTACAGTGTTCCCCTGTCATCTGCATATCTTCCACCACACCTCCAACATCTAGCATAGAATACGCACTCCAAAATATCTGGTGAACAAATTTTAGTTTCTTCCTTCCTGGGGCCTATTGCTAGTTTTCCCCTCTATGACAGCAATTAATCACCTATTTAAAGGAAAGCGATATTTGTTTCAGGTATTTAGGCACAAGCTTCCAAAACAGTGATAGTCGATTCCCTGAACAGTTTCAGTTAACAAGCATACAAACTGAAGGTTAGGATAGCATGTTTTGCCACTTGCTAGATAAAAGAGTACACTTCAAAGACAACAGGGTTTGTTCCTTTCCATTCTGGCAATAAAAAGCTCTGTGATACTCAGGTTATACGGATCTTTTTTTTAGAGTAATTCTTAGAAATGTCTCTTTTCTTTTACACTAAGAAATCTTTTAACTGTAGCAGGAATTAGGAAACTTCCTATCTGGGAATTTTTCTCAAGAAGATCTGTAACATTAGGATTCGGAAGTTTAATTTGCAAATTTAAGTTGAACAAAAGCCAAGTTCTATTTTCATAGTGTGGGCTAATCGTGTTTACATTCTACTATTATCATTTACTCATAAATACTTTTGCTTCTTAAATTGAGAGGCAACTGTGACGTTTTCTTAGGTGAATCCATGAATTGTATTAACCTTCACTGAATATATCATTGGACTTATTACATGCAAATATTTTTCCAATACACAAATGAATTTTGTTAACAAGTATTACTCTAGTATGATAATATCCTATAGCTTTTATAATTATTGCATTTAAATTACTATGCAATGTAGATTTCTTGGCAAAAAATATCCATCTGGTGTTGAAAATTTGGAAATCATTCAAGAGAAAATCATATTAGTGAGGTTATTTTCAACAAACACACATGAAATGAAATGTTTTTATGATAAACTGTTGTGTAACTTGGTGACCACAGATAATGCAATTAGACTAACTTTGTGAGGGAGACAATTACTGAACCCTTATGCTTATTAGTCCTCACTAAAATATACCTTTTCCCTATCTTAAGAAGAGAGGCTGTCAAAATAGATAATTATAGAAAAGCTAGAAATAGTTTGAAAGAAGACAGGACCTGTCACAAAAACTTTATTTTCCTCTTTAACATTTCACTTTATATCCATTGTGCAATTCAGAAAACATTTATCAATGCATATCAAGAACACCATGGACTAGAGATGAAAAGCAATCAATTTTTTTTTTTTTTAAAGATTTTATTTTTTTTTCCTATTTCTCCCCAAAGCCCCCCGGTACATAGTTGTATATTCTTCGTTGTGGGTCCTTCCAGTTGTGGCATGTGGGACGCTGCCTCAGCGTGGTCTGATGAGCAGTGCCATGTCTGCGCCCAGGATTCGAACCAACGAAACACTGGGCCGCCTGCAGCGGAGCGGGCGAACTTAACCACTCGGCCACGGGGCCAGCCCCAAAAAGCAATCAATTTTTAACCCAACATTTCTCATACTTTAAGTACAAATAAAAGAAAAACACATGCTAAAAGAAATTAAATTAAGCAAATACCTAGATTTGTGGCATTTATTTATGTAAAAAGCACTTCTATACCTTCCCTCAGAAACGGATCTTTCCTTTAGGACTGGTGTATTACGGTTCTTTTAGTAAATCAAATTTCTAAGCTAATGATATGACTGGATGCACAGGACTTGGGGCACCCTCAGTGAGAATGCATCGATCTGTAATACTATATTATAACGTGTATAGGTTATTTATTATCATTGTAGCCAGGTTTTAAAGTTATCTAAGATTACCTAGGTAACCAAAAGCAGAAGAATTGGCCCATAACAAATCAAACTAGTCATTTCTAAATTTTAAATATGTCTCTCATAGTTAATATACAACTAGCAACAAACTATTTTTAAATATTTAATTGTTTTTTTATTGTTAGATTCTTTGCATTTGTTAAATTTTTTAAAAAAAATTTCATCATTGGGGCTGGCCCCGTGGCCGAGTGGTTAAGTTCGCGCACTCTGCTGCAGGCGGCCCAGTGTTTCGTTGGTTCAAATCCTGGGCGCGGACATGGCACTGCTCGTCAAACCACGCTGAGGCAGCGTCCCACATGCCACAACTAGAAGGACCCACAACGAAGAATATACAACTATGTACCGGGGGGCTCTGGGGAGAAAAAGGAAAAAAATAAAATAAAATCTTTAAAAAAAAAAAAAGTAAAAAATTTCCATTTAAAAAAAAAATTTCATCATTATCGAGGTCTTATTGATAAATAAAACTGTAGGATATTTAAAGTGTACAACATGATGATTTGATATGCATATACATTGTGAAGGGTCTCCCCCCATCAATTAATTAACACGTTCATCACCACAAATATTTAACTTTCTTTTTTTGAGAACATTTAAATTCTACTCTCTTAGCACATTTCAATCATGGAATACAGTGTTATCACTATAGTCACCAAGTTATACATTAGATCCGCAGACCCTTTTCATCTTATAACTAAGTTTGTACCCTTTTACCGGTGTCTCCCTATTTCCAACACCAGCCAGCCCCTGGCAACCACCATTCTACTCTGTTTCTATGAGTTTGAATTCTTTTTTTTTTTTTTTAAAGATTCCACATATAAGTGGTACCACACATTATTTCTCTTTCTCTGTCTGACTTCTTTTACTTAGCATACTGCCCTCCAGGTTCATCCCTGTTGTCGCAAATGGCAGGATTTCCTTCCTTTTTAAGGCTGAATAATGTTCCATCGTGTGTGTGTGTATATATCCACTCATCCAATGGTTTCATTTCCTTTGGATATATACCCAGAAGTGGGATTGCTGGGTAATAAGGAGGTTCATATCACATGGCTGCCACTCTATGTCTTATGATTGGAGAATTTAATCCATTTACATTTAAGCAATTATTGATAGTTATGGACTTACTACTGCCATTTTGTTCATTGTTTTCAGGTTGTCTTATAATTCTTTTGTTCTTCTTTTGCTCTCTTTCCTGGTGATTTGATGATTTTCTGTAGTGGTATGCTTTGATTCCTTTCTCTTTCTCTTTTGTATATCTACCATAGGTTTTTGCTTTGTGGTTACCATAAAGTATCTTATATTTGATGCTTACATATTTATAACAGTCTGTTTTAAGCTGACAAGTTAATTTCACATGCATACAAAAGCTGTACATTTTTATACATCCCCCCAACATTTTGTTTTTGATATCGCAATTTACATTTTTTACATGGTGTATCCATTAATAAATTATTGTAGTTATAGTTATTTTTAATACTTTTGTCTTTTAATCTTCACACTAGAGCTATAAGTGATTTACCCACCACTATTACAACATTAAAGTATTCTGAATTTAACTATATATTTACTTTTACCAGTGAGTTTTATACTTTATGTTTTCTTATTACTAATTAACATCCTTTCATTCCAGCTTGAAGAACTCCCTTTAATATTTCTTGTAAGGTCAGTCTAGAGGTGATGAAATTCTTCAGCTTCTGTTTGGAAAACTCTCTCTCCTTCAATTCTGAAGGAGAACTTTGCTGAGTAGAAAATTCCTGGTTGGCAGTTTTTTTTTTCTTTCAGTACTCTGAATATATCATGCCACTCCCTTCTGGCCTGCAAAGTTTCTGCTGAAAAATCTGCTCATAGTCCTATGGGGGTTCCCTTATATATAACAAGTTGCTTTTCCCTTGTTGCCTTTAAGATTCTCCCCTTGTTTTTACTTTTGACAATTTAATCATAATGTGTCTTGGTGTGGATCCCTACGGATTCCTCTTATTTGGAACTCTCTGGGCTTCCTAGATCTAGATCTGTTTCTTTCCCAAAGTTGGGGAAGTTTTCAACCATTATTTCTTTGAACAAGCCTTCTGTCCCTTTCTCTCTTCTCCTTATGGGATCCCTGTATTGCGTACAATCATCTTCTTGATGGTGTCCCATAAATCCCTCAAACTCTCTTCACTTTTTTTCATTCTTTTTTTTTTTGCTCCTCTGACTGGATGAATTCCACTGCCCTATCTTTGAGTTCACTGATCCTTTCTTCCACTTGATCTAGTTTGTTGTTGAACCCCTCTATTGAGTTTTTCAGTTCAATTACTGTACTCTTCAGCTCTATGATTTCTATTTGTTACTTTTTTATGTTGTCTATATAAACAGAAATTTTATAGTCTTTGTTGAAATTCTCATTTTGTTCATACATCGCTCTTAACCTCAGTGAGCATTTTTTTTAGGGTTGAAAGGAATTAAAGTTTATTTTTATAAAAAAGCTCCAATAGGGAATCCTTATGACTATTATTTTCAACTACCAGGTAAATCACTTATCTCCATTCATTAAGATCTGTTTCTGGTCATTTACCTTGTTCTTTTGTTTGGAACATATTCCTCTGTTTCTTCATTTACCTTGACTCTCTATGTGAGTTTCTGCCTATTAGATAAAACAGTCCTCTCCCAGTCTTGACACAGTGATCTTGTGTGGGAGATGAACCTCATTAATCAACCCAGGCTGAGCTCCTGCTTGTCTCTCAAACCTTTGTGATTGTCCAAGCCACTTTCTTTGTTCTTAGTGGCTCCCAATAGTTAAGGATGTGTCAAGATCCTTCAGGTCACAAAGGGGAGTGCTGCATTCAGCACCTAGATACAAGCCGATTGGAAGTCAGACCCTCAGGCAGTAGCTTGGAACGTTTGCAGTTAAGCCCCTTCCAGGGAGAAATTGGGAGATAGGTGATTTTGCCTGTTTCCCCTGTGCTGGGCCTGAGTATACATCCATGGGGGTGGGGGGTGCGGGAGGGTACTCCTGTGCCCATTAAGAACTTCTTTGTTTTCTACAGTCTGTGGACTCATGAATGCAAGCCCTATTGGCTATGAGAGCCAAGTGATCCAGGGACCTTTCCCTGAGGCAGCAACTGCAAGGTGGGGTGCCAGACATGTACAAGCTCCTTGCAGGGAGAAACTGGTGACGTGGAGTGGGCTAAAGGAAGAATGTAGGGAAGCGTCTGCTGGTTTCCCTGGTCTTCAGGGTAGATCCCAGCCAGGCCCTACATGTGAGCTAAATTAGAAGCCTCACCCTTAGGCAACAGCTTTCAATGTATGCAGAATGTCCCCTTTCAGAGAAGACTGAGAAACAGCTGTTTCTGCCTTCTGTCTCTGTACTGAGCCCCAGAGGCATAGCTTTGGCGAGCCCTAATGCCTGTTAACAGCTGCTTATTTATTTGCTACAGTCTTGTGGGTCTCTTGGATGCGAGCCCCATTAGCTTTTGGACCTATGTGTTTTGGGGTCCATCCCTTGGGTGGGAGTCTTAAAAGTTGGGGTGCTAAATGTGGGGTCCAAATCCTTCGCTCTTCAGGGAGAAGCTGGGAATTGATAGTTCCCTCCCCATTGTACGGCACTGTGATGGTGGTGGGGTTTATGGTGAGAGTGTGTCTCAGCCTTTCCAACCTGTTTGGATGTGGGTATTTTTTTCACTCACCCTACGTGTAGGAGTCACTCATCTATTTTCTGGACTTCTTGCAGAGACATTGGTCTGAGTGTAACTGTATATTTGGTGTGTCCATGGGAGAAGGGCTGTTCAGAAGCCTCCTACGTCACCATCTTGGCCAACCCTCTGCAACAAGCATATTTTTCATTTCGGGGGATAGGTCTAATTACTTTAATCTGAAGGTCTGGGAATCTCCAATTCTTAAAGTAAACCTTTGCTTTGTCATTATAGTTTAAAATGTAGATTTCATTCTATTTTTTTGAAAAAAAATTTTTTTTTGAGGAAGATTAGCCCTGAGCTAACATCTGCTGCCAATCCTCCTCTTTTTGCTGAGGAAGACTGGCACTGAGCTAACATCCATGCCCATCTTCCTCTACTTTACGTGTGGGATGCCTACCACAGCACGGCTTGCCAAGTGGTGCCATGTCTGCACCTGGGATCTGAACCGGCAAACCCTCGGCCGCTGAAGCAGAATGTGCACACTTAACTGCTGCGCTACCGGGCTGGCCCCATAAATGTATTTTTTAATTGAGGTATAATTGACACATAACATCATATTAGTTTCAGGTGTACAACATAACGATTTGATATTTGTATCCACTGTGAAATGATCACCACAATAAGTCTAGTTAACATCCATCACCATACATAGTTACAAAAATTTTTTTCTTGTTTTCCTTGTGATAAGGACTTTTAAGATCTACTTTCTTAGTGACTTTCAAATATACAATACAGAATTATTAACTATAGTCACCTTGCTGTACATTACATCCCCAGGACTTATTTATTTTATAGCTGGAAATTTGCACCTTTTGACCCCAGTCACCCATTTCACCCACACTTATTCTATTTTTACACTCTTGGTAGGACTATCTATTAGACAGAAAGGCACTAGTCTTTTAGTTAAATACTAAGGCAAAATTATTGTTGTCATCCTGAATTTAATGGGCTAGAAAAAATTAGTTTTTTAAAGTAAGAAATATAGGCAAATGGCATCAAATCTGAATGATTCAAAAAGATTTAGAGTTAAAAAGTGTTATTCCCCCTCTCACATGCCCAGCTATCTAGTTCTCCTAGAAGCAACCCCTGTATTCTTCTAGAGATGCTAATGGAAGCACAATTTTAAGTTTTCTTTGCCTGGATAAAAAATGATGAAGAGTAACCAGATTTTAACATGTGAGACTCTTAGATACTGAGAGATTAGTCTACTTTCTGAATACATATGTTGTATTGGTCAAATATAAGGCATAAGAAGAGACCTGACAATATTCAGTGATGAAAATGACGAAGCATCAGAAAATTTAGGAGTGGAAATGGCAACAATTATAGTTCGAAATATGTGTCAGCAAAACTCTGCCTATAACTTTCTGTACTGTGGCTAGGTATTGAAGATCTTATCTCACTTACCAAAAATGGTAGACTCAAAAATTTTAGTAGAGTATGAAAAGGAAAGTAGAAAAAAGAAATAAGAAACAAGATTAACAAAGTTTGGAGTAAAGACATCATGAGGCTAAAGCAGCACTATCCAACAGAACACTCTATGATGCAAATGTTCTAATCTGTGCTATGCAATATGGTAGCCACTAGCCATATATGGCTACTGAACATTTCAAATGTGGTAGTGCGGCTGAGGAACTAAATCTTAAATTTCATTTAATTTTAATTAACTCAAATTGTAATAGCCACATGTGGCTTCTAGCCACTGTCTTAGACTAGACAGTCTACACTAGATGGTCTAAATCAAAGATGGGGAATATTAGTAATTATTAAGAGAAATTTTAAGATGAAAGATTTTAAAGTTATAACAATAAAAATAAAATTTGAGAACCATCATGAGAGCAATATGTCCAAAATAGAAATTCTTCCACAACTTGACATTTGGATAAAAATCTTTAGAAACTGGAAACAATATCCATTCAAAAGTCTAGGTACAGAAAAATAAGTACATAAAAGGTTAAAGCAAGAAAGAGTAAAAGTTAATTTATATAAACAGTCTTGTTAGAGTGAGACAGGAAAGTGTTAATGATCTGATAAATAACACGGCAGCACTTTATAAATATTCGTTGGACTGAAATGACTTTTGTGATGGTAACAAAGAGCACTTGTTTCCCTAAGGGTACAAATAAAACAGCCTCAGTATGAGAGACTAGTATTACTTTTTTTTTTTCTTTTTGAGGAAGATTAGCTAACATCTGCTGCCAATCCTCCTCTTTTGCTGAGGAAGACTGGCCCTGAGCCAACATCTGTGCCCATCCTCCTCTACTTTATATGTGGGACGCCTACCAGAGTATGACTTGCCAAGTGGTGCCATGTCCGCACCCAGGATCCGAACCAGCGAACCCTGTGCTGCCGAAGCAGAACGTGTACACTTAACTGCTGCGCCGCTGGGCCAGCCCCTAGACTGGTATTAAATTAAGGAAGTCAAGGCACAGTCCCAATGCTCAGAGATGGGTATTATGGTGGGCTCTTCCTCTCTATGTCCTTTGGCACCACCTGTTAGATCACTTACTGGGAAGAAACCGTTAAGCTGGCATTCTTAATTTCCTTTTTAAAGTTGAATATTTTTATGATTATAGGGAAGTGTTTCCTTTATGTAGCAAATTCATAAAATACATAAAAGCATAAAGAAGAAAATAAAATCAACTGACCACCCAAATAACCATCATAATTTTGTATGTTTCCTTCCAGTCTTTTTTTCTACACACACAGACTTGACTTTAAAAAATAACAGAGTCAAGATCATATGGTATATTTTATAATTTTCTTTTCTTTTAAAATTCATTCTCATACGATGTGTTTATAAAGGCAAAGCATATGAACAGGACATTAACTTGGAAAGAGGCTAAGCCAACTAATTAATTAGATTCACATTTACACCTTCATTGCTAATTGGGATAACTTTTTGAACTAAGGTCTCCACAGGTTAATTTATTCATAGCATTTACCAGTAAAAGATAACGTACTTAAATTTTATAAGTATGTGCATATTCACAAGTCTTTTATTTCCCAATAAGAATCTGAACTTCAGCAAGTTTTTCTCATATTGATAGCTGTATTAAAGACAGAATGTTGCCTAAATTAAGAAATAATTGTCTTGGAAAATAAAGGTACAAATAAAACACCAGTTTATGTGCTAATTGTTGTTTCCTTTAAGGAAATTCCAAATTGTAAAATATGCTAATAACTAGAAGAAAACAGAATAAAAACATGATTCAAATTATAATGGCCCAGGGGGCCAGCCCCGTGGCCGATGGTTAAGTTTGAGTGCTCTGCTTTGGCGGTCCAGGGTTTTGCCAGTTCAGATCCTGGGAGCGGACATGGCACTGCCCGTGCGGACATGGCACCACTCGTCAGGCCACGCTGAGGCGGCATCCCACATGCCACAACTAGAAGGACCCACAACTATAATACACAACTATGTACTGGGAGGGCTTTGGGGAGAAGAAGGAAAAATAAAATCTTAAAAAAAAATTATAATGGCCCAAATACTAGTACCTAAAAGATTAATCATATTCTTGTGAGTAGATTTTTTTCACTGGGTTACACACATACCTTCCTGTCCAGGAATTTGAAGATCAAAATTTCTGAGCATTCAAAACTCACTGGATTTTAAAGCAAGAAATGTAATTTAAACTAATTATCAAAATATAAAAACTACCATCTGTGATGATCAGTTGTCTGTGTCAACTTGGCTAGGCCATAGTACACAGTTATTCAGTTAAACACTAACGCAGATGTTACTGTGAAAGTATTGTGTAGATGAGTCAACATCTATGATGATCGATTGACTCTATGTAAAGGAGATATCCTTCATAATTTGGGTGGACCTCAACCATTCCACTGAAAGGCCTTAAGAGCAAAACAGAGCTCCTTGAGGAGGAAATTCTCTTTCAACACCACAATATTAGCTCTTACCTGAGAATTTTCAGGATGCCAGCCTGTCATATAAATTTCTGACTTGTCAGCTCCCACGATCGTGTAGGCCAATTCTGTGAAATAAATAAATCTCTTAATTATATCTACATCTATCCTCCTTCTCTCCTACCGAACACAGAAATGCCTCATGCCTTTCTTTGAGTCATCTATATGCTCTGTAGCTCCCTACTATCATTGGTATGTCAAGTCCACTGCATTTATGCCACTCGAGTACTAAAATTTGCACATCTGACCATCTGACAAAAACCACAGAGTAGTACATTTAACACAATGAGCTCAAACATCTCTCTCTCTCTATCCGGAGTGTATTTATCTCGTCAATCAATCTAGGGATTCTGTTTTTTTAAGGATTTGAGGTGGCTTACACACATATTCACAGGCATGCACACACATGGGTGTGCGCATGTAAAATCTGTTAAAAGAGTCAGACCATGAGGAAGGGAGGAAAGATATCTGATAATTATCAAGTGTTAATGTAGTTACTGTGATTTAACATTATATTTTACTCTGAACTTCCTAATAGCTAGGGCAAAAAGTAAAAACAAAATAAGTTATATAGTTCTTTTTACTTAATAAAAAGAAACATTTATTCTTTGAGATAGAAAAAAAATTTTTCTGGTAGAGTCTTCTATGAGAAATACATTTTCAAGAATGCTTAACTAAGAGATAAAGAGCAAAATAACTGATATCTTAAGTAGAAGCTTTCAAACAGATGCAGAAATGATCATCTTCTAGTCTTTTCACTTATTAATCAAAGGCCTAAAACATAAAAACTAGAACTTGATGGAGGAGCTAAATTTCTGATGATCTCTCTTGATACAAGTAGGTATACAGCATATCCCTTAGATCTGCATTGTTCAGTGGTGGCCAGTGGCCACAGGTGGCCAATGACACCTTGAAGTGTGGCTAATCTGAATTAAGATATGCTTTAAGTATAAAATAAACACTGGATTTCAAAGATTAGTATTAAAAATATAAAACATCTCATTAATAATTTTCTGTACTATTACATGTTGAAATGATAATATTTTTATATATAGAGTGTCAAATAAAATATATTATTAAAATTAATTTTACCCATTTCTTTTTATTTTTTCTAATTTGGCTCCCAGAAAATTTTAAATTCTATTGTGGTTAGGATTATATTTCTAGTAGACAGAACTGCCTTAGATAGTTCTTCCCAACTTTTTCAACAACAGGAAGCAACTGGTCATTGGAGGACTAACAGCACCAAGTTCATGGGCACATCTCTAATACAGCTCTGGCTCACCAGTTGGGAAGTTCTATCCTAGATCTTCTTTAGACATGGTTTCCCCCAGCCAAGCTTTTGAAACGATCAAGACTTTAGATAACCTAAGACATCCTTCTGCAGAGGGTCAGTGTTCCAGATGGAAAGGAGATACTTGCTTCTAATCCCGAATGGACAGTAGTAAGGAGGCCACTCTATTATCAAACTTGAAAAGTACAATCAGGATTCTTACTGGGAAAGAAAAGTCACTGGACTCCTGCATGAGTTAAGCTTCAGATATACTTGTAGGCCAAGACAGAGACCCTGAAAAATTAATCTCAGTACCTGGGCAAGTATTGAATGATAACCCAGAATTTCATTTTACTGAGACTATTTTGGTCACAAAATTTTCAAGTACATCTGATATACACACACTCTCAGTAATATTTCTAAGGAGCATATCATTTTGTGCCAGAGGACCAATGTGCACTCAGGTTACAAAATGAGTTGGCCTGCTGAATTTAATTACTTGATGCTGAGCATTTAAATTTTGGGCTCAGTTTTGTCTGCTAAAGACAACAATTTTGGTTTTGATGAAACTTCTGTTGAACAAGTGATCCCAGGGAAGAGGAACAAGATACTGGAGAGAGTAAAACAGAGAAGGAAAGTCAAAACAAAGCTGTGATCTGCCGCTGGTCAATGCTCTGGTTACCAGGACCCAATCCCTGCTGGAACTTTCTGAGGAGTCATGTTGAATGTGTCTGAACTGCTTGAATGAGCTTGAACTGTTTGCCAAGGGACAGAAAGAGAGCATTATCCATTAGCTCCTATCCCCCATGGGTCAATGGTTACCTGGGCTAACCTTCTCAATATTTCCAGGTTGGTTCCCCACAGACAGCCCATGCCACAGCGTCCAAGCAGAAAGCTAAAGCTACTCAGTAGAGCTGTAGTGAGGCTCCACTTATGATGGTAGCTGCAGCTAGGCTGGAGAAAAAGGAAGGACAAGAGGATGTGAGGTAGAGCACAAGAGGCGTCCAATACAGGGTTCTTACATGCCTGTCCGTTTTTCCATTCGGATTGAGAATCTAAAGTCATTTCGAACTACAGAAAAAGATTATTTTTTCAAAAGTCCAAATATATTGAATTTTTCTAAATATTATGGCAGAAAAAACAGAGACAGCTCTTAGACCACATAAATGGAGAGACAAAAACTTAGTGGAAAATTTCCTAAGAATTTTTGCAAAGCAAACATTCAAAACACCACAGTATTATTATCAAATGTAGATTAATCTTTTAAAAAAGATAGTTTGGGGGTGGCCCAGTGGTGTAGCTGTTAAGTTCACGCCTTCTGCTTCAGTGGCCTGAAGTTTACTGGTTCGGATCCCAGGCACGGACCTATGCACTGCTTATTAAGCCATGCTGTGGCAGGTGTCCCGTATATGAAGTAGAGGAAGATGGGTATAGATACTAGCTCAGGCCAACCTTCCTCAGCAAAAAGAGGAGGAATGGTGGTGGACGTTAGCTCAGGGCTAATCTTTCTCAAAAAAATAAAATAAAATATAGTTTAAATGAGTGTAGAGCTTGAATTATTTCTGTACAACTTCACAACAAATTAGGATTTTTATGGAGTTTTAAATAATAACAATTAGAAATAATAAAATAGCAGCCATCACTTATTTAACGCTTACTTTGAGCTAGGCATTGGCTAAGTATTTTATATATATAACAAGGTTAAAAAACTACTCTCAACATTAATAATTTTCAACCATTTGGACTATGACTTTTAGAGAGTGTTATTAGGGCTTGCCAAAGAAACAGAACCAGTAAGATTTGTAAGATTTGTATATATGTGTGTATGTATGTAGATATACACATACGTATGTGTATGTATATATGGGGGGGATTGCTAGATTGGTTTTAAGTTAATTGGCTCACATATTGTGGAGGCTGGCAGGTCCAAATCTTCATGGTAGGCTGGCAGGCTGGAGACCCATGGAAAAGTTGATGTTGCAGCTTGAGTCCAAAAGCAGTCTGCAAGCAGAATCCCCTCTTCCTCAGAGGATGTCAGTCTTTTTTTCTTAAAGTCTTCAACTGATTGGAGGAGGCCCACCCACATTATGGAGGGTAATCTGCTTTACCCAAAGACTATGATTTAAAGGTTAATCTCATCTAAAAAAATACTTTCACAGCAAAATCTAGACTAGTGTTTGACCAAATATCTAGGTACTATGGCCTAGTCAAGTTGACACATAAAAATTAACCATCACAGTAAGAAATACATTTCCACCACAACTTGCTACATAAACATATGTGCATGTGTGTATGTGAAACAAGAATTTCAGAAAACAATACTCACTCTTAGTAAGGTTTTGTATGCTGTTATTTTCTATTTCATATTTTTTTCTACTTCATTAAAAAGAAAAATTACTTATAAACCACTAAATTGATTTCACAATCCACTAAGGTAACATATAAATTGAAAAACTCTGCTATAGATGACACATCCATTTACTCATGTTTTAGAATACTAGTAAAGAAATGCATCACAGTGACACCAGAATGTGATATTTGAGAAGGAAATTAAGTATATTTGAACATATGAAACACCATGAACATATGTATATCAGAAAAAATACATAAAATCTCTAATTCTTTATTACCATAGCAACAACATACACTTAGCAAATGAGTATAGTATTTTATCACTGTCATAATAAATATTTGAGAATAAAATCTGGCATGCCTAAAGACATAATAAAATCAGAGGCAATCAACTATGGTTTGGTATCCTAGAGGGTACATCACCAACACAATCAACACAATTTTCTTGAAGACCATTATTCCCTCCATTTAAAGAAATCAAATTACATCTAAGAAAAGTGATCAACAGTAATTTATTTTTTTAAAATTCAGATTGTGAAGAAAATCATTACTTCTCCAGGATGAAAAGAAAAAGAAGAAAATCAAAAGAAAATGTTTTGGTGAGTTAACTGAGAAAAAGTGTGGAGTAAAAAAACCCCTAACATCATTTTAACTCCCCTAACCTTTTTCACTCTGGATGTGAGCCCAGTTTTAAAATCCAAATGGGATTTGTCTTCGTGACTGATGATATGACTCAGAAGGCTAACTATTCAGAACTAATTCTGTACACTTTTTAATATACACCTAGTGAATTATGATGAATCTCAGAAGAACCTGAGCACGTGTATCTAAAAATAATGAATAATAGCAATTTATATACAACTTAAAAAAAACCTTTTATAGTCTCCTTAAAAGTCAGATAAAGGTCAAGACAGCAGAAAAAACGTGCTAAGAATAAGAACATGCTTGAACTTAAAACTAAGTTTTGTACAGAAGTATATAAGAAGAATCCTTTTAGACTGAGAGAGGTGGGATGCTTGAAATTTGAGATGTTACTTTTTTTTTTTGGCTGAAGAATATTCATTCTGAGCTAACACTTGTGCCAATCTTCCTCTATGTTGCATGTGGGTCGCCGCCACAGCATGACTGACAAGTAGTCTAGGTCTGCACCTGGGATCTGAAACCATGAAGCCAGGCTGCCGAACTAGACAGGGAACCTAGCCACTAGGCCACATGGCCAGCCACAAGAGACACTTTTTAGTACGACTCACCTAAAATTAATGTTTTGAAAACCAAAAAGATTTACAGCACAAAGTAGCATAAAAATTTATTGCACAATAAATACCTACAATTTGACGGGTATAATAGCTTACTGGCTAAGAGTACAGACTGCGAGGAGCTCAAAACACTCTAATAACCACTTTGATTTCTTACCATATTTTTCTAGAGAAGCAGGACAAATTTTATATTTCTTAGTTTTTACAAAGCTAGAGGTCAATACCAAAGAAAGGACATAGAAAAGGCATCTCTAAGTGTTATGCTATTGTGTTTCAAGTGCTTGTTTTTATTCATTTATTACAATAAGTGAAGTGAAAACATCAGAATACACTATAATAAGTGTACCAAAATTACAATGATGTACCAATGTATGCATGGGTAAATTAACTTGTTCAAGTTAAGAGTTGTGCAACCAGACATAGGATTTGGGGTATTTTATTATTTCTATTAAAAAAATTATTGTTATATTAATTTTTTAATAAAACAAAGGGAAAAAATCAAGTCAAGTCACAGTATAGACCAAGCCAGAGAGCTACAAAAGTGCCTAACAATTACACTGGCAGGCATAAACTTCAGAGCTTCAGGGACTCCTGAATGGGGACAAGCCTGCTTCTTTCCCTGGTCAAAGGCAGGCACAAATGGATTAGGCATGACAGAGGTCAAATGACTAGTATCCCAACAGGGACCTTTCATTGTGAATGGTGATAAACCCATTCACCCGTATCTTTTCCTTTGGGGAGGAAGAAATACTAGTAGGTACATAAAGAATGCGACATTGATCAAGCTCAGGAAATATTCTTTCCAGTCCTGAATACCAAAGATCCCAGAATGATTCTACCACTGAAGACATAATGCTCCTGTGTAAATTTGCAATAAGATCCAATTTCTGAAGGCAATATGTGAATGTTTCTTCCCTGCAACCTTAAAGAATCAGACTAATTCAGTTCCACAGAGGAAAGAAAAAATGACACTAAAAACAGAATCTAAACATAATTTAACAGAGTTATGGTATCTAGCACAGGTTGGTATGTACTCAAGTAGTCTACAAAGAAATTATGTTAGCTATTAAACACATACCAGGTGCTTGGTAAGTAACTAAATGAATAAAAAAAACTATATAAGCACTCAGGGTTTAAAAAGAAATTCCAAAAACTAAGCCACATTGACTGTTTCTTATGCATACTGGTATGATAATTCCTTAAGTGCCTTTGGTATTTTAGAATTTCAAGTATTTCATTTTTCAGTTTATTCTCAATATCTTATTTTTCTATCAGGGACCCAACATGTTCTCTTAAAACATATGATTACAAGGGTTTTTGTATGTTTTAATAAAATATTTCATGTGTATAAATAAATATAGCTAATAATATAATACACACCTTTGTGCCTACCATCCAACTTAAGAAATAAAACACTAAAGATATGACAAAAGCCCTCTATGACACCCCCACATTCTCCTTCCCCAAAGGGAATGATTACTCTAAATTTCTTGTCTATCATTTCTTGTCTATCTAAATGTCTTGTCATTAGGAAGAGCAGTTTCATTAGAATATTGGAATTAAAACAGGTTTAAGTGTAAACAAGTTGTGGACTACGGTTGGATACCTAGAATCCCGAATAAATTAACAAAACGGAAAATGATGAAAACAGATAACTCTTGTTTATTTAATAAAATGGTCACAGAGTAAACCAACATATAAAGATAGACTTATACTCAATTTTATACATCCATAAACGACAGTAGCAGTGGTTTTCTAAATTTTTTGCAAGCTTATTTCCTAAGACTTTTGAAAACTATGTACCACTTGTACATTTAAGCTGACAAATAATGGTAAGGGATGTATTTTCCAGTTTATTGCGTATTGAATGCACGCTTTAAACATGTTTCTGTCAAAGCCTTGGAGCTGCAGTTTAGCTTATTCAATTTATGAAAAATATAACCACATAATTTAATTGGCAACGCCAGTCCTCATTGTCAAACCTAATCAGCCAAATCTGACTTACTCTCTGTCAGAAAAAGTCTGACAATTTTTAACTCAAATAAATGTGTTATCACGCATCCCTATGACAACGTTCTCACTTGTGAATCTTAATTTTAAGATGGATACATGGATACCTAGCTAGCTCGCTTGACAGAGAAACTATACGGCATGGAGCCTTGCCATGAGTTTGTCGCTTGGATGAAATAATCTGTTGCCCCCTTCAATAACTTTTATTGAAGCTTTCTCTGCTTTGCCCTCAAGGGACTCTCCCTCAGGAGAGACTGACTCTCCAACAGTCTCTTTATTTGGTGCCCTGGAGGTTTTTTAAAGCCCAAGGCAACGCACCATAGTAAGATTTAGTATGGACAAGGGATAAGCTTTTCTTTTGAAAAGTGGGAGACAGATGACTACGAAAGAAGTCAGGAAGGAGAACTGGCAGACTAGAAGGAGTTCTGAGGTAGATCATTTGTAGGAAGGACTACATATGGAAAGAGAGAATATGGAAATTAATTTCTTGAAAGCTATCCATACTTGTATGTCCCAGAAGAAGTCTTTATGTACCCAGGGGCAAAAGTATCCCAGTTTGAAAATCACTGATCAACAGCACGGGTTGGCAAACTAGGAGTCACCTGCCACCTGTTTTGTAAATAATGTTTTATTGGACACAGCCATACTCACTAGTATACATATTGTCTATAACTGCTTTCACACTACAACGGCAGGGTTAAATAGTTGCGACAGAGACTATTTGTCTCACAACGCCTAAAATATTTACTATCTGGTGCTCTGAAGAAAAACTTTGCAGGGCCAGGCCAGGTGGAGTAGTGGTTATGTTTGCACACTCTGCCTTGGCAGCCTGGGGTTTGCGGGTTTGGATCCTGGGAGTGGACTCACACACAACTCATCAGGCCATGCTGTGGTGGCATCCCACATACAAAAAATAGAGGAAGATTGGTACAGATGGTTCCTCAAGCAAAAAGAGGAAGATTGGCAACAGATGTTAGCTCAGGGCCAATCTTCCTCACCAAAAAAACAAAAACAAAAACAACTTTGCTAGCCCTCATCTATAGCATTGTATTTATTTTTAAAATTCTTTGCTTTAAATCAAAGTTATATATTCACATAGTTTGTAGAACCACATTGTTCTAAAAGGCTTATTATGAAATATATTTCCTTCTTGTCGGAAGCAACTACTTTCTATTTTTTTTTTTGAGGAAGATTAGCCCTGAGCTAACTACTCCCAGTCCTCCTCTTTTTGCTGAGGAAGCCTGGACCTGAGCTCACATTCGTGCCCATCTTCCTCTACGTTATATGTGGGATGCCTACCACAGCACGGCGTGCCAAATGATGCCATGTCCACACCCAGGATCCGAACCGGCGAACTCTGGGCTGCCAAAAGGCGGAATGTGTGAACTTAACCCTTGTGCCACAGGGCCGGCCCCTACTTTATATTTTCCTCTGGAGTTTACCGCTATAGTATAGGCCAAACCAGGGAGCCATAAAAGTGTTTGATAGCTATACAGCAGACTTTGCCCCTAACCCCTCCATTGTATCTAGATAACATTCTTATATTATTACTTCTTTATTTTTCAGTTTTAAGCACTGTATATTATCTTCTCATTTTTGAAAATGAGGATTTACCCCATCCTTCTTGTGACCGAATATTCTCAATATAGTTGTAGATCAATAGTCAATATTTATATTATTTTGAGTAAACACTATCAACAAGTGAGCCATCTAGTATACTAGGATTATTTTCCCCTCTTCCTACCCAAGTTTTATTTTTCTTGGGGAAAATAAGTGAAATTTGTTCATTTTACATGTACTTACCTATAATTCAATCTCATTTGATGTGTTCAATATGTATGTCTTCATTTAATCCCTCTTTTCTCAGAATGGTACCTCTTCTCTCAAATTTGTCTGGAAAACTGTCCTTTCTTATGAATAAACTTCCAGTTTTCAACTGAGTAGAGAAGCTGCCTGGTTTCATGCTATCACAAAGGAAAATTTAATGGCATTCTTTCCTTTTTCTCCAGGAGATTTAACATTGATACAATGCTATTATTTAATATATGGCTTATGTTCAAATTTCACCAACTATCCCAACATTGTCCTTTATAGCTAAGTTTTTCACCCAATCTAGGATCATGTGTTACATTTACTTGTCATGTTGATCAGTTTTTCTTTGTTGTTCACGACACTGACATGACTGGTCTGGTGTTTCATGAAATGTGTCCCAGTGTAGGTTTTCTCATGATTAGATTAAGGCTATTAAGAATACTACATGAATGATGTCTTACTCTCAGTGCATCATACGAGGGGGTATACATGATGTCAAGTCTGTTCTACTTGGTACAATTTCTGACAACCTGCTTAAGGTGGTATCCACCAGGTTTGTCCAGTGTAAAGGTACCTTTTTTCCCGTTGTAATTAATTACTAATCTGTAGGGAGATGCCCTGAGACTATGTAAATATCTATGTTCCCCAACAAAATTTGGCGCTTTGGTTTTAGAATCCACTAGTGATTTTTCCTGAAACAATTATTACAATGATAGTTGAAAAATGGTGATTTTCCAATTCTTATTTCTTCTACACTTACTGGTGAGCATCTAATTGCTTCTTAAACAGATTTTCAACCAGGTTATTGTTTTTAGCACCAACCTCAACTCCACTCTCAGAGTTTCCTGGCATTGTCAAGCACCAAGCATTCTGGGGTTCTGTGGTTTAAATCAGGTTGCTTCTGGGCTTTCTCCTCTGCCAGATTTAGGAGTCATTCTCAGTTTTGCTAAATCTGCTACCACTTGTTCATCTGCTTTCCAGCTTCCAAAACATTATTGCTGTTTTTGCCTCTTCAATTTTCTCTGACCTTGTAAGTTTATGCTTTTTAAAATAAATCCCTTTACTGTCACTTTCATTAGGCTTGAAAAGAGAAAGTAAACTAATGTGTTTAACTATCTTTAGTTGAAAGTCCATTATTTTCCTGCTTTCAAATTTTATATAAGTGGTATCGCATTGTATGAAATCTTCTGCAACTTGCTCTTTCTGCTCAATATCCTGTTTCTGAAATTTATCCATGTTGATACATGCAACTCTAGTTCATTCCTCTTTAATGAATGATATTATAACCCACTGTATGAACATGCTTCAATTTTCTTATCCATTTCCACTATATTCTCAAAAGGGATGTTGTGAGGTTTGGGGTGGGGGTCTATTTTTTCATACAAACATACACTCCATCTTTGTAATTTAAGTCAACGGGAAAGGAGGATTATATATGCAAAATGTCAATTTTAAGACATTAAATTCTGTAACTTATAAAATGAACCTAATAATAGCACAGAGAACTCACTCAATAAACGTCAATTACTTGGAGACAACAGTAAAATGGGCCTCAAGAATTTAGAAATAAGATTCCTCTTTGAAAGCTAAACTGCAAGATCAACACATTACAGGCCAAAGCAGGGGTGAAAAGAGTAAAACAAAAGAATCACTACAGGGCCAGCAACAATTGACTATAACATAACTATTAAAGAAATAATAGGCCAATCAGAATGAGGAAGCAAAGAAAAAAGGAGAATCACAGAGACAATTTCTGTCAATTCGTAAAAACACTGTCCATTGGAGCAAAAGCCTTAACCAGCAAGTGGCAATTTTTTCTATTCCAAATCATAAGGCTATTCGTAGGATAGAGATAGATATTGGGAATTGCGGCCAATTCTTTTTAAATATTTCCATTCCTATGAATCAGACAATCCCTATTGTGAGATGGACACAGTAGGCAATTTTAGGCCTGATGCAATAAACATTTATTTTACTTAACTCCCCTTATCCTAATGCCATACTCACCAGGTAACCTGTTTTTCCCTTGCCAATTTAATTTCTTACTGTAAATTAATATACTGGAATTCTGGCAATGATTTTAAACTCACATGTATTTTAGTTACTGTGATATCTTTTAGAGTCAAATCACCTTGGACATGGACAAACTTGAGTCTTCAGAGCCTCCATCCCAGATCTGAGAACATGGTGAAGTAAACAAGGTCCTATGAAGTGTGGTCCTACCTAGCTGCCCCAGCCTTTCTTTAGACTACAGCATCACCATCTCCAACTCCATTCTCTACTGGTTTCTACAATTTCCTCTTCCTTTTCCATGGAGTGTATGTATTAACAGTGAAGCAAGTGAGCTCTAAGTGAGTTTTCTTCTACTGTCTGTAAATCTTTTGCTGAATCATATATTTTGTCAATACTTGGCAATATATTTATTCACTTTTTCAAATAGAAAACTTTATTCTGTTTCCTACTGTTTTGTCAGTATGAAAGGAGAAGCAATATTTTAAAATATTTGCTTTCGTGGCTTCTAATGGAATGGAGTCAATAGTGGGAGAAGTCTACCTCATTAATTTTGTGAAATGTTAATTCAACTTGGACTGCTCTAATGAATAAGTGCTGAACTATCTTGGCAACCTGCAGTAAAATGTGAATTTCTATGAAAAAAGTACGGGCGATGCTCAACTTGGAAATATGTTAGTTTTACAGGGTTATTTTATAGTTGGTTGTTGGAAATTCAAACTCATGTCACAGAAACCATGTAATATACTTATGTAACACTGAGATTTTTTTTCAAGTCCGTCAATAAAAGCCTGTCTAACTAATAATGAATCAGGCTCTCTGTTAGGTGGTTATGACATACAAATGAATAAGACATAATCCCTGTGCCATATAGCTTAAAATATACTCAGAAAGATGGACAAATAAAACAAATAATTATAATACTGAACTCAAAGGGTTATACAGGTGTACAACGCAGTGTATTTACACAAGAAGTGAGTGATTAACTCTACGAATTAAGAAGTTGAGAAAAACGTTGAGGAAAGCATCAAAAGATTTTAAAGGGCCGTTCAAGTGGAATTAAGCATGAGCAGAAGTGTGCCAGCTGATGGGAGAAGGAGAACACATGAAACTTGAGAAACAGTAAGGAGTTCCTTGAAGAGTAGGGTGGGTACAACAAACATAAGTAGGAAAGCTAGAAAATTGGGGTGAGCACAAATCAGGCAGCCTTGAGTGCTACACCAAAGAATCAGACCTTCTTTGGGCCAGACCTTCCCAAGAAGTGTGCCTGAAAATCAATTCCTTCAGGCTTGAAGGTGGCCAGGAGAGATACTGTCGGGTCTTAGGGTAGGTGTGAGTTTGATTTGGATAACAAACTGCTAGTTTTCGAATATGGTTGTATCCTTTGCACACCAACTAGCACTGTATGAAAGTTGTGGTTGCTCTAGTTATTGCTACTGTCACTCTTTTAAATGTTAGCCATTTTTGTGAGTGTGTAGTGGTATCTCATTGTGGTTTCCCTGATGACTGGTGATGGCGAGTACCTTTTCTTATGGTTAGTGGCCATAATGGTATCTTAGGAAGTGCCTGTTGAAGGTTTTTACCCAATTTTTATTAGCTTTGTGTCTTTTTAAAATCATTGAGTTGAGGTGTTCTTTATGTAGTCTGGATACAAGTCCTTTGTCAGATACATGTACTGTGATTATTTTCTCTTAGTCTGTTGCTTTCCCAGTGTTCTCTTTTGATGAACATTAGTTTTTAATTTCGATTAAGTTCAATTTATCAATGTTCCTCCTTTAGGAATAGTGCTTTCTGTCTCCTGTCTACCCCAAAGTTGTGAAGATATTCCACTATGTTTTCTTCTGGAAGCACTATAGCTTTAGCTTTTATGTTCAGTTTATTATCTATCGTGAATTAATATTTGTGTATGATGTGAGGTAGGGATGAAGGTTCATGTTTTTTCCTCATGGATCTTAAGCTATTCTAGCACTATTTGCTGAAAAGACTTTCCATTCCTAATTGTGTTCCTTTGGTGCTATAGTCAAAAACCAACTGTCTGTATAGTGTCTATTTCTGGATTTTCTATTTTTTCCATTGATTTATTTATATATCCTTATGTGAGTACCATACTGTCTTGATTACTATAGTTTTAGAATAAGTCTTAAAGCCAGGCAGTGTACGTCCTATACTTATCATCTCCTTTTTCATGACTGCTTTCAGCCATTCTAGGTCCTTTGCATTTCCATTCACATTCTAGAATCAACATGTTGATTTCTACCAAAACAAGTCTGATGGAGTTTTTTTTTTTTAGCTTTTTAAGATTTTATTTTTCCTTTTCCTCCCAAAGTCCTCCGGTACATAGTTGTCTATTTTTAGTTGTGGGTCCTTCTAGTTGTGGCACGTGGGATGCTGCCTCAGCATGGCTTGACAAGCAGTGCCATGTCCGCGCCCAGGACTCGAACCAGCCAAACCCTGGGCCACCGAAGCAGAGCGCGCAAACTTAACCACTCGGCCACAGGGCTGGCCCCTGATGGAATTTTAATTGGATTTTCATTTGATTGACTCAATAGATCAGTGGTTCACAAAGTGTGGCTCTGGACCAGCACCATCAGCAACACCAGGGAACTTGTTTTAAATGCAAATAATCAGGCCTTACTGCAGACCTAGTGCATCAAAAACTCTGAGAATGGGGCACTGCAATCTGCGTTTTAACGAGCCTTCCCGGTGACTCTGATGCACGGTAAAATATAAGAATTACTGCTGTGGATCAATTTGGGAGAACTAACATCTTAGCAATTCTGAATATTCCAATCCATTAACAGACATTTCTGTTAATTTAGGTCTTCTTTAATTTCTCTCACCAACATTGTGTAATTTTAACTCTACACGTCTTATATATATTTTGATTAATTTATATCAGGTATTATATGTTTTTCTGATGCTATTGTAAATGGCATCATAATTGCTACAGGCTAACCTTTAGTCATAGTGTACAGGTCATATGGATGGAAGACTATCTGGAGGTGGGAGTTCACTTAGAGATTTAACAAAAAGTAGAGAGCTCAAATGATTGGTAGCATCTTGAAAACTAACTAGTTTTAACAGGCATGGAAGAATATGAAGTTGTGTCCAATGAATTGATAAAGGCATTAAGCGTAAGCACCTGCAAAGATCACAAAAAGAGGGACAACCAGCCATTGTGATCTTCTATAGTCTTGCCCAACATTTTCTACATTCTTGACAACAAGATCAAACATGAGTATCTAGCTTCTGGATCCAGCTGCCAATTTGGAAGAAAGACAAAGGACAAAGGAACATGCTGAAGTACATGAAGAGCCTAAGATCAGCAAAATCTAGATTATGGCAAACTCTACAGGTCAAATGGGCTGAGTTTTTCTTTTCTTTTTTTTTTTTAAAGATTGGCACCTGAGATAACAACTGTTGCCAATCTTCTTTGTTTTTTTTTCTGCCTTTTCTCCCCAAATCCCCCCAGTACATAGTTGTATATTCTAGTTTTGGGTGGTTCTAGTTGTGGTATGTGGGGCGCTGCCTCAACGTGGCCTAATAAGCGGTGCCATGTCTGTGCCCAGAATCCCAACTAGCAAAACCCTGGGCCTCCAAAGCTGAGCAAACGAACTTAACCACTTAGCCAAAGGGCCAGCCCCAGGCTGAGTTTTTCAAGAGATAAATTTGTAAGGAAATAAAAGGGATGGAGGAGGAACATATAGATTGAAAGAGATTTAAAACAAATACGAAGTTTTTACAAATTGGTCAAGTCTAAACCATAATGTACATTTGGATGATAAATTACTTAAAAATCTAAGGGAATGATTACTGTAAAAGTCATATTCAGGGTTGCTTTTGTGGGGAGAGAGGAGGTTGTATTGGGATGAGGCACATGATTCTGGAGTAGCTGGCAAGGTTCTACTTCTTGCCCTGGGTGGAATTCACCTTATAATAACCCATTAAGCTATATATTTAATTCTTGTGGTTTCTGTATACATGTGTTACTTTACATTCAATAGGCTTTTTTTTTCACCCTTAATATGACATATCTAGAATTCGAGATTGAAGAGTTTACAAGTTTTAGGTGGTAGTGGCATTTGCTGATGATAAGAACTAAGGTGCGGTTATGGAAATGGTGGTTCACTTGAAGCAGGGACACTAGTGTGAATGAACAGCTAAGACTTGAGAAGACGTTGAAGGGAGAAGACTGTAAGTCTGGTCCTAACCTTTGCATCAGTGTGGGAGAGTAGCCTGGAGGTTGGCAAAGATAAAAGTGCCGAACAGGTAGAGAGAAATATACTTGAATTGCCAAAGGTATCACACCCCCTGGGCCCACAAAAGGGAAGAATATTTTGGAAGTGACTGTGGGAACATAGGAGCAGTTGAACCCACTTTCTTTCTGTGGGTTGTGGGAAAATGATCAAAATTCACTTCAAGGAAAGAAGAGACTCACTACCTTTCAGTTACAAGCAGATTTCAGTTGAAATCTGTGGTAGACAAAGTTCCTAGGAAAATACTAAAGGCGAAGGGTAATTAGCTAACAAAGAAACAGAAATTCCTGAAACACAATGGAAAGAATCAGGAGGGAGGGAAACGGGTGTGTGTGTGTGTGTTGGGAAGGGTACAGAAGAGCATAAAGAACGATAAGATTGATGGTACATTAGAAAAGAGGCAAGAGAGGGCTCCTTTTTAGATACTCAAGAATGTGAGCACCATGGACAGAATGACTTGTCTCAGTGTTCTGACTGAAGCTTGCTTGAAATGCTAGGATTACCTAAAATTTACAGGAGTGGTGCCGTAGGCCTGATAATTGCAGTTGCCTCCATCTAATCACTTTGCATATTAATGTTTCCACGGAAGAAGGCTTTCAAAGTTCTGGGGAGAGAAAAAACACCTTTTGCTTTGAGAATAGTAGCTCTTGCTATGGCCAAGAGAAGGGGAATCAGAAGGGCTCCTCTATCATCCATCCTATACCACATTGACTTTTTTTCCCTTTTATTCCACAGTTCACTGATATTAGAAAGAAGAGTCTGAGAAGAGTAACATAGGGCCAAGCAGGAAGCAACATACAAAGCTAGAAATGGGCTTACATATGGTCACCCAGACCCTGGCCAGACCAACATTGATGGGTCTGTATAGGAGGAATGGAGCAAGTAAAGATACATATGCCAATTTATCAGTCATCATGAGTTCTGCCCTGGAGCACCCCACCTCTCTACAAGCAGGACTGAGTGTTGGAGCCCGCATACGTTGTCATCAGGGTTTGTAGTGGTAAGGGACTAGGGGAGAGAAAAGAGGAGGGAAGTCCTAAATAGTAGAAGAAAAGGAATAGGCAGTATACAAATGAATTTAGAAACTTTCCTTTTATGAAATGCATTTATTTCTTACAAAACAATTTTAGAACACCTTATGCTTTTATTTTAAAACAAAAATTATGAAATAGCCATGTTTTTAAAACACATATATCACAGCATTGCTATGCTTTCTATTCTGCATGCCGCCAAAACTATGTTTTAAAGTTTTAAATAAAAATTCAACTAGTAATTGATGAGTGTTATGTGGCACATACTAACTGTATATTTTAAAGTTTCTTCTGATACTTGACAGAGTTAAATTTATATGAAATTATAAGATTTTAATTTTTATACAAAATTAGGGGCAAAATAAGCACAGCATGATTTGAATAGAGCCAAGAGATTCAGAGTTTCTCAAACTTTTCCACCAAAGAATCCATATCAGAACAGAGAACTCCTAGGGGCCAGGGAAACATCCTGATGCAAGCTGCTGTAAGTCTAAACTTTCTAAAAAGTGTTTTTATTTTGTTTTAAATTTTTATTATTTCATTTTACAATCTATATGAATTTTATGTTATATTCCATAATTCTGGAATTTATTTTATTATAAAAATGTTTTAAATTGTTTTCTATGGAGTAAAATTAACACTTTGGGAAGATGTATCATATTTATTCTGAGGCTTCGTGTATCCCTGGCAGTATAAACATCCACCTGAGAAACACAGCATTATAAACACATGCTATTTGAATATTTTCCTTGTGTATTCTTACCTCCATAGAAGGTGGAGTCTTTCTTGTTCTTCTAATCCAAGCTAGAAAGAAAAAATATTTAAATGTAAGTTTTCTATAATTTGCACAAACATTTTATTCATTCATGCATACAACAAATATTTATTGAGCACCTGTTATATATTGCTTTAAGCACTGGAGATATAAAGGGAACCTAACATGAATTCCCTCCTCTCCTGTAGCATATATTCTAGTGAAGGGGGCACGGAAAAGAAACACACAAGTAGAATGTTAGGTGGCGGTTTGCGTCATAAAAAAAATACAACAGTGTAGGGAGGATAAAGAGGGGACAGTTTCATATCTAAAAGCATAGCTCATAATTGTCTGAATTCGATTTAGTGTATTTATGACACAGGCCAAATCACAATACAGTACACTTCAAGGCAATATCAAAATTACATTATCCTGGAAATTTGGATTAGTTATTGCTCAGTTTATGAAGAAAGGAATGTAAAAAGTTTTCATTTACAGAGATTTCCCTTCTGATCTCCTCTAGCAAGCAGCCTATCTCCTATGGTTAGCTCCAACACTGGGATGATGAGCTGCAGAGTAGAGAGAGCCCACATTTATGTGCCTATTGGGCACTGGGCACTGTGCTAGATGCTTTCTAGCAATAGGAAGGGAGTGGGGCAGCTGCCTCTAGGGAAGTGTATCAGAATCATATGGAAGCTACATAGCATAGTGCTTGGAGAGTAGAGCCAAATTTTCTGGGTTCAAATCCCAACTTCATCACCTACTAGCTGTGTCACTTGGGGCAACTTATTTAATTTTCTAAGCGTCAGATTTCCCATCTGTAAAAGAGAAATTATAAGTGTCTACATTTTAAGGTTATCGTAAAAGTTATATGAAATAATATATATAAATTCTTAGCTCAGAGTCCAGCATCCAGTAAGCATGCAAGTCTAAGTTATTACTATTATTATTATTTAATAAACCCGTATTTTTTATAACAGACAAAACAGCAAAGATCAATAATATCTGCTTGGCCTATGAGGGCATACATAAGAGACTGAGAAAATACATTGTAGGGAATATGGTCTTTAAAAAGCAGAAACCACTGTTTATCACTTTAGTTAATTCAATTTCTTTACAAAATTGTGAGGTGTCCTTATTTTATAAAGAAATTAAATAACTTTCCCAAATTTACACGTTAAAAAGTAATGGCAGGATTTGAATCCAGATCTGACCCTGTCTCTGGCTCCAAAAACCATCCATGCTCTACTGAGCAGTCTCTCAAACTTTAGTAAGCAACAAGCAAAGAACAGTAAACTAGGAAGAAGAACATTAGAACCTTAACTACATGTCAGAAAACAAGAATTATTGACCCCATTTTACAGATTGGGAAACTAAAGTTCAGAAAGATTAACCAAGTTGCCTAAACTCATGTAATCAATTAGTGAGTAACAGACCAGGAATCAAACCCTGGTTGAACTGGCTTTAAAATCTGGGCTTTGTTGGTTCACCAGCCCACCTCCATCAGCTTGCCTTTTGTCATCTAACTAATAGTACGAGGACCTGTCCTCATGAGAAGCCCAGTACTGAATGGTTATGGAGATAAAAATAGCAACAATCAACTGTGGGCCTGGGATTAGTTATTTTTCCCTGCTCTGTTCTCTCCTGCACTTATCCCATATATGTATTTTTAATATAGTCCCAGCATTTTGCCTTTTCTATTCCTGTTTCTGAACTTACCCCTGCTATTCCTTTCTGCATTCTCTTTCTTATTAGCTTCCACTTCCACTCCACCACTATTTGATCCATTTCTAGCCACACTTTGCACAGGTTTCATATTCCTTGTTAGGCTGTAGGGTTGTCAAGGGCAGGATGCATCCATGGGAGATTTATTTTTCTACCACCTAAATGCCTTGAAAGATTAGGTACTTTATACAGCTGTTGAATGAATATTTCCACTATAAAATAATCATACTATAAAAAAATTTGTTGTAATGGGATTTTGACCTGTATTAGAAAAGCTTCACAATGCAAGATTCCTCTGTTAATCAAGGAAATAAGGGTTTACAGAATTTTTCAACTTCCTCTTTATGGTCAAAATAAAAGTTACTTATCTATATTTATGGGATTTTTTTCCTAGGAAAAAGGCTTCTTTTAAAATAATTCAATATGGGCCATATACCTCTAAAAGGTTTTAAGTAGTAAATCTTCAGTTTTAATTCAGATTAGAAAGTTAATTAAGAAAAATGAACTGCTAGGCCAGGAGTCGGCAACCTATAGCCTGAAAGCCGAATTCAGCCCATGGCTTGTTTTCACATTTTTAAATAGTTGGGGAAAAAAATCAAATGAAGAACAGTATTTCATGACACACGAAAATTATATAGAATTCAGCTTTCAGTGTCCATAAATAAGGTTTTATTGGAACACAGCCACAGTTACTCATTTACATATTATCTACGGCTGCTTTTGTGCTACAGTAGCAGAGTTGAGCAGTTGTAACAAAGACTGTATGGCCCACAGAGCCTAAAATATTTAGCACTGGCCCTTTAAAGAAAAAGTTTGCCAACCCCTGTGCCAGGGCTACCATTAAGTATAATCCTTTTAGCAATAACTACATATCTTGATTCAAAAACACCTTCATATTATCTAAATTAAAAATCATTATTAACTATTACATTTTTTACCAATGATTACATGTATTCTAGAGTCTATGAGCACATACTGTGGGCATTAGATCATGCTGAAAAAGCATAATGGCACAATGCACACTTACCATCACCATGAGAAAAACAACTTAAAACAACAATTTGTCTTATTGATGAGTCTATGAAAGAGCATTTTCAGTTCTTTTGTAAGGTTGGAAAAAGAAAAATACTTAATAGGATACAAGTAATTTTTTAAATCCCAAGGTAGATTAATAAGTTGAGGAAACTCTGATATGTGTTTTCTAAAGCTTACTGGTTTTATATAAATTTAAAATTCACTCACAGACGTAAGAATGTAATAAACTCAGATAATGTATTAAGTATCACCTAGACTATTCACTGTTATGGGACACTATTCTCTAAGGAAAAATATGAGGGCTTCCTTTAGCTTTGTTTTAAATGGCTCAAGGAGAAAGATGTTTATCTAGATAGATAAATGCAATTGCTGAAGTAAATTTGTATATTTGTAATTCTACAATAACCAGATACTTGAAATGTCTTCTGGACATGACGGTTGATGGCCATTCACTGTTATATATCCAATAAAGGTTACAGCTGGAAATTCTCAATGGGATCACTCATTTATATAATCACCCCTAGTTTCCCAATCACTACATACCACAAAGGAAATGTCCTGCCAAAGGTTGGCAAAGGTTAGGAGGAGGAAGGAATAGAAATAAGCATTAATATCAAATCATTACATTTCTTTTTTTTTAACCTCAGAACAATCTAGAACTGAACCTCTATCAATTATAAATCATATAATGATTTGGCCATTGCTAATTATATCTGTATGGTGGATTCTGTATCAGTCTTCATTATAATGTAACCATTGTTTGAATAGAATTTAGCAAGATAACTGGACAGTTTATGCCTTAGGATCCTAGCATTCTTTCATCAATGTTCATTTGCATTCTCATCTGTATGCATGAGATTTTCATTGAACTTTAATACTCTTATTGGAACATAACACACTATAATGAGTGTAAAAGTGAGCATGCAAATTAAACTCCCATTAATCACTAAAAGAGACTAAAAGAAGCAGGCAGGAAAAATACTTCATGAAGCATACACTCTTCAAATCTCCACAGGCACTGTAAGTGACTAACACGTTTTTAGAAGCATTGCCAACAGGGGTTAAGGTAAAGGAAACATTTATCACCAGATTCAGAACTAAAATTATGGAAAGGTTATCAACAATCTGCATCCAAAAGATATTATATTAAAAATATATTGTTTATTTAAGGAAAAGACACTGTAATAAAGCTTCATCTTTTAAAAAATGATCTTTGGTAATTCTGAGTGTTGACATATCATAAAGAACTATAAAAATAAGAAATCCACATTTTTTACTGTAAAAATTCTTCATATTACGAAATGAATCATTTTCTGGTTACTGATCCTTAAGTGTATCTTAAGGATATTGTTAGATTTAACTGGCACATTTAAGTTACAAATTTTGTGATGTTATTACTGTTGTTTTTTCTTCATCAGTTTTACAGAGATACAATTTACATACAGTACGGTGAAACCATTGTAAATGTACAATTCCATGAGTTCTGACAAATGTATCCAACACCTTGTGACTGGCATCACGATTAGTATATAGAACATTCCCATCACCCCTAAAACTTCCCAAACACCCAACCTAACCCATCCACAGCCCCCACTGAGTAACATACTTTCTGTCACTGTAGATTAGTTTTGCCTTACCTACAATTTCATATAAATGGAATCTTACAGTAAGTACTCTTTTGCATTTAGCTTATTTTACTCAACATAATGTTCTTAAGGGTCATCCATGTTACTCTGTGTAGAGAACAGATTCTTAAGGTAGCCTCCACAACCCTGCCCCTTGGTGTTCACGTCTTTGTATGATCTCTTCCTCCTGAGTGAGGGCAATACCTGTGACTTACTTCTATCTATGAAAATATGGCAAAGGTAATGGGATGTTTGTGACTACACGATTACATAAGATGACAGCATCCATCTTGCTGGAGTCTCTCTCTCCCTTGCTGGCTGTGAGGAAAAAAGTGGCCATGTTGGGGAATCCCATGTGGCAAGACACTGCCAGCGACTTCTAGTAGCTTAGGGTGATCTCAAGCCAACATCAAACAAAATCCTGAAGCTCACAGTCCTACAACTGTAAGGAACCATATGCTGCCAACAACCACACATGTGGGAAGTGGATCCTTCCACATTCGAGCCTCCAGAGGAGAATGCAGCCCTGGCTAATACTTCAATTGCAGCCTTGTGAGACCCTAAGTAGAGAATCCAGCTGGCCTATACTCAGATTCCTGTCCAAAGAAACTGGGAGATGATACATGCGTGTTGTTTTATTTTTATTTTTTTTCTGGGGAAGATTTGCTCTGAGCTAACATTTGGTGCCAATCTTCCTCTTTTTGTATGTGAGCCGCTGCCACAGCATGGCCACTGACAACTAGTGGTGTAGGTCCACACCTGGGAACTGAACCTGGACCGCCAAAGCAGAACATGCTGAACTTAACCACTAGGCCACCAGGGCTGGCCCAAATGTATGTTGTTTTAAGCTGCTAAGTCTGTGGTAATATTGATACGGAGCAACAAAAACAAACACAATGAGCATAGAAAGCAGTTCATTCTTTTTATTGCTGTGTAGCATTCCACTATATGGAAAAATGAAAATGTGTTTAATCCACTCACTTTTTGTTAGATATTTGGGGGGTTTTCAGTTTTTGGCTGTTACGAATAAAGCTGCTATAAGAAATTTAAGTATGAGTACTGGGGTAGACTTATGTCTTCATGTCTCTGGGTAAATACCTAGCAGAATTTCCAGGTTGTAATGGTAAGAATACGTTTAAATTTAGGGCTGCCTCCGTGGCCGAGTGGTTAAGTTTGCGCGCTCCACTTCGGTGGCCCAGGGTTCGCATCCTGGGTGGAGACATGGCACCACTCATTAGGCCATGTTGAGGCGGCATCCCACATGCCACAACTAGAAGGACCCACAATTAAAATATACAACTATGTCTTGAGGGTATTTGGAGAGAAAGAAAAAAAGCAGGGAAAAAAAAATAAATAAATAAAAACCAGAAGATTGGCAACAGTTGTTAGCTCAGGTGCCAATCTTTAAAAAAAAAAAAAGAAGTTGTCTTCTATTGAAAAAAAAAAAAAGAATATGTTTAAATTTATAAAGAACTGGTAAACTGTTTTCCAAAGTAGTCGTACCACTTTATACTCCAGCCAGAAATTTATGAAAGTTTCAGGTGCTTTACATTCTCATTAACAATTTGCAAGGCCAATCTTTTGAATTCTAACCAGTCTAGTGGTATGCAGTGGTATTTCACTGTGGTTTTAATTAGCATTCCTTGATGACTACTGATGTTACATATCTTCTTTGGTGAAGTGTCTGTTCAAATCTTTTGCCCACTTTTTAAATTCTGATATGTCCTCCTATTATTGCATTGTGAGAGGCTCTTCATATTCTCTGGATAGAAGTTCTATGTCAGTTATGTACTGCAAATTTTCTCCCCAGCTCTCTTGTCATTTGCTCAAAGCTATCTGCTAAGAATAGAATTTTAAAAATTTTGGAGAAGTCCAATTTATCATTGTTTTCTTTTATGTTTGTTGGGGTTTTTCCTGTGCCTTATCTAATTCTTTGACTATCCCATGATTGAAATATTTTGTCCAATGTTGTATTCTAAAAGTTTTAACTTTTACATTTAGATCTATGATCAATTTCCACCTAAGTGTGTAGTGATGATGTGAGGTAAAGAGCAAAGCGTTTTTTTCCATATCAATATCTAGTTATTCAACACTACCTGCTGAAAAGAATTTCCTTTTCCTATTGAAAAATCAATTGACCATATAAGTGTACGAATACCTCTGGACTCTCGGTTTGCTTCCATTAATTTTACATCTATCCTTATAGCAAGATTAAACTGTCCCAATAAATGCAGGTTTTTTTTAAGTTAATTCCTCCAATCATGTTCTTCTTTTTGAAAACTGTTTTAGGTATTCTAGGTTCTTTGCATTTTAATACAAAATTTAGAATCAGTGTATTCATTTCTAAAAAAAAAAAAAGCCTGCTTGTATTTTGATTAGAAATGTATTAGATCTACATATCAATTTGAGGTGAAATAACATCTTTTAAATATTGACTCCTCTAATCTATGATCCATATATTTCTCCAGTTACTTAGGTCTTCTTTAATTTCTCTTAGCAATGCTTTGTATTTTTCAATGTACAAGTCTTAGAGAGAGATATATCTATATATATATATTCTTTTTTTTTTTGAGGAAGATTAGCCCCAAGCTAACATCTGCCACCAATCCTTCTCTTCTTTTGCTAAGGAAGACTGGCCCTGAGCTAACATTCATGCCCATCTTCCTCTACTTTTCATATGTGGGATGCCTGTCACAGCATGGCTTGACAAGCGGTGTGTAGGTCCACACCTGGGATCCAAACCGGCAAACCCTGGGCTGCTAAAGTGGAACATGAGAACTTAACCGCTGAGCCACTGGGCCTGCCCCTTAGAGACATAATTTTATAAATTTATCTCTAAACACTTCATGTTTTTAACGGTATTTTTAATGATATAATTGAAAATGTTCATTAGTAATTAACTGGGTTAATGACAGACAGGATGGTCTAATCTATCTAGAAAGTAATTTTTACCTGACTTTACTCTAAAGTTTTATTCTTACATATTAACGAGTACATGTGATAAGTGAAGCTTAACCTTCCATTAAAAAGAAACACTGGAACAGGGCCTTTCTGTCTCTTCTTATTATATTCTACTTTGCATGCATTTTAGGGTTTTCATCAATAATGTTTTTACTGTTAACACTAAACAAGCTTAAACTTACCAAAAACAACAAAAAAGGAACAAAAATGGAAGATAAGATGTCACCTGAATTATAGAGATATACTTTTTGGGAGGCTCTATATATAAAGAACTACAGATCATGCCATGGGTTAAACTTAAAAGGTTCACTGAAACTTGATAAGACTGTTCAGTAGCTAGTACTATCCCATCTTCCACAGCTCAACCTTTATCTGAGTGTTCTATACATTTGGGAGCAAATGCTCTGATGTGCTGTTCCGTGTCTTTCTTTTAAAATGGGCTATTTTCAGCAAATCAGCAAATACCCAAAATGTCTCTTCCTTATGTACTTTCAATTTAAAATACATTCACTCAACAAATATTGATTGAACTTGCACTTATTTTAAATGTTGAGCTAGGCCCTGAGAATACAATGACGAACAAGGTAAAGACTCTACCCTAAAGAATCTTCAGGTCTAGGGAGAGGAGGTAGATAAGTAGAAAGGGAATATCCCACAGTGTGTTAAGTGTTCTGTTTGAGGGAGGTGCAAAGTGAGATGAAAAACAAAAAAAAAAGGGTGAACATCTGGGGGCGGCCCCACGGTGTAGTGGTTATGTTCTCTGAGTTCCGCTTGGGTGATCCAGGTTCGTGGGTTTGGATTCCTGGTATAAACATGCACCACTTGTCAGCCATGCTGTGGTGGCAATCTACACATAAAATAGAGGAAGACTGGCACAGTTGTTAGTTCAGAGCTAATCTGACAGCGGGGGTGGGGGTGGGCTCAGGGGAGAGACATCCTATTTAGCACTAGGGGGTGAAGGGTGGGGTCAGAAAAGACTTCCAAAGGAATCAATGTTTACGCTAAAACTTGAAGGATAAGTAGGAGTTAGCCAGGTTATTTATGAGGTAGCCAACATAATATTAAGAGTAAAGACTTTGGAGACAGACAATTTGGGTTCAAATCTTGGCTGCAGCTGCTGTTTGTACTTAGGAAGTTATTTAATCTCTTAGTGCTTCATTTGGAGAAATCAAAAGGGAATTTACACAAGTTCTCACCACCACATCCACTTATCTACCTACATCTATGTCCATACACTCTACTTTTCTGCTTTTGCTACTGATGAACTTTCCATGCTCTTGTCAAAAGTCAGCTCTTCCACAAGTGTACCAGATCATGTTCCACCTTGCCTTCTCAAGGACTTTCCCTCTCCTGCATCATTAATGCTTCCTTTTTGACTGGATCTTTCCCATCACTATTACAAAATTCAGCTACTTCTCCTGTCTTTAAAATAAAACACAACAACAAAATTCCTCTCTTGACTTCACTTTCCTCTCCAGGTACTGCCTAAATACCCTCCTTTCTTTTTTCTTTTCTTTTTTTTAAAGATTTTATTTTTTTTTCCTTTTTCTCCCCAAAGCCCCCCAGTACATAGTTGTATATTCTTCGTTGTGGGTCCTTCTAGTTGTGGCATATGGGACGCTGCCTCAGCGTGGTTTGATGAGCAGTGCCATGTCCGCACCGAGGATTCGAACCAATGAAACACTGGGCCGCCTGCAGCGGAGCGTGCGAACTTAACCACTCGGCCACGGGGCCAGCCCCTCTTTTCTTTTTTTTTGAGGAAGATTAGCCCTGCGCTAACATCTGCTACCAATCCTCCTCTTTTTGCTGAGGAAGAGTGGCCCTGAGCTAACATCCACGCCCATCTTCCTCTACTTTCTACGTGGGACACCTACCACAGCATGGCTTGGCAAGCGGTGCCACGTCTGCGCCCAGGATTCGAACAGGTGAACCCCAGGCTGCCGGCTGCCAAAGTGGGAACTGCGCACTTAATCACTGCACCACCGGGCTGGCACCCCGCCTCCTTTCTTTTACAGATAAACTCCTCATAGGCATTGTCTATACTCATTCTCTCTTGCCATTCTTTTTTCTATCAGGCTTTTGTTCCTAACACTCTACGTAACTATTTCTGTCAGGATCGCTAACTTCCTGTTCTTAAAGCAAGGAGTTAATTCTCAGTCCTCATTTGACATGGTTGATCACTTTTTCTTCCTTGACATTTGGCTTCCAGTACATGACATTTTTCTTTTTCTCTCCTACTTTGCTGGCTGCTCCTTTTTTGTCTTCATTGTCTCTAAACCTTGGAGTAGCCTAGGGGTCAGTCCTAGAACTCACTTTCTATTTACACTCACTCCCCTTTGTGATCTCATCTAGTTCCCTGGCTTTAAATACCATTTATTTGCTGGTAACTCCTAAATTTTATCTCCAGCCCAAACTTTTCCACTAAATTCCTGGCTTATATACAATTTAATCTCTCTACTTGGATGTCTAATAGACATTTCAAACTTAACATTTCCAAAATTGATCTCATTTCCCCCCTAGATTTGCTCCTCCCACAGCCTTGTCCCTCTCAGTCAACAGCAACTCCATCTTTCCAGGTGAGGCCAAAAAGCTTAAAAGTCGTCACTGACCGCTCTCTCTCTCACATCCCACATTCAATCTGTCAGCAATCCTATTGACTCTACTTTTACAACAGATCCAGAATGCAAGTAGTTCTCTCCACGTCCACTGTTACTCTGGTCCAAGTCACAATTATCCCTGGCTTGAATTATTACAAGAGCCTTCTGTCTCCATGTTTTGCCTATGCCCCCCTCAGTCTCTTTGCAATGCAGCAGCCAGAGTGATCCTGTTAAATATAACTCAAGGCATATGACTACTTTTTTCAAAACGTTCCAGTGGTTTCCAATCTCACCCAGAGTAAAAGCTAGAGTCCTTACAATGCCCTACAAGGGCCTATAAGATTGGGCCCTTTCCTAACCTCATCTGTTACCTTTCCTAACCTTATCTCCTGTTACCTTCCCTCTGGCTCCATTCCAGTCACAATAGCTTCCTTGCTATTCCTTAAAGCCTGAGCATGCTGCCCCCTCAGGGCTTTTGCACTTGCTAGCCAGGAACACTCCTCTGGTAGTATCTGCATGGCCAGCTCCTTCTTCTGCTTTTATTCAAAAGTCATCTTCCAGCAAGGCCTTTTCTGAACACTATTTAAAACTGCAAAACCCTCCCCACCACTCCCTATTCCTTTTCCCTGCTTTATTTTCTGTGGCCATTAACATACCATATAGTTTAATTATCTATCTGGTTTATTGTCTTTCTCCCACCCACTCTCTCACTCCAGAACGTGAGCTCCATGAATGCAGAGGTCTTCAATAGATGCTTAATAAATAAATGAATGAAAAGGGCACAGTGTCTAATAAATACTGTGGGGGGATATGCAGCTTGTGGGTACCAGCTACTAATAAATAACAAATACAATATTCATCTGGACCTGAAAATACTTTAGATTCATTTGGTGTTGACACTATTTGCTTCAAAAGCTGTTTTCTCTTTCCTTTCCTGTACATAGTGCTTTACGTATTTATTTGTATTTTAATTTACTTTTTCATGGTATGGAGTTATTTTTTACATTTAATTGATGTGTAACACTACAAAAATAATTTTGGTTTCAGTGTTTGGTTGATACATTTGTTTTAAGGGTATGCCCCACGGGATAGTTATGCTGAATTACTAGATCAGGACGGAGCCATAAAAAGCATTAGAACTTCATTCTAATTCTCTGAAAGTCTCAAAGGCTGAAAAATGAGGCGCTACCTATTTGTTTATTTATAACTTAATTTATTTCTATAAACATTTTAATTCTATACTATTATTGGAAAAAAATGATAAAGTAGGCTCATTACAAGAAGGCACAAGCATTATTTGAGAACTTCAAATATAGCTTACAACATTGGAAAGTCTGTTAAAATAAGAAAGCTCAATTTCTCCTCCTAGAATTTGCCAGTTTATATTCTGTATTTCTTCAAAAAGTCTCTGGTATCCATCCATTTTTATGTTTTTTGCTCATAGTTCTAGTATTTTCATAGCTAATAGGAGAAATGAAAAGGACATTTCCAGGGAAATATTTACACTCACATGCTGGCATAAAGATAAGTTAAGGTATCATGCTACAGCCACCAGGAAGCAATGGGTCTACTGCTTACAGTGTGTAGCTGTATAACCCAGGCAATTTATCTAACCTTTCTAGACCCTAGATTCCCCATCTATTAAATGAGTATAATTACAGTGTCTACTTCACAGGATTGTTGTAATGATTAAATAGTAGAATGATTGTAAAGCAATGGCATAATAGCAGCCATACAGGAAAACACCTGATAAGTGTTAAGTGATATATAAGATAGGCATTGGTATTTTACTTAAGGTTCTTTCAGTTGCAAATAACAAAAGCTAACTCAAGCTAGGTTTCATGTATTCAATATATATTTATTGAGCACTTACTATGCACCTTCCTATGTGCCAGGCACTAGGCTAAGAACTGGGAAGGAAAAAGGAGAACTTTATAACAAGGATATGGGGTGTCACTTAGAACTCAAAGGCAAACTTACAGTTGAACTTCATTCAGAAAGAAATGGAACTGGGAACTGGAAAGCTAGAAACCTATGAAATATTCTCTGTCTCACTATCTACTTCTCTTTATAGATTTGTTTCCATTTTCTTCTTAGTTGATGAGTTTTTTCGGCAACAAAGCTTAGATAATGGATAGCAGATAACCACCCACAAGCTACCAAGTTCATGTATTCTGAGAGACTGATGGCTACTGTTTTCTCTTTGATCTTTTGCCTTAATTCCAAAGTCCTGATAGGATCAAGTGTCCATTCTTATCTAAACAAGGGGTCAGCTAAGAAGGTCAGTGTAAGTTGAACAAACATTCCAAATAGTATCTACAGCAAGTATTACCCATAATTTATAAAAGAAGAAACTAAGACTTAGAAGTATGAGCTACTTTCCCAAGTTCATGTGGGTAGTGAGTGCCAGAAACAAGATTCAAATCATGTTTGTGCAAGTGTAGGATCAACAAACGAGAGTGAGAGCCTCCTTCAATTTTGCATCTTAGAAGCTTTGCTCACCTCACCCTAGTCCCAGTTCTGCTAATACTTAATAGTTCTTTTCACTATCCATGTGTTCCCTTACTAAAATGTGACAGCTTCACAACTTTCAAAGAAACGCAATGTTTAAAAAATTTTCACAGATTCAGTTTGTAAAGTTTTTGCAAAGAGAATAAAAATGTAATTATATATGCTCTCATTGATTTTGTAGTTAAACAATTTGCCTTCCAGAAGATACTACTAAAAGCAAAAACTTACCTTCCCATTCTGTTGGGATATCCCCTACTTCATAGTCTACTTCTCTTTTGTTTGCTGCCTCTACAATTCTTCTCTCTCTAACAGTGTGTCCTATAAGACAAAAGTGATTATTACATTTTTAATACATGATACAGTAGTTACTAGAAGTAATATTTTCTCTTTTGATATTGCACACCTCCTCATATGGTAGAAACATTAACAGGAAAAAGAAGAGACTTCATTTAGAATTAGGTATGTTAGAAAAAGCAATTTCTGAACTACTGCAAAAGTTTTACATTTCCTACCATAGTATGCAAAATTAATTTTGGTAGAGTAAATCTAGATTCTGTGTACAGAAAAAGAACAACTAATTACTCTGTAGGGCAATAATGGCTAAAAAAACATAAAAACATTTTAATAATCAACAGACTGTTCAACTCTTTCAAACTCTCTAAGTATATATATTAGAGGGGTCAATGGCTGCTGCTACTGCGACATTCATGGCCCCTACTAAGTACAAGTGTGTAATGGACCATAAGACCCTGCTGTCACCCTTTCCCCACAGTACACTGGCAAGGGAACCAAGTCATAGGTTGGATTCTGTGGCCCATCTGAGCGACTACCTGTCAAGGGAATCTAAATGAAAAGGGACAGAAACTGGCGAGTTTTGGGTATGGTGCTTCATGTGTGAGATCAACATCTGGAGCAGGATGGTAGCAATGTAGAAAACAAGAAAGCAGGGAGAGTAGTAAAGAAAAATGTGAAGAATGGTCAGAGATGGAATGAGAATGACTGCTGCTTATACTTCTCAGTAATAAAAAGTTGATTAGTGTGTTTTTTTTAAGTTCATAAAGAAGGGCTAAAGCTATTTGGTATTTTCTGCTTTTTTCAGAAAGTCTTGATCATATCCTTCAAAGCAGCTTTGTCAAAATGGTGGTTTCAAAACATGTTCCTTTGACATTGAACCTTTAGCCTAGGAAAACCAGGTAAGCTTTTCTACTTCCCCATAGTTAACGTGTGCCTGCCTACTCCAGGGAATCTTAGCTGAAACAGAGAAGACATTGGTCAGTAATGAGGGAGGGAGCATGGCTTAACAATGATCAGACCAGTAAGGGAGAGAAATCTGGGCCTCATAAAATGCTACTTTCTCTTCACACTTTTAGGCCAACCTTACACTATGCTAAACAGACTGAGTACAAAAAGGAACTGATCTTATTGCCTGAAAATCTCTTTCCTACACTACCTGAAATTCTACTAACTAAAAATTCCTTCAATTGCAGACAAGGAAATTCCTGAGAGTTACTGTGCAGTAGAAAAGAATCCACAAAAGTGTAGCCTCAGAAGAGTGAGTGGCTAGTTTTACTTCCTCTGCCTTAGTAAGCGAAAGGCTGGGGTTTCAGAGACAAGCCATTAATGGTTAATAACTCTGCAGTATGAAGTCAGGGAATCTCTGCATTTCATTACGGACTCATTTAATCAGGTTGATTTAATCCTAACAGAGGTTTCCCAAGTGTTATAAGGAGGAGTTCCCTTTTGCTTATCTTATCCAATAAAGATACAGTAGGGCAAGGGATAAGTAGAATTTTTGGGTTGTAGGGCCAAGGGTCAGGGCAACAGGAGCCTATAACAATGACAGCTACATTACTCTCATGGTAGAGGCTCAATATATGTAGCTATATTTTCACTAAAATGCTATTTATATCCACATATGTAAACACATCATAATAATGAGTTACCATAAATTTAGCATGTCCTGAAGTATGTTTCTATGACAATTTTCAAAATGTTTGAAAGAGTCAAAATACCTGTGTCTTGATATAGTCCTTATCTAAACACCAACATGAGGGCCGGCCCCCTGGCTGAATGGTTAAGTTCATGCGCTCTGCTTCAAACCAGGGTTTCACTGGTTTGGATCCTGGGCGCGGACATGGCGCCGCTCATCAAGCCATGTTGAGGTGGTGTCCCACGTGCCACAACTAGAAGGACCTACAACTAGAATATACAACTATGTACTGGGGGCTTTGGGGAGAAGAAGAAGAAGGAGGAAAAATAAAAAAATAAAAATAAAAAAATACCAAGATATATGTCCTTTCAGCAATAACTAGCACTGAAAGGACAACTATCACCTAAAATACAAAATGCTAACAAATGGGCTTCTGAAAGTCTGTGTGGGTTCTACAAACTTTTAAATGTACATCAACAAAATTTAGCATATGGAGAGAGGATAGAGAGGTCTAACATTCCCAGTAGCACTACTAAATGCATATACATTACAGGTATATCTATATGTCTGTGACACAAAACTTAACTTTTTATTCCTATCCTCAGGTCTAAAAATTTCAGTTAAGATCTCCTAAAATTTTTAAAAATGAAAAGTCATACTTATTTGTGTGTATATGGAAAGACAGGAAGAGTAATTTCATGAGTTAGGAGGCATACCTCGTGTTACTGTGCTTTGTTTTATTGCATTTCACAAAAACTGCATTTTTTACAAGAACCTCCACCAGCAAAAAGATTATGGTTCGCTGAAGGCTCAGATAGTGGTTAGCATTATTCAGCAAAAGAGTATTTTTTAATTAAGGTATGTACATTGGTTTTTTTAAAGATATAATGCTATTGCACATTTAATAGACTACAGTATGGCATAAATATAACTTCTACATGCACTGGGAAACCAAAAAATTTGTGACTCACAAATTTGCGGTGGTCTGGAACTGAACACACAATATCTCCAAGTTATGCCTTTAAGTGATTCCTTGATAATTGAAAAAAACCTTTGTTTACAAATAGATCGTACACATCTTTAGAAATATAAAATAAGGTCATTAGTTTATTGAATAAATTCTTTGCAATCAGATATGTTTCTTTTCCCCATATAGTTTTAAAACTACTCCATTCTTTGGAATAAATCCTACTTGTACAATTTTTACGAATTAGGAATAAAATTCATGCCTCCCACTGAATAAGAAATTATGCACAAACTGTACACTTACTCATACTAATATGCTTTGATACAACAGTTGTAAAGACAATCCTACTTATCATAGCAAAAAAATATTCCATCCCAGTAAACACAGCAAATTTAAGTACCTGCTCAAGTGTCAAAATTTTATGGTCTAATTTACATTTAAAAATTAACTTAATAACAAAGACATTTAATGTACGTGTAGGTTTAATACGTCCTAACATAACAATAAACAATTGAAGGTTGTGTACTCAATGAGCATTATCAAATAAAACAATGCATAGTTGTTTTACTTAATATTAAACATTAGATTTAATTAAAACACTCAAAATAAAAGTTTGAGTTCAGGTAGATTGTAATTGTCAATGGTGTATGGATTTAAAGACTGTAGAAGTAACATATTATTTCCCAAACTTATAAATTTTAAAGCTAGCTGCCATTAAGCTAATTGCCCTGGGAGGGCAGGATTTCCTATTCCTTGTTTAGAGAACTATGGAATCCATTTAGTTAAAAAAAGGAAAAAAAGACAAGATCTCCAGGTATTGGGTAGATGACAGATTTACGTAAAAGATAGATTTCACCTGTTCCACTGAGCTTCTGGGATAGAGTATGGGAATCCTGGACACAGATATGGGAAGAAGGATCTAGAGCAGAGAGTCCTAAACTTCAGTCACTCAAGTACCAGCTTTGCAATTTTTGTCAGACCTTATGGTATTATATCCTTAATATTCTTCCTTAATTTGACTTGCTTCTTTCTTCAATATTCACTTTCACCTTGCCCTAAAAAACACCCATGAGTGGCCGGCCCAGTGGCGTAGTCGTTAAGTTTGCGTGTTCTGCTTTGGTGGCCCAGGGTTCATGGGCTTGTATCCCGAGTATGGACATACACACTGCTCATTAAGCCATGCTGTGGTGGCATCCCACAAATAAAATAGAGGAAGATTGGCACAGATGTTAGCACAGGGCCAATCTTCCTCACCAAAAAACCCCCAAAACAACACCCATGAAATCACTGACTTATTATACTATTAATATTTAATAGTATTAATATACTTAATATACTATTAGTATTTTTTGTTCAAACATACATAAAATAGATATATATCTTAAAAATTTAAGAGATTGTCTTTGTACCACATGACGTCATCTTGCAGACTCTGCTTAGGAAACCACACTGGTCTTAGCAAACGGCCCAGCAACACATATGGTGATACATGGCATAGGAATAAACATAACCAGTAAGAAATTCCCATAGATGGGAAATGGCTGATGAATATCAAAGTCTTGCATGTATTGTGTTTACCCTCATTTCATAAACTCTTATGTTATGTACAACAATCTTATGTTAGGTTTGAAAGAAGAGAGCAGAGGTCCTAGAATTCCAGGGGTGACTACAAGAAAAATAAATAGCTAAAATTTATGGCAAGTTTACCATGTGCCACACATTGAAAAAAGTTGTAACTTTGTATGGGTAATTTAACTTAAATTTGACAATTCTGTGAGGTAGTATTATTCCTTCATTTTATAAATAAAGAGACAGGCCTAAGAGTACTTAAGAAATTTACTTCAGGTCACACGCTAGCCAACAGCAGTCAGGACTTGAACACAGGTCTTCTAACACAGATCCTAGACACTTACTCACTAAGCTAAGTTGCCAGACTTTAAGACATCTACAAATGTTACATCTGTAAATATACTACATTTCAGTTAGTAAAGTACAAGGGCTTAGCTAAAAGCAAAAGTAACTGCCATTTCCCAGAATATTAAAAATCAACTCCTTCTCTCCAAGAAAGAAGAAAGAAAAACCACTGCTTTTCATTAGAAAACCACTGTTTTCTCCAATGTAGAAAACATCATAAATCATTTAATATGACAATTCTAACAATCACTTAACTTTCAATAAACATTCACTGAAGAAAATCTGGAAAATACAGAAAAATAAAAGAAGAAATAAAAATCATCCATAACCTCACTACCCAGAAAATCATTATTAACACTTTATTAAATCTCCTTTCAGACTTTTATCAATAGATTATAAATGTGCAAACACTTACATATACACATATTTATAAGATTAACACATTTGACCCTTTTCCCACTACTCAGAAAATATGAAGTTTCTCATGTTGTTATTCCATAACTTAAAAAGATTAATATTCAGTTTCCAAACATGTTCTGACATTCTGAGGAAGGAAACTCTGTAAGTGGGTATAATAACATTTCTTTTGTTCAATTGTGTTTTAAATGTAAAGAGAAAAATAAAAGAGCTTGTCTTTAAAAATATGCAATAAAGCAAGTTAAGAAAATACTAAAGGAAAATTTACGCCAATTAAGTATCAGGTATGCCATGGAAAGTAAGTTTACAAATGAAGGCACAACTACAAATCAGGAGAGCAAGAGGTAAAGTGCAGCGATCCATTTCATATCCTGGGCATCAGAGGAGTTCTCTCTGCTGAGAGACAAAAATCCATCGTGGGAAAAGTCTTCCGGCCTTTCCCTCCACCCCCATCTTTGCTATTTCTGACCTAGAAGAAAGATGAAGCAATACTGGGGAGAGGAAAAATGCTTTGAGGAATTCTCTGAAGTTAATGATTACCTTCCAGAGAAAAGGGGTTCATTAAAGACACCAAGCACCACTGGTGGAAGGAGAAAGCTGAGATATTCTCTACTCTCAGATGAAGTTTCTGCAAGAGAATAATCAGAGTAAATCTTGTTGAGAGGCAAAGAACTGATTAAACACCTGGGACTTTTTGATATTTTAAGCACAATTTTCAGGATGTAGATTTTATGGTCAGTCCTGTGATATTTTCCCTAAGAATTTAAAATTCATTTACTTTTTGAATCGGCTTTATAAGCCCAAGTGTGAAAATCGCCCTCCCATTTCAGTATCTTGGCCATTCAGTTATCCCCCCGGTGGCAAACATGATGATCAATTTCTGAAGTAATCTCCTAGGGATAGGTTATAGATATACAAGCAAATCTATTTGTAGGAAAATTTTTCTTTTTAGGACACAAACAGTAGCATACCGATTGTTATGGACTAAATGTTGTGTACCTCCAACAGGCATATGTTGAAATCTTAAGCGACAGTGTGATGCTATTAGGAGGTGGGGACTTTTGGCAAGTGTTTAGGTCATAAGGGTGGAGCCCTCATGAATGAGATTAGTGCCCTTAGAAAACAGATACCAGACAGCTCTCTGCGCTCCACCATGTGGGAATACAACAAGAAGACAGCAACCTACAAGCCAGGAAGAAGGTCCTCACTAGACATCAGATCTGCTAGAACTTTGATCTTGGACTTCCCAGCCTCTGCAACTGTGAGAAATAAATGTTTGTTGTCTAAGTCACCCACGCTATAGTAATTTGTTATAGCAGCCCGAGCAGACTAAGATACCAATTGTACTGTTTTGTACTTTGTTTTTTTATGCCTTAATAACTTACCTTGGAAATTTTTACAAGAGTATAAAAAGATCTCTGTCATAATTTTCAGTAAACATGAATAGTACACAGAATGGGTATATCATAATTTTTTAAACCAGTTCTTTATCAGTAGAAGAAAGGAAATAATAAAAATCAGAGCAGAAATAAATGAAACAGAGACTAAAAAAACAATAGAAAAAAAAACCCAATGAAACTAAGAGCTGGTTATTTGAAAAGATAAACAAAATTGACAAACCTTTACCTAGACTCACCAAGAAAAAAAGAAAGAAGGCTCAAATAAATAAAATCAGAAATGAAAGAGGAGAAATTACAACAGACACTTCAGAAATACAAAAGATTATAAGAGAATACTAAGAAAAGCTATATGCCAACAAATTGGATAATGCAGAGGAAATGGATAAATTCTTAGAATCATACAACCATCCAAAAGTGAATCAATAGGAAATGGAGAATTTGAATAGACCAATTGCCAGTAAGGAGATCGAAACAGTAATCAAAAACCTCCCATAAAATAAAAGTCTAGGACCAGACAGCTTCCCTGGTGGATTCCAGCAAACTTTCAAAGAAAACAGTATCTATCCTTCTCAAACTCTTCCCAAAAACTGAAGAGGAGGGGAAGCTTCCTAACTCATTTTACAAGGCCAAGATTACCCTAATACCAAAAGACAAGTACAACACAAAAAAAGAAAATTACAGGCCAATATTACTAATGGACATCGATGCAAAAATCCTCAACAAAATATTAGCAAATCGAATACAATCCATTAAAAAGATCATACACATTCAAAGAAGATTTAATACCCATCCTTCTCAAACTATCCCAAAAAGTTGAAGAAGATGGAACACTTCCTAACACATTTTATGAGGTCAACATCACTCTGATTCCAAAGCCAAACAAGGACAACACAAAGAAGGAAAACTAGAGGCCAACATTGCAGGTGAACAAAGGTGCAAAAATCCTCAGTAAAATATTGGCAAACCAAATACAGCAATACATTAAAAGGATCAAAGACCGTGATGAAGTGAGATTTATAGCAGGGACACAGGGAAGGTTCAACATCCACAAATCAACGTGATACACCACATTAACGAAATGAGGAATAAAAACCACATGATCATCTCAATAGATGCAAAGAAAGCATTTGATAAGATACAGCATCCATTTATGATAAAAACTCTAAATAAAATGAGTACAGAAGGAAAGTACCTCAACATAATAAAGGCCATTTATGACAAACCCACAGCAAATATCATTCTCAATGGAGAAAAACTGAAAGTTATCCCTCTAAGAACAGGAACCAGACAAGGATGCCCACTTTCGCCACTCCTACTTAACATAGTATGGGAAGTCCTAGCCAGAACAATCAATCAAGAGAAAGAAATAAAAGTGTTTCAAATTGGAAAGGAAGACGTGAAACTGTCAATATTTACAGATGACATCATTTTATATACAGAAAACTCTAAAGAATTCATCAAAAAAATTTTAGAAATAATAAATGAATATGGCAAAGTTGTAGGATACAAAATCAACATACAAGTGTTTCTATATACTAACAACAAAGCAGCAGAAAGAGAAAGTAAGAATATAATCCTGGGGCCGGCCCAGTGGCGTAGTGGTTAAATTCACGTACTCCGCTTCAGCGGCCTGGGGTTTGCAGGTGTGGATCCCAGGCGGGGACTTGCACACTGCTTATCCAGCCATGATGTTGCAGTGTGCCGCATACAAAAAACAGAGGAAGATGGCACAGATGTTAGCTCAGTGACAATCTTCCTCAAGCAAAAAGAGGTGGATTGGCAACAGATGTTAGCTCAGGGCCAAACTTCCTCACCCGCCTTCCCCCCAAAAGAATACAATCCCATTTACCATTGCAACAAAAAAAATTTAAAATACCTAGGAATAAATTTAACCAAAGAGGTGAAAGACCTGTACACTGAAAACTGTAAACATTGTTGCAAGAAACTGAAGACACAAAGAAATGGAAAGATATCCCACACTCTTAGATGGGAAGAACTAACACAGTTAAAATGTCCATACTTCCTAAAGCAATCTATAGAGTTGATGCACTCTTTATCAAAGTTGTAATGACATTTTTCACAGAAATAAAACAAAGAATCCTAAAATTTATATGGAACAACAAAAGACCCCAAAGAGCCAGAGGAATTTTGAGAGAAAATAACAAATGTGGAGGTATCACATTCCTTGATTTCAAAATATACCACAAAACTATAGTAATCAAAACAGCATGGTACTGGCACAAAAACAGACACACAGATCAATGGAACAGAATGGAGAGCCCAGAAATAAACCCACACCTCTATGGACAGCTAATTTTCGGCAAGGGAGCCAAGAACATACAATGGAGAAAGGAAAGTCTCTTCAACAAATGGTGATGGGAAAAGTGGACAGCCACATGCAAAAGAATGAAAGTAGACCATCACCTTACACCATACACAAAAATCAACTCAAAATGGATTAAAGACTTGAATGTAAGACCTGAAACTATAAAACTTCTAGAAGAAAACACAGGCAGTACCCTCTTCAACATTGGTCTTAGCAGTATCTTTTTGAATACTATGTCTCTCCAGGCAAGAAAAAATAAACAAATGGACTACATCAAACTAAAAAGCTTCTGCAAAGCAAAGGAAACCAATAAGATGAAAAGATAACCTAACAACTGGGAGAAGATATCTGCAAATCATATATCTGATAAGGGGTTAATATCCAAAATATATAAAGAACTTGCACATCTCAACAAGAAAAAAACTAACAACCCAGTTAAAAAACGGGCAAAAAATCTGAACAGACATTTCTCCAAAGAAGATATACATGGCCAATAGGCATGAGAAAAGATGTCCAACATCATTACTTATTAGGGAAATGCAAATCAAAACTACAATGAAATAGCACCTCACACCCAACAGAATGGCTATAATTAATAAGAAATAACAACTGTTGGAGAGGATGTGGAGACAAGGGAACTCTTATACCCTGCTGGTCAGAGTGCAAACTGGGGTAATCACTATGGAAGACAGTAGGTAGATGCCTCAAAAAATTAAGAATAGAACTACCACACAATCCAGCTATTCCACTGCTGGATATTTATCCAAAGAACACGAAAACATGAATGCATAGAGATAGATGCACTGTTATGTTCACTGTGGCATTATTCACAGCAGCCAAGACTTGGAAGCAATCTAGATGCCCATCAAGGGACAAATGAATAAAGATGGTGTGGTATATATACACAATGGAATACTATTCAGCCATAAAAAAGATGAATTTTTGCCATTTTCAACAACATGGATGGACCTTGAAGGTATTATGCTAAGCAAAATAAGTCAGAGGCAAAGAGTCAAATACATATGATCTCACTCATAAATAGAAGATAACAACAACAACAAACGAACACACAGAGACAGAGAATGGATTGGTGATTACCAGAGGGGAAGGGGGGAGGAGAGAGGGTTAGAGGGGTGATTAGGCACATATGTGTGGTGATAGACGGTAATTAGTCTCTGGGTGATGAACATGATATAATCTACACAGAAATTGAAATATAATGATGTACATCTAAAATTTATATGTTATAAATCAATGTTACCTCAATTAAAAAAAGCTCTATTTCATACTGTTCACAATTTTGTTTAGAGTAATATGATCATTGTAGAAGCCAAATGATAACTTATTCAATAAAACCATCATGTATTATAAAAAAAATAAAACAATGAAGATGGTTATCTAAAAGGGGGAAGGGTAATTAGTTAATTAGGTGGAAATGATATGGAATTGAGTGGCACCTATCTGAGTATACATTTTTGAATAAGTCTGAAAGCATGTTAATGTTCTATATATTCAAAAAATAAATCAACATGGATGTGAAAGGAAAAACAGAAAACGAAAGCAAACTGAAACAAACCCAACTTTATTTCAAAGTAATATAACCACGCTGAAGGGGAAAAGAAAAGAAAGAACTACACCAGGTAACTTATGAGCACAGTATTTGACTTATATCTTCAGTCTTGGGCAGGAAGAGAACAGCCAACACATCCTGAACTGCTTGTAGTATGTTGGTTTTCCACAGTGGTGTGGGTGAGGCAATTCTGAAACTATTTTAGATGTTTTATAGGATTTACCAAACGAGTAAATGTGCTAATGTTATTGAAAGCCAGGGTTCTCATTGTGGAAGAACATACAAACATGAAATGGGAAAGGCAAAAAGAATAATGTGGGACAGATTGAAATTGGAGACATCAGTTACTCATGATAATTAAGATAAATATATATTTGTATATGTATTTATGCATTTTCATGTATACAGGTATATGTACGTATATGAACACATATACAGGGGTATATTTTCCTAGTTCTATTTGCAGAAAGAGCCTGGAAGCAAAGACCCTAAGAGCAGTAAGAACTCCAAGAGCCCAAATCCTCGTCTCTATGCCATTAAGCACCAAAGAAACCAGCATTCCTCAGAGAAATAGATGATTCCAGGAGTAGAGCAGGGTGAGTTCAAGATGAGCCTGGGGCATCTTGCTGTGCCAGAAAGTGAGAGTTCTTAAAATAGTAACAATAATAATAATAATAATAATAATAATAATTGGGGCCCGTCACAAGGACCTAAAACCAGCTTACAGGGGCTGACACTGGCCAAACGTGGATACTCTGAGCACCAAAATAACTAAGCAAGTACAGACCAGCAAGTGTTAAAGTGTGGTGGGGAGCTCTACGGGGTGCCTATGACCCTTGTAAGGGTTCTGTGAGGCCAAAACTATTTTGATGATAATACTAAGATGTTATTTGGCTTTTTCATTTTCATTCTTTCATGAATGTACGTGAAGTTTTCCAGAGGCTAAATGATATGTGATAAAGCAACATACTGAATGAGGAAGCAGATATGAAAAATCCAGCTGTCTTTTATTAAGCCAGACATTAGGGAGATTTGCAAAACATAAAGCAATGCTACTCTTTTCTCTAAATGTTTCTCATTGGGAAAGTACAGTTACTTCTGAGCAAGACTATATTATGTGAACATATAATAGATTTATTAGCATTACTTTTAAATAAATTAATACTTTAAAAACTGTTTTAGTTTCAATATGATAAATACTAATACATATCTCATAAGCGAAGATCTTTCAGTAATTGTGATGAGTTTTAAAGGGATCCTGAGACCAAAAAGCTTGTACTATATACACCACTGGAAAAAAATAGAAACCCATAAAGGCAAACCACTAAAAGATATAAATAGATGGACAAATAAATAAAATGGAGAGATAAAAAGGGCTCTTGCCTATCATGGAGCTGAATAGTAAATGTGGAGAAAGTGTCAGAGCTGGAATATCATTTTGGAACCATCATGATGAAGATTGGTTCTGGTAAGAATCATTAATGGAAGGGAATTTCGTCTTTTGTTTATATTTGGAAATAATTGCTCTTTCCTCTGCACACAGGGTGTTCTTACACATTTGAAACTTTGACAAGACTGACATATTAAAAGGACGGCTGGGTTAGAAATTATAAAATTTCTAACTTGGTACCTATAAATACTGCCTTCGTAGGGTCTTAGCGACCCTGTAGGTGGCTAAGACCCTTGATAGGTGCCAGTCTGAGGCAGGTGACACCAATGGTCCTGAAGAATGAGATAGCAGACTTAGGCATCTCTCCTTCCCAGGGTCACTACTCCTTCCCTAATTCATCTACACACGATTAAAGTCTTTCATCTTTAAATTCTGGAGCTTCAGAATTCACAAGATATTTATCACAATGGTGGAGGAATTTTCTTCCACAAGTACCAAATCAAAGCTGGAGGCCTATATTGGCTACGACCCACGAGCATATGTGATCCTTGATGAGGGTTTTCAACCAGGTGTCTACTTCCAGCCCAACACTTCCCACGCGTGGGGTGTCACAAGGAAGGATGAATGGAATGTGGAGGCGACTTTGGGGTGAACAGACAGGCTGGACTAAGTGAGGTGACAAATCTCTGAGACAACTATCCCCTTGTAAATAAGCAAGATTCAGGTCTTTGATGCCTGACAGAAGCCCCTGGCTTGGAGGAATGGTGGTGAAGTAGGTAGGATGGCCAAGCTAAAACCTCTTGTGTTTGACTAATATCTGGCTCTTTACCCTAGTGGCAATGATCAGTGCAACCCAGTGATAATTTGAAATCAGTTCATCTGGTGATGTATAAAAGACTGATCTTTGCAAACAAAAGAAGGCTTGGAAGTATCAATGCATAATACAGGAAAGTGAAGGCTACTGAAAGCCAAGAACCATACTACATATATTAGATTTGGGGACTTTAAACTTTGTTATTCTGAAGCATTGTAAATTTTAAAAAACATCAACTAGTACTAAAATAAGGATCCTTACACTGAAAATCATTTTCACATATGACTTAAAGCATAATTTGACTGAAGTTACTCAGATGTAGCACCTAGGTATTAAGAGCCTGCTTACGTACCAAGCAACGTTTAGGTGTCTTCCACATATTACCTATCTTTAAAACAATCTTTTACAGATTAGGAAAAAGAGGCATAGGGTGATGAGCTTATCCAAATGTATATAGCTAATTAAAGTAGTATAGCCAGCATTTGAACCTAAGTGTCTTTCTGACTCCCAATGGTATTTTCCATTTAAGATTTTAAAATTAGCACTTACAAAGTTTGCATACTGTACCATGACAGATATCCAATTAAAAACCAACATTTTATTCATAACTATAATAACTATAGTAAGCTATTATTTTCCCATAGTGATCAAATGAGGCTTCCTGCTTGATAAAATGTGATGATTCTATAATTTGACATATTCTACATATATTTATGTGAGCATGGAAGACTGTCTCAGCAGGTCTCAGCAGGTAATACTTTCTTAAAGCAATTAAAGAGGCCTTCCAGAGAAGCTTTCAGAATTTTTTAGACTGCCACACAGTTCAATGGATTACCTCAAATCTTATTACGGGAAACCTTACAGGTTTCCCGTAAAGAATCTCAGCTGCTTCTATCTTCGAAAATCTGAAATTATATCAAATGTTTCGTTATTCTGAAATGCCCGATATATTATAGCTTAGTCTTTCAGGACCAAAAAGCTGAAAGGTTTTAAACTATACTCAGAAAGACAGCAAAAAAATTCTAAGAGACCTATTTCCTGTATTAGTGTAAACATTTTGTGGCAAGTTTATAGCACATCAATAATCTTTTGTTTAAACCTGACTTCCTTAATTTTTTAAAAGCCATAAATAAAATTTGTAAGATTTAACTTTGAAGTACATATGAAGACTATCACAATTTAAGGAAAAAACATGAACCTATTGCACATTTGTGTCTGTGCTTTCCACGTGGACAATAAACTCTTATTTACTGTTTTTTTTTTAAGTTCCATAGTAACATTATATGCAAACAAAAATTTAAAGTTTTAAAAATATGTTATTCTACCAACAAATAGATATTGAATAGTCTATTGCATTAATCTAGAAAGATTTATAGCCAAAAGTTAAATAGGTTTTCTGATTGTATTCCCAAATCAAGCACATACGTCTTAGAAATGTCTAGCATTTTACTTCATTTACTTCCTTTCCATTACAGTGGAAATCAAACATGGAAAATAGTTATGTTTTAGAAATAAAGAAAAAACACTTGAATGTTCTATAAAAAATCATTTATTTTCCAAACTGCAAAAAATTTTCAATCCTCGGAAAAAGCATGGCTGTAATTACAGTTGCCTCTCCACCCCCAAAAGGAGATAACTATTAAAAAGAAAAATTCAAATGATGGACTCGTGACAATTTAGTCCATATAATAACGTGTTCACTCCAAAGAACTGAAAGAGAAGCAGCCGTTTCAGGTTTTGATTGATGTGAAGGAAATCAGTATTTGAAAGTACTTTATTCACCTAATACCTTCTACATTCTATGTAGAGCTAAATTATCTCCAATGTACAAAGTATATTTATAATTGGGAGTTTGAGCATTTAATAAAATAACATAAGAAAGCAACATTAGGTGATTATGCTATGACTACATCTGAATCATAACAGATGAGTTAAAATGTCTTAAATATGCATAAGAAGGGAAGGAAAAAAGGAGGAGACAAAAAAATTTTTCAGGCTTTAAGACACATCAGATGGAAATTACAGGTTTTAAAAAGACTTTTACAATAAGGAAATTTATGACTGATTGGAAAAAATCTTCATTTTATAGTAACAGTCACTAACTAAAGCAAGCAAATTTCAATCTGGTACATCCTTAATATAAAAAGGAATAATATTTTCTCTTCTCAAAATTAGCACACACTCATGGTGTGCTATAAACCAGTATAATCAAGTATTCGATTTTCATTTTGAGAGTCTAACTTGAACACTTGGGGCTGTCAATAGAGATGTAAAGAGAGACTTAAGGAATTAATAAAAAATGGCGATAAATATTACTAGAATTTAGACAATTATAAAATTACGCCATTTGTAAAGCTTAGGCCGAGCCCAAGCTTTATTTTCAAATTTGAAATGTAGAAGATATGGCTGATTACTTGATTGATTTCTAGATCCAAATAATTTCATAGAAATCAAGTATTACTTGGCCATTTATCAAAGATCATAAAAGAGTCCAGGACTCTGCTGTTAGCTACTGTTACTAATTCAGAGAATATATGATACTTTTAAATATGAATAATTTAGTGAAAAGAGTACATTTTGTGCTGCATTAGTCTTAATTTTAAAAATATATATTTATTAATCTATGAAATTACTAATACCCTTCATTAATCTATTTAATATATTTAACCATCAGACACTACTTATCATAAATGAATATAAATCTATTTTGATATAGAAAGAGACCAAATAATCACCTAATAAAATGTGATATTCATCAGCTTCAAAGGAACTATACTAGTATTTGTGAACTAGATCCCCGAGTATAAAAATTGGGCTCAACTGGTAAGAGGTTGAGGTATTAATAATTTTCAAACTCTTTTCTTTAAAAATATCTTCAATAGAGGTTGAGTTTATGAAACTGTCCAAAGCGGAGCTTCTTTCTCTGGTTGAAGAGGAGTCCAGAGTACCATTTACCTTTTCTCTGTCTCCTCCCCACCATGGAGGCAAATTCCTCACACTTCTAAGGGCTCTAAGGAGCCCTGTGAAAAATCACTGATTCAGACCAAGTATTGCACTTTTGAGATTGCAAAATCCATCCATGAATGTACACTGGTTCCCTAAACAAAATCAAGATCTTGTGAATGGCAGAAAGATCATCATATATTTGCTTTCTTCCCTATCCTATCTACACAGTCACAACCTCCTGGGTAATCAGGTATGGCAATGTAGGACTTTTCTTGCAGTTCCACACCCCAAGGAGATATAAGGCCTACTTCAGTTGTGGATCTATGATTTCAGGCTAGAACCTGACTTAAGGCTTGCTTCCACTGTTTAGATCGGATAAATTCAGTGAGAAATCATTCTCTCACTTTGGAGCAAGACGTCCTTAGGAAAAGGAAAGAAGTCTGAATAGCAAAGAGGAAAAAACACCTCTTCAATTCATGGGCTCTCAAGGAAGAAGGCCTTCACCAGAGAGGCATTCTCAATATTTCCTTCAGTCCCTCAGACCTGGAGGCTCCTGTGAAGGGGAAGAGATTGAGGTGGTCTGAGGCCAAGCACAAGCAGTGAAGGAAAGACAGAAACGAAAATTCCAGCAAGAGCAATTTATTTATAGCATCCCATTATTTTAGTCATGAGTTTAAACTTTCTCTATGACAAAACTTTACCTTGGCTAATAACTAATATAATTGGATGACATAAATTTAACCTTCATTCTCTACCCCAGCTCACATGCGAATAAACTGACTTCGCCAAGAGGAAGGCTGTAGTAGCATGAAAGGGGAAGATTGGTCCTTGTGAAAGTTGCAATAAAGACCATTCATCCTGCTATTTTTATCTACTTACTCCTTATTTTCCATTGATGTTTGAAAAGACAAAGACTACAGTCACAAATAGTGAAGATCTGCAAAATGGTAGTACTGCTTTAAGATGGGTGTCTCCAAGAATATCATGCACATAAAAGTAGAGACTGCCTCTGCTCAAGGGTGTACTGGTAATGCATATTAGGATATTTACCTACAGAAGAATCAAATAATCGCACTTAAAAATTCTTTATTCTTAGTAATAAAAAACCTTAACACTTTTTCCTACTTCTTTATAAGCTTCCAAGGTCCAGAGATCATAGAGTTTAGTCTAATTTGGCAATATAATAACATTATGTTAATAAAGTTTATTAATCTATGTTATCTGACTCATTTAGGAGATGAGCAGAATCATATTTATGGAGCAACAATTATGTGTATGATACTTATTAGACACTTTTATTTTTATTTTCTTGTTTAATTCTCACAATAATCTTCATTTTTATAACTGAGTAAACTACAGCTCAAAGAAAATGTTATAGATGAGGAAAGGTGTGTTTTGAATTATATCTAATTTTCACACAGAAATTTAAGAAAATGTACTAGTACAGTCGCTTCCTATGCTACAAAAAACTAATGTGTCAACCTTATGCACATATAATCAGGTTCACACTGGTTCCCTTTTTTTTCTGCCTTCCTTTAACAACTCAGTTTAAAACCACTTTGTATATACTTCCTACATCCTCCCTTTGCTTTGAGCCATAGAGCAACCTAACTATTGTGTGACAATAGCACCACCTATTGGCTGGCAAACGGATTGGAATAATCCAAAATAGCATCTGCATCCTTGCCCTTCCAGAAAGACCTATACACAATTTTGGGGGGCTCTCCTTTTTTTCTGCCTTTTATTACTAAACCCACCTGAAAAAAAATTCAGCTGAGTTAAAACCACTTGAAAAATTTTTTTTCTCATATATCATATATATATCTTATATATCAATTTTTTTCTTCATCTCTCCTTTTACAAACCTTTAGTTATTATATCTCTGATTCAACTGCTAATCAATATGTGTTTTTGCTAATGTGCAGCAATGCAGACGAAATTTGATTAAAAGGGATTTGTGAATTATTCTGAAAACTGAACTACCATTTATAATACAATTTCTATGAAAAAAACATGTTGAATTTAAACAAGCTGCTTACAGGTAACTTCTGGAATTCAAGTAATTTGTAGGTTAGGTACTTCCTCTATTACTAAAACATGTAAAGCATTATGTCTTTCACTCTGGTTTCTAAGGCAAAGGAATAGAACACTGATACAAAGCAATATCGCATACATTTTTCCCCTCTTCAGAGGTGATGAACATCTGCCTTGTCCTGTGGAATCTGAATCTTGCACTACACATGGTAGAACACTCAAAAATATTTGTTGATAATAATGATGAGGTCCATTGCTATTTTGCAGTGGCTCATTAAAGTTACACCAATGACATAGGAGAGAACAGCTCTCATTATTTTGACTTTTATTTCTATGCTGAAAACTACCAGGATTATAGCTATAACTCTAACTATTTAATGAGCTCCAATCATGAACTCCTGTTTAAAGCCATGCTCTACTTGGATGTCCTTACACTTCTGTTACACAGAGTTCTGTGTCTTCCTGTAATATGTCCTTAGCATATAGTTACTGAAGTTGTCCTATCTTTATGGTAAGTCCTATAAGTTCCCACCTGTGGGAATACTGTTTTGGAGCAGGGGAAACATGTAAGACACTCCATGCCAATTGGTCAATATGAAGTCATTTTTGTTGCTGGTATCAATCAATCAAGTAGCAATGGGTTTTTGTCCTCTCGCCTTTGCCCTGTATCTCAGTTCTAGAAACTGCTCCTGAAATCCTGATTTGAGTCCAGTTTCTTATGGGCAGGGAAGACGGCCACTGCCCCATATATATCATAACCATAACTGCTCTCACCTGCTTAGACAGAGTCTGTTCTCAGTGGAAAGACAGACCCTACTCCCTTACACTTATTCTATGGTCTACTGAGATCTGTGTGTGGCCTAATGCTGATGTCAACTGCTCAGGACCTTCTCCTCACTATTAGCTATATTCCTGCCTTGGAAATCACCTGCCTAGGACTATTTTAATGGCTTCCTCACGACTTGGAAACCTATGGTGTGGCTTGTTTAATCAGTAATTATGACATCCACCTCTCCTGAGCCCCAAATGCTTTTCTTTCCAAATGTCTCAAATCTTTTGATAGTACTATTATTTCCTAATTCAAAAATTTCAGTTGTTTTTACAATATGAATATATTTAACACTACATCTTTATGGTTAAGTTGCTAAGTATTGTTTTTTAATAATTAAAAATTTTTAATTATTAAAAAATAAAAACACTTCAGTTGATTTTACCACTACTCCTCTCCCCAACAATGTGAACTTCCAACAAAGAAAATAACGTTCCTCTAATTTGTTCCTTTTATTTTATATTTACGTCACCACCCTCATCCAGGCCTCTCTTGTGTCATGCCTATATTAATAGAAAAACCTAACCATATCGTATTCTGATGTCTATTCTTTATGTTCAGAAATCCTTTCTTTAGGGAAAGGGCAGGGCTATCACTCCTGTACCTAGAGGTAGGAATGTAAACTAAGTTTGGCCATAGTATTCCCTTTAGCCACAAAACTATTTCACGGATGGGCACATGACTCCAGATGGGCCAATCAGTGTTTTCCGAGGACTTTTGCTGGAGCTTCCAGGAAAGACTTTTAACCTCTCTGGATCACGAGCTATAAAGACCATACAGACCTGGAACTGCTAGGGCCATCTATCCCACAATGTGGAGAAAACTGATCTACAAATGAAACCAATTCAGAGGAAGGTAGAGTCATGTGACAAAACATTTTCTGATGACACTGATCATCTGAATCTAGCTCAATTTCTGTTGAGCTATATTTTCTAAAATACTATATTAGTTAGGGTAGGCTAAGCTGTACTAACAAATAGATTCTAAAAATGAGGTAGCTTAAACAATAAGAAGTGTATTTCTTTCTTATGTAATAGTCCTGGGTGGATGTTCATGTAGGCCAGTTCTTTCCACATAGTCATTTAAAGATCCAGGCTGAGGGCTATCCAGCCATTTTCAACACACGACTTTCAAGGTGTCCCTGTGCACTGCCATTTCATTCAGCAAGAAAGAAGAGCAAGCACTGAGAAACACATATGGAGATTTTTATTGGCCAGGTCAGGAAGTGACTCACATCACTTCTACTTACAATGCACTAGAGAAAACTTAGTCATACAGCCACACCTAATTTTAAAGGAAGCTAGTAAATATATTCTAGCTGTGTCCAGCAAGAAGGAGAAAGTAAATTTTGGTAGAAAGCAAGTGGTCTCTACAAATATACTCCTGGATAAAGCCAAATCAACAAAGAAACTGAATATCAGACCATATCATATTGGCTCCCAGAAAAACTGTGTTTATTGAATTAAAAATCTGGTGAAATACCAGTACCCTATGTCAATGCTATTATAAGAAAAATACTCCAGATGTATCAAGTCTATCAAAAATGTTCTCAAGGATACTTAGTAATTACATTGCATAAAGTCTAGTTACAGAAATTGTGGAGAAAGTCACATCAGATATCATTACTAAGGATAAGAGAAAGATAACAAATATCATTTTTCTCTTATTAGACTAGGAAAGATTAATAACACTGACCCAGTGTTATTCAGGGTACAGGAAAATTAACAAGTTCTTGTACTGTTGGGAATGTAAATTAGCCAGTGTGAATTGTGTGACCAACTGTTTCCTTTTCTGGACTAAGTATCAAGAAGCTGAGGAGTGTGGCCACAAGTTATCCCCAGTGGGGTAATTACATGAAATTTTGTAGTTTATTAGTTGATTATTTTTTAACGAGAAACATATTTCTTTTTAGAATAAAAACAAAATGAGGCTATTTTTATTTTTGGAAAACAAAAAACTGTCATATGCCTCCAAAACAGTTGGTTAGATTATTGATCTCATAGCCATTGTGAAGCTCTGACCAGAAGGTGGTCCCTTTTTGAGTGGCTGCTACAAACCTTAGCAGGTAACCAGTTCATATCAGAGCCACACATCTGGCGCCATGTTTCCCTCACCCTGATTTACTCTCTCCTTTCACTGCAATTTTATGCCTCTATCTTTGAGTCTTCAATCTCATGTCTCTTTTGGAAGAAGGAAGACAATGACCTTATAACACAGTTTTACTGTATCACAACTCTATCACCCTTCCTATACAGAACAAAATTGTACAATGCATATATTTTTATTAAAAAGCAAAAACCTGAGGCCAGCCCGGTGGTGTAGTGGTTAAGTTCAAACACTCTGCTTTGGGAGCATGTGGTTCACGGGTTTGGATCTCAGGTGCAGACCTACACATTGCTTATCAAGCCATGCTGTGGGGGAGTCTCCATACAAAATAGAGGAAGATTGTCACAGATGTTAGCTCAGCAACAATCCTCCTCAAGCAAAAAGAGGAAGAATGGCAACAGATGTTAGCTCAGGGCCAATCTTCCTTACCAAAAAAAAAAAGAGCAAAAATCCAATTCTTCACCTTATTATTTACACATTAAAAAATATATAAACATATATTAAATATAAAAATATATTTATAAACAATAAATATTTATTTATATAAATACATGTACACATACACACATTCTGAGTGCCTAGGTCAAACACTGTAAATGCTACATATGGGAGAAAGAGAAAAAAGGCTCAAGTTGCTCATAGTCTGTTCAATGGTCTCAATATTTTTTTTCACTGTGACTCACATCAGGACAACCTAATGGCCTCACATTCCCAGAGGCATACCAAGATGTATGCTATGTATAATTATCAGCATGATGGTAACAACTTTGTCTCTGGCTATTACTGATCAGAGACATATTGCATAGTGGTAGTCTCAGGGGTCAGATGGTTAAGAAGACAGACTGACGACAATATACTGAGATAAGTATTAGAGAAAATGCGATATGCTGATACCAAACAGGAAAAGATAAGAGATCCAGTACTGTGGAGTAAAGACAGTGGGAACTTTCTGTAAGAGATAACTATTAAACAGGAGTTAAGCAGGCAAAGGAAGAGGAAAACAGAGATTACAAGGATCATTCCATAAAACAGAAAATTAAAAAGACAATCGGATTTTACACAGGAAAGATGGTGAAAATATTTCTGGACACATGTATACTTAGTACCATATGTCATCTTTTCTGTATCACTGAAAAGTTAGCTAATCCATACGATAACATTTTTAGATAAATGATTCCAACTTCTTTGAAAAGCAAAATATTTCCAGCCTGACCATTTTAATGAAAATAACTTTTAAAATACTTTAGGGTATATTTTTTTCTGCCTTAGTAAATTAAATACCCTTCATGTACTCACTTTCACTTTGGACCTCACGCTAATTATAAATTAAACATAGCATACTGTAACATAAGCAGGTCTACTGAGATTGGCTTTTTGACTTTTAAGTGATCCCACCACATTACAATAACTCAGTTATTTCTTATTGCCAGTCAGTTACTGCTTCTAACTCCCGTGTATCAGCTTTTTTCTAATCTTTTATATATAGAAAATTAAGGGAAAAATTGGCACAGAAAAGATTATTACTGAGCTTGCTAAATCCCTAACCTATTTTTGCACACTACACCAAATCACTAGCTCTGGTTTGAGGACAGCTGTATTCTGTACAATGTTCAAAGTACACAAATTTTGTGATTTATTTTTTTCACACTAACTCAAAGAGATTTTGTTGAGGTTTGGTTTGGTCAATTCCCAGGCAAGTTTTCCTGACTTTTGAGCAGTCATAAGCCTTACTCAAGGACTATCATTTGGGGTATAGTGGAGTAGAAAAGGATTAATTGACACAGTATTCAAATTTAGACTTTTGCCATAATCTCTAAATGAGAGTATACATTCCAATTTTCTGTGTTAAAGTTTGATTTAAAATATACTACTACACCTCAGATGCACTGGGATAGCTACTATCAAAAAAAAAAAAAAAAAAACCACACCACCAAAAAACAGAAAGCAAATGTTGGCAAGGATGTGGACAAATTGGAACCCTTGTGCACTGTTCATGGGAATGTAAAATGGTGCAGCTGCTATGGAAAATAGTACGCTGGTCCTCAAAAAAAATTAAATACAGAATTATCATATGATTGAGTAATTCTACTTCTAGGCATATAACCAAAAGAATTCAAAGCAGGATCTCAAAGAGACCTGTACACCCATGTTCACAGCAACACTACTCACAACAGCCAAAAGGCAGGAACAATCCAAGTGTTCACTGATAGATGAATGGATAAACAAAATGTGGTCTATAGCTACAATGGAATATTATTCAGCCTTAAAAAGGAAGGAAATTCTGACACATGCTACAACATGGAAGAAACTTGATGACATTATGCTAAGTGAAATAAGCCAGTCACAAAAAGAGAAATATTGTATGATTCCACTTACGTGAGGTACCTAGAGAAGTCAAATTCATAGAAATAGAAAATTGAATGGTGGTTGCCAGGGGCTGAAGGGAGTTGAGGGGAATGGAATGTTGTTTAATGGGTATAGAGTTTCAGTTTTCTAAGATGAAAAGTTCTGCAGATGGGCTGCACAATAACTTACATAATGTACTTAATACTATTAAGCATATACTTAAAAAAATTAAGATGATAAATTTTATGTCATGTATCTTGCCACAATTATATATATATAATATATAATTATATATTTCCACGATTATATATATATTGACAATTCTTCAACTTCTGTTAATTAGGGAGCAGTCTCCTCAAGCGAATTGACTGGACATTTAGAAGATTCTAGGCTTATCTCAGAAAGTGAGAAGTATGTTTTTCTATATACTTCACTATATCTTGTTCTCCAAGTGAATTACAAACTCCTTATAAATAAACACAGTGTCTTCTGCTTAGTTTACATAGCCAATATTCTCTACTAGACAAAAAGAAAGCAATTCATGCTTGCTGACATGAAAATGTTTAGGTAGCAAGCTACTCTTATTTCCAAATTGCCACCATATAATTTTAAAATAACAAAATTAGAACTGAAAGGAAACTTGGAGATCCTACTAGAATAGTTGGTCATCAAGCTTTTTCTTAAAGCTCTTAAAAACCAAGGGATGGAAACATATTCCCTCATTATTCATTCAATGACATTACCCATTAGGGTGAAAAAAAGTCCTCATAAAATGCCGTGGAACTAGACAGAGATCATGATTGCACAACAGTACAAAGTATTAAACGCCACTATATTGTACATTTTTAAGAGGTTAATTTTATGCTACACAAATTTTATGTCAATTTTTTAAAAATCTTGATATAAATTTGACATTTAAAGATTCCCAAGGATAGAGGCTACAGCATGTAGAGTTGTGGTTGGTCATGGCCATGGACACTGCACTGAAACCTCATGTAAACCTGACAACATAGGAAGAAATAAAATACTTAAGCAACTAGTTCTTTAAATACAGTGCTGCAGGAAAAGTATTTATGGAAACAGGGTGACATGAGATTATGTGAGCTGATATACCTTATCGCCACCACTACCACAGGCTGAAATTATGTATCAAAGGCAATAAGCCTGTGAATTGGAGCTCCTCTCACTTGACAACCTCCTCGCTTATCAGGCCTGCAGGATCAAACATGTCAAAGAGATCATGCAATCAGATCATGAAAAGCCCAAGTATGCCAAGACAAGGAGTTTGGACATTTTCCTTGAGACAATAGGGAGTCAGCAGCAATAAAGCAGGAGAATAACAGGTTCAAAGATGTGTTTTAAAGAATCACTTGGGTGGTAACAAGGAGGATGAATTAGAAGAGACAGGATTGGAACACTAGGCTACCACAATATTCCAGAGAGAGGTTGATAAGGTGGAATGGGTTAAACTTAAGGATCAATTGGATATAGGGTTTAAGGCATGGTACTAGATGCTTTTCTTAAGTTGTCCCTTTTAATCTTCACTTTGAAGCTTAATATTATTATCCCCATTTTATAGATAAAGAAACAGAGGCTTGACCCAAGATAAACTTGGATCAAGGTCACACAATTAGTTGGTAGAGAAATTGGAAATTTTAATTCTGGTCTCTATGATTTCAAAGCCTGAGCATGTTCATTTTCTACTATTCTGGTGTCAACCAAAATAGTTAAACTGCTTTATATAAGAAAAACGAAAGGTTGGGTATACTAAATACTTCTTGTCAACAGCACAGTTAGCCTTGATGAAGGATAAAAATCCATGTCTTACTCCTTAAATAACTTTTTAGTACTTGATGAGATCTTAAATTACATGGACTAAAACCAACTTTTACCTGAAAATAATTTAAAAAATCCTTTTCTTAATAATGGAAACTTTGTATCAAGTAAGACTTGGCTTATAAAAAATTACCATGTCCCCTTGTGACCTATTTATACCATTTTTAATAAAGGGTTACATGAATATATTGACTCAAATAGTACATAATTAGAGGTTGTAATCCACAGGGATACATTTGATCTTTAAAACTGCCAAATTAAAATCCTTTCTATAAATATTATAAAGAATACAAAACTCTGATATAAATCTAAAACACTTAATTTTGTAGCTTAACATATATTGCTTTTTTAATATAAACTCCCACAGAGAGATGATAGGGACGAATAGTTTTATGTATGTATGTTGTGTCAAAAGCAATTTGAGACACAACCACAAAGCCTGAAAAAGTGGACCCAGTAGTGAATGCTCTTCTGCCACCACTCCCCTCTCAAATCAGCCACCTTAATCCACTAGGGTAAGAACTTTGGTGTTCGTACAGTCTCAAAGCGGATATTTTGCACTGCTTGACTGCTTCTACCAGAAGGATGAGTAATGTTTAAGTCACAAAGAAGAATGAAGACTGACAGCTCTCCACTACCATGTCTTCAAAAAAAACCACAAAAGTTACAGGAAGAATTCTTATTTGGGTATCAGTATTAAGATCGACTTTGCTGAGACTGGGAAACAAGGTGATGAGCCCAGGTATAATGGCTTAAAGAGAGGTGCCTGGAGATAGCTTTGACAACACTAACCTCTCAGTGCGATTATTAAACATTTCCATTACCCCTATCCCCAGGCAAATTCGCTTATCCAACAAGGATCTTAATTTTATAACTCTTATGCCTCATTCTTCACTTCATATAAAAACAAAAACTGTCCATGCATTTGAAATAGTTCAAGGTATCCTGATTAAAGAGCATCCATATTTTTAAACTCAATCTCCTTCTCAAAAAGTTTAATCTGAGTAAGCACTAACACCAGGATACAAAAATAATTTGACAACTGGTTTATTTGGCAAGAAATGATATGAATATTTATCTGTTTTTTCTTGATCTAAAATGGATAAACAAGTAAACATGTCTCCTCAGTGAAAGCCATTCAAACTTAATTTCAAAATTCTCCAAATTGTAAAGTACAGGAAGAAACAGTCAAGGCAATGAATTTTTAAACTTAGTTCCAGTACATATTAGAACTTAAAAAAAATATTAGACACTGGGTCTTAGTCAGAGACACACAAATTTGCCATATGAAAGAGAAATGAATTCATTCATCAATAATAAGGCAATTTTGAAGGGGAAAATATGAAAAGAAACAAGTCTATCTTTATTTCTTTCACTTTCTGTTTAATAAATTGCTTTAGAAGTAAACTTTGTTTTTTTATTCCATCTGCTATGAAATAAGGACTATAAAATCATTACAAATGGCTAGAAAGGCTTTCCTTTCACCCTAGTGACAGCATACATCTTTACATAAATGCCACTTAAGCTAACCCTAGGCATACATAGCATCACGAAAACACTCCATTTTACTCCTTTTACTTTTCCTGCCCTTAATATCTCAGTAGGAAATCCCACTGAGATGAGATATTATTCTGAGAATAGTTGGGTTGATTCTTTTTTAGGTTGTGGCCTCTGTGGAGGTTATAATCCAACCTGACAAAGACAAGATTCTCAGTATAGTTTAAACAACACGAAACATCGGTAGAAGAGAGGAAAACGGTTGTCACAAGACTGAGGTCCACAGACAGTGTGCACCTAGTGCAAACCACAAGTTGGTTCAGTTATTGCTGAGGTCAACCCTCACTTCAAACTTCAAACAGTTATGGCAGTGTCTTACTTCACAGGTCTCTACAAATAGCTAAGATTACCTTGGAATGCCTTGACACCAGCTAAGCTGAAAAACAAATGCTGAATAAATTTGGATTTCTTTTACTGCATAGGCAACGGGTTAACAGCACAGACTCAGAAGCCAAACCACTTGGCTCTGAAATTTACCAGCTTATATTCTTTAGTATTACTTAACTTCCCTGTGCCCCAGTTTCCCTAACAACAACATAGGGATAATAAGATAAAATATAATCATAGGATAAAGTTAGTTACTATATGTAAAGTACTAAGAATAGTGCCTGGTACTCAGTAAGTATTACACATATTAGCTATTTCTATTATTATATTCTTTTGGTTGATTACAGTTTAACTGAAGTCATACTCAAACCAAATAAAGAGTTCTTAATATTGAACTTGAGATAATATTCAGATATTCCATGAGGCATAAAAACAAAATTAACACAGAAGGTTGTGTTAGTGCTCTCCTAAGAGTGCTGTGAGGCTACTGGGAGTAGAAGAGCCAAGAGAAGTCAGGTTTTGACCAAAGAGTAAGATTACGTTTAAGAACTAGCAGTTCTGCTGCTGTATGGGAGAGGTAGGCAAAGAGAAGTCCTGATACTCTTCAAGTACAAATTAGCCTGGCACCTTGTAGGGCAGCCATACTTCTGCCTGGAAAGCTCTAGTGACTTCAGGATCAAGGAAGCATCTCAGAAAAGTAGGTAGAAAAGTCAAAGGGGAAAAGATTGTGGGGGCCGGGAGGAAGGAAACAAATGAAGTTTAGGGCTAAGTATCTTTGGCAGCACTATTATCTTCCCAAGCATGGGGAGTCCCTCCCTTATTCGAGGGGCAATTAAAGTGCAAAAGAGGGTAGAGAAGCCCATCATGTTGCCCATCCTCGATCCTCAAAGCCTGAGATGAGTACAGTGGTTAATTCTGCCAGGCATGCTGGAGGGATGCTCACTTCACTTTGGTGTTATAAATTGCTTAGGCACAAGGTGATCTTGAATTGTGGTAAATCCTGGTTCCTTCACAAAACACACATCCAAATTGTTAAATTTTCACTTCCCCAGACGTGCTGTCACTATCCAAGCCTCTCAGAAGAGATGTTTTGATAGAAAATATAGGTGCCAGCCCAGTGACATGGTGGTTAAGTTTGCATGCTTCACTTCAGCAGCCTGGGGTTCACAGGTTTGGGTCCCGGGTGCAGATCTATGCACTGCTTATCAAGCCATGCTATGGCAGCATCCCACACCCAAAACAGAGGAAGACGGGTACAGATGTTAGCTCAGGAAGAATCTTCCTCAGCAAAAAGAGGAACATTGGCAACAGATGTTAGCGCAGGGCCAATCTTCCTCATCAAAAAAAAAAAGAAAAGAAAGAAAGAAAAAAGAAAAGAAAATATATAGCAAAATGGATATCAGAGACTATGGTTAAATAGTAACTGTAAGAAGTCAAAATGTGCAGAGGAACCCATAAAATAGACTCTGATGCCTAGGGAAAGCAAGCCCTTATATTCTTGAGATGTCTTACTTGAAGTTTAATATTTCAGACATAACGTGACGTGAGTGGATGTAAAAATAAATAATCTTGGATGGGGAAAGGGCTTTCTATATATGACAGGAAGCCCATAAGCTTTAAAGAAAAGGGTTGTATAATTTTCTTTATAAAAATAAACTCATGGGAAACAAGAAAAATACCATTAAACAAAGTGAAAAGACAAAGCAAAAAACTGGAAAAAACATGATGTTTAAGTGAATGAAAGCAAAAAGGCGAAATTTTCCTAATATACAAATAGGTTGAACAAAAAAGGAGAACAAACTAATAAAGCTATGGAAAAAGGACATCAATAGTTTTTGTACAGGAGAGAAATATATAAATACATATAAATAAGGAAATAAAGATGCACAATCTCACTAATAATTAAACAAATACTGATTAAAAATATATTCTCATCTGTTAGACAAAAAATATAGGTAGTAGCATAAACACAGAAAAATAGGCAATAATGCCGTGGTAGAGATTCCTTTTGCTCATCCATATCAAGTGTTCCTTTCTACTTCCTTGTGCCCTTGAAGATGGGCCTCTGGCAATGGGTTGTGAGCTGAAGTAACACGTCCCACTGCTAGTCTAAAATATTTAATTGTTGGTAAAAAGAAGCTCCAGAGCTCCCTTCCCTTACCAAAGTATCTGAAGAGGCCATAGGTTCTAGATGTTGCAGCTACAACATAGTGGAATCTCTGCATCAGCCTGCTTCTCTGCATGGAACTGACAACACTACCACCCTATCCTGGAGTAGGCAAGTGAGAAAGAAGTCTCTTGTCACATTAATCTACTAGAATTTCATGGTTGTTCTATTATCACAACACAACTACCTCCCTGACTAATATAAATATACCGCAAATTGCAAGGTGGTTATTTCAAGGGATTAAGAATTATGGTGGACTTTTGCTGTCTATGTTAAATATTTCTATATTTTTTGTATTACTTTTGTAACTAGGAAAAAAATAAAAAGGCAAAAATACAAGAATAAACTGCTGACATCCAAAGTACGGACACTGGGAACAATTCCCCCAGATTTGCACTGTTAGATTTGGAGAAATACTTCTTATTCAAGTTAATACATCTGTCTCTAAATGATTGCCTACAGGGAAGACATCCTCCTATTCATAAATGGCTTTTGGTAGGGCCATATTGTATTTATTACCAACATTCAGGCCCCAGAGATAATTATTTCCACAGAAGGCACAGAATTGGGATGTGATACACAGAATAATGTAAAAGATCAAAAAGAAAGGCCATACGTTTCACTAGACAAGAAGGTACCTTGACAAGGAAAATGAGTTCACATAAAAAAGTATAGAAATTCTTGGTAATCAAAATCACTATGTTATGAAGTGGAAAGCTCTACAATGATTCTAAGGTTATCAAAGAAAAGGCCAATCTAACATTACTTCTAGCAATTGATTTTTCTGGACACAACAATGGAAGTCAAATTAAACCTAAAGGAGTCCATGAAAATATTTCAAGGGCTGCCTTGGGAGGGACAAGGTTCTAGAGAAACCCCTTCCTTCTTCCATCAAACCCTCCAATTCAACCAAAAGAGCTCCATTTTTAGCTTTTTCCACTGGTATGCCACCTGAGATTTTATCTGAAGAAATGATCTGGAGCTAAAAGATAGAAAATCCTTCACCTAAAATTGTAGGCAGATACAGAAATAAAATATTAAACCCCATAAAAGAAGGTATCACATCAGGGTGCTTGCATTCTGAATACCAAGTAGTTAAAATCTAGGAAAGGACTCTAATCACTGCTAACCATACATCATTGCAAAAGGTCAAACAAATATATGAGCATACTATATGAGATATAATTATGTCCAAGCTCATGTTTTCAATGGAATGGCACAGCTGATGAGCGAAGCTCATCTAATCTAAGAGCCAATCCAACCTGATCTTCATAATGGGGAAATCTGTAAGTTTTACGGCTCAGTTCACCTGCACTGGGGACAGAGAGGCAGCTTTACTGGTGAAGTCAGCCAGAGTTGAACTAAAGGACAGACAAAGGGAAGACAGAGTTGGATAACTGGTCAGATTGCTGAAGGTCTTGTGTTTCACACAGAAAAGGATTTATATAGGAGGTGTATTTCATCAAGTCTCAAAATAGTAGGCAGGTCCCTTTGTGGGAAGATAGCTTCATGGAATGGATGAGAAAACCTTGTGGAATAAAACTACAAGCTTTTATGCTGCCCTGTAGGGCAGGGACCTACTTAGAACATATCCTGACCAATGGCAGAGCAGCAGGTTCAGTGGTTGACAGCTGTCTATAGTTTGACAAAGTTATTCCAAAAGCTAATAAGATTGCAAAATAGTAACCAGAGCTAGTCACATCAATCTAGAGCACTCCTTTTCATATTTGACCCTGGGTTATTACAAAGCACACTGATACAGGAGATACAACTGGAAAGCAGTAACCAGGACATGCAATTTAGAAACTATATCAGAAAAGTTAGAAGAACCACAAAGTTAATTTACTGATTGGAAGACTCTGGAGAGAGATTATTGTCACACCATGATCAAAGAAACAGTACTTGGAATCCTTTTGTAAAATGAAGAATATTTTTGTAATGTCACCACTGTGCACTTTTAAAGGCTGTCACCTCGTCCTTATACTTTTTGGTGGCCTCAGCAATGCCTAGCCTGGCAGCTTATACATAACATTTGCTCTACATACTCTTTTGATTAACTCATATCAATCCCCAAATGTAACTGTTTTTAAAGTTGGTTTCTTCTTATCGGGTTTTTCTTGAAGCAAAATTCAACAGCATACTTTTAAAAACAGAATATTCTATCTACCTACCTACCTACCTACCTATGTAATACGTTCACATGGTTCAAACATAAGGCATAAAACGGTACACAGTGAAAAAACTTCCTCCCATGCCTACATCCTATCTGCTGAGTTCCCATCCCTGCACACACACATAATTGGAAACCCTCTATTAATTTGTTTATCCTTCCAGAATTTATTTTTATGCACAAAGAAGTCAATATAAATGTATGTGTTTATATATATTTACATATACACACGTATAATTCCTTCCATTTTGTTTTTCCATAAATGGCTTAGTCTACAAATTGTTATGCGCTTTCCTTTTTACTTAGTAATATACCAGAGATATTTTTCATATTAATACATAAAGTATAGCCTCATTATTTTTTACAGCTGCATCCATTGTGTATATGTACCATAATTTATGCAACTGGTCCTCTAATAATGAGGACTTGGGTTTAAGAGAAATTTAAACAGTCATGGAGTTATCTGTTTATAAAGAACCAACAAATTTCAAACAAAAGGTAAATAATCTCCTATGGCTAAAACAGCACTCTCAAGGTTACCGGGCTCATTTAGGTATTTAGAACAACAGTTCTAAGTCCAAAAGCTCAAATATACTTCTAAAAAAGACTCCAGCATATTAGTGACAAATCTACTTGCTCATATCTGGGTTTTTAATTCGAGTTTTTTATGGATAATTGTACCATTTTACAATTTCATATTATATGTCAAGGAAATTGTCAGGCTTCAGGAGGTATACCTGGTTTGCCCATGGTTGTCACAGGGATTTTTATTTTGATTCATGGCATGTGAAAGCATCGTTGGGAAGCAGAAAGAAAATAATTACCAAGTGACTCTTAAAATCTTCTTTCCTTTAGGAAACATGGTGAACAAATGTCTGGAAAGAACGTCCTCTAATAACTAAAAACAATGATTCTTTTCTCCTTATTAGTATAAGATAATTTGAGTGTCCATGGACACGTGAAAATTTAACCACTACAAGTGATGCTTATTCACCTGGTTGGATAAACTACATTCTGCTTATAATTCATAATTCATGAGTTTAGGTAACTACAAAAGTCATAGATTTAAGTCTTTGCCAAGTTTTAAATTTAGCATTCTCTTATTCCAGTACTAGTCCATTTCCTGTAACGAGCTAAACAATATTTCTTACCTACAGCCTCTCTAAGAAGGGTGAGAATTTAATATCCAAAGACTGAGAATCTTTGTATATTAAAATTAATGAAAAAAAATTGAGACAAGTGAAAACAATCTACAACCACCTCAAATAGTTATTAGTGCTTCTATTGGCAATATTTCAATTCTTGGGTAAGAAATATTCAAAGGGACAATTTAAAATTATTTCTAATTAAACACAGATAAGAATATCAGTAAATGGAGAATATGTTGAAACTGAAACATAAGAATATTATTTAATGATCATTTTTCATATCTTAGAAAGTTAGGCTATAAGCCAATCCTTTAATGATTAAAAAACTTTACTTTTTATATATCCATTTAGATGTTATTTTAAAATATCAGTTCTTTGTAAAATACCATGTTACTTTAAATTACTTTTTTTAGTCTTTTTACTAGAAATGTTAATCTTTATAAACGATCTGTTTTCTTGATAGAATTTTGATAGTTAAGCAATCATTTATTTTCAGCTGTGCTCCATAATGTTAGAGTAAAATTGTGACAAACTGAATATTCTCTGAAGAATTCAGACTGAAAATCCTTTAGAAATTTCATTTACTTTAAAACTCACTTCAGGTTTTATCTTTCATATGAATGGGATATAAAGGTGGTAGTAATAGTTAGCATACCTTTGCTAACTACGGAAACCTAAGTCTGATAATTATCTACAACCCTTTCCACGCAGAATATTCTTATGGTTATTTATACTCTAGTCCTCCTCAAATATGTGAATTTAATAAAAACTACCATGTTTATTCATGAAGAATACATTTGGGAACCTTAAAAAATAAGTGTCCACACAGTTAAATGATGACAAATATTTGGGAGGCACTGAATTATGTGCCTACTATGGATCACAGTGACATGGTTCTGCCCCTGAGGACTCACAGTTTAGTGGATAAGACAGACATGTAAAAATAAGCAGTAAAATGTAAGTTCATGGGAGAATGTTTATGAATACTACTGACTGTCTTGGTTTCCTAGGGTTGCCATAACAAAGTACTACAGTGGCCCTCTGTATCTGGGGGTTCTGCATCGCCAGATGCGGAGGACCATCTAAGCGATTTGAGCATCCATGGATTTTGGTACTGGGCGGGAGGACAGGGGGAGGTGGAGGAGGAATGTCCTGGAATGAATACCCCACAGATACCCAGGGAAAACTATACCACAAATTGGGTAGCTTAAAACAACAGAAATTTATTCTCTCACAGTTCTTGATGCTAGAAGTCCAAAATCAAGGTGTAGGCAAGGCTATGCTCCCCCTGAAGACTCTAGGGAAGACCCCGTCCTTTGTCTCTTCTAGTGGTATTGGCATTCCTTGGCATTCCTTCGCTTGAAGTTGCATCACCCCAATCCCTGCCTCCATCTTCAAATAGCCTTCTTTCCTCTGTGTGTCTGTGTGTCCTCTCTTCTTCTTATAATAACACTAGTCATTGAATTTAGAGTCCATGCTAAGCCAGTAGGACCCCATCTTAACTAATTACATATGCAAAGACCCTATTTCCAAAACATCACATTCTGAGGCTTCAAGCAGACATGAAATTTTAGGAGACACTATTCAATCCACTACACTGACTACCTAAGATGAAAATGACAGACAAAAATACTTAGAGTGTGAAAACTTCAGGTTAATTTGTGTTTCATGGGTAAAGCCAGAGAAAGAGAGGACAACTTAGCAACTTCTTAGAAATTCTTACTGTATTCAGCCAGGGATTGTACAAATCTTCATTTCAACAATGGATCTGAGATAATTTAATAGAATATCCTCAAAGTCTGAAAGAGTGATTATGTCTTGATCTATACCAAGGGCTCTTCAAAATTTCACCCATGTGCTATTAAAAATAAAATACAGTAAACTAGGGATAACTGTTCTACTTGTTCCTGTTTACAGTAGCATATCTCATCAGAATTAAGGGCAAGGTTGGTTTTCTCTTTGATGAGACATCAATGGGATGCTGTTTGATTTTTATTAAATTTAATTACTCACACTTGCTAGGAAGAACAGAATTACAGCCATAATCATTAAAACAAAATACCAGCTAGGTATCCCACCACCTGAGGGATTCTTAAAGACAGCAGAGGTCCCCCAAATCACAGTCTGACAATTAATGATCTAAGTTAATTGGCAAAACAGAAGCAAAATATACTTTATATCTTTACCTATACTGTTTGCCAAATAGTTTTTCTACAGTAGAAAATGATAAAATTATTCACTAACGTTCAGCTTGAAATTTGGGCTTAATTACTATTTTCTAGAAGGTAGATATATTTGTTTGAGTTTTGAGATTTAAAAAAAAAGTCATAGCATTCATGGTTTCCAGTTCTTTTGAGAACTATTATCTATTTATTTTGTGTGCTTTATCAAATGTCTGATAGATCTTACACTTTCTTCAAAAATTTGATTCTTTAGAAAATGAATTCTATAATATGCTCACTACAAACATAGTCTCTTCCTATCTTTTTTTTTCAACAGTAGCTTAAATAATGCAAGTACAAATGCCACTTCTTTAAATATCTGATGGGTCCTCAGCACTCTGGCATGTGGTAGCTTTGTCCCCAAGCCTTTTTTTTTTGGCCTGTCAGCTGTGAGAAACAGTTTTCTACCAATTACTGTCACAATATGAATAAATTCAAAACTGAAAATATAAGCACTGTATATTTTCAGTAAATTTATCCCAAAACTATATTAAAATAGAGATTTAGCATGTAAACAAGGAATTTAGCAAGTAATAAGGAAAAAGCATCACATTGTACTTTGTCTTCTATAAATAAAAACACAATATAAGAAGATAAAAAAGCAGCCATGCACAGAAGAGAAATGGGCAAATGACAGAAGTGTATGAAAAGAAAAAAAAAGCTACAGCTGCAAAGAGAGCATCAATTAAGAAATATGATTCTCAAAATCAATACAAGAGTTGTTGCTGGGTTCCTCCTTTTTGAAGGATTAATTATGACTCAATAACAAATAATTTTAAAAAGATTTATATAGTATTTCTCTTTTTGTCCAACAGGAGTTTCTTTTAGTATGTGGCTCTAAACAAACACATTAGGCCAGCAGCTGGTCACTAACATGATTTTGCTTTGAAAGGTATTAAGAACAGGCTATAAAAATTAGCATATTCTTAGGTTATTACTGTTAATAAAACCTTAAATAAACAAGGTAGGGTTAGCTCTTACTCTAAACTGGTTCTGTGCCAAAATTCTTTTCTTGGGGAGGGGATAATAAAAATTCTAGTTTACAGGTAAGACCAATAAATACACTCAAGTTTCAGTCGGCTATGTATATATAATCCCAATGGTCTGGTCCATCAACCTAGTTTGGTCAGTACACTGCTCTTCTAGTCTCTGAATGACAATCAGTTTTGACACCATGGTGATGATGTACAATTATTTCCAGGATACATTCTTTTAAACTCATTTTCAGAATAGGCATTATGTACCTTTTGTGTACTGTCACTCAATCTTCTCAAATACCTTTTTTTTCTTTTAAAGATTTTATTTTTTCCTTTTTCTCCCCAAAAGCCCCCCAGTGCATAGTTGTATATTCTTCGTTGTGGGTCCTTCTAGTTGTGGCATGTGGGACGCTGCCTCAGCGTGGTTTGATGAGCAGTGCCATGTCCGTGCCCAGGATTCGAACCAACGAAACACTGGGACGCCTGCAGCCGGAGCGCGCAAACTTAACCACTCAGCCACGGGGCCAGCCCCATCAAATGCCTTTTTTACACTTTATTTTTGATGGTCTGTGTACATTACAGATTACATTTAACAAACACAGAGAACTGGAAGATTTGGGTCTGAAAGTCGTAATTTGTGTCATTACTGATCTCTATCTCTCTTCCTCTCCCTCCCGTTGACTTTCCCTCCCCTCCCTCTTATCACCCATATTAATTCAATTACCAAGTCATGTTATCATTTCTTTCCTAATGCCCCTCACAAGAGTGCAATTTTTACAGCCCACTACCGCCCTTTTCTTCAGACTCGCACTATGTGCATGTATTACTGCAGTAGCAATAGCTTCCTAATGGTCATCTGCACTCCAATCCATCTTGGACAACACTGCCAGAATAATCTCCCTAAAACACACTTTTAATTATGTCATACCTCTTCCAGAGCTATTCAAAGGCTTCTCATTACCTATAGAAACATTTTCTAAAACATCTTTTATAGAATACAAGAGTTTCACAAGATTTTAACGTTTTAGTTTAAAAAAAAGGAAGAGGGTGAATTCTCTTGCCAAGTGTAGCTTAACAGAAAAAGTGGTTTCTGTACAGCAAGGTTTTCAGAGCTTTTAATAGGCTAAACACATATTACATATATCCAAGAGTGGGAAAGTACACATTTCCCAAACTTATTTCATTGCATAAACCTTTTACACCTTGTAACCTCACTCAGAACACTATGACAGTTTTAAAAAGCACAAACTCCTTAGTTTGCACTTTGACTCTCTAAAGTCTGGCCTTAATCTATTTCTAAACTATAGAACTTTTTTGTAACTTTTGTATGAATTTCCACCTTTAACTAGACTCTACATTCACTGTACTCTGAGCAAGCTATGTGTACATATGACTCTGTTCTTCTTGCCTATAAAAATTCTGTCAACCCTTCATAGCCAGGTTCAAGTTTTGGTTCCTTCCCAAAGCCTCCCCTAACAATTCAAGAGTGCAATGATATATTCATCTTCTGAACTATACCACTTACACTTCATCCATTGCTCCATGAAGCACTCAATCCCTGCTTGAACACAATCTTCTAGAAACTTGCCTTTGAATTTAGTTTCTGTTTGTGGTTCTACTCCCTTAGCACAGAGCAAGGTCCTTAAAGGAAAAGGCATGCTTTTTGCACATGCCCCATAGTACGTACAGCTTTGCAATCAACAGGGCCTCAAAAACATTTGCCAAACAGAAGAAAAAAATTTTAGGGTAGTATACTATTTGCCACTCCAGATCCAGTCTCCACCTTTCTGCCCTCTACTCCAGAAAGCCAACCTATATGGAGTACATCAACAGATTCCCTTGCCCTCCGGCTTCCACTGGGATTCAGATAATAGGGAATACCAGTGGGAAATTAGAGAGGAGGAGAATGAAGTCAGAGAATTTATTTTGCTGGCTCACTCCCTGCAAGGTCAAATGGGCTGGCTGTTTCCATTAGGCCAAGGTCACAACTCCAGATCCCAGGAACCACTTCTTCTCCTCAGGCTTTCAGGCTTGAAAATGGTCAAGACACCCTGCCATTAGCCCTCCAGTATTGCACTTGTGGGTTCCTACACCCTGTGATTTCCCTCACAGACCCTGTCCACACTTTCACATAGTCCCTTTATTACCTAATTTGAATGTGCCATTTGTTTCTTGCCTGAATCCTAACTGATACAGATAGTAGATACAAATAGTTTGGCCATTTTAAAAAATACTTATTAGTCTCATAATACTAAGATTAGGCAATGGATTGGTTCTGAGAATCTAAAACTAAATACAAGCTATAGTCTACAATGAGTTTTGGATATGATTCACTTGAGGGAAGAAATCATGACTTATTCATCTTTGTATCCACCCTGTGTCTAGAAAAGTCTCATGCACACGGTTTGCAATAAACATTCATCTAACTGAATTTAATCATCTGTGGCAGAGATTGTTAGTACTCACCAAATATACATGAGCTCCTCTACATTTTCCAGCCTCCCCTGCAGTTAGGTGGGGGTCGGGCCCACCAGAATATACAAGAAATGTCCCAAGTATTTCTAGGTTTACTAACTACAGGTCCCATTAAATGAAAATCTAAACAATTCGATAATAAAAATTAGATCTATACCACAAAATGGGTATCATATTGAATAATATAAAATAGATTTATAAGATGAGGGAAAATATATAACAAAGCCCCTACTTGAAATGATGCCTTTAATATTTTCCATATTACCATAATAATTATCTATTGGAATAGACAGGTGACACTAAAAAATCTATATCACTGTCTTCCTATAATGTAATAATTAAGGTTCAAAAAACCCCTATATATATATATATAATCCAATTTCTTAGAAGTTATCTACGTGAAAACACAATGGTTATTTGATGGTTGCTGAGAGGTGAAGAACTTGCCACCCAAATCCATGACTCTCACATGAGTTGAAGTGATTGATGAGTATCATGGACACTGTAAAGGGTCTATACAAAGCTAAGTTTAAAAGAGCAGCCAAAGGAAAGAACCAGAAGAGATGATGGGATGGTAGGGCAGTCAGGGAAAGATGCTAAAGAGATGGAGAAATGGTATACCTATGGCAAAGGATAATGGTAACTAAAGAAAAAATGGATGTTTGGTAGAAGTAAGTTCAGGGAAAATCTTAACGTTCTAGTTTAAAATAAAACGTTTATATTACGTAAACTGTTTGGCCTTCTGCTACAAGAGACCTCATCAGTTATCTGGAAAATTAGAAGTAATCTTCAAATATACTTGCATGTATTGAAGAAAAAAGGAAAAGAGGAAGGAAGGAAGGAAGAAGAAAACAGAAAAAAGTAACTGTTAAACTAGTTATCACATAACATCTCTTGTGAATTTAGATTTATTTGACTTTTAATAAAATAGCTTGAAAACATTTCACATTTTAAAAATGCTAAGAAAGAAAACAGCTAAGGCAAAAAACCAATTGGAAAACATAATCAAAGATTTTACACATTAAAAAATCTAAATTAAGAAGTTGGTACCTCAAAAAGAAAAGGGGTCCAAACTAAACAGTACAATTCAATAAAGCATCTAAGATTTGAGGCCTGTTGTTGACAGCAGAGCTTGGAAGAATTTATTCCAAGTCTCAGTTTCTGAATCGCATCCTGAATCTCCAACAAAGAGTAGAAGAGCAGTATATACTCTGATCACATTAAAACAGTAAGAATGAGTAAGATAGGGAATGGGAAAACAGGGAATAGGAAGGTAAAGTAGAATTGGCTACGCTGTATAATGCATCTCCAGACTTAGTTTGAAAAGCTGAAAAAGTTTCCTACTTGTCATGCCCATTCTGCCTATATTCTCAAAACTATATTTGTCAGAAGTCTCTCAGATTAACCAAAATGCTCTCCCTAACTATCTATCAAAGACAGCATGGTACATCTCCTAAGATTCCTGTATGTGCCACATTACTAAAACCAACTCCAAAGACCCTCACACTTGTCCTACAGTAAAAACTTGAAATACCATCTGGCTCTTTACACTTGTGAAGACTGAATAATCTTTGAGACCCACCATTTAAAGGCATGATCTCTGTCAACTAGGGCTTAATCATGATCACATTTTCCCTTTTCTCTAGAGCCTAGTTGCCAATGCAGACTACTCCTACAGTCACTCAAGCTCTTGCTGGGTGGCCATAGCTCCCAATTCTCATCCAGAATAAACAAAGGCAGAAACCAAAATACACTATAAACATAACCCGGAATGGGTGGCTGTGAAAAGAAGATTGGGCTAGCTGATAGTAAACGGGCATTTCAACATTAAGATTCGAAAATGAAGAGACTGGTTGAGACCAGGGATATATTTTGTTCACACTTTAAATCTGAAAATGGGAATACACTTTCATCTGGTTGTAATAAATAGGTTGGCAAATGACAGACTGCTTTTTGCCTTGCCTCACCTTTGTTTACTGGTGCACATCACACACTGGGATGAAGACACTTGCCCAGTATAGTGTAAACAATACTACTTCAAAAAATTTCAGAGAACAGCCCTAGAATATGTATGTGATTTCAAAGCCAGAAAAAAATGCATAGTAGCTGGCAACAATCTGACAAATAAGTGTGTCCTGATCATAATAATATGCAATGTAAGAAAAATGCTTGCTTAAACCCCAAAGAGAAGATAGTGTCAAAAAAAGAGTTTGTTTGATCTTTCCAGCAACAACTTTTAAATGTAGTGAACTCTCAGCTACATTGACAAAGAGGAATCAATGGCATAGATAATCCAATATGCCTGGTGATCAAAAAATCTTGTACATTTGGAGTTGTTTTTTGGAGGAAGATTAGCCTTGAGCTAACATCTGCCAATCCTCTTTTTGCTGAGGAAAATTGACCCTGAGCTAACATCAGGGTGTGTAGAGGAATATGTGCCCATATTCCTCTACATTATCTATGGGACGCCTACCACAGCATGGCTTGATAAGCAGTGCTTAGATCCGCGCCTGGGATCCAAATCGGTGAACCCTGGGCCACCAAAGTGGAGTGCGCAAACTTTAACCACTATACCACTGGGCCAGCCCCTGGTACATTTGGTTTTGAAAGCAAGTATTTACCCAGACCTACAGTATGACAGGCCTTGCGTTCCCGAAGTGCTGGAGGTCAGAGTGGGTGAAGACAAATATGTAAATATGTATTAAAGAACAACATGGTATGATTGCTAAAAAGTGGTCTGTACAGTTTTATAAGGGCACATTGTTCCATTGTTCCAAAGTGCATGCCTAGAGCATACACAAACAGTATTGGGGAGATAGATGACAGATAGGTTAAAAACAGTCAGAGGTAATACACAAAACATAATACAAAGTCACCTAGTGCTAGTAAGGCTGTGGAGAAAAGGACACTCACCTAGATTCCTGACGACAATTTGAATAGCTGAGGCCTTTTTTGGAAAGTACTCTGGTAGTATTTATTAATAAAAAAATTCACATTTCCCTTGCTACAGCAATAACATTTCTGGGAATTTATCTTACAGATGTAAAAGCATGAGTAGGAAAGGATATTTTTACAGGATATTTACTGGAGCATTTTTAGTAGTAGTAAAAAAATTACAAGCAACTCAAATGTCCATCAATGTACTAATCGAAGGTTAAATAAACTGTGGTATATTCATATTATGAAAATATATGCAGCTATTAAAAGAATTGCTTTAGTCTATATCTTCTGATCTAACTGATGGTCATGATTTACTGTTGAGTAAGAAACACAAGTGCCAGGGGAAGGTAAATATGATTCCATTTTCGTAAAAAAAAAACACAATACTCCCTCCCAAAAAAATCTTATTTGTGTGTACTTGTATATAAATATACAAATTGTATGAGCATTGAAGAGCTATGGGAGCTGTGGAAGCATAATTCTAGACAACTAATACTGAGTGTGACTAGAGAATGGGGATAAATAGAAAACAAACACCCACACAGCAAAATGAGGGGGGAAAATGTTCAGGCTAAGGGCTGGCCCTGTGGCCAAGTGGTTAAGTCTGCTTGCTCCGCTGCAGCAGCCCAGGGTTTCGCTGGTTAGGATCCTGGGCGTGGACATGGCACTGCTCGTCAGGCCACATTGAGGCAGTGTCCCACATGCCACAACTAGAAGGACCTGCAAGTAAGATATACAACTATGTACGGGGGGGGGGTTGGGGAGATAAAGCACGAAAAAAAAAAGGAAGATTGGCAACAGTTGTTAGCTCAGGTGCCAATCTTTGAGGAAAAAAAAAAGGTCAGGCTACATAAAGGAAAGGGGAAATATGCAGAACTCTACAATACTGCACACTCCCTCACTTCACTCAGGTTTCTTTTCAAATGGCACGTCCTCAGAGAGATCCTTTTGGAACTTCCTATCTAAATAGTCACCACATCCCCATTCCGTCACATTCTAGCCTCTTACCTTGCTTTATAGTTTTTTATATTTCTGCACATTATAGTACATATTCATTTATTTATTGTCTCTCTCGCCCACTAAAATACAGACTTCATAAAGGTGATGGGGGCTTTGTGTTGTTTACTGTTGTGTCCCCAGCATCTGAAATAGTCTCCAATACATAGATATCAGTCAACAAATATTTGTTGAATAAAGAAAGCAAGAAAGAATGAATGAATTATATCTCACGTACAAAAACTAAAAATAAACATGGGCAGGGACAAGAATTCAAAATAGCGAATAAAGACATTGATTTGATTGGGTAATAGAATTGATAGCAACTTAAAGAAAAAGATGACTTTTCATAAGCAGTAACTAAATTAGTTACACTCATATATTTTGGAACATTAAAAACAGCAAATCCTCAAATGGGGTAGGCAAGGAGGGAAAGGAAGAAAGAAAGTGAGGAAAGTCTACATTGAATGAACAACCCAAACTGTATGCCTGAGTAGCGCTATGAAGAAAAGGCACAAATAAGAAAATAGTTTTTCCAAATATCTGTAAATTTTATATGCTAGACACAACGATACTTCTCTCAAATCAGTTTTGCTTTGGTTTATAAGCTAATGCACAAGTAAAAATATATCTAAATGTCAGATTCTGGTACTAACATACAGAGAGTAAAACCATTGCAAGTGACGCTGAAAAAAACAAGCATTCATAGACTCCTCACAGAATAAGCACACTCACCTAACCTGAAGATGTTTATTTAACACCTAAAGCTAAATTCTGAAACTCTGAAAAACACCTACATGTATATTTTAAGAACAAATGCTAGAAATACATAGTGTTTTTCTCAAATTAGAATCATTTACAATACAGATATATATTAGATGTTTTCAAACATAATTACAAAATTAATGGAATCAGTTTCTACGTTCTTATACTCAAATTATCTAGCATGTTGAAAAATAAAGACTAACAATTATACATACTTTTTCTGGGTAATATTCCCATTTTTCATATTTTGACTAATTTTAAATTAGTGCATTTAAAAAAATGCAATCTTTTCCTCAGTAAGGATATTATTTTTACACATAGTTGTACAAATACTAATTTTCAAATAAAGTCATCGGAGGGCATCCTGTTATGGTTAAAGCACACATTGTCCACAGAGACAAAGAACTCTTCAGGAACAATGAACATATTCTTGAGTCCTTTAGTTCACCTACAATCCATGAATATTTTAAAATCATGTACAATAAAAAATCTCTACAAGACATGCATTAAACAAAAGAAATAACTTTTTGTCAATTCTGCTCAAAAAAGAAAACTTCACAATGAGGATAAAATACTTTCCTTGAAAAGGCAACTTACTATCTGTGATTGTTACTTGGCTATCCATTCAAAAAAAATTTTTTTTAATTTAAAATAATGAGCTGGTATTCTTAAAAAGGCAATTGTAGGTTACTTGCAAGAACATGAAATGATTTTCCAATCCCATAAAAAACAAGTTTGTATTGTGTTTCTATAATACTCATCTTCTATCTTGAGAGGCTCTTATGAAAACAACCTACACAATAAAACCCTCTATAACTTTAAGAACTACCTTATTTTTCCTGATTAAATAGTAAAGATTGAGTTTTAGGTACATATTACATTTTCTACATATGACTAACACATATTTAGATATCAAACGTAGACATATTTAGTTAAAATCAATTAAACTGAGTAGTCCTTCCCTTCTGGCTGTCTATATTTTTCTTTAATCCTGGTCAGTGTAAACCCTTATTACCAGTAATTTGCCACTATAACACCGAGGAAAAATGCTAGCCTCACGATTTTTGTCATTTCTCCCCCCTCTTCCCCTGCAGGCTGCTACTGTTGATGGCCTTTATGGAAATATAAATTCAATCAGCAGCTGCAAATTTCATGAGACGTCCATCTTCATGCTGAATTTCTAACTGAGTGTCAAAACAATCTGTGGATTTCTCCCTGATGAAACACACATTGAATTGTAAATTTCTGCAATTTCCTCATGTTTGAATTTCAGCTGCAACAAAACAGTGCTAGCCCAGATACACTGCCGATCAGTCTGAAACAAGTAATTTTCTCTTCTTATCCCTTCATGCCATTTAAAGAGTTAAATTTTTTTTTAAAGCCACGAAACCAAATATTTCTCCTCAAATTAAACAATTAAATTTTTCATGCAATTGTAAGAAAATGAGGATATTTAATATTTTTTAAAGAGATTTTTTTCCTAAGAGACTAACTTGTTCTATAATGGTTGTCTTTATTTATTTATTTATACTGTATTTGGTGGTGAATATTGCTATGAGCTTTGATAAAATATTTTTATAGATCATGTCAAGATACTACATAAATGAAACGCAGTCACAAAACAATTATTAGTAAAGTTTAATGAGATACATTTTCATTAACTATTGCCAAGAGTAAAAATATTAAAACAAAGGATTATAACATCTAGACTAGGCATTCTTCTTAATGCATACTTATTACTGAGCTAATTTTTTTACCAAAGAATCATCTTCAGCTAAATAGCTAAACAGAATTGCCTTCAAATAAGGCACTATGATGAAGCCTATATTATTTTACAACTAAATGAGCAAAAATATTGTGTTTAAAAAAGATATCTTTTGTTTGTTTTTGCTTCTTCTTCTCCCCAAAGCCCCCCAGAACATAGTTGTATATTCTAGCTGTAGGTCCTTCTAGTTGTGCTATATGGGACACTGCCTCAGCATGGATTGATGAGCAGCGCCATGTCCACGTCCAGGATCTGAACTGGTGAAACCGTGGGCTGCCAAAGTGGAGCAGGCAAACTTAACCACTTGGCCATGGGGCCGGCACCTAAAAAAGATCTTAAGAAACTCATTGAGTCACTTGCATTCCAAGACAGCAAATCCTTGTTGTTACAAACATCTTTTCATTAATGTTACTAATAAAACAGTTCATAACCCTATCTAAAAATTCAATAAGACACTGCAGCAAGCAAACCTTATAGATGGTCTGTAAAACAAATACTGAAAGGACAATCAGTCATTCATTCAACAAACATTTATTGACCACCTCCTATGTGCCAGGTAATTTTTACCAGGCCATGGGGGTACAGAGATGTGCAGAATATAGTCCTTTACCTCTAGAAAGTAGTCTAGTTGAGAGATAAGAAAGTCATTTATTAAAACATGGTGAAATATGTAGTATAAATTAGTACATGAAGGGAGAACAAATTTAGAAAAGCACTGAGGAGAGAGACAACTATCTTATGAGCAGTTATGGAAGCTTTCAGAAAGAGTCATAGCACCCAAGACATAAGGAGAAGGAAGGCAAATTCCAGCCAGAGGGTAGAATATAATAAAAAACATGAAAGCATGAAATAGCATAATGCCTTTGGAAAATTGTTAGTAATTAAAGATAGAGAACAGGGCTGATATGTGATTTGATAGTTTAGGTAGGCTGGAACAGGGCCAGCAAGAGCTATGAATGCCATGTTAAAATATTTATTTAAACGTTTGCCATGCAGAAGGCAAGGGGGAGTCCTCTGAAGGATTTTAAGCAAGGGGTGTAACAATAATGAATGATATCTCTCAACAGGGTATAAAAGTTAAAGTATAATGATTAAGAATACAAGACTCCAGGAGACAGGCTCAGTTCAAATCCAGCTCTGCCACTTGCTAGCCAAGTGATTTTGGGGAAGTTACTTTCTCTATGTCTCAATTACCTCATCAGTAAAACAGTGATAATAATACTACACACTGCAGGATTAGTATGAGAATCAAGTGTCTTCTACATATTTGAAGCTATTATTATTATCATCATCATTTTATAATCTGGTAGGGTCTTTAGGTCTAACTCTAATATACACGAGTCCTAAAGCAAATAATCTAATTAAAATCACCTAGAACACTGTTTGGCACAAACTATATATTCAACTTATTTTCACTTAGAAAACATGAGCTGAATATTTATTATGTACAGACACATGCAAAAAAAATGTTTAAAAAAAAACCCAGTTGGGGCCAGCCGAGTGGTGCAGTGGTTAAGTTTGTGTACTCTCCTTCAGCAGCCTGGGGTTCATGGGTTTGGATCCGGGGTGCAGACCTACACACACTGCTCATCAAGCCACGCTGTGGCAGCATCCCACATACAAAAAATAGAGGAAGACTGTCACAGATGTTAGCTCAGGGACAATCTTCCTCAAGTAAAAAGAGTAAGATTGGCAACAGATGTTAGCTCAGGGCCAATCTTCTTCACCAAAAAAGAAAACAACAAAAACAAAAAACAACCCAGTGGAGGAACAGGAAAAATTAAAATAATCTCAAAATAAACTTTTAAAAATTAGAGAATCAATCAACATTCTTAAAATATAAAGACATTAAGATTCAATCAAACTTCATCAATATTAAAAAAATACAGACAATTCTTATAACATGGTAGCCCAAGCTGATGTGTAGGGGCTTCCTTCCTGCTACAAACATATAGAAATGATGGATAAAATATTTTAAAAATAAGACACTGCTAAAGTTTTTTTTAAAAAACTGAAATTCTTCAAGTTCTGAAAACAGACATCAAAGCCAGAGCCATAAGCCTGAGTGGAGACAGTGGAAATCCACAGCGTTTCAGACCTAACTCTAGGCCCTAAGGGCCAAGGGCTTGGAAGTACAGTCATGCATCACTTAACAACAGAGATTCATTCTGAGAAACGTGTCATTAGGCAATTTCGTTGTTGCGCAAACATCATAGAGGAAATCGACACAAACCTAGATGGTATAGCTCACTACACACCTAGGCTATGTGGTACCAATCTTATGGGGCCACCAAAGTATAATGTGGTCCACTGTTGACCAAACGTTGTTATGTGATGCATGACTAGTTTTAAAATCTCTTGTCCAGGAGAAAACATACCTTTAGTTGGTGAGCATCTGCATAAAACTCACAGCATGAAAGAGCTGTGTTACACATGAAAAAGTAACTAGAAAAAGTCTGCCTCATGCACTCAGAGAAGGAACAAAGAGGCCAGTCATTAGTATGAGGCCTTGAATGAGAGGGGAAAAAAATCACCAGTAAAAAAATAAAAAACTATAGAGGAGTATCACATGTATGTGAGGGTTTCAAATTTATACAATTGCATGGTGTGAACATCACAAATTAAAAAATAACATAAAATCTGGCTGGCCCTTTGAAATCTTTAAGGATCCAGAAGACGTAAATGTAAACAGCCCTGTAGGGATATTCACACATTACACTGGACTTCCATCGAAGAAATAATCCCTACTAAAGATGAACTCATAATAAAAAATTACAACTTAATTTTATAGGGGAGAGTTTTAGGTTATGCAATAAAAAGACAAATTAGGTTTCAAAAGCTACCAATAGGATAATCTGAAAATGACTAAAACAGCAAGAATGTTTAGAATGATTAGATTTAAAAAAGGAGAGAGAGAGAAGGGGGCCACAATGAAAAAATTGGTCATATGAAAAAAGAACTAAAATATTTTTAAAAGGACTAAAGATAAACTCAATAATAAATAAATAACCATTGAAGAAAAAAAGAAAAAACTCAAGGCATATGGAGAACAGAAAATAACCTATATCTGTAACAGATATTCCAGAAAGAAATGACAAAAGAAGAGAGTATTTGAAAAGATACTGAGCGATAGTTTTTCAAAATTGATGAGCCACATGAACCCCTTCCCAGGTCCAGGAAGGACAAAAATCAGAAAAAATATAAAGAAATCCATACCTAAATAAACTATAATGAAAATGCAGAACATCAAAGATTGAAGGCAGATTTCTCATAAGCAACAACAAACACTAGAAAACAACATAATAATACCTTAAAAGAGCTAAGGAAATAGACATGTTAACCAAGTATTCCATACCGAGCTAAACTATCATTCAAGTTTGAGGGCAAAATAAAGACATTTTCAGACAAACGAAAACTGAGAATTTATTTCCCATCAACTCTCAGGAAAGATCTGTTAAAGAAAGAAAATTGAACATAGAGAGGAGAGTGAAATGCATGAATAAATTACAGTGACGTGTCGCTTAACAATGGGGATACAGGGGCTGGTCCCGTGGCTGAGTGGTTAAGTTCGCACGCTCCGCTGTAGGCGGCCCAGTGTTTCATCAGTTCGAATCATGGGTGCGAACATGGCACTGTTCATCGAACCACACTGAGGCAGCGTCCCACATGCCACAACTAGAAGGACCCACAACTAAGAATATACAACTATGTACTGGGGGGCTTTGGGGAGAAAAAGGAAAAAAAAATTAAAATCTTTAAAAAAAAAACAAAACAAGGGGATATATTCTGAGAAATGCATCGTTAGGTGATTCTGTCATTGTGCAAACATCATAGAGTACATTTATACAAACCTAGACGGTGTAGCCTACTACACACCTAGGTTATACGGTACTAATCTTATGGGACCATGTCATATATGTGGTCCGTCATTGACTGAAATGTCATTATGCTGCACATGAGTGTATGTGAAAAGATATTGGTAAACACGTTGGTAAAACTAAATAAGACAGAATCTTAATAACAGTAATAGTAAAACTGAGTAATTTGGAGGGTGTGATGGTTAATTTTACACATCAACTTAGCTAGGCCATAGTGCCCAAATAGTTTGGTCAAACATTATTCTGGACGTTTCTGTGAAGGTTTTTTTTTTTTTTTTGATGAGATTAACATTTAAATCAGTGGACTTTGAGCAAAGCAGATTACCTTCCATAACGTGGGTGAGCCTTATAGAATCAATTGAAGGCCATAATAGAATATAGACTGACATCACCCAAGCAAGAAGGAATTCTGCCAGCAGACTGCCTTTGGGCTCCAAGTGCAGCTCTTCCCTGGGTCTCTAGCCTGCTGGCCTACTCTATAGGTTTTGGATTTACTAAGCTTCCACAATTGTATGAACCAATTCCTTAAAATAAATCTCTCTCCCTTATTGGTTCTGTTTCTCTGGAGAACCCTGACTAATACAGAGAACACTTAAAAACAAAGGGAAACTAAAATGCCAAAGAATACAAGAAAGGAGCAAAAAAGGATGATATTCAAAGGTGAAATTTTAAGGTCTTTATTTTGTTTTTGAAGAAGCTCAATAGAGATATTAATTTCAGACTTTGTTAAATCAAACATGCATGTTAAACACCTAATAGTATCACTGAGGAAGAGAAACAAAATGGATAACATTTGAAACAGTAAAGGGAGAAAGGGTGGAGAGGAGGAATAATACAGAAGAGTTTATCAATCAGAAAGAGCTGGTAAAGACAGAAGAAAGTCAACGAATGGGTAAGAGAGAACATAAAGAGACAAAAAAATAAGTCCAAATACATCATTAAATAGAAAATTTATATCATTAAATAGAAAATAATAAATAATAAAAAGATTACACTCATCTATTAAAAGACTGAAAAAATCTCAGAATGTTTAATCCACTTACATGCTGTATTTGTAAGAGATTTACGTAAAACATTATAACAAAGAAAGTAAATAAAGGGATAAAGAAAAGATATACCAGACAAATATTAACCAAAATAAAGCTGGCATAGCAGTATTAATATAGACAAAAGTATTAATAGATTTTGAAGGTCCATTGCTTAATGATAAAACGGAAAATTTACGGCAATGTAAAACAATTCTGAAGCTAAACACATCTAACAACATAGCCCCAATATACATAAAGCAAAAACTGATAGAACTACAAATAGAAATGTACTAATATTCAATAAAATTGGGATATCTTAATATACCTCTCTCTTAATCTACTAAAGAAAGAGAAATCAGTAAAGATTTGGAAGATTTGGACAATATATTTAACAAGTTTGATCTTGTAAATATAATCTTGCAGAGAACTACATATCCGCAACTAGATTGTTTTCAAGCACATACGGAATCTTAATAAAAATTAACCACACACTAGGCTACAAACACAGTCTTGACAAATACTAAGAGTATACACCACATGAACATACTGTAACCATTGTGCCTGTGACAAGGAGAATAATGGTCCCCCAAAGATGTTCATGTACTAGTCTCTGGAACTTGTGTTACTGTACATGGCAAAAAGGACCTTGTAGATGTGACTAAGGGCCTTGAGATGGAAAGATTATCCTGAATTACCTGATAGACCCAACGTAATCAGAAAAGTGATAAGAGGGAGGCAGGAGGGTCAGAGTAAGAAAAGAAGATATGCTGACAGAAGCAGAGGTTTGAAGGTGGAAGCCGGAAAAAGCAAGAAAACAGATTCTCCCCTGGAGCCTCCAGAAGGCACACAGCCCTGCTGACGCCTTTATTTTAGCCCAAAGAGACTGATTTTGGACTTCTGACCTCCAGAATTACAAGAATAAATTTGAGTTGTGTTGAGCCACTAAATTTGTGGTAATTTGTTCAGCAGCAATAGGACACTAATACTATGCCATTAGGTTAGAAATGAGAAATCAGTAATAAAAGGAGCACCAAACCAAGTTTTTAAATACATTTAGGAATTAAAAAAACAAATCAAAATAATTTATGGGTCAAAAAGGAATTCATGATGGAAATTATAAGATAGTTAAAATTTTATCAGACAAGCACAGTATAACATACCAAGTATTAAGGGATGTATTCAAATTACTATTTATAGGAAAACATATAGCCCTAAAGGTTTACAACAGAAAACAAAAAGACTAAAAACCATCTCAAATTTAATTCAAGAAATTATAAAAATAATTTATACCAGGGGTGGGGGCAGGACAAATAAAGGAGAATATATGAAACAAGAGGAGAATTATTGTTTAATGAAACAGAAAATAAACAACAAGAAGAAATTACAAAATTAAAAGCTGGGTCTTTGAAAAGAATTATAGAGAATTATACACGTAGGGTAATAGAATCCCAAAATGACACAGTTAGGACAAGAAAACAAATCTTCAGATTCTTTGTGTGTACTGATACTTTATTTGGATAAAACTTAGTGATGAACTATAAAGATCTTTACATTGTATTGTTCATGGTATTCAAACAGCACCAACATAAGATATGCAATACTCTCATTAAACTCAATACATGAACAGCACAGAGTTTGCTAAAGTTCCTTCTATCTTTTTATTTTACTTGTTTCAAATAGTATTCAAAAAGGCATTGGAAATTATGTCATAGGTGATTCCTAAGCCTGGCTGATGATTGGTACTACCGTCACTTTAAGTGCAGACAATATGGTAGAAATACTACATAATGGTGGGCTACTGTGCATCTCCTCCTAACTCCATGTTCAGTGACATCATGTTAGTAGCTTGAACTTGGCCATGGTGGAGAATTTACACCACAGAAATGCTACAAATCAGGGTTTGATATATTGTTTTGTTGATTACCTACACTTAAAGTCATGAGAAAACGTTAATAACGCATATTTTGTCTACAGTCACTATATTCTGATTAACACAAAAACTGAGGAAATATTCTTCCAATATTCAGTCAATCCAGTCAACACTCATGTTGGAATTAAACTCACAGAGACAGTTATTAAACATTTATCAGCATACAATGGTTTAAATTCATCGAACTTTGTTAATTTTTATTAATAAGTTAGATAAAATAGGCATAAATAACCTAGATAACAGTAAAGTGCAGCCAATTAACTAGAAAGCAATGAATTTTGAGTACTTATCTTTGTTTTTAATATAACATTTAATTATAACTTTGTATGATTTAATTTTTAACGTCTGTGTTGAACAACCAGCACACAAAATTCCTGAAAAGTTATCAGCTCTCATGAACCCATGCAAGCTGCCTGCAGTAAACCTCTGAAAAACCTGTAAATACTATTGCTGTTTCTGAAATTTCACATAAAGTCACACATCTATTTCAGTCTAAAAAATTCTACAGCTATCTGATTTAGCAAAAGTCAATTCATAATAAGTTACCAGTATGCCCAAAGAAAATCCAAATCAATAACCTATTTTGATTATATTTTAGTTCAAAGTTTCTTTAAAGATTTTTAATTTAGATTATAAGCTTATACAGAAAGGATTCCCTTACTTAACTCTCTGGGTATGAGGTTTTTATTTTGCCCCAATAAACACTGTCAATATAACATTAATATGAATTTGTGCTATTCCAAAATAATTTTACTAGGACATAATCAATTCTTATAGAACCTACTATTTATTACAGGCTGTCTCATGCCTAATCCTACTTTATTAGAGTAGGAGTGAAAAACGGAAGGGATAAAAGTAGAGCAAAGATACAATCTGCAGCAAACACTGAGTCCCTAAACTAAAAAAGACGGATAGAGAGGAGAAAGTACATACTTTCTTTGGGATAGTCCTCACTCTTGTACCAAGAGTGGCCAGGCACTCAGGGGCTAGACATCCCAGATACACCAGAGGTGTAGTGAGAGGTATAAGCTCTCCAGGCACAAGCAACCTACCAATCCTTTTAAAAACATACAGCTAAAAGCCAATGTCACTCTTTACTTTTCCAATGTAGGATTGGCCCCTAAACTCGAACTCCCTTATTATAACCTAGACTCATAAATCAGGTCATATCTAAAACTGCAAGCTTCAGTTACTTTAGGTGACATTAAAAAACAAAGCAGCATTTGATCTGGGATCCTCCAGCTTTGGAGAAAGAACTGTCCCAGAGACTCCTACCATGATAGCAAGGGAAACCATAATAACTGCTCAAGCATTTATCTCCACCTTAAGAAATACACCACTTCAAGGGGCCGGCCTAGTGGCTGGCGTAGTAGTAAAGTTCCTACGCTCTGCTTCAGAGGCCTGGGGTTTGCAGGTTAGGATCCTGTGTGGGACCAGCGTCCCACATACGAAATAGAGGAGGATTGGCACAGATGTTAGCTCAGCAACAATATTCCTCAAGAAAAAAAAGAGGAAGATTGGCAACAGACGTTAGCTCAGGGCAAATATTTCTCACCAAAAAAAAAAGGAAAGAAATATACCACTTCAAGACAGAATCTATTAGTGTGGTAGGATACAAAATGAGTCCAAAAAGAAAAAAGCTTTAAATTCCCTCTTGGGGCTGGCCCCGTGGTCGAGCGGTTAAGTTCGAGTGGTTAAGGTTGCACGTTCTGCTTTAGCAACTCAGGGTTCGCTGGTTCGGATCCTGGGCACGGACATGGCACTGCTCATCAAGCCACACTGAGGTGGCATCCCATATAGCACAACCAGAAGGACCTACAACTAGAATATGCAACTACGTCCTGGGGGGCTTTGGGGAGAAGAAGAAGAAAAAAACTGGCAATAGATGTTAATTCAGGTGCCAATCTTTTACATAAATAAATAAATAATAAATTCCCTCCTGACAGTTAATCCATAGCTTTCCCACCACATAGTTATTTGCTACCAGCTTTCATGCTACTTGGTTACCACCTACCAGAAATGTCATTATTACAATTTCAATATGCATGCAACCACAGCAATCATCCAACAGGATTTCGTTGAAATTAGTCCTATTTCCCCTAATATATAGTTATGTAATTTCAGCCTTTTGCTTCTCCTACTTACATAGCATTTCACTCCCTACTTCTACTGCCTTTTGTCTCTTCCTACTTGTATGTAAAAAGGGATCCTTACTGAATCCCAAAGGTGAATCATTTTTACCTCTGTATGAATTATTTTAAAAAGTATACTGTTATCAATGTATTTAATTATCAAAATATAAACCATAATTATTGATGTTTAACCTCTTCTCTTCAGATTTTAAATCATCCCTTAAACAGAAGCTTAGAAATTTACAGTACTGATTGCTATTCTGACATGTAGAATTTTCTGGAAAGTACTGCAGAAAGATTTTTGAGTACTGGAGAAGGCCAAGAAATATTTAAACAATCATCTTGTTTCCATGACTCTCCTATTAAATATAGAAATACTACAAGAAATTGGGTGTTATATTTAGTAACATTGTTAAGTAATTAAAAATAGTATATGAGATAAGCATATATTGGTTTAGTCACTCAAACTTTTAAAAAATTCTATCATTAGTAACTATATACTTTCAGAGTTAATAGGAGTTCATACCTAAGCATGTCTATTTCATAACAAAGTCAGAAAATGTCCCAAAAGTCAACCTTGCTTGTGATAGTTCTTTTATTCAATTTGATAATGAACAAGAAACTTGGGGAGAAACAAAGAATGTGCATTCTTATTTAATGCCTATAGCATCAGTGTTCACTAAATATTAAACATATGCCAAAAAAGTTCTTTCTGTAGAGGTTAGAGTTTGACATTATCCTAAAAACTTATAAAACCCAAGGTCTGTTGTATGAGTAATTAACAATAGGAAGTTTATCAGCTTTGGCATTTCAAAACAGCCTCAAATAAGAAAAACAATTATGCCAAAATAAAAATTGGAAAACAGCCTACAATCCAATTCAACAATCCCCAACAGGAAATAACCTAAGGTTGGTTGTATAAAACAGTTAGAATACCTTTAAAGATGCTTTGTACATGACGTATACATAAATGATATAAATGTCACAGAAAATTCTCAGTATGTTTTCAAATTTCTAGCTTTGTTTTCTCTAAACTACTCCTTCGAATGTTGATTTTACTCTCATGAATTCCTAACTCTACAAAAGGAAGAGATAAACTTGGGAAGAATCAGGACCAAAAGATATCTTGGCTGGGCGCAGTAATGCACAGTGATAGTCCATAGAATACATGACCATACAAGCATATTCAATGTCATATGATTCACAGCAATGAATTTAAAAACTGGCTTTCTTCAGAATCTTCAAACATTCAAGCAGATGTCTAACAGAAAAGAATAACTGGTAAGAAATAAATCCATTAGCTTTAATATAATCCAAGCATAGAAGGCATGGAGCATTATAGCAATATATCCACAAATGGAACTCCTAAAATACCTTATTTTAAGAGAGTTGAAAGAAATTATCATAAAGGGAAAAATTTCTCTTTATGTATCTTTGAACAAAAGACATTAAACAAAATTAAAATCCAAAAGGAACTACTGTTCTTCCATGAATTAAGTGTTTGGAAAAAATCTAATTAAGCTTAAGGGTTTCAAATGAACAAAATTACACTAACATATTTTTATGCATCAGCTGTTTCCTGGGGGTGATTAAATATAAAAAGCTACCCTGCAAATTTCAATAATTTTCTCAACTTCTCTGTTCAAATGTTTGCAACATTAGCAACCAATTTTTATTTGTCTATGTGGCTTAATAATTCCCCAATATGAAGATGATATTTTTCTTACAAGGTAACCAAACTGTTGAAGAGGTTTCTAAGTGAAATTGGCCTGTCATGCTATTTACAGGATTGCTACTGAGAGAGTTCAGGCAAGATACAAATTTGGTTAAAGTAAATTATTGTTATAATTTTCAAAACACTTAATTGAAAATGTCAAAGTGAATAAGCGATATTATAGGTGAAATTTTTATGTAAGAAAAAAACGTGATTTAGTTTGACTATTTTTTCAATTACTATGTCCCACTTCTTTGCATGTTTTATATTACATTTTTCTGAAAGCCAAGACACTCATTCTACTTGGAAAACATTAAAAATTCTATTAAGGGGCTGGCCCCATGGCCTAGTGGTTAAGTTTGGCACACTCCACTCTGGCAGCCCAGGTTCAGTTCCTGGGTATGGACCTACACCACTCATTGGCGGCCATACAAAATAGAGGAAGACTGACACAGATGTTAGCTCAGGGTGAATCTTCTTCAGCAAACAAAACAAAACAAAACAAAATTCTATTAAATAAAAAAATCCTATTAAATAAAAAAAAGTAAATTAAAATGTAATTTAAATGATTTCTCAAAACAGAGCAAAATAGATGCAAATGTATTTTGCAATTTAGGCCTATTCAACATGCAGAAGTAACATATGTTATATATAACATATTATATTATAATAATATAATACACACTATATAATAACGTGATGTAAAATATACTATTCACATCTACATTCAATAGTAAAGTCATGATACTAAACAGAATTTTGGAAATTTTAAACAGTCTTAATTGTACACTAATAAAAAAATAGAAAGTACTTTAGACATGTAAGACATGTTGAGTTGGAGAGGTTTGTGGGATATCCAGATGGAGATACCGAGCAGACAGTTGGATACTGTGGTTTGAAGCTCAAGAGAGAGGTATGGGTGGAAGACAAGGGTTTGGAAGTCATCGTCATCTATAATAACTGATGCCATAGGAGTAGGCGACCTGAAGAAAGAATTTTGGGTGAACAGTAAGGTATAAGAACTGTCAGATAACAAGGAATAGCTTTAGAAACCTGAAAGAAAATAGTCATAATGGTAAAATGAGAACCAGGAAGAAACAGTGTGATCAAAGCTTTAAAGAAATAAATCAAGTTAGAGTGAAAAGTATCCACTGGATTTGGAAAGTAGAATACCAGTAGTGATCTTACCAAGAGCAATTTCAGTAGATTAAAGGAGCTAAAGTGAAATTATGGGAGTAGGTAAGAAAGTTGAGATCAAAGGTATGGATTCCTCATTTATTTAAAAAAAAAATACTGAGCACCTATTTAATGTGCCAGGCATTGAGCTAGGATATACTGAGATGCTAGGCACTGTGGGGATATACAGATGAGAAGACAGCCCTCATAGCATTTACAACCTGCTAGGAAAGACCAATCATGATTATATCAGAAAACAATTGTAGCTGCATGCAGTAGAAATCTTTGCTTAGTTTAAATGGAAAAGAAAATGTTAGATAGTTCACAGAATTGTTGGGAGGCTGAAGAAACAGTCTCAGAAACTATGTAATGAAGGAGGAAACCATGGAAAATGATGCCACAGAACTTAGTCCAGTGAAGACCTCACTGATGTCACCACCAAGCATTAGCTGCTACAATTGGCACCCCCCATCTCACTGACACCAAATAACGGATGGTGCCTCCAGAATGCTCTACTGCTGCCCATCCCCCAAAATCCTGTCCAACTATAACCACTGACAGGAAGAATTCACTGCTGCCTCCATTTATTTTATCACTAACTCAGCAATTCAAAAGTGGGGCAGATAATTTTGCAGTGGTTGAGTCTAGATCATCTATCTATATCCCAGCTACGAGGGAAGCTGGGCGGGCAGGGGGCAGGGGTGAGTATACAGCTCTTCTACTGTGGGAGGAGGGCTCTGCCTCCTAGTAAGGCTCATAAGGTAAAGAATTACCCAAACACAAGAGGCTCAGATGAAGAGCAGCTGTATCAGAGAGCAAAAATACATACTGAAGTAAGCAAATAACACTAGTTTAAACAAGATGGAAGCTTATTTTTCTCTCACATAAAGGAAATACGGAGGCCAAGAGTCCAGGGCTGATATGGTAGTAAAATAAAGTCATAAGGAATCCAGGCCCTTTCTATCTGGCCACTCTGTTGTCCTCAGCGTCATCTCATGACTAGCACGGCTACACAAGGGCCAGTCAGCACATTCAAATTCTAGCCAGCAGAAGGAGAAAGGGGAAGGGGCAAAGAAAAGCATGCATCTTCCCTTTAATGATACTGATAAATAAAAGAAAAGCAGTAAGATATATTGGAGTATATGAGGAAGCCGTTTGGTTTGAAACTAATTTGGCCTGACCTTGTTTTTCCAAAAGGGCCTGACGTGGCATGTTGAGCATGCATTGTACATCTGCTCTAAACATTTACAATGTCCCAAAGACAAGAATGATGCCCTTAAAATGGGGATGTATCTTCCCCCCATATCGACATTTCCTTAAGGATAAGCATCTCTTCCTGGGAACTAAGGATTAATTACCAACCTGCTGTGTTCATCTTATAACCACTTACCTGCTGTGCCAGCAAAGCAATCTCATGGCTATTGTAAAAAGGACATTCCTATCACATGCAATGTATGCTCTTTGTTCCAAGACAGTATATAACCACCCTGTATATCCCACTTCTTTGGTGCCCTTCCTTCCTTGGGGAAGGAAGGCCCCAGGCTACAGTCCTCAGACCTGGTTCATAGTAATCTCACCCTAATTGTGGTTTATAGATTGATTATGGATTATGTGCATTGACAATATTTTACAGAAGTCATACTCAACTTATATATCATTTCCCAAGACTTAATCATAAGGCCAAATCTAGCATAAAGGAAAAAAGAGAATGTAGTGATTTGCTATATGGAAATGTGCCCAACTAAAAATAAGAAACCTTATGGCTAAGAAAGAAAGGATGAATGTATAATGGGAGGTAAACAGCAGCATCAGCCACAGTAGTGTAATACTGCAATACTGTAATATTGTAATAACACTATTATTATATATATTATATATATATAATTATTACATATATATTATTATATACATTAATATATTATATATATAACATTGCAACACTGTAACAACAGTGACGAGTGCTGAGGGAAGTACAAAAAAGATACAGCATAGGATTCTAACCTGGTCTTCAAAGTAAGGAAGATGTCCTTAGGGAAGATGTATTCAAATGAAAAGTAAAGAATGAATAGTTAGCTCGATGGAAAGGTTAGAGGTAGAAAGGAGAGAAGGGAAAGGCAGTTAAAGGCAAGGGAAAGGTGTAAATGCCTGGCATGATATACAGACAAGGAACTGAAGAATCTCGAGTGGGCTGAAGGCTAGAGAGCACGGGGAAGAGTAGAGTGAGATAATGCTCATCAGGGAGGCAGGGCCCCAATCCTGTGAAATGCCTCAAGTTCAGCAGCTTGGACTTAATCATAAGGGTACTATGAAGTCATTGACTAAAGCAAAACAGTGATATAACCAGATTTGAAACTTAAAAATATCAGTAAGACTGTAGTGTGGAGCCTGGATTACAGGAGATCAAGGTTGGAGGTAGAAAATCAAGAGGTAGTTGGAGTTCAGAAGACAAGTGACAGAGGGCTAGACTAGGGTAGAGCTAGTGAGGATAGAGAGAAGTGGAATGATTCAAGAGCAATTTAGAAAGTATAATTGACAGGCCTGGTAATTGAAGGGATGCTGGGAGTAAGGGAGAAAGGAGTCAGGTCTGACTCTCAGGTTTCTGACTTGGACATCTAGATGACAGGGTGGGCATCATTTACCAAGATAGGCACTACTGTAAGAGAAGTAAAGTTTTTTTTTAAGGGAATAATTATTTCAGTTTTAAACATGCTGAATCTGAAGTCCCATCAAATATCTGATTTGAGTGGTTCAGTAAGCTGTTGTCTCTAAGTGCCTAGAATCAGAAAATAGGAAGAACGGATGTAATTTTTAGAGCAATGAGCATTGAAGCCATGGGAGTGAATTCCATGGCTTGAAGAGGATGTACAGTAAGACTAGTAAGACTAGATAGCTGAGAATAGAGCTCAAATTAGCCCAATCATTTAAGAGATGGGATAAGAAAAACTAAGAGACATTTTATCTCACTACCCTGAGATTCTTTTTTATTGAAGTAGGGTGAGGCCTACAAATCTTGGAACTTAAAGCACCCTAACCAATTCTGATATAAAGGGTCTAGAGTTTCCTGGTAATCATTGTTGTAGATCTGTGTGTTCCAATGAAATTAATCTCTAGAGATGCTCTATGGGGGGGAAAAAGGATTCTTTGGTTAAATTAGTTTAGGGGAAGTTACATACTATATTCTGCCCACTGTACACCTACCTTCCCTCTTTTTTTTCTTTTTTTGAGGAAGATAGCCCAGAGCTAACATCTGCTGCCAATCCTCCTCTTTTTGCTGAGGAAGACCGGCCCTGAGCTAACATCCGTGTCCATCGTCCTCTACTTTATATGTGGGATGCCTACCACAGCATGGCTTGCCAAGCGGTGGCATGTCCACACCCGGGATCCAAACCAGCAAACCCCAGGCCACCGAAGCAGAACGTGCACACTTAACTGCTGCACCACTGGGCCGGCCCCACCTACCTTCCTTCTTGAAGATTCCCAGTGAACAACAGAAAATAAAAAGTTCTGCATTTTGTTACATAATCCATGTAACTCAGCTGAGCACATTGTTTCCCAAATTTATTGGCTTCAGAATATTTCTATCTTGTAACACCTAAAAATACTCCATAATCTGAAAACATTGCTAGAGACTTTTAACAAAATGTAGTGGGAATCACTATAAACCATGATGATAACAATAACAGGCATGGATTAGTAATAAAGTCACAGTAAAAGATGTACATGACACCTAGAAATGATAATGTACAAAGACATAAGGAGCAGGAGTGAAGAAGCTCCAATAGAAGACACACACAGGCAAATAAATAATAAAATTGGAAAAACCGGTGAAAGAAACAAGGAAGGCAGTTCTTTAAAACTCTTGGAAGCTACAAATGCAGCTCATCCTTCAAGGCCCTGTCCAATGCTATTTTCTCTGCAGAGTTTAACATGACCTGACTCTATGGAAGAGAGAACAGTAGAAAGAGACAAACATGAGCTTTGGAATGAGAAGGACCTCTGTTTGTATTCTGATTCTGTCACTTACTAGCTAAATCAACTAGCCATTATGTACCTCCAATGTTAGATGAATAAAAAGATGAAGGTGATGATAATAATAATACTACCATTTACTGATCACCTATTACATACCAAGTCCTTTACATACTCACTACTCACAATGCTTCAAGACAGGTGGAATCATCCTCATTTTATAGGTAATGAAACTGAGGCTCAGTGAATTTAAGCAATTTTTGTAAGATTTTCAGAGGTCATTTTGAACAAGAGGAATAAGGTATAAATGAAATATTTTGAAGCCTATAAAGTGTCATACAAATTTTAGGTATTGTTAAATAAAAACGTATATAAATACCTTTGCTACCTGTATACACGTGCTTGTTAATCTTTCTTACAAAGACTGCTCTTAGTAACATCAGTTATCAAAGTCTGAGAAATGTGAACATCAGTTCCTTAGGAACTAAGCACTGATTGATAGCTTCTTTCTACTGTGTTATTTCAGAACCAGAGATGTAGTATTATTAGTATTTTTGGAAGCTGTGATGAATCAAATACTTTGACCAAAATGATCACTGAATTTAAGCAAATAGAAGGTCATGTTTCTATTACAATATTAGCTAAGTAGAAGATAATACCCATGCTCCAGTACATTCTCTACATACATCCCCAGGAATGATCAATTATGTGTTCAATACAATTTTCTAATTAAAAGAATAAATGTACAAGTCCTACTGAAGTGAAAGACATTTTATAGCTATATAGGATTAGTATTCCAGTGTCTGGAATGAGGCTGACCTAGGGGCTGGACTGGACTATTTTCGGTTCAGTGCTATAGGCAATCCAGCTTATCTCAGAAAAGCTTTAACTTATGTATGCGTCTTTGGTCTGAAACAGCTCTTTGCATGTCTTTCTCCATGAGTGGTTGTAGTTGATCACTCAGACCCTATGTGTTCCTTCATAGGCACAATATCATTCACCTGTAAAAGTGCCAGTTACCACGCTAAGGTTGTGCGGATACAAAAATGAATAAGATATAACATCTATCTTCAAGGATCAGTTAGTCTTAGTAGGGAAGACACTATCAGCATTGAGATTACTAGCCAATGTCAATTTTATTTTGTATTCTTAGTTTTCTGGATTAAATTAAAAAGTTAAACGGTATAACTCAGTCTCTACTTCCATTTTGGACACCAAATTTTACAAAACAAACAAAACAAAAAGGCTATTTTTTAAAAAATTGAAAGACTAAAAAGCAAATCATGTCATGTCATTATATTTTAAACAGGGAGACCTGCTTAAAATGTTTCTGTAGCTTCCAAATACATTTAGAATAAAAACCAAACGCATTACCATAATCAATGTATCCTACTTGATCTGGCCTCAGGCTACTTCTGATCTCATTTCATATTACTCTCCCCTTTGCTTCCTAGAGTCCAGCTGTAAGCCTTCTTTCTGTTCTAGGAACAGAAAAGCATTCCTTCCTTAGGGCCTTTTCTAATCATTCAATAAAAAGCAAAATCCACGTCCCTGTCTCTAACTTGTTTTTCATATATCCCAGTTTATTTCTTCATAGCACTTTTTATTATCTGACAGAATATTGCTTATATATTTGTTTGTTTATTGTCTGTCTCACTCTTCTAATATTAGAATGCCATGATACCTCACATCTGTTAGAATGGCTATTATCAAAAAGACAAGAGATAACAAGGGTGGTGAGGGTACGGAGAACAGGGAACCTTTGTGCATTGCTGGTAGGAATGTAAACTGGTACAGCCACTATGAAAAACAGCATGGTGGTTCCTCAAGAAATTAAAAATAAAACTACTGTATGATCCAGCAATCCCACTTCTGGGTATAAATTCAAAGGAAATGAAATCAGTATCTCAAAGAGCTATCTGTATTCCCAAATTCATCACAGCATTACTCATAATAGCCAAGATATGGAAACAACCTAAGTGTCTGTTGATGGATGAATGGATAAAGAAGATGTGGTAAACACATTCAATGGAATATTATTCAGCCATGAGAAAGAAGGAAATCTTGCCATTTGTGACAACATGGATGGACCTTAGGGCATGCTAAGTGAAATAAGTCAGACAGAGAAAGACAAATACCCTATGATCTGACTTATACGTGGAATCCAAAAAAAGCCAAACTCATAGAAATAGGGTAGAATGGTGGTTGCCAGGGAGTGGGGGATGGAGGAAATGGGGGAGATGTTGGTCAAAGGGTACAAATTTCCAGTTATAAGATGAATAAGTTCCGGGAATCTAATGTATTGCATAGTGAGTATAGTTAACAATACTGTATTATATATTTGAAAATTGCTAAGATAGTAGATCCTAAATGTTTTCACCACATAAAGAAAATACAGATAATTATATGAGGTGACGAACATGTTAACTAACTCTATTGTGGCAAGCATTTCCCAGTATAAACGTGTAACAAACCATCATGTTATACACATTAAACTTACACAATATTCTATGTCAGTTGTATCTCAATAAAGCTGGGGGGAAAATTAGAATGCCATGAGAGACTATGTACCTTTTATGTCTTGTTTACCACAGTATCCCAGGACTTAGAATAATATCTTGTACACAGTAGATGCTCAATAAATTTTTGTGAATGAATCAAAGAATCACTGAGCAGTTGAGCTAGGATTCAAATCCAGGTCTGACTGGCTGCCCATCTTCAGAGTTTGTTAACTATGTGATACAACTTGTGCGGATAGGGTTGGATCTGACTTATTTTTGTATTCTCCATATCCCCTGTACCTTGCTGTGTGTAAAATATGCTTTCAATACATACTTACTGAATAAAATAATGTTTTAGATTTCATAATATAAGTTCTTAGGTACTGGAATAACAAATAAAAACAGTATGCGAATATCTGTAGGTACAGAACCAATTCACACCATTCTTTCTTCCTGGAATACTTCCCCAGTCCTACTCCCTTCCTTTTTCCATCGAAAAAATTCTTACACTGGGGCCGGCCCCATGGCCGAGTGATTAACCTCATGCACTCCACTTTGGCGACACAGGGTTCTCGGGTTCAGATCCTGGGCGTGGACTTACACCACCACTCATCACGCCATGCTGTGGCGGCATCCCACATACAAGAGCTGGAATGTCTTACAACTAGGATATACAACTACGTACTGGGGCTTTAGGGAGGGAAAAAAAGAGGAAGATTGGCAATTATGTTAGCTCAGGCTCAATCTTCCTCAAAAAAAAAAGAAAAAGAAAAAATTCTTACGTTGCTTTCAAGAACCACAGCTTGTTTTTGTTTTTCAGTCTTCCCCAACACTGAAAAAACATAGACATACAACTTCTGAACTCTTACAGCAATTTTTTCTTACCCTAATATATGACTGACTTTTTCCCATAAAACTGTGAGCTAAGGCAGAGACATGACTCCAACTCTTTTTTTCTTTCTTTTTTTCCTTCCTTCCTTCTTTCCTTCCTTCCTTTTCTTTTCCTTCCTTTCTCTCTCTCTATTCCTCTCTCTCTCTCCCTTCCTCTCTACTTCTTCTCTCCCTTCCTTTCTTTTCTTTTTTAGTTGATGAAGGCGAAAGGTTTAAAATGCTGTCAAAACATAAATATCCATAATCCTGGGACCACAATAAATTATAACCCTTTAAATGATGTGACTATGTCTTAAATACTATCTAATTACATTTCCCAAAGATACTGTCCATAAGGGTAGACTATGACAATAAAAGCCTTCCAAATAAAGCTGAGACACCAACAACAGTTTAACAGGAGAATTTCTAGGATCATGAGATCCCAAAGACCCCAAATACTAGATTCAAATTTACTCAGCCTCCCATAAAGTATACAAAAGTATGTATTTTCAGATTATTACAGCTAAAAAAAAGAAAATCTAAGATCTGAAATCTTTTAGTTCTGATGTTGAACACTCTCAAATGTTCTTTTACTCCCTTATACAATATTCCAATGGATTTCACAATCACTGCTTCTGAAATACTCCACAAACTGAGTAGTCTATAGTTGGTTATCCATTATGTCAAAGACTCTGTACCATAGGAAAATATCAATTTAAAGTATTATTCTTTACATTGGATAATATATCATCAGAATATAGCATTCTAACTTACTCATTGATGTGATACACAGGAAATCATGTTTGCTATAGGAAGGTCATGAGACATAGGAATGTAAAAGGGATATCTGTAAGCCAAGAGCATGGGAAAAGAGAAAAAAAATAAAAACAATAAGGACACAAAAACTTAGTGAACACAGCCACATAAGATAAATAATATAGATGCAAACAGCCCAATATACATCAAAGGGGCTATGAAGGCACAAATATTTTACAGGATAGAAAAGTAAATGATGGTCATTATTATAATGTAAACCATCACATAATCTCTTCAGGAAGACAGGAAAGGGTATAGGATGTCAGAGATGTTTATTAAAAGTGAAGACATTTCAAAGAAACCCATCCATCTAGAATTAACATTTTTCTGGGGTTCAGCATAGATAAAGTTTTAGTGTAGTGCTATGTCTATTTTACATTGTCATGAAAATTAGTTATTTTAACCTGATCATGCTGCTCCAAGGATATAACCCTTAATTTGAGGGACAGGATCTTAGTTAATTCACTGCACCAAAAAATTTTACCAGGTCCATAAACAGAAAGGACTTGTTTTTAGTTAATTTAAATTGGAATATTAATAATAGAAAGAAGTCTTTCTGCTATTTCAGCAACAAAACATATTTGAGGCAATATTCTTAGTTATTTAAGTAAAGCGTTAAAAACCTTAGAGACAGTATATTCCAAAGGCCTCCTTAGCCAGTTTTCTAAAGTACAGAATGATCAATAAAAATCATCCTGTAACTGTACCTTCCAAACATCAACTGGAAAGAGTCTGCATTCAATGGAATGCCAAATAGGACTGGCAGACAACTACTCTTATAGAAAGAGAATGCTATGTTTGCATTGTTCTGTTAATAGCATGCTAACAAGTATGTTTCCTGTAGGGTCACTAATGGACAGAAAAAAAATACATAATAAAGCACTGAACAGTGGATAGCCATTCATGCTCTATTGGTCTGTAGTTACTAGAGAGACGAAAGAGTAAGTCCTATAATCTTAGGCAGCTATAAAAAAGAATACTCTCTTGTTAAAGCTCAAGAGAATCTGAAGAGGGAATAAAAGAGAAAAAAGTCAGACAGATTATGCTGTCAATTTTAGTTGTCATAATGTGCTTCAGAGATAAAACATTCCTCTGAATGGCAATTGAACAGATGGAAATTTTCATTTTTGGTTAACTGGATGGAAGAATTGGACCAGTACCTAAAATGACACTGAAATGAAGCTCAAACCCCCTCCCACAAGAAGGAAACAGATGCATCACTCCAGATACAAAATAAATTATTGAACAGTGCATATATTATATTGGCATCATTGTATCCAACTGTACATCTGCACAATGTTTTAGTCTCCTGGTGAGAGAACAGACATTTCTGAAAGGGAAAATAGGCAACTATTGAAGTGAATCAGATAAGTATACCATTTGGGTAAGAAAAGCCAAACAACACTTCACTGAATTTGAAGTTATTCATGCTGAGATGAAAAAAGAACCATAAATTATACTGATTCCAATGCCCTTGAACTTACACATCGATTTAAATGTGCTAGATTTTGAAATATAAAACCACATTTTCAACATTTTTATAATCTTAAATCAGAATGAATAAAAAAATACGACTACTTAAGACTCTAAAGGAGTTAGAGTTGAACATCCTCCTTGCATGAGATGACGGAGAAGTGATATATTAAACTAAAACTACATTTCTTATCTTAAGCTATGACTAGAGAGGGCTCACAGAATAGGTAACTAAAAGAAGACCTAGTTGATCATTTAAAGTTAATAACTGACTCTATGAGTTGTGAACAAAGGAAATGGAGTTGAGAACTCCTTTTTACTCTTTTATAACTTCCAATTCCACCTGACAGTACTCTCCTGGTTGGTTCTTTCCTACTGCTTTCCTAGCCAGCTCTTGCTCATTGCTAGAGCTGATCCATGCAGGCAGTTTACACCATCCTACACTTCACCTCAGTCTTCCTATCAATCCTTTCCATTCTTTCCCAACTCACTAAATCCTTAGTCCAGTTGCAGAGAAAATATGAAAACCCAGCTTTAGAGGATAGGTCAACAAGGAGAGATTGAGGGTTTGCTGTTTGTTTTTAAGGTCTAATCTCGGTCGGCACTAGACCAGCAACACTCTTGTGACTGTATAAGGAAGTCTGATCAGGGGATGTAGATGATGCCCGAGGATGCCAGCAGAATAAATCCTGAGGTGAGTACCTAAAAGAGAAAGAGGCAAAAGGAAAAATGTCTCTAATATAAAAAGATTTTACAGTTAAATAATAGAAAGTCTCACTTCTTTTTATTTATTGTCATTCATCACAATGTAATAAGATTTTACTAAATATCTAAAGTGATAGAATATTTTATCAGACATGACTTCCAATGAAACTATATTTAATAAAGATCCACTATCTTGAAGACCAACTGAATTATGTCTCACAAGACTATGAGAATAGCACGGGTGAGAAAAATATGTTGAGTGCAACCCTACAAAATATTAATGGACAGCAGATAGCACGTGCACAATGAATTATGAGTCCGTATTGGTGCACAGTCTTCACAACGGTATTCCCTTTAGAAATAAAGTTGCACAGGGAAGTCATTCTTTGCATTCTCCTCATCGTTTTTAAACAAAGGCAAATGTGAAACAGAGCTCATTAAAGATATAGAAAGACAAATATAACCTAAAAGTAAAAGTATAAGGATGTTGGGCCCATCTGGACTTATTAGACAGAGAAAAGCCTTGAGGGCAATAACTGGGAATGTGGGATCGGAGAAATAGTTAGAAGATAATTGGGAAAGGGGAACTTGAGTTGGCTCCCTCCCTGGGGTGCTTCTGCCAAGGAAAGAGAATAAGAATAGAACCTTCAGGAATAGTATCATGTGGTGGCTGGATGCCCAAAGAGAGTCTGTTGCTAGAAAAAGGCCATGGTATAATACAGTAATGATTCACAGAAGAATAAGAGAAAGAAGTGGACCAGAAATCATATTTTGTCCACTTGACTCATTCTGATGCTCTCTCTCTTATTTAAACATAAGCTGCTCTATGGCTTCCCGCCACTCTATTACCCACTCTGTCTATCGCTCATTGTCATTGTGTAATCATTCTTACATTAACAGGAGTGAAGATTTAACAGGTAATTAACAGGTAATCTAAAACAAAAGATTTCACACAACATTTTATGTAGTCAGGTGTTTTATTTCCAGTGGCCACTGGTCACAGGACTAAGAGAGGAGGCTGATAGACCATCAGCAAAGAGCCAAGGGAAAATTTCAAATCCACAGGGAAAGTGCGCAGGTAGGAGTCCCAGGTCTTCTTAAATGAGGGCAGAAAGAGAGCCAAAAGGACTAACCTGAAGGCAGTAGTGTGTTTTCATTTCAGGTGAAGTCCACTTCTAATTGTATTTCATTGTCATGAGAGATAGATACTTTAGATTCTTATTTTGACATCTGTATGTTTTGTTATCAAATATAATATCAATACCATTTATTGACTTTAAACCTGAAATAAGCTAATTTATGAATAAAGCATTTCTTAACATGGTGTAGTAAGTGTTGAAAGATAACCTTTGAACAAACAGTACTTACAGAAACTCCGGCAAGTGTGATGGGAGGCGAGATTTACCTCTCTAAGTGTAGAGTCTCATACAGGGCAGAGAAAAGCTGAAGTGCTATCAATGAAACTATATGAGACAAATGAAAATTAAATCTACTCCTCTTTCACTGAAAAGGAGCACTACAGACTAAAGCTCTTTTAATCCCTTTGTTCATCTTTTTTGTCGGGCAGATGATTAGCACATTTTCAATGCTGACAAATTACCTAGTCTGTTAAGCACTTGATCCTTCAACACCATGAAGATTTTATTTTACTCTTTAGCATCTTTTATAACAATTTAAATTTTTTCTTCCATCATGTTGTCTTCTAACTTTTTAAAATTTTTCTCATCAAAAATCATTATGCATATTCCAGCCAAAAAAGAAAAAACTCTCTCAATCTGGAATTCTAAACATTGTTAGCTTTTCTGATTTGTAAAAGGCAAAAAACAAAAACAAATACCACACCCTACAACAAAGCAAAATAATAGAACATCTAGTTTCATAAGAACTTCTTCTAAATAGTTCTAGAATAAAGTACTCTGACTCCACAGCAAACATTTTCCAAAATATGCTGTATTTGAAGATGCTAATATTGACAGCATTACCTCTATGTACTAGTGTAACCAGTTATCTTTTTTTAAAAATCAAGGTGAAATTCACATAAGATAAAATTAACTATTTTAGGAGTCAGCCTGGTGGGGTAATGGTTAAGTTCACGTGCTCCACTTTGGTAGCCCGGGTTTGCAGGTTCAGATCCTGGGTGCAGACCTAGCACTGCTCATCAGGCCACACTGTGGCAGCATCTCAAATAAAATAGAGGAAGTTTGGCACAGATGTTACCTCAGTACAATCTTCCGCAAGCAAAAAGAGGGGGATTGGCAACAGATGTTAGCTCAGGGCCCAGTCCTCACAACGAAAAAGGTAAAACAATGTAAAATTAACTATTTTAAAGTGCACAATTCAGTGGCATTTAGTACATTCAAAATGTTGTGCAAACACCCCCTCTATCTAGCTCCAAAACATCTTCACCACCCCAAAAGAAAACCAAGTAACCACTAAGCAGTCATGTCCTGTTCTCCTCTCCCTCTAGTCCCAGCAATCTGCTTTCTGTTTCAATGGATTTACCTAATCTGGATATTTCATATAAATGGAATCATACAATATGTGACCTTTCATGTCTGGTTTCTTTTATGTAGTATAATATTAATAGGTTCACAGATTCATCTATGTTGTAGCATGTATTAGTACTTCAATTCCTTTTTATGGCTGAGTAATATTCCATCATATGTATATACCACAATTTGTTTTTCCCTTCATCTGCTGATGAACATTTAGGTTATTTTCACCTTTTGGCTACTGTGAACAGTGCTATTAACATTGAGTACCTGTATCAATTCTTTTGGATGTATACTTAGGAGTGGAATTGCTGGGTGATATGGTAATTTTATGTTTAATTTTTTGAAGAACCACAAAACTGTTTTCGAGAAGCTGCAGCATTTTACATTTCCACCAGCAAAGTATAAGGATTCCCATTTCCCCATATCTTTCCCATCACTTTTTCTTTTTCTTTTTTTTTTATTATATCCATCTTAGTGGGCATGAAGCGGTATCTCATTGTTTTGATTTGCTTTCTTTAATGACTAATGATGTTAAGCATCCATTCATGTGCTTGTTGGTCATTTGTATACCTTCTCTGGAGAAATGTCTATTCAAATCCTTTGCCCATTTTTAAATTCAGTTATTACTTTTTTGTCATTTGTTTTAGATACTTGATCATTATCAGATATATGATTTGCAAATATTTTCTCCTATCCTATAGGTTGCCTTTTCACTTTCTTGATAATGTCCTTCACTGAACAAAAGTTTTTAATTTTGATGAAGTCTAATTTATCTATTTTTTCTTTTGCTGATTGTGCTTTCGGTGTCATATCTAAGAAGCCACTGCCAAATCCAAGGTCATGAAGATTTACTCCTATGTCTTCTTCTAGGAGTTTTTTCTGTGTGTGTGTGTGAGGAAGACTAACCCTGAGATAACATCTCTTGCCAATATTCCCCTTTCTGCTTGAGGGATATTGTCCCTGAGCTAACATCTGTGCCAATCTTCCTCTATTTTATACGTGGGACGCTGCCACAGCATGGCTTGATGAGTGGTGTGAAGGTCCACGCCTGGGATCCAAACCCGTGAAACCCAGGCTACCAAAGGGAAGTGCACAAACTTAACCACTATTCCACCAGGCCAGCCCCTCTTCTAGCAGTTTTATAGTTTTAGCTCCTACATTTAGATTGTTAACCCATTTTGAATGAATGTTTGTATGTGGTGTGAGGTGAGAGTCCAACTTCCTTGTTTTGCATGTGGATATCTAATTATCTCATCACTATTTGTTGAAGAGACTATTCTTTCCCCCATTGAATGGTCTTAGCATCCTTCTTGCAAATCAATTGGCCATGGATGTATGGGTTTATTTCTGAACTCTCAGTTCTATTCCATTGGTCTGTAGTTATCCATTTAAACTATATATTTCTCTAAGTGATCAAAGAGTAAGTACAAAAGAGTGTGGATAAGAAACACTACTCTAAGATATTTAGTTTTATTTCAAGTTCTAGTAGACTGGTGATATGCTTTCTCAATAGCAACCACATCTGTAACCTGAGTTATATCTTTGGCAGGGGTGATAGCCTGAGTTGGCAATGATTTTAAGCCCCCTCGTCCTGGAACTGACATGAGGAAAGACGGAAGTTCCTTAGATTCTCACAAATCAATTTCAGGCACTCTTCATCATAAACTTAGATGGCACTGAGATAGCAGCACCAACTTCTTCTTTATTTAGTCCATCATCATAGGGAATGAAAAGGGGATAAAAGAAGAAAAAGGTGACAAAAATAAGGCACAAGCTTCCACCATCAGGAGATGTATATTACTTGTTAGCAACAGCTAATAAACTTTGGCCAAGTGACCACACACCCATGGGCATCTGCAATCATTACTAGTAATCTCACAGCCACAAACACTGTAAACATTTCACTGAAAATTGTGTGAACATTTGGTGTTTGCTGCAAATGACACTCGTGTTCTCTTGATTTATTAATTCAGGAAACAGTACATGGAAATAGGCAAATGGAAGAAGTGAAGGGGTAAAATACTGTTTTATGTTACTTCCAAAGATGTTTTATTTATTTATTTATTTTTTATTTTTTTCCTTTTTCTCCCCAAAGCCCCGCGGTACATAGTTGTATATTCTTCGTTGTGGGTCCTTCTAGTTGTGGCATGTGGGATGCTGCCTCAGCGTGGTCTGATGAGCAGTGCCATGTCCGCACCCAGGATTCGAACCAACGAAACACTGGGCCTCCTGCAGCAGAGCGCGCGAACTTAACCACTCGGCCACGGGGCCAGCCCCCCAAAGATGTTTTTTGAGGCTACTGGCAAGACTCATTTTCAAGACACTTTTGAGGAAGAAAAGTCTTAGGAATTATATTTTATCCCTACATTACAAAAAGTATAGGAAATTATTTTTTTCTTTTTTTAGTTTATTTTCTCCAATCTTCTAGTAGCTGAAATATAACCTACCTCGCTCTGATCTACCACGTCCACCGTTTTCAACAATGAACACAATTAACTGATTTATTTACAACTCATAGTACAACAACATTAAACGGTAGGCAGAGGGTCATAAATTTTAAAAGTGCGGTATCATCATGGAAATATCCACCATTTTTACTTTTAAGAGGGAGGGAGACAGCCTCTTTGGTGCCAAAGATGCCATTAGAATTAGATGCTACTTGAAATTTACTCAGGAGATATCAGAAGTCCACTTCTTTCCCCTTATCAGCCAGAGAAGAACACTTAAGAGCAGGAGAAGAATTAGTCATCTGGCTGGAAGCTGTCAGCTCTTGTATTGGGTACTTTGAGAATACTACCATGGTAAAGCTCTATCCCAGAGTGTCCCAGGATCTAATAATCCCACTTCTTTATATGAAAGGATGAGTTTACAGGGAACATCTTCTAAAGGGTTGTGAAAATCTTCTACCATCTAATAAATCCTAAGGTAGGTGATGAGGGTCATGAGAGGGAAATTTGCCTTATTTCACCAACGTCTTTTAGGTGGTACATTCTTTAGCACATCTTCTCTTTCTTCTCTCCACACCTCAACAGGGAAGTACCAAGTACTCATAACACTGAGCTGAAATATAAGAGTCTAGAGTAGCCTGGGCTAGAAAGATCAAATTAAAGGGGCCGAGGAGGGGAGCGGGGTATGGATGGGGCATGGAGGGTGGAAGGGCTGCCTGCTAAACTAACCAGGCTTGCTTAATTCAGGTATCAGTCACTGGAAGCAGTGCTTCTCAAACTTTAATGTGCATAAGAATCACCTGTGGATCTTATAACAATGAAGATTCTGATTCAGTGGATCTGGGATGGGGCCTGAGAGTCTGCAAGGACTTACAGAAGATTGTATCTATCAAAGAGAAAGGTGATTTTCAGGGAGACACTACCAGGACCCTGAAGAAAGATGCAGTCTCCCTTGACCATTCTATTTCCTTTCCCAAATGTCTCCCCCATTTTACGGCTCCTCATTCCTTCTGTAACTAAAAAGTCTTCCACCTCATAGAGGTAAGCCTCACAAATAAGAGAAAAGATCTCCTCTCTTCTTAACCTTCTAAAACAACTCCCAATCTTAAATGCCCTTTAATCTAATTTGATACTGTTATCCTTAATGGTTAAAGCAATCCAGACTAAAGGGAAAATTAATGATAGCTTTACTCCTTTAAAGGGGCACTTGTATTTTAAAAGATTATCTTATCAACCTACACTAATATCTAGTGGGGAGACTGCTATGTGGAAAATATTTTTGAGATCCTCTGCTCCTTTCCCATTGTGGGTTACATGCCGTTATTTCCACTGAACTTTAACTGGTCTGCTAGAATCTATATTAAGAACATGCAGCCTCAAAGCCTCCAATTTCACTTCCTATACCATGGTAAGTAGCTTCGTACTTCATAGCATACTGAAAACACAAGTTGATGCAGTGCACTCAAACACTCAAAATTTTAAATCATACATCTCTGAATATAACAGGGCTCCTATATAGAGAAATTTCATCTTAAGAATAAATTATCTAGCTAAAAAAAATATTAACGAACTTATGAAAGTTTGGTAAGGAAGTTTACACAGTTAGGTCATGTTACGGGAAGGAAGCCAGAGAAAGGTATAACCTACTGTGTGGAATATTATTAAAAGGAGAGAAATATGAGATTTTTGCAGAAACAAAGGATAATTACAGAGATTAGGGTTGAGTCACACTATCTTTCACTTTGGAGGGACCACACAACTCAAATCTCTATAATATTTTTATGGTTTATTCATTGATAGCCAAAGCCTTTGTTAAGTCTCTGATCCAACATTAATGCCTATTCATAGGATAAAAATATGTTTTGAGAGTTGAGAGCAAATAAGATTTTATAAGTCTATTGCACATATTTATTAAACAAAAGGAATATTTTTTAAAGGTCATCCAGCTACTACAGTTCCCAAACAGCAATAATTTCTTATTGCTAAAGCAATTTACTTGGAGTTTTCACATGTCTTATTTCATAATTTTCAGAAAAGAGATATCATATAAAAATAATCCTCCAAAATGATACATAGTAGAAAGAAAAGAAAGTGATCATTAAATTTTTTCTTCCTTCAGCATCAGTTTCTTAAAGGACACAGTTAAATGTTAACTATTACAATTGCCCTTTTTAAAATTAAAGCTTTAGATCTGTTGGTTTACTTACTTGTTCATTCAAGTTGATAGCTGCCCAAAATGTTCCTGAATATGTTAGCTTTTCGACATTATAAGCAGTAGCTACAAATTTAATTATGCTGGCTCCAAAACTGACCCAGACTCATTTCTTAGATACCTCGAGTTTAAAAATTTGACTATTTTCTATTCTCCAAAAAGAAAAGATATAGGTTTGTGCCACTTATTGGCTGAGAGCCACATTAAGTACTTGGTTGCCAATAATTTAGCAGGACACTTGGCAGGTGGCCAGAGAATAAGTCTCTCTCCAAGATGTTAATACCTCATTTAGAGGCTGCTATTTTAGATATTTTCAAATTTTTGTTTTTGCACAAGCATATAATTTAAAAATATAAAGAAGGAATCCAAATATAATAAAGGTAAGAATGGAAAGGGAGATCCTGAAAAGATTTTATTTGCTAATAGGTGTAAAATGGTGGTCATTAAAGTAACTCAAAAAAAGAGAAACAAAATTTTATTAGTTGCAAATAATTGTGCTTAATTCTTTTATTTTCTAATTAAACTCTAATGCCATGTCAAAAAGTTATTAAGATTTATCTTCCAGCTTACGAATCAAAAGTAGGTTATCCAAATAGAGCTCAATCAAGTCTTTTAACTCCAATGTTAGCAGCCTTTTCATCATACCTAATTTGAACTAGACGAATGGTTATACAGCTGACTAAAATCTAACACTGGCTTTGATTCATTTTCCTTTCTTAAAGCTTAAGCAATTGTTTTCAAAGTCCAATGCTTCAGTTATTTTCCTCATTTGGGCATCCTGCCTAAATGTAAACATCTTAGTGAAGTCATACACAGTTATAGGAATACTGCACAACAGGGTCAGACAGACTTCTTTATGAGTTTCAAAAGAGACTGATTGGAAACTACACTGCAATCACCAAACCTTTGTGTTGACGAACATGTGCCACGGTTATAACACAGTATCCGGCTACTATTGTTAGTATGTGTCAATGCTTCCATTATAAAACCTTGCTGCTTTCATGGTTTTGTGAATTAGCTATAAAGCTTGATTTGGTTTTGATAAATAGAAAATTATTTTCAAAAGAAAAACATAAAAAGCTGTAAATGTAGCAGACATGGCATATATAAAGTAATAATGGAACTAAAGAAAATTCATTGGTATAAAAGAAAAGTGAAGTATTTATTCTGTGTGCATACTAATAAAAAGTAGCATACTACAAAATCACTCTAAAGATCATTTTTGTTAAACTATACTGGGAAAATATAGCCTGAGTTCTTAGGAGCTTTGGGCCAGTAACAATCTCTTTCAGACCTCAGCTGCCTCGTTTATAAATGAATAAAAGCACCCATTCAAAAGGCCCTCCATTTATAATTCATATCTGGGAGGAAATAAAAGTGTCTTAAAAGTTACATACACACAGAGACTAACAAGGTCAAAATTTTAAATGATTTAATGATTTATCTTTCTTCTAATCTTTTTCTTTTTTTGTGAGGAAGATTGGTCCTCAGCTAACATTTGTTGCCGATCTTCCTCTTTTTGCTTGAGGAAGATTGTCACTGAGCTAATATCTGTGCCAGTCTTCCCCTACTCTTTGTGGGATGCTGCCACAGAGTGGTTTAACGAGCAGCGCTAGGTCCCCGCCAGGGATCCAAACCGTGAACCCTGGGCTGCCAAAGCAGAGTATGCAAATCCAATCACTAGGCCACAGGGCTGGCCCCTATCTTTCTTCTAGCTGGTCATGTGGTTTCCGATATAATAAAATCAAAGTAAAAACATTTTAACACTAATTTTCTATCAGAGTAACTTTTAGGGTTTAACAAAGAAAAGAAAAAAAAATCCAGGAATTACTTGCTAGAAATTTTTTTTTTAATATAAATTATGCTAGATTATTTTTAAGTTGCTCTTTGGCAAATTACAAATTCAAAGTCAATGCTCTCATGTGGAAAACTTAGAGCTCAAGCAAGTGAATCTAAGATTCAGAGCGAGAAAATTAAGAGTCATGAAGATTTGAAAAATCTAAGGTGTCTCTATTAAAAATGGATTTAGAGATGAGTGTGCTATCTTACCAGTAACCGCCTGTCTTTGGTACAGATGGTTGAGTGGTCAAAAGAAGTCTTGGAGGCAAGAGTACTTTGGAAAATACAGAAAATACATGTGAGATGAATGCCTACTAATGATGTGTTCCAAATATCATTTGTACTGTTATTCTACAATTTGTGTCATTAATAAAATACAATTACATGAGAAACTCTGCTTAATAAAGAGACATTTCCTGCACCAGAGATATGAGGTATTTTGCATGTGTTCTAGCTTTAATAAAAGTTGGTTATTTTAGAAAGCCATACTAAATGTACATAAAATTTAAATATCCCACTCCTACATTTAACACCTTCTCGATGACTCATAATTTTACTTTTGACCTTCAATGACAATATATACTAATCTCCAATATTTCAGGAAAACTATTTTCAATTTTAAAAATGATTATATTTGATTAAATTATATTGCTGTATTTATTTTATGATTTTGATCAGTAACTAAAGTACTTGAAATATTTCATTACAAACTAGATCTTAGTATCTAAAGGGAAGTAATTTGTGAAAATGATATTTCTAAAAAATAGCCTATTAATTTTAAAAACACACACACATTTAGTAAATGCCTGGCACATGGGCAATATTCAATATTTATTAAAGAGATGAATGAAAGTGGCAGAAGGTGGTCCTAGTTTTGATGCACTGCCCATTTCTCCTCCTATTATACTGTCTACCTCCCTAGATAGCACATAGGCAGAGAACAATACATCTGATTCGTTAAAAAAAAAAAAAGGCATTGCTAGGAACAGTCACCAAATGTAGGTTCATTTCAAATGCAGAAAGGGAGGCTTCAGAAATAACATCTCAGAAAAAGAAAATCAAATTTTAGAGGTAAAATGACAAGGAAGTCTTTTAGTTTTAAAGTGAAACCATCTCAAGGGCTTCTATATTCTCCAAGGGACTACTTTTCTCTTGATTCTGCTGCTTAACAGAGAGAAGCACCACAAGAAAGAATATACGGTAAGCCAAGGTCTACTCCTGTGGAGTCCATTTCCTTCAATTTAACCAACACTAATGAAATATCTACTGTATGTTAGGCACTGACATAAGTGCTGAGGATAACTCCTCATTTCATTGAGAGTAAAAGCTAACGTATACTGCTATTCCCTCTGGCTGGTGCGCTCTTGCTCCAGATATCCACTTGCCTACTTTCTCACCTCCTTCAAGTCTGCTCAGAATGTCACCTTTTGAATGCAGCTACCCTAACCATTCCATTTAAAATGTCAACCCAGGGGCTGGCCCTGTGGCCGAGTGGTTAAGTTCGCGCGCTCCCCTGCAGGCGGCCCAGTGTTTCGTTGGTTCGAATCCTGGGTGCGGACATGGCATTGCTCATCAAACCACGCTGAGGCAGAGTCCCACATGCCACAACTAGAAGGACTCACAATGAAGAATATACAACTATGTACCGGGGGGCTTTGAGGAGAAAAAGGAAAAAAAAAAATAAAACCAAAAAAAAAAAAAAAAAGTCAACCCACTCCCTACCTCCAGTGCTCCTGATTCTGATTCCTTTACTCTAATTTACTTTTTCTTTTTCTCTTAGCACTTACCACACTCTAATAATTATGTAATTTACTTATTATGTATACTTTTTATCATCTGACTCCCTTAGCTACGATGTAAACTCAAAAAGGGTATGGATTTTTGAGTATTCTATTTATTGACATATCTCAAATGCGTAGAACTGCACCTGGCACACAAGAGGTATTCAATAGGTATCAGTCAAATGGATAAACGAGCTTTCCTGAACACATGCTACAATCCAGACATCATCCGGAAGAACACATAGAGTCAGAGAAACAGCTACAAAAGCAATCACCTATAACACAATGGGGACACACAGTACAGAGTTCAACTCTTAGAGAACGGTGAATTCTAGATGAGGGTTAAAATAAGTACATTGACTATATTTTCAAAAATCTTGCCAGTGAGGGGAAGGTCAGTGGCAGAAGTATTTAAGTCCAGGATTTCCTCACTGATTGTATACTCATTAACAGAGTAACTGAAGTTTCTAGTACATGTAGGAAAGAAACAGTTTCAACACATATAAAAATACTCACAACATAAATTTATAATATTAGTCCACATTTAAATATCTACTCAATATTTGAGTCTCTACCTACTCTTCAACACAACCTCTTTATTTACAAGTCGGTTTCTTTAATTTTCCAATGTTTACAAATACAGCATTAGTTGAATACAAAGTGAAATTGCAAATCTTGCAAAAGATAATTTCATGAAGTCTGTGAAAGTGATGTAAAATCACAAGAAAACAATTAAATTCTAATTGAGGTGGCCAAGATAGACCAATAAGGATTAGAACATGAAAGGTAATTCAAAAGATAATGAATAAAATATTAATCAAATGTTAAGAAAAATCCATAAAATATTTGATTAAGCCCTCCAATTTTGCAAAAACAAGACTTTTCTTAACTCTATTGAAAGAGACCAATGTGAAATGAAGAATGTTATACTGTGCTATCATAATTTTGTCAGAAAAACTATGTTAAAAAAATCAGCATTTGATTCATTCTCGTCTATTAATTAGCTTATAGCTGAAATTACATAGTAAATTTTGCTGAAGATTTTAGGTTTCAGTTTTCAATATAAAGAGCTAATCAAACTTCTCCCTCTCTCTCATACACACACATGCCACCATTATCACCACCACCACAACAACAGCTCTTTTTCCAGAACGCTTCATTCTGAAATAGGTCACTTCAAGTGGTCTCTTTTGAGTAACTTCTGCCCTCTTTGAGGGTGAGCAGACGATTAAAAGGGAAAAATGGAAAATATGTGAAAAAGAGAGAGGATTTTCAGAGCAAAGCCCTGGACGGAAGACTGGTTCAATGTCTGTTTAATAAGAGTTATGCTTTTAATAAACAAAGCATAGGAAACAAATAGCTTTATATGCTACATTCAGTTGAGGGGGAAAAAACCTTAATTAGAATCTCTGGCAAAGGATGCAATTTGTCACCTGGACCACAAGATGGAGGCAACAGACACCTGGAAAGCAATAAAGATAAAAGGAAAGAAATAGCTTCTTCAGTATTAAAATTACAAAACTAATTTTTTAAAAAATCATATACATTCCTAAGCCATTTTGTAAAAATGGAAATTTATTCTAACAATCAAATAGTGAAGTCTGCTATATGGTTCTTAAGATAATTCTCTACCCAATCCCATTCAATTTTCAAGTCTCAAAAGGAGGCATGTCAACTCAATTTTGTAATTCTTGTTATAGTAACTAACACTTAGAAAAGTCTTCAAATAGCAGCAGAAAATTGCTGAACTGAGTATACTTTGAAAAGTGAGAGGGCCAAGTAAGAAAAGTAAGTTTCATCTGATTTACATTGATGCAGAGAACTGGGTCCCACAGAAATATAATACAAATGGAGTTCATCACTAAATGACCTTGACAAACCAACACTAGATATATTTTTTCTACATTTGTTATAATTCTTCCACAAATACAGTGAATCATGACAAGTGCTAGGGATAGTGCCTAATTCATAGTATTTAATAACACTAAAATTATCGTTATTGCTGTTATTAACATTATTATCCTTAGTGTAAAGCAATTATAAAATTCTCAAAGCAAAAGAGGACAAGTAGGGGCCGGCCCCATGGTCCAGTGGTTAAAGTTCCACATGTTCTGCCTTGGCAGCCAGGGTTTGCAGGTTTGGATCCTGGGTGCGGGCCTGTTCCGTTCATCAGCCATGCTGTGGAGGCAGCCCACATACAAAAACTAGAGGAAGACTGGCACAGATGATAGCTCAGGGCTAAACTTCCTCAAGCAAAAAAAAAGGAAGATTGACAACGGATGTTAGCTCAGGGCAAATCTTCCTCATCAAAAAAAAAAGGACAAGCAACGTTTTTCTCTTATATGAAATAATATTTTCAGCCTCAATGAGAAACAGATATAACATAGCTTAGTCACTCATTCATTATTCATTTCCACTTCTGCTCAAAAGGTCCCATATTTCCCTGGCAGGGAAAGGCAGAATGCAAGATTAAGGTTTCTTAAGTTCATTTTAAAGCCAGTATAAAGGACTGACATATATGACTATGAACACATTTCATTCTCCTGATTTTCTCTTGGATGAAAGTATGACTCAGATGTGGTTCTACTGGTATGAGACAGGAATGCAATCAAGGACTACAGGGAAAATGTTGGTATTTTCCCTTCATCAAAATACAATTAAGTGTTTAAGTACAACCATGTATATACACACAAACTAAGGGAATCTAATAAGCATGTGACAATTAAGAAACAAAATTTAAAAATAAAGATGAGAAAATTAAAAATCTAATCTTCAGATAATCCTGAGACAACCTATATAAAAAGTTTATAATTATTATTTTATATTCAACAAAGTATTTTAAAATAGGTTCAACTTTTCTAGATGTCCCTAAACAGAAGGCACGTTTTAGCTAAGGAAATATTTTAGGATATTCCACCAATCTTATGATGTCCGTGATTATGACTACATTATGTGATATCTGACAACTCAAGGCAGAACGCTTACTGTTGGGAAAATTATATGCATGATTTTTTAAATTTCTGGTCAATTCTTCAAAATTTAATTGCCATTTACATCATTCTGCATTACTGACTAGGAATAATTGATATTGTCATTTTAAAATCCTTGTTTTGAGAGTTAGCAGTTTATAAAGCAGTAGTGCAGGGTTTATTTGGAGGAAAAAAAAAATCCAATTATTTTACAGAAAAGATTCCTCCCTTAAATCAGCTCACAGAAAAATAATTAACCGGCAACCTATGATTTTTTTAAACAATGATGCCACCTAGTGGAAGAATCTGAAATGTCTTCATTATTTCCCAAATACCAGCTTAAATACCACATTCAAAAGAACTATATCATGATCTTCCAATTACCTACTAAAACAAGACACACTTTACTTAATAATTCTGACCATTCGATTTATCTGATTCTTAATAACTATGTCTTAATTAAGTACTAATTCATTATAGTTTTTAGTATATTTAAATACTAAACACAAATAGGTTGAGGAGACATCATCAAAAACAATGCAGCTCAAGAGGCTGGCCCCGTGGCCGAGTGGTTAAGTTCGCGCGCTCCCCTGCAGGCGGTCCAGTGTTTCGTTAGTTCGAATCCTGGGCGCGGACATGGCACTGCTGCTCATCAGACCACGCTGGGGCGGCGTCCCACATGCCATGACTAGAAGAACCCACAACGGAGAATACACAACTATGTACCGGGGGGCTTTGGGGAGAAAAAGGAAAAAATAAAATCTTTTAAAAAAAAACAATGCAGCTCTATAATTACATGTAATAGTGAATGACAAAGGTTTCGAATTATCAGATAACGATATATTCATCCTGAAAGGAAAAAAATAAGACTGGGTATCTTAACAGAAGTTTGATGCTAGCAATAAAACTAATTTTGGAAGGTCACTAACTAAGTTAAGTCCAAACGGGAACCACACTAGAAAAGTTATGGAAAAGATATGCTTATTTCTAATGAGAGTATTTTAGTCCCTGAAGAGTAATTTGGGACACTTAACGTAAATAAAAGAAAAATATATCTTAATCACCTGTTTTAAGGTTTTATAAAACTATATTATTTCCTATGTTTTAAAAAAATTTTTGCTTTGGGTCCATAAAGATTTCAATTCATTGAACAGTTGTTTTTTGACTACCTACTCTGTACCCCAGCACATATACATGAAGGTCATTTAAGTATTCATAAATGAAAGAATCAACTCATGTTTAAGATGAGGATAATAATCCCTAGTTATATGGTTGTTGTAAAGACATCAAATAATCAGAGTTAACACTCGATGAATGTCAGCTATCATTAATGTAAGCATTATTAAAAAGATTGGATGCTATGGTAAGTTGAGAACAAACTGGAGGAAAAAATGTGTTTCTAATTTGTGTTACAAATTAAATATGTAAACTTCAGTTTAAAATAGCCATTGATTCATGTTTACCTCATTTAGCTTCCCAAATTCTATTAAATTTATTAAAGATTATATAAGGGGAAATGTAGCTACACTGGAAAATAGATAAAGGTACCATCAAAAGGCCAGAAACTGTCGCCAACAGATCTGAAATACACAAAACAGATATCTTTTGCATGAAGCAGTGCTGAATAAATATTTGTGACATGAGAAAATTAATGAATGGTACAGCATGAGATGGAAGGCAAACTCAGCAATGTTGACTGGCCTGTGAATCAGAACAGATATACAGGCCACACTGGAAAGAATCTATATGGGTTTTCCCAAAAAGAAGTCCCGAGGAAACCCCAAGCTAGAGAAGCAGGGCTGAGATTAAGGGGCAAATAAGTGGTAAGGGTCAAGTCAAAGGAATTTGGAAATGCCAACACTACTCCCACAGGGAGGCCTAGTTATCATTAATGTGAACAGGTTGTAAGATGTCACAGAAAATGTGAAAAAAACAAAAACAAACAAAAATAACCTCCCAACAATAGCATGTGCTAAGAATCCCAATGAGCTCCTTCTCTATTTCTTCCAGGTACCTGCAACTCTGACCTGATACTGACATTCTTAAGGTTCCCACTTGCAGGGGTGAAAATGAAGGCATCCTGTACTGAGTACGGCCCTCCCAGAGAAATTCTACCAAAGCCCAGTGGGAAGCCACAGGCCCGTAGCGTTCACTCAGGTCTCACTTGGTACAGAGAGTGCATTTCTAGTAAAATGAAGGCTATGCTGCAAAAGACACCTAAAGAGGGTAGTCAGGAATAAGAAAACAAACAACAGAAAGCATAAAATATAAGATGACTAAAGTAAGACTAAATAAACCACTTATTACAACAAATATTAATGGATTAATGCCATTTTTTTCCTTAAAAAGTAACTTTTTTCCAACACCCACTCCCAAAAAAGCAGGGGTGTATGTGTGAGAGAGACAGAAAAAATAAAATAAAATAATCTACATGAAGAGAGAACTTATAAATTACAAGACTTAAAAAACATAGTAGCAATCATAATGCAAAGACTTTGGAACTCAATTTATACAAACTGCAAAAATAAGTAAACAAATCAATAAATAAGAATATTATAGGACAGCAGGAAATATGAAGGACAGGATATTTTATGATATTAAAGAACTGGTGATTTCTATAAGTGATGATAGTGTTATTGTTATATTTAAATATTTAAAAAGAAGAGTCTTTGTGTTAAAGAGATACACTAAAATGTTTATAGGTAAACTGACATGATGTTTGTATTTGTTTCAAAATAAGAGGAGAGAGGAGTGGGAGTATGCAGAAAACAAATTTTAGCTATGAGTTGATAACTGCTGAAAAAGAGTAATGAGTACATGGAAGCTTGTTTTATCATTCTACTTTTTATATTTGAAGTATTTCATAATTCAACAGTTAAAAATAAATAAATGGATAAATAAATAAAACAGAAGTGATTCTCAGGTTAGAACAGAAGGTAAAATCCAACTAATAATCTTTTTTAAAAAGGAAGCACATAGAAATGGTATAAAATAACCCTCAATTTTAAACAAAATTCAATTTTAGATTGACAAACTTCAATTTTTAAACTATCAACTTTAAAGTTTGGTTTATGGGCTGGCCCTGTGGCCTAGTGGTTACGTTTGGCACACTCAGCTCTGATGGCCTGGATTTGGTTCCTGGGTGCAGACCTATACCACTCGTCAATGGCCATGCTGTGGCAGTGACCCACTTACAAAATAGAGGCAGACTGGCACAGATGTTAGCTCAGGCTGAATCTTCCTCAAGCAAAAAAAAAAAGAGGAAGATTGGTAACAGATGTTAGCTCAGGGCCAATCTTCCTCAGCAAAAAAAATCAAATAAATAAAATAAAGTTTGGTTTATACCGCTTCTGATTTGGCTTCCCAAAAGTGTTTTAGAACTCCATATTCAAAGGCCATCATTTTTCTTTAACCAAAAAGCATGAAATATAAAATTCAGGAAATGTTATCATAAATCATGTGTTTGGCACACTAACAATCCAAATATATGCAAATCTAAAGATACTCATGTAAATATACAAAGTATAGAAAATATAATTTGGCAGCAAACACTTTCATGAAAACCTTAGCACAAAATTCTCTTTGCTCACAATTTTTATAAACGTACAAATAATACTTCATTAAAAAACTGAGAACAAAATCTTTCAGAATCTAAGATTTTCTAATAAAATATTGAATAGATTTATTTCATAATTATTAAAATATGAACAGTTTGAAAACCACTGCTAGTAGCCTAGTGTAAACAATTCACTATGTAAAAAGCCCTAATGCAAGTTATACAGTTTTAAAAAATATATTCCAAAAATAAATCTACCATGTTTGATGAAAAATTACTCCTGGATTCTAAAAGAAGACATCACTGTTACTTACCGTCCACTGCTATTCCTGCATTGCCCCCAATGGATTCTGTTTTGGGAACATCAACTGAAGCTCAGTATTATGAAAAATAACACACTAGATACAAAAATAGCTACGTTCAATTAATTTTTAATGCTATTATTTTTTTGAATGCTGAAAATTAAATACTATTATCTGATTCAACTCGCTGGTGGAAAATCATGTAAGCTTTCAGGTGTGAGCTCTCCTAAAGCAGAAATATCTAGACTTCTTACAAAATTATTGATCTAAAGATTAGATTATCAACAAATGTCACTTTCAGGATGGACTCAAAGGTCATAAATGCCAACCAGGTAGTTTGGATTTATTCTCAGGTAATGAAAAGCCACTGAAATGACAGGGTTCCTAAATACCTTTCTCAGTCTCATCTGATTATTACTCTCCCTGTTTGAATCCAACTATCCCTACAGTTTTAGTGATCACCTATATTAAGGTGGCTTCCAAATCTGTATTTTAATCACTGACATTTTTGGAACTGCAGATATGAGTATACAGTTGTCCTGGTATAAGCAACAAACTCTGTTTACTCTTCCACGAACCCAACCATAAAGCCTGCTTCTCTATTTGCATTAGTCACTATTAGCCTCTATTTGCATGAATCAGTACATCACAATCCACCAGCTCTCCAGAATTAAAACAATAAAATCATCTTTGGCCTCTCCTCTTTTCTTTCCCCTCCCATCAGTCTAATTCATTATCAAGCCCAAAAGTTTCGCAAAATTAAAATATTTCTTTCTGTGCCCATCACTTGAGTCCAGTAAGATCTCTTTCTAGGACCATGGTAAACCTAGAACACTCCCACCTAACAGTATTTTAGTACCCTCCCTCTCGCCTCTAGCTCATCTTTCATGGGGCTTCCAGAGTCATTTCTCTAAAAGTTCTAATCATGTCATACCTCTTCCCTGTTGAAAAGCTTTCAATGGCTACCTACTATCTACAGAATGAAGTACAAACTTCACACCTATAGTATTCAAGGCCTTTTACAATCTGACCTTGTCTATCCCCTTACTAAAACAGCTTTCTCTTGTTCTTCTACCCTGAAGTCTACCCACATGGCACCGCCTTCTAATCTCCGTGGCATTTCCTGCCTATAGCCTTAACCAAGAATACTCTTCTACCACTCTTTCTGAAATCGTATTTATCGTTCAAGGTGCTGAGCAAACATTTCCAGCTATTTATCTCCCTAAATTCTTCCAGCTACAAGTAAACACGAGGCACTCTCTTCTTTTTCTAGCGCAGCTCTAACAGTCTGAAAGCTGTTTCTTATAAAAAGGCAAACATCTACCCCCTGATCTATGTTCTGAGTAAAAGGACTATACAGAGGAACCTAATCGTTTTCTACACAACAATCTTTCAAGTACTTGAAGCTCTTCCTAAATCTTCCCTTCACAGGTTCAATTTCCTCAAGAATCACAGGTAGTACTCAGAGATAAAGTTTCTAGAAAGTTTCCTCATGATAACTACCCCTGTGTAGACACTAGATTTTCAATCATCTCTCCTAAAGTGTGGTGTCCAGAACCAAACAATATTCTAAACCAGTGTTTTTGCAAATTACGTACTATATTCACTCCCCCTCTCAAATTTGGACATTCATAATGACTATTATCAACTTCAGTTGATAAACTTAACTGGGTTTTAACCGGGGGCAGATGTTTAATAATCATACAAAAGGAGGAGGTGAAAATAATAAAACAAGGTTCGAAGACGTTCTAGTTACAATCAAGCATATGATACAAGAATTTATCTCAAAAGGAAGAGAACTACCTTTTGAAACATGAGACAAATGGAATCAAGTGGATAAAAACTCAGATAATATAAATAAGAAGGGTGCAATACAACGGAATTTTCTAAACAAAGTTTAATTGAAGAATCTTTTACTAAATAATCTATCATAGAGCAAGCAGATTTTTAATAAAAAATGTTGATTAACACTTTGTTATTAAAAATGCCAACTACATGCTATATTCATAATCTTTTTATCCTGAAATTCCAATATGCTTTAAAGAAAGTTAAAATTTCAACAATCTAAACTTAAATTCAGCTGACTGGACAATAGTCAAGAGACTTATTTTGAATTATATAACAATATCTTTTCTCTCATTAAATAATATCCTATGTGAAAACATAGTTCTTTGATGACTGACACCACACTAATTAACTGAATTAAAAATTAATTTCCTCTGAAGAGTTCTTGGGGCTGTCCCATGGCCGAGTAGTTAAAGTTCCACGTGCTCAGCTTCCGCAGCCCAGGTGTGCAGGTTCGGATCCCGGGTATGGACCTACTCCTCTCATCAACCATGCTATGGAGGCATCCCACATACAAAATAGAGGAAGATTGGCATGGATGTTAGCTCAGGGCTAATCTTCCTCAAGGGAAAAAAAAAAAGAGGAACATTGGCAACAGATGTTAGCTTAGGGTGAATCTTCCTCACCAAAAAAAAAAAAAGGAGTTTTTAAATACTCTTCACTGATGGTGCTAAATGCTCAACAATTTATGCAATTCAAAGAAAACTCAAGGAGACTTCTAAAGAGTTCACCCTTCATATCAATGAAACAGGAAACTTAGATGACTTATTTTTGGAAAACTTGCTTTAAAACAAACTAAAGATATTTCCCCTTGATTTACAGTGGAAGCCTTAGGAAAGCTGTAACAGTATTTACAGAATGTACAACATCTGTGCTGCAGGCCTCAATTATTTAAAAACGGAGGCACACAGAGATATTAGCATATAATGATTCTCCTACATCATCAATAAAGGCCTGATTTTCTCACAACCGAGAGCACATGAATTCAAAATACCAAGCTGACTGCAGTATAAATTGGCATAAGCACTCTGGAAAATAATTTGGTATTATAATAAAGTTAAACATATCTTTTGACTCAAAAATTTTATTTTAGGATAGACATGATCTTGTTAATTTAAATTTTTCTTTAATGATATTGTATTTTCATTGAAATGATACAATGAAATCAATATAATTTTTTTTCCAGTGGGCAAAAGATTTGAATAGATACTTCACCAAAGATTGTGACAAATGAGCATATGAAAAGATTCTCAACATCCTCAGTCATTAGGAATATGAAAATTAAAACCACAGTAAGATACCACTATACACCTCTTAGAATAGCTAAAATAAAAACAAAAAAACTTCCAATACCAAGTGCTGGTGAGGATGCGACACTAGAACTTTCACGTATTGCTGCTAGAAATGCAAAATGGTACAGCCAATTTGGAAAACAGTTTGGCAGTTTCTTATAAAGTTATATACACATTTACCACACAACCACTTCGAGGTGTTCAACCAAGAGAAATTATGTTCACACAAAATCCTGTATGGGAATGTTTATAGAGGCTTTCCTCACAATCACCAAAAACTACAAACAACCCAAATGTCCTTCAACTGGTAAATGGATATAAACAAACTGTGGTAAACTCATATAATGGAATACTACGTAGCAATGAAAAGCAACCACTACTGACACATGGATGAACCACAACTGCATCATGCTATGTGAAATAAGCTGGACCCAAAAGACTAGATCCCCTGTAATTCCACTGATATGATATTCTGGAAAAAGGCAAAACCATAGGAAACATAAAGCAGATCAGTGGTTGCCAAGGACTGGGTATGGGGTAAGGGAACGAACTACCTTCTAAGGGCTGGTAGGAGCGACTTTTTGGGGTGATGGAACTGTTCTTTACCGTGATTGTGGTGATAGGCAACTCTATGCATTTGTCAAAAAACATAAAACCGTACACCAAAAAGGGTGAATGTCACTGTATGTATATTATACTTCAATAAAAAAAATCAACCCGACGTTTTGCATATTTTTTTAATGTTACTGACAACTTATGGAAAGAAACATCTTTCCCTCTGCTTGCAATCTGTCAAGAAATACTTCACCACCATGCTAGGTTTTTTGTGGACTTTTTTTTTAAGACACATTCTTTGCCCTGATAGAGTTTAGCAGCTCATTAGGGAAGCAAGTCTAAGATATTAAAATACACTACAGAAGAAGGCTAGGCAAAACAATTTTGAGTGTAAATCACAGAATACACTTTATATGTGCTCTACGAGGAAAGAGGGAGTAATTTCCTTTGTCAAGAGTTGCAGGAAACGAATGGAACAGTTTTGGAAAGGTTTTAGCGCTTCTCAATGATAGTTATTAGTATCATCTCCAACTTTCAAGTGAGGATACTGAGACCTAAACAAATACTTTGTCCGTGACCTCTTAGCTATTAGGCGTCAGAGCTGAGATAACCTAAGCCTTTCTACTCCCGAAGCCTGAGATGTTTTGCATCCCGATGACGGAACAAGACAGAAGAGAAGACCGCTGCCACGTGGAGTGACGTCAGTGAACAGGAACGTCCCTGCGCTCCCTGACTCCGCGCGAATCCTGCACAGGACGCTACCGTTAGAGCCGTGGGTCTCACAGGGAGTGCAACCGGGGCTTGGAGGGCTAACTCGCGGGAAAGGGAACGCGGAGTCTGTGGGGATCTCTTGTCCACACTGTCCGTGCGCACGGACCTTTTCTGGCAAGCCGTGGTTGGGAGGACGGTGACGCACGGGGCCAGCGCCGGAGCCACTAAGAAAGGTCAACACCAAGAAAGAGGACAGCGGAGGCGCTCCAGACACACCTCCTCTATCACAGGGTGCCGGCCGGGTCGCAAGAGGGGCTCAGGAGGAGGAAAGGCCACTTGCCTGCCCTTCCCGAGACGATAGTAAAAGACCTCCGAGGACTTGTCCCCGTGTACGTCGCCCAACGGCAAGGGCCGACGCTGCGGGGGTAGGCGCCGGGGGCAGGCACGGTGCAGAGCCGCCCAGCGAAAGCCAGAGCGAAGGCTAACCGCCGGAGGTGCAGGGGGCGGTGGGCTGAACGAACTCGGGTGGTCCCGAGGGGATGTCACAAGTGTCGCACGGGGCGTGGGTTTACGAGACGCTCTCGCTTGCCCTTCATTTACCGACTAGGCAACCGCTGCCCTCGCTCGCTCCTCACCTCTCCAGTTCTTGTACTCCGGGATACAGTAGTATTTGTTTCCGAACCGGTCTGTGCCCACTTGCTCCTTCACGTCCTTCGACAGCGCTCTACACAAGGCGCGGAACAAATCCTGAGACCAACCCATGCCGGCCGCCCAGCTCCCAGCACCCGTCACAGCGCGATCTGCGGCGACCGGAGCAGGAACGCCCCAGCCGCCGGCCCCGCCCATCGGACCGGAGGACCCACCCGCCCGCATCCTTGCGCCCGTCTAGTAACGGCGCTCACCATTGGTCGGTTCGCATCACGGCTTGACCAATGGGAGGCTCCGTTGTTACAGGCCCACCTCCGAGGCCTGTCATGGCGGCGGCCAGTTTTCCAGTCTGTGTGACAGGAAAGGATGCTAGGGTTTTTGTCGGCGCGACAAGCCGGTTTGGACGACCCTCTTCGCTTCCGGAGAGCGGAGTCCACACGGAGGTAAAGAAACCCTTACTCTTTTCTGTAACAGAGACGTAACAGTTCTGTAACAGTTGAATCTGGACCGATGGCTACGTTAGCTTTGCCTCACGCTTTCCCGCCTTATCATCATTTTCCTCCCACCACACTGGCTCTGCTCTCTCTTCTGCTCTGTGGCTTGGGAAAATGATACCTTTTATGTGCTTGTAGGCAGGTAGGTGCGCACGTGGGCTCGGGTGAGGGCGCTATAAATCTAAATGAGGATAATTCGCATTTTACCTTATTCTTTCTCCCTCATATTACGTCTCCCCGCCCTTTCGGCCCAAGGAATAACTATCCTCCAAGGATTCGTTCATTTATTCAGTCGACATATTTAGTGAGCGCCTACTGTGTGCCAAACAGTTTGTTAAAGGCTGAGCATAAGCCAGGAATTGAACAGAGTTTAGCATGAGTAGAGCAGAGCTGGGGAGGAGGGAACCGTTGACAAGAGATGAAGCTAGGGAAGTAGGCAGAGACTAGGTGAGGAACAGTCTTGTGTGCTTGGTTAAGAGCTATGAAGATGAGAATAAGGTGACAACTGTTGCATTTTGTCATCTGTTTGGAGAATGAATTGAAGTTGAGAACAAGAGTGCAGTAGCTACCTGTTGCAGGGAGAGAGTTGTTGGAAGCCTGGCCCAGGCAGGTGGTATTTGGGTGGAATAGAGTGAAGATATTTGAAAAATATTTGGGAAATAGAATCAACCAGCCATGGAAATTGATTGGATATAGTGAATGATGAAAAGGGAAGAGTCAACAATGATTCCCAGCTATGAGCCCTGAAGAGCCCTGTAGAATGATGGTGACATTGCTACCCGAAGAGGGAGCAAGTTTTAGTTTAATTTTACCCACATTGATTTTTCCCCTATTGCTTTCAAGGAACCTGTGAAGATTTTCATCTGAAGAGTGGAGGACACAATCGCATATGCAATCACATGGTACATAACCACATTTTGGTCAATGATAGACCACATACACAATGGTAGTCCCATAAGATTAGTACCATATAGCCTAAGTGTGTACTAGGCCATACCGTCTAGGTTTGTGTAAGTGCTGTAGGGAAGAACGAAATTTCCCTCTACCCTTCTAGGTTCTTCTGGCTGGTCTAAGAATTAAACTGATCTGAGGCAGATTAACAGGAGAAAAACAAGCAAAACTTTAATAACGTGTATACATGGAAGAAACCCAGGAAAACCAAGTAACTAGCCAAAGTGGCAGAAACCCTCATCTTAAATACACTCCTCATCTAAAAGACAGATATTGTGGGTAAGGAGTGTCAAGGACTTCAAAGGGAAGAAAGATAATTCACAAGTAGGTGAAAAGGAGCTTCTTTGGAAAGCAAATGCTTGGCCACACAGAAACAGAAGAAGACATAATGGAGCACAACAAACAGGCTTTTCTAGATTCCTCCCTGTCTACCACCTAGTTCACATTATGCTAAGTTGATAGCTCACTTCCTGAGACAGGTTTTTTAATCTGAATTCTTTTGTGCAGTTAAGGGGGAGGTAACAAGAAAAACTTTGAGTCTTTTGTTTTTTAAAAATAATCAGCCTAAAATAATCTTCATGTTGGAGACACATTTTAGGGTGGCAAATTTTGTTCTCCTTTAGTGAGCTCTATGATGTTCACACAGTGACGGAATTGCCTAACAACACATTTCTCAGAAGATATCCCCATCGTTAAGCAGGGCATACCTGTATGTATTTGATGCTCAGGAGAAATTTAGATATCATTAATGCAAGATGATATGTGAATTGAGGAGATGAGATCACCCAAGCACTATTTTTAGAGTAAGAAGAGAGAAGTTCAATGACAAAAACCTGAGAAGGATCAATACTTCAAGTTAGGCAGAAGATGGGAGTACAAATGAACTGAAAAGGAGTAACAACAGGAATTGAAAGAGAACCAGGGCGGTGAGGTGTCATGGGTGCTGAGGAAAGACAGTGTTTAAGGAGGAAGCCATTGAATGGGTCAGGTGTCGCTCCCAGCCACTCCTTTACTCTGGTTCTCCATCCCATTACTCTGCTTTATTTTCTTCATTCAGTTTATTACTACTAAAATTGTATTATATGTTTATTTTCTTACTAGTGTATTATCTTCTTAACCCCTATGAGAAAAGGGACTTGTATTCCCAGTGCCTAGAAGAGGGTTTGGCACAATTTATGTGATGTTTTTGTCTTCTAAAGTGTTGTATTATCCTTACATTTTAGTATTATGCTTTTAGAATGGGTAAATATGTTTCTAAATAGTTCACATAATTTTAACTAAACGAGCATATTTTTTTTACCATGTTTTGGTTAGTTTTAAACATGATTGGGGCTGCATCTACTGCTGTCCCCCTGCCCCCAACCCCAGTTAGTGTACAGTTGATGATAATTCCTTTTCAGCTCAGTCATGCACTCTAATAAGAGCACTCAGACATAGCCAGAGGTTTTTATTCCAGTGACAGCAAGAACTCAAGCAAAATTTATGTGTATCAAAATTTGTCAGTCTGATAATATGGCTTGTTTCCACCAAGTAGTTCTGTAATTTTTCCATTATGATCAGCAACGTAAACATTGGAAGAGAGTGAACTTGCGTATTGTCTTATCTTTAATTTCAGTGAAAATAGCTGCACTTTTTTAAAAAGAAGCAACATTATTGTTTCCCCTAATATGTTCAGAAGTCTTGTCATATCAGTAATAATTTAAATCATATGCACCACTGAGAGTCTGAAAAATGGGTTTCTCAGAGTGTTTTAATTCCAAAAAGTCCTTGGTCTGAGGAAGCAACGAGGTATAGCTCTTTGTCGGAATTCCATGACATAAACCTCTTACTTCATTAGAAGAAATAAAAGTTCAAAATGGTGAAAGTTTCCTAACCAAATCGCCAGATTAATCCATCTATAAATGGATTTCATTTCCTCTGTAGACATGCTAATTCCCTGAGCATACTTAACACTTCCAGCTGAAAACCTACTCTCTGGTAATCCCATACACATCTCTCCCACCAATTGCTTTGTGTGCTTTCAAAAGTCAGTATTTGTCCCTAACCCTGTTAATGCTAGTTTTACATATTATTCTGATTATGTCATTTTAATGTGAGCTGATGAAGTATGACTACAAAAAGAGAGTTGCTGTTCTTATAAAAACTAAATGAACCACTTTTGAAATACTCAATCTAAACAAATCGCTTAAAACAAAATAAGGTATGATTGAGACAACTATTAGCAAAGATTGGGGGAAAGTCCAAAAAGAAGAAACAGTATTTTTCAACTTTGCTGGAATATTGGCATCACATAGGATATTTGGAAAAAATGTTCATGCCAAAATTCCAAACCCATAAATTCTGATTTAATTGGTCTGAGACACTGGGATTTTTTTAAGCTCCCTTGGTGATAGTAATGTGTAGCCAGGATTGAGAACCATTTCTTGAGAAAGATTCCACATTCAGTTGCTCTGCATATGTCTTAGATTCTGCATTCATTTGCTTCGCATATATCTTAAATTTCCACCCAACTTAAATAAATGTTAATAAATAAAAAACAAATTTTTGAAAATCAGAATATGTATAATATGGGTACAGTTTGTAAAAGAAAGATGGTATGGCCCTCTGTTCACTACATTTAATTCTACTTCAAACAATTGGCAAATATTCAGGCCATCCTTGCTTTGCATAGTAGTGCACATCCATAAAACTGCGTGTGAAACCTAGGCAAAGTGATCTTAATAGTCAATGGGGAAAATTATGATTCTTCTGGGATCTTTAAGATTTTTGTCAAAACACTTAAAAACCATTACTGTCAGCTATAAATGTTTAGGGAAATGAAAAAATAGTAGACGCTAATATTTATTTAGTACATTGTAATGTAAACATTAGAAATGATGAGAATTCAAGTTATTTCTTTGTTAAAAAACAGGAACTTATAATACAAATTGAGGATCTTTTCTATACTTTGACTAATTATCATACTCCTTTCTAAATTTGGGTCAGATACCCAACATTTTGTCCTTTGCATTTTTAATGTCATGAAATATCTCTGAAAGTTCCTTTAATGTGAAGGTTTTTGCCAGCGTCACTTCCTCTGGGACATCTTCAACCTTTTCATCACAACCACTTTTCCTCATTTCTGCTTATAAGTTCACCTTCATGGATTTCCTCGGTCCACATATCTAGAGTTTCTCAAGTGGGAGCAGTGCCAATGTTCCCTCAGCTATTTCTTTTATAAATCGATTTATGTTCAATTTGAGTTTCACTTCCAGCATTATCACTTTGTGTTTCTTTGGTGCACTTTAATTTTGTTGGCCAATTCCCTTGTTCAATTATCCCTTTTTTAAAAATTCCTTGTGAGCTTATCTCAGAGGCAAAGAGGTAGCAAAACTATACGCTTTGCAGGCAGTGTGAGAAACAGAATAATAAATGCACAGTGACCAGTCACCTCCAGACTTTCAAAGTCATATAAATTGGTCACTAATTATGATGTGATAGTTTCAGTGATTTGTGAACTGAAAAGCTATTATTGAACTTTGTGTTTTGTTCTGTTACTCATGGTTAATAGCCATGGTAACTGAAGTTTGAACTATGTTGTCAGGGCTCTTGCATTATTTAACTAAACCATGATAACTGAAATTCATGTATATCAGACTGTGCAAAGCAAGGACTACTTGTGTATTTCACTTAAAATACTGTGTTTAAGGCAGTATTTCTTTTTAAAGATTCCCCTCATTAAGTGACATTTTTGTTTAATTAAACAATTACACAGTCCAATTTTATTAAGAGATGTTTACTATAGGGGCCAGCCCCATGGTTAAGTTTGCACGCTCCGCTTTGGCGGCCCAGGGTTTCTCCGGTTCGGATCCTGGGCGCAGACATGGCGCCGCTCGTCAGACCATGCTGAGGCAGCATCCCACATGCCACAACTAGAAGGACCCACAACTAAAAATATACAAATATGTACCAGGGGACTTTGGGGAGAAAAAGGAAAAATAAAATCTTTAAAAAAAAAAAAAAGATCTCTACTGTAATTTGCCCCAGGTTCTTATCTATTGTTTAGGGCAAAAGCATGAACACTGAAATGCAATGGTTACAATTCTTACCCCCCAACTTTATTTATTTATTTGTTTTTAAATATTTTATTGTAGTTTTTTTTTTTTTTGAGGAAGATTAGCCCTGAGCTAACATCTGCCGCCAGTCCTCCTCTTTTTGCTGAGGAAGACTGGCCCTGAGCTAACATCCGTGCCCATCTTCCTCTAGTTTATATGTGGGACACCTACCACAGCATGGCTTGACAAGCGGTGACTTGTCCGCACCCAGGATCTGAACCAGCAAACCCCATGGCCACCCAAGTGGAACGTGCGCACTTAACCGCTGTGCCACTGGGCCAGCCCCACAACTTTATTAAGGTACAGTTGACATACTATAAACTCCACGTTAAATTAGAATATACAATTTGATGAGTTTTGACACATATATACACTTTTGAAACTATCACCATAATCAAGAGAACAAACATCTGAAAGCCCCAGAATTTCATCAGGACTCTTTAATCCCTCACTCTCTTCTTTCCCTGCTTCACCCTCTTTCTGTTCCAGGAAGCCACTGATCTACTTTCAATCACTGTAAATTAGTTTGCATGTTCCAGATTTTTGTATAAATGAAATCATTTTTGGTCTGGCTTCTTACACTCAGCATAATTATTTTGAAATTTCTTCATGTTGTTACATGTATCAATTCCTTTTTACTGTTGAGGCGTATTCTATTGTGTAAATATACCACAACTTGTTTATCCATTCACTTGTTGATGGACATTTAAGTCATTTCCACGTTTTGGCTATTACATATAAAGCTGATATCAAAGATTCATGTATAAGTCCTTGTATGGACACATGCTTTTATTTCTCTTGGGTGCCTGTCTAGCAGTGGAATAACCAGATATAATATTTCACTTTTTAGGAAACTGACAGTTTTCTAAAAACTTACATTCTCACCAGCAGTGGATGAGAGTGCTGGTTGCTCCATATCTTTTCTTTCCCTTTTCCTGCTTTCTTTTGGGTTATTTGGACATTATTTAGTATTCCATTTTAATTTATCTGTTATGACTTTGACTATATCTCTATATGATTTTTTTGATGGTTGCTCTAAGTATTGTAAAATACCTACTTAACTCTTCGTTGTCTACTTAGAATCAATATTTTACTGCTTCATTTGGCTTATAGAAACTTTTATCACTTTACTTTCCACCATATATGTTGTCTTCTATATTACATTTACGTACATTGTAAACCCTATTGGACAATGTCGTACTTTTTATTTTCAACTGTCAAACATATTTTACGGAAAAGCATAGTCTATTATATTTACCTAGATATTTATCATTTCTATTGCTTTTCCTACATTCCTGATATCCCAAGTTTCCTTCTTAATATCATTTCCCTTCTGTCCGAAGAACTTTGTTTAGCATTTCTTTGAGAGCATATACTAAAATTCCTGGTATGTACATGCACGTACCTAGAATGTCCCAAAATTTCAGACTCCCAGAAGCAAAGCAAGTATTCATCATTGTTTGCTCCAGATAGTTTAGGCACAGTGAACCATTCTTATCCAGGAATGGCGGGAACCCTCCTGAAATCCCAGAAGCCAGGCAAGGGCCAGTATTGCAAGAAGGCCTTTCTAAGGATGGCAGTCTCAGACCTGCTATATTAACTCTTTTATGCACACCTTGCCACCTTCCATGCACACCCCACCCCCATTTCCCTATCATATTACCCTTCTCCTTTCCCTTCATCTTAACCCCTCCTAGTTCCCTACTTCAGTCCTAAAGTCTTTGAGGGGGGCAGAGGTCAGCTTCCAAAAACAGGCAGGGATTAGGTTGGCCTAGAGTGATATTTCAGAGCCTAAGGAGGTAGTCTAAGTGCAGGGACTAACAACCTCAGATGATAAGGGCCCTGGGGAGGGGGCTGGGGTGCAGAAATCAAAGCCCAAGCAGCATCCTTCTTGGGGGCGGGGGGAGGGGATGGTAGTGGTGATGGCTAGGTCCAGGGATATTGATCAAATAAATATATGAATGATAATGGGAGCCATGTTTCTCACTGTTAGGAGAAGGGAACTCAAGCAAGGGATGATTATCTTTGCACATGTTTGTATGATATTTTGCTTATTACAGGAAGCACATATTACTGTTATAATTTGAAAAATCATCAAATAAAAAAATATTTTAAGGAGAAATGGAAATTTCAATGGAAAAAAATGTGAAAAATTATTTTCTGGTGAAATATTGAAGATCAGAAATAGCAGAATAGCATAGTGGTCTAGAGAAAAAAATGTCAGAGTTCAGATACAGTTCAGCCAATTATTATATGTATGACATTTGGCAAATTACTTATGTCTTAGTTTTATAATCAGGAAAAGTGTTTAACAGTATAACCTACCACCCAGGAAATCTGCCATTTAGGATTACCACTTATTACACTTATTATTACCACTAATTACAATGTCAGCAAATAGTAGGCTCTTAATATTAGCTGTTATTGATCAAAGTCAGACAAATAGTAAGTGTTAGACTGGATATTTGAACCTAAGGCTAAACTGTCTTCCAGAAGACAGAAGGCTATGTATATCTTTGGATCAAACAATACTGCTAAAATGATTTCCAAAATGTGTATAATTATTAGTACTGCTAGTCAGTGTGTAAAAGTATCAGGTTGTACTTTTTCTAGCACTGTGTGCTATTTTTTTTAAAGAACCAGTAAGTTGATAGGCTAAGAAATTTCATGTAAGTTAGCATCATATTGATCAATAATGAGTTTAGAAATAATTCTGGTTAAATTAATGTAAACTACTTTTTAACATCCAACAGATTTAGACAAATTCTAATATTTAATAGTCACTAGGGACTTATTATATGCTAGGCATTGTAATGAGGATTTTTTTATGTATTAACTCAGTTAATCTTAATATCCTCACCAGAATAATGATGGTTTACAGTTATGAAATATCAGAAATTTCATTTGTCTTAATTTGTGAGAGTACTTGTTAATCATTTTTGTTTATAAATATTTAATTGGCTTTATTTAAATATGCCTAATTGTTGAATTGAACATACTCATTTTGTATTTCCACTTAAGGCTTAAGAAACACTCAAGGGAGTTTTTTTTAATGCTATAATTTAAGCTTCTGTCCACTAGATGTCCTCAGTTAAGTTTAAGTTATCAGAATTTAACTTTTTGTGAAAATTTATTTCAGTCTCTAAATATCTTATTAAAAACTTAATAAAATACACTCTCTAAAAGAAGTGTGAGATAATGTTTCAGGAGAAATTCTTTGCATGTAATTGTTAGTACTGTTGATACTTCAAAAATTAGTATAAGATCTTTAAAATCTATAAATACCTTTTGATGTGTGGTAGAAGGAGATTTAAGCGTTACTTGAGTTTTTGTACTATATGTAATCTTGATGAAATAAGGACATTTTTTATGTTTAAATTACTTTTTCATTGTTTAGTTTTATATTTCTTTTAACCCACTTTTAATTTTTTTATTTTCTTAAAGGGTTTTGGCCCTGGAGTTAAACAAAGACAGAGATGTTGAAAGGATCCATGGCAGTGGAGTTAACACCCTTGACATTGAACCCGTTGAAGGGAGATAGTAAGTTTATTATACAATCTTTCTTTTTCTAAGTGAGATGCAGTAAAATCTTGCTTTCAGATTAATTATGTAAAGGTTCATAAAAATTACTAAAAATTCTAAATTTTAGCATTTTTAATCTGGCGTTAATTTCAAATAAATACAGAACATCAAACATACAAAATGTTGCCAGATAAACGTTTCCAAACTATAATATATAAATATATTCATTGTTAAATTAACAAACATTTAACTTCTTTTAGATGCAGAGGGCTTTTAAGTGCTGGGATTTGTGTCTCTCTGTTGGTGCCATTTTAAAACATAGTTGCTACTCTCCGGGATTCTGATGGGAAAACAAATATAGAAAGCATAAGTTTATTTTGGAGAATTAAGTTTGAAGCAGACCAGACTTGTATTTGAGTTCCTCCTGGCTTTGCCACTTATCAGCTGTGTGACCCTGAGCAATTTACCTAACCTTTCTAATCCCTAATTGCCTTAGCTCTACGATGGGAGCAATAATACCTACATAATAAGTTCGTTGTGAAGATTAATTGAGATCCTATGTATAACGTGATTGGCATAAGACCTGGCATATCATAAATGGTTGCCACCACTCCTGTTAATCAAAAGCATTGTCACCTATACTTTTACTCCTTTTAGTCCATTCTCCACACAACAGCTGAAGTGCTTTGAAAAATGCAAATCTGAACATGCCATCCCCACACTTAAAACTCATCTTGGTCCCACATTACCCATACAAGAAAGTTCAAAACCCTTCATGTGATCTATAATTAGAACAAGTGTAAAAGTAAAGAAAAGGTTCTTGTCGAGATGGCGCTGTGAGCAGATGTTGAACTCGCCTCCTCCCATGAACACAGCCAGGTTACAACAATTTTAGGAAGAATCACCCTGAAAACTGAAAACTGGATAAAAAGAACCCCCACAACAAGGGACAGTCCTGATGAAAGCAGAAGAGGTAGTAACTCCGGCCGGAGAGGAAAAAAGCCACCTTTGGGAGCAGCAGAGCTTCTCAGCCGGCCAGGCAGCAGCCAACCTAAGGTACGCAGCCCTCCCTGGAGGAGTGAGGTCCGGAGCAGGGGCAATACTGCTATAACCATCCTTCGGACTCAGCCCAACTGAGAGGGGGGTCTTACTGTCTGGCCTTGATGACTATTAACTACAGCGAGGACACCCCAGAAAAGCTATTGGCCGAAAGCCAAAAAGATCCAGGTCATAAAGGGCCCACGCACAAACTCACTCATTGCAGCAACCTAAAATCACCAGAGAGAAGGCTGACTGTCCTTTGGTGAAACAAGACTCACCTCTTGGGCTCTGTGGGCATCTTGGTGAGAGGAGGATCCTCTCTGGAGACTGAGACATTGGTAGGGGCCCTTGTTCTGAGCTGGTCCAGGCATGCTGATACGGACACTGGTGGGGGCCATTGAGTTGTATCCCTTGGGCTGTTAGCCCAGGGGTCTGCCACACCCATTAGAGCACAGATTTAATCCAATTCAGCCAGGGCAGGCAACCCGCCCTAGGGACTGGCCCCACCTAACAGCAAACCCTCAGGCTACTTTTCAGCCTGCATTGACTGAGTGCCTGGATCCTCTACAGGCAGGCAAAGGTGTCTGTCTCTGTGGGGCAGGGCTTGTGTGAGGACCAGGTGAACTGTGGGGGGCAGTGGGGCAGAGGTGGGAGCCTCTGCAGTGTGGCGGTGGGGTACGCTCCAGGGGGTTGAGAAGTGTGCACGGACCAGGACTATGCTGACAGTGTATGTGGTTCAAAGAGGGGTGAGGCTTATCAGCGTCAGAAGACTTGTGTTTCACAAATAGCCAAAAAAAGGATCAGCCCCACCTTCCAAAGCCTGAAACAACTGAGTGCCTCCATGCCAAGGGCTAGCCCTACTCAGCTGCACTCCTAAGAGAACTGACAACAGCGTTGTAGGCCTCAGGCCTATCACAACTGTATGCCCCTGAGCCTAGCAACCAGCTACACTGGGTACCAACCCAATTAAGAGGACAATTGCAATAAGAGTGTGCTAATAGACTTTGTAGCCAACAGTGCTGAGGCCCCTCCAAACCAGATTTACAAACAGCTGGCCAGGGAAGGAAAGATCAGACTCCCTGGGTACCTGCAGTGGGAGCCACCCTGCCACAGCAGAAGAACACAAGTAGCCCACAAAGGGGTCACTCGTGGTTTTTATGGTCTGGTGACAAGAGAAAAGCACACTGTTGGGCCTCATAAGGCATCTCATACATAAGGCCACTTCTCCAAGATCAGGAGACATAGCTCACTCACCTAGTACAAAGAAAATAGCACAGAGAAAGAGGCATAATGAGGAGGCAAAGGAATACTTTCCTAGCAAGGGAACACTACAAAACACCAGAAAAGGAACTAAGTGAAACAGAAACTAGTGACCTCCTTGACAAAGAATTCAAACAAAATATAATGAGGATGCTCACAGATATGCAGAGAAGAATGGATGAACACAGTGAGCACATCAGCAAAGAATTGGAAGATATAAAAAAGAACCAATCAGAAATGAAGAATACAATACTCGAAATGAGAAATTCACTAGAGGGACTCAGTAGCAGAGTAGAGGAAGCAGAAGAATGGATCAGCAAGCTAGATGAAAGATTAGAGGAAATCACCCAAGGAGAACAGAAAAGAGAAAAAAGGATTAGACAGAATGAGAACAGTGTAAGGGAACTCTGGGACAATATCAAGCGTGCTAGCATTCAGATTATAGAGGTCCCAGAAGGAGAAGAGAGAGACAAAGGGGCAGAAAATTTATTTGTCGAAATAATAGAGGAAAATTTTCCTCACCTGAGGAAGGAAACAGACATCCAAGTTCAGGAAGCACAGAGAGCTCCAAACAAGAGAAGCCCAAAGAGGCCCACACCAAGACATATTATAATCAAAATGTGTAAAATTAAAGACAAAGAGAGAATCCTAAAAGCAGCAAGAGAAAGGCCACAAGTGACATATAAAGAGAAGCCCCATCAGGCTGTCAGTGGACTTCTCAGTTGAGACCATACAGGCGAGAAGAGAATGGCACGATATATTTGAAGTGCTAAAAGGAAAAAGCCTACAACCAGGAATACTCTATCCATCAAGGCTGTCATTCAGAATGGAAGGAGAGATAAAGAGCTTCCCAGACAAGCAAAAATTAAAGGAGTTTATCACTAAGAAACCACTTCTACAAGAAATGCTGAAAGGACTTATTTAAGTGGGAAAGTAATGACCACAAATAGAGATAAAAGAAAAAAAATTATCAAAAAAACCCAAAACAACAAGAAAAAACAGGCAATAAAATCACTTGTAAGGTAAAAGTATAGTAAAGGCAGCAGATCAACTACCTGTGAAGGTAATATGAAGGTTAAAAGACAAATGTACTAAAATTACCTATTTCAATGATAAGAGGGTAATGGATATACACACACTAAACAAAAGACTATATATGATGTGAAAAACATATAACGTGGGAGGAGGGGAGTGAAAAAGTAGAGCTTTTAGAAAGAGGTCAATAGACTGTTATATGCATAGTATATTAAATAGGATCCTCATGGTAACCACAAACCAGAAACCTATAACAAGCAGGAAAAAAAGTAAGACAAATGAAATCAAACATATTACTAAAGATAGCCATCAAACCACAAGTGAGGAGAGCAAGAGAAAAAGAAAGGAACTGAGAAGAAGTACTAAAACACCCCAAAAAAAGAAAAAGTGACAAAATGGCAATAAATACATATTTATCAATAGCTACTTTAAATGTCAATGGACTAAATGCTCCAATCAACTGCCATAGGGTGGCCAACTGGATAAAAACACAAGATCCATGTATATGCTGCATACAAGAGGCACACTTCAGACCTACAGACACTCACAAACTGAAAGTGGAAGGATGGAAAAAGATATTCCATGCAAATGGCAAATGAAAGAAAGTGGGGGTAGCGATACTTATATCAGACAAAATAGACTTTAAATCAAAAACTGTAATAAGAGACAAAGATGGGCACTACAAAATGATAAAGGGAACAATCCAACAAGAAAATATAACACTTGTAAATATCTACGCACCCAACATAGGAACACCTAAATATATAAAGCAATTATTAACAGACATAAGAGGAGAAATAGACAGTAACACAATAATAGTAGGGGACTTTAACGCTCCACTTACACCAATGGATAGATCATCCAAACAGAAGATCAATAAAGAAACACTTGCCTTAAAGGACACATTAGACCAGATTGACTTAGTAGATATATACAGAACATTCCATCCAAAAACCATAGAATACACATTCTTTTCAAATGCCCATGGAACATTCTCCAGGATTGATCACATATTAGGCCACAAAACAAGTCTCAATAAATTTAAGAAGATTGAAATAATACCATGCATCTTTTCTGACCACAAAGGTATGAAACTGGAAATCAACTACGGAAAGAAAAGCCATAAAAATGTGGAGATTGAACAAAATGCTACTCAACAATGATGGGGTCAATGAAGAAGTCAAAGGAGAAATCAAAAAATTCCTGGAGACAAATGAAAATGAAAATACGACATGCCAAAATCTGTGGGATACAGCAAAAGTGGTTCTACGTGGGAAGTTTATAGTAATTCAGGCCTACCTCAACAAAGAAGAAAAATCCCAAATAGACGATCTAAAAGTGCACCTAAAGGTACTGGAAAAAGAACAACAAACAAAGCCCAAAATCAGCAGAAGGAAGGAAATAATAAAAATCAGAGCAGAAATAAACGAAATAGAGACTAAAAAAACAATAGAAAAAATTAATGAAACCGAGAGCTGTTTCTTCAAAAAGATAAACAAAATTGACAAACCCTTAGCTAGACTCACCAAGATAAAAAGAGAGAAGGCTCAAATAAATAAAATCAGAAATGAAAGAGGAGAGATTACAAAAGACACCTCAGAAATACAAAAGATAATAAGAGAATACTATGAAAAGCTATACGCCAACAAATTGGATAATCTAGAGGAAATGGATAAATTCTTAGAAACATACAATCTTCCAAAACTGGACCAAGAAGATGTAGAAAATTTGAATAAACCGATCACCAGTAAGGAGATCGAAACAGCAATTAAAAACCTCCCAAAAAATAAAAGTCCAGGTGAATTCTACCAAACATTCAAAGAAGACCCAATACCTATCCTTCTCAAACTCTTCCAAAAAATTGAAGAGGAGGGGAGGCTTCCTAACTCCTTCTACAGAGCAAACATTATCCTGATACCAAAACCAGACAAGGACAACACAAAAAAAGAAAATTACAGGCCAATATCACTGATGAGCATCGATGCAAAAATCCTCAACAAAATACTAGCAAATCGAATACAACAATACATTAAAAAGATCATACATCATGATCAAGTGGGTTTCATTCCGGGGATGCAGGGATGGTTCAACATCCGCAAATCTATCAACGTGATACACCACATTAACAAAATGAAGAATAAAAATCACATGATCAGCTCAATAGATGCAGAGAAAGCATTTGACAAGATACAGCATCCATTTATGATAAACTCTAAATAAAATGGGTATAGAAGGAAAATACCTCAACATAATAAAGGCCATATATGACAAACCCACAGCAAATATCATTCTCAATGGAGAAAAACTGAAAGCTATCCCTCTAAGAACAGGAACCAGACAAGGATGCCCACTGTTACCACTCTTATTTAACATAGTATTGGAAGTCCTAGACAGAGCAATCAGGCAAGAAAAAGAAATAAAAGGGATCCACATTGGAAAAGAAAAGTGAAACTATCACTCTTTGCAGATGACATGATTTTATATCTAGAAAACCCTGAAGAGTCCACTAAAAAACTTTTAGAAATAATAAAGGAATACAGTCAAGTTGCATGATACAAAATCAATGTACAAAAATCGGTTGCGTTTCTATACACTAACAACAAAGTAGCAGAAAGAGAAATTAAGAATACAATCCCATTTACAATTGCAACAAAAAGAATAAAATACCTAGGAATATACTAAACAAAAGAGGTGAAAGACCTGTACACTGAAAACTATAAGACATTGTTGAAAGAAATCGAAGAAGACACAAAGAAATGGAAAGATATTCCATGCTCTTGGATTGGAAGAATTAACATTGTTAAAATGTCCATACTTCCTAAAACAATCTATAGATTCAACACAATCCCTATCAAAGTTCCAACAACATTTTTTACAGAACTAGAACAAAGAATCCTAAAATTTATATGGAACAACAAAAGACCCCAAATAGCCAAAGGATTCCTGAGAAAAAAGAACAAAGCTGGAGGTATCATACTCCCCGATTTCAAATTATACTACAAAGCCATAGTAACCAAAACAGCATGGTACTGGCACAAAAACAGACACACAGATCAATGGAACAAAATTGAGAGCCCAGAAGTAAACCCACAAGTTTATGGACAGCTAATATTCGACAAGGGAGCCAAAAGCATATGATGGAGAAAGGAGAGTCTCTTCAATAAATGGTGTTGGGAAAACTGGACGGCCACATGCAAAAGAATGAAAGTAGACCATTCCCTTACACCATGCACAAAAATCAACTCAAAATGGATTAAAGACTTGAATGTAAGACCCGAAACCATGAGACTTCTAGAAGAAAACATAGGCAGTACGCTCTATGACATTGGTCTGAGCAGTATATTTTCAAGTCCCATGTCTGACCGGGCAAGGGAAACAAAAGAAAAAATGAACAAATGGGACTACATCAAACTAAAAAGCTTCTGCACAGCAAAGGAAACCATCAGCAAAACGAAAAGACAACCTAACAATTGGGAGAGGATATTTGCAAACCACGTATCAGATAAGGGGTTAATATCCAAAATATACAAAGAACTCATACAGCTCAACAACAACAAAACCAACAATCCAATTAGAAAATGGGCAAAAGATCCGAACAGAGATTTCTCCAGAGAAGATATACAGATGGCCAACAGGCATATGAAAAGATGCTCAACATCATTAGCTATCAGGGAAATGCAAATCAAAACTACCATGAGGTATCACCTCACTCCGGTCAGAATGGCTATAATTAACAAGACAGGAAACAACAAATGTTGGAGAGGGTGTGGAGAGAAGGGAACCCTTGTTCACTGCTGGTGGCAGTGCAAACTGGTACAGCCACTGTGGAAAGCAGTTTGGAGTATCCTCAGAAAATTAAGGATAGATCTACCATATGATCCAGCTATTCCACTGCTGGGTATTTATCCAAAGAACTTGAAAACACAAAGGCATAAAGATCCTTGCACCCCTATGTTCATTGCAGCATTATACACAATAGCCAAGACTTGGAAGCAACCTAGGTGCCCATCAAGGGACGAATGGATAAAGAAGATGTGGTGTTTATACACGTTGGACTACTACTCAGCCATAAGAAATGATGAAATCTGGCCATTTGTGACAATGTGGATGGACCTTGAGGGTGTTATGCTGAGTGAAATAAGTCAGAGGGAGAAAGTCAAATACCATATGATCTCGCTCATAAGTAGAAGATAAAAACGACAAAAAGAAAAATCACATAGCATTGGAGATTGGACTGGTGGTTACCATTGGGGAAGGGGGGAGGGTGAAAGGGGTGACTAGGGTCACATGTGAGGGGATGCACTATAATTAGTGTTCGGGTGGTAAACATGATGTAATGTATACAGAATTTGAAATATGATGTACATCCGAAAAAAATAAAAATTAAAAAAAAAAAGGTAAAGTTTGTCATGTTATGTTTAGCATTTGCTCCAGAATTTTTATTTTATAGTGAAGTATTATTTTTTACATTAAAATAAGCCAGGATGGGTTTGATAAAATTTCATTTTTTATTTCCAGCTTCTGTCATGGTCTCACCTAGTAGTATCTGAGGAACGTGTACAGTGAACAAATTCTCACTTTAACTCATGGCTAAATCAAAAAATGACCAGCGATAATGCTCTTCTTTTTCCTGACCTTTTCCAGGGAAAACATAGCACCTCCCAGTCAAGGTCAGCTGTGGGGCATTTGCTTATAACGTACTGCAGACATGAACAGCAAGGATAGCTGATTTCTTTTGGTCTTGGGTGCTGGTATAAAAAATATTCAATACTGCTACTCCAGCCAGCCATTTGGTATAGTGACCAGTTGTTTGATCTGTGCAGTATATGAAACCAGTAGGCTACCAGTTGTCAGAGTCAGTGAGAAATGTGGGAAATTATGGATTAAATGTGAATAAAATATGTGAGAAATACAGGCTGAGTCTTTCTGCAGAGCATATCAAGAAAAGTCGAGATTCTCACTATAGTGGTTTCCCCCTTTATTGCATGGTAAAATCTACAACTATTTATTTCATTGTTTGCTAAGACTTGTATTTTGCATTAAACCCTTGTGGCAGCAAAGAGAGAAATAAAAAGCAGTATGTGTGGTTAATGGAAAGTTAAATATTGATTTTCTTTTTCTCAACAAAATCAGTGCACATGCAACTTGCTCAAAATACTTGTTAATATTTGCCAGCCACCATAAGAGCTGTAGTGATGTCACTGAAAACCAGAATGAAAACCAGAATATACAAATCTGGTAAGAAACATTTATTTCCAAAGTTAGGAGTTATTTTAAGAAGTCTACCTGAAAATAACATTTTAACAACTGCAACTACTTAAAGTACGTTTGTATTCCATTCTGTGAGGATCAAATTTTCTTTTATATCTTCTAAATTCTTCTAAGTTAATTTCATTCATCTTTAACACCATATAAAAACTTGTCCGTATAAACACATAAAGCCATATCGCTTATTATGTTCACCCTATGAGCAAAATTAATAACCTCTCTGTTAAATAAAGTCAGTGCTGTCAGATAGTTCAAATACAAAATCGGTTAATCTAATAATGGTTCAGTTTTTCACCCAATTAATAAAATCAAAGGAAAACTTTTGGAAGCCATTCTAGCACAGATGAAACATCTGACGTTATTGTAAATACCATTTAAATTCAGTTAAAAAGTTCAACTTTTGAAAATAATTGTTTTTGCATTGATAATACATGTAGTGCCATGGTAAAAAAACAATATTTCATAAAGTTCAAATATGAAGCAAAAATGTTTTTGGAATTGGTTGTGGTACATAAGTAACTCACAACTGTATCCAAACAAGCTATAACACTTTATCAATGAAAATAAAAGCTTTAGTTGTTAAAATTTACCATTATCTCTCTATATATGCAAAGTAGCTGAAGTACAAAATTTTTGTGATAAAACTAATGTTAAATATTAAAAAAAAACTTCAGCCTGGCGGTACTTGTTGTCTTTCTGTACTGTGTGTCATCGGTGGGATTTTAGAACTCTTTGAGCATAGAACTTTGAAGAACTACTTTTAAATTAACTTAATTGTTCTACAAATTGGTATTGAATTTTTTCTTAAAACAAGTGTATAGATCATTGCAACTTGGACATGCTGCTAGTTCATGAACCCTTTGTAACTGGTTCCCAACAGGATAAGGAGCTTGCACCAGAATGTAAATCTGCTATGTCACTAAGCACACAGTTTAGATGAGCTGAGATTTTTTTTTGTAGCAAGGCTTTCTCAGTGAAGAAAGAAATGTGCTCACTTTTGTCACAAGCTCCTTATCTTGCACTTTAAATAGCAAAGAAACTAAAGGTGGCAAAATAAAAAACCAATGTATAACACTTAATAACAACTATAAGTAATCAAATATCCCCACAAACCACAAAATTTGGATGAGTGGGAACAAATCTCTGATAACTACAAGATCTGTGTGGTATCAGCATCTAAATCAGGTGGGGCAATAAAAACCAATTGGGCGTCTGGTAGACCTGGTAACTCCAAAATAACCAACAGCTAGTTGAACGCTCAGCAAGCCAGTTTGACTACAGCAGCTGAAACTGGGAGAGGATGGCATACTCCACTTGTTCAACGGGTTCACAGTCAGAGCTGAAGGGGCTGGAGCAGTCTTGGCCCTATAATCTCTCCAACTAATCAGCTAAAGAGCCCCTAAAGGATAGAACCCTACACTAAGGAGAAACTCCTTAGAATAGAATCCAAATTGAGCAGTACAGGGACAATAGAAACAAAGGGAAAAGATGGCCTGGATGAAAATTGGCGAGGTGAACAGACCCAGGAAATCTCTGGACTTAAGCTGCCGTATTTTGAACATCTTATAAAAAAAAAAAAAAAAAGGAAAAAGAGGAGGACATTCTAGAGATGTAAAATTTAAATATTACTCTAAACCAAGCCTCCCTTCTAAAAGTTTAAGAAAATTAATTTTACATAAAAATCAGCAAAAGAATAGAATTAAGGTCTAAGTCCATACAAAATTATAAGAACAAAAAGAATAAGTAGTGTAATGCCCCTATAGGAATGTAGTTGTGCCAGAAACATATGCCCACAAAATAGATGAGAACTCTAACCTAATATTTCAAAACTAGTTAAAAGTCATTTTAAAAGAATACAATATATGACAGAATTGCATATGTTGGAATTAGAAAAACTCAGAAAAGAGATGATTAAAGTGAAAAAATTAGAAAAACAGAAAAATGTTTCAGAAATGACAACTAAAGACTAATAAGGAACACAACCAAATAAATATGAGGTAATACCTTTGAAATAGAAGGTGGAAAGAAGGAAGATTTTAAAAATCAAAAAGAAATGGAGAAAGGAAAAGGATTCAAGAGATAGAGAGACCTGTGTAGAAGATAGGCAAAGAAGATCCAGCATACCTGTAACAGGGCTTCTCAGAGAAAAAAGTCAAAGAAAGAGAACCGAATAAATAGTAAAACTATAATCCAAGAAAACTTTTCTAGAAAAAATAAGATCTGAAACTACATATAAGGGAAAGAAAATCACCTTGTAACCAGTTTGATTTGGGGCTTTATGCCCAAAGAAATGGAAGTTTCTTATCTAAGATATTCAAGGAAGTAAAAATGTGAATCAAGGATTTTATATCCAGCCAGATTGTTTTTCAAATACAAAGGACAGGCCAATTGTCAGTAACATAAAAGAATTCAGGGAATATTGTTCTCAATAGCCCTTTCTTAGTAATCGATCAGAGAACCAGAATGAATAAAGAGACAGCAGTATGGGGGTTAATGATGAGCAATATTATTAGCAAATTGCAATGCTTTATAGATAGATAAATTCATAGATTTGTCTGTCTTCCCTACTAGATTGTAAATTCTGGGAAGGCAGGAACCATGCCTGTCTTGTCCACACTTGTGTTAGAAGAATGCCTAGTGTATTGAAGGTGCTCAAAGTTGAATGAATTGAGTAAATGTTCATAATAGAAAGAAGGAATCTAACATTTATTGATCCCCTGTTTTTTGCCAGGCAGTATAAAAGGCACTTTACATGTAACTTTTATGTTTACATCAACGATTTAGGTGAAAATGTCTCCCTTTTCACAAATGTTGAAAGCCTATACATGAAGTAGCTTGCCCAGGGTCACATAGCTAACATCAGTAATAGCTGGTCTGTCTGATTCCATTTTTGTTTAGCATAATTATGATTAGGACATTTAAAATGACTTTGTAATATTTTACTTGCTTAAGTAAGAGAGATGTTTTGCCACCTTGTTTCTATTCCTTTCTTTTTGGAATCATGAAGGTAAATTTTAAATGATCACAGATTGAGTCTTTCTATGTTCATTCTTCTACAAATATTAGATTAAAAAATTTTAGTTTATTGAAGTCTATATTAATGAAGTTTTACTCTGTATGTGTGGGCATAATACATTTGGATGTTTGTAGATGAATAATTTTCAGAAATATGTAATCAAAAATGAACTACATCAAATGATAAATTAATGTGAACTTTCTTATTATTAGTATGTTATCAGGTGGTTCAGATGGTGTGATTGTACTTTATGATCTTGAGAACTCCAGCAGACAACCTTGTTACACATGTAAAGCAGTGTGTTCCGTTGGCAGGTGTGTATTGAAAATGTAATTCATAAATTTATAAACAGTTGGGTGTTTTTTGCATCAAATACAAAGCATGAAAATAGCAGTCATGAATATCTCAAGCAAATTGTTCAAATGATCTATTTACATGGATATCCCTTGACATTTTCTTGAAAATAGTAACTGAAATTCAGGTATAGCTGTTTTGTTGGGGTTTTTTTTAGATTTTATTTTTCCTTTTTCTCCCCAAAGCCCCTCAGTACATAGTTGTGTAATTTTAGCTGTGGGGCCTTCTAGTTGTGGCATGTGGGACGCCGTCCCACCACAGCCTGACAAGCGGTGTGTCATGTCATCGCCCAGGATCCCAACCTGCGAAACCCTGGGCCGCCGAAGTGGAGCGTGCGAACTTAACCACTTGGCCACAGGACCAGCCCCTGGATATAGGTGTTTTTAACATGAGACTTCCCAAAAACAACTTTGGTATCAATTTCCAAAGGATTTTATTTAAAAACTTTTGATTATGTCCTTTTTGTTCTACACCTACATAGCATACCTCAGTAACTAATTATAGTTTTTAGGACCACTTAGTCGAAGATTCATTTATGAGTCTTTCAGCTAATTATAAACACAAATTAGATTTTTCAACTGATGTTAATAGAACAAAAAGATTAATGGCTAGAAGCAATAAATATGTTGGTAGTCCTGCACCAAACACACACACACACACTCACACTCTCACACTCACTCCTCTTACCTCTCTTACCTCTCTACCTACTCAAAACTGCCTAACTTACCTCTCTTGGTCTTGAGTTTTCCGACCCTTCTTTACTGGCTTTCTAGTTTTGTGAGGATTACTTTTAAGTCCCTAATAGAATGTTTTGTGACTTTGTTCTGATTTGCTCATAATGGTTACTTAATTCTTTCTCATCACCTATAACTCATCTGATATTGAACAGACCTTTACATTAACAGAATGGGTTTTGAGGAAATGCTTTCAAGAGGAAAAATTTCATGAACATTAATATCAATAGCCACTCTGTATTAAACCTGTTCCCAGAACACTAGAATAGGTGCATACATCCATGGAATATTTGTGAGAAGATTTCTGATTGTTTCTTGGCTCTGGTGCTTCAGTTTGGAAATACAGATTTGGGAAACTATTTCTCCGAACCTCAGATTATTTTGTCTTCGAGATAATTATACTTGCCCTGTTATTCTTGTAAGGTTTCTGTGAGACTTAAATGAAATGCTATCTTTTAAGAAGCACGTTAAAAACTGTAAAGCCACTATATAAATGGAAAGCAGTGTAGTTACAGGGACACTTGGTAGAAAACAAGATACCACCTCAAATACTCTGGAACTTGGTTTCTAAGAAGCTTATACCATTTTATACTCTCCACCCCTACCAAAAAAAACAGTATCTAAATTCTATATCTAGACAGTCATATTAATTAATTTAATTCATTTTTATTGTAGCTCATATTTTAACATTGTTTAATTTGTTATATAGCAAAATAGTATTTTCATATATACCACATGCTATATAATGTTATTCCATGAGAGAGTATGATCTGCTTTTCTGGTATGTAAAGTCAAGTAAATGCTTAGTGTGTCAGTCTTTTGCTTTACCATGACTTTCTTCTGGGATTCAAATGCTGTTGTTAAAAGCATGACTTTGAATACAAATGCGCATATAGTGAGCGTCTTTTCAAAATGAGTTCAAGTAGCATTTTTGGATCCGAAGACTTTATAATCTGACTTTAAGAAATAATTTCAGTAAAAATTATTAAGTTAATGTGGCTTAGACTGTTTCCTGATATTTATTTTTGCTTCACTTAATGTCTTTGTTCATGAGCACCAAAAAGATTCCTTTCTTGTACCAAAATTCTTATTAAATGTGAATGAGAATTCCAGATCATACATAGTAAGAGAATAATATAATATTTAGTCCTATTTTAAAATTTAAAATATAAATGAGCTTTTATTTGTGATCACTATATTAGATATTTTTTATTTAAAACTGGAAAATATCTGTATAGATCAGATTCTTAGGAGCAAATAGAAATCAATCCTGCTTAAGTAGAAATTTATTGGAAATTTAGTATCTCACATAACTGGCAGGAAGGCGGGAGATCAAAATGTAGAAAATGAGCAGAGGGCCCGCCCGGTGGCACAGCAGTTAAGTTCACACGTTCCGCTTCGGTGGGGTTCACTGGTTCAGATCCCAGGTGTGGACCTACACACCGCCTGTCAAGCCATGCTGTAGCAGGCGTCCCACATATAAAGTAGAGGAAGATGGGCACAGATGTTAGCTCAAGGCCAGTCTTCCTCAGCAAAAAGAGGAGGATTGGCAGCAGATGTCAGCTCAGGGCTAATCTTCCTCAAAAAAATAAAAATTTAAAAAATAAAAAAAAAGAAAGTGAGCAGAAAGCAAGAGAAACTAGAATAGAGAACACAGTCAAGGTCACACACACACAATTTAGTTTGGGTTCTTCTACATGTCACCAACACAGACTCTCAACTCCACAGCCATGAATAATTGCAAACTGTCCCTGGGGTTTGCATCACGAGCTGGAGTTTTGGAGCCCCTGGTGGGATTGATGAAGCCCAGGACGCTTGTCCTTGCCCTTGCTGCCAAGGGGAAGGGAAGGAGAACGTCTGGAGTTCCTTGTGTTTCCTAACAAGAAGCAGGGCCCTGCCTTTCAATGAAACAAAGGGGATTTCTCCCAAATAGGAGGAGTTTGGATGCTCGTCAGCCAAGAAAAGGGCACATGTCTATACAATGCACCCATTTGGCTTTGTAACATCCATATACACCTTTTTTCCCATACTTACTCTCACTTTTTTTGAAAAACATTCCAAAATAACATAATGCAACTATCCAGTTTACAATCAAAAATGTAACCAACCTCTTCCCCAAAGTGTGATGATCCTAAGTCTATTTAATTACCACATCTAGCTCCAGTTCAAAATAATGTGCACTAGTTATACCTGATTAGGATTATGCAACCTGTGGAGTCAGTTTCGTACTTAACCTGTATAAAATAAGAAAGAAGAAAGAGAGGAGAAGTTAATTAAAATATATAAATATATACGTGACATAGAAAGAAAGGAAATATGGGTAGACACTACAGTCCCTGTATTTTTGCAGCTGTCTCAAGCTCAGAACTGGCACTTAAGACTTTCCTGCTTCATATTCTCATTCCTTCAGGTAGTGCCACAAGTGTTCAAGGTCTTTTACTCTGTATTGTGATCCAAACATTCACCTTAAGGAATCAGAACTCACTATGATTCTGTCTGCATGGGATTGCGGTAGTCTTCTGTCAACTTTTGTTTATTTTGTTATGGAAAATTTCTAACATATACAAAAGTAGAGAGTAGTATAAGGAACTATATACCCACCACTCAGCTTCAACACCTATTAGTCATAACCAATCTTGTTTCATCTCTACCCCTACCCATGCACTCTGAGGATTATTTTGAAGCAAATCCCAAAAATTATCATTTCACTCATAATTGCTTGTTTGTATCTTTAAAGGATAAACTTTTTATAAGAGTAAACAGAGTACCATTGTCCCACATACACAGCAATTCCTGATATGAAATATCCAGTTGGTGTTCAAATTTCCCTCATTGTCTCATGACTGTTTCCTAACAGCCAGTTGGTTTGAATTAAGATTCAGTAAACTGACACACATACTGTGTTGATCACCAGTTCAGAGCATATGCTGCATCCTTCAGGATGGTACATCACTCTCACAAGGTGGTGTATTTTAGCTAATATTATTAGTGAGTCTTCAACAGATCATGCTTCTGCGGGTGATAGGTTACATAAGAGTGGTGAATCCCATGGGCATCTGCCAGTTGCATTCTTTTGTCATAGAGTAAGTTCCTTGATCAGAAGCAATCTTGTGTGGGAGATCATGGAAGAATGTGAGGCATTCAACAGTTCTCAGAATGGTAGTGCTGATAAAATGATATTTGGGAAAAGCAAATCCAAGACCAGAATAGGTATCTCTTCCAGTGAGGAAACATCACTGCTCCCTTCATGAAGAGGTCCAGTGTAGCTGGCTGATCCCCCCAGGCTATAGTAAAGAAATAAGAAGTCTCCCATTCTATGAGCCTTAGTAGGAAGCAGGCCTCCACATCACATATGGAAACCTGAAACTAGAAGTGCCTGGACATTCTGCTTCCCTGGACAGCTAGGATGCAGGCATGTGATCTAGGTTTGGCCATTCATACCATCCTATCTGAGACTGCAGCTTGTTAATATACTATCAGGTTTGAAACTCCCAAAAGTCAGTTCTTTCTAAATTTTGATTGTTTTGTAGAAATCATCCCGATGTTCACAAATATAGTGTGGAGACCGTACAGTGGTATCCTCATGACACTGGCATGTTCACATCAAGCTCATTTGATAAAACTCTGAAAGTTTGGGACACAAATACATTACAAGTAAGTACAGTAAATCCTTTACAAATTGCTCTGTAGGGTAAAGGAGAATTTAATCAGTTTAGTGTGATTGTTTGCTAAGATGTCATGTATGTTAGATGTGAAAGCACTATAGTGGTGAAGGAGAGCTAGACTGCTTGAGTTCATATCTTGGCTCTGCTGCTGACTAGTTCTGTGACATTGGGCAAGTGTGTGAACCTCTCTGTGTTTCAGTTTCCTCGTCTGTAAATAGGGGCAATGATTGTACCTTATGGAATGGCTGTAGATAGGTCAATATATGTAAAATACCTAGAACAGTGCTTAGCCTATAGCAAGTGCTCAACAAAACATTAGCTATTATTATTATCTTTATTATTTGAAAACTACTATGGTCAAGTGGTCTAAGGAAGAAAATTGGATTTATCTCCTATTGACCTAAAAACATAAAGGAAAAGAAAGTTATTAATATTATACCTTAGTAAAGGTAGACAGAAGATGCTAGTTTTTATGAGATTTGGTCAAATTTATATTTCTAGTACTTATCTTTTCCCTGAGCTCTAATCTCATGTTTCTCTACCTGTCCACAGAACCTCTCTTACCTGAATGTAGTTTCATCTCCTGAAGTATAACATGTTCCAGACCAAACATGATCACTCCTCACATCCATTTAGTCCTCAAATCTTAGCAATTCTTCCTTCAAACTCTCTCATGTTTCTCTTTTCTATTTCCCTCACCATTGCTCTGCATCTAGACTACTACTAAAACTCCTGACTGCTTTCCCCGTATTACTTTCCTTTCCATATTTTCCATGGTAAGTTCTACCCTAGAATTAATCTTACTGTAAAGCAGCTTCATCATGTCTTTACCCAAACCCACTAGTGACTCCTGTTGTCTAAATTCAGCCTGGCATTCTAAGTTCTCCATGACCTCACGCTCTGCTCTCTCAACCTTAGCTCCTACCTCTTTTCAATATAAATGATCTGCTGCCAGTACATTGATCTCCTTTTGCGTTCTGATCATGTCTTGATTGTATTGTTTTCCCTGCCTCAAGTCCCTTTCCCTGTGCAACTTTTCCCTTCTCATTCGTCTTAGAACTGAAAGTTTGTACCCTTTGACCAACATCTCCCCATTTCCCCCATCCTCCAGTCTCTGGTAATAATCACTTTATTCTTTGTTTCTAAGAGTTCGACTTTTTAGAGGAAGATGGGCACGGATGTTAGCTCAGGGCCAGGCTTCCTCAGCAAAAAGAGGAGGACTGGCAGTAGTTAGCTCAGGGCTAATCTTCCTTAAAAAAAAAAAAAAAAAGAGAGTTTGACTTTTTTAGATTTCACATGTAAGAGATATTATACAGTACTTGTCTTTCGCTTGTCTGACTTACTTCACTTAGCATAATGCCCTCAAGGTCCATCCATTGTCACAAATGACAGGATTTCCTTCTTTCTGTGGCTGAATGATATTATATATGTATACCACATCTTCTTTATCTCTTCATTCATTCATGGATATTTAGGTTGTTTACATGACTTGGCACTTGTAAACGATGGTGCAATGAACATGAGGGTGCAGATAGCTCAAGATAGTGATTTTGTTTCTTTTGGAGATATACCCGGAAGTGGGGTTCCTGTATCATATGGTAGTTCTATTTTTAATTTTTTGAAGAACCTCCATACTGTTTTCCATAGTGGCTGTACCAATTTATGTTCCCACCAAACCATGCACAAGGGTTCCCTTTTCTCCACATCCTCACCAACACTTGTTATCTCTTGTCTTTTTGATGAGACCTATTTTAACAGATGGGAGGTGATAATATCTCATTGTGCTTTTGATTTTCATTTCCTTGATGAGTGGAGTGATGTTGAGCACCTTTTCACGTACCTGTGGCCATTTGTATGTCTTCTTTGGAAAAATGGCTATTCAGTTCCTCTGCCTGTTTTTAAATTGGATTGTTTGGGGTTTTTGCTATTAAGGTGTATGTGTTTTTATCATTTTGGATATTAACCCCTTATCACATATATGATATGCAAATATTTTCTCCCATTCTGCAGGTTGCATTTTCAGTTTTTGATGGCTTCCTTTGCTCTCCAGAAGCTTTTTAGGTTGATGTAGTCCTCCTTGTTCAGTTTTGCTTTTGATGTCAAATCCAAAAAATCATCTCCAAGACCGATGTCATGGTGCTTACCACCTATGTTTTCTTGTAGGAGTTTTATAGTTTCAGGTCTTACATTCAAGTCTTTGATCCATTTTGAGTTGATTTTTGTGTATGGTGTAAGATAGTGGTCCAGTTTCATTCCTTTGCATGTGGCTGTCCGGTTTTCCCAATACCCTTTAAAGAAGAGACTCTCCTTTCCCCACTGTATATTCTTGGCTCCTTTGTTACAAATTAATTGACCATAGATGCCTGGATTTATTTCTGGGCTCTCTATCCTGTTCCGTTGATCTGTGTGTCTGTTTTTATGCCAACTCCAGACTGTTTTGATTACTATAGCTTTGTAAATAGAGTTTGAACTAAGAAAGTGTGATACCTCCAGCTTTTTTCTTCTTTCTCAAGATTGCTTTGGCTATTTGGGGTCTTTTCTGGTTTTATACAAATTTTAGGATTTTTTTTCTCTCTCTTTCTATAAAAAATACCATTGGAATTTTGATAGAGATTTCGTTGAATCTGTAGATTGCTTTGGGTAGTATGGACATTTTTAACAATGTTAATTCATCCACTCCGTGAGCAGGGACTGTCTTTCCATTTCTTTATGTTTTCTTCAATTTCTTTTACCAATGTCTTATGGTTTTCAGTGTACAGATCTTTCACCTCCTTGGTTAAATTTATTCCTAGGTATTTTATTCTTTTTGATGCAATTTTGAATTGGATTGTTTTCTTAATTTCTGTTTCTGATAGTTTGTTATTAGTGTATATTGTATATTGGTATTGTGTCCTACAACTTTACTGAATTCATTTATTAGTTCTAACAGTTTTTTGGTGGAGTCTTTAGGGCTTTCTATATATAACATCATATCATCTGCATATAGAGGCAATTATAATTCTTCCCTTTCCAATGCCTGTGCCTTTTGTTTCTTTTTTTTGCCTCTGGCTAGGGCTTCCAGTACTTTGTTAAATAAAGTGGTGAGAATGGGCAGCTTTGTCTTATTCCTGGTCTTAAAGGAAAATCTTCAGCTTTTCATTGTTGAGTATGATGTTAGCTGTGGGGCTTATCATATGTATAAATGGCCTTTATTATGTTGAGGTAGATTCCCTCTATACCCAGTTTGTTGGAAAAAAATCACACTTTTTAATAAACGTTAATACCCATTCATGATTTTTAAAAAATTCTTAGCATATTAGGAATAGAAGGGAAATTCCTTAATTTGGTAAAGAGTTTCTGTTAAAAAAACACACTTAAAAACAAATATATTTGGTGGTAAAATATTGAAAGCTTTCCCTTTGAGTTATCTCTATTATTCCCACTGTTCAATATTAAACTGGAAGTCCTAGCCAGTGCATAATGCAAACAAAAGAAATAAAAGGGATTCAAACTGTCATCACAGATGACATGATTATGAACATAGAAGATCCAAAAGAATCTATAGCCAAGCTGTTAGAATTAATATAAGTAAATTTAGCAAAGTTGCTGGATACAAGGTCAGTTGTGTTTCTGAATTCCAGGCACAAAGAGTTATGGAATTTCAAAAGTAATATCATTTACAGTTGCATCAAAAATTATTATGTACCCAATAATAAATTGAAAAGTGTACAAGACCACTCGACACTGTACAGAAAACTATAGAATATTATTGAGAGAAATTAAGACCTAAATAAATGGTAGAATATACCATGTTCAAGAATTAGAAGGCTCAGTACTATAAAGATACCAATTTTACCCAAAATGATCTACAGAGTCAATGCATTTCTAATCAGAATCTTTGCAGGATTCTTTTATGGAAATTGACTAGCTAATTCTAACGTGTATACGGAAACACAGAGGGATACAGCACTCTTGAAGAAGAATGAAATTTGAGTACTTTATTACCTGATATCAAGACTTAAAATAAATTAATTACACTAATTAAGGCAATGTGATATTAGTACAAGTATTGAAAAAACAGTGGAAGAAGATAGAGAATCAACACACACCCATGCATGTACAATCATTTGATTTGTGACAAACAACACGCAGTGCATTGTGGAAAGGATGGCTTTTTCCATGAATGATGTTGGATTAACTAGGTATCCATATAAAAAAAACTAATCTTGACCCTTACCTCACCTCAGACACAAAAGTCAATTTCAGGTGGATTACAGTTGTAAATGTGAAAGAAAATAATCGCAGTTATAGAAGAAAACAGGAAGATGTTTTCATGGCTCAAGATAGGTAAATACACAAAAAAATACAAACCACAAAGAGAAAGATTGATAAATTGAATTACATTAAAATTAGGAACCTCTATTCATCAAATAACACCATTAAAAGAGTGAAAAGGTAAGCCATGGAGTAGGAGGTGATGTATCTGACATATGCATATACCTGGAAAAGGATTTATATCCAGATTATATAAATAGTCAACAAAAATTTAGAAGACTGAAAGCCCCACGGAAAAATAGGCAAAACACTTGAATAGGCACTTCAAAAAAGAGGATATCCAAATAGCCAATAAATAAAAGTGTTCAGCTTTATTAATTGAGCACCTGAATATGTTAATTAAATTCACAATGAAATATTTCTCTATACCCTCCAGAATGACTAAAATTGAAGAGGCTGATGCTACCAGTAACAAGTACATATATTGCTATGAGATTACAAATTGGTACAGATATTTGGTTTCAACTGAAGCCAAATATGTCCTTACCCTGTGATCCAGCAGATGCACTTTTGAGAATATAAATGCATACATATGTGCACCAAAGGACATTTGTAAGAATGTTCATAGCAGCACTGTTAACCAAAAACTACAACCCAAATGTCCATTAACAGTCATGTGGAATTTGGCAAATTGGACATTGGAATACTATCCAGCAGTGACAAGGGAACACTTCTATATCAACAAAATGGATGAATGTTACATAATATTAGACAAAATAACCAGATAGAGAAGAATGCCTAATATATAATTCCCTTTATAAGAGCTTCAAAAATAGACAAAACTAACCTATGGTGATAGAGGTCTGTATGGTGGTTATCTTTCTTGGTGAAGGTTGAAAGGGGGTTCTAGGGGGCCTTCTGGGGTGTTTGTAATGTAATGTTTGTAATGTTCTACTTTATAATACAGGTAGTGGTTACTTTGTGAAAATTCACTTTGTGAAAATTCATTGAACTGTATACTTGTGTATGTTTTTCTGTATGTTTGTTACACTTCAGTTGAAAGTGTGGTTTAAAAATTAATAAGCCATACATTTGTATTTTCTTTCCTTAACATTGACCTCTTTTAAAACTCTAAGACATCTTGAATTAAAATTTTTTTAGAACATAAATATTTTGCTAACTCAAAACAGTATTCCATGAGTTCACAATTCTGTCTGAAATAGACAAAGAATTTTATTGATAAGAACTTAAAAAGTATTCCATAAGAAATAATTTATTGTGCATCTCCTAGGTTCACAGGAAAGTAAGAACGGGATCATATTGTCCCGCTGCCCATCCTCTACCCTCATCACTAATTTTCCTATCAATGTGCATATTATATACCTGTCATACCTTTTCTTCATCTAAGTTTTCCATAAGCATGTTTTTATAGTATATGATATGGCTTAGAGGACTGTCTTCTCTAGAGTCTTCTCTATTAAACTTTAAGGTAAAGTGCAACTTCTTTCTCATTTTGAGTTTTCTTAAAATTTTGCATAATGAAACATAATTGAGAAAATGCTGATGTCAGTATCCAGGCCATGTTCTTTAGAAATGAATAAGACTCTTGAATATATTCAACAGGTATTTATTAAATGTCTCTTACTGTTGGAACTGGCGATTCAATGGTGAGCAAAATAGACATTGCTCTTTTGCAAGGAGCCCTATGGCAAGGAGCTTCAAGTTTAGCAAGGAAAACAAATGATTAGACAAGAAATAACAGTAAATTTCTGAAAGGGACTGTAACCATGAAAGTGTACAGTAGTTTAGCAGGGGCGCCTAACCTATGGGGGAATTCAGGGAAGGCTTTCCGGAGCAGGTCCTCTTGGCTGAGATGAAGGATGTTGAGTAGAAGTTGGCCAAGTCCAGAGAAGGAGGAAGACAGTTCTAGTCAGAGGGAACAGCATTTGAAAACTCTTGGGGTACCAGTGAACATGGCATTTTAAAAACTGAAAGATGCTCGGTATGGCTAGAGTACTAAAGGACCGTGGCGAGAGATAAAGTCAGAAAGGTAAGCAGAGTCTCCATCATGAGGGGCCTTGTAAATTTTGTTAAGTAGGTTGAATTTTTTCCTAGGAGGAAAAGCTATTGAAGAGTCCAAGCAATGGCAAAAAATGAAAACATGAAATTGGCATTTTAGAGGAAAGAGTCTGGCTATGTTACACATAGGTTAGAAGGTGGCAAGAGGAAAGTCAAACAGACCAGATAGGAGATTGCAGTAATCCAGGCAAGAGTAGTGAGTGGCCTGACGACAGTAATGACAATGGGATAAACAGATATGAGAGGTTACTTATGAGAGAGAATTGACAGGAGTTGCAAGTTGATTAGCTGTCAGGAAGAGTGAAAACAAGAATGGCCATCAGGGAAATACAAATCAAAACGGCAGTGAGATACCACTTCATGCTTTAGGTATGAAGGATGACTGTAATCATGAAGACAAACAATAACAAGTATCGAGTAGGATGTGGATAAATTGGAACCCTCATACTTTGTTGGTGGGAATGTAAAGTGGTGCAGCTGCTTTGGAAAACAGTTTCTCAAAAGGTTGAACATGGAGTTACTATATGACCCAGCAATTCCACTCCTGCATATATACCCAAAGAGAGGTGAAAACATAAGTCCACACAAAACTTGCACACAAATGTTCATAGTGGCGTTATTCATAATAGCCAAAAAGTGAATGAAATATCCATCAACAGATGAATGGATAAATGAAATGTGGTAGAACCATAAAATGGAAGATTATTCAGTAATAAAAAGAAATATATTACTGATACATGCTGCACCATGGATGAACTTTGAAAACATTATGCTAAATGAAATGAAAAAAAAGAAAAAATTTTGCTAAGTGAAAGACTACAAAAGACCACATGTTGTGTAATTCTATCTAAGTGAAATGTCAAAAATAGGCAAATCTATAGAGACAGAAGTTAGATAAGTTAGATTAGTGGCTTCCTAGGGTGGAGGGTAGGGAGAAATGGGAAGTGACTGCTAATGGGTATGGGGTTTCTTTTTGGGGTGAGGAAAATGTTGTAAAACTGATTTTGGTGATGATTGTATAACTCTGAATATACTAAAAATCATTGAAGTGCACACTTTAAATGGGTGAATTGTATGGTAAGTCACTTACAGCTCAATAAAGCAATTATTTAAAAAAAAATCAAGAATGACTCCCAGGTTCTCTAGCCTGGACAAATTATATTGTTAATTACTAAGAAAGGGAAAGGATAAGAGGGTGTTGAGTTCAATTTTAGATTTGTTAAGTTTGAAGGATTTGCAAGAAATCCAAATAGAAATAATCCAGGAATTGAGCTGTACGTATCTGAAATTCAGGAGTGTGGTCTACACTGAAAATACAGATTTGTGAGTCACTTGAATATAGGTGGCAGTTGAAGAGAAGAGTACAAAGAACAAAACCCTGAGGAAGACCAAGATTGATAGGACAGAAAAAGGAAAATAAAGCCTACAAAAGACAACGAAGAGGAGTAGCTATAGAGAATAAGAAGAAAATCAGGAGTATGTGATATAATGGAAGCCAGTGGAAGAGATTGTTTTAAGCAAGTTGGAGGAGTCAGCTATGTTGAATGTTACTGACAGGTTAGGTAAGATAATGACTGCTTTTGGTGACAGGAAGTTATCAGTGATAGAGTGTGAATGGCAGTAGTGGAGATAAAAAGAAGATTGCAGTAAGTTGAAAAACATGGGAGATAAGAAATTAGAGACGGCCAAAATTTGGATTTAAAGAGGAAGAAAGAAGATTAATTAGGAGGAATATAGGATGAAAAGGTTTTTGTTTCTTTGTCTTGGGGAGGGGGTTGCTGTGAAGATGAAAGAGACTTGAACATTTTTTAGTGCTGATGGGAATGAGTCAGTAGGGAGGGAGAGGTTATAGATGCCCTGGAGAGAGGTGTGAATGTATAGGATGAGGTTTCTCACAGTGCTGAAGAAGATCTGAACACAGCGAGAGGGATTAACTTTACGTATGAGGAAGGATCATTTTTCCACGATAACAGGAGTGAAGAAGGAAAAAGGATAAATGGAAGCAAATGTGTTTGCAGGTCTGTTGATCAGGCATTGAGAGAATTCTCATCGAATGCCTCCCATTTTCTCTTTGAATAAAAGATAAGATCGCCTGTTGTGACCAAGTGGCATTATTTGTGGAGAGTGGAGAAGGTATGAAATAGCTTCGAATACCGCAGAGAGTACTAGTGAAATTTAATAGGACTGGCAGCCAATACCGAAAGCCCAGCAGAGGTGAATGATCTTTTATAGTGATATCAATTTGCCTTATTATAAGATTTTCTTCACCTGGGTGGAGTAGCAGTCAGCTTACTGCCGCCCATAGGCCAAGCCTGGGCTCATGACGTCTTTTTGTAAATAAAGTGTTACTGGAACACAGACAGGCTCATTTGTTGTCTATGGTTGCTTTGATGCTACAGTGGCAGAAATTAGTAGTTGGTTCTCAAAGCCTAAAATATTTACAATCTGACCCTTTACAGAAAAAGTCTGCTGACTTCTGGTGTTGATCAACCAGGATATAGGTGAAGAGAAAGCAGACATTTGGGGACATCTGGGGTTGAGGTCTTGACAAAAGTGCAAGGATTAACAACAAAGGAGTTGAAGATACTGGCAGTTGAAGTATTGGACCTTGGAATCCAAACTGAAGAAGGAAAAGAAGTGAAGACAGGAGGAACTGATAGGAGTTCTGGGCTTTATTTGGATGTCTTGCAAGTAGTTGGGAAAAAAAGAGCTGAAAATGATAGAAGATTGTGGTCATATATAACTGAAATGTATGATCTCAAAGAGGGAGCAATTCTAGGTGATGAGAGTGTCCTGGGTATGGGTGCTGGGGCTGTATGGAAGCGAGAGGCAGAAGACTGGCTAGATCATCTGTGTAGATGCTGAAGTCCCCCAGAATGGAGTGGAGAGGAAGATGGTGAGCCAGGTGGTTGTCTTGTCTTAGTCTCTAGGATTTACTAGAGATTTTCTCTAGTGCTTTTCTCACAAAAGGGAGAAGAGTATTGTAAATAACATAAGATTTAAAATTATCAGGTTTTTGAGAGCATTACATTCCAGTTTAAGTCAAATAAATTGCCAGCAGTCTATTTAAAAATTGCAATGTGAAAATAAGTAAATAGAAAGTTTGTGGCTTTTGTGATTGTAATTAGAACTTACACTTTTAAAATGTCTTAATTATCAGACTGCAGACGTATTTAATTTTGAAGAAACAGTTTATAGTCATCATATGTCTCCAGTCGCCACCAAGCACTGTTTGGTAGCAGGTTTGTACATGTATTCTTTTGTTTTTTAACATATTGAAAACTTTCTCCCTTTTAATATCTAGTTAGTTTTCATATAAACAGTTTAACCGAGATGAAGATCACAATTCTTTAAAAAAAAAAACACACAAAAATTAAGTATATGCTGCTATTTATATTTAATTTAACAGATATTGTGCAAGTCAGGTACTGTGCTAGTGGCCGGGATTCAAAGATGAAGAAAGCACATTGCTGTTCCCTAAAGAGTTACTTTTATTTATTTATTTATTTGGTGAGGAAGGTTCGCCCTGAACTAACATCTGTTGCCAGTCTTCCTCTTTTTTTTACCTTGAGGAAGATTGTTCCTGAGCTAACACCTCTGCCACTCATCCTCTGTTTTATATGGGATGCTGCCACAGCGTGGCTTGACGAGCAGTGCTTGGTCCACACCTGGGATCTGAACCTGCAAACCCCAGGCCACCAAAATGGAGCAAGCGAACTTAACCACTATGCCATTGGGCCAGCCCCTCCCTAAAGAGTTACTTTTAAACCACCAAAGTTTCAAAGCTTTTACAAAAAAAAATTTTGGCAACTTTTTCAACTGGTCATAATAAAACAAGGAAATGATTTCCTTTTCTCTACGATTGTGTGATTCAAATTAAACATCCATTTTTGTGAAAGTACCTGCAACAACAATTTTCATGTGTAAAGAAGAAAAAATGTTTTTCTGGTATAAGGGATCAGGTTGCTGTGATTCTGTTATTTCTGTGGCACTGCATGAATCTCTTCACCTCCAGATATCTGTCAACTACTCCATCTGTAAAGAAGAGTGGGGCACTAACTTGTCTTTGAAGTCCACTCAGTCTGTGTCCAGAGTTCTGTGGATATATTACTAGTGATTTGAAGTATATCATTAAGATGGAAGAACTAAGCTATTAAATAAAATGATTTGATGTGATAAAATATAGAATTTTACACACACATGTACCAATACAAATTTCCTGGTTTTGATATTGTACTGTAGTTACTTAACATATAACCATTGGGACAACCTGGGTGAAGGGTACACAGGGCCTCTCTCTCCTATCTGCATCTTCCTGTGAATCTGTAATTATTTCAAAATTAAAGGTTAAAAAATAATGGAATAATAGAGTTCTCTTAGTACTAAAGTGTAACTACAATTAAAGTAATTTTTTTAATTATAAACAATAAAAATGATTTGAAGTGTATTTTTAGCATACTTTTTTATATTTCTTCATGGATACAGTGGGAAAATGTCATGATTCATGATGATAGTTTCTTGTTTCCTTTTGATGATGATTTATAATAAAATTATCTCAAACAATTTTTGTTTTTGTTTTTACAGTTGGTACTAGAGGGCCCAAAGTACAACTTTGTGACTTAAAGTCTGGATCCTGTTCTCACATTCTACAGGGTATTTTTTTTATTTGAAACAACAACTACTTTGAGTAAACCATTCAATAAAAAGAAACATTGCTAACAATGTATTCTTTGTAAGTGACATGACCAATGTATTTTGTGCTAGTTGTTAAAAGTCAACAGGGAAATAAAGATCCTTCTGTGCATTATTCTTATAAAACTGAACTATTGAGGAGACATTTATATGAACAATGGCCATGGGAGAAGCTCAAAGGATATGGAAGCTCTAACTCCAAGCCTTGTGTTATTTCTCCATTTTAAAAAAATAAACTACTTACAAAGCTTAGATCAGTACATTTAGTTCATGAGCATTGTTTAATATTGTTCTGGCTGAGTAAACATTCTTAATATTTAGGTGCTTTTTCTCTCAGTAAAAACATTTTAGAAAAAAGATATTGAAGGTATATTGTTTGGTAAAGGTATATTATTTTTGCTACTTTTTTATCAGTATTAGATCATTAATTCTAAACAATGGAAAGATGAGATGTCATTGAGAAATATACATTTTTAATCATCTCTGAGAAACACGTAATATATCAAGAAAACTTGGTGAGATGCATAGTGTTTGTTTTACATTATCATGAGTTTCTGTTAATGTAAGCTAGGTAGATGAAAATATGATTTGAATAATTCAGTTAGGTAGAAGTGAATTAAAATGCTAAGATCACATCCTATAAGCTTATCATCTGTCCTTTATAGAAAAAAACAATTGTACAAATTCTTTTTTACAATCATGAATTAAAATATTTTTTTCTTTATAACCTTCTGAAAAGGTAGAAAACTTTTATTCTTCAGAATGTTTATCTTATATGGTTTGTTGCAGTGGCTTTTTGTCGTAGAGAGAAGTGAGCTTGAGCTATATCGCTTGATGGATTGACCCACTAGGCTAACAGCTGTATTTAAAAAGAAAGACTCTCTTGCCTTGACTGTTCTTTCCAAAGGAAAACCAGGCCTTTTATAATAAAATATCATGTGTGAGAAATGCTCCATAGACTTCACATTAATATTTAAACACAGATTATTATAAATGTGAAAAAATGATCATATCAATTTATTTTTAATATTTAGTCTTCACTTTCTTCAGAATCAGACAAAATTAATTGCACTGTATCTCGTGATTTTTCAAATATTTTGTAAGACTTTTCGTATTTGCAGGTCACAGACAAGAAATATTGGCAGTTTCCTGGTCACCACGTTATGAATATATCTTGGCAACTGCAAGGTAAAATGCAAATTATTTGATTCTGAAGTTAATAATTAATGATCAGCATTTTGAAAAGACTACATTTGTGAAAGATGCATATTTAGTTATTAATTAGGCCCTTAAAAATAAAATAGTTGTTACAGATTTTAATTCATGTCACCAAAAGAAATCTTCCTTTATATCATAATCCTAATCCTGACTATCCATCTTGAAGGTGCTCACCTTAGAGAAAACAGGAGAATCTATGTAGCAATGTAAATCTAGTATGTACTACAGTAAAACAACGATGTTTTATCAATTTTTCATACAAAAGTATAGCACTCTGTTAATTTAAAAATAGTAGCATTTTTATTCCTTTTCTTTAATCCGGAATTATTTTGAATCTGATTCAACACATCTATCCATCCTTTTATTGATTCGATTTACTAATGTTTAATAACTGCCTACTGTGTGCCAAGCATTGTGCCAGGGACACAGAGGTAACGAAGGCATAGTTCCTTCAAGAAGCTAACAGTCTAATGAGGGATATAGTCAGAAAAATCAGCGATTATAGGACATCCTGAAAAATGTTATAATAGATGTACATCTCTAGTAGGTATAATATGGGAAAAGAGCAAGAGCACTTAACTCTGGGGGCATCAAGGGATTTGGGGAGTTTTGTTGGCTGAAGGGAAGAGACTTGCATATTTAAATGCTGAGGAGGAAGTACCAGTAGGGAGAAATTAGTGAAGATGAGAAATGGAGGGAATAATTGGTGCATCAGGACCTTGAATAAACAGGAAATGGTAGTATCAAGGCTCCAGATAGAAGGGGGACGATTGATTTGACATGTGAAGGGCATCATGAGACTAAATGGAAGGAGGAAAAGGTAGATGTGAATACAGTTAAATTTGTGGCATGTCAAGTATAACTTGATGTCATTTATTGAAAATACTGGAATGGGGATGCAATTTTTCTTTGTTTATTTAAAGATTGGCACCCGAGCTAACAACTGTTGCCAGTCTTCTTTTTTTTTTTTTTCCTGCTGTTTCTCCCCAAATCCCCCCAGCACATAGTTGTATATTTTAGTTGTGGGTCCTTCTTGTCATGGCATGTGGGATGCTGCCTCAGCATGGCCTGATGAGCAGTGCCATATCCACGCCCAGGATCCCAACTGGTGAAACCTCGGGCCGACAAAGCGGAGCGCGAGAACTGAACCACTTGGCCTTGGGGCCGGCCCCAGGGGATGGAATTTTGAGGGAAGGTAGTAAAGATTTGGAGTAACAGTTTTAATGAATGGGGATGGGAGCTGATTAGAGGCACATAGGACTGCTGGTCAGTGTTGTGTGTTCAGCTGACGATGTAGACCACAGCTGTACTAAGCCACAGAAATCAAAACATTAAATGACACAGACTTAACAGTTGTCTGAAAATTGTTGAAGTCGTGGGTATAAGGTGGAAATAAAATCACAAAAAGCTTGGAGAGATCAAGAACGCAATAAGGTAGTAGTGTCAGAGTAAGAAAATTTAAAAACTGAAGGGATAAGAAGCAGTAGTCAAAGATTTTGATATAGACATTTTAGTAAAACTTTTGGTGGAAGAATTATTAAAACAAAAGCTATTCATATTGGCTTTGTAAAGATAGGTGTCTGGGCTTTTGTAAAGCTGCCATCCCTCCCTTTCTCACTGTTTAGTCCCAAAAGAAGCTTCTGTTAATTGTTTGCAGAATGTGACATTGAAATTTATGGTTTCTGAATAAAACAAGGTCTAGAATGTAGCCGGAAGAAAACTGGCTAAAGAGGTGTGAAGCTGAAGTGTTAGATGCTGGTTGTGGGTCCATGCTAGAGTGGATTTACATTGTTCATGCCTAACTTGGTTTTTCCTCAAATCAGAAGGAAGCTAAGAGGCTTTTAATTCTCAGAGTATCCCAGGAATTAGAATCAGTACCAGAATGGACCTAGTAATTAATCTTAGGAATCAGATATGTCTGAATCTAATCTGTTTCAGAAGAGACTTAAGTCCTCAGACTTATCCCTTTGCAGACGTTTTCCCCAGCTGGAAAGAAAGAAAACCAACCTGAGAATGGGAAATGCTAGCTCTTTGCTGACTATTCTGTAAGTTGGCTAGGTTTGATGGTAATCTGTGAAAAGACTCAAGGTTATAGGAAGAGATAAACCCCATAGGTAGGTAGGTAGGTAGGTTATAGGAAGGGAGAAACTCTATAGGTAGGTAGGTTATAGGAAGAGATAAACCCTATAGGTCGGTCGGTAGGTAGGTAGGTAGGTAGATGACAAATAGGCTTATAAAATGCAAAGTAATGCTCTTTCTAATTAAAATGGGCTGGATACACCCAGTGGGTTACACTGTTGCTGGGGTCTTTGTGAGGATGTGATAGCCGCAGTTGAACTGATTTCTGTTTTCTTTAGGAATAGTTTAGAAACTGAAATTGATATATGATCATGATTTTCCTGTCTTGTTTTCACTTACTTGAAATAAAATGAAAGTGAGTATCTAATTTCTAGGAGACATTAAATTTAGTTCTCATATATTTGGCAAAGATTGATTCGATGGGGCCAGTCCCGTGCCGAGTGGTTAAGTTCTTGCGCTCTGCTTCTTTGCAGCCCAGGGTTTCGCCGGTTCGGATCCTGGGTGCGGACATGGCACTGCTCATCAAGCCATGCTGAGGCAGCGTCCCACATGCCACAACTAGAAGGACCCACAACTAAAAATACACAACTATGTACCGGGGGACTTTGGGGAGAAAAAGGAAAAAAAAAAAATCTTAAAAAAAAAAAAAGATTGATTTGAGTACAAGAAACCGAATAAAATATATTGTCCTTATTATTCACCCTGTTCTCAATTTTTGTCATATAAAAAGAAAAAAAACACCAGATTCTTGCCAACTGGATTATTAAACAAAATGAAATTAATTAACTGCTTGATTGTCTAGACAATAGTTGAATAATAAACAAGAGAAAGGATGGAGTAACAAACTTGCTAAGGAACAAGCTCCAAGCCTCTCTAATCCTTGGGGAGAAAGATGCTCATGGCATTAAAAACAACATAAAAAGCAGAATTCTGCCCTTGTAATCTAAAAAAGCTTACTTTTTTTTTTTTTTTGCTATTTTTTCACTTCTTTGTGCTACTATTGAATATTTGCTGAAAAGACCAAAGTGCAACTCAAATATACAAATACATTTGTGCAAATATACTAGGATCTCCGTGTGCCATACTACTGGAAAGGTGGGTGAAGAGTACAGTCATTGTTCAGCTCTATATGTCAATGTAACATTTATTTCTTCTTAGTGCTGACAGTAGAGTAAAATTATGGGATGTGAGGAGAGCATCAGGATGTTTGATTACTCTTGATCAGCATAACGGGAAAAAGTCACAAGCTGTTGAATCAGGTAATGAAGAATGCATTAATATAGAAATATGACAATGATAGTACTTTTATATTGAAAATTTTGAATTGAAAGCAAATAAATGTATATTAAGTTGCAATTTTTATGATTTAAAAAAGCATTCGCAGTAAGTTTCTAAATTTATGTAAACTATAGGCATCTTTCTTCAAGATACAGATTAGTGTGGCATTTCACTCTGCCCCTGGATTTTCAAATGTAGAAACTTTTCTGGATTAACCTACCTCTTTTTTCCCTCCAATGACGCCAACTAATAGAAATTCAGTGCCACGTAGGAGGTTACAGTACATTAAAGGAATAGTAACATTTTGTGGCTATTGTGACAGAATAAAACTTTGAAGTTGCGTTAAATGTGAGTCAGCTGCAATCCAGGTGACAAAAGTATTCAGTTGCATTTTTACAATAGAATTTAATTTCTGTGTAGGTTAAATTCTGATTCAGAATTAATTCTGGACTAGAAATATATTAGGATGAACTATATGAAACCTATTATTGTTTTAATCTTTTAGATTAAATTAATCTGGCTATTAAGAATTATGCTTTCTCAAACTTGTTCATTTTGAAAGTAATATAAATTTTGATTGAGACTGGAACAGTTATTCTCCCCCTGTCAAAGTGTTTTAAGCAGGAAGTACTAGTATTATTGATTTTTAATAGTCTATGGAATGCTTTTTAGATTAAAAATGGAAAGAGTATATAAGAAGTTTGAGAAGTCTTTAAAATTTTACTGTTAGGCTATGCATTTAATTGAGTTTGATAGCACAGCTTACTCTCTGAGGAAAAATTATATTTGGCAGGATTTTTTTCCTTTGGTTTTCCTTTATTTTTATGGTTCTAATTTATACAGCTTATATTCAAATAATTCAAAGACATGATTAATTTTTAATATAATCATTGTATATATTTTAGGTAATTCAGATAGTTGTCCGTTAATATGTTTAAATAACTATATCATCAAGCATTAAGTGTGTGCTGAATACAAGAAGAGATAAACTGAATTGTATTTTTCATTGCAGCAAACACCGCTCATAATGGGAAAGTTAATGGCTTATGTTTTACGAGTGATGGGCTTCACCTGCTCACTGTTGGTACGGATGATCGAATGAGGCTCTGGAATAGTTCCAATGGAGAAAACACACTAGTAAGAGATTTTAAGTACCTCCAACCTTTTGGATATAAATTAAAGAAATAGATCTGGTTGTTTATGAAGAAATACTTTGAGAAAAACACTTGATGTTCTTTCTGTAGATTTAACTCTGTTTCTTGCCTCTAAATCATGCTGTCTTTTTATAATATTTTTCCATTATGTGAACTAGTAATTCTCAACTGAGGACAACCCACCCCCCACTCCCCCACCACATTCCCTCTACTTAGTGGAGAATCACTACTCTACTGAGCCACTGTGCAAAACGACTGTGTACCATCTCTCTCAGATATATATTGGAAAAGAATAAAAGATTGAGAACAACTGATATAAATTAAAGTTATAAAGTTAAATAGTCAAATTTTATACTATATATGACTTGTAAACAAAATCCAACATGAATGTTATAGTACTAGAACATAATAGTACTTTAATACTGGAATAAATCTGTTTTAAAGGTGCTAGATTCTTGGTGGTAATTAATTTCTAGTACTTTTAAAAAATTTATGTTATGGTCCTTTCCAGGTATACCCATGGTTTAATAACTTTCAGAATAAGCAACCAAAAGTTTATAATTTGGTGATGATAATAATAACTAATATTTTTGAGAGCTTATGTGCCAGATGCTATGCTAATAAAAATTAACATTTAATATATGTGCTGGAGCATATATGGCCTTCTTTAATCATCACATCAACACTATGAAGGTAGTTACTGTTACAATACGCATTTTACACATGAGGAAAATGAGACAAAGTGGTTCGGTAACTTGCCTGAGTGTACAGAGCTAGAAAGCGACAGAGTTTGACTCTAGATTCCACTCTTACCATAATGCTGATTATACCCAGACCCCTTAAAGCATTTATTTAACACCTTAAGGTAGGTATTAATATTAATCATATTCCTTTCTTTAATCATCCTTTCTTTTTTTTTTTTTTTTTAAAGATTTTATTTTTTTCCTTTTTTCTCCCCAAAGCCCCCCGGTACACAGTTGTATATTCTTTGTTGTGGGTCCTTCTAGTTGTGGCATGTGGGACTCTGCCTCAACGTGGTTTGATGAGCAGTGCCATGTCTGCGCCCAGCATTCGAACCAACGAAACACTGGGCCGCCTGCAGTGGAGTGCGAGAACTTAACCACTCGGCCACGGGGCCAGCCCCTTTAATCATCCTTTCTAGCTGATTCTCTTTTGGATACTCTAGGTATCACTTTCACTATTAAATACTAATTTTGCTATGAGGTCAAAACTGTTTATACTAGATTACTTTAGAGTTTGCTAATCCCTCATATACTTTTTGAAATGCTTCTCCATCATGTCTGAAACTAGAAACTCGGGCATTGCAAATTTTAATTTAGAATCTTCCATTCATCATATTGTACCATGTCCCTTATCAGGTCACACCTTCCTTTTCTCGTTTTATTCATTTGTTTAATAAGAATTTATTAATTTATTTGCCAGGCAGTATTATACAGCAGTGGACAAAACATAGAAAAGTCCTATCCTCATGGAGCTTACATTCTAGGGAGAGGAAGAAAGACAACCATCAATCAAGAGATGGATGGATGGATGAACAGATGGGTGGATAAAATATATGTTGGATGCAGTAAGTGCTATGAAGAAAATCAAAGCAAGGAAAGGAGCATAGAAAATACTGGGAAGTTGGAGTTGCTGTTTTACATAGGGCAGTCAGGGTAGGTCTCACTCAGAAGATGACATTGGGCCTGAAGGAAGTGAAGGAGTGAGCCATCAGATTTTTGGGAGGGAGAGCATTCCAGGCAGAGGAAGGAAGAAAGTACAAAGACCCTGAGGGAGGAGCATGCTTGGGATATCCAGGGACCCTCTAAGAGGCTCTTGTGTTGGAACAGAGTAAGCCAGAGGGAGAGTAATAGGATAAGGAACAGGTGTTGCCTTCTTAGTATTACCCTTATTAGTTTTAAAAAGATGTATAAGTACACACTTGCAGTATATGTATAATTATTTATAATCTATATATTTTAGTAAAGATTAATTTCTTTTTTTAGATAAAAATGAAATAGAAATTCTCATGTTTTTTTGGTACACCTTTTAATGGATCATCTTGCAGACTCCTTGAGGTGTGTGACCTGCACTCTGGAGACCATTGCCTTAGAGTACAGAACAAATAGCCGCAGGAAAAATTCACACAGAGGCAGCTTTTGGTACAAGATAAGAAAAGAAAGATTTCAAAGTAGCTGTTCTGGTGTTAACTGTTTTAGTTACTGGTATTATCATTCACTCAGTCATCAATGTCCAGAAACTGGGAGTCTATTCTGTATTCTTCCCTGTCCCTTATCCCTGCTATTAACTCAATTACATCCTGTTAATTCTTCCTTCTTAATTTTTTTCATATTTGTCTTCCCTTCCTGCCTCACTCTGGGCCCTCATGATCTCTCTATTTAATTTCTCTAACATCCTTCTAACTTTTTCCAAACTCATCTCCCAGTGAAAGTCTTTTAGTGTTTCCTCAATACTTGCAGGTTATTAAAACTGAATGCCCTTTCCTTTTGTGCCCAAGGCCTTCATAAGCTGTACCTTCTAACTCACCAGCTTTATGTCTTGCTCCCTTCGCATTTTTCCCTGTCCTTAGCCATACTGTACTACTTAAAGGTCTTTAAATAGACCATCCCCTCTTGCCCTTCCATTCTGCTGCATGGACTGCTGCCTTTGCTTTAGAATACCCTTCTTCTGCTTCCTATCCTAGCTCTTTTTAACTCTTCTAGTCCAGCTTAGATGCTTCCAGAGTACCCACTGCTCACTTGTATTACTGTGTACTGTGATCGTCACTTCACTTCATGGAATGAAAGAAAAATAATTTTACAACAACGTGGTACAGTGCTTTTTGATTAGCATAGTCCAGATTCAGTTTCTGTTTCTGTCACTTATTAGCCAAGAGACCTTGATCGAAATACTTAACTTTTTTAAGTGTTTTCTTTTTGTATAATAATGTTGCCTATCTCATAGTATTGTTTTGAGCATTACATGAGATAATGCTTGTAAAACATTTAGCACATCATCTGATACTTACAACAAATGTTGACAGTCAGTAAATATTATCCATCATTATTGTTATTATGCTGATAGTTGTTTGACAGTGAAATGAGCTGCCTTGTGATGGAATCTCTGCATCACTGTAGGTATTCACTTAGTGACTAGGTGTGTATATTTCCTGGGACATTACAAAGGATTCATAAGATAGAGAATTGGATTTGCCATCATTCTATCCCAAGTCTATGAAATCTTCCTCCTCTAGCAAAATCTTTTCAAATCCTTTAAGACATTATAGCCAAAAGTAGCCTGTTCCTCTACAGTACTTTCATAATGATATATATCACACTATTTACCACACATTGCCTTTTATGGTAAGCATTTATAGTCATAAAACAGGGGCCTGAATCACCCTGCACAGTGTGTGACACATAGTAAGCACTTAGTAAATGGTAGATCCCTCCTTTCCTTAATCTGTTATTAGACCTTCATTCCATAGGCATTGAAAAGATGTTGATAGTTTTGATCCCGCAGGTGATTTGATCACAGTAGTGATTTACAAAAAGTAATAGGACAGTAAGTTGCAGGATGGCTTGAAGGGGGAATACTTAAGGACAAAGAGAAAAGTTAGTGAGCTGATTCAGTATTCATAACTCAGTCAACTTCCTAGTTCACATTTGGGAAGGAATGTGGTATAGTGAAAAGGACATAGGTCTCTGTAGCTAGGTGCTGTGATACATGTGAATAAGATCATCACAATCTAGCAGTTCATAATTTTTCCGGGAGTTACAGAGAATTTCTAGTTGAGAAGATTTGTGTTTTTCTCCATCCTCCCCAATGTCACACTCTGCAGTTTGTTTCACATGTAGGATCAAAAGATACAAATGCAGAAATGTTATACTTTTAAATATATATCTATAGGAATTAAAAATTTAGAGACTTATGCAATACCTTCATGTCCTAGGTGCTCTCATATGCATTATTTCACTTGATTTTACACAATAACTCTGGTAAATGATGTTATTTCTTTTTAACAGATCAGAATAATGAAACTCAGAGGTTAAATCGTTCCTTACTCATAAGAGGCAAGAAAAGCGGGGGTGGAGTGGGTTTCAAAAGCCCAAGTCTACTGACTATAAGTTTATTGTTTTAATATTTCAGTCTACCACCACTGCAGTGGAATAGCTGAATGCATGTGCCTAGTTCCGTCACAGTTAGCCTAAAGGGTGGGTAAGCCAAGTGTAGTATCCACAGATTATCAGCATGTATCCATTTGGGCATCAGTGTTTGTTTATACACACACACACTCACACTCTCCCACTCCCACTCAACCTTTAGAAAAAGAGAAAAAGGCAAATCACTGTCTATTTGAACTCTAGTATTAGCCATAGTGAAGGGAGATTTTGGTGACCTGCATGCTCATAATTCCCAAATGATTAGCTACTGGTTTTACACCTACCCTAAGCTGCTTATGTAAATTATCAGCAGGAAGTAAACCTGACTGTCAATTTCTGTAGCTCAAGGCTTCTCAGACTTTGATGAGCCTACAGATTACCTAGGGATCTTGTTAAAATGAAGATTCTAGTTCATTAGGATTGGGATAAGGCCTGGAATTCTGCATTTCTGACTGCTCAGGTGATGCTGATGTGGTTGGGCTTGTGCCTTGGCATACATGTGCTGAATTTTAATTTTTGTCCCAAATACATAATTATTTATACAAAGCTGCAATTATAGTATATCCACTATTTGTGTTCTGTGCTTTTTTTATACTTAGCTTTTATCCCTATTTTCTGCATAATTTTCATAAATACGATTTTTAATTGATAGATAAACTGTAGAGTTAATATAACATTATTAGAAATTTACATCTATTCTTAATTATTTTGCCATTCTAGATAATGCTGCATTGAATTCCTCTGAGCATATAGCTTTTCACTGTTTAATTATTTCCCTAAGATAAATCCCCAGGAGTAGTTACTAGGTCAAGGAGTAAGAATACCTTTGTTGTTTAATGGGTAGAGTTTCAGTTGTGCAAGATGAAAAGAATTCTGGAGATGGATGGTGGTGATGGTTGCACAACAGTGTGAATGTACTTAATGTCACTGAACTGTACTTGAATATGGTTAAGATGGTAAATTTTATGTTATGTGTATTTTGCCACAATTAAAAATGTTTCAAAATAAAAAGAAAGTTATCCCTCCCCCTCCCAAAAAAAGAATATCTTTGTATTTTGTTGCATAATAAGCCACTTGGCCTTTGAGAAGGAATGAACAAATTCAGTGCCACCAACATGTTTACCTACTTGTACCAATATTGAGCATCTTATGGTTTTTTCACATTTTTGCTAAATGATCTATAATGATTCTTTAAGGCAGCCTTAATTTGCATTTTATTTCTATCAACATTGAAATGTGAACATTTGCTCTTGTAGGGTTTTTTTACTATTTGTATTTCACTCTTACGTGACATGTACATTTATGTCCTTGGCCCTTGTTTCCATTAAGACACTGATCATTTTCTTTAGATTTAATAGAGCCCTGTCTATAGTATAATATTTTAAGTAAATATTTCTTCCAGTCTTTATTGTCTTTTTAATTCAGATTTAAGCAGTGAGTAACTTTATGATTTTACATCCTACAGGTGAACTATGGAAAAGTTTGTAATGACAGTAGAAAAGGATTGAAATTCACTGTCTCCTGTGGCTGCAGTTCAGAATTTGTTTTTGTACCATATGGTAGCACCATTGCTGTTTATACAATTTACTCAGGAGAACAGATAACTATGCTTAAGGGACATTATAAAAGTGTTGACTGCTGTGTATTTCAGTCTAATTTCCAGGTAAGAAGGATACTTAAGGGAATTTAAAATGCTCAGGTAGCTAGCTTGCCAGACTAGTCATATATAAAACAGCAAATTGCAATTTCATTCTGAGGAATTATACTTTGAATCCACATTTGAGCTAGCGTTTATTTAATAGAGGATAATACTGAATAGATGTTTAGATGACATAGGATGTATGCATGAATCAATATACTACTGTGCAACTTTCCTGGGATAAATTCTTTTTTTGCATATGGGCTCCATTTATTTAGCAGTTGAAAATCTGTGGCAAATTAATTTCTTGAAAACAATATTTTGGGGAAAAAATGGAATATATGTGTCTAATCTCAAAACGTAGTTTGTGTATCTCGATTTATGTTTGTATAAGTCTGTCTAAAATTTTTTTGTTTCCTTATTTTCTTGCAATGGCTAATAAGTTTGCTTTTGAGTTGATACAACTTACATAATTTCTTAAATACCTCTGGCTTTTGTTTGTTTAACATCCTGACCTTTCTCTTTAATCTCACCAATGGAGCAGACGGTTTTTTCAGAAAGCATTTGGACAGACTACTTCATGTGCTCTTTTAAATAAGTCTCTAATATAGCAAGACTGTTGATATTTTCCCTGGTTTCTAGGTAAGGAAAATGAGGCTCATGAAAGTTAAAAACTGATAGAATGAAAATTAGGGATTATTAGAGCTAGGAGGGACTTGAACTGTCACCTGGTGAAGCTCTTACTTATTCATTCATTAATACTGATTAGTTAATTTGTCTGATACCAAGCGGTAAGATATACAGAGCTGATTTTTCAGCCAGCACACATCAGTATGGCAATATCCATTATTGAAACATTCCAATACACATCCTACCGTTGGTTACGTAATTGTTGCACCAAGCCCCCTGAGTGACCTCCAGCTTCACCTCAACCTAGCAACTAACGGGGATCTTCAGGTCCCTGCTCTTCAGGACCCTGCTCCCCACTCTACAGCGAGTATCTCTTTTTTTTTTTTTTTCTGAGTTCATAATAGTTTACATCAATGTGAGCTTTCAGTTGTACAATATTACTTGACTGTCACCACATAAGTGCTCCCCTTCACCCCCTTTGCCCACCCCCCACCCCTCTTCCTCTGGTAACCACTGAACTGTTTTCTTTGTCCATCTATTTGTTTATATGCCACATATGAGTGAAATCGTCTGGTGTTTGTCTTTCTCAGACTGGCTTATTTCACTTAGCATAATTCCTTCCAGGTCCTTCCATGTTATTGCAAATGGGATGAATGTGTCTTTTTTTATGGCTGAGTAGTATTCCATTGTCTACATATACCACATCTTCTTTATCCAATCATCAGTTGATGGGGCACTTGGATTGTTTCCATGTCCTGGCTATTGTGAATAGTGCTGCAACAAACATAGGAGTGCATGTGCTACTTTGGATTGTTGATTTCAGATTGTTTGGGTAGATGCCCAGTAGTGGGATAGCCGCATCATATGGTAGCTCTATTTTTAGTTTTTTGAGGAATCTCCATACTGATTTCCATAGTAGCTGCACCAGTTTGCATTCCCACCAGCAGTGTATGAGGGTTCCCTTTTCTCCACACCCTCTCCAACATTTGTTATTTTTAGTCTTAGTGATTAGAGCCATTTTAACAGACATAAGGTGGTATCTTAGTGTAGTTTTGATTTGCATTTCCCTGATGATTAGTGATGTTGAACATCTTTTCATGTGTTTATTGGCCATCTGTATAGCTTGTTTGGAAAAATGTCTTCATATCCTCTGCCCATTTTATGATCGGATTGTTGGGTTTTTTATTGTTCAATTGTGTGAGTTCTTTATATATTATGGAGATTAACCCCTTGTCAGATAGATGATTTGCAAATATTTTCTCCCAGTTGGTGGGTGGTCTCTTTGTTTTGATTCTAGTTTCTTTTGCCTTGCAGAAGCTCTTTAGTCCAGTGAACTCTCACTTGTTTATTTTTTCTTTTCTTTCCCTTGTGAAGACATCGTATTTGAAAAGATCCTTTTTAGTTCGACGTCATAGAGTATACTGCCGATATTATCCTCCAGGAGTTGTATAATTTCAGGATGTATCTTCAAGTCTTTGATCCATTTTGAGTTTATTTTTGTGTACAGCGTGAGATAGTGGTCTACCTTCATTCTTTTGCATGTGGCTGTCCAGTTTTCCCAACACCATTTATTGAAGAGACTATCTTTTCTCCATTGTGTGTTCTTAGCTGTCTGTAGATGCGTGGCTTTATTTCTGGGCTTTCAGTTCTGTTCCATTGATCTGTGTGCCTGTTTTTGTACCAGTACCATGCCATTTTGATCACTATGGCTCTGTAGTACATTTTGAAGTCAGGGATTGTGATATCTCCAGCTTTGTTCTTTTTTCTCAGGATTGCCTTGGCAATTTGGGGTCTTTGGTTACCCCAGATGAATTTTAGGATTCTTTGCTCTATTTCCATGAAGAATGTCATTGGGATTCTGATTGGGATTGCATTGAATCTGTAGATTGCTTTGGGTAGTATGGACATTTTAACTCTGTTTATTCTTCCAGTCCATGAGCAAGGAATCTCTTTCCATCTCTTTATGTCATTATCAGTTTCTTTCAGTAATGTCTTATAGTTTTCATTGTATAAGTCCTTCACCTCCTTGGTTAAATTTATTCCTAGGTACTTTATTCTTTTAGTTGTGATTGCAAATGGAATTGTATCCTTGAGTTCCCTTTTGTAGGTTCATTATTGGAGTATAGAAAAGCAACTGATTTTTGTAAGTTGATTCTGTACCCTGCAACTTTACTGTAGTTGTTAATTATTTCTGTTAGTTTTCTGAGGGATTTTTTGGAGTTTTCTATATATAAGATCATGTCATCTGCAAACAGTGCAAGTTTCACTTGTTCACTCCCTATTTGGATTCCCTTTATTCCTTTCTCTTACCTAATTTTTCTGGCCAAAACCTCCAGTACTGTGTTGAGTAAGAGTGGTGATAGTGGGCATCCTTGTCTTCTTCCTGTTCTCAGGGGGATGGTGTTCAGGTTTTGCCCACTGAGTATAATGTTGGCTGTGGGTTTGTCATATATGTATAGCCAGTATCTCTTGATTGGTCAATGTCTTGATGTACCACTTGTAAAATATTTTTCATGTTACTTCTAGGAGAAAAGCTAAAGCACCTGAGACATGACATGACTTACCTCAAACCTACAAGTAGTTATTGACAGAGCATAATTATCCATTGGAAGAGATTCTTAGAATACTCTTTTCTTGTCTGGAGTCACTTAAAGACACAGCCAAGATTTTTTTTTCAGTTATTTTAGTGAGGTCATAATGGCTTATAACATTGTGTAATTTAAGGTGTACATTATTATTTATCACTTTCTGTATGCACTGCATCATGCTCACCAACAATAGTCTAATTTTTATCCATCACCACGTATATGTGCCCCTTTACTCCTTTTACCCACTTCCCAAACTGTTTCTGCTCTGGTAGCCACTAATCTGTTCTCTTTGTCCATGTGTTTATCTTCCACTTATGAGTGAAATTATGCAGTGTTTATCTTTGTCTGGCTTATTTCACTTAACATAACACCCTCAAAGTCCATCCATGTTGTTGAAAATGGGATGATTTTGTCTTTTTTTTTGGCTGAGTAGTATTCCATTGTATATATATAAATACCACATCTTCTTTATCCATTCTTTGATAGGCGCTCAGTTGATATGAGTTGCTTCCACATCTTGGGTATTGTGAATAATGTTCCAATGAACATAAGGGTGCATAAATCTCTTTGAATTGTTGATTTTAAGTTCTTTGCATAAATACCCAGTAGTAGGATAGCTGGATTCTGTAGTATTTCTGTTTTTAATTTTTTGAGAAATCTGCATACTGTTTTCCATAGTGGCTGCACCATTTTGCACTCCCATCAGCAGTGTATGAGGGTTCCCTTTTCTCCACATCCTCTCCAACATTTGTTATTTTTTGTCTTGGTGATTAGAGCCATTCTGATGGATGTAAGGTGATATCTCACTGTAGTTTTGGTTTGTATTTCCCTAACGATTAGTGATGTTGAACATCTTTTCATGTGCCTATTGGCTATCTGTATATCTTCTTTGGAAAAAATGTCTGTTCATATCCTTTGCCCATTTTTTGATCAGGTTGTTTGTTTTGTTGTTGAGTTGTATGAGTTCTTTATATATTTTAGAAATTAACTGTTTGTCGGATATATGATTTGCAAATGTTTTCTCCCAGATGGTGGGTTGTCTTTTCGTTTTGTTCATGATTTCCTTTGCCTTGCAGAGGCTCTTTAGTCTGATGTAGTCCCCTTTGTTTATTTTTTTCTTTTGTTTCCCATGCCTGAGTAGACATGGTATTCGAAAAGATGTTGCTAAGACCTGTGTCAAGGAGTGTATTGCCTCTGTTTTCTTCCAGGAGTTTTATGGTTTCAGGTCTTACATTCAAGTCTTTAATCCATTTTGAGTTAATTTTTGTGTATGGTCTAAGATAATGGTCTACTTTCATTCTTTTGCATTGACTATTCCCAACACTATTTATTGACTTTCCTTTCTCCATTATATGTTCTTGGCTTCTTTGTCAAAGATCAGCTGTCCATAGATGTGTGGTTTTATTTCTGGGCTTTCAATTCTGTTCTCTTGATCTGTGTGTCTGTTTTTGTGCCAGTACCATGCTGTTTTGATTGTTACAGCTTTGTAGTATATTTTGAAGTCAGAGATTGTGATGCCTCCGGCTTTGTTCTTTTTTCTCAGGATTGCTTTAGCTATTTGAGGTCTTTTGTTTGTTCCATATAAATTTTAGGATTCTTTGTTCTATTTCTGTGAAGAATGTCATTTGGATTCTGATTGAGATTACACTGAATCTGTAGATTGCTTTAGGTAGTATGGATATTTTAACTGTGTTTATTCTTCCAGTCCATCTGCATGGAATATCTTTCCATCTCTTTGTCATCTTCGGTTTCTTTCAACAATGTCTTACAGTTTTGAGTGTATAGTTCCTTCACCTCCTTGGTTAAATTTACTCCTAGATATTTTATTCTTTTCAATGAGACTATAAATGAGATTGTATTCTTGAGTTCTCTTTCTGCCAGTTCATTATTAGTGTATAGAAATGCAACTGATTTTTGAAAATTGATTTTGTACCCTATAATTTAGCTGTAGTTGTTGATTATTTCTAATATTTTTCTGGTGGATTCTTTAGGGTTTTCTACGTATGGGATCATGTCATCCGCAAACAGTGAGAGTTTCACTTCTTCCTTTCCATTTTGGATAACTTTTACTTCTTTTTCTTGCCCAATTATTCTGGCCAAAAGCTCCAGTACTATGTTGAATAGGAGTGCTGAGAGTGGGCACCCTTGTCTTGTTCCTGTTCTCGGAGGCATGGCTTTCAGTTTTTCCCCACTGAGTTTGATGTTGGCTGTGGGTTTGTCATGTATGGCCTTTATTATGTTGAGGTTATTTCATTGTATACCCATTTTATTGAGAGTTTTTATCATAAATGGATGTTGGATCTTCTCAAATGCTTTCTTTGCATCTGTTGAGATGATCATGTGGTTTTTATTCCTCATTTTGTTAATGTGGTATATTACATTGATTGATTTACAGATGTTGAACCATCCGTGTTCCTGTTATAAATCCCACTTGATAATGGTGTATGATCCTTTTAGTCTGTTGCTGTATTCAGTTTGCCAATATTTTGTTGAAGATTTTTGCATCTATGTTCATCAGTGATATTGGCTTGTAATTTTCCTACTTTGTGTTGTCCTTGTGTGGTTTTAGAATCAGGCTGATGTTGGCTTCATAGAATGAATTAGGAAGTGTTCCATCTTCTTCAGTTTTTTGGACTAGTTTGAGAATGATAGATATTAAATCTTTGAATGTTTGGTAGAATTCTCCAGAGAAGCCATCTGGTCCTGGACTTCTGTTTTTGGGGAGGTTGTTGATTACTATTTAAAACTCTTTATTTCTGAGTGGCATATTCAGATTCTCTAATTTCTTGATTCATTTTTGGGAGGTTGTATGAGTCTAAGAATTTACCCATTTCTTCCAGGTTATCCAAATGGTAGGCATATAGTTTTTCATATTATTCTCTTATAATCCTTTGTATTGCTGTGGTATCCATTGTACCCATTGTAATTTCTTCTCTTCCATTTCTAATTTTATTTATTTGAGCCTTCTCTCTTTTTTTCTTAGTGAGTCTAGCTAAGGGTTTGTCAGTTTTGTTTATCTTCTCAAAGAACCAGCTCTTTGTTTCATTGATCCTTTCTACTCTTTTGTTGGTCTCTATTTCATTTATTTCTGCTCTAATTTTCATTATTTCCCTCCTTCTGCTGACTTTGGGCTTTGTCCTTTTTCTAATTCTGTTAGGTGTAGCTTAAGATTACTTATTTGAGATTTTTCTTGCTTGTTGAGGTGCACCTGTATTGCTAAGAATTTCCCTCTTAGAATCACTTTTGCTGCCTCCCATAAGTGTTGGTTTGATGTATTTTCATTTTTGTTTATCTTCAAGTATTTTTTGATTTCTCCTTTGATTTCTTCATTGATCCAGTGGTTGTTCAGTAGCATGTTGTTTAGTCACCACATATTTGTGACCTTCCCAACTTTTTTCTTGTAGTTCATTTCTAGTTTCATGGCATTGTGGTTGGGAAAGATGCTTGATATGATTTCAATCTTCTTAAATTTATTGAGACTTGCCTTGTTTCCCAGCATGTTCTCTATCTGTTCCATGTGCACTTGAGAAGAACGTGTATTCTGTTTTTGGATTGAATGTTCTATATATCTATATCTATTAAGTTCATCCGGTCTGGTTTTTCATTTAATTCCACTATTTCCTTATCCATTGATGTAAATGGGATGTTGTAGTCCTCTGCTATTATTGTGTTGCTGTTAATTTCTACCTTTAAGTGTGTTAATAAATGCTTTATATACTTGAGTGGTCCTGTGTTAGATGCATATATATTCGTAAGTGTTATGTCCTCTTGGTGGAATGTCCCTTTTGTCATTATATACTGCCCCTCTTTGTCTCTCATTGCCTTTTTATCTTGAAGTCTGCTTTGTCTGGTATGGCAACACCTGCTTTGTTTTGTTTGGCATTTGCTTGGAGTATCATGTTCCATCCCTTCACTCTGAGCCTGTGTTTGTCTTTAGAGCTGAGGTGTGTTTCCTGGAGGCAGCAAATTGTTGGGTCTTATTTTTTTCATCCATTCAGACATTCTCTGTCTTTTGATTGGAGAATTCAATCCGTTTACATGTAGAGTGATTATTGATATATGAGGGCTTAATACTGCCATTTTATCTCTTGTTTTCCAGTTCTATATTTCCCTTGTTTCTCTTCCCTTGTGTTTCTGATTGCCATTTCAGTTTGGTGGTTTTCTTTGATAGTTTTTTCAGTTTTCTCTTTCTTTATGATTTGTCTCTCTTCTGATTTTTTGTTTAGTGGTTATTATGAGGTTTGTATAAAAGATCTCATAGATGAGATAGTCCATTTTCTGATGGCCTATTACTTCTTTAGCCTAAGCAGTTTCCCTCCCTTTCCTCTTCCTCTTCTAAGTTATTGGTGTCACAAGTTATTCTGTTTTGTCCTGTGAGTTTGTGATTAAAATAAAGTGTTTATAGTTATATTTGATGCTTTCCTGCCCCTTATGTTTTATGTTGTAATTAAGTGTTTGGTAATCTGTTCTGATAGCTGCAATTTTCTGATTTTGTCTATTTATCTCCTTGCTCAAGGCTTTGTAAATCTTTCCTGTTTTGTTTCAGGTATGTGGAACTTCTTGATCATTTCTTGTAGGGGAGGTCTAGTAGCGATGAAGTCCCTCAGCTTTTGTTTATCTGGGAAAGCTTTTATTTCTCCACTGTATCTGAATTATAGTTTCCTGGATAGAATATTCCTGGCTGAAAGTTTTTGTGTTTCAGTATTTTGAATATATCATTCCAGTCTCTCTTAGCCTGTACATTTTCTGCTGAGAAATCTTCTGAAAGGCTGACAGGGGTTCTTTTGTAGATTATTCTCTTCTGCCTTGCTGCCCTTAATGTTTTTTCTTTGTCATTGACTTTTGTCCCTTGCTACCCTTAATGTTTTTTATTTGTCATTGGCTTTTGCCAGTTTTACTATTATATGCCTTGGAGATAGTCTTTTTGCATTGATGTAATTAGGAGCTCTGTAGGCTTCATATACTTGTAAGTCCAGTTTCTTCCCCAAGTTTGGGAAGTTCTCAGCTGTTATTTCTTTGAACAAGCTGTCTGCTCCTTTCTCCCTCTCTTCTTCCTCTGGAATACCTATAATGCTTACATTGCATTTCCTAATTGAGTCAGAGATTTCTCCAAGACTTTCTTCATTTTTTTAAGTCTTAGTTCTCTCCCCTCCTCCACCTGAAGCATTTCTATATAATTTTTTTACCCATTTTATCTATTTAAATCTATATTTCTGTCCTCTAAATTGCTAATTATGTCCTCCAGAATGTCAGCTCTGTTTTTTAAGTTTTCTAGATTGTTTTTTAATCTCATTCATTGTGTTCTTCATCTCCAGAATTTGTTTGGTGTGGGGGTTTTTTAGAGTTTCAATCTCTTTGGTGAAGTGTTCCTTCTGCTCATTAATTTTACTCCTGAGTTCATTCAACTGTCTTTCTGAGTTTTCTTGTAACTCATTGAGTTTATGAGAAATATTTTGAATTCTCTGTCATTTAGATTGTAAATTTCTGTTACTTCAGGATTGGTTTCTGGAGACTTGTCATTTTCCTTTTGCTTTGAAGTGTTAATATAGTTCTTCATCGTTTGATGAAGTGATCCTGTCCTGGTGCACAGTGGTAGTATCAGGTCACAGATTCCACCTGCCACCTGCCACCTCTTGGGGGAGACAGGAGCTGTCTGTTCTGAAACTGCTGTATCTGCTGGAAGTTGTTCTGATAGGGCTTGTCTGCATTTGCTTGCTGGCCACAGCCATTTGGCAGGTCACACAAGCACACATAGGTGCTCTGTGGTGGAACTGCTGCCTTGGCCGGGGACTGCCCAAGCTGGTGCACTAGGCAGGAGGGGAGGGGTGCTTTCTTTCACACATGTGCACCTACTCTCTTCTCACAGGTGGTTTGCCTGGACTGCTGTGCTTGGTGAGGGTGCCCATGCAGTGGCTGAGCCATGCCACTAGGTGTAGAATCGGGGGCCGGGTTGCAACTCCAAAAGCATTCACACGCAGGCCTGTCTGCTCCCCCATGTCCTCTTAGAGCCACACACTGGCTGCTGTGTGAAGACCTGCAACCTAGATCACTGCCACTGTGGAGGGGGAGGGGAACTGCTCACCTTATTGCACTGCTTACCGGGGATCCAGTACCCCCACCTTCAGATGTATGACTGTGTGGATCTCTCAGACATCCTATTGTACTTTGTAGGGTATCCTCTGTTGGTTAATGAATGTCTGTTTCATCATAATTTAGAGGGGAGAGACTAAGGGAACAGCTCAATCCGCCACAATGCTGGCATCACTCAAGATTTTAACCCAAGTATTCTGACTACAAATTATTGCTTTCCACCAAATCAGAGCTGCCTAACAGGTGTGCTTAGAATGGATTAAAACTGTGCCAAGATGTTGATTCTCCTCAGTCCCTGGGATAGCTGGGACGAGACTGGGACAGCAAGATACCTGGGGCCCTTTGCCTCCTGATAAATATGATTTTTTATGTTCTGTGTACTCAGAAAGATTTGAATCACTGCAGTATATCAGAAAAGTTGCACCTGTCATCCTGTTCCATCTATTACAATTTCCAAAAAGGAAAATAACTATAAATCTCAAAAGAGGGTAGTACTTTTGCATCCATTTAGCAGCAGAACACTTTTCCAAATTAAATATTACATAAAACTGACTATCTGAAAATAAAATTGATATTTATAGTAATTCTATCATAAATATAAAAATCTGACAAGATACACCCAACATAAAAGTAAATAATGATAATAATGGGTTATAACTCAGGGACTAAAATAGGGATCCATGCATCCATTCTGTTATAAGTAAGTAAATTAATAAATTGAAAGTCTGATGAGGAATGGGCTATTTACATAGTCTCAAAGTACCACCCTATATATTATGTTAAGCAAAATAAGCCAGAGAGAGAAAGACAAACACCATATGATTTCACTCATATGTGTAAGATAAACTAACACAAAGACAAAGAGAACAGTTTAGTGCTCACCAGAGGGGAATGGTTTTAGGGAGTGACAAAAGGGCTGAAGTGGCATATTTATACAGTGACTAACAAATAAGAATGTACAATTGAAATTTCACAATGTTATAAATTATTATGACCTCAATTAAAAATAAAAAACAGTACCACCCTACAAAGTATTAATTACAAAGGTAAAATGAGTAATTTTACCTTGAAGAAGCCTGGCAGATACCATCTTAATCAAATGATCAAAGTTAATATCCCAGTATGGGACATCACTTTCTGTGATATTCCTGGCAAAGATGCATCATGTGAATTTAGCCATGAGCAAACATAAGACAAACAAAGTTTGAGGGACATTCTACAAAATAACTAATGTGTATCTTTAAAGTTGTCAAGGTCGGGAAAGCCAAGGAGAGACTGAACTGTCCAGGTTGAAGGAAAGTAAAGAGAGACGTGACAACTAAATACAGCATGTGATTTTGAGCTGCACTCTTTTGCTAAAAGTTCAGCCATATGCAAACCAGCATATCCATAAAGACACTGCATAGGCTGCGTCAGCCCAAGCTTCCCCCTATAAAATAAACTTCTCAGCAAGCATGGCACATGTTAAAGTTCTCCTGTTGAATGACAGCCAGTTAGGCAGCTGTGAGCTAAATCAAACTTTCTGTGAACTTTTGACCTATATTAGCTAGAAACTCATATGGTTTCTTCACTGAAGTCTTTATTAAAGCTCAGTTATTGACAGAGAAGGACAAACTTTATTTCTTGCATTTTTTTTCTTCTCTATTCTGACACTTGAAATAAATGGATACTATGATTGATAAAAACCACTAAGTTGTTGAATGTTTTTGTAAAAATTTTTACGTGTTAGCAAGCTGTGACATACTCTAATACTATTTTTAAATACAAAACAAAGCTTTACTACATCTTAAACAAACAATCCAACAAAAAGTACATCAGCCCAGTCTCTTTGGAGATTAGAAATAGAATTCATCTGTTTGATCTAACTTAAGAATCAATTATTTTACAAATTGATGTAGTTCATTTCTGATTGGTCCCAGCTTTAACCTGATCCACAATCACCCCTTGCTTTCTGTGTTATAGGAACTTTATAGTGGCAGCAGAGACTGCAATATTCTTGCTTGGGTACCATCCTTATATGAAGCGGTTCCTGAGGATGATGAGGTAAATATTATTTGTACAAATTGTACAGATTTGTACAAATATGATTTCTAAATCATAAAGGAAAAAGTTTTATTTGCTTTATATGGGAGAGACATTTAAATCATTTCTTGCTATTTTCTGATTGTAAAAATAATTTGCCTGTTATAACACATTTGGAAAGTTCAGAAAAATATTAAAAGAAGATAAATTTCTAAAGTTGAATTAATCATTATTAGCATTTTGATTTACTTCATCCTTGCTTTTTTCCTGCACCTATGTTTTTTCTAAAAATAGTTAATATGACATACTAACATACATACGACATATCAACATACATACATTGGACAGCTTGGACATACAACTTGGCATCCTGCTTTTCTCACTTAGTGTTGTACAATAAGCCTTTTTCCATGTCATGAATAACTATTTGTAAATACTGTTTCTAATAAAGCATTCTGTCATGTATATACCACAATTTACTTAAATATGTACCTATTTGGAGACATTTCTTTTGATCATTATAAACAAATCAAGGTAAATATCTCTCCATAAATTGTTTATATTTTTGATTACTTCTTTGGATAGATACCTAAAAGTAGATTTATCTCTTGAGTTATCATTTATGACATTTTTAAGGCTCTTTATTCACACTGTCAAATTTTGCCAATTTACACTCCTATCAGCAGTACATTAATGCCTATCTTAGAACATAAATTGGTACAAATATTACAGTGTGACTAAGAGCCTTAAAAGTGTGGTAGGTAAACAAAGATTAATAAGACATGATCCTGGTCTTAAGTAGTAGCTTCTGTATTTTTTTACTTTTATGTTAAGCTGTGTAAAGCTGATATCTTTCCCACCAAAGGTTATTTTACTAAGCACTGTTAATCATCCCCATTTATCTAAATTACTAGGATATAAAAGGTCTAATGTCTAAACGCCGATATTTATATATATAATTTTTTGAAGTTGGAAATATAAGTAATGTAGTTAGGAACACCTTAAGTTAATCTTACCTAAGTCATACTAAAAACAAAGCATCTTAAATCGAGATGGAAGTAAGTTATTGCTAGAGTAAGTTTGAAATTCTAAAAACATTTTTCATTTATTTAGTTCATTTATGAAAACAAGACTTTGTCCAAAACCACATGGAAATGATTTTTATGGGGGTAGTTGATAGCATTTAGCAGCTATTAACAAAATATGTTTCATACCTAAATTTGCAACTGCTATGGTTTACTGCGGTGTCAAGTCTGTGAATTATTTTCTTTTGGCTCTAATCCAAATGAAAAAGAAGAAACACACAATGATAAATCTTCATACAGCTGGCCAAACACTGTATGAATACTTCCAGATTTCATCACATGTCTAATTCGGTTTATTATGGCTTTGATTAGTTTTAGTGTACAGCAACTTTAAATGATTATTCTTCTGTGGAAAGCTTAATATGGTCAAATAGTTTGGTTCAGCCATTTATTTTGCAGTATTATTTAATTACTGTGTCCTGCTGTTTGGGAATTACCGTATATATTAAATCAAAGTTATAACACTATAGGCCATGTTAGGAAGTATAACAATCATTAACCAAATGAAAACAATAAAAATAAATTAAAAGTAAATCTATGATTTATGTATGGAAAAGGATATTAGAAGAAAACTAAATTGCTTAATTTATGTAGACAGTATGTGACGCTGATGGTCTATTTATTTTCTTATTATGTAGTTATAGTACTAGTTTAACTCTTCATCTAGAAGAATTTTTGCATATGAGAAATTAAGCTAAACAAGTAGAAAATCAAATAAAGATACACAAAAAACAAGTTAACTTTATTTTGTTTTAGAACTATAAAACCTTATCCTTTAAAATATACTGTTTATATGCTTTTACTTTAAGATAGCCATCATTCTCATATTAATACAAAATGTTATGTGCTAAGATTATTTTCATAAAACCTTAGATTGAAAGATTTCTGTGAATGTAGGTAGAACATGAGTATGATCATGATGTAGATCCCAGTACAGAAAACTGTCTACACAAGACCCTACTCCTTACATGTACATTTACTGTTTAACTCATTTAAAATCTCAGCTGTCAAATAAATGACTGCTGCAGTTTCCCAGACAGGCAACATAACACAGTTCAGAACAAAACAAAACACACACGTACATACACACACACTTAGTCTTTAGTTCCAGGTTAACTAAATAATAATAATAATACTGGTAACAGGGTTTCATTAGTGATCTCAGACAAGTTTATGATATCTCCAAATATCAGAATCATCAAAGCAAATTGTTCTTAGGTTTCTTTTCAAATCTGCCCTTGAGATGAGATTTACTTCCCCGTCAACAAGGTATAATCCCTTAGGGGTATTTCTTCTGATATCCAAGATAGAGGAGGAATTTAGTGCTACCATAAGAAACTGAAGGACATTGGGTGATAGGGACAGGTTTTATGGTCTTTAAGCATAAGTCCTATTACATAATTGGCAGGCTGTTTTATTATATTCTGAGGAACCTGCCTTCCTTTTGTCCCCTCTTCCTAAAACTTGCTCATGGTCAAGGCAAGCCTGTGTAACTCCTAATCACTTTTCCCTGCCTGAGATCTATAAGGCAGCTACATTACAGTTTAAATCTGACCTCTCGTCAAGAGTCTTACTTTATTTTGACAGTCACACAATACATAAAAGTTTTATTTACCACTCTTATAGACATATAATCACTTGCTGACACAACCCTATTTTTTACCTATAGAGACTTTTCAGTTATTGCGAGTTAAGAAATTTAAAATTTATCAAGATGTGTGCATGGCAGATGTTAAGTTTGGCTTTGTTCTTCTTTCCCATTATTTGGACCTGGACTAGATCCCCTCTAAACTCATGCTTCCCTGTCTCCATAACATTCGCAACTGTCTGTCAGCAAAACAGGCAGCCTGGTGAGGTAGAGATGGCTATGTTCAAGGAGAGAAAGGATGTCCACTAGGAGGAGATGTTGTAGAGAAAACTGAAGTAACAGATAGTGGTTACACTTTATCAGTGGGTCTCAAACAGTAGTATGTGTACCGCATCCATGTACATTTTTACTGCAGCTTATAACTACGAGTATATTTTATTTGTGACTTTTCTAGCAATAAAATATACTTCTGATAATACTGTAATGCATTCATATTGTTATCCTTTACTACTATGCACAGTAAAATTTATGTGCAAATGTATTTAAATTTTCACATGATTATTTTTCTTTGCTTACCATAGCAGCAGTAAGTTACGATAAAATATCATTTTGCTTCTCTGTTGAGTCTTCAGTGAAATCAAAATATTTAATAGGTTACATATTGGGCTTCTATAGTGGAATTAGAAGGTATGACCTTTGTGTGGCTTATCCACCCAGAGACATTTTGCGTAGATATGTAAGGAGGAGTTAAAGGCTCTAAGATAGAGTAGGGAAGAGGAATCGCCACCCCCACAGACACAATACGTCTGTGAGTAAACTCTCACTAAATAACCTAACTTAGTAGCAAAATTATAAACCCCAAAAGATAGGAAATTCACTAAACATTTGGATGAAAGAATAACTAAACAGACTTCAGTATGCTACTCTTAAATCAGTGGACTGCTGTTGGAAATAAACGAATAGTTAGCTGAGGTTTGGTAACAGTTTTTATCTGGACATTTGAAGTATGATGGAATTTTGTTTGTACAACTAAGTGACAATAGCCAGCATTAGGTTTAGTAACAGTGACGGTTTTTACTATGTATAGTAGCCAGCATTAGGTTTAGTAACGGACTCTGATCCATAGCTTTAAAAGCTATAAAGGATACCTAAATTAATATATTGTTTTTCAACTATCCTGCCTGACACTTGGGGAATTTACTGGAAACACCCACTTTTTCTACTGTTACTGTTTGAATTATAAGATTCCAAGTCATAATGTTCATCAAAAAGGAAACGAACGTTTTCAGATATACAATAGGGGTTACCCTTAACATAAAATATTGCTGTATGTTGTAAAAGGCAATAAATCTAAGATAACTTAAGGGTAGGCCTGGCGCTAATACATATTGGGTTTGGGGTCTGAACAAACTTGTAGCTAACGTAAAAGCTGCAGAGTAAGAAGCAAACCTGGCTCATAATGCCCAGATACTCAAAAAAATGAGACCATCTTAAAGACCTTCAGTCATCTGCCAGAGAATAAGAAGGTAGCCGTTCAAAAACTTTCCCCAAAAAGTGAATTGATTTGAAATACCACAGATAATTAAAATTCCTCTAGTTGATGATTACCTTTACTAGGTTTAGCTCTAAAGTTGTAAGAATACTGTTTTAAATAAACACCATCCAAATGCATGTTATCTTTCCAAGAAATCTCCCAGGGAACCTATATGCTAATGGAAACCATGTTACCATTCTGACACATTTTCTATGTTCTTCTGAACTACTTTGCTAGTAGTTAAATAAATAAAAAATAAATAAATAAGTAAACCTCACTAAATAACCCACATTACTTTTTGCACTAAAAAGGTATTACTCAGTTTGATGAATACCTCATTTCCCAGATATAGATATTTGCTTATTTATAAAACCCAGGTCCATTCAAACAATAAAAAGTTGCCAACAATATTTTGGGCTGTCAGGTTAGACTATAGACCTGAGTCCAGTCTTAGCCACATGGATGTTAATGTGCCACCTTCTCCAGGTAATTCCAAAGAGTTGTCGAAATTCCTTAAGTAACAGCAGCATCATAGTGTGTGTGTGTGTGTGTGTGTGTGTGTGTGTGTTATGTGTGTATACACATATATACATATATGTATAAATATATATAAAATGTTTGTGTGTGTTTGTGAGATAACTACTTTGAAGGCCACAGATAATTTAAAGTCTGGTATGTCTATTTAAAATGAAGTTACATTATTTTATATTGTATGTTGGGTGTTTCTTACATTACTTTTGTTTCAAAATTAACAATTCTATAGTTTCTTTCAAAATAATCCAGTTGCTTTTCATCTGATATATTTCATAACTATATTGTGAGCCTAAAATTATAAAATAGAATAATTGAATCTTCCCTTTTTTCCCCTTTTTTTAAGACTACAACCAAATCACAGTTAAATCCAGCATTTGAAGATGCCTGGAGCAGCAGTGATGAAGATGGATGAATATCAATCCTTAGTACTTTTGTGTCTCTATTGATGAAGCTTTTGAAATGGGACTTTTTTTAACTCTCCAGTGACAGCTAAATTAGCCTTGAATTTGGATGATTTTTTTCCCCATGTTTTAAAGTGAGGTAGTATTTGCATGACTATATAGTTGACTTCTCTACAGTTGTCAAAACATGTCTCCTTGATCCCAGGTGCCATGGCCTGGGGCAACCCCTATTGCCACAGTATAAGGAGACAGGTCACAGCACCCCATGTGGGACCTTCAGCAGATTGTGTGAACCATAAATGCAGTCTCAGAGGACGGGCAAGTGGAGGTTTCAGCACTGACTTTCTCCTAATGGGCTGTACACGGTTCATTTTCACTCTCAAGGATGATTTTACTGAAGATGATTACATCAAAAATAGTAGTTGAAAATTTAGTATCAGAATTTTTTAGTTCTTATTCATGTATTCAATTTTTGTAATGATTTCATTTAGTTGACCATTGTCTAGATATATGTTAAATATTTTTGGACTCAAACCAAAAAGGACTCAATCCAGAAGTTTTTAACTTGAGGAAAATCCCATGTTTCCTTTATTTGAATGTGTCATATGGCAGCTTGTACTCATGCTTGAACTTCCTTTCTATGAATCTCCTTAAGAGTTAACTAAGTCCTATTTCATTCAATGAAGCAGAAAATGTCCTGGCAGGGAATCTGGCTTAAACATGAAATGTTGTCATAAAATTGTTATCTTATTGTCTAGTCTTCTTCTGTCCTAATCTACAAGTGATTATCATGAAGCTAATCTTATATTCCCTTTCTTGATTATTATCAGCAGGAGACTAGTAAGAGAAATTTCTGGAGCTTGAATACCAAGTATACAGTTGTTGAGTTTTTTAAGTGTGTAAATTTTAGGCCTCATATCAGACCTTTCAGGCCAAATGTTTTCCATTCATTTACTTTATAGTTGATTTTCTTAAGCCCTGACCATTTCCCTGTCACTTTTTTCCTCCTTGGTGAGGATGCTTATGACCTTTGAGAATGGTATTGAAATTGGAAATTGTTTTTTTAATTTTAAGAAAATATCTCCTCCAAACTGCAAATAACTATATTACTTCTTTCTAATTATATAAATACACATGCTTATAGTAAATAATTCAAGAAACATAGAAACTTATAAAAGACTATAATGGTCACCTGGAATGATACCACGCTAAGATAATCATTACTAACATTTTGGTAGCCTTTCTTCCTGCGTCTCCTTATGACACACATAATTTTGCATAATGAGATGTTCAGCATGCTGTTGTCATGTAAACTCCTCCCACATCAGCACCTCCTACCCCATCTCTTACCACCCCTGCCACAATCCAAGTTATTAACCAAGTGTGTGTTCTTGCACATTACAATCCTATATGGACCTATGTAGACATAAGTGGGGAAGTATTTTTATTTTGCAAAAATGGGATATACATGTTCTGTCTTGATTTTTTTTTTCAGTATAGCTCATAGAAACCCCTCTGTGTCATTTGGTATAAGTGAGTGTATTGATTATATTATTTTATGTATTCTTGAAACTCTGGCATTTGGGGCCTTGATCCTGGCAACACTGCCCCTCCCAGGACTAGCTCATTCCTAGAGATAACAAAGGACTCCCCTGGGAGCATGCCTTTGATATACCAACCAACCAGTCTGCAGTCCACACCCCCAACAATCTTCTTTATCAAACTCTCACACACCAAGCCAGTATTACCCCTGCCTTAAATCACCCCAGGGCCAGGTGCCAGGCAACTAAGAACCACCCTATAGCCCAGAGTCTACTGAAATTATTCATTCTATCCAATCCTACTAAGTGGACCTACCCTGCTTCACCCATTCCTTCCCACAATAACCCCAATAAAGGCTCTGGGCCATCCTCTGCCCTCTCCCTCTGCCTCCTGACCCACCCTGGTCCTTCCGCCTATGGCCCTGCATGGCATGGTGTGCTGTGCCTCCTGGTGCTAGGCATCTGTGAGCATAAACTACTTCTTTCATGACAGTCATTTCCATGTCTGTGTGTCTTCACCATACCTGATTAGAACAAATCCCAGGTAAAAATCTTAACACATTTGGCAAAGTGAGATGTGTGGTTTCACACTAGATGGAGATATGTCCTTAATCTGCTCTTGGCTTACTAACTGGATCCAGCAGTCGGTAGCCACTGCCTGAAAGGGCAGCCCTGGTTGTTGGCACACTTGCTGCTTGCTGACTGTTGTGCTGTTTTCTGTCAGGTATTGCCATGATTTCCCAACCTAAAGGGGGCACTGACCATATTTCCCCACCTTGGTAGATGCCCAGGGTCCAGGATAGAACCCCTAGGGGTATATATACATCTCAAAAAGTTCTCTCCAAAGGGGCTGCGGAGTGACTTTCCTCCTAGGGCTATGGGAGTCTAATTCACTGACCAGGCAGCACTGACAAGCAGTGGGGCCATCTGAGTCATTCAGATGAAAGTAGCTAATGTCTGGGACGTTACATGCTCCTGGAGGTACTTGTACCATCAACCACTTCGCTTTTCCCTTCTGAGCTTTTCTGAGTCAAATTCTGAACTGTTCTTCAGAGAGTAGGAGATGGCTCTGCCTGAACATGCGTGCTGAGGCCATTTGTGGGTTCTGTTTGACGGCCGCCTCAGGAGATCACAGTTCCCCACAAATGTTACTGTCCAGGTCACAACCTTCTCTGCTGTTCTGCCTGCTGCTATCTCGAGCGACTTGTTCCTCAGCCCAGTGGAGTCTAAGAGGTCCTATCCCAGGAGACCACTAGCTCAATGTTTAATGAAAAAGAGGACAGGAAGGGAGCATCTGGTTCTAGTACCCCCACAAACTGTGAAGAGATGATGCAATTAATAAAAACTGGAAAACACCTAATCCTCCATGCACACGGGCTCTCTTAAAAAAGGTGCTGCTTATCAGCAGGCAAAGGGTCTCACGCTCAAAACAACAAATGTGAAAGATAAAGCTGATGCCACCATTGCTGTCCTAGACATAGACCCTAGCCCTCTAAGGTTCATGGGGACACCCTAGAGATTGGGTGCTGCCACTCTCAGCAGAGGCAACTTGGGACCATCAGGAGCTTATCAGGTAAACATCCAAAAGAAAAAAAATAGGAAAAGTTTAGTTGCCTAGAAATACAAACCATTCGAAAAGATTTTGTTTTAAAAAGTTGGGGTGTGAGGAAAGGACAGATTATTCTGTGGACTGGGGCCTTCCCAGGGAGAGGTCGCCTGGAGGCACTTGGCCCCTTCAGCCTGCCAGCTTTTCCTCTTATCAGCCAGAAAAAGAAAGTAAAGACTGTGCCTTCAGGGGGCAAAAGCCTGAAACAGGAAGGAAATAAAGGAAAAAAGACTGCCAGGTTAGGTGGCTAAATGCCCAAGGAAAAAAACTGGAACTTGAAATCTCAGGTACTAAGCAAATGCCAGTCTAGCAAACATAATACTGATTCTAGATTACTTACTGGTTTAAAGACAAAAATAAAGCAGACCTTAGGTGTGGGGGAGAAAATAAAAGGTAATGAAATAATATATTCATATATATATATAACAGTTTTATCATTCGGTCCAATTGGAAATCCAAAATTTATATGCTAAATTAATCTACTAAAGAATTTATATGAAAAAGATGAAAAGGGCATCTTGTGGATTCCTACAGCTGTGGTCTCATCCACTGGGGCTCCCATACCCAATATCCAGTATTACCAAAGGTACTGATTCTATTCAATCAACAAACATTAAATATTTTGCTCTTGTAGATTTGGCTAATGTGTTCTGTTCAGTGCCTATTTCAACAACCTCTCAGCTGCCTTTACCTCCAAGAGGTAAAATACACCTTTTCCAGGCTACCCATCGGGTACCTGCCATCACAGTCTTTGCAGACCAGATCTCAACTACGTCCACCTTTTCTCCAGGAGCAGAGGTATGACATTACATTGATGACATTCTCCTCCAAGGAGACTCATTTGATAACACTCATTTAGGATATACAGGTCCAACATCTTTTCGAACTTGGGGGTTCTGATGGCAACATACGCTTTATTTACAAATTTTACCTTCAGATTAAAATCAACAGGCACTCCTGTTAGTGCCATCAAGGGTTCCTTCACTAAAGAGACTGGCAACCTCTTGTCTTGCCTCCTGGAGTCTCCAGATCTTGCCAATGACTTCTAATGCAAGAAACTGCCCCTCTCATGAGCTTCAGAATATACTGCATTAAAACAAACAAAAAAAAGACCCGCTGGGCTCTCCGGAAAATAGAGGCTCTTACAGACCCTAAGCCTATGACCTTCCATTCCCAGCTGCCTGTTAAGCCTCAGGTCATAGAAACAGCACACCAGAAACTTAGCATAGCTCCCCAGGCCTCCTTAAGACAGGATAGAACCAAACCTGGGCTCTCTGGCATATTCCACCTGCAGGAGGAGGTGGCTTCCCCTGTCCACAGTCCCTTGCCAGATGCCGTGATGCTGGAGAATGTCATCCCTCCCCCAAACCACTTGGCTACCTGGGAAGCCACTTGGGACTAGCTGCAGGAACAGCAATGGGAGTACCTGGACTATGCAAATCCGCTGCTAATCGTCATACGTGATGGAGCTCAGTGGAATGTTGCTGCTTTCCATCTGTTAGCCAGGACATCCCTAATAAAAGACAAGACTCAAGAAACAACACAACACTTGGCCAAACTTCAGGCAGTCATCTTAGCGCTGGCCACTCTGGCCAACAAGTAGCCCTGTCTTCACGTTTATTATAAACTGTTGGGCCATTGGCTAAAAGTTTTCCCTTTCAGAGAGAAAAAGAACTCTGGGACCCTCTTGCCTCACAGATATCCAAAATATAAATCAAAATCACACATCTCCACTTATACTAAGGCCACAGTACACAGCCTTACCAGACACTTCATATTACTTTCGGAGTTACAGACATTACTGGTAATAACCAAGACACATTTTACTTCTCAAAATACACAATGCTAGTCTCTTGGAAAAGAGATTCAATAGAACTTTCATGTTCCTAATAGGTCTCAAATAGCTGATTTAATTAAGAGACATAATGGTCTTCTCAAATGACTCCTTTTCAAATTCCGGTCAGGTAAATGGACCCCTAAATGGTCTTTCTTGCTCCAGGCCTTAGTCTCTCTTAATTCAAGTCCCCTTGGCCAATTTACACCTCACACCAACTTTAAGAACTTTCTCATCACCCTTTGTTATATTTAAAGGAGGAGGTGCATTGTCTTCATGTATATAAAGACTCATTGTAGGGGCTGGCACTGCTTGGCAAAAGCCATGCTGTGGTAGGCGCCCCACATATAAAGGAGGAAGATGGGACATGGATGTTAGCTCAGGGCCAGTCTTCCTCAGCAAAAAGAGGAGGATTGGCAGTAGTTAGTCAGAGCTAATCTTCCTACACACACACACACACACACACACACACAAAAAGACATTACATATGAGGCACTTTTTATAATGCCTTCCCCATCTTTATAAGTTTTTTATCATTCCCCCATCCCAGAAGGGCTGTAGGCCAGATCAAGGGCGCATACTCTCCTGGGACCCATTAACCAGATCGACCATGGACCAGACAGCTGCTCGTCTGATATGGGATCCATTTGAGCTTAAACTTCCACCAAAAAACAAAAAACGCCGTCAGATGCATTTACATATCTTTCTGTTGACTGTTGGTCTTATTACTGCTGATCTGGATGCTTTCATGAATTTACAATCTGGAGGCCCAAATCCTCTAAATAAGCTATTGTTTCAACCAAACATGGCCAATGCTGAGACCCACATCACCTCGAGTGGGTACCCTCTTGGAAAGGATACCCTAGTCCCACATCCCAGATGATACACCAATCCACGACCTCAACGTTGGAGATGACATCACCCTGGACACTAAAATCTGTGCCCCAGCAATGCCCATGGCCTCCTCTCCTAAGGCACAGATTGGACCCAAGACAGTTTTGCTTTTCTCCCTTTGATATTAGGGATCCCATTACACTTCTGAGCTTACTGTCTGCTTACTCCATGATCCTGCTGTACTCCTTGTTCTCTGTCAAAAGGCATACCCTACACTCCCTGCCTTAAGGGAATCTGATAGAGGTTACTTCTATCTGTACCATTCTAAATATTACTGGAGATTATTGCTTTCCCTGGAGTCCCCTGCCTCATATCAGTGAAATCGTTCAACCCTCTGGGGAGAGGACCCCCTACTTCCCAAGGCCTTTTCCCACTCTCACCCGGGGTCTCCTACCATGACCACTGCAACCGCTCTTTCCCCTTGGTTACACACAATACCATTAACCTTTACATTTACTTTACTAACATATCATTCCGTATCTTCCAACAAAATAACTGCTGGACTTGCCACCTTGATATATATAGAGAACATATTTTTAATACACTTTACAACTCCACAAAGATATTGTTAGAAACTCTGAGAATTTCAGTTCTGTTTTCTTCGTTAATGTCATATAAATAGAAAATCTAGTTATAGGATGGCCTACAGGGACTCCTCTACTTGTATTCCTCCTTTCTACTTTCATAGTGAAATATTTTCTACACTGTTTAGGGCAGCTTATGCCCTACTCTTTAAGTCTCCACCAGTGTCACCCCAAAGACTCCTTAAATGATGCCCAAGCATCACAGAAAATGACTACATTTTCTTATTTTTTGTATTCTTGATACTCTGGCATTTAGGGCCTTGAGCCTGGTGACACTGCCCCTCCTGGGACTAACTAATTCCCAGGAATAGCAAATGACTCCACTGGGAGTAAACTTTTGATACACAAACCAACCAGTCCACAGTGCACACCCCAACATCTCCTTTATCAAACTCTCACACACCAAGCCAATATTCTCCCTGCCCTCAATCACTCCAAGGCCAGGAATCAGATAAACAGAGACCACCCCTATAGCCCAGAGCCCACCAAAATTATTCAAACTATCCAATCCTAAATTTACTCAGTGTACCTACGCTGCCTCGGCCATTCCTTCCCATAAAAACCTCAATAAAGTCTCTGAGCCATGTTCTGCCCTCTGCCTGCCTGTCTCTTGACCCACCCTGGTCCTTCCCCCTGTGGCCCTGCATGGGACCGTGTGCCGTGCCTCCTGGTTCTAGGGATCTGTGAGTATAAACTTTATCCTTCATGACAATCATTTCCATGTCTGCATGACTTAGAACAAATCCCAGGTACAAATTTTAACACACTAGATCATTATTTCTATTAACTGCACAATACTCCATCTTGTGTATGTACCACAATTTTTTTCCAGCCAGGCCCCTGTTTAGGGCCACACGTACAGTAGTGAAGATTGTGACGTGCACTATATTTTCCTTAGGTGATCTATTTGGGTGATACACTTTAGTCATTGAATGTGATCTTTTCCTCTGGCACAGGAAATGATAATTTTGCTGAGTATAGGATTCTTGGGTTGTAGTCCTTTTCTTTCATTATTCTGTAACTATTATCTCCACTTTCTTCCAGCTTTCATTATTGCAGATGAGAATTCCAAAAACAGTTTTATTTGTTTTCCCTTTATAGGAAACTCATTTTTTATAGCTGGAAGCTTGTCAACTGTGAGATTTTTTTCTCTTTATCATTAGAGTTACTTAATTTTATCAAGATACCTGGTGTCTCCCTGCCCACCCCATCCCCATCCCTTCCTGGACCTCTTGTGAGCTCTTTCAATCTGAAGCCTCAAGTCTTATCTCAGCTCAGGGATATTTTCTTCTAATATTTGTTTAAAAGTTGCTTCTCCTCTGTCTTTTCTTCTTCTCTGCATCACCTAGTAATTGCATGTAAAGTCTACTTTGATCTCTCCTTCGCAGTCTTATCTTTTTCTTCCTGCTTGCCTTTTTCTTTTAATTCTAGAACAATGCTTGGCAGGTAGTAGGTGTTCAATAAATACTTGCTTTGTTGTTTCTGTTCCATACTTTGAAATTTTGCACTTGATCCGCTAGGTCACTAATTCAGGCCTGACTATGATCATCAGGAGAGACTTTTTAACTATTGTTTTATTCTCCTTCCCACCCTAAACTTTGTTTTGTTTTTAAACACTTGCAGAAATATATTGGAGAAATATAAGAGGCCTACAGAGGCTTCCACTTGAAACTTTTTAAAAACTGTTTTATTCAGTTGATATTTGTCCAGCCCTATGATAGTATATATCAATGACCTCATTACAAAGGTAATGGTCACCTGTGACTTCTCTCCAATGCCTTTACGTTTTGCAGATTTTCCTTCCACAGTGTCTTGGCTAACAGTATGCATCTTTTAGTCATGTAAGATGCTTGTATCTTGCCTTTTTCAAAGGACCCTTATGCCAGTAGTTTACCTCACCTCAAACTGACCCCAGTTTTAAGTAATGACATTCATGGTACACTCATGAAATGCCTCGTTTTAAAAAATATATAGAAACAATAAATGCACATGTTTTATTGACATATCCCTAAACCTGTGTTTAACAGCAAGCCTGAAAATAATATTATTGATAAGCTTTTGTATTTCCTACCAAGACTTTTCTTTACAATCAATTAAGGAAACACCTTAATAGAGAAAGAAGTCTTCTCTTCAAGTGAAGGATTCTTTCTGTTCAGTTTATACCAAAAAAGCCCCTTTTAAACTAAAAACCTTTAAAGAAAGCTCTGACGACAAACCCTTAAATTGTACCAATTTTATTAACAGATAAAAATAACTTCAAAATGAAGACTCTTCAGTAAGGGACACAAAGGTATGTAGAGACTACTATTGGTAAGACACCAGCAAACAAAAACTTTTAGCTCTGTTATTTAAAATCTGGATGAGACAAAAATAGAAAAAGCCTGTCTCCACAAACTAATCTCAATTATCGTTCAAAGAAATGTCACCATCTCGCAATGGAAAGAAACCCCTCAAATTAGATCTTAAACTAATGGCTGCATAGTTCTAACTCAGAAATATTTCATTACTGTTCAGTTATATACCAATACTTGATTATTTCTATAACAATGATATAACTACTGAAGATTAGAAAAGTTAAAGACATTTCTGTAAGTTATAATTTTTATAAAACAAATACATTGATAAATTTCCCTTTTTTTAACTGTTTTCTCTATATTCAGATGCTATTTACTGAGCCTGAATTTAAAAACTCTTGAGTATCATTAAAATAGCAAACTTAAAATCAGTCAAACCATATCAGAAATGAACCTGGCAAAAAACCTGGCATCCTGGGGATTTTTGCCTTTCAAAAAGTATAGCAGGGAAAGCTAATTACAGAAAGGAAAATGATCACTTTGTTTTGTGTTATGATGAAGAGTCCGCACATCTGAAAGTTAAATCTAATGCTAGCATTAAATTTAATGCTAGGATAGAGTTGGTTCTTCTGTTTTAACTCTGGGAAAATATTAAACTCAGGGGACATATCTAACAGCTCAATCACGAATATGGCTTTTCTTCTTTCCAAAGAACACGTACAGCCTGTGCTGCCTGGAATCACTGTACTAAACCTTGGCGCCTAGAATGAATTACAAGTCACTGATTGTAATGCAAGCTTGTCTATCTTACTAGCTGTGTCAGCAACATCCTCAAATACAGGAGCATAGCTCTTTCGCAGATTTCTACACACAGAGAATTAAGAGAGATCACAACACAGTCGTTTGTTTTACTATTTCTCTTGGTTTTTTCTATTTTTTAATTGTCCAATTAAAAAAAAAGCAGAAAGTGAGCTAGACGGCAGCAAAAGAACTATGCTCCTGTATTTGAGGATGTTGCTGCCTTTGTGGCAAGAGTTAGCAACAGCGCTAAATTAGGGCCTGTTAACACTTTTCTGTTCAAGCACCAGCAGAAGCAAGAGAGCTACCATTTCCCGGGTGGCTCACACTCAGCTCTCCAGCTTCTCTTCCCCCCGTACAGCGGCATCATCCGCTGTTCTGTGAATGTGTAAACATACTGTGAAAGCTGCGCTAACGTGAGGAAATAATACTCCTAATAAGACTTTGAGAATTGAACTATTAACTATTTTTATCGTACTAATTTAATGTTTTCTATATATATTATATGTGAAAAATTTTGTCAGAATTTCAGTAATTACTGTGAAAAAAAGGTATTAAAAATAACTCAGTGACAATCACTATAACATTAAAAAACAAGCGTAATGGTTTCATAAAGAAATAAATAATAAACAATAGACTGAAAATCAAAAAACCTGAGTCTTAATCTTAGTTTTACTACCAAGTAAACAAATGAATTCGAATAATATTTTTTTAATTTCTTTTTCTCATTAGCTAAAAAAAAAGGAAGGCGGTAGAAAACTGGAATATAAAATTGTTAAATTCATTCCTGCTCCAAAACCACACATTGTAATATTTAGAAAGCATTTAAAAATGGTATTCACTGTATGAAATACATAAATAAGTAGAGGTTTATATTTAAGATTAATTGAAGGCAAAGGTGGTGTCTTTATAAAAGTTTAATGAGAGCCAGCCCTGACGGCCTAAGGTTAGAGTTTGGTGTGCTCTGCTTCAGCGGTGCGGGTTCAGTTCCCAGGTGTGGAACCATACCAGTTGCCTGTCAGTAGCCATGCTGTGGCAGCAGCTCAATAGAAGAACTAGAAGAATTTACAACTATACACAACTATGTACTGGGGCTTGTGGGGGCAGAAAGGAAGAAAAAAGAAGGAAGATTGGCAACAGATGTTAGCTTAGGGCAAATCTTGCCCGCAAGAAAAAAGAAAAGTCTCATGAATTATCTTATACTGAATGAAAACTCAAATTCTAATGGAATGAACATGCTGTTTTGCCTAAAACTTTTTTTTTTTGAGGAAAATTAGCCCTGAGCTAACTACTGCCAATCCTCCTCTTTTTGCTGAGGAAGACTGGCCCTGAGCTAACATCCATGCCCATCTTCTTCTACTAAACTAAAACTTTTAAAGTTTCCATTCAAATTATTATGGAACGGCCACTGATTAGGTGTTTGATTTATCAAGTTACTTAGTCTCCCTGAGCTAGTTTCTTCATTTGTGGAAAGGGAATAAAATACACCCTACAGAGTTGTAAGGATAAATGAAATAAAGTTCTGACATATAAGAATTGTTCCGCTAATAGAATTCTTATTACTTAAAATCTCAAGATTATTGGACTCTGAGCTCTTATCAAAATTCTCTCAAATTTCACCTCCTCAGGACATGGTCTGCTTATTTATTTTGTCCTTCTCTCTCCTCTAGAATGTACACAGTATGAGGGCAGGGATTTTGTCTATTTTGTTTACTGCTGCATCCTCAGCACCTAGAACACTGCTTGGCAAATAGAAGATGCAAAAAATATATCTCGTATGTATACTGAATTAATTAGTGAACGACATCATTACCAAGCACTTAACCGTGAAACAACAATTCTACTCACAATTTGCAAATGATAAAGTGCTTAATTGATTGTGTTATTTTGTAATTTACTATGTACAAAGTTTTAAGAGTTATTCAATATTAGTTACTAACAGGTTTGACATTAATCTCGTAGTCTTTCTTCTCACAAAATGGCGAAGGGTCCTATTCTCAGGGTTGCTATTGGCCTGTGCAGCCAACATAGATCCTCCCTGAATCTTTCAGAGGGCTGCTGCTGTACTGGGGACTTACCTTGTGAATCTCAATAGTTGAACAAAATTAGGGGAGCTTTATGAAACCTCGAGTTCAGATTTCTCTATGTGGTCTTCTCCAGCTCTAGCCCACTCCCACCTGGTAACACTATGGTTGGACTGAATTTCTCCATTGCCTTTGGTTCCAAGTTCTGAGCTTTCTTCTCTTGTGTCCCCCTACTATGGAAAAAGGACAAATATTTCTGGAAATTTTATACATTTCAGGTCATTGATTATCTTTGTACTCAGGAGGAATGCAGGAAAGGCAAGATGAGGACTCACAATCTCACATGCTCATAAAGGGCAAGAAAACATGGTAAATGAGTGAAGGGGTGGGGGTAACAAGAATCAAATATGAGAATTATCATCATATCCTTGATTGTACTTTGGTACAAGCATGTGACATAAATATACAGTATTATGGATTAAATTTTATGATGTAACATTCAAATAACAAATTAAAAATAAGTATTTTGGTTATCGTGTTTTTCTTCTATAATTCATTATTTTTTTATCTTGAACCAGAGAAATGTGACATTTTTCTTCTGCGTCATCTGGGAGCAATTTTAATTTTATTCAAATTAATAATGTAAAACTTTTTCACAGATGTGGTTTTTCCAAAACATAGATTCCTTGCTCAATTTTATTGGATATTTAAAATATCTGAGTTATTTACAGAATTCAGTTCATGGTTAGTTTTCAGAACTACACTTCAGTATGCTAACTTCCACTTTTTAGCTCTTTATTCATATTATCAATATTAGTTAAGAAAAGGAAAATTTATCCAAGTTAGTCCATTTTTATAAATTTTGAAATCAAATAACTTTTTTAGAATTCAATTCTTAGTTCCACAAGGGGTAGTCACCACTTAAATTTCTGGAAAATGATGTCTGCATATGAAAGTAGGCTAGATTTTTCCTGGTTAAGTGAGTTTCCCAAAGGCACAATTTGGTTAGAAATTAGATGAATAAAATGAATGCTTCATTTGTGTAACTGGTTGTGAACACACTTGTAGAGAAATAGGGTGTATATAAGGTCAACCAGAGATCCAATCTGACTAAATCTTCACTAATGAGTTCAGCTAACACTTTCTTTAGATAACAAAAACCAATTTCTTATAAACATCCAAAGAAAAATCTCTTTAGTCTCACACTGCCTCTATTGTGCATACAATTCATTAAGTCAAGGAAGCACTGACATGTCTTCTATTGTTCAAAGCATAGCAGCACATCCATCCATTGCCACCTTCATGACATGTTCTCTTGCTTTCAGTGAAATGTGATTCCCACTGAATTATGAAATAAACATACGTTGTACGACTTGTGCAAATTGCCAGCATGGGTTTAAGTTTTGTAAAACAAGCCCAGTCTTAGCACTGACTTGGTGGAGCACTTCCCGCAGCCGTTGACCCACTTCACTCAACACACAAAAATAATCTCCTGATATGGCCGTCACTGGCACAACGTTCAAAAGCTATTCAAATACTTAAAACCTTCCAGGCACCACGAATGACTGTAGCTAACCAGGTGATACATATATCTTATATCTATACTCTCATAGGCTGGAGGGGAAAAACTATAAATGATTTAACATTTTCATGCAAATTTGTACTATAAGTCCCTTCACTCTAGTTTCAACATGCTAAGAAATATTTTACCTGGTTAAACTTTTATTTGCAAATGCTGTTTCTGCTGAGGATGCAATTTCTGCTGCAATCACCCTTTCTATAAACCCATCATTGGTGAAAGGTTTTCATGCCAAGAAAATTTTGTTTACTTAACACATGTTACACCTTTGTCACTGCTGTAATTCCCCTTGTGTTCAGTCCGTTAAGTTTTTTCCTTGTTTGTCATTAACATGTCTTTGCTGTTCTGGTTATACTTCTTAATGCTGTTGGTTTCATAACAGCTTCTTAAGTCACGTGTGATAGTCGTGTAGGAACAGTCTCTACTTCCACAATACGCTCTTCTCCTTCTCTTGAAACACATGGCTGCGTCAGTCTTCCATTTTCCTGTTTTTACTGGAGAGAAAAACAGTGTGATGTGATAATAAAAGGCAACTCCTAGTCCGTGTTAGAGAAACAAGGTAGTGGTGGGAATTGTGATAAACTGGAGAATACCCGCCCAATGGCAGCAGCTTTTAAGAATTAGATCAGGTTTCCCTAAAAACCCAAAATAACTTAGCTTAAATAAAATATAAATGCTTTTCTTTTGATAAAAGTCCAGAAGGCGGTCCTCAGCTGGTATGCTAGTTCCAAGAGCACTAGGAAACTAGGCACTAGCTTTATCTTACTGCTCTTGCACCCTCTGTCAGCAGCTGCCCTCTTGTGATTCAACGTGATTGCTCCAGCCATTACATGCACATTCCACCCAACAAGAAAAACAAAAAGGAAGAAGATAGCATGCTCCCTCCCTTTGAGGACCCTTCTGAGAAGTTTCACACACCACTTTCACTGACGTTCTATCGCCAGAACTCCTGGTCACACCTAACTGAAAAGGAAGCCGGGTCTTTTTTGTTTTTTTAAAGACTTTATTTTTCCTTTTTCTCCCCAAAGCCCCCCGGTACATAGTTGTATGTTTTTAGTTGTGGGTCCTTCTAGTTGTAGCATGTGGGATGCCACCTCAGCAAGGCTTGATGAGCAGTGCCATGTCCACGCCTAGGATCCGAACTGGCAAAACCCTGGGCCGCCAAAGTGGAGCACGCGAACCCAACCACTCAGCCACAGGGCCAGCACTGGAAGCTGGGTCTTTAAGTGACCATGTATTTAGCCAAAAACTGGGAGATCAATTACTGCTGACCAAAAAAAAAAAGATACGGGAGAACAACTATACATACAGAGAAGATTAGCATGGCCCTTGTGCAAGGACAACACACAAATTTGTGAAGCATTCCATGTTCAAAAAGAAGAAGAAGAAGAAGAGGAAGGGGCCAGCCTGATGGCCAAGTGGTTAAATTTGCACGCTCTGTTTCAGTGGCCTGGGGTTCGCAGGTTCAGATCCTGGGCACAGACCTACACACCACTCGTCAAGCCATTCTGTGGCAGCAGTCCACATTGAAGAACTAGAATGACCTATAACTAGGATATACAACTATGCACTGGGGCTTTGGAGAGGAAAAAAAAAAAAAAGAAATGAAATGATTCAAGATAAACCAACAGCCCGTGTTGCTCAAGGAACTAAAACAGCTTGGCAATTAAACCAATCTAAAAAACAATTTCTAGGTATATGTCATGATTATAAAACTTTTATTAATTCAACAAGTTTTGTTTTTTTCATTAAAGATTGGTACCTGAGCTAACAACTGTTGCCAATCTTCTTTTTTTTTCTTTTTCCTTCTTTCTTCTTCTTCTCCTCAAAGCCCCCCAGTACATAGTTGTATATTCTAGTTGTGAGTGCCTCTGGTTGTGCTACATGGGACGCCGCCTCAGCATGGCCTGATGAGCGGTGCCATGTCTGGCCCAGGATCTGAACTGGCAAAACCCTGGGCCGCCGAAGCAGAACGCGAGAACTTAACCACTCGGCCACCGGGCCAGGCCCTAATTCAACAAGTTTTATTGAGGACCTTGTAAATGCCAAGCTTTATCTCCAAATTTTTATCACAAAATATCCAGAGCCAAAGAGCTCCATTCTCAGCCCCGTTTTGTTCAGTAGCAGATCCTGAATTAGGACATTAATGGCAGTAGTGATATTTGCAGATGACACTAAGCTAGGAGGGATGACAAATATGGATGACAGACATAGGATCCAAAATTACTTCAACAGCTTGGAATGAATCATATGCCAAATTCAACCAATTCAAATTGAAAATGTCAAATCCTACATTGAGGACCTAAGGCAGACACCGTTCTTTGTCTACTCAATATCTATTCCCCCTTCCTTCTTCCCGATAAACCCATGTTCTGCTTGGGGAATCAATGTATCCAGCTAAATACTCACTTTTCCCACATCCTTTACAATTTAGAATGGCCAGGTGACACCCTTCCGGTTGAGACACAGTAGTAGAAGTCTACAAGGAGTTCTCTGGGAAGCTTTTGCATTTCTGAAGAGGCAGAGACAACTGGCATCTCCCTTTCTTTTTCTCCCTTCATCCTGCCTTCACTATCAGCTGTGATATTTGAGTTGTGGCCCTAGGGGACAATCACACAAGAAAGGCCAAGAGAATGGCAAAATAAAATGGTTTGACATTGTTAGGTCACTGAACGAACATCGCACCAGCAATTTTCATCTCTGCTCTTCTTATCGTGTGAGAAAAATAACCCCCTATCTACTTAAGCCTCTCTTTAGGCTGTCTGTTACTTGCAGCAGAATGCATTCTTGACACGAGCCTCAAACACCAATTGCAAAATGAGGTAAACTTCACAACTATGAAGCAAAATCTGGTGGCTAACTAGAAACCTAATACAACAAGCCAGTATTCTGTTAATTTACCTTAATAGACATATAATATTCACAAACAAGGGAAAATCGTTTCACCTGTAGTATTGTGGTTGGTTTCTAATTCCTTGCAATACTCACATTTCCATCATGGCAGTCACATGAAAATGAGTCACATGAAAGTCACATGAAAATGGCCAAAGGGACCAGGAATCATTTAACTCAGAGAAAAGGCGGCCTGCTATGGACATGACAACTATCTTTTAAAATCTGAAGAACAGTCCTACAGTATAAAGGTCAGATGTATCTGTGGCTCTAAAAGGCAAATCAAAAAACAAAGGGAAGCAGAGATGCTTTTGTTTAATATAGGGAAGAGTTTTAAAGCTAGCATTTTTCAAGAAGATATTTTGATCAACATTGTTAAAAAGCTGGTGTGTTTCTTTAATATTTAATATAAGTATATTTAACATAAAGCCTGTTGTACTGTTTTGTATTTATATACTCTCCTCTCTCTTTCCTCCTAACTACTCTCCTTAGAACTGTCAGCAAATCAATGAGTTACTCAAAACAAGCTTGCCTTCAAATTAACATTTTTAAGACATTTTTGCATTTTTACGATTGGGCTTAAAATTAACAGTAAATTTGCAAATTTGGAGGCTTGTTTTATTTAATACAGTGAATTGATCTTATAAATCTTGTTATTCTACTTGTAAATCTAGTAAATTTTATGTAAGCATAGCATATTCAATAAACTAAAGTTAAAAATATCAACTTCTCTTTCTTTTTTTATTGAGATATAGTTCACATACCATTAAAAAAAAATCACCCTTTTAAAGCATACAATTCAGTGTGTTTTAGTATATTTTCAAAGTTGTGCAAGCATCACCACTAATTCCAGAACATTTTCAACACCTCAAAAGGAAACCCCATGCCCCATTAGCAATCACTTCCCATATTCCCCCCAAAATTCCTAGCCCTAGGCAACCTCTATAGAGTCTGTCTCTGTAGATTTTCCTCTTCTGGACATTTCATATGAATGGATCCTACTATATGTGGTCCTTAGTGACAAGCTTCTTTTAATCAGAAAAATGTTTTCACGATGCATCCATGATGTAGCATGTATCAGTACTTCATTCCTTATTCACTGACAAATAATATTCCATTGAATGGCTATACCATATTATATCTATCAACTTATTAGTTGATGGTCATTTGGATTATTTCCATTTTTGGTTATTATGAGTAACGGTGCTATGAACATCTGTGTATACGTTTTTATGTGAATATATGTTTTCAATTCTCTTGGTTGTATATCTAGAAGTGGAACTGCTAGGTCATATGTCAACTCTGTGTTTTACTTTTTGAAGAACTACTGAACTGCTTTACAAAGTGCCTACACCACTCTACATTCCCACCAGCAATGTATGAGAGTTCTAATTTCAATTTCTCCACATTCTTGCCAATATTTGTTACTGTCTGTCTTTTTTATTACAGCCATATTAGTGTGAAGTGGTATCTCACTGTAGAACTCAGTTTCTCTTAAACCATAAGTCCTATTGACAAACATATTCAAATTCCTTTAAACTACATTGATAATTTTAATATTTGATGTTTCTAAGCACTCCAAATGCCTTATCAGACAAATGAATATGCAAAACTTCCAAAAATTTAAACTCATCAATCTAATAAATTAAACCTATAAATACAATAAAACTTAACTTCTCATTTCAAGCATTTAATACTGATTATAAACATTTAAAATGTTTATATCTTTCATTTTTAAATCACGAATCTGAATTCAATTATACAATTCAAAATGGAATCTGAATGGAATAAACCTAATCTGTCAAATTCTCTGATATGCCAGATTCCCATAAACATCACTAAGATTTTAAACCCTAAACACTCATAAGTTATCTACTGCAGTAATTATGAACTTATTCCTACATTTAAGGTGAAAGTATCAACACTATGAGTTCGATCCCCTTTAGAATCTTCTTAAATTTTAAATCTTCCTGGGGTTGAAAGGACTCTTACTCACTAGGGCAACAGTTTTACCAGCTCAAATTCATTCATTGATCCATTCATTCATAACAAGTTGAGCACCAACTATGTACCAGTGAACAAAACAAACTAAATCCTTTGCTATGCTCAAACATTTCCATTGAAATGTTTTTATTATGTTTATTATTGAAAAGTGCAAAGGAGAAAAAAAAAGAAAGGGAATGAGAAGTGGAAGGAGGAAAAAACACTAAAATTTTAGATAGGACACCAAGAAAAGCATCACTGAAGAAGATGAATTTTGAGTAATGAGCTGAAACAAGTGAGGGAGTTAGCTATGCAGACATCTGGGGAAAGAACAATGCAGACAAAGAATACCAAGTGCAAAGGCCCTGATGCAGGAGCATACATGGAATATCGAGGATCAGAAAGACAGCCCAACGGAGAAGAGGGATTAGGGAGATAATGGTTGGAAATGATGTCAGGTTAAGAAGGGCCTTGTAGGTCCCTGAAGGGGCTATGGGAACTGAAGGGGATGTGGGAAGCCACCGGAAGGTTTTAAGCAGGAGAGAGACATGATCTGACTTAGGTTTTAATAGGATCACTCTGTTGTCAATACAGGGATTGGCTGAAGAGCAGCAACAAGCAGGAGCAAAGAAACCAGTAAAGAGAATACTATAATCCAAGCAAAGGATGATAGTGGCACCTCAAGGGATGACGGGAATGGTGAGAAGCGGTTTTCGATATATTTTGAAGGTAGAGTTGGCAGAGAGGAAGAGAAGAATTGAAGATGACTCCAAGGTTTTTGGCCTGAGCAACCAAAAGACAGAGTTGCCATTACATGAGGCAGGGGCACAAGGGAAGGGGTAAATATCAGAGGCTCTATTGTGGTCATTTAAATTTGAGATACTTACTAGATGTCCAAGAGGAGAGGCCCAGCAGGCACCTAGATATAGGGTCTGGAGTTCAGGAAAAAGAAATAAGCTGGAGACACACCTTGGGAGTAATGAGTATATAGATGGCATTTAAAACTCTGAGATTAGTTCAGATCACCTGAGGAATGGGTGTAGAGAGATGAGAAAAGAACCAAGGCTGAACCCTGGGGCGCTCCAACATTCAGGGGTCGGGAGATGAGGGGCAACCTGCTGAAGACCCTCAGAAGGAACGGCCAGGAAGGTAGGAGAACAGCCAGCAAGTGTGGTACCCAGAATATCAAGTGAAGACAGCATTTCAAGAAGACAGTGATCAACTGTGTCAAATAATATTGACAGGTCAGCTAATATGAGCACTAAAAAGTGATCATTGACTCATGTTCTCAACAACTACGTCAGCTTCCAGTCCTGGAAGAAGAGTAAGTTTCTCTAGAAAATTTTTCCCTGCCAGATCCAGTTTAAATCTCTTTAGTGCTTCTTTGGCACACTATGCTTATCTATATAATAGCATTAGTCATTTACAAAAATTTATCTATTATTTATTATTTGCCAAGAACTACTCTAGGCTGGCAATTTAACAAAAAATCAAAAATCCTTCCTCATGGAACTTTCATTTTAATGAGGGTGTAGAAAGGGACAGACAATGAACAATATTAAAAAGAAAATTTGTACAGTATATTAGAAAGTACTAAGTGCTATGGAGAAAAATAATACAGGGAAGAGGGATAGGGAATGTAAGGAGTTATAGTTATAAATAGTGTGCTCAGAAAAGGCCTCTCTGAACAAAGACCGGAAGAGGAAGCCATGTGGGTATCTGGGAGGAGAACATTCTAGGCAGAGGGAACAGACACAGAAGCTCTATGGCAAGAGCATGCCCGCCATGTTCAAAAAACAGCAAGGAAATCTGTGCAGCTAGATCAGAGTAAGCAGAAGGGAGAGTGCTGGGGGACAAGGACGGAGAAGTAATGAGGGGAGGTGCAGATCGCAAACCGTCTTACAGGCCATTGCGAAGACTTCAGCTTTTTCTCTGAAACAAATGGAAAGCTTAGAGAGTTTTGAGACGAGTGACATGAGAACACTCCAGTCTGTTTTGATAGTAGACCGCAGAGCGGGGCAACGGCAGAAGCAAAGAGCTGGTTAGGGGGCTATTGCAACAACCAAGTGAGGTTAGGAAAACCTGTCCATTAAGGAAGAATGCTAAAGAAGTTGCCAGGTCTTAACCAGCAAATACCAAAGAGAGGCCAAAGGAAGGGGTAACCATTTCCTGCTTTCTGCAGGGTGAGAAATAAAATCCTTTACTGACAGTCCTATCCTGTTCTATCAGTTGCGGCAGGCTAACTGTGGTAACAGATGAACTACGAAATTTCTGAGACTTAATGCAATATGTATTTGTTTACAGCTCATAAAAAATCCCTCTCCTTCCAGTGATAATTGGAGAACTCAGGATCCCTCCATTATGTGGCTCCATCACATTCAACATAAAGATTCCTTATGCTGCAGGAGAAAGAGTAGAAAGGATCTCACTTGGTAAGTGTGAATGAGCCAGGCCTGGAAGTGCCAAGCACTTCTGCTCAAACTCCATTGGCCAGAACTCTATCACATGGCCACACCAACACTGCAAGGAAGGCTGGGAAATAAAGCCCAGCTGTGTGCCCAGGAGGAAGAGGAAGCAGACCTAGTGACTAGCTAGCTATCTTCCGCTACAACTGTGAATGGGCATGCTCTTCATTTCTACCCATGTCTGTCACCAAGACTCCTTTCTTCAGTGCGCCAAGAGCTAATTCCTTTGCAGATTTTAAATTATAAGGAGCTGGCTATTTGTGTGGCCGCCACTGTTTTCACTCACCTACCATAACTCTTTAAGCTTTCCGAACAAGTCTAATTTTTCAGCCTCGTCTAGAAGAAAGAAGCCGAAATGAACGAAGTAACAAACTGACTCACAAATTTTGCTTCAGGGGATATGCCACAACTTATACTCTGCATCCATGCGCAGAGTCAGCTCTTCAGGATCTGTGCCAAAGAAAAGAAAACATGGATAATATAAAGCAATTCACAATCTCTTTTCTTCACTTAGGAGTTCAGTCTCTAACACATATATGCCCATCTCCATTTGGTCTAATTTTCAGAGCTGGCCCCCACCATCAATTATGCCACATTATCTGTAAACATTGATTAATTGACTAGAGATTACACCCACAGGATATATTGTTTTGAAAATATACCTTAAACTGTAAAATAAAAACATTCCAGTAACAGTTTAAAATGCAGGTTTCCATCAAAGGCTACATTCTGTAGACAAGTAAAGACAATTTGATTATTTTGAGCTTCTTGTTGGTAACAAAGGTTCACACATATTGTTTATAAAACATAACCCCTGGTTCCTCTTTCTGCTTACTTGTTACAATTTTATTACGGTAGCAGTCTTCTGGAAATATGGCAAAAGCTACAAAAAATTTTAAAACAGTGTATCATACAGTATTTAAAAATCTAATGTTTTTACAAAATCTTATGTGCTACCCTATTAATAAAACTGTCCTCAGTTTCTCCTCTTACCTCAAATTGATAAACTTTTCACAAAAATTAAGTGATTATCCAATCATCCTGAATGGGTAACAAATTATATAGGTAATCTCTTCAGCAGCAGGTATGTCTGGGGGAAAAAAGATATGCAATGTTAAAAGTAAAAAAGAGAGAGAGATGAAACTTATCAAGATTCTTAGCATTGGTTATTTCATAACTATCCAAGGCAGGGCCAGACCACCATTGGAGGGGCCCAAAAGTCTGTGGGTTTTTGTTTTTATTTTGCTGAGGAAGATTAGCCCTGAGCTAACACCTGTGCCAATCTTCCTTTATTTTGTATGTGGGATGCCACTACAGCATGGCTGATGAGTGGTGTCAGTCCACGCCCAGGATCTGAACCTGGGTCAATGAAGCAGAGAGCACCGAACTTAACCACTACACCATGGGGCCAGCTCCCAAAATCTGTTTTTTTTAAACATTAATTTGATTATTAAAATTAGACTAGTGCAAATGTAACTCTTCACAAAGACAGAGCCTCTACCTGCTGAATTCTTAAGTAAACCTATGCGGTACCATGAACATCAGTTAGCCATTACATAAAACTTAGATTAACATATACTGCATATACAGTATAGGCTAACAAATTCCAAAAAAGTCATGACAGCTAAATAAAGCTTTAAAGTGTAAATATTTTTTTGTGTTTTCTTAATGGTTCGTCATATTGTTTCAATTACATCATTAACATATAGCTTTTCTTGATGATATATTTAGTCATTCAAAGAGATATAAATTATGATAGTTCTCCTATCCATTTGAAAAGCACTTAATCATGAAATGTTATATATGAGAATTTTGATTAAATATTATTTAGATTTAGCCCTCACAGGACTTTGTGATATCAAGGTAAACTGATTGAATAAAGACAATAAACTGCTGCACCTTACTTTCAGATAATATAGTTGGTACAGAAAGCAGTTTCATAACATTGGAAATCAGATTAATCAAAGTTAATGTCCTAATCACAGTAAGTGACAATGCTTCATACTTGAAAGCCATTTTTATTAACATTTTCAAATGACTGGGGTTTATAGGAATTACAATTCTGATCATTATGATAATTTAAGGGATGTTCTCATTCCACATCTTGCTTATCTCAGGGATATAAATTTTACATAAATCTTAGATATATGAACAGAAGGACACCAAAAAGAAAATGATTCATCTGAAACTCATAGTTCGCATTTTCAATGCCAAAAAGAGATGAAGCCATTAAGCTTGGTAGGGTGTAGACACAACGAGGTATAGACACAAGATGCGGTGATGGTTGGTACTCAGTCAATGTACCTATCACACTGCATTCATGTTCTTCCTCTAATGATATCAATGATATTATTTAAATGTATACACAATACATATAGAAAAACATTTTAAAGCATTTAAATAGCAAGCTCACACAAAGTACTTCCAACAACTTTTCTAAATTCCTTTTCACCATCTGCACACTTAATTAGCAGCTACTGTTTGTAGGCTACTATTCAAGGCACAAAAGATGGAAAGAGAGAGCCAATAAATTGTCTGCCCTCAGAGGTTTTTAATTTAGTTGGGGAGGCAATAACAAACATCCAAAGAGACAGCTTACAGGTAAGATGTTTCTCAAACTGCAGCTCTCTCGACAACTAGATCAGAATCATATAGAGTGTCCGTTAAAACGCAGATTCTTTGGCCCAGTATCCAGACCTACTAAATCAGCATCTCTGGTGATATGTTTCTAGGGAAATGCATTTTAGCAACATCCCAATGATTCTGACTCTCAGTAAAGCTGGAGAATCACTGGTAAAAGTGAAATCCATAACAGACTGGCACAGAGTAAGAAGTTAACAGGAAAGACTCAGGCTGCTCTCAAAGAATGAAAAATACTGAAAAGAAATAAAATTGTAATTATTCACAGGAGATATTATTGTCTCAATAGAAAATCAAAGGTATTCTACAGACAAATTACTAAAAGAAGAGTTTAGTAAAGAGGAAGGATACACAGTCATTACACAAAAATTAATAACTCTTATATTCACAATTAGAAAGTATAATTTAAAACCACAAATACCATTTATAACAGCAGAAATAATTATAAGGTTCCTAGGAATAAATCTAATAAAATATTAGATTTTTATCTATACAATACAGAGAAAAATTAAAACTTTATTAAAAGACAGAGAGGATTTACGTAACTAGAGAAATAATATCATGTTCATGGATGGGTCACCTCAATATCCTAAAGGTGGCAATTCTCTCTAAATAAATCTTTAAACTTTAGGACAATTCAAATCAAAATCCTCCCATAGCTTTTCATTGAAAAAAAAGAAAGAAAGCTGCTTTTAAAGTTTACGCAGAAGAGTAAAAGAGAAAGAAAATCCCAAGCAAGACAAATAAGCGATGGAATAGAACCGAGCTTAGACACAAAGGAATACATGTGAGATCTTAACAAACAGGGACGGATACCTCCACTCACATCACAGCAAAGGGCTAATCTCCCTCCATATACATTAAGGCCTCCTAGAAATTGATAAGGAAAAAAAAAAAGCTACAACCTAATAGAAAAGTGGAGAGTAGAAACAGTTTACAGAAACGGAAATACAAATGGTTTTTAAACCTATGAGACAGATGCTCAGTCTCACTCACGGGAAACACAAATGGGAACCACAGCAAGATTCCGTATTGCATTTATCAAACTGACAAACAGCCAAACATTTGATAACACAAAGTTGGTAAGGGTATGGGGGAGAAAAGACACTTCTAGACATTGATGGCAGGAGTGTAAATTAGTTCAAGCCGATATAAAGGGCAATTTGGCAATACCATCACAATTACCAATGTTCTTATCCTCTGAACCAGCACTTCCACTTCTAGGAGGTTACTTAGTGCGTGCACTTATTCATTGTAGCACTGCTTGTGGTTAAGAAGGTGAAAGCTAGAGCCTAACAGCCTGGCTTTAAATCCTCGCTTCACCACTTATTAGCATTGCGTCCTTGGGTAAGTTATTAAAGCCCTTCGTGCCTCCTTCCTTCATCTGTAAAATGCGGGTAATAATAGTATCTATCTCTTTGGGGTAACATGAGGATTAAATGAGTTAATCTATGTAAATAGTACTTACAACAGTACCAGCCACATACTGTGCGTGTATTGGTTATTGATATTTACATCACAGGATACAAACAATCTAAGTGTTTATCAATTTAACCAGGGAACTGGTGAAATAAGTTATGGTAGAATCACACAATATAGATGTAGGAGATGAATAAATAAGGTTTTTATGGAAGTATCTCTAGGTATACTGTTTAGTGAAAAAAATAGGTGCACAACAATGTGTATAGTATTTACTATTTTTATTTCTTAAAAAGACAGAAACAAGAAGAATATGCTCATGTTTAAAAAAATTTTTTTTAACCTCTGGAAATATATCAGGAAGGCATGATGGGAAAAGAGGTGGAGGGAGATTTTTCACTATTTGCCTTTTTGAAATGAAAGGCATGTGAATGTATTACCTGTTCCAAAATAATCATTTAAAAACAATTCCAGATGGATTAAAGATCTAAATTTAACAAGACAAACTTTTAGAAAACAAAAATGAGTATATTTAGGACATCAGAAAAAGGAAATATTTTTTATATAGGAAGCAAAAAGCACACAGCACAGGAAAAATATTGATAAACTTAACCACATTAAAAATTTTAAAACTTAAGAATAAGAAAAATCCTCACTATGGGGCTGGCCCCATGGCTGAGCAGTTAAGTTCATGCGCTCCGCTTCGGTGGCCCAGGGTTTCACCAGTTCAGATCCTGGGTGTGGACATGGCACCCCTCATTAGGCCATGTTGAGGCGGCCCCATGTGCCACAACTAAAAGGACCCACAACTAAAATATACAACTATATACTGAGGGGATTTGGGGAGAAAAAACAGGGAAAAAAAAAAAAAAGATTGGCAACAGTTGTTAGCTCAGGTGCCAATCTTTAAAAAAAAAAAAAGTTTTTTAAAAAAGGAAAAATCCTCATTAAATTAAAATATAAGCTCTAGATTGAGAAAAGATATTGTAAAATACATAACTGACAAAATTAGCACAAATTGACAAGAAAAATATAAATATCTCTATGTAAAAATAAGCAAATGACATGAAAAAGCAATTCAAAGAAGACATCTCAATGGCTAAAAAAATATGAAAAGATGTTCAGTATCACTAGTAATCCTGAAAATGTATATTAAAACAACAATGAGAAACCATTTCACACCCATCACACTGGCAAAAATATAAGGTCTGAAAACACCAAATGTTGGCAAGGATTTAGGGAAATGGGAACTATTATTATACCATATGGTGGGAGTGTAGCTTGGCACCACTTAGCAAAGTCAGTCAGTCAGGTCCTCAGTTGCAAGCAATAGAAGCTAACTGACTAATTTAAACAGAAAGGTGTTTATTGAAAAAATATTGAGATTACAGACTCTCCACAAAGGCTGGATAAGAGGCTTGGAAAAGGTAGGAACAAAGGGAGGCTTTGCTGACAAATCAGAGCTAAATTTATGCCAGTGAACCAGTCTAGGGAGCCAATGGAGCCACTAGCAAACACAACTTCTTCGCTAGCTTCAACTTCAGAATCTGGGGTGGGGGCAGAGAGTGGGGTTATCTACTTAGGCCATCCTCCGTTACAACCCTGCGCTCTAGGTGCCCAAGGCGCTGGGGAAGTGAGTATCATGCATTTTCACCTTCTCCAATGGGAGGTGGAACTCTGCCTCTTGCAAAGTCTTATAATAGGAACTTCCTCAAATATAGGAAAAGGGTTCAGATACAGGGCAGCCAAAAAATAGCAAATGTCCATAGACCAGAGCAATCTATTCCATGACCAGCAATTCTAAGGATAAATCCTAGAAATTTTTCTACATGTGTACAAAAAAATATTTACTCATATATTCATTGCCACATTGTCTCCATAAGGGAAAAATTGAACTAACTCAATTTTGTTCATTAACAGGCAAATGGATAAATGGTTTAGTTATAAAATAGAATACTATATACTAATTAAATGAGTGAACAAAATCTGCATGTATCAACATGAATAAATCTCAAAGAAAAGTGTTGACTAAAAAACAAATTTATGGAAGAATACATACAATATGATACTATTTACATAAAATTTAACAATATACAAAATTACAGTATCTATTGAGATAGATATATACATAATAAAGAATAAACACATGCATGAAAATAATACACAGCTACTTCAGGATACCTTTGGGAGAAAGAAAGAGATTAGGTTAGAATAGAGATTTAACTGTAAGGTTTTATTTCTTCAAAAAAAATACATAAGCCACATTTGGAAAATTATTAACATTTGCATAGTGGACAATGTTATTGTTTCACTCAGATCCTCTTGGATCCCTTAACTGACCTCAATAAATCATTTGCACACAACTTCCTGACTCAGGTCTGCCCCTGGGGAACCTAACCTAAGACAATCTACGAACGCAAGCTCCCACCTCCTCCAGTGTGTGCCCATAGCTCCACCTTCCCTCTGTGACCTATGGGTGAATGTGCATGGTCAGATCTAAGGCCAAATGCTCTACCTGCGCACGACATCCCACTCCTCTCACATACTCAAGGATATCACAACAACAGTTGCCCTCTCTTTCCAGCATTATCAGTTTTTCCTTCTCTACCAAATTTTTCCAAAGCATACAAACACACTTTAAATGCCATCTTTCTTTAAAAAAAAAAACTCTCCGGACCCAATTCCCCTTCTTGCCATTACCTCACTTCTTTACCACAAAAATCCTTGATAGAGTTGTCTCAACCTGTTTTCTCCAATTTCTCTCTTCCCTTCTCTTGAAACTCATTCCATTCAGGTTTTCACTCCTTCCATTCCACCAAACTTGACCTTGTCATGGTGAACCAATGACTTCTGTGGGGGCCTGGAATTGGCCACCCCAAGACATGTCTCTTTGGCATGATGATTATTTGGGGCTGGTTACTTTGCAGACAGGAAAGCAACTGAAAAGTAGAATTTACTTACCCTTTGTAAGAGATATTTACATTGGAAAAGAAATCTCCATCTGTAAAGTTGTCTCGCTCTCTGTACCAGGAGGAAGAAAGGGAATGACCTTATGTCTAGAAACTCTTAATCAATGCCAAAGGCAAGGACTTAAATCTGCATTTGTTTACTGTATTTGTGTGGTAATCTCCCATGATCGACTCCCCCTACACCCCCAACATCCTCCTTTGTCATTAGCTGAAGATGATATTTAAGGTGGGGGCTTCAGCCATTTTGGCGAGTTGCTCAGCTTGCCTGAGCCTCTCCCATGTATACATGTTATAAAGCTTTGTTTAATTTTTCTCCTGCTATTCTGTCTCACATGAATTTAATTCGTTCTCCGGCCAGAAGAACCCAGAGAGAGTAGAGGAAATGTCTTCCTCCCCTACACTTCCATATTGTCAATCAACAGTCAATTTCTGGCATTTGACACAGGTGATTACTTCACCTTGAAATACTTTCTTCCCTTGCTGTAATAAAAGTCTGGATTATTGTTCAGCAAATACTTACTCTCCTCACCCTTCCACTATGGGTTGAATATGCTTCTCTACCCACCTGATGCTGGATTTGGCTATTGACACACTCTAGCCAATGGGAATATTAGCCAACCGGATGTGAGCAGAGGCCTTAAATATGCTTCAGTGATTCGAGCAGAGGCCCCAAAAGCTTGTGGGTCTGGGATTGGCTCTTGAACCTGGTTATCTACCATGAGAACACCTTCTCCAGGTGACTGCTGCCTCTTGAGTCTGGGCTCCAGAACAAATGCAGTGGAAGAGACTTAAGCTCAACCTGCAACCTAAAGCAGAGGCACTCAGCTGAACAATAATCCAACAGATCTGCAACCAACTTGCTGACTCATGGGCATGGGAACAAGAATATTGCTATGAGCTACTGAACTTTGGAGCGAATCCTTGTTGCAGTATTAGCTGACCAACACACTTGCCTTCCAGGAAACCTCACTCTCCTGACTTTACTCCAACCTCAGGACCATTCCTTCTCAGATAGTTCTGTTTACTGGTTCTTCCCCATTCCCTGACCACTTACTACTGGAGCGCCCCAGGACTCAGTACTGAAACCTCTTCTCTAGTCTCACTCTTGGTGCTCTTGGCCATTCTCAGGCCGTTAAATATCATGTGGAAGCTGACTTCTCTCAAATTTACATCGCCAGCCCAGACCTCTCTCCTCCCCTGCAGACTGGTATAACCAAGTGCCTACTTGACATTCCCATTTGGATATCTAATAGGCATCTTAAATTAACGCAGTCTCCCAAACAATTCCTGACTGCGCCCCTCCCAACTTTCTTCTCTCACGGTCTTCCTCTTCTGAGTAAACGGCAACTCCCCCATTCCCATTGATCAAGGCAAACACCCTAGAGTCATTCTCGACCTTTTTTTCTCACACAACCCACATCAGATTCTTGGGAAATCCTGCTATTACCTTCAGAACATATTTTTGAAATTTTTGACCACCTTTCACTACTACTGACCTGGTCCAAGACACTTTTCTCTCTCATCTGGATTTTCCAAGAGCCTCTGCCCCACCCCACTCCCCCCATCCCTTCCCCAACCTATCTCAAAAAAGCTGCCAGGGTATTTCTTTTGTAAATTTCAGTCAGATGATGTCACTTCTCTACTCAAAACGCTTCCCTTAACTCTTTGACTTCATTTATTATTAATGTCCCCACTCACTCCAGTTCAACCACTCTGGCCTCTTTGCTATTCTATGAAAATGAACATTGCAGGCGTACTCATGCCCCAGGGCCTTTGGGTTTGCTGTTCCCACTGACTGGAACGCTGTTAATCCAGATAGATGCAGAGGCTTGCCACCTCACCTCTTAAAATTTTGGCTCAAATGCCTCCTTCTATTGAGATCTTCCCTAACCACTTTAACATTGCAACTCCCCACCTCCAAAAGCCTTTCCCTTCTTTACTTTTCTTCATAGCATTTACACAACACAAACACTACATATTTTACAGACCATAGACGAACAGATGTTTATTCACCTATGGTCTGTTATCCCCAACTAAAATGAATATACACTCCGTGAGAACAGAGGATTTCTTTTGGAGTTTGTTTTGCTGACTGTTGAGCCTCCAGGGCCTGGAACACCAGTAGCACTCAATAACTGTTTGTTAAATGACTAAATCTATTTGACTTTCTGCATATGTGAAATTTCACAAATATATATAAATAGGTAGATAGCAGACTCAAAGGCAAATATCTTTAAGCAATGGTCTCCAATTCCCAAAGGATTCCCCAAATCTACTAAACGACCTGTTTTTATTATGAAAGCAAAGTTTATCTAAAAAGAAGGAGAAATCTCTAGTTTCCTTGACTTCCAGATTCTTTTAAATTTGAAATTTCATGCTTTTTGCTTTCCTTTCAGTGGCTACTATGTGGGCTCTCTAAGCTTTACATAAAACCTTTAAAATCTCTTGTTCAGGGTAGTAGGATTAGCCAGAGCTTCTGGCCCACTGAGCGTTCTTCTCCCTCCGCACCCTCCCCAGTCTTAAAACTCAGCACAAACCCACAGGCCACGTTCGTGGGGCGTTTGGGTCAGGACTGCAGCCCCTCAGGTTATTTTTCAGGTTCCCAGAAGACAACTCAATTCCCGTTCTGTTTTGCTCCCTGAGGAAGTAACCTCTTTGGATTCTCATTGTGCCTTCCAGCTATTGACGCCACGATTCCAAAACCCAACAGCGGTTAAGAGGATCCTAACCAGACACAAGGTCAAGTGAGTTGAAAAACAATGGAGCGCGCATACACACGCCTAACATTCCTCCTCACCCGACTGACTCCCCAGACTACAGTAGACGAGGAGAAACTAGTATGCCAGACTTCGTCCCCTGCAGCAGTTGCTGCTACTAACCAGGAAAAAAGTTAACTTAGATTTTACACAATATGCTGTTCCTTGCTCTAAAAGCCCGTCCACTTCTCAATATTTGCAGCAATTCTCCAGTTTCTTAATAAGCAGGCGATGGAGCTGACCCAAATTGGGCTTCTCGTCATGGTTGGGTCTGGCCTCCATTTTAGATGCGAATTAACCCTTCGAATAGTCTTTTCAGGAGCAGGGACTCCCTTTTGTCTCCCTCTCCGTCACAAGCCTCGTCCCCGGCCAGCTTTTTCTCATTTCACATTTTTCTACAACTCATTCCTGAGTCATGCATGATGACAGTTTTCCCCCTATTTCTGTCACTCGAGATGACCTCAGGTGATGGCACTTGCGCTCAGAATGAAAGGAGATGCGCGCACTGGCCAGCCCGACCTCCCCGAGCGGCCGGCAGTCCCCTCCCAGGCCGCGCCTGGCGCGGGGGGCGGAGGTGGGGCGCCGCTCGCCGCTCCTCCCTCCCGCCCCGCGCGGGTACCTGGCGACTGCGGGGGCGGCGGCGGGCTGGCCGGGGCGGCGCTGAGCGGCGTCACGCGGCGGGGTGGGAGAGCGGGCAGGTGACCCGGCGGCGACGGCGGCGGCCTCCCCTTGTTCGGCGCGGTCTGCGGCCCGGGCAGCAGGGGCCGCTGTGAGGAGCCGCGCGCTCGCGCCACCGCCCGCCGCCGCCCTCTGCTCCGCGCGCGGGGCGCTTCGGCTCCGCTGCCCGCGGGGTGAGTGCGGGGCTCCGGGCCGGGGGCCGCGGCCAAACTTTTCGGGGGTCGTGGAGGAGAAGAGATGAGGGGAGGGAGAGAGACCCCGAGAGCGGGGGCTCGGGGGCGGCGGGATGGAGGGACTCGGGCGCGGCGCGCGGGAAGTGGGCTCCCGTGCGGGAGCCTCGGGGAGCCCGGCCAGGCCCTCCGGGCGCTCCGGGCACGCGCTTCGGAAGTTCTCGCCCCACCGGGTGCCGCTTCGGGGGCAAAGGCCCTTCCCGCCGGAGGGCGGGGCCGCCGCGCTCACCTGCGCCCCCCGGGCAGCCCCCCGCCGCCCGCAGCATCCCAAAGGGACGCTGGTCCCCGGCCGCCCCGGGGCGCTGAGCCTCCCCGAGCGCTCCCGCGGGCTCAGGCCCTGCTGTTCCGGCGGAGGGCAAAGGTGCTCGCCGGGGGGACTGGGAGAGACAAGGACCTGCTCGACCTTGGCCGCCGAGGTCACTTCCCCAGCTCCGGGCTCTGGCCTCGCGAGCCACCCCTCAGAGTTCCCGAGCCCCTTCCTTGCAGCTTCCTTCCCCTCTGGGGCGCTCTTGTGTCCGAGAGGCCGGAAAGAACTTGGGGCGCTGCCTCCTTGCCTCCCGGAGCTGCATCCTGTCCCGGCGGCTACTGCTGGCGGCGGAGGAGAGTGATGAGTACAGAGCCGTAGAACAGGTCGTGCCAGAGATGGAAGTGCGAAAGCCTGTTGTTTTCTGTTCCAAGGTATCATTTAGTTAGGAAATAGGCCTTTCTCTCCCCTAATCGGTCAGCGCTGATTCAAACTTACCGGATGCGGGACAGAGCTCTTTGGAGCTCCCCGGGGAACTGGGACAGGAAGGATCCGGCCTCTACCCCTGTCCAGCTCCTTGTGCAGTGGGGGAAACAAGTCCCACACTGCTTGAAGAATAGTTTGGGCGAGCCAAGCCTTTTCCCTCTCGCTGAGATTTTCCCTTGGAAAGCCTTTTCCTTTAACGGTAGACTCGCACGTTATCCTTTATTTCACTGCTCGCTGTTATTGTTTCACTGCTGTGAACGAGTCATCGATACTTTGTGGCTGCCTCCGCCTTCCTACCGCTCGCTTGCTTATTAATTCCCTTACTTTGTAGTTACTGCTCCTGCTACTGACAAGAAATTGTTCTCGCCAAGGTCACCGAGAACTAAAAAATTCTATTCCCCGCAATGGTGGAAATTTATTGAGTGCTTCTGTGTCAGGCACTGTTCTAAAAACTTGTGTTAACTCTTAATCCTCGCAACGATCATGTGAGGTAGATGATAATATTATCCTCATTTTAGTAATGAGGAAACTGAGACACAGTAACTTGCCCAAAGGCACACTCATAATCAGGAGCAGGAGGGGTTCCAACACGGGCTCTGGGTCAGCGCCGGGGCTAAGCTCTGTGCGTACTGCCTCACCTGGAGTTCTGTTCTTCCTTCTTTTCCTTGAAGTCTTGTGCTGTTTCAAGCATCATTGACCAGGCTGTCATTCCCAGGTCCCTCTTTTTCTTCTTGTCTGGCTTTGTACTGGTTTAGGTTTTTTTCTTTTTCCTCAGATTTTATAGAACTTTGTTACTCCAGCTACTTGTCCACCTCAAGATTCCGTGCTTTCCATGTATCTTACTCAGTTTAAGTGTGGCATCTGTCAGTGCACTTTGTAATGTTCCATTTGGACTTGCTTTGCTTTGCCCCAAAGCATTTCTAGGTGACATCATTTCTGTCAGTGTCCCCACCATTATCCTAGTCACCCAGGTGCAAATCTCAGTGGTCCTGTCTTGCATCTCCCCTCTGCCCATCACGAAATCTATTCAGCTTTTCCCTTGTCTCCTCCTTCTAGCCTTCATCAGTCTCACCCCCTCTCTGTCTTGTCTTCACCACTCTCGCTCTTCCCCACCCTTGAACACTCATTTATTGTTTATTATATGTCGTTTTCTCCCGTTGGCTGTGTTCTTTCATAAATGTTCGATGTCTGCAAAAAGATTGTAAACAACTTAGGACATTAAATCTTCAGGCCCTACAACTAGTAGTTGCTTGATAAGTGTTTGCAGAATATGATGCAATGTGAATTAAGGTAGCAGAGATGGGGTGAGTTTGATGATGATGGGAAACTTTTTGAAAGTTTTAAGGCAGCTTTTACAGGCTGTTAAGGAGTTTGCACTGGTAGACTTGGGAGCTGGCAGGCACTGGGGAAGAAGGGAAGAAAAGCTTTTGCTAACTCCATGGCTGTGGGTAGGAAGCCAGTTATCTGTGAGAAACATTACGTTGAGCAGTGTGGTGAGGTAGGACCACGTCCGCAGAGAACCACGAGTCCTCACCTTATCTTAGCCAGACAAGATATGAAACCACAGAAAGTTACCCCAAAAACCCCATTTTTATTGAAAAATATAACACATACATAAAAGTACATAAAACATAAATGAAGAGACTACCATCGGAGATATATTTAGCTGTGGAATGACTGTCTTATTCTGGCAGTACATATGAGAGTTGGATGAGACTGCAGACAGACCGAATAGGAATCTTTTCCCAGAAACCTCTGTATAAGCTGGTGTGGGCCTGGGCTAATCCTGAGAGGCATTGTCAAGAAGGAATTTCTTGTGCCTGGAGAGATTTGAGGTGAGGAGAAAAAAGAATGGAAAGAGGTACCCAAATGGTGAGATTAGGGAGCCAAGAAGAGGGTTCTGACCCACTGAGCATAACTCTACCACAATGAGTATTTTGCCGTTTACCTTTGTCTCTCTCCTTCTTTTCTATGCCTGTTTTCCTACATCATACTTCATATAGAATTTTGGTATTTTGTGTTTTCCATATAACAGACAATAAGCATTTTTCATCTTATATAATTTCCAGAACTGCTATTGTTTGCATTTTATTCCAGTAATTGTAATGTGATTTACTTAACTAATCCTCTCTTGTTGGTCGGGTATATTAGAAACAATTTATAAACAAGCTACGTTACAGTAACACTTAACTTCTGCACATATATCTTTTAACAAATTGGGGTTTGTTTCTTTATGATAGTGTTTGAGAAGTAGAATTACTTTGTCAACAAGTATGACCATTTTTATGGTTCTTAACACACATCGTCTGATTTCTAAAAGAAATTTTAAAAATAGAATGGATGTGTTGTGCCTACTTTTTTCTGTCTGTGAAGTAACAGCAATTCAATTCAATATGAACAGTATTATTAAACTTCTGCATGTTTGGTGCTGTGCCAGTTTCCTAGGGCTCCTGTAACAAAGGATCATAAACTGGTTGGCTAAAAACAACAGAAATTTATTGTCTCATAGTTCTGCAAGCTAGAAAGCTGAAATCAGGGTGTCCACTGTGTTGATTCCTCCTGAAGGCTTTGAAGGAGCACCTGTTCCATGCCTTTCTCCTAGTTTCTGGTGACAGTGGCAATCCTTGGCTTGTAGACGCTGTGTTGCAATATCTGACTCGGTCTTCACATAGCGCTCCCTCTGTGTCTCTGTATCTTTACATGGTAATTTTCTTATAAGGACACCAGTCATATGGAATTAAGGCCCACCCTACTCTAGTATCACCTCATCTTAACAATTACAGCTGCAAAAACCCAATTTCCAAATAACGTCACATTCTGAGGTACTGGGGCTTAAGATGTCACAAGATCTTTTTGGGGGCACACAGTTCAACCCACAACAGGGACTATGCTAGACATTGGAATGTAGGTAAAAGAAGGCCTCTGTCCTCAAATAGTTTCTAGTTGAGTTGAAGAAATAGGTCTTTTCCTGGTGTATTTCTTTATTCTCCTTTGTGTGCTACACATGCAAACATCAGTTTTAGCATGGGGAAGAATGCTATTCATGATATAAATAATTTTGGAGCTTTTGTAAATATGGTAGCATGTTAAATTGAGAGATAACCTTGAATTTCAATAATACACATCACATAGCATGGAAGGAAGCACGCTAAAAGAACACTTTTAGAGAGAAACTTATCTTAGATGTGTTTCTGTGACTCGTCCAGTTGAGACCACTCACAAGTTACGAAGAAGTTGAAAACTAATGCAAATCTGGTGCTTGATAAAATTGGTCTTCTACAACAATGGAGATTTCCAATTATTTGTAATTGATTTAGCTATATTAGGAGCACATATTATTACTTTGGCAAGTAAAATTATCTTTTTTGTTGATGATAGAAGTAGGCATGCCATCATTAGTATTTCTAAACAGACTGTTATTCAGTTGGACTAAGTTATCATATAACATATGGCATGTACATCGGTGATATTAGGGACAAACCCTCATCCTTCTGGAGAAGCAGCCAGGCAGGCCCTGAGCACCAGCAGCCCAGTTCCCTTGTCGCCTCTCATGTGAGGTAATAGAGTGAAGCCTAGCCAAATTAGGGAGTTATAGAATTTGTATATTCAGCAAAATTTTGACTATCAGCTTTGTCAGGCAAAGTGGTTGGCAGGCTGCTAAGGCCAGCCCAGGTTGTGTAAGTTGGACAGGTAAACAGGTACAGTACAATGTCGTAAACCGTAACTAACACAGACCAGGCGTTGGGAAGCCAAACAGAGGGAATTGGACAGAGTCATCCTCCTGAGCCCAAAGGAGAAAGAGTGGGAGTTAGGGCAGTGGAAAAATGGAGTGAGGGGTGGAAAACCCAGTTTTAAGTCTGCAATTAAGTTTTAAAAAGTCTTTTGTTGACAATTGCGAGGTGAAAAGCTTCAGCATTTTTAGATCAGTGATAGTTGCAATGAGGCACTGTACATGCGTTTTTCTCGTGAATCTTCTGAAGCCAGCAAGACCTGCACCATAATCCTCATAGTACGCATGAGTGCAGAAAAGTGCAGAAGGGTGTTCGGGCGAGGAAAGCAGAGGGAGCTCAGCGTGCACTGTTAGAGATGCAGCTGGAGTTAACCCCAGGTGTAAGTACAACGTCTGGGCTCTTTCCACTCTGCACATTGATCCTGTGGGTTGGTATTTTAGAGGGTATAAGAGACACTAGGGCTCTGCTATCGTAGGATAGTTTTTGAGGGCATAAGAGCAACCATAAACATAAACCTGACTTAGGCTTTTTAGGTAGTGGTAGAAGTGGGAGAGCTAGAAAAAGAGGCTTTGGCTAGCAGTCCCTCATCTAAATACATGCCCGCCTTCCTTCTTCCTTTCTGTCCCAAATTTCTGGGTTTTGTCTTAATAGCATATTTGTGATTTATTTGTTAGTTTATTATCATTAAGTGACAAAACAGGACAGAACAAAAGTAAAGGGAACTTGTATTTAAGGGCAACTCATCCTAAGTCTGTCCTGGGGCCTCTCTGCCCACTTCCCTTCTTGCCTGTCTTTTTCCTGCCTCCTCCAGGCAGACAGTGCTGTGCTGGATCCTGTGGGCCAAAAAGATTTATGTCTCAGAAGCAAAAAGACAAACTAATACTGACCTCACATTTTTATCCCTCTACTGTTTATCATTCACTTAGCTAGAAGACACATGCTCAAGCCTTCAGCCTTTTCTTTGAAATTCTAACAGCTGTGACTAACTTGAAGAAAGAAAGAAGGTAGAAATAACATTCTTGGGAAACCTGAGTCAAATTACTGATTATTCAGTAGCTTAGTGTGAGTTCCTGAACAAATGTGGAATGGAATTTTAAAAATAAAGTTGGGAGAACCACTATTCATTGTTCAAAGGGAGGAAAAAATGAGTAGTAGAGGGGCTGCCGGGTGGTGTAGTGGTTAAGTTCACGAACTCCACTGTGGCAGCCCGAGGTTCACGGGTTCGGATCCCAGGCACAGACCTATACACTGCGCATCAAGCCATGCTGTGGCAGCATCCCACATACAAAAAATAGGGAAAGATTGCCACGGATGTTAGCTCGGGGCTAATCTTCCTCAAGCAAAAAGAGGAAGATTGGCAACAGATGATAGCTCAGGTCCAGTCTTCCTCACACACACAGAAGAAAAGGGTAGTAGATAAAATATTTAACATTAAATATAGTTAATATTTTTTAAACTAAAAAGTATATATTAGGTTGAACATATGCACTTGCCATTTCTCTAAGTAGAATAGTTGGATGTTGGCAATTGCCTGTGGTTTATCCTGAGACAAATACAGTTCCCTCGACATCTAACCAGTTGACCCAATCAGCCTGTGCTCTTCATTTCCCCGTGAAGGACTGGGTGATGCCAGGCATCATGAGTACAGGCTGTTGGAGCCTGTTTCCTGCTCCAGCTGCTGTGTTGCTGGTGCCATGACAGTCTGTTGTATTTATTGCAAACCTGTTGGTGCCATTTACCCTTCTCATTGTGTTTAGATAATTTAAATGTGTGTAAATCTATGAAACATAAGTGCAAAAGGAAAGAGTGTTATTGTTCCTGTGAAAGGAATATTGAATTCTTTGGAAAGATTCCATAAGAGAGAGTGACTAAAAAAGTGGGCAGGAAAACTGTAAAAGATCACAGAGAAAATTGTAAAAACTTGAAAAATAATATCCTGAACTTGCTTTGCAAGTTCGTTTTGTTTTTGCTTTTTAGTTTTCAATCTACTTAGAAAGTTAAAACTGGAAATTGTAGAAAATAAATTCCGAGTGTGGTTGGTTTATATAAGAAAAATATTGGGGAGGAATTCTTCCTCAAGGAAAATCTTGGAACTACTTTGGAAAATTGTGGAATTAATGCACATCTATGGGTCTTAAGGTAAAGTAAATGTTTATGGTGTGTACATAATTTTTTGATTCTTTACTATAGACAATTTTTTTTATTAACTAACCAGAACCAGTCAAAATTGCTGCTGCTATGAGTCTGACTATAATAATTCATGCTGTAGCTTAGAGGGTAGTCAGAACCTTTGCCTCCGGAGTTAGTCTCTGCACCTACATTAATAAAGACAAAGTGAAACTTTGCTATTGCGAATGTAAAAAGCAGAGTACATGTGGATTTTTTTCTTTGCATGGCATGCTGTGCTAATGGTACATAATCAATTCATACTTCTTATTTTAAATTAGGCTTTCAGCAGCCATATGACATTTAAGTTTATTTTAATAATGTGAACCAATATGTAGAACTTTGAGCTGGGTCCTACCTCCCTTAAATGACTTCCATAAAAATCGAAAGCAAAAATACATAATATAGCATTAGCTAGAGTCTTAAACTTGAAAAATTTTTTCATGCTAAGTGCACAAGTTGAATTGGGCAAGGTATAACTTATTTTAGATTCAAATACTAATTATAGAAATATAGTAATTATTTTCTGAAGCATTAAAACAGGTTAATGAAAAAAGACAACTTATAAAATGAGAAAAATAAAACTACATTTTATAATAGCATTTATTGAGCACTTGTTATATGCCAGGCACTGTGCTCAATTCTACATATGCCTTATCTCACTTAATCTTCGAAAAGTCCTACAAGGAAGGTGATATTTTCTCATTTTATAGACAAGGAAATTGATGCAACAGAAGTTAACTGGCCCAAGGTCTTGTGGTTAGTAAGTGACAGCATGGGGATTCAGACCCAGTTCTGTCTGAACTCCAGTGCCCATATGCCCATGCTCTTACCACTTTATAACACTGATACCTTCATGTAAGCAGTTTATTGGAGAGACATACCTGGACAGCACCCCCAGACAGTAGAGACAGGGAAGAGAGGCAGCCAATACAGGGTGTGTTAATGAAGTTGCTCTCTATACCACTGTGGGCACTTAGGTTTCACTCCCACTGGGAGATGCCTCAGAGGTATCCCCAAGGGGTAAAGAATTGAAACCTTTGCTGGGACATGAGCATGTGTATAATTTTTTAAAGACATGTTAAAGTGTTTGGAGCTGGAAAGGACGTTGGAGATCATTTAGGCCAACCTCCTCTTTTCAGATGAGGAAGCAAAGGCCCAGCGAGGCCAAGTCATTTGGGCCAAGGCCACAAGGCTCTTTTAGCATGCTGGGACTGGAAATAAGTTCTCCTGATTAAAGTCTAAGTGCTCTTCTAACTTGTTAATTGTTTCCTCTTCATTAACCTTAACTCTGAAGATGGCTTCCCTACTGAATTTTTGAAGCTCCTAAATTGCCCCACGCCATTCTTGTCTCTAAGTAACAACATTAATTATTCCTGTGGACTTTGTAGAATATGGGGAAGGCAAAGATTATGCTTCCCTGTGTTACAGGTGGGACAACCAAAGCTCAAAGCAATATAATCCTGTACCTAGTCCTGGGGCCCACGTATTATAAAACCTAACCCTGGACCATGACTGAAAGTGCAAAAGAAGAGAAACACATTTCCTCAGCAAGGATGACTAAACCATCCAGCGCAAGCCATGCTGTCTCATCCAACAACCCCTTCCTGTCCTCGTTCTCTGCCCTCAGCGCCCCTCTTCACCTCTAGGTGACTGACTGAGTATCCCCTGGCAGCAGCATCTGTGGAGCTGGGTCGGGGTGAGGTCAGTGGAGACTGAGTGCTCACTGCTTTGCTGGGCACCCCCTCCAAACGTCTGTCAACCCCCAACCTTTGGTCTTCACCATTTCATAAGTAGACAAAGCAAGGATAAGTTGTTAGCTATCTCTTAACAAGCAAATATGGGCTGCAGCTGCTGCTGCTGTTTCTCCTCCTCGTTCTTCTTTGCCTTTATATTTCATGAAAAAACTTTACAGATCCCATCTCGGTTCTTATTGCACCCCTGTATGGTATGTGCTCTTAACTCAGTTTTACAGACAAAAATTCTGAGCCTCCAAGAAATTTTGCCATGGTCACCCAGGTGGTGAGTGGCACACCTGGGTCTAGAATATGGGTATTCTGACTATGCACCCTGACAATTACTACATGTGGCCTCAGAGTCTCTTTCTTCTTTAGAGGAAAAGCTGGAGGTGGAGGGCGAGGGCAGGTAACATGCTTATGAAATAGGAAAACTGAAAAGCTTGCATGTGATAGTGTGTAATTCCCATTCCACTTTTTTCCACAAACGATTTGAAAATGCTCACAAGAAATATGTTAAGATCCAAGCATAGAAAGGGAAAATCTAGGTAATGTAGTTGTTTTAAATGGAACACTAAATTTTAACTATTAGCTGGGAGCTCATATTGAAAGAGTAAGAGAATATTTCCACAACTCTAATGATTTGGTTTCTTAATATAAAACATCAATTTGTAAGGTAGGATTTTTTTCCCCCTAGAAATGAATTGTAAAAGGGATTTGTCAAGTAGGTTCTTATGAAAATGATCTTGGATTGCTTCGTGTGTAATACTTTTAATAACAGTTTTAAAGCTGCAAAGATATTCATTAAATTAATATTGGTTCTTGATAACTCATTTATAGTGGACATTAATGAAGGTAAACTATTTGAAAGCTTTGCCCCAAAGGCTCCAGGACTAGGCTAATAATTAAAGTCTAGGTCCTCATGATGATAGTCATTAACAACTCACATTAGGTGCAGCAGGCGTTCTTAAACCCGAGATTGGTCTGTGGATGGACTTCAGAGGGTCCATAAAGTCTCCAAAACATCAAATTTGTGTATACATGTAATCTCTGGGGAGGAAGCCCAGAGACCATAGTCTCAAAGGTTAAAAGCAAATTTATGTAGGAAAGATGTAAAACAATTTATGTAAGATGCTTAATAAAACTTACTATATACATGAAAAGGATTAGCCTTTAATGTTAATGTTAGAATTGGGCACATAAAGTTGACGTGAACCAACTATGTAGACTTTATCCATGTGATAAGGACACAATTAGTATAGATAGTTAGAAAAGAGATAACATCTGCATCCGTAGTGGTTTTGATTTCTCTTGTCCTAGTTCTCTAGGAAGAAAGGTTTCTGCTTTTTAAATGTTAAATCAATATTCACTCATTTATGAAACAAACACTGGCTATTTGCTGTGTGCTAGACACTAGAGATGTGAAAATCTGGATGTCATCTCTCTTTGTTTCTTTATCTCATGCCCACATCCGAATCAGCAGCAAGCATGTCAGCTGTGTCCACAAAATGTATCCTGAATCCGTCTACTTCAGTAAGCCCCTAATCCTACTGTCTCCCTACAATCAATTCTCCACCGAGCAACCGAATTAATTTTTTAAAATGTAAGTCGGATCCTATCACTGCTCTGCTTAAAAGCCTCTGATGAGCCTCAGTTTTGCAGGAGGTAAAGCGTTCTAGAGATGGATGGTGGTGATAGTTGCACAACAATGTGAATGCACTTAATACCATTGAACAATGCACTTTAAAAGGGTTGAGATGGCAAATTTCATGTTATATGTAGTTTATCATAATTAAAAAAAAAATAAAAGTAAATAGTCATACTAAAAGAAAGAAAACAAAAGCCTCTGATGGTTTCCCATTGCACCTAGAAGAAAACCTTGGCTCTTCACCTGAGGCCTCGGGGGCCTGCACCCCCACTTCTCTGAGTCGTCCAGCGTCGCCCTCCTCCTTGTGCTCTGCTTTCTGTTCCTCTGCCATAGTAAGTTTGTTCCTGCCTCCAGGCCCTTCCCCTCCTGTCTCCTCCAGGACCACTTGCCGCTCAGATCTTAAATGTTCTAGATCTTTTCTGACTACCCTTTTACTGTTGTGGTCCTCTGCCCTTGGTGACCCTATCACATCACTCTCTCATGTTTCATTTCTTCTTAACTTTCGCCACTATTTGTCTTACTTTTGTTTGTGTTTGTGTTTTTTACTTGTGTGTCTTCCCACAAGAAAGTAAACTCCCAGAGAACAGGGATCTTGATGTAGCTCTTGTGTCAAGGAGGGTGCTTGGCACATAGTAGGTGCCCAAATATTTATGGAATGAATGAATGGAGATGTGGTCCCTTCCCACAGGGACCTTGCAGTTTCCGATACTGAGTCTCAGGAGCCCTGAGTTGTGATTGTGAGCAAGGTCTCTGAGAGTCTCTCAGCTAGGTCTCATGTGGAGAATGGGCAACTAGTTTTGTCCAAAATAAAATGATGTGGGGAGAGAGGAGGAGGAGAGAATGATGTTGGGGGCAAAAGAGTCAAAAACACATAAACTGCTTCCTCATTCAAAGATGGAGAGAAACCTTTCCTCTTTTCTATCTCCCTTCCCATCTAGAAGGAAAACAAGAGAAAACAAAAATATAGCTGCATATCAGTATCCAGGCATGAACCCTGCCCAAGCCAAGCTTAAAATGAAAATCGTGTAAGATACCGTGTATCACATTCCTGTAAACACCTGACTCTTCTGGACCATTTGCTCTGAGAGGGTCCATTATGAGCACTAAGTTGTGTTAGTCAAGAAGACTGTCTTGGCAAAATGAGACCAAAATCTTACCAATCTTCCTATCTTTCCAGAATTATCTTCCCTAGCACATATTTCCCCAATGACAATCAAAGCTCACCCTTTCCATCCTGCTGTCATACCACAGGTAGTTTTGTGGATAACTGGACTTTCATGAAAGTTCATGTTTTTCGTTTGTACTTTTCATGTAAATCTAGAAAAAGGCATAGACATTTATGATATAGACATTTTCTGTGCTTGACATGGAAAATCATACTTCCATATAATCAGAAAAATCAGTTTTTTGGACTATGAAAATAATGTATGCTGATTTTAGGAATATGGAAAACATAACAAAATAACAAAACAAAAGAAAAACTTGTAACAAAAAAGAAAGCATTCATCACCCGTAATCCCACCAACTAGAAAGTACCATCGCTAACATTTTGGTAAATTGCTTTGCAGCTTCTTGTAGGCATTTTTAGAAAGTTTTCTTAAGTTTTTCTTGGGGAAAAAAATTGGGAACTATTTAGATGAAGGACAGGGACTGTCTCCTAGTATATTTAAAAAAAAAGCTGTGTAAGCATTTTCAAAGTGGAAATTTTATTTCCTCCTTTTTAAAAAACTCATATTATGGAAATTTCCAAACATTTATAAAAGTGGAGAGAGTAAAGAACTAGATGTACACGTCACGCAGGCTCATGGTCAATCTTATTTCATCTGTAAATATTTCAGTATATCTCCAGAAGATAAGGACTTTAAAAAAATTACCACAATACCATTGTCACACCTCAAAAGTTAAAAATAATCCAGTAATGCCATCACGTATCCAATCAATAGGAAATTTAAAAAATATATCTATAAATCTGGCTATCACTAAAAGCTGTCATGTAGAGATCTTGTCTGATAAGATGATGCACAGTCCACTCAACAAATTATATAAACAGTTACAAGAAAAGGTAAAAAAACAATAGAAATTTACTTAACAGCCCTTATCTCATGTAGATAAATATTATGTTATTAAACAGTTTGGCAGTGTATTTCAATAACTGCTATTTCTTTATTCTCAGTGTTTAACTTAAAATACAGTGTCCACCTGTAGCAAGTGAATTTTTAAAACTCTCTTATCCATTTTTGGGGCTAGTACAGGGAAAAAGTGTGAACTGGGTACATAAAAGTCAGCGGTTTGAAATGTTCCCATAAGGTCCCATACTATGGTACATTTAATACATTTTCCTAACCCTATAAATACTTTACCTGAAGTGGAATAAAAATGAGACAATGTTAGGCATATGCTCTGTTAAATTAATAAAGCATAGCAAAACCATTTATTCTTAGGGTATATTTATTCTTAGGGCATATAAGAGCATAATTTTTATGCTCTTAAAGGTAAGTGATAACTTAAAAAAAAAAAAAAGCAAAATCCTGAAAGTCTCTGAATAATTTCTTCCTGTTTCAGTTGTGAGGGTGTAACAGAGAGAATTCAGGGAACAGCCAGAAAATTTACTTGGCCGAGAGACTACTTTATCAAGAATGAGTGGGAGAGGGGAGGGTAAAGGGTGAATGGGGTACAGTTAATGAGATCTATGATCATCTTAGCTCAAAACTCCATTACAAATTGTTGGAGGATTCTGAAAAGAGAAAGGCCCTGGTCAGAGGTGCTTTGAGCTGGACAATTCAGGTTGCTGGCTTGTCACACTGTCAGTGGAAAGGAAACTAGAGTGTAAAAGAGGAGAGGCTGGGGGCCGGCCGGTGGCAGAGTGGTTAAGTTCATGTGCTCCACATCAGTGGCCCGGGGTTCAAAGGTTCAGATCCTGGGCTTGGACCTATACACCGCTTATTAAACTATGCTGTGGTGGTATCCCCCATACAAAATAGAGGAAGACTGGCACAGATGTTAGCTCAGGGCCAATCTTCCTCACCAAAAAAAAAAAAAAAGAGAGAGAGAGAGGCTGACCCCTTGGTCCAACACAGAACCAGGTATCTGCCTGTATGAAAGGGAAGGAAGGAAAAGGGTAGAGAAAGTAAAGTAAAAGTGCAGAAGAGGCAGGTCTAGATGAGGGAGGGATAAGAGGCTGAGTTTTGGAGCCTGGAAATAATTGGTCTTAGCGAACCTGGGTCAGGGGAATGTTTTAGATGAGATTCTGGAAATTCCATTATTTCTCCTCTTTGGTAATCACTGCTGGTTAAGTGAATGAATTACATGCTCATTTGTAGAATTTGAGAGTTTTAACCAAGGCAGCCTCTTCTGAGCAATTCCTTTATGATGGAGCATTGAGAGATTTAACAATTGTTGAAATATTTCAAAGATCAAATGGTTAAAACTCCTAATGGTAGTTAAAGCCAGAATAACTCTAATTTCTCCCTCACCTCTCCTCCCCTACCAGGGGGAAAATCCATGGAAGCTATTTAAGTATCTTGTGTAAAACTAACTAGAAAGAAAAAGTCTTTCTTTGTTTACCTAGAAAGACATTTATAAATATTCACCATGACCACTTTTATAGGACAGTCATTGTTTTCATCTTGCATTATCTGTGATTTCTGTTTGTTGATCTCTAGCTGTTGTTTGAAAGGGCCATAACTGGAGGGGCCCACACTGACATCATATTGAACTAAACTGTGTTTTTTATCCAGATAAAGAGGGAGGGGAATGTTAGTCTTTCTGAGTTGTTACTTCTGGAATCTTTCATATCAAATTATTTAACTTTAAATAACACTATTTAGCAATACTATACTTTATTATAAATGTATTTTACATACATTATGCATTAAATCAATTTGTCTACTAGCCCTGGAGTGTACCTGCACTTTCTTTGGGCAAACCTTTTCTTTGGTTTAAGTAACCAAATTATAAATTTTGTTTTCAACTGGAGATGTCTTTTGCAGACATGGAATAAATGCACATCATCTGTAGTCCTAAATCTGTGTTAGTTTTCAATTTGTTAAGCAGGCCTGAGATACCTTAATCACAATCATTTTATTAGAACTGACTGAAGAAGGTGGTAGATAGCGGAACAGTCTGCTAGTCCAGAGGCCATTTGTCATGGTTTCAATACCCAAAATGCTATTGAAAATTAGTAAGAAAGCAGAGAAATCATCCCTGAGCAGAGAAAACGGTGTCCTGAAGTCCGCCGAGTAAATCTGTACTCAACCCATAGGAAGAGCCTCTGTTTTTAAATCACAGCCCATCTAGTGTTATTTTAAACATTCCACCATCATTGCTTATCTAATTTCCCATCCCATAGCAGATTGGGGACAGCAAATTAGAATAAGTGGGATCTTACAGAGATTAGAATGCTGGTAACAAACAGAGGAGTGGCCAGCAAGCTGATGGGGAGGAGACAGGAAATCTATTAAAAGCAGACACAGGTATTTGAAATGCCTGGTGATTGGAATTTTTTTAGTGTAGGGCAAAGGTGCATACCGTAGACATGGATGGACCCAGAGGCCACTTCTGTCACACTGATGCTTTTAATAACATCCCCAAATCATCCAGAGAAGTTCAGTGTATAAGATGATTAAAATCTTTCAAAAAATGTTGAAGCCCTTTTTAAAGTGATTACACCTACAGATAAGCATTTCAGTTATCTAAAATATTCACTTCTGTGGAAGGCTGCATTCCTGGATGAGGCTGAATAAATGAAGTGTATCCATAAATAGAAAGTAGGATGCGTTAATCTTACTATTGTTTACTTTTCTTATCCACATTTCTTTTTGAGGACCATTTGTTTTTCTTCCTTTTGTGGGGATTATCTATATATTTTATGGATGTGTACTATTACATACATGTATATTATAATACTACCTTATGTTTAAATTTGTAATGGGAAAGACCATTGTAATTTTTGTTCTCTCTAGGATTCATCAATCCACATGCTCTCCCCATCCTCCTCTGGGTACCATCTCCCTACCGTGATGGAGCTCCATGCCCCATAACTATTCCCAGGGAGCTTATATTCTAGAGTGTTACTGGGGAGTAGGGGGATCAGACAATAAACAAATAAATATAGAAGATTGGTGACATACATATAAATCATGATGAAGAGTGCTGTGGAGAAAAGTAAGGAATAAAGATAGGAAGTGCATGTTGGTGGGGTCGTGAAGGTGACATTGGAGCAGAGATCTGAAGGAAGTGAAGGAGTAGCCATGGCAGCTGTCTGCAAGAAGGGAATTCCAGGTTGTGGCGACAGCAGTTTCAGATGCTTTGAGGCAGGGGCGTTCTTGGAGTGTTCAAGGACGGGCGAGGAGCCCATTGTGGCTGCAGCTCAATAAGAGAAGAGGAGAGAGGGAGGAAAGGTCAGAGAGGGAGTCGGGGCCCAGATCACGGAGGACCTTGTAACCCATTGTAAGAACTGTGGCTTTTGGTGGAATGAGCTGGGAAGACATTCGTGCATTTATGGCAGAGAAATGACAGACTTGGGTCTTTTTTATTTTGTTTTGTTTTTTCTGTAATGTGAAGAAGAATACATTGAAGAGGGACAAAGGTGAAATCAGGGAGACCAGTTTAGAGGCTATTGCAATAATGCAGATAAGAGAGCACAGTGACTTGGACCACCATGGCTGGATTCTAGAATATATTTAGAAGATAGAGTTGTCAGTGTTTGCTGATGGGTTTGATGTAGGGGTGAGAGAAATGGAGGTTTTCTCCCATATTCAAAGGTACCACATGTCTGGATGGACTGGCTGGAATTTCCCTGTCTTTCCATTGCCACATCTGAATCAAACTGTTACTTGTTCACTTCCATGAGAAGATAAAACTCTCCTTTTTTGAATGTCTCCCCCCTCGGGCTTGGCTCTCTCTGCCTTTCTTAACCTTCTTTGTCTGTCATTTTCTCTTCAGTCCCTTGTGCATTGTGGACTTTGGCCCCTGACTCATCCACCATACCCACATCTGCTATCACTGTGAGACTTCAAAACTATCTCAGAAGCTGACTGACAGTAGCATGTCAGACAGAGTTCCCTGTCTGACCCAACTGTGATAACCTCTACAGCGACTTGAACTGCTTGCTTTCATAGCCAATCTCTGGGCCTTATCACCTGGAAATGTGTCAGGAAGAAATCATTAGCCGTAATATCCCATCTTCAGACCACAGCCTCTGGCTTTTTAGCCCTCTTACATTTCCCTGTCTCCACTCTCAGAGAGACCTTAGTTTTCCCTCAGTCTCTCAGCTCTCTACTTGTCTCACTTGCATATTTGTCTGGCAAAGCCCTAACTCCAAATTAACCCTACAGTCGTCCTCTGCACCTATAGCCAGGCAGCTGACAGTATTGCAGAAAACTGGGTAAAATGATAAATTGATAATCTATGAATTCATGGTTTCCGGTCTTAGCTCAACTCTAACCTAACATTACTTTATTTATTTATTTTTCTTGAGGAAGATTAGCCCTGAGCTAACTACTGCCAAATCCTCCTCTTTTTGCTGAGGAAGACTGGCCCTGAGCTAACATCCATGCCCATCTTCCTCTACTTTATACGTGGGACGCCTACCACAGCATGGCTTGACAAGCGGTGCCATGTCCGCACCCACCCCAAACCTAACATTACTTAATCCTTTCACTCAGTGCCTCTCAACCTTGGCAGCATTATAGAATCTTCTGGAAACTTAAAAAAAGTCCCAATGCCCAGGCTGTTCAGGCCAGTTAAATCTGAAATTTTTAGGTGGAACTCAAACATCGATATTTCTTAATGTTCTCCAGGTGATTCCAGTGTGCGAGCAAGATTGAGAACCACTGCTTTAAACTTGTCCTTGAAGGATTTGCATTTTCCATTCCTCTCAAAAGCTATCCTATTCTTTCACTACTCTCCAATATCCCCCTACCTAACCCTATTTTATCAAGTCTTAGCAATTGACCCCACCACCTACTTTGCTAGAAAAATGAAGCTTTTGTCAGTGAATCTCTTAATTTTTTTTTGTCCTCTGAACATTTCGTTGAGGCCTAGTTTGTGCCAGGCATTGTGCTAGGCATTGAGTATAGAGTGGGACAGGACAGATGAGCCCACGCCTTCCTGGAAGTTATGGTTTAGTAGGACGCAGGCAGGTAGATTAGGCAACCACAGCATATTGTAAACGCTGTGGTGAGGCACTAGATGTTATTAGAGAACATAGGAAGGGCTCTAATCCGGACGTGGGCCCCAGGGAAAGCTTCCTTCCCCTTACTAACTCACGTGTGTCCTGCCCTCCTCTCTCTTTTCCCTTCTGGGAGGAGGACGTATCAGCCTGCTCCAGTGGAGGAAGAGTACCACTTTGCAGGTCCCTCCATCACCTCCATTTCTCCTCCAGACCCTCGTTGGTTGTTCCTCCTTGTTTCTTTCTATTCTTTCTTCCTCTCACTATAAAATACTCAAGATTTTACCAGAATGATAAAGCTTGATTTTGTACCTCTTTCCTCTTTTCTAGCCTTCACAAGCAGTCCTGTTGAGAGGGACCTGTTCAGTGTCTTCTGTTACTCACCTGTCTTTATAGCTTGTCTTCTGCTTCATCACTCTACTACTTTCCCCTCCTAAGTCACAGGGGCTTCCAGATGGACTCAAGTCAGTGGAGGCCATTCTGCTCTGTCACACTGGACCTCCCTGTGCATTTGACTGTGTTCATCACTGTCTCCTTCTTCAGAATTTCCCCTACTTTTGTTTCTGTGATTCTGCATGTACTCAGTTCTCCTCGTGTCTTTTTGACTCTTCCTTTTCCATCTTCTTTGTGAGATTTCCTCCCTCAGCTTATCCCTTAAATGTTGGTATTCTCTAAGTGTTTGTCCTTAGAGCACTATTTTTCTTATTTATCTGTTACTGTGCTTTTAATCACCATCTTGATGTGAAAGCTTCTAAAATCCTGCATCTTCAGCTTTGACCTTCCTCCCAAGTGCCTACTGAACATCTCCACCTTAATGTCCCACAGGCTTGTCACACTGAAATTTATGAGTCCCCTGCCCCTTAAACCTGTTCCTCTTTCTGTGTTCCTTATCTCATCTGGTGACTCCTGCATGCATGTCTCCTGCACATAGTCCCTGTTCCTTTATCCCGTCTAGTCAATCACCAAGCCCTTCCTGTAATGCCTCATAAATATTTATTGACTTTGTGTCTACCACCACTGCACGTCACTAAACTAGCTCTGCCCTTGTCAAGGCCGTGAAGCCTTTCTCATTGGGATCCTTGCAGTTTAATCCTGGTTGGTCTCCTGGAGCTTAGGCTCCCTCCCTCCCGTTCATCCTTTGCACAGCTAGGTCACAACGCTGGTTTGAAACCCTTCAGGGGCTCCCTCTGCCTATAGCTAAGGGTTGCAGACTCTGCACTGAAGGGGTGCCTCTGGGGTAAGCTTGGGGGGTCAAGGTTGTAGGGTTGGCAGAACTGTCCAGTTGAGTTCTTTTATGTAATTAAACTTCTGCATAATATTTCACCTTTTGAAAGCTTTCCATTGCTTGTGCAACATCTGTTCTTGCTGTTCCTCATTGTGCAACTTCCTCAGTGTATTAGCCCATCCTGTTACCCTAACGTGTTCAATTCCTACCACGCACTAAGTTGCTCAGATGTCATGTCTTTCAGTAAGTTTCTTGTCATGCACATCTTTATTATTCACTGATATTTATTGGACATCTGCATTGCCTCAGGCAGCAAACATCCCAAAAGGTAAAAGATGAGGACATTACCTGAGTGCATCAGAGCAGTGCTCCTCAGATGATCTGTGGTGTTGGATCCATTGAGGTTTTTGTTTGTTTGTTTTAGCTCTATCACGGACCAACAAGAGGTCCTAGTGCACATGACTGAAATGCAGTTTGCACCACATGTGACTCACCACACAAATTCTGCAACACCCAAACTAGTCTATACCTTGTTCAACAAGTATCACAACCTTGAATGTCACAGCAATGTCAAATTGCCATAAACAGTTCTAAATGCTTACGCTTGATTTCCAGACTGGTAATAAATCATTTGTACATTAGCCCCAGTCCACAGGCCACGTTTGAGTAGCACTGCACTAGACAGTGTGCTGTAGATGCCATGGTAGAAGAGGGGACAGCTTACATCAGGGGCTCAGAAGAGACCAGACAGTTTGCCTGGATGGTTGAGCTGTAAGGGGAGGAGAAACCCTGTTAGAGGAGGGTGAAATCTTAAAAAATGAGATCTACTTACCAGCCTAGTGAACAAGACTTTTTAGCCATGAGGAGAAATTGGAGCACAGAGAAAGAGGGAAGATGGAGCAGCCTGGGACTGCTAAAGTAAGATGATGGAAGCATAGTGAAAAAGGGCTGCCATAAGGTGAGAGATGAGGCTGGAGAGTTGGGTGGGGTTGATTTTATTCATTCAGTGAATACTTTCCAAGAGTCAACTATGTGCCAGATCCTTCCAAGGCACTGGGATTAGAAGCCAAGTATAGACAGTTTTTGCCCTAGTAGATCCTTGGAGGTTTGCTAAGGGTAGTCAAGGAGTTAGACTTTTACTGGAGGCAGTCTTCAAAGGATTTTTGAGCTGGAGCATGGCATGATCAATTTATTTCTGCTCCGTGTTTCACAAGGTGTTGGCCAGCTGGGCTCTAATATGGAGGCTCTAGAAAGAATCTGTTTCCAGCTCATTCACTTTGCTAGCAGAGTCCAGTTCCTGTGATTGCAGGACTGAGGTCCTTGTGTCCTTGCTGGCTGTCAGCTAGGGGCCACCCTTAGCTCCTAGGGAGCCTCTCTCCAGTCCTTGAATTTAGGCCCCTACAACTCAGAGCCAGCAATGGTGCTTTGAATCCTCATGCTTTGAATCTCTCTGCTTTCCTCTTCTGCCATGTCTCTTCTGTCTTCCTCTTCTTCTCCCAGCCGGAGACAGTTCCCTGCTTGTAAGGGCTCATGTGATTACATTGGGCCCAGTGGGATAATCCGGGATTATGTCCCTATTTTAAGGTCTGTAATCTTTAATTACATCTGTAGAGTCCCTTTTGCCATGTAACATAGTCACACATTCCAGGGATTAAGGGATGGACATTTCAAGAGGGGGGCGTTATTTTGCCGCCCATGATAGTAATTATCCATTAAGTCATGTAGAGGTGATTATCATTTTTCTTAAACACATATACATTCTGCTACCTTCCACTTGTACAGGGAAGCACAAGGAGTCTAAGGCTTGCCCAAAGTCAGCAGAAAATGGGAGCAGAGGTAGATGAAGCCCTCCAACTTATACTCTTTCTTCTAACCGTCAGTCAATTTTTCCATCCTATCCATTCATCCATTATCCAATGTCATTCATTAACTTTTGAGTACCTGCTTTGATTGTTGTTTTCTTTTAAAAGATTGGCCCTGAGCTAATCTTCTTCTCTCCAAAGCCCCCCAGTACATAGTTATATATTCTAGTTGTAGGTCCTTCTAGTTGTGGCTAGTGGGACGCCGCCTCAGCATGGCCTGATGAGCGGCGCCATGTCTGCACCCAGGATCCGAACCAGTGAAACCCTGGGCCACCGAAGCGGAGCGCGCGAACTTAACCACTCGGCCATGGGGCCGGCCCCTGTTGTTTTAGTTTTTAACTTTATTCAAATAAGTAACCAGCTTGACCAATTTCTTATTGATCTATCCAGAGACATTCTGTGCATATACAAGGAAACATTTGTCTTGTACCTGGCATTATTATATCTTTTAGCGATTATTTCTTAACAGCATAGGTAAAGCTACTTCATTCCTTTCTATAACTACATAGTATTTCCTGGTATGAATATACAAGTTTTTTGTCAAGTCTCACATTGGTAGACATCTGGGTAGTTTCTACTTCGTTTGCTGTGAAAAAATTGTAAAAAGTCTTATATATGCACCTTTCTCACAAATGTTAAGTATACATAAAAAACATCTGCATTGCAACAGATATTGCCAAATCACTCCCATAGAAGTTGTACAGTTCATATCCTAACCAGCAGTGTCTGAGACTGCCTGTTTCTCCACCTGTTGGCCAACACAGTATATCAGACTTTATAGTCTTTGCCAATTTGATAAATTTGGCATCTTTTTTATATATATTTTAGAGTTCTTTCTATTTCCTTTTCTATAAACTGCTCATATCTTTTATCCATTTCTCTGTTGGGTTGTTGGCTTTTTTCTTGAAATTTGTTGGCAGTCTTTACGTAAGGAAAGACTTTCCTAATTTTTAAGGAAACTAGCCCTTTGGGATATAAGATGCATATATTTTTCTTTCCATTTCATTTGTTTTTTGGCTTTGTAAACATACACTTTTGACATGCACAAACATTTAATCTTAGGTAGACATATTTAATTTATCTTTATGACTTCTCTATGTGATCGTTGGAAAGACCTTCCTTATTTCGGTATTACAAAATAATTCTCTCAGGTTTCACCAAGTATTTTTTTTAACTTTTTATTTTGAAATAATTATAGATTCACAGGAAGTCACAGTTAGTACAGAGAGATCCTGTGTACCCTTCACTTAGTTTCTCCCAACCCCCAGGTATCTTTATAGTTTCATCTTTTACATTTAAATTTTTGATGCATCTGACATTTATTTTATATAAGATGAGATGTGGATTCTAATTTATTTTTTTCCGATTGGTTACGCATCTGTCCTAACATTATTTATTGAATAATCTATATCTTCCCCAGTAATTTAAAGCGCATATGTATCAATTGTGTGCTAAATTCCTGCATATACTGTTAGTTTTTTTACATATTTAAAGTATCACAACTTGAAGAGAAGCTGAAGTGTCAGTGTGTGTTTTTCCAAGAGCTACATGTTGAGGTGACCGGTTCAGACCTTGTTTCAAAATCCTTTGATCATGGAATTTGGCCTATTTGTCTAGAATTGACTTTGTGGTGGTGTGGATTGTGCTGAGGTACAGGTGAATAACATTCATTCCTTGGCCTCCAGGAATTCATCTTAGCTGATTGATCCCAAGCTATTAAGATAGAGCCTTTTGTACGTAGGAAATAGAGACTCAGAAAGATTAAAATTGCCCAGAGCTCAGGTCGTAGAGCAAGTTGATGGAGCGCAGCCAGGCTCTGGGTTTATGGTTGGTGTTTTCCCACGTTATATTCCACAACATGACTCCAGCTGCCCAGAATGTCTCTTCACTCCACCGACCTGAGATAAAAACTACCAGAACGCTTGGGCTACAACATAACTACACTCTTCCATCTCTGCTTTAGCAAACCTAAAGGCTTTCACCATTTTTACTTCCTGCTCTTCAATGAAAAGGCTAAGCAAAAACAGATGACTTTTCCAGATTTTTCTCACTTCACTCTGAGCAGTGCTAAAGGAAAAATAAAATACTCCTCTGCTTAGTTAGTTATCTGAATTTAGGGGGTGGATTTAGATAATTCCTAAATTCTTTCCTAGCTCTATGATTCTAGATATATGTTCTTATTCTTGCTAATATTTCCATAGTTTTATGTTCCCATATAGGAGGGAGTGAACAAAAACATTTAAAGAATGACAAGTATTTTCATGTGGGTTATTTAGAGGGAAAACATGCTAGAAATTCTTTAATCCAATTAAAAATCACATCTGTTAGGGGAAGTCTTGTAGGCTGGTTATTGCATAATATAATAGTAGTCTTGATTTCAGTTCATTACGTTAGCTGGCTAGCATATGGTTAAAAGCCGCCACTTAAAATTCTGTATATGCTTTGAGTTTAAGGTTTTCAGTTCACACACCATGTAGGATCCTCTCACAGTTTCCTGTTAGCTTCAGTGTAGTCCATGTGTAGTTTCATGGGGTAGGAATTTTAGAAGTAAAGTGGGTAAGTCTCCAGTTCCGAATTTCCCACTTACTCTTAGGAACTATCACTGTAGCAAAGGAAGGTCTTTCAGATGACTTTGCGCACTTCTCTTGGAAGCCGTATCTGTGTGCGGTCTCCGTGGACAGCTCTGAAGCTGGCCAATTTGGATGCCTAGATACAGAAGTCATTTAGTGTGTTTGGGGGGGAGAAGTGCATTCTTGGGTTCTAGTGAGTTAACGCAAGGCCAGCCACACCCAAGAAACTGGTTCATAACTAGAATCTCAAGTCATTCATTTAAAATTGGTTGTATGTGTAGACAAACCCAAGACTGAACAAATGTGCAAGTGGATAATTCTGCTCAAGAGGTTCAAGTCCAGATGAGAAGCTTATTTGGTAAAAATTAAAGCAAAAAGAGCTTGCTAATCCCATTCTCCTCTCTAGAGATGATTCTGTCTTTTAAAACCTTCATTCGTTAACACCCTTCTATGCAGTGCTGGGAAACCCTGGTGAGTACTTTACCAACTGTGTTTTTGAGACTTTGAGGGGACTCTGTGTTTCAGTGTGCATGTAGTCTTACGTCACCTTCCCTAATTTCAACAGAACTAGCACAAGCTGATAAAGCTTACTCACCATGTAAATTTTAAATTATAGCCATGCGTCGTATAACAACATTTGGGTCAATGACAGGCCACGTATACAACAGTGGTCCCATAAGATTAGTACCATAGAGCCTAGGTGTGTAGTAGGCTATACTATCTAGCTTTGTATAAGTACACTGTATAATGTTCACACAACAACAAAATCACCTAATGAGGCATTTCCCAGAATGCATCCCTATCATTAAGCAACACATGACTATATTTCTTTTTATATGAAGGTAAACCTTCAACTCTGTATTAAGCTTCAATCTGTGAAGGTGGGTGATGGACACTTCTAGATTTTGTTCCTGAATTTGGAGATTTGTCCCACTGGGCAACCTGAACTTTCTATTCCTGAGTCTACCTTTACACCTTTCTGAGACTTTTCTACATGGTGGAATAGGGAGATTAGTGATAACGTGAACCACAAGCCATGTCAAGTTTAAAAGTCGATCTGATTATTGTTAAATAACTCTATCTTTTTCACAAGCCTAGCTCCTACTTATCCTTTGGTCTGCTCAGACACGGCTTCCTCCTGGAAGACTTTCTTGAGCTCTGCCAGTGACTCTGGCTGGACTAAGTAGTATATTCTCCTCTTTGCTGTGAAAGCACCCTAGGCTTATTGCTATTGTAGAACATATACTATATATTATAACTGTTTACTTGTATATGAACTCCAAGGGGGCAAGCACTCTGTCTAGACCACATTTTAAAAATAGCTTTATTGAGATATAATTCACATACCGTACAAGTCACCCAAACTGTACAATTCAGTAGGTTTTAGTATGTTCACAGAGTTGTACAGCCAGCACTGCAATCATCTTTAGAACATTTTCATCACCCCAAAAAGAAACACAGTACCCATTAGCAGTCACTCCTCACTTTCCTTCCAATTCTCCAGGCCTAGGCAGTTACCCGTCTACTGTCTGTCTCCATGGATTTGCCTATTCTGGACATGTCATATAAATGAAAGCATATAATATGTGGTCTTTTATGACTCTCCTCTTTTACTTAGCATAATGTTTTCAAGGTTCATCCGTGTTGTATCATGAATCAGTACTTCATTCCTTTTTTATTGCTCCATAATATTTCATTATATGGATATACCACATTATATTTATTGGCTCATTAGTTGTTGGACATTTGGGTTGTTTCTACTCTTTGACTATTATAAATAATGCAGCTCTGAACATTCATGTACAAGTTTTTGTGTGGGCACATGTCTTCAGGTGTCTTAGGTTTATACCCAGGAGTAGAATTCTGGGTCATGTGCTAACTCTATGTTTAATACTTTGATGAACTGCCAAACTGCTTTCCACAGTGGCTGCACCATTTTAAAATCCCAGCAGCAGTGTATGAGTGTTCCAACTCTTCCATCTTCTTGCTGACACTAGTTATTGTCTGTGTTTTTGATTATAGCCTTCCTAGTGGGTTTGAAATGGTTTTCTGGTCCACTTTTGAATCTCCATCATAGGGCCTGCTATGGTGTTAATAAATGTTGGTTGATTGGCTAAGTCCATTCACTCTCTTGCTCCTCCTACCACCGTCCACATTGGAAAGCTGTATGGTGTAATGAATGAGTTTAGATTAGAGTCCTATCGATCTTTGCTCTGCTTTAGTAGGGTTGCTGTGAGGATTACACAGAGAATGTGAATGAATCACCTAGAGCAGTACCTGGCCCAGAGCCCTTAACAAGTGGGCGCTATTGTTAATCTCTTAGGTAACATGGGGGAGCAACTGGCTCTCCTCCCTTGCCTTGGGAAATACAGGCAACAGTTGATTTCAGATGTGCCTTGTTGTGCTGCCTGTGGTATGCTGGGTCAGCTCCCTTTCTTTCTTCAGGAAAACTCCCTGCAAGTCTCCTAATGGGATCTTTGAACACCTCTTTAGTATTTGAACAATACTCCAAGACGACTACTGAGGCCCACTGAGAAAGCTGATCATCATCTCTGTTTCTGCCTCTTCCTTACGAATGTCTGCTTGAGCTTCAACTGACCCTTTTCACAGATTTGCTTGCTTCTGTTAAATCATTATTAAAATAGTATTTTTTTCAGAAGCACCAATTCTTTTTTTTTTGAGGAAGATTAGCCCTGAGCTAACATCTGCCACCAATCCTCCTCTTTTTTGCTGAGGAAGATTGGCCCTGAGCTAACATCCGTGCCCATCTTCTTCTACTTTATGTGTGGGATGCCTCCATGGCTTGACAAGCCGTGCGTAGGTCCGCACTAGGGATCTGAGCCAGGCCACCGAAGCAGAATGTGTGACCTTAACTGCTACACCACGGGGCCAGTCCCCTAGAAGCACCAGTTTTTAAAACTTTAATCCAAACAGCTTTTTAATTGCAAAAATTCCCAATCATGAGGATTCTAGGTTTGCATGAGTTGATATAGGCAATTGAGAAAAGTCTTTCCGACCTTTGTCTGAGAAGCTGCTTAGCGGAGCTTGTTGCTGCCTTGTTTTTGAGTCTCCTGGTTCAATTACAAAACAGAGGAACTGCTTCCATCTGAGGCACACAGTGGCAGGGTTGCCAAGGCAGGAAGCATTTGTTCTTACAGATCTCATACATAGGTGGTCACAGGGCAGATGGTGGGATTTTGTTTTACTTGTTTGTGCTTTATTGTGATTTCATGATTGTTTCAGTGTTTTTACCTGAGAGCTAAGTCTCTAAGAGAAATAAATGTGACACACTTGCCTTTAGGGATCTTCGTTATTCAGCCCCAATCAACCTGTCCAGTTACAGTGCCTGCTTCTCCTCTTCACAATCCTCATGTACGACAACCAGACTACTGTTCTTCTAACAAGTGCCCTCTGAAGTTTCCCAAGTCCCCATTTCTGTTAGGAGAAAAAATGTGGGCTGGCCCCGTGGCCGAGTGGTTAAGTTCACGTGCTCCGCTTCAGCGGCCCAGGGTTTCCCCAGTTCGAATCCTGGGTGCTGACATGGCGCCACTCATCAAGCCATGCTGACGCGGCGTCCCAACATGCCACAACTAGAAGGACCCACAACTGAAAATACACAACTATGTACCGGGGGGCTTTGGGGAGAAAAAGGAACAATAAAAATCTTTAAAAAAAAAATATGTGGTAGCAAAAACAGTTGATGGATGACTTTGGGGGTTGAGGGGGAAGGAAGGGGACGCGTGGGACATGGCTTATGGGAAAAAAGATTTTAACATGAAAGAGTAGTAGGGAGTGATGGGAAGTGAATTTGAATGGGGAGAGTGGAGTCAGGTAATGCAGCTGAGAACCTGGGACTTGATGTGATTTATAATAGGGAGTCATTGTAGGTTCTTAAGAAAGGGAAAAGGATGATGAGACTGTTATTTTAGGGTGATTTTTTTTCCTGGTAAAAATATTAACCCTAAGCATGAATTTATAAGAAAGGAGAGTGGAGGCGGGAGTTGTCCGGGCCCAGTTGCAGTAATACAGGTGTGAAGTGGGCTTCTGGTTGTGAGCAATGAGAATGGTGGAGAAAGCTTTCATCTAAGAAAAGTCAAAGGAATTTCTAACAACTTGCAGTTTAGAGGTGAAAGGAAAGAGTCAAAGATGATTCCGATGTTTTAAATTAGAAGGAAAGTCAAGTTATTAACATCGGTGGAGGTGTTTGATAAAGAAGCCAACTCTTGGAAGGTGGAAATTGAGCAAGATGAGTCCCTCTGGGGACAGGTCAGGTGTTCTGTGAGCATGGAATGTGCAAGTTGTAATGTTTATTGGCAGTTAGAAATAGTGACTTCCAGCCTGGGTGAAAGGTTGGGGTTTTGGAGTATAGATTTGGGAGTCATTACCATAGTAGTAGGAGCAAGTGGGTAAAAAGGAAAAGAAAATGCCACAGATTGAGGAGAGAAAACCCCAGTGCAGGAGTAAGAACCAGCAGAACAAAACGGTTAAGGGCTGAATGATGGAAAGGCTTGAGGCCAGTTAGACAAGTGCTATGTTCTGAAAGCCAAGGTCATGGCTTCGGGAAGGAAGGAGCGGTCAGCAGTGTGGGACTGCAGGGAAATCAGGGTAGATAAGAACTCAGAAAAAGCCTCTGGGTTTACCAAGAGGGAGGTCCTCAACATTTGTGTAAAGCTCCAGTGAGAGAGCACCCCTTTCACCTAATGAGATGGTTATCTGAGGACAGCCTCAAGCACCTCTTCGAGATGCTAGGGTCCAGAATCCCCACCGTGATGAACCACAGTATGTCAGATCTCGGAAACAATCCCTCTCCCTTATGTCATTATTCTTATTTTTTCAATTTAGGTTTAGCAGTTTGTCTGTTCCCAGCCTGGTGAGGGGCTTGTCACTATTGTTATTGATTTACCAACATAGGCCATGACCACTTGAACTTTTTCCTATCACAACCCTATCTGATGACAGTTAAATATATACCAAGCAAGAAATTTGGCTCTCTGTTGTCAAACTGATTGTCAAGGATCTCTTTGTTACTCTGTGCTCTTTCTTTTCCCCTCAAGATAAGTTTTTCTTTCTCATTTTTGCGTTTTTCTAGGACTTGTCTTAGATAAAGGTTGAGACTAGGCAAAAAGAGAAACCTTCTTTGTAGAGAATAGAGAAGGAAAGCTGGGGTCATGAGAAGGGTAGGAGGACAGTGGTGGCTTGGGGATGGGTTTTACAGAGTTATTGGAAAGAGGCTGCATTGATACCCTCCTTGAAACCATAGCTCAGCCTTCTAACAACTCCATGAATGATGTTTGAGGGAGAGATGTAAGATCAACACGCTTAATGTAAGCATAACTCAAGGTTGTATTCCTAAGTTTTATTTGGAGGACTCACAAACTCTACGGCTCAGATGACAGATGGAAGAAATCCAATAAATGCTGCCCCTATCTTAGGTGGGAAAAAGGTACAAGAGGAAAGATGGGGGGCCGGCCTGGTGGTGCAGCAGTTAAGTTTGCACGTTCTGCTTCTTGGTGGCCCGGGATTCGCTGGTTCAGATCCCGGGTGCGAACATGGCACCGCTTGGCACACCATGCTGTGGTAGGCATCCCACATATAAAGTAGAGGAAGATGGGCCTGGATGTTAGCTCAGGGCCAGTCTTCCTCAGTAAAAAGAGGAGGATTGGCAGTAGTTAGCAGAGCTAACCTTCCTCAAAACAAAAGGAGTAAAGGTGAAGTCTTTTTTAGTTTCAATGGTGTGATTTAGTGATAGACCTGCATTTTTTCATAATGATGGATTATCTGAGATGCTGAACTCTATCAGAAAGAAGTTCCAGATGGCGAAAAAGTAGTGCTCCTATCCTGTATTTCTAGCTTTGTGGATATCAGATACTTGGGAATTTGTTAGGTGATAAATATGTCTGGAGTAAGTTATTCTGAAAAGATGCTATATGGCCTAATTACTCTGAAGATCTTGTAATTTATTTGTGCAAAAGTTTTTTTCATATGCTTTATTTCATTTAAAAAAATTTTAGATATATGCTGAATTTATGTTTGGTCAAATGAGTACTATACCGTAAACAAAGGACAAGGAAACAGTTTTATGTGCAATTTGACTAATTATGAATTCATTGGACTTTGCAGTACTGTATCTTTCTATTTACTGTCCAAGAGGAAAGACACGTCAAATTTCTCTAGCAATACTGAATTTTGGTACCTTTTGTATTTTGTATTTTGGCAAGTAAAACAAACTCATAGTTGAAGCCCAAATGAAGACAAAGCTTGATTGGTTGAGTTATCCAGGTGCCAATTTCTCAGTTTCTGATCTTTATTCTTGGTATTTCATTATTCATTAGCCTTTTTAATAAAGTTTAGTGGGAAAGAGAAAGAGAGAGAAAACTCAAATCAATCTTGCTACTTATCAGGAAACAAGTTAATTGAATTACTTTAGAAAGACACTAAAGCCAATAAAGAGAAACACTGCAAATGCCCAGTAAGCTAAAGCTAATTTAACTGTACTAGCTTCTCTACTGTACTATGTAATACATAATATTAAACACGTATAATCTAATTTTATAGTATAATATGTGTATATGCTGTACTCTGATTTAAATGTATTATGTCTTCTTTCAAGCCATCAGGATTTGGTAAAATGGTCATAATTCAAGTAATAAGATGCAACTAATCTTATTCCTAGAATTGAAAAAAAAAGTACAACTGACCTTTAATGAAAACACATTCCTCAAGTTTTTCAAAATCAAATCCCATTAGAGAAAATCTTTTGAGAAGATCTAGTACAGCCTCTCAGTAAAAGGCAAGAGCACAAATAGAACCCAACTAAACAGCAAATGGTTGAGAAGTTGACCTTGTCATGTGAGTTATTTACAGATGAATATGCTTTATTTGCGTATGCTTCTAACTTAAATTTGAAGTTGAGAAAATTGGGCCTTCCTGCTAGCCAGTGCAGCAAAATGTGGTCATCAGCTATGATACTTTCCTTAATTGATTGATTGATTGATTAATACCATGTACATTTATTTCTTGCCTCTCCTCCCCTGGGTTAGTTCTGTATAACATAAGTTTGCATATGACACCCCTTCCATTCTAACCCACAAGAGTTTACAAGAGTTTTAGGTAATATAAGACATGTCTACAAATAAAATAAAATGCAGTAGGATGACTACCGAATATAGAGGTACAAGCAGGAGTGAGAACCAAAATAATTAGCAAGCAGTGTGGCATGGATGTCCAACCCATCAGATAGCATACCAGCCATGAAAATGTGGGCTGTCCCAGTGCACAAGAGCAGAATATCAGTACTGGTTATGTATACTGTGCCATAGGATTGCATATAACTTGTATAATTTAGTAATTGATTCAGCTGAATATTAATATATGGTAATGGCTTAATCTATCATCAGTTTTGGACAAACCAATATTTTTAACATCATGAATTCTCTATAGAATCTCTTTACACAGAAGTTTAGATAAGCAGGAGACAATAGCTATGCAATTGAAAATAGCTATGCAAATTAGAAAAACCCATATGTGTGAAAAACCTTGAATGAATTAATGAACTCACCTTCTCCCTTCCCCCTTAGCATGGGATTCTAGTGTCAGTGTCTTCACCCGTGAACAGGAAATGAAAGTGTATGTTAAGTATTAATATGTGGCAGGGAGAGGATCCCAGGAGCACCGCCCCAGGCCGGGTTGACCTGCTTCTATGGTTCTTCTACTCCAAAACATTTTTCTTCCTACTGTAAGAAACGCTGTATTTCATTTTCTTAAGTACCTAAAACTCTCACTTAAAGATTCATTTGTGTGAGTAAGCATTGTCTTAAAATAAAACTAGAAAATCATAGTGCAGTGTTTCCCTGGTGTAGCTGAAGGGCCAACCACCTGAGGTTTCTTAAATGAGCCCTTAAAATGATAAAAAGAGATTGTGAAAAACACGAAAAGGTTGGAGTCATTCCTTTTGTAAAGAACTAGTTTAGACAATCTTAACATTAGGCCATAGTAATTGGCTCATTACTATAAAATATGAAGATACTGACATCTCGCATTTCCTTCCCTCTGATTTCAGATTTTTGTCAGTTGTTATTTTAATTTGGGGAGGCAGTGTCACACAGTGGTTCATGGAGCCTGGTCTCAGTGACCCAGACCACAGGTTACCTAACCCTGTTTGTCTTAGTTTTCCTCATCGGTGAAATAAACAGAGAGTTGTTGAGGAATACAAATGAGTTAGTTGACATAAAGCATCCAATATATATGAGCGTTCTATAAACATTATTTATAATTATGTCTTTATGTTGTAGGGATTTATAATATTTACGTCCTCTTCTATAATCCTAATATTCTTTGTACATTTAAATGGATTCTGCCCGCCACCAGTCAGTCTTTTTAAAAGCGCTTTTCCATTCCTGAGTTATTTCTTTTGATTCATTTCTATGTTGGCTTGATTTTGTCATCGTGTACTTTTTTCAGGAAAGCTATGGATGCAATATCCCTGAAGTTCTTCCAGTTGTGAGAAGGTATTTCTACTTCCTTTGTACTTGAGCAGGATCTTAGTTAGGTATAATATTCCTGTGTTATGCTTTTTTTTTTCCTGAAGTGTTCTAAGTGTTAATCCGTTTGGCATTGAATGTTGCTGTAGACAAATCTGATGCAGCCTAAATTTCTTTTCTCTTGTATATGATTTTCTTTTTTGGTTTAAAAATGCTTTAAATTTTCATTCAGTAAAATTACTCTTTTTTTTTTTTTTAAAGATCAGGTCCTGAGCTAACATCTGTTACCAATCTTCTCCTTTTTCTTCTTCTTCTACCCAAAGCCCCTGTATGTAGTTGTATATTCTAGCTGTAGATCCTGCTGGCTCTGCTATGTGGGATGCTGCCTCAGCATGGCTTGATGAGTGGTGCTAGGTCTGCACCCAGGATCTAAACCAGCAAAACCCCGGGCTGCCAAAACAGAGCACACTAAGTTAACCACTCAGCCACAGGGCCGGCCCCCAAATCACTCTTTTTTACATTCAGTAAATTCACTCTTTTTGGATGATAGTTCTATGAGTTTTGAGTTATGCATTGAATTATGCAACCACCACCATACAGACATTTCCATTACCTCCAAAAATTTCTTTGTGCTAAGCTTTGTAATCAGCTCCTCCTCCAACCTCTAACTCCTGGCGAACACTTCTCTATTCTCTATCTTTATAGTTTTGCTTAATTCAGAGTGTCATAAATGGAATCAGACACATGTAGTCTTTGGAGTCTGGCTTATTTCACTTAACATAAACACATTTAGATTCACCCATGTTGTTGTGAGAATTAATAGTCCTTTTCTTTTTATTACGGAGTAGCATTTCATTGAATGGATATACGACAGTTCGTTTATCCATTTATTAGTTAAGTGTCATTTGGGTTGTTTCCAGTTTGTGGTGATTATGAAAAAAATCACTATAAACATTTATATACAGGTTTTTGTGTGAATGTAAGTATTCATTATTCTTGGGTTAATACCCAAGGAGTGAGATTGTTGGGTTATATACTAAGTGTTTGTGATTTTGATTGGGATTGTGTTGATCAATTTGAGGAGAATTGATGTCTTAACAATACCGAGTCTTCCAATCCATGAACATAGTATAACTTTCCATTTATTTAGATATTCTTTAATTTCCTTTTTCTCCATACATGCACAGATTTTTTTGTATTTTTTCAGTTCATCAGTTTAACCAGAATTTGTCTTGATATTGATGGTTATACATTAAATTTTCTCACAGTCTAGTATTCTCAGTCTATCTGTGAAGTCAGTAGGAAATTTTCTTTTATTTGAATATTACTGCTTTTTCTTCCACTGAATTCTATACTTTAGAAATACCAATTATCCTTTTATTGAATCATCTTTGCCCTCTCTAGTAGCTTTTCTCAATTGTTTTAACTTTTGTCATTTTTATTTGATTATTTCAAACTTCCTTCCATATCAACAATTCATTGTTCAGCTATGACTATTTTGTTTCTGGCTGTTTCTCATTTATTTGTTAGTGCTATAATGATACCTTGGTCCTCAGTTTGTTTCTTTGGTTCTCATTCCCCAGTTTCATTTCATTCTTTTGTTTTATCGTTTTATAAATACATGTTTTAAACTCAAAGCACTTGTGAAGAATTTCCTTTTTTTACTGTAGTTACATTTTTTTTTCCCCGTCAGTTGAGTTCTTTGTCTGCTATATAGTCTTGTTTTACTTTAAAAAAAAAAAAAATCTATTTGTGAAGTTTTCTGGTCATTTTTTCGTTTTACGAATACTTGGGCACCTCTGGTCAAGCTGTTTTCCCTGATATAATATATAATATGGGTGCCTTTTCGGCCCTTTTCCACAGTATTTTTGAGCCCAGTTTTTTTTTTTTTCACTGAGCTACAGTTTGAGGGCTGAGAATTTCAGGTTATACCCATTTTTTCTGTAGCCTGAGGACATGGAAGGTGAAGGAAAGAAGTATTCAGTCAAAGTGGGTTGTACTTGAGTTGCATGCTTGCTTTTAAAGTGTTGTTAAATATCCGTACTGAGAGTCACTCCATCTCACAGGGGAATCCCATCCTCCTGGATGTCTTTAAGGCATCTTTGTCTGTTCACCAGTTAAGTGTGGAGCCTCCGTCATCAGAGTCTGTCCTGTTATTCCATTCCCCAGCTGGAGAAGGAAAAGATTAGGATTATTAGTCTGTTTGCTTCTCTTCATATTTGGGGGTACTTGTGGGAGTTCTCAGGCTTTTTCTGTCACCAGTACAGTGAGGAAGAGGCCATATTGGGTTGGGAGCTTTGCCATGTTGTGAATGCCACTCTGCTCCAGAGCCTTTCCTGGGCCTCGACTTTGTGACATTTACAACATCTGTATGTGGCCCTTCCTTATTTGTTTGCTTCTGTGAGATTGTGAGGGCATTTCTTTGACCATTTATTTTACCTTCTCCGGTATTTGGAGGGAGATTCTACCAGGCGGCTTTCTTCTGCAGCTTTCTGACTGTTGCTTCTTTATGTTTGTCCCTGGCTTCTCTTTTTGTGTCCTAAATGTGGGTGCTCCCTGCGATACTACCCTTTGCCATGTTTCCTTCTCTATTATTTATCACAGAAATTTATTCTGCTCCCCTGTTATCACACCTCTCTTTATTTATAGCTAATGATGACCTTAATCCTGAGCTCTGATTCTGGTTGTTTCTCAAAGGTGGCTGAACATTTTCACTTGTATTAGTTTGCTAGTGTTCCTGTAACAAAGTACCACAAACTGTTTTAAACAATAAAAATGGTTTAAACAGTAGAAATATATTGTCTCACAGTTATGGAGGCTAGAAGCTCAAAATTAAGGGGTTGGCAGAGCTCTTTCCTTCTGAAGGTGTGAGAGAAGGATCTGTTCCAGGCCTTTCTCCTTGGCTTATAGATGGTCATCTTCATGTTCATGCTACATTCTTATATGCATGTCTGTCTCCAAATTCCCCATTTTCTAAGGACACCAGTCATATTGGATTAGGGCCCACCCTAATGACTTCATTTTAATTTGATTACCTCTGTATAGACCCTTACCCCAAATAATGTCATATTCTGAGGTACTGGGGGTTAGAACTTCAATATATCAATTTTAAGGGGACACAATTCAACCCATAACACTTGATTATTCATCTATGCCACAAATATTTTCTGCCACATGTCAGACAGTAGTCTAGGCACTGGGAACACAAAGATAATGAGGCTCAGTCTGTTCCCTCTTAATGAGTGGAAAGATAAGAATTGATAAACAGGCATTTGCGATACTGTGCAACAAGTACTATTATAGATGAGACAAATCATGATGAGACCACCTTAGTGGGGCACCTAATCCTGACTGATGCAATCAGGGATGACATCTCAGAAGAAGAGGTGCTTAATGCTGGATCCTTCCCAATAGGGTACAATAATTGCATAATTGGTCTCTCTGCTTCCAAACTACACCCTCAGTCACCCAGCCCTGGACTCTATCACCCAATTAATCTTTCCAAGCATCATTTTGAGTTAAGACATTCCCTGGTTGAGAAACCTGTAATGACTCCTCATTGTCAACTGAAGGAAGTCCAAAATAATTCTTAAGCCTGACTTTTGGTTCCTCCACAATCAAGTACCACCATTGGAATCTACCTTTCCTGTCTTGATTTTTTCATTGTTCCCTTCCTTCACTCTGTACATTACCAAAACAGACTAAAAAATATTCTGGAAACACACTTGGTACTTTTCTCTAATTTCTTGAAGGCAAGATTTTTGTTTTGTTTTCTACTATGTCACTGGCACTTAAAACAGTGCTTGGTGTATAACAGATACTTAAGAATATTGGTTGAATAAGAAAATGAATGAATTTTCTCTTGGAGGTCCCTCTTCTTGTGATGCATGCCTCTCCCCCCCTGCAGTGCACACATTTTTGCCTATTGAAATCTCATTCTCAAGGCCCAGCTTACATGTCCTCTACCTCCATGATGCCTTTCTTCTGGGTCACATGTGCCAGGTGTGAACCTTCACTCCTAGAGGCTGTGGTATTCTGTGTGAACTATTTGTGTGACCCCCACATTCTGCTTTGCATTTTAGATGTCTGTGTAGGTGTTTATTTTTCCTGCCAAATGAAAGTTGTTTGAATTCAGAGACCATATTTTATAAATAATATTGTATCCTGCTCAGCACTTTCTTGCACAATAACAGATGCTCAAAAAATACTTTTTGTTTAAAGAGGAAATGTATCAGGGGAGTATTGCATTCATTTGAAAAAACATGGAGAAGACCTAAGGGATGGAGCATTATGTCTGGCCCTATCATCTTGCCTCGTTTTTCTGAGTTGACATGTTAAAGTTCATTCAGCAGATATGTAATGAGCACCTGTTCCTCTTAAGGCATTGTACTAGGACTTAGATTACAAATAGGAATTAAACTGCCCTTGAGGTACTTATCACTTCTTTTGACAGAAAAATGAGTTCCCATTGGTCCCAGTGGTCCCTTATCTGTTAGTCTGGTGGGTCATACATATATGGTGTTATATTTTCTAGAGGCATCCTCCTGTCCCCTCCTACCCAGCACTGAGTTTTACACCTGCTGGTGATTTGAGCAGGTCCTTTATTTACCCTAGGGTTCTCTGACTCTTCTCTAAGTTTGCCTGGTCTCTCCAATTCTAGAATGCTGCATTGGGACCACAGACTTGGCAAGGATACTGGTTGCTGTGCTTAGCCCGGGAGGCCCTCTGTTATCACAAGAATAATAGTAAGCACAGTAAATAGCACATATAACATTGTGCTGTAGGTTTTACATGAATTTTACTTCCTAGTGGGGGCTGTTGCTTGTATCATTGGTTTCTAGGATTCCTTCGTTTCTAACAAGTTGTCATATTAACATGTTGAGGTTGTTAAGTGAACATCTGAACTAAGGATTGTCTGCTGCTTTGCTCAAACTCATGGGTCATGATTGTGCTGCAGAGCGTGAGCCAAACAGAAATGCAATCTGAATTAGTCGGGAGGGTCATGCATATATAGTGTTATATTTTCCAGAGGTGTCTAATTTTAATAGGTCCCTCTATTAGGGGAAAGCAAAGAAGTGAAAATCAAGATGAAATAATGGAATAGTAAGGAATGGAGGGGACGGTAAAGATATTTGTTTTGAGCTCCTGCTTGACATGGAAATTACAACTCTTAAACCTGATTGAAGGACAGTCCTGAGTCTATTCATATAAAGAAGGTGTTAATATGTACTACCATGTCATTGTTATTGGGGGGTGGGAAACACTCATTTTATTTAGACATGCCAAAAACCAGTCAGAACAGCATAAGTTCATGGAAGTGGTATAACAACAATTACAAGTGTGAGTTCAATCCTATGCTGTGTTTATAGATTTATGGTATATGTGTATCATTATTGAGACTGTAGCACAAGATAATTCTAAATAGCAGATATATAAAAGTCACTAGAAAGTCTTACAGTGCTGCAAAGCATAGTTAACTTATTAGTCATGTTTTGTTTAAAGGAAAAAAAATCAAGATTAGGGGCTGGTCCGGTGGCACAGTGGTTAAGTTTGCACACTCTGCTTCAGCAGCCTGGAGTTTGCAGGTTTGGATTCCGGACATGGACCCAGCACCACTTGTCAAGCCATGCTGTGGTGGCATCCCACATAAAATAGAGGAAGATTGGCACAGGTGTTAGCTCAGTGACAATCCTCCTCAAGCAAAAAGAGGAAGATTGGCACCAGATGTTAGCTCAGGGCCAATCTTCCCCTCATACACACACACACACACACACGCACACACACACAAATCAAGAGTAGTTTATCCTGAGCACATATCACCAGGATGAGCAGAGAGCATTAGATGGATGGGCTCGCTGTCAGAGCTTTAGTTCATATTTGAAATGTCACTGCAGGGTAATCTCAAGTCACAATTACAGCAGACCTTATTTCTCAAAGCTAACCCCTTCTTCCTTGTGGGCTAACCATTCTTCCCCCTTATTTCAGGCTTCTCCTTCCTCCCTGAAGCCATGTGCTTCACCATGTGGCTGTGGGCTCAGGGTAAATACAACACTGATTATCCTCCAGACACCACTGAGGTCCCAATCCTTTATCAGTGCTTGGTTTGGATATTGGCATGTGTGATTCAGTTCTGGGAAGGGGCAATTAAGGGGCTTCTGGGGAGCATCCGGAAGGATTTTGAAGCTCCTAAAAAGAGATACAAAGAAAAGACCCTTTTAAACCACTGTATGAAGGTGTATGGGAATGTGGTAATTGGGATGACTACCACTATCTTTCTCCACAAAAATGACGAAACAGAAACTAACCAACTCAGAAGAAATTTCCCTACCCTTGGACTTCTTTTTCTATGAGATAACTCATCTCCTTACTAGTTACGTCATTTTGAGTTGAATGTTCTGTTACTTGCAGACAAAAACATCTTCCCTGATACTTTAACATTCCCATTTGACAAAAAGAAAGTTAGATATGTAGTATCTTTATTTGATATTTGTCTTGATCAGTTTTGTTTGCCTAAAAGATAAAGCTTATGTTTTAATTTTCTGTAATTTACTAAGACCTAAGATGTAGCAGTGATCTTCTCTTTCACGGTTGCTGGAGAACCTTACGCGTATTTCATCCTGGAAATAGGTTAGTTTCTTTATATCTTGCGTGTATGTGCTGACTCAGAGATCTGCTCCCAGACTGCACATCTCTTACAGGTCGTTTTGAATCACCAGAGAACTCTTTTCCAGTATTGTTTGCACCTTCTCCTCCTACCCTTCTTGACCCAGATCCTTGACATTTCCAGGTGACGTTCTTAACTGAATCCTTTGTCATGAATTTTGTGCGTGTTCCTTAAATTGTGGTATTGTCATGTCTGAGAATCGTTTATGCAGTTTTCAGAAGTTCCCAAACCTGGCCCATAATCAGAATCTTCCCAGACTTACTGACCGAATCCAAATCTCTCTCCAGGTGATTCTGATTATCAACCAGGTCTGGCAACCACTGATATAAGGGTTATCGAGGACAGAAAAATTGTACTGACCTGATCCCATACCTAAGATAAATGGGTTCAAACCTCGCTTGACAAGGTAAACAATGTAAGAACAAAATTTTATTTCTTTATAGCTTAATTTTTAATTTTCAATAAAGGTTTCTTTATTCTTTAGAGTGATGAGAACCTATTTCACTCAACTCTAATCTATGAGCACCCTTCTCCATCCCCCCGTCAGCAAGTTAGAAAAAGCTTATGTAACATCAAGTTAATTGAGAGGAGGAGCCCGTTAGTCCTCGACATCCTATGTCTACATTGCCATCCTGAGACATCCAGGGTCCCATCAGGTCTCTGGCCACTTGTCCCTGCAGGTCTGTGTTGTTGCTATCTGCATGACTCCTTCATTTTCTACAGCTCTTCTGCAGTACTTCCCTGCTTGTCAAGGGTGCTCAGAAGTCTTTCTGCTGCTCTTGCACCACCTGGAACAAGAGAAACTCACCATGGCTGCCTAAGGCCCCACCAACCACCTGTTCCATCTCTACCCAGGCAACACAGCCTGACCCCTTCCGCTCTCTGTTGCCATAATCCTACCTGGCCCCTTGCCAGGGCTTATTGTCCCTTTCCCTGAGATCTGCACTGTAATTGCTTTCCCTCTGACTCTCCCCTCCCCCAAGCCTGAAGCGTGCTCTTCTGTGCTTGGGAGGCATGGAAACCTCAGAGGTTTCCTCCCAAATCTCTTGTCTATGCCCTCTTCCTTCCGAGGGGAAACTCAAGTTTTTATACATGTATATGAAACCTTAGGATGAAATGCAAGATCCTGTATGGTAGGTGTAACGAACATGTATTTTTGCTTTTGCAGTGTGTGTGCATGTGCGTGTGCATGTATTAGAATACAGACACATGTATATAGTAATTAACAAGATTGAAAATCTGTCATTGGAAATAATTTTTCACTAAGTTCATTTCATGTTCTAGATTCACATTCTTTTCATTGGAGTTTATAATAGGTGGTAAAGATAAAAAGGATTTAAACTAATATGCTGAAATGCACACATCTAAATGAGTGTTTTCTCCAAAACAGTCATCTCAGGCTCCTATACATTTATTCCACTAATATTGCCTTAGCCCTAATCATTTCTGTTTTTTTTTTCCTTTGGAACTGTCTTCATTTTACAAACCATAAGTTGGAAATGTTAGTGGTGAATTATCATGAAACCCACTTCCGCTGCCCCCATTCCCATCCCACTTATCAAGATATAGCTCGGCTTGTCTATGTACCTTCAAAACCACTCTTAACTTATGGTTAGTTATGACCTTGATCTTTAGAAACAATAGACAAAGATTTTTCTCCCTTAATGCCATTTAAATGAAATTCTGAAAAACTCTATGTTGATTTGTGAAAGAAAAACTCAAAAATTGTTTTCAACAACAGCATCATTGAATTCAATGTATAATTACAAAATGATTACTCTGAAGCAAACCACTCTTGTTTGGATGAATAAATGTTGGTAGTTTACTTTAAACCAGTGAGTTTCAACGGGGGATGAGTTTGCCCCCACCCCCACCCCGGGGAACACTTGGCAGTTTCTGGCGACCTTTTTGGTTGTCTCAGCTGGGCAGGGGGAGTTCCTGGCATCTAGTGGGCAGAGGCCAGGCTTGGTGCTGCACATCCTACGGCGCTGAAGGCAGCCCCCACAACTAAGAATTATCTGGCCCCAAATTCAGTACTGCTGAGGTTGAAAAGTCCTAGTTTAAACAAACAAATGATTACTTTGTAGTCATCCGTCACATTTTAATATGCTTAAAAGCTTCTGGTCCCCTCCCCCCAGCCTCAGTCTTACTAGATCATGCCATGGAGCCAACTCAAGCAGCCTCATCTTTCCGTCCAGCGCTCAGGCTCACAACCTCTTTGAGGCTTTGTTTCTGCCTTAAGTACAGAGGGTGGGGTGGGAGGGGGAAACCCGTTCCAGTGAGAAGAGAGGCAACAGGAGAATACACAGGAAACACACAGATTGATGTCCAGGTGGAAGTTTCCCTGGCAATCTTTGAATTCTTCCTGAGAAATTTATTTATTCGCTCCGAGTTGTTTTTCCCACCCAAGCAGGCAGGGGCAGAGACTCCATCTGAACGTTGGTTTTCCAGAGTCGTAACCCAGAGAGAGGCTGACTGTGCAGTACCTTCACCTGGGAAGTTGTTGCATCGCCTCACAGGCTAAGGTTCCACCGCCCCGTTCTGCCTCACTGCTGAACTTCCCTCTAATGAGCCAAGGTTGGCTGCCTTTTCCTTTTGCTCTCCAAGCCCACCCCAGTCTCCTCCTTTGCTACACCGTCTGCATTTGAAGGCGAGTTTTCCTTATCTGTTCTCCGATGAGCGGTTATTATTTCTGTGGTTGATTTGCCCTGTCCCGCTCTCCTCCTTTTCTTTGTACAAGGGTAAAGTTTCAAACCACCACCCCAACATGAGGCCAGACGTGGTTTTCCACAGGAAGGTCAGTTGTTTTGTTCTCACCCTGTGTCCTCAGCTCCACCAAAGACCTCTATCCCTATGCTGGCGCCTTCCTGTGGCTCGTTAGAGTTTATATGTCCCTGAGCAACATCTGGGGCTACCCAGATCTGTTCTTGCAGGTTTGTCCCTGATGTCTGATTTCCAAAGCAGAGATCAGTGGGGAGACCAGAACCTCCCAAACATCAAAAGAGAAAGGGAAATCCATATGGCCCTTTTCTTGGATCATTGACATGCCCTAGGAAAGCCATATGATGACTCTACCTCTCCTTTCTCTCAGGGAGGGTGTCCCCAACATGTTTTGCAGGGTTTGGGTAAATCTCTACATTTGGAAATGGTTAGCCATGGTTTTAGATTTAGGGATTCCTGACAGGTACTGCCTATCACAAGCAACTCTAAGGTCCCATCCCTATCTGAATGAACTCTAGCAAGAAGTTTTCCCAGATGAGTTCTGCCTTCTGATTCCTGTTGAGATAGTGTTGAGCAAATGGACAAAGTGATCAGATACCTTAAGCACATTCTCTGGGTTCTGGTGTTAGTGTCTCTGTGGCTGTGGATAGTCTCCAGGTAAGCTGCCCTTTGGGAAGGGCCTTCTCCTGTAGGCATCAAGCACACTTCTCACATTTGAACTTGACTTTTTTTTTTTTTTAAAGAAAGCACCTGAGCTAACAACTGTTGCTAATCTTCTTCATTTTTTTTTCCTTCTTCTCCCCAAAGCCCCCGCAGTACATAGTTGTATATTCCAGTTATAGGTCCTTCTGGCTCTACTATGTGTGACACCGCCTCAGCATGGCCTGATGAGCGGTGCCATGTCCATGCCGAGGATCCGAACTGGCGAAACCCCGGGCCACCAAAGCAGAGTGCACGAACTTAACCGCTTGGCCATGGGGCTGGCCTGAACTTGACATTTTTAATGTAGGTCTACAGAAGCTGGTCTGGGCAGATTAAGTTCCTTCTTTACCAAATGCCCTGTTCACTGTGTGATACTGTCAAAAACAAGAAGCAGAATCCGTGGGTCACTTGCAGGTGCTGGGCAATGGAATACCAGCGCGAGTCCCCCATCAACAAGCTCCTGTTTACTTTAATCTTGCCACATATTTTTTGAGGCCTTTGGAGGCAAGTTGAGCTCTGACAGGGAACTTTTTCCTCTTCCCTTATAGCACCTCCCTTGTCTCTTCCACCCTTAGTGGAGGTATGGTGATTTGTTTACTGTTTTTGAGTTTTAAGTCTCTGTTTCACACATATGACAGCCCTGACTTTTCTGGCATTCCAGTCCTGAAATTTTATGCCATTCAGTATTTTAACTTGATTATTAAGGTCCCAGTTCTGTGATCAGCTAGAAGATGTCTCTAGACTTTCATCACATAGAACAAGCTTCTTCCCACTTCTATGTACCATTGTTTAGTAATCAAGAGTCCATGTTAAATCATGGTAAAGGTGGGGGAGATGCCTGGCTCTAGTCCAGGGGTAGCACTATATTTGAGGGACAACCCAGGATGCTCCAAATTCAGTTGTTAACAATTTCCTAGACCAATCCCTGCAATGTAATATTGGCATCCAATCCATCACTGTCCCAGCTTGTAAGGAAATTCTGAGTTGTTTGTGTTCAGTACCAACAAGGTAAAGGGATCAGGTTTTCTTTTCAGGCCCCATCCCCACATAATTATGCACGTTCCCTCTCTTCTGGTGGACCCACAAGTGTTAAAGACTGTTGGATAGCAGGTTATCTACAAGCAAAGGATCAGTGAGAGAGTCCACACTCCAGAAAGCTTGGGCTAATGGCTCCCTTTCCTGCTTCTCCAGTCCCCCTTCTCTTTCAATTGCTCCTCTGATTACCTTCCTCCTCTTCCTTCATCTCAGTCTTGTGTGATCTTTGGGATTAGAGAAACCAGCTCTGTTTGCTGCCTGAGAATATTTCTGGCATGCATTAGACTGTGGTTTCTTTGAGTCTTTGTGTTTTGGTGATGAGGGCTGGGGAGAGGAAAGTGGTGGAATGAGTGAAAAAAGAGGAGGTGGGAACTGCCCAGAAAACAGAATAATACTTTGGAATGTAACCCCACCATGTGCCATATAGAATTAGACTCTTTTGCTCTGATTCTGAATAATTTAAACAGCATTATTTTGGCAGATTAATTATGAGAATAATGGCTTGACGTCTGTTATATCAGTGGTTAAGGTGAGTGGGGAAGTAGCTTTTATCAGGGTCTAAAACACTCATGCCAGAACAGATGGAAAACATCACGGGAAGAGTCATGTGTAATCTTGACATACCAGCTTGTAAAATGAAAGTAGTAGTATTTTCTCTTCGTTTGTTCCATAAGCTGCCATTCAGCTGTACTAGATAGTTTGGCAAGATGTTTTCCAATTACATTAGTACAACTTATCTCTACAGATGACAATATCTGACTTTGATTGAATGTTTATTCTTTATCAGATTCTGGGCTCTAAACTATACAAACATATATTACCTCACATGGTCCTCGAAACAACTCTGTGAGTTAGTTTATTTTTACCTTGGTAGGTTGTAGAATCGCCATTTTACAGACAGGAAGTTGAGCTTTAATTTTGCCCAGGGTCACACAGCTATTAAGTGGTGGGATTCAGACCACGGTCTTTGTGACTCCAGAGCCCCTGCTTTTACACCCACATCACACCTTCATTATGGAAATGATCCACAGGAAAACAAGAGTTCGGGCTGGCTCTGCAGGACCCTGGCATCACCACAGCCAACCTGGAGTCTGAATGCAGCTTGAGGACTCTGGATGTATCAGATCAGAGGCATGCTGAGCTGCCTCCCTGGACTTGGAGAGATCCTCTGGAGGGGATGGGCCCTTGAGGAATGAAGATAAATCCCTCTTTTGTGTGTGTGTGCATTTGTGTATGGGGTTTAAATAGGAATGTCCCAGCAAAGATGTAACTGATCCCATTTTTTTTTCCTTTAAAATATTTTAATTCTTTTTGGATAGGTAATATATTCACATGAGTCAAAAACCAAACATTATAAGGTCTTCCTTCCACCCCTTCAGCCCAGTGTGTACCCCATTCCCTTTCCCATGGATATCTTTTCAGAGTTCCTTTTATGCTGATGCTAATATAAATGAATGTAAATGTATATTCTTACTCCTTTCATTCTTTTCTATATAAAGGCAGTCATTTTAAAATTCTGTACCTTCCTGTACTTTTTTCACATAAGGATTTATCTTGGATATCTTTCCATATCAACACATGGGGAGCTTCCTTATTCTTATTTACAATGGCGTAATATTTCATGGTGTTAGATGTGTTATCATTTATTAACCACACTCCTTTTAATGGACATTTGGTTGTTTCCAGGCTTTCTTCTTACTGATTCAATGAAAACCTTGAGTATATGTCATTCTGCATATGTGCATGTATATCTACAGGATAAGTTTCTGAAAGTAGGATTGCTGGGTTAAAAAATATGCATTTACAATTTTTACTGATAATGCCTAATTGCCCTCACTAAGGGTTATACTACTTTGTACTCCCACCAGCAATATATGAGTTTCCCATAGTCCTGCCAACAGAGGTAACACATTTTGGGATTTTGTCCCATCTGACGATAAAAATGTTTGGACTTTGGCCCATCTAATGTAAAAAAATTGTATATTTCTTACTATGATTAAAGTTAAGCAACTTTTCATCCTGAAGATTCATTTGTATATCCTATTCTGTGAAACTTTCCCATTTTTTCTTGGTTTATACATCTTTTTAACAATTTCTTGGAACTCTTTATTTGTTAGAGAGAGTAGTCTATGATATGAATTGAACTTTTCTTTTCCTGTTTGTTATGTGGCTTTTTACTTTCTTCTTATGGTCAAATTTGTTAGTCTTCTCTTATGTCTTATAGATTTTAAATCAAAGTTAGAAAATCCTTTCCAACTTCAAAGTTATAAAAGTGTTCTCCCTACTGTAATCTAGTACTTTCATGATACTAGTTTTCTGATTTAAATCTTTGATCTAATTGGAGTTTATCCATGTTTGGATCCAACTTTTTTTTTGTCAGATGGCTATTCAGATGTATCCACCATTTATTGAATAACTGCTGGTAATTCAGTGCCCACTGGTTTGAGTTTCCACCTTTATCAAATACCATATATATATATATATATGATATGGTATACATATGGTATATGATGTATATATGATGATATATATATATGAGATATATATATATATATATGAGCAACGTCAGCATCGTGGCAGAGTGAGCTCTTCCCTTGGACTCTCCCCTCTAAGATACAACCAAAAGGACATTCATACACCAACAGAGGACATATACACATCACAAAAGATGTCTGGGAGACTCACACAGCCATATGCCTGAAAATGGTGGGGCTGGATCCTCTGGAGGAAGTGGAAGGTGATCCACAGGAGCTCTGTGGAGAGAGACAAGCTGCGGCAATGGGAAGCGCACAGGTGAAAAGGGTGCCCTGTCCCCACCTGGTACTCCAGCCCCAGAATTGTCCGGAGCATGGTGTGGTGAGCATAACAGTGGTGGCGGGGAAAGTATGCAGGTGAGGGAGGTGCCCTATCCCTTTCCAGCACTCCAGCCCCAGGATCATCCAGAGCACTGTGCAGAGAGCTTGGCAGTGGTGGCGGGGAAAGGGAAAGTGCACCGTCCTGCAATGGCCCAGAGCTCTGTACGGAGAGACAAGCAGGGGCTAGGGGAAGCACTGGGGAAGGAGAGTACCCCTCCCCCTGCCCAGTGCTCCAGATCTGCCATAGATCAGTTGCTCAGAGAGAAAAGCAGTCAGTGGCTGGCGCTGGGGAGCCCCTGCTCATGAGGAGCCCAGAATACACAGCCCCTGATCCCCATCGTGTGGAGGTAGATGGCAGCTGTGACCAGATAAGGGCACCATGAGGAAGCAAAAATCTACTCCATCAAGCAGTATAAGTAAGTATATTAAAGCTCTAGACCAGAAGGAAAGAGACAAGTACTCAGAAACCAACCCTGAAGGAACAGAAATCCATAACCTAGATGACAAAGAATTCAAAACAGCTATCATTAAAAAACTCAACAATTTACAAGATAACACAGACAAATTAACAAATTCAGGAGCTTGAAATCAACAATACAAAGAGACTAGGCACCCCTGTGTTCATTGCAGCATTCACGATAGCCAAGACGTGGAAGCAACCCAAGTGCCCAACGACTGATGACTGAATAAAGAAGATGTGGTATACACATACGATGGAATACTACTCAGCCATTAAAAAAGACATAATCGTCCCATTTGCGACCACATGGATGGACCATGAAGGCATCATGTTAAGTGCCATAAGCCAGACAGAGAAAGACAAGCACCATATGATTTCACTCATATGTGAAATATAAACAAACTTACAGACAAAGAGAACAATTTAGTGGTTACCAGGAGGAAGAGGCGGGGAGGGTAGGCACAAGGGGTGCAAGGGCACATTTATATGGTGTTTGACAAATATTAATGCACAACTGAAATTTCACAATTTTACAAACTATTTAGACCACAGTAAAAAAAAAATTTTTTTAAAGAAAAATATATACATATTTAAATGGTTTTATTTTAGAATGCTAGAAGAAAGTCTGAATTTTCCTGTTACTGACCTTAGGGTTTCTTTCTTATTGTGGTAAAATTTACCATTTTGACTGTTTTTAAGTGTACAGTTCAGTGGCATTAAGTACGTTTGTGTTATTGTGCAACTGTCACCACTGTCCATTCCCAGAGCTTTTTCATCATGCCACCGTATGAGTTGGGAATCAATATACTATTCATTTTATGACACACTATCCATTTGTAAGGTGTATGCTGATTTCGGAGATGTGAAAATGTAGGAAAGGGTACATCTTAGAATTTATGAAATGCAGTTCTAAATTCCCAAATGTATTTGGTGTATTTCTGGACATTCTGTTCTGTCCCCTTGGTTTGCCTCTTTCTGTGCCAGCGGCACACTGTTTTAATTATTCTAGATTTAGAATATCTTTTAAGTTATAATAGAGCTAGTTTCCCCTCACTGATCACTTTCAGAAGACTGCTTTTTGTAACTGTTCTTGTCTACCTGTTCAGAAAATCTAGGCAACTTCTCCTTGGATCTTGTACATCTTCTTTGCCTCCCTCTTTCTACCTCTGTTCCACTTAAATTGTAAAAACTTGCGTATAGAACACCTTATTATACCTGAAGATTAGCTGTAAGTCTGGATCAGAGGAGCTTCTTTGAAACTTTGTGTATGTTCTCGATGTTCTTTATCTGGGTTTTAGCATTGCTATGGGAGGTGCAGTCCATTCCTGATGTGTGTTGTTGCCATAAAAGAGATGCTCCTGTATGTTCCTGAAATCATTTACTCCTTTTGTATCTTGTACATAGAATGTCAGCCTTTAGAGTGAAGTAAGCATCGTCCTGATAATGCCAAAAAATCTTAAATGTTTGCAGCTGCATCAGGGTTTAATGTATTTCACTAATGCATTTACCCTCAATAAGTTTATTGTTTTGCCAGTTATTCCTATTAAATTTTTAGCATTTTAAATATTGTGTTGCTATAAACTTGGCTTTATTTGCATTTATAGATCATACACACATTTCTTTTTTGTTTTCCTGAAGAATCCATTTTAAGAGCCAGTAAATCCTGTGGAAAATGGCCTTCAGTGATCTTACGTCGAGGACCATGCGTCTTTATGATAATTGGATCAAACATGCTGGTAAGTAACCAAATTTCCTAATTGAGCCTCATTCTTTCTTTTTTATGTCAGATTTCCATATTTAATAGCATTTCATTGGAACGGAATGAGAGACTTTGCAGCTTAATACTTCCTCAAAGACACCCCAAATATTGATTTTTATTACTAGTTAGTGAAGAGGAAGTACAAGGGTTTCATTACAGACATGCCCAAAGACAGAGCTACACAGATGTCCAGTGCGATGTTTATAACAGTGAAAATAGCTTTAGTATCTAGTGAAGGGAATTGGTTAATAAATGATGGTGCATTCCAACTCGGGAGCCACTAAAAGTGATTTTGGAGGCACAGTGTTCCTTGGCTGTTTTCTGCCCTAATGCTCCTAAGGGAAATAACAGTTTCTGCCCACAGTGGCTGCCCCCATGGTGCTTCTTGATGGGAAGAGCTGCATCCCCCAGGGGTGTATCAGAAGGGGCAAGGAGCGTTTCCTAGGGTAACCCCTGAGTAATTCTGAAATGCCTGCCTTCTCCCCTTGCCCATTAAAAAAAAATCAATGTTTTAGAAGAACATTTAATACTGTAGCAGGAAGTTTAAAATACATAAAATGAAAGCAGGTTATAAAACACCACATGTATTTCTTCTGTGAGGGTTACCAGTTATCTCTGGGTGGTAGGATTATGGGTAATTTCTGTTTACTTATCTATGTCTGTCTAGATTTTTTAAAACCACTAAATGTATGTTGCTTTTATAACTATTACAACACTTTTAAAATATAACAAAGGTAAAAATTTTTTAAATAGGGAATCAGAGCATTTTAGAGCTGAGATGGACCTAGATATCATCAAAGCTAACACCTCATTTTAGAGCTAAAGAAAATGAGGCCCAGAGATGTGGCCTTCCCAACATCATGGTTAGTTCTTGGCAGAAAAGACTAAAACCTATGTTTTCTGATTAGTATTCTGGTATTTCACATTTGAATTATTTTATGCATATCCACCACCATCACCACTTTAGATTAGTTCTTCCTTATCAACAAGAAATGGCAGGGGGCAGGCCCCTGTGGCCGAGTGGTTAAGTTCATGCACTCTGCTTTGGCGGCCCAGGGTTTCACTGATTTGGATCTTGGGCGTGGACATGGTGCCACTCATCAGGCCATGCTGAGGCAGTGTCTCACATGTCACGGCTGGAGGGACCCACAAGTAAAAAAAAAATACACAACTATGTACCGGGGGGTTTTAGGGAGAAAAAAGGAAAAATAAAATCTAAAAAAAAAAAGGAAATTGCATGTTCACCAAATTCAGGAGGAAAAAGTGCCATCTTTTAGCACCTACCACAATTGAAATTATATTCCAATTTACATTGATTTTTTGCAAAGATACACTGTTTCATGGTTGCCATCTTTCTCAGTAGACTGCTAGAGACCACTTTGATTTCACTAAAAAAAGTCCCGGCAGTTTTGCCCCTGAAGAATGCCAAGGATCTAAAAGAGATCTTGTAAATAGAGACGCTGCGCTCTGCTAGGGGAATAAGGGAGAGTGACTATTTCCATATTTTCTTCTTAGTTTTCAACTTAATGTAGTGATGCAGAGAACATATAGGTTTCTTTAGAGGTCATCCGTTTCTGAAGGTTTACCGTAGTTCTCATAAATTCAGTATTTAATTTAAATACTATACTTTTTGTTTTGTTCTAATTTTTTTTTTTTTTTTTGAGGAAGATTAGCCCTGAGCTAATATCTGCTGCCAATCCTTCTCTTTTTGCTGAGGAAAGCTGGCCCTGAGCTAACATCCGTGCCCATCTTCCTCTATGTTATATGTGGGACGCCTACCACAGCATGGCTTGCCAAGTGGTGCCATGTCTGCACTGGATCCGAACCAGCGGACCTTGGGCCGCTGAAGTGGAACATACGCACTTAACTGCTGCGCCACCAGGCTGGCCCCTGTTCTAATGGTTTTTATTTTTATTTTTTCAAATACTAATATTTTAATTGCTTTTCAAAGTAGATATGTACCTTGCTACCTGAACTCTCATGATTTGAACTCGGGAACCAACCCAAATAGAACAGATCCCTTGCTATCCAGCACGTGCTGCTCACTATCTCAAATGCAGGAACCCAAGAGATAATCAATATCCTAACTCAAGAGCCAAATAGAGTTAGATGATGATGAGTATTTACATAGTGCTGGAAGTCAAAAGTGTTTTAAAATGAACTACTTCTGAATTCCACTTCCACTTTTATTCATGAGTCAACTCTACTTTTTATGAGGAATACTTACATTGAAAAGCTGAGTAATATTAGGTCAGAAAAAGGAATGACAAAGGAGTGGAGGTGATTAGAGAGACACAAGACGAGCCCTGGAAACAGCATTGCAAACAGTGCAAGGAAGAGGCCAGGAAGAGGCAGGGAATACTACCTGTCTGAGTTTGTTAATTTGAAGTCTTGAGAGAGGAGGGTGGGTATGGGGATGTGTGACGAGAAGACCTAGATTTACGTTCTGATTCTCCTGTGGACCAGCTATGTGATCTTGAACAAGTTATTTATTGTCCGCAAGTTTCAGTTTCTTTGTTAGCAAAACAGAGATGAGAATGATACCTACCAGCTGCCAGATAATATGCGTGGAAGTGCTCTGTTATTTGGGAAGTATCCCAACACAAATGGTGGTGGTGGTGCTGGTTACAGATGATTGATAGAGCATTTTTGTCTTTAAATACTTTTAATAAAGCATATCACTTTTTAAAGAAGTTTCTTCACATATTTTTTCCTGTCAGGACCTTGAAGGGTTAAATGTTCTGTGTTGAGATTTAAGAGAACACTATCAGATGTAACAGGAGAGGGTTTTGCTTCTGCTTAGTGTGGTATTGATCTCTGAGAGCCCTTAGGAATCATTTCTGGCCGTCTTGGTCCAGTTTTACTTTGCTTACCCTGGGAAGGTCAGAGCCCATGATCAAGGGCCAAGAATTTCAAGTGTATTCTTGGCTTTGGCTCTAATCCTGAGTAGCCTTCAGGAAACTTAGTGATATTCGTTGGTTTTCTGATTGCCAGAGAAGTGGTGGTCATGCCTAGTTGTTTCATGTGGAAAATTCCACACCTAGAGAATTTAAAAATGGTTTAATTAATACTTAAGCTATAAGAGGATTTATTATGATTCTTAGATATGAAATGTCAAATTTTGAAATAATGCTATAGTAGCATTTTGGGCTATAGAGAAATGAAAACATTTTTAATGTTTAAAAAGCACCTTTCCTTGTGTTTGGATAGTAATAATAACTTTTCAGACTTAGTTGTGATCGTTTTGCAAGAAGATGGAGTCTGTAAGACTGCTGCCATTTTGAACCTTTAGTACTACACAGGGTGCTAGAGGTACACCTTGGCTTTTCCTTATATCTTCTTCATCTTATTGGTACTTGGAATTTCAGAGAGAGCTCTTTGAGCTAGTACATGCTACTTCCAAAGAGAACACTCTCTTACAAGGAGTTGATGGAAAAGCTCCTTAATGTTCTATATATGTGGCACTTGTGCTTCGCCTGTACTTTCTCTCTGGAACACTCTTAGAGAAGATTTATCAGGCTAATAATGTCAGAACTTTGATAATCACTGGGGTATGGACTCTCAGACACCTTTCCTTCCCATCCTCTGCTTTCATCTCGGCTCTACTCATGACACTTAAACCCAACTCTGATGACCAAAATAGAAGGTGCATCATCAGCCTTTTGTCTCTGGGGAAAACAGGGCTCACCTCACCCCTGAACCTTTTGTAGTTTGTGGAATCACAGACTGAGTCCAAATTAACTTTAAATATTGCCAAGCAGTCCCCTCTACAATCTCCCTATCAAGTTACCATCCATTCCTGAATTGTAGATTTCTCATCATGGGGACGCTGCTACCTCACATGGAAATGGGCTCTCTGTTCAGAAAGGTGTAACTGTTGCTGAGAGAAGGAAGGAAAAATGAACAGTTGTCAGAGTCATGAACATTGTGTTGAAGACTTCGAGTTTTATTTGGTCAGTAGAGATAGCTGATTTCAGCAGAGGAAGAATCTGAGCAGACCTGTACCTTTAGAAAGTGAGTTTCGCTGTTGTGTGGAAGACAGGATGTAGCAGATTGGATCAGGAGGCAGGGAAAACACATGAAAGACCACTGCAGAGCACCTAGTGAGGGATGCTGAGGCCCTGAAGGGAGGTGAAAGAAGCACACCGAACCCCTGGATCTCAGCTCTGACTGTTCATTGTGGTCAGGCAGCTTTTTTTTAAATATGTGATATCGAACCTGAAGTGAGTTTGCTCACCCGTTGCACAGCAAGCCAATCTCTGACACCAGCTGTCGTGGAAGAAAGTAGGAATTTTATTATTGCACAGCACTGAGCAAGGAGATAGGGCAGCTAACGCTGAAATCCAAATTCCCCAAAAAGCTAAAAGGAAGGGTTTTTATTTGAGGTTTTAGGTAGGGGAGGGGGAGCATATGGCCTTGCTGGTCAGAGCTTTCCCACCAGCCTGTGTTTGGCCTTGAGACCCTTGCAGAGAGGAGAGAGCCTGTGACCTTGCTGGTCAGCAGCTTTCCCACCAGCCTGTATCTCTTTGTGGGGAAGAGATAGTGAATCCAGGTGCTTGTCCTTGGTGGTGTCTGTCTCCATGGAGGATAGTGGATTCTGGAGCCGGGAAGCCAGGGAGCAAGCAGTGAATGAGTGTTTTGGTTTTAACCTCATATATGCTGGGTTTAATGTAGGGAAACTGATATCAGGGTAAGTATGAATTACCCCCTATTTTATGTCCATCTCTCAATCTTGAGGGATTTGGTGCTGCGACTGATCTAGCTGCTTCCTGCTGGAACAGGGCATAAGTTGTTCCATCTCACTGAACCAGTCTTTTAATAAGACAGTGATGCAAATGGGCTCCCGAAGTTAGGCCTGTATCAGGTAAGTAAGTAACCAGGTATTTAATAAGAAGTTTTTCTAGAGAAACCAAAAGAGAAAAACAAGGTTAATGGTTGGAACAAATTATAAACTAGTTCTTGAGCCCAGGGGGCAGCCAGTCAAGATTCCTAGAAGTCAGGGTTGAGGCATCTTTTGCAGTTTGAAATGTCTCTGATGGTGTCATCAGGCACTCGGGTAGCTTTTTGAGTGGCTTATGCAGCAGTAGACATGAATCTCTCTTAAGTTTATATTAGGTCCTCCAGCTTCAGTTTGCAAGGCTTTAGGAAAAAGGGAAGATTTAGTTTTCGATGACTCCAAATGAAAATGATTGGAAAAAAACCTGAAAATGTTAGTGTGGAGGTTTGTAGCCAGGTATTTCAGGAGACTAAAAGAATTCAGGAGCCAGTCTAGTTAACAGATGTAACAAAAATCTTAAAGACAATTGACAGAACCAAAATCCAATATCCACAAATGTGTATTACAGTTTCTATTGAAACATAATCTTTCTCTCTAAAGTCACCCTCAGTTTCACTAGACATAGCCAAATTAAGACTAACTGGTTTGCAAAATAAGTCTAGTTTTAATAAATTTGGCATAATTATTTACATAAGTACAGCAAGAATAGTAATTGATTATATAGGCTCTTTTAAATCTGCTTTGCTGGAATGTGATAAGGAATCTCAGGTTGAACTTTAAAGGCCTCTCAAGGAAAGCCAAGCAAAAGACCTGTCATCATATTCTGCCTGCAGTACCTACAGATTTGGGTGAATCCCTCTCTTTGTGAGGTTCCCCAAAATATTGAGGTTCCTTGTGCCCACCAGAGTGAGCTACATTCTCTGCTCAACCTTTCCAGATCACGGAACCCATAAGCAAGGTACCAGGCCAATATTTCCAAGTGGCTTTATTCCAGAATGTCAACCTTCGTTCCTCAAAAGCTCTCTTGTTATATCCAAGCCTGTATGGTTTTTTCAAATATGGTGTTCCAGTCAAAGCTTTAGTAATATAACCAGTGTTTATAATTGTGTCCTGTTATAAGAAGAGCAGATTCTTAGTGGACTTGTGCAAACAACCATATTGCCATGAGAATAAGAATACTTAGTCATCAGGAGTTTTTATGTTTTGGAGGGCTCAGATAGGGCGAAAAAGATGAATGTTTCAATTTTGTTTACATTTGCTATAAATTATAGTTCCTTAAGAGAATAGAGAAAAAGGTTTTTTTTAAAACTGGAAAAAAACAAAATATCAAAAATCAGCAATATCTCAATGAAAAAGCCATAAACATTATAATCATCCCTATTGGTTTATTCAGTCCTGTGTAATTGGTTCTTGATCTTAATCTTGTGTCAGCAGTTTGTAAGGTGATCAGTTTCTCTGCTAGAGTTCTGTCATTTCTACCCAGTTTAGTTTTACAATCTGAACGTTTATCAGAACCTGTATTCTAGAGTAGGCACCAGAATCCTTTCCATGACTTTCTCTGAAGATGAAACATATTTGCAAAAACATCAAAGTAAAACAGCAACTGTCTGCAAATAAAAAACCTTTCAAAAATGGTAATTTACAAAGACACTTGACCATTCTTGTGACATATAATACTTTGAGATAATAATCAGAATTATGTTAATATAATAATCAGAATTAATATAATATAATAATATATAATATGTAATATAATATAATAATTATATAATAATATAATATATAATATATAATATAATAATATAATAATCAGAATTAATTACAGTAGGACTTCAGAGAGATGGATTCAGAGTGAGACTTCAGAGTGATGGCTGACAATCAGAACAGATCATAATTTTAGATGATTTTTAAAATACTTATATTCCTAACACTCATTTACATAATATCATTTAAGAAAGTTTATCATTACTTATTTGACAGTGCTTCCCATGTAGTCTAATATGCCAAATAAGCCTAATTAGTTCAGCATTTTTTCTTATAGGAAGAGAGCAAATGTCTCTGAGAAGTCCCAGGGGCCCTCTGAAAATTCCCAGAGAAACTCTCCCTCCTCTTCCAGGTCAAAAGAAAGGTTTGATTCGGGACTTGAATATTTGTGTGTAGTGGGGAGCTTGTCAAGAATATTAAAAGCTTTAAAACATTTTTTTCAGGTAGGAAACAAAGCTCACTGTGAAACCATGTTCAGGTATCTACTTGAAGTGACAACAGAAACAGTCAAGGGGAAACAGAGTTAAAATAGTAAAAAAAACCCAGCCTTTTTATAATCTTTTTATCAAAAGAAGATTAGAAGTTTAGGAAAATTATCTTTTAAGAAAGAGGAAACCAAGTTTTAATTTTGTACCAGTTTACTTTTGACATATAAATTTATTTACTTAATTGGATTTACTTTAATCTTAGCCAACTTGACCATACATAAAACTCTTTAGGGCTTTACTTTTACAAACCTTTGGTTACTTTTTTTACATTCAGAATTTGTCCCAGTACTTTAGGACAAATTTATCTTTCTCAACTCAAGAAATAAAAATATTTCCATTCTTTATATCTTTTTACTGAAAACATATATTTTACTTTCCTTGTATACAGGCGTTTTAGAAATATGTGTTTTCTTATAGAAAATTCCTCAGCATACCTAAAACATGTTTATCAATAAACCTAAGCACTTTTCAGTTTCTGTGATATAAGAAACCAAAGGCAGACAAATATATGGTTAGTAGTTAAGCTTTAATATTTTATCTTATATGGAAATGACCTAGATACCCAATAAACTGTTATTATTTAACTTACCTTAATAAAGCTATAAAATTTAAGTTTCTAAAAAGATTTTGGAAGCTGTTTTTTAAGTATGCAGACTATAAAACATAATTATTGTACTTAAAACTCTTACCCAGTTTTAACAATTACTCTTGAAAACTTCATGTGACATTACAGCAGTTAACTATCGTCTTCAGTTGTTTTAAGTACATACATCATAATACATACAATTATTGTTCAAAAGTTTTTCCAAAAACTTTTATCTTTTTATCTTTATTTAGTTTACCTGTTCTTAACAATTATAGTTAGATCGTCTACAAAAACCTCATGAGACATTAAACAAAATTAGCTATTATACTGAGTTACTAGTTTTGCTGATATATTTTGTAACAGAGATGACATGAGCTCGTTTGACCAGTAAACCCAGGCTGTGTGTCTGCATCATAGCCAATGCTAATAACTTTGAGGACATGTCTATTTTAAATCAAACCAGCAAACTTAAGCAGGCTTTCATTCATCAAAGATCATTTTATTTCATGTTAAATAACTTTGTCTCTTAGAAGTTTTTGCATATTCATTAAAGACCGCATTCCGTTATGAGGGATTTTGAATCCTCTTCTGAAACAGGTTTCCAGAATGGCCATTACAATTCCAAATTCTCTCAAAAGTTGACTTATTTTTACTTGTTCAATTTTAGACCAGGAATTTTGGGGGAGTTGAAGCGAAGCAAAGCTTGCTGGGAAGCTCGGCAAGAGAGTAGACAAAAGCAGCAGATTTGGGTTCGGCTGCTGGCATGTTTAATTATTTAATTAGTTTCTCTTAAAGAGGCAGTAAAGTATTTCTAATTTTGTTTAGAAGCCTCAAAAGATTAGAACAGACTCCTCATTGTTGCAGCTGGCTTTTCCAATTGCATACATCAGTTTGGGTGAACTGAAATTGGCCTGTTTAAGTATATCAATTTTTATAAAACTTTATCTTAGTTTTACTAACTCTTATACTTTTAATTAGAATTTACATTAGAATTCCATTAACAAGTTTTGGTATTGCAACATTGTGTAGGGGAAGCATTCCCAGTTAGGCATAACATTTATTCCCAAAGCAAATATCCAGGCAAAGTTGACATAACCTCTTTGTATAATATTAGCTTAAACACGTTAATCTTTATAGTCTTGTTAACCCTAGCAGCCTAACTATTGGCCCAAACAGTTGTTGGTCAGGTTTCTCTCTCTGATTTCTGCCTCCTGACCTTGTAAGTGTTTCAAACTGGGGTAAATACAACAGGTTTGTTTGATGTCCTTTAATGTTGGGGAGCCATTACGGGGGTCCCTTTAGCCAATCCAACCTTAGGCAATGTTTTACTAAAACCTTGTTTTAACTTTATTTATATCTGTTCCATTTATCCCATTTTTCTTTTAATAACTAGCTAAAGATTTTTTTCCCATTGGGATGAGTCCTGTGACTCTTCCCTTTCCAATTTCTCTTTGTTAATTTAATATTTTCTCTAGCATCTGTAAGACTACGAGAAGCTGAGACCCCAAGTTTGATTAAGTTCTTAAGACTAGTCATTATAGTTTCCTTTTAATTTGGTCTTTTCATAAGTACCAATAAAACAGCTGTTTATCATGAGAGCTCTCTAAAAAGTTTCCCAACTTAAGGATCCATTGTGTGGCCTTTTTTTTCCCTCTGGAGTCTAAAGAATATTGTGGACACGTGGTGTTACGAAAGAAAATCATCCCTCTTTAGACATTGTCTTATAGCTATAGGTCGACCATCAGCCAAAGTTTTTCCCAAGGGGCTCTTAGGTGGAATAGATGCAGCACCTCCCATGTTAACACTTTTAAAAGGAAAGACAGACAAACAACAACAAATAACAAACAAGTGCACTTTCCCCAAAACCCTCAGCCACAAAAGGAAGCCAAAACAAAGACCAAAAACCAAAGTGCTTCCAGTCCCAGCTTAGTCTGTGTGCTATACTCGGGGGGCGCCCAACAAATGAAGATCCACCATGCAGATCTTCCCAGATGAGCAAGGATAAAGGACCTCAGTTGTGCACACCCGGGGGACTTACCAAAATTTGGCCCAGGTGTCACGACTTCAAAACAAATGGAGCCCAGAGGGCTGCCGGGTACCCATTATTTCCAGCTAGTCCTGCTGGAAAAGGTTAACACAAGGACAAAAACAAAAACTACCAGCTACTTACAAGAGACGTCTTCCTAAGCCCTGAACCTAGTTTCTTCCACCACCAAAGCAAAAGCACAGAGGGCCAATGACGTCTGGTCAGCAGCCTGTCGCTTGGGGCTGTCCCTGAGACAAGGGGCTCAGGGAGCTGCAGGACAGCTTCCAAGAGAGGCCTTTAGCCAGAGGCCAGTGTGCCACAGGTGAGACGTCTGCATGGGACATGGTCCCATCTGGGTCGCCAAATTGATATCGAACCTCAAGTGAGTTCGCTCACCTGTTGCACAGCAAGCCAATCTCTGACACCAGCTGTAGTGGAAGAAAGTAGGAATTTTATTGCACAGTGCTGAGCAAGGAGAGAAGGCAGCTAACACTGAAATCCAAATTCCCCAAAAAGCTAAAAGGAAGGGTTTTTATTTGAGGTTTTAGGTAGGGGAGGGGGAGCATATGGCCTTGCTGGTCAGAGCTTTCCCACCAGCCTGTGTTTGGCCTTGAGACCCTTGCAGAGAGGAGAGAGCCTGTGACCTTGCTGGTCAGCAGCTTTCCCACCAGCCTGTATCTCTTTGTGGGGAAGAGATAGTGAATCCAGGTGCTTGTCCTTGGTGGTGTCTGTCTCCATGGAGGATAGTGGATTCTGGAGCCGGGAAGCCAGGGAGCAAGCAGTGAATGAGTGTTTTGGTTTTAACCTCATATATGCTGGGTTTAATGTAGGGAAACTGATATCAGGGTCGGTATCATATGGATGCCTGAGACCCATACCCTGGGATTCTGATTTGGTTGGACCAAGGTCATTTTTGGCCATTTGATTTTTAAATACTCCAGAGGTGATTCTGCTGTGCTGACAGAATTGACATCTGCTGTAATAACAGCAGCAACACTTACTGAGCACTTAGGCTGTGCCAGCTGTTTACATACAAGAAGTCACCAAATTGTCTGTGAGATACATGCTGTTTTATGCCCAATTCACAGATGAGAAAACTAAGCACAGAGAAGTTAATGACCCCAGGTCACATAATGAGTCAGTAGGAGGGCCAGGATCTGAACCCAGGCCGGCTGACTCCAGAGCTTTGCTCAAATAGGATAAAAAAGCTTGGTGTTTTCTTTTATTATTTGCTTGGAAAATGATATGAAATTAAATTAACTAGCTTTTCTCAAAGGACATAATCTATAATCTTTTTTGATCTCTAGACCTTGAAAGCCTCACACAGGATTTTTTTGAAAGGTGTGTGCTTAAAATGTTAAATTACAGGAAAAAGTTATTTGTTTTAAAGTTATTTTCTTCTGCTTCCTGAGCCAGCCCAGCATGCTTTTTTTGGCTTGTGTTCTTTCTACTGCTACCAGTGGAAGAACAGAAAGGTGACATCATTTGATTTTTTCCCCCCTGCTGAGTCAATGAAACAATAAAATAAAATATATTTCTAGTTCAGGAATTCCTTTACTGACACTTAAAAAACCTCTAGTTTTCAGTCATATATGTGGTATCTGTTAATAACAGAAACATTTAAAATTGCTTATAAAGAATAAGAAAAAAAAGAAAAATCATCCATACTGTCACCATCCACAGGTGAAAGGTTAATATCCCTTCAGAAGACTTCTTTTGGTACAGATTTTAAGTCTTTATTTCATTGGAGATAAAAACTAGACATATTAATATTATTTACGATATTCGTGTATTTTCAGTTTGGATTACTCACTGATGGTAGAAATCCAGCAAAATTTGATCAGTTCTGATCCTGTCCCTTGGTCTCCAGTTGTGTGATGACTTTTATTTTCTGAGACTGGTGAGGTACAGGCCTGTGACCAGGGTTCCTCGTGGCCTTTTTAGTTGCACGTGGTACCCGGATGTCCTGGGAAACTTGCTAAAGGGGAGGAAGGGACCTGATAGAAGTAATAAAAGACTTCAGGGACATGTACTTGGATAGCTGATTTCAAAGCTTTTCCTGATCTAAAACTGTGACAATGTTAATTTAACAAATTTTTTTAATTTTGAGAACTTTGTGTTTTTATGAATGTCAGGAAGCTTTTGTGGAATTTCTGTTTTGTACATGAAGCTTTACTAAAATGGTTCCTGCTAAGAGCAGCAGTGACTTCCTTTTGTTAAATCCAGCCACACTTTTCAGTCCACGGTTTACTTTCCCTCTTGGCCACATTTGATGCTTTGACTTCTTCCAAAAATTCACTCTCCCCTGGGCTTCGGGATCGCTCTTTGGTGGGTTTCCATCTCTCTCTTCAGCAGGGCCTTCCCAGGCTTCTTTACAGGTTTCTCTCTACCACTCCTCCTTGAGTGTTGAGTCCTCAAGCTTCTGACTTCAGCACGTACTCTCCTTACTCTACCCACTTCTCCTAAATCAGTTTCTCCACTTTATTGTTCATCTTTTATGTGATGGCGAGCCAAACCTGCATCTCCTGGCTAGATGTCTCTCCTAATTTCTGGACCCATATATCCAGGTGCCTAGAGGGGGTCTCCATATGAATGATTTACAGGCACCCCAAGTGTAAGATGTTCTAAAGCATAAGTCATCTCTCCTTGACCAATCTTCTTCCTTATCCTGTATTTCTAGTCTCAGTGATGGTATAGTTACCTAAACAAAAAATCTCAGTGTTTTTCTTAACTTCCACTTGTCTCTCATTCCCCTTGTTTAACCATTTTAAAAATTTTTATTTTCTCCCTCCTTACTGTATCTCAGAATGATCTGATCCTATTTATCTTCCCCTATCACTGTCTAATTTTTGATGGTTTAGTTTATAAATGTATTTTAGCAAAGGGCTATCTCTCCCAAACTGTGTTCCACAGAGTGTTAGTTCCACAAGTTGTTCAATGCTATTTGACAAAAAAAAATCAGGGTTCCATGGCCAAATAAGTTTGAGAAATGTTGCATACACAGTTCCTATCTTGGCAATTCACAATGAACATGAAGCACTAAGAAATCCTGCCAAAAAGCAACTTGTTTGTTTAACGTAGCATTCCCAGTAGTCTCTCCCAACTTGTTGTGGAAAAACTTTAAATATCTTGCTTCCATTGTATATTTTGGGACATGCTTATGTAGGATATGAGATATGGAACACACTCATTTTTCAACCAACCAGTCAGTTTTCTGTCAACACTTGTGGAGTAGTCTCTCCCTTCCCTGCTTGTTCCTGGGGCTTCCTTTTATCGTATATTAAATTCCTAAATAGCTTGGGATTCGTTTTAGAGTTGATAGTTGGCTTATTTATTTTTCTGAGATAGGGCATCTGTCAGTTTTTTTGAGGGAGGCCCATTTGAGTGCAGAATAAATCATTTAATAGCTAAAGCCATGCCTTGGTACATCTGAGTGTCAAGAGTGAGCGCTCTAGCAATAAAATTGAAGCCAAGTGAGTCATCAGTCATGGAGTCGATTGAAGAAATTTTTGCATCAAGTATAAAATCAGACTTGAAGGGGTATTTGAAGGTTTTTTTAGTAATTAGCTACATTATTAGCAGTTTAAGTGAGCAAGGGCTGTATTCCCCCCACCCCTCTTTCCCAATCGATGAAAGTGATGGTATTTAGCAACCCAAGTTTCATCAAGACTCAATTTTGAGTCAGATGCACCTGGAAACTTGTCCATACTTATTCCCTTTTTATTGCTCTGGCTTCATGAGGCAATTTGGTAAAATTACACCTGAACTACTTAAGATTGTAAGATTAATCACATTTTATCTTGAGTTGCAATTTTTAGTTGACCTAATTCTCCTGGCCTGGAATGAGCCGTGATAGGTGAATTTCTTTTTACACGGTTGTGAGGCTAATACATTTTTTTGCTCAAAATATCAGATTGGTTAGCCCACATTTTGGACACTAGAACTCACACTTTAGATACTTAGATGATACAAAGGTCTCTTTCAATTCTATGATTGTATGATGCAGTATATTTGGAAATGTCTCAGTTTTCTTGGGGAAAGCAGAAAGTTAAGAAATAGCAAAAATAAACCTTTTTATATATAAAAGAATGTCTGGATGGAGAAACTCTAAAATGTTATTAGTGGGTATAGATGGATGGTGGAACTTTGCTTGGTGTCTTCTGTCCTCCAGATCTACTCTGCACCCTGTGCGGGGCCCTGGAGAATGACCAGTATGGACTATATCCATGGGCTTGCTCCCTTTCCCTCTGGTTTCTGGATGGGTTCAGCCAATGGAGAGCCCCAGGAGACTGGAGAGAGGAAGGAGTGTGGTGTTTGGGTATGGATTCTCCTGGCCTCTTAGTTGCAGAATTGCCTTGTGCTGGTTGAATCCCTCAACTGAAGGTCATAGCTCCTCTCCAGGAGGGCTTCTCCATGTAACCCTCTCCTGGGTTCTGAGAACCGCTACCTCCCTTTTCCCTTGGAGGTCTAGGGTAGTAACAGCCTCACTGTTTCTAGCCCCATCATTATTCCTGGTGATTTCCCTTTACCCTTCCTGAAGATAGTAGTGATCATTGCCCAAATAGTCCACTGTCAACATTAAGATCTAGGTGCTCACTTAAAGAAGTACTGGTTGCTGTCAGTTATCTCTTGGCTAAGAGGCTGGGCACTTACATCTTGTTTTTCTCTTAGATCCAAGAGTTGAAGACTGGCTCCTCATGTCCTCGCCTCTGCCACAAACCATCATCCTGGTACTCTATGTCTATTTTGTCACTTCTCTGGGACCAAAGCTCATGGAGAATCGAAAGCCCTTTGACCTCAAGAAAGTGATGATAACGTACAATTTTTTCATAGTACTCTTTTCTGTGTATCTGTGTTATGAGGCAAGTGTCTTCAGTATTCCTAATGGGAGAATTTTGCTTGGGTCTTCCTGTTTATCTGTCATGTTTCTTGTTGTGACTGTAAGGGTAACTCTTCGAGATTTAAGGAATTTTAGAAACTTGCCTCACTAGAGCAGGTATTTGCCAAAAAGTTGTTATGGGTAGATCAGATATTGAACTCCTTAGAGGCCCTCTGTATAGTCTTCCTCACAGGTAGTGAGAAAAGTTAACATTAAGCCAAGGACTTGCATGTAGCTACCTTAATAGGTGATTGAATGAATCCATAAATGTTAGTTTTGAGGAAACTCATGCTGAGAGAAATTAAGTAACTTACTAAAAGTAGCATAGTTGGTAAGTGGAGGACTGATATTTGAATCCAGGTCTGTCTGACATCAGAGCTCATCCTGACTCTGTAATGAGTTGCTATCATCACGGTCAAGACCTTTGGTTTCTGCGTGCTCTGATGAGCTAGAAGGTGAAGTTTTGGTTGGTTTAGCTGGGTTTTATGGGGACAGAGAACTTAGACTCATACAAAGCAGTAGGTGAGGGAACCTGTACCTTAAATGTCAGAAAGAGAGATGGGGATCTTCCAGGACCCAAAAGCAGACTCATGGATCCTTGTTCTCCCCCTCTGCTATTAACATGCCTCAGCCACCCTCACTTACCTGCTTTTCTGGGGTTCCTTGCTTCTTTTCCAATACTGGCTGGCTTCCTCATCTTCTGCTCCTTATTTACTTCATCTACAGCACAGCCTGCGCTTCCTCCTACCTGGGTCTTGCTAGGGCCCAGTGTGGCCCCCTGGCCTCTCTTGACACCGTAGCCTCTGCTTATGTGCCCTTCCAATCTGATTCCTGCCATGAGTCCACCTGATCCAACACCTTAAGTCTGCTCTGGCATCGTTTCTCACAGGGCTCCCTGAAGTCTGGACTTACTTTGATGCCTTATATGTCTTCTACTTTATTTCCAAAGTTAACTCACAAGCCACTTTTACTGTCCTTTCTGGAGAATGAGTAACTGAAAGGGAAGGAGTAATAGAGATGGGGAGCAGAGAAAATGCATGCTCTTAGCACGTTCCCAGACATAGGATATAGCCTACTGTAGGACAGTGTTAAGAGCAGACTTAGAAGCCAGGATACCAGGGGCTAGTTAGTCTCAGTTATGCTACTAACTAGCTGCCTGATTTTGAGCAAGTCACTTAACCTCTTTGGGCCTCCATTCTCTAAAGTCAAGATCGAACCAAATTTTCTCTCAAGTCCCTTCAGGCTCTGGTGTTCTTAGGTTCTGTGTCTGAGTCTGTCATTGATTGTGATGTCCCCAAATATATGTCTCAGGCTTGGAAAGAATCCAGTTATAACCAGTCAGTTTTAGTTCCTATTTTAGCAATTATAATATAAAAGAAGGTTTGAAAATATCTGAATTTGAAAGTTTCTATCTCCCGTTAACTGCTAATACTTGAGTTCCTTGTATGCCAGTTTTGGGGTTTATTACCTGCCAAGTATACATTATTACTCTTTCTTATTGCTAGCCTGAAATATAAACACATATGTCAAAAGCTCCACTGACTGTTGGAATGTTCTTTAGACTTCGATCAAGAAAGCATTAAGTTCCACACTTGTTTAAACAGACTTTTGCCAGCTGAGCAGCATGTCCTCTCCAGGACACGTGGTTTATTGGGTGGAGCACGATTGCATTTGGTATTCAGAGTAAACCTCTTCACCAGGGATGTCAGGGTAAACATGAACAAGGAGAAAGGGAAGTACATCAGACCAAGGGAATCCACAGTGATGGTTTGAATGTGCTAGTTCCTTGGCACCAGTCGGACACTAGAGAGACCAATGAAGACCCCACAGAAGGCCAAGTCACACAGCTTCTCCTTTTCAGTGCAGTGCTTGTTGGGGGTGGGGTGAAGTGGAAAACCAGTCATCCCAGTTTAAGAAAGTGGGCTGAGGGTATTACTTGCATCAGTCAGAAGTGAGTCTGAGCACCAGAGAATATGAGGATGCTCGCTGACAGATAAGGACTTTGTAAAACAGAATTAGCTATTTCTGGGCCATGTCGCCTTATTCCTTTGAGAAAATTTATTGACTTGTTTTTGAAAGATATTTTTCTCACCCATGAAATATATGTTATACTTTTCTGAATCTTAATTTTCATGATTTCCCAACTTACCAAGTTAATAGTGTGATTAAATTATATTACAAATCAAGGTAGGAGCTAGTATCAGAAAAGGGTGGTATGTTTCTAAACACGACAGTCTAAATATGGTTATTCTTTCTCCTTTGCTTCTTTTCTTTTCACCATTAAAATATCGTACTGATAATGCCTCATGAACTTTTGCTTTTAGAAGTTAATTTATTTTAAAGTTGTCATTTTAGCTTTAATAGTAGTTAAAAATAGAAATTGAAAATGTACTTCAATGGCAGAAAATGACAGAAGCATTATAGCGAGAAAGAAGACCTTCTCAGGAAGATGTTGGCACTTGTGAGACTGGGAAGTCAGAGAAGAGAAGAATTGATCATATTGTCAGAACTCTAAATTAAGCCAAACATTTAATATATGCTTTAATTTAAAGTTAGAGCCCTTAGTTTTTCATGTTCAGATGTTGTTTTAAAAGCAGAGCTTCCCACTGTCACACTGAAAGAATGTCAATGTAATCTTTGAATCATGGCTCAGACTTATTAACAATAGGCTTTTTCTTCTCACCACTAGTCTAAGGTCACTTGGTGGGTGTGTTGGAATTAAGGCTTGCCAGATTGTACTCTTATTGTTAAGATTTTCCTTGCTTACTTGTCATGTGAATCCAAAGCAAAACTAATATCTGAGTCTTGTGTTTAGTGAATCTTGATTTTAATAGGCACAGATTACCACTTCACATTACACCCACTAGCCAAGGACAGTAAAAATCCAGTTGTTGCAGCCATCTTATGAGTACATTGAGCAATTTTGGTTTACCCATTTATTTACTGACTAATTGGGAAGATTGGAAATCACTAGAAAAGAGCGAATTTGGACCTGATTATTCTCTTTAGAGTACACCAACATGTGCACAGGCATATATAGATATACATGTATGTACATATACTGCTATATATCTACCGGTACTCGCTGTTTAAGCAAAACACTCCCAGTGTTTTATTCTCCATTATAGTAGAATAATCATCCCAAGAAATGGACATTTTAGTTCAAACACAGTTTATATAAATAGTATATGAGTTTACGATTTTGAAAACTTTTGTTGCTTTGATATCGAGCAAGCTCCTAGTTTGTAATTGTTCTAGCCTGTCTTTCCCTCTGAATGTGACCGCTGACTCAGCTGAGAATGCAATGAAGAGATGCAATCAAAACTACCTTTGTTGTAACTATTGAGCAAATGCTTCCTTCTTTAATATGCATGTGTTGTCTTGCAGTTTGTGATGTCTGGCTGGGGTACAGGTTATTCATTACGATGTGAAATTGTTGACTATTCATGGTCACCTACAGCTTTGAGGGTAAGTTTCCCTTTGGAAAAACTTGGAACTCAAAATCAAGGTTAAAACTTTTTGGACTCTATTTGTGACACTTAATGTGAACTCAGAGTGAGTAAATGACTCAGTTATCAGAAAATATGTATTGAGAGAAAAAAGCTAAAAATTACCAGAAAAAAATCAAAGAAAGTCAGGTGTGTAGTTTCGTGTGAAATGAAAATTGGTGCTTTTCTTTTTGAATTTCCTGAATTTAAAAATAAATCTATATCTGGTTTCCTCAAATAATTAAAACTAGAATTACCATATGATCCAGCAATTCCACTTCTGGGTATATCCCTAAAAGATGTGAAAGTGGGGGACTTGAAGAGATAATTGTTTACCCATATTCATAGCAGCGTTATTCACAATAGCCACAAAGTGGAGGCAACCCAAGTGTCCATTGATGGATAAATAGATAAACAAAATGTGGTATATATACATACAATGGGAAATTATCTAGACTTAACAAGGAAGTAAATTCTGACATATGCTACAGCGTGAATGAGGCTTGAAGACGTTACGATAAATCAAGTAATCCAGGCACAAAAGGGCAAACACTGCATGATTTTATCATATGAGGTACCTGGAGTAGTCAGATTTAGAAACAGAAACCAAAATGGTGGTTGCCAAGGGTTGGGGGGAGGGGAGTCGGGGTTATTTGTTTAATGGGTACAGAGTCTCAGTTTTTCAAGATTAAAAGAGTTTTATAGATGGATGGTGGTAATGGTTGCACAACAGTGTAAATGTCCTTAGTGCCACTGAACTGTATACTTAAAAATAGTTAACACGGGGGCCTGGCCCTGTGGCCTAGTGGTTAAGTTTGGCATGCTCCTTTTTGGCAGCCCAAGTTCAGTTCCCAGGCATGGACCTACACCACTCGTTGGCAGCCATGCTGACCCACATACAAAATAGAGGACAATTGGCACAGATGTTAGCTTAGGTACATCTTCCTCAAGCAAAAAAAAAAAAAAATAGAGGAAAATTGGCACAGACGTTAGCTCAGGTGAATCTTCCACAAGCAAAAAGAGATTGGCAACAGATGTTAGCTTAGGGCAAATCTTCCTCAGCAAAAAAAAAAAAGTTAATTTGGCAAATTTTATGTTATGTGTATGGTGCCAAAATTTTAAAAAATAAAATTTTCTTCCATGTAAAAAAATAAATAAATAAATTCATATGTATCTGTGTTTCTGCAGATGGCACGCACCTGCTGGCTTTATTACTTCTCCAAATTTATCGAGCTGTTAGATACTGTGAGTATGTAGTCACCACATTTGGTAAATGTTTGACGTTTCAATGAGAGCAATAAACTGCTAGAATTCTGTTGTCTAGTAACTTTGGTTATCTCTCCTCCTCAGGCAGACCTAATATTATCTTTTACTTTTTATTATCAGTAACTTTCGAGACTAGATAGAATAAGCTTATTTTTCAGTCTTTTGCAAACTCCATGAGGTTTTTCTTGTATATCTACTGCCTGATTAAGATAAACCTGTGACTGTCATATATATTACAAAACTGTACATCTTTCTGCAGATTTATGATAATTGTTTTGTGAGGCAAGTTCAGGAAGCAAAGAGCAGAGGAAAATTGACCTTTGGTTATTCATACTGTATCATCCATACTCCTTTAAGAGGATAAATGCTGAGCCAGCCCTGACGGCCTGGTGGTTAAAGTTTGGCATGCTCTGCTTCGTTGACCCAGGTTCAGTTCTTGGTTGCAAAGCCACACTGCTCATCTGTCAGTAGCCGTGCTATGGCAGCAGCTCACATAGAACTAGAAGGACTTGCAACTGGAGTATAAAACTATTTACTAGAGCTTTGGGGAGGCAAGAAAAAGAAAAAAAAGAAAAGAGAGGACAATTGGCAACAGATGTTAGCTCAGGGTAAATCTTCCCCAGCAAAAAAAAAAGAAGATAAATACTTCAAAATTCATAAACTTATACTAGAATGTTAAATCACCCCTGGGATATCAGTAATTTGGGTAATATCAAAACTGTCTCCAGCTGCCTTTCTGAAGTCTGTCCTTACTGGCTCCTTTCCTGCAGACCAACTCTGAATTTAGGTGCCTGGGCCCTGGGAAAGCAAATGCTGCGAATTAGGGTCCATGATGAGAGGAGAAAGCCATGTGCCTTTGTTTCCAGAGTAGTTTCAGAAAGTTGGGTATTTATTGTATCTTTGTGGCATGTGGATCTTAGTTATCTGGAACCAGTCCTAGGTCTAAGACTAACAAGTGTATTCTCTGTTTAGAAAATATACCACTACATTTCTTGTAGCAAATCTCAACATGCTTCACCCTCTCAGCTGAATAATCGCATAATGTTAGAATTGGAAAGGGCTTTAGTGAGCATAGAATCCAGTGGTTCTCAAATTTAGCATGCGTTAGAATCACATAGAGGGCTTGTTAAAAACACAGATGACTTGGGCTAGCCCCAGTAGCCTGGTGGTTAAGTTTGGCATGCTCCACTTTGGCGGCCTGGGTTCAGTCCCCAGGAGTGGAACTACACCACTCATCAGTGGCCATGCTGTGGTGGTGGCTCACATACAAAAAGAGGAAGATTGGCAACAGATGTTAGCTCAGGGTAAATCTTCCTTAGCAAAAAGAGGAAGACTGGCAACAGATGTTAGCTCAGGGTGAATCTTCCTCAGCAGACAAACAAACAAACAAAACCACACATGACTTTATCTTACCCCAAGAGTTCCTGATTCAGCAGGTCTTAGGTGGAGCTGAAGAATTTGCATTCCTAGCCACTTCTCAGGTGATATTATTACTGTTGGTCTAGAGGCCACATTTTGAGATCCCCTTTTGTGGTCAAGTGGTTCTCAACCCTCATGGTCCAGTAGACTTAATGCATTAGAAAACAAAAAACCTAGGTCCCACCCCAAGAGATTTGATGCCACATGATCTGGAGTAGAGAGCAGGCATGGCTATTTTTCAAAAGTTTCTTTCAAGTGATATCAGCATCATGGTGGAGCAAGCTCTCCCCTTAGACTCTCCCCGCTAAGATACAATGGAAAGGACATTCATATACCAACAGAGGACACTCATGCAACAAAAATGACATCTGAGAGATCCATGCAGCTATACACCTGGAGGTGAAGATGCTGGACCCCCAGAGGAAGTGGCAGGAGATAAGGGATCTTCTCTCCCTCCCCCAACAGCAGCAACCCTGGGCTCCGGACTGTGCAGCTCTGAGAGGAGAGGGAAGAGGGGCAGCTCTCCATGGGAACACCTTTGCTCTCCAACTTCCCTCACAGCCTGTGGGAAAGCCGCACACAGAGGGGACTAAGCTATTGAAGGGGTGTCTTCATTAAGCTAGCATCCCAGGAGAGCAGATAGGGCAAAATGAGAATGCCTCCAGGATCACACAGGCAAAAGAAAGTGCCCCTCCCCCTAGCTGGTGCTACAGCTCAGCCAGTCAGCCAGAGCACCCACACAGATGGAAAACCGGAGGCAATGAGCAGCAAGCCGCAGATCATGGTGGGCTAAGAATACACAGCTCTTGACCCCTACCCAGTGGCAGCAGGGGGGAGCTGTGAGCAGATACCATGACTATATGGAGGCACAAATCCATACCATCAAACAGTATGAAAAAATATACTAAATCTCCAGACCAGAAGGAAAATGACATGCAAGAAATCAATGCTGAAGGCATAGAAATTTATAAACTAAATGACACAATTCAAAATAACTATCATTAAAAAACTCAACAAGTTACCAGAAATGACAGTTCAGTGAAAGCAGGAACATCTTCACATAAGAGATTGAAACTATTGAGAAGAACCAATCAGAAATGTTGGAGATGAAAAACACAGTGCGTGAGATAAAGAAAAATCTGGACTCCCTGAATAGTAGAGCTGATATTATGGAAAACAGAATCCGCAATCTGGAAGACAGAAATATAGAAATGCTTCAGATGGAAGAGGAGAGAGAACTAAGACTAAAAGGAAATGAAGAAATTCTCTGAGAAATATCTGACTCAATTAGGAAATGCAACATAAGGATTATAGGTATTCAAGAGGGAGAAGAGGAGAATGGAGCAGAGAGCTTGTTCAAAGAAATAATAGCTGAGAACTTCCCAAACCTGGGGAAGGAGCTGGAAATATAAGTGAAAAGAGCCAATAGATCTCCTAACTACATCAATGTAAGACCTTCTCCAAGGCATATAATAGTAAAACTGGCAAAAGTCAATGACAAATAAAAAAATTAAGGTCAGCAAGGCAGAAGAAAATAACTTACAAAGGAACCCCTATCAAACTTTCAGCAGATTTCTCAGCAGAAACCTTACAGGCTAGGAGACAGTGGAATGATATATACTTTCAGCCAAGAATACTCCATCCAGCAAAAATATCCTTCAGATATAATGGAGAAATAAAAACTGTCCCAGATAAACAAAAGCTAAGGGGGTTCATCACCACAAGATCCCCTCTACAGGAAATGCTCAAGAAGGCCCTTATACCTGAAAAAAAAGTAAGGGGTTACAAAGCATTGAGCAAGGAGATAAATAGGTAGACAAAAATCAGAAAATTACAGCTCTCTATCAGAACAGGTTAGCAAACACTTAATTAAAACATTAAACATAAAGGGAAGGAAAACTCCAAAAATAAATCTAATCTCATCATTTTAACCACAAACTCACAACATAGGATGGAATAAGTTGAGACAATAATAACTTAGAAGGGGAAGTGGAAAGGGATGGAATTGGCTTAGTCTAAGGAAATAAGAGTTATCATAAAATGTAGTATCTCATCTATGAGATTTTTTATACAAACCTCATGGTAACCACTAAACAAATAATCAGAACAGAGACACAAATAACAAATAAAGAGAAAATAAGAAAACCCTCATAGAAAACTACCTAACTGAATTGGTAGTCCAGAATATATGGAACAAGAAACAAAGGAAATGCAGAAAAGCTGGAAAACGAGCAATAAAATGGCAGCATTAAGCCCTCATATATCAATAATCGCTCTAAATGTAAATGGATTGAATTCTCCAATCAAAAGACACAGAGTAGCAGGATAGATTAAAAAACAAGACAGGAAACACATCTCAGCTCCAAAGACAAACACAGGCTGGGAGTGAAAGGATGGAAGGAGATATTCCAAGCTAATGGCAAACAAAAGAAAGCAGGTGTTGCCATACTTACATCAGACAAAGCAGACTTCAAGATAAAAAAGGCATGGAGAGACAAAGAGGGGCAATATATAATGATAAAAGGGACATTCCACAAACAAGACATAACACTTACAAATATATATGCACCCAACAGAGGAGCACCAAAGTACATGAAGCAACTATTAACAAACCTAAAAGGTTTGTTATATTAACAACAACACAATAATAGTAGGGGACCTTAACAGCCCACTTACATCAATGGATAGATCATCCAGACAGAAAGTCAACAAGGAAATAGTGGACTTAAATGGAAAACTAGGCAAGATGGACTTTATAGATATATATAGAACACTCCATCCAAAAACAGCAGAATACACATCCTTCTCGAGTGCACATGGCACATCTCAAGGATAGACCATATGCTGGGAAACAAGGCAAGCCTCAATAAATTTAAGAAGATTGAAATCATATCAAGCATCTTTTCTGACCATAATGCTATGAAACTAGAAATCAACTATAAGGAAAATTCTGGGAAAGGGACAAGATGTGGAGACTAAACAACGTGCTACCAACCAACCAATGGATCATTGAAGAAATTAAAGGAGAAATCAACAAATATCTGGAGACAAATGAAAATGAAAATACATCATACCTACTCATATGGGACGCAGCAAAAGTGGCCCTAAGAGGGAAATTCATAACAATATAAGCCCACCTCAACAAACGAGAAAAATCTCCAGAACCAGAAAAAGAAGAACAAACAAAGCCCAAAGTCAGCAGAAGGAGGGAAATAATAAAAATTAGAGCAGAAATAAATGAAATTGAAACCAAAAAAAAAGGTAGAGAGGATCAATGAAACTAATAGCTGGTTCTTTAAGAAGATGAACAAAATTGATAAATCCTTATAAGACTCACTAAGAAAAAAAGAGAGAAGTCTCAAATAAATAAAATTAGAAAGGAAAGAGGGGAAATTACAATGGATACAACAGAAATACAAATGATTATAAGAGAATATTATGAAAAACTATATGCCAGGGCTGGCCCGGTGGCACAGTGGTTAAGTTCCCACGTTCTGTTTCGGCAGCCCAGGGTTTGCTGGTTTGGATCCCGGGTGCGGACATGGCACGGCTTGGCAAGCCATGCTGTGGCAGGCAGCTCACATATAAAGTAGAGGAAGATGGGCACGGGTGATAGCTCAGGGCCAGCCTCCCTCAGGAAAAAGAGGAAGATTGGCAGCGGGTGTTAGCTCAGGGCTAATCTTCCTCAAAAAAAAAAAAAAAAGAAAAACTATATGCCAACAAATTGAACAATCTAGAAGAGATGGATAAATTCTTAGACTCATAAACATCCCAAAACTGAATCAAGAAGAAATAGAAATCTGAATAGTCCAATCACAGGTAAAGAGATTGAAACAGTAATCAACAACCTCCATAAAAATGAAAGTCCAGGAGAAGATATCTTCTCTGGAGAATTCTACGAAACATTCAAAGAAGATTTAATACCTATCCTCAAACTATTCCAAGAAATTGAGGAGGATGGAACACTTCCTAACACATTCTGTGGGCCAACATCACCCTGATCCCAAAGCCAGACAAGGACAACACAAAGAAGGAAAATTACAGGCCAACATCAATGATGAAAATAGTTGCAAAAATCCTCAACAAAATATTGGCAAACTAAACACAGCAATACATTAAAAAGATCTTACACTGTGTGATCAAGTGGGATTATACCAGGGACACACGGATGGTTCAACATCCACAAGTCAATCAATGTGATACACCATATTAACAAAATGAGGAATAAAAACCACATGATTATCTCAGTAGATGCAGAGAAAGCTTTTGACAAGATCCAAGATCCACTAACAAAAACTCTCAATAAAATGGGTATAGAAGGAAAGTACCTCAACATGGTAAAGGCCATATATGACAAACCCACAGCCAACATCATACTCAACGGGGAAAAACTGAAAGCCATCCCTCTGAGAACAGGAACAAGACAAGGGTGCCCACTCTCACCACTCTTATTCAACATAGTACTGGAGGTTTTGGCCAGAGCAATTAGGCAAGAAAAAGAAATAAAAGGAATCCAAATAGGCAATGAAGAAATGAAACTCTTGCTGTTTGCAGACAACATGATTTTATATGTAGAAAACGCTAAAGAATTCATTGGAAAACTATTAGAAATAATCAAGAACTAGAGCAAAGTTGCAGGGTACAAAATCAGCTTACAAAAGTCAGTTGCATTTCTATACTCTAATAACAAACTTACAGAAAGAGAACTCAAGAATACAATCCCATTTACAATCACAACAAAAAGAATAAAATTTAACCAAGGAGGTGAAAGACCTATACAATGAAAACTATAAGACATTACTGAAATAAATCAATGATGACATGAAGAGATGGAAAGATAGTCCATGCACAAGGATTGGAAGAATAAACATAGTTGAAATGTCCATCCTACCTAAAGCAATCTACAGATACAGTGCAATCCCAGTCAGAATCCCAATAATATTCTTCACGGAAATAGAACAAAGAATCCTAAAATTCATATGGGGCAACAAAAGACCCCAAATAGCTAAAGCAATCCTGAGAAAAAAGAACAAAGCTGGAGATATCACAATCCCCATTCAAAATATACTACAAAGCTATAGTAATCAAAAGAGCATAGTACGGGTACAAAAACAGGCACAGAGATCAGTGGAACAGAACTGAAAGCCCAGAAATAAGGACCAGCCTGGTAGTGCAGCAGTTAAGTTCGCATGTTCCGCTTCTCGGTGGCCCAGGGTTCATCGGTTCAGATCCCAGGTGTGGACATGGCACTGCTTGGCAAAAGCCATGCTGTGGTAGACGTCCCACATATAAAGTAGAGGAAGATGGGCATGGATGTTAGCTCAGGGCCAGTCTTCCTCAGCAAAAAGAGGAGGATTGGCAGTAGTTAGCTCAGGGCTAATCTTCTTCAAAAAAAAAAAAAAAAAGAACTGAAAGCCCAGAAATAAAACCATACATCTTTGGATAGCTAATCTTCGACAAAGGAGCTAAGGGCATACAGTGGAGAAAGGAAGTGTCTTCAATAAATGGTGTTGGGAAACTAGACAGCCACCTGCAAAAGAATGAAAGACGATTATCTTTTGCATACACAAAAATTTATTCAAAATGGATCAAAGACTTGAAGGTAAGACCTCAAACCATAAAACTCCTAGAAGAAAATATAGGCAGTACACTCTTTGACATTGGCCTTAGAGGGTTCTTTTTCAATACCATGTCTACTCAGACAAGGGAAACAAAAGAAAAAATAAACAAGTTGGACTTCATCAGACTAAAGAGCTTCTGCAAGGCAAAGGAAACCAGGATCAAAGCAAAAAGACAACCCACCAATTGGGAGAAAATATTTGCAAATCATATATCCGACAAGGGGTTAATCTCCATAATATATAAAGAACTCACACAACTGAACAACAGAAAAACAAAGAACCTGGTCAGAAAATGGGCGGAGGATATGGACAGACATTGTTCCAAAAAAGATATACAAATGGCCAATAGGCACATGAAAAGATGTTCAACATCACTAATCATCAGGGAAATGCAAATCAGAACTACACTAAGCTATCACATTACACCTGTTAGAATGGCTATAATCACCAAGACTAAAAATAACAAATTTTGAAGAGGGTGTGGAATGCAAACTGTTGCAGCCTCTATGGAAAACAGTATGGAGATTTCTCAAAAAATTAAAAACAAAACTACCATATGACCCAGATCTCTCACTACTGGGTATTTACCCAAAGAACTTGAAATCAGCAAGTCAAAGAGATTTATGCAACCCTATGTTCATTGCAGCATTATTCACAATAGCCAAGACGTGGAAGCAACCTGTACCCATTGACTGATGAGTGGCTAAAGATGTGGTATATATCTACAGTGAATACTCCCCAACCATGAAACAAGACAGAATCGTCTCATTTGCAACAATGTGAATGGACCTTGAGGGTATTATGTTAAGTGAAATAAGCCAGACAGAGAAAGACAAACACCAGTATTTCATTCATTCATATGTGGAAGATAAACACACATACAAAGAGAATAGTTTTTAGTAGTCACCAGAGGGAAGGGGTTGGGGGGTGGGCACAGGGGTGAAGGGGTGGACTTATGTGGTGACTGACAAATAATAATGTACAAGTGAAATTATAAACTAATAGTTATAAATATTATGACCTACATGAAAAAAAAAAAGCTCTTGTACATTGTAATATGCATCCAAGGCTGAGAAACATTGATCTATAACGTCCACAGCCCTCAATCTGAAAATGAATTGAAGCCAAGAAGTTAAGTGACTTACTCAGAGGAAGGCTGCTGCTCACTGGGACCAGGACCCCAGATTGCTGGTTTATGGCTTTTTCTGTTGGACCATGCTGCCTTCCTCCAAGTGCGGAAGCAAATGCATTTTGGCTTCATTGTTTCTGCTTTGCATGTTCTCGGTTCCAGCTTCCACAATTATGGAAACTGTTGCTGCCTCTGTGTCCTTCCTTAAACCACATTGCTCCAATATGGTTTTGAATACTTTCGTTTTTGCTGCTCTGTCTAGTCCCATATTTAGAAGTCTGTCTCATCACTGGTCTTCTAAATTTTAAATGTCTTTTAATACATTTAATTCTGCTTTTGAATATGTTTCCAAAAAAATTTCCCCCAAAAGCCTCTTTGTTCTACTCCTTTGTTTGTAGAGTTTCTGCAAACACTGGGTACATTCAATCTGGATGGTGTCTTGTTGCCCTTCCCATTTTTCCTAGGCAGCTTTGCTTTCTTTTCCATCCTGTTTCTCCAATTAACTCTTCAAGTTTTTACCTCTTCATCTTTCTTTAATAATAATTTGCTAACTTTTAGCTTGTTTCAAGTCCTCTTTCAGTTTGCTTAATCCCTTATCTAAATTTGTAGGATGTGTCAGAGAGCAATGTAGAATAATTTTGGTCCTAAGTATTAAGACTATCTGCTTTCTCATGTATTTCAGAATCCATGTGGGTATTTTTTTTTTTTTACCAACAACATTTCTTTCAATAATTCTTGGTCCTATTCTTCTCTTTATACCTTTGAGTTTTTTAGTGTGAATACAATTTCTTTTCACCTTTTTATTGATTTTCCCATGACTAGCCATTGTACCTACCTTCCTTCATACTAATTAGCTTTTGAGCTGCCCCTTGGCAAATTGGCTGCTTCTATGAGTATTCTATAAGGCAACCCTTTCAAAACATATTATGATGTGACATAGTTAGCACTCTGCCAATATTTTTGTAACACTAGATAAATTAATGCATGATTTTATATGAACTTGATTTTCTTTAAACTATTTCAGATCTTTTTTGTTCTGCGTAAGAAAAATAGCCAAGTGACTTTCCTGCACGTCTTCCATCATACCATCATGCCATGGACCTGGTGGTTTGGAGTCAAATTTGCTGCAGGTAGCCGGGGGAGAGTGGGTTCCAGTGTGACAAACAATAACATTTCTGTATGCAATAAACACAAATTCGATCCTTAAAAGTGATTTAAAAGAAACTCCAAACATCAAAGAATCCCTTTGTTCAAACTTCTGACTTTTATTGTTGCTGGAAACACAAATGTAGGACTCTTATCTAGAGTCGTCCCCCGCTCTCCACTCTTTAGATGTGTGTGACTTTTGGGGACAGCCGTCTACACATATCCTTTAGTTGTTCTGTTTGGATTTTATTCTTTTCCCACATAGCTCCATTAAATGTCTTTAAATAAATAAATAATAATAAACAAACAAACAAATAATATGGTGAAAGCCTTGGTTTTGTAGCCATTCCTCGCATGTTTCCAGGAAGTTAGCATGTTTATCTCAAGTTCCATATCTCCTTCCCCTTCAAATTTCCGATGACTGATATACACCCCAGCTCCTGACAGCTCTCTAAAGATGTGTCCAATTGCAGTTGTCCCAACTTCCTTAGGCATCCTGTCATATTAAAGGACGTTTTGATATTATTTTTTAAGTCGAAAGCACAGCAATAAGAGCTGAGGTATTTCCAGAAATGTGATTTGGCATTGGCTTCCATTCCTAGAAAGAAACTGTCCGGTTTAAACTGTTCTTTCAAAAACTTGAGCACAGCTGACCTCTATCCAGTATTTAATTTTTTGTTTGTCTATTGTACAGCTCTCTGGGATAATAGCACTCCAGCTTTCCTTTTGAATAGAATGAAAATATTCCCATGGCAGGTTTTCATACTAATTACACAATCCTCCTTCCAGAGATGTGGAGAATTATGATAGTTACTCAGGTGATTCCTTTATTTTTTCCAGACCAAAGGAGTCAAATATGATGGCACTGATTGTAATTCATTCGGAGATGTTTGCTTTTCAGAACTGTTATCATAAAGAAGAAAGCAAGCTTAGAAAATGCTTTATTAGAAAAGTTTTCCAGAGAAGATATGAAAACATTACTAATTAAAACATGATTGTTCTGTGAACAAACATTAATATAACTTATCAGAAAATAACCATAATTAGAGAAAAGAAGCAAGTTAATTTTATTTGATAGCTTTTATGATCACTGACCCTTATGAAACACTAGTGCTTTGTTTAATTCCTGTCCGTAGGATCCTCGTTTTAGGACATTTAAATGGTGAAAATTTCTAAATGGAAAACAGATAGTCTTCTACCAAAAAATGGGAGAGGTGTCTTGGTGAGAAAGGCCCTGATGTAGTTTATTATCAAGGGTAAAATAGATTTCCTGTGTGCGTATCATCGTGAGACTCAAATGGACTTGAGATGTATTTGGCTTACCCTCCTGTTAAGCAGCTAGACTCCTGAACTATCAGAAATAGACAACTGTTCTATTTTTAATTTACCCCGGAAAAGGTGTTCTCACACCACTCTAGCTTATTTATTAAAGTTTCATGGGGAAAGAAGGCTAATCCAAATGTAAATAATAAAAGCTGGGAGGTTGTTAATAAGCTTCACTAACTGTTTCTTCTGACTTGAAATTTGTGGTAATTAAAGGCTTAGCTGAAATCTGATTTCCTCTGTTCAGAAAGGGAGTGTTCCTGGACACAGTCCAGTGTAAATGAGGCATTGGGAGGATATTTAAACTACTTAAAAATAGTTGGTTTAAGCAGGTTATTTTAAGGGAGTGGTTTAGTAGTGATAGTATCTAGAAGTATCTGGAATTGGTGCAATTATGAATCACTATTAAAAAGTAATTAGTTTCTATGACGCAACAATTTTTGTTTTGCTTTAAACTTTCTGTAATTCATAGTGTTTATGAATTTGGCCCTTCTTCTAACATAATTAGTCCAAATTTGTGAGTTTTTGCCTTATTTCTGGAATTAAAGAATACTGGAATAGGGACCAGCCTGGTGGTGTAGTGGTTAAGTTTGCATACTCTGCTTTGGTGTCCCGGGGTTCACCAGTTTGGATCCCCGGCACAGACCTACACATTGCTCCTCAGGCCATGCTGTGGAGGCATCCCACGTACAATTAGAGGAAGATCGGCTGAGATGTTAGCTCAGGGACAATCTTCTCAAGCAAAAAGGGGAGGATTGGTAGCAGATGTATAGCTCAGGGCCAATCTATCTCACCAAAAAAAAAAAAAAAATACTGGAATAAAGAAAATAGAACATTTTGGAGAAAAATGTAAATTCGAGGTCAACATTACTAAGTGGAATCAGGCTATACTTAAAAGTGCAGATTCTTCCAGATTGAAAGAGATGCTAGGGAAGAGTTTTGTTTTTTCCCCCACCATCAACTAATCACCTCCTTACCCTTTCCACTGTATTACTGGTCCAGCTAAAGACAACTGAAATGATCATTGGTTACATTCCCCCAGGGTTCTTTGCTTCTATTCTAAATTGAACATGAATCAATAGGAGAGGTGGTGAAATTAGAAAATGAAAACCAAGATAGGAAGACACAATTGATAATAATCAAATGGAAGAGCAATCAAAGATGGTTCAACAATTAAGAAATGTTTATTTTGGAAAAACAGTAATTAATTGAAGCAAACTTAGCATAGCTTACTAGTGAAAGCTAGTGGGTTTACTGCCAAAGTTTTGTGGCACTAAAAATATTTATTGAAAATTATCAAGAGTGGAAAAAGTGAATTTGTTTCCACACAATGACATATGCAAAAATATTCTTAGTGGCTTTATTCATAATAACCAAAATTGGAAACAGTCCAAATAGCTATGAATAGGAGTATGGATAAATAAATTGTGATACATTCATATAGTGTAATACTGTGCAGCAAAAAAAAGGCAGACTACTAATACATACACCAACGTGGATGGATCTTAACAACATTGTTGACTGAAAGAAAGTCGGCACGAAAGAGTACATCTGGTATAATTCTGTTTATATCACGTTTAATGACAGCCAAAACTAATAGCTGATGATAGAAGTCAGAATAAAGTTTACGCTGGGAGGGGTATTTTCTTGGAAGGGGGACGTAGGAACCTCACGTGCTGTTGGAAATGTTCTATTTCTTGAATTTGGTGATGGTCACATGGGTGTATTCATATGTAAAAAAATCATCAAGTTGTACACTTAAGGTTAATGTGCTATGTGTACTTTATATATGTTAACCCTCACTAAAAAATGAATTTGATTACTATTATTTAGCAATATGTCGAGTTTAAAAAGATCAACTTAGTTTAAGTAAACCCAAATCATAAGACTATCTTAAGGGTAAGTTAGAATAAAGACTTGCTAATCTATTTTCTAAGATTTGTATCTTATATTTTACTAAATGATTGTATTATTCAGCTCCCTCTGCTTATCAAGATGGTATTTCATATATGTTTTTCTTCCTACTAATTAAAGTAGTTATTATAATAAAACAGTTCAGACAAAAATGTGTTTCATTTTAAGGAGCAATGCCCCCATTTTATAATAATTTTATTTTCCAGGTGGTTTGGGAACATTCCATGCCTTTCTAAATACAGCTGTACATGTAGTCATGTATTCTTACTATGGACTGTGTGCATTGGGACCAGCTTACCAGCAGTATTTGTGGTGGAAAAAATATTTGACATCATTACAGCTTGTGAGTAATTAATTTTCTTTAAAACCAGATGTGTAACTAAACTGGAGTCACTTATCTTCCCTATGAATTAGAATATCAAAGTTTACAAAACAATTAGACATAGAAAGTGTCTGGCCCCTATATGGCATCCCGTCTTTATCCTTTCCATGTTATTTAAACTTTTGTCAGGAACTTTGTTGAAAACAAAGCATATTTGGCAGCCAAGAGGCTCAGACAGTTGAACTAGCATGTGTATATTTATACTATTTTATGCATTTATATAAAATAAATATATTTATGGTCAAAATAATCTCAAAGTTACTGAACCTCAATAGGCATAATATTAAATTAGAAGTTAGAAATTCCCTGTTCTAGATCTAAATGACCTTGAGGGAATTATGAGCCTTCTTGTGTGCCTGCCTCTCTAGTCCTAATGTTTGTCAGCCTTTTTTCCCTCCAACTAGTAAAAGTACTATGAGGATTAATGGTGTAGAGTGATGGTATTATATATATAGCAACAGAATTGACAACACCCTAAATAACCAACCATAAGGAAATGGTGAAATAAATTATTTTAATTCCTACTTTGGAATATTACAAAGTCATAAAAATTATTTGCAGTTGCTTTCTAAGTATTTTTTCTGATTGTAAAGTGTATGTGCTCATTGCAGAGAAATTAGAACATCTAATTAAGTAAAGAGAAAGAAAAATAAGCATAATTCCACCACCCAGGAATAATCAGAGCTGATATTTCATTTTATTCTCATCTAGCTTTTCTCCTGTATGCATATATGTGCATACTTTTTGCATGATTTGTATTATACTGCATATACAATTTTGCATTAGGCTCTTTTTCACTTAAGATGCTCTTGACTATTGTAAAAACTTTTTAAAATTTTTAAATTTAAAAAATTTTTTTAAAGATTTTATTTTTTCCTTTTTCTCCCCAAAGCCCCCCAGTACATAGTTGTATATCTTTAGTTGAGGGTTCTTCTAGTTGTGGCATGTGGGATGCTGCCTCAGCAGGGCCTGATGAGCGGTGCCATGTCCGCGCCCAGGATCCCAACTGGTGAAACCCTGGGCCGCTGAAATGGAGCCCGTGAACTTAACCACTAGGCCTTGGGGCTGGCCCCTAAAAACTTTTTAATAGTGTGGAAAAATAACAAAAGAACAGACATTTGTTCATTATTATTATACACATTATTTTGTATTATTATATGCAAATGCACTTGTAAAGAATGTTGAGGATGTTGTTAAGGCTTTCTAAGGTTTCATTTCCTTATCTGCAAAGTGAGAGCAATAATTGTAGCTACTGCAGAAATGTCATAAAAGTTCGAGATAATGCAAGTTGATGATAATAAAAGAAACTGTGTGAAAATCTTAACTATGACTATAACTGGATGGATTGTGAGTAATTATTATTTTTTATTATTTATAGATTTTACCTTTCTAAAGTTTCCACAGAATATATGTTGTCTTTTTTTTTTTCTTTTGTTGGGGAAGATCTGCCCTGAGGTAACATCTGTTGGCAATCTTCCTCTGGTGTTTTTGGCTTGAGGTGGATGAGCCCTGAGCTAACATCTGTGCCAGTCTTCCTCCATTTTTTGTATGTGGGTTGCCGCCACAGTTTGGCTGGTAGTGGTATAGGTCCGTACCTGGTATCTGAATGTGTGCATCCAGGCCACCAAAGTGGAGCGTATGGGACTTTAACTACTCAGCCATCCGGCTGGCCCTGAATACCTGTTACCTTTTAATCAGGAGAAAAAAAGATATCCATAAAATCTGGACATTAGCCCAGAAAGTAGCCCTCTTAAGACTGTGTAGAACGTTCTGGAACACAGAGCTCCTAGGCATCACTAGGAGGGTCACCAATGCTGTCTTACTCCTTGCAGATTCTCTGCTGCTGTTGGCAGATAGGACATATTTTTATCTATGACAGTGGAGAGGACAAGTGGCAGATATGAGGACTCAGCAATGCTTTGGCTCCTACAGAATTAGCAGGGCTCTAATTAGAATGTTTTTGTTTCCCCAGAATTGAAATACCTGGCCTAACAACAGGACAGAATATTTGAAATCAAAACTGTCCTAGAAAATTGGACTATAATGTAGTGGTCCTGTTTGCATTTCATCCGTCAAGGACTCAGGTCAGAGACTTTCAGAGAAGAGCTGCTCTGATGGTTCTCTCAGTAGGGGAGGGCTGCAGCACTGTGCAGTCCAGGGACGTGTACATAGCGCCTCCTGCAGTTGTGCAGTTTGGTGGGACTGAAGAGTGGTTCCAAATTCCCATCTGGGTCTTAACACTATTCCACTCACTATCACTCCCATGGAGGCTAGATTGAAAGATAAAATTCCCTACCCAACAGTAGCCTAGCTACGATTAGAGAGCGTTTAAACGTAATCGGGCAAAGAATGCATTAAATAATTGCTCCATTGTGGCTCTTCGTTTCTGAACAATATTTTTCATTCTTTCATCTGTTAGGTCCAGTTCCTTATTGTCACCATCCACGTAAGCCAGTTCTTTTTCATGGAGGATTGCAAGTACCAGTTTCCGGTCTTTCTGTACATCATTATGAGTTATGGATGCATCTTTCTGCTGCTCTTTCTCCATTTTTGGTACCGTGCTTACACCAAAGGTCAGAGGCTGCCCAAAACTATGAAAAATGGAATCTGCAAAAACAAAGATCATTGAAATTCAAGTGCAACATGAATCTATGAACGAGACTGCTATGTTGTCTTCCTTGACAATCAAGAGATATTTCCACGTGTAGTGCATTTTGTATATTTTTCAAAACCAAGAGCTTGTATTTTTATGATAAGTTATTAAGGTTTCTGATATTTGACAGCCCAAAGCTCCCAGATAACAGTCTTCTGATAATTAGAGCCTAAAGCAGTCAGTTTTCAGCTGCTTTTAAACCTAACCTAAAGGTTTCGTTTAGTACATTTGATTACAATGAAAGAAGGATGTGAAACAGTACAATACTTTTCAAAGAAGTCCGGTATAGATGAAAAATGTCCTTAGATATTTTGAGCTTGGACAGAGATCCATGCCGTATGATAAATCCCTTCTGCCACGTCTTGGACCCTCTCATGTGGGATCTGGTTCTGTTGCTTGTTGACTATATTCAGAAGACACTATATTCACTCTCGAGTGAAGTTCCCACGGTGAAGAGCTAACACAGGTGCATGTCAAGTGAATTTTTGACAAGTTGTCATTTAAAATCACTAACAATAATTTTTAATGGATCCCTTGAATAACCACCAGTCTTGCTGGTAAGACTTCCTCACGACACTTTTGTTGTATAAACTGTTTGAAAGCAGCAGTCCTTTCAGTTAGTACATCAATGCACTTGACACTAAGGTTAAATTAATATTTTGAAAAAAGGTGGTTTGTTCTTATGGCTTAACGAACACTTTGCTGTTACTGTTTTGCAGTTAACTTCGTATATTTCTGGGATGAAGTAAATTTGTCAATGGAAAAAGTACTCTGTAGTTCAGTGGGAAAAATTTGTTGTCTGTTGTATTATAATGTCACCTTCTTATATTGTCACGGTTTAAAGGCTTAATTCTGTTAAGGATATATTGGGTGGAGGTGTAAATGTTCACATTATGAACACACTGCAGATACCCTTCAGTCGTGAATGATTTTAGACCACCCGTCATACACCGTTCCCAAAGATGGGTTCGAGTCGCTTGTGAAGCAACTGGGGAGGCAAATGGTGACACAGAGATTACCCAGGAAGATTTGGTTATATAAGGGTCTCTCTCAGTAAAGAGAGAGACAGACTGACTACATCATAGTTATTGTTATAGGTATACTGCATGAAGAAATATTTTCCAGAATTATGAATTAATTAACAGCCTGGATTTCTTTTTTTCAGTTATAAGTTATATTATAATGAAGAACTAAAATTCATTTTTCGTAGATTTCATTTCTTTAAATTGCTACTTTCTAAAATTCTCTTTTTCTCACACTTTCTTGTTGGAGAACCCAAACTACTGGTCAATAGAATTTTATCCAATAAACAGCAATATTTGGACATACTGAATTTTTCCTCAGTGCTTTTTTTTCTTGTTATATTTGTTCTCGATTTTGAAGAACTGCTTATGTTTGTATGACTGTAAACCGTTAGTACTTACGGGCTCCAGTCGTTGGATAACACACAGTGATGTTATTGTACAACAAAGCCTGAGTTTTTACTCACTGTAAACTCCTGTGGTTCTGTGTCTCCCCTAATCTGTTGTCTGTACTATGGCCTTTTCTCTTCACACTTACCAGATTCATAAGGTTATTTGCCTTTAAGTGACCTTTAGTGATTTTGCTTGCTTACAATATGAGAAGATGAGAGTTGATAAACGGGGAGACTTGCATATTTTTTTAAAAATTAAGAACAGGAGAGCAGAGCTAAAAAGAAACAGCAGCTGTAATTTATGTCTCTGGGAGTCTCAGGGTGCCTTAAGTGTTGTCCTGTTTTAGCTCTTCAAATCCAACCTGTACTAAAGTGAGAAGTTGTGGTAAGTGCTGTTATACATACACGCAATTCCCAAAGACCCCAGTAGGGTAAAGACAAAAGGAAACAAAAATAAAAGAAAATAAAACAAAAGAGTTTGATTCCTTTTCTTGCATACTTTCTGGCCTGCCTTGTACAACCTCTCCCAACCTCCGTGTAGTCTTTAAAATGTTTGACTTGCCTATGAGCTAACAGCAACATGTTATATAATTCTAAATTATAGGAATGGAAGTGGAGAGCTAGAATGTTACATGAAAAGAAATCATAACTAGCAGAAGCATCCTCCATATAAACATCAGTAGATCAAAATGAGTATCACTGGGTGTAGGGTTTGAATTGGCAGTGTTTTATTAAAGGGCTCTGTGGATCACGTAGAGTGTCTGTTGGGGTTTCATCCCTCTCTTCAGGACTTCATTGCCTTTGGGTTTGCTTACCTAACAAAGAGTCCAGTTACAAAATCTGGTTTATGGCATAAAACTATGAATCCTTGAGAACCTATATCTATATTATAAATAAATACAAATACAAAAGTTTAAATATCGATGGGACGTTGCCATTTTACAGTCTTGACTGAATAGAATTCTTAACTGAGTGGACTAAATTGTTATATAAATTATAAAATTACGAAGTTACGTTTCCTCAATTATCCTTTATTTCTGTTAAATTTTTTAAAGATTGTGGAAAACTCCATGGATATTGTCCAAGTTTGAGTTTTGTGTTTATGTGTGTGAGTGTGTGTGTGTCTATTATAATAAATTTCTGGTATTACATGTATATGTGTGTGTATCTTTTATTTTGGAATCTAACTGCATGTTTGCTGTGTGGACGGGTGGTTTTTAACCCAAATACTCATTGAACCAAAGCATTTTACACACGCATTGTGTACTTGCTATGTTCAGAGGCCTGTGTGGACATTAGAATGATACAAAGATGCCTGCGACATAGTTGGGACCTCCTGGAGCTCTCAGACTGGCAGAGGAAATTATGTTACGGGGCACAACGTGATAGGTGCCATGGGAGCAAAAACCCTGCCACTTAGCAAGCAGGGAAGTCTCTCTGAAGGAATTTACATTTGAGTTGTATGTTTAAGCCTTGCAGAATTTCAGAGTGGTGGTGGGTTAGTGTGCAAGAGTAAGTGGGTAAGTGAAAAAAAATAATAAATCAAGAGCCAAGGGAAGAAAAATATTAGGAAAGTTTAGGGAATGGCTCATAGACCAAATTAGACTGAGGCTTCCTGTAAGAGATACAGAGAGATGAGGCCAGAAAGGAACGAGGGCTCTGACCTTGGGGACAAACTGCCGCAGCATCTGAGCTTGATTCTTCAAGCAAATGGGAGCATTTAAAGGTTTTTGAGAGAAGAGAGGCATGACCAAAGTGGTACCTTGAGAACAGTCATCTGGTGGGCTGGGGTGGAGGCATGAGACACTAAAGGCAGAGATAGTTTGTTGAAGAGTGAGGTGAAGAGAGCCAGAGTGTATGCCTGGAGAGAAAGAGGCTGATGTGAGAGAGCTTATGATGGGAGAGTCGAATCCGGCAAGTGATCCACCAAGGACGGGCTGTGGTGCAGGGTTCAGAGAAACAGTGTGGTGGTGTGAAAAGTAGGCTGACTCTGAAGCTGTGAGGCATGGATGTTAGATACCAAATGACCTTGAACAAGCCAGTTATCACTTCTCAACTTCTGTTTCTTCACCTATAAAATGAGAATACTAGTACAAGTTCTCCTTGATACATTGTTGTGTGGCTTAAATGAAATAATGTGTTTAAAAGCCCCTTGTAGTAACTGGTAAAAATATGAAATATATGCACAGCGAATACAGACTCAGCAGATTTGAGTGGGTAGGAAAATAAGGTGAGTCCCTAGCCCAAGAGAGAGCAGGGGTTATCATTCTCTCCACTTCAGTGGAGCGAGGTGTGTGTTAATTGGGGAGGGGATGGGGATAAAAGATTCTCTAGATGTTTCCAGAAGATGCAACTACAATGGAACAGGCTCACAACACATCCTGTTATACCAGGCTGCCCCAGAGAGAAGACCAGAGGGCTCTTATTTTATGTACTTTTATGCTAGCCGGGTGTGGTTATTGGCTTTTATTGATAGCTGGTATCAGGTCAGGCTGTATAAGCACTTGTAACCCAACAATCCTTACAAACTACAATACTCTTAACATTTTAAGGAGCATTTACGCCTATCTTCAAACTGCAGCATTAAGAAAATATTGCTCTACCTTGTACTTATTCTAGGGCTCACAGGATTCAATCAATTTAGGGGACAATTTGGTTACTAAAGGGAGAAAGCTTGGTCCAAAGAGTGTTGGTTTAAATTGCCCAGGCTACACAAGGGGACATCCTGGGCTTAGTGCTTAGAACTTCAATAGGAATGATGTAAGCATCTGACTATCTGAACGTGAAAGCTGTGAGCTCAGAGCTGCTGTCTTCTGTCTTAAAAACTGAACGAGTCCTCGTCAGTGTATCTTCTGCCTGCCTTGTGTTATCTTGTCCATGAATCTGTTCCTTTCTTTTTTATTCTTGTGCCAAACATCCTACTTCAGGCCCAAATAGTTTTGCCTAGATTATAGAACTATCATTGGTCTCTTCATATTTTTACCCAATATAAAACTCTTTTATCCTACTATGCTGTTACAAAGGGAAGCTTGGTGTAGTGGTTGAGAGCAGACTCTGGAACTGGTCTGCCTGGTCAAATTCTGGCTCTGTCACTCACTAGCCATGTGATCTAGACAACCCCTCTGTGTCTTAGTGACCCCCTGAAATTGGGAACAAGGATACTATTTCCCTCATTAGTTTAGTGTGGGGCTGAGATGGGTTACTACAGGGAAAACTTTTAGAGCAGTGCCTTGCTTCCAGCTGTTTAGGTCAAAAACCTTGGGGTCTTCCTCTCTCCTCTTTCTCTCTCACTCAACATCAAAGGCTTGACCACTTCTGGGCCTTCCTTGTGTCTGCCTGGATTTCTGGAATAGCTTCCTATCGAACTCACTGCTTCTGCCTTCACCTCCCTACAATGCATTGTCTACATCACCAAAGTCACCACTTAACATAAATTAGATTCTGTCACTCTTTTACTCAAAACCTGCCAATGGCTTCTGATTTCACTTAGAACAAAAGCCAAAGTTTTTACAGTGGTCTACAAGGCCTTCCATGATCTGTCTCCCACCTGCCATTGCCGCTCTAGCCTCATCCCCTATGCCTCGCCACTTGGCTCCCTCTGCCCTAGCCACACTGGCCTTGTGTTCACTGGACCATACTAAGCACATTCCCATCTTAGCTTTCACCTCTACTGGAGGGGTTCTTCCCCAAGTTGCTACTTGGCCAAAGGCTTCACTTCCCTCTAGTCTTTGCCCAAATCTCACTTTCTCAACGAGGCTGGCCTTGCCTACTCTGCCCATTACTGCAAACTGCACTTGATCTCTCTTTCCCTTGCTCGTTCTTTCTTCCATACATCACTTGTTACCTTCTGACATGATGCAATGTGTACTTACTTATTATTTATATTGTTTATTGCTGTCTGCCTCATTAGAAAGTAACCTCTTCAAGGGGAGACATTTTTGTCTGTTTTGTTGACTGCAAGTGCTTAGAACAATGGCTGGCATTTTACAGGAGTCCAATAAACATGTATTGAATGAATGAATGAATGAAGCATCAATTAAATGTTTGCTATTGTTACAGGTTCTCTTCCTCTGCTCATTCTTTTATTGGCTTATTCATTCATTCAACACAATTTATTAAACACCTACTGTATACCAGGTACTGTGTTAGACACTGAGCATAAAAACAAGTCAAATAAGAGCAATCCCTTGGGGCTGGCCCAGTGGCATAGTGGTTAAGTTCATGCACTCCACTTCAGTGGCCTGGGGTTCGCAGGTTCAGATCCCAGGCACAGACCTAGCACTGCTCATCAAGCCACGCTGTGGTGGCGTCCTAGATAAAATAGAGGAAGATTGGCAAAAGATGTTAGTTTAGGGCCAGTCTCCCTCACACACACACATACACACACACACACACACACACACACACACAAAACAGCAATCCCCACAGAGAGTTACACTCGGATGGAGGGAGACAAACATGGAACAACTCAAGTGTTCCAGCTGTTAAAATGGTGGTTTTTCATCTGTACACTGAAGGGACACAAAGGAGAAGTAGTGAGTTCTACCGGGGCTGGAGGTAGGACTTCAGAAAAGGGCTTGAAAGAAGAGGTAATATCAGCTGCCTCAGGAAAGACAAGGGGCTGTTAGACAGAAAGTGAGGAGGAGCGTATGTCCCAAAGAAAACTCCAGGCCAGAAAAGGAAGGAAAAACCTGCCGTGAGCTTGAGGGAAACATGTGAGGTGAACCCAGTGTTTCAGTTTTGAAAGTGCAGGACTAAGACGAGGATTGATCGGGACATGAGAAGGGGGAGCAGAGGGTGAGTTGTTCGGGGACATGTTGGGTTTGACGGACATCCCTCCATCAAATCTCCTCTCCTCAGGCAGGAGTGTGATGACTATTCTTTCGAAGAGCTGGGTTGAGACGAGAAGGTAAAAGGTGGTGGTAAAGAGGAACGTGGAATTGAGGAAAAAATTGTTTTAAAGTAGAGGAAGTATGAGCATGTTTATTTATTCTGAGGATGGCTTGAGGAGAAGATTGAAAAAGTTGCATAAACACAATGGGGAATGGATATGGCCAGGGACAGAGACAGATCTCAAATATATTCCAGCCTCTGGCAAGGCCCTGCTGAGGCTGGAGACCATGCATTTGTCGTGGTCCCAATTTGTATAATTGTGTTAGCCCATAATCGTGTGGGCATGGAGAAGGCTTACATTGACCAAGGTGGGGATTTGCAAGGAAGGTGCAAGAGGACAAGGAAGGGAGGATGTTGAGAATGCCAGCAACAGAGGATGAAGTGATGCATTACGGGAGCTGAGAGTAAGACTCTTGAAGGACAGTGGTGCTTGCTAAGCTCCTTATATGTCTCGTGCAGTAAAATCTTCACCATATCCCTATAAGATAGGTACAATGAGGGAGATACAGATAAGGAAATTGATGTTTATAGCATTTAAGTAAATTGCTCAAGATCAGGAAGCTACTAAGTGATAGAGCTGGGTGTCAAACCAAATCTGTTTTATTTCAAAGCTCTTACTCTACCAGGAAGGGTTGATGAGATAAGGGAGTGAACTGATTTGTAAGTTCAACTAGGAATGACAAAAACCCAACATAACAGTTACTCAAACAAGGCAAAAGTTCTTTCACATATAAGGTATGCGGTCAGAGCTGGGTTGGTTGCACTACAGTATCAGAGACCCAGGAACTTTCTATCTTGTGACTCTGCCGCACGTGGCTTACATTCCCATAGTTACCTAGTGATCCAAAATAGATGTTGGAACACCAGCCATTACATACACATTTCAGCCAGCATGAAGGAGGAAGAGGATAAGAGAAGGGCCTGATCTATCCATTTAAGGACACACAACAAAAGTGATATATCATTGGCCAGAATTTAGCCATATGGGTCACGTGTAGCAGAAGGAAATCTGGGAAGTGTAGTCTTCATCCTAGGTGATTCTGTATCAAGCTAAAATCAGGGATTCTATGACTATGGAAGAAGGAGGTGAATGGGGATAACGAGGAGTGGTAGGCTGTGGTCAGACATTCAAAGTGTGGAGGTAGCACTGTATGGCTCTGGAAGTGAGTGGCTAATGTGGAAAGTGTATGATGGTTATACAGATTGAGGAAATGTGAGGCATGGTGTTAGATGGGTTGTCCACTTGAATGGTGAAGAGCTTCAAGGTGATAAAGAGTCTTGGAATGAAGACTAGCCAGATGACAAAGTGCTCTGAATAGGGGTATGTGTCCAAGAAGACAATAGGTAGCAATAATGAGAAAAACAAAATAACACAAGCCTCAAACCCTGGGATTGTGCATGAATGGGGTTCTTTTTTTAAAATAAACTTTATTTTAGAATAGTTTTAGATTTACAGAAAAATTATGAAGTTGGTGTAAACAATTCCCATATATACATACTCACTTTCCCCTATTACTAACATCTTACGTAAGTGTGGTACATTTGTTACAATTAATGAGCCAGTGTTGTTACATTATTATTAAAGTCCATACTTTATTCAGATTTCCTTAGTTTTTACCTAATATCCTTTTCCTGTTCCAAGATCCCCTCCAGAATACCATACTACATTTAGTTGTCGTGTCTCCTCAGGTTCTTCTTGGCTGTACAGTTTCTCAGACTTTCCTTGTTTTTGATAACCTTGAGAGTTTTGAGGGTTACAGGTCAGGAATTTTGTAGAATGCCCCTCAATGAGAATTTGCCTGGTGCTTTTCTCATGGTTAGACGGGGGTTGTTCGTTTTTAGGAGGAAGACAATAGATCATTCTTAATGCGTCACATCAAGGGTACATACTATCAATATGACTTTTTGCTGTTGATATTAACCTTGATCACTTGGTTGAGGTAGTGTTACTCTTTCTTTTTCCTCTTATACTTTGTTCTTTGGAAGGGAGAGACTATGCACAGTCACACTTAAGGATACCCCCTTGAGGGCAGTGTCTACATAAATTATTTGGAATTCTTCTGCATGCATAAATTGCCTATTCTCTCTAATTTATTTATTTGAGTATGGACTCATTAATAACTATTTTATACTTTAGGTTATAATCCAATACTACTTGATTTATTTTGTTGCTCAAATTCTTTCAGTTTTGGCCATTGGGGCCTCTTCCAGGTGGCTCCTGTGTCACTTTGACATATGCCTACTTCCTTACTTTCTGTCACTACAATATGCTCCAGGCCCATCTTGCATATTTCCTTCCCCAATGGTAGAATCAGTGAATTCTCCAACGGGCCCTGGTTACTTTGACTCGAGAATGGTATCAGAAACTAAGAGCTGCACTAGATGTGCTCATTGCTACTGGGATGTCATTGCTTCTAGGTGCTCTCAGCTGACAGAGCAAGAAAGTATATGTGTATATACTCACCAGTGTATATACACGTATTTAGAAATATTTCTGTATATAACCATCTGTATCTATATTAAGATAGCATGAGTTCATACTATAATCTCCAATTCTAATCCATTACCATATGGATCATTCTAGACTTTGGCCCTTGTTTGTCTGTAACTCTAACAGTGAGAAACCTGGCTCCCAACGTCTGCCATCTGTTTAAAGTCCAATTCTAGGATACATGTGTAGTGGTTTTAGAATTGTTAACCCATACCCTGCTTTATCGACTAGAGTTCCTGTTGCCTTTCATTTACGGACGCCACTTATTTCCAGAATTACTTAGGTCAGCACCTAATCCTCATCCTCTTCAGTGAGATTGTCTCATATATTTGTAATATAGTAGATCTTTTGTCATTCTACATTCCATTCTGGGAGCCTCTTACCTTCAAAATGATTTTTAAAATTTTTGCGTCCTTTAAGGTTGACTCTTTGTGCTATAAAGCTCTTTGAGTTTTGACAAACGCATGGGGTCATACATCCATCATTACAGTATCATACAACACAGTTTCATTGCCCTAAAAAATCCTCTGTGCTTCACCAGTTCAACCCTTCCCAACCCTGAACCCCTGGCATCCACTGATCTTTTTACTATCTCCGTAGTTGTGCCTTTTCCAGGATGTCATATAAATGGAATCATACAGTATGTAGCCTTTCTGGTTAGATAGTTTCACTTAGAAGTATGCATCTAAGATTCCTCCATGTCTTTGTGTGGCTCGAAAGCTCATTCCTTTTTATTGCTCTGTAACGATACATTGTCTGATGTACCTCAGTTCTTCATCCTTTCACCTATTGAAGGACATCTTGGCTGCTTCTATCTTGGGAACATTACAAAGAAGCTGCTATAAACATTCTCATGCTGGTTTTTGTGTGGACATAGGTTTTCAAATTAGGTGGGTAAATACATTGGAGCACAATTGCTGGATTAGTAAGACTATGTTTAGCTTTGTAACAAAACTGCCAAAATGTCTTCCAAAGTGGCTGTACCATTTTGCATTTCCAGCAGCAGTGAATGAGAGTTCCTGTTGCTTCATAGTCTCACCAAAATTTCATATTTTCAGATTTTAGATTTGGAAGTTTGCGTTTTCTTCATGACAAATGATGTTTCATGTAACTGAGTGCTTTCTATTCCTCACATGGGGTGCATTTTACTTTCTGATCTTTGCAAATTTCCACACATTCTCCAGTCTTTGTTCAAGTGCTTTCCCCTCCATGAAATCTTTACAGATCTCAGGAGCCCTTAGCAACACTTTCCTCTTTTGAATTTCTATTGTGCTGTAATGGAGTTACATCATATCCGTATCTAACTTACTCCAATTAAACTAAAGACCCAAAACCTTTCCCAAGATTATGAAATCCAGAAGGCCCTGAACCTAAAGTTTGTCAGTTTGCAGCACACTTATTTGGTGGCCAAATCTGACTTGGGCGCTGAAAGGCTATTTATCTTTTTATTCATCCACAAAGGGTGACTATTCATATATTTCACTGCAGAAAGATGACTGCATTTGATTACGGGGTGCTGCCCAAAGCCCTGCTGTGATGTTGAAGAATATCTACTAGATGTACAACATATTCCCCTGAGAAGCATCCTAGATTGCACTTAGTAATCCTCAGGGGAGTGGAAGTATTTTAATTTTCTAGGGACAGATAGGAAATGGACCTGAAAAGGCTGAGAGATGCCTTTGGCTCCTGAGAGCAGAGGAAATCTTCACCTTCCTTCTAATACTATTTCTGGAGAGGTGGCACTACCCCCAGGAGAAAAGGCTGCATGGGGCATCTGGTCAGACAGAGCCAGGAAGAGCCTGGTAAAGATTTGTGGACCTCGAGGCTGGTCCTAATGTAGAAAGGAGCTGTTGAATCCATAGAGGGAGGGAAGGAAGTCAATGAACATCACAAGGGCCATCTCTAAGGTCAGATGACAAAGGCATGCTCCCTCCCCGCCATCCCATACCTTGAGAAAAGTGTGGAAAGAACTGAGGGTATATTTTTATCTGTTAAAATAAATAGGAGAAAAGCAATAAGAATAAAGGTGAGGGTAGAAATTTAGTCAGACTGTAAAAAATGGAAGTTCTATTTCTTGGAGTCATGAGTTTGTGGGCTAAGAATCATACCTGACTTATAGAAGTAAAATCACATCTAGTTCGCACAGAGAGGTTGATCTTATTCTCTCCATTTTATTGAAGTAAGTTGCCCGGGGTCTCACATCTTGGAAGTTTCTGGATCAACATTCAAGCATAAGACTACTGATTCAGAGCTCAATGCACTTTCTTCTGGTTTCTGTTAGTTGATGGCCCTGTGGTATCACGTGGACTGATTGCTTCCATTATGGTACTTATCTGTATATTTTTGCCACCTATGTACTGTATAACCCTCCAGCTTTCTTCCTTGTACCATTTTGCAAAGTAAATCAAGATAAATGCTTTTCAATCCCCATTGTAAGAGTAATCACAGTTGCCAAGAGAGAAGCTTTAAGACTGATTTTAAGAATATGACTCAGTTTCCTACCTACAGGCAAAGTAGCGTAGCTCAGCAATTCCTCGTTTAAAACACATTCTCTTTGTCATTATTTACTTCTTTCACTTGAGAGCACTTTTGCATAAAACTGCAATATATTGTGTCCTAGTCAAATCAAAAAAAGAGCTACCTGGGGCCGGCCCCGTGGCCGAGTGGTTAAGTTCGCATGCTCCACTGCAGGCGGCCCAGTGTTTTGTCGGTTCAGATCCTGGGTGCAGACATGGCACCACTCATCCAGCCACGCTGAGGCGGCATCCCACATGCCACAACTAGAAGGACTCACAACTAAGAATATACAACTATGTACCGGGGGGCTTTGGGGAGAAAAAGAAAAAAATAAAATCTTTAAAAAAAAAAAAAGAGCTACTTTAAAGAGGTAACATCTAATGTCCTGTTCCTGGGTACAGGAGGGAAGAAAGCATCTGTTGCAGCTGGACAGTGGTTGTGGGGACGGTGATGATGATGGTTGTGATCGTGCCGGGCGGCAGCAATGGTAGTGGTAGCCCTGGGTGGTAGTGGTGGTGATGGTGATAGTGGTGTGATGTGAGGTTGTTTTTCATATCTAGTCCCCTCCTTCCCCACTTCAATAACTGTGCCAACTTCTTCTTTCTGGGCTACTACTGACTACCATGGACTCATTATGCTGATTCTTCTTGGTCTTCCCTTCTAGGCTGGAACACGTAAATCTCCAAACTGAATATAACTACTACTTTTGAATCTTTTGTTATCTATGATTCACAATCACGTTGTCATTTTTGTACTGGAATCTTTATTGTCATTTCTTAATAGGCTCGAACATTTCAAGGTCATGAGACCTGTACTGCAATTAACTTTATCTTTGCCTAATTCATTGCTGTATGCTTGCAGAATTGTTTTCTTTTCTTTTCTGCTTTATTCAAGTCTAATTGACAAATAGGAATTATATATTTAAGGTGTGCATCTTGTGTTGCATACATTGTGAAATGATCACCACAATCAAGCTAATTAACATATCTATCACCTCACATAGTTATCATTTTCGTCCTTCCTTTTCTTTTTTTGTGGTAAGAACACTTAAGATCTTCTCACTTAGGAAATATCAAGTGTGCAATATAGTATTGTTAACTATAGTCACCATGCTGTACATTAGATCTCCAGAACTTATTCATCTTGCATAACTAAAACTTTGTACCCTTCGACTAACATTTCCCTTTTTCCCCTACCCTCAACCCCCTGGCAACCACCATTCTACTCTCTCTTTCTGTGAGTTTGACTATTTTAGATTCCACATATGAGTGAGATCATGCAGCATTTGTCTTTCTGTGTCTGGCTTGTTTCACTCAGCATAATGTTCTCCAGGTTCATTCATATTGTCACTAATGACAGAATTTCCTTCTGTTATTGAGACCGAATAATGTTCCATTGTATAAATACACACCCTATTTTCTTTTTTTTATTGAGTTAATGATAGGTTACAATCTTGTGAAATTTCAGTTGTACATTAATGTTTGTCATTCGTGTTGTAGGTGCACCACTTCACCCTTTGTGCCCACCCCCCACCCCACCTTTCCCCTGGTATCCACTAAACTGTTCTTAGTCCATAATTTTAAATTCCTCATATGAGTGGAGTCATACACAGATTATCCTTCTCTCGCTGGCTTATTTAACATAATTCTCTCAAGGTCCATCCATGTTATTGCAAATGGAATGATTTTGTTCTGTTTTGCAGCTGAGTAGTATTCCATTGTATATATGTACCACATCTTCTTTATCCATTCGTCTGTTGCTGGACACTTAGGTTGCTTCCATGTCTTGGCTATTGTAAATAATGCTGCAATGAACACTGGGGTGCACAGGACTTTTGGGATTGCTGACTTCAAGCTCTTTGGATAAATACCCAGTAGTGGGATGGCTGGATCGTATGGTAGCTCTATTTTTAATTTTTTGAGGAATCTCCATACTGTTTTCCATAGTGGCTGCACCAGTTTGCATTCCCACCAGCAGTGTATGAGGGTTCCTTTTTCTCCACAACCTCTCCAACATTTGTTACTATTAGTTTTAGATATTTTTGTCATTCTAATGGATGTAAGGTGATATCTTAGTGTAGTTTTGATTTGCATTTCCCTGATGATCAGCGATGATGAGCATCTTTTCATGTGCCTATTGGCCATCAGTATATCTTCTTTGGAGAAATGTCTGTTCATGTCTCCAGCCCATTTTTTGATTGGGTTGTTTGATGTTTTGTTGTTGAGTTGCGAGAGTTCTTTATATATTATACACCCTATTTTCTTTATCCATTCATCCATCAATGGACACTTAGATTGTTTCCATGTTGTGGCTATTGTAACAATGCTACAATGAACATGGGAGTGCAGATATCTCTTTAAGATGTTGATTTCATTTCCTTTGGATATATACCCAGAAGCGGGATTGCGAGATCACGCAGTAGTTCTATTTTGAATTTTTTAAGGAATCTCCATACTGTTTTCCATAGTGGCTGCACCAATTTACATTCCCACCAGCAGTGTAGCAGGGTTCCCTTTTCTCCACATCCTTGCCAACACTTGTTATCTTTTGTCCTTTTGATAACAGTCATTCTAACAAGTGTGAGGTGATATCTCATTGTGGTTTGGGCTTGAATAATTTTTAGTTTCTCATTTTAGAGTGAAAAAGTAAAAGGAAAGAGAGAAATTCTGTTAGTAAATATAGAATTTTCCCCTTTTAAGAATTTATACCTCAAGAAGCAAATACTGTCAAATTGCTAGAAATAATTTTTACTGTAAAAAATTTTGTTCTTTAAGCCATTAGTGTATTTACTCCAATTTATATTACCAAGTTCCAGTTTTTTAAAAACTAGTTTTTGGAAGGAAGCTGATTCCTTTTGTTTGATATCGTATAGTAATAGTCCACCTAATATGTTATTTTCCCTTTGACAGGGTGAATAAACAATAAATAACATCCATTTTTTTCCCACCCAAAAAGAGAAGGAAACTTGGATATTATGTTATCATATAAACAATATAGATACATGTAAGTACTTCTAGTTACTTTGCTCTGAAATTTAGTAAAAACTCTAACGCACAGGGATTACAAAATTGAAGAATAAAAGCTGCTAGTCTAAAACATCTCAGTAACATTAGATTACAGAATGCTCTTTGATTTGATTTAATTTTTTCAAATGTGTCCTTATAGGGGATATGTTTTTATGGCTGTATATACCCCGTTGGCAAACATATATAAGACAGTCTTTTATAATCAAAGACAATCTGGGCTAATATGAGAAAAGACATGGACTGTGTAGATAAATAACTTTTTACTCCGATTCATGAAGTGAGAAAATGGGTAGAGCATTACCAAGGCTTAGATTAGACAGATAGCGGGACTCTTCAATATTGTGAGAGCTGCATTTCAATTCTTTCCCCCTAATTAGTAGGCGATTGAATAACACATTGACCCTTCACAGTTTCTCCTTTCCTTATTTTTATAAGAAAAAAAAGGAAAAAGGTGTTAGAATAAGGCAGAAACGTGTGGTTTACGTGCTTATGTGGTTATGGACAAAAGAGGGGTCTGTGCATCTACCTAATTAGGGAGGCCTTCCAGGAAAAGGGCACCAAGACTGGCCCACAGTGATGTTGTTGTTAAGATGTCATACTTTTTTTTACAATGTTTACAGTGTGAAACTCCCAATGTTTGATTGATTGTAACCTTGCATGCGCTGCAGAAAATAAATAATTTCATTCTGTTTAAGTATAGAGTTAGGAAGAAGAAACATCATCATTTCCGTTTTTGTCTTTCTCTCCTAGTTCTTTCCCTAAATTATATCATTTTCCCACCCCAGTTTAAAGGATAACATAGGCTAAAAGCAGAAAATGTGGAAAACAAAAAGCAAAAATGGAAAAGAAACTTCTACCATATTCCCTCCATCCAAAGAGATTCACTCAACATTTTGTTGTAAGTTCCAGGTAACTATTGGTGAATAACGCTACATAACAACCACCTCAAAATCTCAGTAGTGGGCTGGCCTCGTGGCACAGCGGTTAAGTGCGCATGTTCGGCTTCAGGGGCGTGGGGTTCGCTGGTTCGGATCCCTGGTGCGGACATGGCACGGCTTGTCAAGTCACGCTGTGGTAGGCGTCCACATGTAAAATAGAGGAAGATGGGCACGGATGTTAGCTCAGGGCCAGTCTTCCTCAGTAAAAAGAGGAGGATTGGTGGCAGATGTTAGCTCAGGGCTAATCTTCCTCAAAAAAAAAAAAAAAAATCTCAGTAGTTTACAGTGTTGGCAAAAATGATCCATAGCTGATCTATAAGTCACAATTAGGGTGAGTTTATTGTGAACCAGATCTGAAGACTAGCCTAGCCCAGGGCCTTCCTTCCCCAAGGAAGGAAGAGCACCAAACAACTGGGGTGTGCAGAGTAGTTATATACTGATGAGGATCAAGGCTTCCCAGGCAGAAAAGCCCAAGGCGTCATGCCCTACATATCGATCTATATCATCCTCCAGAGGCATGGGACATCCTGACCTGATCTGATCTGATTCTTATCCAAAGTTATAGGACCACCCAATAACCAGACTCCACCTGCACTGATACCATTTTAACGACTTTTTTTTACATAATCTTTCCTTTCTCTTGTAAAGAAATACCTCACATACCTATGCCTTATAAATTTAGCCCTAACCCTCAACCCATTCCCAGCTCTTCAGTGCCATGGGTCCTGTCCCGAAGCTATTCTTGAATGAAGGAGCACTGCTACCACACCTTGGGAGTCCAAGAAATCTTTCTTTTGACTCCTCAGCTCACCGAGCCCGCAACATATACCATCTCAGAACAAAGAGCATACATAACATGTGATAGGAATGTCCCTTTTACAATAGTCATGAGACTGCCTAGCTGGCACAGCACAGCTATTCACACAGCAGGTAGTAGGTCTGCTGTCTCAATGGACAAAGCAGGGTGGGTGCAGCAATCAGTTCCTAGCCCAGGGAGAGATGCTTATCCTTAAGGAAATGCCAGTGTGAGGGAAGTTGCATTTTTATCTTAAGACCATTTGTTCTTGTCTTTGGGACACAGCAAATGCGTAAAGGAGATATACAATACATGCTCAAAGGGCCACATCAGGCTCTTTTGGAAAAACAAGGTCAGACTGAAATCGGTTTACCCCAGATGGCTTCCTCATATACTCCAATACATCCTATTGCTTGCCATTTGTTTATCAACAGCAATAAATACTCATTTTTCCACTCATGGGTCTATGGGTTTGTTGGGCTGATTTTGGCTGGGCTCAGTTGGGTTTGGTTCCAAGCAACAGGTCTGGGTCATGTCCACATCATGTGACTTATTTGGGGGCCCCCAGCTGAAGAGACAGTACTACAATTTTCCAGTGAAATGATACATTGGGGTGGGGAAGAGAGGATGGGTCTATCGATGAAACAGCATTGGCCATAAGTTGATAATTACTGAAATTGTGGGTTTGCTATACTATTGGCTCCACTGTTTTATATATTTAAAATTTTACATAATAAAGAGTTAAATTTGTATACAGAACACTGCTTTTACTATTAAAAAATTCTTTAATGCCAATCCTTTAATATCTGCATACTGTAAGGTTATTCTTATATATTTGGTAGCACGTACTGTGCATTCGGTGTCTAGCTTGTGATGCTGTAGTGGTCATGAGCTGGTCTTAAGATCCTTCCAAAGGCCCAGCAGTTTTTACTGAAGCTCCCGACTTATATTTGTTTGATTCACTGTGTTTTACAATAAGTAGATCCAGACAAATCTGTGTAAAATGTTTTAATAATGGATCCACCAGAATCACCACATAAGCCACTCGCCACCCCCCAGGAATAATTATGTCCAAAGCAATTCTACAGTTTGTTCATAGGCCGTCTGCTACCCTATGTATTTACTATAGAATTGCAGGGTTTGTTAGCACTATAACCAGCCATTCCGTTCTTCCGTTAAACCCCAAGAGAAATCCTCTTAGTAGGGACCAAGCAGAAGAAGGGCTCTCTCCCCCTAACCCTACCCTACTCCATCCACTACTGCATCCGAGAAGTTAAGTTCTCAGTGGGAACTAGATCACCATACTCTCTTCTAGATTGAGGTCTAGGGAGCTCACAGTTACTAAGACCAAATCTCCTTTTCCTCACATGGGGAATCCTACAGGACATCCTCTTTGTCATCAAACATTTTTGTAGGGGTCAGCCCAATGGCACAGCTGTTAAGTTCCCACATTCCACTTTGGCGGCCTGGGGTTCACCGGTCCAGATCCCAGGTGTGGACCTACCCACCGCTTGTCAGGCCATGCTGTGGCAGGTGTCCTACATAAAATAGAGGAAGATGGGCATGGATCTTAGCTCAGGGCCAGTCCTCCTCAGCAGAAAGAGGAGGATTGGCAGCAGATATTAGCTCAGGGCTAATCTTCTTCTTCAAAAAAAGAAAAAACAAACAACATTATTGTAAAACCACAGACATAGAGCACTTCCACTGATGAGAAACTCAGCTATAAGATCAAGAATGATCTATCTGGACAGCCCCATCTGGGTTTTCACCCATAAGAGTAAGTCTATCAGTGGAATGAGGACAGTATTCCTAGAAAGTTTGCTAGCTAAATATTATAAGTTCTTTGATTTTTCAGCATCTGTAACTCCACTAATTCTTCTACCAGACACTGGTGAGTCAATAGTCTTAACCAGTAGTTAAAGTTACTTTCTTAGTAGTGCTAGTAATTTAACTATTTGTTTTGGTTATCTACTATTGCACAATGAATCACCCCCAACTTAGTGGCATTGAAAGACAAACCACCATTGTGTTATGCTCTCAGGATCTGTGGCTCAGGTATTCAGAAAGGACACAGCAAATAATGTTGCTTGTCTCTACTCCATGATGTCTGGGGCCTCAGCTGGGAAGTCTTGAATGGCGGGAATGTCTTGAAAGGCTGAGGGCTGAAATCATCTGGAGGCTTCTGCATCTGCGTGTCTGGCACCTGGGCTGAGATGACTCCAAGGCTGGGCTCAGCTGGGACTGTCCGTACTTGACCTCTCCCAAGTTTGGCTTTTCACATTATGGCGGCTGAGTTCCAAGGGAAAGTACCCAGTGAAGGAATTTACATAGAGTGAGCGGTCCAAGAAAACTGGGGGAAAGCTGCATGGCCTTTTAGGACCTAATTCCAGAAATCACATGGCACCATTTGTGCCATACTCTATTGGCTGAAAGAGCCACAAGCCTACTGGATTCACAGGAGGAGATTTTGAGCCCACCTCTTCACAGGAGGTGTTTCAAAGTGGTTGGGGACATGTTTGAAAACCACCACAAGCTTCAGATTTCAGTGGGAGCTGCTGTGCCTTCAGAATCCCCCAGGTGAGGTGCTTTGCTATCAGCACGATAACTGACATGTGGGCAGAGTAACTTCCAGTCTGGCATTGTGGTTGGGACAGAGTGCCCTAATATTCTTGCCTCTTTCCAAAATGATCCCAGCATTCTTTCTGTGAAATAAAATGTGTAGTTTAACCATCTCATTGATGTTTTTAGAGCTTTTTAAGGGCTCAATTCTCTTCCCCATCTTCCGTGGAGCATTCCAAATACATCATTGGTTTTGGTGTTAGAGGAGGATTCCTCTGGCTGTACAGCCTCCGTTTTCTTGTATTAAATGGATAAACCAATTGGGATTATTGTCGTTGCAGAGCAGAAGCTTTGTTTGTTTGTTTTTTTTTTTTTAGAAAGATTAGCTCTCAGCTAACTACTGCCAATACTCCTCTTTTTGCTGAGGAAGACTGGCCCTGAGCTAACATCCATGCCCATCTTCCTCTACTTTATATGTGGGATGCCTACCACAGCGTGGCTTTTGCCAAGCGGTGCCATGTCCGCACCCAGGATCCAAACTGGCGAACCCCGGGCCTCTGAGAAGAGAAACGTGTGCACTTAACCGTTGCGCCACTGGGCCGGCCCTAGAACAGAAGTGTTTTTAACACCTGTCCAGCTATATGGCAGCCACAGAAGGCCCCTTCACCTCACGTCCTCACCAGTTGCAAATAGACAGAGAACTAGACAGGCTCCCATCCTTTCTCTCCAACACCCAATATCAACACTTTCACATAATTATTGGCTCTTCTGTTTCATCCCTGGCAACCTTCCTGTGCCTGTCCTTTGCTCATTGTTTGATTAATTAATGTCTTTGCATTTTTTTAAACAAAGGCTCTTTTTACATTTACATAGCAACCCTATGCCTTTTCATTGTAAAATGGGACATTTAAAAAGCGTTTAAAAACACTTTTTGTTTTTACTTTCTTTCTTAATCTTTTCTATATCTCTAATTCCCACAATAAACATGTACTTTTATAGTTAAAAAAATTAACACAACACCCATTAGGATGGTTACTATTTAAAAAAACACAAAATAACAAGGGTTGATAAAGATATGGAGAAGCTGGAATCCTTGTGCTGCTGCTATGGAAAAAGTATGGTCATTCCTTAAAAAATTAGAACTAGAATTACCATATGATCCAGCAATTCCACCTTCGGATGTATCTACAAAAGAATTGAAAGCAGGGGCTCCAGCAGATATCTGTACTCCCAGGTTCATAGCATTTTTCACATTAGCCAAAAGGTGGAAGCGACCCAAGTGTCCATTGACAGATGAACGGATAAACAAAATATGGTATGTACACACAATGGAATATTATTCAGCCTTAAAAACGAAGGAAATTCTGACACTTGTTATAACATGGATGAACCTTGAAGACACGACGGTAAGTAAAATAACCCAGTAACAAAAAGACAAATACTCTGTGAATCCACTTATATGAGGTACCTAGAGCAGTCAGATTCATAGAGACAGAAAGAAGGGGGCTGCCAGGGGCTGGGGGAAGGGAGGAGTGGGAGTTGTTAGTTAATGGGTCCAGAGTTCCAGTGTTGCAAGATGAAAAGAGTTCTGGAGATTGGGTGCACAACAACGTGCATGGACTTCACACTGCTGAGCTGTACACCTGAAAATGGTTAAGATGGTAACTTTGATGTTACTCTTTCCCCTTTGCATTTACTGTTTCACATTGGTGCCAGAGTTATGCTAGAGTTGCAAAAGGAGTTGGAAAGCTTTAAAGAAATCTTTTAGAACACTTTCACTAGTGAATTGTATATAGTTTCAAGGTATCCTTCAGGTTATTCTCTGGACGCCCTTTCTGCCAGCGATCACTGCTAAAATTCTCCGTCTCTCACACACTACCAGCCCCCGCCTTACGACAGACCTCAGTCCTTCCATCTCTGCATTCGCCATCACCACCACTCTCTATTTCAAACCATTTCCAGGCCTGGGACAGACCAGGTTTTTAGGTGCCACATCGTATAGTGGCAAAGGGCAGATCCTGTGGAGTAAGGGAAGGGTGGAGGAAAGCCCTGGGCTCAAACACTTCCTTCCCTTAACCTCTCCCAAAAAGATCCAAACAAATTTCCAGCTCCTTCCTATCCCATCTCTTTCCCTTCCTCCAGAGACCGCCACCCCACTTTTGAAGGCTTTTGAAGCCAGTTTGTTGATTGGCTTTGTGTACCTTTGTGTTCTCAAACTACCACTATTATCAACTCCAATCTCATTTTTGTGTTTCCACTATTGGTTGTAAAAGAAAAAAGGGGGACAGAGAGAGTAGGGGCTGGGAGGGAGAGCTCAAGGAGGAGCCCATTAACTAGATTTCCTATTGTCTACAGAAGTCTCTAGAGAACCACAAAATGGGTGTATATGTGCTGCATTGACAAGAAGTGACAGTGATATTTCGCAGCCACCACCCCAGGACGGTTACTTGCCTGCTCTCTATGTGCTACTGCAAAGAGCTTTCCAGCTGGAATGCAATATGCATCTTTGTCCCAGATAATCTTTTCTGCATTAGCCGATGTTTGTTTTAAAATTATAGATCTAATCACGCCTCTCTCCTGCTTAAACCCTTTAATGGCCTCCCATTACTTGGAGGATAAAGACTAAAACCCTTAACTTGCCTCAAGGCCCTATGTCATCAGCATCTGCCCAGGCTTCCAGCCACACCGATAGATCCTTTCCCTAGTTCTTGACTGAATAAAGACCAACATTCTTTTCGCTTCTCAAATGTTCCAAGCTCCTCTTTACCTCTGTCTGGAAACTGCTTGACTGACTTTACCCTCTGCCACCACCACCACTGCCCCAACAAACACACAAACCCCTACTCTTGAACTGAGTAACTCCTATCCATTTTTCCGATCTTAGATCTCAGTTTACACATTAAGGGAATACCCAGAGTATATCAGATTCCCTGTTGTATCTCTAGAACTCAGTGTGCCTGTTTTTAGAATACGTACAGTGTTTTTAGTTAAATATTTGTATGATCATCTCATTCATATCTGCTTTCTTCCCTAGACTGTAAGTTCCCTGAAGGCCACGACTGTGTTTGTCTTGCTTCAAATTATATCCCCAGTGCTTAGCATAACCCCATGCAGAGTAAGCATTCAAAAATATTTGTTGAATCAATATAGAAATGTAAAGATAAGATATAAGTCTATTCTGTATCACATTGGGTGAGGTGTTGAAGTGTAAGGGGGTTAATCCACAGCACCTTATTTTTCCCTTGCCTGAGTTTGGAACAAACTTGGAGATAGATGCAGAAGCCAGGCAGGTAAAGATAAAAATGTCACTCTTAGTTCTGAAGAGAAGTGGTGTGAGAAATACCATTTACAATGAAAAGGAAGGTAGGCTCCTTGGAGAATGGTTGATTTCAGGTCTGGAGAAGGAAATATACAAGATGAGCTTGACACATCTTGGAGTAGAAGTAAAGGCACTATTTAAAGATCAATGGACACATATTGAAAGGACACGAGAGCTGGTTTCAAAAAGACAAATGACAGTAATGGATCATAATTCATTAAATAAGCCAAGAATTCATGAGTCCATAATGATACTCAAAAACCAGGAAATGGAGGAGAGGAAAGCTCTTTACAGTAGCATGCCAGTTAAAAAATGTAGAAAGGAGGCCCACCTGCGGCCAAGTGGTTGAGTTCGCGCTCTGCTTTGGTGGCCCAGGGTTCGCCAGTTCGGATCCTGGGCATGGACATGGCATCGCTTATCAAGCCATGCTGAGGCGGCATCCCACATAGCAGAGCCAGAAGGACCTACAACTAGAATGTACAACTATGTACTTGGGGGGTTTGGGGAGGAGAAGAAGAAGGAGGAGGAGGAGGAGAAAAGATTGGCAACAGATGTTAGCTCAGGTGCCAATCTTTAAAAAAAAATGTAGAAAGAAATGACAGAATTAGAAAATCACTATTTGCAACCACCATTGGAATAACTGATTATCCGTGGATGCTAAAACCATTGGGTATAAGTTTGTTGGGGAACAGGATATTCATATGGTTTCACAGTATCACCCTACAGGTTATTTATTAATCATAAAGGAAAAAGACACCTTTAAAATGAGGAGATCTGGTGAGTACCACCTTAACCAAGTAAGTAGACTGAGCATCAGAGATAGTGGGACAAACTGACACTGTTCTTCCTGATGTGAAACAATTGGAAGCACACAACGTCATCAACATAGTATTCTTGCTAAATATTGAACATGATTCTAACCATAAGGAAGTGTCATTATGGCATAATCTATGACAGATAATCTGGCCTTTTCCCATTTGCCAATGTCTTGTAAAAAGGAGGAAGATTATTCTAGTTTATAGAGAGTAAAGAGACAATTAAATGCAGTGTGTGGTCCTTAGAATAGGTATAAAGGAAATTTTGACGTAAACTGGAGAAATTTAAATATGAATTGTATATTAGATAATACCAACGTATCAATGTTAAACTTCCTGAGGGTTAAAGTAGTATCACGGTTAAGTAGGAAAATGCCCTTGTTCTTAGGAGATACCTATTGAACCAGAAAAAAAAAATAAAAGAGATGGCACATGGTGCACAATGTTAACAAAGGACGAATGCATGTGGAGAGTACAAAGCTGTCGTTGGACTATTTGAACTTTTCTGTAAGTTTGAAATTTTTCCAAATAAAAGTTGGGGAGGCAAGTGGTTAGGAGAAGATGGCTTTAGGCCTGTTGACCAAGTGGGCTTGCCGATCCTTCCTTCTACCTAAATTAGATGGACTTACCTTGTCATAGACACTCCGGGACAGCCACAGGCTTCTTCCTGTTCCCTCTGCCCCTTGCCACAGGGCCTGTTACTATGAAATTTATGGTTCCGAGGAGCAGAAGAGAATCAGTAAACTCTGCGGGCAGGCAGATCCCACAGAAAACCCAGGAGGGCCTGAGCCGTGTTTGCCCAGTTTCACCTCCTAAACTCACTCTTCAGAGAAGTTCCAAGGCTGGAAATGTTTTCCAGGGCGGTGGTTCTCAAACTACATTGCCCATTAGAATCACTTGGGGATCCTATGCCCAGGCCATAAGCCAGAACAATTAAATCACAGTCTGTGGAGGTGGAATCCAGGCATCAGCAGCTTTTGAAGCTCCCCAAGTGGTTCCAATGGGCAGACAAGTTTGAGAACCACTGCTCTAAGGAAGTCTCCCCATGTGGAAATATGGTTTAGTGAGGAATAAGTATTCGCTCCCACCATCAGTCTGGGAAGAAAAGCAACCCACCTGGGGCCCCCAGGCTGCTATAGGATGCAGGCTCAGACGGAAAAAAGCTCCTGGAGCTTTAGAGATTAAAGATAGCAAGGCTTTGCCCCAACCACCCAGCCCCTGCCTTGCCACAGCCTCGACCCTCGGCCACAGTACTGTGACACTTTCTTATCAGTACTAGTAGCTATTTTGTAGACCTCATAGGATTTTCTATGTTGATGATAGTTGTCTGCAAATAAAGACAGTTTTACATATTCTTTCCAATCTGGATGCTTTTTATTTCTTTTTCTTGCCTCTCCACACTAGCTAGAACCTCCAGTACAATGTTGAATAGACATGGTGGGAGCAGACATCCTTGTCTTGTTGCTGATCTTAGGGAGAACATATTCGATCTTTTGCCATTAAGTATGACGGGAGCTGTAGGATTTTTGTAGATTCTTATAGTTAGGTTGAGGAAGCTCCCTTCTATTCCCTAGTTGGTTGAAAGTTGTTTCTTTTAAGAAGTCAGGAATGGATGTTGGATATTGTCAAATGCTTTTTCCTATTATTTCTTTTCCCTTATCTTAAAAAACTTTTTAAAATACAAATTTCAGACATAATAAAAGTAGAATAGTAACAACGAACCCTCATGTACCCATCATCCAACTTGTTAGAAATGGAAATTCCCAGGCCGCAATGAACCCTGCGGGGCCCAGTAATCTCTGTTTTAGCAAGTCCTCCAGCCGAGTCTGATGCATGACTAAATTCTGAAACCACTGCCTTAAAAGATTAAGGAGTCTTTGAAAAGATAACTACCATACAATTATCACACCTAAAATTTTAAACTATGTTTCTTGATGACCTTCAAGTATCTATTTAGTATTCTAACTTTCAATTGTCTCATAACTGCTTTTTAAAATTTTTAGTTTTTATTATTTTTATAGTCAGTTGGATTGTGATTCAAATAATGTCCACACACTACGATTAGTTGACTTGGCTGAAATCTCTCACGGGTTCTCCTCCATCCTGCACCCCCCCCTCTTCCTTGCAATCGCACACGCAAGGTTATTAAAGACTCTTCCCACATTCCAGACTTTGCTGGTTGCAACCCCTCATGTTCTTGTGTCCTCTGTATTTCCTGTAGATTGTTAGTTGGATCATAACAATGAGGTATGGTCAGGTTTAGGTTGAATTTTTTTTGTCAAGAATTCTTAGTAGACGGCGTTGTGATCCTTGTCCCTTTAAATCTCGTGGCCAAAACTTGGTTCTCGCTCTTTGCACTGTGGCTCTGTAGTTACTCCTGGCGCTGCCTCAAACCTCTTATCTCCTTGTACCTCCTCTGGTCCCATCTCCTTGGGTTCTGTACTTTTTGTGGCTCAGTTTGGACACCTGACTTGACTCTCTTCATGGCTTTTATCTAACATTCCTTTAGGATGCTGCTTCGAATTACTTCAGATTCAAGCACAGAAAAACAGGCACCTCTTCTGGGGTGCTGCCCAGGTCCTCAGGACCCTTCCTGGGAGGGCCTGCGGAACCCCACCTCCAGCCCTCAGCTTGCCTGTGGAAGGTGATCAAACAATAATTGCATTTCTGTGGCCACTCCTCTGTGTCCCCTCTCTCTAGAGGAGCTACTTTGAGGAGACCTGGCATCCGTGTTTTAATGAGTCTCCAGCGTTCTGGTGTGTAGATGGGCTGGGGGCCCCCGCATGGTGAACTCCGCACGGGCTCTCTCCCTCTTAATCCCTCAGTGGAGCTGGAATCAAAGCTCTGCCTTGTGGTTAATTCCAGGGGAAACCCAGTCAGACAGTCTTCAGAGAAAGCTAGATAAGAAAATGCAGTCAAACAGGTTTGAATGTCTCTTTGAAAGTCTCTTTCCAATTTTAAATGAAAAGAGAAAATCCACAAATGGTATGTCCAGTCAAGCTTGAAACCAAATGCTGTAAGTGTTTTGTTCACTAAATAAAGTCCTTTCATCCCCTCCCTGGCCACTTTTCATAGTTGGTTTTTGGGTTACAATGCAAATGGACCAAGTTCCTGGTAATTTGTGAGTTGGCGCCTGTTCCCTCTTTGGTCTGGGGTAAACTCTTGCTTCTTTCCTTGTTTTCTTACACAACAAAAGATTGGCACCAGTTATCCTTTGGGGGTGGAGACTGGACGTGGCAAAGGAGGGTCTGCTCAGGTGCTAGTTACAAGAGGTGTTCAGTTTGTGAAAATTCCCAAACCCTATACAAATAATCTGTGTGCTTTTCTCTATACATGTTATAATCCAATAAAAAGTTGAAAGAAGGAAGGAAAGAAAAAAGATTTGTGTCAGAAATAAACAAGAGAAAAATATAAAATATAAAGCAATCATCATTAGTAAGGGCAAATGCTTAAGATGATTTTGTTTTTTTACATCCAAGTCTGTTTCAGCTACTTGGCTCTGAAAGAAAATAAGAGTGGCAGTGTTGTGGGCAAACACAATAACCACTGTTGACTTTGTCAGCCCGTCAAGATAGCCCAAAGCGTACAGACACCCTGCCCCAACACCAGCTCACAGACCTTCCTTGTTCCCAACTGCTTTGTCTCAAAATCTCATTGTCATCCTGCCCTGGCTTGGTGCTGCTCACTGCTGTCCCACTTCTGGCTCTCTGGGCTCCCGTGTTTGTCCGTGGTCCTTGGACCTTGCCTCCCAAGAGCCTCTGCTGCTGCCGCCAAGAGTAGGAAATTCTGTTAAATATCTTGCCCACAGGAAGCAACCCCTGCCCTGTGCACCTTACTATGTGCAAGTGCTTGGCTGTGAGACCTGGTAGAATTGTTTTCCAAAAGTTCTGCACATTCTCTCCCTCACCCACATTTTCTGTTGTAAATTGAATTCTCTCTGGCTATATTAAGTACATTGCTATTTCAAGGACCACTTGTGATGAATCTGTTTTTTTTTCTTTTTATTAAGATTATGATAGTTTATAACCTTGTGAAATTTCAGTTGTACATTATTGTTTGTCAGTTGTGTTGTAGGTGTACCACTTCACCCTTGGTGCCCACCCCCTAGTCCCTCTTTACCCTGGTAGCCACTAATCTGTTCTCTTTGTCTACATGTTTAACTTCCACCTATGAGTGGAGTCATACAGAGATTGTCTTTCTCTATCTGGCTTATTTCACTTAACATAATACCCTCAAGGTCCATCCATGTTGTTGTGAATGGGATGGTTTTATCCTTTTCAATGGCTGAGTAGTATTCCATTGTGTGTGTGTGTGTGTGTGTGTGTGTGTGTGTGTAGATATATATACACACACCATATGTGATGAATCTTTTAAAAATGCATATACTTAAAACAAATTTTTTTACTGAGGTTGTATTGGCTTATAACTGTGTAATTTCAGGTGTATATTATTATATACCAGTTTCTGTATCAACTGCATTGTGTTCACCACCAATAGACTATTTTTTATCTGTCATCATACCTATGTGCCCCTTTATCCCTTTTTCTCTTCCCCTCCCCCCTCCCCCTCTGGTAACCACTTATCTGTTCTCCTTATCTGTGTGTTTATCTTCCACATGAGTGAAATCATAGTGTTTGTCTTTCTCCATCTGACTTATTTTGCTTAGCATAATACCCTGAAGGTCCATCCATGTTGTTGCAAATGGGACGATTTTGTCTTTTTTATGGCTGAGTAGTATTCCATTGTGTGTAGATATATATCACATCTTCTTTATCCATTCATCCATTGATGGGCACTTGCGTTTTGCTTCCACGTCTTGGCTATTGTCAATAATGCTGTGAGGAACATAGGGGTGCATAAATCTCTTTGAATTGTTGATTTCAAGTTCTTTAGATAAATACCAGTAATGGGATAGCTGGGTCATATGGTAGTTCTATTTTTAATTTTTTGAGAAATCTCCATACTGTTTTCCATAGTGGCTGCACCAGTTTGTGTTCCCACCAACAGTGTACAAGGGTTCCCTTTTCTCCACATCCTCTCCAATGCTTTTTATTTCTTATCTTGTTAATTACAGCCATTCCAACAGGTGGGAGGTGATATCTCATTGTAGTTTTGCTTTGCAAAAATGCAGATAATTTTATCTTACTTTTTAGATTTCTCTTAAAACTGAGCTTAGGTGCTATGGGTCCAACAGCTGATCTACTAATACTGGAATTTATTATTCGACTATTTGTTGGCCCCTCGAAAGTTCAATGACGTGTAATGATTTGTAATTCTACTGAGGTGAAAACTTGAATCTCATGTCTTTGACAGTGAAACAGAGGAGAAGGTCTTTGATGGATGTCCAGAGTTCAAGCCTCAAGGGAGGGGATCAAGAGAGTGGGACAAGCTCCTAATCTAGCCATCACCGGCCAAGGGCAAGCTGAGGAAGTGTAGTGGGTGATGTCCCAGGAGTGGGTGGGCAAGCCTAGACTCAGAGGTGAAGCAGCAGGATTGAGGGCCAGAGAAACAGGTCACTCAGGGGAGAGAGTCCTCTGCTCATCTCTCTCTATTCTTCCTTCCTCTAAGTCCTCATTTATCTGTAGGGCTTCAGCTTCCCCAACTCTACTTGCCCTCTTGATCTAACTAATATTTCCAACCATGGGTCATCTCTATTTGCATGTCTTACTGTCAATCAAATGCTGCATGTCTGAGTCCCAACTTCTTTGGGCCTTTAGCAATTGTGAAGAACAGGTCTAATGATTTAGGTGAATTCTCAAATATGAGTATAGCATAATATTTTCCCCATAACATGCATAAACATGAAGAGTAGAGAATATCAGTCATATTGAGTGGGGATCCTAGGTGGTAGGCCAGGCTCAGTTACAAGCTGGATGACATTCTCTTGCATACCAGTCTCCAAGGTGGGAGTTTCTAGGTTTTGTTCATCAAAATTAGAAATATGTGTATGTCATGGACCTTTGCAGTTGCTGGTAAAGAGTCAAAACGATTAAGTCACCTGTGGAATCTGGGTACCTCTGGATGCCTCTGTGGGTGGAATCCACAAAATTGAATTTTAAAAAAGCCACCTTGCCTATGAATAATGAAGTCTTTTCTCTGTTCTCCTTCTTGTGTACCCAGACAACTCCTATTTCATTGTGGTTAGTGGTGCAATCTTCCTGCCAGTCTCCCAGATGACATTTGGAGCTATCTTTGGCTTTTTGGCTTTGTCTTCTCCTTCATCATCCCCTATAGCTAGCCATTCACTAAATGTCAACATCTCTTTTATTCTTTCTACTGCTATGTAGCAGCTAGAACAAACATTTATTCAGAGGTTGTATATACAAGGTTTATCAGTCTTCCATTGTTACAGAAGAAATTACTATAAATTTAGTGATTAAAAATGACGCCCATTTATTAGCTCACAGTTCAGTAGGTCAGAAGTCTGGCATGGCGTAGCCATGGTCTCTGCTTGGTGTATCAGATGTCATAAAGCTGAAATTAAGGCATAAGCCAGGCTGAGTTCCCCTGTGGAGGCTCTGGGAGAAAATCTGCTTGCAGGTTCATTCAGGGCAGAATCCAGTTCCACTCTAACTTCTGTAACCAGATGGAGAAAACTCTCTCCTCTTAAAGGACTCATGTGATTAAGTCAGGCCCACCTAGATAATCTCCCCATTCCAAGGTCAACTGATTTGGGACCTTAATTACATGTACAAAATCTCTTTACAGCAGTACCTAGCTTCATGTTCGATTGAATAAGTGAGTGAAGTGTGTGTACATCAAGGCTGGGAATCTTGGAGACCAACTTAGAATTCTGCCTACCATACAGAGGAGGCAGAATTCTAAGAAATTTGCATGTATTTCCTCAATTCAGTCTTTTAATAACCCTATGAAGAGATACCATTATTATTTCCATTTTATTGATTAGGAAACTGAGACATAAGAGAAGTTAGGGGTCTTGCCCAAGGTTACACAGCTATTTTCACAACACTCCATTGCTCTTGGAATTTCACGTCTGCATTCATTCAACTACCTTCTAAATGGCTTTCTTATCTCCAGGATCTTCCTTCTCTATTTCTTCCTGTATTCCTTGGCCAGAACAATATTATTTAAAAGAATTTTTTTTTCCCATCAGGTCACTTTCCTAGATATAGAGAATTATACTTAGCTATAGCTACAAAGAGGCGTAGCTATGACGTGGCAGAAACTGAACTTATGCCCCAATATGAGAATCCATTCCACTATATCCTTGGTAAAGGTTTTATTATGCTAACTTAGAACTGTAATGGTATGAGTATGAGGTGGCAGGAGGTACGTGTGTGTGTGTGTGTGTGTGTGTGAGCAATTATAACACAAGGCATGGGGTGTGGATTGTATCTTCCCCAGACTCAAAAGGGAGAAGCAAGTATGGATAATCCTTTAACAATAAGACATAGCACAGAAGTAGGTCCAGAAGCAAATTTTATAGGTGAAATTGAAAATAAAAAAGTTCGTTACTATAGAGTATATACACAGAATAAACACACTTATAGACAGAGTGAATTGAATTGTTCTTTAGGAGAGGAATAACTTTTTTTTTTTAAGAAGAACCAAGAATATATTAGAGAATTCATTCTTCAGTAATGAGCACTGTGGTAGGCAGATAGACGAATAACTTTCGAAGCTTAGTTTCACTTGCTGGTTCATTTGACAAATATTTGTTGAACGTCACTATGTGCCAAGCACTATGCCAACAAAAGTTTATTTGTTTTTTTCCTACTGGAGGATTGCAAAGCTTCCTAACTGGTTTTCCTGCTTCCACTCTTGCCTCCATTCCTACTCCCATCCCAGTCCATCATCAACACATTAACCTCATCTCCTCCACCCTTCCTTTCTCTCACTCCAGTTCAGCAAACACTGGCCTCCCTCTCACGTTCCCTGGATGTGGCAAGCATGTGTCCACCTCAGGTTTTCACATGGGCTGTTAAGTCCATCAGCTTAGAAGGTCCTCCCCCAGGCAGTTACTCCTTTATTTCACTCAGACTGTCTATTCAAATGTCATTTCATCACAGAGACCTTCCCTGGCCACCTGAGCTAACATAGCATCCGCCCCTCCACCACCCTCTCCTCTTTCTTCTTCTACTTTTCTTCCCAGCACTCAAGAACCTCCTGATATACCACATATATTTTTATGTATTATAGTTGGCTTGCTGTCCCTTCCTCTGCTAGGATGTCAGCTTCTGGAAATTTATTTTTTCTACTGCAGTATTCCAGTGACTGGAACAGTGCCTGACATACTAGGAACTCATACGTGTTGAATAAATGAATGAATAAATGGAAATCCTCTATTTTTTTTTTGTGGCATTTATTTTTTAAATGCTGAAATAAAAATATTATTCAAAGGTTTCAATGAAATGGTATGGTTTTATATTTTCTGTATTTTTTTATCCTTTCTTCTTCACTCACACCCCAAAGAACATCATGCCCCTATTAGTGAAAAGAATTAACACAAGTTCGGGGGGAACACTTCCCAAGAAAGTGGTGACAGTACAGACCAATAGCTTTGGAAATCAAGTCACGGAGTTTACAACATTTAAGAACCTCAGCAAACGGACCGTCTTGATGGCTTAAATGCCAATGAACAACTGAACATAGTTGCAGTATAATACAAAAAGCTGAAGACTAATGGAAGCAGTGAGGGACTTGGGTTTCAGCAGAGGTGTTCTTTCAAAACGACCCATCCAACCGGCTGGGAGACCTTTCAGGCAGCAGAAAAACTGAATGTGGCAATCCCCCTGGGCTGTGAAGGCAGGGCTCCCAACCACTCCCTACTCAGCGTGATTGAGAAACACAACTTCCAATCCCACAACATCCTTGATGCCTGGATTGCTCTTTGCTCCACAGCTTGGAATTTCCTGATGTCAGCGATAAATCAGGTGTTGACAGTGACACTCTCAATTCTCAATGTGCTAGTAGTCACCTTATAAAGATGTTCTGAGACTGAGTCAAAGTTTCTATAGGATCTTTTTTTTGGAGGAAGATTAGCCCTGAGCTAACCACTGCTAGTCCTCCTCTTTTTGCTGAGGAAGCCTGGCCCTGAGCTAACATCAAGTCCATCTTCCTCTACTTTATATGTGGGATGCCTACCACAGCATGGCGTGCCAAGCGGTGCCATATCCGCACCCAGGATCTGAACCGGTGAACCCCGGGCCGCCGAGAAGCAGAACGTGTGAACTTAACCGCTGCGCTACCGGGCCGGCCTCTCTACAGGATCTTGATGGCTTCACACTGAAATATGCCAGAGAAGAGTATACACAGAAATTTATTAAAATTGCTACGCTTGGAATGTGGAAATGAATTTTAATGAATTAAATGGGACATAACTGAGAGTTCAGCTTTCCTGGGGGGGTAGTATTCTGATTAAATATAAGCTTCATATGCAATCAATCCCAATTAATACAAACATAATAACAAGCCAAACCATAATCAGAGGGTTGAAAAAGAATTCAAGTGTGTGATTTTATGAAACTCACTCCTTGGAAGGGTCATTTGGATAGATTTATGAAAGGTTTCTATCTTTTTCTTTCCCCACTCCTGAAATGTGTTTGTAAAATAGATTAGGTTCTAGGCTTAGATAAGTACAAATAGGTTTTTCACTTACCTGAATGTCCAGTGGGACAGACACTAGAAAGTCATGCAGAACATGGGGCAATTGTTGGTTGTGCAGCCCGACTTATGCATCACATAATTCTCCTGGTCCCTGCCCACGAAATACCAGCAGTGGCCCTCCTATCTTTTTGAAAACCAGAAAACAATCCCACAAATGTGCAAAATGCTCCCAGAAGGTGGAATCCCTTTATTTGATAACCATTATTGTAGAGGTAGAAGATAAAAAACCATTCTACATACAGATCAGTGCTATCAAGGAAATAAAACAGTGCCAGAGTGGAGGTGGGGGGCAGGGTTTGAGACTTGTCTATACAGGCAGGTTAGGGAACACTTTTCTAGGTTGCCAGCATTTGAACTGAGACTTGAATGATGAAATGGAGACACCCTGCAAAGAGTTGGGGCAAGAATATTCCTGGCAGGAGCACAGCACAAGGGCTGCAAGGTGGGAAAAAACTTAGTATGTTGAAGGAACAGAAAGAAGACTAGCATGACTGGAGCAAGTCCAGAAAAGCAGAAAACACTGGCTTTTTAGGGCACAGAGAGGGTGAAGAATTTCTCCATTGTTTTTATGTGATGCTGAAGCACTGATAGATGACCCACAGCCCAATTTAAACTATAATCGCGAGTACTGTCTTTGTGGCCTCTGATATGCAGAGCATTTGGAGGTATGCCTTTCCAGTAAAAACAATTACCTTGTCTATGGCTCATGATGGACTCTTGGGAAAATGCTCAGGAAGCAGGGCATGACGTTTTGTATGAGATCCCAGTTCCACCACCGTCCCAGGTGGTGGCAGGTCCCAGATCCACAAGGCTTTTAAATTCCTTTTCTCCTTCAGTCTCTTGCGCCCCATTGATATCCCCTGCCAAGGATAAGCAAATCTCTTCTAAGAAGTCCGGAGGTCCCTCCACCCTCCCCCCACCCCCCCAAAAGAAGTTCTGATAAGGATTCACTCATTGGAACACTGGAAGTAAAAATGATCTTTATTGCTTTTTCTGATTACAAAGTAATACATATGTATCATCCCAGGAATTTTTTGGGCTTTCCAAACTGCAGCTAAATACATACCTAAATGAAGGAGGGGGGTTATGTGGATGGGATAAAGCGGGAGTCTGATCCTTTATTTAGCTCTATCTTATTTCGTCCTGTCCTGGGTAGTCTCTGAGGTGACCAGATTTGAACTTTGAACTCGAGTCAGAGGTACAGAGTGGTGACGTCATTTGTCTCTTTGAACAATTGCAAATCATACCTCCAATTCCCAGGGTGAAGTTTCTGAGCCCCAAAAGAACTCAGTCCTATGGCAAAGGGCTAAAATTTTCAGTCAGATACAAAACGTGGAACTGAAATTCGAGGGAAAGACTCCTCTTCCAAAAGAACAGCATAGGAAGCTGAATCCGGGCCCTTTCCCAGCTCGTCATTGTTCTTCCACGCTGCCGACCTCTGTGGCCAACGGCATTTACCTAGTTTTTAAATGTCCCTCCACTTGTAGAGGCTGTCCTCTCGCTCCCGTCACGGCCCACTTCTCACAGTCTTGGCGCACCTCCAGGTTCACGTGCAGATGGAAGGGAGAGGGATTCGTCTATCCGGTGCAGCGGATTTCGGTCTCGGAATTACACGCTTTCCTCGACCCTTTTGCAGAGAAAGCGTGCGAGCGCGGGTCGCGGGGAAGCCCGAGGGCGCACCAGCGGAGGAAGCCCGCACAGCCAGTCCCTGCTCGCCCCAGATGCTTGCGCTCTGCAGGAGAGGTGGGCGGCCCCTGCTCCCGGCGCGGCAGGAGGCAGCGCAGAAGGCTATGCAGGAGGCACGGGCCCCTCCTTCCGCCGCCCAGCCCGCGGGTGGTCCCGCGGCCCCGCCCCGCGGTTCCCGTCACGTGCCGCCGCGCCAGCCAATCAGCGCCCGCAGCGCGCTGGCTCGCGATTCAAACTGAGGCGCCGCCGGCTCGCGGGCATCGGCGCTGGGCGGCCGCGGGCGCCGCGGCGTGCGGCATGGAGCACCGCATCGTGGGGCCCGGGCCGTACCGGGCCACCAAGCTGGTGAGTGAGCGTGCGGGCGGCCCCGCCATGCCCCGGCCGGGGCGTCGACCGCATCCCGGTCCGTCGTCGCTTCTCCCGGGCAGGCCCGGCCTGGGGCTGGAGGCGGGACGTGTTTCAGCGGGGGCGGCGGTTTTCTAGAAGAAGCCCAAAGACAGGCTAACGCGGCTTGGAGCCCAGCCTGTCGGGGGTGGGCGCAGCTTCGATCCCGAGACGATGACTGGGTTCTCGGTATTCACGGCGCCTCCCGACTGGAAGCGCCCGGAAGACCAGGGTGACACCCGCCACCCCGCCCTCTTTGTCCTCGGGAGTCCAGCGCGGCGCCGGGAGGGGAAAGGCCCAGCCCGTGACCGTAGGGCCACCCGCCCCTGTGCCGCTCCCCTCACCGCAGTCCGGCAGGGCGTGTCTCCGGCCTGAGTGTCACCGTTCTTTCTAACGGTGCCCGGAGCAGAGATGGGTGGTCCTGGCCGCGTTTCCGCTCCTGGCGTTTCTGTTTGTGTCAGCACCGACCTGAGTGAGGGGTCGGCCGGCGGGCCGGGACGCGCCTTTGCAGGCCTGGCCGTCCGGATGCTGCCTTTTCTGCTGGGAGGACAGCTTTGGCGTTCTCCGTTCTGAGGCGACTTGATTTCTTTGTGACCTGGAGCAAGCTATTTTAGTGATTTCTGTTTCAAAGGATTAGCATAATGGACTAAGTGGTGACAGTTTGATAATGTCCGTGGCGTGTTTTCAGACGGCTTTCTTGCAAAGCTGAAAGGTAATTTGGGAGGAAGGGACGTCTCTCCTTGGTCTGTCACCACTTCTGGTCACATCTAACTTGGGAATTAGTCTCATTGTTCTTTGCACCCGAACGGATATCCAGGAAAAGACAGAAACAGGTTGGGAGGAGTTCCTGCACTCATCTTTGCAAACAATCTACTATAGACATCCAGATGGTTCATCATTGAAAAATAAATTCAACAGATATAAATTTTGATTTTCCTTTGGGCTAGCCCCTAAAAGTATGGATGGTGGTGGCAGAGAACAAATAGGGTTTTTAAAAAAAAGTATTTTCATGTCTGCTTCTACTTCACAGTTGCCTCTACCATGTGAAACCACCCCGCGTCAAGGCTATTAGTGGGTCCGACTTGAGGGATGACATAGAGATTATACTTTATTAGGGACTTTCAAAAACTTTCCTTTACTCTGTGGAGGGGGAATCCCACCTCTCCCTCCGAGTTTATTCATAGCACTGATGCAAGGGAAACAGAAAGGCTGTGGATATTGGAGTAACTAGTTCTCATTCTTCTTGCTTTAGACTTAGAAATAAATTACATTGTAATTGGAACTGTTTTTTAATCTTATATTCTCAGAATTGTATGAAGTACCACTTTTTTCTTTCTTTTTTTTGGTGAGGAAGATTGGCCCTGAGCTAACACCTTTTGGCAATCTTCCTCTTTTTTTCCTCCCCAAAGCCCCAGTACATAGTTGTGTATCCTAGTTGCAGGTCATTCTAGTTCTTCTTTGTGGGATGCCGCCACAGCGTGGCCTGATGAGCAGTGTGTAAGTCTGTACCCAGGATCCAAACCCCAGAACCCTGGGCCGCTGAAGTGGAGCGTGCGAACTTAACCACTCAGCCACGGAGCTGGCCCCAGAAGTACCACTTTTCATAGATGCAGAGTGCCTCTGTATAAGACACTGCTTGATTCTGAGTCACATTAACATGTTATCAGAGGAATTTATAAAGAAAAGTGCTCTCTGTTTGCCAAAAGTCTTCAGTCCCCAAGAAGTGATATTCCAGCCAAGTTTGGCCAAGACTGATCAAGTTAAGCAGAAAATTAAATTACGTGACTAATAATGGAAACACCTCAATTTCATGAGAATTTCCTAGGTAGTCAATTCAGTTCTCACCTTTATTCTACTTGAGAAACTTGATCTTAAATTGATTTTGAGAACACAGAAAACAGTAGCTTTTGTTTTGTGAGGAAGATTGTCCCTGAGCTAACATCTGTGCAGTCTTCCTTTATTTTGTATGTGGGATGCCGCCATAGCATGGCTTGATGAGTGGTGTGTAGGTCCACGCCCAACATCTGAACCCACAAACCCTGTGGCCAGGCTGTGGAAGTGGGGCACAGGAACTTAACCACTACGGCCTTAGTATTTTTTTTTTTTTTTTTGAGGAAGATTAGCCCTGAGCTAACATCTGCCGCCAATCCTCCTCTTTTTGCTGGGGAAGGCTGGTCCTGAGCTAACATCTGTGCCCATCTTCCTCTACTTTATATATGGGACGCCCACCACAGCATGGCTTGACAAGCAGTGCTTAGGTCCACACCCAGGATCCGAACTGGTGAACCCCAGGCAGCCAAAGCAGAATGGGTGCACTTAACCGCTGCGCCACTGCGCGGGTCCCAGTATTTTTTTTTTAAGTGAGACTTCCTAATTCATTAGTGATGTCGGTCCTCATTACAGGTGCTTTTCCTCCATTGTAAAATCTGTAAATGTTTCCCAGAGCGTAATCATTCAGTTGTGCCTTCAAGCTTTTGGCAGGTAAATCATGAGGTTTGTGACTAGTCCTCTTTGTCCTTATCTGCCCCAGCTCACCTTCCCTCCCCTCACTGCCTGATGACTATTTTCCCTTCTCCCAGCATCACTCTTGACCTAATCTTCAGGAACAGCTTGGGGGAATCTTCAGGAAAAGTTGGAGTACAAAGAGTGGGCTTTTACTTCTTCCTTTCATGCCTCACTATAATTTCTCAAACTGTGTACAGCTTCATAGTCTGAGTGCCAAAGTCTTATTTGAAAATAACGTTTTATAGGCTAGGTAAATTTTTGTGCCAAAAATCAAATGACAGACCCTATAAGTCAATTCATGATGAATACGGGAGCTGAGTAGCAATTTATTCATCTTTCCTGAAATAGCTTTCATTTTTGTAACCCATATATAGTTTCTTATTTTAAAAGAAATAACGAGGAGAAAGAAAATTGCTTTTTCTGAAAACTGCTTAAATCTATTAATTCTTTCTTTGAACTTAATTCTCAGTTATCTATATCATCTGATGCAACTGGTGAACTCTAAGAGACTTACAGCTGTCATTGAATTTGAACGCTCGAATGGACTCTAAAGATTATCTGGTCCAGTCCCCTCATTTTATTGAAGCCTAAAGGGATGAACTGACTTGATCAAGTTCACACTGCTAGTATGTGGCAAGTACAACTGGATCTAGAATTTGATTGTCTCCAAACTCCCTGGCCAGGTGCTAGATTATTATAGCACCACTATCATAGTATTTTTGGTACTAAAAAGGAAGGAAATGGAATAAATATTCTGGAGAAAAGAACAGGAAGCACATTTCAACATTCATTGTTGTATTTTGTAGTTTGGTTCATGATGGTTAAGCAAAAACGGTTGTGTTGTGTAACTAGGGGTCTGAATGAATCTGTCTTCTTCCCTTTGCTATAAAGATTATCTCTTTAAAGGTAATATGTCATGGAAAAATTTTCAAGCTCTCTCTTGTTCTTTATTGACAGAGGATTTTTTTTTTCTAAATGTGACTAAGAATGGTGAATCATTTTAAAGAAAACTGAATTCTTTTTCGGCAGAGTAACCAAATTACCATCTAATTATATTTAGAAATAAGTGGGAGCAGACACCATGGTCCTCATTTAGGTTTTGAAAATCTAAAGTGTTTCATGGACTGAGTAAATATAATTCATACTGGCAAATGCCATTAAAAAAATCAAAATAAATAAATTCAAAATTCTTTTTATAGTTTCTGTTTTTTGTTTTTGTTTTTGAGGAAGATTAGCCCTGACCTAACTGCTGCCAATCCTCCTCGAGCTAACCTCGGTGCCCATCTTCCTCCACTTTATATCTGGGACGCCTACCACAGCATGGCATGCCAAGTGGTGCCATGTCTGCACCTGGGATCCAAACCGGTGAACGTGCGAACTTAGCCACGGTGCCACCATGCAGGGCCCTATAGTTTCTGGTTTTTTTTAGATTTTTGTTATTTTTTTCCTTTTTCTCCCCAAAGCCCCCCTGGTACATAGTTGTATATTCTTCGTTGTGGGTCCTTCTAGTTGTGGCATGTGGGACGCTGCCTCAGCGTGGTTTGATGAGCAGTGCCATGTCCGCGCCCAGGATTCGAACCAACGAAACACTGGGCCGCCTGCAGCGGAGCGCGCGAACTTAACCACTCGGCCACGGGGTCAGCCCCTATAGTTTCTGTTTTTAAAGAGAGATATGAGCCTTTGATAAAGATGTCTTTTAGGATGTTTCTACTGTGAAATGAAAGCCAGCTGTCAACAGAACAGCTGAAAATCCAATCAGAATCCTAATAGACTTTCTTTTTTTCTGTGTGGGGCATGCATTGAGGTAAAAGCTCATACAGTAGAGTAAAATTGTGAGAATTCAAAAACTCTTTTAAAAAGAGGACTACAGGTGGCCTTGATCTCCCAGAGATTTAACATTAGTATTGATGACTAGTCACAGTGGTATAGTATTGACAGGAATATAGAGATAGCTCAGTGGGATAGAGAAGAGAGTTCAGAAACAGAATCCAGAAAGGTAATATGCAAGGTAACCTAATATGTCAATTCAGGGAGAAAAGGATGGCATACTTGGCTCTCCATTTGGCAGAAAATTAAGAAAATTAAGTTGGAGATCTCCTCCCTCCCACCATAAATTCTCTTAATTAAGAGAATAAACCCTGAAGCTGTAAAGAAAAAAAGATATATTTGTTTCCTTAAAACATCATCAACAATAAAACCTTCTTATATATGGCTGGAGACCACATAAACACATTCATAAGCCAGGAGAAAAAACATTTCTAGAATATTTGGAAAAGAATTAGTCTTCCACATTTCTTCATTCAATACGTATTTATTAAACACGTGTACTGTATGTCAGACATTGTCTTTGGTTGTGAGGATACTGAACTCAGCAAAGAGACTAACTTTCCTGACTTCTGTGCACTTAGGTTTAAATTCTAGATTTAAGCAGCTCTTAAAATTGGTTAAAAAAGAAAGAGAGACAAACCAATAGAAATATGGCAAGTCTCAGACTAAGAAATGCAAATGACTAAAGATGGAGATAGGAAAATGCGAACACAACATAGAGATATCATTTCTTGTACATAGATTGGCAGAAGTGAGAAGAATAATAATAGCTGGTTATGGCTGGAGATAAGGCAGTAGGCTCATAAGTTGTTGGTGGGAGTGTGAATTGCTAAATTGATTTAAAATGTTGATACTCTTTAGAAATCTGGTCTATCAAAACTAAATAAATGGGGTTTGGCCTGGTGGCGCAGCGGTTAAGTTCGCACGTTCTGCTTCTCGGTGGCCTGAGGTTCACCGGTTCAAATCCTGGGTGCGGACATGGCACCGCTTGGCATGCCATGCATTCGTAAGAATGGGCTAGATCTATGGGTATTAACACAGAAAGATATCCGTGGTATGTTAAATGTAAAAGCCAGTTGTAAATTATGTGTACAATATGATTGATCTCGTTTCTTACAGAAGGAAGCAAACAACAAAAAGAATAATAAATCACGCACATACATACAAAGGGAAAAATTCTATATCTGTGTGTATATGTTTGATAGGTATGTGGGATTGGAGAGAGGGCAGACTCCTGTGTGTACTTCTGCATGTAATTTGTTACAGTGTGTGTTATTTCTTCAGTAATTAAAATGACAAGTAGAGGATCTGCTAATCAGCCTGAGTCAATTAACAGACATATTCATTTTTATTTTGAAATATAGGGTCCCAGAGAGCCATGTCTTTGTTATATTTATGTAATTCATAAAGTACTTGCATTAAGTAAGTTTAGGTGATAATGATTGTGGTAATTCAATCAACATAAAATAAGTGAAAATCTTTATTAATCCTTCTTTCCTTTCTACCTCCCAATATACCCGATCAGGATCAAAATGAAAGCTAGGTGTCAGGGGAGAATTAAAAACAAACTATTAAAAATGCCTGGAAATTGTTTAAACCTATGTTAATGTTCATAGGTACTTGGCATAATGAAATGATCTCTTAAGGAGGAGACCGTAGAACAAGATTCCAGATCTTATTCCGAGACTAAGTACCTGAGTGACAGCTGCCAATTTACATGTCCTCCTTGGGTCTTTATTTTACCCTAGAGTTTCTTTCCAGCTCTAGAATAGATTGAACCCCACAATCTGTGTTAAGAGATTATCCTGGAAATTTTATATGTTGCCCTTATGTTTGAGGAACACTTTATCTTTTTTTTTGGTTGAGGAAGTTGGCCTTGGGCTGACATCCATTGCCAGTCTTCCTCCTTTTGCTTGAGGAAGATTGTCGCTGAGCTAACATCCATGCCAATCTTCCTCTTCTTTTGACTGTGGGACACAACCACAGCATGGCTCGAGGAACGGTGTGTTGGTCTGTGTCCCAGATCTGAACTTGTGAACCCCAGGCCACCAAAGTGAAGTGTGCGAACTTAACCACTACGGCACCAGGCTGGCCCCCTGAGGAACGCTTTATCTTTTACAAAGGGCTTAGGTAGCCATGATCTCATTTGACCTCACAATAACCTGATGAGGTAGGTGGGCAGATAGTGAAGTCAAATCACTGTTCACGAACTCTTGATGGGCTCTTTTTCTATAATTCGTTGTTTAGTTCTAGCCATTTCCTCTGGTTATGTACAGTCCCTCTTTCATCCACTCACTTCCCTCTCCTCTCTCTTCCACATTCAATTTGCCACCACAGTCAGCCAATTCGTATTTATCAACTTTCAGGTTGGTAATGTAAAATTGTGATTGCTCTTAAGGTGACTTTAATATATGGGCATGTGGTGTGTCTATATGTGTGTGTTTTGTTTTAAGCTTTTTATTAAGCATAATGTGTGCAGAAAAGTGCACAAATTATAAAAGTAAAATTCAGTGAATTTTCACAAAGTGAGCACCCCATGTAACCAATACCCGGATCAAGGAATATAACATGACCAGCACCTCAGAAGTCTCCCCCCCCCACCCTCTACTGCCATATAAATTAACACTCTTAAGATTTCTCATACCATGGATTAATTTTGCTTGCTTTTTAACTTTATGTAAATAGAATTACATAGTATTTACTTTTCATATCTGGCTTTCTTATATCAATATTACAGTTTATCTTTGTCATTCATATATGTTATTGCATGTAGTAGTAGTTCATTCATTTTCATTGCTGTACAGCATTCCATTGCATGAACAAATCACAATTACGGTTCTTATATTGATGGACATTTGAGTTGTTTTTGCCTATTAAGAAAAATGCTACTATGACCAGTGTGTTTTGTGGTGAACATACATATGCGTTTCTGTTGGATATACACTTAGGAATCGAATTGCTGGATTATAAGGTGTGCATATATTTAGCTTTTGTAGATACTGCCAACCTGTTTTCCAAAGTGGTTATACTGATTTACATTCCTTCCATCAGTGTATGAGATTTCTAGTTGCTCCATATTCTCACCAACACTTAGTGTTGCTCACTTTTTCATTTTAGCCATTCTGTAGGTATGCGGTGGTATTGCCTTGTGGATTTCTTTTGTGTTTCACTGATAATTAATGAGGTTGAACATCCTTGTCTAGGTTATGGTAAATTTGGAGATCCTTTTATATGAAGTGCCTGTGTACGTCTTTTTCCATTTTTCTTTTGGAGTATCTGTCTTTTTTTTCCTTGATTTGAATTTTTTGTTTTGTTTTATTTTTGAAATTCTGGTTCTATGTTATCTTATTCTGTGGCTTGCCTTGTTTCTGTGTGTGTTTTTAAGAAGCTAAAAAAGCCTTTAAATTCTGGACCAACTAGAGCTGGAGCAGAGCTTATAACAGTGTCAAAAAAAGTAGAAAGGTTAATATAAATAAGGCAAAAAGATATTTGAATTTGGCCAGGAGGAAGACATGATTGAGAGTCAGAGTGGAATTAAATTGCCTGAAGTTAGAAGGTGGTTAAAAAAAAAAGTGAAAGACCAATTAAGCATTTATTATTGAATACCTACTGTGTATTTTGCACTGAACTACATGTCCAGGCTGCATGCTTGCAACACCCTACTTTGGCCCTTTAAGCACCTGGTGTTGTATACTCAGAAATTATGACTGTGGCTGAGAAAGTTAGCTCTCAAACACAGAAGAGAAACGGGACAATAGTTGCAGAGGTGGTTGGGCAGTAGGGAGTATGCAGAGAAGCCTGGAAGAAAAGGCCTGATCTGAAGGGAAAACAAGGCACCAGTGTTGGGCAAAATAAAAAGAATATGCTGAGATTAGAAGAACTATAGTTGAAAGCAGAAGATGAATTGAAATCTGATTTCAATAGAAACGGAGGTGAAAAATAAAAGATTCAGGGTTTATGAAGAGATATACTTGAAGGAGAAGAGAGAATGGTTATGAGAGTAAGACTGTGAGATTTCAGGACTTTTAGGAGGGCTGGTGGGAAGCTAGGGTCCTAAAAAGATGTTGGAGTAATTTTGTAGGAAGAACACCATATGTGAACATTTCCTTTAATAATGGGATGGCTGATGAAGATGTGGATGTCTAGATTTTTTTTTTAATAGGAAAATCTGCAGAACTTTTAAAGATGCTTTGACATCAGGCACTATATCTTGTACATCTCTCTTTTCCTCTCCCCATACAATACCTTTCATGTACTAAACAGTAAATATTTGCTGAATGAGGTAAAGTCATATTAAGCAGAGCTTCAAGAAGTGAATTATGCATATTGGGTTCAGTTTTACCATTGTTTTTGATCATATGTTTCTCATTAATGTAAAAGTCCTTTAAGTTCACATAATAGGACAACTTGATGGCAATATCTTCAGTAAATATTTATTGAATGAGTAAATGCATTTTTAAAAGTTACTTTTTCTTTAGAGTGTGAAGGTTGTAAATAAAAAAATTTTAAGCCTCCTTCTGTTATTCAGGTTTTAAATGGAAAAATTGCATTTATTGTCTTAAATATCTGGGATGTAATAAACTTTAAAAAAATCCCTTGATTGGGCCCAGCTCCATGGCCGAGTGGTTAAGTTCGCATGCTCCGCTTGGGTGGCCCAGGGTTTCACCAGTTTGGATCCTGGGCGTGGACATGGCACCACTCATCAGGCCAAGCTGAGGCGGCGTCCCATATACCACAACTCGAAGGACCTACAACTAAAATATACAACTATGTACTGGGGGGATTTGGGGAGAAAAAGCAGGAAAAGAAAAAAAAGATTAGCAACAGTTGTTAGCTCAGGTGTCTATCTTTAAAAAAAAAGATCCCTTGATTACTAAATGCCTTTCTTTCTTTCTTCCCCTAGTGGAATGAAACAGTTGAGCTTTTTCGTGCTAGGATGCCATTACGGAAACATCGCTGTCGTTTCAAAAGTTATGAACATTGCTTCACGGCGGCCGAAGCTGTGGACTGGCTACATGAGCTGCTGAGGTGCAGTCAAAACTTTGGCCCTGAAGTGACTCGCAAACAAACGGTCCAGCTGCTAAAAAAATTCCTAAAGAATCATGTTATTGAAGACATCAAGGGAAAATGGGGCCAGGAAGATTTTGAAGACAACCGACACTTGTACAGGTAACGACAAGTCAACCCTGCAGGGGAGAAAGGAGGCCGGGAGGATGGTGGGTCTGGTCAGTCTGTTAAAGCTTCCTCACGTGGAAGAATTTACCTTGTCCTTTGGAGTGATGTGTTACGTGTGATTTATTGAGTGGAAAATTGAATGTCTCGTGACAGTAAGACCGATTGTAACGGTTCCTGGCTCCATAGAGCACCCCACAGCAGTCTCTTGTTGCAGTGAGTTTCAGTAAGGAAATCTTTTCATGCCTTTTGCACACCTGGGAGGAAGGCTACAATAGCTTAATACCCTTAGAGAATCTGAAAGGGTGAAACAGGAGCTCTGGGTCGATCGAGCCTTTCTGAGCAATGAGAAGGTGTGTGTTCAGGGGCATGGTGGGTCTGATCTTTTTTTTTTTTCCTTAAAGATTGGCACCTGGGCTAACAACTGTTGCCAATCTTTTTTTTTTTCTGCTTTATTTCCCCAAACCCCTCCATACACAGTTGTATATCTTAGTTGCACGTCCTTCTAGTTGAGGGATGTGGGACGCCGCCTCAATGTGGCCTGATGACTGGTACCATGTCTGCGCCCAGGACCCGAACCCTGGGCCGCCGCAGCGGAGCGCTCAAACTTAACCACTCGGCCACGGAGCCGGCCCCTGGGTCTGATCTTTAGGCAGAGCTCAGGGCCTGTACAAAGAGTTGTACTACAATTCCCCGAGGTCTCAGATTGACCCTGGCGATGCATGTCTGCTTTCCCCAAACATTTTTATTCATGTTTCCGTCTTTTTATGACTGGACACTTACCACCGGATAATCTGAGGAAAATGGGTGTTTCTTTGCTTGCACTTCCCTTCTCACTGCACACTAGGCTTCTTTATTCCTGGAGATGGAGGGAACCTACCTAAGATGCAGGGAATGGAAGAAGACTGAAGAGGAGTGAAGACACACAGTGCAGAAAGGAGGAACTGTTGAGTTATCTACAGAGAGGCCCACCAAAGTGCTGAGAACCTGAGAGAGCTTCTAAGGAGATGGAGAACGTGGACCTGTAATATTTGTTTTTTCTTCCTCCAACAGAAAGATAAAGAATGCTCTTACAACACATTTAGTGAGGGCATTTTAGGGCCACTGGGACCCATGGCTTTGAGCAGAGAAAACCTGACCGTTTCCTACTGGAACCATTTCTTTGGTTTCTTCCTGGACTCGCTGCTGAGAGAGGCTGCAGAGCAGTGTAAGCGTGGTCACCAAGGCTGAGAACAGACATTGCTGTACGTTTAGAATCTAACTTCTTCTCAGAGTTTCATCAGCAGTCTCCAGCTTCTAGATATCAAGATTATCATCTGGGCAATTAGTTATCTCTCCAATTGACAGTTATTTCTGGTTTGCTGATCCAACATTTTTTTTTTTTTTGAGGAAGATTAGCCCTGAGCTAACATATACTGCCAATCCTCCTCTTTTTGCTGAGGAAGACTGGCCGTGAGCTAACGTCTATGCCCATCTTCCTCTACTTTGTATGTGGGATGCCTACCACAGTATGGCTTGCCAAGCAGTGTCATCTCTGCTCCTGGGATCCGAACCGGTGAACCCTGGGCCGCTGAAGTGGAACGTGTGAACGTAACCACTGCACCACTGGGCCGGCCCCTGATCCAACTTTTAATTAGGATCTTGGGTGATTTTAGCTTATTCTGAGACCATAGTGCTTGTTAGCACTCTATGGTTAGGTTGGAAACTCTAGCCCTGGTTCCACATGCCCCACTCATTGGGGATTCTTTTTTTTTTCCCTTTTTCTCCCCAAGTCCCCCCAGTACACAGTTGTATATTTTCAGTTGTGGTCCTAGTTGTGGCACGTGGGATGCTGCCTCAGCATGGCCTGATGAGTGGTGCCATGTCCGTGCCCAGGATTTGAACTGTTGATACCCTGGGTCGCCGAAGCAGAGCTCTGAACTTAACCACTCGGCCATGGGGCCGGCCCCTCATTGGGGATTCTTAAGTGATTCTTTCTCTTGGGAAACTCTAATTGCTTGTACCCCATCAAGGTTTAGCTAGAACACTTCTAAAAGATTCTCTGGATGAGTAATTTCCAATCTGTTCTATTGTGACCTTAAATTGGGTACCAACCATTGAGTTCCCATGAGGCTTTAAGAGTCCTCAGGAGAGTGAAATAGGAGCTGAGCACCCAGCACTGACTGTTAGAGCATGTTTCACTTCAATATGAAGACTAAATCATGTTTGTTGCCAGTGCCGTCAAATCACTTCTGACTCCTAGTGACCCTGTGTACAGCAGAGCCTTCCAGTGCCATATCAAACAGCACTCCACTGCTATTCATAGAGTTTTCATGGCCAATTTTTTTGGAAGTGGGAGGCCAGGTCCTTCTTTCTAGTCTGTCTAGTCTGGAAGCTCCGCTGGAACCTGTCCACTATGGGTGACTGTGCTGGTATTTGAAATACTGGTGGCATAGTTTTCAGCATCACAGCAACATGTAGCCATCACGGTATGACATCTGATAGATGGGTGGTGTGGTTCTCTGACAGGGAACTGAACTCGGAGGCAGTGGTGAGAGTTCTCAATCTTCACCACTAGACCACCAGGGCTGGCTATGTAATTGTGCAGCTCCCTTTAAAACGTAGAGTGCACAGACAGACTAAATTCATCCGTTAAATAATGATTTTTTTCCACCAGTTTCTCTTATAGAATACTTGTGAGTCATAACAAGAGCAGTATTTTCTTTCATTGTTTATCACCCGAAAACTCAGCTTTCCATTTTCCTGAGTGGAAGTTCTGTAAGTTAACCACTGATGTATGCCAACTTCTCAGATTTAATTTGGGATCGAATCTATGTAGACATGTAAATCATATGTTAAGGGGGTTGTGCCTTGAATGGAGAGTGAGCTGATGAGTGTGGATGCAGCTATTGCACGCATGCAGCTACTGGGGCTGGTGCCCAGGGTCCTCACGGCTGCAGCCCAGTGCTCTGGGGGAGAGTGGGGGCTGGCTGCTTTTCATAGCTGGATACTGCCAGATGATAAAGAAAGCAGACGAGGGAGATTCGCGGCTGGAGGCAGGTTAGATTTGAGTATAGATAAGAGTCAATAAGGTGCACAAGTTTAGGAACATGCTTTTATTTATTTTATTTATTTATTTTTCTTCTTCTCCCCAAAGCCCCCCAGTAGATAGTTGTATGTTGTAGTTGTGGTCCTTCTGGTTGTGCTATGTGGGAGGCTGCCTCAGCATGGCTTGATGAGTGGTGCTAGGTCTGTGCCCAGGATCTGAACCAGCAAAACCCCCAGCCACCGAGGCGGAGCACGCAAACTTAACCACTCAGCCACGGGTCTGGTCCCCAGAGCATGCTTTTAAATATCAAGTTTTATGGAAGAGGAACTTTTATAAGTAGTATCAAGAAGTATCAAGACCTCTTGCTGGGAAGAAAGGAACTAACATTCTAAAGCACCTGTGGTGTGCCAGATACATCACATAATCATCCTTTAACTCAACACTTGTTTATGTAGTGGTATTATCCTAATTTTAAAGGTTAGGAAATTAATAAGGCCAAAGTTACTAACTTCTCCAGAGTCACTCAGCTAGTAGTAGAGTTCAGGATTTGAATTAAGGTCTCTCTCTCTGAAGCCTGTGCTCTGTGGTACACTAGACTGCCTCCATTTCCACAGCATGAGGTTGACTTAGCCTATTAAATAAATCAATGAGTGAATGAGTAAACACACAGAATAATAAATGAGAAACATTTGGTGTAGCAACACAGAATTCCAGTAATGTATTAAGTACTATGTAATACATATTAAATGATCAGCTGTCTTCTTCAGGAAGTTCTCAAGTAGAGAAGGTAAGGTAAACATAATCAGCCTCTATACTTACATAAATATAGCAGGGGATAGGTGGTTTCCTGGGTCTGTGAGTTAGAGAAAGGCTTAGTTAGAGAAAGCTACACGAAATACAAAGGCTCTTACGGTATTTTTTAAAGACAGAAATTATCTATATCTATATCTATATATATATACACACACACACACACACACACAGATACATGCACACGTTAGAGAATTTTATAACAGAAATGATGAGTTAAGCTTTTATTTTGGAATGTGTCAAGTCTTATTTCTAGTTTAAAAAAATGTATGTCATATTTGTTCTGTGACTGTGTTTACATTTGTTACCCGTGAGTTTTTTTCCTCAAGAATCAAAAAGTTAAGTATAGAAAATAGAAGAAAATAGTGAATTCTAGTGTGTAAGAAAGGAAAGCAGGATCCTAATCTCTGAATGTTCATAATTACCAGGGCGACAGTGCCGAGAATTGACAGAGCTATCTACTGAACCGCTTCTTTCCTGCTACAAATAGCGATGACTAGAAAGAGTTCTGGATTTGCTGCTACTGAAGACAATTTTAGATTTCACCAAAAGGTCCTCATAGTTGAGCCAGGTGCTGTCATGGGTGTGTGACAAAGCTTCGTGGCCCTAGACTTCTGACAAGGAGAATTGGTCACACTACCTTGTAGTTTTATAAGAAATTTCAGTTTATGAAGCAGCTTCCCTTCCATGATCTCATTTGATTTTCGTGACAGCTGTGAGGTGGACAGGGTGGATATTTCGTCCTCGGGGAACCAGACGTTTTTCTCTTGGAAGCATCTAAACAAAACACCGGGCATGTTGTAGTTAAAGAAATTCATACTGATCATTGACTCTGCCCGTATTTGTATGAAAACAGTTATGTAGATTATTTAAACCTAACGTAATGGGTCATATAAAAATAGAAGCGTGTTATGATAATTGCTTGTTTGGGACTATTTAGTGAGGAAGTGTGTGGCCTGCGGTCGATCTTCAGCAGGATGAGGTACCCTGGCCTGGAGCCTGCACCTGGCTCTTGACCCGCTCCTGTTGCTGACGCTGTCTCTGGCGGGTTGCTGTACCCGTGGAGCTGTTCAGGTGCACGGAGGACTTCACTGGCTCAGGTGTCCTGGTTGCCACCCAACGTGTAGGGAGCCATTTTCCTTCATTCTCCTGCCTCCCCCTGTTCCTTTTTTTCTTTCTTCTTTGTTTCTACATCTTTATGTGTGTCACTGTCATGTTCCCACTTCTTTTTCCTTTTCCTTTTCTCCTACTTCGCTTTTCATTTTCTTCCTGTTTTTTCTCTTTATATTTGCTTTTTTTCTGGCTTATTTCGAAAATACTGATTTTTATCTGAACCTAAAATTTGTTCTGTAGATATTGTCAGCTTTATTGAATAATGTTACTTTCACAGTTCTTAATTTAAAAACAGAGGACTCATGCTACCTGTTTTTCCGACTTACTCCATAAAGCCACAGTAATGAAGACCATAGTGTTGGTGCAAGGATAGACACTTACATCAGTTGAACAGAATAGAGTCCAGAAACACACACATATGGCCAGTTGATTTTTGACAAGGGCGTAAAAGCAATTTAAAGGAAAAAGATGTCTTTTTGGCAAATGGTGTTGGAGTAATTAATTGGCCATCTATGTGTCTATATGTGAAAAACTGAATCTCATTCTAGACCTCATACTTTATGCAAAAATTAATTCAAAGTAAATCATAGGTTTAAGTGTAAAACTATAAAAAGTTTGGAAAAACAGGAGAAAATCTTTATGCTGTGGGGTTAGGCAAAGAGTTGTTAGATTTGACACCAAAAACTTGACTCAAAAAGCAAAAACTTGGTGGGGCCCGGCCTGGTGGCATAGTGGTTAAGATTGTGTGCTCTGCTTCGGCAGCCAGGGGTTTACTGATTTGGATCCCAGGTGCAGAGATAAACACTGCCCATCAAGCTGTGCCGTGATGGCGTCCCATATATAAAATAGAGGAAGACTGGCATGGATGTTAGCTCAGGGACAGTCGTCTTCAAGCAAAAAGAGGAAGATTGGCAACAGATGTTAGCTTAGGGCCAATCTTCCTCACAAAACAAAAAAAAAAAAGAAAAGAAAAAACATGGTAACTTGAACTTTATCAAAATTACAATCTTTTACTCTGTGAAACGTTTAGTGTGAAAGACACTACTAAGAGGATGAGAAGACAAGCTACAGATGGGGAGAAAATATTTGCAAGCTGTATATATGACAGTGGACTGGTATATTTAATATTTATAATATTATATATTATATCAGATAATATATATATTAATATTTACATATTAAGAATATATAAAGAGCTCACAAAACTCAACAGCAAGAAAACAACCCAATTAAAAAATGAACAGAAAGAGCCAGCCCAGTGGTGTAGCAGTTAAGTTCACGTGCTCTGCTTTGGTGACCTGGGGTTCGCAGGTTTGGATCCTGGGCGTGGACCTATACACTGCTCCTGAATCCATCCTGTGGTGGTGTTCCACATACAAAATAGAGGAATACTGGCACAGATGTTAGCTCAGTGACAGTCTTCCTCAAGCAAAAAGAGGAAGATTGACAACGGATGTTAGCTCAGGGCCAATTTTCCTCACCACCACGACCACCGCCACCAACAAAAAGAACAGAAGGCTTGAATAGACGCTTCAGCAAAGATACACAGATAGCAAACAAGCACTTGAAAAGATGTTTAACATTATTAGCGTTAGGAAAAAGCAAATTAAAACCATGATGTGATACCACTACATATCTCTTAGAAGGGCTAAAATAAAAGTACAATATCAAGAGCTAGTGAGGATGTGGAGCGATTGGAAATCTCATCCATTGCTAGTGGGGAGCCTAGGTTGGTAGTCACTTTGGAAACAGTTTGGTAGTTTTTGGTTTTTGGGGGCTGTTGTTTTTTTTTTTTTGAGTAAGATTAGCCCTGAGCAAACTACTGCCAATCCTCTTTTTGCTGAGGAAGACTGGCCCTGAACTAACATCCATGCCCATCTTCCTCTACTTTATATGTGGGATGCCAGCCACAGCATGGCTTTTGCCAAGTGGTGCCATGTCCACACCCGGGATCCAAACCGGCAAACCCTAGGCCACTGAGAAGCGGAAAGTGCGAACTTAACTGCTGCACCACCGGGCTGGCCCCTGGGCTGTTTTTTTAAAGTTAAACATACCTACCTTATGACTCAGCATTTCTGCTCCTAAGCATTTACCATAGAGAAATGAAAACTTAGGTTTGCACAGAAACTTGCACATGAATATATATATATTTCTTTTGGTGAGATTAGTCCTGAGCTAACGTCTGTGCCAATCTTCCTCTATTTTTTGTATGTGGGACACCTCCACAGCATGGCTGATGAGTGGAGTAGGTCTGCACCCAGGATCTGAGCCTGCAAACCCAGGCTGCCGAAGCGGAGCACGCAGAACTTTAACCACTTGGCTGTGAGGCCAGCCCCTGTATGTGAATATTTATAGCAGCTCTATTAATAATTGCCAATAGTTGAGAACAACCCATATTTTCTCTGATGGGTGAATAGAGAATGTACACCAAGAAAAAAAAATCAGTTTTACTATGTGCTGATAACATTTTTTTAATGCTGGACATTTGAAAGTCTCTATTTGTACCCCTAATGGAAAAAAACCGAATTTACATTGGTTTGCAGTATATGGTTCTTTAGTCGTTTTCTGTAGTTCTGGGAAAAATTCATTACTACCATATAGATCTTTTGGAGCGAATGGTTAGGAACTTCTTTGACTTAATGGACTATTGGCTTCCTCTAGTGGACATCTTTTGTTTTTATAGTAAAGCTCCAAATCGTGAGTGATTTTGTTTTTCTTCATTTCATCAGGTCCTGGGATATTGTGCTGCACTAGTTGGATAAGTATCGTAGCCTTCCTAGGCATTGGTTTTTTCATTTATGAAGTTATAGGGATGGGCTCGATCTTTAAGGTTTTTTTAAATTCTAAACTTTTATGATTCCAAACATTGAGTACTTATCTTGTATGTTTCCCAATCCAAGGCACTGAAGGAGATACAAAAGAAATTTGTCATGATTCTGTTCCTCCCTGCTTTGCAGTCTCAATTGAGAGAGAGAGAGTCTGCATACCTGAAAAAGTAGCAGAACCCAGGCAGTATTTAATTAACCAAAATGAACCTGTAACAAATAATAAATTGGAGATACTAGACTGACAGTCCTTGGACTGACGCATCTATTTTGTTGGACTGGCATAGTGTTTTTAGTCATTAAAATTCTTTTCTATCTCATTTTTATTTTTCAATTTTGTGTATTTTGTGAAGGTAATACTTTCATGTGGTTCAAATTGCAAAGTACATGGGCCAGCCCAGTGACGTAGTGGTTAAGTTTGTACACTCCGCTTTGGCAGCCTGGGCTTCGTGGGTTTGGATCCCGGGCACGGACCTACACCCTGCTCATCAAGCCATGCTGTGGTGGCATCCTACATACAAGACAGAGTAAGATTGGTGCAGATGTTAGCTCAGGGACAATCTTCTTCAAGCAAAAAGAGGAAGATTGGCAACAGGTGTTAGCTCTGGGCCAATCTTCTTCACACACACACACACAAAACTTACAAAGTACAAAAGAGTATGTACAGTGAATATTCTCCCTGCACCTTGCTCCCCTAGGTGAAGTTCAGGCTTTGAACTCGGATCGGATCTTTCCTATTTTTATTACCTTTATTCTACAGTTATGTTGTTTCTTCATACCTTAAATGCCAGTTTGCCCTAAATAAGTTTCAGATACCCAGCAGAAGAAAGTGAGGAGCAGAGGGAGGAAAAGCAGGATAGAAAATGCTTATTCTTATTTTTCTCGTGTAAAATCTTAAGCAGAAAATAGAGAAAAATCGCAATGTTAACGGTAATTATTTCTGGATAGAGGGTTTAAAAATAGCGTAAATTATTTTCTCCTTACTTTTATACATTAAGTATGTATTGTTCTTATTTTCAGATTTTTTAATCATTCCAGTAAAAGGTGAATAGATCATATCGTTTTAAAGTTTACAATGGCAGAATGAGTTCTTTTGTCTCACCTCTATCTCTATACCACTATCCCACCTGCCTTCTGGATAGTGAAAATTCATCTAGAAGAGAGGAGGCACAAAGTAGCCCCAAAATCTTGAACAACAAGACCTTTGGCTTTGTTAGAAACTAAAATATCATAAAGCTGTAATTCGAATATTGTGAAAATAGAATTAGAGTAAATAAATATGGAACTGAGTAGAATAGTGTAGAAAAAACAAACTCTCTACCCAGTTCTCTTTCCCACAGGTGCCTAATGTTATTAGCTTCTGACACAATGTCTTAAAAAATTATGAACTGAAAGTCTTTTTCCCCCTGGTCTTATTGAGCAATAACTGACCTGTATCACTGTGTAAGGCACACAGCACCTGAGAGTCTTGAGATGGGGCAAACCCATTCCAGTTGCCACACTTCCCACCATCTCCCTACTTGATACCAGACTGTGTTTCACAATTCTGTTGTCTGCCTGTCCAGGGCAGGAATTGTGTCTGTGACCCAGTCGGTTTGGACTGGAGGGTTTTGAGACCTCATGGAGGAGGAGGTGGAGGACTTCAACCTGGGTCCTGAGGATGGGGTAGGATCAAATGATAAGAAGAGATGGGAAGTTGGAGGATATTTCAGGTGACGAGTATGACAAGACCAAGGCTCGCAGTCAGAAACGCATAAGTCAGCTCTACAGGGGGAAGAGGCAGGAGACTGACCTGGCGAGAGAAGAAGTTTCAGGTGAGGAAGTCAGAGGGATAAATTTGGTGCACTTTCTTAAATATCTGGCTGTGGAGTAGGCAGGCGGGATGCTCCCTCTTCCTGCCCTGAGCAGTTAGGGTGCAGGCGCATGTCCGACTCAGGCAGTTGGAATCTTCCTCCCCGTGACTGGGAATCTTGAGTGAGGGATGCGTAGGGGAAGGGCATGTTAAAAATTTTTTGTGATAGCAGTTGTGGCCTCCAGGAGCAAAGACAGAAGGACGTAGAGGCAGAAGCACCAGAGGCCACGATGCCAGTATGGCTTTCACACTGCTGTCACTTGTGGTTCCTGTTCTGTGTGCCGCGTGGCCTCCCTTTCCCCCTTGTTCCAGCCCTTCTCTTTTCTTCCTGATCCTGTTTCTCCAGCTCTCCTGTTGATTTCGTGATCCTCTTGGATATCTTCAAATTCCTTTCTGGTTAAATTAACCAGAATTGGTTTCTGCATCCAGGAACTCAGACTGATATAACAAGCAATGCCTGTAGAAGGAGCAAAACTGGGACAACTTTTTGGGCCTGGGAAATAGTGCCGTGATTATTACGTATCTATGGACTGCCTAAAAGCATGGCAACAGATCAGACAGGCGTGTAGCAATCAGAGATATGGGGATGGATCCGCGCTCAGGATCCTGGCAGTCCCTGATGCATAGGAGCAGAGTCTGCTAATATCCAGTAGGCTGGTTACACATGCCTCTGGGGCTGAAGTTCTTTATTGGGCTGGTAAGTCCAAGCGCTTCTAACTGAGATTACCTTATTACTGCTGTCTTTGGATGTAAAAGATGCCAGTACATGTAGCAATACATGTAGGTGTGTTACATAGAGTGTTGAAACAGGCTGCCCTGACTCACAAAAGGCGGCTCTGGGTTACTGATAAACTTCTGTTTTGTAACATCCTTTGCTGGCTTTTTAATGATTCACGTGTGAAAATTTCAAACCCAGGATTTATCCTTCTATCCTGGCCCTTTGTTTGTGGTTGTAGTTTCTGTGTTTCCTATTCTCTGTCGTGTTTGTCTCTTTGTTTTATATATTTATTTGTTTTATCCATTTGGTCTTCACTGCCTTGCTCTTGGAGTTGTTTTCTTTAATCCTTACCCAGGTTTCTTTCCTATGAATTCATGATGCCTAATTATTATCATTAATAGGGAATGGAGCTTCATTAATAGGGAATGGAGCAATGGAATCCAAAAAAATCAAGGAAGCGTGGCTCAGTGAATACTCCCATTTTAGAAAGAAGAAAAAGCTCTTTTTGATGCGGGGTCGGTGAGCCGAGGAGGCGAAAGAAAGATTTCTTGGACTCTCAAGATCTGGCAGTAGTGCTCTTTTATTTAGAGAGTAGAATAGCATGGGGACAGGACCCATGGGCAGTCAGAGTTTCTGCTGCTGCTGCTGCTGCCCCCGCTGGCATGGGGACAGGGCCCATGGGCAGGCAGAGCAGCTGCTGCTGCCCCCGCTGGCATGGGGACAGGACCCATGGGCAGGCAGAGCTGGTGCGTGGGGACAGGACCCACGGGCAGTCAGAGCTCCTGCTGCTGCCCCGAGTTGAGGGTTAGGGCTAAATTTAAGGCATAGGTATATGATTCATCTCTTTACAAGACAAAGGAAAGAACCTGGAAAAATGTTAAAATGGTATCAGTGCAGGTGGGGTCTGGTCATTGGGTGATCCCATGACTTTTAGACAAGAATCAAATCGGATTAAGTAAAGGTTAGAAAGGTTAGACGCCACCACCCTAAACCAGTTACATGAGATTGCCAGACAGCAACCAACTTAAGTTCTTGCCTTCCCCATTAAGAGTTTCTAGGGATAAGGTCATCTCTCCTCTTCTTCCTGGTACAGAGAGGGAGGCACCTTTTACTGATAGAGATTTACCTTACAAATGTAAATGTGTCCCAACAAGGGCAAGTTCCATTCCCCAGAGCCTCCTTCCCTGTCCCAGTTTATCGAAAGCAATCAGCCCAAAACAATCCTGATGACAAAGAGACATATCCTGGGGTGGCCAATTTCAGGTCCCTGCAAGGTCATCCCCCCTTCCTTCACAAACGCAAATGTCTCAAAAGGGCAAGCAAAATTCCAGTCCTTGGAGCCTGCTTCTCATCTGCAGTTTTAAAAGTAACCAGCCTAAAAATCCTCATCATAAACCATTTAAAATTAAGCAGCCTAAAAATCCTCATCATTTTGACCGGAGAAGTTGGATTGAACAGGAGTAGTTCTTAAATACTGTTGACCTCAAAACAAAATAATAAAGATCATGTAGACATCAACCAGTTTCTCTCCGTTAATCCTAAACCATAATTTTTTGAGAAGAGTGGGGATTTGCCTTGAGATGCAGATTGTAAGACTAACCTGATAAAAGTTGTTGAAAGGTGGGGCATACCACTCTGAATCTGAGGAGTTGATAAGCTTGCAAGGTAGAAGTGGGAGAGGCCACACAAATGTTTTACCTGAGTATCAGAAAGCATAGTCTGTTTACGCATTTTTATGCAACTGTTGTCCAGGCAGTGGTTCCGCAGTTGCCTGGTTAATACTTAGGTTCTGGCCTCTTCTTAGCACTGTGTGGTGTGTTTTGGTGTTGGTGTTGGTTAATCCTCACGTATACTGCTTCTCTCTGTCCTCCTCTCTTCCTGCCTCCTTTTCCTTTCTCAAGCATCGAGGAGTACCTACTATCTGCCAGGCACAGCGCTAAACCCTTTGGATGCATGACCCCATCTTCAGAGAGTTACAGTTTAGTTAGGAAGACAGATAAATCAGAATTTGATATCACAAATGCCATTCTAAGGATGTGAACTTAGTGCTCAGGGGGGACCGAGGAATAGACTGCTTGAGTAAGAGAATATTTTGCTCCAGAGGTGACACTTGGATTGAGTCTTGATCCATCAATAGATGTTTGCCAGGCAAGGAAGGGCGAGGGGTCGATCAAGGTGGAGGGAATCATGTAAAAGCAGTGGTCATAAGCGAGCTTGGAGAGGTAAGAACATGTTCGGTGTCATTAGGCAGGGAGTGGTGGAAGATAAGGCTGTGAAAGAATTTGCTTTTATCTGTGTCCTCCACACCCATCACAATGCCTCATATTTGTTGAGAAAGAAGTTTAAAGGTTAGTGAGTGAGGTGTTCCCATTTGACTGGGAAAGAGTTAGACAGTAATTACGCCACCTCTATTCCTGAGTTAAAGTGGCCCCGTACTTTCCCACATCAAATTGATGAGGATTTTAGGCTGGTTAATTTTAAAACTGCAGATGAGAAGCAGGCTCTGAGGACCAGAGTTTGCTTGCCCTTTGAGAGACATTTGCATTTGTGAAGGAAATCTCCATGCCTCCCCCTCTGCACTAGGAGGAAGGGGGGATGGCCTTATCTCTGGAAACTCTTAATGGGGAAGGCAAGAACTTAAGTTGGTTACTGTCTGGCAACCTCATGTAACTGATTTAGGGTGGTGGCTTCTGGCCTTTACTTAATCCAGTTTGATTCTTATCTAAAAGTTGTGGGACCACCCAATGGCCAGACCCCACCTGCACTGATACCATTTTAACTTTTTTCCAGGTTCTTTCCTTTGTCTTGTAAAGAGATGGCTCACATACCTATGCCTTAAATTTAGCCTTACTCTCCAGCCATGTTAGCAGCAGAAGCGGCAGCAGCAGCACCTCCTCCTGCCCGTGGGCCCTGTCCCCACGCAGCAGCTCTGACTGCCCATGAGTCCTGTCCCCATGCCAGCAGCAGCAGCAGCAGCTCTGACTGCCCATGGGTCCTGTCCCCATGCCAGCAGCAGCATCAGCAGCTCTGACTGCCCATGGGTCCTGTCCCAATGCCAGCAGTGGCAGCAGCAGCTCTGACTGCCCATGGGTCCTGTCCCCATGCTATTCCACACTATTCTCTAAATAAAAGAGCACTACTGCCAGATCTTGAGAGTCCAAGAAATCTTTCTTTCGACTCCTCGGCTCACCGACCCCGCATCAAAATGAGCTGTGGTTACGTATAATAGGATCCCAGTAGTGGAAGGACTGTATGAGCCCATATAATGAGGCAGGCCTGAGTTTGATCCCAGCTCTCACTTACTGCTACCCATGTGATCTTAGGCAAATTGCATACGTTCTCTGAACCCCCATGTCCTCATCTACAAAGTAAGGATACTAACATTCCTGTCTTGAGGATATACTGGTCACTTAGCCTGAACTTAGGTGTTTATCAGGTCTCCTGCAACTGTTAGTTTGAAAATTGAATGTGCCAGTTGTTGGAGATACAATGGGAACAAGACAAGCCTTTTCGACAGGCAAGTAAATATTCTTATATCTCTGGTCCCGCTAGACCAGAGCTCAGACTTGTTCTGTAAAGAGCCAGACGGTGAATGTTTGTGGGTCGTACAGCCTTGGCTGCAACTGCCTGACTGCTGCTGTAGAGTGAAAGCAGCCACAGAGCTTATGATATGTAAGGGATGGATGTGGCTGTGCTCCAGTGAAACTATTTATTACAGCACATGGTGGCATTTGGCCTGCAGGCCATAGTTGCTTACTTTTGCGCTAGACTAAGCTTCTTGAGGGCAAGAACTGTCATTAATTCTTTTTTTTTTTTCGTTTTTGTATATTTTTATTTTATTTTATTTTTTTTTATTGAGTTATTGGTAGGTTACAATCTTGTGAAATTTCAATTGTACATTAATGTTTGTCAGTCATGTTGTAGGTGCACCACTTCACCCTTTGTGCCCACCCCCCCACCCCACCTCTCCCCTGGCATCCACTAAACCGTTCTTAGTCCATAATTTTAAATTCCTCATATGAGTGGAGTCATACACAGATTATTCTTCTCTCGCTGGCTTATTGCACTCAACATAATTCTCTCAAGGTCCATCCATGTTATTGCAAATGGAATGATTTTGAAGAACTGTCATTAATTCTTGTATCTCTGTTACCTAGTGGTGTCTGATACGTAGCAGGCACTTAAATTGTTTGGATTGATCTGAAGTCATCACATATAGATGAATATGAATTAATAGGAGATTTTCTTAGTTCACTTCCTCTGAGCAGAAGAAGAGATGCCAAGATGGGACTAGATGTGCAAGTGATTTAATGCCAGGGTTGGGGGGAACTCCAAGGGGGAAGGGAACAGGAGTTGGGGTGAACCTTCAAACTGTGATGCAGGTCTGACCTCTGAAAGCAGAGAGGGAAAGAACAATTGGGTAGGAAGAGCCTAAGACCACAAGATGCAGTTTTGAGAACGTGTTAGCCAGCTGATGGGGAGTCCTTGGACAGAGGTTGCCTGCTAGAGGAGTCCTGTGTCTCGTGGCAGGATTGGCCTGGCTCTCATATCTCACTGTGCTCATTGATGTGCTGGAGCATCCTGGGAGAGGCATGAAAGGTACAGCAGCTAAAGGCTGGAGGCTGTCAGTCTCTTGAAGGGGGATATGGGCTGTGTGCTTCTGTGGCCGGTACAGTCCATTTCTTGTGCTGCACACATGTGTTTCTCCACACATGTTCATGGGCCTCTCTTCCTGAGGCGACATCTTCGAGCTGGAAATTATTGGGAAGAATACAACTGCTCCTGCTGCAGCTAATCTCATGTCTGCAACTGGTCTTCATCCTCTCCCTTCTCCACTCTCCATTGTAAAGTCCTTCACTCTCAGCCATCACCTTGGCAGGCCTTGGGTTGCTGACCTGGTACTGTGGCCCAGAACTTCATTCCTAAGAGTCTGGACCCTTGATAACCACACGCTTCTCAGGCTGATGTTTCTACACATGCCCATCACAGTTACAATGGGACAAGGAAGCAGCAAGAGGTGCCACAGGTATTCTTCCCTGCTCTCATGGTGTAAGAGCAGCCATCCCTCCTGCCTGCGTGATAGTGATTGCTCTTCTTGCCTGCTGCTCTCTGCCACAAGGAGTCCAAAGTGCCCTTACTGTACTTCCTGGCAAGAGGACTTCTTCTCTTGCGGATGTTGAACCATCCCTGTGTCCCTGGTATAAATCCCACTTGATCATGGTATATAATCTTTTTGATGTATTGCTGTATTCGGTTTGCCAAAATTTTGTTGAGGATTTTTGCATCTATGTTCGTCAGTGATATCGGCCTGTAGTTCTCCTTCTTTGTGTTGTCCTTGTCAGGTTTGGGGATCAGAGTGATGTTGGCTTCATAGAATGTGTTAGGGAGTACTCCATCTTTCTCAATTTTCTGGAACAGTTTGAGAAGAATAGGTATTAAGTCTTCTTTGAATGTTTGGTAGAATTCTCCAGAGAAGCCGTCTGGTCCTGGACTCTTATTTTTGGGGAGGTTTTTGATTACTGTTTCTATTTCCTTACTTGTGATTGGCCTATTCAGATTCTCCATTTCTTCCTGATTCAGTTTGGGGAGATTGTAGGAGTCTAGGAATTTGTCCATTTCTTCCAGGTTGTTCAATTTGTTGGCATATAGTTTTTCATAGTATTCTCTCTTATGATCTCTTGTATTTCATTGGTATCTGTTGTGATTTCTCCTCTCTCATTCCTAATTTTATTTATTTGCGATTTCTCTCTTCTTTTCTTGGTGAGTCTGGCTAAAGGTTTGTCAATTTTGTTAACTCTTTCGAAGAACCAACTCTTTGTTTCATTGATCCTTTCTATTGTCTTTTTTGTTTCAATATCGTTTATTTCTGCTCTTATTTTTATTATTTTCCTCCTTCTACTGACTCTGGGCTTTGTTTGTTCTTCTTTTTCTAGTTCTGTTAGGTGTCGTTTGAGGTTGCTTATGTGAGCTTTTTCTTGTTTAGTGAGGTGAGCCTGTATTGCGATGAATTTCCCTCTTAGGACTGCTTTTGCTGCATCCCAAATGATTTGGTATGTCATGTTCTCATTTTCATTTGTCTCCAGATAATATTTGATTTCTTCTTTAATTTCTTCAATGATCCATTGTTTGTTCAGAAGCATGTTGTTTAGTCTCCACATTTTTGCACCTTTCTCTGCTTTTTTCTTGTAGTTGATTTCTAGTTTCATAGCATTATGATCAGAAAAGATGCTTGATATTATTTCAACTCTCTTGTATTTATTGATGTTTGCTTTGTTTCCCAAAATATGGTCAATCCTTGAGAATGTTCCATGTGCACTTGAGAAGAATGTGTAACCTGCTGTTTTTGGATGAAGTGTTCTATATATATCTATTAAGTCCATCTGGTCTAATTTTTCATTTAATTCTATTATTTCCTTGTTGATTTTCTGTCTGGATGTTCTGTCCATTGGTGTTAATGGTGTGTTGAGGTCCCCTACTATTATTGTATTGTTGTTGATGTCTTCTTTTAGTTCTATTAAGAGTTGCTTTACAAATTTTGGTGCTCCTGTGTTGGGTGCGTATATATTTATAAGTGTTATGTCTTCTTGGTGGAGAGTCCCTTTTATCATTATATACTGTCCCTCTTTGTCTTTTTTTATCTGTTTTGCTTTGAAATCTACCTTGTCTGATATTAGTATAGCGACACCTACTTTCTTTTGTTCATTATTAGCTTGGAGTATTGTTCTCCATCCCTTCACTCTGAGTCTGTGTTTGTCTTTGGGGCTGAGGTGTGTTTCCTGGAGGCAGCATATTGTTGGGTCTTGTTCTTTGATCCATCCTGCCACTCTGTGTCTTTTGATTGGGGAGTTCAATCCATTTACATTTAGAGTGATTATTGAGATGTGGGGGTCTACCACTACCATTTTGTGTCTTGTTTTCCGGTTTTCTTCAGTTTCCTTTGTTTCTCGTCCCATGGTTTAATCTGTTCTGATGTAGAGCTGCTACTCTCTGTTGTTGTCCTTCTACTTATCTCCTCTGCTCTTGGTTTTGTAGCCCCTTTCCTTTTTTGGATTTTTCAGGAATGAGGGTTTTCCTGAGGATTTCCTGAAGAGGAGGTTTTGTGGCAATGAACTCCCTTAATTTTTGTTTATCTGGGAAAGTTTTTATTTCTCCATCGTATTTGAAGGATATTTTCGCTGGGTAGAGAATTCTCGGCTGTAGATTTTTGTCCTTCAGATTTTTGAATATATCATTCCACTCTCTTCTAGCCTGTAAAGTTTCTGCTGAGAAATCTGCTGATGGCCTGATGGGGGTTCCTTTGTAGGTTAGTTTCTTTTGCCTGGCTGTCCTTAGTATTTTCTCCTTGTCGTTGACTTTTGCTAGCTTCATTACTATATGCCATGGGGTTGGTCTTCTTGCATTGATAAAGTTTGGAGATCTATTGGCTTCTGTCACCTGAAGATCCATCTCTCTCACCAGATTTGGGAAGTTCTTAGCCATTATTTCTTTGAATAGGCTTTCTGCCCCTTTCTCCTTCTCTTCTCCCTCTGGTATACCTATAATCCTTACGTTGCATGTCCTAATTGTGTCTGATAATTCTCGGAGAGTTTCTTCATTTCTTTTTAGTCTTACTTCTCTCTCCTCCTCTGCCTGCAGCATTTCTATATTGCCATCTTCCAAATTGCTAATTCTTTCCTCCATATTATCGGCCCTACTGTTCAGAGCATCTAGATTTTTCTTAATCTCCTCTATTGTGTTCTTCGTTTCCAATATTTCTGTTTGGTTCTTCTTTATCGTATCAAACTCTTTTGTGACATAGCTCCTGAACTCGTTGAGTTGTCGGTCAGAATTCTCTCTTAACTCATTGAGTATTTTAATGATGGCTGTTTTGAAGTCATCATCATTTAGGTTATATATCTCATTTTCTTTGGGATTGTTTTCTGTGTATTTGTTATTTTCCTTCTGTTCTGGAGATTTAATGTATTTTTTCATATTGTTTGATGTTGTTGATTTGTGCCTCCGCATAGAGATAGAGTTTAGTTGCTCCTTTCACTTGTTTCTGCTGCTCCGGTGGGGGAGCAGCTGTTTATACTGCATCAACCAGGAACCCTATCCGCAGTTGCTAACTGGGCCTGGGCCCCTCCTCGTAGTCACAGTGGTCCTTTGGATTCCCTCCTCTGCCGTGGGGGCCGTCACAGGGGGGCTTCAGGCTGCTGGTGCCTTCTGTTGCAGCCCACCTAGACGTGCTCCCTCCTTGGGGTCTGCAACGGTGTTATGGGCTTTTCCAGCAGCCAGGGGTAGGATCACTTATATTTGTTGCTCCGTCACTGTCGGCACCCACAAAATCTCACTTGTCCACTATGGGTCTCAGGAGAGCTATTGGCATCTTCTAGTCTGTGGTTAGTTCACCTAGCTATGCTACTTTTGTCCCAGGGTCTTCCAGCCTTGTGGCTGCCGGATGGGTGCTTTCTACTAGTGCTGTGCAGAGGCTTTCCCTGAGGCTGCTGTGAGCCTGTAGGGTTTCCCCCTAGGCTACGGAGCTGAGTCGCTGGAACTCCACCCAGCCCCAGTCCTGTTCCCCAGGAACTCGGGGAGCCCTTTGCCCTGTCTTGGGGGATAGCTGGAGATCCTGATTTCAGTGGTAGCTGGTCAGCTGCTGCCCTGCCTGATATTCTCCTCTCTGGGACCCTCCCGGTGTTGTGGATGCTGGGCGTGGCCCCTCCGCTAATAGCAGACAGAGAGTTTTGTCTGCTGCCCAGGCAGAACTCTGGAGCTTCCCCTCCGGGCCACAGAGCCGGCCTCTGGAGCTTCACCCAGCCCCAGTCCTCTCCGAGATCTCCAAGATCTCCAGCAATCCCTAGCCCCACAGGGCGGGCAACGGCAGCTGGGGGTCACCTCGCCCTCTGGGATTCTCTCCAGGACTTTCCCGGAGTTGTGAATGCTGGGACTGGCCCCTCCACTAATGGCAGACAGAGAGTTTTTTCTGCTGCCCGGGTGGAACTCTGGAGCTTCCCCTCCGGGGCGCGGAGCCGGCCTCTGGAGCTTCACCCAGCTCCAGTCCGCTCCGAGATCTCCAGCAATCCCTAGCCCCACCATGCAGGCAGTGGCAGCCGGGGGACCTCCGTACCCTCAGCGATTCTCTCTGGGACCCTCCGGGTGCCGTGAACACTAGGTGGGATCTCCCCGCCAGTGGCGGGGAGAGACTCTCCCCGTGGGCTCAGGTGTGTAACTCTAGAGTTTTCCTCTGCGTTTAGGAGTAATTCCGGGGGGTTTAGGTAGGGTTCTGGTCACCTGTTTCCACCGTCGCTCCTCTGTTGTGTGCTCACTCCTGCCCTAGATGTGTGTTGATCTTCTGGGGGCGTCCGCTGGAAGAAAGCCGCTTGCGGGTACTAGGCTGTTTGGTCGGGGTCGGAGAGTTTTCACCTATTTCCACATCCTCCTGGAGGAAAGTCCGTCCGCCTTCCGATGTATAGTCGCGTGGGTCTCTCAGACGTCCTGAGATGCTGTCTGGATATCCTTTGTTAAGCGATAAGTGTCCAAATAATTGTGGACTTGAAGGGAGAGAGACAAAGAGGACTACTCACGGCGCCATCTTCAGAGGACTTCTTCTCTTTTGGGGATAGGACCTCCAACTGCAGAGCCCAGAGTTGTGGGGATGGGTCCCTGGGAGGGCTGGTAAGTAGGGCTGCTCCTGCTTCCATCCCTTGGTTTCTTCCTGGACCATGTATTCAGGTGTATATGGGACACACCACCATAAAGAGTCCCCTGACTTAATTCATATACTATTCCATTGTCCTGTACGTCCAGCTTGTCTCCAGTACAACACTGTCTCAATTGTTGTAGGTTTATAATCTTGAAATCAGGTAGTGTGAGTCCTCCAATTTTGTTCTTTTTCAAAATGGTTTTGGCTATTGTCTTTTGCCTTTCTATATAAATTTTAGAATCAACTTGTTTCTATAAACATTTCTGTTGATATTTTAATTGTGTGGAATCTATAAATCAGTTTGGGGAGATTTGACAAAGTAACAAATCCTGAACATGGTGTCTTTCTGTTTACTAGGGCCTTTAATCTCTCAGCAGTGTTTTGTAGCTTTAAGTATACAGACTCCACACAGGTTTTGTTAAATTTAGATCTAAGTTGTTCATGTGTTTTGGTGCTATTGTAAATGGTGGTAGGCTGTAAATCTTGCACATTTTTTTAAGAACTAGGTAGTGTATATACTTCTGTCACAAATGGAGTTTACTTTCTAAATAGTTATTGCTAATCTGAAGTAGGAGTATCTTTCAGATCAGATCACAACTCTCCCCTTCTTAAAAATATGCATTTCAGGGGCCGGCTCTGTGGCCTAGTGGTTAAGTTTGTGTGCTCCACTGCGGCGGCCCAGGGTTCAGATCCTGGCTGCGGACATGGCACCACTCGTCAGGGCATGTTGAGGCGGCGTCCCACATCCCACAGCTAGAAGGACCTGCAACTAAGATATAAACTATGTACTGGGGGGCTTTGGGAAATAAAGCAGGGAAAAAAAAAAAAAAGGTTGGCAACAGTTGTTAGCCCAGGTGCCAATCCTTAAAAAAAAAAAATTATGCATTTCATCCTTTACTCATAATGGAGTCCATTCATATGGAATAAGGAATGATTGTGCTTGGGGTTCAGAGGCTTGGTTTGGCAAGCAGCTATTTTTCCAGCTTCGTCTCTCATTCTCCTTCCCTCAGACACTTTATGTTCCTGATAACCTGTAAGCAGTATTGTGAAATGTAATCACTGGCAGTTTTTCAGCATTCGAGTGATACAGTACTGTATAACACTACTGGGCTCTAAAACTCTGTTGAGTGGGTACAGAGCACAATGGAGTCCTGCAGACTGCTCTGGGTTTGCCTCACCCACGGGCTCTGGGGAGCAGCGCTCTCAGGCACATCAGCTCCTACGGTAATCACCTCGGGCTGGCTGTTTTATACAAAGGCTTTAGGTTACCAGGGCAAAGAGGCAGGCTGGCAAAAGCTGTAAATACTGCAAATTTCTGCTGATGCGAAAGGAATAATTTTAGCATATATTCTGGGAGGGACTTTAAGTCATTGTTTCCTCTGTCATTTGTGAGTCAAATTTATTAAGATTTATAAACTATGTTTTCCTTGTGGTTTACATGTCCTAAAGTATTTTTATTAATTGATTAAGTAATAAATTCTAATTTGTTTCAAGTAGGTTCATTAAAGGATAGTAGTTCTGGGGTGGATTACTTTCTAATTGCTTTTTTTCCAACCAGTCTTTCTTTGGCAATTGGGGACCTGGGGGGTTTTGTTGGATGATTAGCTGTGGCCAGTTCCTTTGCTGGCCTCAGTTTCTTCAGTGTACAAATGTGGCATTTGTACTAGATCATGTCTAAGGGACTTTATAATTCTGGAATCCACGATCATAATGTTAGGGTTACATTCATAATTTTTAAAGAAAGACAAATGTAGCCCACTAGAGGGAGCTCTGCTCTTTTTTAATCTCAATTTTCTTGAAAAATATCTTTCATGTAAGAGTGTATAAACTGTATCTGAACAATTTGTATAAGAATAATAAAGTGAACACCTGTTTACCCACGATTTACATCTTCTTCTGAGAGGTCACACTATCCTGACTTCAATGTTATCATTCCCTTGCTTTTCTTTTTTGTTTTAACACTTATGCTTCTATCCTTAAACAATGTATTGGTTTGTTTCTGAAATATTTTTCTCTGTTTTGAAGTTTATATAAAAGATGTCAAAGAGTACATTTTCTTCTCTGACTTGTTCTTTTGTTTCTCATGATTTTTGAGATTTATCCATGTTGATGTGTTTAATTACCTAGTTCATGGAATTTTCTCAACCATGTTATATCCTATTATATCAATACACCATAATCTGTTTCTCTGTTCTCCTGTCAGTGGGGACTCCAGTTTTTTGCTATTATAAACAATGATGCCATGAACAATATGGCAGTGTCTCTTTTTGCACATGTGAAAGAGTCTCTTTAGAATCTCAGAATTATCTAGGAGTGGAATTAATTTAGAGGATATGTGCATGTTCAACTTTACTAGGTAATGCCAAGCTGTTTTCCATGGTGGATATGCTAATTTTTATTCCAGTAGCAGAAAATATTTGATGTTGACTGACTTAAATTTTTGCTGATCTGGTAAATGTGAAATGCTGTCTCATTGTGACATTATTTTGGATTTCCTTGATTACTGATGAGATTAAGTATCTTTTTATATGTTTATTCATCATTCCTGATTCCCTCTCTGCAAATGCCTAGTTCATGTCTTTGCCCTTTTTTTTTTTTGTGAGGAAGATTGTCCCTGAGCTCACATCTGTTGCCAGTCTTCCTCTTTTTGCTTGAGGAAGATTGCCGCTGAGCTAACATCTGTGCCAGTCTTTCTCTATTTTGCTTGTGGGATGCTGCCACAGCATGGCTTGATAAGTGGTGTGTAGGTCTGTGCCCAGGATCCAAACCCATGAACCCCAGGCCACCGAAGCAGAGCTTGCAAACTCAACCACTATGCCGCTGGGCTGGTTTGGCCTTTTTCTATAGGGTTTTTTTTTCTTATAAATTCATAGGAGTTTAAAAATATATATATTATGGATGTTAATCATTTGTCAATTATATGGATTACAAGGATCTCCTGCCTTTTCACTTTTTTTTATGGTGTCTTGATGAACAGAAAAGTTTTAGATTTTAGTGTAAGTGAACGGTTTAATCTTTTCCTATATGCTGTGTGGTTTTTGTATCTTGTTTAAAAGAGTTCCTTCATTACCCAAGGTCAGAGAGATGTTTTCTTATATTGTGTCCTAAGTTTTATGGTTTTTCTCATGATTTTTATTCATGGTGTGATTTGGGGATTGTTCTGGTTTTCTGTTGCTGAGAGACAGTCTACCCCAAACTTTAGTGGCGTAAAGCAGCTATTTCATTTTGCTCATGGTTTTTGTGTCAGGGATTTAGAAAGAGCTTGTCTGGCAGTTTGCTCCTACCCAGAAGTTGGGCTAGGAAATTCACTTCCAAGATGGCTTCTTTATCTGCTCAGGAACGTGCTGCTTCTGTGCCTCTTGGCCCCTTTCTCTTTCTACATGCTGTCATCCTCTAGGACATCTCCACATGGATTGTGCTTCTTGTGGCATGATGGTCTTAGAGTGGTCACTATCCTTACATGGTGACTGGCTTTCAGGAGATTGTGTGCTGAGAGTGAGCATCCTAAGAGCGAGTATTTCCAATAGGCAAGAAGAGGAAACTGCCAGGCAGCTAAAACCTATACCTGGAATTGGCAAAGTGTCACTTCTGCCATATTCTATTTGTCAAAGCAATCACAGGGCCCACTCACATTCAAAAAGGTAGAGAAATAATCTCCTCCTTTTGATGGGGCGTGTCAGAGTTGCACTGTGAAGAGTATACAGAATGGGAGATATTGTTGTGACCATCTTTGGAAAATACAGTTTGGCCACAACAACATTCATTTTCATACTACATTCATCCCCTGCATCAAGACTCCCAAAATTTATCCCATTATGGCATCTCATCTAGCAATTGCTGGCCCATAGCACTTCTAAAATGTAATTGAACATATTTTGGCCATTCCTTGATTTGGTACAGTTCTGCTTCCTGGGAGTGATTCTGTGTGGTTCCTTGCTTTACCCCTTGGACTTTTGGCTTTGCATTCTGAGTCATTCTTCCTTTTCCATAAGAAATGGTCCATGTTTGCAGTGGGATAGCTTTCTCAGATACTTCCCGCTTATAGAAGCTTGAGATTCTTGACTCTTCATTTTGAACTATTTCCTCCAAGTGGATGGTGATTCTCCTAGTACTGTTGTCTTAAAGATGCTATGACTTTTCTGTGAATCTTACTGTGGTTTACTCAATTAGACAAAAGTCACACTCACAGATCTCTTTGAGACAGGCTCTTCTCTTTGTTGGGCTGCTTATAAGTCTGCTATGGTATAACACCCTTAAGATTCTTAAGAGTGTAAACTATTAGTTCATCAAAGGTGGTCTATAAGGTACTGCCTTAAATCTTTCTGAGATTATAGTCTTATAACCATAAACTTGTGACTACTCCGAGACCATATTTTACTGGAAACCTCTTGAATTTGGTATTTGCTATATAAGGCCATTTTTACTTTGGGAACCTTTTACTGGAAATGATTGGAAATGAGAAATAGTTTTGTTTTTGAATTATCAAGTCATAGCTCCTTTATATTTTTCCTAAATTCTGCTTAAAAACTGAATAATTCCTTCTTTAGTTTATCCCTTTCTATCCATACCTTGTAATCAAGGCTAAGAAACCAGTTGGCACTTTCAACATTCATCATCCTGGAAAATTCCTTAGCCAGACCCAGCTTTTTTTTTTTTTTTTTTTAAAGATTTTATTTTTTTCCTTTTTCTCCCCAAAGCCCCCAGGTACATAGTTGTATATTCTTTGTTGTGAGTCCTTCTAGTTGTGGTATGTGGGACGCTGCCTCAGCATGGTTTGATGAGCAGTGCCATGTCCGTGCCCAGGATCCGAACCAATGAAACACTGGGCCACCTGCAGTGGAGCGCGAGAACTTAACCACTCGGCCACGGGGCCAGCCCCCAGACCCACCTTTTGTATTTTTCATGTTACTGCAGGCGATGGTTTTAATTGAACTTTATGCCACTACGTAACATGGATCTTTTCTCTAACTTCCAGTAACAACTCACTGTTCTTCCAGCCTCCACTAACAAGTCTGCCTGAGGCCCTTTAGGCCTCCGCTCACTGCCTGGTCCTGATGCAAATGCCACAAACTTCTCTTCAGGTTATCTGTTGTTGTGTAACAAAACAATGCCCAAACTTAGTGGCTTAAAACTATCATTGGAATTTTTACCTAATTTTGTGGATCAGAAATTTGGAAGAACTTAACCGGACATCAGCTGGGGCTGCTGAGGCTGGAGGATCCACCTCCAAGATGACTTCTTCAATCACAAATCTGGAGCTTCGGTGCTCCTTGACCTCCGCTTCTTTTCCTGCAGTGTCTCATCTTCTAGGGCCTCTTCCTTTCACTTCGATGTCTCACAGCATGCTGGTCTCAGGGTAGTCTCACTTCTTACATGATGGCTGGTTTCCAAGAGGGAGCATTGCAGGAATGAGTGATACAAGAGTGAGAGTTCCAAGAGGCAGGAAGAGAGTTCTAGGCCAGTAAAGGGCTGGTGCCCTTTCTGCCATCTTCTATTTATTAAAGCAATTAGAGAGGGCTCACCCAGAACTCAAAAGAGTAGAGAAAAACACTCTCTGTCTAGACAAGATGGTGGCAAGCTCACATTGCAGAAGAGCATGTAGGTGGGAGACACTGTTTTTTAACGTCTTTGGACGTGCAGTCTGACACAGAGATGCAATTTCATTTTTCCCCAAATGGATGACCAGTTGTACCAGAACTCTTTTTTAAAGATTTTATTTTTCCTTTTTCTCCCCAAAGCGCCCTTGGTACATAGTTGTATATTTTTAGTTGTGGGTCCTTCCAGTTGTGACATGTGGGATGCTGCCTCAGCATGGCCTGATGAGTGGTGCCATGTCCACACCCAGGACCCGAACTGGTGAAACCCCGGGCCACTGAAGCGGAGCACGCAAACCCAACATGGGGCTAGCCCTGTGTACCAGAACTCTTTATTGAACAGTCCACACTTTCTTATTGATCTGTAATGTCTATTTTGTTATAAATCAGATTTCTAAATATGTGTGTGCATTTGTTTTGAATTGTCTGTCTAGGCCCATGTTTTTCAAGTGGGGACCATTTTGTAGGGGACAATGTCTGGAGACATTTTTGCATGTCAACACTTGGGAAGGGGTTCTACTAGCATCTGGTGGAAAGAGACCAGGGATGCTGCTAACTATCCTACACTGTACGGACAGCCCCCCCACAGCTGAATTATCCGGCTCAAAGGTCAATAATGCTGGGGTGGAGAAATCGTGGTCTATGCCGTCAGTAGTGCCCACCTATGCTGTCGTAATTAGCCTTGATGACTGGTAGAGGAGGTCACCTTACTTTGTTTTTCTTCTTTAGGAATGCCTTATTTTTGACCTCTTGCATTTCCATATAAATTTTAGAGTCACTTTATCATGTTTCATGAAGAACTCTTTATATTTTGAGTGGAGTTTCATTGTAACTATATATCTTTATGAGGAAAATTGACATTTTATGATATCGAATCTTCTTGTTCACCAACATAATATATTTCTCTACCAATTTAGTTCTTTAATGTCTTTCAATAAAATTTTATAGTTTTCTTATTAAAGGGCTTGCAAATCTTTTGTGCAAGATTTGCTCTGTTGGCCACTTAGTTGTTTTCCTCTAGTAAGTTGTTTTCCTCTTTTGGGCCTTGATTTCACTAATCGAAAAATGTGACGTTTGGCCTAGATCACCTCTAACAGGCTTTCAAGCTGGAGTAACATGGTTACAGTGATAGAATTAAACTGAAAACTTTCAATGCACAAAATAGAGGGAGTCCACTAGAGGGAGCTCTTCTCCATTTCATCTCAGGCCTGGTTGCCAGACTGCTGTGAAGATCCCGCAGATGTTACGGCAAAGACTGCCTCTTCTCAGGGTGGAGGAAAAAAATGACTCTCTGGTGTCTCTTCAATCACAGTTCTCCACATAAGAAATTCTACTTCGGTCTGTGGAAGATATTACTTGTTTCTGGGTGTGGGAATACAAGAAAGAAATACATTTTGAACCTAGGAGGAGATTTATAGATCATCCAATTTAATTCCTTCATCTGACCAGTGGATAAACTATGATTTAGAGACACTGTTACTTTCCAGAGGACACAGACAGTTTGTGAGAGATCCAAGGCTGGAACTTAGGTTCACACATTTTCACGCTGTAATTGAGGGAATGGGGAGGGGAGTAAGCAGTTGATATTAGCGGTGGAGTGGGGATAGGGGTTGCGTTTATTTTTTAAAGGACCGAGAGGTGAGTGGTCTGTGAATTTCCTGGAAGTATATGCAATGTTGTATGTGTATGTGAATGTGAGAGTGCATGTGTGTGTGTGTGTGTTGATACATGCTATACTTTGACTGGAAACAGGACTTTTGTTGTGATTGTTGGCTTCTAAGAAATAGGATTGGACTTCTGTAAGCCAGCCTTTACCTACAAACTAGGATAACTGTCACTTCCTTTAGAGATTCATTTAATTTATATTTTGGAATCATTTGGAAATACCTGGCTTGGTAACTTTATTACCAAAAATTTAAGCTGTCTTTCAGTTTATTTATCTTTAACTTGATTTAATGATTTCTAGACCTCATTTTTTCCTTACTGACTCAAAACTGACTTTTCAGATAAAGTGCAGTTATTGGATGTTCTTTTCAGAGATGAGACTCAACTTCTCTCGATTAGTCATCCTTTTCCAAGTCTATTGTGACTGATTTTGAAACATTTCTCCATAGTGCTCTTATTTGTGATTCTCCTGATTCATCTTGGTGCAAACTTTCCTTATACACTGTAGACATTTTAAAATTCTTTATTTCTGCATTTGCATTATGAATAAGATTTATAGTTTATTTGGATTATTTTTTCTGTGGATGTCATGGATAAGATTTTATGCCTTTATTTTGGCTTAAATAAATAAAAGGTCAAAACAAAAAGTCAACTACCTACTGACTTCTATGTCAACATTAGGAACTAGAGTTCTTGCATTGCTTTTTTAATGCAATGCGATGTATTCTTTTCTAGCAAGCTAACAGGAAAGGATCCTCTGAGAAAAATATGTAAGTAATTACCTTTCTGTTGTTCTTTACCAGGTATGGTCTATACCAGTTTAAAGAGGGTTAGCTTATATTTAGGCTTCTATGTGTTAGTCCAAGGAGCGATGCTGTTGGTACCTAGGAGGGATGGGAGCAGAGGAGGAGTGTCAAAAGGCAGACTAAGGACATTGGACAGCTTTCTACCCTCTCTAAGAAGCTTCAATTTCAATGTGAAGTGCTGGATATTCTAGGGAGGGAGAATTAATCTTTATTAGAAATAGTTATAAAAATGAGCATTAGGCCACATGATTTTTGGGTTCATATACTCTTCCTTAGCAAGTATTACTGAGGATTTATCTTTCAATAATTTCTGTTTGCATACGTACTTACCATCTGTAAATTTTGGCTGGAGTTACGAGGCAGTAATGATTTTGAGCTGGGTGAAAGAATGGCTTACCCTAGCATCCCGGTAAGAACATCTTTAATCATGCCAATCGGATGATAAGAGAGCAACTTTATTTATTTAAAAATGTGTCACGTCTGATTCTTGTTTTTCTTCATAAATGTTATTTGATGGGCATAAGGAATGAATATTTTTAAAAGATCATATATTGTTGTGTACAGTCATGTGTAATGATTTAAGTGTGAACTCATTTATTATCTGAAGTTTGGAATTATTATATCCAGTCTCAAGGGTACAGAAGTGGGGACTATTGTTAAAATATCTGTGCCTCCCACTGACTGCAGTAAGAGATTTTTCTTCTTGTTTTCTAGATTTCCTCCTTCCTCACCCCTGAAACCATATCCAAAGAAGCCCCCATACCAAAAGGATGTTATTAAATTTCCAGAATGGAATGACCCCCCAGCAGGCACTTCACAAGAGAACATCCCAGTGAGGCCAGTTGTGATGGTAAGTGCCGTTGTTGAAAGATGAGGAGCTGGCAGCAGGGAGAAAGAACAAGCAGTCTGTGAACCGCCAGGCTTAGTCTGGTTCTTTCTGTCGGTTGCTTGTGAGCAGTGGTCTGAAAGTACTTTAAAACAATATCTTACCTGTCAAGGGCTGAGAGACCAGTAACAAAGAAAGATTGACTTTTGCGTATTTTCTCTCTTGCTTCTTGGCATTTTGACTGAATATATGGTAGCTGTTTTCATGTGTTCAGACTGAGCGGGTTTCTGTTAAAACTCTGTTATAATCTCCTTTTCCTTTCTGTTCTATAATTTACTCTCTTCCCTCTTTGTCTCCTCCTCCTGTGCTTTGTTATAATTTTTACCAGTTGAGAGTGAGAAGGTTGGGCATGGAGTCTTGTGGTTTGACCCCTGACACAGTGTATGAACAAAGGGAGATTCTGATAGTCTTGGAAAACCTAGGCTCTTTGTAGAATGGACTGCCTTTTCCTGGTTATACCCTTTCCTTAAAGTATCCCCAGTTGAAGACTACCAAGATTGAGATAATGCTAACAAGCAAAATATAGAGGAAAACTTTATTATATGACAGTTTTTAAGAATTGTGCTAACACCAAAGTTTTGAGTTAATGTAGTCTTATAGGACTAGACGTGCAATTTGTACTTTTGTTTGCAAAGATATGACGTAAATATTTTCGGCAATGTAATTAAAAGAAAAAACAATTTTTTTTTCTAAAGAGGTTGTCTCATATCTCAGTTTGGAGAGAGTAGTTAAGCAACTTAAGCTTTATTATAGATAATTCAGGAAAAAGACGTGAGGACTCTGTCAGGGCTTGCAGATTTGCCAGGGACAGTGATGGATTTGGTTTTAAATATGTTTGATGATAAAGGTGGGTTGTGTGAACTGGAAATGTCTAACAGGCAGGTGGAGGTAATGGCACTGGAATTTAGAGGAAAGATCATATTTGGAAGTCACTAATTTATTCATTCAACAAAGATTTATTGAGTGTCTGCTGTGTACCATGCATTGTGCCAGGCTCTACAGATAAAGTAATGTGTGACACAGGTTTGGCTCTTAAAGGGCTCATAGTCTAGTGAAGCACACAATACAAAAATAGACTATTAGAAAACAAAGTGGAATTATTCTGAAAGAGTGAGCACAAAGGGTGTTTGAGGACTATTTAATTCATTCCAAATGAGGAGTACATAGTTAACTCTAGTTGATAGTTCTTGTCCTAGAGAAAATTAAAATATAAGTCCATGAGATCAGGTGCATTTTTTTGAACATTCATATTTAAACACCTAGTATGACTCCATCAGTAGAGTAGTTATTCAACAGGCATTTTTTACATCCAGTAAATTTTTTCATCCATTTGGTCATCTGGTGTTCTTTGTACAAAAAAAAGAGATAAAATCCCATATTAAATTAATGTGTATTTATGTCATCAATATAATAACTTCTCTTTTCTATTCTAAGTTGTAATATTCCTGCTGTCACCTCTAGGAAGACCAGCTGCTCATTAGCACACTTGAATGCACCGGTGACAATGACTTCTATCTTCTCTTTTCAGTTTCAAATTTTTCAGGAGCCCTGAAGTGGTATACCAGTGTCCCAGTTCATTAACCATTTCCCCCCAGAGCATATCATTTTCCTGTTCATCTGTATCTGTATTTCTTTTGATACCTTTTGTCTTGCCTTTTCTCATCTTTCCCCCTTAAATGAAGTGGTACAGCTTTGAGCACCTTGCTTCTTATAATTCCACTTCTTTTGAGGATTGTCTAAAGGAAGGATGGCAGAGCAGGATCTGTTTCCCCAGTGGGGCCTTGATGCAGATTTTAGAGTGACGACGTTAATAGTCAATAAAGAAACAGTTCATCTTTCTTAAAGAACTTGAGCTCATCATTCATTTCTTCTTTCTTACTTTCCCCCTTTCTGTCTCTGTCTCCACTTTGTTGGTTTTTGTTTTTGTTTTGTCCCATCTTCTCTCTTGCCTAGCAATAATATAATATAATATAGTATAATATAATATAATATAATATAATATGAAATGATGAAATGAAGAAGTGAAATGAAATGGAATAAAAGTTTGTTGTGTTTGTTGAGGGGCACTATGATGTGGGAAGTAAGAGGGTGGGCTCTGGAGCCAGCCTGCTGGGTTTGATCTTGGCTTCTCCATTTGGTTGCTATTTGAGCTTGTTTCTCTGCTTCATTCACTGTGTTTGTGTCTCAGTTTTCCTTCCAGTGGACCTGGCATGATGATACCCCTCTGGGGTAGGGTTGTTGTGAGAATCAAGTGAGTTCATATCTATAAAGTGTTTAGAATGGTGCCTAGTGCACAGGTACTCAGTAACTGTTAGCTGCTATTGCTGTTATTAATGTATTTCATAGAATTGTTTACAAGCAGAGACAAAACAAATAAAATTACCCGTAATATCATCCAGAGAGAATTAATGTTAACATTTTTGTTACGTATCCTTTTTTCCCTGCGTGTTTTTAACACCAAAATGAGTTCATGCTAAGCTGTTTTGTAGCCTTTATTCTTTGCTTAGAACAGTGTGCTATGCCCATTTTTTCGTGTTATTAAACATTCAACATCATTTTTAATATCTTCATCATGTCTAATGCAAATTTTATTTATCCAGTCCTTTACTGTTAGATATGTTCAGTGTTTCCAGTTTTTTAGTATACGAAAAATGTAATGAGCAGTACGTATCTTTACAGATAAATAGTTGAATATACTCATGAGTATTTAAGATAACTTTTGGAAGTGGATTTGCTAGGCAAATTGAACAGCTTATATGCCGGCCTTCAAAAATGAACAACTGATTTATATATTTAAAAAAATTTACAAATCCATGTGGCCTTTGAATTTCTTTTGTAATTCAGTAGTAACGCCCCCCTGCTCATGTCCCCCACTCCTCCAGGGAAGGCTGCCTACCTTAGGATTGCTCCTGACCAGCTATGAAGCACTGTGGCTTGTGAAGGTGGCTTTTTTCTCTCCAGAAAGGAATTTCTGCTTCTTCCACCTCACTCAGGACTGTCCCTTGTTCTGGGGGTTCTTTCTATCCAATTTTCAGTTCTCTCTCAGGGGTAATTGTTCCAAGAGTGGTTGTAAATTTGTTGTGACTGTGAGAGGAGGTGAGTTCAGAGTTCGCCTATGCTGCCATCTTGATACCAACACTTAGTGTCTTGTCTTTATCATTGACTTTTGCCAGATTTACTAATATATGCCTTGGAGGTCTTTTTACATTGATGTACTTAGGAGTTCTAATAGCTTCTTTTACGTGTAGTTCCAGCTCCTTCCCCAGGTTTGGGAAGTTCTCACCTATTATTTCTTTGAACAAGCTCTCTGCTCCTTTTCCCCTCTCTTCTCCCTCTGGAATACCTATAATCCTTATGTTGCATTTCCTAATTGAGTTGGTATTTCTCAGAGAATTTCTTCTTTTTAGTTTTAGTTCTCTCTTCTCCATCTGAATCATTTCTATATTTCTGTCCTCTAAATTGCTAATTCTGTCTTCCATAATATCAGCTCTATTCAGAGACTCCAGATTTTTCTTTATCTCATGCATTGTGTTTTTCATCTCCAACATTTCTGATTGGTTTTTCTTTATAGTTTCAATCTCTTTTGTGAAGAATTCCCTCTGTTCGTTAATTTTATTCCTCATTTCATTGAACTGTCTGAATTTTCCTGTAACTCATTGAGTCTTTTTGTGATAGTTATTTTGAATTCTCTCTTATTTAGATTGTAAATTTCTGTACCTTCAGGATTGATTTCTGGGTGCTTGTCATTTTGCTTCTGATCTGGAGTATTAATATACCTGTTCATACTATTTGATGAGGTGGATTTGTGCCTTCACATGGTGGAAGTATTTGGTTGCAGATTTCACCTACTGCCACTTAATGGAGGGCATGAACTGTGTATTCTGAGCTTGCTGCCATCCCTGGCAGCTGTGCCTGACCATGGTAGCTATGCTGACAGAGGCTGTCTCCTTTTGTCCCTTCGCTGCTGCTTTACACGCTGTATGAGCCAGTGGTCTTGGGGGGTCACTTGCTCTGGCCAACCATGGAGCCAGTGTGCCAGGTGGGGGGAGGGGTGCTTTCTTTTGTGTGCAATCCTGGGGTACTCCCACTTTGCCCTCACCATCTGGCCTCCTGGGCTGTCTGGCTCTGTGAGTATGCCCCTGTGATTGCTTAGCCTCCTCAGCCTGGGGCTTTCCCGTGGGCTGTGAGGGAACTTGGAGTGTGAAGGTGTTACTGCGGACCATGGCTGAGGACTGCTCCCTTCCCCTCTCCTCTGAAGGCTGCAGTTGGGGAGGGAGAGGATATCCCCTTACCTCCTTCCATTGCCTCCTGGAGGATCCAGCACCTTCACCTTCAGACGTATGGCTGTGTGGATCTCTCAGATGTCTCTTGTGTTGTATGAATGTCCTCTGTTGGTTTATGAATGTCCTTTTTGTTGTATCTTAGGGGGTAGAGTCTAAGGGAAGAGCTCATCCCGCCATGATGCTCACATCACTCTGTAAATGATTTCTTATAGTTTTGCCTGTAAAAGTTCAAAGTTCTGCTCTGTGATTACCAAAAGGAAGTTTTAAGACTTTCATCTAGTAGCCTAAATTTGAGAAAGGAGATACTAAGAATGTTGAAGTGGTAAAGCTGTGTGACTTTGAGCAAATTATTTAACCTCCCTGAGCTTTAATTTTTCTCCTTACTCTCTCCAGTTGTCTTTGTAGAGCTCTTGTTTTCCCCGCCTTCTGCAGATGCCTAGGATTCGTGGGCTGCTACCCAACATTGTACTTATTTGATCTTTGCTTATAAAAAATAGAGAATTCTTGAAAGTAATAGACTTCAATTTCATTTTAAACAGTCACTCAATTTGGATAGTGTGTGAATTTGGATAGGTATTCCTTGACTTAATTTTGAATTAGTAGAATTTTATTTCACTGCAAGTTCACTGATTAGTTAGAACTCCCACAGGAAAAAATAGCTGCGTAATGTCATGCTTATTGCCATAGCTCTTTTGTAATTCATGAACATCTGTTTATAATATGACCTGATCTTTAAGAATCATACTTTACTTCTCTGCAGCCCATGCAAAGAAAGTTACTTTATATTTTTAGTTATCCATTTAAATCAAATTACAAATCACAAAATCAAAGGAGTTTCTCATAAAATCATACCACTGTCTATTGAAATATTTATTCTCTCTCTCTCTCTCCCCTCCACCTAATTAGAATTCTGAGATGTGGTACAAGCGTCACAGTATTGCTATTGGCGAGGTGCCGGCTTGCCGTCTTGTCTATCGCAGACAGCTGACAGAGGCCAATGTAGAAGAGATATGGAAGTCCATGACATTATCATAGTATGTGCATTTGATAAACTTTTCATTTTTTTTTCTGTTTTGCTTTTTCACTGCTCTGCATATTTAATTTTCTGAAATGACATATAAAAATCTATACTTTGCATTATTTGCAGCTACCCTGCTTAGCAAACATAATTTAGCTGAATTCTGGGAATTTTCTATTGTCATTTATATAATAGTTAAGTGTAGAAGTTTAAAAGCTCTTAAACTTTCTAGTAACACTGAAGTCTTAAGCTTAATGAAATGCATAATGGAAAATTTAGACTCCTAGATATTTGATGTACTATAGATAATTAAATTTAATGATGTTATAGCAAGTTTTGTTTTTTTTCTCATAGAGATGTACTAGTAGCAGTTTCTCATCATTGGATAAGTGAGTTTTTGTTGTAATAATATCTTTACTTGTAAAATAATTTTCTTGGCATTCAAAGTGTTATCTTATTAAATTGGTGAAGCAATATGTTAATGGCAAACGGATATTTTTAAAATTTGTTTTATCATACTTAATTTCTAGCCTTTTTGCTCCACAAAGATTGGGTGAAATGCACGAAAACAACGCATTTTACAGATCAAGTTTTTACAGTGCCGGGTTTTTGGGTAAATAATGATTTTTTAAAAATAACTAATTAATTTAGTTATTACTTATCTTTTTAGTTTACAGAAAATCCTCGGCTTAGATTCCTTAGAAGAAATTTTAGACATTAAACTTGTCAACTCCAAGTTCATCATCCATAACGTATATAGTGTGAGCAAGCAGGGTGTCGTTATCCTTGACGACAAGTCAAGTAAGTGCATTAAACCGTTTTGTCTTCCCTGCACAGGTCCATCAGCTTCTGTTTGACCATTCCCAAAATGATAAATAAATTTATGCCCTTTTACATGTAGCCTTCTGTCACTTCTAATACCTTTAAACTAATTGTTTGGATTAGGGAATGTCATAGAAAGATGAATATCCAGGAGTGAAAGCCTCAGCAGCATCCGGCCAGAGGCTCCTTCACTGAGCGTTAGGTGGTTCCATATCACCCCGAAAACCCTCAAAAGCGAGTGAGTTTAAGGCCTAACTGAGAGCTGAGTCTGTTTTCAAGTGAGTCTCAGAGTCTGCTTGATTTTAGGGTTCTCTTTGACTTTTTGTTATATCTCTGTGTCAGATTTTCTGCGATAGTCTTGGTTTATGTCATTTTTCTCTTTTTAATGAAGGTAGCTCTTTAAACGTTGATGACGCTTTAATTTTTTATACCTTATCCTCCAAGCCAGTTTACAATTCTGGAAAAAATGACAGTTAGCAGTCACTTATCCTGGTGTTTGATTTGGAAAATTAAGGTCATGGTGCCTGTAGTGGGCCAGAATCCCCAAGCTGGTTTTAAAACTTCCTTCCCCAGATCAGGGATGGGCCACAATTGGAAGGGCCCTTGGGTTGATTCTTCCTTTACTTCAGACCCTTGATCCTGGGAATTGACGAGAACTAGAATGACCTTTGGATATGGGAAGATGGCGTATACTTTAGGGTTTTTATAGATTATTATTAAATTTAGGGCTAGTGGCTCTTGGGTGGCTGACAAATCTATTCCAGAAGAAACCTGAACAGTTGCAAGAGGGGAGAGATCTCCTCAGGCCATATCTCCTGACAGGAGCAGAAGGTGTCTTTGGAACTGGAGATACACCCCCTATTCTAGCCCCTGTGTCAGGATGGAGGACGTCAGGTGGCAGAAATAAGTGGATCTGTGACTTCACGAGTTGTCAGGTTAATATCAACACATTAAAATAAGTTACACAGAATGAGGGCAGTGTTGCCTTTGAAAAACATCTAAAATCCTTCTACGTTCTCTGAATACAACGAACATTAATACTGTTAGCTACCAGTTAGATGACCAGTCATCTTTCGTTTTATTAAGTACGTTCTTCAGGAAGAAGAGAGCACTTCGTAAGACTCAGGTTCATTAGGTCTAACACAATTCAACCAGCATCTTTGCAGTTTTACGGGAAGTGGAGAAGGTGCAGTGGAAGCCTGAGTGCCGGCCTGTCTCATCAGATGTCTGTGGCGGGGCTGGGAGGGCAGAGGCTCTGCACTGAATGGCTCAGCTGGGATTTTTTGTAGCAATGTTAACGATTATTACTTTAAGGCTGTCCTAATACTAATAGCCTGTATTAATATGTCAGTGGACCTTTCTTGCCCTAAAACATTTTAAAAATTGAAACATGTAAAATGATACTTATATTGGACACTGGACATACAGAATTTGTTTTTTTTTAAGGTGTTTGATGTACTGGTTTCACAAATGCATTTGATGACTAATATTTTTGCTTTTGCTGTTTTTTCTTTTCCTTCTATAATTCTTACGATAATTGATGTGTTTGTTCCAAACTATCAAATTTCTTCTTTTCACTAAAGCTTTAAAAAGTGCGTCTTATCCTTAGAGAAATTTGCAGGCACGATTTATACAAGCACGTGTTATAACCCTGCTGCTAAGGAACAATTTCCATCTTTTAAGAGTTCTGATTTGTAAATAGGTGGTTTGTGATTAGCAGATGTTTCTTATCACTTGGACAAGTTATTTGTTCTTATGATACCAAGAATATATATAATTCCTTGATTTTTATGCTGTTGAATAAAATATCCTCTTTCTATTTTCATTTTTATACAGAAGAACTTCCTCATTGGGTACTGTCAGCTATGAAGTGTTTGGCAAATTGTAAGTACTAATTATCTGCTAGTTTTATGAAATTAACAGAAATTAGTGCCCTGAATTAGAAAATATTTTTGCTCAATGGCCTGAACATTGGTTTGACATCTGTGAGACTGGCAGTTAATTGTTTTGGGGCTACTGTGCTTTTAGTGATAAATTTGTGACTTAGTGAAAAGGCTGAGTTATAAAACATGTTTTTTTTTTTCAAGGAAGATTAGCCCTGAGCTAACATCTGCTGCCAATCCTCCTTTTTTTGCTGAGGAAGACTGGCCCTGAGCTTACATCCATGCCCATCTTCCTCTACTTTATATGTGGGCCACCTGCCATAGCAGGGCTTGCCAAGTGGTGCCATGTCCGCACCCAGGATCTGAACCGGTGAACCTCGGGCCGCCCCTTTAAAACAGTTTTAAAGGAATTTTGTGCTTCCATTTTCTAGTAGGTATAATCACAGTGCAAGTAAAGTCCACACTACTTCTTCTGAATGCTTCATCACAGGAAAGAAAAATTAGTAATATTGAACGTAATACTGTAACAGATAGCTGCCTGTTAACATTTTATAGGTTTTTATTCCTAAAACCTATATGCCTAAGTATGTTCTATATTTGCGGCGTCAGTTTGCGCAGTCGATCCTGTCTACTGTTGGCTTTTTACAGTGCAATAGTTTAAGTGGGAGGGAAATGTTTTAGAAGACTGGTGTGCAGGATGATCTGGAAGAAGAGCCTGCATGTAAACCGGAAGGGCTGTTTCAGTACTTTGATGTGAGGGGAGGAGGCCTGGAGAGGGTGGTCCCTCTGAGGGTTTTCACAGGTGTTTGACTCCGTTCCGTAGGCACATGCTGTCCGCTTCGTTGGATATCCTTGGCACTGTGAAGGAATGAGTTATTACAGTATCTCAGTAACTCTACCATTTTTCTGCGGATCCTCAGAAGGCTTAACCCAAACAAATAATTTTAATGAGAAGAATTCTAGTTATTTTGGCTCACTGATAATGGTGATATTTGGTCTATCGGGTCTTTTGAGCCTCCCAGATCACCTCAGAGGTAGTTTCTTTCTTCCCTTTTGGGTAAAACTAGCATGTACTCAGGTAGGCGTATACATTCTTGAATTAGTGGACTCTGAATAATTTATTTAGCTGAAGTTAGTTTTGTTTGATTATAGAATGAAACTAAAATGATTTCAGCTTACTGTGAGTGACCCCAGTGGTAATATATAGAAAATGATTGTGTACTATTATTCTGAATATGAATAGTAATATTAGTTTGTGTGAAGCCCAAAGTTCTCTGTGTTTACTTATTAAAATTTTCATTGTTTTTAATTTAATATTTTGGAAACTCTGAAATATAGAGTACTGTGGTTTTAGCTTGAGGAGTGCTTTTTATTCATCTTGCTCAATCATTTGAAGTAAATTATATTTAAATTATATCTTTGGCCAGAGTTGGCAATGAAGAGATAGAAGGTATAAATGGAAAGTTAAATTATCCATTTCTGAATTCCTGGCAAACCAAGGATTTGGAAGTTGATCAGCTGAGAAGGAACAGAGGAAGCCAGTATAACAAACCTAGGCTATAATATGTTGTAAAGTGTATATTAAGGTGTGCTTATGATGTTGAATTTTCAGTGATGATCAAAATGTGGTGAAGAATGTAATTGTCTGTCAAACCAGATGTATACATAAAGCCACAAAGCTTCTGCAGAAAGGTTAGAATAACTGGAATTACTTATCACTGGAGAAGGAAAATGTGAGGAATGGCTTAGTAATGTTCTCCACGTGTGGAGGTGGTGTCCTATGAGGTGGACATTCCTGAGCATGGAGACATGTCTCACGTGTGTCAAGAGCCGTGCTTTATGGGTGGTGGGCCTAGCCACAAAGATGCTGTTTAGGTGTCAAAGAAAAACAAGTGGCCAGAGGGCAAGGTCAGCCTTTTGAATAGTTTTATAAAATCATTAATTTTTCCAAATTCTCATCCTCCCCCCCACCCCCATTTACTTTGAGTGTTGACCTGTTCCTTGTCCTTCTTGTCCTTGATGAATCTAGATTCCCTGTCATCTAATAGGGGACAGAGAGGAGAGGCTGATTATATGGTGTTTTGAAAGCCTCTGGCCTCCTTTCTGTAGGTTTACTGCCACCTCTCTCCGTGAGGCCCATCTGCATCTATTGTGGACCATGTGCACATCGGCCTGGGTGCTCTCATTGCTGGCCAGCCTCATGGTAGGCCCCAGAACGGGGGACTGATGCTAAATAAATAAAAAACCAGGTTAACTGTGTTTTTCTTCTTTGTGCATGTACATTGAAAGAATTCAATCAGAAATGGATATAAACAGTTTTTTCCCAAAAATCTGTCAGGAAAAACATTTATAAAAAGCCAGATTTAAAAAAATATTCTGAAGTTCAAGATGAGTAAGAAACAAAAGATCTTAGGAATATGGCCTGCTCTCATTGGGCTCACTATGTACTGGCATTTTTAGGAAAATCTTTTTTTGTTTTTGTGTATTTATATGAAGAATGATGAAATGTTCCCAAAAGGGTACACCTGCTTAGAATGAGCTCCATACTTACCTGGGGAGGAAGTACTTGAAGGCAATATATATTGCTTGCTCTGACATATTAAACTGATTATTTCAATTAGCTAATTTTGGGATATTTCAGAGGAGGAAGCAAGCAAAAATGGTGGCTAGGTTTGCTGCTAGGTTAACATGATACCACACATGTAGAATAATTTACACATGTGTAAAATAATTTTCATTATTTTAGTCAATCAAATTAAGTTATTTTTTATGACATATAAAGGATATTAAAAAGTAAGAGAGTTTTTTCTTCCTATTATTTTATTAAGGTCATAATGGTTTATAACATTGTGTGATTTCAGGTGTACATTATTATTTATCAGTTTCTGTATAAACTGCATTGTGCTCACCACCAGTAGTCTAATTTCCATCTGTCACCATATATGTGTGCCCCTTTACCCTTTATGCCCACCTCCCAACCCACTTCCCCTCTGGTCACCACTAATCTGTTCTCTTTGTCCATATGTTTGTTTATCTTCCACATATGAGTGAAACTGTGTGGTCTTTTTCCGTCTGGTTTATTTTGCTTGACATGATACCCTCAAGGTCCATCCATATTGTTGCAAATAGGACAATTTTCTTTTTTTATGGCTGAGTTGTATTCCGGGGTATATATATACCACATCTTCTTTATCCATTCCTCAGTTGATAGGCACTTGTGTTGCTTGTGGCTTGGCTATTGTGAATAATGCTGCAGTGAATGTCGGGGTGCTTAAGTCTCTTTGAATTGTTGATTTCAAGTACTTTGGATAAATACCCAGTAGTGGGAGAGCTGGGTCATATGGTATTTCTATTTTTAATTTTTTGAGAAATCTCCATACTGTTTTCCATAGTGGCTGTACCAGTTTGCATTCCCACCAGCAGTATATGAGGGTTCCCTTTTCTCCACATCCTCTCCAACACGTTATTTTTTGTTTCGGTGATTATAGCCATTCTAGCAGGTGTAAGGTGATATCTCATTGTAGTTTTGATTTGCATTGCCCTGATGATTAGTGATGTTGAACATCTTTTCATGTGCCTATTAGCCATCTGTATATCTGCTTTGGAAAAATGTCTGTTCATATCCTCTGCCCCTTTTTTGATCAGGATGTTTGATTTTTTGTTGTTGAGTTGTGTGAGTTCTTTATATATTTTGGAGATTAACTCCTTGTCAGATACATGATTTGCAACTATTTTCTCCCAGTTGGTGGGTTGTCTTTTCTTTTTGATCCTGGTTTCCTTTGTCTTGCAGAAGCTCTTTAGTCTGATGTGGTCCCATTTGTTTATTTTTTCTTCTGTTTCCCATGCCTGAGTAGACATGGTATTTGAAAAGATACTGCTAAGACTCATGTCTAAGGAGGGTACTGCCTATATTTTCTTTAGGAGTTTTATGGTTTCAGGTCTTCCCTTCAAGTCTTTAATCTGTTATGAGTTGATTTTTGTGTATGGTGTGAGATAATGGTCTACTCTCATTCTTTTGCATGTGTCTGTCCAGTTTTCCTGGGACCATTTATTGAAGAGATTTTCCTTTCTCCTTTGGATCCTCTTGGCTCCGTTGTCAAAGATGAACTGTCCATAGATGCATGGTCTTACTTCTGGGCTTTCAATGTAGTTCCATTGATCGTGTGTCTGTTTTTGTGCTGTACCATGTTGTTTTGATTACTATGGCTTTGTAGTATATTTTGAAGTCAGGGATTGTGGTGCCTCCAGCTTTATTCTTTTTTCTCAGTATTGCTTTAGCTATTCAGGGTCTTCTCTTGTTCCATATGAATTTTAGGATTCTTTGTTCTATTTCCATGAAGAATGTCATTGGGATTCTGATTGGGATTGCATCGAATCTGTATATTGCTTTAGGTAGTATGGGCATTTTAACTATGTTTATTCTTCCAGTCCGTGTGCTTGGAATATCTTTCCATTTCTCTGCCTTCTTCGATTTCTTTCAATAAAGTCTTATAGTTTTCATTGTATAGGTCTTTCACCTCCTTGGTTAAATTTATTCCTAGATATTTTATTCTTTTTGTTGTGATTGTAAATGGGATTGTTCTCTTTCTGTTAGTTTGTTATTAGAGTATAGAAATGCAACTGATTTTTGTAAGTTGATTTTGTACCCTGCAACTTTGCTGTAGTTGTTGATTATTTCTAATAGTTTTTGGTCAGATTCTTTAGGGTTTTCTATGTATAGGACTATGTCGTCTGCAAACAGCGAGAGTTTCCTTTCCAATTTGGATAACTTTTATTTCTCTTTCTTGCCTAGTTGCTCTGGCTGAAATCTCCAGTACTATGTTGAATAAGAGTCACGAGAGTGGGTACCCTTGTCTTGTTCCTGTTCTCTGAGGGATGACTTTCAGTTTTTCCCTGTTGAGTATGATGTTGGCTGTGGGTTTTCATGTATGACCTTTATTATGTTGAGGTACTTTCCTTCTATACCTGTTTTATTGAGAGTTTTTAACATAAATGTATATTGGATCTTGTCAGATGCTTTCTCTCCATCTATTGAGATGATCATGTGATTTTTATTCCTCATTTTGTTAATGTGGTGCATCACATTGACTGATTTGCAGATGTTGAATCATCTGGTATAAATCTCACTTTATCATGATGTATGATCCTTTTAATGTATTGCTGTATTCGGTTTGCCAATATTTTGTTGAGGATTTTTGCATCTCTGTTCATCAGCAATATTCACCTGTAATTTTCTTTCTTCGTCTTCTTTTTTTTTTTTTTTTTGAGGAAGATTAGCCCTGAGCTAACTGCTGCCAATCCTCCTCTTTTTGCTGAGGAAGACTGGCCCTGAGCTAACATCTGTGCCCATCTTTCTCCACTTTATATGTGGGACGCCTACCACAGCATGGCGTGCCAAGCAGTGCCATGTCCGCACCCGGGATCCGAACCAGCGAACCCCAGGCTGCCGAAGTTGAACGTGTGCACTTAACTGCTGCACCACTGGGCCAGCCCCTGGCCTGTAATTTCTGTCTTTGTGTCCTCCTTGTCTGGTTTTGGCATCAAGGTGATGTTGGCCTTGTAGAATGTGTTAGGAAACATTCTGTCTTCTTCAACTTTGAAATAGTTTGAGAAGGATAGGTATTAAATCTTCCTTGAATGTTTGGTAGAATTCTCAAGAGAAGCCATCTGGTCCTGGACTTTTGTTTTTTGGGAGGTTTTTGATTACTGTTTCAATCACTGTACTTGTTCTTGGTCTATTCAGATTCTCTCTTTTCTCTTGGTTCATTTTAGGGAGGTTGTATGAGTCTAAGAATTTATTCATTTTTTCTAGATTGTCCAGTTTGTTGGTGTGTAGTTTTTCATAGTATTCTGTTATAATTAAAAGGTAGGAGTGTTTTTCAGGAGATCAAGAAAAAGCCGTTTTCACAGTGTCCCCAGTTGCCTTGAAATCTGAAGGCCTAGAATACTTTACTGTCCTTTTTAGTTTGATCTTTTCTCTTTAGTTACAGAGATTCTGTAGGAAGACTTTCCTTTCAGGATTTACTGGCTTCATCTTTCGTTCTCCTGAGGGTGGAGATTCTTTTGGGTTTAGTGGTTTAGTCTTGTTCTGCTAACCTGCTAAGCCTGGCTAACCTGCTCCTCATGGGACTGCTTGCCATTTCCCTCAAGGCACGGGCAGCTCCAGCTCATCTCTCCACCAGCAGTGTAAATCTGTTGACTGTGTGTGAATTGTTGAGGGTGTTTGTGCCAACTCCTGGGAAAGGTAAGTATTTCTTGTTCTTCTTTGGTCCCAGATAGAAGTAGATCTTTGTCTTGTTGCTGGCCTAGGCTTTGGCTGGGACCAGGTTTTTCCAGGCTTCTCATAGTAACTGCAACTTTGCAAGATGACTCTGCTTGATAAACTATCTTTTTTTTTTGAGCAGGAGGATTGGTGCTAAGGTAACATCTGTTGCCAGTCTTTCTCTTTTTGCTTGAGGAAGATTGTTGCTGAGCTAACATCTGTGCCAATCCTCCTGTACTTTATGTGGGATGCCACCACAGCAGTGCCAGGTCCGTGCCTGGGATCCGAACCTGCGAATCCTGGGCTGCCAAAGTGGAGTGTGCGAACTTAACCACTATGCCATGAGACCAGCCTGATATCTTTTGATGGTTGGTTGGGGTTCAAATAGACAGTTTTATAATCAGAATGAATTACAAGACATAATGTAAAATCTCCTTTTTAGAATATCTTTAAGAAAAAGAGTAAAAATTCTTATTAGTCTGGAATAGTTTAGTTAGAGGCAGAAATTGATTATATCACTCAACCCTCACTCTAGGATTTTATAATATATCAATTATGAAATAGTGAAAAGTTCTAAAAATAGCTTTACGACTTGTCTGTCATCTATGTGAGCTAATTTTAATCTTGGTCTACTATATTAAGACTAGGAAAATATTGAATATTTCAAAGAAAATTATTGTTTGCTTCTAATAAAAATGCTTTTCAGAAGGACACAAAAGAAAGAGTGGGTTTCCTTTCAATTGGAAGTAAGCCAGTGATTTTCCTCATTATTTTATAATAGATTTCAACTTAGACATAAAGCGTATTTGTGTATAATGTCAATTTTCCCCATAAGCATGTTTTTCAATTTGATTTTCTGTCCACACCATGCATGTGCACAGAGACTAACACTTAAAGGTGATTGCCCATTCATGTTTCTCTTTCTTTCTCTCTCTTTCTCTTTTTTTAACAGGGCCTAATTGTTCAGATCTGAAGCAGCCTATGTACTTAGGGTTTGAAAAAGATGTCTTTAAAACTATAGCAGATTATTATGGTCACTTGAAAGAGCCTCTGCTTACATTTCATCTTTTTGATGCCTTTGTCAGCGTATTAGGTAAGTTGGAATATAAACAGCATATATCTGCAGTAGCGATATTGACTTATTTCATTTTTCACTATCCTGAGACTTCCGTTAGTGAAACCTTCATAATGTGTTTGAAATGAACACTGATGGGTGCTTGCCTAGCTGGAGTCCATCTCTACGAAGGAGAAAGAGAAAATGGTTAAGCTCTATTATGAAACTCAAAGCAAGGACCAATAGTTTTTATTTCTTAAGAAAGAATAATATGTTGTGTTTCATTTTTGTACAAAAAAGTATAACTTTATTGGTAGAGAAAAATGTAAATTTGACATTTACTGTTCATGAGTAAATCTACTACTCTGGATATGACTTCATGAGCAGTCAAGTATGGGAGATGTGTTTTCATTTAGAAATCTAATTTCTTTTTATAGGAGGAACAGGTTTTTGTAGGACTGTTTGTTATTTGTGACACGTAATATAGTAACTTTATAATTCTCTAAAATTTGTTGCTATTCCTCATATAGATTTATACTTTAGAATGTATGCTGTCAAAGAAACATGGTAAAAAGGAAAAAAATCAACATTATTGCTATAGGTCTTTTTGATATTGTTCCTTTCTTCTTGCAAATCAGATTTTCCTGTTGCTGTTGTGATTGTTCAATAAGTAGTATTGTTTTCTTGTCAAAAGGTTTGCTTTAATGATCAAACCATTGTGCGGGTATCATACTCAGTTACGTAAATTTGCAGGAATTAGCATACTCTTGATTTTGAGCATTGTGGGGTTTAGCAGTCTTCCCCTTCCCTCCCCTCCCCTTCCCTTCCCCCTTCTTTCTATCTTATTTTCTTCTTGGAGAGCATGGATGCTGCCGTAGTATCCTGATAAAATAAAGTATCAGTAATATGTGAATAATTTACCTGCTGTCATAGCACAATACTTTAAATTTTAAGATTTTGTAGGTTTCCTGATAATAAGAAACAAAATACAACAATTTTAAATCATGTACATCAGAGTAAGTTTGTTTTCAGAGAGGCCAATACTGGAAACAGAGGAAGGGACTGGGCCTGTTACTGGGTTTAGAGACCACGGAGTCTTCCTGGTGTTCTGTTTTTAACCAAGGAGGACTGGAGGCTTACGTACTTGTGAACGTCATGCCTAATGGATGAATACTTGCTGTTGTTTAATGTGTATATGGACTTACTGAGCAGATTCTCATTATAGTCACTTGCTGCCATTATGCCACTGATAAAAGAAGAATTCTAAAGACTGGATTAAAAATTACTTCTTTGATTTTCTTTTCATTTTCTGTTTTCATAATGTTCTATGGAAATTGCCTGATTGGAAACAAAAGAACTTGGAACTTTTGTGTGTGTGTGTGTGTGTGTGTGTGTTTGTGTAACCTTGGCCCTGAGCTAACATCTGTTGCCAATCTTCCTTTTTTGTTGTTGTTGAGGAAGATTAACTCCGAGCTAACATCTGTGCCCATCTTCCTCTACTTTGTATGTGGGACGCCTGCCACAGCATGGCTGGATGAGCAGTGTGAAATTCCACACTCAGGATCTGAACTAGCAAACCCTGGGCCTCCAAAGTGGAGCCTGCAGACTTAACTGCTGTGCCACTGGGCCGACCCTGCCAATCTACCTCTTTTTGTTTGAGGAAGATTGTCACTGAGCTAATGTCTGTGCTGGTCTTCTTCTATTTTGTATATAGGATGCTGCCGCAGCATGGCTTGATGAGCGGTGTGCAGGTCCGTGCCCAGGATCTGAACCCACAAATTCTGGGCTACGGAAGCAGAGCATGTGAACTTAACGACTATGCTACCAGGCCAGCCCTGTAACTTTTTTTAAAAAACGAATTTCACTTTGAATCAGTTATATTTATGATGTCACTGGTCTATTCTACCACAACTGTTTACTTTGATCTCAGCTAAGAATTAAAGCTTAGTTATTCCCAAATTGATGTCAAAGTCAGCCACCCTCTAAAATATCATCTATAGAGGGTTTTGGTGGAGAAGGCTGGATCAAATGGAGAATTTATTGCATTAGATATCAGCAAGAATAGACTAATATGTGTGAATAGTCGTGATATATTAACCTTCCCTGGTCCAGTCCTTCTCTAGTGAATATAAGTGAGACACCCTGTACCGAAAGCTGTGTTTTTTAGATCCTTATGTACTGAAAGATGAAAGTCTTCTAGATTATGGAAGACCATAATTTGTTTATATGATTAACAAAGATTATCTAATAGAGCAATCCTGTTAGAATCTTAGGGAAAAGGTCTCATATCTAGGTATATACCAATTAGACACATGGGCTGAATGCCAGTAGGGTTGACTCATTCCTTAAACCTTTTGATTTACTTTCATTGGCATAGGATGCCATTTGATAAAACATTTTAAAGTAGATAATCAATCTGCTTTGTGTAGAAGCTAAAAATTCTACAGCATTTTCAATGGAAAAGATTTTCAGTTTAGTTAATGAATTTCTTTTGAGGTTTGTTCTTTTGCTTCTAGCATGAAATAATGATAGCTTGATGTCAAAACTGTCACCCTGAGAGCAGTTAGTCATTACTGATACATGAAATCTAAGAGTTATTAAGGAAAAAACAAATGAAAAAAAGACATTTGTGGAGATGTAAGATGTATTCTTTACTTACAATTGAAAAAAAGGATTTAATTTGGCTCAGCAGTCTGACCTAACAGCGTAACTGTCCAAAATGGCAATTCCTTGTGTTAAGATCAGAGTCAAGCTGACTCTCGAATGGGGTGAATGAGATATAGAGCATCCTTTACTCACACACCACGCGCACCCTAGAGTCCATTGAGCTGTGTAGCTTGCAATAATTCGGCATGTTTAGGAAAATGGGAGGCAGACAGGAAGCACAAAAAGGCGAGGGAAGAGGGTTTTGGAAAATTGGGTGACTTGTGGGTTGTATAATGTTATAATCTGAGACCCCACACTGGTGATCTGTGGGCCACATTTGGCTCATAAATGCATCTGGTTTGACCTGTGTGTTTTAAAAAGAAAATATAATTAATTGCCAAACTTTAAGAAACAGAAAATTCACATAAGAATTCGTAGTTTTGGCTTCTGTAGAGAAATTGGAAGATCTGGCAGTACTGGGCTTGAATTTTCAGGGGCGCAGACTGCTACAGCTGGGTAGTGAACGCCTCTATGGGAAAGCGAAGTGTCTCAGGGACATGACCTCCAACTTGCTGAGTCTTCAGTGCGCCCATCGCTTCTCAGACCCTGAAGCCAGGTTCCCTTGACCCAGTTGCTCATTAATTCCGTCTGTCTGCTCCTGTGTGCAGTGGAGCTTGCGACTCCTGGTTTGTTTACTAGTAGGCGGGAAGACTGAGAGTCTGAGCTCTTTGCCGTTCCCTTCTTCCTAAATGTTAAGTTTAGAAAATGCCATTGACAGTCACCACACAGGATCGTACACTGGATCATCTAACTCAATAGGTTGAGAGCTCCTGTGTTTTTTAACCTAGAAATATCCATGAGGTTAGATTTTCCATTCCCTGGTTCTTTTGTCTAGTGACTTCTAGGAGATCCTCTGGAGCTCTGCAGCATCTTTGCCTTGTTACCTCTCTGCACTTAAGTTCTTCAGGTTATCTTGGGATTCTTATCCCATGGTAATTCTGAAGGGAAAACAATCCTTTTTTTAGAGTGCCTGGTTGGCGCGCTTGCCCAGACAGAGGGCTCCGGCCTGTGTGAGTGCAGTTCTTGCTGGCGGTGCTCTCTGTTCTCGGGGCCTGGGGCTTACGGCTGGAGCTTTCGGAGATGTGGATGGGCCAAGGCAAGGATGCTGAGTCACCTCCAAATATAACGACTACTGTTATGTCAATATTGTTGGAATGAAGTGGACTCAGGTACTCCTTAAAAATGGAAATTGAGCAAAATGCCTAGGTATTTCTTGGCTATAACTAATTACAAAAGCTATTTATAAGTATACCAGTAATCACTAGGATAATTGACAAGACTTTTGACAAGCAAATTTAAGACCTTTCTCATACCATTCAGCAGGATAAATTCTAGCTGGATGAGAGAATTAAATGTAAAAAACGCAAATTTAAAATACATTTGATATTTACCCGATATTGGGGTAGGTGAAGGACTTCTAAGCATAAAAGCAAAAGAAGTCATAACAATGCTGCAGCAGTTTGGAACTCGTGGGGAAAAGCATCATCTTGTGCGTGGGTGAATCTATATCTACTTTTAAGCAATTCACAAAGGCGACTTGTTTTCTTTCCTTACAAGCCTCCAGAGAAATAGTCCCCCTTGCTGTGTCTTTCTTTAGGCAGGCAGTTCTTGCCAATTGATGTGTAGTCTGAATTCTTTTGGCTTAGCATAAACCTTCTCTTTTTTATACCTCTTCTCAGTGAAGATGAAATTGTGACTTTTTTTTTATTCCTTTGCTTGTTCGAAAACTACAGTGAACCCTTCTTGGGTCTGTTATTCCCTGGCTCAGCAGACATGGTCCCGCTGGACTTTTGGGAACTCTGGCCCCTCTCAAAAGTCTTCATATTTCTCTTTCTTTTTTGAAGCTCCCATAAGGAATAGCTTATTGTTAGCATTGCATATGTGAGTGGAATGATCAGGTCTACTTTTCAAAAATGAAAATTCGTGTTCTTAATGGTTTGCAAATAGAAATCTGATGTAACCTTCAGGGAATGGGAGGGAGGGTGATAAAGGTAGGTGTCACACAAGGTGGTGAACAATTCTGAACCTGTCACGCGGCCCTCATGGCTGAAGTGTCACCTAATCTGTAATAACATAGAGCATTATAAATTTCCATTGATTCTGATTTTATTTATACCTGTCATGAGGAACAGTGGGTTTCCTTGATTAGTATTTATTCGCTTGTCCTTCCTCAATCCAGCTAAATAACAGAATGTTTCCCTTTTGATTTCACCAATGGAAACATCGCTAAGCTCAGGTCACTTGGTTTGTTGACCTAGTTGTACCCACTTTGATGAGTCACTCTGCTGTTCTGGGCCCCAGTTTTCTCATTGGTAAATGGCAGTTATACCTGTCATACTTATAGATATGAAAACATGAAACTTAAAGCAATGGGTAACACATTTTCCTACTAGGTATCGCTTTTCTTTGGTTTTAAAAATACAAAAAATTGGAACCTGCATAAATTAAGAGGATAGTTATATGTTGCTATCTAGCCATTCTCTCAAATGATAGGAGGATTTTTTATGTAGAATTACTTGTGATGGATCTTTACAGTCTGTTAGGATGAGCAATATTATATCATTCTGAAGTGCAAGAAACAAGTTACCTCTGGGATTTCAGAAGGCCCTTGTCATTTTCTTAAGAGAAGGAAGATTCAGTATTTTTTTTTCCTAAAGATTGGCACCTGAGCTAACAACTGTTGCCAATCTTCTTCTTCGTTTTTTTTCTTCTTCTCCCCAAAGCCCCCGGTACATAGTTGTATGTTCTAGTTGTGAGTGCCTCTGGTTGTGCTACATGGGATGCCACCCCAGCATGGCCCGATGAGTGGTGCCATGTCCATGCCCAGGATCCGAACTGGTGAAACCCTGGGCCGCCGAAGTGTAGCGTGCAAACCCAACCACTCGGCTGTGGGGCGGGCTCCTCAGTATTTTTATAATGATGTTGAGATAGCAGAAATGATAAAAGATGAAAAAGTTACTCTTTTAGCTTTTGTTTAACAAAATGAAATGAATCTCAAGATTAAAATAGTTACAACATTGAATCTCTGGTTATAAAATGAGAATAGAATGCTAATGTCCTTCAGAAGTTCTTAAAATGGAACCTTTAGAAAACCCAGCAAGCTCTTTAAAATCAGTACTACTTTACGATCTTGGAGAATGTGAAAGTACTTGTTGAAGATGTCTCTTGAGATCAACTATAGACTGTCATGTGTATTTTAAAGCTAAAGGTCTCATGCAATCATTTTTTCCTGAATCCTCTGGTGTACTTTTGTCAGTGAGCGTTTATTGACGGAATGAAAAAGAGATTAGGTCATCAGTGAGAGGGAAGTTAGGAAGCAGAAACAGAGAGCTCGGATTAAACTCTTTTCGAGACTCTAAGTGTTCCTATCTGTATTTGAACTGAGGAAAGCAAGGAGCTCTCCAACGTTTAAAGGCGGAACTAAAAGTAAGTCCTACTGTGACATTTGAACGAACTGAAAAATGACATTCTTAGGACCGGATGCCAAGAAAGACTTCAATATTATAGATATATCAAACCTCAGCCCTTTGCCCGCACATCTTCTCTTGGATCACATCCGTTCTACTTTGTACATCACCCGTGTGCTGAGGATTTTCAACTCTCATCTTCATTCCAGATCTGTCTCCTGAACTCAAGACCAGAATGTCCGTCTGACTTCTGGCTGGGTGTTCTTGGGTGTTTGTTATGCAAGAGCCTCAGTTCAAACTCAGTGGGCCCTAAGCCATTGTTTCAGAAACTGCATGTTGGATGTGAATTCTGTGTAGTAGAACAGCATTAAAAAAAAAAGACAGAATAGTGTACAAAATATCAGAGTGCGTTGTATATAGTAAGGGTAGGTATTTTTATAAACTTTTTTGTTTTCGTTAAATACCTATTTTGTATATGCATATGTATTGCTGTGATGTTAAATATATTTCTTAATTTTAGTTGTAGTAAAAAAATTTTGGAACAAAAGCTGTTCTAAATTTCTTCTCTACCTACCTGCATAGTAAGATGATTGTAAAGATTTAAGGAATGTGAAGGCCTCCCAGAAAGCATAATATTGCTCAAATATTACTGGGTAATATTAATTGTGAAAGATGCTTATGTTACATACACATGGTTTGTCCTTTACACTTAGAGAAAAATACTTTTTACCTATGACTCATTTTATAGAGTTATATTCAGTTTTTCATTCCTACGTGTTGTGGAATTAGCATCTTAAACTGAGCTGGGAGTTTCTTTGGGGATAAACTGCATTCTGTTTGTCCTTTATGAGAAGGAAATCGGCAGTAGTCATCACCTGGCTTTCATTTTGAACTCTCAAGAACATGGTTTTGTGTGCCCTCCTTAGCATAAAAGAGCGAGTTCAGGGTTAGTTGTGTTGAGAAATTATGTTCTTTTTACCATGTTTCTAATCCTTGCCCCAAGTTGAAGAATATAGAATGGTATTTTATGTGACTATCTGCTTATTAAATGTTTGTGTCTGCTCTTTCAACCAACATTCTTACTTCTAGGAATTCATCCTTAGGAATTAATTGGTCGCATGGAAAAAGTAGGTCATGCAGCATGATATTTAGGAGTCCATACCCCGGACTGTGTGGGCTCCAATCTGCTCTACCACTAACTAGCCGTGTGATCCGGGCAAATGACCTAATCTCTTAACTTTCTTTATCTGTAAATAATAATAATAGTATCTACCTCATAGAGATTGTTGTGAAGATTAACTGAGATAATATTAAATGTTTAGCACACTGTTAGGTACATAATAAAATGCTTAAAAAGATGTTAGCTATTTTCATCATCATCATAAATTTGTTTCATCATTATAAATGTTAGCTTCTATTATGTTTTGTAAAGTTTTATTGGGTATGTATAATGATGTGATAAATGGGGGCACAGCTAAATGTCCCTGTGACCCAATCTCCCCTCTTCTCCGTAGCGTCTGTATTTCTAATACTAAGAGAATTCAAGGATTGTGACTTTTTACACTATTGCCTTTGTAAACATTCAAAAACATTAAAAAAAAATTATCAAGTATTCTCCTGCCAGTTTGCTAAATTTTCTACCAATTAATATTTTTCTGATTTCAAATTGTAGCCTTGACGTGGTTGAGAAATACTATTAGTTTAATGTCTGCTTTATACCCTAGGTTCAATCTCTTTTAAAATATAGATTTACTTAATGACTTCTAGAGCTTTAAGTTTCCTGGAGATTCTGCCAAACGATTACTTCAGATATAAGATAATGAGGATAGGTGGCTGGTAGGTAAACTTTTTAAACATAATTTAAGATTAAAATGATTTTTATCTAGGACACATATAGTAGCCAAGAAAGGCATGCCTATGAGTGTCAGTTCATATCTAGAGAATGGTGTTAAGCAGAGCGTGTACTCTGTTAAGTGATAATTAATAATTGCTGACTGTTCATCTTTAGCACCAGATAAAAACCAAGTAGAGTTTATTGAGAGGAGGTTGATAATTATTGTTTCAGAAGTCCAGGTTTTTAAGCAAAGAATGTAAATAATGCAGCTGTGTGTAAGGAGGAATGGCACATAAAATTAAATCCCAGCTGAATTTCTGGGCCCAGTCTTAACTACTTTGGGCTTTGGTTTCCTTGCCTATTTAATGGGCAGTGTTTTCTTCTTTACAGGATAGTCAAAGTGATGAAATGTGCCAGGGCCAGCCCTGCGGCCGAGTGGTTAAGTTCATGCACTCCACTTCTGTGGCCAAGGGTTCACGGTTTGGATCCTGGGCACAGACCTAGCACTGCTCATCAGGCCGTGCTGTGGCAGCATCCCACATAGAAGAACTAAAATCACTTACAAGTAGGATATTCCACCATGTACTGGGCCTTTGGGGAGGAAAAACAAAAAAAGAGGAAGATTGGCAACAGATGTTAGCTCAGGGCCAATCCTCCTCAACCAAAAAAAAAAAAAAAGAAAGAAAGATTAAGTGTGAACAGCTAAAATTGCTTAATATGTAGATAGTAACCTGGGCCTAGAAGGCATTCAGTAATGTTACTCAGTCTTCCAAGGTGGAGGAGCAGGGTTTTCAGAATCTCATTTGATTCATAAGCAAACAAAATGGTAGTATTATTGATCTCCTGAGTCTTTTCAGTCACTCAAGAGACATCAACATAGCACCTATAGTGTTATAGGCACCAGAGCAGGAAATAAAAAGGTACATGCTTGGCAGAATTAAGATTTGAAATGTGTAAAATCTTCATGTATTAATTCTGTGTTTAATTTTATTAAACATACAGATATTCTCTTCCACATTATGAATATAAAGGATATTGCTCAAAATTTTGGGCTCATTTTATCACATAAGTATTATTTTCATAATCTTCGCAATACCCCTGTGAGATTGGTACTAGTGTTATATTTCCATTTGCAGATTTGGAAAATTTCGGTAGATTTAAAAAAAGAGGTTGAGTAATTTTTCCAAAGTGATTTGGTTCCATGCTGTCTTGCCATGCTGTTAGTGTCTCCACTTTTCTGATGTTGAGTATATGATAGGACTTTTTCCTTTTTACAATTTCTCTTTGGGAACTTTGGAGAAATTTTACAAATTAGAGGTATTATAGGAAATTATTTATGTAAGAGTTTCTATTATATTTTAAATCTAATTTGTAATACAATAAGTAGAGCTGATATCACTGTGGAATGAGAATGAGGAATATTTGTTTCCTGTTGGTAACAAGATAATATGAGTGTTAAGGATGCAGACTTGTAGGCCCAGTGACGTAGTACTTAAGTTCACATGCCCCGCTTCAGTGGCCCGAGGTTTGCAGGTTCAGATCCCAGGCGTGGACCTATCACCACTCATCAAGCCATGCTGTGGCAGCATCTTACATAAAGTAGAGGAAGGCTGGCACAGATGTGAGCTCAGCAACAATCTTCCTCAAGCTAAAAAGAGGAAGATTGGCAACAGGTGTTAGCTCAGGGTGACTCTTCCTCACCAAAAAAAGAAAAAGTAAAACTGGTTCAAACTCCAGCTTCTCTATTCACAAGCTGTGTGATTTGGCATTGCCATGAAGATTAAACAAACAAATATATGTACTTGTGTTAGCTGTTGATCTGCCAAGTGAAAGCTCAAGGCTGAATTTTTTTTTTTTTTTAGATTTTTTTTTTAAAAAATTTTTTTCCTTTTTCTCCCCAAAGCCCCCTGGTACATAGTTGTATGTTTTTCGTTGTGGGTCCTTCTAGTTGTGGCGTGTGGGACGCCGCCCCAGCGTGGTCTGATGAGCAGTGCCGTGTCCGCGCCCAGGACCCGAACCAACAAAACACTGGGCTGCCTGCAGCGGAGCACGCTAATTTAACCACTCGGCTACGGGGCCAGCCCCTGAATAAGTTTTTATTTTTAAAAAAGTGACTGGAGGGGGCCGGCCCAGTGGCTCAGCAGTTAAGTTTGTGCCCTCTACTTCAGCAGCCTGGGGTTTGCTGGTTTGGATCCCGGGCATGGACCTATGCACTGCTTATCAAGCCATGCTGTGGCAGGCATCCTGCATATAAAATAGAGGAGGATGGGCACAGATGTTAGCTTAGGGCCAGGCCAATCTTCCTCAGCAAAAAGAGGAGGATTGACGGCGGATGTTAACTCAGGGGTAATCTTCCACAAAAAAAAAAAAAGTAATTGGAGAACTTCTGCTTTTGACCATGATGGAGTAATTGGGACTGGGTTTACCCTTTTATCAAAGAACCAACTAGAAAACCAGACAGAATATGAGGCAATTGCTTTCAGACATTGGACCACACTGTAGGACTATTATCTGTGAGAGAAGTGAAACAAATGAGGTGAGCTCTATGATTGCCCTGGCTGTCTGTCTGGGGGAACTTTCCAGACTGTTTTGCAGGGAGGTGGAGCCGAAGCAGAGCATGTCAATCTTGCTGAGTTGAAGAGATGGAAATTGGATGAAGAGGCTGGGACTTGTGGTCCAGGGTATCAGAGAATGTTACGGGCTGAATTGTGTCTGTTCTAAAATTCATATGCTGAAGTCCTAACCCCTAGTACTTCAGAGAGAGACTGTATTCGTAGGACCATCTTTAAAGAGGTAATTAGGGTGACGTGAGATCATATGAGTAGCCCTACTCCAATATGACTGGTGTCCTTATAAGAAGGGGAGATTGGGACACAGACAGCACACAGACTGAGGGTCAGCCATGTGAGGTCAGAGCAAGAAGACAGCCATCTGCAAGCCAGGAAGAGAGGTCTCAGAAGAAACCAACCCTGCTGACACCTCGATCTCAGACTTCTAGCCTCAGAACCGTGAGAGAATAAATTTATTTTGTTTAAGCCGCCCAGTCTGTGATATTTTGTTGTCAGCTCTAGCAAACTAATACAAGGCAATTATACAGAGAGGAGCTCCAAAAATCTGCATGGGGATCCTCTTGAATTTGTTGATGATAAATACTTAACTGTACATCTCCAGGGTGATAGTCTTCAAAGCTGGGCAAATCAGAATCACAGTGATACACAACAATCCCCATTAGGATGACCATAATAAAAAAGATGGATAACAAGTGTTAGTGAGGATGTGGAGAAATTGGAACCCTCGTACATTCTTAGTGGGAATGTAAGATGGCAGAGTCATTTTGCGAAAAACAGTCTGGCAATTCCTTAAAAAGTTAAACATGGAGTTACCATGTGATTCAGCAATTCTACTCTTAGGTCTGTATCCAAGATAATTGAAAAGATACTTCCACACAACAACGTGTACACGAATGTTCATAGTAGCATTACTCAGAACAGCCCCAAAGTGGAAACAACTGAAATGTCCATCAAATGATAAATGAAAAAAATGTAGTATATCCATACAATGGAATATTATTCAGCCATAAAAAGGAGTGAAACCCTTTACAATGCTACAACATGGATGAATCTGGAAAACGTTCTAAGTGGAAGAAGCCAGACACAAAAATCACATCTTGCATGATTCCATTTATGTGAAATGTTCAGAACAGGCGAATCTTTAGAGACAGAGATTAGTGCTTTCCAGGGGCTGGTGGGAGGAGAGAATGCGGAGTGACTGCTAATAGGAATGTGGATTTCTTTTTGAAGTGACAGAAATGTTCTGGAATTAGATAGTGGTGTGGGGCATAACTTAGTGAATATAATGAAAACCCTTGAATTGTACACTTAAAAGAAAGATAATCGCATAAAAAAAGAACAAAGAAAAAAACCAAGTTGGACTTCAAGAGTTAAAGAAAATGCAGTTTTACAAATGAAAATTTCACTGGATGGAATTAGGAGCAGATTAGACACTGCAGAAAAGGTCAACAAACTTGAATACATAGCAGTAAAAGCTAGCCTGAACAAAGCACAGAGAGAAAAAAGATTGGAGTGGGGTGGGGATCAAACTGAACTCAGTCTCAATGACATATAGGACAATATTAAGCAGTCTAATATACATGTAATTGGAATCCCTGAAAGAGGCCCCTGAAACTGGCTCATATATCCTTTTGCCACATCCCCATCATTCTTGGAGCACTTTCTTTGATTGCTGTGGAGTACTTTTTAAATTAATTCATTATTTCTTTTAAAGATTGGCACCTGAGCTAACATCTATTGCCAATCTTTTTTTTTTTCTTCTTCTTCTTCTCCCTAAAGCTTCCCCTCCACCACCAAGTACGTAGTTGTATATTCTAGTTGCAAGTCCTTCTGGTGGTGCTATATGGGACGCCGCCTCAGCATGGCCTGATGAGCGGTGCCACGACTGCACCCAGGATCTGAACCGGTGAAACCCTGGGCTGCCAAAGCAGAGTACAAGAACTTAACCACTTGGCCATGGGGCTGGCCCCTTGGAGCACTTTCTTACTTTGTGGCACTACAGGCCATTTTGTACTTTCTTTCCCCAGCCCTGGAATCTGCCATTTCCTCAATGATTCTTGGTTCCTTTTACTAGAGAGTGATATTTAGAAGCTAAGATCTAGTGCTCTATGTGCTTACTGTTACTGGAGATGTTGCTTATAGAAAGAAAACAAGATTCTCAAATAACACTTAAAAAAGTGAATCTGCAATTTGACTTCCGAATTCCCACCAAAAGTACTGTTTGAGGGGAGGATGGTAAATTGGTGGAACAGAGAGTGATGTAACGGACATCCACGTGCCCACCACCCTAATTAATACGTACAAAGATGTGTTGCAGAGACATCCATGTGTTTCTCTATATCTAGAAGCAGAAGTGTTAGGTTTTTGGTGTGTACTAGTTCTAGAAAATTGCTTTGCAGAGTGGTTCCAGCAGTTTGCACACCCATTAGTATATTCCTGTTTCACCATTTCCTTACCAATACTTGGTTTTATCTCGTTTTTGAATTTTTCTAATCTGATGTGTGTGAAAAAGAATCTGTTGCTGTTTCTTGGTCATGAGGGTTTCTTCTTGGGTGAAGTACTTTTTCTATCCTTTACCCATTTTTTTCTTTTCTTTTTTCTTTTTTGTCATTCTAAAAATATTTTCTGAATACTAATCCTTTGTACCTTCAGCCTGGCAAATATCATTTTCTAGTCTGTGGCTCATCTTTTGCTTTTAATCATAGGCAAAGAGCTTTTATGTGTTACTTTGGTCAAATTAATTTGTGTGTCTCAAGAAATCTTTATATAGCTTTCTGTTGCAAGTGATTCTGTATTTCTAAGATTTTTAAGTTTTGCTTTTTTTCATGTTTCATGTTTAGGTCTCTAATTTCTCTTAATTCATTTATTTTTAAATTGACATTATTGAAGTATAGTTAACATAAAATTAAAATGCCTCTATTTAAGTACAGTTCAATGAGTTTTGGTCAATTTATGCTAGTGTAATTATCATTACAATTAAAATATAGACCATTTCCATTACCCATAAAGGTTCTCTTGTGCTCTCTTTTAGCCAGTCCCCAACCCGGTTGCTGGCACCAGGCAACCAGAAATAGAAACTTTCTATCCACATAGATTAGGTTTTCTTTTTTCAGGTTTCATACAAGTGGAATTATACTTTGTATCTGCCTTCTTGTACTCAATGTAATGTTTTTGAGATTTTGTTCATGTTGTTGCATGTACCAGTAGTTTGTTACATTTTGTTGCTGAGTATTCTATTGCATGGGTATATCACAATTTATTTATCCATTCACCTGTTGTGGGACATGTGAACTTGTTTCCAGTATGGGCTATTAGGAATAAAGCTGTTACGAACTAGTTAGTATGAAGGTATGTCTTTCTTCTTTTGGGTAAATAGCTAGAATTGGAATTGCTGGATGATATGGTAAATGTATGTTTACTTTTATATGAAAGTGACCATCTATTTTCCAAAATAGTTGTGTAATTTTACATTCCTGTCCGTGATACATGAGAGTTCCTGTAGCTCTGCATCTTTGTCAACATTGACATTGTCAGTCTTTTAAATTTTCTCCACTGTAGTGGGTGCATAGTGGTATCTTTTTGGTTTTAATTTGCGTTTTTCTGATGACTAGTTATGTTAGGCATCTATTCATTTGCTCAGTGGCCATTCATACATCTTCCTTTGTAAAGTGTTAAATCTGCCCATTTTTTATTGGCTTGTTTGTCCTCTTAATATTGAGCTGTGAGAGTTATTTGCATATTTTGCCTATAAGTCTTTTGTTTAGATATAAGTATTACAAATATTTTATCCCAGATTGTGGTTTTCTTTTTCATTTTCTTAATATCTTTTAAAAAGCAAAAGTTTTTAGTTTTGGTGAAATCCATTTTATTGTTCTCTTTTATGGCTTATGCTTTTTGTGTCTGAAGAAATCCTTACCTACCTTTAAATATTATACTGTTTCACATAATAATGTTACTACCTTACAACAATATTCTTTCATTTACTCCCTCCTGCCCTTTGTGATATTGTTGTCATACATTTTAGCCTTACTTATGCTTTTTTAATAACATGTATTATAAACCCTTCTATAAATTATTACCATTTCTTTAAACAGTTTTCTTTTAAAGAAATTAAGAATCAAAGAACAAGTTTTACAAATACATGGACAAAGAGAACAGATTAGTGGTTACCAGAGGGGAAGGGGGTTGGGGGTGGGCATAAAGGGTAAAGGGGCACACATATATGGTGACTGACAAATAATAATGTACACCTGAAAGTTCACAATGTTATAAACTTTTATGACCTCAATAAAATTTTTTTTAAAAAGCAAGTTTTATTTACCCGCATATTAATCTTTTTTGGTACTCTTCATTCCTTTGTGTAGATCCAGGTTTCTGTCTGGTATAATTTTTCTTCTGCTTCCAAAACGTCCTTTGTAACATTTTTTGTAGTATATGTCTCTTGGCTACAAATTCTCTCCCATTTGGCTGGGGGGGCATTGGAGGGGTGTTCCCTGAAAAGTCTTTGTTTTGACTGAATTTTGAGAAGTTTTTTCAATGGGTATAGAATTCTAAGTCGACAGTGTTTCTTCTTTCAGCACTTTAAAGATGTCAATCCCTTGTTTTCTGTCTTGAATAGCTTCTGATGAAAAGTGTGTGGTTATTCCTTATTTTTATTCCTCTGTATGTAATGTTTCTTTTTTCTCTGACTGCTTTTGAGATTTTTCTCTATCACTGATTTTTAGGAATTTAAATTATAATTTGCCTTTATGTGGTGTTCTTTGTGTTTATTGTGCTATGATTCATTGAATTTCTTTGATCTGTTGATTTATAGATTTCATCATTTGAAAACTTTTTGGTCATAATTTCTTCAAATATTTTTCTGTGCTTCCTTCCCCATTTTTGATTACACATATGTTAGGTCACTCGCTATTTTCCCACAGGTTACTGCAGCTCTGTTCCTTTCTCCCCCACTTTTTTCTCTCTTTGGTTCTATTTCGGCTAGTTTTTATTACTGTGTATTTAAGTTTCTTGATTTGTTTTTTATTTTTGCAATATTTAATCTGTTGTGGTTCTCATCTAGTGAATGTTTCATTTGAGACAGCCTTTTTCATCTCTAGAAGTTCCATTTGGTTCTTTTTTATATCTGCCATTTCTCCCGTCACTGTGATCATAATTCTTTTAAATATGTGAACGTAGTTAGAACACCTTTTGTAACATAGTTTTTTGTTAATTCCTTTATCTGTCATTTCTGAGGCTATTTCAATTGATGTTTTCTTTTAGATATTGGTCACACTTTCTGCTTCTTGGCATGTCTAGTAATTTTGATTCAACACTGAATTTTTCATTGTTGAGTTCTGGATTTTGTTGTTTTCCTTTGAACCGAATGGGCTTTGTTCTGTTAGGCTGTTAATTTTCTTGAATTTCTGCTTGAACCATTTGTGTCTTACTTTTAAAGCTGTTTTTAGGGTGAGACTAGATAAGCTTATATAGGAACCCAAGTATTTTGGGCTCCAGATAGTCCTAGCTGCTACGCCAACGAGCCCAGTAGGCCCTCTGCATATTCCAAACCAGAGCAGACGTTCCAAAGTCGAAATAGTGACTGAACTTGGCAAAATTTTAACAACAGGGGTTTCTTTATGGGAAACATGATTAAAAAAATATAAAACCACCAAAATCGACTTTCACCTAGTTTTTAAGACGGTGGCATTGAACATTATATATTAATAGGCAATTCCAACAAAGACTTATAATCTTTAGGTTAGCAGGGGGCTAGCTATCATATGGCTGCCAACTGGTGTGATAGTTCTCTTGTTGATGCTGATGAAGGCATCCGCATTCTTTCAGCTAAAAAGTCAAGAAAAGTTTAAGAGTGTTGTAGGACCTTCTAATATCAGGGAGCCAGATATATCTCTTTGCATGTAAACATAATGCAGGTGTGAAAATCTTCCAATGACCCACAGAATAATAACTGTGAGAGGCTTTCTGAATTATGCACAGTAGGATTTGACAAAACATTATATATGGATGGTATTTACAGATGTTTTTGTTTTCTTCCATAGTATGTAATGTGGTTATGCAACTGTTTAGGCAATTAGGGTTTGGGGGGGGCAGGTTCTTAAATGATTTATTTCTCAATAATGTAGCTATGTTGGGACATTGTGGAATTTCACCTGCTTTCTCATCATGGAGGCCTAGAGCCAAATTCATATCTGTTTACCAGTGCATAGTACATTCCTTAACCAGGTTTTAAAGAAAATCTAGCCGAAGTTGCTTCTGATTCACATCACATTTTCTCCCTGATATTAGTTTCAGTGCTTTAATGTAGTAGTTGTAGTAGCTGTGATCAGTGCTATTGAAACTTTAAATCACTCGGGCTCCCCTTTGTAGCCCATGGATCCCCCAATGCAGTGCATTGGCTTGTTTTTGTGACTGTTCACATTTACTGTTGAGTTAGTGGGAGGTTAAGTTGAGTTAAGTACTGTTGAGTTCGTGGAGGTTAAGTGACTTGTTCAAGGAGAAGCAATCAGTGGGAGCTAAGAACCCAGATATTCTGGCTCCACTCCCACCAAGGGATGGGTCATTCTCATCCCTTCATTCATGTATTCGTTCCTTTGTACGTTCACCAAAGAAAATATTTATTGAGCACCTATGATGTACCAGGTACTCTTCTAGCCATTGGCAGTATATCAATAAACAAGACCGACAAGAATCCTGCCCATCTGAAGTGTATGTTGCAGTGGGGCAGAGGGGAGACAACAGTAGGTAACGTAATAAATAAATTCTCTGGTATTTAGGAGGTGATGATTTATAATCGGAGAAAAATAGAGCAGGTAAGGGATATGGGAGTCCAATTTTTATAACTTTTGGGAGACAAAAACAAATTAATCTGTCAATTTTATATGAAAATTGTATCAGAATGATAGATCATATTCTAAACCTTTCAAAGTAGGGGCATGGAACTCAAAAGGTTCCGCTCCTCCTCTCCCTCCCCACTATCCCAAGGAGCAGTGCTGTGAAGGATGGCTGAATTGCAAGATCAACTTACAGAATCCTGCTCAATTCATTATGTCGCTTAGCTGTAGTTCAAATCTCGTGGTATTACAGAGCTAGCCAGGCCTTACAATGGGGTTTTTCTCCCTCTGGTAAAAGGCTCCAGCTGGGAGTGTTAGGAACCTCATCCTTTTATGCTCCTCTTTGAGCTTTGGGGATAAGCAGCTCCTCCTCCTTCCACATTCTTCAATATTTTGCAGTAAGAACTTCTTTCCATTCAAGCTGCTGATGGAGGCTCCTGTGCTGCCAGAGGCAGGGTGCTGTGGGGAGGTTAGATTGGATTTAAGGGAGGAGGGGATTGGTAGCATGGCTTCTGTCTCACAGGAGGTGGCAAGGTTGACAGTTGGAGGCAATTGCAAGGGGTCTCAGGTGGGATCAGTGGCAGAAGGGAGGAACGAGGAGTCTCATGGGGACAGTGAGTTGTTGGGATATTTGTGAGTCCCGGGTGGCCTTTCATCTCTCAGTGTGTAGGTTTGTGTAAATAAACTCCTGAGATAGATTTACCTGTGCCTTCTCACTCAAATCCTGAAATCATGGCTAACTCCAAGTTTGGCTTTTTTCATGCAAGCAACTGGAAGTTTAGAATTTAGTAATAGAATTTTTTTTTGAAAAGATTGGATGGATGTAATTTTTATGTATTAGTTTAACAGTATCTTAAGAAAGAAGTTTGAAAGTAAAAAAATTGGTGATTATTTTATAACTGTGATGTACTTTGATTCTTTATAGATTCCTTTTTAATACTTTATTTTTTTAATAAAATTTACTATTGTGATTTTTTCTTAAATATTGTACTGTAAATATTGTTGCATAACTTCAAAAATTACTGCTTTTAATAGCCATGTAATATTCTACTGATGAACAGATATTTATTCATATGCCTTATTGCTTAACGACGGGGATGCGTTCTGAGAAATGCATTGTGAGGCGATGTCGTCATTGTGCGAACATCACAGAGTGTACTTACACAAACCTAGATGGTATATCCTACTACATACCTAGGCTGTATGGTACTAATATAGGACCACCATCGTATATGCCATCCCTCATTGACCAAAACATTGTTATGTGGTGCATGGACTATACTAGGAAAAGGGCTTGCCAAAAGAAAAGCCTTATGCTTTCAATTAGCTTTCAGTCTCATTCATAAAACAATATACACATGAAACATAATAAGATAAGGTAAAATCTGACTCTCCAAAGGTGTTTATAATTTCGAAAAAGAAGGGATTTGTGGCCCAATGTGATAGAGGGCTTCATGGAAAAAGTAGAAAGCTTTGTGGAGAAATAGATCTAGAATTTAATTAATTCTTATCAGTTCCAACTGCTAAACCTCATCTGGACCATCGTCATGTCTCGCGCCTTCCTTCCTCCCCATTACCCCCTTACAATCTGTTCTCTATACGTAATTCAGATCAAATGACTTGCTGCCGGGAACCCTCCAATGGCTTCTCAAGTCACTTATAGTAAAACCAGAAGTCTTAAGGATAGTCTACAAGGTTCTGTGTCATCCGGCTTTTAGTTTTCTCTCTAACCTCATTTCTGAGTTGAAAATTCGTGACATAGTCCTCTCTCTTCACACTGGCCTCGTTGCTGTTCCTTAAACACTTCAAACGTATTCCCACATCACAGTCTTTGTAATGGCTATTTCCTCTACTTTGACAGTTTGTCTCTCCGATATTTCTCTGGCTTACTCTCATTTGCTTCAGATCTCTGCTCAAACGTCACCTCCTTAGAGAGACCTTTCCTGAAACACTAGAAGTGTTTTCCCACCATTCCCCTGCTCCTTTCCTTCTTTATTTTGATTCATAGCATTTTTCCACCTGATATCATATTTATATATCTCTTTGCTTATTATCTACTGGGAAGGGAGCTCCAGAAGATCAGACAAAGATTTTGTTTTATTCCCCACTGTATGTCTTCCCCTAAAGTAGTTCCTGGAATATAGGCAGGGCTTAATAAATGGATAAATGAAAGAATGAATTAAAATATGGTCATAAACCTTTTTTCTTTCCATGGATTTGATTATACAGAATTGAAAGCAGATCTATATAGATGATAATGATGACAATTAGCATCAATATTTCCGGTGAACATCTAGGATCAGAACTTGGTATATAAAAGCTTCCTTCTCCTGCCCCCCTTTTTCTCCCTTACACATCCTTGCCTTTGAGATCAAACCCAAGCTCCTTAGTCTGGCATTCAAGGCCTTCCAAGATCTCATCTCTGCCGGTGTTTTTGGTTTCACTTCTATACCATGCCCTCGCCCTCACGGCCTATGCTGCAGTCATATTGAATGACTTAGAATTCCCCTAACATGCCCCTTGCAGAAGGGCTCTCCTTCTCGCAGTGCATACGCACTGCAAAGGAAGGGACCTGGCGTATTCTGTATTTCCAGGACCTAGCAGAGTTCCTGGCATAGCATACATCGTCAGAAAATTTTTATTGAGTGTAAAAGATAGTTTGCCTCCAAGTCAGAGACCAGTGGGAACTTGGAAAGGTTGGATATGGGTCAATAAATTGGTGAAAGCAGTTTCGTCTCTTTAGCAGACTTGGATAGGGGTGTGTCCGGGGACAAATATAGTTGAAGAGAACACAATATTAGAATACCCTAGTATTTAGCAAAATCTTACTGGGTCAGGAAGGATGGCATGTGACATGATTGAATCAGCACACCTAGTTAGAAAAAACAGCTTAAGTGGGAGGAAGGGTTATTTGACAGGTGTTATTTAGAAAGAAATGGAGCTGTTGGTGAGTGGACTGACTATAGGAGCATGAGTCCTATTATTTATTCTATAAGAGTTATGCAAGATGGTGACCCAGCTCCTCATGAGGAAATAATACAAGGGGGAGAATTCAGGGCAGTGATGGCACATTCATGTTCTTGCTCATGCTGTCCTAGGCCTATTGACAGTGTGAGTGTTAAGGGTTAGGTTGGGCTTAACCTGACTCCTCTTGTTTCAGTGGGAAAGAATGCTATGAAAATTTAGTTTTATCTGTGAAGGGTGTGGGAGGAGGAAATGACTGTATTTGTTCTATGCATTTGTTATCTCTAGTTGATGGTTTGTATTTTCTGTGCTGACTTGTGAGTGACAGTGGATCTATGATCGATTGGCCCAGTATAGTTGAATATGTGAACATGTTTTATATAATTTTAGTGATATATATTTTGTAAATATGTGAACATAATAGAGTCAAGTAGGCTGTAGATTTTAAAAGATTAGAAACTTTTTTTTCCAAATCAGGTTTGTTACAGAAAGAGAAAATGGCCATCGAAGCATTTCAGATTTGCTGCCTTCTCCTGCCACCTGAAAATAGGAGAAAGTTACAGCTGCTGATGAGGATGATGACAAGGATCTGCTTAAATAAGGAGATGCCACCTCTGTGTGATGGCTTTGGCACCCGAACACTGGTAGGTTGATTTCTAACATCTAGCATGACTTGCGTTTTGGGGATAAAATTCACCTGAGTAAAGGGTAACCAGATGAAGGTACAAGACAGGCTTACTTAAAGAGCTGTGGCTTGGAATCCACCCAGACTGGTATTGTGCTTTTGGTTTTAGTGTCTTAAAGAACCTACTGAAAAGTAACGAGTGCATAGGGGTGCACTCTGAGTGTTGAGATCTCTGCTGCGTCCTGCCCACTGTTAACACAAGGAGAAGGAAAGATGGACAGAAAGGATAAGTGGTCTTAAGAAAATGACATTCTGTCCTCCAGGACAAAAAGAGTGGCAAAGCCTTTGTTAGCAGAACCAGTAGGAGGGGTGCAGCGTATATAATGGAACAAAGAAGGAAGAAGTAAAATAGGAAATTGGACCAGACAACTTGGAAGCAGAGAGAGAACTTGTATCTCTCAGGGTATGATCTAGGGTCCACGAGTGAGGGCATTTCTTAAAATACTCTCAATTTTGCTTAAAAACATACGCTAATTTTGAATTCTACTTCATAATATCAGCATATATTTTAAAATAGGGTTTATGTTTAGAATTACTTACTAGCAAAATTTCTTAGTTTTCCTCAAAAAAAGTCTTGGAGCAAAAGTGATGCTTCATGGGGATGTACATCCTTTCTGTATCTTGGTGACCCTCTGTGTACCCCTGGGGGTCCATTGGCCCAGCTTTAGAAGTGTGGAGTAAGATCAGAGGAGTACTCACTGCCTGGTAGAGTGATTCTTGACCTTTTTTTAGGGTGGGTGGATGGGTAGGGGGGCTAATGGACCTTTTTGAAAAGCTGAAGAAAACTTTGCACTTTTTCCCCAAAAGAATGCATGTGTCAAATTTTGCATACAATTTCAAGGCATTCACTGATTCCCTGGGGTCCTTAGTCTCCAGATAAAGAATCTCTGTGTGTCTTTCTGTCCACATGGATGTGAGTGAAGGTAAATTATTGTCTGCAGTGTATGGGTAAAATGAAGTCTTATAAAATGGAATTATGTGATTTTATGCTTATAGGTTTTGAAATAAGATTGCCAGCAATAAAATTAGTAGGAAAAGCAAAAAAAAAAAAGTCCATCCAAAGGATAGTGTTGAGTGGAGTAGTTAATATGAGTTCTATGGAAGCAGCTGCTGTAAGATTCTTTGTATTTCTGCTTACCATAGAGAGAGTCTCGTCACTTAATGCACTTCTTGTAGAGTCTCATGGTTTTGTTCAAAGGTGGTTATCAAATGTACATGCAAAATCCTAGAGAAAATATCAGTTAACTAGGAAAAAATATAACAGTGGAGGCACACAGAGTATGCTAGCAGATTTTTAAAAAAATCAATAATGAAATTAGATATTATTAGACTAAATGGCTATAAAGTACTTTGAACTTAAAAGTGCTACATGCTCCAAGTCATAGTGATGATAATAATTTTCAAAGTTTGTTTAAATATATATTTAAAATTGTCTGTAGAAGGGGTGCCTTTAAAAGCTGGTCAGATGAGTATCTCTGCTAAGTCTCTGTGAGATGAGATGCACATTCTCTTCATGCTGGTTGGTGAGAAGGTCAGCCCATCTGAGATGACCAGGTGTGGCCAGTGCCAGGGAGGATGTGCTCCCTGTGCTCTGGGCATTTCTTACTGACTAGTCACATTTACTTTTTGCAAATTAGATTGCACTCAGTTCCAAGTAGGGGGGACAAAAACCTCATCTGTGTTTGTTTACACCCCCCTGCTTTTTTTTTTTTAGATGGTTCAGACATTTTCCCGCTGCATCTTGTGTTCCAAGGATGAAGTCGACTTGGATGAGTTATTAGCTGCTAGACTGGTGACATTTCTGATGGACAATTACCAAGAGATTCTGAAAGTCCCTGTGGCCTTGCAGACCTCCATAGAGGAGCGTGTGGCTCATCTGCGGAGAGTCCAGGTAAAGAAGGGAGATCATCAACCCTACAAAATTGCTGGCATGAAGTCACGTAAGCTTGCTAGGCTTCTGGGGACTTTATGTTATGAACATTAAATTAAGCATTATGTTATGAGCATTATATTAGAAGCATGACAACAGGACTTGGCACGTAGGAAGCATTACATGTGTTTGTTATTATTATTGAAAATTTATGGAGCTCCTACTTGGTTTTATGTCAATCATTACTGCATACTTTTGATTGCAAATTCCTTAAGTGAGTTTATTCAGAATCTACATATACTTCCTGATGGAAATGATTTATATGCAATACATGTCTCGATTCGTAATAGCCCTGAGACCTAGATACTATTAATATTTGTATTTTTTGGATGAGAAAGCTGAGGTACAGAGAACTTAAGTAACTTGTCCGAGGTCACAGAGCCAGGATTCAGACTGATGTAATCTGTCTTCAGAATCAGTGCTCTTAACTGCCGTGCCATCCTGCTTCTGTGAAACGTGGTGTGGTGGAAGAAGATGGCTTTGGAGCGGTGAAGACTTGGGCCAAACTCCTGGCTCCCCTCTTTCCTCTTTGTGTGGCTCTGGACAAGTCCTTTAACCTCTCTGGATTTTAGTTTCCTCAAGTGTTAAAATGGGCTATACCTGCTCAATAAAGCTGTTATGAAGAGTAGAATACTGTCCTATAAAACCCCCAGCACAAATGGCTGACATATGGCGGGTGCTCTTTGAAAGGTAGCTATTATTGTTGTTGTTGTTGTTGTTATTTCAAAACGAGGCAAGAGAAATGTAGTATATTACTGTTTCACGGGCCCCAAAGAGGGGTTTGTATGTCAGCCTGCAGGAGCAGGAACTTTTGGTGAAGGCAGGCAGACGGGCTGCTGGCTGCTTCTGAAGGTTGGATCTCTCTTTGCTTAAGCACTTTCTGAGGCTCCACAGTTGAGGACCAGTGAACTGCTGCCTCCCAAAGCATTCCAGCCAGTAACTGTTCAGCTGTTTCCAGTGTGCAATTTAAAAATTAGGATAAAAATTGTTTCTGTTTTTTGGTAGTTATCAACCTAATAGGTTGAAGGAATTTGGAAAATATAGACAGTACAAACCAAAAAGCATCAGAGTGACACCAAATGTTCAGTCAGTATTCCAGTCTTTCAGATGTTTTTCTGTACCTTTTCTTTCTGTCTGTCTTTCTTTCTCTCTCTCTTTTCTTTCTTTCTTTTCTGTTTTTCCCCTCCGTCTCCTCCACCTCTTTTTGTTTTTGGTGAGGAAGATTTGCCCTGAGTTAACATCCACTGCCAATCTTCCTCTTTTCTTTTTCTGTATTTGAGCTGCCATCACAGCATGGCCGCTGACGGTTGAGTGGTGTAAGTCCACACCTGGGAACCAAACCCAGGCCGCCAAAGTGGAGCATGCTGAACTTAACCACTAGGCCACTGGGGCTGGCTCTCTCGATCTCTTTTTTAAGTTACATTCTCTTACTTAATACAAGAAAAATTTCCCACGTCATTAAATATTCTTGATCAATACTAGAGTGCCCAAGAGCATAGACTCGGGACCTAAACTGTGTTTGAATTCCTGATGTGCCCTTTGTTAGCTCTGTGACCTTGGGCACATTGTATAACTTGTCTTTGCTTCAGCATCTGCCCTGACATCTCTTTCCTGATCTGTAAAGTGGGATAATAATAGTTAATACCTACTCCTAGGGTTGTTTTGGGGATTGAATGGCTTAAGTCATGTGAAGTGCTTAGAATAATGTTTATCACATAGTAAGCCCTCAATTGGTAGCTGCTGTCATTGTTATTATCATCATTATTCTTATGTTATTCCACAATATCATAATTACTGGTAACATTCCATAATATGGGTTTACCATAGTTTATTTAAATGGTTTTCTTTGGTTCATAGTGAGATTGTTTACATTTTTTCTCTATTTTGCAAGCAATATAACAGTTAGTGTATTTTAAAAATTATTTTATTAAGGTCATAATAGTTTATAACATTGTGAAATTTCAGTTGTACTTTATTATTTGTCAGTCACCATATATACATGCCCCTTTACCTCTTATGCTCGCTCCCCAACTCCCTTCTCCTCTGGTCACCACTGAACTGTTCTCTTTGTCCACGTGTTTGTTTATTTTCCACATATAAGTGAAATCAGGTAGTGTTTGTGTTTCTCTGTCTGGCTTGTTTCACTTGACATGGTACCTTCAGGGTCCATCCATGTCGTTGCAAATGGGATGATTTTGTCTTTTTATAATGGCTGAGTAGTATGCCATTGTATATATATACCACATCTTCTTTATCCGTTCATCTGTAGAAGGGCACTTGGGTTGCTTCCACATCTTGGCTATTGTGAATAATGCTGCAGTGAACATAGGGGTGCGTAAGTCTCTTTGAGTTGTTGATTTAAAATTCTTTGGATAGATACCCAGTAGTAGGATGGCTGGGTGATATGGTATTTCTATTTTTAATTTTTTGAAAAGTCTCCATACTGTTTTCCATAGTGGCTGCGCCAGTTTGCATTCCCACCAGCAGTGTATGAGGGTTCCCTTTTCTCCACGTCCTCTCTAACATTTATTATTCTTTGTCTTGGTAGTTATAGCCATTCCAACAGGTATAAGGTAATATCTCATTGTAGTTTTGATTTGCATTTCCCTAATGATTAGTGATGTTGAACATCTTTTCATGTGCCTCTTGGCCATCTGTATATCTGCTTTGGAAAAATGTCTGTTCATGTCCTCTGCCCATTTTTTGATTGAGTTGTTTGATTTTTTGTTGTTGAGTTGTATGAGTTCTTTATATATTTTGGAGATGAACCCCTTGTCAGGTAGATGATTTGCAAATATTTTCTGCCAGTTGGTGGGTTGTCTTTTCATTTTGTTTCTGGTTTCCTTTGCCTTGCAGAAGCTCTTTAGTCAGATGTGGTCTCATTTATTTTTTCTTTTGTTTCCCATGCTGAGTAGATATGGTATTCGAAAAGATGCTGCTAAGACCTATGTCAAAGAGTTTACTGCCTATATTTTCTTCTAGGAGTTTTATGGTTTCAGGTCTTACCTTGAAGTCCTTAATCCATTTTGATTCTTTTTGTATGGCAAAAGATAATGGTCTACTTTCATTCTTTTGCATGTGGCTGTCCAGTTTTCCTGGCACCGTTTGTTGAAGAGACCTTCCTTTCTCCATTGTATGGTCTTGACTCCTTTGTCGAAGATTAGCTGTCCATAGACATGTCGTTTTATTTCTAGGCTTTCAATTCTGTTCCGTTGATCTGTGTGTCTCTTTTTGTACCAGTACCATGCTCTTTTGATTACTATTGCTTTGTAGTATATTTTGAAGTTAGGGATTGTGATCCAGCTTTCTTCTTTTTTCTAAGTATTGCTTTAGCTATTCAGGGTCTTTTGTTGCCCCATATGAGTTTTAGGATTTTTTGTTCTGTTTCCATGAATAATGTCATTGGGATTCTGATTGGGATTGCATTGAATCTGTATATTGCTTTGGGTAGTATGGACATAACTATGTTTATTCTTCCAATCTGTGTGCATGGAGTATCTTTCCATTTCTTTATGTCATCATCGATTTCTTTCAATAATGTCTTAGAGTTTTCCTTGTATGGGTTTTTCACTTCCTTGGTTAAATTTATTGCTAGATATTTTATTCTTTTTGTTGCGATCGTAAATGGGATTGTGTTCTTGAGTTCTCTCTCTGTTAGTTTATTATTAGAGTATAGAAATGCAACTGATTTTTGTAAGTTGATTTTGTGCCATGCAACTTTGCTGTAGTTGTTGATTATTTCTAGTAGTTTTCCGATGGATTCTTTAGGGTTTTCTACATATAGCATCATGTTGTCTGCAAACAGCAAGAGTTTTACTTCTTCCTTTCCAATTTGAATACCTTTTATTTCTTTTTCTTGCTTAATTGCTCTGGTCAAAACCTCCAGTACTATGTTGAATAAGAGTGGTGAGCATGGGCACCTTTGTGTTGTTCCTATTCTTGGAGAGATGGCTCAATTTTCCCCTGTTCAGTATGATGTTGCTGGTGGGTTTGTCATATTATGGCATTTATTATGTTGAGGTAACTTCCTTCTATACCCATTTTATTGAGAGTTTTTATCATAAATGGATATTGGCTCTTGTCAAATGCTTTCTCTGCGTCTATTGGTATGATCATGTGGCTTTTATTTCTGATTTTGTTAATGGGGTGTATTGCAGTGATTCATATGTGGATGTTGAACCATCCCTGTGTCCCTGGTATAAATCCCACTTGATCATGGTGTATGATCCTTTTAATATATTGCTGTAATTGGTTTGCCAATATTTTTTTGAAGATTTTTGCATCTATGTTCATTAGCAGTATTGGCCTGTAATTTTCCTTCTTAGTGTTGTCCTTGTCTGGCTTTGGGATCATGGTGGTGTTAGCCTTGTAGAATGAATTAGGAAGTGTTCCGTCTTCTTCAGTTTTTTGGAATAGTTTGAGAAGGATAGGCATTAAGTCTTTGAATCTTTGGTAGAATTCTCCAGAGAAGCCATGTGGTTCTGGACTTTTATTCTTTGGGAGGTTTTTGATGACCGTTTCAATCTCTTTACTTGTGATTAGTCTATTCAGATTCTCTATTTCTTCTTGATTCAGTATAGAGAGGTTGTATGAGTCAAAGAATTTATCCATTTCTTCCAGATTGTCCAATTTGTTGGCATATAGTTTTTCATAGTATTCTCTTATAATTCTTTGTATTTCTGTGGTTTCTGTTGTAATTTCTCCTCTTTCATTTCTAATTTTATTTATTTGAACTTTCTCTCTTTTTTTCCTTAGTGAGTCTTATAAGGATTTGTCCATTTTGTTTATCTTCTCAAAAAACCAGCTCTTAGTTTCATTGATCCTTTCTATTGTTTTTTTGGTTTCAATTTCATTTATTTCTTCTCTAAGTTTTATTATTTCCTTCCTTCTGCTGACTTTGGTCTTTGTTTGTTCTTCTTTTTCAGTTCTGTTAGGTGTAGTTTAAGATTGCTTATTTGAGATTTTTCTTGTTTGTTAAGGTGAGTCTGTATTACTTTGAGTTTCCCTCTTAGAACTGCTTTTGCTGCATCCCATATGAGTTTCTATGGTGTGTTTTCGTTTTCATTTGTCTCCATATATTTTTTGATTTCTCCTTTAATTTCTTCAGTGATCCATTGGTTGTTCAGTAACATGTTATTTGGTCTCAACGTATTTGTTACTTTCCTAGCTTTTTGCTTGTAATTGATTTCTAGTTTCATAACATTATTGGAGGAAAAGATGCTTGATATGATTTCAATCTTCTTAAATTTATTGAGGCTTGCCTTGTTTCTAAACATATGGTCTGTCCTTGAGAATGTTCCATATGCACTTGAGAAGAATGTGTATTCTGCTGTTTTTGGATGGAGTGTTCTAAATATATCTATTAAGTCCATCTCCTCTAGTTTTTCATTTAATTCCACTGTTTCTCTGTTGACTTTCTATCTGGATGATCTGTCCATTGATGTATGTGGGGTGTTGAGGTCCCCTACTATTATTGTGTTGCTGTTAATTTCCCTTTTAGGTCTGTTAATAGTTGCTTTGTGTACCTTGGTGCTCCTCTCTTAGGTGCATATATATTTATAAGTGTTATGTCCTCTTGGTGGAGTGTCCATTTTATCATTATTTCCTGCCCCTCTTTGTCTCTCATTGCCTTTTTTATCTTGAAGTCTATTTTGTCTGATATAAATATGGCACAACCTGCTTTCTTTTGGTTCCCTTTGCCTTGGAGTATTGTCTTCCATCTCTTTATTCTGAGCCTGTGTTTACCTTTAGAGGTAAGATGTGTTTCCTGGAGGCAACATAATCCTGGGTCTTGTTTTTTAATCCTTCTCACCACTCTGTGTCTTTTGGTTGGAGAATTCAATCCATTTACATTTGGAGTGATTATTGATATATGAGGGTTTAATGCTGCCATTTTATCACTTGTTTTCCAGTTGTTCTGTGTTTCCTTTTTTTCTTGTCCTGTGTATTTCCAGCTGCCATTTCAGTTTGGTGATTCTCTATGACACTTTTCACAGTTTTCTCTTTATTTATCATTTGTGTCTGTGTTCTGATGTTTTGTTTAGTGGTTACCATGAGGTTTGTATCATCTTAGATGAGATAGTCCATTTTCTGATGGCCTCTTATTTCCTTAGTCTAAACAGGTTCCATCTGCTTCCTCTTTATTGTTGTCACAACTTATTCCATTTTATAAGTTGTGATTTAAATGAAGTGATTGTACTTATTTTTTAATGCTTTCCTTCCCTTTATCTTTAATGCTATAATTAAGTGTTTGCCAACCTGTTCTGATAGAGAGCTGTAATTTTCTGATTTTGTTTGTCTATTCGTCTCCTTGCTCAAGGTTTGTAAACCCTTTCCTTTTTTTTCGGGTATGAGGGCCTTCTTGATCATTTCTTGTGTGCAGGGGGTCTTGTGGCAATGAACTCCCTCAGCTTTTGTCTATCTGGGAACGTTTTTATTTCTCCATCATATTTGAAGGATGTTTTCACCAGATGGAATGTTCTTGGCTGAAGGTTTTTGTCTTTCAGAATTTTGAATATATGATTCCACTCTCTCCTAGCCTGTATGGTTTCTGCTGAGAAATCTGCAGAATCTCTGATAGGGGTTCCTTTGTAGGTTATTTCTTCCACATTACTGCCCTTAATATTTTTCTGTCATTGACTTTTGCTAGTTTTACTAATATATGCCTTGGAGAAGGTCTTTTTACATTGATGTAATTAGGAGTTCTGTTAATTTCATTTATGTGTAATTCCAGCTCCTTCTTCAGGTTTGGGAAATTCTTACCTATTATTTCTTTGATCAACTCTCTGCTCCTTTCGCCCTTTCTTCGCCCTGTGGAATGCCTATAATCCTTATGTTGCGTTTCCTAATTGAGTTGGATATTTCTCAGAGAATTTCTTCATTTCTTTTAGTCTTAGTTCTCTTTCCTCCTACATCTGAAGCATTTCTATATTCCTGTCGTCTAAAGTACTAATTCTCTCCTCCATAAATCAGCTCTGTTTTTTAAGGACTCCAGATTTTTATTTATCTCCTTCATTATGTTCTTCATCACCAAGATTTCTGATTTTGTTTTTTTAGAGTTTCTATTTCTTTTGTGAAGAATTCCCTCTGTTCATTAAATTTATTTGTGAGTTCATTGAATTGTCTTTCTGAGTTTCCTTGTAACTCACTGAGTTTCTTTATGATAACTATTTTGAATTCTCTGTCATTTACATTGTAAATTTCTGTGGCTTCAGGATGGATTTCTGGGTACTTGTCATTTTCCTTCTGGTCTGGAGTGTTAATATACCTCTTCATAGTATTTGATGTCGTGGACTGTTGCCATTGCATAGTGGTAGTATCTGGTTGCAGGTTCCACCTGCCATTACTGAGGTGGGCAGGAGCTGTTTTCTGATCCTGCTGTGACCCCTGGCACTTATTCCTTTCCTTTGGAAGCTGTGCCAAGAGGGCCCATCTGCATTTGTCCGCTGGTTGCTGCTGCCTGGTGGGTCACACACATAGGCATAGGTGCTCTGGCCATCCAGATGAGCTGCTGCACCAGGCAGGCGGGGCACTTTCTTTCATGTGCACAATCCCACATGCTCCCACTCTGCTCTCACTGTCTGCCTGCCTGGGCTGCTCGCTTTGGTGGGGCCACATCTGTAATTGGTTAGCCTCATCAGTGTGGAGCATTCCTGCGGGCTGGGAGGCAACTCTGAGAGTGAAAGCATATCCGCGGAGGGCAGCTTTTTCCCCCTTGTCCTGTCAGAGTTGTGTACTGGCTGCCGTGCAAGGTCCTGTGCCCTTTATCTCCCAGTGGGGAGAGAGAAAAGACCCACTTGCCTCCTTCCACTGCCTTCTGGGGGTGTCTAGCACCCCAACCTTCAGATGTGTGGCTGCATGGATCTCTCAGATGTCTATTGTGTTGTGTGAATGTCCTCTGCTGGTTTATGAATGTCCTTTTCATTGTGTCTTAGTGGAGAGAGACTAAGGGAACAGCTTACTCTGCCATGGTACTGACATCACTCCCTCTAACAGTAAATATTTTTATAGCTAGATTTTTTTTTTGGTTGATTGGTGATTATTTTCTTTCTTCCTTTTTCTTTCTTTTCTTTTTTTAGTGATTGTTTTCTAAGAATAAATTACGTAGGAGCAGCGTTGCATGGTTGAAGGCCATGAATGTATTTTAAGTATTATTTGCAGATTGTCAAATTTCCCGTTAGAATAATTGTTCCGATTTATGTTCCATCAGTGGTATAAGAAAGTGTCTATTTCTTTGCACTTTTGCCTACTTTGGGTATTGTCCTTAATATACATACATACCTTTGCCATTTTAATGAGTTAAAAGTGTAATCTTAACTACTATTTTAATTTAATTCCCCCCTGACATTTTTATGAGCCAAACTTAAAAAAAGTATAAAACAGAAAAGAAATACTTCACTGAATTTCTGCAAGGAAAAGCGATAGCAATAACTATGCTGCTCCATACACTTGCTAGGTTTGTGTGTTCACAGAGCACAGGCATATATTGCCGCAGCTTATAGCTGGGCCCTGTGCTGTGAGGTGGAGATCATAAGGATGTGCTATGATGATGAATTTAACTGTAGATCCACATGGTCCTGTAAGGATGCACTGTGATGACACTGAATAAAATCAGTAACTACTCAGTTGTCCAATTATGTTTCTTCTTTTACAAGGACTCGGCAGAATTGCCAAACAGTTGTTTGCTTATCCCTCAGAGCCACCCACACAGGCCACTCGGCTCCTACATCATACCACGTTTAGGTCAGTGCTTCTCTGAAAGAGAAGTGTCCCTTGGACTGTTCTGGTGAATTGTATAGGGCAGTTTCAGGGCTGACCCTGGCATGGATAAGTTGTGAGTAGGCATTATTTTGACACCAACCTTCTGTCAATCTTGTCTGTAACCCTCTTCTTCCTCTTGCGCCCTTTTATCTTAGTGTCCAGTGTTTTTCTTATGTCCTGGGCCTCTGGTTGTCACACTGTGCCTGGACCTCATCCTTTATTCCGACCCTTTCCTGCCCTTCTTGCCTCAAATGAAAAAGGAAGTGTCCTGTGTATGTCCCTTTCCCTTAAGGTTCTGGTTTCTCTCTCTTAGGTTGTCTCTAATTGACCTGGTAAACTGATGTTGAGGCATGGAGTGTACTTAATGTAATCACCCCTCTTGGCAACGTAACTATTTTTAAATGTAGCTTCTGGAAAAAAAAAACAACCAACCTTAAACCAAAGAAGTTAATGTAGTAGGAATTTTCTCTACTACAGAAGAACAGTGGGTGCTATATTTTTGAGAAGGTGAACCTCTTGGACTCTGAAACTAAATATTTTTTATGAATGCTCATTTATTCACAGGTCCTCATATCTTTTTTCTTCTTGCCTGCTCCCTTCTCCCTTTAGCCCTGTGCCGTGTCTGCATAGTTGTTTCTTGCCTTGATTCTCACTATGAATGTGTTAGGAGGTGGTTGCAGTGGTCTCGCTACATAGCAGCTGAGCTCAGTGTGCACCTCTGTCCATCTCCGAGGGAGGGAGCATTGGACTAAAATGTTCAACATTTTCACTGTTTTGAATCATTTTAGTCAACATGTTTAGTTTATATTTCAGTTTTAGATCTTACTAACAGAGGGCTCAAGATTTTTTGTTTATTAAAATGGCTTAGGTTTAAAAAGGTAAAAATCTCATATTTAAAACTGTGGCTTTAAGTGATATTTTTTTGAAGTTACGGAAACACTTTTACTTTTTAATATAGAGTTTTCCTCAATTAAATTATGGAATGGCATGGTATTCTTCATAGGAGATATGTTGTACTTGATCGTATCTAATTTTTATAATTTATTTGAAAATACACTTTTTCCTTTTACTGCTAATCCTTTTGCCTCAGATAAAATACCCTGGAGCCGATATGGATATCACCTTGTCTGCCCCATCATTTTGCCGTCAAATCAGTCCAGAGGAATTTGAATACCAAAGAGCATACGGCTCTCAGGAACCGCTGGCAGCCTTATTGGAGGACGTCATCACAGACGCCAAACTCTCCAGCAAAGAGAAGAAGAAGAAACTGAAGCAGGTAAAAAGGATACTCTGTATAAGTCATTTCCTCTCCCTACTGTTCTTATGTGGTTTTTTCTTTTTATTCTCTGTTTTAATAGGTTTCATATGAATCTCATCTTCTGAGAGAGAACAGTTTTGAAAGTGTGTTATTCAGTTCATATATTCCAGAAATCTCATTGGTTTGCACTGTTGTGGTCAGTTTCCCCATCTTTATTCTCCAGTGTAGACCTTTTCCAGTTACTGACCTCTTCATTTATGGAGCTGTTCTCTAGTATTTGTCTTTTGTTTTGATATGTGGCATGAGGTGGTTCAGTGGAGCAATTACTTCAAATTCAGAGAAGCTATCAAATGAGGACAGATTTCTTCGGTTTCTTTGAAAGGCAAAATCAGACTGAATTCACAAATATAAAATGTCTAGAATGTAAAAGCCTTTGGTTTTAGATAGGCAGTATCAAACTGGTTTCTTGCCTCAGGCATCACTGAAAGTTTTTACCTCCTGTTGGGCAACATCGCTTAGGGCTTCAGAGAACAGTTTTCAACTCAAAATAGGTCTACTTTGACCATTCTTAAAGTATTGACCCAAGATTAAGTGAATGACTTTTATTTCTAAAGACCAAATCCTGCCTAGCTTGATTCCTGATCATACCACACTTACAGGATTTTACACAGAGCACCAGGGTTCTAGACTCTCAATCATGTTTTTCTCAGTAATTTTGGAGAAGAGTTCAGTGGCGAGGACCAAAGGAAGAACATATTGCTTCTCTTTTAGCTTTTCATAAAGTAATATATATTAGACTGCTTCCTCTTCCATTTGGGCAGAAGCAGGTGGGGCTGAGTTGGAGAAACAGGGAGATGGTGAAGTGTAGTTGGGCCAGAATTTTCTTTTTTTTTCTTTTTGAGGAAGATTAGCCCTGAGCTAACTGCTGCCAATCCTCCTCTTTTTACTGAGGAAGCCTGGCCCTGAGCTAACATCTGTGCCCATCTTCCTCTACTTTCTATGTGGGACGTCTACCACAGCATGGCTTGCCAAACGGTGCCATGTCCGCCACCCGGGATGCGAACCTGCGAACCCTGGGCCACTGAGAAGCGGAATGTGCGAACTGAACTGCTACGCCACTGGCCTGCCCCCAGAATTTTCTTTAACTGTGTAGAACATAAGTTATTTTCAAGTCAGAGTTATTTGTGAGTATTTTTAAAGTGAGGAATATTTATAGTTGGCGGTGGGGGAAATTTTAAGAAATATGACTGAAATGAGAAGTTTATTTGAAGATTGGATGAACTTAAAGATGAATTAGATTTACAGAAATTGGAATCAAATGATTTAAGAAAAAGAAATGGATTTGTGTTGAAGTGAATTTGATTGTGGTCTGTTTTCTTATTCGTTCTCTTTTCCGATGGAAAGCAATAAACATTAAAACAAAACAAAAACAGGAAAGAATGGGATCAGAAACTCTTATTTTAAAATTAGATTGCCCAATTTATTGCCTCTTATCTGTTCTTTTTGACTCATCTTGGATCTGTTTTTTTTTTTTAGTTTCAAAAATCCTACCCTGAAGTCTACCAAGAACGATTTCCTACACCAGAAAGTGAAGCACTTCTGTTTCCTGAAAAACCCAAACCGAAACCACAGCTGCTGCTGTGGGCACTAAAAAACCCATTCCAGCCATTTCAAAGAACTAGAAGTTTTCGGATGTGATACTTCTGTAGGCATTGGAGATCTCTGTTGTTGTTTTGAGTAAATGGTGGTTAGAGAAGGACTATGGTGGTGGAAGAAAGAAAAGCAGAAAATACAGACTACTGAAATATAAAGATTATCTGACTTCACAAAATGTTGAGCCATTATCAGTATTTTTATAAAACTCAGTGCTGTTTTTAAAATATACAAATCAGTTAAAAATTACGAGACAAGTATATAGTGGTAATGTTAACATGTTTGTAATTGTTATAAAATTTAAGGGTGTTTTCATATTTTTATTTGTTGTTTTTCATGGTGTTTATAAAATAATTGTGTGTACATCCTAGTTACTGATGTTTTTGCTATAACTAAGTCTTAAAAATAGTGTATATACTTGAATAAGAAAGACACTGGGTGCTGTTACTGTGATGCTATTGACTTAATGATTAAGCCAATTGTGATTTCCTCCTGTGTAAGTTCTCCTGTGTTTTCACTGTTGCACTAAGATTCTTAATGTCCTATATTATGATGGCTGTGTCTTTATTGCAGATTTGTTGGATGCTATGACAGATTTTACTAAAGCTGGTTCTTTCATAACATAAATTCACTGGTGTTTACCTATAAGTGGAGTAGATTTTCATCTGCCTGCGGTGGTGTGATTTTAGTCTTGGCTAGAGATGGAAAATTGAACTGGATAAGTTCTTTTGGTCCCTTATACTTGTGATTCTAGGTCAAATCTTTGTTGTTTCATGGAAAACACAAATGGGTTAAGTAAAATGAGACTCCTTCGTTTATATTTTCCCCGGCTTCCTCATCCTTTTGAAAGTAAACGGAATGTAAATAAATACTGTTTTTCACACTGTAAATGGTGTTTCTTTTTTGGCGTTTATTTGGGTCAGTTGGAGAGCATCCTCAGGTGCTAAACATCATTGCCTTGGCCAGTGTTCTCACATCAGTCATTTATTTCTGTGGTAAAATAAGCAAGATTTGGGCTTTTGAACTGGCCTTTAGGAGGGTGCTTTGCCCGTCTCTGTTGCTTTGCTTTGCCCTGTTGCAAGTCGTAGTACACTTAGATTTTGGAGTATCTGGAAGGGTGCTTCTGGGAGCAATTGCCTGAAAAGCTGAGAGTAACACTCACCGATCTGCATGCTCTGCCCTCTGGACTGATTTTCCCTCGCTCTTGAGATCTGTCTGCCCTGGTTCTTTTGAAGCCGAATGCCTCCTACATTGACTCAGTTTTTGCTTGCTTAAAAATGGATAAAAGTATTCCTGTTGGTTTGGGTACCACCTTACCTTCAAATGTGTGAAGTAATGGGAGATATTTCGTGTTTTAGGATTTATTCTCAGATGTTGGAATTCTCTTTAGAGCAAAGTCTGCTCTTAAGAGATGTCTACTTTCTGCAGTATTTATGCTCCTAGAGAGTTTACTTTCCAGAGTCTTCTTTCCTGTGCTTATCTTTGGAAATATATGTTACTGTTTTCTTTCTTTCTTTTTCCCTTAAGATTACTTTTTGTTTTTTAAGTATAGCATACTTATGGAGCGGTCATAAAACATAACTACCACTTAAGTGTGAAATTGCTAAGTGGCTAATACCAATTTTCACATTGGTTGTACCAGTTAACTCTCTCATCAACGGAGTGTAAGAGTTCCTTTACTTAATATCCTCACCAAAACGTGCTATCGTCAGAGTCTGAATTGTCACTGTGGTGGGTGTGTAATGATATCTCAGTATGGTTTTACTTTGTGTTACTTATATGGTTGAAAACTTTCTCCATATATTTTTTGACTTTTTCCACTTTTCAAATTTTGATATCAGCTTGTCAAGCTGCGCACGCACACACACACACACAAATTAGCACACAAACGCTGTTGAGATTTTGATTTTGATTGCATTGAATCTATAAATCAATTTGGAGAGAATTGCTATCTTTAAGGTATTAAGTCTTCTGGTCCATAAATGTAGTTTATCCTTCCGTTTATTTAGAATAAATGAGAAAAAAATTAAATTTCTCTGTAAAGGTTTGCAAATCTCTAGTTAGATTTGTTCCTAGGTATTTGGTACTTTAAAAAAATGTTAGTATCAAAATTTTCAAATGCATCTAAAAGTGGAAATATTAGTACCAATCCCTAGTTTCAACAGTTATTATTCAACTGATAAATACCTTGGTATTTGATCCTATTGTAAATGGGGTTATTTTAAAATTTAAATTTTCTGTTTGTTGCTTACATATAGTATAAAACTGATTTTTGTATGCAACAACCTTGCTAGGCTTTCATATTAATTCTAAACATCAAGTGTGATTCTTTTGGATTTCCTACATTCATCACATCATAAGCAACAATGACAGTTTTGTTTTTCATTTCTGTGGTCGACAGCATCTAAAATGTCCCCAGTGATCCCTGCCTCTTGGTGTTTATGCCTGTGGAATCTGCTCTCCTTGAGTGTGGGCTGGATCTCGTGACACACTTCTAACATAGAATATGGCAAAAGTGACGGGCTATCACTTTGGGATTGGAACACAAAAAGGTTCTGGCTTCCGTCTTGCTTGCTGTCTCTCTCAGTCTCTCCCTGGCCTGCCCTGTTGTGAGCTGCCTTGTGCAGAGGCCTGTCAGGCAGGGAACTATGTCTCTGCCCAACGGCCGGTGAGTGATCTTGGAGGCGGATTCTCCCTTAGTTGAGCCTTGAGGAGAAGGCAGCCTTAGCTGACACCTTGGCTGCAGCCTGTGAGAGACGCTGAGCCAGAGGACTCAGCTAAGCTGTGCCTGGATTCCAGACGGACAGAAACTATGTGATAATAAATAAGCCACTTAATTCTGGGGTAGTGTATTATGAAATGGAAGCTACAATATGCTTTCCAATTCTTATTTCCTCCCTCCCTTCTTCCCTCCTCCATTTTTTTATCATTATGAAGTGTCTTATCTCTAGTAATGCATGTTTGCAATCTTTCTGTATTCTTATATTTTAGTCTTGTCCCTTGTGAACAGCTTATATTTGGATTATTTATTTTTTTAAGAAGCCAACTTGACAATCTTTATTTATTTATTCTTTGGTGAGGAGGATTCGTCCTGAGCTAATATCTGTTGCCAATCCTCCTCTTTTTGCTTGAGGAAGATTGTCCCTGAGCTAACATCTGTGCCAATCTTCCTCTACCTTATGTGTGGGATGCTGCCACAGCATGGCTTGATGGATAGTGTGTGGGTCTGTGACCAGGATCTGAACCTGTGAACCCCAGGCTGCCGAAATGGAGCACACGAACCCAACCACTATGCTACTGGGCCAGCCTCAAGGTGGTTTTTATTTTTATGTATAATTGCTTTTATTTATTTATTTACTTTTTACTTTTTATTGAGATTATGATAGTTTACAACCTTGTGAAATTTCAGTTGCACATTATTATTTGTCAGTCATATTGTAGGTGCACCACTTCACCCTTTGTGCCCACCCCCAAGCCCCTCTTTCCCCTGGTAACCACTAATCTGTTCGCTTTATCCATGTGTTTAATTTCCACATATGAGTGGAGTCATACAGAGATTGTCTTTCTCTATCTGGCTTATTTCACTTAACATAATACCCTCAAGGTCCATCCATGTTGTTGTGAATGGGACAATTTTATCCTTTTTTATGGCTGAGTAGTATTCCATTGTATGTATATATATATATATATATATATATATATATATATATATATATATCTACACACACACACCATATCTTCTTTATCCAATCATCAGTTGATGGGCACTTAAGTTACTTCTGCGTCTTGGCTATTGTGAATAATGCTGCAACGAACATACAGGTGCATGGGTCTTTTTGAATTGCTGACTTCAAGTTCTTTGCATAGATCCCCAGTAGTGGGATGGCTGGGTCATATGGTATTTCTATTTTTAACTTTTTGAGAAATCTCTATACTGTTTTTCATAGTGGCTGCACCAGTGTGCATTCCCACCAGCAGTGTATGGGGTTCCTTTTCCTCCACAACCTCTCCAACATTTGTTATTTTTTGTTTTGGTTCTTTTTGCCATTCTAATGGGTATAGGGTGAAATCTTAATGTAGTTTCGATTTGCGTTTCCCTGATGATCAGTGATGATGAACATCTTTTCATCTGCCCATTGGCCATCCATATATCTTCTTTGGAGAAATGTCTCTTCATGTCTCCTGCCCATTTTTTGATCGGGTTGTTTGATTTTTTGTTGTTGAGTTGTGTGAGCTCTTTATATATTATAGAGATTAACCCTTTGTCAGATATATGATTTACAAATATTTTTTCACAATTGGTGGTTTTTTTTTTTTGTTTCAATCCTGTTTTCCCTTGCCTTGTAGAAGCTCTTTAGTCTGATGAAGTCACATTTATTTATTCTTTCTATTGTTTCCCTTGTCTGAGGAGACATGGTATCCAAAAAAATCCTTTTAAGACTGATGTCAAAGAGCGTACTGCCTATATTTTCTTCTAGAAGTCTTATGGTTTCAGGTCCTACCTTTAAGTCTTTGATCCATTTTGAGTTTAGTTTTGTGAATGGTGTAAAGAATGGTTGAATTTCATTCTTTTACATGTAGCTGTCCAGTTTTCCCAACACTGTTTGTTGAAGAGACTTTCTTTTCTCCATTGTAGGCCCTCAGCCCCTTTGTCTAAGATTAGCTGTCCATAGATGTGCTGTTTTATTTCTGGGCTTTCAATTCTGTTCCATTGATCTGTGCACCTGTTTTTGTACCAGTACCATGCTGTTTTGATTACTGTAGCTTTGTAGTATGTTTTGAAGTCAGGGATTGTTATGCCTCCAGCTTTGTTCTTTTTTCTCAGGATTGCTTTAGCAATTTGGGATCTTTTGTTACCCCATATGAATTTTAGGATTCTTTGTTCTATTTCTGTAAAGAATGTCATTGGGAATCTGATTGGGATTGTGTTGAATCTGTAGATTGCTTTAGGTAGTATGGACATTTTAACTATGTTTATTCTTCTAATCCGTGTACATGGAATGTTTTTCCATCTCTTTATGGTGTCATCACTTTCTTTCAAGAAAGTCTTGTGTTTTTCATTGTATAGGTCTTTCACTTCTTTGGTTAAATTTATTCCAAGATATTTTATTCTTTTTGTTGCGATTGTGAATGAGATTGTGTTCTTGAGTTCTCTTTCTGTTAGTTCGTTATTAGAATATAGAAATGCTACTGATTTATGTAAGTTGATGTTATACCCTGCACCTTTGCTGTAGGTGTTGATTATTTCTAATAATTTTCCAATGGATTCTTTGGGGTTTTCTATATATAAGATCATGTCATTTGCAAACAGTGAGAGTTTCACTTCTTCATGGCCTATTTGGATTCCTTTTATTTCTTTTTCCCACCTAATTGCTCTGGCCAAAACCTCCAGTACTATGTTGAATAAGAGTGGTGAGAGTGGGCACTCTTGTCTTGTTCTGTTCTCAGAGGGATGGCGTTTAGGTTTTCCCTGTTGAGTATGACGTTGGCTGTGTGTTTGTCGTATATGGCCTTTATTATGTTGAGGTACTTTCCTTCTATACCCATTTTATTGAGAGTTTTTATCATAAATGGATGTTGGATCTTGTCAAATGCTTTCTCTGTGCCTATAGAGATGATCATGTGGTTTTTGTTTCTCATTTTGTTAATGTGGTGTATCACTTTGATTGATTTGCGGATGTTGAACCATCCCTGTGTTCCTGATATAAATCCAACTTGATCATGGTGTATCATCCTTTCAATGTATTGCTGTATTCAGTTTGCCAAAATTTTGTTGAGGATTTTTGCACCTATGTTCGTCAGTGATATTGGCCTGTAGTTTTCCTTCCTTGTGTTCTCCTTGTCTGGTTTTGGGATCAGGGTGATGTTGACTTCATAGAATGTGTTAGGATGTGCTCCATGTTCCTCAATTTTCTGGAATAATTTGAGAAGATTAAATCTTCTTTGAGTGTTTGGCAGAATTCTCCCGAGAAGCCGTTTGGTCCTGGACTTTTATTTTTGGGGAGGTTTTTGATTACTGTTTCAATCTCTTGTGCTTGGTCTATTCAGATTCTCTATTTCTTCCTGATTCAGTTTTGGGAGGTTGTAAGAGTCTAAGAATTTATCCATTTCTTCTAGGTTATCCATTTTGTTGGCATATAGTTTTTCATAGTATTCTCTTATAATCTTTTGTATTTCTGTGGTATCCATTGTGATTTCTCCTCTTTCATTTCTAATTTTACTTATTTGAGTCCTTTCTCTTTTTTTCTTAGTGAGCCTGGCTAAGGGTTTGTCAATTTTATTTTCTCAAAGAACCAACTCTTTGTTTCATTGATCCTTTCTACTGTCTTTTTTGTTTCAATTTCATTTATTTCTGCTCTAATGTGTATTATTTCCCTCCTTCTACTGACTTTGAGCTTTGTTTGCTCTTCTTTTTCTAATTCTGTTAGGTGTGGTTTGAGATTGCTAATCTGAGATTTTTCTTGTTTATTGAGGTGAGCCTGTATTGTGATGAATTTCCCTCTTAGGACTGCTTTTGCTTCATCCCAAATGCGTTGTTATGGCATGTTTTCATTTTCATTTGTCTCCAGATAATATTTGATTTCTCTTTTAATTTCTTCAATGATCCACTGGTTGTTCAGTAGCATGTTGTTTAATCTCCACATCTTTGCCCCAATCACAGCTTTATTGTTGTAATTGATTTCTAGTTTCATAGCATTATGGTCGGAAAAGATGCTTGATATGATTTCAATCCTCTTGAATTTGTTGAGGCTTGCTTTGTTTCCCAACATATGGTCTATGCTTGAGAATGTTCCATGTGCGCTTGAGAAGAGTGTGTAACCTGCTGTTTTTGGATGGAGTGTTCTATATATATCTATTAAGCCCATCTGGTCTAGTTTTTAATTTAATTCTACAATTTCCTTGTTGACTTTCTGTCTGGATGATCTATCCTTTGGTGTTAGTGGGGTGGTGAGGTCCCCTACTATTATTGTATTGTTGTTGATATCTCCTTTTAGTTTTGTTAATAGTTGCTTTATGTACTTTGGTGCTCCTGTGTTGGGTGCATATATATTTATAAGTGTTATGTCTTCTTCATGGAATGTCCCTTTTATCATTATAAGCTGCCCCTCTTTGTCTCTTTACCTGTTGTGCCTTGAAGTCTACTTTGTCTCATATAAGTATGGCAACACCTGCTTTCTTATGTTCACTATTAGCTTGGAGTATCATCTTCCATCCCTTCACTCTGAATGAATGCCCTTAATATTCTCTTTGTCGTTGACTTTTACAAGCTTCACTACTATATGGCTTGGGACTGGTCTTTTTACATTGATAAAGTTTGGAGCTTCTGTCACATGGATTTCCAGCTCTCTCCCCAGGTTTGGGAACCATTATTTCTTTAAACAGGCTTTCTGCCCCCTTCTCCTTCTCTTCTCCCTGTGGGATACCTACAAGCCTTATGTTGCATTTCCCAATTGATTCAGATATTTCTCGGAGAGTTTCTGCATTTCTTTTTAGTCTTAGTTTCTCTCCTCCTCCATCTGAAGCATTTCTATATTCCTATCCTCCAAATTGCTAATTCTCTCTATATTATCAGCCCTACTATTCAGGAAGTCCAGATTTTTCTTAATCTCCTCCATTGTGTTTTTCATCTCCAACATTTCTGATTGGTTCTTCTGTATAGTATCAAGCTCTTTTGTGTCATAGCTCCTGAACTCGTTGAGTTGGCTATCTGTATTCTCTTTTAACTCATTCAGATTTTTAATGATAGGTATTTTGAATTCATTGTCATTTAGGTTGTAGATTTCTATGTCTTTTGGATTGTTTTCTAGATACTTGTCATTTTCCCTCTGTTCTGGAGATTTAATATATTTTTTCATACTGCTTGATGATGTGGATTTGTGTCTCTGCATAGAGATAGCATTTGCTTACTGCTTCCACTTGCTTCCACTGGGGGAAGGGGGCAGCAGCTGTGTAATCTGCACCAACTAGGATTCTTGTCTGCTCTTCCTGACTGAACCTGGCCTGTTCTTGGGATTGCAGTGGCCCTGTGAGATCTCCCATCATCTGTGGCAACAATCACAAGGGGGCTTTGGGTTGCTGGTGCCTGCTCTTACAGACCGCCTAGACATGCTCCCTCCTTAGAGTCTGCAGCGGTGTTATGGGTTTTTGCATCAACCAGGAGCTGATTCACCTAGACTCTCAGCTCTGCCGCCATCGGGTTCTGCAGGATCTCCCTTGTCCTCTCTGGGCCACAGCAGAACTATAGGTACCTAATGCAGCCAGCGGTTAGCTCACCCAGCCACAGCACTTCTGCTTTTAGGTCACCCGGCTTTTGTGTTTGGTGTGCAGGGCCTCTCCACTGAGGCCAAGTAGAGGCTCTCCCTGTGGCTGCTGTGGGACCTTGGGTTTTCCCACTGGATCAAGGAACAGTCACACTGGGGCTCTGAATTGTCCCACTGGACTAAGGAGCAATCATGGGGGACTAAGGGCTGTAGTCATCTGTTTCCACAGTTGTGCCGCCAATGCACACGCCCACCCTTAGTGCTGTGGCAGTGCTATGAGTGTGTCAGCCAGGAGAGTGTCACTTGCAGGTACTAGGCTGTCTGGGGGCTGGAGAGTTTTCACCTATCTCCACCTCCTCCTCGGGTATAGTCTGCCCACCTTCTGATGTATAGCAGCATGGGTGTCTCAGGTGTCCTGAGGTGCTGTGTGGGTATCCTTTGTTGATCAATGAATGTCCAATTAGTTGTAGTTCGAAGCGGGAGAGACAAAGAAAACTGCTCACTCCGCCATGTTTCTGATGTCACCTCCAATTGCTTTTATTTTTTAGAAATGATGAGGAGAGAATGTCATCAGGATTGGAGAGAATGTCATCAGGATTGTCATTGCTCTGAGAGACTATGATAAGGAGTTTATCAAGGAGTGTTCTCTACAGAAAATTTGAGAGTACTAGAGCAAATTTTTAAGGTTGAATATCCCTTTTGTGAGTAGGGCTATGGAATTCAGCCATTCATCATTCTAATTCTCACACATCTTTGTATTCTGGCATCTGCCTTCAGGGAAGTCATATTTGGGGTCTAGCAAATGTAACAGACATATGGGTCATGACTTAGCTTTCGTCTTTTCCAGGAGCTTGATTCTGATTGCCACATCTAGAATAAAGTTTCTGTATATTGTTATAGGAAATGTAACTTAAAAAGAGCTGGTATTTGTGAACTGTTTATCTACAAGAAGAAGAAACTAAATATTTCTGTTTGGAATGTCACAAAAATCTTTTATCATGATTAAAAGAGGAAGCAGTTAAAATGCTTTTTACTATGTGGATATGGCTATTTTAAATTATATGTTTACTTTTATCCTCAAGATCAAAAACCTGCAAATGTTACACACCTGGAGTAAAGTAAGAGTGTTACTACCTACTAAAATCAGTATTAAGAGACAATTCAAATGTACGTCTATCCATCATCATAGTATTTGCCTAAATTTGAAGTATTCACTTAAGAATGAGACATTGGAAATTCTAATTTTATGGCATTTGGAATCACTTTTGCATTTCCTTGCTTAAGACAACATAACCTGCAAAAAGTATAATACTTTGACATCATTGTATTTTGGGTCTTCCAGGCAAACAAATTACTGTAAAACATAAACTGTGGTTATTCGGCCTTAAAGAAATTATTTGCTCCTGGATACCCAAGTGATTTGAAAGTTGGCATCTCGTACCACATTAATAAACAGAGAATTTGCTTATTTGTATTAACCTGGGAATGTATTTATTATTTGATTTTGTAGGACAAATATACTCCATTGGATAAGTGGAGGATATATTCCCAAATTTAACAGTATAATGAGTAACTTCTGATGGATTTTTCTATGTCTTAGTGTCTACTTAACTTTACTGTTCAAACTTGCAATTTGAGGAAATAAAATGGGAAGAATAATGGGATAATAGGGTAACAGCCCAGCAAAAATTTAAAATGTCACTTTCGGTTGTTTAGGGCATATTTGCGTTGCTATGTAAGTTTCATAATTCCATAGTGAATCTAAGAATTAGGTAAAAAACTGTTTACAGTTTTTTCAGATTCCATCTTGGAGAATTGTTAAGTGAATTGTTTGTTTCATTTGAAGATCTAGAATAAATTATGTTTTCCGTAATAAATTATATTTTCCGTAAACCATGCCTATTTCATAACAAAAAATAAAATATGTATTTGACTAGGTCTACACACTTTCTAATACCTCTTTTGGGGCTCTTCTGTCAAAACTGAGAACACTTATAATATCTAGAGCCTTTTCTAGAGAATATAACAAAAAGTTATTCTTCCCTCTTCCAGGCCCCACAAATTTTACATATTGCAGCCAGCATCTCTCTAACAGTAATAACAAGGAGTCTTCTTGAATATTCCAGTAAAACAAATAAATCCTTATTTTAAACAAACAGAGGGCTAAAGATTACTTTATTTTTGTAAGAAATAAGTAAACTATAATTGATATTTAAAATTGAAGTACTTTCATTCTGATCAGTTGTAGACTAGTCCAACATGGGAATGAAGAGGCCTTTTGCTCAATTTCCAGTAAGAACTTGTGACCTTTTGAAGGGTCCTGGTGACAGATATTTCAGTGATAATTTACCAAGAGAGCAGAACAGTTTACTGCTAAGAATAGTATGCCAGAATGAAATGCAATCTCTGATTTTCTGAGAGCCCATGATTCCAGTTTATCTCCGTTACTCATATCTATATCTGTGTATATATATTTTAGAATCAGGTGTGTTTTAGACTCAATTATTTAAAAAAATCCAAAAACAAAGTCAAACCATAGGAAAGATATTTTGAAGATTAAAGTCATATGGCTGAAAATTACTTCATGTGAGATCTTATAACAGACCATAATATGAAGCGTTAAGGAAAATAAGTGAAATCAGCCTTCTTGTCTACTGATTCTGCATACTTTTTTATTAAACCTGGGGTTTTGTCCGTATGTAAGTTTGTCCTAAAGATTCCAATCTTTTAAAAGCTTTTTGATACTTAGAAAAAAATTTTAAGACTTTTCTAACTGGAATGTATAGGGTGGTCAAATCTGATTGGATAATACTGCTTCAGTGTTTTCTCTCTTCATAATCATCTGAAGCAGTAATTAACAATCAAAACATACACTGACATCGTTTGTAAGTTTCTTAAAACTTTCTACTTATCAAAATGCCAAGGATAATTAGACATAAAAACTGCTTAAAACTGGTGAAGGTTTTGATTTCAGAAAGTTCCTCGCTCAGCTTTTCACAAAGAATTGAGTTGGATGATCTGTTGAGGCCCTGGGAGGTGTCTGGTTTAGGCTATTCAGCTTTTCACATCATGATCTGTTGACCGAGGACAGATGTTCCCAGTAGGGGTCAGTCTTGTGTTGGTAATTATAGGACCATAAAGGAAAAACTATGGATTTTATTTAAAAGTCCGGTATATTTGATGTAATTAGTAAGCCTTTAATTGTGGAAAGCAGAAACTTAAAAATCCATCATCTTTATTGTAACAAAAGTAACTGTGAGTATTATTTCGGCTCCTCTATTGCCATATTTTTCCCCAAAGCCCCAGATATACCTTGCTAAATATTCCAAAAGCAGGCTATAAATGGTAAAAATGAGCAATTATCTAAACGCAGCAGCAGATAATTTGGAATAAATGCCAGATTATTAGATTTTAAAGTGAAAAAAATTGCAAAATTCACTTTGAGAAAACCCCCCCCACAGAGGTAGGATAATTTTGAGTAAGTCAGCCCCTCACCTTAGCTGTCTTATGCAATATGAGGATATCTGTGTCTGTTGCCTTTCCTTAAAATAAATCATGTTTGACTCTCATCTCTCAGACTAAACTAACTTTTTGATCTCTAAACCAAGCCTTTTATAGTAAATGCACAAATCGAAATCTTGGATAAAACATTTGTTTACAAATAATGCCTTTTGCGTTGTAGACAACAACATGCTGTATAAGCGGTCAAACAAGCACAGGCCGTAAACACCTTAGAGGTCACTGAGATGAACAGTGCCTTTACCTGAGTCGACAGCGTGGTGGAAAGAGCATGTTGTTAGCAACAGCAGTGATGTCATGGGACGGCCTGAGGAGGCTTTCGTCTCCCACACCTCACGTCATCGTAATTAAGTAAACACTGGGTATTTGATAGGCAAATGCAACCTCACGGTAAGACCCTTAGTTCCTACTGTCCAACTAAATTATTACCCAAGGGTCCTTCCTACTAGAACTTGTAGCTCTAATATTGGGTAGAAATCAGCATGTTTGGATTTTAAGTTGTAGCACTACCAGTAAAACTTGGGCAGGTCACAACCTCTCTGGGCTTTGGTTTCCTCCTGAGTTAAATGAAGGGATTGGATTTTGGAGCTCAGAGACCCCAATGTTTTCTGGGGACGGGAAGAGATTAGAAGTTGCTGAGAGTGGAGGGACCGGTGGAGTGTGCAGGTCCAGGTTGTTGTAACAAAGTATCTGAATTAAAAAAAAAAATGTCGAATTGCCCCATGTTGGCCAAACTGATCCTATGTGTAGAGATGACAATCTTTCCGTTGGGTGATCTGTAAGGTTGCTTCCAGTTCTAGTGTTTTATGATTTCTTCTTTTAACCATTTTCCTCGCTTGGCCCCTTATTGCCTTGTGCCTGTCATCCTATCTGCATCTCTTCTTTTCTCCTTCTGAGTGGAACACTTGTATCAGCAGCTCATTTTGGTATCAAATAGAAGGAAACCAATAAGGGTAAGTTTATAGTCAATGCTAATGCACCATGAAATGTTTTTCTTCTGAAAGAAATTTTATCCTCCTCCTTAGGCTTGTCATAACGTGCCTAACTTAACTTGAACTACCGTGTGCCTCTGTTTATATTCTGTCAATTGGTTTAATCCATAATAGCTAACAAAAGTTTTCCTTTATTAGTGTCGATACTTGTGTGTTAGAAATTTGTGCCTGTCATCAAGGTTGTTGATAAAATGCTCAAGAATTTTTGCTGGTCACCGTGCCAGCCTAAATTGCTGGAGCCAGTCTTCAGTCTGCTGGCATATGATATGTCTATTTTTGCTAACAAGTGGCTTTTCACCTACATTGTCTTGTTGGTTAGACCAAAACAAATAATGTCTTTCCTTCCTAGAGCACTTTGAATAGTGAATTTACGTTTATTTTCTATTTGATCTTTCAAATCTCAGTGGGCAGACAGAAACAGAGAGCAAACTGAGGTTCAGGGAGGTACCCAGGGACAATGCAAAACTTCAACTCTGGTCTTCTCTCTGATGATCTGACACCCTTCTACGTCACCACACTAATCTTGTCACATCAGGCAAGGTAGGTGGACTTGATCCAAGCAAATCTCTGCAAGAAGGGGCTTATTTTTGGTTCCCTGTGTCCCCCATCTGTGCTCCCTCTTTCTTATCGGGGTCCTTTTCTCTTCACCCTCCACCTCCTCAGCTGTGCTCCTGTGTTTACTGAGCATCGGTTTTGTATGAGAGAACTTGTGGGAGCCTGCGAGACAGCCCAGTGCTGCGTGGCGTTGCCCTCTCGCTTCAGGGTCACCCCTACGGTGCCGACCTTGGCCCTCAGCATAAGTTTTCTAGGTTGCACTGCGTTTCTTCATGAATACTAGTTAGCTATCCAAATAGTTAGAGCTCTTTCACTCATTCATTTTTCTTTTTTTGGAGTCTTAATATGCCAGGCCCTAGGCTGGGCAATGATGGGGGAAGAAACGTGGATCTTACTCTGAAGGAGCCCCAGCCCAGTGAGGAAAACGCGCATGTTGACATGGAACTATAGATGATGACAGCAGGGCTGCAGAGCCGTGTAGAGTGCAGGGGGCACAGAGGAGAGAAGGGCAATGTTTCCAGCATGGTTGGAGGGGTACGGAATGTGTCACTGAGGAGCTAATATTTAAGCTGAGTCCTGAAGAACATGTCCACCAGCGAGGAAGGCAGGGCAGAAGGCATTTCCTCAGTGGGACCAGCAGGAAATAAGGCTTTCGTGGCAGCTAGAAATGATTTGCCATTCCATGTTGTTCAGGTAATACTAATATTTTAATGTAGGGTCTTAAATGGCTTTATCTAAAGGGGTAAGTAATAAAGGGATTTCATGAACTGTGGCAGAGCAGGCCGGGGATTTATTTTAAGTGAGGAGTTTTATCGCCTCTCTCAAATAACATCTCCAAGGTGGCTTCCTCTTCTACTTATTCCAGCCCAGTGGATCCGGAGCTTAGTGCTCTTTAAAATTAACTTTTGGATGCTTTTTAGGTTGCTGCTGGATCTTGAGTCTTCCTAAATTTTCACAGGGCATGCCTGCCTTCGTTCGTACTGATGCATTTACAAGGTTGCAAAAAATTGTTGGTGTTGATGAACCTTCCTTGTGCTTTATTTAAAGGAGTGATCCTTTTACTTGCCTGTTTCTATTTTTGCATCAACAGCCTGAAATGCCACGCCTCTGGGTCTATACTGTTCCGTTTCATAACATTTAATAAATGTTAGAACTGGCTTTGCAAATGCATTGCCTTAATCTTGTTGCCTGCAGTGAGGTGCTTTTAATATTTTCTCCACATGTGAACTCAGTGTTTTCCTTTAGCTTTTCTTTAATTTCCATGTGGTTAATCCCCTTCTACTGCAGGGAGCCTGGATATTAATAGATTTCTCCTGTTCAGTCTATCTTTAATAATTTGTTTTTTATATCCAGTGAACACATCCATCACAATAAACGGTCCTTTCCCTGTTTGTGTTGACTTGCATTTATATAAACCAGACTCCCTCTTTTTATCATTATTAATGTTCATGGTAATTTTCAGTAGCTTGGGAGGCCGGGTGCTAGAGCTGGCTCAGAGCTTCAACTTGTCCTATTAGATCAAAGGACTCATGTCAGGACACATAGTTTCACGTTTTATCGTTAAGTCAAAACCAAGGTTACGTGTTTTTTTTCCCTAAATTGACAATATAAAATGAGACTATTAAATAAGCATCTCTAAATTAAATTATTCCTCATTTCATTAAAATGTTCTTGACTTGATAGCTCTTTTATGCACTGAAAGATGCAAAATATTCCCATTACCAATGTTGAATATTTTCATAATCAGAAGCCCAATTTTATAAACTTTTATAGCCACTAGTAGGTATAAGTAGGAAATTGAGTTATAAGAAGTTAACATTGGTCATACTTGGATGCTATGGCTTTCTGCTAGTTCAATTTATTTTGACAGCCTAGAATGGTATAGTTAAAAAATTCATGTATATTATTTTTATGCTTCATTCTTTTAATATAAGGTAATTTTTTTCTATCACTATGCATGTCTTTGGTGTGCAGATGGTAGGAAAGTATATAATTGGCAGGACTTGTATTGCTGTTCTTTAGGCAAAAACAAACCGGGTCCAGAGATCATCAGACTTTTTATAGCTTGTGCAGGCTTCTCAGAAAACATCTTTCAACATAGCTCTCTGCGCTTTGAGAACCTCCAGAACCAGTCACTCTGCTGTAAGATAGTCTCATGCTTTCCTATTACAGTGGTCCCCCCTTATCTGCGGTTTTGCTTTCCACGATTTGTCACCAGCAGTCAATCACGGTCTGAAAATATTAAATGGAAAATTCCAGAAATAACTTGTAAGTTTTAAATTATGAGCTGTTCTGGGTGGCATGATGAAATCTCATGCCATCCCATTCTGTCCTACCAGGACGTGAATCATCCCTTTGGTGGATCCCCAACCACTGATGTTGTCATGGCTCGATGATCTTCCTTCTGACACAAAGCCTAACGCTACGTCACAATGCGTACATCACTCACCTCACTTCATCTCATCACGTAGACTTTGTAGCATCTCACATCATCACAAGAAGAAGGGTGAGTAGGGTACAATAAAATACTGAGAGAGAGAGACCACATTCACATAACTTTTATTATGGTGTATTATTATAATTGTTCTATTTATTATTTATTGTTAATCTCTTACTGTGTCTAATTTATAAAGTAAACTTTATCGTAGGTTCATATGTATAGGAAAAAACATAGCATACATAGGGTTTGGTACTGTCCATGGTTTTAGGCATCCACTGGGGGTCTTGGAACATATCCTCCATGGATAAAGGGGGAAAATTGTACTAACCGTTTTGATTATTCAGCAACCTCTTCAGATACTAATGGCAATTCTGTAATTCCAGTTGTATACACTTTTTCATTTCTTAACTGTACTACTTAAATATTGTGACATTTTGGGAGCACTTAAATATTTGTTTCAAAACCCTACATCTTTGTTACATTTTCTATAGTAAATTCTATACGTTAGAAGTGCTGAAAATATTTCTTTTTAATTATTCCAGAATTTCTCATTTCAACTTTTTACTTTTGTAGCTTGTTTTTGGTATCTCCAATATAATTTTAAATAATCAGTTAATTTTTGTTTTTAGGATTCAGTCATCTCTACTACCGTATTTCATTACTTCTAAGACCTACATTTCATTTTTTTCTCCATGTTTCAGCATCTCTGAAACTAGAATGCACCTTTCAAATTGATTGTGTGTCACAGTTGTCAGCATTTAAACATTTTTTTAGTGGTACAAAAATTAGTGGTATCCTAGATTTTATAAAATGTACCATTTTCTTTTTTTTAAACCACTTTATTGAGGTATGATCGCCATACAAAAAGCTGTACATTTATAATGTATACAACTTTATGGGTTTGGAGATAAGTGTACCTCCATGAAACCAGCACCACATCTTTGCCACAAACATCCATCACCTCCAAAAGATTTCTCCTGCCCTTTGTATTTATTATTATTTTTTGTGTGTGATAAGAACACAACATAAGATCTACCCTCTTGGCAAATATTTAAGTATACAATACCATGTTGTTACTTATGGCACTGTGCTGTCTCTAGGACTTATTCCTCTCTTGCATCACTGAGCTTTGTACCCTTTAACTAATAGTTCCTGTTTCCTCCTCCCGTCAGCCCCGCCCACCCCGATAACCACCGTTCTGCTCTGCATCTCTGAGTTTGGCTATTTTAGGTTTCTTTTGTTAGTGGTATCATGTAGTATTTGTCCTTCTGTGTTTGGCGTATTTCACTTAGCATCATGTCCTCCAGGTTTATTCATGTTGTCACAAATAGCAGAATTTCCTTCTTTTCTTAAGGCTAAATACTATTCCATTGTGTGTATATGCCACATTTTCTTCATCCATTCATCCATCAGTGGACGTTTAGGTTGTTTCCGTATCTTGGCTATTGTGAATATGCTGCAGTGAACATGGAGGTGAAGACATCTCTTTGAGATCGTGATTTCAATTCCTTTGGATATATTTTTATTTTCTAAGGACAGATAACGGGAGGTGGTTCATGGTCTCAGTGACTTTTTTGATGTATTGAGGAACCATTCCTGAGTGTTCTGAGTCTGCTTCTTTTCTGTCCTAATCTTTCTCATGCAAGTTTGCTTTCCAACTTGTTCATTTATCTAGTCATGCTCTTCAATTAGTGAAAGTTAAGTATATAACAGAAGGTAAAATTTTTTGAAAGATGCTATATGCTCTGCTCTCCTGAATTTCTATGTGTATGACTTTGTTCCTGGTCAGGCACAGGTATCTTTCTGTAGCAGGGGGTGGGGGAATGAGAAATTATGGGACTAGGATGGGATTAGGGCTTTTATAACAGGAATACAAAGAAAAAGTCAGTGTTCAGCTTTTAATTACCATAGGATATTTTTAATAGTGCTAGCAGCATGGGAAGCTTGATTTTCCGTGTCAAGAGACTCGTCAAGAGAAGGAAGGATTTTCTAAATTTCTTTAAGGCTCTGAAATATTAAAAGAAAAGTCTAGACGTGGAATTTCTTTCAGAGTCTAGAGGGTTTGGTTCCTCTGAGAAGAAGGATTTGGATCAGAGCAAGTGCAGGCCCTACCCTTCTGGTCCCATGGGCTAATAGTCTATTTTTTCCTTAAGGTCCTTGCTTTCGTCCTTCTTAGGGCTGGGCCTCCAATGGGGAGAGCATAGACACATCAGGAAAGGCATGGAGGAGACAGATCATTTGAGCTAGTGGTCTGCTCCTGGTGGAAGCGTGAGGGAGCCAAGGACTCTAGTTCTAGGTCAACTTAAGCCTTTAGCTCTGGACCATGACCAATGTAGTGTGAGGGCAATGACATGGGGTAACCTTGGAGAGAGCTAGAAGGGTGAGACTGACGTGTGCTCCTGGCTCCCCAAGGCGGTGCTGAGTGTGCAGGGGATTGTGTAGTTTTTCCATGCCTGGAATTTTCCACAGCCTCAGAGATGCTGGAAGGGCCAGTGGACCAGAACAGGCCTGATCAGAGTGAAGAGGGTGTAGTGTGAGGAACTTTTAAGAGCAGAGGCCGGAGTACAGTTCCTGGCATAGACACTGCCTTGACTGCAGGCTGTATTGAGTAGTTGCAACAATGACCATGTGGCCCACAGGGCCTAAAATATTTGCTATCTGGTCCTCTAGAGAAAAATTTTGCCAACTTCTGCTATAGGAAATCCTAAAATTTAAGACTATAATCATGAACATTTATGAATTGCTCTTAGACGAAAACGGTAGCATAGAATGACTTAGAGGAAAGCTTAAAATAACGGATTATTTAATTTGATGACTTATTGGAGAATAAAATGATGAATTATCTTAGTTTGGCTGTTATAACGAATGACCACAGACTGGGTGGCTTAGACCACAGACACTTAGTTTTCACGGTTCTGGAGGGTGGGAAGTCCAGGATCAGGGTGCTGGCAGATCTGGTATCTGGTGTCCTCTTCCAGCTTGGGGGACTGCCGCCTTCTCGTTGTATCCTCACCTGGCAGAAAGAACGCTAGCTAGCTCTCCGGCCTCTTCTTATAGGGGCACTAATCCTGTTCATGAGGGTGGAGCTCTCCCAAACTGATTACCTTCTCCTACAGTCACACTGGGATTAGGGCTCCAACGTATGAGTTTTGTTGGGGGGACACAAACATTCAGTCCATAACATGAATCTGAAGAAATCATATATACTCTGAATTGAACTGATTAATCTCAATTTGGAAAAGAGGAGAAGCAAAGAGATAGAATCAAATCCAGAGCTAACAGTGGCCAATAAAGCCCTAAATTTTGCCATATATTAAGTACCAGACTGAATCAAGAACTAACATATGTTGTAATGAAAAAGTGGAAGAACAATGTTGTGAAAAACCGTATATCATCTTGACAAGTTAAAAGGACTCATTTGATCAAATCTGTATACTTCTATATATGGTTTAAATGAAAATGATTGTAGCAGGTATTATATATTTTATGGCTCTTCACTTTAACTGGCTTTTAAATCAAATATGATTCTTGACTGCATCAGATAAAAAGGCATATGATGGGGCCGTGGTTAAGTGAGCACGTTCTGCTTTGGCGGCCCGGCGTTCACTGGTGCATATCCCGGGTGTGGACATGGCAACGCTTGTCAAGCCTTGCTGTGGTAGGCGTCCCACATATAAAGTAGAGAAAGATGGGCACGGATGTTAACTCAGAGCCAGTCTTCCTCGGCAAAAAGAGGAGGATTGGCAGCAGTTAGCTCAGGGCTAATCTTCCTCAAAAAACAAAACAACAACAACAACAAAAGGCATATGATATATTTAAATTTTGTTAATTGACAAATCCTGACTTATTGCCCAGTAGGGTGGAGGCTTGTTAGGAGGACTGGATTAGCTACCAGAGATAACTCGCTTTGCTTTGCCTTCCTTTCCTTCCCCTCTCCTGCCATCTCCATGTAGGGTAAAAGAATTTGCCACCTCAAACCTGTATACAATGCATCAGTTAAAATAACCACAATATGGGCTTGTATGTAACATGAGAAAGGAGTTCTCCTTCTGTCCCTTCTTCCTTTGGCTAAAGCCTCTTAAAGCAAATCACAGCTGTGATGGTTGAAAAACTCTTGAGAATATTCTAAAAACCATTGAATTGTACATTTAATTAGGGGAGTTGTATGGTATGTGAAATATACCTCAATAAAGCTGGTACAAAAAAAGTCACAAGAGAAAATAAAAACTTAGTGCCCAGTTCATGGAATAGAATTAAAAAGATAAAAATATATTCAGCACCTGCTACGTGCTAGAAATACACAAATGGATAGACGTGAGTATCCGAAGTGCCCAGCAACTTAAGATAATTCAAATGTTTGCTTTTGTTGAAGGTCATAAAAATGCTGTCAAATAGTTTTATTTCTGTGGGTGTAACTGTCAGGACGAAGCTATGTGTAGAGAATACAGTATTAGGCAGAACAGAACAGAGATGTATTTTCTAGGTTGAAAGTAATTAAATTATGGATCTGTAAGCCTAAGTTTTTCTTTTTGCACTCATTTTAACAATGTTTCCATTGTTCAAGACAATTTTGGAACCATTTTTCTTTGTCTTTTTTCAGGCAGGAAAATGTCAGGTAAGAAGGAGAAATAGTGAAATGTGCACATGTTCCTTTTTGTTGCCCTCCAATCATGAACGGAGCTCCACTCAGGACTTCAGTTTAATCTCTCGCTTGACTTGGAAAGGAGAAGGTACATTAAAAAAATGAAAACAAAACAGAACAACAACAAAACAAAGCGGGAAGGGCAAGTGTTCTGCTCTACTTTAAGAGACTGGTGTTCTAGACTCACAAGGAGCCTCCTGGCTGTCGCAAACATTGTTAGTCGAAAAAGTGTGAGCTTAAGGGAACTCAGGGGAAACGTTTTTCTTCATTTTCTTCTCAAAATAGAGGCAGGAATAAGGCAGGGGAAAATATAGACGAGTAAATATAGTCATTGTCTCCTTAGGATAATTGGTGATAAAGTGCTCGGGCGTCTTATTCTCATTCCATCAAGTCATTTTCTAAATGGCTGTCCTTGAAATACTGTTTTTTTTCTATTTGCTCGTTTACTTCTATTTTCCTGTTAACGTCCTTTTTTAGTGGTGGGGCAACTCTACCCTGCTGAATGATCAAACGTGCAGGCTAGTATATCTGGGGGTTAAAAGCTCATTCAGTTTCTTGTCATTTCTTCCAGCATGTGGGGAAGCGCTGTTGGTGGCCCATTTTTGCAACGTAGAGCCTGTCTCCTGTGAGAGACCCAGAAGCTCCTTCTTTGATAATTAGTCTCCTGCCTCGGTCAGAGCTGTTAAGAACTCTGTATGAACTGCCACCACTTGTGGGTGTGTGGAACCCCGTGAGCTTCCTATAGCTACAGCTGCAGGTGACATTTTGAGACACTTCTGCAAGGCTTTCTCAACTTACCTTAAAGCAGTGGTTCTCAGACTTCAGTGTGCATTCGAATCACCTGGAGGGCTTGTTAAACCAGCTGGCTGGGCTCCACCTGGAGAGGTTTATTCGTTAGGTCTGGGATGCATCCTAAGAATCTGCATATCTAACAAGTTCCCAGGTGATGCTGATGCTGCTTGTCCTGAAGACACACTCCAAGCTCCACTGGGGTTTTTAGCTGAAATGGGTATGTAAACACCCTAAGTAAAATGGAGAAACCAATGCAGTGAATTATTGAATAAATATTTGTCATATATCACAGAGTGCAGTGTATTATGTGAGGCGTTTGGGGACTATTTCAGCTAAATGTGTACAATTCCGGCCACCTAAGATCTTAATAGTAATTGTAAGACAGTGTTTTTGTTTACCAAGTAATTTGAATAATCTCTTAGAGCATGTTATTTAAGAAAATTCTTCTCCCTCTTGTATAAAATACTAATCTAATAGTTTCCTGTTCAATATAAAAATGAAATATTTCACATAAGCAGTTATTGACTATTTTTTTCAGGTTTTTCCCCCTATAAAATAATTTTAAAATAGAAAAGATGTGGGCTTCAAAAGATCAAACTTTGCAAGTACGTGGCAATAACAAGAATGATTTCCCTGTTGAAGTCCATTTGTAAAAGCAGACTGCACGGGTCCACCTGGTGGCCCAGTGGTTAGGTTCACGTGCTCTGCTTCAGTGGCCCAGGGTTTCACGGTTCGAATCCTGGGCACGGACATGGCACCGCTCATCAAGCCATACTGAGGCAGCATCCCACATGCCACAGCTAGAGGGACCCACAACTAAAAATACACAACTAGGTACTGGGGGGCTTTGGGAGAAAAAGGAAAGATAAAATCTTTAAAAAAAAAAAAAAAGCAGACTTCACTTACATTTTTGGTTCTATCTTTTATAAATGGTCAGAGTTGCTTTTATTAAGATTATGTACTTCAGTGGCCTCCAGACCAGGTTACGAGTAGCTTTTTAGACCTAAGGCCTAAGAGCTTGGCTTAGAGAGCCAAAGATCTCTCAGTTGGTATCTCAGCTCAGTCATTTAGGCAAATTATTTATCCTCTGTGAAGGACCAATCGCCGCTTGTTGACCTCCCATTGCATATTTGTTTTCTATTTCTTTACCTGTGTTCTTATCTTTATTTCCTTCGCTCTGTTTCTTTGACTTTTAATTTGCTATTTTTCTTTGAACTTTGTCACATAAATGCTTAGATCATTGATTTTCAGAATTTTGTCTTTTCTAATATACGCATATAAAGCTATAATTTTTCCTCTAAGCATAGCTTTAGTAGCCTCCAATGAGTTTTGATGTGCATTATTTCTATTATAAGTCAGTTTGAAATGTATTTTTAATTTCTATTGTGATTTCCTGGATCTATGAGTTGTATAGAAGTATATGTCTTAATTTGTAAACATATGGGGGTTATTTAATGTCTTTGAGCATAAATTTCTTTATCTTTGAAATATAATAGAGTTGTTGGGAAGACCAAAAGAGCTAATGTAATCAAAATGCTTAGCACAATATATGGCAAAATCAATTTTCCATAAATGGTAGCTATTGCTGTTTTTTTAATGCTACCGATGTCCAAAGTAAGAAAACTTAGCTTACCTTCCTATACAATAGTTTGCACTGGAAAAAGCCCTCATTTCTATCCACAACATATATAAAGTACCCATAATGTTTGTACTTTACAGATTCACCCTATGGAAATTGTTTTTCTTTTTCTTAAAGATTGGCACCTGAGCTAACATCTGTTGCTGATCTTTTTTTTTTTTTCACTTCTCCACAAAGCCCCCCCAGAAGATAGTTGTATATTCTAGCTGTAGGTCTTTCTGGTTGTGCTGTGTGGGACGCCGCCTCAGCATGGCTTGATGAGCAGTGCCATGTCCGTGCCCAGGATCTGAACCAGCAAAACCCCGGGCCACCGAAGCAGAGCACACGAACTTAATCACTTGACTATGGGGCTGGCCCTGGAAATTTTCTGACTGATGGATTTAGCTATTCTTTTTCAGGGCTAACTTTCCTGCTGATCTTATTGTATAGCAAAGACCATGTGAAAGTTTGATTTTTATCTTTATTTAAGTGCTTTTATATCCTAGAGTCTAATATATACATTTTTACTTTTTAAAATTTGACATATCTAAATTCTATGTGTATACTTAACGTAGTATTATTTTAACTCAAAAACTTTGCAAATTAATGTGTCTTAACATTTGTTGGTGTCTAGTAATTGAGGAAATATAATTGTAGTTTTTTGTTGGTTTTAAAACCACTAAATTGGTTTTATGACTCACAAATGGGTCATATTCCATAACTTGGAAAATGCTGACTTACATATATCGTAGTTAATTCCTGGGGCTGGCAGCTTGCTTTATAGGGTTCTGTGAGCCAGGAAGGAGGACAAATGGTTATTAGGCCTGTATTCAACAATATCCCGCTATGAGAGTCACAGCGTGGTAAAGTGGCTTGTCTTTGGCTTCTCTCTGCCTTCCTTTTGGTAACGTTCTCCTTTCACCTGCTTCCATCCCATTCCCCCTGCTGTTATAAAATCACCGACATGGCTGTCATTTGGTAATTATAGTTTTAATTCAAATGTTTATGGCATGCTCACATGGGCAGTTCAAATGGTTCTGAGAAGTTTTAAACACTCTCCTTCAGGATTGTCTCAGGAACAGGCTTCCCAAAGCCAGAGGGGGTATCACACACAGGATAAGGCTGGAATCTGTCCCAGAACCATTATGTACAAGGGCTTTGTCTGGTTGGTGCAATGTCACTCAGTTTGGGGGAGATGTTTGGTAGAATAACCTGTTTCCCAAGGTTTTTTTTTTTAATCAAGTTTTCCCAAAGTGTTTAATTGCCATTTGGAAAAAATTACCCAGGTGATTCTAATGTGCAGCTGGGGTTGAGAGCCACTGGGAAGTTGATCTAGGGAATTTCATTTTCCCTTCTCTGACTTTCTTGGCCAGTCTCTTCCCAAAATAGCTCTACCCTACATGACCATGTTAGGAGAAATTGGTTTTTATTCTACACTTAAAGACAAGGCTTAACTTGCAAAAACCCCTGGGAGTTCCTCAAAAAGTTAAAATTATCATATGAGCCAGCAATTCTACTTAGTTATATATTCAAAGGAATTGAAAACAGATATTCAAACAAAAACTTGTACATGAATATGATATTGTGGCTGATAATAAAAAATACAATTCGATCTTCATCCTGTTTGTGGCCCAGAGCTCCTAAAAACTGAAATTTTCTAAGTGATGAGAGGGATAAAAGTGTATTTTGCTATGTTAATGAGGTGACTTTTGGGAAGCACCTAAGGATGGAGATGAGTTGCCAAGAGAACCATGTGTTTAGAGGGTTGGAACCTTCAGTCTCAGCCCCCTGACCTCCAGGGAGGGGAGCGGGGCTGGAGGTTGGATTAATTGCTAACTGCCAGTGATCTAATCAGTCATGCCTGTGTAATGAAGCCTCCATAAACACCTGAAAGGAGAGGGTTCAGAGAGCTTCCTGGCTGGTGAACATGTGTGATCTGGGGAGAGTGGTACCCTCGGAGGGGCCATGGAAGCTCTTGGCCTTTCCCTGGTACATTGCTCTATGCATCTCTTCCATCTGGCTATTCCTGAGTCATATTCTTTTATAATAAACTGGTGATCTAGTACGTAAAATGTTTCTCTGAGTTCTGTGAGCTGGTCTAGAAAATTAATTGAACCCAAGGAGGGTGTCATTGTAATCTCCAACCTGCAGTTGGTTGGTCAGAAGCACAGGTGACAATCAGAATTTGCGATTGGCATCTGAAGTGGGAGGGGGGCAGCCTTGTAGGACTGAGCCCTTAATCTGTGGAATCTGATGCTGTCCCCAGGTAGATAGTGTCAGAATTGAGTTGAAATGTAGGACACCAGCTGGTGTTGGAGAATTGCTTGGTGGTCTGGGAGGAAAAACCCCCTACTTTGGAACTGGGTGCAGAACCCTTACAGATGTTCATAATAGCATTATTCACAATAGCTAAAAGGTGGAAACAACTCCAATGTCTGATGAATGGATAAAAAATGTAGTATATCCATATAATGGAATATTATTCAGCCATAAAAAGAAATGAAGTACTGATCCATGCTGTAACATGGATGACCCTTGGAAATATACTAAGTGAAAGAAGCCAAGCACAGAAGGTCACATATTGTATGATTCCATTTATATGAAATATCCAGAATAGGCAAATCCATAAAGACAGACAACAGATTAGTGGTTGCCAGGAGCTAGGAAAAGGGGAGAATGGGGAGAGACTGCTTAATGAGGATGGAGGTTTCTCTTGAGATGATGAAAATGTTTGGGAACTAGATAGAGGTTTGCATAACACTGAAAATGTATGAAAAGTGACTGAATTGTAGTAATTTTAGGTGATGTGAGTTTTAGGTGATGTGAATTTTACCTCAATTAAAAAAATTAAATAAACCAAAATAAACAAGATGGCACTAGAAAATCTGCGTGGAGATGCCTATGACCACAAATGCAAGAAAACAAACAAAAAACCCTGGGAGACTTAAATAATGGTTTAGAGGAGGATTTATCTAAAACTACTGAAGCTTTAGTCAGAGGGTCCCTCATTTGCATGGTCCCGTTTTGAGCTCCTGTTCACGACCCTTGCAAAGTCTTTGAAACTAAAGTACTTCATCTATAAAACCTAATAGAGATGTGAGGATTAATTGGGTTGACGTAACAAAGTCCTAGATTTTGTGAATCTTACAAAAGAGATATTTTAACTTTAATTAGTTGAGACTGCTCTTTCTACTCTGACTTCTAGGTCATATTTCCCTTTGGGTTATGGTGGTAAAGTGGCCAAGCTGATGGGAGGTTGAATTGGACATACACTTAGCTTGGGCTATATGTGAGACATCTGTTTTACATATATACATATACTTAGGATAGTGTGATAGGCTGTGTAATGGCCTCCAGTTGTATCCAGGTCCTAATCCCTGGAAACTATGAATGTTACCTTATATGTCCAAGGAGACTACAGAGATGATTAAAGTAAGACTCTTGAGATGGGGAAATAATCTTGCATTATCTGCATAAATGGATAAATGCAATCATAAGTGTCCTTTTAACAAGGAGGCAGAGGGAGATTTGACACAAAAAGGAAGGAAAGTTACCACTGAAGCAAGATGCTACACTGCTAGCTTTCGAAGGTGGAGGAAAGGTCCCACGGGCCAAGGCGTGCTGGGAAATGTAAGGAAACAGATTGTTCTCTAGAGCCTCTGGAGGGGGTGTTTCCCTGTTGACACCTTGATCTTGGCCCAGTGAAATTGATTTCACATTTCTGATCTCCAGAACTGTAAGAGAATTAATGTGTCTTGTTTTAAGCCACCAAATGTGTGGTAATTTGTGACAGCAGCTATAGGAAACTAAGACAGATAGAGAGCTAAGTTATAGCTAGCTATGCTGGTGTTGGAATGGCTTCCAGGAACACCCCTGTGGCCCACTATGTCAAACCACCCAGCAGAGTGACAGGAAGGGGTACAACCAGGGTTTTGTCATGATACAAACGTGTCATGTGGAGTCTGGCACCACATGTTATGTCCAGTAGCGGGGTTTGAAATGTAGGGAACCAGAAGTTAGTCTGGGAAAACTATTTCAGTTTCCAAACGTGTAAAACTGTTTTCATTGATTTCTAGTCAAAATGGAAATTCTCTTCTATCCATAATATATTTGCTAATGCCTCATATCAATTACAAATGCACCATACTTTTTTTTTGATGAGAAATGTGCATAATAGAATTTATCAGAATTTCCATGTAAGACCCAAACCTGTTGCCATAGAACAAAGAATGTGTGCGAAGTCGCATGTTTTATGCTTCCCAATGTATTGGATCATTTTAGCATTTCAGATGCACCTTGTCCTGCTAAACTCCTGTGGTTCCAGATGAAATGGCACACCCTATGCCAGCAATGCAGTCAAACAACCAGAAGAAGGAAGCATTCAACCGACCAAATTCCTAACGTCACTAATAAGTCAATGTAGGCAGCATAAGAGTTGTTATAAGAGTAATTGATGTGAGTAATTGTGTGGCTCAGTACAATGTGGCAGCACTTTAAAAATGCATTTGAATTACTCTTGGGTAGGGGTTGGCAAACTATGGCTTGGGGACCGAATCCAGCTTGCTGCCTTACTTGTAAATAAGCTTTACTGGAACACAGTCATGTGCTTTTATTTATGTATTGTCTAGGGCTATTTTAGTGCTATAAAAGCAGAGTTGTGTAGTTGAGACAGACTGCAAAGCCCTCAATGCCAAGTATTTACCATCTGACCCTTCACTAAAGAGTTTGCCAACTCCTGCTCTTGTGTATGTCTTGATTTCGGATGAATTATGTTGTATAAGTTATGTAAGATATATTACATATTAATTATATTATATAACTTATTAAAGAATTATTCACTATACCAAAATATAAATATGGAAGAAGTATCTATAGGGGAAGCCAAAAACAAACATTGAAAGAAAGAAGGCCAGCAGAAGCTTCAAAATATCAAAAACTCTCTATTGTCATAATATAAACTAATAGCTCTAATGTTCAACATCATGAAGATAAGGAAAAGAATCAAAATAACCAGGGATTATTGTTAATTAAAATGAAGACAGAAGACGTAAAGATGTTTATGAGAACCAGGACCTTCTCCAGCAGGAAGTGAAAAACCAGAAGGAAGATGAAAATGACAGCAAAGAAAAGCTTAATTTGTACAGCCAACAGAAGTGTGTGAATGTCAGCAATGGCTGCTCTATGACCAGGGCATTTATTTTGTGTCATCTTTTGTTATGACTTGTTATGATGAGCAATATTTCATTCAGCAATGTATGATGACTTTTTTCAGAATAATAATCGGCTAATATTTATGGAGAACCAAACAGAACATGCAATGGACAAAAGAGATGCTTCTTAAAGTTTTGGGAAAAAAATCATTGTCATATGATAAGGCAACCAGAATATTCAGCTAAAACTATAGGAATAAAAGTATTCTAAAAACGTGTCAGGCAGCTAATTAATAAAAATATTATATATTTTTCTAGATTTTGTAACACGTAATCTTTATCGCGTTCTAAAAGTTCGTACTTTGTCGTAATTTCTTTTTTCATTTTAAATAAATATTTACTTTGTATCTGATATTCTATATTTGTATCTCACAGTATCTTCTCTTCTGTATCTCTATCAAATATTCTCTATATACTTTATATCATTTATATAAATCCATGTTTATATTATAATTTAATTCATTTTATATTTATATTTTCTATTATGCAGATAAAGGCTGTATGTCTAATGTCCTTTTTATTTTGTGGGTAGAAGATTTTCATTCTCTGAACATTTTCCATACTAGAGTAAATGAGGTGAAATTTGAGGGAATAAAATTAAATTTTTAAAAATCTTGAGCAACATCTAGCTTACAATTCATTCAAGTAAACAGAAATTGCTTAGGCAATTTTCAAAGCCCTGATAAAATGTCATCAACATGATTTAAATGTGAGATTAGCTAATGTAAGTAGCAATTAGAATTAGATTTAGCTTGCACATTTGGAGTTATGATGGAAAGCTCTTATGGGGACTCTCTTATTGCACACAAAAAGAAATATGAGAAAGGAAAAAGGAATTGCGTTTTCTTGTATTTTTCCTGAGGTGCATTGCTTTGCAAGATCCCCAGGGAGCAAAAGAATAGATGAGTAATGTGAAAGAAAATTGTGTAGGGGATTTAATTATTTCAAAATTTCCCATTTTTTTTTCCAACCAGGAAAAACTACAAAAGCCTTTATTAAAACAAAGAAAAGGAATGGCTACTTTTCCTAGGGAAATGCCAATAAGTATAGGAAATAACTGTAATAAATAATTTTGTAACCTCATTCAAAGGTCTTCATGCTGTGGAGTCAGGTTATTTTCTGATTCCCGTATAGCCTCTGATTTGCTGGTGGACTGGTTCCCTAAAGAATAGTAGCATTGGTGACCTTGGAGGGAATGCGCCCCTAGGCATATTTGACGATCATCTGGGCATCACACTTAAGCATTCATCAAAAATTTATTCCATTTGCAAAATTTGCTTAGATCTCACCCACATTTACCTTTGCCTCCTATAATCGATAAAAGAATATTGACATCTACATAACAGAATCTCAGACTCCCAGAATGTTAGAGACACAACGATGCTCAGAGACCATCTCTTTAACACCCTCATTTTTCAGAGAAGAGAGGTCCGGAAGGTGAAGCTGCCTTCCGACGCTCTAGCCTCTGTTTGTAGAGGGGGAAACAGAAGGACGGTGGTGTTTCCCATCACACTTCCTGCTTATCGCCTCTTATGAGCTGGTCTTTAACGCTGATTTAGAATCATTACACCTTAAGTCTCACAAAGCATACCCTTCAGGCGGTCTGATGGAACAGCCCAGGACAAAGCATCTGAGAAAAATCATCCACTAGCCTCTCAGATGTTTCTCAAAACAAAGTAAAAGCAAATAAGATGAAACAGAAAGAAATAGCCAGATATACTTTTTAAAATAAAGATTTTTGTGATTTATTGGGTTTAATTCTTGGTTTTATTTTAGCCTCACTTTGATGCATTTCATGAACTATGGTGGCAGAACTAAAGCCACTTTTAAAAGGGAAATTTTCAAAACAGTGTTATTAAGATATAATTCACATACATTTAAATTTACTATTTAAAGCGTACCACTCACTGTTTTTAGTATATTCACAGAGTTGTGCAACCATCACCACAATCTAATTTTACAACATTTTCAACACCCCCAAAAGAAATCCCATATCCGTTAGCAGTCACTCCCTATTCCCTTTCCTCCAGCCCTAGGTAACCACTAATGAACCTTCTGTCTGTATAGCTGTCTGTTCTAGACGTTTCTTGCAGATGGAATCATACAGTGCGTGGTCTTTTATGACTGGCTCTGGTTTCTTTCACTTCCCCTAACACTTTCAAGGTTCATCCGTGTTATAACCTATATAAATATGTCGTTCCCTTTTATGGCTAAATAATATTCCATCGTATACATATACTGCATTTTATGTATCCATTCCTCAGTTGATGAATATTTGGATGGTTTCCACTTTTTGGCAGTTATAAATAATGCTGCTATGAACAGTGGTGAAGAAGTTTTTGCGGAGCGTGTGTTTTCATTTCCCTTGGGCATATATCTAGAAGTGGAATTGCAGAACTGCGTATTTAACATTTTGAGGAACTGCCAGAGTGTTTTCCAAAGTGACTGCACTATTTTACAATCTCACCAGCAGTGTATGAAGATTCCAGTTTCTCCATATCTTCTAAAAGGCAAATCTTACGGTTCTAATTGGCAAAAGTTCAATTATTTATTTAGCTTCTCCTAGGTGAAAGGTCCTGTTTGAGGTGCTGTAACTTTTAATACTATCAATTCATATGTGGAAAAATCAGAACTTTTCTAAAGGGGATTCTTTCCTGAAGGGGACTATATCAGTCAGTGTCCAGTGAGGAGACAGAAATCACACCAGTAATTTGAACAGGGGAAATTTGATATAAAGAATTATTAACTAGTAAAATGTGATTAACTATAAAAGGGGAAAATAAATGCTAAAGAACACAGGAATAGCAAATGTAGGGAGCAGCTGCTACACCTAGGACTGAGGGAGAATATGAAAGGAAGGGATAAACTTGGAAAAGGGTCATCCTCTCCACAAGGCTGAGATCCAGACTAGATCCAAGGCCCACTGGCTAGTTCAGTTCCTTGAGGTGCCAAAGGCCAGGACTGGTGAGTGGCGAGCTGTCTGTTGGGGTGCCAGTGGGCTAGGATCATGAGCAGGAAAGTACCTACTAGAGTCTGGCAGAACCTGCTGGAAGATGGGTACCACTGGGTCTCCCATATACTCTGGCAAGCAGGCTGCCTCCTGGGGGGAGAGTGAAATTCAGTAGGAAGCCCTCACTGGAAGCTGATGAAACTCACTGGAGGGTGGGTGCCACTGGGTCTCCCACACACCACTGGTGGTATGCTATAGGAGCAAGAAGAACCAGGAAGAATGAAGAAGGAATGTTCCTTTCTCTGCCATACCTTGCAGTGTCCCTCTTGCACTCTATCCACAAAACATAACATTGCGCCAGCTGGCAAAGAAGTGTTTGGAGAAGAGTCCAGATTAGGGTAAAGAAAGGTGGATTTGGAGTTGGGAGGCAATAAATCCATAACTGGCAGCCAACTCCTTTGGCTACTTAGCTTCCACATGCATCCTTTACCCATGTTTGAACTTTTGTACAACACAAAGCCAAGTCTGTTCTTCACAGACGTGCAGAAGTTCTCGCCCCTCCCCCTAAATGAGGAGACACACAGTTTCAAGAGTCATTTATATCCTCAGCTGGCTATATTACTTGCTCTTTACATTCAGTCGCATTCCCATTGAGTATTCTCTTACCTAAAGCTAAATTGCAGAGTGTGAATTCAGCAACTTACATATAAAATAATGAAGGGATGAAGGAGAGAAAAAAAGAAAATGGTTAATATATGCAAATGCTCTCATACACATCGCATACAAAGAAAACATATGTAAAACTACTACAGTGCTCATTTCCATAATTGATCAAGAGGCCATAGTTTGTCTATGACTTCCTCCTCCTTTCTATTCCATATTCCCATTGCTGTTAGATGGTCAGTGTTCTATACCTGGTGGCGTGACCCAAACCTTCATTTCCAAGGGTCTGAGTTCTCAATAATTCTGCCTATTAGTTTTAGTTCCTATAGCTTTCCATTAACCTTTATTATTGGTGCCCCAGAGGATCCTCTGCATTCCAGGCATAGACCTCCTTGCCTCCACTGTGTAGCAGCACTCCAATTTCCCCGGGGTAATCAGAATCAATCACTCCAGCCAACAGAATTACCCTTTTTTCTTGTCTTTTGATTCAGTGGCATAAGGAGTCCAAAATGGTCTGGTGGCATTCTCATCCTACAATTCAGTGAAACCCTTTTTTTTAAGATTTTATTTTTTTCCTTTTTCCTCCCCAAAGCCCCCTGGTACATAGTTGTGTATTTTTAGTTGTGGGTCCTTCTAGTTGTGGCATGCAAGACGCTGACCCAGCATGGCCGGACGAGCAGTGCCATGTCTTCCCCCGGGATTCGAACCGGCAAAACCTTGGGCCACTGAAGCAGAGCTCGTGAACCCAACTACTTGGCTACGGGGCTGGCCCCTTAGTGAAACCATTTTTATGACTCTTGGTGGACTCCTTGCTTACTTGAGAACTTAGACTTCCAAACCAGCAGTACGTAAAGTTGCTGGGAAGGGAAGCAAAAATTCTGCCAATGGATTGTTGTTTATATAGTCAGAAAACCCACCTTTATTACCATCCTTTGATTTCCAGATCCATGTATTCTGGCTATGGGGAAGGGACTGTATAAAATCTCTAATTCAAGGCATATACCTTATTCTACAAAACAGAACCTCGTCCTTTCAGAGTATTGCCTCTCAATTAGTGCTATAACTGAGTCTTTAGTAAACCATTCAGCATTTCAACCAGCCAGTTGCTTCTGGGTGATGGGATATGTGATAAAATCAGTTATTAGTTGGCACAAGCCCATTGCTGTCCTTAATTTGCTGTGAAATCAATCCCTTGATCAGAAGCAGTGCCGTGTGGAATATGATGATGGTGAATGAGACATTCTTTGAGTCCATGGTTGGATGCATTATGGGCAGTTAGACTAATCCATCTCCAGAGTATATGCCTACTACAGTGAAGAAAAATTTCCATCCCCTCCATAATGGAAGAGGTCCAATGTAATCAAACTGCTACCAGGTGGCTGGCTGGTTCCCCTGGTGAATGGTGCCATATCAGGGGCTTGGTGTTTGTCTCTGTTATTGGCTGATTAGAAAATGGGCAGTACATTTGTGACAACATGGATAAATCTTGAGGGTGTTATGTGAGTGAACTAAGTCAGAAGGAGACAGTCAAATACCTTATGATCTCACTCATAAGTAAAAGATAAAACAACAACAAAAAATCACAGAGACAGAGATTGGATTGGTGGTTACCAGAGGGGAAGGGGGGAGAGGGGAGGGTTAAAGCGGTGATTAGGCACATGTGTAAGGTAGTGGAGTGTAATTAATCTTTGGGTGGTGACCATAATGTAATCTACACAGGAATGAAATATAATGATGTACACCTGAAATTTATATAATGTTATAAACCAATGTTACCTCAATAAAAAAAATTTTAAAACCCCAGATTTAAAAAAAAGACAAAAATAACATTAAAAAAAAAGAAATAAAATCAGCAGTGGTGGTAAGGAGAAGTGTGTATTGTTGAGCCTATGCAGAACCTCTATCCCTGACACTCTGACTACTTTGTTCATGGATCCTTTGAGTAGCACTGAGATAGCTGGAAAAGACTATGACTGACATTAGAAAGCATGATTTTAAAGAGCCTCTTCTGTAGTGGATGCCCTTTGGTAAACGTTCACATGCAACACAAATATCTTCATACTGTACTCATTCTGAGAAGGCTGTCCACATACCTCTTTCCATTCTTTGTTGCAACTCTAGCAAGGTATTTGGCCACCAGACTTAGAGTGTTTTCCTATTAAATCTTGTTTGCAGATCACCATTTTGTACCTGGTGCCCTTCACGATAAATGTGTCCATCTTATCTTTGGTGGCAAATTGCTGCCTCATGGCTTCTGTTCTTCTGAAATCCCATCATTCCATTGAAATTGGTGGTCTCATTTCAATGGAAGCTTCCTTCAAGCTCATACTTGGCCTATGAAGTGAGTAACCTAGGGCTTTTCAAGGTTATAGGTGCTCCACCCAATTATGGATTTATCAATGCCTTAATGAAGGGAGTATATTCTGGGCTTTTTTGGAGAATATAATTGGGAGGTGGGTGTGCAGATCATACATAATAAATCTTCTCCAACATTCCTATCTCCCTAAGTTTTTGTATTCCTTGGCATCTCAACCTCATTAAATGTAGACCACTGTTGAGACCAAGTTTCAGTCAACCAGCTACATAAATCGTTAGAGCCACCCCATCCGCAATGGAAGAGGACCAACGTAACCAAACCAGTTCCACAAGCTAATACATTCACTCCAGAATCTCTAGTAAATATACCTGCATCAATGAATTTGGCCCAATCCAATGTTGTGTTCCATTCTCCTTGTTCTAACACCCTTAGAATCTACTTTCACACATATGCCCCAAGTTTATACCAAGATATTTAGCAAAATCTTGCAATTCCTTTGGAGAGTGAGCGACTTCCTTCTTTGTTATGGTGTGTGCCTGACTCCCTGGAGCGTGCTAAGAATTATCCCTAGTTATAGGTCGAGTGGCTGCAAGAGGTAGTTGGATTTGTGGTGGGTCTTGAGGAGAACGAGCATCCCCTTTCAAGTCATCTTCCCCAGGTGAGTTATCACAGGCTTTTCAAGCAAAGAAAGGCTAGTGTCTTCAGACAAAAGAGGGCATGCTACGTCCGCCGGGAAAGGAGACTCAGGGTGACTTGGGGTTTCAGGATTGTCAATTTCATTTCAACGTAATCAGATGTCCTCATTCCACATTTTAGGGCTCCATTCTTTCCACATCAGTGCCCTCACTTTCATATGGGAAACTTGGTGACATTGTGAATTCAACTGATGTTGAAAATTCAACAGCCCGCACTATTAAATTTTGTGTTTGATTTTTAACAATATCAGCCCTGTGGATACAATAAATAAGAGAAAGCAACTGTCTCTGGACTTTCTGATGACGCATGGTAAAGTAATACTTATTTTGGCCACTATGATGTCTTATGTTATGGTATGGTGGTCAGAATACTTTCTGAGGATCACAGGATCCATTAAAAAATGAAACAAATCTTCATTCAGTTCTATCACTAACCTGCTCTGTTTTGTTTTTTGTCTTAGTGGTTTTTTTTTTTAAAGATTTTATTTTTTTCCTTTTTATCCCCAAAGCCCCCCAATACATAGCTGTATATTCTTCATTGTGGGTCCTTCTAGTTGTGGCATGTGGGACGCTGCCTCAGTGTGGTTTGATGAGCAGTGCCATGTCTGCACCCAGGATTTGAACCAACGAAGCACTGGGCCGCCGCAGCGGAGCGTGAGAACTTAACCACTCGGCCACGGGACCAGCCCCTGTCTTAGTGTTTTTTAACTGCAAAATAATAAGCTTTTCCTCCTGACCTCCAGGTGGGCCTTGTGATTGCGTAAACATTTGTAGATTTTAAGCTTCCTCACAATGCACTGGTTTCATAGTGCAGTAAAAATAGATAAGCGCAACGAAATAAAGACCATAAATGTCTCTCTGCTTAGTCGAAAAGCATGATATGAAGATAAACTATTTCCTTCATAGTGGGTATAATCCCAGTCCACAAGTATTGATGTTTTCCCTATAATCCTTCCTAATTTCTATTATCAACCCCCATTCTGCTAGCTTAGTGAAAATCTCATTCATGCCTGTGTCCACCTTTTCTCTCATTTCACACTTTGCATCTGGGCCCTAGGAAATGTTGCTAATGTTGAAGATCACTCATCGGGCCCTATACAGTTGTTGGAGAGGGACTGTTTTCCCATGTGGGCCTCCTAGGTTGCTGCCAGATCATTTCTGCTGCCTGTCTGCCTGGCATGTTTACTTCTGGTTCCACTATGTTCATGCTGTATCTTGGAGACCGTGTCATGATAGTTTCCTGCTTCTCTGAAGTGCTGAAGGATCCTGCATGGATGCAGATGCAGCCACTCTCTTTCTGGAGACTTGTCACCCAGGGACCCTTTTTCAGGACACCCCTCCCCTCAGTCACTGCTCCCTTCTAGTCCAGGGAAACCTTTTTTTCTTCTGGGGTGGTGATAGAGTGAGGTGGGAAATTATTTTCCTTCTTTGTATGTCTCAGACACTTTGTAAAGAACTCAGTTCATTTTCTTAGCCTTAAGGGTTTTGTTCTTAGCCCCCTACCCCACCCCTCAGAAATTAATGCCAGGAAATATCATCATCAAAGCCTTTTCTGCTTTCTGCCTCAATTTATCCCTTCCTAAGACAGTGAGCAAAGAGCTGACTTTCTGTTTGTAAAGGGGGAGTATAGTAAAACATGAGCAAAATATAATATTCATAACTCTTTTCTCGCCTTTTAATAAATATTGATAGATCGTAAAAATAGCCGCCTATTTGAAAGTTCACCAAGTAATTAAATTCTGGCAGTTATAAATTAAGTATTTATTATATATTACATATATTATGTTACAAATGTCATTATACAGTGTCTCATAAATGTGCATTGTAACCACTTCCTTTTAAGCATTTCTCTTGAACTTTCAACATTTGAGTTGGATTCAGAATATGGAAAAAGCACCTCTTGTAAAAGTGTCAGACATTCTAGATTTCTTTCTCAGCTCCCATGGATGAAGTAAACACAACATAAAATACTCATTAAATTTTAGAAGTTAAGAAAATGCTTTATGTAATTTATACTAAAAAAAAAAAATCCTGAGTTATATAAACTTGTAGATTATAAATGAGTTATGGTCATTCGGAGATGCCAACAGAACACAGGCAGATCAAAGAAGTTCCACATGTGGGGCCAGCCCCGTGGCCAAGTGGTTAAGTTCGCACACTCCACTGCAGGCAGCCCAGGGTTTCGCAGGTTTGAATCCTGGGTGTGGACATGGCACTGCTCATCAGGCTATGCTGAGGTGGCGTCCCACATGCCACAACTAGAAGGACCCACAACTAAAAATATACAACTACGTTCCGGGGGGCTTTGGGGAGAAAAAGGAAAAATAAAATCTTAAAAAAAAAAAGTTCCATACAAAGGTGAAAGACTTCTCGAAACAGAGTCTCCTTTCAAGTCTAACTTCCTGAGTAATTTATTGGAAAGATCTTCAAATGTCATGCAGGAAGACGTTCAGAATATGCAAAATTATTCTAATTTCCCCAATAATTCTGGTTTGATTATGTTGAATTGGAGGACAGGTCAAGAATGTAACAAATACTAAAACAGGAGGAAAGGAAGTGAGCTTACTGTGAACATGGCCTTTTCCCACTTAAAAAAGGATGATAGTTTGTTATTTTGGGAATGGTGGAGTGGGAGAAGCAGAGCAGCCTTTCATAGCTCTGAAATAGAATTTTCCCGGCCCCACATCTCCCTCATTACTTGCCCCCAAATCTTTAAAAAAAAAGAAAAAAAACCCTTCCTACCTTCTCTTCTGGAATAATTTCATAGTTGTATTTACCAGATCTTTAAGCAGGGATATGATAAGCAGGGCAAATAACTTATTCTGTCATGGTCTGAAATGATTGAGAAAATCACTGTTTTTCCTTCATTTTGTCCCCTCTGTCCTCATTTTCCATCCCTACTAGTTGAAGGTAGCTGGAGGGTTTTATGTGGGTCTTAGTTCCCTTTTCTCCAGGAGAGAGTTAAGAGGCTTTTGTTGCGTAGACATGTGCTCCTGGAGCTGTTGCATTGGACTGATGGCTGAGAGAAGACTAGAAAGTTGAAGGAGAGAGGCTGAACCACAGAGGATGTTGGAATGCTGAGACCTCTGATGGTGGTGCCTGCCAACTGAATAAGAGACAGTGTGGTTTTCAGAGGCAGGGCAAAGACTCCAAGGGTGGGGTGGATCCTGCGAATAACAGATCGCCCACTGTGGTGATAAATAAATGACAAGCAATAGGATATATTGGAGTATGCGAGGAAGCCACGTGGGTTAAAACTAGTTCAGCCTGACCTTGTTTTTCCTAAAGATCCTGATGTGGCCTGTTGAGCATGCATTGTATATCTGCTTTAAATATTGACTATGTTCCAAAGACAAGAATGATGCCCTTAAAGATAAAGATGTAAGGATTAATTGCTGACCTGCTGCTCTCACCTTGTGATGACCCACCTTGTGACCACTGACCTGCTGGGTTCACCAAATTGCTGTGCTAGCAAAGCAATCTCATGACTATTGTAAAAGGGACATTCTTGTCACATGTGATGTATGCTCTTTATTCCAGGATGGTATATAACCACTTTGTACACCCCACTTCTTTGGTGCCCTTTCTTCCTCAGGGAAGGAAAGCCCTGGGCTAGTCCTCACATCTGGCTCATAATAAACTCACCCCAATTTTGATTTATAGATTGATTATAGATTATTTGTGTTGACAATGGAATGAGCTACTTGGTTTGGAAAACACACTTCAAGAGTATGTGACCAAGATAGACAGAGGACCAGAGCAGAGGCTCTTTCCCAAATGTTCCTATGTTGGTGGGCAGGGTATACAGTGGCCTGAAATGACTGAGACTGGATTTCCTGTCAACCCTAGTGGGAGAGGGCTCATCCAGTTAGAATTAGATCTGGAAAAGTAAAGAAACATGACATTTCATGGACCTGGGGGTTGTGGGAATAATCCACAGCCATTCCATTTGTTTTGAAAGCATAAATAGTGGATGCTGCTGTCTCCCTTTCTCTACTCTACATGTATAGCCAGGGCAAGACTATTTCACGTTCCCTCTTAGGCTAGAATATTAAGTTTGGTGAATAGTTGAGAAAAGTCAACAATTTAACATAAGAAATGTTTACTACCTAACTACTCTGTTAGTCAGGCAGCCACTACCTGCCAGGTACTATGAGTATGAGGGAAAAAATGTGGTATCTGCCCTTGAGGAAGCAGGAACAATTCAAAGACCTTATCAATTAAATCTATAAAATATTAATGACATCAATAAAACATCTGTATGATGGATGTGACCAGGGCTAGGGCTAAGAGGTCCACCTCAAAAAATAGTGCAAAATAATTAGTCTTCAGTCATGTTTCATGGAGAGAAAAGGACGTGTTTAGGCCCAAGGAATTGGAAGGAAATGGACAGAGTTCTTATTTCTCTTCATCTGTAATGTCAGTTTCCCCATTGTAAAACATGTTCGTGTACAAAGCAGTTTAGTAGACAAGGAATCAGCAAGATTGTTTATTATGAAAATCTAGAGACTTTGCTATAGATGAGGTGATATTCTGAAGCTCATGGAATTTGCTAACATATTACTCAGGAAAGAAACAGAAGATGATCACTTGAAGAAAAAATATAAATTACCTTAGGAAGAAAGTGAAATCAGAAACCTCAAAGGCTCCCTTGAAGGAAATCAGATCTGTAGTTCTAATCCAGAGTCAACTGATATTGGTTGAGAGCGTTAATGTGTTCTGTGCTAGAGAAACAAATGAATGTCAACCTATCCAAGGAAGATGGTAGGAAATAATCCTCTGATTATCTTCAACTGGGAAAAATAAATTCAATAACCCACACTATTCAACAATCCACACTGCTCTTCAAGCCACAATGTGAAACCTTTTTTTCCTTCCTTTAGATTTAAATTATAAACTTCTAAAAATGTCAAAAACATTTTTCTGAAAGTTTCGTTAACGAATGGATTCCTTTTGATAGAAGTCCAGGCAGGGGCACAGATAATCACAGGTAATCACAGAGACCTAATGGACCAGATGTGAAACAGAGACTATCATGTTTAAGAATTAAAACAAGAGCCCAAGAGCAGGACAGCGTGGGGCTCTGTACAATGCATTCCCCAGCAGAAGACAGAACTCTGTGAAGCTGAGGGCAAGTAGCCTGTAGGAGAGGATGAATGCAGGAAACAGCACTGTCCCACCGGTGAAGAACCTGGTCTGGTCCTGGTGCTGCACTGGCCACTGGGAAACCTTGAGCAAATCACTTACCTTTCTGTGCTTTCAATCCCTCATCTAGAACTGAGGATTAGGCTCCTCTTTAAGTCTGAAGATTTTTAAAACTCAAGAGCAGGCACATATTAATATGGTACCAGGTAGCCTTTGTCCTACACTGAACTGTAGGTATAATATGTGCACATTTGTCTCCAGTCCAGAGGTTTGAATGTCCACTAAGGAAGAATCAGTTAAGGGCCAAGAAGGGAAATTTGAAGGATTCAAAGCTGTAGGATCTATTCTCTGTTGTGTAGCCACTCTTAGCCAGCAGATGGAGAAGCTTGCCTAAAAACTCTGTCATCAAGTGTTCGCGTGGGCGTAGGGCGCTGGAGAGAGGAGGATGTCCCAGGAGTCCAGGGGAGAGGGTTGCTATGATACATGAACCAACCAGCAAGACTTAGAGTCATGAATGTGGCTTCTCCCTTCACGTGGCCATGATTTTCTCTTGTTCTTCAAAAGCCATGAATTGGCCCATATTTTTTTCTGTGAAAAAAAGAAAATTAAGTGAACATGTGATAAGATATTCTGTATGAGAATATCTTACAGCAACACACATCTCAGGACTAGTTACTATTTTTGGAAAATGAAGAGAAAGAGACCTTGCCTGTATAAAGGATTGAAGATACACGTATCATCTTGGGAGAAAGAGGCTCTTATTCTGTCATATCCGTATACACAGTTTTGCTATATAGATAACTGAAAATTCAAGCCTTTCAAAAATAGAATTCATGGTCACTGGAGATGAGATCGCAAGTAAGAAAAATCTGAATTTCTGTTCCACCTAGGTTGTCCCTACTGAGATCAGAGGAGAACCAAGAGGGCATGGTGGGCTGAAGGCCAAATGAAGGAAAGGTGAAGATTTTCAAGGAGGGAGTGGTCAGCCATGTCACATGCTGCTGACATGACTGGGGATTGACCACTGGATTGAGCAACATGGGGAACATTGTGGCCTTGATACAAAATTTTCTCTGATTGGAGGGAGTTCAAAAGAGAACAGGTTCAGAAGTGGAGACACCAAGTGAAGACAGCTCTTTGAAGGTTTGTTGACCATTTGTTATTACACCAGGGGAATTGCAAAGGAGAATTTCATGACCAGGGAACGGCCTTCTTTGAGATCTGGGTATAATTGCTTTCGAGGCCACGGAGAGTCAGGGTCATTTGTGATTTAATCCTTCAGGAAGGTGGCTTCCTAGAAAGTTAACACTTTCTTCAAAGGAAGTCAGTTTTTCTCCTTCCTCACAAAATGCATTCTGGACTACAGTGCAAAGCAACCTAATGAAAATTCCTTCCCCTATGAACGTGAGGTTTGCCTGTATTGAGTAGACGTAACAAGTGCTGGCTGGCTTGAGTTGGTGCTGAGCAGGAGCCCACAAAGAGAGCAGTTCAGCCTTACAACCTCTCCTCCCTTGCCTTTCTACCTCTAGTTCCCTGAGAGTTTCATGGAGTGTCTGGCAACAGCTCTGGCTTCCCCCCTGCCATGCAGTGACCCTCATCTTGGAATAAATTGGCTCACTGGGTTGGGGGCGGTGGGCAGGAGAGATGAAATCATTAGTTTGCTTCAGTATCTGCTTTTTCCGAGAGGACTTTCACAGCAAGGGAGTCTATATTTTTAGGATTACCATGTTCTGTTTCAATGCTATCAACATTCTTTTAAACCTACTATATTTAGTGAAGGTTTAATTATCCAAGTAGGGAAACTAGTTTCAAGCCGTCGCCTTTCATTCCTTGCTCATCAAAACAGCCCCCCCTGCAGCTCAGAATGGCAATTTCAGCTACACCTGGTGAGGGCAATGGACAAGAATGATCCCATTGCTGGAGTCCAGTGTGGGCACAGCAGCAGGGGAAGCCTGTCTCCGTGTCCTCCCACTACTGTTCCAGCCTGGTCTCTCTCACTGGGACCTTACGCCTGTGGGCTGGGGCTGGTGGTGTTGGGTGTCTGCTCCCGTGTATGGGGAGTATCTTCCCTTCCCACACAGAAATTGTGAACAGATTTTCCAAAATAACACTCAGGTAACAGGATCTCTTTGTACCATTTACAAGTATGTAAGATGTTGGGGAACTGTGCTCTGAATGGTGACATTTCGGGATTTTTCAGTGATTTCATTCATTCCTTCATTTCCTCACTCCCTTCTTCTGGCAGGGCCTTCTCCAAAGTCATGCCTGGGGACTTGGCTGGGCCAGTCTGAGGGCTGGGTTAGGGCACTCCAGGCTGATGCAGGCATGGCTGAATTCAATGCAGGGAGGCTGCTGGTGGGAGAATGGGGAGGTGCCAACTGGCACTAAGAATGCTCTGAGACACAAATATGATATTGTGCACATTCATTTACTCATTCAGTAAATATTTATTGATGGGTTGGGGGATAGCCATGGAGTCTGGTTTAGTGGGGAAGATACAGATGAATAGGATAAATTGTCCTAATAAATGTATAATTACAGAGTGAGAGCTCAGAAGAAAAGGAATATTTTATGAGTGTTAACAAAGGAGCCTGAAGTGATTGGGTCAGCAAAGGAAGTGATACTTGAGCTGAGATCTACAGTGGTGATTTCTAAACATTCTGTGCATAGGAATCACTGGGGGGATCTTGTCAAAATGCAGATTCCTACTCTGGTTCTGAGATTCTGCATCTCTAACCAGCTCCCATTTGATGCTGATGCCGCTGGTCCATGGACCACATTTGGAGACCAAGGATTCTGAAGGGTAAGGATAAGGCAAAGCAGCAGGGCCCAAGGGAAATAAGTTTCACAGGGAGGGACCAGCATATACATAGTCTGCATGTTGCTCTTCCAATCCCCTATCAAGGCAGTGAGGCACTGAGGCAGTGGTAAAGTGAGTGTTCCATTCCCTGCTATGATCAGTTCTCAGGATATGTGTTCCCCTCCAGGACATTTTTCCCCTTTGTGGTTGCTTTTGTGTTTACTTTAAACTTCATGTTACCTTTTGTAAATACAAGGGCTTCTATTTAAAAGGGTAGACTAAAGATATTTCTTCTAGCCTCCTTTGAATTTGTCAGAAAGAAAAAGGAGGACAGAAATATGAATTTCACCTTTGATAAAACTCAAAGACTAACCCCCAAATGAAAATAGATGGGGAGGGCTGCCAATGCAGGGAAGATTAAATATGGGTGCAGAAAACTTCCAGAAGGGGTGTTTGTGGATATAGATCTCAGACAAAGTTGGGGGGAAACCATTTTCTTAAGTAGATGGCACTCTGAGGGGCAAAGAAGATTCCTTCTTTGGAATCTCAGGAATAGCATCTACATGTGTGTGTGTATGGGGGGCTGGAACCCTGGATCCTATTTCATCCCACAGAGAAATGGAGAAAGCAGAGCTGAATTAAAAAAAAAAGTAGAAATGCCGCCTTTGGTCTGTCTCTTGGTGAGGTGTGGCAGAGGAGAGGCTGAATTGTGTCCTGCTCTCTAGCTGCCAATGTCTGTTGGCTGGAGACAGGTAAAAGCTAAAATAAGTCACATATACAGCCTTGCCATAATGAACCAGGGAGAATTCCTGCTAGCCTGGAACTGCTCATCCCCTGCCCAAAATGAGCCACCTCCAAAGACCAGGAAGATGCACTTAATTTAAAGATGAGTAATAAAAAGGCAGCCAGGATAGGCTCTATACAAAGATAGTACAAGTCAAAAGGAGGGAGCGGACAGGGATATATATGGCAGAAAGGAATTCTCACAATAATGAGTGACCATCAAGTCTTTGAAAATTATGACCAAAAAAATGGCTATGAACTAATAGAACTTAAAGAAACAATGAAGAGGCTCAAAGCAGAGCAATTGAAAGCCGAGGAAAAATAAAAGGGATGCCACAGAAGGAGATGAAACAAGAACTTTTAGAGATCAGGAAGGAAGCAGAAGAAAAAAAGCCATCATGGAAATGCAGGTGCATTGGAATAAACACAAGGGAGAATAGACGCTGCTGATATCAGTGAAGAATAGGTGGACAAGATTGAGACAAGCAAGCAAAGTAAGCTAGAAGTGAACAAAGTTAGAATGGATTCAAGAGAATATGAAAGATACGGAAGACAAAGGAAATTGTAACATGTGCAATATTTGTATCCTTTAAGAAGAAGCCTGGGGACAACATGGATGGAACTTGAGGGCATTAGGCTAAGTGAAATAAGTCAGAGAAAGACAAATACTGTACGATTTCACTCATAGGCGGAAGCGTAGAAAACAACAACAATAAACAAATCCATAGATATAGAGAACAGATTGGTGGTTACTGAAGGGGAAGGAGGGCGAAAGAGGTAAAGGGGCACATATGTGTGGTGATGGATGGAAACTAGACTTGTGATGGTGAACACAATGCAGTCTACACACAAGTGGAAACATAATGATGTATGCTTGAAATTTATACACTGTTATAAACCAATGTGACCTCAATAAAAAAATTAAATAAATAAATAAAAGAAGACTGGAGATATTATCCAGTGAAATGCTTTAAGACTTGAACCTACAGATGGAAAGGGCACACAGTAGCCCAGGAAATTCTGATACAGAGTGATCAACATTGACACATGTCCAAGGAAATTTACTGGCCCTCAAAGACAAAGAAAAATTCTATCATCTAGGCAAAAATCAAACTCTTCGAGGGAGAAAAATCAAGCTGGCATTATAGAAAATAGACTACAGAGTGAAATATCAAAAGGAAGAGAAGGGAATCGTAACAGAAAATGTGAGTACCAAATTCTGACCAAGCATAAGACCGTAACACTAAATTTAAACTGTCTAACTCACCTAACCCAACTCTTAAATTTTGTACAAAGAATGAAGTCTAATTATGTGTAATAGATGAGATGCGTCTAAAACGACAAAGCCCAGAAAGGCTGAAGGTAAAGAGTTGGGCAGAGACACTGCTATAGGCTGAACTGTGTCCCCTCAAATTCATATGTTGAAGCTCTAGCCCCTCCATGCGATTATTGGAGCCAAGGTTTTTAAGGAAGCAGTTAAGGTTAAATGAGATCATAAAGGTGGGACCCTGATCCAATAGAACTGGTGCCCTTATAAGAAAAACAAGAGATGCCAAAGCTTTCTCTCTGCCATGTGAGGACACGGGGAGGAGGCAGCAGTCTGCAAGCCAGGAAGAGAGCTCTCACCAGAACCTGACCATGTTGGACCCTGATCTTGGACTTTCCAGCCTCCAGAACTAGGGAGTGAGAAAATAAATTTCTGTTGTTTAACCGGCCCAGTCTATGGTATTTGGTTAGAGTAGCCCAAGTTGACTCACACGTCGACTACAAAGCAAATGCAAGCAAAGAGAGGGAGACAGAGAGAGAGAGCCGCGATCTTAACGATATGGTTGTATTAAGAACAAAATGCATTAAATTAGATAAAAAGGGCACTTGATAATAGTAAAGGATGTAACTCATGATGTAATTTAATGTGATAAATAAATTTTCATGAAAAACATGGTGCCAAAGTTACAAGAAACATAGAAATAGACAGAAATGCTTTAATATTAGAAAACTTTAATTCTTATCTCTTAACTACTGACATAAAAAACAGGATACAGACTATCTAAATGATATAATCAATCAGATTTACATAGTAGATGCACATTGAGCTATATACTCTGAAGACAGATTACACTTTCCTTTCACGTACAGTAGAGCAGTCACAAAAATGAACTACATACTGCAGAAAACTGCAATAAATTCCCCCAAAGGGAAATAGTGCAGACAATATTCTCTGATGACAATGCAATGAAATCAGAAATTAATAATAAGGATAGAAAAAAAGCCACCTCACCTCTTGGAAATTAAAGAACACTTTTTCAATAATTCTTGGGTCTCAGAGAGGAAATCCTCACTGAAATTGCAGAATATTTAGAAAACAATGAAAATGAAAACGCTACATATTGGGGACTATGAGAGGTTGTTGAAGCAGCTCTTCGAGAAAAATCTCTATCATTAAATACTTACAATAAATAAGAAGTAAATTAAGTGAATTAAATATGTAAAATCAGAATCTATAAAATAAAGTAAGAGAAAAAAGCAGAGTAAAAAATTAATAAAGATAAAAGCAGAAATTAACATATTAGAAACATTTAAAAAATGGCATGAATCTATGAGTTGTACGCAAAAAAAATTGCATAAAACTATTCACTACACTCATTTCTTTTGAAATGATCTTTTTTTTTTTTAGCTGAGGAAGATTAGCCCTGAGCTAACATCTGTTGCCAGTCTTCCTGCCTTTTTGCTTGAGGAAGATTAGCCCTGAGCTAACATTTGTGCCAGTCTTCTGCCACTTTATTTATGGGTTGGTGCCACAGCGTGGTTGAAAGTGGTGTAGGTCTGTGCCTGGGATCCAAACCCAGGCCTCAGAATCAGAGCACGCTGAACTTAACCACTGTGCCATAGGGCCAGCCCCGAAATGATCATTTTTTAAATTGTGGTAAAATATATGTATAACATAAATTTGCCATTTTAAGTGTACAATTCAGTGGTATTAATTATATTCACCATGTTGTACAACCATCACCACCAACCATTTCCACAACTTTTTCATCATCCTAAACAGAAACTCAGCTCATTAAGCAGTAACTCCGCATCCTCTCCTCCCTCCAGTCCCTTGTAGCCTCTGATCTACTTTTTGTCTCTATGAATTTGTCTCTTTTAGATATTTCATGCAAGTGGACTCATACAATACCTGTCCTTTTGTCTCTGTCCTATTTCACTTGGCATAATGCTTTCAAGGTTCACCCGTATTGTAGCATATGTGAGAACCTCATTCGTTTTTGCGTCTGAATAAACTTCGCTGTGTGTATATACCACATTTTGTTTGGTATCTATTGATGGACACTCGGGTTGCTTCCACCTTTTGGCTATTTTGAAAAATGTTGCAACACTCATTTATTTTTGAAAGGGAGAAGGCAGAAATAGATGAAATAAGAAAACAAGGATAGAGAAATAATTACAGAGAGAAAATTAAAGGAGATTACAGGAGACTTATTTGTTCAACTATGCAAATAAATGAAAAAATGTGGCTAAAATATGTAATTTCTAGAAAAAAATAAAGTTCTAAGGAAAATCTAAAGAGATCAATTATATTAGAAAAAATAGGAAAGTTGTCAAAAGGCCGCCTCTCTCCCCAACTACCAGGTTCAGATGTTCTCACAGGTGAACTCTTCATAACCTAATCAGTCATACCGTTGCTTTTTAAACTCTTCTAGAAAAAGAAGAAAGACCTCTGGTTTCTGTTTTATGAAGCGAAGATTACGTTGGTCCAAAGTCTGCCATGGAACAACAACAACGGGGAAAAGAAAGAAACCACAGAGTGGTGTCTCTTGTGACTATGAATGCAAAAGTCTTCAATAAGATATGAGCAAACAGAATCCAGGGTGACAGTGAAAGAAAGGAAAACATGGCTAGGTGAGGTTTATTTCAGGAAAGGAGGGAGACTCTAGTGTTAGGAAATCTATTAACATAACTCACCATACTAATAAATTAAAACAAGAAAACTATGTGTTCACGTCTATGGTTGCTGAAAATGTTTGTTATACAAGTAAAATCCATTATTGATTATGGAAAAACACCTGGTAAAGTGGAACTAAATTTATATTGCCTTAATATAACATATTTCTCTTACCTCAAAAGCCAGCTCCTGCTCCATGGGCAAACAACAGGAGCATTCACATTAAATCAGGACAAGGACGCCACTATCATCACAATATCGAGCATGAATCTTGAGGTACCAGCCAACTTTTTAGACAAGAGAAAGAAATATGAGATGTACGAGTGGGAAAGGAGGAGGGAAAATAATCGTATTTGCAAAGAATATGACTCTGTGCCTAGAAAACAAGAAAATTAACTGAAACATCACTGCCAACAATAATAAATAATGAGAATTGAGTAGTGTGGCTGGATATAAAAATCAATAGCCTATATACATATAAACAACAACAATTGGTGCTAAGGTACAACGCAAGGAAAGACCACATGCCCAGAAAAGCTGATTCTAAAATCTATATGGAAAATCGAAGAGCAAGAATAACCAGAAAAAATCCTGAATCTGAATAGTATTGAGAAGCACAGATGCTCTGATGAACACATTTTGTAAAGAGAGCAGCCTGCTACCAGGGCACGGACAGCCACATCAATGGCACAGAAGAGAAAGTGCATTTCTTTTTTGTGGATTACAATCAAAAAAGTTTGAAAACTGCTCTTCTACTTATGTCATATATAAATTTTCCATAAAAATACATCTACATATATACTTGGAAGTATATTCAAGAAACTAACAGTTGTTGAGTGGCTGGGAGATAGAGGTGGGGAGGAGTGTTATATTTCACAGTATTTTCTTATATAACTTTTGAATTCTGTATCACTGATGGTATTATCGCTTCAAAAAAATAATTCATCTTTTTCAAACCCAACATCGGATGTGAATAAGGTAAAACGTGCTGAGGATGGCTATGGAATGGTTTGCTTGGATCACTCTGGTAGAGGCTCTGGACTCTTTAACTGCCTGTGTTGAGAAGCTTCCTGGGACCCAAAAACCTTAAGAGACACTTCAGAGATTCGTGGCAGAGTAGACACATTGACATTAGATTTCCATCGTTTTCCAAGATTTTCCCCACTCTGGCCTTTCTTCTCCTCCTTCACTCTCCATTTGGAGGCCAGGGGGTAGCTTGGATGTAGGGGCTTACCCACCATCTCCATTGGCTTCACCAGCTACAGCTGATGCTGCTTTCCTGATAAAACCCAATAAACATGCAGTGTGCATAACAACAGGGTGCTTGCAAACACAGCTTTAAGCAAAGTCCCCTCGGTTCCTCTTCTTGGTGGATTCCTCCTCCAGTCCTTTCCTATGTAGAAACTCTGGAGCCGCACGTCATCCTTGCCTGTTTCCCACATTTCCAAGAGAAAAGGGCCACCCATCCTCTTTTCTTCTGAGAAAACGCTGTTTACTGGTCAGCACATAGAATGCTACCAGTGTATTTAACCGTGATTTCAGATGGCAACACAAACATGGGTGTGTTTATGTTGCCCTTTACGAGTGGCAAAGCCTTTGATAAGCAGTAAGGAAGTGGCTAAGCAGAATAAATTCCAGTCTTGAAGTTCCTTTTTGGGAAAAGGGTATGGAAGCTAGGTGTGGCGGTTGTCCTGAAAGCCAGAGTCATCAACAAACATTTGCTGGGAATCTACCAAGAACACACGTCTATCTAGGTCAATGTGCGCACAGTTGTACTGGGAAGGGAGGAAGAGTTCAAACATGAGGACTCTCCTGGGAAGATGCCCTGCCTCCAGGTCCTTGAATTGAAAATCTCAGCTGAGGAGGACTCGGAGTGTCTTCAAGTAGCCAGAGCAAGAGGACATCTCTAATGGAAGCAGGGCTAACATTCGACCTTTGACCTCTAAAAAGTCCAAGCTCCTGCATGCTCTGTTTGTCACTTTCTGTCTTTCTTTTCAAAAAAAGAAAACAGATTTTTTTTTAGCCACTGAGCCTTTAAGTTTGTTATAACCAACTGAGAAAAAAATTCTCATTTTTACTTCATTCCTAAAATGGGTTAAGCACTGATTATAAATAGAAAATATTCTCAAATGAAAACAAATTACAACTGGATTTTGCCTTTATATTTTGTTGATATTTCATTTTAGGTTCTAGTAGCTAAAGGTGCTGAGATAAGGAATCTGACATGGTTAATTTATTGTGCTCTGTGTACAGCGGCAAGAATGCTTTTGCTAAAAAAATCATTTTGCTCAAGTCTCTTTCTTGCTCAGATCTAAGTAGCTGCCCACATCATTTGATTTCCCTCAGCAAGTTATTCTAAGCCCTCGCTGTCATTTCTGTTTCCTGCTTCGAATCTTCCTCTCCATCAGCAGGCTTCCTGTTTCTTTCCTTCGCCAACTAGCTGGGTGGCTAAGAGCCAGTCACTTGAGTCTCATGGTCCCTTTGTCTGTAAAATGGAGTCACTGGGGTCCTGGCCTCATATAGGGTGTATCAGAGTCGGGGGGAAGGTGTCCTGGGACATTTGAAAATAAAGCAGCAGCTACACTTGACATTGAGAGTAACCTGCTTTGGGCTCTGGTTTTCCCATTACTTAGGAATGAAAGCGAGTGGAGAGCAAGCAGCTTCAGTGCTCACATTGTTGCCACGTGATTCAAGGAAGAAATATGTATCTTTCGAGATCAAAAATAAAATTCTGTTTCAAAGTTACTGTTGCATCCATCTTTTTTTCTTCTTGATATTGAATTTATTTCAAAATTTCAAATAACACTAGAGGAAGGCATAAGATTTTTGTGGCTATCCAAAAAGCTGTGTTTTGTTTTTTTTTTTTTGAGTGACTTAAGGATTTCTAAGGCACTTTCTGGCTCTGAAAATCATATGACCTGTGAACATGTGCCCGTCCTCAGCTCAGGAAGCGTTTAGAGCAAACTTACTTATCTGCTTTATCCAGGCTATGCTTGCTCCCCTCTCCAGCCATCTCCTCTATCTGTAATATTCTTCTTTGACATTTCTGACAAACCCTGAGCCTCCTGGCTTCCCTGCCTGAGAGGAATTATTCCATCTGGACTGGACCGCTTCGTGCAGCCCGGGAGCCTCCTAATCTTTAAGGTATGGGGCAAAAGATAGATGAGAGAAGCCATGGTGTAGGAGTAGTAGTAAAAACAAAAATAATTTCATGATAATAATAGTAGTTAGCATTCGTTGAACTCCTTTTATATGTTAAGCATTCTGTGTTCATTATTTTACTAACTCTTCACAACCACCTATGAGGTGGGTGTTATTATTAACCCAGTTTTCAGAAGGGGAAACTGAGACTAAGAATTATAAAACTTGCTTGTGATGGTGACTAGTGGAGCCAGGGTTCAAACTGAGACCGTTCGACTTCCATGACCCATGTTTTCACCACTGTTCATAAAGATTTACCTGTGTGTATTCATATTGCTTTTGTCTGCGTCTGTCCCATCTTTCTGATGAGACTCCTGGAAGGCAAGTCGTGTCTCCTTTCGTTGTTTTATGCCGTGTCAGAGTGCAATAAGTGAGCAAATAACTTCTTACTGGCATTACCTCTTAGGGGAAAAGAATTCTCAAGCAAGCTGTAACTGAGACTATTTCCTGAATCAGAGTGAATTTTCCCCAATAGCAGGTACATCCCACACGCCATTGGGGTAACATCAAAGGTTTTGAAGGTTTAGTCATTTCTTGGCCGTGCTTCTGAGTGCTTGAATTGGCTAATAGGGATTCTGAACAGGAGAGAGACAGACAGCTCACTTAGAAGTTATGTTAATGGCTAATAAAGATTTTAGAATCATTTCCAACATGATACGATCAGTATCAAAGGACTGAGTTATTTTGGCACATTAATTTTAACTTGTTTTAATGACCTTTGGCCTCCTGCTTAATGCCAATAGAGGCAACAGATTAACTCCCTGTAAATAGTGGCTTGTCATGTCTTTTTGCTTAAGTCTGGGTTTTATGAAGAACCAAGATAGATATTTATTGATCAAGCAAATTACTGTGCTGTGTCCTCTAAAGCCCTTGGGATCAGTGTCTTAGTCCAGTAACACTGCTCCAAAGCTTTTTATGCAACCAAGTGATCAATAAATGTATCCTGACGATGAGACTGGTGATGATTCTGGAGTAAATGCTAATTTTAGATGTCTTAAAAATGACAGTCCTGAGGGCAGCTCAGTTATTAAGTAATTTTTGGGTTGTATTATATCAAAGGGAAATAAATGAGAAGAAGGATTGTAATCGTGTCAATTTCTCTGAAATACTAAAGATAAAACAGTGCCATCAGTTGCCCGCTCCTTTGTTAAATCGAAATGCAGCATTGCTCTTTGTGTCTTACTATCTCTCTGGGTCCAGGAGAAGCTGTGACATCCTATTTATCCTTCATCTCTCTGATCTCATTCAGAAAAATGTGACAATTCTGATTTTAGTTCTCTCTTTCAATCTTCTACCACTTTTGGAAGGGGTATCTTAAAATAAAGTGCCCAAAGGGAGGAAAGGACAAGATAAGTATAGGAATGACCCACGATGACTTCCTGTCCCTTGCTGTGGACACTAGCTCACCACTCCTTCCTTCTCTATTGTCCTGATTTTCTGTTACACGAGTGTGCTGGATAGCAAGTGAGTACATGAGCTCTGGATCACACTATCCAGGTTTGAATTTGTTCCGTGACATTGGGCAAGCTCATCTCTAAAATGGGGACAATAGCACCTACTTTAGACATGAGAACTCCTGTGAAGCACTTTGGACGGTAGCTAACTCCTAGTGAGCAGCCCCTGGATGTTAGTTACGATCAGTTTCTTTCCTTTTGAGGTTCTGGTTTCTTGGCCTACTCTCTTTGCCCCTTCCAATCTGTTCTACATAAGTTGATCAGATTCATCTTCAAACAATGCTGTTTTGATCTTATTATTAGCTGGTGAAGAAAAAAGAAAACCTTCAGTGGTTTCCCGTGGCTATCAAATTCAAATTTCTCATTATGGTATCTACTCTTCTATAATCTCACATGAACCTGTGGTTTTGACTGACGCTCCATTCTTCTACTGCTTAGGATGCTTTGAGTTGCAGCCACTGGGTTGACAAGCACGCTGGTGATTCTGAAAGGTAGTCTAGAGGACATTGTGGGAGGTGTTGCTTTGGTGTTATCCAGCACTCTGCATCTACTGTCTGCAGCGCATGTTTTATGTATAAATCCTATTTCTCTAAATGTTAATTGCCTCAAGGGCGAGAACTTGGTCTTTGTGTCTTTGCAGAAAAGATATAAAATAGCAGGCCTGAGACTGCTCCCCTTCGGCAGGCCTGCCTGCAGGTTGGCCTTTGGCTGGCATGAGGAATTTGGTTCTCAGAGTGCTGTCAGTTAACAGTTAACTGATAAGTGTGCTTCATTGCTTCATTGTGCCTCGAGTTTTGTGCAGACAGTACAGTTTATCCTTCCCTTCTGGGAGTCTCGAAGAATTTTTTTTGTTTGGCCCTGAGCTAACATCTGTTGCCAATTGTCCTCTTTTTTATTTTTCTCCCCAAAGCCCCAGTACATAGTTGTATATCCTAGTTGTAAGTCCCTCTAGTTCTTCTATGTTGGATGCCGCCACAGCATGGCCTGATGAACGGTGTGCAGGTCTGCGCCCAGGATCTGAACCGGTAAACCTCGGGCTACTGAAGCAGAACATGCAAACTTAACCACTATGCCACCGGGCTGACCCCTGGAATTTTTTTGTGTGGTAGGCAGAGAGTGCCTACATGACCAGCCCCGAATCAAAACCTCATGCATGAGTCTCTAAGAGCTTCCCTAGGCTGAATCATTGCACAAGTGTTGCTGTGTTTTGGTTTCTGGGGGACATGTTCCCTGTGTGACCTCTCAGCAGAGGGAGAGAGGATAAGGATGTCTGTATATGGGATCTTCCAGACTCTCCCTGTGTCTTTTCTCCTTACAATCTGGCTGTGTATCCTTACTACATTGATGTTGAGAAATCTTAGCTGTAAGGACAACAATAAGCTGCATTCTGTGAGTTCTAGTTAATGTCCAAATGTCAGAGGGGTCTTGGGTACCTCTGACACAATATCCTTTCCATAACACTTCTTTTTGTTTTTTTCTTTTGAGGAACATTAGCCCTGAGCTAACTACTGCCAGTCCTCCTCTTTTTTGCTGAGGAAGACTGGCCCTGAGCTAACATCCATGCCCATCTTCCTCTACTTTATATGTGGGACACCTACCACAGCATGGCTTACCAATCAGTGCCATGTCCGCACCCGGGATCTGAACTGGTGAACCCCGGGGCCACCGAGAAGCAGAACGTGTGAACTTAACCACTGCGCCACCGGGCCGGTCCCTCCATAACAATTCTTATAGTAGGTGCTCAATAAATATTTTGTGATTGAGTGTCACAAGTCTTTTAAACATTGGAGATGCTTAAAAAATTTAAACTCTTTGCACTATTTCCTATTTATTTTGGCACCTTTAAATTGTATCTATATATGACCGGCCAACATTTGAAATGTTCTTTATTTAAAAAGTGTTTAAAAAGTGTTCTTCTTTCACCGCCTGTGAAGAATGATTCTGGTTTTGCTCATTCATTTGTTTTCCTTCTTTACATTTCAAGCAAGGTTTGATGTTGCCAGACCAGTTCTTTTGGACTTTTGTGATACAGAGTCAAGGGAAAAGGTAGAGAGATAGAAGGAGTGAGGTCTGAGCACTAGATCTGGGAGAGTCATTTTGGCAGGAGGATCTAAAGAAGAGAGGTACATGAGAGAGCTTGTGTGATGTGAAGTAACCATATGAAAAGAAGGGGCCGTCAGGAATTTTGGCTGTGGACCAGAGTGCCCTTTCCCAGAGAAATGGAAAAAGAGAATTTGTTGTTTTGAAATTACTTCTTGAGGGCCGACCAGGTGGTGCAGCGGTTCAGTGTGCACGTTCCACTTCGGTGGCCCGGGGTTCGCCGGTTCGGATCCTGGGTGCAGACATGGTACCACTTGGTAAGCCATGCTGTGGTAGGCATCCCACATAAAATAGAGGAAGATGGGCACAGATGTTAGCTCAGGACCGGTCTTCCTCAGCAAAAAGAGGAGGATTGGTGGCAGATGTTAATCCAGGGTTAATCTTCCTCAAAAAAAAAAAAACAAAAAAAAAACAAAAACAAAAACAAAGAAGAAATTACTTCTTTGTTGTTGAGTTTTTCTTTGATAATGACCCATACCTAAGAGCAAATCATGGTTCATAGTTTAAGTCTTAAGTTTTTCATTGATTTTTCTTGAGAATAGGAATGACACCATTTGTAGTTCTACATTTAGCATCTGTAAATCTTCGGTAAGTTCTTGATGATACTCACTGATTGCCTCATTCCCCAGCATCTATTGAATACCTTTGATGGGCCAGGCACTAGGTGCGCGGATACAGAGATGAGCAAAAAGAAGTCCTTGCCCACATCATGGTGGGGAGGCTGACTTGCATCATGCATTTCCAATCCCGAGTGGTACATACTAGTGCGGAATATGGGAGCCCAGGGGAGAGCATCTCTCATGCCCGCTGGAGCATTGTTCCCAGCTAGGCTCCATGGTGCTCAAGGAAAAGGAAACCTGGTTGTTACCTAATTTAAGTACCAACTAGAAGAGTGTGGAGAAAAGGTACATGGCACGTGTGATGGGGAAGTAAGTCTCTAAGAGAAGGGCATCCAGTTGTCTTTCTGGAGCTCCTGCAGGATGCTTTTGCTGCAGATTTTTCCAAGGTCTGAGATTTAGAACTCAGCCTTTCCGGTCCAGAACCTTGACTTGGTGAGCCTACTGAGAGGGCATCTGCTTCTTAGTGGGGACTCATATTAGTGACCTAATGAGGCTGATGTGTCAGTGAGAGAATGACATAATAATTTCCAGTGAAAAAGACAACTGTCCCAGAAACCAAAATACTCATCAGCTTTACCATTATATTCTATTCCAACAGATAAACTTTATAGCAAATCAAGCGTTACCCGGGCTTGATGAGCACAGAATCAGAGCTAGAGGAGTCCATTAAATGACCTGTATGTTCTATGCTGGGGTAAAGTGGGCATTCACCTCTATTTTGGGGATAGCCTTGGCCAAGAGATGTTAAACTCAAAATCTGCTGGTGAAGACTCCTCTTCACCTGGAGAGAGCTTGGGTGAGCACTATCCACATTTCCCTTAGGGTCTCACTTTCCTTTGATTATATGAGCGATAACCACATTTGTTGCTGAGTCGTTTTTTAAAAAGATGTGTTTTCAATTGTATTATAGATCTTCCTTGACTTACGGTGGGGTTAGGTCCTGATAAACCCATTATAAGTTGAAAATATCATAAGTTGAAAATCCGTTTAATACATCTAACCTGCTCAATCTAACGTGCTTAGAACACTTACATTAGCCTACAGTTGGGCAAAATCATCTAACACAAAGCCTATTTTATAATAAAGTGTTGAATATGTCATGTAAGTTATTGAAAACTGTATGGAAAGGGAAAAACAGAATGGTTGTAGGAGTACAGAATGGTTGTTAGCGTATCAGTTGTTCATCCTCGTGATCCATGGCTGACCGGGAGCTGTGGTTCGCTGCCACTGCTCAGCATCACAAGAGACCATCCTACCGCATATTGCTAGCCCAAGAAAAGACCAAAATTCAAAATTCGAAGTACGGTTTCTACTGAATACGTATTGCTTTTGCACCATCGTGAAGTCGACAAATTGTAAGTTGAACCATTCTAAGTTAGGGACCATCTATATAAGGCAAATTCTACTTATCTTGGGGCCATTACTGCTCTTTAAGGGGACAAAATATATGTCAATTGTGATTATTAATTTTTAAATAGTTTAAATCATGGACCTCGGAGGGTGATCTAATTTCCATTTTGGGGATTTGGCAGAGGCGGGCATCTCACGGTAGGCCTCAGGCACATGCTGATGGAGGAGCCCAAATACATGTACCCAGCATTTCACAACCTTGAATTTCACTGGTTTATTCACCTAATGATGCTGGTGAAGCACGTATAATGCATTCTTTTCATTGTCTAAATATCAATTTCAGCTGCTGTTTTTACCTTTCTTTAGTTGCTGCTTACTCGATTTCTCTAGAGTTAGCATTAAAAATTTTTGCAAATATATTGGCATTAAGACAGAAGTGACATCCATTAGCAAAGCAGGCCATACAGTGGTTAGAATCATAAATTCATAACCTGCCTTTGAGTTTTCATTGTATGTTTATCAACACTTGATTTGTGCAAGATCACACATCTAGTTGGTGGTAGAAATGCCATAATTTTGCAATTTTGCAAATTTTGTGATATTATTTTGCATGAATCTTATCCTTTTATTTGTATTGTTTATTTGTATTATCTGATAGAGAATGTTCATTTATTGAGTGCAGGCCTTTGTGTCTTTATACTTGTACCCTTGGTGCGTAACATATTGCCTAGGGATGAAAAAAGATTTGTTGGCTAAATGATTAGATGATAATAAAAAAGAAAAACTTGGGTTTCTTCTTGGGTCCCCGTGAGATGTTTCTCCTACTGTATCACATACAAAAAATAAAGAGCATATTCATTATTTATTCAGCACATTTTATGCTCAAGGCAATCTGTTAGGTGCTGTATTGAACAAAGATGATAAAGACACAGGACTGTCCTAAAGATACAGAAACCATAAGATAAAACATACAAATGACTGTAGTGCAAGAAAGAATGAAAGTGCCCTAAAGGAGATACCAATGCATGACTAGAGCAAATCAGAGAAGGGAGCTATCACACATTGTGGGAGAATGAGAGAAGGCTTCAGGGAGGAGGTGACTTGACCTGAACCTTGGAGGAACATCTGAATTTCAGAGATAAAAATGAGCTGATAGGGTGGGAGGGCAGGGTGTGCAAAGGGACAATAGGAAACAGGAAGGTGAATCATTTTTGGAAACTGAAAGAAGTCTCTCTTAGGTGTGGTGTGTGAGCTGAAGTGCATGTGTGTGGAGGGAATGGAGCAAAGCAAGGAGAGAAAGTCAGGTAAATTCCCAGGCAGCTTTGCCTGTTCAGAGCTTTGCACTTGGTTCACCAACCTCTGGTTTTTGAGTATGAGAGTGACAGCATAGGTCATTTGGCAGCAGGAGGTGGGCTGGTTTTAAGGGGCAGGAGAATGAGACAGTGAGATAAGTTGCGAGGTGATAGCAAGAGTTCAGGAACAAGGCAGGGAGCAAGTGAACCATGGGGTGGCAGCAGAGACGAAAAGGAAAGGGCAGTGTGACAGCCTTAGTAAATGACACAACATGGGAAATGCAGGTCAGAAGAGCCAAAGATGGAGATGCCATTAACAGCATGCATTTCATACTTAGCACAACATATTAAAATTTTCTACGTAAACATTGATCTCCTCATTAGTCAGTGAGCTCCTAGAGGACAGGGCCAGTGGAATCTTCATCTCCTGAGACGATGATGGCAGATGCTCGGTAAAGGTTTGCTGGGTAAGTTGAATGGAAGTCAGGAGATTTAGCTTGGTAATGGCAGCTGCGATGTTGGTGGAAATAACATGATTTTTCTTGGAACATGCTGGAATTTGAGAATGTATTCTATTTTTCTGATGTAGTTTCTAGGAAAAGATTACAGAAAGAACTGGAGAAGACCCACAAGCTGATGTACAAATGAAGGCAAGGTAAAGAGTAGAGAGATTACTATACTTGGGTGTAGAGAAAATACGGTAACTGCTCCTTTCAAGATGTCAGGTGAGATTGGAGAGAAAATGCAGCATGGCATCCATCAGGGAAGGCTGGAATGTGGAGCGAAGTCTGGGTGGATGGGGAGGTCTGGGGTGGACATGTGGGCTGTGTTAGCCAGTAAAAGCCGGAGGGAGGGGGAAGTAGCCTGCACAGGAGGCAGGAAAGCCAGGCTGTGCCGGCTCTGAAGTCAGACCGCTCGAGTTCAAACGCTGGCTCTTCTACTGATTTGTTATGTGGTTTCAGTGACTTCACTTTCTCTTGCCTCAATTTCCTCTTCTGCAAAACGAGGATAATAATAACACCTGGGTAAACACATGTACAACCCTCAGAACAGAGCCTGGAATGGAGTAAGCACTCCGTAAGCATTAATTACTCTTCTTATTGAAACCCACTAGGACTGCTTTGTACGTGTTATCCCATTTAATCCTTAATCACTATGTAGGTAGGTGCTATTATCTTCATTCCACAAATGAGGAAACTGAAGTGCAGAGAGGTTTCATAATTTGCTCAGATTCACATAGCCACTTAGTGATAAAGCTTACCTAAGATGGATTCTTACCCAATCCATCTGGCACCCAGGCTCAGGCACTTTTTCCTACAACCTGCTGCCTAAGCTGTGGCGAGATCACTAGTGAGCTATTTTGATTTGGTCAGTAGGTACTAGGGAGCTGCAGCAGACCTTGGAGCAGGGGCATAATGTGAACCATCAGTATGCTGGGAATATTCATCTGGCAGTCTTGTGAAAGAGAGCAGGCAGGAATACTAGGGTGCTAAGGATCCAGACCAGAGGGGCTGAGGAAGTGGCAAGGTGTGGCAAGCTGGAGTCGAGCTGTGATAGGAGAACTGGCTGAATTTGTGCCTGATGCACACGAGACGGAAATGGTAGCATAGAGTAGAAACTGACTAAAGGGGCACGTACGGGGGTGGAGCTATGTGTTTCAACTTGCAAGTTTCAAACACAGGACTCTAAGAAAATGTTGCTATCATAAGTGGTAATGAGGAAGTTGGGAGGGGAGCTGCTTTAGTAAATGCTCCCTTCAAGAAAAGTGTCTTTAGAGGAACCAGCTCAGAGAATAGTGTCTGAGCATCAAAGTGGGGCACTTGATTATTCCTAGTGGCAGTTTGGTTCTGATGCGAACACCTGGGTAGCCTCAGCTTCACTGTCAATTCAGCTCTGCTTTCCTCTTTATTACGGAAGGAAGCCGATGGATGGCTCTTCTCTTCCCTGGAGTAGGATGTTTTCTGTACACAGTCAGCATGTGGCCTCCTTTCAAGAAGGAGGTTTACACCTCGCCGTAATTCTCATCCATACTGAGGGCAGTGATTTGCATTTGGGGAGTTAGGGAAATCAGTTCTGTTGACTTCCTGGTTTCTATTTCGGGCCTCTGAGCAGAACTTCCCATCTGAGTGGGACCAAGCAGCAAGCACAAAGCTGGAATTTTCTCCTGAAGTTGATCTGTCATGGGGATAAAGTAAGTTCACGGTCTGGGGTGTCTGTCTCACCCTGCTCTTGAGGTGTGTCCTTCAGCTGCTCCTGTCTTTATACTAAGGGAGTGAAACGAGGAAGCTTTTGGTCTTTTCCTGCAGGTCAGTCCCAGAGGTTCAGTGCAGTGTTCCAGGCACTCGGGGGTTCAAAACATGGTGCTCAGAATGAGCTCTTGACCAGATTTGGAGATTGCAGTGGCTTCTGCCATTGACAGTTCCTAAGAATACTGTATTTTGGATTATCTACTTTAGGTTTCCTGTCTGAACATTTTACTTTACCTGCTAGTGTGAAAGGGTGAGGGAGGAAGGTCTCTTCAGTTTCGCCTCCCTTCCTCTCTCCTCTTTCCCTCTTTCTTTCTTTGTAATGAAACATTATGTTCACTTTCATTATCTTATTGCTTCCTTCATTGCATCCTGTGAGGTGGATATTGTCATCCCCACTTTACAGAAGGGGAGAGGTTTCAGTGAATTGTAGTGACTTGGCCAGAATCACTCAGTTAATCACAATGCTGAGACTGAATCCTCAGCCTTCTGTCTTCAGGTCTCTTGTGCTTTCTTTTTCCCAATCCCACATCGCTCTTCTGGTGGAGATTGTAGGGTGCAGGATGCTGACAGAGAGGAAGGGAAGTGGTGGCTGGGCTGAGAAGCCTGAACAGACCTCATCTACTATAGAATTGTGTACCCTGATTAGCGAAATAAAGAATGCTAAGTAAATATATCGCTGTGCAATTCTTCAAGCGTATAGGTCTCCTTTTGTGTCACAGACTTTAGGACGATGTGACCAAGAGAGTCATTCACTGCATGCAAGGAGAATAACTAAAAAGTCAGGTGCGGGTCTGGCAGTAGTTCACACCTTGTACTTAGGTGACATGAGTTTTTCTGTTGGTTGTTGAACTGAGGATGGTAACACTTGCATTTCCCCGGCTCCCCAGATCCTGGCAAGACAAATGGACGGTGGGAAATCAGTTGTGAGATGGGGTCGATGATGAGTATCTGGACTTTAACATCAAATAAATCCCAGGGGTAGGAGAAAGGGCTTGGAGTTAATGGCTGCTTAGAAGAAGCTGGGGAGGGACCTCTGCTTCTCAGGAATGAGTGAGAATTAGGACAGGGGCAGCGAATGAGGCCCGTGGAAGGCTTGGCTGCCCGTTTCACCTGGCACATCTGTGGAATGACCCCATTTGGCCAGGGCTCTAAGAGGGTTCCTTTCGTTTCAGAGGAATCCTCAGGAATATACATGTAACCAAATTGTCCTGACAGTTAACTTCAAGGGACCTTATGTGCCAGGGCCTCGGGCTGGCAGACGTTTTCCTGATGCTCTCTGTGAGCAAAATCTAAGCCAGGCGGTGCCCTTTCTTCCTGAGTCAAGCCCCTCCCTCTTTATACCCAAAGCAGAAGTGGCAAGGAGGGTGATAATCTGGGTGCTGGCCCCGGGCTGCTGCCCACGTTGCTATGAGATCCTGCTGTTGTCTTTCTGGACTCACTCACACATGACAGGGAGTGAATGAGGAAAACCAATATTGTGGCAAGGATGGGCTGGCAAACATGGTCACGGCCGGTAGAAGTCTCTCACTGGAGCAAGATGCTGAGAGAGGAGGATTTTGAGATTTGGAAGGAATCTCGGAAGTCTCCGTCCTAGAGCAAGGGATTAAACAAAGAAAAAACACACTCTGGCTCGATTATGGTCCGGGTGTGGGGTTTATATTCCATGTAACTGGCTGAGGGAAATGGGGTGGGAAGAGAGGGGACCTGGAGACAGAGAACAAAGGAAGTGCTAAAGAAAGTAGTCTGGCAATTGACCAGAGGCCGCCAGGCTGCAAGGCACAGTCCTCCAGAGAGGGCTCCTGTCTCTGCACATCACACCAAAACAGACACGCCATGTGTTCTAAAAAGCCTGTGAGAGAATTTTTGTAAACTGAATTCTGTTTTGGGGACATGAGGGAATATCACCACTTAAAAGAACTTCATGGGAATCACTTTAGAAAAGCAAAGAATCATTTTAGGGAGTAGACGCTCGACAATCGGTTCAGAATCTCTGCATTTTAACGCATTTGCTCAAAGCAGGATTCAGCGTTTCGCCCTTGCACCGGGCAGAGCAAGTTTTCTCTGACATATATGGCCTGCACAGTTCTTCACGGAGAGTAGTGATTAATTATTTTCCAGCTATTTTTACTTTTTATGTACTAAAAGTTGGGGGAAATAATTTCATAAAACAGAATTTAAACAACATGAAAAAGTTATTTTCTTTAAGGAGCTGTGCTTTTTCAGGGAAAGTCCGTCTCAGACAGTTACCAAGGGACAATCCTACCAACAGAGACACTCAGCCTCTAAGTCTGGCTTTTGGAAAGTGAATGTTTATTTTTTTTTCTAAGCAGGACGCTGTGAGCTCAGTCATGTACACTATGAAAATAATCGGTGTGTGTTAGTCCGCCTTGTGCCAGATTTCATACTTGTTGAAAGGTGATTGGATTCAAACCAGCGTATTTAAAGGTCAACTGGTTGTTCTTAAACAGTGCAAAATTTTAACTCTTACATTATCGTGGATTTTGACCAAATGGCCATTTTAGGAAGGAGGAGAGACTGTGTAGTGCGTTTTAACTTTCTGACCTTTTTGTTCTTAAATTTTTTAAAAGTTCTCAGGGCTTTCTTGTGGATGAAAAGGGTCTGAGAAATGAGTTCTCAGCTGGCATTTGGAAATGGGTAAAAGTAGAGACTTCGTTCTTTTTGAACTACTAAATTTAGGTCTGGGCTCTAATGGGACAGTATACATCCCATAGGCACAATTTAAATGTCAGGCTGGAAGTTCCCTCTCTTTTTTCAATAAGTACCTCAGATTTGCCAGGAAGAGCTAGTCATACCCCTCTGTCTTCTTCCTGTCTTCCCAACTTTGAGCCATTTTGTTAGTTCCTTGAAAAGGTTGGTGGAGAAACCATTATCTATTCATCAGTGTTTAGCCCAGCTATTTGATGTGAGCTCCAATTCTGGAGTGCGTATTTCACTGGCTTTGGGATTTTGATGACATTTTTTCCCCCCAGTGATTTTGGATGCATGGGTAAACGGCTAATTTTGTTGATCTTCAAAGTACCTTCTGTCTACCAGCCTTTTTGCTGAGTTTCCCAAAATAAGGCAGGGGACTGACATGTCTCAGTAAATAGGGTGAGTTTTAGTCAGCAGATGCTAACGCTGCTTGACTTGTGGACTAGTGTCCTGGTGAGTCCCTAGAAACTTTTCAACATTTCCTTACGAGGACTCTAGTTTGGAAGCTACAAGAGCAGTGACTTTCTTAAGGAAAAAACTCTCTGAGATTGACCTTGGACATTTCCACAAACGCCACACAAAAGTTGACAGAGAAAGGCAATCGGAGTCCAAGCATCTATCTGCCTTGAGTTTGTGTGAACTCTTGTAGTTCTAACTAAAGCAAATTAAAGTTACCCTCGTAGAATTCCACTTTGCAAGAAGATAATCCAATATTCTCTTCTTTCTTAGTTGCTTCATAGTTTGCTCTTAGTTCTTTTCTTTCTATAGACTCCACAACTGTTTAGCTGTGAGACTATGTGCCAGTTACTTAAAAACTCTGTGCCTCATTTTCCTCATCTGCAAAATGGGGATAACATTACGTACCTCAGTGTTACTGTGAAAATTAAATGAGTTAATTCATGTAAAATGCTTGGAACAGTGCCTGGCATAAAATAGATGCTCAATAAATGTGAAATTTTCATTATTTTTGCTATAATTCTCATCTCTTTTACTAAGTGCTATGCCATATGGAGATGTTTGACCAACAGGATTTCTTTTAGTTGAGGCAGTAGAAGTCCAGGAGTGTGGGTTAAAGCTGCTCTCCTTCTCATATTTTTTGCCTAAATGCCAGCTCAGGTTGGCTGGGAGACATCATAAAGGGGACAGTGGTCCTGAACCAGAGACCTGGGAGAGGACATTGCCAGGGTGGTTCTCGAGGGAAATGATGGAGAGCCAGATGTGGTGGCAGGGTGACTGTTGAGTCACTGAGGGAGAAGTTGGAAGACCAAAGCAGGTAAAAAGGAAAAAAGACTATGGCTCAGGGATGGGTTTCAGAAGGGGACCAGTAGATGGGAGCCAAGAGGAGACACGAAGAAATGTCCCCTCAGACAGCTGTCCTTTATCTTCACTCACTGCCTCTGCAGCCCCTTCTGCCCCTTTTAATCCTCTCCTTGAGCCTCTAATATCCTCCTTGAGCTAAAGCTCAGTTGTTACTAAACTGAGCTAAAGTTCAGTTGTCACTGAACTCTGCTTACTTTCATTGAGAATATTGTTGTCCTCATAGTTAATTTCTTCCCCAATTAACTCACTCATTGAGAACCTACAGTTCACCATCAACTAATTCAATTCTATTCCATCACAAATATTCACAAATCTAAGGTTTACATCTGAGCTAAAGCAAAAATGATATAGCTACAAAACTCATGCTATGGTATGTACCAGGTGTTATAACATTTACTGACACTTGGAATTCTGTTGGAAAATAGTTTCCAGAGCATGATTTTTCAAATATTTTTGACGGCAGTCAACAATAAGAAACAGACTTTTACATCACAATCTCCATATACATATACATATATTCATGTGTGGCTATGTGTGTATATAGCTTAAGCAAAACTATCATGACACAACGCTTCATCTTACTGCGCGCTACACACTTTGATAATTTCTATTGGATTGAAAATAAGGCTGTCTGTAACTCACTAAACACACAATCTGCAGTTTGAAAGGCCCTGATCTAGAGTGCTATCCAGTGGTTGCCTCAAGGTCTGCTAGACTGTTCACCTTCCATGCATGAAAGAGGGCTGTGGCCATCTCAGTGGCATTTGAGGGACTTACTTCTTCTTATCTTGATTTTTAAAAAAGGAAACTCACGTCAAGAACTGGTACATAAGCTGCAAAACGTAATTCCTCCTTCCCCTTCTGCTCTTTCCTAATAACTATTCTCTCTTAATTCCCCCAAAGAAAACACTCTCCTGATTTCTGATGCCATACATTAGAAATTTAGAAAACATTTTTGAAAGAAATTAAAGGAAATCTGAATAAATGGAGGGCTATACCATGCTCATGGATGGAAAGATTTTATATATATGTCTGTCAGTCATAATGTCAGTTCCACCATAAAGTCAATGTTATCACAATCAAAATGCCAGCAGTCTTTATTTTTTTAATGGAGACTCACATTCTTATTCTAAAATTTATGTGGAAATATAATTAGCTAAGAATGGCCAATAGAGCTCTAAAGAAAAAGAACGAGGAGTGAAAACGTACTCTGTCAGATATTGATACCTATTATACAATGTAATAATTAAGACAGTCAATATTGACACAAAGATAGAAAAATAGCCCACAATGCTGGTCTTATACATGTTTTGTTAGGTATATTTCTATATATTTGACATTTTTGATGCTATTGAAAATAATGTAGTTTTGTAAATTTTAATCCTGTTGCTAGTACCAGAAATACAATTGATTTTTCTACGCAGCCAACTTGCAAAACTCCCTGACTAGTTCAAATACTTTATAGATTGTTTTGAATAACAAAGTCATATTATCTAGAAATGTTGATATCTTTATTTATCATTTTCCAATCCTATATCTTTTGTTTGTTTGTTTGTTTTTCTTTGCCTTTGGCCTTTGTCTGGGCCTTCCAGGACAGTGTTGAATAGAAATGGTGATGGCAAATATTTTTTTCTCTTTCCTAATCTCAAAGGAAAAGTTTTCGACATTACAGTATTAAAAGTGAAGTTTGCTGTGGCGTTTTAAATTTTTTTGTAAATATTCGTTATTAGATTCCTAGATGTTAAATTTTTATCAAATGCTCTTTCTGAATCTATCAAGATGATAGAGATTTCTCTTTCATTCTATTAATCTGGTTAGCTACAAAGAATTGATAGTTTGAATGTTAAATTAACCTTGCATTCCTGGGATAAACTGAACTTACCCATGGTGTACTATATTACTGTCAATATTTGTTAATGTTTTATTTAAGATTTTTGCATTTATCACACGAGAGAGTCTGACCTGAAATTTCTTTTCTTTTAATAACTTTGTCAGGTTTTGGTATCAAGGTTACGCTAGCCTCATAATATGAGTTGAGGAGTAGATATTGGATATTTGTGATTTTTCTTATCTTATTTCTTCCTTGGTCAGTCTCACTAAGGGTTTATCAGTTTTGTTAGTCTTTTATTAGGCTTCATTGGTACGCTCTACTGTATTTTAAAAAATTTTCCATTAGTTTCTATTCATATTTTTTATCATTTCTTTCTGTCTCTTCTTTGGGTTTAACTTGCTGTTCTTATATAAGCTCTTGAGATAGATCCTAAGATAACTGATTTTCAGGCTTTTTTTCTTACCCCAAATATACAGCTAGACTACAAATATCCCTCTAGGGTCAGTTTAGCTATATCACACAGATTTTTCTTTGTAGGATTTTCATTTTTATTTAGTTCAAAATGTTTTTACATTTCTGTTGAGAGTTCTTCTTTGATCTAAGTGTTCTTTATAAATGTATTACTGAATTTCCAAACATATGGGGATTTCCGAGTTATCTTTTCGTTCTTTATTTCTAGCTTAATTCCACTGTAGTCACTTAAAAAGAATATATATTCTGCTGTTTTTAGGGCTGTGTTCTATATATGTGAATTAAATAAAGTTTTTGAATCATATTGTTCATATTTTCTCTGTAATTACTGATCATTTTTCTGTTTATTACATCTGATAAGAATATGGTGACCTCAGCTTTGCTTTGTTTGTTTGTTTGTTTTCTGTCCTTTCACCTTCAATATTTCTATATCCTTTTATTTAAGGAATGGCTCTTTTAAAAAAATTTTTCTTAATTTTTTAAATTAAAAAAAAATTTTGCGGGGGGAAGTTTAGCCCTGAGCTAACTGCTGCCAATCCTCCTCTTTTTCTGAGGAAGACTGGCCCTGAGCTAACATCCATGCCCATCTTCCTCTACTTTATATGTGGGACGCCTACCACAGCATGGCTTGCCAAGCAGTGCCACGCCCGTGCCCAGGATCCGAACCTACGAACCCCGGGCAGCCGAAGCGGAACATGCGCACTTAACCACTGTACCACTGGGCCAGCCCCCCAAGGAATGGCTCTTATAAGCACATATAGTTTTTGTTTAATACAGCCTACCAATTTTTGTTTTTTAATTGAAATATTTAATCTGTTTGTGCCTTATGTAATCATTGATATATCTGAGTTTAAATCTATCATCTTATTATTTGTTCCCCATTTGCTTCATCTTTTCTGTCCCCCTTTTCTTCTTTTTCACTTTCTTTTCATTTGAAGTTTAAAAAAATTATTATTATTATCTACTTTTCCCCATCTATTTGCTTGGCAGTTATAAATCTTTTCTATGCTTTTAGTGGTTAACAGAAATTATTACGTCCATTATTGACTTATTAAAGCCTAAGATAAACTATTACTTTTGCCATTTAACTTTCTATATGTATAATATGTATATATATATCTGAATATATATATTCTGTCTCCATCTATATCCGTATGTATATATCTATCTCCCATTGGTTTTGCTTCTCTGGAGAATCATGACTAAGACAACAAGCATTTACTGAGTCTCTATCAAGGCAGTGTTCTGCCTTCCTGTTTCAGCTTTCATTTGTAAGCAAATGCCCTTTCCTGGGTATATTTAGTGCTGCAGTTTTTGTATTTCTGTACTTCTTGCTGTTTTATAGGTTTTGCTCTGTAAAATGGCCCCCAAGTACAGTGCCGAAGTGCTGTCTAGTCTTCCTAAGCGCGAGAAGGCTTAGTGTGCCTTGCAAAAGAAGTATGTGTGTTAGATTAACTTTGTTCATGCCTGAGTTATAGTGCTATTGGCCATGTGTTCAATGTTAGTGAATCAAAAACATACATTAAATAAGGTATCTTTAGACAGAAACACACATAAATCAAGGTGGTGTATTGGATGGTTGATGAAAATGTTGTGACCAGAGGCTCACAGGAACCTAACCCTGTATTTCCCCCAGGAGCAGTGGTTCAGTACAGCTACGAGTTGCTTACTGACGGGATATGTTCTGAGAAATGCGTTATTAGGCAATTTCATTGTTGTGCGAACATCATAGAGTGTACTGAAGGGGAAGAAAACTTGCCACCCCAAAATATGTCTCTTTAACATAGGATTATTTTAGGCTGACTGTCTTTAAGAAAAAAAAGACTCAGAAAGTTTTTCTTGTTACCTCCCCCTTAACTGCCTAAAAGAATTCAGATAAAAAAACCTGTCTCAGGAAGTGAGCTACCACCTTAGCATAACATGAACTAGGTGGTAGACAGTGAGGAATGTAGAAAAGCCTATTTATTGGGCTACCTCTGTGTTCTTCTGTTTCTGTGTGGCCGAACACTTGTTTTCTAAATGTTTACTCCTTTTCACCCACCTGTGAATTTCCTTCCTTCCCTTTGAAGTCCCTGACTCTCTCTATCCCCCAAATCTTCTTTTGTCTTTAGCTGAGGATGATATTTAAGGTGAGGGTTTTGTCCGTTTTGGCAAGTTACTCAGTTTTCCCGAGTTTCTCCCATGTATATATGTTATCAAAATTTTGTTTGTTTTTGTCCTGTTAACCTGTCTCATGTCAATTTAATTCTTAGACCAGCCAGAAGAAGCTGGAAGGGTAGAGGAAAATTTCTCCCTCTCCCACAACGAAGCTATATGGTACTAATCTTATGGGACCTTGTTGTGTATTTCATCTGTCATTGACCAAAATGTCATTAGGTGGCGCATGACTGTATTCACTAATTCAGTGTTCCCAGTGACTTAATAGAATATAACTATTATGAATAAGAAGAATCAACTGTATAAACATTTTGTTTAAGCTGAAAATATGGCCAACGAGTATGTATGTTTAGACATTTTGTAGAATTATAGTCAACCCAAATAAAACGGGACTACTTTTATTGAATTTTGGAAGACACTCTATTCTCCTTTGTTTAGGTTAGTTTCTTTTAGCAGACATTAACTGCTAAATATGTCAAGTAAGTCAGGTGCAGTTGACTTAGATACAGCTTGTGCCCTGAAGGAGCTCCCATTCTACCATGGAAGGCAATGAGCTATGTGCAACCAAGAGTATTGATGTTGATTTGTATTCCTGGAGCAGATATCAAATAGAAAGAGTCAGAGAAGGTCCAGGCTGTTCCTGAACATCAAGGAACCCATACAGAGAATAACCATGGAATGTCCAGAGAGCAGATATCTACAACATGTCAGTGAAGGTTGCGCTTATCTTAGAGCTCCAGGGATTTACAGATGGAAAGGATCCTAGAGGCTTGGTATGGGATAAGGACCTAAGCATGTGTAGACATAGAGCTAGAACCAGAAACCAAGTCCCGTGGTTCAAGTTGAGCCCTTTCCCGCTAAGCCATGGCTGCTCTACGTGCTTAAACTAATTATTGGGGTCTAGGTTTACAAATGAGCTCATGTTCCAGAAATTCCACTTAGGTCTGACGTTTAAAGTCAGTCTGAGATTGTTTTAGGATGAGCTCCAAGAGGTCTATTTTGCTGTGTTTGAGCATTTTTATAGGAAAAGTTTCACAGATTTCATCTGATTCTCAAAGGAGTTCATGATTCTGAAAAGTATAAGAACTTGTGTTCATATTCAGAAGTCAACTTTGTATCATAAGTAGTAAACTGGATTAGGGTTAATAGTGCCTTTAACATTGTATTTTGCATCCCTATCAATTTGGTAGAGTACCGTCTTTTTTTTTTTAAAGAAAATGCTCATCGTTGGCTAGAGTGTGGTGAAACAAACCTGCTTATACTGTCAGTGGCAATATAAATTAGTACAAAATTTCTAAAAAAATCTGATACCTTTTGACCCAGGTACCAAATTTGCCCTTCAAGAATCTATTCTAAAGAGGTAATTAGAAAATTGGACAAAAAATTATGTACGAAGATATTCATACCATTGTTGTTCAAAATATAAAAACTAAGAATCAAAGTAAACGTCTAAAAGCTGTTTGGATTTTTTTTTTGAAGATTAACCCTGAGCTAACATCTGCTGCCAATCCTCCTCTTTTTGCTGGGGAAGACTGGCCCTGAGCTAACATCCATGCCCATCTTTCTCTGCTTTATGTGTGGGACGCCTACCACAGCATGGCTTGACAAGCAGTGCCTAGGTCTACACCTGGGATTCGAACTGGCGAACCCCAAGCCACTGAAGCAGAACATGTAAACTTAACTGCTGCACCACTGGGCTGGCCCCTAAAAGCTGTTGTTTTAAAAGATGATTTAATATAATAAACTGTCAGTGACAACACATGTGTGAAAAAATGTCACTAAATCTATAGTGTAATTGGGATTTGCACATATGTGACTAGAAGAACATGCGTTAACAGAGGTTATCTCTTGGTAATGGAACTGTAGGTGTTTCTTTTCCTTCTTTATTTTTTTCTGTATTTTTCAAATTCTCTAAAGGACCATATGTTTTTATAATCAGAAAAAACGTTAAATAGCATTTTGTCCCACTTGGCCTGTGACTTACCTAAGGGAAGTCTTGTTCTTTCCTCTTAGTTTCTACATTTCAAAATGTCTCATCGCTTGTTTTGGCTGAAAGTTAAAATGGAAACTCAGTGATTTCATATTTCTTCAGTTACAGGCCCCTTTCTTCCCATGGTGTCATTTCAGCTTGAACCTTTGTCCTGAGCTCCCTCGCCAACCCTTGCCTCTCTCGTGTCCTCCTTTTTGTTCTTTCACGGATTTTTTTTTTTTTTTAAATTTCAAGCTGTCTGCTCTTCTTTGCTGGCATTAGCCTTTTCTCCTCTTATCTGTTGGGGATGTGATTTTACCATTCGTTTCAGATATTCACTCACCTCCTCCTTTTTTCTTTGTTTCGTTACCCTGGTTTTTCACTTTGGAAGGCGAAAGAAGCGTTTGTGGGATAGTCTCTTCCTTCCTCAGAGCCTTGGTAGTACTTTTGTGTTGATTTTTAAATTTTTATTCTTTTTGGGGGTGCACAAGTATTTTCCCACTATATGAGCAGTAAATCTGTACATGTGTGTACACAGGTGAGAATGAATACATGTGCTCGTGTGTGTGCATGTATGTGCAAGAGTATGTGCACGTGTGTGTGAATACATGTTCTGTCCTTCCAGGTCAGGAACTGTGTCATTTCCTATCTACTCTGCAGAAGCAGGCACTCCAGGAATGCTGGTTGCCTGTTGGCCTGTGTCTGCTCAGCGACCTTTCAGAGCTTGGCGCCTAGGTCGGAGACCGTAAGCACAGGAGGCGAGTGTCCTAGTCCACTTTGGCGCTAGCAGGTGTCTGTACTTTGAAAGCTTTGATGAAGATGATGCAAACTGGTTTGGCTCTATGGGCTTTCCAGCTGCTGCCAGGCTGGTTCCCAGCCAAGCAGAGTGACTTTTAATCTCTCCCAAAGCCTATTAACTAGCAAAGAGATACAAATATTAGATAAGATAGTGGAATTAGATTTATACATGCGTGAATGCAGGACTGAATTAAAATGACACCTCGAGAAAGGAGCTAAGGACCAAATTAGGAAACTCTCTGAGTCGAAAATCAAGGCTAGGATTTACAGAATGAAGATTTTTACATGTAAATTGGAATTCAAAGTAGATATTTGTAATTGGAGTACTATGCTTACTTTATTTTCATAAATCTAAGGTCTGGCTTTAACGTTGGCTCCAGGGCGGATCTATCCATCAACATTGAGCCTTGAGAACTTGCCTGATGAATCAAACCTATGAGGAAAAGAGCAGGCAAATGTGACACTGGCTTGCACGGTGCAAACCCCCGTGGCTCCATCATAAAGGGCTCAGCTCGGTGGCTCCTAGTGGAGAAAAACATACCTTGAAATGCCGCCCGGGATGCGGAGCTCTTCGTTCTCTATTCAAAAGGCAGAGCTGGGTAGAGAAAGGAATAGCTGGTGAGACAAATGCTTTCCTCTCATGCTATTTTCTTAAAACCCAAAGTCACATGCATGAAAATTGGACTTTATTAAATTGACTTGATTGGAAACAAGCATGCAAATTGTACAAAATTCCAAAATGTGCCAAAACAGCGGAGAGAGAGCCCTGCTGTGTGTGGAGGCTGATGAACAGTGCTAATGCCGTAAGTGGCCCTTGCCATGAATGGCCTTTGGGAAACACTGTGAAAAAGTTGATCTTTTCTCCCACTGCCCCACTTTCCACTTTCTAAGCCATTTGACAACACTTCCTCTGGTTTTCTCCTTCTAGTTATCAAATGCCGCCTTCACGAGAAATGTTAGCTTTCAGAAATGATCGATCAAGCACAGCTTTGTGCAAATGTAAGATTGATATTAATCTCATTTAGGCATTTGAATCCGACATTGCATCCTTTGTTTTGGAACAGAACACAGGTTTCCTAGAAGCCGACTGGTGACGCACTTTACGCTTTTGTGTGGGGAGGGCCAGAGTAGGGGAGCGCTCCAGTTTGCAGCCCATGTTTCAACCCCTATCAGGTATTAAGAGCACGATTAGACAGGAACTCTTGTGGTATTGGGGGTCTGGCTTCTCGTTTAAAAGCATCCCCTCTTTTATTCTTACCATGATGAATTTTAACTTTCAAATAAAATGTCACTGCGTCAACTTTAATGTCAGATAAATTTGAAAAAGAAGATGCAGCCTGCTGGAAAAGATAGTGAAAGCGATTCCATTCCAGGCTTGGAGCTTCTTGAAGTTGATCAACTGTCTAACAGATTCAGACTGTATTTGGATCATCCTCCTTTGGCGTCCCCATTTGAGCGTGGAGGAGGCTGTTTGTAACCTGATCTTTTTTGCAGAAAGAATGAAACTGCCTGAGGGACAAAATAGAGTGTGGCGAGGGCTGGAATAAAGTCTCAAGGCTGCTGTGCTATACCACATACCTTGAACAACAGATGCCACAGAAATCTTTTGAAATAAATGTTGCCTTTGACATGCCATGCTAAAAATAATACCTGAAAAGACCTGAAAAACTTGAAAGAACTAGAGAAGCAGGCTGTAGTTATATAAAAGTAATATGCAAGATCATGGAAGTAAAAACAAAACAAAACGAAACAACAAAAAGTTGTATAAAGTAAGACGTATTAGAGCTTTCTTAGTTCCTAAATAGCTAATGATAATATATTCAGAACGGAAGTAAGAAAGGCACCAGAAAACGGGATAATCCCTAGGAGACTGCAAAAGGCTATAGAAAATGATTAAACAACCTAGGTAGGGTAGAGAGACTGCCCTCATTCCTCTAGATGCCTCATCTTTCTTTTCCCTCTTGAAATTCACCCTCAGAAAACCTTACGTTGTCACCTCTACCTGGCCAACTCAAACATGGTCCTCTGTGTGAACTTCAGTTACCTGCACATCTTATAGATGTCCCTGTCATTGCTCATGGCGTGTCTTGTCACTCTGACTCGGCTCTAAGCTTACTAAGATCAAGGAACATGTCTTTCATATCTTTGGAATTGCCTCTGTAGTTTCAGTACAATAATTGTATCTGCAAATGGTGTTTACTGAATGTTGCCTAACTCAGTAGGTACCTCCAGAGCAAACAAAAACCTGAATAGAAAGATATTTGAGTTTGCTTCTATTACTAATGTTTATGCTCCATATTCTGAAAAATCTGTAGAAGACCGGATAAGATAAAAGTTGGAGGAACAAGTTGTAGATACAATGGTGAGAATGCAAAAGACAATAATGTCTTGACATAAATAATAAAGATGTTAAGAGTAATAATGATCCAACAACTTGACATTTCTATAGTGCTTGATTCTTCTGAAAGTACTTTCCTATAGTAAAGAACAGACGGATAAAGGAAGGAATAGAAATGAATGCGAGGAATACCAAAGAAACGAAGAGATAAAAAAGCAAAACGGCAAAATAAAGGCAAAGAAAATAAAACCAAGGATAAAGAAATGGAAGGAGAATTTACTAACAACTTGGAGCAGTTGTTGGCTAAATTATGCACTGGGTAGGGTGTCAAGTAAGTATTTATAACCTTGATATTCTTTTAGCAAGTAGAGTGTGCTGTCTATAGGTCATGGCATGCTTTCCACCAAAAAGTCGAGGAGGGAGTGTCCTGGATTCTCTAACTCTCTTTCTCTCCACTTTATTCACTAGGGTTTATATTGATGCTGGTATGGCTGTGTGTACTCCAGACATTCTACCTACATCATCAAAAAGATAGAGAAGTGTGAGAGATACTCCACTAGCTTATTGCAGCAATTTCACAGAAGCTCCATTAGGCTCACTGCAGAGAGCACCGTCAATTTTTGTCCCTGTAAGTTTCTGAAAATTTTCTAACCTTAGGAGGCAGATCTCAAATTATCGTCAATAATGCTGAGTATAGGAACTTATTATAAAGAAGTTCCAAGAAGAAGACATCCCTACTGTATTGTAGAACTGATCAGTTCTAGAAAAGAAAAAGAGCAGATAAAAAGTTCTACCTGTCAGGTATCAGAGACCACAGAAAGGTCCACAAATGACCCTTATTACTGCTGGCGAGGGATGAGGTGCATATGTTAAATGGTATTTAAACAAGGTGACCTCCAGCAGCATTCCACAGGCGGCAAGCTTCTCTTACTTTTGGGTCTGTTTTGTTCAGAAATTATATTCACTTTAATTGAAGACCAGGTGACCCACACCAAAAGTTGGGATTCGTACATTTTTGAAAGTAGGTTAGGAAAAAGATGATGGTCAAGATAAAACTCATCAAATCCTTAGAAAATTTTGTCTGAATTGAAATGAGAGGAGAAATTCTCTTGAATTAGATTTGTTTCCTGTTGAGAACACTAGCATGGAGACAGAGTTTTATTTTAATTGCCTTCTTTGCTGCTGAAAGCATGGATCAGCTATTTTCAAGATTCAGAGATCAACACCCCTGTTTTGGCAATATTTCTGCTTTTCACACTTCAGGTCTTGAAACAGAACAGAGAACTTTTTCCCTTGGCAGGTTGAAGAGCTGGGTTCTGGTCCCAGCTCTGGCCCTGCGGCTGACGTGACTGGTCAAATCATTTAATCTCTTTCAGCCTCAGTTGCCTCAACTGTAAGAGGGGATAATTACATCAGCCCTGCTTTATAATAATAATAATTTCCACTTCTAAATGCCTGCCATGTGCCAGATACTCTGTTGTGCCTTTGGCATATGTTATCTTGAAGTCTCTCATCAACTCTGCAAGGAAGCTATCATTATCATTCAGGTTTTGCAGTTGAGAAAGCTGAGGCTCAGATCACTTCAGTAACCTGGCCCAGGTCACACAGCAAACAAGTGGCAAAGCCAGGATATGTAGGTTCACACAGCCCCTTCTCAGCTCTCCATGAGATTCTGAGGTTCATTTAAAAAGACATTTGTGAAAATCTTTTGAAGCAAAGTTCCTTGTAAATGCCTGTTATTATTACCATTATTATCCTGATGAATATACATGAGTTAATGTGTATTTGTTGATTTCCATGTAGGTGCTTAGTACCGAGTCAGATATCCTTTTGGATGTTCTATGGAATTAGGTATTTTTCCCAATGTGGTATTGTGTAAGGTGGATTATAAGCAGATCTTAAATATTTCCAAGTGGTATTGCTTTCATCCTTGGAATCAGGTGTTAGTTTCTTTGGATCATTTTTGGAGAAAAAAGAAAAAAAGCAAAAATGCTAATCTAAATTGAACAAATGTTGCAAGAAACAAAACCCAATTGCACGTAGTGAAACCTTCAGAGCCGGCGAATAAAGACCCCTGGAATCATGAGAGCTGATAGGAAAGCTCCACAGTGGATGAGAGAAATATACCACAGGGATTAGCAAATTTCTGCTGAAAACTCATGTTTTCATGACCCAAAACAAATGTTCTGGACCAGTGTAACTTTTCCTCTCTGATTCTTTGTTTATTTTCTGAGTCTTTAACGACCAATAGAGTTGTTGAAATTTGCTTGATGAGTCTATCCTTGCTTCACGGGTATCAGACTTCCTGTGCGAAGATGACTGGGAATCCACACAACTCTCCTAAAATAAGCATAAAGTTTTGGAAAGAATTTTCTGTTGCGAGAAACATCTTATTCCCAAAGAAAGCCAGCAGCATGGGATCGCTTTTTTCCCGGGGAGGAAGCTGAGGGGAGCCAGGTGGTCCAGCAATCAGGAGTGAACCTTCAGGACAGGTCAACGTTCGGGACAGACTCCTCCATTCTTTCCCCTTGGTCTGTGGAAGAGCTGCTTAAAGTCACAGTGGAAGTTCCCAAAATTCTGCAGAAGAATCAACTGAGCCAAATGTTTCCTCTGTTTCCTTATGTATCAAGTGCAGATTAAAAAACCCACCTTAGAACGTTGTTGTGAGGATTAAACGGTATAAGGCATGAGGGTCTCCTGGCACAAGACAGTCCTCACTACTGAATCCTAGGCTGTATTCCCAAATATGCTTATCCAGTTGTTCCCTAAGTCTTAACATGAACTGTTTATTCTGTTAGGCCACAACGTAGCTAAAGAGTTAAGAAAAATGCCTTTGAATTGAGAAAGACAGAGGAGGCTTCCTTTCTACGCCCCACCAAGGATCTGTGTTGGGTGGAATATAGCCTTCATTGCATTTGGTAAATGGGACCAGCATGAGTGCCATAAAGAGGGAACAAATGCCACTGGAGAGCTGGCTGGCTGCCTGTCTTTGGTCACCTCAGTGAAATGAATGTTGGCCACTGACCCATGCATTTTTCTGCAGGTGAGATGAGAGAGGGTAGCCCATGTCCAGTTCTCCTATCAGAGATTTTGGTCACATTTGGGCTGGGCTGAGGCAGAAGCCCATCTGGAAGGATAGGATCGCTACATGGCCAGGCTTAGTTGTCTTTGGCTTAGAGCTTGGATTTGGCTGAAGCTGAATAGATAAGATTGAACAAACTAAGCTAATTATACAAATGATATTTGTAAGAAAAAAAGCTGGATACCATAAGAGCTGGACATCAGCCCTGTTTTGCTGTCTGTATTTGGTTATATTCTTTCTTAAGTAAAGGAACAAGAAGGCAGCCTAATATTGTCCCTGTAGCCCTCTGGCCACAGCCGCTCAGAACCCTGCCCAGCCCTAGCAGCCAAGATGCTGGCTGAGCTTGGGGTCCAGTGCACAAGTTCCTGGGCCTCGGGTGATGGTACTTGTCATAATGCCTTTCAACATTTTCCTGGCACTGTGAGAGGCAGAGTCAGTGTTTTAGGCTCTGGGGACTCAACTTGGGCTGTGCTTTACTTCCTGCCAGTGTCATCTCGTGGAATGGGCTCTGCTTGGGGAGTCAAGGGACTATCATTTCAGACACGTCACTTTGTCTATGAGTCTCAGTTTTCTTGGAGCAACGGCATCTCGAACCTGGGTTTCAGTGCAAATAATCCATGAGTCTGTGGTCTGCCTCTGCCGGGGGCATGGAACTGTGTTTGTGTTTGTGTGTGTGTGTGTGTTTGTGTGTGTGTGTCCTCCCTCCCTGGCAACCCCCCAGTTCTGGGGATGTTCCTCCAAACAGTTCTTGGTCCCTCTTCTCTGATCCAAATTTCTCTGTGCAAAAGGACAAGATTAAGTTTGAATGGATCATTGTTTCTTATAAGATAAACAACTGCTGATAAAGTCAGGGGATGACCTGTTTCTGAAGCAGACAGCTGAGGAGAAGTTTATGGCTGTTCTATTCCTTAGACTCAACCAGTTTTTCTTCTTGGAACATGTTTTATGGAACTTGACTAATCACCCTGGCAATATGTCGCTGAAGTTCTCTTGGCTACAGATCAGAGTCTCTGATACACTGCACTGACAATGAGAAAGCAGCAAGAGGCAGGAGACAGCATTTGCAATGAATTTTGGAGTCAGACCCTAATGGGAAAGCATAAAAAAGATAGAGATAAAGTCTGGAAGAATTGCAAATGACCAATACACAGGGAAAAACTCTGTTTTCCCTAATGATGAAAGAAACGCAAATATAAATAACAATACTATCATTAACCCCTATCATTTTGGTAGGAATGTAGACGGTTGGTTAAGCCTGGTGTGCCTGTGAGTGTGAGGAAATCGGCACACTCCTGCAGCTACCTGATACAACCTTTTGCAGGGCCATTGGGTATGTACTGAAATGTAAAATGTATAGTCTCTGCCCAACAATTCCCAGGGTAGGACTTACCCTAAGGAGATAACTACGTGAGTGTAAAAATATGCTTGCAAAAGCATATTCAGAGGGAAAACTAGAAACGACCTCAACGTTCATTAGCAAAGGACTGGCGTAGTCAATTACAGTAAATACCTTCCAGGAAATCCTGTGTAGTCAATAAAAATGACAATGCAGAGCTTTATATGTGAGGTGGAAAATTATTTAGTGATACAAAGCAGATTATGAAACAAAATGATCACATTTATATAAAATTATATTAAAAGGAATATGGGAGGTTTTTCATTTAAATCTTAAGCAGTAGGATAAGAATAGATTGAATAACAGTAATAACAACTGCTGATAAAGTCAGGCAATGACTTTTTACTTTCTTATCTGACTTCCAGCCTGGCCACTTACCAACTCTGTGTCCACAGGGAAACTTCTCTAACCTCTCTTACTTTTGGTAAAATTAGGGATCGTAATATCAACCTCTTAGAGGTTACCGAGGGAATCTAGCAATAAAACGCATGTCGAGCACCTGGGATGATGTAAGAAAACACTTTGATTTTTTGTCATTCACGGTTTCCATTTTACTTTCATTATTTGAGTACAAACCGTTGCGCTCCTATGCCCACTATTCAAAAAGAGAAAGCTACGTAGGCTTTGAATAGCTTCCATTGATTTAAATACAGGAAGAGCCCCAGTTCCAAATATGTGGAGCAGTATTTTCCTAAGGCGGTAGTGTCAGAAAAAGGTCATATTGACTCATTGTTTTCTGAAGCCAGGGGAGGAGCTTGAGTGACGGATGCTGTTGAGTAGCCTAAAACAATATTTCATTCTTGTCATCCTTACGCAGTTTAAGACGAAGTGATTTTGGACAGATCTACAGCGTCTCTCTTGGTTCGGAAGAACAAAGCTTTTGTTATTTATGCTCTTAAACAACAGAGCTTTGTCCTATACTCAGGAGCATGCAAACTAAACAGAAGATTTCCTGAAGGGCCTTCCTATTTATTGTGAGGAGTGATTCCAAGGGTAAGTCGACACGGTTAGCTCCAACCACCTGTGGAGGGCCCACATCATCAGCAGAGGAAAATGGCCAAGACTCACAGGAGCACAGCAGCCAGCCACACTGGGGATTTCATTCCCCTGTATGGTGCTGAAGTTGGTGGACTCAAACATTTTAAAACTGCCTATTTACTTGGGGCCTGCTTTGTCTTCTGGAACAAATAACGTTTCATTGCTTTCTGTGTCTGAGGCAGAAAAATGAAAATGTCAATATTTTGAGTGTTTTTCCTTTGGGAACTCCTGGTCCATAGACAATTGTTTCAAATACTCCTGCGTTATTATCTTTTCAGAGGTGTTGATGCTGTGGGATGGAGGGTGGAAATTAGGGTCAAGTGCTTTCATTAGTGGCTAGCGTTAGAAGGACACAAATTAGACTGTCTCTGTCCTGTATCCCTCTTTATTTCTCTTTCCTTGCATTAAACCAGCTCCTGGCTTGCTACAAACTGCCACGCTATGTACGATTATTACTTAGCAAAAAGTCGAGCCTAAGTAGAATATCTGAGATGATTTGTAATAATTATAGCTAGTCAGTATTCGAGCGCTTGTCATGTGCCAGGCTTGTGTTATGTGGTTGGCATGCACTATTTTGATGCTTCTCAGTGAGGAAGCCGTGGATGACTGGCTTTACAGGCATCAGAGGTGCCAGTGAAAACGCAGATTCCCAGGCTCCATTCTAGACCTAGCAGATGAGTATCCTGTGGTGGGAGTCAGGGATCTACCATTTTAATGAGCACCTTCTGTAACCCTGTCGTGCCTGAAGTTCAAGAGCTGCTGCATTGTTTTATTTATTTTTTATTAATTTTTTTTTGAGGAAGATTAGCCCTGAGCTAACTACTGCGAATCCTCCTCTTTTTGCTGAGGAAGACTGGCCCTGAGCTAACATCCGTGCCCATCTTCCTCTGCTTTATACACGGGACGCCTACCACAGTATGGCTTTTGCCAAGCAGTGTAATATCCGCAGCCGGGATCCGAACCGGTGAACCCCGGGCCGCCGAGAAGTGGAATGTGGGAACTTAACCACTGTGCCACCGGGCTGGCCCCTGCTGCATTGTTTTATAGTACACGTGGGACTCACGTGCAGTCTGCTCTCCTTTCATGCTTCTCATTTCTGTGCTTAAATTCTTGCTGCAAAAAGAAAAAAAAAATCCTATGGACTGCGAGACATGGAGCAAGCTATGCCTCTTTTAGTTGCTGGTGATTACAGATGTGTCTCCACAGTCAAATTGCTTTTGAGCCACCAAGTATTTACCTCTATTGTATGAGAGCTAAATAAGTGTGAAAGCTTTTCTTGATCCACGGTGGCCTATGCTCTGGCTACAGAGAGGGAAGACTCAGGGATCATAGAGGCAGGACTGTTATGAGTGGTCATACAGGTTGTGCACTGCTCAACCATATGTGGTGGCTTTGCATGGAGGAGTGAAAACTTGGCATTCTCCTTGGCCCAGGGTATGCGTGTAGGGCTGACCCACTCCCGATAGGAGAAGGTGGCTTATGTGCTGGTCTGGTTCCCAGGCCCAGAAAACCCTGCCTGCCTTCTGTGTGTCTTTGCTGTCATGCTCCAAGCGGCCTGAATTGTTCAAAGTGGTTATTTCTTTGGTTCTCAGCTTTATTTCTAGAAAGCCTCTATTAAAATGAAGTGCCGCTTGGAAGATAACAGGAACATTTAATCATATTGGCACAGACTGGTTTAACCTGGCTGCCCTGAGGATGACACACAAAAGGACTCATTTAATGGGAGGAGAGGACAGGCCCCTCTGTGGGCCACTTAAGTGGAAGAAGCTGGGGAGCGTATGGAAACTATTTGGGGCGGGGATGGGGAGGGAGGCAGAGGTGAAGTGGGAGGGGGGCTAAAGAGAAACTGGACCTGTGTACAATTCTAAAGGTCACTCTCCAGTATACTATTTTCTAAAATTCTCCAGCCCCTTCCATCCTCCTGGTGAACGTCCAGCACTGAGTGACTGTCTCCTCAGTCTTAGGCCTGGACTGCAGTGACGCCACAGTTGCCCAGGCCTCAGTGGCACAGGTGGGCCTGGGAGAGGGACTTCATGTCTGACTCTGTAGCTGAACCTGCAGACAGGGAAGAGGGAGATAATCTCCCACCTCTGAATCTGAGACCCCCTTCCCTTTGCCCTCCTCAGCCAGGAGCAGGATAATTAGAATAATGAGACTGAGGTCATTCGGCTCCCGGCCAGGCCCCATACAAAGCTTTCACATATACCATCATTTCAGGCAACCATGGTGAGCTTCCTTGCATTTCTCTATCAACTTGTTGAGAACGACCAGAGGTGATTCTCTAAGTCTAGCAAAGTCTGTCTGCGGGATTATTAAGCCCTATCATTTAATTTCATTTTGGATCTTGCAGAAAGTGCCCCAAATTTCATTTTTAAAGCATTTTTTGCTAAATGGGAAATGTCCCCCAGTTTTCCCACTGGCTATTTGTCCTTTGGTGCTACTTCATGTGGTGAGTGGTACTGAGTCACTAATTTGCCCAGCGGGGAATAACCACCTTCCATGGAGAGAGGGTGACTAGAAAGGGGTACGCTGTGAAGGAGAGAATTCTCCTTGGGCTTAATGGTGGGCACTAGGGAAGGCCATGCAGACTAGGGGGAGGAAGCAAGAAGCACGGCTGTGTGAGAGAGCGTGGGCCCCCTCAGGAACTGTGAGCAGTTAGATGTGGCTGGTGGCAGTGTGTGTGGGAGTGGAGGGAGACAGGGGGCAAGGTCACTCATGAGTGAATGAATGAACAGATGAATGAATGATTGGGATAGAAGTCCATAGTTCTTTCCTAGGGTGCTGTTCCCTCCCCAAGCAGACTCTGTTTTGTTCTCTGCACCTTCTCTCTGAGAAATTCCCATCAAGGGGAGGAAAGGAGATAAATAGCTTCGACGTTCTCTCACATTTAAGCTGAGAAGTCAGCGTGAATTCTAGACATGGTTCACGTATTTGGATAACCAGCACAGCTGTTCATGATAGGTAGCTCTCTTTTTCTCTCCCCTTCAAATCTTTTTTGGTTAGGGTACCATGACTGAAGATTAATGGCTTCCATTATATTTTTGCCTTCATGCAGGAGTCTTTAGCCTGAACTTTGTACCAACTGTCATGTGACTCATGCCTGCTACAATTACCCCTTTCCGTGCCATGTCCTAGGTTAGCATCCTTGCGTGACACATTAAATGCAGGGCAGAGTGAAAGTGGCAAGTGATACCTGGCAGAGACCTGACAGTTAAGAGTGACTGACACACCTCCTTGAGCTGTTATCTCAGAGGCCTTAAGACAAAATCTTACTTATAAACATTCCCTGAAATGAGACATGTGATGTTAGTAGGTATATTTCACCATATCTGGCTGTATGGTAATTCACCTCCATGTTGGATATTGTGTAGCACATTTATTGCAATGAACCTAATAATAAGAACAAAAATGACAGTTTTTTCTTAATGATTACTCACCAGGTGGTAGACTCAGGTCTAAGCGTGTATTCCCCATTTGCTTTTCACACCAGCCCCGGGAGCTAGTTACTGTATGTGACACCTTTTTACATATGAGGAAACTGAGGCATAGAGCTAAGTAACTTGTGAGGTCTGCAGTTAAGAGTCAGAGCTGGGATTTGAACCCAGGCAGTCCGGCTCGGAGTCTATGCTCTCAGTCTCCATGTTATAATGCTTATACATTGCTTGAAGCGAACAAGTGGCATTAGCACCAAACATTAAGAGTGCACCCCCAATCTTTCTTTGACTAAATGTAATTGCCAGTTTTTGTATCTGTCAGGTTGAATGGCTTTTGAAAAACTTCGACAAAGAATAAGGTCACAGAACAATGGACACTTCCATTCAGATCTCATTACCTAGAAGAAGAATTTTGATGACATATGAGTGCAGAAGGATGTTGGTTTGTGTCAATGTTAAGTGTAATATGTTTTAGAAACTTGTCACATGCATTATTAGTATGTTTCTGTACATTATATGTTTAGGAGAGACTGAATTAAAAAAAACAACAAAAACCACTAACCAAATTCCCCTTATGTGCCAACAGCACATGAATTTGAGGTCTACGTACCGAGATAAAGTGTTTTGTTATCTGAACCAAGAACGTAAGCTTGATCCCTACGAGGACCACAGACTCACGTCTCTAGTACCCATGCCTTTTTATGTAAATGAAAAAGTTTTTTTGGCTTTGTTAACATGAGGCAGGCTTTCTCGCTGACATTTTTCTAAGCAGCTATTTCTCTTTCCGTTTACATCATGTGATGCTGCATTTAAACTGTCAGCAGGTCTTTACCAGCAAACTGGTCCTGAGGTCTAGGGTTTCTTTAGGCGGAGTCCAGCATTGTGAAAACAATGGGGCAATTTATCCAGATCACCTGGAACAGAGTGAATACCCTGCCAATCTTAACTGGTTTGACACTGATGTGGTGAGTCTGAAGGTTTCTGATAGTTTTCTCATGAGTGACCCCTTCGACTACATAAACTGCAGGGCCAGACAAATTAGGTTATGGGCCTAGAAATCATGCTTGGCCCAGATTTTGGGACACTTTTCAGTCACCTGTAGCTGCTTTGATACTTGAGATTTGCTGACAGTTCTGAACCAAAGTTCAGAAAAAGGTTGGCATTCCTGAGCTACTTTCCTTTTATCGGGATCAACTTAATTCTTGTCTGTGAGATTGAGATCAAAGAAATGAGTAAGAACTGAATTCCACTGTATGAGTGACCCTTGTATACCATGAGCTTCTTAGTGCCTATTGCAATTGCCAGCAAATATTAACTGATAGTGATGACAGGAGATAGTATCTGTAGCCAGAACCTGCTAATACCCTGAAGAGCTGATGATGATGCCTGCTAGAAGCAGACTCTAACACATTGTATAACAATTTCAGGCAAAAGAAGATGACAGTATTGGCAGTATAATTTTTTTTTTGAGGAAGATTAGCCCTGAGCTAACATCCACCCCAATCCTCCTCTTTTTGCTGAGGAAGACTGGCCCTGAGCTAACACCTGTGCCCATCTTCCTCTATCTTATATGTGGGACGCCTGCCACTGCATGGCTTGATAAGTGGTGTGTAGGTCCACGGCTGGGATCTGAACTGGCGAACCCCGGGCCGCCAAAGTGGAGCACGTAAACTTAACTGCTACACCGCTGGGCCGGCCTCAGTAGTATCATTTTTCAGTTTCCCCCTCCACTGCCTTATTTTCTAGGGTAAAGAAAACAAATGTAAACAGCATAATTGGCTCAAGTTGTATCATACTGAGACATCACTTCCTTTGTTTCAGTGTAAGATTTTCCGTGCTATGTGACAGCTCTGGGTAGTAAATATCTAAATCCCCCTAAAATTGCCAAGGAGCAGTAATATGTCTCAAGTGATCACAATTATTATGATTATAGGAGGCGGAGGCAGTGCTGATCTTTCAGAAAACTCTCATCATGAATATGTTTTGGGATCAACATTACTTACTAACAGATGAATAGCTTGAAGTTGAGTCAAACAAAACCTTTAGTGTTTGTAAGGGTCAGGGGGCCAAGGGTCAGTGTGTAACTTAGCTATATGTTGACACAGAGAATGGACAGAAGGCATGAAAGCTTTTAACTCAAAGACTTGGTGGATGCTTGTGGATCATTGCCTTGGGTGGTGAGATGGTTGTCTTCAAAGTTGTTGGAAGTGAAGTCTTCCTAGGGGAAATTTCTGGACAAGAATACCAGTGAAATGGCTTAGAGGCCTCAGTTTGAAGTATTCTTGCCTTTGTCTGTTGACAAATGGAGATTTGAACATGGGAGTTCAAGGGATTTTAATAGAATTTTATTAAGGGAATGGGAAACAGGAAGTTCTGTGTGTTGAGGATTCAGTGACAATATTACCTTAAGAGCTTGCTTTCCATTTCAGACTAGAGAATCCATGCTATCTTTGAGTAAAGGGAACAAAAATTTTAATAACCTGGCTTCCTCAGAAGGTTCGGTTCTCACATAGTCACTGTAGGCAGCAGCACTGTCAAATAAACAAATGTTTAATTAAATGAAAATATTTAAACAGAGGAGAAACAGTCTTTCCTGGCTAGTCAAAAATTGGACAATTCAAGAGCAAACCTTGTGGGGAACTGCCAATGGATTACTTTTTCTGTTCTCTGTGTATCGCCATATTTTTCTTCTTAGTGTCAAATCTCAAGTTGAATTCAATTATCTACAGCAAACAAAAAGTGCATAAATGCCTCTTCTGTTACTATTGTTTATATTTCATCACTAATCAAAGCAATTTTCTCTTCCCAGCTTTTCCCTTTGGGAGCACATAAAACTGACACGATTTGAATATTTCGAAGGTTCTCTTGTCACGTCGAAAGCATTATAATTGATTTAGTTATTCAAAGTTTATTACAAACATTTTTTGTTGCTAATGTTACACTCATAACAAAATTTGTTGAAGAAACACACTATTTGCTGAAGATTTGGCAGGATTTGTCATTAGGTAAAGTACATCAAGTGTCCAAGGGTGTGGCGTTAGGGTTATGAGTATGTCAATTCCATTTTGTTTTGCTTTCCTATTTTAGCCACCTCTTTTGACTTAAAAATGTTTTCCACAGATCCTTTAATAACTGCAAACCTAGAAGTATAGTATAACAAATAGTTGATATAACTTAACACTTCAAAATGTAACGGGGAATAAGGAAAAAAATTGCACAGAAAACAAGAAAAACTTGTGCCACGGGGGCTCTGTTGACTCCTATGTCCTTCTCTGCCACAATGACCCCAGCATGGTATATTCTGGCACATTCTTCTGTGGCCTAGGTGCCAAGGGCCAGAGGAGCTGGACAATAACCTCTCTTCCCAATTTGCTCTCTGAGCATTGCTGTTTCCTTTAAGACATGAAAAGTGTTTAACGGTGCTCGTGAGACTCCTTTTCTCCCCTCCCTGCCTCAGCCCCCGTTATTCTTGTTTCTGGGCGTGAATGAAAAGGCTGCCCATCTGAAAACGTGGCTCTAAAACTGCTCTGGAAAATGATCTCTCTTCCTCCACAAAGGATCATTGTGGTTTCAGGTTTATTTCAAGTACCTTCAGCCGCCCTCCCCTCATACTTAATAACAAATGATCCTACCAAAGATTAGAGTGGAAAAAGGTAAAAGCAGATGGAAGCATACTAGTTGCCTGAGCGACTTAATGTATATAATTTTGCCTCGGCGTGACTCCTGCTAAAAATAAAAAGATGAGAATTACCTCCGGTTTTCACTGCTGTAGCTGCCCTTCGGTTTCCAGGGGCAGCCCTCTCCTTTAATGCCGGCACTGTTAGGATTGCCAAGCCAGGAAAAGCTCTTGCTCCAGGTGTCGTTGCGTTTTCCAGGGTCATCTGTCCTCCTTTCCTCAGACGATGAAGCTGCGATTTCTCTCTGGCCTGGCAAGGGAAAGTGACTCCAGATAAGCAGATTATTGTGTGGAATATCTCATCGTTGTTGTTCTAGCGCAGTCCTTTCAGCTTTCCAGAGCCAGTTAGACTTGTTATGAGGAGCTAAATGATTGGCTGGATCTGGGGCTCAGTTTTCATAAATTATAGCCCAGCGTACGAGAAGCACGAGTCCTATAGTTGCTGTAGTCCAGAGGCCTGCCAGTTCCTGCTTTAACGCATATGTAGTCGTAATTGAGTTCTAACACGGCCTTGGGTGTTTGTCCTAAATAGCTGACATTGCATCTTCAAGACTGTGTGAGTAATCCTGACTTTTTTTTTAAACTCAGTAAATTAATTACATGCCCCCAGAGGGAGTGATTGTGATTAGAAAATACTGAATTAGCAGATGATTCATTTTCAAGGTGCTGTTTTATATGTATCAAGTTCAATGCTATTAATCTTAAAGCTTCTAAGACCTGGCAGGATTATTCCAGCTTTTTGCCATGAATCACAGTCAAGCTGCATTTTGAAGGAGGATGTTCAGTGCGTTTGCTAGCCCTGTTTGCTTTATCGGGTCAGGGAAGTGATAAAGGTCCAACGTGAGCGGGTTAAACCAGGCTGCTGGTATCAAGGCGATGACTGAGACAGCACCTGGGTCTGCACGTTTCAAGATTTCCCACCCCCACCGTCCACAACTCAAGGGAGCAGTAAATGATAAGCAGTCCTTTTGGGACACTGGCACGCAGCTGTTAGAGAGCAGAAAAAGGAGAAATGTAGAATGATGACAATAGTACTTTCCTTCACTGTCATCTGAAACCGAACTAAGACGCGTTCTATAGATAACTAGAAAATTTTTATATGTATCAAAATGCTCCTTAGTGGTTCTGTTTATGTGGGAGAGAGCTGAATGAGAAATCACTGTTTGTTTTTTAAAAAGCCTTATAAGAAGTACATTAAACACACACAGACGCAACCGTAACAGAAGAAAGTATGTGGATTGGAATTTGTGGTTGGAGCAGATCAAATTATCCCAGGGAAGCCGTTGTTAGGTTTGTGTAATTGTTAGGGGTGACTTCTGTTGCTAACAAGCTTTAAGATAAAGCTGGAGCAGATTGAAATGAGAAACTAGAAAACATCAGCATTTTACTACCTTCTGTAGTATACTCTGCAGGATAGAATTAATACGGAGTACAGACTGGTTAGTGTAAGCAGTTCATTTTTTACTTTTAAAACATTATTGATTTCTCCTAGCCTATCATTAAAAAATAGGGCTTTTGCCTGTGAAGTTAGTGCTTAGAAATAACTTTTCTTCCTCTCAAATAATTTTTATACTTTTTCTCAGTACAGCACATAGGTAATTTCTTATAATTTTGGGTTGTTTTCCAGTTTGCTTTTTGTCTAATTTTTCCTCTTTTGACTTACGGGTACAAATGTATATATTTGTGCTATGTATAAGCCTCAAGGATAAAACATTTAAACAGTTTTTTTAAATCATGGGTTCCCATAGCAAATATAAACATCTAATAGTTATAGTAATTACTTGCCAATTCCTATAAAAATGTTATGTACTCAAGAGCAGTTTATTTTTGGTTGTAACTATTTAAGTGACTGACATGATTTAGCCAGTAGGAGAAAAATATTAGTTGTGTTTTTGCAAAATTTTATGTTTAGATCAGACTAGAAATGCAAAGATTTGCTGTTAAAAATATTTTCACTTTCTGAAATATGCCCCTTTTTAGGTCACCCAATGGATGAGGTTCATAAAAGGAAAGAAAAATAATCAATATAGAATCCTTTTCTGTATCAACCAAATGTATGTGAAATAGATAGCTTTAAAGAAATGTAATTCTAGTATTTTTAGAAACACATTTACTTTATGAAGAAATCATATGAATTTCTTTATTGAGATAGAATATTAAGTTCATTTATTGAGTTTCTGTAGCCATAGACACTCATAGTAATAGTTGACTCATTCATTGTTCTGCATTCCTGACTGTATTGGCAGAAGAAAGTAGTGCATTTATAGAAGAAATATAATCGTAGCCTTCAAGGCGGGTCAGGGCCCATCTAGAGTAAGAAGTGGTGAGAGCGGAAGCTGCTTTACTTGAACTAGCTTCAGACTTCTAACCTGACTCCTCTTCTTGTCGTAGGGTCAGTGTAGCTTTCTTGATGTAGCAATCCTATTCCTTTCCATGTTTTCTTGCTTTCATTCTTTATATTAATTTGCTTGGGCTCTTACTGAGATGAACCCAATAAAAATGACTTATACTTAATTATCAAACGTTAGTAAGCTGCCCATACAATTCAGAAGGTGTTTAGAAGCATGGCTTGGGGAAATTCTGGTGGGAAGGAATATTGACATCCTGTATTGGTACTTCCTCTAGGACCTTATCTCTCCAGTTCTCCCTGAGATGCAAGAGTCCCATTTCTTTCTTGCGAAAGGGGAAGATATTAAGAAAAAAGAGTAGAGGGGTGCCAGGTGCCCAGTGAACAGAGCTGTGGGCAAGACATTGTGGGAAAAGGGAATATCTCCCAGGCAACAATAGCTGATCTTTCTTCTCTCAACTCTTCTTTATTTTCTAAAGTCATTTTTGGTATGACTGTGGAAGTTCTTTTGCAGATAAGGTTCTGTAAAACTAAGCAGATCTGCCATAGACAGATGGATTCGACAACAGATGTATCCAAAAAGGAATGTATTACATCATGAACTTGCAAAGTGTTCATGAATACACATTGGCATTTGGAAACTATTACACTACCTATTAAAGCAATGACATAAATCCAAATTGAAAAAAATATTATTTCTTGATTGAATTACATTTTCCAGTGTTTTATTTGGTGAATTTTGCTTTTGGAAAGACTTTCACTTCCCTAAGACATTTTTCCAGTGTTATATATAAGACTAATCTGATTGCTTAATCTTGCCTAGTTGATGTTTTCAAAAGATTGCTGGCCCATCTTCAGCATGTCTTAAAGAAAACAGAGCAAACAAATGAAACAAACAAGCCCCCTCCCCAACACACCACAGAGTTAAATGCTGTAGATTTGTGTAATTCCCTCCTTTCATGGAGTGTGACACTACCCGTTGGTGGAGGAGGAGAATTCATTTAATTTGAAAACAGTCAATTATTCCATCTTAATTACATAATGTATGCAGGTCATATAATTTCCCATTATATTGGTCACCAGCCAAAATTGTGTCCCTTCAATTTTCAATTGCAAGAAGCACGGCTTAGGGAATTAGTCTTGGAGTCAGTGAGATCATACTGAGGTCATTAATTATTTCTAAGCCTCAATCTCTAGGCCTTTAAAATGAAAATAGTGATATATACCCTGGTATTTTACTGTATTGGTAAATGAGCTAACATCTGCTGCCAATCCTCCTCTTTTTGCTGAGGAAGACTGGCCCTGAGCTAACATCTGTGCCCATCTTCCTCTATGTTATATGTGGGACACCTGCCACAGCATGGCGTGCCAAGCTGTGCCATATCTGCACCCAGGATCTGAACCAGTGAACCCCGGGCAGCTGAAGCAGAACGTGCGAGCTTAACCACCACACCACTGGGCTGGCCCCGAGGAGAAACTGCTTTTGAAAGAACACGTTAAGGTGTAATTTGTAATGTGCTGTACTGCTATGCACTGTTATTATTACAGAAGCTCATTGCACTACTTACTTTCCTATACTTCTAAAAACATATTCCCAGTGTCGAATAAATACCTTTTAAAGCAAAGAATGTCTTCATTGTTTGATCTTGAAAAGTTACAATGGTTTTTAGAGCCTCAGTCCTTGTCTGTTACTTGAGTATTAAAAATACCAAAAGGGTCGGGGCTGGACTCGTGGCATAGTGGTTAAGTTTTCGCACTCTGCCTTGGCGGCCCAGAGTTCACCAGTCTGGATCCCGGCTGTGGACCTATGCACTGCTTGGCAAGCCATGCTGTGGCAGGTGTCCCACATCTAAAGTAGAGGAAGATGGGCATGGATGTTAGCTCAGGGCCGATCTTCCTAAAAACAAACAAACAAAAAAACCCAACAGAGTAACCGTGGCAAGTAAATGTGATATTGTATGTGGAAGCATATTTAGGAAACTTCTAAGTACCATATAAATATCGCTTATTACAACTACTATCTGCATATTAATAAAAAGTATAAATTACCAATTTTTAAAATGAAAAATATCGGATACATTTCTTTTTGGTTAGTTTGATTAGCTTTCTATATCTGCTTCCTGCAGACAGGATGCATTTTCTCGTGGGTTGAGTTTGTGCTGTGGTTTTCCTCCCGCTTAGATACAGCGCTAAGCTGATGATCAGATATGCCTTCCTTCGCCATATACGTTGAGAACCGTATGTGATGAAGTTTTAGAGGATATAGTTTCCTCAGAGGAAAAAGTGAGAAAATTCAGATTGACGTGTTCCTGGACTCTTTATTCCTGTCTTGACGCTCTTTATTAAATTTCACTAATGGAAGAAACATGTAGGTTTTACGATGATGCTTATTCCTAGGTCTTTTCATCCCCGGAATAAAACGAATGTTCAAAATGACTTTCTGAATGATCCGGAAAGTTCAGTCAGCAGTTTGGAATCCCAGAGTTTTAACTGGTTCTACATTAGAAGCTCACCATGCTTTTTGGAGTATTGGCCACAGCTGTGTCCGCCTTCAGCTGCTTGAGCGCACTGTTGTCATAAGTTTGATTATTTCCTAACAGTGATATTGGTTAGTCTGAAGCCGTTCCACCACGCGTAGGAACTTTTTTTCTTTTTAGATGAAATCATGGAGGCAGCACAATAAGTAAAGCAAATAAAAATGGAATTGATCCTCTCCCACCTTTATCCCACACACACCACCCAGCGATTCATGAAGGAACTTTCTAGAAATGAAGGACTTTTATTTGTAGTACAGTTTGAAAACTGCCCTCTGGGACCATTGTCCTGCCTTGCTTGTGCCTTTGGTGATTGGAGAAGAGCACTCTTCAGTAATTTAAAATTATAATAAAAGAACATTTTTTAACTCTCCCCAAGCTTTATTGAGGTATAATTGACATATAACGTTGTGTAAGTTTAAGGTGTACAACATGTTGATTTGATACATATGTATTGCAAAATGATTTCCACTATAGCATTAGGGCTAACACCTGCAGAATGTCGCATAATTACTGTTTCTTTTTTTGTGATGAGAATATTTAAGACTTACTCTCTTAGCAACTTTCAAGTATATAATACACTATTGTTAACTCTAATCACGATGCTGTACGTTAGATTCCTATAACTTGTTCATTTTATAACTGTAAGTTTGTACTCTTTGACCAACATCTCCCCTTTTCCCCCACCCCATGGCCCCTGGCAACCACCATTCTACTCTCTGTTTCTGTGAGTTCAGCTTTTTTGGATTCCATATATCATTGAGATCATACAGAATTTGTCTTTCTCTGTCTGAGTTATTTCACTTAGCATAATGCCCTCAAGTTTCATCCATGTTGTTGCAAATGCAGGATTTCCTTCTTTTTTATGGCTGAATAATATTCCCTTGTATATCTATCTATATCTATATCTATATCTACATATATCATATTGTCTTTATCCATTCACCCATCAATGGATACTTAGGTTGTTTCCATGTCTTGGCTACTGTGAATAATGCTGCAATGAACATGGGCTGCAGATATCTCTTTGAGATAGTGATTTCATTTCCTTCAGGCGCATGCCCAGAAGTAGGATAGCTGGATTATATGGTAGTTCTCTTTTAAATTTTTTTGAGGAATCTTCATACTGTTTCCATAGTGGCTGTACCAATTTACTAAAGTGCATAATATTTTTTTCTTTTGAGGAAGATTAGCTCTGAGGTAACATCCACCACCAATCCTCCTCTTTTTGCCAAGGAAGACTGGTCCTGAGCTAACATCTGCACCCATCTTCCTCTACTTTATATTTGGGATGCCTACCACAGCATGGCTTGACAAATAGTGCATAGGTTCACACTCAGGATCTGAACTGGTGAACACTGGGCCACCAAAGTGGAACGTGTGAACTTAACCACTGCATCATGAGGCTGGCCCCTAAAATGGATATTCTTGATGGAGAAATTCCTCTCATTCAAGTGGTGGTCTTGTGGCACTACTCTCATCATTTTGTTACTACCAGTTCTCAGGTCCTTGTGCTTCGGCAAAGGGGAAAAACACATACAGGACTGCTCACGTTCTTTTGGCCAGAGTTCAGTCCCATGGCCCCACCTAGTTAAAGAGAGGCTAGAGCACGTAGTCCTATTTGTGTCCAGGAAAAATAGGAAGTTGGTTTGGTGATCAACCAACCAATTTCTGCCATACTTTTTTCCCTTTCTTTTCTCTTCTTTTCTTTTTATTTCTTTTTTCTTCTTCCCTTACCTTCTCTTCCTTTTTATTCTATTTTCTGATATATCTACACAGAATCTAGGCCTTGTAACCCCTAAGCAAAAATTAAATTAAAAAAATTATAGAGCCAGCTCTGATGGCCTGGCAGTTAATTTCAATGTGCTCTGCTTCAGCAGCCTGGGTTTGGTTCCTGGGCACAGAACCACACCACTCGTCTGTCAGTAGCCATGCTGTGGCAGCAGCTCACATAGAAGAACCAGAAGAAGTTACAGCTATATACCCACTCTGTACTGGGTCTTTGGGGTGGAGGAGAGGAAGGGAAAAAAAGAGATTTGAATTTCTTAAAAAAAATTATAATCTTTACCATCTAGAAGAAAATTAGAAACGTGATTTTACTTTTAAATTCTTAACCCCATATGTTAATTTCTCAAAGCTATTAAAATATAACTGAAAATTATGATTATAGCAATTACTGTTGATTTAGTATTTATGTCCTATAGTGAGGAGAGTGGTAATAGGATGTTTCTCTCTCTCAACCTAGCCCATCCTCTTCTGTGTCAGGTATTTGAATTCCTTGCTGCATAATTTCAGAAAAAGTTGGGAAGAAAATGAAAAACTGGCAACAAAGACAAAAGGACTGACCCAAAAGTATCCCCTTCTTTCAGTTCCTTGAGGATTTTATGAGTTTGGCAGTGAGTGCCAACTTATTTTGGGGGAAAACTTATGAAATGAGTGCATAGCTTTTGGAGAACCATTTCTTGCATGGAGTTGAGCAAATGGTGGAACTAATATACGCTTGGTTTTTAGCCTCTCTATTTTCTATAAGGTAAAAGATATCTCTCTCGTCTGAACTTCTAGAGTTTTGCAAAAATATATCACAAATAAAAAAGAACACAGCTGCCTACTCAGTAGCCAAAAATATTTTTCAGATCATTGCTATTTAAAAAAATCCCTCCACAAACTTTTAATTTTCTTTTAATAAAATATCATAAACCAATTTTAGTTTTTTACTCTGGATATATTAGGGTCAAACATTTTTGTTGGGTGATAAGCCAATAGTAACCTCAGTTTATTTATTTATTTATGTTTTCTTTTTTCTTTTTTTAAAGATTGGCACCTGGGCTAACAACTGTTGCCAATCTTCCTCTTTTTTTTTTTTTTTTAAGGATTGGCACCTGGGCTAACAACTGTTGCCAGTCTTTTTTTTTTTTTCCCCTGCTTTATCTCCCCAAACCACCCCCCCCCCATACACAGTTGTATATCTTAGTTGCCAGTCCTTCTAGTTGTGGGATGTGGGACGCCACCTCAACGTGGCCTGATGAGCAGTGCCATGTCTGTACCCAGGATCCGAACCCTGGGCTGCCGCAGCGGAGCACGCGAACTTAACCACTCGGCCACAGAGCCGGCCCCACCTCAGTTTATTTTAACAACCAAATTACTTTCCTTCCATATAAGCCAAATTTACAATTAAGCTGTTTAAGAAACAAAGAGAGCAAATAAAAGTCAGTTTTAATATTCATATCCTGACCTAAGAAAGAGAAGGACTAACTCCCTTCATATCCTCATATTTATCTGGTTGAACGAGGAGTACCTAAAAGGAATTTTCTCATAACTCCATTTACTTGTTTATTTCCCCAGCTCTTTCCAAAAGCAGTTTTAAATGCAACCCTGAAAAAGAATAAGATCTCCTCAATCTGACATCCAAGCAATCTTTGTATTTTGATGGAACTGAACAAAAATAATAAATAATAAAAGGCCCTTAGAATCTTTACCCCGAGGCACTGAAAAACACTGTCATCTCTCAATCATAAGATTCTGAAGATTATATTATGTTTAGTGGAGATTTTACACATCTCTTAATCATGTTTATGGTCTTTGAAATAAGGCAGCCCGCACATGGTTATACAGCAATGCCTTGGCATAGTGTGGTAATGGAAAAAATGGTGCCTGGAACCAGACTGTCTGGGTTCGGATCTCAGCTCTGACACTTAGTAGCTGTTACTTTGGGCAAGTTACTTAATCTCCCTGTGCCTCAATTTCCTTATCTGAAAAATGGTATAATAACAGTACCAACCTGGTTGGTACATAAATTAATGTGTATAAAACACTTCGAATGATGCATGACTCACAGTAAATGCTTTATACTTGTTTGTCTTCCTATTATCTGAGGAATTGATTATTTCATAAAATATATATTCTAGATATCTGAAGTTTATTCAGTCTGTTTCAAAACTTCTAGTAGCCAATTTTCACGAGTCTCTCTAAATGAACCCTACGTGTCTCCATGTTTCTTCTGTCTTAAAGAGATTAAACGAAATCTTTCGTTTGGTGATTCAGACTCATTGTTAAAATTCAGAAGCATCGTTATGACCATCAAAAATGGAACTTTGCTCTAAGGAAGTGGCAGAGAGTCAGGTGATGTTGAAATGATTTAGATGACCTGAAGGGGTTTAGAGCGAGTGTAAACTAGCTGGTCCACTCTGCTCTGCTCTTTCAGTCTTCTGGCTATGTCCTAAAGGCTTTTGACGTTCACTATACTGGCCTACACCAGCACTCCTGCTTTGAAATTCCTGCTTCCCTTTTGCTGTAGGTGGTAAGCAAGAAAATAGCCCAGTTTTAAAAAATTGCATATAAATGAGAGAATAGACATTCACTCAGGGTGTCAGTTCCCGCCTGGGAGTAACTAAGAACGTGAGGGCATTTTTTCCTTCTGAGTGTGGGTTATGTTTTAGTGCAGGGCTTGGCAAACTGCTGCCTGTGGGCCAAAGCTGTTTTTGGAAATAGAGTTTTATTGGAACACAACTACACTTCTTTGTTGTATACTGTCTAACGCTGCTCTCACACCAAAAGGGCAGAGTCGAGGAGTTGCTGCAGAGACCGTATGGTCCACAAAGCTTCAAGCATTTACTATCTGACCTTTCACAGAAAAAGTTTGTCAAATCCTGTTCTAGAACTTTAAAGTGGGGCAGAGTCTGCAATAAATGGGATGTTACTCTGTTTAGTAGTCTCTGTTAACCTGCATATTCAATTATCTGTATCACTACCTCTCCTTAATCTATTTTCGATGAACAAGAATTTATTGTAGTAGCCTACGTTGGATAAAGAATAAAGAACTCACAATGGCACATTTAGAATGTTAAGAGGAGGTGAAAATGTGATTGGCAAGCGAAGTTGTGTGGGAATCCTCACTTTGCCATTTGTTGCTCTACTGTTATCAGTACGTAACTGCTATAAAATTAGGTAGTTTTCTGTTGTGTTCTATAGAATGTTCTAGAAATATTACCAGTCAGTAGCTGCTTTTCTTATACAATTGTCCAATGTAAATGTAAATGCCTCTGTTGTCTCTTTTCTCACATATATCTATCTGTTCTTTATCTTTCTTATTACATATACTTCTATTCTTTAACTTTTCTGTGAAAAAATATTTTTTTTCTTGAGTTTTCCAACACTCTATTGTTCAGGGAGCATAGTGTACAGAAAAGGACTCTGAACTTGAGTTTGAGTTCTGATTTAGTCACTTTACAGAAGAGAAACCTCGGGGAAGACACGTTGCCATCCGCAGCCTCAGTTTCCTTGTCTGTAGAAGGGAGACAAGAATCCATGCTCTGCTGATCACATGCTTTTGGCTGAATGTTTATGTTCCCCCCAAATTCATATGTTGAAATCCTGATACACAATATGATGGTATTAGGAGGTGGGTCTTTTGGGAGGTGATTAGATCACGAAGGCAGAGGCCTGATGAATGTGGTTAGTGCTCTTATCAACGAGGCCCCACAGAACTCCCTACCCCTTAAAGTACAAAAATCTGAAGATAAGCAAATAATTGTTGGTTTATTTTAGCTACAGTTCTTTAAGTGACTTTGGTATGTGAGCAGGAAGGTTATCAATTTTTTAAAGATGAAAGAAGGAATGGTTTGCTTTAATGAAAACAGACGCTGGTGCTGTGGAAATCGGAAGTCCCCTGTGATGAGGCTGGGGTAGAATTACTGAAGGATGAAGAGACCATGCGTGCTTCCATTTTGTTTTTGTTGGAGCCCACAAAGAAAACCAACAGTCTGCTGGTTGTCAGACGTTGATACTTGTAAACAATCATCCTACTTTTATAATTTAAGGGGACACTAATAATTCAGCTTTGAATTGCAATTATGTTGAACATATTTCCTCATAATCATGTTGTTTTCAAAGGATTTTAAAAACTTTAACCAGAAACTTAAGAACTCTTTTGCTTAGGAAATTTATCATTTTAATTCTTTTGACTTTTAGAGAAAATATTTTTAAATTATGACCTTGAATTTGAACTTAGGGAGACCTCCCCCTCAACCTCCACTTTTAACCTCAATTATTTGGAGGGTAATTATCTAAGTTCTATCAGTTAGTTGTTGCTGTGTAGCAAACTACTCCAAACATGGTGTGTTAAAATGATAACCATTTATTATTTTCATGAGTCTTCTGGTTAGTTAGGGGAGTTCTGCTTATCTAAGCCAGATTCTGATTACTTTAGCTAGCCTTACCCATGCTCTAGTGGTTAGCTGGCAGTCAGTCTAAGATGTCCTTGACTTGGAGAACTCAATACTCCTCCATATGTCTCTCATCCCTCCAGCAGGCTGGTCCAGGCATGTTCTCATGGTGGTGCTGGGGTCCAAAAGTAGGCAAGCCTGATCATGCAAGAGCATAGGTGGCAACACACGTCTGTTTTTCAAGGCTCTATTCTTGTCACATTTCCTATATCCCACCGGCCAAAGCAAGTCATGGTGGAACTCAGGGTCAGAGTGAAAGAATGCGAAGTTATGGGTCGGGGCTGTAGATAAAGGCAGGCCATGAGCTGGGACCTCAACCTACCAGATGTCATTTCACTGTTTTTCTCCATCTTAGCAAACTTCGTTTGGGCAGTTTTACTGTTCATTAGCACTTCTACACATGGGCAGAAAAAACAAACAAACTCTACCTAGTTGCTTTTCAGCAATTGTTTTTAAAGCTTATGATTAAAGGCTAAAATAAAATTTTGCTTTATTTATTTACTTACACACCTCTTTCCTTCCCTTCTTTTTTAAACCAAATTAAGCACAACAAATTCTTGCATAATGAAATTAGTTATTTTCAATTCTATCCATATCCATCCCTGAGCTCTATCCTGTCTCCAACTAATTTCTGTATTTTGGGCCAATGTTCCATTGGCATTTGGAGGAATTTGGTGGGTGGGTCTGTGCATTTTTAGTCTTGCTTTTTCACTTTCTCTCTTCTAAACTCCAGGTTTGCACTTCTTACTGCCCACTCTGTAAATCCTGGAGAAACCTCAAACGGAACATGTTTCAAAGAAACCTCAAGATCTCCTTTGCGCATTCACTCATGCCCTCAATCAGCAAATATTTGTTGAGTGGCTCCCATACTGCTTCAGGCATTAGTGATACAGCAGTGTACAACATAGACAAAGTACAGGCCCTCCCAGAGCTTACAATCTAGGGGCGCTTGGCAGACAGTAAACCAATGCGTGAATATCTCATTTAATGTTTGGTAGTGATAAGTGTTATAGAGAAAATAAAGCAAGGTGAGCAGAAAGACAGTGATGGAGGAGTGAGACAGTGTTCAGGGAGGATCTCTGAAGTGAGGGTGTGAGCGTGATGATCTGGGTAGGATGCTGCAAGCAGAGGAATAGCAGATGCAAACGCTGCCTGAATAACATCCAGTACGGCGGCATCCGTGCTTCCAGTGGGAAGAGTGGTAGGAAATGTGGTGGAGAGATGAGCAGAGACCGGATCCTGTAGGGCCTTTGTGGAGCTCAGTAAGGTCTTTGCATTTATTCTGAATGAGATGGGACTCCACTGATGGATTTGGGGCAGGGGAAAGTCATGATCTGGTTTCAAGGGTAGAAGCTGCGAGACTAGGACAGTGGTGTCGGAGAGAGATGCTGAGGGGCTGCCATAGGAGAGCAGCCATAGAGGCTGTGAGAGGGTGGCAAATTCTGGAGCTTTCCAAAATGTGTTTCAGTTAAAGAAACCAAATTTAGATCAGCTCTGCAAAGTTGAGCATATGGAGAAGTGTTACCCAAAGTAGACCCAGCATACTTCCAGTGATATCTGAGTTAATTTTAGGTGCTGTGTCACATGAATGGACCTTTTAAATTTTGATAATTAGTTACGAATTTATTGTGTATTAGGAAAGGTATAAAACTTGCATATAAAACCCATGATTCTACACTTATTGCTGGAAGTGAGGATGAAGTATTGAGTATACGACAGAGGTGAGTGCAGAAATAACAATAATTGTGAGGGTTGTTTCTGAATGACTAGAGTTAGGACAAGGTGATGGGATTATTTGTAAGGTTTAGTTCTGAGGGATAAGTGAATGGTGACTCTGGTTTTAGCGTAGTGTGTAATCATAATTACATATTACCGCTTTTAGATTGTATACTGAATGTGAGGCTCTATACTAGGCACTTTATGGATGATATTTTACTCAATTCTCACTGCAGTCCTATGTGGTGTGAGTGGTAAAGTTTTTTTCAAAAATTATTTTATTGAGGTAATATGGGCTTATAACATTGTGTAATTTCAGGTGTACGTTATTATGTATAGACTGCATCATACTCACCACCAATAGTCTAGTTTTCATCCGTCACTATATGTATGGATGAAATACCCCTTGTGCCCACCCCTGCACCTCCTTCCCCTCTGGCAACCACTAATCTGTTCTCTTTGTCCACGTGTTTATCTTCCACTTATGAGTGAAATCATATGGTGTTTGTCTTTCTCTGTCTGGCTTATTTCACTTTGCATAATTCCCTCAAAGTCCATCTGTGTTGTTGCAAATGACACAATTTTCTCTTTTTTATGGCTGAGTAGTATTCCATTGTGTGAGAGCGTGTGTGTGTGTGTGTGTGTGTGTGTGAGTGAATATACCACATCTTCCCTATCCATTGATCTATTGATGGGCACCTGAGTGGTAAACTTTTGATATTCCTCTTTAACAGGTGAGGGAAGTGAGGTTCACAGGGAATAAATAATTTGTTCTAGAAAGTCTCTGAGTTTTCAGATATGGCAAGATTACAAAAGTAAAATGTAGTTCTGCTAAATTCTCTACAAGCAGAGACGTAGTCTATTTGATACACTAATGTATCCTCAGCAGCTAGAATAATTTCCGATATATGCTAGACATTCAATCAATACCTGCTGAATGAATGAAAGAAAAAAAGAATGGGTCTTCTGTTTAGGACTGGATCGAGGGTGGTGAATGTTCATGTTACTCACAATACGATGAATTTTAGGAAGTAATCACCTGGAGTTTGAATGGAAAGGCCATATTTGGGGACCACAGGGCGACTTACCCTGTGCCCTAAATGCAGGTTTTCCTGATGTCCTGACCTCCGCCATATAGTTTTCTCCTATTCTCCCTTGAGAATCTCATGCACTCTTCTGGCTGTTACGAAGTGTGCAACTCCCAAATCTCAGACTTGGGTCTTGAACTCCAGTTGTAGAACAAATAAACCTACTGACAAACTTGGAGCCCACTTCAGGGCAACATAACCTTCAGCAAGTCACCGACCTCCTCGAGCCTCAGTCTCTGTCAGTAAGAGGAAGAGACGAAAGCTGGATCCGACCCTGATCTGAGCAGAACCTAGGTGCACCAGAAGAGAGAGAGGGGCTAGATGCTTAGGGAGAGTGACAGGAGGGGAAAGCTGACTTAAAAGGCAGAGGGAATTCAATTTCCATTCTTCTTGAGCATCCTTGTTTTTCTTTTTACCTGGAACTTTCTAAGGAGTTTAATAATCCTCTTTTAAGTAAGTTTTCTCAAAAGGCTTGATTTTTTTTCCTCAAAAAAAAATTATAAGGCAAAGCATTGAAAGCAAAGTCATTCAAGCACTTAGACTCCTGGGTGCAGCTCTGACTTGTAGAAGGGAAGCTCCACCCACACGCTTCCTCTGCTGCAGGCGGCCAGATGGAGGGCAGCCAGTGCTGGGCAGAGCATGCTGGGAGGTCTGTGTGAGGCAGGGTGGCACAGGCAGGAATGACTGAAAAAGGGGCCTCCTGGAAAGGGGCAGGAGCTTCCTAAAAGAACACTGTTATAGGGTGAGGTGAGCCTGGGGAGGAGGTTCCTGAGCGCAGAAGGGCCATTCCTTTCGCCTTTCCTCAGAGCGATGGGAGCAGTGGAGAGTGGGGAGCATGCCCGGGTAAGAATAAGAACATCATGCATTCAGTGCTCACTGTCTTCTTCTTGTCCCCTCCTAACTGCTGCCCCATAGCCCTGATCAGCCTTGGCAGCATACATTTTTTGAATTATGTAATATATAATTTCTGCAAAATTATGTAAGAGAGGGTAGGGGTGTCAGGGTGAATACCATATTATTATCAACTTCTTTAAAGTTGTAATCTCCTTGGTAAAAAAGACATAAATAAAAATTTCAATATGAGACTGAATGGAAGTAGGCTATACACAGAGGCAAACATCTGCTTTGGGAGGACAGGGTAAGGTGAACAAATTCCTGCTGGGTGGATCTGGGAAGGCATTTTGAAAGAAACAGAATTCAAATTAGACTTTGATGGAAGGATATGACTTTGATGTTTACCTTTAGGAAGAAAGGGGCTTCTAGTCTAGGCAAAGGAAACAGCCCCTTCAAAGTCATGGAAGCTGGAAAGTGTTGGTGCTGGCATGGGGTAGGGTCGGGGGCATGGCTACCGAAACTACAGGGAGGGAGTCTGTGCCTGTTGTTGGAAAAGGCACTGGAGATGGGACTAGAAGTGGGGGGAGGTTATGCATCACTTTGCAGGCCAGCTGAGTGCTTTGCACTTTATTGGGTCTGCATGGTGAGCCTTTTATACTTTGGTGAGGGGACCTTCGGGAGTCGGGTGGCAGGAGAGGGCCATGGTCAGTTGTGTATGTCCCAGGGGCAGTGAGGAGACTGGTTACTTTTTTTTTTGAAAAACTTTTCATTTTGAAATGTTTTTAAATTTAGAGAAAAGTTTCAAGAACAAAGAGCTTTGAAATGTCCTTCAACCGGATTTACCAATTGTTTGCCACATTAGGTTCATCATTCTCTCGTTCTCTAATGTATACATAATACTGAATTTTTTCTAAGCCATTTGAGAGTAAGTTGCCAACATCATGCCTCTCTACCCCTAAATATTTCAGTATGTTCCCTAAAAACATGGGCTTTCATTTATATAACTTTGGTACAATTATTGAAATCAGGAAATTTAATATTGATACTAACTGTTATCTGATCTACAGACTTTATTCAAATTTCACCAATTGTCCCAATATATAGGAGGTTTTCTCTCTTTTTTTTAGTGTAAGTGCCAGTGAAATGGGCTGGAACTGAAGCACCACTGTGGGAATAGGACCACTATTTCAGAAGCGGATGCAATAGGATTAGGCAACAATGGGTTCTCAGGGTGAGAGAGGAGGGAAAGCTGATGATGAGGTTGTATTTTATACAATTGGTGTTGTTAACCAACCAGGAACTCAGAAAAGGAATTTGAAGAGCAAGGGTGATCTTATGTTTTGGATTTTTGATTTAATAATGATGATTGCATTTTGGCAGAAAGGCGACGTAATGAAAGGCAGCTTAGTGCAGTGGTCAAGAGTATAAACTCTTGGGGCTAGACTTCCTGGGTTGGAATCAGGCTTTGCCACTGTGGCTCTGTGGCCTGGGGAGGTTGCCTAAGTTGGCTGTGCCTCAGTTTTCTCATCTGTGAAAAGGGGGTAATAATACTTCTGCCTCACAGAGTTCTCGTGAGGATTAAATGAGTTATTATTTGTAAAGTGCTATATTAGAAGCCTGCCTGACACATAAGTGCTATATATGTTTGTTGAATCAATATAAAAGTTAGATTCCTACTTTTATGTTACTGAAACTTCACTAGCAAATCTATGAGGTAAGTACTACTATTATTAGTAATTAGGACTCATGTCACATGGTTCACCCAAGGCCAAACAACTGTTGTATAGGAAATCCATCCTGTTCCGCATGCCAGACCATCCTCGGGCTCTCCACGCGAGAATCCCCAACAGGCAGTAGAAATGGGCTAGTGACTCAGTATTGGGATAAGGGCTGAAGGCTCTAGAGTTGAAAGTCCTCTGCATAGTGGTGATTGTTGGGGACCTGAGATGCATGCAGTTGCTAAGGAAAGAGTCTGTAGAAGAAAAGACTCAATGTTGGAGTCGGCAAATGAGACCGGGTAGGAGCGTTCAGAGAGGTAGGAGACAGAAAAGGAGGGTGTGGAGTGGAGGAAAAGAAGAGATATGAGAGTTTAAGGAGGACTTTCCCATTTTTGGGAGTTGAAGCAGGACAAATTCAAATTCAGAGTAGAGACCTGGGATAGTAATGAGTGGGTCCCTTGTGACCTTAGTGAGACCGGATGCGTTAGCTTGGTGAGGGCAGAAGTGGGAGCTCAAGAAGAGAAAGGAAAGAGGAAATGGATTCCATTAGAGTAAACTATTCTTTCAAGTAGTTTTTCAATAAAAGGAGGGAAAACTTTGGGAGAAGCAGGATCAAGAAATGACTTCTTTCCAAGAGAGACAATTATCTTTGTTATCGAGGAGGGGGGAGGCAAAGGCTAAAGATGCAGGAAATAGTGAGGAAGATGGAGAGAGCGGGCTGGCAGGTATAGGTCAGGAGCATGGCTGCAGAGGTTGGTCTCAGAAAAGAATAGGGACCCTGCTTTAAGATTGGAGGGAAGGAGACTATGTGTGATGACCTATGACGTTTAATGTGGCAGAAGGGAAAGTTGAGGCAATTCACTTAAAATCGTCTCAATCTTTGTAGAGTGGGCAATGAAGCTATTTGTTGAGGAAGTCAAAGGTATATTTGAGAATACAAAAGGATTGGAGAAAGCTTAGATGTATATTAAAGATAAAAAAAGGTGATTGTCTAGTGATGGCCAGTACTTAGGACTGGGTGAGTAGCATGGTTCTACAGGGTATTGTTATAGGACTTTCTCTAGTGACATCCCAGAATTGACAATGAAGAAATGAATTGGGTCAGTCCAAGCAAGGATTCTAATGGAAAGTCAAGAGTACTAGGGAATCTCAGAGGTCAGAGACAATTTGGTTGGAAATGGTTGACCATAGGCTGTGAAGGCAGAAGAGGCTGAATAGATAAGTTCGACAGGTGGCAAAGAGCAGGAAAGGTGGACAAATTTGAGGTGGTAGCTAGAGAGGGGTGTGCCAAAATGTCAGATCTTGAAGGCAAGAAAATTATAAATGATAATGGGTCTAAAGTATGATCAAGCAAGCCACTGAGTGATCGAGATGAAGAGATAGAGCCTGCCTTGGGTGATTCTGATTTTATTGAGTTACTCCTAACTGAGAACCCGAATACGCAATTTCTCTCTTGTGGTGCACAGAAGAAAAATTAATGTTTAAAAAGAAGCTTTTGTAAAATGTTAAGCCCGACGCATTTTTAAACATTGTCTTGAAGTCAGAGAGATATTTAATAGAGCCAATTTAAATCCCCTTAGGCAACATTTGGTGTCTGCCTCTTGCCTTATACCCTCCATTAAAAGTGGAAGCAAAAAGAACTATACAACTGAAACGTCAGTTGTGACACTGAGTAATTTTTTTGTGTGTGAGGAAGATTGGCCCTGAGCTAACACCTTTGCCATTCTTCCTCTATTTTATGGGGGATGCCGCCACAGCACGGCTTGACGAGTGGTGCTAGGTCTGCACCTGGGACCTGAACCCGTGATCCCCAGGCCACCAAAGCAGAGTGTGAACTTAGCCACTATGCCACTGGGCTGGCCCCTGAGTAATTTTTAAATGAACATATTTTTCAAATCATTGATAGGAGACATCCTTATTTACTTTATCTGTGAGGATCCCTGTCTCGAACAACAAGCAGATAATTTGTGGAATTAGTGGCTATTTCAGGAGAGTAAGTGAACTGTCATTTGTACCCCTGTTTTGAAATAAGGTTACAGGCAAATACTTCCACTCTAACCAGCAGCTGCACTTTGGTAACGGCGACTAACACAGCCAAAGAAGCGACGTGGTCACAAGGCGAATGTCAGCCATTTGTTCCTGGAGTTTTGAAATAATTAATTGCAATGTCTGATGCTGACTTCCATTAGTAAATAGCTTCAATATTTTCCACCTCCTTTTTTAAGCTTGGAAAGCATACAAGTAATAAATGTTTATAGTAGAAGAGAGTTAAGTAACAGGAACAAAAATCTTGGACAATCTCAAACTGATCAATAAGAAAGTTTGCAACATTCATCCAAACTTTGTTTCAAGCTATTTCATGACAAATTTACATTTCCATAAATGGGATTATACATATCTTCTGTCTTATGATTTATGGAAGTCATGATTTATGGAAGTCATGATTTATGGAGGGCAAGCATTTGGTCTCTCTTTTAAACTACCTTAGGAACGTTATCTAAAACTTAGTAAAAGAACAATGAAAAAAGATAAATGAGGCATAAGTTAATTAAATATATTGAAGAGTATTTCTTCAGCTTGACACATATTCAGAAGGTAAGTAGGTTCATTTTCCACATTCGGGTCTGATCTTTTTATTTTTGACTTGTACAGCTCCTTACCCTCCAAAGCCATATCAGCCTGATAGCTGGGAACTGGGACCCCATGCTTAGCATTGACTTGTTCCCTCCAGCCATGTTGAGATTTTCAGCTGTCAAGACCAGAGGGCTCTCATGCAAAGGCTCCATCCCTGAGATCTGTGGGAACATCTCTGGAGACGGGCAGCGGCTGCTCCCAGGAGAACTGGCAGTCACTGCACCAATTACTTTACTGAGCTGGGTAACGCTAAACCCTAGAACTGTGCCATGGGAGTAGGACTCTTTTTACCTCCACTGCTCTATCAACAATTGACTTATCTGTGGGTTTGCCTGTGATGATGGCTAGACTGATGCCTGAACTCCCATGGTCAGCGTTTCCACTGACAAGGAGCCATTTCTACCAGATAGCATTTCTCTAATTTCACCTATAAACTTGGGCTTATTTCTGGTTACTCTAGGCTCTTTGTAAAACACAAAATTCATGTTGATTGATCACTATGATTTTCTCACATCCATATTCTGGATGAATCAAAGATGAAGCTAGCAGCATTTCTTATCCTTTGAAAATGTTTGTTTCATTTTCACAAATAGAAAAATTACATGGTTTCCTGGAGATGTCGATGTGTTCTCCTAGAAGGATTGGGCCTCTGTTCGTTGAGAATCGTTCATTTAACAAAAGCTCACCGATCACAGAATGGATGAGTGTGGGATGCAGAGGAGGAGGAAGAGAAGAGAAAGAAATGAGTTAAAATTTCATTCAAAGGAACAGTTTTATTATTAGATTAGGAACCAAAAACTGTCAATAAAAAAATGGATCATTGTAAAGTTTTCATAAATCTGCTGCATGTGTGTACTTTTATTTATGAATAAAGCTCAATAGTTTCTCATTAAAAGGAACGGATACAGAAATCTTCCAGGCCGTGTTGGAATTGGCAGTTGGTTGGAGCTCGGCTATGGCAGGAAAAGACAGCCATTTGCTGTGGTGCCTCAAGCCAGGGTGTTAGGTAGAGCATCTTCAGTGCTTTCTAAGAAGACCCAAGCCTAAAAGCAGACTGGGAAAAACAGATGATGAGGGCGTGGCTGCATCCTGGTGGGACAGTGGTCCGGCCTGTGTTGCTCTAGCTGAGCTTCTGCAGGGGTTAAAATGTTTTGCTTTTATAGTCATCTGGCTTGGTTACTAAGGGTAGAAATGTCCTGGCCTCACCTCAGACCTGCTGATTCACTCTCTGTGGGGTGCTGCTTGGGAATGTATATGTTAGAGAAACTATTTGTGGGTAATTGTGATGTGTGGTCATGTTTAAACACTGCAGTGTCAATAACGGTAGACAGTAGGACAGACTGCCTGGAAGCACTGTGGGAAGAAAGCATGTGTATGTGTATGTGTGTGTGTGTTGTACAATGGCTGTGAGATGAAATCAGGCTACTGGAATTTGCCAGGAAGCAGCAAGGGAGACACATTAACCAGGTGCCAAGGATGTGGTCTTAGACCGTACCAGAAACTCCCTCCTCTGGGGCGTGAACTTCTGGAAAACACTAACTGGTCCTTATCAAATCTTGCATTCCCAGGCTGAGCGCAGAAAAGGCCATCACAATGTTTTCTTTTGAAGTTCTGTTTCCTGTTACCTTTGATTTTCTACCTCATGCAGCAATCTTGCTTTGGTGTGTTTGCAGATTTCCGACAGTTCTCTGGTTTCTTAGGTTTCCTTTTCATTTTCTACGCCTTTTATTAGGATGCCAATCCACAAATTTAACAGATTGAACAAGCTTTGCAGATAAACAACAGAAGCTGGAACTACATACGATGCTTTCTATTATATACCCAAAGTCTGTTGTACATGACAAGAATGAAGTTTTATTTACTTCTGGGGTGCAGCAAGTGTAAACACTCTCTAATGAGGAGAAAAAAAGAACCTGATGAGAAAGAGAAATGCTGGATGCCAATGGATGGCAATTCTTTATGGAACTCTGGGCTCAGTGTTAATGAGGGATCTTTATAAGGGAAGTCACAACCTGCAGCTTGATGTAGCTGAGATGACTTTATATCCCAGATTGCAGGACAGTTTGGCTTCATCTGTTGAGCTGGTATCCCCCTTGGTTAGGGTCCCCTTTACACTCAACAGTGTGCCTGGTTTGGATAATAAGTTATGCAGTCACTGTGAGTATAGGAGAGAGAGGGGAAAATGTTTCCCGGGATCGCTGACTAGCACTCATTTCAGCCTGTGACTTACCCCATTCCAGGCCACTCTTGGCATTTGTGGGCCCAGGTCTAGAGGCCCTCTTGTCCCACAGCCTTGTCCCTACTCTTCCTGCCCTTGGTTCTGCTATGCAACTGGAGGAGTCCTGTAGGAACATGTGCGGACAAGCCAGTCTGCTCATTCAAGTTTATCCACACCTGCTGTCCAACAGCTGCCCAAGGTGAGGGCGTCCTGACCATGAAGTGATCTCCCCTCTCCGGAAGCTGGCTTTGGACCATTTGGGGCAGGGAATTCCAGAGTCATGAGTACCTGGGGAATGGTCTGGAAGGCGAGTGTATCCCCCAACCTTGCAGAATGCTAGCCCCATGGGGACGCATGGTTAGAGGAGGCAGGAGGGGGCACTTAAAGCACCAGCCCAACTTAGAGTTACCTGTCCTGCCCGATTTTCAGAGCTCCTGCTTCTAACACATCTTTGAGCACCCCAGGAAAGCAGGCTCATCATGCAACTTTGAAGTGTCTGGGATAAGAACAATTTAGCCATGAATGTCACTTGCTCACCTGACTGAGGTCCAAGGATATCCTTCATCTGGCCTGATAGAAATTCCTCGTCCTCCCCTCAGGCTGGCTTGTCCTTAAACACCATATGGTAATGATAACAACTCCATTTTTCAGGTTGAAACAAAATCTTAAAGTAAATGGCTTAATGTTTTCAAAGTCAACCAAAGGGAGGGCACCTCTCCCCACTAAGTTTCATCAACAGAAATTTGGTGAATGTTTTCTTTGCTTGCTGATATGATCCACCAGGCGTGTGGGTGTGAAGATAGGAAAACTGTTTGCTCAGCCATTTCCACGGTGGTTTTGTTTATCTGAGGATCAGTCAAATGGAAAGACTTTCTTTCTTGTGATTACAGAATCAAATCTTTTACGATTCTTAGATACTTCTACATCTATTTGTGGAACTTCTGGAGTAATTATTAAAGTCAATGAACACTTTCTCTTTTTTCTCCTTATCTCCTTAAGATTGAACTAACTCACAGGGCAACAAGATATTTTCCTGGGCTAGGAGCACTTTCCCTTTTTGTGGATCATTGGAAATTCTGTCAATAGGGTTATGGTATGGAGGTAAATTTCACAAAGAGTATGAATGAAGTGCAAAGTGGCAGCCCTGCCTATGCATGGGAATTCCTCCCCACTGTGTACTCACCAGCAGGCCAGTTTTTCTTCTCTTTCTCTCACTCATCATAAACCTATGGAGAAGATGAGTGTTTGAAGAGAGGAGTTGAAAATAATGTTATTTTCTTCACTTTTCTCCATTTTTTTTGGGCGGGGAACTCATTCTTCTAATAGTAATGTATATTAAGGAGAATAGAAGCCACGGACATACAGAATTTTATATAATTAATGATTTTGACCAAAATTGCACCAAAAATGTTTTCAAACTCCTGCTTTATCCTGATGGTTATGTCAATTAGCTTTGCTGGGATCTGAACAGCTCTGACTTTCCCATTTTAATAAATGGTTCAGTATGTGATTTCCCTGGAATTAATAGTGCAAGGTGATACTTCGAATAACTATGTGCTAATGCCCATTTGTAACCAATAAAACTTGTACCAAGTCACACTGCTTTGGGTAGCTAATTGTCCAGTAGAAAGGCGCTCATTGTATCCAAGCTTTAAAGATGCCAGCCTGCCTTTATTCGGTCATAACTAGGGACGCAAGTGAGCAGGAATTATTCTTTAGATATTGCTTGGACATTTTTGGTTTTCAGTGGTGGCAGAATGAGAAGGAGTACATTTGGATTGCAGACGGGTGTCAGATGGGTCCTGGTGTGCAGTGTGCGTGCTTACTCGTTATCTCCGTGTGCTGCTCATTACCAATTCTCTTCTTTGATTATTGGAAACTTCCATTCTTAATAATTGAATTTGTCCCTTCTAACTCCAGCCTCCCATGGCAGCCTGGAAACCAGGCTTGATAATGTCCAGATATATTTTAATTCTCTTCTATCAAACCCAAGAGAGGATTTCTTAGAGACTGTGCTGATTAATGTGTCTTGAAAAAACACCAACCATGGACATTTTGATGTATACACATAAAGCCCAGGGATGGATGGTCTTCATTCTAAAACGTTGCAAATAGATATATTTTAAGTAAACAAACATGGCATACATTCTTAACTATTTTCCAAAAGGGCAAATACTAGAAGAGAGGTAAATAGAAATTGAAAATAGAAGCTATCCAGTAGCAATGGGATGGTTTGTTTCTCCAGCACTTCTCACGGTGCTTAGTGGAGAGTCTGACACATATTAGGTGCTCAAGAAAGTGTTTGTTAGCTGAATACATGAATGGATCTGAGCTTGTTCTGAGAAATTCCAAAGCAGAGAACCTCCGGCATGAATGCTCACATGAACCACACATGTGGAACACTGCTGTGTAGCGTGTTCTCCCACCCATGCTATTTGATTTAGTCCTTGCTGAAACAAATCTCCATTTTATAGATGACATTTAGGCTCAAAGAAGATTTCAACAACTTCCCCATGGTGACTCAGTGATAGAACTGAAATTGAAACGTGCACCCTCTGACTCCAAGTCTAGGGTTCTAGGATTTCAAGGATTAATTGCATTTTTGAAATCATGGGCCAGAGCAATGCAAACAAGCAGCTGGAAAAACTGAAGTGGGATCACTATTCACCCTTATGCAGAGATGACTAAAGCTAACTCTTGATACATTAATAAAAATAAGACTTAAAAGACAGAGGCATGTAGAACATATATGGACCACATCCAAACATCCTTCAAAGGCCCAAGCTCTGGGGACTGAAAAAATGAGGGAGCAGAGAAGAAAGGAAATACATCTAAGTTCTTCCCAGCTACTTTTTGCTCTTCAAGCCAAGTTTCCCGTCTCTAAATCAAAATTTCAAGGAAAGCTTACGGCAGATGAGACTTTTGGGAGAGTATTAGAAATAAGGAGGGAAAAGGCTTTCTAACTCCTCCATTTGCATTCTCATTATTAAAGCTTTTTCATTTTATATAAATTCTGTCTCTTCAACTGCACTGCAAACCTAATAGGACAAGTTTCCTCTCTCTTATCTCTTCCCTGTGGTCTGACCATATACAGAGGCCTCTTCATGCAACAGGCAGTTGCCTGCATGATATATTTAAGCTGTTCTAAGAAGCTGGTGTGCTCCCACTGACCTGATCCCATTTTTGTGATATATATCTTCTACTGGAATTATTGCTGCATATTAAGGAATGATGTGTTCCCAAGGCCCTGCTTACAGTGTTAATTAACTTGGATGGATAATCTGTTCAACTGATAACACTCACCAGCCCATTGGTACACAGTAGGTAGTTTATTCTATTAGTTGGTTGGCCACCACCAGGTAGAATCCTGGAAAGATGAGGCCAAATTGTGTGGTGGTAGAAAGGGGGAAATAGAGGTATAGAACGCTTCCTTGGGAGAGGGAATCTTCTTGTGCTCCTTTGGAGAACAACTCAGATATGTCTGGGTGAGGGGTTACAAGAGGGGAGAAAGAAAGGGAAGGTTTATCATCAAATTTGGCTTCTTGCCTTCAGTTAGCCTTGACACATGGTGCTTTCTAGACTGAAAGTTAGAAAAGGAGAAATTGAGACAAAAATTTTGCTCTCTACCTGGTCGCTGCCTAACAGCTCACAAAGCTTCTCTTTGTGCTAGCTTATTCTCAAGCAGTATGTACACTGTGTCTAGGGTTTTCTTGCTGAAGGAAATGTATCTTCTTGTGCTAACTGTGGACTCCATGGTATTAAAGCCAAAATCATTTGACTGCCTGAAGTAATTTTAGCAGTTATGTTGGTTGTTTTCACTGTAGAGTAAAAGCAAGACTCAGTGTCTGGCTGCTTGGCATATGAGATACAGCTAATTAGATTTTTTGGTTAACTCAGATTAAGGCAGAAATACCATACACAGTAGTAACGCCCTTTGACCTTGGGAAGAGGGGCTCTTGCCCCAGGTCCCTTGCTGTAAAGGGCCCCACTCTGGCCCTCCTCTAGCTGTACCATGTCCCATGAGGAGAGAGTTCTGCAGGGCCGAACGGAGGTTGTCCATCCAATGCATCTGCACCCCCACTTCTAAACCACTCAGGACCCTGTAAACTCTTCCCTAAGTGGTCCCCATATTACTTTCAGAGCTTGTGTGGGCCTGTCTTGGAGTCAAATCTCCCAAGGATGGACTGCGCCACTTGTGCGTGAGCAATCCTAGGGCCAAAGAGTGTGGGCCTGTGTGTGAATCTTGGATGTGTGGGCTCGGGTGTCCTCTTGAGTTTGTGCAAGGCTCCTCATGTTGCAGAACAGAACTGAAGGTGGGAAAGAGAAGGGGAGTGGGCTCCTGGCCGGGGGACTTTGGTTCCACAAATTTTATGGGTGGCCTGGTATTTCAAACTCTCAACTCATCTTGACTGTGAAGCACACTACTTTAGTAACTAAGCTTTAATTGACCGAGGAGGTCCTTACATGGCTTCCTGGGCTTGAGTGGAGTAACAGTGGTTATTGATCTGTGGATGTTAATGACGTAGGAAGTAGGGATGTTCTTCAGAGACATTCCTAGGGAGGTGCTACTGGTGGTAGTGGTGATTGCTGTTATTATTTCATGAACACTGAAATCTTTTATTTTGTTGTAAATTTGTCTCTTTCCTTGAATACTGGACTGTAAAGGAATGTGGATGTGTTCTTGTATACTCAGGATTCTAGTTGTTGAGTTCTGGTTGCTTAACTTTTTTACTGTAGTTTTTACTTTCAGCTCATTCAGAGTCGTAAGCAATTTTATGAGGGCCCACTTTATCCTTTTGTCCTCTCTCCATGATAATACATGGTCTTTGAGCCCAGGAAGATGATTTATATGTCACTTTAAAATATAGCCGTCTTTTCTCTGTCTCTCTCTTCCCTCCTTCTCTCTCTTTGAGGTATATTTATGCCTACTATCTCCCAGGCCCTGTGCTAGAATTTCTGTTGTGCTTATTTTTCAGTGATAACATATGATTGTTTGAAATGTCACCATCTAGTGTTTAGTAAACCCATAATAGAAAATACCTTTGTTGCTTCACAAATATTGACAGCAATTTAAAGTCATCATTCCAATATTTAAATATTTTGCCTTTTTTTCTTTCTGGAGAGAAACAAATAACTGTAGGCATTTGTTACCATGTAAAAAAAATGCATGTGAAAATTTTCAAATGTTTTACTCTGTAATTAGAGTTACATACTGTTATTTAGATCTCTTCTTTAGTTCTCTTAACCATGCCTATCTTTGTAGTGTCCCCTCTCTTTTTCTAAATACTTTATCCTGCCCCCCCTCACTCCTCCACATCTCTGGATTTTTCCTCTCTCTTCATTGTTCTCTTTTTCTCTCTTTCTTCTTCTTTCTCTCCCTCTTCCTCTGCCTTCCCCGCCCCGGATCCTCCCATGCACCCCTTTCTGCCTGCTTCTCTCTTGTTTACACTCTTCCCCTTGTATGTGCCCTTTGTCTTTGCGTGGTTTATATCTCCATCGGGAGAAGATCCAACCATCTTTTAATGTGACAAACAGCATCCAGGTGTGAGGTTCCAAGTCAAAGAGCTGGAGAGTCATCCAGGTGAGGGTTGTCAGAACCTTTGAGATGGATCATCTAGCAGGGTCCTCCTCATTTTGTGCCTGAGAAGACAGGTCCAGTGAATTAGACAACTGGCTCAAGGCTACGCAATGGCCAGGCTGCATATCTCCTATTTCCCAGTCCAGTCCTTTTCTTAAAAATAGCTTCTGAATACATTCAAATACAAACAAACAAGCCACCGTAAATTGCAGACTTCTGTATGTGTGCAGAATACATTCAAGTACAATTCTGAATACATTCAAGTACAAACAAATAAGCCACCGTAAATTCCAGACTTCTGTAGGTGTGCAGACTTGTGTATGTGTCCTCTGGTGCCAAGGAAAGAAAGAGAACGGAGGGAGAATGAACACAGAAGAACATACAAGATGCCCTGATAAATCATTTCCTCAAAAGATCACTAAAAGATAGCTTAGAAATTGTCAGTAAGAACTATAGACTAACAAGTTCAGACAAGCTACTGCAGAGAGGTGTATACTTAAGTTAGAGGGCAGGAGAGGTACATTTGTCAACATAAGCAGAGAAGGCAGACCTATCGATCTTACCATTGGGAAAAATATTTTGTAAAAAAATAAAGGAGTTGATCTTTTACCTTGATTTTTCTTGTTTTGTGGCAAAATGTACAAAAACCTATTTTAATGCATAAATTAAAATAAGTGTACTGAAAGTTACTTGGGTTAATATCAATTTAAAACACTTTAGGCTAGACCAGCTGTAATAATATTCCCAAAGATCTCCATTTTATCATTATTTACAGCTAACAAGACATTTATGGTCTCTCTTTGGTTTTCTCTGGTGGAACATTGTTGGCAATGCTTTCCTGACTTGAAATTCTCATGTGCCTGGAAATCTAGTTAGGAAAATGAGTAAGTAAATAACTTCTCCTAAGAGTATCTCTCCTTTGTGACATAAATTAGATATCCATTCACATCTATGGAATAATTCCCAGTTTTGTAATTAAATAATTTGATATGCCCAAGCAAACACGCCAATCTCTTTCTAGTCCAGGAGAATTCAGTCAACTTTCTACTTGAACAAACAACGAATGCTTTTAAATAGATGCATCCTTTTCTCAAAATTGGATTATGAAGAGCAGATCTGAGCTGCAATCAGATGGATAATTAAACAGCAAAGGTAAGAAGCTTCTGACTGGGCATGTTACTGTGTTAATTTAAAAAATAAAACGTGATTTTTAATCCTGAGGGTAATTTGGGCAATGCATGTGTATAGCGATGTAAAGTTCCCTCGCTTCACACTGTAATCTCGAAATTGCTGGTGCATTTGAAACTGGCTTTCTCCCAGAGAACAGGCAGTTTCACTGGAGAACTTTGATCTCATTTTATGCTTTTCTGGAGTGTGTGTAGTTGAATGAAAAAATGAAAATGCTGCTTTAAAACAGTTTTTTAACTTTTTTCTCTCCTTCAGCTATGATGCTTTGTTTCTTCAGATCTGTTTAATAACTGGACTCTTTTCGGGAGTGATTTTTAAAATGCTGGGAAATCTTTCCTTTTTCGCAATGTAGCAGTGGCCTCTGAAATGTCATAGATGTTTGGTTTTTTTGAAACCTTGTTTACGGCAGTTACTATATTTTACTTTGTGTTATAGTAATTTGGCATGCAAATATGTCTTCTAGACCCAATTTTAAGCTCTTCGAGGGCAGGGTCACTTTTTCACCCAGGGTCTTTTACTTGATTGGAGAAATGATTGTGGACTCAGGGAATGAAGACAAGACATACATTGTTCTTTGAGAGTACACAGCTATGTGGCTGGCTGTTGGCTGGGTAACTAGCTGGCCAGTTTACCCGTAGCCAAAGATTCAGAGGCAACATGCTCATAATGTCCTGTAGACATTGTTTAATATGTTTGTTCTTTGAACAAGAATGAAGTGAAAATGTGGATCTGTGAGCCATCCTTTTATCAATGTGATTGAAAATGTAATTCAATGTGATTGATCACGTTGAAAATGAGTGGGAAAGGAAATGACACTTTGATTAGTTGAAGAGAATTCTAGATTTTGCCCTTGGTACTTTGGACAAGTAACCTTTCAATGTTTTTTCAGATATTTAAATTCTAATGACTGAGTATTCTTGGTTATAGAACATCCAAGTCCTGAGACTTTTCTTCTTCTTCTTTCTAATTTAACTGTTTATTAACTTTTCCCAAGAGAAGGCATAAGAAGTATGACTGCATTTTTACTGTTAATTAAACCTTCCCATGAAACTATTTAGACTCCTTTTTTTTTGCTAGTGAGAAAAACTATCTGGACGCTTTTCCTGGGCTTTTGAGGGTGGTAAGAGGAGTTCTTTCTTATTGTTGTTACATATTTAATAATAATAATTCCAATTTCATTTCACTTTTATGTAGCATTAATTTTGCAACAAGCCCAGCATGACAGCAGCCACACATCCTGGTCAGCAAAGACACTATCAGCCATGCTCTGGAACATTACTGAACTGGGAGTACAATTCATCCAGTTTCTCTTTTAGCTTTGTAGAGAGTCCGGCAGTAGGTCGTATGGAATTAGGGATAAAAGAAAACTCTTTCTTTGGCTTTTCCAGATCTCTTAACACCATTTAAACTCTTGGAAGCGTGCCCTTGGGAGGAAGAAAAGGGTGGTTCCAACATCCTTAACATCAACAGACTATTGATCAAATTCAGCCTTTAATCCTTCTGCAGATGGGGAGATAAAGGCATCTGTTCTGACTTCTCTAAGGCCAAGAGTTATTGGGAGAGCTGGGAAGACTAGATTTAGAATTTAGGGCTCCCTTATTATGAATATATTACTTTGTGAACTCACTTGGACCAAACTTAGGTTGTCTCAGAGGCAGCAGAGAGACCAATAAGAGCGACAGGGGCAAAAAGAGATGGTCAAAGGCAGTAGCGGAAATACATGTCTCATGTAATTTTCATCCGATGTGAGCATCTGTGGGTCTTGGCAAGGGTCGGGGCTTGTTCACCACAGGGTTCTTGGAGAGCCAGTTCATTCTCTTACCCCACAAACATGGAAGGGCTTACTGAATGCAGAGCACTATCTTCAACACTTTTACAATTCTCAGTCCCATTTTTAACCCCACCCTCTATGTTAGGCAACTTGTTTTTTATAATTTCTTCTTTCACTTTTTCATTTATAGGTAGACGATAGTAATAAGAATGATCTTGTAACCTCACAGAAAACTTCAGGTTGATTAGTAAGTGAGCACGCTATTGCAATAAATCCATATAAAGTCAAAAGGCAGCATTTGTATATTTGTAGTCAAATCAATGGTCAGTCTTATATGCTCCAGGTAAAGATAGATGTCACCATGTATATTGCCAATTATCTTTATCCAGCTCAATTTGACCAGGTCAATAAAACTTGTGTGTATATCATACTTTGTATTGTGGGAGATATAGAAAGCATAATAGTGCCCCTAATTTACATTTGGTATAATTGAGGTTGTGATTTTTCCAAAATTTATTCTGATATAAAGTAAATTATGGATACAGGTTTTTCGGTCCCTAACCTTGAGTTCTTATCTAATTATTCTACAAAGAAATGATGCATGTTAAATTTATCTTTTTAAATGACTCATTCAGTCTTCCTGTCCCTCTCTCCCCCAAGTAAAATAAATAACCCTCATTATCTAATTTTTTGTGAATTCAATTTGTCCAAAATAGGCTGGGGATAAGTTAATTAATAATTATATATTATGACTGACTTGGGGTTAGAAGTTATATCAAATTGGGGCCAAAACACTTTTCAAATAATTAGAAAATAATAAAATGCACTGACTCCCAACAATATCATGTGAACATGGACCATAACTTTATAATCCTTTTATTGTATATGAGGCTGAATATTAGGCTGAATCTCCACTGATCATATCCTAATAGCTTTTAAAAATAAGTCTCTGAGTCAGCTTGTTTATATTTCATTTGTCTCTTCTCATAAAATGTGGCTTAATAAAACAATGGTTATGTGAACTTCTGGTTGTTTAATTCCAGTTAAACAGGAATGATTTTCTTTTGTTATGATTAGGGAGAAGAATGGTTCTTACTTTCCAGGCCCATTTGTGAGGAAGCTGTCTCTTTCAGAACGCCTCATGAACCTGCTCACTTGCCGTCTCATAGGGTCTTTGCACTTAACTCTCTGCTTTTTGGAATTTGGGACATTTTACAAAATCTCCTCAGGTTTTCTAGGTCATCTTTAAAAATGGGCTTCCGGAAGATTTTAATAATCAAATGAATGATATCTGTGATAAAATCTTTTAAAACAGGTTTTCATGATCTAGTGTGTGGGAGCGGGGTGGCGAGAACAAATAACCAGAAAAACCTAAGTGGGATATAAAAGTGTTTTCTTCCAACATATTTGCTAATAAACATTCAGGCAATTTTATGCAGGCTTTTTGGAAATTCTAGAAGCTTTTTCATTTCAGGCTTAATATATTTGGATCATAAATAAATATCAGATACCTTTTGGAGGCATTAGAAGCTAAACATTATGCAAAGTCTACCCTCTGTTGCGTCAGGAGCTTGAATTGTTTTCATTAAAATATCCGCTGTGAAAGCACTGAGATTACATGGGTTCGCTCCCTTTTTTTTCTGCTGTCGAATGCCAGAGATTGGTATTGTTGGTAGGAAAGGAGATTTCATTTTCCTTGGCCACATTCTGGTGTTGGTTCCACTGCAGCAACTCTCCCGTTCCAGATTTTTGTGCCCAAGGTAAGTCAGAAAAGGAATTTCAGGAGTGAAGTTTGGGCTGTCGATGAAGTGTGCGGGAAGCCCAACATGCATCTTTAGAATGAAAGTATACGTCTTTGCCTGCCTGAATGTGTGAGAAATGGAAAACCCTTTACACAGCCTAAACCTCCCACTGGGGTGATTATCAAGTAGTGTTTATGGTCAAAATATGACCGAAGGTTTTTCTGAGGGAAAATGTTTTCCTGCTATGCGTCAGGCAGGCATCTGTGTGCCTGCCTTAAGTTTATAAATTGATAACATCCTGTTCCAAAAAATACTGTCAGGTCTTATAACACCACGATTTTGTTCTGACATATTCTGATAAATGGATAATTTTGCTTTAAATAATCATTCCTGGAATTTCCAAATATATAAAGGAAAGCATAAATAATTTATGGGGAAGATGCCTTTCTCATCAATGCAAACTTTCAGAATTGACTAATAATTGCATTTTCTCTTAAAAAAACCATTCATTATTTTTTACTATTTGGAATGACTATAAATGTCAACAAAATAGATTCAAGCAAGTTTTATGAGTGAGATTCCAAACAAATGATAATAAGCAAAATCATGAGATACGTCAACCAAAATAATTGAGCTAGAATATGCTATACATAAATAAAATAAAGTAAATTAAAAAAAATTATATTCCTAAAGAACTATCGATAGTAAAATAGATATCCTCTGAGGTTACCCTCCCAGGATAATAACAGTAATTCTTCCAGAACCAGTTAGGGACTGGTGAGAGCAACTTCTCACTGCCAATTAAGGGAACTGGCCCCTGTAGCTTGGTGTCTTCAGTGTGTAGTCAGCTCTCCTCTGCTAATGCACCCTAGCCTTAAATAAAGCAGCGTGGCAAATATTTACAGTGAGTTTTATGTGTCTTTGGGATTCTTCCGTCCCCGCCATTGGTAAATAGCGCATTTCCTCCACCAATCCGTGACCTTTGAGATAACTTCCCCCTGTTAAACACACACTCATTTATGTGAGTGTTTTTCTTCCTTTCTTTTTTCCCCCTATTTCAAAAGCTACTCTTTTTTTCTGCCTCATGTGCAACTGCTTTCAGCACAGAGTAAGGTCTACTGATGAACCTCAAGTCTATAGTTTTCAAAGGAGGGAGTCAGAAGCAAAGGAATTAGCAATCACAAAGATAAGCCTGCAAATGCAACCTGAATAGAAATACGCTTTGCCCATTGCAAATTATGCTTAAATATTACTGGTTGTAACTTCCATGCTAATATATCTCAAAATAAAATACAGGTTGGTTGCGATGCTGTTCTAAAGTATATGATACGCTTTTATTGCTTGGTAAACTGATCTGTATGATATTTGTAGATTTTCAGGGGCCCATATGGACCTTTTGAAATAAAAGCATTATATTGGACGTGGATGCAAACATGCCACTTACCTGCTCCATGCAAACTGGGATACTTAGGAATCACCATGTTAGTGAGCTGGAGGCCATGGGATGGTATCCAAGCAACTCCTGTGCCATCACTACATAGCTGTCGGTCCAGCAAACTGGGGCACTGTTTTCCAACTCATGTAATCTGTGCCATTCCTGGAGAACTTGCCGGGGCCCCCAGGAGAGGCAGCAGCAGCCTCAAACCTCTTTTTCTGTCCCTTCTTAGTTTTCATGTCCGTCTGCATGTAGTTTTATTGTGTTCTTTCCTCTGATTTCTGGGCCAAAACTTGCCAGAGGGAGGGGGCAGGATTAGGATGAAGGGACCAGTATGAGGAGACGTAACAAAGTCCATGTGCTACGCCAGAGGTATTGCAGCAGACCAATGATGTGATTATAGAAGCCTGGCTCCCCAGCTGGATTGTGTTACTGACACATTAACTGTGAGTCAGCCTGCCACTTGCTGACTGTCTTGTATTGTTTCTTTTGTTATTTCTTCTACTGCTACTACTACTACTACTACTGATATTAGCTATCACTTGTTGTATCAACACAACTCAATTGTACTTCCCATTAATGTCTCAACCTACCTGTAATCTCTTGTTTGGGTATGGTAGCATGGGGTGGGAGTGGGGTTGTCCCAGGCTAGTATATAATAATATGGTTTTGTAACCTGTTTTTTTGTTTTGTCTTTCCATTTAACAAACTGGTGTGAACATCTATTCATACCTCTAAATATTCTTCTACAGCATCATTTTTTATATGTAGATAATTTTTATGGTTAGATAGCATTCACTTGTCCAATCAAAGTGAATTTTTTTGCTACTATAACAATGATTGTGTATTGCCTTATAGCTAAATCAGGATTATTTCCTTAGGATACACTATTAGAAGCAGAGTTGGTACATTAAAGAGTATATTTATTTGTAAAGATTTGATTATTTTTGTCAAATTGCCCTCCAGAAAGTTTATTTCTCTTCAATTTATTCTCCTACGAGAGGTACATGAGAGAGTCTATTTTCCCATATCTTAAGTAATATTGTTTTTAAAAAACATTGCCAATCTGCTACGGGGGGAATGGTATCTTGCTGTGGTTTTATTTGCATTTCTTAAAATAGTGGTGAAGTTGGACATTTTTTCCTTTGTAAATTGCTTATTGGTTCCTTGCTTGTTTTTCTTTTGAGATGCTTATTTTGCATTAACTTTATTGAAGTTCTTTATATAGTACAGATAGTATTCCACTTGTCTATGGGTTTTCTATAATGTAAATATTTTCCCCAGTTTCTTAGCTACCTTTTGACTTTTTTCCTTGGGTATATTTTTACATGAGAAATTTTTGTGCACGTGGTTAAGGGTTTACATGTTTTCCTTTTAAAGTTTCTGACTTTGGTGTTGTGTTTAGAAAGGACATCCCCATCCCAAAATTACACACACTTTTCCTACATTTTCTTCCAGAACTTTTTTGATTTCTTTATTTCACATTTAAATTTTAATCCATCTAGAATTAATTTTCTTGTGTAGGAGTGTGAGATTTTAACTTTATATTTTTTCTAAAGACTTTTCCACTTGTCCTGAAAATGATTTAGTGACTAAACTATCCTTTCCCTTTCAAGTTTTACCTTGAAAAAACATAATACAAAATTTTGTATCTAGATTTTTTCTACCTTTTTTTTGGATCAGCATCACATTGTTTTAATATTATAATGCACTTAAATATCTAAAAGCTTGAATCACTCATCTTTTTCAAAAATTTCTTGGCAATTTCTTTTATCATCTCCTGACCAGATGGTTGTCATGGTGTCTTAATTGCTCATTCTACCATCGGTCTCACTTGCTTCTCATCTGGTCACAACAGAGTCTGCTATTGTTCTGAAACACAAATTAAATCGTATTACTCCCCTGCTTGTTGTATATACTTCCAGCCATTTTTAAAAACTAGAAATGGCCACATTGTCTATAGCAGGATTTTAAACCTGCAGTGCAAGCAATTTCTGGGCTTCAGAGTGTTTGTAGACACTGTACACCCTATTTTAGTGAATGTGTGCTTTTTTTTCCTCAGAAGAGGGTTCATAGTTTCGCTAGATTTTAAATAGCCATGACCCCAAAGCACTGATAACCACTGGACTACAGGAGGGCAGGCAGACTCCTCAGAATGGCAGCTCGTAAGGAGCAGGCTCTCCAGGGATGGACCCTGCGTACCTCCCTTACTGCTCTCCTACGTCCTTCCTGCTCCCCACGCATCCTGAATTGCTTGCGGGCTACCAAACAGCCCGCGGAATCACGCCTCAGTGCTTTTGTACGTGCTATTCCTTCTGCTGAAATGGTCTCGTGCACACACCTCACCCATCTGGAAAATCGCTGCTTGTCTTTCAAAGGATGATCAAAGGGTCTCCTCCTCTGTGAAACCTTGCCTGCTCTCCTTAGGCAGAGCTGATAACCCTCTCCCTTTTTTTTTTAACCAGTATACTTAGTCTGTATTTTATTATTACTCTTCTACTATCAGTGGGTTCTTGGGCAACAGAGAAATTTTGGGTACAAAGGAGAGAAGGAGGGTGAGTGAAAGCAGGGAGAATGGTTTGGGGTGGGGGGCTCTTGGAGTCTCAAAGGACTGGCGTGGCCTGAGCTCAAGTGATGGCAGCACGGATGGTGCCATGTCCGCGCCCGGGATCCGAACCAGCGAAGCCCAGGGCCACAGAAGCGAGAGCACGAACCCAACCTGTTGGCCCTGGGCCAGCTACTTCTGCCTCATTCTTGTTAAAGGTTGTTTGGTGTTCTGTTGCTTGTGTGTCACATAATTTGTATAGCCAATCCCCTCGTGGTGGACATTTAGGTTGTTTTAATCTTTTCCTATTTCCAACAGTGCACACATGTGCAAGTATATCTGTAGGACAAAGTTTTAAGAGTAGAATTATTAGATGAAAGCAGTTACCAAATTTTTCATCATAGAAGTTGCACCAGTCTACCCTTCTAGCAGTGTCTGTGAGCCATTGCTTCTCCCACCACACCAACACCCACTGCTAATCTGATGGGAGAAAATGTATCTCATTGGCATTTCAATTAATGCTGCTTTTATCAGGAGTATCATGGAGCACCTTCCCCATGTTAACGTTTCTATTCCCTTTTTCTACTATTAACCTCTCTTGAACCTCTGAAATTGTGAGAAACTGTTGTCAAAAGAAGTGGGTCATTTTCCCCGACATCTCTCTAGGCACTGAATAGAGGCCCCAATTTCCAGTCTTCTGGTGACGGACTTGGGTTCCTCAGTGAATGGCCCCTATTCCTTCCCTAAACATGTTTATTGAATGCATGTTATATGCCACATTCTGCCCTAGGCACAAACAGCAAAAAAGGCACAAAGTTCTGCCCTCATAGAGCCTACTTTCTAAAGGGGAAAGGGTACTATAAATAAATTAGCTTAAAAATAGAAATTCCAGGTAGTGATAAGACATGAAGAATAAAGCCGGGAAAGGGTTTAGGTGGCTAGGGTGAGGGGAGCGCTGTGTTACACAAGGTTGAGGGGAAATCCATAACCAAGCACTTTGCCCTGCTTCTTTCTCATCTCTGTGCTCTAATTGTCTTCCCTTCCCTTGTTTCATTCTTCTTATTTCTTTCAGGTATGAATTCTCTGATGCAGAATATGACTAGAGCTTAGTTTAATGACCTTTCCACAATGATTGTATTAAAATGATTTCTCTTCAGTGTGAATTCTCTGGTATGTTGGAACAAATGAATGGTATCTAAAGGCCTTTTCAAATTTGTTGCATTTATAGGGTGACCAGGAACACCAATATCTGACATAGAAAACACGTGGAAGATTCCAGCACTTACTGAGGGGCACTTCACTCCATTCTCAGATAGTGCCAGCTGTCTCACAAACGCCTGATATCAATTACAAAAGAGAGAGCTTCTCAATGGGACTGGTTCATGGCTGTCCTTGTGACAAAGGCTATCTTCATTTGGAAAAATTGTCCTAATAAGAGGAAATGGAAATGAAAATTTATCATAGCTTCCACAGCTCCTGAACATGTCTACAACAGGGTTGGTTGGGAAACAAATGTTTTTATTAATTTGTTTATCAAACGCTTATGAGCTGGAAAGAAATGCTCTAAGATTTTCACCATGGAAGCAGTGGTAACTAAATTTCCATAATGGATCAAAGATTTGACGAATATTCTCAATTTACATATTCTCTCTGAATCTATGCTTAGAGAAAAGGTATTAATATAAATTAACATAAGGAAAAACCCAAGCATGTTAAGAATATTCAAGATCTACAGGCAAAGGCTACCAGTGGGTTCTTGGGAAAAGTCAGAGAGAAATTTTGGGTCCAAAATTAGGAAAGATACCCACCACCAACTTTCAGTGAAAGCACAAGCTGGCTACTTAGCTTTTCTTGTGGTCTAGAGTAATGTAAAATAATAATAATAGCTTTTATTTATAAATTACTTTATGTTAGGCACTGTTTTAAGCACTTTATACATTATCTAACTCATTCTCACAGCAAGCCTGAGAGAGAGGTAATTTCACGGTACCTTATAGATGAGGAAACTTATACTTAGAGAGACAGGTTAAGTGACCTGTCTAAATCAAACAGTTAATAGATATTGGAATTGAGATTTGAGCCATGTTAGTCTGACTGCAAAGCTTGTGCCCAAGCAGTGTTTACTGAGAACCTCCAAAGGGCGATACAACAGTTTAAGATGGGTTCACATATGTTCAGTCGTTACAATGACTGGGTAGAGTAGATATTCGCTGAAGGTGAGGAAATGAAGAGTAGAGAGGTAAAGTGATGTGGAGGTCACACATTTAAGAGTGGTCAAGTGAGACTATGAACTCAAGACCTCTCTCTCTAAACCCTTTGATACATATACTTTTTACTATTTCACAGTCTATTCTCTGTCTGCACAGTGATCTTGATATTATTCTTCCAGTTGCCTGCTCCTTTGAGATAAAGTGATAATTAGCAGTGATTCCCAGGAGAAAGGTGTCAAATGTCTGCACTTTTAAAAACCGTGCTGGGTTTTCCCGTCATTTAGCCCATTACCTTGTTGAATCTAATTTGGTCTTTCTGGAAACAGCATGAGTTCTGTGGGTAGAGTTCAGTATGCTTCTGTGAACTAAATGGCATCCTGGTGGCTCAAGAAGACTCACACTGCTTTTAAGAAGTATGAATAATTGTTGCCACCTGCGAGTAGCTTAGGCAGCGGGCAATCAGACTTCAGTTCTGAAGGGTTTGAAGGGATGGGTATTTCTGATTTTCCATCTCCCTACCCCCAGCTTTATTGAGACATAATTGACAAATGAAAGGATAAGATATTTAAAGTGTATCATGTGATGATTTGATATACACTGTAGGAGGATTCCTCCTATCGAGTCAAATGCGTCCATCACCTCACATATTTACCTTTTCTCTTTTTTTGATGAGAATGTTTGTTTTACTCTCAGCGACTTTCAATGATAAAATATGATATTATCAACTGTAGTCATCATGTTATACATTAGTTCCTCCAACCTTATTCATCTTATAACTGAAAGTTTATATCCTTTTGTCAACCTCTTCCTATTTCTCTCATCCCCCAGCCCCTGGCAACCCAGTTTATACTCTCTGTTCCTATGAGTTCAACTTTTTTTTTCTTTTTAAGATTCTGCCTATAAGTGATACAGTGCAGTCTTTGCCTTTCTGTCTGGCTTATTTCACTTATCATAATATCCTCCAGGTTCATCCATGTTGTTGTGAATGACAGAATTTCTTTCTTTTTAAATGGCTGAATAATATTCCATTGTACGTATACACCACATTTTCTTTATTCATCTGTTGACAAATACTTAGGTTGTTCCCATACCTTGGCTATTGTGAATAATGCTGCTATAAACATGGGAGTACAGATATTTCTTTGAGATTATGATTTTTGTTTCCTTTGGATATATACCCAGAAGTAGGATTGGAGGATGATATGGTAGTCCTATTTTTAATTTCTTAAGGAGCTTCCATACTGTTTTCCATAGTGACTGTACCAGTTTACGTTACTTCCAACAGTGTACAAGGGTTCCCTCTTCTTCATATCCTTGCCAGCATTATGTCTTGACTTCTTAAATAACAGACATCCTTACAGGTGTAAGGTGATATCTCATTGTGGTTTCGATTTGAAATTCTCTGATGACTAGTGATGTTGAAACCTTTTCATGTACCTGTTGGTCATTTGTATGTCTTCTTTGGAAAAATGTCTATTTAGATCCTTTGCTCATTGAAAAATTGTGTTATTTGACTTTTTTTTGCTATTGAACTGTATGTATGTATATTCCTTATATATTTTGGATAGTAATCCCTTATCAGATATGTGGTTTGCAAATATTTTTTCTCATTCCATAGGTTGTTTTTTCACTTTGTTGATGACTTTATTTGCTGTCCAGAACTTTTTTAGTTTGATGTAATCCCACTTATTTTTGCTTTGTTGCCTTTGCTCTTGATGTCAAATCCAAAAAATCATTGCCAAAACCAATGTCAAGGACTTACCCACTATGTTTTCTTCTAGGTTTTTTATGGTTTCAGGCTTTATGTTCAAGTCTTTAATTCATTTTGAGTTGGTTTTTGTGTGTGGTAAAAGATAGGGGTTCAATTTCATTTTTTTGCTTTCTGGCTGTTCAGTTTTCTCAACAACATTTATTGAGCAGACTAACCTTTCCCCATTGTATATTTTTGGCTTTTTGGTCAAAAATTAGTTGACCATACAGACGTAGCTCAGAGATATTGTGGGTTTGGTTCCAAACCACCACAATAACACAAATATTGCAATAAAGCGAGTCAGACACGTTTGTTGGTTTCCCAGTGCATATAAAAGTTATGTTTACACTATACTGCAGTCTATTAAGTGTACTATAGCATGATATCTAAAAAAATTTACATTCCTTCATTAAAAAGTACTTTATTGCTAAAAAATGCTAACCATCATCTGTGCCTTCAGCAAGTCATAATCTCTTTTGCTGGTCGAGGGACTTGCCTCAATGTTGACAGCTGCTGACTGAGCAGGGCGGTGGTTGCTGAAGGCTGGGGTGGCTGCGGCAATTTCTGAAAATAAGACAACAATGAAGTTTGCTGCATGGATTGACTCTTCCTTTCATGGACAGTTTCCCTGCAGCATGTGATGCTGTTTGATGACATTTTACCTGCAGTAGAACATCTTTCAAAATTGGAGTCAGTCCTCTCAAACCCTGCTGCCGCTTTATCAACTACGTTTTTGTCAATCCTTTGCTGTCATTTCAACAATCTTCATAGCATCTTCACCAGGAGCAGATTCCATCTCAAGAAACCACTCTCTTTGCTCATCCAGAAGAAGCAACTCCTCATCCATTATATGTTTATCGTGAGATTGCAGCAATTCAGTCACATCTTTAGGCACCACTTCTAATTCTAGTTTTCTTGCTGTCTCTACCACATCCAAATTACCTTCTCCACCGAAGTCTTGAAGCCTCAAAGTCATCCATGAGGGTTGGAATCAACTTCTTCCAAACTCCTATTAAGGTTGATATTTTGACCTCTTCCCATGAATCACAAGTATTCTTAATGGTATCTAGAATGGTGACTCCTTTCTAGAAGGTTTTCAATGTACTTTTCCCAGATCCATCAGAGGAATCACTATCTACATCACCTATATAGCCTTGTGAAATGTATTTCTTAAATAATAAGACTTGAAGTCAAAATTACTCCTTCATCCATGGGCTGCAGAATGGATGATGTGTTAGCAGGCATGAAAACAACATTCATCTCGTTGTACATCTCCATCAGAGCTCTTGGGTGATCAGGTACAGCGCCAATGAGCAGTATTGTTCGGAAAGGAATCTTTTTTTCTGAGTGGCAGGTCTCAACCTACCATACTACTATACAACCTACTATATTTTATAGTGGGCTTAAAATATATTGTAAACCTTGTTGTAAACAGATGTGCTGTCATCCAGGTGTTGTCGTTCCATTTATAGTGCACAGATAGAGTAGACTTAGCATAATCCTTAGGATATTTGGAATGGTAAATGAGCCTTGGCTTCAAGTTAAAGTCACCAGTTTTACGCATTAGCTGCATTAGCCCCTAAAAAGGGAGTCAGCCTGTCTTTTGAAGCTTGAAGCCATGCATTGACTTCTCCTCTCTAGCTGTGGATGTCCTAGATGGCATCTTCTTCCAATATAAGGCTGTTTCATCTACATTGAAAATCTATTGTTTAGTGTGGCCACCTTCATGAATTACCTTAGCTAGATCTTCTGGAGAACTTGCTGCAGCTTCTACAGCAGCACTTGCTGCTTCACCTTGCTCTTATATGTTATGAAGCTGGCTTCTTTCCTTAAACCTCATGAATCAACCTCTGCCAGCTTCAAACTTTTCTTCCGCAGCTTCCTCACCCCTCTCAGCCTTTACAGAACTGAAGAGAGTTAGGGCCTTGCTCTGGATTAGGCTTTGGCTTAAGGGAATGTTGCGACTGCTTTGATCTATCCAGACCACTACAACCTTCTCCATATCAGCAATAAGCCTGCTTCACTTTCTTATCATTCGTGTGTTCACTGCAGTAGCACTTTTAATTTCTTTCAAGAACTTTTCCTTTGCATTCACAACTTGGCTAATTGTTTGGTGCAAGAGGCCAAGATTTGGGCTCATCTTGGCTTTTGACATGCCTTTCTCCCTAAGCTTAATCATTTCTAGCTTTTGATTTCAAGTGAGAGACATGCGACTCTTCCTCTCACTTAAAGGCCATTGTAAGTTTATTAATTGGGCTAATTTCCATATTATTGTGTCTCAGGGATTAGGAAGGCCTGAGGAGAGGGAGAGAGATGGAGGAGGGGCCAGTTGGTTGAGCAGTCAGTACACACACAGCATTTATTAATTCAGTTCACCACCTTATACGGGTGCACTTTGTGGTGCCCCAAAAGAATTACAATAGTGATGTCAAAAATCACTGATTACAGATCACCATAACACATATAATGACAATGAAAAAGTTTGAAATATTCTGAGAAGTACAAAAATGTGTCACAAAGACATGAGGTGAGCAAATGCTGTTCGAAAAATAGTGCTGATAGATTTGCTCAATGCAGGGTTGCTACAAACCTTCAAGTTGCAAAAAACGCAATATCTGCAAAGTGCAATAAAGTGAAGAGAAATAAAATGAGGTATGCCTGCCTATGCATGGGTTTATTTCTGGGCTTTTGATTCTGTTCCATTGCTGTATGTGTCTGTATTTGTGCCAGTACCATACTGTTTTGATTACTATAGCTTTGTAATATAGTTTGAAATCAGGAAGTGAGATGCCCCTAGCTTTGTTCTTCTTTCTCAGGATTGCTGTGATTATTCAGATTCTTTTTTGGTTCCATACCAATTTAAACATATAAATTTTTTTTTCTATTTCTGTGAAAATCCCATTAGAATTTTGATAGTGGTTGCACTGAATCTGTAGATTATTTGTTAGTATGGACATTTTAACAGTATTTATTCTTCCAATCCATGAGCATGGAATATCTTTCCATTTATTTGTATCCTCTTCAATTTCTTTCATCAATGTCTTATAGTTTGCAGTGTACAGATCTTTTACCTTCTTGGTTAAATTTATTTCTAAGCATTTTATTCTTTTCAATGTTATTGTAAGTAGGATTGTTTTTTTAAATTTCTCTTTCTGATAGTTAATTGTTGGTATGTAGAAACACAACTGATTTTTGTATATTGATTTTGTATCCTAAGACTTTACTGAAATTGTTTATTAGATCTAACAGTTTTGTGACGGAGTCTTTAGGGTTTTATATACATAACATCATGTCTCTGCAAATAGAGACAATTTTACTTCTTCCTTTCTGATTTGGATGACTTTTATTTCTTTTTCTTGCCTAATTGTTCTGGCAGGACTTCTAGTATCATGTTGAATAGAAGTGGTGAGAGTGAGCATCCTTGTCTTGTTCCTGATCTAAGAGGAAAAGCTTTCGGTGTTTCAACTGTTGAGCATGACGTTAGTTACGCACTTGTCACATATGGCCTTCATTGTGTTGAGGCACATTCCATCTAGATGCAGTTTGCTGAGTTTTTTTTTTTAATCATGTAAGTATGTTGAATTTTGTAAAATGCTTTTTCTGCAACTCTTTAGATGATCATATGATTTTTATCCTTCATTTTGTTAATGTGGTGTGTCACATTGATTGATTTGCAGATGTTGAACTATCTTTGCATCCGTGGAATAAATTCTGCTTGATCATGGTGTATGATCCTTTTAATGTGTTATTGAATTTTGTTTGCTAGTATTTTGTTGAGAATTTTTGCAAATGTATTCATTGGGAATATGGCCTTTAATTTTCTTTTCGTTTCTTGTATTGTCCTTGTCTCACTTTGGTTTCAGAATAATGCTGGCCTCATAAAATGAGTTTGAAAGTGTTCTTTCTTCTATTTTTTGGAAGAGTTTGAGAAGGATTGGTATTAGTTCTTTTTTTTTTATTGAGTTAACAATGGTTTATAACATTATATAAATTCCAGGTGTATATCATTATATTTCAATTTCTGTGTAGACTACATCATGTTCACCACCCAAAAACTATTACCATCCATCACAATACACATGTACCCAGTCACTCCTTTACCCTCCTCCCTCCCCACTTTCCCTCTGGTAACCACCAGTATAATCTCTGTATCTATGTGTTTGTTTGTTGTTGTTGTTATCTTCTATTTATGAGTGAGATCATATGGTATTTGACTTTCTCCGTCTGACTTATTTCACTTAGCATAATACCCTCGAGTTCCATCTGTGTTGTCACAAATGGCAAGATTTCATCTTTTTTTTCCCCTCCCCAAATCCCCCTAGTACATATTTGTATATTTTAGTTGTGGGTCCTTCTAGTTGTGGCATGTGGGACGCCACCTCAACGTGGCCTGACAAGTGGTGCCATGTCTGCGCCCAGGATCCTAACCGGCGAAACCCGGGGCTGCAGAAGCGGAGCGCGTGAACTTAACCACTCGGCCACGGGGCTGGCCCCTTCATCTTTTTTTTTTTTAATAGCTGAGTAGTATTCCATTGTGTATATATACTACATCTTCTTTATCCATTTGTCCTTTATTGGGCACTTAGGTTGCTTCCAAGTCTTGGCTATTGTAAATAATGCTGCAGTGAACATAGGGATGCATATATCTTTATGCATTTGTGTTTTCATGATCTTTGGATAAATACTCATCAGGGGAACAGCTGGATCATATGGTAGTTCTATTCTTTATTTTTAAAGATTGGCACCTGAGCTAACATCTGTTGCCAATCTTCTTTTCTTCTTCTTCTTCTTCTCCCCAAAGCCCCCCAGTACATGGCTGTATATTCTGTTTGTAAGTGCCTCTGGTTGTGCTATATGGGACGCAGCCTCAGCATGACCTGATGAGTGGTGCCGTGTCTGTGCCCAGGATCTGAACCAGCGAAACCTTGGGCCACCAAAGCAGTGCACGAACTTAACCACTTGGCCATGGGGCCGTTTCCCCTATGGTAGTACTAGTCTTAACTTTTTGAGGAATCTCATGCTGTTTTCCATAGTGGCTGCACCAGTTTGCATTTCCACTAGCAGTGTATGAGGGTTCCCTTTTTTCCACATCCTCTCCAACACTGATTATTTCTTGTCTTGTTAACTATAGCCATTCTGACGAGCGTGAGGTGATATCTCATTGTAGTTTTGATTTGCATTTCTCTAGTAATTAGTGATGTTGAAAATCTTTTCACTTGCCTTTTGGCTGTCTGTATTTCTTCTTTGGAATAATGATATTCAGATTTTTTGCCAATTTTTTAATTGGGTTGTTTTTTTCTTGTTGACATGCACGAGTTCTTTATATGTTTTGGATATTAACCCTTTATCAGATATGTGGTTTACAAATATCTTCTCCCAATTATTAGGTTGTCTTTTCATTTTGTTGATGGTTTTCTTTGCTGTGCAGAAGCTTTTTAGTTTGATGTAGTCCCATTTGTTTATTTTCCTTTTGCATTGATGTTCATCAGTGACATTGGCCTGTAATTTTCTTTTTTTGTGTTGTCCTTGTCTGGTTTTGATATCAGGGTGATGTTGGCTTTGTAGAATGAGTTTGGAAGCTTCCCCTCCTCTTCAATTTTTTGGAAGAGTTTGAGAAGGATAGGTATTAAGTCTTCTTTGAATGTTCAGTAGTCTGGTCCTGGACCTTTTTTTGGGGGACGGGGAGGAGGTTTTTGATTACCCTTTCAATCTCCTTGCTGATGATTGGTCTATTCACATCCTCTATTTCTTCTTGATTCAGTTTTGGAAGGTTGTATGAGTCTAAGAATTTATCCATTTCTTCTAGATTATCCAGTTTGTTGGTGTATAGCTTTTCATAGTATTCCCTCACAATCTTTCGTATTTCTGAGGTATCCGTTGTAATTTCTTCTCTTTCATTTCTGGTTTTATTTATTTGAAACTTCTCTCTTTTGTTCCTGCTGATTCTAGCTAAAGGTTTATCAATTTTGTTTATCTTTTCAAAGGACCAGCTCTTAGTTTCACTGATTTTTTCCATTGTTTTTAGTCTCTATTTAGTTTACTTCCACTCTGATTTTTATTATTTCCTTCCTTCTAGTGTTTTTGGGCTTTGTTTGTTCTTTTTCTAGTTCCTTTAGGTGCATGGTTAGGTTGTTTATTTGAGATGTTTCTCATTTGTTGAGGTAGGTCTTCCTCAACAAAGTCTTGCTATAAACTTCCCTTTTAGAATTGCTTTTGCTGGGGCTGGCCCCGTGGCCGAGTGGTTAAGTTCACGTGCTCCGTTGCAGGCAGCCCAGTGTTTCGTTGGTTCAAATCCTGGGCACGGACATGGCACTGCTCATCAAGCCATGCTGAGGCAGCGTCCCACATGCCACAACTTGAAGGACCCACAACGAAGAATATATAACTGTGTACTGGGGGGCTTTGGGGAGAAAAAGGAGAAAAATAAAATCTTTAAAAAAAAAAGAATTGCTTTTGCTGTAACCCATATTTTCATTTTCTTTTGTCTCCAGGTATTTTTTGATTTCCCCTTTAATGTCTTCACTGACCAGATAGTTGTTCAGTAGCATTTCGTTTAATTTCCACATATTTGTGGCTTTTCCAATTTTCTCCAGTAGTTGATTTCTAGTTTCATACTGTTGTGGCCAGAAGAGATGCTTGGTATTATTTCAGTCTTCTTAAATTTATTGAGACTTGTTTTGTGGCCTATATGAGATCTATCCTGGAGATTGTTCCATGTGCATTTGAAAGAATGTGTGTTCTGCATTTTTTGGATGGAATGTTCTCTATATATCTACTAAGATCTATCTCTCTATCTTCATCTGGTCTAATGTGTCATTTAAGGCCAATGTTTCCTTATTCTTCTGTTTACATGATCTGTCCCTTGATGTAAGTAGAGTGTTAAAGTCCTCTACTATTGTTGTGTTACTCTCTATTTCTCCTTTTATGTCTGTTAATATTTGCTTTATATATTTAGGTGCTCCTATGTTGGGGGAATAGATATTTACAAGTGTTATATACTCTTTTTGAATTGTTCCCTTTATCATTATGTAGTGCCCTTCTTTGTCTCCTATTACAGGTTTGTAAAAAAAGTCTATTTTGTCTGATATAAGTATTGCTACCCCAGCTTTCTTTTCATTGCCATTGGCATGAAGTATCTTTTTCCATCCCTTCACTTTCAGTTTGTGAATGTGTTTAGGTCTGAAGTGTGTCTCTTGTATGCAGCATATATATGGGTCTTGCTTTTTTTTTATCCAATCAGCCACCCTATGTCTTTTGATCGGAAATTCGGTCCATTGACATTTAAAGTAGCTATTGATAAGTATGTACCTATTGCCATTTTGTTACTTTTTTCCTGAGTGTTTCAGTAGTTCTTCTCTGTTCCTTTCTTCTTCTCTTGCTCTCTTCCCTTGTGATTTGATGACTTTCTTGAGTTTTATGTTTGAGTTCCTTTCTCTTAATTTTTTGTGTATTTATAGATTTCTAGTTTGTGATTACCATGAGGTTCATATATAATAACCTATGTAAATAGCAATCTATATTAAGTTGATGGTCTCTTAAGTTTGACCTCTTTCTGAAAGCTCTACTCTTTTACTCCCCTCCTCCCACATTTTACTTTTTTTTTTTTTTTTGAGGATGATCAGCCCTGAGCTAACTCCTGCCAATCCTCCTCTTTTTACTGAGGAAGACTGGCCCTGAGCTAACATCCATGCCCATCTTCCTCTACTTTATATGTGGGATGCCTGCCATGGCGTGGCTTGCCAAGTGATGCCATGTCAGCACCCAGGATCCGAACCAGCAAACCTAGGGTGCTGAGAAGCAGAACGTGTGAACTTAACCACTGCACCACCAGGCCGGCCCCCATTTTATGTTTTTGATATCATATTTAACTTCTTTTGTGTGTAAGTGTATCCATTAACCTCTTATTATGGAAATAGATAATTTTAGTCCTTTTGTCTTTTGGCCTTCATATTGGCTCTATGCCTTCACTGTATATTTGCCTTTACCAGTGATTTTATTTTATTTTTGATAATTTTCTTACTCTTATTTGTGGTCTTTCCTTTTCCACATAAATAAGTCCCTTTAACATTTCTTGCAAGACTGGTTTATTGGTGATAAACTCCTTTAATTTTTTCTTGTCTGGAAAACTCTTTATCTCTCCTTCCATTCTGAATGATAACCTTGCTGGGCAGAGTATTCTTGACTGTAGGTTTTTTCCTTTCAGCACTTTGAATATATCATGCCGCTCCCTTATTGCCTGTAAGGTTTCCACTGAAAAGTCAGCTAATAGCCTTGTGGGGTTTCCTTCATATGTAACTTATTGCCTTTCTCTTGTGGCTTTTAGGATTCTCTCTTTATCTTTAATTCTTGACATTTTAATTATAATATGTCTTGATGTAGACCTCTTTGGGTTCATCCTATTTGGTGTTCTCTGTGCTTTCTGTACCTGGATGACTGTTTCCTTCCTTAAGTTAGGAAAGTTTTCAGCTATTATTTCTTCAGATAGATTCTCTCCCCTTTTGTCTCTCTCATCTCCTTCTGGGACACCTATAATGTGGATGTTAGTATGCTTGGTGTTGTCCCAGATGTCCCTTAGACTGTTCTTGTTATTTTTCTTTTTTTCTGTTCAACTTGACTGATATCTTTTCGTCTTTCATCCAGCTCACTGATCAGTTCTTCTGTATCATCTACTCTGCTATAGATTCTCTCTAGAGAATTTTTATTTCCATTATTGTATTCTTAATTTCTGATTGGTTCTTTTTTATATTTTCCAATTCTTTGTTGAAGTTCTCACTGTGTTCATCTATTCTTCTCTTCTGATTAGTGAGCATCCTTATGACTTTTTTTTAAAGATTTAATTTTTTTTCCTTTTTCTTCCCAAAGCCCCCAAGTACATAGTTGTATGTTCTTCCTTGTGGGTCTTTCTAGTTGTGGCATGTGGGATGCTGCCTGAGCTTGGTTTGATGAGCAGTGCCATGTCCGTGCCCAGGGTTTGAACCAACGAAACACTGGGCCGCCTGAAGCAGAGCGCGCGAACTTAACCACTCAGGCACAGGGCCAGCCCTGCATACTTATGATCTTTTGTTTGAACTCTTTATGAGGTAGATCGTTTATCTCTATTTGATTTATTTCTTTTACTGACGATTTGTCCTGTTCTCTTATTTAGAACATATTCCTTTGTCTCCTCTTTTTGCCTGTTTGTCTGTGCTTATATCTATGTGTCAGGTAGATCAACTATATGTCTCCTGATCTTGGAGAAGTGGCCTTATGTAAGAGATGCCTTAAGAGGACCAGCAAGGAGCTGTCCACTTGTCGCCAGTTCCAAATATTCCAGGAGTGTTCTCTCTGTGGGTTACATGTGTCCTTCTGTTGTGGTAGGGTTGGTATTACTGAAGGTGTACAGGAAGGCTAGGCTGTCCCCTGGCTGGCTGGTTGTAAGGCTGAGCTGTGTGTGGTTGCTGCAGTCCCTTCAGTCACTTTATTGGGTGGGGGGAGACCCAGCACAGTTGGCTGAAATGTCTAATAGCACATTCCTGCTGCAGTTTTTCTGTTAAGTGAATAGGCCACCAGTGCAGCTAGCTGCTAGCCTCAGCGGCTCCCAATTGCTGTTGGCCTCTGACCTGTGAGGTTGTTGTCAGCTCTATTAGGAGTCCAGCTGGGTTGGGCTGGCCCCAGGTATGGAAGCACCCAATTGTTTCGGGCTTTGGAAAGTGGGGCTGATTCCCTGTGTGGCTGTTTGAGAAGCACAAGTCTGCTGCAGCTGATAAGCCCCACTGCCCACAGGCCCACACACACCATCAATGCCATCTTGCCCCATGAACACACCCTGCCACACTCAAACAGAACCACTCACCCTCCTGAAGATGCCCCACACACTCTGCCAATGTAAGTCTTCCCTTTGTGCATGCCCTGCCCCACAGAGGCAGAACCAATTGTCCCACTGCAGAAGTTCCACACACCTCACCTATTTGGGCCACAAGTTGCCCAATGGCTTGCTGGTGGGTGGGGTCAGACCAAAGAGTGGGTTGCCTGCCCTAGTTGAGCTGGATTAAATTGATGCTGTATTGGGTGGGGCAAACCTGTGCACTAATAGGCCAGCGCAAGAGCTCCAATGGTATCTGCCAGCGTCTTTGTCAACATGCCTGTAATAGGTCACAATAATGGCTGCTGCCAATGTCTCAGTCCTTGGGGAGGTGGTCCAAGCTGCCTTCTGCCTCCCTAAGATGCACCCAGATCCTATCAAGTGAGTTTCTTTCACCAAAGGACCATGCACGTTTCTTTCTGGTGATTTTGTGTTGCTTTCTGGAATGGGTGAATTTGTCATGGGCCCTTTAAGAGCAGGCTTTTCTTTCTCTTATGTTCAATAGCTTTTCCAGGGATATTCCTCGTTGTTTTTAATAGCCAGAAAAGCCAGATATTATGACACTCATCTCAGTTATGCTGAGTTCAAAAGCTGCTTATTGTGGCAAAACTCTCCTGCTTGGATCCCCTGCTTCTCCAGGAAAAGCTTCGTAACCTTAAGATTGCTCCTGGCTATGAAATGTTGCAGCTAGAATGTGGCTTTTTCCTCTCCAGAAGGTGTTTCTGTCTCTTCTACCTTAGGCAGCACCGTAAATTGTTGTGGGGGTTCTTTTATACAGTTTCTCATCGTCTCTCGGGGTACTTGTTCCAAGGGTAGTTGTAAATTTGTTGTGTCTGTGGGAGGAGGTGAGTTCAGAGTCTGCCTACACTGTCATCTCCCTAGCAATCTCTAGTTATTCTTTAAATGTTTGATAGAATTCACCAGAAAAACCATCTGGTCCTGGACTTTTGTTTGTTGGGAGGGTTTCGATTACTGATTCAGTCTCCTTACTAGTAATCAGTATGTTCAGATCTTCTGTTTCTAAATGATTCAGTCTTAGGATGTTGCGTGTTTCCAGGAATTTGTCCATTTCTTTTAGGTTGTCCAATTTGTTGGCATATAATTGTTCAAAGTAATCTCATTATTCTTTGTATTTTTGTGGTATCAGTTGTTGTGTGTCCTCTTTCATTTATTATTTTATTTATTTGATCTCTCTTTTCTTTGTAAATTTAGCTAATAGTTTGTCTACTTTGTTTATCTTTTTAAAAAACCCAGCTCTTAGTTTCACTGATCCTTTCTGTTATCTTTTCAGTCTCTATTTTATTTATTTCTGGTCTGATCTTTATTTCCTTCCTTCTGCTAACTTTAGGCCTCATTTGTGTTTCTTTTTCTGGTTCCTTGAGATGTAAAGTTATGTTGTTTATTTGAGATTTTTCTTGTTTCTTGAGGTAGGGGTTTATTTTTATAAACTTCCCTTTTAGAATTGCTTTTGCTGCATCCTCCAAGTCTTGGTATGTTGTGTTTCCATTTTCATTTGTCTAAAGATATTTTTTGATTTCACTTTTAATTTCTTCTTTGACCCATTGATTGTTCAGAAGCATTTTTTTTAAACTCCAAATATTTGTGACTTTTTCAGTTTTCTTCTTATAATTGATTTCTAGTTTCATACCATTGTGGTTGGAAAAGATACTTGATATGATTTCAATTTTCTTAAATTTATTAAGACTTGTTTTGTGGCCTAATAAATGGTCTATCCTGGAGAATATTCCAGGTGCACTTGAGAAGGATATGTATTCTGTTACTGTTGGATGGAGCGGTCTGTATATGTCTGTTAGGTCCAACTGGTCTAATGTGCAGTTTAAGTTAATGTATCCTTATTGATTTTCTCTCTGGATGATCTATCCATTGTTGAATATGGGGTATTGATGTCATCTGCTATTACTGTATTGTTGTCTAGTTCTCCCTTCAGATTATATTTATTATATATATTTTGGTGCTTCTATGTTGGGTCCATAAATACTTACAGTTGTTATATCCTCTTGAAGAACTGATCCTATTATCATTATATAACAGCCTTCTATGTCTCTTGTTAGAATCTTTGGCTTAAATTCTATTTTTTCTGATATGAGTACAGCTACCTTGGATTTTTTTTTGTTTCCATTTGTGTGGAATATCTTTTTCCAACCTTTCATTTTCAGGCTAAGGTGTCCTTAGAGCTGAGATAGTTTCTTGTAGGCAATATAAGTTGAGTCTTCTTTATTTTTTAATCCATTCAAGCACTCTTTGTCTTTTGATTGGAGAATTTAGTCCATTTACATTTAAAGTAACTATTGATAGGTATGGACTTACTATTGCCATTCTGTTTATTGTTTTCTGGTTGTTTTGTAATTACTTGTTCATTTTTCTTCTCTTACTTTCTTTCTTTGTGATTTGACGATTTTTTTGTAGTAGTAGCATGCTTAGACTCCTTTATCTTTTATGTATTTACTATTGGCTTTTGCTTTGCAGTTACCATGTAGCTTACATAAAACATCTCATATTGATAACAGTTTATTTTTAGCTGATAATAACTTAACTTTGAACGCAGATCAAAGCTCCCCTACCCCAATATTTTATGTTTTTGATGTTACAATTTGAATCTTTTTACATTGGGTATTCACTTACAAGTTATAGTTATTTTTAATACTTTTGTCTTTTCACCTTCATACTGGAGTTATAAGTGATTTGTCCACCACCATCACTACATGAGAATATCCTGAATTTAACTGTATATTTACCTTTACTAGTGAGCTCTATGTTTTCCTCTTACTAACATCTTTTTATGTCAGCTTGAAGAACTCCTATTAACATTTCTTGTAAGACTGGTCTAGTGGTAGTGAACTTCAGCTTTTGTTTGTTTAGAATACTCTTTCTCTCCTTCAATTATGAAAAACAACTTTGTCAAGTAGAATACTTTGTTGACAGTTTTTTTCTTTCAACACTTTGAATATATCATTCCACTCTCTTCTGGTGTGCAGGGTTTCTGCTGAAAAAGTTGCTCATAGTTTTATGAGAGTTCCTTTGTATGTAATTATTGCTTTTCTCTTGCTGATTTAAAGTTTCTCTCTTTGTCTTTAACTTTGGACAATTTAACTATAATGTGTCTCAATGTGAGTCTCTTGGATTCATCTCATTTGGAATTCTCTGACTTTCTGGATCTGGATGTCTATTTCTTTCCCCAGTTTAGGGAAGTTTTCAGCCATTGTGTCTTGGAATAATCTTTCTGCCCTTTTCTCTCACTCTCTCTTTTTTTTTCAGGGACCCCTATAATGCATATATTGGCCCATAAGTACCTTAAGCTATCTTTACTCCTTTTCATTCTTTTTTCTTTTTGCCTCTCTGATTGGATCAGTTCCACTGCCCTGTCTTTGAGTTTGCTGATTCTTTCTTCCACTTCACCTAGTCTGTTGTTGAACCACTCTATTGAATTTTTCAATTCAGTTATTGTATTCTTCAGCTCTGTGATTTGTTTGGCACTTTTTATATTTTCTATCACTTTCTTGAAATTCTCGTTTTGTTCATACAGTGTTCTCCTGATTTTGGTGAACATCTTTATAACTGTTACTTTGAACTATCAGGTAAAAGACTTTTCTCCATTTAATTAAGATTCATTTATGGATATTTGTCTTGTTCTTTTGTTTGGAACATATGTTCTCTATTTCTCCATTTTCTTTGACTTTCTGTGTTGCTTTCTGAACATCAGATGAAACAGAAACCTTTGCAAGTTTTCACACAATGGCCTCATGTAGGAGATGAACCTTGTGAATCAGCCTGGTCTTAGCTCCTAGTTGTCTTTCAAACTTTTGTGATTTCCCAAGCTGCCTTCTTTTTTTGTTAGTGGCTCCCAGTAGTTTAGGATGTGCTGAGATCTATCAGTCTCCCAAAGGAGATAATCATAATCAGCACCCAGATGCAGGCTGATTAGATGCTGGACCCTCAGGTGGCACCTGGAAAAATATGTAGTTAAGCTCCTTCAAGGGAGAAACCAGGAGATGGGCTTTTTGCTTTCTTTCTCTGTCCTGGGCCTGAATATATAGCCATGGGGGCCAGAGATAGCTCCTGTGCTCATTAAAAACTGTTTCTTTGTTTGCTACGGTCCTGTGAGACATATGAATGCCAGCCACATTGGCCTTTAGAGCCTGGCAATTTGGGGGCTCATCCCTTAGTATTGGTGCAAAAGCTGGGGCACCAGATGTGTGTACAAGCTTCTTCCAGGGAGATATGGTGACTTGTTTTTATTATTTGAGTGGGCTGGAGGGAAAGGGTGTGAAAGATGTCTTCCAGCTACTCCATTCTCTGAGGAAGATCACAGCCAACACCTAGATGCTGCTAAATTAGAAGCCTGGCTCTCAGGCAGCAGATTTTAAAGTATGCATATAAACCCCTTTCAGGGAAAGACTGGGAGACTGGAGATTTTGCCTGCTTCCTCTGCATTGAGCCCTGGGAGGATGGTTGAGGTGCTCAAGCACCTGTTAAGCACTGATTCTTTGTTTGCTATCATCTTGTGGGTTTCATGAATGTAAACCCCATTGGCTTTCAAAGCTAAGTGTTTTGGGAGCCCCTCCCTCTGGTTGGTGTCTTATAAATTGGGGTATTAGTGTATGTCCAAACCCTTTGCCCCTCAGAGAGAAAGTAGGAGTTGGGGGTTTCCTCCCGCTTGTATGGTGCTGTGTTGGAGGTGGGGTTTATGATGAGAGTGTGTCTCAGATTTTCCTACCCATTTTGATGTAGGTATTTTTATATTCATCTGATGTATAGGAGTCACATAGCTAGTTTCTGGATTTCTTTCAGAGGAAATTGCTCCATGTGTAGCTGTACATTCAGTACATCTGTGCAAGGAGTGGCGGTCAGGAGCCTCTTATGTCACTATCTTGGTTGACTCTCTCCTGATTTCCTTTTGAAGCTAGAGCTAAGTTAAAGGAATTCTTGATCTTGATCTTAATCTACTTTGAAGTCTACTTGAAATACATCATGAGTTATTTTGACTTATTATTATTAATTTTTAAATACAACTATGGTGCTCTAGTATTCCAAGTGTAGGGCTTTGTGTAGGAGAATGTTAATTTCTTAAAGTCATTCAAGGGAGAACTCACAGAAATAAATGAAAGCTGATAGATTTCTAAAATCTTTATTGAGGATTAATATTGGAAACTTGCAAAAAAATTTAAATAATTTTTTACTTTGCTTCTGGGCTATTAATTATTCCACATGATAAGACATTGTTAGCAACTTCAGAACAAATAATGCAGCCATGTTTCTTGTTTGTAATAAATCGGTACTCTTTAGGATCAGTGGGTCGTTGTTGTCATTCTCAAGAAGCTTTTTTTTACATCAGCTTTCTTCTTCTGGAATAGTTTTAGAAGAACCAGAAAACTTTAATTCACAAATTATAGGTATTCAACATTCTGATAGATTCAGGTGAATTTGCCTGGGAAAAAAAAAAGATAACCTGGCAGGTGTCTTTAGCATTTCCTTATCTATTTATCTGTCTGAACTATTTTTTATGCAACAGTTATTTCTGCTGTGTTCCGCTTCCCTACCAGCTTTGGTAGGTTTCTTAGCCATCTATCCCGAAACCTACAAACTAAACCTGGAGGCTCTGAAAAATTAAAGATTAGTCTTTTCATTCCCTTTTATAAATGTAAGCTTTAGAAGGTCTGCAGTGAAAGAATACTCAACTTGTCATAGATAATTGTCCAATTTATTCAAGTTGAAATAAAATGAAATGAAATGGAAGGAGGTATTCCCAAATTTGAAATAACATATTCGACTTCACTTTCTAAAAGAACATCTTGAGACTTCTAAGCAAAGAGAGTCAGGAGACATTGTATTCTTCGTTGAAATCTTAACCAATATAAAGTGTCGTAAAACATCCAAATGTAAACCTAAACTTAGAAGTAAGAAAACAAAGTGAAAGGTGTGAACTTTCTACAATGTCTTAACAGAAATTCTCTTGAAATTTAAAGATTTTATTCATATCTACCAAGCAGGTATTTTAGACAAGGGGAAGATTTAAGCAATTTAAATTTGTGCTCAAAGAGTTGCTTGATTTAAAATATGTCCTACCTCAAAGAAATATAAGATAGATTTAGTAATGAGAGTTGAAAAACACATCACATGTTGTTCCCAGAATCCCCATCATTCAAAAGGAACCATCTACAATGGATATTCTTAGACAGTTTTTTCAAGGTTATTTTTACATCCCATAGGTGAAGGAATTACTTTTGCATCTCTTAGAAAATGATTCTGGTATAGCAGTTTATAATCTAATAGTGAACATGCCTCACAACTTTCCTTCCAGTGTTCTTGGCCCATGTTTTCTTCCTTTTAATATTATACTATAAATCTGTGCTGTGGGCAAAATATACTCTGCTCATATTTGTAAACTGTTGTTTTCTCAAAGCATTAATCATTTCCTGGTAAGTGAGATTTATGTAACTGCTTTATCCACTTTTGCATCTCCTTCACCCAGTTCTAGGGACAGAGAGGAAGGCCTTTTCTTCTCTACCTTGATTTTTCCTCATCAAAGTATTTAGGATCATTGTTGGTGCAATGAGACCTGGAGGCAGAAGTGAAAGATAATTGGAATCAGGGAGATCTAAGAATAGATTCAGGTTCTACCACTAAAAACCATTAGGATTCTGATGAGCTTTGTTTTTTGTATCTGTAAGATTGTTGTGAGGTTTAAATGAGTTATGTAAGATGTCTAACAAGGTGGCTGGTATATGGTGAATGCTCAACAGATAGAGCTAATAATAGTAGTAATCATATTGATAGTAATAATTTGATCTAGTTTTGAACATTCTTCTTTAATTGCATACCTTGACATCGCTTTCTTTTTACCTAGAAATTTTCTGCTTGCAATGTATCAGAACGACAGGATTTTTTTTTAAAGTAAAATTAAGTTGTGTTTTACTTAATTAAAAATGGCTTTTGTTTAGTTTACCTCTTTTTGTACCCATTTAAATCCATTAAGTCTCATTTACTTTCCCTTCAAAATTAGGGTAATCTATAAAATTCGTGCTATTAACTCTGCCTTTTAAGACTCTTATGCAAAGATTGAAACAGAAGAGAAATGTTCTGGTTTCTCTACATCAGCCCAGTGACATGTACTCTTATTTGTCATTTTCCTTTGGTTTCCAATCATTTAGAAAACTTTCAATCCCCATCACTTGTGAAAGTCTATGAAAAATAATTTTTATTTAAAGAATCTTATAGTGCCAAATTTACAACTATTTACACATTCATATATTATGTTTTCAAGTCACAGAATTCTTTTCTCCTTTTAAGACCTATCCTCTTTTCTGTCTAGCAAATTCCATTCATCTAAAAAAGTTGATTTCAAGAGCTGCCTTTGTTTATTTGAACAAGCTATTTTTTTATTTGAGTTCATAATAGTTTACATCATTGTGAAATTTCAGTTGTACATTATTTCTTGTCTGTCACTACATAAGTGCTCCACTTCACTCCCTGTGCCCACCCCCAAACCCCCTTTCCCTGGTAACCACTGAACTGTTTTCTTTGTACATGTGCTTGTTTATATTCCAAATATGAGTGAAATCATCTGATGTTTGTCTTTCTCAGTCTGGCTTATTTCACTGAGAATAATTCCCTCCAGGTCTTTCCATGTTATTGCAAATGGGATGAGTTTGTCTTTTTTTCTGCTGAGTAGCATTCCATTGTATATATACACCACATCTTCTTCAACCAATCATCAGTTGATGGGCACTCAGATATTTTCCATGTCTTGGCTATTGTGAATAGTGCTGCGATGAACATAGGGTACCTATCTTACTTTGGGTTGTTGATTTCAAGTTGTTTGGGTAGATGCCCAGTAGTGAGATAGCTGGGTCATATGGTAGTTCTATTTTTAGTTTTTTGAGGAATCTCCGTACTGTTTTCATAGTGTCTGCACCAGTTTGCATTCCCACCAGCAGTGTATGAGGGTTCCCTTCTCTCCACACCCTCTCAAACATTTGTTATTTTTAGTCTTAGTGAATATAGCCATTTTAACAGGCATAAGGTGGTATCTTAGTGTAGTTTTGATTTGCATTTCCCTGATGATTAGTGATGTTGAACATCTTTTCAAGTGTTTTTTGGCCGTCTGTATAGCTTCTTTGGAAAAATGTCTGTTCATATCCTCTGCCCATTTTTTGATCAGGCTATTTGTTTTCATGTTGTTCAGTTGTGTGAGTTCCTTATATATTATGGAGATTAACCCTTATTGGACATATGATTTGCAAATATTTTCTCCCAGTTGGTGGGTTGTCTCTTTGTTTTGGTCCTAGTTTCTTTTGTCTTGCAGAAGCTCTTTAGTCTGATGAACTCCCACTTTTTTATTTTTTCTTTGGTTTCCCTTGTCTGAGAAGACGTGGTATTCGAAAAGATCCTTTTAAGTTCAATGTCAAAGAGTGTACTACCTATATTATCTTCCAAGAGTTTTATGGTTTCAGGGCTTATATTCAAGTATTTGATCCATTTTGAGTTTATTTTTGTGTCTGGTGTGTGATAATGGTCTACTTTCATTCTTTTGCATGTGGCTGTCCAGTTTTCCCAACACCGTTTATTGAAGAGACTGTCTTTTCTCCACTGTATCTTCCTGGCACCTTTGTTGGAGATTAGCTGTCTGTGTATGTGCGATTTTATTTCTGGGCTTTCAGTTCTGTTCCACTGATCTGTGTGCCTGTTTTTGTACCAGTACCATGCTGTTTTGATCACTATGGCTTTGTAGTACGTTTTGAAGTTAGGGATTGTGATGCCTCCAGCTTTGTTCTTTTTTCTCAAGATTGCTTTAGCAATTTGGGGTCTTTGGTTGCCCCAGATGAATTTTAGGATTCTTCGCTCTGTTTCCGTGAAGAATGTCATTGGGACTCTGATTGGGATTGCATTGAATCTGTAGATTGCTTTGGGTAGTATGGACATCTTAACTATGCTTATTCTTCCAATCTATGTGCATAGAATCTCTTTCCATCTCTTTATGTCATTATTTCTTTCTTTCAATAATGTCTTATAGTTTTCATTGTATAAGTCCTTTGCCTTCTTAGTTAAATTTATTCCTAGGTACTTTATTCTTTTTTGTGTGTGATTGTAAATGAAATTGTATTCTTGAGTTCTCTTTCTGTAAGTTCGTTATTAGAGTACAGAAATACAACTGATTTTTGTAAGTTGATTTTGTACCCCTCACTTTACGGTAGTTGTTAAGTATTTCTAATCAAGAGCTGCCTTTTGAATGAAGAGTTCCTGATCATCCAACCAGAGGAGAGCTTTGAAGTCTTAGCTAATATAAATTGTCATAAAACTGAAATCTAGTAGAGTAACCATAAAATTTGTCATGAAGATTTTTTTTAAAAAAGTGAATGGGGAGCCCTAATAGTAATTACATTGGGACAATAGTCATAGACTAGAACTGCCCTGGGCAAACTGGATCTACTGTTATCCAGGCAATTGTCATTTGAGATCCTAACTGTTAATATCGAGGAGTTTGAACACAAGTCTATGTGGCTTCCAATTCTGGTTCTTTGCATGGCTTTCAGAAAATTATTGTATCCTTTAAAATTCATTCATTCTTTTGACAGCTATTTATTGAGCACCTATTAGATGTTGTGCAATGGATGAGGCATTGGTGGCACAAAGATAAATAATATTTATGGTTGTTGCTTTCATGGAGAACTTTTATCTACAAAATGGGGCTAAAGATACATACATCATGGATTGTGAGGAATAAATGAGATAATATTTATGAAGCACTTAGTAGAATGTCTAGTATATAGGAAATGTTCAGTGGTAACTATAATTTCTGTTGTATTTCTTATGTGATAATTATTGTATAGTCTATATACAGTTGTAGGATCTTTGAGGTTAGGAGTCATGGCTTATTAACGTTAGTATTTCTTAAGGCATCAACATTGTAGCCACTTTCTCATTGTTTGAATTAATTTGTTGACTGAATCCCACTAAACATCAAGTATGAAATTTTTTTCCCCCATTTGTCTCTTTTATTTTCTGTTCCTCTGTTGCTTCTTTCCTGCCCTCTTGGGGTTAATTGAATATTTTTAAGTGCACTATTTTATTGGCTTTTAGTTATACCACCTTTCTTATCTGTCTGTCTGTCTCTCCTTCTATCTTTTTTCTTTATTTAACTTTGTTGATTGCTCTAGGGCTAAAAATATGCACCTTAACTCCTGAGAGTCTATTTACAATCAATATTGTACCTTTTCACACTTAGCATTTTACAAATGTGATAACCTTATAACAATATCATTCAATTTACTCATCCCTCTTTCTTTCTATGAATGTTGTCATATCTTTTATTTCAACATATATCGTAAACCTCACATTAGAATGTTATTATTTTTGCTTTAAATAATGGTTTTCTAAGGAAATTCCAAGAAGAAAGATAAAATGCTCATTTATATTTACCAATTTATTTAACATTTCTAGTTTTCTTTATTCTTTCCTGTAGATGTGAATTGCCATCTGGTATCATTTGCCTTCAGCATTTTGGATTTCTTGCACTATGGGTCTGCTGTTAATTTATATTCTCAGCTTTTCCTGATCTGGAAGTGCCTTAATTTCATTCTCATTTTTGAAGGATATTTTTGTTGGATATAGAATTCTGGGTTAACAGATGTCTTTTTTCTTTCAGCAATTTAAAGATGCCGTTTCATTGACTTTTTCAGCCTTGATTGTTTCTCATAAGTCTGTGATCATTCCTATCCTTGTTCTGCTATACATAATGTGTGTCTTTTCTCTGGATGCTTTTAATATTTTCTTTCTTCTTTGATTTTCTGCAGTCTGATTACAAAGTGCCTGGTAATGGTTTTCTTTATGTTTATGCTTCTTGGGGTTTGCTAAACTTCTTAGATCTGTGAGTCAGTGTTTTTCATCAGTTTCAAGAAGTTTTCAGCCATTATTCGTTCAAATGTTTTGTCTGGCCCATCTCATTCTCCTCTTCTTCTAGAATTACAATTATATTTATGTAAGACTATGTGATATTGTCCTACCCATCCTTGAGGCTTAATTCATTTTCTTTATTTTTTTCCTCTTCATTTCCCAGATTGAATAATTTCTATTGATCTGTTTTAGGCTTGGGCTCTTTTTCTACCATCTCCAATCAGCTGTTTAGTTCCAGCCACAAAATTTTTCATTTCGGTTGTAGTTTTCAGTTCTAGAATTCTCATCTGGTTCTTACCTTTAAAAAAATTTTTTGTAAACTATCTGTCACCATATGCATGTGCCCTTTTATTCCTATTGCTTTTCCCCTTCCCCTCTTCCCCTCCAGTAACCGCCAATCTATTCTCTCTATCTATGTGTTTGTTTATTGTTGTTGTTTTTTATCATCCACATGAGTGAAATCATATGGCATTTGGCTCTCTCCATCTGACTTATTTTGCTTAGCATAATACCCTCAGGGTCCATCTATGTAGCAAATAGCAAGATTTCATCTTTTTTTTAATGGCTGAGTAGTATTCCACTACTAGTGTGTACATAGCAAATCTTTCTTATCCATTCATCCATTGATGGGCGCTTAGGTAGTTTCCAAGTCTCAGCTATTGTGAACAATGCTGCATTAAACATAGGGGTGCAAATATCTTTTTGAATTAGTGTTTGCATGTTCTTTGGATAAATATCCAGAAGTGGAATAGCTGGATCAAATGGTAGTTCTATTCTTAAATCTTTGAGGAATTTCCACATTGTTTTCCAGTGTCTATACCAGTTTGCATTCCCACCAGCAGTATATGAGGGTTCCCTTTTCTCCATATTTTCTCTAACACTTGTTATTTCTTGTCTTTTTAATAATAGCCTTTCTGATGGGCATGAGGTGATATCTCATTGTAGTTTTGATTTCCATTTTACTAACAGTTAGTGATTTTGAACATCTTTTCATGTGCCTGATGGCCGTCTGTATATCTTCTTTAGAAAAATGCCTGTTCATATACTCTGCCAGTTTTTTAATTAGGTTGTTTGTTTTTTTGTTGTTGAGTTGTATGAGTTCTTTGTATATTTTGGATATTAACCCGTTATCAGATATATGATTTGCAAATATCTTCTCCCAATTGTTAGATTGTCTTTTCATTTTGTTGATGGTTTCCTTTGCTGTGCAGAAGCTTTTTATTTTGATGTAGTCTCATTTGCTTATTTTTGTTTTTGTTTCCCTTGCCTGAAGAGACACGATATTCAAAAAGGTAATTCTAAGGCTGATGTCAAAGAATGTAGTGCTTGTGTTTTCTTCTAGGAGTTTTACCATTTCAGGTCTTACCTTCAAGTCTTTAATCCATTTTGAGTTAATTTTTGCATATGGTGTAAGATAATTGTCTACATTTATTCGTTTGCATGTGACTGTCCAGTTTTCCCAGAACCATTTATTGAAGAGACTTTCCTTTCTCCATTGTATGTTCTTGGCTCTTTTGTCACAAATTAGCTGTCCATATATGTGTGGGTTTATTTCTGGGCTCTTGATTCTGTTCCCTTGATTCGTGTGTCTGTTTTTGTGCTAGTGCCTTGCTGTTTTGATTACTTTAGCTTTGTAGTATATTTTGAAATCAGGGAATGTGATACCTCCAGCTTTGTTCTTTTTTCTCAGGATACCTTTGGCTATTTGAGCTCTTTTGTTATTCTGTGTAAATTTTAGGATTCTTTGTTCTTGTTCCATGAAAAATGTCATTGGGATTTTGATATGGATTACATTGAACCTGTAGATTGCTTTAGGTAATATGGACATGTTAACTATCTTAATTCTTCCAATACACGAGCATGGACTATCTTTCCATTTCTCTGTGTCTTATTAAATTTCTTTCAATGATGTTTTATAGTTTTCATTGTACAGATCTTTCACCTCTTTGGTTATATCTATTCCTAGGTGTTTTATTCTTTTGTTGCAATGATAAATGGGATTGTATTTTTGATTTCTCTTTCTGCTATGTCATTGTTAGTGTATAGAAACACCACTGACTTTTGTATGTTGATTTTTGTACCCTGAACTTTACTGTATTTGTTTATTATTTCTAATAGTTTTTGGTAGATTCTTTGAGGTTTTCTATATATAAAAACATGTCATCCGCAAATAGTGACAGTTTTACTTTTCTTTCCAATTTGGGTCCCTTTTGTTTCTTTTTCTTGCCTGATTGCTCTGGCTAGGATTTTCAATACTATTTTGAATAAGAGTGGTGAGAGGGGGCATCCTTCTCTTGTTCCTGTTCTTAAAGGCATAGCTTTCACTTTTTCACCATTGAGTATGATGTTAGCTGTGGGTTTGGCCTTTATTATGTTGAGGTACTTTCCTTCTATACCCATTTTATTGAGTTTTTATCATAAATGGATACTGTATTTTGTTGAATACTTTCTAGATGGTCATGTGATTTTTATTCTTCTTTTTGTTAATGTGTTGTATCATGTTGATTGATTTTTGGATGTTGAGCAATCCTTGCATCCCTGGGGCAAATCTCACTTGATCATGGTGTATGATCCTTTTAATGCATTGCTGTGTTTGGTTTGCTAATATTTTGTTGAAAATTTTTGCATCCATGTTCATCAGCAATGTTGGCCTGTAATTTTCTTTGTGTTGTCCTTGTCTGTTTTTGATATTAGGGTAATGTTGGCCTCATAGAATGAGTTAGGAAGTATCCTATCCTCTTCAATTTTTCAGAAGAGTTTGAGAAGGATAGGTGTTAAATCTTCTTTGAATGTTTGGTAGAATTCACTGGGGAAGCTGTCTGATCCTGGATTTTTGGTTTTTGGGAGGTTTTTGAATACTGTTTCAATCTCCTTACTAGTGATTAGTCTATTCAGATTCTCTATTTATTCTTGTTTAAGTTTTAGAAAGTTGTATGATTCCAAGAATTTATTCATTTCTTCTAGGTTATCAATTTGTTGACATATGGATTTTTGTAGTATTCTCTTATAATCCTTTGTATTTCTGCGGTGTCCATTGTAATTTCTCCTCTTTCCTTTCTGATTTTATTTATTTGAGCCTTCTCTCTTTTCTTTTCAGTGAATCTGTCTAAAGATTATTAATTTTTTTCATTTTTTCAATGAACCAGCTCTTAGTTTTATTAATTATTTCTATTGTCCTTTTAGACACTATTTCATTTATTTCCATTCTGATTTTTAAAATTTCCTTCCTTCTACTGACTTTGGACTTCCTTTGTTGTTCTTTTTGTAGCTTCTTTAGATGTATTGGTATATTGTTTATTTAAGATTTTTTTGTTGATGTTGAGGTAGGTCTGTATTGCTATAAACAACCCTCTTAGTACCACTTTTGCTGTATTCCATAAAGTTAGGTGTGTCAATTTTCATATTCATTTATCTCCAGATATTTTTTGATTCCTCATTTGATTACTTTGTTGATCTAATAGTTTCTGGTAGCATTTTGTTTAATCTCCACATATTCATGGATTTTCTAGTTTTCTTCTTGTAGTGATTTCTGGTTTCATACTGTTGTCATCAGAAATGATGCTTGGTATTATTTCTATCTTCTTAAGTTTATTAAGACTTATTTTGTGGCCTAAAATGTAGATCTACCCTGGAGAATGTTCCATGTGCATTTGAAAAGAATGTGTGTTCTGCAATTTTTGGATGGAATGTTCTGTATATATCTACTAAGTTCAATTGGTCTAATGTGTCATTTAATGCCGTGTTTCTTTATTGATCTTCTGTTTGGATGATCTATCCATTGATGTCAGTGGAGTGTTAAACTCCTATATTGTGTTACTGTCAATTTTTCCTTTTATGTTTGTTAATGTTTGCTTTATTTGTTTAGGTGCTCCTGTGTTGGGCGCATAGACAAGTGTTATGTCCTTTTATTGGATTGTTCCCTTTATTGTTATGTAATGCCCTTCCTTGTCTCTTGTTACAGGCTTTTTTAAAAAGTCTATTTTGTCTGATATAAGTATTACTACCCTAGCTTTCTTTTCATTGCCATTTGCATGGGGTATCTTTTCCCATCCCTTCACTTTCAGTTTGTGAATGTGTTTAGGTCTGAAGTGTGTCTCTTGTATGCAGCATGTGTATAGGTCTTGTTTTTTATCCATTGAGCCAATCTATTTCTTTTGATTGGAGTATTTAGTCCATTTACATTTAAAGTAACTGTTGATAAGTATGTACTTATTGCCATTTTGTTACTTTTTTATGGATTTTTTGTAATTCTTCTCTGTTCCTTTCTTCCTCTATTGCTTTCTTCCCTTGTGATTTGATGTCTTTCTTTAGTGTTATGTTTAGGCTTCTTTCTCTTTATTTTTTGTATATTTATTATAGGTTTTTGGTTTGCGATTACCATGAAGTTCAAATATAGTAACCTATGTAAACAGCAGTCTATATTAAGTTGATGATCTCATAACTTTGACTTCTTACTAAAAGGCTCCTCCAAGATTTTATGTTTTTGATGTCATATTTTACCTCTTTTATTTTTGTGTGTCCCTTAACCTTTTATCATAGATATAGATCATCTTGGTACTTTTGTCTTTTGACCTTCAAACTAGCTTTATAGGTGATTGATTCACTACCTTTACTGTATATTTGCCTTTCCCAGTGATATTTTTTCTTTGATAATTTTCTTATTCCTATTTGTGGCCTTTTGTTTTCCACTTAAATAAGTCCCTTTAACATTTCTTGTAAGCCTGGTTTAGTGGTGATGAACTCCTTTAGTTTTCGCTTGTCTGGAAAACTCTTTATTCTCTTTCCATTCTGAATAATAACCTTACTGGCTAGAGTATTCTTGGCGGTAGGTTTTTCCCTTTCAGCACTTCGAATATATTGTGGTACTCCCTTCTAGCCTCTAAGGTATCTGTTGAGAAGTCACCTGATAGCCTTATGTGGTTTCCTTTGTATGTAACTTGTTGCCTTTCTCTTGCAGCTTTTAGGATTCTCTCCTTATCTTTAATTCTCAATATTTTAATTATAATGTGTCTTGGTGTGGGCCTTTTTGGATTTTTCTTGTTTGGTGCTTTCATGCCTCCTTACCTGGATGTCTGTTTCTTCTCCAGGTTGGGGAAGTTATCAGCTATTTTTTCTTCAAATATGTTCTCTGCCTCTTTGTCTTTCTCTTCTCCTCCTGGGATACCTATAATGTGGATGTTAGTATGCTTGATGTTCTCCTGGAGGTCCCTTAGATTGTACTCATTCTTTTAAATGATTTTTTCTGTTCAGCATGGGTGATTTTGTCTACTCTTTCATACAGTCACTGATCCATTCTGCTGTGTCATCTAGTCTGCTGTTGATTTCCTCTGGTGAATTTTTCATTCCCATTATTGTATTCTTCAGTTCTGATTGGTTATTTTTTATGTTTTCCAATTCTTTGTTGATGTTCTCACTGTGTTCATCTATTCTTCTCCTCTGATTAGTGAGCATCCTTATGACTATTTGTACTCTTTATGAGGTAGATTGTTTATTTCTGTTTCATTTATTTCTTTTTCTGAGGATTTGTTCTCTTCCCTTATTTAGAACATATTCCTTTGCCTCCTCATTTTTCCCTATTTCTCTGTGATTATATCTCTGTATTAGAGAGGTCAGTTATGTCTCCTGATCTTGGAAATGTGGCCTTGTGTAAAAGATGTCTTATGGGACCCAGCAATGTGCTCCCCTCTTGTCACCCATGCCAAATGCTCCAGGAGTGTCCCCCATGTGGGCTGCATGTGTCCTTCTGTTGTGTCTGGGTTGTTCTTGCTGCAGGTGCATGGATAGGCTGCTTGTCTCCCAGACTGGGTGGTTGTAAGGCTTGGCTGGGTGTGGCTAGTATGGTCACTTTATTGGGTGGGATAAGCCCTGACATGCTGGCTGAAAGGTCTAAAAGTACACCTACTGCTGCTTTGCTGTTAAGCAAGTCAGGCTCCTAGTGTGGCTGGTTGCTAGGCCTGGGGGCTCACAATTGCTGCAGGCCTGTGATGCAGCTCCCTGCAGATGCAGGGCTATTTTCTCTCTATTGGGTGGGTGGGGCAGGCCTCTGGCCAGATATACCCTACAGTACGCAGCTGCCTTAGGAGTGCAGATGAGTGGAGTTGGCCCCAGGTACAGCAGCACATAATCGTTCAGGTGTTGGAAGATGGGGCAGATCTCCTGTGTGGCTATTTGTGATCTCTGGCAGCACAAGTCTGCTGTAAGCCCACATACCCCACCACCTGTGGGCCCACACACCACACTGCTGCCACGGGCTTGTATGTGCCCCACTGCTGAGGTCCCACACACCCCACTGATATGGACCCACAAGTTCAGTGCAGGCTTACTGGTGGACAGGGCCAGTCCCTAGGGTGAACTGCCTGCTGCCTGGCTGTGCTCCATTGCCTAAGGTGCTTTAGTGGGTGGGGCAGACCCCTGTGCTAATAGGCTAGCAGAAGGAATCCAATCGTGTCTACCAGTGTCTGTATCAGAACAAGTGAGCCAGGTCATAATAAGGGCCGATGCCTGTGTCAGTGTCTCTGTCCCTGGAGGAGGGGCTCAGCCACCTCCTTCCTCTCTGAGATATACTCTAGGCTTAGTGAGCATCCTTTACCAATTGACTATGTACTTTTCTATCTGGTGTTTTTGTGCTGGCTTTGGGATCAGGTAATCTGTATGTGGGCCTGTTAAGAGCAGGTTTTTGTTTCTCTGAAGTTGTATAATTTTCCTGGGTATATTCCCCATTGGTTTTCAAAGCCAACAAAGCCAGGTGTTATGGGACCTCATCTCTATTGTGCTAAATCTAAGGGCTGGGATGCCTAATGTGAAGCTCAGATTCTCTACTGCTCCAGAAGAAGCTCTGTATCTTTGAGATTGCCTCTGCCCAGGAAGTGTTGTGGTGAGGGTGTGCTTTTTTTTCAGCAGGGCTGTATTTCTGTCTCTTGCATCCCTGTTACTGTTGTACCTTGTTGTGGAGGATCTTTGTATTCAGTTTCCAGATCTCTCTCAAGGGAAACTGTTCCACAACTTGTTGTAGATCTGTTGTGTCTGAGGGGAGGTGAGTTCAAGATCTGCCTATGCCACCATCTTCCAAACTTTCTCTGTCTTCAGTTCTAATTTAAATTTCTTCCTCCCCATAGCAGTCTTGGTGCACAGCCAGTGCATCTCAGGCTCCGTAGGGAGTTGCAATGAAAGACTCCCCATCTGGTCCTTTTGTCTGCTTATATTCTCTCTCCATTCACTCGTTAAGGTCATTTTTTTTAAATTCTTTGAGTATATTTTCTTTAATACTTTGAACAAGTTTATAATAGCTGCTTTAAAGTTTTTGTTAGGCTAAATACCTGGGCCATTTTGCGGTTTGTTTGTATTTACTACTTTTTTTGCTTGTGTATGTATTACGTTTTTCTGTTTCTTTGTCTAGAGATTTTTGATTGACTACTGGAAATTTTGGATAATATGTCATAAAGTTTCTGGGTTCTGTTATCTTCTTCTAAAGAATGCTGATTCTTATTTTAACATTCTGTTGAATTATTTGCTGATCACCTTGAACATAGCTTTTTGCTGTGTTAGTGCAAATCTCTGGGCATCCTAAGGTGCTTCCCAGGCCCCTTCAACTTGGCCTTATTCAACATCCAAGGAAGGCTGTTTTCCTTGAGAATAAGCTTTGTTTTAGGCTTTCTTGGGGTCCTAGGACTTACTTTAGGACAGGTATTTACTTTTAGAATCCACTGACTTCCTATATCTCAAGTGGCTGCCAGAGGTGTTAATTAAGTGTTTATTCATGATATCTCCCACTCTCATGGGACCTGGACTCCAGTGATGTCTAACACTTTGTTTCTTCCAGTACTACATGACCTCTAGTGTCTCTGTTCTTTCGACCCCATAATGTTTGCAATCTGGTAAGCCTCAAGTGTTCTCATCCTGCAAAGGTATGGCCCAGATCTCGGCAAGAGACTTATGGAGAACCCCTACTTAGACTTCTGAGAATTTCTTTCTGCATAAATCTTTGCTCTCCAGGGCCTTTCCTTATGGATTCCAGCCATTTTATCTGCTCTGAAACCTGATCTTTACTTCTTCAGTTCAACATGACTGCCATGCTATGCTTGACTCCAGCTCTCTGTGTCGTGTTCAGGAAAATATCCTTAATCAGAGAGGTGGATACTTGTGGGTCTTACCTTGTGAGTTTGCCTTTTCTCAGGGATTGTAATACTGGCCTGGCCTGTGTCTACTGTCTGAAAATAGTTTCATCATGTATTGTATCCATTTTTAGAAGTGTTTTCTGCTTGAGGGCTTATCAGTTTTCCATCATAGCTGGAAACAGAAATACACAGGGTGTCGGACTGATTTACAATTGTTTGTAACTTAGAATGCATGCTGCTTATCTGAAATTTTTTTTTGTAATTTTAATTATTTTATCTTTGATCAGAGAATAATACATTCGCATGGACAAAATTGAAAAGCTACAGAATATATAGTGAAAAATCTCCTTTCTAACCTAAGTATCATAGTTCTTCTCCTCAAAGTTGAAAGATAGTACTGGATTCTTTTTGTATTCTCTCAGAGACATTATATATCTCTGAGAAAAAATAAGCAGGAGAAGATTATGTGTACATAGATTATATATACCCCTATTTTTCTCGTATAGTGGTAGAATGATATATATACTTTCCTGTACCTTAAATTTTTTTCTACTTAATTAAGTTTCTTGGAGGCTATGTACATATTTGTCCATTCTCTTTTTGGACCTCCATGTCGCTAATCTCACCAGGTCCCTATTTATGATTATACTTTTTGGTTATTATAAACAATCCTCCATGAACTACCTTGGACACACCATTTGGTACATGCCAGTATATCTGCATAAAAGTGCAGTTACTACCTCATAAGGTATGTACCTTTGTTATTTAGTTAAATATTACTGAATTTTGCTCCATAGTGGTTGTAGTCCCACCAACACTGGATCCGAGGGATGCTGACATTTTTGTTGTGCTTCCAGTGTTCATTTCCTCCATGGTACATCTACAAAATTGGCTTCTGCTTTTTATTCTTATATTTTATTCTGAATAAATAAGTTAATAATCTTTCCATGATTAACTTACAATTTTCTTGTTATAACAGATGAGATGAGCAGCAGTGATTTATACAAATTAGAAGTTATATCATTATCATCATTATGATTATCATTACTGCTACTATTACTGATGTGGTTCATTTCCTTAATATTCCAGATCACAGACCAGCTGATAATTTCAATTTTGAAAGTGTAATTTTATTTCCATTTTAGTCAGTGATTTTCAAAGAATTCTCCTTTTTTGGTGCCTTAAAAATATGGGTAGAGCATATGCTAGCCTGCTCCCCATTCTGAACTTGATTGTGTCTTTCAAATGCACAGTCTAACTCTATTAATTCTTTATGGAATCATGTCCTTTGAGCTTTCTAGCTTGTTTTCTTTCTTTCTTGTTTTTTCCTTTACCTCACTTGCTCTTCTGAATTTGAAAAGCTAAGGGTATTTGGCACAAGGTTTAGCTATTCATGGAACATTCTGAATCAATCCCTTTCTGTGGAAACAGTGACTATGTTAGTTTCTCTACTTTCTGGGACATAAAGTTGTCTTTATGTAATTCAAAAGTCTCTTTGAATTTTCAGACGCTTGTTTCTTTGCAGTGTGCTAAAAACTGAATTGTTAGTTCATGCATGTGAAATATGGAAGTACTTATCTTTAATATTAGCATTGATTTTTACTTTCTATTAGGATTTTTTTTCTAGCATTCACCTTAAACCCCATTTATTTAAATATCATAGACAAGGAAATTTCTCATTTGTTTGTCTTTCCCAAATGTGTTAGTATTTCAGTATTGTGTTGTCTCATCACTAAGTTGTGATATATTATACCCAAGGAATGAATACTGAAAAGAACCCATTAAAAAGAATTTTTCTTCTAGGTAACTGCTTTCTTAAAAAAAAAAAAAAATCCTTCTTTGTATTGAAAAGTTCACTTCCCCCTCCTACATGTTGAGATTCTTGTTGCCAACTGCCTTTGACTCTGTAGTTCCTGTCAAATGCTCTTAGTGATCCATTGTACAGGTTATTATGCAAGACTGTAAGTAAATGACTTGGAAAGGTCTTGCAAATATAGTTGATTTTTCCACTGAGAAAGTGTGAGCTAGAAGTGTGTTACCTACTTTGGAGAATGCATTAATTCTCTACTGATGTTTATTAAGTTCCAGTCTTAGAACTAATTTAGGGGAACTAAAAATACAATAAAAAAATTAAGAAGTCTAGTTTTTGCCCTCAAGGAGTGAAATGGTTGAGAACACAGGATTTGAAGTCGAGCAGAAGATGTAGGCTGGATGATCTTGGGTGAGGCACGCTAAGCCTCAGTTCTCTCATGTGTGAAATAACTGCATTTACCTCACATATTAAACAAGATAAATCTTTGGGGAGAATTCTCCCCAGAACTCAGAGAGGTTGTTTCTCTGGGCACATTTACTTCTTGTGGTCTTTGCAATGGTTGTCAATCAGTTTTTAAAAGCCAGCTGTGAATACCACTGTGGATATTACCATGGCCACTTCATATTTAGGGGTAAAAAGGAGACTGGTTACCTTCTACTTCAGGTAAATTGGATGTTTCATTTATTGATACCCATATTGGTCATTTGTAGATGGTGTAACACTATGATTAGTTAAAAGCTAATTTTATTAGCTTTTTACTACTTTATTAGCATAAAGACTGTAACAAACCAATCCTTAAATTTCAGTGGCTTCACACATTACATATTTACTTCTTGATCACTTCACAGTACAATGTGGGTTCAGAGCAGGCAGCTCAGTATGATCCATGAAGTCATTCAGATGCTCAAGCTCTTTCTACCTAGTAGCTTCACCATCTTCCAGGGCTCCAGAGTCTTGCCTTATATTCTCTGCAGACCAGAGAAGAAAGAGTGTATGAGAGATACAGCGGAGGTTTTAGAGACTGGGCCTGGATTGGGTGTACATCACTTCTGCTCACACTCTGTTGGTTAGGACTAGTCTCATGGCCTCACCAAATGCAAGGGGATCTAGGAAATATAGAGGCGGTCTAGTGGTTAAGATTCAGTGCTCTCACTGCCAGGGGCCCGGGTCTCTGTTTCCTGGTCAGAGAACCACACTGCCCATCTGTCGGTTGTCATAGTATGGCGGCTGCATGTTGCTGTGATGCTGAAAGCTATGACCGCAGTATTTCATAGACCAGCAGGGTCACTCATGGTGGACAAGTTTTAGTGGAGCTTCCAGACTAAGACAGACTAGGAAGAATGAACTGACCACTTACTTCCAAAAAGATTTGCCACAAAAACCCTGTGAATAGCCGTGGAGCATTGTCTGATATAGCACCAGAAAGTGACACAGGGTTGCTAGGGGTCAGAATCAACTCAAGGGCACTAATAACAACAAAGCAAATGTAGTACAGCAGTGTGCTGAAAGAAGAAGAGAACCCATGCAGATTGGCCAGCACTATAAATCTCTATTAATTTAGCGGAAACTTACAAGTACAGACGTTGAGTCCAGTTGCCTTATCCCGGTTGAGTACAGCCACTTAGGTACTACCAGCTGGCTTGATGTGGGTCTGCCTGAAACCAAATGACTACCAAAAACCCAAACTTCGTTTCCCTTCTTCTTGCATCTTGACCAAAGAGGAATTTTGAAGCCTGTGGGCCAGAGACACACAGGCACCTTGGATTTGGATTGATGTGGGTGGTGGGGGTGGGCGCATCTTGGTTTGGGAATATTATGATCTCAGGCAGGTGAGTGCAGGCTGTCACACGGGAAGATGCCTCATCTGGATTTAATGTAATTAGATACAACTAGGTCCTCCTATGAGGCACCCACTTTGTTTCTTAGTTATTCCTTATTGTTAGTATTTATAACACTTAGAGCATTCAGGAAATGGGTAGGATTAGTTTCCACCAGCTGCCTGGAGTGCTGAACAACCAGTGGACTGCTTCACAATCTCGTTTGGACTAAGAGAAACAGGTTCCAGATTTCTTCTTTCCTTTCTCCCTGAAAGCAATTTCTTTGCTGACCTTTAACTTAAATATGTCCTTGACTATTCCAGGGAAAATGTTTATAATAGGCCTAGTCTATAGTTGCCTGTCTTTGTATATATATACACGCGCACATATATATATATATATATATATATTTGAAATATATATATGAAAAATGTATATTTTTTTAAATGTCTTTATCTTTGGATGAGCAACATATATCTCAGTAGTGTGTAAATTCAGACCCATAAAAATACTCAATGAAATCAAATTTTGTTTCTATGACTGTTTCCACGCTTTATCTAGGGAGACAGATTAACATACAAGAAGTACCTAAAGAATATAAAAGCAACTGATAGATGTTATGCCATGAATGACACATAATTGGTATGGCGTAGAAAGCCAGGGAATGCTCAGTGTGCAGAAGCTTCGGCATGGAACGTTTCTTTGAGGAGATTAAAGTGGGTTCTAGTGTGTGTGGTTGACAAGGACTGTCAGCATGGCATGTGCTGTGAACACATGACTCTTTCTCCTTAACTTCCAAAGGGGAGAGATTGTAACTGTCAAGAAACCAGGAAGAAAAACAAGAGTACATGAAATTAGTTAAGTAAATTGTAAAACATAGGTCATGCTTCCATTCTTCTCTAGAAATGTGTAAAAACAAGATTGACAAAGTAAACTTTAACTCCAATAAAGCAGCTAGAAAAACCTAGAATTTCCCTGTGAGTTAGGAGATGCTTATAACTGGCTGGTTGTGTTTCAGCCTCTGAAGGGTAGTTGTATTAGGATCATTCGTTACTTTGGGGTCTAATCCAGGGCTGAAACAATCCAGCGTGAGAACTAATGAGACTTGTACCAAATTGAAGTTCCTCAGCTGTTTTCTCCAAAAAAATTTAAAAATTAAAATAAACCATCCCCAAATCCTCTTATATCCTTGGCTTTCTGAGGTTGCAAGACTAGGCTGTTATTTTGGCCCCTTTGGAGTCTGGTTTTATGCGGGTGGGAGAAGTGATTAGGCTTCATGCAAAGTATAAAAGGCACATTATGTCCTTTTTATCAAATGTGTACACTGTGTGCCTGATTCTGTGCAGTCTTCCTGTCTCCTAAGTCCTTCCTTTTTGTTGTGCAATTACTCTCATCTTCAGAAAATGAAAGGCTCTGGAAGCCCATTATGTATTAGTACCTTTGGGACCAATACAAAACACAGAGCAATATAAATGCAAAGGATGCTCTCCCTTCAAGGTAGGAAGAAGCTCTCCCTTCAAGGTAGGAAGAAAGATGCGTTTAAATGAAAATAGAACTGATGTTCAAACTTTTTCTGCCTATGAGTCTCATGAGGTAATATTATAGTATATTGATCTCTAAAAATCCTGAGGGTTTTTTGAATCAATGATATGATAAAATAAGGCTACACCAGGCATTAGAAATACGGTCTGGAAAGTATGTCTAGGAGTAAATAAAGCTGGTGATAGCATGAAAATTACGTGTTTGTGAGCTTGGCTGGCAAGGGGAAGAAGGTGCTTGCATTTATTAAATAGGTTGGTTAGATGAATTACACATGCTTTCCATACCTGAAGCTGTAGAATGTTGTGGGTACAGGCGTGGCTTTGGAACCACACTGGGGTGGGTTTAAATCCTGACATCATGACTTGACAGCCACATAGGCTTAAGCAAGCAACTCCATCTCTAGCTTCCCCTCAGTTTCCTCATCCATCAAAAGTATTTGATAAAACCTACCTCAGGGATGTGTTGTAAGGGCTATATGATATAATGCTATAGCCTTGGGCAAGTAGATAAATACACACTAACAGCTACTGTTACCATTATACAATGGATTACCTATTTTTAAATAACTAGGATAATTAACATGAACTTAACATAAAAACTGTTGGTTTTTTTAAATGATTCAGCATATACCTTAGGATCTGCGAGTGCCTCACAGTCATCCCTGGAGATGTAACGACTATTGTACTTTGCTAGGACCAGTAACAGTATTCCTAGTGACAGGATCCTTTTGCTATAAGTACATATGCCAATATGCAAAACAGATAGGGTTTGAACTGGGTATGAAAGAGTAGGGATGATTTGGGAAAAGTTTCTGCCTTCCTGGAAATAATACAAATCAATTCTTGTCCTTAGACAGTGATCCAGAAGTGCAGAAAAAAGACAAAATACAAGATGAAGTGAGGTGAAATACAGGTACAATATTAAAATATTTGAGACCACCCGAATGTATCCAGATAAACCAAGGCTCTCCAGAAAAGTGTTGACTGATTTCCCACCTCTTCTGGACTGCTCTTTCAAGTGGGTGTGCAAATTTGTGTATTTATAAAGGAGAAGCAGCGTGGGACAATGGGAGCAAAACAATTGATTGGGATCAAAGTCTTCTATGGCTGTTTTTTCCCTACTTTCTTTGTGTCTTAGTTTCTCTATTTGCAAGTTGGGAATATTGGAGATACCACCTTCCTAGAGTTACTTTGAAGACATACCTAATTGTAGTCGTGTTGGCATCTTACTGACTGTGCAGGTGGGTCAGCCATGAATGGAGAGAACCTCAAGGAAGATAAAAGAAACAAAAGGAAGCCAGCTTTATCCCAGCTCCTTCGCTGGAATAAAAATTCTCAGCCAAAACAAATAGTTACTCTAACAATTTTGCTGTGTCATTAATTCAGCGAGTTAAAAATATTAATCCCTTTTAACATGATTTGCCTTGGGGAACCTTCAGGCAGACAGTGAACATGCTCGTTGTTACACACGTCCAGCAACCTCCTCCTTAGGTGGTTGCGTGAGTGGTGGTGGAATAAACTATGTATCTATGTTGAGATTTTTATGTAGGAAAGGTGGAAAATGTCCAGTAACCACTTAGAGCTATTGCAGGCGGGAGAAAAATATATTTCTAATTTTAGGGTTAATTTCGCTCACATTTTCCTTCCTTTAGATCTGGTTTTTAATTCCCTGATTTAGAGCTGCTCTTTCCCACTGTCATTTTACTCTTTCAGAACTAAATGGTTTGGATTGGACTTGAATGTTCAGAAACAATATTAACATTTGAAATTCCTTGCTTCGGGTATGAAATGAATGCCTTCATTGAAAAAATTCTCATTTGCATAAGAATCACTTCCTATGTTGTGCGGTCTTGGTTTTATATAATAATTGCAATAATGATGATGATGATAATGAAATTAGCTAACATTTCTGTGGCACTTCCTCTTTTCATCTGTCTGACTTTCTTCTGTTACCTCGTACTGCTCTGGTAATAATATATGAAAGTTCAGGATAGTTCTACTCCTTAAACAACTTTGCTTTCTCCTTAAGGTAGTCTTTTAGTCCATTTTTCCTTTAAACATCGTAACTTATTTTGGGGCTAGCTACCAGTTGTAAGTATTTTCAGATAGATTTTCACTGCGAATGGAAAAAGAATACTTCTGGAAACTATATTTCTTTTATTAGCCATGAAGATTATACTACTAGAGGTTTTATTATAATCTACAACCATTGCGATTTGAAAAAGTTAAAATTTCCAAAGCTGGTGGACTCCCGCTTTGTCCAGTGCAGTAGTTAATAGCTCATTCCTTGTCTTCTGTGGGCTGGGTTCAAATATCAGTTCTCCTGTTTATTAGCTGCAAAATTGACCCATGGTAAATTATTCTGCTTTCTGAGCTCAGTATTCTCACATGTAAAGTGGAAATGATAATAGTGCCTACCTCATGTGATTGGGTGGAGATTAAATGAGTTCATATTTACACAACAGTCAGAAAAGTGCCTTTCCCATAGTAAGTGCCCTGTGAATATTTCTAAATAAATAAGCATAAACTTGTGATGGTCCTTGCCATCATACTACTAGGAAGCCTGGACCAAGGGCAAGCGGGCAATACCTGCAGCGGTTAAGCTCTCAAATCTTTGGTGGCTCCATTCCTTGGGAGCTGTGTGAGCTTCGGCAGGTTAACTTGACACTTCCTTTTCCCCTTGTAAAATGGAGAAGAGATTCATAACGTCTTCTTCTTATGGTGTTCTGAGGATTAAATGAGATGATATTTGTAGAGCACTCATGATGAGTCACAAATTTTACTCCCACCACGTCCAGATAGGCAGAGAACATGTAGCTGCTTGATTTTGATTTTAACTAATGTGATCATCCTTCTCTGAAAACTTTTGTTGATTAGAAGGAAAATTATTAAGCGTTCAAGTTGCTTTAAATCTTAGTCTGATGTATTGATTTTAGATAATGCTCTGTCTCTAGGACAAAGTGCTCAGATTTTCACATCTCTCAGCGTTCCAGGCTCCTCTCCAAGCTGAGATCCTAGTGGATCTCACCATGGATCTCATCAGTGGATCATGGGGAGGGAAGGGACTTAGGCTGCCTTTTGGTGGGAGGGAAGAGTCCAGAGCCCTCGGCTTGGTGTCCACTGCTCCACTTGTCCTCCCACTTGCTGCGTGGCCTGCTGGTGTTCTTGGCTGAGATCTGAGCTAGTGTAACAGAATCTGGTGTCTTTGGGATTGGCTAGGGTCTGGCAGTCTCCCTGGCTCTCTAAGCATCAACTCATTCTCAGTGGTGCTATAGGCTCTCTGAATCCCTGGCCCACTTCAGGAGCAGAGGCTGGATGCCCCTGGACGGCACACTCAGCCTCTGGTAGAGCATCATCTCATTCCTCACCAGGCTGGCGTACTGGCTCTCAGCTCAGCTGCTTTCTAATTTCCTTGCTCAGGGAGCTGTGAAACCCATGAGCCCTAGCCCTACCATGGTGGTTCCCACTGAGAACCAAGAGATGCTCAGAAATACTACACTCCAATGCCTCTCTCTGCTTAACCACCTCCAAATGTACTTTGGTATGGGCCAACATGAGACGTCATGTCTTTCTAGAGCACTCAACAGGAACAGGGTCAGAATCCTTCATTCCTCTGGCTCCCCTATACCTACATAACACTCCTTAAGACACACTCTGACCCCTTTGCTCTTTCCCCTCCTTTTCCTCCCTCTCATAATCCCCAGGATGAGGATGAGACAATGGTTTTTGAAGACTGAACTCTTTGAGTTTAGTTCTTCTGATATGTGAAAGGTGATATAGGCATTTACAAATTCTTTCTCAAGATAATATTAGTAAGACTTGCATAAGGCTTATTTTGAATGCCAGATATTGAGTATTAGCTCCTTCTTCTTTCTGTCCTAAGAATGTTTTTTACTTGAAAAGCAAGGAAAGAGCACAACAATATTTTCCAAAATATTAATCCAAAGTAAGCATGTAATCAAGATAAACTTTACTATGATGATGATGAAGAAGTAACTATTAGCACAGGACAGTTGCTATTTAGATTGCTTTTACCCTTGGATAGCTTATAGTTGCAGAGACAAAGAGACCAGACAGTATTTTACAGTTTTCAGAGCACTCGTACACATGGCATCATGGCACATAGTAGTTCTACCTCTCACAGCTCTCCCCCTCTGCTCCTTTGTCCCCCATCTCTCTGGCCACATAGGCCTTTCTCTTCCTGGAATATGAGATAATTTTTATTGCCGTGGGGCTTTGTAACTGCTATCCCATCACCCAAAACCCTGTCCCCTGTATCTCTCCCAGCTGACTCCTTATCTTTAGGACCTACCTCAAATGCTGCCAGCCCACTTATTTTCATGGATCTTCTTAGGCCACCCTGATGAAAGTAGCCATCCCACTTCCACTTATTGTTCATATTGATCATCCTCCTTATTTCCATTCCTGCATGAGTTGTACATTTTTAATGTTTACACATTTATTGTCTGTCTCCCCAACTAGAATGTAAGCTTCAAGAGGACATGGGCTGTGTGTCTTATCACCTGGGGTACCCAAAGCTTAGCAAAGGACCTGGCACATACAAAGAACTCAATAGTTATTGAATATATGAATGGGTGATTGAATATTATCTTATTTCCAATATAAGGAATCACTATTATTATTAACGCTGGTGACACAGATGTGCATGGAGCAAACATACCTTGTAAGCACAGAAATAGTATTTTCTCTCTATTTTTTTATTGAGGAAACATTGGGTTATAACATTATATAGATTTCAGGTATACATCATTATATTTTGACTTTTGTATTGACTACATCATGTGTACCACCAACATTCTAGTTTTCATCAGTGGCTGTACAAATTACTGCCTTCACCCATTTCACCCTCCCTCCACCCCTTTTCCCCTCTAGTAACCACTAATCTCTTCTCTAGATCTATGTGTTTGTTTTTTTATCTTCCACATACGAGTGAAATCATACAGTATTTGTCTTTCTTCATCTGAATTACTTCGCTTAGCATAGTACCCTCAAGGTCCATAAATGTCACAAATGGCAAGATTTCATCTTTTTTACGGCTGAACAGTGTTCTGTTGTATATATACAGCACATCTTCTTTAGCTATTCATCTATCAATGGGTACTTACATTGTTTTCATGTCTTGGCTATTGTAAATAATGTTACGATGAACATAGGGGTGCGTATATCTTTTCGAATTAGTGTTTTCGTATTCTTTGGACAAATACCCAGAAGTGGCATGGTTGAATCATATGGTAGTTCTATTTTTAGTTTTTTGAGGCATCTCCATACTATTTTCCACAATGACTACACCAATTTACATTCCCACCAGCAGTGTATGAGAGTTCTCTTTTCTCCACATCCTCTCCAACACTTGCTATTTTTTGTCTTTTTAATAATAACCACTCTGATGGGCATGAGTGATAACTCATTGTAGTTTTGTAGTTGTGATTTGCATTTCCCTAATAATCAGTGATGTTGAACATCTTTTCATGTGCCTGTTGGCCATCTGTATATCTTCTTTGGAAAAATGTCTGTTCAGATTCTCTGCCTATTTTTTTTCTTATTGCAGCAACATTGGTTTTTAACATTTTATAAATTTAAGGTGTACATCATAATATATTTCGAATTCTGTGTAGATTACATCATGTTCACCACCCAAAGACTATAAAATCCATCACCACACGCATGTTCCTAATCACTCCTTTTGCCCTCCTCTCTCCCTGCTTCCTCTCTAGTAACCACTAATCCAATCTCTGTTGCTATGTGTTTGTCATTTTTATCTTCTACTTATGAGTGAGATCATATGGTATTTGACTTTCTCCCTCTGACTAATTTCGCTTAGCATAATGCCCTCACGGTCCACCATGTTGTCACAAATGGCTGGATTTCATCATTTCTTATGTCTGAGTAGTATTTCTTTGTGTATATACCACATCTGCTTTATCCATTCATCCCTTGATGGGCACTTAGGTTGCTTCCAAGTCTTGGCTATAATGAAGTATGCTGTGATGAACATAGGGGTGCATGTATTTTTATGCGTTTGTGTTTTCAAGTTTTTTGGATAAATACCCAGCAGTGGAATAGCTGGATCATGTGGTAGATCTATTCTTAATTTTCTGAGGAAACTTCATACTGTTTCCCATAGTGGCTGCACCAGTTTGCACTCCCACCAGCAGTGTATGAGGGTTTCCTTCTCTCTACATCCTCTCCAACACTTATTGTTTCCTTTCTTGTTAATTATAGCCATTCTGCCAGGAGTGAGATGATATCTCATTGTAGTTTTGATTTGCATTTCCCTGATAGCTAATGATGTTGAACATTTTTTCATGTGCCTGTTGGCCATCTGTATGTCTTCTTCGGAGAAATCTCTGTTCAGATCTTTTGCCCATCTTTTAACTGGGTTGTTAGTTTTTTTGTTGTTGAGATGTATGTGTTCTTTGTATATTAACTCCTTATCTGATATAAGGTTTGCAAGTATCTTCTCCTAATCGTTAGGTTGTCTTTTAGTTTTGTTGATGATGTTCTTTGCTGTGCAGAAGCTTTTTAGTTTGATGTAGTCCTACTTGTTTATTTTTTCTATTGTTTCCCTTGCCTGCTCAGACATGCTATTTGAAAAAATGGTGCTAAGACCCATGTTGAAGAGCATACTGTCTATGTTTTCTGCTAGAAGTTTCATGGTTTCAGATCTTACATTAAAATCTTTAATCCATTTTGAGTTGATTTTTATGCATGGCATAAGATAATGGCTTACTTTGATTCTTTTGCGTGTGGCTGTCCAGTTTTCCCAACACAATTTATTGAAGAGACTCTCCTTTCTCCATTGTATGCTCTTGGCTCCCTTGTCGAAAATTAGCTGTCCATAGAGGTATGGGTTTATTTCTGGGCTCTTGATTCTATCCATTGATCCGTGTGTCTGTTTTTGTGCTAGTAGGATGCTGTTTTAGTTACTACAGCTTTGTAGTATGTTTCGAAATCAGGGAGTGTGATACCTGCAGCTTTGTTCTTTTCTCTCAGAATTCCTTTGGGGTCTTTTGTTGTTCCATACAAATTCTAGGATTCTTTGTTCCATTTCCATGAAAAATGTCATTGGGGTTCTGATTGGGATTGCACTGAATCTGTAGATTGCTTTAGGTAATATGGACATTTTAACTACATTAATTCTTCTAATCCAAGAGCATGGAATATCTTTCCATTTCTTTGTGTCTTCTTCAGTTTCTTTCAACAATGTCTTACAGTTTTCAGTGTACATGTCTTTCACCTTCTTGGTTAAATTTATTCCTATGTATTTATGCTTTTTGTTTTGATTGTAAATGGGATTGTTTTCTTGATATATCTTTCTGCAATTTCGTTGTTAGTGTATAGAAACATAACTGATTTTTATATATTTATTTTGTACCCTGCAACTTTACTGTATTTGTTTATTATTTCTAATACTTTTTTGATAGATTTATTAGGGTTTTCTATATATAAAATCATGTCATCCACAATTAGTGACAGTTTGACTTTTCTTTCTAATTTGGGTCCCTTTTATTTCTTTTTCTTGCCTGATTGCTCTGGCTAAGACTTCCAATACTATGTTGAATAAGAGTGGTGAGAGTGGGCATCCTTGTCTTGTTCCTGTTCTTAGAGGGATAGCTTCTAGTTTTCACCATTGAATATGATGTTAACTGTGGGTTTGTTATATATGCCCTGTTCTGTGTTGAGATACTTTCCTTCTATACTCATTTCATTAAGAATTTTTATCATAAATGGGTGCTGTATCTTGTCAAATGCTTTCTCTGCAGCTATTGAGACAATCAGGTGATATTTATTCTTCATTTTGTTAATGTGGTATATCACATTGATTGGTTTATGGCTGTTCAACCATCCTTGCATCCTTTGAATAAATCTCACTTGATCATGGTGTATGATCCTTTTAATGTATCACTGTATTCAGTTTGCTAATATTTTGTTGAGGACCTTTGCATTGATGTTCATCAGTGATATTGGCCTGTAATTTTCTTTTTTGTGTTGACTTTGTCTGGTTTCAGTATTAGAGTAATGTTGGCCTTGTAAATTAGTTTGGAAGTGTCCCCTCCTCTTCAAGTTTTTAGAACAGCTTGGGAAGGATAGATATTGAATTTTCTTTGAATGTTTGGTAGAATTCATGAGAGAAACAACCTAGTCCTGAACTGTTGATTACTGTTTCAGTCTCCTTGCTAGTGATCAGTCTATTCAGATTCTCTATTTCTTCTTGACTCAGTTTTGGAAGGTTGTATGAGTCTAAGAATTTATCCATTTCTTCTAGGTTATTCAATTTGTTGGTGTATAGCGAGCGTTTCATAGCAATTTCTTACAATCCTTTGTATTTCTGTGGTAGCCATTGTAATTGCTCCTCTTCTGTTTCTGATTTTATTTATTTGAGCCTTTTCTTTTTTTTCTCAGTGAGCCTAGCTAAAGATTGTCAACTTTGTTTATGTTTTCAAAGAACCAGCCTCTTAATTTCATTGATCTTTTCTATTATCTATAGTCTGTTTATTTCCATTCTAATTTTTATTATTTCCTTTCTTCTACTGACTTTGGGCTTCATTTGTTCTTTTTTTTAGTTCTTTTAGGTGTAATGTTAGATTGTTTACTTGAGGTTTTTCTTGTTTCTTGAGGTAGGCCTGTATTGCTATACTTCCCTCTTGGTACTGTTTTTGCTGTATCCCATAGATTTTGATATGTGTATTTTCTTTTTCATTTGTTTCCAGGTATTTTTTGATTTCTCCTTTGATACATTGTTGTTCATTGATACAATAGTTGTTCAGTAGCATGTTTTGTAGTCTCTACATATTTGTGACTTTTCCAGCTTTCTTCTTGTAGTTGATTTCTAATTTCATACCATTGCGGTTGGAAAACATGCGTGATATGATTGCAATCTTAAATTTATTGAGACTTGTTTCACTTCCCAACATATGGCTTATCCTCAAGAATGTTCAATGTACCCTTGAGGACAATGTTTATTCTGTTAATTTTGGATGGAATGTTCTATATATATCTATTAAATCCATCTGATCTAATGTTTCATTTAAGATTGATGTTTCCTTGTTGACTTTCTGTCTGGATGATTTATTTATTGGTATAAGGGAGGTATCAAATTCCCCTACTATTATTGTTTTGCTGTCAATTTCTCTCTTTTGGTCTGTTAATAATTGCTTTATATATTTTGGTGCTCCAGTATTAGGTGCATATATATTAATAAGTGTTACGTCTTCTTGCTGGATTGTTTCCTTTATCATTACATAATGTCCATCTTTGTCTTTTGTTATCTTTTTTGGCTTGAAGTCTATTTTCTCTGATATAAGAATAGCTGCACTTTTCTTTGGTTGCTATTAGCTTGGAGTATCATATTCCATCTTTTCACTTTGAGCCAATGTTTATCTTTAGAGCTGAGGTAAGTCTCCTGGAGGCAGCGTATTGTTGGATTTTGTTTTTTAATCCACCCAGCCACTCCGTGTGTTTTGATTGGTGAATTCGATCCATTTACATTTTAGGGTGGTTATTGATATGGGAGGGGTTAGTACTGCCATTTTATCTTTTGTTTTCTAGTTGCTCTATATTTTCATTGTTTCTTTTCCCCTGTATTTCTGTCTGCCATTTCAGTTTGGTGGTTTTCTGTGATATTTCTCAGTTTCCTCTTTTTTTGTGTTTTGTGTCTCTTCTGAATTTTTGTTTGGTGGTTGCCATGACATTTGTATGAAAGGTCTCATAGATGAGATAGTCCTTTTTCTGCTGATAGCATCTTATCTTCATTTGCCTACGTGGTTCTGTTTTTTTCCTCTTTTCCTTCTATGTTTTTATTGTCCCAAATTATTCCTTTTAATGTTGTGAGTTTGTTTCCAAATTGGAGTGGTTATAGTTATTTTTAATGCTTCTCTTCTCTTTAAAGTGTATGTTATAATTAAGTGTTTACCAGCCTATTCTGATATAGAGTTGCAATTTTCTGATCTGTCTGTCTATCACATTGCTCAAAGTTTTGTATCCCTTTGCCTTTTAGTTTCAGTTAGGAGAGCTCCTTTCAACATTTCTTGTAAGGCAGATCTGGGGGTGCTGAAGTCCCTCAGCTTTTAGTTTGTCTGGGGAAGCCTTTATTTCTTCTTTATATCTGAAGGATAATTTTGCTAGGTTGAGTATTCTTGGCTGACAGTTGTTGTCTTTTGATATTTTGAATATATCATTTCACTCTTTCCTGGCCTGTAGAGTTTCTGCTGAGAAATCTGCAGAAGGGAATGACGGTTCCCTTGTACGTTATTGTTTTTTACCCCTGGCTGCCTTTAATATTCTTTCTTTGTCATTGACTTTTGACAGTTTTAATGCAATGTGTCTTGGCGAAGGTCTTTTTGCATTGAGATAATTAGGTGTTCTATTAGCTTCATGTATGTGTATATCCCGTTCCTTCTCCACATTTGGGAAGTTCTCAGCTATTATTTCTTTAAATAAGCTCTCTGCTTTCTTCTCTCTTTTCTCTTTCCGGGATACCCATTATCCTTATATTGCCTTTTCTAATGGAGTTGGATAGTTTTTGTAGAATTCCTACTTTTAAAAAAAATCTTAGTTCCCTCTCCTCTTCTACCTCCATCATTTCTAACTATTTTTGAGCTCACTAATTTTCTCTTCCATGTGGTCTACTCTATTTCTAGTGGCTTCTAATGCATTCTTCATCTCATTTATTGAGTTCTTCAGCTCCAGAATTTCTGTTTGTGTGTTTTTTTTAGAGTTTCAATCTCTTTGGTAAAGTATTCCTTCTGTTCGTTAAGTTTATTCGTGAGCTCACTGAACTGCCTTACTGAGTTTTCTGGCAGCTTGTTGAGTTTCTTTCATGACAGCTACTTTGAATTCTTTATCAGTTATCACAACCTTTCATGACTTTATGTTTGATTTCCAGATAATTGTTATTTACTTTTTGTAATGCCATGTTACTGTAGCTTTTTGTGGTACTTGATGGGTTATTTCTCTGCTGGCATTTTTGTCATAGCAAAGACTTCTCTTATTTAGATATAGCTTTGTTTTTTTTTGATTCTAAGTATTCAACTAGTTCATGATTGGAAGGCTTTCTTTTGTTTTTCAGTAGGTGGTGCTATAGCAACAGTTTTTAGTTTCTCTTACTTGAGCTGCCTCTGGCTATATTTGAAGATCAGCATGGTCCACCCTCCACTGCCTTTATTAGGGGTGTTGCTGGTATCCTCATGATCACTGCCTTGTACCTCCAGGGGTCCTTGTTGTTGCTGATGTCACTGCAGTGGCTGGCTTCACTACTGGGGGCAGAAGGATGGGGAGCACCTTTGCTATAAGCACTGGGTTGCAAGCACTGCCATCATGGTGAGGATGAGGTGGAAGCTGGGCTTGCAGGGCACCACCTCTGCTGTTGCCCTATTCCTTGTGGCCACACATGCCACTGGGGTCAGGAGGCCAGAGTCATGTGCATGCCTCCACTCCTGCTACTGGATTCTGGGCCACAGCTGGTGGATCAAGGTCACAGGGTTCCACCTCCATTATTGTCCAGTTCCCTGTGGCCACAGGAACCACTGAGATTGGGATGCTGGAGTCGTGTACATACCTCCACTACTGCTACCAGGTTCCAAGCTGTGTCTGGGGGTCAGGAGTGCAGGTCTTCACCCTCACTGTTGTCTAGTTCCCTGTGGTCACAGATACCACTGGGGTTGGGAGGCCAGAGTCATGTGTGCATCTCTGCTGCTTCTACTAGACTTTGAGCTATGGCCAGGGGTTTGAGATCATGAGGCTCTGCCTCTGCTGCTGCTACATTCTCTATGGCTGCAGGTGCCACTCTTGCTGGGAGGCTGGAGTTTGTGCATTCCTCTGTTTCTGTTACTGGGTTCTCTGGGGCTGAGGGTGGCTTGCTTAGCTGCCATAGCTGGGGGCCAGGATCTGGACACCGCCTCCACTGTTGCCCCCTTATGCCTCCTCTGTGTGCTCCAATCTACCCACCTTCATATGTACTGATGCATGGATCTTTTTGGAGTCATGATGTGTTGAGCAATATAGCCTTTATTGGGGTATGGATATTTTACTCATTGTAGATTGAAGGGGAGAGACAAAGGAAGCATCTCATGCTGCCATGATGATGGCATCATTGGATTTTCTATATTTTTAATATGTACAATGTAGTGGTGAGAATGGATCTCTCTATCTTTATTATTTTGTTCTATGATGCTTATGGGGGAGCTAGCATTGCCTTCCAAACAAGATAAGAAGTCCTTTGAAGAGGGGCATTATGACTCATATTTCTCTCACATTTTTTATGATGTTTAGTTACTCACCTCATACGTGTCAGTGGTTATTGGTGGTGGTAGTGAGGGATGAGTGAGAGAAAATTACAGGCCATCAACTTCTGTATGATTAAACTGGCAAGGCTTTCAAGAGAAGGCAAAATCCAAGAAATTATTTGATTGATAGAAAGAAAGCTGCATATTTATTTTCTGGAAGAAGGGTGATTGTCGAATAGTGAGCTGAGGAACCCCAGAGCTTCTATCAGCCATTGCTTTCCCAGAAATTTTCATTTGAACAAAGAGTTTTTTGTCTACAAACCAGTAGAAACTACTCATTTAAGGATTGGAGCTTCCACAGAGAAAAATGAGATGTGGGAATGGAACAAAAGGATTGTTCCAAAGACTACTGCTGTGTAACAAATCACCTCAAAACATAGCAGCTGAGGACAACCATCTTCTTATGCTCAGCAGGAGGCTATGGGCCAAGAAGTCAGCGAGGGCCCAGCGGTAACGTGGATGGCTCTGCTCCAGCTGTGAAGTATTGATGCTGTTTCTGGAAGACTTTTGCACTCACATGTCTGGTGAACAGAATGGCTTCATGTGACCGCTCCATGTGGCTTGGCTTCCTCACACCCTGGTGGCCACAGGGTTGTCAGATACTGTACATGGAGCTCAGGGACCCATGCATACATAGTCCAGCAAAGGAGGCAGAAGCCACATTGCTTTTCATGACCAACCTCGGAAATCACACAACCTCACTTCCATTATCTTCTCTTGGTTGCAGTGGTCACAAAGCCTACTCAGATTCAAGGGGAGGGGACATAGACCCCACTTCTTGATGAGAAGAGTGTCTAAGAATTTGGGGCCATGATTTACACTACTTTAAGAATAAAAGAAGGAATTGGAGGGGAGGCTTGGGGTCTTGTACTTGGGAAAAGGAGATGGGCCTATGAATCTACTCTTCATCCAGGTTATGTTTACTGTGCACATGCTCTGATCTTTAATGGCTTTTTTTTTGGCTAAGTTAGAGCTCTTTGATGATCTTCTGAGAGAAAAGTTTTCTTCCTTACCTCTGATGTGCTCAGGAGCTGAGAACTGGACAACAATTGATTGAAATCCTTGGTGGTCATAATAAAATAGGTAGAAGTACTCTTATACATTACATGATCCTCTTGTCACTGAGCAGCTGCTCATCAGAATTTTTCCAAGCACACCTTCCTTTTCTACCTCCTGCCCACACTGCTTGGCCTCCTCTCTTTCCATCACATCTCTTTTCCTGGCCTTTTTCATTCCTCATCCCCACCTTATTTCCAGTTCCAGTCCACATGGCATTTAGCCTACGGCTCTTGGTTCTTAGAGTAAAAAGGCTAATTATGCCGAGTTTATGGTACTTTTTAAACCAGCCACTGGGAAGCAGATTAAAATCCCCAAACTCATTTTTACTGCCATTTACTTCAACATAATTTACAAGAAATAAAAGGAATGAGTATGAGATAATTGTGCCATATAGTCCTATTTTCTCAACAATACTTATTTTTATTAACACAGCTAATAGAAAGAAAATAGAATTAATCTTCATCAAAAAGCCTGCTATTGTAAAGCTGAGAGTACTAAGCAGCCAGGAATGAAGTAAAGAACTGCAATCAAATTATTGCTATTCTGGGAGTTTTACATTAAGCTCCTACACAATAATCAAATACTGAAGTATGATCATAAATTTTGCCTGGAATTTAGAAATGTGGCAGCTGTTCTGGGGCACATTTGCAGGAGAATCATGAGCTCAAATGGAATTTGCTGAGGACTATATATCAACTTACCATCAGGGTAGACAGTATTAGAAACCCTAGACTCTATTCATTAATCACCATAGATGTGGCATCACAGAGGAGAGTTATAACTGATATAAACAGCACATTGAGAGTTTTTATTTTAGATAGAGAAAACAATTGAAGGAGTTTAGGATAGCACATTCACTGTCCCCAGTTCCTCTTTTTTTTCCTTTTAGTTTAAAAATTAATTTCCCAGGTAAGAGTCCTTTACTTTAAATATTTAGACATGGCAAGTTTTAAAAAGATAATGTAGACTGAGACTTCTGACTCACTGTTGACAGGTATCATGAATGGGGCCAATTTGGATGAGGGATGCTTATCAATTATTTTTTCACTGCAGATATTAAATTTCATTTTGTGGTTATTTTGATTTAGCAAGAAATACCTCGATTATTTTCCTCAATGATGGTAATGGTTAATGATGAAACTGTAATTTAGGAAAGAAAACAAAACGTGCCAGCTGATGTCTTGCACAGAGAGCCACACAGAGCCCATGCGTTGGAAAGAATAAGGAACCTCAATGTAGCTGGTGTGGTGAGAGGAGCGTAAGATGTGGTGGAAAGTGTTTGGGTTTTGGAGCCCAACTTGCTTTTGCACCCCTAATCCACTACTTTCTCCCTGTGTTCTTGAGCAAAATACTTAATCTCAGTAATCTAGGATCTATAAACTGGGTACAATAATCAGTATCTAGCGAGGGTGTTTTAGAGATTAAAATATAATAATTTCTACAAAATCCTTGGCAAAGTATCTGCCTCACACTCAGCAAATATTCCTTTCCAAATGGATATCAGCCACTGTGCTGGAATTAATAAGCAGTACTATAGAGTATAAAGTATAGTACTAAAGTATATTACTTTAGAGACTTTAGTACTAAAGTATAGTACTTTAGAGACTATCTCAGAGTCTCTAAATAATGAGCTATTTACTCTCTTTTGTTTCCTTAGTAGGTGGAGTGACACTGCTGGCTAGCTTTGGGCTGGATACAGTGGTGGCCACTAGGTGGAATGGTTTGAAGACTTCTGGGTAGGTCCAAATGGTCTCGTTTTCCTCGTGCCAAAAATTCCACCAGTTGCAGATTCTTTCCCCCAAGTTTTGAAGAAATTTCCAAAATTCCAAGTCCTCTGTTAAAATGCAAGAATTTCTGGTAGTTGCGAAGTAGGGAGAGTTATGAGGTTGAGGAGAAGATAGGTTAACCCAGAGGTTGCAAACTCTATTCCTTCCTTCTCTTCAGAAAACTGGACAGTCAGATAACCTATGCTGTCATGGCTACAATTGGCTGCAACTGGCACTTGCCTAGTTTTGATGGGAAGGCCACTTCTGATGGGGATACTGGTCCCTATATCCTACTCTTGACATGCTTCATACATTTTCATTGTTTCCTGCAACCCCTGAAACCCTATCTGCCCACAGTTTGTTAGGGACAAGTGCTGAGATGTTAGCTAAATTTAGCTGAAGGAGAATAGATTATGTATCAGAAGGCTTCTATAGTTCTGCCATTATATGACCTGGGACAGGTGGCTTCATCTTTGAACTCCAATTTCTTCCTGTGTAAAAAGATGGCTTAGAGGTTACAAAGTCCCTTTACTTCCTCTCATTCTCTGGTTCCTGATGGTAGTCCGGGTCCTACCTGAAGGGAGTCCAGGATCAGAGAGAGGAAGAACAGCACAGGTAAACTGGTCTCTTTTCAACATGGTCCAGGCCTTCTTGATGGTAGTGCTTCCAGGGAGTTAAGGATTTGTCAAGAAACTACAATGTCAAGTTATTGAGCCCTCACTCCATCATCCGTAAATCAGCTTTCCTGCCATCCGTTCCTCTAGAGCTATGCTGTCTAATGTGGTGGCCACTAGCTACATGTGGCCATTCACATTATTCAAAATTAAATAAAATAAAAATCCAGTTCCTCAGCCACACAACCCCATTTCAAGTGCTCAATAGCCACATATGACTAGTGGCTGCTATACGGGCAGAGTAGACAAAGGACGGACATTTCCATTATCACAGAAAGTTCTATTGGGTGGTGCTGCTCCAGAAGCTCTATGCCTCTGGAATTGCATTCAGTGACTTGATGTTGTGAGTTCTGGTAGTCCCTTGAGCAGAGGTAATGCAATCCCAGAGGAAGTCCTCTAATTTTAGTTACACTCAAGTTAACAAACTCTTGTTCCAAGCAAAAGAATGGTTGCTCAACATTCCATTCTCATGGTTCTTAGCCAGGCAGTCAACATGGTTTTATTGAACACCACCCACTCACTGTGTACTACTTAAATGAGGCATGCATGTGGCCCTGTCTCCAGATAAATAAATATATAAAGAGACAACAAAGAATTGGAGGATGGGAGTATTGGTGCACAACTCAGTCAGTCTGTAGGAACCAGAAAATCTCTGGATTGTTTTTACCTCGATGGAAAATTGCAGACAGTGTTAAAATGATCAGTTCAAAGTAAAATTCTCTGCCGTTTATATATTAATATCAGCACTGCAAACCAAAGTGTCGTAAAATGGTTGGTCTTGTCCAACCCTAAAAAGATAAAGCATTTACTATCTGCAAGCACTGTGCTAATTGCCGCACATGATTTTTCTTATTTGAGTTTCCTGATACTCCCCAGCAAAGGTCAGCCACGTACCTGTGGAGAGAGTGTGCCAGGAAGGGGCAAGAACGCAGGCTCTGGAGTAGAGCAGACTGCATTCGAATCCCAGCTTCTGCTGCTTGCTAACTTCAGGACTTTGGGCATTTACTTAATTTCTATTAGCTCTAGTTTCCCTATCTGTAAAGTGGGGGATACAATTCCTATCGAGAATAATTCCTGTGATTCTTGTGAGCCAGAAAAGGCAAAGTGCTTACTGCATTATCTGGGGAGGAGTCATCTTTTCAGTCCCTATAGCAATATACCTTGTACATATTGGACACTCAGCAAGTTTTGTTTTGTTTTGTTTTGTTTGAGGAAGACTAGCCCTGAGCTAACATCTGCCACCAATGCTCCTCTTTTTGCGGAGGAAGAGTGGCCCTGAGCTAACATCTGTGCCCATCTTCCTCTACTTTATATGTGTGATTAGCAGTGCATATGTCCACACCCTGGATCCAAACCGGTGGACCCCGGGCCACCAAAGCATACAAACTTAACCACTGTGCCACTGGGCTGGCTCCTCAGCAAGTATTTCTTGAATAGATAGATGAATGGAAGATGGAGGTCGTCTTTTTTTTTTTTTTTTTTAAAGATTTTATTATTTCCTTTTTCTCCCCAAAGCCCCCAGTACATAGTTGTATATTTTTCGTTGTGGGTTCTTCTAGTTGTGGCATGTGGGACGCTGCCTCAGCGTGGTCTGATGAGCAGTGTCATGTCCGCGCCCAGGATTCGAACCAACGAAACACTGGGCCGCCTGCAGCGGAGCGCGCGAACTTAACCACTCGGCCACGGGGCCAGCCCCTGGAGGTCATCTTTTTGATGACCTCCTTCGTCTGTGGAACATTTCCTGGGAGTGTAAGCGGTCACCTAAGTAGAATGACTTGGGGGAGGCTAAAAGCCTCTTATTCAACCCCAAATATCTTCCCACTGGCCTGGCTTCTGTTTTGAAATTTAACCATTACTCATTCCATTGGGCTAAAGGTCCCTGTTAAAAGCAAATATTACTTTAGAGAGAGAATACACTCAGCTGTTGTGTGCCACAGTTCCGGTCTAGCTGCTGAACCTTGCTGCTGAGCCTGTCTCCTAAGACAGCGCTGCATGGTGGAGACAGCTCTGGCCTGGTAGCTGGAGGGTCTGGCCTCCAGACCTGGCTCTGACATTACCTAGCCATCTGGCATCACTCCCCTGGGCCTCAGGGCCATGGATTTTCTATTAATTAAATGGAGGAATAGAGTAAATCTCCTCTAACTGGTTTGATTTGTGATTCTATAAGTGGGGTATTAAGCAGGTAAATTTTGATGGTGAGGCACGGGGCAGGGTTCGGGTTGGTGGGCCTCAGAATGTGACACTGTAGAGGTTATAGCCCTGGAAGGACAGGGAGCATTTATTAGATATGGTCAAGCAGTGCCTGATTATGAGGGCGCAAGGGATATACCATGAGGGTGAATAGGGATCAACAATGAGAATAGTTTTAGCATTGCTTTATAGCTTTGTCTGAAGCCAATTTGATTTGTAAATATCACATAAGAGTTTTAATGGATGTTAAGGATCAACGAAAGATCACCAACCCCGTGGGCCTGGAGTGAAGCCAGTTTACTGCTCTGAACGTCATCCGCAACCCTGGGTGCCCTTATGCAGTGAGGGCTTATGCATAATGTGGAAAATTGCTCTGGGACATTCCAAGGCGTGACTGTCAACTCAGTGGTGCAACCATAGACTGCCAGGAAATGATGGGCCTGGAGAGACTGGCTTGGCCCCTGGCAATGGGGAAAGAAGCAGCTCGTTGTGGCTGCGAGTAGTTTCAGGGCACAGGAGTGGAGCCAACAATTATTGAGCACCTTCCACGTTCTGGTCACCACGGTGGATATTTCACATGTGTTATTTCATGTAAATCTCACGGCGGCTCCAGGAGGTAGACATTACTGTCTTCATGACACAAGTGAGGACACTGAGGCTCAGAGAAGAAAGTATTAGAGCTGAGATTTCATCACAGGACCTCTGGATGGCAAAATTCGTACTTTTTTCCCCAAGTATGTCACACAACCTCCAGGCTGTTCTGCAAATATTTGCTGTTATAGTTCAGTGTTCTTTGCCTGTGGGCATTGTGGATGGAGGTACTGTTCTCACATTATTGCTGTTTTCAGGCATTTCTGGTACAAAGAAACAACCTCCCCCCGTGGCCCCACTGTCATCCACTCTGAGAGGCGCGTTTGAAGTCGTTGGTTGTATTTTCCAGCTGTCAGGGCTCCAATCTAAGGTTTTTGCTGGATCTTTTGTTCTTTTACACTTGGTTCACTAGGACTTACAGTTTTGCGTTTCTCCCCCACTTTGGAAACTCATGTTTGGGTTTTATTGAGAGCCATTTCTAGTGTTTTGAAAGGTTAACAGAAACTCTCAAAGCTCTCTGGGTTGCCTGTTAAGGTGTTGCAGGGAAGAGGACGGGGTGCACCCGTTTATGGGGTTAGCCACATTTGTTGATTGAGGCAGACACAGCAAACACGTTCTGGGCGCGTTTCAATGCTTTGTAATAATCAGCACATTCATGAAGGCGAGGCAAACTGCAGGGGTCTCTCTGCAGGGTAGGAGTGTCCTGGGAAGTGCCTCTTAAGACAAAGAATTAGCCAGTGCTCACGTTTAGCATATGGATCCTTCCAGGGGGCCTAGCATGAGATGCCGAAGGGAGCCTGTGACTCGCCCTTGATGAGGAGCGGTGGCCAGTGATCACCTCCACCTGCACGTGATTATCAGGTGCAGAGGCTCCACCTGCCTGGTTAAAAAAACGTAGGCTCCATGCTTCGTGTTGAGAAGGGCGGGAGCCTGTGCTCGCTGCAGGGAGGTGTATTATTGAACAATTTGTGGCTTCAACAATGGATGAGACTGGAGAAAGATGTTCTGGCAACATGGCTTTTTTTAGTTTTATCATCATTTGTCCTTTGCTTCTTTAGGGTTTTCATTATGAACTATGTCACATATTTAAGAGTTTATATCATGTAGTTTAGAGCCTAATAATGAAATGAACCCCTATGTATCCACTGCTCACTTATGGAGGATAAGCCCTTCCCCTTTTGCCTTCTCCTCCTCTGAATCACTCTTTTGAAATTTATGTTTATCATGTCCTTGCTTTTCTTGACAGCTTTACTACATATGATGGTTTGTTAACCAATTTTCCTCTATTTAAAATACAGCTTGTGTATAATAAATCCCTGCGTACCCCGTAACAGTTTCCATGTTTATAAAGATTAATTCTACTTTAAAATCTCTTCGAAGGCCTTTGTCCCAAGTGCTTGCATATGAATGTTGCCCTCATGCACAATTAAATGAAGAAATTCGTGCACTAAGCAAGCTTCCTCTCTACCCTCAATAGCACACACCTGTCAGTTTTGCTTCTATAAATTGGTATATTTTATAGGAGGATGTTAGGACAAGGAATTTAAATGTTTTTAAAGACACTTGGGGTTTAATAAGAATTTACATTTAAGTATAGCGGGAAAAGATTTCTAAAATGTAGTCTCATCCATTTCTGCTTTCCCATTCTACATTCTCCGGTAGTGAGTGAGGTTCTGAGGCAGTGGCAATTGCATGATGTAGTAATGAAAAAAATATGAGAGTCTGGCCATCCTTGTGATTTTCCAGGTCCAAAGGGAGCATATGCCTCACATGCTGATATAGATTTAGTGGAGCTCCTGATATGGCTTGATGCCATTGCAGTTGTTTGGATTTAGCACAAATATGTCCTTTTACATAACATATCACTTACGGATCTTCAAGGCAAGCAATTGAAATTGGCTCTGGCTGGCTTTTGCATAAAAGGAACTTCTTGAAAGATCAGGCATCTGGTAGAATCACTGTGAAATTTCAGGCACCAGAGTTAGAATATAGGTGGGAACAAAGAGAAGCCAGAGCCAGTCAGTCGCACTCCAGAACCAGCCTGGTGAGCCGTCACTGCTGCCCCTGCTGAATACAGCGCAGTGACTTGCATGCCCACTGCTGGTGTTGGCCTTGGATGCTGCTGCTTGGCGCTGCTGATGCTGTTGGCCTGGCAACTGACTGCTGTCATCATGGTCACCAGGATGAAGGCGCCCGTTGTTTGAGTTTCTGGGCCCTGATTTGAAGCCCCAGGGTGGCTGGATTATGATCCATACCATAGTTGACAGAAGGGCTAGAAAAGCAAGAATTTGGCTATTTTCTCTGCTATGATGGAAGTGGCTTTGTTTTCCACTAAGACCTGTATGGTGGGAAATTCACCAAATATAGGAAGTTGTTCAGATGCTGCAAGGCCACAATTTGATCAAACATAATCAACTCATTTTATCCAAAGGCATTCTTTTGATCCTTTAATTTTCCTTCTGCTGACATATTTTTTCTTTTAAACCGTTTATTTATATTCTATATTTCAAGTAGGAGAAGAAAAGATATAAAGAGATAACATTCAAAATTGTTTTACTTTATAGCTTTCTTGAAGTTTCTCTAAGTGGTACTCAAGGTAATAGTGCACTGATCCCACCCTCCTTGCTTGACCTCTTGCACCCCTCCCTTAAGAATTTGGAAATGGACCATTCAAACTACTTTCTGAGAGTACAGCTATAAAATAGGCCTAGAATGGATCAGATGGAAGGAAATAAAAATAATCATTTAAATGAGGTTTAAATATTGCTGGAATTTAGCCCTTTTCTCCCTCATTAGTAGAAATAATCAAATCATGGAATTCCGGAACCTGAAATTTCAGTTTTGGAATGTACGCTTCATTGTAATTGGAGATAGATAGATGCTTGAGGCTGCAGAAGTAGAGCTTAGTGATTATGAATGGGGTGCCGGAGTCAACGGACCTGGGTGCAAATCCTTGTTCAGCTGTGTGACCTTCGGCCAATTCCTTCATTCTCTGGGTCTGTTCCTTATTTAAGAAAGGGCAGTAATAAAGTGATAATTCCTACCTCACAGGGTTGGTAAGGGGATTAAATAAATTCATATATGTTAAGCCCATGACAAGCCTTCAATAAACGGTAGCCAGTTATTTTAAGTCTCGATATAGGAGAGTAGAGGCAAAGCTGGTTCTCTCAAAGAGAAAAGGGGCTGCTTTTGGAGAAATGCCCCGTCATTAGAAGCGTTCACGTGGAGGTCGGGTGACTTAACGTGATGCGTGTTGGAGAGGGAATTCCTGCACTGGGTTGTAGGGGTGGTGGACTAAGGGGCTTTCAAGGTGCCCTTCAGCCCCTGATGCTATGGGGCAATAACTCTCTTGAGAACTCAGGCAAGGGTTTGTCCCCTGAGCTGGGCTATTCCTGCTCTAGATGGGAAAACACCAGACACTCAGGTAGGGTTGACCACAGTTGAAACCCATCTGGAAACAAACTAATCAGGACAATGGGGAAACTGGTTGGTCTGCCCAGCTGGTAATAGGTCCATAAATGTGGCAGCCACCTTCACCACTGTCACTGCAACTCTGATCACCTTCTCTGACTTGATTTAACCATGTGTTGAGTAACTTCCTCAATGATGGTGAGACACCTCTGCTGTTTGCCAAGCAGTCCCCAAATAGAAGGGCTTCCCAGCTGGCTACTTGTAACTGATTCTCTTGGTGGACTGTTGACTGGGTTTCAGCTCTCACTTGCCCCGTTCAGCTGGGTCCCTTTGTTCAGTAAGTAACCTGTACGACTCTACATGGTGAGCCTGGCAGTAGTAATGAGCAGGCCTGGGGAATGTGATATTGGGAAGGGGGCTCAAACAGCTCATGGAATGGGCACCCAAGAAGGTTAGAGGGATGCTGAGGCAGAAGGTGGGAGGGTTTTGAAGAGGAGTTTGGATTGTTTGCTTTTTTCCTTTTTAATCTTGATACCCTATACAGTCATGTGCCCTATAATGAGGTTTTGGTCAACAATGGACCACATATATGATGGTGGTCCCATAAGATTAGTACCATATGGCCTAGGTGTGAGTAAGCTATACCATCTGGGTTTGTGTAAGTTTGTTCAAACAGCGATGAAATCACTTAATGACACATTTCTCACAACGTATCCCCATCATTAATGATGCATGACTGTAGTAATAGGACACAGTGTAGATTGTGTGCTGTGTTTTGCAGACATAAAAGAACGAGAAAGAAAAGGCACAATCTTTGCTCTTGAGATGTTTGCAATCTAACTCAGCAATTCCATTCCCCCATCCTTTATGCCTCGCTACTTATTGCATTTACTTCTAGTTCTTCCTCTTTAAATTGAGAATGCAGAGGCAAAACCAGACACCGTGATAATGGAATTTTATGTCGTGGTCTTTGATTACGCTTCCCTTTCAAGCCTCAATATTTCACGTTGTGAATAATAATGTTCTTTGTTGGAAAAATCCTTAATTTGAAAATGTTGCAGATGGCCTTTTATCAGGAACTATGGACTGTCAAAATAAATAGATCTAATTATGAACCATTGTTGTGGAATGGGCTGTCTAAATAATAGAAGTCAAGTTTCCCAAAATTAAAAAAGACCTTGCATTTTAAAAGTACCTCAGAATAATCAGCTGTCTGTGGTTGATTGGTTTTCAACAAGTTATTCAGTAGATGGAGGCCGCCAGTTTTCTTCTGGTGCAGCTATTCTTATCACTAAGGTGGGGATTTGCTGGGACCACACCATCACCTCTTTGCTTGAACAGGATTTAGTGTAGGAAAATCCCACTGCACTGGTACATTGAGATGGATGGAGCACTAGGAAAGGCTTGGGATTGAGCTATTTGGAGAAAGTATGGGTTCTTGTGGGCTGTTTTAGGAATGTTAGTATAATCTTAATCAACACTGGGTTTCAGAACTGCCCCGAAGGTGAAGATGTGAGACAGCTGATATTTCTCTGCAAGAATTCTTTGGTTTGGTAAATTGGTTTTTGCTTTTAACAAATTGCTTGCCTCAAAGCAGAGTGTGGGAAGCCCCACCTCAATGGCTGCTCAAGGAGATTCAAGGGCTCTGCCAAAATAATGTCCTTGCTGCTGTTCCATCCCCAAAGAAAGATCTTGAACACATGTAAATGGATAAGACAACTTAGAAATTTGTAATTTTGTAACTGGTGACTGGAAGCATTTAGTTGGTTTGTGCTTGGTGGTTACCTGAGTTTGCTAAGGAAGATTTAGGGGACTACAGATTTGAATTGATATAAATAAGGTAGAATAAAAATCTAGATGAAACTTTGCTTTTTGTTGATTAGAGTTCAATTTAGCTCTAAAACTGCAGAAAATAAGGGGTTATATTTGTTGAAAATACACATGGGTTTAGAGAATTTAGGTAAATCTGTAGGTAATTGTAACATTACCTCTTCTGCAAAACACGTATACATTTTCTTTCTAATGTGAAATCTCCAAAGAGTTTAAAATTCTTTATAAAAACACAATTCTTAAACAAATTTTGAAATAAATTATCAGTGAGCAATATCATCCCCATTTCAGTGATAAAAATCCAAGTTTTGAAGAGAAAATTTTAAAGGAAGGAGACAGAGCTGCCACTATAATTTAAAATATATTGTTCTCTCTTCTTTCTATTTACTTTTGAAACCAGTTCAAGACTAAACAGTCTTGTGATAGGAAAAACTGGCATTTGTGCCACAACATTCTTTGAGAGTGTGTGTGTGTGTATTTGGAGCATTTATATTACAATTTTGGAGTATTTATATTACAATTATAGGAAATATTCTATTTGACAAAGGTAGATTTTGCTGAAAAATTTGGGAGAACACAGATTTGAATTAACATAAATAAGATTGAATAAAAATCCAGATGACTGAAACATAGTTCATGTTTTGCTGAATAAAGTTCTATTTAGCCCTTAAAGTGCAATAAATGAGAGGTTATATTAGTTGAGGGGCTAGCCTGGTGGCATAGTAGTTAAGTTTGTGTGCTCCGCTTCAGTGGCCCGGGATTTGCAGCTTCAGATCCCGGGCGTGGCTGTACACATTGCTCATCAAGCCCTGCTGTGGTGTCATCCCACATACAAAATAGAGGAAGGTTGGCACAGATGTTAGCTCAGGGACAGTTTTCATCAAGCAAAAAGAGGAAGATTGGCAACAGATTTTAGCTCAGGGCCAATCTTCCTCACCAAAAAAAGAGAGAGAGAGAGAATGATCTCCAGATACACAGTCTCTCTCAATCTTTAAAAAATAAAAAAAGAGGTTATATTAATTGAAAATACATATTGATTTAGAAAATTTAGGCAAATCTGTAGACAATAACCCTCTCAGGGAAACATTTAATAAATTCTTTTTCAACATATGAATTAATTCCCTAACAGAGTTAAATTAATATTTTAGTTCCCTAACAGAGTAAAATTAATATTTTACTTGGAAATGATTTTTTTCCACACTAGAATCTACAGTAAGTTGGTAAAGAAAAATGCACTAGCCATTTATTACTGCAAAAGTTTATGACCTGCCCCGACCATCTCAATGGGTGGGTCCCTAAAGTGGAAATGGTTTTAAATGTTACCTCTGCAGTATTAGGTTTGGGTGAATCTAGAGATATTTGCTGTGAGTTTGGCAAAATGAATATTGTGGAATTAATTGTTGAACTGGAATTTTCCGTTGCCAGCAGATATTCACATTACAAGCCCTCTATTTTTGTCTTCTAAATTTAAGAGCATTTCAATGGAAATTCAATACAAACATATCTTGTTCTTTTAACCTCTCTGTCCAGTTAGCAGTGTTTTCTAACTGCAGTGAGCTATTCACAGGGTCTTTTTTTCTTTCCAGCTTAAAGGGGAAAAATAAATGCAACGGATCTCCCTAAGTATTGAGCACAGATGTGCAAGGCTCAAAGACTCTCAGCTTAGAAAAGCTTTTCTCTGCTCTTGGCAGATGAGGCATGTGGAATCATCCAGGGCCCAGACCCCACTGTCTTCTGATGAAGTTGTTCCAATGTGTGAAGCATCCGGCCTGTGGAGGTTTAAACTGATTGTAGCTTGAGCCCCACAAAAGCAGGTTCTGAGATTTGTCTAAGCCCTTGATTCATTAGAACATATCCGATGGTATGTCATCCCCTGACCCCTGTGATATGAGCTCTCCTTCGGGCCGGGCCCATGAGAGGCCGGGAGGTTCACGATCAGGTCTTTGTCTGCTAAGAACATTTCTCAGCCTCTATGAAATGCTCCGCTGGCTTCATAAAAGCAATAGTTACCACTAGCTTAGCGGAAGTACCCGTTCAAACATCTTTCAGACCTTCTCCTCTTTCGCTTGAATACGAAGTTCAAAATCTTCCCTGTGGTACCCTTCTTAGAGGACCTTCAGGGAGAAGTATTTGATCACCAGAGGGGTGGTTGGGAGCATAGATTGGAGGCTGGTGTTCTCTGTTTAAAGAAGTTGCTTTAAAGAGAATTGTAGTGACTTTCCACAGGCCAGGAAAGGCCAGCTTCCCCTTGGTGTGGGGAAACTTCAAGTGGGATTAAAAAGAGACTGGAAAATGAAGATAGAGAGGGATTTATAACTGTGTATCAGCAGCTTGGACCAGTTCCTAATGTGCATCTCTAGTTAACTGACTAATTAATTATTAATATATTAACCTATTCATTAATTAAACACACATTCATTGGGCATCTCTACCAGGCAAAGTTCTGGGCTCCAGACTTAGAAAAATGAATGATGCATCTTTTTTCCCCCTTAAGGAGGCTAGAAGGAAATATACAAATAACTACAGTGCTTGCTTCTTAGATCAAATAAAGGGGAGGGTTATCTGCTACCCAATGTTATTTTTTGAAGAAAAATATATGATACTTCAAATAGGAAAAGCCAAATTCATGTTCACAATTGGTTTGTCTGCATAATACTGTCCTTACAAACCAGATAATGTTATACGGGACGTGGACTGTTGGGGGCATTGCCAATTTCAGTTCTGATTTGTCCAAAGGATGCAAGTGAAAATTTTTGCCTTTTCTTTCAAGGTGCAAAACAATGAAACCACTGTCAATACAAACTCAGGGTCTCCTTGGTGCTAGGGATCTCTATCATGGCAAATGATTCTTTCCATTGTGTAGAGTTTGATGTTTATAGAACTTTTATAAAAATTACTGCATTTAATCTTCATTACAGCCCTGTCAGGAGGTTTTGTTATTTCCATTTTTCTGTTGAGAAAATGGGGCCTCAGTGATTGTGACTGAGTTGGTCATCTCAGGTTATAAGAGCAACAGTTTCAGAGGGGGTCCTGAATGTATGTCTTCTGCCTCTAAGGCTAGGGAAGTGTGTATAATCGCTCACCAAGGATTTATGAAAGGACCGAATATAAGGACTGCGTGTAGACCTGGTTAAGAAACATCATAGCTATCAAACCGACAAAGGAAAAATAAGGTTGCAGATGGATTTAAGGTTGCTAATCAGATGACCTTAAAACACGGAGATTATTTTGGATTATCAGGTGGGTCCAATGCAAGCCTTAAAGAGGGCGGCAGAAAAAAGTGTCAGGAGGAGACGTGACTAAGGAAGAATAGGCAGAGGGATGTGACATTGCTGACTTTGAAAAGGGAGGAAAGGGACACAAGCTAAGGAATGTGGATGACCTCTAGAAGCTGGAAAAGGCGAGGAAACAAATCTTCCCTAAAACATCTAGAAAGGAACACAGCCCTGCCAACACTTTATTTTAGCCCATCGAGACTTGTGTTGGACTTCTGACCTACAGAACTGTAAGACAATAAACTTTTGTTGTTCTATGCCACTAAGTTTCTGGCAATTTGTAATAGTAGGAGCAGGAAATGAATACAGATGGGGTGGCGTGAGAGCCAGATCTGCAGCTGTCCACCTTCAGAGGGGACAGTTTGACTAGGAACCCTCTGTCATCACAGTTGGGTGGGGACAGTTACAGGGTGGATCAATAGTTCACTCAATTATTTAATTTATTATTATTTATTATGAATAAACATTTATTGCAAATCTATTTGATGCCTGGTACTATTCTAGGCCCCAAAGTAAACAAGACACACAAAAAAGTCCCGCCTTCAAGAAGCTATCATTGTAGAAGGGGAGACAGGCAATAAACAAGATAAATAAGTAAAATACATACAATAGATAGTGATAAGGAAATTCTAAGGAGAGAAAGTGATAGGAAAGTGCTGTGTGTGCGTGTCTGTGGGTGTCTGTGTATAAATTTTAGCTGGCACTGCCAGGGCAGGTTCACTGAGAAGGCGACATGGAAATAAAGACCTGGAGACTATGTCAGGAAAGAGGAAACAGCCATGTGACTTTCTGGGGGAAGATTGTCTAGAACAGAGAATGCACAGGCTCTGAGGACAAAGGGTTCCTGGCATGTTGCTGGATGGGAGACAGTGAGTAAGTGAGAACGTAGGTAAGACTTCCTGGGCGCCTGGTTGGTCTTCTGAATAGTGGCTTATGGCTCCTTCAGGTCTGGAGTTAGAACCTTTACTCCTTAGCTGGTGGTCCTTTTTTATCACCTCTCCTGCAGAGAAAAAGCAGGCCATTTCCAAAAGCCTGCCTGAGGGAGCCAGAGGCAGATAGTATCAGAATGTTTCAGTGCTGATAACCAATTTTATGGATCAGTCATTTGACTTAATAATGAGAATGAGGGAAAGTGATGCAAATAATGTAAGTACTGTTGGCATTTCCTTGGAAATTTGAATAACTTACTTTTCAAACAGCAGTCTGGTTGGTTAGTGACTGGAAACAGGCAGAATTGGGAATGCTCTAAACCCAACTAGCAGTTCATGGAGTGATGCTGGAAAAGGTGAGTCTCTTTTTCTCTCTTCGTGTTCCTCATATTGAATATGAATCCCTCAGACTAACTTTTATCCCTCTGTCTTCAGAGACAATCCGCAGCCACTATCTCCCTAAAGCTATTGTCTAGCATTTCTTTAAATGAGCAGCCTACAGAGAGCGCATCATGTGGTCCCAGCAGTGGACGGGCAGGAAGTTTTGTGAAGACGGAACACCTGGAGTTAAGAAGGAGCCAGGTGTGACCAGAGAGGAGCTGGGCAATTGGCGGTAGTAGGTTAGATTAGCTCCGAGCTTACCCTGGGAGGTGGGAAATGCAGGAAATATCAGAGCCTGGTTTCTCATACAGCAAAGATCTATAAGACAGAGACTAGTAAGGAAGCAAACCACGGGAAGAGAAAGATACCCAAAGAGGTATGTGGCAGTTTTAAAACATGGTCTCAAAATCCTCCGATGGTCTTTCCATCAAGAAGTGGAGTCTATGCCTCCTCCCCTTGAATGCTCTTGTGAGTACGTGACCAATAGAATGTGACAGAAGGAACACTATGTCAGTTTCTGGGGGCAGGCCTTGAGAAATTGGTAGTTTCTGCTTTGTTTGTTGAGATGCTCACTCATGGAACCGAGTCATCATACCGTGAGGAAGCTAAACCTACCCTGCAGAAAGGCCCATGTGGAGGGGAACCAACAGCCAGCCATGTGAGAGAGCCATATTGGAAATGATCCTCCAGTCCTTGTTGAGCAACCCAGCTGACATTCCATGGAGGAGACGAGCTGTACCCTGCTCAAATTGAAGACTTGTGAGAAAACGAAACGATTATTGTTATCGTAAGTTACTAAGTTTTGAGGTAGATTGTTGTATATGGATAATTGCAACAAGGTGTATTTTAGGTGACAGAAAGGAGAAATGTCAGGTCTCACATAATATTGGTTTGTTATTTCAAATATATATAATATAAATCATATGATTAAAATCATTCTTAACCATTGTGGAGTTATTGACTCTCTCCTCAGAAAAATGTGCATATATCAACCTTTTGAGGACAGCCACAGGGGTCTCAGGACCTCCAACATTCATCCGTGGACATAGAGGCTCCAGGGTGAGACACTCTGACAAGAATCTCTCTCCACCGCTATTCGTTATAAAGTGGAGTTTGGTGAAGCTGAGGGAAGGGTAAGGGAAAGGACACCGGACTTTTCTGTTATGAGATTTGTGCTTTATCCCAGCCCTTTCATAGACTTGCTCTTTGTTTGTGGATAAAGTGCAAAAATCTCTATATTGCAATTTCTTGGATGGTAAAATGTGGATGAAAATCCTGGCCTTCCTTTTTTCAAAGGAATGTGGAGATTGAAAAAACAACAACAAAAAAACCCCTGAAGAGAACATGCCTAGAAAAGTCAGAATTTGCCCTTACAGGTACTCAATGAATATTTGTTGAATTAATTGTTAGCTATTGTCACCCATCGGGTGCTGCTTGATTAGGTAGCCTAAATCTTTAAGTTGTTGCCCATACAACCACTCTGGGACATGGACCCCAGGGAAAGAATACTAAGGAGGGTAGCAATGGAAAGGGGAGCTCAGTACAGCGTCTCCCACACCCCCAGGTTACCTCGTCACTTTCTGTTGTCCTTCGTTTTGTGGTCCGTCAAGAGGAACTAGGAGAAACAGTAGCCTGCAAAGATTGGTATCAGTTTACACCAAAACAAAACTCTGCTCATCAGCACAAGGAATTGGAAGCAAATCACACAAAAGTCTCATAAAATATAAAAGCACATAGACACTGGCTTCAGCATTGGCGTCATTGGGTAGAAAATCTATTTACATTGTTTCTTATGAGGTCAGCAAAACATTTTGAATAACAACTCCCTGGCTGCCTGCAGTGAGTCTGAAAATATGCAATAAAATATAAACTGCAGACCTGACTTAATAGTCAGGGTGTTCCAAGATTCCTTCTTTGATTTCTGCTGTAACAGATTGCATTGTTACTGTATTTGTAGATTTCTATCATCTCAGATTAAAGGATCCCAGTGTTGGTTAGGGCAAAACCCAAAACATAGGTGATGGAAGGCAACACCCAGTGTTAAAACCTTCAACAAGCAAGATCCACTGTGGTTGTTTTTCCTTCCCATTGTGATGCTATGAGGATAGGGAGGGGCAGGGAGTAAAAGAGGAATCACGTCCACATGGATTGAAGGCAATTTAGTTTCCACCAGACATGGTGACAGTGATCAAGGAATCGCAAAATCTCAAACAGTTGCCCAGCACAAACCGTGTCACAAGATCCGAGATCAAAGATATCTACAATATGTTTAGTTTTCGCGTCAATGTAAGCAGCGTCAACTTTGGCTGGACTAAGTGGCCTTTAGAAATAGTTCATCAGCCCTTTCTCCTTTTCATCCTCTCTTGTCTCAAAAAACGCCACAGAATCTGATGTAATCATTATTCAGGTTTGGGTACATTTGCTTTTAAACAAGTTGCTTATGATGAATCCAGTGAGAGTTGGTGGGCAGGTCTGCCCGCATCCCACGCTGCATTGGCTTTCTGCCCATCAGCATTGAAGCTGGTAGAAGTCTCCTGCAGGGTCAGCTCAGCTGGGGGACAGATGCTGGGGACCTTGAGGGGCCTAAAAAGCAGGTCTTAGGATGCTTGTTTTTCCTTTCTAAGGAGTATGTAAATGGGTTCAGTGTGAAGGCAGCTCACTGTCAGGCACGTGAGAGAGCCTAAGTGTGAGAAGTTGAAATGCGGTCACAAAATAGCCATGAGTGAATATGTAGATTTATTCTCAGGGGTTCCCTGCCAGGGTCTCTTAAGCATTAGCCTCCCTTTAAGGAAATCAGCTGGGGCAGAGTGAACCAAACTGATTTATGGCCCATATGTAAGCAAAAGCATCCCTAAGTAGCAATTATTTTAGAAAAGCATGCACTAAAGGGAGAACTGCTATGTTTTCCCCCAGTTTTCCCTTTTGGTCTAGGTTTTGTTTGCCATATTAATTGGAGACTTATACTATTTACTTATGATCTATTGACCTTTCAGGAATTCTTTGGTGTTTTTCCACTTGTTTCTCTTCTTTGCATTGGGCTTGGTGTTAGGGAAACGGATAAACCAAGCACAGTCCTTGCTTGTCAGGAGATCACACTCGGGCAGCCTGGCCCAGCCACGTGCACAAGTAACTACTGCGCAGTTTGATGAGAAGGACAGATACAAGGTGGGGCCGTGGCACAGGTGCAAGTGCTCAACTTGGGTGCAAGGAATTGAGAGAAGGCTTGAGATCTTGAGATGGGGAGGTCTGTGAACTGTATCTTCTCAAAGACTTGGGGTGTTCCAGGTAGACGGCAACAGGGTTGGGAGGCAGAGATGGATGTTCCAAGAAGAGGGGACAGTACGCACAAAACACAGAGGTGGCAGCAGTACTGGGTGTTCTAGGAACCGTTGGTAGATTGGTAAGACTGGAGCACATGCGTGTTAGGGCAGGAAGCCTGGGACATGGCGGAAGAAGAAAGCAGGGGACAGCTTGTGGAGTGTCTTGTAGGCTGCACAGAGGCACTTGGATTTTGTTTAAGCCTCTGGGAGCCTGAGAAGGATTCAGTGGCAGGTGCTGCCAGTGCTTCTCTCATATTCCCTCAGCAGTCACCATTCCCAACAAGCCAACGGCTACAAGTCTCAGTGACTGGAAGTTTGCAAGCCTACAGGGAGCCAGGCCTGACATGCCAGGAGTTACCCTTGGGAGCAGCCCTCAAACAGTGATGGATTAATGTCTCAGCTCCTTTGCTCCTGGGGCGGAGGAGCATAACTGCAGCATACTCTATAGTCTCCCAGAGGTCCCCAGTGAGACTGAACCCCCGTCGTTCACAGCAGTTATATGATCATTAACACACCAGTGTTGACTTCCTTCCCATCCCTGCCGTTCTTCCATAGCCCCCACATTTGCTTCCTGGGGTCACTTCTCAAATAACTCTTTGCACTCAAGTTCTTAGCTTGGGGTCTACTTCTGTGCAACCCACCCTAAGGGAGTTTTGGGCATGGGGAGCAACATGGCGATGAAAGCTGATGCTAGATGGTTTTCATGAGAAAGGAAGTGGGAGGGGAAGACTCAAGAGCAATTTAGAAAGTACAATTCACAGAAATTACAACCTAGCTGGATGTATCCTGAGAGGGAGGGAAGGAGTCTTTGGTGATTCAAGGTTTGGGCTTGTTGCCTGGGGACTCCGTTATACAAGATGAGCAATACAGGATGAGGAATAGGAATTTTGGTGAAATCTAAGGGAATTGGATTTGGTTATGCTGAGTTTGAGGTATTGCCAAATATAAGTGTGGAGCTCCGAGGGGAGAACTAGCTTGGAAACCCCAATTTTGGAAGCCAGGCATCAGCCCCTAAGTAGTGGTGGAAGCTGTGGGCCTGAGTGTAGTGACTCAGGCAGTATGGGCATGAGGGGTGGGGAGAACCCGGCAAGCACAGAACTCTGGGAATAGCAAGAGGTAGCCTTTAACAAGCGAATTTATGAGGAGGAAACTGCTAAAGAGAAGGACTGAAAGGCCAGGCAAGGGCCAAGGGAGTGATGTCATAGAAGTCCAGAGAGGGAAAGGTGTCAGGAGGAGGGAGAGAACTGGAGAGGCTTGTCAAGGTAAGACTTCACATTTCCATTGCGTCTGGAAATTGGGCGGTCACTGGTGTGTTTAGGAAGTTCATAGTAATTTGGATCAATTAGAGAGGCAGGCGAGTTTCTCCCCCTTAAGAAATCTAGTTTTATTACATGGCAGATAGGCTCAACAAGAATTGATAGAAGAAGGATTGCCTTCATGAGTAGATAAGAATTTCTAATTATAGATAAGCATGATTCCAGGTGGCATACTGAAGAATGCAGTCCTCTCTTTAGATGATTTGTATGAAATCGGATACTTACGAAGCTTCAGGTTTGTTGGGTAAGGATTTACCCAGTTGGGTAAGGATTTTCCTTTTAAGCTAGTTATTATTCTTTTCTTTTAAGTTGATCCAACTTCTGTTTTAATTATCCAAGATTTCAATTTTATATTGCCTAAAGAATAAAGCTTAATCCTATAGCCGATGCCCGTTTGAATTTTAACAATTCTACTTTCTGTATCCTATTTAGTTACTTGTGGTTAGGAATTTGACGTCTAGAGTTAGGCTACTCAGCTAACTATTATAGAGGCTCTGCAACTTACTCTGTAAGATCCCTGGGGAAGGTACTTTGCATCTCTGTGCTTCAGGTTTCCTCATCTGTAAAATGGAGATAACAATACAACCTCAGATGGCTCTTCTCAGTACCAAATGAGTTAATTCATGTAATGTACTTAAAAACATGTCTGGCACAGAGTAAGTACTTAGCACCTTTTAGTGCCAGGAGTACTATTCGTTGGTGTTTTTTCTTTTTATTATTTGTTACTATTATTAAAAATTGGGGACAGCATGGTGTAAAGGAATAATGCTCGGACTAGAAAACAGAAGGCTAGGGGTCTGCTCTCAGCTTTTTTGTCAACTCTGTGGGCTTAGGCAAGTCCACTCATTTCTCTGAGTTCAGTTTCTTTCTCTGTAAAAGATGGAGGTTGGAATAGGAAATCTTTGCCAGCCTTGATTTTAAAATGCTGGAAGCTTACCTTTTGTTTGGGAGTAGCTGGTTTACACAGCTGATGTTTTTCCCTGAGGGAACGACAAGTGGGCAAAAAGAGGAAATCTGAAGACATTTCCACTAGACAAATTCTTTCTGGAAAGTAAGACCAATTTTTTGTTTATTTTCATGTAATTCCTTTATTGGGGTGAAATACATAAATCAATTGCTTGTGTTATATTCAGATGCCTGATCTTTTCTTTTTGAGTGTACTTTATATTTGGAATAAATCCAGTTATTTCTCATTTTTTTCCCTTTTTTCATACCTCTTAAAATTTTTTTCATGCATCCATTTCATTTGCTGATGCTATAATCTGTACAAAAACAACTCACTTTATTCTTTTAGATTTTAAACATGACACGTGTAAATAGAATAATAATTTTATAATGTGGTGTTTTCTTGTATCTTAACACATTTTTGAGATCTGAAATTTGGTCTCCGTTCTTATTCTGCACTTATTCCAATGAACTTTTCCTCTGCTGAGTTATTTCTCCTGTGTACACATGGGGGAGCTTTTGAGACACCGCTTTGAAGAGTTACACTTCTTTGATGAGTTTTTCATCAACTCCACTCTAAGATGATGGAGTGGAATTCTCCATCGTAGGGAGTGTAATAGGGCAAGACTGACTACAGAGCTGACTGAGATTTCCCCAGTGTTCACTGTCTAATGTGAGGCCCTAGAACCAAGTCAGAATTCTTCTGAAAGTAGTGATGTATGTGTATTCTCTAGCAAAAAAGGACGAAGTTAAAAAAAATGAGAAGGAAAATTTAAGACAGATCCAGTGTTTTCTGATGCTTCAGGATGAAGTAGATGGCCATAAATGTGGGGGGCTGTCTCTTCAGGTGAAATGAGGGGAAGTCAGACGGAAACTCTCACTTCCACAGCAACGTTACTTAAAGGAGCCTCTGAAATGGTCTCATATCCATTCTCCCATAGAAAAAGAAAAATCTAAAAGCATGATGGACTAGAAAACAAATCACTCCTGGAGGGAGTAGAAGCAAAAGTGAAAAGCTTGAGTTGAGTCTGACGCTCTTGGCCTCCAGCTCTGTTTGGTGTTTGAGGAAAATGCAGAAAAATAGAAAGTGCTGTGTTAAGTGAAAGGAAACCTCTATTTCACAGACCCTAAGCTGGATTTATCATTGTCTTTCTTTTGACCTCAATTTTTTGTGGTTACAAATGTAAATAAACATATAAAAATAGCCCTGGGTGGCAGCCCCATAGATGCATGAAGGAGTATCATGAATGACTGGGACTTCCCTCTGCCGCAATTTATTTGGAATTATCAGTGGTTATCACAGTCATGTCTGAATGTTTTGTTCAGGAGACAAGATTTTAAATGCACTTGAGGGGCCAGCCTGGTGGTGCAGCAGTTGTTTGCACGTTCCGCTTTGGCGGCCTGTGGTTCGCGGGTTTGGATCCCGGGTGCGGACATGGGACTGCTTGGCAAGCCATGCTGTGGTAGGCGTCCCACATATAAAGTAGAGGAAGATGGGCATGGATGTTAGCTCAGGGCCAGTCTTCCTCAGCAAAAAGAGGAGGATTGGCAGCAGATGTTAGCTCAGGGCTAATCTTCCTCACACACAAAAAATAATAAAATAAATAAATGTGCTTGAAAATGAAGATTCTATGAGAAAATAAATACTGCTAATTTTTATATATAAGAAATCTATTTTTTATGTATTTAGATTTATATATTTACAAGTGACTATATATCAACAAAAACTCTTTAGCAGTCATTTTCTTATGTAAGGTCTATGGTATAACTGGATTAATGTAAATTTATATGAAATTAAATAGATCATTCTTTATGATGAGTTGGGGAATAGGTAGAAATTGTCTCCTTCTCACTGGGTTTTTTTTCTCCCAAGACAGCCAAGTTATATCCTCTGTAGTTGGTGTTCAGTTCCTTGCTGTTCCTTTTCTCTAATCTTTTCCTTGGCAGTCTCATTCATTCTCATGGTTTCAACCATTAACTCTATTCCCATCCTGGGTTTCCATCATAGACTGCAGTTGTATATTCCCAATGCTCATTGCGCATTCCTACCTGGATATGGAAGTCAAGTTTAACAAGTCAACCACCAAACTTACCTCTGTTCCTCCACTTCCCTCCTCTGCCTCTTACTCCCAGTGCCCACCACCCGCCCATGCCCAGCTCAATAATTCCTTCTCACTTTCCTATTTCTGTTCTTGAACCACCATTTTTTGAGCCACCTGGGCTTGAAAATTTGGGGTCATTTTTGACACTCACCTGTCTCATGTTCTGTGCTGTGTCAGGAGTCCCCAAGACTACCCTCTGGCTTGATGGCTTGCTAAAAGAACTCATGGGACTCAGAGAAGCTGTTATATTCATGGTTATGGTTTGTTGCAGTGAAAGGATACCGATTAAAATGAGAAAAGGGAAAGGTGCATGGGGCAAAGTCCAGGAGAAACCAGGTGCAAGCACCAAAAGTTCTTTCCCAGCGGAGTTGCACGGAGGTGCTTAATTCTCTGAGCAATGATGTGTGACAACACTTGCAAAGTATTGCCAACCAGGGAAGCTCACCTGAGCCTTAGTGTCCTGGGATTTTATTGGGGGTCAATCACATGGGCATGCAGTGCCAGCATGACTTACTTCAGCTACTCAGACTCCAGATCCCTGGGGAAAAAACAAACATCCCCCATAAATCACATTGTTAACATAAACTGATCAAACTGGTACCATATGGCCCAAGGCCTCAGACATACAACGCTATTACCAGGCAGAGTATTCTAAGGGCTCAGAGCTCGTCTCCCAGGAACTGGGCAAGCGCCAGTCCTAACAACAGGTCTTTTTTGAGAATGTTTAGGGTTTGAGCAACCCAGGCCTGCTGAGTTAACCTTACATGCACATATAGTCACACTAAGCTTTATTGGTTGTTGGAAGAAATCGGTAAGAGCATATACTGTGGTGTTAAACAGATATGTGTTTGAGTTCTAGCTGCATGAGGATTAAATGAGATGTGGCTAACATAATGGTGGGCACAGAAATACTAAATGAATGTTAGATGATTTTTTTTTTATTATTGTGATTATTGTTTTCTCTGCCTCTTCTTAGCTAATACTACTTCTGTCTATTAAGTCTAAGAGCTTATTGCTTTCCCCTTTATGCATTAGCTGCCCATGTCAGTGAACTTAGAATAAGTTATGCTTCACTAACAAACAATACCCAAATATGAGCAGTTTACAAAAACAAATGAGTATTTCTTGATCCTGGTACTTGCTCGTCAGGAGTTGCCTGCAGCTTTGTTCTGTATTGTCATTCTGAGACCCAGTCAGAAGGAGCAGCCCAAATGTGCAATATTGTGGCAAAATAAAGGAGCATATGATGGAACAATACGATGGCTCTTAACACTTTGCTTGTAAGTGGCACATAGTTTGTCTATTCCCATTTTATTGTCTAAAGAAAGTCACATAGCCAGGCCCGAGGTTAATGGATTAGGGGTACGTAATAGTCCCTTGGTGGGTGGTGGTGAATATTTGGACAGTAATGTACTCTATCAACTTCCTATCTGGCCTCTCTGCCTCCACGTTCCCTCTATCCCTGACACACTTCAATCCATCCTGTTACTATCACCAAGTCTTTATCCCCAAAGCTCAGTGGTGGGCAAATTATTTCCCTTCCCTAAAACTGCTTTAATTCATGGTCTTCTATTGGCTAGTCCAGCAAACCCTCTTTTAAGCTCGATCACTCATAACTCTCCTATATTCCAGCGAAACCAGAACGTTCACCAGCACTGGGCACATTTTATCTTAGCATCTTTGACACCATTGCTTATGACATTCATTCGCTGAGAATGAAGACCCTTTTCTGAAGAAATCTACCATTTTATTCACCTTTAACTCCTCCACAGAGCCTAAATCCCTTAGCCATAGTCATGCCTGAAACACGTGATGAATGATTGGAGGAATAAATGTTGCCCCAGTGTTTCAAAGACATCCAAGAACTATTCAATGACCATAAGAGGCCAGGAAAGGGGTGCAGGGAGGCTGAAATGTAACCCATGTTTTGCTCACAAGCCAAGTCCTGAGGTGGGGTGTGGAGGAAGGGTGTCTTTCCTAATTCACACAAAAGAACTGAATGGTATAGCCATTCAGTGGCTTTCTTTCCGGGGTTATTTTATGTTAAAAGGAAACTTCCTATTTAGGACCTTTCTGTCCCAAAAGGACTATACATATGGAGGTCATCACAGAGAAGTAGGAGGAAAATGTTGTTTTGGCTCTGCTTTCATGAAATTTTGAAGTTCTAGGCCACTCAGTCACCCACCTACTCCGTATCCCTTGAATTTTGAATGTCGGTGACTCAGGACATCTTTATGAGATTGAGTCCTCATGCTGTTTTGGGCTTCATGAGAAGAAACCTACAGAATTTTGCAGTTTTTGCCCACCACAGTTTTAGTTACCTTGGGGGCAGCACTGCTTTTACTGGAGAAAATAACTCTTGAGGCCCAACATAGCAAGCTGAGAGTAAGGATGAAGAAAAGTAACTGGATTGATTCTTCTCGGTAAAAAGATGTGAAGGCCTGTTTCATGAAAATGTTCCTAAAAATAAAAACCAGACCCTGGCAATACAGCAAATAGCCAAAACAACTTCCTTGGTTGAGTGATTTTTAAGCTTCTTCCCTGGTTACAATTTTAAAAACTGCTCCAGAAAAAACTTGTTCCAAATTCAGTACTAAAGGGGAACACTACCTCTTAGCCAGCACAATAGTGAGGAGCAAAGGGAAAGGAGCGCAACAGTACTCTGATGGCCCAAGGCGGCGTAACTTGTACCTGGGACCTATGTCCACCTGGGAAATTCTTCAGCGCTGGGCCTGAGCTCACGGTCAGGCTCAGTAGAACAGCTTTAAAGCAGACAACACCACTGTGCGTGTTGTCAGCAACATGCTGTTTTTTCTTTTGTTTTTTTTGTTTTTAAACAATAGTTTACTTATGCTTCTATATTGTGTCAAAGGGATTAGGTTCTTAGATTGGTAAAGTAACAAAGCAAGCAGAGAAAAATCAGGATCGTTCGTGGTAAGGTATTAACTTCATCAGGAATGAGATGCTGAACAGCAAGACAGAGATGATTAGAGGATATTGAATGAAGGTAAACTGAGTAGGTAAACTTTTCAATCCTGACATTCAGAATCCTGGTATTAGAAGTAGTGTGAGGGGGCCGGCCTGGTGGCGCAGCAGTTAAGTGCGCATCTTCCGCCTCTGCAGCCTGGTTCGCTGGTTCGGATCCCGCGTGCGGACATGGCACCGCTTGGCAAGCCATGCTAAAGCCATATAAAGTGGGGGAAGATGGGCACGGATGTTAGCTCAGAGCCAGTCTTCCTCAGCAAAAAGAGGAAGATTGGCAGCAGATGTTAGCTCAGGGCTAATCGTCCTCAAAATAAATTAAAAAATAAATAAAATAAAATAAAATAAAATAGAAGTAGAGTGAGGAGCTAATTGGTCTATGGCTGGAAAGAGAGACCTGGCTTTGAATGATAGAGAAGATGAAGTTTGATCAACTCAAGACATGTCCCCTTCACTAGTGGGAAAATGAAAGGGCATTTGTGTTGTCATGAAATATTCTTACTAATTTAATGAAATACCAATTGTGGCATTTTGGGGTCACTGTCATTACCATGACACAACTGTTCACACTTCCTGTTTACGGGCTCCAAGACTGCTCCGAGGTTCCTTCATACACAACTTGGCAATCATGACTCAACCAGTGGGCAAAACGTTGTAGTCCTGTTCTAGAACTTGAAGGATCTTGTCACTGTTTCCAACTCTGAGCAGACTTTCTGCAACCAGGTCAAAATGAGATAGAATGTTGCCTCCATTGTCTGTACTGTATGTAGAAAAGAAGTTTGTATTTCCCACTGAGCACATCGTCCTTTTCAGAAATGGCTTTTCCTCCATAGTCTTATAAGATGCTACTGACTAATGTATTTTATGTGCTTTTGCTTCTTTTTTGTTTGCATGCGTTTTCTCCCTCTTTTCAGAATGATGAGTAGTCATTTAATTATCAAGGTAGACAGATTTGTGTCCTTAAGACCTCATTTAATGGGGAGTAATATAATGTAGTTCTGTGCCCTTGGTCTCCATAGGACTCGGCAAGTAGATGCCAAATTGTCTGTTTGAGTGGTCGCTTATGAGACTAAGCTGACAGATCGCTTTTATCTAGGCCTGAGTTGGTCCCCCTGTCTGCTGTGGCTGGTGAACAATATTGAGTCAGATTTTGAAGCTGATAACTTTCCCTCAATGCTCCACACAGATTCTATTTCTTTAAATGGTTAAAGTTGAACAGTTCTTCAGTTCATTGATGCTATTGATGGCAGTAATAATAAAGAGGACTATTACTCTGAAGGGGCCAGTCACTGATGCTTGTTCATTCATTTATTCTGGAATGTTTGAGTGCCTACTGTGTGCTGGGCATTGTGCTAGATACTGGAGGTTCAGTAGTGGGGTCCAAGTCAGGTATAGTCTTTGTCCTCATAGTATTTAAAATAGATATAATCTACTGGGGGAATACAGAAATAATCAGGCAGTTATAATGTATTGTGATGAGTGCTATGATGGGGAAGCACAGTGAGCACATTTAACAAGATTTAGTTGCCTGTACGCGCCAGGAAATGTGTTAAATGCTGAGTTTACAGTTAACTAACAAAATAGACATTGCCCCTGCCATCATGACACTTATTGGATAAAGCTGGTGTTGATTGAATAATTGTGTAAACACATGTGTGTGATATTGCTGTAAAGAAAAGCATGGGTTATGATGAGAGAATCTGTTAGGTGATCCGGTTTAGACTGTGTTCCGGGAACGTGAATCTGAGGAGACATTTAGGCTGAGACTTAAGGTATGACTAGGAGCTAGTCACCTGCAGCAGGGGAGGCTAAGGGCTCCATGTGGAAAGAATATCATGTGCTAGGTCTGAGGCAAGCAAGAGCATGAAGATTCCCACAGCAGAATGTGGTGGTTAAGTATTGTGTGCAGTGAGGGCTAAGAGCAGAGAGAGAGGCACTAGGGGTTAGGCTGGAGGGTGACCAGGTCAGATCAAAAGGAGACTTCTTCAGCCACAGGGAGCAGATGTGGTCAGATTTATAGCTTTAGAAACTCACTGTGGCTGCAGTAATGGATTGAGTTGTGGGACAAGTTAGGAGGCTGTTGCAGGAACATAGATGAAGAAATTCAGTATGGAGTACTGTTAGCACTGTGGGTTCTGGGGCCACGTGCCTGGGCTTGAATCAAGCCTCTGTCACTCAACAGCTGGACAGCTCTGAGCAGTCTCTGTGGGCTTCTGTGCTTGCTTCTGTAAAATAAGGACCATAATACCCATGCCTATCTCATTGGGTTGCCGTGGCTTAACCACCGTTTAGTGCTCAGGGCAGTTTGTGGCACAGCACTGTGTTTTGTTCAGGCTGTGCTCTGCAAAAAGGCTTGTGGTTAAAGGGGCCAGTGCAGGGCAGAACATGCTCCCAGCTATTGAGCTTTGTGCCCTGGAGGGGGCTTCCTCATCTGGGAGTAGGGAATGCCTTTTGTAATTCATCCATCAAAAAGGGGCTTCTGTTTGTAATCCAAACAAAGCCATCTTACATGGCTAGCAGCAGACCTCCCACATATTAAGTACTCAATAAATGTTATCTGCTATTAATGGCTGTATAACTTTGTGCATATTATTGAACCTTCCATGCCTATTTTCTTATCCATAAAACAAAGTAATAATGGTCCCCACATAATTGAATTGACTATAAGAATTAATGAGTTAAAACATGCAAAACACTTAAAATAGTGCCTGGCATAAGTAAATATATGTATTAAAAAGAAAACTAGGGATAGAGAGCATTCATTCAATGAGATTTGTGAGCCAACTATGTGCCAGGCACAGAGCTGAAACTTGCAAGACAGAGACAGATATGGCCCCTGTCCTCATGGAGTAAACAAAAATTTACCCTGATAGTGAATTGAAACTATGATAAGTGTTATGAAAATGAAGTCTAGAGGATAAAGATAATTAGGAAGATTTGAGAAAGAGTTTAGAAATAGAAAAGACAAGATTCTGATTAGATATAGGAGTTGATTCTGGGAAGATTGTGGGCTCATGGAAATGTTTCAAGGAGGGCGAGTCAGCCATGTGGGCCAACTTCAGAGGTACACTCATAAGGTTGAACTGGATTACCTAGCTAACTTTGTGTATGATTTAAGAAATGAATTCAGATGTAAATGAAAATGCACAATAATATATTTAGAATTTATTTGGTACACTGAAAAATTCCCTAAAGGCTATGCAGAGAAAAACACATATACTCAACTGATTTTAAATATATTATATAACTTGTGAGATTTGTTACTTAAAGATTTCAAGTAGCAAATGAAGTCTGGATCCCAGCTCATTATAGACATTTAAAGATTGGATTTGAATTATCACCATTTTTTTCCTTCGTAAACTCTAAACAATGCCCTGATTGTCTATTTGGAGAAGACGTAAGTTAAAGCATCCCATGTGATTTTGCTGCCTTTGTCCTGTTTAATTCTGATAGTGTCGTGGATGAGTCAGATGACCTTCCCTGGGCAATTTATAAAACACTGTCTAGAGAGAACATGGTGGAATATTCATGGGCACCTTCAGTAGTTTAGGATTACTCTCAGACCACATTATTATTCAGAGCTTTGCTGAGGGCTTAGAGTACCCTAGGCAACACAGAAGTTCTTTTGATATGCTCCTTAGTATTTCCTCTTTTTTTAATCCCCGGGTGGAATTGCACCTGGATCCATAGCTGGTGTCATTCCTTTTTGCCCTCCTTTCCCTCCTTCTTTCTTCCTGACACCTTATAAAGATGATGATGTTTGGGGAAGCGAGCAAAAAGTGCTATAGGAATTTATTGGCCTGCAGGAGAAAACTTCTTTGCTTTGCCATGGAGTGCTATAATATTAATTATGAGTTGTTTGTGTTTTGGAGGCTTATTTTTGTTTTGTTTTTGAGCTGAAGGAAAACCTGTAGCAGCACCATTAAGTAGATCAACAATCCTGGCTCAACTGTATTTTTCAAGGAAAGAAAGGCTTGCTGCCAGTGTTGGGGCTGCGGTAGGTAGAATAATGGCCCTCCACTTCCCAAGATGTTCAAGTCCTGGGCCCTGGAAACTGTGAATATGTTATGTTACCTGGCAAGGGGGAGTTAAGGTTGTAGATGGAATTAAGGTTGCTAACATGATGACTTTGAGATGGGGAAATTATCCTGATTATCTGGATGGGCCCAATGTAATCACAAGGGTCCTCAAGAGTGGAAGAGGGAGGCAAGGGGGTAAGCGTAAGAATGATGCAGCATGACAAAGACTCAACTAGTCACTACTGGCTTTGAAGGTGGAGAAAGCGGGCCATGAGCCAAAGACTAAGAGCAGCCTTTAGAAGCTAAAAAAGGCAAGAAAATGGATTATTCTCTAGAGCCTCCAGAAATGAATGCAGGTCTTCCAACTCTGATTTAGGCCAGCAAGACCCATTCTGGACCTCTGATGTCTATGACTGAAAGATAATATGTTAGTATTGTTTTAAGTCACTAAGTTTGTGATAATTTGTTACAGTGGCAAACTAATGAGGCCTGACAATTGCAAGTTGTAAGAATCTGGAGAACAGGAGGGCTATGTTTGTAAAAGAAACAATGTTAAATACATTACAAGTGTTCTGTAAATCTTAGACAATTGGTAAGAATCTAGAGAAGAGGTAGCAAGCTAACAAAACCATCAATGTCTAGGGAGGTGGTGTAAATAAGGGAGACAGGCCTGGTGGAAGAGAATAGGGAGGGGAGGGGAGTGTGGCAGACCAGAGAGTTCATGGTCAGACTTGGGAGGGCAGTGGCTGCTCAGTTCCAGGTGACTGTAGGCATGAGGAAATATGAGCACTATTGCTCAATTTTTCCAGTCTTTTTGAAAGAAGCCCAAATTTTGGAATTTTAATGTGAATTATCCTAATATTTAACTCTAGAGAGTCTAAATAAAAACTAGCAACTAACTAATCAAACCCTATGCTGCCTAAACACGTGCACAGCTGGATGGAGATGGCCTGTGAGCCTGTATTCTGAGATGGCCATTCTAGAAGTGCAGTCACTCTGAGTGACTTATAATTCTCGAACTTCTGAGTATCACAGCCCCAGATCCTTTTTAGAGTGTAAGAAGCTGATTTAAGGAAGTTAATAATTAAACTAGTCAATGGTAAACATCAGGTTTCAAGTCTCAGTGTGTCTGATTGCAAAAGCCAAGTTTTTTTGTTTCTTACATCTTACTGCTTCTAAGTTAAAAGGAAGAGATTAATAATGGTGGAGAGATAAAAGGAGAAACGGAAGGAAAACAATTAATATTTACTGAACACGAAAAGCTTATCAGGCATTGAACCAGGAATTTTAAGCAAATTACTTTTTAATTCTCACAACAATTTTATGAGGTAAGCAATACTCTCGTTTTCTAGGTAGGAAATCTGAATCCAAGAGATGTCAGGTAACTTGCGCTTGGTCACATAGATAATAATGGGCAAAGGAAACTGAAAAGGACACATTTTTTCAGTGGTTAAGGGTTTTAGAGAGAAGGAGGAACAACACTCGCTCTGAGCTGGAGAGAAGAATGAAGTGGTAAGGACTCACCTGCAGGACCTTGTCTTTCTTGGTGCAAGTGGGCGGTAAGGGTATCTTGTCAGCTTAGGGGTAGGTTTATAAGGGCGGGGGTGGTGGTGTCAGATTGGTTACTTCCGGAGGGAAGAGGCTGGCCACCTGAGTGACGTGCATAGAGGATTGAGACATGAGGTGGAAATGATTGATGGACAGAGACAAAGGCCAACAGGTAGAATGGCTTTGAATGGAATGAGTACACGCTCCCTTGATTCTTAGGGTAGCATCTCTTATAAGCAGTAACCAGAGAGGAGTTGAATGACCAAGATTGGCCAATGACTTGGTAAAAGTTGAAAGATTAAGAAAGCTGGGTGGCTCAACTTCATTAGTCTGTAGGAAATTAAAATTAAATCCACAGTACCACATTGATACTATACCATGTCCATCAGAATGGCTAAAATCAAAAAGACTGACAATACCAATGAGAATCAGGGCAGCTGAAATGCTTATAGACTGCTGGTGAGAGTATAAATTGGTAGATTCACTTTGAAAAACTGTTTTCAGTATCTAAGAAAGCTGAACATAGGTAACAATCTATAGCCTAGCATTTCCATTCCTAGGTGTATGTCCAGTGAAAATATGTACATTTGAGTGCATGTGCAAGAATGCTCATAGTAGCATTATTTGTAATAGCAAAAATGAAAACAGCTCACTAATTTGTGATATAGTCACAAAATGAAATACTCTGTAGCAGTAAAGAGGAATAAACTATATAGTCTTACGCGATGTGGATGAATCTCAAAAATACAATGTTGAGAAAAGAAGCCAGACACAAAGCAGCACATGCATACACTTCCATTCACATAAAGCTTACGAACAGACCTACGGTATTAGAATTCAAGACCATGGTAGCTTTCAGGGAAGGAGGTGACTGAGACGGGACATTAGGCGCTAGGGTACTGCAGTGTTCTAATTCTTAAAATTTTGTTACATGGGTATGCTTACTGTGTGAAAATCCACTGTCCTTTTCTGTGCACATATTGTATTTCAATAGAGTATTAAGAGCAAAAAATGTAAGGCCTGGATGGCAGTCTAAAATCATGACAGGGCAGTATTGTAATTGCTGACGAGTGCAGCCAGGAGAAAGGATTGAATTATTGACTGTGTCCCCAATTAAAGTGGATGTGGCGGGCTGGGGGAAATTAGGGACATGTTGGTTGTGACGGGTGACGGAGAGTCACTACGTTTTGGGGTAATGGATGTGAATGACACCTTGTTATGACAAAGTCTGCTATGTAGCTGTTGTGGGATTGGAAATACAATATTGCGTCAGCTGGGCAGCTCTATCTGATGCTGTCTCATAAGATAAGTCAGCGAAGGCCATTCTCATAGTCCAGCATGGGAAGGAGTTAGTTGTTTAATTTAAAGTGGGTACAGAGGAGACCCTGACAACTCATTTCTTGACCTGTTAACTAGGCACTAGAACTCTGTACAGGGAAACTGAAGGCTGTATTATCATATTAAGCAAATTATATGCAATGTAAACAAAGCTTTTGCTACAGCTGTGAGCTTGAACTAGTGTTTCCTTGTCTATGGTCTCTTAGCAAAAGAAATGCAGCAGGTAGATAATAATGTAAACAGTTAAGTTCCCTACGTGGCTTTAGAAGGAAGGAGACAATTCATTCTTTCTTATGTGTTCACTCAAAGCACCTTTTTTTTCTCTTTCTCAGGAAACTAGATTTGGGATCTTTGTTTTAGTAAAGTCTATTCACTACCTAGGTATCTTGGTTAAAATAGAAAGGCCATTTGTCTCATGAATCAAAGGTTAAAAAAATGTTCTTAAAGAATTATATTAATATCCAAGATTGCTTTCCAAATATCATGGTGACTGAGTCTGAGCAGTCATTATTACTGAGGTTGGTGGACAATTAAGATCAGGGTTGCATTTTCTATCCTCTTGTTGCTTCCTTCTCTTCTGGATTGATACGTGTTCTGTCTTTCCTTACATATTGTTGATTTCTGAAGTTTCATGAAGATAATTCTAAATAAGTTTCATTTATAATTTTTCCTTAGTTTTAGAGATTCTGTTGAATGTGGTCTGTGACATATTATTATGACACCTTCAATGGATTATAAATATTCCATTATACAGCACATACCTAAGAAGACCTTATAATTGATCATGCAAATTGGGACCTTTTGAGAATAAAAGGGGGTGCTATTAATAATTCTGCCGGGCAACAGATGTGAACCAGCATTGTCTGGGGCAAACTGGGAGGTCCAGTCGCTTTACTCAGAGCCCTGCTGGCAGGAATAAGCGTTGTGAAGGCTCTGTGCTGTTAGCGATGCTGCTTATCTGGCCCACCCACTCTGGACTGAGTGATTCACAGGCATTAACTCAGCTCAGTTCTCTCTCTAGTGATGAGAACTATAAGGCCTAATTACTAACAACATATATGATACTACGAGGCAGGTTTTGGATATTGCTTTCCAATGCCTCCCTATTGAAATCCTGGTGCAAACCTGTGACCAAATATCACTAACAGAATAGCCTCTATTCATGTCTGGCCTGATCTTTCTTTCTGATTTTCCTACTTTCACCTCTCAGAGTCTTAAGACTGTGAACAGAGAAGTCTTAGTCTTGTTAAACATAGGATCTTTTTTTTTTTTAATGACAAGGCTAAGAAGTCCTTATGGCATACAGTATGTTTGCTACTCATCCCTTATCCCTGGGCCTGGCTTCCCCCTGGTGGGACCCCCTGAATGTCCTGCCTTCCTCCTCCTTGGCTCTTGGATCAGCTAATTCACTCTTCTGTCTGTGCACTCTCTTCTCCATGGTGGGAGTTATTGGGAATCCAAGGGTTTAACCACACCCCACTCTCCTGTAGGCTTTGGACCACTGGAGACATAAAGACATAGAAGTCAGATGAGACTTCTTTAATACTGTTGCATCTTCATTATGGAGCTGGGCCTGGCTGGCTTCTCACCTCTTCCCCTTGGTAATAAACTTACCTCCTTGGTCACAAACCAAGCAGCTGGGCCTGCCCCTGTGGCTTTCAACAATGAGGACAGAAGAATGTCTGTGATTTCAAGCTGGTAGATCAAAGTGGAAGGGAGAGTGCTAAAGAAGAGGGGAGGAAGAATTACAGACACCTAGAAGGAGAAAGAAAAAGGCATGGAAAGAAAGAGAGGAGAGAGGAAGACAGACAGACAGAGAGCGAGAGGGAGCGAGTGGGCTGCAGCACTCAAGCAATGGAAGTACAGAGAGGAATGGAGGGAGGGGTGGAGGGAGGGAGGGAGAGAGGGAGGGAAAGAGGCCAACAATCAAGTAATTCTCTTCTCTACCCATGATGGAAAATGAATGAATGCTGGAGTAAAGGAAAGATACTTCCTCCTTAAAACCAACAGGTATTGGTGGTAATTCCTATTTTATGTGTTAAAGCAAGATTGTGGGGAGAGGGAGGAAAAAGACCCCCCCCTCACCCCCGCCATGTCCTGCCACCACCACTCCCCCAGCACAGGTCATGATATACCCTGTGAAACTCGTTTAAGTACATCCTGAGACTGCAACCTCAAGAATGTTACTATTCAGCCATTTCTCATGCAGGGTCCTGGGGGCCGCAGTGAGACCCTGGACAACTGCAATGCCTTTCCCACATCATCACTAAGGAGTGTGAAGCTACACCTTTGTTACCTGTGAATTGCAAAACATCAGCTCTCAGTCTGCAGGAAAAGGGTACGACACCTTTTATTTTAGATAAAGAAAACTTTATTATTGTTGTTCTTATTTTATAAAAGGGACAATTGCACAAGCATGATGGAGAACCATTCTACGAAATATTTGCAGATGTATTATCCTTGGATAAAACCAGGGAATGGTAGAGGATCAAAGACATTTCCAGGAAATAGAATCAATTTCTTTTTCCATGATATTTCTTTCGTTCCCTCTGTCTATAAGAGCTGAAAGAGAACTCTCAGTGATGACATACCTAATTCACAGGTGCCTTCTCTGGAGCAGGCAGGGCTTTTCCTCCTTCTAGGGCAGGGTGGGGCAGTTATTTTAGTCCAAGTGAAGGCATGAGATCATGTGGGGCCTGGAGACGTAGCTCTGGTGGCTCCTCCAGAAGAGTGAAAGGGGCACTTGACGTGTGTGCTTCCAATGGGCTAGGAAGAAGTCAGTTTGGTGTTAAGAGCTTATTCTTCAGATTCAAATAGCACAGAAAGACTGTAATGACAAACATAGTGAGCCAGGGCATCGGGACTCCCACTGAAAGCCCAGGGTAACTGGGTCTTAGCGGGAGGGGAAACATGAAATTGAACGGTGAGATAGGACAGGAGAAATTTCAGATCAGTCAGACTGGCCCAACTTGTTGAAACTCATAGTCCACTAAGGAATAGGAAAGATGACCCAGACTGGGATATTTAGGATAAAAAAAAAAAAAAAGAAAAGAAAATGTATTTTCATAGTTTCCATTTGGTGTAGAATTCTTATTGATATAAAAATTCTTCTTGTAAATTACTTGTACCCCCCAACAAATAAGGAATTGGTTTTCCAAATAGACTGTGTATGTACCCATCTGGGATCTGTGTTCGTTAGGACAGAATGATCTCAGAGATCGGGCAGAGTGGTTTGGGCTTGGGTTTAATTTTCACCTCTCTTGGTCTCATGTGGCACTAACTTATTTCCCTTTTGCAAAGGTTCTAGAATCTGTTTCATGTGAGAGGTTAAAAACCCGGTGCACCAATAAGAAACGCCCAAATCTTCATATCCCCTTAATCACTTGACTTGTCAGGTGCCTCTCCTTGGATGAATTTCATGTACATATTGATGTCATCTGTGTTTTGTTTAAAGTCGACTTCCAGGGCTGTGATGCTGCATATATATGTGCAGATTATTCACTATACAAGTGGGCTGGGCTGCAGGGAGTGAGTGAGAGTGGAAAGGCAGCCATACTCTGCTTGCCAAGCCATGCCGTGTGATGTCAGTCTGTGTCAACCCAGAGGAAGGGGTCCTTTTTCCTGTGTTCCACAAAGGTGCCATAAGGGCTAGTAAGTGGCCTAGATTGACCATAAGGTCTCCTGTTTTGGAGGAGAGCAGGCAGAACTGATAGAATCTAGAGTTCTGGAAGTGGACAGATTCTTAGATAGTCTCCGTTACTTAAGTCTACTACTGAGTTTGGTTAATCAGAGGATTTTAAGTTCTAAGTTTAAGGAAGCCTTGGAACCTAAGCATGTTTGGTATGAAAGAGTGCTTGCTATAAAACTTCACTGTTTAGGGAAAATTGGTAATTTGGGACTACACTGAAATCTATCCTTCTATCCGTCTATCCATCCATCTATCTGATCTGTCTCTTTATTACCAAAGAGGGCTTGCACTGCTCATGCAGCTGTTGGAATTGAATGATGCAAGGAGGGATTACGAAACAATAGGGCAAGGTAGAGACCTGGCCAATGAAGCCTTTCCCCATCTGTGGCCACCGTCACCCTGAGGGGATTGTAGTCTTGCAGTAAAGCAAACATGCAGTTCCAGGGGCTTCAGATATTTTGACTTTTGCAAAAGGAACTGGAAATTGAGATGTGAAATCTCCTGATTTTTAAATACTGACAGCCAATTCAAATGTTTAAAAAACACTGTGCTAACATTGTGAGACTTGTCCCCAGTCGCTGCATGCCAATTTGGGAAAATTTATTGGTCACGTTAGGTGTTTGGGTGTCAGTTTGTGACCTCTCTCTCTAAGGGGTATATGTATGCCCTAAGGAAGGTGTCCTCTATTATCTTACAGGTGAATGGGAAGCTTCCCTACCTTTTAAAGTATAGGTATCATCCACTCATCCCTCTATCTTTTGGAGGAAAGGCGGTCACATTACTTGGATTATACAGAATAAACATTGTCGTTGGTCATTTAGAGAAATTATTATTAGCCCAACTGCTTCCTGATTATGTGAAGTGTGTCTATCAAGACTTTTCAACAGGGTCCTCCACGGGCTTACAAAGGAGTTTAGGCTTGGCAGCGAAAACAGAGCGCTGGGAAGGAAACATTTCTGCTTCTTGGGAATAGAGCCATTCTGTGTATATTGGTTTCGAGAGGAGGGATTTTGTAAAGCAAGCCACTTTAATCTACATTTCTAAGAAATAGGAACCTTCTTGACAGAAATGCCACCTGTTTTAATGTCTGAGCACCAATGGCACTCTGCCAAGTTGAGAGCAAAGTTAGGAAATTTTAATCAAGCTGGCATCTCACAGAATTTATGAACATGCATGGTTCATAAATTTTATCTTTTTGCTTGAGGAAAAAATGACATTTCTCTGATTCCATGGCAGAAAACCTTTTAAGGTTTTGTGAAAGACTGTTAGGATCAGAATGAAACATGTTACAACATTCAATAATATTTTATGATATGTTTAATGTTTTACGTTTTATCATATGTTTTTATATAAATAATTTAATATTTTACAATACAGCTGATTTTTTTACAATGGCTTGCTAAGAAAATCCTGCACAGGCCCATGTAATGCTAGAACAGTCATGATAAAGCACATAGTCTCCCTAGCTTCAGGTTTTTCCCTCCTGTCCATCCTCCGCCGAGCCGCCGACAGTTATCTTCTGATAGATCCTGGCTTGGGTGACACATCACGCTGGCAGCATAAGAATTTAGGAAGTAGCTCAACAGGACACCCCAGTTTGGATGCCCTTCCTGAAAAGGCGTGTGCATGTTCCTCCTGGGTCTGTTGGCTACTGGCAAGTGTGAGCCTTGGAGCCCTAATGAGAATTGGAAACTCAGGAATTCTCTACCCCAGACTTAGGGAAGATCACCGAGCTTTCCCTGTAGGACTAGTAGAACTAGCATTCTATTGTGAAAGTTGAAAAGTTTGACCAATTTTCTCAGACTGTTGGATTGATATTTGTGTATCTATAACTTAATGTCACTTTTCCATTTAACGTCCTCCAGTAGCTTCTCATTGGATTTGGAGTAAAATCCAAGATCTTTTCCTTGAACTACATGGCTCATTTTGAGCTGGCCTCTGCCTTCCTCTTCTGCCTCGTCTCCAACTACTCAGGCCTTCTTTCTCTTCTTTAAATAGGCTAAGCTCTTTCTTGCTTCAGGCTCCTTGTTGAAACTGCTGGTCTCTCTTTCTGGATGATCTAGGTGATCTTCCTCAGATCTTTGGCTTCTTTTAATTTGGGCTTTGACTCAAATTTGACTTTCTTGGAGAGGTTTCCTTTGGTGACCCCACCTCCACCAGCACTCTGTCCCATCACACCGTTTCATTTTCTTCATAGCACTTATTTGAATGAATCTTATTTATTATTTGCCTCTCCATTAAAATGTAAGCCTCACAAGACTAAGACCCTCTCTACTGTACTTTATTGTTATATTTTCAGAATTTAGGACAGCACCTAGCATGAAGTCAGTGCTCGAAAGTATTTGTTGTGTGAATTACAATTTGCCCCCATTCAACGGCTTTACCTGCAATCTGTTTTACTCTTAATTGGAATATAATTTTGTTATTTGGCCGAGATGGGAAGAATAGGATTAGAGGTTGGTGAGGAAATGGGAAAATATGAGAATGGTGAAATTAGCTATGTGATTTGAGCAGTGAGTCAAAAGCATTGTCTTAAAAAAGAAGTGGATATACAGTCATGCATTGCATGATGACATTTTGGTCAAAAATAGACTTGCATATATGATGGTGATCCCATAAGACTAGTACCATAGAGCCCAGGTGTGTAGTGGGCTACACTATCTAGGTTTGTATAAGTGTCCTTTATGATGTTTGCACAATGACGAAGTTGCCTAATGATGCATTTCTCAGAAGGTATCCCCATCGTTAAGTCATGCATGACTGTATGATACTTAAAAGTCAGACTCTAATATAACTTTACAGTGGATGTAGTTGTGTAAATCATGCACACCCCAAGCTTTATCTTTATAATTATGACAGGAACAGGAAGCCTGGTGACATTTTTGCAGAGCATTAAATACATGTAGTGGGCTTCACGTTTGCTTTGAGCCTATCTGCATGGCAGATAAATGCTTTTCCGATAGCAGAAAACATGTATTCAAGATGATAAGCAACCAGCGATAGAGCCATAGCTAGTTTTTTAAAAGGAATCTTCCTTCCATCACCCTGAAACTCTGTGATGATCCATATATTTATTTATGAATGGCTCATCTGGGGCCAAGGGCAACAGAATTAATCTTTTAAACATCAAACAGAAGTAAAATAATATTTTTTATCTGTACTCTAAGATATGTTGGACAGGAGATGTTTCATGAAGCTGATGAAATTTTAACTAAAGTAGTAAATAATCCATTAAGATTTAACCCTCATCAATTATCATCCTTATTGTTACCAGATGGCAGAAAAATGTAAAATTCTGTTAAATGCTACCTCTTGATAGAAAAATATGAAAGTGCGGCTGGAAATTCTCAGCTTCCCTAATGATGACTCATCTGACCCTCCAGTCATTTCCTCCAGATCTGAAATGAAAGAAAGCCAAATGGTTTTCTGTGGTTAAAAGACTTTTATCAATACCGGTCCATAGGAACAGACCAAACACAGGGAAGGAAGGCTCTTGACAATTTTTTGGTCTATTTCACATCTCTTGAACAGAGCTCTAAATGTAATCTCCTCATTGAGGACGTGTATTGCATTTCTGTGGCACATAAATTGCCTTCTCTCCTCTATTCCCAGATCAATTACAGTCTTCTGCAGGCAACAGAATTGCAAATTCTTGTGGGATTAATTAGCAGATCAGAGTAAGGGTAGTAATGGGGGGATTAGGAAATGGTCTGGGACAGAGGTGAGCAAAATCAGAAACAATGAGTCTGGGCTGTGATACGGTCCTAGCTCACTGTTATTTTGTGGAAGCTACAGGGTCTTGGAGTTTTATTCACTTTATCAGTTGTGATGGGCTAAGATGTGCTGCTGTAGTAGTGTGAGGGATTAAACAACAAAGATTTATTTCTTGCTCCTGCCGTGTGTCCATTGTGGGTCAGCTGGGTGCTCTGCTCATCACTGTCACTCAGGGACATAGGTTGATGGAGCAGCCAACATCTCCAATGTTGCCGGTTACCATGCTTGAGGGGAGTGTGAGCTCTAAAGAGTCTCACCCTAAGTGGTTACATGCTCTTCTACAGAAATGGTATGAGGCACTTCAACTTAAAATTCATTGAATAGAACTCATGGTACCAGGCTTCACTCAACCATAAGGGGAACAGAAAGTGTAATTGTGAACAGAACTAGTGACATTCATTTAGTATTTGTCTCCTTGTTTTTGGCACAAACTGATTTATTAGAGTAGGGAGGGTAGGCTGGTTATCAGAGAACGTCTCATTTTCTTCATTCAGAATTACCATTGATTTATTGAATCATGATTTCATTCCTTAATAGTTTACCTCATGGATTGAGTAATTTTCACAGATGTATTTAGTAACTGATTATTTATTTACTGATCAATGCATCAATTCTTGAATTTGGCCAACATTTGTGGGTCACCTGCTATGTGCTCGATCACTATGCTAAATGCTACATAGGATGGCTTTGTTGAATTATCACTCAGTCATCACTCACTTAGCTAACCCCAGAAGTAGATAGATTTCACTGCAGGCAGAGAAAGTTCTTGTGAGGTTTACCCACTTTGTAGGGTGTTGGTGAACACTAAAGATCATGTTTTCAAGGTGCCTAGTACTTTCAGTGATGATGTTGATAACGGTGTTGCAACTTGATCTGGATTTTATAGTTGATTTCTTAAAATATTTTTTATTCAACTGGCAATTCAATTAAGCCATGCCCATTGACTGTTAGTCATGGAGTCAGGACTGCTTCCTTCTCCAATCATGGTCTGCTGAATTGGGACACTTAAATACAGTTCAGTCCTGACGATAACAAGAGTATGGACGCCAACCATACATGCAGTAGTTTCTGGGAGGAGACTTGATCACTCAGCGCTGTCCCTGTGGGATGACTAATGCAGAGCTAGGTACAATGTTAGATATGGATGAAGGTACTTAAATTTAAGCTTAATTGGGCATAAACCCATAACTCTTATCTTCTACTCTCTGGTCCCTTGGCCGTTGAAGTTGGGTCCAGCCTCAGGGATTCCCTTCTGCTGACCCCAATTCCCTGCATTTTCCCTTTAATAGATCACAGCTGTGTAGTTGGTGCCAAATTTGTTTTGTGCCCTTGTGTGTTAAAAGGCAGATATTTGGCATGAGAATTGTGGGTTACTTCTTGTAAGGTTGTGCACCCTCCCTTAGTTGTTTCCAAAAACAACTGTATTCCAGTTGAGTGTGAAGATTCTCTTTGTGATTTTCTCAGATTAATGCTGTCGAATAAACTGACTGGGTGAGGTTTCCTTCTGCACAGATCTGAATTTGGGACTTCTGGCCAGTGTTTTACGGCTTTGTCTGAGAAAGAAAGGGATATGAGCATGCTTTAGGTACATGGCTTCAAAAATCCAAGTCTGCTTTGCCTGATTTTCATAAAAGCAATTGCATCTACTTCTTTTATTCTGGTTTCACCCCTACTCCCTGGTCACTGCTAGAAACTACTAAAAGAGGAGACCTTGTCCCCTAGCAACAAACCACATCCACTTCTGCCCTCAAATTAACAAAAGGTATTTATGAAAGTGGAGAAGGCGAATATGAGGAAAGAACATGTCTTGTTAGGTAAGGAAATATGTGACTATAAAGGTGGGAGAAGGGGTGTGTGTGTGTGTGTACATGGGCAAGAAAGAGAACAGGTGGATAAGACAGGAGTGATTGTTTACCAGATGATTCTATAATATTAGTGCATAGATAACGAGCACAAGAACAGCTTTGGGGAATGTAAGCTGGCTTTCTATGAAGGCCTGAAGATACATTATTAGATGTATTTTACTAGAAGGATTGTCTTTGCAGAAAGATTTTGAGCTAATGTTTTAAGAAGTCTTTAGGGAACAAGCAATTTTCTTCTTTGTTGCCCTAAGAACGGAATAGAAATAGGAAGTTCCATCCTTTTATCTGTTTTCTTTGTAGGGGAAAATCAGCTTCTACTTCCTTGTAAGACCCATCTTTGAAACATTTTTTTTCAAGATGTCTTATTTTTATAACAATATTCTGTTTAGGCTATATTCTTCAAAATCTTAGTCTGGAACAGCATTTTTCCTTATATACATTTTGTAGCTCTGACTTACCTAATGGAATACCATGTATGTCCTAATCCTAACACTCAGAATGGAAGCCATCTGAAGACAGAGGTTATATCTTCATTCTTGTAATCCCCACAAAGCATGTGCCCAGTGGATGTCCTTTGATTGACTGACTGAATGAATGAATGAGGATAGACCCAGGACTCCCAGTAGGAAGAGGGTAAAAGGTTATTTCTGTTTTCTCTTCTGCAGTGGGAGATTACCTAAATATCACACATGACACCATCACACATATCTTGTTTGCCAGTAATTTGACTTTATTTCTTGTTTATTTAAATTCAGGAAAAAATGCAGAGAATTCCTCCTTGTAAATCCCCAAATTAAACTTGAATGAAAACTTATGTTAAATAATGTGCGAAATTCACTCTATGTTCAGCTGCCAAGGGGCTTTTGCCTTTTGTTTGGGTAAATTACGAGGCTGATCTGGAAGGCTCAAGCCCTGGAATGACAGGTCTGTGACACCATGGTGTGGTGGGTTGGAGGAGATGGTTGGCTATCATGTAAAGTGTCTACTGAATGCACTGTGCCAACAGCAATGCTTGGACCACCCAGGGAATTCTCTATTAGAATAACATATTTTCTTGGCTCAACATAATATACCATAATGTGTCTGATACAGTCAGCCAAAACATGTTCGTTTATCAATGCCTCTGCCAGCTACTCAGGCTGGCTAAGAGAACCAAAAGCTAAATGCAGTGATCAACAAGGCAACTAGAGAAGTAGAAGACAAAAGAATGAGGAAAAAAAACAGCCATGAATCCCTGTTTTGCTTGATTATCCCCCTCATTCCCTGGGAATCTGCAGTGTGGGAACCTCTTCTGCCTCTGTGTGTAATCCATCTTCTCTGTGGGGAGAGGGCCACTCATTCCTGAAACCTCTCACTTCTTAGCATACGAGTCATTGGAAAGCAGACAAGGGACCGCCAGAATATGACCTAGTGGTAAAATGTGCTGGCTTTACTGGCAGACTGCCTGGGTTCAGATCCTTGCTCTACTAATTACTAGTCAGGAAATTATTAAACCTTCAGTGCCCCAATTTTTGACCCGTAAAATGGAGAAAGTAATAAAAATGTTATTTCATAGGGTTATTGTGAAGATTAAATGAGATAAGACACATTTATTGCCTAGCATATTGCTATTATTAATAATGGCAGGGTTGGGAAGACTGCATGTAAGTGGTAAATGGGGATGTGAAATGTGTATGATTGGCCAGCGAGTTTTAGTATATAAGGATTTATCAGGAACACAAGTTTAAGAAAATGTTATTATTATTACTCACATTGTTACTAACATTATTGATGTTATTATCAAGGAAATGTAAAACAATATTTCTATATACACCATGAATCTTATTTCACATATAAGATGAATAATATTATCCAAAGATCTCAATTCCCACTGCTCGAGTTTTTCAAATGTTTTTGTTCTCATCTCAAATCTACTGAGAGGTAGCAGTAGTCAAAAGACAGGAATCTGGTAAAAATTTCAAGTAGAAACGCACAAAAAATGTTACTCTTTGAAATGTAATTGCTTTGCCATAAGGAATAAGAATCGAGCTTTAGTCCCAGGATGATATCATTTTTTAATGAATTGAAATTGCGGCTAATAGAAAGTTGAATATAAAGATTAGTGAATATGAAAGGAAGGCATGGCATGGATTATTCATTATAGGTGTTAAAAGAGCAAGAGTGAATTTTTTTTCTACAAAGACAACTCAGAAAAATAAGCCAGGCAGTTTAAAAATGAATTCACTGCACAGCTTGATTCTGCATTCATCAATATAATTAAGTTTAAAGACATTATGTAGTGGCAGGTGTGTATGGGAAGAGCCTACCTGTACGAACTGTGGTTCTGTGGGACAGGGGCATGAGGAAAGTAGATTCTTAGGAGCCCGTCTAACCCATGGGACAGCCTCTGATTCCAACGATTCCATTCCTTTTTGGTATTGCTGAAACACATCTGTCTTCTGGTGTGTTTCTTGCCTTCTCTGCCTGCTTTCCAGGGACTGGAATTTTTCTACCTCTAGTTGCTGTATTTTTTTTCTTTATCAAACTCATTTTTTTTTCCTGACCTGCAAAATCATTACCACTGAGTTTCTGACATTAGCACTAGTAGCTGTGTTGATGACGTGAGTGTCCAGTTCTCTAGCTTCGTGCCAGGTGAATGGCAGTGGAATAGAGCTTACAGAGGCACTGCCCACGAGGCTGGACATCAGGCACCAACATACCGATTACCTCCTTTCTTGTCTTTCCGAGCCATGGAGTCCCTGATGGTTTACACTTTTAATCAAACAAGGCTAGTGAATGCTAAATCAAACAAATTTAGTGTGAAGTATCAATGTCAACATCATGTATTCAGTCACTTATCACTCATTTATTCAATAACATTTATTCCTATATTAAGTGATGGGGCATTAAAGTGGAGAAAAAAGAGAAAACTAGCAAATTTATCAAAAGGAAGATAGAAATTAGAAGAAAGTAGAAGCTATGGCAAATGGCTTCAAGAGGGTATTTTTAAATCATAGGTAGATATTGGGACATCTAGAATAAAGTAAAGTGTTCAGGAAAATGATTGTTCAAACATGAATACGGAGATATTAATATCACGATTTGGATTTCTCAAAATTTATAAATGATGTAAAAATAAGAACTGCAGTCCAAGATAGTCTGTCTAAATATGTAAGGAATAAGAAAAATAGCATTTGAAGAAAAACACTGACAATCTTTGTTAGGTACAATGCTAAATGTTCATCTTGATGATAAAATGTTCAAGGCAATTATTTGCCCCGTTTAATAAGCAAAGCCAGAGAGAACATAATAGTTACTCTGTCTTGTTAGTGAGAATGCTGTTAATATTAATGGGAATGTAACACTCAAGATCCTGGGGATTGATAAAAGGGCAGGCCTAGATCTATGAGACTGACATGCAGCTCTGAGGTCTCCTGACAAGTTAATTATGAGCGCCCTGGGGTCTCTCCACTCTCTTAGGGGCCCTCCCAGGACCCCTCCTGAGGGCTCTCTTAGTACATGTGAGTTGGAGGAAGGTGGGAATGGGAAGACAGACTTTATTTTTGAATTCCTCTGCATTGAGAACCAGGCTAATGGTAGGGATAATTGCAAGGAGAAGTGGTAGATTAAAAGGTGTTTCCTGGTCTGGGGAAATTCTCTATCCCTGGACTGGGTCAGGGGGTTTAGGAATCAATCTGAATTCCGAGGAGAAAACGTACTGGCGCTTTGGCTTCTAGAGGCACATGGCCCTCTGCCAGGAGGCTCTGGGGAGAGTGGATTGTCATCATCTAACTAGCCCAGTTGTGCAGCCAGACAACCTTGCTGGTAACGCAGAGATTTGCCCGTGAATACTATAGTACTAGTCTAATGTGCAATTAGCTACATTTGCAAGGTGCAAGGAGGCCCACAGTGGGCTTCCTTGGGTTTGGTATCCTGACTGTAGTCCCTTGAGCTTATTTTTATTTTTTACAGTATTTTCAAAGTACAGTTGTGGCATTATAATTCCTTGCTTTTGTGTTTTTCAGTTGTGGTAAAAATAAAAATAAAAACACCAATCAACAATAACAAGCAAACAGTTTCCAGGAAATGCCTGAGTTATGCCTGCTATGTCACATGGCATTTACATAATTCTCATCTATATTAATAAGAGTTCGCTGGGGAATAGTAATCTCAGTGCATAGCCCTTGCTACCAGGGCTGCTTTCTCTGCATGATTTATCGCAAAAGTGGTTACATAGGAGAGTGGATTCTGCCCAACAGGCAGCCTAATCAATGGTCAAACTGTTGTTTTTCCCCAGTGATTGTAAAAGGGACAGATTTAGTCCCAGGCATATTCATTTCAGTGTCCAACAGAATGAAATGAATGTCCTGGACCATTCTTTGCAAAGACATCTCAGCACTGGTCTGAAAACCAATTCACAGCATTTAATAGTGTGCCTCGGTGTTTTCTGTAATACACTTTGATCCCTGCGTGAACTTCTGTTCACTTTCTACTGCTTCTGTGTTTGTTACTTTGGAAGAAAAGTAGTCAATGCTACTTAAAGGGTGTTTTTTAAATAGTCAAATGGGGGTGCTGATTCAAGTATACCTACTTTGCCTCATTTTCTATCTGGGTTATTTAACTCTAAAGTAATTATAACTAAGTTTCAGAGTTTGGTTTGGAACATTTATATTTCATTCAGATGTTCATATTTGTACTATATTCTCTTATTAGATATTAAACTTCTTGGGAAAGTATATATATTTTTACAGAGCTTTCCAGAACATGTACCATGGTCATCATTCTCATTCATAACAATCCATGCAGTAGCTGCTTATCTATGGTCTAGTAAATGGTGATATGAAAAATGGAGCAATTCAGATACTATGTCCTCTGGTTGATGAAAATTAAAGACCCTGGCCTGATGACTTTCTTGTCAACCTCTGTTGACCGCCTGGGCTGTGCATAGTATTGTGTGCATGTCGGGTATTTGATATGTACTTAGTAATATGACACTTTTTTTTGTGTGTGTGTGTGTGAGGAAGATTGTCCCTGAGCTAGCATCTGTGCCATCTTCTTCTATTTTGTATGTGGGATGCTGCCACAGCATGGCTGGATGAGTGATGTGTAGGTCCATGCCTGGGATTCAAACCTGCAAACCCTGGGCCACTGAAACGAAGCACACGAACTTAACCACTATGCCACTGGGCCGGCTCCATAATATGACATTAAAAGTAAATTTATTCTGTGATAGATATAGTGGTTTGTCTTTTAACATCAGTTTGAATCTCCTACTAGTATACCCTTGGGTCCTGCAAAAACTGGAATGTTACCAAACAATCTCTCAGACATCTTTGGAGATAAGATAGTGAATGGCCATGAAGATGTTTCGTTGCTTTGTTCTCAGCATTGGTCCTCTTCCCAGGATCTGATCACTAGGTGAATGGGCATTAAGAGGCAGGGTGTGGGGGAGCAGCTATGCTGGTGAAGAACGTGGCAGGCACTGTGTGATTTGGAAGCAGACATCAGTAGCAGCAGGGTGAGCAGCTTCCTGACTGGGTGGCCTCTGGATCATAGTGATGTCATGATCCAGCTGCCTTTCTGTTAGTGTTTTTATCCCTGCTGTGGAAAGGCACCATGGTCATGGAACTGGCAGCATCCTAAGGTGGCAGGCAGCTGATCACAGAAGAGGTAGAGGTTCTTCTGGTGGCCTAGTTCTGTGGTGTGGCTTGGGAGTTATTTTTGAAGGCTCAGCTTAGATGTATTTCTTTAGGCTTCCCCAGTGATTCTCTAAGCCATTTAATTATCTGTATAAAATACTTTTGTTCTTAAAATAGCTAGGCTGGATTACCTTCTCTTTAACCTGACCATGACTAGTTTCCCATTGGGCCATAGACTTCCTCCAAAGTGTATTATTTCATGGAAAGTTGTGGAAGTACCACTAGAAGTAATCACAAATATAATTATAATTGTGTCTCTTTTCAAACCCATTTCAAAATGTTTACACATACCTCATATTTTCCCTCTAACTGATGAGTTACGTTGGTGGTATCCCCAGGCCCATTAACTTCAGTTATGAAATGTCCCTTGAACTGTACTTTGAGGCACAACATAATTGAATTATTTGAGCTAGAAAAGCAAGAGCAGACAAAAGTGCAGAATCTCCACAGGAAATGTTTTGCCTCCAGGGTCCTGTCATTCAAACTAGAGATTGAAAATACCAATATTCTAGCAGATGTCTAAGGCTGCTTATTCCTGTGGGTTAAGGCATAGTGCTAATTATAGGCCAAAGCAGTGGGTCCTGTCACCAAGTGAGCCATTTAGTTTTATTCTCTTTTATGGCCTCAGCCTTCACTCTTTTGTCCTGCCTCCTTATACTGCCTGTCTTTGAGAAGAGAGAGAGTGGAAGAAAGGTGGTAAAAAAAATACTTTCTCAAGATGCTTTAGTGATGATGGGTCAACAGCATCATTTCCATACCTCAGGACTGTATGTTCCAGTTAGTCTCCAGGGAGGAGAGAAATGCAATCTGTGAAGTAACTGTGAGCCTTGCTAAGCTGAACAGACAGGCAATGAGGAAACTCACTACCTTGCCTTCGGAAGGAATTTGTATCATCAAGGCAAATGGCATGTATTGATTAAAATGGAAGAGTGATAGGAACATTTTGAGCATACAGGAGAATTTAATTCACAGCAGAAGAGGAATTTAAAAGGGCTAGAAGGATTATGTGGAGCAAAGACGGCTCAGGGAAGGAGAGAGACTACATTGCTTAAGAATTACATTCAGCTATGAATAATACAGATTCCTCTTCAAATAGTGGCTTAAATACACAAAGGTTTGATGTCTCATATTAAAAAAGCCTGGAAGTAGGCAGTCTGGGGCTAGCATGGCAATTCTAGAAGATCATCATGGACCCAATTTCCTTCTATTTCTGTTATCCATTTTTTAAAGACATGGTTTCCATTCTCAAGGTCAACTCAAGATCCAAGATAGCTGCAGAATTCTAGAAATCACCTCCACATTCCAGCCAGCAGGAAGGGCAGATGGCCTTTTCTTCCTGGAGGCCCGTACAGTACTTCCTCTTACATCTCATTGGCCAGAATTTAGTCTCATGACCTCACGTAGCTGCAAGGGACGCTGGAAAATTTAGTCTGCTTTGCCAATCAGTGATATGCCTAGCTAAAAATTTAGGTTCTGTTACTAAGGAAGAATGAGAAAGTGGCTATTTTGTAGGCAACTTGTGATCTCTGCCACACAGACTGAGCTAGACAGAGCTTAGAGACTATGCTTTTTGTTGACTGTGGCCTTTGGGCTTGGCACAGAGGCCCTTTTCTCTACCACCACAAATGGAGTTTCTTTCCTTTAGTTTTGGGTGATCCAGGAGGCCGAGGTGGTTTCCAGAGAATACTGCCAAGAACGGATGAGCACACACACAGCTGTGTGAGATAGGCAATGGCCCCTGAGACCCTTTTATCTGCGTATTGTAGAGTTTAATCGATTGAAACAATAGCAGGTGTGTGTGGGAGTTCTTTGGCATACTGCCTGGGAACCTTGTCTGATTAATGCCCTCAGACAAATGTCTGTACCGACCAAAGCTCTGGAAAGGTTCTAAGAAGAGGAAACAGAGTAGGAATCTTTCTGAGGTCACAGTTATGGGTAAGTGTATTAAGGTGTTTTTAGAACTACAGAATCCCAAACCTGAATATAGGCCCTTTGACTACTACAAAAAGCCTAAGTTATAATGTTTTGTTTGTCCCAAACAATTTAAGAAAAAAATAGGCCAACATTTGAAGATTAGTTTATTTCATATATATTTGAATAATTAGACCATTCGGCGACACCCATTCTGCATTCCTGTCTGTTGACAACCTCCTGGGGCTGAGCAGTGACTGCCCCCTTTAGATGGGGCCTGCATTTGCTGACTCCCGACCATTCACACATTTCTCATATCTTACGTCTGGTCACTTTCACTCATTTATATAACCTGCTTGGCACCGGTAGGCTTCCATGCTTGTGCCCCTTGCCAAAGATGGCTCAGAAGGTAGCCAGTCTGTGGTGCAAGGAGGTTGCTGGTCTGTCTCAATCACTATCTGAGTGGGAGGTATGTGTGGAGGACTCCTGGCCTGGAGAGATGAGAAGGCATGTAAGTGAAAGCTGGGGTCCTATGAGGAAAGGAGGGTCTGAAGGCTCGTCCAGTGTGAGGACTCCAGGGATCATCTGTGGGAAGACACATAATTGCACTCTTGGGTATCTGGTATCTCAAGACTGTGACTGAATGGGCTCAAATTGAAGCCATGGTTTTCAAAGCTGGAGCCAGCATGTGACTGTGGATTTAGCCAAGTTGTTCCAACACAGGTGGACTGAATTCCCGTGGTGTTTTGAAGTGATAATCGGCCAGGGTAATATTTTCAGAGTAGCGGTTCTAACAGATGGTGCTATTTGAAATCCTTCCCTACAATCTCCAGGAATGACTCTGTAACCCACTTAGGAGGTTTGTTCGAGTGGTTCACAACCTAGGCCTATATTCCAACTGCTTGGCAATCTGTTCATCGACAGTGTTATCTGAATGTCTGTAGCAGACATTAAATTAAAAAAAAAAGAGATATACACAACTACTTCCCAAGCCACTCTCATCCCAACACAATACTGACACATGCATGTGCGTTTTTTGCAACCCTTAAAAACTGACTTGAGATTCACTTTGATTTTAATGTGCAAACGATGAAGAAGAAAGAACCCTTAGAAAGCTATAGGATTCAGATACTTCTTATTTATAAAAAGAGACATTGGGGTCCTTCAAGCTATGTTGGATTGAATGATTTGAGGAAACATCTTTTTCGTCATTTGAAGCTTTTATTTAGGGCCTCTGTTTACAAATTTCAGAAAGAGCCCTCTTGCCTTCTCCCAGCACAAGGAAGTCATTCGATTGGTATTTGCATCCTTGGACGTTGGCTTGAAATGAAATCTTCAAGCTCTGCCTGAGATGGTAATGTCAAGAGTTTAGAGTGGTGTGATTCTGGTCTCTAAATCTGCCCTACTGCTGAAAGCTGCAACTAGGAAAAAAGGAAAATAAGAGCTGTGTGCTACCTGGAGAAACGAGAGTGATCTCGATTTAATTTTCCTTAGATGTGAGGTCTGTAATTGTAAGATCTGATTTTATTTCTTGTAACTGGGAAAGCCTCAACATTTTAGTTAGCAATAGTGATGTAAATCACATCAGTTGTATTTCAGTTCTTTGGGTTTTAATTTTTTCTTGAGTGTATTCAATTGATGTAAAAACATCCAGCCAAGGGTTCCCTCAGCTTAAGGTTAATTTTTCTAGTAGTTGAAAACAGATGCATTCAGTGGCCCAAGCACAGTGCATTTGGCTACAATCTGCACATGAGAAAAATAGCAATTTGCTTCTCACTTGGTGTTACTACTAATATTTGTCATGGCTGTATCCTAACGGATTCGACGTTTTCCCATTGTGCTGTCTCCACTTTATACCATAGTTTACCTATTTGATTCTAAATTTACTTTGTAAATTTATTTTGTAATTTTAGTTTATTAGTTTCCATGTAGTTTGGAAAACTGTTTCCTTGAAGATATCTTTTATATCTCCCTCGTAATTAATACATTTGGACTATTCCTTCTAATGGTCTCTAAGTTTGAATCTTAGCAAAATGGAATTACAGAGTCTCGTTTCAGAGAACATTTGTGTAAGGGATTTCTTTCTATTCCTTATCTAATCTTAGGGCATTGAGGCTAAGATCTGAATTTTCTAGTTTCTATATTTTTTTGTCTTTAAAAATGTATATTCAATTATAAAAGTAATACAAGTCCCTCAGAGCTTTTTTATAAAATAGAGACAAACTGGAGAAGGAAAAAAAAAGAAATAACAAATAACCTAGAGTTCCATGAAGGTCATCCTACTGGAAATTGAATTTTGAGCATTTAGACTTACCATTATTTCATGAGAATTTTCATCTCTAAATGTATATATAGCTATGCCATCAAGAAATGTGTCTAGGTCACTTATGGCTGTTTCTAATATTTTTTTTCTACTAAGACTAATGTTGTGTGGAATACTTTTGTGTAGAAACCATTTTTGTATTTAAGATTTTTTAAAAATTTGAATTCCAGAGGTAGATTTACTGGCTCAGGGGATATATTTTATTAAATATTCTTTTGTGGGAAGCTCATCTGTGTTTCCTGGTACCCTGCCTGGCTTTTCTTCTGTGGTAGGATGTCAGATGTGAAGTTGAGAGGAGAAACAATGGAAAAAGAAGAAGGAATGATCAGAGTCATGGCAGAGTTTTGCTATCCAGGTCTTGTTTGCTAACTGATAAGGATTTGCTGACAGAAGAGAGGACAGTTTGAAATAGCTCTTCCCACATCGGTGTTTTTCCTATCGCTTCTGATGGCCAAGAGACAATAGCAAGACTTCTGAGGTTTTATTGAGACAAATCAAATTAACAAACACTTGAGAGTTTACTGTGTACTTTGCAGGGCATATGAGCATATGGCTCAGCAAAGTAGGTGGGCAGTAGTCTTGGCCTGCCCACTTAATTTGAAATGCAGTCATTAATCTCTTGGACTGACTGTGATTACACCAAGATCAATGGAAAACAACTGAGGAGGGACCGCTGGCTCCAGATTATTGTTCTTTGGAGGTGTTGAGTCATGCTGAGTTTTTGCTCTCTGGCCTGGCACCTTGATGGCTTTTGGTCTTTCCTCTGTTCCCTTTTTTCCAGTATGGCTGCTGAACTACTCTGTGCACACAGAATTATTCCCTGGGATCTTCAATTCTTGAGTTCCCTGGGGAATGATAGTGAATTAAATATGTGAAAATGCAATTTCTTATGTGTGTGTGTGAGAGTGTGTATGTGTGTGTATAAAGAGGAATTGCAGATTTTTGCTGTTAAGAAGCAGCTTCGATACTTGTGAAGGTTGAGAACCGCCACTCCATACTGTGGACTGATGGAGAGAAGGAGCGGGAAGAGATGGTGCTTTGTGTATCCCACATCTCTTGGTGTTGTGGGACCACACAGATGCATTAATTCTGCTCCAAACTCTAATGCATTTGGCTTGTCAGCAGTGGGTTTTTATTCCAGGTCTTCAAGGTGGGCTGATGCTACGAGGCTAACAGCTGGCTTCAGGAGTGTCCTTAGCTCTCTAGATTTGTGCTTTCTCATTGATTTTGGCGTCTGAGCATTTCCCTTTCTTTCTAAATTGTGTCTGCATTTAAATATTTTAAAATATTTTATCCAGCATTTTTTGTTGTTTCTCACTTAAACAAGTATTATCAATATTGTTGTGAGAAAACAGGAGTCCTTTCTGATATTACTGGAAAGAAAATATGCAATCTGTTGTCTACCCAGTAGCCAGGGTGATCTTTTAAGATATAAGTTAGATCACGCCCATCCCCTGCTTAAAATCTTCATGGCTTTTCATTGCTCTTAAGTTGAAAACAAAACTCCTTATCCTTCCCTACAGGGGTCTGCCTGATCTGGTTCCTCCTGATCTTATCTCTTAACCACGCTTTCTCCTGCTCATTGACTTCCAACCATAGTGGACTTCTCTCTGTTTCTTGAACTAGCCAAATTTATTCCTGCTGGGGGCCTTTGAGCGAGCCAGTTCCTCCGTGTGGCTGCCTTGGACATGCTGGCTCTTGGCATCATTCCGGTGATAGCTCAAATGTCCTCAGAAAGACCTTCGCTGACCACCTCAGTGAAAGTAGCATGCTTTGCCCTCGCCCAATCCCAGTCCCATCACCTGTTTGCCTGCCTGAAATCATTTTGCGCATTTGTTTGCTTGTTTACAATTCAGAATATAAGCTCCAGGGGAGCAGGGACCTCCTCTCTGTAGTTTGTGGCTTCAAGCCCTGGACTGGAACAGTGCCAAGAAGTGCATGTTTATGGGATAAATTAACGAATTACATAGTTAGTCTACATCATGTCATTCCCAAAGCTGGCGGAATACCATTATTGAAATTTTATTGATAAGGGAATCTGGGGTATGGAAAAATGAGCGGGATGCTTAATTTGCATTAAAAAAAGCAATGGTTTATTAAAACACATTAAAATCACGGGGTGTTAGAACACAAAAGGACGTTTGGGTCCTTTAGCTCAGACTGTTTTACAGATGTGAAAACTGAGACCTTGAGATTCTGGGAGTGGTTCAGATCCAACAATTAGTGGTAGAGCTTGGGCTAGGTTATACAGCTTCTATTTCCACCTAGCGAGTGTTACTTAATATCTCACCACGAGTCATATCTACTACCCAGTGGATTGGGCACAGCAAATGAATATTGGTGGCAATTTGCTCTCGATTTTGCAAAACCATAGGAAATGGATTGAACAAATTTTCCTGTCACTTTTTAAAGAGGCAGTGAATAGCGATACTTTAAGATATTAGAGAGTAGCATCTGAATACTTTTTAAAAAATGGTACAAAGTGAATATAGAGAGAAAATTGTAGTGTTCCTTTCTGCCTATTGCTTTGAGAATATCAACAGATGACATTCTTCTGCTTGCATTTGAATGTCACAAGTAGGATCCACATCTTCTCACATACTGTATTCTGAGTCTTTCAGCACCAAGGAGGATATTCGAGTTGAACTTCCCTTAGAAAGGCAGTAGGAATAAAACAAACGAAAAACATGGTTCATGATTACCACGATATTGATGAAAATGGGAAAATTCATCCTGGCTAATTAACAAATCTATTACAAACTCCTGCATGTTGCAAATGGATTCTTTGTCTTTGTAGGGTTTAACAACCTGGAAGACAATGAGAAGTGAGAAAACAATCATCTTAAGTTTAAAGTTCTTAATTGAGCTAGCAGCTTTGTATTTTACTCAGTAAATACAAGCTCGACTTTTTCTTTTAAGAAAGTTTTGTTAGGAGACTATGAATATATTTCAGAAATACTTCAGTGATTTTATCATTTAAATGGAAAATTGGATTATTCTGGAAAACGGTTTGGTAATAGGTTTCAAGTATTTGAGCATATTTACTCCTCTGGCCCAGTAATTGCACTTTTAGAAATTCATCCTATCTTAGGAATCCAGCCTAGGGAAGAATCTGAAATTCAGTAAGTTTTGCAAAAAAGATGTTCACAATAATACCACTTATAATAAAAAAATGCTGGACATCACCTAGTACTCAAATGTATAAGGTATAAGATAACTTGTGGCAGGCCCATTTGATGTAGTTTATGCAATTGTTTAACAAATTTAAATATTTAAAATTACTCAAATGGTAAAGGAATTGGACCCAAAACTATATGTAGTATAATCTCAACTATGTAAAAAAAAAAAAAAAGAACAAAAACCAAAAGACTGAAAGGAAAGAAACCAAAATATTAATAGAGGTTATCTCTAGAATGTGAAAGATTAATAATAATATAATTTTCTTCTTTCTATATTTTACTTTTTCTATAATACACCTATATTAACAATCAGAAAATCAACAGAACTTATTTTAAATCTTAGCAAATGAATATAGTGATTGACTATGTCAAAATGTGGTTGGAATTATGTATACTTCTTTACAGAAGAATATATATAGTCATATAATTTATATATATATATATAATATACATATAATTTCTTTTTCTTGCTTGTATAAATAACTCCTCATATAGAAAATCTTTGGCTGGAAATGATGACAAATTAAAATTGAGTAAATACATGTTTGTGTGTATTTAAACTATTTATCTCTCATGTGCTATTTATTTCTTGTGTTGCTTTTGCCATAAGACTGAGTTAGTTGTTGAAATCTGGAATAACTCTTGCATAAATATTTCATTAGATAGGCTAAAGGATAGAGTGCAAGAGAAATATTTTGTAGAAAGAGTACTTGGTGGAGACTCAGAAGGTAGAGACCACATGAGTTCCTCAGTGTGGTCACATAAATATCTTTGCCTAATATATCACTGATACAAGCTTCTGCTCCATAAGAGATTGGTACCTAGCTAAGGAAAGTCATGATATACTCACTTTGTAATAGTAAACTTAAGGTGCTCAGGAAAATTCATGAACCAAAACTAGTGAATGGAGAACTCTATTGTTATTGGCTTCAGTCTAAGTAGACTCCCAAGCAAAGCTCACAGTCCAGAGCAAACCCCTGGCTATGTCCTTTGTGGGAGACTGGCAGCAAGATAGTAGGTATGTGGGGGATAGCTGTTCCTCAAGTAAGGGGGGAGATAGGAGTCCCTTCATATACTTCTAACTTTCATGCTTTTATATTGCTTCATTAAGAAGTGACAATATAATGCAGCATCCAAGAGATTTGGCTTCAGAATCATCAGACCAAATTTGCCAGTTTCTAACTATGTAATCTTGGGCAAGCTACCTCTTGATTTTCTCATCTGTAAAATGAGAATAATAATGGTCCAAAAACAAAAAAATAAATCATCTACAGTGTTTGAACCAGAGGGAATTTATTGGTTATGTAGGTGAGGGAAGAACTGAGAAGCCAAGCAGGGTCACTAAACAAGCTGAATATTAGCAATAGCTGGAAGCATCTACTAACCCTACTCTGGAGGGGCAATCTGTTGGAGACAGTGTTACTGAAGTCCAGGGGTTGAGGTCACTTGGAGGAAGCTGCATTTATGGTGAAACTGGAGGCACAGAGGAGACCCCTTTGCTGCTGGAGACTCTGTCCAAGGCACAGAGAGAGGAGAGAAATACCCTGGCTTTCCCACCCTCCATTCTTATAGCCAAACACAGCCAGAAGCCAGCTGACAGGGGAACTGGCATCAGCCCCTCTGTGATACAGAGTGGAGTGGAGGGAGGGCAAGTAATGGCTCCAAGACGGGCAAAAATCCCTACCCCAGAGAGTTGTGAGAATTACTCGAGGTATCGTGTTTACAGCATTTAGAACCGTGCCTGCAATACATGCACCCAATAAATATGCATATATGCACCCAATAAACACTACCATTGTCAGCATCATCATTGTTGGTCCCGTTTGCAGAGCTGTTTGTGAACATACTTTATATATTGGGTGTCAGGAGGTTATTTCTGATATAGCTTCCTCTTTCCTGGGTTCTGCCATGGTCAGGTTGCTAGTCATTTCCAAGTTTTCAGTATCTGGTCAGACAGAGGTGTTCCAGGTGCCTCCTTCCATCTCCTATTCCAGTCTTCCCTGTGCTGGGTTTGAGTTGAGTGATAAAACCTAGCTCATAGATGACCAGAACTGAGCCATGGCCAGTTCCAAAGAATCTAGGCTGTTTCAAGAGCGTGGTAAACGTTCATAATCCCAAGGAAAGACCCTTTCCATATTAACTTTAAAATTTACTTTAAAAATAAGTGATTTTTTCATATATTCTAATCCCTTTGGGCTTGAGTTTAGCTGGGTCCTACAAAACCAAAAGAATGCATATTTGATTTGTTTGTTTGTTTTTGCCATAGCTTGACATTAAAATTAATGAATTTAAGGGAATCGAAAGTTTAACACGATGCCTTAACAGGCCCACCAGGAAGAATCACATAGCTGCTTCTTTAAAGCATGGACATAAAATAAAAACTTCCATCCAGAGAAATCATAAGGCTTTGCCAAAGAGCCCTCTTGAGTTGCTCAACTTTTGGAAACACACTATTTATTGTAGCATTTTGCTAAGTCCTGGGAATTTCTCTCCTGAGAGATTTTTATCAGTACAAAAAAGTAGCAGCTTTTCTAGGACTTACAATATTGTTAGTCTTTTTCACATTGGCTTTTCAATTACACTGATTCTCGGAAAGAACATTTATCAATCTCAAAGAGTTAGGATTTATCTGATTCTCTCTAATGTTGTGTTCTTCGTGTTTCAGACCAGCTCTCAAATAAGTGATAATAAAAGATAATAGCAGCTAACAGTTTTTGAGTGCTTTCTCTACATCACTGCTCCCCACACTTTGAGTTCATTCTCTCATCTTAACGTGATGTCAGGACTTACAGTACCTCATGAGACAGGTGTCCCATTTTAAAGATTAGGAAACTGAGGCTAGAAGTTATAAATCTTCAAATTAGCATCGCCATGCTGCCAGATTCCACTCTTCATCCCTGTGTGGTCATGTTAACACACTGATGTGAATGTTAAACAATAAAGCAGAAATGGAGAGGGAAAGAAGTAAATGTAAATCAAAGTGTGTGAATACCTTGGAATTATACGTGACTAAAATGCCAGGGCAAGAAATGATCTTAAAGAGCATCTAGTTCAGCCTCCCATTTTTACCACTCAGAAAACTGATCTCCAGGAAAAGAAACAAGCCTTTTGATAATGAGAAAGGCTAACTCTCAAGTACCAAGTCTCACTTATTCTCCTCTGCCTTCCAGGAACAGAGTTATGACAATATCCCATGCCATTCACAAACAGACGTTGAAAATGACATTGGTTCTTTACTTTACTCCAAAAAAGCAGACATCTTAGGCGATGAAAATGAATATATTGCTTGCATTTGTTTTGTCTACTAGAATCAGGGAAACAGGCACCTAAGGAGAGAAGTTAAGACACATAGGATTGGGGCCAGCCCTGTGGCTGAGTGATTAAGTTCCTGTGCTCTGCTTCAGTGGCCCATGGTTTACCAGTTTGGATCTTGGGCTCGGACCTATACACCGCTCATCAGGCCATGCTGTGGCAGCATCCCACATGGAAGAGCTAGAATGACCTACAACTAGGATATACAGTTATGCACGGGGCTTTCAGGAGCAAAGGAAGGAGAAAAAGAGGAAGATTGGCAACAGATGTTAGCTCAGGGCCAATCTTCAAAAAAAATTTTTTTTTGTCATTAAATAATATGGTTTCTAGGCACCAGGTTTAGAAAAAGAAAAAAAAAAAGAGCCATAGGATCCATGAGTGGCTGCTTGTTGCTCTTCTCTGCCTCTAAATTCAGGTTGATCAAATTTTGGTGTTGGCTAAAAGGCTGATGAGTCTGTGTTTGGTTAATGAGTTCACTCCAGCATACCATATTCCTTGCATTTTTCAAGCTGGTGCCTAGTTCTGAGTTTCACACATCTTTGTCTGGTACTATCCTCTTCCAGGTTTGGCCTTACATCTCTTGGCTTTCTTTCTTTGAAAGAGATGGTGCTGCTTTAAAGGCAAGGTAATCACAACATGTTGGGTTGTTTTGGCAGATGCTCTGTATATGGGATTCTTCTCTCAGTTTTAGTATTAACAAGGTGGCAAGGATGGAAGGTGCTGTGTTTTGAGTCTTTTGTTCTTTGAAGGCTCTTTCAGGTATTTTAACCCTGATATCTGTAGCTGAGTCACAACACCTGGGGAGTGGTGGTGGGTGACTCACGGAGGAGAGGCAGGGAATGGAAGGAGAAGTGTGATGAACCTGGAGGGAGTCACAGTGGCCATTGCTCTTCCTTACTCTTCTAGCTCCACCTTGGGGTGAGCGTGAACTGCCCACTGATAACCTTACTCTCAGGCACAAAGGATACTTCAGAATCCAGGGGGTCACTTCAGGGAAAGGGAGTGACGGTGGTCACTGAGGTGTGATGGAAAACAAGAGGGCAGCAGGAGGGGCCCTGGGCTGGAGACAGCAGGCCTGGACGCCTGCCGGGGCTCTGGAATATGCCCTTGGGTAGGTCACTTGACTAAGCCCAGTTTATTCCCTTGTAATATGATAGGAGCTCAATGATCTTTGTGGCTCTAGAATTTTATGATTTTTAGTGTTCTTTGAAACATGATCATGAGTTCAGCAGAAAAAAAAGTCATTTTCCATTCGGAACAGTTTCAAGATGTTGCTGTGACTCACCAGATGGTTAGTCAGAGAGAAGGGAGAGCCTGACTTCCCCTTGGCTCTGCCTTTCTTTCACCAAACGGTGCTTCACGGTGTGCTTGTCCTGCAAATATAACAGTTCTCTGGAGAGTACCTCACATTTACTTACTAGCTGGGTGATAACACAAGTTCACAATAAAACCTCATGGAAGTGTATAAGACTGGGAAAATATTCTTCCTTCTTTCTATTACACACAGAAGAACAAAGGCTGATGTTTGTGTGTTATTCCCCTTTTGGACAACAATGGCCCTGTCCGTGTTCTTATCATTTGTTTTTGTATGTCATTGGGTTGTTCCAACACTTCTCTGAACTTTGTAACTTTTCATTATACTTCTTTCCTGGAATAGTCATTAAACTCCACTTAAATAGCCACCTTCATCTGCAAACTTTATCTGGTCAAAGCCTGAATTTGGTTGCAAATGAGGGTATCTTTGAAATACTTGTTTGCTTTTTCAAAACAATGATGTAACTGCTTTGTGAAGGGGCATAATGGGGCTGTGTTCTGTTTTCTTCCTCTTCAATAGCTCAGTCAGGAAAGGAGGCTATTATGATTTCCCGGAGTGGTGGGAGGTTCGAAGCCTCCCCATGTGCTAGTCATGGCTGAAAGGAGAAACTATTGTACAAGGTACCGTCTGGGTCTGAGATAAAATTCCCATTATAACCTCCTTAAATATTTCTGCATTCAAATGGGGTGGGGGAGACTATCCTCTCTACAAATGTAATCCTTTTTCTTCCCGAGCCAAGTGAAATATACTGTTTCTTTCCCCTAGATTAGAAAAATAAAATAATAGGCTGGTCTAGACATTCTTTTATTTGGCTTGTCAAAGGACTGATAATTCAGACTCTGTCATTTGTTTAGCTTATGCAGTGTCAGAAAAGGCACCTTAAACAGGGATTCCCTGAGCAGAGCACTGAGGGCCCAAATCCCTGTTTGGGTTTCTTGAAGAGCTCACTGGCAGCCTCAACAATGCTTTGTGCCAGTTCTTAAGAGGCCCCAAAGCCACATGCACATCAATATAATCTTTGGTGGTTTGGGCTGGTTTATAATCTGTTCTATTGAAGTTTAGTTCAAGCCCTTTAGGGTACGGATTTCCTGGAGCTGAAATAAAAACGTTCGGTTTGGAAGAGATTCGATCCTGCCAAATGAAAGTGGCACATTTCCCACTGCACATGCTGAGTTGCCTCTGAACACATCCATGCAGAACACAGACATGCTTCGGGTAGCTCATTTGTGGAAGGCCTGTGCTGAGCACAAGGGGGAATTGAAAGACAGATGACTACCGTGAAATACCTACCTTCTAAAAGCACATCCCGAGTTGGAAAGACAAGCCAAAGACACGCAAAGAATATCATTGAGTCTAAATATGACTTCCTATAAGTGAGATGGTTCAAGACCCACAGAGTTGGAGAAGAGATTTTCTTCCCAGCAGTAGCAATCAGAGTTAGAAATATCAGACAAGCCAAATTACAGAGGCTCTGGATACTAACTATGCTGAGAGAGGAGACTGACTTGGAGAGATGTAATTTTTGACTGCCCATGTTCAACCCCCTTTCCAAGTTTAGGTAGTTGTCTGTTGTATACAGCTTTGGAGAGAGGCTGTTCTTATCTGTCTCTGCCTCTGACAGCAAGGTGCTGGGTATAGTCATGTGATCCAGGCTCAGCCAATCAGGCTCTCCTGCTAGGACTGAAGCTGGAGCAAATGGGTCAATGTCAGGGGACTATTAGAATTGATTCATGGCACCTGTGGTGGTGTCCATTGGTTTTCAGTGGCAGCAGTAGCAGTATCCTAGTCACTATTCCTGCTATAGGATGGCTCTTGTGATTCTTACTCCTTGGCATCCAGAATGCCCTGGGGGTATTTTCGTGTGCCCACTTTCCATATTTGGTGTGGTAGCCTCCCACTGATTCTGTGAACCAGCACATCCTTCCAACAGAGTTTGCTCTTTCTGCTTCAGCTAGCCAGAGTCAATTTCTGCTACAGCAAGCAAAAATTCTGACAACACATGAATGACAAGGCTTTCATCACTTGTACTGACCCACTGGTTCAGCTTACCTCGTCTTCTTTTCCCTGGGTACTTGCCCTCCTGTATCTAATTGTATTACTCCCTTCTTTGAAGGCTGAATTAAAACTTTTGAACTTTTCCTAAGTTATCAAAGATAGTCTTCTGCTTGCTATTCTCCATTTAGTGCATCTTGTAATTATCTTTATATACTTTTTATACTGTATGTCATTTTTTTTTTTAATTCATACCTCTTTTTCCACTAGCTAGTGAGTGACTTCTTTTTGTAGGGACTTTATTTTCGTCTTTGTATTCTCAGAGCCTGGCACAGATCCAATTAATATTAGATGTTTGTTTCATAAATGAACAAATCTGCTTGCAGAGAAGTATGTGGTGTTAATTGCAGGCTTAAAAAGAATTAAAAAAAACCCTGGAATAGCTGTTGTAGGACATTTACTCTGATGAAAACTGGAGTGGAATAAAACGATATATAAAATGTGTGAGGTCCATCTGAGATGGAGTAGTATATATTTATTTTCAACTTTTTAAAGTGAGGCTTATTTACTACAGTAAAATTCACTCCTTTAATTGTATAGTTCTATAAATTTTGATGAATGCATAGTCATGTAAACACCACCAGAATCAAGATATTAGAACAGTTTGATCACTCCCCAGATTCCTTTGTGCCCCTTTGTAGCCAACATTTCTCTACATTCCCAGCTCCTGGGAAGCACTCATCTATGAATTTATATTTTAAGCAGCATAGTTCCACAACTTTCTAGAACAACGTTTTCTTCCCTTGAAAGGAGAAAATAATTAGATAGTGGATATTTACCTAGATATAGAGTATACAGAATTAGCAAATTAAAATAGCACATACTTATACTAAAAATTATTCATTGCCTATATGAAAGTCTAATTTAACTGGGCATCTTGCATTTTATCCAGAAACCCTATCTTGGATGGGTGTGGTCACTGTGGGAACTGTTAAAGTTGAGTTTAATTGTGAAATTAGCAGGCAGAAGAGGAAATAAAGGGAAAGAAAATGCAAGCAAAAGAGGTCATGGATCATCAGCAACATCAACCCACCAGTGAGACACTGGGACAACTTAAAGGGGGTGAGAGAATGAGATTTTTGTATGAACAAGAAATTTACTTGCTTGTACATGAATGATATATGCAAGATTACTTTGAAGACCAAGATTCTTGGTGTTCCAATTTGTAAACCAATGTAAGATTCTATCAAGGCAGCTTGCTACCAAGCTGTGCTGCGGAGAAGTGCAACTCAGGAAGTCATTAGGCACTCTGAAGAAGGTGAAATGGGAAATAGTCAAATATATGCTAGAGTTCCACCCCTAAGAAAATGACCTTTTCCTGAGCTATCCAAGAGAGTTCAGTGCTTGCTGTTTCTCAGGATGGCCATGCAGCAAAAACAGACTTGTAGTAAAATAGTCTCCTGTTTTGAGTTGATAGTAATTAAAATGACTGGCCTCTATGTATTTTTACATATTGAAACAGAGGGCTTGCTAAGCAAAGCCAAAGAAAGAATGTTTCGAGTAGGTTCTTCTTACTCTATGTTAAAGAATAAACTATTTAAAAAGACTTTTGGCAAGTCCATTGTTTATACTCAGATGGGTCTTATCTTTCTGCTTTGAAGCAAGCTTGGCAGGACAGTTACTTGGAAAGAATGTGTTAGTGTTTGATCTGAGTGGTGGCACCTCGTGCCTGCACTTCTGCATTCTTTACCTCCCCCAAGCTAAGCTGCCTTGCGTGGTCATCTCCAGCCTCGGAGCTCTGCCTGAGTGCCTATGCTGCTAAACTGGTTGATGCGAAAGGCATGATAGTTAGAAATGATTTAACATGTTAATACTACTAATTAATAATTTACAAATAGCATCTTTGGCTCCTAGGTTTGAAGAAGATGTTTATGAGGAGCATGGACAGGAGGTGATTTGGGGTAGGCATCTTTGATTTCCCGTTGCATTAAGGTGGCTGTCTACTCACGCTCACAGAACAGGGCCTTGGTGTTTCTTGCTCTGGAAAGCTGGGACTAGAAGCATCCTTGGAGATCACCTCGTTTGCTGGTTTTAAAACTTTTATTTCATTGTGAATGGAATTCATTTTTAAAGTTATGTGGAATGCACAAATATAAAGCAGACAGAAGCAGAACAGCTCTGATAGCAACAGGGGTAAAGGGTCCAGAATCCCATTAATTTCTCCTTTTCATTCTGTGCTTACTTGGGAAGCATCAGAATCGCTGAGAATTGAAGCAGGGAAAGTCACAGGCATGTTTGCAAGAGAACCAGATTCCTGCCCTTCAGAGTTTTTTCTACCATCCCAGCTCATTTGGCTCAGTAGCTCTCTGGGGCAGTGGCTTGGGTGTCCTGGGCGTGTGCCTCCTAAACAGGAATCCACAGTGGGACAGAGATCAAGAACTCTGCAAATGGGGACAGAGAGGACATGTCTTTTATAAGCCTGGTGACAGGGCTTGGCATAGAGTCAGAGCAGGAGATGACTCAGAAATCTCAGTGCTTAAAGACGTTACTCTGTGGTTGCTGAGATGCCTACAATGAACTTTGCCTAAAGTCTGTAATGTAATTTACATTAACTATTCTATCCACCCCCCAAACACAAGCTGAAAAAATGAGCAAGTTAATGTTATTAGCTTCTTCAATTGGAAGATGAGAACTATTAGGTGGGTCCAAAGGGAACTGGGCTGGGGTGGGTTGTTATCAGGTTAGAAACGGTTATCAACAGGGCACTATTAATCAACTGGGAGTGGATATGTGGTATCAGAATTTGCCTTTTGATGATGGATGCAGGACACGTTTATATAACTAAGTCTTCAAGAAGATAAAATTGGCAAGACATTCAGACAACAGAAAAATTCAAAATGATTTTACCATTAGTCTGTACTTGGGGAAGGAAAAGCACATGGACGAATTCATATTGGGAAGGAAGGACTACATCTAGTTATAGCAGCAGAGGCTATGTTGGTTGATGATATGAGTGTGAGTCAGTGACTTGATACCATGTCTAGAACAGAAAGAGTGACCTTGGGGGCATAACTCTCCTACTTGTAAAAGTCATGAGGAAATCTTATCTAGATTTGATATTGGCCCATTCTATATTTCCATAAGTTCTTCTCTCTTTTCTCTCCTCTCTCCTTACCTTCTCTCTTCTCTTCTCCATCATAGGTTATTGGTTCCAGCTAGACAATTCCCATCAAATCCTGCTCTTGCCTACTTCAGTGCTTTTTTTTTTTTTGATGGAAATGCTCTTCATCCTCTACTCTGTCTATCCCGCCCTTACCTGGAGGGTGAAGATAAAATTCAAGTCATCAATGAAACTGGATGGGGAAAGTTATATCATTATTGTTGCTAGTGTCTAACTGGAACTTAGCGTTTTCTTCAATTATCAATATAGGCAATAAACCACAGGAGTATTAGCAGTACCTGTGTGTGGCTATGTCATTAATTGGAATCACAGTATTCTCATATCACATTACAGTTACAGATATCTCTGTGTATCGTTTATGCTTGTCATTATGTTGAAATTATGGTAGTTTATTTGACCAGCTACTAGATCTTGTTATCTAATGCATTAATACAGAAGCATATATATTACTAGGTCACAAATTTGTTTTAAAAATATTTTATATACAGTCAGTTCTGCTATATTGCAATATACATGTTCCTAAAAATCACCCTGCCTTGCAAAATTGTACAATAAAACTCACAGAGTTCATGGGCAACATGGAGTTTGGGGTATAACACTCAAAAATTTTGCCGATTACACATCAAAAACAGATAGGAACCTAATAAAAATGGTGGCACAGTTACACACACTTGTATGTTAAATGGTTAAAAAAATACATAAATTCACACCTGCTGGAATAAATATGGTACATCATTCTGAAAAAGAACTGAAGTGTGCTTGTGGAAATGCATGAGGCTTGTGAGTTATTGTGAAGTGGGGTTATTTGAACTCAGATGGAAAGTTGTAAAATCAGATGTGAATGGAAGCAACTGACAACACACACGGTGAACTGAGGAAGCTGGTAGAAGTTAGAGGCGCGCATGCCTGTGCATTTTGTGAATTCCTATGCGGCTGGGTTCAATGGGTGCTGATTTTGAAACACCTAGGGTTTCGTGTGGGTGGAATGGTGTATAAGCAAACATGAAATCTGTGTTATGCCCAAATTTTTCCCTAACATATGAGTTGCAGTGGAACAAATTTACATTTTCAAAAGAAGCATTATGGCAGAAATGGCTACAATTGATTTCTTCTGTGATCCAATGTATTTTATTTTACATATTTTAAAATGTTGTGAGAAGGTCTTAGACTTCAAGCTTGCTTTTAATAGACCCAGCACACAAAAACAGTCAGGAAGCCCAGCTCTGACAGACCCTATCCCCTTACCTATCTCAAATACCTACAGCTCTTCTACGGAGCCCCTCCCATTCCCAGCGCTGCTCTCCCCCTGCCCATCTACAGTCATTTCTCGAACAGTAGTGCTTATGGCACTTGTTTCAACCACTCGTTCGGAACTTAATTACAGTCTGTTCTATATTGTTATTCATATTTTTTATGTTTTCTCCTCTCATAACTATATTCTAAGCTTCTTAAAGATAGAGACCGTATTCTTTCTGTTCTTTTCATTCATTTGTTTCAGAAATTTATTCTGTAAGTTCCCATTGAGTGAATTACCAAAATAACATTATTCAGACAAGGAAAGTAAAGGAAAGCAGGAACGGTAATAATTAGTCGTTCAGTATTTTTAATTGTTAATGAGGGCAGAGTGGTTGGGGGGCAGAGCACCATCGTCTTCTAAGTGCTAAGGAGAGAAGCAAACAGATGGAAGGGCAGTGTTCATTATGCTAAGAATATTAGGAATTCTTGGCAAGAGTTTTAACTTAGAAGGGCTCCCAGAGAGACTGATGGACTCTTGCCGTCAAGTCCTTTTCATCTAGAATAGACTTTCCTTTGTTTGTTTGGTTGAAAACATTGCCATGTTTAAAGGTAGCAGAGAGAAAGTAGATGCTTCTGGCATTTTAGATTTTTAAATAATACTTTACTCAAGCCACACATTAGTAAGTCAGCCACAGAGTTGCAAGCCATTTTTGGATCCTTCTGAGCCTCCACGTAGGCTTGTTCAGTGTCCTTATGTTAGGGTGACAAGGTTTGGAGCTAAAACCAGGAAGGAGCCAACACTGCGCCAGAAGCCTCTCCAGACCCACTGTGCTAGTTTTGAACCGAGGCATTTTCTGTCCACAGCCATCTGCAGTGTGAATGGGCCGCAGATGTACATCAAGTGAGTGGGTGAAATAACATTTGGAGGGAAATGATGACAGTTTTATGGCATTAGTCCTTGGAGCCCCAGGTGCACTTATTCATCTTTCATATATTTTAAGCTTTCAGCCTTGGGGATATTTCAGCAGGTTAGCATCTGTATTTTAAAGATGAGCCCTGCAGTGAATCAGCGAGGAGAGCGAGTCATAGGTGGAAATGGGAGAAGAGATGAGAGGATCCTTATTGAGAGATAAGTTGGTTGTAATAATGCAACCAAGAAGAAGTCATGGCTTTCTGTCTTTTGTTTTGACCATCCAGCCCACTGAACTTACTGCCCCAGCCCTAGAACCTTGGCTTGGGCGGGTTGCCCCAAGCTTTGCATACGCCCCTAGAATGTCGTTCTGTGTCAGAATTACCCGGACAACAGGTTACCCTGATGCAGAGCCTGGGTTATAATTTCTGAGCTTGGAGTATCCTACCCCTTGACTTTTGTGTGAGGATTTTTACTCTTCTCCTTCTGACTGTTTAATGAATCATATGTCTCCTTGACAGAGTGAGGATTCTTGTGTGTAAGTGAGTCAGGGCTGTATCTATATATGACCACTGAATTGGCTGTTTAAAAATTTGTTGTTGTTGTTAATTTGAATAAATATATTTTAGACAGTGATGTGGCCATAAAGATAACTAATAATCTACAGCCTTTGGATGATGTTGATTTTTTTCTTGTAATTTTGTGGGTATCATTTGTTGGACTTAGTCTTAGATTTCTAAAACTTTTCCCACCTCTAAAATTGTCATTATACAAAGTATGATTAACAGTAGTTAAAATATTTGTTTAAATCCACCTACTGACTAACAGCAACCATAGCGAATGCAGTTTAGGTTAGATTTTATTTATTTTATCCAAAGAACGTTGTGGGATATACAGAGCAATGAGCAAGTACCTCAAGACCTTGAACTTGTGAGAGATTCAGAGTGAGTTTCAAACATGAAAAGGAAGGAACATGAGTAGCACTCCTATAAAATAGTTATAGGAGTGGGGTAGCTTAGGGAGGCAGACTGTTGTAGAAACACAGCGAGTAAAATAGTCTGGTTGAAAGACTGTTCCTTAAAAAATCTTATACTCCTGTAGCATTTACTTCCAAATTGCACTGCTCTTAGACTTCGGCAAGAAGTTCCTCTGCCTGACCTAGCACATTAGAGAACCCCAATTTGGCCCCCCTCTGGCCATGCCATTGCCCATTGGGTAAAGATTCTGTGGGGCCAAGGAATCACACCTTTCCCTTTTATAAATTATGGTCGGGGCATCTGGGCCTTGGAATTTCCTGCCCAAATGGTCCTAAGCCAAGACATGGGTCTGTCCTTCGGAGGACAGGTTGCATTCCACACAGGGAGCAGCCCAGGGGCAGCTGTGTGCAGGAACAGGGAATGTGGATGGCTGCCAAGCTGGGGCGTCCATACTGTGTTCAGATATGTGCAAATCCCAGTGAGGGAGTGAGCTGGTGCAAAGAGAATGGGGGTGAGCTTGAACCTGGGGGGGTCAGCTCTTTCTGAACCACTAGATTCTGGTGTAGAACCTTTTCTAGGTGCTTTGCACTCATGATCTCATTCAGACCTGCAGAATACTTCAGACTAGTGTTTTATCACCACACCATGGGAGTGAGGCCGAGGGGAGTTAAGTAACTAACACAAGGTCACTGAATTAGTGAGAAGTTGAAACTTAAACCTCAGGTAATTGAGTTCCAAAGAGCATGTTTGTTTTCACTTTGTTAGGTCGCCTGTTATCAGTATCTTTGCTTTTAACACCTTCTAGGTTCTCCCTGGAACCTTGGCACACAATGACATGCAATAAAGATTTGTTGAGTAACTAAGACTATTGAACAAACTATTTTTTTACCCTTACCTTTGATGGGATATAGAATATAATTATGGTGTAAATGAGAAATTCCATGTAAAATGTGGCGAAGGGGACATGTCACTCCTGATCCATCTACACTATTAAGTGTGTTGATCTCGCCAGACACTGGCTGTGTTGCTTACTGGGATCCCCTCTGCACTAGTCAGGCCTGTAAATTGCTGCAAATTTTTTAGCTGGTGTGGACTCAAATGTCCCAGGAAGTACTTTTATTCAGAGAAAAATATTAACAGACACCAGGTATGTTGCTGTTCTTTTCTTTTTTCCTTGAAAGGAGATGAATTCTGAGTGTTAAGGTGATTCATGGGGAGTTGTCAGAATGCCGGCCTCCCACAGGTTGATTGGGGACCTCTGCTGGCATGGCCCCATTCTTGGCTTTCCTGTGCTGTGATTGTTCCACCTGTGTTACCAGCTCCTTCTGCAACATTCAGCTGTGCTGTCCCTTGGCTTTGTCTTTCCTTGTGCTCCTTCCCACTTATCTGAGATGCCAAGACCATTCCCTGCTGTTGGAAGAAAGCCATGGAACCCTTTTCTAACTTCTGCTATAGACTAGTTTTGGTATTTTCCCCATGTGTTCCCATCTGCACACTTAATTGTTTTGGTTGATTTATTGGTCTTCCTTGCTAGATGATAGCCCTGTTTGAGGGCGGGTGTTGTGTCTTTCTTGTTCACCATTGTATCGACACATCTAGCACAGTACCTTGCACACAGAAGGGACTTAAGAAGTATTTTTACAATGACTGAATGAACTGCCATTATAATTGAGTCACTAAATACTTTTTCAAAGAAGCTCTAGCATTAGGTATCAGACCAAGGATTTCTTTCACAGAAACCTTATAGTCTCCTCTACAGCAGAATTGCATCTGCCTACTTGGAGGCTCACCTGGAGTGTGGTCCCTGTGTACCCTCTTAGAGTGATAGGCCATTGCTAGGACCACGTCCCTTTCTCCCTCGGAGAGTCTGCAGAACTGACTCTTCTCAGAAAGTGACTAATACCTCAGCAAAACTCAGAAAGTTTCTATCTACTTTATCTGGGTGCAGACAACTGTACCCCTGTTGTGTCACCTCCTGCGTCCATTTACTCAGTCACTGTGCAGAAGAGGGTCAAATTGCCCGTGTCTCTCAGTGACGAGGACTAAATATCCTGCCAGGTGAATTGTTTCCTAAAACCAGAGCTCTGAATCCTAATACCCACTAAGCAAGGTTGAGCTTTTGTGCAAGATGGTGGTGACCATTGCTTGAGTTCAGAAAAAAAGACTATTATGATGATGATATCACGAACATTTATTCATCCTTTTTTTAAAAAAATTCTATTTATATAAGCTATTATGTTTAACGGAAATATAGAAAAATATGGAAATTTTTTTTCAGCGTGGTGAATTTTCATATGGTGAACACATGACTGTAATTTCCATCCAGATCAAGAAATTGAACATTATGAGCACCCCAGAGATCTTCCTTATACCTCCTTCTATCTACTATTCCTAAAATGGTAATATTATCTATCCAATTTTTGAATTTTTGCAAATGCAATAATTCATTATGCATTCTTTTTTGACTGAGTGAATTCAGTCAACATTGTATTTGTAATATTCGTCTATATTGTTGCATGTTACAGTAGTTTGTTCTTTTTCATTTCTGTGTAGTATTTCACTATATATTTTATATTACCACAGTTTATGTATTCATTCTACTGTTGATGGACATCTGGGTTATTTTCAGTTTGGAGCTGTTACAAATAATGCTGCTATATATGTATTTTTTGTAGGTTTTTGGCTCACATGTGTACAATTCTGTTGGGCCTATACCAGGGACTAAAATAGTTGGGACATAGGTATTCGTATGTTCAGCTTTAGCAGATTCTTTCAAACACTTTTCCTTGTGTAGATTGTCTAAGCATGGGGCAAAGAAGACATGCTAACTCTCAGACTTTCCAGGGAGATAGGAAGCTTCTAGAAAAGATCTCTCTAAGATACAGTTGTTTGGCCCATATGATTTGGTTTGATGTTAATACAATCTAAGCTTGAACAACTTTAAAAATGACCTAAGCCTGTAGTTGTAAAGATAGAAGCAGAAGTGCAGTGTAGTTGATGGCAGAATAATCTAATAGCTGTTAATGGCTAAGAAATACCTATGAGTTATTTGATCAATTGAGTCTGCATCAATGAGCAAACAGCTCTCTATGGGCAGTCTTCTTGCTTAAGAGAATGACAGTCATACATATTAGTGCTAAATGGGATGGTAATGAAATATTCAAAAGTCGTAAAAAACATGTACAAGATGGAATATTTCAGGATGCAATGGGGTCACGTGGTTTTCTGGTGGTGTAGGAGTGCAATTTTCTGAATGTAGCTGATCAAATTTTAGGAAAAACTTAAGTGGCTAAATTAAAGTTTCCAGTCTTATCTCTGATTTTAGGCAAGTCTCTACTCTTATCTTCACTTTTATCTTTAAAGTAGAGGCAGAGGCACTTATTAGAATGGTTAAATAAAAAATAATGTCAACACCAAATACTGGCAAGGATGGAGAGACTGGATCACTCATATGTGGCTAGTGGAAATGTAAAACGGCACAGCCACTCTGGAAAAAACTGGATAGTTTCTTAAAAGGCTAAACATGTAACTGCCAAACCACCCAGCAAATGCACTCCTGGGCATTTATCCTATAGAAGTGAAGACGTCTATGTTCACACAAAAACCTGTATGTGGATATTTATAGCAGCGTTATTCATAATTGTGTAACAACTGGAAACAATCCAGATATCCTTCAATGAGTGAATGGTTAAACAAACTGTGGTACATCCATAACATGGAATATGATTCAGCAATAAAAAAGGAATGAACTATTGACACATGCTGCAACCCAGATAAATTTCCAGAGAATTAAGCTAAGTAAAAAAGTACAATCCCAAAGAGTTATATATTATATGATTCAATTTGTACAGCGTTGTTGAAATGACAAAATTATGAAATGAAAAACAGATCAGTGTGGATTAGTAGTCGGCAGGGGTTAAGGAGGGGGAAGGGCAGGAAAGACCTGGGTGTGGCTATAAAAGAGCAACGTGGGAGATCACGGTGGGGATGAACTGTTTTGCATCTTGACCATGAATGTCAACATCCTGGTTACGATATTGTTACCATTGGGAAAAACTGGGGAAAGGTCAACAGGATCTGTCTGTATTATTTCTTATAATTGTATGTGAAACTACAATTACCTCAAAATAAAAAAGAAATTAATTCAAGAAAAAGAGAATCAGGCAGTGCTGTATACAATTTCTCTTAGGTCAATTCTCCTTTTCATAATTACCAATTCGTGTCTTAAATCTTGCAGATCGTTACCAGAAGAAAGCCACTGTTTCCTGCCGCCCATTAAGGACAACGTTAATCACTGAAATAGTCATCTATTAAAAGTTCAGGTATTCTTTGTTCATGTCAAATTTCAGGGAGTCGTTAGTTCATATTCTTTGACCTGCAGAGATACCCACAGATCAGGTAGGAATCTTGGATCTTTAGAAACAGTATTACTGAACTGCAGCTAAATAAATGGAAGGAGGGCGGAGGTTTTTCCCCCCGTAATTACTTTTCCTCTGGCCCCAAAGAACCTACCTGACTAGTCATTAAGGTCTAAGCAGTTTCCCATTGTTCAGTTTCCATTTGGCTTGGGTGGTCCAGGGATGAGCTTAGGGAACAGTAGAGGTGATATGATGAATCTCAGCAAGAATAAAATGATTGGGACTTTTTGTGTGCTTCTTTTTACGGCTTAGAATGTAATATTCACTCCCTAGTTCTATGATTTGCCCCGATGCCATGCTTTTTGTAATGCTACAATGGTTATATCCTGGGGAGCCTCACCATATTTTTTCTTTTTCCCTCCATGCCGTTATGCGTGGGATCTTCCAGCTGATGAGTCATCATCTCTGGGTTTTCTTGTCTGAACAAGGTCTCTTTAGGGACTGTTTTCCTGAGTGCTGTGGTTGAACATACTTAGTTTTCCTTTGTTTTTGTGTACATTATTTTAACCTTCCAGTTGACCTCAAGTTCGACGTTGTCTTTGCCGATGCCTCTAGTTGCCAGTTCTTTGCAGACATTTTAAACTTTTCTGTTACAGCTGCTGGTATTGAGAGGTAGCCTGGCATTAGAGTGTCTCTTTAAAGAGCAGGGCTCTGTTTAGTGTGCAAGTCAAAGTCTCATTGTTACTTTGCTATAAAGCATTTTTGGGGAAGGTGTGAGGTAAAATAACTTCCGTTAACTATTGACATGTTTGATATGTCAGGTGAGCTAAGTGAGATGTGTTTCGTGACATTCTACCCTAATTATTCTTTAACAAGAAACTTATACTGTAAGGATAGGGAACAGGAGAGCAGGGGAAAAGAGAGAACATGAAATAACATTCTTCTGAGTGGTCATCAGGTGCCGTGTCCTTTATGCACATTATCTTATTGAATCCCCAGCACCTTTAGTGGATGCCTCTTACGTCTGTTTTCCAGATCAAGTAACAAGCTCAGGTGCCCATGGCAGCAGGTAGTGAGTGACAGAACCAGACTGCAAACCCAAGTTGGCCTCATCTGAAACTCAAATGTCTTTGATACTAAAAAATCGTGATTTAGAGGTATATATATTTTTGTAATAAAAAGGGCTTTGGGTCATAGTAAAGATCTTTAATCCTAATGGCAAAGTAAAATTATTGAAGATATATGAGTGACAGATTTATGATTTAAACAGCTCTTTTTAGCTCAATGTAAACATGATATGATAGAGCTTGGACTGAAGTAGTGGTGTGAAGATGGGGAGAAGTGGATAGGTTTCAGAAGTAGTTAGGAGGCAAAATGGACAGAAATCAGTGACAGATTGAATATGGGGTCAGGAGAAGAAAAGTAAGTTTCTGCCATTGGCTAGGTGGTGGCACCACTCAGTGGGATAGGAACACTGGACGCAGATCAGATTTGGGGGTAGATTTCAAGTTCAATTTGGAACATGTCAGGTTTGGGGTGACTTTGAGAGAGATAAGTAGAAATATCAAGTTGATATTTAAATCTGTTTATCTGGAGCCAAGAGGAGAGATCTGGACTGGAGCTATACCTTTGTGTATCATAGGACGCAGGTGGTAAAGGACATCATGGCCATGAGCGCCATTGCCTAGAGAGATACTAAGGAGTGGTAAGAAAAGAGAGCCTAGAACCAAGCCTTTAGGAACTTCATTTCATGGCTGTGTGAAGGAAGACCAACCTACAAAGGAGATAGAAGAAAGTCAGAAAACCACTGGAATCATGAAAACAAAGAGAAGGTGCACTTTGATAAACAAAGAATGACCAGCAATATCACACGCTGCTCAAATACCGTGGGTTCGCATAAGTCCTTTAGAGTTATTGACATGGAGGTCATTGGTGACCTTAGCAAGAGCTGTTTCTGTGGAAGGATGAGGAAGAAGATGGGTTAGAGCAGGGTGAAGAGTAAGTGAGGGCTGTGCCATTGGACACAGTCGGAATAGACAAATCTTATGAGAAGAGAATAGCAAATAGAACAAGTAGGATTTGGGGAAGGTTCTTTTTAATAAGACAGCAGAGACATGAGTATGTTTAAAAGCCAATGGTAAAGATTTAATTGATAGGGAGCTGGCAGCAATTTGAAAGAGAAAAAGGATAATGGATAGTGTTGACTCATGAGAAGGGGAGTAGGCAGGGGAGGATTTGCAGAGATGCCCTTGTTGGCACGCTTGATATGAAGAGGAGGAGGGAGTTCTCCTCCTAGGAATGCTATTTTCCTGTAAAGAGACGGTATCTTTGTCTGTGAGAGAGCAGGAGGGAGAGGTGGAGGTGTGTGGAGAGCAGAGAAAGTTTGAAATATGGTAGTTGCTGTGAAGAGTCGGTGTGAGTTGGCTTTAGAAAAGTACTGGAATTCCGGGTCAGTGTTGAGGACCTGTTCTCCAGGAGCTTGGGAACATTCGTTTTCTTATGCTGTTAAACAAACAATCCATGGTGTATCTACGTTTTATGAAAAATCCAAGTTAATAACATCCACACAAATGAGAGGAAAGTATTTGAGAAAGGTGAGAAGGATTTTTTTAAAAGTCATTGTTTTCCAGACTGTTTGGGGAGTCTGGAAGGAAAGTATTCATTTGAAAACATGTAAATTTTTAAACACCTCTGAATGTTTATATACTTATTAAGTGAACTGGCTGAGGGGAAAAAAAGTTCCTTTTTCACATGAAGAAAATTGACCAGTTTATCTTGTTTAAACATTGAGGCCTGGGCTGAGTTAAACATTAGAGGTTATTTTGAAAGGATATCAGGGTTTGCACGGAAAGGTGCACTAAGCTTGCTGGATTTCCATTTTTGCTGCTGATGCCCTTGTGTTAGTCTCTGCAATGTTCTATCCACTCAAGAAGATGAGCAGATGTTTCTGTGAATCTGAAACTAGTTCAGCAAATGGAGCCTCATTTTCTAAATGTTTTTTTTGGCAGAGGAAGACAAGGAACAGACACTTGAAGATTTAGAATTGTGTCTCTAATCACTAGAAATGCTTATTTTAATGAGTGGCCTCAACTGGCTAATAGCAAGTGCCTAAGGGTGAAATTTCAAGTTTCTTGTATGTAAAGCACGTTACCAGGTATGCTGGTGAGGGCACAGGAGAGTACACAGAAGGATTGTTTCCCCTCTTGAAGGATTTCTTGTTTGTTTAGGGAGGGAATGAATGTACCCATACGAAGCTAGAAAAAAACTCATAAGTAGCCCTACAAATGCAGGTGTTTAAGGAGGTGAGCAAAGGCTCAGAGTAAAAGAAGGAAGAGGCAACAGAAAGATCTCATAAAGAAATAAGAATATTAGAGATATAGCAAGAACAAGGCTGAGATCTACTAACTGCTTCTAAGGTACTTCTCAGGAGAATGTGGAGAATCACTTCAGAGATTTTAGGGGCCAGGCCAGGAAGAGGCATGCATCCCCTCTGTCCTATCCCACTGGCCAGAATTCAATCTCACTGCATTAAACTGAAAGACAGGCTGGGAAATATAGTTTAGCAATGTACTTGGGAAGAAAACCTGGGTTTGTTGAATACCTAGCCCGTCTCTGCTTCATGCCCACTGGAGTTTCACAGAGGACGTTTCAATCCCTCTCCCTCACTCGTGACTCTTCAGACTCCTTTAAGCCTCGCCCCCCCCACCCCAGGTGAGCCACCTTCATTTCCACTAGATATTATTTATATGTCATTGTTCCCAAACCTTCTACTACCCCAGCCATCATTTTTATTGTTCCTCTTAAAATGAGGTATTCATAGTAAAACATGATTCTCTAGATGTGATCCAAAAAGTGTCGGTAAAGTAGGATTACTGTTTTCTTGGATTTCATAACTGTAAGATCAAAGAGAGGGCCAATATTGGGAAGACCTCACATTTGATGGCAGATAATGGAAACCCACAAAGAAAAGAATTTGAAGAATGAAAGGGGTCTGCATGATGCCACTTCAATATGGCAACTGTATCAAGCATTAGTGATTATGTGCTATTCTTATCCACTGCTTAAAGAACAAAAAAGGCACACACACTCACAAATCAACCAATTCATTTCCATAAAACCCCAAGGTGAACTCAAGGAGAAGTACCCTCAAATGGTATTACTTTTACTTTAGATTATGGATTTAAATGAAGAAAAACCACCCAGAATTTCCATATTAAGATATTTTTATTGTGATATTAACCGGTCTACCTGTCTTACATGGTGTCTAAATTGTTATATTCAATAATCTAGCCAGTAATCAACATGGCTATATGATACATAAGCAAGTTAGCATTGCTATGTGGAACTAAAAATTGGCACCTCACACTTTCACCTGCATTAGACATGGCACCAATGTCTTGCCATTTCAACATATCCCAGTGGCCTCAGAGTCACTGATGTTTTCATTTAGTGAAGAGAGAAAGAATGAATCTTTTCTTTCTTTTTTATTTTCTTTTGCAACAGCTGTCCTTTCAGTGTTCTCTGCAAAGAAATATTATAACCCCAAGCACATGGACATTCTTATTAGAGAAGAGAATTGATTGAAAACAATTTATCTATTTCTAAATTCTTAGAAGAGGCAGGAAAGCCTATGGGTCTTGCTATCTAATTTACCAATGTGCTTACCTAACTATTTCAAACTTTTTTTCTAAGTTGAGTTTTGTTGTCTGGGTTTCAGGGTCCACTGGTTTCCATAGTTTTTGTTTGTTTGATTGTTTATGGCTAGACTCATTGTGAACAGTGACTACCACACTTCTATTTTTCTATAAATGTGGCTGCTCTTGGCTGTTGAACTTAATGTTGTGGGAAACAGAATCCATTGCCATTATAATTGAAATTTAGTTTCCTATAGCCATTCCTGTTTCTTCTTGTCCCCAGGTTGTCTCTCAAGGGGAAGATGCTGAGGACATAAACAATATTTACTGATTTGAGTATTAGTGACTTTTTTGACAGATTTACTCATAACAATATTTAAGTGATATTAACAGATTCTCATCAAGCACTTCAGAGTAAACAAAACGGTGAGGATCTAGGCAGAAAGCCATGTCCTTTCAGAGCTCAATATGTTTATAATACATATAAAGGCAAAAACACGGAGACAACATAAATAACGATTCTACTTGGATGTCATCTGCCAAGTTATTTTTTCCAGAGAAGAGTTCAGCCATAGCTACATCACTGAGCAGGAGCACAGTAAAATATTGGGGGCAAATGGTGGCAGTGATGAGGTAGGTTTGTTTTCCAGAAAAAAAGATTGCGATCCAAGGGGGATTTTCCATTTTGAATACCTCAGCTCTGTCACAGGGCATTTGTCTTGCTATCTGAATTATCTTTGGCACCTGGAGGAAAAATGGTTGTGAAAACTACAGATGCAATTTTCTTCTTTGGCCTTTTCCATAATACCATAATCATGAACCATGCTGAGTTAGGGGGTGGCATTCACTGGCGAACATCTTAAACTGCACTTTGAAAACATTTTGGCCTCTGTGGCGTCATTTAGAAACACAAGCCTTTGTGGGGTTTCTGGCTTTTCTTTTTATCTGATGGGCTGAAAATCTTATAACGACATTAGTTTTGTGACCAATTACCAAAGATTTTTTATTATTTTTTTTAAATTGGACCTTCCTTAAATGTTTACAGCAAGGTTAAAAACAGTTCCAGAAGGGTGTGGGATAGAATAGTTTAGAAACTTCCAGTCGTGGATGTTTGGTACTGCAGAATTCAACAAGGAATGCTGGAAATTTCTCAAAACAAAATTATTTTAAGTTCAATCTCACAAAAGGTTATGTTATAGAACATATTGAAAAAGAGAAGGTTAGTTGGAAAGTCAAACATGATAGAATTTCAAAATTACCAGGCTTTCAGATATAAAAGTATTTCTCATATGTTGAGACAGAATTTGTATTCTCTTGTGCTTGATGGCATTTTATGAGTTACGTATTCCTGCTCTTCTACATAAATAGACTAGAAACATCTCTATTTTTTCTAACGTCATGAAAATAAGTAATGGCATGTGAAGAAAAGGAAATTTTTATGGATTTTTCACTCTTCTTGCCAAATTATTTTGGTTAATTTTTGGGGCATAATTTGGGGGGACATTATAATTATTCTCTCTTATCTGATCTAGTGGGATGCAGGGGCAGCGGCAAATGAAGGATGGGGAGGAAAGAAAAGGGCTGACAGGGGCGCAGATGCAGACAGAGTTGATGGACATCCGTAGTCTCATTGGTACCATGATGCGTTATTTAATTTTCAAATGGTTTGTCTGGCTGAAGTTGGAGGCTGACCTCTGGAACTCCATCTCTCCCCTTGTGACCTGAATACTGGCTGGACATGTACATGCCAATTTTCAGAATAACTTGTTGTGATTAACCTATGCCTTTTTCAGTGATTTGAAATGTCACATTCTTCTAATAATAAAATTTTATGCTGTACATATTTAGCATATTTATCTTTGGCAGCTAATCTTTCTCTTTTCATTGTTTATCTTTCTTCTCTGGAGCTAGTATCATAATGTTTTCATTGCTGTAGGTTTCTAATATACTTTATTATCTAGAATGGCTTAATTTTCACTATATCTTTTTCCTTTGATATTTTAAGAAAAAGAATTACTATGGAAAATAATAATTCTGCCTCTGTCTCATTGTTTCAAGTATTTGGAACTCTTATTTGGTTGTAACATTTTTTCTTTTAATATAGTCTTGGATTTTATGTAAATATTTTACTTAGTTATGTTTTCATTTTAATAAAAGCGAGGAAGCATATCTTTTAAAAAATAGTCATTGTCAGGTTCGGTATCAGGTTTCTAATATCTACGGAAAATGAGTATGGTAGGCTTCCATTTAATCTATGTCATGGTGTAGTATAATTTTGAAATAATTTGCTTCTAAAACCATCTGTGCCTTGTTCTTTTTTTAAAAAAGATAGATTTTCTGAGAGCTTTTTCTGCTATCTGTGTTCTATTATTTTCTGGTTACTATTTCTTTCTGGATCATTTTGTTAATTTACATATTCTTATGGTACTGTCACTGCATCAGGATTATCATGTTAATCAAAATAGGGTTGTATATATTATTTTTTATGGTATTTTTAATCTTATTTGGGCTTATCTACTTTGTAATTTTAATGAAATTTGTATTTTCTCTTTCTTGTTTAGCATGGCCCTTTTTTCTGCTTTTACTTTTATTGATTCCTTTCTTCTATTTTCCTTAGGGATATTTTATTGACCTTTTTCTAGCTTATTAAGTGAATATCTAGTTCTGTTTTTATTTTCATTGATTCATTACTGCTACTTTTCTTAGGATTATTTTGTTGACCTTTATTAAATTGCTCTACCTTATTGAGTTGGATATCTTATTCTTTTATTTTCATTAATTTTTTAAAAATAATAAGAACCCTAAATACCATGATTTTTCCCCCTTTGAGGCCATCTTTTACCATACATTATCAGCTTTTATTTGCAATGGTCCCCTTTTATCCACAGTTTCGCTTTCTGAGGTTTCAGTCACCTGTGGTCAACCAGGGTCTGAAAATAAAAAATAAAAGATTCCAGAAATAAACAATTCGTATGTTTTAAATTATGTGCCATTCTGAGTAGTGTGGTGAAATCTCGTGCTGTTCCACTCCATCCTGGCCAGACGTGAATCATCTCTTTGCCCAGTACATTCTCTCTGTAAACGCTGTAAACGCTACTTGGCCGTTAGTCACTTAGTAGCCAACTCAGTTATCAGCTCGACTATCTCGGTACCGCAGTGCTTTTGTTCAAGTCACCTTTATTTTACTTAATAATGGTCCCCAAGTGCTAGAGTAGTGATGTTGGCAATTTGGATATGCCAAAGAGAAGCCGTAAAGTGCTTCCTTTAAGTGAAAAGGTGAAAATTCTCAACCTAATAAAGAAAAAAAATCATATGCTGAGGTTGCTAAGACCTATGGTAACTTTTATTGCAGTATTTTGTTATACTTGTCCTATTTTAATATTAGTTATTATTGTTAATCTCTTACTGTGCCTAATTTATAAATTAAACTTTATCATAGGTATGTATGTAGGAAAAACATAGCACATATAGGGCTTGGTACTGCCTGCGGTTTCAGGCATCTGCTGGGGGTCTTGGAACGTATCTCCCTGCAGATAAAGGGGGAACTACTGTAGATTTTCTAATTGTTCTTAATGTTAAAATAGTTTGTAATTGCAATTTTGATTTCTTCTTTAGTCTGAGCCATTTAGGAATGCTTTATTTTCGAGCTTGCCTTTATGTTGTTATTTTTAATGTTGTCTTCGGATATTAATTTCCATTGTGTTTGTGTGTATGTTTCACATACTTGTGCGTTCTGTGAGTAGATAGATGGTCTATTTAATTTCTACGTGTTATAACTTTCTGATATTTTTATCTGCCTCTAATATGTGATCTATTTTTTCTTCTTTTTCAGCTTTATTGAGGTATAATTGACAAAACTGTAATATATTTAAAGTGTACAACATCATGATTTGATGTATGTATACATTGTGAAAAGATTCTATAATCAAGTTAATTAACACATCACCATCTCACATATTCACATATTTATCATCTTTTTGGTGAGAAAACTGAAGATCTATTCTCTTAGCAAAATTTATTATACATACAGTATTATCAACTAGAGTCACCATGCTGTACATTAGATCCTTGGACCTTGTTCATCTTATAATGGAAAGTCTGTACGCTTTTACCAACCTCTCCCCATTTTTCCCACCCCTCAGCACCTGGCAACTACCATTCTACTCTCTGTTTCTATGAGTTTGTTTTTTCTTTTAAGATTCCACATATAAGTGATACGATGTAGTATTTGTCTACGTCTGTCTAGCTTATTTCACCTAGAGTAATGCCCTCCATGTTGTCACGATTGGCAGGACTTCCTTTTCCTTTTTTGGTGAGGAAGATTGGCCCTGAGCTAACACCTGTGCTAATCTTCCTCTGTTTTGTATGTGGGATGCTGCCACAGCATGGCCTGAGAGTTATCTGTATGTCCATGCCTGGGATAAGGACCTGTGAACCCTGGGCTGCTGAAGCAGAGTGCATGAACTTAACCACTATGCCACCAGGCCAGCCTAGGATTTACTTCTTTTTTAAGGCTAAATAATATTCCTGTGTGTGTGTGTGTGTGTGTGTGTATCACATTTTCCTTATCTATCCATTGATGGACACCTAGGTTGTTTCCAAACCTTGGTTATTGTGAATAATACTGCAATGAACATGGGAGTACACATATCTTTTCAAGATGATGATTTCATTTCCTTTATATATAAAGTCAGAAGTGGGATTCTTGGATTATATGCTAGTTCTATTTTAAATTTTTTGGGGAACCTCCGTACTCTTTTCCATAGTGGCCACACCGGTTTACATTCCCACCAACAGTGCACAAATGCTCCTTCTTCTCTACATTTTTGCCAGTATTTGTTTTCTCTTCCTTTTTGGTAGTAGACATTTTAACAGGTGTAAGGTGTTATCTCATTGTGGTTTTGATTTGCATTTCCCTGATAATTACTGATGTTGAGAACCTTTTCGTGTACGTGTTGGCCATTTGTATGTCTTTGGAAAAATGTCTATTCAATTCCTTTGCCCGTTTTTTAATTGGATTATTTGGGGTTTTTTTGCTATCAAGTTGTATGAGTACTTTACATAATTTAGATGTAATCCCTTATCAGATATATGGATTACAAGTATTTTCTCCCATTCTGTAGGTTGCTTTTTCATTTTGTTGATTGTTTCTTTGGTGTGTAGAAGCTTTTTAGTTTGATGAAGCCCCACTTGTTGATTTTTGCCTTTATTACTTGTGCTTTTGCTGTCAAATCCAAAAAGTAATTGCCAAGACCAATGTCAAAGAGAATTTTTCCTGTGTTTCTTCTAGGAGTTTATGGTTTCAGGTCTTACATTTAAGTCTTTAATCCATTTTGAGTTGATTTTCATGTATGGGGTGAGATAGGGGTCCAGTGGTCCAGTGGTCCAGTGGTCTTTTGCATGTGAATATCCGGTTTTCCCAGCACCATTTAGTGAAGAGACTATCCTTTCCCTGTTGAGTACTCTTGTCTCCCTTGTCAAATATTAGTTGACCAACTATGCATGGGTTTATTTCTGGGTTCTCAACTTTGTTCCATTGGTCTATGTGTCTGTTTTTATGCCAGTACCATACTGTTTGATTAGTATAGCTTTGTAATGTCGTTTGAAATCAGGAAGTGTGTTGCCTCTAGCTTTGTTCTTCTTTCTGAAAATTGCTTTGGCAATTTGGGGACTTTTGTAGTTCTATATAAATGGTAGGATTGTTTTTTTCTATTTCTGTGAAAAATACCATTGGAATTCTGACAGAGATTTCACTGAATCTATAGATGACTATGGATAGCATGGACATTTTAACAATAATAATTCTTTTGATCCATTTATTTGTGCCTTCTTTAGTTTCTTTCATCAATGTTTTATAGTTTTCAACATTCAAATCTTTCACCTCTTTGGTTAAATTTATTGCTAAGTATATTATTGTTTTTGATTTTGTTGTAAATGAGAATGTGTTTTTTGTTTTCTTTATTTTCTACTCCAATGGTTCATTATTAGAGTATAGAAACACAACTGATTTTTGTATGTGGTTTGTATTCCATAACTTTACTGAATTTGTTTATTAGTTCTAACAGTTTTTTGGTGAAGTCTTTAGGATTTTCTGTATGTAAGATCATGTTATCTGCAAACAGAGATAGTTTCACTTCTTTCCAATTTGGATGCCTTGTATTTCTTTTTCTTGCCTACCTACTCTGGCTAGGACTTCCAGTACAATGTTGAATAGAAGTGATGAGAATGGGCACCCTTGTCTCACTCCTGATCCTAGAGGAAACACTTCAACCTTTCACCATTGAGTATGATGTTAGCTGTGAGCTTGTCATGTATAACCTTTATTCTGATGAAGTACATTCCTCCCATACCCAATTTGTTAAGAGTTTCATTTAAAAGACTATTGAATTTTGTCAAATTCTTTTTCTGCGTCTATTGAGAAGATCATATGATTTTTATCCCTCATTTTGTTAATGTGTATCATACTTGATTTGCAGATGTTGAACCATACTTGCATCCCTGGAATAAATCCCACTTGATTATGGTGTATTTATAGTGCTATAGAATTTGATTTGTTAAAACATTTTGCATTTATATTTATTGGGAATATGTCCTGTAATTTTCTTTTCTTGTAGTATCCTTATTTGGCTTTGGTATCAGGATAATGCTTGCCTAGTAAATTGAGTTTGGGAGTGTTTCCTCCTCTTCAATTTTTTAGGAGAGTTTGATAAGGATTGGATTTAATTCTTCTTTAAATATTTGGTAGGATTCATCTGTAAAACCTTCTGGTCCTGGGCTTTCCTTTTATTAGAAGGTTGTTGATGACTGATTCAATCTCCTTACTAATTATTTGTTCAGATTTTCTATTTCTTCATGATTCCATTTTAGTAGGTTGCATGTTTCTGGGAATTTATACATTTCTTTTAGGTTATACAATTTGTTGGTGTGTAATTGTTTATGGTAGTCTCATCTGATCCTTTGTATCTTGGTATCAGGTATAATGTTTTCTCTTTCATTTCTGATTTTATTTATTTGAGCCACATCTCTCTTTGTCTTAGTCCAGCTAGGTGTCAATTTTGTTTCTCTTCTAAGAAACCACCTCTTAGTTTTGTTGATATTTTCTATTGTTTTCCTAGTTTCTATTTCATTTATTTCTGTTTTGATCTTTATTATTTTCCTCTGATAATTTTGGGTTAGTTTGTTCTTTTTCTAATTCCTTGAGATGTAAAGTTAAGTTGTTTGAGACTTTTCTTATTTCTTAATGTAGGCCTTTATTGCTATACACTTTCCTGTTAGAACTGCTTTTCCTACGTCCCATAAATTTTTGTATGTTGTGTTTCTATTTTCTTTTGTTTCAAGATATTTTTTTATTTTCCTTTTGATTTCTTCTTTGAGTCATTTGTTGTTCAGGCTTGTGTTGTTTAATTTCCAAATATTTGTGATATTTCCAGTTTCCCTCCTGTTATTGGCTTTTAAGGTCACACCATTTTGGTTTGAAAAGACACAGTATCATTTAATCTTCTTAAATTTGCTAAGACTTTTTTGTAGCTTAACATGATCTTTCTGGAGAATGTTTCATGTGCTTTTGATAAGAATGTGTATTCTGCTGCTATTGGATGGAATGTTCTAAATACATCTGTGGGGTCCATTTGATCCATAGCATTGTTACAGTCTGCTGTTTCCTTGTTGATTTTCTTTCTAGTGATCTACCCATTGTTAAAAGTGAGATATTGAAGCCCGTTACTATTATTGTATTGTTGTCTATTTCTCCTTTCAGATCTGTTAGTATATGCTTAGTATATTTAGATGCTCCGATGTTGGATACATATACATTTGCAGTTGTTATATCCTCTTGATGAATTGACCCCTTTATCATTATATAATGACCTTCTTTGTCTCTTGTTATAGCTTTTGACTTAAAGTCTATTTTGTCTGATTTAAATTTTGCTGTCCCTGCTTTTTTTGGTTTCCATTTGCATGGAATAACTCTTTCCATCCCTTCACTTTGATAATATGTGTGTCCTTGAAACTGAAGTGAGTCTCTTCTAGACAGCATAAAGTTGGATCTTGTGTTTTATCTATTCAGATACTCCATGTTTTTTGACTAGAGCATTTAATCCATTTACATTTAACGTAATTATTGATAAGTAAGGACTTACTACTGCCATTATTAATTGTTTTCTAGCTGTTTTATAGTTGCTTGTTTCTTTCTTCCTCTTTTGCTGTCTTCCTTTTTGAATAGTTTATTTTCTGTAGTCGTCTGCTTTGATTCCCTTCTCTTTTGCTTTTATGTATCTACTGTAAGTTTTTCTTTGTGGTTGCCGTGAGGCTTACATGAAACATCCATAACACTCTATTTTAACCTAGTAACAGCTTAACTTCAATTGCATACAAAAGCTCTACTCTTTTGCTTCCCCTGCCCACATTTAATGTTTTTGATGTCACAATTTACCTCATTTTATTTTGTGTATCCATTAGCAAATTATTTTAACTATAGTTGTTTTTAATACTTACGTCTTTTAACCTTTATACTAGAGTTAAGTAATTAACACAGCACTGTATTACAGTATTAGAGTTTCTGAATTTGACTATATACTTACTTTTACCACTGTGTTTTATATTTTCATGTTTTCCTGTTACTTATTAGCATCCTTTCATTTAAGCTTGAAGAATTCCTTTCAGCATTTTTTGTAAGGCAGGCCTAGTGGTGATGAACTCCCCCGGGTTTTGTTTGTTTAAGTCTTTATCTTTCCTTCATTTCTGAAAGACAACTTTGTGGGGTAAAGTATTTTTGGTTGACTGTTTTATCTTTCAGCAATTTGAATATATCATCTCACTCTCTCCTGGTTTGCAAAGTTTCTGATGAAAAATTTGCCGATAGCCTCATGGTCATTCCTTTGTATGTGAGGGTTTTTTTTCTTGCTGCTTTTAAAATTCTCTGTTTGTCTTTGATTTTAGTTTTATTATAATATGTCTTGGAGAACATCATGTTGAATTGAAATTTTGGATGAACTATGAGATCCATGAACTTGGATGTCCAAATTTCTCCCTGGATTTGAGAAGTTCTCAGCTGTTATTTCTTTAAATAAGCTTTGTGCCTCTTTCTCCTTCTCTTCTCCTTCTGGGACTCTCAAAATGCATAGATTATTTCTCTTAATGGTATTCCATACTTCACATAGGCTTTTTTTGTTCTTTTTCATCCTTTTTTATTCTTCCCTTCTGACTGGATAATTTCAAGTGATCTGTCTCCTACTTCACAGATTTTTTCTGCTTGATTCAGTCTGTTATTGATGCTCTCTACTGTGTTTTTCATTTTATTCATTGTGTTCTTTAGCTCTAGAATTTCTTTTTTTAATGATTTATATCTCTCTGTTAAACTTCTCATTTTGTTTCTGTATTGTTTTCCTGATTTTGCTGAATTGTCTTTTTGTGTTTTCTGGTAGTTCACTGAGCTTCCTTAAAACAACTGTTTTTGAATTTTTATCAGGAAAGTTGCAGATCTTCATTTCTTTGGGGTCAATTACTAGAAAATTATTGTGTTCCTTTGGTGGGGTCATATTTCCTTAACTTTTCATGTTTGTTGAGGTCTTGCATTGCCATCTTCCCATTTGAAGAAGCAGTCACCTCCTGCAGTCTTTATTGACTGGCTTCAGGAAAGAAATACTTTCTTTCAATCCTGTTAGGGATTCTGCAGCTTTCTCAGATCTTTTCTATGGATATGCTTTCTCCACACTTCTTGGTCGCTCTTATGAGGGAATTCTTAATGTTGTATGCCTTCTCTTGATGCTGCAAAGCCCAGCCATGTGCTGACAGATTTTTACTTGCTTTCTCTAGGGTGGTGCTGAATGCTCAGGTTTGTATATTTTCTCCTAATCCTGCAAAGTCAGGCTAACTTTCTGCTGTGCTCACTAGCTGTCTGCAAAGGCTCATTCTCACCACCCTTACACTTGGGGACACACATAGTGAGCAGGCCAAGAATGAGAGTGTGTGTGAGTTAGGCTTGTGGAGCATTGGGATTGTCAGTAAGTCATTTTGGGGGATCCACAGGTGATGCATCCCCAGCAGCTCATGGGCAGGCTTCCTGATGGAGTCTGTGAAGTGGTTATTAGGATCCTTATTCCTCTGATGCATTCTGATCTGAGCCCTCACTCATCATTCCTGTCTCCTTGCAACTCACTGCCCCCCAGCTCATGTCTCAGTATTCTGGATGGGGTGAGAAAGAAGTGAGTCACTTTTCCAGCATCCTGCACAGCTGAGCAAAGCATATGCTCTCTCGCACACACTCACTTTCCCCTGTGGGAGAAATTGTGGGCTTTGAAGGTCTCTCTTGACACTGAGCTGTGCTCAGTGAGCTTTGGGGGTGGAGTGATGTGGGTAAAGTGAAACTGTTCCTTACCCTCTTTAGTGCATCCAGTCTCTGATTTTCTGCTTCAACTGTGTGCTGGAACTTCTCTGCTGGGCTCTTGGATTTCCACAAAGGCTCTTTCATCTCTGGATGATTGTCAAAATTGATATTCTTTTAGGGGTAAATGATGGAAAACTCTTATTTAGCCATGTTGATGACATCACAAAATCTAGCATGTTTAAAAATGTTTTGTGGGTAAGCATTTTTAATCCTCTCTGGAATCTTGCAGAATTTTTTTCTTTATTCATTAGTTTAAAAAATTTTAGATATGTTAAGGTTTAGGTTGTTACTCATTTATTTTTTTCTTGGAGCCATGTGACTCCTTTTTCTGAGCTTAAGAAACTTTTCTTCAAGTACGTTTTTGATTATTGTTTCTGTTCTATTTCTTTGGGCTCTCCTCTAGAAACACTGATTAACTGTATAACTCTTTAGTTTCTATTTTTCCACTTCTTTTCTATCGAATTTTCCTTTTTCTTTTCCCTATGAGATCTTGTAGAACCGTTAAGTAATGTTTAAATGCACCACCTTCGGTATAAATTAATACTTCTACTCTGTTTTTAGTTTCTTTGTAATCTTTCTTTTTAAAAATAACATTTCCTCTTTTTATTTCTCCCTATTTATTTTCTTAAGCTGCCTGGAATCCTCTTCATTTCATCCTGTTTCCTTTTCATAGAGGCCATATCTCTTTATTCAAAATGAGGATACCAAGTTTTTTTCTGAAATTTTCTTTTGGATTCTGCAGTAAGAAAATTTTCAGAAGTTTGCTCTAAATTTTTGGAACACTGTTGTCTTTCCCCTGTTCTATGCCTAAATATTTTTTTCTATTCAATTTTAAGTAATGCCATAAAGATGCACAGGTTGAATGGATTTTCCTTGTTCCAACTCATTTTCTACTGTAACAGTGAAGAAAACATCAATGTTCACATTATGGTTTAATGGACATTATTTCCATTTCACCTACCATTTTCTGACAGTTTTTATTTAAGATACCTCCCCTCAGTTGTAGTTCAATCTTTCAACTCTCATAGCCTGAATCTTTTATACTCTAAGGAGAAATTTTATATGGTATCTGTAATTCCCAGCAAATCAGGTTATTCCTCTGTTCCCCATTCACCTTTCTTCACTGCTCCATCCACCAAAGCTTCTACCTATGCAGACTAAGCCTTTTAGAACATGTACTACAGGCCTCTCTGTCCTACTTTCTGCTCACTTTTTTTCTTAAAGATGGTAGAATGGTGAGAGAAAGAGTATTAGCCTCAGAGTATAATTCCCAAAGCTAAGAACTCTGGGTGGCTCTTTCCTTATAAAGGACAGAAGGATGTATTCTTAGTTTTCTGTGTCTGTGAGCCTAGCAATTGGAAGTGGATGCTGGGTATGCCATGGAATCACTAAATTCTCTTACAGTTTCAAAGTTAGAATCTATCTTTCTAGATTATGGTATTAGCTGTCTGTTAGTTTTGGTTTTAAAGCTTGTCTTCAGTGGTTTTAGTAGTAAACTGAGCAGAGCAGCACTAAAGATTGCCAGCTGGAAGCTGTTTGAACTGGAACCTCTTAACAGAAAGCTGATAAAAAGCAGCATTTTACACTTATTTAGAGATTTGTGCTAATCATTTAAATTTTAAATCTTTCTTTCTGTCTGTAATTAAGACGCAATCTTGTGGATAATTTTAAAAATATGTTAAAAATAGTTTTCTTCTTTCCTTTTTTGAAGTAAGAGTACCTCAAAAGAGTAAGTAAAACAGAGACCTAAAATTTCAATGATGACTGTTAAAATGTAACAGAATTGCATTGTGTTTGAATCCACTGTAATACATCCAAATGTCATCCATCTATTTGGCGTATTTTTTCTTATTTCGATAGATGATACAACTAAAGAACAAGAATTTCCTGTATGTCACTGACTTGCAAATGTCACATAAGTAGAAAATGAAGGGTTGGATAATCTGCACAAATCATCCTCGCTGTTAGATACATTGATGAGAAAACATAATTGAATTGTATGTGTTAAAGAGATAAAGCCATTCAACAAATTGTTCTTAATAGACAGAAAAAAATGATATAGAAGCTAAAATTGACGTGGAAAAACACTGGAAGAAGTTGAGAGGTTGGAGAGGGAGGGAAAATGGTGGAGGTTAGTGAATATCTGAGTGTGCAATTGCATTTTTGGTGTAATTAGTCACCTAATTATGTATCCTGTTATAGTAATTGTTGTTCCATAGTTATGATTTATTTTAAGTATCCTCTGTGTAATTTTCAGTTGTTTTCTTTTTCAAAATCAAATTTCAGAGGAATACATTTGTTTGAAATTGCTTTAGAAATGTCTTTATATCCCATTTTGGAACAAGTAGAAAGATTTTTCCTCTTTTAAATGGGTATGAAGATAGATAACTTCTCTGATTTTTTAGGTAAACACATTTATGTTAGTTGAATGGTGGGTACTTACTTATAAACAGGAAACATTAAGGAAAAATAACCCATTTGATGCAAATGAATTTCTGTACCTGATCAGATAATTGAGCTTTTGCCTATAATATGCTTTCGTTTTACTGGTAGACATTTGTTGCTTTGAAGAAAGATAAAAAAGAATAGTCAAACTACATATAGAACCATGGCCAAATAAAGAGTAGTTTTTACTCAAGTAGAAGGATATGGACTGCAAGTACAAAAAGAACTTGATACTCTAGGAGTACATTATTTTGAATGTATGTTTGAACTAGCTGAAAATCCTACTCCACAGCTGAATGCTCTGGCAGCTTGTTAAATGACATCTGTAAGCATGAGTCATTTACAATTGGAGTGGGCTTCCCACTTGCAACATCTGGAAGATATTGCTTCTTTGGATATGCCAAATTAAGCATGCTTTGAAGCTGTATCATGTTAAAATTTCCACAATGAAATTTTATTGGCATTTCCTTCGTAAGTGGCTTATAAATAAAAATACTCTCATAAATAAAAATACTCTCATAAATAAAAATACTTCGGCTTCTTATATGAAAGTGAACCTACTAACTTTTGGTTATCAAATATTATGAGCAATTTTATTATAAAGTGTATTTCAGTAATTGGAACACTGTTTTTATTATGCAATTGGAGGTACAATCTTGAAGAATAATTTCCTCCAGGGGATTGAGTAGCTAAAAACATCATTTTGGTAATGAAGTGGAGATGACATCCAAATTTATAATGTATTTGGACGCTGGAATAGACATCTAGACATATCAATTTCCATCTAATTGCTTATTTTTCTTTCACAACATTTTTAAGTTTTATAGTACTTTCCCCCCATCTTTGTTAGCCAGTTCTATACATAGTGAATCTTAGAAAACTTTCAATGATTCCTATTTCTTCATGGTTACAGCTTTCATTTCCTTGTGTTTCTGCTTTTGCCTAGTCTCCTTTTTCCCAACCTGTTCTAATGTCACAAAGCTCTGCAAACCTCACAGGGGATGCTAATTATTACCTTTAGCATCTATGAATTGTAAAAACACTTGATTAAAAAAGTTGCTTTTGAATTACTTTGCATTTTATTAACAGCACAAATATTTGAAAAACAGAAATATGTATATGTTTTCAATTTACAAAGTTCATTCAATATATGTCACCTTAGGTCTCTGGCAATAACATGCATCAAAGAGCTTGAGAAACGTTGGCTCGTTACTGTGTGCAGTTCACATAGTAGGGTTGGATCTCTTAAGATATGCTGAGTTTGTCAGTTTGTCACATTTGAAAAGCATTTTATGATACTTAGAAAGAACGTGTGTGTGTAAAAATATGACTCTTTTGAGAAGTAAGTTTACTGAGTCATTTTTTAAAAATAATAGCCTTTTTGGAGGTAAGAAAATACCTCAAGGCTTTGGCTCTAACATTTCAAAATAAAACCGAACAATGGAGATAAAAATAAAGGCTGTCATCATTCTGTGCTATCGCTGGTGCACATGGAAAAACTGGAGGCCTGAGAATACCTCCTCCCGAGGGAGATTCTGCAATATCTTTGGAGATCTGAGGTTGATTGTTCTTGTTCCATATGGGCACTGCACCTAGAATAATGAGTCAGATACCTTTAATGGGCAAAGGGGTGTAAGTAGATAAGGCATATAAGTAGGGGAATCAAGCAAGTCAGGCTGCAGATCAGAAAACACTAATCCCCACTCAGGGATCTGCCTGGAGATCTCTCTGATGAAGTTAACTAGAATCTTTTGTGTTCTGTGTCTTACTGCCTCACTTTAACTCAATGATTCTCAAATAGGGGCAATTTTGACCATGTGGCAAATGTCTGGAGACAACTTTCGTTGTGACAACTAGGGGAAAGGTGCTACTGCCGTCTAGTAGGTAGAAGAAAAGGCTGCTACTAAACATCCTACAATGCACAGGACAGCACTGACCCTTCCCCAACAAAGAATTATCTGTAGGAATATTTGATAAAAGTCATCTTCAAAAAAGTAAAATGCCCAATCCTATAGCTACATCATACTTAAATGTGAAAGATTCTTTTCCCCTAAGATTGGGAACAAGGCAATAATATCTTTGTCACACCTCTATTCAGTATTTTACTGGAGGTCTTAGCCAGTGCAATCATGCAAGAAAAAAATTAAAAGGCATAGTTTGCAAAGGAAAAAGTAAGGTGGCCTTTATTCATGGGTCACATGAACGTGTGCATAGGTAATAATAAGGAATAACTTCAATAAAAGTGGCTTGAACTAATAAGTGATATGAACAGGTCTCAGTATCAAACTCAGTACAAATTCAATTAAATTTATAAATACTCGCAATGGACAATTGGAAGTGAAATTTTAAAATTCCATTTACAATAGTGTCAGAAGATATAAAATATTTAGAAGTAAATTTAATAAAATATAGGCAGAACACTTACACAGAAAGCTACAAAACATTACCAGAGAGAAATTAAAGAAGACTTAAATAAATGGAGAGATATACCATGTTCATGGATTGGAAGACTCTATATTGTTGAGATGTTAATTCTCCCTGAATTAATCTCTAGATTCAAATTAATCTTAATCTTCATCTCAGCAGGTTTTTATGCCATGAGAATTGACAAGCTTATTTTAAAAATTTGTATAAAAAAGCAAAGAATCTAGAGTAGTCAAAATAATCTTGAAAAAAGAACAATTCTTCCTGACTCTAGACTTCCCATAAAAATAAATTGAACATGATGGTGAAATTTTGGCATGAGGATAGGCACATAAATAAAGAGAACAGAATAGAGTCCAGAAATAGACACATTATACAGTATATTATTTTTTTTAATATACCAAAGCACTTAAATGAGGAAATGGAGAGTCATTAACAAAGGGTGCTGGAAAAACTTGATATCCATATGGAAAAAAATGAATCTCACTCCTACTTCATACCATAAACATAAATTAATTCATAATGAATCACAGACCTAACAGTATAAACTAAAACTCTAACACCACTGAAAGCAAATATAGGATAATATTTTTCAAATTGGTGGTTGTGATGGACTGAATGTTTATGTCCTCCCAAAATTTATGATAAAATCTAACACTTAGTGTGATGGTATTAGGAAATGGGGGCCTTTGGGAGGTGATTAGGTCATGAAGGTGGAGCCCTCATGATTGGGATTAGTGTCCTTCTAAGGAGCTGAAGAGACCAGAATTCTCCCCTTTTGCCATGTGAGGACATAGCAAGAGACAGTTGCCTATGAAACAGGAAATGGACCTTATCAGACACTGAATCTTCCAGCACCTTGATCTTGGACTTCCCAGCCTTCAGAACTGTGAGAAATAAATGTCTGTTGTTTATAAGCCACTCAGTCTATGGCATTTTGTTATAGCAGTCTGAACTGACTAACAGAGTAGTAGGCCAATATTTCTTTGACAAGATGAAGAAAATAATAACCATAATAATTGATAAATTTGAATACTCATCAAAAGACTTGATTAAGTAAATGAGTAAACAAGTCACTAACAAGATGAAAATATTTGTAAAATATATCTGGCAAAGGACTTGAATCAATGTCACATAAAGAGATTCACAATCAATAAGAAAAAGACAAGACTATCTTAATAAAAATGGGTGAAGTACTTCCATGAACACTTTACAAAGGTACATATAAAAATGGCCAGTGAACACAGTAAAGAGTGCTAAATATTTTTAGTCCTCAGGGAAATGCATTTACAACCACAAAGAGATGCTACTACACAACTAGTAGAATGGCCAAAATTAAAATATTGACAACTCAAAATATTGGTGAGGATTGGAGCCACTAAACTCCATACATTGCCGATAGAAATATTAAATGTTATAACTACTTTGGGAAAATATTTTGCACTTAAAAAATTTACATACACCTATCCTTTGACCCAGCAATTCTACTTCTACCCAGAAGAAATACAAATTTATATACATATGAAGAGTTGTTAAGAATGTTCATAGCAGCTTTATTCATAATAGCTCCAAGCTGGAAACAACGCACATATTTATCAACAAGAGGATGAATAAACAAATTTGGTATAGTTATGCAATGGAATACTACTCACCAATAAAAATTAACTACTGATGAATGCAACAACATGGATGACTCTCACAGACATAACGCTGAGCAAAAGAACCAAAATATGAAGAATACATCTTGCATGATTCCATTTCTAGGACAAAAGTTTAATGCAAGATTAAAAAAAAAAGAATGCAGATTGACTAGTCAAGAGAAAGAGAGAACTTTCTAGGGAGATGGAAATGTTTGATATCATCCTAAGGGTGTGGGTTGGATAGGTGCATCTATATGTCAAAACTGTACTGTTACGATTTATGCATTTTCCTGCGTGCAAATTTACATGAACATTTAAAAATATTAATAAGAATAGTTGCATGGGGTAGAAATATTTCTCATTTTATAAAAGTGTATTCTTCTTTGCTTTGTTTGTTTCAGATTTTCCTTTCAAAAATATTTATGAGTGAACAAATTTCAGCTTTTAAGAATTTGCCCTAACTTTCAAATAATAATGGAAATGTTGTGACATCATTAAAAAATTCCTATGTGTCTGAGAACCCAAAATTATGTAAGATTTTTGGCAGTTTGGTACATATTTATTAATGTGCCTATTGTTCACTTACTGATCACGGTTTTTTTTAATCAAGTAGAAATGGTCTCTTGGCTCTGAGCTTACCTTCAAATGTTTAACACAGTTTGTTTAGGGTGAATATAAAAATTAGGAAATGCAGATAGCATCAAAGAGTGAAAACTGCCTAGTAGATGTGATAAAGAGTTCTGCAGACTAAGACGACAATATTTCTAAATAACTACAGGCTTTTTTTGAAAATTATTTGAATGGCCTTAGAAAGTCTGTTTTTAATCCATTTTGTTAGTACTACTCAGAGTTATATTTTCGAAGTTGGAAAGTGTCTTAGAAAGGAGGTAGAATCAAGTAATTCTAATAATCCTCCAAAATGTTAACATCATTAGTTCTTCTCCTTTATCTTGAGTAATTCTTCTCTTGTTATGCTGTGTTTGGATTTGTCACCTTTCGAAAAGCATCACATAATCATGTTGTCAAAAAATTGCACAATAAAAATGAGTATGGGAATTCCATTTTTCTGTTCAATATTTCAAGAAAAAGCATTTTAAGTAAGCTGGTAGTCAATGTTCAGGGATCTTTTTAATCACTCTTCAACAGTGATAGCTCAGGAAATAGTCCATCAGATTTCTTGATAAGAAAAATAAAAGAAAGTTGTACACTTATAAATGAACGTGACCAAGGAGAAAGTGACAATAACTAGAGAAAAGGTTCCCTTGAATCCTCAGGAGACTTTAACGTTCCTCAACATTCATCATCAAACAAGGACCTATTATTTTGGACCATGGCATAACAGAGAAGAGACATTTCAGAATTATCCATATGTTCCAATGACAGCATGATTATAGAAGCTAGTCATAGAACTGAGAGAAATTAAAACCACTTTTATTGACATTGATAAATAATATCAATCAATTCATTGACAGTACAAATCTTTGAAATATCTTTTATCGGGCTGGGGGATAGTATATCTAATTAGGTACACATCTATATTTTAGAAATAAAATATCTTGTATATTCTTTGTAATTCAATCTAAAAACTAGAATTGGGAGAAATAGCCTGTATAACCCTAGAGAGCAAAAGTTTATGAATGTTTGACAGAATTAAGTTAAATGTTCACTATAATTGGACTTGTTGGGACGAACCATAGAATCCTTATAGGCTCTTGGGAAGAAATGTGTTTTATGTTGTTTCAAATATATACTACTTTGTCTTAAGGTTTACAAGTTAATCAATAAAGATTGTTGGCATAGCTAAGTAGAAGAGAGTGATTTCTATTTAGCATATCAAATGTATGTCAGTCATAAGTGTTATCTGATATCCTGAAAACGTTTGGTTTGGGACTTTGTTTAGATGACTAGTTTGTGTGTGGTGGAGATAAGCTTTACTTAGCCATACCTGTTCCCTGTCTGGATTCTCATAATCCTCAGTTATTGTAAACCAAATGTATTAAGCCAAAATGATATTTAGTCCTGTGTACACAGCATTATTGGAGAAAACGGTGAAAATTTATTCCTTCAATTATGTGCTTTTCTCATTAAATGACACTATGTCTTTATGGAGATAGTTATTTCAGCATGTAGTTTTCTATGTGTGCGGGCAGGTATGGACCTAAACACACACACACACGCAGAGTTCGACATCATATCTTATGTAAAATGTTGAATCTTGCTTTTCTACTTAGCATTTTACCATAAATGTTTTCCTATGTAACTAAAAACTACATAATATGTCTGTATAATACCAACATATCATAATTTACTTAACCATTCTTTCATTCTTGGACATTTCTTTGTATTAAATACAAATTTTTAGGGAACATCTGTGTGATTACACTTTTATCTGCATTTTGGGTTATTTACTTAGAATAGATTTCAAACTGTGAAACTGCCAGGTCAAAAGCTATTCCCAAATTGCTTTCCAAAAAGACAGTTTCACGGTATTCTATCAGTAGATATATAGAAGTATGCTTTTCTCATTGTTCACTTGCCAGACTTACATATTATAGTTTTTATTTTTGTTATTTAAATATGAAATATCATTGTTTTAGTTTGCATTTCTTATATAACCAAGGAGGTTGAAATGTAAAAACCTGTCTTTTATGCCTTTCTCTTTTAGGGTTTTAGGATGTTCCTAATGATTAATATTATCTCTTTCTTCTCTAAGGATTTTATTCTTGTTCCCATTATACTGTAACAGATACTTTTTACATGTAGACATTTACCTTTTAATTATGTTTTTGAGTTTTAATTGACAGAAGTAAAAATTTTTTTTGATGCAGTCAAATGACATCATTGGACACTGACTATTTTGTACACAGAACTCTATGGGCAAGTGGAATCTTACACTTCCGTTACCTGAATAGTAGATATCATTAGCAGTTGGCTGTTTAATCCGTGACATATAGTTAGCTTTTATTTTTTAGAATATTACTGCTTTTTTAAAACTACAGCTAAAGGAAGGCAGATGGTTAACTTGTTTTCCACTTCCCTGAAAATATCCAAGAGTGGAACCAATGTTATCAGTCTCTAATGGAGCTTGGCAATGTCAAGATGGTTTGTCGCCATGTCAAGATGTTGAGTCAGCGCCCAGGTCGTGGCTCATTAAAAATGCTGCTCTTTGGACCAACGAGACACCCAGGTACAGGAGACCCAGCAACGGGATCCTAACAGTTTCTGATGCTACCTCACATCCCTTCAAGACAGTGCAGAACATTTTGTTCTTTAGAAAATATTCAGGCCTCTTTTCTTCTGTTACAGCACTTACTATTTGTCTATTTGTATTATAGATCTGTGCTTTTTTTTTTTGGTAACAATGAATACATTGGGGGAGAGAATGTTTTTTAAAAAATCACTATGCTTTTGCTTTATCTGTGTCTGCATATTCTCCCATTAGTTATTCTGTATATATTTTTTTCATATGATTGTATAGCTTTTTTCAAATATGGATTATTCTAGTTTGACAAATCATTAATAATTCTCTGCCCTTCCACAGTCACTTCTTATTACATGTGTCATTTCTTAATTTTCACCAATCGTTAATTTCTTCTTTTCCTTCCTCATGCTTTTTGTCTCATTGAGATCTTCAGAAAATGAATCAATCTCCATTCTGTTATGATTTATAATCCTCTGCTTCTCATATGATTCCCTCTTCAGTGCCTTGTGCCTTCTGTTATGCTCTTATTGCTGTTGGTCTTCATTGCTTTAATTTCCCTTCCTCCCACCTCACCCCCACCATTGGCCACTGTCTATGAAATGACTGGCCATATGAAGTAAGCATATGTTCTGTATGTATGTATACATTTTGCTAAGGCTACTAGTAGACATCACTCCTACTCACATATATGAGATTGGCAAATACTGATCTCTTTGTGATTCAGCAATCATCGCCAAACATATCTAGAGACATATTTCTTCCTCATCAGTAAATTACTATACCACGAGACCTTCATCTTTCCCAAAAGAACTCGGAGAGCTTTGCTATATTAACTCACCCAGTCTAACGATTCAGGAAAAATCAACTCAGTGACATGAAATTAAAAAAGGTACTGCCAACATTGTGGCATCTCTAAAGCGATATTTTTTTGACCACACCAGAAACTCTAATCTGGCACTATTTTAGCTGGGGTTTACTGGTTCCTTTCCAGACCATAAAAATTTCTGTAAAATGGAAATAACTACACATTTAATTATAGTTCCAAAAATTTGCATTCTTGGATGAAACTAACTTTTTCTCTTGTCCTGCTATAGCCATAATTGCTACATTGTCTACTGTTAATTTGCATTTTAATTGAGCTTTAAACATTTAACCAGAGGCTGATCCAATAGGAGATCCTATAACCATCTCAGTAATGGGTAGGCAACAGTTATTTCTTCTTGATATTTTAGCAGAAGGAAAGTTTGTCCTACAGGGCTGGGGAAAGAGTTGATAACCTTCAAAGCAGGCTCTTTACTTTGAGGCTGTGATGAGAAAAACAGAACATAAGTTAGGAATGGAGAAATTATGAGAGACAGATGGTGAGAGTTTATAATGATTTCTAGGATCACCCAAATTGTCTGAAATTTATGCCAGAATTTTTTACCAGTTAGGGCAAAATATCATGCTTATTTTGAGCTCCCATAAACACATTTAATGCAGTTATACTGAACCTTGCTTTCTGTTATGTTTCTTTGGGTCTTCAAGGAGTTTTAGAAGCAGCCTATATTGGACATTGTCAGTGTTTCCAGAAACTGACAAATTTTAACATTATAAACATTACTAAAACATTTTCTTTTAAACCACTCTGGGGAAAGACATGAAAGTAAGATGACTGATTCTTAGATTATCTGCATTTAGAATAATCTTCTTTCAGTTGCAAAAACACAGTGATGGTGTCTTCAATGTGAAACAGGGGGAAGATTTAGTGGGCACAGCAGCTGTTGATTCAAATATAATTATACATGTTCCTTCTATGTTTTCTCTTAGGTTAATCAGCAGCTTTAGTTTATTATGAAAATTAGCAATCTATAAGATGATTCTGCAGAATGAATTCTCAGAAATATGAAATATATATGTGACATAATTTGGTGAATGTGAAATGTTCCAGTGAAATACTCATATCCCATTGTGATCCTCAATGGTCCTATTGCAATAATGGTCATAGTGTCAAGAATAAAACCAATGTGACAAGTGATTCAAAGTAACAAAAATGCTTTATGTTCTCTGGAGAAAATATGAATGATTCCTTGCAAATGAGAAATTCCAAAATGAAAGCACATAAAATGCCAGCTATAGACTGCTCAGCATGACTCTTGAAATTTTTAAAATAAACTTTTCTAACTGTTGAGTTTTGAAATCTCTAACTACATGAGATTTGTCTGTGAAATGAAATATCCAGTTACATACAAGATTCCTTAGAGTTGGAAAACTTCTTTTGCATATGCTTTACCAATTAACTATGTTTAGCCCAGTCTTTCTTATGTGTCCAGCAATGTGCTAGAAGCTGTGTACTTCATGCACTCTTTGTTTTGTTTTATTTTGCTATGTGTAGAGGTAAGAAGGAGTGAACAAAGAGACTTGAAACTTTTGGGGTGGAGGGAAAGACATTGGTATTTTGAACCCAGGAATCTCCTACTCAGGGGTTGAAGAAAACTCATAAATGTGCAACAGAATTTTGGAGGTCAAACACAGAAGGTGACCACCATTTTGGGGTAAATAATCATTTAACATCTTACTCTAGGTATTGGATGCTAGCTAAGACATAGATGTAGGGTCATCTATCTATGTCATCTGTGATATTATCCAAGGGGAGGAAGAATTAGAGGAAAACAGGGCTTGGAGGTTTGAGGAAAAAAATACGTGGAGTAGTTAGTGTCAAGATAGTCCTGGGTGTCAACAGCCCTTGAGCAAACACAGTACAACGTTAGAGCAGACAGAAGATTGCGAGGTTAAGAAGACCTGGTTCCACTGGAATCTTTCAATCACTTCTAGAAGTATAATTTCATTCAATCAAAATTTTATTTAGCTTCAGGCACAATGTTGATAAGATCTCATTTAAGCAGCAAATGGATGCTTCTTCAGAGTGCTGAAGGCATTACAAACGAGGTGTTAGAGTTAGGAGCCTACGTATAAAAGCCAAGGTACACAAATAGCAATAGCAAAATATTGAGAGGGGGTGTCAAATGAGGGCTGTGGACAATAATTGATTTAAGAATTCAGCCACTTAAAACCATTTTAGAAGTTTGAGGGATATAAATTACAGAAAAATCCGGGGAGAGGATAGAAAACTTCTGCCTAGGGTAGGAAGATGAGGCCAAATTAGATATTTCTGTAAGGAAGAAGTGGTGTTTGAACTGGATAGGATTTTTAGAGTCAGAAGCGTGAATGTGTGTGTGTAGAGGAAAGGGGTAAGAATAATAGTGACCCATTCCAGATTGAGAGAATTTAAGTTATTAATTTTTCCATTTATTTTGCTACATTTATTGATGGCTCCCTATGTACCAGACGCTAAGCTAAGTGCTAGGAACACAGGATAAATAAACTTCACTTCTTATCTTTGAAGAGCTCTCCACAGTGGGAGAAGCATATGTTAAGCATTGTACAAAGGCAAGTGCTAGCAGTGGCTGGTGCTCGAAGACCTGAAGGGGGCGCCTCTCCTTCACAGCACCAGGGCGGGGTTCCTTCTTGGGCCAACTGACACCTAGGTGAGCTGCACAGTCCAGCAGAGGGTGCATTTTGTTTGTTAGCAGCCCTTTTTATCCTCTACTTTGTACTAAAATTATTCATGTATTTATCTTCCCTCTAGACCTTAAGTTCATGGAGAACACGAAATTAGGTTTCATCTTCTTTGTATTTCTTTGTGGTATCTAGAACACTGCCTTGTACTGGCTACATTAAAGAGTTTGGGGCATGTAATTAAATTATGTATTTTTTGGAAAATAAAACATGTCTCATAGGAGGCATGGTTATGAGATAAGTTGTGCTACTCCTGCCATTGTCCCCGTCGCTAATCCAGCCTTTTGCAGGTTTTACAGCTGTGTCGTGAGGCTGAGGCCAACAATAGCTAGTGTTGTGTTGAACCCACCTTGACCCTTGTTATTATTTTTTGAGCTATGAAGATTTTGCAGGCATTCTTAAGTTCCCATCTCTCTATGGCTAAGCTTTTTCTTATTAAGGGGTGGAAGGAAGCTGAACATCAGTGCGCCATTCTGCTCATTTATTTTTTAAAAATGTACTTGTTAAAAAGTCACCTTTTACCCCAATTTCACATTCAATTTAAGTTCATCCCTGCTCACCTGACACTAAGTCAACATTCTGAGGGAGTTTAGGAGTCTTCCTATTTTTCTCAGCTGTAAACTCAATTACCTTTCAAATGATTTTAGTGCTCACAGTAAATGGTCCATGAAGTATATGAATAAAAATGAGGGCAAACATTTCATGCTTAAATAACCATAATGGTGGTCAGTGTAATGGACTGGAGTTTCAAAAATAACTGATGACGAATCACTCAGTGGCTGCAATGCTATTAAGCTATGGTTTCTACAAAGATATTTGCAGGTGTTCTGACACACGTCTTACTCTCATTGGTAATTTATGATGTTTTATTTTATGTAAACAAGTGTCTGTGTATCTTTGGAGTATGAGTGTCTCTGGAGATCAAATATAAGAGAAAAGAGCTCCGACTTGGATTCATTGTCATCATAAGGGGTCTTTGAGAATGTTGTTATTTCCTTGGAAAATGTTACTTAAATATCTACAATTGCTGGTCACACTTCATGGAAATAATGTAACTGTATAGCTTCTCCCTGGGTGTGTTTAAATCTCTGTCACTATGGAAACAGACTAATTCTATTTCTTAAATAGTTCCTCATGGTACTTTTAAGAATTATCATGTTTTCTGGATTGTAGTGACGCAGATTCATTGTAGCCATGCCTGAACTCACGGTGAAGGGAATGGGCAAGTGGTATCCTGTTTACCTGAAGTTGTCCAACCAAAATGTCTTCACTGACGCTAGCTATTTCTTCAACGCTCTATATTTAGTCAGAGACATTGAAATCATTCTGTCCCTTTTACGTGTGCTCTCTGAGACATTCAAAATGCTTTTCAAATCTCGGAATCTGGTGACTATATTTAAATAGTTTTACAAACATGCAAAGCCGGTCATGTGGTCTGCTGGCCTTTATTTATGAGTGCCATTCACTTGTCAAAGTTTATTCAAATAGACCTGAAAGCAACTCTCAAGGTCGTTTTTATTGCAACCCATTGTTGATGCCATTGAGAAGTTGTGGGCACCACGTCTCTCTGTGAGCAGTGTGGCAGTGAACTGGGGCTGGTCAGGTAGTATCTCTTTGTTTTCACTTTAGCCGTGTTGCGTTCTCACACAGCTTTTCTTCAAGAGAAGCTATGGGATAGAAGTCTTCCTCTGCTACTCCTCCTTGGCTGTCCTGATTTTCTGAAACTTAATTTTCTTGTTCTTCAACTCCAGACAGAATTCATTGTTTCCTTCTCTGCAATTTTTGTCTGTGTATTTTGATTGAGGTAATTTTCTAGTTGTAGAGGGGAACTTTAGGCAGGTTTTTTTTTTTCTTTTCTAAATAAGTAGGCCTTTACAAAAAGTCACAAGCTTAAAAAGTAACAGCAGAATTCCTCGTACCCCATCTCCCTTTACTCGGCTAAGTGTACTAACTGATGCTCTCTATTTCCTCCGTAAAGTCAACACACTAACGCCTATGACGTTCTAGAATGCCATCCTTTTGTACTTCTGGGTACTTTGGGTCCCCCTTGTGGTGGTGTATGTTTACCAAGAGGTCCAAATTTGTTGATGACAGTTGTACTTGCTTTTTTATTATGTAATAAAAATAATTATCATTTATACATATATAACATATAAAGAGAAAAGTTTATATGAAAACTAAAATAGAATGATAGCCAATTTGCTAAAGAAAAGTTGTTGAATTAGGTGTGGCTGAGCCGATCATAAAAGATTGGAAAAAATGTGAATGCTTAGGAATCATAGAATGATTCTTAACTTAGATTGCTTCTCTTTTTTTTGTGTGAGGAAGATCGGCCCTGAGCTAACATCTGTTGCCAATCTTCCTCTTTCTGCTTGAGGAAGATTGTCACTGAGCTAACATCTGTGCCCATCTTCCTCCATTTTATGTGGGATGCCACCACAGCATGGCTTGACCAGTGGTGCTAGGTCTGCACCCAGGATCTTAAACTGGGAACTCTGGGCCACCGAAGCAGAGCATGTGAACTTAACCACTATGCCACCAAGCCAGCCCCAGATTGCTTCTTAAGTGTCTGTAATTTTCTCACTTTAATATAAAGAAACAAAACTGGAAATTGTAGCTGATGTATAATGGATACACTTTATGTAAGATGTTGTAGAAATCTAACCAGATGATAGATACGTCAAAGACAGACCTTGGCTCTACATCAGAAGAGTAGCAAACTATGTGCATTTAAATGTTTTTATAAAAAATCTTTAAGATATTATTTTAATGATTCTTGACTTCAATATATTTATTTGATAAACTGGCCAACTACCTATTCTGAATGTGATAGACAAGAGGGCTCTGACAAGAAGATAAATCAAAAGCCACCAACTGCTCTTGCCTTAACAAGTGGGGAAGAAAGGTGAATGAGGTGTTACAGATTCTCATAACTCTGGGCGTCCTGATGGTGGAGAAGCATCTTCAGGTAAACCTGTCTGGTCTGGACCAAGAAGAAACAGCTTTTCCATCCGTTGGTTTCTGAAGGTGCGAGAGCAATGGCACAGATGGGGAGGGTGTCCTGTTGTCTTAGATTGTCCTGGAGAAATACCAGTAAGGCCTCCTTCTGATACAGCCCATGCCAAAGTAAAACATCAGTCACTCTAAATCTTCAGCTGAAAGGAAGTCGCACACTTATTTCTCATATACTGCACTTGTATCTTAATTCAAACTTTAATGTTGTCGTTAGGGCCTCCATGCACTGACTACTTTAGGCAGCAGTCTAGTGACCAAAGAAAGTGTCCTAAAAAGTGCCACTTCTTGGGAGTTCATACCCCTGGGAGGAAGGTTGTTTCGGGGACATCTTCCCCAGATGATAATTCTATTGCTGAGAGACCTCATAAAAACATAACTACAGGCTACCTTGTTTTTCATTATTATGCATTTTTATCATCAACTAATTTTTAATTTCCTTGAGATCAGGTAGTAGTCATATTAATAGCTCCCTATTCTACCTAGCATAGCACCAGAAACAGAGTAGGTGGCGAACAGATGTTGAAATAACGATTAAGTTCTCAAACTGGGATATTCTGTACTTTTGCATAATAATTATAACAGAAATTCATCTCCTATGACCAATTGTAATTTTATCATATTAATTTGTTGGATTTTGTCGCACCTTTCTATTCATTGTGCTAGCCATTATGGATGATACTGTGTATTTTAATGTTGAGATGTGACCACACTGTATTCATTCAGGTGGTTTTTCAGAGCTGGCTCAATATGAGACAGATTTTTTTCTTTCAGTAGTGAGATTAACTCAGCACATGTGAAATTCATGACGTCCTGGCCTGCCTTTTCCTTTTCTGCAGATGGTTGCTCATGGACCTTCATTTGCCTCCTTCAAATATAACAACAGCCCAGAGGTGAATTATTCAGACAGTGTGGCTACCCTGGGAGACCTGACGCATTTTCTAGGGCCTGCTGTGATACAAACCACTCAACCCAAGTCTTTTATGTCTTCTTTCCATATTGTAACTCCCACGAGGGAAAGCGTTAAGCTACATTAAGCCTCATAAAGAGAAATCTGAGTTCATGATGTGTAACTTCTCAGTAATGATAATTAGTATAATCTGCTTCTCGAATTTGCTAACTGATATTTGAAAAAGAAATGTTACCAGTTTTCTCATTTCTATTTAAATATTTGAGGCCAAAAGCTTTTTAGTAGAGCACTTTGTACCTCTCAGCAAACTTTGTAAGTAGCTTTGATTGTATGCAGAATTATATCATATGATCAGAAGCAGACAGCTCATGAAACCAAGAACATAAACATAATTTACAACATTTATAAGAAATGCCTTTATGCATTCAAGTGAAAGGAAGAGTTGCATGTCTCTCACTTTGAATCAAAAGCTAGAAATGATTAAACTTAAGAAGGCATGTTGAAAGCTGAGAAAAGCTGAAAAGCTTGGCCTCTCGCACCAGTCAAGTTGCAAATACAAAAGAAAAGTTCTTGAAGGAAATCAAAAGTGCTACTGCAGTGAACACATGAATGATAAGAAAGTGAAGCAGCCTTATTGCTGATATGGAGAAGGTTGTAGTGGTCTGGATAGAAGGTCAAACCAGCCACAACATTCCCTTAAGCCAAAGCCTAATCCAGAGCAAGGCCCTAACTCTATTCAATTCTATGAAGGATGAGAGACATGAGGAAGCTGCAGAAGAAAAGTTTGAAGCTAGCAGAGGTTGGTCCATGAGGTTTAAGGCAAGAAGCCGTCTCTATAACATAAAAGTGCAAGCTGAAGTAGCAAGTGCTGATGTGGAAGCTGTAGCAAGTTATCCAGAAGATCTAGCTAAGATAATTCATGAAGGTGCTACACTAAACAACAAATTTTCAGTGTAGACAAAACACCCTTTATTGGAAGAAGATGGTATATAGGACTTTCATAGCTAGAGAGGAGAAGTCCATGCCTGTGTCCAAAGCTTCAAAGGATAGGCTGACTCTCTTGTTAGGGGTTAATGCAGCTGGTGACTTTAACTTGAAGCCAAGGCTTATTTACCATTCCAAATATCCTAGGGCCCTTATGAATTATGCTAAATCTACTCTGCCTGTGCTCTACAAATGGAACAAAGCCTGGATGACAGCACATCTGTTTATGACAAGATTTACTGAATATTTTAAGCCCACTCTTGAGACCTACTGCTGAGAAAAAAAGATTCCTTTCAAAATATTACTGCTCATTGACATAGCACTGGTCACCCAAGAGCTCTGATGGAGATGTACAACAAGATGAATGTTGTTTTCTTGTCTGCTAATACAACATCCATTCTGCAGCCCATGGATCAAGGAGCAATTTTGATTTTCAAGTCTTATTATTTGAGAAATACATTTCATAAGGCTATAGCTGCCACAGTAGTGATTCCTCTGTTGGATGTGTGCAAAGTAAATTGAAAACCTTCTGGAAAGGATTAACCATTCTAGATGGCATTAAGACCATTTGTGATTCATGAGAAGACGTCAAAATGCCAACATTAACAAGAGTTTGGAAGAAGTTGATTCCAATCCTTATGGATGACTTTGAGGGGTTCAAGACTTCAGTGGAGGAAGTAACTGCAGATTTGGTAAAAAATAGCAAGGGAACTAGAGTTAGAATTGGAGTCTGAAGATATGACTGAATTGCTGCAATCTCATGATAAAACTTTAATGGATGAGGAGGTGCTTCTTCTGGATGAGCAAAGAGAGTGGTTTCTTGAGATAGAATCTACTCCTGGTAAGATCTGTAAGATTGTTGAAATGACAACACAGGATTTAGAATATTACATAAACTTAGTTGATAAGGCTGTGGCAGGATTAAAGAGGATTGACTCCAGTTTTGAAAGAAGCTTTACAGTGGATAAAATGCCATCAAACAGCATTGCATGCTCCAGAGAAATTGTTGGTGAATGGAAGAGTCAATCCATGTGGCAAACTTCATCGTTGTCTTATTTTCAGAAATTGCCACAGCCGTCCCAGCCTTCAGCAACCACCGCCCTGATCAGTCAGCAAGCATCGCCATTGAGGCAAGACCCTCCATCAGCAAAAAGATTATCACTTGCTGAAGGCTCAGATGATGGTTAGCATTTGTTAGCAATAGATTATTTTTTAATTAAGGTATGTACTTTTTTTAGACATAATGCTATTGCACACTTAATAAACTGCAGTGTAATGTGAAAACATTTTTATGAACTGGGGAACCAAAAAATTTGTGTGACTCACTTTATTGCAATATTTGCTTTGTTGTGGTGGTCTAAAACCAAACTTGCGATATCTCCAAAATATGGATGTATAGTACCTACTACTCATAATTATAGTCAGAAATTTTATTGCCTCTATCTCATTAATTGATTGAATAATTAGATAGAAAATCAGTAAAGATATAGAAGACTTGAAAAATACAATCAAATAATGTGACCTATTGACGTTTATAGGGTATTCTACCCAACAATAGAAGAATGTACATTCTTTTCAAATGCACACAGGACATTTACCAAGATAAATTACATTTTGGGTCATAATAGTAAGTCTCAATACATTTAATAGGATTGCAGAGTATATTCTTTAACTACTGTGGAATTAAATGAAAAGTCAATAACAGAAAGATGTCTGGAAAGCACCCAAATATCTAGACACTAAGTAGCATACTTCTGAATAACCCGTGTATAGTGGCTTGATCTTTGGCTCCCACAATGACATGTCCATGCACTAACCCCTGTAACATATGGATTTGACCTTATTTTGGAGATGGATCTACACAGATGTAATTAAGTTAAGGATCTTGAGCTGAGATAATCTTGGATTATCCATGTGGGCTCTAAAGCCAATGAAAGGTGTCCTTATTGAAAAAAGAGGAGGACACAGAGGAGAAGGCCATGTGAAGACAGAGGAAAAGATTGGAGTTAGGTAGCCATAAGCCAAATAATATGTGGAGCCACCGGAAGCTGGGAGAGGCAAGGAATGAAATCTTCCCCAGGGCCTTCAGAGGGTGTGTGGTCCTGCCAGGACCCTGATTTTGGACTCCTGGCTCCCAGAACTGTGAGAAAATAAATTTTTGTTGTTTTAAGCTACCAAGTTTGTGGTGGTTATATAAAATACGTATACCATGGATAGAAGACTAAATTTAAAGTGAAAGTAGAAAGCATTTTGAACCAAATGAAAATATACAAAAATTTGTTGGATGCTCATGAAGTAGTACTCGGGGAAAAATTTATAGCACTTAGTGCCTATATTAGGAAAGAAAGGTCTCAAATCAATGACCTCAGTTTCTGCCTTAAGAAACTAGAAAAGAGCAAATGAAACCCAAAATAAGCAGAAGAAAGGAAATAATGAAGGTCAAAGCAGAAATCAATGCATAGAAACCAGAAAAACAATGGGAAAATCAATGAAAACAAGGATTGGTTCTTTGAGAAGATTAATAGTATTGATAAACCTCTGGCCAGGATGGATCAGGAAAAAAAAGAGAAGACACAAATTACCAGTATCAGGAATGAGAGAAGTGACATCATTACAGATTCAACAGTTATTAAAAGGAGAATAGGGAGATAATAAAGGATAATGAAGGAGTCAGTTGTTTCTCAGCTGTCTTTCCCTGTCCCCTGCCTTTGGACAGCTCCTGCCTTTCTCTCTGGGAAGGCCTATATGTCTCTGGGTCCAAGCTGCAGCCTCCCTTTGTGAATGGAGTTTTCTAGGATCTAATCCATTACACCAGCCCACATGTAGTGTTTAACAATTTTACAAATTCGGCTGCTTTCTCCTTACCCCTATTAATAGCAGATTTGCCCTTCTTCCCATTGAACTGGGGATAAAAGGAGCTGTGAGTCTCTTCTTTGTTGGGAAATATTTCTTCCTCTCTGAAATTTAATTCCTTTAAGTTTTTTCTATTCTCAGTTTTCTGGGGATTAAAACAAACAAACAAACATACTTTTGGAACTTATTTAGCTTGTTCTTGTTGTGAAGTTAGGAGGATGGGCTGCCATAACAAAATACCACAGACTGTGTGGCTTAAACAGAAATTCTAGAGGCTTAGAAGTCCAAGATCAAGGTGATGGAAAGCTTTGTTTCTTCTGCGACCTCTCTCCTTGGCTTGCATATGGCTGTCTTCTCGCTGTGTCCTCTGTCTCTGTCCGTAACCTGATCTCTTCTTCTTATAAGGACACCAGTCATATTAGATTAGGGCCCACACTAATGACCTCATTTTAACTTAATTACCCCTCCAAGGCCCTATCTTTAAATACAGTCACATTCTGAGGTACGAGAGATTAGGGAGGGCTCCAACATAAGGATTTTGGAGGGACGCAATTCAGCCCATAAAATCCTACGTGATCTGGCCTTCCATTACTTCCCTGACCTCAGCCCCTTGCTCAATCAATCCAGACACACCAGCCTTCCTGTTGACCTTAGAACATGCCAGCCATGTTTCCATTCAAGAGCATTTTGACTGGCTCTAAGTGTGCCTGGGGTAGTTTTCCCTTTAAGATATCTACTTGCCTCATTCTGTCATCATCTTCAATTGTTTGCACAAACATTACCCTCTCTTTGAGGCCTGCCATAACTCTCTTATTTAAAATTGCAATCCTGGGCCAGTCCTGGTGGCCTAGTGGTTAAATTTGGCACACTCTGCTTTGGCAGCTCGGGTTCACTTCCCAGGTATGGACCTACACCACTGGTCTGTCAGTGGCCATGCTGTGGTGGCAGCTCATGTACAAAAAGAGGAAGATTGTCAGCAGATGTTAGCTCAGGGCAAATCTTCCTCAGTAAGAAATACATGAAAAAATAATAAATAAAAAAATAATAAAATTGCAACCCTGATCTCACTACACTATTTATTCTTCACAGTACTTACCACCTTCTAACCTGATATACAGTTTAGTTATTTATTAGGTGTATTGTCTTCCCCTAGCCTACTAGCATATGAGGCCCATGAGGGCAGGGATTTTTCTTGTTTTACTCATTGATGTCACAATATACTCATGCCTGGCACATACTGGGCATTCTATAATGATTCAGTAATGAATGAATCAAGAGGATAAATTTTTTGTGATGATTGGCTCCATGTGGTTTCTAAACCAGAGCTGCTCATAATTTCTATGAGATGCTACTTTAAAGAAAAAGAATGGTTCCACTACCACTGAAGCCTTGGAAGCTCTATATCAGACAAAATTAGACACGTTACTATGGGACTTCCAACTTATAATATGCTAATACCATCTTCAATCTCCATCCACAAAGTAGAGATCAAATGCAGTGTATCCCAGGTGTTTTTCATTATGCAATCCTTTTTTCTTGAATCATCTTGGGTGACTAATGTTTCTTAGGACTCACTTTTGGGAATATATATTTTTAGGTCTCTCCTCTCTCCCTCTTTTAAGAGATTTATTGCTATATCACATGAATTTCAATCAGTTTAGATTCTTCATTCCAGAAATAATGACTTCTTTGTTTCACATATTGAGAGACGTTACTTGAAACAATGTTATTTCTGGTGCAATATAATCTCTTTTCTTTTGTTCTTAATTTTTTCAATTATTTTCCCTTTCTTTTAATTATCTTGCCTGATTTTTGATTGTTTTAAAACTGTCCTTAATGAGATCTAACCTCTGTGAAAATCAATTCTTCTCATAGATTTTTTGTCATTTAGAATAATTCTGGATAAAGCTTTCTCAACATTCAAAGTTGGCATATTTGGGGGTGATGGTACAGGGTTGGTATGCATACATAGTGAGTAGAGGAAAGCCAGATCTTTGAAATATGTCTTCCTGAGTCTGAATGAGGATAGAATGAGTATAGAAGGGAAGAGTGGTCTAGGGTAAAGAAAAGTAAAAGAAATAGAAAAGAGAGGAAGTAGAAGCAGCATAGAAATTATGAAGAATATCTAGAAAAAAAGGAAGAACAGAAAGAAAACAGAAAGCGGAGAAAAGCCTTTAAAGAGAAAAAAATAAAAAGAAGATGAATAGAACTAACATTTGTTGAGTGCCAACCATGTCCCAGACTTTGTGCTAGTTGGGCCCTTTAACATGTATAAATCCTTCTAATAATCCTCTGGGTTAGATATCATCATCAATAACTTCCATATGCACAAACCAGTCAGTTAAGTTATTTAGTGCTTATAAAACTTTCCTGGTCTGTATCACACACAGAAATGATGTTCATACTTGCAAGGCACTGGAGATTAATCATAGGTCAGTAGCCTAGGGCCTTTTGTGGCTCTGTGTCTCACCCATCCATCCTGAGGGTTGACAGGATCAATACCTCTGCAAACTATAAACTATTCTTAGTCCAAGTAGTTGGCAAGATTTAAAGTAAACTATCCAAAGTCACACAATTGAGAAATCATGAAGCTAGAGTTTGAATTCAAGTCTCTTAGAGTTCATAGTCCACCTTTTTCAACAGCCCTAAGGCTATAAAGATGAATAATGTACAACCCTGCACTTGAAGATCTTACAGCCCAGTAGGGGAAGATGGAGATAGTAAAGAACTATAATGGTTCATAGGATCTAGAGTTATTGGGAAAATCAAGAGAAAAGCATTATTAAAGTTGGTTTTCAGGAATGAATAGGAGTTTGCCAGGTGGGATAAAAAGGAAAGAGGAAGAAGGCATTCCAGGCAGTGGGAACCATGTGTACAAAGGCATTGAGTTGGGAGAGATTTGGGGATATTAGGGGAGTAGCAAACTGCTTGATCTGGCTGCAGCCTGAGTTGGGTGTGAGGAGGGGAGGGAGCAGAAGTTGATGTTATTTAATGAGGAGGGGTTAAGTAACTTCCCCAGGCCTGTGAAGCATCCTGTTCCCACCACTACATGCTAGGGGTTCCCACAGTCTCTGACACTTGGTCATGTGAGCCTAAGGCCATGAGGTATAGCTCTCCCTGCCTCAGATTCTGTCTGCAACTTCATTTTCCTCTTGTTCCTGATTTGCTTCTTGAAAATTCCCTCACCTCCTTATTGTATTTTAGCCATTGTTAGTGATTTAGCAATGTTTTCAGATAATTTCTATTCTCCAAGGGATAACTTTTTCTTGTATTCATTAGTTCATTCATCATATTAAAGGCTTGAGAGTTCTGTTTCCAGAAAGATGGACTATGCTTACTTTTCCACTATTCCTTTTGTTGAGTACAACTAAAAATCCTAGACATTATATATATATATATATATTATTATATATATATATATATATATATAAAATAAGAATACTCTGAAAGGCGGAACGAAGAAGGCAGCCTGGCTATGGACCTTGAGACCCAAAGAACAACATGGTGGTGAGTTCTTTGGGTTTTCTTTTTTCCTCATGTATCTCAGACTTAGAGCTGAAGAAGCTGGCAACCCAAAGATGCCAAAGGGCATAGACAAAAATGTCCTTAACAAAACTTTGCTCTCTCTAGCCAGAGGACAAGGAAAGGGGCAGTCTAGCAAGACAAAAAACATTTAGACAATAGCTGCTCTACTCTAGGCAAACAACAGAGAAAAAACTCTGGAGCTACTTATACCCATGCCAACAAAGCCCAAGTGGGAGTCCTAGATTTTCATCTTTGTGATGCTGTAATGAGGTACCCCAATAGCCTCACTAGGATAATGTCAGAAAAGGCCAAGTAGGGGAGCAGGACTTTTATTTCCACTTTGGTCCCCCCCCCCCACCCCTCCCAAGGGACAATAGAGACCACATGAAAAGCTTGGACTTCCAAACCCACCTAGCAGTAATAAGGTCCTTCTCCCCTGCCACAGTGGGCTGTCGTCAGAGGAGGCCTGGTGAACAGTCAAGACTTTCACCATTGCCTAGCAATAACAAAGCCAAGCCCACCAAAGTGGAGACCATGTTGGGAGGTGGAACTCTCAGAACTCCCACCTCCACCCAACAGAAATGAGGAGCCTCCTCCTAGGATCCTAAGTGGGGAACCTGGACTTCTGCCTTCACATGGCAATCATGAGACAGTAGCACATTGGCATCAGAGAAATCTAGTTAAAACAGAAGGTTTAAATAAGACACTGAGTCTCATAATGAGTCTTTAAATGTCTCATAACATAGAAAAAGTACGGGTTTCAATTAAAAATCACTTGTCATACCAACAACCAGGAAGATCTCAAACTGAAAATAAAAGGCAATTAATAGATACCAATACTGAGATGACAGAGATCTTAGAATTACCTGACAAAGATTTTAAAGTAGCCATGGTAAAATGCTTCAATGAGCAATTCTGAACACTTTTGAAACAAATGAAAAAAAAACAGAAACCTTCAATAAAGAAATAAAAAGTCTCAGCAAAAACATAAAAGATATAAATATGAGCTAAATGGAAGATTTAGACCTGAAGAATACAGTAACTGAAACAAAAAGTTCAGTGGATAGGCAGAATAGAGGAGACAAAAAAAAATCAGTGAACTGGAAGAAAGAACAACAGAAATTATACAGTCCAAACTCAGAGAGAACATACACTGGAAACAAAGAAATGAAAATACTCTCAGGGACCTATGTGATTATAACCAAAGATCCAATGTTCATGTCATCAGAGTCTGGAAAGAGAAGAGAAAGAGAGATGGGCTGAAAAAGTACTTGAAGAAATTGTGGCTCAGTATTTCTCAAATTTGGCAAAAGCTGTAAACCTGCATTTTCAAGAAGCTAAGTAAACCTCAAACATAACCCCAAAGTAATCCACACCAAGACATTTCAGAAGTAACTTCTGGAAACTAAAGACAAAAAGGATATCTTGAAAGCAGCCAGAGAAAAATGACACCTTACTGATAAGGGCAATCCATTTGAATGGCATCAGAAACCATGGAAGGCATAAGGAAATGCCACACTTTTCTTTACACACAGAAAGAAAAGAATTATCAATCCAAAATCCTATATCCAGCGAAAACCCCCTCTTTAGGAATGAAGAGGAAATCAAGACATTCTTAGATAAAAGCAAAGGGATTTGTCATGAGCAGACCTATCCTAAAAGAATGACTGAAGGAAGTTTTCTTAGCAGAAAGGAAATAATGGAACCTTGGAACATCAGGAAGGAGAAAGAACATGATAAGCAAAAATATGTATAAATACAATAGACTTTCCTTCTCTTCTTGAATTTTCTAAATTATGTTTGATAATTGACAAAATTTATAACATATCTGATGTGGTTCTAAATGTATGTAGAGGAAATATTTGACAATTATAAATGCAGGAGGGGAAAGGAATGTTAGGGAGAGAAAGTTTCTGTAATTCACTTGAAGTCATAAAATGACAACACCAGTAGACCAAGATAAGTTACGTATATATAATGTAATTCTAGAGCAACCACTAAAACAGCTGTACAAAAAGATATACTCCAAAGCACTATGGATAAATCAAAATGGAATTCTAAAAAATGTTCAAGTAATGTAAAGGAAGATAGGATAAAGAAAACAGAGAAAACAAACAGAAAACAAATAATAAAATGGCAGACTTAAGCCCTGGTGTATTAATTGGTACATTAGATGTAAAGTCTAAACGCAGCAATTAAAAAAACAGAGATTGACATTGTGAACAAAACATGTGACCTACCTATATGTTGTCTAGAAGAAACTTATTTCAAATACAATTACATAGGTAAGTTGAATATAAAGAGATTAAAAAATATATCACATTAGCATTAATCAGAGGAAAGCAAGAGTGGTTATATTGATATCAGATAAAATAGACTTCAGAGCAAAGAAAATTACCAGAGACAGACAAAGTTGTTATGTAAAGGTAAAATAGTCACTTTACAAAGAAGACATTTCTAAATGTGTATGAAGCAAATAAAAGAGCTGAAAAGAAGGCAACAAAAACTCATAGAACTGAAAGGTGAAATAGATAAATCCACAATTACAGTTGAAGACTTCAACATCTCTCTCAATAATTGATAGAACAACTAGTTAGGAAATCATCAAGGATATGCAAAAACTCAACACCGCCATCAACCAACAGGATCTAATCAACATTTAGAGAACATTCCACTCAATAACAGCAAAATACACATTTTTTCAAGTGTCTACACAATTTATACCAATATAGACCATATTCTAAGACAAAAAAAAACTTCAACCAGTTAAAAAAATAACTGAAATCATAAAGGTGGCTTTCTGACTGCAATGGAATTAAACTGGAAATCAATAACAAACAGTTTTGCTTGGAAACGAAGCAACACACATTTAAATGATCTGTGGGTCAAAGAGGAAATCTCAAGGGAAATAAAAATATATATTCAACTGAATAAAAGTAAAAATGCAACATATAATTTGTGGGACACAGCTAAAGTTCTGAGAGGGAAATTTATAATACTAAATGCATATATTACAAAAGAGGAAACCTCTCAAGTCAGTAGTCTAAACTCCCACCTCAAGAACCTAGAAAAAGAATGTGAAAATAAACCTAAAGCAAGAAGAAAGAAGAAAAAATTGGTTTCACAGGCCGATTGGAAACAATGATTTATCCAGCATTCCTTCTGTAAAAAATATGATTAAAAGTATATATTGTGGCCTTCAAAATGCCAATACCCAACTAAATAAGAATCATGAGACAATGAAGTTAATAAATTGAGTTGATGGTTACTGTAATGAGCAAGATAATGATTACTTCTGGTGATCGTTTTTCTCAATAGTAACCAAACATTTCTCTGGAAATGAGTCACTAAAGATGGAGCAGTGTTTTTCTTTCTTCCTTGATTAATCAAAATTCATCTTATATTAAAGAACACTTTAGTCATAAGTTTAAGTTGGTGTTTAGAGGATAGATAAGTTGCTTCTCATGTTCATTTCCTTGTTTATATAATTAGGAGCAGAAAAATATCTTTACTGGTTGTTGTCAGCATTGGCTACAAATTAGAATCATTTAGAGAGCTTTAACGTATACTGATGCCTGGGGCCCTCCTAGGAGATTCTGACTTAATTGGTTTATGGCAGAAGTTCTCAGAATGTGGTCTCAGACCTAGAGCAGTCATAACATCACTTGGGAACTTGTTAAAAATGCAAATTCACAATCCCCACTCCTGACTTAGCAGTCTATGTTTTAACATGCCCTTCAAGTGATTGCAAGGCAGTGTGTCTCAAACTTTAATGGGATATAAAGCTCCTGGAGAATCTTACAAAAATACGGATTTTGATTCATGGTCTGATATGGGGCCTGAGATGATTATTAACAAACTTCCAAAGTATCCTAATGATGCTGGTGGTTGACCACAATTTGAGTAATAAGGGTTTATAGGACAACCAGACATTTGTAGTTTTAAAACTTCCCAAGTGAGAATGTAACCAAAGTTGAGAACAACCAATCTAGATAGCTCTACGTGAGACTGCCAATAGCACATGAAATCTGAATGATCTTTCCTAGTATTTTGTACCTGAGGTTGGGAAGTCACTGAAGAGCACATATTCATTCTCTTTACTTTGATGGTCATTGACTTTAAGTCGCTCCTCAGTTGTCTAAGAATCCCAATTGTGATGGTTTCAGTCCTTATTTTCTAGAACCAATGTTGAACACCTTGCTTTCTATCTTCATCTTGTACCTTTCTACCCATCAACATTTGCCTACTCAGTATCTTTCAGAGTTTTACTTTTCATTCCCAATCAGAAATTAGCTAATGAGGTGAACTAATCATTCCTGTGTACTGGGAGAGGTTTAGACCCCTCCCCTTGAGGTAATATGGATCTTGTAACTATCTTCTGAGACAATGCCTGAGACCAATGTCTTCAGAGCACCTCTCTCATTTCACACATTCTGACCGGGCATGCTTAGCTATTCCAATGTTATCAAGGAGAAACACCCATGTGCCGATAACTTCAACTCTACACGACCAGTTCAGATCACTCTCTGAGCTGTCATTGAGTGGACATCTTTCCTTAGATTTCTCAAAGTCACCTCAAATTCAGTGTGCCCAAAATAGAACTCTTCTCACCACATCTGCATCTCCTCCTGCATTCTCTATCTCAGTGATGTAGCTTGGTAGTCATGCTCGACTCTTTCCCCTTTTTTCCACTCCAGATGGAACTTATTGTTAGGATCTGTGGATTCTACCACTCTTGAATCCGTGTATTTGTCTCTATTGAGACTGCCACTACTCTGCTTGAGGTCTTCATCATATCTTAAATTGCGGTGTCATAACTCATTTCTCTGCCTTCAGGCTGGCCTTCTCTTACTTATTTCCATACGGTATTCAGAGTGTTTATTCTTGTCACTTTCTCATCGTTAAAACTCTTCAGTGATTCTCCATTGCGCTCAGAATTAGGTCTAAACTCCTTAATATGACTTTAAAACCATTAACGGTCAGTGCTTGCTCACCTTTCCAGGAATTCTCTCCACCTTAAACTGGATGCATTTTTCGTATGTACCATTTTCTCTGTAGGTTCAAAGCCTTTGAATAGGTGATGCCTCTACTTAGAGTGTCTGTCCATTTTCCCTGTGCCTAATCCTCATTCTCCTTTTTGCTAAGATACCACCTCTGAACAGATTCCTTGATCTTCCTTGATTACACTCCTCTCAAGGTGGAATTACAAACTCTGATGATCCCCACTGTTACAATTATCACAATGAACTTCAATTCTCTCTTTCCCGGTTTATCTTCCTCACCAGCTCCATAAGGGTAGGGATTATTTTGTTCACCACTGTATCCTTAGCATCAAGCCCAGTGTCTGTATTATAGTCTATGCTCAATAAACATAAATAAACAATGCCATGGAGTTTCACCCCCACATGGAAGACATCACCATGGATTTCACACTCTCAGACACTCTGGAGGATGGGCATTGACACTCACTTGTTGAGAAATACAGTGGCCTAAGGGCTCCAGGCTTTGAATGGTGTGCCTTTCTGGGAAAAAAAAAAAAAAATTAATAAACAAAATTCCCTGTAGTGTGAAGAAAGGAGCTTGCCATGGCAAATCAGTGAGAGAAAAGTTTTGAGGTAGCTGGAACTGTTAGAAATATACAGATCACATTATAGATAGTTGATTCTCTGTTTATCACAGTTCTCAGCTTCTTATAGAGGGTATCTGGAAAAAGAGGACCAAAAATAAGTGGAGAAGGAGTATTCTAATTAGGTTGAATGATATATTTTCTTCTTCTAAGCTATCACAATATAATTTTTTAACCAATTAATTAATTAATTTTTATTGCAGTAACATTGGATTTAAACATTATATAACTTTCAGGTGTACATTGTAATATATTTCAAATTCTGTGTAGATTACATCATGTTCACCACCCAAAGACTAATTATAATCCATCAACACACATATGTGTCTAGTCACCCCTTTTGCTCTCCTCCGTCCACCACTCCACTCTGGTAACCACCAATCCAATCTCTGTTGCTATGTGTTTGTTTGTTGTTGTTTTTATCTTCTACTTATGAGTAAGATCATATGGTATTTGACTTCCTCCCTCTGACTTATTTCACTTGGCATAATATCCTCAAGGTCTATCCATCTTGTCACAAATGGCCGGATTTCATCATTTTTGATGGCTGGGTAGTATTCCATTGTGTATATATACTGCATCTTCTTTATTCATTCATCCCTTGATATGGGCACCTAGGTTGCTTCCAAGTCTTGGCTATTGTGAATAAGGCTGCAATGAACATAGGAGTGCATGTATCTTTATACATTTGTGTTTTCCTGATCTTTGGATAAATACCCAGCAGTGGAACAGCTGAATCATATGGTAGATCTATTCTTAATATTCTGAGGAATCTCCATACTGCTTTCCATAGTGGCTGCACCAGTCTACACTCCCACCAGCAGTGTACAAGGGTTCCCATCTCTCCACATCCTCTCCAACAGTTCTTGTTTCCTGTCTTGTTAATTATAGCCATTCTGACTGGAGTGAGGAGATATCTCATTATAGTTTTGATTTGCAATTCCCTGATAGCTAATGATGTTGAACATCTTTTCATGTGCCTGTTGGCCATCCATATATATTCTTTGGAGAAACCTCTGTTCAGATCTTTTGCCCGCTTTTTTTTTTTGGAAGATTGGCCCTGAGCTAACATGTGCTGCCAATCCTTCTCTTTTTTGCTGAGGAAGACTGGCCCTGAGCTAACATCTGTGCCCATCTTCCTGCACTTTATATGTGGGACGCCTACCGCAGCACCGGGTCTTTTGTTGTTCCATATAAATTTTAGGAATCTTTGTTCTATTTCTGTGAAAATAGTTGTTGGGACTTTGATAGGGATTGCATTGAATCTGTAGATTGCTTTAGTAAGTATGGACATTTTAACTATGTTGATTCTTCCAAACCAAGATCATAGAATATCTTTCCACTTCTCTGTGTCTTCTTCAATTTCTTTCAACAATGTTTTACAGTTTTTGGTGTACAGATCTTTCACCTCTTTGGTTAAGTTTATTCCTAGGTATTTTATTCTTTTTGTTGCAATTATAGGCGGGATTATATTCTTAATTTCTCTTTTTGCTACTTCATTGTCAGTGTATAGAAACACAACTGATTTTTGTATGTTGATTTTGTATCCTGCGACTTGACTGTATTCATTTATTATTTATAAAAGTTTTTGGTGGATTCTTTAGAGTTTTCTATATATAAAATCATGTCATCTGCAAATAGTGACAGCTTCACTTCTTCTTTTCCAATTTGGATCCATTTTATTTCTTTTCATGCCTGATTGCTCTGGCTAGGACTTCCAATACCATGTTAAATAAGAATGGTAAAAGTGGGCATCCTTGCCTGGTTCCTGTTCTTAGAGGGACAGCTTTCAGTTTTTCTCCATTGAGAATGATATTTGCTGTGGGTTTGTCATATACGGCCTTTATTATGTTGAGGTATTGTCCTTCTATATTCATTTTATTTAGAGTTTTTATCATAAATGGATGCTGTATCTTGTCAAATGATTTCTCTGCATCTATTGAGATGATCATGTGATTTTTATCCTTCATTTTATTAATGTGGTGTATCACGTTGATTGATCTGCGGAAGTTGAACCATCCCTGCATCCCTGGAATAAAACCCACTTGATCATGATGTATGATCTTTTAAATGTATTGTATTCGATTTGTTAGTATTTTGTTGAGGATTTTTGCATTGATATTCTTCAGTGATATTGGCCTGTAATTTTCTTTTTTTGTGTTGTAGTTGTTTGCTTTTGGTATCAGGATAATGTTGGCTTTGTAGAATGAGTCAGGAAGCCTCCCCTCCTCTTCAACTTTTTGGAACAGTTTGAGAAGGATAGGTATTAAACCTTCTTTGAGTATTTAGTAGAATTTACCAGGTTAGCCATCTTGTCCTAGACTTTTATTTTTGGGGAAGTTTTAGTTTACTGTTTCAATCTCCTTATTGGTGATCGGTCTATTCAAATTCTCTACTTCTTGGTCCAGTTTTGGAAGGTCGTATGATATGAAGGATTTATCCATGTCTTCTAGATTATCCAATTTGTTGGCATATGGCTTTTCATAGTATTTTCTTATAATCTTTTGTATTTCTGAGGTGTATGTTGTAATTTCTCCTCTTTCATTTCTGATTTTATTTATTTGAGCCTTCTCTCTTTTTTTCTTGGTGAGTCTAGCTGAAGGTTTGTCAATTTTGTTTATCTTTTCAAAGAACCAGCTCTTGGTTTCATTAACTTTTTCTATTGTTTTTTAAGTCTCTATTCCATTTATTTCTGCTCTGATTTTTATTATTTCCTTCTTTCTGCTGATTTTTGGCTCTGTCCTTTTTCCAGTTCCTTTAAGGGCACTGTTAGATTGTTTGGGATTTTTCTTGGTGGTGAGGTAGGCCTGAATTACTATAAATTTCCCTCCTAGAATTGCTTTTGCTGTATTCCATAGATTTTGGCACGTCATATTTTAATTTTCCTTTGTCTCCAGGTATGTTTTTATTTCTTCTTTGACTTCTTCATTGACCCAATTGTTGTTCAGTAGCATTTTGTTTAATCTCCACATATTTGTGGCTTTTCTGATTTTCTTCCTGTAGTTGATTTCTAGTTTCATACCTTTGTGGTCACAAAACATGCATGGTATTATTTCAATCTTCTTAAACTTATTGAGACTTGTTTTGTGGGCTAATATGTGATCAATCCTGGAGAATGTCCCATGTGCATTTGAAAAGAATGTGTATTCTGTGGTTTTTGGATGGAATGTTCTACATATATCTACTAAGTCCATCTCCTCTCAGGTGTCGTTTAAGGCCAGTGTTTCCTTATTGATCTTCTTTTTAGAAGATCTATCCATTGGGTAAGTGGAGTGTTAACGTCCCCTACTATTATTGTGTTGATGTCTATTTCTCCTTTTATGTCTGTTAAATATTGCTTTATATATTTAGGTGCTCCTATGTTGGGTGCATAGATATTTACAAGTTTTATATCCTCTTGTTGGATTATTCCCTTTATCGTTATGTACTGCCCTTCTTCGTCTCTTGTTACAGTTTTTGTTTTAAAGTCTATTTTGTCTGATATAAGTATTGCTGCCCCTGCTTTCTTGTTTTTGCCATTTGCATGGAGTGTCTTTTTCCATCCTTTCACTTTCAGTTTGTGAGTGTTTTTAGGTCTAAAGAGTGTCTCTTGTATGCAACATATATATGGGTCTTGTTTTTTTTTTTAATCCAATTTGCCACCCTATGCCTTTCTATTGGAGTATTTAGTCCATTGACATTTAAAGTAGCTATTGATAAAAATGTATTTATTGCCATAATGTTAGTTTTTTTGGGTGTTTTAATAGTTCTTCTCTGTTCCTTTCTTCTTCTCTTGCTCTCTTCCCTTGTGGTTTGATAGCTTTCTTTAGTAATACATTTGATTTACTCTTTCTTATTTGTTTACTTATTATAGATTTCTCATTTGTGATTACCATGAGGTTCCTATATAATATTCTATGTATATAGTAATCTATATTGAGTTGATAATCTTTTTAGCTTGACCTCTTTCTGGAAGCTCTACTCTTTTACTCCTCTCCTCCCACATTTTACGTTTTTGAAATCATATCTAATCTCTTGTTTTGTGTGTGTCTATCCATTACCCTCTTATCATCGAAATAGGTAATTTTAGTACTTTTGTCTTTTAATGTTCATATTATCTCATAGGTAGTTGATCTGCTACCTTTACTACATTTTTGCCTGTACCAGTGATTTTATTGCCTGGTTTTTTGTTTGTTTATTTGTTTGTTTTTGATAATTTTCTTATCCCTATTTATGGTCTTTTCTTTCTCACTTAAATAAGTCCCTTCAGCATTTCCTGTAGAAACGGTTTCTTGGTGATAAACTCCTTTAATTTTTGCTTGTCTGGGAAACTCTTTATCTCTCCTTCCATTCTGAATGATAACCTTGCTGGATAGAGTATTCTTGGCTGTAGGTTTATTCCTTTCAGCACTTTAAATATGCCATGGCACTCTGTTGTACCTGTAGGGTTTTGGCTGAGAAGTCTGCTGATAGCCTTATGGGCTTTCTTTTCTATGTCACTTGTTGCCTTTCTCTTGTTGCTTTTAGAATTCTCTCTTTATCTTCAATTTGGGACATTTTAATTATAATGTGTCGTGGTGTGGGCCTGTTGGTGTTCATCTTCTTTGGTGCTCTCTGTGCTTCCTGTATTTGGAGGTCTGTTTCCTTTCTTAGGTTAGGAAATTTTTCAGCTATTATTTTTTCAAATAGATTCTCTGCTCCTTTGTCTCTCTCTTCTCCTTCTGGGACGCATATAATATGAATGTTAATGTGCTTGATATTGTCCCAGAGGTCCCTTAGACTGTTCTTATTCTGCCTAATTCTTTTTTCTTTTATCTGTTCAGCTTGAGTGATTTCCTCTAGTCTTTATTCCAGCTCACTGAGCCATTCTTCTGTATCATCTATTGAGTCCCTCTAGTGAATTTTTCATTTCCAGTATTGTATTCTTCATTTCTGATTGGTCCTTTGTTATATTTTCCAATTCTTTGTTGATGTTCTCACTGTGTGTGTTCATCCAGTCTTCTCCAAATATCAGTGAACATCCTTATGAGTTTTTGTTTGAACTCTTTGTCAGGTAGATTGCTTATTTCTGTTTCATTGAGTTCTTTTTCTGGGATTTTGTCCTGGAATGTATCCCTTTGCCTCCTCATTATGCCTCTTTCTCTGTGCTTATATCTATGTATTTGTTGAGTCAGCTATGTCTCCTGATCTTGGAGAAATGGCCTTATGTAAGAGATCCCTTTTGAGGCCCAGCAGTGTGCTTCCCTCTCATCACCAGTCCACATGATCCAGGAGTGATCCCTGTGTGGACTACTTGTGTGTGTTCTGCTGTGGCAGGGTTCCTCTTACTGCAGGTACCTATGGAATCTAGTCTCTCTCTCTCACTGACTGTTTGTAAATCGGTTTTGGGGAGCCTCAGCACCATTGGGTACAAGGTCTAATAGCACAATCCTGTTGCAGTTTTCCTGTTAATTGGGTAGGTACTCAGTGTAGCTGATTGCTAGGCTTAGGGGCTTACATTTGCCGTAGGCCTCAGGCCTGCAAGGCTGTTGTCAGCTCTCTTAGGATTGCAGCTGAGTAGGGATGGCCCTAGGCATGGGATTATTCAACTATTTCAGGGCTTGGCAGGCAGGAGTGACACTCCCCATGGCTGCCTGTGAAGCACAAGTCTCCTGCCACTGAAAAGCCCCACCCCCCCGGGTCCACATGCACTGTCAACACAGTCCCAGCCCATGCACACTTCCCGACCCCCTGGAGCATATCCAGTCGCCCCACTGCACAGGCACCTACCTCTCCTCCATTGCCCCCCACAGCCCACTGGGTCCTCACACATGCCCTGCCCCACAGAGGTGGACATACCTGCCTGCCTGTAGAAGTTTAAGGCATCCAGTCCATCCAGGCTGACAAGTAGCCCAAGGGCTTGCTGTTGAGTGAGGCTGGTCCCCATGGCCAGCCATCTGCCCTGGCTGAACTGGATTTAATCTGCACTCTAGTGGGTGTGGCAGACCTCTGGGCTATCAGGCCATGGGAAGAATTTCAACAGCGTCTGCCAGTGTCTCTGTCAGCACACCTGTACTGGGTCACAACAATGGCTGCCACCAATGTCTCAGTCTCTGGAAAGGTCTCATCTCTCCCTGAAATGCACACAGAGACCACCAGGTGAGTCTCTTTCCACCAAAGCACTGTGCAGCCTTCCTTTTGGTGGTTTTAGGTTGCTCTCTGAGATGGGTGAATTTGTGCACTGGCCCTTTAAGAGCTGGGTTTTTCTGGCTTTCCTCTGATAGTTTTTCTGGGGGTATTCCCCTTGCAGTTAATAGCCAGTGAAGCCAGATAGTAGGACCCTCAGTTGTACTGAGTCTGAAGGGTGCTTATAGCAGTAATGGGCACCTGCTCAGGTCCTCACTCCTCCAGGAAGGGCTGCATACCTTAGGGTGGCTCCCGCCTGGCCAGCTGTGAATCTCTGGGGCTGATGAAGGTGGCTTTTTTTCTCTCCAGAAGGAATTTCTGCCTCTTCCACCTCAGTAAGGACTATTCCTTGTTGTGGGGGTTCTTTTCATCTAGTTTTCAGTTTTCTCTCCAGGGTACTTCTTCCAAAAATAGTTGTAACCTTGTTGTATTTGTGGAAGGAAGTGAGTTCAGAGTCTGCCTGTGCTGCCATCTTGATGAGCTCTCTCTATCATAATACAATTTTTAAAGGGCTTCAGTTAATAATTAAATTCTTTATATACTTGCAGCATTTTTCTTTTATGGATTCAATTTCCTTCCAGAACCAGATGGGGGTTCTTGTTTAACTGACACAGTTCCATATTCTGAGTTCTCAACTTTTTTTCTACTTTACTTCCAGGGCTGTATGTGGCAAATTGCCCAATATACACCTAATCACCAGTGGGTCGGAGAAGCTATAATTCCAAACTTTGAAGGAAATGTCAGGTTTAAAAGATTGCCGTTCATTTTCTGCATGCATATTTGCCTAGGGAAACTTTGTAACATAAACCAAAGTTTGGTAAATAAACAGTGAATGAATAAGTGTATGGATTGGTGACAAATACTTCAGTCTAGCATCTCCAGGGCCTTTTGTCAGCATTCCACCAGAATTCTGCACCTTAGAGACCATATGGGTTTCACAATGTCTTCTCCTGATTTCTGTTTTATCGGGTTATCTTCTCCAGCAATCTGAGAGCACAGTTTTGATGCTGACTTCCATGTGGAGGCTTGATGGCCCCTCTCTAGACCATGCTGTAGTGCAAATTAATGTCAGTGTTTCTCCTCTAGGGGGAGCCTGGTACACCAAGTACCAGTGGGGTGTTTCTCTCTGGGCTTCTACTTCCAATTTTGGAACTAGATGTGTTTATTCTTGCTTCTGTGCCTTTCCTTGTGCTCTTTCCCCAGGAATTTCCCTTGAATCCATTTCCTCATTCCATATCTCCTCTGCTTATCTAAATATTATCTTAGAACATTCAGCTCAAGTTTCTACTGCTCCTGCAATTAGGGCATAGATCATAGTCTTTAGGTGCTTCGCCCTTCTTAATGCTGTGTACCATTCTCTCCAATTATTTCATGTTTCTTTAGAGCAGAGGTTGTATCTTCACTTTACATGTAAAAGCATGTGCAACATCTATCTCAGTTTGAGGCCATTTAAGTGCTGTACTTCATTTGAAATGACATATTGAGCTGTTCATATGACATTTCCCATGGTCTTATCTGAAAACCAGGTTAGCACAGGCAAGACTTCAGGCTATTAGAACATTCCCATGGATTTTCTCAGGCTTTCAGAATTGTTATATACGGCCTTTTCTTTTATGAGGATTACACCTCTCTGGTTCTCATGTAACTAGTCAATTTTCCTCTCACCCAGTATGGGACTATGAAGGAAAGAATGAGAAGGGGAAATTGGAGGATTAGAGGTTAGAAGAAATTGCTTAAGCTTCTTTATTCATTTAATTCCAAGTTACAAGGAAAGAATTGGATCAATTACATTTCTCTGAGCTTTATCTCAGTTTTCGTCAGCTTAATACCATCAGCACCTAGTACTAGTGCCTGGCACATGACAAATGCTTCCAATAAATAGTCGTTGAATAGATTTATCACGTGAAGGAGGGTGGCTATAAAAATAATAGTAAGCTCATACTAAAATGAAAATAACATCAATAGCTTTCCTACCAATTGGTCACTATCTATATCTTTGATTCTCTCTGGTACTCTGAAATTAGTAAAAATGGTGTTTTCAAAGAATCTTATGAGAAATGCTTGCTCTGCAAGCTGAAGTTTTTGGAAAGAATATATTCGAATAATAAAGAATGGTGTAGAAATTTTTATATGGCAAATATTTAAATAGAAGATGACATTTTAAATCTAAGTTCAGAGTTAGGTTTCAGAGCTGTATGTAGGGACCTGAATGATAAGCAGAGACCCCATTGAGAAAATCTCTACTTCTCATTCCTAATGGCTGTACTACATCATGAGAGAGCTCAAAAAATCTTCACCGAATTAGACTCCTATGTAACCTTCTCCTTGAAATAGAGCTCTGGGCTGGTGACTTGTGGTAGCTTTTTATGTCAGTGACATTGATTTCTGCTTTTTTTTTTCCTCCTAGCACTTACCTAATTTACCTGAAATCAAATTGATTAAAATAATTTATTGAAAGAAAAAGTAAAAATAAAAGAACAGAGAAAAAGATAGAGATAAAGATGAAAAAATGTGGTATAATCTTAAAACATAATCTGGTAAAATTATAGTCATGATTACAAAAAAATTTTCTGGTCTAAATGCTGAAAACTGTTCGGCTTCTATGCTTTAAATTACATTTATTACTAATACCTAATAAATTGCTTGAATTTGAACATTCAAGAGGTAAGAGATGATATACCAGAAAGTTCCCCTGGCTCCTACTTTCTACTTTATGTTATTATAAATCAGTGTCCTAAATTATCAGTCACTTTTTTTTTAGTATTTTCTTATGATTTTAAAAAAAGTAGCTCAATAATTACTTCTGTGGTTGTCTTTCTTGCAGTGACTTGCTGGAGCCGTGACTCCTCATTTTCCTGTCTCCAGACCAGTTTCCCAGCCTTCCTTCCCTGTCTTGGTTAATGGTATACTTGATCTTCTAGTTGTGACAGCTAGAAACCTCAGCTTAAACTTGGACTCTCCTCTCTCCCTCTGAACCACTGACTCATGGTAATTTCTTTTGGCATGTGCTGTACGTCTGGACCTTGTGTGTAGTCTCACTACCCCTTCCTTAGTTCATGTTCTCAGATAAAAACATTCCACCCTATCACCAAGCCTTTAGTCTCTCCCGCTTCAATTCATCTCCTGTACTGTCATAAGACAAACATTGCTTTTGCTATTTTCTTGTTCAGAAACTTTTGGTAGCTCCCCATTACTTCCAAAAATATAATAAGCAAAATTTGACTCAAGAGTGTTCACAGCAGCATTGTTGATACTGCCCAAATATTAGAATCAACATCAAGGTTCAACAAGAAGAGAATCATTAAAAACATAATTAGAACCCTATGATGAAATCTTATTTGACCATTAAAGGTGCTATTTTTGAAGAATTTTTAATGTGTGAAAATGTGCAATGTAGCAGAGCATAACATTGAATATACCACTGTAAATACAAAATATAAGAAATATGTATGTATATACAGATGTTGTCAGTGGTTATCTCTGGATGGGCCAATTACAGGAAATTTTTTTTTTTTTTGGCTATCTTTTTCAAAGTTTCTACAATGAGTGTGGCTTGTTTCTATAATCAGAAAAGCTTGCTCTAACAATCAGGACCAGGAAGGGAACTTATGAATTACTTAGTTTAGTTGTTCTTAATATAATTTTGGACCATAGGCCTCTTTGAGGATCTGATGAATGTTATGGCATTTTTCTCAGAAAAGTGAACATCTGCCCATAGATTAAAAATTTGGCATATGGTTTTGGCAGGATTTTACACCTCAGATTAAGAATCTTTTAACAGTACAATTCTCTCATTTGGGAGATAATGATGACCCAAGAGATTGGCCTACTGCCCCATGGGGGACTGGAGGAAGAGCCAGGAGTAGCTCTTGTGTTTCTAGCTTTTTGCCCTGAAACAGGGCTGCCCAGGAGATTTGGGATCACACTGCAAGCATCCCTCCAGTCAGGTGGTACTTATGGTCAGTCTCTAAGTTGCTAAGCCTGTCAGGCACTAGGCCACATCTGAAGAGGCTCCCCTTTATCTCTGTGGAGGGACCTTATCTGTGGTGGCTGCTGCTGCTGTTGTTGGTTGGAGCGGCTTCTCTGCTCCTCATCCCTGTGAAGACAAGGTTTTATCAGCAAGACCAAGAGGACCAGCTTCTAAGTCATTGATGCCTCCTAGAAGTGAGCAAATACAATGTGTGTCTGACAGCGTTGAGTTTGGTACCTATTACTTTCTTGAACTTTTTCCTTCATACTTTATGATTTTATTGTGTGCAGGGGTGATAGAGACTTTTGGTTTGAGAATGCTTGTTTTCTTTCATTGTCTGGCAGTTTTCTTTGTATGACCTTGATGGCGATGATGATGGCAGGGCGGGACAGAGGCCTCTCTCTGCGTTTGCATCACTCCTTGCATTGGAGGCCATAGCAGTTTCCTTCCTGGTGCCTGAACAGCCTGCAAAACGTGGGGCTGGAAAAACTTCCCTTTCCTGGCTTTGGGTGATTCTGTTTTTTCACAGCTTTACGTTAGGCAGGAAGTGAGGAAAAAGCACCAGCAACGAGAGCAACACATCCACTAGAGCCAGCCTTTCAACTGGGAATGAAGGAGAGATGCCCTTACTTTGTCAGAAAGCCCTGCAGGGCCCTGATAAATCTTGCCACAGACAGCAGATTTTACAGATAAAGGAGGAGTGTTTCCTTTAGTGCAATACAGCTGCAAACAGAACTAGAAACAGCTGTCTGACAATTTTTTGCAAGTTGCTAAGCCCTCCACAATCTAATCTCTGCAGAGAACCTTGAATCAAAATAGAGGATGGAATCCCTGCATTGAACAGAGGAGTTGTGTAAAGGTAAGGAAATGAACCTTTTTGAGCACTTCCAAGTACTGGGCCAGGTGCTTTCATGGATGTTGTCACATTTACTCCTGAGGAAATGCTGTGAAGTAGCTGCTGTTATCTTTATCTTTATAGGTGAGGAAACTGAGGCCCAGAGGGGAAGTGTTTTGCCCACAGACACACATTAGTAAGAAATTGAGCTGAGTGTGTCTGCTTCCGTCTCAAACTTTCTCCTATTTAATAAATAGCTCATAGGATGGCATATGGTTTTGGAGTGTTCTAATTATCTTTTATGTGTATGTATGTTTTAGATATTTTTATTTATGTGCTATAATCTCATTAACAAAAATTAGGAAACACAGAAACACACGTGCACACCCTCATGCAGTTCTATCCTAACCACAACCGCTTGTAGAACCGGATACATAGTAACTGTTCCTGATAAAGATTTCCTCTTCTCTCTGTCTCTTTGTTAATATGCTGTTGTATTTTTTTCCAGTCCCTTCCCCCTAAGCATATTTCTAATGTAATTATAATCAAAATGTCTATACAATTTTCACTCCTTAGTTAATTAATTACCTTTGTGTAGTGCTTCATTCTGTCACCTCGCTTAGCACTCTTCTTCAGCTGTTGATTTAACAAGATCTGTCTGGCAAAAGGAGACACAGAAGGAGTGAGGCAGCTCCTGAGTGGTCTGGGCATAAACCACAGGGGTCATGATGACACCCATGTGCTTTTCTTCAGTGCTCCTTAAAGGAAAATGGTTGCAACATTATCATTTCGTCTGTAGCATAGGAGAAAAGAGTTCTGGTTCCCCTGTGGCTATAGTTTTTGGCTGGGCATGGCCTGCAAGAGAAATGTATCCACCGGATTTCTATTTCCACCTCACTGGTAGCCCTAAGAAGACAGTCAGGCGGGTGTGACTTTCATATGTCTTCTTTCTACCCTCCTAGAAATGGACTTTGTGGGTTTGTTGAATTAGGTGGTCTATCCACCTGTAAGAAAGTGAGGACTGTTGCACGTAGTGTGGACCCCCATGTGTGGACACTGTCAGAGTTCAGGAATCGCAAGTCTGTAGGTTGCCAGTTTCCTGCCCATACCATATTGCCTACTACCCACAAGATTCCTCCCAAGCACATGCTGCCCAAGGGTGAATCTGCACCAGCCTTGGGGAGCTGCTGATGGTGTAGGGTGCAGAGGAAGAAAAGGGGCCAAATTAGAAAGACACCAGCCATGTTGTCACAAATGGCATAATTTTGTCTTTTTTATGGCTGAGTAGTATTCCATCGTATATATATATATACCACATCTTCTTTATCTGTTCATCTGTTGATGGGCTCTTGGGTTGCTTCAACCTTGAAAATATTATGTTAAGCGAAATAGGTCAGAGAAAGACAAATACCACATGATTTCACTTATATGTGGAAGATAAAAACATAGAAAAGGAGAACAGATTCGTTGTTACCAGAGGAGGAGGGGTGGGGAGGGCAAAAGGGATAAAGGGGCACATATGTATGGTGATGGATAAAAAGTAGACTATCGGTGGTGAACATGATGCAGTCTACACAGAAACTGAAATACAGTAATGTACACCTGAAATTTACACAATGCTATAAGCCAATATGACCTCAATTAAAAAAAGGAAAAAAAAGAAAGACACCAGCTGGCATTTTTCTATTTGGAAGCTGACGTTTTTCTTCTACAAAACTTTTAGATTGCTAGACTCTGGAACTTCAAGGTTTCCTTCTTTGTACCATCCCACGAAAATGTGCTCTGATTCCACGTTCTGTGTTTCTTGAGAGTCTGCTTTCATGGGGCTTTCCAATAGCCTGCTGTGGGGAAGCAAACTACCTTCTTTGCAAGAGATTTAATGTTTCTAAACAGTTTCTTTCTCTCTTACATTCACTGATGTTAAGATGGTGTTTAGGGCAGCACTGTGTCCTCCTGTGTGAGTGACAACAATGGGCTCAACCCTTGTAAACATCTGCCTGTTCTTCCTGTTGCACCTAGCTTCCCACTTCCTGCCTTCTGCTACTTCTCAGCAAGCCCTGTCAGGCTAATCACCCTTCGCCCTCTGTCTGTGTACAGCTGCTTCTACCAAACTGCCTACTCTCTCGGGAGGGACCAATGTTCTCTGCACTTCGGTGACTTCACTTCTGTTCTAGTGACCTTATGTTCACTAATGTAAGTGGGGCCTTATGTCTTTACTAACTTGTATTGATTAGAATTCTCAGAGAGGCTGCTTCAAAAAGCCCCTTGCCCTCATATGCCCTTCCCAGCACTCAGCTTGGACAGGAGATGTGGCATCTTAGAACAGGTCCAGCATTTTCTGGGGAGCAGGGAATTGGTTTTGGACCTGAAACACAAGTGGGTAACTCCCTGGACCCTTTGTGCACGTGAGCTAGAGAGCAGCAGGAGTGAGAGAGAAAAAGGAGTTTTGTTGGCTCTAGGGTCCCACCAAGTAAGGCTCTCTGGTTGAATCATAAGTAATCCCAGGGTTAGCCTTTGAACTCTTTTATGTGCTCCCACTCTGTGATAAGGTTTGATATTATGTGCTGCTTTGACCTCTGGTAAGACCAGGAGGGCCTCAAATAGCATAACCACAAATTCCCCTCCCCATTGTACTCCTGTGGGTAAGGCACTCTAGCCAGACAGCCCTCCTTACCTCACAGAGCATGCAGTGTCTGCTTTGCCTTGAGTAATGGACTTTAGTTCCCTGCTTGCCTGTGGAATTATTTAAACAAGTCAGCCACATCCTCTCATGGCAACTAGGGGTCACCTCACCCTTTTGTTACTACAAACCCTGCCTGCCATAGCTTCTGCTTATTCACTTTGTTCCTGAGTGCAACCTTCATGTGGCCCTGTGTGGCATGCAGTGTCTTCCCCTGGGCTGTGAGTATATGTGGCTAGTGACCTGTTGTAAGTCTCATCTGTCCAGGGTTAGAGGCCGTGTGTTCAGCCATCCCCATATCACTAGGGTAGGAATCCCTCCCTCACCAACGGGGTGAAGAGGAGGTGATCAAAACACACTGCATCCAATTTTTCTATGGTGTCTAGCACAGTGATGCATGGTGCTTAGTAAGGACTTGATACATATCTGTTGAGTAAATGAATGAGTGAATTCCAAGGGCTCTTCCTGGGTAAAGTTTACTTAGAATGTTCTCTCTTTTCAGCTGTAAAGTTTTATTATTCCATGATTTGGCATGGAATGATGCGTGTGAGCAGAGTGCACAAGTTCCTCTTGAACTTCGTCAAGTTCTTCCAACCTTAGAGGGGTCCCAGGGAAACTAAAGGGAAGAACAGATCCTGAAGACATAATCCACATCCCCAGTTCACAGCTCAGTGTCAGACTGATGTACTTTTGTTGAGCAAACCTTGCCAAATGTTGCTGAATTTGGCAACCAACTATACTTTGTGCCTTCCAAGACATCCCTGTCCATTTGCCTAATGAACTTGAAAGGAATTTGGTGCCTGTCTCTCTTGAGTTTGTTTTGCCTGGGCTATCTTCTCCAGTTCTAATTTGTTGATGGAGAAAGCTGCTCCCTGCAACAGAGGGAGGATGGGGTTGGGTGGAGAGCCTTCTTTCCAGTGTGTTTGTGATTCCTGTAGCTACCACTAGGCCGAGGTACCATCCTATTCTGTTTGTAATGAGGTCAGATTAATCAGCAGCCGCCTCTCCCAGCCTTGAAGAGGGAATGTTGTCAGGGAGAATTTCGCCTGTACAAAACTAAAGGAACTCTGTCTTTGATTTCCCTTTGATTGTTTTCATGAAGATTTGAGCTTGAGGGGAATCTGCATATCTTTTACACCATTGGGTCTGATAGTTTAGGGCTTGACATTTTGTGCATTCCCACTTCTAAAGCTTTGCTTCCATATGTTTACCCATCCCTCCAACCTAAGTCTCACCTTTTAAAAAATTAAACCCACATCTTATAGCTTATCTCCTCTGGGGAGATTTTCCTGCATTTATCTCTTTGTTTCCTTTTCAGAACTCCCTAAGGTTTTTTAGTTGACTATTTTTCACATGTAGTATCACCCAATGTGTTAATTTTGTTCATTTTTGCTTTTCGATGCCTAGGACTTTGAGGCATTTTCTGTTCTTTCCATAGTGCCCTGTACAGTGATTTGCTCATAATAGGCCTTTGTCAACATTTGCTGCTTGATTGTTTGACAGCAGGAACCAAGTAGGTGTGCCTTGATGAGGATGAGTGTCGTTCATCGGGAGACAAGACCGCAAAACTGCTGTCAGTTTATCTGAGCTTACACTAAATGGATTCACAAGGCATCCTGAGCTCTGTATATTGAAGCAGTGGAAACAACATGAAAAATTTTACTGCAAGAGCAATTTGGCCAGGCAGCTTCCCAGATGTTGCTAAACTCTGCTTTAACTGTTTTTCAGAGCTTGTGTTAACTGTGTCTCCCACTGCTACTGGAGACAGTGACTCTAGAGATATTACTGATTCTTGTCATTTGTTATTTGCCTGAATTTATAATCTGCTCCTTGCAACATCTCTTCTCCCACTTATGAAAACAGATAGGCCCAGCGGTTGGAGGAGCAATGAATTAGAACTTACACAGAGCATGTGGTCACTATCGCCTCAGGTAATAAGGAGCAAAAGAAAAAAGGAGCAGAAAGAATGAGCCAAGTCATTATTTTAACATGTCTTGGTTTCCAACGAGGCAATAGAATTTAAGGGTGTTCTCTGCCGGTTACCCTAAGACATCTGCTGTAGAGTCCTTAGCGGGACTCTCGCTGTGGGATGACTGGTCCTAAACCTCATTAACAGAGGCTTTGTTGCTTCATCGGAGGAAGGTGTAGCGCGAGTGGGCGTCAGCATAGAGGTTTATATGAACAAACCCACCTCAGCAACCAGCACTAATTGGCTCCCCCGGGAAGTCCCAAGAGAAGCTGTCAATCGCAAAGCCTGAGTTTTTGTTTATAATGTGTGGTGATTTCTCCTTTACTGCTCTTTCTCCACCCCCGTCTCCTTCTGGCACAAATAACAAATAGTTGTCCCAAAGTACAAAAAATTAGAGAGTCAAGGCACATCTTACTTTGATTCCAGCATCGTTTTTTTTCCCCATGTTCCGTTCTCCCTAGGGTTATCTTTCAGAAGGAGATGTGCGATTTTCCTCTACTCCACCCTTGCCCCCATGCCGCTATTTTAAAACAATACCTTTCATGGGAGAGGGATGCTTTCTAAGGTTTAGCTGACAAAGCTAGACGGTATTGCTGAAAAATAAGCGCACAATGTCAATGCATTTTAGAAAGTGGTTGATTTCTGCTTTCTATAATGTGACTTTAATTCTACTCTGCTGACGACTGGAGATGATCTTAGTCTCATTGCATATTTTTGTTAAATCATTATATTTTAAAATTAAATCACAAGTCAAAGAAACCCTCTTCTGTCTCTAGGATGTTGGATGTGAAATAAAGAGACTTTCTGTGGTCCAGGGAATCTTCTGTTAAGAAGATAATAATAGTAGCTACGGTCTGATGAAGACTTCCATGTGAGGAAGTACCATGATCCCAACTTTACAGGAAGAAACTGAGGCTCAGGGGTAACCTGCTCAAGGTCCCAGAGTAAGTAAGTGTCAGGATTTGTACGTGGGTTGGCCTGACTCTAAAAGCCTGTCTTCTTCACCACTCAGCTGTGCTGTCCTTTTGCTTAATTTTTGTCCAAAGTCTTTTAGCCCTCTTGTAAATAATTTAAATTTAAATTACTAGGCGATCTTTCCAGTGTTTGAGGGACAGGACCAACTCACGTGTAGTTGGCTAACCATTCTACAGTTGTGCTATTTCATGCAGTGTATTTCAGGGCCATGCTGCATGTGGTATTATTGCTAAATCCAGGTGATCATAAGCTTTGTGGGTAATTGTCGTAGCTCAGATGGACCGCAGCATGTTTATTTTCCTCCTTTATTTCTTACACTGAGATGGAAGATTCGTGAGGAGACTGGAGAGCCATGGGGGGAAGTTCTCTGTGCCAGAATTACACAGACTGAGCTGAAGTTCTGTCAATCACCTAGTTATAGGACATGATTAGCACCAAGAGGACACAGGGGAAGTTTCATTTTTTCTGGTGAATGTGTGATGTAGGATACAGGTTTGATGGGAATTCTAAGGAATAGCAAACTGCAGAAACTTGTTTTTATTGGTTTCATGCACACGTGGAGCCCAGAAAGATGTCAATTGCTTCTTTCTTATTATGTACTTAATTTAAGAGGCTTTTCTTTTCGGTAGTGCTTATGGGAGGATTTAAGCTTGATCGATGCAAATTGATTTTTTAAAAAATCATTAAAATCTGTAAACCTTAGGCGTTATCCTTAGGTTGTAAGTACTAAACTCATTCTACTCCCTTGTTTCATGATGAGCAAAATTAATCTAGAGACCATCAGCGCTAATTAATTCGAATAAGCCAAAAGCATACATATTCTTATTTTAAATGAGAGGGATTTTAGTGCTGTGGTTGTTTTTCTATTATTTTAATTTAAAGTTAAATTGACTAGAAAGATAGTCAATTTCATTACATGGTGAAACTCCTCGAAAGCCTTCTCAGAATCATTTCCTTTTAGCAGTAGATTATAAAAAGAGACATAAGGGGAAGACACAGGGGAGACAGGGAAGTGGTTCAAACTCTTATGGATTCTGATCTGAAGTAGAAAAATTGGTTCTGAAAATCTAAGTTTGAAACATTAACTAGAGCAACTGCTCTCTAATGTAGCTTGGTCAGTGGATACCATCCCAGCAGTCAGGGTTGTTTCTATTTGATTTAGAGATGGGATACAAAAATGCACATATAATCCAAATCATATTTTAGCCAAAATTTTTAACTTCTTGTGTTGTATCCCATAGTCAAAAAAATAAATAAATCTCTGTAGGAAGGGATTCAATATAATAATTTATTTCTAGTCTTCTTTCATTTTCATGTCTCCCCATGGGGTAGACAGAGATGCCAATAAACAATAAAATGATCAAAAGGTGAGGCAAAGAAGTAGAATGTGAGGCAGTCTTTGGATAGCGTACAGACAGAATGGCCAGCCTCTGACTCACAGGCTGTCTCAAAAGGTTTGTCATGACTTTGAAATTTTACCGAGTCTATCTCCTTTCCTTTTAGGCAGGACTGCTCTTATACCTTTCCCAGTAGATGATAATCTATCCTATTTTTTAATGAAACTTCCAGTGTAGAGGACACTGGCTCCCTCAGGAACTCATTGTGAAGTTAGATGGTTGTCAGAGCAGGATTCTGTTATTGTCCATTTTTGTTGTTCATCCCCTCCACTCGGATGATCAGCCGGGATGATCAACTTGATATAAACAGAGTTGCATCCACGTAAATGTATTGTCTATGACACTTGAACAGATTAACAGACAGAGAACATGATTACCCTGGAGAGCAGCCAGTCCAATCCCTTCCTTATGACTAGTCTAAGACTTCTCTCCTCTAGACTGAGAATGCAGGCTTTTCTATTTTAATTCATGTTGTGTTGTTGACTTATGTTCACTTTAGACCATCATTTTGTGGTTTTTTTTGAGAAAGATTAGCCCTGAGCTAACATCCGCAGCCAACCCTTCTCTTTTTGCTGAGGAAGACTGGCCTGGAGCTAACATTCCTGCCCATCTTCCTCTACTTTATATGTGGGATGCCTACCACAGCATGGCTTGATAAGTAGTGTGTAGGTCTGTGCCCGTGATCCCCGCCTGCGAACCCTGGCTGCCAAAGCAGAGCATGCAACTTAACTGCTACACCACCAGGCCAGGCCCAGACCTACACATTTTTTTGCCAGCTCTATGCATTGTTAGTATTTTCCTGGTCTATGCTAAAATCATGCTGGTTCTGTTAGCTGATATCCAAAGTATATAATTTAAAAAAATGTGACTATTGGTTCCTGTGATCCCTAGGACATAGGATTAGCCCTGGAATGGACTTAGACTCCTGGGCTCCAACCCGGTTTCTGCCACAGCTACTGGTATGACTTTGGGTGGGTAATTTACTAAGGGTCTCTGAGTCTCAGTTTATCACTGTTAAATGTGTGGCCAGATTACAGCAGCTTATCTCAGTGAGTTTTCCATGAGATGTTAACAGATACAACATGAAGAATGGTCCCGTTTTAAAATAAGTGGTAGTCATGGTGGTCATGGCGGTGGGGACACAAATTAAATGAACCTAAACAGATTTCTTTACTGAAAGACTTGAACCTTAAAAAAAGGTACATTTTAGGGGCTGGCCCCGTGGCTGAGTGGTTAAGTTCGCGCGCTCCACTGCTGGCGGCCCAGTGTTTCGTTAGTTCGAATCCTGGGTGCGGACATGGCACTGCTCATCAGACCACGCTGAGGCAGAGTCCCACATGCCACAACTAGAAGAACCCACAACGAAGAATACACAACTATGTACCGGGGGGCGTTGGGGAGAAAAAGGGAAAAAAAAATAAAATAAAATCTTAAAAAAAAAAAAAAAAGGTACATTTTAAATCTTCAAATCTTCACGAGAGATTTCCTCAAGTTATCCAGCTATGGTTCCTTTTTTTCCTTTCAATGGTACTCTAATGCCACCCACTGTCTCCTTAGTGCCCATCCCAGAAATGTAGTAAAACCACCAGGAAAGCACCCAGGGCTCTATATAGATCAACTAGAGATGATAGTCTATCCTTCCATGGTTTCCTATTTGTGTGGGCTCTTTGAGGGCAGGAGCTTTTTCTTACTCATCTTATGTAACGAGGGTCAGGTCCAATGCCTGACATCTAGAAGATATTTAATAAATGCATTGAATTGCATCACACTGTCCATAAATGGAAGACAATGCCTTGAAAATTTTTGAGCTGCTTGTCACAGAAAATCTACTCTATATTGTGAGTATATGAGATGAGTGGAATTTGTAGTCAAGATGATATCTAAGATCAGACTCTATGAGAGTTTCTTATGGTTGTAAAGATAACATCAGAATAAAATTACTCATAGATAACCACAGGTAGATTAGAGAAGGGCAGAGTACAGCCTTGCAGGCAATCTTACTGGTTCCTTTCCTTGATCTAGACACATTTCCCAATCACCTTGAGTCCAGATTCTTCCTGAGAATGGTGAATTGTTAATTGGGGACGTTCATCCAGATTACCAATATGAAAGAAAGAGATAAGACCCCATGAAATTTACTTCATCTTCCAATCTTGTACAATGCCATTATGTACATATGAATTTAATTCATTAAATTTATGATGAGTTTAGTTTTCTCCTTTCTATTCCATTACCCTGTTGTGTTTCTTGTAAGCTTCTGGAGGGCTTATCTCATACATATTTATTTCTCCTTTGATACCTAGTGTTTTGTGATCATAGGAAAAGCTCAATAAATATTTGCTGAAAAAATAAATAGACGAATATGGCGGTTCTGACATTTTTCCAATTTAGCATCAGAAGTTAGAGACAGTAAATATGATGAACTTATATTTTGCAAAACTTAAATGACGTTTTGAAAGTAGGGAAAATAGGAAAAACATTGCCTATCATTTCACTGCCAAAGAATAACCACTGTTAAGACTTCAGATTGTTTTCCTCTAGACATGTTTTGTGCAAAGGCAATTTTTATATAGAGTTGTAATCATAGTGTATATACCATTTTGTATCCTGATTTTTTCGTTTGAAATTATATAGTTTATAATCATTATATGTACAATTTTGTATGCAAGAAACACTTCACAATAAAATTTTTTAAAAAACCATAGAAGTTCCAGGTGACATAGTTTTCACAGAGTTTTTAAGTTGTTCCTGCATGGTTTTCTTAAGCATTTATTCTTTTATTGTCATATTTCTTGTTAGACTTTTTCCTTGTTTTATTTTTATTTATTTATTTTACTATATAAAAGGGCTGTTGTAAACATTTTGGACATGAATATTTTCCTGTTTTTCCTTTTGAATATTTTCAAAACATAAGGTACATATTGGAAAATTGCTTTTCAATAGTTTGTGTCAATATTTACTATTTCGGACAATGTATAAACATTCTACATTCACTGCAAACTCATCAACAATGAATATTTTTCACTTTTTAAAATATTGACTAATTTTAATGGGGAAATGGTTCCTTATTTTGTTTCATTTTGTGGTCTTATTGGTGAAGTCAAACCTTTTCTCATATAATTTTTAATTTTTGTTCTTTTGTGAATTGTCCATTCATGCGTTTCCATTTAGTTTTCTTATTGAATTGTATGAGTGCTTCTTTCCATAAAGCATGCTAGTTCCTGCAGGTGTATTCACACCCCATTGCTTAGCTGATGCCCAAGGAGAGCGTGTGAAGCAGGGCGATGCCGCCATCAGCGTGGGCAGCAGAGCAGGCCGCTCTGTGGACAGCCGTGTAATGCAGCAACGGGGAGGGAGTGTGTTACTGAACAGTCCCGTCTTTCCGTTAGTTCAGCATTGCAGAAACCAGGCCTGGCCAGCGAGGTATGTGTGAGAGGCTTCATTCCTCTCTTTGTTTCAGCTATTACTAGATACGGATCTTTATTGTAGATCTGGCTATTATTAGGTTCAGAAATTGCCGGTAAAGTGGGGCTGTGGGCACATTCGGTTTATTCCCACATAAGTGTTGCAACTACTCAATATCGTATGCTCTTCACTTGAGCAAATTGCCAACAGCTTGTGGTAACTCCTTAGGAATAATGAGAATCAACCTCATTTTAGGAGAGCAGACAGATTGTGTCTGTATTTGGCAACCCACATCCCTCTGCAGCTGGGATTGCTTAAGACACTCCACGGAGGTGAGGGCCCATACTGACAGAGAAATGTCCATTTTGTCTGAGGAGCTGCAGAGTTCTGTCAGCATCTGCTGGCAGTGATGCTTTCTCTAGCCTGTCTTCACCCCCCAAACCACTGGACGTGACAGAAGTTGATGTAAGATCTCTGCAGTCTATTTCAGTCCCTTGTCATTTCGCCAGGGAGCTAAATGCTAAATGCCTGCAGACACATGGTAAACTAAGAGCTCCTTTTAAAACAAGACAGAAACTTTCAAAACTACATCCAAACATGCTGGTTGTATTTTTTTGATACTAATTTTTTATCTTGCATGAAACACTCAGAAATAGTTCAGGTATTGCTAACGACACAAAAATTGTCCTATAGCAAAGAAAACAAAAGTTCCTTCACTTGAATAGCAAGGTTTTATATGGAACAGTTAAGAATAGTTGGAAATGATTTGAGGATAGAAGAGTCTTTCCTGAATACTATTTTTATCATTTTTTTTTCTTCAGATTCTACAATGCCTCCTAGTTGCAAGTAGGATTAAATCCAAATTCTCCTTGGCCGTCTTTTCCATGTGAATTTTAGACTCAATACTATTGTTAAGTAATTTAAAAAACCAACTTTCTCGTTTCCACCCCTGGATGTTTCTTCCCCAAGAAGAGAGCCCACTCCTGTCTCTGTCCGTGTGGCCTTTTCTGCTTCTTCAGACATCTGCCTCCTCGGTTATCTCCGTCACATTCCGTCTCGTCCACGCTATGTCAGCTCACATGTTCAAAATATGTTGCTTATAAATCCTCTTAGTTATGTGTGTATGTTATTATTTCCTTGAGGGGAGAACCAATTCCATTTCCTTTATACTTTGCAACATGTTGACTAGAAAGTTTTTCATGTATTATGTATCCAAATAAATGTCCGTCGTCTGATTATCTTCTACTCTAAAACATTCATGAGATTCAAACGGTGAGTACGTTTCCAGGTAGCTGGGGGACGTATGTGTTTAGGGTTACTGATTTCATATTTCAAATAAAATCACAACTTAAACATATATGAAATAAAATAGATTCTGATTTTGTTTTGTCTGTCCCTTAATCTTTAAATAAGCAGTTTGAAAAATTTTTTCTTTTAAAGATGCTGTCAAATCTCTGATGAGGCCATGTTAAAAGTATTTAAACTAGAAAAGTAATGGGCCAGCTGATGGTGATGTTTGAAAGAATATCCTTGGGGCATGATGATTATGTGATTTTAGAAGTCTACATGTGGGGTCAGTTCTGGCAACAGTTTAGAATAGACTGCACTACTTTGGCCAACTGGAGTGACAGTAGAATCAGGTGGCATTAACTTTCTGGATATTCCATGTAAGATAGTCTTGATAAAGGCACATGGAAGAAGTGCTGATTTTTACCCACTAAAGTTAAATTCTAAGATTCCAAAGACAATACTGAAACTGTGAGCTCTTTCTTTGATAATGAATGTGTCTAGACAGATGATGAGCTTGTTAAACGTCAGGATTATAATTCAAAATGACACCATCAATTTGGAGAAATGTAAAAAGATGTACAGAATCAATGTTTGAAGAATCACTTGCTGAGGTCAGGTTGGAAAATATGTTGTATAGGATACTGTCTTCACCCAGGAGTAGATCATGGCTAAAAGCAAGCTTACTCTTGGGAACTTGATGATAAAAATGTTGATAATGAGCAATTAATTGTGAACCTAAGTTATGTAATCCTTATAACAACTTCCTATGGTATAATTATGTTCATTTATAAAGGAGGAAATTGAGACTCATAGAGAAGAAGTGAGTTGCTCAGGTCATACAGCTGGTAAGCAGCAGAGTTAGGATTTGAACCCACTTCTCATTGACTCCAAAGACCACTATCTTGAGATACTGGAAAGTTGGGAAATAGAAAATTAGTCATGAACAGTTATCATGACATATAAAGGAGAGATTCCTTCTGAATTCTGAGTTGTTTCAATGAGTTACTGTTGGTAAATTTGAAATACGTGTGCTCTTTCTAACCTCGGCTGATGTGATTGACATGGTCTGATATGAAGGGATGATTACTAGATTTGTGGAAAGGAGAAAGGGCCAATATGACACTGTCCAGATCTGAGGAAACAAAGCATAAACTGAGATAGCAGTCCTCTTCGTTTAGGAAGTGTTGGAACCGGGCTGCTATTTTTCAGCGGATTTTCTGTAAAGTGATGACGCCTCCTAATAAATACTCATTGTGAATTAAATGCTGTATGTACTATTTGAGCATTTACTAGACGCTAGGAACTGCATTAAGCGCTTAATATATGTTTCTCATTTCATTTTTTCAATGACCTTGCAATGTAGATACCATTAATATTCCCATTTCACAGATTAGGAGCCTGAGGCAAAAAAGATTAAATGACTTTTTGAAGACCACACGTCTTATTACTGGCTGAATCAGATTATGTCTAAAATCATGATGACGTATGTTATCAACAACTACCTCCTGCTTTTTGCGCTTTAAACATTCTATGTAATTTTACACATGATTTTGCATATGGTTTACCTAGATGATTTTGAAACCCCAATCAGATTATGGCTGCAAGATTATATTGAAGGACTCCATAGAAATCCTGTGTAGTGTTATTAATTACTATTATTTTTGGCTTAGCTGGAATGACAGATGAATTCTGGCAGCAGAGATACTCTGCGTATTACTTCCTTCATCTGTAAAGTGGAATGAATAATGCTTCACCTGCCTGAAGGCAGAAGGTGAACAAGACAAAGTCTTTGACTGAATATCCACAGAGTAATACATTTCCAGTTATATTCTCTGGGGAACTGGGGATACTGGTATGTGTATGAATGAGCATGACCTGGGCATCTTAATAGTATATGAAAGGCAGTATGGGAGGAAATCTTTTCTTGCTTCTTAGTGTAATGTTGACCTTTCTGGTTGAACCATAGACTCTTGACATCAAGGGATCTTAAACCAGGACAAAGGGATCATATCTAGTTTCCCATATAGCAGTGTCCCTCCTTTGAGAAACATTAGTTTTCACTTTGACAATGGTATGTTATCTTTTGCTTTTAATCCTGGCTAAAAAGTAATTTCAGAAGGATGTAGAAAGGAGATATATCTAAGATAAACTCTTCTAAGAATAGAGGTTGATGGATGAGTTTTTCAGAAGCATAAAAAATTCTTAAGGTATAATAAGTTGATGGCTTTCTTGAATTAGCAGTTTATCACACCACACAGTTCTGTGAGTAATTTATCATTGAGTCAGCTTCCTTTTTACTCTGTCTCATTATTGTAGGTTAATCTGAGACATATAGTTTCTGAAATATTGACAAACCCGTTTTGAATTATTTTTTTGGAAACTATCAAGACATTTGGCTCCTTTTGATTTATTACCCTTGACTTCAGTACTAATTCCAGGCATGTCAGGTGTGGTATTATCTGAGCATCTGTAAAGATAAGTGGATGATATTAATTATGATGGTTGTGCCTTTTCTCTCATGATCAATTCTTTTGCTAGAGTGGTAATAATAATGTTTTCAATAAAAACGCCACCTGAGATTTTTCTTCCTTTCTTATAGGATAGCTCTTTACTGTAAAATTGAGATGGCCTCTCAACTCTGAAGCAGCTTCCATTCATCAAAAAGGGCCAACCTAATGTTCTAAAGCAGACTAAATCCTTTTAATACATACCCATTTTTAGGGCCAAGGGAAGTGGCTTGTTCTGCAGGAAAACATTTCTTGGCCTGTTGTTATTTTAAATGCTTGCAGGAGACCACAGAACAAGAGAAAAGAGTCAGCAACAACCCCTAGCATGCCTAGGGGATGACTTGTTCTTTCATATTTGTAGAACCCTGTGTCAAGAAAGCGAATGTCTAAAAATAAAAATGCATTTACTTAGAATCTCTGGGGCAAGGTACAAAGAGCCTGTGCGATAGGAGCCCAGAGTAAAAACTAAGTGGTTGAGGGGCCGGCCCCCTGGCCAAGTGGTTAAGTCCGCGCGCTCTGCTGCAGGCAGCTCAGTGTTTCGTCAGTTCGAATCCTGGGCGTGGACATGGCACCACTCATCAAGCCACGCTGAGGCAGCATCCCACATGCCACAACTAGAAGGACCCACAACTAAGAATATACAACTATGTACCGGGGGCTTTGCGGAGAAAAAGGAAAAAAATAAAATCTTTAAAAAAAAAAAATTAAGTGGTTGAAATCTGCAGAGCAACTGCTATCAGCAAAACTGTGGGCGCTTTCTGGTTAACTTTGCGCTGTTTGAGTAGTTTCAATAAATTGGCTTTGGGTACTAATATCCTTTGGTTTTGTAGCTGCTGTCCACGACTCATAGTGACGCATTTGCTGGTGAGTTGTTTCTTCACAGTCCGGTGATTACTGGCCTTTCAAAGCATTGACTTAATCCACCAATGTGTACGTACAGTCACTGAAATGTCATCCAGTCTATTCAACACTCTAGTCAAGTTCCAAGGGGTAGGAATCAAAATCCCACTAAAGTTCTCATATATTTTTCCTATTACTTTTCCCCTGAAATGTGGCATGGGATGGAAAATAGAGTCTAGGAGTGGTGTAAGCACTATTTAAACTTTGCTGATAGAGCAGATCCATGAGAAAGACAAGGGACAAGCCAGAGGGATTGGATTTACTACTTTTCTTCCAGTTGGTTCCTGCTCTCTTAGCTATTACTCCAATTCTCCACTTCTTCCACAGGAGTAAAATCTTAAAACTAGAAGATCGAATGCTGTGGCATCTTTCATTTCTGTATGTCTCATTATCAGTCCACACGCCTGCCATTACCACCACATTTTCAAAGGTCTTTCAACTCTCCTTAAAGCCTAATGACTCTAGTTTACCATGCTTTTCAAAGGCTCTCCTCTTCTAGTACAACTTCAGTGGTTTTGCAACATCTGTAGAAAGAAAAAGAATCTAACTAAGTAAGCTAGAGTGAGTTTACACCTGATGTTTGACAAAAAAAAAAATATATATATATATACATTAAAAAAGTGAGCTGTGGAATTGTGGGTGTGGTATTGATTGTGCTAATTGAAGTGGGAGTTTTAAAAAAGAAGATATTTCATTCATAAACGAGAAAAGTATATATTGTTTAAAAAGTGTGTTAATGTCATATTCTCCATCCCCCTATATATTTTTAGCTTGATATCATCTAATCTCAATATTTGAATATAATCAACGTTATTAGATTGAGAAAGTCCAGGGACACAGGATCACTTCTGCACAAATCTTTGAGCCAAGCCAGCCCCAGACTATTGCAGCTTGGTGATACTTCCTAGCCTGCTTCTAGAGATGCTTCTCCTCAGTGATCAGGGACTGGGGACCCAACACAGGCACATCAGAAGAGCGTGCTTTATGTGCAATGAACTTTCAAACTAAAAAAAAAATTTTTTTCTTCAATGTTGTCCTTGTTATATCATTTGCGTAGTATCAGGAAAAATGAGTGATAATTTATACGTGAAAAAGTATCCATGCTGTGAAGAACTCTTGAAGTTGACTCCTGTTTTCAGCAGAATCAGTGTATCTGATATTAGAGTTGATGTCTACAGAAAAGGCAGCTTTTCATTTAGTGAGGTCAGAGAGTGTATGTAGAAGCACTGTAAGCAACTTTGAAATTTTAGCAGAAGAGGATTTTGAGTAATGAAATTCAAGGACAGTTCGTATCAGTGGACTTTTTGATAGTTATTTCAAATTTTCTCTTATGTCGTCTGGCATCATAGATGCTTTTTTTTTTTTTTCACTGAGGAAGATTTGCCCTGAGCTAACATCTGTGCCAATCTTCCTCTATTTTGTATGTTGGTCACCACCACAACATGGCTGCTGATGAATGGTGTAAGTCTGCACCTGGAACTGAACCTGGGTCCCTGAAGTAGAGCACACTGAACTTACCCACTAGGCCATGGAGCTGGTCCTACAGATGCCTTTGATAGCAGGTTGAATTCAGTCTATAATTTTCAGCCTTTGTAGTAGTCAATATCATCATTTCAGATCTAGCTTAATTTTCTCAAATACTAAGACAGGTAGTTTCTGTGTTATTTACAAGTGGAGGAGGGACTAGGGTGATGATTTCTGTTTTCTTGTTCCATTTCATATGCAAATGAAGTTTTGTGTTTTTGTTTTCAGAAAAAGGTATGCTTAGTTGTATCTTTGTAAAATATCTTTTCAGAAAATGTTTTGAATATTCATTTTAATAGTGACTTGTGATTCTATGTGGGCTCTGTGCTGTTAAATCTTAAGTGTGTGAGTCTTATAGCTGAGCAGTAATTTTAGTGACATTTTAATGTCATATTCTCTCCTTAGCAGGCTGTTTGCATATTGCATGCAAGATATATTTTAGGACTTTTTTTTAACATAAGATATGCTGATAAATGATTTTGACATGACTTGTCCTCTTGTACTAACTATATTTTATAAACATTTTTATTCTTTCCTCTTGAATGACACATTGCACTGAAAGAGAGAAAACTGGGTTTCTGTCAAGCCATGGTGACCTAGTGTTGACCTTGCTCAGCCAGTTACTTATTACTTTGCCCTAAATGTTTAATAGAACAAACCTAGCCCATGTGTGAGTATGAGGGAGAAATGTGGCCAGAAGTTGCAGAAGTTGCATTTACTTGCCATTAAACTGTGATCAACTTCTCCCCTTAGACAACTTCCTCTTTCTGTTGCAAAGCACGGAAACTTCTGAGGAAGGGGCCCCGCTGCAGGGATAAGGTTAGGAGTTTTCTTGCTCAGAGGAGCTGCCCTGCATCACAGTAGGCCATGAATGGCCCTCTCCTGCTGTGACTCAGGCCCAGCCCACTCATCGGTTACAGTCTTTAGGAAGAGGCAGAAGCTCAGTGGTGGCCTTTGGAGCCACATGCTCATTCCTCGATGATGCTCCTTGCACAGTGAATGCCAGCTTCTCCTTGATCAGGTATGGTGCCATTGTCTTGAGAGTGATTAGAGACAAAAGTGGTGTTGCAGATGTGTCAGGCTATGGTACATGCAAATGTAGGTCTTGGGGGTGCTGAATTTAGAATGATGTAGAAATTTCTTATTGAAATCAGACAGCAGGCAGGCAAGATGATTTTGACATCAGGTTTAATCAAAGTCAGCACAGGAGAGCTTAAAATATACTTGTTTTGTGATAAGACATTGATGAGACAAACATGCTTTAAAAAAGAGAGATTAGAAGAATCATGAAAGAATTGTGAGTATCCATCCTCTTCTCACTATTTCCTTTGCTACCACCTGAGTCCACGTTACCAGGATCTCCCCTCTGGGCTAATGCAAGGCCTCCTAATGAAGCTCCCAGGTCCGTCCTGGAGGCTGGCCTTCACACCATTGAAAATGCAAGTCAGGTTTTGCCACTCCTCTGTCCAAACTTTCCAGGGATTTCTCATCTCACAAAGAGTGAGATGGAAAGTTTTTACTGTGGCTGACATGGCATTCTTGGTCCTGCCCCTTGCTTCCTCTTTGTCCTCATCTTGCACCACTCTTATTCTCATTCACTCCACTCAGGCCCCTCTGCTTTCCTTCCTGTTCCTTGATTACACCATACACACTCACTTGTCAGAACCTTTTCACATACGTATCCCTCTCCTTGGAACGTTCTTCCTTCAGATATCCACGTTACTCATTACTTCCCTTCATTCCCATCTCTGTTCAAACAGCACTTTCTGAGAGAGATTTTCGTGGCCATGCCATCCAAAATAGTGTACTCACACCCACCCCATCACTCTCTGTCCACTTACCCTGCCTTCTTCTTCTTCATAGCACTTATCCCACAGGTCATATTCTATTAAGTTGAATCATATGAAATTTCCTTTTAGTGGGTCAAGAACAGTCTACTATTGGCCATCTCGTATGGTTTAACCTAAAATATATTTATTAATTTGTTTATTATTTTTATTCCAACTTAAAATGTATTTATCAATTTGTTTATTATTTTTGTTCTTTCCCCTGTACTAGGATTTAAACTCTGTGAGTCCAGGGCTTAGTTTTGTTTTGGGCAATATCCCCAGTGTTTAGAATATAGCACATACTTAGAAAATCTGTATTGAATGAATGGAAAGAAAGAGGAAAAGCTGGTGAAATTTGTTGGTAGTGAGGAGAGAAAATTCATATGAAAAGTGATCTGTGCTTAGAGATTCTAGAAAAATGTGATTGGAGGAGCTTCAGAGAGAGTCCAGAAAATGGAAGGACTTATTTGGATCCACATGAAGTACAGTGTAAATTTTCTATCTAATTGGAGCTCTGGGCTATGTATGGACTTTATATATTTTTTCCACATGGTTTCCTGAAACTGGGACTAAGAGGCTTAAAACAAGTTTTGGGAAAAACTCTTCTGAACTGAAAAAGTTTCACAGTTGGTAAGTTGCAAGGATTCAGCTTGCCAATTGCAGATATAAGTTAATTTTTATGAGAAAAGAAGTTATTTTTTACTTTCAGTTCTAGGAACATGGCTGATAATCTCAATATCGTGCCTCATACAAACACTCAGAAATACTAGAAAAAAATAAACAACTTCTTTTATGCATATCTGATCTTGAAAGGAGATAAGGGTATCACCATGGGTCAGAAATGAAGATACCATTGAAAACCTCAGGGAAAGACATGTGAACTGATACTGTGTCTGCCCTCGGGAGAATGGAATTAGTCTCCCTAAACCAAGGGCTTGAGTTTTAACAACCATGTGGAGATACGAAATGAAAAATTGAGATGGTAGATTGGAACAGAGATCTTCAGCACAAAGTTGTGACCTTTGAATGGAAGGCTCTAGAAAAAAATCTACCATCAGCACAGAAGAGACAAGAAAGCTATCTCTTAGAAAATATTTCCTCCAAAGACATATCCCTGTGGATTTGCACCTCATTTGGGTTTGGAATTTGAATCTGTACTACTTGTATAGTATGGAAAACAATCATAACTTGAGAAATAAACCCAAAAGTTCCAAGGCCACTGACAACTCTGAAATTTCTGGCAAAATCAGTTGCAAAGTTCTTGGAAAGGAGTTTGGCATTATATCAAGCTTCACAGATTTCCTACAGATAAATTTCTTCTAAAGATTGACTCATAATCTAAAATTATAAAACATAAGAAACTTCCTCCATAAGTAATAATTATAAAACACAGCAAACAGCAGGATTAGAATCTAATACTTCAAATTATGAAACTATCACATAGAGAGTATAAAATAAGAATATTGAAAATAATTAAGAGAAAAACAAATTATAACTATAAGAAAAATTAGGTTTTAGAAAAAACCAAATAGAAATTCTACAAGTGAAAAATATAGTAATTGAAATAAAAAATTTATCAAATAGGTTAAACAACAAATAAGACACAGCTGAAAAGAGAATTAGTTAACTGTAATGTAATTTGAAGAAATCAACCAGAATGCACTGAAGAGAAACAGGTAGAAAATATGAAAGAGATGTTAGGAGACATATTGGAGAGAATGAGAAAATTCAGTGAGTGTTTAATGGGTGTTCTAGAAGGAGAGAATAGGGAGAATTGGGAAGCGACAATATCTGTCATGCAATTAAATTAAGAATTTAAGCAAAAAGACAACAAAAAAATCCCAGATAGATTTGAAAATTAATAAACACACTTCCTTTGTAAAAATTTTTTTTATTTTTATTTTTTTGTGAATAAGATTGGCCCTGAGTAAACATCTGTGCCAATCTTCCTCTTTTGTGTGTTGGACAATGCCACAGCATGGCTTGATGAGTGGTTTGTAGGACCATGTTCAGGATCTGAACCTGAGGACCCCAGGCCTCTGAAGCGGAGTGTGCAAACTTAACCACTACACCACCAGGCCAGCCCAAATGAACACATTTCTAAACAACTCATGAGTCAAAGCAAAAACACAATAAAAATTAGAAAATATTTAAAACTAATGTTAATATAAATCACAATAATACATAAGAAAACTTATAGGAAGCAAGAAAATTGGTAATTAAGGCTGAAAATTGGTAAAGCTTAGCATCCAATTCAAGAATTTAAAAAACAAACATAAAGTATAATAAAAGAAATAATAAGCAAAAAGTAGATATTAGCAAAACATGAAACAAAATCAAAAGCTGGTCCTCTGAAAAAGCAAATAAACAGAGTAACATTGCGGGCTTGAGCAAGAAAAAAAAAGGCATTAAAAAACGCTGGAAATGTTACAGCTAGTGGTCATATGTTAGAAACAACTCCTTTACATCCGGAATAAGAGAACAATGACCTCTACCTCCGTTTATTTTTAACTTGTGTCCTAGCAAGTGCAGTAAGTAAAGGAAAGAATTAAAAGGTAGAAGGAAAGAAAAAAGAAAAATGGAATTCTCATTAACTGGAGATAATATGATTGTCAAAATAAGAAAGAGACTTTAAAGAAAAACTATTAGAAATAATACAAAAGTTTAGGAAGATTGCTGGATACAAAATAAACATCTTTATATATATTGTCAGTAAATAATTTGAAAATTCAGTTTAAAAGCAGATACCATGAATACCATCAACAAAAGCCAGAAACATGTAGGAATAAATCTAACAAAAGATGTGTAAGTCCTTTACAGATAAAACGATAAAATTTGTATTTAAGATGCAAAGAAAAATGTAAGTAAATGGAGAGATATACCATCCTTAAAGTAGGATGACTCAATGTCGTAAGGATTCAATTCTTATATTAGTTTGTAAATTCTAATACAGGCTCAGAGAGGGGTAGTTTTGTTTGCTTGTTTGTTTGGGGTAATTTGACAAGCTAGTTCTAAAGTGTATCAATACAGTTTTGAAGAAGTTGGGGAGACTAGTCCTACCACATATCAAGAGTTATTTTAAAGGTATGGTAATTAAGACATTGGGATATTAGAGAAACGATAAATAGATATATCAAGTTCAGAAACAGATCCGTGCATGACTGAGGATGCATTATAAATCAGTGTGGAAAGGATCCAATAAATGGAAAAATAGTTATACATATGGGGGAATAAACATAGGAATAGCCCTTCCTCACACTGTATACAAATTAAATCCCAGGTGCAATGTAGGGATAAACGTAAAAAGAAGAATTTACTCTTTTAGAAGAAAATGTATGAGACTATCTTTTTGGCCACTGGGTAGGGAAGGATTTCTTAAGGCATTAAAACACAAACTATAAAGAAAAATAATGATAGATTGAGTACATTAAAAGAAAAAATTCTGTACGGCAGGACACCAGCAATATGAAAAAAGATTTTTCAGACTAAAGCAAGACATTTATAATGCATATAACCAACAAAAATTAGTATATACTTTATATGGAGTCCTATAAATAAATATAAGAACATTCGACCCAAGAGAAAATAGGTAATAAATACGAACAAACAATTTACAAAAGAGGAAATAAGAAAGGCTGATAAAACATAAATACTTGCTACCTCACTAGTAATCAGGTAATGCAAATTAAACAAATAAAAATTTCATTTCATACTCAACAATTTGGTAAAAACTAAACTCTGAAAATACCAAATATGGGCAATGATGTGGAAGAACAAATCGGTACAAGTGACTGGGAAAGAGTTTGACATTGTTTAGTAAAGTTAAACATGTACATATCCTGAGGGAGAAATTCCATTTCCAGTCGTGTATCATAGAATCATGCTTATATGTATTCACCAGGACACATGCACTAGATGTTTATTTTGGCATTATTTTGTAATGGCATTATACGGGAAAAAATTCTCCATGTCCATCAATAGAAGAAAGTACAAATAAAAAGTGGTATATTCCTATAGTGGACTATAGTACAGTAGATAACATGCATCAACTCTATGAAATGCATTAACATGGATAGATCACAACAACAACAAAAAAACAAGTTGCAGAAGGATTAATGTGGTATATTTAAATGGTTTAGAGCATGCAAAACAATATTGTACACTTTCAAAGAATATATTCATAGGTAGTAAAATAATTAAAAGAGAATGGAAATTCTAAACACTAATTTGAGGATACTTCTGTGAAAGGAGGTAGGGAAGAAGGGAAATGGTATCAGGGAGAGAGAGATACACTGGGGCTTCAAATCTGTCTGAAATGTTTTCTTTCCCAACTCTTTATTTGATAATAATTAAAGATTCACAGGAAGAAACAAAGATGATACAGAGATGTCCTGTTTACCCCTCACCCAATTTCCTTCAGGGATTCACCTTACATAGCTAGAGTACAATATCCAAACCAGGAGTTTGAGATCGGTTCAATGTGTGTATATAGTTTTTGGTCCCTTTATTATGTATGGATTGGATCATCTGAATCAAGGTTCAGCAGAGCTCCAGCGCTACAAAGATCCTTGCGCTCTGATTTTCAGTTACACCCACTCCTTTCCCTACAGTCCCTAACCCCTGGCAACCACCTAATTTGTTTTCCATTTCTGCAAAACTTTATTGCTTGGAGGATGTTATATAAATTGAACCATATAGTATGTGACCTTTTGAAATTGGCTTTTTTTTTTTCACTCAGCTTAATGTCCTTGAGATCTATCTAAATTGTTGTGTGTGTCAACAGTTGATTCCTTTTTGTTACTTAATAGTATTCTATGGTACAGATGTACCAGTTTTTTAACCATCCAACTATTGAGGGCCATTTTGGTCTTTTCAGTTTTGGACTAGTACAAATAAAACTACTATGAAAAATTGCAGGTAGGTCTTTTTGCAGACATAAACTTCTATTTCTCTGAGATAATTGCTCAACTGTGAATTACAGTGTTGCGTGATAAATGCATGTTTAGTTCTTTGAGAAATTTCCAAACTATTTTCTAGAGTGGCTGTACTGTTTTATATCCCCCCAACAGAGTATGAGAGACACAGTTTTTCTGCACATTTGAAAGCATTCGCCTTTGCCACTATTTTTCATTTTAGCTGCTTTAATAGGTGGGTGGTGCTATCTCATCGTATTTTTTACGTTGCATTTCTCTAGTGGATAGTGTATTAGTTTTCCATTGCTGCTGTAACAATTGATCACAAACTTAGTCACTTAAAGCAGTAGATACTTATTATCTTATAGTTCTATAGAGCAGAAATCTGACACAGGTCTCATTGGGCTGAAATCAAGGTATTGACAGGCCGTATTCCTTCCTGGAGGACATAGAGGAGAATCCATTTCCTTGCATTTTCCAGCTTCCATATTCCTTGGCTCATGGCTCCCTTCATATATCTACAAATCCAGCAACTGTGGGGTGAGTTCAGACCTCTTCTGCCTTGGGTTTCTGCTTTTAAGAACCCTTGAGATAACATCGGGTCCACCCAGATAATCCAGGATAATTGCTTTATCTTAAGGTCAGCTGAATAGCACCCTTCATTCCATCCGCAACCTTAATTCTCCTTTGCCATGTAATGTACATACTCTCAGGTCCTGGGGATTAGATGTGGACATCTTTAGGGGGATGTTAGTAATGTTGAACATTTTCTCATGTGTTTATTTGCCATCCATATATCCTCTTTAGTGAAGTGTCTATATATAATTTTTTTAACATTTTCTAATTGGATTGTTTTATTACTACTGAGTTTTGAGAGGGTGTTTAATATTTTTTGGTATTTTTTTAAATTGTAGAGGTGAATCTTCTAATATTTAGTTTACAAATATTTTCTCTCAGTCTGTAGCTTGTCTTTTCATCCTCTTAACAGGGTCGTTCATGGAACAAAAGTTTTTAATTTTGATGAAGTGCAATTTATTAATATTTTTCTTTTATGGATCATGCTTTCGATGTCATTCTACTTCACTAAGCTCTAAGTCCTGAAGATTTTCTTCTGTTATCTTCTGAAAGTTTTTGGTCTTACATTTTACATTCAAATTTACCATTTATTTTGAGTTAATTTTTATTAAATAGTAAGGTTTAGGTGAACGTTTTTTTTTTTGACCTATGGATATTCGTATGGAGTGCTCCAGCACCATATATTGAAAAGACTATGCTTCCTCCATTGACTTGCTTTTCCACCTTTGACAAAAATAAATTAGCCATATTTGTTTGGGGATTAATTAATTTATTGCTTAAAAAGAAGGAGAAATATAATAAACTGTTGAGGTTTATAAGGCTAAATGTGCAGTACTACGTTGTTTTGTATATTTTTCTGTTGCCTTGAAGTAGTTCGTAATAACAACATGTAAAGGAGGCATTTGCATTCTCAAAGTGTGAAAATATTGAGAGAGTCAGAGACAATGTGGTGAGATGAGACTCACAGTGGCTTAGAGACTAACAGCTTTATGACTTTGATCAAGATCCCGTCCCTCTCTGGGCTTCGGGTTCACTTTCTGTGACCCGAGAGTGCTGGACTAGATGACCTTCTAGAGCCCTTTGCAATGCTAATGCTCAGAGAGTACGTGGTGACTACTTATCACTGAGTTTAGAATAAGAGATGAGGACAGGGATCCAGGCTGTCATTCTGGCTTACAGTCTAAAGAAGAGAGATTGTTTACATCCTCAAGCAGAGGTTGCATAATTAACTAAAGGTTCACGGAGGAAAAAAAGCTCTCTGTTTCAAAGAACTTTAGGAAGTTTCAGCATACTTGTAATTAATCATAATAATATAGAAGACATCATTATATAAAATGCAGAATCTGCATTTTAAGAAGATCCCAGACTGAATGCAATGTGGTATCCTTAAACAGAAAAAGGACATTAGTGGAAAAACTGGTGAAATCCTGGGAAAGTCTGTAGTTTAGTTAATAGCATTATATTGATGTTAATTTCTTAGTTTTGGCAACATACCATGGTTATGTAAGATGTTAATATTAGGGGAAGCTGGGTGAAGGGTATATGAGAATCCTCTGTACTCTCTTTGCAATTGCTCTGTCAATTTAAAATGATTCCAAAATAAAAATAGTAATAAAAAGTATCCCAGGGGGTCAGGTGATTCATTTGTACATTAAATTCTGAGAAGCACTGCTAAGGTACTCTTTAACAGTGCAATTTCTCTGGCCTTACCCCAGTGCTCATAAATCGGAATTTCTGGGCTGGAGATTAGATTCTGAACTTTAAAAAAATCTCTCCTGGTGATTGTCATGCACACTAAAATGTGGCAATCCTAGAATAGCGTTTTCTTTAAGGAGCTGCCTTTCTTTGGAAAATATAATGGAACTTGTTAGGCTTAGGTCCATAAATGCCAGTCTATAGACTGATGCAGGGCTACATAAAATTTTCACCAGTCGTTAGCACAATGAGGAGAAAAACTAGTGATCAACTTCTGAAGTGGCAGCATGAGTAGCTCCGTGGACTGGCTCCTCAATGAAACAACCATAACTGGTGAACATTATTTTCACCTAACCATTTAAGTCTCTGGAGATTGTCCTAAGGGCATACAGCAAATGGAGAAATATTTATTCAAGAAAATCTATGAAACTGAGGTTACAACAGCCAGAGCTTGTGGCATTTAAGCCATGACCCATTCCCTCTTCCTCTGGTACACCAGCTCATCATAAGGGAACTTGCTCTCCAACAATCAAAAACATGAAAAAGACTTCATGCTCCCTCTCCCCTAAGCTTCCAGTCTAGGGCTACGGTACCTCTGACAGGGAGCCAGGCCACCAGCATTTCTAATCCCTCTAAAAGAGTTCTACAGAAGATCTGACTTAGCAGTAGAAAGAGTCAGTAAAGATATGTTGATAGAGATTATACAATCTTAAGAACAGAGAGAAAAAATAATGAAGAAAAAGAAATAGAACCTCAAAGGAATATGAGACACCGTTAAGTACAGCAACGTATACATAAGTGGAGTACCAGAAAGTAGGAGAGAGAATGAATGGACCAGAAAAAGTACTTGAAGACCACAATATTGTTCCTTGGGAAATTGCCTTATCTTCTGAGAGTCTGACCTTCCTGTTTTATGTTGTTAAAATTTCCTTTGCTAAAAAAAAATGTTAGTTATAGCAGATGGCAATTATTTTGTAATGTCTTTAATTTGCAAAATGAAATGTTGGCACTGCTCATTGATCTCAAAGTATTTTTTTTAATGTAAAAATTTTATTGTTCCAAAAAATCCTGGATTTGGGAACAACTGGTTTAAGATCTCTGTCTCTATTCAGTGTCCCTTGGAACCTGACAGCTTTAAGAAAAATAATAACCATTAAAGTTTTAACATTAGAAGAGTATTATAGATCCTCAATTGCCTAGCAAAATACTTCTTCTATAGTAGATTTAACGACTGTGTGGTGGAATGAATGACACAAGGGGATCACGGGTGTGTGACTTGTTCTTGGAATGTGTGTGTGTGTGTCTGTGTGTGGGTGGCTGTGGCCTCTCTCTGCTGTTCTCCTTTAAGACTATATGGCCACATCTGATGTGTATGAGTTTACTTGTTTCTTACTAACCTTATTCCCATGAGATTTTGCTTTGAGGTATTTATATGGGTTCTGATTTTTTGGTTGAGTTTCATAAATCCTCTCCTCCAAGTGTTAAGGAATAATTGGAATTATTTAATACCCAACCCCCCACCCCCACCAATTTTCAGTAATGTTTTCTATTAGTGCTATGGCTGCTGCTGCATTTGCGTGTGTCCACTATTTTGATTTCCAAGTTTTCGTTAAATTTTCACGTTTCTTCTTCTCAGTCTCTGAAGACCTTTTAAATAATTTTATTTCTTCTGTCTCACTCTCTGCACTGGCACTTTTAATTTCTTGGACAGAAACTTGAAAACACGTTAGCTCCATAGAACGAGTTTCAGTTCACCTTTTCTATTCTGTGGGGTGAGTCTTAAGGCTTCTTCACGTGTTGTGAACGGTTAGTGCCGCACTGACTGCTATGAAAATGCTTAGTAATAATTATGCTTCCTGGACCTTTGTGCAAGAACCTGCCTTACCCAATTTAGCACACAAGTGGTTGAGAAACATCTGTAGTCTTTCTCGTTGGAAACGTGTCTGTAGAAGGAGGCAGTGCCTGACAGAGGTCCAGAGCATAAGCTCTGAGACATCGTCACATCTCTGTTGGTGTCTCAAGAGGTCATCTTGGATGTGGCTTCCCAAGCTTGGATTTAACAGCACATGAGACTAAGGAAGAGAACTGGAGTATTTTGGAGCATCATGTTAGACTAAGGCAAAACATCAATGCCAGGAAAATTATTGCTGATCCTCCTAATCCAAGGGTTGACCAGAGACTTAAAGGATTTAAAGTTACAAGAAATTGGATTATTTGTTAACTCAAAAGGCTTAGTGTAACCTGCTTGCACCTGTGTCAGTAACTATATTATTGCCTTAAGAGAACAGAACCGTCACGATAACCAGAGTACTGCCTAATATCTGCTGCTATTTTAAAGTATTTTCCACAGTATTTCATTGTGTCTTAATGTTACTAAACTTTATATTGCAATTGCTTAAAACTGCTTTAATTGTAGCAATTTAAATTTACATAACCTACTGAGCCATTTTGTGCAGGAAGCATTAAAATGTGAATGTGGTTCTTTTTTATAGATGATAAAGTTAGAAACAGTTGGTCACAGATTCTATTTGTGAAAAACCAGCCTTGAATAGAGTTAACAAGAGAATGATTAGAGGGGATTTATTAAACGATTGATGAAGGGAGTTTCCCTCCCCTCACACTATGTCAGCTCACGTGGGATATCTCCAACATTTGCTGTCTGTGTAGTTTGTTTTGTTTTTGGCACATAATCAAACTATTATGCAACTGCTTCAATTATTAATATCTCATCTCCACAGCTGAACTGAGGTCTTGATTTTACACTGGCCCTCATAGTGCCAAGGGCAGAGCTGGCAATGTTATAGGGGCTCAACGAGATGAAAGGATTTGGGGTCCTCATTATGAAAGGTCACAGCTGGTCTCACAGCAGAGAATGGTTTGATAGGATTATTACGGTCTCATTTGAATAATTTACTGTGACCCTTTGGGGTGTATATTTTTTCCATACAATTTTCAGTTACTTTGTCTCTTTCGCCGTTTACTGTGTATTGTTTTAGGCATGACCTTTGTTGGAGATACTGGTTGCAAGTGATAATCCAACAAGTATCAGATCATTGAAGAGCCCAGGGGGTATGTCTGGATCCAAGCCTTCAGAGGTGTCATTGGACCATTTCTCCGTCACACAATTCACTTTTTCTCTAAGCCAGCATCATTTAAGCAGACTCCAAGCACATAACCCTGCCACGAACTTACATATTTTGCCATAAAGGTTACATCCTGTTGCTTCAGTATCCTCGACAGACTGACAGCTTCTCTGTTCTAATAGTTTTAATAAAAGTCTCAGGATTGAATCTCACTGGACTTATGTACGTCACAAGACCATCATTGAACAAATCACTGTGGCAGGGGAGGGCCACGCCCCAAGACTGTCTGAGATGGGGAAGTGTTATGAAGTCACTATTGAAAAGTTGGGGAATGAATTTGTCCCCACCCCTCCAAAAATATATAGTTTTAATTTGTTCCTACCTTTATGAACTATTCCCAATCATATCTGCTTTCCTTTTCTACATGAACACAACTTGTCTTTTTTCTCCATGAAAAACTTCTACCTTTTAGCATCCCCAGGTCATTCACCATGAAAATAGCTCAGAATAATGACAGAGCAGTGAGAAGAACAAACCTTAAACTCTGTTCATGCCAGAACCAAGGGTTTCATCTGATATCTTCCAGAGCCTCTGCCAAAACCTACCTACTTCTAATGGATGATGTTTACCATTCCATTGCTTTCCAAGCCTCAGTTCACTTAGGCTGCCAAGTGATTTTGGAAGACTCCTCAAGGAAAGTCTTGTAAATGTAACAGAGGCTAGACCTTTTCTTGTGCTGTCCTACTCATTTAGTCTAACATTTTCTTCTCTGCTATTGACCTGAATTTCTTCTCTTTAGTCGTATGTCATTATAGTCAAAGATCAAGGAATACTTTTGTAATATTGAAAGAAATTCCCAACTACTCTTGTTTTCACATCAACTGGAATTGAAACAAATGCTCCACACTGTTGTTTGTGCCAAAGAAGGATGAGTTATATGGGTGATCAGAGTGCCTCTTCTAAGATCTAGAATAATTCACCCAGTCAGGATATGGGTGTTTCTCAAGGAATGAGAAATACAGCAGTAAAATAAATTTTCCAATTGCAAAGGACATTATGTTATCCCATTTTTATGCAGACTGCAGTGTTCAGAAATAGGGATTGTTTTTTCTTCAGAACTTCTCTTCTGGTAACTTCATTGAATAATATCTAAAAAAAAACTTCGCTATTTCAAAATAATTAAAAACTTATTTGGAAATGAGTAAAGCCCTCAAGAAGTTTATAAGTATTTCTAGGTTAACATTTTAGTATTTTACTTATAAATTATTGTTTTTTGGTTAGATTTTGGCCTTTGTTAATTTATCACTAATTAAAAACAAAACCAGCAATAAGCATAAAATCTAAATTGTAGTCAGCACAGCCTCCCACAACGCTTGTTGTCCTGACTATTCTGACGTATTCTTCTCTTTGAAGAGCTGGGGTGTTATGTGGTCAGCACTATCCAAACAATTAATGTAATAGAGTGAAAATGTCGCTTCAGCAGAAATAGCTCCTTCTGGGAGGAGGCTAACCTACCTTTAGATTGAAGAAGACTTATGTAAGACCGTTTCTGTCCAAACTGATTGGGCTGAATTCCAGATTTCTCTAATGAAGCTTTGCTGAATAACTGCTATGCTTGTAGCTGTGTAAGTATTCAAAATCAAGTGTTGATTCCTGCCACTTGACCAACTACTTTAAAACTAGAGTTCTAGAAGCTAAACCCAAGTGATTGTTCAAAGAAGTTGATTGTACAGGAACTTACATTTGATGATAGTAAGTGGGTCATAATCCGGGAAGTGAGCATTTTAGTTATTATAACTTTTGTTGAAGGAGATCTGAAAGAATGGATTTTTCCATTGGCCTTCGGTAAATAATGGTATCCTTCAGAGCTTAGAACATCGTTTATAAATTAAGGACAATGATACTTGTATCTTCTTAACTTCTCTGAAATATTCTGAAACTTTCAGTTCAAGATCTAAATGTTTTTCTTTTCATCTTTCACTGTAAAATAACAATCTTTAAGAACTTTACAATCAAACAACTCTGATGGCCTAATCTCAGGAGAAAACACTGTGACAGACAAAAATAATACTTTATAAGAAAAGTAGATTTGTTAGCCTTGTGAGGGGAACGATTTGATTTTGTGGTTTTTATTTCTGGATGCAAATAACACATCATAAACTTTAAAAAATAATACTAAAGGGGCCAGCCCTGTGGCTGAGTGGTTAAAGTTCTGTATGTGCTGCTTTGGCAGCCGGGTTCCTGGGTTTGGATCTTGGGTGTGGACCTACTCCACTCGTCAGCCATGCTTTGGAGGCATCCCACATACCAAATAGAGGAAGATTGGCACAGACTTTAGCTCAGGGCTAATCTTTCTCAAGCAAAAAAACAGGAGAGCAAGATTGGCAATGGATGTTAGCTTGGGGCAATTCTTCCTCACCCATGCCCCAAATAATAATAGATAAATATTGGTATTAAAAGAGGACTGAAGTTTTGAAGTGAATATATCCAAACTGCCACAATGTGTTATTATTTATGAACGGCGAATCACATATACTTCTACTACCAGCTTATAATCTTCCAGTGTCTCAAAATTCTCAGTTTAGGGTTGTTTTCTTCCTGTTTTAAGTGGAAAAAATAAACTATTGATATTAAAAAATTCAGATGTGTTAGTGAACTTATATGGAAATTCCTTTATATCAATACCTAATTATTCTCAGTTCTTAGCTTTTCCATTATAACTGCATTTGAACTACCCTAGAACTTAATGGCTTCAATAATAACTATTTTTACTATTTCTCGTGATTCTTAAACCTGGGCTGGGCCCAGCAGGCAGTTGTTCTCCTGGTCTTGCTGGTGGTCACTCATGTGGTTATATTCAGTGGATGGGGCAGCAGTGGGCTGGGGCGAGGCTCACTGGGATGCTGGGATGACTGGGCTTCTCTCCTGCCATGTAGTTTCAGAGCCTTTCCCTTTTCACATGGTCCTTCCAGGTGGTCTGTCTAGTAGTGGAGCTTCTTACACAGCAGCTCAGGGTACCCAAGAGGTCAGGAATAAAAGTTTTCAGGTCTTCTTAATGCTTAGGCCCAGAACTGCCATAGTATTGCTTTTACAGCATTCTTTTGGTTAGAACAAGTCACAAGACCATCCCAGGTTCAAGGGGAGAGGAACATGAGGGTGTGGTACTGGGATGACTGGTTTATTGGGGCGGGGCACCAAGGTAACTGTCTCCTGAATTAGTATGTGTCAAATCATTCAAATGACATGCAATATTTCTATATTTGTTACAAGAAATATTTGCTGATTATCCATATACTCCATTGTGTCCTGGGTGGATGGGTTTAGTTAGAGCTAGTTCCTATTCCTAGGGCTTGGTATAAGTTTTTTAGTCTCTACAAAATAGCTTACAGACATCAATCATGGTGAGTAAAGCATACATGATCTTGCTTTTGTGGAGGTGACAATTTATAAGAAGAGACAGATATGATCGAATAACTAAACAAACATAGGTGTACATGTATGCATGTGTTTATAATTATAAACTGATAAATTATATTATGAATGGTAAAGCAAAAGTGTAGGGTGCCATGAGAGTACATGAATAATAAGGAAGGGAAGTCATGATAATTTTCCATGAAGAAGAGATGCTTGAGTTAAGAATTAAAGAATGAAGGGAATAGAGTAGAGTAGTAAAGTGAGGGCGAAGGGGAGAGATGCATTCCAGGAGGTGACCTTGAGGTAAAAGAGAGCATGGCACTGAGGGGAGTAAGTGTTTGAGGAAATGAAAGTAGACAATGTGACTATAATGCAGAAAGCTAGGGCAAGAGTGATGTGAAATAGAAAATCGGAGCCAGCACACATTTGGCCTTGTCAGCCATCATAAACATTTGTATGAGTGGTAGAATACCACTAAAACATTTAAGGGATTATTTAGGGATGATGGCAAATAATCAGATTGACACTTTGTAAACATAAATCTAGTCTCTGTGTGAAGAATGAACTTGAGGCCAAAAGTAAATATGGAAGGACTAATTAGGAAGGTATCAGAAGAGTTTCTAGGTGAGATATGACGGTAGTGGGTGAGATATGATGGTGGAGAGATAAGTGAGCAGATGTATGGGATATTTAGGAGGCAAAATAGACAAGACTTGGTCTTGTGTGGTATGAGGGTGAAAGAAAGAAGGAAGAGTGAAGGATGTCTCCTGGGCTTCTTGTTTGCAGAACTAAATGAATGTATCTGTACCTATATCTCTGTTTATCTGTATCTATGTCATCTATGTCTGTATGTGTGTGTATATATCTATCTGTCTATCTATTTCTTCAGGAAAATCAGGTGTTAGAGTGAGAAGTAGGAGAGGCAATCAAAAACTTGGATTTGTATGTATTTAACTTGGGCTTTTAAGAAATTCAAGACGAGATTTGAATTAGATCTAGGAGTCTGGATCTCAGAGGAGAGCTCTTGTTTGGAGAGTAAATTTGTGATTGACTGTTGATGATTGGACCTGTAGCACAAATGAGATCACTTAGGGAGAGATAATCGACTCAGAAGAGATGGAGACTTTGGATGGAGCCTTGAGGAAATGAGCCTTTTGAAGTCTGATTAGAGGAGCTAGAGCAGGCAAAGAGGCTGAGAAGGCCGAGAAATCTGGAAGAGTGTGATGTCCCAGACACCAAAGGGAGAGAGTTTTAAAGAAGGATGGATTGAATAGCAATATTAAATGCTGTAGAAGGGTCAAATAAGAGTAGAATGACAAATGCCATTGCATTTACTGTCAGAGAGAAGGTCACGGTAACCTTTCTCAAACTCTTTCAGTAGAGATGGTGAGGCAAGCCATATTGAAGTAGATTGAAGAGTGAGGATACAGTGAGGAAAGGAAGACAGATTATGAATATGACTCTTAAAAGAGGCTTGACTGTGACTGTGAGAGAGATACAAGATGGTTGTGGAATGATGTGAAGTTTTGAAAGGATAAGAGATAAGGGGTAGAATAGAGAGTATGAGAGCATAGCTGGAAGGATTAGTTTTAGGAAGACATGCATTTTCTCCTTAATAATTGCCTTGATAGTAAGCACCTAATTGAAAAGTTGCTACCCTTTCCAAGGTTATATTTTTACATTATTCTTTTCATGCTCTTACCTCCTAAAGACCAGGAATAAAGGTAATAATACTTAGAATTGTCAAGAACTGTGAAGGATCTGAGTTTTACCTACTTGTAAGCTAAGATGTTAGCCTGACGTAGTTTCAGGAATGCTGTCAGAAGGCATGAGACTCCCGGATCAGAGACCAAGGACTTTGTTACTAGTGGCACTGCAAACAATGTGAGCTTTGTGTCTGCATCAGTTATCCTTTCTCCCAAGTTCTAAGGAGCAGCCAAGTTGGATGTTGCACACACAGTGGGTTTGCATCACAGCTGTCTCCGAGCTTATGGAACCTGAATCTTTCATAAGAGGCTACAGCAAACCTGACCAACCTTTGCCCTGGAGGATACATTATCTTTATTCTACTGGGCAATAAACAAACCTTCCCTCTGTCCCATAGGAAAACACTATCTCTATCTTCTAGGGCTGTTTGCTATACAAACATCCTTGAACAGGTAGTTCTGATCCACAGCTTTCACAGTCTCTGCTAAGATGTGCAGAAATACTGGAGGCTTCTGGAGAATTGTTTCCCAATAATGTTAGCTAGCATTTATAGGCATTACCTGTGTGTTAGGCACTAATCTTGTTACATTTATTTTCTAGTGCAATGCTTAAAACAGTCTTTTGAGATACTGTATTAGTTAGCTCAGGCTGCCATAACAAAATACCGCAGAGTAGGTGTCTCAAACAACAGAAATTAATTTTCTCACAGTTCTGGAGGCTGTAAATCTAATTTCAAGGTGCTGGCGGGGTTTGTTTCTGTTGGGACTTCTCTTCCTGGCTCGTCTTGGCTGCCTTTTCACTATGTCCTCACGTGGCCTGTCTTCTGTATGCGTGCCCTCCCAGTGTCTCTTCCTCTTCTTATAAGGACAGCAGTCCTATTGGATTAGAGCCCCACTCTTATACCCTATTTTAATCTTAATTACCTCTTTAAAGGCAGTAACTGCATATACAGTCACATTGAGGAATAAGGCTTCAACATAAAAATTTTAGGGGGACACAATTCAGTCCATGACAGATACTAAATGCTCTTTATTACTTCCTGTCACTATTTTACAGATGAGAAAACTGAGGCTTAGAGAGGTTAAGAAACTTTAACAAAATCACACAAGTCAAAGTGATAGAATGGGATCTGAACTGAGCTCCATTCTGACACCCCAGCCCATGAACTTAACCACTCTCCTATGTAACCAGAGTGAATATGTTGTATTTTTAGGTATTTTAGGGGAATAAGTGATTTCTTAGCTTTTGGATCAGAATCACTGGTCTTGTGAAAGAAAATTACAGCATAAACCACAGTTTATTAGCCAGACTGACTGACTTCCTTCCTTCCTTCTTTTTTTGTTCCCTTCCCTCCTTCCTATCACAAATCATTTATTCATACATTCAACATATATTTATTGAATTCTGTTAGGGCCAGGCACTGGTCTAGGTGCTAAGGATCCATCAATAACAAAATAAATTCCCTGACCTCATTCAAGGTACATCCTTGGTACTATGTGGAAGATTTTTCACTGTCCCCCTCACATACTCCCAGCTCTTTAATATTTATATTTTCTGCACAACTAAAAGGGAAAGGGAATTAACATTTACCAAATATCAACCATATGTTAAGCATATCCATTTATATTATCTCATTTAATGACTGAGAGCCCAGTAATACAGATTGGTGACTGTCTCATTTTAAATCTTGAATTCTGATTGTGGAAATGTATTTTCTTTATGATTGATCAGAGAAACTTTGACTGCAAGTTCAAGTGTTTAGGTGTTATGATGTATTTAGGAATAATGCACACATGTATGTGTGCATATCTGTGTGTCTATATATTGTATTTTTTTCCTCTTTGCATCAAAATAGGTGGTCAATACCAAGACTGATTGGAACACGGACTGCCATCGTCACGGTTACAGTCCTGGGTGTGAGGGAGAAGTTAATTAGTTTAACACAGTTTAAAAATCTAGGAATCCAGGAAGGACAGCCTGGGATTGAGAGGTGTCAGATGGCATTGATAAGAGAGAATTTTGGGAAAAATGAAAACAGAACCAAAAACCAGTACCACTCCTAAAGTTATGTTCAAGTTTTGGGGAGCCCATTCAGCCTTTTTTCTTCTGATTCCAGCTTGCTTTCCTCCAGCCGTTGGTATCTGTATAGGTTTTGCCTGTATATGATTTTCTTTGCAGCATCGTTTAAAGTGCATTTAAAAGAAGAGAAGGATTTTCTCAATTGAAAAATTAAATGACTGCATCTCAAGATATCTTTTCTACCCTTATAAACTGTTTGGAGTCAATGCATAGTGTATTAAGGCTAACACCATTTTTGTGAAGGTTGATTCCAACTGAGCCTTTTCTTTGGGTTTTCTGGGGCACCATATTTTATTTATTCGAGCAGCTTGTGATTTGGGCTGTGTGATTCACTGTTACTTTAGTATTACAGTTCTACTCTCTTGAGTGAATACTTTGTTTTCATAGTCCACAACTGGGGATTAGCAAGTTAACCTTTGCTGTCACCAGATGCGAGAGGGGTATAAAGAAAGAGGTTTCTTAACACAGTCATTTTAAAGAGCCCTTTTTATGTCAATAAAAAGCAAGGTAATAATAGTCTATCCATAGGTTATTTTTTCAAAAAATATTCACCTGCTTTGATTTATTTAAAACAATTTTTTGAGGTTTATATTCAAACAAGTAAAATTGATACTTTATTATATTTTCTAGATATACTGTTATTAAACTTTTTCTTTTAGCTATATTTGACCTTTACATCCATATAACCGACTCATTAAAATTTCCAGTTGGTATGCTGCAAGGGACTTTTGGCAAATAGATGTTTGAAATAGAACCTCACTCAATATATGTGACTACAGCTAAAATTTAGTATAATAAAAATAAAGTTTTGTCAGAAAGTAGTTGCAACCATAGAATTATATTCTGTTGCAGTTTTAAAACAAATATAAAAGAGTCAATAGCCCAGTGGTTAAGAGCATGAACTCTAATGCCAGGTTACCTAGGTTAGATTACCTCTGTCACTGTGTGACCTTTTGAAAATTGCTTAATCTCTCTGTGCCTCAGTTTCTTCATCTGTAAAGTGGAAATAATATGACCTATCTCAAATCTGTCTCAAGGGATTTTATGGTATTTAGACAAATATGCGTGGAGCACTTAGTACAATGTTAAGCACCAATTAAATAAACAGTAGCTTTTAATTACTGTTATTATGAAGTAGAGAGCTGGAGAGCACCCTTGTTAGAATTCAACGAAGTGAAGAGTTGTGTTCCTAGCTTTGCAGGTCCAGTGATTTACTTTTATCGGTGCTCCCAGATCTGATCAGTTCCCAGTGTCTGAGAGAAGGAACTGAACAAACTCCCGAGTGACTACTGTAGGAGCCAGAGCCCCAATTATAAAAGTGACAGAAAAATTATTATTATTTGTTTTAGGAAAGATCTTTCTTATCTTTTTTTTTTTTTAATGATTGACACCTGAACTAGCATCTATTGCCAATTTTTTTCTTCTTCTACTTCTCCTCAAAGCCCCCCAGTACATAGTTGCATATTCTAGTTGTGAGTGCCTCTGGTTGTGCTGTGTGGGACACCACCTCAGCATCGCCTGAGGCCATGTCTCTGCCCAGGATCTGAACTGGTGAAACCTTGGGCTCCTGAAGCAGAGCGTGCAAACTTAACCACTCGGCCATGGGGCCGGCCCCTGAAAAGTAATTTGGAAGCAATTACTGAGGTGATTTTTCTCTCGTGCAATCCCTTTTACCTGTAGTTCCATTTCCCTCTTTGATCTATATCTTGGTCTCCGTGACTCAGAGAAGGCAGGCTTCAGCAGACCAGAGAGGAAAAAAAGGAAGTTTATTAATAGCCTCTGAGGTTTGAATTCGAAAGCCCTGGCATAAATACCAGGCAAGCCAGAAAATTCATTCAGTCCAGCCCTGTTTGTCCTGGTTGCTGGGTAAAGATGAAGATCGTCTCAGCTTGGGTAGAACAAAGGAGCTAGGGAAGATGGAAATGGAGTAATTGTGGGTGTTGGTTCCCGAAAAGAAGTTCTCTGCCCTGCAGCCCACTCCAAAGCGGAGCCCTGAGGAGGGGGTGATACAATCCAAAATTAATTTTGGGCTCCAAGAGCAGTGAGAACCTGTGCCTTGTTTCCCAGGTGGGATTTTGTCACATCCTGGGATGGTGTGACACCAGTTGAGTAGGGATGATGGTACAGCATGACATGATATAGTATGTCAAGGCCATGAGAGTTTGAGTTAACCTCACTGAGTTTCTTACAAGCCCCAGAGTGGCTTGGAAAAATCTTGCTGTTTCCCTCTCTCACCCAGGTTGAAAATGGCCACAGATTCTTTGCCACTTCCCATTGAGAGGCAGGGACTAATTCCCTTCCCTCGAATGTGGGCGGGTCTAGTGGCTCGGCTGACCAATGCAATGCAAGAGAAGTGAGCCCCTGTGACTTCCAAGGCTAGGTAAGAAGTTTTGCAGCTTTCACTTGGATCTCTTGGAATGTCCCTTCAGGGGAAAGCTAGCTGCAGGGAAGAAGTCTGACCACCCTGCTGGAGAGCCTACCCAGAGAAGTCCTGAGACTACCTGGATGGGAAGAAGCACCCAGCTAAGCCCAGCCTGCCAACCCTCCCCACCAAGATAACAGGCATGTGGGTGAAACTGTCTTGGACTTCCAAACCAGTCTAGCTACCAGCCAAACACCATTGAGTGACCCCAGGGGAGGCCAAAGAAACGCCCAGTCCAGGCTTTGAAAATCTGATTTACAGGTCAAAAATATAATAAAGGATGATTGTTGTAAGCCATTAAGTTTTGGTTGGTTTGCTCCACCACAGTAGATAACCAGTACACGCCTCTTCACGTGCCCTTAGAATTGCACAGAAGTAAGTAGAGAGAGCTGTCTAACTTTGACCTGAAGAAGCCTTTTGGTCAGAGGGGAATTCACAGGCTGGTTTGTGTGGAGATGATTATGCAATCTGTACCTTCAAAACACCACAGTTGGGGGGACTTCTATTCCTAAGTATTGACAGGAAAAACTCATTTATTCGCTTATTAGCAGTGGACGTTAGCATGGACAAATGTTGGCTGAGAAACAAATGTTAATACTGCCATGACTGGTGTTTTAGGAGTTATACAACGCAGTTGCCTTGCCAGCCATCCACTCCCTAAGTCTTAAGTACACACAGAGATGAAGGGACGGAAGGTAAGGAACCTTGATTTCACTGGGAAAATCTTCATATGACAGAGGAACCCATGATTTGACTGAAAAATACTTTGAAGGGACTAAGTTGGTTATTTGCTACTAGGATAAATGGGGTTTAAGATAGGAATTAAGTACAGTAATAGAAAAATGAAAATTTTTCTTTTTTAGCACAACCAAGTTTGCAGCTTGTGAAAACAATATCTGCCATATTAATTAAATATGTGAAATACTACCGGTAAGCCAATTAGAATACGCTCCTTATCCGATTAGCTCATCTCTTCCTGGGCCATTTCTTCTTTTACAGTGGGAACTGTTTCTTTTGCTGTGATCAGAACCCTCGGGTCTGTTCCAGTGCATAGTCTTGCTGGGAAGCTAAAGTAGTCCTCAGGCTATTTGGTTATCGTGGGGTCTGAACAAAGGTAAAAGGAGAAGCTTTGTCATCTAGGCCGTGATGACAGACCCGAGGAACCGTCTCTGCCCCGCAATAGAGAACACGTCTTTAGTGATTAGAATTCTTGTGCTGTCCTCTGCCCCTTAGTCAGTATTGTTTTCTTCTATACATACTAAATAAATTATTGCAAATTCTGGCTCCCTGGTTGCCTTTTATCTCTTTGTAATGTGACCATTGCCCCAGTAACAGCAAGTCTAACCCATAGACATGTTTATACTGTTAATTAGGTTATGCTCAAGGCCTGCTGTTTTTGGCTTTGTAGCATAATGTCTTTTAAGGCTATTTCCTCAGATACAGGTTTAATTTATTGTGTGTTGATTTTACTAATTTAACTTATATCCCACTGTTGCCTCCATGTTCTGACTAAGAGGGTCACTCTATTCCCATCCTTTTGTGCAAGACTTTCAGTGCAATGCCAAGTGCACTGAGCAGGAAAACTCTCAATAAATAAGAAAGGGGAAGTATGACGTACTTTCTTCAAGGAAATGAAAGGAATGGAAACTTTTAACATCTTGTTATAAATTTCTACCAGCTAGTAATTGAGCTATAGATTATATTGTGCAATTTATAATTCCTATGCTTGAAAGAGCTCAGGGTTACCTCTGTGCATAAGTTTTGACAGGAAACACCTGTTCATTTGTTTGTTAATTTATTAATCAAACATTTATTAACTCCTGATTAATACCAAGCTCTGGGTAGATGCTTCTTCACTGTCTTGTGAAAGGAGCATAAACGTAAAGTAGAAGGTACACAATAAAGCACATGAAATGCTCACTGTCATTAGTCACCAGTGAAATCTAAATTAAAACCCCAACGAAATACCACTACACACCTACTATAATGATTAAATGAAAAAGACTGAGGATACCAAATATTGGCAAAGATTTGGACCAACTGTAACTCTGGAAGTATAAAATGGCACAACCACCTTGAAAAACTTTCAGTATCCCTTAAAAAGTTGAACATACATTTACCCTAATACCTTAGATTGTATTCATTATCTGCATCATAAATTACCGTAACTTAATGGCTTAAAACAACAGTAAACACTTATTATCTCCTATAGTTTCTGGAGGTCAAGAATTCAGAGGGGCTTAGCTAGGTGGTTTGGCCTCAGGATGTCTCCTGAGGTTTCAGTCAATATGTTGGCCAGGGCCACAGTCACCTGCAGGCTGGACTGGGGCTGGAGGTTCTGCTTTGAAGACGGCATACTCACATGACTGACAAGTTGAGGGTGGTGGTTGGCAAGAGACTTTAGTTCCTTGTCATGTGGATCTTGCCACATTGCTGCTTGAGTGTCCCCCCAGCAGCTGGCGTCCCCCGGAGTGAATGATCCCAGAGAGAGCAAGGTAGCAGTTTTATAACCTAGCCTCAAAAGTCATACTGCATAATTTTTTGCAATATCTCGTTGATTACATAGATCAGCCCTATTCAGTGTGTGATGTATATGTGTGTATGTGGGGGCAAGAGTGAGACTATGCACGGGCATAGATACAAAGAAGCAAGGATCATTGGGTGCCATCTTGGAGGCTGGCCACTGCATAGGTATTTATCCCAGAGAAATAACAGCAAATATGCACAAAAACTTTATACAGAAATGATCATAGCAGCTGTATTTATAATAGCTAACCTGGAAACAGCCCAGATGTTCATGAACAGGAGCCTGGAGAAACAAACTATGGCATATTCACACAGTGGATATGACTCAGCAATAAAAAGGAACTAACTACTAATGAATGCAAAAATATTAATGAATCTCTAAAATGTTATTCTGAGTAAAAGAAGAAAAAGGACATAGTCTATGATCCCATTTATATGCAATTTTATAATAGGCAAAATTCACCTAAGGTGATACAAATCAGATCAGTGGTTGAACAATAGATTAACGACCCAGTTGCAAGCACTTTGTCTCATCATGGACCAGTAACACATGGTTCTCAGAACACAGGGATCTGCAAACCACACTGAACAGCGCTGACTTCTGTTGTCTCCAGAGTGCCCTGCATTAGTGAGCCAGCATTATCCTCCACAGACATGTCTTTATCTTGCAGCCTTGCCTGACCCCCTTCCTTTCCCTGTTCTACTTCCTGCTCCTTGTTTTTTTCTGGTAAGACTTTCTAATAAATTACCTTTCTCATAACTCAGTGTCAGCATCTGCTTCTAGAGAACTCATTTCAAATAGGCCACGAGGATTGTATTGGAAGGTGAAAACCTGTGCTTTGGGAAGGTACTTCCAATTGTTCTGAAGAATGCTTAGAAAAATGAATGAATGTAGGTAGGAAGTGAGATCGAAGACTGTCACAATATTCCATCAACCAGGGAACACAGGAGTCATCCTCCTTCATTCATTATATTTTAAAAATATCCTTTCTTTGCCATTTCCAGCCCCCTGCTTCAGTTTAGATCCCCATTATGTTTGAGGTTTAGAATCACTGGTCTGTGTTTCAGGCTGTAAATTCCAGGACCATGCCAATGAATCAGCGGAGATGGACTAGAAATGGTAGGTTCCTCATAATTTGTAAACTAAGATTTCCTTTGTGAAATACGTGTTTATTTAGACTTTGTTACTCACGGACTGATTCTAAGTCACATTTGTGAGGAAACTTGGGTGTACCTCAAATATCTGACAGGCAAGTAATTACAGCTCTCTTGCCTTCGTTTGCTCAGTTCTTGAATGAGGAAGAACTAAATTCTTCCTAAGGTCCCTTCCAGTTCTAAAATGTTATGTTCAACAATGGCCACTACATTACGTCAGTGAGAAAAGCATAAAACAAATTATTTCAGTAGCAATCATCACTTCTCAAAACAAATTGACAAAAATCATACACTTATTGTAAGAACAGTTCTCCTGGAAGCCGACCTTTGCCCATTTTTCTTAATGATATGTTTACTGCTTTTAACTCTGCTTTGGAAATTGGTAACCATCTAATTGGGTTGATAAGGTCAGTGTGCAGAAGGCTTGGAAAGAGACTGGATAATATTTGTGAGTGTGTATATTTACCTAGACATGCTTTTTGTCATGTTTATTGTACTTGGGTGATCAGCTAGGAATAATAAGGCTGCCGTATATGCTCTTTGATTAACGCTCTACCATTATGGGATTATTCTAAGGTAATTTGAAAATACAGAGAAAATATAATTATTTGAGGGTGTTTTGGAAGAGGTGAATATATTTATAAAATCAAGTAGTAATTTAATAACAGAGTTCATCAGTATATACAGTTCATAGGAAGGGTTTGTGAGGCTGGATGACATGAGTTTTATTTTCCCCTATTTTCAAGGAGCATATAAATTCAATTTGGGGTGATTTTGCGGATCAAGAAAGGTGATTTAACAATGTGTAAATTATTTCTGCTCATCTGTTTATCACACCTTGTCCCCAGACAACCCTGAAATACTTAAACATTTTCTAGACTCTTTTGTGTTGCACAACTTACCGAGGCAGAAATCTGAACTTCACAGTCGTATCACACAGGTACTCTGTTAGAAATCACCTCAATTCTGTTCCCTTTTGGTCTCCTATGTTTTTGAGTCCTCAAGGATAGCTTTTAAAATGATAAAACATGGAGAATTAGGATATGTTTGTAGCATTCTTTTCTTCTTAAATGAGGTATGATACACAGAGAGGAAAGTACATAAACTTAACAGTGCAATTCACTGAGTTTTTACCAATGTCTATGCTTGTGTAACCACTTCCAGGACTAAGATATAAAGCAAGATTTAAAAAAACACTTCTTCTTGTCCCTTCCCTGTTAATTTTCCTCCATTCAGAGGTTACCACCATTCTCGTTTCTCACCCCACAGCCTGGTTTTGCCTGTTTTTTTATTGCTGTGTAGTATTCTACTCTGTGGATATGCTATTCTCCTTTTGATGGGTATTTGTTTTACTTTAATTTTTCAGTTATTAGGAACGTGTGCTATGATATTTGATGGATAGATGTACTCATTTTTTCAGCATAGTTGGAATTGGATGGCATGTTGATAAGAAAGGCAAAATTTAGCTTTACTACCTGCTGCCAAATGTTTTCCCAAAGAAGTAGTACTAGTTTCCTTCCCACCAGCAATGTGTGAGAGTCCTCTGCATTTGTGCCAATGTGCGGTATTATCAGGGTTTTTAATTTTAGTCATTCTGGCGAATGTGTAATAGTACCTCGTTATAGTTTCAATTTTCATTTTCCTGACGAATAATGATGTTAAGTACCTTTTCATATTTTTATTGGCCTTTTTGAAACCTGTTTTATGAAATCCTGTTCAAATAATTTAGCCAGTGATGGTCCTTTTTATTGTTGATTTGTCTTTATGTATTCTGATAAATATGTGAATGTATTTATGCTTGCCTTTTTTCCTCTGAAAGTGTTCACTTAAAAAATTTTTTAATACTTTGTTTTTATTAAGGGATGAGATACAATGTACAAAATACAAAGACTGGAATTTCTTTTTTATTTTTCTTTATTAAGGTCACATTGATTTATAACATTATATAAATTTCAGGTATACATCATTATATTTAGACTTCTGTATAGACTGCATCGTGTTCACCACAAAAATCTAGTTGCCATCTGTCACCATATATATGTGACTCTTCACCCTTTCTCATCTAGTAACCACCAATCTGTTCTCTGTATCTAGGTGCTTATCTTCCACATATGAGTGAAGTCATATGGTAATTGTCTTTCTCTGCCTGACTTATTTCACTTAGCATAATACCCTCAAGGGCCATCCATTTTGTCTCAATGGAAAGATTTCATCTTTTTTATGGCCGAGAAGTATTCCATTGTGTATATATACCACATCATCTATATCTATTCATCGGTTGGACGACACTTAGGTTGCTTCTAAGTCTTGGCTATTGTGAATAATGCTACAGTGAACAAAGGGGTGCATACAGCTTTTTGAATTAGTGTTTTTTTCTTTGGATAAATACCCAGAAATGAAATAGCTGGATCATATGGTATTTCTATTTATAATTTTTTGAAGAATCTCCATACTGTTTTCCACAGTGGCCATACCAATTTACATTCCCATCAGCAGTGTACGAAGGTTCCTTTTTCTCCACATCTTCTCCAACAGTTATTTCTTGTCTTGTTAATAATAGCCATTCTCACAGGCATGAGGTGATATCTCATTGTAGTTTTGATTTGCATTTCCCTCAAAATTGGTGATGTTGAACGTCTTTTCATGTGTCTGTCCGCCATCTGTATATCTTCTTTGGAAAAATGTTTGTTCAGATCCTCTGCCCGTTTTTTGATTGGGTTGTTTGTTTTTTGTCGTCGAGCTATATTATTACGTATTTTGGATGTTAACTCCTTATCAGATATATGATTTGGAAATATCTTCTCCCAATCACTAGGTTTTCTTTTCATTTTGCTGATGGTTTCCTTTGCTGCACAGAAGATTTTTAGTTTGATGTAACTCCATTTGTTTATTTTTTTTCCCTTTCCCAAAGTGACATAATATTCAAAAAGATGATGCTAAGACTGCTGTCAAGGAGCATACTTCCTATATTTTCTTCTAGGAGTTTTATGGTTTCAGGCCTTACATTCAAGTCTTTAATCTATTCTGAGTTAATTTTTGTGTACGGTATAAGATAATGGTCTACCTTCATTCTTTTGCATGTGACTGTCCAGTTTTCCCAACATTATTTATTTAAGAGATTTTCCTTTCTCCATTGTATGTTCTTGGCTTTCTGTCAAAAATTAGCTGTCCATGGATGTGTAGGTTTATTTTTGGGCTCTCAATTCTATTCCATTGATCTGTGTGTCTGTTTTTGTGCCAGTACCACGTTGTTTTGATTACTAAAGCTTCGTAGTATATTTTGAAATCAGGGAGTGTGATGCCTCCAGCTTTGTTCTTTTTTCTCAAGATTGCTTTGGCTGTTTGGGGTCTTTTATGATTCCATACACATTTTAGAATTCTTTGTCTGTTTCTGTGAAAATGTAATTGGAATTCTGATTGGGATTGCACTGAATCTGTAGATTGCCTTAGGTAGTATGAACATTTTAACTATATTAATTTGAATCCATGAACACAGAATATCTTTCCATTTCTTTGTGTCTTTTCGATTTCTTTCAACAATGTCTCATAGTTTTCAGTGTACAGGTCTTTCATCTTCTTGGTTAAATTTATTCCTAGGTACTTTATTCTTTTTGTTGCAAATGCAAATGGGATTGTTTTCTTGATTTCTCTTTCTGTTTGTTGTTAGTGTATAGAAATGCAACTTTTTTTTGTATGTTGATTTTGTACCCTGTGATTTTACTGTATTCATTAATTATTTCTAATAGTTTTTTTGGTGGATTCTTTAAGGTTTTCTCTACATAGAATCATGTCATCCACAATAGTGACAGTTTTACTTCTTCCTTTCCAATTTGGATCCCTTTTCTTTCTTTTTCTTGCCTAATTGCTCTGGCTAGGACTTCCAATACTACCTTGAGTAAAAGTGGTGAGAGTGGACATCCTTGTCTTGTTCCTGTTTTTAAAGGAATAGCTTTCAGTTTTTCACTGTTGAGTATGATGTTGGCTGTGGATCTGTCATATATAACCTTTATTATGTTGAGGTACTTTCCTTCTATACCCATTTTATTCAGAGTTTTTATCATAGATGTTGAATCTTGTCAAATGCTTTCTCTGCATCTGTTGAGATGCTCATGTGATTTTTATTCTTCATTTTGTTGATGTGGTCTATCACACTGATTGATTTGTGGATGTTGAACTATCCCTGCGTTCCTGGAATAAATCTGACTTGATCTTGGTGTATGATCCCTTTAATGTATTGTTTTATTTGATTTGCTAACATTTTGTTGAGGATTTTTTCATCTATGTTCATCAGTGATATTGGTCTGTAATTTTCCTTTTTTCATGTTGTCCTTGTGTGGTTTTGGTAACAGGGTAATGTTGGCCTTGTAAAATGAGTTAGGAAGCATCTTGCCCTCTTCTATTTTTTGGAATAGTTTGAGAAGGATAGGAATTAAACCTTTTAAAGTTTCATAGAATTCACTGGGGAAGCTGTCTGGCCCTGGACTTTTGTTTTTGTGGGAGGTTTTTGATTACTCTTTCAATTTCTTTACTTGTGATTCTACTATTCAGATTCTCTATTTCTTCTTGATTCAGTTTTGGGAGGTTGTATGATTCCAAGAATTTATCCATTTCTTGTAGGTTATTCAATTTGTTGGCATATAGTTTTTTTGTTTGTTTGTTTTTTAAAGATTTTATTTTTTTCCTTTTTCTCCCCAAAGCCCCCCGGTACATAGTTGTATATTCTTCGTTGTGGGTCCTTCTAGTTGTGGCATGTGGGACGCTGCCTCATCATGGCTTGATGAGCAGTGCCATGTCTGCACCCAGGATCTGAACCAACGAAACACTGGGCCGCCTGCAGAGCGCACGAACTCAGCCACTCGGTCACGGGGCCAGCCCCTGTTGGCATATAGTTTTTCATAGTATTCTCTTATAATCTTTTATTTCTGTGGTATGCATTGTAATTTCTCCTCTTTCATTTTTGATTTTATTTATTTGAGCCTGGTCTCTTTTTTCTTAGTGAGTCTATCTCAAGAGTTTGTCAATTTTGTTTACCTTTTCAAAGAACCAACTCTTAGTTTTATAGATCTTTTGTCTTTTTTAGTCTATTTCATTTATTTCTGCTCTGATTTTTATTTCCTTCCTTCTACTAACTTTGAGCTTTATTTGTTCTTCCTTTTTCTACTTATTTTAAGTGTAGTATTAGATTGTTTATTTGAGATTTTTCTTAATTTTTGAGGGAATGCCTCTATTGCTATATATTTCCCTCTTAGTACTGCTTTTACTGCATCCCATAGATTTTGCTATATTGTGTTTTCATTTTTCTTTGTCTCCAGGTATTTTTTAAATTTTTCCTTGATTTCTTCACTGATCCAATAGTTGTTCAGTAGCATTTTGTTTAGCTTCCACATATTTGTAGCTTTTACAGCTTTCTTCTTACAGTTGATTTCTAGTTTCATACTATTGTGGTTGGAAAAGATGCTTTCTATGATTTCAATCTTCTTAAATTTATTAAGACTTGTTGTATTTCCCAACATATGGTCTATCTTTGAGAATGTTCCAGGTGCACTTGAGAAGAATATGTTTTCTGCTGCTTTTGGATGGAATGTTCTGTATTTATCTATTACATCCATCTGGTCTAGTATTTCATTTAAGGACAATGTTTCCTTATTGACTCTGTCTAGACAATTTATCCATTGATGTATGTGGGGTATTAAAGTCCCCTATTTTTATTGTGTTGCTGTCAATTTCTCCCTTTAGATATGCTAACAGTTTCTAATATATTTTGGTGTTCCTATGTTAGGTATATATATATATTAATAAATGTTTTGTCTCCTTGATGGATTGTCTCCTTTATCACTATATAATATCCATCTTTGTCTCTCCTTATCTTTTATAGCTTGAAGTCTATTTTGTCTGATACACTTACAACTACACCTGTGTTCTTTCGGTTGCCATTTGCTTGGAGTATCATCTTCCATCCCTTAATTCTTAGCCTATGTTTGTCTTCAGAGTTGAGATGGGTCTCCTAGAGGCAGCATATCTTCTTTTTAATCCTTCTAGCCACTCTGTGTCTAATTAAATCCATTTACATTTAGAGTGATTATTGATATATGAAGGCTTACTACTGCCATTTTATCTTTTGTTTCCTGGTTGTTCTATATTTCCATTATTCCTTTTTCTTTGTATGTCTGTCTGCCATTTCAATTTGATGGTTTTCTGTGATGTTTTTCTCAGTTTTCTCTTTATTTATTATTTGTGATTCTGCTCTGATTTTTTGTTTTGTGGTTACCATGAGGTTTGTATAAAAGACATCATAGATGAGATAGTCCTTTTTCTGCTGATGGCATCTTATTTCTGTTTGCCTATGCAGGTTCCATCCTTTGCCTGTTCCCCTTCTATGTTTTTGTTGTCACAAATTGTCCCTTTTTGTGTTGTGACTTTGTTACCAAACTGAAGTGGTTATAGTTAATTTTAATGCTTTCTTTCTCTTTAACCTTTACATTATAATTAAAAGTTTTCTAACCTATTCTGGTATAGAGCTGCAATTTTCTGATTTTATCTGTCTATTCATCACCTTACTTAAAACTTTGAATAGCGTTGCCTTTTTTGTTTTAGTAGGAGGGCTCCTTTCAAGATTTCTTGTAAGGCAGGTCTAGTAGTGATGAACTCTTTCAGCTTTTGTTTGGGAAAGCCTTTATTTCTCCTTCACATTTGAAAAGATAACTTTGCTGGCTAGAGTATTCTTGGCTGACAGTTTTATCTTTCAATATTTTGAATATATTGTTCCATTCTCTCTTAGCCTATAAATTTCTGCTGACGCATCCACTTATAACCTAATGGGGGTTCCTTTGTAGGTTATTATTTTCTTCTCTGGCTGCTCTTAATATTCTTTGTTTGTCATTGACTTTTGCAAGTTTTAATATAATATGCCTGGGAGAAGGTGTTTGTGCACTGAGATAAATGGGTGTTCTATTAGCTTCATTTACCTGTATATCCAATTCTTTCCCCAGGTTTGGGAATTTATCAGCCATTATTTCTTTAAATAAGTTCTCTGCTCCCTCCCCCCACCCTTCTCCTTCTTGGATACCCTTTATCCTTATGTTGCTTTTCCTAATTGAGTCAGATATTTCTTGTAGAATTTCTCCATTTTTTGAAAATCTTAGTTCTCTCTCCTCTTCCACCTGAATCATTTCTAGATTTCTATCTTCAAGCTCACTAAGTCCTTCATCCATATGATCTTCTCTGTTTCCAATGCTTTCCAATTTATTTTTCATCTCATTTATTGTGTTCTTCAGCTCCAGAATTTCTGCTCAGTCCTTTTTTAAGAGTTTTAGTCTCTTTGGTGAAGTACTCCTTCTGTTCACTAATTTTATTCCTGAGCTCATTGAACTCTCTTTCTGAGTTTTTTTTGTAATTCACTGAGTTTCCTTATGACAGCTATTTTGAATTCTCTGTCAGTTAGATTGTAATCTTTTTTGACTTCAAGTTTGGTCTCTGAAGAGCTGTCATTTTCTTTTTGTGATATTGTGTTACTGTAGGTTTTTAAGGTGCTTGATGAATTGTTCCTCTGCTGGCACATTTGTGGTAGCAAACACTTTTCTTATTTGGGTAAGGCATTGTTTACTGTGATTCTGAGCTGCTTCTGGTTGTATTTGAGAGCCTGCACTTTCCACCCTCCACTGCCTCTCCCAGAGGTGTTTTCAGTGCTCAGTATGCTTCTTGTGCCTTGCTGCTTATGATGTCACTGTAATCATGGGTGTCACTGCTAAAGTCACGGGGCTGGCAAGCACTTCTGCTGCTTCTGGGGTTGCCTTGGGTTGCAGGTTTCCCCACTGGCTCTCTGTGGTTTCTCCACAGGCTCAGGTGCTGCTACTATGTGCACTACCTGCACTTCTGTTCCTGGGTTATCTGGGGGTGCTGGCAATGCCGCTGGGCTGCGAGTGCTGCTAGGGTTCCTAAAGGCTCTGGTTTCTAGGAGCTATGTGCTTCCTGGAACTCCAGGTCACAGGCACTGCCACTGTTGCTGGGGGCCTGGGGTATTGTGTGCAGCCCCCACTGCTAGCAGGGCTGGTGTCAGGGGCTGGGTCATGAGAACCACTAGGGTTCCTCAAGCCTCAGGTCATGGGTGCCACTTTCCAGTGCTGGAGGAGGGGGAGGGCCTGAGTCATGAGTGTGGCCACAGTTTCTGTATCTTCTGCTCTTGGGTGCCAACAGGATTTCTGGAACCTTAGGTCATGGAAACTAATGTTGCTGCTTGGGGTATTGAGGTTTTGGATGCAGGCCCTGCTGCTGAGAGTTCTGGGGCCAAAGACACCACCACTGGGGAAGAGGTTGGGGGCTGGGTCACAGATATTGTCATGGCTCCTGGAGCCTCCAGTTGCAGCCGTACAGTGATTCCTGGGGCCTCTGTTTGTGGGCTGCCTGGATTCCTGGGGCCCTTGTGGGCATTACCTCAGTTCCTGGAACCTCTAGTCTCAGGAGCTGCTGCTGCTGCTCCTCTGGTTACAATGCCTCCAGGACATCCAGTCCATCCACCGTCAGATGTATAGATGTATGGATCTCCCAGGCGTCCTGGTGTGCTATGCAGAGAGTTCTTTGTTGGTCTATGAATGTCCTACTGATTGTAACTTGGAGGGGAACAAGTCACCCCACCTTGAGGGTGCTGATGTCACCCTCAGGTAGAATTTCCTATTTATGCTTTCTTTTGATGAACAGAAGTTTTTAATTTTAATGAAGTCCAGTTTATCATTATTTTCTCCTTTTTGTGTTCTGTTTTAACATATGATTTGAAAACCCAGTCAAAAAATAATGCATTCAATTAGGCAGACCATAGGTTTAGTTTTAAAAAGTTCTGTGATCTAGTAGAAAATATATTGGACTTATGAAGAACTAGGTGTCCTGTCTTTTCCAATTACTAAGTATTTACCTTGGGCAATATACTTAATCCTTTAAGTCTTTTTGGTCATTCATAATGTGGTATATTCGTCAAGACTCTTTCATTTGCAAGTGACAGAAAACTAATTAAATTAGCTCAAGCAAGAAAGGATGACCTGGAAGGAGTGTGGATCCTAGAATCAAAAGAGCTGCCTAAACCATTGTTAGCATATGGGACCTTAGGGGCCCAATCACCACTACGACACTCTTATCTCTGCTTTTCTCTCTGTGTTGGCCTTTCTCATTGACAGTAGACAGGTTTTATGTAGCAAGAAACATGGCAGCTGGCAGCTCAGGGCTTACGACACCTCAGCTGAACATCTCAAAAGAAAAAAAAGTGTCTCTCTCTCTCTGTCCTGTTCACTTAGGTATATAATAATCCTAGTGAAGGACTCTGGGTAGTCCTGAGTCATCTGTCTACTCATGTGAACAAAGCGTAGAGAAAATCCATTGTTATTAATCCCAGGATGAAATGAAGAAGGGAACAGTTAGCTCAAAGAAGTAGGTATGCTATTGGCAAAAGAAGGGAACTAAGGTGCTGGGCAGACACAAATAATAGATGTATGCTACAAAGGGAATAAAAATGCTCAACTTACAAGAGTTGGTTGTTGAAAGTCTTAGAGAATTGTTTGAAAGTACCTGGAACAAGGGAGAGACACAATGCTTATTTGTTGACTATGATCTCTAATAGAAATCTCAAAAACTTTTTTCTCTCTCAGAACTGGAGCCCTAGAGAGGATCATGGCAGGCCTAAGAATAGCAGGAATCTAAGATGCTGTTCTAGGCTCTTACTTGGAAGTGGCTTTCATGAATTTTCAAGGTGAAAAATGGATCTCTGTATTGTACCCGTCAGGGCAATGCTCTGTCTCGATTCCCTCCTACTGAACCAGAGGGATGATCCTAATCATAAAACATGGGGCATAGAATCTCCCAAATCTTCATGCCCAAAATATATTGCTTTAGTATTTCAAATGGACAACCCCTCTCCTTTTCCAAAGGTTTTACAACATAGGTTTAGAATTCTTATAGCTATAATAATAGCACTTGGTTAATTGGTAAATGTGACAGATAAACAACATGGTTGCTTTTGAACCATTGTCACTTGGAGTATTTGTAGCATTATCCGCTGCTAAAGCAACTTATTCTCTCTTCAATTCTTATTTCCATTCATCAAATATTTATCTTGGGATCTGTTCTTGGGTTCTCAAATTTTAACATCCATCAGAAGATACAGATTGCTGGGCCCAACCACCAGACTTTATGATTTCATAGGCCTGGGATGGGGTCCCAAATTGGCATTTCTAACAAGTTTCTAGTGATATGCTGCTGTTGCTTGTCCAGGGGCCATACCTTAAGAGCTAGAGAAAAGATACACTCCTAAAAATGTGGGCATAAATAAGATTTTTATTCATCATATTCTAACTCACTAGGGAAACTTGTAATTTGGAGAAACCTTATTTTCCTTGGAAAATAAAGAGTCTTTCTTACAAAAATAGTTGCTTCCCAATTAACTTTTGCAATTCTGATTTGCTTGAGAATTGGGGTGAAGGGTAGATCCATATATCAAATAAATTTCTTGGAGGTCATGCAACTTGTAGAAGAAATGAAAATAATATCCTCATAGTTCCCTATAAGGATAACTCATGAGGTTAGTTGCAAGGAACCTTCACCTCTGCTCTAAAATTTCTCATGTGTTCAGCCTAACAGCATTTTCTAGCTTGCTTGCTTTTTTTGTCTTTCTTTTGAGCGTTCTTGTTGTGTGTGTACCAGGAATCAGATGGCCCTAAACAACATTTCCAACTGAGATTAGAAGGACGAATGCTAAATTCTGCCAGCTCTATACTTGGTCACCAGACGAGTCATGGAAACCACTGCAAAGGACTGAATCATATCACTCTCCTTCCATCAATCATGAACGAGGAATGCAGTCAGTCTACCTCGGAAATTGAAATCTAGAAGCAAAGACTTTTTTTTTGTCGCAACGTTAGGTCAATATTGGCAAACAGGAGATCATACTGAGAGTGGCGTGAAGGACAGAGAAAATACAGATTCAACAATAATAAGTGCCTCAGGTGATGGCTTTGTTTACTCGGTATGTTTCAGAAGATGGAAGTTTAAGTATTGCCTGGCCCTGAGGACCTCTGGGGCTTAAGAGACTCTGCTTCAGAGATTTTCTTTCTTCTTTGAAGACTTTGAGGTTTAAATGTCTTCTATTAAGTCCAACTCCTGTTTGGAAGGTGGCATTTTCTCCCTTCTAAGTAAGTATTAAGGATCAATAAGGGCAGCTGTCTTCTATTCAGTTACTGAAGGACCATGCATGGTGGTTAAAATACTTACCCATAATATACCATGACAGTGTGGGATCCCTGCTAACATCACCATTTCATACTTTCCAGTTTGCACTTTTATACTAACAAGTAAGCCTTAACTCTTCTCCAAGTATAGAGAAGGAATAGTGATACTAAAATGATTTCTGGTGGTTGCAATAAATTCCTTTTTATTAAGTTTATTAAGAGTTCCCCATGCCCACCACCCTACTTTCACATAATGCAGGATCCCTCTATTTAAATCCAGTTTTAAAAAAAGGATTCTGTAAGTTCTATAAGCGCACAAAATAGAAAGCATTGAGAACAACAGAAGAGAGAGATTGACAAAGTAGCCTTTCTCTGTTCATGAACCTGAGGGAGAGAATGGAAAGGTGGCCTGGGTTATGGGGCAGAATTAAGGTTGTGTGGATCTGAGGAAAGAGCTGAAGTTTCCTTGGCTTTATATGATTTAGAGTGGTGCTGGTGGTGTTGGAGAGCTTTCTTAAAGCTATCTAAGAAATGATACTAATAAAGTTAGCATGAGTATGTATTGTCTTTTCCAAGCAGAAACATTTTATTTCTGATCTTATCATTTCTCCCAGGAGATGGAGCTGAAGGGAAGTGGATTTAAGCCTCTGCAACATTTCATAAATTGAGGGAGGGTTTAATTCCCATTCTGTTCATTTACGTATCATATACTATGATTGGCTTGGGGAAACCAAGAAAAATTCACTACCCATGGCCTGAATGAATTTCAATTATAGTGGAAAGATAAATATGGAAACAAAAATTATAATAAGCTAACATGATTGTCCTAAAAACGTTGAGCATAAAGTCCTGTGGTGCCTACAAGCAGATGCCCGATCTCTCTGGAGGAGTCTCTGAAGCCTGCACAGACATTTACCAAGCAATTAAGAGGGAGAAGGAGATGCAGGAAAAGAGAGGAACATGTGCCAATGACAGAGGCATAGGGAGGGCTGGCTCATCAGTGTCTGAAGGTGTAAAGGGGAAACTGGCAGGAGTTAAAGCTGGCTTGGGAAGTAGGTGCCGTGCAACGCAAGGCATTATGGGCTATTAAAAGAAGTTTTAAATTTTATCCTGTTGTCAATAGGACAATTCTGGAGAAATTGGGTGACATTTTCCCTCTAGCTTATTCTTGAAGAATTGCAAAAGCATTGGAAGGGCTGGAGAGGTGGGCTTCCAGAAATGACTCCCAGAACAAGACTGTCCAGCTTGTCACAAGAGGATATTGAGGCATCAGGAGGCTGCCACCGAACCTTAGGAGTTCAAGAACGCAGAGTGTAGCTGTGATCCTGGGAACAGGCAGTTGCCACAACTGCCACTGCTACAACTCTCAAGACGCCAAGATGTCAGTTGTCAATGATTCCGCACAGGGACACCACTGCAGAAAACCCCTCATTTCCACACCCCTGTTTGCCAAAAGCAACAATGAAAGCAATAAGAAACTAGCCTCTTTTTCACTTCTGTCTTCCAAGTATCTCACTGGAGCACATCAGATTGGTGGAACCTAATGGGTATTCAGAGCCCTTGGTGCAAGGGGTTCTGGGAGTTGTAGTGTTTACCTTTCTAGCTTCTGTTGGAAGGGTAGGCTCTCTGGAATGAGGTTGGAATAGATGCTGAGGACCAGTTCATCAAGATGGATGAAACTGGATACGGAAATATGTAGAGAAGAGAAGCAGCTGAGAACAGAAACATGGAACATCCAAACTTCAGGGACAACTGGGGAGATGAAGAAGGATTGTCATAGGGTTAGGAGAAGAATTAAGAGAGCAGGGCATTATGGCAACCAAGGGAAGAGAAAAGCTTAGGAAGAAGGAAGTGGATAACTGTGAAAATGTTGTAGTGCAGTGACCATATATTTTTTTTTTTAATTTTTGATCATCAATTTTTGTAATGAGATCCTTTCAATGACAAACATTTTGTTTACCTCTAATAGGTAAGGCGTTCATTGCAAAGGACAGAAAATCAACTTAAAGTAATTTAGGCAAAAAATTAATTTATTGACGACCCACACAGTTTTAAGTCCAGTGAGGACGGGTCTAGCATTAGATTTCACATGGTGTCACCCAGCTTAACCTTTCTCTTGCTCCCTCTTTTGGCTTTACTTCACCACCCTTTCTCTCTATTGGCATCATTGTCAGGCAGGCTGTTTCTATGAAGCTGGGAAAAAACGGACTCTGGAAACCAGGCTTATCTATTGCTGATAGCTTGTGATCCTGAAAGGAGAAGAGACTCTTTCTCCCAGGATCCCCACATGAAATCTAAGGAAGAGATTGATTAGTCTGTCCTGGGTCATGTGCTTTTTACTGCACCAATCCCCTGCAGACTATTGGGATAGAGTGCTCTGATTGGCTAGACCTGAGTTAATGGCCCACCCCTGTTGGTGGGAGGTCATATATTTGGCTGTATCCAAAACTTGGAAAAGAATCTCCATGAGAATCATCAGAAGTTATGATTTTTGTATCCAGAAAAGGAAAAGTGGATGCCAAGCAGGCAGATTCACCATAGTCTCTCACTGGGGAATGCTGGGTTAAAGTTAAGTAGGTTTGTCTCAGAATTCACAAACCATCATTCCCACTATATTCTGTTAGAAGTGAGTCGTTAAATCCAGCCCACAGTTCCACATGGGAGTAATGATATTTTTAGAATGTGTCGCTGGAAAATATATAATGACAAAGAGCTACTATGAATTTAGTGACACTTAAAAATGAATCTGTTTTTTAAATTCATGATATGGTTTCTATATACATTTAAAAAATTATATAGATAATGACATCTTTCCTCTACAAGTAATGCTTGGGGGAGCTTATGGATTTGTGAGCCTTGTTTCAATCATTCTGATGCCCCCAAAACACAAATAAATTTCATGCCTTGAAGTCAAGTTAATCATGGAGTCCAAGGGTAGCCTATGAACAATTTCAGGGGCTGTTAAATATAGAAATGTTAGAAGACTCATTTTCATTTAGTTTTTGGAGTACTAGTGTTAAAGACTGCACAATCCGGGTGGGTGATGTTACTGTCCCTCCATGTAGCTAATTTAAAAACCACACTAAAATGATCATGCACATGAGGATGGGGTAGGGAAGCACATACATTACACAATAAATATTTTCTTACAGTTCTCTCTTTTTCTATGCTATCTTTTCTATTTTCAACCTTTTAGTCTGTATATGGTAGCAAATCAAATTTGGAAAAGAGTTTAGCATAATAACATGGAACGAGGAAATTACAAGTGTGTTTGTTTATTTTCAAGATTTCTAAAGGAGGTAGCTTTCCATTTGGGACAGCTAAGAGACCTGTGCCATGTGAAGTGGGTTCTGGATCTGTCTCCAGTCCCCTGTGATCAGAGTCCACACTTAATGCTTCAACCTCTCTGGAAAAGAAATGCCTCCTGGGCATCTACGGGATGTTACTGAGTACAGAGAATTACATTAGGCGCAGTGTTTCTGGAATGGCGGTTTTGTTACTGGTCTGTGTGATCGTCTTGGTGCTGAGAGAGCTCCTGCCATTTTAGCAGAGCAACTGTGGGGGGGTGGGGGGGGAAGGGTAGTCGGTGGCAAAGCGGCTAGAGCGATTGACCCCTCCCCTGTGTCCTTCTGCAGGCCCCAGCCCAGCACCGCCCTCCCCCTGGCTGTGGCACTTCTCAGCTTGGCCCCCTGCAGCAGCCGGGCCTCCCAACTGTGCAAGCATCGTCCACTAGAAATGCCTCATGTCAGACGCAGAAGCACCAAAATGAGACTGGTCTTGGTCACAGAGACCTCTGTAATCCTCCCTGACACCCTAGTCCATTAGAAGTACCTGAGCTAGTTTTTCTGAAATAGAAAGGAAAAGACAAAGGAAGCCCTGGGATACTGTGTCGTGAAGTGTTTGCAGTGAGGTTTCAAGCGGTTTTTGAAACAGTCAACTTGGTTTCTTAGACACTTATCAAAGAGCTTCCAGGTGCCTCTTCTTTTTTTAAGGGGGTCTCTTTTCAACTCACAGACCTTTCTGTTTGTAGAGAAAGGCTTTAACTTCTCTTGCTAAATGGTCGGAGGAGCAGGTCTAGAGTAATTTAATTCACTTCCTCGTGGAATTCGGTTCTTTTTTCCCTGTTTTAAGAACATAATGTATGTATATGTTATGTATTTTGTTACTTTGCTGTTTCAAATTTTAAATTTGATGTGATAATTTTATGAGGATGTATTTCTTTTTTTTTAAACATGAGGTTAAAAAATGTTTTTTAACAAAAAGAACATCTCTCCCTTGCCGTAAATGAAAAGCTTGAGGGTTTACACATAATTTTTCAGTTTTCAGATTTTCTTTGCCAGAATTATTAGATTCAAAGAATCCTGAAAATTGCTATAACTTGTCACAATTAGTAATTTTATGAAAACTCTATGTTTTTAGGTTGAGTTAACATCTGATTGAATAGATTTGTTGAGTAGTTAAGGAAGCCAGCAGTATGATTATTATTTCTCACAACTTGGAAAGTCCTCTGACATTTGTGGACTCTAAATTAATATGGATCTCAAAATTTGTGCTTGCAATTCATGTTGAGGGAAATAAGACTTTGAGCTGCTGTGCATTTTCTTTTGTTTTGAGTGTAGTTTATATCTGCAAAAGTAGAAAAGTAATTACTTACAAATAAGTAATTTACTTACTTAGCAAGGTTTCTGATCATGTTATGGTAGCTTTTATTAAATTCTCAAGTAAGGTAATTATTGCAGGAAGTTCCCAACTTAAAGCAAACACTTCATTAGGTTCAAGATAATTGAAAAACACAGCCAGTTGATGCCTGCAATCATGGTCTCTCTCAATTTCTCTCTCTCTCTTTCACCCCTCTCCCTCCCCCCTCCCTCTCTTTTCCTCTCTTTCCTTCTAGCTCACTGTCTCATCTGCCAGCACAAGGGCAGTAACCTTGAAGCATATCTCAGGAAATAAATGCTACGCCCAAACTGCACTGTGGGGAAAAAAAGAAAAATCCCACACTAGAATGATGTTGAGGAAATTGCCATAAGATAATGGTGACATTTCACTATCCTGTGACATTACCATCCTGGGTTGTTCCTCTGCTTTATTTAATGCCATACAACAGGCAGTTGGTTAGGTTGAAATGTTGACAGAATTCTGGTGCTTTTTTTTTTTTTAGGTAAGTGACAAAATTGTCAACAGGAAGCGTTTCCAAAATCTCTATTGTTACCCAGAGAGAAAACAATGACACAGCAATGTTTTTAATGACAGGATGGTTATCTTTGGTTATCTCTGGGAAATGGGAGGCTACGTATCATTAGGAATTTCCTTATTAATTACTTAAAATATAGGATTCTAGTGTGCAAGAGGGAGCAAACCAGGCGCCCAGGCCGCTAACATAATTAAGAAAAATTCTTCGCTTTGGAGGAAAGAGGCTTTCTAACGGTTCCTGGCAGTGTTTTCTGACTCTAGATGGAGGTTTCCATCACAGATTTCTCTTCCAGGTGGTCAGTGAAAATAAGAGTGCGGCCAGCCTGCCTTTACAACAGTGGACGGAAAGCGGAGGATCTCAGAAAATGGTTTTAATTTATAAACCTCAAGTTGTCTTTGATGTCCCCATTTTGTGCTCGTCATTGGCTGCCCAGCCCCAGGGAGGTGGGCTTCCTGCAGACACCATCTGTCCTTGCTGGCACCTTTGGCCCTTGTTGGCACCTCTTGCTTGCTGGATGGAGTATTGGTAGCTCTAGGATAATGGTTCTCAAAGCATGGCCTGTTACTGTTGCCAGGTTCCAGGCTGGAGCTTGGTGCCATTTTCTGCCTCTTCCATGACGTCGGTGCCCTCTAAGGGCTGGCCACTGTCCTGCTCTTCCCTTCTGCTCTGCAGGGGCCGTGTACCCAGAGATTTGCTGTAGTGTGCCTTCCAAAGCCCTAACTACACTGTTACTTCTCTGAACTCATCTCAACTCCTCTCTCCCTGGCTTACTCGGCCCCAGCTACCCTGACTGCTTCAAACACACCGAGGCACTGCCAGACACTTAGAGGCTCACTTCCACTCCTCCTTCAGGCTTTTACTCAAATGTTATCTTTTCAGAGAATCTCTCCCAGGCCATTCTATCTAAAATTGCAATCCATATCCCCCATACACATTTTATTCTTGTCTTTGCACATATCACCATCTCACTTAATATGTATTTTACTCATTAACTGTCTATTTTACTTATATGTTATTTCTATGTTAATTTATTATCTGTCTTCTCCCTCTAGAATATAAGGTAAATGGGTGTAGGGACTTTATCTTTTTCTTCACTGCTGTATTCCCAATGCCCAGAACAGTGCTTGGCACTTAGTAGGGGCTCAGGAAATATTTTTCAAAAGAACAAATGAATGGATGGAAGCCCCATACTTGCTATATCTTCTTCCCTAATCAAAGTCTACATGAATGAGCAGTGGTACACTAATGACTTTCCTCATTTAAATTTAGAGTCAAAATTCAGTAAACTCCTTCATTTACGAAGTGGCCGGGCAATGGTCCTAGGTCTAGGTGGATTGCACTGAAATAAGATCAGACCGTTGATTGATTACATGCAAAGTTTGATTGTTCTACAACTCTTTGCACACTCCATGTAACAGCTTTGTCTAAACTCAGAATCTCATAGCACATCTTTGAATATTTGCAGAATATTAAAATAGCTTATTGAGGAGAGAATTAATGTTTACTAAAGTGCTTTCTATGTATTAATCACTTCTCATACACAGTCTAATTCCTATAAAAACCATGTAATATACATTTTAATATATATTACAATTATGTATTTTACAATGTAAAATATATTATTATTCCCATTTGAACTGAGATTCTGAATGTCTTTGTACTCACCCAAGGTTTCAGAAATAGTAATAGAGGAGATCTGATCTTTCCAATTTATGCTATAAAGTAAGGACTTCTGTAAGAAAACAAACAAACCAATGAATGAGATCACCTCCTATTTATTCATCTTCTGTTGGCTGAACATACTTCTTAAAGCAGGGCCCTGCCATGCCGTTCATTTCCTAAGAGTCTGCATTGTTTTCCTCCTGGATCAAGCCCAACTGGCACTCAATGCCCCATATAATCTCCTTTCCACTTAGTGATTCCATGTTCTTGCCCTCTCCTCCCTGTAACAAATCTTGTTCCCGTAGAGAAGAGTTTCTTTCTCCCTTTTTACCTGCTACCCTTCTCCGATTATATACCTGTTTACTAGTCTCTGCTCTGTCTTCAATGACTTCATGTTTATTTCCCCTATGCTGTTCCTCTCAGGCCTGAAGGCCATTCCCTTTCTTTTCTGCCCATCCATACACTCACCACTTTTTAAGGTCTACTTGAAAACTACACACTTTGTTTGTTTTTTCATGTCTCTAGCCTATAATAGTTTCTCTCATTTTTCTTTTCTTAAGTACTCTTCGACTTATTAGCTGTACCACACAATTTATTAAGTTCTAATTATAGGCTGTAGTGTTCTGCAATTGTTTCTAGTGTCGGCCTTGTTCTCTGAACAAGTTGGTGATTAAAGAGATTCATGTCTTATACATTTTTTGCTCCCTACGACACTTTCTACAGTAGATGTTGCACCATTAGGAGATGCTCAACAAATACTTAGCTTTTCATCCTGAATATTTGTTGAATCCTACTGGAAACGATGACGTCATTTTAGGATAGAGAGTGAAATGTGGTTTATCCAACAGCTGTTGCTTCCAATCTAATATCAGCTCTATACATCTTGCGTACAGATAATAGTTTTAAAAGTCACCAGATTTTGCCCCTTTCATTATCTCTGAAATTTGAATAACAGCTTCCACATCATGAAATGTTGGTAAAAAGTAATTTTGAGAATTTTGGGTGGAAGGCATGGTGTAGATACAAAGCATTCATCTTCAAAAAGCAAAATGAAAATGCTAATATTGAAAAATTTCAGAACAAAGCAGAGGAAACTGGATGAGTTACGAGGCCAAGGAATTCATTGTTCCATTTCTATGGCTCTAGAGAAGGTTGTGAAATCCGTCCTTTGAAGCATCGGAATATTTAATTGTTCTGTGCAGCCGTGTACTACCAAAAATAATGTGCTGTTTCCTTGAGGGAGATGCCTGTAGCATTAAAGGTAATCTGGAAGGGCTGGAATTTCTGAGGCAGTGTTAAGCACTTATTAACATAAGATTAGAAGTGGCAAACGTGATGAAAGGTCTGCAGGTGATTTCAAATCAGATGTCACACTGCAAATCCTTCTTTTTGGCAAGCTGAGTCTGACAAAGTGCACAGAGCCAGTGAATGTGTTTTGGCAGAAAGAAAAGATGCTGAGAGGGTCAGGATGCAGAAGGCACATTGTCTCAAGAAACATTTTGAAGTAATTTCTTTTCATAGAATTGTACCATGTTTGGAGATACCTCACTTAGTGGCGTGAACTAAATATGGTGCAGTTTGTCCAATTTTTTAAATGAAGTGCATTTATAATTGCCACTTTGCGCTGCCTTTTCAGGGTACTCTGGAGATTGGAGGGGCCCCCATTCTCTAGGGTGAGAAGCTTCCTCTTCAGTCTCCCTCTGAATGTGAGCTTAAGCTCAGTGGACAATGGTGAGTGAGACTTGGAACATTTTTGTATTTTGTGCTGCCAGAATCTGGAAACAGGATCTGTCCCCAGGTAGAAACAGAGGACATCTTGCCAGTTTGCAATCAGAGCAGTGTACTGAGAGAGAGGTGACAAGTGCTAGGTGGCACAGCCAAGGTCCTGCAAAGGCTCACAGGTGGCACCCCACAGGCTGGCAGAGCATGGCAAGACAGAGCCTGAGCGTGGGCAGTCTTGGCGCCCAGGGCAGGCGCGGTGGAGCTGACCTCAGGAAGGCCTGGCAGCTGGCGGGGGCCCAGCCACTGAGCTCGGGGTTAGAGTCGCCGTTTTGGTGGAGCTGTCAAGGAGAAAGCTGGGAGACAAGGAAGGCGAAGAATAAGATAAAGACCAGCTGTTTAAAACGGAGCACAAGTTGGCCACAAAAACCCCACCAATAATAATAAAGATAGTTAACACTTATTGATGCTTACTACATGTCAGGAAGAATCCCAAGTCCTTTATACATCTTAACTCTCATCAGTGCTTACACCCTATGAGGCAGGCACTACTATTGCCCTCACTTCACAGGGGAGGAAACTGAGCCACAGAAAGGCTGAGAAGCGTGTTCAGGGTCACACATCGAACTGGTGCAGAGTGGGGATTTCATCCCAGGCGTTCCGGCTCAAAAGTTTGTTTTTCTCACCTCCAAGCCATCCCACCCGCCAAGTGCTACAGAGTGACAAAATCGGATTCATGTTTACAGCCTTTCGGAAAGGGCTAAAGCTTTGAACCAGAGAGATATAATGTGAATCTCACTTCTACTACTTGTTACTTGAGACACTTTGGGAAAACCATTTCATTTATCGTAGGCTTGGTTTTATCATCTGCGGAATGGCTGTCTTCCACATTAGAAGCATCAGCTCAAGCCTGACTAAGAAATTCCATGATCATTCTTTCTTCCTACAACTTTGGTCTTTAGCTGCAAACTATATTTTAAGCTATAACAATACCTATGTTTTTATTACTCAATTTTATAGCACAAATAGTACATGTTCACTGAAGAAAAATTAGATTACATCAGGCACAGAAGGGAGAAAACCTCTCGTAATTCTAGAACACTGTTATATTTTGATGTATATCCTTCCAGATGATGCCTTGTATGCACAGGCGTAGTACAGAAATGGGATCATACTGTAAATACAGTTTTGTAACCTCTGCTTTTCACTTAGCAGTTTATCATGAGCATCTTTGTATATGCATCTATATCATTATTTCTAATAGCCTCATAAAATTCCATTGCATTTTTACAGCAATATTAATTTAGATAACCCTCTATTGTTGGGTACTTACTTTGTTCACATTTTTCCTATTATGAACAATGGTCCAATTATCATCTTTGCACATATTTCTGTGTATGCTTTTCTCATGCTGATTCAAAGGGCATAAGTGTTTATTAGACTTTTGTCATATTTGCCAAATACCTGTCTAAAAGTATTGTACTGATTATGTTCCCACTGGCAGTAAATGAGTACTCCAACATTTAATGTTATTTTAATGTAACATCTCATGGACAAAATAGGTCATCTCTTTGTTTTATTATTATTTTTTTTTTGCTTACTAGGGAGGTCTATGTTGCATGTATTAATTTAAAGTTTTAATTTATCCTTTTGGAATTTTCCTTTTTGTGCCATTTTCTCTCTTTCTGCTGAGGCACATTCTTTCCTACTGATTTTTAAGAGTTCTTCATGTTGTAACTCTATAAAATATGTTGTGATATTTTCCTAGTTTGTATTTTATACTTTAAAAATATTTTGGTATATATTTTCCATTTTCAAAATCAGTTAAATCATTATTTTTTTAGTTCGTGTACTTAGCAAAGTGTCTGGCATATATAGTGTTTAAAAAGACATTACTTACCCTTAAAGAAAAAAATACTTGCAAATATTTTGTTCTGATACTTCCATGGCTTCATTTTTCTCATTTAAATCTTGTATTCACCTGGGATTGATTCTGGCACGATACGAAGGTAGGTATTGGATTTTGCTCCCAAATGATTATCAAGTTGTGCCAGTATAATAATTGACTAACCTGTGCTATAAACACTGAGAAAAATGTTTACCTTTATCAAATATCGAATTCTTAGCCATAGTTGTATCTCTTGGTGTTTTTGTTCAGTTCCACTGGTTTTTCTTCAGCTCTGGTGCCAGGACAAATTATTTTAATTATTATAGAAGTTCTCCATTGTTGTTGCTCTTCAGAAATTACCTAGATATACTTACATGTTTTTTTACATGATGTCTTAAATCACGCAAGCCGGGAGGTATGGTGGGGAAGTCCAAGTTAGGGCTGGATAAAGCAAGACTGGAAAAGACTGGTATTGGTTAGCTGCACAATGAGTAGACGGGGTTCACAATCCTATTTTTTCTGCCTTTCTGTATTCGTGGAAGTTTCTATAACAAACGTTTAAATGTAAATAAATAGATGAATAATTCAGATTGAAACTCGACATGCTTTCGTCTTCAGAAACGTGATTTCTTTTCATGTCTCCTTTTATGTGCTTCAATAAAGTTCTATAGTTTTTTTTTTCATGTGTCCTTTCTAAACCTTTTCTTTGTGAACAAAGGAGCAAACGGAGTATAAAACATCTTCTTTGTGCCTAGTTTTTTAGGTTTTTTGGCGGGAGCTACTACATTTCTAATTGTTGGTAAATATGAAAATATTGATGTGTAATCAACCACCTTACTAAACTTTTCTTTTTAATTTCTAATTTTTATTTACTTTATTCTTTGGGATCTTTCAAATACAGTTCTATGATTTTCAAATAATTATAGATTTGCCTCCTCCTTTCCAGTATTTATGACTCTCTTTTCTTAGATCTATCAGCTAGCACTTTAATCGCACTGTGAAGGGGGCTGATAGGGGTGTGCTTCTCCTGCTCCTGTCTTTAATGGGAATGTCACCAGTCTTTCATCACTAACTAAGACATTGGCTATTTCAGGAAGGTATGCCTCATAGTCCTGTTTTATCAAAGCTTAAAAATTAGGACTCGTTGAAAATTTTTCACGTGCTTTTTAGACGTTTTTGGAGAGGATTATGTGTTTCTCTTCTTCCCTGATCTATTCATATGATGAATTGTATCAATAGATTTCCTACTATTAAACTCTTCTCACATTCTAGAGTGTAGGACTTGCGGACAGTCTGGATCCTGTGGACTATTTTACGGAAATTCCCTAAATTAATGGCACTCTTCCCTGATTTTCCTATTGCTATATTTCTTTGGTTGCTTCAAAGTGACTTTGGTAGCAAGAAGAATGAAATAAACAGACTGAAATTTCTGTCTTATATTGGAAGTTTGGTGTACTTATATTGACTAACATCTATAATAGGGTCAAAATTTACTCACTACAGTTCAGACTTGGAAACAATGTGGCTTTTCTTATTTCCTATAACCAATCCTCCAGCTCCAGGGCTACTGTTCTCACTGATAGAGGAAAAAAAAAAACACCCCAAACTTTAGTTCGTTTAGGGATTAAAATAGTTTCTTTTGGGTAAGTATTCAATTAATTCAAAGTTTGGCTCTTAATAAAAACTATTTTTCTCCTTTTCAGTGAGTTGTGGTCTCATCCTTGAAAAACAAAATGGCCTTTGGGTGCAGAAGAAAACTGACATATCCTGGCTTCAAAATTTCCTAGCTGTGTAATCTTTGCCTGGTTGTATAATCTTGCTCTGCCTCCATTTCTTCATTTGGGTATTAAAATGGTAGCAATTTTACAGAATTTTGTGGAATTTGAATGAGTTAATACATTTTAAATGATTAGAACATTGCTTGGCACACAGTAAATGCCTGGTAAATGTTTGGGATTTTAATAATAAAATTATTATTGTTCTCATGGCACTGGGGAAAAGACAACTTTGGTTCATGTGCCATTTTCCAATTGAGTGTTTTTGTATCACTCCTCTCTGCAATGATTTGATCTTTGTCCCTCCTGCCTCCACTTTTGAAGTACCTGAGGCTGATATAATACTCTTTTGTTCTGTCCTCTTGGCATGAGCAAAGAACAGGAATTGCTTTTGGGGATTCAGCTCTCTTTGGTGGACTAGGCTGGCTCCCAGCTCTTGCTCGGGCTGTAGTTCTCCTTGGGTCTGGCTGTAATTCTCATTTGATCTCCAATTTTGGAAATCTACCCTACAGCTCTCAGCTTTAGTGTCAGTTATGCCCTCTCCCAACCATCACTCTGTCTAGTTCTCCAGCCCGCACTGTCAGCCATCTCCCTTTCCCCCCTCGCGTCACATGGGAGATATAAGATGCTTTTAATGTCACTCAGAGCTTGAGGGAGCCTTTCCGGGTGCTATCCTAGACTCTCATTCTGCCTAAAACAGTATTTCTGCCCTTTGTTGGTGTGAGGAAATTCAGTTAGTGGGGGCTCCCTTCGGAAGTGTAAAATGGATTTGTTTTTTTTTCTCAGCCTATCTAGTCTTTTAGTCATCTCTCTGCTCCCTCATCAGGGACCAGCCTAAAGTAATTGATTCAATGAGTGGGGTGCCTACAGAGCAACATGATTTAGAGTGAATAAAAAATATGTTGGATTATTACTTTCAAAAGAGTGGTCTCCATTACACATTTACTGTGTGTTCACTGGAAACAAATTATAGTTTCTTAAGAGCAAGAAAGAAATATGAGGATGATGATACCTCGTGTAATGAGTGCTTACTATGTGTTGTCACCGTTTCCAGCACTTTGCCTCTGTGGATTCTCTACTCCTTCCAACAGTGGCATGAAGTGTGATATTATAGTTCCAGTTTACAGATCAAGAAACTGAGGTACAGAGAGGTTAGCTAACTTGCCCAAAGTCACACAATAAGTAACAGAACCAAGATAGTCTTGGCTTGGTCCTCAAAAGCTGAACATCCAAGAATAAATTATAATTATTATTATAATTAATAATTATTAAGTTTTTATGGATCTGAAATATTGTAGTAGAGTGATTTATGTAAATATAAGCAAAAATTGGTGCCCCCCACAAAAGATTATTAAGAATTCTAAGTGGGCTAAGGGGTCTTTTTCCCTAGTAGTAGTTAAGACTAGGATGATTAATAACAGTATCTTTGGTATGGTATGGTATAGTATGCTATGGTATGGTATGACATTATCTTTATGATGGCAAGATTTTAGATGAACTGGAAACTTAAAGACTCTTTCAACTCCAAGTTTCTTCCCCTCTACTACTTGGACTTCAGACATTAGATATGCTTTTATTTTGCAACTTATATGCTTTAGCTTATATAACTTCTTTAGTGAACTAAAATGATTTTTAAAGATAAAACTCCAGTATCCCAAGTATCATTGCCCTTTTGAAAAATTGAGCTAATAAACCATTGGGTGAAAAAAGATACCCAGATTCTGAGAAAAGAAATCACTATTTTTTATTTTCACTAAGAAATTCATCTATTAGCAAAATAATCTTTAAGGGGTTTTGCTGTTATGTTCCTCCATCCTTCATCATCATTATGAATGAAGAGGGAACAAAATCTAATTTGAGGTGCCAGATGGGTACCACATGAATGGCAATGATTCAGCACAGGCTCCACTTAGGGCAACCAAGCTCTGAGATACTCGTAATCATGGGGATCATGTGAACCGAGGTGGGTTTTCGTCTGAGTGTCAGGGTTCTCTGCTTGTCCTTTTTCTACACTCAGAGCCTTTCAGATTTGCTGAGAAACTTGGTAGCTGCTTAGCGCTAGCAGCTGAGTGGGTGTTAACAATTAACTTCTTGTGGGAAAAGGGATAGGGCTCATTTTGAAGCTCATTCAATGAGTACTTGAAGAAGGAGGTGTCAAAGTGAAAAGGATTTCAACCCTCTGGATGTAACGTTTGAAACGTTCATTTGGTTTTTTTTCCAGAAGGCCATGGAGGAGCTTAGGCCTGGATACAGAAACTAAAGATTAAATCTTGTACTACGCTTGAGTGTTCTGAGAATTAGGACAGGCTCCTCTCATTCTGTGCCAGTGTGGCTGCAGAATAATAATGCTGTTAGAGTCCATTATTAATGAAACAGTCTTGCAGCATTAGTAAAATCTGAGGCTGCTAAAAACTCCCGTGCTTGCTTATGCAGGTAAAGGGTAAACAAAGTAAAACAAAGCTAACGTGTAAGGAACACCTTCTTTGATCCAGGTCTGTGCTTCGTATGTGCTGACCATCAGTCCATCATTTAGTCTACACTGTGGCCCTGCAGTGTGGGTTTCAATAGTTACATGTATATTGACCACGAACTTGACATTCAAAACTGTTAAATAACTTCCTCAAGTCCAGAAAATCAGGAAATAGCCAAAACAGAATTTGAATCCAGGTGTAGCTAATTCCAAAACTCATAATATGCCACTAATTCATTTTGCTCTTTTCCTTTTCTTCTCTGAATAAACATTTCTGATGTAAATAATTCCCCTTTAGGTGATGTCTTGAAATCCCTTCTTTTGTAATGAAGTGAGCTAAAGACCTCTTCATGAGAATGAAAACAGTTTGGGGGAAAAATAGACATTCTACTGAAGGAGGTGACTTGATTCTGTCTCTCAAATATACCCTGGATATGAAAGAGAAATAGTATGTTGAAAATGACTCTCTCATGGCAGAAGAGGATTATAATTTCTGCCTTAGTAGATCTTGACTTTATTGTATGTTACCTTTGATGCCTGTGATAAAATGGTAAAATAGAACTCTTGAACAGAAAAAAAAAAATCCAAACTTTTTGTCCAGCTTCTCTTCTGCTGTTTTAATTTTAACAAAAAACCACTGCTTTTCACCATTGATTAAAAGTTTTTTCCTTGGCTTCTACTAAAACTAAGGCACGCTTACAGTTTTCGCTGTCTGCGTGTTAATGACTGCTCCAAGGTGGGCTCATTCCCTTGAAGGATGCTAATGGCTTGCCGATTCCTAAAAGGCAGAAAACTGATAAGTTCAAATTTTCACTCCTAGTCTTTGGTTTCTTGGTTGTGATAATTTCCTTGTTTATGTTTCTTTTAATTAACATTGAACTTTTTCATTTTATGCCTTGTTTTTCTTCTGTTTGTGTAGTCTGCAGGCAATGACTCCTTGAGCAGCAATTGTTAATCATGGAGAAATGATAGCTTGAGGGTGCTGAGTTATTTGGTGCTAGGCTAAAAGTTGTTCTTTTCAAGCCTCATTAGAAAAACTTTCATTTGCCTGCCTTAAGTAAGATCTGCATGATGCTATGCCAACTGCCCTGGTCTCCTTTATCTTTAACTGGTTTATTTTTTCAGATTCTCATTGTGTCCCATATAATCTAAACCAATAGTATTACTAGGTCTTAAAATAATTCAGCTGTAAGTTTTCTTAAGGGGGCTATTCACAATGTAGATTTTACAGGAAAATAAAAAGTAGGATTCATTACTAATTGATAAATGGAAGCAACTCAAGAGCAAAAGGGGGTATTGGTTTGAAAAGGAACTTCTGCAAGCATCTGGTTCATGATAACTTAGAGATGAAGTTTTGCTTCTATAGCTTAGATTGAGAAAGCTATACATAATAGAATCCAGGGTCTATGATTCCCACCCCTCTCCCTTTCTTTCTCCTTCTTCTCCCCAGCTCCTTCTCTCTCTGTCTCTCCTATCTATCTATCTATCTATCTATCTATCTATCTATCTATCGTGCATCTATGATTCCCACCCCTCTCCCTTTCTTTCTCCTTCTTCTCCCCAGCTCCTTCTCTCTCTGTCTCTCCTATCTATCTATCTATCTATCTATCTATCTATCGTGCATCTATCTGCCTCTCATCTGTCTAACATTTTTCTTGTTTTAACTAGAGAAGGTAGAATTGTTCATTTTTTAGAACTGAGCTCATCTCATGGTGGAAAGTACTGATTATGATTTGTAATGCATGATGTAGACTGCAGTCTTGTATACACCCCCCAGCTTTCAATGACAGTGCCACTTGAACACTTCTCAAATTTAAAAGTATTCAAATGGTAGACTTTTACTTTAATGTAATATGAGACAGAAAAGTATTGAAAAAGAAAAAGCCTCAGTGCTTCCATGAACTCCACCTTCCTTTGTAGATAGTGAGCTGCGTAAACCAGAGATTTTTTTTATTGAGGTCATAATAGTTTATAACATTGTGAAATTTCAGTTGTACATTATTATTTGTCCATCACCATATATATGTGCCCCTTTAACCCTTATGCCAACCCTCCAACCCCTTCCCCTGTGGTAACCACTAATCTGTTCTCTTTGTCCATGTGTTTGTTTGTCTTCCACATATGAGCGAAATCATGCAGTGTTAAACCAGAGATTTAGTGGGGATCCTCTTGCCATCATTTTGTTTTCCCTCATGATGACTCAAGGGTTATTGTCCTGAGGCTCTCAGTGGATTTTTTATAACTTAACTGGTGATGACACATCCCAGAGGCTCCTTCCATCTTGGGCCTCAGGCCAACAGACTACACACCATGCTGTCCTATGATTCACATGACAAAACTGCTCTAGTCATCTCCCACTGCCCAGGCCTGGAAGCGTACCATAATGAGGCAGTGGGAGGGATGTGGTTAGGAATGTTGTTGAAAAAGAGGGTCCATTGTAACTTTTCTCACTGCAGCAGGAAGCTCACAACAGAACAAGGTATTGTTTTCTTAAGGAATTGGAAAGTCCTTAGTGTTTTATTTAGAGTGATGAGTTGTGTTTTAGAGAGCTGCAATTATTTCAGGTTGGGGGGAAGGGCCACAAAGCATGGGATACTGGAAAAAACTGTAATTTATTTGTTTCTAAACGACTCAGCTGGACTATTTTGAAATACTGGTCAAGGTGAGTGTTGAAAGAGTGGATATGTTGCCATTTCCATACCCTTGGAAGTAAAGAATTGGGCTACCTTGGGAGCCAAATGATGTACTTTTATTTTCCAAAATGTCAACTATTTTATAATAAATTTGTACTGAAATCCAAAGTGGCTTGTGTTCTCTTATGTAAGTGTCATCACCTGCACATTATTCACTCAACAGGCATTTACAGAACACTTTCTGGGTGTGGAGCTCTACAGCCGCCTCTCTGGCGGGGAGAGAGGTCTGACCTGATGTGCAAAAGAGATAAAGGAACTGCCAGTCCCTACTTTCATGTTGCTTTTCCTCTACTTGCGGAAAAACATCAGTATATGAAATGGTCTTTGAATAACTTAAAGCAAAGTGTTCACAAGAGCAGAATAACTCAGAAGAGGCTTTGAAGCCATTAGGCATATGAATCACTTTCTGCCTCCTCTGGGCCCCACACCAGCTTTTCTGAGCCTCCGTCAGAGGACTTAGCATGTTGTGGTATTTGTCTCTCTCCTCCACCGGTCTGCGAGCTCCTTGTGGAGAGTGATGTTATCATATTTATCCTTTTGTCCCTGGACCCTCACACAGTTCATTGCACACCACAAGAGCCTAGTAAATGTCTGGTGAATGAATAAGAGGGCCTGCAGTTATCACGTTAAGGGAGGAGAAGGGAACAGAATGATGATGTTGTATGGGCAGAAACGACAAAGAAAAATTTGATTCTTTTTAGTCTAGAGACAAAATGTGCTTTCCTTCTCATAATTCTAGTCAAGGGAAGCAGTTCAATTTGGCAGAATTCAGTAAAAACTTATGGAGCATATGTTACGTTGTGATTGTATATACAAACATTAGATGTTTTCTACCCTCAAGGGACTTAGGGTCCAGGGTGGCAGTGGCAGTGAGACATGCAAACAGATCATTTTAATGTAATTTGGCAAATATGCAGTTGGGGACATTCAGAAGGCCTTATGGAAGGAGAGAAAGGAGCATTGGCTCAGGCTGGCAATGGGAGGGGGACTGGGGTTGTTGGGAGAATCAGGCAACTTTTCCAGGAGGAGATGACACCTGAGCTGAGTCTGGAAGCAGGAGTAGCCAAGTGAAGAAGGAAGGAAGTGGATATGGTGAAGAGGAAGAGGAAAGAAAATCAAGAATGAGGACAGGGAGGTGAGAAACAGCATGGAGTGTGTGAGCAACTACAAGTGGTTCAGTATAACAGATGAGTAAAATATGATGTGTGGAGGGACAAGTAGGCAGTGTTGATGACAAGGAGACCTGTTAGAAGGTACCTGACATGGTGGAGATAAAAGCCTGAAAGAGAGTAGTGGTGGTAGACCTACAAAGAAAAGGTAGAGCTCTCTGCAAAGAGAGGATAGAAATATTTTCCCGGTACTCCAGCAGGATGTGATCACTGATTGAGTGTGGGTAATCAGAGAGTGGGAAGGACTCAGGATTTTGGCCTGGGTGGATGGGTGGATGGTGGTACCATTAATTGAGAGAGAGAGAGAGTAAGAGGAGGAACATATTTGGGAGTGAAGAAAGAAAAAAATGTTGAGTTTATATAAGGACATGTTGTATTTGAGATGCTTGTGGATTTTCCAAGTGGAGATGTCTGGCAGGCTTCTGAATGTATGAATCTGAAGCTCAGGAGAAGTTATATGTCTGAGTTATTAGCACACATATGGCAACTTAAACAATGAAAACTAATAGATTGCCCAGGAATATAATGTAGAGTAGGGGTTCCCAAGTGCCAATCAACAGTCCGGTGCTCGGCAAGCTTCATGAGTATGATCTGGGAAATTAGTCAAAAGTCGATTCCTCTGCACCTCTCCCGGAGGTTCTGATTCATCCATGGAGGGTCAGCAATCCACATTTTATAGAATTCCCTGGCTAACTTTGATATGCAATCATGTTTGAGAAGCTCTGATAAAGCCTAAGAGCAGCGGTATCATCTACATTTAAGGCATGAACAAAAGAAGACCCATGGGGGTCTTCGAGTAGGGAGGTCTATCAGAGAATTTAGGAAGACTTTATTAGATTTGGCAATATGGAGGTCTAGGATCTTTAGAGAAAGAAGTTTAAGTGTAGAAGGGGTAAAACTAGATTGCAGTGGATTGAGGGGTAGAGGGTGGGTGTGAGGAGGTGAGGAAAGTGAGTTTAATAAACAATTCTTTTACGGAACTGGATTATAGAAAGAAAGACAATGATATCTGGAGGGGAGAGAAGGTAGAGTTTTAAGGAGGGTTTTTTTTTGTTTTTAATTTACAAGGGGGGAGACTTTTGAGAGATTATTTAGTTTGAGGGGACAGAGTCAGTCAGAGTTAGTGTAGACAGGGGGCAGAAGGATAGTGGGTAGATAAGAGACATGACTTTCCATGGCAGGGGCAAGGCCCTCTCCTCTCACGGAGATGAGGGAAAATGAGATGGGCTGGGACAGGAAGCTGAGGTGCAATTTTTGATAGAATGTTTGGGAAGACATTAAGAGGAGGTTCTAAACAGTTCAAAGGGTACAAAGCTTGTTGAAGCTAAACCTAAGTAAAAATTAAATAATTTTTAATTATTTACTGAATATTTCCATTGCAAATTGTGACAGGCGTTTCCTCCCCATTGGATTTTTTTTCAACTTATAATGAATATGAGAATATTTTATGGATGGAGTTCCTGTTGGTCCTACCAAACCTAAATCTCTTGTTTCCTGATTCAGTTTATTATTTGTATTGGTTTGAATTCCATGTATTTTGCATTCCCAAGAACTAGCATAGTTCAGGAACCTCAATAACTGATTTCTAGGTGAAGTAGAGCCTGCAGATTTTCTTTTGATAGTCGCCATTACTGGGTCAAAAAGAGAAAGAGAGGTCAACTGACGCCCAAACAGAGGATAAAATAGCAGGGTCAGCGCGAGAGAGCTTACTCTTGGCATCCATTTCCAATTAGCCTTTCCCAGTCTATAGATTCCCAAAAGGCAAAGTCTAACCCTATTTATGAAATCACAAACTTGGGCACTCAAAACCAAATAAACAAACAAACAAATGAATGAACAATCCAGCAATCTCCTAGAACAATCATATCAACAAAAGCTTAACACTTAAAAGGTACTCTGAAGTAGGAAGGGATGGTTAGTGACTTGTTTTATATTCACTCAAAAACTTTTTTTAATCTGACTTTTAAGTAATTCTTTTCCCAAAATGTTGAAAATTTGAGAAGCCAAGAAATGTAGAAGAAAGAATGGAACAATCCATAATACTAGTGTCTACATAAAATTACTAATATTTTCCTATAATTCCTTCTGTTCTTTTCTCCATGCATAAACTTTTTACAGAATCATATTATATAGTATACAACTTTAACTCTGCTTTTTTCATTTGACATTATAGCAGAAGAATTTTTTTCATGTAATTAAAGTGCCTTGTAAAATATATTTTTTAACTGCGTTGTACATCATGAAGTCTCTCATATTTTATTCAGCTTTTCCTTTACTATTGGACATGTAAATTGTTTCCCGATTTTCATTATTCTAAGTAGCATTGCTGAGAACACCTTTGTATATAGATCACTTACCATATTTCAAGTTGCTTCCTGACTATATAAAAATATGTAACACCATTATAGCTTTTGGTACCTATTATCAAATTCCTTTCCAAAGACTTATGTCATTTTGAAGCTGACAAGCAACACATGAAATGCATATTTCATCATATATACAGCATTATCAAGTATTTTATTTTCAAAAATCTTATCTTTGCTAATTTGTAGGCAAGGCAAACAGAAACCTTGAGAGCTTAATTTTCGTTTCTTTGATGAATATTGATATTGAATATTTTCCACATTTTGATATAGTTTTGTTTCCAATTTTGCACTACTTATTAATTGAAATGATCAGGCCAGCCAGGTGGCACAGTGGTTAAGTTAGCACATTCTGCTTTGACAGCCCAGGATTCTTGGGTTCAGATCCCTGGTGTGGACCTATGTACCGTTTGTTAAGCCATGCTGTGGCAGGCGTCCCACATATAAAGTACAGGAAGATGGGCACAGATGTTAGCTCAGGGTCAGTCTTCCTTAGCAAATAGAGGAGGGTTGGCAGCAGATGTTAACTCAGGCCTAATCTTCCTCAAAAAAATAAAGTAAAATAAAATCAAGTGATGATGTTTTTCTTTCTTTTTTGGAGGGAAAACTTTGCCCTGAACTAACATCTGTTGTCAATCTTCCTTTTCCTTTTTTTCTCTTCAAAGCCGCAGTACTTGGTTGTATATCCTAGTTGTAAGTCCTTCTATGTGAGCCACCACCACAGCATGGCAACTGGCAGTCAGGTGGTGTGGTTCCATGACCAGGAAGTGAACCTGGGCCGCCAAAGTGGTGAGAGCACTGAACTATAACCGCTAGACCATCAGGGCTGGCTCTGAAATGATCACGTTTTTCTTATGGATATATACTACTATTTTTAAATATATATTAAGATTTCTAAGTGTTCAACACTATGTTAAGCACTGTGGAAAAGGCAAAAAATGATAATGAATCTCTCTCAACCTTAGGAATTTGTATTTTATAATTATACAACCTGCGGTTTGGCAAAGGCCTTGAAATGTACCTTATTCAACCCCTAGTTGAGAAAGCAAAGATTAAACCCATAAAACAATTAGTGAAAAACAGAAGACAGTAGATGATTGTATGGTACAACATAGCATTTATTGTTGGAATTCAGAGAAAGTAGAAACCTACGTGACTTGGGGCAGCAAGGGAAATTGTCATAAGGAAAGACTTTCGTTGGACTTTGAAGAATAGAGAAGTTCAGAAAGATGGAGACTAGAAGAACACTTTAAGAGCATGCCTTTCGGGACAGGAGGTAAAAATGTAGTTGGAGGGATAAGACAGCTCAGACTAAGGTGGAGGCTTTGTGTTGGGGAATAGAGTGTGAGGTAAGGTCAGATTGACATGTAAAGCAGAGATCACCTGGCTGCTCTGGTTGAAACACGTCGCTCTACCCTCCTGGAGGGCCCTGCAGAGGTTGCTGAGGACGCCCTCCAGAGCAGGAGCTGCAACCGATTGTACAGGGTCATCTTGTGTAACAAGTAGAATGCACTGACTTAAGCAAGAATTGAGTATTGAACTCTGCTGGGCACCCTGAAAGGTGCATCTGGGTTGCCCTGTAGAGCGAGTTTTTGGAAAATCAATGCACAGGGCAATATCATCAGCTGGACAGAACACCGGGCCGGGAGTGCAGAGGCCTCCGTCTAATTTCCGCCTCGTCCCAGGTAGCTCTGTGACCTCAGGCACATTACCCATATTCCTCTACCTTAGTTTCCTCATTTGTACCATGAGCTCTTTTCTGTCTCAGATTCTATAGCTTCCGGAGGGACCTCAGGTAAGGGACAGCTTTCACAGGCACACTGGAGAAAAGAGAGAGGACGTAAATAGCAGGAAACCTCTACGGTCATCATTAGATCTGGACCAAGAAGGAGTCCTTTCTCTCAATTCACAGCTTTAGAAGGTATGCGAAAAGATCAAGGACTTTCTTTGTTTCTGCACAGACTGCGCAGAGGGACACTGGGGTAAATGTCCTAGTTACCTCCCTTATGTGTGGGAGGACAAATTACTGGGCACTTAAAAGCCTATGGCGATAACTCAAACTTTCCTGTGAAAAGCCTTTTTATCCCCTCATATTCTTCTTTTCTTTTAACTTTTTGAGCATTTAGTTCTGGCATTGCTACATACTAATTTCTTGCTTGCATATATTTTGGTGGATGATCCTTGATAAACTGAGTCTGTTTGGGAGTTGACTTTCACAGGGATCAAGCTTCCTTTTTTTATATGTGCCATGACTAGTTAGTCTTTTTAGATTAGAATTTAATCAAGGAAAGAGACTGCCTATCCCAGTTTCACTTTCACATCTATTTTCTGCAGACCTAGAAAAATATATCTTGATGAGATGGAGAAAACACTAAATTGGAGACAAACGTTGATTATCCTTGATCGTTAGTACACAACTGTACCCAAACAATCCTTTCTCCCTCAATCCAGAAAGTTTGGTGGTTCTCTGAGAGATTAGTACAGTGCCTGGCGCATCCGTGGTGCTTAATAAAAATTCTTCTTTTTTTAATTAATGTATCTGAGTGGCTTTATAATTCAACAGCCACTATATAAACTGAATTACTGTTCATAGGAAAACAGTGTTAGTTCCAAAAGAGGTGAAGGATGGAAAATTTCTCTGAATTATACAAAATACATTCAATAGCCTCTCTAATATTTGCAGATAATTAGAACCCTTTTTCACTCATATTTAGAGTGTCACCATGCATTGGCACATTGGATGTTTAATTGAATAGAATTAACTTACATTCTCAGGGAACTTTGTAGTTTCCAGAAAAGTTCCTGAGACTTGATCTAATTAATCCCCATAAGAGCCCCGTGAGGTGGGTTGTGGGGATGTTGTTATCTCCTCTGTACAGAGAAGCAAGCAACTGGTAGAGGAAAAAAGAGAAGGGATTTTCCTACTGCTGCACAGCTTGTGTATATGACACACTGATGAAAGTAGAACTTATTTCTTCTGGTGCCCACTTCAGGGCTTTTCCTACTATATAAGTCCTTAATCTCTAGGAAAGAACCTGTCTTAACTCCCCTATCCTTTCACTGAAGTAGCAAAATTTATACAGGTGCTCCAGCTCGCATTCTGTCTCTGAATATTCCAGCACCATCTATCTTACCTACCTCCTCTCTTCACTTTCTTTCTAAAGTGTTGTCCCCGCAGGAGCTGACTCTTCCTTCTCCCTAATTAACTTTTATGTGGAAACTCCTGTAGTAATGAAATGGCGTGTACGAGAGTTCTCTCTCACAAGCTTTTCTTTCCAGCACACCTGGAGGGAGAAAGCATTTCTGCTGTCTCTTGGCATTATCTTTGCTGAGGGCGGGATTTGTAGGAACTAAGAAAACTGCCTTCCTGAGAGTAAACCTTTTTTTTTATCAAACATTCTTTGGCTTAGGCACAATTTTGGTGTTTGCAGAGGTTACCACCTGTGGATGATTAAAATGCATTGGTTCATGATATTGGCAGCAAAGCAGGGTGGCAGGGTAGACAAAAACATGGACTTTGGAGTCAGACAAATCAGGTTTGAATCCTGTTCTGCTGTTTACTGGGCGATTTACTTAACTTCTTGGAGCTGATTTCCTCTTTCGTGCAATGGAGATAATATATTAACGACATCTACCTCACAGGGTTATTGGGAGGATTGAAAATAAATAGAAAAGTACAATCGTCTTCACAGATGGCAGGTCAGATTGTGTGGCACATCTTCCATGTTCCCTCCAGCTCCACCGTGCCCCCTGACGCATCCTAGGGGGCTTTCTGCCCATGGGGGCTGACCAGTGAGGTGTACAGCAGCAGCTGCCTTTGCCCTCTGGCTCTGTTGCATTTGGCCGGTGGGGAGTCCCAGCAGGAGATAAGAGGGAGGCAGGAGGATGAGATCATGTTCACCTCCTCCTCTCCTTCCTTTTGGGATCACCTAAGGCTAATTGCGTCCCAGAGAATAGCCTCCCTTTCCAAGGCAGCCCACTCTATTGTTCTCTCCTCCTAGGCATTGGTGACCCATCCCTCTCCTCATCCCTTTAGCTTGGGGGTGGTAAAAATTCCCTGACTGCTAGCTCCAGCTACTGCACCATCCTGTGTGGATTCCTCTCCCCTACTCACACCTTCTTAAATAGTCTCTTCACTTAACCCTCCTTAAATGACCCTAATATGAGTGTACTGTCTATTTACTCCTGGGACCCTAGCTGGTATCTTATTCAATACCGCTTTGTTGAAAGTATATTTGTGTCAGTCTGTTTTATCTGAGGGAGTTTGGCACTTTTAGGGGAAAAAGTAAGAATGGGTTTTGGTTGTTGCTTGCCACTTGATATTAAGAGAAGAAAAAGGTAGTGATGAAGGATGATGATGATGACGACGACGATGATGATGATGAGAGCCAAGCATTCTCCTAGACACTACTTTATGCACATTGACTCATTTAAACTCAAAACACACATCAATATTATTATTTCCTTTTTGCAGATCTGGAAAAAGCTGAGAGAGGTTAAGTAACTTGCCTAAAGCTACACGGAATGCCACTGAAGAACTGAAATTCTGACATATGCCTATTTGGTTTCAGGGTCCATACTGTTGTAGTGAGGCCATGCTGCCTCCTAGGTATACAGGCTGAGAAAGGCCATCCCATCAACAGTCAGTTTTCAATTAAGTCCATTTGCCTATTCACATATCTATGGGTTCCAAATTCCCATAGGAAAGTAACTTTTAATGATGGTCTTTAAATGATATCAAGGCAAATTTGTTAAAAACCTGATTAATTCAGCCAATCTTATCTGGTCAAATCCATCATTTATCTGATTTGTCTGATTTGTTAATTTAAAACCGTTTAGTCACTAGCCCACTAGGGGCAATGATTTCATGGTTGCCCCTAAGGGTACTCATTAAATACTGAATGAATAATTAAATATTTTAAATGAGTTTTTCTCTGATAGTTTGTAAGCTTCCCACAGCATTTAGTTGGATGTTTTTCTCCCTAGGTATGGAATATTTAGTTCACAGTGTATATTATTTCCATCTCCTTCTTACATAATTCCACATTTCCTGAGCACCTCTGAAATGCTTGGCATGATAACTAGTCAGTAAAGGTGACTAAATTCCTGGAGGTATACTAGCTGAGAATTTTGCATTTGTGGGTCAGCTCTCCCCTCCGACCCCCACTCCCTTGAAAGAATCCATACACACTCAAAGAAACCATATTGATCCTAGCAACTCACACTTGATTGCGCATTTTTCTCTAACCTCAGGCAAGCGTTTTTATCAACCCTGGAAGAAAACTTTGTCCCTTGGTGCCCTTTGGGTCCCCAAGTTGCATCTAGGGATATTCTTAGCAATAATAAGTTCTATTCTCTGATTCTAGCTCTACTTTGCTTCTGTGGGATCCCTGGCCTCCCTAAAAGTATCTCCCTTGTATTTTCATAAGTCTTGAGGGGTGACTCACATGTGTTCAAAACGAGTATTTGAGTCTCGAGAGCGTGCCATTGCAGGTTGCTGGGGAGCGTGGTGTGGGGGACCACTGGGTTCTCCTGCAGCTGAGGGCTGGCCTCCTCCAGGGGCCACACAGATGCTGTGCTCTCTGGCGTCTTTCCTCCTTTTGTATGTTTTTTTCAAGTGTATATAATTAGGGGGCTGGCCCCTTGGCCAAGTGGTTATGTTCGCATGCTTCACTTCAGTGGCTTGGGGTTCACCGGTTCAGCTCCTGGGCGCAGACCAACACACTGCTCATCAAGCCATGCTGTGGTGGCATCCCACATCGCAGAACTAGAATGATTTACAACTAGAATATACAACTATGTACTAAGGCTTTGGGGAGAAAAAAAAAAAAGAGGAGGATTGGCAACAGATGTTAGCTCAGGGCCAATCTTCCTTACCAAAAACAAAAACAGAAAAAGGCAACCTTCCCTCTTTCTAAAAAAAAAAAAGAACAGTTTGGAAACTGGTATAAAAAAAGGGTATATAGTTACTTTGTTTGTTGTTTTTTTTTTAATGTATAATTCACACTACTCTGCACTGCAATATTTTTCAATCATTTTAGCAAAACAAACACCTTCAGACCTTGCTCACTGATACTGTTTTCCCTAAACCTCAGATACAAGTCTTGTGAGAAGCTTAGCACAAATCCAAAGGATAGAATCGTTAAATCAGCTGCACCTACAATGTCAGCCTACATCTGCAATGCCAAAGTTTTTGTGTTTTGGTCAAGCCTGTTCGTCTCATCCCCTCTCCTTTAGAGTGACTTTCTTTCCTAAAAGACACTTTATCTCACATGCAAATATACCCTATGAATATGTAAGTACATCCAGATACAGCTGAATATCAGAATGAACACTACATATGCAGCTATTCTACTTGCACTTTCTCCAAAACTCAAAGTGGAGAATCTCCTTCTTAGCGTCCAGTGGAAAGTGAAGCTTAGGTAATGAGCCTGTCATGTCATTCAAGTGGCAACTACTTTGGAATATTCTTTGAAATAATAGTTATTATTGACTAGGTAAACTGTTTCTCCCAACCATTCCTTACAACCTCTTTGAACCAAAAGGGTAGTGAACTCACTAAATTTACTGAAGAGCCACTGGGCTGGCTTCACTGGACTGTGGATTATGGCTAATGAAACAGAGGCCATGACGCAGTGGCAGAGAGGGCTTTCAGATGGAGGTGAGACTCCTCCAGCGGTGGACAAGGCTATCTTAGTGATCTCTTAGTGGAAAATGAAGTCTCTAGCTGTACCAGCAAGAATCAGCACATACACAATTCTGTGCACATCTTTGTTTCAGACGTGTAACTTTAGGCTGTGGCTACCATACCTATTCTTTTCAGCCACTAAAACTGTAGACTCAAACATTTAATGAAAAACAGATGGTGCTTGAACTCTCTACTTACGTTTAACAAAAGTTGTTATGGAAATGTTGCTTGTGTGTACTTTTATTTCTTTAAACACAGCACCATTTTAGCCTGTTCTGATGAGTAATTGAAGAATTACTGTCCTAGTCGAAGACCGCATTTCCAAGTGCACGTGTTAATCATATACTTGATTAAACATTTCCTTGCCTCTCTTCTCAGCATGCCAGTTGGCTTTTGAGTGGATAATTGTTGCAGTGAGAGCAGTGACGTTGGAAACAACGATTGCCCGTTTGAATTACTTAAAACACCACCATGAAAAGAAATACCTGTGATTTGCTTTCTCGGAGCAAAAGTGTAAGTAACTTTTGTTTTCATTTCTTTTCTAATGATGTATACACATAACTTTTTGCTGTTTCCTTTGAGTTTTAATACTGTGCTATGATGATCAGGCTTGTGGGAAACCCTGGGTTCACTTTCAGTTCTCTGACTGTATGCAGCTTTTTAACAAATGAAGACTTGTTCGTCTGTGTGGCCTGGTTGACATTTGATAGGAATTCTCTTTCGGCCAGTTTTATATGCCTTACCATTCATTCGTGTAAGCCTACTGGCATGATACTGGACATGTTGGTTTTTGGATGCATGCAAAAAATATACTAAAATGATTAAAAGTTGAAATTGAAGAAATTTATGTCTTCAATATGAAACATTCTGAGCAAGCCTGAAAGGATAAATTGAACTTATGTCACTGGGTACTTCAATCAATCACATTCTAAAAGTTCATGTACACAGTGAATAATGCGAACTCTTGATCAGTGGGACATAATTTCCATGAGTTTTCTATCCTTAGAAATTTTTGAACTGAATATTCTTAGGGCCCTAATGGAGATTAAGCCTTCTTTCCAATTACCTAATGTTCTTAAGGTATCAACTTCATGATAATTTTTACATTTCTATTAGCTTGTGAAAGAAAGTATAAACAAATAGAGCAACTTGAAGAAAGCTACACAAGGCAGGCATGAAAGTAGATGGTTAATTTCCATTAGGCAAGCTCTAAGAACATGTCTCTTTGTTCATTTACCCGAGGGGAAAAAAGCATCCAAACAGATGTAGTTGTGACGTAGGAACATTCATTTGAAGGCATCAGAAAAACCGCAAATGCAAACACATTTCTCTAGTATGAGAATGCTTTGTGTTACAACCAGTGATTCTGATGTGATGGCCCAAGGTCATCTTCAATTCTTTCTATAGAATTACCATCCAGCTTTAAGGGTGAGCAATACATGAGTATGTAGAGAGGAAAGTATAGTGTGCCCAATAGGGTTTCTTTAAAAATGTGGATGTACCCAGAGGTTTGCCAATCCTTTGATTGAGTACTGTGTTTAATAACCAACCAAGGAAATTCAGAAAACACTGAGGGAATGTCCAAATTCATTTGTTTTACTGATTGCTGTTTGGTTGTGTGGATTATTGCATAAAACAAAGGGCTGTGGTTTGGAGCCTGAAATTCCTTCTATCATTGTAAAGACTTCTTCATTGTAATAGGAGGTGACCTGCATACAAATTACCAAACGGCAAACATAGTTTTCCATTACTGAGTTTTTCTTAATATAAGTTACTTATGAAAGCAAGCCATTCACATAATACTTCCTTCTTTGATTAAATTTCAGAGTTGTGTGGTATGAAAAAAAAAATGTGTAAAGGCAAAAGGAAGAATATTTTAGATAATTAAAAATATATTATTAAACATTTCCCTGTTCTTGGAGGAAAACATTCTAAAAGCAAATGATTAACTGAGCCATGACTTTAAGGAACTGCGAGTACTTAATGAAGCTAGGAGATTTCCTATTTCTGTTTGTTTGATGCAAAAATTTTCATCTTGATGGAAAGGCTCATGTTTCCCAGATTAAGAGAACCTGAGTTGCCTACATTTGTTCAAATGTAAACAGTAGAGCTCTCATTTCACTGCTTCTTAGCTTCTTGAAAATCCACTGGCATAAAGAAAGTATTTCCACTTAATTAAATGACTCTAAGCAGGAGATTACTGTTTATCAGAGAAAAGAGCTGGACTTTTTGCCTAGTTAGAAGTTGTCACTTTATAGAGTTTCAAAAGTTTATTCTGCACTGATCGAAGAATCTCGCCCCCCACTCCTTAAGTCTTTGTCATAACAGGATCCAACATTGTACACTTAGAAGTTCCTATTTTTGATGAGGAAAGTTTAGAGAATTAATTTGATTTAGAATCTGAGAATGTTTTTCTTTGGCATTATGACATTTGAAAATCCAAGGAGAAAGTTCGAAATGTTCTAAATGTTAAAACAGCTTCTGCTCCTCCCGCATCGTCTGTATATCTTGTATCTGTCATTGTGAAAACTTTAGGCAAGCAAAAGAGGAGGGGAAACAAGACTGTCTTTAGACAACCACTTTTTATTTATTCCTGAACACTTAAATCAGTGTTCGTATTTTTCTCTTCACATTTAAGACCCGGTGCCGTATCTCTTTTAACAATTAATGCTCTGGATTCTTCCTTTATTTGGAAGGGATCTATGAAAAATTTTAGCCATAAAAATATAAACAAACCACTTTTTACTTAAAGTGACATCTTGCTCGTTTTGGAGGATAATTTGTAGTTGTGGTGAGTAAAAAAGGGAGGAACTGGGCGTATGGACAGCACAAAAGTGAGGTGTGGTCCCAGCGGCTATCGCTCTTATGATCTACCGTGGGAGACAGACATTCATCAAAGAATCGCACAAATAAGTGTAGAATAACAATCCTCCAATGTGTCTCCTTCCACGGGGCAAGTACCCTTTAACCTGTCCATATACATAACAGCCTCTGTCTCCAGCCTAGAGTGTAAACTTCCTGAGGACAGGGGCTTTGCTTATTCATTCATCACCGTATCGCCAGCACAGTGCCCTCCACATAGAAGACAATTATGCGTTAAAGGAATGAGCAAAGGAATAAACTATGACACTGCTGAGGGGAGCTTCATAGTACTATGACAGCAAGTAATAGGAAGTCTTGGCCTGGTCAGGGAGGTCAGGCAAGTCTTCCTTGAGGAAAGATGATTGACAGCTGCCATCTGAAGGGCGGGTTAGCCTAATGAGGCAAAGTAGGAGTGGAAGGGCTTCCAGGCAGAGTTAATAAGATGTGCAATGGCTCTGTGGTGAAAGGGAAACTGGCGACTTCAAGGTCATGAACAAAGGCTAGAATAAGTCACTCATTGGTGGCAATGGTAGGGAGATTGAGACAATACAACATATTTCAGAACTACTTAGGAGGGAAAAAATGATAGGGATTTGGAAAAGTACTGGATTTAGGATCCAGAGGAAAGGAAAGCATGGAATTTGCCTCCTGGGCTTCTGTTTTATCTAATGGGGTGGATGTGGTCCCCCTGAGACGGAGACACTGGGTGAGCACCAGGTTCTCCATGGGGAATGGGGAGAGGATGAATCTCAATCTAAGGCTGTTAAGATTGGGATGTTTTACAATATGGGAGACCAGAGAGCAATTTTATTTTATCCACACAATAGGTAGATTGGGAAATTTACATTAATCATTAAATTTATACTCCAAGCAGACTGTTGATTAAATATAGGGAATAGACGGACACTTTTATTGAAATTAAAAAAAAATTCCTGCAAGTTTGACCCCAAGCTATCTTCACTAGATCCGCAAGGTTGCATTTACCTACTTAAAATCCTTATATAGCACCCCCAAGGTATCTCTAGGAACTCAAGATGTTAAAAGTGGGAAATATAGTGACAATTATTTCTAATTTAGTTTTTTATTTATTTGAAAGGAAGACCATCCATTCCTGCAAAATATTATGTGGAGAGAAGTGCTTAAAAAAGCAGCCTTAAATGTATTCTCTTATTTCATCATGTATAAGCAGATTTATTTCCCTACTATTTCTGATTCTATAATGGGTTAGCTTTGACCTACACTTTACCATATATTGAGCTCCTAAACCAAATAAAATATATAATTTTAAAATTTATTAATTAATTATTTTCTTAAAAATTAATTCAATATAAGTCCAATAATAAATTATGTTAATTTAAAGTAAATCAAAGTGCTTATACCGCTTATTGAATTGAAAATATCTAAATTATGGGGCCAGCCGGGTGGTGTAGTGGTTAAATTCGCGTGCGTTCCTTCGACGGCCTGGGGTTTGCCAGTTTGGATCCTGGGCACGGACATACACACCGCTCATCAGGCCATCCTTTGGCAGCATCCCACACAGAAGAATTAGAAGGACTTAAAACTGGGATATACAACTATGTCCTAGGGCTTTGGGAAGGAAAAAAGAAAATGTCTAAATTAGCCAAATACCATTAACATTATTAAACATTAAATTAGGATGAACTTACATGGCAATCTTTTATAATAAATGGACTTAAAATGTCTAAAAGGAATTCTATATCATATCTGATAAAATTTGAAATATTTTAAATTTTGCTATTGTGGTTCATGAATATATATATCATCAGTGAAAGAAGTCTACAAATTACAAACGTTGAAAGCTGCTCTACAGCACATTGTACATCAGCTGGAAATGATGTAAGGCAAATAATTTAAGATGTACATTCCTGACTTCCATAATTGCTCCAACGTCTATATCATATTTTTCAGAACGTGGTATTAATATTTATCTCTCATAAAAATGGTTTCACCAAAATTTACAAGGTTTGTAAAGTTTATAGAGTTTCTGATATACAATTTCTTACTTCTTATAGTTGGAAGAGAACTTAAAGATTTTTCTGACTTGACCCTTTTATTTTACAGATAAAGAATTTAAGATTGAGTCCTGGGGAGATGAAATGACTTGCCTGAGAGGTGGCTTGGTTTAGTTGAAAAAAATGTGGGCTTTAAAATCATGCAGAATTGGGTTCAAAATCTGGCTCTTTCAAATTTCCAGCTGTGGGACATTTGACAAGTTACCAACTCCAGTATTCTAAGGGGTGATATGGAAATGATATCAACCCACAATACTTGGTGCATCAAAGGCATCTAAAGAGTTGTATCTTTAGCATTGACCTAGACTCCATAGCTTATAAGTGAGAGAGACTCCCTGTGTCCTTTCCTCTCTCTGATTCCTAAAATGTAATCAAAGCTGGAATTAAAAAAAAAAAAAATCTCTTACTCCCTTTAACCTCTTTCAAACACCTAAAAATACCAATGTTGGCGAAACCATGTTGTCCACATCAAGTTCTGTAAAAATGAGGGCACTAAAGGAAAAACAAACGAGATAAAAGAAAAAAATAGATGATCATTTAGATAGCATCTGCTTCTTTTAAAACTCTGGATTTTCTGATTTAATAGTTACAAAAGAAGAGAGAAGAAAGGAAAACACCTTGACCTAGTAGATAACCCTTTTCTTGAAGTATTCATTTCCAACAGGAAGTGTTGCAGCGAAGATTCTGCCATGTGTGTGCGGTATGAAGGCTTTGCTCCTTTTAAAGTTTTCAAGCCACTTCTTATTGGAACAACATTTCGTTTTCACAGGTCCCATCAAAGTTCTTGTGTGACTGCTTGCAGTTTTACACCTCTTGGGGTGCTGAAGATCACGTTTGTTTGTTCTGGGTGCTCATTATTTGTCTATACACTGAAAGGTCTGAGCATAAACAGATTCCTCTCTGTGCTAACCTGGAAGTGTCTCTGCCATCTGCGGAAGCTCGGGGCAATTCTTGCTCTTCTGACTTTTGCTTTAACGGGACTGATGATATCTCATATGTGCAATAATTACAAATTTTAAAATTCTGTTATAAAACTATCCTATCTCAAAACCATGATTGGTAAAATGAGGTTTGGTGAGGTATTGCTCTCCTCTGAGTTTCATAGCAGGAAGACTGTGTCAAAGAGATTCTTTATTTTTGCTTACTATTCTGAATTATAATGGATCAGCTAATTTCTCTATTTAAAACTTGCCTTCTTCTGCCTCACATATGTTTTCCTGAAGTCATGTAATTTAATCTAAAGCAACATTTAGTTGTAAGCGTCTAGGATTGTTTTTTGTTCTACCGACATAGCATAGCAATTTAGGACAGAGACAATAATTAATATAGAATATTCTTTCTAAGGCAGTTAGAAAATTTTTTGAAAAAGTGCCGTAGCAACAACTCTACTTTTAATTAAATAGCATAATTTGCTACAGCGGTCAAGACTCTATGCCAGCCCTTTAGCAAAACTGTGCTAACTCTCTTGACTCTTTCTAATCCATTGGTCCCAAAGGGAAAGGAGCCATTCACAGTGACCCCAGCATCACATCTGTGAAGCTAGTTTTCCTTGGCATTTTTCCAATGAAATATTTCGTATGACTTTTCTTAGGTTAAAGATTTAACTCTAGCAGCTTGTACTTCTGTTGAAAATCACTTAAAAATAATATATTTCCTATTCTTTGTATTAAGCATAATAATCATGATCTCCCACCATCGGGTTCTGGCATTTTTCAATACTGCGATTGCCTTCACCGATCTAGCTTTTTACTGTCTTCCTGGTATAAGGGAGCCAATGTAATCAAATGCAGCCATCTCCAAGGTGGGCTTCAAAAAGAAAATATTAAGACTTCTATTTATATTTAGTTTCTAATGTCATCTTTTTCGAATTTCAACCTTTCGTGTATGTTTGATAAATGTACAGTAATACGTGTGGGCAATCAACCAAAAATACATAAATTGGGAAAATACATTCAAAGTATTTTTCCTGATGGGGTGCATAATCAAAATGGTGTAGAAACCATTGATGCAGTGAAAAGAGAGTCGTTTTTGAATTCAGACACCTGGATTGAATCCTCAGATCCACTAGTGCTAAAAGATCTTACCTTTAGGAAATTACTTTTTCCTGAGCCTTAGTGCCTTTATCTGTGAAATAGAGAAAGTCTCTCATAATGAAGGTGAAAACACCTGTCACATAATAGTTGCCTGATAAATTCTATCTGGAGGTTTGCAGATCCTATTTTTGTAGCTACAGAGCAGAGTGATAGTATCTAGCCCAAAACTGGATCATATGGAAAACTCCTGGAAATGAAGTGAGTTCCTGTCACTAAAGGGATTCAAGTGTAGCTCCCAAGGCCGTTGAGTAATCTCCATATTATACAAACTATTTAGGTGACAGTTCTATTTCCCTACCAGTCAGCAGTTTCTATGCTTCTAGGTCACGTTGTGCCATTTATAAGTTGAATTGAAGATAAGTTCCCAGATAAATATAAAATCAAGGCATTGGGGCATAAACGTATATTAGTCAGTTCAGGTTGCCGTAAGAAAATGCCATAGATGAGGTGGCCTAAACAACCGAAATTTATTTTCTCACAGTTCTGGAGGCCAGGAAGTCCAAGATCAAGGTGCTGGCCAGTTCAGTTCCTGGTGAGAGCTTTCTTCCTGGCCTTCGCACTGTGTCCTCACGTGACGAAGAGGGTGAGACCACAAACTCTGTAGTGTCTCTTCTTGTAAGGGCGTGAATCCCATCATGATGTCCACACCTCATGAACTCATCTAACCCTAAATACCCCCCAAAGGTGCCAAGTCCAAATACGATCATATTGGGGGGTAGGGCTACAGCATATGAATTTTGGGGGAGACACAAACATTCAGTCCATAATGGAGAGTTTGATATTCTTTTTTTTTTTGAGGAAGATTAGCCCTGAGCTAATTACTGCCAATGCTCCTCTTTTTGCTGAGGAAGACTGGGCCTGAGCTAACATCCGTGCCCATCTTCCTCTATTTTATATGTGGGACGCCTGCCACAGCATGGCTTGCTAAGCGGTGCCATGTCTGCACCTGGGATCTGAACCAGCGAACCCCGGGACCCCAAAGCAGAATGTGTGCACTTAACCGATGTGCCACTGGGCTGCCCTGAGAGTTTGACATTCTTAAGGGATGATTTTAATAAGTCACCATGATATTTATGCCTAAAGGATGGTGACCAATATTCTGCAGTCCACGTATCCTCTCAACTGAATAACACTGAAAATGATCTGATTAACATCTTTCTCTTCATTTCTTATTTTCTAGATTTTATGTTTGGAGAACTCAATGATAATTTTTGAGGTTATAATCATTTCTTCATAGACCTAGGGGCTTATTTTAATTTTGTTCAAAAATATTTTTCCCTTCCTTCACTATTCATATTTTGCTTATTTTATATTGTTTGTTCTTAACATCCAATTCAAAAACGTAGGTTTCTGGAGTACCTTGTCCTGTCAATGGATTTATCAGTTGAGCTAACTTCTCAGAGGTTTGTAAATTTCAGACCTGATTATCTGAGCCATCCCCATTTCCTCCACCAATGCCACTGCTTTTATGCTAATTAGGAGTAGAAAGTAAAGATACAGACAAATGGAGAGATATACGAAAATTTCTACAGTTATAGTATATTTTGAAATCAAGTGTTATTTAAAAAAATTTTAAAGCAACTTTCCTTATCATGTCGCTGTTGATATTCTCTGAACTCATGAATTTTTATGAATCTTCTCATCTGGAGAATGAACTGGATAAATTTTAATTCTTCTTCATTAATCAATTCCCTTATGAATTGAATTCTAAAGTATCTTGTCATATTTTACATTAAATTTTCAATTTCCTAGTATCCTGTATCATTTTCTTCCTACCCATTCGGAGAGATTCAAGACATCTTCTGCTCAATTCAATTTGTTAGTTTCTTGATGTAATTGCCCTCTGGTTGACTCAGAATTCTTTTGGATGCTCTACATTTGGATGAAATTGTCGCTCACCAGATGTCTTTTAATTGACGTTCCCCATTCTTTTCTGACAGAATTGTTGTTTAGTATTTATTCAAAACTGGAAGCAAATCCTGTCTGATTAGAGGACCCAAGGTATCTGGAAAATGTTTTGCATACTGAATTTAATGCCCACCTCAATGGGCTGTCAGTTTTGAGTCCAAGAGCTGGAGCCCACCTGGTGAAATATGCCCAGCAGGCTCCCTGGAATTGCCTCTTTTCACAGAAGACTTTTAAAATGTTGTCCAAAGTTCGTAGACCAAATTTATCTTATTCCTAAAAAAATGTTTTTTTCCGCTAGTACTTTTATATTGCTGAGTTTTTGGAAACAATCACTCTTTTAATGGCCCAGGGTGAATAATTTATGCCATTTCACTCCATTGGTGCCTACCTAGAATGGGCAGACCCCAGAAAAGAAATTTGGAAAGGATGATACACTTCAGAGATATCTGCATTTATTATTCCTCACAATTACCCTGTAAGATTGATTATTTGGGAGTTTTATGGTTAAAGCAAAAATAATGGATCTCTTCCCGGTCTGGCCTTCTTTCCCTACTGTATCCATCGCCACCTAAGGTATAAGATTGACAAAGTTGTCACAGCTTAGAATCTTCATCAAGTTAAGTATATGGAAATTGGATTTTTAACTTGTGGTCACTCATTAGGGTCCAAAGAAGGTCAGAGGAGATACAATAGGCAAAGGTGCTTTAAAAAGTACAAAGCAAAACCAAAGTAATAGTCTCGCTTGTGTCCTTATTAGCAGCCAGCTGAAATGAGAACTTGTAGTTTCAGAGCTCTCCTTCCTTTGGTCATTGTTCCTGCCTTCATGCCTCTGCTCTTTCTTTGCAAAATTCAAAACACATGCATCGAATGGCTACCGTGTGTTAGGAATGGTGCTAGGCTCTGGGTATCCAATGATGAGTAAGATATTTGTGGTCTCCACCCTTATAGAACATATTTGACAACTAAATTTGTAAAGTTTATAATTTTCTTTTTTCTTATTTTAGCCCCCTACCTCACCCTTACTCTGACCACCCAAGTCTGTGCCACTTTCATCTTTAATTCTTCCCAGGGAATCTGAAGTTGTCCCTCTGACACCTCTGCGTACTTGTTCTTCACCGCCTTGTGGGCGTCCTGTTTGGCAGAGATATTTTGAGCTGTGAATAATGTGTCGTAATTGTCAATTATGCTCATTGTTGCAGAAATATAGATTATTTTAGAGTGGTTAAAAAGAATTTTCCTCAGATAATCAACAATAGTACAAAAATAGCCAAGAGTGTAAATGAATGTGAGTATGGAGGAAAGGTCTGAAAGACAAGGGGCTCATCAGCAACCATTTGCTTTGAAATCAATCACATGACAGTCTTAATGGCCAAAGCCAATCGTTACATTGTTGTCTTAGAAAAAACTTTCACATTTTTTTTGATGGTGTGATATTTTTGCTATTTCATTTTTGGACAATTTCAAGTTAGACTTGAATTTAGAATTATTATGTCCAAAAATAATTGCATATGTTGTACTTAACCACGAAAACACCAAAGACATGTAAAAATGGAGAGGAGACTTGTCGAACTGATAATGAATGTTAAAGAATGATTCCTACAGACAGTGTCACTCTATCACAAAGCGAAATTATGAAGAAGAGCATAAGAATTTGGTGGAGTTTTCTATTAGTAGTATTTTGCCCCAGAAAAAAAAGTTTACTTATAAAGGCTTCTTATTTTTAACTGAAGTCATTTCTCTATTTTTAACATAGCGGTTAAATATCATTTCTTACTATTAAAATAGCCACCTATAAGCAAAGGTTTTGACGGTTAAAAATGATTTAAATTAATTAAAATTATTGGAGTGTTTATATGGTTTCCCCAGATCAGTGCTTTCAAGGACACCACAGGGTGGTCCTTAAGGTCCTGAGTTATAGTCCTGGGGTGGCCACTTTGTATCTGTGTTGTCCTGGGGGAAGGAGGATGAGAAAACCATAAATAACTAGGTTATTATCAAATGGTCCCAATATCTACTATGATTGTTTCAAGGGTGAAATTAAAAAACAGTTTGGAAGCATATTGCAAAATAAAAATAAACAAAAAGCCAAACCAACCAAGTAAAAAACACCCCAAAATAATGTTATACAATATTTAATTGTAGCATATGCTTCTGCACCAAATGATCTAAGTCTTAAGGGTTTCTTAAATAGAACTGATCCATCAATAAACAGATTTTTAAAAACTCAGCTTTACTTTTATTGTCGAAAAGATCATTTTTGTCAATGGGCATCTTCCCCTAGGTTGTGCATATTAAAACCCAGGATGCCAAGGCCAAGAATGGTTAATGGATATGTAGTCAGAGCCCCCTGACCCTGCTTTCCAGTTGCTTCTATCACCTGGGTTGGGTCACATACTGCATAAATGGATTGGAGGTACAGCCCCATTTACAGCACAAGGACTGAGAATAGACATTGAGCTTATGACTCTCATATGGTCATATCTGCCCTTCCCATTCTTGCCTCCCATTCTTACTATTGTGGCAGGCCAGACTTCTGTTTTGGCAATATTGCGTCTGTGTTAATAATTTGGCCATGTTTACAGCCCTCAATGTCCTGAATTTAATTCAGTCAACAACATTTATTAAGCCCTCAGCAACTATTTGCATTACAGCAGTCATACCCCACGGAGCTGCGTAGCCAATGGTACCCCAGAGGTTCATAGAGTTAACACTTGAGCAATTCACTTCCAGATTGGGATTTAAGCTTTACAGAGAATCTGGCTCACTGAGCATTAAAAATCAAATGTACAACTAGTGAAAACAAATGATAACACCACAGTGCCACAACAAAAGCTGTCCTTTCCACAAACTCATTTAAAACAAAAAGCTACAAGCTTTCCAGGTCTACAAGCCCTGCTTGCTGCACATACTTTAAAATATTATGAACAGCCAACTTGTATTGTTCTAGAAAAGGCCATTACATAGCATTAATTTACCAGCAGGGTTGCATTTTAACGTAATATGAATCATGCCAAGAGAGACCTAGACATTGCTCAGAAACAATAGTCTCGGAAAGGATATTCCAAGATAAACAAGGAAGTTGAGGAAAAGAGGAGAAATCCCCAGTATACATGCAGAAAAGACCGAAAAAGTAAAAGTTTTTTTTTAATTGCTTATGCAGGGATTCAGAATATGTATTTCCTCCCCCAAAGTGGATGAAGCAATTGGCAGAATAGTCAGAAAGGAGCATGTCCTCCAGTGGGTAGAGTTGTTGTCGATTCAGACGACAGTATTTGTATGTTCTGACTTCCTAACACAATGCTGACAACCTCCTAACGTGAGAAGGGAAAGCCAAAACAACCACAAAAACGGGAGTAGGATGTTGGCAAAAGTGGCTGCGAATAGAAGTGAAATAAAACTTTCCGACAGGGTTTTCTAATGTTGGGAGAATCTTTTCTGAGGAGATTATGAAATGGTCTTCTATCTAGAGCTTTCAAAGTTATGATCAAATCTTTACGTTTCTTTAAATGTGTATTATGGTTAATAATATACCATATTCAATTATAAGAAATTATAATTATAAATATAATTCAATTTTAAGAAACTTGAATAGTTTATAATTTTTAACTCATCACTATTATGTTTATAATACGTGTATCCATGGACGTAAATGAGGAAGATTAACAGATATTTTAATTGACATTTGTTTATTCAAAACCAAAGTTGTATACTTTCATTAGAGTAATTCACATCGTTCATTAACTTATCCTTCACCTTAATTTCACAAATTCTTACCAAAATGTGATGCTGAGTGAATTACCTTCTGATCTATATTTTGCTCATCTGTAAAATGAGGGGAGTAAATTAAATGAATGGGAAGATTTCTTTCAACTTTAAGACTACGGCAATATATTTCTGAGATTGTGTATCTCTCAGAACAGGCTCAACAAATATCTTTCACATTATGACACTTGTAGTCAAAGTATTGGTTCTTCTTAAACTAACAATTGACTACTTATTCCACCCAAACATAAACAGGATCCTGATTTATGAGTTGAGTTCATTAAGCCTCTGCCAACTGTGCAAAAGCACTGTCTCCATTGGACATTTGTTGTCTCTAGGAATGCATGGAATTGAAAGATGCTCATCTTATGGAGAATTGAAAGAATTAGTTATCCCCAAATTATTGCTGCTTTAAACATTAATCCTCTTGCTGTCACCATCCATGCTGCCAATGGGGAGGCAGAAAGAAGGTTGTAGTATGTTGAATGGCTCTGCTTTGAAGAAATCTGAGTCTTTTTACTTTATATTCCAATGCTTTGGCCAGCTCTCTGCTGATAGACTGTTTTGGCCCCTGCAGCTCACCTGTGGTCACATCAAGCCTGTCTTTCCTCCATGAACGCAGAGACCTCTCCACTGATGAGCCCTACTGTGGACAGTATGGTTTCTCCCTTACTTCCCTGAAGTACAACCAATTCTAGGCTATAACAAGCAACCAAATTTTACTGAGTGGTGGACATAATGGAGGGAAAGCCAAATGCAGAAAAGAAAACTCTTAACACTAAATATAAGAAATAATCATTTCTGGCATATACAGGAAAAACCTGTTACCAAGTCGTTTCTCCTCAGTCACTGACCTACCTCCTGTTGCTTTGCTCGTCTCCTACAGTGAAATGCATTTTTTATTGTATCCTACCCAGTGTCTAGGCTCTGGACTCTGCTGAGACGCAGGAGAAACCCCTTGCTTCAAGTCAAAGTAAACATAAAAATTTACAAAGGTACAACTCTGCTTATATGAAAACTCCTTCTACAGCATTATGCAGAGCAAGGTAGACCAGAATATATACTTTCCAGGCAAGGACTTTAGCCTGGCCTTAGTCAAATAAAAGAAGCAACCTTTCCTCAGAGCTGGACCAAAACCTTTTCTTTTAAAGCAACACTTTCTGTCACTTCTCTCAGCTTTTTCCGTTAAGACCTTAGAGAACATTAGGGCCAGTTGTCAGCCAAGAGTACCCTCATTCCACTAAAAATCTTCAAAGGCACTGAATCATCAGTGAATCAAAACACTCACCATTCTCGCCAAATCCCTATCACTTCTATTACTCCCAGAAAATAACCTTAACTTCTCAATTTTAGAATACTGAGGAATTCTGGAGTGAACCGTCTAGCTTCTACCTTAAGCTCAGAGATGTAGAGAGCTGACAAAGAAATAGCTCGACAAACTTCACATTCATGACTTTTAAAACATCTACCAGAGAAGTGAGGTTGTAGCACATTCAACCAACCCCAAATATGGGAAGAGACAGGTACCTGTCAAGAAGGACAAAGAGAATGCTACTATTCGTTTACATTAGGCAGACATCTCCAAATGCCATATAAACCAGTATAAACCAGGAGAGTCAGCTAAAAGTTTTGATGAATTGCTAAAGACCGAGTGTGGCTAGCAGGAGAGTCTGGACACGCTGGAGGTTGCACATATGGGGGATATCCTGTAGCAGGCTCTTCCTCCACAAACCTCACCGGGTGCTCACAGGGAAGATTGGATAGGAGAATAACGCTATTGAAACCACACCTATCTCCCTAATGGAATAAAAGAGTCAACCTGCAAAGGGAAGCGCAACAAGAACTGCCGACTTAGGACACTGGGGGAAGCCCACTGATGAGGAAGGGAGCAGGAGAAAACTCTGTCCTCAGGGGCAAGGTTAGAATATGTGCTAGGAGCAACACTGCAGTTGGAGGAGGGGCAGAAGTACTGGTGAAGACCACATCCCCGTGACTCGGGGACACAGTGTCTAAGACTGGGGCTACCTCTGACCAGCAAGGAGCGTTCCTCCTCCCTGAACTCCCACCAGCATCTCAACAAACAGTGAGTAAAAATAACAGTGGAATATGGCTGCCAGAGCGTCAACAGACAGATTCTCTGGGACGCAGCACAAAGCAAGGACACCTAAGTAAGAGTGGAGCAGATATTAAGATAATAACCACTGGAAAGCCACAACCTAAGCACATGGTATCAGTAGAGAAATTTGAAGCCTTGGTGCACTGTGGTTAATCATAACAAGAAACCTCAAATACAGTCCTATTCCTGACTAGATTAATTCAAGTTCCCATGCTAAAGGCCTAGCAGAAGGGAAGGTAGGCTCATCTTTAAGCATAAAAATATATATACATCATATCTACTGTCCCACACAATATATCCAGCTTTCAGCAAAAAATTTTGAGGCATATGAAAAGGCAAGAGAAAGTACTCCAAAGAGAAAACAATATACAGAAACATCCAAAATATGGCACAATTATTGCAGTTATCAGGCAAGGACTTTAAACTATGATTACTATGATTAAAGTGTTAAAAGTCCTAATGAGAAAGATTGATAACATGTGTGATCAGACAGGTAATTTCAACAGGGAAATAAAACTATAAGAAAGAATCGACCGATATGCTAGAAATAAACACAGTACAGAGATGAAGAATGTCTTTGGGCTCTTTAGTAGGTTTGACATGGCTAAGGAAAGAATCAATGAACTTGAAGATAAGTCAGTAGAAATTACCCAAACTGTAACACAAAGAAAAAAGAGTGGGGGAAAAAAGAGAGGGAGAGAACACAGCAGAGCATCCAAGAGTTATGGTACAGTATTAAACAGAATAACATATGCATAATTGAAGTCACAGAAGCAGAAGAAAGAGAAAATGAGGCAGAGTAATGTTTGAAGAAATAATGGCTGAGAATTTTCCAAAGTTAATGATAGATACCAAGTCACAGACTCAAAAGCTCAGAGACACCAAGAAAGATACATACCAAAATACATGTGCATACACACACACCCCCAGAGGCATATCATATTAAAATTGCTAAAACCAAAAAGAAAATCTTGACAGCAGTCAGGGGAAAAAAAGACAAATTACCCATAGAGGTACAAGGGTAAGAATTACTGTAGACTTATTCCGAGAAACTATGCAAGCAAGAAGACAAAGGAGTGACATCTTTAAAGTACTGAAAGAAAAAAGACCTATTAACCCAGAATTCTACACCTAGTAAGGTTATGCTTAAAATATGAAGTAAAAATACTTTCTCAGAGTGAGCTGTTCCAGCTTCCTGTCCTCTCTGACATCCCCAAAGTAACAAGCACACATGCTCTCATGGCTTTGCTTTCCTTCTTTAAGTCTGAGAGGATGAAGATGTTTATCCTCTTCACGACCAACATCTCCACGTCCTCAGAAGACTTGGTCAGTCACCTCCTCTCTCCTACGTGCTCAGTTACACTTTCACTTATCTTTTTTCTATCTCTCCCTTTTACCTTGGATGAACTAGCCCTTCCAGTGGCTTTTGGCACTGCTGGCCATGACTATCTCTTTTGACAATTTTGGTATTCTTTGTCTCTTCCTAATGGTTATTTCTGTATTTTCTTTCTGGTGTGTGTCCGTTAAACAATGCTGTTCCCCAAGATTCTGTTCTTGGCCCACATGATATTCTAAGATAATCTTACCTCCTTTCCTGTCTTTAACTTTCTTTTATTTCATTATTTCTAAATCTCTGGATCCAGCTCAGATTTCTGGTTTTAGTCTCAGAACTGTATTCAGTTGCAGGTTGGACATTCATTACATCCACATAACATTTCCAAAATTAGATTCATCTGCTATCATTTCTCCTCTCTAAATCTGCTGCTGCTTCTCTATTCTCTATTATATTTGCAGCCCCAACCATCAAACCAATGGCCTAAGCTAGAGCCCTGAGAACCTTCCTCAATTCCTTGCTCACCATCCCTCCCAGCATCTAAACAGGCAGTAGGTGTTATTGCATGTTATCTATGTGCTACATCTTTCTGAGCCACCCTCATCCCAACTCTACTTCCCACTCCACCAATGACCTACGGATCACCTTATTTTTCCTTATCAAGCTGGATCTCGTTAAAATATACCAGAGTAGTGAAAACTAGTAAAATTACATGTGTTGTATCTGGAGCTACTAACATTTGTTATATTATCTATTTCTGTGGCAACTCTCATTTTTTTTTTGCTGTTGGCAGTGTACTAAATCTTGTTTTAAATTTATATCTTTTCACAATTGCTTTTGATTAGAATTTAAGCTAGCTCTTAAAGACAATTCACAAAGAAGTAGAAGCTGACTTTACGTGTATGTCTACGTGTGTGTGTAATTTCTATTATAGCATAATTCATTGATTTTTTGAAGAATAATTATAGCAAAGGCTGACTATGCATATGTGATTTTGTATATAACCTGATTAGATAAAATGTTAAGATTTTTATACCAGATATCAAATGGAATTAAAGTCTAATACGTGTGCTAATATGACTAATAATAATTTATAATTGCAAAATGCAATTAAGTTTCAATATACCATCTCAACGTTTTCTTGTGTTTTTCTTGCAAAAACTTAGAGGCAGGATAGGCAGTTATTTTTATCCTCATTTTACAGAGACTCAAAATAAGCCTTAGTCAGACTAACTGAGTTGGTAAGACTACACAGCTGGTAATGGAGAAGCCTAGATAGACTTCCAGGTTTTCTGACTCCAAATTCCTTATTCTGGTCACTATACCAGTGAGCTTCACATGTGTAACTGGATAATTGTAGGCATCACTCGTATGCTAACGCATCCTCACACCATGTGTCTGCTGAAAATTCATAGTAACATTTCAATTAGAATCTGTATTTCAAGCTATATATACAGTCGGACAACAATGTTATATTATCTACAGATGTTTCTGTGCTCTGTAGTATGACAGAAAATGGAGATGTTTTATGGTTGGGAAGACATTTTAATTGTGAATGGAGGTCCCCATGCTTGTTGGAAAGAGGGGTTCCATCACAAGGGAGGTAAACTCTTTTGCATAATAAAGTATTAGAATTTTCTAACTTGGCCTCTGGAAAGTCAAAAGAGATGCAGTTTGGGGAGAGACAGTGCTTTGGAGGACTCTGGGGAAGTGAATAGATGTGAGAAAGCCTCTGCAAGGATGAACCATGTGGCATTGAGACGGGCTTGGGAGAGGGGCCTGCCAGTCGTCCCCATAGCAGAGATGGGCTGGTTAAAGCCACTTAGGAGAACTGGGTCCATCAGTTTTAAAGATTCTGTTTGTTTAGTTTTCTTTTTTCTCAAACCTTTCTTTAAACTTTCTATAATCACAACAATACTGTAACAATTTTGCCTCAGGGTATGAGGAGATGGAGGGCTGTGTTTATACTTGAGACAAGGCAAGGGGGAAAGGAGCAGGGAGCAGGGAGGAAGCAGTGATGGCTGCAGAACTGGGGCAGCTGTTCAGAGGCAGCTGTGATGAATGTCAGCTGGGTACATGGATGGACTTCTCCCTTGGCTATGCTCAGAAATCCTGGGAAGGGCTCTGAGTGTCACACAATTATCTGGGAGGAAGGCTTTGTTAATTTTACTTGCCCACAAAAGTCTGAATACTTGGGAGCATTCAAATATTTTGTGTACACGCAAACACACACACATAAAGACACATGTATATATATATTGGTACTGGAGTACTTGGCATAGGGCTATACTATTTCAAATTATCTTATAAAATCATTTTGTAATACAATATTTTGTAATCAAAATTTACTGAGTGCCTCCAAAGGTATTTCTCTTTATACATATTTACTCATTTTATTTAATCCTCAAAACAATTCTAGGGTATGAGTACTATTATTAACCGTATTTGATTTGCGAACAAACTGAGGTACAAAAAGGAGCTGACACTTCTGTCTAAAATACCAAAAACATAAATATTTAAATAATAGCATAGAATATGAGGAATGCCAAAAACTCTATATAGATTTTAATAATAAAACTGAATAGTCAAGGCATTTTCAAACCCTAAAGTTATTATATGCATACATCTTGATAAAAAGTGGATTTTAGACTTGCTGTCTAGATGTAGGGCTGGAAATGTTGTTGTTCAGTTTCTTTCTTATAACTTTAAATAGATTGTAAGACAGCACCTACGCAAGCAGCAATTTCTCCAGGATAATTGGCCACGCCGGCTGTATGACCTTTTGAACATGTTTTCCCAAATGCTTCATTTCTAATTAGAGCATGATCTTTCAGATTTGAGTGGATTTGTCTAAGTGGCTAGATAGGTTTTCATCCTTCCTGGAAAAGAGCTTTATAAAGCACATGTGAGTTTGGGAATAGTAAAAGCTTTTATTCAAATCACTCCTCGGATGAGTTAGCCTTTCCTTCTACCCTGGATCAACAATAGTCTTTATCAATGTCCCATCTCTGCAAAAGGTATTTCTCTTTACATATTTTGCACACGATAATTTCGAGGATAAACTGTACTTACTTAGAAATATAGGGTGGTGGTGGTTGTTTTTTGCTCTCAAAACAATTGCTATCTCCTTGTATAGTTTATTACTTTGCGTTTACAGAGGAGCAACCAGGTTTGATTTGTGTATACTGCTTTTTCATAACCTTTCCATCCAGCCAATGCACACCTCCACAAATGATAATGTCTTGATTCCATCTTTGATAGATGGACTATTCTTTGTTCCAAATTTCACTATAGTTTGGTGAAGGTAAAGTGATTTTGCAGCATCTAGAAAAAAGTTTGTTTCAACAATCATGACGCTGAAATGTGTTGCCCGGTACAAATTTTGATCCCCAAACTTGAAAGTAATTCTATAATTAGGTTATTGTACTTTCTACCTCTCATGGCTCTCTGTTTTCACTTAAGCTTTCCTGGTTTTGTCTCCTCTTCAAAATTAAACAGCTGAATGTTTTCTTTTATTTTCCATTATCGAATACATACAAGAAAGAGTCAGAGATAAATGTATTCTCAGAATTGTATAAACAGTTTATTGTAATTTAGTGAGATGTTCTTTTCTGTTATTTCATCTATTATGTCATTATATATCATCTATATTATCATCGGTGTTACTTTCCATAGTTTTTCTGAAGCATTGTAATTCTGTTATCAAGGGCTAGTTTTTGTGTGTGTACAGAGACCTCATTGTGATAATTGCTATACAAAATATTTGTATGGTGCTTTTCAGTTTACAAAGTGATTTTCACGAACATTACCTTCTTTGAGACTCATAATAATCTTGTAAATTAAGCTGCGTTATTGTGTTATTTTGCAGATGAGAAAACACTTTTATCAGGTAATACGGAAGGCATTTGAACTGAAGACTTTTAAATCCAAACCCTGAGATCTGTTGATTCTCTCCCCCTCTTTTCAAACTTGTTTCCTTTCAGTCACGATCCTTGGAGTTATGTTCCAGTGTTCGAAGGCCAGCGCATCAATCACTAGCTGTAACTTCGCTAAGCTGACCTTTAGTTGACTCATCCAAAAGAATATGGATTGTAATAACTACACCACAGGGTTGCTATAAAAACTGAGCCAGATTAGGCGGAGCACAGACTAGGCCCTGGCACAGAACCATGCCACCTACAACGGCTGCGTAAAAAATACCAGATTTTCTCACCCCTCACTGCTACTTAAACTTTCTTTCCTCTCTGAAATTTTAAAATTTTTATGACATTTCATCCAGATTAAACTCTTGAAAAAATGAAAGTCAGGTAGTTTATAAGGTAAAAATGCAGAAACAAGAAAGAAAAAAACCAGGATAGAGTGAAAACTGTGAGCAGTTTTCTGTGAAACTAATGGGAAACTGAGTTTCTTAGTCTTTCCTGGAGGATAGTGCAAACTAAAAATAATTTACATGTCCAGAAAAAAAAACATTAAGTGATATAAAATTGTGCTAAAATCCAGAGAAACGGAAGTTAACGAAATAACTTATTTTATTCTTGTTACTGCATTCTCTCAATTTCTTTAGACTGTGTCTCTGCATTAATGAAGGGTAACAGAGGAATGGATGATGCCAAAATAATTTATTTGGATTTGGAATAATTTTATATTTATATCTCACTCAACGTGAGTATGTCTGATCTAATGGAGACAATGAAAAAATATTATTGTCAACTGACTGGTGAATTAATGAATGGTTCAAAGAAGGTGGAGTTAGAAAATTATCCCATTTCTTCATCTCTTAGCTTATTTCAGCTTTTCCCTTTCTCCATTCTACAGTAGCAATGAATTCCATCACATGGATAGACTCAGAAACTAACCCCAGGAAAGAATTCCTTGTGTTCTTTGTGAGAGAAGAAGTTGGATTAGGATGGTAATTAAATGTTTCAGTTGAAAACAGTTGAGCTGATACATTTTTGTGTGTGTGTGAACTCCTAAATATTGTATAAATCCATGATAAAATTAAATAATAATAGGCAGTGCAGATACACCTTTTGTGTTGTAAAAATGTAGTTGATCTTTTCCTTTGAAGCTTCCTTATTTCTGTATTCCACTTTCAAGGCTTTTCTACTCCAAGATTATGGATAATTTCTCCCATGTTTTCTAAAATTCTTATGGTTTTTCTTTTCCCCTCCAAACTTGATAAACAAATTCATTTCCTTTCAAATGCATTCAATGCTGAAAGGATAGTTATTTGAAACAGGTTTTGAAGATTAATAATCCTCCATGGTGAACTGTCTTATAAACATTCTGATAGGTTGTCTCATGGAAGAGGGAAAGAAGGCATATTCAGTAGTAATGAGAAGCCCAGCATCAAAAACCATAGAGAGTGTACTGAGAAAAAATAGTATTCTCTCCTCCTTTTTTCTTCTCTTCAATCATCATGTTGCACGAGGTACGGCCATACTAGTAAATAAGTACTAACACATAACTATACATATGTACATATATAGGGCCATGCAGCCTGCCTACTCAGGAGGGGGTTCACAGACAAAGGGATGGCATGACTAGAACCATAATGTCTTGTGAGGGAGAGTGGAGCCTAAGGAGGAACATTGGTTAGAAAAGAACCCATGGGTTATTTCCAGTGAGAGATCAGAAAAGACAGAGACGATGGGGTTGGAAAAACTGTTTTCATATTCTTCCTCCTGTAGATACCATGCCAAGCAGAAATTCTGCCCCAAACCCCCAATCAGGATGACACTCTTCTTGACAAGGTTTTGCTTTTAACTCTGGTAAATCTTGGTTAGCTCTTTTAGTTTTTTGGTTAGTCTTAGATGTAACTTTGCCCAAGTCTTACTTCAGTCACTGCCAGTCGACCTTGATGTTGCCAGGGGGATTTGCAACCTGAAATAGAGAAAATCTGTGTCCCAGAGCTTTGGCCCTGATTGCATAATCTTCTGGGATGTGAATCCTGGGCACCATCCAGTGACACCTTCAATTAACTACCGGGTTGTGGCCCTGAGTTCTATCAAACAGCTTATGTCCTCCTACAGTTTCTTAGGAATCCCAGCATGGCCTAAGTGAACCGAAATTTCCATCACATCTTCCTTGACTGTAAGTTCCCTGTTGACTAGATCCTTTTATGAACACATTTTCATTTTTTTTACATTTAGTGTCTTATTCCCTCTATAAATCAAGGTGTTTATATGTAAGGAGTGACATAGACATTTAGCCATATTTTTTTCCAAACTGGTATCCCCTTGTTTTGGCACCATTTATCAAATAATCTATCTTTTTAATGAAAGTGGAGATATTTGATTGGAAGAAGAAAAGAAAAGCAATTAGCTTTCAGATTTCGCGAGATTTTTAGGTTTTGCCATATAAAGGAGATTTCACACAGCCTCCTGAAAAATCCCATGTTTAATGAAGGTTTAAGTGCTAAACAGTGTCTCTGGGTGGTTTCCCTGTTACTTGTAAATAAACGAAGTCTTTCGAACATTTCGTTCTTTTGAACATTTAGTTTTATTCTTTGTTTGATGTTTATTATTATTATTTGTAATTTAGGAATAAATTTATTGTTAATCTCTCTTAACTCATTGCTTGATTTATCTTCACATTAAGAGTTTGGGAATAAATATTTTTATTAAATGATGATTTTCCTTAAAAATGGAGTAGTATATAAAAGACATGGTTAATAGGACAAACTGGAGAATGAATGGTTATTTGAAAACTGAGGGGTATTAAAGACAGCTTTGAGGCATTTTTAGGTTAATATGATTAAATGATACATTCATTCCTAGGAAAGAGTTCCCCAACCAATAGATCGTGCTCTAACAGATGGTTGCTGCTAGAATGCTTCCGTCTCTAATCCCTTCTCTTCCTTTGCGGTATGCCCAGATTCCCAACAAGGCAGCGGGATGCCCTGGGACAAATCTTCTCTCCTTCCTTCCTATTCAACGTCAGTATTCTCTTCCCCAACATTACCCCTCTCCTGCTTATCTCTAGGCTTGGGAAGGAGATGAGAAATAGTGCCTCCTTATACAAAAGGTTAGGAGAAATAAACTTAGAATCTTGGCAGCACTAACTGGGGGCACACTCATTAAGGAGGTCTCTTTGCACAGTGTCAATATGGTCGACTACTTTGCCCTTCACCCTCATCCTTTCCAGAGCATTGCTACAGCTGCGCTTCCCTGAAGTGAGAAGCACAGTTACCGTAATCATCAGAGGAGAACAGATATAGCATAATTTTAGATCACCCAATTCTTCGTCCATCTACCTTTCCTGTCTATCGGATTAGACCCACATGTGCTTTTGCACCTGGGTAAATGTAAAGCAGTATTTCCTATCAGAAAGAGCAAAGACCACCAAAAAAGGCCACTCAAAAAACCAAGTTGATCAGAGGAAGTGAATCGTGTGTAGCTAAACCTGTCCAGTGAGAAAATATGTAGAAGTGGGCTCAAGAAATGTCTCAAGAGGTAAGAATAGAGAACAATAAATAGGCAAGACAAGAGGGATAGAAATAGAAGGAATGGAGAGAATGATAATGATGGGAAGGATAAAAAGGAAGCCCGCTTACATTGGATAATAACTGACCAGAGCAGTTAATGAAACAATACAACTAGCCCAGGAATTAACCCAGGCTTTCAATTAAAAAGAGATACTTAAGCCATACACCTCTTTTTCCTTCTTTCACAATGACCTTGAATTTTAGTTTGGTAGGTTTGGGTGCAGCTGTTATTTGATAATAACACATTGTGTTTTTCCATTTGCTTAGATTGTTTAAAAAACAGATAACTGAAAACCATCTGTTTGTGTTTCTGTGTAATTTGTTCTCAGGACAGGGACTAGGAACGAATCATTGAAAATCCTGCTATGGAAGCTTCTCATTAATTTAAGGACTTCTACAAACTCAGTATGTAGCACCAGGGGAAAAGAGTGCCAAGTGGCAGGCTTTCTGGGAGAAGCTGAAAATTAATTTTTTCCTTTGCCCTTTGTAGTTGGGTGGCATTTTTTTCATTCTTCTGGCAATGACTCTCACAATTTAATGTGCATTTGAATCATCAGGAAAGAATGCTTCAAATGCATATTCTTGAAGTTCACCCCAAGAGATTTTGATCAGTCTTTGTGGAAGGGGTCAGGAACCTTCATGGTTAGACAGCTCCCCAGGTGACTTGGATGTAGTTAGTTTGAGGACGACACTTGGACTAACACTGCTTTTTAGGGTGATAAATCTGTATCACAGATTTGGGAGATAAATTTAGGACAGGTATTCTGTAGCTCAACTGTTACTTACAAGAATTTAAAAAACACACACATGAAACCCCAGAACAACCCAAATAGTATAACAGCAAAGTAAATGGCTCAAAGCAAAGCAAAACCCAATAATGGATTTTAAATAGATCCTTAGAGATATAACGGAATCTGATCAGACTCAGTTGCTGAGACACAAAGAGGTCAACTCTAAGTTGATAGGGAGGAGTAATGGAAAACCTTTCAGAGGACCATAGTTAATTTCAGTTATTGACACCAAACCCTGTGCTCTGGAAAGCATTATCCATTTTACACAGTTTGGTGGTCACCATACATGTGGCATGCTGGGAAAATCTATTTTGCTGAAGTTCCTTTTGCAATACTGTGCTGTGTTTTGTTGGGTATACGTTCTAATTTCTTTTGTCCTAACTCAAGGCTCTAACTTAAAAATATGCTCCCCCTCACTTTTTTCCCCTAACCTTCTAAAGGGCACAATACAATCTTTTACTTGTTAAGAGTAGAAGACTGGGAGGATTTACCTGTTATAAAATGGCGATAATGGCTGCTCCACAGGGGTGGTGGACACAGCAGGTCGGAGAATGAGCCTCTTTCTTGAGGACCTGGAGTCTGTCATTAAAGACGTACGTGATTTCTACAGAATCATTTAACCTCGTTGTGCCTCAGTTTCCTCCTCTGTAAAATGGGGGCAGTGGATAGTGGATGGTTTCCATGATCCTCTCTAATGCTAAATTGAATGAGAATGTACTAAGCACTTTCATCTGTTCTCTCATGTAAACCTCACTACAACCCTCCATCTCTAGGGAGGAATATTGTCATTAGAGGGAAAGCAAAAAGAAGATAGATTTAACAGTACCTGAATTCATGCCACTTGCAAGTGGCCGCACTGAAGTCTAACCCATAATTTTCACTAGCTGGAGATGGGCTGTGAGCTCTCTGCCTTATTTGTGATCGCTTTGTCGTGGGCCGTCTGCTAGCAGTTGACTTGGAGCGGAGTGTAGGACTGTAACGGGGAGGGGGAAAAATCCGTTTCAATGATAAGGCTGCAAGTTTGCCCAGACAAGGAAAATTAGTGTTGGGCTGCTTCAACTACGGAATCAGGAAAATGGTTGCTACTCCTGCCTCTTGCCATTAGGTGGGGCAGTTGAAGAGTGGGAAAATAGGCGTTTTAAGAGAAGTGATTTATGCTCTGCAATGTTTTCCTCCGCTTGAAAGTAAGTGGTAAAAGAGACTCTCCTTTTATAGAGTCCAAACTCTTGCAGTGGCCAGACTTTCTTTTTTAATTCTGTGCAGTGAACAAGAAGGGGCACATGGGTGATGAAGTTAATGTAATAAGATATTGCAGATTTTGATATTAATATAAATTCCTATTTAGGATTCAAAAGCCAAAATGGACTCTGAAGCTAACCTATATACTATGCTTTCCCAGAAGAATAAGTAAAGTGTGTGAGGTTGAGAGAACAGAATAACAAGTTTACGGAAGTCCAGAAGGTGGAAAGCAGCCATGACAGTTCTCACAGCCCTCTTGTCAATGCCCATTGATTTCCTTTAGCATCCAGGGAACTTAACTATTTCCCTCCCCCTCCACTTTCTTTCAGAAAAGTCCATGCCAATTAATGTACCTGACATCTCAATGGATAATTTGTTAAGAAAATCGTTTTGCCGAGCACATCATGATGAATTTTGATTGCTAAGGTTACCTGGGCTCTGCTTCCAAGTATTTTTATTGACCCACTCATAGATTTAAGATGTTTTCATGAACTTGAAAAATGCCTTAGAAAATTTTAAATCAGCCCTTTAAAGGATAGCAACTTTAAATTTTCATTTGTCAATGTACACCTTTAGGGCAATGAGTCAGAGAGGTGGAGAGGAAGACGAGCATACTAAGAGCTAGGTGAGAAAGGGATTCCTGCTTACTTGTGTTGCATCTCCTTAAGAAGAAGAGTCCATAGGGCCCTGTGAAGATATTGGGGAAACAGATTTGGAAGTTTACATTTCACACCAAAGAAACTTTTCATGAGATGAAGCAATGAGACTTGGTAGTTTGGAAAAGGATTAATGAGGAAATCAACTCAATAAATACTTGAATAAATGAATGGTCCAGCTAAAATGTTTTCCCACTTTTCCTAATATGTTTATATTTTTGGTTAGTATTTTTGTATGGAATAGTTAAAAGTGCCTGCAATTCACAAAGCTCTATGTTTGATCGATTCCAGATTCTCAGCAAATTTGCATGAGCTTTTCAGAGGGCTACGAAATAGAGGAATGGCAAAATTAGATATAAAGCTCTAACACTGCAGATGATGCTCACTTGCACAAAGAAACTTGGGAGCAGACTGGATGTGTACACTGCTCTAACGTTAAATGGAAGCCAACATCACAATCAATTTCTCCTGACAACTCATTTCTCGATTTCCAAGAAGCCAGTGCAAAAGAAAGATGAGAAGCAAGTTTGGGCTGCTATGCCCAGTTGGGTAGTATGTGGTGCTAATTAAGTTAATAATGAAAATGTCGAAATATTTATTGAGTACATAATATATACTGGGCACCCAGCTAAGCATATAATTAATTCATGTAATTCTCACAATAACCTTAGGAATTTGCTTCTGTTAATTAGCACCTTTTTTCCTTCATGGTGTTGCTTCCCAAACCACCTGGGTTTTGGGGAGTTCTTTTTCATTACAGGGAAGGATTCGCCCTGGGCTGACATCTGTTGCCAGTCTTCTTCTTCCTCGTTTTTTTTCCTCCCCAAAGTCCCCCAGTGCATGGTTGTGTATCCTAGTTGTAAGTCCTTCTAGTTCTTCTGTGTGAACTGCCACCACAGCATGGCAACCGACAGATGGGTGGTGTGGTTCTGTGACTGGGAAATGAACCCGGCCACCAAAGCAGTGAGAGTGTCAAACTTTAACCACCAGACCATCAGAACTCACTCCCAAACCATCTGGCTTTTGTATATTCAGAGAAAAACTGAATTTAGTGGTAAAGATTAAATTATTAAGACCAGTTGGCTTTTCACAGTGATGTGTAAATAGCAAAGCCAACTTGCTGAGATTATCTGGCTATACAATATCTGGGTGTAGATATAATAATATATCACATTATTATTTATAGGAAAAAGATAAACGTGTTGGGAACAGTGACGTAGGTTTGGATGATCTGTAGTTAAGTATCATTATGCTTTCTGAGAAGAAAGGAAACAAAATCTAGGAAATTTAAGAAGTTATCTTGTTTTCGTTAGTGCCAAATACTGTAGATGTTGACCATCTTTTTCTGAATCACAATTTAAGAGAGAAGACTCCTATCAATGAACCAGCAGAGGAAATGAACAGAAAACTCACAAATACTCTTTCTTAAGTTTTATTTCGTTAGAGAAAAGTCTTCTTTAACCGCCTGTCTGAAATAGCATTCCCTTCATTCTCTTAACTCTTCACCTTCTTGATTTTTTCCTTGTAGTACTGATCACTACTTGACACAGTTCATGGTGGTTTGTTTCTGGATTGTTTCTCCCCACTAGCTCCATACGGGCAGAGAATTTCTTTGGTTTGTCCACTGGTGTTTCTCCATAGCCTAGAACACTGCCTGGCACTTAGCTGATGTTCAATAAACATTTGGGTAAATGAACGTATAGTCAATAAGGAAATTTATATGGCTACCAAATAATTTCAAAATATTTGCAATTTGCTTTGCTAGAAACCAAAGAAAGTAAAAACAATTAGCATTTTCATCTACTAATGAATGAAACATCCACAAAAAGATGTACACCCAATGCTCATAAGGGTGAAGAAAAACAGACATTCATACAGAATTGGAAAGCATCTTGCTGGAAAGTACTTTGGAGATATGTGTATCTTTAAAAATATTTCTATAACACATTTTAATTGTAGGAATCTATGCAGGGAAAAAAATCCAAAATTAAAAAGTAGCTTTTGTTGGATGAAAATCTTTACTTCAACACTATGTTTTTGGTGAAAGTAGTTTAAAAATCCTAAATGCCTGAAGGGAAGGGGGAGAGCAGAATAAATCATGATGTGTCACTCTCATGGTATATTATATAAACACAAGAAGTTAAGTTTACCAAGTTTTTTAAATGTGTAAAAAGTGATACTGTGAATTTAAAAAACAGTGTGAAAATCTGAATATATGATATTATTTTAAAAATATACATAGAAATAGTGGACAGAAACTATATCAAACTATTAACAGAGATCGGGGCAGGTAGGATTATAGGTGATTTTGTTTTCTATTTCTCTGTACATTTATTTTCCAAGTTTTCTGGAATGAAACTGTTATAATCAGAAAAAATAATTTAAAAATATTTTTAAATGACTCTGTATTAGATTGGTGATAATCTAGAACTGACTTGTGGTTTACACTATGGACTTATGACTTTACATGAAGAAATGAACATAGTCTAGTATTACTTTTATTATCTAAGAATGCACATGAAACTTGAGAATTTCTTAGTAAAGTTAAATTTTAGCACATCACTGGGACCCCTAGGGGAGTGCTCACTACGGGGGTAAGAAGACCTAAACTCTAAGGAATATTAACATATCCTTTCAGACGTCAAAGATGTTTTCAGTTTTGGATTCTGATCAATAAAAAGAGATGAGTTACTTGGGTTTGACAACTGGATATATATTCTACTTGTTTAGGACTAGTGAAATGGTTATCGAGTGAGGTTGGGCAGAGACTAGTAAAGAGTGCTAAAATTTGATAGAAAGACGAGGGTATGAGGCCTGAGCTATGTGGTCTTAGAAGGCAGTAGGACCTGCCAGGAAGTGGTAGTAGCAACAATTACTATGGTTCTATCTTCTTGTGGCTAGTCCAGGTTCCAGACAGGCAGTTCTTTCTGGTCTCTCTCCCTAGCAGCTTTGAAGATTGTACCCTTGCTTCTTGGATTAGTAGACATATTCCCAATTCTGGCTCTGCCTCCAGCATTCCTGGTACCTAAATTGACTAGCTTGACCCCACAAACTTCTCACTCTCTCATGATCTGTGTCATTGATTGGAGACTGTGAAACCCAGCCAGCACCTTAGAGCAGCAGGCCAAAGCACAATGTTTAATAAGAAGGCTTTCCTATAATTTGCTTCACTTAATTCAAAGCTGTATGAGCTATTAGACTTCAAGAACATGCCCTAATTCTTGGGTTGGTTTTCACACCTTTAGAAGTGGAAGGCCTCTGACATGAGTTCAGCTTGGGTGTTAAGATAGAGGATTTTTGCATTTTTGCAATAAGAAAATTTATTCTACCTGAACTTCCGCAGTTATAATCTACTATCCTATAATTTGTTGAGGCAAGGGTCTAAGTGTTGTAAATAATTTCCACACGACTAGCACAGTGTCCAGCATATGGTTGGTGCTTGATAAATGTTTATCAAGTGAATTTCAAATGCTTCATTTTCTGTTTTTAATCTATTCATGTAATGGAGCCATATAATCTTATACCGATAATTTAAGAATACAAAACTCATTCCAGACTTGAATCCAGAATATGTAAAGAACTGCTATAAGTCACTAAGAATGAGACAGGCATCCCACTAGGAAAATGAGCAGAAGACTTGAAGAGGCGCTTCACCAAAGAGGGTATCCAAATGGTCAACAAACATATGAAAAGGGGCTCAATCTAATCAAGGAAAAACAAAACCATAATTCCATACCACTACACACCTGCAAGAATCACAAAAATAAAAAAGACACAGAAGACCTAGTCTTGACAAGAACGTGGAGCACCCAGAACCCTCAGTCATGGTCTGCAAGAGTGTGTATTGGTACATTTGCTTTGAAAATTTGTTTGGTAGTATTTACTAAAGCTGAACATGTATAGATCCTATGATCCAGCAATTCTACTCCTAGGTACACATCAAACACATTCTCCTGTAGATGTTCATCAAACACTATACAAAAATGTTCATAGCAGCACTATTTGTAATGGACAAAAGGTGCATAGTACCCAATTGCCCATCAGAGAAGAACCAATAGCTAAATTGTAAGGTATTCACATAATGTAATACTAACCAACCATGAGAATGAGTGACTTACAAGTACATTAAAAAATATTGATGAATCTCTGAGACATAAGGTTGCCAGGCACAAAAGAATACATATTGTCTGATTCCATTTACATAAAGTGCGAAAATAGGCAAAACGTTTTTTTGGTGCTAGCAACCAAGATCGTGGTTACCTTTATTGGTAGTGGGGTAGACTAGTGACTAGAAACAGGCACAAGGGGGACTTCCAGAGTGCTGATAATATTCTGTTTGATCTGGGTGCTGGTTGTATGTTGTACTCTTTGTAAAATTTTATTGAGTTGTATGCTTATCAATGCACTTTTTTGTAGGTATATTATTGTTCAATAAAAAGGAAAAATAATTCTCATTATTTTTTTCCGCTAACTCACCAAATCCTGATATTGAGCTTACCTTATGGTCATATAACAGTAGCCCCAGAGTGTCTCCTGAAGTGATCTTATGATGCCGTGAGAAGCGTTAAGTCTTACATCCTCTGCCTGAAACGTTTACAATGGTTTAAAATGCAGGATAATAGAGCACCTTTTTTAACATAAGGGAGAAAAAGGAAATATTTTGCTTTGAAGAGAAATTTTTGAAGTTTTTTTTTTCTTTATGAGTTTAATTATTTGCTGAACCTCCTCAATTACATTGGCATGGAAACTTGTACTTTGTTAAAGGGAATAAAATCAACAGTTATCAAATAACCAGGGTGAGTTACTACATAATTCAGATTGTGAGTTGTTGACAAATGACTCTACCTTGTAAAAGATTAAATGATTGTTTTCTATTGTTTTAAGGTTAGAACATAGTCTTTGTTTGTTAGTCCTACTGCATCCTGCAGTGTCTAAATGAGCTATTTCCAAGTTCCCATTTATGGTAAGAGGCTATGGCGGCGCATGAATACACCCACATTTTTGCCTATGTATATAGAGATGACAGACTCATAAGGTTGCCTGGTTGCCTTTTATTGCATATTCACAGATTTCCCAGCCCTCAGGGTTATAGTTAAAAAAGATGAGAATGCTTGGCCATCCTCTGAAGGAGGTGTGTGCGCTTTATTATCGAGGCCCAGTCTTCTACCTTTGTTTAGATGCAAAGCTAGTACTCAGGGACCTTGTCACAGCTGTTTTCTGCAAAGCACCTTCTGTACTTGTCAAGGTCAATAACTGGTTTTATAAAGGCAGAAAGCACAGAATTCAGCCTTCAGAATAGAAGTGGCCACTTATTTCCCTGTGGAAGTCCTCCTTCTGACACTCAGACCAGTCAGCATAGATTTCTCTCTGAGAGACACTTTTTAAAAACTATCGCCAATAAATCTTGTTACATAGCATCTCTGCCAACTATCCAGTGTCATGTAATAATAATAGCAATAATAATACATGACAAACTTTAGCATTTTATGGTTTGCAAAATATTTTCCACATTCATTGTCCCATTGGACAAAATCTTACAAAGTGGTCGTGTCATGCATGATGCCATTTTGCAGGTGAGGAAACAGACTTGGAGACTCAGACTAGTTCCCAAAGCTAAGAAGTATAAAGCCAGGCTTTCCAATGCAGTCCTGAGCTTTTACTAATTTATCCTACCCCTGTAAGATTCATGGTTGTATTTACCTTCCATATAGAACTATGAGATAAGAATTATTGATTTAGTGTATCATTTAGTTCATTCAGTACATATAATGTGTTTCCTGTGTGCCAAATATTGGGCTGAGCGTTAGAGATACATTGGTGAACAAAATAGAAGCAGTCCTGCCCTGATGGGGCTTATAGTTAGTGGCGGGAGTGCAGACAAATAACTGAGCAATTAAAATGGGGAAGTACCACGTGTATTTATCCTCTTCTGTGTACTATGCTAGGATATACTAGAGGGCCATGGGAATGCACAGGAAGGGCACGTGACCCTGGGCTGTTATAAGCTTTCACTCTGATTCTAAAGTCTTCTATTAAATGATACAAGAAAATGGAATCTGCTAGATATTCTAGATGACCAGTTGAAAGAGGAGAGTAATATTTGAGAAGCATGCTTGAAAATTACATTCAGTGGAAAAGGGAGACTATAATTCAATGAAAGTAGCTGTTAGGCTGAAGGTGAATGACCATGGTTTAGGGTCCAGATTTCAAAATGTAAACCTGAGAAAGGAAAGAAGGGGAACAAGGGCTTGCAACAAAAATTGAATTAGGCTCAACTTTATTGACCACAGTTTTAAACGTAGACAACTTTCAGATATCATCAAACACTTGTGGTGAAACCTTACATTTTTGTTCCTGAAAGGTCTCCACAGCAAAATTCCTCCATCTCTCTTTAAATTGCCCTGAAAGAATCAGTACCCCTAAGACTTTTTTATCTTGCAAGGATTGCAATGTAAGTAAGGATTTGGGTTTCTCATCTATGAGTATCCTTATGGCTGGCTCATAATATGGCCATGTTCTATCCAAAGCCCTTTGAATTTCTGGTTAAATAAAAGTGTTCACTAGGGTTTGACTATAGAAGTCTATCACTCATTACTTATATATACATCCTGCTATAAGTTCTCAACAGCAGACATGACCTTGTGCTTAATGATTACAGGAAGAAGGTAACTGATTAGGACAGTATTTCTGAACCCGAGACCTTTTGGAAAAGTTTCAGGAAATCCTTGGCCTCTGAGAAATGGTGTGCATAACTGTAATGGCTCATTTGTACATTCTCCTGCTTCCATTAGAGTACATCCACAGCTTTCATTAGAGACCTAAAGAGCTCTATGGGCCTTACCCACCAGATGCTCCCCTCAAACCAAACTTAGGAAGTTCTGTTTGGTAGTGGGAGGCAATAAAGTAGCCATTTGAACATCAGGTTATCTGAATACATCATAGAAAATGAGCATCTAAAGAAATATTCTGTTGTAGCCCACCTCCAAGATGGCCTCCAGTGAGCCTCTTTCACATTACACCAGGGTGGATCTTGGGACCAATAGAATACAGCAGAAGTAATGGGTATGTCACTTTTTTTTTTTTTAAAGACTTTATTTTTTCCTTTTTCTTCCCAAAGCCCCCCAGTACATAGTTGTATATTCTTCGTTGTGGGTCCTTCTAGTTGTGGTATGTGGGACGCTGCCTCAGCGTGGTTTGATGAGCAGTGCCATGTCTGCGCCCAGGATTCGAACCAACGAAACACTGGGTTGCCTGCGGCAGAGTGCGCGAACTTAACCACTCAGCCACGGGGCCAGCCCCAGGTATGTCACTTTTGAGATTAGGTTATAAAAGACTGTGGCTTCTGTCTTGGTTGCTTTCTCTCTCTCTCTCTCTCTCTGATCACTCACTCTGGGGGAAACCAGTTGCCAAGTCTTGAAGACACTCAGACAGCCTATGAAGAAGCTGATGTGGTAAGCTCTAGGGGCCTCTGGCCAGCAGCCTGTGAGGAACTGAGTCCTGCCCACAACCATGTGCATGACTGTGGAAGGATTCTCCAGGCCCAGTGGAGCCTGGAGATGACTGCTGCCCTGGCTGGCCACTTGACTGCAGCCTCTTGAAAGACTGAAAGCCACAGCCACGCAGCTAAGCCACTCCTGCGATCAGGATCCTCAGAAACTGTGTGAGATAATAGGCATTTGTTGTTTTAAGCTGTCACATTTTGGGATAATTTGTTACACAGCAATAGATACCTAATACACACTATCTTGACTAATCCCAATAAAAAGAAAAATGACTATAAGAAAATGACGTGCTTGTAAAAGGCTGAACTACCCTGTTAATCCTGGAAAATTAGAGTTGGCAAAAAGAATCGCAAGCGAGTCCCTACTCCTTTCCTCTTGTTGGAAATAGCGGAGTGTGGCCCATCACAGCCAGCGCCTCATAGCCATTGTGATCCACACAGCAAGGAGCAACCTCAAGACAACAAACAAACAAGTTTTCTTTTAAGTGATTTCTTTATTTCCTTTTAAAAGGCACTACCTTTCAAATGTATCCTGAGGAAATTTTTCTTGTATTTCCTCCGAGCACAATCAATTCAACAGAGAATTCATGCTTTGCCATTGATCGTGGGAGGCACTCATGGAATTTATTTTTTTAAGCTGTACGCCCTCTCATAGTCCTCCAATAGATTTCACAGCTGTTAGTTGGCTGTAGTAGTGGCTTGCTTAAATGGTGGCACACTTGAAAGGTGCTTATGCTGGTAGAAACCTGCGAAGGAGAAACTTTCAACTTGAAGTGGAAAGGGAGAACACAGCTCAATTCTGTGATTATTGGACATAGCAAAGAAATAATAAAATATCCAGTAAAATAAGCACTGTCGCTTTCAGTCAAAGTCGCTTAATAAAATGGGTGGATTCTCCCAACTGTGACAATTATTATCTTTTTCTTGTTACGACTGTGGTTCCTTCTTTATTAGCAGCCCCACTGATGCTGATCTTGGGCCACCAAAGGCATTTTTCTAAAGTAGTATTTTAAAACTGTGTAGGGACTCATTAGTGAAATGTGCAACCAAACAATGATGATTCAATCTTATTTTAAAATGAAATAGAATAAAAAATTTCAGAGTATAATTTACGCATAATAAGGTAAGTCATTTTTTGGAGGTTTAGCTTTTTTCTTTTAGCTATATGTATATTTTCATGTCTGTGTGTATTATATGACATGTAAAATGTATTTTTTACTGTGGCTTGTAATCAAACTGCTTGGAAGCCACTGTTTTGTGGCATCTTGATTATGGAAAATTAAAAAATCCAGACTTTTAGAAATATTCTGATGATAGAGTATTTTATGATGGGGGGATCGGCAATGGTGACAATACCACACAGGGATGGAGTGGATTTTCCTGAAGGGAATGTATGTTTCACTCCCCATCATTCTGGAAAGTCCCTAATCCATAGGCAAGAAAAGAGGCGCCTGTTTGAAGGAGGATGGTGTATGTGGAGCAAGGGGTTTTTTTTTCATTGGTGCCTGGACAATCTGAGACTCGTCTATGTAACAGGAAATGGGCTGGCCACGTGGCAGCTGCCATGAGCAAGCAGCACCCGTGATCGGTGGCAGTGGTGGCCAGTGAGGGTGCAATGCTTGGAGAGCTTCCAGCCACAAGATGGCACACCTCAGGCCCACTAGCAAGTGGAGAGAGGAACTGAGACTGACCCTAGACAAATGAAAAGTCATGTTCCTTCAATGAGCCTAAATGGGGTGCACTGGCAGCAGAGTAGAGAAACCGCACTCAAGAGAACGGGGGTCATTCTCACAGAGTTAGAAAGGCCAAAGAACTGGAGGGAATGTTCCAGAGCCCACATGAGGCAGAATCCTAGAAAATGCCAAGAAGGAACTGGCTGGTGAGACATGGGGACCAGGATGGGGCCTCTTGGAGAAAAAGGCTAATTTCCAACAAATGAGCTCGTGCTGGCTGTCAAGAAGTAGACATTGGAGCTGCATTAAGTGATCTCCTTTGAAGACAAAGGTTATGAACTTCATGCCCCTCCTCTAGGGGGTAGATCTCAGAGCAGACTATAGAGTATCTGAACAGAGAAGGGCTGTGGTAATTCTTTGGTTGGCCCTTGAAGCTAAGAAAGAAATAGGAGTGACCATCTTCTAGGGTCAGTCCAACATCACAGTCGTCATCACAACTAAAATAAATCTCTGGGCTAATAATGTCATCAGCAGCCCTCTTTCTTTGGGTTGAGCATTGTGTTTTCTGTGGGACCTGTTTTAAAATGTAGAAGTCATGTGACAGGTAATATTAAGTTTGTAATTTTTTTTTTTGAGGAGGATTAGCCCTGAGCTAACTGCTGCCAATCCTCCTCTTTTTGCTGAGGAAGACTGGCCCCGAGCTAACATCCGTGCCCATCTTCCTCTACCTTATATGTGGGATGCCTACCACAGCATGGCTTGCCAAGTGGTGCCATGTCCGCACCCAGGATCTGAACTGGCAAACCCCAGGCTGTCAAAGTGGAACGTGCACACTTAACCACTGTGCAACTGGACAAGCCCCTAAATTTTGTAACATATCTTTGTATTGATGACTGAATCAGATTCTTTTCTGAAGTGAGTAGAGGATCAATGAGGACTTGGTGTGAAAGGGGAAAATGGTGAAGAAGAGTGTCAGTGAGGACATTCTTTTCCACTTTGCAATTTTCCCAAGGGTCTGGCCTTGGGATTATGTTGGTATGAATAGCTCTATCTGATCTTGGACATTACAAACCCATCCAGCAGGCTGTACTTGGGGCAATAAGGGGATAGAATATGAGCCCAAGGGAGAAATTCTGCAAAAGGAGAAGTAGATCAACCAACCACAAACATTAATAGAACATCTACTGCTAAGCGCAAAGTTCTGTGATGAGCAATAAACATAGTTCGTCCATAATTTACAATCTAGTTGAAAGATAGGATATATGTAGCAAAAGATACTTGATAATAAAAGGCAAGTAAACGTCTTATTTACAAGATATTTAGATAGGTTTCAAATGAGATTTATTCAGCCAAAAATTCCATGATATTGCCTTTTTTTGGAACCAATTGCCAAAATATCTCAAATTCTGACTTCAGTTACTTCTGCTGGCAAAATATAAACACCATTCATTTGTTCTTTCACCAGCTATACTGAGTACTAGTTCTAAAGGCTCTGTGCTAGGTATTTTGCGGGACAGGACGTCTGGAAACTAGAACGCTCCGAATACTTCTCCAAATTTTGTGGAACTTTCAGATAGGAACAGTAACATTGATTTGGGTCAAACAAGGTTCTTGAAGTGAAAGCAAAGCGATTGTAAATAAGCTAAAACTCCTCAGATTGCAGTGGAAGCAATGTAAAAATGATCCTTAAGCAAATTAGAACTGGTGAGGACTTTGGTAATTAAGTCTCTTCCCCATGGCTTTCCTAGCAATCAGGAAGCGAGGATAGTTTGTATCAAGGTCTCATAAATAAACATACAGCTTGCCAGTCCCTGAAGACGGAGAAGTTATTCTTGAGTGTACTACATGCAGGGCTCCGAGATAAGTGATGACCCTCTTGTCACCCTGACAGAAAATATACTAGCTTCTTTAAACCAAGAATTATAGTGATTTCAGTGGTACAGTTCTAAGGAGTGACTACCGGGACTTGCAAAAACCAAGCTTATTTAAATAATGTTTCACGAAAGAGCATATGCTGCTATTAAAGAGTCGTGATAGAACAACTTTAGTCCCATAAGATAAAGCTCATTGAGCATGTTCATGTTTGCTTCAGATATGAGTCCATTATTTATGTTGAATAATTAAATGCCTCCATAGATATCCATTCCACGGGAGGCTCTTGAATCTTTCACCACTTTCATGCCCAAACTTAGTTATTTCGAGACTGGGGGATTCCAGTTGTGCATGAAGTTTGTGATGATATTTAAATTGATGATAATTCATTGATCAGATTTATTGAATGCCTGTTACATGCAAAGTATGCACTTGGTGCTGCACAGTGTATATATTTGGAAAAAAGCAAGATTCTGTCTCTCTAGGTTCTGAGGTCTGGTGAGAAAGAATGACAGTTGCAAAGATATCCAGTTCCAAAGCTGAGAGAGGAAAAGAGGATTGATTTAAGTTGGTGTGGTCAAATGAAGAAATGAATATTTGAACTGAGATTTGAGAAAAGGTTAGAATTCCACTTGTGAACATTGGGGAGGTGGGCCCTTCATGGAAAAGCAATAAAATGAATGATGCCCAGAATAAAGCTAGAAAAAAGCATGTTAATAAGATAGTGGTGAGCGATTCAGAGCAGACAGAGGTCATCTTACTGCAGTGCTCCTTAGAAATTCCCCACGGCTGTCACCATACCTTGTCCTAGACCCTCACAGCCCTGCCTGCTGGAGAAAGGGTAGCAGTGTTCTCTTTAGCAATGGTGAGCAATGGAAGCAAATGCTTTACTCCTCCCAGGCAACAGGCACTTTTAATATGGGATTTCTGTTGGCAATGCCTTAAGCCATGGAGTTAATTGGCATTTTAGTATGTGAGAGGAGGAAAAAGAGATTTGGAAATAAGTAGGCCTTTCAGCATTCCTCCAAACATGAAGAAGCAGGGCCAATAGCCAGTTCTCCCTTCCCGGTTGCTTTGAATTTCAATGTGTTCAAAAGCCTGGTCTTGCCTTTGCGTCCTGAGAGGGCAGCTGCCATAGGGATGCTGAGTGGAGGAACTTGGAATCTACTCCTGAAATCAGCCAGTCAGGGACCCAATGTTTGTAGAGGATCCAGGGAGGAGCCGAGGAGAGCTTCCCCTGCTGTAATATTCCAAGGGTTGCTGCTGAGTCAGAAGAATAAAAAAATGCTTTAGAAGTCAGAATTTTTCACATCTTTCTTGATTATTCATTTATTCTCTCAATTCTGACCACTCAACCCACCAAACCCTCCCTCCCATATCATATTCGATGTTAGGTCAGACTGATTTGGGATCATATGTGTACAAACTATATAAATGTAGCTGATAGTCATTTCTGATGGCAAGACAAACTTCTTTATCATCTTTTATATAAGCAATCATTTTTTTCTTATGGTTTAGTTATTCTCAACCCTGGCTTGACATTAGAACCACCTCAAGAGCTTTTAAAAAATTCCAATTCCCAGGCTGCTCCCGGGTCAGTTACACTAGAACCCTGGGGTTAGGACTCAGGCATCTCGTTCTTTAAAGCTCTACAGGCGATCCCAATGTGCAGCTGGAGTTGACAACCACTGTTCTAAATGTTTTGAGTATGAATAATAAATTCAAACTGGTAGTAGGTGAAAATATTTGTGCATCTAATGTATAAGTATCAAATTACTAACAGTTCTCAACAAAGGTATTTCCATTTTTAAAAGTCTTTTAAGGAATGACCTTCACAAATTTGTAGTAGAATATTATTTTAGTGATGTCTCTCTGTCAGTGTGAAGTATGTCGCATATAAACTGTTTGGAGACTGGCATTATTTGCAAACATGCCAATGAACGCAGCAGATTTTACAAAGGTTTATGAAAACAATATGCCTCATTTTTGTTAGTATAGAAACAGCTTCAAAATTAGCTTCCTGTTAAACGGAAAGCCAAGAGAGTAGAAGAGAGGGGTCGATTCCTGTTCCCTCCCAGCTGCTGTGAGAGTCTGTTTCCCAAACCTGTGACATCTTTGGCTGTTTCCTCTCTTGACCATCCAGTCAAATGCAATATCTGTTGAATCTACCTTTGCAATTTCCTTTACACCTTCATCATTTCTCTATTTTCGTAGCCAATACTCTAAATTAGACTCTTATTATTTTTTGTCTTGGTAATTGTCACATGCTCTCTACCCCAATTTTTCTTAGACACATCTTCTCGCCCAAGATCTGAGGCCATCCTGTCTTCACTCACCTTTAGTGGTTCTCCACTGCCCAAAGAAATATCACAGCTTACTAGCCAGGCATTCAAGCTTTCCATCATCTGACCCAACCCATTTCCCAAGATTACTCCCCTTTGTGCCTAGTTCTGTGGAACTTATCTAGCTGCTCTGTAGTCCCCAGGCATAGCTATGTGTTTTTCTGCTCTCAGGACCCTCACTCATGCTGGTGTTTCTGCCAATGCCAAAATCCTAACCAGTATGGAAGGCTCAGATTTCATCTGCTTCACAAAACCCTGAACCTCACAACTAAAAGCCATATTTTCCTACTGTGATCCCATTACGTTACATTATCTGGACCACTTCTTAAATATTTCTCAAAAGTCACTTAATCTTTCACTTATTTGTAAAATGAGAACAATAATGCCTACCTAAAAGATGACTTGTGAAGAGTAAATACTGTGATATATGTAAAGAGCTCTATACACAGTAGACTGATGGTTTCTTAAAAGTCTTTCCTTCTTTCCTCTCTCTTTTTCCCTGCTTCCTTCCTTAGGACTGGAAGACATCAGTGATCCTTCATGAGCTAATGTAGATTCCTGCTCTCTTCCTCAGTTTGTTTTCTGTGCATTCCTCCTTTTCCTATGATAGTAGTTGCCCTCTTCCCAAGGGATGTTCAGAACAGTTTCTCTCTCTGAGGAATTTGAATTTGGGTCACATTGATTCTACTCTGTCTTTACTGCGGCTTGAAATGCAAGGGGCAATTTTTAAAGAAGGAAGAGAGTGAAATTGGTGTGCCCAGGGACACATAGATAAGAGACTGAACTCTAGGGAAAAAGAGACAGAGCGGAGCTGCCTTGGTTCTTGACAGCTTTCTCGTTGGCTTCTAATCCCTCAGCAATCTAAGCTAGAATGAATGGGTTCTATTTTTTAATAGCCAAACAGTCCTCTAAGTGAGAGAGTTAATTAATTTTTAAATCATTCTCAAAATTCAAGCTTAATTTGCTTTTGTTCAAGCTGAGTTACTTGTCTACACTGAGTCCCAATGATTCTATTCTTTATTAGGCTCTATAGTTGACCTCTAGGGTATGTTTCATAGTCCTTAGTGTCTCTTCTACAAAACCAATTATGTATTTACGGATGTATTCATGATGTTTTAAATACTTTGGTGGCATAGCAAGGGCATTTTACTTAATTTTCAGTTCTGCAGTAATACTACTAGGCTACTAGGCCGACACTTCCTTTTTTTTTTTTGAGGAAGATTAGCCCTGAGCTAACTGCCACCAATCCTCCTCTTTTTGCTGAGGAAGACTGGCCCTGAGCTAACATCCATGCCCATCTTCCTCTACTTTATACATGGGACGCCTACCACAGCATGGCTTGCCAAATAGTGCCGTGTCCACACCTGGGATCCAAACCAGTGAGCCCCGGGCTGCCGAGAAAAGGAACATGCGCACTTAACCACTGCACCACCGGGCTGAGCCCTAGACCAACACTTCTATTCTTGGTGACCACAATCTTTTATTTTCTTTTCTTTTCTCTTCTTTTCCCTCACTCCCTCCCCTCATTCCCTCCTTCCTTCCTTCCTTCTTTTCTTTCTCTTTATTTCTCTCTTTCCTTCCTTCTTTTTATCTCTTTGATGTCAGGGAATGAAGAACCAGGGAGAAGAGCAAAGAATTGGAAACTGTAAGCCATCCTTAGTCCAACTTACTGACTAGACTCGCCTTTCAGGGCCTCACTCTGAGTAAAGTGAGGAGCCTATACCCAAGTCCCTTCCAGCAAGAAAAACCTAGGATTCAATGGTTCTCTCTTCATTCGGAAATATAGCATGTAATCATAGAAATTACTGGAAAATGTGTTCAGAAAACACATTTTCCAAACTCATTTGCCCACGCAATACTTTTTAAATGATTATGTATTGGTAGAACACCAGCAGTAGATCATGGAATATAATATGCACTTACATTTAAGAGGACAAAAAACTGGTCTATGACAAATTAATTGTAGCAAGAAATGATAAAAAGTAATTTATATTCTAAGTTACAGAACCAAAGCAATAATACAAATTAAATAGATTAAATCATTTTTATTTGTATTGGGAAAATTTAAAAAGACAAAAATAGTTGAAATAAGACAGGTTAGATAGCAAAACATAATGATTACTAAGAAGTTATATATATCAGTACAATGAGTAGGTAAATATGACTGAAACATTGATATTTAGATTCTACCTCATACATTTACTGTTTGTGCAATTTCCTGGGTTTCTCTCAATTTCTTCAATGTAGATTCTTGCATGATAATAACGATTATACAAATATGCTTAAATACATTAAATATCTTTTAGAAGAAATAACATTGCTGGAAAATTTTTTCTTGGAACATCTCAACATCTTGCAGTTTGAGAAAAGCTGACCTAGATGAACCTAAATACTGTATAGTTTCCCAGTGAATAGCCTATTTCCCTCTTCCTCCTCCCTCCCTGCCCACACACTTGCATGCACAGCTATTATATTGATTTATTCTCTCGTGGGCTTTTATGTTCTGTGACATTATATATCTTTGTAGCAGTAAGTCTGGCACTGAAATTTTGTAGATGTCAGTGGCAGTGGTCCTTGTATAGATTTAAACTTACGTGACCACATTGTATTCCTTGAGAATAGTTTTGCTATTTAAGAGATTTTCACTGAAACGGGTATGTATGACTAATGCATAATGCCTCCTATTAAGAATTTGGAGTGTGTACATTAAAACAGTTATAAGTTGTGCTTGATCATTGGTTTGTTTTTTCTTTCATATACCTTGAGGAAAACCCAATGGCTGTAGCATTGTCGGTTTGTGACTAATCCTTCATGTAATAAACCTAAGCTTCAATTATCTTGAATGCATCGGTCTATTTAGGAAACCTTTTGGCTTAGTGCTGAACTGTATTTCCTTTAAAGGAGCCAAACGTCATGAAGAAACTGCAGCCATGTAGAGCAGCAGCTTCACCATTTCAGAGTTTTAAACTTCTACTTTCAGGGATAAATATATCGATCCTGGAGCCATCAGGGCTTCCAAGACCTCACTGCAAACACTTGGGTGAGCAGAGTTGTACTAGGATGGAGAGATTGCCAGTTTCCAAAAGTGGAATTACTGAGTTAAAAAATAATGCTGCTTTCAGCAATAGGAGCCCGTATGACACAGTTTCACTATCCTGAGCATCATTTCATTTGATCCATTAAAAACAACACTGTGAATGTAGATGTCAACATTACAATGATGACTAATAATTTTAAACAGCTACTTACAGCACTTATATGCTAGTACATTTTTCTTATCATTTATACTAATATTAATTATTATGGTTTTAATCTTGGCTGCCGAGGGGACCTAATATGGTTTAGCGAAGTTTGGCTCACATTTTTAGGCACTTCAGAACGGCATCTTTGAGGACACACACACTTAAGTTTAGTGAGATAGTGAATATTTGGTTCAAAGAACAATACGATCAATGATTTAAAATCATATGTGTGTCTGTGTCTGCCTGAGTGTTACAAGGATGAAAATAATTCTTTAGAATAACTACAGACATTTCCAGGTTCCAAAAAAGGGAAAAATAAAAATCATGGAAATAGTATATATAGGATTATAGGGCTACCAGCAATCTAAATGTGGTGAAAAATTTTGAACTAGTTCAATGAAACTATGTAGATATGAGATGAGTTGAATCAACATAACTGCAAAGCATGGACTAGCTTCTGATGTGTCATGGCATTCTTCCCTTGATTATGTCCTGCTCAACATGTTACAGAGGAGTCTGTCTTAAGACAAAGATCAGCGCTAATCAACTTTGTGGATAATATTTAGAGTTGAACAGAATAGGAGACAATGCTTGATTTTGACAACAAAATAACTTGGGCCAGAAGTAACAAGGCAAAAATCTAATAGAAACCAAATGTAAGTCCCAATTTAGGCTTAAAAAAAAAAAGCAATAGCACAGAATGAGAAAGACCTCACTGTGTGGACAGTTCTCATGAAAAAGAGTAGTTAATTGCAAGTACTATATCAACCGGCAGTGTGATAAATCTGTCTAAAATCCTCTAAATCGAATCTCTCTGTGAGAGAAAGAGAATTGACATTCTTGAAATATTGTTGCTCAGACAAGAAAGCTAGCAGTAGCTCATTGTGCTCTAATAACAGTCAGACTACCCGTCGAGTATCCTCGTCAAATTAGACAAATTACAGCAGTTTCCCAGGGTGTAATCTGCGGGACAGTAGTTCTTAGAATGTTGACATGTATTATAAGGAAGGAAGATCTGTGGTCAAAGAAGTTTGGAAAGATGAGTTGTTAAGCAAATTCAACAGGTATCTTTTGAGAGGCACTTCTCAGAGCCTTTGATGCACCAATATGCATCGTAGCTGTCCAAGATGGGATGATACAGGGAGGCCTGATATGAAATGCCCTACCTCAGTGTCCTGAAATGACTTGCATTCACCTCAAGCTACTCACATTCTGCCTTCATCCCCTGAACCTTCTTCTAGGACAACGATCCTCTTATCATTGCCTCTCCCACCACTTCCTTGACTATTTCCTTCTCTGCTGGCTCCTTCACTTCTTTCTTCAGACACAGAGGTGCTGTGTTCCATAGAGTGCATTTTAAGCTTGCTTCTCTCTCCAGCCACCTACTCTCCTTCTCTTTTCTCTTACTGCCTCTGATAGTTGATGCTTCTCCCTTTTTCTCCCCCCCATTTTTGCGCAAAGGACTATTTTTTTTCATGGATAATCTTGTAGACTAGTATTCCCTGAGACATGCCTGGGGACATACTCAATTAGAGACGTTTAGAAGAGGCACAGAGAAAGACAAGGCACCTGAAAATCAGATGTTTGTCTTTCAATGGTTGAGGGGTTCATCAATAAGAAAGGGAGTCGGATTTTCTAGCCTTCTCTGGAGCAGTGTTTACTAACTCTGGTGGGGGTGGGGTGGTGACTTAGATCTCCATGAGAGGCTGGGTAGGCCTATGAATGCATTCTCAGTATAATGTTTTTAAATATAAAATGCAATTATATGATTAAAAAGATAGCCAACTATATTAAAATGAACTATCAAAATATGAAAACAAATTTTTGGTAGTGATGCACGTGCATCTTTATTCACGCATTAAATAACGAGATCCAGCAGGTCTAATATCTACCATACTTTGTTTTGAGATGTTCACAAAAAACTCTGAGATAAGAAAATATCTGTGATTTCCATTAATGACAAAGTTACACAAACTATTATGGTTTGACTGTATTCATAATGGGAGGAAATGCTATTTTTCAGTTAGAAGTTAGTGAAAATATAGGTGTAACATTTCCCAGCCAAATTTATCAACCTCCTGACTTCGTTGTGGACCTCAGGTTAAAAATCACTGCTATAGGGGCTGGCCCCGTGGCCGAGTGGTTAAGTTCGCGCGCTCTGCTGCAGGTGGCCCCGCGTTTCGTTGGTTCGAATCCTGGGCGCGGACATGGCACTGCTCATCAGACCACGCTGAGGCAGAGTCCCACATGCCACAACTGGAAGAACCCACAACGAAGAATACACAACTATGTACCGGGGGGCGTTGGGGAGAAAAAGGAAAAAATAAAATCTTTAAAAAAATAATAATAAAAAATAAATAAATAAATAAATCACTGCTATAAATGGTAGAATATAGAGTTGCAAGGAGTCAGATTTCAGATCATCATAGGAAAAACCTTTTTTTTTTTTGGCTGAGAAAGATTAGCCCTGAGCTAACCTCTGTGCCAGTCTTCCTGTTTTGTGTGTGTGTTGCCGCCACCACATGACCTGATGAGTGGTGTAGCTCCATGCCCAGGATCCGAATCTGCTGGCCATGGAAGCAGAGCATGCTGAACTTTAACAACTATGCCCTGGGCCAGCCCCAGCAAAACTTTGATAATTGTGTTGTCCCGGAATGGAGAGGAATTTCTCATGAAGTAGTGATTTACCCATCAGTGGAAATATTTACTTAGCACCTAGATAACCAAATGTTGAGAATTTTGTAGTGTAACACTAATTCATATTAGTTAGCACCTTTTGACAGCTTACTAGGTTTCAAGCACTGGATTAGGAGAAATTTACGTGTTACTTCTTTTGAACTTTGTAAGAGTTTCATGAGGTTATCTCCACTTTATAGATAAAACAATTTAGGTTTTGGAATTTGTCAAAAGTTTATTGCAAGTAAGCGGCAGAGTAGGACCTCAAACCCAGGTCTGGGTGACTCCAAAACCTATGTCTGAAGTGTATTTTGATGGTAGTTTGGAGGCCAGTTGGAGAGGTGAGAGAATTGGAGACCATTTAGTTCATCCTCTTCATTTGATAGACACAAGGGAATTGAGAACCCAAAGAAATTAAGTGACTTTCTCTAGGTTACACAATTTGTGGCAGAGCCAGAAATTGGACATTGATGTCTTGCTTACGTGGAAACACAAGAAGTGTTGATTCTTTGGTTCAACATCTGGTAGAAGCCAAACACAAACTGAAGAACGAGGTAACGGAAGACACTTGGTTCGAAACAGAGCACATAATCCCTTCCTACTTCTTTTCAACAACACAGATATATCCAAAGCGCCTTTATCTGTGTTAGTGCATTTATTCCTTATGAAGATAAAGTTACTGGAATAATGTTTTAAATGTAGCAAGTAGTGAACTTAGAATTTGTGCCTTTGATATATTTATGTTATGAATAAAAACTTGCTCTTTTAATAACCACGTCCCCATCAATTTTATTTCAGCAGCAAGTATCTCTGGCATATTGTGAATTCCAAATAAATGAATGAATATAATTGCCTGGTTTGCTGGTTTTCTTTAGTTCCTACTTAAACCCATCAGATAATTGAATATTTATAATGCACTGGTTCTATTTTTTTCTACTGAAAAATAATTATATTTAAATTTACCATTTGTTTATAATGAGGAAAGGAATTGTCTAAATTAGTTCACAATCTAACATGTTGTAAATTCTCTCTGGAATAGGATGATATATAAATAATCAGCAATGCAAAGACATTTTAAATAAATAGACTTTATTTTTAGAGCAGTTTTGGGTTCATGTCAAAATTGAGGGGGAGATACAGAGATTTCCCGTATACCGCTTGCCCCCTGCTCATGCCTAGCCTCCCCCATAATCAACATCATAGAAAAGGGACTTCTAAGGAAACATTCTGTTGTAGCCAGCCTCCAAATGGCCTCCAGTGAGCCCCAGCTCCTGGTGTTCTCACCTGTGTGTCATCTCATTTTGCATTGTACCAGGGTTGATCTCTGTGACCAGCAGAACTTTCCTTGGAAATTTCAATAACTTTGTTCTCACCAGGGTACTATTCTACTATAAGTCTGGCAATATTTGGTAATCTTTCAAATAGAAACACATTTCAATCAGCAGTGTACACTATCCTGTTATGTGCAGTCTAAGTTTAGGGCAAAGAAGAATATTATATTGTTTTGCTTTAGAGACCTTTCTTCTTGCCTATTTTTATTGTCTATATGACACAATAAAAAGAAAGTCAGGAAACCGATGATCATTTGAGAATAACAGAGTCTTTATAGGACAACATTGCTTAGTGGCCACAGTTAACCCCAAAACTCTAATAACTGCAACCAAAAATTTTTGTTTGTCACACTTGAAAAATCTTGATCTCAGGTCTGTTATTTTGCAATTTGTTTTTTGAGAGAGACATGAGGGCAGGTCCGGCTTCATGGCTGTGCAACCTGTGCATTCACATAGGGCTTCACACTGAGATGGGCTCTGTAAATTATGTAGCTGGTCCTAGATGAAAGAGAGATACAAATCAAATTACGATAGTCAAATTACTGATCAGTTACTGAAATTAAGCGGAAAAATGTTGGGAACCCAGAGAACATCTCAATTGTGTTAGTAACGCTTTCTCTCACGCATTCAACATTTCTTCTTTCATGTCTGTTCTCCACCTGTAGAACTTTGCAGGTTCCATCAGCATGCCATTATTGGCCCTTTCATCCCCCCTCCAAAGACTTAGAAAAGAAGTTATGATTAAGTATATGCAATATCCATTCCAGGTTTTCTCTAAAGATTCCCCAGCATCTTTGCCAAGCTGTCATATGAGCACTTGCATATTGTTATATATAAACGTGTATTTTAAATGAATTTTCGTGCCTTTCTAAGCATAGAGTACATATTTTAAAAATCTGGAGTTTTCTTTTTCAAATTGAGATAACTACAGTTTGCTTAATTATTGTTTAAGTCACTGTAACACAATATTGATGACAAAAATTAGAATTTGCTTTTTAATTAACTGTCAGTCAAAGGAATAACATGGAACTTTGTTTTCTTCTTCTGGTAAGAGTGTAATTTAACTAAAATTTACTTCAAAAACGTATGCCATTTGCCAGAAAAAGAAAACTAAATTATCTTGACCCATTCAGATTTAAATAAATACTTAGCAGTAAATTGACTGCCCATTGACTTTGAACATCCTGTCCGTGTCATTGAAATACTGTTCACTAGCGAATCGACAGGCGTGAAAGCTGGTTGTGGGCTGGAGATAAATGCTGTGCATCTGAGTCGCTTCCAAAGGAGCCAGCCTCAGTGCATCAGTTAGAGTAAGTCGTACTCACTGCTGTAGCAGATAAATCCCCAAATTCCAGCGTCGCAAACAGTTGACGTTTATCTTGCATCCAGGCAAAATCAGTTGATATTTCTGGTTGGCAGACTGCCTTCCACCTGGTCATTCAGACACCTGGGTTTCTTCCTATAAGTCTGTTGCCTCATTCTCCTCTCAAGCTCAGACTTCTCTCCCGTCATTAGATATATGGGGGAACCAGACATGTTTCCTAGGAGCTGGTCCAGAAGTGGCATATATTGCTTCCCTTCGTCTTACATTCACATGACCCTGCATGGGAAATGTGGTCCAGCTGAAGGCCCAGGGAAGAGGGAATGAATTTTGCTGACTCTCTGCCACTCTCTAGTCAAGTGACATTGCGCCACAACCAAATTAATTTCTTTCTATAATCCTTAAAAAAGTGTGTGACATCCTATTTCTTTTGAACAATACTATTCAGTAGACTTCTTGACTGACCTATCCCAAGGTCATCTTTATTGACTCAGGGTTATAGATTTAGTATTATGCCAATCTCAGAAGCTTAATGTGTGTTATTCCAGATCTTTTCCAACTGCCAGTATGTAGGATGTAGTCTCTCGCTCCCTCCGTTCTCACAGCACCTCTTCCTCGGCATCAAGTATACAACTATCTCCTGGGTTTCTTCTTTCATCTCTGACTTCCTCTCTCTCTCTCTTTTCACCTCTACTTGGCCATTATGTGTTGGAAGTTCCTCAAGCTTGGTTCTAGATCCCTTTTTTCTTACTCTATACTTTCCATGCCTCTGACATCAATTATCATGTATATACCAAAGATTCATTAATTTATATATTCAGTCCATATTTGCTCTCTGGTGTTCAGACCTGTGTGTCCTACTCCTTTCTGAGTATCTCCCATTTGGATCCTACTTTATATCCAAAATTGCAATCCTGGTCTTCTCTCCCTACCTTCTCACTACATCATGTTTGTCTCCTGTGGACTGAATAACTATGAGTATCCACATTCATCCAATTCTTTAACTTCACCCGCCTCCCTCAACTGCTGTAAGCATTCTATTACTAAGACCATCAATTTTACCTTCCAGTTATTTGTTGAATCTGTCTTTCTCTCTTATCTATACCAGAGCCAGCCTGTCTAAACTGACATTATCTCTTTCCTGAACCACAGTTAATAGCCACCTCAATCCATTTCCTGGCATTCTGCTTCCCCCGCCCCCATCTAATCTGTTGTCCACATTGCAATCAGTCATCTTTTCAAAATACAAATCTAACCTTATCACTCGCCACACACCCTTGTCTTAAAGCCTGTTAGTGCTTTCCCATTGTTCTTAAGACTATTAACACCTCCTCAGTGTAGTCTTCCATAATCGGAATCACACCCTGTCTTCAGCCTCCTTTCTGCCTTGTCCTGATGCATTCTCTGCCTATGCTCTGAGCTCTATCAACATTGATTTTTCCACTCTGTGCCTCAGGGCCTTTGCTCATGCTGTCCTCTCTCCCAGGAACACTTGTTCCTATCTCTCTTTCTCCCCTTTACTTAGTGAGCCTCTTCTCATCGTTTAAAATTCACTTCACTATGGAAGCCTTCCCCAAATTGCTAGACCAGGTCAGGACTCCCTGCTATATGCTGTCATAGCACCCTGTATGTTTCTTTCACTGTATTTATCAGATATTTTAATCATATGTATGTGATTAAATGGTTAATATCTCTTTTATTTACTGAAGTGTCTGTTTGCTCTTCATTATATCAGCAGTGCCTAACACGATGCTTATATCCAATACACATCTCTTTTTCAACAGCTCCTCCTTTTTTTCTTCTTTTTTGGTGAGGAAGATTGGCCCTGAGCTAACATCTGTTGGCAATCTTCCTCTTTCTGCTTGAGAAAGATTGTCACTGAACTAACATTTATGCCAGTCTTCCTCTATTTTGTATGTGGGATGCCGCCACAGCATGGCTTGAGAGTGGTACATAGGTCTGTGCCCAGGATCTGAACCCGTGAGCCCTGGGCTGCTGAAGTGGAGCATGTGACAGCTCCTCCTTTTTGACTCCCAACCCCTACTCTACCACCTAATAGAGAGTGGGTCTACAATAAATTTTTAGTTGAATTGGATGCTAATGGCTAGTATTTAAATATACTCATTTTAATGACATATTTCACAAAATTGTCTTGTTGGCCAGTTCAGTTTGACTCTTAATCAAAAACGCGAGTGTGCCATTTTGTTTCAGACACACACGTGAAGTTGCCATTTCGAAGCAGAAGTTTACTGACAGATTGAGACTGCCTTGAAAATACCAAGTTAGTTTATTCCCATTTCATTTCTTTAACCATGTGTTTCTAAAAGAAAAGGGATTTGGTAAGAGTAATAAATGGTCAGATAAAATATTTGCATGATAAAAATATGTAATTTTTAGTGCTTACTGTGAAAAATAAGAAGAGTATTACAGATAGAAGCAAAATCTTTTCTATTTGGTATTTAGAGTGTTTGTTTTCGCATCCTTGACATGTATTGTTGACCTCAGGCTTAAATTTGGTTTTTATTTTTTCAGAGATGGCCAATTTCAAGATAGTAAGTCCTAAACTTTCTGTATCAAACCCCAGGGTGTCTACATGATCTGACACATGCAATTCACTATTGGAGTCAATGTTGAATGTGTATTACAATTTAGGCTGTGCTTGATGCTTTATTAACTTGGGCACCTAATCTTCTGGAGCTGATGGAAGTAAAATCTTTCATCGAGGGCCCCTTTAACTCAAAAAAACCCTCAATTATTTGTTTTCTCCAACTGTTGCTTCTCATAGGCTAGGATCTTTGAGATAATAAAGGACACTTTTAGCTCAAAATAGCTAAAAGTATAGCCCTTATTTTCTTATTTAGGAAGATGGTCTTAGCACTTATCTTTGACCTAAATAAAATTTTGTTTCTCATTTGGACACTGACAGGGAAGCCAAGATAAGGGGAGTATTGAAGGGGATAAACTAGATGATTCATTAATTCAATAAACATATTTTGGTTTTGTTTCTTATGGGTTTTTTTTTTTAAGAAGAAGAAGATTAGCCCAGAATTAACATCCACCACCAATCCTACTCTTTTTGCTGAGGAGGATTGGCCCTGAGCTAACATCTGTGCCCATCTTTCTCTATTTTATATGTGGGACGCCTGCCACAGCATGGCTTCATAAGTGGTGCATAGGTCCACGCCTGGGATCTGAACTGGCAAACCCTGGGCTGCCGAAGCAGAGCATGCAAACCCAACTGCTATACCACTGGGCCAGCCCCAGAACACAACAAACATATTTTGATTCCTACTGTGTGCCAAAAACTCTTTTAGGTACTGGAAATATATCAGTGGGGATAGTTTCTGCTCTCACAGAGCTTAAATTCTTAAAAATAGGTGAGAGACCAAATAGAGTTGCATATCTATATCGATATCTATCTATATTTATCTATCAATTAAATTGCATCACCTTCATATATATATAATATTTTAGGAACCCCAGGGGGGCAGGGAAGGCTGGAGTAGAGAGAGAAAAGAGAAGAATTATAGCAGATTAAGTCAGAGAGATCGTATGTGACTGAATAGATCACTGCAGGGGATTTAGCATTTACTGTGAACAAGATGGAAGACCATTGGAAGGTATTGTCCAGAGGAGGAAGGATGTAATCCGCCTGTAAGATTTATTGGGATCACATTGGGTACACTGTTTTAAGAATAGAAAATAGCAGTGAAAATGCAAAGAAAACCAGTTAGACAATATCTTAGGTTCCTCAGAAGCAGAGCCTGAGATGGAGATTACTCTGTAAGTGACTTATTAAAGAAATGCTCTCAGAAGAAACCTACTAAGAAGTGAGGACAGCAGGAGAAGGCATGGGGAGAAGCTAAGCAAAAATTTAGTTTTATCTAAGTGCAGCTTTAGCCCAATCCAAAACAGAGGGAGGTCTAATCCAGAGAGGGAGCTCCAGAGTATGAATGGTGCCGTAGAACTGTCCCACCATGAGACAGGGGGCCGGCCTTAGTATCCTTGTATCAATAGCTCATTGACTGTTGGCCAACTTGGAGGGAGGTTCAGAACCTTGCAGGCATTTCTGGGGAAGTGTCGTCTTTGCTCTTCCAAAGACAATCCTCTGGGAGTTCAGCTATAAGTTGTTTAGCAATCAATTCACAACATCTGGAAGATGAGTACTCCTGCCCAGTAAAGGAGATTTGGGAAAGCACCAATAGCATTCAGAAGACAAACGTGTTATTTCAGGTGGGAGGTGTTGATGGCTTGGACCAGGGTGGTAGTTATGTTTGTAGTAAGACAGATAAGAACTAGATATATTTTGACAGTAGAGTTGACAAGATTTGCTGCTAGATTGATGTCAGTTGTAAGAAAGAGGAAAGTCGAAGATGGCTATACGAATCCTGGTGTAAGAAACTGCACAAATAGAGTTGCTATTTATTAAGATGGAAAGAGAGAGATCAGGATTTCCATGTCAAATTTGGTATATGCATTCAGATATATCAATGGAAAGACTGAGTGGGCAGTTGGTTATATGAGTCTGGAGTTCAGGTCTGGTTTACAAACATAATTTGGGTAGTGATGGTTTTAAAGTTAAAGAGTTATAATACATAAATAAGCGAAGCCAATCCAGTGTTTTGAGGTTGGGGATATGAGCAGGAAAAAGGAAAGGATATTGAGAAGGAGCAACTAGCAAGGCAGGAATACAAGCTTGAGTGAGGGGAGTCTTGGAAGTCAAGTGAAGATAGTATTTCAAAAAGGAAGGAATGATTAATTACCAAATGCTGCTGATTAGTTGGGTGACAAGTAGCAGTTGACTAATGGATTTAACTTTGAGGAGGTCTTGCACGACCGTGACATGAGCTCTTTCAGTAGAGTGCTGAGGACAAAAGCATGGTTGGAATGGATTCAAGAATGAGTGAGAGGGCAGGAAGTGAAGGTCATGAGTTTGGACAACTCTTTTGAGGAATTTTTCTCTAAAGGCAGAGTAATGAGACAGGTGGTAGTTGAGATCTAAAGGGGATGAATTACAGTGGGATTTTGTGTTGACAGGAATAATCCAGAGATGGGAAAATTAGTGATGCAGGAGAAAGAGAATCACTGAAGAGATATTCATGAGCAGGGAAAAAGGGATAGGATTAGGTACATAAATGGAGGGTTTGGTAAAGAGAGAGGGGTTGTGAAATAATCATCTGTGGGTAGGGAGAGTGAATGAACTAGGAAAATGCAGTAAGATTTCTGGACAGCTCTGAACGCTTAAATGTTGTGAGAAATAATCTCAGGAAGTCCTGGGTGCTTAGAATGTTGAGGTTGAGGGGAAGCATTATATTAAAACAATTACAAAGAGTATGAAAAAATATATACCAAATAGCCAATAGCACAATATTAAACAAAAATTGGTGGAAAATCAAACTAAAAAGATATCGCATGCATTAGAATGTTTTTAAAAGAGACTGGAGCCAATCAGATCCAATAATTTCATTATACGGTTCAGTGTAATGTTCCAAATTTTGATAAATGTGTTGTACTACCATGAGAATTTAAGAATCTGACCATTTGCATTAGGATTTTAAACGATAATGTTTTAGTTTCATCATTTAATTATTAAAGTGAAAGATATCAATGTAGTCTTACTACATTGTAGCCTTGCTTTGTTGTGGGCACATTATTTAATTTATTTGAAATGTGATGGGGCTTTTCCTTAGCCAAATTTGATTTTGCAGTCAAATTTAAATGCCGATAGAGTGGCTTCAGAGTAAATCAGAGAGGTCACATGGGATTGGAGATCATGTTTTTTTCGTACCATTTAATATATTTATCTAAGAAAAATCTGGACAATCTCCTGATGTGTCTAATGTCTGTTCCTTCTTTTCTTTAGTCACTGAACATCAAGTGACACTTGATGCTGAGGTGATTCTGTGAGTTGTAAATACTTTCTCTCCAATAAACACTTGTCAAGCATTTTCTTGCCTTTCCTTGGCTCTTCCAATGCATCTTATGCCTCATGCCCAAAAAGTGGGTAAAAGCAGCCACTAGACAACACAACCAGTTTGGGGAAGTGGGAAGGTGTGGGAGTAGAGCTTCCAGCTGGCAGGAGTGCAGACACACAATACTTGGTCAGGGCCATGCTTCTCTGGAGAACTGGACAACTTTATGGACCAAGCTAGACCTCAAAGACCCAGCTGACCAGAGGTCACAAGACTGCCCATGAGAGTAAGACTCCTGTAGGTTTCCTCTCTGCACTTCCTCGAGGGGAAGAGTGACTCAAGACAACAACCCCCTTAGGTAGCACATGAGTCTGGTACTATAGGTCACCGCTGCTCCACACCTCCTCTTGGCTCTGAGGAGCAGTCCTCACATTGCTAGCACCTTTGTGCAGAAATGTGGCTCCTTGGCCCTGCCCTCCTGCCAAGTGGGCCTCCTTACTTTGTAAGCCCAGGGCCAATGCCCTCCTTAGGTACCCAAAGTTTATAGATACTAGCTTCTACCTGGAGTTACTCAGACACACCAGCTCTCCTGTTAGTGCGTTTGTGTTCTTCATCAAGTGCAGTCAGTTCTGTTTTAATGCTTGTATTGAAAACATGAATTTGTTTTAATGCAATGGATATATTAGGGAATAATTTAATGAACAGCTGAAAAACAAGAGCATAAATAATTTTAATGGCTCTATATATCAACAGTGGGTTGCAAGACAATGTTATTTGCTGTAAGAGGATGAAGAATTTCTGTGCTCATAGATTATTCTTTCGTATTCTGAAATAATGCTTGGTCATAATTAATTAAATACCAAGTCCACCACTAAACAAGGTAGCCCCTATACTCTGAGTATGCCTAAAGGTTCTATTTTTAGTTTCTGTCCTATAGTTTCTCATATGTTCTCTCTTTACCCCTTCTCTCAGGATCATCTCATATAAATCTGTGGCTTCGAGTCCCATTTATGTATTGATGACACCCAAATCTCTCTCTGTATGCCCAAAGACCAAGCTTTTCCTGATTCATAGATTTTGATTTACATCTGGATGTCCCCCAAGTATTTCAAACTTCTTAAACATAAAATTAAGTTTAGTGTTTCTCCTACTGACTAACGTGTGTGTGTAAGTGCATGAATATATCACGTATACTTACTATGTATGTTAGGCACTGTCCTCTGTGCTTTGTCTATATTAACTTGTTAATTTTCCAAAACAGCCTAATGAGGTAAGTCTTATTATGCCTATATTACAAATTAAAAAACTGAGGCAAAGAGATTAAGTAACTTGTCCAAGGTCAATGAAGAAGCCGGGATTGGAATCCAGACAGTCTAGCTCCAGGGGACATCCTTTTTCTAAACTTCATGCAATTCAGCAGGGCAGAAATCTGTAAGGATTTTTCAATTCTTCTTTTCACTTTTAACGCAGAAGAAATTTATTATTTTACAGTCTGGAGGTCAGAAGTCTGAAACGGTCTTAAGAGCTAAAATCAAGGTGTTGGCTGCGCTGCATTCCTTCTGGAGGCTCCAGGGGCAAGTGTGTTTCCCTGCCTTTTCCAGCTTCTAGAGGCACCTGCGTTTTTCCTGGCTAGTGGTTCATTTCTCCATCTTCAAAGTGCATCACTCTGACCTCTGCTTCCATTGCCACACCTCTGACTCTCAACTCCCTGCCTCGCTTTTAGCAAGACCCTTGCGGTTACCTTGGGCCCCCCTGGAGAATCCAGGATGAACTCTCTGTCTTAAAATCATGAACTTTAATCACATCTGCAAAGTTACTTTTGTCATGCAAAGTAACACATTAGGGATTAGGATATGGACATTTTGGGAGGCTATTATTCTGTCTTCTGCAGCCAGATGGAGCCCTGGGGAGTCAGGGAGGGTAGGATGCTCTGGGTGGAGCTGCTGCAGACAGGAGTGGTCCAGGCAAAGCAAGGTGGGCAGGTCTGGCATGTTGGCCTCCAGGCCCTGGATCCAGGTCTGCCTCCACAAGTGGCAGATGCGGGCTTCCTCTATGGCTGCTGGTGTGGGAGCCTTGAAGCAGCAGTTTTTCCCAGGCCAGGGAATGTTCATGCTCTGCACAAGCTGCCCAAGTGAGTGGCATGGGAGAATTGAAGGGGGATGGAGCTGTCTTGGGTGGGAGGGAGATTGTCAATCATCTTCAGCTTGGTTTATGGAGGTCTCAGCTACAGGAGGGTCCATGAGAGCAAAGCAGCTTGCAGCCAGTGCACACCTGCTGCATGCCAAGTGCACCCTCCCTTTTAGTAAAAACCGCACACCTAGTTCTCAAGACACAATTTTAAGTGGCCTAATTTATTTTCCAGCTTGTTTTTTCCCCCTTTGATTATAAAGACCATTAGCATTCATTGTGGAAATTTAGTAACTTTGCCTTTTCATTTCAGATAGGAGAGCTCTTTTCAAGATTTCGTGTAAGTCAGGTCCAGTGGCAGTGAACTCCCTCAGCTTTTGTTTGTCTGGGAAAGCCTTTATTTCTCCTTCATATTTCAAAGATAACTTTGCTGGATAGAATATTCTTGGATGACAGTTTTTATCTTTCAATATTTTGAATATAGCATTCCACTCTCTCCTGAACTGTAGAGTTTGTGCTGAGAAATCTGCTGATAGCCTGATGTGATTTCCTACGTACATTATTCTTTTCTTCTCTCTGGCCGTCCTCGATATTCTTTCTTTGTCATTGACTTTCAACAGTTTTAATATACCTTGGAGAAAGTCTTTTTGCATTGAGATAATTAGATGTTCTTTTAGCATAATGTACTAGTATATCCAGTTCTTTCTCCAGGTTTGGGAAGTTCTCAGGTATTATTTCTTTAAATAAGCTCTCTGCTCCTTTCTCCTTCTTTTATCCTTCTGAGATACCCATTATCCTTATGTTGCTTTTGCTAACTGAGTTGGATATATCTTGTAGAATTTCTCCATTTTTAAAAAATCTTAGTTCTTTCTCCTCTTCCATCTGAATCATTTCTAGATTTCTATTTTCTAGTTCACTAATTCTCTCTTCCACATTGTCTTGTCTGTTTCCACTGCTTTCTACTTTATTCTTCACCTCATTTATTGTGTTCTTCTGCTCCACAATTTCTGTTTGGTTCTCTTCTAGAGTTTCAATCTCTTTGATGAAGAACTCCTTCTGTTCATTAATTTTATTCCTGAGCTCATCGAACTGTCTTTCTGAGTTTTCTTGTAACTCATTGAGTTTCTTCATGACAGCTATTTTGAATTCTCTGTCAGATTGCAACCATCCATGACTTCGAGTTTGGTTTCTGGAGAGTTGTCATTTTCCTTTTGTGATGCTCTGTTACCGTAGTTCTTCATGGTGCTTGATAGATTGTTCTTCTGCCAATGCTTTGAGGTAGCAAAGACTTTTCTTATTTGGGTAAGACTTTGTTTACTTTGATTCTGAGCTGCTGCTAGTTGTATTTGAGAGCGTGTGTTTTCCACCCTCCACTGCCTCTGGTGGAGGTGTCTTCAGTGCCTTCATTGTACTGCTTGGGCCTTTGAGGTTGTTGTTACCTTGCTGCTTATGATGTCACTGCAGTTGCAGGTGTTGCCACTGGGTTTACTGGGCTGGTGAGCACCTCTGCTGCTTCTGAGGTTGCCTGGATTATGCGTTCCCCCACTGTGGCAAGTAGAGACGGAGAGTAGGGCAGGAGCCAGGGTCATGGGCACCTCTGCCACGTCCAGGTTTGTTGAGTCTGCAGGGATTGCTGTTATGGGGAGCCAAAGTTGCATGCACTGCTGCAGCTGGGGGGGACCAGGGCCTTGGGCTCTGCTGTCGAGGTTACCTTGCTCTCTGCAGGATCTCTATGGACTCAGGTGCTGCTGCTGCATGCAATGTTTGCATTGCCATTTCTGGGTCTTCTGGGGGTGCTGGCATTGCTGCTGTTGGGGGTGCTGAGTTTGTAGGTGTCACTGCCGCTGCCAAGTAGTCTGGAATTGTGAGCAACACCACCGGTGCCAGAGGGAAGAGGGAGTACCTAGGTTGTGAGTGCCACCAGGGTTCCAGAAGCCTCTGGTCTCAGGTGCCAGCACAGTTTCTGCAACCTCAGGTCATGGGCACTGCCGCTGCTGGCAGGGCCCAGGGTCTTGCATGCAGCCACTACTGCTGGAAGGGCCAGTGTTGGATGTGCCACTGCCAAGAGAGAGGAGGGGGATGGGCCACAGGCACTACTAAGGTTGCAAGAGCCTCAGGTCACAGGGGCCATCTGCCACTGCTGGAGGAGGGGGAGGGGTTGAGTTGTAAGTGCCACTGCAATTCCTGGAGCCTCTGGTCTCAGGTGCCAGCACGATTCTTAGAACCTCAGCTCACAGGCACCGCTGTGGCCTGGGGTACTGGGATCTTGGATGTAGCCCTGCTTCTGGGAGGGCTGAGGTCAGTGGCACTGCTGCCAAGGGAGGGGGAGGAGGCTGGGTCATAGGTTCATAGGTATTCTTGTGGTTCCCAGAGCCTCCAGTTGCCCCCGCAGCAGTTCCCGGTGCCTTCAGGAGAGCGGGTTCCTGGGGCCTCTCTTCATGGGCTTTACCTCAGTTTCTGGTGCCTTGGTTGCATGCAGGTGTGGCCGCAGTTCCTGGAGCCTCCAGTCTCTGGAGCCGCTGCTGCCGCAACTCCCCTGGTTTCACTGCCTCCAGGAGATCCAGTCCACCACCTGCAAATGCAGAGATGTATGGATCGCTCAGGCATTCCCATGTGCTGTGCAGGTCTTTGTTGGTCTATGGATGTCCTGCTGCTTGTTATTCAGAAGGGAGAGACAAGGGGAATAACTCACTTTGCTACAATGCTGACATCACTCCCCCTCAATTTTTCATTTGAATCTCAACTTAAGCAAGTACATTTGCTAGTGGAAAGATATACAGGCTTTGGTTACAGAGAAAGCATGCTCTTGGAAGACTTGTATTTTGTTTACAATTACTGACTCATCTCTTTCTTTGAGTTCCTGAATTTTACAGAACTTTCTTGATGTTCAGCCAAATTGGAAACTATTATATGAATGGTGTCCATCAGAGTTTTCATATGAATGTTAACCAAAGCCTCTAAATCACAGATAAAACATGTGAACATGGGGTTTGTGTCACCAAGTAACGGATGATAAGTTTGGAATGGTGGATGAGGGTCAGATTGTGGAATACTTTAAATGACAGAATGATAAATGGTAGGGGGTTTTATCTTGCTGCTGGTAGCAATGAAAATTTTTTGCATCGGAGAAATGACATGAGATTCAGACCATGTTTTAGGAAGAATCAGTTGGCCATGTGCTGGGACTTTCTGAACATTAGGGCGTGTACAGACCTTGAGTGCTCTCCCCTCCAGTCTGGTGCTGTGGTTCTCCAACTTAGTGTGTATCAGAATCTCCTGGAGAAGCTTGTTAAAATGTCTGGGATTGCTTCACTCTGGGACCCCACCTCCTGAGATTTTGTTTCAATAGAAATGGGTTTAAAATTCAGGAAACTGCATCTTAATAAACACCACACCGGAAGATTATGATGCAATGGTTTGAGAAACATTAATCTAGTGGCTATAGGATTAATACAAGTGTGAGGTAAAATGGCCTAAACAAGGATGGTGGGAAAGTAAGAGGTCGAATTTCAATTCAAATGGCTATGTGAGCCCACATGTTTTACTCTCTTCCTCCAAGATTCTCACTGAAAACACACAAACACATACACACACACACACACACACACATGAACTGTATCCACTCTGAAAAACAGGAAAGGGTTCCATGCATAGGTCAAAAACTATGAAGTCTGTTTGCCATATATAGTGCAGGGGAGACCAAGCAGAGGAAAGCAACCAAGCACAAATGGAAAAGCCTACACAAATGGAAGTAAATGCATGAGACTCCTTGGAAGAACCTCACCCAATTCTCAAGGGTGGAGGTAGAGGAACTGGAACAAGGGCTGGCCACGTGGCCATCAGCATAAGTAAACGTCAACCTTGACAAAGTCTGAAGGAACCAGAGGTCACCAGAGCGGTCTCCCAGGGATGTGGATTGACTGAGTCTGCTGCAGTGGTCAGTTCAGGATAAGATGGCTTAAAGCAAGAGAAGGTCAGAAAATAGATGGTAGAAAGTTGTTTGGCTAATGCCTACTTTTAGGAAATGGGGGAGACAGTCAACAGAGCGGGTAGGATATTTGACATCTATCCAGAGATCTAGAAGCAGAAAAATGAGTAGTTTTCAGGAGAAGGTGGTTAAATTGCTGCAAGATATAGAAAGGTAAAATAACATGAAGACTGAAGATAGATCAATTGTTTACAATTTGGTCTTCATGGTCATCTTTGTGAGAGAGTTTCAGTCATCAAGAGTTGACTAGTATCTCTCTGTTTCTTCTTTTGTGAGTTTGGTAGCAAAAGAGAGGGAAAGTGGGTTGGTAGCTGCAGGGGTACTCAGAGAATGAATATTTTTGTGGCCCTGAGGTCCTCTCTTCACGTGGGGGAGAAGGGAAGGCCCCAGAGAGGTGAATAAGGAAGTATTCAAGTTGGCGGGGAGCAAGGTGGTGACTGGTGATGGATCATGTGTTGTGGGATCAGGGTCTCTTGGGGACTAATATAAATCATGTTCCAAGGCAATGAGCTAGGATATTTCATTCAGATTTTATTATAATTAATTTAATCCTCTAGGCAAAGAATATAATGATAATAAGGTAATGGTTCCATATTTTCAATCTGTAGTTAGTATGGACGACTTGTAAAATGTTGACATTGTTATTTTTGAGATGCTAGGGTAAAGATCAAAGAAGTAAAAATCTAAAGCGAAGGATTGAAGTTAAAGAGAATGTTTTTGCTGCAAACTTTGCAAATAAATAGTGATTTGGAATATATCCAGCATCTAAAGACACTGAAAGAAAAGAGATGAGCTAGTAGGACTAGCAGGACAAACGTTTCAAGGAAAAAAAGAAAGTCTGACCAACACTGCTATCCTTACCAGAATCATTTTTTTTTTTTTTTTGGAAAAAATATTAGTTACTGTTTTAGTTTGCTCAGGTTGTCATAAGAAAATACCGCAGATGGGGTGGCTTAAAAATAGAAATTTATGGGCCGGCCTGCTGGTATAGTGGTTAAGTTCACATGCTCCACTTCAGCAGCCTGAGTTCACAGCTCGGATCCAGGACACAGACCTACACACTGCTCAACAAGCCATGCTTTGCCAGTGTCAAAATAGAGGAAAATTGGCACAGATGTTAGCTCAGGGACAATCTTCCTCAAGCAAAAAGAGGAAGATTAGCAGTAGATGTTAGCTTATGGCCAATCTTCCTCACCAAAAAAGAAAAAGAAATTTATTTCTCACTGTTCCAGAAGCTGCAGGTCTGAGATTAGGGTGCCAGCCTGGTCAGGTTCTGGTGAGAGCTCTCTTCCTGGCTTCCACCTTCTCACTGTGTCCTTGCATGGCACAGACAAAGGGACCTTGGTCTCTTCTTTTTATAAGGACACTAATCCCATCATGAGGGAGCCCTGTCATGACCTCATCTAGGCCTAATTACCTCCCAAAGGTTCCACCTCTAAATACCACCAAACTGGGGGTTAGGGCTCCAAAAGATGAGTTTCGGGAGGACACAAGCATTCAGTCCACAACAGTTACTCTTAAGGAATTAGATACCAAAACAATATGTAATATTAAGGGTAATGTAAAATTATATCACTGCTATAATTATAATTATTTAAAATTACTTATGCATATGGGTAAGTGTTGGAAGGAAATATGGTTTTGTTAGGACTATGCAATTTTGAGTAATGTTAAACTATTTTTTTGCTGCAACTGCGATAATTTTTGTGGAAAAACTCTTAAAAGTATAGCCAACATTAGTTCACACTTGTAGAAAGTTAGATGTTATATTCAGTTCTCTCAGTTCCACATCTTTTGAGTAGGTTCCAAAGGGATTAACAAAAATATTGCTTACTATTCTGCATAGGTAGCTATGTTTATTGACATGATGGATGAAAACTGCTGTTCAGTTGATTATAATGTAGGAAGTTATTTTTCATTCCAGATGTCATTTCCTGTAGGCACTGAGCTTGCAGTTTTCCAAATGTAAGAACTTAATTTTTTCCTTCTCTAATTTCTAATATCTTTAAGGTCCTTGATTTTCTTCCATTTAGCAACACCAACCAACGTTTCCCATAAAGAGATATCTCATCAACCCAATTATTTTGCCACAAGTAACCCAGTTCTAGACTGTCTACTAGTTTCTGCATTATTAGATATTTATCAAGTTGGCAGAATTAAAAATGTTTGTTTTCCTCACTCCTCCTCTATCTAGGACAACTCATTGGTCAAATTCCTGTAAGAGTGGCTTTAGAAAAAGTTGGGAGACTTCCAAAGGATTGTGTTGTGCTGATGGCATTGTGTGGCACTTGGGAGTGCCAGTAGGCATGAGGGGATTTCCCTTAGTAACATCTTTTGGAAGCTCAGACCTGCATTACGACACCTTGGCTCATAAATATGTTACTCACTCCAAAACATAACCTCCAGTTTAAATCTTCTATACTGAATTGTGATTATAGAGATGAATACAGAACAGAAAGCCAATGGTATCTGAGCTATTCTCTTCTCTGTTATTAACATCACTTTGTCAGTAAACTGATTAATAATTCACTTCTTTTGTGTAAGAAGAAACGTATCACTTTATGAAAGCACTGAATGTTATATAGATGTTGATATTGTAATATAATGGAATTATGTACATCTGTTCTCCATATTTCCTAATATTAAGTGATTAAAGACCCTCAATCTGGAAATATAGAGACAAAATACACACAGAGCCAGGAGTTTGAATTTCAACTAACTGGCTCTTTGATTTGGGTAGATTTTATTTAAGCTGTATAATCTCAGCATCTTCACTGAGAAATAGAGTTAGTACTTAGGTCATAGGGTTATATTGTGAACTACATAAGATGTAAATGTAAAGTTCTCTGTCCAGTATTTGTACATGGCGTGTTCTCAAAAATGTTAACTTTTTAAAAATCATTATCATTTTTTTGTGTCTCCAATCACTTTTTTACATAGTCAACTGTAATTAAATTTAAATAATCCTTCATTCCTGAGTAATACCACTGAGGATGCTTCTGTGGCAGATTCACTCAGAGACTTCCTCTTGATAAGGAGGGCACATGGCAGCAGCTCTTACCCTGGTGATGATTTAAATATGCTGGTAATTCCTAACCGCCACAGTGTTGCGTGCCAATCAAAGGATGGCTGCATACAAGGATGGCTACTTTGGGTTGAAAAATTTCTAGGAAATTTTTTTTATGGTTAACAGGTGGACCTCTCACAAGAATAGAGGGACCCCATTCTATGAATATGCTGGGAAGTTTCTTCAAAATACTCGAGACTGTACAGACTACCGGTAATTAGAAAATGTGACTTGGCATTTCAGTGTAGTCACTACTTTCTCCTTTGTCTTATATAATGGCTTCTTAGGAACTATTCTCAGACCCTGCTAAGTATTTTATGTATCTATCTATCTAACTGTATCTATAATATTTATATATCCAGATATGCAAATATATATATACACACACGTATAGTACCTTTATCAGTCTTAAATAAGGATTAACAAAGGAATAACTATATTGCATTGCCTACTGTTTTTAATCCACCGTGGCAGTCTATGTTTTTTCAGTAGGATTTTAACAAGCAAATTGATGACAGATGTGAGGTCCTTTGCAGCCTTGTGAGTTTTTTGTTTGTTTTTTGGTGAGGAAGATTGTCCCTGAGCCAACATCTGTGCCAATCTTCCTCTATTTTGTATATGGGACGTCGCCACGTGTGGCTTGTTGAGTGGTGCATAAGTCTGTGTCCAAGATCTGAACCTGTGAGCTCTGAGCTGCCGCAGTAGAGCACGTGAACCCAACCACTATGCCACTGGGCCACCTCCGGTTAGATTTTATCTTCATGTAAAGCAAAGCATTTTGGGACAACATCAGGGATAAGCTTATGGAATTGGTCATTTATTTTTCTTCAGTGCACCCCATTTACTGCTGGAAAGAAACAGATTCAATAATTATGTTCTCTGGTTCATACTCAGCATGACGTCTTGACCTCCAGATCTGAAATAGCGTATTTTCTGAGAGATGCTGATTGTGTTTCGTGAAGTTCTGCAGGGCCGGGTAAATTAAGAGATTGTCTTTGTTCTACATAAGGCTAATCTGAATTATATAGTCTTAGCCATTAAAATACTAAAAAGTACAAAATGGCCAATTACAAATCAGAATTTTTGCAATAATGGTTTATATTTTCTAAGCACCAACACACATTTTTTTTACGTTTACAATATGACTACCATAACACATCACTTATATTTTAAAAACTAAGTTGCCCTCTTGTAAAAATACATGACTGTAATCTACAAGCAGTATCAGTTAATACCTACTGTGAATTTTTATTGTGTACTGAGTAGATGACGTGCCCCTGGTTACTGTAAGGATGTGAGACTCAATGAGTTAACTAGAGCATCAAGTCCATTATTCTCATGGATTACCCATTCCTTATATCATAGCTTTGGTTGTATCAATTCATTTCAACAGACTTTTATCAAACACCTTCCGTGTGTGAGGTACTGTGCTAAGTACTGGGGAAATAGAGAGGGCAGTCTAAATGCTTCCACGATCCAATAAATATTGTCACCATGTTACAAAACAGTTTTTGGACAGCCGGATGTATCCTTTGACTTTCACTATGTGGAGGTGCTATTGCTGTCTCACCAGTAGACAGGGGAGTTGTAGATGGCCACTACAAGTTATAGGGTAAAGGGAGAATTTTGTCATTGTTTAACAGTGTGAGTATGTTTAAATGTTGGTGTAAAAGAGCCAGCTTAGAAGAAGAGGTTGAAGACGAAGAGAGTGAAGAGCTGACTGTTATGGCAACGTTTCTGGATAGGCAGAAAGGAGTGGAACCTAGAGAACAGATTTAGGGACTGGCCTTGTATCAGGGGAAGGCTGTCTTCTCCATTGTCTTGGCAGGAAGGTACAGACTCAGGGAAGCTAGAGCCAAGCATGGCCATGAGGGCAGTGGACTTACAGTGAGCAAGTATAGTATTATGAAAGGAGGCATGTATGGAAGTGTCCAGCACCGAGACCCCTGCCTGACCCCTAGGCAAGGTGCCACCATAATTCCTTAATAGGCAGCAGCACAAAGACTCGGATGATGGCAATGTAAGGTGTGGGGGTAGGGGAAGAAAGTGTAACTGAAAGCTTCTTGAGGGCAAAGTCTATCTTACGCTCACCTTTGTGATCTCTGTTGCATCCATCCCAATCTTGAGTACTGTTGGTGCTAAACAAGTTTATGGTATTTATTGTGTTCAAAAGGGATGGGCACATAGCTTCTTAAGAAGAGAGAAGATGGAATGGAGGAGTAATAATTCAAACTTGACTCTTCTGCTAGGACTGGCCTTTACTTTAAATAATTGATACACAGTTACATTATTTAATGTGTAGTTTGGAAGCAGCAGAGGCCTGAGGGTTGGCGCATATAATTTGTATTGTTATAGACCTTTACAAATACATAATTAGACCTTTTCATACACTAACTCAAAGCAAGTCCATGGGAAATTCTCTTCAAATGAAGTTGACCTATGTCTTATCTCCTTGGATCTGATTCCAACCCCACCCCCTAAAGCAGTTTGCAGATGACTCAGGGCAAATAGAAGCAGGAACCTTAAGAACCTGCCCTCCTCTGGAGATTTGAGGTGGAGGTACAAAAGAAAGGAAAAACAAAGTTACCCTTCTTTATTTCCTGGCGTGAAGAATCCCAGAGCCATTCTTCTTTGTGTTCTCTACCTAAACCTTGTACCATGTAGACCATAGCCAGGCATTAAGAATTCTCAGTTGACTCATACTCTGTAGTGGGTATATATACTCCTTCTAAGAGTATGGTTTTGAGTAAAGAAGCTAATCAGATGGTCTTATGACAAGACCAAAGCAATCTTTTTGACTTACTTCTTAGCTATACGTTTAGTGTTAATTTTGCCCTAAAGTATAGTTTTAAAAATAATGCTATTTTTAAAAACTTGCTATTTTGACTAAGCAGAAACACAATAAGAGGACTCACTCAAGTCGTGACTGAAAATTCACATGGTCCTTGTGGGATCAAGGTGACCACACAACACAATAACACATCAGAAGTGAGTCATGCTGTTTATCATATTTTTTCATAAGTTTTGCTAAACACAACTCCACAGAGTTCAAAACAGTACTGATTACTCACTCCATCGAGAAGATGTCAACTATAAAAAGAGCAATGCATATTATGGGTTATAAAGTCTGAATTGAACAGATAAGCATTCATTTTTGTTAGTGAATAATGTTTCAGAATGGAAATAGACACACTCTTTGGATTGTCAAGCTTTTTTTTTTTTTTAGGAACCTTAATCATTATTGATATAAAGACATTTAATGACTACCCTCCTCTTCCATTAGGCTAGTCTCCTTGAGGTAGCCGGATTGATCAAAGGTTTAACCAGGTTCATTTGGATACCCCTTGTAAAGCATGAAGAAACTGACTATGGGATCAGAGATTTCCCGTAAATGAGATTTTCTTTTATGGTAATAATATTTTGTAATCAATTAAGTTAAATTAGCATTTAAATAATGAATTAAACCTAGATTTTTGGTAAAGAAAAAATCTTTATAAAAGGATAAATAGTTTGGGCATAAAGCAATTATCATTCCCATTTCAAGTGAGAAAAATAACAATTTTATTAATTTTAGCTTTTATTTATATTAAATAATATTACCATTTTTTAATTTACTTTATCACAAAGTATGTTTTTCTTTATTACATATCTTTATAGAAAACCTAGTAACATTCCTGTGTGACTGAGAGATTAATTTTAGATCTGTCTGGAAAAATGAATGCTACTGTAAGATATGAAGGAAATCTATAAAATGTATATTACAGTTTTTATGCTAATTAGTTAAATGCCAGGCCAGGGCAGGAGGAGGTATGTCTAGAACATTTGCTCTGACCAGAACATTGAAGTGAAACAGTTTCCTATGGGAACGACTGATAAATACCTATCTTTAAAATTGTGTAATTCCCCAGGTATATTTCAAAATACAAGAATTTCTAGGTAAGAAGTTTAACAAATGCAGACTACTTTTGTTTTCTGGGTGAATGCCCAAACTAATTTCCTGGCGATCTTTGTGCGCAGTGCTTATAATATCATTAATATTATTGTTGACATTTAAAATAGAATCACAGATATCCTGGTCAGATAGTTTTTATTTTCTTCAAACAATATCTTCGATATTTCCTTCCCCCTCTCTCTCTTTCTAGAAAACCAACCAACCATAATGAATAGGTTATTTCTTTTCATTTACATTTTGATATTCGTCTTAATACTGGATATAAGTGAATTCGATTTTTTCCTATGAATATTTTATAAACCATCTTTTCTTTTAACTCAATGAGTGATAGACTGTTTTACTGCTAATCACTCTTTCCCCTAACTATTAAGGCTTTCTCTTTAGTAAAGTTTGTTACGCTTGTCTCTATTTCATCTTAGGTTTGTTTCTTTCCATGGAGCTTCTTCTACAAAATAAACTTCCAGTGAAGGCCCACCAGGTCACTCTGCATGTCCAGACCTGTATGAATTCTAGCAATGAACAGTTTGGCTCAAGTTGGGGCCTGGCTACATATTCTCTATTCCTGTTTAACAAATCCCAGCCTGTACCATGTGCGAGTGATACGTGGTAGGAATCCTGGCATGGGAATTACTCCCCCCTTCCTGAAATAGTTCATCCCTGGACGTCCTTCTTCCTCTTTCATCCATCTTTTCTTGCTTAGCCTCACATAAAGTGAGGGTTGTGAATGAGCTTAGAAGTTTGATATTCCTACTCAATTCATGTCCATCAGTTGTTTTGAGTCTGGATCCCCGGCTGGAAACATAACTCCATGGCCTCTGATTTACGCTGTGTGTCTATTCTGTCATGCAGGGAGACAGCAACACTAACTGAATTCTTTTTCTGGACAGCGTTCTTCTGGGAGCTGTAGTAGTCATAGTGTCTCTCCACAGGAGCTTATAAATTAATGGGACTCCTGGCACAAGAACATTCTAAGAACTTCCTACACCTCAAACTCCTTTACCTCCTGTTGGGTGATGTTTTCTCTTTGTTATTTCTTCTTTACTAAAATAAAGATTACAAGTCGAAAAGGAGCCAAAGATGGATTTAGCGTGAGGACAGATTCCTTCTCCTGGTAGGACCGTATGGCCTGGAATTTAGCTGGCTGTTTACAAGGCATGTCCTTTCCAGTTGGTCTAGTCTTGAATTCTCATCGGTTGGTGCCCAAGCATGTTGGTTGTTAAAGTATATTGAATATGACCCCATGACTGCAGACATTTCTGTTCTTAGTAATCCTTAGAGTTGAAGAAAGCTTTCTGTCTGTATTCTGTTTCAACCTGGGTTATCATCTCTCTTTTCTTTTTGTTAGGTCTCTATCTGCCCTCTATCAGTGTATCTGAAAATGGTGACTATTGATAACCTAGTTCCATAGCTACTTCGGTGCCGGAGTGTTAAGCTTCCTCTGGAGGGTGCCAGCCACACTAAAATGTAGTCGGATCAATTCAGTTAAAGTACTGTTTGTGAAAGTGTAAATGTTATTATGCAGGATTATTCCCCAGCCACCCAACTCCTCTCCCCCACTTCTTTTACCCTTCCCACCTCCACTTTCATTGCCAGCACTGGGTAACTGGTGAGCCGTTGGGAGGATTTCTTCTCTGCAGATTGAATTCAAAAGCCCCAATTTATGATCAGGCTTCCAGTGATCTACTTTGCTGGTAAATTAAAAACCATCTGGACTGGAGAGGCTGGTTAGATGATTTATAGTGTATTATGATTCTAAAAATTAATTATTTTTTAGTTCTGCGATACTCTATCTAGATCAGATTTCTAAGGCACATCAGAATTTTAGTAGCTCCAAACTCAATTGCAATCTTCTCCTAATTTTCTTGGGCTGACTTGTGTATATTTTAAAGAATTATTTACTTTCATGGTCTTGCAAGACCCAGACAGAAAGCAGCTTCCAGTGGCAGTGGCAGCAGAAAAGAATACTAATAAGTGTTAGTCATCCACAGTAAATTAAAAATATAATAATAAAGGAAAATTAAACTGCCGTGTGTTTGGGTGTTTGCTCTATTACCATAAATTCACACTCTCATCTTCTGTTCTCTGAAAAAGAGTAGGTGTGGCAGGAAGCATTTGTGAAATTCCATTAGCATTTTTAGAGACAGTTACTCCACTAAAAGATGCAGGATTCGGCTCCTGGCTTCTAAGGCTCAACCCAGGCATGTGAAACATTTTATTTTGACGCTGTATACATGAAATACTGTAGAATTCTTAGAACTGAAAGATTTGCTAGCATCTACACCAAATTGTCTTAGTTTTTAGGTAAGGAAATGCTAACGATTGGTCCAAGGGGGTCACTTAGTCTACCTTCCTGCTGAAGATGATTAAAATGCTTCAGAAACAATATTCTAGACTGGAATACAATGCCTTACTCTTGGTAGGTAAATGGATGAATGTAAAGTGTTGTACTCTGGGGAATCAGAACTGGCACCAAGAGTGCCTACATTCTTAAAATGTATTTTTCTTCTCATTTTATTATGGAATAAGTTCCTTTGAAAATGAATGAATGCAGAGATGCAACCAGATGTTGAGTCGGATTTCCAGGGCTTTGAGTTTTAGATCTACATTCATTCCATTTCTCTAGGAAGATTGCCTTCCTCTTTCTTTGCTTGGTTTTGACGCATAATAGATTCTATTACACTGGAGACTGTTCAGACTCCATCGAGTGAGGATTCCCTGACTTGTCTCCCTGCTGGATGACACAAGGAGCCACACTAATTTATGTCACATCATTCTCAAACCCAAGATGCAAGACTCCATGTAAAACTGACATTGCCATTGCTAGTGATCCTAATTTCCTAGGAACATGATCACCTTGGCAATTTGTACATGGCTGGTGTCTCTGCCAACCTCCAAATCACAGAAAGCTGTTAATTCCAAATCACCTTTTGCAAAATACATTTCGAAGTCTTCTCGCAGATTGCTGTGAGTATTTTAAATGACTAGGAGATTAATACATTTCTTTTCTTTTGATTTTTTAAGTACTCAAAAAAACTTTATTTTTATATTTAGCTTTCTAACTCTGTGCTTGTGCTTTGACATTTTCATCACAGTTTTCTGCTCTTCAATAAGGAAAGCACACTCGATACTGTCACGAGCACATTTAACACACATGGAACCACCGTGGGCCCTACTGACATGTTTTTTTGTTTCAGACCATCTCATAAGAACTTCAGGTCTCACGGCATGAACTCCTCTGTCAGCCAGGGCACACACCACAGGCCCCGGCTCTGACTTCCAAAGACTCATGCTCCAGGGTGTATGTGTGAACACATTTCCTAAGAGCTGATGTTTGCCCATATTGGCCCACTGTAGGGCTGTAGAAAAATGATAAAACCATTTAGTGCCCAAGCTCATATCATCCTCTTTCAGTAGAATCAATAATTTAGTTGCAACTTAGATATTCTCTTGTCTGCAAGAATCCAAGAATGAAGACCCCTAAGAGGCGCAGTAGCTCCTGAAGGCAGGGAGTGGAGTCTCAGATGTTTTCAGCTGTTGTTTCCAGAGTGGTGTCAAATGTGTCTCTGACTCGTTGGTACTATTTCACTTTGTGAAGGAAGAGGGAAGTAAAAGCCAGCGAAAATATTCTAGATCCACCGTGGAATTTGTGGCAAAATGCTCTTTACAAACAATTGATATGGGTGGATAATGTAACCAAGTGGATTCAGGCTAAAAGCAGTAGGATCTTCCTTTCCTCCTCCCTCCCTTCCTTCCACTTCTGCTTAATAAATAAATAGACGTTAATTTATTCCTCCATTTATTTCTATTTATTTTGTTCTCTTTTTCATTTCCAGTAAAAATGTTTGATTCATTTTATTCTGTTCTGTTTATCAACATAAGTACTAAAGGCTATGTGTTTTCCTGTGGATGCTGTGTTAGCTGTATTCCATAGGCTGCGAGGTAGTATTTTCATTATAGCTGTTTTCTAGAAAGTCTGAAATTGCAATTTGTTTTTCTGCTTTGATCTAAAAATTACCTAACAGAGATTTTAAAAATTTTCAGCTGTAAGAGATTTTTGTTGTTGTTGGTCTCTGATTTTATTGTTTCTAGTTTTTGGATGGTGAATAGAAATTGTCTTTATTGCATCTACTGTTTTGAAATTAGGTTTTCTTTCTGGCCTAATATGTTATCAATTTTCATGACTATTAAAAGCACTGGGAAAGCAAGAGTATTCTCTATTATGGAAGGACATAATTTAATGTGGATGTGTGTATCTATAATGTCTACCTTATTGTTTATTTTTGAGTCTTTTATCACCTCATTTATTTTTGATAATTGACACGAAGTCTCACGTTACTGTGTTTCTGACTATTTCTTCTTTAATCTTTCACCATTTCTGCTTTATGAGAATTGCTGCTGTGTTCTTTTGCACACAGATATTTCTAACATCTATGAATTATAGACTTCAGTGTTATAGCTTGCCCTCTTTATTCTCCTACTTAATTTTTTCTCCTGTATTCCTCTCTGTTGTTTGATGGTGAGATCCCAGCCCCTGGTTTCTTATCTCATTTGTGTGGTCTACGTTTGCCTATCCTTTTATTTTTAATTTCTCTGAAGCACTTTACTTTAGTGGATCTCTTATAAGTAGTACAGAGTCTGTAATGTAAATTTTGTAATCTGTAAAATTTTGTAGTCCAATCTGAAAATATTTTTATTATAATAGGTGATTTAAACCCTTTACATTTATTGATATGACAAATGTGTTTGACCTTAGTTCTCTCATGTTATTTTACATTTTATATATGTATATTACTTATTTTCAAACATCTTCCATTTGTGGTTTCTTTTCTGTGGGACGTTATTCTTCTAGTATACACAAAGTTTTTTTTAGTGACTTTTTTATATTTTGTTTTTACATATCTCTCTTTAGATATAATCTAAATGAGCATTCATAAAATTAGTTTGTGACCTCTTCCTCATTCCTCTCCTCTACCATCCAATATCAGTTAATAGTATTATCTTATTTATTATTTGCCTTTATACTTTTTAGCTTTAAATGATGCCTTTTGATTTCCAGTTATTATATGTTAGGTGATCAGTCATTATTCTCCCTTCTCTCCTCCTTTTCTTTCCATTTTTCTGAGATGCATTATTTCCATACTATCAGGATATATTATATTTATATGCTAATCTCTCAATCTTATCCTCATTTTTATTTTACAATTAAATCCAGCCAGTGTCCGTCATTTATTTTTTTTTCTCTCACAAGTTTTGCAATGTCCTCTACTGGCTTTCGAGGCAATTGCTCACAGGAACAATATTCCTGGAATGTGTGGACATTCATAACTGTCTGTCCATAATTTTTATGCTTGAAGAGCATGGCTTAAAATTTTGTTGCTTGAAGTGCCTTTTGGATGTCGCCCCACTGTTTTCTACTGTTGAAATTTTCCATTACAAAGTCTGGTGCAAAGCTCATTCTATTTTCCTTACTGATGACTAGACAGTTTTGCTTGCAGGCCCACAGGCTTCTTCCTTTATTTTTAATATTTAATAATTTTAGCAAGATATCTTACTATTTTCCATCTGGATCAATTTTTCTAGGTATATAACATGGCCTTAAAGTTTTGGGGGGGGCGGAGAAAGTGTTCCTAAATTATAGATGAGTATTTTTTTAATCTTTGTTTTCTTCCTCAGGGACTCTAATTATATATATGTTATATCTCCTTTGTTCTCTATATCTATCACTGTCCTTTAAATATTTTAAAATTCTTTCTTTAGTCCTATTGATTTCTTACTTTTCTCATTTTTTCCTCCTGTGTCTGACATAGTCTCCACTACGTCTATTGTACCTTTTAGTCATTCTAATGGGATCTTTTTTCAAGATCACTTTTTGTTCTTCTTCAGTTTCTTTCCTGAATGCTGTTAGTTTCATTTCACATCTTCTGGTTGTTTGCCCATCGCTTTATCTCCTTTTGGGTGGCAAGCTTTTCACTGAATTCTATATTTTCGCTTGATGGTGTTCTCTCAGATTGACAACTGTTTTCATAATTTTTTAAAATTCGTGTTGGAATGTCAGGATATGCTTTTCCTCTGTGCTGTTGGAACATTTTTCTGATTTGTTTTCTTCATCTGCAGGGAGTTTTTGCTGCTCTTTTCCTTCCTCCTTTTAGTGAGTGGTATCTCGGTCTGGATGTGATGCTCTTATATTTAAAAAGAAACCGTAGATTAGAATGAGTTGGAAGTTCCCGCGCCGTCAACTTCAGGAGGATCCCTTGACGCAGGGATGGGAGGCGCAAGAGTCGTTTTCCGGATTTCTCAGCTTCAGGGCTCCTCCTTCTGCCGCTACGTGGTGCTCTGTGCAGCAGTGTTTTCTTTGGCCCGCAGCACCAGGACCCTGAGCTGTCCTCATTCTCCCCCACCAAGCCAGGAACTCTCGCGGCCACATGCGCGCCACCATTCCTGCAGTTTGGCTGGTTTGGGTGCAGCCCATGCTTACAAGTAATTTGGTATTTGTGGGGTTTTTTAATATCTCTTTTACTTTTGCTAAAACTGCAGTGTGTGTGTGGAAGTGTGGAAGTGTGTGTGAATGTTGAGGGGGTAATGGTAGTTTTTCACTCTCTTTGCTGCTCTGTTTAGTTTTAAAGAGAAGAATTGGAACCTAGCAACACTTCCTTAATGACATAAAATGCTGAGAGATTAAGAAGAGAAAGAGCAAGATTCTCAGTTCTCATTGCACTCCTGCCTTCTCTTTTGCCGGGATAAGCCCTGTTTCTTCATTCCTATACCTGAGGGATGTCCCTACATTTAAAGTCTATTGCAGTCTGGGGATTCTATGATTTTACGATGCGGTTCCATATCATATTGCTTATGTTAGTCTTGTTTCTCTCTTCTCACACAAATTACCTTTGCCAAAGGCAAAGAAGAATTGGTCTGCCAGTACAATAATGTGCTATTTCTCTGTAGTGAGAAAAACAAAGGAGCCTTGGGTGAATAAATCAGGCCTCACTCTACTTATATGGGCAATTAACATTCTACTCAGCTTTCAACTTATTATTCAAAGATTGATTATGCTCCCGTGTGTTTGTTTGGTTTAGGCTATGTGTTGACAATTTTACTAAGTTTGCCCAAGGCAAGGAGTAGGTGGAAGTCAATCTTAGATCACCATGTCTGACTGTGACCTGTGATAAAAGATTTAATGAGAAAGAAGTTCAACTTAGTTGAGGGTAACAGACACTCATCAGGTACTAGGTGCTGGAGAGAGATTTAAGGCTAAGTTAGAAACAGTCCCTCACTTTTTAGGTAAGAAATCTCCTCAAGTAAGTAATTCTACTTCACATCTAGGGAAGTTGAAACTGTTGACTAAGATAGAGTTTTCTAATCTCTTTTTATCCCTGTTAGCCTACATAAGCAGGCATACATCTGGTTTCCTTCTGGGTCTCAGGGTTCTGTAAACTCAGAACAGAGACCCTTTCTGCCTTGTATATTACTGGATTCCTAATGCCCATCACAGCCCCTGATATAACATATATGCAGACACACACACATATATATGATATATTGAATGAATAAAGAAAGACATTAACAAACAGGACCATTGGTTTATGAGGAAATACCTAGTTCTTTTATCTCATACCCAAGCCTACTTACCCGTTCTTTTCCATCTTTTCAGAGTAATAGCTAATGCCTGAGAAAACACCACTGAATAGACATTTTAGAGAGTTGTTACTAACTGATCTCTAACATCACTTTAGTGTTCTCATAATTGTAGATTTCATATAGCTTTGGAAGCAAAATATCAATCTTAAATTATGCACAAATTTACTATGTCGTCTCAGATACTCAGATATAAAATATCTTATACCAAAGTGATAAGACTGAATTAACTTTAGTAATTGTCATACTCTGAACACTGTATAGTCTTATGACCTTTTACTGATAATAAGTTCAGAAAAACAGTTCGCGATTTCTTTTTACTTAAATTGTATATGTTGTATGTGTGGTTTTCAGATATGACTGGGATTTGGAATCAGAAAGATAAAGTTTCGTATTTCAGTTCCTCCACTTGCTCTCTATTTGTCCTTCAGCAAATGACTTATTTGTTCCAAGCCTTTGTTTCCCTACTTGTAAACAAAGATACAACTACCTCCTAGCGTTCAATGAAAGTATCCAGTACACAGCTGTCAGGGAGCACTGGTTTTCTTATCTCTCCTTCACTTTTCTCCCATGCTCTTTTTCACTCTCTGCCACGTTCAGAACTTCATTTCCTGGCTATGATTTTCAGAGTAAGAGTATTACTGGATCAGATTCACTTTTAACCCAAACACATCACTTCCTGACTAGTTGAAATGAATATCAATAAGAGCTCACATTTCTGAGGCCCTGAAAACACGGTGTCTGTCCAAGACCCAGTTGACTGGCACCGTGAAAGCTTCACTAAATGAAGAAATGCCCCTTTTAGTGCTGTTTTCTCAGGCATTAGCTGTTACTCTGAAAAGTAGGAAGAGAGTTGGGAAGGAGGCTTGGGTATGAGATAAAAGAACTAGATATTTCCTTATAAGCTAATGGCCCAGAAGCCATGTAATTAAATACCAAAAAGGCTCAGAATTCTATTATTCTCCCATAGAAACATCACAATTGCCTCAGTCATTAGCTTTCAGGATTTCAGCCCTGACTAGCTTATTTCTGGTGTCATTAAAACTATGCATTAGCATTCAGTTACTTGTGAGAGTAAACTTCCTTCTAGATAGTTTTGTTTGCCTGCGCCGTAAAGTACATCCAAATGAATATGCAGCATGAGAAGGTCCACGATCCGCAGTTGCCTTCCTTCCTCCTATATATTCTTGTTTATTCTTAATACATAAAAAGCTTGAGTCATAGAGCAATTTGTCTTTATAACATTTGAAGACTTGTTTTCTCTTTTTGAAAGACAATGAGTAGCTTATTCAGAGATTCCCTCTGTGAAGAACTGGATTACATAATAATTTAAAAAAATTCTATTTCGTGGCTTTTTGTTTTCTTGCTTCATGCCAAGTGTTTTCAGAAATGCTAGACTTCCCTTTGTGAATTTTGCTTTCCATGAAGGTGAAGACAAATTCCTAGTGCTCATGTGAAAATATAAGAATTTAACAAAATTGATTAACGATATTCATTTCCTAAGGCTGCTATAACAAAGTGCCACAAACTGACTGGCTTAAGCCACAGAAATTTATTGTCTCACAGTTCTGGAGGCTAGAAGTCTGAAATCAAGGTATTGACAGAGTTGGTTCCTTCTGAGAGCTATGAGAGAAGGATTTGTTCCCAGGCTTTCTCCTTGGCTTGTAGATTGTCGTCTTGTTTCTCTGTCTCTTTACATCACCTTTCCTCTATGACTGCCTCTGTGTTCAAATTTCCCCCTTTATTATAAGGACATCAGTCATGATGGATTAGGATCCATCTTAATGACTTCATTTGAACCTCTGTAAAGATTCCAAATAAGGTCACATTCTAAGGTACTGGGGATTGAGACTTCAACATATGAATTTGGGAGGGAAACAACTCAACCCATAGCAGTAACCATTTACATATGACCATTCTTTTCCTTGCAATTTGGAGTCCCTCTAGAATGCTAACAGTGCTATCTTAGTGCATGCTGTTTAGAATTAGAAAAAAGATTTATACACATTCATTAACATTCAAATTACCTTCAACTTTGTTTATGAGGTATTATAAACTCACCCATTAGGACCTGCTTTTAATCACTCACTCTTCACCACTGGTTCCCTGAGAGCCAGTGAGGTGCGCTTTGAGACTCATGAAGCGTGGAAACTCAACCTTGTTAAAGTCACACAGTTAGTATGTGGCAGAGCTGAGATTCAAATCTGTATTTGGTTGACTCTGAAGTTAATGCTATCTGCATGGTCAACAATATCCTCCTTTAAAGTGCTTGCTTACTATTGTCTTCTAAATAAAAATATTGATTATCTTGATTATAAATGTAGCGGGTACTCATAGAAGAAAATCTAGGGGAGAAAAACCTCCCCAAATTATAGAGATAAATATTAAAATTACCTATAGTTTTGCCATCCAGAGATAATCACTAGATATTAGCTTTCAGAATGCGTGCATACACATTTTTATAATTTAATTTATACATTTATATCTGTAGAGCTGTGTATGTAATTTCATGTATCACTAAAAATCCTTTGCAAAAAGTTTTCAAATCTCAAATCATTTACCCAATTAAAAATCACCCTAATCTTACTGAAGAATTATTTTTTTGTTATTTAAAATAAGAATTCTTTTCCTTTTTGTGTTCTTCTGCAGAGAATATGGCACAAGCCTGTAAAGTTGCACCTGGAATTTCACTTTCTGTTCTTACTTCCTACTATAGAGTCCCAAGCGATGAATGGTCCAAGACAGAGTGAGGGCAGGGGCAACAGCCAGCACTGGGTCTTTTTTTTTGCTCTGTGGTTCATCTCTGAAGCCAGGACTTCTACCTAGGCATGAGGTACTTGAGTAAGTATCCTTTTCAAGCCCTTCCCACTGATATAAAAACTGGGATATTTGTCGGGGGAAAGGACTCCGAAAATCTGAGACAGAAACATAGAGAAACCCTTTGATTACCCTCGTAGATATAAAGAGAAGAGCCCAGAAGAGCATGGTGTCCTTGGCAACTGTATCTAGATATTACAAAATTCAGAGAACCCATTGCATCCCATCAGAGGATGGCCAGGGGACCTAAATCACGTCAGATGTGTAGCACCCAGCACAGAACTGAGGACAGGATCTGTGCTGAATACATCCTTTTCATTTGACCTCAATATCATTTCAAGGCCTCTCCAGGGAGATTCTACACTTGCCTCACCACCTCGCTTGTTTGTATTATGTGACCTACACACTTACCCCCACAACGTCTTCTCTTAAACACATGAGATCTATCAGGCATTTAACCACCTGCAATCTGTTGGCTTTAGGTTTGACTCCGAAAGTTTTGTGGTGGTAAGACAGGAATCGGTCCTGAGGAAATGCTTGAATCAGGCAGGTTATCTTTCGTGCTGAGGTGGTCTGATTCGTCTGGGTGCAGTGGCATAGTTGGTTACAACGCTTCCCTGCAGACTTGGTTATTCACAATAGCCCCAGAGGCACTGGTGGCCCAGGGCCACGGATCCTGCCCCAGGCCTTGTAAATGGACCTGGAGCCTGTTCACATTATAAATCTAGCCTTCGTTCTAGTTGGTGGTGATATGAGCAGGATGAACACTCTTAGCCCTCGCTGGAGTCAAGTTAAAGGAACTTCACTGCCAGAAAGATGTCTATGGTGCTTCTACTGAGATTGTGTAAGGCTGCTTTTGCAATACAAAGGTCCTGACTCTCTTCCTCATGCCCTCCAGGCGTTCTTGAGTCGCCAGTCACATGTCTGCATTAGACAGCAGATGGAATCACCGCGACTCATTCCCTTTATAACCATTTGTCCTTCTGCTACCTTATGATCTACTTTTTCAGATCATTGTGACAAGTTTCCTACTCTTAAGGAAAATTCCTTTTATGGCTGAAGCTTTTAGTAAGTGCTATGAAGCTTAATAACTCCCTACTGAATGGGAATAATTATGTGCTGGTTCATAAAATGTACTCATGGTCTCATTTTGTCATTAGAAAAGCTAGAATACTGATTCTTAAATGTGAAAAAATTCACAGGCTAAAGAGCCATAATATCATATAGTTCTTTTGTTGCTAAAACCCTTTGGAGATAGAGTAACAAATCAGCAAATAATCAAAGCAGTGGTTTGTTGTGTCATTTTATATCAGAAAGCCTGCATCATCTTTTAAAAATGAGGCTTTCGGGCTGGCCCCGTGGCCAAGTGGTTAAGTTCGCGCGCTCCACTTAGGCGGCCCAGGGTTTCGCCGGTTCAAATCCTGGGCGCATACATGACACTGCTCATTAGGCCACATTGAGGCGGCATCCCATATGCCACAACTAGAAGAACCCACATGTAAAATATACAACTATGTACTCTGGGGGATTTGGGGAGAGAAAGCAATTAAAAAGAAAGAAAAAAAGAAGGAAGATTGACAACAGTTGTTAGCTTAGGTGCCAATCTTTAAAAAAAAAATAAAAATAAGGCTTTCACATATTCTATCTTATTGAAAAAGGTATATGAAAAATTCCACCTTAGCCTCTCTATTGTTTCACCTGGAATATTTAGACTTTCTTAACACAAAATGTCAAAAATATCTGTTTATTCTAGCTGACATTTAACTAATCAGTATGTATGTGTGTGTGTTTTCACTATCAGAATAAAAGTGTGATATTTCTAAACTTCAGAATATTTTCATTGAGTATAATAGGTGGGTGACTTCGTGTCCTTTTATTTCTAAGCAATTAAAAAATTATCAGAGCATGTGCTCTTAAATATGATCACAGATAGCTATAAATTCTATTGTGTTAACGTTGGCAATCTCTACTTTCTGTTTAGAATTTTATACCTGGTCGTGAATAATTGCATTATTTTCAGACTCCTTTTTTACATAGACATGGCCGGTAGCCTAGCCCTCTAAATTAATCAGAACTCTTTTGGTTGAAAGTGACAGAAATCCAACTCAGAGTAGCTTAAGCTATTTAAATAATTTTATTTAAACAATAAAAATAATAATGATGAACAATGTACTAGATATCTTGGTTGGAAGGATATTTGAAGACATACATAAAAGGAGTAACTATAGAGACAGAGCCTTAGAGACTCAGCTCATCATTAATGGGACTTTTTTTCTCCATCAGTCTCCTGCCTCTTGTTGGCTTTATCTACACACAGGCTCTGTCCACCTAGAAAGGAAGATGGCAGCACAGTCTCCCATCAAGAAGAGTTTCTTTCTTCCATCATCAATTTATCAGTACAGGGAAGGATTCTGCTTGACTGGTGATTGAATGACAAGTTTACTCTTTGGACACATTACCATTAATAGGAAAATGAGATAATATGACTAGCTATTTCTGGAAGTTGGGAAGGAAGGAGCGGGAATAGCAGCCCTGCCAGAATCATATCAAAGAAAGATGGGATGGTTTCCCAAAGGATAGGAGGCTAAGCAATCAACAACACCTGGCTACACATCCTAAGGCTATATTCCCTTTCCATCACCCTTTGCCCCAATCTACCTAGAATCTGCTCTTCTCAAACTCCCTTCCCCTCTCATTTCCTGCCTTCCCACTGAAAAATTAACCTGTAAGTAATCTTTTCAGACTCTTACTCAAAAAGATAGGACAAAATCCCCCACTTTATTATACTTCCCATTTCATTGGACTAAAGAAAGTCCCTGGTGTTCTTTCTGTCCTTCCAGATAGATTATCACTCTTAGGAAAAATTAAATTGGGAAACTCAGGAGTTATATTCAAAATATTTCATAACACTAACATAAAGCATGGGCACCAAACAATCAGAATTGGTATTGGTCTTCATGTTGGCACAGCATCCTGGAGACCCCTGATATGTCACTCAGGATTCAGTTTACAAGTTGCTGGGTCACAGCAGGGTCCCAGGTATCCTGGGGACTGGGGCAGCTTAATAGTTGGCAATTCAGGGATCTTCAAAGCAGCCACCATTTACCACCCACCATGGAGACTATTTTAGTATTTTGGCAATGATACGTAACTGCTGACTATCCAAACTGGGTTACTGTGCAATTGTGTAGGATTAATAGTTACTTAAAAGAATTAATCCTGCATAAGTGACTTTAGGAGAATTAAATGTTTGGGACACTAACTAAAGATGAGGAGGGATTTTTTGGTTTTTGCAGGGGAAGAGTCTCCCTAAGTTAACATCTGTTACCAATCTTTCTCCTTTTTTCTTCCTTCTCCTGCCACCAAAGCCCCAGTACATAGTTGTGTATAGTTGTAAGTTCTTCTGATTCTTTTATGTGAGCTGCTGCCACAGCATGGCTACTGACAGACGAGTGGTATGGTTCCATACCTGGGAACTGAACCCAGGCGGCTGAAGCCAAGCATGTCAAAATTTAACCACTAGGCCATGAGGGCTGGCTCAGATAATGTGATTTTTAAATAGCTTCTTTGTAGCTTCTTGTCTTGTTTATTTTGTTTGTTTTTCTTTTCTTCCATCTACTTCAAATGGGTCACTGAACCCTTTGAAGTTTTATGCAAATTTTGGTGGGTAAATTGTATATGTGGGATTTTTTCTCTGAGGAGAACACCACTCACTTTTACCAGGTTCTCAAATGGGCCCATTCACACACACACAATGTTAAGAATCACTGTCATAAAATGTGATATTCATAATTTCTATAAACGGGAGACAATACGTCAAGCTCATGTAAGAGTAGTGTCAATTAATTAAGAAGCAATTTAAAAAGGACTGGGATCATAGCATATGCCTATGGTACTGCACTGAAAATTTCTCTCTGATGCCTAAAACATCATTTCTATTCTTACTGTACAGCCATATTAATCATCAAATAAGGGCTTTCCTTTTGTCCGTTCAGCTTAGCCCATTACCAATTCTGGTTCACATGAACTGGCAGGAAAAACTACAAATATTCTTCTATTAGTCCTCATGAATTTCTCCAAAAGGTATCAAACAGTGCTCAGTATCAAAGATAATTGGGCCTAGAGCTTTTTTACTTCTTTTATAGAATACTAGCCAGAAAAGTCTCAGTTTGCAATATATAATGAAGAAAGCTGGGCTAAACTTTAGAGGGAATGTCGAATAAGCCAAAAGGTTAAAAGTCAAATGAGGTCAGAGCTGTCTCTTTGACAAATGGTGAAGTCTAACCTTTGGCTCCAGTCAGGCCAGACCATGCCCTTGAAATTACTAAAGATAAACAATTGGCAAGGAGCGAGCCCATTATGAAGACCGACGCTTAAACAGTTCTAGAGGCACTTCCTTAAAGAGTTCCACGTGTGCTTTATTTATCTGGCGACGTTTTAGGAAAAGCTATATAAGATGAAAGAGTATTCCAGAAGCCCAGGCAATAAGTGAGTAAGGGCTACACAAATTGGGGCCAATAATTCTATTTTGAAAAGTGAAGAAAAGTAAACTTCTCAGGTGTTACGTCTGATTATGAATGTCTAGGACTCAATTTTCCATAGTGTTTGTCATCTTCTTTGATTATTATATCTGATGATCTGACTTAGGTTTTCCCATATGAATTTATTGTACTGAGTTTGTTTTGAAAAAATATGAAATTTTGTGGAGTTTTACACCTTCAAACTCATGAGTGGTTTCTTCCCTTTTGCGTGTGTCTACTCTAGCCTGACCAATTTTTTTTTTCTTGTTGTTTGCTTTGTTTTTGCTACTCAACGTATCTTGTCAAATGTAACTCTATTCCCATATTTGGTGTCTAAAATTGTACAATTCATCAGTATGAAATGCGGGAGAAATTTCTTTATAAAGGTACTTGAAGTGAAGCCCGAAACAGTCCTGGGTTAATTCACTTATTCAACAAATATTTACTGTATAATTGTAAGTTAGGCCTCAGCTATATTCACAGCAGTGAAAAAAGTGGACTCGATCTCCTAGGGTGTTTACATTAAATGGAGGAGACTGACTTGAATTAATCAGGTGAATGAATAACCACCTAATTACTAGTGAACATGAGAGCTATGAAAGAAATAGACCAGAGAGCTTTGAAAAAGTAATAGAAGGAGTTACCCAGATGGAGGTAGGGAAGATGTTATGGCAAACTTCTTGGGGAGGAAATATTCTAGCTATGATCCGAAGGATGAGAAGGTGTCAGAAAAGTTGGAAGAAGGAAAATCTAAGTGGTGAGAGCAGCACGCACAAAGGTCAGCTGAGGGGTTGATGGAAGACCAGTATGGCTAAATGAATGGAAGAGAGGATGACATGAAATGAAGAAAGAGAGAGCTTCATGGCAGCCCCACTGCAGTTTACCAGGTGTGTGACATTCTCCCTCTGCCCAGACACAAGGTAGGATAGCACTTCTTGGCTCCTTTGTGTTTGGGTGGGGCCACACTGCTAGATCTGGCCAGTAAGTTGTGAGCTCAAGTGATGCATGTAACTTTCTGGCCAGTTCCTGAAAATAAGGCTAGTAATTGATCAGATCCCCTCTGCGCTGGAGTGGGACATCTTAGCCATCGGCAAAACAAGGGGGAAAAGTGGTGTTGGGCACCATGTGAAGAGAGCCAGAGGTCAGGAAGAAGGGAAGAAGGTCTGTTTCAGAGGTAGATTAAGAGGTAAAACCATTTTATGTAATGTTGCAGTAGGTTCTGCTGTAGTGGGCAGTGAAGGCTGTGGGGAGAACCTTTCCTCAATGCAAAGAAGAAAGAAAAGGATGTGAAGTAGCGCCTAAGACCTTGATGAAGTTACCTACTCAAACTCTAACTGCTTCATAGGAATAAAGAAATAAACAGTAAAGAAATAAAGAATAAAGTATTAGTTACTTGCCTGTTCACCGAGAAAATTTCCAGAGGGGCCCAAGGTCAGTGATGTAGACGGTTGATCAGGCCTGCCTGCCCAGAACTAAGAACCTATGACCCAGTCAAGAAGGCAAGTGACTCCATCTTTCCATACATGTTAGACTCCACCTGGCATAGAGCTGTGCCTGAGGCCTGCCTGGGCACTTGATATTGTACCTTCTCTCATTAATGTTTTTGGGAAGATTCAACACTTCACAGTCCCTTACTAAAGCCAGACCAGGGGGCATGGGGGTGTGGTCTTCAAACTGGGTATATGTATCCTGGGGTATTTGAAGGCATTATAAAGGTTACCTGACTAGGGGTAATTTTAAGAACATCATTTTCAAACTCTTGGTTGACACATGTTCCATTTCCTAAAATAGATCTGCCTAAGAACCAGTTTGAGTGGAGTTACAAATCCCCTTTTCATAATTGACCCTCTCCTTTACAAGAAACACCCATCTCGTCCCCACCCCTAATTTCACTATTAGGTGCATTGCTGTGGAGTCTGAAAATTTTCCAGTAGAAATCAAAGAGACAATTTGCAATGCTGTCTCTGTAGTGAAATTAGAAAAGTGAATAACTCTAATGATTAAGTGACAATTTCTTTGTGCAAGAAAAGTGGTTATCAATTCTCGGCTTTTAACAAAATTGAAGGAAGACATTTCAAATCTAAAGGCGATAGACAGTTGATAATTTTTGATATTACATCACTGGTTTTGGGGGTGTTTTTTAGGCATATGTGAGGATTGAAAGGGATTTATGATATTACTACAATGAAACTCCTCCCATTCCCATATGTATATATGTAGCACATACTATAAAATTAAAATACAGCAATAGAATTCATGCTGAACTTTGCATTATTCCAGCAATGAGATATATTCACCCACAAATAAATGAATGGATAGAGAAAGTCAAGACCATCTGTCTCCTTAAGAGATGAATTTCCAAGAAAATTTTAGGTTTTATCTTAAATAGTTATTAAAACTTATAAGGTGTTTTGAATAATTATGCACTAAAGTTGTGATTATAATGATAGCTCCACTCAGAAGGAAAATTTTAACACAAAGCATTATGATGACAGTATATTTTTAAAAAATTAAATGTCAATTTATATGCTTCTTTGTTTCATAGAAGTATGATAGGGCTATAAAATGCTTTCAAGTTTAAAATATATTACAAGTTTGATAACATTTTCTGTGGAAATACAAGTTTAAGACGAAATATTAAAAATATTAAATTTCTGGCTAAGGAAGACTTTGTTCATGTATTTTTAAAAATGGATACCAGGGGTACTAAATTACCATGACACTCATATTTCCTTGGAGACATTTTTAGAAAATTATTTAACAATTTTATCTTAAAATTTCAATTTTAAAATTGGGTAACCCATTCTATAAAAATATTTAAATTTATGATGTAAAAAATACCTTTTGACTTGAAAATATGTGAGGAAATAAATAGTTTACCAAAATTATTTTAGATAATATAGATCTAAGAAGTTTGAAGATCACTGGCATATAGGGTTTCTTCCTAGGTGTGACCTCCTATTTTAAAAATCCTTATAGATTATTTCCAACTATAGCTATAGTTGACCTAAGTTTGATTATTAGGTATGCTGAAGAAACATAACAATTTAAAATATGGACTTGATAGCATGAAATGCTATCAGGCAACAACAATCCATAGAAAATTATAGCCCTGATGTGAATTATTTACCTGTGGTTTTTTGAATTTCCTAGGATTCGAATTTTGAAGAGATGTCCTTGAAAAGGCAAATGTGTGTATCTGGAAGGGTGCTACTGGAAAGGTTGCAGAGAAAGGGCTGCTGACCTTCCTGGTTAGAGTGAAGCTCACTATTCTGTGAACAAGCTTGCGGGAAAAAATAGAATAAAGGAATAGGAAGATATATTCAACTTAAAAATAAGAAATAGAGAAGAATAGGTTAGGAGGGGTTGGAATTTTTTTTTAAGTTGAAAGTAGGTTAAGAGCAGAAAAGCGTGGAAAAAAGAACTAAAATCCTAACAAAGGTGAATAGGTAAAATTCATGGTCAGAAGAAATGTATTAAATTTAAAACAATAGATAAGAAGTTAGGAATGAATGAAGGCAAAGGTTAGAAATAAAATTAAAGCAGATAAAACACTGAGATAAGAGAGTAGACTTCTGTCATGAAAATAAACATGTAAAGAAAATTAAATTAAAGACTAAGGAAGGAAATTTAGAACTAAAGAAAGTAAAAATATCAAACTAAAAACCTTTAAAAAATGAATAGTAAACAGTTGGAGGTGAAAGGGTGATGGAAAAAAATTAGGGGAGAGCAAGAGTTCAGAACATCTTGACTTAGTTCTGGGTCAACTAGACCCAGAGTAGTGTGGCCCCCTTCTCTGTCTTCCTTCCAGTAAGGCCTCATAGCTTGTACCCTAGTGAATGGGGATGTCCTTATAAGGTTAGCCATGTTTCCTTAATACCAATAGTTGAGGCAGGGGAATGACTGAGTTTGGCCCCAAGCAAGCAATTACCCTATATTTTTAATGTTGTGTTGAAAAGACTATTAAGGTGGGCCATTCCTGCCTAGGTAAAGCCAGTGATGGCTTGACAGGCCTGCATGGGAGACAGTCGGATGGTAGGACTTTGCATCACCTCCAAGACACAATGCCACATTCGCCCAGGGTAGGGTTGATTGTCTCTGGAAGCCAATAGAGAGAAAGTTCTTGGAGAATAAAAGAAGGGCCTGCACGCAGCGTAGAACCTTGCTTCCTGCCTCCCTACCCCCGAATAGAAGCAAGTCTGTGCCTTTCAGTTTCTGATGCCCTTGTCTGAAGAAGGGACTTCTAACATCGCTCTGTCCGCTCAGTGCAGCACCGCAGTGAACGGGAATCTGCATCCTAGACCAGTCCGGAGCCCAGAGGGTCTCAAAGTGCGTGCCGCACAGCAAGGGAAAGGTAGGGCACCTTGCCCAGTATGTGGGGAAAGAAAGGGGCAGTTGGATGATTGGGACTCATGGCACATTTACAAGTCTCAACTCTTTTTTTTGATAGAGCCAAATTCTCTTCTAGTGGCCCTTGGCCATTTTCCAGCTCCCAGTAGCTTGAGTCAACTGCTTCTCAAAGCACGGTTTCCCCCCATTTTCGCATACCCATATCCACCACTCTGGGAGTGGGACTTTTCTTCTCCCTTGGCTCCTGCAGATGCTGCTATATCAAAGGCCACCAAGACAGTTGTCTTGTCCTACCATGGTCTCTTGTCTAAGATATTCAGCGGTGATGAATACATTTTAGCAAAAGTATGCATTTTAGCAAATGCATATAAAATAACCTGAAAGCTAGAATCACTTGCTTTAAAAACAGACTCCAGGTATGTCAAGGAATTTGAAGCCACTGTCTTTTAGTGAGCATTTCTCAAGTGGAATGCCTGATAGTAATTTTTCAGATCCCTTCTATGCCTTTTCTCAGTGGTACTGGCCTTGTGAGCATCACGTCACTTAATATGTTTTTCTGGTAATTTTTGTTCCTGGGAAGATCATTTTGCATTAACACATGTATTTCTAGAGCCAGAGAAATGTCTGACTAAACTAAACATTTATGAAAGTTAAAATAAGAATGTGTGCTTTTTTAGTAGCATCAGAGCTTTTCCTGAAAATATCATTCAAAAGTATCTGATGTGGATGATAAAACAGAATGAAGAGAACGAAAAAGAATCCTATTTCTTTAGTATTACTATACTACTACTATATTTCAGATAGAACTTTAAAAAGTCTGTGTTATGATAAGCATGTTATAAAGAGCAAGCATTAATATATGTTGTAAAATGTCAGTGTTTGAATATGAACATCATGAGATCTCACGAAGCCTATAAATACAAGTGAGATCTCATTAAGAGCATCGTCCTAACTGCCGTGTATCTTAGTTCCCCCATCTGCATGGCTGTGGCACTACAGCCTCCCCATCTCGGCGTTCCTGTCCAAATCTCCTCTCTTTATTTCTGAGAGTCCGGATGTTTTATATTTGCTGAAGATGTTTGTGCTTGTTCTCATCCCTTATCCCAGTCCCTCTAGTTGCTCCCCTATAGGAGAAGGTTGTCCTTCCAGGCAGGGCCACCCTTAGGTCAGTCCTAGTCCCTCTCTCTGCCAATGGTGCATTTGTGGTCTCTAATACAGATAGTATGAAATGGTGGAGGAATTGACCCTATTCCCAGCTCTGTGCTGTATTTTGTCATCTAGACCATGAGGTAGAACTGTTTTGGATCAGAGTTTGTTTTTTTTTTTTAGTGAACATAGTTACTTCATCATCTGATTATAGCCTCTCTCCCCGTTTAGGCTAAAAACCAAAGCATCAAGCTAGGGTAGAAGGAAAGAAATGTGGCACACAACATGACATTCCCCACACCCTCACTATATTAGTCAGCTCAGGCTGCCATAACAAAGTACCATGGGTGGCTTAAATGACAGAAATTTATTTTCTTACAGTTCTGGAGGCTGGAAGTCTGAGATCTTGGTGCTCACATCGTCAGGTTTCTAGGGAGGTCTCTTCTCCTGGCTTTTACACAGCTGCCTTCTTGCTGTGTCCTCACATGATGGAGAGAGAGCTCTTTGGTGCCTCTTCCTTTTCTTATAAGATCTCCAGGCCTATTGGATTAGGACCCCAACCTTATGACCTCAATTAAGCTTAATATCCTCCTAAATGCCTCATCTCTAAATACAGGCACATTGGGGGTTAGGGCCTCAACAGATGAATTTTTGAGGGGACACAATTGACTCCATCGCACCCACTAGTCTGTCTCTATTCCGCTCCCCTTAACAACACCAACTGCAAATCTCAAGTACAAAGCTCCTTCCTGGCGCACCTTCCAAAGTAAAAAGCGACCATGCAAATCAGCTCAGGAAAACAGATGCCACCATAGCAAATAACCAAATTCCAAATTCCCCTTTGGGCACAGTTAGGACAACTATGTATGTAATAGGTATAATAGAACTCATAACTTCTCTGTGACATGGAACATTTCATTCTGGAATATTCCCTCATCAGCCTCAGGAATCCCACCTCTAACCAACTCTGTGATACAGCTCTCTACTGCCGTAGGAGAAGCATCTAAGATTAGAGTCAAGCCCTTTGATACACACTGGAGTTGTGGAAGGAATGAGCACAGTTGGGGGGCCAGTCAGACCTGATTCTGAATATTAGTTGCATTATTTGCTACCTGCCGGAACTTAGCAAACTGTTTAACCCCTCCAACACTAAATTTCATTGTTCAGCAAAAGAGAATTAATAATACCTATCTTGTAGAACTTTTGAAAATTAGAGGTAATAAAGTAATGTGCATCCAGGATTGCGCCTGGATTAGTGAATTCATATATGATGCTTGGGGGACAAGAAGGAAGAATCTGTATAAGATATACTGTGAAATAATCAAAATGATCTTTTCATTCACTAAAAGAAACTAGCATTTTTAGAAGGAAGAGTTTGCTAAATTATATAGACAGTAAGGTGCTGAAATTCTCAAAATGTTGGGAATTTTGGATCCCTCAAGACACAGCGGTATTCTTATGTACTGTCTCCTTTTGAACTCAATTAGATTTTGTAAATTTTTTGCATGTTCTTACATTTATATGAATAATAACAGTTTATATTGTACTTTGAAACATAGAATAGTTTATAAGGAAATTAATGGAGAACTCTAGAACATCTTTCTCCCTGACATTCAAGAAGATAGACTGAGTTTTCCTCCCTGTCTTTTTCAGTCCTACTTTATATTCGCAAAGCCAGGTGCAGAGACGTGGGTCTGGCCCCATGCAGTCTTCTTTCCTACTGTCTAAGTCTGCCACATAGATTCACCTGTAGGAACACATGCCATACCTTGTGTTATGAGGGGAGGCAAGCGATGGTGCATACAGGACAGTTAGCCTTTTTTCCAGTTAGGAGACTTGAGGAACATGAATAAGTGAAATGTGGGCATTAAGAGTGAATACATCGGATGTCAGAGGACACAATTTAGTTGTGTCAAAAGAGGGCAGAGAGTGCATCTTTTTATTGCTCTTGTTTTTGAAATTTCTTTTTCCTCTTTTATTACTTCATTGTCCATGATCATTGCAGAGGTATCAGGAATTACAAAGAAGCAGAGCAGTTCCTCTGGAAAAATTACAGATGGGGATGAATGATGACATAATCGTGTGACCGTAAAATGCTATATTGAGTACTGAGCTCGCTGCTGGATTATAGAAAGAACACGAGTAGATAAAAGCACAACAATTTTCTTTTTCCCTGTGTCTCAGGAGAAAACAATGCATATTAGCATAGATGGAAGCAAATGAGATTAGTTAAAAGAAAGAACTTAAATAACGTAGACCAAGCTGGAGTAATGATTAGAAATAAGATGACTCCCGTAATAAAAGCATAAATGAGAAAAAGTGTTGTTTCATCTTAGATTTTCTTGGTCGTTTTCCTGAGGAGATTTTATGCCTTAGGAAGGAGTCACACAATACGAAGTGAGATATAGAGTTAATAATTATATGGTTAGCTGGATTAAATGATTCTAGGCCCCAAATGGAATATTTCACTTCTATTTTCTAGGTCAACTGTCTATGTTTTCCCAATGAACTGAGTTGGTTGTAAAAACTCTACTGTACTGTAAAGAGATTGCTCAAAACATCTCCACATACTAAACAGAACTCTCAAGAAGAATATATTGTGTGCAGGGACATACAATATTTTGTAAAGTATTGATAAAAAGTTTAACGTCATGTAACTTACACATTTAATCACTGTGAGATATAATATAGAATGTGCATGTAAAACATAAAATTTCATACGTGAAAAAAGAATAAGTCATAAACACACACACATACATGCCTGCACTATATTTGCAATAGCCTAGCTATTGAGGAATCAGAATTCAGCATAGATTCTGTCTGACTTATCCAATTTCCTAATTGTAGAAGAAAGAGCTTGTTGGGAGAAAGAGGCTTATCCTCAAAACCAGCTTTTCTGAGTTCTTTTGAATTAAGCAATAAAAAGAAACCAAAAAGGCCCAGAAGTCACAATGCAAGGTATGTATTCAAGGTTTATTAGGAATGATTTCCTATTATACTTGGTTTTCTGTCCTACATTAGGGTATAGGCTTTGTCTAGAAGGTAAGAATTGCCTGCCAGCCCCGCTCTTTTTGCAGTCAAGGCCGTGCAGAATGATGGATAAGGTGGATGGAACAGCAGTCACCAAACGACCTTGAAAACTCAGGCAAATAGATGACATCACATTTCATTATCTGACCCTGATGAAGCATGACATTCATATTGGGAGCAGAAATGCCAATATAATTGAAGGGTTTGGAAACGGCCCTTTGAGGAGAGATGATGAATTATCCATTGATTTAATGTAAGAAAGAAGATGGAGAAATAATACAGGAGGGGTTTGGTTTCACATGCAACTTGTTCCGGAGACTGCGTCTTACCAGATTTTGAATGGCATGTTCCCAGCTGTTCATGTGGCCAGATGTTGGTAGAAACAGTCAAATGGACAAGCTTAAAGGTCTTCATTGGACAATATTAAAATTTTTAAAGTGGAAGATTGGAAAATGAGAAGATTGCAAAATGAGGGGCTGCCCATGCCTGTCATTGACGCTGCTTGGATTTCTGCTAGCTGAGACCAGTACAAAGAGAGCTCTGATTATCGAAGTTTCGCTCTGCTGTAAGAGGTAGTTATGGATAGTGGCATGAACTCTGGAGCTAGACAGCTTTGTTCCAAACACTAGTTCCTCTCCTTACTAGCCGTGTGACCTTGAGCAAAGTCTTTAACTTTTCTTTGTTCTCGGTCTCCTTGTATATAAAATGGGCACAGCAATAAAACTTACTTCACAGTTTTCTTTCAAATACAAAAGGAATCAATATTGTCAAAGTTTTTAGAGCATTTTCTGGCACAAAGTAAGCTGTCTGTAAATATTAGTTGTTACAGATGCACATTTTTCCAAAATGAAAATAGCTTTATTGTTTTTCATCTGGCTATGAAAGTAAAATGTGCTTATTATTTAAAAGATATGTTTTAGAAAAAGAGACAAAGAAGAGAAAAATTATTTGGAATCAATTTACCCTCAGATAACTACAGTTAACATGTAGATATTATTCTTCCAGACAGTTTCTGTGTAGAAAGCACACATACTGTATAAAATTAGATCATGCACACAGCTCATTGGGCCAATCCCCTAGTGACCCCTATGCCATCCCACCCCTAAAGTAGAAATACGTATTTACCCGTGACACTGTCATCTGTCAAAAGCCAATGCTCCTCAAAGACAATATCTTCTATTAAGGTTTTCCTGAGCACCTCAACCTCTTTTGAATCCCATTATTCTTCTTCTCTGTGGATATTCCATTGGGCCCTTAACACATTTGCTTCTTCACCCATAAGTATTTGGTGAATATATTTTTTGTGTCAGGCACCGTGTAGTGTGGTGTTACAGTGGTGAACAAAGAGAAACGGGTCTCTGCCTTAGCGGAACTTAGGTCTCTGGGGAGAAAAATGCACTAATCAAATAATCACACACACACACACACACATATATATATACAATTTACAAACAGTGGTTTTATAAGGAATGCCCCCAGAGTAATTGCTCTGTAATGAAGTCGTCTGTAGGATGAATTATAAACAATTATAGGAACTATGATTACAGAGAGACTATACGTGTAGTAAACCCGGTCATTACAAGAGTAACAATTAGGAGAAGGCAGGGGAAGATGGCAAGAAGGAGGGAAAGATGAAAAGAGAGAGTGTGAAAGCACTCAGATGCTCTTTGTTCAAAGACAGGACAGCGAGTTGACTAAAATCAAATAGTTTTAAAAATAATCCCAGTGCCTTCAAAATTTTCATCATCTCTTTTCTTAATCTGAGAAGGTTCTTTTCCTGTTATAATATCTTTAGTAACATAAAGTTTGACAGTTCTGTCTTCAAGTTATTTTTCTTCAGTTAACATCAATTACACTTACATTTAATGATTTTAAATAAAAATAAAATTAGCGTACAATCCAAATTTTTAGAAAAATATTTCTCTCATTTTTTTTCTTTCTCTCTGTCCACCACTCCATCTATCATAATACATTCTTAGAAAGATGTCTGGAATCATCTTTGCCTAATGTTAATCTTTTCTTTCTGGTGGTAAAATTATAAAGTATTTGCTTGTTCTACTTTAGTCATTGTTCTTTCTTTTATATGTCAATTATTTAAGGTCACTATATATCAGTTTTTTAGAAAAGTGGTTTTCTTAAGAAAGAGAAATCCAGATTGAGGCAATTATGCCAAAATGGTTGTAACAAAAGCTTCCTTGAAGGTAGTCTTGAAGATTAAAAAGATGTATGTAAGGTGCTTGGCACAAAGCCTATAACACAGTGAGTGCTAAGTAAGGCAACTACAACTCAATTGTGAGTTATTATTTTTGATGGATAAAAAGATCTGCGTGGAGGTGATGGCTGACACAATTTGAAGCATTTAAGCCTGAAAATCAAGATAGTGGTGATACTGATGAGGAAGTTCAGAGAATAAGAGAAAGATTATAGAGTAGTTTAATGGGATAGGTGTGGAGAGGGAAGTGGAGCAAAGAAAAATAATATGTTGGGAAAAGCTTGCTCGTGAGCAGTTTCCATAATCACTATTGTTTGGACCACAGAGGGAGGGTAGTAACCTGTAATGCTTTGTATTCAGTGATTTGCATGACATATTTGTATAATCTCCTCTGTTAAAGAGGTTTTAACCCGAGGTCATATAATATAATCTCCTTTGTTTTCTTTTACTATTTGTGTAGTTTTGTTTTTTACATGTAAGTTGTAAATCCATCTGTAATTGTGATTATGTCAAAAAGAATTATAATTTTATTTTTTTATAATTGGATAACCAATTGTTCCATCATCAAATATTGAAATAGCTATACTTTCCTCATTTACTTGAAATTCCACCATTATTACGGTAAGATTTCCATGTTATTGTGGTAAGTTTCCATATACACATAGTCCGGTTTTGACCTCTGTTCTGTTCCATAATCAATTTGTCTAATGTCTTGCCAATACTACCTTTGATTATTACAAATTTATGTGAATCTACAGAAAGCTAATAAGAATGGAAAAGAGAAGATAGATTGGATTTTTTTAAAAAAAGAAAATAAAATCAGCCCAACTCAGAGGCTGTTTGAATGCTGACAGTGAGAAAGAGAAAAGAATGAAGGATGACTCCCAAATATCTAGGTTGTTTCTAGCTGGAGGGATTATAGTCCCATCAAGTAAAAAAGAAACGAGAGAAATACAGGAGGAAAAAACAGATGGAAGAGCTAGTCTGTTGGGGAGAATGGTGAGTCAGATTTGAACATGGTGCATTTGAGGTTCCTGCAAGCAATGCAGCGGAGCAGACTTGCAGCCTTCGCTTCCTGGTGCAACCTCTGCCCATTGCTGTGGGTCTTTTCAGTGTCCATACTTGGGTCCTCAAGCACTGGGAAATTTTCTTGTATACTATTTCTTGTATACTATTTCTTGTATATTTCTTGTATACTATTTCTTGTATACTATTTATCATCTTCAATTTTCTTTATTCCCTTATTCCAGGAGTATTAGTTGGACATAGGGTCTCTTAGATCCTCACTGGCTCTTATCTTTCCTGTCATAGTTTTGTTTCTCTCTTTTGAAAAAACACTACTTTCTAGGAACTGTTCTCATATTTATATTCTAACCTTTCAGTTGAATCTTTAATTTTAGTAATCCTGTTTGCAATTTTTATTAGCTCCTTCTTGTTCTCCGATTGTTAAATTATCATGACAACTTGTTCTTGTTTTATTGAAGAAATATTTTCTTAAATCTCTCTTAGGATAGTACTTAGAAATATTAATGAATATTCTTTTCCAAATTATCTGTTTCACTTGGGGTCGTTTCATCGTCTTTGTTTGTGTATCTTAGGCTGTCTCTTTCAAGGCAAGCTGGCTTCAGATGCCTGATGGGCCACGGTTATCCTTTTAGTCAAGTTCAGGGGATGAAAAGCTGAGTGGGCTCTGACTTGCACTTTGGTTTAGGATGATGGGGCTGTAAATCGACAGTGTTACTGGGGGATCAGCACGTGCCAGATTGTGGAGGTCTTGTGTCTGGAGCTATTACGATTTTCACTTAGATACTTATTTGAGTGAATTTTTTGTTTTTAAGGAAGAGTTCTCAAATGCTTCTCTATGGCAGAGATGCCTAACTTTCCTACAGAGAGGCTATCCGCTTTCCTACAGGGATGGGTAGTGGCTACTTCTGCGTGTAGAGACTTACAATTACAACTCCTGTTGTCAGTTCCCCATGTCCTCCTGTCCTCTTTCCTGACTTCACTGTACTTGGTGTTTTGGAATTCTGAGCCTTTTTGGTAGTGCAAGGCAAATTCTCTCTCCCTTATTTATAGCCCCTCTAGGTATTCCAATCTGCGGTTTAGTCTAGTCTATTTTGTTAGTTTTCTATATCTGCTTTGAAACTTCTATAAATTTGTTAAAATCTTCTCTTTTCTGATGACTCTGTTCCAGTCCCTTACTACCTTTATGGTTTCGTGCTTTTCTCTTCTTTAGCGGCATCTGAGATGGAAGAGGATGTAAATACATCTGACCATAGGAGTCGGGGAAGCAGAAGCCACTCTAAGTATTTCACACAGGGCAGTATATAATACAAGTAATGAGAAGCTTACACAGTCATTCCAAGAGCTTAGAGTTAGAGAACCAGGGAAGCTGCTACTAGGATTCAAAAAACTAGGAAGTGCAGAGATCACAGATGGTCGCCACCAGTGTTCTCAGATGCCCAGGGCAAAAAAGTCCGTAATTCTCAGCAAAACTCCCAGTATTTTACAGGTTTTGCCAAATGAATAATGTTGTGTATCCACCATTATAGTATCATGCAGAATAGAGAAAGCACATTTTTATTGAAACAAATATATAGACATATATTAAACAATGCCAAAATAGATAAAATTTCTCATTTCATTGATATTTCTAATTTCCCAAGGAAGCCAGAAACAATGTATCAGTATGGATGGCACCTTTCCAAATATGTATATATATATATATGTATATACATATATATATATATACATATATATATATATATATATGCGTGTTTGTGTGTGTGTGTGTCCGTCTCTCTCTCTCTATACAGACATCATAAAGGTTTTGATTAATATGACTATTCAGGGTTCTAAAGCAACAAACAACTATGATTTGGAATTCATTTTTCTTCATAAAAATGAACAAGGAGCATTTTCATATTATGGTGTTATATGGCATCTGTCTTATGGATGACATACTGCCTTTCACTTTTTTTCTCTAAAATGTTATGGGAGAATAGGAAGTCAGCAATATAAACTGTCTTTTATTATATTTTAACAGTAAACTTGCAGATATTATTATGGGATTGTTCTAACTTTTATGATCTTTCTCTTATCAGTTCTCACTTAGCTTCATTCCATAAAAAACCTTCTTAAAGAAATACTTTTTAGCATCTCTTAAGTGTATTTCATCTTCTCTTCACCCAGGAGACAAGTTAAAAGTATAGATTGCATTTTCTGGGGATGTTACTTTCATTTAAATATTTATAAATGTGAATAGATAATTTTCACAATAATGGTGCTAAAATCCAAAACAAAAAGAAGATTTTGTCAAGTATAAATAATTCTTGAGGGAATGTTATTATTTAACTCTGAAGGTTTTATTTCTTTCACTTTTCATTATTTTGGTTTGAGAGATTGCTTGTAGAATAGTATTCTCTTAGCACAATATAAAATCTGCAGATCAGATGCAAAAAAACCAAGATCCTAGAGTTGAGTACACAACTCATTTTTATCATACTCAGGTAGAGTTTGTTTTTTGAGGAAGACTAGCCCTGAGCCAGCATCTGCTGCCAATCTTCCTCTTTTTGCTGAGGAAGACTGGCCCTGAGCTAACATCCGTGCTCATCTTCCTCTACTTTGTATGTGGGATGCCTGCCACAGCATGGCTTGCCAAGTGGTGCCATGTCCACACCCAGGACCTAAACTGGCGAACCCCGGGCCACGGAAGCAGAACGTGCGCACTTAACTGCTGCGCCACTGGGCCAGCCCCTCAAGTAGAGTTTTAATGAATCTAAAAGACGGGTGTGAGAGTAATCAACATAGCTCAAAACACTCAAAACTTTAGTTACATATTCAGGGGACTTTAAAATCTCACCATTTTTGAAAGTGTCCTTTAAGCATCACCTTTTAGATACCTTGCTTTTCCACAGGTTTGGTTAATTTGAGCGTCAATCATAGTGTATTTTCTTGTCATTTTCCTACACTTCAATAGAGGATTGAAACCAAGAAGCTATAAAGCTGCAGATTTGGAGAATCTTACTAAGTCTTTCTGCAGAAGAACAGTCATACTTACAAAGACATGTTATATACAATTTTAGGGACTATCAACCCTTCTGTATATAACCAAGGTTAAAGCTCTTTTTTTCTATTAACACGATTGCAGTCAGTTGTAATATTGTGTTCCTAACCTAGAAACGGGAGTTATATAGCTTCTCTCTGAATGTGACATCTATTTCCTTCAAATGAACAGTGGCTTCAATCTTAAGTACCTATATCCACATCCCATTTAAATATAGTCTACATTAACAAACCACTAGAGGTTAGAATCCAGTATCATATTTATATTAATTAGTTATGTAACAATATTTCTGGAGTGCAAGGTACTGTGCAAGTCGAATAATACATATTCTCTGCCCTCAAAGATCTCACAGCTGCTAATGAAAGAGACCAGCATAGAAACAAAAAAATAAGAGCGATATGATGTTCTAAGTGTGAGCCAGGGGTAGGAGCACAGGGCTGGGAAGCACTAGTCTGGGTCCTCAAGAGGAAGGGCTTCTGAGAGGAGGTGTTGTCAGAACTGAGTATTGAGAGATGGGAAAGATTTACTCAGGTTGATATGGAAAAGATTAAAGAAGGGAGTCATGGCTTTTGGTTTTGGTTTTGGTTTTTTGGCAAAGAATGCATATTGGAATCACAGATATATCATAAGCTAAGACCAGGTATGTGGAGTCCAAGCATTTTAGTATTGCTAAAACAAAACAAATATGAGTCATGGAGTAACGAGAGATGAGACGGGAGGGGCTGGATGAAGGGGATCCGATCATGAGGGAATAACCCCATGTGCGATGCTGAGAGTGGGATGGGATAAAAGGCCTTGGAAGCTACTGAAAGATTTTCAGCAGGGGAAGGAAATGAACAGAGTTGTGTTTTTCAAAAATCACTCTGTTGGCTGTATAAAGAACAGATTTAAAAGAAAAAAAAAGCAAACAAAACGTTTTAATAGCTAAGGTAAGAGATAAGAACCTGTATGAAGGTAGTAGGAATAGAGAGAAGATAAATTAAATTCAAAATGTTAGAAAGTGAAAATCAGCATGACTTGGTGACTGCTTGGATGCTGGGAGTGAGAACGAGAAGAGTCAGGGATGACTTCCGTGTTTCTAGCTTGTTTTCCTGGGTGAGTGATACTACTGTCAGGGGAGAGAAAGAAACAAGGAAGAGCTAGTCTGAAGGAGAAAGTGGGAAGTTAAATCTGAACATGTTGCTTTTGACTTTCCTGTGAGACATGCAGGTTGCAGAGACTCGCTGGCGTTGAGGTGTACAAGTGGCAGCTGGAGATCCCTCTCAGGAAGTCATCAGATGTTAAACTTGTAAGAGTGAGTGAGATCATTCCATGAGAGTGAGATCGTTTTGATTTTGGGTAAATTTTTGTTGCCAAGTTCTATTGATTCCAAATCACTCTTTTTAATTTTTTCATGACTAAGTGCCACCAGCATAATTTAGGCCTCTAAGGCATATGAGTCTTCAGATCCCTCATTGCAGATGACCCATATGACTGTAGGTGAAGAGAAGCACATCCTATACTTGTATTTTGTTACTTATAAAGTTTTAAACCTATGACTATTTGGTGGATCGACTACTGGTCTTAATTTCCATTTTACATGACATCTTCACAGATAATGCTGGTTTGATATAGCTTTTACTTTCATCATCTAGCTGTCTCTTAGTTTCTGATTTCTTCTTTACAAAGACATTGATTTCATCAAATATAAGCTAGCATTCAATTATGTATCTGAGTCATAGAAGAAGTCAACCTTTTTGTTCACCCTAATATATGGGTAAATCCCAATTCTAAAACAATTGTTTATGTATGTAAGAAAATCCCTTTCAGTTGGTGTTATTAAATATTGGACTAGGTTTCCTAGTAAGATATTAAATGTACTATCTAAAGAAATCTTTAGGTTAAATAAACACTGATCTTGGATACAACGAGTATGGTTTTACCTGGAGATACAAAGTCATGATAATATCAAGCTAGAACTTGTGTGTATGTGTGCATGTGTGCGCATGTGCACATGCTGGCAGGTACCTGCAAAATGGTGATCACCAAAGGTAGTTGTAAACAAAAAGTCATAGATTATAAAAGATGAAAACGACACTTTATTTAAAGATATGGAAACTCAGGCCCAGAAAGACAAGGTAGGTTGCTCAAGATTAAGAGAAGAGTCCAGAACTTCAGCCTCTTAACTTCTCCTTTGAAATACATCATTGTGCTTTCAAATTACAGATATGGGGAATCACAGAAGACGAAGAAACTCTGTGATTATCCAGAGCTCATTTACAGCACCCACCCCCCCAAACTCTGCTGTCTCTCTGGCAGGGGAAATCCGTTCGTACAAAACTGACCCCTGCGGTTGGCCAGGCGTTTTGACAGATGGTACTGCTACCGCAGCATCTCCTCTTTCTCCATCACTCACATCATGACAGAAATCTGAGCAGAGTCTCCGGAAAAACTTCTGTTTGGGGGTTGGTGCTTCTGGTTCTCAGCACAGCCTACAGGCCTCATTCGGAAAAGATGTTTAGTACATGCCAGTGGTCTTTCGTATTTTGAACTGAGATGGAAAATGCCATGATGAGTTCATTCAAGGGAGACCTGATACCTTACAATGAAGACACCAGGCAATTTTCGGGCGTAGAAGTGGGAGTGTGATTCATACGTAAATTGGTATTTTCTTTTATGAGTTTTTCGATGTGGCAGTTACCCAAGTTCTATGCTGAGATGAATGGCGATGAGCAGTTACTGAAGGGTTTCTCATCTCCCTACAAGTTCATTAGGAAAATCATGTCCCAGGGACACAGAAGTTACTGCTTCTTCCTTCTTTTATTAGTACCTATATATTTTCTTTCTTCACTTTTTTTCCTTTTCTTTCCTCTCCTCACCTTTCTTCCCTCGTCCTTGGTTTCTCTGTTAACCTTTCCCTTCCTTCCCTTTATCCCTCCTTGTAAGGGATTTTGCTTCTTTCTGTTACCACCCTCTCTCCATGGTCCCTCTGCCCTGTGGCATAAGAAGAAGATGCTTCTACCTACGGGAGAGGTTAACACCACAGGCTCTGTGGGCAGACTGCCTGGCTTTGAATCCTGGCTCTGCCACTTACTAACTGGGTCACCTTGGGGAAGTCACTTAACTTCAAGCTCTTTCAATTTTCTTATGTCCAACTGGATAATAGTTTCTATCTCTTAGAGTTATTATGTGGAGGAAGTGAGATAATACGTGAAAGTGCTTAGAACAAGGCATGGTACGTCGCTATTTCTGTAATACACAGTCATGACTACATATATATGAACTCATAACTATGTATCATTATATGTAAAATATATGTATAATTTATGATATAGGATATATTTGTTACATAACAATTTATTATATTTAACATGTTATATATGTAATATTTATTATATGTATAATTTAACCATTTAATGTTAATGAAAAGGAGGATGGGCTGGGTTGTCCTAAACAGTTTTTATAATTTATTTATCTTTGGTTTGAAGGAATGCGTGAGGAAATCAACCACAGGGACGTGTCCATATGTTAGAGACATTAGCCACATTGACTCCCCTTCCTTCCTCCTCGGCTCAGACTCCTGTGCAAATTTATCATTACTGCTGGCACTTTGGAGCTTAAATGAGGCAGAGGAGGGAAGTACCTATGTGTCAACAAAGACTTCATTTGTAAACCAATGAGGTTTTATTTTTTGCAATTTTTATACTATACCTTTTCTTCAAATATTTAATTAACAGATATTTGCAATCTAAAATGCAGTGTAATATAAGCCTGCTAAATCAAGAGGTGTGCAGTCTGGTCCCTGGCCACCAGGAGCTGCCAATCTTCTGGGAAAGCTGAGTAATGTGCAGTTTGGAATATGCAGCCGTATTTGTTCATGCCGTTGATTTTTTGCAATGTCCTAAACAATTGAATCTTTTTTACCTTCTTAATCTTTGATAATGACTTCACAGCTGTAATTATCTCTTGATATTTCTTAAGTTGCTTCTGGCTGTCTGTGAATATTGCGGTATTCTAGACACCTTATGATCTAAGGTTTGGAATTTCCTATGACCGTGTTAGGTGTTCAGACTTATTCCTTCTCCCCACGGTTTTTGTTTTGTTTTGTTTTGTTTGTTTCCTGCCGGTAGAAATACCCCAGCGAGAGAACAGCATTTGATAAACAGCAAACTATGCTTCTTCAGGAGAGAATACTTAAACTGAAAAGGCTTGTTTGGTCTTGATGAGTGTCCTTTAGTATATAATTCAGTTATTTTCAAATGTTACCATTAAAATTGTACACCATGTAATAAGTTTCTAACATAGCTCTCGCAGGGCACAAAAGGGTCGCTGGTTGCCTAACATAAATGAGTTGGCTATGCTTTCCTCTAAGTTTTTTTTTCTCCAGGAGAAATGTAGGCTCTGGACATAAGTACCACCATAGGTAGCACTACGATTATAGGTACAAAATTCTATGAAGAAATAAGCCAAATATAAGACCACTGATCAACAAATTCACTTTCAACCAGTGGGATGCAGGCACCATCTATATAGCTCATAATCCTAGAGTTTTATTCATGGAGTGATTACTTCTCAAAAGAAAAATTCAAAGCAGTTTATAACTTAATGATTGGTGTTTTTAAAACAGCTAGTAATGATTGTTGAATTATAGTAAAGTTACTAATCTGTGTTAGTGAATCTTTCCTGAGCTTTTGTTTTAATCAGCTAAAATAATTAAAGTGTTCCACTTCATAGTGAGAAGAGACTATTCCTTGACACAGTTATGAAAGAATTCCAGGTTCCCTTAATTGTAGGTTATAACCTTAAAGAAGCAAAGAACTCATTGTTTAGCATATTGCTTGATAAGTCTTGCAGTAAATGGAACAAGAGTGCATAATAGGATAATGAGAGAGTTAATGCCAATGTTTATTTTCTAACATATTACCTGAGGACTGACTTGGGCATTGTAGAGAAGTATTGCATTATATTGTAATGAACATTAGTCTTGAAGGTGCATAGTAATACCAATTATATGTGCATACTAATATCACCTATACCCATAGTATATAATTAGTCAGTTTATCTTTAAAATATTACCTCACAGCAAAAATACCACCTTAAATGGTCAAGAACATGGAAAGAATTTCCACAAAATATGCAGCTCTGAGTAATAGTTGGGTGTAACTAAAATGGAAGTTGATTAGTTTATTTGGTCAAAGTTATAGTGAAATGAATGGCACGGACTGTAGCCACACTCAACTTTAACTAAGATGACATCATTCTGTGCCCAAAGGCAGAATCTCCACTCAGCCAGCGGGCTCGTCAGCATTTACCTTTTGTTAACAGAGGAAATTGGTGAGAGAGTAGAGACAGGTGATCACAAAATCCTACTCCACCAGGGGAAAACAAGCCACAGCTCATGTCCTGCTGGTAACATGTCAGCACTGTTGTCTTTCCATCCAACGATGTGGTTGCGCCAAAAAAGAGGCATTGCTTTTCTTGTGGTGAGCTATAAGTCTTTCTATTAGAAAAACTCAAAAGAGAATTTTGCTTAGATTCTAATAAAATATGAAACTTGTGGGTGACGGAAGCTACAGATAGATAAATGAGTCCAGTGTTCTTGTACATTTGAAATTTAAAGAGCTTCACCTCAAGAAATAAAGATAATTAGGCAACTTAAAAGAGGAAATGTTTCCAGTTTGGTAAGTAGAGTGGATTTGGCATTCAAAATCTATTTCTAAATGAATTATAAAAGTACAGCACTTACAATCAGGATTTATTTTCTACAACAAATAGTATGTTCAAAAATGTTAAGTGGGACAGTCTGAACAGCTGTTTTGCTGCAACTGGTTCTGTTGATCTGTTGTCATCCAAAAGAGAGTGAAAGGAAACAATACAATACGGAAGTTTCTCATGGTAGCCATTATCATTTCACTACTGAGGAAGGACATCTATGGGTTTTTGATAAGCCTCAAAAGCATCTTAAAAATAAGAAGCTATAGGGCCAGCCCTGGTGGCCTAGTGGTTAAGTTCAGTGTGCTCCCCCTCGGTGGCCTGGGTTTGGTTCCCGGGCGCAAACCTACATCTCTCTGTTAGCAGCCATGCTGTCTTGGTGGCCCACATGCTAAAAAATAGAGGAAGATTGGCATGGATGTTAGCTCAGGGCAACTCTTCCCAAGAAAGAAAGAAAGAGAGAGAGAGAAAGAGAAAGAAAGGAAGGAAAGAAGGAAGGAAGGAAGGAAGGAAGAAATTATAAATGAATATTTTGGTGTGGCTTAAACTAAAGACACATGATTACACAGTTTCAGGGCCACAGACATATTTGGATACTAAGAAACTTGTTATATATGAGATTTTAAAAGGTGGATGTGACTTGTAAGAAAAAAAGTGGAGGGAATGAATTTTTCCCAAATTCTCAAAATGATGATGACATAAATATATCATTTATACTTCATTTTGATTATGTTTCATTTTTTATATAAAACTTTATTTTTTATCACTTTGATAATATGCATGACATCAAAACAAAGTAGTCATCTTAAGATCCTTTAATGTTTAGAAATCACTTAAAAAATAAAAAGTATCAGAATAAAAGCTGGCCGCTTATGTTCCACATTTCAGTACTAGCTTTGATTTCTTCATTTGAAAAGTGTTGCACATAAATACGTTAGGAAGGGGCCAGCCTGGTTGCGCAGCGGTTAAGTGCGCACGTTCCACTTCGGTGGCCTGGGGTTCACCTGTTCAGGTCCCGGATGTGGACATGGTACTGCTTGGTAAAGCCATGCTGTGGCAGGCGTCCCACATATAAAGTAGAGGAAGATGGGCACGGATGTTAGCCCAGGGCCAGTCTTCCTCAGCAAAAAGAGGAAGATTGGCAGCAGTTAGCTCAGGGCTAAGCTTCCTCAAAAAAAACAAAAACAACAAACAAACAAACAACAAATACGTTAGGAGTTATATGCTTTCATAATCTGTATGTCTTCTTTGTAACATTCATTAAATTAAATTAAATTAATTATTTTTGGAATCATTTGTCTGATATCTGTCTTCTCTGCTTTGCTAGAAACTTCACAAGGGCAGAGAGCATTCTCCCTCTTGTTCACCCGTGAAGTTTTAGGACGTAGCATAGTGATTGGCACAGGGTAGGTATGCATAGATATTAATAGAACCAATGAATGAGTAAGCAATAAATAAATGAATAAATGGGATTAGACAAGGAAAGGTAAGTTACAACTATCAGTGAGAGCCAATTGTAAATTAATGAATTAATCTCTAATTTGAAACTGGATCTAATTAGAGACAATTTATTAATCTTAAAACTTTCTGTAAACGTTATGTATTTATCTAGTGCCTATAAAATGAAGATAACAATGCTCATACTTTATTTCTCTGTTGAAATTTTATGGGAATGGCTTGGAAATATATTCAAATGAGCTGTTTATTTCTGTACTTTGTACATCTTTTAAAAATGAATTTATAGGTGCTAAATATTTTAACTTATAATGCTTATAATACTCTCCGATTCCCTAACCTTCAGGATTTCATAATGGCTTATTCTCGCCTTGTCCCTACCCACAAGATAGTACTGTCGTGTATGCATTCTTGCCTTGGTTTTGTGCTGTGCGGGAAACAACATGTAACGTCCTATCTGAATTAACCTAGACTGCAGTTGACGGAAGTGTGTGGAATTCTTCTGGTCTCTTATAACATCTCACGATGAGTTCCCATCCTTTACAGCCAGAGATAACATTAATGTTGACCATAAGATAAGATATTAAGAAATAGTATGTATTTCGGATTTTGTATGTATTTCATGTTCTCCCTCTCTCTCCCTCCCTCAAAGGCGTGAATGAAGTTCTAAGACCATTTATAAACAAAGCACTGTTTGGTTTGAGTAAACCAATGAAGTGTTTGAAGGGTCCAAGTCAGGGTTCATTTACTGGATTTAATTTCTTCCCTCAGAGGTGGGCAACCAGGCCAGTGAGGACATGAGGGTAACTAGGCAGCATAAAATTTTATGAATTTTCCAAATTCCCCAATGTTCTTTCAACAAGATTTTGAAAGTATGAGTATGTATGCATTTTTGGATATATTCATGGGAATTTTCAGAGAAAGTTGAACAAATGATTAGGTTAATAGCCTGTGTAAACTTACCAACATCTTTTCACTCTCTCATCAGCCACCCTGTTTGAGTTATTGTGATTCATTCTGCTGATGAGCTCACATCCTTTTTTTCTAATATAGGAATTACCGTATGTCAGGGGACCAGATGTTGCCAAAAATAAACAAAACTTCCTTGCAATAACTTGAAGGCACAGACTGGTGGGTCCTCACACTATTATGTGCTGTGCTTTGGGACAGGGGTGTGCACAAATTGTAGGACATTTGTACCTGGATCCAATGATAACACATTATTCGAAATTATTTTAAGCTACGTTTATCTTATGGATTTTCAGTTGATTTCTCAGTTTTTTAGAATAACTATTTTCTCAGGAAACTAACAAAAAATCCATCGAGTTCACATAAATAAATTGATTTGTTGCATATCAACCAGAAATGAATATGATACTCCCAAGTAATGATGAGGGATGATGACTATAATATTTCCAGTCAAACTTTATTTTGAAACTCATCAGTCAGGGTCTTATATATTTGGTGGCTGTTAAATTCTATAGACCTAAACAAACTGTGAAGAGTATAATTAACTTTACTATTGTGTAACTTTTAAAATCACAGTTTGAATATGCTTGGAATATTATAGTGGCATTGGTAGAAAAGCCAGTAGTTGGGTTGTTAGACAGCCAAAGACTTTCTTATGCCAAGCCGCATTTTGGGAGGCCCACATGATATCTCTTAGATTCCTTTGGCAATACAATCCTTGGAATGAGCCCTTCTGGGCCCCTCCCACGAACTAACTTAGTCACTTGATGTAATGACTGGGCCTGCTCTGTAGGGGGCAGAAGTGGCCATGCTGACTTCTGTCTTTGAAGAAGGGCCCACTACGGACATACCTCAGAGATATGGTGGGTTCGGTTTCAGACCACTGCAATAAAGCAAATGTCACAATAAGGTGAATCACACAAATTTTTCCATTTCCCAGTGCATAAAAAAGTTACGTTTACATTACACTGTAGTCTGTTAAGTGTGCAATAGCATTATGTCTAAAAAAAATGTACAGATCTTAATTAAAAAATGCTCTATTGCTAAAAAATGTTAATCATCATCTGAGCCTTCATGGAGCTGTAATCTTTTTGCTGGTGGAGGGTTTGGTCTTCATGTGGATGGCTGCTGGCTGATCAGGGTGGTGGTTTCTGAAGGTTGGGGTGACTGGCAATTTCTTAAAATAAGACAGCAACAAGGTTTGCCACATCGATTGACTCTTCCTTTCATGAACAATTTCTCTGTAGCATGCGATGCTGTTTGATAGCCTTTTACCCCCAGAACTTCTTTCAAAATTGGAGCCAATCCTCTGAAATCCTGCTGCTTTATCAACTAAGTTTATGTAATATTCGAAATCCTTTGTTTTTCTTTCGACAATCTTTACAGCATCTTCACCAAGAGTAGATTCCATCTCAAGAAACCACCCTCTTTGCTCGTCCATAAGAAGCAACTCCTCATCCATTAAAGTTTTATCATGAGATTGCAGCAATTCAGTCACATCTCAAGCTCCACTTCTAATTCTAGTTCTCTTGCTATTTCCACCACACCTGCAGTTCCTTCCTCCACTGAAGCCTTGAAGCCTCAAAGTCATCCATGAGGGTTGGAATCAACTTCTTCCAAACTCCTGTTAATGTTGACATTTTGACCTCTTCTCATGAATCACAAATGTTCTTAATGGCATCTAGAATGCTGACTCCTTTCCAGAAGGTTTTCAATTTCCTTTGCCCAGATCCATCAGAGGAATCACAATCTATGGCAGCTATAGCCTTACGAAATGTATTTCTTAAATAATAAGACTTGGATGTTGAAATTACTCTTTCGCCCATGGGCTGCAGAACGGATGTTGTGTTAGCAGGGGTGAAAACAACATTCATCTCGTACGTCTCCATCCGAGCTCTGGGTGACCAGGTGCAGTGTCAATGAGCAGTAATATTTGGAAAGGAATCTTTTTTTCTGAGCAGTAGGTCTCAAGAGTGGGCTTAAAATATTTGGTAACCGTGTTGTAAACAGATGTGCTGTCATCTGGGCTTTGTTGTTTCATTTATGGAGCAGGCAGAGTAGATTTAGCATAATTTTTAGGGGCTCTGGTATTTTTGGAATGGTAAGTGAGCATGGGCGTCAACCTAAAGTCACCAGCTGGTGGCCAGCCCAGTGGTGAAGTGTTAAGTTTGGCATGCTTCTCTTCAGTAGCCCAGGGTTCACGGGTTCAGATCCCGGGTGCAAATCTATACCACTCATCAAGCCATACTGTGGTAGTGACCCGTCTAGAGGAGGATTGGCACAGATGTTAGCTCAGGGTTAATCTTTCTCAAACAAAAAGAGGAGGGTTGGCAAGAAATATTAGCTCAGGGCCAATCTTCTTCACCACAAAGAAAAAATAAAAAAGTCAACAGCTGCATTATCCCCTAACAAGAGAGTCAGTCTGTCCTTTGAATCTTTGAAGCCAGGCACTGTCTTCTCTCTAGCTGTGGAAGTCCTACATGGCATCTTCTTCCCATATAAGGCTGTTTCATCTACATTGAAAATCTGCTGTTTAGTGTAGCCACTTTCATGAATTATCTTAGCTAGATCTTCCAGATAACTCGCTGCAGCTTCTACAGCAGCACTTCCTGCTTCAGCTTGCACTTTTATGTTATGGAGATGACTTCTTTCCTTAAACTTCAGGAGTCAACCTCTGCCAGCTTCAAACTTTTCTTCTGCAGCTTCCTCACCTCTCTCAGCCTTTGTGGAATTGAATAGAGTTAGGGCCTTGCTCTGGATTAGGCTTTGGCTTAAAGGAATGTTGTGGCTGGTTTGATCCTCTGTCCAGACCACTAAAACTTTCTCCAAATCAGCAATAAGGCTGTTGCTTTTTCATCATTTGTGTATTCACTGGAGCAGCATTTTTGATTTTCTGTAAGAACTTTTCCTTTGCATTCACGGCTTGGCTGACCGTTTGGCCCAAGAGGCCTAGCTTTCAGCCTGTCTTGGTTTTCGACATAACTTCTTCACTAAGCTTCATCATTTCTAGCTTTTGGACTAAAGAGAATGATATGTGACTCTTCCTTTTACCTGAACACTTAGAGGCCATGGTAGAGTCATTAATTGCCTTGATTTCAATATTGCTGTGTCTCAGGGAATAGGGAAGCCTGAGGAGAGGGAGAGAGGCCAGGGAAGGGCCAGTCAGAGGAGCAGTCAGAACACACACAATATTAATAGATTTAGTTGACCGTCTTATATGAGCATGGTTGGTGGCGCCACAAAACAATGACAATAGTAACACAAAAGATCCCTGATCGCAGATCGCCATACCACATATAATAATAATGAGAAAGTTTGAAATATTGCAAGAATTACCAAAATATGTCACACAGACACAAAGTGAACAAATGCTGTTGGAAAAATTCCGCCAATAGACTTGCTCTATGCAGAGTTGCTACAAATCTCCAATTTGTAAAAAATGTAACATCTGTAAAGCAGAATAAAGTGAAGCACAATAAAACAAGGTATGCTGTACATTATTTTCACAAATCTAACATCTAATTATTAGATGGACTATCACATTGGTTTGACAAACCTTAAGTATCTCTAGGTTGTATTATTATTTTAGATTTTTGAATGAGACTCAGCATAAGCTGATAGGAGGAAAAGGGGATTTACAATTACCTGGAGTTTGGCTCCTGGTTATCACAGTGAGTCTCGCTGTGAACTTGGAGAAGTTATTTAAATTCTCTGAGCCTTGTTTTCTTCATTTGTAAAATAAAGATAACAGTCTCTCCCCCAAAAGGTTAAAGTAATGATTAAACATGATAATGTATGTAAAACACCTAGCAGAGGGCCTGCCTCTTACAGGAAGTGCTCAGTAAGCTACTACCAACGCCGATATTCAATCAGTATGTTTGCCTATGCACAGTGTGGCCTTCAAGACGGCTTTCTTGGGACCACGCAGAATGCTCTCGCTCTCTCGATTCAGCAAAGGAAGGGTTATGTAGCAGTGCGGGATCCATGACTATGTCTGGAATCCAATTTGATTGCTCAGTGCCCTGATGTACAAGTTTTTAAATATTTTAAACATCACCCTTAATCATTCCCATCTTGCAGAGAGAGAGATCTATGGCTGTATAATGCATGTAAAGTACCTAGCGGAATGAATAACACATAGTAATAATAGATATTATCAGAACTTTTATTACTTCCTGAGGTAGGCTGAATAATGGCCCTTGAAACCCACATGCACATTCTAATTCCTGGAACCTGTAAATATATTACCTTATATCACAAAAGGGACTTTGCCGATGTGATTAATTTAAGGATCTTGAGATGGAGAGATGATCCTACATTATCCAGGTGGGCCCTAAATGTAATCATAAGAGGCCTTATTAGAGAGGGGCAGGAAGATGGGAGATGGAAGAAGGCAATGTGACAACAGAAGTAGAAATTGGTGTGATCTGGGCACAAGCCAAGGAATGTTGGTAGCCTCTAAAAGCTGGGAGAGGAAAAGAATGGAATCTCCCCTGGCATCTCCAGAAGGAACCAAGCTTGCTGACATCTTGATTTTCGCTCTGTAAGGCTAATTTTGGACTTCTGACCTCCAGAACTGTAAGAGAATAATAGAGGCAATGGGAAACTAATGTATTTCTCATCCATACCCTTATTTCTATCAATGTTGAACTGTTTACCATTCCCTGAAGTTATCCTTTACTTGCACGCTTCTTGCTTTTGCATATATGCTCTTCTTCCCCAGTCCTCCCCACCTCCCATATCATTGCCCTTCTCACGTTTTCCCTCCCCAGAAAATCCCTGCTTATCCTCTGACAAGGAGGACCAGGACTTATAAGATATAGTCTGCTAGTAAATAAAGGAGTCCTAAGACTCTTTTGAAAGCTTGCAGTCCTTTGTCTACAGCTTATGAAAAGGACTCTGAGCTAAAAGTATATATTTTTATTTCATCCAAGAAATATACACCCTAGAAATATTTTTAAGGGAGGAAAAAAACAGGCAGCAAACTCTATTTTCTCTATTTTTCTCTATTCTTTACTTTCACCACACTGATTCTAGAAATTGTATTGATGACTGTGACCTGACGTGAACCTTTGAGTGATCCAAGTGTTGTGAAAATGCCCCCTCCAAAAAGCCCACACCAGTTTTCAACATGCTAATGGGCAGACTCTCTAAGTCCTTAGGGTGCATCAAGAATGAAGGGTAGGGGGCCAGCGCAGTGGCGTAGTGGTTAACTTTGCATGCTCCACTTTGGCAGCCTGGGGTTTGCTGGTTGGGATCCCAGGCACAGACATACACATCACTTATCAAGCCATGCTGTGGCAGCTTCCTACATATAAAATAGAGAAAGATGGGCACAGATGTTCACTCAGAGCCAACCTTCCTCAGCAAAAAGAGGAGGATTGGTGGTGGATGTTAGCTCAGGACTAATCTTCCTCAAAAAAAAAACAAAAAAGAATGAAGGGCAGGGGCAAGCCCCATGGCAGAGTGGGTAAATTCCCGTCCTCCGCTTCAGTGGCCCCAGGTTTCACTGGTTCAGATCCTGGGTACAGACATGGCACTGCTTATCAGGCCATGCTGAGGCAGCGTCTCACATGGCACAAGCAGAAGGACCTACAACTAGAATATACAACTGTGTGCTGGGGGGTTTGGGGAAGAGGAGAAAAGAAAGACGAGGGAAAAAAGAAGATTGGCAACAGGTATTAGCTCAGGTGGCAATCTTTAAAAAAACAAGAATGAAGGGGCTGGCCCCATGGCCGAGTGGTTAAGTTCGCGCGCTCCGCTGCAGGCGGCCCAGTGTTTCGTTAGTTCGAATCCTGGGCGCGGACATGGCACTGCTCATCAGACCACGCTGAGGCAGCATCCCACATGCCGCAACTAGAAGAACCCACAACGAAGAATACACAACTATGTACCGGGGGGCTTTGGGGAGAAAAAGTAAAAAATAAAATCTTAAAAAAAAAAAAAAACAAGAATGAAGAGCACATGTGCCTTTCAGGTGAATGAAATTAGTTAATACTGAGGTTAATGGTTAAGGCTAATGGCAATTTCTTGACTCTTAACAGTGAGGTTTTATAACTAACGAGTATCATTCACTCTTTTTTTATTATGGTAAAAAAAATGCAGAAAATACAATTTACATCTTATTCACTCTTTGAGAGCATGTTTTGAGTTCCTGGGTTGTAAAAGTGGTTGGATAACCAAAGCATCTTTCTTCTTGTATAATCGTCAACATTGGCTTTTGAAGAGAGGTTTGAATGTTTTTTCTTTGAAATTCATACTGCAAAGCTCTTCAAAACCTGAAGCAATCATTTATGAGGTGACTATCAGACACTGGAGGTAAATTGCTGGGGATTTTTGTGTTCTGGTTCTCAGTATACAACCAAAGGTACAATTTTGACAGTGAAAAGAAATGCTTCCAGTCTCTCAAAAGAATTAGTGCTCTACCAAAAACAGCGCCGATGAAAGGTGAGACACAACCAATGATATGTAGATCTCAGGGGGAATAAACTCAGTTGACAGTATTTTGGGAGAGAGACGCTGTGTGCAGACCTGGACACAGGAGATGATTTCTAATCACAATGGCACTTTCAGGAGAGTCAGCTGCTTGATCCAGAGATGTTTTATTTGGTGCTGACAACCATGACCTGTCTACAGAATGATGCCACATTGAGTTTTCTGCTGACTTACCTGCAAAGACAAAAAGATTTTGCAAGAATAACTGCGGTTCTTCAAAACATGCAATATGGATTGCAAAGATGGATGAAGTTTTTCTTTTTGAGGAGTTCTGAACAGCCACAAAGTTTCACAAGCTTACACCGTATCTTTTGCTTTATATCCTCACCTAAAAGGACCCATGACAAAGTAGCAAAGGGGGAAAATAATATTGTTTAAATGACTACTCTGTGGAAAGTTCCATGGCCGGTGCTTCTCACTATTGTCTTAGCCAGTAAATTATCCCACACTGTACAGCTAAAGGAACCAGCTCAGAGAAGTGTAGCGATTTGCCTAGAAGGGGTAGGATTTGAACACAGGTCTGTACTGTTCCAAAGCCCACAACGTGTTTTTTCTGTGACATCAAAGTAACATATCATGGGAATGAGCACCTCTCCTGTTTAGAACAAATGGGTCTTTGTATATGTAGTTATAGAATGGCTCAGAAAATAGAATGTTTTGAGTTCATCAGAGAGAAGTTAAAAATAGTATTGTAATTCTACAGATAAGAACATGATAGAGAAGCAGAAATTATGTGGTGAGTTTTACCTAAGTAAAAAGCTTAAGTTATTCCGTGTGACTATCCACGTTGATCGGATGAAATAGATACATCTCAACTTACCCTGGTCTAAAGGGGAATGGATTTATATTCTCTCCTAGAAGTCATTAATTCTACCGGCTGCTGTCTTCATCAGAGTCATCATTTTTCTTAAATATAGCTTGTTATATGAGATTTTACTGTATTTCCCTAAATTACCAAATTCTTCTATTTACACAGCTCTATTAAAAAGATAATTTATGATGTCTCTCACTAACCAGCTGATAATAAACTTCTTCCTTTGAGCTCCTCAAGATAATAGCTAGAAAATAAAGCTGATTTTGTTATTCTTACTTATAATTTGCTTCAACTTCACTGATAGTCTATTAAATAATCTTTCCTATATATGTAATTACATCAGGTTTTGACCATTTTGTCTATGATCTAAATAATTCTTGTTATTTTAACCTGTAGTGAATGACAAATAGCTTTTCTCTCTCTCTCATTATAAGACATACTATTTGCTTTTATCTATCCTCATTGTAGATCCAAATTTGATATAATTTGGATAGGCATTTTAGTGGTTAAATATTCTTACCATAGATATCTTACAAATTTTTAACGTGGAATTTCGGCAAAAAGCACAGTGTTTTAGCAGCAGGTAAAAAGGTAGACTTAAATATTGTACATAAACAGATTTTTTTTCCATGAGACAGTGTTCCTGACTGAGATCTACTTGGATTTCGATTCAAACACAGATTTAGAGGGAGAATGAAGCCCAGAATTATCCCTGAGCATCTCTCTGCTGCTCTTCTGAATCTCCTCGGCCGCCTGCAGGCTTGCACCAATTCTTTTGGCCCCTGTGTTTTCCTGGCTCTTGTTTTGATTTACTCTACAACAGAAAGATGTGATGGGAACTGATGTGGTGACAAAAGAGAGGAAAGCAAATAGCTCTTTTAATGTCTAATTTCTTTTAAGATCTATTTGCCACAAGAAAGACCTTTAAAAATTATGTTTGGGGGAAGTGACGTCACCGGGTTGGTGACATAAGTTGTTCCTGACTGCTCCCTCTCATAAGAAGAACAATCAACAACTATTTAAGAACAAGACACCATGGAGAGAATCCTAGACAAGGAAGGTGAGGCTGAGGCAGCCCCCTGCACCACAGAAACCAAGACACACCACCTTAGAAGGGTCAGAGAAGTGGCTCCATGTCCATCACATTGCCCCTCCCTCAGGCCAGCGCAGCACCGCTTGGAGACATCCTCTCTGAATCTCTGGTTCCTCCACTGGTAAAAGAGAAACTGGGGCGGTTGGGGGGGCGGGGGGCAACCGGCCCCTCTCAGCATTGTCGATTGCTTTATGGGAGCCCCTACCCTGATCTCGCACCTCAGGGACTGCAGGGGAATCCATGGGGCTCAACCACTGGGAATCTGTGACAGAGAAGTGGAGAGGGGCTTGCAACAACCAGCACACAGGTATTGGCAGACCGAGTTGCACCTGCAGTGACCAAGTAGTAATCCCAAAGGGCAGCTTTGCTCATTTGCGGAACCAAGTCAGGGACATACCTTGACCGGGAAACTCGGTGGGGCGCAGAGCTGCCTGGTTTGGATCTTCAAACTAGGAGTTTTGCTGGCCCTAGAGCCCAGTTTCTCTATGCACAGGCACAGCCCGACCCACTGTAGAGAGTGTCTTCTGGCCCCATCTGACCAGAAGGCCTGGGGACAACTCCTGGAAGCTGTGCAGCCCAGCAGCACCTGAGCCAAGAGGCAGAAGGGCAGAGCTGATCACCCCCAGAGCAAAGCCAGTACCAAGCATGGACTGTTCCCAAGCTACACACAGGCAGAGGTATTAATTCACGGCCAAGGCTGAGTACAGCTCCCAGCCCCTCCCAGCTGGAGAGACTGTTGGGGAAATTAAGAGTAGCCTGGAGCTGCTCCTCCCACTCCTGCTCAAGCAAGGGAGCTGTGACATAGACCCGCCTGCTGTGGAGAGTGTCTTTTGGCCCCATATGAACAGAAAGGCTGGCAACAACTCCTGGAAGCTGTGCAGCCCTGCAGCACTCGAACTGAGAGGCAGGCAGGCAGAACTGACAGGTTGCAGAGTAGGCCAGTGGCTTTGTTTGGTCAGAGGACTTGGGATGCAGGTCAGCTTGTGTTAAGACAACAACAAAAAAGCTTTACTGGCTTTAGAGCAGCTTCTTTCACTCTACCTGGGCAGGGAACCTAATTCGTAGCCCTGCTCACCACTGAATATAGCCTTTAGCCTGTCCAGCCAGGGAAGTGAACCAGAGCATACTAGAAGCTGCGTAGCCTGTTCAACAGCCCTTTGTACAGTGGCACTTGGACAGAGAGCACAACCCATGGCTTCCTGTCTGCAGAGCAAAACTGGTGGTCTCACCTGACCAGGGAACTCATTGCACACTCTGGCCTGATTCAGGTCCCCAACCAGCAAGCTGAACACTCCCTGGGTCCTGTCCTGCTGCGTGCCTGGCAGGGAAACTGATTCACAGCCCCATCTACTACTGAGTATAGTACCCAGTCTCAACCATCCAGTGAGCCTGACCAGGGAATCCTGGCAAATGTGGATCCTGTCCTACAGCCTCACTTGAGTAGGGAACCAAGCCAGCAGCTCTATCCAGCTGTTCTTAGCCAGTGGCACACCACCCCCACCCCCTCATCTTCAGAGCTCAAACAGTTGCCTCATCCAAAAATTGACCATAATGGCAAGTCCCCCTACCCAATGACAGTATCAGCAGACACACCCAGAAACCCAAACTGAGCTGACTGGTGAAGAACTGTCTCTGCCAAAGTCTGGAAGAGGAGCTTGATTACTCAAATGCATAGACACCAACAGAAGGGATCAAGGATTACAAAAAATCAGGTGAATGTGACACCACTAAAGGAAACTAATAAAGCTCCAATAATTCACCCTAAAGAAATGGAGATCTATGAACAGTCAGATAAATAATTCAGAATAATCCTGTTAAGGAAGTTTATTGAACTACAAGAAAACACAGACAGATCACTAAACAAAATTAGTGAAACAATGCATGAACAAAATGAGAAGTTTGACAACGAAGTAGCAACCATCAAAAAACAAAGACAGAAACCCTAGATTTGAGAAATATGATAACTGAACTGAAAAATTCAATAAAAATTTCCAAAAGTAGACACGACTATGCAGAAGAAAGAATCAGCAACCTTGAGGATTGGACGCTGAGAATTACCCAGTCTGAGACGCAAAAGGGAAAAAAGAGAGAAAATGAATAAAGAAAGCCTGCAATAATTATGGGACACATTGAAAAGAAACAATATTTGCATTATGGGAGAAAAGAAAGAGAAAGGGACAGAAAATGTATTTAAAGCAATAACGACTGAAAACTTTGCAAACCTGGCGAGAGAAATGGCCATCCAGATCCAATAAGGCCCAAAAGACTCCAAATAGGTTGAACCAATGAAGGGCTACACTAAGACATATTATAATTAAATTGTCAAAAGTCAAAGACAAAGAAAGAATTTTAAGAGCAATGAAAGAGAAAAATTACACACAAGGGAGCCCCCATAAGACAATTGGCAGATTTCTCAACAGAAAGTTTTCCAGCCAGGAGAAAATTGGATGACATAGTCAAAATATTGAAAGAAAATAACTGTTAATCAAGAATTCTATGCCTGGTGAAGCTGTCCTTTAGTGACAAAGGAGGGATAAAGACTTTCCTGAACAAACAAAAACTGAGGGAGTTCATTACCACCAGACTTGCCTTACAAGAAATGCTAAAGAAAGTTCTTTGAGTGAAAATAAAAGAATGCTAATTAACAAAATAAAAACATAAAAGGTGGTATAAATCTCACAGGTAATGGTAGATATATAGTCATAGTTAGGTTCTGCAATATTGTAATAGTGGTGCATAACTGACTTACAACTCTAGTTTAAAAGTTAAAACGAATATAGCCACAATAATCTGTTATTAGTTACACAACATAAAAAAACATGTAAATTATAACAGCAACAACCTAAAATGTGAGGGAGGAGAGAAGTAAAAGTGTAAAGTGTACAGGGGCCAGCTCCATGGTCAAGTGGTTAAGTTCGTGCACTCCGCTGCAGGCGGCCCAGTGTTGCGTTGGTTCGAATCCTGGGCGCAGATATGGCACTGCTCATCAAGCCATGCTGAGGCGGCGTCCCACATGCCACAACTAGGAGGACCCACAACAAAGAATATACAACTATGTACCAGGGGGCTTTGGGGAGAAAAAGGAAAAAAATAAAATCTTTAAAAGAAGAAAGTGTAAAGTTTACAAATTCTATTGAAGTTAAGCTGTTATCAGTTTTAAATGGGGTGTTATAAGTTTAAGAAATTTTATGCAAGCCTCAAAGTAATCACAAGGGAAAATCATGCAGTAAATACACAAAAGAACATGATAAAGAACTCAAAGCATATTGATATCAAACGACATCAAAACACACAAAAAAAGACAGCAGGATACAAACAAGGAACAACAAATCTACAAGACAACCAGAAGATAACTAATATAATGACAATAGTAAGCTCCTACCTATCAATAATTACTTTAAATATAAACAGATTTAATTCTCCAATTAAAAGATAAAATGGCTGAACGGATTTAAAAAACATGATCCAACAATATGCTGCCCACAAGGGACTCATTTTAACCTTAAAGACACACATAGACTGAGTGTGAAGGGATGGAAAAGGACATTTTAGGCAAATGGTAACCAAAAAAGATCAAAAGTAGCTGTACTTATGTCAGGCAAAATAGACTTTAAACTAAAAAATGGTAAAAAGGGACAAAGAGGGTCATTGTGTGATGATAAAGGGATCAATACATCAAGAATATGTAGCAATTGTAATTATTGATGTATTCAACATCAGAGCACCTAAATATATAAGGCGAAAATTAACAGAGCTAAAAGGAGAAATAAACAGTAACACAATAATACTTGGGAACTTTAATACCCCACTCTCAACAATGGATAGATCATCCAGACAGAGAATCATTAAGGACACAGAGAATTTGAACAACACTATAGATCAAATGGACTTAACAGACATGTACAGAAAATTCTAGCCAACAGCAGCAGAATGCATATTCTTCTCTACCGCACATGGAACGTTTTCTAGGATAGACCATATATTAGGCCACAAAACAAGTCTTAACGAATTTTAGAAGATTGAAATCATACCAAAGATCTTCTCTGACCACAACATAATGAAACTAGAAATCAATAACAAGAAGAAGACTGGAAAATGACGAGCATGTGGAAATTAAACAACATTCTCCTGAACAATGAATCAAAGAAGAAATTAAAGGGGAAATTAAAAAGTTTCTTGAAACAAACAAAAATGGAAACACACCATATCAGAACTTGTGGGATGCAGCAAAAGAAGTTCTAAGAGGGAAGTTCATAGCAATAAACACCTACATTATGAAGCAAGAAAGGTCTCAAATAAACAACCTAACTCTATGCCTTGAAGAACAATAAAAAGAAGAAAAAAACTGAGCCCAAAGTTAGCACAAGAAAGGAAATAATGAAGATTAGAGAAAAAATGAATGCAATAGAGAACAGAAAAACAGTAGAAAAGATTAACCAAACCAAGTGTTGGTTTTTTTGAAAAGAAAAAATTGAGAAATCCTTAGTTAGATTAACCAAGGAAAAAAGAAAAAGGACTCAAATCAACAAAATTATAAATGAAAAAGGAGATATTATAATGGATACCATAGAAACTCAAAAGATCATAAGAGGCTATGATGAACAACTATATGTCAACAAACTGGACAATCTAGAAGAAATGGAAAAATTTTTAGAATCATATAACTTATCAAGACTGAATCATGAAAGGTAGAAAATCTGAATAAACCAATTAATAGTAAGGAGATTGATTCGGTAATCAAAAATCTCCCAACAAAGAAAAGCCCAGGACCAGATGGCTTCACTGGTGAATTTTACCAAACTTTTAAAGGAGAATTAACATCAATCCTTTTCAAACTCTTCCAAAAATTTGAAGAGGAGGAAACACTCCCAAACTCATTTTATGAGGCCGAAATCGGATACCAAAATCATAAAAGGATGTTACTAGAAAAGGAAAGTACAGGCCAATATCCCTGGGTGAATATAGATGCAAAAATTCTCAATAAAACACCAGCAAAGCAAATTCAGCAGCACATTAAAAGGATCATTCACCATGATTAAGTTGGATTTATCCCTAGGATACAAGGATGGTTCAACATACATAATGATGGTTTGATGGTTCAATCAACATGATATGTCACATTAATAGAATGAAAGAAAAGAATCATATGATCATCTCAATAGACACAGAAAAAGCATCTGACAAAATTCAACATCCATTCACGATAAAAATTCTTAACAAATTAGACATAAAAGGAACATATCTCATCATAATAAAGGCCATATATGACAAGCCCACAGTTAACATCATACTCAATGGTGAGAGATTGAAAGCTTTTCCTCTAAGATCAGGAACAAGACAAGGGTGCCTGCTCTCATCACTCCTATTCAGCATAGTACTAGAAGTCCTAGCTAGAGCAATCAGGCAAGAAAAAGAAATGAAGGTTATCAGAATTGGAAAGGAAAAAGTAAAATTGCCTCTATTTGCAGAGGACATGATTTTATACAGATAAAATCCTAAAGACTCAACCAAAAAGCTGTTAGATCTAATCAACAAATTACATAATATTGCAGGATACAAAATTAACGTATATAAATCAGTAGTGTTTCTATACACTAACATTGAATTTTCTGAAAATTAAATAAGAAATCAGTCCCATTTACAATAGCATCAAAAACAGTGAAACACATAGGAATAAACTTAACAAAAGAGGTGAAATATCTCTTCTCTGAAAACTATAAGACATGGATGAAAGAAATCAAAGAAAACACAAATAAATGAAAAGATATACTTGGTTCTGGGACTGGAAGAATTAATAGTGTTAAAATGTCAATACTACCAATAGCCATCTATAGATTCAATGCAATCCCTATCAAGATTCCAATGACATATTTTACAGACTAGAAAAAAACACTTCTAAAGTTTATATGGAATCACAAAAGACCCCGAATAGCCAAAGAAATCCTGAGAAAGAAGCACAAAGTAGGAGGCATCACACTTAGTGATTTCCAGCTATGCTATAAAGCTATAGTCGTCAAAGCAGTATGGTGCTGCATAAAAACAGAAAAGTAGACCAGTGGAACAAAATGAAGAGCCCAGAAATAAACCCAGGCATATACAGTCAATTAATATTTGTCAAGGGGGCCAAGAATACTCAATGGGAGAAAGACAATCTTTTCAATAAATTGTGCTGGGATATTTGGATATTCACATGTTAAAGAACGAGACTGCTACACATTCATGTACAACTGGACTGAATTGAAGACAGCTAATCATATACATTGGGTTCAGCATGTTTATAATTTTTCTTCTCTGTCTTGATGTTCCCTTATTCTTAGGAAACAAATTCACAAATACATGTGGGTACTCAGAAAATAATTTTTAAAGACATTATAAACTGTATATGGGCAGCCCCAAGTGAGAAGAAAGCCAGAATCACAAATGGAAGGAAATGCCATGTTGTCAGGCTGCTCTTGCCAAAAATTTCAATGAGTTCATCTACATGCAGAGTTATTGGCTCGTTTGTCTACTTGTCTAGGAGTGGACAAAAAGAGTCTCTGATCCACTGGCTAATCTTTTTACACTCCTCTGGAAATATTCAGAAAGGACATTTTCAATGAATAAATGTGAATAGTGATCTTTATTTTGTGACTAATGCTATAATTTTTTTCACATGTAAATGAACTGAGACTCAAATTATTCACATTTTGATATCTCTATTCAACTCTCAAACTTCTATCCCATGTTGCAATTTGTCACACTCTGTAAAAACCATCGTCACAATTTTACTTTGCAATAGCTGAATAAGGGTGTTCAGATTTTAGGGGGAAAATCCGCTAAATATTTAAACAATCTCATGTGACCCACAATTTGCTATAAGTGTGAACAATAAATTAACACATAATATTTAGGTCTTTTGTTTGCTTTATCACGATGTCTTTGTTATTCCCACGGAAATAAACTAATTTATGGCTGAATTCAAAAACTCTAACCATGAGTACTATTTTTTTTTTGAGCAAGAATGCATCTAGGTGGTAGTATAAGCTTTCCAAGTGTCTTCGTACTGTATTACAATTTTATCTAAAATAATGAATGTTAAAATACAGTATTTTGCAAAGTTATCCAGTTTTACTAAATTGTTGAACACATGAAAAGAATCAAGGGGGAAAAAAACCCTTTGAAACTGTCTCTTGGTAAATGTAAACATCATAAGGATAAGACAATGTCTCCTTTGTTCAGAGTTGAATCCCCACGTTCTAGCATAGTGGTTGGCACAGTAGGAACCCAAAACTATTTTTGGATGAATGAATAAAATCTTTGGTTGCTGGGGTAGTCAGAAGCATAATGTCTGACGCATAATAGTGCCTCCAAAGGTTTGCTTAACATAGATTTCAGCCCATTTTTTCCCAGTTAATATCATGCTAACTAAAATGCTATGTCTTGTTGAAAGTTTCTTCACCAGACTACGTCATAAGTGTAGATGAGTAATACAGTGGTTATATCATTCATTGCTGTATTTTCATCTTAATATTAGGTAAAAATCCAATTTATCTTCAGATTCTTGGTTATTCGATGATGCCTTGCCTTGGTGAAATACACTCTGTCGTCTTGATTGCCTCTTTTTGAATCAAAACAGATTCAGCCTACCCGGCCCCTCAGGGCTCCACCAAACTGCTCTTGTCTCCGGAGTTCTACCTCCCACGAGGATTCTGAAACTAACCTTGATGATGCTTCAAGCAATTTTTTCTCTGCTTGTTTGATTGTGCTTTTGAAGCATTACTCACAGCCAAGATTTTTCTCTCTTGGTTTTTTAACTTTCAAACTGTTTTCAAAATTGGTTTAGATATTATATATTCAATGAGATGCTTTCATGGAGCTATTTCTCAGGATTTTTCCATTCAATGGACAAGTCAGGCTTACGCGCATCTCCACAGTGATTAAAACCCTATATTTTAAATGAACACCAAAACACACCTTGCAAATTTGTGGCCAACAGCGGTGCCCACTTGGAGATCCCTAGTTCTGGTTGGGGACTGTGCTATGATGTTTTAAGCCACCAAACTCCCTATGATATACCCTCTGCTTCAAGATTGTCCTGCATTTCCCTTGTCATCTTTTGCATTTTCACCACTTAGAAGCTTTTACTCCAAATATTACTGTTTGTGAACACCTCTCAATATTTCCAATTGAAACTGTAATTTAAAATAAGTACATTTTTGAAACACTAATTAGAGAGCGACACTTAGTTCTCTAGAGTCAGAATCTCTAGATTTGTTGCTGTTTCAGACCGACTTAAACAGGAAATGTAACTAAACATAGTTTCACGTCTGTAAATAAGACATTTGTCAAGTACATTTGTGGTAGGAAGTTTAACCAATTTGTAGGAGCCAATGGTTGTGTGTGTGTGTGTGTCTGTGTGTGTGTTCAATCTAAAATGAAATTAAGAAAGCACACTGGTTTGTTTAAAAAAAAAAAAAGAAGCTCGTTTTTTCAAACCATCAGATCCTCTTCCAGAGAAACACTCGTCAGTCCCACAGGCAGGATTTATCAGTGCCGTCTGTGCTCACACTAGTGCCTAAGTTCACTGTGGTTTGCGTATAATGAGAGTGACACTTGGTTCTCCAACAAGTCTAAAGTACCAAACTTTCCGATCACTCACTACATGTGAATATTTTCTACTTAGGGAGTCAAAAAAATAAAAGTTGTTGACCTGGAATAGCAGGATTCTACTTGTGTCCAAGGGTGCTTTGGCCAAATATGCTAATACAATTACTCTCCAAGATGTTCAAATATACCTTGTTCTTCCCGAGACTGGAGCTGTGCTTTTGCACGCTGCACAGACTTGCAGTGCATCCCAGCATGAGAAGCAGAGATGCAGAGAGAGTGGAGCCAAACCTCAGGGGACACCTTGATTGAGAAATGGAGGGAGGGAAAGGACCCAGAGAATCAGAGGAAGAAGTCTGAAGGGAAGAGGAAAATCAGGAGCATCCCGAGTGATCCAGGTGAGGCAGGAAGCATGTTTAAAGTGATGGGAAAATTAAAAAAGATAAGAACAGAGACAGGGCTTTGGAGCTGAAGTCTGAGAAATTATTGGCGTGGGGGCTGCAGCTGAAATTACCAGAAGTGAATGAGTCAGGAAGAGATCAGCAAGTTCTGCAGTAAATATAAACCACCCTTTCAAAAGTGGATTAGCATTGAAGTAATGAAGACAAAAAGCACGGATGCTTAAGGACATGGAGGAGTTAAGAAAACAGCTGAGGCAGAGAGAGAATTTAAGGAGGGTTGAAGGTGGTAATAGCTAACAATATTTGAGTGCTTACTATGTACCAGGCAGTGCTCTAAATGCTTTAACTAATTTAATCTTCATAACAAACCTATAAGATAGGTACTTCTGTTGTTATCCATATTTTGGATGAGGAGACAAAGTCATGGCAAGGTTACATAACTTGCCCAAGGTGATACACAGAGGTGCTGGGTTAGGATTTAAACCCAGAAGGTTTAGCTCCATTGGCCTCTCTTATCCACTCTATCATACTGTCTGTGCTAGAGAGAAAGGAACATTCCATGGAACATCAATGTCTCTGAGCTGGTCATAGGTAGGAATGAGAATACGTGTGTGCTGAGGAATCAGCTTTAGAAGGAGGATCAAGGTGAGAATGCACAAGGACTTAGTGTTTTTGAAATAGAGAAGAGAGAGGATGTGACAATGTAATGCTTTTGACTCGGTACGGAAGGAAATACCTTACTGTTAGAGGACCAAGGAAACGAAAGAGGTACCTCAGGAGAATAGAATGAATTGGGATAATCACTATGGGATATGTGATAGGGAGCCACCCAAGGCAGAAATCAGTAATTACCAAATAGCAATGAGGGGCCAGCACAGGCAAAGGAATGTGTTTGTGGTGGATGCTGTCAGCTTTGTGGCCCTATGCGAAGGAGAAGTAAGATGCTGGGCTGTAACAAGCAACTGTGACTTCTTAAAGAGAGACCTGAGACGCTCTCAGGAGCTACAATTGCTGTCTCTGTCTTTCATAGAAAGATGTAAGAATGGCGCAAAGTTGCAGCCATAATTGGCTTGCACATTTTTTAGTTGATTGTGGTTAAAAGAAGGCATTTTAAGACCTTTTCTAAAAGGCTGTAAAATTCTTGAGTCTAGGCACTCTCCATATCTTCAATTAATTTCTCATTTCTCCTACTGCAATATTTTTCATGCTAGAGGAATTCAATAAACACGGTAGCTTTATTGTTATTCAAAAGTTTAGAGGAAACCTAGCAGAGGGTAGGCATGACAGAGGAGTCTGTCTGGAGAAACTCTTTATGACCTCTTCTAAGTTAAGTCAGTTTGGGAAAAGGAGCTCTTTTTAGGGAGAATGAAGCTGCCAGAAACAGTCCCATAATGACTTTTCAAGCTATTCTATTGCGGCTTTAGATATCTAAACCGAAATCCTCGACAAAACCACAGCTGGAAGACAGCAGCCATTAATACAGCTCCAGAGGTAAAGGGGAGAGATGTTTGGTCCAATTAATTATACAAAAATATTCAATATTCTCCACTAATACATGCTTCTTGGCAATGAACTTGAAATGGTCCACCACCAGGCCACATCAAAGACTGAGTCTGCTCTTGTTTTCTTTGGGGGGGAGGAGGTGGGTGGGGAGAGGGGGAAGGGCAGCATCTAGACCTACAGAAGGGTTCATCACAAATATGCTTGGTGTATTTGGTACTTTTGCACCTAACACAGAGCCCCACAAAACTGATGGGAAATTTGACTTCAGCTTTTCATTCCGTATGCTAATGAGGTTATAAAATTTGCACTTTTTACATAAATAAACATACTGTCAAATGTGTTATTTTTCTGCATTGACAGATGGATCACATGCTCAAAATTACAGTGAATTTTTATTCTGAGCAGCTTTGCACAGCACTCGGCATCCACTCTTGTTGTTTGCCACATGTTAAAGCGCTGCCTGTGCCCTGAGCCTGTCTCAGGGTAGCTACAGCATGACATTTTCTGAGAACAGAGATAGGCAGGATTTAATTGACCTCATTATTCTTGGATTCTCAAAGGCTTCTGTGGATGTGCCCATTCACTAATACTGTTCTCTTGGGCTGTAAAGCTGTGTCCAATTATTCTTGTTGCATGTCATCGAGTGACTTGGTGACACCTGCAGCAGCCCTTCTTGCATTCCAATGACTCCATTCCGGAATTTATTGTGATTTAGAGACTCTAGAGGCTGATGGGGTTTTGTGTAAGAGGGCTGATCTTCCTTTTCCCCTTAGAGTACCTTTGGGTTTAGTCCCCTTTCCTATTTTTATAAATAGAACTTTAAATGAAGGCTGAAGCTTTAAGATGATCACATAGCTGGTTTAGCTATTAAAAAATCCCCCAATGGTCATTATATAGAGGCAAACATGACCTCAAATAATTGGTTTGAATGATATTGGGCTTCACTGATTGGAGATTGACAAATTCCCAGTTACAGGATGACCTTAGCCTGCCCTCAGAGCTAAAATGCTTAAGATTAAGCTCATGCCTAGGATGGGAGAGAGACTGGCTGGAAGAAAAGAAGATGTTTTACTTACCTAATGCTGTATAATGAACCCAAAACTTAGTGGTTTAAAACAATAATTTATTTTTTTCTTACAGTTTGTTGGATCAGATATTTGGGCAAGGATTGGTTGGCTGATTATTCTATTTAATGCAATATCAACTTGGCTGCATCCAGTGGGTGGCTGAGCTGGGCTGGAAGATCCAACAAGACTTTGTTCACGTGTATGCTGCTTCATGGCTTCTCCGTATGGTCTCTCTTTTTCTCTCTGTCCTAGTCAGGGTTCTCCAGAGAAAGAGAATCAACAAGGTGTGTCCACACACACAGACACACACACGGATTGATTTTAAGGATTTGGTTCAAGTGATTGCGAAGGATGGCAAGTCCAAAACCTGCAGGGTATGCTGGCAGACTGGAGGAGACCTGGGGAGGAGTTGATATTACAACTCAATGCTGAAGGCAGTCTGCTGGCAAAATTCCCTCTTCCTTGGGGGATATCAGTCTTATTCTTAAGTCCTTCAACTGACTGGGTGAGTCCCACTGAATTATGGAGGCTAATACATTTTGTTCAAAGTTTACTAATTAAAAGTTACCTCATCTAAACAAATACCTTCAATGCAACATCCAGATGTGTTTGGCCAATATCTGGGTACTGTGACCTAGCTAGGTTGACATGTAAATTTAACCATCAAACTCTGCATGTGGTTCTCATCATTTAGTGGTTCACCCCAATTTCTTCACAGCATGACAGCCGGCTTCCCAGAGAGGAAGTAGAATCTGTCTAGGCCTGGGCTCAGAAGTCCCAAGACGTCATTTCTGTTGCATTGTATTGATTAAAGCAAGTCACAGGTCTAGCTCACAGGCAAGGGGAAAAAAAATAGAATCTAATTCATGGTGTGAGGAGCAGCATATGTGGACAGGGAAGAGAGGAATAGTTGGTGACCACCATCACAGTCTTCCTTCTGGCCACAGCAATTCACGTCCCTTCCCTGATAGTCTCATCACTTTATAGCATTAGTTCTCAGGTTTTAGGCCCAGGATCTTATCATCTAAATCAGGTACATTTGAAGTTGAGGCTCTTCAGGTATAGCTTCTCTTGATCCAGAGACTTGATCTCTCAAGAGATTGATATAATCTCTGTTCGTTCCCTCCCTCCCAACATACAATGATGAGAAAGGGATTATTATATCCCTAGCAATCCAACTGGGAACATCTTAGCAATTCCTTCAAATCTAGGGACAAGGTATTCTTCTTGAAAAAGGCCCAGTTCTCTGGATGTGGTTTTTTATTCCATTGTTTTCGATGACTCTTGGCTATGTCCTCTAAGTAATCCTTCTTTTTCTGTAAGAAATGGGCCATGTTTGTAGCTGAGTAGCTGTCCCAGCCCTTTTTTATGCCAGGAAAAATTTGCAGGCCTCTTTTCATTTTGTCTGGCTTCTGTCTCTTTTAGTCTGAGATGGTAGACTTCCTTTAAAAACTTTGTGGTTTTCCCATGTATCCAATTATAGTCCATTTCATTAGGCAAAAGCTTCTCCCACAAATCTGTTTAAGATAAACACTTTTCAGGATGGCGTGGTGACATGGAGTTTAGGTTCTCACACTCCACTCTGGCAGCCTGGGGTTCATGGATTTGGATCCCAGGTGTGGACCTGGCACTGATTGTCAAGCCACACTGTAGCAGCATCCCACATAAAATGGAGGAGGATTGGTATGAATGTTGGCTTGGTGGCAATCTTCCTCAAGCAAAAGAAGGAAGACTGTCAACAGATGTTAGTTCAGGGCTGACATTCCTTACACACACACACACAAAAAGGCACCTTTCTCTTTAGGCTGAGAGTCAAGACGCTATGGAGCCACATCCTTAGATTGTTACAAGGCCTTGTCTTCTAGCTGAGTGCATCTTACAAGGGTTTTAGGAGATATCTTACTGCTACATCATTGATTTGATGTTTAGTCTGAGGCCACATTTTACTAGCCACCCTCTGGATTTGATCAGAGGCCATTTCTTATTCTGAGAACTTTTTGCCATCCGAAGGAGCTAAGAATGAGAAGTAATTTTATTTTCTAAGCCCATAAGTCTTGGATTGGACTTTGTGTCTTAAAACAATAATTTATTATTTCTCATGGGCAGAATCTACCTGAGTAAGCCTTCTGTTCCACATGGTATTGATTAGGTCACTCACTTGGCTGCATGTGATCAGTAGCTGGTCTGGGCTGGAAGCTCCAGAAAGCTTCCCTCACATCCCCAGTACCTCTGAGCTCTTCTACGTGGCTTCTACTGTAATAAGCTTCCTATAGCATGGCAGACTCAGACTGGTCAGATTATTTATATGGTGGCTGGCTCCAAGAACAGATGTCTTAAAAGCACAAGTCCTTCCCAATGTGCAAGCACATATCAAGTCTTTGTCTGCACCATGTTTGCTGATGTCCCTTTGGCTAAAACAAGTCATATGACTAAGCCTGAACCAGCATGGGAGGGACTACATAAGAGTAGGAATAACAAGAGGTAGCATTTATTGAGGGACACCCATCTAACAGTGTTCCACAGAGAATTATTTTATTGCCAGATAGAAATGGCTTTGTCATCTTTTTCTACATTTTATTAGTGGTATGGCTTAGGGAAAATTGCTGTACTTTTGGGCTGCTTCTTGTTTGCTCTATAAAATGGAAAACATGATAAAAATGGGTATATTCCTAGATTTTTGTGAGAATTGTATACATACACAAAGTCCCCACAGTGGTTCTCAACAATGGTTAGCACATTTTAGTGGTGTATTTGGCTGACCATCAGTCAGGTGTTGAATGGACCAACTGTGGTTTCACCATATCAGGGGCAGGTTGTAATCAGAAACAAGGGCTTATGTAAGTCAAGGTGATTAAAGGTAAAAACTTGGAAGGGCAGGTGGATATAAGAGATTAGTTCTTGTCCAAAAGCCGTTGGCCTTCGTAGACATGAGAGTTGCAGACTAGGGCTCAAAGTGGCATGGGAATACACAGTGATGATGAATATTGGAACCAGACAATAAGTCAGGATTCCCTGTGGTCAAAAAAAGGCAGGGTCAGGAAATTCTTACAGATCCAAACCAGATATAGAAGCTTAGGGAGTCAGATAGAAATCCGGGACTTAGGCAAGGAATCCAGGAAATCGAGAGTCAGAACACAGGCAGCATGTTTAGGCAAATAGTTACAGGTCCCAGAGGCAAGAGAGAAATTTGATAGTTTGTAAAACTGTTGAGGTCAGAGACTGCAAACATTATTGCAGCCAAAAGGAGAAATTGGTCTGAGTGTGTGGGCATATCTTGACCTGCAGTTAGAAAAAGACTTCTGGTTAGAACAGAGATGGAGCAGATAATTAGCTCCTGACATTCATTGGGACTTTTAAAATTTTTCACGGGATTCTCATTGTTGTTTCAATTATATCAATGATCTAGTCGTTGTCTGCTTGGGAAGGTGATGTTTTCCTAAGGAGGGACCTCCCATGCAGACACTATCAGGCTGTAAAACTGTCTGTGACGTTTGTAGTACCCATTTGGCTCAAAAAAGCAATGCTGTCTCTACTATCTTTTGTTCCAACTGCAGAATAGTCCATTCTTTGGCTACAGCAATCTTCTTGCTTGGACGTGTTCTCATCCAGAGGGAAATTGAAATTACCACTGCTGCTGTCTGAGTCTCAGCTGCAGAAGTCAAGATTTTTCTGAATCCTTCTGAACGTCTTCCCCTTCCTCATGCTGATTATTATTGCAGGCTGAAAGCTTGTGCTATCTTATAAAGTCACTTTGTACTTTTGTTGTTCATTCAAATATTCTGAATAGAGTAAAATAGAATCATTTAAAGTGATGTTTAGGAAAAGTAGGGTTTCTTGATTAAAAGGAGAAATTTAGAGTGGCATTTTAAAGAAATACTTTTTTAAAAAAAAGACGTAAGTGCACTTTCATGCAATTCTTACTGGGGAGAGTAGTTTCTTTTCTTACCATTAAACCCATTACAAAAATCCGATTAGTTTCCTTTAAGGATTTTGATTATGAATTCATCTTTGGCATTGATAGGGGAGTATTTTTAAATGTGATTTATTTTTATATAATATTATCTATTTTTATAGGTTTTCTGAGAATCATAGCAGGTATTTCTACCCTACAGTCAAATTTATATTAGTCCTACCTTCGTGCACCATTGTCAAAGGGACAACTCTGTTGGTGGCTCCAAGCATCAGTAGCCTGAAGATCAATATCATCTAAATGTGTAGGTTGAGTTTTTGACGTCTATTAGAGCCTTTGTTTCTCAACTACTCATTTTCATTTTGGGACCCTGGGTTTGAGTAGATTATAACTGCTAACTAGAGTGACAACTTTGAAGGAAATTCTGTAATTAATATTTTTGATGATCTAGTCATCAGTAACAAAACAAGGTGTCTACACTCTGTTCTGATGCTGCTTTATGTCCTAGAGCAGGAGTCAGCAAGCTTTTTCTGTAACAAGGCTGATAGTAAATATTTTCAGTTTTTTGGGGCCAATCTCCGTCACAAATACCTAACTCTGCCACGTGGTACAAAAGCAGAAAGGGTGTGTTCTACTGATGTATGAGTCAGGAACCTATGCATAGCCTGCTGTTTAGAATGTCTAGATCATATGAGCAGAAAAGAAAAGGCCAAATAAAACCTTTATATAATATAGTCTCTTTGACATAAAATTTAAAAACGTATAAAAGTAAACATTGTCACAAATCTTTTCAGAGGTTGCTTCCCTTTCCCCAGCCCTCATGAATAACATCCCATTTATAAACAGGGCTCTCTGTTTTCTCCATGCATGATTTGTCCTCATTTAGGAACAGTCTGGGATGGGTGTCAGCAAACTACAGCTCATGGGTGAATCTTGTGCCTTGTTTTCTCCTCTCACGCCACATGGATATCAAAAGAGGAGTCCAAGCATAGGTCGCTGACCCACAAGTCAGCGGAACAAGCGTTTCCTGGAGTCTCACCCCCTAGTGCTGGCAGGGAGGGGGAGCTGCCACCCTCTTTTGTTTGACATTCCCTATAAAAGGTGGCATCTTTTGGGTTGGCAGATCTGTTCCTCTCAGTGAAGCTGACAAGGGTGGTCAGGATCAGGATTATAATCTTGTCTTCATTAGCACGGTGCTTGCTCCTGAACCACAGCGCCAGTGGAGGTAAAAGTCTCCTGTGAAATGACACAGTTCAGCTGGAAGCATCCACCTCACATTCATGGCCTTGTGTTGTACAGAGCACAATTTTTGCTGTTGTTTATGTAACTGAGATGGTATTAAGAGGTTTTAGTTTGAATTTATTTTAGATAACTCTAATAATTGAATGTTGTACTATGTTTATTATGTGTTTTATTACATTTACTATGAACGCTTCAGAAATCATTACTGTATAAAATTGAATAAAATAAAAATAATTTAAAACTAAACATCTCAAAATTGCACATTGGTTAGCTAAATTATATTGCAGACAAACATTTAGTCTGTATCATATTATTTCAAAAGAATGCAAATTTCATCATATCTTTATAAATGCTTGATGCCAAATGAGAAAATTATATACCTTGCACCAAATGGCAACTTTTTGTCACATCAAATCCACCTTTGAGTAAATAAAGTTTTAGAAGTGAAAAAAAGAATAGTCTGAGTTTGGGGCTTTAATGACTCCCCAATTATTTGTATTTCCAGTTCCAATCATTTATTAGCATTTAATTATAACTAATAAAATTATCTGTCAGTTTAGGATCTTGTGATTTTGAGTTGTTGGTGGTTGCATCTGTATTTATGTAGAAGACGATGAGATTTATCTAATGTTGAACCAACTTAGAAGCGTGGAATTTGAAACGTTAAACCTGATATCTCCCTCAATTCTCCCAGCTCTGTCTCTGGACCCTCAGAGGAAAGATGCAGAACTGTAATAATTTGTCCATGATTCCTTCTTACTTACTTGTTGCAATTGTGTAAAAATGCAGTGATTCACTTTATGTATAATTCTGAAATAGGACATTAAACAAGTACAGTGTTGTGATCATCTGCAACCTTTCCAATAATGTCTAGAAGAAATCCCTTAACTTATTCGTGCCACATATTAAAATTGGATACATGGAAATCAAATACTTTTCCCCAAGAATAATATATTAGGATTAGAAAGGGTAGAATAAACATGGGAAAGAAGAAGCGAACTTAAAATAGGTGAAGAAATCCCTTAAACCCCCACTTGGTATGAATGGAATGGCATAGAAAACTTTTAGATGTCATTACTAAACTTACTCTATAATTAATGCTACAGAGACAATAGCAAAACGCACAAAGAATGGAGTGATCCTTGCAATAAGATTTTCCAACACAAAGCATGTGACCAAAATGAGGCACGAAGAAGTGTGCGGGGTAAACAGACATCATGAACAGCATCACTTCCTCCCCAGCAGGCTGTGTTCAGCTTTCTTAGTGTGTTCGCGTTTGAGTGCTCTTACCCCGGGAGAAGATAATGTGCTGGAAAAAATCCTGTTTGCCTAACAAAATGCCCCTGGTATATTGGCATTAATCCCTAATTTGTCGCTTCTCTATGAATTTATTTACATATGAAAACATGTAAAAGAATACATCATGCTTATCATGTCCCAGGCATTGTTGTAAACTCTTTACATGCTTTGTCTGATTGAATCTTCATAACTGCATGACATGGGCACTATTATCGTGCCTATTTCACAAATGAAAAGACAAATACAAGTTTAACTTGCCAGCATCTTTGAGGAAATGCGCAACAGTACATTAGAGATGGAATTGAATAACTCAAATTTTCAGGAAAAGAAGGAAAGTGAATTCCCTCCAGTTATATCCTTAGGGAGTAGGACATTAATCTTATTTCCTTTAGTTGTTTTTGCAAATATTACTTTCTCAGAGGCCTTCCATGGATCCTTATCTAAAATTATCCCTCATTCGCACCTCCAGATTTTCTACTTTCCCTCTTTTATTTTTCTCCTGAACACTTGATACATCTAACATTCTATATAGTTCACTTATTTACATTGTCCATTTTCTCGTCCCCCACGCAAATGAAATACTACAAGGCAGGAATTTTTTGTCTGTCTCTTCTGTATTTTCAGTGCTTAACATAGACAATCAATAAATAATTGTTGAATTGGTGAATGAATCAATTGATTAATCTTAGATAAAATTCTAACATTAATCTTTAAAAACATTTCTTGTGAGCATTTGGAAAAGAAAGTGGTTGATTATGTGGAGTTTGTATTAGGTCACTAAGAGTAAATCATATCAGATTAAACTAATTTCCTTTTCCCGCAGGACCAGGATATCAGAGGAGTGCTATGCCCACTGTCTACCTTGATTTCAGCAAGCGTTTGATAAAGTCTTTCATATAAACTTGTGATTAAGATGTAGAAAGGCAGTTGATGGTACCATTAAACAAAGTCATAACTGAATGGCCGTTGTCATGAATCAACTTGTTTAGAGAGAGACTTCTAATAATCAACTAGAGGATTTGGTCTTTAGGCCTCTTATCTTCACTATTTTTATCATTAATTTTGGTAGTTGCATTAACAGAATAAGGAGCTAATCCAGAGAGGAGGCAAAAATGGGAAGAGCAACTAGTACGGTCATTAACAAAGTCAACATACAAAAAGTGCTTGACAGACTGGAGGAGAGAGGTAAATATAATAAAACAAAACTTAAAAAGTGAAAATATGAGACTAAAACACCAAAGAAGGAAGTACTAATTAATATTGCTTGAGGAGCAATAGGGGCAGAGAGGAGACCTAGCTTACCAGCAACTGGAGATCTGGTGGTTAAAATAAGAATGAATCAAGAATATGATGTGAGTTTCCCCATCTCACAAAATACTCATTCGTTCTCGGGATTCATGAGTGGAACTGGGTCTGAGATAGGAAAGATGATGATTTGGCTCTATATTTCTGTTGGTTCTCCCATACCTAGAACTGTGATGCCAATCCTGGGCAATTCACTTTAAGGAGAACATTGAGAAGCTGGAGCGTATTAAAGACTTGTAATTGTTATAGAGAGAGAAGTCAAAACTACATCATATGAAGAATATCTAAAGCTGTGGACTCAAACTTGTGGCCCCCAGATGTGTTTTATTAGGCCCACTTGGGGTTTTTAGAAATTTGAATTAGTATCAGATGTTTCAAAATGAGTCGATAGATGTCTCATTAAAATTAGATTTCTGGATTCTGCTCTTGCGGTCTTGTATGGAAACCAACCGTGGAGATACAGTGATCCTGTCATTGTGTTCCCCTCAGCCCACTTCACTCATTTGCTTTAAATTCCTGGCTGCTATAGGAATTTGAGTGATTGGTACTTGAAAGAAAAGCCCTGACGAATGCATGACCTGTGAAAGAAGGTTGGAGGTGGGGGAGACACAAATGTATCTAGAGGGCTTTCATAGAGCAGAGCAATTAATCCTAATCTTTGTGACCTCAGAGAGCTAAACACTGGTGGGAGTAATGGAGAAGAAAATTCCCATTAAATATATCAAAAAACTGTCTCACAGTGACCTGAGACCTGCTGTGTTTTATTCATCTTTGATTCGTCAGTACCGAGAAGAGTTTCTGATCTGCACTGATGCTCAGTGACTACTTACTGAATAAATGAAGTAAAACGGGTTGTGAGTTGTGAGTCCCATTCCAGGAGCTGGTGGAATGTAGGCTCTTTGACAGCGGAGATCTTTGTCCATTTTGTTTACAGCTGTTTCCAAGGACCTCGATCAGTGTGGCCACACGGTAGGTGCTCATTATAGGTTTGCAGATTCCATGATGGAAGATGTTCAAGGGTAGAATCATGGTCTACTTGCCAGTGCTGTGAGAAAAATCAATTAGCTACATTTGTGGAGGGTCATGGAATAAAGGGAATATTCAACCAGATGGAATTTAAATCACATCCAACCCTGAGAGTCTATCAGGCAAGTGACATGGAATGAAATTATGTATTTTACCTCAAATTTTAAACATAGTAAAAGTAAAGTAGAATGTGTACTTGAGGTAACAAACCTGATAGGCAAAGCATTTGGCCAATTATTTATTTCTGGTATAGACACAGAAATGATTTGCTGCATTTTTTGGTTGAAATAACCAAGTGTTTAAGAGTTTTCTGATGTTTGACTATATCTTGTATCCATATTGATGTCTGTGTTTATTGCACTTTTCATCTGTTTTGTGCCAGCTAAGAAATGGTTAATCGTTCCTATGTGATGAAAATGCATTTTTATCCCGTGGTATTTGTAATCTAACATAAAATCCATATTGCCTTGAGGTTTAGAGTCATTTGTTATTCTATCCTTCAAGGAAACCAATGATAGCAAATCAACCCATTGGGAACTGATTTCAATTTTCATTGTTTGGGGTTGTTACTGAAGGTGACATTCTGAAAAATCATCTTACAACTAACCTAGAAAAGAATATTTAGAGGCCAAATGTGACAAAGGAACGAAATTAAGCGTCTCGTTTTTAAATGTCTGTTGTAAACATTCTATGCGCCTTCTATTGTGAAGCTCTAGCAATTTTAACCTTCTCAAAATCAAGTAAAAGGAAAAATTGGTTTGTAACCTTGAAGGAAAGAAAAGTCTAAAGCCTTGATTTTGAGTGCCAGGGATGAATGTGTTTAGAATGCAGTCCTGAGGGGATGAATGCTAACTATGAAAAGCAATAACTTATTAAATTCTGGGAAATTTTCAGTTTATTTGGAGGGGATATGGTAATTGATTTTAGCTAAATGTTATTTATAAGGGGTAACATTTTCCTCTGAGTATTTAGCTTCAGGACAAAGAAAGAAAAGCAGCTCCTAATTGTGTAGAGATTAGTGGATAGTTGGGGTGAATCATCGTTTTGATGGCACAGATAATCAGCAATGGAGAAGTTCCTGTCACAGAGTGGTACCGAATAACCTCAGAATCCTATATCATCATCATCATCGTCATCATTATGTGTTGAATGTACACAGCTACTTTCTCTGATGAATACTTAGCAATTTATGACTTTGTTGTAATTGGTTTTCACAGCCTCTTCATAGGGCAAGGTGAACAGACAGTGTTAACCTCAGTTTTAGAGCCAGCCTTAGGTAAAATGGTAGTATAAGCAGTATTTTATGTTAGTGACTGTTGTACTCACTGGGACCCCTCCTCTTTGCACAGCATCGTGTTTCTCCTTCCTTGATTTAAAAGGAGAAAATTCTAATGAGTTTTTATATTTAAAAAAATGTATAATGGAAAATTGCAGATACATGCAAAAGTAGAGAGAATAGTATAATACACTCTAAGTGCTCATCAACCAGCTTCAACAATTCCCAATACATAGCCCGTTCTTGTTCCATCTGTGTCTCCACCCACGTTTCCCTCTGCTGGGATTATTCTAAAGCAAATCCAACACATAACATTACTTCATCAGTAAGTACTTTAGTATGTGTCTAAAAATAATCTTTTAAACATTACCTCAGTAACATTAAAACACCAGTAAATGTTCCTAATAATTTTGTAACGTCAAATTTCTCTGACTTCTAAAATACTTTAAATTTTTTTTGTTTGAAATATGTTCCAAACAAGGTAAATAGATTGAAATTATTATATACCTTAATTCTCTTTTAGACTATAAATTTCTCCTTACTTTCCTCTCTCTCCCTCTCTGCAATTTTTTCTGGAGAAAACTGGGTCATATAACCTATAGGGTTTCTCACAGGCTGGATTTGCAGACAGCATCCCTATGGTGTTTTTTAACGTAGTCACTTGTCCCTTGAATTTTCTATAGTTAGTAGTTGAATCCAAAGGCTTGATGAATGACTTACATTTCATTATTTGGGGAGGATAAACATATTTTGAAATGCAGGGGTTTTTTTCAAATTTTCATTTCCTAAAGACATGTAATACTAACCATAATTATTTCCAGTGTGTTTGTTGCTGTTTTCCCGCATCTAATTCTCTCTTCACAGTCTCAACTTTTTTTCCCCTTAGATTTCTTAAATTCTTAGCACTTCCTCTGCCTCCTATTCCTACTCCTTGTCTCTTTGAACCTTTTCCTTCCTGTTCACCTCCACATTTCTTGTCAGTATTGTGGGTGGAGAGAGGAGAGGAACAGAGTATCAATAACAGGATACAAAGCATTGCATGGGGATAGTAAATCAGGGAAATAGTCACATCTATTGTCTCAGAATGCAGTCAAGTTCAATAGCTGGTTCTTTGGTTTCAAAAATTGCACATTATGTATAATTAGTTTTGAATGTGAGTGGTTTAGATAACCCTAAGATAACAACCTAAAGATAATCATTATGATCTATTTCCTTCTAGTCTGTTAGCAGTGTGTGTGTGTATCATAAATTTTGAGAACATGATATGTAGATCCGATTGGCTCCTGTCTTTTCCGTTTGACTGAATACTGTCTAAATTTCTTCAGTAAATTCTTTTTAGCAGCTACTTAGTATTTATTATATGATATATCTTTAAAGTCATTTATAGCTGGACAACTTTTGATTGTCTCAAAGTTTTTACCCTTAATCATGTTATAAATTACAATACCCTTATTCAAAACTTGCAGATGCTCTGCTGACAGTCTTCTTGGGGTAATTTCCAGAGAAGTGGTATTACTAGGTTAAAGGGCATGAATGATTTTTAAGGCTCTTAATGAATGTTGCAAAGTGACTTTCCAGAAAGTTTCTTTCCTCTTTTGTTCCTCTAGTCATTCATGTGAGCTCTTGATTCATCATAATATTACTATCATTAAAAAATGCTGTCAACATAATGGGTCAAAAACGGGAACATATTAATGATTTCATGGGAATTTATTATTATCAGAAGGATGACCCAAATTTTTTCTGTGAATTTCTCATGATCTGAGCTAGTTTTTCTATTGAGAGAATAGTGTTTTCTTTACTAATTTGTAAAAGAATTTGCATATTAAGTATATTAACCATTTGACATACCAGGTGCTAATATTTTCTCAGTTTTTCATCTACCTGAAGTCTTACAGATTTTTATAAATAGAAGTTTCCAATATTTTAAAATTCACTTAATTTGTGATTTCTTCCACTTTTATGTTTATAATCACTTCCCCATCCCAAGAGCAATGAAATGTTTGCTTATATTTTATTCTTATGGCTTGCATTTTTGTGTGTTAAAAAACACATAAAATTTACCATCTTAATGGTCATTTTTAAGTGTACAGTACAGTAGTATTAACTATATGCACAGTGTTGTGCAACAGTCTCTAGAATATTCTTATCTTGCAAAACTGAAACTCTATACCCACTGACTGACAAAACCCCACTCCCCCTCTGCCCTAGCCCCTGGCAACTGCCATTCTACTCTTTATTTCTAAGAGTTTAACTACTTAGGAAACTTCATACAAGTGCAATCACTCAATATTTGATATTTTATGACTGACATTTCACTTAGCATAATGTCCTCAAAGTTCATCCATGTTGTAGTATTTGACAGAATTTGTTCTTTTTTAAGACTGAATAATATTCCATTGTATGTGTATATCACATTTTCTTTATCCATTCTTATGTCGATGGACATTTGGGTTGCTTTCACTTCTTGGCTATTGTGAATAGTGCTAGTATCAACATTGGTGTGCAAATATTTCCTTGAGTTCTTGTTTTCAGTTCTTTCGGATAAATACCCTGAATTGGGGCTGCTAGATCATGATAGTTCTATTTCGATTTTTTGGAGAAACCTCCATAGTATTTTCCAAAGCAGTTACACCATTTTATAATTCCAGCAACACCATACAGGGTTCCAATTTCTCCACATTCTCGCCAATACTTGTTATTTTGTTTTTTTGATAGTGGCCATACTAATAAGTGTGGGGTAATACCTCATGCTGGTTTTGATTTGCATTTCTCCAGTGATTAGTGATGTTGAGCATCTTTTCATATGCTTGTTGACCATTTGTATATCATCTTTGGAGAAATTTCTATTCAAGTCCTTTGCCCATTTTTTAAATTGAGTTATTTAATTTTTTATTGTTGAGTTTTAAAGTGTTCTTTATATATTCTGGATATTAACCCCATATCAGATATATTATTTACAAATATTTTATCATTTTCCTTTGTGCATCTTCTATAGATATTTTCTTGGTGGTCACCATGGGGATTACATAAGACATCTTATAGTTATGACAATCTATTTTAAACTGATAACTTCAATCATATACAAAAACTCTACTCCTTTACATTTCCCCCCACACTTTATGTTATCAACTTCACAGATTACATATTTTTGCATTTTGTATTCACTAATACAGTTTTATAGTTATGCTTTTATCTTTTAAATTCTATACCAGAATTTAAACTGATTTATGCACCACAGGATTCTGTATTTGTCTAAATATTTATCTTTACCAGAAAGCTTTATATTTTCATATTATTTGATGTTGTTTTCTACTGTCCTTTGTTTCAACCTGACAGACTCCCTTTACCAATCATTATAAGGTGATCTGACAGTGATGAACTCCCTCAATTTTTGTTTATCTGGGAAGGTCTTTATAGCTCCTTCATTTTGAAGGACAATTTTGCTGGATGTAGTATTCTTGGTTGATACTTTTTTTCTTTCACCACTTTGAATATATCATCCCATTCTCTTCTGGCCTGTAATGTTTCTGCTAAGAAATTCACTGGCAATCTTTTGGGAGCTACCTTTTATGTCATGAGTCAGTTGTCTCTTGCTACTTTTGATTTTCTCTTTGTCTTTGACTTTTGCCAGTTTGATTATAATGTGTCTCAGTGTAGGCTCCTTTGAGTTTAACTTAGAGTCTTTTTGTTTTTGAATTTGGAGGTCCATTTCTTTCCTCAGAATTGGGTAGTTTTCAGCCATTATTTCTTCAGATAAGCTCTCTGCCACTTTCTCTTTTTCTTCTCTTTCTGGGACTCCCATAATGCATTTATTAGCCCATTTCATAGTATGCCCTAAGTCCCTTAGGATTTCTTAACATTTTTTCTGGGTTTTTTTCCCCTCTGACACATTCATTTCAAATGACCTATCTTTTAGTTTGCTTATTCTTTCTTCTGCTTGATTAAGTCTCCTGTTGAATCTCTCTAGTGAATTTTTCAATTCAGTTGTTGTATTCATCAGTTCCACAATTTCTGTTGGTTCTTTTTTACAGTTTCTATCTCTTTGTTGAAATCCTCATTTCATTTGTACATGATTTTCCTGATTTCATTTATTTCTATTTCTGTGTTCTCATGTAGCACATTGAGCTTCTTCAAGAAAATTATTTTGAATTTTTGTCAGGTAATTCATAGATCTCCATTTCTTTAGCGTCAATTTCTGGAAATTCATTTTATTCCTTTGGATGGGCTATGCTTCCCTATTTCTTCATGTGTCCTATTATTTTTTGCTGTGATTTGTGCACTTTAAACAGCAACCACCTCTCCCAGTCTTTCTAGATTGGCTTTGTAGAGGGGAGGACCTTCACCAGCCAGCATGGCTGAAATTCTGAAGCTTTTTCTGAGGATGCATCTTCCCTGGACTTGTGCATGTAATTTCTTAATTAATGAGGTTTGCCAGCTTATTTTTCAGGAGCTTATAATCTCCCATTCCCTCTGGTGTCTGGAGGACTGCAAGTTTTCTAAGACTACTGAGCTCTCTTTTGTTGATAGTAACCTCTACACATTCAAAGTATTCTGCTTCCCCATCAGTGCTCTGAGTCAGGCGGGACAGAATCCAGTCCCTTGAACTATTCCTCCCTAAAGGTGGAACATTGGATGTACATTCCACTCTTCTCTTTCTCTCCCCACCCCCCAAAAAAGCTTTTTCTCCCATTCGCACCAACCTGTGCTGTCTGGGGAGAAGGGCTGTCATGGTTGAGATGAAATGGCTTTTCTTACCCATTTCAATGCAGCCATTCTTGGCTTTGAACTTGCATAGGGTACTTCAACTTCTTACCTGGTTTCTGGAATTCTCAGGGAGGCATTATGGACTGTATACTGTGGTTAAGTTGGTGTCTCTGTAAGGGAATGAGGTCGGGAGCTTCCTGTTTTGCTATCTTACTAACATCACTCTATGGCTTACTTTTCTAATATTTACTATTTTTTAATAGTTAATATTTTTTATTTCATCTCACATGGTCTACCTAGCCACTTTCCCCAGCACTTATTTAATTGTTTCATCACCATTAGTTAATAGTGTTTCCTTTAACACATATTAAGTTCTTATATAAGAAATATTTAAGGGAATTCTGTATTATTCCACTGATCTTTCTGTTGATTATTTGCAAGTACTAAACTATTTTTGTTATTGTAGTCTTATAGTACAATTTCATAGTACAATTTTATATGGAGTAGGGCAAGACCATCCTCATATTATTTTTTATTTAAAAAATATCCTTTTTGTTTCATCTCTTGTTTTCTTTTAGTTGAAGACCTCTCAAATACCCTAAAAAAGGGGAGAAAATTGAGGGGTTTTTGCAATGACATTAAACCTAGAAAATAATTTCAAGAAATATCAGGCTTGATTATGTAAGTCTTGGGAAATTCATGTAGATCTGTTAATATAGATTATGCCTATTTATTTTTAAGCTTATTCCTAAAGATTTTTTTAATAAATGAGATTTTTTTCATTGTAGTTTTAACAACAGGTCTTTGATTTTTATAAAGGAAAATCCTACATATTTTATTTTATAACTGGACAAATTTACCCAAATATTCTATTTTCCAAGTATTTTTCAGTTGAATTTTCTGGATTTCCTACATTAAACCAGATTTCAATCAAACAATGATAATAATTTCTTCATCTTTCTTACAGTTTTGTGCCCCTTATTTCTATCTTCCACATTACTGAATTGGCCAGAAGTTCTTGAAAAGTGAGGGCAATGTTGCATTTGGGTTAAAACCATGAGCTTTGTGTTGAGCAAACCTAGTCTGAAAACCTGGCTTCACTATTTCCTAATACTGTCACTGTAACCTCTCCCTAAAGTGGAAGTTAAGTGGCAAATTAACTTCCTTAAGCCATATTTTCCAAATCTGCAAATTGGAAGTGGTAACAGCCCTTAAGGCATTTTTTTCCTACAAGGATCAAGTAGCTACCTATACAGAACACGTAATACAATAAATATTATTAATAATGCTAAATAAAAGAGGTGGTGGGGAGCATCCTTGTGTTATTCCTTATTTTAATAAGAATACACATTATGTTTCACCATTGAGTAGAATGTTGAATGTATACTTAATATAAATATTCTTTTGATCCATAGTTTGTTTATTTATGAAATACTTTATAGTTATCTGAACATCAAAGCCAAAAGCAAAAGTATAATTTCTAGCTCCCTCCATGTGAAGAGGAAAGTTAGCAGTACTTTCTCTCCCCTTTCCTCCCTACACCTGAGTCTTTGTTTGTTTATTCTAGAATTACAGCATTCTAGTTTATTATCATAAATATTCCTTCTCTTAAAGGGTAGTTCTAGTTTTTGCTTTCATGTTTGTAAATACATTTTTGATTGATATTAGTATTTAAATAAGTCTTGAAAATAAAGCCAATAGATCTTTGTTCCCCTTAATGTTGTGGTTTGGCACCTGATTACTCAAGTGAGAGATTTTTCCAAACACTGAGAGAATAAGCCAGCTAAATTGTAATCCACTTGTCTAGGAAGACTTGATTTTCAGGGGCCAATACAACGTTAGCTTCTTTTTTTTTTTTTTTTTTGCAGTTGTGATTTTATTACTATATATCATTGCGAAGTAAATAATTAATAGAACTCATGTTTTTCCTTAAATTTTATTTCTTTTTTCTGTTAAGAAAATAGAATCTGCTTCATTTTTAAGGTCACCCAGGAAAGGTACAATGCTATTTACGGAAGGTTAATTGAATCCTAGAGTCTCAGACAGATTTTCTTCTTGATGAGAATATGTAGTTCCTTTTAGGAAATTTTTATTTTTGATGACTGCATTATAGGACATGGCTTTAGACAGATGTCAGTGATTTCTGTCTCTTCCAATCAGTTTTAAATCACAGCCCATATTGGGATTATGTTCTGTAGATGTTTGAGAACTATCTGCTATCTTTGTGTTAACCTGGGGTGGAAATTTTCGTTTTCATATGGAATTCATTTTTGCAAGAGTGCCTTTTCTATATCAGTATACAAAGATACATTTGAAAATGGTTTGTGTTAATTCGGTACAATGCCCTTTTCAATATTAAAAGACCTTAGGTATTTATCTTTATTGCTTTGACTTGTGAGTTTCCTATAAGATTATTTGGGTAACTTTAGCACTGGATTTTAAGAAAAAACACATGTAATGAGTAATGAGATAAGGGGGAAAACATTTGGCATAAGGCTTAGAGAATCTAAAGGAAGATTTCCAATTATTGCTTTAACGTATTGTGAACAATTTCATGGAGACATAACAGAATAACCTATATAGACAGTGTCTACTGTTGGTACATAGTACTTTTAGATTGTGAGTATGATCTTCAATTCATTGCAATAGTAACCTCTTAGATTATATTCTAGTCCTTAAAGAGTTGGTTCAGTTTTCAAAAATTGTCTTGTTTATACTATGAATTCAGGCGTGGGGAGCTTTACTATTTCAGAGCTTAATAATGCAGCAAACCAGTTAGACAGGAAAAAGGAATGTAACATTGGAAGTGATAAAAACCTTGCTCAGCTTAATTCGTTCTTTTCCTGAAAACCTATACAACTATTTAACATAGTAACTTCTACAATGCTCTGCATAGCATCGGTACCCTGGAAGTACTGAGTGCCTAAAGTCCTTCATTCCTATTTTAAGAAATTAGATGAAAATACTTATCATAATGTATATGTAGTTGAAAGAAGTTTCAACATAGGGATAGACCAAAGCAATTTGAGTGACTGAAGTCTTGAAATTTTAAAATAAATTCCTTGTTTTGTGCTGTGGCCTCTACCTAATTTATATTAATAGTTACAAACACAACATTACTAGTATTTCCAATATGTAATACTATTTACCCATTTCTCGGTTTCTTACAGTTGAAGAAATAGAGTCAAGTTTGTCTATTTTCTTCATTTTTTCCTTCAACAAGGTTTATGTAGCATATGTTTTGTTTTAGGCACTGGATGAGTACTGGAGGTGCAAAAGTTGTTATGCTATGCTCCCATCCTTCCAGATGTGCCCAAGCTAACAAAGGGAATAAACACACAAGCAAATCATTCCACAACAACTGGCAGGCAGAAGGCTGACTCGGGGTCATAAATAAAAAGGCAGAAGCTATTTGCACTCATTGTCTTGGATAATATTTTCACCTAACTGTGCGTTGGAGGAGGTCATTAAGAGAACATGACTGCTGATTGACCCATGAGCTGATCCAGGCAATCAGAGGCTTCTCATCCTCTCCTCTGTCCTTGGAATGTATGTTCTGCCCACCATTCCCATAGTGGGAACTGTTTTCAAGCACACAGACTTGAGAGAGCAGTGTGTTGGTGAGACCATTTGGATAGTACATGCGACTGAACCCCATTAAGGCCTCTATGTAAACTGTTAAGATTCTGTGGGTGAAGATAGAGATCTACTCATCTTGTGGACACCCAAGACAAGCCTCGTATGTAAGTTCCCTTGCTTATTAAACCTGCCACCTACCAATCCATAGTGGCCTGGCTCTTTTCTTCAGTCTCTCCTTGTCCTCCATGTATGGAAGACAGTTTCAGATTTCCCCCAGGAAGCTCCCAAGGTTTTGAGCCAACACTGTAGAGCCAGCCAGGAGATTGGAGAAATGGATCTTGGGAAAGAGGCATTCACAGGGGAAATCTCAGCTTGGCCTTTGACCTCTGTGTGGGGAGGTGTGGCCCATATGTTAGATGTTTGTGGACCACCGCATGAGTACAAGGACACCCCAGAACACCAGCTGGTTTAATATGCCAGCCCACTGTCTCTAGAAATGCAGGTGCTACTAGGCCCTGCAGAGTTTGTAGATCCATCAAATGCCCCCGCCCCTATTCCTGTGGCGGCCCCTGCACTCTGTAGAGAGAGACTGAGGGAAATTCCCGCTGATGCCTCATATACAAATGGGTCTGGTTGGGGCAACCCAACATGGACTGTAGTCTCTAATCAGCCAAACACTGACACCATCTGGATAGAAACAGGAACAAGCCACAGTAGCCAGTGGGTTGAACTCAGAGCACTTTGGCTGGTGACCACTTAGGTCATTAACCCTTCTCACAGACAGTTGGCTGTTGTAAAGAGATTAACCCTATGGCTTGGACAGTGAGAAGCTGAGGGGTGGATGATCATAAATAAGTCTTTGTGGGGTCAAGATACTTAAAAAGACATTTGAGTTCACCTGTAAGAACCTGAGGCAGTCCTCACCATCTACCACGTCCCAGTTTATAAGGCACTGACACCCCGTGCCAATCAGGAAGCTGATCCCCTAGCCCTGGTACAAGCCCTAGCAACTGACCCTTCAGTAGATACAGCAGAATGAGTCACCACAGCACCTGGGTGGGATGGCATATTGACAAGGATACTGGACTGCTCTTGAAATACAGTGATTTGGTCAATGCAGTAACAGCATGTCCTATGTGTTTTAAACAATGCCCAAGGCAACTACCAAAGGAGTCTAGAGTCATCCACCGGAGTTCCTAACTGGTGAGGGGTTGACAAATTGATTATACTGGCCCCTCCTCTGAGTGAGGGTTCTAAATATGCCTTGGTTTGTGTGGACACTGTGTCTGGGCTAACCTAAGCTTTCCGCTGTCACCTTGCAAACCATGCTGCCAACATTAGGGGATTGGAGAAGCTGAGTATCATGAATGGATACCTTCATTGAATAGGCAGTGATGAGGGGTCACATTTCAAAGGTCATGATGTGCAAGACTGGGCAAAAGAACATGACATTGAATGGAGGTTCTGCCCCCCCATAACCCATAGCAATAGGATTGGTAGAAAGGAAAAATGGAATATTAAAGCAGCAGATTAAATTACTAACAGGTAAATCCACCTTGGCCAGGTGGACTGAAGTATTATCTTAGACTTTAATACATTTGAATGATGAACTAGTAGGGCTTGTTGCCCCACATGCCAGACTGGGGATCCCTGCTGAGAGACCCAATACCGTAAACGTATGGAAGTCTTGGGAAACAGCCATTGCCCTAACTCTCACCACAGATCCTTGTACTATGCTGCTAAGAATACCAAGTGCCATCATACCTGGGGAAGGCATTATCTGCTAGAATTTTCAATGGGCCATCCCATTGGGATGGGTGAGTTACTTCACACCCCTGGGTGAGGGGGAACTACTCAGTCTCCACTGGGATCCCATTGCCCTGCTTCAAGCTGGACCTGTTGAAACACACTGTACCTGAAATGGAACATACACCATTGAAAGAAGGGAGAAGGAGGGGTCCTAGTCTGGCATAGCCCACTCCCAGTCCATCTGCTCATGCCTGACATTGCTGCCTCCTCCAGCCAGTATATATGGTATGCCCAATCAGGTCAATTTCCTAAAGCTGCAGCCACGTTAACATCTAAGGATCAGGCCACAAGTGTAATTCTTATAGAAGGGGAAGACCTTCCCATCCAAGTTCCTACCAAATATCTGTCTTTTTGACCTTAGACTTCTGCTGCTCCTGTGGTGTCTGGTCACAGGATGGGCGCCTGATGGAAAAACCTTTTTACAGTGGGCCCAGTTGTATGCCTGGCAAAGGAAAACAATCCAGTTGTAGAGTACGTGGGCAGCTGCCCCTCTCCAGCTCATCAGGATTGCCATGGTGGTCATCCCTACTCCAGGGAGGGCATCGGAAGGCTCTAAAGCAGTTCTTAAGGAAGAACAACTAGGACTAGTACTCTTAATTCATCTGCTATTATCAATACTGATCCAAAAACCTGACCTGTGGCACACACTATCAATAACACTGGGCATGGGTACTTTTTTCTGTCAAACTACACAAGCAGCCCATCAAACTGCAGACTGGAAGGGTCCTAAAATTACCACCATCAGTGCCATGGGTGGCTATGCTCAGATTTGGGATGTGTTTATGTGGCTCACCCCAGGTTATGAACATTTGGGCACCTGGGCACCCCTATGTTGGGAACAGAAAAATCAATCTAAACAGAACTAACCCAACTAACACCAGGGATGTGGGAAGGGTATTACCAGAGCTGTGTAGTCATTTGTCACATTAAAGAATAGCGACTGGTTTGGCACTGACTGGTCACACTGCCCAAATATTTATTGGGTAGCTTGGAAGGGGACCCAGCGGTTGTGTGGCACAAATCTTTGGCTGTGGCATCCATCTGGGTGCTTGGGCCACTGCACCTTGGGTTTTCCCTGGACACGAAGGAGAATCTGTCCCAGGCTAACAACAATTGCCAACCTTCCTTTCCTCAAGGCCATATGGACGTGTTCTGTTTTTTAATGGTACAATCATTTGGCCACCAGCTTCATCCCCTTCCTTGGCCTGGAGGACATCATAGCTGACACAGAAGCCCTTACGAAATTCTCCCAGCAAGCTTTAAACGATAGCCAGCAAAGCCTATCTTTACTGAACACTGAACTGTCTCTAATGAGAAAAGCTGTCCTCCAAAATAGGATGGCTCTCGATATTATTCCTGCCTTGCAAGGAGGCACCTGTGCTATCATCCAAACAGTGTTGTGTGTTCGCACCTGATGAGTCTGCTAAAATATCCTCTTTATTAAATCACATGAGGACGCGCGTGAACACCCTGGGTGATCCGATCCCCAGCCTAAGGGACTCAATAAATCAGTGATTCAGATCATGCGGCTCCTGATGGAAAAAAACTTTTACTTACTTTGGGAATCATTATCTTGATCTGTTTTTTCTTTCGCATGTGCCTATACTGCTGCTGTGGTATCTGCCTCCAATGCAGCCCAAGAGCCACCAAACTAGCCACCCGCATTCTAATAAAACCCCTTGCTGACCGCTCAGGGCACATTGCGGAAGAGGGGGCATGCAAGATTGTAAGAGCCGGTCAGGAGGCTGGAGTGTTGGAGGAGGTCATCGAGAGGATGTGACCACCAGCTGACCTGCAAGCGGGACTCCAGCAATCAGAGGCCCCTTACCCCCTCTCCTGTCCTTGGAATGTATGCTCTCCCCACCGTTCCCACAGTGGGAGCCATTTTCAAGAACACAGGCTTAAGAGAGCAACGTGTTGTTGAGACCATCTGGACTGAATGCATGACTGAACCTAGTTAAGTGTCTATACAAACTTTTAAGATTTGGGTGGGCAGTCGCCGAGATCTCCTCATCTTGCAGCCGCCCAAGACAAGCTTCATATGTAAGTTCCCCTGCCACCTGCCAATCTGGAATGATTTACCTCTTTCTTCAGTATCTGCTCACCCTCTGTGTGTGGCAGCCAGTTTCAGATTTCACCCAGGAAGCTCCTGAGGTGTGTAGGATGAGAAGAGCAGTGGTTGAAAGACAGCATCTTGGAGAATGCCTAGATTTAAGAGACAGTTATTAGAGGATCCAGCAATGAGACTAAATGGAACTGATTGGAGAAGTAGACAGGAAACGAAAAGAAATGCCCGATTTACAAGGTAATTATACATCTTAGTTTGCCTGAGATAGTCCCAGTTTTCTTTTTTCATTGATGTCACTTCTCGCTAGCAGCGCCTTTCACTCACAGAAGTGTTCACCCTACCTATGTGCTGCTAAAGAACCCAAAGTCCTCTGTTATTGTTCTTATCACACGCTGGGGATTATCTATTTAGCTTTGTCCCCAAATGGACTATAAGCACGTAAGCGAAAGGCAGTGCCCAGTCCATCCATATTTCCAGCACCCCACACAAACTTGGAAGGTGGTGGATACTCAATAAATACTTAATTAAGGAATTAACCAGGATAGAATGATGTCAAGATTAAGACAACTTGAATCAAAAAGTAGAGATGTGATTATATATATAACATAGCACCAGCTGTAACAAGGAAACCCCAAATTTTAGTGGTTTGCCACAATGGAAAATTATTCATGGCCCATGTAGCCCAAATTAAGCATTCTTGATTGGCAAGTGGCTCTCCTCTGAATCATGATTTAGGAACCATGACTTCTTCCATCTTTTGTCTCCATTGTCTTCAATACATGGCAAGAACTTACAGAGGGGGAGAGAAATGAGGACTTACACTCACAGTTTTTCTGAGTCAGGTGTGAAGGTGGCACACATTTCCTCTGCTGATAATCCATCGTGTGTAATATAACACTGTTGATGTGTCTACATCTACCAGCGAGAGAGTCTGGAAATGTGGTCTAGCTGCGTGCCCAGAAAGAAACATTCTCTCCTACGATGCCAATGTGTATACATTTTAAGATAATTTCTCTGGAGAAAATTTTATTTTTATATACACATATGAAAAAATATCAAAAACTGTGAGATTATCAGCAACCACAGAAATTTATTTCATGGTAGTTGTGGGGATGTCCCTGCACTAAAGGCCTGGTCAAGCGATTTGCTATCTACTTTGGGAGGAAAAAGAGAGAAGAAAGAAATTAAAGGACAATAAGAAGAAGAAGAAGATATTTAATGTTCACTCATTCACTGTAATACTCAGTTATTATGGAATTGCTTTCTTTAGGTATGACTTTCAGAGAAATATTTATCCTAACAGTGAAAAGAATTACTTAATTTTTCTTTCAACTGTTCTAAATAAGTTAGTTAATTACCAAAGAGGATTTCATTTCATTACAAATTAATAGGTATGTATCAAACTAAAATATTTTAGCATTTTTTCTCTTTTGATATTGCGTATCTTGAAGCTGGATCTCTTATTCATATTATATTTCTGATTCCCATCAATAGCAGGGTGAATGTTGTTTCGTTTTATAATTATGACTTTTGCTGCACTTTTTAGTCTAGAGATGACACATTTTTATAGAGAATAGTAACTATTAATAAACAAAAATATGAAAATCACCAACACCATCACCCAGAGAAAGCCATTTTAGAGAATTGAGATATATTCTTCCAGAATTTTTCTGTGAATATGTGTTGGGTTTTGTTTTGTGCTGTTTTACAAAAATGAGATCACTTTGTAATCTGTTTTTCCCACTCAACATTATGTCACGAACTGATCACATATCCTTCTGCATTGTTTTAACAGCCTCATAGTATTTCATAATATGATGCATTAAAACTTACTAAGTCAATCCCTCAGTACAATTAGATTACCTCCAGTTCTCTGTTATTATAAGGAAGCTGCAGTGAACATCTTTGTAGTCGAATCTTTGCCAGTCTTATTGGACTATGTCTAAAATGTCAAAACCATTAGTTCCCAAATTCTAGTCTGCATAAGAATCATGCTGGGAACTCATTCAGAATCCAAGGCCCTGCTCACAGATATTCTGGCCCAGCAGATCTGGAAGAGGGCCCGGGGGTCTGAATTTTAGCAAGCACTTTCTGTGATTCTCATGCAGGGGATTTGAAAAATTATGGTTTTGAGATATTATAAATACTATCTTTCCCCTCAACCCCTTGCAAAAATGCCATTTTCCAGCAATAACATAAGACATAGATTGCTCTGGTAATTGATTTTACATTTCTTTTCAAAATAAGGCCGTTTAACCTCCCGCCTTCTACTAGATAAGTTGTTCTATTTATTTTTGAAATATTGATACACATTGATCTGGAATTTTTAACAAGGCACTTGCTATACTTTCTTTTGACTGGAAATGTTAGGATATAAATATTTACTGCTTTATCATTTTTATCATCAACATAAAAACACTGCATTTTATTTTTAATAGAGGCTGTTCTCTCAAAAGAAGTTACCTCTTGAGGAGGTTTTGTCTAAAAGAATATGCCACAAGCATTAAGTCTTTCATCCGATAACCTGGGTTATATAAAACATTTCTGTAGTTGAAATGCTATTGCCAGAGTGGGCAACTCAGCACTTAGAAAAAGATGTGAATTTTGGCCAGCTACATTCAGGGTTGGCTCTGCTAGTCTCATCCTTTGTTCCTCTTTTCCGTTTTCATCCTGAAGAAGGGTATCTACACACTCAAGACATTCACTTCTCTTGAGAAATCTGTGAGGCAAATTATGACCTGTTAGCAGTCCCAGAGCAGGAGTTCAGTTTGCAGTTCTGTCCTTAGATGGACACATAGAACTTCACAAACATGCAGAGGCTCCCTGTCTTAATCTAAAAGCCAAGAATGTTACACGTGCATATGTTTTCTCTTTATTTTCTATATTTGCCATCTCATTAAACGTGGATTTTGCCATTGGCTGTTACAAAATTAGAATTATTTCAGAAGTGAAAGTGGTGTTAAAGTTTATTTTGTATTTCTTAATTTATAAGGAAACTAAAGCCCAGAAAGGCTAAATGACTTCTTAACACTAAATAAGAAATTAGTGACAGAGTCAGACCTAGAATCCCTGTCTCCTGATTTAAGCAACAAGGATTGTCATCAATTTCCAGTGTTTACGTAGGGCTGTCCTAATCTCAGTTCTGTTATTTATTTATTTTTTTATGAAAATGTGAGGCTTATTAAGTTATGGTCAGTTAGTGTGTGTTCTATTCTTTTCTAGTAACATGCACCCTTCTAGGGACCACGCTTGTTAGAGGTATACAGTGTAGTTGTTATTAGCTCCAGCTTTAACTAAAAAGAGATTTGGGTTTGCATCTTGGCTTGTAGGGTGATCCGCCATCTTAGGTTGCTTGGGACTGTGGGGTTTCCCCGGATATGGGAGTTTTAGTGCTAAATTCAGAAAGACCCAGGCAAACTGGAACAGTGGGTTACCCTACTAACCATGAGGCTGTGTAACCAAGGCATTCTATTTTATAAGTCTCTGTTTCTTTATATGTAAAATGGGAAAAGTAATAGGACCTAACTCAGTCAAAACTAAATGAGATGGAATATGTAAGACAGCACCATTCGAGAAGGACTCAATAAATATTAGCCATTATTATTATTTTAAAATTTTTTTCCAATTTATTGAGATAAAATTGACATACAGAGGGTACAAGTTTAAGGTGTACAGTATGACTTGACTTACAAATATTGTGAAATAATTAACACAATAAGTTTAGTTCACATTCATCATCTCCTACAGATAACCAAAAAAAAGGAAAAGAAAAAAATATTTTCCTTGTGATGAGAACTCTCTGGATTTAGTGTCATAACAACTTTCATAGATACCATACAGCAGTGTTGACTATAGTCGTCCCGTTATCCATTATAACCCTAGTAGTTTATTTTGTAACTGGAAGTTTGTACCTTTTGACCACTTTCGTCCAATTTTCTCTCCCCCACCTCCACTTCTGGTAATGACAAATCTCATCTTTTTCTGTGAGTTTGTTTTTGTTTTTTCATATTCCACATATAAACGAGGCTCATACAGAATTTCTTTTTCTCTAACTTATTTCATTTAGCATAATGCCCTCAAGTTCCACCTATGTTGTTGCAAATGGCAGGATTTCCTCCTTTTTTAAGCCATTATTATTTATGTTGTTTTACAAAGCAAGTAGATTCCTCAAAGCACAGATTTCCAGAAGCTAGATCTTCATATCTAGGATTCGAAATAAATGAACTTTGTTTTTAGCTTTGACTTCTTCTTTGCCTTCTGAGTGCCCTTTTTTTATCTATTTATCCATAAAATTAAACAATAAAATCTGAGGCTGAATAGAGTCCACCATTGCGTATTCTTTCACATTTTTCAAGATATAAATCAGAAAGAGACAAATTTGCTATCTGGAAAACAATATGGATGAATGAAGTATCAAAGGCAGCACACTGCTATGAAAAGATAAAGGGAATTAGCCTGCTTATAGTACTAACAGCTGCCATTTTATTTAGCGCAAACTCTGTACCAGTTGTTTGTCTTCACGACTTCATATCTCTGTTCCAGAGAATGACCCTGAGAAGTAAATATTATTATCCTTAATGTTCAATTGGAGAACCAGCCTCAGTGAACCTAAGTTACTTGGCCAGAGATAGTAGTATAATAAGGAGGGCAACAGAAATTCTGACTAGGTCTGGACTCTGCCAAGTCAATGCACTTTCAACTTAGAACCAACAGGCTAATTTTGGGCAAAGTACTTTGCATCCCTGGGCTAGTTTCTTCACCTATAAAAGGCAGAAGGACAGGAAATTGCCATTTATGGTTGCTTATCATGTTGCAAGTAATAAGCTATGCATATGATCTGCATGATCTCGTTTAATTCTTGTGGGTAAATATTATGCCTGTTTTTATAATAAAGGAACAGAAAACTTACGGAGATTAAGCAACACTTTAAGAACGCAAATAGCAAAGTGGCAATGCAAGGATTCTAAAACGCAGCATATCTGATAACATTTGGTGACTCTATCATTCTGAGTATTTGGATGTAACAAATGTTGCCAGAGTAGACTTGCCAGCCACCTGTAAATAATTATTGCTCATGTCACAGCATATTTTTTCACTTAGAATCAAAATATTAAATTTTCTACTTTATTCTATACTTGATTTATCTTTGCATTTGGATTATAAGGGTCTAATTTGCAAAATTCAGCTGTGATTTAAATATATTTCTACTGGGTACTCAGATTTTTTTTTTCACGTCCTCATTTTTAAAATTTTCCTCAAAAAGTCTTATTATAAAACTTTGCAAAGAACATCTGAGTAATATATGACATAGGAAAATATGTCTTACAAATGTGGTCCTAACTATGAAGAAAAAAAATGACTCGTTTTTTACCTCTTTCTTTATAAGCATGTATGTACAAGTGCGTCACATGTCAAGATGTGTATATATATTAAAATGAATTTTCTGCAATTCACTTCATAGAAAGCAGAAAAATATTTTGATTTACACTTGATTTTGTAGAATTCATGTACAAAGCTCATAAATTCTAAGATTATTGGAGATAGTTAATCGTAACAACTGAGCTATATCTAAATATACTGGTGAATGAATTTACTATTTTTACAATAAATCTCGATTTCAGTTATTAGTTCTAATCTTTCCACCAAATATTGTTCTGTTAACGTTGTTGCTTTCTAGTCAGCATTTTTCATGTATAAGTTTCCCTTAATTTCTTTCTCCGAAAGTATAAAGCCATCATGTAATGATAAATACTGGGACTTCTGTTGATTACTGTACTTTCTTGAACTTTTGCCTTAGGCCTCTGAGGAAACACTGCATTCCAGTAATGAGGAGGAAGACCCTTTCCGAGGAATGGAGCCCTATCTCGTACGGAGACTTTCTTGCCGCAGTGTTCAGCTTCCCCCACTCGCATTCCGACAGTTGGAACAAGCTGACTTGAAAAGTGAGTCAGAGAACATTCAAAGACCAACCAGCCTCCCCCTGAAGATTCTACCACTGATTGCTATCACTTCCGCAGACTCCAGTGGGTGAGTGCCCTTGGGTGACATTTCCCCATTTTGTATTTTGGATGGTGATTGTCATCTGTGATCTTTTGAGATTTTGCAGCACATTGCTTGGTTTAAGTGGGAGCCAAATGGTGTTTCTAGAGCCAAAAGAAAGAAGGATGATTTTTCTCAGGTAATGTCTCTATCTCTTCAGGAAGAGACATTTTAGTGAAATTGTTTTACAAGGAAGAGTTGAAAAGGTATTGGTGAATGGTAATAAGTATGAGGCAAGGGGGCCTTGGACTTGTAAAATTAATATTGGTCATACATGATTTAATAGGAAAATTCTTAACAAATGAGAACTAATGGACAAATTACCATGTACACATACATATCTGGAAACAGTAGGCAATGCTGATTGATGCAAAATAAATTTGGAATCAAGAATAGATTGTACTGTAATTAGAATCAAAGGAAATATGCAGTTGTATTCTTGAGCCTAGCAATTTGGCCTTTGACTCTGACATGCTTACCAGAATACTGTTGTAGTTCCCTGCATGAGACGGTTTTATTTAGCATTAGTACATATTAAAGAATCACACACAGTCACATCTCCATCACTTAACATTTGTATTTTCTACTTTGTAAATTATTTATGTTTTTATTATTTTTTTCTACTGTTTACCAATGGAATTTTTGGGGGGTTTTGTTGTTGTTATTGGTTTTAGTGAAGAGGATTCACCCTGAGCTAATATCTGTTCCCAATCTTCCTCTTTCTGTTTGAGAAAGATTTGCCCTAACCTAACATCTGTGCCAATCCTCCTCTATTTTGTACATGGGTCGCTGCCACAGCATGGCTGCCAGGGAGTGGTATAGGTCCACGCCTGGGATCCAAACCCGGGATGCTGAAGCAGAGCATGCCAAAGTTAACTACTAGGCTGTGGGGTGGGCCCGCAATGGAGTTTTTGATCTTTATAGCAATGTCACCAGGTGAAAAATTATGAATGAAAGTGAAGATAGTGGGCATGTCCATTATTTTTTCTTTTGGCCAGCAGCATTTTTAAGAAGCTTAGATAGAAAAGAATGAGGAGGAAGCCAGTGATGCACACTCAGGCAGACTCTTGAGTATTTACTAAGACTACAAGAACAAAACAATTTTTTATACCACCAATATGAGTCTTCTTCATTCTCTGCCAAGTTCCAGGCATGTCTAGGGAAGATACCTTTTATGTTTTTCTGAAAGTTGTGATCAGAAGAAATTTGTCCAGTAACTGTCCTCTAAGCTACTGAATTTTGCTGTTTGAATTGTTATAGACCAGTTCAAAGGACCTTTGTTATTAAGAGGTTTTAGGGAATTACTACTAGGTAAATAAGAAGACAACGAATTCTTACTTTGAAGAAATAGAAAGAGGAAATATGTATTTGTTTGTTTGGGGATGAACCGTGTACATAAAGAAGAATGTGCACCTATTGATTAGACACGCTAACACAGGTGGGAATTTTATATGGTAGCTTGACCTGAAAATTCTTTGAAAAATATTGTCTCAAAAAACCGATTTCCCCTCTCTTCGGGATGAACACCACTATTGTTCATCTGTGTAGAGGGCAGGACTGACAGATACTATGTGCGTCAGGGGTCACCACAACCACTCCTAGGTTCAATGATTTCCTAGGAGAGCTCCAGGACTCAGCAAATAGTCACATTCGTGGCTGGGATTTATTACAGCAAAAGAATACAAAGGAAAATCAACAAAGAGAAAGTTGCACGGGGCAAAATCCGGAGGGAAGCAGACACAAGCTTCCAAGAGTCCCCTCTCCCAGTGGAGTCAGACAGGATGTACCTAATCCCTCCAGCAATGAGTTGTGACAACACATGTGAAATGTGTTAACCAGGGAAGCCTTCTACCAGAGAAGCCTGTAAAGCCTCAGTGCGTATATGAGGCATCTAAAATAGTCAAACTCAGAAACAGACAGGAGAATGGCGGTTGCCAGGGTAGGGGAGAGAGGGAATTGCTGTTCCACGGGTGTATAGTTTCAATAATGCAAGATGAATAAGCTCTAGAGATCTGCTGTGCAACATCGTGCCTGAAGTTAACAAGACTGTAATATGCACTTAAAAATTTAAGAGGGTAGGTCTCATGTTAAATGTTCTTACCACAATAAAAAACAATAGAAATAAAAAATAGACTCGGTGCCCATAATTTTTACTGGGGGCTTATCAGTCGTGTGCCCTCTGCCCAGCACGGGCCTACATTCCAGATTCCCGGAAGGAAAGCAGTTGTTCAGCACAAACCACCCTTTTTGCACAACCAGTTTAGGTACAAGGGAGCCACTCTTACCATTTCGGGAGTGTTGGGAGCCTTCCTGAAATCCACGTTCCCACATGCCAGCTAAGGGCCAACCTTTCAAATCGGCTTTTCTAAAGACAAAAGTTGCAGACCTGATGTTCGCTCTTTTCTGCACAGCAGGTTTACCTTAGAATCATTATCTTACTTTCTCTACTTTTGAGAAGGGATTCTAATTCTAATTCTAATTAAAATAAACTAATTTAAGCCTGTGATGTGTTCAATTAACCTTGATATTTCAAAAAATTTGGTGGCTAAGCATGATTTCTCATTCAATGCTGGTGTTATATCACGTGCCTTTAAAAGAAAATGGTGCAGTATATTTAATATATCTCTATGTAGTTGGGCAATGCATATAATTAAAAAATCTCAGGTAAAAGCTAAGCTTATTTAATTAAATTCAAATGTGTTGCTCAAAACAAATAAATAGTCTCCAAGTGCCAAAGAACTTAGAGGTTCAGAATTGTCTGCATGATAGTGTTTCTGTTGGTTCAAAGTTTGTTTCCTTCTTAATCAAGAATCTAAGAATGAAGTGTAGGAAAACCTGGGTTACCATTCAGAAATTTATTCAATACTTTGGAGGGAAGAATTTGCCTCTTAGAGAGATGAAACAGGAATGACTTGTCCGTACCAGAAGGCAGCTAGAAGAAACCATGGATGACAGTGGCCAATAACAAGAAAAAAGGCCTAGGATGTATTCAAGAGATTGCTATTACCTTCTGAAGCAAAAATAATTTGTGAATCGAGTATTTGAGAAATATAAAAATCAGGAGTATGATTTTCTGGAATATGCTTAAGCATTGGAAGGGAAGCAGAAGGTAAAGTTAGGGGTCACATTCTGTAGCCATTTCAGTTAACTAAGAACCCCAGATTCTTTCACAGCTATCAGAAAGGGCTAATGGGAAATTCTTTTAGCTAGGTTGTCTACAGCCCAGTTCCCCATTATTAAAGGTTAGTGTGCCCCCAGGTCCCATTGTCAAGCTATGCCGAGACATTGGCAACTGTAAATCTTTGATGGGAAAGGAGACTTTTCACGCCCTTTGAGTTTATTTTCCCTATTTTTTTAACATCATAACTTTGCTCTTTCTCCTAGTGTATCAGTACACAGACACTTGCGCTGTCAAGCATCAGGTAGTGGGTCTAGGCACTTGTGTCCCTCCTTTAGAAAGCCACAGTGTGGCCCAAGTAATTGGCTTCTGAAGGGAACTTTGGCCTGCAAAACTGAGTGTTATAGATGGCAGCTATTAGCTTCCTCACGAAGTGCCTGGGTCAAGAGACTGAGTTCAAGAGGGATTTTTTATTAACACTTCTATAATTCTACTTTGGTTTTTTCCCAGGCAATATGAATGTGTTCAAATGTATGCTATTTAGCAATTCTCTTTGAGCATGCCTAAGGTATTAGCTTATGTGTTTTGTGGTTTAGCAACCTCGAGAGACTTTCAATGATCACAAAGCAGAATTGTAACGCCTGGGATGCTGAGAACCTCAAACTCATCCACCAATTAGTTTTCCATATAGGGTGGGATTATTCAGGCTTCGTGGCTGTTTATTGACTCCCACTGAAATAAAAGGGACATCTATTAATGGCTTCAAATGTCATAAACTTGGCAAAGAAGTCATTTCAAATGTCATAGCTTTCTGTATTTCTCTACTAAATAGTTTTCTATCCATTTACTTTTTAAAAATCTTTTTATTAAGGTATAATTTACATGCAGTAAAATACGCAAATCTTAAGTATGCGTCTTGATAAATTTTTATATATTTATATACCCATATAATCACCATACAATCTCCTAACTTCAATCGCCAAAGATTAGTTTTGCCTCTTCTTGGACATCGTATAAATGGGATCATATGATATGCGCTCCTTTTGTCTGGCTTCTATCACTCAAAATGTTTTTGATATTTATCCATGTTTGTGTATATACTAGTACTTTTTATTATAGTGTAATAGTCTATTGTATGAATGTACCATAATTTATTCATCTATGTTCTCTAATTGATGGACATGGGTTTGTTGTGAAGATGAAATACGTAGCACTGTTTTACCATAACGTAGGTACTTCATACAGAACTATAACAACTACTGCTACTGTGATACCTATTTGGCAAAATATTGGAACAAATCATGTTTGGTTTTGTTGAATTTGTTAGTTTCCTTATTGCAATTGGCTTCAAACATCCTCAACTCATATCTCGTGGGGTAGAGATGGATGTTCTATCAGATTTAGGAGTCAATGAGAAATTTGCTCCTGATTCAGAAAGTCAGGATGATTCTGGACTTGTCACATTTGTGTTAAGAAGTCTCTCTCTGGCTTGGTATCCGTCCACGGACACGCCCTGCTTTCAAGTGTTGTTCAGTTATGTTTGGAGGGAGAGCTGAGGGCCTCCTTCTTCCTTACCTCCTCTTTGCTTCACTTACAACTTTGCTGACTTCTCCTTATTTCCCTGGTCAGAATCCTCAGGAGGAATTAAGAGCTCCCCTTGGCCCCACCTATTGCACTGGCTTACTTTCCCTGGGTGGCCCATGTACCATCAGATACTCTGGGGAGGGTTTAACTTGCCACATGTGGAAATTGCTTCCTGCACACAGGTAAAAAGTTGTGGGAGCAGAGGGAGGGTAGGAGAGGTAGTGCTAAACCTCTCCAGCTGTGTTTCCTCCTGCATCAGCTACAATAAGATGAGAGGCAAAGAGCAAGCTGTACCCTTGTGACATGATGACACGCCTCTGGATGGATGTATACTCAGGGATCTGTGTGGGTGGAGAATAGTACAAGCACTTTCTCATCACTAGTGTTCTATTACCTGTCTGGAGAAATACATTGTGTGCATTTGTATTACAGTGTCCCATAAAAAAAGAAAATGAAAAGATAATTTAAAAGAAGAAATGGTTACTCTGGGGAATAAAATAGACTCCTGAATATAGGGGGAAGGATTACTTTAGTCAGATAAGGTTTCATTTTACAAGGATCTTCTGGAGATATTTCCTTGAGTTATGTGCTGTTCACAGAGGGGCTGGTCCCGGACGCCAGTCAGGCTTTGGATTCTTCATCAACCACCCATCAGCGAGCATTCTTGAGTACACACAGTACATTAAAGTGAACATGAAAAAGGTAATTTTCAACACTTTGCTACTGAATCAGAATCCAAACAAAAAATAAAACGAAGAAAAACAGAAGCCGAGTTAAAGCAGACCTATCTGATCTTTCAAATGTGGTCTTTTTAACTTAAGAAGGTATTAACAGTGGGTATTTCATATGTGAAATATTTTGGAATAAGGATTTAGAAAGGTAAAGGGTTGTATTCCGCAGTGTACCCATGAGACTTGCACCATCATATTGGATATGTGCTCAAGGTTTATGAGATTTATCTGCTAAGTTCTCATGGACAGATATGTGGAAGATCTACAACCCACTAGGCAAAGCTTTCCAAAATTGAAAATGGGCACACATAATTGTGATTATGAAATATTCCTTAGAAATATAGTATTCTTCAGCTGGATTTGGTCTTAAAAGTAATCACTGTGAAGAAATTGGGAAACAGTGCGTTCAATAATCTTAAAGATACACGTTATGTAAAAGAAACTGGATTTCTTTGTCTTTGATTTATTTAAATGCAATTTATTGGCATAGTGTTTGTCAAAACTTCTCAAGACATCCACAGAACATCACAAGTCTTTTGTTTCTAAAGAATTGACTCTGCTTAAATTGAATCTAGTTTTATTTTCTGCTTAAATTGAATCTAGTTTTATTTTTGTGTTGAAATTTGTGATTTTCAAAATTAAAATTAGACTCTAAGAGTGGTTGACCACTTTATCTTTACTTTGTAAAATCTTGATAAATTATATCTTATTTCCAGAATCGGTAGCAATTCTTGAATGTAATCTAAAATAAACAGCTAAATAATACTGACTGTTTTTGCTCATACATCATAGAATCTCTGAATGTTTTATGATATCTATCATGCCCTAAATTACAAAAGAATGTGATAATTATCAAACTCTAATTTCTTTCCCAGACTACTGTAGTGCCTTGTCATTCTTGTAGTGCTGTCTGGCATCCTAATTAAGGATACTACCAATGAACTGATACTACACACAATATTTTACTCTCTATCTGTATGTCAGTAAACTAACATACTGGGGGAGGGTTTGCTTTTATAATCAAAGGTTTCTATCTCACCAGGCTTCCCTGTTCTTAAAAACACTAGAGAGGGTGGTGACTTGTGCATTTACCATGTCATAGCATCTGTCCCTGTTCCCAAACCTTTCTTGTGCTGTCTTTACTTGTTTAATAGTATAGATTGGTTGGGAATCCCATACTTTCTAAAAATGGACCCAGTGAAGCATTTATTTTACCAGGAAAAGTGATTGAAGAACATAAAAGTATGGCAGACAGAGAGCAGAGCCAAAAAAAAAAAAAGCACTTTAATTATATTCATCTGGAAATCATAATTTTTCAGCACCTCAGCTTCTTTTCCACAAACACTACCTTGTTTCACCATCCTTCTGTAACCAGAGCTTTGCATCACTGAAGTGTTTAGGGAGAATTTACAATTCTTTAAAAGTCACGTTCTTCTGGAAAAAGAGTAGGTGAAAGCACTCTGACTGAATGGTCTTTATTTAATTATCCTGTGCTGCATAAATGTATACACTGATTCAAACTTATCATTGACCAAAGAGCTTCACCTTGAGAAATTCAAAATTTAAAAATATATCTTCAGCTGAAATTCAGGAAAGGATGGAGTTATCAAACTTTTTTCACCTATCTTCGCCCAATTGGTAGGTCGTTTTTTTGTTTGGTTTGGTTTCCTTTGCTGTGAAGAAGCTTTTTAGGTTGATTTAGTCCCATTTGTTTATTTTTTCTTTTGTTTCCCTTGCCTGAGGAAACACGTTCAAAAAGATATTACTAAGACCGATCTCAAAGAGCACACTTCCTATTTTCTTCTGGGAGTTTTATGATTTCAGGTCTTACCTTCAAGTCTTTGATCTATTTCGAGTTAACTTTTGTGTATAGTGAAAGATAATGGTCTACTTTCATTCTTCTGTATGTGACTGCCCAGTTTTCCCAACACCGTTTATTGAAGAGACTTTCCTTTCTCCATTGTATCTTCTTGGATCCTTTGTCAAAAATTAGCTGGTTCTAAATGTGCAGGTTTATTTCTGAACTCTCAATTCTGTTCCATTGATCTGTATGTCTGTTTTTGTGCCAGTACCGTGCTGTTTTGATTATTATAGCTTTGTAGCATATTGTGAAATCAGCGAGTGCAATGCTTCCAGCTTTGTTCTTTTTTTCTCAAGATTGTTTTGGCTATTTGGGGTCTTTTGTTGTTCAACACAAATTTTAGGATTCTTTGTTCTATTTACATGAATTGTTTACATCTATTACATATTGTTTGGGCTTTGATAGGGATTGTATTAAATTTGTAGATTGCTTTAGGCGTTATGGATATTTTAGCTATATTAATTCTTCCAATCCATGAGCATGGAATATCTTTCCATTGCTTTGTGTCTTCGATTTCTTTCAACAATGTTTTATAGTTTTCGGTGTACAAGTCTTTCACATCCTTGGTTAAACGTATCCCTAGGTATTTTATTCTTTTTGTTGTGATTGTAAATGGGATTGTATTCTTGATTTCTCTTTCTGCTATTTCTTTTCTAGTGTGTAGAAATGCAACTGATTTTTGTATGTTGATTTTATATCCCACAAATTTACTGTATTCATTTATTATTTCTAATAGAGTTTTCATGAATTCTTTAGGGTTTTCAATATATAAAATCATGTCTTCTGCAAATAGTGACAGTTTTACTTCTTCCTTCCCAATTTGGAGCCCTTTTGTTTCTTTTTCTTGCCTAATTTCTCTGGCTATAACTTCTAATACTATGTTGAATAAGAGTGGCATAGCTCTTCTTATAGGAATAGCTTTCAGTTTTTCACTGTTGGGTATGATGTTAGCTGTAGGTTTGTCATATATGGCCTTTATTATGTTGAGGTAATTTCCTTCTATACCCTTTTTGTTGAGGGTTTTTATCATAAATGGATGCTGAATCTTGTCAAATGCTTTCTCTGCAGCTATTGAGATGATCATGTGATTTTTATTCTTCACTTTGTTAATGTGATATCATATTGATTGATTTACAGGTATTGAACCATCCTTGTATCCCTGGAATAAATCCCACTTGATCATGGTGTATGATCCTTTTAATGTTTTGTTGTATTTAATTTGCTATTATTTTGTTGTGAATTTTTGCATCTATATTCATCAGTGATATTAGCCTGTAATTCTCTTTTTCTGTTTTGTCAGTGTTTGGTTTGGTATCAGGGCAATGTTGACCTGGTAAACAATTGGGAAGCATCCCCTCCTCTTAAATTTTTTGGAAAAGTTTGAGAAGGATAGGTATTAAACCTTCTTTGAATGTTTGGTAGAATTCTCCAGAGAAGCTATCTGGTCCTGGACTTGTGTTTTGGGGGAGGATTTTAATTACTGTTTTGACCTCCTTACAAGTGATCAATCTATTCAGATTCTCTATTTCTCCTTGATTCAGTTTTGGAAAGTGCATAATTCTAATAATTTATCCATTTCTTCTAGGTTATCCAATATGTTAATGTATAGCTTTTTCCTAGTACTCTTTTATAATTCTTTGTATTTATGTGGTATTCATTGTCATTTCTTCTCTTTTGTTTCTGATTTTATTTATTTGAGACTTTTCTCCTTTGTCCTCAGTGAGTCTAGCTAAGAGTTTGTCAATTTTGTTTATCTTTTCAATGAACCAGCTGTTAGTTACATTAATTTTTTCTATTGTCTTTTTAGTCTCTATTTCATTTATATCTGCTGTGATTTTTATTATTTCCTTCCTTCTAGTAATTTTGGGCTTCATTTATTCTCCTTTTTCTAATTCCTTTAGGTATAGTGTTAGATTGCTTATTTGAGATTATTTTTTGTTTCTTGAGATAAGCCTGTATTGCTATGAACTTCTCTCTTAGTACCACTTTTGCTGTATCCCATAAATTTTGGTATGTCATGTTTTCATTTTTATTTGTCTCCAGGTATTTTTTAATTTCTCCATTGATTTCTTCATTGACTCAATAGTTGTTCAGTAGCATTGTGTTTAATCTCCACATATTTGTGACTTTTCCAGTTTTCTTCCTATAGTTGATTTCTAGTTCCATATTGTTTTGGTATGATTGATATTATTTCAATCTTCTTAAATTTATTGAGACTTGTTTTGTGGCCTAATATGTGATCTATTCTGGATAGTGTTCCTTGTTCATTTGAAAAGAATGTGTATTCTTCAGTTTTGGGATGGAATGTTCTGTATATATCTATTAAGTAGGTCCATCTGATCTAATGTGTCATTTAGGGCCAATGTTTCTCGTTGATCTGTCTGGATGATCTATCCATTGATGTAAACAAGGTGTTAAAGTCCCCTACTATTATCATATTACTGCCAATTTCTCCTTTTATGTCTGCTAATATTTGCTTTATATATTTAGGTGCTCCTATCTTGGCCATATAGATATTTGCAAGTGTAACATCCTCTTGTTGGATTGTTCCCTTTATCATTATATAATATCCTTCTTTGTCTCTTGTTACAATTTTTGTTTTAAAGTGTATTTTGTTTGCTATAACTGTTAGTACCCCAGCTTTCTTTTCATTTCTATTTTCATAGAATATCTTTTTCCATTCCTTCTCTTTCAGTCTGTAAGTGTCTTTAGATCTGAAATGTGTCTCTCGTATGCAGCATATATATGGGTCTTGTTTTTTTATCCATTCAGCCACCGTATGCCTTTTGATTGGAATATTTAATCCATTTATATTTAAAGTAATTATTGATAAGCATGTATTTATTACCATTTTGTTACTTTTCTTCTAGATGTTTTTATAGTTCTTCTCCATTCCTTTTTTCTTCTCTTGCTCTCTTCCCTTATGATTTGATTACTTCCTTTAGTGTTGTGTTTGGGTTCCTTTCTCTTTATTTCTTGAGTATTTATTATAGGTTTTAGGTTTGTGGTTACCATGAGGTGCATGTAGAGCTGAGCAGCCAAGGTATGGGCACTGAAAAGACACATGGTTCAATTGATCCAAAATTGCAAAGTGGGGGCACAATGTAAGAAAGATAGGAAAAGAGATTTGAGGGTATTTGCAAGATAGTGAAGGAAGTGATAAATTACGGCAACTATGCTGGGTATGGAAATGAGTGATTATAAGAAGGTACAGAGACAGAAAGGAATCAAGGTCTCTAGAGACATCTATGGTGTCAAACAGGTGAATTCGAATGACTGAACAAGCTGAAAGATAGAAGGTTATATTTGGAGGATAAGATGTTTAAAACTTAAGTTTTAAGTGTTGGAGGTCATTTAAGGTATTTTCAAGATTTCAAGGGAAATTCCAGGTGGAAGAGGGTGACTACAGGGGGAAAAAAGTAGTTGAGAAATTGAGAGATTTGGGCATGAGGTGACTCCTTCACATCAGCACTGAAGTCACTCAGGATAGCAGCAAGACTCACGATATCAAGATGCTAAAAAGGTAGACAGTTTTCAATAAATGGAGCACAGTGATCAGGGAGACTGGCAGAAGTCAGTGATGAAGTAGAGTTGATTGGCATGGATGTCACAGGAGAGGTTTCACAGGAGGGTGGAAGAGTAGTGATCAGTAACTTAATGTGAGTAACTAGGAGAGCATCAACTCCATCTCAGGAAGAGGCACGGGAGACTGAGAACAAGAGCAGCCTCCCCTCCAGTGCAATGCAGGGAGTGACCATCTCAGCAAAAAGCCAAGTTTGAAAGAAGGTAGGATGTGGAATGATTGTTCAGTGGTGAAATGAAGATGAAGGGAAATCTGTTTACCATGGTAGAAGGATTCCAGAAGACCTAACTGAAAAACGTGAGAAGAAGAAGAGTAGGGATTTGGACAGGGAAGAGAAATCATAGAGCAATATGAGGATAAGGAACTGGAAGAACACAGAAGAGAGGAATAATCTATCTCAGGTGGTTCTCTGAGCTATTACTATAGCTAAATTCCAAAACATTTTCAAGAATTGGTCTAGCTATCCTCTGACAGACAGATTCAGGGAGCGGGAAGTGAAACCTAGTTAGTAAATCTTTTTGAAAGGCCATGAGGGTTGTCCTAGTTCAAATAAGTAGGTCCACAATGGTGTTCCTTGGTTCCTAGTACTTTCATCATCTATTGGAAACAGCAGCAGCTTCTTGTGTTTGGGGAATTTTGCATCTTTCAAGTTACTCAGCTGTGTCCTAGATTTATTACAGGCTGTGGAATATGGAGAAGAATCTGATTTTTTTTAAAATATGCATTATCTTTCCAGTTCAGAGCATTATTCTATTTTAAAGAATTGTTTTTCTGTATTTAACTCTGATTATTTTGCCAGTTTGAATAACAACTTAGGTGCTTTGAATTAGCATTTGGGTTTTTCTTTCAAGAATTTTCTATATTAGAAATGATCAGTGTCTTAAACAATACTGATTTCTTAAATATTCTTTAATACTATTTCTGGGATTCAAGCATTATTCCAGTTCATCATGCTGCCAATTGTAGCAGTAAAGTCTAGAATGAAATTGAATTTTATGTGGACAAACTCTATTTGTAGAAAACTTTCTTCAGTAAACCGGGCTACTAATGTGAGCTTAGTGGAAGAACAGAGAGGCATGTACATATGGGTTTTCCCTTAACTTGGATGTAACACGTTATTTGCAGACTTCATCTTACAGCAAACTCTGTTCATACTAATTTTAATTTAAAACTATTTGATAGTGTTGCATAGTTATGACATGGGACTAAAAACTTTGATATGATGCCTCTGCAAACACAATTTTTTATTCTGGTCTTTTCTGTGACTCTGTGAAGGTCACTTTTTTGTTTATTTTAATCCTCACCATCTGAAATAGTATTTGTGACTGGATTTTAGCAATTGTGGAGAATATCACATTTGAAAAGTGCCTCAGCAAAGGCTATTAATTATACTCCACAGAGACCGAAACAGTGAAGGCTTCATTTGTCTTGAGAAGAAATGTAAAGGTTAATTGATTTTCAGAGGATTACTACAACAAATAAAGACCAGAACACACTTCTTCTTATTTTGGTTTATAACTTCTGGTATTTTCTATTCACTATCCACTGAAAAAGCTGAGATGAAGGCCAATGATTTTTAGATTTATTAAGTGTTTCTATAAAGCTGCCCTAAAAGTGAAAGATGTCCTTTGCAGTTGGCGTAACAGTGAATAGATGATAATGAAAATTCACATTCATGGACCATTATCTAGTCATTAAGATGATCATTATGATAACTATATAGTAATATGGAAGTACTTCAAATCTTTCGAGAAGAAAAGCAAAATACACAAGTATATCCATATTAAAGTTACTGCGTTGCAAAATATATGCCTGCATGTGGCTAAGAACTGGAAAGCAATATGAAAAGAATTAGATTTTTTTGAATAACAGGAATGTAATTGGTTTTCTTTTCTCTCATCTTGATTTCTATTAATGAAAATATGTGTTTTTCCAATCAGAAAAATTAAGTTAAAAGTTGCATTTATGATTTCCTTGTAGTTTCATTCACCCAAGTATTTATTGAGTCTTTAGTATATTACAGACACTGTTTTAGATGCTGGGAGTATATTTAAGAAGGTAAAAATAAAATTCATGATATTTTATTTCTCACATGTAATTCAATAGGAACTTTTGGCAAGTATGGCGGAGGGGGTAGTACTTGTGCCTTGTAGAGTTCTGGTCATTTTGTGTAACCATGCTCTGTTGGCAGCAGACTCCCCCAGAAGATCACCAGCAGAACCTACTTATCAAGCAAAATCAAGTATTTGTCTCACTGAAAGAAAGGAGAACAGCACCTTTAAACGTAGAAATATTTCAGAAAGGGGAAGTACAGAAAGGATATTTATACGGTTTGAGAGCCTGGTCTTGCTAGGTGGAGAAATGGTTGGGATTGAGCAGAATTTAAAGACTAGTAGCTGTGGATTAATGGGGTCTTGAAGTGCAGTGAGGGTCTTAAGCGAGTCTTGATGAGTAAACTTTTAGTCTTGGTAAATAATCTATTTTAGCTGGTTTACAGTCTTACATTCCAAGAGCAAGCATTCCCTGGAGCGGGTACCTAAGTTATTTTTGCTTGGTCCTAGGATTTGTTTAGCTCTAAGGCAAGCACTTAAGCTTTGACCCAAAATTGTTTAGCACTGGGACAGGAGGGTATTTAGTTTTAGTTCTTGCCTCCTTCTTTGTGAGTGAGCCTAGGTGCTATGGTCTAAATGTGTGTGTCTTCTCCAAGCTCATTTGTTGAAATCTTAACTTCAAAGGGGATGGTATTAGGAGAAGGGCAGTTTTGAGAGGTGATTAGGCCATGAGGGTGGAGCCTACATGGACGAGATTAGTGCCCTTATAAAAGAGGCCACAGAGAGATCCCTTACCCCTTCTGCCATATGAGAACACAGGGAGAAGGCCATCTATGAACGAGGAAGCTGGCTTTTACCAGGCACTGAATCTGCTGGTACCTTGATCTTGCACTTCCCAGACTCCAGACTGTGAGAAATAAATTTCTATTGTTTATAAGCCACCCAGTTTATGGTCTTCTGTTATAGCAGCCTGAGTGGACTAAGACTCTAGGTTAGATATTCATTTAGCCAGACAATGGAACAAGACAGGGGCTCTGTACCCTCTTTTTTTTTTAAACTTATATTACTGCCACCCCATTGCTTGAGACTGTAACCCTGGGGATAGTTAGAGGGATGAGAACTCAAGGAAGTGAGGTCCTGGAATAGACAACTGGTTTGGCTGGTCAGTATTCAACACTCTTCTGTTTTGGAGGAATCTCAGGGTAGGTAGGAGAGATGGCCCAGACTTCCACCAGGGAAGCCTCAGGGCTCAGATATCCCCTCTGTGAACCTCTCCAGTTAGACCTCAGTGCAGTCAATCAAATGCTCCCAACCAGGACTTTGAATCTTGAGGAGGTGGCTCTGACCCACCATCACATGTACCATCGTGGAGTGGAAAAGTTAGCGGCATGGTGGTTGTGGCTACTGACAGTGTGATGAGGAGTGGTATGTGCCCAGCTGGTGAGCAGCAGACTGATCATCTGGCTCCATCCTGCCTGCTCATGGCTCCACTGGATCCTGCTCAAGTCTGCTTCTGCAAGCTCCCTATCCGTTCTGATTTCCATCCTATATTCTTTGTCAAATTCCTTCTCCTGCTTAAGTTCATCAGTGTTGATTTCTGTTGTTTGCAAGCCAGAACCCTGACAGATACACAGCCCTTGATGAATTTATTATGAGGTTTTACCACTCTAGAAACCAAAGTACAGGAAGTGCTCTTACTTTTCCAAAACTGCAATTGTAAAATCACTAGCAAAAGTTAGTAGGGAGGAAGCAAAGGTAAAATTTGAGTTTTCATTTCAGTGCATTCTTTTTACATAAAAGTTTAAGAAAAAGGAGGGTGCTGGGGAGAAGAGTCCCTTGAGATGTCCCTGGCAAAGTCTGTGAAGCTTTCAATAAGGAGACAAGGACAAGGCTTCACTGTAATTATTCGCTTTTGACTGTTCAAGCCGGTAGGCTTAAAATGGACTCCTAATGAGAGTGGTTTGCACTGCAATTAATTAAGTGCATGAAATTACAAACTGCATGTCTTCTCCATCTGGAGAATATTCTTCCTCTATAAGTACTATTTTATTTTAATTCCTCTGTCTCTCTCTCTCTGTCTCTTAGAAGAAGCTTTCCCTGAAGGAAAATTAACTCTGTTGTTAGTCCACTGAGAAAGTCTTTCCTGTGAATATGGGAACATACCTCCGCTAACTCTTCCTTACATCTAGTGCCAAATTTATCACAGTTGTTCCGGATATAAAATTTTGAAGACAATTGTGAATAAAAAGATGAGAAATTTGATTAAACTTTTATCGGTGTCCTTGTTCTTTAGAAGTCGTTTGTCTTTGTTGTAGTGTGTGTGTGTGTGTGTGTCTGTATGTGTGTGTGTACATGTGTGCTATCCATTTCAGAAGAAATATTTCAGAGCTAGATCACTTCCAAAACCTTATCATTAATCTTTAGGGTCAATTCCTAGCAGAGAGGACACAGGCATGTTGCCTCAATATTCTCAGAAACGCTTGAGTATACTCCTTTCCTTCTTGGTACCCCCTTTACACCTAAATACAGCATCTTAATTATATTCACAGCTTTTTAGCCTCAATTATAATTCTATGTTTCCGAATTTTTCTTCTCCCACCTTCCCTCCTAGAGAAATATCCATTTCTAGTCAAACAGAAAGGATCTAATAAGGCCATTCTCTGTGAGATGGGAATCATTTCAATCAACTTAATGGCTTGTTCCAATGTTCATGGTGGAATTGTGAGGAGTGATGGAGGATATTTGAATTTCCCAAATTCTTCAGAATATTAATTGCATACCCAGTACTATTTCTTACAGCTGAGAAAAATTTGGTTGGCTTAATAAAAGGTGCAATTGGAGTAGTTTAGAAACAGGTTCTAGCATTGGCAATCTTTCTTCAAGGACGCCTGAACCTTCTCCAATGTCTATGTAAACTTACTCCCCTCTTTCTAAAGAAGGCCCTACAATGATCTGAAACAACAACATGAGCTGAAGATCATTATGCCAAAGTAATCCTTACCTGGTATGAAAGAGACTGGAGGTGGCTAGGGTTCCTGTGGCATTTGAGATCCCAAGAAAACTTCGGGTCGACTCTCCATAGAGATTCCCCACACCTGGAACCCAGTTTACCAATTAGGAAATTGTATCTTCAGTTCTAGATGGTCTAGGACTTGTTGGTCTCAAAGAGTTAATGCACCTTTAACAAATACAAAAGATCTCTTCTAGGAGTATCTTGAACATGGTGAAAATCTGCCTTGACAATGGGCACCTAAAGCTGGTTAGATTTCATTGTTATAAATTAGCACCCTTACCTAAAACCCTTGTCCATTCAAAATAATATGTGTTGTCACACAACACCAAGATCTATTATTAAACTGCCACAGACTATTGCTTTCACAATTGGAAAACTATAATTTTTCTAAAATTGACTTTGTATGATACCTTACGAGGGTCTATTAATTGATGAGGAAAAGAAAATCAGATGACGCTTTCAAAAAATAAAATTGGCATCAGTTGAAATATTTATACCATTTCTCTTATTTAAAGGACATTTTTATCCTGGAAAATGACTGACTGCTTCGATTAGCCTCACATCACAACAAAAAAATAAAGTTGTCTTTGGATGGCTTCTAATTTGCATTTAAATTATCCCCATGGCAGCATTTTGTAAGCACAAGCAAACAAAAGATTGCTTGAGTGACATAGGCCTGTACACCTGAGAGAGAAATATATCATCTACAAAATTAAAAAATATGGGTTTTAGTAAACACCTCTGAAAAAGAATGATAAGGATCTGCATTTTTTTTATCACAGAGTTTATCCTTCTAATAATGCTCCAGAAGTAGAAAAATTCAAATATACTTTCCTTGGAGAGATCATGGGGCAATGATGCCATTTGACGCATATTGGGGATAAAATCATGTGATGTCCTCAAGTAGAGACTTTTTTACTGTTCTTTATCTTTGCTGTTGACTCTAATTGTCTTTCTATAATAATTTTCTGTTGTAAACTGATAGGGGTCTGGAGATTTAACAGAGGGGTGACAGTCATGGGTGAGATCCTCACTTGTGAAGGATCCCAGAGTCTGTGAGGCAATGGATAGGGCTAAATCCTCATACTTGGACAAGAAAGAGCTGTACCAATTTTGTGTTTGTTGGTTTGTTTTCATGTCCTTCTGCTTGGAAGATGAGTTAAGATCCAGAAAAACAACGTAAACCAGGAGTTGGCACACTAGGGCCTGCAGGCCAAATCCTGCCTGCCACCTGTTTTGCAAATGAAGTTTTCTTGGAGCACAAACTACTGCTGCAGAGTAGTGTAGCTGAGATGGGTACCATTTGGCCTGCTGAGCCTAAACTGTTCACTCTCTGATGCTTTAGAGAAAGCGTTTGCTGACCGCTGACTTAGACTGTTTAAGCAGCTACTGAGTGGACAGCTTATCAGGAGATTTAGGCTTTTCAAGTGTTAAGAGACCATAACCATCTGTGTCCTGCAGCGGGGAGGGAGCCAAGGGGAGACACAGCTCTTCGAGTGCTGCTGCACGCATTCCTTCATTCCCCACAGTGATCGGTGCCGCCTCTGAGACAGGGGTGATGCCAGGCCCTCCAGGGCATAAAGAGGCATAGTTCTTGCTCTCATGGAGGTGAACACCGGGACAAGATAGTGTGCAGCACAGACAGATCCCCCTGCTCTCACTGATCTCACATTTTAGGGGGTGGGGATAAACAGGGAAGTGGGTATGATCCACCTGAAGAGGCTGGAATTTTAGACAGAGTGACCAGGGCAGATCTCACTGAGAATGAGCCTGGATAAAGGTCTGCAGGACTTGGAGAAGCCAGCCCTGCTGCTTACCATGGGGGTAGAATTTCTCTATAGATGGTAGAGGAGTGATGGGGCATAACTGGAGGGCAAGTTTTTTTCTTTTTTTATGTCAGAGAATTTGCATCATGTTTGTATGCTGATGGGAATTGTTTTAGTCCATCTGGACTGTTATCACGAAATACCACAGACTGGGCAGCTAACGAACAACAGAAATGTATTTCTCACAGTTCTGGAGGCTGGGAAGTCCATGATCAAGGCATTAGCTTGGTTGTGTTCTGGCGCAGGCCCTCTGCCTGGTTCATAGTCAGCCCCTTTTCGTGCTGTGTCCTTGCATGGTAGAAGGGGCAAGGGGTCTCTCTGGGGTCTTTTATATAAGAGCACTAATCCATGAGGGCTCCACCCTCATGACCAAAACACCTTCCAAAGGCCCCACCACCTAATACCATCCTCTCGGTGGTTAGGATTTCAACATATGAATTTGGTGGGGGGGACACAAACATTCAGACCATAGCAGGAATGATATAGTAGATAGGGGAAAATTGATGATGCAGGAGTGGATGCAACAATGTCTTTGAGTAGATAAGAGGGCATGGATCTAGAATACAGGAGAATGGCTGGCTTTGAATAAGAGCAAGGACACTTTATCCATAGTAATATAAGGAAACGTAGAGTATATGGCACAGATGCAGGTAAGTGGGTAGATGTGATGGTTGAAAATTGTAAAGTTCTAGTCTAAGTGCATTATTTTTTCTTAGCATATGCAAAGGCCCTGAGGTAAAACAAAGCACGGTATAATTAAGGAATTAAAATAAGGGAAGTATAACTGAACTATAAGTAAGCAATAAGATGGAGTCAGATCAGGCTGAAGAAGTAGGCAGGATGGAGTGGTAAGCCAGATTAAGGATATAGCAATGGAGAACCGGAGATGAATGGGGTGAAATCAGATTTGCCTTTTTAAAAGATCACTGTGGCTACTGTTAGAGATTAGGTGGGAGATTGGAACGTGAGTATCCGCGGCAAGACCAGTCAGAAAGCTACGGCAGCAATTCAGTGGAGAACAAGGGCAGCATAGTCTAGAATAGAGGCAGTGGGTAGAAGAAAAATGGTAAGCTTTTGAGAAATATTTATGGGCAGAATAGATAGACTTACCTCTCTCATGCTTGGGTATGGAAGAGATTGCCTATGTAGAGTAAAAATAGAGCAGAGAGCCTAGGAGTGGACATGGACGCTCAGGAGAGAGAACTGAGATGCTGGCTTAGAACACTGAGTGAGGAAGCTGGGCATTGTCGAAGAGGCGAGACAAACTTCACAACTGGCTAGTAGTGAAAAGGTAGGTCACCAAAATTATATGGTGTCGAAGGAGGGTACACTCTTCATTAGATTAATATGGCTGGGCCAAAATGCTAGTTACTTCTGATTTTTTTAAAAATCCTAAAATTATATTGGCTAACTTTACTTTTAAGAAAAAATGTTGAATTTTTCACTTTCATAATGAGGCCAAAAAATAAAGGTCAAAACCTTAAGGAGAGAATGAGACAGAACTTAACAGGCAGATTGTTGACTGACATGATGTCAATGGCCACTTCCAGTTGTCATGTTCTAGGCCCATCACATAGACCTTTCCTCTTTTGAAGTTTTTCTCATGGAACTAATTGCATTTTAATTTCTGCATCTCTCCTAAATACGTGTAGAACACAGACTCTGAATAAACCTTCCCTGAGCATCTTACAGATGCAGGGAAGATGCACTACTAGACATTTCTGTTCCTAAGAAATTATGTCCCTGCAGACCCTATCAAGGGGGTGACTGTCACATGGAGTTAAGAAATCACTATGGAAATAAAAGAAGAAGAGCTGGTTTCAGGGTCTAGTCCTATTGAGCAGGCTAGGAATTTGGGGATCTTAGAGATGTTTTCAACCTGAAAAACCAATGCATGGAACAAGTCACCCCACTTTGAATAGGACCGTGTTTCTAACCTGAGCATTAAGAAGAAGATGTTATATTTTTAATAAAAGCCCACATTAAATTAGAGAAAAGTCCATCTGACTATGAAGTATACGAATGGAAAGATTAACATGAAAAGCCAAAAAGGAAAATTTAAGGAATCCGATTTCACAATAGAGGTCGCTATACTTGGGGGAGACTTATCTTCCTGACTCTAAGGTTAAATTAGGATAAGGAATTTGTACTTTGGAAACCAGCCTGTTTCTACGTTCTATTATTTTCCTGCTTTGGGTATGGCTTGATGCCATTGTGTTCTAGTAAAAATCCCCTTTGATAGATGGAGAGTGCAGCAGTGAGGGTGAGTGGCGTGTGTGAGTACGAGGGGCATGAGTGGGCAGGTGCGAGGGGAAAGCGTTTCTTCAGTCATATTTCCAGTCTTGAGAACAATCTTGGTTAAAATCTTCAAGAACGTGAGAAGAAGCTTTGGGGGAGTTAGTCAGAATGTCATTGAAAACAACGGAAATTAAATCTCATTCCCACCCCTCTGAGATTTCGGCCAAGATGGAGAATGAGAGCATAACCGTTGGGTCCAGAGTGGAATATAGAAAGAGTTTCAGTTGACCATATGCTGAGAAAAAAATGAGACGGTAAACAGGAAATGCAACACTTTGAGCCAAGCCCCTCTCGGCCATTCTTAAACGCTTTTTCCCTCTTATTAAGAAAAGTGACTTTATTTCCGTCTCCTTCTGTAAGACCTCGACTTCTTTGGATCTCCAGAGGCTGGTTATGAGCACGTTCCCCTCTCCTCTGCTTCCCAGTCTTCTAGCCTCCTCTACAGAGCAGGTGCGGGTTTGAGGGGAGAGGGCGGCTGAAGCTTGGATCCGAAGCTGATTCAGTAATGATGCCCTCTTTAAGAGCAAAAATAAACATTGCTGATAAACTACAAATCAGGTGCAAAGCGAATATTTAAATGAGAAAAAGAGTCACGACAAATTATAAATTTAAGTTGGCATATATTACAAATATGACAAAACATAAAAATTGTAATAGATTATCTGCTGCCCAGCATAATTCTCTAATACCTTTTCCCTACACTTTTGGCTGCATATTACTTGTCTGTCTCTTTAAATGACGCCGATATTATAATACTTTCTATGGAAAGATTGGAAAGGTAGTTCAGACTTTTCTCTAGGCTTGTTATTTTTTGACATTATTAATTGTTTTTAAAAGTCAGGTAATGAATCTCATACAAATTGTTACAGTTGTCAAAGTTCGTGAAATCTTTAAAATGTTTCTTTCATATATGAGCTGTCAGATTTCAGGGCATTTTGGGTTTTGGGTGTGGGCGGGTGACTAATCTTATATACTCCTGGTTTAGCTGGCTTCACAGTTTGTCACTGAGGTTCTCGCTATAGTGTCATAACTGGTTTAGGTGACTTTTAGATCATCTTCATCAATGTCAGCATTTTATGTTGAATCTGGAAAAAATTTTTCCATGTGTTAGTTTGATTCGCTCTTCTTCATTAATTCAATTGTCAAGCAATCCAAGAACCAATTCATCATTTCTATCTGAAATTTCTCTCTTCCTATTGATGAATTACCACTTGTGAGATGATCTGAAAAAAATAACAATTTTCTGCTTGGTATCTGAATAATTTCTATTGATTTAATCACCCAGTCTAATTGCATTTTTTCCATATTCCAATAATTGTATTAGAAACTTTCTCATATTTATTTCTTCCTTCGTTCTTTAAGTAAAAATTTAGGGATTAAAAAAAGTATCTTTGATGTATGCACAAATCAGGAGTCTGTCATTTCTCACCTGTCTTTTTGAAACATTCAAAACATCTTTCCAAATTCACTTCTTGATACTGGAAGAATTTTTATTTTACTTTTGCAAAATTGGCAAAAGCCTAGGACTAAATAAACACATCGCCAGGGCCCCATCCCAGAGTCTTGGAAGGTGCTTATATAAGCAGAAAGGCTTCCTCTTAAGCTTCATTACGTTCACGATAAACCCACTTCTGCTCCTCCTCCTTCTCTGCAATACCTCCCACAGACACACAGGTACACACCCATACTGTTTCTTGTTTTTTCCACTCTTACTGTGTGAATGCTATAAGGTTATTGAAAGATTTTACAGAACATAAATCTAAAATGATGCCTCTGCTGTGGTTGTAATCTAGCCCAGGCCACAGATAAATCTCAGGCACTGGACTAATGAGCTCTGAGTGGAACAGTCAGGGAGTGGGAGTCTTTGTGAGAAAGGGCCAGGGAACATGGCTTGTCTCCAAGTGGTCAGGGGCTGCAGAACTCTCCTGTGGGCTGAAAGCTATTGATTAACTTAACCAAAGGGTACAATGGTTGCTTGGGCCTACCCAGAACTCATTTTCTCCCATTATAAGTCAATGAACTATTGATGAGGTGACCTCCTGCCATCTAAGACCTAGACCACTCACCTAGATTTGCAACACCTGCTTTTGCACCATTGTCTGATTTAGACTTAAGTCAATTGCTTTTCCACATTTGTCTATGGGTCTAGAAGTACAAGAGGTCTTATAGGTGAGCTCCTATTCTTTCTTCCAGAAAGAGTATCCAATAACTTTGTTGGTGAGGAAGTGAGGCACAACCTCCTGTGATTACAACAGAAGAGGGACTTAGAGAAGGAGTGGAAAATAAGGGCATTCAGTTATTCCTTCTAATAAGTAACAGCTGTCCCCCAAGGAGACCATGTTGATCTCATTTGGTGGTAAATCTTCCTACGGAGAAGGGAGATCTGAATGAAAGGAACTGCAGGCAGGTGAGTGGGATGGTTAAAGGAAGGAGGTGCCTCTGTGGAATGGAGGACCTTTCCCTACAGGGGGACAAAGGCATGGCTGCAATAGAAAGAGAAACGATATGAGAAACAGCTCAGCACCTGCCTGCTACAGAGAGGCAGTCCTCAGAGCTGGCTCTCGTGGTTAAAATGACTGGGACAGAACACATGAAACAGGAAAAACCCCCTCAGCTATATTGGGTGGAATCCCCAGTCTGGGACAAAGAGGAGCTGAGGAATCTCTGCAGGGCCCTGAAAGCTGGAAGCCTGAGCAGATCTGGACCAATTTCTGTGATATCCCCAGGGATTTCCTTCCTATTTTGAGCAGAGGAACGGACTTGGATGGGGCAGCATGTTCCTGCAGTTGGCAGGCACCCACTGTACAGAATAACTGATTTGCTTCTCAGGCTGCACATGCCAATTGAATTGCCAAGCAGACATTGCCTGGGGGAAATATCTGCTAAAACTGAAATGATCACTAGCTGGATGGATTGGACACTTACCCATGTCAACTATTATTATGCATAGTGCTTTAATTTTTAAAATATGTTATGTGTACATGATAAAAAATTCAAACAAGAATAAGTCCTAGAGTATCTTTTCTTACCCCAGATTCTCACTTTCCCAGGCCCTCCCTTGAGGCACAACCACTGCAGAGTCTATACATATACAAACATATATAACCAACTTCCATTCGTCAGATACTTACATTGACGATTTTAGAGTAGGCATAGAAAAGTCATTTGGTTATAATAATTGCAATCACTTTAATATATTCTCTTATTCCTGTATAATTGCATCATTTTAAACTTCAGCAATTATAAACCTTATGCCAGTTTAGGGAAAAAATTTTAAATATTTCTGTTGGAATCTTAGAACTCAGTTACTTTTTTTTACTTATTTATCTAAGGCATGTTAACTGTAGAAATTTTGGAAAATATAGAAAAATATAAAGAAAAAAATTAAAATAATTTTACTGTAACAGAGAAAATTGCTACTATTTTATGTTCTTTCACATATTATATGGATTTATATGTAACAGTATTTTTATATAAATTAAATATTTTCATATATATTAAATTTATAATTTACAAAAATTGAGGTAATATTGTAATTTTTATTATATGTCAGATCGTTTTTCACTTATTATTTTTTCCAACTTTATTGAGGTATAACTGACAAATAAAATTGTAATGTATTTAAAGTGTACAACACGTAATTTGATATACATATACATTGTGAAACGAGTCCCACAACCAAGCTAATTAATATATCCATTATCTCACGTAGTTACCTTTTTTTTTTTGATGAGAATGCTTAAGATTTACTCTCTTAGCGGATTGCCAGTATACAATAGAGTATTATGAACTGTAGTCACCATGCTGTACATTAAATCTTCAAAATTTATTCATCTTATAAATGAAAGTTTGTACCCTTTTACCAACCTCTCCTCATTTCCCTCGACCTCTAGTAACCACCATTCTACTCTCTATTTCTATGTGTTTGGCTTTGACTTTTTTTTTTTAGATTTCAGATGTATACCATGCGATATTTGTCTTTCTCTATCTATCTGGCTCGTTTCACTTAGCCTAATGCCCTCCAGGTCATCCATGTTGTCAAATGACAGGATTTCCTTGATGTTTTAAGGATGAATAATATTCCTCTGTGTGTGTATATATATACAGGATAATGATTTTATTTCTTTTGTATATGTACAAGAATTGGGATTCCTGGATTGCTGGATCAGATGGTAGTTCCCGTTTTAATTTTTTGAGGAAATTCCATACTGTTTTCCATAGTGACTGTACCAGTTTACATTCCCACCAAGAGTGAACAAGGGCTCCCTTTTCTGCACATCGTCACCAGTGTTTATCTCTTGTCTTTTTGGTAATGGACATCTCAATAGGTGTAAGGTGATAACTCTCTGTGGTTTTGATTTGTATTTCCCTGTTGGTTAGTGATGCTGAGCACCTTTTCATGAACCTTTTGGCCATTTGTATATCTTCTTTGGAAAAATGTCTATTCAGATCCTTTGCCCAATTTTTAATTGAGTTATTTATTTTTTTCTTATTGAGTTGTATGAGTTCCTTGCATATTTTGGATATTAACCCCTTATCAGTTATGTGGTTTGCAAATATTTTCTCCCATTCCATAGGTTGTCTTTTCATTTTGTTGATGGTGTTCTCTGCTGTGCAGAAGCATTTTAGTTTCATGTAATCCCATTTGTTTATTTTTGCTCTTGTTGCCTTTGCTTTTGCCATCAAATCCAAGAAACCATTGCCAAGACTAGCGTTAAGGAGCTTTTCCCCTATGTATTCCTCTAAGAGTTTTATGGTTTCAGTTCTAACATGTAAGTCGTTAATCTATTTTCAGTTGATTTCTGTGTATTGTGTAAGATAGGGGTCCAATTTAATCCTTTTGCATGTTGATAGCCAGTTTTCTCAGCACCATTTTTTGAAGTGACTATCTTTTCCCCATTCTGTGTTCTCGGCAAGGGTTTATTCCTGGGCTGTCTATTCTATTTCATTGATCCATATGTCTGTTTTTATGCCAATCAATACCACAGTGTTTTGATTACTATAGCTATATCACAAAGCTGTAGTAATTCACTTAGTATTTTTATTTAGCATTCTCAACATGTCGTTTGGTATTATAAAAGATCTTCCAGATAATGAATAGTTTTCAGATTAATATTTGATTGCTTTAATTTCATTGTATTTGTATTGCATTATTTCAAAACTTTCATCCTTATAAACACTAATGCACACAAAGTGTTTTGAACATTCTGATAACTAACTTGGGGAAAAACTCCAAAATCTATAAATATTTTGTATGTTTCTGATTTTCCCTTTGGAAAAATTTCTAAAAGAGGACTTATTGAGTCAAAGAATATATTCTTGTGGGTTTAATATAACTGTTTGTTAGGACTTCCAGATATCTGTTATATAATTTCTGATAGAAGATTTTGAGTAAACAAATATTTTTGTGCACCCATTATAGTCCAGGCATCATCCTGTGTATTATTCACATACTTGAACTTATTTAATGCAAGTAATCATTAAATTTCACTATGGGAACCAAGAAGAAAAGGGCTTGGGGCACATACATGTCATTTTTCTGTGTCTGTCTGAAAACTGATCTCTTACCTGGTTCTGCAGTAAAATCTTGAAAGATAAGGAGGGCACCTTCAGGGCAGTGAAATTTTACAGCTGGGTCTTTGGGAATAAGGCTGAATTCTTATTCAATATGCCCGTGCCACAGTCTGGCCTGAAATATCTTTAGATCTGCCATCTCTAATAATAACAGCCATTTCTGACTTTTCAGTATTTCCTGATTTTTTTTCCAGTGACTTTGAGTGTGAATCTCCCATCTGAATACATTCCTTCATGCTGAACGCTGCTCAAATAACTGTCAAAATATTAGTTTAGTAATTTTGATCCAGGATATTGGCTTCATATGCTAAAATAATTTTTGGAAAGGTCTCCTTTTTATAAATGCCCAGTTTTTCTCAAACCTTGGCAGTAATAATCCTCACCAAATCATTGCTTGCTATTCTTCTCTTTCTTTCAATAAGGAATATTAAAACCTTCCAAGGAATTGAGCGTTTAGTGAGATTCATGTTTGATATGACTATTGAGCGACTCTGCCCTTCACGAAGCCTTGTCACTGGTTCCTCCTTTACCCTAAAATATGTACAGTTTAAATTATATAGGTAAAGCAGGTGGGAAATATTGCTACATTTTTAGTTATCATTTATAGAGATGTATTATGTAATATTACAAATTTTTACAATATTTCTTGTAATTTATAGTATTGTGAGCAATATAAATAATTTGATAAGCGCTGGGCCTACTCAGCCATTGTAATATCTTGCTAAGAACAGATTGAGAACTGTGAAATTATGTTAGTAAATGCAGATTTCCAACCTTACTGAAAAATATATTCTGCAACATGAAGGGTTGCTTTTATGATCAAATTAATGTTCAGTTTTATTTCCAGTTTTTCAAGTGAATGTTAATGAGGGATTTAGTTGGCTCCAGCAAAGTTATTATTCCTTTTCTTGTGAAAATATGAGTTAATCTTGCAATGATAGCCTAACTACTTCATTTTAATGGTTTCAAAATTTTTCAGAATGTAAATACTTAACAAATAAATATTTTTGATGCATTTAATTAGCAAAATATAATTTACATTTGCAGTTTCTCTTTTCTGCATATCTAGGACATGATTCCAAATCTCATGTTTCTGATACAAACATTGGACCATTTCTTAAAGGCTTGTAAACATTTCTACAGAAGTGGCTAGAACAAATACTGTCTTATAATTGTGTAAGACCAGCGCTTATTTCGCAAATATTTTGAAAAGCAGTTTCACAAAGAAAATACTAAAACATTAACGGCCCCCCTCCTCCAAGGGGAAGTGATAACAGATAGTCATCCAGCTCCTTTCTAAGGAGATGTATTAGTTATCTCCTTCTCCACTCCAAAACACCTCAAAACTCAGTGACTCAAAACAACAATATTATATTATCTCATGATTTCTGTGAGTCAGGAAATTGAACAAGGGAGAATGGAGATGGCTCGTCTCAGCTGAAGACTTGAAAGGTTGGGGACTGGCATCATCTGAAAGGCCATTCACTCACATGTCTGGTGGTTGATGCAGGCTATGGGCCAGAGCTTTAGTTCCGCTCCCTGTGTTCTCTCCTTCAGGGCTAGATTGAGCTTCTTCACAGCATAGTGGCTGGGATCCAAGAGCAAGCATCTCCACAGACAGAAAGGTTCTTAGAAGCAGTGTCCTCTCTATGACCTAGCCTTGGAAACTACAGAGCATCACCTCAACCAGACTTCCTTGGTTAAATCAGGCAAAAGCTTCTTCCAAGATTCAAAAGGACAGAACACAGACCCCCATCTTTCCGTGAGAGGAATGTCAGTCACAGTGTAAGATAACATAAGATCTATATATTCATCTTTGGATAATGCAATCTGCTATGGGTGGGTGGGGGTAGGTTTAGCTAATTCCAGGTTAGGGTTTTATTGAGTGGGATATGAAAGTTTAGGGCCAGAAGTGATGGGGGAAGGCAGGCGTGGATAAGGATGCTATGGACTGCAGATATAAAGAGGCAGAGAGAGAGGAAAGGTGAGGAATCTGGCATTCACAGATGGCCTTTGAGGGAAGAAGGATATTTATGAAGCTTTTCTGTGTGTAGGCGAGGTAAAATTGCTTTTCTATATTCTTATAATCTTTAGAGAAAATGATATCCCAATGAGTTGTAGAGTTGGATTTATTTTTGAAAAAGATACAATAAGCTGCTGAATATGGTCTCACTGTAGATATAGGGAAAAAGTAGAAGCCCTTTAAATCTAGATTATATCTGCTTTCAGGAATATCTAGCCATAAATGCGGCTGTCACGGCCTGCTGTTTGGGGCTTCCCAAATGCTGGTACAAAGACCGGTGCTAGTGGATGGTGAAATTTTCTGAAATCAAAAATTAGACAACATCATGAATCTTTCACAAAGCTGAATTTATTCAATTAAAGGAAATGACTGTTATTATTAGTTTATATCCTTCCAACATTTCTGGTTTTAAAATCGGCTTTCTTTTATGAAATTATGGTGACAGTAGACGATACTTACGTCTTGGATTTTTGACTGTCCATATTTGGAAAAATAAAAAGTTATTGGCCACTATACTTTAGTTCCTAAAACACCTAACTGCTATCCTAAATTGCAACATGTAGAAAACATTTCAATCTTTTTGCATTTGATATTTTATATTGATATTAGATGTAAAAGGATACTGTAAATTTACCTGAATACATGGAAAAATAATTTATTTACTTCTTGTAATCCCAAAGGATTATTCCTTAGTTATTCTTTTCTTCTATGTACTGACAATACTATTACTAAAGCTGAGGCTACATGAAGATAGAAAAAGCAAATGTCTTTCTCATATAGGTTTGTTGTAAGAATTAAGTAAATTGGTATTTATAAAGAATTTAAAATCATGCCGTCACATAGTATGAACTCAATAAATGTTGCTGTTGATGATATTGAGAATTATTCTTTTGAAATTTTTCTGCTGTATCACTCAATTTATACCATTGGTTTAAGTGTTTTCAGCCAGACACGATATTGCTTTATTCAAATTTATGCTGAGTTAACTGCTGTTTCTTAAATAATAACTGGTACAAATTTTTTCTTACCTATTTAATTTTAAAGTACTCAGAAATGATGCAAAAGAAAAAAAGAAGAAATAAAAAATGTATCAATAATAAAATAAACCTCATTTCTTGGAAATCCAAAAGGTAGTGGCAAAATGAACTTTAACTAAATACAGGCGTTGGCAGAGAAGGAAGGATTTATCCATCTCCTGGTCTAGACTCAAACAGTCAAGAGAGAGGCAGTCCAGGTTGTACTAAGTGATGTTCTGAGTTTTGCTTCTTGATGCAAGTAGTGTCCCCTTTATCGTGATTGGATATTCATCTGTTCATTCATTTATTCATTCAACAAAAACTGAGAACTGTGTTCCAGAGACACAGAGACAAAGAAGATATCTGCATCCAGCCCAGGAAAATCTAGCATCTACCTCATAACAATCACAAATATTTACTAAGGACCAAATTATAAAATAAAATAAATCATTTATAAAATATGCATTTTATTAATATGAGTTTATATAACCACCTATAATTATAGGAGTTGGAAGATCCCTCTTCTATTTTTATCTGCCCTCCCCCCAAACAGATGGAGCTAATTAATTAGCTACTGGGCTGAAGATACTGAAATATACACCTTGGTGCATAGTAGGTTGGTGGCCTCAAATCAAAGGTGTGTGACCTTTATCCAAAGATACTGTGAGATATGCAGAGCAAAAAGCCGAAAAGTATGACCTTTAAAATGAGTCATGAAGAAGAAACCAATAATTTCTTAATACAAATAACATTTAGGGTAGATATCGTTAGACCAATACTGCACTCTGCTTATACTATTTTGAAAATTTTACCTAAAGAAGCCTCAATTCTAATATTTGAAGTGGCCAGTACAAATAAAAACATGTTTAAATGCTTATTAGTCGCATGTAAATTAGACACATAACTTTTGTACTATCATCATAAAGTGGATTCAAGTTTAGATATCTCCACGTTTCTCCTTAAAATAATATAAAAGCAAACAAACAAAATAAAAGCAGCAAATATCTTATGTCTACAATATGTAAGGAATAATTGTAAAGTAAAGTGAAAATTTCTCTGACTCAGATCTATACAGAAACAGGTTTGCTGGATTTAGTGAGTGGGTGGTTCTTGTCATCTCAAATATAAAACATAGCAGGTGACTTTCTACGGGGAAATTGTTTCTTAATGTTGAAAAAAACATATGCGTCCTTTATGTGATCATGTTGTAAAGAATTGAACTAGAGAGTCAGGCCCACATGGTCGTGGAAATGGGCTCTCTAGTGGCATGTGACGGGAGCAGAATCTTATCATGTCTCACAGCTTGTCCAGGTAGTTGCTAATTCCTTTATAATGTGTGATATCATAGATCATGTAATACAACCAGAAAAACCTATCAGACATTCAATCATTCATTCTCTCTTTCTCTCTCTCTCTCTCACACGCACACACACACACACACCATTCTGGTGCTGCCCCAGCCTCTCCTGTCTGAGAATACAAAGTTGAATCCTCTGTCACATACTAGCAGTATAATCCTGGACAAGTTACTTAACTTTGTTTTGCTTCAATTTCCTTATCTGTATAATGGGGACCAATAATCGAATAAGATTACCTGCCTCATAGGGTGGTTTCAAGGATGAAATGAGAAAATATGTGTAAGATGCCTGGCACATATAGTGAGCACTCAATATATGTTACCTGTAACTAGGTGAGAAAATTGAGACCCAGGGAGACCATGACATGCTCAAGGTCACTAAGGTAGTTCACGGCTAATCAGGATTAGGATCCATACAATGGTTCCCAACTCAGTGTTCTTTCTTTTATACTAAGTTGTCTCATTAACTGGCAGCTAATGATATACTTTATTTTTTTAAAAAAAAATTCATATTTCATGTCTTGCCTCCTCAAGTAAATTATAAAAGTCTTAAAGGCTAAAAGCATGGGTTAGTGACTTTGTCATCAACCGCAGTCTTTAGTGGAGAGCTCTTGTTTCTGGGGGCTCAGTGTTCATTTTTAATTATGAGCTTTTAAAACAATATTCAACGTGAAGTTATTTTATTCATCCCATGTTTCCTATTCCTTCTTGAGTAGTTCAACATATAAGAACAACGAGCCATTACAATCCTCTGCACAAATTAGAATTGCACAGTGCACAACCAGCAACTCCTTCCGTAACTCCCAGAGAAGAGCATGCAATTTCCTACTAGATTTCTTCAGTGTGAAGAAAAGAATATAATTCATCTATGCCTTGATTTCTTCATATATAGAATTTGTATACAGCATTACCCAATCACAAAAGAATTCCATTATAATTTAGCTTATTGTTATATAAATTCAGGCATAGCCCAAGCCACAATACAATCCCAAGAATATAACAAGTACCCATAGGCAAAACTTGGTAGAACATCTCAGGAGAGGATTATTTTTAGCTTTGGATAACAACTTTTATATTAAGGAACTCCACTCACATGCATTTGTGGCACTATTAACTGCTCTCACTAGTAAGCTAATATTTGAGGTATATTTTATACATCTCTCTTAGAGTGTGTTAGTGTACTAAACATTACAAATTACCACCTTGATTGCCTTTGGAGCTACTTTTAAGAGTCAACCATATCCTTGAAAATTGTTCGCCTAAACAAGCTTCCTCTTAAATATGCCTTTGAAAGGTTTAAATTCCCCTTTATCACTATTTGCACTTTGCATTTCAAGAACTTATAAGCTTTCAGAAATAAGTATGCAAATCCTACAAGTTTCAGTTTTCTCTTGATGCTCAGGATGTAGTTAATATCCACACAAGGGAGCAGCTAGTAACTGACGTGCAGGGCCAGATGGACTAGTTTGTCCTTCTGCAGAGCTACAACCCTGGAGCCTGTTATGTGGCCCTCAAGAGCCTCCCCAGCTTTCCACTCCTGAGCTGCATAACCAGGATGTCATCTCCTGTTCAAGAGTGGATTGGGAAGGCTGTCATATATTAAGAGAGAAGGGAAGAGCTTGCTGAGCCTTCCAAAGCATAACAGGACATCAACTCAAAGAACTGCAAAGTGCTCTCTGTAGAAAAGCACTGGGAGGACTGCTGTGATGCTCTCTTGTGAAAAGGAAGCTTTAAGATGACTCAAGAATAGCCAGATGTAATAACACAACCAATTTCAAAGTTTGCTGGCATGTGACACTCCTCTAGGAATTCTTGGTTTCCAGCTCAACCTCATCAGCCACAAATAGAATCCTCTAAGCCTTGTCAAGAGTCTGGCATTTTGTTTGAGAATCCAAACTTTTCTGCTTGGAAACTAGGGCAAAACTCAGTTATATATCAACAGGGATATGAAAGAAAGAGCATACATGGAAAGTTATTGTATTATAAATGGGTAGAACATAACACTTTGAAGAGGAGAGGCTTCCCAATGAGCCAGAATAAATACCAGAAAGTCGCACACAACTGAAAAGAGGCCCAGTTTATACAATGTAGCAATGAGTTATGGGACCATGAGAACAGATATCGTGATAACTCATTAACTTAAACAGGAACCCCTAAAATACGTGTAGTATTTCACCAATTAGAGAGTGCTTTCCATGAGTCAGTTTCCACATTAGGTGTCCTGAGGCAAGTGAGGGCCCGGGTCTGATAATATACGGGCGAAATCAGCCCGTCATTATTGTATCCTGGCAAATGCTAACAACTCCACTACCAGATGCAAATGGCTTCCACGTTTGATTAATTTTCTTTCAATAAAGTTAGGGAAGACAGGTGTCTGTCTTCAATGCACAGCATGTTAGAAATGCAAAATATTTCAGAAAAGTTTTGGCTTAACATTCTGAATTGTGAAAGATTCATCTTGACATCCCAGTATTTGGCTATTATTCCTTGTTCGCTAAGGCACAGTGATATTAAACTTCTTCAGCTACTTGAAGGCAAGAAGCTAATTCCTAACATTGCTGTAAATATTGCTAAACATGAGAAGTTGTGGGATATGAGTTCTAATTCCAACTAACTCATTATATTCTGCCACTGTCTGTCGTAGCCTGCTCACCTGCCACTGTGCCAGTTTTGTTATCTGTGACTTGAGGCCAGTGGAAGGAACAGCTTGTTTGAGTCTCAGCACTTGGATGGCAGAGTGACAGAGATAGATAAATTGGCCAGAATGGTCATTACTAACCAGAATGCTGCCCACATGTCTACTCTGGGACCATCTACAGTGCAGAAGGGAGCTCAGATATGGGTCATTTGGTCCAGGAGGCTACACATCAAGATCTATTGAGCTGTTTCTCATAATTTTCACTTGAAAAAGAAAGGCGGCTATTTTGTGAGGCCGCCAACCTCAGATGTGAATTTTGCAGTGATAAGTGGTTCAAATGCTGCTCTCTGCTGACTGCCCAGAGGCTGTTAGTGCCATTCAATTGCCCACAAAGAATTCACATGAGCAAATAGCTTCACCAAACCAGCCTTGGCTCATTCCTTTAAGGGAGTGGGTAGAAGGGATAACTGTCCTTAATAAAGAAGCCCAGAAATCAGCCTGTCCACAGCCTAGAAATTATTTAGTACAGTCCCACTGCCCTTGGTCACCTTCCTTCCTCATCACTTTATTGCCATCAGTCTTTGGGACATGGTTCCCACATGGAAAATGCTTCTCTTTTAGGTTTTATCCAGGTCACTATCGTAGCCTATTACCAAATATTAGAAAGGAGAGTGAAAGCAACAATTGTGTAAAGAGATACTAGAGTGGGAAGAGAAACAGGAAGTAAGCTTTTCGTGAGCAATTTTAATCAACATGAATTATTCATATCTTTGTCTCAGTCACTATCCAGAAATGAAATCTTCTAAGATTAAAGGATCCAGATCTTCATTGGATCCTGTCTCTTTTAAATTTGGCCTCTGTGGAAAACAGCACAAACTCCAAACAGTAATTTGAGCTCTGTAATAGAAGGTTAGACTGTGATCCAAATTGATTTCAGTATTTTTCTGGTAGACTTTTAGTGATTTTTCATGAAAAGCAAATGTTATTATTTCATCTTTTAACGTTTTAGTCAACAGTAAACAATATTCCCTTCTGATACACTCCTCTCAAAGTGGTAGAAGAGTTTGTGGCAAATTGCCATTTCAACCATTTATTCTGCTCCAGTAAGGCAGTATCAGATACATAGAAACTGGGAAAAATTAACTAAACTACTTCTATACACTCTCAAAATAAGCCGCCGAGAAACCTGGTAAAGTAATGATAGTGAAATTATATTGCTTCTCAACAGATCGATAAATTTGATAATATTGTAGAAAATTTTGCACTTTAACATTTTAATAGATTGCAGTGCATATCTTTAAAAAAATAACATTATAGTCGGGGGTGGTTTTTATATTTCAGGTAGTCCATATTTTGTGGGAGTTTGAGTCAAACACATCTGAGTTCAAATACCAAGAAGACTGCAGAGAAAAGAAAGTTAAGGTAGAGGGAAGGAGGAAGAGACGGAGATGGGAAAGAAAAAGGGATGGAGGAAGAGGAGGAAAGAAGACATGAAGAAAGAAGAAAGGAAGATGGGAGGGAGGAAGAAATAGCTCAAGTCCATGAAGAGTCTCCTAATGAGTGGCTCTGAAGGGTAGCCTCATCTCTAGTGAGTAAAGGGGAATTGTAAGGTGGTCAAACAGAAGTATGCCTGGAGACAATCCTAATGCAAGGATTTCCTGAGACCGAAAACTGTTGAAAACTGGAAAGAGGTCGGAGAGAGAGTTTGTGAAATCTAGCCAATGAGATTTAAAAATAGCTCAGGTACGGAATCTGTTAAAACAAGAAAGTAGACACATGGCTCTTCCTAATCTTCTACACTTTACTGCATTAAGTTAACACTTCTCTAGCTCCCGGAGGCCAGCCCAATTCTTTAGGAGGAAGGCATATGTTCCCTGGACACTTCCAGGGTCTATCTAGGATGTGTCCCATGAAACAGGTTTTAAAATTTTCTCCCACAGACACATCAGCATATTAATGTGTTATTTGGCTCCAAGTATCTTCCCTCCCACATTTCCTGATTTGCCATTCATTTTCTTACTTCCCTTAGTCAGCCATAATAGTCCCTGGGGTACAGCATAAGTGCTTCTGGCTCCTCTCACTGCACATTTGTATGAGAAAATGGTAATGCTTAGAATTCTGCAACGTCATTCCTTAGAGGCAGGGGGCAGTCAGAACACCTGAGAAAGGGTCAGAGTTCAGAACCAGATGCAGCAAAGAGTTCAGCTTTCATTGGAGTTGGTCCATTTTTCTGTGCCATACACATAAGCCAGCTATGCCCCTCAGAAGAACAGGGCTCGCTGAGTGATGGCTGGGACTGCAGAGCATTTCAAGGACAGGAAGGGATAGATGGGGGTGCACTCCTTAGATGGGTCCCAAAGAGGAAATGATGCTTGCCATACGGCAAAGGCCAAGTGGCTACAAATGGGACTAAGATTGGAACCTGGAGTACAGGTGAAGGTTTTCTTCCCTAAATTATATACTCAGCCTTAATAATAAGCTAAAATAAAAAGAAAATAGGTCAGGGGTAAAGAGTAGAGCTTTCAGAAGGCAGGGAGAGGATATCTGTGCTATTAGTTTGGTTGGGGTTTCTGTTGTTGGTGCTGTTGTTGCTGGCAGTGTAACAGAAGGATTAAGAGCTCCTTTAGCTGCTTAGCCTCAAGTCAAAGAGGCCAAAGCGTGACTCTGGGCGCCACCAATCACTGACTTCCTCACCTGGGGCAAACTACTTATCCTTTCAGAGTCTCAGTGTCCTCTTCTGTACAAAAGGATCATAATAATTCTTACCCACAGAAAATTTCACTTTCCTCTTCTGCACCCTCAACCTCTTCCTCTCAACCAGCTATTTTCCATGAGAATCAGAACATATTCAAGTACTTTCTGTGTTTAAAACAAAGAAACAGAAGCAAAACCCTCACTTTTCCCTCTTTGTTAGGGTTTCTCTTGACATTTGGGGCTGGATAACTTATTATCGTGGGACTGCTCTGTGCACTGTAGGATGTTTAGCAGCATCTCTGGCCTCTACCCATGATAGCAGTCCTCCTAGCTGTGACAATCAAAAATGTCTCCAGACATTGCTGAATGTCCCATGGAGGCAAAGTCTCCCCCAGTTGAGAACCACTGCTCTCGTCTCCTCTGCCAAACCATGCTTCCCCACAGTCTTGCCTATTCCCACTAGCTCTGTTTCCCCACTTTCCTATCACTCCTGAATCTATTCTACTCTGTCTCTCATCCCATTTCACTAACAAAATGGTTCTTGTTCAGATGAACAAGAACCTTAGTACCTCTCAATATGATGAATTTTCCAATCCTTCTTTTATCTGATCTCTCAGCAGAATTCAATGCTTTTATCATTCCTCACCTTAAAATGTTCTCTTCTCCTGCCTTTCCTAACACCGTTCTCTCTTGGCCTAATCTGTAAAGTCTAGGACACCTGGGATAGCTGAGGCCTCTCTTCATGTGGACTCACGATCCTCTAGGACATCAGCTCAGGCTCATTCAAATGGTGGTAAAAAGGGTTCCCAGCATGAAGAGAGGACGAGCCTCACAGAGCAAGTACTTTCCAAGCTTTTGCTTATATATTTGCTAGCAATCTCTTGGCCAATGCCCAGAGTCAGTGTGGGAGAGGACTACCCAGGACAGAAATATGGGGAGGGGATCAACTTCTACCGTGACACCTTGAGGAGTTCCATTGACCCACTCCCCAGCTCCCCAGTGAAACTGGTGAAAACTATTTAAAATTTTTAAAGCCTTTGGAAAGGGTCCTAAGGACAAACAGCAAATAAAGAAACATCCATTCAAGAACATCTATGGAAATTCAGCAAGAAAGGTGAGAGTCTGTTTTATTTGAACAGAGACCTCTCCCTCTCACCCCCTTCCTAGTTCAGTGAGGTGGAGGCCCCACTCCAGACTGGGATAGCCAAGAACATGGGTCTCCTTATTCCCACAGCTCTCAGCCAGAGGGCTTTCTTCTTGGGGGATGTAGGACTTCAGTGTTTCTCATGCTGTCCCCAGTTACCTTTTGCTAACACTAAGCCCTGGATGAGTGCAGTCAAGAGGTAGGATGCTCCCTTTTCAATCCTGCCCCCAATTGTGGAATGGAAACACTACCTTAATCACAGCATGCTAGAATGCTGAGGTCTTCATGACCGTTGCCTCGGCTCCTGTGGTAGTGGTTCTACACTGGGAGAGATAAGCCTAGAGCACCTCACACTACTGCTCACCCCCCTCACCACCAAGCTCAGCTCCTAGAGTGGGAGTGTCAATCACTTAGAAAGAATCTTTCCATTGTCCCCAGATCCATCTCCAGAGCCCTGGTTTAGACATTTTGCCTTAGGGGAGAAGCAATACATAAAATAAATACTTCTTAATCTCTTCCTAAAGGAACTGACTTCATTTGCAACAGAGCATGGAGAAGTTCAAGCCTAAGAGCACTCTCAAGAACAGTGGAGGCTGTGATGAAAGGCAATTGGGAAGAGAGTCCAGATACAGGCTAAATTGCAGGCTAGTTTTCAGGAGAGAACCAGGGAATAAGATAGTTGGGAGGACCCAACCTGAGGTCAGAACAAATATGAAACACTGACCTCAGAAACTATTCTTTCAAAGGAGCTACAAGTTGATTGTGTTAGTTTGTAGAGCAATGTCTGCCCTGGATGCTCTCTCCTCCACCACTATTTCTTTAGTCTAATCGGTCTCCATTTCTTATCTGGACTACTGCAAAATCCTTCTAACTGATGCCCAAATTAGGAATACCCTCGTAAGTGGTGTGCAATCTAGTCTCTACACTGTAACCAGAAAAACTCTTTGAAATGTAAATCTAATTATATGTGCCCCCCACCCTCTATAGAGACCATAGGAAAGAAACCTGTACCTCCAGTCATGTTTGATTTCGTGCTAACAATCTCTGTCTCATTTCCTGCCTTTTCTGTCACTTCCTGCAGCACCATGATAAAGCTAAGCACCTGCTCCCAGGCCCTCCTCCCCAAGCACACACTCTCTCTGACTACCTCTTTCAAATTTTGTACCAGACAGGTGCCACTAGAGGGACTTCTCCTTCATAAAACGCCAGTTCCCTCTCCCATCTCTCTCTCTCTGTTATGAACCTCCTTCCAGAGAGCTGACCTCCACAACCTTGACTTGCTGGGACTCCCCACTCGTTTGAGTAATAAATCTTTCTTTGATCATACCAAGGGCCTAGTGCCACAAGTTTCAGTATGGGGACTTAACCTTGGGCGGGAACTTCCCCACATCGCAGTGAGGCTGTCATGATAGCCTTCCCTACCATCTTTAAATTCTTCCATGGATTCCATTCTAAATAGAAAAAAAGTAAAATAAAGTAAATACTTTTGTGAAAAAGTCTATAATTCTTAGCTTGGTCTACAAGGTTTTGTATGGGTCAGTCCCCGCCTCACTGGTTTCTTTGCTTACTTTACATTAAATACGGTCTTCATTGCCTGAGGACAACTATACCTGCCGTACCCTCGGCCGGAAATGCTCTTCTTCCTCCTGCCAGTCTTTACCTAGTTTGCCCTTAACTACTCTACCTAACTCAGCTCAAAAATCGCTTCCTCAGAAAGGCCTTCCTGACACCTCACTGCAGTCCTCCCAGCTAGACTGGATGTGCTTTTTCTTCATAGCACCAATTTTGTTTTAAACTTTACATTTATTCGAGTAATTATTTGACGTGCATTTATCTCCTTCACCACAATGTCATCACCATGAGGTCGGTGGCTTTACGTGTTTTGCTCACCATTGGCTGGCCAACAGTAGATACTCTGATAAATATTCGTTGAGTATAGAATGCAGGAAGACTCTCAGAATCATAATATATATAATCTAAAAGCAGGAAGCTACTCTATTATTAGATAGAATAAGCTAGGTTCTGCTGTAAGAAACTTCCCACCCCCAGACAAAGCCACATACACTCGCAAATTTCAGAGGTTTCAAACAACAAGTTTTATTTCTCACTCGTGCCGCGTTCCCATTGTGCTTTAGCAGAATACTCGGCTCTATTGCATCTTTATTCTGGGGCCCAGGCTGATGGAGGCTACCATCTGGAATATTGTCTATTTCAGCGGCAAGGGAAAGAGAGACAAGAATGATTTCACATGGTAACTAAATACTCCAGCAAGGAAGTGACGTCGTTCGTCACCATATACAATCCACCTGCCAGAACTGGTCTCACGGCCCTGCCCATCTGTAAAGGAGGTAGGGGAATGTAATCCCCCAGACTGTGAAAGAAAAGAGAACCATATATCTGTGATCATAGACATCTCCCCACTGGCGTACTAATGTAGAGCTGTGTGTGATTACATTCAAATTGAATTTGAAGAGATGATAGAAAAATTCAAGAAAACATAAAAATTGAGCTGGGCTAAAGGGTGAGATTTGGATAGTCTGGGTGAGAAGGCATTGCCAATAGAGGAAACAGCATGAACATAATCAAAAAGTATGTATGAGCATGTGTCCAGGTCACATGAAAGAGCAGTCAACCTTGCAGAAGCAGAGAGGGTGTGTTGAGGGACCATGGGAGGTAAGATTGGAGCGACAGATTTGACCGTTAGCATATCCACACTCCTTTCTTAACTATTTTTGGTCATAAGGTAGAAATATCCTCAGAATAAGGATATGGCTTTAGACATATCAGTCACCTTGACCTGATTGCCCTTTCTTCCTTTCTAAAATTCCAGATTATCCACTGCTTTTCTCCCAGGCTCTTTCTGATTGGCACAGCAGTTCAGAAAGAGCTGGACCTGACTTAATCCCTGTTTTCAGCCCATTGTCAATCCACAAGCAGGTAAACGCCAATGCCCTGCCAGCTTGTGAGTTGAGTGTCTTTAATCTCATCTTTAATTGACACTTCTAGAGACTTAACTGAGTGGAGAGACCCTTAACAAAGCTACAAAGTGAAGGATAGTGTCGAATAATAGGTTTTATGAAAACTTGGAGGCTATTGCAGGATGTCACTCAATAAATCTGTCTCTAGAAGCTAATAACGCTCAGTCAATACACATTAATCTATTCTCTCCCACCTTATATGTGTTAGTTGTGCTGGCTTTGGAAAAGAAAAGGAAAAGCCATACTGTTAGAGTTCCACTAATGGGAAACAGATTTAGGGAAGAAATTATATTTGAATAAAAGTATTTGTTAAACAAAAATCACAATAAAATATTGACTACAGAGCAACCATTAATGGAGGGAGCTGTGTCATGCTTAATATGCTCTCTGTTCATAGATTCTTAGCAGGAGCATAGTATAGCATCTAAGTGTGGTCTTTAGAGCCAGGCTGCCAAGATTTAAATGGAGACTTCGCCATTCACTCCTGGGTGACCTTGACAAAGTTATTTAATCATGCTCGCACGGTGATTCCTCACTGCAAGGGACTGAGTGTGTCTCCCAAAAAATTCATATGCTGAAGCCTAACTTCCAGTGTGACTGCATTTAGAGATAGGGCTTTTAGGAGGTAATTAAGGTTAAATGAGATCATAAGGGGAAGTTCCTAATCTTAGAGGATTGGTGGCCTTATACAAAGAGGAAAAGAGAGGTCCCTTTCCTTACATGCACTCACCCAGGAAAGGCCATGTGAGCACACAACCAGAAGGTGGCCATCCGTGTGCCAGGAAGAGAGCTCTCACCAGAATCTGACCATGCTGGACCCTGATCTCAGACTTCCAGCCTCCAGAAATGTGAGAAAATAAACTTTTGTTGTTTAAACCACCCAGTCTATGGTATTTTGTTACAGCGGCCTGAGCTGACTAATACACTCGCCTATAAAGTGAGGATAATAACAGTGCTTATCTAACAGTGTGTTTGTGAGGATTGAATGTATTAATATATGCTGAGTTCTTAAAATGATGCTTGGCAGATAGTAGGCACTAAATAGACATTAGCTACTATTATTTATAGTATTTTCCTTCCTAATTGCTCATTCGATAGTGTCATACTTAAGAATTCTACTTTTCAAGTCAGACAGAGCTGGGTTGGACGCTCAGCTCTGCCTCTTAGCTGTGTGAGCTTGTTCAGGTTACTAACTTCTCTAAGGCTCAGTTTTCATAACTGTAAATGGGGATAGTGGTAGTGCTGCCTGCCTTTTAGGGTTGTGGTGAGGATTAAAGGAGATATGCATGTAAATGTATCTGGCACACAGTGAGCATTCCGTATATGCTATTTATGGTCCTCATTAGAGGTTTGCAGAGCTTCCTCTTTTGCATTATTTAAGAAAGAAACTGCCTTCTCCAGAAAACCTTGAACTACCTGGAGGAGCAAGGAAAAACCAGTATCTCCTCAGACTCGGAACTCTAAGAATGTCCTTCCTGAGCCATTCTTACCTATATTTTGTCCTTTCAGTATATTTGCTTTGCGTGTTTTTGCTTTTGTTTAATATGTGCCCTTCATGTCCCTCTCTCCATCAGGATGCTAGTGTTACTTTACAGATTCTAAAGAGCAGATGCCATGCCCATTGAACTCGGTTTATTTAAAATAACAGAATTATAGGATTGGATATGACTACTGCCTTTGCAATGAAACTGAAGACTGGAGAGTGAGATCGTCTCACAGCTATTGAGTGGCAGATTGAGAACTAAAAATCAGTCTCACAGCCTGGTTATTATCTCACAATGTGAAACGAGGAATCCGTAAACAAATTGTTGAAAGTAGTGGCCTTGTATATTCTTAAGCTGTTGTATGGACAAAATAGCATTATTCAGTGTACCACTTCTCGAACTTTAATGAATGAATCACCTGAGGAGCATGTTAAAAATGCAGGTTCTCACTCAGAAGGTCTAGGATGGGACCTGGAATTCTGCATTTCTAGCGAGTTCTCAGATGCTTCTGAGTCTGCTGGTCCCCAGACCACTCTTTTAGTAGCAAGGATGTAGATGATTCTAGCAATAATGAGTGAAGATTTTTTTGCTATTTTTTATTTTGTTTCTGTGTCCATTTTTATATTCACTCAAGTGCAGTCTGGATGCAAGACTTTTTTTTTTTTTTAATACAAATGGGGAAAAAAATGAAAAGCCAACTTGGCAAGATGCAAATTGGACACATTTTAAATTTAAATGCTTCAATTTGTTTCTCCATATGTTATGTATGCCTAAATCATTCACAATGATTTTATTTTCTATCCCTTTTCCGTCAAATGGGAAAGCAGTGCTCCTTTAAGGTGATTTATTTCCCAGTCTTTATTCTCCATGACACATAAATCACCTCGTCCCTCCTGAAAACCTCTCCTGTTTCCCAACCTACGCAGTCTTGAGTTTCCAGTTCTCCCCCTCAAGTCACACAAGTCCTGTTCTCTGGCATCTCCTCATTTCTCTTACTCTCTTCTTGGGAACTCCCATCCACCGCCCCCAGATTCAATCGTTACTTCAGGCCGTCAGAATCGCTCCCCGCTCAATATCTTGTGTCCTGAAGGCTTTCCTAGTTTTGGTCTTGCATGCTCCATGGACTCGATATTTATGACCTGCCAGCCCTTCAAACTCAGCATGTGGAAAACCAAAAGTCCTCAAACTTCTTACCGCTAGACCTCAGGCCGTCTGCCAACAACCTCCAGGTTATTTTACTCCCTCTATCAAAACTTTCAGTGACTCTTTGTTTACTGTGGAGTAAATCTCTAACTCCTTATTCTAACGTTAAACACCCTCCTCTCTCTAACTTCAACCTTTCTTTTCTACTCATATCTTCCATTGCTTTCAAGTATGGCTGACTTAAGTCAGTCTGAATCCTTTTGTTTCCAGAGCATGCATTGACGTTCCCAGCCTTCATGTCATTTTTGCTCTGAATTGATAGTCCTTATACCAATCTTTGCCTGTGAAAATGCTACATGCCTCTCATGGCCTGCATAAAATGCTACATCCTTTGTGGTGTATTCTCTGTTCCTCTACCTGAAAGGAATTCTTCCTCCTCTGCTTTGCTATAGTACATGATCCAGGCTATGTAGACGACACCTCACACTATGCTCTATCTTACAGATCTAATCAAGTGTCTGCCATCTGGATATCCCACGTCCTCCAGCGTTCTGATATCACTGCTTTCTTTAACATCCAAAAATATGGCTCAAGCCCCACCCCTTGCAGTGGGAGAATCTGACTTCTCATCTTTGCTTTTAGGCTCACATTCCTCTGCTACATTTAGGGGATGGGAGAGTTGCCATGTACCTGCTCCAAACCAGTTCACTCTATGTTTCACTTCTCTTCCCTGACCCAGCTCCTGGCAGCAACTTCTATCTCTGCCTTGGGCTTCTGCTTTCTTCCTTTTGGCCACTATCTGGAACTCCAGGATGCCACCTCTTCTCCATTATTACCCAAAACACCACTAACAGCTGCTTATTGTCAGTAATAGACTTTTACTGAAAGTTTTGGGGTAATACAGGCCGATTATAGTATAAGCAGGAATCAACTGGAATTCAAATGCTAGAATCAGAGTCCTTAGGTATTTATCAGATGCTCTCTGACTAAGGCCATCCGTGGACATGGGGCTCCCCATCTGCAGACCTTTCCTCTCCCATCTCTTCTTCCAGGGTCATAAACCCTCATAGAAGGCCAGAGTTCAACTCCTTTTACTTTTTCATGCAGAATGCTTCACCCTTTTTTGTTGTTGTTTAAACCTTGCATGTCTAGATTATACATAAGAGCGTCTTACCTTCCATAATCAAGTAAGTTTTTCAGTGTTTTCCTAAGCTTGATAGCAGTTCTGTCCCTCAGAGGAATTCTGCAGTTCTGAAGTTGTCTTAGGTCAACCAGCTCAAAGTAAATTAATTTTCATTAACGACAGCGCTGTGAGATGAGCAAAATTATTATCCACTTTTGTGTGCATCTCATTTTTTTCCCATCTAGGTTGAAAACATATTCAGAGAAGGACCATATAGCTCCAAACATTTTATTTGTCACAATATGGAAAAACAGAGTTCAAATCCTTAATCTACCCTGTATGAGGTTTGTGACCGTGGGCAAGTAATTATCCTTGGGTTTCCTCAGTTTCCTGACCTATAAGATAAGCATAATAAATCGACCTCATACAAAGGTAAGAATTCAGATAATTTCTGTTAAATCATTTAGTTGGAGTCCTGGCACACAGTGGGAGCCCTGCTCTCAGCACAAGTTTAAAACATTCATTGAATGCAAAAGGGTTACTCCAGTGAGCTTTATTGAAGTTTGAGTCAGTACAGTGTTTACTGCAGGATCCCAAAAGCTATTTGATATTCTGATTTTTCCTTTCTCAGTATCATCATGTTTATGCTGGAGTTAGTTTCATGGAGTTCTACCCTTAATTGAAGAGTTAGGAAATCACAACTTTAAAACCTTCAGTGTTAAAAGTAAATGACACACTCATTTAGAAACATATCAGTAATTACGGAAGTATATTCTAAATTGTCGTGTTTTCCTCTGCCTTAGTGCTAGCAATCAAAACTACTGAATTAATCTGAGTAGGGTCAGGGCTTTGGATCTGAGGAAAATCACTTGAATTTGAGGCATTATTTGTGCAGGACAACATGTTCCAGCTACAAATTCACTGAATACTGTTTGAGAGCAATGGTGCAGAGGACCAGATTTTCACTTCCAGAGCTCTGAGTCCCACAAAGTTTGCGAAGGCCTCTAGAAGTCTGATGCTGCCCTGAGAAAGAGGAGATTTCATAGTTTCTAGAAGCGTTAGCCACTCTCTGGGGGTGAGGGGTGGGTGGTGGAAATTGGGATACGGAAATGTCCATTACGTCCTGGAGTTGCACGAAACTCGTCTGCAGGAGTGCTCCCTAGAGGGTTCCCAATTTTGTTGACTAATCTCTCTAGCTGCATTGCTTTTTCCTCCATGTATGACATTTCTCCCTGTCTTTTAAAGTCCAATGTAGAAGCAACTTGGTACATATAAGCTTTCCAAATTCCCCCAAGTTGGAATAAATCACCATTTCCTCTTCTATATTCCTACGGCATAAAGGTAAAAGCACTTATCAGGACCTTTGGTTACTGATGATGGTGGGGAGGTCAGTGTAGTGTAGTGCCTGAAAGGTCAAACTTGAAAGTCAGATTTCCACTTACTATCAGTTTGACCCTAGGTGGGTTACTTAACCCCACTCTGCATCAGTGTCCTCATCTATAAAATGGGCATATTAATTTGTAGCTACTTCATGATTTTGTTGTTAGGGTTAAATGTGATGATGCTTGAAATTCTTACACCGGACCTACCATAAGGTAAATTGTTGGTAAATGTCAGCTCGCCTATTATTCTTTGTAGACTCCTTCTGCCATAGGTGGAAAGCCCTTTGATAGCAGTAACCGTAACATGTTTATTTTTTTTGTTGATATAGTCAGTGGCCAATAAGTTATCTAATGAGTTGAACTTCATTTTTGACAAGAGGCAGCTTTGGCTTTAAAAATCCTATTTTCTATTAATGTTGTCTTGAAAGTCAGGATGGCTATGCTTCTAATACATGATTTACCCGAATGTGGATGGTTTCTAAAAGTAAAATAGCTTTTAATGCTACAATTTAGAATGTGTGGCATGATCAAAGAACCATGTAAACAAAATTACTCAACATTCAGATATCTTTGTAACTTTTATTTTACCTTTTTATGTAACAAAATGAGGCTACATAAACATTATTTTTTAAATACAAAAATGATCATAAACATAATTTAAACTTTTTAAAATTGTCATGTAAAAAGTTTTCCTTGCATAAACATGTCAACAGGCAAAAATGGGAAAGGTAAGTAAGTATTTTATATAATTCTCTCTTTTGGAAAAGTATTACATAGATTAAAATTCATGTTTCCCCAAGAATGTCCAATTTGTGAATCGCAAAATAAATACGGAATGGTGCGCCTCAATGCAGCCTTTTGTTTTCCTCTGAAAGCTTTACAAAAAGAGGGAGAAGATTACGAATCCCTGAAATATTAGAAAACTGTGACATCTATAATGGTAATCGCTGTGATCCTGAACAAAGTTTTCTCCTTTTAACTTGTGTCTTTTGCCTGGAACCTAAAACTGCCAGTATTTCAACATACAAGATGAAAGTTCATTTAGTCATATTTCTGCACGTTGTTTGAAATAATCATTTCTTTCAATGAATCTAAATAGAATGCCTGCTTCTCCTGAATACAGTGAGAGACAACCTCTTCTCTTTGAGCAACGCTATATCTAGTCCTCCTGCTTTCCTCCTCGCTTCCCAGCACAGATAACAGTGAAAGATCTCACACCCCAGAATACGATTGGTTCCATATTCGTTTCCTAAGGCTGCCATAACAAATCACCACAAGTTGGATGGCTTAAAACAATAGAAATTTTGCAGAGTTGGAGAGGCCAGAAGTCTAAAATCAAGGTGTTGGCAGGACTGGTTCCTTCTGGAGGTGTTAGGGGAGATTCCATTCCTTGCTTCTCTCCTGGCTTTGAGTGGCTCCAGGCATTCTTTGGCTTGTGGAAGCAGAAATCTGATCTCCGCCTCTGTCTTCACACAACCTTTTTCTTTCTGTGTTTCTTCTCTTCCCTTCTCTTCTCTTATAAAGACACTCATCATTGGATTTAGGGTTGATCCTAATCCAGGATGATATCTCAAGATCCTTAACTTAATTACATCTGCAAAGATCCTCTTTCCCAAGAAGCTCACATTCACAGGTTCCAGGTGGACGTATCTTTTGTGGGGTCAACTTTCAATCCAGTAGAGTTTCCTTTGAACTAAGGCTGTCTACACTCTGGCCAGAGATGTGCCAGGCACAAAGGCTGCATTTGAATGAACTCAACATTTTTTCAGCACTGTTTGACTGCGTTGCTTAAACTTATGTTATGACCTTTACACAGAGATGGCTAAAGCTTCCTTAGCCATTGACTTTGAAGAGAAGCATTTTCCCAGGGAAGAAGTGTCCAATCCTTTTGTGGCCTTTTCTGTAAGGTGGGCTTGGCTTGTGTGGTAACTATCCTTAGAGTCCGGTCCACTGATGGTCCATCAAGATGCCATGTTAGAGAAATTGTCTCCCAATACGATGGGAATAAATATGTAAAAGAAGCATTTCATAGACAGATATATTCCCACAATATTAACCAAGTGTCCATGTGCTTACTTAAATCTTTTCACATTTTCAGACATTTAACATATTGAGGGAAATAATATTAATGAGAACATAATTTCTAACTTCAAGGATTCTTTGGGGTGGAGAGAAAATCAATTTTGAATAAAGTCTGTAGATAAAGTATCCTTAAACTGTTTGAGAGTTTTGTATTAAAGGCTATTTTTAAAACTTGAATCAAAATGGAATGGGCGTTAAGATTGTATGTTTTGAGATACAGAGAAATTTACCTAAAAAAAGAAAAAAGTTAGAACTAAATGATATTTCTCTGGATAGAAAAGAATATAGAAGGGGTTCCTCAGGGTTGCTAAGACCAGTATTAAAATTTGTCTGAGGACGAGGGAAGGTATAATGAAAGGTCTAAACTTTTTCAACTTTATATTTTTCTGACTTGTATTAAGCTAAGCTGGGATGAATAACATATAGTAAGAGTTTTAAAAGGAGATTAATTTTCACATCAGTACATACAAAATTAGTGCGTTTGCAGATTGCAATAAGTCAAAATGCATAATGGTCTTTAAGCACATGTATCTTTTCAGGACTCAGAAAAGAATCCTTGTTCTTTCTTAGAAGCGCTTTATTGTAGCTGAGAGTGTTAATGGCCACTAGATTAACTGACTTTACTCCCATCTGGGGATGGTACTTGCAAAAATGAGCAAAGACATTTGATCTAATATATAGAGATGGGGCATTTTAAGGTCCAGACTTTTGGGGGTGTCAAAAGTTATAAGGAAATATAAAGAGTGAGAGAGAGGTAGTCCTAGGAGCAGGGTGGGAGATTTGTGGCCTAGTATCAATCCCATATTTGTTCTATTTCATCCTTTTGCAGGACAAAATAGAGTCCCAAGGCAGATAGGGAAGATGATCAACAGGCTGCTTCCATTATTTTCATCCTTTATTCATTCCTACCGTTTAAAAACCCAAAAGTTGTGATCTCTCTCTATTAGGGCCTGTACTTCCAAAGGACAGTCCTTGGAGGAGAATTTCATATCAGTCTTTTCATTTTAGTATCTGGCCTCGGTGCTTATTTCCTAAATGCCCTGAATGAACTTCTGGATCAACTCAGGGTACAGATCCGCTCAGGCAATATGGTGCCGAGCCCTCCACACGTTTGCTTTTGTCAAACTGCATACTCAGGCAGCCACATTCACTTATGCACTGCTCACATCATACAGCTTTACAGCTTTGTCACCTGATTCAACCCCACTGAGCATTATTCACTCTGAAAATTTACTTTTCAACTATGCACATAAACGAAATGAAATACAATTTAAGAAACCAGCTCATAACATTTACAATTAAATTCATTAATCAAGCCAGTTTATGGAAATGCCACATACAAACTGTAAACTTCATAAATATTCAAGCGGTGAACAACTAGACAATCACATTTCTCAGTAATAAATGCCTCTTCTTGGCGGCTTTATTTCAGTGTGAGAGACGCCTAACATTCCCATCCACTGGCTTGCATTCTTATTTTGAAACTTTTTAAACCACACATATCATCAGAAAGAACCTTTGTTTTGGTGGCATTTCTATTTCCATATGTTCCCCATTTACCTTGTTCTCTAGATTTACGTGCCTGGATACTAATTAGCACCTGCACCTGAATTCAGGAAGCAGCAGAGACTCAAACCAAGTCAAGCTGTCTATGAAGGGCAAAACATACCAGGTTCCAAGATCTCTAAGTAATAGATACGGGCGATGTACCTGGTGGGTGTTCTTACTCACATGTGCCTTCTCAAAGTATAAGAATTTATGTATGCTTTTGTTTGGTAAATACAAAGAAAACCACAGCAGTAGCTTCACACTCTACTGCAGTGTACTTTGTCTGGGTGCCAATTTACATTCCAGGACAAGAATTTCACTGAACAAATGCAGGATGGCATTTACCACATTCACATTGTATGTTTATGAATTAGTTTCACTTACTAGGTTTGGGAATAGAGAGAATTTAAGAGAGGCCCAGGCAGTGATGCAAGGCTTTGCATTCGGGGGAGCATTTGAACTAGATCTTGAAGGATGCTTTAAGAGATCAAAAAGAGAAAGAAAATAGACAGAGAAAAGGTTAGGTAGAAATAAAAGGAAAAGATGTATTGTGCGTAGAGGCAGAACATGGAGAGGAAGACAGTTTTAGGCAGGAGAAACTACAGCTCAAATGCTCTCAAATGCAGAAGTGTCATCAAACTAGCAAAATTCACCCATCCTTCAAATTCAAGTGTTACCAATTCTGCGTAAACTGAAGCCTCCTTTTCTTATGCTCTCATATCTCAAGTATAGCAATCACTTATGTATTTTCTAATTGTTGTAAATCTCTGTTCCAACTGGACAATTGAAGGCAGACTCCATGGTTTTTCATGTTCCTCTCTGGAGTCTGACCCACCCACCCTCTGGTATTCCTATACTGAAGACCAGCCTGCCTCCCTCTGAATACTTCCAGTGATTACTTCACGAGGCAGCCTTATCCACTGTTAGAGGACACTGATTGTTATGTAGTCTTTCTTTATGTCCCGTTCATCTGCCTCTTGGTAATGTCTGACAGCTAGTCCTAGTGCTCCTCTCTGGAATAATAGCAGGCCTCTCCATCTGCTCGAATCCCACAAATCCATAAAGGAAGAGCCATAATTCCTATTCCTGATAATTGCCTTCTTCAATATGTCCATCCTTAATTTCTTCATCCTTGCCCTATTTTCCAATTCTTCTTTCAAACCTTCCTCCCTTTTATTGATCCATCAAGTATCCTTGCAGCAAACAAGCATTTAGAGCCAGTAAACACCAGACACAGTGCGTGCCGTTTTTATTATCCTTCCAAATTTGGGGTTTTGGTGCCTGCGCTCACAACAGCTTCCTAATGTTAAAGGATAAATTAGAAACCACCATGGTACTCCAGGCACAACCTGACCAGATCAGAGCACAGTGAAGGGCCATCTCCCCAACTGGAGCACTCTCCTCTTTGAATGCCATCGGAGGTGGCTTGACTATTTACACTTGCAGTATACTGTAATTTATATCACTTAGTGATCAATGTTTACTTCCATAAAAACTGCTCAAGGCCAGATCCCTCTCTTGTTATAATTTTTTATTTTTCCTCTAACTAAATGTAGAGCTTTACCAGAATACATGTAGAATTTCAATTTTTTTGGCTCCTTCTATTTAAAATTTCAAAATAGTTTTTATTCTATGATGTATGTTGTTCTGTTACCCACAAAATTGGTGAACCAGCCTACCCTATCTTCACCCAAGTGATTGATAAAAACATAGAATTGAAATCTTGGATTTCATTTGAGTCACATTTCCAAGTTGATCCCAAGCTATTTAGCAATACCGTCTGAATACAGTATTCAGCCAGCAAGCAGCAATCAATTCACTCAAGACCACTATCATCCACATCACATTTCACAATTTTATCCAGAAAGACATCATGGAAGGCTGTCAGGATCATGCTGAAATCAATACATCTTAAAGCTTCCCCGAAGCTAAAACTCTATCAAAAAAAGGATTGAGGTTAGTTGAACATGACTTATTCTAAGTGTTAACTCCAGTGTTTACTGCATATTCTTTGAAATACTATCAGTGATACGGTTAATAACCTGTGTTTTTCTTCTAAGAATCAATATCATATATTTGAGACTGTAGTCTCCAAATCTACCCCATTTCCTTTTGTTGCAACTTAAAATAACCTCAACTTTTGATTTTAAAAGTTGGGCCTTGTTGGGGCTGGCCTGGTGGCATAGTGGTTAAGTTCACATGCTCCGCTTTGGCAGCCCAGTTCCAGGATTTGCGGGTTTGGATCCCAGGCATAGACCTACACACTGCACATCAGGCCATGCTGCGGCGGCATCCCACATACAAAATAGAGGACGATTGGCACAGCTGTTAGCTCAGGGCCACCACTCTTCCTCAGGCAAAACGAGGAAGATTGGCAACAGCTGTGGTTAACTCAGGGCCAATCATCCTCACCGAAAAAAAAATTGGGGCCTTGTTATATTTAATAAGAATGAACACCACTACATATTATTATTATGTGAATAGTCATTATTGTCTTCTTCCCTTTAGAGAAACAAGTTCTAATGTTTGAAAAAAATACATTAATTTTCTGCCTAAATTATTTTGAACATGGGACAGTATTTTGAGGGTTTTTATTCATGAGACAATATCTGTAATTTATAAAGAAGATGTTTGGACTGTGGCCTGGGGAGAGTTTTCTGTAAAAGAAAATATGTGATAAATGTTTGAAATTATGATCCTTAGCACAAAAAAATCACTGAAAAAAATGTACTAACTAGCCTGTACTTAAACTTCTTTATGAATATTGTTAATCATTTCTGAACAGTGTGGATTTTAGTGATTTCTCCTCAAAACAGTCCAAATTAGATGCTACTGAGATCTCAGAGTGATGGTACGTTGTATGCATTTTATGATTATAATGGGAAAAGGTGCTCATAAATTCAGAAAGTGCAATTCTGTGTAACTTAGTATAGCTTAATGTCCTTGAGGGTTTGAATTTTTGTTAATTCACTGGTAAAATGTCCATGAAATAGATTATACCTTTTGGGGAAGATAAAAGTAAGCTCTTATTGAAATCTCAGTTTTGATATTTCTCTCAAACATCTGGCAAAATGCTTTAAGGAGGATTATTTGAAAGTGTGGCTACACACAATTAAAATACCCTTTTTTATTTTGTATGTGTTCCCTGTAGTTTCTCATATTTTCTAGTTTATCTATAGTTTCCATCAGGAAATCAGTCTTCTCCTTGTCCATTACCATTTCCTCATCCTCTCTAGTCTTGTTTTAGCTCACTTTTATTTTTTTTGTTTTGGGTTTTCCAATGTAGCTTCAATGCCATTCTCTGAAAGTTAATGTTTTTATTAATAAAATCACTTCTTAGGTTATCAATAGGCTATATGAGTCATCTTACACCTCTATATCTTTAGTAACCCTAATGATAATGTTTCAACTATTACAATTGATATGCTGCCCACTTGAAATGTTGATATCAGAGGGGACTATGCATGAGATGGGCTACTAAGAGTAGTTAACATTTCATGAGGGCTTTTTATGTGCCAGGCCCTGTTCTTAGCATTATATATCCATTACCTTACTTAATGTTCACACCAACCCTATGAGGTTGGCACTTTTATTATCCCTTTACAGATGAAGAAACTGAAGCTCAGGGAAGTTAAGTAACTTACCAAAAGTCACACAGCTGGTAAGTGGTGGAGCCAGGATTCAAACCTTGGCAATTTGACTCCAGGGTCTGTACCCTTAACCACCATCTCATAATGAAGTGTATCTTCCAGTTTACTCTAGATGTTACATATTGTTACTCAAAGCCAGGGAGGAAAACCTCTCTGGTTCCGCTGAAGAAGGTGTTTCAATATATTTTCAGTTTCAAATATCAAATATCACAACTGAGTCCATTTACATTAAAGGAGAATTGTACATCCAGTGGTTTAGCATTTCCATGGGATGGTAGAGCAGTATATAGGAACAAAAATAGTGATTGTGACATAAATAGAGGTATTTTTTTCTTTGAAATATGGGCTTGGAAAATGGCAGAAATAAGACTTGCAAATTGTTTATAATTCGCTTGTTGATTTTGTTATTAGTTATTGTCTGGGGCCATATAGGGTGACTCAGGTTTTGAGTTGGGGTAAGATATTGAAGCTGATGACAAGGTTATATTTAGATGAGAACCAAGACAAGAGATACATCTGTTCACGAGCCTCATCGATGCCGCAGCATAGCTTGTTATCATTAGGACAATATGAAGATTCTGTCTGAATTTTACTTATGGATTCAGTGCATGTTTTTAACACTTAAGCAGCAAAAGTTAATCTTATATAATCTCAATTCGGTTATTCTCACCTGCATCTTATGTAATCAGAGAACATTAATTAAAATCTACCAAGTGCATTGAAGAAATAGATTTACAGTGTTTCGTTTAGTAAAGGGGCGATGTTGTATTCATATCTGCTCTAAAGAGACCAACACATTTATGAGTTAATCTTTGCCAGATCGCCACTTGAATATTTGTGAGCTTAAAATGTGTGTACATTTATGTGTAACACCATTTTGAAAAATAAAAGTTCCTAAATATTCATGAAATGTCTACTATGTGCCCAGGACTGAGCTGAGGGAAGAACGAAAATAGGCAAGTTCTCTCCATCAACAAGGAAAAAGTAAGCAGTGAACGCACGATGACCAAGCCCAGCGATTTGTATGGAGTGCTCTTCAAGCACAAATGAAAAATACCTGCATCAGACTAGAGGCAAGGATTCCAGCTACGGCTTTCAAAGGACGTACATCTGACCTGAATTTAAGAATGAGTAGTAGTTAGCTAGATGAGGAAGCCCCTTTGTTAGTAAAGCACAGCTATAGTTAATCCAGTTTGTTTCATAATCAGGATCTGGCACATTTAATGAAAGAATAAACCTCCTAGAAAGTCCATGCAGATTGTATGGTGCAGATTTTAATTGGTCCCTAGGAAACACTAGGGTTAAAGGAGGGAAGGGGAGAATTGAGTCATATAGCCCTACTCCAGGCTCAAGAATATTTCTATAGCTTTACTGTAAACATACGTCCTCAAGCCAGGCTGAAACTCTTAGATTGGCAATTGCCTATTTCATGGATATAAACTAAGATGATTGTTGATGTTATCAACAAGCTTAGGAAGTAATTTGTGGAATCTATCCAGCTATAAACAATTAGAAAGCAATACTTTCTAATTAGAATTCAACAAGTTTTCAAAAAAGTTGTTGTTCTTACTAAATTCAGCTGTTTTGCCCCCAAAAAAGCCAGTTTGCTTATGTTTTTGTGACTCCATGCATATATGTATTTTTGAATCTGTCTGTGATATTTGTGTCAAAACAATTTCACTTCCTCAAATATTCCATGTTATCAGTTTTCTATTGCCATGTAACACATTACCATAAACTTATTGCCTTAAAACAGTACACATTTATTATCTTACAATTTCTGTGGGTCAGGAGACCTGGCATTGCTTAGCTGTGTCCTCTGCAAGGTTGCAGTTAAGGTGTCAGCCAGGGCTCAATTCTTATCTGGAGGCTCGACTGGGGCTGGATTCACTTCTGAGCTCATTCATGTTATAGGCAGAATTAATTTCCCAGCAGCTGTAAGACTGAGTGTCCTGGCTTTTCAGTGGCCATAGATCAGAGGTTGCTATCAGTTCCTAGATGCCGTCCTCAGTTCATTGCTAGGTTACTGTCTTCATAGACCCTTTACAACATGGCAGCTCATTTCTTCAAAGCAAAGGAGGAAGAGAGCAAGTTTGTCGTCATCACTTAGTCTCCTATTACATAATATAAGGAAGCACCAGAGAGACACTCATCGCCTTTGCTGTATTCTATTTGTTGGAAGCAAGTTCCTGCCCACACTCAAGATGAGGGAATTAGACAAAGCTGTGAATACTATGGAGGCCACTTTAGTGTCTGCCTCCACATTCCAGGAAAGAAAATCTATTCCAGTCTTAGGCGTTTTTGAAAGGTTTCCAGGTAACCAGATAATCAACTTTAAATAATCAATTGTTTAAATAGCATTCAACTGCTCCATAAACAGGGGCCTTTTTAAAAAATAATAAACACACACATATTTTAAAGCAGAGGCAAAGTATGCCTATAATTGACTTGACTATAAAGCTTTTTTTCCTAATGTTGTTTATCTTCCAGACCAATTGGTAAATCATTTTTTTTCAAACAGCAATTATATTTTTATGAGTATTATATATAACGCTCTTTTCCTCCCAAATTTATCCCAGAATTTTTTCTCCTTTTTGTATTACTGATGATATATATTTTAAAAAATCATAGGTCATTAGATTATCATTTTAGAGTGATTAAACTTAGAAGACTGATTACGCATTTAGATTTTCTGCAGAAGAATAATTACATTAAATGTTTATAGCAGTTTGTAAAAGATGTAATTACGTAACATTTTATTTCTATATGATTTTAATAAATGTCATATTTTTATTTTTATATAACAAAATCTGTAATATATTGACAAGAATATTGTTACAATAAATGTCTAAAAGTGATCATTTAGGCTAAATAAGTTTTAATGGAATAGTGTGCTCCAGTCTTCCAAATTCATTCCAACAATCTATTGGGCAAATACTTATTAAGCAAGCGTTAACTATGTTCTGGAAGATTGAAACACGAGGATAACCAAGTCACATCTTCTTTGATGCTCTTAATATTCAGGGCAAAGCTGGGAGACTATTAATATAGAATAATTCATGAATTAGGACATGAAAAGTCAGAGAATTTAACCGATATATTTTAGGTCACAAACTCAGGGACCCTAAAACTGAGACATGAACCCAGGTCTTCTATATCAAAGCTTAATGCCCTTTTACTGCCTCTGCGGCTCCTAAGTAATGAATTGCCCTTCATTTCTTAGAGAAGGTGATTAATGAACTATAAGGAGGCTGGACCCTTTAAAATGATTTTCCAAAAGCAGTTAAAACTTTGTGTTGATCCATACAAACTCTCTGGCCTGCTCCCCGCTGAGGCCAGCTAAGCTGTGAGTGAGCTGGTGACAACAGTCCGTTCAGCTTGGAAACATGAAACCGAACGAGGTTAATTGACACCTATCAAAATCAAGCCTGTGACTGGCCTCATTAGCACCATGCTTTACCTAAATGTGCTAGCCAGACATAGATGTCGATGTAGAGTTCAACCTGTTCTCTGCTTTATTTCCTTCTCCTTTGACCTTCACCCATTCTGTTTAACAGTAGATAATAAAAGACGTCTTTGAGAAGTGATATGTTTAGTCTCATAGGTTTGCAAAAAATACTGTATTCCCAATCTGTTTGCAGGTGTTCTCGAACATATTTACTAAATGATGGTAATATCCGGAGCCATCTTTAAAAAAACATTTCAAACATAGTATCAGTGTTAACAATTCATAGTGAAACAACAAAACAATTTGATTAATGGTTCTTTAAGCAGGTTTTAAAGCTGAATTATATGTACATTCAATCGACTTATCAAATTCTGATTATTAAATGCATTGCTTTCATACTGGGAAAACTCTTATTTCCCTATGTTTTACCTTTTGACAAGCGCACTTGGCACATCTTATTTTGACCAGAGTTATCATATTTCTTATTGTTTGCTGTATGCCTGGATCTTTTAAAAAATTTTTTTCATGATCTTGGCTGCATGAAATAAAATTTTCTCATATTAAGAAAACTGTGTGTAAAAATATAGTAAATGCAGAGTAGCTCATTCTCCTAATTTAGTTGTATATATGCGTGCCTTTGTTTTCTTGTACAAGTTGTCAGTTAGTATTTCTCAGACGATGTGTGAGCTTGTTGCCTAGATTATTTTCCATGTAGCTTAGGTCTTGGTGTATGAGGCAGGGTTTCCAGGAGAGGAGCCACCATTATTTTTTTCTCCTCCAAATGTCAAAGTTCAGAAAAAAGCTCTCTTACAGAGATTTTGTGGTTGAATACCCATATTTTTGGGGTGATGTGGGGTGATGAGCAGAGTTAAAGAATAGAAAAAGCCCGGTTACAGAGGGTTCTGGAGAGTGGAAAATTAAAGAGGAAGAAAAGATGTGGAGACAAATTATTTACATAGAAGTATTTCAGATAAATAAATAATGTATGTTTCAGATTAAGATCGATGTGATCTTTAAGGGATTAAGTACAAGCAAATGCCCCACTTTGTTCTTCTGGAGTGATAATATTCCAGATAATGCACATCACCAAAAAGAGATAAATATCATAAGGAAATGAAAATTACCTTCAGAGAAATATCTGATCTACTCATATTTCCTATTAATAATAAATCATGCAAATATGAGGGGAAAAAATCGATATAATCCTAACATAATGCAACGCTATAGTCCCTAGTGAGGTAAACTGTGTAAGTAGATGTTCAACCTCACATTTTTGTGAGGAAAACAACCACAACAATGCTAAGGATTTGCTTTGCAACCCAGAAATAATATAAACTTGTGGTATTCGTGCCCAAAATAAACTGTCCCAGTACTAAGACAAACCATATTCCTTTCCAAGGTCTGCTAAATCCTTATTAAAAGCTTATTCCCAGTGTTCTCCAAGATATAGGCTGAGCAAGTTGTTGAGTCCTCTTAAACAACTAGCTAATGTCAGTTATTGATAATAAGCTTCCAAATAACCTCATGTGTAATTGAACCATCCCTTCCCTTGGTTTCCAGGATGATTTCTTATTCCTTTGCCAATGCACTGGGCTTTCCTCAGTGTCCTTTTCTGGTTCCTTCTTATTTGCCCAACTCAGTCTTCAGACTTTTCCCTTCACTCTCTGTGGTCCTGCCCTCGCTTGTCATCCAGAACATGGAGAACAAACCTGTTCTCCAACCCCAACCACAAGTGGAGTCAATATGGCAATTCTAACTCAGAATTTCTGTAGAGAAATTTATATATTACACCCATAGACAAACAAACGTACACTATACTTTCTATGCTCCTCTTGGAGGACCAATAGATGTCTCATAGTTAATCTGCCCTAAAACAAACTCCGGATTTACAATCCCCAAACCTGCTGCTCCCTCAGCTCCCCAACCTCACTAACAGCAGCAGCGCAATTCCAGTCATTAAGACCAAACAGCTTTGATTTCTCTTTTTAAATTTCCGACACACCACATACATCCTATCAGCAAAATATGACTAAACCTTAATTATTCTCACCCCCTTCCCACCTACTTCTTCAACTCTGGTTAGTTAATTCTCAGATCAGTTATTGAAATAACTTTCTGTCTCGTATCTCTACCTCCACTCTTGCCATTCCATGATCTTTTTTCAACGTGGCAGCCAGAGTGTGATCCTCTTAAGATGCAACTTAAACCAGGCCATTTCTCTTCTCAAAAACCTGCCAAAGGTTTCCATCTCATTCTAAGTCAAACACAAAACCTCTCCCCACAAACACGCACATACACAAACCCTACCAAACTTTATCTCCTCTGGTCGTTCACTTGTTCAACCCACTCCAACCACACAGACCTCTTTGCTGTCCTGCCCTGCCACAGGGACTTTGCACTGACAATCCTCTTTACCTGGAATGCTTTTCCCTAGTTTCCCTAAGTCTCTGCTCAAATGTCACTTAACATAGAGGACTTTCCTGACCGCGTCTTATAAAACTGCACACCTCCCTCTCCCACATTCTTTATTCCCACACCTTTATTTTGCTCCACAGAACTTATCATCGCCTGATAGAATATATCTTTATTTTTCTATTGTCTATTTCAAGGATGACAGAAATTTTGTTATATTTATGCCATACTTCAGTACCCAGAATATGTACTAATTATTCATGTTACATGAATAAGTTATTGAATTAAATAAATCATTTTTACAGCTGATTTGCACTAGTGGGAGTCAATATGTCAATTCTAACTCATAATTTCTGTAGGGAAGTATATGTGTTACACGCAAACTAACCCAGTGTATCTTTAAACTATATTTAAGAAATGTAAATATAGTTTATTCTATTAGAGACATACAGAGAAATTAGTTATAGAAATTGAATAGAGATATAATCTGATGGTTTATTATTACACGGTTTTTAATATTGGATATAGCAGAGGACAAATTATGTCTCTTAAAAACTACAACTTCATGCCAAAAAATTCTGACACTTCTCTGATTACCCTTTAAGGCTATTATTGTTTTTGATCTCAGTTTTGGCATTTCATGTTTGTTCCACCAAATTTCATTTTATTTTAAAAAGATTAAATATTTAAAGCATACAGAAGCTATTTTTTACAGCTGATTTGCACAAGTGGGAGTGAACATATCAATTCTAACTCTGAATTCCTATAGGGAAATATACATATTATACTCTAGGTAGACAAACACAAGTATACTATATTTCCTATACTCTGTTTGAAAACTTAGTATCTTTAATGCCATAGAAATTAATTACCCGAGTTATTTCTACAAAAGCTCTATTATTTATAATGAAGGTTCTGGACCACAAGGAAATAAAATAAGCCTTATTTTACTTTTCATATATTAAATTTTGTATATCTTACTTTTTTCTCTCTTCAACAGAAGTTTTGTTAATGCAAAATTCAAACATGTTAGTCTGGTTCTGTCACGTACATGAAAAGGAGTTGCTTTTGACGACTCTATACACGAAACATTATAACAACTGCCACATATATAGCCTGATGGGGCCAGGTATACAGTGCCCCAGGCTATGGGAATTTTCTACTAATGGACTTAAAAGAGCCAATATTTCATAAAGAGTTCAACTGGGGTTACAGAACCATCTTGACCATAGAAATTTTGGATTTTTTTTTCTTTAGTAGAAAATGGTCCTGGCAATTTTCTCATCCAATACCTTCCATATAACAGTGAGAGAAACTGAGATATTCATCATGGCCTTGAACAGTTACTGGCTTCATTTACTCTCACCTAGAGTGGCTTGACGTCTGTTCATTCAAACTGGCCAAGCCACTCTTCAAGGCTGCTGCACTGGCCTACTTGTTCCCTCTATCATGATTTTCCCCTGATGTTTGTATTCCTTGTTCCTCCATGTCATTTGGATCTCAGCTTAAAGGTCACCTACTCAGAGAGGTCTTCCCTGGCAACCCAATCTAAAGCAGCCTTCGTCACCTGCTGGCACATCTCTTATTCTAGCTCTCAGCATAGCATGCCTTGCTATCTTCTTTTTGCAGTGTTTGTTTTTATATTTATTATGTGTTTATTGTTCATCTCACTCCATTAAATACAGATGGTAGCAGCCTTGATTGCGTGGTTCACTGCTGTATCCCCAGTGGCTTGAACACTTCCTGGCAGCCAATTGGTGCTCAATAATTATTTGTTTAATGAATGAAATATGTATCCCTCTTGCTTTTTGTATTTGTATTAACGATTAAAAACCATGAGGGACCTAAGAATGTAGAACCCAATAAATAGGGACTCCCCTTCAGCCTCCTCATGGGTCCTTAACAAAACACCAGATCAACTGACCTGACCTTCCTCTGATGGGTCATCAGGGTAATAGGCCCGTGTGTTTTTGATATTGTTAGGCCACTCTGTGATAAACATATTAATCACAATATATTTATTAGTTTGTTGATGACACACATCTCCTATCACCAGGTGGAGTCTTGCTTTCCTGCATCTGAAACAAGAAAGAAAAGACCGATTTCTTAACGTTTTCCTTTTCACGACATGTTTTACTCAAGTATTTTGGATCTTACATTAATATATTTAAAAGTCAGCTTTAATCTTTTTTCTTATCAATAAAACAAGTTAATTATATTAATTTGACAAATGACTTCTGAGCACCTACCACGGACCAAGATCTTGTCTCACAGAGTTTGGTTTCTAATGGAGGGAGTAGACAATGAACAAATAACCGTATGGCAAGTACTGTGCTCAATCCATTCATGTATTGTTATGCCTTTACCATGATTCTCTGATGCAAAAATTATTATTCCTTTTTTTTAACATCTTAGGGAAATTAATCTCAGGGGAATACGACAACATACCCAGATTTACACTGGTAGTGGCAGAGTTGGGATTTGAACATAAATTTTTAAGACTCCAAAGCCTCCCTTTGTACTTTATTGTCTGGAAAAAAATCCTATGATAATTTAAATAATAATATTAACAAAACTGTGAGCTATATAAAGCATTAAAATAATTATAAGTTATACAAAAAATAGATTATGCATTCAAATAGAGAATTTGGCTATATTTTTTGGTCATAGAAACTAAACACATATACATTACTTTAATCATCTAAAAAGTGGATCATAGTATAAACTGTACCTCATCAAAAGACCATTCAGATGCAAAGTTTGTCAGTCATTATCCAAAGTGTTTGCATTAAGGTATCTCTAGTTGCTTTAAAGTGTTTAATATGATGGATGTTAGATTTTGGTAGACAGATAAGCCAATCTTTAAGTCAACCAATGTTCCTATGCTAATCCTTCGGCTAGCTTGCTGTCTAGTCCCTGGCAGACCGTGGTGTGGACCCTAGCCCTGCACCAGGGATTCTATTGTATTGCGAATTCCGACTAGGGGTTTTAGATATGGTGGCGTGCCTTTGGAGGCAAGGAGTTATTTGTGATTATAAGTATCATGGATGTAAGTGCTTCCAACAGGGAATCTGGAGTCTGTGGTAATATAGGAATCATACAGTTAAATTACCAGCATCTCTTTGGGGTGTTGAGAGCAATAAGTGAGAAATTAGGCATTTTGTGATTGTGTGATGGTATAAAATGGACAGAATGATGCTTAAGATTCCAAGCTCTACCTCCAAGTTGAACTAGCCAGCAAGATCTTCATACACTATTTGGACCAGAGTGCTGATGCTTCTATTGCTGTGTTTTGTCTGGTTTGGGATTAATTCAGTTGTCATGAATAGCTTTTTGGCATGTGAAAATAAGAAAAGTGTAAGCTCATAAAATAAGGGAGTTTCTTAACACAGAATATGTGCAATTCAAAACAATCAACTGCATCAGCCAAATAATTGGTTAAATCAATGGAGAATTAGCCAATTTTTTTGTCATTTAGTCATTTCAAAAATATTTATTCATTGTTTATAGGTATGCTCAAAGCACAGTTGGATACACAATGTTCTTACCCTCAGAAATTTCACAATCAAGATGTGAAAATGAGACACGGATACGCACATTAAAAATTAAATGACAATTCAAGAGGCAGCAAAGGCAGTCTAGGATTAAGTGCCATATGAATAGTATGAACAATAAATGATATGAGCTCATAAAGAGGAAAGATCAAGGAAGGCACCATGGAAAAACTTGGAATTGCCTTGCTTCTGGATTGGATTGCCAATGGTTTGGAGTTGAATAAGTGGAGGATATTCCAAGCTGAGGGGAGGGGGATTTGAAATGGAGCTGAATGCATGAAACTGGGAATTAGCTTGTCACTTTTGGGAGATAGTAGGGAACTACAAAAGTAGTCCCTGACCATATTATGTGGTCCTTAATTTACAGGTTAAGACGTTTGGACTTGATCCTGAGAATAGTGAGGAATCGTGGAAGATTTTCTACAAGGGAGTGGAAGGACAAGGATAGCACGTTAGAACAACTAATCCGATTGAAATGTGCACAATTTCTTAAAACTACAGAGAGAAGAGAAAGGAAGAAAGCAGTTTGAATAGTGGCTCTTAAACTTTAATGTGCTTAAGAATCCACCTAGGTAGCTTGTTAAAATTGCAGATTCCTGAGCCATGCTCCAGAGATTCTGATTGAATGAGTCTGGAGAGGGCCCTTAATCTCCATCTTAACAAGAATCAATGTGATTCTGATTTAAGTGGTCTTCAGACCACATTTTGAATAATACTAAATAAGAAGGCTGTCACAATAACCCAAGAGTGGAGTGGTGAAGGTTTGTACTATAATTTTGGAAGTAGGAATAAAAAGGAAGTGAAGACTGTAAGGGATATTGTTAAGGGAGAATTGATAAAACTTAGAAATGTTTGAACACAAGAAATCAAAGGGAAGAAGTAGTCTAAGATGATGTGAATGTATTTAATTCAACATATTTAGTAATTTTTGTTTATACAACTCAATTTACTAGTCAATTAATTCACTTAAAAGAGTCAGCACACATAAAGATAGTGCCCAAATGTGAACTAAAGAGAAAATACAGTATGAAATAATGAACATAGTAAAACGTGTAGGTAAAAAAGAAATTCAGGAAAACAATTACTCCACCGCTTTGTATTATATTCAAATATATTCTAACGATTATTTTCCCCATCATGAATTTAACTAATTCTAAATCAAGTTTCCTGAATCCCTTTCATCATTAGTTTTTGAAAATGGACGTAGAGTTCTCAATTATCCAAATCTTCCCCATTTAGTGAAGAGGGCAACTCTAGAAAATATATTGGAGTGTCTCTGTAGTTATAGTTATCCTACATCCTGGATTTGGGGAAATAATTCTAATTAAATAGAATTGTTTCCTGAACTCATTGATACAGAGAACAACAAATTGATAGCTGCCAGAGGTAGGGGATGAGGAAGTGGATAAAATGGGTGAAGGTACAAACTTCCAGTTTTAAAATAAATAAGTCCTGGGTATGTAATGTACAGCATCGTGACTCTAGTTAATAATACCGCATTGTATATTTGAAAGTTGTTAAGAGAGTAGATCTTAAAAGTTCTCATCACAAGAAAAAAATTGTAACTATGGGTGGTAATGGATGTTACTTAGACATTGCAGTAATCATTTCATAATATGTACATGTATAAAATCATTATGCTGTACACCTGAAACTAATATAATGTTATATGTCAATTATATCTCAATAAAAATGTTTCCATTTTTAGAGATCTATCAGACAATGAACCCCAATTCTTGATTTGGACAACATAGTTACTGGAATTACAGTCCCTAGTGGGTAAGATACACAATCTTCGGCCTTATTTTCAGTAGTTTCCAGAACGAAGAAAATATTGAGGGGGTTATTACTATTAGGTTCTAGCTCATATCATCGTCATCAGGAATTGTACTGATGAAAGATATGAGGAAAATTAAATGATAAGTAGAAATTACAATAATTATCAGAAAAGTTTTTCACTCTCAGTTTAATGTAAACTTTGGAGTCATGGTGCTTCCACTAAAACAGCGATCAATATTCAAAAGCAACTTTTCCAAAAGTAATTCCATCTTTTCTTTTCTTTTTTTTTTAAAGATTTTATTTATTTTTCCTTCTCCCCAAAGCCCCCCAGTACATAGCTGTATATTTTAGTCGTGGGTCCCTCTAGTTGTGTTACATGGGACGCTGCCTCAGCATGGCTTGATGAGCAGTGCTAGGTCTGCGCCCAGGATCTGAACCTGTGAATCCCTGGGCCTCAGAAGCAGAACACGCGAAATTAACCACTCGGCCATAGGGCTGGCCCCATCATCTTCTCTTTTTTTAAAAAAATGTTTGAGTTTCTTTATTTCATACCTTCCACTACACATGTGAACAAATTATTTGGCCTTTCATTTAATAACATCTGAGTATTTTTACAGGTTACCTTCAGGATAAATATTTGATGTAACGTGGTATTAGGAACTGGAAATGTTTCTTTCAGATGGGTATTGCCTAGAATTTCTGAAATTCCAAAGTCCTTAGTTTCACCAACAGAAGGAAAAAGAAAGAAATTCAAGTACCTTGAAGAGTTAAAACGTTGTGTATAAATCATTTTCAGTTAAGACTGAGTAATAAGCATAGTCCTTCCTGCTTTAAAAGGATGTTTGGTTTGGAAGAGGGAAAGCTTTGACCTCTTGAAAGGGATGACAGAAGTTGAGTAAAGAATGAGGATTTGGGAGAAGTTTCAGCTGAGCACAAAGGGAATAACAAGGAAAGGCTGCAGACAAAGGTGAGCAGTGTGTCTTCATTTGTTCTGGGCAGCTGGGAGTTGTGAACAGAGGATCTCTTCCTTTGGGGTGAACTACCCAAGTCCGAACCATGCTCTTGACTTCACACAGCCTCTCATCCCCTTGCTCCTCTCTGGGACTACTTGAAGCCTTCTGAAATTGTCTTGTGGTACCTTGACACTCACTTTTGCACAAACACGACAAGGAGTATTTCCTCATAGAGAGAATGTTATAAACAACGGTTTGTTAGTGACTGAAGTTGTCATCTAGTATTTTCTTATTCATTAGTGATCAGCAAACTGTTATAAAGATCCAGAGAGTAACTAGTTTGGACTTTGGGGACCATTCAGTCTCTGTCACAACTACTCAACTCTGCCCTTGTAGCGTGAAAGCAGTCATTGACAATAAGTAAATGAATGCATGTGGCTGCGTCCCAATAAAATATAATTTACAAAAACAGGTGGTAAGCTGGATTTGTCCCATGGCCATAGTTTGCCAACCCCTGTTTTACTGAAAAATATGGTATTTCTATTATGGATTAACAAGCTGGCTTAGAAAGTGAACTACTTTTCCTAGCATAGTTTTCCTACAAGAGTAGGTTCCAGATTAAAAATAGATAGAGACCTGACCCAATATCAGCTTTGGTAAGTTCCTTAAATAAAGAAATGTAAAGGTCTTTGGATATACAGAAGTAGTGGCTAGAAATTGGGTTCTAGTATTTTCTAGTTGTGTAAATTCTGGCCAGTTATTTAGGACACTTCTTTCTCATCTGTAAAATAGGAATAATACTACTTACCTGATAAAAAGACCGTGGCTATCGATTGCCATAGCATAAGTGAAGCGCCCATTACAGCAACATCTGACATATAGTGTACCTTCAGTAACTGTAGCTTTCTTCTTTTCCATATACCAGAAAGCGCATACAGAGTAGAAATAAAAGTAGAAACAAAGCAGAGTAGAAGGCAGAACTAGCTTCACTTTTAAGATATAGCAGCTCTTCATCTCACTAAAATATTCATTGCTGGCTTAAAGGCACAGTTCTATCCCTACTTGGACACAGCTCATAATTTTCAAGAGCTCTGCACCTAGCATGATACTGTGGGGGTTCTTGGTTCCCCATTTTCCTCATTTCCTAAATTATATGTAATAAATGTACCTATATGCGTCCATCCATACACACATAAAATAATGCATATTTGCGTATACTTATGCCTGCATAGATTACTTATGTGCCAGGCACTGTGCTAAGCATTTTACATCTATTGTCTCATTTAATCCTTGCAGTAACTTTGCAAAGTTGTTCCGTTATCATCCTCATCTTATAGATGAAAAACTGACACTTAGAGAGGTTAATGTAACCTACCTGCAGTTGCACATCTAGAAAGTCTCAGAGTTGGAACTGAAATTCAGGGCTTTCTGGCTATAGTGCCCATTCTCCTAACAATGATGATGAATGGAACACTATTTAAAATAAGAATAATATTGAAGTACAATGAGGCTACTGATTAGACCATTTTGACTGAATGCCTTTACTGTTGATGGATTACTTGACCAACGTCAAAGAAGAACTGGGTTAATAAGCCCAATGTGCGGTTTACAGTTGGTCAATTAGTCCACATCTTTGAACCTGCACAGAGGCCGCTAGCAGATAAATCTAGATCTACATTTGGCACACTCCACAAAGCATTCTGAACAACTCAGTGTGTTCAAAAGATGAGATTTCCATTATTTATGCATGAAGAAAATATGCTGTTTTCCATGCACTGAGCCAGGGGGAAAATTACTCAGCCTTAGTAATGTTAGACCATGGCTCTTCCATTTATTTTAAAATGGTAGTGTCGTGCTGAGGAGAATAATGGTTCATATCCTTCTTCTCCTTCCTCCGAATGCTCTGTCAAAACTACATTGATTAAAATAAATAAAATCTTGTATCATTGTGTCAAGTCTGTAAGAAGACAGAGTAAGCAAGCAAAAACACTAGAAACTAACATGTTGGAGAGTCAGCCTTGAATTGTGAATTCTGTATATTTTTCTGTCTCCCAAGGTTCTTATTTTCTTCTATTCTACTCACCAAGTTACATGGAAATTTTACAATTCTATTGAAATAAATAGCATCTTTTCCCAATGTTTTTTAAAAAGGTATTATTTCATTAAAAATTTTGCATTTACAAAGAAAGTGAATAACTGGGATGTAATTCAAGTTACTTTGTAAATGTACCCCAAGTACTGATCCACATTCTCTATCTTTTGGAGGGAACCTGTACCCCTTGGGGACAGATTAAGAAACTAGTCTTTCCTCAATGTCGGGAGCCTCTTTGAAGTCTTGTTAACTTCAGATCTTAAAGGTAAATCTTGTTACTGCTGAAAAATAACATATTTGTTATCACTGAAGGAAAAACCATTTCATAAAATGAATCAAACTTATTCATGTTTCAATTAATATCAGCTATAGCTACAGTAGGATTTGAATTCAGTGGTCTTGGATAATTATCTAAAAATATTCACAGACCCCTTGGAGGCTAATGAACTTAAACTTGAACAGTCAGTCCTAGAATGACTGTTTCTGCAAAGTGGGAGAGAATTTCCCCTTCTGCTGTCTATTACAGGTTTCTAGTTGGGGCACCTGAAAATTGGATTTCTGCTGGAGTTCCTTTCAATGTGTTTTCATACTTAATTGCTGTCTGATTCAGGGAGATAAAGGAGGAAAAAAGCTACGAAAAGAAAATATCTGGTTTTTTTCATATACAGTATATTTACATGGTATAGCACAGTATTTTGCACAAGATGTAAAGACAGATCTGAGTTTAAACTTATAATCTCATTTCATAATCATCATCACAATAATAACAATGACAGCAGCAGCAAATTCTTATTGAGTGCAGAAAATGACAGATCTTGGGTTAAATGCTTTCCATGAATTACTTTATTTAATTCTTAGAAAATCTTATCATGTCTATTTTGTCCCTATCCTATTTTATGGATGAGGAAACTAAGGCTCAACAAAGTTACAAAACTTGCTCAAAAATCACACAACTTTTGGGGATTCAAATTCCATCTGATCCGTATACCCATCCTCTTAACTAGAACCTTCCATTTCATTCATGAGGAAGTTGGAAACATCCATGGATACAAGACGTGCTTATAGAAGCCCAGGTACTGGGACGGCAGAGAGGCAGCAGGGAACACTAGTCTAGGGCGAGAGCTGTGTAACTGGCAGTGTGATTTGTACCCCTGGCTTTCCTCACGCTATCTGTGTGCTTGAACAAGTTATTACCTTCTCTGTACCTCAGTTTCTTTATTGTACCATGAGGACTGTCATAAATTAATTCTTGAAAAGTAGTTAGGAGAACAATGCCTGGCTCATAGTAAACTCCATAAATATTAGCTCTCATTGGAATTACGGTAGCCTACCCTCTATTGTCTTAGGCCTTTTACCCCTTAGAGCAGTTAGACATTAGATGAGTGCCTGACTTAGAGACGTACAGTAATTTTTTATAAATCAGAACAGTTTCCAGAACCTGAGATAATACTGAGAGGGTAGATTTGTTCTCTGTCACTATCCATCTCCTAATTTAAACTATCTTAATTCTCCTCTCTTTTCTGCTCTCCCTGGTCCTTGATCCTTAGACAATTACCCTGAGTTCTTGTAAATTGTTATTAACTCCAGCTGTGATGTTTGCTGATAGCTAGAATGTTAGATGATGAAGAACATCGTATTTTAAAAGCAGATATTTAAAAATTTTAAACCCCTCCTGACCCTAGGAAGGAAACTTTCTGGTCATCAAGAGGATGTAGGGAGTAAATATTTAGGGATATATGTGTGCCAGGAAGGGCAGAATCACAGCCAAAGAATGAAGCAGATTCACCTTGCATTTGAGAGCTACACGTATCTTTTCACGAAAATTTTTATCCTAATTCAGTGTTAATTTCAAAGCTAAATTTTGCAAGGAGGATGAATTCTAGTTTAAAGAAATTTGCAATTATTTTTAGCTCAGAATGCTATTTGGATTCCCCACATTCTTTTTATGCTGCCACAGTTTTAAAAGTTTGTCCAGTGATTTATTTGGGGGAGGTTACAAATACAGAGTGTTTACAAATGGCCTGCAGCTTTCTCTTCTAAAGATGGAATATTCGGCTGCACAATGCCCACTGCTTGTTCCTACCCCCCTCAGTTTTATCTGTTCTGTTGGTGATGATGTGGGTTCTCTGTCCTGTGGATGTTTATGTTTTTTATTATGTAATATTCAATACATGCAAAATAATCTTGGTAACATGGGTAGGTTATAGAGCATATAATTTATGAACTACAATATTAGCAATACATTGCTTCTACCTGTGAGATTCTTCCTGTTCACTAGGTAACAACCATCCTAAATTTTGTGAATTTCATAACCTTTCGATTTTTAAATACTTCGTAAAATATCACGTATGTATGTGTCCTCTAAAACCTTGCTACTTAAGTAGGGTCCACAGACCTGTAGCATTGGTGTCACTTGGGAGTTTGTTAGAAATACGAAACCTCAGCCCTGCCCCAGAGCTACTGAATCAGAATCTGCATTTTAACAAAATCCTGTGTCGATTCATATGCACATCAGTTTGAGGAGCACCGAACCAAATGCATAATTTTGTTTTCCTTGGAGTTATTTTCTTATTAGTTTCTTGTTTTTGCGCTTAATAAGAATGGCATAGTGTTCACAGTCTTCTGCCACTTGCTTCATTAACCCAAGAAGGCGTTTCTAAGATTCATCCAAGTTGCTCCGTGCACTTATTCACGGCTACGCGATGCAACATTTGTGTGACTATCCCAGAATTTATCTTTTCTTTTATTGCTAGACATTGAGGTTGTGTGTGGTTCTTTGTTAAAAGGCATAATCCTGCTATGAACACTCAAGTACGTCTCCTGGTGTGTGTGTGTGTGTGTGCACGCGCGTGTGTGTGTGTAAGAGATTCTCTATGCTAAATATGCAGAAGTGGAATTATGAATAGTAGTGTATGTCACCTTTACCAGTTAATGATAAATTGTTTCCCCACCAGCAATGTATGAGTTCCCATTGATGGACAGCTTGATCAACACAAGGTATCGGCAGGCTTCTTACTTTTTTGCCAACCTGGCGGACGTTACATGACCCCTCATGATGGTCTGTACTTTCGTTTCCCTGATTGCTAATAAGATTGATCAATTTTTCTTATGTTTAATTATCATTCTGCTTTCCTCGTCTGTGAAATGCTTTTTCTGTGTATTTTGCCTATTTCTCTGTTGGGTTTTTCTTATTGATTTACAGGAGTAATTATTTTAAAACAGTCCTTTAAGAGTTACATATGTTGCAATATTTTCTCCCAGCTTATGACCTGTTTTCTCACTTTCTTAATGATCACCTTTTTTGAATGCAAGTTCTAAATGTTAATGTAGTTTGTTTTATCAATCTTTTCTTTCACTGTTAGTGCTTTTCGTAACCTTTTAAAAAGAAATCTTCCTTTCCACAAATATAATACTATTCTGCACTACTTCCTTCTAAACATTTAAAATTCTAAATATCCAAACATGTTCTTTTTAAAAAACTCTTTAGTACAATTGGACTTGAATTCTGTTTACTGTGTGAGGTAGGAGTCAAGATTCGTTTCTCATCCTATGGGTAACCAATAGTTCCAGCACTATTTATTGAATAATGGCTTCTTCCCCAATAGATAGCAATGCTCTCTCTCTCAAATATCAAGTTTTTATATATTGTAAAGGTCTATCTCTTGGGTCTTTTTCTGCTTCATTGGACATTATTTATCCTGTGCTAAAACTTTGCTGTCTTTATTCCTATAGATTTATAAAAAGTGTTAATAATTGATTGGGATACTTCCCTCACCTATTTCTTCCTCTTTATTTTTCATATAGAATTTTTGTAAGCATATAAATTTCCTTAAAATTGGAATTTTAATGAGACTATAATTAAATCTAACAGATCATTTTGTGAAAAGATTTTCTTCTTTGTCTCATTGATTCTCTGTATTCATGAAAATGGTATATCTCCCTACACATTTTGGTCTTTTTAAATTTAAAACTTTTCTTCATAGACACCCTGTACATCTTTTAATATATTTATTCCTAAGAACTATACATATGTGTATGTATGTGTGTGTGTGTGTGTGTGTGTGTGTGTATGGCATTTATCAGTTGCTGGTAAATAGAAGAACAATTGATTCTTATAAATTAGTTGCCCTTCTAAACTCTCTTAACATTCCAATAATTTATCTCCAGATTCCTTTGTGTTTTATACGTGGATAATGATAGCATCAGAAAATAATGACAGTTTGTTTCTTCCTTCCTTTTCAATCCATATCTTCAATTTCTGTGTGTGTGTATATGTGTGTGTGTGTGTGCGTGCTTGTGTGTGTTTAGTCTCATTAAGCTGTCTAGGATCTATAGCATAATACTATAAAAAGTATTGATAATGAGCATTTGTATCTTGTCCCTTGCAAAAGAGATTCCTAATACTTCAGTTAATAATCTCTCCAGCTCTCTAATTCTGTATTAAACCAGCCGTGCACTCATACTGTTAAACAACTCATCCATTGACATTTTGATTTCAATAGTTCTATGTTGAGTTTCTCCCTTTGTCATCCAAGTCAGATCACGGGTTTTAAACTCAGATTGGCCTGGACTCACATCCAAATTTTGACAACAAACAAATAACTGACCTTAGGCAAATAATTGCCCTTATGAATGTCAGCTTCCTTATGTGTAAAATGGAGTTTATGTTAGAAATCCTCTATTTTAAGAAACCCATTAATTCAAATGTTCAACTCAAGTGAATAGGAACTCTATAAAATGAGAGATTTTAAATTTACATATTCTTAAACAAATGGAAAATGCACACATTTTGCCGTACCAATGCCTATCATGTTACTTTTCAGCATCTCAAAGTGTAAGATTAAGTCTTCACATCTAAAAGTTCTTAACTATTTTTGGCCTTTGGTAGTCAGGCTTCATTTGATAGTAACAAGATACTTCTTTTCATCTCTTTTGCATCTTTGTGATTGACATTTCAAGGCATATTGATTCATTTTTTCAGTTTAATTATCAAACGCTAGAAGTTTAGCATTCTCTCTTAAAAGTCACCTAGAAGCTTTTGACAGATGGACATTCAGCACCTGAGTGATCATCCTTCAGGTATAGTGAATCAGTCTCTGAAAATTGTATGACACCTTCTGAAAGACTGGTGATATCTGCTCATTGTAAGTGCATTGCTGCTGTATGATTGGCCATGATTTTGTAGTTATCTCAATGATAAAATTTACAGCTTCAAGTACTTATGAATATCTTGTTGCTTTACAATAGAAATGGAAATGTAGTCTTTCTCCCTGAAAGAAATATTTTCTTCACTTAGAGTAAATGTTTGTCTCCTAGGCACATTTTCATTTTTTTCTACACACAGAGTAACTTATCTTTTCAGTGAGGCATTATAGTGTAGTATTTTGAAGACATTTTAAATGAATATTAGGCGTCTAAATCTGATTTAATTAAGTCTAAAATTCGGTTATGTGTAACTCTATAAATGCAAGCAACAAACCCAAAGTCTTCACCATGGCCAACACGGCCGCCCTTGACCTGTCCTCATTTCCAAAGAGCCTCCACCTCACTCACCTCAGGCTCCTGATCAGCTTGTTATTCCTTAGTATAACAAGCTTGCTGCTATGTCAGTGTCTTTGCACTGTCTTTTCCATAGCCTGGAATACTGGCTCATCCCCTTACTTCCTTCAGGTTTCTGGTGAAATTCTACCCTACCAGACAAGCCTTCCTTGACCACCCTTTACAAAATTTCACTCCCAAACATCATGCTCTAACTTCTTAATTTGCTTCAATTTGCTTTATGGCACTTAGGCACATCTGACATATTTATATATTTGTTTGAGTGTTTATTCTGTCTCTTCCAATTAGAAGAGAGGAGCCAGAACTTTTCTGTTTTATTCATTTCTTTTTCTCTAGAACTTAATATTTGGCAGTGATTAAGTGTTCAATAAATATTGGTTGAATGAATGAATGAATGTTGAGACAATCAGGTGGACAGGTGTTTTCTGTATAGAGTTAAGGTCACATAGGCTATACTCAACATCTGTGGGAGACTGGCACAGTCCTTTTAGTCTCTGTTGAAAGATTTATTATGATTTTCAAAATGTTAAAATGTGAAGAAAGAAGTGCATTGTTGCAAGGATTAAATAAAATAACATATGAGAAGTGTTTGGCAGAATGCCAAAAGTTAAATGTTCAATAAATGTAATAAACTTACTTCCATTTGAATTCATCCTTTCCCCTTTCTCTCCTATCAAAATGGAAATGTTGGCTTTTGTCTAGTATGAGGCAAATCCTTCCGTCTCTACCTTACAGTTCAATCCACCCTTGTGTTTTCAGGGACACTACACCAACTGTTATTCACTTTCTTCCTCTCCATATCCTTGATTTCTTCTCTTTTTGCATCCTGCCCATCAACCCTAAAATCTGATCCACTCAGAAGAGATTCTTTTTGATCATTTATACCTAGTTACCATATTACCTTGAGGGGCACTTCGTAAGAGGTGATCCCTTATCACATGTTTGCGTACTTGCCCACATTTCTCATAAATTTACAGAATTACTTGTCATTTCTCAATGCCCAATGCTCCATAATTCCTCTCACCTCTAAGTTTTTGCCTGTGTCAATTTATGCCCAGAATACCTTTACCCTTTGATGCTCCCTAAGACTCATATACATACACAGTCACATGAATAGTCATACAAAATGAGATTAGCTAATTTCAACTTGTACTTGAGGTCTTCACTACAGCTTAGATACCACTCTCTCTTTGTAAAGACTCAGTGAGCCCTAAGAATTAAGTGTTCCTTCTGTGCTTCCACAGAAGACAATACATATTCCCATCATCACCTCTCTCTCTCTTCCTTTCTCTCTCTCCCTGAATTTTAGTTGCTCATTTATTCATTTATTTCTCCTACAGGACACTAAGCTTGAGGACAAGTATTTTCCCATGATCATCAATGAAATACCAAAGTTTACCTGGGAATTTGTGCATAGTACATAAACAATATATATATATTTTTTGAGGAAGATTAGCCCTGAGCTAACTCCTGCCAATCCTCCTCTTTTTGCTGAGGAAGACTGGCCCTGAGCTAACATGCGTGCCCATCTTCCTATACTTTATATGTGGGACGCCTGCCACAGCATGGCGTGCCAAGTGGTGCCATGTCCGCACCCGGGATCCAAACCAGTGAACCCCGGGCCACCGAAGCAGAACGTGCAAACTTAACCACTGAGCCACCAGGCCGGCCCCGATAAACAATATTTTTTAACTTGAATTGACAAGTGAAGTAGTGTCATTAGAAAATTACAAGATTGGTTGCTGGAAGTACTGAAATCTGCAAGGCCAACCAACCAGTTGCTGCTGAATTTGTATCAGTGTCATAGTCAAAGAAAAATGTACTTAAGTGCAGCATTTCTTAGTTTAACATTTATTGCATATTGCTGTTTGTTTCATATTAGAAAAGAATTGCTGAAAAATGACCTAAGATATCAAAAGCAATGGGATAAAAATCTTTTGTACTGGTATTTATAGTGGTAATATTGACAATATTATCTAATATATATAGAGAGAGAGTTTCACAATTTTAAGAGGCTTTTATATATTTCAAGGAAATACCTTAAGCCTGTTTCTAAAACACATTGAAAACCTGGGTGAAATCTAAGACTTTGAATGCATGTTTTGGGTATTTCTAACTAGGCAGCAGTTTGGTCTTGTGTAAGACAGTATCTGATGACGAAAATTTCCAACTTTGTGCTCTTTGGCGTCAAATTGATGCATCCTAACAAATAAGATACATGTGCATTCAAGTACATAGGATATATGCAAAAAGAAAGTTTCGCTTAAATCTTCCTCCCATCACCAAGTTAGAAATGGACCCTTAGTTATCGCAACTTACCATTTAAATCTCTTCTAGATAGAAACAGTGCTTGTTCTTTCCCAGCTTTCAATTGACACCGTTTCTGCCAGAACTCTCTATGATTATTGACAGGAATGTTCTCCCTGGTTAATTGCCCAGCAGCACCTTGAGTGATTGATGGCATCACTAGGGCAGACTTGAAACACGCTGGCAGAAAAGGGTAGTGGTGCATAATCTCTGTCTCATGGTAATGGTACCAACTCACTGCTCATTTAGGTTTGTTCAGGAAAAATACACTGATCATTTACCTGAATTTTTCACTTTTTACAGATATGCTGATGATTAGTAGTGAAAGCTTTCAAGAATGCCCCATATTTACCCCATAGTTTGTCAAGACCCTCTCAGACCGTGCCCATAAAACTGGAAATCAGAATCAATGGGAAAAATGAATAATTTATTTGGCATATAAGCATGGAAAACCAATGAGTCAATTACGTATTTCCATTTTTTTGGTTGTTTTAAATATGAGTAGGCAACTCGTAGATTAATGAAGAGTTTTTAAATGGAACACTGGGAGTGCTCAATTGTTAACAGTAGAAGATTTTCTTTCAACATGCAGACAACTAGAGTAATAGATAACCTGTATATTTTCATGAGATCTGGGCTCTTAAACTGATTTTGCCAGCAAGTATTTGAGTCACACGGGCAAGCCAACTAAGTGCACCTAGAGTGGTTTTGCTACCATCTAAGGAAGGAGTAGGTCTGGATCAATAGTCATTGATATATTGAAATCACCTAAGGAGTTTTTTTAAATGCTATTGTCTGGGTCCTCCTCCCCAGAAATACCAATTTCACTTATCTAGGTGCAGCAATGGTTTTCAAACATTAGTCTGAATCAGAATCGCCTGGAAAACTTGGTAAACATATGAAGCCCCAAGCCCTATTCTGCTTCAAGAGGCCTGGCCGTCTGTGTACTTGATTTGCTCTCCAGGTGATTTTGATAACATCACAGTTTGCAACCACTGGTCTAGGGTTCAACATCAGAAGTTTCACAAGCTCTCCAGGTGATACTCCCTAGGTGCACCCAAGGTTGGGAACCGCTGTTTAAAATGATATTTAGGATTCTTCCAAGTCTGGCAGGAATAATCAAAATTGCTGGCTTTTGTTAAACATTTATTGTGTATATGGCATTGTGCTAAGTATTGTATCATTGAATAATCACAAGAATCTGCTAGAGAGGTAATAATAGACCTATTTTGTATATAAGAGACAGGGAGGGTAAGTAATTTAACTAAGGTCACATGGATAGGAAGTGGTGGATTGGTACCCAGGCTGTCTGAACTCAGAGGTTACACAATAAACTACTACTATCAATAATATTTTGGAATTATAAGAGAAATTGAAAACTTTCAAAGTTGGACACACGTTTGAAGGTACTTAAATGACTTTCTTATATTTAAAAATATACCTGATTTGTAATTATATAATAAAAACAAAGGAATGATTTTTAAAAAATAAAGGAAACATATAGGGAAAAGAAAGTGTTCACGAGTTAAAAGGAAGGAGAAAACTGACAGTGAGAAGCAGGTTACATTTGGATTATTATGCTTATTCTGGAAAGATCGTAAACTGCTTGTATTGTCAGTATTTGAGAAGTGAGGATAAAAGTTTCAAATAGAGGTATTTTGCCATAGTTAAATGAAAGGGGAAGGCGGTAAGCATTTCAGAGGAAAGAATAAATTTGTATACTTCTTTGAAATGGTTCCAAATACTAACAATGCAATGAATTAAAAGAAAAAGGCAGTTTGTACTGCATAACACTTCCTTTTCTCTCCTTTCATGTTTGAAAAGATCCTAGCTCAATGACTTCCTAGGCATGGAAAATGCTTTGGCCACTGCCATTAGTCATACTTGTGTCTGTAAAGGGGAGAAGCATGCCTTGGTCAAGTATCTTTTCAATCCTGCACAGAGGGAAGTGGCGCTTGGAGACTGCCTTGTTCCTCTCAAGACACAGCCTTTCTCAGGTTTTGTGCATGGGCCACAAACGGGCAGAATGCCAATACCGAAATGTTGGAGGAAGGGACATTTCCTACCATTAAAAAAAGGAAGAAAACAAACACACGAAAAGATGTCAATGGTCTTCTTGCACAATATTAAATTGAATAGAAGGGGACACTCACACACTTCTTGGACTGTTCTTACTAATGAGCAAAGTGAGCATTTTATTTTCATAGATGTTATTTCCCCAATGGCATCTATACTGAGCATTCACTGTACAGAAAGCATTGGATTTCCAGCACTCTGGAGAGTCTGAGAGTTGGTTCCCGATTCTGACACTTTAGTATTCATTATATGATATTCATAAAATGTACATAATCAATTACATTGAGATTGAGTGTCTGCAGAGACTAGAATAATTACACTGCCAAAAAGCTATTGTGAGTTCTAAATACATTTATATTTCAAATAATGGATGGTACAGTGGCAACTCCCACAAAGTCTAATTCTAGAATTATTTTAATAGTGAGTAAATGACTTTTGATCTTTAAGTAATATGATAATATACTTAAAAATGTGTCCATATATTACTCTGAAATTCTCTTGGCTTCTCAAAAATATTCAACATTGCAGGAAATACTAACTAAAGGAAGACAAATAAAAATTGAATTTGGATTTTAGTGTCAAATATGACTCATTTCTTTGGAATAATAATGATACAACATGTTTTAAAATGCTTTGGTAGACAGCTGTGTCCTGCTGGAAGTGGCAGAAAGGCAAACTGCAGACAGCACCGATGGTAGAAACCACTGAAGATAACTAGAGGTTTGTAATAGAAAAGGTGCCCCAACCTTAACTGTGGCCAGCGAGCTCAGCCATGGCAACAGCTTGCCTTGATTTCCAGCTAGGACCACTCCCTGGATCCTTAATCACAGAAGCAGCAACAACATGAGATACTAGCTGGAGGAAGATCTCCAAGAGGAAACGTTGGGCATTCTCCCTGCTATGGGAAACAGTATTTAATTCTATGTCAGGGAAAGAGACTGAATTAATCCTAAAACTATTGGATCATCACCTAAATACAATTTTCCAGCGACGCACACACACACCATTCCAGGCAACTTTGCCAGGTCATATTTCTTATCTTTGGAAGCCCCAGCATGGGGCTTATCGTCAACAAGCTCTGAGAATCAGCCAGGAATCACTGAACTCCATTTCTCGAAGAGGACTGAAGCAAGCGGAGGTGAAGAGGAAACCTCAGGGGCAGTGGGGGGCAGAAGGGGGAGGAGGGGGAGGAGGGCGGGGGCACTGGGAGGGGAAGAAACAGGAGGACAGGTCTGACTCCTGACTGGCTGGAGTGGTTTTGGAGAAAGTCGCAGCTTGGGCTCGCCAGTCGGGAGCTGTCCAACTTTTCAGCAGCTCTGGGATCAAGGTTCGGGTGCCCTGGACAGAGAAGGCGGCAACCGCTGCCCCTGCTGCTGCTTCTGCAGCTCAAGCCGCTAACAGTTCCTGCTCTCGCCGCCGGCGCCCAAAGGAAGGAAGGGAAGAAGAAAGGGAGGAAGGAGGGACCGACCGTTGGCGAAACCGCGCACCGCGCGCCCTAGTCTTGGTGACTTGGGGGAGCCCAGGAGCGTGTCTCTGCCACAACCACCGTGCAGGGAGCCCTGTCGCGTTCTGTGACCCCTCTCCGCTGGCAGAGCCCCCTCTCGGTCGCCTCGAGTCTCTGGTGGCTTCAAGTGAGAAGCTGAGCTCAGCCTCTGCTTAGCTCCAGAAGCGGCGGCGCCGGCGGCGGCGGCAGCAGCATCGCGAAGGCGCTCCGGCCAGCGCGGTGAACCCGGGTGGGTAGCAGGGCGCGGAGCCGCGAGCCAGGATGGAGGCAGAGGGCAGCAGCGTGCCGACCCGGGCGGGCAGCGGCGATGGCAGCGACGGCGCCGACGGGGCCACGCTCAAAGCCCCGAAGCACCTCTGGAGGCACGAGCAGCACCACCAGTACCCGCTCCGGCAGCCCCAGTTCCGCCTCCTGCACCCCCATCACCACCTGCCCCCGCCGCCGCCTCCCTCGCCCCAGCCCCAGCCCCAGTGCCCGCTGCAGCCGCCGCCGCCTCCCCCTCTGCCGCCCCCGCCGCCGCCCGGGGCCGGTCGCGGCCGCTACGCCTCGAGCGGGACCACCGGCCGCGTCCGGCATCGCGGCTACTCGGACACCGAGCGCTACCTGTACTGCCGCGCCATGGACCGCACCTCCTACGCGGTGGAGACCGGCCACCGGCCCGGCCTGAAGAAATCCAGGATGTCCTGGCCCTCGTCGTTCCAGGGACTCAGGCGGTGAGTGGAGAGTGCCCCCTCCCCCATTCAGGCAAGGGGTCACCTCCCCAGTTCTCGGATTCTCCTTGTTGGTCTATTTATCACCAGCAATCCTGGACCCAGGAACAAATTCTATTCTGGGAATTGGGGGAGGGCGAGCAGGGGCGTGTCTGTCCTTCCTTGAGTGGTTACGATTCAGGTGCGTGTAAGAGACCCCGAAAGTAGGGCATAAATGTTAATTGAGCGCGCGCGCAGTGTGTGTGTGTGTGTGTGTGTGTGTGTGTGTGTGTGTGTATGTGAGAGAGAGAGAGGGAGAGATTGATTCCCAGTTGTCTATACCTCCCACACCCCCCACCCCACCCACCCGAGCGAGTGGGACTAAACAGGCGAATTCAGTTTGCTTGGTGTGGGAGGAGAAGGAAGGGTGAAGGAAGGCGGGGTTGGGGGTTTGAGCCAGGGAAACACCCAGTAATCTGTCCACTCCTCGCCCCCCCACCCCCCGCCGCCCCCCGTCCCCCAGCGAGAGGGGCTGGCGGAGCAGATCTGATTGGGGCACGCGGATGGAGGGGAATGGGTGAGACAGCTCGGTCCCAGGATTGCAGCGAAAAGCCTGAGAACAACTCAGGTTTCTGTTTGTCAAAGCGGGGAGTAAATTGAACAGCGAAAGGGGAGAACAAACACGTGGGTGACTTGGAGAGTTTGGAGCAAAATGTTCAGCAATCCTTACGAGAGGGAAGGAGGGAGGAAGGGAAGGAGGGAGCGAGGACGCTGTGGGAGTTACACTGTGTCGGTGTATGGTGTGTGCGAGTGTATGTGTATCGAGTCGTCCCTGCAATATCTAGGAAGAAAATGCCTCGTTTTAGCAGCCGGCAAAACGCAGAGATTTGATTATAGTGATTTCCTCTTAACGTAAAGTGCTCCGGAAGATGGGGCAAGGAAGTGGCATGTCACCCAGAGTTTTAATAGAAGCTGCCCGCTCCTTTTCCAAGGAAATGAGTAGTGTAAAAGACCAGTTACAGCTGTTCTGATTCTTAACTCAGGCATGGAGGTGGAAGTTGGGCCCGCATTCGTTCCCTTTCCTGGCAACCCAGAAACAGCCCCTTTCTTCCCTGTCCCAGGCCATCCAAGCCACAGAGCTCCTCCCCCACACAAACGCGCACACAAATAAGGTTTTAGGAACTGCTGATCCTTGGCACGCCTAATGGCAAAGTAGAGCTGTCATCGTCTAACCTTAGATGTGGGCAGGCATTGATGGGCTGCACTCCAAGCCACATATCTGGATGATGGGTAATTTTAAATTGTAAATCAGGGCTGGAAACAGGAAAACCTGAGGCTAGGATTGTTGGTCCAACTCTGACAGTAGGTTGGATTTATCAGAAAATCTTACTAGTGTTCAAATGTGTGTTTTTCTGAGTTTCTTCCTTTCTTTTTTTCTCTCTCTCTTCTCTCTCTCTTTTCCTCCTTCCTTCCTTTCTCTCTCTCTCTCTCTCTCTCTCTCCCTCTCTCTCTTTCTTTCTGAGCATATTTCTCTGTATGTTATATACACTTCGTCAAAGAGAATCCAGACAAATAGAATATCTCAGCCCTGATGTGCACACATGCTCCTCATGTCCTCTGCCTTCCTCACACCCCTAGGTACTGAACATTGTTCATGGTGATGTCATAGTACCTGTTAGATGAATGAGAATGTAGAACTTTAGTTAATAATCTCAATTCAGATCAATTTAAACTTTGAAGATTGGTGTGACTTGCGGACATTCATATGTTAATACTCATTTCATTTTTACACCCTAGACTGATAAACCCACATACAGTTTTACACTTTGTTTGAAGAGGTAGATGGCCTCCACTTGGATTGAGCACTATGCATGTGGGTTCCCAATGGTGGAATAAAGGCAAACATGGCACTTTGTCTATCTGAGTTATTAATAAGTAAGTTTTGTGAGACTGAGCCCTTAATAAACATTATATATGAACAAGAGTTCTAGCTTAATCTGTGGGTTGATTGACTTTGTAGAGTCTCTTAACTTCATTGTTTATAAAATATAATATGTCTGAGAGGGTGGAGAGGGGAAATAAGCTAATTAGAATAGAGCTATGGCATTGTTGATTTGAATTTGATTTTTGCTGTGCTCCCTACATTGACTAATTGTTCTATTTGAAGTTCATTAGTTGAATGGTTCTCAGAAAACGAAGATGTATAATGTTTACATATAGCTTCCACTGCACTCATCTGATAAATCATTGTCATTCTATTTAAGGATCCTGGAATTTAAAATTCTTTACATCACTTATATATTTCCCAAATATTCATACATCGCATGTCAAGCTTTTTTTTTTTACATTGCATGTCAAGCAAAAGTGGCTTTTGCAAATAAATGTATTTTTCAGGAAGGGCATGGATATTACTTGCACTTTTCAAAGAGAGCAGTAGCAATGCTTTAAAATTATCCAAAAAATTCACATTTATTAACTTATTTGAACCTATTAACAACACTAAGATGAAATGGTATTATCTCCATTTTATAGCTAAGAACACTAAGTCCTATAGGATGTGAGTATCTTGTTCAGTAGCACACTGACCATGAGTCCCAGAGCTAATACTAAAACTCAGGTTTCCTGCCTCAACGAAGGCAATTGGTGCTCCTAAAATAAATGTGCGCAGAACCTGGGAATGTTGACAGCATAAAAAAATATATAAAACTGAACCTGAAGTTTATATTGATTAATACCACAGGACACACAGTCCGAATGAACCAAAAATGAGATATGGTTTAAATCCATTTTTTAAAAATGAACAGATAGCATAGGCTCTGGAAGCAATGAGAGATTTTACCTTTATTTTTAGCTTTTGAAATCCTGGCTGTTACACTAATGTTAATGATCACAACAGAGGCAAACCAGTGTATTTGTTGACTTTGTACAACATATATATATATATATATATATATATGTTTTTTATATGTATCCTATATAATGCATATAATAATAAATATGAAACAGTGTTCAAAGAATTACAGCTAATGAGAACACTTCAGCTTGTTTTCAGTGATCTTCTGAAAGGGAACAAAAGTGTGAGATGTGTGCAAAACCTGTGTGTATGTGTACGTGTGTGCCTGTGCCATCATCCAAATGGAGCATTTAAATTGTCTGTCAAGTTAATGTCTCTTTAAAAGCCTCATGGATGGATGGATGGATGAATGATTCCCTATGGATTATCAAGAAAAATAGGCCTTGTAAAAGGCTATTTTTAGCATGTATAGTAACATTTCCAGATATCATTATCATCTTGACTGAAATTTGGAGACTTAGTTACAGTGTGTGAAGCAATGAGAAAGAGGTATACTTGGTTTAATGGAGAAATGTATGTAAACAGGCAGGAGGCCACCCAGAGACATTTCATGGCCAGTTCTTTTGATTCCATGGAAAATGTAGGTATGTCAAATAAATTTTGTATTAAATTATATATAACAAAGTAAATTCATTTTTTAATCTCAATATAAAAGGAATTTGAAATAATAAAATTACCAAAGGAATGAGTCTCTGCTATCAAGAGAACCAAATGTAAAATAAAAAAATTAAAATATCCTTTAAAAAATATATATCAACTTGATCATTTACATCAATAGTTCCTCAAAATGTAACAACTGATAAATGATTTAATTATTTCTTTGACTTCTTTTTTACACAACAAAATATTTCCGTATCAAGAACATGCTTTTCTAAATCTGCAGGAGATGTATATTCTTAATAACAAATTCATGCTCAACATCGCTAATCACCAGGGATATGCAAATCAAAACCACAATGAGATATCGCCTCACGCCTGTTAAAATGGCTGTTATCAAAGAGACAAGAAATAACACGTGTTGGCAAGGATGTGGAGAAAACGGAGCCCTGTGCAGTGTTGGTGGGAATGTAAATTGGTGCAGCCACTATGGAAAACCATATGGAGGTTCCTCAAAAAATCAAATAGAACTACCATATGGTCCAGCAATCTCACTTTTGGGTATGTATCCAAAAGAAATGAAAACACTAACTCTAAAAGATATATGCACCCCCATGTTCATTGCAGCATTATGTACAATAGCCAGGATGTGGAAACAACCTAAGTGTCTATCAATGGATGAATAGATAAGGAAATTTTGGTATACGTATGCAATGGAATATTATTCAGCCATAAAAAAGAATGAAATTTTGCCGTTTTTAACAACATGCATGGACCCTGAAAGCCAAGTGAAATAAGACAGAGAAAGACAAATACTGTATGATCTCTCATATCCAGAACCTAAAGAAAAACCCAAAAAACAAACAAACCTAAAAAGCCCAAGATAATAGATACAGAGACCAGATTGGTGATCTCCAGAGGCAGGGGGTTGGGAGTGGGAAAAATAGGTGACTTTTAAAAATTTAAACAAATTGAAAAAAAGAAAAACAAATTAAGGTTGGAAATTCAAATAGCATAGGTGATTCTTTGGGTATTATAAAAATATTCTTGATGACAGAGATGTAAATATCAAGAAGGTGACATTTGATTTAGGTATTTTAGGAGGAAAATAGCTAAAAACTATAATCACAGCCAATATAAATCCCATGCATATTATAAAATATTTATTTGACATTAACTTTTTAAATACATTAATATAATCTATTAAATGAAAGGGAAAATTAACTATATTGCTATGCTTAAATACTAGCCAGCTCTGATGATCTAGTGGTTAAGATTCGGCATTCTTATTGCCGCTGTGACCCAGGTTCATTTCCAGGCAGGGATCCACACCACCCGTCTGTCGATTGTCTAACTGTGTGGCTGCATGTTGCTGTGATGCTGAAAGCTATGCCACCAGTATTTCAAATACCAGCAGGGTCACCAATGTGGACAGGTTTCAGCAGAGCTTCCAGACTGAGACACTAGGCAGAAGGACCTGGCCACCCACTTCAGAAAAAATTGGCCATGAAAACCCTAGGAATAGCAGGGGAGCATTGTCTGATATAGCGCCAGAAGGTGAGCGGATGGCACAAAAAGACCAGGTAATGTTCCACTCTGCTGTACACAGTGTCACTAGGAGGCCTAATCTACTTTAGGATACTAACAACAAATTTAAATACTATAAAAAATCAAGTTTTTACTTTTCTACTCTGGGTTATAAAAGATATTTTCCATTGCTTTGATTGATTTTGCAAAAGTTTGTTGATGTATTTTTTATTTTATTAAAACTTGTAATGGTAATCTAAGTTCATAATGCAAAATTTGAGTTTCACATAACCAAAATAATTGATTGAAAACTTGGTCATTTAAACTGTCTACATCAGTGAACCTAAGACTTTGGATTTTAGAAAACAGTTACTTGTTTTTTAATATTAGATAACTGACATAAAGTTGCCTTCTTTAAATTTTAGTAAATAAGGACATTTTGGATATTTAAATAGCAGAAAAGTATGGCAACAATCGTATTTTGCACATTTTCTACATATTGCCCAAACACTGATTTCAGCGTTTTTGTGTGTTCTGAGACTTTGGTAGATCAGAAGCTGAATATCATGGATCCATCACCTTCTTACATTTTTGATTCTGAAATTATGTACCTTCCACGTTTCATGCGGGTGGGAAGTGGTGGGAGAGAGGAGAGAGAAAGGAAAGAGAGATAAGAATCTGTCCCCCAAGGATAGAACATAAATAAGCCCTCCTCTCATTCTGTTTGGACCTTCTTGGCTCAGTTGCCCACTTATGGAGCAGTAACAGAGAAATAGATAACCAACAGTGTCCACTAGACACATTTCTCTAAGACCGTGTTAACACTATGGAATGTCAAGATGGGCAAGGACTTCGATTTAAACTAACCCAACCCACCACTGCCCATCTTTTACACTTGAAGAAACATGTGTCCTGAGGGGTCAAATTACTTAACATTACAGTTTACTGGCAGAACAAGAACTACAGTTTATATCTTCCGTACATCCTGACAATTACTTTACATTTCTCATTATGGCTATGTATTAACAATCACTGTCTCCATTTTCCAGAGTATAGTCTGAAACCAATAGGTTGGAAATGCTTTTAAAAAACATTTGTGAGTAAATGGGATCTTCGAATATTGACGAGAGAGGCCAATTCAGAAAACAAACATTCTTTCACTTTCCAGCGTGGATACATTCATACACACACACACACACACACACTGATGAATTGGTCACTAATTTCTATCTCCAAACTTTAATGTGGGCTTGGAAGAATATCTTGAGAAGAGTTCTTAAACATCATATAGAATAATAATCTAAAAAGATTAAACCCTGTTAGCAAATTGTGGTAGTTATTCAAAGGCTTCAAGTTGAACATGGGTAAAATTATGTCCCTCTCACAGCTTATTATCCATCTATAAGTTTAAAAATATACAATATGTGAATCTATAACTTGAGTGCTGCTCGTCCTGGCTTTTAGCTGGAATGTTGCTAAGGGATTATACCAAATAGCACTCTATTATATTTCAAAAGATGCTGTGATTATTTTTACCCTGAGGAACATTTTTCTACATTTAAAAATAGGAAATCTAATTTTTTCCCAGAGAAGAGGGCATTTCACAGTATTTTTTAAAACTCATCAGCCAAACTGATTTGACCCCATACACACATACCGCCATCACCATGACCTTCACCACGCCACTTGAAAGATTAAATGAGAAATAAGGCATGCTTTGTCACCTAAATAAGCATTTGTAGTTATTGCTCTATGTCAGTGTGTGGTGCCACCATTCATCCAATGATCTCAAGCCAGTGGCATCCTTAGACTCTCCCTTAACTCCTGGATCTCAGAGACAATCAAGATCTTTTGATTGTATCTCACAAATATCTCTTGTATTTCCCTATGGCCACTTCCCTAGTTCAAGCCCTTATCATCTGTCCCCTGAGCAGTTGCAGTAGCCACCTAAATGGTCTCCAGCTCCAATCTCTCCTGACTCCAATCTGTGTTACACTCCTGGCCACCCAACCTCATCATCCCCTTGTCTGAAATCCTTGGATGATTTCTTTCTGCCTGCAAGATAAGATCTAAATTTCTTAGTCTGACTCTAACACGTTAGCCCAGTCTGTCTTTCCTGCAAAAAGTCTTGCTATTCATCCTTTTCTGTAAACCCCTTGAAACCACCAAACTCAACTTCCTGCCATGTGCTCAGCTCTCTGTGCCTTTTCACACCTCTTTGTGAAGCTGTCTCTTCCTTCTAGACTGCTTTCCCTATGCCCTGCACCACCTCTTCCTTATCTGTTTGGAAAACTCATGAATATCTTTTCAAACTTAGTTCATATGCTACCACTTATATAGCTATTCCTACAAGCAGAGGAATATTTTTCTTCTCTGGACTTTCACATTGCATTTGTGTGTATCTATACTCTAGCAGCTACCCATTGCCATTTTTGTTTTAAAGATTTTATTTTTTTCCTTTTTTTCCCAAAGCCCCCTGGTACATAGTTGTATATTCTTAGTTGTGGGTCCTTCTAGTTGTGGCGTGTGGGACGCCGCCTCAGCGTGGCTCCATGCGATGAGCAGTGCCATGTTCGCGCCCAGGATTCGAACCGACAAAACACTGGGCCGCCTGCAGCGAAGTACACGAACTTAACCACTCGGCCATGGGGCCGGCCCCTACCCATTGCAATTTTATATCTGTCTCCCTCATTAAGTACATTAGGATCTTGCACAGTGTATGGTTTATATAGGTCCTCAATAAATGAGCTTTTCAATGTGGAAATCATAATAATGAAATCTTACCTTTTCAGTTTGTGCTTTCTCAGACAGGAGATATTTGATTTCCCTAATAATCTCTGTGAAGTAAACAGAGTCACTGATATTTTGCTCATTTTATAGGTGATTAAAGGGAATATTGACTCTCAGGGAAATAAACACATACACATGTTAAAAGATAGAACTCAGACTTGAGTCTTGAAATTCCTAGGCTGGTGATCTTTTTGTCACACTGTGAGATATCTATGGACTGGTATCAGATGAGATGAAGCCCATCGTTTACCTAAGACTATAAAGACAGAGAGAAACAATAATGATTATGAAGAGAAATAGCAGTTTTGATCCAGCTTGTAAGAAAACAACATCAGAATGAAAATAACTTTGATGGAATAAAGTCTCCTTTTGTATTTAGAGAGATTCCTTTACAGCGTGCATTCTTAACTCTGGATTCTTCAGCTCTAGAGGATGCATTACATATGGGGCTAGGTGCACACTTTCGGGAGAACACTCATCAGATTCTCGAGTCCTTGATACACAAAATTTAAGACACTGTGATCCAAAGTGAACTAAATCATTGGCTGATTTGCTAAGGGAAGAATTGTGAGAACATCATATACCAATGGAGTAATATTCTTACTGGAGTGGCTGAAAGTAAGAAATTTGAAATGGGATTTTAGAAAAATGTAACACTTCGAACAGATAAGGTCACAGGCTTATTTTAAAAGGACATATTCCCAGTGGGATTTTGGGGACCTAACTGACTTAAAATTTGATTTAAAATATGTGTAAGAAGAGTAAAGAATGAATAAATAAATAAGACAACACATCAATGTTACTTGAGTTTTCATCTGTTATTCTTGGAAAAGATTAAAAAATGAATAATTAGAAAGAATTGGGGAAGGTGTGGAGAAGTAGCCACTCCTATACATTTTGTAGTGGCGAGTATACATTAGGAAAACCTTGGTGGGTAATCAAATAACACATACCAAAATTTTAAAGGTACATATCTTTGCCCCAATAATTCTGTGCTTAGGAACTTAGCCTAAGAATATAATTGAGCAAGTGAACAAAGAAGTACTATATTGCAACGTGGCCTATAGTCGTAAACATCTGGAAACCACCCAAAAATCTTTCAGTAGGAAACTGATAAAATAAATCATCTCATATCCACAACAAAGAACTCCTAGATAAAGGATGAGAGATATACATATATCGCCCCCATTTTCATGCTGTTACCTTCTATTCTCTTTGACATCCTCATTTTACCTTGTTGTATTAAATTATTTTATGACACAATCTTTTCCTTTGGTGGAGGAGCAAAAAGTGGGGTATAAATAAAATACATTAACCTAAATAAGTGAGAAAAATGTTTTTTTACAAAAGAAGAAAATATATAATTTTTGATTATTATAAAAGCAACTTATGCTCATTTTAAAGGAAAAAAAGAAAAAAGAACATAAAACCGAATATCAAAAACCTCTCTTATATATCGTCTCTTCTCACACCTGTAACACTTGAGTGCTTTTTCTCTTCTGCGGAGGAGATACACATATATGTGTGTGTGTGCGTTTGCGAGCACATATATACGTGTGTGTACCATAAAATGCATACATACATATCTATATACACAGGCACACACATATATAGATGTGACCTCATATGTGTATATGCGTGTGCATGAATACACGTAAGTAAATGGTATCGTATTCTTTGATCTAGTCTCTAAATTACTTTTTTCACTTAACAACTCGTAGGGTTTATAATTACATCCACTTCCAGTTGAATGCTCCAAGATAAGCTAGTTACAGAATGGAGCCCTGGTAAATATCTGCATTTAAATATTAAATCTTAGAAGTTACTTACGCAAAATGAGCTTGATGTTTTACAGTAATTTACTTGCAAACTTTTTTTCTGAAAGAATTAGAGAGGCACACCCCTTGTCTCTTGAAATTGCTCCAAATTTGTAGCAATACTGTGTTTGTTTTCCTGTTGTTGTTGTTGTTATTTTCCTAGCAGGCAGGTATGCTTTCAGCTCATCTGGAAGCAATTTAAAATCATTAGAATATAAAGTAAAAGTTTGGAGTCCTCTATACACATTTTTGTTTTACCACTACTCAGAATCATTCCTGCTACCTGGGTCTTTTCCGTTGTACTGAGGGCCAGGTTCTTGTCTAATGACAAAACCCCTAGCCAGGGGTCTCCACTGAAATCACATGAGTAATTTGAAATCAAATTTCTCATCATGGGGGTTTCTACTACGGATACTGAAGAAAGATCATCAAACACTGAGAAATACTCTATGTTGCTCTTGTCAGATTTTTTGAGAAGCAATAGAGTATAAGGATGACCCTTATGGGCATAAGAAACCCGTACTTATGTTAATAACTCAGAAGCTACCGTATAACTATGGCACTAACTATGCGTCTTCCCACACAAGCTCATCTGTACGTATGATTCTTTCCTCCCCAGTAGCTTTGATAACTTCATACTTCAGATCTTAACTCAAACACCACTGTTGCAGAGAAGACTTCTCAGGTCTCTCAAACGTGTGATAATACGTTACAGCTCTTCTTTATCACATTCATCGTATTTTAAAATTACATGTTTAACTGTGTAATTATTTGATTAATGCCAGTCTATTCCACTAAACCGTAATTCCCTGGGAGAGCAAGGACCCTGCCAATTTTGTTCACATCCAAACACATACTTGTACATTGTTAGCACTTAAAGATTTATTAAGTAAATAAAGGAACCTCAGAGTTAATAAGGTTATCAAATTTCTAAAGCTAGGAATCTACTATGAAAAGGGAACAGAAATAATTCCAGTTCAGAGAATCTTCAACACATGTTTTATTTTAGCTAAAGCATTAAGCAATTACTATATACTTTATTTGATGTAAAAGACACTTGAGTGTTAGCAGGTGTAAATATCACTTCCGGAAAGAAGCCTCCAGGACAGGAAGTCAATAAAGAAATAGCATCAGGGACTGTCAAGATTATGATGTTGTGGAAGAGTTATATTCAAGGGGCTAGCAAATGAAAATGATAAAAAGGGCATTAGATACTAATTTTAATGCCATTTTGTAATTTGTTTTAATAGCTATTTATTTTATTGTTGATGATTTATGCATTATTTAACCTTAATAAATTATAAGTGTTCTGCCTAAAATTCATTATGCTCTGTTAATCTGGTTCAAACAAATATAAAGTATCCATAACTTCTCAGCATCTAGTGTTCTTTGTGACAGTAAAAGCTGAGTAAAAATAAATATAAATTTCTTGCCCAAGCTATAATAGCTAACTCAAAATGATCTAAGAGCTTTAGCAACTGTAGGAAAAAGTCAGAGTATACACCATGATTCTGACAAAATGGCACTTATAGTTTCATAAACTTCCCTTTACTTAGTATATTAATTTCACTTTTGGTGTAGCAAGGCATGGAAGCTGCTAGGCAAGTCATTATTTCTGTCAACATGAAATATTTTGTAAGCCAAAGTCACAAAGGAGTGTAATGAAAAATCATTAAAAATAGGTTACATAAATACTTTATAATCACACTATTGCAATATTTCCAAAAATATCTACTTAGGGACAACAATTTTATATTTGTCTGTTTTTAATAGCAGTTGTGACATGGGGACCTTAGACTCAACTGCAATATCACTTACTGTTTGGTGGTGTGCTGTTCAATTTTCAGTGAATTCAAACATAATGATTCCGTATCTCATTAGTTAAACACAAGATGGAAAAAAAATAGTATGCTTTCTGGTATATCATATATCAAAAGCACTTTTTAAAACAACATTTCTGCTTCTTTAGGTAGCTCTATGACATGACTGTATGAACAATTGAGGTAACTAGACTGTTGAACTGGTTGATCAACTTTGCCAAGCAAGTTCAATGTAATATTTCCCCAGACATTTTTTTTTAACTGATTTGACCAAATTAGATTATTGACTCAACAGTAGGAGATCAGATTCTCCTTCGAATATTTGTTACAACATCTGCTGGAACTCATGAAAAATTTCAGAAATGTTTGAACCCATCAAGAATCTACTGAAGACGTAGTAAGAGTCTGTAGAAAAGCAATAAATAGACCAGCGTTGGCCCTCAACCAGTTGGGCAGGGTGTTTATTGCTTTGGATGCTGCTCGTGTCTGAGCATTTCCTTTAAATATTTGATGTAGTTAATTAATGAGTATTTTGGATCTTCTGTCTATTATAAAGACCTGCTTATCAAAAATAAATGTAAGCAAATTACAAATGATAGAAGACCAAACTACAGTACAGTAATTGTTTCCCCAAATTCTCGCTACCACTTTATCAGAATATCACTGTCATCTGATTTTTATTAAATAATAGTAATTGTTAGGAAGATAGCTAAAGAATAGAGTATCTAACAGTTGGCATTTTCCAAAGCACCAGCCTGGGAGTTGTTCAATGTACGTGGAGTTGCAGCTGTGTGGGGTGGAGCTGGCAGGGAGAATGGGAGAAGAGGAAGATAAGACTTTGCTAAAGGTTTCTCAACTTTCCTCTAAAGATGTTAGAGAGGCTCTGATCGATTTTCAGCAGGGAAATTATGTGTGTGTTTAGCTTTGAAATTTTCAAAGTTTATTCTGGCAGACATGCGGAGCATGGAGTGGGAAGAAATTGTAGGTGTGACTTAGGTGTTTATTGCAGCAAACCAGATAAGGAATAATCATGATAGTCTGAAACTAAGGCTCTGGCAGGAAGAATGGAAAGGAAGAGATAAATTTAAACGAGATTTTATAAATAGATATGATGCGGCTTGTTGACTGACTTAATGCTATAGATAAAATGATTCTTAAATTAAATGTATTCTTGAGAAAATATAAAATTAAAGAATCCATCATTGTCTGGTCACTTAAGATAAATTTAAAATCTGACATTTTTTTCTTCCCTGCAGGTGTTCTAAATTTTGACTTGTTCAGGTGGGGAAAGGTTGAACTATTAGTTAAGTTGTGAAATACTTGTCAGCAGGTGAAATTCGCAGCGTTGTTTTAGATAGATCACTCCACGCTGCGGTTGTATTAGCGTAACAAAGGCTTTCTGATGGTGAATACCTAGATGATATATTCCATTCCAGGCCACAACTAATTAATTGTATTAATTTAGTTAAATTGGTTTTCTCAACTCATTTGAAAAAGGTGAAAAATAACACTTCAAACTATTTCCTCTTAGGAGACATCATAAAGCTAATGAACTTTCTTTTTCCGTAGCGTCTCTCTCTCTCTCTCTTTAACTAGGAATCAGCCACGACAGTCTTTCCAGCTTTGGTTTTCTAATTTCAATTATTCTGTACCCATCCATTCCAGGAAATCTTTCAAACACACTGGTGTGTGTGTGTGTGTATCTGTGCGTGTGTGTGTTTGAAAAATTACCACCCTTTTGCTTCATGTTTAAAATCTCTTGAAAACCTGCCTAAGCTTTTACTTCCTTTTCATCAGTTATATTTTCAATAGCTACCATGGGCTTTTACCTCTGGTTAAATCTATTTGCATATAATCTGCTAACTCCCGCTGTCAAGACTTTGCAATTGACATACATCTTAAAACAAACAAACCAACCCAGTAGCAACAACAATAAACACTCTCTACTCTTCCTTTTGCCCGTTTCTCTTTCTGAAAGTTCACTTTCTCTAGGAAATGAACTATTTCTCTATTCCTATGGACCATACCTGATAAGAATAATTCCTTAACTTTTCATTTCTTCGAATTTAGGCACTTTGTTACCATATTGAGTTGCAAATATGGTGTATACAAAGAGATTTGCTTTCAAATCTGTTTTTTTATTGTTATAGTTTTATATATTCTGGTTCTATGTATATATTTTTTGGTTCTATATATATTTTCATACCACTGTTAGCGTATAAAACAATTAGTATGTATTTACTTTCTTCTTTGTCATTTGATATTCCTCCTTTCCCCTCATCCTATCACTTAGTATTAGAATAAGTACACAACAGTTATTTTCCCTTTCCAAGATACAAAAATATTTACCTTTCTAAAATCACATTAAGAGCAGCCATGTATAAAGTTTAAATGACTTTTTCATAGTGCTTTAATATATACTATCCCAAGTGAGCTTCATATAGAAGAGTATTAAGCTCAAGAGAAACAGTGTATTCTAGAAAGAGTCCTCTGGTGGTATCACAGAGGAGGAAGAAGAATAGAGCAAGACAGACTGGAAGTGAGAAGTCCTGTTGAGACATTATGACAATATTCTAGGAGGAAATGTGAGAAAGGCATAAACTAGAGCAGGAGAAGAAATAAGGATGATATTAATAGGCTAGGTTTGTCTGTTCTTAGTAATGGAAAAGGTGGTGAATGAAGAATGAAGCAGAGGTGGAAATCTTAAGTCTATCTAGGTAGGTGATGGTAGCACTCAGCAGGTCAGATGAAGAAAGTTAATGAATTCAGTTTGAGTTTGCCTGTGAACCATCAAATAGAAATGTCTAGTAGGCAATTGTTGTCATCATCATCGTCATCATTACTTAATTGTCATTATCTTCACCTCCTCAGCACAACCATTTATTGATTAATTCTCTAGGCCTGCTGCTCCTGAGAGTTTCATATAGACCACATATCATTCAATTCTTACAATAGTCCATGAAGTATACACTATTATGTCTATTTGCACATATGAAAAATGACATTTAGCAAGGTTATAGAACTTGTAAATTCTCCTAGCTCAAAGCCAGAGTCCTCTGACTCCAATGATCTGATTCTTTGAATATTTCAGATTTCAAGGTCGGAAGAATGAGAGAATGGCGTAGATTAGTTTGGGATTACTAGCAGAATATAATAGGTATCACAACAGCGCACAAAGATGGGATGTCTGTGGAAAAGAGACTCAAGGATAGAAGCCATGGGAACACCAACATTTAAATACAAGTGGGAGAAGTCGAGGCATTGGTGGAACCTCAGAAGAAATCCTAACTTTGTGCTTTTGCAGGCAAAACACAGACTCCTAACTGTGTTCCCTGGAAACATGAGCTCTAGACAAAGAACAGTTTGTCATGTTGGATGTATAAGAAAACAAGCCTTCTGCCATGATTTGAATATCAGGAAAAGAGCAGAGGCTCTGTGGATATTTCATCAAGTTATGCATGTGGGATCCTCAGTCATTAATATGTGGAAAGAGAAGGTTACCAGATACCAGGAGCTTTCTTGATTACCTGGCAAGAGAGGATATTTGTGGCTTTTTATATCCTGTGTACTTATCAGATTGGACCTCAAATGCTGCCCCATAGAGTTTCTCTTTAAAGAATCTGATTGCTTACTGGCCTAAAAAGAAAAAGAATCATAGCTTCAGGTTAGAAAAATTAAAGTTGAAGTTTATTCACTTCATAGTCAGGTAAACGTGCCATTTGCTTTACATTAGTTCTATCTATATGAGAAGGGGGGGGGGGTGCCTAGTCAAGTTGGAAAGTCCTGGGAATGACTGGAGGTAGTGGCGATACACTATGAAACTTGGCATAGTCTGAACAAGAAACCCCTCCTGACATAGCATTTTCTTTGTGTGAGAAAACACTGTAGTATTGCTGGTTATTTTTTACATAAAATATTACTTTGGACTCTCTGAATACTTTTACTTTTAAAAATGGGTAAGAAATAACCAGTGGAGAGAGAGAAAAGAAACACAGTTTGGTCTATTTCCTCCCATAAATATTACCACTCTTGGATTATAACTCTATTATCCCTGGTCTTTCCAATCAGGTTAAGTGAAGATTGTCTCTGCAGTAAGAACACTTTTTTGGCAGCTGAGGCTCCCTTCTGGTGCATATTAGAATTCTCCAGCCTTCGTATTTCCATTTTTCTTCAAGGTGTGGGAAAGGAATTGATGTGATAAAATTTCCTGTAGTGTGACGGGAATAGACGTGTTTGTGCAAAGAATCTCGAGATACCAAGAGGTAAAGTGAAGGCGCGTTATCTGAAAACTAACATTTCACTGCAATCACCAACTCTGAATCTGGCTTCTTATAAATGCAATTGTGAACAAAAGATCGAGGCTGTTTGGTATTAGACCACTTGACTTTGTTTTATTTCAACAAATCTTTCTTACTTATTTAAGAACATTTTATTAGAATGAAAGTATTGGAATAGGTAACTGGTTTTCAAAAACATACAAAGGAGGGTTTGAAAAGAGTATAAAAGCCATGGTTTCTTGATTATATCATTATATGTATTTTTATTACTTTCATATGCTCTTATTAGTTTGGTTTAGAGATATATATATGGATCATCAAACCAATATTTTAAAGCCAATTCTCTCTTCTTCACTTCTGCAAGGCGTTGGGTTGAACCATCTTTGTAGGTAAAGTTGTCAAATATTGCTAATTTCACATGATTCAATCTAATAGAATTGCGTGCTCTTTTAGGCCTTGGAGAAGGAGAACCCTCTTCATATTTTCTCCTTTCAGATTTTTGGCTCAGTCCAGGCTTCAGCATAGCTGGAGCGGCAAATCCCACTCCTGCATCTGGTGAGCTGTGCAGTGAGCAGCTCTGACACTTTTTCACACTGCTCAAACAACCGCATCCCCTAAATGTGAGTGTGGCCTTCAAAAAGGCTGTTCTTACGTGACCGCCAGATTATTTCATGGTCTGCCCAGTCATCCCCTTGATTGTGTCATCCTTTAAAAATCTGTGTCATCTGGGTATAGACAATGAGAAGAATGTTCTCTTGCTCTCTGCTTAAATTCTCAGAATTTTTCCTTCCAAACCACAAACTAAAGAATTGGAATTAGGCTATTTTATGACTCGGGTCCATGTAGGATGTTTTTTCCCCAAGAATATATGTTCTGTAGGCGTGGGAAGGGATAAGAAATGAAGGAGGGGAGCAAGTTTAGTGTTTCAGCACCAGAAATGTACCTTTGGTGACTAATATGCAGAGTAGCTGCACTTGGTTCCCAAGAATATTTGAGGATGCACGAAGTCTCTAAAGGTTTATTTACATCCGAGAGTTGTGGAAATAGACGTGGCATGTGAAAAATCCTTCCATTTTCATGGAGGGGACCCAGATTTTTGTCATTTCGTATCAGTCAGTAGGAGTTATTTGTACTGATCTGTGCTAACTCAGTTATCCAAATATAACAATATTCCATATTGACAGCATGGCGTTTTTCTCCTAACTTTGTTCTCTGGCTGTTAGTTGTTAACTTTGCTGCTATTGAGAGGTGCCCACCCTGAGATCAAAGTCACTCAGCTCTCACTTTAACTCAGTATTAATGAAGAGAATGAATACTATTTCAGGTCTTTCCATTTATCAAATGGTAGGAGAAGGAACCAGAACTAAGTTTTATTGAACCACTACTATGCCAAGCCCTGACAATAATTATTATTTCAGTTTCCAAATTCTGTTTGCCAAAAATTATTTTAACTAATCTATCCAAGGTTAAAGAATTAGTAAGCAGCTTTTCCCCTCAAGTAAGTTGCTGATTCATGATAGAACTTTCATTTCCAAATTAAGAACGATTTCCTGGAAGGGAAGACTATGCTGTGCTTTTTAAAATAAAAAAAAACAAACACTCTTCTATTGCAAATCCTTCAATGGTTTCTCATTGCTTTCCGGATAATGTTCATTCCATAACAAGGTCTGTAAATCTATCCATGGTCTCATGTGCACATCTGGTATCTCATCTCTAGCCTTTCTTGCCCTGCCACCTCACCATCCACTTCTACTTTACTTCCTTCTCTTCCTTCCCACTGTCTATTCTTGGAAGCATATCTACCATTGGAAGGGAGTATGGGGTTGGGGTGGGGTGGTGAGGCAATTTTCAACAGGAAGATCTGTTAGAAGGCTTGTTTGGTCCAAAGAAGAGCTCGTGGGTGGCAGTAGAGATAGAGCTAATGAAGCTGATGAAAAAGAGTTAAAAGGAAGTGGTAGGTCTTGGTGATAATTTGTTAGAAGGGATCTAAGGCAGTGGATAGTCAGTGATGATTCTGAGGTTTCTAGTTGGACCACTAAATGAATGTACTTGCCTGTAATAAGATGAGTAGGACAAAAGGTAGAGCAAATTTTGCAGTGAAGGTAAGGAGAGCAAGTTTGTTTTTTCTCCTTTGATGATAAATTTGAGTGTGCATGGATGTATATGTGCATTTTTGAATGCCCATGGATTTTTCTTCCAATTATATTCAAATACTGAAGTTATACTAACTAAGCAACATAGAAGCTTCAGCATGGTATCTTTTATGTAGCGCCAAACATCATTTTATTAATTTCCTATTGCAGCATAACAAATTACCACGAGTTTAGCAGCTTAAAACAACACACATTTATCTCACAGTTTCCAGGTCAGGAGACTGGGGTTGGCCCAGCTAGTCTTCTGCTCAGTATCTCAAAAGCTTCAGTGAGGTGTGGGGCAGGTGTGGCTTAGGCTCCCCTTTCAGGCTCACATGATTGTTTGTGGGATTTATTTCATTACAGTTGTAAAATTCATGAAAGTTTGGTTCTTCAAGACCAGCAGGAGAAAGAGTCTCTGATTTCTAGGCCCTCATTTGAAGAGCTCACCTGCTTAGGACAGTCCCACCCAGGATAGTCTTCTTTTGGATTAACTTAAAGTCAACTGATAAGGACCTTAATTACATCTGAATAACCCTCCACCTTTGCCATACATATTCCACTGGTTAAAAGCAGGTTATAGATTTAGACCATTCTCAAGGGGAGAGATAGTACAAGAGCATGAGTCATTGAGGGTCATCTTAGAATTCTGCCAACCACAGTCATGTTCTAAGGTTATGCTTGTAAGTGTGAGTGTGTGTCTGTGTGTGGAGATAATGAGTTACATGTCCCAAAATCAGGTTGTAACTACACACCTCTTACCTTCTTGCTTGGGAGTTTTTTTTCCCCTGAAGTTCTCCAGGGTCTTCTACTCCCATTGTTAGAACTCTCTTCTGCTGTACTGTCCTGGCTTCACCTTTCTTAGACAAGAAAGCATTACATTTGGCTCAGAAGTGTACATTTCGATACACTCTCCCTGTCTTGGCAGCAATGGTGAGTGAGCATTTCATAAATCATTAGTGATCCAGAATGAGCTTCAGCAGTTTGGAGTGAGGCCATGGCCCATATATTTGATGCCACCAACCTGATTTTTGTAATAGAAACTATGGCAATAAGGTAAACATGTAGTCTCTCCTTAAGCATCCCTTATTATTTTTTATTTTCGTTTAATTTATTCCTAGTTGCTTTTTTGTAGGGAAAGATTCACCCTGAGCTAACATCCATTGCCAATCTTGCTCTTTTTTTTCTTTTTCCTCCTCAAAGCCCCAGTGCATGCATAGTTGTATATCCTAGCTGCATGTGAGCCACTGCCACAGCATGGCAACTGACAGATGGGTGGTGTGGTTCTGCGATCAGGAAATGACCCCTGACTGCTGAAGCAGTGAGAGCACCAAACTTTAACCACTCTGCCATCAGGGCTGGCTTCCATTATTATTTTTTATTTTATGTAATGTCATTCTTGCAGTGATGCAGATAGATATTAACCCTTCTTTGTCCCACCTACCCCAGAAAGGTTAAAAGAAGAGGAGTCTGTAATGAAATGGTCACATTGGACTTATTTTGTGAGCTCCTATCAATATATTGGGTGAACTTCTTACAACTGAAGGTGCAGGTTTGTTACCTGTGTGTATATCTATTCCACGTGTCACTCCATAAAAGGATTAGAGATGGCTTACAAGATAAATTTTAGGTTGGTATAATATAAGAAAAATAAAATTGGAATAAGGAAAAGAAGAGAAAGCACAATAGTCATCATAATTAATGTCATTAAACTTGGGTTTTAACTCTGACAGTCACAGTTGGGCCAATGTGGCAATTTAATTTGTTCTCATTAATACAAAAGAAGAAATATATCCATTCCTTGGGGAAAACAATGTGTTTTCGGATACTAAATTCTAACCGTGTTTTTTTCCATGCGAGTCTTTATGGGAAACTCTAGATAAAGTAATAGACCTTGTCCTAGTAGCACGTTGGCAGCAAATCCAGTTGCAACCATCGTAGAATATTTCCTTATGAAAGCTTGTTAGGAGCTGAGCCCAGAACACTGAGGCTGAACTCAGGGCAGGTGATTCAAGTGCTAAACCACTATGTTCCTTGAGTGGACAGTTCTCGTTATTAACTGATTCCTGGATAAAACTCTTAGAATCAGAAGATTGGAGGGACGTTACTACATTTCTTAGATAATCATCCTGTACATTCAGTTCTCCCTGAAGGTTTTGATAGCAGAAGGAGAAAATTTCAAGTAAAACTCTCTGTGAGGACCTGGAGTGTATTATACGTTGCTGATTGATATCAGAAAGAATTATTTGAACCTCAAACAAGCAGGTGGTAGAGTCACTTTAAACTGGGAATTACGAGGAAACTAACCATTAGGCTGGATGCAAGGCCACCTCAGCTTGCATCCAGTAAAGATATCAATAAAACGCCAACAAGAGTCTGCAGTACCTTTCAACGGTCGCCTGTTGCTCTCAGTATGCATACCAAAATCCTTACCATGGCATTCAAGAATCTGCGTGACTTGATCCCTGCCTAGGTTGACAGTTTGATCTTGCGTCATTCTTGACATTGTTCTCTGTGACTCAGCCACACTCACCTAACTTCAGCAACTAGAACCCACCACTCTCCCTCCTGCCTCAGGGTCTTCGTGCATCTTGGAACCCCTCCCACCCCCACTGTCACTGTCTATTGACTCCTACACTTCCTTCAGATCTCAGCTGAAATCTCGCTTCTGAGAACGTGTTCCTGATTCCCCAAACTTGGGGCGGGGGGTGGGGGGGGGTCCTTGTAATGTCCTCTCAGAGTTTATTTTAGTTTCATTCCATCAATATTAGTAATTTATGACACTTTCTGACTAATGTCTACCAACCAGCCAGTCCGCTCCAAGAAGACAGTTTGTAGGCTTGTTTTGCTCACTACTATATCACCAGCCCAGAGTCCAGTAAATGAGCATAATGCACATTCAATAAAAAATTTCTGAAAGGATAAATTACTGTTATTTATTGCCAGATTAACTACAACTTTTATTAACCCCTTACAGGCTTCCTCTCTTAGATGCTACAATTCCCATTCTACAGAGATTGAGTAGTGTGAACATAGTGGTTTAAGGGAGAACGGGGAAATAGTTTGATGTTTCTAAATTAAAATATTAATATGTTATAGCTAGATTTTTATTTCCAAAAAGATAATCTTGTTTGGCCAGTGTTGGAAACTATGATGCACAAAGAATATTTTGCTTGGATTACTCCACTGGAAAACTGAACTTGGTAGGCTGTCATTCCTAGAATATTGCTTTTATCAGACACTGTTGCCTTCTTTGAGCTTCACGAACCTAAGTTAGGACAGGAAAATATTACTAATAGAGTTAGAGAATTCTGGAAAGTGCACTGCAGCTAAAGAAGGTGATTATTTTTTCCTACCATGGCAAGTCAGTTGTAATGTTCTATTTTTCTTCTGGCCAATAGATCTCAAAGCATGGTCCCCAGGAGCCTTTTTTTTTTTTTTTTTTTTTTTTTTTAAAGATTTTATTTTTTCCTTTTTCTCCCCAAAGCCCCCGGGTACATAGTTGTGTATTCTTCGTTGTGGGTTCTTCTAGTTGTGGCATGTGGGACGCTGCCTCAGCGTGGTCTGACGAGCAGTGCCATGTCCGCGCCCAGGATTCGAACCAACGAAACACTGGGCCGCCTGCAGCGGAGCGCGCGAACTTAACCACTCGGCCACGGGGCCAGCCCCTCCAGGAGCCTTTTAAGAGTTCCATGAGACCGGAGTATTTTTGTAATAATACCAGAGTGGCATTTGCCCTTTTCTCCATACATTTTCTCAGTGGAGTTCTCCAGAAGCTACATAACATGATGCATGTCATGTTGCAACACACTGAATTCAGAAGCAGGTATGAGAATCAGTTGTCTTGTGTTAAGCTAGACGTAGCAAAAGTGGAAAACATCACTCTTCTCACTAATTTTTTTGGGAAGAGCAATTATTTTTGTAAAAATGTGTTTCTTATTGTTTTAAAAATGAATTAGTAAATAAAATTTTAATATCTCAGTTCTAAGTTTTAATATGGTAAAGATTTCACATAAACAAAAAATTGGGGGTTTTCAAAAATTTTTTAAGACTGTAAAAAGATCCTGAGACCAAGATGTTTGAGAACCACTTCTGTGAGCTGTCTGATTGACAGTGTACCCACATTTACCTGACTTCGCAACCTGACTTTTTATAAGATAGCTTTTCCTTTCAAAGACTTTTCTAAAAGATCGATTGATTAATCAGTTTGAGTAAGGTAATACAAGCACATGAATAAAAATCTCTTCGGCATCAAAAGATATTCGTGAGCAGTAGGCCCCTTAGTGTCTCCGTTCTCCACTACCGTTTCCGGGGGGCAACTTCTATTTGTGCATTTCCTGACAGAGACCTTTGATGTGTTTACCTAAATGCCAGGATCTACTAGACCCCATTCTGCTTCTTGCTTATTTCTCTTGATGGTATAGCAAGGAGATTGATTCCTAACTGTGCCTGTGGATCTACCACATTGCCTGGAACAGTTGCAGTGTAGTCCATGATATGGATGAAATGTATTTAACGTCATCAGTCTCCTGTTGGTGGATGTTTACATTATTTCCATCTTTTGTCATTACCCACAGTGTCGCAATGACTCTCCTTTTACTTAACTATTTGTGCCTCTAAAGTAAGTATATCTGTAGAATTAATATTTGGTGATGGGATTTCTAAGTCAGAGGAAATCTATATTTTTTAATTTGATAGGCATCACCAAATTGTGCTCCAAAAAAGTTACACCAAATTTGCCTTCCCATGACTATTTGTGCTTATTCTTAGTATATTTTATAATACAGCACACCATGAAAATTTTAATATTTGCCAGTTAGATAAGTGAAAAATAGTGTCTAATTGTGGTTTTAGTTTTTCTTTTTCTTTTTTATGATTGAGGTTGATCTTTTTATGTCTAGCTGAAGGGAATGGAACAATATGTTCATTTCTTCTTTTTCCATGTAGCCTATTACTTTCCAAAAATGTGTACTCATTTCGCATGCAATGTCTTTGAACCATTGCCAGGCCGTAGCAGTGCACTCTTGAAAACCTTCTTCCGCTTCAGGGGCCTCCTCTCATCCTCCTCGCCTCAGACTCCTCTCTCTCTACACACCTCAATTAAGACAGCTTCCTGTCTTATCCTCTGAAACTAGAAGAGTCCTTAGGATTCCAGATCTAAGTGACCCATGCCATCTAGTTTGATTTTAGTTTGCAAAGTATTGCCAAGGAGTGGAGGCAGCCTTTACTTTCTACTTGATGAATTCATATATACTAAGGAGGAATTTTCTTTTAAGATAGGGAAACACTGCCTAGTTAGTCTCTAGAGGGGAATCATAATTGATGAAACACTCTGTGTCTGATGGAAACCTGAGTCTAACAAATCATCCTAAAACCTCATTAGACACTGTGTACTCCCCATGGACACTGCCGAAGAGGAACTTGGTTAAGTGGATCGTGACAATTTCAGTTTCGTCTGTCATCTATGCTCCAGAGACTCCTCAAAATCAAGAAAGACTTTCAAAAGGAGGGAATGGCTATTTATGTTTTAGAGATGTTCCTGACACTAGAGCTTTGCTGTATTTTCATTTGCTTTCTTAGCATAAATGTTTGATACCTCCTTGATTCTGAGTTTTATCTGTGATGGAATAAGCAATTTCTCCCTTGGTTCTGTTTATCCTAAGACATTTTTGGAATTTGGAATGGATAAGAAAAGGCATTTCTTATCTGTGTTGGAAACGCCATTATTTCTTTTATTGGAGTGTAATATTTTGGATTCAACAATTATGCCTCTGCACCAAGGTGAAAATATTGCTTTAGATAAATCAGGTGCTGGTGAAACCTTAAAGTATAATCATAGAGAATTCAGACAAGATTTTAAGTAAACAAGCAAACAATAAAGGAGTAATAAATATGAGACCTGCCTCCTGCAAATTTTTAGAATGGTTTTCTGGCAAAATATAGTCAACTGTCATTGCTAAACTTTTTCAACTGTGCTAAACAAATTGCACAAATGACCAAGAAGACAGCGGAGACTGAAAGTAGAATTGTTGATTTAATATCCTTTCTTACTCATAAACTTACTGCATAGTAAATTATTAGTAAATTACATGTTCATCGTTTCTTAAAGCGTGTATAAAGGACTTGAAGGAATCCAGGTGACCTAATGTGCCAGAGGCAGAGCCCCCCAGCAGAGATCACATGCCTGAATGACTTAGGCAGGATTCTCTGCACCACACACTTACTAGTTATGTGACTTTAGTGTGCCTTTGTTTCTCTGATTCTGTTCCTTCATCTGCGATAATAGCAAATCTTAGCTTGCAGTGGGAGAAGTAAGGCAGATAACGCACATGAAATCGAGTGCTAAGTTGGCACTCAATAAATGATAGTTTATCATCATTATTACTATAGTAAGTGGCCCTCTGAAATGGGATATGAAAATAAAGTCAATTTGCTAAATTCATATAAGACCATGAAGACCTGAGAGTTTAGATGTAATCAATTCACTCCATTTCAAAATAAAGAATGACTTATGAAGCTTGAGTCAGAACATCGTGGTGACATTTCTTTGCATTTCGCATTTAGCTGCTGGGCGTGGGAGAAGAACCCAGGTGACACGTTCCTCCCGGCTCCACAAAAGCCTGTAACAATGACCATATAAACCGCAGGAAGAAACCCCAGTGGTACCTCTACTTTTCAGTGAACAGGTTTTAGCTTAACTGAGATTTAGCCCCTGGAGTGTTAATTGCATTTAGAGCCTGTAAATTATTGTGATTATTTACACTACAAAGAAGAACCATCAAAACATATTTGTCATTTATGAATAATCTAGAAATAATTTTTTAAAAGAAAAAATCAACATCCTCTAGTTACATTCAGTTTGCTTTTATATTTTATCTAAGGAAGAATTTGAAAAGATTTTATACATGAATTGCTCCGTTAAGTTTTAAAAGCCACCTAGTTTGGGCATCGAACATTCACCTTCATTTCTGAGTGTCTCTTACAATTTCACCCCCAGAAAGACATGCAGAGAATAGGAAGCCTTTTCACAGAAAGCCTTAACTCGCTGCCCTTCCCTGATAACAAGGTAGTTAGAATGCCTTGCTGAGCCTACCCCAGAGAGAGAGTTAGATGACCTGGAGTGGGACTTGCTAATTCCCAGGCCACTCAACGACAGTGTTGGCGGCTGTGCTGGACACCGCAGTCTTCCAGGGCAGCCTGTCGGCGACCTGCTAAGCTCTGAGCAGGGTCTGTTGAAGAACTTAGTGGGAGTGAGGTCATGTATCAGCCTGTACCAGCAAATTCTCCCTGCAGCCCCACATCTTTCCAGCCGCACAAAGGAACAAGCCCCGCAGGGTGTGGCTATAATCATTATCCAAAGGGCACGCTCCACAGGCATCTAAGAGGAAAAGGTACTGCCAGTCTGTTGGGTTTGTTATTCCCATAGAGCTACACAGGAAATCACACCAACAGAAATAACGCATTCAAACGCAGAGGGCAAGCTTCTGTATCATTCAGAGACACACGTCACGCGTTCTATACACATGCACAGCTGTTTAGGAAGCACACTGAAATACCCCTTTGTGTTCCCATTAATTATCAGCCAACATTGAATAATCATTGGTGAGAGGGTAGAAGGACAATGAAATATGAAGAAAAGCGAGTTTATTTTTAGAAAGGTACTACTTTAAAGTGTTGATTGATCAGACAGGTGTTTAAAAGCATTTGTCAGAACAATTCACAGGAAATCTCTTTCACATTCAGGTCACAGCCAAAGAAGAAAAAAAAATAGCCTACGCATTTTACAACTTCAATCGCAAAAAGTCATGTTTTTGGAGGCGTAGGGATATTTGAAAATATTACAGATTCTACCAGGTCTGATTAAAGCTTTTAATTCTGTAAGGTTTCAGACTCCCCTTTGACCATTGCTTAGCATATTCTGCACTCCATGGGCTTCCTCTAAGACATCTGAGGAGAATGTTCCATATGTACATCCCCCTGAAGCCCGTGACTGCCCTGCTTGAACCATGAGGTTATAGAACAGAAAGCAAATCCCGTTCTGAAGAGCCTCCAAGAGGATGATATTTTGGTTGATTTCAGCTCCCTGCCAGCTCAAAGAAGGCTGCTGCACTGTGGGTTCTCCCCATGCACGCTGCATGCCGAGCGCCGCTCAGCTAGTCACCCTTCCAGGGAGCCAGTCGGGGTTTTCAAACTGAATCCTCCCTTTCATCCCTGACGTGCTTTTGGATTTCATCAATGACATGGAGGGATATTTTTAAAACAATGTAGGTTTTTCAGGACTGACAAGAGGCACAATGCTGACACTATCACAAACATACATTATGTTGAAAAGGAAAAGAACCCTAACCTAAGAAATTTGGTACTTAGGGAACTAAAAGATACCTAACATTTGTTACAGTTCTAACCAGAGCTCAGGTCAATGGACAGAGATCAGTATCAAAATAATATGCATACTTAGAGGATAAATTCAGATAAATGATGGAGAATGAACAGTTTTGCTGAAGTAACAGAATGCCTACAATAAAAAATTAGTCCGATGGTTGTTTCAAAGAATTGATTGGTCTTTATAGAGGCAAGTTTATTCTTAGCAAACTGAAGCCAAAACATATTAGATTCCTCAGTTAAAAGTTGCTTTTTAGTAATATTTGGAGTAGTGATTTATAAAACTTTTAGTCTATAGGAATATTTTCTGTACTGAACACATAAAAAATTTCTTCTAGGATATTGTTTTAGGCCTAAATTAGAAAAAATACAAGATGTTAATAAATGAAAATGATATCGTAAGATTCAGATATATAAATGATAAGCCAGAATTATATCTAGCCTTGATAAAAGAAAATATGTTTCTGGGATTATTTTTCCAGACTCTGACAGTCCATTTGTAAGCACTTGACCAAACACTAGAATCGCATGGAATTTAGTATTAGAAACACCGGTTTGGAGTATGTTTGATGTCATTCTACTGGAAAAATTAAAACAGAGAGTAGAGTTTCAAAGTAGGTAATGCAAAACTTAAAGTTATTGAATTTTGGGTCAAGCATTCGTAGCATTGCTTCAGTCCTGGATCCCTTTGAGAGCTGATAAGAGTTTAGCCTCTCTCTCTGTAGAAAACACTAGACTTGAAATTATCTCATGTGATTAAAACAGTGATATGGCAGTTGATCTTCATGTCAAAAAGCATGGTAGCCTAAGAACAGAAATGCTCAATTTATCCAAAATGGCAAATTCATGATTTTCCCTTGCCTTCTTCAGTTCCAACAACACAGAAGCTGTAAAACGGCCTATCATTTGAGCTTTTGTTTGTTTTTACCCCATGAGATCTTTATGTTACAGATAAGAAAACTGAGGCACAGAGAGGCTAAGAAGCTTTTCCATGGTATTAAATCTGCTAAAGTGGAACTAGGATTCAAATCCAGGCAGCCGACTCTACACCCATGTCCCTAACCACAGCGCACACTGTGGCTAAGAGCACGCACGTTTGTGCTCATAACTACCCATGCGGCAGGCCTTGTTAGTGTCCTCATTTTATAGATCTGGAGACTGAGATAGAGAGAGGTCAAGTAATTTGCCCATGGCGGCAGAGCCGGAATTCAAACTCAGCAAATCTGACTCCAGAGGCAGGAGCTACACAAACACACTATACTGCAGACACAGACACACATACACGCACCCAGACTACATGAACACACATTATAGAAGTCAGAATATGCTGGGATGCTCACAAATAGTCAGATTATGAATGACTTTCTTCTTCATTTCTTCTGAGTTTTTCAAATTATTCTATTTTAAGCAAGTATTACTTTTGTACAAAAAATTTAAATATTATTAACTCTTAATGAACCCATTGAAAGCTTAAAATGTGTTAGCTGGTCAAAACTGCTGGCTTTATAGAATAGGGCCTTAAGTAAAGCAACAAGACGGAAATGATTTTGATGGCCTGAGACATAAAGTCTTGGGAAGGTCCTGGGAGACGAGGCGTGACCAGGAGGGGATGACATTCAGAGGTGTGGGAAATGCATTCAAAGGTGCTCAGCTGCTTGCAGAATTGGGTGGTCCCTGGGCAGTGAGCAGAGAGGCCATGAAGACTGGGCTGCCCAGGTCACAAGAGGGCAAGCAAGCTGCTCTAAGTAAACTCTAAGATGAACTGAAAGAGAAACTCTAAGTTTGGACTACTTCACAGTTTTGCCTAAGTCTGGCTCTAGTCAGGCCTTTGCCAGCTGTTCTCTTACTTCTTCTAAGCCCCTAATGGGCAGGAAAACAGCCCTGATTTCACCAAGCTTGAACAGAACTTTTTAAAGTGCAGATTCAGTGCCCCACACCCACAACTTGCAAGTTTGAGAATCCGCGTTTTTAACACAGATCTTTCCCAGGGAACCACAGTGCAGAGGTACAAGGACAACCCTTTGCAACATATGTCTTCACAGGGTGAGGTTAGTGCTAACAGCATAAGATGAAAGCGGAGACAAGGAAAAACTTTAGCCATAGAATGAAAATGCAAATATTCTGAAAAATGGAACGTTTCGTTACTCCTCCCCTCCCTTTTTTTCCATGCAATTGAAGAGCCACTCGAATTGATTATTTTCCCACTAGTTTGAGTGGTTGCTTGATTTAATTTAGTGAATTGAACTGGTATTTTGGAGAATAGGGGATATTCAGTAATCTTTCTGAGAAATCGAAGTCTACGTATGGCTTCAGCATTTTTACCTGTTAACTGACTAACAGACTGGCTTGGAAAATCCCCCAGCTAAGGCTACTTTAGACCTTGTTAAAAAAAATTGAGGGGGCTGGCCTGGGGGTGCAATGATTCAATTCATATTCTCCACTTTGGCAGCCCAGGGTTCACAGGCCCGGATCCTGGGTGCAGACCTAGCACCACTCGTCAAGCCACGCTGTGGCGGCGTCCACATAAAATAGAGGAAGCCTGGCACAGATGTTAGCTCAGCAATGATCTTCCTCAAGGAAAAAAGAGGAAGATGGGCAACAGATGTTAGCTCAGGGCCAATCTTCCTCATAAAAAAAAGTGAGTAACAATAAATTGTTGCTCGGGTTAAAAAATGAATTGGGCTTCTTGATTCCCAAATTTCCACTAGAAATGTTGCTAGGTTAAATATAGGTTATTGTCTGAATTTAAAATATACTTAGAATGAAAAAGAATAGGTTGGATTCTTTACAGGAGCTTGAGTTTAAGTTTTAATAGGGGTCATCCCCGTGGCTGAGTGGTTAAGTTCGTGTGCTCTGCTTCAGCGGCCCAGGGTTTCGCGGGTTCAGATCCTGAGCATGGACATGGCACTGCTCATCAAGCCATGCTAAGGCAGTGTCCCATATGCCACAACTAGAGGGACCCATGACTAAAGTATACAACTATATACTGGGGGGCTTTGGGGAGAAGCAAAAAAAAGTAGATTGGCAACAGTTGTTAGCTCAGATGCCAATCTTTGAAAAGAAAAAAAGAAAGAAAGAAATTAAGTTTACACTTGTTGTTTATGGTTACTTTGTTACTAAAAGCTATTTAAATGTGATTCTCAGACTTCATTTTCAGTTTTGATTAGAATGTGGTGTTTTTGGGTTTAAACCTAGTTTTATTATGCAATTATATACTTTGAAAGTGATTCATTTGAATGCTCTGTTCAGCAATTAGCACAAATATTGTCACTAAATTATTATTACTACAATGGTAATTATTAACTTCAATAAGTAAAACGTTCCTTGTTGTATAACATATTTAATAAAAAATAATACTCAGTGGGGGGTGTGTGTGTATGGAACAAAATCAAGATTGCCTATCTCATCATAGAATTTCTATTAAGGAGAAAGTGCTCTTAATTAAATTTCATTGCATCATTTGCATGAAGACAAATTAGTAACAAGTGAGTTATTTCAGTGTCGTGAGTTTTCAAACTTATGCATCCATCTGCTTCACAATGTCCCTCCCCATGGGCCCCAAGCTCATCCTCATTAATACATTCTTTGCACAGAATCTGCTGTCACAGTAAAAACCACTAAAGCCTTCTTTATTTTTTTGGAAATGTGGGCCATCCTCTCCAAATTCCTGTGAACGGCACAGGCCCCTCTTACCCTAAGGTCCCTATAACTCTCTCTAATGCCTCGTTGGTTTCTCTTTTACGCTTCTTATTTTCAGTTTGCCCGTCAAGTTGCAGCAACCCATGACTCAATAAGCTCCAGTTCAACCTCTCAAACATCCCATCCTTCCCCAATGCCGCTGGACTCGAGATTCTGAAGGCTGCTTCTAACTACAATCTCTGCATGCCCATCTTCCACAGTAGTCATCATGCTTTTAGAGGACCCATCTGTAAACTTGATCAGGCCTGAAACTTAATCCATGTTGAAGTCTGCTAGGAACCCAGATCCAACACGATAACATCCACACTCAGAACCTCATCCTCCTGATCACCTTGGGCTCTAAGTGCTGTCCCCATTAGTGCCTCACTTATGTGGAGTCTCATCATAGTACAGCTAATCATGCCATTGTATTGTCCAGCAGTGGAAACACAAATTCGTATTCTTTTAGCACATACTAAAGAAGTTGATTTTGCTCCATTTTTAGGAAATTTGGTTAAAACTTAGCTGATTATTTATCGTCCTGTCCTTAAAAAAAACTTCATTAAACATACTTTTAAAAATCAAAATAATTTTGCCTTATAAAGACAAATGACTTACATTCTTAGTATTTTTTTTTTTGAAGAGTTGCTAAAACAAGAATACCTGCTATCATTTGAACTGCTTGGAATTCCTTTTGAACCCCTCTCAACAGAGATTTCTGTCTGAGGCCTTGTCAGACAGAAGAGGCTGGAGATGGTAGAAACAGTAAGAATGGGTGCAATGCGTCCATTAGAAATTGCCTCCTCTTTATTCCTGCATTGCCTACTTTGACGTCAAACATAAAACTGTCCCTTATGAAGCAGAAAAAGCAAAGCTGAGAAAGTGAGAGAAACCTCTCATGCCTTTATAAAAAGTATCTAAGTAGCAACTACTGGAAAATAGGTTCTTGTTTGTCATGTATTAGCCTGAAATTTTGCTTGAATTGGTTCTCCCCAGGACATTTCCTGGGGAGATGTGCACTCCTTACCTGTTTGGGAAAGGCAAGCACTTACTCAAGATTATAATGGCTATCAATTTAAGCAAATACATGCTTTCAGGTGCCTTCACAGGTAGCAATACTAATGAATTTGTAACAATTATTGCTTATCCTCAAGGCATAAATTCCAATATTGCTTTAGTACTTGCATAATGTTTGTTTTGGAGCCTCCGTTCAATATCAACCAGCGTATGGTAAGTAGTCCCTCGGCAGGACCATTGTAAAAAAATTCATTCTGGGCCGGTCCTGTGGCCGAGTGGTTAAGTTCGCGCATGCTGCTTCAGTGGCCCAGGGTTTTGCCGGTTCGGATCCTGGGCACGGACATGGCACTGCTTGTCAGGCCATGCTGAGGTGGCGTCCCACATGGTACAACCGGAGGCACTCACAACTAGAATATATAACTATGTGCTGGGGGGCTTTGGGGAGAAGAAAAAAAAATTCACTCTTTCTTCCCATTGTTTTACCTGAGTGAGTATTTGGCAAAGACCAATGAGGTCCCATTGAGACTGATACCCATAGAGAAACTGACTAATTTTGTTAGATTCCTCCATGAAGGCACCAAGCGAGTATATCAGTTAGCTGTTACTGTGGCTTAAAACAACAATTATTTGTTATTTCTAACAAGTCTGAGGGTTGACTGGTGTTCAGTTGGTCTACGTTGAACTTGTAGATGGTTCCTTGAGCATCAGCTAGACTCAACATCTATACAGGCTGGGAGTGGCTCTATTCCACCTCTCTCTCACCTTTCTCCTGGGACCATGGGTTTGCCTGGGAATGTTCTTCTCGTAGAGATGGAAAAGGTGGACGGGAACAAGCGCAATACACAGCACTCTTTCAAGCCCCTTTCCTTACATTTGCTAACATCTCATGGCTGAGGGCAAAATCAAGGGGTGGGTCAGGTTCTCCCAGTCTTGTTGGGAGGACTCAGCAAAGTTAGATGGCAAAGAATGTGAATAAAAAGGAGTGGGGAATTGAGGCCAAATGATGCATCCTACCACAGAGAGGTGGGACAGAGGGAAATTGTAGGCTTTCTAGGTCCCTTTGTTTCAGATAACCACCGTAATTCAGACTTGAACTATGAGGGTATGCAGAAGGAATGCCAAGGTCAGTCTTAGTGGCTTCAAAAGTGTATAAGGAAAGCATTCACGTCTCAGATATCCATCTATCTATGAAATGTACCTATTTCATATCATGAGCCAAAGTAAAACTCAAAACCATTGAGATATTTGTTTCTGTATGGAAAAAGAGTTCCAAATAGAAACCAACCCTCCTCCCTCCCTTCCATCTTTCTTAAATTCTGATCTTTTGGGCATCCAGTTAATGAGATCTCATTTGAAGCTTAAAGATCTTCCTCACCCATGTCCCTTTGCGTAAGTTTTAGGAGTCTTAGAAACAGAGTCTGGCTGATAGGTTTATTGGTACATCAAACCCATTGAGAAATGGCTTCAAGAGTTCCATCTCTCGAAATATTACTAGTTCTAAAGTTAGTAGCTGATAGTTCACAAAAATAAATATCGATTCAGAAATAGAGTTGCTCATCAGGGAAATAAAGCCAGTAAGCTTTCAGTTATAATTTATTTATAATCCCTCCCATGTTATATACAGAGATGAAGTGTGAATTGAAGAAAAATTCAAGTATTCTTTTTCATATATTTTGAAAATATAACAGCCTTTGATGTATTTTGAGAGCAAGGATCTTTAGAAGCAGAATAAAGAATGGCTTCTCTGAAGTTAGGAAGGCCTCAGTAAATCACCCACAAACCAATTAAAGGGACAAATGTGATTTACCAGAAAGCACAACAATAACAATCACAACAAGTTTTGTTCTTCATACCGGGCAGGTGTTCTCTGCTCTAAGGAAAGGCTGATGTGTAAATCCAGAATAACCAAGAGCCTAAGAGCAGCTGCAGTCGTTCAAGAAGGCAGTCCAGCTTCTGTTGGCTCTCAGCTGATCACCGACTTTGCACCCCTACTGGGCATTTCTGCATTCTGAATTCTGGAATAAGGCTTAGAATCTGACAGTTGACAAGGAGATTGTCTGGGCAACCAGGGCTCTTGTCCATGACACGACCAGTGCTGAACTCTAGCGCATCCTGCCATCCCTCATATTTCCATATCTGTGACGCTGAGGAGCTATTATGTAAAATGAAGCACTCCTGCCTTTTACCAAGTGGGTGGGCTGTCGAAAAAAGAAACCCCATTAAGACTCATTTTCTTTGCAATCTACTTTTTTTGAAGAATATTTTTAAAAGAGGACTAAGCATTCAAGATTTCTTATGGAAGTTTGGAAATAATGCAGTTCCAGTACTTGGAAATGAACTTGGAAATGAGACTCCGTGTTGACTTTCTCTGTATTGTAATGTATTTCTAGGGAGATGCCTGCCTCTGCATTTTTTTCCCCATGATTTACCTCAGTTGAAATTTCAGCCAGATCCATTATTTTCCTTCTTTGGCACTTCATGCAAATTAAATGCGAAATTGAGTGACTAGAGGAAAAGGTCTCAGTGTATTGAGAAGGTGCCACATCAGTAATAGAGTGAGGTAATTACAAAATTACCTGCAGCTACTATGACTGTGTATTCTCCACTATTCAAAGGAAAAACTTTCATGTACTCATCACTACAAGATTTATTCTTCCATTGACGCTTGGGAGATTTATGCATTTAACTGTCCTACTCATTGATGAGAGACACACGCTCCTACAGAAATACATCTTTTCACATTAATGTGACATTTAATCCTGACTTTATTTTTCTTGCACTAAAATAATCTCTTGTAGACAGTCTTCTCTTCATCCGCATTATGAGTATGAAGATCAGAATGGCTCAGTAGGCTGGAAGAGCAAAGACAAGTCTGTGTGTAGAATTCCAATGCCAAAAGAAAAATATCATTTATTACTTTCCACTTTTGATAAATAACAGCGATAGCAAAGTCATTGTCAAGAGGAGAGGCTGAATTAAATTATCTCTAAGGATTCTTTGAGCTAAAATTCAGTGATTCTCCTATTACTAGGAAATAGTGGTATTGAACTGGAATTATGAGCTGTGTGTTCAATCAAGTTCCATCACTGGATTGCAGTCTCATTTTGGAAGGATAATTCTCAGCTGATCCTTTACTCCAAATACGTCTATAGTATGTCCTACGGTTGTCATATTTTAGAGAACAAATCAGAAAAGTCTCCTGAATCATATGTGACTCTTCTTTAATCCAAGGGCAATAGCCTAGAATACTTGACTCATAGTTTAAAACAATTATTTTTGTCAGGTTCAAATTAAGTCTTTTGTATATACCATAATTATGTGAACCAAAAAAATGTATTTGTGTGAAACAAATGTCCTTCCTTTACAGAATTGCTATTAAAAGATGTTAGTCTCCTACTGAATGGCGATAATTTCTTCTTCCTGTCTCATAAGAATACATTGAGAATGAAAGATTATAGGAATAGAATGTTCTCATTTCAAAGACATCCACGGTAGGCATTGATCCTTGCAATAATTGTGAATGTTCCATATTTAAAGAATGGGTAGATTATGAAATATAAGCTGAATATTTCAACCCTTCTGTTTTTCTTTGGACTATAATTCTCTGGTCTTCTGTAAAAATCAATTTTTGTGATGGGACAAATTCTCTCAGAAAGTGTGCCTGGAACTTTTTCTGTGGTATACATCCTTGGGGTGATTTTTTTCCTTCTAAATTTCTTTCCATCACTCATTTGACTTCCAGATTTTCAAAGTATTCGTTACTATGGTTATCCTTGTAAATAAAGGTGGAGCTTGAGAAACCTGACTTTGTTTCAGTTGGGACCTTGTTCAAACAATAAGCACACACGTGTTCTGACAGCAGCTAGAGAAAGCATGGAAGAGCGGAAAGAAACAGGTGTCTAAAGACCTAGATACAGATCAAGTTTCACTATTTAATTGTCATTTTTGTTCTTGCTACTCAAAGTATGATCTACAGACCATCAGCATTGACGTCACCTGAGAGCTGGTTAGAAGAGAGAATCTCAGGCCCCTACTAGACTTCCTGAGTAAGAATCTGCATTTTAACAACATTCCCAGGAACTCATATACACATCCGAATTTGTCAGGCACTCATCTTTATAACCTTTGCACCCTGATCTCTCAAGCTCCCTCTTTCCTTGTCTTTGAAATAGAGTGAGTAGGTTCTACTTCACAAGTCCATTTTGAGGATTAAATATGTGAATATACAAAAGTGCTGTGTTGGGTGCCTGGCATACGTGGAACCCCACTCCCCATACACACTCACACACATACACAAGCAGATGCATGCAAGAGAGACAGCAGGAGAGAGAGACTGAGTTGGGAGGGAGGGTGAATAAAATGTTAATAGCTGGGATTATAGTTGGCATTTTTTTTTTTTGGTCTCCATTATCTATAATGACTGTGTATAATTGTGTAATACATTTACTTTTTTAAAAACTCTAAGACAAAAGTTAGAGTCTAATCTCACACATTACTTCAAAATAAGCTTCAGATATAGAGTTTTAGAGAATTAACTGTAAAAAAATAGCCCACAAAAGTCCAGAAAAAAAATATCCTGAATACCTCTATAATCTTGGATGTTTGTGGTAACCCCCTCCAAGCACAACTTCAAAGGCAGAAATCATAAAGGAAAATAGTGATGTGTTTAACTACATAAGTGTTTTAAAATTTAATTTAATTGAAAGAGAATTGAGGCCGGCCTCATGGCCAAGTGGTTAAGTTTGCGCGCTCTGCTTCGGTGGCCCAGGGTTTCACTGGTTTGGATCCTGGGTGCAGACATGGCACCGCTCATCAAGCCACACTGAGGCTGTGTCCCACATGCCATGGCTAGAAAGACCCACAACTGAAATATACAACTATGTACTGGGGGCTTTAGAGAAGAAGCGAAAAAATTAAAATAAATAAATAAAATCTTTAAAAAAAAAGAGAGAGAGAATACAGATAACTGAAAAGAAAAATCACAAATTGAAAAAATTATTTGCATAGACAAAAGGTTGATAGCTTTAATATATAAACAGCTTTTACAAGACCATAAAGGAGGAACATAGTGATTTTGAATGACTACAAGGCATTAATAAGTGGACATTCACAAAAATAAATATGTCAAATAAACATGAAAAAAAGTGACTTCACTATTCACAAAAGAAACATAAATGAACCAAGATATCATTTTTCACTTATCAGATTGCTGTAAAAATAAGAAAGTTATCATACCCTGTGTTGTCACAGTGGAGGAGAAAAGGGTCCCCTTTTCACCCTCAGTCAACATGTAAATACCTACGATATTTACTGAAAACTTTTTACTATATCTATCAAATACTTTAAATTTATTTACAAAATTTTCCCCCAATAATTATACTTTTGGGAATTTATCCTAAGGGATAATCTAAGTTTGAAAGATATGTTCGAAATTTCATCAAAGAAAACAACCTAAATCCACCACGATGACAGCTATTGGTAAATATGCAAATTACATACATATGATGTTATGACAATATTTTTATTAAATATATTCTCATTATTTTGCTAACCACAAAAGAGCAAGATAAACACAATATGCATAATGTATCATCTTTGTAAATACATAGACATCCATATAATATGTATATTTTTAAAGATTGAAAGGTAGTACACTAAAACTGAATATTAATTCCTGAAAAATATGGGGGTTTTCCCCCAAATTTTTGCCTGTTTCTCCCTCGCCTCCCAGATTTTAGCATTGAACATACTCTTGTGATTTAAAAACTATTAAAAGAAGCAGTTAGATATAATAAAAATAATTTTAATAGCACAGGGGAATTGTTTTATTAATGCTAGTTAAATGTAGCTGAAAAACACAACATTTTAATGGCAGGAATACTTCAATTTTATAACACGTATAAAAAGCTGTTAAGATTGTTTAGTTCAAAACATGGGGGTTATGGATAAATTTTGTATTCTTTGCCTTTTGTTTCAAAATGTTTATAGTAAGCATTTATGATTTTTACAACCAGAAATAAATTACTTTTAAGACTCCCTTCTAAACCTATTTGCTTATTTTTACTGTCAAATTGTATATTCAAAATGGCCTGAAAATTTCCAACTAAATATTTTCTAAACATCTAATTTGTTTTGAAATTCAGTGAAAAGTTAGCAACAAGTTGAGGTTACACTCCTGTGTGGTGTTTAAATTCCTCATTCTACAACACAGTTCCTGTGCCCAGTACAAAAGAATCCTTCATCTCATGACTTCCACTGTGTCCGGGAGGCATATGTTGTCACTTTGTCATGATTTGGTCTGGAAGGATTTTTCTTCTATTTTGCTGCTCTTTTTATACAAGACATAAAGAAAGGTGTTAAGGGAGTATTAAAGATAATGCGAGGTGTTAAAGAAAAGAGCCGGGGGGAGAGAAGAACACTTAACCTTTTCATCTGGTCCAGTTGTCAGAATCTTTTGTCTTTAGTTATCATTTTTTCCATCAGTGACATGTAATCCGTTATCCATGGGAACAAGGACCACAGGTTTAGCCTGTGCTTGCCTGGAAACCTCCCCTTAAATGCTACTGGCCTGTTCTTCTCTCTCTCTCTTTTTCTTCTGTTGCAAACTGACTGTTCACTATAGCCTAGACAGAGGCTCAATCTTTAGAAACCATCCTGGACACCTCTTAATTGGTTATCTATTGCTGTGTATGCCTAAAACTTAGCAGCTTAAAAACAAGTGAAATTTTATTATCCCCACAGTTTCTGTGGGTCAGTAATTCGAGAGATGCGTAGCTGGGTGGTTCTAGCTCAGAATTTCTCATGATACTGCAGTCAAGATATCCATCCAGCTGCATTCATCTGAAGATTTGACTAGAGCTGGAAGATCCACTTCCAAGATGGCTCACCCACGTGGCTGGCACATTGGTGCTGGCTGTTGGCAGGAAGCTGCAGTTATTGGTCAGGCGGTCTTCTCTGTAGGACTGCTTAGGTATTCTCGTAGCACGTGGGCTGTTTCACAAAGCGTGAGTGGTCCACAAGAGATTAAGGTGGAAGCTGCAATGTCTTTTATCATGGAACCTCAAAAGTCACACACTGTCACTTGCCGAATATCCTTTTGTCACACAGACCAGCCAGTGGGAGGGAAATACACAAGGGAGTGAAGCAATTCCCAGGAGGTGAGGATAATTGGGCGTCATTTTGGAAGCTGACTACTAGTGAAGGAGTCTGCTCTCTGGCCCTCAATGACTCACATTCCTCTCACATCCAAAATACGCTACCCTCTTTCGTGGTCCCCCAGAGTCTTGTTCTATTATAGCATCAGCTCAAAGTCCAAGATCTCATCATCTAAACTGTGGTAGGGGCCAGCCCAGTGGCGTAGCAGTTAGGTTCACATGCTGTTCTTCAGTGAATTTGCTGGTTCGGATCCCTGGCACAGACCTATGCACCGTTTGTCAAGCCATGCTGAGGCAGGCATCCCACATATAAGGTGGAGGAAGATGGGCACAGATGTTAGCTCAGGGCCAATCTTCCTCGGCATAAAGAGGAGGATTGGTGGCAGATGTTAGCTCAGGGCTAATCTTCCTTAAAAAAAAGAAAAAGTGTGTATTAGTTTTCTATTGTTGTGTAACAAATTACACAATTCTAGCAGCTTAAAACAACACCAATTTATTATCTTACAGTTCTGTAAGTCAGAGGCCCAGACACAGTGTAGCTGGGTTCATAGCTCAGGAACACACAAGACTGAAGTGTTAATCACGGCTGTGGTCCTCCTTGGAGCTTGGGGTTTTCCTTCAAGCTCATTTAGATTGTTGGCAGGATTCACTTACTTATGGTTGATGAACTCAAGTTCTTAGAGGCCACCTGCCATTCTGGGCCATGTGGCTCTCTCCACAACATAGAAGGTTGCTCCTTCAAGACCAGCAGAAGAATGTCCCTGCTGCTTGGAATCTATGACTTTCTTTGACTCTGACCTCTAGACCCAGATTTAAAGGTTTGGTGTGATCGGATCAGGCCAGCCAACATACCTGTCCCCCCCTTTTTTTTTTTGGTTAGGAAGATTGTCGCTGAGCTGACACCTATGCCAATCTTCCTCTGCTTTGTATGTGGGATGCTGCCACAGCATGGCTTGATGAACGGTGTGTAGGTGTGCGCCTGGGATCTGAACCAGTGAACCCCAGGCCACTGAAACAGAGCGCACGAACTCAACCACTGCGCCAATGGGCTGGCCGCCACAATTGCCCTTTTAATGAACTCAAAATCAGCTGACTAGTAATCTTAGTTATATCTGCAAAATTGTTTTTGCCATGTAAAGTAACAGAATCAAGAGAGTGGTATCCTGTCATATTCCCAGATTCCATCCACATTTGTGAGGTGGAACTCATACAAGGCCTGTACACAAGGAGATAAGATCTTAGACTCAGTCTAACATACCAGGTCTAGAAGAAGATGAGATAAATCTCTATTCGTTATCTGTTGTTGTATAATAAACTACCCCAAAACTTAGCAGGATAAACAATAAGCATGATTAACAGCAATATAACAGTAAGTGCGGGGACCAGCTGGGTGGGGCAGCGGTTAAGTGGGCACGTTCCGCTTCTTGGTGGCCCAGGGTTCATCGGTTCAGATCCAGGGTGTGGACATGGCACACTTGGCACACTATGCTGTGGTAGGCGTCCCACATATAAAGTAGAGGAAGATGGGCATGGATGTTAGCTCAGGGCCAGCCTTCCTCAGCAAAAAGAGGAGGATTGGCAGCAGTTAGCTCAGGGCTAGTCTTCCTCAAAAAAAAAAACACAAAAAACAATAAGTGTGATTAACTTCTCACAGTTTCTATGGATGAGAAATTCAGAAGGATCTTAGCTGAGTGGTTCTCAATTGGGGTCTCTCATGAAGCTGCAGTCAAGAAGTCAGCCCGGGTTACAGACATCTATAGGCTTGATTGGGGCTGCAGGGTGTGCTTCCTAGGGAATTCACTCACATGATGGTCAGATTGGTATTGGCTGTCAGTGGGAGCTCTCGTTTCCTCCACAGATAGGCTGCACTGCAGGCTGCGAGAATGTCTTCGTGACATGATGGCTGGCTTCCACTGGAGTGAGTGATCAAAGCAAACAAGGCACAAGCAGCAATGGCCTTTATAACCAAGCTTCAAGAGTTACATGCCATCACTCCTGCCACATTCTGTTGGTCACACAGACCAGTCCTAAGACAATGTTGGAGGGGAGGTGAATACCAGGAGGCAGGTGTTGTTAGGGCCATCTTTGAGGCTGGCTGCTACAACCTCAGTGAACAACAACAGAATAAACAATTTTTTTTAAGTAGAGGAAAGAGATTTCTGGAATCTGTCCGTTCTCTGTCATGCCCACCACCATAGTGTATTCGGGTTCTCATCTCTCTGTTGGACCTCTGCGGCAGCCTTATGACTGCTATCCTTTTTTCCAATGTCATCCCTTTAAAACCCTTCAAAATGGCCCATCTACAAGGCATGGCACCTCCTCCATTTAGAATCCAATGGGTAAAGTCCTTACAAGGCACTCCAGGCCTTAATCGGTGCCTACATCTCTTGCCTCATCCTTTTTGCTCCTCTCACCCCCCAATTATTTTTATGTTTCAATCATGCTGAACCTCTTACTGTTTCCCAAAACATACTGGGCTCTGTCACATCTTTATTTGCCTTTGCTTTTCCTGTTCTCTCTGCCTGAAATAAGAGTGACAATTAGTAGGGACTATGCATTTCCTAAAAGCTGGGCATCTTCTGTGCTAAATCAGACATTAGAGGGTCCAATTTCATTCTGACCACAACCTTATTATTAGCCTCATTCTACAAATGGGCACTCCTAACCCCATATGCATAGTGGTTAAAAACGTAGACTCCAGAGAGGAATTTGGAGGTTCTACCATAAGCTTCTTTGTTATTATCCATGCAAATAGCTTGAAAGTACCAAGTTTTGTTATTCTAATTTACTAGCCAATTTTAGGTATGCCCAACCAATTCACACTGGATTTTATTTAAAAAAGAATGTGTGTGGTGTGTACATTTGTATTGCAGGTGGAGAATAGAGGGAAGAAGTTGATCATCTGAACTTTGATTTTTTTTTTTCCTGTGACAAAGGAGGTTTGGATATGTCAAGCTGTTAAGTGATCAATGCAGTAATCAATTTAGATCTGCAATATGGAGATAGGTATATTTTGCTCACTCCACTCTTTCCAAACTTCTTTCCTTAGTTTCATGAGCAGTTTATTTGCTTCATCTTGCCAAGTAAATGTCTCAGTTCCACGTGTATATAACCCAGACCATTAGAACACCCCCTAAATATTGTATTCTCAATATTGCTTGCTTTTAGCAATAAATCGTAGCACCTAGCCTAACAAAGAATTCAATGTCATTCAACTCAAATCATGACAATCACTGAGATTTACAAAAGAGTTCTTAAACATTTTTTATGCACTACACATTTCAGAAATGCTATCTCAAAAACAAAACAAAGTAAATAATTGACAAAAACGTCGTGAAAATTCAGGGACCACAATGTGAACTCTCTTTTGTCTGTGCATGGTTTAGCTTTCTCACAGAAAATGGAAAAATACATTCATTTCTGTTTCCCTTAGCGTTGGTAATACCTTCCTGATTGTAATTCAAGAAATTTGACATTTAGAAAATCAGGCTGCAGCTCATCTTTGTACTATCTAAAACAGGGAAATTAGTAATATCAATAAGAGCGATGAGTGCAGCTGGTAGGGGACAGTCATGCTTTCTAGCAGCCCATGTATACACGCAATGAGTTTAATGGACACAGAGCACATTCCTACATGAACTCCTTTTCTTTACAAGTTGTATTTTACTGGTAATACTAAATTTCATGTCTCTTTGTTGCTTGAGTAGTTTTTTCAACTTTTCTTTTTGTTATCAAAGTCATGCCTCAATAGGTTAAAATTGTATGAAACAAAACCGTTAAGCTCCTGGTTCACTCCATCTAATACTCTAGAGATAATCTCTGTTAAATAACGATCTGTTTCTTGAGAAAGCAATCTATACCCTACATTTTTGAGTGTTCCAGATGACCATTGACCACAGTAGGTTTACGTTAGTGAGTCTTACTTTTATCTTACCCCGCTCACCTGCCTTCTGTCAAAAGATATGAATTTAACACACTTTAGTTTTTAAACAGTTATGTATCTTCTGATTTAAAGATGATATTTGTATTCTTCTATTATCTTCTTTTAAAAATATTTTTGATAATAGCCATTCTAATGGGTGTGAAGTAGTATCTTGTTGCAGTTTTGATTTCCTTTATTTACTCTTAATCCCATCATTAAAGGTTATTTATTGTTAACACTGGGATATATTTTCCATTTTTTTCTATTTATCATGTTTTTTAAAAAGCTGAATTTAAAAAATGAGGATGGTAGTGTAGTTGTAGCTTGGCGATCTGCATTTAACAGCATTAGAAGAGTACTTTCCCAGGCCATTAAAATTCTTTGTGAGCATCATTTTTAGTGCATGCAAAGACTAAAGAAAGACACATTCTAGTGTATGTATGTGTCTGTTTTGACTGAATATCGGCATACCTAAAATAATGAATGTTAATGGAACTAGAAATCTTGATACAAAGCAGATTCTAGACTCAAACAACAGGCATGCAATGGAAACAGTGAAACAGGTGAGTTTTCATAACAGCCTCTGTCATTACATTAACTTCTTTAAACACTAAAGTCACTTGAAATTACAATAAGCTAAATCAAGACAAGCATTTGGTCATTCAAGCTATCAGATATCCCAAATCAATAATTTATCACTGGAGGTTTTCTCTTTGTGTAATTAGATGATCAGGGTTTCTTATTTTTCAAATAAACATTTTAAAATGGGAAATATCTTTAGGGATTAAACCAACAAGATTTTATCATTGAAAACATGTTCACACTTCACGTAAGCCTGGCTTTCCTCTGGATAGTCACTTTATAATGCTCACCAATGCATCTTAAAACATCCTGTTGAGGGGCTGGCCCCGTGGCCGAGTGGTTAAGTTCGTGCGCTCCGCTGCAGGCGGCCCAGTGTTTCGTTGGTTCGAGTCCTGGGCGCGGACATGGCACTGCTCATCAGACCACGCTGAGGCAGCGTCCCACATGCCACAACTAGAAGAACCCACAACGAAGAATACACAACTATGTACTGGGGGGCTTTGGGGAGAAAAAGGAAAAAATAAAAAAAAATCTTTAAAAAAAAACAAAAACATCCTGTTGAGATCATTATCAAGATCCCAATTATATATTATGAAATAAAAGACTTATAATGGAATACTTGAACCTTCCTGCCCCATACACAAGATGTATTTTGTATTTCTGGTATTCACACTAAGAAGCAGTGATGAAAAGCTCAAAATATTATTTGATCCTAGTGCTTTGGGGGGAAGAGGAACTGGCACTGCCTTGATTTTCGTATATCTTGGCACAAGCCAATGCTTTCAAGAGGGACTTTCAGAGCAGACTTCTGTTGAATTTGCCATATGGAGTTATTGGGCTCAGATTATAGAGGTTTTCCTGGTTGCTTGCCTGATTTAGGAATTATCAGTGCTCTCCAGGATTTTCTCCAAACACTGAGACTGGGTTTAGTAGAAAGGGACACTTCAGGAGAAAAGTGAAGTTTGATATTTGGGAGGCTTAGATGGTTCCCAGCCTTTCTGAGAGGTACCACGATTCACGAAGAACTTCACCGGCAACAGCAAAGACAGTCCCTGTTGGCCCTCGAGCACAGCTAATAGTTTGACACTTCACCTCACTTGAATGGTTCCAACTGTCCCCTTCCCCAGGCACCTCACCCCTAGCATTCCCCAAAGCCCAAGACGACATCAGCTACAGGCCAGCCTGAGGAATAAGGACGAGTCCAGAACAGACACCGAAATCTGCTTTACTCTATAGCGTCTTAATACATTGTACATCCAACCTTAAGTTTACCTGCTCCAGAGGATTACGAGTGGTTAAGTCTGGGCTATTATGGGACTGGATATCTGCAAACTTTTTTTATTAGAAGAGAAAGAGGACGAGGGGGAGGTGGAGGGGAAGGGGAAATCCAATTTTGAGAGTTTTCACGTTCTGAACACTGGAAAACACCCCCTCCTCACAGCCGAGTTCCGTGTGAAAACACAGCCCCTTTCTCAGTTGTCTTTCCTTGGGGAGCATCAAGAGTGTGGGTACTCCTTCCTGTCTCTCACCTGTGAAGCTCCTCTTCATGTTCTCACATCACCACCACCGCCCATGATTTTTTAATATTATGGAGAATCATCCTGATGGATTAAGACAGAGGTGAAAACTGGCCCCCTTAGCCCAATTATGGGTCTTATTTTAAGAGCCTAGTGTTTTTAAAAACTCAGAGGAAATTACATAAAAATCAGCTTTTCTGTTTCTCCTGAAAGCACAGCCAGTGTGGCAGCGCTCGGCTCACATTCCCACCTGCCAAGAGTTCTGCCCACTGAGCATCGGCTTTTCCTAAGGGCTCGCTCTCTCCAGCTCAGTGGAGTCCCTGCCTGATTGCTTTATGCATTTGCATCCCTGCTTAACCCCTGAAGGCATCTGAGTTTTCTACCCTTCACTTGGATTAGGAGGGTTTACCAGAAAAGGGACCCCCGTACACTTTGAAGGGTCCTTCTCATGCAGAGCAGAGAGAACACCAAGCAAACACCTACTGTAGGTCCTACAAGCAAGTCCTCGGAGAAGCAATGATGACAAATATCTTAGTGATCTGCTCAATAATTCTGAAAGTGTGAGAGTTCAACCACTTGTATCATAATCATCTCCGGAGCTTGTTTAAAACACACATGCAGGGCCCCGCTTCAAACATAAGGGAATCAGACTTTCTGGGGGAAAGGCCTGGGCATCTGAACATTCAAGCATCCCAGGTGATTATTGAATTCTTTCTAGATCTGACAGTTCTCCTGCTTGACAGATCCAATTAGAGGGAACTGATGGGCCTTAGGAAATAATCTTAACTCACCAGTCCAGCAATGCTGAAATGCAGAATTTTGTCCTTAGCAAAAGCCAGTTGTTGCTGACCTTTTTCAGTGAGAATCCAGCATCAGATCAGGTACAATAGGAAATAAGGTAGATAAATTTGCAGTTTTGTATATAACAGAAAGAGCATTATTACTTTCCTCTTAGACATCATAAAAAGGCAGAGACATACTGGTCCTTTACGTTTATTTTAGCTGCATTGTTATTTTAACCTCTATCCTTAATGTGGCATTAAAATATCACACATCTATTTGCTTTCATTTCTAATATCTGGAAGGATTTCAGCTTGACGTAATTAGCATGGAGAGCGTGTTCGCCTCCTGTAATCTCACGGATGAGTCACTCCACAAGCCCAGCACAGGACTGCTTCTGGGATCCTGTCGGCTAACCAGCCTTTGAAACCCAGTGGAAGGAACTGTGTGTTTTCTTCAGAGGTAATCAATACATGAGAAATTACCATAAATATGCAGTTTTATTCACTCTTATTTTTACATAAAAACAGACAAAGCTGTGTAACAAATTGTATATAGATACAGGTTCTGCATCCACACGGCTAATGCACACATGAATTATTCAATGAAATTTGCTTCAATGGGTTTTTCTGAGTCATCTCGATGTGTGGCCGATTTCAGATAATGCATCAAATGTTATACATTATGTTCGATTCACTGTATGTTGGTTGAAACTATATCCTGTGTTGGTAAATCTGCTAAAATTCAAGTTTGCATTGTGGTTCACATACATTGCTTTCCTTCAGATGTTGCTATGTGTTTTGGCCATCAAACAAATATATCTTCACCTCTCTGAGACTCAGTATTCACACCTTTATTGTGTTAGGGACAAGCAGGTGAGAAACGAGGCTACCGCTACCCGCCTGTGACTACTGTTGACGAGAAAGTGAAAAGGAGCCAGAATAATGAATGGGAGGCTGAGGGGAGGCTCTCTGAAGAAGGGGCCTCAAAGCTCAGATTTAAAAGATGAGTGGAAGTTGCCAAAGGAGGAGAGAAAGGAAATGCATTGGTTTTCTGTTGCTGACTATCACACTACCACAGACTCAGTGGCTTAAGACAACATGTGTGACCTCACAGTTTACCTGGATCGGGAGTGTGGCCCAGTCCTACCTGGGTTCTGTGTGCAGAATCTCACAAGGCCGCAGTCAAATGGTGACCAGGGCACATCCATTTCTGGGTCTGGGGCCTTCTTTTCAAGTTCCTTCTGGGTGTTGGGAGAATCTAGTTCCTTGCCCGTTGATGATTAGGGTTCCCCCTTTCTTGCTGGCTGTTAGTCCGGGCTGCTCTCAGGAGCTGGAGGCTGTCTGCCATTCCTTACCCTCTCATCACCCTTCCCACAACATGGCAGCTTCCTCCTTCAGGATTAGCAGGAGACTGTCTGTCTTCAGGAAGGGCCCACTTCCTCTTCCAAGAACTTTCTCCAGATTAAAGAGAATTGCCCTTTTGACTGACTCAAAAATCAACTGATTCAGGACCGTTGACTACACCTGCAACATCCATTCACCCTCTCCAAATAGCATAACCTAACCCTGCAAGTGACATCTCATGCTCATAGGTCCAGTGCACATTTAAGAGAAGGGGAGTGTATAGGATGTATATACAAGGAGATGGGACTTTTGGGGGCCATCTTAAAATAGTGCTTACCACAGGGAAAGATATTCTAGACAGAAAGAACCAGGTAAATGAAAGAAGCCCAAGTGAAAGTATGATGATTTCCACTGTCTAAGGATAAGGCTGGAGTGGTGACCAGACCAGACCATGCAGGCCAAGTTAAGAAATGTGGTCTTTATCCTTAGAGAATAGAGAGGTCACTGCTGGGTTTAACTACTGTGCATACAATATTATGCAACTAATGAAATACCTCTTTTCAAAGAGTATTTGAAATATTGAAATATAGAAACCTGAGGTTTAAAATATTAAATGTGAAAAATCAGGATATGTGTTCATATTACATAGTATCAGTTTTGGAAATATATATGCCTATTTTTCAAGACTAGAAGTAAATATATTCATTTGTTAGCCGTGGCTCTGGGTGAGGAATTCTGGATGATTTAGAGACATTTTGCCCTTTTTCTTATTTCTAAAATTCTCTACAACAAATACGTATTTCTCTTATAATAATAGTTAATTCAAAACCTATTTGCAGTACTTGCAAAGAGAAATGAATCTGAGCACAGTTCTCCTGGAAGTCACTTGAAAATTTGGTTCTCCAGATGTTTTGACAGGCGGCAAAGCAAGATCAGGAATGAGCTGCACACGAGTCGTACAAAGGTGAGAACCAGTCAATGGAAATAAGTTCAGGTTCAGCCAACGGTGACAAGTATACCAGACCTACCCTGGTTTGTCTCCTGACTAAACAATGGGCAGGAAACTCCATCTTTAAATTCTGCGGGCAGCAAAGCACACAGGCTCCCTCTACCTCAGTTTCCTTATATTAAAAATGCAAGCGAGGGCAATTCTGTTCTCTCCACAGGACTCAATTACAAGTAATACCTAAGTAGCCTGAACTTCACCTGTCAATCAAGCTCCCTCCTTCCTGGGGTAATTATTTAATCAGTTCCACTTACCAAGTACGCACTGGACACCGAGCTCACAGTTAGGGAGCGATGGCGTGAGGTGGAGAGTACGGCCTCAGAAGGGGCGTCACCTGTGTCTTATGGCCAACTCCATTATAGCTTTCAGAGGTGTTCATTTGGGAAGAGGAGGGAAGAGCCCTCTGAGAGCCAGATGGGAGTTTGGAAATAAGTAGCATTGCCAACCAAATCCTTCAGACACATCAAGTTTCAAGAGAGCAGTTAACAGAAAAGAAGAATGTATTTTTAGAAGTTGTTTGGGAGGTGAAAGGATTTTTCTGGGGGGAGGAGGGCAGAGAACGGGTAGAAGAAATTGTTTTTTTTTGGCACTGCAATATTTCAGGGATCTCTGAGTCAAAATATAATGAAATGAGGCTTTTCATCTCTCTTGCTTCAAAAAAATGAAAAGCAAGCGCACTGGAAAATGTCTGAGTTGGTCACCGAAAAGAACACATTTCTAATATATGGCAAGGTGGCTAAAATAAAAACTCTCAAAATACATATTTTAAAATTAGATTTTTGACCTTCGATAGGGCTTATCATACTATTTATACTCCAGCAGAAGGAGCTGATTTGGGGGTAGTTGCCTCATCAAAGACATGACTCACATTTCCTTAAGCATTTATACCATATGTTTCCTGAGGTAAAAAAAAAAAAAAAAAAATTATATTTTTTAAGGTTTTTCTTTTTTCTATGCAATTAGTGAGCTGTAAACAAAACTTTATAAGAAATCATTTAAAATAACACTTTTGGGGTACATGCAGTTTAGTATGCCGTTAGGTACATTTATGAATATAAATTAGAAGTAATCATTGTGATGCTAGCTTCGCCATTACGAAAAAAGGCAGAATTCAAAAAGAGTTTAGCAAGAAACACAGATACTATTGAAACTCCCTTTATATTCGGAAACGTGAAGTTGAGGTAAGAAAGATTTTGTTAAACGAACTGAAAAGAATCATTTTAACATTTAAAAAGAAAAATATTACTTTAATTGACATTTAGTGACATTCTTTGGTGTGTACAATCTGTGACTGTAAGATAATGGGACAAATTATTTTGTGGCCAATGGAAATTAAAGTGAATTCATTTTTATGATTATTAGAAATAGGGACCATTTTAATTCAAATATCTTTGCATAATACAAGAGTATTATTGTAAAACTTCTAGGAAATGTATATTCCATTTAAGAAATGGGGAAGTACGTATGGAGAAAATTCATATATGAAAGTCAAGGTCCTGACTAAGGAATCCCTAGTTTTCCACTTGGTGCTCAAATCACTTGACATTTTATTCCATTACTATCGTTTTAGAGCTGTAGATTTAGGAATAGAAAGCAGGTTCTACTCATGTAATAAATTTACGCCTTACGGAGGGGTGGTGTTCCCTGTAACACGGACCTGACCCTGGATGGCCCTGCCCCAGGCTGTTTGTTCCTACCTTTCAAGTTACCTAGTTTTGGAAAAGTATCGCCACCCTTCCTGTCGCTGAGGTCAGAAACCCTGGCCGTCACCCCTAACTCCTCAACACTCTCCACCTCATCATCCCCAAGACCTTTCACTTCTACCTTCTCAATATCTCACAGATATTCTCTCTCTCTCTCGCTCTCTCTCTCTCTCCATAGACTTTATTATTTTTTAGATCAGTTTTAGGTTCATAGCAAAATTGAGCAGAAAGTACAGAGATTTCCCATATGCTCCCTGCCCCCACACATGCAGGGCCTCCCCCATTATCTACAACCCCCCACCAGAGTGGTACATTTGTTGCAGTTGATGAACCTTCATTGATACATCATCACCCAGAGTCCGTAGTTTACATTAGGTTCACTCTTGGTGTTGTGCATCCTTTGGGTTTGGGCAAATGTGTAATGACATATATCCATCATTATAGGATCACACAAAGTAGTTTCACTGCCCTGAAAATCCTCTGTGTGCCGCCCGTTCATCCCTCTTCCCCTTAACTTCTGGCAGCCATTGATCTTGCTATCGTGTCCATAGTCTTACCTTTTACAAAATGTCATATATTTGCAATCAAACAATACGTAGCCTTTTCAGATTGGTTTCTTTCAGTTAATAATATGGCTTTACGTTTCCTTCATGTCTTTTCATAGTTTAATAGCTCATTTCTTTTTAGCACTGAATAATATTCCATCATCTGGATGGACCAGACTGTATTTATCCATTCACCTCTTGAAGGACATCTGGGTTGCTTCCAGGTTTTGGCAATTATGAGTAAAGCTGCTAGAAACATCCATCTGCGTGCAGATTTTTGTATGGCCATCAGTTTTCAACTCCTTTGGATAACTGCAGATATTCTCTTAAATTTTGACCCCGTCATCTCTGCCTCCTAACTCACCTCCCTGACTCCCAGTCTTGAACCACCCTTACACCTCTCCCCACCAGCTTACCCCCCAGCTTGCAACCAGAGTGATGTCTAAAATGCAAATCTGACTGGTCTCTTGCCTACTCTTGAAACTTCGATAGCTTCCTACAACCTGTTCCTGGATACATTGCCAACACAACACTTTCACAAATAAGACCCTTCCTTATCTGGCTCCTGCTCATACATCCAGACTCGCCTTTTGGCCTCTCTCCCACGTCTCCCTGCAGCCCCCTTCCCACCACACACACTCAGTTTTAGTGTTGGCAAACTGCTTGCAGCTTCTTGAGTGGGCCTCCCTCTCTGTATGGCAATCTTCTTCGGCCTAGAGACTCCTTTACCCCTGACCCCGACTCCATCTGGCTGACCTCTACTCTTCCTTTAAGTCCCAGCTCTGAGTCTCCTCCTTGAGGATGCACTCTTTGTTTTTTTGCATCTTACAACTAGGCCTTCCCTGTTGTTCTGGCATCCTGTGCATCCCTCTGTCATAGCTCTTATCTCATTGAACTGTAATCATGTAGTCACTGGTTTTTCTTTTCTAGCAGAGTAGATTTTTCTATGGCCAGGGACCTCAACATACTCCCCAGGTCCTAAAACTGTGTCTGAGACACAATAGACATTTTATAATAGTTACAATTGAGAATATATAATGAAAAATCACCTGTCTGTGCATTGGGAAATATGAAATTAATATATTATTATGTAATATATTATATGAATAAACATATATAATAAATATACAATTATATAATATAAAATATTATAATAAAATTACACCTAACTTTGACACTTTCTGTAATATCTGTGTGTCAGAAATGCTTTCAGCTGCAAGAAAATTCTTCTAACAGTCTTTTAAGCAAATAAGGAAGTCCGAAAAGAGTTAACTGCTAGGCTTGGTTCAATACCATGTTAGGGCCAGCATCTCTGTGGTTCTCTTGGCTTTTCTCTAATAGTCACAAAATGGCTGCTGTAGCTCCAGCCGTCACTTCCACTTTCGATTCAAGAAGAAGGAAAAAGAAAGGCAGCAATAGCCACTTCTGTCTCCTTTATCAGGAAAGCAAAACTATTCTGGAAGTATCTACCATCCTTTCATTTACTTCTCATTGGCTAGAACTATGTAAAGTGTTTGCCCCAACTGCAAGAGAAGCTAGGGAAATTAGCATTTAGTGTTCTCAGGCTCCATATTGGAAATGAGTAAGTTTGGGAACATGTGTGGGATTAGTCGGCCTTGGGACAAACCATGTTACTTCTCTTACCCTTAGGTTTCTCTTTTCAGAGTGAAGAACTGGAATAAATGATCTTTCCTCCAGCATCCACTTTCTCCCATTCTACAATTCCCACATATTCTCTTGTCCATAGTGGAATTACCTTCGACCCCGGATTAGTCTGAGACTTTCCCCTGTACTTCACATTTCGAGAAAGCTCTGTCTAAAGCAGCAGCCCATCCTTTTTCAGGAGCTCTCCTTGTCATCACATTCTCCCTGACAAAGGCTGAAGAGGACGCACCCAGATCTCCTGCCTCCGACCTCACCAGTCTCTCTTCCATGTGGCAGTCCCTCAGACTGTTTGTGACAACTCTCATGGCTTCTCTACATCTCCTCTTTCCCAGGCTAAAATTCCACTTGTTTCAATCGTCTTTCAGATAACCCCTTTCTGTACTCTCACCACCCTCGTCAGCGGACACCAGACATAGTCTCTTCATTTATTTATGATTCAGTTAACAAACACTTACTGAGTTTCTGCCGTGTGCCTGCCCTGGTCTGGGGACTGGTGACAGTGCAGACAACAAAACAAATGAGGCGTCTGCTTTCGTGGAGCTTACAGGGGAACAGCGGAGGTGGGGAGATGATAAACCACAACCCACCCCCACATACACACACACACACACATACACACACACACACACACACACACACACACGAGCATTTCAGATAGTGATCAGTGCCAAGATGAAAACGACACAGGGAGAGTGACAAGGGGTGTGTGTGTGTGCGCGTGCAAGTGTGTGTGTACGTGTGCTCTTTAGATCCGGTGGTCAGGGAAGGTTTCTCCTAGACCTGAATGAGGAGATGTAACCTGCATAGAAGAGGAAGAGCTTTGGGAGAGGGGGAATTGTAAGTGAAGGGCCCTGGCAGAATGAGCCAGGCCTGATCTAGGAACAAAAAGACACTCCAAGGAGGAGAGTTTTGGGGGATGAGACTGATAAAGTACATAGGAAGCCCTTCACACAAGATCATGAAGGCCAGGGTAAGAATTCAGATCATATTCTAAATGATTGTATTTCAATATCATCTTAAAATGGGTCTGGACAAAGCTGAACACACAGCTGCCCATGGAGTCTGCCTGGAGCAGTCAAATTTATAACCTCTCCTTGTGAGGCACGCTGCGTTTCTATTAATGCAGGCCACTAGAACGTGACTTTTTGGAAACCGCGTTATACCTCCAGTCCCCACCATGACTTCCTGGACCTCCTCATGTGCATCGCTCACATGCCTGAATATTATTTGCACAAGAGAGGGAGTAGGTGGATGTGATACAAGGAGTTATTAAAATGATTCATGTCACACTTCCACCATATGAAAAATAATATATGGTCCAAAGCAACCCCGCTGGGGGAAGCCTAAATTACACATTTGAAATTCAGTCAGTCATTGAAATGAGATCATCTGGACGGTCCTGAAAATGCGTTTCTTGAGAGCTTTTCTCCCAAGGCAAAACCGAATAATAAGAACAAAATGAAGTTTAATCAAAAAAGCAGAAAAGATTAGAAAAATCGATAACTCTAACCAGGCAGGAGTTGGAGGAGAAAAGGAGTTGTTGGTACTTAACTTGTTATGAGCCAATTAAAGGTTGGTTTTCCACCTTCTGGGGACACTAATTGCCTTTCCTCCAGCAGCTCTGCGTTTTTCTCTGGACTGTGGAAGTCAGGCCTCAGAGGCGACAGCTCTGGTGACTGCCGTGCTCCATTTGAAGGCCAAGCTGCGAGCATAGATGCTCTCCGAGGCGAGAGAAGCCCCTTCCCTCGGCTGGCTCAGTGTCCCCCGCACGCTGCATCTGCTAGTCAGTAACTTGGGCAGCGGGGATCCTGAAGACTGTCCGCTCCCATATGGCACTGAGTTTTGTTTCATCATTTTCCTCTTCCCTATCAGTAGGTATTCTGGAAGACAGTTTTATGATGACATTCACAACTAGCATTAAAACCAGATAAAAATAAAACAGGATGTCAATAAAGAACTAATGATGTGTGTCTGTGTAAATGTATAATAATAATAAAAAGAATAGATATCCGTTTGCAAGGTACCATTTTAAAGTCATGGAGCTTTAAAGGAAGCCGCTTCGTAAATGGACCGACATATGTGAATGTTTGCCTACATCTTTCAGCCATGAAAATCGCCCTGTAGACAGTGGGCTCTGAGGTGAAAGGCACTCTATAGGCGCTAAATAGTTTACCCGAACACCTTCACTAAGTGCTAACCTGGCTACTTTCATGACTGAATTCTCAAGAGGACAGCTGGAAGCAGTTTAGCGGTCATGGAAAGAAATTGTTAAACAGGCTGGTAATCTGACATTTCCAAAAAACTCAATTCAAAAATCAAGGGCAACTAGAGAGAGGAATCAATGCCGGGTTGTAGGAGGGAAGTAGATGTCCACCATGGAGGTGGGAAAATGTCTGGAAGGATTCAGGTGAGAATGGCAATTGTTAATAATGGCCGTGGCTTAGTGGCAGTATGGCGTGGTACTGGACTGGAGGTCAGGAATCCTTCAGGGCTCCACTGCTGACCAGCTGAATGGTATTTGAGTCTCCTTTCTTCTATGTTAAGTAAGGGGCTGGTCCTGGTCAGGTGTAAACCAGACTGTGTCCTGCATAATTTCTGGGTTCTACAGCAGGGAGGGGGTGTGGCAAAGGTGAGGGTGAGCAGGTAGGGCTCCCACTCTCTCCAGCTATCCTCTCCCGAACCCCGTGTCAACCAGAACAATTCTCATCTCTTTGTACATTGAATTCTTTGTAAGATCCTAGTTAAAAAAAAAAAACTTGGAGTACTTAAAAAAAAACCAAGCTTGTAGACTTCTAGATATTGAGTAAGATTCCTTCCAACTCTGAAATAGTATGATTCTAGCATTCTAATTAAAGTATGTAAATGATATACAACTATCTTTCGAGGTGATCAAATTGTCACTATTACTGAGCAGTGATAGTAACACAAAAGTAATAGAACCGACTGAATCCCAGAAAGCAGAAAATACCAATGGGCAGTGACTACTGCTGAGAAGCTGTGGATAACGGGCAATACAAATGATGAGTTCATTTTGTTCATTATTTTTATTTTTCAAAAGATCGGTGAATGTTCATTTGTAAGGAGCTATGGTATTCTATCTGTTCTTGTCACAACTATGTGGGAACTCTAGAGTCTGCCAGTATGTCCTTGAGTGCAAAAGCTGTTTTTTTTTCAAACTCTTCAAAGGTTCTTTAGGTTTTTTTGGATATTCTGGAAGGATCTCATAATTAATGTTAAACAGTCAATTATTCAGGCATTGATTTCAAGCACATAATAAATATGTGCTCAGCATCCTACCAAATACAGAGAGAGATCCTTTCAGCATTCAGCAAACGTTCTCTGAGTTCCTACCCTGTAAGAGGCACAGCCTCAGCACTTGGATCATCATGAACTAAGACAGCACACATCCCAGCCCTAGCAGAGCGTACGTTCTAGACGATAGATCGAAGACTTAGACACAGGGGATATCTCTCTTTCTTGCAAGGAGATTAGAGTCCAGTTGGGAAAACAAAATGTCAACACGTACAACAATTAGACGCGGAAATAGATGGTGTGGGCCCCAAGTGCTAGAGCAGCTCCCGAGGAGGCAGGTGATTAGACTTGGGTAGACCTTGGACAAGGGGTAGAATTTGATAGGCAGCCCCTGGCTTAGAGCCTGGCACATGGTAGTCGCCCAATTGATTTTTGTGGAGTAAATAAAAAACCAGGACTGACTGGATAGGCTGTTCACACGTTGAAGTAGCAGGAAAGTCATTTGAGGGGTTTAGAATGAGCCAAGGTGAAAGAAGCTTGAACTCAAGGTAAAGGTTTTGGAGTCGAGGCGGGAGGGTGAACATAACATGGAGAAACAAGAGTGCAAATCTGTCCCCAGACAGCTTGTTGCAGAAAGGGAGTCTGGAAGCGGGGAGACCAGCAGGAGCTTCTCCCATACTGCATCTGTGAGGGCATGACAGCCTTGGCTTAGCGGAGACAGAATGCCGGACAAAGGGCAGACGTGAGGATCAATCGTATTTGGACATAGGTTATACTGACACAGAAGAGGAAATGAAGAATCGAGGCGGGAGTCTCAAGTTTCTGCCGTGAAAAGGCTACTTTCTGTCTGACAGGCCACATAGCACGGCACTGATGCTCAAGGGCCCTAGGGCCAGACTGCCTGGTGTGAGTCCTGGGGCTACCGCTAAAAGCGTGTGACCTTCAGCAAGCTGCTTAACTTCTCAGTGCCTCAGTCTCCTCATTTGTAAGAGGGGAATGATAACATAGTATCTGCTTTAAAGCATGGGAGTTTGTGAGAAGTGAATGGGGTTAACCCATCTAAGTGCTTAGGAGAGTACCCAGCAGAGGCCCAGAGGGGAAGAGAGGCAAAGACGAAAAGATGAGGGGAGGGGGCGCTTTGTGTGCCACCCTACTCCCCAGTCTGCGCTGAGAATGCCTGTGAGTCACAACTTCCTGAGTCACAACTTCCGGCCTGAGGTCAGGGACAAGGTTCCTCTGGAGGCTCCTGATTTTACGGTTGAGAGCATGGGAGGGCAGAGGTCTTGCTGCTCCCCTACCCGACTTGGTGGAAGGCCTTGCATACACTAGGAGCTAAGTATAGGAGAGCCGGGATTCAAATAGTTTTGTAGTGAATGTTCCGACAGATGGGTGGTTCCACTGACAGATGTGAGGGTGTGGAGGTAGCATCCTGAGGACACCTCGGAGTTAGTTGAGTTGGGGATTTGAGTTTGAACTGAAGCTCTGGTATTCTGGATTCTAACATCCTGCTGGGTTTCAAATAGCTGCTACTCTGTGTTCTGTGACAGACAGACGTACAAATTATTGAGATGGTTGCTTGACTTGGGAGAAAGGAAAAGCTGTGAAGATCTCCCTTTTGGGGAGAGACTGTGGGTCTGGTAGCACTGTGCCCAGGCAGCATTTCCTCCCCACGTCTCCGTCCACTCTGACCTGGCTGGGCTGGGCCTCCTCCCAAGGACAGGCCAAGTAGGCACGGACAGGCCAGTTCTTCTAATGGTCTCTGCTGCAGGAAGAGACCAAAGCGTCTGGTGACAGCAGTGGGTTGTCCTGGAATATGGCTAGTGCCCTGTTTCACAGTCCAGGAAATCTGGCATGGCTGCTGGGCTCTGCTCAAGACTAATTTTTTTATGTGTTGTGTGAGGAATATGATGTGTGCATTCCTGATTCTACTTTCCATCCTTGCTACTTTTTGTCTAAAATGCCTAAAACTGCCTGTTCCTCTGCTCCGAGCCATCCCTCCCTTTCTGCTTATGGAAACTCCTGGGTGCTAATTTGGCACTTACATGCTAATACGTCTTAAAATGGACAGCAAGGTGCTTTTGTGAAGAGCATTTCATTTGGTTCTCATGGCAACCCTTCTAATTAGTTACAATTATTGTTCAATACTCATTTTGCATATTAAGAAACTAGGCCTGGGGCCGGTTCCATGGCCGAGTGGTTAAGTTCGCGTGCTCCGCTGCGGCAGCCCAGGGTTCGGGTCCTGAGCGTGGGCATGGCACCACTCATCAGGCCACATTGAGGCAGTGTCCCACATCACACAACTAGAAGGACGTGCAAGTAGGATATGCAACTGTGTACAGGGAGGGTTTGGGGAGATAAAGCAGAAAAAAAAAAAGAAGATTGGCAACAGTTGTTAGCCCAGGTGCCAATCTTTAAAAAAAAAAAAGAAAAGAAAGAAAAAAAAGAAACTAGGCCATGGGGCCAGCCCAGTGGCATAGTAGTTAAGTTCTCGTGCTCCGCTTCAGTGGCCCAGGGTTCGCAGGTTTTGATACTGGGCGTAGACCTAGCACTTCTCGTCAAGCCATGCTGTGGCAGTATCCCACATGAAATAGAGGAAGATTGGCACAGATGTTAGGTCAGTGACAATCTTCCTCAAGCAAAAGAGGAGGATTGGCAGCAGATGTTAGCTCAGGGCCAATCTTCCTCAAGCAAAAGAGGAGGATTGGCAGCAGATGTTAGCTCAGGGCCAATCTTCCTCACAAACAAAAAAAAGAAAGAAAGAAAGAAAAGAAACTAGGCCCCACATAATTTCTAGAGTGGTGGAAACATTCTACGTCCTGCTAAGAGTGTGGATTACACTTACATGTGTATTTGTCAAGATTGATCAGACTATACAATTAAGAGCTGTGCATTTCACTACACATAAATCACATCTCAGTATTTTAATACAAGTAAAGAAGGTATGCTCAGAAAGACTAATCAGATTGCCAAATATCACAAAGCTGGGAATCAAGTTGAAAGAGACTTTACCTGCAACATCTGCCCGGCCATCTAAGAACACTTCTGTTTGCTTCTTGGAACGCCTTCTTAACAGAAGAGGGGAAATAATTAAAACTATAGATGATAGATGAGTTCTTGAGAGTCTGTGAAGGGGGAAGAGCTAAGGTACCTCTGAGTTGAAGAGGAACTAAAGAGCAACCAGGATGTAGAATGGGAATTTTATCATGGATCTGTCCAGTGTCACCCCTTTTCTCCATATCAACACAAAACACTTAGCAAAATCTAGTTATTCAACCCTGTTTGGGGTAGTTCTCTCTTTCTCTCTCTCTCTCACTCTGTCTCAAGCGGTAGGGCTGTGACTAGATACTGAGTGTGACCTCAAGGTGAATGCCAGGCATGATAAGAGGCAGAGTGAAGACTTAAAAGCAATTCCCCTGTTTATACTCTGCCTTTCAATCTGTTTATAATATCGTCTGACTCCCCATCCATATATTCACATCCTTGGTAAAAGAAATTATTTTTATACCCCTCTTATTTATTTCTTAGCACCAAAATAATTTAAACCATTATTTCCTAATTTAACTTCTATTTTTTTCTCACTCCAAAGAAATACATATTCATTGCCTACAATTTAGGAGATACAGATTAGCTGGAAAACAATATCAGAAATAAAGGTTACCACTTAGAACACAGTCATATAAATAATAAATAATGTGCTAAGTGTTCTAACAATGCTGCTGATGATTGTCGTAATGATGGTGATGATGATGATGATGATGATGATGGCAATGACTGACACGACTCTGTGCAAGGCACTGTTCTAAGCATTTATAGATATTAACTTGTGATCTTCACAACAACCCAAGAGGTATTATTATTCCCCCTTCCTTTTTACTTTCTTTTATGTTATTTTCTACATGAGGAATCTAAGGCAGAGATGTTAAGTGACGTGATCATGATCCCACAACAGAAAGTGGCCAGGGTGGGACATGACCCCAGGTGACTGGCTCTAGTTACAGAGACAACTGAATTTCGACTCTGCACAGTCCTAGGCAATAGATACTATTTTCCTCCCTGTTTTCCATTTCTAGATTTCTTTCTAGAATAACTCACCCACATAATTAGTGGCAAAATAGATTCTGAACCCGGGACTGTCTACTTGGAGGAGGAGCTCCTAACCACAAGGCTCAGAAGCAGACTCCAGCAGATAAGCAGTATTGACCCTTACATAAGTGATAAGCAACCTGCCCCGTGGCCACACTCCCTGAGAAAGACGGGCACCAGCTGTGTGCCCCATGGCGTTGCTGCAGAGCGTTCTTCCTGCCAAGACTGCCTCTCCCACGAGGGACAAAGCCCCTCAGCAGAGGGTGACGGGGAAGGACAGCCCAGAACAGGGGAGGGAGAAGGATTCATTTTGGTAACATCTAAACCCCTGCTGTGGCTGCTGCCTTAAAGCAGCTGATGAACTGTGTATATTTGAAAGCAAGTGGACTGAGGAGCTCTTTGTGTCAAAGAGCGCACTGTTTGTCTCCTTTGCAATGAAAAGGAATCTCTTTTAATTTGTAGGATTGCAAGGCACTGTGGGACAAATGAAAATTCTAACTAGGGAACTTATAATGCCAGTTAATGAGGGACTAAATAACTCCTTTTACATGTCTTGAACATTATCAGAAGTTATTCAAATACCCAGCATTATTATCAGATCCTATGTAGAGTGTTACTTAATGCAGTTTCTGAAATTTTAGCTAAAAATGAAACCTTTCAGTTGTTAAGGAAAAAATAAAAGAATGCTTCGGTGCAGAAGCAGATGGAACATTCTGTGGTAAACAGGTTAGCCATTGTCTGCTGAGCTAATAGACTCTTCTAGAGAACGGTCCAGCCCAGGAAAAAATCCACAGACCAGGTATCTGCCTTCTCTCCATCCACACAGCACTGTTTGTCCTCTTATCCTTTGCCACGGCCAGTTGGAACAGGGATGGACATAAAGTAAAAATCTGTAAAGTCCTGGATGAGATATTGAAGATCCAAAATAGCTCTGGTAAATGAACGGAGCCCCATTTCAGATCCATGACTGGAAAAGAGAGAGGCATTATCATGCCTGGAAAAGTGGAACCGAGTTTGCAATTTAAATGTTACTAATGCATTTGCTAAAGCTTTCAACAAAGGGTCATTCTTTGTGATTCCACTGTTTGAATTCAGAAAAACCAATTATCCAAACAAATGAGTAGAGGAAACCATAGTACAAACTGATTTTAGAGGAATATTCCTCTCCCAGGATCCTTCTTATTTGAAACGTAATGTTTTATTTCCACAAGGTGAGCTGAGGAGAAGGTGTGGTGATATTGTTCACCTCTGCAAGGTTCATTTTACCAAGGTTTTCTCTCCAGACGCTGGCGTTAGACTGGTCATTTGGTCGACGGAAAACCGACAGAGCCAACTGAGACAATAATTTCCCGTTTAGCACATGTAAATGGAATCCAAATTCAAATGCTATTACATGAGTACCATCATTTCTCAACCTATTATTTTTCTCGTCACTGAAGACTCTTTATTTTTACATCTGAGTTACATGGTATAAGGCATTACATTTTAAAAATATTCATCGTAGTGTCGAGGAGCTTGCTCAGAGAGAGAAAAATAACATACGGGTCTTGATTTTCATCCTGTGAAGCCCTGAGAGGATTTCTCCATGTAATTCTCTCAGAGTTCAGTAGGATACAAACTACAGGAAAGGATATGACTTTAAATTAGTCTAAGAATTGTTTTCAGCTGGTTAAAACTTCCTGGAATTGTAACAATCTTGAGTTTTCTAAAATTGGTAAATTTTACCTTGAAATCCTTTAAGTCTCCATTCCATTGAACTAATCATAGTTGTCTGTGTGTGCGTGTGTGTGTGTCTGTGTATGTGTGTGTGTATGTGTGTTTATATTCTTAGCAGGTAGCTAAAATTTTTTAATTTTCTCCTTTGTAGTGTCAACGCAAATAGTCCATAATCAATCTATAAATCAAAACTGGGGTGGTTTATTTTATGAGCCAATTTGAGAACTATAGCCAGGAGAACTCTGCCACCAAGGAAGGAAGCCCTCTGAACTAGCAGGGTGTACAGAGTGGTTATATGCCGTCTTGGAACAAAGAGCATACATCATGTAACAGCAATGTCTCTTTTACTACAGTCGTGAGATGCTTTGCTGGCACAGCAAGTCAATGGGCACAAAATGAACACAGCAGGTCAGTGATCAGGAGATGAGCATCATAGGTCAGTAGTTAATCCTTAGTTTCTGGGGAGAAATGCTTATCCTTAAAGAAATGCTGATATGGGGGAGGCAACATCCCTATCTTTAAGGACATCACTCTCGGCTTTGGGACATTGTAAATGTTTAGAGCAGATGTACAATGCATGCTCACCAGATCATGTCAGGCCTTTCTGGAAAAACAAGGTCACGCCAAATTAGTTTTAAATCAAATGGCTTCCTCCTATACTCCAATGTATCCTATTGCTTTTCATTTATTCATCAGTAGTATCCTGTAAAATAAGGATATTCATTTTCTCCCAGGAAGCAACACTTCTCCATGCACGAGAGTACATGGTACAAAGAAGGCAAGTGGGTTTGCTGTTCAAATCTTCTCTCTCTCTCTAATGTCAGGACTATTCGTTGCCGAGTCCGCACCACACCCAGGGAAATTGAGTCAAGAATAAGGTACATACTGGTCTCCACCTGGAAGAGCCCTGAGCACCTTACAGCATCCTGCCCACAGGCAGGACTACGAATGTTCTACTTTTCTCCATCAAGATAAATATTTGTCACCTTGTGGCCTCAAACTGAGCTCATTGTATTCTAAATGGAGAGAGCAATACACCAACTCACTCTAGCGAGATTTATTACATTGTAAACATAGCTGGAACAGACAGACAATTCCTGGGATAGGGATCTGGCCTGTGAAATTCAAAACCTTAATTTATTGCCTTTCCCTCTATTCATAAACAGAGTGATAGGTAAGTCACTGCACTATTGTTCCTCATGGAATTTTCTACCAAGTTTATTCTTAAGCACACTAGGCAAGACTATATCCATGTTTACTAGCTTCACACACATCAAATACATGCAAAATTATCCTGATGATTTAAGTTGGAAATAACTTGCCGCACAGAGTCTCAATATGGCAAGTAAATTTATTATTTACTATTAATATAAATTTATTATCCAACTTATTCAGTGGGTGTATGTGCATGTGTTCATGAATGTGTGTGCAAGGATGAAATACAAGCTGGAAGGACTATAAGAAAATAGCTTTGAAAAAATTGGAATGACTGGGCCATAAGCCCTGTGATAAGTCATGTTCGCACATGTCATTTCCTTTAATCATAACAACCGAGCTAGGTAACTATCATCTACCGTCATGCTGTTTGTGCACTGGATAAATGCATTCACCTGAGAGCGAGAATGGGGCCGCACTCCTCTTGCTCATCCAAGGGGATGCGTCTATCTAGAGGGTAGACCTTTTCTAATATGCACAAAGCCCCAACGTAAGTTAGTGTTGTCCTGTAAGTGATTGTCCTCATTCTATAGATGAGGAAATTAAAGATCAGAAGGATTGAGTTATTTCTCAAGAACACGTATCCAAAAATAGCAAAGCAAGGACTCAAACCTAAGCCAATATGGCTCCAAAGACTCCCGTCCCCAAAACCACTTCTTTCAACTAAATTGCATTGCTTCACTTCCTGCTACAAGGCTTGTTGTGCCATAAAGTGCAAGGACCATCTGGTAGTGTATTCATATTTTTAGATCCTTTTCTGAAAGTGAGTTTTAATGGGGAGGTGGAAATGGGCAACTGGATGAGAGTTTTGAGATGGTAGATGGTCAAAAGTGCAAAAAAAATCCCCAAAAAAGACTTTCCCTCCTTTAGAGTATTTGAGATGAGAGCCCCAGCACTTCTGCTGAAATTTCAAAGTGGCCTATTTACCTAACAGGCTGTTGATTGATTACAAGCTATTAGTGACTGTTAACCTATGAAACTGTATTTACAGTTCACAAATGTATTTGATTTTCACAAGCCTTACTGAGGAACAACGCTCAGTCAACACTTTCTTTGCCTGAAATGCATGTGATCAAAGAGCATGAAGTGTGACAAATTAATATTTAGCCTTTGAATTTGGAGCTTACGAAGGATAATGTTTCACAGGTTGGCACATTGGTCTCCCTCACTATCTCAGGAATACAGCCTCTGAATTCTGTTTACAACTTTGCACAATCAGATGTTGAATTCAAGTATAGTCATTCCATTCCAGATAGCTCCCTGTACAATGATTTCATTTAAAAAATTTTCACTTATGTGGTTATTCTGGTACGGCTATTTCATCAATTTATGTATGTTAAAATGTCAATACTGTCCAGCCAATAATATTCTCTAATAGTATGCAACAAAGACATCCTGGTTCCCACAGTGCCTCAGACTTTCAGTGGGTAGACGGAAAGTGGAGGTGGGGGAACACAGCATTCGCTGTTGATAATAAAGCAAGGTAAGCACAATAGGCATTCAATAAAGTCATCGTTTTTTGGTCTGTATGATGTAGTTTTGATATTCTTTTGGATTCTTTTGTAGTGAGTGGATTTGTTTATACAGAGAATGGTGTATTTGTTTATACAGAGAGGGAGGTTGAGTGGATATTTGGTAATTTTAGAGAAATACAACCATGAGCATTGAATTCTGTAGGACAGTCTCCAGATCATTTTGATGTAGAACTTTATGATAAACTGTTGATTTTTCCCCCAATTCTAAATACTTGCTGGTTTCTTGTCAGTTAAGAACTGACAAAGTTATTTCAGACCTGCTCCCTTAGAGCTCTGTTGTTTCTCTTGATTGAAATGATTGACTTGGCATACCAATTGGCACAAAAAAGGGAAAAGTGAGATCATCTATATTTAGTATATGCAATATTCAATATCTATATGTAAGGTTTGGGCAGAGCAGTTCTTGAGATTTCCAAGACTTCGAGTGATTTTTCTGGAATACTGCGTCTGACCTCCTCTCCCACACCCCTGCCCACCGACACACACACACACACACACACACACACACGCACATACACACACGCTTGCACCACCGCCACCACCGCCACCATCCTGCCTATAGGGCCAAGATTTCTGAACAATGGAGCCTGAACCGACCATAAATCTCAAACTCGATACAGGACAATGACTGAAGTAGAAGCACTGCCACTGTTCAAAAATTCCAGAGGAAATTTCTTCTTTAAATTCAATAAACTCTCTATGTCCCCTAAGGCTTCTCAGAAAGTTCTCTCTGAACTTTCTTATTTGAAATTGGAAACTTTTTGAAATTTGACTTGACTAAAACTATCTTTCCACTGCTAGATATCTGTGGTGATTGCTGCTTACTCCTTCAAATCCTGCTCACTTCAGGATTGGGAGATTGAGTGGGAGTCCTCTTTTCCTTCTATTGTCTTTCCGCATTATTCTTCTCTCTCCTCCTTGGAGGCTGATATTAAGTTAACTGCCCTTTCTTACTCCTTATGCTGTCATTCACTGCCTTTCCAGAATCGTCCATGTCAGTCAGTGTCTCTTTCTGCCTTAATTCACTCTACATGCCAACTCACTCATTACCTGAGCCACTTGGTTTCCTGAGCCCCTCACACAAAGCGCTTTCTCCCCACCATAGCAGCCAGCACACTCTCACCCTTGCTGTAACTGTCACAATGCAAAGCTGCTCCACTTCCAGAATCACTGGTTCAGACAGCCCGTTCTTCAGCGGCCACCTCTATTTTCCAGTTACCTATGCTCCTTCTCACTGAGACTTCTCCTCTGCTTGCCAAGGACCTCACTAACCCGTCCAGTCCATCAGTCTCTCTGTACCTTCCTTCAGCCTCCCCCGCTCCTTCACTTAGAATGGATTCATTTTTATCTGTTCTATATGTTGCAATTCTAGTCAGATTTATTTGGAATTAAGGGTTCCACTCATAAAAAATACTCAGTCCCTCTCTCTCATTTTAGAAATGAGGAAACAGAGGCACAGAGAAGTAAGGTGATCTTTTTCTAATGTTAGCTAGTAACAAAAGTCCCCTCACGGCCAATCCATTTTCCTTTCTCAGTAATAGAAACTACCAAACTTTAAAAATGAGATAAGCCATCTTTACATGAATGTTTAGGCTTTTGATATTTCAGAACTCCTTTTGTAATATCCTAATTTTAAGAATTACTAAGTTGCTGAAAATCTCATTAATAACATAATATATATATAAATATATATATATATATATATATATATATATATATCTCCCACGTATGCAGTCTACACACATTCTGTAGAAGCAATAAAGGTTCATGACTATGAAAGGAATGACAATTGCTGGTTTAAGCAATATAGAAACCTACAGCCCGGGAGCTAAAGCTGCTGACATCTTAAGGTGCTTTGATTCTTATATCCTGGTGTCATAAAACTGCTTTTGAAAAAGAACATTTTAATCATGACTTATTCTGCAATTTCTTTCCTCCACGATCCCATCATCTTTCTAAGAAGCACACGCTGTGCCTGGGTTTCCGTGTGAACCCAGGGCAGTGACGTCAGTGAGTTGGATGTCTGGCAGACTCAAGGACAAGTAGTCCTCGCCAAGGCACTAAAACATAGTCCTTCGGGTCCACGAGGGTTCAGGAGTTTCTCTTTGTGCAATAGCCACAGACAGCTGGAGCTGACCTCAGGCTTTGTCATGAAACTTCTAAAGGTCATTTGATCTTTGGATCCCACACTTTTCCTTGCCAGACCAATGGTCTTTTCTAGCAGTGACATCTCTAGGATGGGTAGGCAACCATCACTCTTTGAGCTGCCGCAGTGTTTACTTAGGTTGAAATTCAAGTACCTCCATCTTCTTCTACGAATGGCTGCTTTTGGTGTCATTTTGCTGTGCCCACATTTCTGTTAGTCGTGGATCTCGCATTTGTCTCGCTTGTACTCTTTCCTGTGCTGACTTTCGTTGCAGAGTCAAAAGGCTTGATAATCAAGGTCCTTCTTTTTAGCTGATCTGCTTTGCGGTGTGCTGCACTGCGCCAACTCAACTGGGATCGCTTTTCCCTTGAGACTAACTACTAGGCAACCTGTGTTTTCTTCTTGCACTGCTTCTTAAGATTTCGCTTTCATTTTAAGACAGTATATAGCTCAGAGAATGTGGAAACTTGAGAAGGCAATACATAAAACAGATCCAAGATCTTTAGAGTCAGACAAAGCTGCGTTCAAATTCAGGCTCTGACACTTAGGATGTCACTAAGGTCAAGCAACGCAACCTCCCTAAACCTCAATTTTCTCACTTAAAAGGGGGATTGTTATATTGATCATTCTACTACTGCATCAGATTTGTGCCATGATTACATGAGATAAGACATGTAAAACCCTTGGCACAGTGCCTGGTGCATATGAAACATTTAATACAAGTTACTATTGTTACTGTGTTATCATTGTTAAAAATAACCACTCCTTTCAGACAATCTTGCCCTTCGCCACCAAGCCTAGAAGGCAGTGATATTATCTCATTTTCCTAGTTTTTGTGGTCACTGGAGAAACCAGGCTGGCCTCATCTTGACCATTCTATCTGCACATACTAACTTTTGAATTTTATTGCTCCTGTGGGTTTTCCTCCCCCAAAACTAAAAAGCGCTGTTTTTCTGTTCCAATGTTTCCTTGGCAGGAAACAATAATTTTTAAATAAAATGCCACTTCTAAACCAATTTCGTTAAAAAAAAAGATTATTTTTCTTTCTGACCTTTTCTTACTCCCTTTCAGAAACCACTTCTTTCTCCTTCTTTCAGCAAGTTGTAAAACCTTATATTTTTAAGTTGCTGAGGCTTCTAGTCAAATGATTGCTGTCCCAAAAGAAAAGCCTTTTTAGCACTTTGAAAGCTTCTTGCAATGTGTGCCCTAACTAAATGGTGTTACAGGGATTGTTTCCATTAAAATGACATATGAACACACTTTCGTTCTGAAGGATTGCTAAGAGATATTTAAAATTTCCAGTTAGGAAAGAAAAACTGTTCACCTCTGACCTGAACCCACCAAAATAAACAATTCTCTTGACTCCCTGTTTTGTAAAACTTTACTTATACTTAAAATGCAAATATGCTCTTTACGTTTTCAATCACTTATTTGATGTTTTTTAATTTTCTATATATCTTTATTTCTTTGTCAGTGTGGAATTCTCTAATTTGTTAGTGCCCAAAGGGCAGCAGCTGGCTACTAATGAAGTGTGCTAAAGATGTTTGGTAAATGCTTTCTGCAGATGATGATGATGACAATGTCTAATTTGTTTTTTTCCTGAGGAAGATTAGCCCCAAGCTAACATCTGTGTCAATCTTCCTCTATTTTGTATGTGAGTTGCTGCCACAGCATAGCTGACGAGTGGTGTAGGTCCATGCCTGGGATCCAAACCCATGAACCCAGGCCACTGAGCAGAGCACGCTGAACTTAACCACTATGCCATGGGGCCGGGCCTCAGCAATATCTAATTGGAATAATCTTTATTCCTTAATATTGCCCCAAAATGTCTCACATTAGGCATATTTTTTTTAAAGTTGCAGACATTCCTGTATCAGATGATGATTGAATGATCAGTTTGGAATGAAGAGATTTCTTTTTTCATGCTTGATTCTGGGACGTTTTAGAAACTACTAATTTTGAAAATCTAAGCCTGCTTCTCAACCTCTCATTTTCTGAGTTGTAGGTTTCTTTGTTCAGGGTTTACAAATTACACAGAAGCTACTGAAAGCTCAAAAGGTATGAATCCTGTCGTATCCTTAATGGATACTGCTTGAAGTAAGGGGCGAGGCTCCTAACAAGAGATGTGCTGGATCACCAGCCGGGCAGCTCTCTCTCCTCTGGTCCTTTTTTGGTCCAATTACAGGTGAAAAGATGCTATCTTTCAGCTTGTCATTTGAATTCAAATATAGAAAAGATCTGTCACTTCTCTTTTATGTACTTCTTGCTGATACAAATGAGCCCATACTGAGTCTTATATTGATGGTTCTGCTAAAGCTGGACTGTACTTGTAAACAGAGTACTTGTCAGGTGACTGAATGAGGACGAGCACTCAGTGCCAGTGTGACACTGAGCGTTTCAGATATATGGCCTCTTACCTCAGGATTTTAAAAAGAAGCAGACACCAAAGGAGTTTTTAAAATTAAAAGCAAAAACCATCTTTCCAGGGTATTTTAAAGAGAGAGGATGAATTCTAATTGCATACGTGTCCGTTAGGTGCATGTGACACCCAGTTTATTGGCCCCTTTTTGCTCTATTACATTTTAATTAATAAGGGAAATGCAAATAACAAATTAAAAAACTACTTGAATAGTCAAAAATTGAGAAATTAAGGTATAATTTTATGATTAGATTATAATATTGATTTTGTGAAAGGCTTCCAAATATCAACACAGACATTGACAAAATGTTGTGTGTATAACTGATGATTTTGGAGACTTTTTAATAAATACGCATCAAAATAAGGCCAATCAGTTTTTGTGGGTAACCAGAGCCTCAAGACTTCTTGCAAAGAGAGTTACTTTTCTTTCTTTGTGGGATCCCTGACAAACTGGAAGACAGTGCTGCTGGAATGTGGGGAAAACAGCTGTGATGTAACAGGAGGCTGCCAGCCCCCCACACAGCTGGCTTTGAAGATAATTAATTGTGAAGAGAGTGAGGAAGTAATCCACATAATTGAGTGAATGTTAAGTAATTTACATAATTGGATATATGTAAAAGTTGATTTTTCCCTAAGTTATTCTTTTAATATAGACAAATCTAATCTGCCAATGGTTGACTGTTCAATAAAGAATCTGACTTTTTAACAAGCCAAAAAGTTATATATTCTAATGTGTGCTGTTCTTCAAAATAATATTTCTCTGTGACTATATCCTTCATCCCTTGTTACAATTGCTTTGTGTGTGTGTGCATAACATATAGTGTTTGTGTATATGTGTGTTGATATATAAGCGTACAATGTCTTTCAGTAACCATATGCTTCATCTCACTACCATCGCATTAGGGCCACTCCATGAACAAAACAAGAAAATCTCTCTAGATACTCTTTATATCAGAGGTGACAAACATGTGTCAAATATGTATGACTTCTACTAATCCCACACTATAAATTTATTTATTGCAGTATTTTTTGCCTCTGATCTGAGACTTAGCCTAGCAATCTTTCCCAAAGAAGTGCTCCAGGTAGCCACCACGAATGAATCAGAGCTGGTGCTTGAAATGAAACCTATCTGCCAACCTTTTGTAGACAAAGCTTGCTTTGTCTCCCTCGTGTGATACTCAATGCTGTATCTACTCGGGTTGATGGAATGCAACCTTCATCGGTTCTGTTCTTTGGAATCCCAATAGAGTTTGGTTCTCCTAGCTGTATATAATAGAATATAGGATGGGGTTAGGCCAACATTTTTTGGCTCTTAAAAAGATTCTTCTTAAGGTTTGCCAATACCTGCCAATCTGAAGCTCCTCCAGCTTTTTGACCAGTGGTAGGAGTTTTAAGTCAGCCCCAAATGAAAGAACCAAGCATTGAAGAATAACATATAGCAGACTCAGAAGACAGCTCTTAAAGAGGATCCCCAAACTCTTTTGAGGCATGCATACATCATTAAAACAAGTCTACCTTCTCTAGGTCATTGAAACACTTTAAAAGCATCACCAAAAAATCTCTTCCCTCCCATGTTTCCTCTTAGTTACCTTCAGAGTCTGCTATTCTCTGGATCCTTAGTTCTTCATAAAAATTTTAAAAATGAAATATTTTGCATAACTTACTTCTGGAAATTTTAATTTTAGATTTATAGTTTCACATTTTCATGCCGATATTTTTTGCATTCCATTTTGCTCTGTTTCTAGATTCTTCCTTCTTTTCCCTATTTCTCTTTTCTTTTAGATTTTGAAATTGTTTTAGATCTTTAAAAAGCCATTCAGATTTTCTTTTCTTTACTTTGCTTCATATTATTTTTGTGAAGTATTATCTGTGTTCCTTTTGTTTCTGCTTTCCATTTGTTTTTTTACTTTCCTCCCCCCAACCCTCTACTATCAAGCAAGCATTTATATTTTCCATTAAGTATATGGTTTCCCCTAGTCACTATCAACATTATGTGACAGTAATAAGTTAACAGATACATTAAGACCTCAATTAACTGTCCTAATACAAGGGGAAATGGCAGAGATAATGCCAAGAGCCTAATTTTTATTTTAATGTATTTTTCATATGTACATCTTAATGTGAGCTGCTATGATATTATTTTTCAGCCACACTATTTCAAACAAAACAGTGGAGGCGTTTTGTGAAGATAAAATTCAGATTGAGTTCTTTGGATACTCAGCTGCCCAGTCTTTTCTGTAAAGCGCCCTCGGGAGCACCTGGCCATCACCTCTCAGAATGAGACCAAGCCCTGCCTGCCTCCCCTTCTATCCCTGGTCTTTACTTCCTAAATCATCTTTTCCTGACGAGTATTTTCTGTTTGTAAATTAGCAGCCTCCTACTGGACAGTAAAAACAAGTGAGGGTCAGACAAAATTATGGAATGTATAAAAAGATATTGGACAACTTAATCGGTAATATGCTGTGCAGTTGAACTTGAAAGTAAAACTTATGAAGACTAAAGATTAACTTTAGTATCATATGATCAAATAAAGACATGTTTTAATAATGCTGCAATAGAATGCTTCTTTAGGGATCCTGAAATCATTCTTGTGAAATCAGTCTTAACAAAAGCCGAGTAGCTGAATGCATCAGGAAAATCTGGCTCATAAATTACCTGTACCTGTTGACTCATACCTTCTCCTTTCTGCAGGATCGGTGTCTAGCTTAAGTCAGGTGCATACGCAACCAGTCCTAGCTACTATTGTTCATCTTGCCTTATCTTTTTACCCAGTATGCATTGGGCCTATCTTGGCAGACACTGACTCTTTAAAAAAAAAGGCTCAAACTCAGTTCATCCACAGAGGCTATCAAAACCTTTTATCTGACCATAAGTCCAAAGTTCAAATCAGGTAATTTACCATAAACCTGGATTGAGAACTGGCCGTATCTCAAAAAGTTTGGATTGAATAACATTCTAGATGCTTTTCTTTGCTTGTTTAGACTCATCTCCATTAATCTTCTCCTTTGCTACCTGTGATATTCCTATAAATGATTCCTGTTAAATAGTAATTGTTTCAAGTGTTATGTCAGGAAAAGCTCTGAGACGTCTTATCGGTCAGGTTATTCAAATAATTTCTCCATTGTCTACTCCTATTTGGCACTAATTTGACAGTAGCTTTCCCTTTGGTGGCTATTTTCCATTTTCTGTCAAAAAAAGGCGGTCTGTTCTATGCAATTTCCATTTTCCCAGCCTCTCTTCCGCTGCTTGGAATTGACTTCTGTGTTAAGTGCCTTTAAGAAACTGGTCATTACGGTTCCCAAAACATTTGGCATTTGTGAAAAATTACAAGAATTGAAGTAGCCTCTTTGGTACTTGGTACTTTTTCAAAATGTTCTCAATTTTCCAATACTGACTATATTTCCAACTTTAGAGATCAGTAAGAACATGAATGAGATTAATTTTTCATGAATATTTTTCATGTACACAACTTTGAGGTCTTCAGAGGAAAGAAGAAATATAAATCTCATATTATATGCATAATCTTTGCATGGCTCCTTATGTAAATTTTGATAAAATCTAAAACTTTTTAAAATGATTTGTATAGGGGCCAGCCTTGTGGCCTAGTGGTGAAGTTCAGCACAATCCGCTTCTGTGGCCCAGGTTTGTAGGTTCGGATACCGGGCGCAGACCTAAGCCACTCATCAGCCGTGCTGTGAGTGTATATATAAAATAAAGGAAGATTGGCACAGATGTTAGCTCAGGGTGAATCTTCCTCAAGCCAAAAAAAAGAGGAGGATTGGCAACAGATGTTAGCTCAGGGTGAATCTTCCTCAGCAAAAAAAATTAAAAACATTTGTATAGTGTAGAAATTGAAGGTTGAGAATTAATTAGTCATTAATTTTTAATTCATTTATTCATTGAAATTATTATTCCTTGAGTCCTTGGCTATGGGCTGATAGCTTGGGACACTTACGTGAACAAAGTCCTAGACTTTAAAGAGCGAGCTGTCTACTGAACAGAGAGGCACACTTACAAAATGTTAGTAGCCCCATGTTCTTTGTTCTCTTTCTTTTACATTTCTATCAGAGAAACACAAATTGTCTTCACCCCTGAGTCACTTCTACCCATGGGGAAAAGAATTGACTTTTTAGCTCGGTGAAGTGGCAAGAATTTGACATTCATTGGTTCTAGCCTTCCAGCTGGACACCGTCGTGCAATAGAAGCATGGGCACACATGATCTCCTTCTTTGTCTCACTTCTCACTCTCATTACCACCCCTCCCTATGGACCAAGCCCTGAGCACAGATGGTCTTGTTCTCTTTGTCTTTACTTTCCTGGCTCTCAGATGGGTAAGAGGGGAGCTTCCACTTATTGTACAGCAAATAAGTGTCCTCTGCAAGGAGCCTCCTGTGACTGACGTGTCTCAGAACTAAGACTTGATAGGGAGTATTAGAAAGCCTGATTCTGACTCCTAGTCTCTGCCCTGATATGCAGGTTTAAGTTGCAACTTACAAGAGACAGTAGGCTTTCACCTAATACTATATTTGCTTAGCTTCATAGAAGGATACAGGGCAAGAGAGATACCACATAAAGCATCTTCACGTCATCAGGTGGACCAGCACAAGTACACAGCTTCTTTTGCTCCCTCATAGAGTGTGTATGGCTCCCATGAACAAGATTTAGGTGCGTGGGAGTGAACTTAACACAGAGAAGCTGTGTCTTCTGTTTCCATCTAACCCTGTAGAATTGTTCTGGTTACAGATGCCCAGCCTCCATGCCTCCCTATAGCTCCAGTTACTGTGCCATCAGCAGGCAAGATAGACAGCCTTCCACATATATCTTCACTCTGTTGTTTCCAAGTGAGGGGCCCTATGAGATGGTAGACTCCGAGATGATGCTCCCAGGCAGGCCTGGGTCAGCCCAGACCTGATCTTAACCATTTAATCACAATGTCCAATCCAGATTTATCAACAGCAAAGGTGATATTTTGATCCATACCTGATTCTTTTTTCTATTTACCATTTTCTGACCAATGCATCTCTTCTGGAGGTCTCTGAGGAACCAGTCACACCCCTTTTCCTCTGAGTTCAGGACAGTGGAGACACATAATTTACACCCAATTGACACATATAGACCAGTGTATGTCAGACTTTTTCCATCTCACCAATTAGGTAAATTAATTATCTTCCCGTGGAGCGGTCTGAAGTGTTACTGTTACCAATCCAGGAGTGGGATCAGAAGTATCCTCCCAGAAATCAAGACAAAGAGACAGGACACCTCTATTTTAAGAGCAGGTTTAATGCTATATCAGAGTAGTGGAATGCCAAAGGAAGGTATGCCCAAGGATGCCTGGATGAGACTCGCTTCCCACTGTAGTGAGAATATGAGCTGAGAAGTGAAGGATGAGTTGAAGTTTTTAGTGCGACGAACAGAGAAAGGGCATTTCATGTAAGTGTTTAGTAGGTGCCAAGGAGGAGCTGAGCAATGTCATGGAGATCGTGGAGAACGCAAAAAAGACTGAGGACCTTTCCCCTCAATCCATACTTACATTATTAAATCAGTACTTTTCCTCACTCAAGGTAACTAATTCATTTATTTAGATCATTTTAAGTCCTTGAAATTATATGTAAAGATAAGTATTCTATCTTTACTGAAGAATTCTGCTGAGATCTCAAAATTCTTTGAACTATTCTCATACCATGAAATACTTCTTGAGTGCCTACTGTGTGTCAGGCACTGTTATTTCTATAAACTCAAGGAACATAGCAGCGAACAAGACAGGCAAGGTCCCCGCTCACGTGGAGCTTATTCTAGAGCTGTACTGTCCAGTATAGTCACCGCCAGCCACATGTGGCTGTTGAGCACTTGAAATGTGGCTGGTCCCAATGGAGATGTGCTAGAAGGGTAACGTTCACACTAGATTTCAAAGACTTTGTATGAAAGAAAAGAATGTAAAACATTTCATGAATAATTTTTAATATTGATCACATGTTGAAATGATAATATTTTGGTTGTATTGGGTTGAATAAAACATACCATTCAATGAATTTTATTTGTTTCTTTTGCTTTTGTATTGTGGCTACTAAAAAACTTACAGTCAGATAGGTGGCTTGAATTCCCATTGGACAATGCTGCTCTTGAGAGAGAAGGAAGAGTCAAAAAAGAAACTAGTTCACAAGTGAACAAGATGATGTCTCAGAGTGATAAGCGCTATAAAAAAATAAAACCGGATGATGCAACGGAGAGTGGCAGAGACTACGTTACATCAATCAGCCAAGGAAGGCTTTTCTGAAAAACAATTGTTGCTGACATATGGATGATATGCAGGAGCCAGCCAGGTGAATTTCTATGGGAAGAGCAGCATTGTAGGTAGAGAAATAGCAAAGATCCCAAGGAATAGCTTGTCATCGTCAAAAACCAGCAGTCCAACGGGGTCAAATAGTAATGAGCCAGGGGGAGAGTGCTGGGAGATGAGGTCAGAAAGGTAGGCAGAGGCCAGTTCCTCAGGGAGCTTGCAGACCTGGTAATGAGATGGGATGTATTCCAAGTGCTGTGGGAAACCACAGAAGGGTTCCTAGCAGAAAGGCATGAGCTGATTTACACTTGGAAAAACCTCTTTATCTGCTTTAAGGAGAATCGAATGCAAATGGGCAAGAAGGGAAGCAGGGAGAGTAGGGGCCATTTCAGTAGTGCTGGCAAAAGATATTGGTGGCTTGGGCTGGGAGGAGTCGGAGGGATGTGAAAGCAGACAGATAGTCAAAACACACTTTGACCTTCCAGCTTTTAGAATCTTGCTGATGGTTTAAATATGGGAGAAGGATGGAGATGGATGAGGTGTACTCCTGGGTTTCCGGCTTAAGGTATAGCTGGAGGTGCCATTTACCGAGACAGGGAAATTAAGAGAAGAAAAGATTGGGGGAAATGATAGGTACTTTGTCTTGCCCATGTCAAGATTGAGATGCCTACTAGAAAGTTAAGTTAGGGGTTGTCTATGTAAGTATGGAGTTTGGTGGAGAAATCAGAGCAAGAGATACAAATTTGAGAGGCAGCTTATACTACTTTACGTCATTACCTTAATTTACATTTTAGCATATTGTGACTAAAGGCTTAGATACTGATATTTTACTATATTATCAGCTTCTTACTGAAACATCTTTTCATCCACTTGGTGTCCATAGACTCTTACTCAAAAGTTTCTAATGTTAATCATTCCTGGAGTGAAAATAAATCACATGGTCATGAACTAAGGACAGAAAAGTGCATATAGAAAGTTCTAGTGTTGAATGGTGGATAGGAGTTCAAGAGGTAGCTTAAGCCCTTTTAAAGGGGCCTCTGGGGAAAATAAGGAGCCACAAACTGGGCCACCCCTCTCCAGGCTGGACAAGCTTCTGTCCTTCCCTCCATTCTTGCTTTTTGCTGGCAGTTGGAGATAAAGTAAAAGCATCATTGCTAATGTTGTTTTTCAAATAATGGGAAAAAAGGAAGCATTATAATCAGGAAATCATAAAAAGTGGGGGAAATTGCTTTATCAGCCCTTGGCTGGAGTCTACAAATTAGAAAATTATACAGGAAGGCATTAAACAGTGGTGCGAGAGACACGAGTTTGATTTTATTAGTCTTGGCTGAGAAATGGAACACTTTTGGAAAGCTCTGAGAACCGCTGGGGCTGAGTCGAGAGAGGATGCAGGATAGAACAGTTCAACTCTGATGGCGCTTCAGCTGGTCTGGAAAAGAGCGGAAGACACAGCGACTTTATAGCTAAAGAAAATCAAGCATGCTTTGTTAAAAACACTCATTTGTAAGGGCAGTTGCCCATTCGGTAAACCCAAGACATAACTCTTTTAGGTGACAAGGACATTAGGAAAAATGGTAATTAGACCAGTCCAGGATTTCCAGCTGAGGAAAGCATTTTCCATCCCCAATGCCGAGCAGCCACTTTGGGACCATGGTGACAATGAGAGGGCCATAGTCTGAGACAATTGCTATACCTTGACCGTGATACTTGCAGCTGCCAAGCAGTCAACTGACAAACATTCACTGAGGGCCTGCACAGTTTCAGGCCCACAGCAGAAGCTGAAGAGTCCATGTATGCCCAGACTGGATTCCATGCAAACCTGGGCCAGCTATAATTTCAGTAGTCCTTGCAAATATCTTATTTGGGGGAAGTCTTTGAGTCGGAGTGAGAACAAACCAACCTATTTAACAGCAACATTTTAAATATCACATTGGCTCAGTTATTAAATATGCTAAAGCTCAGCATTTTATTCAGTCTACTCTTTACCTCTCTACTCTCATTTTTTTTAACATCTAAAATATCACATTGGTTTTTCTTAGAAAAGGAGGAGGTGATATAAAATACAAATGAAATGAAATCTACAAAATTCAAATATAATAAATACTCTAACATAAAATCATGACCCTCAATCAATAGTCTCAATAGAGGTCTACCTACCTATCTTTCTATCTATTTATCTATCCATCATCTGTCTATCTTAGCGTGTAACGAATACACAAAATAAAATTAGGAAATATAATGCAATAGTTCTGCTCATCAAGATCATAAAAATATGTTTGTTTCAATAGAGGGAGTTGTCTGCATTTATTCGGATGTTCATAAAAGTGTTTCCCTATCTCTAATTCTTTGAATATAAAGTTTGGTGATATATTCCCTTTCCAATAAGATAAACAGCAAAAATTAAGTAAGATGCTATTATGTTGTATCTGAATGGACCAATTTTTCCTACTCAGTATCAGATTGGATTAACAGACAAACAAGCTAGTACACAAGACTTCGCTCCAAAACACACGCACATACAAAACAGTTTACGGGAAACATACTTAAAATGTATTTATGTAGATTGGAAATGAAGAAATAGGCAAAGATGTATAAAGCAAATGTGAACCAAATAATGCAGAAGCAACACTATTAACACTAGATAAGGTAAGATGTAAAGCTTAAACGCCCACAGGATACAGAGGGAATTTACATCACGAGAAAAGATCAAATCCTTGGTGTTCGGAAGTTGGCTGGTACCAGTTTGTGAGAGTCTATTGTTAGCATTTTTTCCCCAACTCTGTGGTCTATAACATCATACAGAAATTGGCCATGGTGTGATTATTGACACCATGGAAACTGACAGATGATACAAATCAGGGTTGCCCTCCCTCAGAGCTGGTTGTTAACCATTTTCTAGCACACCCCTGGATACAATTGATGAAGTTAAAATTATCCCAAAATGTATATGTGCTAAGCAATACAGCAATTAAAACTATAAAACAAAATGTATTGGAAATGTAAGGAAACTATTCAAAATATATAATCATATTGATGTATTTTAGCTTACTTCTTCAAAATTGTACAGATCCAAAAAATTAAGTAATAATATAAAGAAATTTAATGATATAATTTATAAATTTGATAAACAAAATGTACAATATTTGTTATATTTAAGTGTGTAAATAGATGTCTCAGTTTAAAAGTGAGACATTTTTAATAGATAAATAAGCAAACCATGATCTGTTCAAAATGGAGTTATTGTCCTTTTAAGCATCACTAACTGATTTAGCACAATATGAGGGTTTAATCATGTCATTTTCCTTTTCAGTTTTGTATTTTAGGCAAACACTAATTTTTATTTACTTCCTTTGCTAAAAATTAGATTCAGTACTGGAGAATGGCAGTTTAGATGTTCTTGGTGTGTTTTATAAATTACTATAATCTCTAACCAAATTATTAGAGTGGTTATCTCTCACTGAAACATTAAACACAAATTTAAACTTAATATTTCAATGTTAATTTAATACGTTGAGTAAGATATAGATATATATTGGGAGCTGAGCACTACTGAGCCAGTAGGAAGAAACCCATAGGAATGATTTTTTTTTTTTTTAAGGAAAGAACTACAATGTCCCATTAGACTTTTTCTGCATGCTCTTGTCAGAGGAAGGAAAGAATTTTCTACTGACATCATTGATTGCTAGCTGGTCACATGATTACTCTCCAGGGAACACAAGAGCCCCATCTGAAAGTGGGGTGAGAAGATTTCGTGAAACTTCCTCCTTAGAAGCCGAAATTGCCTGTAACAAGCTCCATCTGATTCCTTCAACATTTAGCATCCAGTCAGTTTCCTTTCTCTAAATGTCAAGAATAGGACAAAAATGAAAGGAAAATGTGAGGTGTCTGAAGCTCAGAAAACGTTACCCTCCTCTGAGCTGACCTGTCATCTTTTGGGGATACCTTGTGGAGAGTATCTATTCATGCACCTAGCAGAGCAGCCCATAATAATAATTGAATAAATGAACAAATAATAAATGACAGAAGTGGACAGAGGGTCAAAGATACCCATGCTAAGAAATAATAACATTGTATGAGAGATTTTAGAAAATGGGAAAAGGCAAGAACATGAAATATAGATATAAACACTGGAAAAGGTATTTAAATATTGAGTGATTATTCACAAAGCATCCTTATCATCCCCTGTGGGATGCAGATGTACTCGTTGTCATTTTACATACAAGGTCATTGCCATTCTGACAGGCCAAGGAACTGTTCAAGGTCAAATGACTGTTGAAGGTAAAACCACTCGTATGTGACAGTAGCAGAAAATGAACACATATATTCTGATTATAAATCCAGTGGTCATTTCAAAACATCACTCTTGCCTCTGGGGAAACTGCCTCAAACAGAAATCAACACATTCTACTGTGGTTCTAATTTGCATGCACTTGCTTTATAACTTTCTAATTCTTGGTTCTTTTTTACCACCTCCACTCCCACCCTAATTTCATAGCTATTGAGGGGAAAGCGAGCTACTGTCCAGATATTCTTGCTAAAGGATCTCACTTAAAAAAATCTTTTCTCCCCTCAGGTTTTCATTTGATCCCAGTGTAATTATACTAGTGAGAAAGATTCTGTAGTCATACCTGCTACCACAGCAATATTTTACATAACACCAAATTTTCCCCAAAAAAGCAAAATGAAATGATGTGTAGACCACCCGGGTTCCACAGAACAGTATAAAAAATCAAGGAGAACAACTCTGAAAATGTAAGGATAAAGTCAGTATTCATGAGTAACAGGCCTGCTTGACAGGCAGCTCTGCAGTGCATAACATTCTGATGACGACATATGAAAAGTAAAATAATCTTCTAGAAGACTGGGAGAAAAGAAGCAGAAGTCTATAGAAATGAGTGGATTTGGAAGCCTTTGGAAAAGCACATGCAAAAAGCTGCCCACCTATTCACCAACTTGCATGCGCTCAGTTTCACCAGGCCTTGAGAAGGAAGGAATGCTCAGAAGGAAACCACAGGCACACATTCTGCCCTTAGGAAACTTACAGTCTGGCAGGTTCAGAACAATTTCACTTCACTTTATGTAATTGTAAAGATGCCCCATAAAAGCAAAGCCTAGATGAAAACATTTGTCAATATTATTTACTCATTTTAATGCACTCAGACTTTGTACAGAGTAATGTCTTCAGATACCCACCAATAGGAGATAAGAATGGATCCGAGCGGACAATGTCTGCCCACATAATCCCTTTCTCCAGTTCCAGTTGACTGCCTGTGTCAACGATGGAGTCAGCAGTAAATTCCTAACGGCCCTTACAGTCTCCCTATAGCCACCTCTTTCTTTTCAATTCTTCTCCTTCACTCCTGCCTCTCTCTTTCTTGTGTTCTTTTTTATTTTTTCCCCTCTTCTCACTCTTGCTCTCCTCCAGGGGCACCTCAGGGAATGTCTTCATCCTGCTAATAGTTTTTGGTGCTAAAATGGATGTTTCACCCACAGTCTGACCTATGAGGAATGTGAGGGCCGGAACAGTTTCCCAAGAGTGTTCTAATATCAGTGAACAGAGAGAATTTGTTTCATCAGGAGAAAGTCGTTCATTGACGCCTTCGAAATCATGTAGAGGACTTCTCATGTCATGGCATATGACACTTCATCATTGGTTTGGCTCTTCCCACGAAGGTGAAGGAGACAGACAAGCAAAGTTAATTTCCCAGAGATCATCAGGGCTAAAATGCTCAGAGAAGATTTTACTGAAAGATATCATTGCTGAAATTTCTAGCATTCTATCTATGGCTTTCTAATAATAATAATGATAGCAGTAGTTGTTCTTATAATAGTAGATAGTAGTAATAATGATTCGTAATAATAGCCAGTGTTTGCTGAACGCTGACTGTATGTCAGAAATTCTTCACATGTGTTAACTCATTTAAACCTCCCAAAAACCCAATGAGGTAAAGATGGTTATTATTCCCATTTCATAGCCCAGGAAATATGGGGCTTAAGGCACTTGCCCGAGCTCACACAGCTAGGTAATCATCAGTTACATATTTCCCTGCTGCAAGAGAACAGTGTATTTGCAAAAACATATTCTGATGGGCAGCTCATTTGCTTCTAAAGACAAGCCCTGTCATATCCTGATTGTTACCATTCTCAAACCTGAGACGAGGAGCTGCCTTTGAATGAATCTTAGCTTCTTTCAGCTCTCTGCTCAAAGTCTCTTCCTCATAGGGCTCCCCTAACCCTTCTCTGTCAACTCTTTCTGTCCTTTTACCTGTTTGCTTTTAACACTGAGCACTTATTACTGCCTGACTGTCTTAGTCTGCTTGTGCTGCCATAATAAAGTGCCATAGATTGGGCTGCTTAAGCAATAGACTTTTATTTTCTCACAGTTTCTGGAGGCTGGAAGTCTAAGGTGAGAGGACCAGCATGGTCAGATTCTGGTGAGAGCTCTCCTCCTGGCTTGTAGACGGCCACCTTCTCACTGTGTCCTCACATGGGCTTTTCTCAGTGCATGCACTTGGGGAGAGAAGGAGAGAGAAAGACAGAGGGCACTATCAGATTACCCATCAGATTAAGACCCCACCCTTATGACCTCATTTAACTTTAATTACCTCCTAAAAACCTCATATCCAAATACAGTCACATTGAAGGTTAGAGCTGCAACATATGGATTTGAGACTAGGACACAGTTCAGTCCCTAATGCTGACCCAGCCGGAACTTGACACGCATCAAAGTGTTTATTGTGTGTCTTCCCAGCCCTCCCCCTACCACTGTCATGGGGACTTTGGATTGTTCTTTGTTGTATTCCTAATACATAGGACACTACCCCACACACGGTAGGTCCTCAGTAAATATTTGTTGGATGAATAAAGAATGAAAGGATCCCTCTTCTCTCCCTATATACTGGAAAATATATGTGGCCTAAATGAAGGAGAAGAACCCATCCCATGTAATCTTTCGAGCTTATGCAGCCACTCTTAGCTTCCGAGTAAATTCATGTTTCCTTCAGCTGACAACGTAGGCACCCTGCATATTACCTTCCGGATCCCCTCCCGAGAGAGCAGGAGCAGGAGCAGGTGGAGCTGTACACAGGCTGCCACCTGTGGAACACACGTGAGGAATGGGGGTGTGGCTTCCATTGTTACCAGAGAGTGGGCGTGGATGAGCAGGTGGAGAGAACAGATTCGAACTTGAGGAATGACTTGTCTTCTGATCACTTACCCCTCTTTGAGAGGAAAGTGCCCTCTGCCAGTTAGTGTTGGCTCCCCCTCCAGGGACCAAGCTTCACTGTGCTTCTTGCTTGCCATGTTGTGGATCTGGGAACATCTGTTTGGAAATGCATTTCAAAACGTGCATGCTCAGGTTCTGGTGACGTGGAGCGTAACTTCACTCACCCATAGTACCTCCTGACTCAAGCCTCCACGTAGGAGGAGAAAGTGTTTGGCAGCAACACTGGATATTTCTTAGGAAGGAAATCCTTCTAGGTTCTATGGAAAACCTAGGCTTTCTTCCCTAACTCTCTTGAGTGTGGAGCACAGCGTCCATGCACATACCAGCAGAAGTGCTGGCTATGACGTTGGTGTACAGCTTAGGAATATCCCCAAGAAGCCTGCCAAAGACTCAGGAGCCATGTTTATATTATTGGATATACTAGTCACAGCTTACATTAATATCTAAACAATAATGTTAATAACTATCTGGTTTTATCTTTCTGATAATAAAACATAGAAATTCCATAAGGGCAGGAACCTTGTCTTATCCATCTTCTCTCAAGAGCCTTGCACAAAATAATAAATACTTGTTGATTGGACGAATGACCCTAAACCATGCTATGACATGATGGTATTTTATCACCATTTTACAGACGAGAAAAAATTAGTGAGCTTATCAAGTTCATGCACAGTTAGTGGCAAATCTCAAAATGACACCAAGATCTCATGATTCATAGACTCTTCTGGTTTCCAAGCATCCCACCTGAATGTAAGTTCCACAAAGATAGATTATTTGCTTTGTTTCAATAAATTGCAAGCACCTAGGACAGCGCCTAACGTATATTGAATACTTAATAAACATTTGAATGAATTGAAAGAGTGAACAAAACGTTTGAGGTTTATCTCAACAGGTGCCTCATATGACATTTGGTGATCCCATTACTGAGAGATCTCTCAGCCTTTATTTGAATATATTCAGTAAGAGAGAAACCACTAGTGCTTTACGTATGACATTTCTGTATTTTGTCAGTTCTAAATGTTGAAAGTTATTTTTGTACGATTGGACTATTTCGCAATATTTTACAATTTTCACAATAAAATAATTTCAGGTCTCATGGATAAAAAATGTTGAACAGGACAAGGCTGAGGACAATCATAAGACTTGAAATTAGAGAGGTTTCATTAAGTTGAAGTGAAATTGTAATCATGTAACCAGATATGGGTCGTCTTCTTTTTCTTTTTCTTTTTTTCTTTTGGTGAGGAAGACTGTCGCTGAGCTAACATCTGTGCCAATCTTCCTCTATTTTGTACGTGGGACGCCACCACAGCATGGCTTGATGAGCGGTGTGTAGGTCCATGCCCAGGATCCGAACCACGAACCCCAGACCACTGAAGCAGAGCAAATGAACTTAACCATTATGCCACCAGGCCAGCCCCAGATCTTTTTATCTGTGCTGTCATTCAGACCACCTTTTCAGTCTCGCCTCAGTTATATCACGTCAGAGTCTGTGAAATGCTTTGTGGAAACTCAGTTCCATCCAGGTCTGCAGTGTTCTCCTGGCCACTGATCTGATGGTTGTATCAATGATAAAAGCTGATGATGGCATAGCACCCACCTGAGCCAGGCTCTGTTCTAAGTTCTTTATATGTATTAACTCATTTAATCCTTACAACAACCTCATTCCCAGGTTCCTATTAGTATGCCCATTTGACAACCAAGAAAAACTAAGGAAGAGAGAAGTTAAGCAACTTGCCCAGGGTCACACAGCTAGGAAGTGGGAGAACCAACTCAGATCCCAACATTCTAGCTCCAGAGGCTACAAACATAACTGCTGTGCTACACAACACACTGCACACTCGTAAGTTGTTCTGAATCGTGCTGGCTCCCCCAGAGCTCCACTTCACCCTCTCCTGTTCAAAACCCATCTGCAGATGAGTCACTTCTGACACGTTTTCAGGGATCGGTACCAAAGTCACCTGTGGTATCCTTACACAGAGGGATCTTTCCCCCTTTGGAGAAAGCATGAGAGTTTCCTGTTTGAGGTCCCCTGTCGGCTCTCCTGTCCTCACAGCCTGAGTCACTTGCTCAGCTTCTCTCAGTTCCCTGGGAGGCCCCTCTCACCTCTTATTCTGTTCTTTTGGTTACTCTTCCTGCACAGATCTCTCCTCCCTCACACAGAGAACTTCCCCATGGATTTCCTCGATATTTGTTGTGTTACTGGGCTAAAATCTCTCATTTGTGTTATTAGCCAGACCCTATGCAAAAATATGTAATAGAAGAAGAAAGAGATTTGTAATCCATTGCTTAGAAAATAAAGTCAGTGTTTAATTTTTATTTTCTCTGAAAAAACTATGTACCACGGGAGACTGTCTGTGCTCTTCTTAGCCACCTCTCCTGTCCTTCCTCACACTAGTGCGTGTCTCTTACCACGCTTCTTGTTTTTCTAATTTCTCTCTCTCTCTCTGCCACAAAGCCCTCCATTTTTCCCATTTATCTGAACATTTTTTCTCCTCCTTACCACGTTTCAGCTTTGAACTCTTGTGATCTGATGGGGAATTACGTCTCTGAGAAAATGTAGGCTTTCCAGTGTTGTAAAGTGCAGCCTGTCCACAGCCGAGGGCCCAAAGCATCGTGCCTGCAGCCAGGCCCCTTGCGTGGCAGGAGATCTGGGCTTTTCTTTCATCGGAACAACTCTCAACTGGAAGCAGAGATGAAAACACCACTCATGTCTCCCCAAGGTTCGTGTCTAATACTTTATAGTCTCTGGATATGCGTCCAAGGCTTCCTTTATTGGTATCATTTGCCTGCATATGACTCACCAGAAATGGCAGGCAGATGATAATTTCATCATAGTCCAGACATGTGTTTTAAGAAGCTGGCACCCCTCCTGGCTGACCTGACATATCGAAGTTCCTTGTATCCAACGTGGTCACCTCTGCAACCCTTGTTGAAAAATACTATAGATCGACTGCAGGAGTTGGCAAACTTGTTCTGGAAAGGGCCGATAGTAAATATTTTAGGCTTCGTGAGACATACGGTTTCTGTAGCAACTACCCCACTCTGGTGCAGAATGAAAGCAGCCACAGACAATGTATAAACAAATGAGCATGGCTGGGGTCCAATGTAACTTTATTTACAAAAACAGACAGCAGGGTGGATTTGGCCCATGGGTCCCTAATTTGCCACTTCCTGGTGTCAGGAAGGAAGAAGGAGGAAATAAGGACCAGACCCAGAAAAGGAGAAAAGTGTCATCAACCATTTCTCCAAGTCTCACATTTATTTAATTATTTTCTGAATCCAGTAACTAAATGACCTCCTGTTCCTAGGGGGTGTGAATCTCTTACGTTAATTTGGGGCCAGAATATCTAGTTTTATGTTATCTGGAGTTATTTTTCTATTTTGTTCTATTGCAAAATTTTAGACGTAATGTTTAAATATTTCAGCTGTGCCTTAGATGCATTAAGGGACCGACAGTGCCGCCCTGAGGCCAAGATGATGGTTGCAGTCAGACATAGAGGGAAAGGCCCAGGAGTTGAGTTGGGCCTGGGAAGAGCAGATCACCCTGCCCAGACAGTGAGGGACCCAGCACTGGCAACTTCGAAAGACCTGCCATTGGATTTTATTGATGAGTTTCCTGGCACAAGTCTGCTGTTTGTCCACATTGCTTTTGTAAAGGCAGCATTTTCCCCTTGCTAGACTCTTAGTCTAATGTTCTTGCCATGGTAAAGAAAAAGGAAAGCTGGAAGGCTTGAAAATAATTTCTTATTGGCTTAGGAATTCCTTTTGTAGTTGTCTGTTATTAGAAAATAAATCTGCCTGATTGAATTATTATTAAAATAGATTTTCATTCCCTGGGCAAAAAGTCACCAACGACAGGCACATTTATGTGTGTGTGTGTGTGTGTTTGTATACACACGTATGAATGTACAAGTTGGATGGCAAAGGGAAATTAGTTGGGGAGGAAACATTACAGTTAATGAAGGTTGGTGATCATTAGCATCTGTAGTCTGTACACACACAGACATCTGCCTTTCAGTCTTACAGGAGGAGTCAGTGCCTCAAAGACATATAACAAAGAGACCCCAACAATTGTTGGTGGCATGACTATAGGAGAGACCTGAACCGACACAAAGTTGACCTCTTAGCAATCTTTGCCAAAACTCTCTGATGGTTCTGAGGAAGACAAGAATGACAGGTTTAACAACAAGAACAACAGCCCTTGGGCCAGCAGTAAATGTCCAGAAAATCATCACTTATATATAGGAATTAAGTGCTTGGAAATAAATCAGAGACAATCTTAGCAGCTACCCTACAAGTGTAGAGGAGATAAGCAGGCCTATCAGCAAAGGAATTAAGAAATATTACTTAGGGTCCAGGTTTAATTGGAGCACAGAAGCCTGACCGGGCAGAAAACCAGGAAATGGTTTTCCCTCCCTCCAGCCAGATTCAGCGCTTGCTGTTTGACTTTCCTTCTACTGCATGTGTTATCGCCAGAGAGATCCTCTTGGGGCTACTAATGAGAAGTCTGCAAAACACTATCAGCTTGTGCTTCAGGCTGAAGATAACAGATAACTTAACATTCCATTGTCTGTAGGAATGCCTTTCTTTATAAACTAGATGCTTTAAAAAATTTCTTTCAGGGGCCGGCCCCGTGGCCGAGTGGTTAAGTTTGCCCGCTCCGCTTCAGAGGCTCAGAGTTTCGCTGGTTCAGATCCTGGGTGCAGACATGGCACTGCTCATCAGGCCACGTTGAGGCGGCATCCCACATGCCACAACTAGAAGGACCCACAACTAAAATACACAACTATGTACTGGGGGGATTTGGGAAGAAAAAGCATGAAAAAAATTTCTTTCACTTGTTAAATTTGAGGGTCTCCTAAAGTCTTGAAATTGAGTCTGTGAATTTTTAGATAGGGTTATGACCATCCTTCAGACGTGCTTTGGGATCGCTGGGGAATGAGGGGAGTTCAGGGTTGGAGAAGTGAACTTCACACTCATCTCCAAGGTTGAAATGACCCTGTGCAGAGGACCATCCAAGAACGGGTGGGTAGAGGGAGAAGAGAAGGGAAAGGTTTGAACTTTAGGCTCAGCAAAAGACAGAAGAGCCTAAAAATGAGAACAAAATGGGACCTTCAGAGAAGGTGGTGATGGGTAGGACGTAGGAAAGGCTGAGGCCACAGAATTGCAGGGTCTGCACAGGTCGCTCTCCTCACCCTGGTCCCCAAACTGATAACTTGGGAACGTAGCGTGCTTTCTGGGCTTAAAATGCTTGAATTTTAAAGTCAACAGGTAGGGATCTGAGAAAATTTACGCTTTTGCCAAACAGTGTGGAAGGTCCTTTCACAAGTACCACGCTGGCATTCCCCAAAACATTGCGGGGAGGTTGTCTTATTACAGTAATTTTTACAGATAAGAAAATGGAGTCCTGGAAAAATTATGTCTCTTGCCCAGGGACACATAATTAGGCAGTGGAAGCAGTGGGATTCAAACCAACACCTTGGGAGTCTAGAGCTCACAGTTTTTGTTCTGCTCTATGGACGGCAGGTTAGCCTGAGACCAGAGAGGGCTCACCTATGAGGGAGCAAGGGCTGGGAATGACTGCTCCCCGGAAATCTGAGCTCATGGAGAGTGGCTGAGGGTCAGGAAAGCAGGCTGCAGAGTCCTCAAAGGCTGGGGTACAGGTCCTGCCAGCTCAGGGGACTTGCAAAGAGTGACAGAGTTTTGAAGCATCCATTATGGGTAAGATGAGAGAGAATTCTTTGGGGCTAATTAAATTTACTGCTGAGGATGCAGCTAATGTGAGACGTAATGAATCTGTAGCAGGCTTGGGTGTTTTGGGTGTGGAGTCTCCCGCAGAAATCAGTTGAACAGAAGTGGGAAAAGCAGGTTGTGGCTAATGAGATAGAAGAGAAAAGTGAAAAATCAAGAGGTAAGGTGCCTGGCAGGCCAGTAGCGCAGCGGTTAAGTGCGCACGTTCCGCTTCGGCGGCCTCAGGTTCGCCGATTTGGATCCCGGGTGCAGACATGGCACCACTTGACAAGCCATGCTGTGGTAGGCGTCCACGGATGTTAGCTCAGGGCCAGTCTTCCTCAGCAAAAAGAGGAGGATTGGCAGCAGTTAGCTCATGACTAATCTTCCTCAAAAAAACAAAAAAAAAAAGAGCTAAGGTGTCTTTCTGATCAGTCTAAAATTCTCCAGAGGAAATCATGCTTCTTTCCATAGATATAGTCCACATCATATGTTCTGTCCTACAATACAAAGTTTTTGGGACATTCTGGAGGAAATTTACATTTCCCTGGGTTTCGATTCCTTTCGCCTCTGCCCTGTCACTTTGCTTCTCTCTTCTTTCTCCTGAGTTCCCTGCCTCAGCCCTTCAGCTTCACTCCACATTCTGCAACCTCTATTTTAGCCCCTTTATACCTTCCTCCAAATTCTTCCTCACTTATTATACCACTTGCTCATGTCAACTTCTGTCCCATTGTGTATTCAGGAAAAGAGGCCTGGATGAAAAGTGAATCCATTTACATTTTTGAGCTAAATATATCTATCTTAAAGCATTTGTTCAAGGTCAGTATGATTGATTTCAAAGTAGAAATCATTCCTGATTTTTCCACGATTGCTCAGATTCACAAGTATGTACAAACGGAAAATTCACTGATTTTTCAAAATTGCAAATAGAAGTTCTCACTGTTCTATTCTTTAAATAAGACAGAAATTCTGATGGGAGTATGGAGGCAGGAGAGAAATGGCAAGAAGGCTGGAGGCTCTGCAGAGCAGATGGTCTGAGACTGCAGTGACCCCGGGGCTGTCAGACGTGGATGGGGACAGGAATGGTGGCGCTAACTGGTGGGAGTGAAAGCGTGATCCTCATGTCGAAAATGCTGAACTAGACCGCGGAGATGCCCCCTGCGGTGTTCAATCTCTATCAAGCTACTTTTTCATAAGTTACAGGTAGAAAGGAATCATCATTTTAAATTCAGTGCAGCACTTCAGACACTAAGGAGAAATCGATGCATGTTAATTTACTTATTCCAGCTAAAGAAGAAACAAATTCAAATAAAATGAGCAGGAACCATAGTGTTCCACATCCTGCTTTATGATTGCCAGAAACTGTATACATATGTTAATACCACTGCTCATGTACTTAATGGATAATTGTCTGCAGCTCTGTGAAAACTGGCTGATCTCTTTACTGAAAGACATTTTTGTGTTAACCTGTTCTGGTTTCCCACGGAGCTGGCGTTTCAGCCGCACTTTCTGATTTTTTTCTGAGAAGTGAGCGCCACCTCCTGGCCATTGAGAGGATTGCCGAGCAGCAGAATAGAGTAGGCTGTATTTTTTGAACATTCTTAACCAGGCCAAGAAATTAAAATTATCTTGCAGTTTCTGAAGCGAAATAATCACCTAAGAATCCACACGACTTCTGGGCAGTCCCTTTCTCTCCTTTCAAGCAGTATACTATTTTTATTCAATATTCATCATCTCTAGCGTAAACTATCCTTATAATAATAAACAGTACCCCAGCACAATCGAGGAGCTCCCATATGCTCTCCGGGCAGAGATGGGTCCCTGGCCCCAGGATATAGGTTAACAGTTTAAAGGAAAGAGTAACCCTGATTTTCTGACTCTGAAACTAAGGCAGGACAGACCTCTACAAAGAAGCCTTCTTGGTAGAAGTGAATTTTGTCCCTTCCTCAACAAGGGAAAAAGCACAGTTCTTGCCGGTAGATTAATGACTAAAATCGGCCTCGATACAGAATCCCACCGAGGCTTCACCTGCACAGTCCAGAGACGTACCCATGAGATACACGGTCAACCTGCTAGCGCATTCTTATGATCCAGGCAGGTAACACTATATCCTAAATGCATTCCTCTTTGGTGAAACTGAGGAAATAGGAATGACACGGGGTAAATGTGGCAAATGGTTTATTGTGGGATTCTCTTTATTCCCTCGATTCCCTTGATTTTATTTTCTTCTTTACTATAAATTTGTATTTGAAAATTGTTCCAACAATTAAAAACTAGAGGGTCAGATTTAAAAGTTCTTACACAACTAGAAAATTTTTTTTAATTGCCTAAAAACAATAAAGACTTCTAAATCCCAGCTTACATGGGTCCATATCAGTTACTTTGGCTTAATTTAGATGTGGTCGTTCTTTACTAATTTTGGAAGTTATGGTGTGAGGTACTGAGTAGGTAGTCTAGGAATCACCTTGACAGTATCTGACTGACACCAGGATCTCAGCCCCCTTCCTTCCCAACGGGGGGAGAATGGTGTGATTAGCAACAGCCAACTCTCGTGCCCCAAAAAAGCAAGAACACTCTTCTAACCGAGAAGGCCCTGGGCAGTTAACTAGATTCAGCTTCCATTTAAAGTTCTGACAGACGGTATTGGTGCTACCTGTCCTTGGCCATGAGGCTTCTTTATAGAGGTTCTTGGGGCACTTTTTGGTGGGACGACACTCTTGTGGGCAGCATTTGCAGGCATTAATAGAATGGCCAGACTCACAAAAGTTGGAATTATATTCATAACCAGCGTCTGCTTAATGCTGTAAAAATACCAAAGGAATAGCAAAGAGTTTCTGGGTATTTGGGGAAAGGGGTTCTTCGAAATTTTTGATGTGCAAGCAGAATAATGACAACTCATCTGTTCTCCATACTTTTATCACACACGTGTCATACATCGTAGTCAGATCCAGATTTAATTTGTTGGAATGGGGCCCGGGCTTGGGGATTTTTTTAGGGCTCCGCAGGTGATGCTAACGTGCTGCCAGGGTATTAACAGGCTCTGTGCAAACAAGAGGTTCTTCTCACCCACCAGGAGAGATCAAACGGCTCTGGCTTAGACAATTGTGTGGTAAAACAAAAAGTCTAGGCTTCAAGGAGTAGAGACAGGGAAAGAAAAGAGATATTAGTTCAAAGAATTAGACTCAGGAACCAGTAAGGAAGAATGGCGAATCCAAAACATCAGAGAACTCTATTGATGAGGGGAAATGCTCTGAACTTGGAGTGACTGCCGAGAGGGCCATCCCAGCTCTCCAACACAATGTCTTTGGACCGAGAAAAATCAGAAGGGAAGCCACAAGGCCATGAGGCTCGGAAAACCTGTTTCCTAAACAGAATGGAGTTGGTGTGTGCCTCATGTTCCAGCGAAGTCTGTCCTCCTCTATCTGCCCTCACTGCTTACAAATGAATCACACAACACTGCTTTGTTGACCCGTGGACTTAGTATAAAAAATGAGAGAGGGCCGGCCCCGTGGCCGAGTGGTTAAGTTAGCACACTCCACTTCAGCAGCCCAGGGTTTCACCGGTTCAGATCCTGGGCACAGACATGGCACCACTCATCAGGCCATGCTGAGGTGGCGTCTCACATGCCACAAGTAGAAGGACCCACAACTGAAAAAATATACAACTATGTACTGGGGGGATTTGGGGAGAAAAAGCAGAAAAAAAACAAGATTGGCAACAGTTGTTAGCTCAGGTGCCAATCTTTAAAAAAAAAAAGCTTCACTAGAAAAAAAAAAGAAAAGCATGATTTTTCACTAAAAAAAAACATGAGAGAGGAGATAAAGGTCTAATGTAGTGGTTGGCAAATAAATTTTGGGTGCAACTCATCTCAGGAGCTTGCTACAATTCAAATTTATAAGCCCAACCCAAGACATTTTGGTTCAGCAGGTCTAGGGTAGGGCTTGGAGCAGGGCTAGTTCTGAAACGTATGAGTTTCTGAGATAAGAATACAGGTAGAGGACTACATACCACGTGATATTTAAAAGTTATAAACCACACTAACAGACTGGTGAGGAAGCTGACACCGCCTTCCTCGACAAATAAGCCAATACAGTGACCTGGAAGGTCAAATACAAATATAGAGCCTTAATGTTTAAGTTCTGTCCTCTACTTCAGTGTCAAAGGTCTAGCCTCCTACTTTGGCAAATATGCTTTCATAAAAGCCTGGAAGGCCAGATTCAGATTTAGCACTTTCAAGTCTCTCGGCGTTGAGGGAAGGAGACTGAGGCCCACCCACTCTTCTCTTTCCACCTGGCTCTACCTGGGACCATAAGGCATCTCGATGTATGTGTGGGGACATGCCAGGCCACATGCGTAGGTTCTGACCAAATACCCTCTGCTATCACCCCCAGGCAGCAGCCTCTCTGGCTAGGGGTATGCACGCTGGTGACATTTCTGCCCCCTAGAGGGAAGATGAGGGAATGGGACCACATGGGCCCTGTTGGCTGGCTTGGGCCACTTGAGTTAGCAATTCCAAGATCTCAGTCCCCGGGTCACGGTCTAAAAAGAGGATGTGGGCTCTGTGCATGTATATTCCCAGGTCCCACAAATGTCTCCTCCCAGGGAAGGGGCAAGCTTGGAGAAGGGGCATATCAGGCCATCTAAGGCCCCAGGGCCTCCTTTTGCCTGGTCTAAGATGGGTGTTGAACCCAGGTGACTCAGATGCTTGAACCCCAGTCTTAGACCCCAATGTCTCGGAGCACTGGTCTGGCAGGAAAGCCAAGAAAAAGGCTTGTTGGCTGCCATTAGGTCATTATCACTCCAGAGGCACTTGGGATGGTCAAGGCAACTGAGCTAGGAAACCCCCATCTTTATCATCTCCCCTCCCACCTCCATAACTTCTCTTACCAAGTAAAATCAAGGAAAAATACTTTCTCTCTATATTCAAAACAGTATTATTTTAAATGTAGGAGTTTTAATATGAATCTTTCTCACACTTAAGATTCTTGAGTTTTAAAATGCAGAAATAATAACTTTGAATCCAAGAAAGGATATAATTTCACACTAATGCAATATTTCTGTAAAACTTTACACCTTGTTGACTATCAGCTGAGAACTTTACATTATTAAAAATCCATTAGGATAATAACCACACCATTAGCTCTCTGGTAGACACCGTAAAACCTATTTGTTTAAAATAAACCATTATTTTTGGCAGGCACTCCTTATGGTAAGTGGGGACGTCTATCGTGGAATTGTTCCCGCATGAGCCAAGGCCCCAGAATAAGGCCTAGGTTGTGTGTAGGCAAGTCTGTGACCACAGCTAGGTAGAGTTGGTCAGCACTGAGCAACCTCAGCCCAGCCCAGGGAACCAGTGCTCCACGGAGCCAGAAGACAACACCTTTGAGCTAGTCACTCTTTTCGTTAAGCCCCTCAGGCTGCAGTAAAATCCAGATATGGCTGTAGGGAGGAATGCCACATAAATGATGTTCTGTCAACTTTGTAAGCCAGCTCAGAGCTTCTCAACTCTGGCTGGCCCCTTAGTGTCGCTTGGGGAGCTTATGAAGGTACTCGTAGCAGGAGCATCTCCAGAGATTCCTGTGCGATTGGACTGAAGTTAGCCTAGATGGCAGTGCTTTCATGAAACTTCCAAAAGGTATTAATATGCAGCCAGGGTTGAGGAGCCCTGGTTTAATGAACTGGCTAATATCAAAGATTCTGAGATAATAAAATAGAGAACAGGTTTTGATGAGGAGGAAGAAGAGAAGAAGGAAGAAAAGAGGAGTGGGGAGAATGGGAGGAGACGGCCAAGGAAGCATGAAATCAAGGTTTAGGGCTGGGAGTCATGGCAGAGCCTCGACAGAAGTGTGACCTTGACAGATTGGGGGAACAAATGTATTTACAGGCACAGACCATCAAGTTGGTATTTAGGGCACTGTCCAAAATCTTATCTACTTCCCAGTTTGCTTTGTCCTAACTTAGTCGACACTGAGGCCAGAATGAATTGCCCCATACCATCGGAAACTGAACACATGGTCCTCTTTTGGATTTTTAGACTCCCGGAGACCAAACATCACTACCCATTGGACTGTCTTCACTGCACTGAATGACGTGCCATTGACCTTCCCCAACATCACTGAGAGCAGCACCCCAACATCAGAGTATACATGAATACAAATGCACCGATTATTAGTGTAGAGATCAATGAAGTTTCACAAAGCGAACACACTGGGGTCACCAGCACCCAGATCAAGAAACAACTTGTTAGTCTCCAGAAGCCTCTCTGGAACCCCCATCCAGTTACTAACCCCTTGGTTACCATCGGACTTCTAATCCTAAAAATTAGTGAGTTTTTCCTGTTTTTAAGCTTTATGTAAATGAAATCATACTCAACATACTTCTGTGTGTTGCCTCTGTAGATCAACATCATGTTTGTGAGATCTACCCATTTTGTTTCACACAGTTATAGTTTATTCATTCTTGCGGTTGTATGATATTTCTATTTAAAAAAAAATAAGGTGAAATAAAGAGTTAGGGATTAAAGAGTGTGGGAGAGATGGTCATGTCAGATGTCAAAAATACTATAAGCCTAATTTAAAATATGTTCGTAAATATTTCTTAGTATGCGTGGTCAGCAAATTTGCATTAACATCGCTGTTTACTCAGAGATAGTATATTTCCAATAACTAGTTTTCTATGTTCTACTTTAAGACCTTAACTAAATTGCTGTCCCCTAATTGGTTGCCAGCAAAAATTATCTTGTCAGTGTGAAAGTATCAGCGAATCTATCACTTTACACGGTTATAATGTCCCTACTTCGGTCAATGTGGATGATATAAAAGTCAGTTTCATGTAAAATCATTCGAAGGACTCCTGGACCATAAAGGGAATTTTATTCTCAAGAAAAACCTTAGAGCAGTGGTTCTCAACGTTAGCATGCCCCAGAATCACCGGGAGAGCTCATAAAAGCCCATTTCCGGGGCCCCGAGCCCAGATTTCTGATTCAGTAGGTCTAGAGTGGGTCGATGTTGTGCTTTTCCAACAAGCTCCCAGATGTTGCTAATGCTGCACACCTGGGGACTACATTTTGAGAACCACTGCCTTAGAGCCTGCAAATAAAGTTATGTCTACATTCTTTCCCCACATCCCACTGATAAGGTTACTTCCTGTCTTGCATTTGTTTTTCCAAAATCCTTGGAATCAACTAGGTAGCAATTTTAGCATTGTTGTCATATTTACCTTCCCAAATCATTAACATCTCTGACCTTGTTCTGCCCTACAATGCAACTCTGCTTTTGGAGCACATATTTCATTTCTTCTTGATTTGCTTGCACTTCAGTGGCCCCAACTGTCTGTCAGCTCATTAAAGGCATCTGGCATGCACTTGTCTGCATCCCTTAGTCCCTAGCAGGGGTCCTGCATGCACTACTGAACTCACTGGCTGTATTCTCTGCTGGCCCATTGATTTAATCCATGCAGCCTTACCAAGACGTGTTTTGTTCATCTGCCTATATACCTGTAAAATGAAGCTTTGCTTCTTGCTGTTGTAAAAATAGGGAGATTATAACAATAATCTGTGATCGTATCATGACAAGTCAATAAAAACCCACTACTTTCATGCTTTACCATATGTGTTCCTCAACCAGAGTGTTTCTCAGACTTGGCTGCACGTTAGCATCGCCTAGAGAACTTTAAAAAAATACTGTCTGGGTTCCACATCAGAGGTTCTCCTTTAATTGACGTGGGCTGTCGTCTGGGCGTAGAGATTGTCAAAAGCTCCCAGGTGATTCTAATACATAGAAAAATTTTAGAACTTCTGAAGTACCTCATTCTCTTTATGAGTTTTGAGCGAGCCACGTTTTGCCTACAAGGTTATTCTCAGATACGCCTATCCTTGCTTTAGTTCTGTGCCTCATATGGATGTCTTCCTTTTGAATTTTGCTTCCATAAACAAGAAAACATAATGAACTGCTATTTACATGTTGCACAGAGCATTAAATTCATTCCAAATCTTGAATAAACCTGCTAGAAATAAAAAGTAATAAACTGCTGAGTTCTGCATTTTCTGTCTCAATTTAGCTAGTCCATAAAGACTTGGCAGCAAAGAGTTTGTGGTACTTGTAATTAATGACTAGAACAGGGTTGTTCGAAGTAAATGATTCATTTTGAAATAGTCCTCGAACTTCCAGGGCATTTTCCCATTATAAAACAATTATATGTAAAAACAATAGTGCTACTTTAATATTAAGATTTATAACCATGTCATGTCATTCTAAATGTAATGACCTCATGTCTACTGTCCCACTGATTTGGGAAACAAAATATTGATTTCAGTCAAATGAAGCTACTTGAAAATAGCTTAAATTTAATCAGTGAGAAACTAACTGATGTTGTAAAAGGAGTCAACTGATTTCCACTCTCCCCCAGAACTTAGTAGATGGATGGATACCATCTGGAGAAAGACAATCACTTCCTAGAATCAGCCCAGGAAATAGCTCTTCCTCAAATAGTGATGGTGTCAATAGGTCTAACCCAATGAACCCTTTCTATCCGATCTTTTCTTAAGGCTAGGCCCTTGTACTCAGAATAATTAAACATGGAGTGAAATTTAGTTATGATTTATCCATAGCTATTTTAATAATTTACAGCCATCAGTCTATATTACTGAAACTGCTGAGAAAAACATTAACAACTTAATAGGATTTCTAGAGTGATAAACTTCAGGTCACAAGCTATGGCAGTTGTTCCGAACTCAGTCATTGACTCAATGTATAAACTTGGAGAAATCATTAGCTTTCCTTTGCTGCATCTACAGGTACAAGATAAACTGGAGAATTCAGATAATCACTCAACCTACCTCAAACATATTGTGAGTAAACTAAAAATTTCACAACAGATAGCTTTTTAAAAAGTTAAAAATAAATGTAAATAGCACCTTTAAATATCACTTTCACCAACCTCATCCTCACCTAGAGATTTCAAGACTAATAGTGGCTAATATTTACGTAGCACAGTAGAATTAATAAAGTACTTTTATACATATTTCATTATATTTTCCTCCAAACCCAGGGAAATTGGAAGGGTAACAATTTACATGTTACGTATTTTTAAAAAGCGAGTCTCAAAGAGGTTAACCGAGTAACTTAGCGTCAAACAGCCCGAAGTGTGCGGAACTCGAGCACCACCCAGCTTTTCTGACTCAGTTGTAGTTCTTCCAATTGGCCTCTAGAGGGTAGTCTTTAGTCAGTAATGTCACATATGCTCCGGGCTGGGAGCTTCGATTCTGATTGGAAACATTCCGCGTACACTGACGCTGTTTTCTCCGGGTGGGCAAGGAATAAGGACTCAGTGATTTAAGAGTCTTTTTTTTTTGTTTTTTAGACTCACCCTCTTTTGGTTCTATACAGACCCTTGCTTCCAGATACTACTTACTGAACAATTCATTTTCTCCCCCATCCTGGCCTTGTTTAAATGATGGAGTGTTGTAAGTCTTGCCTCTGGTGGGGGTTTGCTCTAAACTTCTGCAAGGCAAAGCAGCTCCCTCCTGACTCTGTTCTGGGGCAGCACCAGAACGATATGCTTAGAGACCTGTGCTGCCAGTTTGGGGAGCAATTGGGAATTCACATTTAGAAACAAATTTCAGAGGACCCCTGTATCACTTCTGGTATCCAAATCATTGTTGGCTGATGATACCACATTGCCAAATGTTTTACCAAGTCACCCTGAACCATCTAATAGAAGTCTTCACTCTGTTTTGTCCAGACCGTCTGATTTCCCCAGCAAAAATAGAGCAAATAAACACTCATTCAAATAAACAAACAAGCATTCATTCACACAGGCTATTTGCACGACATAGTCCAAAAGTTTACTATATTTGTCCTTAGTCACCCAAGTATAAAATCTAAAAGTCAACCATTTCCTGTTCTATTTTCTCCCCAGTGACTGTTGATTCTTCTAATATCATAAGTTTCCTTTGCTAACTCACATTAGTAGCCAGACCTACATGTCAGATTCTCATTCTTTACACACCCAATCAAAAATGAGATTTCGGGCTGGCCCAGTGGTGCAGGGGTTAAGTTCGCACTTCCGCTTCTCAGCCGCTGGGGGTTGGCCAGTTCGGATCCCGGGTGTGGACATGGCAACGCATGGCAAAAGCCATGCTGTGGTGGGTGTCACACGTACAAAGTTGAGGAAGATGGGCACGGATGTTAGCTCAGGGCCAGTCTTCCTCAGCAAAAAGAGGAGGATTGGCAGTAGTTAGCTAGGGGCTAATCTTCCTCAAAAAAAAAAAAAAGAAAGAGATGTCATCCCTTCCTTTACTCAGTTGATCAAGTCCTTCCACTTCTAGCATTCTCCAGGAAGTCTTTCTGTACAATCTTACAGTTCCTGCTTCCTTAAAGTTCGCTCGTTGTTGAGTGTAAGCATTTATACCACACGTCCTCATGCAATCCTCCTTTGCAATCATCCTCTGCAATTAACCGAGCTCCAGGCTTGAATCACAGCCCAAAGTTACCAATTGAAACCTCCCTCTGCCCAGAGCAGGCGTGGTGGTGACTTGGGTGTGTGACTGTGAACTTTCAGTTGCTCAAGGACAACAGGAAGCCAGGTTTCTGGTTGCTACCACGTTAAACTTTAGTGGAGATTTTTATTGTTTGTGGGCCATGGAAATTTTTCCTCTGAGGGGTCAACTGAGTTCACCCTGCTTCCTAAAATCTAGATAAAATTGGCTCAAAACCCCATTGTACAGATTGTGAAAAGTCCCGTGTTCTCTCGAAAGCTTTTAAGAACTTCCAGGGTTCTTAGAGCCTGTCTCCGGATCACACCAGGCACGAGTCTGCCTCGGCAGAATTAGTACAGTTTAGGAATTGGCTCCCAGCAGCCGTCATGATCTCCCTTTCCGGCCTCACAGAGGCCAACACTGCAATTGAGACTTTTGCTTCTTTTTCCCAGCCGCCAGCCTTTCCTCTCCCCCCATGAAAGGAAACTTGTTCACGTGTGATATTGATGTATGCGTCAGACTTTATTGATGGCTAAAGATCATTCTGGCTGTGGTATGGGGAACGCATGGAGGGTGTCTAGATATTGGGAGCCAGTGAAGCCACAGTGGCCAGAGTTCAGGGATAGTCTTTTGGACTAGAGTGAGGAGGTGGTAGCAGGGATGGCCTAGTCAATTAGCCGTGACCTGATTAATGTCTCTTTCTCCTCTTCTCCCGTCGTTTCTACCCACCCACGTTATCCTCATCTGTAAACTTTATTTCCTTTTCACCTCCTAATACTTCTCTCCAACTTTCCTAATACGTGAAGGAACCTGATATTCTCCTCCTTTCTCCTTTAAAGTTCTAGGATTCCATTTCCTGTAGGAGGGAAAAAGAGTATCTAGCACTCACAAAGACTAGTCAAACATTTTAATCTAAAAGTCAGTGGCACATACTTAAAACATTAACAAAGCAAAGAAATTAGTGAGGTTTTTTTGTGCCAGAGGATATAAAATACTTCTATCATGGTGTATGTATTCTCTGTGGATATTTTAATATTCCAAACAAATAGCATTATGCTTCAGTGTCTATGCTAATATCCTTCAGTTAAAACTTCAGCTTTTAGCAAACTAAAATGGCACTGAACATACCAGTTTCCACTTACTTGATGACAAAAAGCTAAAAGTTTGATAAGCTGTTCTGTTAGTGAAGTGTGAGGAATTTGTTGGTGGTCTTGTAAATGGGAAAATTGGCAACATCTATCGATTACAAATGCATTTACCCTTTGACTCAGCAATTCCACCTCTGCAAAATGAGGACGATATAAATCAATATTTGTGAAGCCCTTAGGGCAGAGCCTGACATTCTGGAAGCCTGTGAAGTTTTGAGTTCCTCTCTGTTGGAATGCAGAGATAGGCAATGTCCTCAGTCTTTGAGCTTCTGTAAGTGGATCTGTGTCAGCAGTGGTCCCTCTCTGTCCCGAGGAAGCCTGATTGTGTCTTGGGACATCACGAGAGTATTTTCTAAGGTTCAAGTGTGATCCTCAAGAGCTCAAAGGGTAAATGTATTTGTGCTGCTAAAGCCCCCATTGAAAAATCTGTATATTTCATGTTGTGAGGAAGGTTTAATGACTCCAGCGCAACAAAGTAACTCCCCGGGATATTTGCATTTGTCAGGGGAACCTAAATAGCTGGTCCTGCTCCGCCCGTGAGAGGCACTCCCATGAGCCGGGTCCTGAGATTTTCTTGGTGCACGGCCACAACCTTCAGCAGATTTTCTCCACTCACCTTTTGGCATGTCCATGACCATCATACTGGCTGGTCCAATTTCTAGATTTTCTCCTGACAAATATTATATTTCCCACATACAACAGGGTCTCCCATTTCCCTACAGAGAGTGTTTATCTATTTTTACTTTTCCAGCAGCTTCACAACTTGTGCCTAGGCTGAGTTTGCAGGCACTTTGTCTCCCGCGTCGATTAAGCACCGCATTTTAGGTTTGGCCCAACAAATTGATGCAACAACTCACATATGTGGGACAAGGAAATTGAATTTCCAGCCTTGCAACCAATTCTGAATAGTAACAGTTGTGAAGATAAGCTAAGTTTATTCAAAAGCGGTTTAGCACGGTGACAGTATGGTCCAAATCAGAGCTCAGCAGCCTGATTTTGAAATATTTCCAAGTTCATGAAAAGGATAACTTTGTATATAAAAGGCTTTGTACTTTTGGGGTAACTAAATGGCTTAGTGGGCTATCCATATTCTTGCATCTGATGTTCACATTTGGTATTACACTGCTTTCAAAGGACTGAAGTGCTCCAGAATAAGAGAGGTGAAATGAGTTACATAAAAATAAAATGTGTCATCTAAAAAGATAAGCAAACGTTTTGTTTTTAACTTTTGGATGTTTGCCTTTAAGTTTTTTAGAAACTTAAAGCATTGGGGCTGGCCCGGTGGCATAGTGGTTAAGTCCGCACAGTCTGCTTTGGCAGCCCTGGGTTCACCAGTTCGGATCCTGGGTGCAGACCTACACACCACTTATCAAGCCATACTCCGGAGGCATCCCACATAGAAGAACTAGAAGGACTTACAACTAGGATATGCAACTATGTACTGGGGCTTTGGGGAGGAAAAAGAAAGAGGAAGATTGGCAATAGATGTTAGCTTAGGGACAATCTTCTTCACCAAAAAAAAAAAAAAAGCCCTACTTAAAGCATTTATTTGCCATTAGTAATCATCATAATAGCTAAAATTTAGTTAATAGTCACCATGTGTGAAATCCATTTGAGCGCCTCAAATCCGTCACCTCTGGGAGCGTACACAACAATCTTCTTGTAGGAAATTGAAGATCAGTGAGTGTCAGCGACTCCCCGAAGTTCCCATACTTGGCAAATGGGAGAGCTGAGGTTCAGACCCAGGCAGTCTGATACCGGGGGCTGGGTTCTCAATCACACTGCCCCCCAATTGCTATAGGCTTGTGTATTTTTCCAGTCATAAACTCTGCTTAAAGTTCCATGAATAGTAATGTGATTTCTTTTCCCTTCTGTGGTCTATAAATTTGTGTAATTGGATTTCTGCGGACCTTTGCACTACAGGCAATATTTGAAGTGGATTATTTTTCAAAGTTATGACAATAAGTGACTTCTATGATCCAAAAATTCCTCCCAGGAAACCAAACCCTCCTTCCTAGTCTGTTATTTGACTAAAATCCTGATTGCCAGCTGTATTAGTTTCCTAGCCTGCTGTAACAAAGTATCATGAAAGGGATGGCTTAGAAAAACAGAAGGTTATTGTCTCCTGTTGCTGGAGGCCAGAAGTCTGAACTCAAGGCGCGGGCAGGGCTATGCTCCCTCTTAAGGTGCTGGAGGAGGATCTGTCCCAGGCCTCCCTCTTGGTTTGTAGACTGCTGTCTTTTCCCTGTGTCCTTATCTCTTCTTATAAGGATACCAATCATGGTGGATTAGGGCCCACCCCAATGACCTTATTTCAACTTGATTACCTCTATAAGACCCTATTTCTAAATATAGTCACTTTCTAGACTACTGAGGTTAGGACCTCAATGTATCTTTGTGGGGGGATGCAATCCAACCCATAACACCAGCCTCTGAACCAGAGCAGTGTGTGGAAGTGGAACCCCGTGCCCCCAGGGACCCTGCTCAGTGGCGTCACCTGAGACAAGTTCCCCTTCTGTGGAAGAGGGAGTCGAATTGTCTGATTTCTACTCTAACATTTTACATCACACTTGAATGCTGCTTTAACAAGAATGGATGCAATGTATTTCATAGATTTCCTTGCCGCAGTGATTTCATAAAAGTTTCTGGGAAGGTGGCTTCCTCTCTCTCCTTCTACCCATTTGCCGCAGAGATAAGCATTTAATGAATGATCTCACCCACCCAGGTCTTCTCTCAGTAGGACCAAATTTGGACCCCCAAATGAGAGGCTGTCCCCAAGATCTTTCCACTTTTTCCTCTGAGACCTCCTTATTTTCCTGTTCCTCTACCCCCGCAGACAGACAGACTGCCTCTTGTTATCTTCACATATAGAGGCTCATCCATGACAGATTTCCAGAGAAACCAAAACTATCAGGCTTTTGAAAGAGCTTCCTGGTGAGTTATGAGTGCCTAATCAACCTCCACCGATAAAGAAGGTTGACCTTGACCTCTGCCTCTGTGACTTCACTAGCTGATTCCAACAGCAAACATTCTTGGAGAACCTGTGGCAATGCCTTATGTTATCTCATCTAATCTTCACAACTCCTTGGAGGATGTAAGGCCAGTGTCGCAGAAGAAACTGAGTCTCACAGACACGCAGCAGCTCCTCTGAGGGGACATGTGCTAGGAGACGGGACAAGCCGGAGCTCAGGCAGTCTCCCTCCAGAAACTGCCACTAGTTACTCAGTGGTTCTGCTCCACGCTGTAGATGTGCTCTCCTGCCCACTGGCTGGCCGGCCTCGGTCTGATGTTTCACCTCTACCCAGCCAGCTGTTTGATTCATTGTTGGATTTTCCCAGCTAAGAAAAGTGACAAAAGGAGTAGAAGTGATCTTCAACATTTATTTTTGTGCGATAAATTAGTAATTCAGTAACTTTTAAGACATCATTACTGAGTTATTTTAAATGAATTAATTAACTATGTTTTGTTCGTTTTACTACATATTTTACTCGAGGTTTTCACTGTAAGGCATGCTGTTTTGAAGACAAAAAAAATTGAGATGGACAAAAAGCATGGTGAACACTGCAGGAGGTGAAAATTGGCATAATTACAGTGAACATTTATAGGTCAGTGGAACATAAGCCCTGAGGGAAAGGTTCAGATAATGGGGTGCTGTGAACTCGGTGGGGGGGTGGGGACAGCTTCTCCAGGCTGCCCGGGAAGCCCAGGGGACTTTGCTTTGCTCTGCCAGCATCATAGATGGCATTTCAGGGAAATGCTTGTTCTTTTGTCTCTTCTTCACAACTTACGAATTTTTACCTCAGTGTGACTCATTCCCTTGCTTCCCCAGATATTATTGTCCTTCAAGGGTTCTGATAATGAAGATGAGGCCAGCCGCAGGGCTTGTTGAATTACCTCAGAGATAGCTAGGGGGGTGTGTGTTTGAGTGGATGTCTGTGTGTGTGTGTCTGGGTATATGTCTGTGTTTGTGTGTCTCGGTGTATGTCGTGGTGTGTGTCTGAGTGTATGTCTGTGTGTGTGCATGCACGCAGGCAAAGTCCCACATTGGCAGATACCACATGGCAACCTCCTGCACAACATATAAGCTGTCTAGATTCCCGTATTTTCATGATGATCCACTGTAATAGGAATTAAATGAGATTATCACTATGTATACCTAAGCAGTAACATTTTAAAGATATAATTGCTCTCTGTCACCACATGATGAGCCCGAACGGGAAAAAATCGTAGTAAAAAGCCGTTCTGTCTGTGCTTAATTGCTGAACAGGCAGATCCTCAGAAGATATGGGTCCCCATCTTTGTGAAGTGGTTAATCATGTGACTAGAACTTTCCTCTGCCATTAAAGGTACTCGGAATACATTTCTAAAGACCATTCCCTCCTTTTAGGTAATGAGCCATTATGAACGAATCTTCATTCGTTAAAAAGCTAGATGCTCAGGTTCAACTGGATTGGCAAGACCTAAGCCAATATGGGGATGAACTTATTTGGGTTCTTTTCTGGATGTTTGTAACTGCCAGTCAAGTTTGAGATGGTAGGATTTAGCTACTTTCTTATAATCTCACCCCCTGGTTAGAAGGAAAGCAAGTCGCAGATTAAATTCTCATTTATATGAGGACATTAATTAATGCAACAGGCAAGCATGAAATAAATGAATCATAAGAGCAGTTCTGTCCCTTTAGGTGCTTGGCCACCACTTGCAAGCTTCATTTAAGGCAAAAAAACACAAAATTCCAGAGTCAATATTTTGTTGTCATTATAGCCAGAAGTTTCCAGTATTCACAGCTGGACACTGGACATTTCCCAAGAGGTGGGTCTTGAATCACTCTGTCTCTGAGCTTATCCCTTCCATGGAAATCGTACGCAGCCACAGCATTAACAGGACGCCTACAGAGAAGGCGAGTCATAATCAGACCCCAGTCCTACACCAACCACTTTGGGGACAGTCCACTCGACTGTCTTGTCACTTTAACTCTGTTTGTTAACAAGTTCTCTTTCCTGAAAAATCAGCATCCTCCTGACTCCTCCGTTTCTATGGATGTAGTCCTCTTTCTTTCCGCCACCTAAGCTTGAAGCCTACAGCCATTTTTGAACATAGCCACCTCCTTCGACTCCCCACTCCACTCAGTCACTCTGTTGTCTCAATTCTCTCTCTCTCTCTGTTTCTTTCCTTTTATTTGCTCTGCCCTAAACTGGAACCACATCACGGCATGTCCCTAGTTTTTGTTTCCTCTGTTTCTTCCCCATTCCATTAGTTTTCCTGGTGCTAAACCACCCTCGTAAAACCACCTGGATGAGATCGTCCTCCTGTTCAACGACTTTCAATGAGACTTTATTTCATAGTGAAAAATGTTCAAACTTCTTTACGGATTCACCAGGTCCCAACATATCTTCACTGCTTTATCTCCTCCTCCTTCATGATGCAAACCTCTAGGCCAGTTGGACTTTTGACTCAGAGTGCCTCAAATGCGTCCCATGCATTGGGCATTGCTTCTTAGTTTTTTGTTTCAATGATGTTCTTGCTTTCCTCCTTCCCTCCATGCCCACTCTCCCAAAACACACACAAACACACACACATACGCACAAGCACACACCCACAAGCACACACACAGAGCCTCTTTTTGCTTTAAAGCTTTTGCTAATATTTCAAGTGCCTCGACTTTGTATTCAAAAAATAAACAAACAAAGCTGCTGCCGCTTACTGGTTCTAGTGCAGCCTCAGGCTTGATGTATAACATTTCCGAGCCTCAGTTTCCACGTCAGTACAATGGGAATAATGCCTGCTAGCGTATTGCTCATCCTTAGTTAATTTTCGTTCCCTTTCTATACGACCTTTCCTCCCGAGGGAAGCCTTTCATGACCTCACCTGTTACAGATTTCTCTCTCCTCTGAGCCCATAGCACGATTTTTATGATCATGCCTTTGGAAAATCATCCTTTGATTCTTTAAGGTACCACTTGCATTTTTATTCATTGTGTCCTGGAACTATACGTTGCATCCCACACTAGGTTGTGTAAGTGCTTTGGTTACCGTGCTTTATTTTTGTGGAGTCCTGGTACCCAGGGCACTTTCTCACACATTCTTTCACTCATTCTCACATCGCAGGAAGTAGCTATAATCCCTGTTTGGAGAAAGGGAAAGTGAGAGTGACAAGGCTTTGAAGTGAGTCGCCTCAGGTCGCTGAGAGAGCAAGTGGCAGAAGTAGGACTTGAATCCAAGTCCTGTCCTTCTAAGCCCAGGGCTGTCTCCTCCCCCAAAGCTGTAACCTTAGGGCAGGAATTTATCTTTTATTGCTTATATTTCCACATTACATTTTGTAACCCTCATAGGTCCCAGCCCTGTCACTGGCTAGAACTGAAATGGTACTCTATAAATATTTTTGGAGTAAACAAAATAAATGCTACAGACCCTATTAATAATGCAAAATAGTCCCACAAGTGTGAGGGCCCATTCTGTGTATATTTGGGAGCTGGGGGTGCCTTGTGCTTGGCCTCACCACCATTTGCCCTGTTTCTCTGAAGGTTAACAGCACAATGTCTTCATTCTAAAACACGGAATCATGAGGTTAAAGGAAGTATTCAATGCTGTCAGCTGAGAAGAACCAGAATTCACATCGCAGGTTCTCTAAAGTGGCTTTGTGTGGCTCTGAGCACCGTGAACTCCACCATTGTATTCATAGCTTTTTAGCCTTTGGCTAAGATCAAGTAAGGCATTTGTCCTTGAGGCTTTTAACAACTGATGGGTTCTCCATCCAAGGACAACACGTTTAGACTGTATGTGCCTTACAAAGTATTAAGCTCCTTTTGACAGCAAATGTTTCAACACGAGATGTATTTGAATTCTCTTGGATGCCATTCTCCTATTGATATTGTCCCTTTAAAATGCCATAGGAGATCGTTCTGTGATGCTGGACACACTGGAATGTTCTCTGAGCCCACAGACCAGGAGGTATTCCTAAAACAGGGGCAAGGAACATTTTCTTACAGTGTTGACACAGCACTTCTGCCTCCCTGTCCCCACCACAGGCACACACTCCAGGAGTAGAGTAGAGAGTAGCTCCGAAGAATCAACACAGAAGCCAAGAAAAGTAAAATGACTATCAGAGAAAGGAACGGATTGCACCTCCCCGGGTTGAGCATGAAGAACAGTAGTAGACAGAAATTTTTCGTGATATGTAACAAATTTTCAATTACTTGAGTTTCATGTTAGGCTCAATTAAAGCAAAGATAAAGGAGGAAGATAAGAGGACAGAAAGTATAGAAGAGGAGGAAACCAAACGAGGCAGAGGGTGGAATGAAAAACAAGGACAAAGAGAGGAAGAGGAAAGAGAAAGAAAACGAAAAATAGCGTCAGCGGCTCCTCGGTTCTGAGGTGAGACAGCTGGTTGTAGGTCAGCAGCCTTAGTCACACATCCTGTTATTCACTTTGGGCATCAGAGTACATTTTCACCAGCCTTTGAAATTTCCATACCCTTTACAATGATTTTTGTAGCACTCTCTTTACTGGGAAATCGCTTATCTGCTCTTATTTTCAGTCTTTGAGGTCTGTTTTTTTAAGGCTGTATTTCCACACGAAGCCCTGAATGTTTTAAAATGAGTAAAATAATGCATTTGGTCTTACCCTTTCCATTTTGATCCTAATTTGGGGCACTTTAGTAATTCCAAAATGTGGCAGAGTGGCTTCTCGCTACAATAATTGAAATATAACATTTTTAAATGATATTATTATCATCATGTCATTACTTTGTTGTGTTCAGCTGTTTGAAAGTAGACAAGCTTTGGTTCACCAGAGCTGTCTTTTAATCCGGGCTCTACATTTGCTGAAGCTACTGTGTCCTGTAAGCCCCAGTGTCCTCATCTACAGAATAGAGAGACCCCGTGCCTCTCCAGGACTCCTGAGCATGCCGTGTGCCCCCATCACAGGTCTGGCATGAAGTAGACAGAAACAAGCCAGTTACTCCCTCCCCACCCACTTCTAAGGGCACGCCCACTGAGTGAAAAAAAACACATAAAGAACTCTTCCTGCCTTTTAATTTCCATTGATCACACTGAATGGAACAATCACGTTAGCTCCTAAGGCACAAAGTTATTCTCAGGGCTGCCGCTCTGTGTACTTTGAGCTCAGAGCAACTTTACTTTGGTTCTGGCTGAAATTTTTCCTGGATCTGATTCTTCTCCTAGAAGGATGCTGACCTCAGACTCTTGGTTTGCAGAACTCTGAGTGACCAGGTAAAGATGCAGCCACTGAATATGAAGATCTAGGAGCCCAGAACATTTATGGAACTAAATCAAGAATTTCCATTTTACCCAAGATTAAAATAGCACTTATATCCAGTCAGGGCACATTTTTCACTCCCATCAGTAATAGATTTATACCTGCACAAAGCTTAAGTATAGTGACTAATTCAATACACTGTGAATTCAAGGAAGCCAAGAAAATTACAATCATTCCAAGTAATATTATTTTCAACAGACGAAAACCAGGGAATCTTGAATCTTAGCACTGGAAGGAATGTAGACGTCATTTAGTCTAATCACTTATCCAACAGAGACCGCCTTGATCACGTATCTATCTGATAACTTCTTCCAGGGAACACAGAATGACCTAACACGTATTGCCTTTCAAGGCAGGCTGATGTGTCACGAGACGGCTCTGGTCGCTAGAAACCAGTCTCTAAGGAGCTGTTTGTCTGCCTCTCTGCACGGCCCACCTCTCGCTCTTAATTCTGAGTAAGAGATTTCTGCTAATTTTTCTTCCTCGAAATAGTCTTCGCTATCTGGAACACTTGGCATGCCCACCCTAAGCATATTCTTCTTTGGGTTCAACATCACAGTTTTGGAGCCCTTCCTCTCACAAAATATTTCTAGACTCATGACATCCCTGTTCCTATTAAAACTGTTCCTGTGGTTATCTACTTCAGGCAAATCCTAACCAAGCTCAGAGAACAGTGAGCTGATTGTCTCCTGTGAAGACAGTATTTTTACTGTTGAGGTTAAAGACGTCTAAAATTACACTGGGTTTATTTTGGATTTTGTAATCTTGCTTTTTTTTTTTTTACTTTATTCTCTTTTCATAAAACCCACATCACTACTTATAACAAGCTTATAATAGACATTCTAAATCTTCCTCTCCTATACCTATATAATAATGTTTTTAGAATCTTTACCCTAAATTTTGCCAGACCTGAGCAGCCCATAACAACAAATAAGATTATGTTAACTTTAATGATTTAAATTTCCTTAGCTTTTGCCCACATTTGCTGAAGTAGTCCTCCTAGACAATCCATCTGATTTCTTCCGGAAGTTCTGAAGGGGGTCTCGAAAGAGCAAGTCCCCCTTCATGGAAGCACTGCTCCTCCACCAGGCCCAGCAGCTCCCGGCACTCTCCAAGGCTCGGCAGGTCCTGTTGCTGCCCAGTGAGTCAGGCAGACCCCACAAGGCCATGCTTCTACTTTGCAACTGCTCCAATGACGTTAAACCTTCTCCCTTTGTTCCTAATATTGGACTGAATTAAATGCAACATCTCTTTACTTACAGCTCTCTGCTCTCCCCGGCACACAAAGATTTGTCCCTGGGAATGCGCTCAAGTAACAGCCGCCATGTTCTGCTCAGAATGGCTCCTCCCTTCTAAGAGCTGAGGCTTTGTTATTGGGTTAAGCTCCTGGTGCCCAAATCCTTCCATTGTACAAGGAGCTCTCTCTGAAGAAGCTCCTAATGCCTCCGCAAATAGTCTTTGACTAGATCTTTTCAAACCCTGTTTTTTTCGCTCTCAAAAGGAACATTGTACCATGAATATTTTTACCAAATCACTAAAAATTCTTCAAAGTGATCATTTTTTAATTCCTCCGCAAGAGCCATCCTGGGCATATACCATGCTGGAACGTATTTGCCTCTTTTTCTCTTGCTGAGATAATTGGATTTTATACGTAGCTTATTATTTTAAGCAAATACTGTGCTTTACCTTATTCCCATTATATGCTTAATTCAGCACATTGTTTAGCATTTGTAGATAATTTCATAGCCCAACTATGTCATTCAACATATTAGCATCATTCCCAGCTTTTGGCTTTAGATATGCATTTTTAGGATGAATCTCAAACTTTTTAACCATTATACCAAATTTTAGCCTCTTATAGACCCAGCTTTTATATTTCAGCCTATGGAGCTTCCCTAGGCCTTGCAGTGAGATTTCCATACAAGAGAGAGACACATATATGCAAGGAGTGAAGTAAAACCTCACTTGTAATTTCAAATGTCACTGAATATTAATGTCAGCTGCTAACTGATATATTTCCTAGTAATCACTTCAAACCTCCTCATTAAAAATAAATCATATAAAATGAATTATAGAATTAAAAGAATGTTTAGGTATGATCTAGTTCAATGACCTAAGTTCAACCATCCATCCATCCCTCCACCTATCTCTTTCCTCAACAAGTCATTAATCACCTTCCTTCTATTTCCCAGGGCAATATAAACATTGGGGATGAAAAGGTAAGCCACAGCCCCTATCCTTGTGCTATGGCTGATAGAGGAGCGAATAGAAGTGATAGAGTGTGGGATTCCTACTCTTTGGTAGAAGAAGGAAGGATTCCCAGAGCAAGGAACACTTAAGCCACACCTTTAGGAAGAACAAAGAATTCAGCAAGTGATTATGTAGGTGGGGTAACAGGCTTGAGAGGACCTGGTAAATTGGGACTAACTTTCTGTAGCCACAGCACTGGAGTACACAATACCCTGCCTAGGACCCTGAGATGAAGTGGCAAAGATGTGAGTCTGGTAGTAAAGCCTTGGCATAAGGAACAAGAGAAGTGTGCATATTATCTACCACAAAACAGAAAAAAAATCAAGTTTGCTCAAGTAGGGGAGTGAAATGACATTTTTGATAATATTATGGAGGATGGAGATGAGGCTTTTCTTTGTCAGGGTGACAGTCTATTTTACCAATAAAGCACATAACTTATTATACTCAGATCTATGCGAGATGAGACCAATTCATCTCAACTTATCCAAGATTTTTGGAAAAATGGTAAGCTTTCTGTTATTGCTTCTGTTTATTTACCTGTGGCGTGAAGTAGACTGGCCCTCTATTTCTCTTGATGAAATCCTCAAATAGGTAGAAACGGGGAAAAAGTTGAAAAAGGCATCAGGAACCTCCTTTATCCTGGTTTTATCTACTTTTGGAATGTAACTGGTCCAAAACTATGAAACTCTCCGTCTCACCAGTCCTGTATTTCATTTGGCTGGACGATGTGTCGAGAGAATGCCTCAGGCCTCCTTTGTCCGTTAACAGGCCAGCTCTGAGTCACAGTCTGAACATGAGGAAATGTTCATTTACTTTTTCATAGTCGTGGCAATGAGACTTTTTTTATGCCCGGAGTACCATCCTTGCCTAAAGTTCCTGTTGAGAAGGTTATTTTCTGCCACAGGCAGGGAGCAGAATGTCAAAACAGAATTCCAAGAGCTCCGTCCTCATTCTGATAGCCTGAGGAAGCTGAGGTTTTACAGCTGCCTGGAACCCATATGCTTCAGAGGATGTGGTTCAGGACTGTTAATTAGCTGCCTCAGGATTCTTAATGCCCCATGGCTCTGGAAACACTTGTCAACGCCGAGGGAGGAGGAGAGCTGGAAGCAACTGGACAACAGCTGGAATTTATCATAATTCAATTCCATAACCACCTTATCTTTCCAAATCTTAGTTCAGAATCTGTTGAAAATTATAGTTGATTTCAGTTGTTGTCAGTGACGCATCCTGAGAAAGAGGGAGACTGCAGTTCAAGGTTTCTTGAAGCCACAGAAATGTGAAGAGTTGCAGCAGATAACTGATGAATGGTGCTTCCCAGACCCACCTATGCACTTTTCCAGAGGCGAGAAAACAGAAGGCAGGGTGGAGCAGAGGGGAACCAGTTGACGTAGAAAGGCTCATGTAGAGTGCCCAGGAGCCTGCATTTCTGATCTCCTGCCAAAAGAAACACTGCCAACTCCCACCCCACCCCTTGTCATTCTCACTGCACAGAGCTGGCACTCAAAAAACCCACAATTCTTCTCCTTAATACAATTCTTATGACATAACCTGACCAACCATATGAAACCTAATCAAGAAAACAATCGTCGTCATTGGCAACAAACGCAGGAGTTGCATCACAAGCAAACCACATTCTTCACTCCACAGAGCAGAACGTTAGAGTAGAAACTGCCAAAATGTGGCACTACCCTTCACTGGGATGTGAAATCACTAAAAATAAAGAAGCTTCGTAGGAAGTCCGTATCAAAATTTTAAGAAGAAAACACGTGCAAAAGTTAGCTGTGTTGACAGCTGTCCCATAATTGCTATTATAAACGATTTTGTCTAAAGGTGGCTCTTGAAACAGGCACCTGTCTGTCCATCGAACATAAACGACAGCAGCACCTCCGTCTTCCTCCTCTTAAGTAACACCAAGGAAGTGAAGGGCGTTTCAGTGGCTCACCACCCTTGGCTGAAACGCAACGAGTCAGATTCCCTTCTGGGTACTAGGAGAGGTCAGTGATCCAGTCCTAATCAACTCTGTACCATTTGCACATAATACAGGCCTGGAATGAGGAAAGTGTTCCGTAAATGTTTGCTGAATGAATCAGCAAGTGAAGCAATGAATGAAGTGTTAACTTTCAGGAATACTCTTCTAGTGAGAATTTTACTTTTGTTAAAAAATTTTCTTATAGTCACAAATGAAAATTAAATATACTCAAAACTGGGCATTGTAAGCAGTCTTTCAATTTCCTGAACCATGGGTATTCTTCCATGCTTCCTATTGTGCTTATGAAATGACAGAATGAGGATTAAGTTGTAAACTAATATATTTGTACATGGTATTGCAAACTGTAGATATCACGCCAGTGTTTGAGACTCGAATGTCTTTGTAGTGAATAAAATTTTCCAAAATGCTGTGTCCATTTTAAAGTAGGCTTAGTTTAAGACATTAATTTGGTACTAGACAAATAGAATTTGTATATTTTAAATTTTCAGTAACTAAGACTGTGCAGTATTTGTTCCTTTGAAATAGGCTCTCCACAATACTGCCTTATTCCAAAATACTAATAATACCCTAAATAAGTTTTAAAATATTAATATTAAAGTTAATTAGCTTAACAAATGAAAAAGGTGACTCCTGGTGCACTACTACACAGATTGTTAAAATGCACGTTTCAACCTGTTCCTTGCTTCCTTGCCACGCCCTTCATTATAGCCCTCTGTTGGGGCCTGTAAGATTTTATTCTTTACTTTTACTCTTTGCCATTTTTTGATCAGAACGAACTGTGGGAAGCTTTGGAGCCTCCTTCTGCACTTTTAGAATATCATTTGTGCTGACTTTCATCTTTGGTTCCTAATCCAAGAATGCCCGAGGACTTTGATTTACAACTATAAACGGTAAAAAAAACAATTCTTTTTCTTTTTTTTAAATTTTGGAAGCTTTTTCTGGGACTCACAGAAGTGTGTTTACTTGTTCTCCAGGACAGTTGTGGGTTGTGGGAAGGAAATCCTCTTTCTTTCCCTGATCTGTTGTCACTTATCTCTCAGGTAGATAAACCCTGTTTTGGTCCTGGGTTAGCTTCTTCGTGAGCTCAGACAAGCTCCCTGACACTTTTTGACTTATAACATGGAATTCAGGAGCAACTTTTTAAATGGTTCCAGGGTCAATTAAATGCAGCCACATATCAAATTGTGTTTTGTAAATAAACATATATGAATCACATCCTACTCCAGTTTAGTCAGAAATTATCTTTCTTTTCGTATAAAATGAATCTTTAGACTAGAACATCACAAATGAAGTGAAGACTGGTACAGGAGCCTGCCCAAGAAAGACCTAAGAGAGGGAAGACAAGAGAGAAGAGCTGAGATTAGGCAGCCCAGGCAAGAAAAGGATGATCTAGCATGTCTCTGATTCATAGACAGTGCTTCCTCACGGGGTGGAGAGCAGACGTTTCCTTTTACTCAGGGCGGGGTAGAATGAATGACCTTAATTTATAGAGGCAGGTGCTGGTTTAAAACCAATATTTCTCAACCTCGAGTTACTCTCAAACTTGGCCACACATTGGAATCACCTGACGGGCTTTAAAAAATACTCATGCTTGATCCCACCCTCAGAGATCTTTATTTACTTGATTTGCGGCACGGCCTGGATATTGAAATTTATAAAACGCTCTAGGTGATCCTAACAGGCAGCTAAAGTTGAGAACCACCATTAAGAGATTCCAAAACCAGGCGCAGGCCGTCTGCTGGTGCCTGAGTTTCTCCTCATTATCATTTCCCTGATGGGTTCGGACGTCGTTTCTAGAAGCTCCTAGTTAACAAAAATTATATTACTTTAGATGGTGCAATGAATTAACACATTTGTCCTACCATCTAGGTGTTCCACAGTTTGGAAGGGCCACGAAGCAAAGGAAAGTTGGGGAAGGAAGAAAAGAAGGAGTAGGGAAAGTCCCACAGCGTTAGAAACCTCAAGTAGGGTGGAGGGGATGTTGTAAGCCCAAGGAGCAAGAAGGAGATGCTGGGTCATCACATTCTATTACACGAATTAGATTTAAGTTTCATTGTCTTTTATCCCTGGTTTTCATTACTACATGTCTCTAAATACGTTGTCACAAATTTCTCAAGAGTTAGAATAAAACTGGTGATCCTTCACTATTTCTTAAACGATGCATGGATTGCAGCACTTGGCTGGAGAGGAGGCCACGGACATTACATATTCAGCACACAATGGTGAGGGGGAAGGCAGACAGCACCAGCGGGCCTTTAAATTCCTGTACAACCTTAGGATTCTAGGATTCTGTACTTCCAGCTGCCGCTGCTCAAGGTGGGATGGTTGGTCATCACTTGAGTAGGCTATTCATGTGCTTGGGAGATATTGAAACACGCTACAGACATCAAATGAGGAACCTTCTTCTCTGAAATTTTTCCATGTAAAAGCAGTATGTGGCTTGAGTCTGGTGGCTCACTGTCATCTTTAGATGTCAGTATCTCTTTTTGGGACTATTTAATTTGACTTTTATCAAACACTTATTATGTGGTACACTAAAATACTGGATTTGTCAAGTTCTCTCTTTAAAAGTGGGACCTACGCTTAAGAAAGATATTTAGCTTATATATATATATATATATAAGCTAATATACATATCAGCAATATATATATATATATCTGACAAATGCCTCCTTTCTAGAAACTATAGAGAACTTCTACAAATCAATAAAAGGAATCCAATTTAGAAAAATCACAAAAAACAGACATTTCCAATGAGAGGATAGCCAAATGACCAATAAGCAGCAGTGTTCTAGGGTCTGACTGTACTGGCTCATGAACACCAATTTTCAAATGTTCATGAATTTGGCAGGCTAATTGTTAAACCCATCAATAATTTAAAATTAAATTATATAAACTTTCAATTAAATAAATTATATTAAAAACAAAGATAATACATACTCAAAACTGATCACTTCCTAATTATTTTACTACATTTTTATCATTGTCTGTGCTCTTGAGGCTGTTTGTCTGTTGTACCTGTATGGCAGAAACAATGGATAGTGGTGAGCTACGGTACTTCTCTTCCCAACTCCAGGTTCAGTGATGCCACCTTGCTAGCTTGAAATCGGCTGTGGGGGGTATTTACATCATGGAAATCAGCAAATGCTACAAATCAGGGATTGATTATTTGTTTTGTGGACTATCTAGATTTAAGAAAGTGATGGAGAAATGTTAGTAAGGCAGATTAAAGTTGCGTGTGTCGTGTCTGTCGACATTACATTGTGAAGAACACGAAAATTGAGGAAACGATCTTCTAGAATTTTGAAAAGTGTTATTCAGTGCAGCAGAGAAATTGACCTAGTCATTGACAAACAAATGGAATTCCAACATACATCTTTGTTGCTTCACTTTGGTATTACTTGTTACTCTAAATCAAAACATAAACCAACAGTCATGTAGGAACTACACTCCTTTGTTGATATCAACCTTAGTTTGGCTACACAAGAGCTGAGCAAAAATCAATGCATTCTGTGAGAATCAATTGGCTTTATGAGTTTGCAATATAAAGACTATTGTGTGCTTTTTATTATTTGTAAGTTTCGTGCTACACCTACTTTATATAGTAAAATTTATAATGAACTATATGTATAATTTTTTCCCAGAATGCTGGTTGTTAAATATTTACAACACCACTGCCGAAACTCATATGAAAAGATAGTCATCATCACTATTCACTAGGAAAATGGAATTAAAACTGCAATAAGATGCTACTACACCTTCACCAGAACGGCTAAAATTAAAAGGACTGACAATACCGAATGTGGACAAGAATGTAGATTATCTACTCTCACACAGTGTGGTGGCAGTTTAAGTTGGAAAGATCACTTTGGAAAACCGTTTATCAGTATCTACCGCAGGCTAAAGACACATGTTTCCATGATGCATCCATCCACTCCTGGGCATATATCCAACCAAATGAGGGCTTATGTCCGATGAAATACATGAGTAAGAATGTTCATTCCAGCTTTATTTATAATAGCCCAAACTGGAAACAGTCTAAATGTCCATCAATGGTAGAATGGATAAATAAATTGCAATATATTCAAACAGTGGTATACTTCAGAGCAATGAAAAAGAAGAAATTACTGTTCCACACAACAGCAAAAATAATCTCATAGTCATTATATTGAATGAAAGAATCCAAATGCAAAATGGCATGAAGTTCAAGAACAGGCAAAGAAAATTTATGGTGAAAAAGGTCAAAATACTCTGGGGGAGTACTGACTGAGAGCAGCATACTCTCTATCTTGATCTGGGTGTTGGTTTCATATGCATGTATAGGTTAAAAAAATCAAGCAATACAATTGTGATTTTTGCACTCCATGTAAATTTAGGATATATGTCATTTAAAAAGTAAATATTTGTTTAAAAATGGTCCCCAAGACTGATAACAATGTCCCACTGCAGTCAGAGCCCAGTGGATTTTTACTACTTGAATACGAATTTCTGAATGTCCCCCTCTGGGGTCATGCAATGCACGACCTGCAAATCCACGTGCTACAGCCCTGACACTGCACTCTGCGTGATCTGCTTCTGCAGCTGCAGCTTTAGGTAACATTCGTGTTTTCTGTTCATTCTGTTAGACCTTTGCAGTCAGCTAATAGCCATAAACCTGAATTGCTGTTGACATTTTTACTTGAGCTACAGGGTTTTACGTTTATTCAAATTAATTTTTCATGTTGTTAAATTTGATCTGCTTTTCCACCCTATGAAGATTTTCTTTTTACTTTTCTTTTTAAAAATATTTATCTTTTTAGAAACATTTATCCTCGATGTTTGACTTTAATCTGACTGATGATCAGAATCACCAGAGAAAGTTTCCTGGACTTCAACTCTGCTGGTTCTGATTCAGTATTTGTGGGTCGGGGTTCTGAATTCTGTTTTAACATCTCCCCTAGAAAACTGTGATGATCACTCTGGTTTGGGAAACTACTGACCTACCACTTTAACCATCCTTCCAGCTTTGTGTTAGAGTCAGATTTGATAAACATGAAATACAGATTGTAAAATTTGTATCTTAAAATGCTTAAAATTCTGCATATGATGGCAGTAATCATTCTTCAGGATCATGTGGGGGCCTCTATTAGTCCACATCTTTTGGGGACAGTCATTCAACTTTTTATGATTCCACCTACCCATCCATCTAGCCACTTTGCTCCATTGTACCTGCAAGTATATTCTGAAAGCTCTTGTCAAACGTCTTCACAATATGACACATATATTCATCCCTTTGACCTATTAGGCTAGTCACCTTCTCTGGAAAGGAAATGATAGGAATTTTAAATAATCTAATTTGACTCCTGTATGTTAATTCCCTCATCATAGAAGGTTCATGATTAATTGCTTAAATAATTTACTCGAGAGTTTGCCAGGGATTAGCATCAAAGTTACTAGTTTCTAATTTTTGGAAAACCTATTCTGTTCCATCTTTTGAATATAAGGCTCTAAAACTTTTCTACAAGTTTCCAGTACCTCTGCCTCTCTCTGTGATTCCTAAATCTTTCCCAATCAGGTGGGCCTTACCTTTGAAGAATGGGTAGGATGGCATCACATTGAAAAGCATAAGCAGCATGTGCTCTCGCAGAGCATTTGTGCTTGGCCTCTTATACGGGTGCGTGTGTATTGATTTTACATGAAACTATTCCTCATGACTTCTTTCTCTTTGTTCGAGTACTACCGCCATCTTTATTACTAATACCTACAGTATTGCGTGATCTGTTCTTAGGAACAGTAAATTTTACCAGTGAAGGGGACCTTTGTGGTCATCTATTCCATCACCATCATTTTCAGATAAGGAACCTGAGACTTAGAGAGTGGAGGGCTTGCCTCAAGCCTCAGGACAGGTAGCAGAAGAGTCAGGACTAGACTCATGGTCACGTGCTCTCTCATTCCACAAAACTATTTATTTAAGGTTGCCGTGGCAACACTACTGACAGATAAGGATCCAGTGACAGACAAGGATCTGTTTATATTCTGTGATTATAAAAGCATTTACAAATTCAGTCTTTACCTAGACCATTAACTTTAGTCAAGGAGAAAATTCCACAAAATAGTAACAGAGTCCAGGCATTGAAAAATTCTGCACTGAGGTGTAAAAGAAGGACTAAGAAAGAAAAGAAAAATGCTCAGCATAATCTATCTTTATTATAGGAAAAGCACTTTAAGGCATATTTACTGAGTAGTGCCAGAACATTACTGAAAAAGAAAGTTAATGCTCTTTCATTTAAAAGTCTTCTATAATGTGTACATATTGTCATATTAGAGACACTCTAGGGAAATGCTTGGTCAACTAAAACCGTTAAAGAGTTAAAAGTGAACATTGACTTGGAAGCAAAGTGAAATGTATCTTCCCTTTTCCTGAATTCTAATGGTAGCCCTTGATGTTCTTCGTAACGTCTTCCACCCTAAAAGATAGAAGATATTTTTGAGGGGAAAAAAGGCTTTGACAGCTACTGCAGGGAAATCGATGGCAACATAAGGCTATTTGAGGAAAAAATGTGGGAACTCAAACATTGTTGGTGGGAGTGTAAATTGAATCAGCCACTTTGAAGAACAATTTGGCAGTTTCTATTAAAATGAAAAATGCTTGTATCTTATCACTTAACAATCCTCCTTGTATGTATCTATGATAAAAAAATGTTTGGAATGTGTGCCCAATAAGAAGTTGACAAAGCTGTTCTTAGTATGTAATAGTGAAAAATTGGACACCTGAATGCCCATCAATAGGTTAATGGCTAACTGAACTGAGAAATAACCATACTATGGAATACTATGTGTCAGCTAAAAATAACAAGGGAGATCTTTGTTGAATGAGAAGCAGAGTTGCTGAATGATAAGAATGATCTTAGTATGACCCTGTGTTTTAAAAAAAGGCTTAGAAAAAAGTAGTATATGTATAGGTACATAATTATTCATGAAATCACATGGAAGTCTAGAGTTTTGCTGTCCAGTATGGCAGCCACTAGCCACAAAAAGCTATCTGAATTTAAATTAATAAAAATAAAAATTCAGTTCCTTAGTTTTATTAGCCACATTTCAAGTACTGAATAGCCACATTTGGCTAGTGGCCACTGTAATGGACAGCAGAGGTCTAGAAAGAGAAACACACCTGATTACAGGGTTACCTGTGAGGAAGGTGGAGTTTCGGGATGGTGGGCCACAGGAACTTTGGATTTCTGGGTAATGAGTAGATTATATAGTATGTGGATGATTTAAAAGTAATATTTTTGTAAAACTGAAAGCATGGCTAGCAATAGGATTTCTAAAACATTTCCCACATTTAGTGGGTAGATCAGTATAAGTTGATTGGGACACACTCCCCTTTTAGCCTGTGAACTATCTGAAAGCACACAAATAATGCTAAAACAAATTGTACAAACCATTTGCCCCCTTCTGCCCCTCCCTAGCAAGAGTCTGCTGAGCGTTTCCTATAATCCAGGCGTTGAAAGTACCAGCATCATGAGGCAACTGCTGCTCGGGCTGAGGCTATTCACCAGGAGCGCAACAAGGGGATTTCTCTGTCATACATTACTTTTCTTCTGTAACTGATTAAATAATTACTGGTTGGCTTTACACAATGCTTTTATAAGCGCAGAATATAAACAGTGGTTATTAGATTAGCTAGAATGTGTATTTTTATTTTAGGGTAATAAGTATTCATATTTATTTTATTAGGACTGAAAAATAATTTCAGAAAAAACTCAGATTGGTGAACATAATTTAACAATCATTTTATGGGCCAGCCCCGTGGCCGAGTGATTAAGTTCCCGAGCTCTGCTTCGGCCGCCAGGGGTTTCACCAGTTCGAATCCTGGGCGCGGACAAGGCACCGCTCATCAGGCCATGCTGAGGTGGCATCCCACATGCCACAACTAGAAGGACCCACAACTAAAAATATACAACTATGTACTGGAGAACTTTGGGGAGAAAAAGGAAAAAATAAAATCTTTAGAAAAAAAAAAAGCAATCATTTGAGCATTTCCAGGTCAGAATAACTTCAGTGAAAGCACCAGAAAGAAAATATATACCTGCTTATGCAGTTATACACAGACTTATTCTTGGACTTGCTGTATTGAGTTGATAGAAGCACAAACATTTTCTTAATTAATTTTTTAGATCTTAGCAAGAAAAGTCAACAGCATGGTGGTGAATCTTAATGATGAGTGTTCTTAACAATGCTTCCTACACAGTAGACTAGACTATGAACACAGCAAAAATGGATCTTGTGTCCCCAGATACACAAAGATCAGCATCCCCATTATATCCAACCTAACACATGGTATTTGTCCAATTAAATGCTTTTAGATTAATTAAATTACGTCCCTGAAACAGTCTACAAGTCTTAAATAAGGTTTGCCTTTTAATTTCAATTCATAGTACAGAAACGGGCAAACAATTTCACCACATTTGCAAAGGAGTTTGTTTTTCAACTTCTATTGTCTTTTTTGCCTCATCTCAAAAGTGCAAATCTAATATAGTAAAATTTCCTTTTAGAATTGAATCTTTTAAAGTGTATGTGTTCATTTGAAAAAATGGTTTATGATATTGTTATGCAATAAAAGTTATTTTAAAAATCCATTATTGATTAAAATAGCCACAAATTTAAGCACTACACAAATGGCTGAATATAAATTTGAACTAGCATCACTTGGGTACAAGTTGATTGCCTTCATTTGCTGGACTTCTGGAGTCATCAATCTCTACTTATTCTAGTATCTGATACTCATGGAGTGATCCATGGACCAGCATTAGCATCATCTGGGAGCTTTGGAAATCTCAAAGCTCCATCCCAGCTCTACTGAAGCAGAATCTGTGTTTGGCATGATCTCCAGGCGATTCTTAGATACACTAATGCTTGAAAAGCACTTGTCTAGCCTTCAGTTGCCTTTGCATACCTTCTCACCAACAGTGCCTTCTAGACCAATATTTCTCTGACCCCTTAGCTTGTTCATACCCTTCCAACCAGCATGCTATCTACAGAGTAGCCATTTAGACACACAGCCTCTATCTCACAGCCTCTGCTAGAGTTATGCCTTTTACAAGGGAAGATACACCAATTGAAGAGGAGGGTGGAATTAGCCTCAGAGGAGGAGAATAACAATAACCTTGAGTCTAACAGAGGCTGGCACCAGGGCAGCACCTGGACTGCTCATGGTTCTGCTGGAAGCATTCTGTTTGACCACAGTTCAGTAGAGGGAGAAAAAAAGGCATACCAGAAGCCCAGGAAGGTTCATATTTTCTATTAGCTGTGTACAAGGAGATGTTCGTAGTAAGCCCAGGTAAGGGCTCCTGGAAATACTCATTCCTGGACCTGCTGGAAGATGCAGGTAGATTCAGAGCCAAGCAAGTGTGCGTTCATAAATTATATTAGCATACTGAAAGACTGAGAGATCTTATTGTAAGAAAAACCTGTTTAATTGTCTTTAACCTGGCCCAATAGATTTTTTTATAACAAATATTTGGGTTTGTTTTTTTTTTCCCATGCAACGCTTATTAAAATTGGGCAAAACTAGTCTTTGGTGGGACACGCTTTGTGGAACGTGAGTTGCAGAGGTTTCTCTTATTGCCTAAAAGGTAAGTTAAGCCCTGAAGTTTTAGAAAAATCTAACTTATTATGTAACAGTGAATATACCTCTCTCTGTAGCTTCACTATTTTAGAAGTAAAACAATGCTTTGATTCCAAATATTAAATTAACTTAAGCATTGCTCTCCCACTCTGTATCCCAAGCTGTGACTCAGATGTCAGAACAAATTTTTTTACCTACTTGGGGAAGGAATTTTCACAAGTTTCAGGACCATAAAAGCATTAGCAAGGTACCTGGTTAGTGCAGCACACTTTTATTTTCTGTCTTCAATATCTTAAACATTGAATTTATCTTTTCCATTTCTCTTTTTAAAGCATTATCTGTGAAGCATACTACCACTACATGCAAATGGAAGAGACTATATTGCCTCAGTATGCACTTGATAACAATTTTTCTTAAATAGAAACTGAAACTTGCAATCAAAGAGAGCATCTGTTTTTCTTTTCTTTTCCTTTTTGCTGAGGAAGATTAGCCAAGATCTGTGCCTCTACTTTATATGTGGGTCACTGCCACAGCATGGCTGATGAGTGGTATAGGTCTGTGCTGGGGATCCAAACCTGCAAACTTGAGCTGCCAAAGCAGAGCACACCAAACTTAACCACCAGGCCATGGGGCCAGCCCCTGTTTTTCTTTTTTTAAGTTATAAAACTCTAGTAAAGTTATAGGACTTTTAACTAGAAAACTGAGTTCCAGAGAAACTGAATGAACTTGTTCAAGGTGACTTAGCTAGTTAATTACAGAATTGGGAATAAAACTCCAGCATCTGTAATGTCTTTTGTAAAGCATCTCACACAAACGACTAGGTCTCAGAAGGTTCCTTACAGTTAGCTATAAAAAGTGTCATCCCTAAAAATACGATTTGCTTGTGAGGAATCATTGTCTAAACACGTTAAACTTTAGGAAACAAATTGCCGGCTACAATTATAAACCCCTGAGTTATGGACTCTTTCAATGAAATACATTAATATGTCTCATAAAAACCAGAATGACTGAAACAGATGTTATGTATCAGGGTCAGAGGGAGGCTTTCCAGTTATACTGTGCTAATTGAGAAAGAGTTTAAAAATCCGTTCCTGGGGCTGGTGGGGGATAGGTACGGAGGCTGAAAAAGAGAGAGGAGGAAATGTGTTCCTGGGTGTGGAGTTTTGAGTTTTGAATAGATCACTTTTGTGTTATATTACTCTGAACCTGGGATACACATTGAATTTTGTTCATTCACATGTCTATTACATGGACAAAAAGAGCAAAAGACTCTGAAGGTCTACCCAAGTTCTTCTGTGCATTCAATGTCTGTTGTTTGTAATACAATGAACAATCTTTGGGAGTTTGAAAATCTTTGGTTATGAAGAAATATCTGTCAGAGTCTCAAAAATACCACTGCTAATGGGCATTGATTGGGGTTCGGAAATATTTGCACTTCAAAAACTGTTGTAACAGATATTTTGTAGTGAGATTGGGTTTGCAGACATCAAGTTGTGTGAATTCAATTTGCGAAGAGCAATTTTCTTAATTTGCTTGGCTTTTATTTTCAATTACAAAGGCAGGAGAGTGCAGTGGTTACATGCATAGACTCCAGTCTTGGGCTTTCTGGTTTAAAATCCAAACTCTTTCACCTACTGGGTGTGTATGACCATAAGGAAGTGATTGAATTTTTGTGCCTCCGTTTTCTCACCTTTAAAATGAGAGTAATAGTTCCTACCTCACTAGAGTGATTTTGATGACCAAATTAAGTAACGATGCTATGCTCAGGCCATCTGTGTTCTGCACATATATCCAGTGGCTTTTCCAGTCATTCAGTATGCCAGGGGATGATCCCCTATAGATGTAGGGTGATAGACGGGAGTTTTTGTTGGCAAGTTGAAGGCAAAATGTTAGGCTATTCTTCCCACTGAAAGAAGATCCAGAAATATAGAATCTTATAATATGCTAAAATTTTAGTGGCCATCCAAACCTATTGTCTTTACTGAAGTTTAGCTAATATTTAGAGAAGGCGTTCTAGTGTATCATTTTAGCAAAGTAATCAAGAGGAATTCTGTTCTAGCATCGGAAGCTTTTTTTATATGAATGTGTCAGGAGGAAAGGAGAGATTCTTACCTCAATTGTGTTGGCAAATTTTCTCTCAGAAATAAAATAAACATGCTATGTTAATGTTGCTGGTATAAGTTGTGCCCTATAAAAGGCTAACTTTTCTTTCAAGTGAAATGTTGACATTATTTCAATAGAGGTATCCCTAACATTTAGCTTTGATCTAGAAAAAAAGCCCATTTAACTTGATTTAATCTAGAAAAAAAAATCCATTTAATCTTTCTATTAAAAGGAATTGAGCTTGGAAGAACACATTGTATGCTCAATTCAAGATGGATATATGCCTTTTGTTCAATAAACCCTAGATACTTTTTTTTACATGAGCAACCTTTGATCATTAATTAGGTGAACCATACTTAATTAGATGATATATAATTGATTATATTAAGAATGCCCAATCTATTTTTGACTTCCTTATTGACTTGAATGCTCATATATAGCCGATGAACAAATCCTTCTAATTCTTGTATCATTAGCCCATTTCTTTTCATTTCTACAGAGAGTTATATTGAAATGGAACTGTTGAAATAATCAGCTTTTAGAATCATCCTCCTTCAAATTATAGTAGAGATTACCACCAAATTAATCTTATTTAAATCTCTCTATATATTATTTAGACAATTAAATTTTACTGAATTTTCCATAGGAAAAGAGTCTAAAAACCCAACATCTCTTACCTCCCCAAGGCTACCTACCTCCCCCAAACTATCTTATTATTACTCTTCCACATGTACCTTCTTTCAGGGCCTCATTCAAGTCCTGCTTCTTCTTTGAGTTACTTTCCATTGGTCTAGATATATATTGGTTACTCCTCTAATCCCCTGAGGCATTGATTGTTTCTATTATTAATTTGATATTTATCATTTATTTTCTCTGTTGGAGAGATTGTATATGTCTTCTATTTTCAAGTACATATTTTACTGTTTTTTACTCTCTGCCCGCCAGCCCAGTACCTAATAAAAGTTCAATGATGATGATGATTTGAAAAGCCCTGTTCTACCATGTTCAGATGTGGTTTTAGAAATAGAGATGACATCATTTTATCATCAAAATTTATATTGATAGAATTCTAAATGAAAAATAATCACAATGAAAATTCAAAATAAAATAATTTTAGAATTTATTGTTTTGCAAAGTGGAAAACTACCATGGAGTTTGATTAAAACTCCATCACATCAAAGGAGTATAGGCATATAGGTGAAAAAACACTCAGGAATTCCACGTCAAGCTGCCCTTATTTGAATACCGTGCCTTTGTAAGGATTTCATGACTTGGCAGTCTCCACAGGCCATCAGCGTGTAGGTCTGGCATAGAGCCAAGGACAGAATTTAGTGTTAACTAGACCAAGAGCTCAAGCTGCTCAGATTTCCGTGATTTTTCATAGAAATACCCATGATCAATTTTAAGTATTGGATCAGCTTTCTTTTTGGGGTGGTTTGGTATACAGTTGAAATAAGAGTTCTTGGCACTTCATAAACAATCAAATCTCAGTTTTGCATTGTTGAACTATATGAGTTATTTAACCTCCTTGTGCCCTTAGCAGTAAAATAATGCTAATGAAATAACACTCTTGAGTTATTGCAAGAGTTCAATGAAATAATATGCAAAATGCCTAGCACACAGTTGACACTTGCTAAGTGTAAATTTCTTGTATCAGCCAGCGGTGGGTTTCATCCAATGGGCGTTGACTCCGTACCAGGCACTCTTCTAAACTCTTTATGTCACGGGTATCGCAACATTTAACCTTTGCAGCATTCTTATGCAATGGCTATTATTACTATTATTATTAATTATTATTATCATCATCATCCTATTTCACAGACAAGTAAAGGAACACAGTAAGTGTCGTAGCTGGAGTTCAAAACAAGCTTTTTGGTTCCAAATTTACCCTCTTAACTACTAGACAACATAACCTCTTCTACTATCAGATCATTTCCATGGACAACATCTATGGGCAATTTAAAAAGCAGCCTTATTTTAACACACTATTTACCTAATTAAAACATAGTTGGGAGAGGTATACAAGGGATTCGATAGTCAAGGGTAAATCATTTAAATTTATCCATTATTCTGAATTAGCTGCACCATTACTCCCTGTCAATTGCAGAAAATCCAGTCTTGCCTCTTCTTACCTAGACAAAGGCACACTTTTCAATCCTTGTCCCAGAACCTGTGCAAATCTTATTTCGTATTTCTCTTGCTGCCTACGAGTAATTAGTTAAATAAATATTTTCAAGAATTCTAAATAACCTAAAAAAACAAATTTTGAAAATCCACAAAAAGATAGCTAGGAAAACTTTTATGAAGTTAAGAGATGTTATCTGCTGTTCTAGGCGTGGGTGACTTTATCAAAACATTTCGCCCACTTTCAAATTTCCACTTGTTAAAACCTAAGGCCTTATTTGGCTGTCACTTACAATACTGTGTTTTTCAGAAAAGTTTCTGGCAGCTAATTTTAAAGAGATTTTGTTAAAAAAAAAAAAAAAAGGCAAGCTATGTAGTGCTCCTGTTGGAAGAGTGCCCCGACCCTCTGCATTATTAGACCGAAAATTACCAGTTTATCCAAACCTCACCCACCTTTGGTTATCTTCAGAAGTTTACAATTTGTGCTTCCTAAGGCAGTGATTTTTCAAGCATTATTTTGAAATACTGCAGGGTTTTTCAAGTTATATTTCAAGGGGGTGGCAAAGAATTCTCAAAACAAGATTAATTTTCTTTTCAAAAAGCAGGACACATGCCAAATATCATTTGGGGGATTCAGGAGGGTAACTGTAGATGTTAGGAAATGGAACAAATAATGATAGGCTCCGGGGACCTGTAAAGAGGCAGCCAATTCCGCTTCTACAATGGAATCCAAAGCAATGGGTGATTATGCCTCTGTTCAGTTTTAGTCCACGTTTAACCATGACCCTCAGTGTATTTTTAATAGAATATTGTTATATCTTCCATTTTTGCTTAATTGTGATCATAAACAAAGTGCCCAGTTTCCCTGCGCACCCAGCTGACATGCCATTTATGAGAAGACTAGCTTGTTAATATTTTATTCCTCTTAAGTTAAACCCACTGAAAGTAAGAACTGGAACCTAGAATGCCCTGAACTCACTGAATTTCCTAATATATGGCCCAGGTCATTCTTAGTCATATCAATCTTTTATTGGGTCTCTGAGAATCACTTTTCTTTCTTGAAACCAGACATTTAAATATTTGCAGCTTCAGGCTGTCATCTGGGTACTTGAGCTGTACCTCATCCTGTCAATTGTTTTGCACTTTATCTACCCAACCAGATTATAAACTCCCAGAGGACAGGGACAGCGTCAAGCTAATCTTTAAATATCCCAGGGCACTCAATATAATGCCTAGCAGAAAATAAATTCCCACAAATGTTTGTTGAATGGAACGAAGCCTTTAGAAAGTGGGAAATTTTTCTAATTTTTTTTGCCATGTCAGTTTACTGCCTACTGGTTTTTTTTCCCCTTCACTTTATCCCGTTATCTGAATTTTTTATTTCTACAAACCTGAACAGGTTTTATCTCTACTGACAGCTAGGCTTTTTTTTTTTAAACAAAACTTGCTGACTTCTTTATTGTATTTGCACATTCTTGTTCCTCATGCTGGAGTGCACTTCTTTCTTACCTTCCTTTCCATTAATTTTGATCCTCCCCCTATTCAAGATTTACTCCATCTCAGCATTCCCTTATCTCTTATGCAAACCATTTGTATTGTATTTTTCTGCTCCTGAAAATCACTTTTCAGGTGTTCTGGTGTCTTTTCCTGGGCGTCATCCAGTCCTTTCCATTAAGTTACGAGCTCTTTGAGGGCAAGCATTGCATGCTTGTTTTGCACAACTCCTGATGCAGCTGTCAGTCCCTCAGCCCATTTTACAGAAATTGGCTACTCATTTAAACGTATATATATACATATATATATATACACAGCAATCCCCATTATCTGAGGTTTCGTGTCCAAAGTTTCAGTTATCTGCAGTCAACCATGGTCAAAAAATATTAAATAGAAAATTCTAGAATTAAATTCCAGAATTAAACAACTCTTTTTTTTCCTGCTCTTTCTCCCCAAATCCCCCCAGTATATAGGTGTATATTTTACTTGTGGATCCTTCCAATTGTGACATGTGGGACACTGCCCCAACATGGCCCAAGGAGCGGTGCCACATCTGTGCCTGGGATCCAAACTGATGAAACCCTGGGCCGCAGAAATGGAGCGCGTGAACTTAACCACTCGGCCATGGGGCCGGCCCCAACAACTCTTAAGTTTTAAATTGCATGCCTTCTGAGTAGCATGATGAAATCTCACGCTGTCCCATCTAGGGTGTGAACCATCCCTTTGTCCATTGTATCCACGCTGTATATGCTACCCGCCGTTAGTCACTTAGCAGCTGGTTATCAGATCTACTATGGTGGTATCCCAGTGCTTGTGTTCAAGAGTAGTGATGCTGGCAATTTAGACATGCCAAAGAGAAGCTGTAAAGCGCTTCCTTTAAATGAAAAGGTGAAAGTTCTCAACTTAATAAGGAAAGAAAAATCTCTGTATGCTGAGGTTGCTAAGATCTACAGTAAGAATGAATCTTCTATCTGTGAAACTGTGAAGAAGGAAAAAGAAATTCATACTAGTTTTGCTGTTGCATCTCAAGTATCTATGTACAGGAAAAAACATCGTATATATGGGGTTTGGTACTATCTGTAGTTCCAGGCATGCAATGGGGTCTTGGAACGCATCCCTGCTGATCAGAGGGAAGTACTGTGTGTCTACATATATATATGTATGTATGTGTATACATGTATACTCATATATTCTTTAAACTAAGGGACCTTGCCACTTACTGTTGCACAGTGATGAAACCTTTTGTACTGGTGATAATCCTTTAGGAATAAGAATAATTATACCCTGATTTTTAAAAAATTTTAATATTTGCATAGCAAATTTTCTATAAGTCATGGCAGGTATGTCTCATTAAATTGTTATAGGCACACCACGTGGTGACGCTGTGCTTCTGTGAACAGAACCTCATAGCATCCTTTTCTGCAACATTTTAAAGGCAAGGAGTTGAAACTTAAGGTGGAACAACCAAGCAGGGAGATAGGAGGCACTTTTAGAATTGACCTAATAGAAATCACAGAAGCCAAAAAAATAACTGAATCAGACTATTCCATTTTCCATTTTATTTGGATGCATTTCCTAATTCCTTCTTACGTTTTCAAAAGAGGAAAAATATGCTTAGGTCCTGAGAAATGTGCTTTGCTTTCAATTCTGAACTGTCTGCAGCATCACCGGGCTGCTGGGGACATCTCTACCCAAAGGTGTGAGTTCCCTCCCAATCCAGTTCCAATGTTGACACTTCTAGAGTCCTATAACAGAGTTAACAGGCTATATCACTTACTTTCTGGAATTGTTGTAACGTTTTAAAAGTTTGTTTCTGGTTGCAAACTAAACAGGTAAGAGATAATTTCTTCTCTTACTTTAAAGCTCCTTTGAATAAGTTTTTTGAAGCAATGTTAATCACAGGTGAAAATCTTACATTAAAAGACAATTAAGGTAATAAGTATGAAAAACTAGATTTATTTTATTCTTTTATAGTTGAACACATAAAATTACATACACCATAAGCAAAAATTGAAACTTTAAAATCATTTTTAACTACTCTTATGAAAAAAATCTGTCCCTCTGGAGGGTTATTAGTTTAACTGCAAAGCGATAACAAATACCATTTGTGCATGTTCCATCCTTTGAAAGCGCCATAATTAGCAAGCTCGTACGACACAACAGCAACCTATAATGTGTTACATATGTAGTATTTTGAAACCTTTTGTTTGGTTCCTAAAACTAGAGAGAGAGAAAAAAAGAACTCATTTTGTTCTCAGGGGATTTGTCTTATAAGGTGCATCAGAGCGAGTTCAGCAAGCAGAGTATTTCTCCTCGTCTAGCTAGTGCTTGTTTATTGTTCCCTTATAAAAACCAAAGACTAACAATTTTCTTTTATGAACGTGGACTGAAGGGAGATAAATAGCCCTTGCCGGAGAGGAAGGTCAAGTTCAAAGTTTTTCTTTCCTTTGGATTCAGGAATAAGCAAATGGAAAGACTAGCCAAACAACCGCGCAGCAGGCATCCGATGGTTAAGCCCTTCCCCCAGCACTCTTTATGTACATAAGCAGAAGTCACTCGAGCAGCTGCGGCGCATTAGTTCCAATAGTTTCACAGGCGGCTTTGTAGCGCTGACAAAAGCCGCGCTAGCGCAGCGGCTCCCCTCCATGTTCCTTCGCCGTGCGAGCTCGTCAGTGATCTTTGGCGGGGGATCGGCCAAGGAGGGGTGACGTTTAATAGGCTGCCGCTGAGCAGTGCTCGCCTTGTCTACACCCAGCCCCATCTCCACGGAGAGACTGAGGCAGGCGACTCAACGAACCAACAGCAGCTGGATCCGACCTGCTTCCCCGGACATTTCCTCGTACTCCGAGCGAGGCAATCACTGGAAGGAGGCCAGGGAACCACGTTGCCCTGGATTATTGCCAACTGTCCAAAGTTGACCGAGAAAATGGCTCAGCAGACGACAAGCCCGGACACCTTAACAGTACCTGAAGTGGATAATCCGCGTTGTCCAAACGCCTGGCTGAACGAGGATCTTGTGAAATCCTTGCGGGAAAACCTGTTGCAGCACGAGAAATCCAAGACATCAAGGAAATCGGTTTCTCCCAAGCTCTCTCCAGTGATTTCTCCGAGAAATTCCCCCAGGCTCTTGCGCAGGATGCTTCTCAGTAGCAACATCCCCAAACAGCGGCGTTTCACGGTGGCACATACGTGGTAAGGTTTGCACAGATCATCGGAAATGGTGGCCCGTTCCCCCTGGGTGATTTTGCCCCTCCCGCCTTTCGCTCTAGGGGTGGGGAGGTAGGACCATCGTCATTCCTCACCTGCGATTTATCGGAAGTAATCTACCTTAGCAGTAAATCCCTCAGATGTCCAAATCGGGGCAGGAATCCTTGAGACTGGTAATAGGAGCGGTTGAGGTGGGTGGTTCTCAAAGTTCAATTCCTACCGCAAGTTGCTACAAGAAAATTGGATTCCAGATGTCAAAGGAGAATGCAGTTTTACTCCCATACCGATGTGGTGGCGTTTCTTTGACTTCCTAAGCTAATACCACTGCCAGGTCCTGCAGCAGCCTAGGAAAGAAGAGCAGGATAACTATAGTTTGCTCTCTTTTCTGCGTGATCTCCAGTTGAACAGAGATGTGCATCGTGCCAGTGTGTGTAATGGTGTGTCCCCGTAAAACCCCTCCCCACTACAAACTGTAATATATTTGTAATTTCAAACATGCCTTTCAAAGGAAAAAGAAAGGGTTTAGGAATTCTGTGCAGAAAATTGCAGGCTAGTATTTGGTAATATTGTTGTGTTCTTTGAATTTGAATTCTTTGAACATTTTGTCAATATTTTTATTTTCTTTATGAATATTTTTATCTTCTTTATAATGGGCCAATGTGTTTTCTGCATATGCTTCCACGTATTTTTCTAGACAATTCTGGATAGTTTCCTGCTCTTGTAAAAACAAATATTAAAATAAACCATTGTGTGAGCTTATTATGGTGTTTCTGCCTGAGAAGAGGTAATTCTAGGCTATGATGAGAGAGAGAGAGGTCTGTGATGCAGACTTAGTTAATTTTAGATAGTAGTAGATTCTATATGCTACCTCCATGTTTTGGTAAAATGAGTATTAATTATGATTAAGAAAACAAGCATAACAAAAGAAATAATGAGTGTGTTAGGTGAGAAGCTGACTAAATGATTTTTATACAGTTTTTCCATAGAAAACTAAAGAGTATGCCAGGAATGGAAAAATAAAACAAAACAATAATAAATCAGAAATAAGACTTCTAGGAAAGAAGTAGAATTCAAAATCTAAACTAGCAACATGGCTATACCCAGGGATGCATTAATATGATAGCTAAAAATAGATGACAAATGAAATAAAAGGCATGTCCTGCCCAAAGAAATGTCCCACCTCAGAATTTTAATTTTTAGTAGCTAGATCTCTGTTTGCCGAGGTGTTCTTATTCGCCCCAAGATTTTAATTAGATGGCATTTCTACGTTTAGTTAGGTATAGTGTTCCTAAGAGGGGGAAGGCAAACATTGAATTTTTAAGTTTTAAAAGGAAATTATGGAAAAATGGTGACTTCTCTCTGAGGAAGAGATTGTTGAAAATATTTGTCAGAGATGAATGGTGAATGAAAGGCATAAACGCTGGAGATGGTCTGAGGCAGAGGGATGGTTTGAGACCATGCATCAGGTGCCAGAGCCGGAACGCTGGCTCAAGTTCATAAAGAGTCAGGCCCAGAATTTTGGTATGCAACATCTCTTTCGGTTGAGATAATTTTTTTTTTTAATAGTCCCTAAATTGTACCCATTGTTGAATGAGTAAGGCTTAACTCAGCCTCTTGATTTCAATCTGAGTGAAGCAACCTAGGGTTCAGCTGAAGGTTATCTGAACTATTTGGACATGTAGAGATGTAAGGAAGGCAGGAAATCTCACGAAAACAGGCTTTCTTCTGAAATTTCTGGCACTTCCTTTTCTGGTGCTGTTTGGAGAATCTCCAAGAGCACGATTTCTGCTGATATTTCGTTTTGGTATATCAGGTCTCAGCCAGATCAGGGAGGCATCAGAAGAGCAATGGAAATGAAATATAAAAATTGTGATATCTAGTCTCAGGGACTCAGGAGGAAACAATATCCCTCATGGAGTAAAAACATCCAGAAAGGAAGTTGGAAAGAGTACCTCACATTTTTCATGTTGGTTCAGTGAGCCCCAAGACTTTCATAACATCCACGGGCATCTTTTGATAAATATCATCCCATCTGTGCTATCATAACGTGGACTAAGCACTATGCAGAATTTTTAAAACTCATTCCAAATTGTTATGATGTATATATATCTATATATTGCTGTCTAAACTGCAGCTACTACCACCACACTGAAATCCTCTAGTCCTCCTAAATTAGATGATCAGCCACTTAAATACATGCCTTGTGTGTTCCTGCCTCAGAATGTTGGTTCCTGCACCAGATATTCCCTTCCATTTGATATGCATATATTTAATACCTACTGAGTCCAAAGTGTTTAGTTTGTACCTGCTGATTACAAAGTTGAACAAGAGTTATTCCTCGGTTTCGAATAATTTTTACTCTAGTAGAAAAAATAAATCATATTGGAAGGCATCTCATTTAGCTGGGGGAATCACGTTGCTCTGCAATATACTCGCCAAATCTCAGTGAATTGACACAGTAAATATTTATTTCTTGCTTCTGTTTCTGGTGGGGAGGTAGCCTGCCCTGGGATACTTCAGGGACGTGGGATCCTCCCCTCTTTTGGTTCCACTATTTGTAACATGTGATTTCCATGTTTGCCAGGCTTAGCTGAATCAGGGGGAAAGAGCATGGAAGATGAAATGTGTGAGTTTTTATGACACGGGCCTAGAAGTGCACACATCTCTTATACCAGTATTCCCTGACTAGAACTCAGTTCTGTGACCACATCTAACTGCAAAGGATGCTGGAAAACCTATCGCAGCTCTGTTCCCCAGGATTAGATAAAACAGATCTGGTGAACAACTAGCTAGCCCGTCTCAGTCACGCTATGTTAATGGTTGTGTCGTTCGCCTGCCATACCATGTATACCATAGTTGAATTCGTAGAGTAACATCATGATGACTAGTCCTCTAACATCTCTGCATGCCTCCTGGATGAGGGTCATACAGAGCAATTCTGGGTTTTGATAAGTCTATTGGTTAGAAAGTCCTTGCTTGTATACAGTTGAAGTCTCCTTCCCTGTAACTGTCATCTGTGGGTCCTGCATCTGCTTTGAAAATCCCACAGCTTAAATCTCTCCTCTCTCTGCTAATGGAGCCCTTAAGGCAAGAGGCTTGGAGTAATCCACTGGCGAGCCAAGACCCTCTTCTCTTCATCTTGGCACATCAGTTAATCAGTATTTTCAATGCTATCATGCTTTTGAAAAATTCTTCTCTAAACACACTAAGTTATTTCACCATTGTATTTACCAGGTTAATCTGGTCATTTGTATCCAGACTTCATTTGGATTTTCATGTCCTATTTAAAGAGTAGCACAATACTCCAGGTGCTGTGTGACTGTCATACAGAGAACATCTGAGCAGAAGCCAGACTACTCAAGTTTAAATTCTGACTTCCCATTTACTAGTTGTGTGATTTTGAACAAGTTATTTAATACATGCTTCGGTTACCCGAGTTATTTAACATATACTTCAGTTACTCCATTTCCAAGGTGTAGTAATAGTATCCATTTAGTGATGTGGTTTTATTAACTACCATTATATGTAAATTAACGTGTGTTGCACAGGGGCAGACACTTAACGAGTATCATTATAAGCCAATATTTTCCTTGTTATGCGCCCTGTGTCCATTATTCCAGCCTTGGTCAGCCTGAATCTTTAGGATCATGTTTACCTTCTTAGATGATTACCCTGCTCAGTTGTATATGAATGAATAGAACTAGATAATATATGCACAGAGACCAAGAGTTCAAAGGAACCATGAGTGTGTGTCAGTTCCAGGAGAAGGAAGAAAGGAGCCATCTTCCTGAGGCAGAGCTGCAGCACGTGGTGCCCCTCTCTGCCTGCTCCCATTCTGCAAGTCTTTCAAGGCCTCTCTTCCCGAGAGCTTCCTCCAGGTCCCTCCTTTGGAAGTAATCTGCTGTGGCTTCAAAATCTGTAGCACATTTTACTTCTGCTATTTCCTCAATGCTTATTAGTAATAATTATATCCATAGCTGATGAACACTCGTGTTTTGTCTGGTGCCATGTGTTAGAACAGAACCCTCTTGTGTCTATGCTTTCACCATTCTGTTTTCCCATTTTTACTTAATATCTACTACCTTGTAGTGTAGTGATTATAGACAGAACTCTGCTTTCACCTGAGTAGGGAATTCCCCCCGATGTCAGCAGGAACTCAAAGGTCAGTGGAATCTCTAGCGACAAAAACTTGACTTCCAGTGTAAGTTTATTTCAGGAAAATCTTTATATTTTTCAGACTTTTTCCTCAATTTACACTGTGTTCTATGTACTGCATGAAGGAAAGTGTTCTAGAGTGTGTATAAGTGAAATTAGGCAATAGGATTTCTTTGGGTAAGATGGTATCCAGGTAATATTCAAATGTCTTATCTTTATAATTTCTGTGTATGCGTGTGTGTTACAACACATCCAAAGACAGAAGAAGCGCTGAGTCACATCCATAAGCAGCAAAATAATTTCTTCAGGTGGATTTTTGAAAGGCCTCTTTCAGGAGACTTTTAGCAAATCTTAAAGGTTTTTACAGACCTAGATAAGTATTTTTGGCCATATTTTTTGTAAATTTCTACCAGGCATTGGCATTAGATATAAAATTGCTTGTGTTTAAAAGTAAACATTTGCTTTCCTGAGCCTTAAATTTCTTCAGCAACTGTAGTTGCTGTTATGATTGTTGTTTGAGAAAGAAATATACAATAAATTTTCTTCAAGTTACAGAAGGGAGAAGAAACCCTTTATTACCTATAAAGGAGAAATCCAGCCACACACACACACTCAAGTAGGTTTTCAAAGACATTATTTAGTGATTCTATTTGAGAACACTTTCTCCCTTGTTTCAACTTACTACTTTTGCCCTACTTACCTATAAGGTTATCTTTTCTCTGTCCCTTATGGTGAGGATACGCAGAGAAGGGCATTGCTGATGCTGTCCTAGGATCTGGGAACCCAGAGGTGGGCTGTGGGTATAGCGTGATGCCAGAAAGTGGGGAGGAAGTTTCCAGGGGAAATTATCTGGGGAGCACAAAAGGAAGTAATGCGGGTATGTTGGGTGGGGCCAGTTGGCTGAGTCTTCAGTAGTGTTCCCGGTGTAGTTGGCTGTGTGTCTTCAGCGGGAATCTTGAGGGCACCACAAGTTATGAGTGTCTCTAGCTTTTGAAAGGGATGATTAGCCTTTCCTGAAGTCAGAAGACCCCAGAGAGACATTCCTTTTAAGAAACTTGTTAAGTGACATGTGTTATTTAGGAAATTACAATGTGACAAATAGTTACTGAGGAAAAATGAAGAAAACATTGAAATGACCTGGCAGTTTATATGCTTGTGTACTTCCTGTGACCTTTGACATTTATCTTAATGGAAGAGAAAAGATATGAAATATATCTATACTAGCTGAAGCCACTGCTACCAGTGGTGAAAATACTTCTAAGCAACAGCACAGCCTTTGTCAACTCGGTACAAATGTTGAATGATAAGAAAATTAAAAATTGAATCCTAAAGTTCATTAAAATAACTTTTAGATCATGTCTTTAATTTTGAAAGTTATTGTTTGTATAAATTTCTTTTTGAATCACAGGCTCCTGTGAGGTTAGGTAACTAAATGAGCTTTGACGCTTTTTTCCCCTAGACAGGAAGCCCCCAAAATTCTTCCCAAGTAGGAGTTTCAGGAAGAAGCTTTCTTCTCCCCAGTGTAGCAAAATCATGTCATTGTTTTTGAATGGTTTTGCTTTTGAAAAAATCTTGTGTTAAAAACTGATTAATTTAGTATAGTTGAAGCCATGTTATTTCCAGCTCCTCTGCCCACTTGATATTTGACCTTAGTTATTCAACCTTTTTGAATTGTAGCGTCTCTATTCATAAGTCAGATGGTTATAAAGGCATTTGATATTTACAATAAAAAATTGACTGATTAAATTTACAAAGTGATAACAACCTATAGTACATTTAAGATAAGTAATTAAAAACAAGTTCTAGTTTGCTGTTGTAAGCCAGTGAGGTGGATGCCACATGGATAAAAACAGGGGACAGAGTTCTTCAATAATTCTATGACTCGTAAAAAGGCTTCAGGGCCTTCCCCATGAAAGTATTGATGATGTTCAGTCTAGGACACCATCTGGAAGCCATGATTTTAGGTAGGAAATGTAGAAATCTATAAATAATAATAAAAATTCAAATTTAAACTGTTCTTTTACTGTAGCTTCCATTATATATCATTTTAACGTATCGGTCTCTTCTACTGTATATACAAAATAGAAAAAAAATCATTTCGTGTTCAATTTCAAGGACATCGGTGCTCTCTGGCTATTTCAGATGAAGTACTTATTCTCAAAATGAGATCTTGAGTTGATATGAGAAGAAGTATTGTGATTTCATAGTAGAATAAAAACTTTCGGTTCATAATAACGTAGCTTTATAACCTTAGATTTTTTATAACATAGCCATTAATGATTTCACTCCTGATATGTGTCAGGTACTTTATGTACGTTAACTCTTCAAAACGAACAAGGCTGAATTTAAGTATTATTAGCTATATTTTACATATGCAGATACTGAGGCCCAGAAAAATTGTTATAAAACCAAGGTCTTTCAGCTCTGCAGTCATAAAATGAGTTGAGTCAAAAACTTGAACTCAGGTCTGCCTACTTCTCCGTCCTGTGTTCTTTCAACATTACCTCCCTTTGGGCTAAGAGTCACATTCATATTTATTACCCTACCCTGCATTTATATTGAAGCTACAACAATTAGTGTTCAATGATTTTACAAAATGGTGGATAGTTAGAAGAGTAGGGACAGAATTCCTTGGTGTGGAATCTTGGTTTATTTGTTTACACATGTGGCTTGTATGAATGTAGACATCCTTTTTTTCTGGTAAAAATATGTGTATGTATAGGAAAAAGATACGTCTTTGGTGAAGGAGGGTTTCAGAGAACATTCCTGGTTCACAGAAGTTTTTAAATAAGACTGGCATGAAAACAATATGAATCAAGGTAATTTTATTTTCAATCATTCAGAGGAAAAAAACATGAAAAGCTTGAGCTCTAAAGAGAAAGATCAAGTCAGAAATGTATGAAGGTTTGGTTCCAGAAGAGCCAGCTGGAAATGATGGTCTGCAGGCTCAGGTCACTAAGCAACAGAGGCGTAAACTGCTTGGTAACCAGAGCTGGCCTGACCCACAGGCTGACAGCCAGTGACCTGGTGGCCAGAGAGGAGGACCAAAGCCCATCTTACCTCAAAACAATCTTCTCTTCTTCTGCCAGCCCTCACACCAAATCCCTCCGTTAGGGAATGGTCTCTTTGACTTAACAAAATATCTGCGTTTAGAATGGAAATATCTCTGGGACCAGAAGTAAATGCTGTCTGTCTTTCTTCCCTAAAATGGCATTTCTGAGATTATTTTCTTTAGGTCGATATATCATAAATAAAATGTAAAGTTATTAAGGAGAAAGAAGCGAAAGCAAAGCTTGGGGATTAATGGCTTGACTTTGGGTGTTTATGAGCAAATGTGTTTCGGGCCAAATTGCCTGACTTCATCTGGTGAGATCTGTCCTTGAACTCTGAGAGCACAAAGTGTTTCCAGTTATTTGGCACTTCCTATCTCACGCTGTCTTCCATTTCATGTGTTGTATTTTGACTGTGTAGCTGGGCCGTAAGTTCCTAAACAGTGAGAACCTGCACACGCGTTAATCTTTGTGGGGATCACTGTGAGGAGCTGAGTGCCCCCTGTATAATGTGCATTTAGTAAATATTTGTTGTTTGAGAAACATACCTTCCATTGCTGTGCCTCTTATGCTGAACACCTGGGGAGGTCATACTCTTCTAGCCTAGAAGTTTTGGTGATGTGTTTGATTGCTCTAGTGGAAAGAAATTTTAAACTCAACAATTAACCATTTGTATGGACTTTGTCACCATGACTGTGTGTATATGTGTGTGTGTGTGTGTATGTGTCTTGTAGGTTTGCACACGCCTAGACTGGTATAATTTGACTTTAGTATAAACGAATGAATTAGTATGTGATATTGTCACTAACTTGTCAAATATATGCATTTTAATAATATTGAGTTTATACTTTGAAAATAATGAATGCCTGCTGTATTTTGGAAAAAAACTTATGTAAATATATTTATGATTCTTAGGAAATTACTAAATAACTCGTTAAACTCTGATGACTCATCCTTATCTCTTAGAATTCATAGCAGTTAAATTATACACCAAGACTGAGGCTTTTAAAAGAAATGCCAAGATTTTGAGGAGAAATTTGAAAAAAAAAATAACAAAACCCTCCATAGTTCCTTTTTTGGGATGACAATTTGGAGAAATTTGAACTGACAGAGACTAAGCCCCTCTTCAGAATAACTAAAATTGAATAACAGAAAACTTTTTTGAAGAGATTTAGAATAGAAATTTTATTTTAATGTAAATATTTTGTCCATAGTTCAGTCTATATCTATTTTTACATTGTGGTAATTTCAGACCAACCAATTTCCTTCCCATTACCCTTATGAGATAGCCCTCTGATCAAATTAGCTATTATTAAAATAAAGTGGCTTCCTCTATATATTAGTAGTAGTAGGGTACATTTTTTGCATAGCCGATTTCACATTTATATTTATAAATGGTGAGTGTGTATTGTTGACCTTTGAAGTAAGCAACTTTCTGACTAATAAGGTTCCTTGGATTATCATTTCTGTTTGTTTACCTTCCTTAGGTTTATAGTATTTGTTTTACTTTGCTTTATTCTGAGCAGTGTGATTTTTTTTTTTAATGACTTTCTATTGCGTGAGTGCCACATAGAACCGTGTATGATTTATGGGTAGTAATAACTAAAACATATATGAATTGGAGGCTGATGACGCACAAGGCGGAATGCTATGGCTCTCCTCTGAATAGAACGCGGCTTCCTTTAATAAAGCCCTCTTACTAATAACAAAAGCAGTGTCATTAATTGTGTGATCATTCCTGTATTACCTTCTCAGTTTAAGGTACGTCTGGGCATCGTTTGTACTATTTTGCATTTAGTATTTTTTTTAGTGGATTTGCATTTTTATTTGAAGTCCCTAATGTTTAAAAATGAAGCATTGTATCATTACTGTAAATTGGAAAACAGTGTCATTTATCATAGACAGAAGATAATTGAAAAAATACAATAAAAAAGGCTAAATAGATTCAAGTTTAGCTAGATACTCTGGCCTGTTAAAGGCTCTGAGCCTGAGGTCTGCTCTGTGCTGGTTTAAAATGGCAGTTAGCAAATACTGTAGAGATGTGAAAAGCCAATTAAGTCTCTCCTTAAGGTAATGAGAATGGCTGAAAGGGATTTGGAACAAAAATAACCTTCTCATTATTTAATTCAACATTTTTAATTCAATAAACCACATCACCTATGCCTAAAACCATCTGGGGCAATGTCTGACCATCCAATATACCAACTCAGTGGTGCCTGAACCACTGACCTTTCCTTGCTGGACGGAGGACATCATTTCTTGCAGGGCTTCTTCTGGTCTGAATCCCTTAGTTGGAGGTAAGCACACTGAACTTGGAGTGCGTGATTCCAATTCCTAAGTAGAGAGAGAGGTGTTTGTACCTTGTTTTACCACCCCATATGTATTAATTTCCTGCCTGGTAACTACACAGATGCAGAGAAGCAAAGAACTGGTCCATGGAAAATACTGTACCTGTTAATGGCAGCTTCCAAGTTCTTCCAAAGGGCACAAGCATGAGCATTCTAAAAAAGTGTAGATTTTGCGTGCCAATAAGTATAAGCTGAAGCAAGCGAGGAATCCAGTTTATCTACACCTCTGTAATCTTGTGCAGAACTCATTGATTCCAGACCAGAACACCCACCCACACAGGACCAACTATGTAGTTTGCAGAGCCCAGCGTAAAATGAAAGTGCAGGAACACTTGTTCAGAAGAATATTAAGAATTTCGTGATGGCAACAGCAGAGCATTCAAGCCAGCACAGGGCCCTTCTGAGTGAGGTTCTGCAGAGCTACTCAGGTCACACCCATGAAGCCAGCCCTGCACCCACAGGAGATCTGAGGTGGGGCCCTGGAAACCACATTTGTGAGCAGCTGTGTAGAGTGATGCTGGAGCCATCCTTTGAGAAACTGTCTCAGAAGAATGTCTCGATTCATCACCTCCTTCTCTTTTTATGCTGTTAAGAGAGACTCCAGAAGACTCTGATATCCACTGGGGTAAAAATGAAAGTTTCGACGAAAGTCAGCAGTGTATTGGCTGTAAATTAAGGAGAAGCCCTATTTTACATTCATATTGAGGGTTTTCTTTGCAAATGAGCGAGTGCATACATAAATAAATTAAAAGCAGCATCGCCTTTACATTTAAAATTGCTTATTGATATGCTCAGTAACAGCAATGGCAATATATCATTAGCATTCGATACCGCTGCTCATCCTTCCTTCTTGAAACTGTATCTTTCACTGGCTTAACTCCTATTTCTGTGAGATCTCTCTTTTCCTCCTTCAGTGACCTCATTTCCAGCATCTAAAATCGAAGTGTCCCCCTCACCCCCGAGTTCTGTAATTAGTCCTTTGACCTTATTTCAGTATGCTCCCTGCACCATCAGCCTGACTTCTGTCCCAGCTCCAATTGTTAGCTCCATTTAACAAAATCCAACTGCTAAACCTGCCTTGAGTTCCATATGTCTCCTCTGAGTGTTTCCACTTGGGAGATCTATTCTTACCTTAGGTATAACATGCAAAACTGGGCTCACTGTTTCTGATTTTTCTATTTCTGTTCATGGAACCACTATTTTCCAAATGAACCATACTGAATCATCTTTGACTTCTGCTTTGCCTTCCCTCTTCCCAGAGCTATAGATTATTTCATCTAATATCTCCCGTTTTTCTGTTCTTTCCCTATACCACCACCTATTTTAGCACTTAGCCTTATGTTTGGGCTAATTCAATAACATCCTAACTTGTCTTTGTGCCATCAGTCCCGTCCTCTTGAGGATGTCTTACTTATGCTGTCTCATTAATTATCCCAAAGTTCTGCTTTGGCTGCTCACTATCTATAGCAGGGGTGAGGAAACTTTTTTCTGTAAAGGGCCAGATAGTAAATATTTTAGGCTCCATGGGCCATAAGTCTCTGTGGCAACTACTAAGTTCTGCCACTGTAATGCAGAGGCAGACACAAGATATACAAATGGACATGAGTGTGCTCAATAAAACTTTATTTACAAAAAAAGGTAGGGGGCTGGATTTGGCCTACCCACCATCGTTTGTCCATCCCTAGTCTGCAGGATAAAGTTCATACTCCTCAACTTGGCATTTAAGTCTCTAGCACCAGTCTCGACAACCTTATCTGGCATTGTTTCCTCTGAGTACTTCACAGTTATTCACTCTGGAGCTGAATCTAGAGCCCGGTTTCTCAGCTGTGACACTACTGAAATGTCCTGAATGATGCTTTGTCGTGGAGGCTGTCCTGTGTATTGTAGGATGTTATAAGCATCCTTGGCCGCTACTCACTAGATATCATAACACCCACCCTGTTGTGAAAACCCAAAATGTTTCCAAACCTTGCCAAATGTCCCCTGCGCGGGGGCGTAATTGTCCTAGTTGAGAACCACTGGGCTGGGAGGTGAGCTTTGGGAAGGGAGGAACCAGTTCTGCCTCATTCACTATTGTATCCCTAACACCTAGCACAGTCTTGTGCTACAGAAAGAGGTCCAGAAACATGCTGGCTGGTCTGACTGCTGCTCACTCACTCTGGGATCCTAGGTGTATCGTTTACATTCTACAGGCCCCGAGTAAGTTCCTCTGTAAAGCGGAACCATTATTAATTCATACATGCTTCATAGAAGTATTTAAAAGTTCAAATGAAAATGAAAAGACCTCTGGCAAGAACAAAGTACTAATGAAGTATAATGTAAAAATAGTGTTGGTGGAACGCTGAGGGTAATCTAAACCTATTGAAATCTAGGAGTTTAATTCACCTCTCATACCATGTCTACTCTGTGCAAATTACTATATGGGAGAACTATGTGCTATTTACTCTCAAGAATTATGATCTGATAGGGCATAGAATGTGATTACTCAAGTAACCGTAAAACAGTAGTTGCCATAATTACAAAGGGTGGTAGGAGTTTATAAAAGGTAGAGATTGTTGGGGGCTGGCCCTGTGGCCGAGTGGTTAAGTTCGCGCGCTCCGCTGCAGGCGGCCCAGTGTTTCGTTGGTTCGAATCCTGGGCGCGGACATGGCACTGCTCGTCAGACCACGCTGAGGCAGCGTCCCACATGCCACAACTAGAAGAACCCACAACGAAGAATACACAACTATGTACCGGGGGGCTTTGGGGAGAAAAAGGAAAAAAATAAAATATTTAAAAAAAAAAAAAGGTAGAGATTGTTTCTGGTAGTGGGATTCACTTAAGACTTAAGAGGAATACAAGATGGAGTAATCACAAAGAAGGGCCGGAGCATTTTCTTAGATTATCTTATTTAATATTCACTGTAATTAATTAGGTTTAGGTTTCATTGTTGCATTATGCAAAGAGAAAGATGGAGCCTAGAAAGGAATTTGATATGAACATAAAGCGTAAGAGATTTCAGTAGAGAGAGAACTGGAGTGAAGTATGGAAGGAGAGGAAGTGGCAGGAGGTGAATTCGTTTCACCAAAGGAACAGCATGAACAAGTATGGGGACCACATAGGATTTAGGTGAGTCTGAGTACAGTTCAGAGTATTTCTGGGGGGGTAGGTCACACAGGTAGGCTGGAATCAGGTTTTGAAGGTCAGCTAATTTCCTCTCTCTCTCACACACACACACACACACACACCATGGATTCATATGCTTAAATGAAACACGATCAATTTTATCTTTCTTAATAGTTTCACTCCAAATAAAAGGAAATGACATTTTGAGTTATTACCCCATGCTAAGCTCGCTAAGCTGCAAGCATGTGAATTGAACACTCTCAATAGTTGGAATGTGAGATTCAGTCCAATTAGACCAATCTATACCATCTTTCAGCCAGTTAATGCCCTTCTACTCTTTCTAAGATAATCCTTCTGAAATAGTAGAATACACAATTGGTTTCCATTCAAATCAGATGTGTTAATTCCACTGGTGGCACTTATGTTCTGATGTGTAGAACAGAGACAGTATTTATGTGAGAACTGTGCCTGCCTTTTCACTAAATTACAAGAGAATACAATGCCTAGAACCCATCTAGCGATTCTGATGGACTGTACACAGAAAACCGTCTTGCTCTGAGGGCATTTTCTCAATTTCAAGACTGGCTCACTGGGGTAAGAATCAGGAGCTAAATATCCTGTTATTCCTTCATTCATTCAAAACATAGTGTCTGATTGTCTACTCTGCCTCTGTTGCTCTTCTGGGATACAGCTCTGAACAAAACGACAATGTCCTGCCCTCATGGAGCATACATTCTAAAAGGGGAGAAGACAGCCTACAAGCAAATATTCCAGTGAGTCAGAGAAGGACAAGTACAGTAAGGAAGAATAAAGCAGGATAAGAGGACAGAGAGTTTTATATAAGCTTTTTGGAGAAGACTTTCTCTAAGGTGACATTGAGTAGAGATCTGAAGGAGGTGACTGATCAACTGTGTGATTATCTAGGGGAAGAGCATTTCGGGCAGAATAAATCACAAACGCAAAGGCCCTGAGGGAGGATGTGATTGATGTGTTTGAGGCAGGAGGACTTTATAGAAAATGAGGTCAGAGACATACGCAGGAGTCAGATCATGCAGGGTTTCGAGGCTGTAGTGAGAGATTTGGGGACTTTGGGGGGTTTTCCATAGTGTGATGACCATGATGTGTTGAAGGGAGAAGGGTTAGCGGTGGGAGTATCTGCCTTAAGGAGAGAGACAGTCTGTCTTAAGTTTTGGAAGAGTCATTCAGGCTCCTGTGTAGAAAATGTCGATGTGGGGAACGGGTGGAAACAGGGAGACCAGTTAAGACACTATTAAAATAATCCAGGTGAGATATCTGAGGGAGCAGAGTAGTCAAAGGAGAGGTGGTAAAAACAAAAAAAAAGTCAGTTTTCTCTGGAAACAGCAGAGAGGAGCAAGAAAGACACTTACTTCTGCTTTAGGGGTGGTGGTACAAAAATGTGGAAGAGAAATAGCCACCATATCAGAGGGCTGAAATACACCAGCATCTTCAATGGGCAGCCAGTAATTCTGGAGCAAGAAAGTGCAGGAAACAGTCCGAGAAGAGGCTGGGAATACAGGAGATTTTATTGATGACAGACTCTAAGTGCTAGAAGTCACAATGGAGAGGTGTGGGGGCTGGGGCCGGCTGGGGACTTAGGCCAAACTAGGGGATTTACAGAGCCACCTGGGGATGAGAGTCAGGTGATAGGCAATCACGTGGCAGTCTTGGGCTTCTTGGGGTGCTAATTGTGTGTCAAAGACAAGGATCTCTTTTGCAGCCATGCAGTTAGAAAAGCACAACTCTTCAGCTGGGATGGCTATTCTCTTGGGTCTGTTTTAATTCATTCCAGGCTCTCTACTTCACCTGCAGAGCATTCATAGAAATGGAGGGGAGAGGTGCTGGCAACCGGGCTGGCCAAGTCTGCCCAGCAGTCTTCTTGCCAACATTTCTGTCTGGTAGAGCCATGTTCTTCCCACCTCTTACCATATATTCATGCTCCAGGAATGAGAGATGTGACAGAAGATGCAGAAAGGCAGTTGAGAAATTGCTGGTTTCCAGATGTATGGCCCTGGGGCAGGTTTTCTAACATGAAATTACCATTTTTTTCCTACATTGGATACAAAATCCTGTTCTTAAGCATGATGTTAAAACTAGATATTGAAGAACTAAAAAAATATTTCTGAAAAAAATGCATGTGTGCTTGCCACAAAAGTTTATATATACAGTTATTACAATGATACTGCTTTTATTAAATAAATAGGTTTTATGTGTAGGCATAAAATATTTGTAAAATCTAGCAAGACTATCCCACATTTGAACATTTATACAGGAATATTTTCATGATCATACTTGTAAACAAAATGAATATGAAATGGGTAGAACACAGCTTTCTCATTGGAGTTGGAACTGTTGGTTTGTATCGCCTGCTTGCAAATTTCTATTATGTGAGCTAGCTGGCTGCTATTAGGAAATACGATCCTCTGTGTCTTAAGAGTATGCCCTGCAAAGCAACGTGTGCAAACTTTCTTTTCTTTTCTTTTTTCTTTTTTTTTTGCCTTAAGGGAAAGGGTGAGAGCTGGCACCTTTGAACCTGTAAGGATTGTGTAGCTCTTGCTGTGGTTGATTGATTTGCTTCTCTTCAAGAAATGCTCCTGGTATGTGTTTTCTGTTCTGACAGAGCCATGGCTTTGCTGATCAGCACGTCACCCCCGTGAAGACGTGGGCATGCTTTTGTGCATTTGCTCTTGTAGCCTGGGAAGCGTATTTCAACACACCATCCAGAATTGGCTAGAACATGCCTGTCACTCCCAGCTGAGCCTGATGACGCTCTTGCCAACGTAGATTTACATCAACACAGTTCTTCACTGGGAAAAGCTCATTTGGAATACACAGGGTGACCCATGTAAAAGAGGCATAAAATCAGTTTGAAGAGGACTGTATTTGAAGGGAAGCACTATAAGAAATATGCCGTCAGTTGAGTGCTCCACAGAGCACAGAATTATAATCAGCATTACTCAAGATTTTTCCCCCAGAAATTCTATGTAACTCTAACCTCTAAAGAGTGGCTTATCCTGAAAAGAGAACCCTTCTATTCCAGACTTTCTTTCTCAGCATGCTAGATATGCAGGCTTTTCTAATCTCTTCTTTCCCTATCTAGGTAATCCTAACTCTAAATTCATTGAAGAAAGTATGAGATGTCGGAGCTGATGAGATGCAGTATGATGTGACAGCATTGCTTTTTACCTGCCCCAAATTCAGTTTGGCAATTCAACAGAAATAGATTTTACACTTAGCACAAAACCTTTTGGCATATGTCCATCTTGTTTTCTGACTCATCTTCAACGTCCTAATGAATGTTTGGGATAGGCATATTACTCAGATGCGTGAGTCTATAGACAGGAAACCAGACACTCAGAAATAAAACCTGTTACCATAGCTATTCAGAGAACAATACAAAACTGTCTTTGCTGTACAAAAGAAAAATTCAGTATCAGTGGCACATGACCTGTGATTACTATTATTTTGACCCTGTGCTGCTTACCCTTCATTTTCATCATCCTTGTCTATTCTAAGTCCTTACAGTAATGGATAGGACTGAATGGGTTGGCAATTTCACCCCTTTTCTCATGACAACCAGCAGGATTTTCAATGACACATGCTTTGATCTGTCTGCTTTTAAATCTCTTAAGCAGGGCAGCTCTAGACAGCTTCCTCTCGGAAGGTTTTACAATCCTAGTAGTCCTCGTCATGAGTTCTATGTTTATGCTTGTTAGACACATCAAAGTCAGGCTTCATACCAGAGGACACTGCAAAGTTAAGGTCATCAGCTTCTTGTTGTAGCCATTGGGTTACGGTCATGCCTAACAGTAATGAAGGTTTACCTTGTAAAGCGATCCAAAATTGTGGGCTACAATATAGAAATATTAAAAAAATGTTCTGTTGTCATGTTGTTTCTTCTGCTAGATTTTGTCCAGAATTAATATTATTGTTACAATTAACTCCAAAGTATTCTATATTGTCTGTCTATATTACAGAGAGAAAGACAAGATATAGAAATAAGATACTTCCTCTGTTTATTAACATATAAAATCTACACTTAATGCATCAGAACCAAGATGCAACACTTTAAAGAGATGAGTTTATAGGCCAATCAGATGATAGGATTGGTCAGAATTTGAGTAGACATGAAAGAGAATCACAAAGGAAACAATTGGTGGCGCTTTTTCAAACGTTGTCCATGAGAAAGGAACTGCTGCTTAACAGGTTGACATTAAACATTCAAATTATGTTAATCATATTACTAAAAGGCTTTGTAATCTAACCATCTGTCTATCTAATCTGTCATCATTTATCTATATCTTTTGTTCTGGTGCCATGTTCACCAAGCAATCTTCTGATTATAGTCTTCGTTGTTGCGTAGGACTTTTTACTGAGAGGGAAAGTACTGGGTCAGATGGTCGAAGCATTATAATCTGAGCAATGATTGTAGTGAGCAATGAAAAGTAATTCATTGGCATTTGAATTCCGCTTAACAGTTCCCTGAGCTTCTATGATACAAGTTTGCTCCTGAAAGAACAGGTCATATACTGAGGGATTCCAGTTTCTAAGTCTGCAAACCTCAGTGCTAGATTCTAATCCTGGTAATTTCTCCACGATATTGCCAACCTGCAAGGCCTTTTGGGAAAAAAAAAAAATCTGCCAGCTTTCCCAGGTGAAACTATTTTCCGCTGCCACGCCCTGAACATTTTACTAGAAACTGTGGTGGCACTAAATACGAATTTTAAAGCTGTAATCACAGTAAGAATGAGGAAAGGGTGCGTTGTTCCATTTCCTTACCCTCATTCCTCAATGGTGGCTATTTGCTGAGATGATCATGACCTGTGCTTTGAAACTCATTTTCTGATCCATCTAACATTTAATTTAGCCCAGGATATAGTTGCTTATTTTTTTTTGTTTTTCTGACCGTACGATGTCTTAAAGAATTTGGTCAGCTATTCTAGGAAACATGGTCAGGACTCAGAGGCAGTGTTTGGAATTTTCTGGATCCCTCCCTTCCCCCTTTTTGCCCCTTCTCAGATCCGGTAGTCTAGAGGGCACTATGAAATTTTACAGTTTACAGCTTTCACCACAGAAAGATTTATCATTTAGGGAGTTTCACATTTACTAATAGGAGATTTTGAAGACAGAAAAGCCTTTGTGACTTGTGACCCAAGTGCATGGACCTCAAGTTGTAGAGTTCCAGATTTGTGGGACAGGGTTCAGATCAACCACGTTAACAGTTGTGGCGGTGTTAACAGAAGGGATTATTTCCCGTAAGGACTCTACGATAAAGTGATATCTTTTCAACAATATTTAAGGTGACGTGTTGACTGTTACGACTATGACAAAAATATATGAGAGGAAGTGATATAACAGTCAGGGTCAGTGTTGAAACAAATTGAAACATTTGGTCTCAGACAAATGTCCTGCAGAGAGGGGCATGTGTCTTCGTTTCCTAGGGCCACCATCACAGATTACCACACACTTGGTGGCTTTAAACAACTGAAATTTATTCGCTCACAGTTCTCAAGACCAGAAATCCAAAAATCAAGACATTGGCAAGGCTGCGCTTTCTACAGAGGCTCTAAGGGAGAATCTGTTTAGTCCTCATCTGGCTTTCAGTGGTTGCCGGCTTCCTTGGCTTATGGCCACATCTCTCTAATCTTTGCCTCTGTCTTCACATGCCTTCTTCTCTGTGTCTGTCTTCTCCCCTCTGTGTCTCTTATAAGGACACTTGCCATTGGATTTAGGGCTTACCTGGATAGTCTAAGATGATCTTCTCATCTCAAGAGCCTTAACTTACGTCTACAAAAATCTTTTTTCCAGATAAGGTAACATTCACAGGTTCTGGAGTTTAGGATGTGGACATATCTTTTTTGGGGCCACCATTCAGCCCATTACTGCATGTAAAGGTATGTCTTGTTGTGAGAATCCCTGAGAAACCCATTCAGATAGCATGAGGTCTAAGCCACATCCGGATGGACAATACTTTCTGACTACTCCCACAGCTCTGGAGGATTCCAGCTTGAATAGCTAAGGCAACAGGGCTTCTTGGGACAAGAAGCCAAGAATACTAGGATTACTTTAAGTGGACACTGCCATGGCAACTGGACATCCAGTCATACTGTTTTGATGTTTCTTCCTAAAGGCTCAGGAAAAGAATGAGAGAGAGAAATGAGGAAACTTTTTATTTTGTATCTTTTGCATGCAGAGCTCTCTTGCGAGAGGAGGAAGGAAAACTGTAAGCAAAATAAATTTAGAAAGGAGAATGATGGGTGTTTTTCCAGTTTTTTATGAACATTTAGTCCTGGTCTCAGTGACTAAAATTAGCATTTTAAAACCATAAACGTGGTACATGTTTGCAGCAAAAATTCCTACAAAAAATAATCATGTGTAAGTCCCTTTATGCTCTTCTTCAGCCCTGTCAGCTTTCCGTTTGCTCTCATTGGAGTAACTACTCTTGACATTGTCTGGTGTAGTCTCCAGAAATATTTTATGCATATTCAAATAAATATAATAAAAATATTGATAACGTGTTGAGTAATTTGCATGTATTAAGCACAATCCTAGATATTTTCAGGGATTATGTCATTTAATTCTCACCACAAACCTGAAATATATCTGTATGATATATTTCTACCAGTGAAATCATTGGTTTAAAGCTATATTAATTTTAAATATTAAAAGGAATTGGCAAATTTGCTTTAAAATTGTTTTATCATTTTACACGTCTATAGTAGTGTACCAGAGGACACATTAATTTCTCATTATGACTCTCACCATCGCTAGATGTGATCTACTTTTATTTTTCATCACTATTATAGGTAAAATATATCTATTATTATTTTACTATGCAGTTTGATGAGTGAGTTTAACATCTTTTCATTGTTTATTTGCCATTTCTTGGTTCACTGCCTGTTAATATATTTTGCCTCTTAAAAAAGTTGAGTAATAGCCATGTTGTTATTGATTTGTAATAACTTTGAGTATATTTAGGAATTTAACTCTGTGTCATAACTGTTTTAAATATTTTTCTCAGTCTATTTTTTCCTTTTACATTGTTTATAGTTTTTAAAAGTTATATATAAATATTCTAGCAAGCCCTCGTGTCTAGTTGTTAAGATTCTGTGCTCTCACCACCATGGCCCGGGGTGCCTCACCCCATCAGGGAACCATACCAACTGTCTGTTGGTTGTTACACTGTGGCGGCTGCGTGTTGCTGTGATGCTGAAAGCTATGCCACTAGTATTTCAAATACCAGCGGTAACCCATGGTGAACAGGTTTCAGTGGAACTTCCAGACTAAGACAGACTAGGAAAAAGGACCTGGCCACCCACTTCCAAAAATGTTGGCCATGAACCAGGCAGGGTTCTGCTCTGCTGTACACAGGGTCTCTAGGAGTCAGAATCAACTCAACAGAACTGACAAATAAATATTCTAAAAAGTTTTTTTATTGTCGTAAAAAACACATAACATAAAATTGATCATCTTCACTATTTTCAAGTGTGCAGTTCAGTAGTGTGAAATATATTCACATTGCTGTGAACAGATCTCCAGAACTTTTTCATCTTGCAAAACTGAGTCTCTGTACCCATTAAACAACAGCTCCCCTTTCCTCCTCCTCCTGCTCTCTGGTAGCTACCCTTCTACTTTCTATGACTTTGACTACGTTAGATGCCTCATAGAAGTGGAGTCAAATGGTATTTGTCTTTTTTTGCTGGCGTCTTTCACTAAGCATGTCTTCACAGTTCACCTGTGATGTAGCATGTGACCCGATTTCCTTCCTTTTTAAGGCTGGATGATATTTCATTGCTTATATTCACCACATTTTGTTTATCTATTCAACCATCGATGGATACTGGGTTGCTTCCATCTCTTGGTTATTGTGAGTAGTGCTGCTATGAGCATGGGTGTACAAATATCTCTTCAAAACTGATTTAGGGGCCGGGCCCATGGCTGAGTTCCCACACTCCGCTTCGGTGGCCCAAGGTTTCACTGGTTCAAATCCTGGGCATGGGCATGGCAGTGCTCATCAGGCCATGCTGAGATGGCATCCCATGTACCACAACTAGAAGGACTCACAACTAGAATATATACAACTGTGTACTTGGGGGCTTTGGGGAGAAAAAAAGGAACAAATAAAATCTTTAAAAAAAACGAAAAGAACTCTGATTTAATTCTTTTGGATATATACCCAGAAGTGGGATTGCTGGATCAAATGGTAGACCTTTTTAAAATTTTTTGAGGAGTCTCCATACTGGTTTCCATAGTGACTGCACCATTTTACAATCCTGCCAACAGTGCACGAGGGTTCCAATTTATCCACATCCTCATCAATATTTATTTTCTATTTTCTATCCTAATGAGTGTAAAGTTATATCTTAGTGATGTTGAGTGGGTAATGATGTTGAACATCTTTTGATATGCATCTTGAACATTTTTATATCATCTTTGAGGAAATGTCTATTCAAGTCATTTGCCCAATTTTTAATTAAGTTATTTGAGTTTTTGTCTCTAAATTTTTTTTGATGCAGCAAGGTTTAGTAACTTTCCTCCATGTGCCGCTTTTATGTCATGTTTAAGGAGTGTGACTCTATTTTAAAATTCATTAAATTGTCTTTTCACTTTATTTTTATCCCAGTCCTTTTAAGATTTCTCTTTTCATATTTAATTTTTCATCCATCTGTCATTTGTTTTGATACGAGGAATAAGGAAAGGGTCCAACTTTTTTGGCCAGCTGCCCTAACCCCAATTTATGGGATAATCACTGCTCATGTACTGCCTTGTAAAGTTTGAACATTTTAAATAGGCTTTCTTATTGAAGGACACATTTGCCACACCTACTACTGTAATGATTGTACTAAGCTCAATGGTATCTTATTAGATTTTGTTTGCACTACTCTAAATGGTAGCTTTGGCTATTAAGATAGCTTAAATATTTGGAAGATAGCCTTAAAAACACTCTATTGTTCCCTTTGTTGAGTCCTGTTTCCTCTCAAAATAAACGTTAAATTCATTTCCCAATAACATTCCTTTTGGGGGGAGTAAGCAAAGAGAAATGTTTGCAGTCATATGGGAGGCCAGTGTGAAAGAATGACGTCTGTGTTATAGAATGATTCTCTTTCAAGTGTGAAATGATGGCAGAGTTTCTGCATAAGGAGAAGAGAAGAGTATTTCAGAACATTTACCTAAATGTGCTTGTGCTAAATCTAGGACCCTTGACAACCCCACCCCTAGAAGAGAGGTGTAAAACTCTTGTGCTTACATGAAATGACACTTAGCATCTTAAGGTACAGATAAAAGATTCTGAGTTCTGGGTTGTTCAAGGCCTGGCTTTGCTATAAATTGGCTGTAAGACTGAGTAAGTCTCTTAATTCTTCTGAGTATTGGTTTCCTAATTTGCTAAATGGAGATAAATAACATACGTGAAAAGTTTGAAAAGTTTCTTTAAGCAACTAAACATGTTAATTTGTAGGATATGTACTTTATGGGATATTACATGCTAAAAAGATGATGGTGATAATTATTAACAGGAACAACAACAATAATTATGGCAAGAGAAGATCCTGCTGGTGCAACACACATTCTTTCAAGCAGTCCATTCCCAATGCAATATGCACTCCTGAGACAACAGGGCTAGACTTCTAATCCCTGTGTTGTATAAAAGCCCATTATGATTACAAATTCATTTGAAGCATTAAAACCCAAAAGGTTACTAGCAAACTATTAAACTTAGATGACACACTGTTAGAAATATTTTCCCTAGCCAGCTTTTTCTTCTAGTCTCCTGTTGATTTCACCAATTCTGGAAGTTTTATTAACTGCTTGCAGAATCTAATTTCAGGGTGCTTAAAAGAAAGGAATCTAGATGTGTAAAGATGGTGCTTTGGGGATATAATTAGTCACTTCTGTGTGATACTTCCATCTTTAAATTTAAAGTTCCATCTCTCCTATGACTTGAAAGGAGGACATCAGATTCTGTGAAAGAAAATATGTGAAATTTAAAAGTAATATCCAACAGAAATTTCTCAAGACAACTTCAGAGCCCTAGCTCATTGTTCTCTTTCAGTGAACTGTATTACTCTGAAACACCAAAATGTTCACAGCACAATTATAGTTACTAAGGACTCTTATTGTTAGGCACACCCATTGAAATTTTTCTGCTCTGAAATAGTAACTGCAGGAATTTCTGCAAGGCGAGCTTATTGCCTGGACAAAGGGTTAAAAAAGCAAAGAGTAATGTCAGTTGCTTAGAGACAGAGACAAAAATGGGCCTTGGAGAGATCATCTTGAGTTTTGACTAGATGATAAAGCTGAAGCCCAGAGTGGTACAGAAAACTGCCCAGGGGTACACATTAGGACAATGTGACACAGATCGTTTGGTGTAGTTCAGTGTTTTTAGTCTGACCCAGAGCCTTTGGGGATGGGGAGGAAAGGAACATGGGAAGAACTTGTCATTTATTCAATATCTCTGCTCCGTGCCCACTTGTTTAATTTTTTCCATGTCTCTTTTTTTCTTTTTCTGTGGTTTTGACCCTGGATTTGGAGTGCAACATTGCATACCTGATTTTCACTTACACTAGGTGCCTAGAATGCAAGAAGCAATTATGTAGAAATGAATGAACAGAGCAGTTTATTCCAAGTCTAGAGACATTTGTTGTTTCTCCTCTGCCACTAGCTAGCTGACCAATCTCAGGCAAATTGCTTAAATTCTCATTGACTCAATTTCCTCAAATGTAAAAGGAGGGTGTTGGGTAATTGTTTTCTAAAGTCCTTCCCAGTGCGAAATGCTGTGCTTGTCCATCTTTACCTGAAGACTTACGGAGGTTGCTGAAGCAGCAGTAGTCACTTGGTTCTTAGCTACAGATTGCATATTCCTCTCAATCTTGAAAGAAAATGAAGTCCCAAATTTAATTCCACTATTGTATTTATCTCTATTTCATCCAGGCATCTCTGTCTCATAGATTCCATAGCTTCATGTGAAATTATTCATTCAAGAATTGAGTGATGATAAAAGGAGGAACAACCTCTTACATCTAAATTCCAAATAACTGTGCCAATATTTGCTGTTTCTGTACAAATTATAAATGTGCCAAGAATTTAAAAGTTTATGAAAATTGCCTATTGTTGCAAAGTATACTGAAGACAATGACTATAAAATGATCTCTCATCTCTTCCCCCACTCTTTTCCATTTTAGAATAAAAATACCAGTAGGAAAAAGAAATGAGTGACTATTCCTGTAAATACATGGGAATAGATTACTTGGTTATTATTGGGCACGTCATAAAACCAAGAATAAATGATAGACGGTTATGTGTTTGGAAGGTCCAGATTGCTAATAATTTTCTGTACTTAAAAAAAATGGGCAACAGACATTAAGGTTCTGAATGATTTATGGATTAATTCATTATTCAGTTTCAGAGCACCGACAGTAATATAGTATTCCCTGCTTTTATAAATAACTCATATAGAGCGTTTCTCTAGAGGTCCACTGATTCTTGTTCTCAAGTGTGTATAAAAAAGGAAATATTTATAATGCAGTTGTATGCGGCCAGAATGATTAGGATTCAAATCTTCAGGCTCTAGTGAGACTTTTTGTGCTTGAGTAAATTAATATTTTAAAATAGTAAAGCAAGATTCAAAGTAAAAATATTTTTTAATTATTTTCCAATACTATTCCATAAACTTCTATAACATGATTTTGTTCAATCATTTTTTTAATACTGGGCATTTAACTGTTGTTAAATTTGATATTATTAAGGTGTGATATTATTTGTCCATTATAATTAAATGTATTAGTAAAATATGTAAAATTCAATCACAGAAAAAATGGCGTTAGTTTTCTGAAGTGGAAAAGAAGAAAATTTTAAAACAAAACCACCTTTGAAATAATTATTCTCCAAATGTTAGACATTTGGAATGCTTCCACATTTTTGCTCCTGTAGATAAAGCTGCAATGAACATCGTTTTTGCACATATCTTTTAACTTGTCTGAAATTGATTGTTTACTTCAGGATTTCTACTGCATTTTGTCACATTGCTTTTAAAGGAATTTGTATCAAGCTACAAGGCCTCAATAATATTGTGTCATTTTAACCATGTTGAATACTGTAATTTTCTTAAAATGTTCATCTTTTTTAGATGGCATCAAATACCATCTCAGTATTATTTCCAGCAAGGATCAGTATTTTTCCATTTGTTTGTTTACCTTTTGTAACTCCATTTGGCTGAACTCTCTGCTCAGATTCTTTCGGCATCGACCCAGTGGATCTTGATGATTGTTTCTTATGTGTATGTTGCAGGGTTTTTTCCCACATAGATCTAATTCTTCGTTTTATTTGAAACAACTGTTTCCAGGTCTTTTGCTTTTTATTTTAGTTTCTTAAATTTTATTGTAAATAAATTTTGTTCCTATGACAGATACTCTACTTTATAGTATGTTTGCTTTGTATATTCAGAAAAACTAAATATATTCCATCTGAAATATATTTTGGTAAATAATGCAAGATAGGTTATCTCAGTATTATTTATAAAATATGTCACTTTTACTTTCTTGTTTTGTAAAGTCTGTTTAATATGAGTTTAATATTTTGAAGGATGTTATTATCACTGATTTAAAAATGCAGACACTTGGATCCCCCTCAAGTATTACATCTTAAAATTCGTTTGACAGTATTTCAAAACATTAGCTGGATAATTTAGAACCCAAACTCTGGGGTGCAGGTAGCCTGAACATAGTTAATACAAAACAAAATATTTCCTCCAAGTGCCTTCCCTGCCACTAGTGATCATTCCTTTACATTCATCCCAAGTCCAACCTCCTAGTCTGTTTACGTGCCCAGATTCACTGCTTTAAGGTTTATGTTTTCTAATAGCAGCATCACTCCATGATGCACAGATGGGATTCTGTCCTCAACCCTTCCATTGACATTCAAATGAATAACTTCTTTCACAAAACTATTCAGGAGACAGGACCTGTTGAAAGCTATCACTTTTAAACAAATGTCCTACAGGCAATGGATAAATCTGTGGTTTTTCTGAGTAGGAGGAGCTCAAAATCTCAGTATAGGATTTATGGGGTTTAAACGATTTTCTGAGCACAGTGCTTAGGAAAGTATGCAATTCTTATTAAGGATTTCATCCATGAGCGTGACTGTCGGGCACATTATGGGGCATGCTCTGCCTGCTAATCTGTAAAGCCAGCTTGAGATTGAACGATAGACACTGCCAACTGAAACTCCTCAAGCCTTTGAATGCGATGGGACCACCTCAGGTTAATCTCTGGGTCAACTGCACACAGTTGTCTTCATTCTTTCCTCGTATTATTTCCAAATTCTTAATTTTTTCCTGTGTTTTTAGATATGACTTTCCTTTAAAAAATAAGAGAGGGAGAGATGGGGAGATGGTGGGGCGGAGAGAGAGAGAGAAATGAGTCTATGATATACCCCATGGAAGGGCAATGAATTAGTATATGGAATTATCTCAATATTTTTACTTCCTTTTTAAGAGTCCTCTTATCTCTGTCTAGAAAGTGTCTGATTAAAAACATGGACTTGACTTTGTTCATGAGGCATTTTATCATTTTGCAACTTTTCATGTTCCAGAGCTACAAGGAGACCACAGCAGGTATCATCAAAGTATCTTCCTTTCCTTCTTGAGCCTGTCTCAGTAATGCAGCATGTGCAATACTGTTAACTTGAAGGAACTTAATTCTGTTGGAAATTCTTAGAACAAATAGATATAATGAGGTAGAACAGTTGGGTAATTTACAAATTGTATGTAAGTTTCTGTACATATATGAGAAGTCCAAAGTCAGATATAGTATAGAATCTATTCACATTGAGTCTGTGGCTGTGAATACTATATACTGTATTTCGGGCATAGTTTGAGGGAAAAAAAGAGAACTTTTAAAATAAAACAAGTACCTAGGGGGAATATATATATATATATATTTTTTTGAGGAGCTATATATATAAAATTTGAGGATCATAGCTCTGTCTCTGCCCCAGGAGAATTTTTTTTCCCGTCAAATCATGAAATGGAGCAGAGGTTCAGATGATCAATTTCACTAGGTAAAAGTTTACAATTCCTTACACTCTGGTTATGAAAATCCATAAAAATTCCCTACTTAGATTAATACATATTTGATCCTTAACTCTTTGGCTCAAAACTCAAGTTTACTCTTCTATAATAGTCAATAAATGATTGTCAATAATACCCTCATTAAAAATGATTATTTCAGCCTTTAAAAATTGATAAAATTGATGCTTTCTCCTTTATGTGCATAATATTCATTCATAAAGGTTAAATGATTAAGGTATTAAAGACTGTGAATAAGGAGGGAAGAAAGATGAGGGAAAAGATAGTGATAAAGACGACTTTCCATTTACAAGGACAAAATAGATGGTTAGGGGAAATAATCTGACATTTCAATTTTTTGGCTACTAGTAAAAGGGTAGTTGTAATCCATTTAGCAGATTCCCTGAGTTAAAGATTTCAGCTTTGTTCCAACATAGCAGATAACATCCTAATCCATGTAATCATAAAGAGAAGCAGAAATAAATCTAATCTTAAAATTTTCCAGTTCCAATCTTCCTTCCTTTTTCATAGAACATAATTCATGTGTATCGTAATTGAAACTGATTATACTACATGTCGTCAATTTATTCTTCTCTCTCACCTGATAAGACTCACTGTCTTCTCAAAAAAATCTAAACTCCTCAGTGAGTTCTTTATAATCCTAGTTCCATCCTACCTGTCCAGGATTTTCCCTCATTTTTGCGTATATTCCAGCTCAACAGTATTACTTTCTGAAATTTCATTGTCCAATGATTTTGCCTTTCCTTATGTTTGATATCACCACCTCTTAAAATCCATCTCTTAGGGGCCAGCCCCGTGGCCAAGTGGTTAAGTTCGCACACTCTGCTTTGGCGGCCTGAGGTTTTGCCAGTTCAGATCCTGGGCGCAGACCTGGCACCGCTCATCAGGCCATGTTGAAGTGGTGTCCCACACAGCACAACCAGAGGCACTAATGACTAGAATATACAACTATATCCTGGGGGCCTTTGGGGAGGAGAAGTAGAAGAAAAAGAAAAGAAGATTAGCAACAGTTGTTAGCTCAGTTGCCAATCTTTAAAAAATTAAAAATTAAAAAAAAAAATCCATTTTTTAAAGCCTTACCTAAATATTACCTCAAACTCTAGTTTCTTATCATCTAATGTGGGGTTGACCTTTCCATTCTGTAAAAAACTATTATTTTCTCCCTTAAGAGCTTACCACATGAAAATAGGGACAGTGTCACATTCATCCTGAAATCTCCATTGTGCAATTTTTAACTCACTCTCTTAAACATTACTCATCATATTTGGAGGCTGAATAAAAACCATTAAGTGGATACCCTTGCTGGGTCCATGGAATTGATTTACTTGAGTAAAATCTGTATAAAAGACACTTAATAAATATTAAATGCTGTCAATTCTCAATTATTTATGGCTATATTACATTATAGCTGTGATATGACTTTAAAGGTCATATTTACATAATGAGCAATTCTGCCTGATGAAGCCTTTAGTTGACATAAATAGCTTCTTAGTTTGTGTCCATCCAACAGAGATTGGAAGTGAAGCCTCTGTAAACCAATTTTATTATTTAATTATCACCAGTTCTCCCTTTACCATCCTAGTCAACAGGCAGGATTTTACTTTTAGTTGCTTTGTCTAACTCTGAAAGCCGATACTGATCATTCTCAGCATTTAATGGGGGAGCCTGGAAAAAGCTAATTGGGAGATTAGAATCCAAAAGATCAGGAGTTTTCCGTTCCTCCTTCAGTCAGAGCCTCGTAGTGGGGTTTTGTTAATTTGTCAATTAAGTTGTTCGGTTGATCCAGAAAAGTTCCTGATGAAAAGCCTTTTTGGCAGGGGGAAAATTCTCCGTCTTCATTTCCTTTCTCTCTCTCTCTCTCTGCCTCTCTACTGACATTTGAAATACACTGTGCAATTTAATAATAAAATCATAAAAATACGGCCTTTGCTAAAGATATTAGCATAGATTAAGATACAAGATTTCTGAGCAGGATAGGTTAGTTGATGGGTTTATTTTTAAGCCTTAGATAAAACCACATACAGAAAGAAGAGAATGGAGTTTATTGAAATTCACACTTACAGTGAGTTACCAGAGAATTATAAGGAATGCATAGATATAATTTAACAATGTGTAATTATTATTTTGAAATTAATAAGACAAATATCAAATATGACAGCGTTAGCTTCTGCACCAGGACCTGCAATGATGTTTGCATAGCAGTGATCTTTGTGGACAGGTTTTGGAAATTGTCAGCAATTTTATTTAGTCTGTCAGCATTTGCTGTGGCAAGGATTGGGATTTACTTGATACATTCATGCTAGATAAAACCTTTTGTGCACATTAGCATGACAACCAGTGTGCATAAAATACAATAGGAACAGCATTCAATTATAATGTGTTTTACACCAAAAGAATTAACAGTTTAGGAAAGGAAGCAAGAACTGAATTAGATGAATTACAACTATTTCTGCTTTTTTGCAGTTTCTAAGCTCGGTAATTTGTGTATATTTACTTTAAAAATGCCTTGTAGGCAAAGAAATGACTGAAAGAAACATTAACTTCAATAAAAGCTAAATTAATGTGTCCTAATGTAAGTAATAACATTAGAAGAGGCAGTTATTTGAATTATGATAATCTGGCACCAACTCCTTTAGAATGCTCATGTTTTAAAAGTTTGGCAGGTGTGCTAGAAAGTCTTTACTGCAAAAAGATTAGGGAATGCATTTGGCTGTGAGTAACATAAAACTAACAGCAGTTTAACCATCTAAGGATTTGTCTTGGGCAAAAGGATGTCTGGAGGGAGCAGGCTAGGGCTAGCACAGTGATCCAGTAATAGCTTCAAAGACATAGTTTTCTTTTCTTCTTTCTTCTCTGTCATTCTTAGCATACTGTCCTGTCCTGTGCTTGTCACCTCATGATCACATGTCGCATGACTACTTCTTCTCTAGCATTGGGTCATTCCAAGCAGGCTAAAGAATGGAAAAAGAAGGGAAGCAGGAAGAGATGGTGTCTCTGTCAGGGAAGCCAGGACTTCTTAGGAACCCTCAGCTTACATCCCCTTGACAAGAATGATGCCGCATACTTGACCCTAGCTTTGAGAGAGGCTGGGGAGCCTGTGGTTAGAACTAGACATATTTTTTGGGTAAGTAACACTAGGATTGTGTAAATGAGAATGAAGAGGAGAATGGATATTGGATAGGTAATCAGCAATATCTGCCATAGTCATAATATGTGTCATAGACACAGCTAAATTGATGAGATCGAAAAAACAATTAGCTGATGATATGTGAAAAGCAATATAACCAAATATCCAACTTATTAGGGAAAATGGATTTTCTTATATAGTGTCCAAGATTGGTGAAAAGGAAAAGAAAATGAGGGTTTTCAAACAGAAAATCAGATGGTCTTACCTGTACACAATCATGTTAGGAATCTAATACTAAAAAAAAAAATGTTAAATTCAGATTAAGAACAAGTTACTCATTTTCTGCACTATCAAGACCTCCTTTGTTTCACAGACAAATGGTCTAGCATAATTCGCACAAAGCCTGTGGGGCACATTACTAAATAATTGAACTGGAACCTCTAGGATCTTTAATTTAAAGTGATCCTGCTTTATCATGCAGTGTGGAAATCAAACTCTGAAAGCAGCAGAAAGTAACAAATGGACAGATTTGGTGGCTATTTATAGCCGATACAAAAATGAAAGGGGAGAATGGGGTAACTCTCTGATTAATGATGGTCTCCCATCCCACTTTGGTCTGAAATAGCTTGATAAATGAATCTCAAAGTTGGAGCTAGTTTAACTGATAAATATTTCAACTACCCACTATTCCATGGATGTGTAAGTAGAGTCTGAACATAAAAGTTTGTAATCAAAGTAACTTAATGGTTCTTTTTTTTTTTTTTTTGAGAAAGATTAGCCCTGAGCTAACATCTGTTGCCAATCTTCCTCTTTTTTTGTGTGAGGAAGATTAGCTCTGAGCTAACATCTGTGCCCATCTTCCTCCACTTTATATGTGGATCATCGCCATAGCATGGCTGACGAGTTGTATAGGTCCACACCCGGGATCTGAACCCACAAACCTGGGTCACCTAAGTGGAGCACACCAAACGTAACCACTACGCCACGTTCATTTTTAAAGCTTGAAAATTAATGTGTCTGTCTCAACCACTAGCTAATATTATTAAAAGAAATAACTGCATTCTAATTTTTAAAATTCTCCTGATTTGGAGGCAGAAATTGCTTTGTATACAACCAAAACATTACTTCTCTTTAACTGGGTTTTCCCCAGTTCACTGTCTACCAACCACTGCACATCTTAGAGCTTCAGCCTGCTTCTTCCTCTGCTTGTTTTCTCAGTGATACACATTTTGGCTTCTCTCTTCCCCACTGCGGCTCACTCGTTCCCGGAGTGTTCTGACTGAGAACAAATGACGTTTGTAGGTCTGCAACGCCATCTGGATTGGACAGTATTGTGCTAGAGCAGGGTTCACTCTGACTGAGTGTTGACCAGCTTGGAATCTGCTCTTCCATAGTCTGCGGAATGCCTCTGATGTGTCAGTGCTGTCCTAGCCCTAGGAGTGTGAAGATGAAGGTTTTCTGTGTTCACAATCGGGCTTCTACTGGGGGCACGTTAGCTGCAGTTGCGTGCAAAAGATTGCGTTAGGAAGATGTCTGATATTTGAGTTGTTCTCATGGGGCATAGTGAATTGGTCTCCTGGCAATGCCCCGACGCCCAGAGAAGTTAAGGTTAGTATTTACATTAAATGTAGAGGGTGTAAAATCCAATGTTTATATCTCTTTCTTTTTTAAAGAGAGAGAAACCATTAACAAGGGAAATGTTTTCTTTTTCTTTTTTTTTTAAAGATTGGCACCTGGGCAAACAACTGCTGCCAATCTTTTTATTTTTCCTGCTTTATTTTCCCAACCTCCCCCTGTACACAGTTGTATGTCTTAGTTGCAGGTCCTTCTAGTTGTGGGACGTGGATGCCGCCTCAACGTGGCCTGATGAGAGGTGCCGTGTCCCCGCCCAGGATCCGAACCCTGGGCCGCCGAGGCGGAGCGCGCGAACTTAACCACTCGGCCACGGAGCCGGCCCAATGTTTATATCTCTTATCTGAAGAAGTAAAATTTCTTGTCATTAACTTTACTTCTATTCATGCTTGCAAGGTAGCGATTCCTTTTTTCCTCCATTGAGAACCTATCATTCCCCACCATATCTGAAAGGGTACGTAGTTACTGGCCATTACCAGGGATAATTCCATTTTACTCATGACAGGCGATGAATAGTTTTGAATCCAGAAAAAGTCTTTCAAAGCATCCCTTTGTTATTCTACTAGGCAGCTTTCATTCCATACAGAATCTCGTTTTTATTTTCTCTCCCTTGCCCCCCCTCCAACCCCAAACTTCTCAAGAATGGAATAAATCTAAGACATAGTCTCTTCTGGTAAAACTGATGGTTTATATTGTTGTAACATTAATCGTTGTTTTTGCTAAAATATCCTCTACCTCTCCACTGGGGATAAGGATGTAGCAGTACAGGGAGGGTAAAGGGACAGAGAACTCCACTCTACCACACATAAACACAAGAACTTAAGAATTTTATTTTGAAGCCCTAAAATGTATCAGCAGTATATGTGTATGATTTAGGGCAGGCTAATGCTTGCAACAAAAATAGTGACTGAAACACAAGAGAAGACCGGGTCTTTCTTCCTCCATCCATTCCTTCAGGGTCTAAGCTGGTGGAGGCTTTGCCATCATTAATACATGGTTTCTAAGGTTGACCTTGGGGACATCTCCATTCCAGATGGCCAAAAGGAAAAAAAAGCACAAAGGAGTCTAGAGAGAAATTCACCACATGGTCACACCTAACTGCAAGGGAGGTTGGGAAATTAAATCTAGCCATGTGCCCAAGACGAAAAGGATTCTGCTGAGCAGTCAGCAGAATAATGTCCTTTACGGTGACAAAGTAGCTAAAAATTAAAAGTGATTGTACTGGAACCTGATCTTCTTCTTCTTCTTCTTCTTTTTTTTTTTGAGGAAGATTAGCCCTGAGCTAACATCTGCAGCCAAACCTCCTCTTTTTTTACTGAGGAAGATTGGCCCTGAGCTAAAATCTGTGCCCATCTTCCTCTCCTTTATATGTGGGATGCCTGCCACAGCATGGCTTGATAAGCGGTGCATAGGTCCGCATGTGGGATCCAAACCAGCTAACCATGGGCCACTGAAGTGAAGTGTGCAAACTTAACCACTGTGCCACTGGGCTGGCCTCTGGAAACTGATCTTCTGACAAGTCCATATTTCCAACAAACCTGTAGATTGCTTCAGAAGTATAATAAGCCTCCCAGAATTTCAAATACTTACTAAAGAGACCTGGCAAATGATGTTATTTATAAAACTGCTCTCTCCAAATTGAAGTTTTAGTCCCAAACCAGACTGTAATAGAATGAGATAGATTATTCTAATGTGACGTTAGGAGATATATACAAATATTTTTCCAGGCTTAGTGTTGATATTCTTTATCTAAAAAAGAATGTTACAGGAAGTAATGGCCTCTATGAGACATGCTGAAGATCTGAAAGTGCTTTGTATTTTTAGGTACAGTGCTTTAAAATGTAAGATCTGTTCTAAATCTCATTCTGGTCTTATTTTCTTTCCCAAATTCCGTAGCTGCTTTCTCAGTTTAGAAAAAGCATCACATTGTTATTGTGTTGGAAACATGGATTTTTACCTCCTGGCAACTCATTTATTTATTTTAGGGATTCATTTTTCTTTGTAACTTTGTATTATGTCATAGCCTATGTGCAGAAAATTTTATATATCTGAAGAATACGGCAACATGAACTTTCATGCTCATGTAAGCAAGTCCCAGATCAAGAAACAGAACATTGTGAGTTCCCACCCCTCGTCCCAAGCTGCTCTCCTCCTCTCTTCCAGTTACTATTCCCTCCTTTCAAGGATGGTCACTATCCTCACTTATAACAACATAGAATAATTTGGCTTCTTTCTGTACTTTATATAGGTGAAATCGTGCAGTATTTCCTTTGTTTTATGACTCTCTCCTTTTGTTCAACATGAGTTTGTGCAATCAGGCACATTCTTATGGGAACAAAGTACACTTTATTTATGCATTCTACTGTTGAGCATTTGGTTAGTTTATAGGTTTGGGGCTATTACAAATACTGCTGCTATAAACATTCTAGCCCTTGCCCTTTGGTTAAAATATGTGCACATTTCTGTTGAGTACATAACTGGGAGTTGAATTGCTGGTTTACAGGGTGTGGATAAATTCAACTTTAATAAATTACTGCCAGTTTTCCATAGAAGTTGCATCAACACACTTGGGGATTCATTGTTAATTTTTTAAAAATAGAGGCCACAAATCTGCATAGAAATGCAATTCAATGTTATTTACCCCTTTCAGACATGTAACTTCTTGAGTCCTCAATGAGATTCTTCTCCCAAGGGCATTGTAGACATTCTCCAAACAGGATGTGATGAGAACAACAATTATAATTAATGATAGTTATGTGCTTTTCTGCTTTCTAAGTATTCTATTATACACGTAGGTTTGAAATGAAAATAATGATCTTGTGTCAGTGATTTTATTGTATTCATTTCAAACCATAGTGCAATAACCTCAAGTAATGATCTGACTTGTACTATTCTTTTTCTTCAATTTCGTCAGCAATATGATAATGATCTGAAAATGCATTAATTAACATTTGATGCCATTTCTCCTTCCCAGATCTTTCATTAGGTTTTTCTGTTTTCTGCAGATTTATCATTTTTTCCAAGGCCTTTGCAAGATGCTAAATTATTAATTGAATAGTGACTCATTTATCCTGAAGAATGGCTCTTTCTGTACTTTTCCTATTAAAATTACATCAGTGCAGTGTGATATATCCACAAATTTTTACATATCCATATACTCTTCATTTCACTTTGATTATATAGTTGTGATTATATAGCTATAATTATATGAGAAGATAAAAGATCAGATATTCGACATCCCTCTGAAAAATGTGACATAAATATAGATGGACTGACAGTGGGTTTTCTACATCCACCTTCATATGTATTTTCCCTGTCTAAAAATAATGAAAATATACTTAGAGGGAAAAAAGTACTTAAGTCACTATATTAATGGTTCTATTAATAGACATATGTGGTATAGCCCAGTGATTCCTGGCCTTTGCATTTTTTTTTTTTTTTTGAGGAAGATTAGCCCTGAGCTAACTACTGCCAATCCTCCTCTTTTTGCAGAGGAAGACTGGCCCTGAGCTAACATCCGTGCCCGTCTTCCTCTGTTTTATATGTGGGATGCCTACCACAGCATGGCTTTTGCCATGCGGTACCATGTCTGCACCCAGGATCTGAACCGGCGAACCCTGGGCTGGTGAGGAGCGGAACGTGTGCACTTAACCACTGTGCCACTGGGCCGGCCCCGAGGCCTGCGCATTTTTAAATACTGATTTAAAAAATATGGTGACATATTGGGTTGCCTACTTCTGGTTTGCCAAATGAGGTCATTTTAAGAAAGATCCTACTCTCACTCTTATTATTTCATAAAATCACAGATATTTTAAATTTTAAAAAGTGGTGAAGATCATGTCATAGTAAAGGGTAGTGCTTTAAATCGAGTAAACGTAGCTTCATGAACACATATGGAGTTGTTTCTAAATTTCTCTCTTTTCTATATGGACTGGTGAAAACTTTCCCAAGGAGAAGCTTTGGTGGTTAGGAACCACTGGAGTAGATACTGTATTAAAAACATTAAATCAGGGCTGGCCCGGTGGTGTAGTGGTTAGGTTCATGCTCTCTGCTTTGGCTGACCAAGTTTTGCAGGTTTGGATCCTGGGTGTGGACCTACATACCGCTCATCAAGCCATGCTATGATGGTGTCCCATAAACAAGATAGAGGAACATTGGCCAGGTTGTTAGCTCAGAGCCAACCTTCCTCACACACACACACACACACGCAAACGACTTTAAATTAAAGCAGACTCTTCCAGCTTTAAATTTTTGGAAAGTTAAATGTGGTCAAGAAGGAATAGCATGAATTGGAAAGGTCTCTTGGTAAAAATCACCCAGTCTAGGAAGACCTCTGTATCAGGCCAAAGTACTTCCAGGATTAACCTGTTCAGAATGATCCTTCTCTCCTGCTGATTCTCTTACTCTCTTCCATTTAAAGACAGCGTGCCAACAGTTTCTTCATAAATGTAAGGTGACAAAACATGTTATTTGTGAAACTGATACACACATCTTGGGTTATGTGGGAACAGGATAAAATTTTTGGAGGAAAATTCTCTGAACAACCTTGCACTAATAAAATCTTGGAGCCATGAATATTATAAGCATAAGAGGTGGATGTCTTATCTAGGAATATAAGATGTTTTTATGATTTTCACATTTTTCATAAAAATAACATGTATACTTGTAACAACTGAAATTCCACAATCAAATGAAAAACAGCCCATTCACGTTGGATGTTGCTCCCCTAATGTTGGAGTGGGGGGACAAATTAAATGCAAATCATTAGTTGGATTTTACCAACTGCAGAGGATGTGCAGAGGACAAGCATTCAAACCCAATTGTATGTACTGTACTGCATTAGTCACAGGCGATCTGTTTTCTTGTCTAAATATTAATAATCTAAAACCGTTAATAATTGTCTATGTAGGATAACTGTGGGCTAAATAACACAGTGACACCAAAAGCCAGGTATTAAGTTGAGCTCCCACATGGAGAAAGACCAGCTTGTTTGCCCCACTAAGTTTAGTAAAAAGCTTCTAATCATGGTGCATTTGGATACCTTGAAATGGGATAAAGGGAAAGGAAAACATTGGAGTAGAAAGTGTCCTTGTTTGAGCCTCTTGGAGAAATACCCCAGAGAGATCTGAGTTAATAACTGTTCAATCAAACCAAAGGGCTTTTAAGGTTACATTGAAGGGGCAAAATAAGAGGTTATTGAACATATTGGTTATATTAGGCTTTTTGTGTTACATTATCCTTTTACATTATGCTCGTATTAGCATGAACTTCAGAGTCAGGATAGATCTGGGCTCAAGTTCTAATTTCATCTCTTCCAAACTGCGTGACCTTGGGCAAGGCATTTTATGTGTCTATGCCTCAATTTCCTCCTCTATCAAATGAGGATAGTGGTGTTATTGACCATGGATTAAGTGAAATAAGACCTGTAAAACCTGGTGCCAGTGTATGATGACTCAGTACCTAGTGCAGGTGCTATAATTGTGAGTTCACATGTGTGAGGAGAAGGTCGAAGGAAGAAAATGCATAAAGATTCTATCTACTTCATTGGAACTAATGGTAGTCTTTTTAATTGCTCTTTCTTCTTTTTTTCTTTCCAATGTAGTATTATTATTAGCTACCAAATATTGAGAACCTACTATAGGTCAGACACATGGCATACATTACTTTCAAGCAACTTTATGAATAGGTCTTATTTAGTTCCATGGTACTGGTGAGTAAGTGAGCCTCAGAGAAGTCAAGAAACTTTTCCAACGTCACAAACTAGTGGACATCAGAGCCAGGAGTTCAAACGAGCTGTTAGATCTTAGAACCTGTGCTCTCCTTACTTAGAATTAGCAGCCATTCCAAGGATCCAACCCTGACTTCTTTCCCATTGTGTCTGTTTATGTTCTAACCACTAATTTGAAACAAGTTCTCAGATTTCGGTAGACCCAGGAATCTTTGCTCCTGAGGAAAAAGTAATTGTAATTGTCTCATTACAGTCTTTTTTTTCCCTTCAGAAATGTAATCAAATGTAATCAAATATCAGCTGGAAACTCCCTTTTAATATAAGTGAATAAGCCAGCCCACACATTTTGTTTTCTCTGAGGCTCATTGCTGGGAATGGCTATTTGCGATTTTAAGAAATCAACATATGCTGAACCAACTGTCTGTTTCCATTTAAATTGCAAGGGGCTGAGACTTGCAACTTATGTTTCATTTTTCACTTCTAACATTGTTGGTATGTTTGACCTTAAGGTAGAAAACTTTGTTCTGCCTTAGATAGATGCCTTCTGGTAAGTCTCCCTAAATAAAAATGTCAGGGGACAATTTTTGCATTAATCTAGCTAAAGTCAGTAAAAATAATTTCAGGAAAGAATAGTTATAAAATATTAGAATTTATTTTAATATCATAATAGCTATAATCTGGAACCCTCTATTATGGCATTTATCACACCTTATTTATTACTTGCCTTATCTCTTGTCTTTCTCTTTAATTGGGCGATGTGTTCCTCGAAGCTAAGAATGTGCCTTTTTCATCTTCATTTACTAGTTTTTAGCTCAGTTCCTGGCACACAGCAGGCACTTAACAAATCTGTTTAATAAATCATTAATTGATTGATGAATTGAAATTATATGGTGATATAAATGAACTCCTATATTCAAAATACATTTTTTATATATGTATGCATTGTGTATTGTTCATGAGTAAAGAGCATTGTGTCTTTTTATTGTTGAAAAGTTATATTGTTTCTCATGCAGATTTTATTCCTTTAGCTGAAGTTACATCAACATTGAATTTATAACTAAATTGATGCTATGTTGGTACATGGGTGGCTCATGTGCTTATGACAATATAGTTCCAAGCTAAGAGTCATACAAAAATTGGCTTAGAATATCTTACATAATTAATATGTTCACGTGTCATCTAATGCCTAAAACTCATTTTAAAAATCAAAGCATTGGAAAAATATTACTTTCTCAGGAAGCATTTAATATTTGATAGCATTTAACACAAAAAATGTTTATTGAGAAACATGAATTTTAGAGAGAATGTGTGTGTTGGAGGGCAGGTTTGGGTGGAAAAAAAGAAATGGCAGGCCGAGTGCTAGATGCTTCTTAATGAATTATGATCCTACAATCCTTGTAGCCGCCCTTAGGATGATCTTATTAACCATTTTATGAGGGAATTGCGATTTACAGAAGTTTACTAACCTGGCCACGGTCACAGAATGGGTTGGAAGTGGACTCAAATCAAAGTCTTCCTGTTTCCAAATAAAGCAGTCTTTTAGGGACCAGATCTGTTATTTATGTGAAAAAAATAACTAACTTTGATGTTTATGGAAACTGTTTATTTAAATAAAGCCCTTAGGATTTCTAATTGTTTCCTAAGTGCAAACAATCCCAATAAAAGGTAATGCAATATAACTCTTAATGATCTAAATTAAACACTTCAGATGTAAATGCTCACCTCTTTTACAAGTAATATTTAAAATTAGATGTACTGTTAACATTTAGATAGAACCAGGGCGATAAATCAATTTTACGTGCAAAGTATCCTACTGATCATACTTGTATTTGCAAGCTGACTGCAAGAGCCTCCCCTCTGTCTTCCATGTGATTCATCTCCTTTTTCGGGCAATGAATGTAACTCCTCCAGTAATCCTTCTTAACTGTTTTTCTTACTCTTGTTTCTTAACATTTCAAGAGTTTTGTACTGTTTTTAAAAGCATTCAACAGACATTCATTGAGCATCTACGGGGTGTAGAAGTGGTAGGCATGAGATCATAATGAATGAGAAGATGCACCACGATGTGGACCAGCCTTTCTAGCCCAGGAGCAAGAAAACAGTGACACAAGGGGATGTTAAATAGGGTGGAGAATGCAGAAACTCAAGACTGCGTGGGATCTGGCCTTAGGGCACAGGGACAGGCTGAGTGGCTCTGCCTGAAAAGGGGATATGTAAGTGGTATTTATCCCCCCAGGCAAACCAGAAGAGAAGGGAACTGGCAGGAACAACTTATGCAAAGGTGATGGTGAGAAAGGAGGGAAAGAATCTTGGTGAGGTAGTCAGAATCTCAAAGTACCGTTAAGAGATTCCATGACAGCTGTTACTGTCCTCAGTTTTATGGATGAGGAATTGAGGCTCAAAAATGGTAAGTAACTTGCCCAATGTGACAAAATTAATAAGAAACAGAGCCAGCGTTTGACGAAAGTTTGTTTGACTCAGATTTTTAAATTCTACTTCATGAGAGGTATTTTATGATAATTTCATTGTGTATTTTTATCGCATCTCAGCAAGAAAAAAAACAAAACCTCAAGAGCACTAAAGTTCCAGGAATATGGCGCTGTTTGTGCAGTAATTTCCAGCAATCTTTGGCATTCAGACAAAATTTTCTCCCTCCCTTGAGAAGGCACTTCACTGTGTCACCACCTAATGGCACTCGCATCCACTGCAAGGGAAAGAGAGTGAGCAATCAGGCGACAAGTGCCCCCAAGCCACGAGAGCATTTCCTGGCTTTGTGACTTCATAATTTGAACTTTTAATTATGTTTAACTAAATACAAATAAACAGGAACATTTTCTTTTTAACCAACACCCATTCTGTAGCCAGGCTTGTTTAAGTCATCTTTCCTCTCTCCGTCAGAAAAGTTTGAACTCTTCCTGATGGAGCGATCCTGGGATTTTATGTTTTTTAGATTGCGTTCTGGTGTCTAAATGATTCCTGAAGTGGCCAGTGATGTTTTGGCTCTTCCGGATATAGAAACCTCCCTGCTTAGGGGAATGTAACACCCCAGGCTGCTACCCCCAGGTTTCCAATGGTTAATTAGCTGTTCATCTCAGCCAACATCCTACTCTGGAACAGCCTTCAGGTGGATCTTAGAAAAATGCAAAGATAATGAAGTGTTGTCTCCTGTTGTCCCCATCCCTTGATCTTTCCTTTTTCCCAGTAGAGAATAAAAGGAGTTTAAAAAGCAAACCCAGGTCAGACCCTTTAAGCCCATGATTTTCTGCTACATGAGGGGAAGGAAAAAGAAATCCGACAGAATGCTCTATGACCTGGACTTTTTAGCTTCTCTCTCCCTTCTCTGTATAAAATTATTTAATGTAACTAACTGCATGGAGAAAAGTTCATCAGTGGCTTCTGCTTTCCCTGAAAGCACTTTTGCAAACCCAGCTGTCATGTCAAATGCATGCAATATTATTTTGAACAGTTACTTAAGTGGGTCTCAAAATGCATCTCTAAAGGAAGTATTCAAATATTTTCCACTGTGAAAACCCATCTGGGTATTGTGGTTACAGGATATCTTCTGTGAGTCAAGCATAAAGCATATTGCCCAAGTAGACTCATGTCATTCCTACAACGGATAAGGCATCCATACCCATTTTTCCCCATACTTATTAATATGTAAATGATGTCTCACATATCACAACTTCTATTTTCCTTTTTATAGTATTCCTATATCTATATTTGTCCAAATGAATAAAAAAGAAATTCCTTAGAAATATAACACATAGACCATATTTATGGGGCATTTACTCTGTGCTTGGCTTTATGTTAAATGCTTTGTATGCAATATCTCATTTTGTCTTCACAAAATTCTATGGGATATTTACTCTCCTTTTCCTATAAGGGAAAGAAAATATGTTTAGCTGTTTAAGTAATTTGTCCACATTCACACAACTGATCATGGGAAAATCAGAGAACCCAGGAAACTTAAGTCGCTATTTCATTACTACTTCCCAGCTTTAATTCTGGAATTTGACTGCCCTAGGAAACTCCTTGCATGCTTATGTTTCAAGGTAATCTGTCTATCACCCACAAACATTTAAGATATCTGCTGCTTCTCTTTTCCTATTCTTCCATTCAACTAGACCTTTATCTGTGGGATGGAAAGATGCTTTGGCTTTGCTGTGACCTCAGTGCCCTCTTCATATTTGACACAGTGCTGGGTCATATCCTGATCAGCTTTAAAGCATATTATAAAGACCATTAGTTTTGGGGTTTATTTTGGTGAGGAAGATTGTCGCTGGGCTAACATCTGTGCCAATCTTCCTCTATTTTGTATGTAGGCTGCTGCCACAGCATGGCTTGATGAGCAGTGTGTGTATGTCCATGCCCGGGATCCAAACCCACGAACCCCCGGGCTGCTGAAGTGGAGTGCGCGAACCCAACCCCTACGCCAACAGGCTGGCCCCATAAAGATAATTAGGTTTTAAAGAAGTGTGAACTATGACTATATAACACCGCAACAATTGTAAGAAAGAAAAACAGCATTCAGGTTCATTCCTTGAACTTCCAGAAGCATAAAGCAACAGTAAAAGAGTACGCATGTTCATTCATGTATATATTGAGTTGCTACTCTGTACTTTCAAAAGCAAGAGCTTTGAGTACATAGGAGTGTATGAGCTCAGTTAGAGTCGAGCCAGATGTCTAGTGATGTCCTGGACAATAAAGAGCTTAAATTTTCAATATGTAAAATTCTTTCCCATTATCAATATGTAAAATTCTTTCCCATTATGCATCTTTCCTGTGAGCCTTTATGTTGATTAGTGCTTGTATAAGGGATGCTCAATGAACCCCACTAAGACACATTTAGTATATCCTGAGATGGTTTATTTTATTCCTTAGGTTTCTGGCAGATAGCAGCCAACACCCAAAAACAACCGTTAGAGAAGCAAGAAATAAGAAGAAATAGAACTCTCTTGAAAACAAGTATAGGGATAGAATTAAGGAAACAGCAGGAGCTGGATAAAGCTATTGGGAAAAAGGCGGAAAATTTTATAACAATGAATATTTTTAAAGGTTCTAGAATATTTTAAATCAAGTTCAAAAAGATTAGACTTTGAGTTGTGCTTTGACTTCTTTTCAACCTAAATTATTCTTTTAAATTCAGGCTATTCATCTCCCAAGTTGGACATAATTTAACTAAATCTTGTATTAGAGACTTATGCATTTCTCACTCATTGATAGGATCAAAAGCATCTTATTTATGTCCAAAGAAGAGAAATGAAGGCCATTTTCTGGCGTTGTCCTAGAGTCACGTTTTCTTGCCTTATTAGCATTTTCTTTCAAGCCATAGATTAAACAGCAGTGCTTGTGATTGAAGATTAATTATAGGTTATGGGGGTATTAGAACCTATTTTATTGTCCTGAATAGTGTCTTCTGCTGTTTTGTTATCCAAAAGGGAGTAAGTAGTTGGGGAACAAAGATCGTGACACATTTAGTAATGTTCAAGATGCACACCCCCTCACTAGACTGTCAAAAGGCTGGGCTTGTCACAGATTTTGAGGCTATGATGTATTATTGTCGCTTCTGCTGCACCCATGGATGCGCCACTCCTGGTGTGTGACTTGCGTTGGGAATGTGCAGTCACCCAGGAGGTTTTAATCCAGAGTCTCTGTAGGAGGCAGTGATGCATAGCTGGCAGACGCAGATTTCAGCCAGGGAATTTTTGCAATGCTTTGGACTGCCTTAGAGTTTACAGCAGCATCTTTTATGGAGGATTCTAATTATTTAAAAAATGATTGCTACTGAGTATAATTTCATCATAGCATTCTTTGATATATTCAATGTTTAAACAGAATTTTAAGTGGGGAATAATGGGAGAAGCAATATGGCTTGGTAACAAAGGGCCTGGGATCTGAAGGCAGTCTACCTTGGGAAATTACTAAGCCTCAGTTTTCTCATCTGTAAAGTGGAGATAATAATAGTGTCTACCTTATAAGGCTGTTGACTGGGTTAAATGAGTTAATGCATGTAAAGTACGTCCAATAGTGTCCAGCACATAGTAAGCACTCATTAAATGTTAGCTTTTATTATTATAGTCCTAATTTAGCAGGTCTAAAACCCAGGATTAGGTCCCGAGAATCCAGAGAACCAATTAATCTACAGATATTTGTGGTGTGTCTGTGTTTCTGTGCCTGCATTAGGCATTGTGAGGAATGCAGCCAGATGAACTATGTCTACTCCTACGAGCTGGCAAGAGAAGAAAAGGAATAACACGTAGAAAATAAGTAATTGTTTAAATCAAAGTCCAACTTCAATGATGTATGAAAGAAAGAAGTCACTGTGAGCTGTAATAATTGGATAAGATTTATTGAGTGCTCAGCTTGACCCAAACCAAGCAGATTTAGAAATTTTAGTTTAAAATAAATCTGAAAATGATACTGCCCAAGTAAGACCTATCTATGCCCCTCGCTCCTACAGCAATTTCTCTTAGGTTCAAACTGCTGACTTTCCAGCTCCTTTCCATCCTACTAAGTCAGAATCTCTAGTACAAGAGTATAGTGCTTAGCAGGAATCTGCATTTCTATGGAGCCCAAATAATATTTGTCAACAATGAAAATTCAAAATAGGCCCTAGGTAATTTATTTTCAGCCATTCTTGTACTTGAACCTTGGGAAAGAGCAAAATGGAACAGTTTTCTCCAGCACCTAGCTTAGCCCTTACCTCTTTTGTGAAAAAGTCTCCCTTTACTGATAATGTTCATCATTCCCTCTCTTCTTTTTTAAAGACTTTGGGAAATTTTTGTGAGCAGTTTCAGGTTCACAGCAAAATTGAGAGGAAGATACGGAGATTTCCCCTGTACTTCCTGCCCCCACATGTGCATACCTTCCCCGTTATGAACAGCCCTCACCAGAGTGGTCCATTTGTTACAATGGATGAACCTATACTGCAATATCATTATCACCCCAAGTCCATAGTTTACCTTAGGGTTCACTCTTGGTGTTGCATCCTGTGAGTTTGGACAAATGTGTGATTTGTATCCCCCATTGTGGTATCTTACAGAGTGTTTTCACTGCACTAAAAACCCTCTGTGCCTTACCTATTCATACCTCTACCCCCTCAACCCCTGGCAACTACTGAGTTTCTTACTGTTTCCATAGTTTTGCCTTTTCCTGAATGTCATATACTTGGAATCATACAGAATGTAGCCTTTTCAAATTGGTGTCTTTCACTTAGTGATATGCATTTATGATTTCTCTATGTCTTTTCATGGCTTGATAGCTCTTTTTTTCTTGGTGCTGAATAACATTCCGTCATCTGCATGTACCACAGTTTGTTTATCCATCCACCTATTGAAGGGCATCTTGGTTGCTTCCAAGCTTCGGCAATTATGAATAAAGCTTCTATGAACATCTGTGTGTAGGTTTTTGTGTGGACATAGTTTTCAGCTCCTCTGGGTAAATATTAAGGAGCATCATTGCTGAAGCGTATGGTAAGGTATGTTCTGTAAGAAACTGCCAAACTGTCTTCAAAGTGGCTATACCATTTTGCATTCTCGTCACCAATGGATGAGAGTAGCTGTTGTTCCGCAACCTCACCAGTGTTTGTTGTTATCAGTATTCTGGATTTTGGGCATTTTTAATAGGTATGTAGTGGTTATCTCATTTTTAATTTGCGTTTCCCTAATGCCATATGATGTGGAGCATTTTTTCGTATGCTTATTTGCCATCTATATATCTTCTCTGGTGAGGTATCTGTTAAGGTCTTTGGCTCATTTTTTAATCAGGTTGTTGGTTTTCTAATTGTTGAGTTTTAAGATTTCATTGTGTACTTTGGACAACAGTCCTTCATCAGATGTGCCTTTTGCAAAGGTTTTCTCCCAGCCTATGGCTTGTCTCATCATTTTCCTTTTAATGCTGATCCTGAACACTATTATTTTGTAAGACTTAATGCACTGAGTTATAACTGTTTTCAGTTTTCTGTCACTAAACTACCAGGTCTTGCATTTAGTGTTCTCTTAATCTCACCTTAACATTTAGTTACTACTCAGTAAATCACAGCATCTTGAAACTTTAGATATCTTATAATCACCTGAGCTCCTTGTTTAAAAATCAGATTGCTAGACTCTATTGCTCGAGTCTAATGATTCTGTGGTTGAAACAAGCATTTGTAAGAAGCATGTAAATAGTCCACCATTCTCTTAAAAAAACACAAAAACTGAAAAATGCAGATGAGTGAATGTGTGACAGAGCTGAGGAAACAGCTTTAGAAGGGAGAATAGACATGGTATTTACAGAAATGATGCGAGGACCACTGATTTGGTATGCTGGATGCAGGAGCTGTGGGAAAAAATAGAGTTGGCAGGGTAGAATAATGGATGTCCTTGAGGCGTAGTCGGAGGAGCTTTGAATTGAATGTAACTCCTTGCGTGAAGTGGTCATTTTGGAGCAGGAGAATGAGTCGGGATGGTACCCTCAGTTGTCTTCACGGCAAGTCATAGAGGCGGTTGGATCGGATGATCTCTAATGTCTCTCTGAACACTGAAATTGTATAGTGTTTGTAAAACTATATAGACATTGAATCGTATTAATTAAACTGTTTGTATTCACGGGGTGATGTTTTCTACTTAAATCTTATTTAAATACCTAAATAAACTTTATATAAATTAGAAATTTCAGTCATAAATGGCTATGTGTAAAAATGAATCAGGATGTGGAAGGTGTGCTTAAGGTTTGAAATGATAGGCCGGAGCCAAGTAGTATCAGCTCATGAGAGCTAATTCTTACATTTTCCAGAATTTTGAGAGCCCATTGTTAAGCACAGCCATTATTATATCTACCTATGATTAAATAAATTATATGAAAAGCAAAGGTAGTCTATACTCAAAACTCATTACTTTCTAATTATTTTACCACATTTTATTATTACCTATGATCTTGAAGTTAAGTTGATGTATTTGTGTGGTGGAAATACTGTATAAGGAAGTGATTCTGCGCATCTCTTGCCAACTCCATGTCTGGTGGCATCACATTGGGAGCTTAAAATCAGGTAGAGTAGTGGTATTTATACCGTGGAAATTGCCAAACTCTACAAATCAGGGCTTTTTCCCCTGGAGAGCCCATTCCTAAACATAAATATTTACCACCACATCAGGGACTACATATATAGAAAGATCCCATTGTTTGGGGGCAGAGATGCATTCTGGTCCATGACGCAATTCAAAAAGTAGCCCATTCAGTAATGCTCCTGTTCAGTATGAACTCCTTCCCCATAGCTTCCCCAGTGAGACCAGAAACAAGAGGACGGAGAGCAGGGGCCTTTCACGTACTGCAATTTAAACTCCTTTCAAAAACATCTCAGAACATTTTTCAAAAACCATTTTACCCACAAAGTCAGATGAATATGCCTCTATGTAATTATCTTTACACCATTTAAACTACTAGAATTTGAAGACATTTGCAATCTATCTTGAAGCCAGGGAGAATGTAGCCATGGATGAAGAAAACAATAGTTTCTTTCTCTTTTCCGGGTATAAAATCATTCTGTATCTTTGTGGAAATAAGAAAATGAAATGTTTTGTTTAGTCAAGAATGATCTCAAGATCTTTCTAACAGCCTCTATTCTTACAATGTGGGTGTTACTCTAAGTTGATAGTTCAGCTGTGGAAGTCAAAGAATCTTCCTCGTATGAGGGTCCCGAAGAAAGCAGACTGTGTTCCTGAGTGTTATTTTATGTGATTTTGAATGATGATATGGCTGAGCATTCTTCAGGAATTTCTAAATTTCTCAGATATGGCTTTGAGAGTTGTCATCCTTACTTAAGCAGACATCTATTTAAGGAAAGATTCTGGAGAATTTCCCTTTCAGGATGTTTTAAAAATTAAGGAACGTTTTCACCAGCCTGTGGCAGGTTTGTTGTGAAAAGAGAAAAGTAACTTCTCTAAGACAGTGCTATGGTTTTGATTCAAGCTGACTTAATTAAAGTGTAAACATGTCAATTAGTTTGTTTTGATTAAATTTTAGATGGAGATAGAGAATCAAGTTCATTGCGATCAAAATATATATTCTTACTCTGAAATGAATGGAAATAGAATGTCCAGAAACACAAACCTAAGAACCCTCACATCACCAGAGAGGCAGTGGAGGTCAATAGGCGTGTCTTTGGGCAGAGTGTAACCTGGAGCGGTGTTTGCCAAGCTCTGTAATCAGACCACTTGAGAATGAAACTTGTAACGCTAAATTTGTGGCTGTCTACCCCTAACCAACTGTCCTGAAGCAGGCTAGGGTGTGAGGATGGTCATAAAATTTACATTTTTTTTACAAGGTCCTCAGAAGACTTTTATGCACACTGAAGTTATAACGCCCCTGATTTAGAAACAGTAACTGAGAATTTGCCTCAGTTTATTCAATTGCAAAATGGAGATGGTGAAAGTAGGGTTATTGGAGGATTGAATAAGTCCTTGAATGTAAAGTGCTTAGAACAAAGTGCTATTGTAGAGGAAGGGCTATATTATTGGCTATTATTACTAGTTGTTATTGTTGCTGTGACTTTTGTCAAGGGATTGTCAGTGCTAGCTGGAATGGAAACAAACTAGAATGCTTAATCATTGCAACTATCAGATGCCTTAAATACCATAATGAAACCCTCACACAGCTGAAGAGCTATCCTCAATTTGATATAATCCAGGATGTTGAATAGCCATCCTAATAATTTTCCACAGTTAACTTGCATATGTAAATTTTTCATGTACACTTTATTTTTCTGAAAGGATTACATTTATTATTATTACTTTAGAAATGTTAGGTGTCATTCTAGAATCATGGCTGTGTCTTCATCTTGCACGTGGAATTCAATTGTTATATTCTTTACAAAGCAATGGTATTTGTAAAAAATAATGATGGGGTGACAGTGAGTCATAATTTGAGATGATAATTTACATGGGAGCCTGCAGCAGCTCAGCTCTTCGCTGGAGTAACAGGTTGCTGAAGCAGGGAAAATGCGTGCATCTCCAGGTGATGCTGCTCCGTGAGTGAGAATATGCGACATCCTCTACCAGACAGTGGGCGCTTCTTCCAGGTGAAGGCCGTGCTGATTGAGATGCACTGAAGGTCACCAAGTGAAAGAAGGCTTGATGCAGGGAGGGCAGCAAAGTGAGGAGATCTATGGGGATCAATCAATGGGATTCAGCTGGGTGACAATGAAGGCGGGGAGCAAACACACATCATTTGTGCTTGGCAGTGAGCTTAATGAGGACAGAGATGAAAGGATTTTGTCCCTAAGAAAGAGGAGCTCTTCTCATGCTCTCTTCCAGTGCTAAATTTTTTATCAGTGCCTAATGATAGTACGCTTGACTCCATGACAGTCTTTCAGAAAACGGGCGCAGGAACGAGTCCAGAATTAGAGTGGCAACCTACTTGTGATCCATGTAGTTTCTGGGATGTGCTTAGGAGGCACACAGTTTTGGGTTATATTGTGTTTGAATAAATGACCTTTTGTTTATTATTAGAGTTTCGTATTTTGCATAAAGAGTGAAGACTTGGAATTGCCAAATCAAATAATTTTTCCTAGATTCTAATGACATACTGAAGACAGCGAGACATTTATATTTTAAATAATTACTCCTCAGATCTATTCTAAGATTACATAAAAATTTGGATGTAAGTGGATTCTGATGCGCTTTACATGACAGAATGAGTTGTGATCAAATTCAAGATTTTGATAAAAGCAAATCAGGTTGGGGTTATTTTGATATGTGGGGACAAACACCATGAAAAGGGTTTCTGTATCAGCTTGCTTACTTATTTTACAAACTGCACTAATTTTGTGTCAGTATATGGACACATAGAAAGTATAATATAAGTGCTGGATACAGCAAATAACGGGAAACACTTTTAGTTAGCTACTATTAATATCCACATTTTACAGATGAGGAATTTGAGGCACAGAAAGTTTAAGGACCTTTCCCAAGGTCACACAGCCTAGTCAGTATGTTCTATGTAGGAACAAACTCCTCTTTTATAGAAGTTTGTTAAAATCTGGGTAAATGATCATCTAATTGTGGTCTACCATGTTAATTCAATAAACTTATAGGCAGGGCTAAAGCTGAACCTTTAACACGTGCTTCTATTTCCATGGCTTGAAGGGATGTTAGATGCTTCGTGAAGCAGGGGTGCCTGGCAGACACCTAATGAGTCTTTTTCTCTGTGCCCTTTACAGCAACTCCTTTGTCATCATGTAGCTTCTTTTAAAAAAAGAAAGATAAAGAAAATACTATTATGTATTACTAATTGCTGTTTAGTTGATTTGATTGTGTAATAATCACTTGGGAGTTATAAATTCATCTTATCTTGGTTCATTATGCTTTGTTTATATTGTAAGCTTTCAGTCACCCTGTAATAAACTAATTAGGTCATATTATTGGTAGAACCAGTGTTTTGACAAATTCCTCTTATAATCATTTATAAAAACATGGTTACATACAAATAAAAAATAATTTTATGGATACAATGGACAGCTTTTAAAAATATTAAAAACATAACTTCAAAGGTTAGTATAATAGGCACAGATGCAGATGAATTAGAATCGAATTTAGCTTGTCATATTTACTTTATATTTTAAAAAATTATATATAAAATTGAAATCCTCTTTATTTTGCATCCTGATCCCATTTCCCATATGCAGTCAACCAGCAACATGCAATTAGTGTATATACTACCTCTTCAGTTTTATGTTGCTTTTACACACATATATACAGGCACCCACCAAAAATAATATATGTTATTTTATATGGTTTTAAATTTTACACAAATTACATATCATACAAGTAGCATTCTGCAACAGTAGTTTTTTTCTCCATTCGAAGACCGTACACTACTTTATTTGTCGTTTTGGTTATTTAGATCAGTTTAAACTTTTTGGTGTTAAAAGCAGTGCCCTGGAAGATACCAATGAAGGCTGGGAGAATTATCTGCTTCAGTCCCACATAATCCCAAGCACACTGAGCTATGCACTCAGTGAATATTTGTGAAATTAATAAATGAATGACTAAATGCTGTGATTAACACCAAGCGTTTGGAGAGTTTCTTTGAGGTACATGACCAGAAGCAGAATTGCTGGGTCTTAGAGTAAATAGGGTGCTGATTCCCCAGACAATGCTCAGATACTCTCCAAAATGGCTGTAAATTTCCTCTCTGGTCCGTCAGTGTATGAGTTATCTGTTTATTGCATTGTTTCAGCTTGATTTTATCAGATGTAGAAATTTTTGCTCTGTTAGATGAGATATTTGCCATTATTGTTTTAATTATTTACTTTTTTCCTTACTGCTAGCAAAGTTGTGTATCTTCTCAAATGTTCATTAACCGTTGTTTTCTGAGTTCTTGCATCTAATTTGAATAGTGTTGTTATAACTTCATTATTTGTTCCTAAAACATATGCTTATGTCACAAAAGGACTAAATGCAGAAGGACAATTCTATGCCAAATCGGCTGCAATTTAAATGCATAGATAATAAATAACTTTAACCAATAAATACTCCACAGTGTATAGTAAAATATAAATACTGAGCTATTCACTCAAAAACTCTTTAAACAATTATCATCCTTGTTTATTTATCTATAATAATTATGACTTCAAATATAGATTATGAATAACACGTCTCTGAAAATAAAAGTCTTGTCCCCTAATTTTATTATACCTGGAGCATAAATCTTAGGCCCTTGCTCAGAACCTCAATCTTCTAGTTTCAGTAATTGTGAAATTAATTTTATGTACAGTTCTTTGAGAGTTAAACTTACTCTGTTAACAACCATATAGCAAATAAATCATAGTTCATTTGTATTTTTTTAAGTAGCTTAAAGCTCACTGGACAGAATGTGTATCAGTTTTTATCAGTACTTTTTGGACAGGATGAATTCAGTAGGCCAATAATCCTGTTCTAAATCCTTGACGACAATAATGGAGTTTTAATAAACAACATAAAAAACTGAATTTTCATTAAAAAACTTACATATATAAAAGTTAACTATTTGTCTATTTGTATTAATGCAGTTCTCTGATATATGAAGACTAATAAAGATATTGAGAAAGTCAGACAGATAGAATGAGATCATTTAGACCATAAAGAGAGAAAAAGATTGTGGGACTATGGGAAGAGAATGACTATGGTGGAAATAGAGCTGGAGATAATGAGGAATTGTTCATTACTTATGGCTTCCCCCAGGATAACTTAGTTTGATGTTATTTTAGCCATCTGATAGCAGTTTATACCCAAAAGCTGTAGAAATAAGTGTCATTTCTCTGCCATCTGAACGTTGTTAAAGCAGGTCCAAGTATCAGAAGTCAAATTCTAAGTCACTGGGGAAAATTTTGAAAAATGCCTAAAGGAAATGTACTTGATTTTGATAATATAACTGACAAAGGAAATTACAGTCAAATATGAGAGCTAAAGAAAGAGTGCCTGCATAAGTAAAATCCACAAATAATCCTTGCTCTTGTTTGGCTGTTTCCTCTGCCTTATCCAAAAAAAATTTCATGAGAATTGCTAACAAATAAAACTTCAACATTATGTAAGCTTTATAAACATTTCCCTCAACTGTCCCCCTGGTTGAGATAACAACAAGAACTAATGTATTCATGATATACAAAAGAAGGGAGATATATAGTGTATGAATAATATGCTGTCAATTACAAATCCCTGGAGTAATTCAGCATTTACAGTGATGAAGGCGTGAGAACAGAGCTTGTATTAGATAAAAAACTAGAAAATGTGAGTAGGTTGTAACAAGTGATTAAGGATCCATTCTGATTGTGATTCCCAACCAGCTTTTACATGGAGCCTTGACCACAGCAGCTCAATTAGTGGAAAAAAAAATATGCGGACAATTTGAAGGGAGTGGAGAGAGCAAAATAAAGTATGATGAAAGAATTGAAAGATTATGCAACAGAAGAGTATTTACAGCCTGGGTAAATAGATGAATGGACATATGAGTTACTTTGTTTTTAAAAGATGATAAATGCTTCAGGGGAGAGAGATTTAAAGGGTGATACTGAGAGCAATTATGAAAATTCCTGGGGCAAAATAAAGATTTCTTATCAAGAAAAATTTCCTGGGAGTATGGTCTGTCAGAATGCGGAAAACTTTCCAAATGTAGTTCCTAAGAATTCCATTAAGACGTATGAAAATTGGTAAGACACCCATAGAAAAGACTCAATGTGAGAGACATTTCATACTTTCTGCAGAGGACTAGCAGGGTGGAACTGTGGATCTTTTCATCTGTAATTCCTATTAGAGACTCGAGAACTCTCTGAGAGGCAATAGACAAATTGTTAAAACATTCTGACTTAGAGTCTCTGCCCCTTATTTGCTGTGAGTGGGGGCAAATCACTTCAACTTTCTACATCTCAGTTTCCTGGTCTGTAAAATATGCATAGGTTTATGGTACCTTATTAGGCTATTATTATTACCAATTATGAAACCATGTAAAATCTTTACCATGTGCTGGGGGCTGTCAGTGCTCCATAGTGGGCAGCTATTGGTTAACCCGTTGCTTTACAAGATAACTGAAAGTAGGATATGTGACTTTTAAATATCAAAATAGTCTGAATAGAGATATTGATGAGAAATTTTGCTTTATCTCAAAAACAGCATTAGAACTACACAAATGGAATATTTTTCCCCATAAAAGTTTATCAGGATATGACTTATAGGATTTACTATAACAGGGCTGATATTGGTGAAATATATAATTAGACTAGGTCTTATTACTTCATTTTTAATATTGAAATTAACTTAAATGTTATCTTTTGTTACTTCAGATTAGCCTTTCCTTTCCCCTGTTATGAGAATAAGTATAATTATGTTATTAATGAGACTTTGATAGATTAGGGTGTAATAGATATTCTTATTGAGTTATTATGTGCAGAATTCTAGAGCTCTGTCCTTTGGAAGAATCCTCACATTTCATTTTGGATAAAGAGTGAGTTCTCTACAGAAATGGAGGCATCAAAGGTCTTTGTTGGTTCTTCTATAGTATTTTAAATGGAAGTTTCCCTACTTTCCTGCCTCCCATGCTAAGTATAGCCTGCCCTGCACTTTTCAGCTAAACCAAGTCCCCTCACAGCTGGAACACCCAGCTGACTCCTCCATGAAATTGTTCTTGCCTCATCCTTCTCTCAAGCTCCCAACTTGGATTCTTCCTACTTCCCTCTGTCCTGAGCCAGCATAGCCCTGCTTAGTTGTGTAATTGTTTATATACTTGTGATGTGTTCACTTGCACGTCTTCACCCTGCCCGTCCAGAACCAGAAGCTCCCAAGGAAAGAAAGCACATCTTCTCTTTCACCTAAAAGTCCCCAAAGCACTCACTGCCATGCTGTGCCCACAGAAGGGATGGGTAAACCTACTGCAATTGCTTGGAGGACCCTCCGACACCCTCCGCCACCTGCCTCCCCGAGATTTACCTGAGGTGGTCTCCTGCAGAGCTCTGTCTAAAGTAACTGAGGCTTGGAATTTGTATTTTCCTTCTGCTCCTGGTTATTACTGCCTTGATTTTTGAAAAACAGTAGTTGGGATCCAAGCTAACTCTGCTGTTTTCTGCCTACCTCTGAGCAATTCAATTAGAAGCTGCCTCTCAGTCTTCTGCTCTCCTAGGTCCTCCTCCTCCCCCTCCGTCAGAGAAGGATAAGAGGAAGTTGCAATATTTACACTGCGAAGAGAGCCCTGAGCACTCGCGCCCCAGGGCCGCCTCTGGACTAATGCTTCTGTCAGCTGCTCCCAGGTTTTTCAACAAGAGCTGTCAGAAACCAACTTTGTGCCTGAAGAGCAACTTCATCTGTAATTTCCATTTCTTTTTACTCCCTGCTGTGTTTCTTGCTATCTGGAAACTTCTCAGCAAAGGAGAGGGCGCTTGGCACCACTAGCCCTTTTCCTCTCTCAAATTCCGTATTCTTCCTTGGAATGTTAGGTTTTTTTTTTCAGACAACTCTGTTTTCGTCAAACTACCCAGGAATCAGTGTTAGGCTTTCAGCTGTGGGGGATCTTCAAAGAATGTCTTACAGCAAAAGAAGTGCCATTCTTGCGAAGAGTTTAGATTTTCTGTTTATGGAATAGAGTTCCTAGGAATTTTGTGCTTAGCTGGAAGTGTTAAACACCTTTCCTTGTTTCTTTGACATTAATTTTCTTGGGGGACAAGGTTAGGAGTTAAAGGCTCGGATCCTGGTTCAGTTTCTAGCTGGGTCGTTGTAGGTAAGTTCCTTCGCTTTCATGGGCTTCCACTTCCTCATGTATAAAATGATGAGTTGGGTGGACAGATGAAATAGATTATCTTTAAAGCACGTTTCAAGTCTAAAATGTTATGATTCTACCACCAAATTCACAGCTTCTCAACACTAGGTAAGACTTAGCATTAGTGTTGCTGAAAATATATTTGGGGATATTCTTGATTTAAAATGAAAGTGTTAGGTGAAAAATGAATACTTTTGAGCCAAGGCCATTGCCTTTGGTCAGGGTGACTTTTATGTCCTAAGTGGAAGTAACTGGAACATTCATTACTTGAGCCTTAGGTAATGCCTCTTATATCAAGATTAACCACTTACTTTTAAATTAGTCATTGTGAATTGAAACGGCCAATTTGACCCTTCATAGTTATCAGGTTCTTTTTGGTAAATATCATAGTCTACATTGAATTAGAAGAGGATAGGTACATAGGTCTCCCCTCCACAACCAAGCCATCGGTATAATGCAAGAGCAAAAGCAAATTTCAGACAGAATTGTGATTTATCCACAAGCTTTTGCTATCATGGAGACACAAACTGTCAGACAGCCCGTTCTCATGAGTTCCAGAGAGTCCCAGCTCTCTGCCACTTAGACATTCTGTAAAGTGTCTTACATGGAGATTCATGCCAGGCTGATGTGACACTGTTCTTGAGGCAAGTCCAGCTACCTCTCCAGTCAGAATTAGGTGACAGATTTCACTTAAGGTGACAGGACACAAGACCCACTTGGATACCCAGCTTAAGACACCATTTAGATTCCTACATCCATGTTCATCAATGATAAAGGTACAATTTTGAATCAAAGCATATTTCTTGGACACCACTCAATTCACTTGTGAAAATGAATTTTAAAATCCATTATGTGAATTAACAAATCTTTTAGTTATAGCTCAAGATAGCAATAGTTGATGCTCTTGTGAATAGGCATGTTTAAGTGTGGACCCCATACTAAGATTCTTCAGATGTCAAAGAATGCCCCTAAAATGAAGAATAAAACTCTCTCTCTGTCTTTCTCTGTTTCTGCCTCTTAGTTTCACACACACACACTCACACACACTTACACACTACACTATTTATACTGAAATACTTTGAGACATTATTTCATGCTATATAACAACATGATAAAATTTTCTAATAGCGCCAAGAGATAGGTCCCTGTTTAGGAATAAGATTGTACCAATTTTTATGTAACTTTCTAGAAATAGTCAATGGATATAAAAACATGTATGTGTAAGTAAACTTCCCCCCTTTTTTTTACATAAATAAGAACATGGTATAAATACTATGTGTACCTTGGGATTTTTTACACAAATTCTCCTGGATATCTTTTTATAGGAGCATATATAAAGCATCTCTGTTCCTCAATAGATTTATTGCATAACTATATTTTATAATTTATAAATTAATTTATATTTTATCATTTATGGAACAATCCATGTTGGTTGCATGTCCAACATTTTGTGTTTTTCACTGAGTCTCAGTCTGAGTGATCATAATCATGTGATTACTCCTATTTTGAAAACATAAGGTCTGATTTAAATTGATAAACTCTATTATTCATGAAACCTTAGGTTGGCCAACTTTTTTTATAAAGGGCCAAATTAGTGAATATTTTAGGCTTTGGGGGCCATAAAGATTCTGTCACAGCTACTCAAATGTCTCATCATAGCATGAGAGCAGCCCAAGGCAATATGTGAACTAATGAGCATGACTGTATTTCTATAAACTCTTACTTCAAAAACAGGCTAGGGCTTGATTTGGCCTGAGGGCCAGAATTTGCTGAGCTCAGCAACTAGACCAGCAACTGGGAATGCCCAACTTATGGGTGAGTTTCCGCAGGACTGGAAGCTCCTTGAAACAAGGGCTATATCTTCTTATCTCCATTTCCCCCCAGTGCCTAGATGAACAGCAACTCAATAAATACTTTTTGAATTAAAGAATTAATTCACAGAAGAGGTGTAAAAGTAACCCATTGTTTTACCATTTGCTGTGTCTGCACATGAACTATGTTGTTTTTAGCTGAAGATATTTATATCCCAATCTCTGGTTATGCCCCCTCTCATGTATAGCTAAGAGGATGTACAGGTTGCAAAATATGTTGTTACTAATCATAACGAAACTTTCTTCAAAGATTAGAGAAGAAGTCCTCTAACAAAGTTGAGGTGTGACTTCATGCAGTGAGTTCCTGCTGTCTTGCTGCAAAACTCTGCTGGATGCTGTGTTTGTATTACTGGTTTCATTTGAAGTTTCTCGTTATGATTGATCCAATTTGTTTTGTATTGTCCATAGTCAAAAACAATTGAGCATCACTGATATGTATACTCTCTTCTTCACTTCAGTTTTGACAAAACTGCTCTATAATATTTGTTAAGAGCCATTATTTTATCAAATATGTATATACATGTGTTTAAGGAGAAAGAGCTAGAAAAAGGACCTCTCTCTCCTTTGGTACAATTTTTTGCTCTTTCTATCCCCACCTCTAGCTCTACTATGTTGAAAATATCTATAAATGTGGGTCGTGTCTTGTAGGGAAATGATGTATTCTGGAACTCATTTCTTCCTAAACCATGAAGCATCGCTTGTAAGCAACATGGTAAACTCCCTGTGACCTCTGTAAGCCACACTGAGAGAAAAACCCAGGTCAGGTAGAGCTATGTTTACCTTCTCTCCTAGAGGAGAGATCTTATAATTCGAGCATAGAATGTCAGGCTTCCATTACTTCTGCCCTTTGGTTCAATCTCATTATTTCTGATAGGCTAGCCGTTTATTTTTGAATTCCTAGTTTTGCTCAAGAAGCTGGGCCTTTGCCAGATTAGTTAGCCTTAAGCCAGTGGCTGAAAGGATTGTCATTGGCCCCTGCATCCAACCCATTCACTTCCTGGGCTAAAGTACCCAAACCAACTGGGACACAAACAATCATGAAATCCTCACTGGCCACACCTTACCCGGCTCTGAGAGAAACTTCAGGAAAAAGAAGAGAAAAGAACTTTTGTAAAGGGATTAGCTTGGGTGAAGAACATTATCCGTAACTAAGTAAATAGAACCTGACAATCCACTGGGCTAACCTCCAAGGCAATGATGTCTTTGTGGATGTCAGAGTCTGTATTTCATTTCTGCAGATTTAAAAACATCAAATAACTTTGGAAGGGTACCAGAGGTCGAGGTACAGGTCTAGAGATGGATCAAGCAAGTGTACATCAGATTTAATTCCTAGAATTATACGATGAGCTTGGTAGTACTATCTTCATTTTGCCACTTGCCCATCTTCTTGCAGCTGGGATTCTAATATAGACCATCCAGCTCCAGAGGACTGACTTTTAACATTGTGCTATAATCCACCATCTTGTATATTTGATCCCAAAAACGAAGTAGGGCTCAAAATAAGAAGTGATCACTGGATTGCTATGCCAAGCATTATCCTGCCAAACTGTTGAGAGGAATAAATACTATAATGTATGTTGAGCGTTGTGTACTCTCCCTGGCACAAAGTTATGTGTTGGATAAAATGTCTCTATTAAAATTAGTTACCCAGATGGACTCTGGGCAAATTAGCAGGAAGTCTTTTTAATTTATTAAATACGGTGCTAAAAGCATCTAATTTTATTAGTATTGTTATTAAACAAAAAACTAAGTGCAGAAGAATATCTATGTACCATGGCCTTGGAAAATTGTCCTGGTTTCTGTTTTTACAGAGTTGAATTCAGGGAGAAACAGCTTTCAATGGTTGAAAAGTGAGAAGTGTAGGGAATAAGAGGCCCTTTCCTGTGTTTATGTTTGAGGCTTGCCGTCTTACTTCCAACTTTATCTTTGGAACTGCCTTGGGGCTGGGTCTGTGTCTTCCACAGTTTAAGGAAAGTGGCAAGAAAAGTCCTGGAACATTTTGTTTGTGTGTTATTGACATAACAAATGATAGCCTCTTACCTAGGAGGCCTCAGATAAGAGTTTGGTTACTAAGGCAGGGGAAGACCTGTGGGAGCAATTGTTTCTGGTCTCTCTTATCAAGCCAAGAACAATCTTTCATTTACTATATCCATGCCACAAGAGCACAGTCAATATTAAATTCCAAAAAAAGAAAAAAATCTTTCACAGAAACAGCTGTGTTCAATATACAGCTGATTTACTCTGGCAAATTGCTGGAAATGGAAAAGTTTCCATTTTTTGTGTGTTTATTCTTGATAGTTGTCTTGTAGAAACTGCCTTTTGTAAATAAGGGAAACATGATTTTAAACAGCTTTGACTAATATCTGTCTTTGGAGTATTAAGTTTTACAGAGTTTTGGAAAATTAAAATAAATCTAACGGGAAGACATATATTTCAAAGAAAATATTTTGAAGTATCCTGGTCCCATAGTTCCATTTTTTTCACCTTGCGTGTAAGTTGGATTATGATCCTTTTATGTCTGCATTGTCACTTCGTCTAAAACCTGAGGGATATTATCCAAGCCCAGAATTGGACCTCACTGAATGCCTTGTTCATGGACGCCACACGGTCTTTGTGTGAAAGTTCATTGCTGATGCATACTAAAATGGAAAAAAAAATTAATTTCTTGAACAGCAGAAAATACTCACTGGTTAATCTCGCTGGGTTTATGAGTTGTAGCAAAGCGACCCAGCTGATTAGTGGATTCATCTGGAACTCAACTGTGTTCTCTCTAGTTTTTATCCATTTCCAAGCACAGTGCTGGCAACTTTTTAAGATCTCAGTCAATGCTGGAGAACTGAAAAAGAATCCACAAAATTCAGATGACGAAATGACCTAGGTGTGCCCTGGTACAGAAGTCTGTCCTTAGCAGAAGTATTAGATGATAGGGAAATGGATTAACTACTACAAACAGTCAGGGTCCCATTAAGCGTGGTATATTAATTACATTAAATGAACATTTGGTGCTAGAAAAAATGAGTTTTACAAAATATCCAAATTAATATCAGGGAGTGGTCTAGGCCTTGGGGAGATGACAGTCCTTTGCTTTCAGATTCATGAAGCAGGGCTTTCATGTTTTCTTCTTTGTGGTGATAAATAAGACTTGTTAACTTGTCACCTATATAATATGGTGTTAGTTTGACTAAATAAGGTAAATTCCCAGATATGTGTTCCATAGTGTTGACAATGATTGAATGTTCATTCTAGTGGGAAATTTGTGAATTGTAGGGGTTACTTCTCTATAGTCATTGAAATATTTTTCTGTATTTGAATTTTTCTAGCTAGAGGCCAAGTGTTAAATTTCCTGTTTGAGAATAGTCTCTGTCTCTCTCTCTCTTTCACTTTTTCCCAGCTTGACGTCAGGAACATATAACTGAAGTTTTCCCAGTATCCTCGGTCCCTGTCACAATCTCAGGCAAATGCTAGATGCTGAATCAATGTTTAATGAATTTCTCCGGCATGTGCGTGTCTCGCTTCGTCATTCATGCTAACATTGAAGAGGACAGCGCTCTGCTGACCAGCACTAGCGAACCTCTCTCTAGTACACCTCAACATGTCAATCTGTACTCTTTGGTTACAGTTGTTCAACCAGTTACTAATCTAACTAATTGTAACCGGTTGAACAACTGAACCCAAAGGGTGCAAAGTGGAAACATTTCAGTGAGAAGTCGGCTGGGGACAAAGGAAACACCGCCAGATTCCCCTTCAGTATGCGAAGGGAAAATTCCTTCTCAAGTAGCAGCTCCATGTGCCTCTTTGAATGATCATTAATTTGTGCTGCTGCATGAGGTCTAATGTACCATCTGTTCTTTCGCTGAGGCTTCTTTGAAGTGTAAGGTGCTGCCCCCCCGAGGGTGATACTAACCATGTGTTAATTATTGTCTGAAAACAGCCAAGGATATGAACAATAAAAAGTTTTGAAAAATAAGACATTTCTTTTATTGATAATTGTGCCGCAAGGCTGAAGTGAGATGTGCAGTATGAGATGTGCAATGTGATGTGAAATAGCCAATTGTTTGTGATTTATATGAGACAATGTATCCATATGCATTTATGCTCAAGAGCGGGAATCTTTTAGGTGATTATTCCAAAGTTTATTTCCCAAATAACTTTCTTACTCTTGCTATCATACCATAGTCACAAAACGTCATGGTAAAGCTATTGCTCACCGTTTCAGAGTGTTTGTACTGTGAGGACCCGGGGGACATCTCTGCCTTTTGCTTCAGTATTAAGAATAGCTCCATGTTTTCTGAATAATTCCAAAATCTGGAAAAGATTGCGTTCTCTGTTCATATTGGCCGCTAAGAAGCTCACTTTTCACATATGGTTCCTGTGGGATACGTTTTGAATAATAACTTTGTATTCTTATTTTTCCCCAGCACCATAAAATCTTTTTTTAAAGGCAGAATATAATTAATAAATACATAAACCAAAAACTGTTCCCAGATGAGATTACTGTTGATGTATGAATGCATCTATCATCTAGCTTCCCACCTCATTCTCTTCTGTTATTTCTATTGACTAAGGCTCTCTTGTTCCTCGGAGATCGAATTAACTTTTGCCGTGACCCCTATGCCAGGACCCCACTTTACATCTTTATGTTTCTCTTTGCCTCCAGACCTCTGTGTCCATCTGTACGTGCTCTTTCTCCTTTTCTGGGCACATCAAGAGAAGGCAGGATTCTTTGGAAAAGACAGTAATGCTGGGAAAGGTAGAAGAGAGCAGGAAAAGAGGAAGACCAAGTATGAGATGGATTGACTCCATAAAGGAAGCCATAGGCATGAGTCTACAGGAGCTGAGTGGGGTTGTTGAAGACAGGACATTGTAGACATCTCTCATTTGTAGGGTCACCAGGAGTCAGAGCCGACTTGATGGCATGTAACAACAACAGGACTGACACTTAATTGGCATCAATCTAATGTTGGGAAGATTTTAAAAAAATGATAAATTGCTTTTTTATTCAGCTTGGAAGGGATAGAGATAGAAGGGAATAAAACATTCCTGTTCTGTATTATTGCTTAAGTATTTATCAGGAACGTGGCAGAAGTCAGTCCATAGCCAAGGCTCCCCTGACCTTTGATCACCAAATCATCTTCTCCATCTTCCTCATTTTTGTCGCAGTCATCACCACCGCCACCACCATCATCATCATCATCATCACAAATAGTTGCCACTTCTTGAGTGCTCAGGTTTGCCTGTGTTTGAACCAAGTATTCTGGGTCCAAAGCCTGTATTCTCAATTTCCATTCCATACTGCCTTTCTAGTTGCCCAGGGACTCCCACAGGAAAAAGCAAAGATGTTGCCATTGTGCTTTTAAAGTAGATTTGAGATCCAGTAAGTTCTGTGTCCATTGGTGCTCTTTTATGCAATCTTGGAGGGTGATGCTGAGAGCGTGAATCTTTTAAACTAAAAAAAAAAAAAACTGAGATACTTATAACCACCAGCTATGTAGCTATAATTTATTGCCACATTTAGTGTGATTCTTATTCCTTCTTTCTCCCTTTAAAAAAAGAATTTCTGTTTGAGAATTTAGCATACCTCCTTCTGTACATTCCATGAAGCTATAATTTCCTTACAGACTTATAAGAGTTAGACTTTTTCCCAGCTATCAATCATTGAGAAATAATAGGAATGAATGGGTTAAGAAGTTTTGCTTTAAGATCTTCGTGGTAAAAGCCATTGACGTGGAAAGCTCCTCTGTTCTGAACCTGTTGGAGGACGATGTAGTAACAGAGAGGTACAAAGTGCATCGCCTACCCAACAGGCTAATTGCCCACTGTGAGGCCTCTCTCAGGTCCAAGTGCCAGGTGAAACCTCTACTCTCAGGGAAATTAGGCAACTGCCAGGGTGGTTTACAGTTTTCAGAGACACAGAGATGGGGTTTTTCAGCCTTACCTACATCTGTGACCAGCTAGTGATGGTCTGTGCTAATGAAGGTGGTTCTTTGAATCAAATCCTTGTGGATGTGGGTCTTCAGAAGTAGCATGTTGATTTGTTGCTGCCATCCCACATGAAAAGCTGCATGTATAATTATGGTTTTGCTCTAAATAGATTTGCTTTTGGACTATGAAGCAAATCCTGTTACTTCATGTTCTTGCTCTCTCTCAACCTCAAAAAAAAAGAGACCATTAAATCCAAAATATCTCCACACACCATAGTTGGGCTAGCATTCTTTTTACGTTTAGTGTTGTAATGTTTTCAAGTAATAAAGCAGTTTACAGGCAAGTTTCTTTGTGATGGGATTTGAGTGTGTGTATATGTGGTGCTTTCTATCTCTGTCTTCTCCCTGACCCTTCGTGTTGGTTATGGTTTCAAAGGGCCCACGTGGGAGTAAACCACAACACAGTTGACTTTTCAAATATCCATGCAATAGAGAAAATCAGAAGCCAAGGTCATTACCATGTGTGATCTGCCTAAGCGGAACAGGGCCATTTCTCTCCCCCTGACACATACCCGGACACACCTCAGCCAACCACTCACAACTTGAAACACATGGTGGGCTTTCTCTGGTCCCTATAAAGAATGGCGTTCTTCGCCTTTCCTTTCCCTGGCATCCTGCTGCTCCTTTCCAAACTCCAGGTCAAAGGCCAGTTCCTCTCAGAAGCCTTCAGGCAAAATTAGGAGTCTCTTTCACTGGGCCTCAATTCCTTCTGTAATGTCTTTGTAACATTAGCATAACATTTGCCATATTAAACTCCATTTATCTGTCTATGGGTCTGAATCCTCACCAGACTGAATTCCTTGAGAGAAGAGCTGTTTATATCACTGAAACTGGTGTCTGTTGTTCTTCGTGCACTGCATAAAATAAGTAAATAAGGATGAGAAAGTTTGCTATGGCAAGTGGGACCAAGGGACAGTTCAGCTGCGTGTTTCATTGACCATTCTAGCCCAGATCAGCCTGCCCTGCCTTAGTCAGTAGTCAGATATGAGTCCCTAACCAGGCTGTTGTTTTTCAGTAAAGATATAATCCCAACTCATCATAACAGCAGAGATCTTGGTAACAGGTTGCGTGACTGATACAGGAAATTCCTGAAAAGGTCTGGGTTGGAATCCTGTCTCACAAAATGTGTGATCTTGAGCAAGATATTTTATCTCCCTGAGCTTCAGTTCTCTCATCTGTTAAAGAAGAATAATAAACCCTTACTCATAGGTTTGTTGTGAAGATTAAATGGGATGGTATGTGTTGGGTGCACATAGTACATGAATATAGTAACACTTTATAAATATTCACTGAATGGATAAACATGGTACCTGGAATATGGAAAGTTTCCATTCCACCCCCCTCACCCACCCACACACACACACTTGCCCTTCAGGTCTCATGTTGGCCTTGCTGACACCCCAAAGGAGATTAGTCCCCTGTTTACCCACTCTCTTGACCTTCTGTGCGCCTCCTTTACAACACTTAACACAATGATAATTAATTAATTACACAACTTTTTGCTTAATAGATGTCTCCTTTTTTAGAATATAAGCCGGTAAATTCAGGGATTGACTGTTGTATTAAATGGTTTATCTCCAATGTCTAGTACATATTTGGCTCACAATAAATACTGATTGAATGGATGAATAAACTTCATTCAACTTGCTAAATATGGCATCTAATTTAGATTCACCCCAAATTACTCCCAATTCAGGAAGGCTTTCTCACTCAACTCCCTCAGCCCCAAAATTAACAAAACTACTCTAATTCTAAAGCAAAACATGTTGTCTCCATTGCATTTACCATAATCACAAAAAACTCTTCCATGAATTTCTTTTCCAGACTAGATCTATTTCTGGGTTTGCTTACTGATGATTGTAACTGTTGATTTGATCATTCTTTTTTTTTTTCTGATTTCTTAATTCTCATATATTTAACTCTTTCCATTAGATACTCATTCCTTCAACTGATCTTTGTTGTGACAGCCACTCCTCTAAGCAGGGAGGAATGCAAAGATGTGGCAAGCACAGTTATTCCAGCCAAGGAATTTACAAAGTAATGGGAAATAACGCATGTGCAAGCTTAGCTAAAGTTATTCTCTACTGCATCCTCAGCTTCTACTGGTTTGTCGCCGAATAACCGTGCTCAAGTGTAACTCCGTCAAATCATTGCTTAGATGTACTTTTTCATTGAGGGCCTCCCCTGAGCATCCTACTTACTATTTACTATTGCAACACCCCCCCCCACCCCCACCCCGCACCCTACCACCATTCTCTACCTCTGTGTCCCCATTCAATTTATTCCATAGCACCCATCACCTTCTTTAATACTATATGACCTATTTATATATTATGCTGTTGCTTATTGTCTGTCTCCCTGCACTAGGATATAAGCTCCTTGCAGGTCAGGTTTATTAGTCACTGATGTTTGTCTAGAACAAGTACCTGATACCTAGTAGGCATTCGATGAGTATTTGTTGAATGACTTTATTAAATGAGGTAGGGATTAGCAGTTAGCACTGAGAGTGGACAAATGACCTGATTCTACCACTCTCGGCTCTATGATCTCAGATGATTACTTCGAGCCTCTCATTCCCTAGATGTATCTACTGTAGGAGAGGCAAAACTTTACCTCTATCCTCTTAGGGTCTCCTGCTGAGCCTGAGAATTAAATTGACATAAGACATTAACAGGAGAAAAACATACAAATTTATTTAATATAAGTTTTACGTGAGAGGAGAGTCCTCATAAGGAAATGAAGACCCAAGAATTGGCAAGACCTAAATGCTTTTATACTAGGTTGAACAAAGAGAGGCAATTGTGGAAAAGTAACTAAAATATATGAGGAGGCTAAAGGAAGATAAGAATGATTTTAACAAGGTCTGACTGTACAGAATTCTCTTGGCCTCGACTCCTCTGGAAATAAGAATGTCTCTTTATTATTGGTATGAGGAGGGCATCTTTCATGTGGGATTTTTATTCCCTGCTTTCTGGGAGAAAAGAGAAATAAGAGTGGACATCTTGCACCTGCTGTTTTTGAAGTGCTTTTAGCTCAAAATAATCCTTATGCTAAAGTGGCATAGGTGGGGTGGCATATTCTGCCACCCTCCATTACTTCTTGGAGTGCTTAGGAGGATAAAATGTATTATGCACGTAAAGTAGCAAGCCCGTCGTAAGAAATTAGTGTTGGCTGTTTGTAAAGTTAACTCACTCTTCTTTCCTATATACACATAAACCATACTTGATTTTCCCATTTTTAAAGACGGTAACTAAATGTGTTAGTGCATAAATGGTTTCCAACATAATGACTCTACACTTTGAGTTGAATGACTTTGAGAAATACAAACAATATGAGTTGAAACCAGTTTAACAAGAATATAATCAAATAGACACCACTCAAAATATGTTCCCAGTCTATGTAATTCATATGACAGGACTCCAAGATCCAATGTGTGTTATGCAGAGAGTCATTGGAGTTATTGGAGCACAAATAAGAGTGGGCTTGACATTGGCCTGAATAGTTAATCTATGGGCTAAATAAACAATGCAGTGATTTCAACAGACATATCATATACCTACCGTGTGTTATACACAGTGACAACATTTGGCAATATTACAATAAAAGACGCAGTTCCTGTCTTGAGGGAGCAATTATAATATGCTGTTTATATATTATATGTATTTATATATTAAATATATTTTATTTATTAAATTATAAACTTAATAAATATATATTAAATATATATATTAAATATATTTATATATTTTTTATATGAAAGAGCTGAGAGTGGAGAGGGCACCTAAGAGTGAGAGGTGAGTGGGTAAGTAGCAATCAGTGAAAGACTCTTTAGAGGAGATTATCCTTGAGTTGGACCTGGTTTTTTTCTTCGTTTGTTTTCCCCAGGGACATCATGGAGCCTGGATGTTTGAGTTCTACAATACATGTGAGATAGGGATTTGAGCTGTTTGTTGAATTGTGAAGGAAAAGGTGATCCTAGAAGGTTAGAAACCTTGGAGATTTCCAGGTGGCTGACACTGGGTTTGGCATAAATCAGTATAACTCAGATGTGCATAACGGGGGGCCTGACTTTAATACAATTTGAAAGTAATATGACTGCGAGCATCTCTGTGTGCCTCCATGAAACAGAGCCGATTCTTTACAAGTAGTTATTGTCTAAGTGAACATCTTTCCGCAGAATTCACTAATAGTAATGCTTGCTAATCGTCCTTTAAAAGTAGACTATTGCTTGTGTTACCTGTTACAGTCAATTACCCTCTGTGATTTATAGGAACAAATGATCATAGGGTTACAGACTACTCTTTTGGCCCAGCTTCTCAAAAATCACTGTAGACACATGGTCCCTTCCAAGCCTTTAGCTTGGTTTAACTTGGTTCTGAAGCAGCCTCATACTAATCCTGAAATCTCTGTGCTGGATCTGTTACTCTAGACTGGCGGGAGGAGCATGTACTGGTTGTGCATTCATATCAGAAGTCCAAAAGCTCCCTTAATGGTTTTCCACCCAGTTACAGCATATTGCTGTAATCCCACACAACAGCTGAAACAACTTTTTCTCATTTCTTTAAATTCCTGTGGCATTTGATGTCTCTAACATGTAATTTACATTTAATTATAAGCTGTTTTGCATCATTTTATAGTTGTTTCAAGTAGGAATGTCTTGCCTTCCTAAGAAGATTTTTTAAAAATTCCTTTAGGAAAAAGGGCTCCTTGCACAGTACCAAGTATAGACATGGGGTAAACCACGAATAATGACTTCACCTCAAATTTACTAACCATCTTTCCGGCAAAGAAGGCCAATCTAGCACATAGCTCATTCTTCTGACTTGTACCTAGTTTGTATAGGAATAAATGCACTGAGTTCACAGGAGTTTGTGAATGAAGTGACTAGATTTCCAATAAGAAGTTTTTTTAGAAGAAAGAAACTGCTGAATGACCAATAGATTTGGAAATGGAGGTTGGGGTTGGGCAGGGGTGAAGAATTGTGCCACAACTTAGTGCTGGAAAAATTTCTACCTTAGGCTAGTGAATAAATATGACTGTCCTTTGAGGTCTTCCACCCCTTTCCCCCAAATATAAATTCAAATGCTATCTATATTTGAGTTACTGCCACTTCTTTCAACACTTAAGGCAGCGAACCTTGATGTCTTATTTTCATATCCATTTATCTCTTAGAATTGATCCAAATATTCAGTAGAACAGTGGTATAGATCCTAATCCACAGAATATCTTAGGCTTATTGAAGCTAAATCTTCTTTAGGCTCTTTTATCTGCTCACTGAGAGATGCAATGTTACCTGGAAGGAAGTGGATAAAAAATAAGTTATTCTTGCTCAACAAGTACATCTCATCAGATCTTGTCCAACTTATGGGCCAATAACTGTGCTCTGCGGACCCTTTCCAGAGTCTTTATCAAAATGGAACCAAATGCATTTGTTTAATTGCTTTGCATGTTTCACACACTGAATCCAATTATCCTTAAGGGTAAACAGTGAATCCAGAGTAAAAGTTTCATTTGTTTCACTAAAACTTGCAGATCCTTGCGACTTCTTTTTTATGTTAGTCCAGTTTGACCTGGAAACAAATAACCAAAACTGCTTAAAACATTTTTTAAAGGTTTATCAGCTTTCCTTTTTTTGAGGAGGGGGCTTAACTTTAATAACCATGTTTAATATATAACCCAAATCTGTAAGTAATGCTGAGAAAAGTAGAAGAAAACATCCATAGGTATTAAAAAATTTTACATAAAACATATTAAAATTAAGAGTGATTTGGTAAAGACTCTAGACATTTATGTGAAGTACCTCCCATTTCATTGGTTTATTTTACTATGTTACCAGCTTATGGAAATAGACTTGTATTTCCAAAGGACAATTTGTTCTTGATTTTAATTATTTTTAAAATTAAGTCTTTAGATATGTTATGAATATTAAAATATGAGATAACATAATGGTTATTTCTTTATGAATTTGAGATCCGAGGTATTTCTTATGCTTGTTTTTCAATTTACCATATTCTTTCAAATACTTGGACCCCATGTTTCTATTCCTCCCTCAGCTGCTTCTTTCTTTAACATTTTATTGCTAATCAGAATCCGTATAAGAGTGACCAAAAACCTGAAGAAAATTAAACTGTTAAATGGTGTTTGTTAATTGCTTCTTGAACAATTGAAGGGTTTTACATTTAGACTAACATGCCGTTTGAAGATTTGGCAACTCCATGCTTTTCTTGTAGCTCCCTGGCCATTTGTTGCTGATCTATGCCTCATCTTTCTCACTTCAGAGTCTTCAGTTCTCATCTCTAGATAATCAGCATCATGAAGCACTGGTACAGGGCCATCTGCAGGAAGAAAGAAAAATCTTACATTAGAGTGCTCTGTTGTGCAAATATTTGTTGTGTTGGTTTAAAACCTGACTACATGTATTAAATATCAATAATATTCATTTAGTTTTTATTTATTCATTCAACAAATATTATTAAGCAACTGCTATGCACCAGGCATTGTTCATTCTTCCAAGTTTTAAAATTGTAATCAGTTCAATTTTTATAGTTTATTGTTTAATAAAGTACTAATATGGTATCTATCTTTCCCATTGGGTTTTGGCAGTATAGCATAAAGACTGAAAAATTGGCCCCTAGAATCAGGGAACCTATGGAAGTCCCAGTTCTAACACTTTCTAGCTGTATGGCTTTAGGCAAGTTAATGAACTTCTCTGAGCCTCACTTACTTCCTCTTTACAATGGGGATAATAATAGTACTTATCTCACCTCCATTTTCTGAAGAGTAAATGACAAAATGCACGTAAAGCATATCGCACTGGGGTTGACAGGCAAGTAAACACTCAATAGATGCTATTTGCCGTAGTTATTAAATCATAGTGCTTGACTAGTTGGTTGTTATAATCTTTTTCAACATTTATTGAGCATATACCTATGAAGTGTACTCAGCGTAAACTTGGACGATGGGAGAGACACCACCATCTGGCCTGTTGTGTTATAAACAAAAGCCTTAAAACTGAGTCTGGCAGTGGTGAGGGGAACAGATGCTCCGAATGCCTTCTAGAATGTGTGTTTCACTGTAGTCTAAGCTGTGATGAATATCACTAATGTCATCTCTCCTTCTATTTTAGGTAAGTACACCACCATTTTTGAAGCTCTGTGCAGATGGGTAAGTCTTGCTGTTGGAGCTTTTCATGTTGATTTGCATACTTGGAGAATCTGGACCAGACAGTGTGCTCATCACGGTCAGACAAGTGCCTTTATTTTATTCAAGCAGAGATCTGGAAAGATAACAGCATTGCCCACTCGCCTTCTATCTCTGTTTCAAATCTTTAGCAGAAAAAAAAATACACCCATTATTTTAAATTGGATAAAATGTTATGTTTAATCTAGATAATTGAAGATTGAGTTTTTTACTCTGTTAGTAGAAAGCAGAGTATTTGAAAGACTTTAGAATAGAAAAAATGATTTCCTTTCTACTAGCAATCATAAAAAAACCTCTCTGAAGTAGACATATCAACCTTTATTTTTCTGTTGCAAATGGAAATCACTTTTTTTCCAATGCATAAAGAATAGGTATTCCGTGATTGGATTATATTGATGAGACATAATTTTGTACCAGATAGGAAAGGTGTCCAGTGGCCCTGCAAGACCATGTGTGCAGAACATCATAGAGGCAATTCCTGTTCTGAGCGAGAGTTCACGTAGTTAATTTAGTATTTGTATGGTTGGCTGTAATCTATCCCCATAGAAGCCTGAACTGGAAGAAGTGACCATAAGTCACAATGGATTTCGTATAGACCTAAGTCAGATGTGAAAGATGATTAAGCTATGAAACAGTTCGCAAAAGGAAGTTATGAAATCTCTGTCACTGGTGAACTTTAAAAACTACATAGACAGTTTTATTCATGTTAGGAAATTAAGATTTATCTGCCTTGAGGCAGAGTATTGAATTGACTAGTTGTCCTCAATAATAAAGTCCCAATTTGCTCCTGCAGCTTTAATTCCCACTACTTACTCTATATATACTCTATACTTTGTTAGTCTTGGTCTTCCAAGAAGCCGATGCTAAAATGAGATTAGAAATGCAACAATTTTATGAAATGCCCATGTGAGAGGAAATATGGAGGAAGCCAGATAAGGTTGAGTGAAACCTCAGATTATGATACAAATTTGACCCTAAGTGAAGAAGAGAGAGAGGGAGGGAGAGAGAGAGAGAGAGGGAGAGAAGGAAAGAGAGGGAGAGACATTGGGTTGGAAACATCCTAGATTGGGTTACCATACAGGAGTCCTCAAGCCAAAATCAGCCATCAGAGGAGTCCTGTGTTTCCTGAGAATGGGTCTGCCTCAATATCTCCACTGTGCTCAGTCGTTGCCTGGGAGCAGGTCATGGGAGCTATGACCATAGTTCAAGTGCTGCAATGGATTTGAGAGGCAGCTGCTGGGGGCCCTTGGTCAATTATGTTCCCTATGGTTGGAGGTCTGCAGCGCATTATCACGGCCACCACTCTTTGACTCCTAGGTCTTGGGTCTTTCCGTAGAATCCCTCTCCCATCAACATTTTTGATCCACATCTTACTCATTCTTCATGCCCAAATCAGTTACCACTTCCTTCATGATCTGGACAAGGAAATGGCTAGGATTACCACTTTCTTTTGGAATTTTACAATTCTTTTATTTTTCTATGGTATTTGTTGCTTTTTGTTATATTTTGGTCAAAAATAATTATTGAGAGCTGTGATTATGTGTCTTCCTATGCTTTGGGGGGGGTCAGAAAAAAATAATGACTGGGTAACATTTTGGAAGGCTCATGGCAGTCTAATGGGAGAGACAATACTATAAAATATATTGATTAAGATAGAGTGTAAAAGAGATAGAAGTGTGAGCAAGGAGATGTGAGGAAACAGACAAAGGAAGAATTATCTTTCAGGTGAGGAGGGAAAGTAGTGCTGAGGCAGGGAGGGGAAAATAAATGCAAGAAGTAACACTGAATTTTGTCTTGAAGGATGACCAGGTAGCCAAGGGCTGGTGGCTGAGTGGGCAGCATGTTCAAAGGCACAGTGGTATGAAAGAGCATAGAGAGGGTTAATAGTACAGTGAGCCTTACATGACGTAGTGCATTTATGGGATTATGGTAGAAGGTGAGTCTGCAAAATTCACGTAAAGCCAGATTATATGGGGTTTCTGATCTTGGTAAGTGGTTTGGACTTCATCCTACAAGCGTTAATCTAATTCAGAACATCTGAAAGTCATGTGGGCCTGGCTGAATCACAAAAATATCGATGTATATAATTCCATTATGACATACCAAAGAAAAAGAGAAAAACTATACTTTTTAATATTTTGTATAAATTTTACATGTATTTAAATATATTTCCTATATTTAAAAACTACTAATAAATTACAATGAAGAAATCACATTTTGATAAAACAAGATAAAAAGACAAGGCACAAAGCCCAAATAATGGGAAGGTTTAGCAGACTTTTAATCTCAGGTGTGAGATTTGTCAGGAATGAATATATCCTTCTCTGCACGCATTTGCTTTGCATACTGTGTGTTTATAAAGACTGGAAACTCTAGTTGTATTCCAAGTAGATAAGCTATCAAAAAGCACAATTTTATGGTAAGTATGCTTGTAATGTTTGGGAAACTAGTTGTGAAATTCACCAGAATGTCACTTGACACTTGTAACTTTAAATCTCTGTAATCCCAAAGTCAATATATTGTACCATTTTATAAGAACTGTAGATATGCTTATGATTTTTATTTTAAAGAAGGCAACTTGAAATGGGGAAATTGTGTCATTTTCCACTAAATTACCAGTGTAGAGGTTATCCTTTAAGTGAAAGTTGTCCAGGACAGGAGAGCAATTAAGTTGACCATTTGATTATGACAAGAGGAGAAAAGGCTAGAATTTCCTTGCCTAAAAACTCAAGTTAGACATTTACATTCATGAAAATAGATATATTTATACGTAAGCACATGCTCACAAAGTAACTCCAAGCTTTTTAAACTAATCCTGACTGGTGGTGTCTGAATGTTTCTGTGACTATTTGATTGCTGTTAGCTCATTGTTTTGGGCATTTTCTAGCACACACCAAGAGTCGAGCTGTAGAAGGCGTCAATATATTTAAGCACAGTTTTTGGATGAATAACTTAAAAACTGAGAAAATTATATTACCAGGATAAATGCTATAGACTTATATTCGCCCCCCAAAATGAATATTCTGTAATTTGCAGTATGGATTCACATATTCTGTTGAGTACTTTTAAGATGTATTGCTTTTACTAACTCAGGAGGCACGATTTTCTCTAAGAGAGAGGGGTGGAGGAGGAAACTAGAGGAGATCGTAAGTTTTATACTAGTAGCTGTCATCAGTGGGGTACCTGAAAAACAAAGGTGTTCAAGAAATGATTATTGAGGGAATTGGATAAATAGTAAATTGAATGCATGCATGCACACAAGTAAACGTAAACCACAGGGATGAAAAAGAAGACTACTATATTTTCACTTTTTTTTTCCCCCGAGAGTGAACTATAGTGAGGAAAACATTTTACGTTAAGACCCAGGTACACAAACATATACAAACAATTGTATGTAATTGTAATACAAGTGTCAAAAACAAATACTTAGCTCCACAAAGTATGATACATTTGATATTCTCTTCTTTATTCCAGCTCATTAACAGATGCTCATCATATCCAACTAAGTAGATTTCATAACCTGCTAAGAGATTGCAGCTCACAGTTTGAAGTATGCTTATGTGGAGGAAAAAGTAACATTTGTGTTGTTATTCAGAAATGAATCTGTTAGAGCCATTTATTACAAGCAGGCCTGAAAAACAAAAGCCAGACAAAGAGTCTAAAGTACATTCTCACTAACTAAAGAATTTATTTTAATTTTTAATTTGACATAATTTCGGATTTACTGTAAAGTTGCAAGAGTAACACAGGATTCCTGGATACACTTCACCAAGAGTCCTCTAACATTCTCATTCTCTCTCTCTCTCTCTCTTTCCCTGATGCCCTGACCTCTGTCTGTCTCTGTGTCTGCTCTATCTATCTATCTATCTATCTATCTATCTATCTATCTCTTCTATCCTTAAACACACACATATGTACACAAATATACATATTTATTTATATAACTTTTTCTTCTGAACTGTTTAAGAGTAAATTGTAGACATGATATCCTTTTATCTCTAAATACTTAAATATTTCCTAAAAACATGGAATTATCTTACATAGAGTTCAATAATGAAAATTAGCAAATTAACACTGATACAATGCTATTATCTAATCTACAGACCTTATTTCCAGTTTCAATGTGTCCCAATAATGTTCTTTATGGCAAGAGAAAATACAAAATAATGCTTGCAATTAGTTGTCATGTCTTTTTAATATCCTTTAAACTGGAACAATTTCTAAGATGTTCATTGTATTTCACGGCATTGATGTTTTTGAAGAATACAGGCCAATTGTTTTGTAGACTATCCTTCAAGTTGAGCTTTGTGTGCCCTTGCGATGAGATTCAGGTCAGAAAATCTTGGCAGGAATGCTCCAGGAGTGGTGCTGAGCTCTTGTATCTGGAGGCACGTGCTGTCGTTTACTTCCGTTACTACAATTTAACTTTGATCATTTGATTAAAATGATGTCTGCCATGTTTCTCCACTATAAAGTTACTATTTTTTCCCCTTTGTAATTAAAAAGTAATGTGTAGGGTGATACTTGGAGACCATGTAAATATCCTGTTATTTTTCAAATTTTTACCCAATAGTTAAAATTCATTGATGTTTCCTGCCTGAATCAGTTATTATCATGATGCTTGCTAAGGGTGATCATTTCTTCTCCACTTATTAGTTGGCTTTTTATTATATGGAAGAGTGTTCCCTTCCTGTTTATTTGTTTGTTTGTTTGGTTCCGTATAGACTCAATGATTCTTTATTTAGCAGATTTTAATCTTTTAATATTATTAGTTGATATCATTATTTTCATGCCCATTTTGTCCCAGATTTGGACAGTAGGAGCTTTCTCTACTTGGCTCCATGTCATTTTGACATGTCCCTCTCATTCTTTGATCATTTTCTTACTTTTTGGCACAAGATATCCAAAACTCTTGTATTTTTCCCTTCCCCAGCTTTGGAGTCAGCTGCTTTTCTAATGATCTCTGTTTCCTTTTAGTAGAAAAAGGTATTTAGAAACCAAATTTGAGGGAGAGAGTAAGTGCTCATTACTAATGGGGAGTTTTTGCTTCTAGGTCCCCTCAGCAGACAGATCTGGGGAAAAAGTGTTATATATATACACACACTCATATACATAAATGCATGATGTATATATACATAGATATACATACCCATACACAGTTGTATCCATGAGTATATCCAGGAGTATCTATATAGTAAATCTATGATTTCACTCTGATATTTCAAATCCAGTGCAATACCACAGTATTCATTCTGTCCTTTTCCATTTTCATCTAACTCCCTTACAACAGTGAGAAAACGCATTCCTATTATTCACAATATATTACGTATTTGCTCCAGCCTATAATGTAGTTTTAGAAAGTAGTTTCAGAATTGCTAATCCATGCCCCTGTGGGAAAAAAAGAAAAAAAAAAGAGTGTAAGCCTTTTAATTAGGTTTTTAGTATTTTTTTTGTCTTATATACCCAATCCTGTATTCAGAAGTCACTTGGTTAATTCTTCTCTCACCCCACTTCTATGCAGTTGTGTTACCCATTTGAAATATGGTTCAGTTCATTTGTTTCAGTTTGTAAGTTTGTTTTCACCTAGGGCTGAATCAAACAATATATGGGTTGGCATTTTCTATTTCTGTATTTAAAATGTGGTACTAATAGTTTCATTTCTACAATAATAAGAGTTGCCTTGCACCGTTAAATACCCAACTGAGGTTGGTATCCATTTTTTCTGGAGTAGGTAGATAGCTATGACTTGAGTCAGAGTATCTGCTGAACTTGTCTTGGACCAAACCTCAGGATCATCTGGAAAAAATAAGGACAAATGTTGGTGCCTGAGTATTTTCAAACACATTTCTGAGTGAAATTCGAATGTATGTGTGGATTCTGGGTTTTGCTATCAGGCTATTTCTACCTCATCTCATCTTCATTTGTGTGGTGATCAAGTTTAGGACATAAAAGCAATCTTATTATTTATTTATGTGTTTATTCTTCATGCTTTTTGTTTCAAAAAAGGATTTAAACTTATTCTAATTTTTTAAAAAATGTATAAAAAGACTATGGAAAGGTAAGTCAGAAACACAGATGTGAAAGTATATTATGTGTTTGGAGTTAAATTTAGATCTGAGCTTCCTCAAAGACATGGTAAATAAGGAAATCTGATAATATTTATGTCTTCAGGAGAAAAACTTCTCTTCCTGTAATTAATTCTAAGGCTTTCATTAGCATCTCTGTACAAAGCAGAGAAATAATGTCTTTCACAGCAATTTTATGTGAGTTACATAGAAGCACATTATTCATTATGGGTAAATTTACGTCTTCTTATACTTAGCCTTGATATAAGTCTGGCTGTTAAGCCCTTATCCTCTGTAGGATTTTTATAGGAATTTAAGTCATTACAGGTCTGACAACTTGATATGGGAAAGAGCTTAGAAGATACATAGCAGAATGGTTTTCAGCCTGGCCATTGGATTATCTTTCTCATATATCACTTATCTCAACTTAATTTGGCAGAAACTTGATTACAGAAGCAAGATAGCCATCAATTCAACATTGAGCTCTTTGTCTGGAGTGCAAATAATCTGGGATTTCTATTGGAGTAAGATCCAGAGAGTTTATATTACAGGATTATAGTTACAAAATCACCAGGAGATGTTTATGGAGGCAAGATAACCACAGAGGTATCTGATTACCTATTTGGTGCATTTGCAGTGAATTCCTTACTATTTCAAAAGCAATAAAATAAACTGGAAAGCATTTTCTTTTATTTTTTCACGATGGAAAAGTAATCACTGTATCCAGATAATCAGTTATATTTCAATCGGCATGGTATTACATTTAAGTACATTATTCTAGAAAATGTTTCCAGGTTCAGCAACTTTGGATCTAAAATTTATTGCCCTTTCCCTACCATATGGCTGTGCAAATAGGAATTGTGTCATTATAAGAGAGGTTGATCATGTAACACACATCATGGACTAAAAATAAATGTTGATTTCTTCTATTATTATTGTCTTTTGCCAAGTGAGAGAAAACAAATTGAGGGAAAAAGCTTGTCTCTGAGTCTTCTTTGAGATTGATTTGAAAATTTACTGGAAATAGACTGGAAATGTTAGAAAGGTTAGTAATACCCAGGAAGGAAACAGACACACAGATATTTTTAGAGAGGCTATAAAACAAAAGTAATTTTAACACCATGTCAAAAGCCTTAAAAATATGCATCTTCTTTAGATGGAGCAATTCCTCTTCTAGACATTTATCTTCAGGTAGTAATTAGAGAAGTGGGCAAAGATGGTCATTAATGAGTTGTTGATAATAGTCAAATATTTGGGGGTGAATATGCATTAATAGCAGACTATTTAAAAGTATAGTGCTTCCACATATTTTCAAAAAATGATAATAGAGTCATTAAGATTAAAATTTGTCACAAAACTATACATAATGCAATTCTTTACACACTTTTAAATACTTATACTAAATCACGATGCTAGTTCTATCTGATAGCATTATGGATATTCTTTATTTCCTTGTATTTATATTTATACATTAAATAAATTTTGAGATAATGTTATTACTTTTACAATAAAAAGTTAGAATATTATAGTAAATATAATCTAGCAAGAATTTTCTTGAACATCACACATTTCTTGAAAGGAAGCCAAGAGGCTTTTTTTTTCATTTCTTTGGCGATGAGTTTAAGGTATTTGAGCAATTCTTGGAGGACTAACTCATCATTTTAGTGTGTTGGTGGTTTATGCATGCACCTCAGTTTTAAGCAATTACGAGATCATTCCTTTACTTAATTCATCATTTATTGAGCACTGAATATATGCATAACAGGACTTGAGAATTTAAAGATAAGTGAGGGTTTTGGCCTCCAGGAACTAAAAGTTTAGTGGAAAGATTGTCATAAACATACAAAACTACATGTTAGGCTGTGGCAAAGTGTGAACAATGAGGTTCAGGAACCTAGTTGGTCACTAATGACTCCTCTTGATGAGTCACCCCTGGGAGGGGTCCAGGGGGGCAAATGGTTGGGCAGTGGGGTGATCTGGATTCCTAGATTGTTTGGTTAGCTCAGGGCTAATTCAGGAAACCTTCCCATTTCTAATTCTTCTGTTAAACACCACTGTAGTAATATCAGAGTACTTTCTGCTGTTGTTAAGTCAGTCTTGATCAATAAGAGTCTTAGAGTAGTGTAGAACTGCCAGACCAAGCGTCAGTTCTGTCTACGTGTGTGAAAAAGCAATTTGGTTGAACTTTATACTCCATGATTCTGAGAAATCCACAATTGCCATTGTAGTTTTCAGAAGAACAACAAGAAAAAACAATGGGAGAAAATTATTTCCAGCATAACTTGATTTTCCATGCGTTTCCATTGCTTCTCTGTCCCACATGGCTCAGTTGATTGCGGTCTCACTCTCAGTGTGATAAGAGTCAATAAGAAGATTGATTCAAAAAACTTTAAGCTTCTACTTAGAAAAGACTAGATACATGCTAAGTAGTGTGTTATTCAAGTGGATCAAGATAGACCAGATCACTGGAATCCAGATAGCATATAAATTCAGTCACTGCTGTAAGACTGCTAAATGGTGAAGAAACGTTCTAACATGTTCCATCCAGCATATGCCTTTCTGAACACATTGGGTAGAGTGATAATGCCTGTTTTAACTATGCCTCTCTCTGGGCATATATACAGATCGTTACTGATATTACAATATACTTTAAACAATCCTTTCAATTCACAAGACTGAAGTATCGGGAATTATAGCTGTTCTTTTCTTTCTTGTTCCCCCTCCATTTAAAGCCATCCACATTTTCTTTCCTGCCACTTTCTTGCTCAACAGAATATATACTTTAGTGTATATACTTTATATATACTTGGTCTAACTTCCTTAGACACACTGTAGTTTGAGACTTCAAATAGATACAATGATTCTTTGACTCAAAGAAATTATAAAATCCTTCCCCTTTAAGTAGCTCTCTGCCGGTTTGTTAGTTTGTCACAATTTTAATAGCGCCTCTCGCTTTAATCTTTTGTGTGTCACAAAACACAAGCAGACTTTCTGCAAACCTGTGCTGGTCACAACGAAGGCTTTTAATAGGTATCTGTTGACTCAATGAAAATACAAATGAATAAATGTTTTTAGCCCTTTGAAATATATGAAAAGTGTCTAAAAATAGATTAGATATTTCAAGTTCAGTGCTAAACGTAAAATTCATTCCTAAGAAAACTCTTCCAGATATACAACCGTGTGAATTGATTTATTAAAACTAGTCATTAAAAACCTCTAAGTGATTTTATTTTTCTTATTTTGAAAGATCAGTGCAGTTTGTACCGTCCTTGCTTAGAAATCCTATCTTCTGTTTCACAAAACAGAAATGTGTGCTTGTGTTATTGATTATACAACTTGATCCCTAATCTCAATTAGCAACCAAGCCCTCTCTAAATTTAAAATCTTTATAGGTCACACTGTGATCTCTTAAATTATGTTTGTCACAAGCATGTTTTTAACAGATATTTCAAAATTACTTTGAAAACTGTTGCTCTCTTTAAAGTTTGGTGTGTGCCCAGATTAGAACTTTGTGTCAACAAGATTAACAGAGAACGTCTCCACATGCTCTCTGTTCATGAGGAAACTTAGACTTTAGAGTTTCAGTAACTGCTCTGACTATAAAACAGAAGGGTCAGATTTGAACCCAGGTCAGAGGGCTCTGAAGCCATTTCAGTTTCCATTACAAACACTGCTTGATTTGTCACCAAAAATATCATTTCGGTTTGTCCATTCTCATTTCATATCCTTCGAACACTTATAAATTGGGAGGTAATGATAACTTTATAACTTTTGGCTAGAGCGCACACACAGTTAATTATCTTAGGGACAAACAGTTGTGAATTTATGAGTGGGAGTTGCATGGCTGAGCTGGGAGTGTTAGTTTAAAAAAAGCTTTCTTTTCCACCCTGTGACAGTCTTTGTACTTTGGGTGTAGTAGTGTCGTGAGAAGTTTACTGTAGGTTATGGAAAAATTACTGACTTGGGTCTGAATTCAGCAATACTGAAGAAAGAGAAATCTACTTTTTTGAATTTTATTCTACATGAAATTAAATGTTTTTGGACTATTTAGTTGGTAAATGGGGTATCTAAATAGTCTTACTGAAATTCATTATACTCCATAGTGAAAACTTGGCTGGAGTGCAGGTGTAGATATTATATGGTTGATGCTGACATATATATGCCATGATTTACCTAGAAGTCACTGGACAGTAAGAGTATGATTAAGGAAATTTCCTGTGCGATATTTGAACATAAATTACGTCTTTTTATTAAGCCACACAATAGGATGCTATGCATTGTGGTGGCCAAATTTCACACTTCCATGAGCATTGGTTTTAAACTGTAAGTAATACCTTCTGTGTTACAGGATTGAAATCTCCTTATTGTAGAATATTAAATCTACCCATTGAAAATACTAAGAATTAGAAGTTCCCCATTTCCACCGCTGTGTATCCAATTCATCAAATGGTGCATTAGCTATAATTCCCTGCCTGTTAGAAGGGTGACTCATGGAAGGGAGGCCATCTGGATATGGATACTCAAGATCCTAAAGTGTTCAGGAGGCAGCAGGGTAAATACTATGCAAGTCAAGGCACAGCTTGTAGAAAGAGCATCTCAGAAGAGGAGGAGTAAATCACAGAAAAGAGAACATTTTTTTCCATTGTAAGTAAAAATCTGCCCAACTGTGATTGTAGAGATGGAAATGAGTCCCTGTGATACACCAGGCCTTGTGCTGGCCGATGGGGAGGTGCGGTGCGGGTAGAGATGAAAAGATGCGTCAGACATGTTCCTTGTCTTCATAAAACTTTTTGGAGGGGGAAAACTGGACAAAATCTGCCCAGACAGTATGGGCATCTAACCTGGCCCAGGCAAGAGTCTCTTATCCTATTGATATCTGCATTATACTGTGCTTAAACCAGAAATACAATCAATCATGTGCTTTTCCTGACAATGAAGAACACTTTTATTTTCGTGTTGAAAAACGTTTTGCTCTTTAAACAGTATGCCATTTATTTCATCTAAATTTTTCTTCTCTTTTTAAGAATATTCAACAATTTACTATCATCTTAGCAGGGTATCACTTAGAGCCAGTAAAGTGACGCATTTTTAAGTAAATATATTTTATTGTGCAATGTTTGGAATTATGTTTCAAAAATCTTGTTAACTTTTAATGACGAAAGACATGGTTCACTGATATTAAATGTTCCACGTAAAGACATTTATTTTGGAAACTATGTGACTGTAACAATGGTAGATTGAAGTTAAAAAGTGATTCACGGGGGTGAGAATGCCCTGTTAATATTGTTATAACCCACGTTCTTTAGTAATGACTATGCAGAATGGTGTAAATAGCAAATACCTAGAGAAAGTTCCTGCCCAAGGAGTTTCTATTATAGTTCCTTTCTTTGAATTCTAAGGTGTAGTCCAGTTTCTCATTGTAATACCTAGTCTGGAGGGAAAATGCACAGATGTGATTCCCCATCTGATCACTAGATGGCATCAGGCTTCCCCATAGAAGGAAACTGCTTGGGAATTTGCAAGTGCAAGTCACATTAGAAGCCTGGAAGAGGACGAGACAATTGTACTTCCCATAGAGTTTTGACTTATTAAAGTCATCAAAGCAACAATTCGCATGTGTTATTTTGCATTTAAAAAGGGAGTTATGATTGGGTTTGTAGACGGTATCAAGGAAACAACCATTACTTAGGACAAACCTGAAGTATGCCTTTAGGATTAACTCAGAAGGAGGTCTGTTTCACTTTCCAGAAACTCATCAGAAACAAGGAAACATTTTGTACCTGCTTGGAAAACTGGCTCCTAGTCAGTGAGCCATGTACTAAAGAATAGGAATACTACTGGCAAATTTTGTAAAGTTTACAGTCATTTTCTGCAAACCAAGTAAAAGGTAGATTGCATTTAGCCCAGTCATAGGCAAACAGTCATGGGCCATTTACTGTCCAACCCAAAAAAAGCCATGCCAGATCCCTCCGGGCACAGGGATGTATCTGAAGTGTCCATTTAACCTTCTCGGGCAGAGCAAAGATGGGAGCTTGTTAAAGTGGTGGAGTAGAAGATGTCTCTGTAGGAACTACTATTCATGTTTATAAAATTGCAGACTCGGAAAATTCAGTTCAAAGGGACTTAGAGGACATCTTTTCAATGCCCTTATTTTAGAGATGGAGAAAATAGGGACGTAGCTATTTCATCTGCTTAAGACTCGCAGACCAAAACACAATATATCTGTGGCCCATTTTCATGTTATGATTTCAAAGCTATTTGTCAGTAAATGTCCAGACTCGGTGGTTAACAGTTTGTGAAGCTGAGGTGTTGCTAGCTCAGAATATTAAACGTCTTTCCCTTTTGCTTCTGGCACTTGGAAAAATAACTATTTCATAGACTTTTAGAGCTGGAAGGGATTTTAAGCATCACATGTAACCCTTCCATTTGATGATAGGTGGTGATTACATCCTGGAGAGATTAATTTGTGATGTATCCTGGACTTTTCCTATCACTTCACCTCAAGCAATTTCCTCTGTGGACTTAGAAACAAAAATTTTGCAGTAATAAAAATTAACATAGATTATGCAAAAAGAATTCCTGATGACAATGTTTCTCAGGGTGGTAATTTCAATTTGGTGTTGGATATTTTAAGGATATATGCATAAAACCAATTATACATTTGGCTACATTACCGTAATGTAGCCAACTACTCAGAAATTTGAAGGCAGTAATATGGGGTTGTTATAAAATTTCAGAACTGGATCTTTCTTCTTTGGTTCATTGGCTGCATTGAATCTCTGTGTTGTGGGTGGTGTAAACTTTTCCTTTTCATTCCTTCTTCTAGGAGTGGCTCTGGGGAATCATTAGGTAAATGCTTGTTGGTTTTCCATAATAATTATCCTTGAGCCTTAATGGTTTCTGGTTTTGGCCCCTCTTCACTTTCTCCAACTTCAGGCAGGAGTTCAGAATGGCTTCCAGTTGCAAAAAGAATTATAAATCCAACTTACCATCTAGTTGCTGTCTGTGTGGTCTTGGCAAACTCTTCAGGCCTGGCCAGGCATGATGTTGTTGGCAGAAATGAGGCTCTGCCTCAACTTGGGCTCCAACTTTGCCTTTTCGCCTGAAGCCTTTCCAAGATTTAGGGAGAGCCTATGAATATGTGAAACATCTTATCTCCAAGAGTGTGCTAAAGAGATAGTCACCAACTCAGATCTTTTAAAGATCTTGAGTTTAGAAATAATATACTAAATGCAAGTTCTCTTAGAAAAGAAAGTTTTAATCATTTAGAAAGTATCAGAGGACAAGGACTTCCAGCATTTGCTGAATATTCCATCAGTGGTGATTTTCATGTGATTCTTTTTTTTTTTTTTGAGGAAGATTATCCCTCAGCTAACGTCTGCCGCCAATCCTCCTCTTTTTGCTGAGGAAGACTGGCCCTGAGCTAATATCCGTGCACATCTTCCTCTATTTTATGTGGGACGTCTGCCACAGCATGGCTTGACTAGTGGTGTGTAGGTCTGCACTTGGGATTCAAACCGGCGGACCCTGGGCCACCAAAGCCAAACATGTGAACTTAACCGCTGTGCCACCGGGCCAGCCCCTGATAGGTTTTTTTTAGTGGGAAAATAATAAACCAATCCTTGGTTTCTCTTTACTGTTTGGAAAAATAACTAATTATCATGCTGGTTGTCTTTGTCGACCCCTATATGCCATTTTGTATTTTCATCGCCTACCATTCACTCCAAGCTGATTTCCATAATTGGCAAGGATTCAAGATAGCCAAACAGGAGTCCTTCTTCCTTGAGATAGAGGAGTTACTGCTCTTTCACATGGTGATCTGCCTGCCTGATTGCTGTGTAGATCTTTGATAATTTCTTCCTTTGATTCGCCAAGGCAAAGGAGGGTGTTCAAGGCCATGCTGTTAGCTTTAACACGGATGGAAACCCGGACCTCAGTTTATACGTTGCCTCTTCGATTGATAATTGGTGGGGTCACGTGAACCAGGACTGGACCATTGATATTGTAACTCAGCTACAGTTGCCAGCCTAAATAGCCAGAGCTTATACCTCATTCCAGTCTGTCTTTGGAAACATTTTATACATGGAATGTGTCTTGAAAGTGTGTGGGTGTATGTTGGGTGTATGCACTTTAAACTTCTCATTAGAATGGTAACTGAAAGAGCTATGTTGATTATTTCAGTAATTAAATTAAATGAAAATATTAATATTGATACCTGATACAGATTTTTAAAAAATTTTCTTTATTACATTTCTCTTAAAAAATTCCAGAACCAGCATATACTCATCACATTCCTTGAAATAATGGAATCCAGTATTAATAATAACAAGAACAAGAAGAAGAATAGCTGATGCTTATAGAGTACTTATGTGGCAGGTACTACTCTAAGCATTTTGTGTGTATTAACCCAATTAATCTTCACAATAACCTGAGTTAGATGCGTGATTGACATTCCCATTTTTTAGATGAGAAAACAGAGAAGCAGGTAATCTAATCTGTGCTTTTTGCGGAAAGCTATGTCACTGTTCATCATCCTGCCATTACGTTTCTGCGTTTGTTGGTGGGGATGCAGTGTTATGGAATTGACAAAGTAGAGCACTGATTCATTTTGTATAATATGAAAGTGGAACTTAAGGAATCTTTAGGGAATGAACAATGTGCGGTGTTATGGATCCACACCTACACAATTAAGGGGTTGAATTAGATGATATCCCAAATTCTGTATTTTAAGTGGTGGCACTGACTGGCAAAACACAGACTTGAATTTGTTTAAGATTTTACATTATCATCTAACAGAGGATGAAAATGGATAGAAAATTCTGAGGCTGTGGGTGGGGTCTTTAGGCTTGCGGGGGAGAAAAAAGAAACAAAGAAAAAAGAAAGAGTAAAAAGTTCTTGTGGTCCATCTTACAACATCAAAATATGGAATGAAAACTGTGGCTTTAGAAGTTTCCTATTAAGTATTTTAAGTGCAAAAAGCAAGCTCCTAGACCAGGACTCTGAGCAAGGCCATGGCATCCTATTGTGCCTGGCAGGTCACAGCAACAGTCCAGAAATAGGTGAATCTTAACCATTTCATGGAGTACATTAGTGTTGTCGACGAAAATAATCCATAACCAATCTATAAATGAAAATTTGGGTGAGTTTATTCTGAGCTGAAATCTGAGGACCATGGCCCGGGGCCTTTCTTCCCAAAGGAAGAAAGGGCACCAAAGAAGTGAGGTGTACAGAGTGGTTATATACCCCCAAGCAGGATGTTTCCCATATGATTGAAATGTCCCTCCCACAATAGTCACAATATTGCCCTGTCGGCACAGCGCTTGATGGACACAGCAGGTAGTGGGTCTGCTCTCTCAGAGGGCGCAGCAGGAGGCAAGTCTATTGTCTCGAGCTGGGCGGTCACCGGTGAGCGCAGCAATCAGTTTCTAGCCTAAGGAAAGATGCTTAATCCTTAAGGAGATGCCAACATTGGGAGGGGGAGGGAAGTTGCAACCTTTATCTCAAGGGCCTTTGTTCTTGCCATAGGGAATATCTAAAGCAGATATACAATGCATGCTCAATGGCCTCGGTCAGGCCCTTTTGGAAAGACAAAGTCAGGCCGAATTAGGTTTATACCCAATGGCTTCCTCATATTCTCCAATATATCCTATTACTTGCCATTTTTATTTGTCAGTGTAAAACCAGCCTTTCGAGGGATAGCTGGGTGACTTCAACATGAGTCAAAGAGCAATTCATCAGTCAATATTTATATAAATAGTTATTTCAAATTATGCATTTCTATGGAGTATTTAAATAATTCTTTACTTTTGTATAAAGAGAATTATCTGTATGATCATGATATTTCAACTCTTTCATTTCTTTCACACTCTAACTAAATATGTCAAGCAGTTTCTGATTCTATCTTCCCAGTTTGCTTCTATATTCCTAGAGTGCTGATGACGCTCAGCAGGCCTGTTTTTAAGTGGTTGAACTAATTCTAAGAGAGAAATCAGCATTCATCATCAAAGTAGTAAACATAAGTAGAATCCCAGAAGGATGCTTTAGAAACATACTGTGAATGTATAACATTAAAGAGGACATTGATAATAATGCTTTCTATTATACATAGCATGTCAGCCTTTACACTTGCTTTTACATATACATCTCGCTTACAATTTTTGTTAATTTAAATTATCCTGTGATAGAGGCAGGGGAAGTATTATCCTCTCTCACCCTTTACAGAAGAGTACCTGAATCTCATAGACTTAAAGTATTTGCTCAATATCCCTTAATAAATGCTATAGTTATAGATAGTCTTAAGCATACATTTATTTTCAACTCTTTAAGATCTGAGGATGGGTAGGATTTCCACAGAAGTAGGGACAGCAAAATTATAGACAGAGAAAAGAACATTGGATAAAGGCACAGAAACAGGAAGTATGGTGCAATTAGGGGAAAGAGCCAGTGGGGCAGTGAACAGAGAACAAGATGAAGAGAATTAGCAGACAGATGTTGATGGAGTGCCGTAGGACAATCCATCTGGAATGGTTTCACGGTAGCCTAGAGCGGGTGTGTGGTCTAAGAAACATTAAAACTGGTGGATTAGACTGGGTAAGAGGTAATGTGGAGTTAAGTTGGGTAATAATGGAAAAGCTCAGGGGCAGATATTAGAGATTTTTCAAAGATATTATACCGTATTACACAAATTAATACGGTAGTTGAGAAAGAGTGAGACATCCAAGATGGTTCTCAGGTTCAGGCCTCAATGACTGGGAGAATGAGGCAGAAATAGAAATAAGGAAATGAGGAGAAGATGCTAAATTGGGAAAAGATGCTGGGAGTGATTTGTTGAGTTTGAGTGTAAGCAGGCAATGCAAGTAGTTATCCCTAACTTGGAAGAGAGGTCCAGGTGGAGGCAGGAATTAGAAGAACATTCATATTATTGTGCTATTTGAAGCTATTGAAGTGGTAGAGAGAAACTTTAGAAAGAGAAGAAAAGACAGTTTAAAGCTGAATCTTCAAAAAGGACACAGGAGGTAGACGCAGAGCCAGTGAAGAGAGGTGAACCCAGGCTGGTAAGACAGTAGGAGGAAAACCAGAATAGTATGATGTCCCGGAAACTCTGGGAGTGTTTCCTGACAGAGGAGATAAGCAATAGTCATCCAATTTTAAAGTTCACCTGATTGATAAATTGTGGCAGTGTTTTGAATTCCGTGAGAGAAAAGGGATGATTTTAGCGACTCCGTTCTTCCCCAGCACTTATCTTTTCACTAAACACACACAAATGGAGACGATTTCAGAGCACATTCAATACTGTATGTAGTCTAAAGGTAGCAGATACCAATGGTCGCCCCTCCAGAATCGGTTCCCTCTCCTCCCTTGCCAAAGATACCAATTCTTTGTCCAAGTGTCGCTCTCCTCAGGGAAGGCAGCCTCATTCCCAGTTCAGGGGTACGTCATGCTAGTCTACATCAACCAGCTTCACCTTTTGTTCCTTAAAAGTGGCTGTCTTAGTAATGAGCAGGTAACACAATTCTGGAACGTGAGGCATTTTGCGGGAGGGCTTCTTAAATAAAGATGCTCAGGAGGAGCATTTATTCTGTGCTTTGTCATGTCTGCAAGTGATCTTAGTGCTATAGTAGTCATCTTGTGGCCCCTGGGGAATTAGCCAGAGGCATCCTCGCACATTCAGGATGTGGAGCAGAAAGATGGAAAGGATGTGCTTCCTTGACGTCGCTGTCACACCACTTTAACCAAACCTGCAGTCACCTGTTTCTGGACTTTTGGCAGCTGAAATTTGCTATTTCCTCAATTCTAAAGCCAGCAGAGTCATAGTTTTCTAATGCTGTAAGCCAAAAGCATGCCAACTGATACAAGACATAAAGTTTTTATCTTAACTTTATTCTCGTCATTGTGAAATTGCCAAAGCCACCAGGTAAAGAAGCCCCCAGAGGAGGGCTGGATCAAAGAAATATGTCTTCTGAACCACAATAAAAATTTCTGGCAGGGAAGCTGGGCAAACCTGGTGAAGATTCTCGGGTTAACTGGCAATGTGTGTGTTCTGCTAAACAGGCTTCAGTTGGCAAATCAAATTTTGACATTGGACAGGAAGTTGTATTGGAATGTAACATTCACTCACATTGTTCATTTCATGGAATCACTCTGTTTTTGTTGTTCATTTTGGCATTTCCTAAGCTGTAGCCTGACCCAGACAAACACACTTTTCATCTGTACATCACCTAGGCCTGCCTCGTATATGCTAAAGACATAGGTTGAAACCAAATGCCTGCAATCTGGAAGAGGGTACCACAGTCCATCATGTGGAAAAGAGCTTGAATATTAACAGGGAAGACACAGATTTTACTCTGACATCAGGGTTGGCCAATAGCATCTGTCAGGTCCCTAACACAGTCACGCTAATTATAAGCCATCACTTTCATTCTTCTTGGAATCCAAAATCAGGAGGGTTGAGGGGGCAAATTCTGAAGTGATTGTGAAACTTATCATTGCTAGGACTTTTTACAATTCAGTTGCTTATTCTTTTTAAAAACCTGCCGTTCAGCAGTCTTTTTCAGTACTAGCAAGCTAAGTGATGCATTCCGATGAACAAAATGCACAGCGACTGCATCCAAACACAGCAACTGAGATGTTTGGCTCCTCCTTGGAATATTTTTTTTAAAAAACCTGCATAGGCATCATCGGGGAAATGCAAGTCAAAACTACACTTAGATATCACCTTACGCCCATTAGAATGGCTATAATCACCAAGACAAACAATAAGAAAGGTTGGAGACGTTGTGGAGAAAAGGGAACCCCCATACACTGCTGGTGGGAATGCACACTGGGGCAGCCACTATGGAAACAGTATGGAGATGCTTCAAAAAACTAAAAATGGAACTATCATATGATCCAGCTATCCCACTACTGGGTATTTATCCAAAGAACTTGAAATCAATAATACAAACAGGCTTATGCGCCCCTATGTTCATTGCAACATTATTCACAATAGCCAAGACTTGGAAGCAACCCAGGTGCCCACTGACTGATGATTAGATAAAGAAGATATGGTATATATTTACAATGGAATACTACTCAGCCATAAAAAAGACAAAGTCATCCCATTTGCAACCACATGAATGGACCTTGAGGGTATTATGTTATGTGAAATAAACCAGACAGAGAAAGATGAACACCATATGATTTCACTTATTTCTGAAAGATAAACAAACTTACCGACAAAGAGAACAGTTTAGTAGCTACCATTAGGAAGGGGGGTGGCGGGTGGGAACAAAGGGTGAATGGGAGCATTTATAAGGTGTTTGACAAATAATAATGTACAACTGAAATCTCACAATGTTACAAACTAGTAGTCTACAGTAAAAGATAAATAAATAAAATATATGCACAACATTAAAAAAAAACCTGCTTAGTCAGAGACCTTTTATTGCTTGTTGAAAAATTCCCAAAGATTTGGGACTGTGTTTAATAAATTGCAAGTAACTCTCTAGGATCCCATAGACCTTTTTCTAATATAATGTTTTTGGAGATTTTGTTGTTGTTACTATTATTTTTAGGGAAAGCCCCATTAAATTGACTTCAGATCCCAGGGTGTAGTCGGAGAATTAGTCTTTTTGGCATTGATAATAAATTAGGTCAAATCAGATAATCTGCACGTTGAATTTGCTGCAATAATGCGCTTCCGTTCATAGGCAATATGTAAATTACGCAATCATAGGACTTTGCTTAGAGAAGCTGAGGAGGAATTCTTCTGAATGTAATGTTGTTATACTCTTTTTCCTCAGTTGTATTAGATTTAGTTTTGGATAGAAATTTCATGTTGGGAAAAATAAGGGATTCAGTGACCTGAGGCACAAAAAGTATATTCACAAGAAAGTAAGATAATTACTCGATCAACTTGGCGTTCTGTTTGGAATGTCAGCATCAGTAACAGTCTTTGGAGCGTTGTAACATTACACCAGCAATTTCGCTAATGTGAAGCAGATAAGTCTGTCCATTAGCATTGATCACAAGGTCATGGTTTCTTTTAAACTTTGCCAGAATACCTGGTGGGAGCTCAAGGCACATACTCAAGTTTTCACCATGGCAAACTTAGTATTACCACCCTAGGATAACTCGAGGAAGACACCAGTTGATACTTCTTTGGTGACATTTCAACTTTGTTATTTGTATTTAGTCCGAGTTTGGAGGGACATGTAGGTATAGAGGGGCAACAGGTCATGATAAGGACAAGAGTAGTTACCTTATGTTAGTGATTAAGTAGGTGTGACTCCACAAACTTGTGTTTTTTGTTTGTGTATTTTTTGTGAGGAAGATTGGCCCTGAGCTAACATCTGTTGCCAATCTTCCTCTTTTTGCTTGAGGAAGATTGTCGCTGAGCTAACCTCTGTACCAATCTTCCTCTATTTTATGTGGGATGCCACCACAGGGTAGCTTGACAAGCAGTGCTAGGTCTGTGCCTGTGATCTGAACCTGAGAACCCTGGTCCGCCGAAGCAGAGCACATGAACTTAACCACTACACCACCAGGCCGGCCCCAAACCTGTGTTTTCTTTATTAGGCATTCATAGTATCCTTCTTGGAGATGGATGGCATTCCAAAAAGTTCTATCCACAGAAGACTGGTAGTCTCTAAAGGCTATGATAATGAGGGGAATATGTTCATCTTAGTCTGATATACAGAACTTTGCCATTTAAGAAGCTGGTTTCTCTAAAGCATAAATAACTTAGCTGTATGGTCTTTACTTATAGATATTATTTATATTTTGCATGTGTTCTCCCTGCCCTTAAATACTGATTTCTCAGGATCAGTACAGAACCCTATACAAGTAATTTTCTAACTTTGTTTTATTTTATTATTTTTTTGAAGAAGATTAGCCCTGAGCTAACATCTGCCACCAACCCTCCTCTTTTTGCTGAGGAAGACTGGCCCTGAGCTAACGTCCGTGCCCATCTTCCTCTACTTTATATGTGGGCCACCTGCCACATCATGGCTTGATAAGCGGTGCCATGTCTGCACCCAGGATCCAAACCGGTGAACCCCGGGCCGCTGAAGCAGAACATGTGAACTTAACTGCTGCACCACTGGGCTGGCCCCCCAACTTTATTTTTTAGAAAATCAGGAAAGTTCTTTTTACAAATAAAATCTTGTACAAAACTCCAATATATAAAATAGGTAAAACTGAATCAATACAGTCGAGCGAGGGGAGGGATGGTCTGGAGATTCGCCCATCCACCTTTCTCCTTCCATTTTCCCCTCTCCGCTACAATTTCCCTCAAACTTTTTACCAAAAAAATATTTTGTCCTAATTCCCAAATCTATGGCACCCATTTGAGAGTCTCTCCTTGAGTCTGAGCTCCGTCAAACACTCTTACTTTTTCCTGACTCATTCTCTCTAGTCCTTCTCTCTTTTCACATTTAGTCAATCATCATCATTGCTTTATCTCAAGAATATGCATGTATCTCTCACATCTTCTCTACTTCTAATGTCTTAATTCAGACCCTCATTTTTTTTCTTATCTGGACTATGTTTATAGGCTCCTCACTGATTTTCTGCTTCTTATTCATTTGTTAATAGTTTCTAAACATTTTGATTTCATATGTCATCAGAAAGGGAAAATAAAGATCAAACATGAACAACTAATATGTTTGTTTAGATAGCTATGAATTTACGTATTATATACATGTACTAATATGTAAATTTAAAACATAAAATATCAAAATTAAATAGGAATATATATATATATACACACACACACACGCCACACACATACACTTTTGTGTTTTCTTCTCGTACTCTGTGGATGGCCTTAACTACCCTGTAGTATGTGTGTACCCCACTTTGGAGACTTGTTCCATGCCTATCAGAGAAATCTTTCTAAAATGAAACTGCATGCTTAAAGTCCTTCAATAGCTCTCAGTGGCTATTAGCTAAATCTAAATTCTTAACGTAGAAGACAAGCCTGTTCATGAGCCAACCATTGACTACTTCTCAAACCTGAAATAAAATAATATATATGAAAGCTTTTATTCAATGATTTGTAGTTGTCAAAATAAATGTTTTAATACATAGTACCTTGGTCAATTACAGATTTAGTTGTGTCGTTGGCTCAACTGGGCTGACATGGCAGCCACACTATATGGCATTCTGAAATATCTACATCACTCTCACCACAAAAGTGTCAATAAACACAGATTATTAATCTTTTGGAGGGACTGAGGGATAAAATGCATCTTTGAGGTTCCATAGCATTGACATCTGTCAGTCCCTGGGAATTTAGTGAGTGAGCAAAATGGAGTAAAATGTTGATGTTAATATCAGAACTTTCACTGACTCTACAAATTTCTTGTCAACACTATGACTGTTCCTAAAGTACATCAGAATGAAGGAAATGCTTTTGAGAACAGGTAACCGGTTACTTTGGTTTCAATTTTAAAACAAAGCTCTACATCCTCTCTAGAGTATGAAGGAGGGGAAACATAGGAGATATTTCCTGCATCTGTGTTTAGATGAGATGAGCATAGGAAAAGGAACAGAGCTGAATGTTATGATATCCTGTTAACCTTTGTCAGGTCCTTCTATCTTGGTGTGGTTCAAATTTCTCCCATGTATTTTGATACTTTCTGTCTCTGTAGAAGTTGCTCAGAAATATGTTGCGAGTAATGACAGTGAAAATGCAATGAATTTATAAATAGCTCCTCCTACTTCATAGATGCCATTATTTAGGAGACTATATGAGGTTCTGAGGGAGATCAAACATATGGGGAAACAGTTCATTTGCCCAGAAAAATAGAAATAGTTAGAAATATCAACATATAACTGAGGAAGCATCAGACAGATTGAATAAAATGATTGAATCATTGAATAAAATGATTATTCAATATTTTTTTCATATGGCGAAGGAAAGGCTTAAAACTGATTTTCTATTTGAAAAACACCAATGGAAATAAGCAAACGGGTAATTTCTAAATCTTATTTTCTATGTAAAGGATTAAAAAATAAATAACTTTGTTCTAGAAGTATTAGGGAGAGAAACAGCAAAGTTTCATATGAAGCTCTGGTTTTATAGTAAATACTTTCTTTAAACCTAGGGCACATTAAACGAGGGTTAACATTTTGCAACTTAAAATTTAATCATTTGTAAAGAATCCTAGCTGTCTACATAAACACTGCCTTCTTCATAAAAGGGTTTGAGCAGAATTAGAAATGTCTGCAATCTATAAGCTCTACTTTGAAAGCAAGAAAATTAACAATAAATAGTAGAAGTAAAAGTTATCTTTCTGGATTCTGGGGATATCTCTCACATTTCTCTTCCTGTCTTCTATATTTATTGCATTGTTTAACATGAATTTTTTTAAAATTAATATGTAAAATAATGACTATCTAATTGTTTAAGCTCTTTTCATTGAGAGTTATCCACTGGTTTCTTAGATACAATTAAAAGGAACCGGTAAAGGTGATTTCCTTAATAGAGTATTTTTCTTTCTTTTGAATTGATAAAATTATGTTAGGAACAGCAACCTCAGTGCACCAGTGGTGATTAATTCTCATGATTTTTCATTTTAAACCTTTTTAAAAGTAAACTCTATGAATAATGGGATCATATGTGTGGGAAACTGAAACTAAAAGCATTCAAACTGTTTTGACAAACAACAGATATTCTGGTCAGGGCAAGTAAGGCTGCAGATGATCGCTCCATCTGCTCTGTTGTTGGCAAGAATGAAGCCCAGATGTTGCAGTTTACCTCTGCTTTTTACTGTATCTTCAGATTTTCAAAGAGAAGTCTGAATTGCTTAGACTTTCCCCTGGGATCACGTAGAAGAGTTCTTCCTCATCCAATGTATTTTCTCATTTTCCTGTCAATTCAGTAGGTTGGACCATTAGATCCGTTAGAAGAAAGTGGAAGGGAGGGCTTCCTGAAGCCTTCCACAGAGTGCAGCTAGATGGATCTGTGACTGTTGTACTGCTGCTGTTGCCGTCACCAGGCGGCCAAGCCAACCCTGACACACTCTCAACCTAATGCTCAAAGAAAATTAGATTTAGTAAGGAGAGGAAGCAGGTCCCTTAAGCTGGTGCTATTTTTTTACTTTTTCTTTCTAATAGTTAGATAAATAATTACGTAACAGCCAGCTTTGCTGTCATGACAAGCGGCCCCAATCTCAGTGGCTTAAAATTCCAAACTTGTGTTTCTTTCTTATGTTACATGTTGGTGGGTGCTGAGAAGCAGCTCTGCTCCATGTGTCTTATTCTGGGATCTAGACTGAAGGAAGAACCCTTCCATGGGGAATGTTGTTCTTGTGGTGGAGGGAAAAGAGCAAGAGGCTGTTGGAAACACACAATGCTCCTTAGAGTTTCTCCTCTGACATGACACAGTATCACTTGCACTCACTTTCCAATGACCCAGGCAAGGTGATGGCCAACCAGTCAATGGTGCAAAGCAATATATCCCCTTTCCCAGAAGGTCTAGAAATTCACTTGGCAAATTTTCTCATAGAGTAAGGAGTGAATTGTTGAGAATCATAATGCAGTCTACCATAGTATACAATGTTCATAAATATAGCAACCCCAAGCACGCAGAAAGGGCAAAATGCCTACCCACCCAAGCCCTGGTTCCTTCACTATAAGGCTCCTTTGCATTTTCTTTCCTATCTAAAATGAACCACTTTCAGTTCATTTTGACTTGATTTTTACAGACCTTTGAGGAAGGCAAGAGAGATGCAGTGGGCCAGGAAGAAGTGAGACTATCCCCATACATGTGATTTATTCTAGACTCTGTCCAGGTTCTACTTCATTCCTGGATATCTTGATATGGAAAATTAATAGACTTGCAAGGTAAATTCCTTATGCACAAGTTTATCTACATAGAGAGCGCAAGTCCATTACTGGCAGCCTGAACAAGCAACAAAGAGCGGCATCCGCATGTTGTTTATGCAAAAGTCCTGGGTCATATATATCACTTTGCAAGCAGACAAAATATGGGGCATGCGGGCTGGATGTGTCAACTTGTTGCTCGCTTTACCTGCCATTCATTTTTGTCATACAAATCAGCATCCTAATGACACGCATGCCCTCACTGTATTCATTCTTTGCCCTGTCTGACCCCTGAACTTGGAGCAGCAGATGATGAAGTTTTCAAACACCATTTGATCATTGTATCTCTTCAGAAAATAATAGGAAGGAAAAGCTATTGATTTGAGCAAAATTCATTTTATCCGTTGATTTTTAAATATTATTTATATTTCCAGAAATTTAAAACTCTAATATAAAACTTGACTTCATAAAAATAAAACATGCTAAGATTCAGGAGGGTCATTGCAGGAGCTAAATGACAAGACACACAAAAAAAGATAATAATGTTGCTGTTAAATGCAGTGTTGCAAACTGCTGCTGCTCCTGTGGTCATGGCTGCATCGGTGCAATCATCCTTTCTCCTGTGTCCCTTTGGCATTAGCCATAAAGGAGACTGGCCAGCAGGGGTTACTCTAGGCGTTATGATCTCAGAATGGAGGCTTAGTGCTTGAAGAAATAATGGTGATATCTTTTCAAACCGCTTTTCTACTGGTGAATTTCACTATAATCCTCAGAATTTGTGATACCTTGCTTTGAGCACTGTTTCAGCAGCTTTTATTCCTTTCATATTACTGTAAGGTATATTTCAATAATTCGTTTATTCAGCCTTGCTGATTGTCTATCCTTCATTAAATAAAATCCACCTATCAAAATTGTAAAGCAGCCCTACAGCCCAGTTTAGCATCTTTTTTCCTAGATGGTATCCTCAATCCCTGAGGAGTGGATTCTGCACATCCTAGAAGACAGAGCCTTGCATGAGGGCAGTCACAGGGCTCATTTTAAAAAGGCACATATACAACCACTTTCAGTGACCCTACAGCAGCACCTGCTCTCTGAAGACACAGGTGGCTCTTCAATTTTAGAAAACAAATTGCCTTTGAAAAGGAGAAATTAGAAAAGGGAGAAAAAATAATTAATTCTCATGGCCAATTGTTTTTGACAGAGAAGATAAAAAAAGTGGTTTTAAATACAGTTTCCATACAAACAAAACTTCGAAAAAGATAAGCTTTTTTATCTGAAGCCCAAATTGGTAAAAACCAGTTCTGCTTACCAAATATTGGACAGAAAGACTTCTTTAGAATAAAATACTGTCACCTCCAAAAGAAATATATATTGCCAAAGGGTTGAAATACAAAAGTTATTAATTTGATGTTTCTTTAAAAAAAAAATCAAATTTATTACGAGACACCTGTAAGAGAGTAGAAGTCTAACTGCCCGTGTCTTGATGCATACGGAGCCCAAGGATGCACAGTGTGGTTCAGACCATGCCAGGTACGCTGCCGCAGAAGGCTGGCCCTTTGATGGGTGAGAAAGGGATGTTATCATAAATAACTTACTCAAATATAAAACTCTTCAGGTGATGTGGTTATAGATATTATTTAGTGTAGCTGAGAAAGGACACAGCTGGACCAAAGCACTAAGTAAAAACAATATTTTTGACTAGACTATTCTTAAGACTCCTTACCTAAGACTCTTAATCTCTTCTTTCATAGCATCGTTAGGGAGAGGCAGGCCTAGAGGCTACACTTTGAAAAGAAAAGCACTTCTCTTGTGGTTTTGGGCTTTATTTCCCTTCTTTATCCATCTTTAGGGCTTTCCCTATCTTTAGGGCTTTATTTCCCTTCTGTATGAAGTTCTCATCTAGTCTTGGACAGAGAGATTCAGACACTGCTCACTCTATATTTGCCAATGAGGAGCCAGTGAGTTTGTCCACCCACCTAGGTGATTCATTCTAAGCAATTTCTTCCATCAGACATTTGTTTGACATTTGCAAAAGTTGCTTTTATTTACTGATTAAAAACATTCCTTTCCAGCGTAGAGATCTCCCTTAGAGTTTGTGGCTTTCGATTGTACAGTGAAGGCATGGCCCTAAAATATTTAGGTTGCATCCAACTTTTCTAAAAAAATTTTAAATATCTTGACTAGGCTTTTAAACCATGGAATAAAGGAGAACCTGTAGCACTGGCATTCGTAATATGGACCCCTGGAGTCATTCAGGCAACGTCAAACACCAAGTTGCCTAATTGAAAATCTAGCTGTCCCCTTGGGGCTCTTAGGTAGGCGGTAGAGGTGGTTTCAAAGCTCGGGGTGTGAATTCAGCAGACCTGGGAATCCTGACCTCCAGGACCAACCCCTGCCGGTGCGAGACTTTCCTAAGTAATACGTTCGTGAGCTTCAGGTCTTTTTAAATCTAAAGGTACAGATAATGCTCTCTCTCTCTCTCTCTCTCGTTTGACTTTTTTAAGGATTAAATAAAATGATATATTTAAACATTGATCACAATACCTGGCATAGAGTAAGCAAACTGTAAGTGGTATTTTTTAAAAAAGTTTTTTTGTTTTTAGTAATTGATATTTGTAATTATTCTTTTTATATGTTGATTCTAACTCAACATTTACTAAGCTTCACCCTAAAGATAATATAGCAAAGAATAATTTAAATTTTCCCCTAAATCTGCTTATACGGATATTTAGGGGGCTTAAGGCCAAAATGTACTTTTAAGTAATAGATTTAAATATGTTTACATATCTATGGTGATAAAGGTTGTGTTAATTTGCAAAGAGGAGTAACATAAAACATTAAACTCAGTTTGCTAAATGGTAAACACTGATTATGCAATAAAAGTGTGATTCAGAAAAAGCTTGTTGTAATGTACAAAATGTTTTAGCACTCTTTGGCATGAAGAAGTTTTATATGTCTTTGTATTTATTTTATTATATCTGTTGTTATGAGCTAATGAAATATGTGTGAGCTAGTATGAAGAAGGAAGATAATTTTATTGAGTAATATTCTGCATAAATCTAAATATCAGTAGATTAGCACACAAAATCTCAATCCTCCCCAGGAAGTTAAAATAATTAGATGGTCTATGTTGTGTGTGTGTGTAATATTTACACATGTATACGTTTATGTATATATGAATGTATAGATGGTATATATAGATGATATAAATACTATAAGCTTAAAGGGATAAAATGCAGAGCTCCTGTTATTTTTTAGGAAGTAAAAGATAAAATTTATTTTTCATTAGAAATTTAATCTAAAATTTTTACTGTTTAGCAGTGCAGATTCATTTGAACTTCAAAGGTGAAGGTTGGGAGAGTAAGACACAGGGGCATCCTTAATATGTTGGTTATGAAAAGGTCCACTCATTGGCAAGACAGGAAAAAAAAACAAAAGTATGCAATTGTTTGATTCCCTGGAGTTTCAGTGTTGCTAGCAATTGTGAAAAATAAATTTCACTTTGAGACACTCTTCAATTTTAGTAATTATAATAGCAAAGAATTATGATTATTCATAGCATAGCAAATGGTTATCATATTCCTTATGGAGGTATTACTTCCAGATAGTCTGTTTTTAATTTTTTCTTTTCTAATTTGTCCTTTTAATCTTTCAAAAAACGTATGTAGCAGCTACCATTCTAAGTATGCATTTCGTGGGCATAAGAATAATTGTTACAGTAGCAACCACTACCATTCATTGAATTCTTACCATGCGCTTAGTATCTTATGTGGAGTATTTCCTCCTAGGTCTTACAACAGCTGTAGGAGATAGCTTGTTATTATCATAATAAAGACACTGAGGTTTTCTCACAGATGGCAGTGATGATATGGCTAAGGGCCTTAGACATGTCAGAATCCTCTCCTGACGCATCCTACATACACTGTAGGTTTGAGGCAGCGATGCCTTCTGTCCCCAAAGCCCAGATCGAAATCTTTGGCTCTAATTGCTTTCTTGTCACCCACATGACACGTGGACTTCAGAGGTGCTTTCTAGCAAGGGAGATGACACACCTTGACTTCACTTACCTGGCCAGCATTGGAGGAAGGAAGGTTAAGAGAGAGTGCAACATTGCATCCCTTCCCTAGAGAGCTCGGCCCATGCCTTGTAATCTGATGCATCAAATTCACAACTTTTCTTCTCTTGTGTGTGTGTATATGTGGGTTGTTTGTAAGTATGTGTGAGGTCTGGATGGGTGTGAGGTCTGCACGTGCTGTGTGTCTATATGAATATCATGTGCATGAGGTTTTTATGTGAGTGTGGTATGTGTAGTCTGTGTATGAATGAGAATGTTCTGTGTGTTTGTGAGGTGAGTGCGTGTGTGTATATATGTGTCTGTGGTATGTGTGTGTATGTGTGTTCGTATGCATGTGCATGAATTGACTGCATGGGTTGACTATTGTGAGTGGTGTGTGGGAGGTGGGGGATGTAGAAGGGAAAAACAAGAGTAGAGTTTGGGCAAATGGACATAGACAACAGTTCTCCTTTTACTACAATAGCTGTAACTGAATGCGCTCTGCACTTGAACTTCAGAGTTCTGGGGTCAGGTCCCACCTAGCTCTGTAACCAGCTATTTAACATTTGGAAGCAGCTTAACCTGTTTGAATCTTAGTTTTCTCTTCTATGAAAAAAGAGGATTTTTAACTTAAATGCTATGAGGGCTAAGTGAGTAATGTTCACCTTGAAGTTACCGATCAGCTGTAAAATGCTACATAAGTGTAAAGTATTGCCTATTTTTATTAGCAATGGTATTATTTTTTCAACACGTTTTATATTGACATCCCAGAACAACAACATAACATGCAGGGTATTGTAATAAGTCTATCATTATGTGCTTCTGTCTTCAGGGAATTTTTAAGATTGATTTTTATTGATAATATCTGATGTGTTGTATCAAGAAGAAAAAAGATTATGCTGTTCAAATTCCATGTCTAGTGAATGTCTGGGATTTTAAGCACTTAATAGTGTTAATTCATGGAACAATCAAGGCCATTTTAACTAGGAACTTTGGTCTAAGATGTGGGGTTGTACCATATTAGAAGAATTTGGGCGCTGACTTTTTCAAACACTTATTTTTTAGATATATGGGAATGGATGAAAATGATAAGGAACAGAGCTGTTCCTCAGATGGTTACACATAGAGTTACCATGGGATCCAGCAATTCTGCTCCTGGGTGTGTACTCCAAAGAACTGAAAACATGTCCTCACAAAAACTTGTAAATGAATGTTCATAGCAGCACTCTTCATGATAGCCAACAAGTGGAAACAATCTTAATGTTCTTTAACTGATGAATGGGTAAACAAATGTGGTATAGTCATACAATGGCATGTGATTTGACAATAAAAAGTTATTCAGTGCTAATACATGCTATTAATGGACGAACCTTAAAAACATGCTAAGTGAAAGAAATCAGAACGGCATATTACGTGATTCCGTTTATATGAAAGGCCCATAATAGACAAATCTATAGAGACAGAAATTATGTTAGTGGTTACCTAGGGAGATGGGAGATTGGAGGTTGATGGCTGAGGGGTGAGAGATTTCTTTTTGGGGGTAATGAACATATTCTAAAATTATGGTGATGGGTATACAACTCTGTGAATATACTAAAAGCCATTGAATTGTACTTTAAATGGATGAATTATGTGGTATTTGAATTATATCTCAATAAAACTGTGAAAAATATAGAACAGTTTTCCTGAGTAGTGAACTCTCCTCATTTGTTGTACCAGTAGTTCTGGAAAGATCCAGTCATGACCTTACTGGATACAAATCAACAAACACAGACATGATGGGAGGCAATTGTATTAATAATGCATTCCAAACCACAAAGTCTGCCTGTAGCTGATGCCTTTGTTAAGGGTAAATGACCAGTAGAGAATAGATGGGCAACCCTCAACTTTTTGATATATGACAATATATTCTGGAACCAGCAGGCAAAGCCATGCGTTGTGAAGAAGGTCATTCTCTTTTCTTCTCCTTTCCTCTTCTCTTCTCTCACCCTCCTCTCCCTCCTCCTTCTTCTCCTTCTCTCTCTTTCTCCTTCTCCATTCCCTCTTGATTTTTTCCCATAAATTGCTATTGTGATGAATTAATTTAGAATTATAGTTGAGTGTACATTGGAAGTAATGATTTTCTTTGCTTCCATGATTTTGAAGCATTTTCTTAGACAAGATTGGGCAAAGTGCAAAGTTGGAGTGAATTCTCTGTGTCCTAGTTGCTAAAAAGAAGAATTTTTATGTATAAATTCCCTCATTCTTTCCTGTTTCTGTGACTTGTAAATGCATCTCCAATCCTACAGAGTTGTATGTTCTGCTTATAGTCTTGTCATTTCCACCCACTCTGCTTCCACATACAAATATCACATTTGCCATGGTTTCAGATGACTTCTCAGGAACAGGATTAACACTCCTATTATATTCTCATGTATAATCACTGCCTCTTAAAACCCTTTTTTTTGCTTAACTTTTAATTAAAGAATAGTCAGCTCAATATGCAGCTGTGTGAACCTAGCTAATAGATGTATTTTACTAGCTTCAGTTTTGCAATGTGGGATAATATCTTTCAGTTTTAAAAATTGATATTTCTATAAAGTGTCTTTTCTTTTTGCACTGAAATGTTTCTGGAATGTGACACGTCAATTCTAATTACTATTATTAAATATCCATGTATTTGTTTCGAATAAGCAGAATCAGATAAGTGGTGTTTATGTTCTGTGCAATACTAAGCTTCCTGGGCACAGAGAGAATCACTGGCTTACCAAGTAAGAGCATTCAGCATCTCCTGCTTGTCAGTCCTATGTTAACTGTATTGATAGTTCTGACAGTTTCCATGATGGGATTAAAAAAAAAAAGAGCATAAAATCAGATCTGAATTTCTGTATTGAAATGAGTATTTTCTGAGCTCCAGTTAATGAAAGTGTTGAGATTTGAAGAATGGTTGAGGAGTCAAGGTTTTATAATTGGTCTTCTGGGAAAAAAATGAGTGGACAATGAAGTCCTGAGATCTCTACTACCAAACAAAGACAAAATTATAAGGAATTATAAATTCCATGGTGAAATGTACATCTCTTAATTATATGGGCATTGACATCTATTTTAAAATAGATATAAATATTAGTTATGAGAGTTTAATATGTTTTGCAGGGGCAAGTTTTCTTAGTGCCCTCTGTGTGCTTATCATTACCCACCCTGAGCACATAACACAAACATTGTGCAAGCAAAGAATATGGGCTGGTATGTGTGACACTTAGATGGCATATCAATGAAGATGTACGTAAAGGAAAATATGGAGAATTGGAAATGTTTCTAGGGTTCATGTTTTCAGTGGCTTAATTTAAATAGTGAACTATAAAGACTAAATGGTCCGAGGCAGGGAGTCACTGTGGATCCTCAGTGTTCTAATATGATTGGTTCACAGATTGAGTTTCCCAAGAAGTGGACTCTGAAAAAGAGGTTCATCGACAGGGAGGGAAGAGAGCAGAATCAGGAGTAGAGGGAGAAGAAAAAGTTGGGTACAGTGCAGTCTCGTAGAAGCTTCAGCAGGCCCAATAGGGAGTCCTGAAGCTGAGGTTTTCCTAAACAACTCTGGAGCTGGGCCTGTATGCTCTCTTGTTGACTTGATATTAGATGCTTGGACAAGGTGGCCCTTGTAGCTAAGGCAATTCACAAAGAGGGCTGACAGCTGAGAGCGCTTCCTGAACCTAGGGAAATGAGCCACTCATTCCTGAAGGGTTATCATCACAGCATCCACTACAAATGGTGAGAGATTGTGGAACCAGCCAGCGCTGAGAAACGCCATGTGGCTAGAGTCCCGGCTTCTTTCATTCCCTTGTTTCTTTCTTTCTCTCCCCCAACCCAGTGTTTTTCCAAAAATACTTTAAAGGACTAGGTTGTCAGTTATCACAAGGAAGGAAAAGAAATAATCATTTTCATAACTCCAGCTATTCTTTTAATGTCAAGATATGGATTAATTATTGTTGTACTCGATGATCATAATTGTTTTCCATGGAAAAGTTAGTTCCATGTATCTGATGACCCAAGCACTCCCTATGACAGTCCCTATCTATGTGATACTGCATCCTGACAGCCAGATGGAATGTCAGAAGGAAGGGCCAGATAAAATTTTTTTTCTCTGTATTAAAAGAAAAGGAAAAACATATTTATTGAGCGCCCACTAAATGTGACGTCAAAGATCTTTCTTATCGGTATTAGAAGTTGATAACAAATGAAACAGTACATTGATTTGAAAAGTTGTGTTCTCATTTAACTACTATTTTTTATAAAATAAAAATTTATTAACCAATGTATAAAAATAGTACTTTATAAAAACTACAGCATATTCACTTGGGTTGAGCTGTTGTTTGGTTGACTATTTATTCACTTTTTCTTCGGCCTTATTTAGCTGTTGCATGGCTTTTGAAGCATCCACAGCATATCAAATGGTGGAGAAGCTAGTAAATGGATATATGAAATCAGTATGTTAAATTGCAACAGATTTATTATTTAAGCACTGATTTTATTTAGTACCAATTTATTAAGTACTGTTTATTAAGTACTGATCTTTATTAAAAATCAGTTTATTAAGTATTGATCTTTTTAGCAAGGCATTACAATAAACCAACTCTATTATTAAACAGAGTATAGAAACTGCTAATCAGAAAACTTCTTAGATGTTTAAAGTTGTGTTTAATTATGTTTGTTTTTAAGACACTTAGAAATGTCACTTAAATGGCCCTTAAGAATGGATGTTCACTAAAGGCTGTGGAGTATTTTAGGACTTCCATGGATTTTTTAAGATTACTCCTTGTCAGTTCGCGATAGTTGTCATCGCTGGCTATACAGCACAGTACAGATTCAGCCCTTGAAGACACACAAAGATAACTCAAGGCACTGGTTTCTGCATCTTCAGCCACTTTATTCCATTAACTATTGCAATTAATTCCCTCTAGACGTAATTTGCATCAATCAAAAGAATAGGAGAATTAGAACAGCTTCTGAGGCTTTTCTGGGACTAAAAGAACAATTGTTTTATTGACTACTATAAGTGTTAGATTTACCAAAAGGAAAAAGTGTTTTAAATTGAACCATTCTTCTAATTCATTCATCTTAGTTCTGAAAACGTGTGAGTAAAAATCAATGATGATGCTTAATCGAATTTAAAAAGTGGTGGGTAAAGTCCTGGATTTTTTTCCTCCTTGGAATTACATGTTGTTTGCAGTATTAGCTTGACTGTATTTTTCTTGTAAGACCTCCTGTACATTGAGAACAAATTCAAAGAAGCATTTGCAGTCTTAGACCTTAAGAAACGATGTTCTTCTTTAACTGGTAGACAAAAGTCTAAGCAATTCTTTAAAAGAAACTCTGTAGCATAAACTGTTAACATTTTCTAAACTAGTGGTCAACTTTTGTTTCCCAAAGTAATTTAAAATTATTATTTTATATAAGAATAGAACTATGTTTTTCTTCATTTATGCAACAAACATTTACTCATAGACATCAAGCAAGTGGCACACGTATATGCTGTTTCTGGGATCAGTGCTATATAACGCCCAAGGTTCAGTAAAGGGCTCATTTTTGTTATTTACAGACTGCTTTCCTGAATCCTCATGAAGGTGTTATTCCTGTTTCGGGCGCAGGTCTATCCATCCTTGTCTTTGGGTTTCCTATCTCAATTCTGCAATCTCTTCTCTGGCCATTACACTCTCTAATCATTTGCCTCCCAAGGTAATCAGTCTAGCTTTTGTAATCTTCTAACTTCCCATTACTCATCATTTCAATTCCTTCCACTGGCTCCCTATTGCTTTCCTAACCAATTTCAAATTACTTACCCTTATCTTGAAGGCCATTCACCGCTCTGCCCCTGCTTACGTCTTTTTCCTTATCACTTCTGATTCCTCCCTTTGCTCACAGTTCTACACGCAAGCACATTTCCAAAGTATGAGAACGCTTTGGATTTATATAATGCTTTTGCCTGGAAGAGCTTTCATCTTTGCCTCGTATCTTCTCAGAGAAGAAAGTAATCGAGCTGTGGTTTAAGATTCGCTAATGCAACTGGCAGTAAAATCCTGTGTTTTGTGCACAACTTACTCTCTACTGACCTCTGTGTTCCTTGCCTCACATTTAGCATTCACCTATAGCTGTCCAAGGATGTTCCTTAGGCAGCTGTCCCATCATTAGGTTGTGTCTTGTGCAGCAGCAAGCAATTATTCTTAATAAATCGTAGAACTATAGAGTTTACGTACAGACAGGGTTTCTCTGCATACAAGAATCCAGTTTCTCCACTCAGTGTAGAAATCCGTCTCAGAACATTCCTGATGCCTCAAATTGCCTTTCTAGAGAGAAAGTCAACCACGAAGACAAGCTCTTTCCTTGTTTCACAGGACTCATTTCGAGAGAAGTGTTCTTTGTCCTGAAGTCTGGTCCCCTACCACCTCGTCCTCTTGGTATGAGGCATGTCACTGGAAAGATACAAAATAATTCTAATAATCTCTCTTTGCCTTGAAATACCATAATCTCCTCCATTAAAACATTCTGTTTGGGGTTAGATGTTCAAGTTGCTTCAATAATTCCTCTTGTGGCAGACTTTTTGAGAATTTGCACACTCTTGTCTTTCTGCACCTCTGACATAACTTGGTCAGCAGACTTCCCAAGAAGGCTTGCTGTCACTGTCGGTCCAAATATCACTATCACTTACATGTTTGTCATTATTATGGAAGGTAGTTTTTATAACCTTAAAATAAATCAATAATTTATCATCCTCTTTATATTTTAATGAATGCAGAAGCTCATTTTAGAGTATTTTGGTATTAAAGTATCCATAGGCTCAGAATATTTGAAATTGTTGTGTAATGATTCTGAAAGCATAGGGGTAATATTTGAGACTGACTTGGAAAAAGACGCTGGTTTTTAGCCCAGTATTTTGAAGAACTATTGAGATGTCGCTTAACAGTATTTTTAGAATTTTTACATTGCTCACACATGAGCGCTTTGGGAATTGTTCAGTGAATATGTCTCCTGAGTGGTTTGTTCCTTGAAATTATCGAGTCTTTCTTGGAAATTTTTTTCTCCCTGTCTTGTGATGCATTGGGCCGTCAGTATCACAATTAGAACTTCATTCCTTTTCTTTGTTCTTCCCAGTGAAAATGCTGTAGTCTGGCTGGAAGGTAAAATAGGTTAGGCTTATATTTTTTCACTCTTTTAGGGATGCTGGAATCCTCTAAGAATCTAATGAGATCTAGCAACATTCTCTCGAAAACTGTACACGTATACATAATCACACAGAGAAATGGCATTTAATTTTAGAGATACAAGTGGTGGTGGAATCATATCCATCTTCCCATTACGGGGTACTGAATTCCAAATTGAAAATCACTGATTTACTTCTACCTCATTTTACATATATAATTTCCTGCAAAGATATGGAAAAATAAAATCATATGAATAAGTTGTGTTTAACAGTTCCATTCAGTAATCTTTTAAGGCAAAATTATTTTCTAAATTAATTTTAATTCAAATCATTATTTATAGAATATTGGGTTTCTTAATGTGAACATATTTATATAATCTTATGATACAACCATTTTCTTCTGAATAGTTTCTTAAAATGTTTTCATAATTAAAAATAACACAAAATATTTTTTTTCTATAAACTCTCAACCTCCCCCTTTCTTCAGTCTTATCTGCAGTTATCTCTTGTACATGTAATTGATATGGTAGAAGATACATCTTAAGACAAATTTTAATTCTTTAAACTGTGTCACAAATTGTGTATTTTACAGTTAAATACAGATATGGGTATATTTGAAATCACCGTTTTCCTTGTTTTTTAGAAAAAGCTTTGAGAATTCCCAACTTCCAAAATAAATTTAAAATTTATATGTACAAATAATGTACCAAGATAGGAAATAATAGCATGAATCATGCAGATATTCAGCATATCTAAGTTCATAGTTTTAAAAATAATACTCCTATCCTTATTAGCTAAAGGTTTGATTAGTGTTCTTTTAATAGTAACCTTAGTTTACCAATATTAACACATAAATTATTACACAAAAATGATTTTTTTTAAAGATTTTATTTTTTTCCTTTTTCTCCCCAAAGCCCCCCAGTACATAATTGTATATTCTTCGTTGTGGGTCCTTCTAGTTGTGGCATGTGGGACGCTGCCTCAGCATGGTTTGATGAGCAGTGCCGTGTCCGCACCCAGGATTCGAACCAACGAAACTCTGGGTCGCCTGCAGTGGAGTGCACAAACTCAACCACTCGGCCACGGGGCCAGCCCCACGAAAATGATTTTTTTTTTTTTGGGCAAAGACATATGCAAATGTTTATTACAATATCATTTCTAATAGCCAAAAAATCACTAAAATACCTAACAATAGAAAAATAGTTAAGTAAATACAACAAAATATTATATAACCATTAAAATTATAATGTCACTGAGTATCCAATGTCATGGGAAAATGTTTGTGACATGTATCATTGTGAAAAAATACACAAACGCTACGTATAGTGTGATCTTGTTTTTTAAAACAAACAAACAATATGATCTAAAGGAAATATACCAAAATTATTAATAAGGAGTTAAATCTGAGTGGTAGGTATATACGTGATCGCTACTTTTTTCACAAAAATGATTTTTAACACCAGCTCTATAGTAAATACCTTTTGTCATGTGTGAGTCATATAATTTGCTGAAGTTGATGAAAACTTCCATTTCAACTTAAAGACTTTGGAGATGCTGAAATGTGTGCATTTTGTTGGAAGAGTTATGGAGCAGAACAAGTACTCCAGACTTGTGAAATATATTGTTTACAAATTCTACCGCTTTTGGTAAAAATGTACAAAGCCCATCACAGTGTCAATCTTTAGCTTATCCACGTTTGTGGATATTTAACCAAGGAACTGTCAAAACACATTGCTATACATTGGGAACACAAACTTTGGTTTTATATGTATATATTTAAAAAAATATTTCGAGAGAGCTATGCATATACATCCAATACTTATGAGGCTAATCAAGTTCAAAATGTACTATGAGGAATACATTTCTTATTTTGGTGCTATCAAAAAAAAGGGGGCATTTTTAAAAAATTTTTAATTATTTTTTTTTTAGTTTGACAATAGAATTAAGCCTATTATATTCCTGGGTGAGCACCAGAATCAATCCTTCAAATGCTGGAGATCACAGTTTGGAGTTGAACAAATAGATTCAAATCCATTGTATTACTTAGTCATGATGTAAAACAAGTTACGTCTTTGTATCCCATGCTGACTCTTGTGGTTGACAAGGGTTGTGGGGCCTGAGGCTTTATACAACACCGGGAGCCCGCTTTAAGAGAAATGAATATGTCATTAGTTGACAAATGAATACTTATTTAGAATGAGAAAAGAAATCACAAAAAATTACAAATTTGATAAAGCTGACAAATTCCGGAGGCATCACAAAATCCATAAAATGACCTTAATTTTTAAAAAATTAACTGCTTGGCACTTCTATAATTTTTTCTTTGCTTTATCGTTTTTAGTTATTTATTCTCTGATTGCCTCTTCATATGACTGTGATTCTCTAATGTTTTCTATTTAGCGAATGACCAGATAATGCAGGCTTTCCCCTAGTATGGTTGATTATAATCTAACATTTTATTCTTGGTAGTTAAAAAAAGTTACATCAAGTTTCTCAATTTGTTCTTGGTGATTTCATATACATTCTCGAGTTCATGGCCAAAATTGAGAGAACCTCTGTCAGATGTCTTTCATTTTTGAGTTGTAAGATTTCAAAGAATTTTCAAAGACCAGCTCCTGGCTTTATACTTCTTCTTTTTTGGTGAGTAAGATTGGCCCTGAGCTAACATCCGTTGCCAGTCTTCCTTTTTTTGCTTGAGGAAGATTGTTGCTGAGCTAAAATCTGTGCCAATCTTCCTCTATTTTGTATGTGGGATGCCACCACAGCATGGCTTGATGAGCAGTGTGTAGGTCTGTGCCCAGGATCTGAACCTGCAAACCCTGGGCCACCAAAGTAGAGCAAATGCACTTAACCACTACGCAACTGGGTTGGCCCCAGCTTTATACATTTTAAACATTGTGTCTCCTCCACTCCACACAGAATTGTGGTGCCAGGAGCTCTGGGCACACTCATGTTACAGTGTGCTCTCCGGCCCTGCCCCTTCTTGCTGCAATGCTGGGTGAGCCAACACTGTGGTCACCAGGAGTGTTCCTGGGAGCTATGCCTACACCAGGACAGCTAGCAAAAACCTGAGGGCATGTGAAAGAGACTAAGAACCACCAAATAATAATCCCGCCAAACCATGCATCTTTAATTCAACTTTTAATTAGCCAGATTTCAAGAAGGCCCACAGTCACTCCAGTGCCACCCAACCCAAGGGGAAGCATCATGTGTAGACAAAATCAGTGAGTGGATTAGTCTTAGACTACTGTGGTTAAAATATCTTACTTTCGCAAAATTCCCAAATCATCTGAGTGTGTCAACCCAGAGTTAGAGCCATTTCCAGTGCCTTGGAGAGAGGCCCTAAAGCTTCGCCCTTCCTAGTTTCATGATAATCCCCAGCTATGGTAGACAGGGCAATTTCTAGACCACAGCAAATCGGCTTGCCTCAGGAAACAGAGAAGTTGGCCTTACAGTTATAGAAAAACAGTTGTATTTCTCCTAGAGTTTAGCCACCATTTCTCAGCTATTTCATAGAAGTTCTTTTTATGCATTCTTCTCTAGAAGTTTTTTTGATAGCCAATATTTCACAAATCACACTAGTTCTTTAAATCACCCCGGTCATTTGATAGCATAATCTTTTGAGGGGGGGATAGCTGGGCTCCAGTAAGCTTTAAATGTTCATTTGTTTTCCAGTATTATGACCTGTGTAGGAAGAAGTAATGCCTTTCATCTGAACTGTTCCTCTTGCTTTATTTTAAAGCACCAAATGGCATTGTGTGATAATGGGATAAAAACCCAATTCAGTGAATAGAATATGCTATTTATGATTTGGATTGTCCTTTAGGGTTTTCAATATAGTCTTCTAGAAACTGAGAATCTACCATTGTGTGATTAAAACACACAGACAGGGGCTGTCCAGGTGGCGCAGCAGTTAAGTGCACACGTTCCGCTTCAGCGGCCCAGGGTTCGCCAGTTCAGATCCCAGGTGCAGACATGGCGTCACTTGGCAAGCCATGCTGTGGCAGGCGTCCCACATATAAAGTAGAGGAAGATGGGCACGGATGTTAGCTCAGGGCCAGGCTTCCTCAGCAAAAAGAGGAGGATTGGCAGTAGTTAGCTCAGGGCTAATCTTCCTCAAAAAAAAAGAAAGTTAAAAAAAAAAAACAAAACCAAACAAACAAAAAACACACACACAAATAAGTACATAAAGGATAAAAATTCTGTCATCTCACATATCAACAGGCAGGGTAGTTGGTCCGAACAACCTGAAATAAATGGTGATGAAAACCTATGGACATTTCAATGTAAACAAATGGGTTATTTAAATTCTCTCTCAATATGGAAACTTCAAGTGAATAATGTAGCATGACTGTGGCACCATAACTCAGGAACAATCTGCAAAGCAAAATATAGAGGCACTAATTCTGTTGTATTTGCAGCCCACATACTGTAACACTGGGCTTGTTCCTGTTATTCTGGCTAAAGATGAGTCAGGAACCTCTAATATAGCCATTCCTAAAAGACAGCAATTGATTCAGAATGTGAGACTGAGAGAAATCCTAGAAGTCTGACCTTCAGATGAGTTTAGCTGTAGATCAATAACACATTGCTTAGACTAATGCAGTACCCCAAATCCCCACAGTGGGCTGCCAGGATGCTATTTTACCTCAAATAATTTGGTTGAGAGCAGTCAATATGGATGAATTTGTCCTGCTGATAATTTGCTGATTCAGGGAACATGTAACATCTAGCCACAGTGTAGATAGAGCTCAGCCCAGCCCCGTATAATATAGTCACCTGGCTTTCCTATTTTTCTACAAATGTCCTATTTGAAGAATAACTCAACGTTCAGTTGAACCAAGGCTTGTTCTAAATTCCCTAGACTCTACTCCATGCATGATTACATCTATCTTGGCATGAAATCTTTCTCTCTTGCAGTTAATAGCATTGATATATCTTCTAAAGGTGCTGGGTATTATCAGTATCACGGGGGGAGGAGGGTGGGCAAATTCTGGTCTATGGACTTATGTTATTAGTGAATTATGGTTTCTTAGAGTGTGACTCAGGATTAAATAGTCACATGTTAGGAAAACTTTGATCCAGTAGGGAAAACCATCAAGATTTCTCAAAGTAGTTTGCTACATCTGGATACAAAGTGCGTAGGTGTTTTGATAGCATCCTCACTTGTTTTCTCATAGCGTCATTGGATAACATGAAGAGATGTAAATGTAAATGGATGCTAAGTTATGCATACAAAAAGAGTTAACTTTAGCGATATCCTATTCTATCAGTCCATTTTTCACCATATTTCTTTTACAAAATTATTTTAAGAACTCTACTGAGATAAAACTATGTACAATATATCACGCTTATTTAAAGTATACAATTTGGTGAGTTTTGATTATGATATACACAGCTGTGAGAAAATGAGGCAAATCAAGATAATGAACATAGCCATCACCCCTAAAAGTTTCCTCTTGCCCCTTTGTCATCCGGAACTCCTGCCCCTTCCTCGAAACCCCACCTGCCCCAAGGTGCTCAGTGCTCAGCTGTGGACTCCAGGTGAGCCAGTGCAGATGTCCAAAGCTCTGTGTGTGGGCAGCTCTCTCCTCTGTCACTCTGCTCAGCCGACTCGACCTGCCTTGACCGCCCCATATTCCCAACTCCAAGTCCTCGATTTAGGGACACTGTCGGGTGCTGGCTGGGTTTCCCCACTCTGTGCTGAGACCTGGGAACTCTCTCCAGGTGGAAAGCTGGGGCAGCCATAGGGCTCACCTGATGTGTTTTCCTTTTCCCCTTGCTCACTGTCTTGTGCTGTCTGGTGCCTAATGTCTGAAAGTGGTTGTTTCATATATTTTGTCTAGTTTTGCTATTGTTTCATGAGGGCTTGTGAACCTGGCTCCTTTTGCTCCATCTTGGCAGGAAGTAGACGTCTCCCCAGTGTCATATATATTTGGTTATTATGGTCAGCGTTTGAAAAGGAGAATATTTTAGAGGTTGATTATTTTATACTAAATGATTTTTTATTATATTAATTTTACTTAGAGACAGTTTATTAGAAGTATTTTGTTACACAAGTTATAAAAGATCACTGTAAAAAAATTTGAAAAATCCAGATTAACAAAAATTGCTAAGTATTACTTGTAATTATAGAATAACTGCCAACATTTTGTAGCATATTTTTTTAGAATTTCTTTCTTAGCGAGGTGTTTACAGAGATATCAAAAACTATATAAATTTAAGAAGAATATACTATACATACTGCGATTTAAGTGAAAATATTTTAAATCATAGAAGTAGTAAATATTTCTCACTAAAATTGTATGTAAATGTGAAGTGAAAATTGTATTTTTTTTTTTAAAGATTTTATTTTTTCCTTTTTCTCCCCAAAGCCCCCCAGTACATAGTTGTATATTTCTCATTGTGGGTTCTTCTAGTTGTGGTATGTGGGACGCTGCCTCAGCGTGGTCTGACGAGCAGTGCCATGTCCGCGCCCAGGATTCGAACCAACGAAACACTGGGACGCCTGCAGCGGAGCGCGCGAACTTAACCACTCGGCCACGGGGCCAGCCCCAAAATTGTTGTATTTTTACTCCTACCTTCAGAGAGAACTTCTGTTAAATGTTGTATAGTTATTCTCAGAGTTGTTTCTATGCATGCACAAACACACTAGAAGTATGTTTCCATACAAAAGGGAAGAAGTCATTATATACTTATTTCCTCTTCTCTTCTATACTTTTTCTTTCTTTCTTAATCCATACAGGTAAACGTCTTCATTTAGATGGCCTCTGGTCATTCCATCGTATGGATGAACCGTGGTATATTTAACCAGTTTGCTAACGACAGACATTTATGTTGCTCCTAACTTGTTGACATTGTTCACTTGTTTGATCGTTTCCTTAGTATTAATTTTTAGACAACAAGTTGCTAGATCAAAAATAATGTACATTCTATATTGCTGTAGTTATAGCCAAATTACCCTCCTGAAATCTGTACTTTTTTCCAGCAATATATTAGTGTCTGCTTTCAGAAACCCACTCTAACCCTCAGAATTAGTTTATCTTTTATATCTTTGCCAAAAAGATCAATATAAATGAATATCTCTATTTTAATTGTCATTTAATTGTCATTTAATTGATCATTAGTTAGATTTCAAGTTATTTATCAGGCATTTGAGGGGAATAGACATTCTCTGCCTATGGACTTTGCCTAGTGTTATATTGGTGTGTCAATCTTTTTCTTATTTTCTAATTTGTAACAACTCATCTTAAAGATTTAACCTCCCTGGATAATTTTGACTCATTTTTAAGTAATCTTGTTATGATTTGTATTAAAATAAAATCGAGTTTATAGAAAAATTGGAGAGGATTTGATGTCTGAGTATAGTGTGTTTCAGTGGTTGTCTGAAAAGGAAGGATGGGGTATGGGGAGGAAGGATTCAGAAGAAACATAAGGAAAGTTCTAGGAGTGATGGATATATTCATCACCCTGCTTGTAGTGCTGTTTTCATGGATATATACATATGGCAAAACTTGTCAAGTTGTACACTTCAACTATATGCAGTTTGATGTATCTCACTCATGGCTCAATAAAGCTGTTATTTAAAAAAATGGCACCAAAAATTCCAAAAACAGCTTTCAGCCAAAAACAGAAATTAAGGTTGATGAGAACATTCTTTTGCATTATCTTGGTTAGATTTCTCTTGGCACGGTTACGATGGCCTTGTAAAATAAATTGGGAAGCCAAAGAATGTCACTTTCACCTTCAAGATTAAGGAAAGTGAACCAGTAAAATAAGTGCTTCTGAATCAGACTGGGTCTAAAACACCCTGAGAAATAAATATGACTTCTGAGTAGCATTGTATGGGAATCATAGTCTATAAACCTCTGGGAATGAAGGAGAGACAGCAAGAGAGAAAGTAATACAGGATTACTTTAAACTTGAACCACGTATTTAAAGAATGATAATGGCCTTATGATAAATTTTTAGAGATTTTACTATCGAGAAAGAGGCACACTTAAAAATGTTGCCTTTTTGTGGAAGAGGTCAGAATTTAAGGATTTCAAAAAGCAGGATGAGCTTGAGTTGCCCCCACGCTTACCAGGCAGGATTTATGGAGTCAACAGTGACTGAGAACATGGCAGAAGGACAGGTTACTAGGAGGAGAAGGCAAGGAATCTCTACAGGCTGTGAGTCGCAGGGCTCCGCCCTCCCAGTGGGGCGGCAAGCCGCATCTTCACAGTGGGGACTGCCGGCAGGTATTCTGCACTGGCTCAGCTTTGTCCCACCACTTTCATAAATTTTCATGGAAAGACTTGAAACCTTCTTTGCCATAAGAATGAGAGAACTTTTGAATCAAAGTATCTTGATTAGAAGAAGGAGGAGAAAGAGCAAGTGGAAGAAGAGGCAGTAAAGATTTCTTAATACAATTGAAAGATAGTGGGAAGATCTCTGCTGTTGGAGCCTGAAGGCCAGGGTTCCGGTCCCAACTTTGACATTTACTAGCTGTCAAACAACGGAAAAATTCTTTAGCTTTTCAGAACCTCAGTTTCCTCAGATCCGTAAATTGGTGATAAAAACTTATGTATACCTTCTAAGGTTATGGTAAAAATCAAATGTCTTAATGCATGTGTAAATATTTTTCAAAATGCAACAAACACTACTAACCAATGTTTTTATTACTGTCCAATAATGTTTTTTTGTACCAGATGCTCTCTGGTTTTAAATCTATAATTTATTTTCCTTCCTCAATCAGCACCCACTATAGTAAGACTAAAGCTGTTCTTTAAGGTTGAGGTGTTAACATTAAAAAAAAAAAGCTGTTAAATTCAGTGACTTTGGAGAACAATCAAAGAAACTTTGCTGTGTCATCCCCACCTCACTACACACACACGTGTGTGTCTTTAAAATTTGCAGGGCGAAGGGAAAAGGTAATGGGAGAAGGGCATGTGATAGGGAAAGTATTGTGAAATAATACCAGGTTTTATCGTGTCATCTTATATGTAGAGATTTGAATGGGTCTCGGTCCTGGGAGCTTGTTCAAGTTCTCCCTGTGCCCTGCCCAGTGACTGTCTCCACCAGGATGCCTTGAAGGCACCTCAGACTCAGCGTGTGCAATTTGGAACTCATTATCTACTCCCCAGTTGTTCGAGCTGGAAGCCTCCAGGTCACTCCTGACTTCTCTCTCCTGAAATCTCTCCTCTGCCCCATATGGATCGGTCTCCACATCCTGTTGATTCCACCTTCTGAATATCTTGTCTGCGCTCATCATCTGCTCTTCTGTTGCCACTGCCTGAGTTTAGGTTATAAGCTTGCCAGTCTTCAGTCTGCTCTCTCTCCCAACCAGTCCCCCACATTGCCACCGCCAAGAGCTCTCATTCTAAAACACCAGTTATCTTTCCCAAACACAGGAGTTTCTCTCCCCTAGAGGAATTTGACTTTAAGGTGTATTTAGCTAAATTAGCCAAGATATGCCTTAAAACTATGTTCATCACAGTATTGTTTATAATAGGGAGAAAAAGGAAAGAAACCTAAATTTCCTAAAAGAAGGGATTAGTTATACCAATAGACTACAAAACAGCATTAAAATGGTGTTACAGATCTGTATTTAATAATTTGGAAAATCATTGATAATGCTAATATAATTAGCATTCAAATTACTGAAATCAAATTACTGAAGAATGTTCATAGGGAAAATTGTGGCAAATATGTTATCCTATAAAGAGAGATTTCTAGGTGGTGGAATTCAGCAGGAATTTTTCTGATTCCACCTCCCCAAAAACACAAGCAAAATGAAACCAAAACAGACCAGAAACCCTGCTATGTGGCTCTTTACAAAAGGTAGCCCATCTGGCAAGGACTTCAGTGACCAGCCAGAATCCTATAACTCAGCCCAGCAAATGTGAAATGCCACACAACAAATCCACTAATGCCTTAAAAGTTATGAAAACAAGGGGCTTTGGGACATCCATATTTGCCCATTTTTTTTTTTATAGACTCTCTGATAGCATGCACTGTCATCAGTTCACTGTGGTTTATTCCATCTATTCACAACTGGGTTTTCTCTTAAAATTATTAAAAAAAAATAACTATGTTCATACATATCTTTGAAAGCAACAAAAATAATGCTGGGGGTGGGGGGAAGTGGCAGGCAGAGCCCTGCTGCCTACATTGTTTACTCCTGTGTCTGTCTCTCAGTTACAGCTGCTGATAGGAGTCAGTTATTCTCAAACACTTACGTTGACTTATTTACTGTCTCTTTCTCTCTCTCCTTTTTTTTTTTTTTTTGGTGAAGAAGATTGAACCTGAGCTAACATCTGTTTCCAATCCTCCTCTTTTTGCTTGAGGAATATTGTTTCTGAGCTAACATCTGTGCCAGTCTTCCTCTATTTTGTATATGGGATGCCGCCACAGCATGGCTTGATGAGCAATGTGTAGGTGTGCGTCCCAGATCCAAACTGCAAACCCCAGGCCGCCAAAGCACAGCATGAACCCAACCACTATTCTACTGGGTGGCCCCTCATTTACTATTTCTTAAATAGCATTTATAATTAAGTTTTTTAAAAAAATTTTATTTTCCCTTTTTCTCCCCAAAGCCCCCTGGTACATAGTTGTGTATCTTTTAGTCGTGGGTCCTTCTAGTTGTGGCATGTGGGATGCTGCCTCAGCATGGCTTGATGAACGGTGCCATGTCCGTGCCCAGGATTCAAACTGGCGAAACCCTGGGCTGCCGAAGCAGAGTGTGCAAACTTAACCACTCGGCCACGGGGCTGGCCCTATAATTAAGTTTCTAATGGTGGTGGTATCTGGTGTTACGTATAACCTCGCCCAGTCAGACGGTTTGAGCGAACACGATCCAATATTTCTGCACGGGCACGTGTGTACACACACACACACACACACACACACACACACACTCAGTAGCTTTGCAGTTTGCATACATTATTTTTACGGAAATTCTGTGTAGTGGGGTATGTTAGGAGTTTGCTTTCATTTTATAATAGCCAATTGCTTCATAGCAAATGTCTTAATCATTATCAGGAAAAAATTGATTAGGCCTTAATCTCTTCTCAAATCACTTCACTTTCTCTTTTTTCCCTATCTGTTCCCCCCACACCCATATCTTTCCTATATTATGAAATATAATTGGCATGAGTAATGACATTAAGTCAAGTAATATGAACTATTTATTGATATTAAATATCGATACACAAAGATTAGTGAAGAACCCTGAGAAAAGACAGTTAAATAGTTACTATTGGCACTTTTGGTATTTCCATGGTGACTTGCCATATCTGAAAGACAGGTATTTCAAATGTATTGAAGAATAGTACTTTAAAATACGCCAAGTTAAATAGTATTTAGAGCTTTAGATATAAGTATTGATTTTTCTGTTACAGAATGATGTATATATATATATTACACAAACTTTATTAGTTTTGCTTTAGAACTGTAAAAGTTAACAATGAATCTTAAAATCCTTTTTTTCTATGAACAAAAGTAAAGTCGTTATCTCAGAAAAATGACTTCTCATTTTATAGAAGTTAGGGCGAGGGAAGAGGAATTGTTATTAAGAAAATAGGCTCTCGAGTGAGATCAGGCTGGGCTCAAATCCACTTTCTAGAATTTACTAGCTGGGTACCTTTAGGCAATTCACCTAAGCTATGGAAGCACTAGTTTCCTCCTCTGCAAAATAGCAATAGTTAATAGCAAATAATTGGATCATGTCATTATGAGGTAAAATGAGGTAATGCCATGTAAGTGTTTGACAGTGTGCTTGGTACTCAAAAGATATTTTTAAATCACTTTTAATTTTTCTAAGAGCCATTATTTACAGTTAGTAAAAATTATGCCTTTTGCTTGCCTTTCACTTTACAGTTCACAAAGTCCCTCCACAAACATGACCTCATTTTATCCTTACCACAGACATGACACAGAGAAACCGTCTGAATCTCAGCAAAGTTCAATGACTTAGCAAAGGTTCTAGAACTTGTTAGTAGTAGGAGCAGCAGGACCAAATGATCTCCTATAAAGGTCACACAGAAGCTAATGGATATATCTATATCTATATCCATATCTGTCTACCCCCTAGAATATAGGTAGGCATATTTAGTATGGGCAACACGGTATTTCTGTATGTTAATTTCGAGCATCAGATGCTATTCCTGTTATAAAAGTTGTGACCTTGCCACTCATCGAACAGATGGCATTGCTTGATTAAAGTCAGGCCATATTTAGAACACTTCTAAAAAGACTTTCTCACTTGGGTAAATGTTTCGCCCACTGAAGTGATTTCTTTTCACCAATTGGGCAAACCACACAATGGGCCATCTTCTCATAAGGGCTCTCTGCCACCCCATTCTCAGGAGGACAAGTGTTGAACTTATATTTTCAGAAGTGAAATTTCCACACTCTCCAGAAGAGAATGTCAAAGCTTCTTTGACAAAGGTGAGAGTGTGTAAACAAGCACACTCATTCATTAATAAGGGAATTATCTGTTCTCATGGAAATATGACTGAATAATTTGATATCTTCTGAAGCAAGATAATATGAGTGTCAGACTGTACACATGCAAGACAAGAGAAGGCAGTGGGAGGAAAGACTGAGAGAAGAGAACCGTAGATTTTACATAACACTGTTTTAATATACTTAAAATTTAAAATAGTCTAACCGTTATCTATATATGTGTGTATGTGTATATAGGATAGATAGATAGACATGGATGTATCCACACTCCAAAGGCCAAGATTTATAGACTGTTGAGACAAATAAAGAATCAGTTTTAAACGAAAAAGCCAAAGACATTTCTGCTAGATTTTTAAATGTTATTTTAAGTGAAACACTACATTATAGCCATTATTGTATAGTCTAATTTTATTTACAGGCAAAATTATTTAATTTTCATTGAAGCAGATATGGGTGGAGGCGGGAAAAGGTAGGTCAAAGCAGTCGAAAAGAGAAGAGTATTAAGAGGACGTTCAGGTGTAGGAGTCAGGCCAGCTCATATTTCTGCCACATAGCAAAATTTCCCCAGGCAAATTAATTTCTTTAAACTCAATATCCTCATCTGATGAATGGGGACACCAAGGCCTAACCCATGGGATACCTTTGAGGATTAAATGACATGCACAATTCACCTGGCTTGCCAAGCCAAGTCTATCGTGTTGTTTGCTAGGACTACCTTAACAAAGGACCACAGACGGGAGTGATTTAAACAACAGAAATTTACTGTTTCCTAATTCTGGAAACTAGAAGTCTGGGGTTGAGGTATTGGCAGGGCTTGTTCCTTCTGAGGGCTGTGAGGGAAGAATCTGTTCCAGGCTCTCCCCTTGGCTGGAGATGGTGTTCTCCCTGTGTTTTTGTCTTCCCTCTGTATGTGGTTCTGTGTCCAAATTTCCCCTTTTTATAAGGACACCAGTCATATTGAATTAGGGCCTGCCACACTCCAGTATTAACTGTTCTCAACTAATTACATCTACAATGACCCTGATTCCAAATAAGGTCACATTCTGTGGTTTTGGAGGGTTAGGACTCCAACATAAGAATTTCAACCCATAAAACTATTTGAAGGTTGCTTTCTCAGAGAGATCTTGCTTGACCACCTTTTCTAAGAATACTCCTAGCCCTTCCCAATACGCTCAGTCCCTTACCTTACATAATATTTATAACTACATAAAAGTAAATCATATAATTATTAATTTTCTTATTCCTTTTCTATCTCCCCACTAGCCTGAAATCTCCATGGGCCTTGGACCTTGTCTTGTCAAGTTCATTGTCATATACATTCAATATGTATATGTCTTGTTCATTGTTCTATACTGGGACACAGAACAGGGCCTGGTATGAAAAAGATCCCCAGTAAATATCTGTGGGAAAAAAGATGAACGGTCTGGCTCAAGATCAGGGCTTAATAGATGATAGGTGCTATACCTATCTTAAACAGAGTGTCATTCTCTACCCAAAGTGGTAGTAACTAGCCACGTGAGAAAGAAACTGAATTTTTAATTTTGTTTTAGTAAGTGTAAATTTCAGTAGTCACTTGTGCCCAGCAGCCGTTGTCTTGCACAGTGCAGGTGTAGAACATCTCTGTTATTGCTGAACATCCTATTGGACATTGCTGGACAGGGAGCGAGAACCCTGGAAGCACAGATGAGGATATTAGAGTGAATGCAGCGCTGAGCCGGTGCTGTCCGATAGAATTCCATGACCTGCCCTGCACTGCTCTTCTCGCGTGCCACTGAACAGGTCCTCCTTTCTTTTTTCTTCCTTATGGTACAGTATATTGCAAATATTCTTTTCTTCAGTTACTAAATTGAAAATATAACTTAAAGTTTTAAAAAGCTATGGAGGGGTTGTCTTGAGAATCGTGTTAACGTAATTGCTGTGGATTCTGCAGCAGCAATTTTTAATTTTAATTCCTTTCCTCTTTGCTATTCAGATAAGTAAGAGGTAGGTGTAGATGATTAATCTACAGACTGTGTTTTACAAAATTTACAAATGGCTCTTTGAGAAACACAATCTTTCAGGACACAGTACTGAGGTATTTCTTGCTTAAGGATGAAATATGGATGCGGGTGCAGGTGTGGCTAGGCAGGAGCCGGCAGGTGTCTATGCATGGGCTCCTTTCTCCCCCAATTCCAGGGAGTATGCAGATTTTCAACACCCTTGTTCAGCCTCTACTGTAGGTGCAAACAGTGCTTTGGTGATTTCATGCTCAGAAAACAATCCAAAAGCCACCAGATATCTCTCAGGGTTGACAGTGAGAACCATTCCTATGAATAACAAGCTAGACAAAAAAGAGTTTTCTGAAAACTCTTTTGGCTTCATGCAAAAATCTGTCTGATGCTTCTGGGCAATAGCACACCTTCAATACATTCCTTGCTCCCAGACCATACTGCTTAATGATGGATTTAGTAATATCACCTGCTAAATAAAAGGGTGTAGGGGGACGGAGGGCATAATTACTGCAAAACACAGTGAGCAAGCAATAGACAGCATATTGTTTACATAAAATTCAGTGCCTAGATAAGAATAAAATATTAAATGTATATGACAATGAACTTAGAATATGCTCCAAAGTTAAAAAAATTCCTAAAATTCAGTGCATTTTCAGTATCACTATTTTTATCATTTTAATCCTTATTTGAACAGCTGCAAAATATCATGCCACCTGCTTAGTGACTCTTCTGAAAAGACAAAGTGGTCTCAGGGTACACCCTCTTGTAATGCCACTGACGTCACCAAACTCATCACCGTCCAGATTAATTAATTGATTCATTAATTAATGAGAAACATTAATTGATTGCCTCAAGTAAGCCAGGCATATTTACCCAAAAGAATAAAACATACTAAAGGAAGGGCCAGACTCTAAGTTGGTATATAACTGAGTTTTTATTACCTGAATGTGATTGTGGAGCTTACTATTCTCTAGCAACTGAATAAGGAAAATGTGAAAAATTAAATGTATGCGATGTATAAAACTTTGTGATGGGTCTGTTGGACCATTTTTCTAAAGAAGCAGAAGCTTTCTCCTTTGAGGCTGGTGGAACTAAAAAAAGCAAAGTTGGAAAATATTTATAAGGAATAGTTTGTAAGATGTAGACTAGAGATCTTATTTATATTTTAGGAACAGGAAGCAATAGAAGCATATACATTCACAGGCTCTCAAAGTGCCTCCATTCGTCACTCCATTTTGGTATTTCAGTTCACTGCTCATTAAGGTTATTACCTTAATTTATTTAATCAAAATATTGACTTTATTCTGATGCTGCAAATAACTTGTGACATGATTTGGATCTTAAAATGTTTTTACCACTGAAAGCTAAACAAAATAATGCTCATTCTTTCACAGTAAAATATTAATGTTTATAGTGTTTTTATTTTAGTTTGTGTTAGTTTGTAAGTTTTTTTTAATAAAAAGCTTGGTTTCTATGTTTGCAACTGCAAACTTGCAGTTTGTTTAACCAAAATTTATAAAATAGAATCTCGAAATGAAGAAGTTAATTAAGTCACTCATTTGTTCTCTGAAGTAATAGCCATTAAATAACAAAATCCATGGTTCCGTGTTACCATTTTGTTTTGACCATCTGACTTTCCAATAGACGTTTAGAGTGTTTGAGAGATGGGAAGTCCATCTCACTGAGTACTTCAGAATCCAACTGCTACTTTATGGAATTCAACAAACCTTATTTTAACACCTTAGCAGACCCAAATAAGGACACTAGCCATTAGTTAAATAAATTACCTTATTCTGGAATGCTATAAGGAATCCATGACTAACATAGTCATCTAACTGGTTTTTTAAAGAGCCTGTTGCCAAAAACCCTGTGTTTTGCAACTAAAACTAAAGTGAGACTTTATTTTAAAAGAAAATATGCAAATTTATGTTTCAAAGCTATGAGATACTCCTTCCTCTTATCTAAGGATACAAAACATTCAGCAACAAATTATCCAGATGCTTTGGGCTCTATTTGTTTTCTATTACTGCATAACAAATTACCACAAACTTAGCACCTTAAAATAGCACCCATGTTTTACCTTTTTTTCTTTCTTCACCTCATGATTCTGAGGTCAGAAATCCAGGTTGTCTGAGCCAGGGTATCTGCTCAGAGTCTCACAAGGCTGAAATTAAGGTGTTGGCCATCTGTGTCTTTTCTGGAGTTCGTTGTACCTTCCAAAGCCATTCCTGTCATTGGAAGCCTTCAGTTCCTTGCAGTTGTAGGACTCAAGTCCCTATCTCCTTGCTGGCTGTTGACTGGGGTCCCCTCTGACCCCTTGGGGGCCAGTCAGATTCTTGCCGTGTTGGTCATCTTCATCTCAGCATTGAAGAACCTCCATGTCAAATCCCTCACACATTTCTAATCTCTCTGACTTCTTCTTCTGCTTCTAGCAAAGAAAGCTCTCTCCTTTTAAAGAGCTAATGTGATTAGGTTAGATGCACCCCAAAAATCTATCATAGAGTCAACTGATTAGTAACTGTAATTACAGCTACAAAAATCCCTTTTTTCATGTAACTTAATATAATCATGGAGTTAACACCAGAGCTGAAGGTAATAGGGATCATTTTAGAATTCTGCATCATCTTTGCCTGTAAATTTAAACAATGAAAAGAACATTGGAAAAATAAAAGTGACTAGGGGGCTGGCCCTGTGGCCGAGTGGTTAAAGTTCTGGGTGCTCTGCTTCAGCAGCCTGGGTTTGCAGGTTCATATCCCGGGTGTGGACCTACTCCACTCATCAGCCATACTGTGGAGGTATCCCACATACAAACTAGAGGAAGATTGGCACAGATGTTAGCTCAGGGCTAATCTTCCTCAAGCAAAAAAAAAAAAAAAAAAGAGGAGGATTGGTGCAGATGTTAGCTCAGGGTAAATCTTCCTCACACACACAAAAAAGTGACTAAAAGGATGACTAATCACCTTATATTTAAATGCCAAGACAAATAATAATAATAGTAGCCATCAAATTTGGTCAAATGATGATCTTTTAGGAATTGGAATATAGGGATCAGAACTGATATAGACAGAAATCAGACTGTAAGAGCTTAAAGGAAAGCTGAGAGTTTTATCATTTGAGAAATGAAGAACTACCAGGTGAAATGATGAAATGACTGAGTAATTGAAAAGTTACATGAGATAATTCTTCACTCTAAGATCAGACTAAATGTCTTGATTGTTGGATCGGGAGGCAGAGGCCATATAATACCTTTGTGCGTCAATCTGCTTGGACTTTTTAGTTTGTTGCGTAGTAAAGCTGAATGCTGCTATCTTTGTGCCACAACATATCCATGGCCTCCCACCTCACCACTCCCTGTGGTCATGCTTTGTACTGTATCACATTGCCCCCCAACTCTTTCAGGAAGTTTGAAGGGGTAAAAAAGGAAAGAGAGAGGAATAAGGGGGGGAGGGCAAATTTGAGAGAGAAATTTTAGGGTTTTTTTGGTTTTTCAAATGAGAATTTGTAGATTGAGTGAAAGAACCATTGTGGACAGAGATGGGGAGAAATAGCCTGACGATGCCAGAGAAGAAGAAAGAGAAGTTCCCAAAGGATGAAAGTGTGCATGGAATCAAGAGAAATATCCTGAAAGATAGAAAGGGGATAGAATTAGGAAAATACATGAATCAGCTTACTTTGGAAAGGAGAAACCTTATTTCTCTGAAATACAAGAATAGGAAAGATGGTGAGTAGTGGTTTCAGATGAGAAGTATTGAGCCTGTTTATGGAAAGTGGTTTCCATTCTTTCATTGCAATGAGAACATTTCATGTATATTTTCTTCTCTGAAAAGTGACCAAAAAATTGTAGGGCTAATAGAACACAGCTCAAATAATATTTATGAGTTTTCAATGATATTGTATATAATGTGCTTAGAATAGTGGATGCTACATTATAAATGCTCAGAAATGTTAACTACTTTTAATATAGTCATCATTTCCTATTGACAGTAAAAGAAAATGAGGTAAAATTGTGAACTTAAAAATAATATAAAGACTTTTAATAACTTGTTGAATATTAGTGTTGCTGAAAAGCATTGAACTCCTGATCAAACTATATAGCATTGCTCATGGAGCATCCAGTCAATGTGGTTAATCTTTTTTCTAATAATACTTAACAGCCTGGAAGGTACAGAGAAAGCAATGGGCATCAACGTTTGTAAAAGGTCAGAGATAGAAGTTATGGGGCTCTGGTTGTTCTCATGAGGTGCATACCAAGTTCAGGATGATCTAGAAAGTTTAAGTAGGAAGACAGATTTAGTCAGACATGGACATTGTGACAGTGTTTTAAGTCCTCAAGATGGAGAGGTAACTACAGAGCTTAAAGTATTAGAAGATATAGTTAGAGATGACTCTTTGACTTTGGCTTTCTAAAGTGAAGTGGAGGTGACTGTGATATGGAGAAGCTGTCACTATGATTAAGGTTTTTATCGAGGGTAACGGTATCAGCTAGGACAGGAGGAAAAAGTGTGGCCCGTGAGATTCTGTATAGTTGGTGGAAGGAGTTCCGGATATCAGGAAACAGCAGAAGGTATAGACCCGAAAGGAGCCAGTGTTAGTGAAAAAAAGAAGCTGATGGAATGACAGACTGGAAGGGCAGTGAGAAGAGGGGATTGTTAACCACTCCTCAAGTTCCAGTAACACGAGGGAAGCAAATAATTCCATTTTTGAGAATTGCAAGAGAAGCAGTACCCATTTAATGGAACCTGAGGATGTTGCTATGCTGACCAATATAATAGCCACTAGCCATGTGTGGCTATTAACATGTTAAGTAAAATGATAACATAAAATATTCAGTTCCTCAGTTACACTAGCCACATTTCGAATATTCAGTAACCACATATAGTTCTATATATTAGGCAGCACAGATTTGAGAACATTTCTTTCACTGGAAAAAAGCTTCTATTGGACAGCACCAACTGGAAGTACGTTGGAAGTAAGAGCATATCGTCTTGGTGCTGGCCCCATGGCCGAGTGGTTATGTTCACACTCCGCTTCAGTGGCCCAGGGTTTTGTGGGTTTGGGTCCTGGGTGCGGACACGGCACAGCTCATCAGGCCATGCTGTGGAGGCTTCCCACATAGCACAACTAGAATATACAGCTATGTACTGTGGGTCTTTGGGGAGAGGAAGAAGAAAAAACAAAAAAAAAGAAGATTGGCAACAGATGTTTGCTCAGGTGCCAATCTAAAAAAAAAAGTATGTGGTCTTACAGAAAATACTGGAATAGAAGAAAACTATTCTGAATGAGGCTGTGAGCAAGGACATTGTGTATTTTGACAATTTTGAAGTATTCTTTTATTATTTTAACATTTCTGAAATTAGGATGAGTCATACAACTGATATGCTCATTTAATAAGGTAGGGTTTATTTTTTCCCCTGAAAAATTGTTAACAAATTGATGATGAATTTCACAATCAGTGCCATCTTACTATCAATGAAATGTGGTAGAACAAAGCCAAAGGGGTTTTCATTTTGGGTAGTGATCACCAAGATAAAGAATCAGGAGTTTGACAGGAAGACCGGAAAGATGGAGTGATAATGGGAAATGAGCTAAATTTAGAAAGTGCTATCCCCAAGATAGCAGTTAGAGCTTTGCAGCAATGGTGTATTGGCAACAATCTAATGTACTTCTAAGATTCATGGCATGTGATTCTAGCTTCTTAGACCTTCTGTTGACTGAGAATTGGGTGGATGGTGAGTCTCAGACTAGTGAGTTCAGTCATTATAAAGTAGTGTCCTACATGGTATTCAGCAACTGTCTGGCTTTGACAACTATAGCATGGCTTCTGTAAGGTTGAGCATGGGTGAAAGAGAGTTGGTGGGATTCTCGTCTTCATTTGGGTGGAGAAAATCAGCAGAAAAGGAAAGAGAGGTATGTCCAAAACAAAGGAAAAGCGATTGTGATAATTAAGATAACAATAGCCATACATCAAGGTAGCTAATGTCTTAGACTTGAGAGCTGAACTTGGATGGAGATGAGCCATCCTGTACAGTGTTGCTAGGGACAAGATTATGAGGTGAGCTATCACAGTACCAGCCTTGCCGGGTTAGGTATTTCAGATTCGAGTGGAATTTTATTTGTTTTGTTTTTGTTTTGCTTGTTTTTTGATGCTAAAATATCTCTGGCATGACTTTTTACAGTAAATTAGAATTAAGACCTTTTAAATTTATCTCACATGATTATTGACACCTCCCATAATACTTTTTTCCTGGAATTATGTTTGTTTTCTCTTAAGATATATATGTATGCAGATAAATATATTTGTGTATTTATATGTATGTGTATACATATACCTTTATATAAAAACAGTGTACGTAGTAGAAGGGATTCTGTTTTTTGAGTTAAAATATCTGATTTTGGGGCTGGCCCCATGGCATAGCGGTTAAGTTTGGTGCACTCAGCTTGGGTGGCCTGGGTTTGCGGATTTGGATCCCTGGCACAGACCTACATCACTTGTCAGCCGTGCTGTGGCTGTGACCCACATATAAAGTGGAGGAAGATTGTCACAGATGTTAGCTCAGGGCTAATCTTCCTCAGCAAAAGAAAAAAAAAATCTGATTTGAAACTTAAGAGTCTAGTGTGTCACTTAATTTCAGATTTAACTTCAGTCAAGTTTCATCTTTTGAAGCCATAGGTCACTTTCTTTTTTTAAGATTTTATTTTTTTAGGTCAATTTTAGGTTTACAACAAATTCAGAGGGAGGTACAGAGGTTTCCTATGTGCCGTCTGCCTACACACATGTACAGCTTCCCCCATTATCAACATCACTCACCAGAATGGTACTTTTTTTTTTTTTTTACCAAGGATGAAGCTTCATTGACACTTCATAATTACTCAAAGTTCATAATTGACCTCAGGGTTCACTCTTGGTGTTGGACATTCTATGGGTTTGGACAAATGTACAATGGCATATAGCCATCGTTATAACACCATACAAAGTATTTTCAGTGCCCTGAAAATTCTCTGTGCTCCACCCATTCATTTGTCACTTTCTTTTAAAAGAGGCAGTACTTGTGCTGACTGTTGTAAAGTCAGATGAAGTAAAATATATGGAAACATAAACTACAATATATAGGTATTCTGAACTGTAAAGTGATACAAATTTAAGTCATTATTGTTACTTATTGGAGTCCATTTCTCAAAGGTTGCATACTTGCTGGGACAGAAAATTTTGAAAGTTTGGGTTCCACTGTTACACAGCCTAATGTAGCAACTTATCCATATTCTCTGCTGATTTAATAGGAGAAAAATCAACTAAAATGATTTAGATACCCAAGTATAAGGAATTCTTGATATATTAAAAGCCAGATTTGCTAGGGACAATATTATATGTTTGTTTATAACCAAGCTCTTTTGCAACCCTAGACCCCTCAGGGTAAAGGCTTGGGGCTCTGTCATCCTAGGAAGGAGAACAGAATAGGGAGAAAAATGCCCCTCAGATTTAATCAGCAAGAAACTACTAGGAATTAGCCTCTGTGCCAGGGAATACCCAATCATTATTTTGCTGCTTTGGTAAGCTGAAGCATCATTTATGGGCTTAGCAGATTTGCTTTCTAATCATATTTAAAGCCTTCACTTGAGTGAACTCCTATGAAAACTTATAATTCCAGGATGCTGAGGTTGCCATGGTAACAAGAAGAACTCAGCTGGCTTCCTATTTAGTGCATCCAGGGGGGATGAAGGTGGTCTCTCCAGGAAACATTAAGAATATCTGCTAATTTTGAGCTTTTAGTGGTGAAGCAAAGGGTAATGCTAATGCACAACCTCTGCAAGGGGTCTGACCAATTCGCCAGTCTCTGGGCGTGGGTGGTGATTGAAAAACTAGCCAGGGCAGGCCCAGTCTAAGAAACGAAATCCAAGACACCAATCTGAAGGCGAGCATGGCCATTGCAGAGTTGACTCTCAGTGTTTTATAGGCTTACAGCTCTAACCTGCCTGATGGAATTTTTAAAAAGAAAGAAAGTGAGGACGTGTTTCAACTCCAAGTCCAGGGGGAAGAGGGGTATAGAAGGTTTCTGTAGGTTCCCGGAAGAAAGAAGCCTGACAATACAACTCTGGTTCCATTTATATTTTCATATAAACCACAAAATATTTAAGAGCATTTGAAACTCTTTGTTACTTCCCTATGCTGGCTGTTTTGCCATTCTCTTCATCTCCCTTAATGTTTTCCTGAATAAAAATTTTAAGACCAAAAATAGCCCTGTAATTCCATCTTGAGTGAGTCCGGAATCCAGTTAGACAAAACAGGCAACAACCGAGTTCTGTGGTTCTCAACCTTTGGACCTTTACAAAATATTCATGCTTTGGTCGTATCCTCAGAGATCCCGATTTCACTGCGTCCTGTTTATTGAGACGTTTTGTAGCTCCCCAAGTGATTCTAAGGCTTAGCTAGGATGAGAACCACAGCCTCTTCTCTCTTCTTCACCTTCCTCACATCCACTGACCTTGACTTCACTTCTACTCTGACAACCCGCCCAACCCCCGCATGGCCCCTCTTGAACCTGTGATCGCCCAGAACTGCTCCAACCAACCTTAGAATCTTCAACTCAAATATCCCCCACTCTCAACCTAGCTTCCTTTCCTTCTAGCTCCTCTTGTTACATTAAAGAGCCTGATATTTCAACTGCTCTCTTGCTAAACCCTTCATTGTTATTCTGCTGTACCCAAATAGGAGAATTGAAAGCCAGGCTTAATTTACGAGTGTGACCTCCCCATTTTTACCCCTAGCGTTTCCAGAGGAAATCACAATGGCATACACTGGTGCCACAGTAAGTTCATAGTCTCTATGGGGGGAGCCTCAGTGCTGCTACTAAGAAATTCATTTGTTTCTCTAGTCAGTCTTGTCTCCATTTCTCCCACACGAAGACCCCTTCCCTTCTGTGACCTAGAAGCTTCCGTCTCTTCTCCTGTTTGAGGAAGAACCCTACACTTGTGCCTTGAATCCTGCCCACCTCTGCCTCTTCAGTGTACTTTCTTCTCCTTCACCTGTCACTTCTCTTGTATCACTGGCTTTCTCCATGTATTGGCTCTTTAACCTCAGCATTTATGACAATATGGATGAACCTGGAGGACATCATGCTAAGTAAGATAAGCCAGACACAGAAAGAGAAGTACTTCAGGATCCCATTTATATGTGGAACCTAAAAAAAAGTGCTCATAGTAACAGCGAAGAGAATGGTGGTTACCAGAGGCTGAGAGGTGGAGGAAAAAGAAGAGATATTGATCAAAGGGTACAATTTTCAGTTATCAGATGAATAAGTTCTGGAAACCTAAAGTACCGCATGGTGACTAGAATTGATAGTAATATATTGTATCCTTAAAATTTGCTAAGAGAGTAGGTCTTAAGTGTTTTCACCACACACAAAAAATGGTAACTTCGTGAGCTAAAGGATATACTAATTAGCTTGATTGTGGTAATCATCTCACAATCATATATACATAAGACATCACCTTGTACACCTTAAATATATAAAATTTTTGTCAATTATGCTTCAATAAAGCTGAAAAATTTAACAGAAATAAACATGCTCAAAACACTCCTTTCAAAAACAAAACAAAACACTGAAAAACAAACTTTCATTGGCCCGCCTTTCCCCTTTGCCTACTGCCTTCTTCCCTACAGCCAAAGGATTTTACGTTCTTACTCCTGATTTTGCGTTTTCCCCCACCAAAGATACTGAAATTTTTAGTGCTAAGTCTAGTATATGTTTTTCAGTCTTTGTTTTACTCAGACTCTCTTCACTATTTGAAGAGTGTTGACCACTCTCTCTTCTTAAACAGTCTCTTCCTGCTTGTACTCCTAGCTGTCGGCCTCAATTTGTCAGTCTTCTCTGAGGTTTCTTTATCCTTTGTCCATCTCTGAAATGACAGTGTTCTTCTGGGTTTTACCCTCAGCCGCCTTCTCTGTTCTAACTCTATATCCAAGTAGTGCCCGACCGCGGCCATGCATCAGAATCATCTCTGAAGCCTATGGAAAATGTTGCAGTCCACTCCCTATGCTAGCCATCTCAACCAGAATTACTTGGGGGTGGGACCCAGGTACCTGCATTTTTCAAAATCTCCACAGATGATTCTGACATGCGTCAGCTTCGGGAACCAGCCTGGATGTCTTAGTCACATCTATGCGCCCCAGGCATCCATGATGGCTGCCAGTCTTTCATCTGGATCCCTTCCCCTTCTCCTAGATATGTCTACAAAGGATCTCCAAACTCAGTACAGTATGTCCAAGATTGCCCTCTCCCTCCAGTCCCTTTTCATGACACCCAAATCTACTCCTTTTCCTGTATTTCTATCTTGGTGAATGATGTCAAACTTCACCGAATTTTACAAGCCAGAAGTTTGGTAATTGCTTTTAAATTTTTTTCTGCTTTATTCCCCATGTCCAATCAGTTGTCAAGTCATATCAGTTCCATCTCTAGTGTTCTCTAAAGTTGTGCATCGTTTTTAATACACGTGGGTACCACCTCAGGCTTAGCCACCATCATCTATCTTCCAAAATACTACAACCTCCTCCTAACTGGTCCCCCGGCTGTCGGTTTTGCTTACTTCTACCCGTCGGTCCCTCACACAACACTCAGTATATTTCTTTCATTTATTCATTCTTTCTTTTTTTTTAGTATATTTATTTCTAAAAGGTCAATATGATTATATGTTTTTTTCCCTGCTTAAAATTTTTCATGACTCTCTGTTGCTTTCAGGTAAAGTCAAAACTTTGTAATATGATATATACGGCCCATCAGGATCAGATCTCTTCTCTGGCCAGACCCCCCTTGCACTCTGCACACAGTTCTGATCATAGTTCTCGTAGTTTGTTTTTCCTTCTTGTCCCTAAGTCTTTATTGCTCCTTTCGCTTAGGATGCCCTCGTTCCCTTGGCTCAGGTCTCCCACCTTCCACCCCTATCTTGGTAACCCCTTCTTATGTTCCACTTCGTATATCACTTTTGCAAGGGATCATGGTTTAAACCTGCAGGATGGACTTAGGAGAACTTCCTACATATTCTTACAGCACAAGACTTATAATCGTACAGTACAAGACTGTACTCTCTCCTTGATTTACTTCTCTCTCCCACTTGACTTTATGTCCCTTGAGTGCAGAGACTTATCCATTGCAGACAGTTTTTTTGCATGACACATAGCAACCTCTCAATGATTGCTGAAGGAATGAAGTGAGAAGGAGTATTGAGAAATGTTAGTGAAGGAAATTCAGAAATTAATGGTAGAGAAAGACTTAAAGAGGGGTGATCACCACGTCTGAAGCTACAAGTAGAATGAGCTGACTCACCTGAAAAGAGGTCATTGCTTAGTAGAATGCATTTCATTGACATGGTAGGAGTTGAAGCCAGAATGTAGGAAATTGAGAATGAGTGGTATATTAGTTTGCTAGAGCTGCTGTCACAGTATCACAAACTGAGTGATTTAAACAATAGAAAGGTATTGTCTCACAGTTCTTAAAGTGAGATGTCTAAAATCAAGGTGTTGGCAGGGCCTGCTTCCTCTGAAGGTGCTAGAAAAGGACTCTTTCCTAGCTTCTGTCAGCATGACTTTGGTCTTCACGTGGTGTTCTCCCTATAGGCGTGTCTGTCTTCTCACGGTGTTCTTTTTATAAGAACACCAGCCATATTGGATTAAGAGGCCCACCCTACCCCAGTATGTCCTCATCTTAACTAATTATACTCGCGATGACCTTATTTCCAAATAAGGTCACATTGCTAGGCCCTGGGGGATTAAGACTTCAACATATGAAATTTGGGGAACATAATTCTATCCCTAACAAGTGGGAATTAATGAAGTATTGCTGTCCTCTTCGATTTACTAATGGTGCTATCATTGTCAGACATTCATAGATCAACACTTGCTTTTAATCTCTCATTTAAGAGTCTGCATGATAGCATAATGTTTGTTGTGGCGACTATGGAAGAGAAGGAGGTAAATGACTTGATTCTGCAAGGCTGCAACACTGATCCAAACTGTACTGTCCACAGCTGGAAGGAGGGCACGAGGAGATTCTCAGCCACGGCAGCTCTCTCTTTATCTAATTTACCCAGACTCAAAGCAAGGTTTGAAATCCACCTATCTAAAAGAAAACTTCTAGGCATGTTGGATATGTTTTTAGTCACAGTATTGATCGCCAATAAGAAGACAATCTCTACCTTCATCATTGGAGATAAGAAAACTGATGCATAATTTAAAAAAAGAAAATGACAAAAGGAAAGTACAAAATCTTATATACCCATATTATCTAATACTTTAAAATCTTGGATAGATATATCATTATTAGGTCTAAGTAATACATTGATAAGTTAAACCCTTGATATCTTAGTTGGAATGTCTATATAAAAAAAGACTTCACTAGATTAATTTTAGTTTTTGAAAGGCACAGAATAGAAAAAAAGAAGAATTATAATCTCCATGGGAGAAACTTTATACCAAAAAGCAGAGAAACAATTCTGTTTGGAACTTGCCAGACTACTAAATTTCAGATTAGCTTCAACAATTTATTTTCATTTTTGAGAATAAGATTTGAAAAGACAAGGGCCAGTGACTCATTCTATCATTTGGGAGAATTGCTAGGAAGCATCACATTATTGTAGAGACAGACATATGGTGACTTGGAAATAGTTTTTGTAGGTAGCTCCTATCCTTAAATTCAATATGAGTTGCTACTTTGGAAAATTGCTATATTATATTTATCACACAGTTATGATTTCTAATGGTTTGAGGAGTCATAGATCTGACCACATCAGTACTTGGCTCGTTTTCAAAATGGAAAGAGAGTGCTGAAAGACCAAAATACTGTGATGAATTTTTTAAAGCTGAAAAACAACTGGTTTGTATAGGAAATAAAGTAAGAATCAGACGGGTTGAAATGACTGCAATGTTTGGAATTCCATTGTAAATTATGGTCTAAAATATTTTTTTTAAAAAACCAGCAGGCTTGCGGATACGTTTGACTTGCTTTGGAAGTTAGAGGGCCTTATTGCTTGGTTTTACTATTGAGACAGATTGTGGATGCTTACAGAAAATATGTTTACTTTTTCTAGGCCATTTTAAGGATTTCTTTGATAACCACCAAATGTATTGGAGACTTCCTATACTTTGCTAAAGACTGAGTTAAATTAGATTGATGTAAACTAGATCCTTTCTAAGGCATTTCAAGTACTAATTATCTCTCTTTGTAAGATCATTTCACCAGTAAGATATTTCACAATATCTTAGTCAAATACTCAATTGATTCTGAATGGATCACGGATTAAAAAATAATTATTTTTCACTGAACATAGATTTAAGGAATCAGGGAGAAAAGAACTGCATAAAAAGTTGGAGCTATTTTACGAAGCCTTCAATATTTCAAGGATAGAATGCAGTTTAGTTTACAAGATAGTCCTCTTTTGGTCTAAACTCATTTCTATTTAGGTAACTAGCTGGTCAAGAGTGTAAGATGAGAATCTCAAGAATTTCAAGCTAATTAGGATCACATTCAAAATAAACCTATGGCAAAATCAGGAGATCACATTACCCAGCTCACAAAGACTGAAATGGGAACTGTAATGCTGAGGCTTTTCCCTTCCTCGCAATTGATGGAGACTCGAGGACTGGTGACGTCCAAGCGAACGTGGGCACTTTTGGTCACTCTTGTCTTGCTTTAAATATGCTGACTGACTCCACATTCACTGAGCATTCTGAAAATACTGAGGGCTCAGCAAATCATATCTGACTTTTTGCCAAAACACTTTTCCTAAGGTGTCTCATAGCCATGAGTATTTCATGGGGAATTTAATCCATGTGCTTATGATTCATTTACACTAGACTCATCAAAATGTCATAGGTGGTATTGAGTGTTCAAGAAATCTTAAAGTTTATGAGGCCTTTTAAGGCATTTATCTCTGAACCAGAAAGTCATAGTATATATACTACAACTACTCAGAATTCAAAGACTGGGGGTCGATTTCATTTTGTCTAGTACATCCTAGGAAACCTTGGAGTTGATTCATAACTTCTAAACTCTAAATGCTTGTCTAACAATTACGTATATTCATGACATCCAGATAAGGAGTGCAGGGCTAGAACGAGCATGTTCAACATTAAAAATATCACAAAATCGCATTTTGAGAAAGTCAGCTTGAGTATCTGCACAGTGGCCTGAGGCTGTGTGAATTTAAAGATAAGTCGTTTCCAAGTGACTAACAACTGGCACTTTTGAAATTTTCACCCATTAAAAGGAAGTCACACTGAATTAATCCTTTGACATTCTGTGATATTCTGTAGTTTCTAAATGCTTTAAAATACATAATCTCATCTGATTAGGTAAACAGGACTGGTTTTACTATCTCCATTTTTAAAAGGGGAAAATGGAATTATATGTAACTTTGAATGTCGTTGCTTCTGTTACAGTAACATATACCGTGTTGTAACTCTGAGCTGGGATTGCGTGCAATATAGGAGCAGCGCAGCATATATCCTAAATAGCTCTACTTTATCTTTAAATTCATCCTTCCCAACTTGCAAGAAATCTTTGACTTGAGTTGTTAGTAAAAAACCAAACCAAACCAAACCATAATTTCTATAACACAAAGCTTGAATATTATAATTGGCATAAAATTCAGTTCTAGTTTTTCTCCAAAAATAAGATGCTTACTCCAGCATGATTCGCTTCCTTCCTAATTCTACATATTTGCATTTTGAGATGCCTTTTTCTATGGGGTAATCTACGTGCAGAGTGTCCTTTGAACTTAATGTGTGCTCCGTGGTCAGTCAATTCCATCAGGGTCAAAACTAAGAAATGAGCCAGAACTTATTGAAATTATATAGCTGCCTGGAAATCAGTTTAACTTATGCAAGGATGCTGCAAAATGTGAATTAAGAATATTTTTCCCTCTTAATAAACTGTAACTCAAATCATTCGTTTTCTAAAAAATTGAGCCAAAGATTAAGATCATTTCAATTGTGTAACATTATTAACGTAATTTGATGGCTATCAATAAAATTTAATTTTGGTTAACTGATTTATAATCACTTAATCTCACAGCTTTCATAATTTTTGGCATTTCTTCCTTCCTTTTTTGTTTGTCTTTCATTGGTTGTTTGACTCTCTACAATATGCAACTAAATTTAATGATGATCTAGATGAAAGTTTGTTGGTATATGAGTCCTCTGACCGAACAAAACGTACAAAGCAGGTACCTCTATGCTGATGCTCAGGAGCATTCAGGGAGGAAATACTCTCCTCACTAGAGTTCAGGGCACCTCCTCGTGGTTTTCCTCTCCCTACCTTGGTCACTCCTCATTCTCCTTTGCTGCTTCTGCCTCAGCTCCTCAAATTCTTAGCATTGATAGGTCTCAAGCTTAGTCTGTGGACTCTTCCATCCTCTTTCTACATGATGTCATCTAATCATACGACTTTAAAGTCTACGTACCATTGTCAAATTTATATCACCAACCTGGACCTCTCCCCTGAATATAGACTTTAATATTCAACTGCCTACCTGCCACTTCCAGTTGGAGCTACCGTATACCTGAAACCTAACACATCCAAAGCCAGAGTCTTGGTCCTTCCCACCAAACCGGCTCTTCCTGTGGACTTCCCCATCTCAGGCCAAACTTTGCAGTTATCTTTGACTCGCCCCTGTTTCTCACTCACCCTCTTTCCCATCCAATCCAGCCAGCCATCTTTCAAAATGTAACCCAGAGTCTGACCATTTCTCACCACCTCCATTACTACCAGCTTAGTCCTGGCTACCGATCTGTCTCACCTGGATTGCCACACCTCCTAGCAGGTGTCCCTGCTTTCTCCTTTGCCCTCTTCAGTCTAGTCTCCACACATCAGCAGAGTGGCATTGGTAAACCTAGGTCATGTCAGGTCACTCTTTGGTCAGAACCCTTCCATGACCTCTAATCTTCTCAAAATTAAAATCCTTATAATAACCTACCACCTGTGGTTTCCCGTTACCTCTGATTCAGCTCCCGTTACTCCCACTTGGTCCAGCCACACTGACTTCCTTCTATTCCTCCAATTCTCCAAGCACAGTCCTGCCTTAGGGGCTTATACTTTCTATTACTTCAGACCAGAACCTGCATCTCTCTATCACCCCCTTGTTTTACTTCCTTACGTTTCTTGTTCTTTATTCAAATACTTTCTCACTGAGGCCTTCCCTGTCCATCTTTTCAATAATTATATCCATACCATCCATGTTCCTGGAACTCTCCGTGTCCTTTCCTTTTTGATTTTCTCTGTAGGACTTACTACCATATAAATGTCTATAGATTTTACCTATTATTTTGTTTATTTTCTGCCCCTCCTCCCCCAACTAGAATGAAGGCCCCTAGTCTAGTTTGTAGGTCACTGATATCCTCAGCCTCTTGATTAGCTCCTAGAACCTGGGGGTAGTTAATAAATATTTGTTGGGTGAATGATTACTGCCCATCTTCCTCTCCTAAACTAGAAGCAGGGAATATAAAAATATGAATTGTTAGATTATCCGATTTGCCCATAAGCATATAATAATCCAAGTTGGTTGTTGGGATATGTAAAAAAGTTATGAGAACATGCATTTTTAAAAGCTTGATCAAAGACTTTTTTTTCCAAGTCTAAAAAAACCCGCTGTCAATCAAGAAGTCAGAATTGTATTGAACTAATTGTTCTAGGTCATTAATGAACTTGACTGTGCTGTTGCTCTCAAAGCACTAAATATAGCTGATATCGAACTAAAGGCCCTTCATGATCCTTGAAACTTCCTTGAATTTCTAAAGAAATACTCAGGCTTATGGGAGGGAGTTTTAATGAGACATTGTGCTGTTCAGGAGAGAAGAAATCATAGTTTCTGACCTCAGGAGCATTGATGAAATAATAGAGCAAAAGCTCTAGGGAAATTAGTTTTTAGGAAGTGGAATCCACTGGCTCATTGCACATTCTAAATAGCATCAGAGTAAGAATGACAGTCTAGCTGATTGGGTTTAGTGATGTGGATAGATTTGGCTGCTATATCATCCAAAGTAGATTGAAAACCCCCAAATATCAATGAGCTCTTACAAAGGTATAAGGACTATTGGGCAACAATTCACTCTAGGACTTCATTTAAGTGAGAACAGAAGGTAGGCCAAAGAGAGATCAAGGCAATCTCAGTATTGGAACTTCAATCAATGAAGGTAGATAGTCTTAAGTTTGTTCTTGTGCCTATCCTTATTTGTTCAACCCACAAATATTTATGGAACATCTACTGTGTACCGGGCACTCTGCTGAGAAGGGTGTACAACAGTGACCACGACAGATATGATCCCTGCCTTCATGCAGCTTCTGTCCTAGTAGGGTTGATGGAGATGTAGACAGACAAATGAACATATAAGTGAAGACTGTGAGGGGTGCTAGAAGGGAAAATAGAAGGATGTTGGTGGAGAGAACAACAGGGCCATGTGTGTTAAACCAGGTTTCCATGAAAAGCCACCCTAGAGGTTCAATACTAATCCACAAAGTATTTGAGTGAGTTGTATATGAGAATCCTCTGTAAGGATGTGCAGATGTGTGGTCTAGGTGCTACTTCTTCCCATTTTCTGAGAGGCCTTGTACCCCAACCCATATTTCCTTCGGCCAATGCTCTGTGTTTTACTCCACTGATCCCCACCCTCTGCCTTTATCAAATCTCTCCTCTTTTGAAATAAAAACATTGCATTTGAATTCTTCTCTCCAGCCTTACTGACTTCCTTTCCTCACCACTAAAAACCTCCTTTAGTCCACTCTTCCCTCTTGATTTCTGCTTCAATCGAGGTGTATTTAAATGGGTTTCTGAGACAGAGGTCCATCAAAAAGACTAATGCACACACACTCACAGTTTTAATTCAGCTAAACTACTTACATCTTTGCTTCAGGACCCATGTCTTTTTATACTAAATTATAAGGCACTGCATCTTAAAATAATGACTGTTATAATGTGATTTATACAGTGTCTCACAATAGGTGGCCGTTGAGAACAGATTAAACTGTTCTGGACTAAAATGAGGCACTTGCCAAAAGGATTTTAAATCCATAAGTTGAGACCTGATCAAGGTTAGAACCCCCTATTGATGCATAACAGAATGCGGATGTGGAATGGATTATTCTAATAAACCAGTAAATAATAAATTAATGATAATAAATGGATAATAAAATGACAGTTTTGTTGGTGTTTAATCTCCAGGCTAGAGGCACAAATTAGGTCACATTAAAATGAATTTTCCGGTCTCAGCAGCTCTCTGCCAATCTGCTCGGGTGTGAATCCCCGTGACTTGCAGAACTTCTCACTCAAGCATTTCTGAGACTCTCGGGGACACCTTATAATCGCCCCTGCATGGATCTACCCAGGATGCCACTTTGTACTGGCCTCTGCTCTCCCAGTGGCCTCAACCCACGTTCACTGGTCTCTAGACTGCCTGGCAGCAGACACCGGCAAGTGTGTTCTAGCTGTTAATGCTCTCCGTGCCATCTAGGGTAGTGCCAGCACATTGCTCGCTTGCATGGTAAAAATGAGAATGCGCCCTCCCTTCTTGTTCTCTCAGGGGAGCCTAATGGCATTGCTGCTTCTGGAACTTTCACGTTTTAGGAATTTAGTGAAAAAATCCTTCCAGTTCTTACTCTCAACCCTTTGCCTTTCCAGGATGTGACTGGGGGATTTTGTATACCAGTCACCACAATTTACCTGGAATCACTACACCTTTCAAGAACCTCAGGCATTGTAGCTGAATCTGGTTGTTCACACTAGGTTTCTTCCTTCCTTCGAGTGAATTCCTGCCAGAGACTTACCTTTTATTTTAGGGAGGTTGGTCTAGATCATGCTCTAACAAACAACTCCAAAATCTCAGTTGCTTGAAACAAGACAGGTTGATTTCACACTCATTCTGTATGTTCATCATAGGTTGGGAGTGGAAGGAAGAGGGTTCTGCTCTTAGGGACGTGGCTAATGGGAACTGTACTGTATGGAAATTTTCTGATCACTCTGGCAGAGGAGAGGAGACATTATATACTAATTCTTAATGATTTTCCCCTGGGAGTGACATGTATTACTTCTGCTCAAGTTTCATTGGCCAAAGTAAGTCAGCTGACCATGCCTAACTTCAAGGGGACAAGGCAGCGCAATCCTGCCACGTGCCTCGAAGGAGAACTGGGGATGTTGATAAACAGCATTGATGATGATCATACTTCCTTGAAATTTTGCTTCTGTAACCCTCTCCTTACTCCCCACTTCGTCCTCCCCTTACGACATATCTCTATATGTATAACCTCCGTCATGTAGATGGCTCAAGATTCGCCCATATTAGTTAGCAGTTCTGGCTAAGGGTCTCTCTTGAGATGTTGGCTTGGACTTCAGTCATCACAAGACTCAACTGCTGTTAAGGTCACTTACACAGTTTGCAGGCCTCAGTTCCTAGCCATGTGGCCCTCTCCATAGCGCTTCTCATAATATGATAGCTTGCGTTCCCCAGAAGGAGAGATCAGAGAGAAAAAGACATCTCAAGACAGACAGAAGCCACAGACTTTTATAATCTTACCTTAAAAGTGACATGCCATCATCTTTTGCCAGATGACCAACTCTGGTATAGTGTGGGAGGAAAGAGTATACAAAGATGTGAATACCAGGAGGTGGGTAAATGGAGACCATCTTAGAGGCTGGCTACCACTCTCCTTCAAGAAGGCTACTGACCTTCCATGCAAACCCGTGGCTGCAAATAAATGCTCTCTGAATCTCAGCTTCTTCCAAGCAGCACACCCCACACAGAGCAAATATAATTTAGAACTTCTCTCCGGGGGGTCACTTCGTTTAGACGAGTGTGGTTTCTTCTCTGCAATTAAATGGCTTTTGTATCTTATCATTTTCTATGTCCTGCATCCAAAGAAGTGCATTCACCCTTCCATAGAACATTTGCTTTATTTATAATGTTTTAAATGCTATTTTTAAGTCACTTGTGTTTAGGTGGCTGCTGACTTTAAATGTTAGCAGACATAATTTATAGCAAATAAGAGCAAATAAACACTTGACGGTTTTCGCTGCCCCTTTCTATAGAAGCATGAGCTGTGTGAGCTAAGTGTGACTTTAAATAGGATGCTGGGAGGAATTAGAAATCGTGGCATGGCCACAGAAACCCCACATTAAAATCCATCCTTGTCAGCACTCTGTGATTCCACATACCAGTATTCCCTTTGGGTTAATCAAGAAATCGTTGAAAGATAGAAGGAAAATACTTAAGTTCATATTCGGAAGGAGGGAATATGTGTGGCCATTATAATAGCAAGTAGGGGAATGCATATGTGAATTTTTGTTCACTCCCGGTTTTATTGAGCAAAAGAAGAGAGATTTATTTTCCTCTCTTTGTTTAATTGTTCGTCCAGAAATAAACCATACTGTGCAGGAAACTAGATACTCCTCCCTACTTTCTCCTGATATTGAAAGAGTTTGATTTACCGAAATTCTCAAATTGGCTTCTTATCATTATACCAGAGATGTCTCTAGGATTAATACAGTCAAACTGTGCAGTGTGACCAATGCAGACAGCATATTAGAAGCACATGGATTGCTTGCTTTTTCTTCATTCCTTCTGCCCCTATGGTTTCTGCATTTTAGTTTGCTTTTATCCTACCATCTTGCATCTCTTATACCCCAAATTACAGTATGCTCACTGTCTGCAAGGTTTTCCTCCTACCCGCCCCCCCGCCCTCCCCCAGCCACATCTCACTTCATTCCCAAGAAGAACATCACCCTCCCTCTAAGCTCGCTGTGTTTACATTTCTCTGCTCTTTTCCTCTCTCCTTCTGGCATGCTGGTTTAATCAATTTTACCAAATGACTTTCCTGGCAGCTGTAAAAAGAAAACCCAGAGCCAGTTAATAGCAATCTAATACTGTACTTTTTGTCATTTCTCTAAAATGTACAGAAATGTTTGGTCATTGGATTGATTTTTAATGATCTAAATGATCAGATGTCTCAACGCTGCAGTGCAGCAGCCTGATAATAAATAGGAAAGGGGAGGGGCTTGGGCGCTCACTCAATGCTAGATGAATAATCCCCAAACCAGCCAAAGAGACAATATAAAATATCAGCCTTTGCCAAATCATCTGTTAGCATTTTTAGACAAAGACACCTAGCTATTTTAATTTTGCATGTGGAAGAACTAAAACAAGATGTTTCTGATGAGGGCTTAGAAAGTCATGGGTGGGGTTAAAAATTGAACTGCAGCCTAATTCTATGCGGATCTGTTGACATAAGCAGGACGTCATTAAAGTGCCTTCCAGTATCCTCAGATAGCATCTTGGCATCTCAAAGGTGGGGGAGAACACTGGTTATTCTTTATCCGAAAAGCAATAGAACTCCCAAAAGTATATGAAATCAGTAAATTGTAATAGAAGTCGCTTGTTTTTTTTCCTCTGTAAGAAAGAAAGGGAAAAGAAAAAGATAAATACGGGGAAATGAAATAATGAAATATTATGAGCTCACTGTAAGACTTATTGGCTAGCTGTGTAACTTTGGCTGACTTGCTTAACTATTCTGTGCTTCAGTTTCCTCACTGTAAAATGGACAAGCTAGTAGTACTTTTCTGGAAGATTAAATGCGGAGAGTTAAGAGTTTAGCACAGTATCTGGCACTTACTACTCATGTGGCTCATGGTCATTATTACCCCATCTACTATCTTTACAATTGTGCCTCCTTCCCAACCAGTCCTTTTCAGCCACTTCTAAATCCACAGGACAAAGCTGGTCTCACATTGTAGTGGGCAAAATTGGTTTTGGAGTCCAGATGCAGCTCAGCCACCTACTGTCTGGGTCCGTGGGCAGTAACTTAACCTCTCCAGATTCTTCAGGTTCCTCATCTATAAAGTGGGGCATGTTAATATTAATGTGTGTTGCATAGAGCTATTGCAAGTATTAAAAGAAATAACTTGTGTAAAATTTGTGCACAAAACCATCTGCAGAAAAGAGACTCAAAAAATGCTAGCTTTATTTCACCCTTCTTTTCTCATTTCCAATGAGCTATTGCATGTTTCTAAATGGTATGTGGAAGGAAGCTAATTAGTTTCTTATGTTAATGCTTCAATTAATACCATGCTCTTTTCAGAAGCTCAGTTCAATTTATGTAGCTAGAGATATACAGATACTTGGTTTACACCATGCTGATCTGGAGCTCACACTGATGGAAGGAGTTTTATATATATTTCTAGTCTTATATAGTATAGTTCTCCTTGAGAAAGAAGGAACTATTTCATTTTAAAATGTTGGATATTGGTTTCTCTAACAAAGTAGCCAAGTTGGGCTGGCGATCGCTCTAGTGAGCTTCTGTTGGATTAGTTTCGTTTAGTCTGTTTCATGGCCTGGGTCAGCCAGCTCACCTAACGGATGTGCTTGAGCATGCCACTTTGGTCCAGATGGTGTGACTGAAGAGGCTCAATTCCAGTGCTGGTAAAAGTGACCCAGAAGCACTCTGTGCTCATGATATCAGAAACATGGCCTTTGTATTTGAAAGACACCATCTCCCCTCTCCTCCTCCCATATTGCAAGAAAATTAGATTCTAATAGAAAGGACCAGGCCCAAGAGTTGTAGTAACAGGAGTTTAAACCCTTGTCTGAGAAATTTGTATTCCTTGGGCAAATGAGATCAGTTTTGGCCTACAATGACAATGCTCCCTATGTTTTTCAGATGTTGGAGAAAGTGTGCCAATAAAGCAAAGCTTTGTGTATACCACGGGGAATGGGGGCGGAGAATAAAACAAAAAGAGAGACGTAAAAATGAAATTCAGTTTGACGGGTTGTCTTAATTTTCTTTAAATATATTAAGTCTTAGAAATAAAAAATTTATCACCAAAAAGAGAAGTAAGTTTTACATAGGGTTGGAAAGCCGAGTATCAATCAATTATATTATGAAGAGTTCCAAAATTTTTAAATGGATAGAAGTAAAGAAACTTTTGGATTGCCAATTATTAAATACTTATTTTTATCTCTGAAAACAGCAAATCACCTATAAATTTTATAAATCTATATCATTGTCTTTATACATAATAAAAATATTTCGATCATTTGTTAGTATGCATTTTTAATCATCTTCAACACTATTGTATGTTTGGGGGCTGATAGACTCCTGCAAATCAAAGGTATGTGCGTGTTTCATTTTAAAAAGTGTACTAAATTATACTTCAAGAAAGTCTCTCCCAATCCACATTTCTGCCAATTGTTTCTGGGTGTACCTGTTTACCACCCTCTCACCATCACTGGATGTTTTTAGTCTTTAATTTTTACCAATGTGATAGGCAACATATCTTATTGTAATTTTAATTTATTTCTTTGGGTACCAGTAAGATTAAAGATCTTTTCGAGTGGCACTCGGATATTTGTAGTTCTCTTTCTGTGATGCTTATTTGCATCCATTTTCCACTTTTATTTGGGGCTGATGGTCTTATTCTAGTTAAGTTTATAGGCTCTCCGTAGGGCAAACAATGTAAAAACCACACCATGGGTATTTTGTAGCCACTCTGCTAACGCACTTTGCATTAGTAATTGCTGGAGAAGCCTCTATTATTCGGCCTCCTCATATTTCCACACTGTTGTTTTCCTTCTTCCCTAATGGAACATTCCCACCATGGCAGTCAGCAGGCTAGACAGCAAACATTTGAGGAGGGCGAGGAAACAAATATGCATTGGTTTCTTACACATGCTGTGTGGTTAACCTATACCCTTTAAGGCAATCCCAAACAAATCTAAGAAGTTTGTGTCATTGTTGTTTTCCAAATGAAAAAATTAAGATTCAGTGAAGGTTGGGGAATTGAGTCCGAGGTAAACGAAGTGTTAAGAGACCTCAGGTCTGTTTGATGATACCAAAAACCTGTGCTCCTTCCACCAAACCATGCTTTCTTCAGAAAAACTTCTATTAACCTAGCAGCGCAAATTAGCTAGTTTACACTCCAGGCTCTGAGGAGATATAATGCAGAAAAAGCTGAAATTGGGGCTCAGGTTTATCAATCTCAAGCTTGGGTTGGGGACTAAAGGAGGGACGATGAGGCTAAGGATAAGAGGGATGAAGTCATCCCAGGATTGACTTGGGAAAAGCAAGAAAAAATGGAAAAGACCATCTCTGAAGTACTGAGGATATGGTGCCAATATCAGTGAGCTGGAGCATGCAAACACAGAGGAAAAAGAAAGACTGTTCAAGGATGAACGTGAATGCACCTCCATGTTTGTGAATTAGCGAAGAAACGACATCAAAAGAACAACAACGACAGGGACTGGAGAACAGGTAAGATTAGTGGTCCCTCATTATGGGCGCCATTCAGACGGTGGAGTTAAAAAAAGCAAGAAGTGCACACTGCAGCAGCCTCTCCCCTTAGCAAGCATGTTCAAATACCAGAGACCTGCCCTCGTGGCAAGGCAGATTGGTGACACCTTGGCCTGTTTATCCAAAAGCAAAGATGTGGGTAGCAAGATTACTAGAAGTGTCTTCTTGGCGTATAAAGGACAATTATGATAGCTTAGGCCACTGGCTTTCAGTAAATTCCATCTGGTACTTTACAAATTAGCTCATTATTCTGCTGTTCTTATGAATGTGTTAGTCTGCAAACATATCGTTGTCACAAATTAGTCATCTAGTGTTTCTCAGAAAGTGATTTAATATAAGCACACCCACATCATAATATAGAAAGTAAAATAAGTCCTTGCTTGATCCTCCAAATGGAATTCAGCATAAAGTATGATTCGATTTCCAAGGTTTTTTTTGGCATACACATCATCTCCTGATTTTCTAAGATTAGAATGTGATTGTTGCCCTGAATATTGACAATATCATGGACTATCAGAAACCTCTTTGGTTTCCCCATAAACTCCAAGAGAGACCCAAGCCTACTGATAAATGACGGATTTGCAAATTGAACATAACTTTTGTTTGTTTCTATTGACATTTGTTATTACAGGTGTCATCACAACTGTTGTTTCAATTCAATAATAGCAATTGCAATTTTGAGAATTAACTTAAACATCTGATTTTAAAGTGTTTTTTTTTTTTTGTGGCAGATGAGCTTACCCACCAGCTATTTAGAAAGAAAAAAAAGATGAGAAAATGTAAGCTTCCCTCTGCTGTTTGACTTGATTAGCTATGAAGAAGTGGCCTTTTGGATTATAATAAATATTCCATGATGAACTGTCTCAGGGAAGACACCTATAGTACAGGTTTGGAGCTGCCAACTCAATGGCTTGATGTGAACAAATAAGGAAAATTTCCTGTCCTATACGATAGGGTTTCAAGGTGGAGTGTTCCAGGGATGGTTATGAAGAGGCTCAGGCATATCACCTGGGTTCTGCTTTATCATCTTAGCATGTTGTCCTTTTGCTTAGACTGACTGCCCCCATTATCACAAGATAATGGCCCTAGCCAGGCTCAAAGCCCAAAGGAAGGAAATGAACCCTTTCTTCCTTGTGCTTCTTTTGATGAAACGCTTCTCCCAGATGTCATCTCAGCCGACTTCCCTTTATAGCCGTTTGGCTAGGTTTGGTCTTATGACATAAACCAATTCCTGGCCAGCAAATGGGATTAGACTGTTCAGGATTCCCTCTTGAGTTGGGCGTGGAGTCGCCTTCTCTGCTTCCAAAAGTAGATTCCTGCAAAAATAATTGGGTTTCCACCAGTATGGAAGAAGGCAAGGTGGATATTGAGTAGATTACAAGCAATGGTAAAGGAACTGTGATGTTAATCACATGGTAACAAATATTAAAAGTGGAGTTTCGGCAAAGGCAGGCAGACACAATGGAAGCTGCATCCCAAAGGGTAGTGCCAGTCCTACATTCCAGTTTTCAAAATAGGGGGCCAAGAATCAGTTTCATGGCTTTTGGGCCCCTCACATAGGTGCCTTTAATTCAGATTGAGTCGATAAAAGAGTTCAGAGAAGGAAAGGGAAGAGTAATTTATGAAAATGAGTTTTCGTTTTTGCTTTTTTTGTTTGTTAAGAAAGAGAGAACTGGGTATTGCTGTGAGTCCTCCCCTCCCTCAAAGGGGGCCGCAGTCATCTCTTTCACATCAAGCCCAGAGAAAGAGCCTTCAGTGGCGGGAATTTTTCCCACGGACCAGATGTACACAACACTAGAGAGAGAACTGGCCTTGAGATATTTTATGTCCTTCCCAAGAGGACCATCTGGAAAAGGCACTTGGACTCCAACAGCAAGAGTTTGTAGGTTTGGACCACTGCAAAACCAGGGGCTTGGTGGGGGGCTGATTAACCAGCAGCGCTTTGGAAACAAAGCCCTGCCTGAGTCATAGGAGTTGCAGCCAGGGGGCCCAGCAGGGATGCTGCTGATGAACCCACAAATGTGCCCACAAAACAGAGAGGCAGCTTTCAACATCTGCCCGGTTCCCAGAGCAAGATGCCATCTTACGACAGTGCCAATTCAAGAAAAAAACCATCTTCTTCCTTTCATCACCTCTCTGCATGCTCTCCGACTCCAAAGTAGTCAGTACTGACAGCTGGTAAGTCAGGAGAGCAAGGAACGGGGAAGATAGACCCTACTCCCTGACCTACCCACTCACCCCAAAGCAGCTAGTCTTTTATGGGCCCAGCTGGGAGCGGGAAGAAGATGTGAGTTAACTCAAGTCTGGAGTTTTGGTTTAGAGTTTGGAATGGACATTGTAATTTCCGAATGGAATCTGAGTTGACGGTTTAAAGTGAATGCAAAGCTCTCTGTTGCCTAAGAGTGCTCCAAAAAGTCAGAAGACTTTCTCCGTAAATCAAACTTAAAAGAGTAGTGGGGAAACCAAAAGAAAGTGTGTTTTTCATACATATCACATGGCCTTATTTTCAGTGACCTTGTTACAATGTTGATATCCTTTAAAATATCTTGACCATACCACATCACATTTGTATCTCTTCTTGCGTGTTTCTCCTTTCTGTCTTCCTCTGATATTTGAGAGGAAAATTATTTACACCTTTCAGCAAATGTTCTGACCTTTAAAACACCTGTGCTCCAGTAGAAGGCTCTCAAAGTAGGTCTGTATTAAAGGTGTGGGAAGCAGTAAGTCATTCTGGAAAGGAAAGGAAATGGGAACTGTCTTTCGCCTTTCCTTGTCTTTCTTGACTCCTTCCTCCCTTCAGACTCCCTTGGATTTGAAGTTTAGGATTGTCACCTGCTCACTAGAGCTATAGTCTAGGAGGAGAAGCCACCAAGGATTCGGAGCTGCAACAGGTGCTTGATCATTCTCCTTCTCGAACAAAAATATTCAACCTCCCGACACACAGTGGCAGCCTCATCTCAAATGGCCTGTGTCTCTAATCCGTGAGGAGAGGGAGAAAGTTGAGGAGTTTATGTTTTCATTCACTTTGTTCCTGCTTCCAGCATAACTTCCATTCTTTAACAAGTGAAGCAGGAATTTCAAATATCAAGGAAGCTTGCCGAGGGTCTTGACAACAGAGGCTCAGGTGCTTATCTGTCCACTTCTGCTTTTTCCTTTTGCTCCAACCCCTGTTCCATCACCAATCTACAGGGGAAGAGTCAGTGAGAAAGGAAGAGAAATCCTAAAAGTAAATTTACTATTTGATCAAGTTTTCTACTTTATTTTGTGGAAAACTTTAAAGTTCTTGTGTGTCTTCATCCGTTTTACAAATCTTGGAACTAAGAACAATAGATGAAATCATGTTACATCTGCGTTGAATTCTTTCCCACTCATAACGTGCTACTAATGGAGAAAAGTATAAGCTTACATGGCGAGGCAATGGGATTTCATATTAATATTTTTCTGCCTCATTTGGTTTAGGAGATGTGTTGTTTCTGTTTTGCCCATTTGTATCTATTAAGTGATCTGTGTGGTCCATAGTGATGCTTTTCCGGGTGGGATGAGCCAATTGTAGAGAGGCAGGTGAGTTGATAGTTTCAAGCATTCAGCCCTGTGGATTCACCCCCAAGTCAGAACATTGAAAGCTGCAGAGCAGAGGGTATAAAATGCCAGGTGAAAGAGAAGGTATCTGTCCATAGTAGGCAACTGGGATTTCATAACTAGCCTTGAATTTATTTTGCACTCAAAAGCAAAGAACGTTTTACTTAATTATATCAAAATGACTTTAAAACTATTATTCTAAAATACTGAGTTCTGGTTTTAATACATTTTAATATTTTAAGACTTTTAAATGATTATTTTAAAATAGGCATATGAATGTCCTTTTTTCTCCCTAAAAAGCAATTATGCTTTTCAAGTACTAAATTCTCTTGCTCTATAAAGCCAATAAAAATTATGGCATTTTCCCCTTTCCTTAATCTCTCTCTTTCTCTGTCTCTGAGTTTTGCCTCCTTATTGGAAACAAATTAATATTCAGTGAAGAAAACGGTGAAGTTTGAGAAAAATAAGAAGCTAATATTTTGACTGGAAGTGTAATAGATGCCAGCCATAAAAAAGGAGTGCTGTCTCCAGAACCTCTGCATGTGGATGTAGATGTAGATGCTTAATTATTAGTTCCACTTTGCGTGTGTGTGTGTTTTAATTTAAGCCCCTTGACCAAGTAATCATTAATTCAATGTCAAGCTAATTCACTCTGGCTATTTAATATTACAATATAGTATTGATTTTAAATAGTTTTATTTTTGGAGGGAAGGAAACGATTTATGAGTAGCAAAATAAAATTTCTCATATAGTGACTTGTCTAGTCAAGATTTTGATTGCAAGGAAAAGAAACCAACTCGGACTAGCTTCTGTAAAAAAGGAGTGAATATAGTTACTGTAAAGATACAGCAGTTCACAGAAATAAAGTATATGGGCCTTGTTGGGTTGGTAAAACCCAAGAATCGAGGCAACTGCTTTTTGGGGTCGTGTAATCATCCATTTCTCTTTGTCTCTGTGTTTCCGCTCTTTGCCTGCTTCTCCCTGTGTTTGCTCCTACTACATCTGTTTGCACTTGACCCAAAAGGGCAACTTCAGCCCCCAAGTCCGCGTGACATTTTGGTTCAAGCCCACCTTGAACTGATTAGAGTCTCTGTTTTACTTCTGACCGTTCACATTCCAAAGAAAGAACATGCATATTTGCTGCCCAGTGAAGGAATCAAGGGGCAGTGGATCAGGTTTCATAAGGGTAGTGGGTAGGGAAGGCGAGCTCTTTAGAAGGAGGTGTAGGCAGACGTAAAGCATCATGTTTGGTATAGTGCTTATTTCTTTAGGAGAATCATTGACTCAACAAATATTTCATTGAGCTCTTATGATGCACTGGACACTCTTCTAGGCTCTGGGGATACAGTAGGGACAAAACAATCCAAAAGATGCCAGTTCACCCCATGAAGTTGACATTCTAATGATAATCTTTAATTATCTATTTCAAAGATAACTGAAAAAAATGGAGTAACAGTCTCCATACAGTAAATACAAGATGTTGAAGTAATAATACGTCTGTATATGTAATATCTATATTGCAAATACATATATAATTTGTAAATATCATAGTCATGCTTGCTTTTAATTAATTCCGTTAACTGTCAATGGTGTGTGAGAATGCACGCGCATGTGTGTGTGTGTTAGAAGCAGTAACTGAGGTCTTTGGATTTTAAATGGCATCTGATCTGTAGTCTTTAATGCAGCCTCTTCTGACTTTCTATTAAAATAACTATGAAAACACACTCCCCCAAAATTACAATTATAAAAGCACTAAAAGCCAGGACTGACGATTCATTGCCAGAATATTAAAGAACCTATAAATTGGATTGAAAATATGAATAGTAGACGATGCATCCTATTCCATTCTAGGAGTAAACATAATTTCTTAGATTTACCTAGATGAGAAAATAGATACACTATACACTGTTACTATAGTAGATATATAACTACCCTAAGTTTTTTAAATGAAATATACAAGCAGATTCAAAGATGGATCAAAATTAAGGAGGTAGAAAATCTGTGTGATTGCAGATACTCACATATTTGAGCTGGAGTAAAATAAACACATACTGTTATCAAGATGTATGATAAGAGGTTTCATTTTGCAAGTAGACACAGCTTTAATGTTGATAGTTGCCCCAGCTACAGTGTTCATGTGGACATGGAAAAAGAATAAATCAGTTATTCATTTCTATTTTTAAGACTCGAGATTGATTTAGCTAATTATATTAGTGGAATGTTTGAACTCTTGAATATATATTTTGAATTTGTTCAGCTTTGAGGTTAGATTTCTCAAATCTATCACAGAGATTCTATCTGACAAATGTTAGAAAATTGGATCTGATATTTCAATACGTAGATATTAACTACAAATGACTATTCTTCCTTAGTAAATACTAAATATATTTTTCTCTTCATTCAGGTTTTAATTATGCATATAATACATGGAAACATTCTTATTGAGAATATTAATCAATTCAGAAATATGTAAAGTAAAATGTGAAAATCTTTTGTTAATCAGGCCCACTTTTACTTCCTTATCTCAGTGGCACTTTGTCCATAGTTTGGTGTATATCTTCCTGGTTCTTTTCCGCTCCATTGGTATAAATGTATATTTATATACATATGCATATTTAAATTGATGAATTCACATTGAAGATATTATTCTGCAAACCTGAGGGTGTTTTTCCCCTACCGGCCAATGTTTCAGATATTTTTCCAAGTCATTCTTAGGAATCTATAATATTCCATAAACATGGGTATATTTTGAAACTGGGCCTTAACTTATTGCATGAAAACTATTTTGACTCCTTTGAGTTTCTGAAACAAATATGATACAAAGCCTTTAGAAAAGTTTAAAGTAGAAATGAAATATAATTCAATTTCAGAAGGGGCTTCCAACATTACCTGATTGGTTTTTATTTTTTTCCAGTTCAATTTAAGTAAATTACAGACTAGGTGAAGAATCTATATTTTACTACATTTTCTAATGAGCAAATTTAAAGTAAATATGAACAACATTTAAAGAGCTCTCTTCACATTACAAAGTATTTTTCTATAATTTACCTCAGTAAGTTAAAAATTATAATCATCTATGAATTATGTTATTATTTCCTTGTTACAGATAAGGAAATTGAGTCTCACTGAGGTTTAGTGAGTTGTTCAAAATTACACAAAAAGTAAAAGGCAGAACCTGAAATTAAGGGCTCACATCTTGAGACTCCAAGACAGAATGCAAATTGGACTTTTTCTTCTTTGAAATTGCTGGGGCTTTTTCTCCACATTCCATTTTGAATAATAAATACTAAGTGCTTTCTTTGTATTGTAGCATTGGGTATTCTAGAACTTCTACTTCCAGAAATATTATGGAATTTTTGCAAGATTTTAAGTATCCCGATTATGAAATCTGTTTGGTGATAGGAGGATTTTTTCCTGTAAGTGCATTTATTTATCCCTTAAGTTGAGAAGATTTAAGCTTAGACTATATGATCCAAAACGACTTCTTATATTACTTAAATCCTGAAGATTTTCAACAAAATATCTGTTGGCTGTGATCAAAATAGGTGTTTAATGAATTTCTTTTTTCGCTTTTCAATTGGTGGTTGTATCCTTGGTTATAAGAATATGTAGAAACATCAAACGCACTACCAGCTTGCTGAAACATGACACAGTTCCCTGACTCTTAGCGATTGAAACCATGGCTGCATGAAGAGCTCCTCTTATTTCAGTTTTAAATGTGCTGAACAGCATGCCTTCAGACTTTGCTAGAACTTGCCGTAAGTGGGAAGTCATCACTATCAACATGGTCATTACTTAACATTTACTGAGTGCCAACAACATTTTTGGTGTTAGAAATACACAGAGGAAGATGCTGTTCCTTTCTAGAAGGCTTGGTTTTTTTGTAAGTGTAGGAGAGAAGATTTGGTCTCGAATGTTCTTTTCCTACTGAGAGGTAGGGGTAAGGAATATGCAGTCATCTTGGGTCTCATTCTACATATCGAAATGCCATTCTCATCTGTTTATTAATTGATGATATATATGTATATAATACATAGAACGGAACTATGTATATTTATACATACGTACTCATGCATATGTAAAAAGTGCACAGAAATTTCTTTTTTTATTGGAAATTTTTTTTTTAAAAATCTCACCTTTTTGGCTTTAGGCCAAAAGTAATATTCCCCAAGACATCTAAGTGACTGTAGTTTGTATTTCTTAAGATATAACATACTTATACTACTAATATAGAGACTGTGCTAAAAAAATAAAGCATGCACAGGTATTTGTATATGTAAATATTTTTATACAAAACCAATATGTAGAATAGAGGAAGCAAATGTTATCCAGCCTCATGAAAGAATGGGACACTTTCCTAAAATATCTGAGCTGATAATTAATGTTCATAAAAGATTAATAGATCACCTTTTAGATCCTTGACATTTCATATCTAAATCTAGAGTAGTTTTAATTTTATTTTATCGAAGTTATTTAAGAGGCAATCATTGATATGAGCTATTGGTTTAGCAGAATGTGATGGTTACAGAAAGGTATACCTTAACACTTAAAATTAAAGTTAGATTCTGAAAGTGAAACTCTGGGAAGATCAATGAGGTAAGTCATTACACCCTCCATATCAGATAAGTGGCTATAGAGTTTAGGAAACACCCAAGTTCAGAGACTAGGGTGTGTCTATATTATGCTATGTTTGTATTAACATAAAAGTATAACTTACCCTTTGTAAGATACTCATTGAGAAGGAAGCATGTAAACTGAAGGGGTTTAAAGAGAATGGAGACTTGAAACTGACAATACAGAGAGAAGAATTTGCCTAGAAAGTATTAATTTTGTATTCCTACTGTTACGTTTTTGTAAATATTTTTTTAAGAACTAGACTCTCTTTTTCAAACCTAACCTTGAAATAAAACAGGTAAAAGCAGAGGCTCTGGTGAAACTGCCCAAGGTACCTGGCCTCCCTTTGCCCTGCAGTTGGCCTGAGACAACTTTGCAAACCACAGGGTTCCCAGGAACTCAGTTTGAAAACCATCACCCTTGCAAGCATAACCCCCTAGTCATGGCAGCAAAGGACTTTAATTTTAGAAAGAGGTCATGAGGACACTGGCTAGTTAGTCATTCTGCTCTGATTCTGAGGGCACTAAACAATCTTTCATGAAAATGTTGATTAGAGTATTCTGGTTTGCTCTGCGTTTGTAGTTGACATTTTATCAATAAATTAACATTCTGTTTTTTAGTTTTTCTTCCATCAGTCTCATATGAGGATGGCTAATGCAAGTCTATCCTTGAAAGACCAGTTACTCTTCTGCTTGCTATGGGATTAGATTTTAAAATAGAAACAAAACCCAGCTTTTGTGCCAGGAGAGCTGAGGCTGCAAACGTGGCGGCAGGGACCTTGCCGAGTCTGTGCCCATCCATAGTGCCTGCTAACAATTAGCACTCCGGTATTGATTGAAATGTTGGGGCTGGACTCAGCCATAAAAGTGATTTTTTATATTTACTCTTGATACTTCTTAGAAGTTCCATGACAGGGTGATTACCTTTTAGTAGAATAAAACAGCTTTGTATTACCCTGCTCTGTCAACTTTATTCATCTTTGAGAACTTATTTTTAAATTACAGACCTATTAGTTCTGCACAAATGTTGTTTCTTGAAGACCACACATTTGTAAAATCCTAAGTCTTGCTAAGTACGAGTTCGTAAAATAGTGGTCATAACTCTGAACACCCTGTTTCATATATACATGGAATAAAAATGCTGGAAATAAGCTATTTGTGTTCTCTAAGAAGGCCATTCTTTTATATATGTTGCCCTGAGTTTTCAAAACACTCAATTTAGGCTTGTTTATTAATATGTAGTCTTGGTTCCCTGAACTGTGAAATAAATTACGTTTTTTCCTTTGTTATCCCTCAAGCAGAAATTTGGCTTTTCTACCATTATCATAGCTTCTTAGTTGTGTGTCCTTTCATTCTAATTTGTCATACCTTATTCTAGACGGTGGCATATATAAAAATAGAAATAAAAAGCCACGAGAAGTTCACTTTAAAAATATTCAGTTGAAATCTCCTTTTGGTTTAAATGTATTTTAATTTTATGTCTCCTTTAGTACTCTGATGACTACATCATTTGTGTTTTTTATTTATAAAGTGCTTTGTTTATATCATTGCCCACAAATGGAACAGAGCTCAGAAGTATTGAACGTTGAACTGTGTGGTAACTGAAAAAGATTCAGAGATATTTTTGGTATCATATCACCCCTGGGTATCACTTCAGCATGTGAACAGACTAGAGTAGAATGGACTAAAAGAATTAAGAAATTTCAAATAAATGATACAAGGAAAAATAAATTTCTACATCACTGTTTTGATCCTCGTATTTGCTACTTCCCATGGAGACCTACTCTTTTACATAGTGTAGGGACCAATATTGGTTTTGAAAAAAGTTCATGTTCATCATCATATAATCATCATCTTCAAAGAACATTACCCTGCCAAATAATCTGAATTCTCTTACAGATCTACTGCTAACATGATGTGCGATGATGAACAAATATTATCCTTTTGGAGATTCATCTCCAAAATTGGCATAATAAATGTCATACGCTCCTCATGATTCTGTGAGGCTAAAATAATACCTTTAAAAATAATTTTTTTAGAAAGCATAACACTAATGCAAGATGGTATCATTCTTATTTTAGAGGCGCTATAATATAGTGGTAATGCACGCAGGCTCTGGAGCTAATTCAAAGCGTGACTTGCTTCAAAGCGTGACTCTTACTCGATGTTTGATCTTGGGCAAACTGCTCAACATCAGAGTGCCTCAGTTTCCTCATCTGTGGAACAGAGCTAGTAACAGTCCTTATCTAATAGTGTTGCTGTGAGGATTAAATGAGATAATAACACAAAGCACTTAACACATGGCCCGGGACATTGTAAGTGTTCCTTGCTCTTAAATAATAATATTTAAATATCTCATATAATATCAAATTTTGAATTACTCTGTGATGCTTGATTCAAAGCTTGTTAAAAACAATTTAGACTGGAGTTTTCTGGTTCAGATTACAAATGACCTTATGGAAGACACCACAGATGACCTTATTCCCTTTAGAAAAAGGAAGTCATGAGGACACTGCCTAGGCCTCAGGAAATCCCAGAATTCTTAAGTTCCTTTTAAGTTTTTAACCATCTTTCTGAACCTACAAGTTCAAGTCGCATTTAAAGGAACCACTCAGTTCTTCCTGCTCCCAGAAATACTTCTATTAGGATCATCATTTGATCAAAATGAAAACTCACCAAATCATGGCAGTTTTCATGATTAAATTTCTTTATGTCTGGTTTTGAATTTGTGGGAAATGCACCCCCTCCCATCTTTTCTGCTATGACAGGGCCTCACTAGGGAAATCCTAACTGAAGTGAATAGCATGATATATTAAATGTTGCCAGTATTCCATTTAATATTAAGCAATTGCATAACAGCCTTTTTAAATACCTAAGTTAAAAGTGATACATTAATATTGAGTACACTGCCACTGTAAAGTTCATTCTCCTACTGATTTCCAACAAACACCATTTAAGTGCCAACCTACTATTACAGGAGTTTACTATTTTATTCTTGCTCCAAAATGGCATCAACAGAGATGGGGTGCTTTCAGGGGATTGTGGAACAGAATTTTTTGCAACAAAGGGGTATGCTTGAGGAAATACAAAATATCCACCGTGGGCATGGCCGTGCTTGATCCGGCACTCCTCAGATCTCCACACCCCCTCATCAAACAAGCAGCTTTATGGCATGCGCAGTTGCACATGGGTATCACCGACTTCCGCAGAACTGCCTTCCACGGGATTTCCTGTGCAAAAATTACCGTCTGGTCATCTGTAACTGAATGGTTACAAATCAAGTTAGTCAGACATCCCCACCCCGATATTATTGTTTTCTTAAAAACACAGGAGTCGAAGTGACCAACCCTGTCGTTCGCAAATTCTCTCTGGACTTCTTTTATTCTCTTTCTTTTCATTGGGTAAGAAGGAAAATACAACACCTCCCCAACCCCCCACCCCCGTCCTGTCTATTTGTTCAGGATGTCATTGCCCTGGGAGGTTATTTGCAGGTTTCTTACTGCTTAGCTTGTCTTGCTTGGTAATTACTTACTGAGAGAAATCTGCTCTTTTAGGGCGAGCTGTTCCTTTAACCCCTTTGGCTCTCTCTTCCTTGGAGGCGAGCAAGCCCGTGCTGCAGTGTCTGGGAACCCACCTAGAGGGCCCCCTTGACGCCAGCACATCGCTGTCAGGCAGCAGTCTCCGCAGCCGAGCGGGCTGCTGCAGAGTTAATGTACAGTACCACGGAGCCTGCAAGTGTCCTGAGCTGCTCAGAGCCGCCGGGCGGCACAACCCGGGCAGACAAGGCGGCTGCGGCGATTCCAAAGCTTCTGCTGGAAATTCGGCGCTGGGGGACCCCAGCAGGAGCCTGTTGCCATTGTGTTTTAAAAGCATGCAAGGTCTGTATAGCTTGGGCATGAGAATCTTTCAGAAGATGTCAGAGCATCAGAGTAAATGACACCTATTGGGGGAATTGAATTTGGTCAAAAAGAGAGAGAGAGAGAGAAAAGAAAGACAGCCTGGAGAAGAAATTCTTAGACAACGTCTGACTTGCAGCTGTGAAATTCATTTTCTTTCCAAGGCAAAATATGAAAAGCCCGCACATGGTGTTGATAACAACAAATTAAAGGGGTTTCTGCAGTGGAAGGATCAATAGCTTAGTCATTTTACTTAAAGAGAGCAGACAGCCTTATTATGGGGTTAGGCAGCAGAAATGAATTTCCTCATGACAGAACCTTCTGAAGTCATGACGGTAGCTCATGGTAATCCCGTCCTGCAGAGCAGAAATTGCTCGTTGCCTTCCTACTTTGGCAGTTGAAAACCAGCAGTTCTGAGACTGGGGAAAGAAGTTGGCTTTGGTCATACGTGGTTTCGAGCCCCTCTGCCCAGGTCTTTGTCCGAGTCGTCACAGAAGGCAGCACTGCGTTAAAGTGACCACACATGAATATGTGCCTAAGAAAGAAGAAAAAGCAATATTCATTTCTAAAGGACAGCATGGCAAAGCAGCCTGAAGTTTTCCATTTCCCTTCTAACACTTCTTTAACAAGGATAACAAGAAACTGTCTTTTGACTCCTTTCTTCCCACATTCCAGAGTCCTTCTTGCGAGGATGCATTAATCTACACTCTAGGCGGCTGGATTTTACCAGAACAATATTTGCCACCACTTAGGATTAGCGATTGAACTGGTTATTTTAGTGTGTTGACTAACTAGTGGAACCTAGATGGATGGACTCCTACCTGCCGTGCTCTGCGATGTTTCTTTCTTCAAATCCTGGAAGGGCTTTCATGGTTGCTATTTGTTTTTGGGGGGGGATTTTTTTGGAATTCAATACTTGTTGCAATAATTGCCCATGATAGCTGCTCAAACAGGAGAGTTGGAATTCATCTCTGAAAATCACTACATGTAACGTATGAGACAAGGAAAATATTAATGACAGAAGATCTGCGAATATGATGCACGTGAATAATTTCCCCTTTAGAAGGCATTCCTGGATATGGTGAGTAATCAATGTCCCCTTCAGTTTGTAGAACTCAGAATTGTAGAATTCCACGGCAGGTGCCTGAGGAGGATGTATCTTGAGCAAGAATATTGGTATCAAGTAAGTATGAAAAGTAAAACATGCTTAAAACCAAATATTCTCTGAGAAAGTAATGGTTATGCAATAACAAATTACTTGCTCATGTAAAAGCATCTGAAAATAAGAAGTCAGCTATGAGGACATTTACATTTGCTAACATTTCGGAGAGAGAAAAACAAGACTAAACCAAAGCTCACAACAACTTTTAGAATGGCAACTATTTGACCAATAAACAAAAGAAAAAAGGGAGGTTTGGCATTTGTTTTTTGCTCTTTTGTTTTCTTTTATTTGAAAATTCACTGGGGAAGGGCACATGCAATTCTGATATCTAATATCAATTTGCCTGGCCTTCGGTCTTTGTGAATTTCCAAAAGAAGGGCAAGGGAAAGCTTAGAATGTTGACTCAATTTTAAGATGATACTAAGATGTGTTGGTGCCTCACTTTTACGGGATATTTTAACTATTCAAGAAATATTTCCACTAGAATGAACGAGTTTAATAGAATTCTAACACATGAATCCTGAAGTGCTCAGACTCTCATAGGACTTGCCGAGTTCCTTGACGTCTGCTCATGTATTAAGGTTCAATGCCCTGAATGAAGATCTCTGGACGTGTGACACTCTCTACCATTTCTTGTTAGAGTTTATGGCTCAATGTGTAGAAGAACTAATTGCTGAGGGTATTATGAGGGCAAAGCTCATGATTTCAAAATTGCTTGTTTTCACCACACTAGGGTGGACTGGATGCAGTCTCTGAGCAGAAACTTTGTGAATGCATGATAAAAGCACATTTTAAGGTTTTCTGGCTACTAACATGGTTTGTTTTGAACAAGGCAATGTGTCTGATTTTGAGTCTATTTCCCAAGTAAATTTTTTAGCTGGTATCAGGCTAAGTCATAGATATCAAAATACAGGTTTCTGAGTGTTTTCTTAGAGCTGCTTTTATGACAATGTCTCAAATAAACGCTTCCTAATATCTTAAGGCTCCACCAAAATGACCTGCTGGTTTGTTACAGACGTTTCAGCTTGTTAGCTGAAAATCAGTTGCAGAGAAGGGTCAGTGACATCCTTGGTCACTCTGGGCAGGTGCTCATTTTGTATCAATACCAGAAGCATTCAGTGTCCATGCTGTGGCGTACCTTCCTTCCCTGCTGCCCAGAGCCACCGTCCCCAGTCTCTAATGGGAGGGGGTCTGGGTGACATGCCTGTAAACCTCAGTGGCCCACTTCCAAGTGCATCACCAGAGTTCCCGACTCAGTGGGAGCTTTGTGCCATCGCCTAGCCTTGCTGTTGCTAATGGTGAGGGTCAGGCATCAGCAATAAGGTCATTGTCATGCTTACAGATACATTCACATAAACAGTCTTTAATCCTAAGATAAAAGGGTCCTGGAAACAGTCCCTGGCACATACTGGGCATTTGTCAAGCCTTTTATTTTTGTCTTCTGTTCTTTATGCCTTTCTTCAAGGTTAATTTTGTACCTATTAAGATTTGTTTAGGGGAAAAAAATTACCATTCTTGTTTCTATAAAGTGTACCTGGCTATAAAGCAACAGTTTTTATTCTGCCCAGGCCCTGCTGTTTGGGTTCATTTGTTTATGTTGCAATAGGTAGGATGCACGTGCTGTTTGAATGCCTAACATTGTGACCACCTTTTATTTTGTTGCATTTAGCCGGTCTCTACTTTTGACTGGAAAGAGATCAACTATTCAACTCTATAGTTTTGGAAAGAAAGCAAATGTGCTTATTCATGCTCCTCTAGCTCTGTAATATATATGTTTGAAAGCTGTTAGAGAAGTTGAGAGTCCTGGTGGTTTTCCTTTGTGCCTGAAGCAAGGTAACACTTCCTACATTGTCATTTCACGGCATGACGTGCCAGTTTGTTGTTGTTGTTGTGGCCAAATTGAGCCAATGTGGAGTGTGAGTGTTCTGTGTATCTGTTCTTGCCCGGGCCCTTTAGAAGGTTTCGTTAATAAGTTGTTGAATTCAAAGGAAGAAGGTGGTGGTTTTTTCCAGGTGACCCAATTAATGTTGTGTTTGGTTCTCAACTTCCCCAGTTGTTGTTTTTCTCTTGTTTACAACCTCACCTTTCAATACTGCGGTAAGAGATTCTCTGTGTTTGCTGACAGAAAACCTTTCCCTTTGTCCCACTGTAAGAGTCCCTATTGGATTAGATTCCATGCTTATGAATTATCATGCCAAGAAGAAAGGATTTGCCAAATTGTTCTCCTTTTCATTTCCAAAGACTCCCTTTCCTCATTCTCACATACAGGTCTTTTTTTCACAAAGGGGCAGATCAGAAGTTGGCAACAGATCCATGCCAGGGAATAATAAACATGTTAAAGGAGATGTGTGCTTTGGTTTCATGAGCTCTGGCTCATCTCTGTGAAGACTCTAAACCTTTTGGATAGGCAGGACACAGAGGTGCACACTGTTTTTCTCTTATGCTTTTTGAGGAGCATTTTTATAAATCAGAGGGGAGGGGAAATTTTATAAATCAGAAGGAGGGGAAATTGAGGTCCAGGAGGTCTAGAGTAGTCTTTAAAAGTTTATCAGAAGTAGGAGCAGGCACAGTGGCATATTGGTTAAGTTTGTGCGCTCTGCTTCGGTGACCTTAGGTTCACAGGTTGTGATCCTGGGCACGGACCTACACACCACTCATCAAGCCATGCTGTGGCGGCATCCCACATACAAAATAGAGGAAGATTGGCACATGTGTTGTTAGCTCAGTGACAATCTTCTTCAAGCAAAAGAGGAAGATTGGCAGTGGATATTAGCTCAGGGCCGTTCTAGGTATAGAGTTCCCACTTGGACTCTCATCCTCCTGCCCTAGGGCTGGTGTGTTGATAATTGAGCAACAGTTTTACAAATTCATTGTTTATTGGTTACCAGTTAAAGTTAATAAGTGGTCTTATTACTTGTCTTAATAGAACACTACCCCTTGAGTGCTAAGAGAGTGGTATGAAGAGTATACTTTCCTTGTTTAAAGCTACATTAGAAATATTTGCTGGAGGATTTTATTGCAAAGGCTTCTTTCCATTACACTTTTCGACCTTTTTACTGCCAAGCCAAACAAAGATAAGAGTTTGCCTCACTAGGTAAATAAGTACTATATAGCTCTTCTTATTTTTTATTCTGACTAGTTGTGAGAATATAGTGGTAGCCTGGCAATTCCAGAATGGGTCTTCTTGCATGGCTGGAAGAAGGGAAATGCAAGTCAGCTTTCCAGGAATTTAAATTTCATGTAGTGGCAATTAAAAGTTCTCTTTAGAAGCCTCATGACATGAAATCATATGCAGGGGTCTAACAAGAATGACATAAAATATGTTTGACATAACCAGAATGTGCCTTAACATATGTTCATAGCTTTTTGCCTTACTTTAAAGATATGTAACAATTTTGTATAATCTGATTTATAAAAATGCTATAATTTCATGCCAGAAACACCAGAACCATGTTGAATGCAATTGAATTTTACATGTATAAAGTTTAGGAGGGCGTTTTCTTTAAATACCTTTACATCCTGTTTATGATGAACTCAAATGACTCAGAGAGAAGACAATGGGAAATAGTAGCCCATAGGCCCTGCGAGGGGAGGCGGTACAGTCCTACCATCAGTGTGCTCCTGAGGAAACCTGAGCGAAGATTTGGGACTAGTGATTGTAGATGGTGATTTAACGGTTTTACTTATTTGGTGGTTAAGGTTTAATTTTTTAAAGCCCGCATATCTAAATGCTTTTATCATACTCTCTTTGTGATGCTGAGAGGTGACTCCAATCAAGAGGCAAAATGGGGTGATTATGGCAGCTTGACTCAACGTTGGCGCTTCTTGTTCCTTTTGCTAGGCGCCACATCCTTTCCTTGGCCTTTCCCTTTCGAAGTTCCTAATAAAGTTTAATCTAGCAAGCCACAGTTTTGTTGTTGCCTCTATAGACCAAGAGTTCAACTTGTAGACTAACTCATTTTGTTTTGTTTTCTTTGGTCTAAATCCTTTATGGAATGAAGCAACATATAAATCAATATATCAATAATATCATATGCATATATGTATTAATATTTATATATATATTTTCAACAGCAAATCCAGTGAGTAAATAATCAGAGAAAGGCAAGATGGCCTGCTTCTTAGTGAAAGGACAGTTCTCTTACAGTCTGATCTTTTAAGGTTTTTCTTCTGTTCATATATTGAAACTATAGAAACGCAACCCAGAGTTGCATTTTCCAGAGTTTACGTTTTGGCCGATATAATAATCTCACTTGTTTTATGAGAATTTTGGTGGGTGGGAGAAACGTTGAGTTTGAGACTGTGTATGCATTGACAGTCAAAACTGTATTAAATCTCATGCAAGAAGATGGAGCTCTATTCATTTTAGTCAACCTAACATTCTGCCAGTGTCTGCTTGTCTTTTTATGACATTTCAGGTCATTGCTGACCTTGCTTCAGTGCCGTCTCTTCCTCTGAGTGACAAAACCACCCAGAAATTCTAGAGTACAAATACCAAACTCTCAGCTTGATTTCGAATTCTTGTTATGGCCCAATACAACTTATTTGTAAGGACTTATGGCCAACAAAGTGTGGATAGAGCTCATAATTATACACACTGATCTTGTTCACAAATTCCTGGGGCTCAGTAGTCAAGTCAGCCATTGTTTAAGCTGGAAGTTCGGATTTAGATATAACACAGCAAAGATTTTCCTTCAGATGAGATATGGATCCCATTAAACATACAGTTTTTCTCTTGGCTTTCTGTTTTACTGTGTTTTATTGCCTCTAGCTATATTCTCCTTAGTTTTTGTTAGTAATACCTTGTAATTTAAAAAGTGAAAATAAAAATTCAAATTTTTGTTTTAATTTTTTAAAATTTGATTAAGGCATAGTATGACAGTTGCCGTCAGTAATATCAGTGTGCGCGCAACTTATGGACATTAAATATAATTTTTAGTCCCAGCAGACTTCTCCCTCTGGGTAAAATAATTTAAACTGCTAACAGGTTACATCTTCAGTGAGCCAAGTGGGTGGCCCAGGCCATGGAGGTTTTAGACAATCCCTACAAAAGGAAGAAAGGGAGAAAGTATTCTCTAGCGTATGAAAATGATTAGCTACAAATTTGGGATGTTTTGCTTCTATTAAATTCTTCACTTTCCGCCCCCTTGTTCCTGTATCCTCTTAGCTGACTATTACTTCCACTAATGCTGAGGGATCCAGGTTCAGAGAAAAACAGGCAAGTAAGGGAAAAAGGAAAATAGTTGAGAATTCTGAGAGGAAGAACCCAAGGAATGAACTTAACAATGTTTCCCACTTGCCTCAGGCTACAAGTTTCTTTCTTCCTTTTTTAAACAGTAACCACACTTCACCTCTTCCTCTCCTCCTTCCATTACACCCCACAAACATTAATGCTCATTAGTACCCTGTCTAGCTATGGCATCGTCCAACCTTTTTTACAGTAGCTCTAAAATGTCTCCAAGCTGTAAGTTTGCTGCTCTTACTACTTATCCCTCGATGTACTATGGGATGGTGTTTCCAGTTGTTAGAGAAGTGTTAGCCTATAAACATGCCCAAGACAATATATTTCAGCTAGATCATGTTGTGTAAAATTTGGGGATAAGTATTTGGTTGCAAGGATGGATAATTCAATTCTATATAGACAGGTAATTGGCTGGGGAAAAACAAAACAGAACAAAACCCTCCAGGTTTCTAACTTTAGCGCTGGCGTTAATGCTCTGTGTGACCTTGCGAAAGGTCTCCAAGCTCTTCACCACCTGTTGAAAATGATTGCAGCGGATATTTACCTGCTTCATGTTGAAGAGTAGACTGTTAAAGAAAATCTCATAGCACACTGGTATAATCTGTTTGATTGTTAAACAATGACGTTCTAAAACCTGGGGTGAATTTCTTATAATGTAGGTAACAAATATGACTATTGTATACTTCATGGAAGTGATCAACGCTGATTGTCCATGCCCCATTTTTCACGTAAAGTACATCATTTAATGGCCACAGTAGCTTTCAGAGGCGGGTCTTATTTGAATCCCTGTTTGCAGATGAGGAAAGTAATGCTCACAGAGGGTAATTAATTTGCTCAAGGTCTCACATCTATTACTTAGTGAAGCTGACCCGCTCAAAACCAGGTCAGGCCTGATTTTAAAGCCCAGTGTCTTTTTAGTTCTCTGTATTATTCTGTGACAGATGCCTTAACACTGTGTCCATGGACCTTCTGGAAAATATGTTAGCAGTAAGACCAGAGAAAATAAGTAGATTGACCCAGTTAGTCAGCAAGTTGGGTAGGTACGTGGGAGTCCTAGTGAATGTCAGTGGCCTTTCCCTGAGGAACCCTTCCTGTTCGCCTTGGGACTACGACCTAGACTTCGACCATTTCAGCTCCTTTGGTGTTTTCTCAGAATGAGAGATTTTACAAGGCATTTGAGGTGAACTGTGTTTCCAGGGCCATTCTGGCCTGTGAGGTCCTTTCTGTGCATTAGGAAAAGGTGCTCCTCTGGGCAGATAGAATAGGAAAGGCGCCCCACTTCAGGCTGATGAATTAGAAATGCAGACTGCAGGGCTTGGTGAATGGACAGAGCCTCTGGGCAAAGCAAAAAGCATCCCCCCCCCCCCCCCCCCGGGCGCAAGCTGAGCTAGTAGAGCCCAGGTGAGTTCAGCTTCGCGCCCTGGGCCATGGGGCAGTGAGCAAAGAGCACGGCCCTGGCCCTGCTCTGACGCGGGCTCCACATCGACCTTGAAGGGCGCTTGTGACAGTCAGATGAAATGTTTTTGAGAGTGCTTTGCCAACAATAAAAGATCATACGAGTTTGGGGTTTTGCTACCATCATCAAAATATTTTAATTATAAGTATTTACAATTTGTTTTTTGCACAAGTAAAGAATATTAACATTTTCTGAAATCAGAGCTAATGCCAAACAGCCAAAGGAACATTTTAATCATGAAATAGCCCAATTTCTGAGCTGCTGAAAAATGCCATTCTTAGTGAATCGGATTAGAACACGTGGAACATACTGATTCCTTTAAGCGGAGGGAATGTCCAGATAAATATGATAACAATCCTGTCTTGAAAATACACGTAGACCGGTGAGGAGAACGCCACAGAAACAGATAATTACAGCACAGTGGAAGCATATTGATATACACAGTGTTATGAGAGTTCAAAGGAAGAAACAGGTTAAGTGGCTGGTCCAAATACCTTAAAGAAGTCTGGAAATGAAGGACTTAAATTGTATCTGATGGCTTCAGAATTTGTAGTTATTGGCAACACTTTGGAGAGTGGTTCAAGGGAGCATCTGGGGATAAGTTCATTTCAGGGGTTATAAAAGCAGAGAGAAGGAATGCACACCACTTTCAAAATTTTGGATAAGAAGGACAGAAGAGGGGGAGAGAGAAGAGGAGGCAAGAAGAGGAAGAAGAACCTGTGGTTAGTGAAGAACACCAGGTTCTTTTAAGAGAGTCCGGGAGCATGCCCTGAAGGAAGTTTCCAGATACAGGATCTGGACAATGAGTGAAGGATGTGACTTCCTCCAAGATAGGATGGAGAAAGGGGAGGATGGATGCAAATAATGGAGAGATTAGGGAGGTGGAAGGAGAACCCAAGGGCATTTTGGTCTCCTGCCCTCTGTTTTCTCTGAGGAGGAGAATTCAAGATCATATCTCAGGGGGAGGACCACTGAGAGGCTAGTGGAGGAGCTTCGTCAGGTTATGAACCAGTTTCTGTGGGGAATTGGAAAGGCTGCTGAAGAGGGAGGTAGAAGAGTGTCAAGTGAGCTGGAAAAAGTCAGTGATGCTGACTGAATATATGAAGTCAATAAAGGATGTTTTATCCTGCTTTGAAAATTACTTACACAAAGTATTATGTCAGGAAGAGGGGTAGCCATGTGGCAGAAATGTTATAATTCTTAATTACTAAATTAGAAACTGTTTTGTAATTAGCATTTCTCCTGTTGATTGTGTTTTTTGGGATCCCAAAGAATGCAGAGTTGATTTTATTGTTGTTATTTTCTCTTTGGTAGTGGTGGAGGCTGTTTTCTGAACAGATTAATTAGATGGCAGTTCCAGTTTCCTGACCTGATTTTGGAAATGTGAGATTTCCTAAGCTGCCTGGAAATAACTCCTGGGTGACAAACAGAAGCTCTAAGATGTTTGCTTTGAATTTTAACTTCAAATGAATAAAAATCACAGTAGGAAGAGAAGGCAAAATGATCCCGTTTGCTCCTTTTTTACTAGGAGGCTTTCTGTGGTTTAGGTTGGAATGTCACAAATCCGTATATATGTAACCTGCTTTTACAAAGCTTTCTTCAAAACCTTTCTGAAGTTCACTTGAAAGTGTCACCAGTCTCTGAGAAACTTACTGAAAATAACAAAACATAATATGACTTTAACCAGATGGTATAACCTAGTTTAAATATTTATAAATTTAATTCTCTTTTAGGTTTCCCTGACATCTCGGGGGGGGAAATAACAAATATAAGATGTAAATTAAGAGAAATTTTAAAATAGCCTAATTTTTTTAGGCCATAATTATGAACCCTGTAGTGTACCGTGAGTTTAGGAGACGTTATGAATTTCTTTCCTCTCTTCTAATCGTCCGCACTTTCTCCCACGTCAGCAGAGCTTTCTCTTTCCTCTCCGTACAGGGCGTTCTTTGTAGGGTTTCTGCTGCAGCTCCAAGCCTCTAAATAAGGTACCAAGCAGTCTTAGTCACTTATATGGGAACTTCATTCTTCCCTCCCTCTGAGTTTTCGTGTTTTTCTTTTTAAATCTGAAGGTCAGGAGGTTGAACTAAAGAATCATATGGTGCGATAAAAATCAATGATTCTGTATCTTACCTTAGTAATTTACTCCTTTCTGTCTTGTTTACGTATAACTGTCCTTTGATTAAAGAGAGTGCTGAGAAATAATACATTGATCAACAAACTACTCCAGGACTGACCTCTGACACTGTTCTGAAGTATTTGGATCCGCCTTTAAAAAACCCTCAATTTCTTGGGCCAGCCCCCGTGGTCTAGTGGTTAAGTTCAGCACACTCTGCTTTGGCAGCCCGGTGCGGCTCCTGGGCGCGGACTTACACTGCTCCGTTAGTGGCCATGCTGTGCTGGCGGCCCACATACTAGAAGATAGAGGAAGATTGGCACTGACGTTAGCTCAGGGCCAATCTTCCTCAGAACAACAACAACAACAACAAAAACCTTCATCTCTCAATTCCTTCTCCACGAAACTGCACTTTAAATATCAGCCTTTTTCATGGGTAAGATGGCAACTTTATGCCTCTAGTGCTGATATCCACATTAATTGAGAAAATATATCCCACATACCATTATGTGTCCCTCATGTCTTTCCAACTCTTCCCTTGGTCAAAGGTCTCTGGCTTGTCCAGCTTCCACCTAGTCTAAGAAGTAACATGGTGTGAAGTTCTCAATATCAATGTCCTTGGGTTGCTTTGTGTAGGTGTGTTTGCTCAGTAAATTTGAAACAAATAATTGGCACGATTATGGAGAGGCCCTTGATGTTTTAGAGAAGAAAGGAAAGCTAGCCAGTCGATTGAGGAAACCCATGGGCCATTGAGAGGAGTGGAAGAGATCTGACAAGTCATAAAGTATGGCATTGGAGTCTTGGGCGTTTTGAGTCCTAAAAGAAGAAAATATTTGTTGAAACATCTCATTTTCTAGAAAGTCATCAATGCAAGTTTGATTTTTGAGAGATTGAATGTTAAGGTAGATCAAGATGTCACCATTTTAAAGATGACCCCATTCTCCCAAGCCTTCACTGCACCTTTTGGCTTCGAGGAACTCTCTGTGACTAAGCTAACCTCTGAGACTTCATAAGGACAAATCATATTCCATTCTGTCCATGTCAGTGGCCGCCTCGACTACTTTCTTCTACTTTATATGGCCAGCACTGGGCACAGTGTTGCACCTAACAGGTACTTTATAAATTTTTCCTCAATAAAGGAGTGTGTGCAAAGAAGAGGATGAATAACAAAGATTATATGTTTGAAGTATTATTTAATTAAATATCCTTTTGCATTATTCAAATAACACTACTGTGCCTCGTTTGGAGATGAGGCATGGGAACTTATGCTCTAAAAATAATGAAGATAATAATAATAGCTTTCACATTTGAGAAGTTATTCATGCCAGGTATAGACTAGGCTTTTTATATACATTATCTCATTTAATCCTCCCAAAATCCATGACAAGGGTGCAACCTTGGATGAGGTATCTAACCTCCCTGAGCTTCAGTTTTCCAACTTGTAAAAGAATAGGGAGAATAGATAGTTCTTACTTCGTAGGGTTGCTGTGAAGTTAAAATGAGGAAACCTGTCAAGTGCTTGGAAGAGCAAGCACCTGTTACTCAGTAAGTACCCAGTGAATGATAGCTATTGTTATTTACAGATTAGGAGGCTAGGCTGTGAAAGGTTAACCAGATTTCCCAGGGTAATCTAGTTGCTCAGTTACGGGCCCATTCCATCCCACGTCTTCCCATTAACTACATGGCTTGGAGGACTGAGCTGCCTCTTCTGTATCACATCCTCGGAACTTTTCAGCATATATCAGAGACAACTCCTTGGGTTGAGTGCGAATTGTGGGGAATAATGCATTCCTCCTCAGCTCTCTAACCTCAACAAGAATCACCTCCCTTGGAAAAGTGCTGTGCTCTCCTGTTCTGAATCAGCACCTACTTTATGCGGGATGAATTTTCTCCTTCTGGGTTGTCTCATCCGTGTCCTTCATCATTAGATTCTCGGTTCCTGGCACAGTGCCTGACAGATAGCAGGTGCTCAATAAATGCATTAGAGTAAAAATTACCTTTCCAGATTTGTGTGCCTGGAAGTTAGTGCTTTCAAGATTAATTTCTGTTTTTCAGGAAATAGTCTGTTTGCAGAGTAAAATTTCTCTAAAAGTTGTCATCTTGAGCATAAATAATGCTCACACGTCTTGATTTCTGATACTTGGGAGAGTTTAATGGCATTTGCAGAGGGAGCCATCCTGCTGAATTGTGTTTATCTGCAAAATCCAAATGCTATTGTTCCAGATCACCTCCTTATCTAAGACTAGTTATTTCTTTAAAATTAATCATCAGTTCATTCACAGGAATCTTTCTTTCCTTGAAGATGTCTATGTTTTATCTTTCTGGAGAGACAAAATTGTGTAAATTAACTCTGCAGCTGGTCCATTTCCTCATTTATAACATATGTTCCTTTCTTTGTTTATAACATTTATGTTACATTTTAATTATTTTTTCTCAATACGTGATACAGTTCTCAGACATAGACCAGCTTCCATGTATGTCTCTTCTCTCCTCTTTTCATACATCTGACACTGTCAAGCTATGCCCTAAAAAAATCATAGCCTCCCTATCTGTGCTCGGCCTAGAAAATGTATTGGCTGTGTATCATATACAGTACAGCCTGCTCATCTGGCCTCTGCCTGTCTAATTTCATGCATAAATGCTACCTACTAATAGTATGAATGTTATTTCCCCCATTATTATATTTGAGTTTTTAGATATATCCATAATTTTGTATAGACATTACAAACATAGCTTTAAGTCACAGAGCCCTTTCTTCAAGCAAAGGCTTAGGCAGTGACTTAACATATAAAATAGATATGGCAGGTGTTGAGGAACAGCCTTATATAAAGGGTGCACTTTTGCAGGAGGGCTGGGGACGCTGGAGCAGCTGGTCACCACCCCCACCATGACTCGCTCCACCCCTTACTCCAGCACCCTACCCTCAGTGGGGCTCCATGGTGTTTGACGACACTGCCTGCTGCGTGATGGACCCTGTGCTGGAATGTGTTTCTACCCTCTTGCCTTTTGCCGTGGCAGATCCCTGCTAGTCCATTGGAACTTGGTTTGCTTGGCCTCCCCTAAAGTCCAGGTAGAGTTGAGCCCTCGCTCTCTTCTCCCAGAGCTCCTTGTACTTTCCCAGAGCAACTTGTGTTGCTATACAGTAATTTATTTTCATGTGCAGAAAGGTAGCTGATTTAGTGGCTAAAAGCAAGTCGACTTTGAATCCAGAGTGCCTGGTTCAAATCTGGATCCAAGCTTTCTAGCTGTGTGACCCTGGCCAAGTTATTTAACCTCTCTGTGCCTCAGTTTCCTCCTCTGTAAAATGGAAGTTATATAGGTTTTACCTTATAGGCTGTTATGAGGATGAAATGTTGTAATATATATAAAGTGCTTAGAACAGTGCCTGACATACAAGCACTCCACCATAGTTAGTTGTTACTAAGCTGTTGTGCATCAGTGTCAGGTTGGGTTTCCTCTGAAGGTCCCTGATAGAAGGATTTGAGTGCAAATGGTTTATTCCAGAGGTGACCTCCGGAAACCCTGGTGTGGGAGTGGGGAAGTGAGGCAGGAAGGGAAGGAAGCTAATACAGGGTACATTAGTGATCAGGTAACTGAAATAGGCAACTGAGACTCCGTCCTGTTGGGGACCTCTGGGAGGTGATGCAGAACTTGCTTTAGAGATGTCCTGTCATACCCAAGGCATGAGGACGCTGGAGGACACTGGAGGATTTGTCCTCCAACTGCCGTTCTTCATTGGCTGATGGCTACCCCCAGGAGTTAATTCCTGGCGTTTCCAGCCTGGCCTGCCTGCAGGCTAAAGCTTAGGTGGAGTACTGCCCACACCTAGAATAGAATTCCATTGGCATGTTATTGCTAAGGTTGCGTGGACAGGGCCCTGGCAGTGATTACTATAAGACTGTCAACAGAATTCTCCAGGGCTTTCTGTGTTACTCTATTTTCTTTATTTTTCCTGGCCCACGTACTAAGCATCCATAGATCTTTGTGGAATGAGTGAATGATTTAACGTGAATTTTTTTCTACTTGACCTTCAAAGCTCTTTGTAATTGTGTTTCACCTGATCTCTCTTTAGTTCTTATGATTTAGTTCTCATGACTCCTGAACCAGATTCCTCTTCTTCAATTATATGAGTCTTCTCGCTGTTCCCAGATGCACCCATCTGATTTCCTTACCTGGGCTACTCTGCTGTCTGTTCTGACTTTCCAGACCCTGGCCGCCTTCAAGTCCCCACACCTCCAACAGCTCATCTCTTCCATGAAACCTTCTTTGACCTCAGACAGCTCAGATACATGTTTCAAGGCTAAACCAAGACTTCCAGGTCTTGTAGAACTCTCGTCTTTTTCACAAAGTTGGCCGCATCATACATAGTGAGCAATGGTAAATACTGAGGGGCAGTGACGCGTGGCCTTTGGAGTTAGACAAGCATGATTGCATCCTTCTTCTTGAGCAACTGTGTACCTTACTTGCATCTCTTTTATCCTCATCTGGAAAATATGGCTAATAATCCTACCTCATCATATTGCCGTAAGGATTAAATGAGATATTGTATGTAAAATGCTTAGCACAGTTCTCAGAAAGTAGGTGCTGAGTCAAGAGGATCTGACGGATTCTTTTGATTCTGAAGTAAGTACCTTCTTAGACTCGCCTTATTATTACTCCTCTTCTTTAGTTTCTCATTTTGCTATTGCTTTAATTTTAGTTATTGTCAAAAGAAGACATTAAATGACATGTCAAGGAAAGTATTGATATTTGAAATATTGAAAATACTGGTTTTACATGAAAAATAATTTGTCAGTTGAGCCTTTGAAATGGGTAGGATATGCCATACTTTTCAGATTTCATTTAAAATATCAACCATCTCTATTAGTTAAAATGATAATTAAAAATGTGAAATCCCTTTGTACATTAGAATTAGGTTTTACTCTCTTTTTATTGTGAAAGAACATCATGAACTTTTTTATATATTTATATATTTTTCAATCAGAGCACACCCTTGAAAGTTAACTCAAACGTCAACATTTTAAGGATCTAGACCTGTGCTTCTCAAAGTGGTGGAGGTGGTGAGGGTTGGGGGAGGTGTCATTGGAGATGGTAGTTGTATCATATATCAGAAATGCCGGGGGCCAGCCCCAGGGCCTAGTGGTTAAGCTCCCACGCTGGGCTTCGGTGGCCCGGGGTTTCTCTGGTTCGGATCCCGGGTACAGACATGGCATCGCTCATCAGGCCATGCTGATGTCCCATACAGGACATCCAGAGGCACTCACAACTAGAATATACAACTATGTACTCAGGGGCTTTGGAGAGAAGAAGAAAAGAAAAGAAGATTGGCAACAGATGTTAGCTGAGGTGCTGATCTTAAAAAAAAAGGAAAGAAATGCCTACAAAAGTTTGTGCAAAAAACCACTCATTTCCTCATTGTCCCATCCCAGGCACAAGGAGTATCAGAATCTGGGGGTGGAGGGCTGGGTAGCAAGAGGAGGAGGCATGTGTATTTTGCAAAGCATTTGAGGGGTATCGTATCCATCTCTCTTGGCAGGTAGTACTATGCAAGGGAAGGAGCTCAGGCTTTAGAGCCATATTGGACTAAGTTCAAACTCATGTTGACTGGCTGATTTTGAGAAAATTACATGACTTTTATAGGCATGACTTTCCTCATTCATAAAAGAAAAGTACAATGGTACCGATCACCCAGATTTGTCAGGAATTCAATGAGGTAATGCGTTATTTATTTGTTTATTTAAACTTTGTCCTTTTCCAGGTAGCATTTAAGGCAGCCAGAAAAGATATATAGCTATAACTTATAGGGGAGAGTGATGAGAGAAGAGCGAAGGGAAACAAGATATGATGTTACTTCTCACATACATATGCAATAAGGTGAAGAAAATTATGTCATCTTAACAAAGGGCACCAGAATCTTCTTGAGGAAGAGAAATGCCTTTGTTTAAGAGGTACTTTGGAGATGCCCTTGGGGTGGGAAGAGAGGCCCTTGAGGATTTGGCTACAGGTAGGTCCTCAGGTGATCTGAAGGTGAAAGCCACTCTGTACCACAAAGGGAGAATTTGGTCCTACAGAGCCAACTAGAATGGTGGAGATGAGGAAGAAAGATTAGAAGAGAGGAAAGAAAGAGGAAAAGCCTAGGGAAGGCTGAGAACTATGTGTCCTCAGTCCATAAACAGATCTCTCCCCAGCAACAGGAGGGAAAAAAACTACCACCAATGTTTGTGTGTCTTGTGATTTTGGTGGTGTTGGTGGTTGTCTTGTGTTAGCAAGAGAGGTCCATGAGCCGCACCCTCAAGAAATCACCACATATCAAGGGCTGAGTTTTGGAACTCTTACTGGTCATGAAATTGGGAAATTCAAATCAACTTTTTCTAGATCTCAAGGGAGACAGAGAGCCCTCCAGCTTCTAGGAGTTTAACAGCCCATGAAGTCTAAGGGTATACCAGGTGGAATATAAAGTTCTTGCTAAGCTTCCTAGAAGCCAGTGTAAATCAGGAAGCTTACATACAAATCCCAGTGTCCGTTAGATATAAACAACTCAGATGCTCCGGGGAAACACACCTGCTTCTGATACTAAGATTGGAAGGAAATTTGTCCTAAGATGTGCGTAAAGTGGAACGAGATGTACAAAAATCAGAGCACCTGATATACTTAAGATGTGTGATGCATTTTAGTTCCCCTCCTGTCCGTTTCCTTCCCCTGAAGTTTCTGTAAAGATTGTAGTATATTTGAAAGCTTTTGAAAATTGTGAATACTATCGTTAGTTAATCAAAATAAAGTCCATATACCAGATTTCGTTAAAATCTCATTAAATACTGTTGAAAATATTGAAGTGTTCATAAAAGGATAAGCTGAATAAAAAATACATTTTTTAAGAAGCAACTGCTTCAAGTTACTATCTTGAAGTTAAAAGCACAGATTCTCACATTGGGTCCTCCCATAACCCATTGTTGCACCACGTTTTAGAATCCTGAGTCCTGTGCCATTTGCAATGGCAACAGTGGTATAGAGGGTGAGCCTTGTGTGACTCTTAAGGAGCTCTGCATCTTAGAGGCTAATGTTCTTGAGTCTGTCCGTGGACTTTCATTTTGTAAATGCAGAAGTTAAGCCAAACTTCTGAGAGAGGCTGCTCCCAATGGCACCTGTCAATTCATGTCAATTCACAAGATTGCTTGCTTGTAATTGAAGTGTTTTAAGCACAAATTCATATGATAAGGAAAATGGGAACCATGAAAATGGTTATGAAATGACAAGCAGCCTGGAAAGAAGATATAGACAAATTCCAAGGCTTCCAGAAATTATGAAATCCTTTACATTTATGAGGCCAAGTCAAATATATTTTTTCCCCAAGAATGTGTGATATGACTATCTATTTTACCCTAAAACAATTACTTTGACAGTTTAAAAATATACTACATAAAACCAAAAAGAATGGAATTGTGGATTACGGGATATAAGGGCTCCATGCATTTTTCCATTTTCCTTTCATTTCTTCATTTATTTTTCCCAGCTAGGTGAATTGGCTAGTACATTTTGACACTAAGAATTATATTCTAATACTGGAATAGTCAAGTGTATAACTTGGCTATGAGTAAAATATCTTTGATTGACAGTTGAGTCCATTTGTATCAAACAGCTTTACCTTGAGAAAATCCACCACTCTGAAAGCAATAGCACATCAAAAGAATTTTGAAGATTATGGTCGTTTTCCCGTTCCTCTCCCCAGGATCTATTTTCATTCGGCCTCATCGTGAGCGTCTCCTTTGGGTAATCTGAGTTGCATGCTTTCCCCACGCTTTCTGTATCCTTGGTTTCTTGAGAGCCTCAATCAAGACAGGCAAAAGATAAAAGAAAAAGAAAGGTTTCATTTCCAAGGAAATGGCTTTTCAGTACCTGATTCTTCACACCTATTCATCACCGCTAAGTGCCCCAGAACTGCTGAGCACAGTGTTCAGGAAGCAGCCAGGGCATCAGTCTTCTGTCTATTGTTCTTAAACTGAGCTCCCCGGGGCCTTTTGCATTGTGCTGTGCATCAGTGAAATGACGTGTTTAGGAACCTTTATGTCTAGCATGGAAAAGACTCTCCTTCATTCCCGTGTTACATTAAAAAAAACCCTCAAATCAAAATACCTGAGGGAGGAGCGAATTGTTGTTTCATATATGCTACAATGCCTATGAAGAGAGGTAGTGAGTGCTTACCTTTTGGACATTTGCATTAATTAGTCTGTAAAACAAACGGCACCATTGCTCTTCTAAGGGACTAAAAATTAGATGTTTTTATGAATGTCTTTTTAACTTTGCTAATTTATTCAAATATAATCTTGCCTTATCTATTATTTTGTTAACTTGTCTACTTGATTAATATGTTTTTCCTCTCCTCTGATTCTGATCTAAAAATTCTATAGCTGTTAATTGTATTATTTAATCTAAGTACACTATAAATAAACTTCCTAAGATTAATGTTATTCATCTTTCTCAATTAAAGACACCAATAATATTACTGAGTAGCTTATTTCAGGTAGAAGTTTGGCTGGCATTCCTTACTTGTTTTTTTTTTGGTGATTTGTCATTGTTCTGGCATGTGTATCAGTGCTGTGTATTCTTGAAAGCATTAATGTTTAAAATATCTGTATCTCAGTTAGTTGAATTGACAGAGCTAAATCAGATGGATCAATAACAGGGCTTTAAGTGCATTTCAAGGAAATTTATCATCTGCACTAAGTCATTTTGTTCCAACACAGTTTTCGCAATTTACAAAAGAAATTTTATATTATTTTATATATTTTCTATAAAGATTAGAAAACATATTCTTTGGCACATGAATTTTAAAGTGTTCTTGAATTATTAATTGGCTAACTTTGTATGACATCATTATTTATTAGACAGGCAGTAATATTTCTCATGGGAATACAAGTACTTTAAAATATCAAGAAAATACCAAGAGATTAAATACTGAAATTAAAGAGACTCTTTTCCCACCATTATATTCAATTCTTATTTTAGGTCTGTGTAGCTGGAACAAACAAAGAAGAAGGTGGGGTTTTTCTTTTTAGAATAAGGGAAGGATGGAAGGTGTGTCCTCTGAGGGCACCTCTGACTGTGTCATCACAGGAGGGCTCTGATACATGAATACTTGAAGCCTCCGGGAAGCCAAGTATGATATTCACAACCAAATAATAATGTGCTAACCTCATTCACAGTAATCACGGGTAATGTGGTATTTGTATCTACCATCCGGTTTTGAAGGTAAAACATGGAACCTATTTTGGAGATTTCACATAACAGCTCGGGCTACATTAATAATACTGGAATGACCCCAAATAAAGAGATAATGAGTGCACCTGACCCTGCGTCATTCAGACCTCAGCTGGATTGTGCTCACTGCTGGGCTGCAGACATGCTGGAGAGGACTCAGAGGAGAGTGACAAAGATGGACTCAGTCTCATGCCTTGTCACAGAGAAAGTGGTTAAGGACTGTGATTGTTAACGAGAGCGAAGAAAATGATGCAGTAATTGAAGGACTGGTGCCCAGATGAGGCTGCTTCTTTGTGGCTGCAAATCTGAAATGTAACTAGTGGGTGCACCTGCCATAAGAGAGATTTAACCCCAGAATGGGTCTGGATGTTCCAAGGGGTCAGAAGGAGCATTTCATGTGACATAGCCTGCGAGGGTTGAGGTGGGGAAGTAGGGATGGACAAATGTGCATTGTTTGCTAGGATCAAAAGTTATAAGTAAATGATAACGTCTTATCAATTTGCTGAAATTTTCTTTTTCCTGCTTTGTTTAAAACTTTATATTTCTTCCCTAGTTTGCGCTCTGGTTTTTTGTGTCTTAGAACACCAAACGATTCTTTTTTTTTTTTTTTTAAAGATTTTATTATTCCTTTTTCTCCCTAAACTCCCCAGTACATAGTTGTGTATTTTTAGTTGTGGGTCCTTCTAGTTGTGGCATGTGGGATGCTGCCTCAGCATGTCCTGACGAGCGGTGCCATGTCTGCGCCCAGGATTCGAACCGGTGAAACCCTGGGCCACAGAAGCAGAGCCCGTGAACTTAACCACTCAGCCACGGGCCCGGCCCCTAAACCATCCTCGAGTCCTTTTTGTTCCCTTTTGAAAGATATGGCCATATAGATAATGCATATGTCGTATAAATTGTTTCCTGCCTTTTAGTAAACTTTTCTTTAAATGAGTCGTGTTTAGCAATTCCCTGACATTCTAACCTGGCTTTGATTGATGATGTATAACATGATATAATGGTTTCTAAATAAATGTAGAAAAAGCAATTGGTCATAGAGATTAATATATGCTATGTCTTTCAGTTTCAGAGAATTAAATGTTGGCTTATATCAGTAAGATTAGATCTTACTATTTAATTCTATCAGTTTAAATTAAATTTATACATTCTTAGGGTTTCTTTAGAATAAACTTTTTATTTTAAGGCAGTTTTAGATTTATAGAAAAATTACAAAGATAGTACATATACCCCACACCCACTTTTCTCTGTCATTAACGTCTTATATGAGTATAGTACTATTGCTACAATTAATGAACCAATATTAATATAGTATTATTAACTAAAGTCCATACTTTGGTCATTTCCTTGGTTTTGCCTAGTGTCCTTTTTCTATTCTAGGGTCCCATCCAGGATAGTGCATTACGTTTAATTTTTCTATTTCCTTAGATTTCTCTTGGCTTTGACAGTTTCTCAGATTTTCTTTGTTTTTGGCGACCTTGACAGTTTTGAAGAGTAGTGGTCAGGTGTTTTGTAGAATTTCCCACAATTGGGATTTTTTGATGTTTTTCTCATGATTAGACTGGGGTTATGTGTTTTGAAGAGGAAGGGCACAGAGGGTAAAGCGCCGTTTTCATGACACTATCGAAATGACATCACTCTTTATGTTAATGTTGATCACCTGACTCATTTGTCATCTTTCTCCACAGTAAACTTATTCTTTTTCCTTATTTCTATGCTGTACTTTTCAGAAGGAAGTCACTGTGAACAGCCCACAGTTAAAGGAGTGGTGCTCCACCTCCTTGAAGGCAGAGCATCTACATAAAATGTTTGGAATTCTCTATAGAAGCTTTGTCTGTTCTCCTCCATCTGTTTAATTATTCATCCAGTCATTTGGGTGTATCATTATGAACCCATGGATATTTAGTTTATATTTTAGGTTGTAATTTAATGCTACGTTGTTGCTCAAATTGTTCCAACTTTGGCCATTCTGGTTCTTTCGGTTGGCTCTTGTGTCTCTTTGACATATCCTCATCATTGTGGGATTTTTTTTCCTTTTCTAGCACTTTCTTACTTTCTGGCATTGTAACATGCAGGTTCATCATGTGTGTTTTTTCCCCCAGTCCTAGATTTAGCTGTTTCTCCAAGGATCCTTGGTTCCTTTCATAGGAGAATGGTATTCAATACCAAGATTTGGGTGCTAAGTATGCTCATTGCTCCTGGGTGTCATTGCTTCTAGGCTCTCTTGGCTGACAGAGCAAGAAAATATATGTGTGTATGTTAACTTGTGTATATACAGATCTCTACAATATGTCTTATGTAACTATATATATATGGATGGATGATAGATAGTTAGACAGACAGATAGATGGAAAAGCATGAGTTCATACTGATGTTTCCAACTTTAATTCACCACCACATGCATGATTCTAGCCTCTTCCCCTTGCTTATCCGTAACCTCCCACTCCAGCAGTGAGAACCCTGGCTCCCATCATCCACCACTGTTCAATTCCAGTGGAGTTCCATTTATCCTGTTGAAGTTGAAATATATAAATAAAAGCTGGAGTTTTCTTAAAGCCTTAGAAAAATTCAGCATTTTTTTCCAAAACAGTATTTTTTACCCTGCAAATTTTTGTGACTTTAAAATAGTGTCTGGGTCCCAACACTTGTCTATGTATAAAGATTGATATAGTCAACTGTCTGTTGTTGATAGAAATTTGGGTTATAGATAGCATAAATTCTCAGATAGTTCCACAATTTAAATTTCTCTCTTGCTGTAACCTTCTTTTCCAACAAGCATACTTCCTACGTGATAACTATATCTGTAATAAGAAAATTGGCTAATTTGAATTTTTCCTTCTTTACCTATAAATCTCTGCACCTCCTGAAGAGATGCCCAAGAACTGCATGTTGGCCATCTCCTGCAAATAGCTCGAGGAGAGGAGTAATTTTTAGGACCCACCTTTAGCTATTGGACATTGGCCATGCTCTGATTTGCTGAGAGTTCTTGTCATCACAAAGGAAAGCAGGGATTTGGCTTCAGACATTAAATCAAGACTTTTTGAGGTGACTAGATGGTTAGAAACACACGGAAGAATGGATCTTCAATAATGAGCTGTATTTTCAATGAATGTCCTAAGGAATATAATGCTAAGATCTTGCATAAGTTTATATGCCTCCAACTTGCATTTAATTTTGTGTTAGGCTGAAAGCTAATATAGAAAACCTGTAATGGAAAAATGATAAAGGCTCAAGAACACTCGCTTTCCCTTGGGCTCTAACAAGAGTATACTACCCAGCAGTGCCTTTGTTTGTAGTCTAAGATTTTAAGAAACTAAAAGAATGAACTAAAATTTTAAATAGCCATATTTTCCCTCCCAGTCCAGAAAGAAAAAATACAGTGTGATACAATACTTAGAGTAAGCAAATGGTCAGTAGAGTAAGTTGATCTTTGACACCTCTTTTTAACTTCAGCTCCCTCAGCCTCTTACCACACTCTGGCATCCTCTCCCCGTGTCCACACACGCTTATTCCCATTCACCATCCATTTGTTGACATGGAGGGTAAAATGGTGTGCAAAATCAGACACAGTGCCTGTCCACGTGGAATTTACAGTTAAGTGGGGCAGAGAAGCATTAATCACGTTATCACATACGCGTACATGAAACTAAATGCTGTGCAAGAGAAGCACGTGGGGTTTGAAGAATCTATGAGCGGGTGTTTGACCTGGTCTGGGAGTTCAGGAATGCCTTCCCTGAGGAAGGATTGTTTAAACTGTGATTTGAAGGATCAATAAGAATTAACCAGGAGAAGAAAGACAAGAGAGGGAAGCTTATGTGGGAAATTAACAAGTGGTGAGTGGTGGAATGTAAAGGAAGCCAAAAGAGCCAGGGTGGAGGCAAGCACAGAAGTGTGAGATGAGGCTAAGCAGGTGGGCAGGGGCCATCCCATCCAGGCCTTGTCGGCCATACTCAAGAGTCTTACTTTATCTTGAAAGTGGTGCATTATCCTGAAAGCCACTGCGTTTCCAAGATTGAAAATGCACCTCTCATCTTTATTATTCTGAAAGTCAAAATATGACCCATCTTTCGAAGGCGAAAACCAAATACCACTCATCCAAGCCTCTAACACTTCCATTTTTCAATGTTTTAGAAAAGATTGTTCCTGCTAAGAGGGGTATCATTGTTTAATCCCACATACATACACATGCGTTTGCATTTATATATAAAATCTTATTTTCACATTTCATTTTCCTAGTGACATTATCAAAAGCTCTGCCTGTCTCCTCAAGTCTCTTTTTAAGTTTTGTTTTTCATCTCCTTCTCTCTCTTCATTGCCCTCTGCTGTCTTGGCTGTGTCCCCAGTTCTCATGGACTCCACTTGCATTTCCCAATTATGAGCCGAGGAGAGGTATCCCAGAGGACAGAGAAGGACAATGTGGCAGAGGATAGGAGAGAGAAAAAATAGGGAGGGACAGTGGCACTTAGGCCTTCTGAAGCTGCAGTCATCCTGAGCATCTCTTTAGGGCCTTTGCCTTCCCAATTACTTTGCCATCTTTACTTGAAGCTAAGGAGAATCTGGTACTTTTCCTCATCAGGCTTATGCCATAGTCTCTCCTTTTGTCACCCAGTGAAACTGAAAATATTTCTCATCTGAGATCCATGCAAGAACTTTCTAAGTAGTGTACAGCTCCAGTCTCTCCACTCACCCCATTCTCCTTTCAGAGGGACCTCTCTAAAGGGCAAAGCCAAGCCCATCCCTCTCCGACACATTCTTATGTGGGTCTCCAGAGTCTTTAGGACATGATTTCTCAACCGTGTGTGCCACACCCCGACTGCACCCTATTCCTGGGAAGTGTTTTTCAAGTCCTTAAATATGTCATCTTACTTCATTTGTCAGCCTTGGTCCACACTGTTCCTTATGATCAGGATGTCTCCCCTCCCTCTCTCTCCCCCCAGTCTTCTCCGTAAGGCCTGTCTCTTCCTTCAAGACTCATCTGAAGGCTTGTCTCTTCTTGGAAGTCTTTCCTACCTCTCCCCTGTGTTGTATCCCAAGTCTCTGGGCTTCCCCTGAGCCTGTTCATTGCTTTTTCTGTTTTGTTTTTAACTACCTCTTCTCAAATGGGATTGTGCATGCTGTTTTCTTATCTGTCATCCTCACAAGAATGAGTTTCCTGAAGGCTCCCTGTCATCGCTGCCTCATTCTTTGTATACCCTAACGGGCACCCAACATAGAGCCTGGCACTATGTGCTATCTGACCAATGTTTCTTTGATTAATGAATTAATCCCTCTTTTTTGCTCTTGTGGTCAGCTATGCCAAATTCTCCAGCTCATTTGGACAAGCAGAACTCTAACTGGTGCATGTCCTCCAGGCTCGCCTGTTTGACCACAAAGAGAATGGGTATTCCTTATTCGACACTCTTTTTCTACACTCCTGGGTTTGCACAGAATGCATAATACTTACCGTTCAAAATGATCACATGGCAACTCCTCACACTTTAAGGCCTCCTACTGACCATCCAAGGGGGCTTCTCTCTCCCTTCCAAGCTCAAGTCAGACTCTTAACCCTTCCAGTCTGCTTGCACTGAGCCACCGGAAGTTGTATTTCTGGCTTTTACACATTCATTTCACACGCTTTTCCCTCATCTGAAATCCTTTTCCCATCTCCCCCAACTGGATAATAATCAAAATATTAAGCGTTTACCTTGTCCCAGGCACTAAGACCTACATAGCAAATTTTGCTTAATTTTCACGAATATCCTTTGAAATAGGTTTTACTGTTCTTGCAGATAGGGAAACTAAAGCACAAAAACTAAGTAATTTACCTGAGCTCACACATCTTGTAAGTCGCAGAGCTCGAGTTTGAACCCAAGCGCCTCTGAGGCTAGCCCATGCATGTTCTCTCTCTCTCCACACTATGCTGTCCCCACTTGTTTGCCTCCAGTTCAAGGAACCACTTCTCAAGTGTTTTCCTTCTGACTTCTTGTTCTGTGGACCTATTTCAACAACTATATATTTCTTGGCAGTCACTTGGCATCTATCAGTTTCTATATTCTCATGTTCATTATCTTTTCGTGTATATAACATGTATCTCCTCTTGGAAGCAAAGCATGGGAATTTCTGCTTTGTAACATCCTTTTCTCTGAGAGATGGTGGAGTTTGGTGGTTAAGAGCGTGGATCCTGGAAGCAGGCTCCTTAGGTTTATATCCTGGCTCTCCTCTGTGCTGGCTGTCACCTTGGACAATTCCTCCACTTTCCTATGCCTCCATTTCCACATCTGTCCATGGGGCAAGTTATCATACTTGCCTCAGAGACTGGTTGTGAAGACTGAATGAGTTAATGCCCCAAAAACACTTCCAACCATGCCTGGAACATAGTCACTACTCAGTAAACGTCATTTATAGTAATTCCCTCACAGCCTGTAGGAGTCTTTTGCACCCTGATGATGTCCCTAAGTCTGAGTTGAGTGACCACTGCAGGGTATCTTATTGGCTGCTGTGGCGGCAGCGCAGTGCATTCTTATTGGAGAGTTATGTTAAGTAGCATGGGCTTTTATTTGCCTCTGTCTTTATCAGTGAGTCCTGCTGCTCCAACCCCGGGGGCACTGAAATGCCGTGAAACCTTTTTCTGCTCAAATTTCTTTGACTCTAAGATTCCTCTAGGGTCACTGCTAAGCACTTCATGTGGCGACCTTTCTCTTTTGTCCTCAGGCCTGCTGAGATCATTTGCTCAGCAGCATGTCCAACACCTGTTGCCACCCTATCCAGCCATTTCCTCCGTGACCTGGCAGCACCCAGAGGGGCAGTGGCAACTTGGAGCCCTTGGGCAACACAGTTTGGAATCAGCAAACTGACGGTTCTTTTCTCTGAACTGGGCAATCAAATCACATGCGCTTTAATATTTATCGATAGCTAAACATGGCTGGAAAGGAAATAAGAAAGAGCCTCTGGGTTAATCACTATCTCTGATTTTACAAAATGGCTAAGCTGTGTGTAAAATATCTGACAATCACGTGCCCTATTGACCCGAGGATTGAGCTCTGCTGAGGTATGGTTACTATGTGAGAGAGTGAGAGAGAGATTTTCTTTCTCTCTCGGGTACACAGAAAATATAAAATAAGATCCTTTCTGTGGCCACCGCGGCAGTTTCTCGTTAAGATTCTGCTTTGTTTAAACTGGTATTGTTTTTCTGGAAAAAAAACTCTAAGGAATGTTTTTAAAGGAGAACTCAAGCCTAACTAGATAAATATACTTTATTTCAAAGTGCACACATTTGTAATAATTGTGACAGAGAGAAAAAACATAGTTAAAAAAATACCTATTATTCTAATGATTTCCATCCCAGTGGTTTATTTGGACACGAGTTCCCATCCATAACATCTTCATTTGTCTTCTAATTTTCATGCAATTTGAAAGGGTTAGGTTCCTTACCCAAGGGATCATTCTGACCAAACCTCAAAGGATTAGCTAGGGTATTCTGATTTTACAGGCAAATTTATATCTTGTCATTTCAGAAAGTGTTTCCTTCACTACCATCTTTTAAAAAATCTCTTATTTGTGTAATATATGGACACAGTATATTCCTCTCCTGAGGCCTAATCCATGGAACATTTTAGATGAGATAAATTATCTGATTTTATAAGCATAAGAATAAGCAATTTCCCTTTTGTGATACTAATAATAAATCCTTGTTGGTACAGAAGGTTTAAAAGCCTGTCCAAAGAATGGTCTGTGAGTGAATTCTTTCATTTTTTAAGGAGACGTTCAGGTGCATCTCTAAGAAAGAAGACCTCTGGCTTCCTCTGCATTCTCCAACATTTCTAAATGTTTATTGACAATGAGGTAAAGACACATTGGTTCTGGGAAGCAGGAGGTAAGCAAGCAGCAGTCGGAAAGTACAAAGAACAGGAGCGGGCCCCGTGGCCGAGTGGTTAAGTTCGTGCACTCTGCTTCGGCGGCCCGGGATTTCTCTGGTTCTGATCCTGGGCATGGACGTGGCACCGCTCGTCAGGCCATGTTGAGGTGGCATCCCACATGCTACAACTGGAGGGACTCACGGCTAAAGTATACAACTATGTACTGGGGGCATTTGGGGAGAAAAAGTAAAAAAAAAAAGAAAAGATTGGCAACAGTTGTTAGCTCAGGTGCCAATCTTTAAAAAAAAAAAAAAAGGAAAGTACAAAGAATAAAGTGCATACAGACATGAACAATATTCACTTTAAGGAGTTAACCTATTCTTTTAAAATATTGTAATATTGATTCCATATTATCAGTGTGCTGCTTCTTTCTAAAAGTTGTTAAAATAAACTCACACCTTCTTCTTTGTACTCTGCATTTTTCAAATCTCCCAAAACAAAAACTCGTTATAAGCAAATAAATAAGCAAAAGCTCTATTAACTGCCACTTCCAAAATCTGGAAGGAGTGATTTGATTTAGCAATATAAGGAACTTACTTTCGACAGGTGGGAAGTTCTAAGAAGGAACACAATTAGCTTGTTGTCATGGAACAAATTACAAGTTAGGGCTAATAGCTTATTGATTATAAGAACATCCGCAGTACTTGGGCAGGTGTGTTAGTCAGGGTAGGCAAAGTTATCCTGAGGTAACAGACAATCCCACCGTGAATCTGGGTGATCCTGCAGGCCAGCAGTCTCCACAGGATCGCTTAGAGCAGCACCTCCATAGCAACCACAGGCGTCTGCACTCCCCACGACAGAAGAAAGGGTTAGAGATCTAAGCAGTAGCAATTAAATGCTTCCACCCAGAAAAAGGCAATCATATTTCATTTTTCAAAGCAATGCAACTTTGGTAACTTCAAGGAGGCAGGGAAGCACAAACTCCTATGGGGTCAGAAGGAAAAGAAAACAGGAAATTAGTGAACAGTTGAAAATGTCTGCTTCATTTGTAAATGAGGATCATAATATTATCTTACACTGTCATGGTTTTCAAGATCGTTTGCTTAAAATCTTTCAGTGGCTTCCCAGAGCCCTGAAGATAAAATCCAAGCTCTTCAGCTGGGCCTTTTGGCTGTCAGTAACCCAGTGCCTGCCTCTCTCACCAGTGTCCTCTCTCTCTATTTGCCATATCTTCCAAGACTTTCTCTAGGAACAATGAACTTGCTGTTCTGTTTCCTGCTTATTGCTCCTTCCCTTGCAAAGTCGCTTCATCTGCTGGGATCACTCTTCCCTAACTTGCCTCATCTTCTGTTTCCTTTGGTAATTCTTCTTCCACAATGCCACCCACCTCCTCCAGGCCCCAGACCTAAGGACTGGATTATTGCTGTGGCTCCTCCTCTGAGCTTCATTAGCATCCATGGTTCTTACTGGGTTACAATGAGCTGTTTACCTGTCTCTCCTCCCTACTAAAGATTAAAAGTACTAGAGAACAAGAACCAGATCTTCCTTATCTTGACATCACTGAAAGAGTATCTAACCAAGAATAAGGGCTCATTATATACTTGTTCAATGAATGAATGAAAAAATGAATGGGCTTTACCTGCCTTACTCTACCTGACTGTTCAGATTCCTCAGGGCAGTATGTTTTTCTTACATCTTTGTACAGCCTATAAGACCTAAAATGAGTATTTTATAGAGTAGTACACAAAAGTGTTTAAGTGAATTGAATGTACCTTAAATTCTATCATGAGGAATAGATTTCTGATCTCTATCATATTTAGACTTTATATACTAGATTATGTTTAAAAATATAAAGTTACCCATAAACCACATCTGGGACTCATTTTCATGGATTTATTAAACTTTACATTTCTTCAGAGTATCCACTGCAAGGCCCTCTGGCGTTGTATCCTAAACCAAATATTTAAGAAACACTGTCTTCAAAACAAGACTACTCTTATGCTTTGGAAATGCTTTCAAACAACAGGCCTTTCCTTTAACCTTGAATCTATGGAAGATTTCAAATTGCAGCAATTCAATGGACTATATGTCAAGAAACTGATATTTTAGAAGGATGAGATATTTCTTCATTTATATGGAAATTATTCCCATGTGCTTTGGATAGAAAAATGGAAATTTTGAGAATGTACTCAGCTCTTAAAGAATGTGATTGATCCATGAGGACGTTGTTCCAGAAAACAGGAACCAATGAACAGACAAAAATTCTCCTTGAGAGCGATAAGCAACTTTTTGAATTATCTAGTATAATCCTAGGAAAAATTTAAAATGTTTTAATTTTCCTAATCAGAAAGTCTTTAAAGCATATTTTAACAATATATTCAGTATTGTGGGAATATGTTCATGAACTATCAGCTGTAGTTGACCTTTGACATTATAGGTGAGCTGTGAGAATGAGTTTGTGAAATATTTTCACACCAGGAAGTTGCATGAAGAACCACCTGCGTCGTTCACACTCGGACCTACGGCTCATGTCCAAGAAGGTCGCTGGAAGCTTGGGTACTTTGAAGTTAATAGCATGAAAATTCTCCAAAAAAAAGTTTGTTTGTTTCTATTAATTTCCTTAAACAAAGTTCATGTAATAAGTGAAATGATCTCTTTTGAAAGACATTGTAGTGAATCACACATATCAACGGGTCCAAAATTACTGGAAATCATAACATGGCTCATATGAAGTAAAAATTATATTACGTTCGTTTCCTTTTTTTAAAACTATAATAATAAATAGCATAATGGGTACATATATTCAGACTTCTTTTCGTTCAATGCTTTCCTTAAAAGATAATAAACTATTAAGTCGTCTCATAGGACACAGGGTCACAAACATCCTGTTAGGAATTTTACGTGTGTTGTTGTTAGTAGTTCATTTAATGAATGAAGTAAGTAAAGTTAACCAGTTTCCTCATGACCACAGAGGACAGAGCCATGATCTTATTTCCATATGAGTATTTCGGGCTCATGCTCTTTCTCTTTCCCCCTATTGCCATCAGTCAAGGCTGCATTTACTTTAAAAAAAAGTGACTAGCTTGCAGTTCTGAAATTCTCAACTCTCCTACTCCATTCATGGGTTTTTCTCACCTATGTAGTGTGGCTTACATCTATGTGAGATCATATGTTTTGTGTCCTACTTCTGAGACTGGGAGCAGGACAATGTGGTGTCCGTGATTTCTTGCATTTGGTAGGAACACAGTGAACGTGAGGATCCTAAAATTCTCCTGCACTCAGTCATCCCCCTGACGTGACTCTCCCAGCAGAGAGATGAGAACTTCTCTAGCTCTTCCACTGAAACCTTTCCTGCCAGAAGAAGTTGAACATGCCTGGTGTCTGGGGGAGTAGCCTGGAGGTATAGTGTCAAATACAAAATTTTTTTTAACGCCTCCAGTTTCATCTTTGAAATCTATGTGTTCGGATTTTTTACTTTTCCCTGTTTTTTTCAACATAAAAATATGTTCTTTTTCTCCAGTCGTTGGCTGTCACTCCCTTTCTGTCACCTGCATGCTGCTGCTTGAGAGGCACAGTCTTAGAGTATAGAACAAGCTTTTCTCCCCCTGGCATGTTTCTGTCCAAATAAGGAAATGGTTTGCTTTCCACCAGGTATCTGCATTGATCGCTCCCTTCAAGTCTTCACTCTAAAAGTCACTCAGTTTGGCATTTTCTAGCCAACAGATTGAGAACTACAGTCTCCATCCCTAACTCCCATCCCTGCCAACCCCCTGCTGCATTTTTCTCTATCATACTAATCACTTTCTAATATGTCTTATGATAATTACCTCTTTATTTCAATGTCCATAGCCCTCCAGCTGGAATATGAACTCCAGAAGAAAAGGCACTTGGTTGTTTTTTTCCTGTAACATCCCCAGAGTCTAGAACAGCACTTAGTATATAGTAGATGCTCCAGTAAGTTTTGTAGGAAGAAAAATGGATAAATTTCTCTTGTTATAAATCTGCAGACATTCATCGTTTAGTAGTATTCATAAAGCTTATGGTTCCTGCAAAACCAAGTAGATGCCCTCAAGAGCCACCAATAATATTGTATAATAAATGTAGGTGATTTTATAAAGAGACGGATGTTAATGACAGATCATGCTGTCACTAGCCCTTTCCAACTGGAAGAGCTAAGTAAGGTACTGCTGGGTTCTTCCTCCCATAGGTTCTCATTTTCCCTGACACATTTGTTGCCTTGTCTGGTTCCACTTTCCTCCCTTTACCTGATTTCACTTGCAAATATAGCAGTGCTGATCTGTGTTTAGCATTGGGTTTCAGTGTTTATTTCTACTTTGCTATTTTAGTTCATTCTTTAATTAAATAAAATGCCTGGTTCTCTCAGGATGTCAGCAACTAAAAGCAGAGTACACCAACCACAATGGTTAGTGTAAAATGGTTATATTAACTCACAGGACATACATTAATGGACACAAAACTACTGAAAAAATTATTTTCTAAAGTCTATTCTACAAACCATCACCGTGTTTTAGACATCTGACAAAGTGAGAAAGGCTGGCTACAGTCTTCAGCTCTGCTCACTGTCTCTGTGGCTTTTAGACACCTGGCCAATTATTAAAGATGGCAGGGCTGGCATGTAAATATTCTCCATCCCGAGATGCTTACGTGGCCAGGAAATAACACTCACCATGTGGTATCATTGCAACACCTATCTACCAATGTGGGGGGTGAAGAAGGATAATATAATTTGCAAATTTGTGTAAAATCAGAACATGTGGTATTACACATTGCTTAGAATGGTGTAAAGGATTTTATGGAAAAAAAGTGTAAATCATAGCCTTACAAAGTTTGATTTTAGAATAGGCCATATTGTAATACTAGATTTAACAAAACTCCTTGTGGTTTATGTTTACTCTTGGGGAACCTTGAGATGTAGTGAACAAGGAATGTTAGATCAGAGACTTCTCTGCCTGCACAAAGTTCCTTTCTTTCAGCATTCCTATTCTTTTTATCATTCGGTGAAGCTTTATATAAAGAATTTCTAGAGAGAGAGGTTCTGCATAGCATTTCATTAAGGTTTTCTATATTACAAAAGAAACTTCCTAAACATGTAGAAATGTAAATGGTGGCCCTTTTGTAAGTTTGCCTCCTTGATTCCTGCCTACTCTCCTCCTTCCTTCCTTCATTTATTCGTGCCTTGTCTTTTACGAAAAGGATTTGCAATATCTTCTGTAGGGGAGGAAGACATTTCCTCTACCCTCTCTGGGTTCTTCTGGCGGGGGAACGAATTAAATTCACATGAGACAGAATAACAGGAGAAAATTAAACAAAGCTTTATAACATGTATACATGGGAGAGGCTCAGGCAAGCTGAGCAACTCGCCAAAATGGCTGAAGCCCCCCCCTTAAATAGCATCTTCAGCTGATGACAAAGGAGGATTTGGGGGTGGAGGGGGACTTGATCTTGGGAGATTACCACACAAGTACAGTAAACAAATGCAGATTTAAGTCCTTTGGTATTGATTAAGAGTTTCTAGAGATAAGGTCATCCCCCCTTCTTCCTGGTACAGAGAGGGAGATATCTTTACAGATGGAGATTTCCTTTACAATGTAAATGTCTCCTAACAAAGGGCAAGCAAGTTCCACTCCTCAGAGCCTCCTTCCCTGTCCCAGTTTATTAAAAGTAACCAGCCCCAAATAATCCTCATGCCAAAGAGACATATCTCAGGGTGGCCAATGCCAGTCCCCCACACTTCTCAGCCTTTTGGCTGAGATCAAATGTGGAAAGGATTTGAAGTATCTTACAAAAAGTACAAAGGCAATAAAGTTTGTTTTTTCTTTTTAAATTCAGAATTTTAAAAAGGGAAAATTGGATGAAGATAAAGTGGATATTCCGGTAGTAAGGGTCATTCTGTTTTCTCTGAAGGAGCCTAGAAATCTATCTCATAGCTACATAGTGGCCAAACTTAGCAGGAAAACAAGCAAACTGTTAGATGAGAAGAACAAAACCTCCATTTCTCAGGGAGTACAAAGTTTTCCTTGTACCAAATCTCAAAATGTATTTTCTTGTGGCATACTATTTGGATAAAGAACAATGAGTACTGTGTTGGCCAATGTCTTTACCACTGCCTCATAGCAAAGCAGAATTCCCAAGGCCTGGCTGTGGCCATGTGCAAGTCACTTACCCTCTCTCCACCTCAGCTCTCTCCACTCTAGTATTTGGAAACCAAAAGTCTGTCCCTCACAGGATTGTTGTTCTGGTTAAATGAGAGGCACTTAACACAATGGACACCCTAATGTGTGTGAAATAATATAGCGAGAATGAGAGAGAATTTGAATAAAAAGTCAGGAATAGAATATTATGACCCAGGTTAGGAATTCAATCTCAATTCTACCAGGTGCTTAAGAGGTACTGTATCTCAGGTGTGCAGACCTCTAGTTGTGTAATGCGACATTCACTCCCCCTCAAGAGAGCTCAGCATTGTCAGAAAAGAGAAGAAATAGCATTTACATTATATTTTGTAGAAAGCTTATTTAAAAAAAAAATTTATCAAGGACAGGGTTCATAAACTCTGGAAACCAGCTAGAAAGTACATAAAACATTAGGACAAGTTTAGAAAAGTTAAAGAAAACTGGGCTATATATTTACCTGAAGTAGAACGATTCCACCTCCTCCAACAAATAACTTGAGGTGACTAAGGTCGCACAGATTGTCACATTCTAATGAAGTTCTTGCTCATCCAAGCACTGGCTAGACACAGGGTCAGGTGCTTCATCCTTTTATGTGAGAAGTGAGGATTATGGGATATCCTCATTTGCCTTGGAATACCCTGATTATAGTTGGGATAGAAGTGGCAGAAGAGACAGGGGTTAATTTGCATACCCACCTCGGAATCCTTTTGCTTCAGTCCTCAGAGGGTTGAATGGAAAGAGAGTTCACAGAACGTCAGTAATCTTAAGTTTTCCGACAAGATGGTGATGAGAATTGATGAGCAGGGAGACCTTAAGAAAGGAGTAACACTTGTTGCTGGGGACCACCGTTTCCTTCTGTTCTTTTTCCCTATACTTTTCCATAAATAAATTTACCTTTGCCCTGTGTGTTTCGTCTTCTTACACCTCTCGTCCTTCGGATGGTTAGAATGGAAACACATTTATTCAGACAGGTGTTTACCCTTTATTTTTTATTATTTTTACTGCATCCTTCTAAGTTACTGTGTTGAACATAGAAAGGGAGTCCTAATGTCTCTGTAGTCAACCATATATGACCTCTTCTGGAAGAGCAAGACCTGCTTCTGACTTAGATGTCTACCGTTGTATCATGACTAACTTTCCTGTCACAATTTCACTTGTCTTTCCTTGTGTTCCTTCCTCAGTGGAGATTCAGAATAGTTGACATCTAAGGAAAACTGCCCATCATAGAATTAAAAGTCATAGCCTTCTCTTCTGAATGCTAATTTATTCATATTTGTTTAGAATTTATAAATATCGTTCTCTAAATTCAGCCCTCTTTCTTGGTAGACATTTCTGAAAGTATAGTGAGTAAAAGTTTAGAATCTGAAATTAAATAGTCTGGGTGTATATTCTGGCCCCGTCACTCACCAGCTGTCTAACCTGGGGCAGGTCAACTTCTCCAAGTCTCCGTTTCCTTCTCTATGAAGTCGGGGTGGAGGGCAATAATCATGGTCCCTATTTTGTGAGGTTCTTGTGATGATTCAAGAAGATGCTGCTGAACGTAAAGCACTTGGAATAGTGCCTGCTATGTTCTAAGTAGCTAACAAGTTAGCCACTATTCTCAGACACAAGTTGAGTCAAACTTGAAACAGTGGTACAATGTAAAGAGCATGGACTTTGGCCTTGTTAATTGTCACTTACTAACTCTACAATCTTGGGATCTGAGACTCAGCTTCCTCATCCCAAAAATGGGGACAGTAATAATAATTCTGCAAGATGGTTGTGAAAATGTAATGAGATAGTTCCTATGAAGAACTCATTGACCCTGATGCCTGGCATGTAGGAGATGGAAGCAATGTCAGCTCTCCTTTGCTCACAGACCTTGCGTTCAAGTAACCCTTATTTTACTTAATGATGGCCCCAAAACACAAGAGTAGTGGTGCTGGCAATTCAGAAATGCCAAAGAGAAGCTGGATTTACTAAGAAAAGAAAAACGTCATATGCTGAGGTTGCTAAGATCTGTGGTGACATTTATTACAGTATATTGTTATAATTGTTTTATTTTATTATTAATTATGGTTGTTAATCTCTTAGTGTGCCTAACTGATAAATTAAACTTTATCATAGGTATGTATGTATAAGAAAAAACATTGTATATAGGATTCGGTACTCTCTGTGGTTAAGGTATCCACTGGGGGTCCTGAAACGTATCGCCCATGGATAAGGGGGGGACTAGCATACTGTTTTTTAATTTGTGAAACATTTATTAAATCACTTTGCAGGTAGATTATGAGGCAGGAGAGCCCTGCTCACTCTTTTCAAGCTGAAAGTGGAAAATTACTCCCTGGTGATTAGGAAAAACAATCACAGAGGTGTACACTGTTGGCATGGAGACCTGTCTATGAGATGATAGTGTTTCTCTTGGGAGACAGTGAAAACTTGAGAGAGGATGCTTTATTTCTCCCTTCCTAAAATGTCTTTCTCAGTTTTCTGTGGTGAGAGAAAATGAGACAGCAGTCATACCTAACAGTTGGTGGAACAGTTACATATATACATGCATATACACATATAAAAAGAGAGGATTTTATTTATTGTATATGAGAATAATATTTACCAAAAAATATTGATTAAATGATGCCTTTCTATAAAAAAAAGAATAATTTGTGTGTGTGATATATATATATATATTTCCAAAATTGACACAGATTGGAGTACATAACCTTGATAAAGCAATATCTGTTGGAAAAAAAATGGAAACATTGCTTTTAAAAAAGACCTGCAAAAGACGTCAGGCTCAGAGAATTTCTTTGAAAGTGTTTTGCAAACTTTTAAGAATAGTCAGTGTATTATTTAAATTTTTCTAGAATTTCTGAAAATAAAATCAACTTCATAATTCATTGTGTCAAGTAGACCTAACTGCAATAGGAAATTCCTCAACCAATCTTACTATTGAAGAAATAAATAAAATTCTAAGTACAATATTAGTAAATTAAATCCTGCATTGGTTAAAAGATTCATGCTCGCATCAAATAAAGTTGATTCCATAAATGCACACATGGTTCATTATGAGGGAATCTACCATAAAATAGGTTGAAAGAGAGCACAAGAGGCTTGTAATGACAGATATCAGAATGGCATTTGACCAGGATTTAATATCTGTTCATTGTTTAAAAAAAAGCCATAAGTGAAATAGCAGCCTCAGAATATAGTGTCTATCTCAGTGGCCAAACAGATTTTTAAATGGAGTCATTTCTATTAAAATTAGCTTAATTATAAGCACGATCATGTACTATTAAAGTAGTTTTATGTAATAGTATTTGGGAAATCCTGGTTACATATAAAATTAAAGTGGAAAGTGATTTTATAACTATTTGGGTATTTGCATGGAAGAGCCAAAGAAATTAGTTGAAAGATTATTAGAAATAATGTAGAGATTCAGTAAGGTGGCCAAACTCAAAATACATGTGAGAAAATCATTAGCTTTTGTATAAAAGAGTAATAATCAGTTAGAAATTATAATGGAAAAAACCTTTTAAATCGCACAAGATGTTAGTCACCAAAACATGCTATACCTACGAATGAAAATAATAAGAAATCAGAAGGGTTTTTTTTTTTTAATGAAGAAAACAAAAAATCTTAACTAAAGAAAACTTTAGAGACATCATAATAATATCTCATACTAATTAAGCATTTAAGTGCCTTCCACGTTGCAAATTAAATCATCTGTTAATTTTATACAATCCTATGAAGTAGCTAGTGTTATCATCTCAGTTTTATAAATTTGATAACTATTCCGAGAAATTAAGCCACTTGCCCAAATTCATAGAGCTGGTAAGAGCTGAAGCTAGGATTTGAATCTGCATGCAGACTCTTTCTGAACTTCACTCTTAGTCACTATGCCTTGGGAAGACCTATTTAATATGCTAAAAATCTCAGTTCTTACCCATTAATCTACATAATTTATTCAGTTACACTTAATACCAGTGAGATATTATTTTTCATTTTGGTGAAATGTTTCAAAATTTCATCTAAAGGAATAAATATATGAGAAAGCCAAGAAAAACTTGACAAGAAGCACAATGGGTGAAGGGTAGAGGGATGGAGAACTCATCATGCCAGAAATTATAGCGTGTTATAAAAACTGTAAGAATTAGGACAGTGGTTCAGATAAAGATCATTCGAAAATACTCTAGATTCCAAATAAGACTCGTGTATGTGTGTGTTTGTTTGTGTATACACAGATATATTCATACATATAGATATACATATACATAGACACTGTACGCGTAAAGTGGCATTTTATTAACTGAGAAAAGGGATGGTTATTTCATAAATGATGTTGAAGCAATAGCTAGTTATTTGGGAAAATAATGTAAACGTGACTTCCTTCCTTACACCTTACATGAAAATGTATATTAGGTGAGGTTTTGATTAAAATAAAATGAAAATACTATTTCTTAATATGTACTTTTATTAATGTGATAACTGCAAATTAATTTAGTTAAAATTACTATAATAAAATGTAGGCGAATATTTAATTTCAAAGTGGGGAATATTTCTAAGCATATACCAGAGCTAGAAAACGTGAGGAAAATTTTTGATAGATATATGTACATTAAAAATCAAATATTTCTGCACAACAAAAGGCACCATAAATAAAATGTAAAGGCAGATAACAAACCAGGGAATCCATTTCCAGTGTTGCCAAAGAGCGTTAACTTTAATGTGTTAAAAAATCCTTAGAAAATCAATAACAATAAAGATGACCGTCCTTACAGAAAAACCAACACATAATTAATTCATAAGAAAAGAAACACAATTTTCCAGTTACATGAATAAAAGCCCAAACATAAAGAAATGTAAATAAAACAACAGTGGGCAAACGTTTTTTCTAATCAAAGTGTTAAAGATTAAAAAGCAAAGCCAGATAATACCAAATATTGATTCAAGTTGGGACATTCTCATTCACTAGTAGTGAAAATGAAAATTTGAATTGCCATTCTAGAAGGCAATTCAATAATAATTGTCAAAACCTTAAAAAAAATTCATACTCTATGAGCCAGCAGTTTCTCTTCTAAGAATTCATCCTAGAAAAGATTTAGCTACATCATTGTTTGTTGTAGTTGAAAATTAAAAATGAACCAAATATCCAGCAATAGGGAGTAGTTTAATATATCAAGGTACATGCATGTGATGGAATACTGATGTACAAGGATAGTTTTTAACATGATAAATATACAAACGATACATAAAATGAGACCATTTTTACAAATAAGAAATATATGTACATATATATATATAGTAATTCATAGGAAGACGTCTGGAGGGATATCCCAAAATACTACCTGTGGCTCAAAGTATTATAGTTGATTTTTATATTCCTAGCCAAGCAACCTCTCTGGGACAGTCTCTTCATCTGTGAAATAAAGGAGTCATACTAGAAGAGTCCGAAAATCTTTCAGCAAAAATCTCTCATATTTCTAAGAGTAGTGATAATTAATAATAGTAGTGATAAATAATAATTGAAAAAATGGTGAATTTTTTTTCCATTGAACTTTGGAGTTAATAGAGTAAAACTAGATTCATCTTGAGCTATCCTTTGTTTTAGTTAAAATTCAAATCCTGATATTTGTTTATGAATTATATATATATATATATATATATAGTGCTTTCTCTCTTACAAATGCCCATTTTGGTGTGGAATAGGGTGGAGTATGTAAAGAGTTAGGTTGAAATGAGGTACGTTCCCTATAGAGTTCTTAGAAACACAAAGAAATCTTATTAATATAATATGTTGTATATAGATTTTAGAGTTTCATCTACCACTTGGAACCCTACAAACCATTCTTGGTTTTGGAAAGTTTCTTTAATCAAAATGCATGTTGAGAAATTGTAAGAAATGCAATGCTCAAAAGTCCTTTTATTAAATAAAAATTTACGTGTGCTTCAGAAATTGGTGGAAAATGATTCTGCTTTTATTATCTAATGAATATCGTTTTCCTCTTATTTCTGACTAGTAGTGAAATTGCCTGGAACAGGATAAGGAATAATGTTTCGAGTGGTTATTCAGTACCTGATTGAGATAGCGAAATCAAAAACATACTCAGTTTTAATTTGCTGTTAAATACTCCACATTTCACAGTGGTTGTTTGAAGGCCACATTCAATGGTAGCAAAAGTGGCTTTCTAAAAATGCTTTGCCTCATTCTTGCTTAATCCAGGTTGCCAAGCGGTAAACCTGGCAGACGTCATGAACTTCCAAGAGGGAACATATTTTATTTGCCTTATACCACCAGAGGATTTGGCCAATTATTGCTATTTATTTAATGTTGGTGTTGACATAGTGCCTTTGCCCTGAGGAGCCCCAGGTGCTTTATAAAATTAGTCAGCAATTCACATCACAGCCTTTACAGCCAAGAGTGCAGGCTGAAAACAATAATGATTCATGGAACCTACAGCCATCCTAACTCATACTTCTGTTTGCCCAGTGAAACAAAGCAAATATGCCCGTTCCCTAAGAGAGCTAGCAGCAAAAGGTTCTAGTGGGGCTTGATGGGCGTTTCTCCCTTGTGTAAATAGGTAAACTCCTATAAGGAAAATTTGTCATACACCCAACTGAGTTGAGCATTCCTCTACTCTGTTCCAGGACACATACCTTCCTCAGTGAGGAACTCACTTTCTTTAGATCTTTGCTCAAATATCATTTTCGTCATGAGAGCTTCCCTGACCATCTATTTAAAAAACAACAAAACAAAACAAAACAGAATCCATCATTAAGCCCAGATATTCTCAGTTCTTTTTCCTGCGCTATTTTGCTCTGTAGCACATGTAGCTATCCAACATATTTACATGGTCTGTCTCTTTATTTTTTATGTGTTGACATCCTCCCACTAGACTGTAAATTTTATAAAAGTAGACCATTTGTCTGTCTTGTTCAACTACGAATCTTCAGCAGATGCCTGGCACATCATAGGTGTACAGTAAGCATTGTTGAATGAATGAATGAATGAATTTACCCCAATGGTGCCACAAGAAGCAACTGGATTCTCCTATTGTCAGTCAGATACAAAGGCAGCCAAGAGAGGGGTAAGTGAGCAAGAGTGGACTTGCATGAGATCAAGAGTTCTGTTACATTCCTTAATATTGAAAAGATCCATGTGGTGAAATAGCCCCTTAGTCAGAATTTTCTCCCCCATTAGTTGCAAACAACAGCAACTAAATTTAAACCAGTTTAAACAAACACAATGGCAGTTTATGGGATCTTGAAACTGGAAAAGGCAAGAAGTGCAGCTGGTTTTCATGGGTGCAGGGGTTGCTCCATGTGTTCTTGTGGTGTGATTAGGCCATTAGTCTCTTTCTGTCTCCCCCTCTGCATTGCTGTCTTTCCCAGGCTTTTCCATTGTGGTGGCAAAGAAAGCTAAGGCAGCTCCAGGCGTAATTCGGCCTGGAGTAATTCCAGTGGAATGAGAGCATATATTTCCCAGTGGTTCCAGGGAAGACTCAGAGCTGACTTGAAATGGGTGGACCTGGATTAAATGCCAGCCTTGAATCAATCATGTGACTGACCAGCCTCTGTGCATCCCAGTCATGGAGGTCAGCCCCATCCTTCATAGGTGGGTTTTCCAACAGAAAATTTGCTTTCTGTTATCAGTATAAGAAGGGAAGGATGCATGACAAGTATGCAGAGATGTATTGTAACCAGAAAAATAAATAATGTTTAAAGAATTTCTCATTATGATGAGGCAGAATTTCTAAATCTTTTAATGTTCTACTTTCTTATAATATCAGATGACCATATATTTAACAGCCTAATTATGAAAATTATGTTTTGAAAGTGAAACAATGACCTTTTGCTTTATTTTCAGTGGCAAGCTATCTCTTCCAGGTCTACCTACATGATAAGTGAGATATTATTCCTAACTTAGTGGAAAGGAGATAAAAATTTTTTAAAAAAGGCTAAATTTTAGCTGTGTGAAAAGGAAATGTTTACTTAGGGTTGTAATTATTTATTTTCTTCTTATACAATTTAATAATTCTATCTTCTTAGCTCTTTCTGCCTTATTAATCATATGTTATGTAGGCAAGGTGTAAAATTCTAATTCTGTTTTACGTATTTTTAAAGAGACTGCTTAGAATAGACTAGAAATCCTAAAATCTTCTGTTTCAAATACTGGAATTTGAATTGTGGATATACTACTACTTCTCTTTCCTATAAAAAATTTTAAGGGTCATGGATAAATACAGTGAGATTATGTATAAGTCAACATCCTATTAATGGATGAACATAGAAGTAACTCCCAAGAAGAGGTATCAGGAAATCAAAGTACAGTCTGGTTGGCATGAAAACACAATGGCTACATGAACCAGTGCTGCTGGTTATGCTGTACCATCTGAGAAAGACATTCCTGATATTAGCTTTGATGCCAGCCTTTTTACTAACTGAGTACTCACTTAGTTTAGGTTACTAATTTAGTACTAGCTCAGTAGTTTGGCATGACCATGTTCCAAAGTATCCACCTAGACTTAGGAATTACTCAATTGAATCAATTCAGTGTTAATGAAAAAAAACTTTGTGGGTAAGCATTTCTGAATTAGTGTTTTTATTAAGCCACAACGTTTTACTAGTTCGTCTTTCTTCATTCCTCTGAAACTGTGATTGTTTCTAAGTTGTTGCTTAGAAATGGTAAAAGATGTGAGATAGGGAAAAGGAAAGCTTTCTTAGGAAATCCTTTTCTTTCGTGGCCCCGTTGAATTGGATTTGTCGTTGATATCCATTGATATCCTATCCATATCCAACCCGTATGGTAAGATTTTTCTTTTCCATGTGATAAGGATTTTCAGTGTTTTTTGAGAGCTTGGTTTTTGTGGTGGGAGAGACGAAATGAAAGGCATACAACATTAATGTGTCCTTAGCATCCCAAAAAATAGTAATGCCATAGCAAATTTATAACAATGAAAAACTGCATAGCTCAGAGCCCTCCTATGACTTTTGCGGGCTCTGTGCACTTTTGGCTTTGTGGATCTCTTCTTCCATAAAAAAATACTAAAAATTACACTTTACAACTGCGTTGATATAAAGAGAAGTATAATCTAAAATGGATTATATTCATTTTTTTCTGATTTTAAAAGAAATTAAAATGTTTTTGAGGGCTTCTACAAATATTATGGGCCTTGGGCAAGGTACCCATCATGCTTAATGGAGAAGCTATGTTGGCCCTGTCATAGCTAAATTGGTTACATTTTAAGCCAAACAACTGTTTTCTGCCTACTGTTCATCTTTTTAGTTTAAATGTGTTTTTATTGTTAAATAGGGTTTGGCAAGGGAGCTGGTATAAACTGGTATGAGGCTGCGTTGGCAAAGCTAACCCTGAAAACCGCTCTCAGGTTTTGTGCCTGCAGCTTCTTTTCACAGGATTTAAAGCTATTTTTCTAGTTTGTCAAAATCCTTGTTCTTCAAAGGTTTGTGTTTTTATGTGACTGATGCTGTGAAAAGAAATGCCATCATGATTATATTTACATTGTGAATTTGTATAGTATGGGAAAACTAGAATTTTTCATGCAGAGAGCCATTAGGGTTTTACTCAATATAGTTCTTCGAAGTAAAATTGATGTTGGAGTATTTTCCTATAATACAGGTGAAAAGCCACTCTATCACTTAACAAAATAAATGCTCATTCATATGTTTAATGAAAACTCCTGTGCCTTCCATTGAGGCTGAGTTTTAGCTGAATCTTTCTTCCCAGTTATCTATGGTTTGGGAAAACAGAGCTAACTTGGGTACATAAATTCTGTCAACAAGTATTTCTTGAGAACCTCTTGGTTGTGAACTATCTGGAATGAAACTGGTAAACTAATCTCAACATCCATTCTTCTGTCTAACATCACTGATAAGCTCCAGCATTTTCTACTTGATAGGTGTTGGAAGCAGACATTTCTTGATTGAAAACCCAGTGCTCTTGCTTACTGGCTGCATGGCTTACATTTGTTCCTGACATTTCTGGCCATCAGGTGCCAAGCACTGTTCAAGGCATGGAGGGGGAAAAGATGAATGACATGCAGTCCCTACCTTCAAGGGAATCACGTTTAAAAGGAAGACAGGCAAATGCAAAGCTTTTGAAAAGAATGATGGAAAATGCAGGGATAAAGCAAGGGTATATGAGCATCTCTTAAACTAGGTTATTCCATCAAGTAAACTTTCTTGGGGGAAGTGATGTTTTGGCATGTCTCTTTACCATGGAGCTTCTTTTGCTCTGTATGTAATTGGATATTAACCTCAGAAGGCTGTTAGGTTTAAAGAGGAAAATGTATAAGAGTTATCCAGCATTGAGCCTGGGACATGATTTTTGCACAAAGGTTTCCAATTCTATCACTCCATTTTTCTCATTAAGAGCATGTCAAAAGGAAAAGATGAAAGAAACGATGAATCACCAATTAGATAATCGGTCCCTGAATGAAAGAGGTAAGAATATATGTAGTTCATAAACATCCCTTTGTATCCGTTAATACATCTGTATGTATCATCGATCCCAAGGATGGAAACAGAGGCTGTGTCTACTCCATAACAAAGATTACAAAAACAAAACAAAGCTCTTAAACGTTAATGTTCAAAATTTTCTGTTTCCATTCATACATTTGCCTGTGACATAGAGAGTGCTGAAAAGTAAACTAAAGTGCTTCTTGTTAAATGAGTCAGTTTGTTGAAAGAAGTAAACTAAGACTCGGGAAACATTGCTCATACCTAGAAATTCTGCCTATAACGGGCTGATGTGGAAGGGGTAACATGTAGGGCACCTGTTGACACTACATATGGCATCTAAAAAAGCACTCGTTAATTCAGCTTCCTAATGGCTCACCTCCCCCGAGTACTCACTGTGGAGAAGTTTCACTGAATAGCTTAGGATCGCCCAGACTAACTAACCATAATGGAACAAGGTGCCCTGTGATTGTAGGCATCTCTCTCCGGTGCTCCGAATGTAACCAGTAATGATGGGTTTTTTGTTTTGCCCTTTCCTTTCTGTGTTGCCAGCAGCAAAGACTGTTTCTCATCCGTCTCACGTGGCCAAATTAGGTTCATCTCTCATGCTGACAGATTTAAGGAATCAAATCCTGTGATTGTTGTCCCCTGATTCCTTCTCTAAATTCCATGTCAGAATTGGAGCGCTCCTGTCAGACTTGGGAGGAGCCCCTTTCCCGTCACACCTCCATACAGGCCTCCTCTCTGTCCACACTCGAGACCAAGCCGTTCTGCCTAAATCCAAAGCAACAGTGGCCTTTGGCAGGCTTGTAACTTTTGCTCTCTGGCATGGGTGGAACTAGCGTCAACTGGGTAATTCAATCCTTGAGATCCTTCTTCAATGAATGAAAGAATCCAGGAATGGGCTGCCAATTGCCTCTTCCTTGTGCCCTGTTTTCTTTGGTGCAGGATGCTGAATGGTGACGGTCCATTTCCACACCTCCCCTCCCGACACTGCAGGATTTATGGTCTGCATGCCCCAGTTATGAAGCTGGCTTATGGTATTTTGCTGCCGCAGGCCTGTAAATGTTTAGAATTGTGTGTTTATATTTCTAGGGCTACAGTTTGAAAATCGAGGAAGCAAACAGATAGCAAAGAATTTGCAGGTCAAGCTGCTACTGCTTCCTCATTTGGAGGGCTTATTTTATGTCTGTGTACTTCATACCTAGATTTCGATGTGGCTCCTGTTTTTCTGACCCTCATTTCTTTGGTTAGGTGCTTTCAAGTGGGTTTTTCTGTAAGAAATCCCCATAGTAGAAGTGTTTACAGGAAGTGACGGGTAAGCAAAGGTTGCCTGACACATGGAACCTCAGAAACTTTCCCATAATGAAAAGGTCTGGCTTGTGGATGGGCGCTCTTCCATCCAGACAGACAGGAATGTGGCTAGGCAGCCAGAAGACACATGGACTTGTGACCACCAGGACAGGCACCTCGCTAGAAAAGTCCTAGCAGCTGGGGCTGTTAATCTCTTCTGAATGTACTAGCAGGCATTTGCCTTCTATAAACCTATCCTAGATTCCTCTTATGTCATTGGAGCCATCATTTTTCCCCCTTGAGAATTCCTTCATGTGGATGTCCTTAATAAAACTCTTTTTGCTTACTCCGCCCTTGACCATAAAACTTAAATAGGAATATGAATTGTACTAATCTGTGAAAGAAATCAACATGATCTTGATGAGACCATTTCTACTGTCTTTGGTTCCTTCCTTCTAAAAATGTGTTCATTCAAACCAGTATTTGAGGGCCAGCCCCGGTGCCTAGTGGTTATGTTTGGCGCTCTCTGCTTCGGCAGCCCGGGTTCATTTCCCAGGCTCAGACCTATACCACTCGTCTGTTAGTGGCAATGCTGTGAAGGTGGCTCACATACCACAAAGAGGAAGATTGGCAGCAGATGGTAGCTCAGGGAGAATCTTCCTCAGCAAAGACAAAACCAAACCAACAAACAAGACCAGCATTTGAGCCTATATGGATCCATTTGGACATTTTAACAATTAGTATTAACTCAATAGCCTCAAAACAGTTGCCAAAATATGCTCATAAAACTCAGGTATGGTAACATGCCTGGCCCTCTCCCTCCTCCAGCTTTGGATGGATTAATTCACTGATCACAGCCAGCACCTGAGTACAGAATAATTTATTTTTGTGGCGCTTCATGACGAAAGCCCAGCTGGCATTAGCTCAAGTTATGCAGCTGGCTATTAATTGAAGAAAACTCCTCTGTCACTCCTCAGTCAAACAGGGTCTGATTCAGCAGATCCTTTTCACTCTCATCCCTTCTATTCTACCAGAAGAACAAACGTAAATAACTCTCACTTGGCTTTGCCTGTCATGGATTGTAAATTAGCTGGCAGCATGCAGACTGATTGCATTAATGCTTTCTGGGCTGCTCTTCTCAATAGATTTTTATTTCTACAAGAGGTTTGGACATTTCATTTCCGAGGTTTTAGTGTTGTCCAGGAGAAGGAAATATTGCATCCTGCCTTTGTTTTAGATACTGAATAACTAATTTTCAAAGTAATTTCAACAAAATTTCCAGTTATAGCACCTGCGGGGTGGGTGCTGGTCTTCCGTGAGTTTATGTTCTGGTTTCTTTTCATACTTGACTGTGCTTGTCACTGCATTTTAAACAGAACCTCAAGAGAGATTTGTTCAGGATTTTTAAAATATATAAACACGTAATACATAGCACATGGTGTGCCAAAATTCTTTGATGAGTGCATTTTATAATTCTTAAAATCTGAAACTACTTGGCATGGGGAGATGAAATGGTATCTTAAAAATCATGGAACTTTTCCATAAAATGAAATTCTGTGTAGAAATGGTGTAGGAGAATTCTTGTGGGAGTGCTAAAATAGTACATCAATTTGATCCTCATGGATATGAGAATTCACCAATTATACTATTATGCGGAAATATGTTTCGGTACCGAGGACCTCTTCCGTGTCTTTCTTCTACCCCAGTTTCTATCCTCTGTACAGTGTGCTTGTTGGATGGTGGATGACTAGTCATTGTTATACCTTGAGTTCTGAGACTCAACTTAAGGCAGCCAAATCGTACCTTACCAGGACTTAGGGCGCCAATGCGGGATTCAGTGGGATTTCGGCAACAAGTGCTGAGCAAGAAATCAGAACTTGGCAGAAAAAAGTAGAATTCAGGTGCTGGAAGAGCCCTGAGAGAATTGGCTTGTCCCCAGAGGCAGGTCTTGTGATTCATTAGAGGAAGAGCGTCGAAAGGGCATAGGAGAGCCTGGCTTGGATTAGGCTGTCTTGCATTCCAGGAGATTCAAAGCTAGAAGGGACAATAAGGCATTGCGTTGGGAGGCTTTCCTAATTCGGACTTCTGACGCACGGTCTAGCGTCCATGAGGTAGACCTCAGGGGTTGAGTAATCTGGGAAGAAGAGTAGATTATGCAAGAGCCAGCAGTCGTGGCTGACCTCTAGATCCAGATCTGAGTGGCATGACCTAGTTGTAGCTGAAGTTCTTATAATGGATCCCCCTATGGCAGGATTCTTTTGTGAACTCAGATAGGCTGAGGCTGCAGGGAGTAGATTCAGCTGGATGGGCTGTAAAGCTCTATAAGCTGAGACAACTGCAAAATGGAGAAGAAGCTTTGAGGAAACCATTGGTGTGAAAAAGAAATGGCAATCAAAATGGTCTAACTAATAATTATATGCCCTTCCTACACAATTCTGAGAAAGTGTTTAGCCAAAACTGTATTCCCTATATAAAGGGGGTGTCTCATGGGGAATTCCTCTCCATTTATAAACTGGCAGACAATTTGAGTGAAAAATATTTTACTAGTCTGAGCATTGTCTGAGCATAAAACCAGGGATTTCAGTCCTGAAATGTAAATGTGTATTTACTTGCCAGAAGTCTGGTGATGGATATATTTGTAGACAGGGGGTTAGAAGAAGTTACATTCTAATAAGATATCTTATGATTCATTTCCTTCATTTGTAGAAGCAATCACTGTTTTGATAACATTTAATTTTTGAATCTTGGTGTCAGGTTATACTTCTTTAAATTTTATTGAGCATCACCTATAAATGCTTATAGTGAGAGCTGGTCAGGCAATAAATGTTATATATTAAGTACGTTTTTTTGGGGGGGCACAATTTTCAATTCTAGGGTTAAAGCAGTGAACAAGACAAACAGAGTTTTCACTCTATAAGAACCTTCAAGAAGAGTGGGAACTTATTGCCGTACCTTGTAATGGTCAGAGCAGAGTGTGCCTGATTTCCTCAGGAGCCATTAGGAAGGGCATCACTTTCTTTAAGTTCTGAGACCCTTTATGAAACTCAGCTTATGCCAGAACTGATGGGAATTAAATCTTCCTATTACATTTCTTCTTTCTAAGAAGATTGAAATAATGAGTCTACAAGACAAAAATGAACCTCCTACCAAGCCGGACTCCAGATGTGGTTTTCAACTTGCCCTTCTCAGCACAGTACTGCAGAGAAACCTAGAGTAATGGAAAGCCTTTGGAGCAAAGAGATTCCACGAGTGCGATTTTGTCAGTGGCCTTCACAGTTAGTTCTGCAGTGTTTAAATGGGACTATTTAAGATTGCTCCCATAAGTTACGGCTCTAAATGGTTTAAATGGGGGAAGACATGACACGATCGAAAGGCTTTCCTTTCCTTTCGCTCTGAGAATTCAGAATGAGCAGCCACTATTGAGGGAGCAAGAAGAGAGAAGGAACTAGAACTTGGAATGAGCTTATGTGTGGGCCCTCATTGTTCCAGAGTTTACAAAGGGCTATGCTATCATCACCTTAAACGAATGGCTCCTACTCCTTGTGCCAGCTTAATTGCCAGCTTGGCTCCTGAACAAAGAAATCACAATTGAGGCAAAACCTACATGTTTGCTGTTGAAGGTAAAACCTCCTTGGAGCAATCTTTGGGTTGTTTTCCATTTGATGTTTTAAACCTGCAGAAAGAGACCTCTTTCTTTTCTTTATAAGAAGGTGATGTACCATTGTGCTATTAACGTTTCAGCTTTGAGTACATGCTTCACGTATTTGGGCAGCAAGACTGAGTTACATACTGATGACTGAAAATTAAAAGTGGGGATAGTGGGATAGTACATGTCAAAATGTCATGATGTAGCTACATACACACGGACAAAATGTGCTTCTCTACGGTCAGTTGTATGTATGAGTTACATCTCAAAGTGGAGTCCCCAGACCAGCAGCATCGATTTTCCTTGGGAACTTACTAGAAATACAAATTCTCTGGTCCAGGCTCAAGCCTAATGAATCAGAAACTCTGGGAGTGGGCCCAGCAATCTGCATTTTAAAAAGGCTTTCAGGAGATTCTGATGTGCTCAAGTCTGAACCATTAATGCAAAGAATACCAGAAGGCAAACGGAGAATAACTCAACTGGTTCAGCACCACTTAAAATGAATTATGACCATATTTAGAAATTTCGAGAAGGATATATATATATCCATAGTGTTTTTTTTTTTAAGCAGAATTTTATGTTTGGAAAATGGGCTAGAATTCCTTTCACCAAGTTTTTGTTTGTTTGTTTTTGAAATTAAGAGGTAAGCAGAGAGTGAGCTATTTATGTGGTTCTGGGGGAATAATGGAGTTTGTTCTCGTGGAAAAGGGATCTCATGGAAAAACTTCACTAATATTCTGTCTAGACACGTATTCTTTTTGGAGGCAGGAAACACAAAAGAGAATTGGCTTCTTCATCAAGTTCAAGGAAATGGTGTTTTAATTCTGTAGAGAAGTAATTTCATTTTCTTAGAGAAATGGGTAGACTGATATTAGTAATTCAGTTTTCTTAAATATAATGATGGTTGCTACAGTTCTTACCATGGCTGAAAGAAGTAAAGTCAAATAGATTTATATGTAGCTAATGATTGGAATTTGGGGGTGGGGGGGTGGTAAAACTATATAGCGGGGAGGTAACTTTATAACAGCCTACAGCTAATTATCATGTGCTGTTTCCTGCAGTACTTTGACGGGATAGCTAAGGGCGTAACAGAAATCTGACTCTGTGACCTTTGTACATAACTCCATTTGGATTCATTCATTTAACAAAGATTTGTGGGACACTACCATGGACTTCTCACTGTAATGTACCAGGGTTGTACAACTGAACAAGACAGCCACAGCTTTGGTTCTTGTGAAGCCAGAGGTTCAATGGTAAAGCTAGATAAGTGATAAGCAATTACAAAGAAGTGTAGTAACTTTCTGAATGAGGCAGAGTATAGGATGCTATAAGAGTAACTCTCCTGGACTTGAAGATATGGGCTTGGGGTGGCCAGGAATGGTTCATGGAAGAGGCACTAGAACCTACAGGCTGAGTAGAAGTTAGCCAGATGAAGCAATGGCAGGCAGAGTTCCCAGCACCATCACGTGACTGAACATGGCTCCATCTGGTGGAGATTGGAGGGCAGGTGGTGGCTGCGCACCTGCGCACCTGTTTCTCTGCAGAGAGGTAGGAGATGAAGCTGCGGAATAATGCAAGAACAGAAAACAAAGAACGTTGCTAGCCGTGCTCAGGATTCTGGAATTTATTCCAACAAAATGGGAAGCCTTTATTTAGGTTGTAGGGTTTGGCCATACCATGGAGACTGGCTTGGGGAAGCACAATGCTGGAGGAAGGGAGACCAGTGGAGACACTATTAAAATAATTCAGACAACACGTATTCATAGTTTGGACGAGCAGCAAGGGGAGGATGAAGAGACATGAAAAAATTTAGAAAATAGCTATTTAGGAAGTAGATTCAGTGCGACCTGGTGATTCATTAGATGTGGAAGCAAGGGAGAGGGAAGCACCTTGAGCAACTAGTAGGCCATTCATTGAGCTGGGGGCACAGGAGTAGCAGCTTTTAGGGTGAAATGATAAGTTCCATTTGGACATGCTGGGTCTGAGAAGTCTGTGGTTGTCTCAGTAGAGATGACCAATAAACTGTTGGAAATATAAGGCAGGCCTGGAGCCCACGTGGTTGGGGCCCTTCCCATAAGCTAGTCTGTCCTCATAAATGCTTTTTGTGCTTGCTGTATCATGGAGAAGCTAAAGCCAAAGAACTTTCTTTACAGTGCTTGATTACTCCATAGCGATTGGGCACTACTCTTGATGCCAATCTGAAGTGCTAAGTGCATTTTAGAACTGCAGAATTTTTCTTTAAGAAATCCTAGAAAGCAATTTGGTTTGCTCAATGAAACATACAACCAACTAACCACACATATTACCTTTCAGTTGGTATTTTATTTCAACAACGGAAAATATGAGAGAACTAGAATGGTATAACCCCAATACTCTTATTCTCATTTTCATTAGGGATCATTTCCCTGTAACAGAAAAGAGTACATATATGTACTATAGAATTGTTGTTTGGTGACAGCAATAGTACAAAATGAATAAGTGAATATAATAGCTAAAGAATAAAATAAATATTCACCTTTTGAGAAAGAATTATGTTTATCATACAACTCTTTAATTTTATGGTGAGGTTAAATCAGTGCATATAATTCAAATAAAATATTTAAATTAGAATGTTAGAAGCTTTCTTTTGTCATGTCAAAAAAGAAGTTGAGGGCCCCCTATTTACTGAATAACTACATGTATACATCATGACTATAAACAACTGAAGAAAAATCTCATATAAATTATGAACTACTCTGTAAATTTTTACCCAAAATTCTTTCCATAATTATGGAATTTTTGAAGTTACTTTATTTTTGAAAATCATAAGTTATCAGAGAAATTAATATACAGACAAATTTCAACTAGTCTTTAGGAATATTAAGAGCAAGCATTGTCACTGACAAAATTTAGAATGGTGAAATCCCATTAATGTTTGCAAGTTACCAAGTGAGGAAGTTTAGAAAGTAGGTATGATATATTTCTGATGATGTATTATTTTTAATGCCTGCATTGTTTTGGTCCATTAAGTGGACAATTAAATGTATGCTTATGATGTTCTAACTTTTTCTGATTAATAATTGTATTTCTATTTGAAATACAAAATTCCTGCTCATGCATAATGTAGACTAAAGCTACGGCAGGTTGGATGCTGGTCAAAACTGTTAAAGCTTATCTTCTGGAGTCTCAGTTTCTCTTCCTGAGCTCTTTGTCCTATTTCAGGTCATCAGAACCCTTATTCTCTCTAACACAGGCTGTATTCCTGCTAGTACAGAGTTCTTCCTCATGTCCTATCATGGCTTTGTCTTAACCTTCAGTAAAATATGTAAATGTGTGTGTATGAATACATATACACATACATAGGTATTTAAATATCCAATAAACTATGTTAGGTCTTCTGTAAATTTAGGATAAGCTTCCTTAAATTGGGGGTAGATCTTTATTGCGGCTTACCAAACATTTCATATGCCGACTATTTATTGGACATACTATATAGAGTAGTAGTATATTTACAGCTGAAGTCCTACTTCATGTGGGATGTCCCAAATTTGTGGTGGTAAACAGATTAGCTCATTCACGAAGAATACAGAAATACGAAATTATTTGTATTTTCCCATAATGTCATTCACTGCAGTAGGTACACGGTAAATCTTATATTGAAAAGAAAAGAAACTTCATTTTAAAGATTGCCCCTGAGCTAACATCTGTTGCCAATCTTTTTTTTTTTCTCCCCAAAGTCCCCCAGTACATAGGTGTACATTCTAGTTGTAGGTCCTTCTGGTTCTACTGTGTGGGATGCTGCCTCAATATGGCTTGATTGGTGCTAGGTCCACGCCCAGGATCCAAAGCGGTGAAACCCTGGGCCACGGAAGTAGAGCATGCTAATTTAACCACTTGGCCACGGGCTGGCCCCTAGAAAGTTCATTTTAAAAGCCTGAAGGGTAAGTTGATTAAAGGCCTTAGAAACGTGCCAGAAAAAAGCTGAAATCTAAGAGATAGGAAAAAGTAGGAGGAGTTAAATATAAAAGCACACAACTGGGAAATCTTAATCAGACCCTGGCCTGGGTAGTGCCAACATTCATGTTGAAAAACTTGGGAGTACGTAAAAGCTACGTTTTCTAATCACACACTACAGATAGAACTTTATCTGTATTTGATATACTCCACATTTGTGTACCCAAAATGATCACCTCCATGATCTATTCCTTTGTCATGTATCCTTATTATTTCAAAATATAATCCACTGAGCTCTTTCTTTTGCTATTTACTCTTTTTTTTTGTTTCTTTCTTTTGACTCTCAACATTTTTTCTCTTCTTTTTCTCTATGGCTTCGTTCTCCTAATAATTTTTAAAATTATATTTGTCCATGTCCTAAAGAAATATATTTGTTTTCTAAGAGCATTGTAGTTACTTCTCTGCCCAGGTTTTCCTGCTGCTAAGTTTTAGTCATTATTCTTTCAGGCTTGGAAGAAATTGACTTCTTCAGCAAGCTCCAAACAATGTAATATTATAATATGTCAACACCTCCCATGTGCTCATGTTCTGCTGGCATTTACAAAATCTTTATTGAGTATCAAGTATGTGCAAGGCAAAGTCAACTTAGGGACTTTAGGATTTATAGGATCTGCCATTTGTAGGAAGATTTTATAAAGAAAAGTTAAACCCCCCAAAATGAGTGTTGACTTCCAGTTTGCATGTGTATCCCCTCTGATGCCTTTAAAAAAATATATCTGCTCATCTTGTGTCAATAAAAAGGCTATATTTACTATAACTTGAGAGAGAGAGTCTGTATGAAAAATTTGTACCCTACATGTTAAAGATAAAAGTGAAGAAATTATGCTACTTTGTTGAATTTTCCCAGTGATATATGTAAGCATTTACTCCCTAGAGGAAACTTTGGAAACGCTGGTGCTGATAATAGGGCCCAAATAAATACCAGCTCAGTGCACTTTCGCACATGTCATCTCATTTGTTTTTGCATCATCCCTAGGAGGTACATATATAAGTGTTTCATTTCATTAGCATCACAACAGATTGTTATGCAAATCAACAGAATGAAAAGTTAAAGCTACACTATCAAACAGAAAAAGCCTTCACTTGTGTGTTGAAGCAGTAGTTCTCACCTGCTGTAAATCACTGGGGAACTTTTGAAAATCTCGTGCCCAGGCCAGACACCCAAACCAATGACGTCGGAAATACATTCCCCACACCTGCTCTGCCTCCCAGTGATGCTCCCTTCCACCTGTTCCTGTCATCTGAAAAGTGATCCTTTGAACCAGCTGGATGCAGTGAAGTGCTCCCCACCCCCCATCTGAGTATAAAAGTCTTATTTAGCCTTTGACAGTTTACATGAATAACTAATGCAAAATAGGCATCACAGCCTATGTTAAGAAATACTTAATAAGAACTTCAGGATTCTGCCTTGTTTCTTATTTTTTTCCCCTTGACGATCACCTTCAAACCCAGCTCAAATGTCTCTCAAGTTCTTGCCTTCAAGACCATCCCACCCCTGCTTTGGCCCAGCCTTATGTCAAATTAGAAATTGCCAGAATTCTCTGACAACAGTCTCTGTGAGATTCAGTCCAGAGCTCACATTATTGCCAAAGCCGATCTTTCTGACGAGACATTGGGTTGTGTAAGTCCACAGCCCAGAAACTCTCATTGGCTCTCCATGCATACAAATAAAGTCAAACCTCTTAACTCGGGAAATGCTGCATGGTGCACCTCCATTGCTTGCAGGTTAAGCCCACGAGGCCCCTTTGTGATGGGGTGCCCTTGTGCACACACTGTTTCTCTTGTGGAGAAAGTCTTCAACCCCATTCTGTACCCTGGAAGCTCACCATCCAAGACCTACCTCAACAGTAGCTCTTCCGGGACACTGTCCCTGGTCCTCAGGAAAAGCTACACCCTCTGGGCTGTCTCAGCACTTTAACTTCACCTTTATAGAGCAATTATTATGTAGGTAAAATGGTATTTCCAGTTACTAAAATGAAGCTATAAACAGTGCAATATATGTATCTTGTGCTTATTTAACTCACAGAGGAAAATACCCATATTTTTAAAGACTCCAGACGTTTTAAAATATAGTTGCATATAAAAGAATGATGTTTGTTTGGTTTTGCTTTATCGTGTTTCTGTTCCTTCGTTCTTTAATTCTTGTTGAGGGAAAAGAAATCAATCTCTGGAAAATATATCTGAAGTATGAGAGAAGAATTCCAAAAACTATGCCAGATTTCTAATAAGATCTGAAAAGCACTTTTTAATGTAATATATAATGCTTATTTTGCACCAGTGATTTATGTAAACTGTTGAAGAATATAAATGAGACTTTTAGGTTTGGGTTGCGGAGGAGGCTTTGTCATGTTTTCAGTTGATTCAAATATCCAGTTTTCAAAATAGTCTGCCCACATGATTTTTAGATATAACTTGGCCTAAACAGCTAATTGTTGACTCCAATTTTCACCTTTTAACAAGCAATTGTGCTTTTCCATACACACTGTCAAACAAGAATACCGTGTCAAGAAGTAAGGCACAACATTTCAGAGTAAAAAAATAAAGGATCCTCACCATGTCTTCAGCCAAGGGGTTCTCAGACCTTGGTGAGCATAGAATCACCTAGAGGGGCTGGCAAAACACACCTCACTGGGCCGTCCCCAGAGTTTCTGGTCCTGTAGGTCTGCGCTGAGCCCTCAACCGTCTAACAAGCCCCTGGCCGACGCTGATGCTGCTGGCCTGGAGACCACACTTTAAGAGTCACTGCATTATCTTAACCACTTGTCACTTGAGCTTCTACCACAATGCACCTATCTGTTGACTAACAGTGAATAGCTTGAGTGTCACCAAACATCCTAGTGTTTCCAAATATCCACATGTGCTCGTAGACCCATAGAAACAAACCAGATCTATATTAAGACTGTTTTGTTGTTGTTGTTGTTTTGGCCTACTTTAGCATGTTTCATCAATCCTGGAGAAAAATAAATGTTTTCTCATCTTAGCATCATAGATTTTTTTACAACGACAGAAGATTCTGTCTTAAACATTTTAATTTTCACTCATCTGATAAATATAAGCAGATGAGTGCCAGGCAACTTCTGTTTTTTAAAGGTGTATTGGATTTTTTAAGAGTTTAATAAAATAGGCAGATTTTGTCCATGAAGTTGGAGGGATTCATTTCCTTGCACGGATATTCTACAAATAAATAGGAAAATTTCCAACTGCTATTTTTGGGAAAATCGGCAAAAAAATTCTACAAGTATTTGCTGTCGTGCTATTATCTTTACTACGATATTCGTCATAAACTTGTGTTATATGAAGACAGTGTGTTGGAGAAATCACGTCCTAGTCCTATCCTAAGGAAATAAAACAATGAGACTGACAATGTCTTGCTTCTGCAGCATTGCGCTATTTGCCAACATCTTTAATTTAATTAAATTAATTAATTAATTTTTTTTGAAGATTGGCCCTGAGCTAACTACTGCCAGTCCTCCTCTTTTTGCTGAGAAAGGCTGGCCCTGAGCTAACATCCGTGCCCATCTTCCTCTACTTTATATGTGGGACGCCTACCACAGCATGGCTTGCCAAGCAGTGCCATGTCTGCACCCTCGATTGGAACCAGTGAACCCCGGGCCGCCAAGAAGCGGAACATGCACACTTAACCGCTGCGCCACCGGGCCAGGCTGCCAACATCTTTTAATAACCTGTGTCTGAGAATGACTAACTGTAGGCAGAAGGAAAGCTAGGAAAAATTCAGGGATATGCCCAAACGGTCAAACAGCCTGGACTAGACTGAGGTTTGGAGCCGCTCTATAACCTCTGGCCACCTCCTAAGATGGTTCAAGCATGCCGCAGCCAGGCTGGGCCCATGGCCCTGAGGACGGCATGTCCAGCAGGAAGAGAAAGCAAAGAAGGATACAGCCTCACTATAGAATCTGCCCCAATATCTCCTTTAGCATCTTGGATGGGGTTTCTGAAAGTCTAGAGAGTGAACCTATGACCAGAATTGCTGATATTTTTAGCTTGAAGAAACTTAAAATTTTTAGATTAGGATTATAGTGTTAATACCTTACATTTCTTTAGCTAAGAATTTTCAAACCATTTCCCTGCAAATCACATTGACTCTAAACCATTCTGTGAAGTAGACAAAGTCTTCGTCTCATTTTTCAAATGAGGACTCAGGTTTCTTTGTTGTTGCTGTTTTTCACAAAGGTCTCCAATGTCAGGATTAGTTGTTTTTGTTTGTCTTTTTGTTTTGTTTTTTGTTCTTTGAGGAAGATTGGCCCTGAGCTAACATCTGTTGTCAATCTTCCTCTCTTTATTTTTGTTTGCAAAGATCTCCAATGTCAGGGTTAGTTGTTGTAGTTGTGTTTTGTTTTGTTTTTTTTTGAGGAAGATTGGCCCCGAGCTAATATCTGCTACCAGTCTTCCCCTTTTTTTTCTTCCCAAAGCCCCAGTACATAGTTGTATACCCTAGTTGTAGGTCATTCTAGTTATTTTATGTGGGATGCCTCCACAGCATGGCTTGATGAGCACTGCGTAGGTCTGTGCCCAGGATCCGAACCAGAATGCAGGAACTTAACCGCTCAGCCATGGGGCCGGCCCCCAGGACTAAGGTTTATTTAATTCAAGTGACAGACTCTTCAAACACACCTGGGAGGGCCCTGTGTTCTAGCACCTGTACTTCAAGTGTGTGCTCATCAACCAAATTTGGTTTTCATTCATTGAAAAAATATTTATCGAGTATACTCTATGTGCCATGTACTATTCTAAGTGCTGAGGATACAACAAAACAAAAATTCATGACCTCGTGGAGTTTGCATTTCAGTGTATGGTAGGCAGAATAATGGCCTCCATGAAGATTTCACTGCCTAATTCCCAGAACCTATGAATATGTGACCTTACATGGAAAAGGGGATTTTGCAGATGTGATTGTGACCTTGAGATGTACTGATTGTCCTAGATTATCCAAGTGGACCCAATCTAATAATGTAAGTTCTTAAAAGCAGAGACTCTTTCCTGACCGGGTTAGAGAGAGACATGATAACAAAAGGAGGGTCAGAAAGATGCAACCTTGCTGGCTTTGAAGACAGAGAAAGAGGGCCATGAGCCAAGGAATGTGAGTAACCTCTAGAAACTGGCCCAAGAAAGGAAACGTGTTCTCCCCTAGAGCCTCCGGAAAGGCCCACAGTGCTGCCAACATCTTGATGTTAGCCCAGTGAGACCTGTGTTCAACTTCCACCCTACTGAAGTATGAAATAATTGATTTTCATTGTTAAACCACTGCGTCTGTGGTAATTTGTTGCACAGCAATAGAAAACTAATTCAAGGAAGACAGACAATATTCCAAAAAAGTAAGTAAAATATATTGTATGTTGGATAGTGATAAGTGCTAGGGAGAAAATAAGTCACAGAATGAGATAGGAAGCGTCTGGAGGGAATACAATTTTAGATAGAGTAGGCTTCTATGTTGACATTTGTGTGAAGGAGATGAGGTGAGGGAACATTGAGGGAGGTGAGAAGAAAAAACATTTCAGATGTTCAGAAAGAGCAAGAGGCCAAAGGCTTTCACTCTAGGACAATGACCCTACCTGAATAGATGCTGAATATCAACATAAAAAGAGCAATTACTGTTCTGGAATATCCAGGTTTCCCCCCATAACCATGTATGGCGATTTAGGATAAAGGCTCAAATCTCAAAAGGTGACAGTCTGAGTTTTCTATTAAGGAAGTAAACAGCCTAGTGTAAATAACAGCATTCACTTTTTCCTATTTTCTGGAGAATACAGGAAAAAACTGAATACTGTTTAGTTTGCAACATATTAAAAAAAAAGGTACCTTGGGGGCCGGCCTGGTGGTGCAGTGGTTAAGTGCACACGTTCCTCTTCAGCGGCCTGGGGTTCGCCTGTTCAGATCCCGGGTGCGGACATGGCACCGCTTGGCAAGCCATGCTGTGGTAGGCATCCCACATATAATGTAGAGGAAGATGGGCACGGATACTAGCTCAGGGCCAGTCTTCCTCAGCAAAAAGAGGAGGATTGGCAGCAGATGTTAGCTCAGGGCTGATCTTCCTAAAAAAAAAAAGATACCTTAAAACTTAGTCTAAAGCAAACAGCTTGGGAACATTCAGACTTGGGTCCTTTGAGACCATCTACTCAACATCTTTATCAACCAACAGCCTGTAGCACTCCAAAGGGATCTCAGACTATAGCTCATCTTGAATTGTTGCTATAATAAATTAAGTGCAGGGGAAAAAACTACTGTAATTATTTTATTAGTGGACTGTATTTCATGTACTACATAAATAAAAATAAAATCAGACTACTGATTCCATGCTGATTCACCATCAATCTTGATGAAATTGTCCATTGATACTTCCAAGTAATCTGATTATAGAGACCAAGCCAATGGTTTTGTATAGTCATCCTCTTGAGTACCTGGGGGAAAAAACCCTGGATGTCTGATTTTTATTATGTTTTATTATAGCATATATTTTAATTTTCAAAGAAAGGAGAATAGAAATGGTATGATCTGTATCAATAGAAATGTTAACGTATAAAGCAAAGAAATGCCTGTGTAATTACTGGTGTAATAATAAACATTCTGCAGTGATGCTTCATGGGAAATATGCCTTACCTTACTACTCCAAGTGTGGTCTGTGTAGGAGCATCAGCTGGGAGCTTGGTAGAAATGCACATTCTTGGACTCCACCCCAACCTACTGGGTCGCAATCTGCAGTTTCGTGAGATCCCAGCTCATCCATATGTACATTAAGTGTAAAAAGCACTGCTCTGGGGCAATACCTTGGATTCTCATTCTGAATTATCCACTAAGGATTTTATGTTCTTTAGCTGCTGACAACTTCAATGAAATCACATTATTCTGCATTCAGTGTTCTAGCATATCATGTTTTGAGACGCTATTTTCATCAAGGGAGCTTAGTGTCTCATGCCTCTGGAGATACCTACAGAGAAGTAGGTGGTTAGTGTTATGCTTTTAGAGAGTTTAGGAAACCTTTTGGCCATATGTTGTTTATTTTTCAAAACCTTAAATTGGCTAACATGTTTTTAAAGATATAATAGTTTAAGTTGAAGGGTGAAGGGTACAGAGGTTTAATTCAAACTTTAGTTCAAAGGAAGATAAATGAAAAATACAGAGGAAGACAAAGAAGAGTACCAACTTCTTGCTGAACCAGAATTTTCAAGTCGAAAGAAGAAAATAAGTCCCCCTGGTTCAGTGCTAATGCAAGCTATGACTTGACCGTTCCGTGACCAACTCTGGATCCTCCTGTCTGTGCTCACACAGAGAGCTCGCCATGCTCCCGGGCAGCTTTTGTTTGTCGGCCAGCTCTGCGCTGTTGACTTGTTCTTGCTTTTACTGAACCAACTTCTGCCTCCACAAAGCTTCCAAGTAGCATCGCCTCTGAAGCTTGGAGACACAGAAGGCAAGTGAAATTCCGTTTCACTTGACACTCTTTAACCATAAGGTCTGTCCCCTGTGTGTTCGATTTCTTGGGTTAACCATCCTTCCTCTATGACATCTATCTTTTCATATACTAGTTACTCTCCTTTAGACTAACTGCTTTCTCACAACATTCTTGGTGAAGTTTGTGACTCAGAGATAAGCTAATAATTACAAGTGTGACCCAATTAACTCAGAGCATCAGAGATACTATTTTTTTTACCACTTTCTGGATGTTATCAATTAATATGACTTTAAATCACATAGACTCTTTGGCTTGCCACATCCTACTGTCACATATTGATATCCACTTCACTAAATGTGCTCAGCTTAGCCACTATCTCCTTCCCACCTTGTAGCTGCTCAATTAGATGTTTTTGTTCTAACCATAGGGCAGGACTTCAAACGTGTCCCTGTTGAACTCCATCTTGTTAGGTTTGGGCCGTTAAGCTCTTATATCCTGAATATATCGTCCATTCTGTTAGTTAGTCTTCCCAGCTTGACGTCATCTTATTCTTTCCCAGAACACACCCCTTTCCTTAATAAAGTCTGTCACTGCTCCCTCAGTCCCTCTTAAACAAGCTTTATCATATGTCTGTTAGGATCTCTGTAGCTGATTTTGATAAGTATGAATTTGTTTCCTGGCACATGTGTATCTATTCTTAAATCTGTCACTTAATTACAATTCCTCTGTTAGATTACAGACTCCTGTTATCCAGGATCTTCTGTTTCCTCTTTACAGATTTACCTACCTTAAGTATATAGTTAATATTACTGACTTTGACTGGATGATGCTTGATGCTTACCTAATAAAAAGAGTGAGTGAGAGACTTGGTGTTTCAGATATAACAGAAGGATGCTTAGGAAATACCTTTTAACGAATCAAGCTCTAACTTCTGTTAGCAAAATAGGAGGTTCGAATGAAGCTAGGGGTGCATCTAGGAAGGCTGTAAATGGTTTATTTTTTTCACTTCCCAGCCCATGGTGATTGCATGTTAGCCAATTATCTTGCATTTGATTTTAAAACAAATCAAAGTAGGTGACTCAGAAATGGGTGACTCAATCAAATTATAGACAAACCCTTGCTATAGTGACTCTCGTTAATTAAATGTCTGTGACAGCAGAATCAAAACAGGAAGAATGGTATACAATTTAGAAGCCAGGCCATAAAATTATTCCTTTCAGCTGGAGACACCTTAACTCCTTAAGTATATAACCGTTTTGAAGGAATAAGGATGAGCCTTATTCTACTTTGTCAGGAAGACTTGAATATTTGAAGTTAGATTTTACTTTATCTCATTTAAATCAAGTACATCAAGCCTCATCCATTTTAGTCTGTCTCAAATGTTAGGAGGATAACTTTCGTGTAAACTTTTCCTTTGCTGGCTCAAATACTTTTCTTTGGTGATTAAAAAAAAGGCAAATTTTGTGAACATATTGCTGGAAAATAGACACTATTTTGGGTACTTCAAAAGCCTCACAGAACTAAAAATAGATATGTTATAAAAAGCATGTTTAGTATCATTCGATTTTTATAAATTGATGTATTTGTTTATTTACATATATGTAAATTTGCAAATTTACCTATATGCTCATACGCAGAGAGTAAAGAATAAATTTATGAACTCACTCATACACATATAGGCCACAAACCATTCAGTGATTATTTCAGAGTAAGTAGGATTGCAGATGCTTTTAAATATTCAGTTTTTTTTTTCTGTATTTTCTGTTGTGAGCTTTCATTTTGGCATAAGAAGAAAAATATAATTTTTAAAATTATAAATTTCCCCAAAGCATTCTTTGTAATAGTGAAAATGGAAATGAATAAAATATCTATCAATAGGAGAATGGCTACATAAACAAAAAAGGAAAACTAAGAAATAAAATTAAGCAATGAGAAAAGATTCTGTGGTCATTTTAAAGGCTGATCAACAGGCAGATTTCCTGTACTATTAGGCAACAAGATGTGCTAGCTTCCTGAAACAGTAATTGTTATAAATAATAAAAACATATAAATGTTTAGCTTTCCCTGACTTTATCTAAAATAAAAGTGGACATAAAAATGTGTTGAAGCAAGCACACACATTGTTTTTAATGGTAGCTCTCAGATTTAATGTTCTTTAGTTAAAACACCAAGAGTACGGTGAGTAGTGGATGTCAGTCTGTGTCTCCCCTGCCTGGTCCCTTAGCTGTCACTGATGTGTGTCTACAGAGAACCTGATAGAGATTTGAGTGGTAGTAAGTTTCTCCTCGTTGCCTCATTGTGGTTGATATATCAGGCTGTAGCATATCCTTTTTCAAAGTTGTACAATCGGCTTCCATGGGACTGTTTGCCTTGTGATGTTATTGGAGTGTGTTTATCTGGAGATGAATACAGCGGTCCCTCAGGAAGTGCAGCAGGTTCCACTGTGGAGCACAGGGCACTGGAAGCGATGGTAGGTCATTTTTGCTGTACATCTATTTTTCATAGTACTTAAAAAATGAAAATGTTTGTTGTTGTTTTAGTAAATGGACATGCATTTTTTTCCAAAGCAGCTTATTAAAGTTAATAAATAGTTTTTTTAGGGACAGTCTTTTTTCCACTTTCTATATTAGTCAGTGATCCTCCAGTATCAAAATACGTACAGCTGAGGTCTTCTAAGAGAGGATGTAGTGCAGAATAAGGTACACCATCTAATCCTGTAAGAAATCTTGTGCAGTGTACCAACTCCAGGACAGATAGGGAGCACTCTCAGAAACTATATAGGAAATCCAGGTATGGGGAATCCCAATGGAAACAGAGAGAAAATTCTATTCAGAGCTCAGTTTGTATAAATACCCTAGGAATGTTTTCATGGTTCAAAACTGATCTTTGACAACTGTATAAATATGCATTAGATCATCTGTAAACATTCACAAAATTTGTCTGTAATCTTCAGGTACAAAACAGTAATATGGCTTTTAAAGGTCTACGTTGACCGCAAGATTTGTCCTTTTACAGGTACACCTTGATTTACCTCTTTTTAGTGAGAAAAAGTGAGGGAAGTGTGGGTGCGTGTTAGTGAAATGTACGAATAAGGTAAATGGGAAAAAGAAGTGGGAAAGAGGCAGAAGACAGCGAGCCACTGACAACGGTATTGGTTGGCATCAATTTCAAAAGCCACCTACCCCAATTTAGAGAATTTGCATTTAGGACTAATTAAATTACAAGCTAATTGGGCAGGAATTGAGTTAAGCCTACAGAGGTGCTTCATAAATATTCATATTGACAATGATAGAAGATGTTTTGTTCCAAGGCTAGATACTTCTATACTGTATGCCTTGTGAATGTTTGAAAGTCAATATTGTTTCACTACTGACCTTTTCAGGATAATTCTTACTCAGGGTAACTGAAATACATCCCTGTAGCAGAAGAGACCCTTTATAAGTTGAGGAATTTCCCCTACGTGCAATGCTCTGAAATGGCATGCATTTCAGAATCATGTCCTATAGATCATTAGTGTCAAATAGCATAAGCAACTTCGCTGGACTGCAAGATTCTTTGCCCTGGAATTCACAGTTTAATAAAAACAAGTGTTAAAAATTGTTGGTGATTTCTCCAGCTCTCTTGGAAACAAAATGGTCTTCTCAAATTATAATTTCGGCGCATTAAGAGTTACTCTAGTAGCCTAAGTGAGTTAGTTAATGTGCAGGTTGAACATCTGACACACACCAGGAAATAACTCAGGACTGTGGAATCACCCTCTCTTGCTACTTGATCGCTGTTTGCGTAAAACAGTGGGTAGTGAAGCTGTTTGTGTGTTGCTAGCAACTGTATCTAAGACTTGGGTTTATAGGAGAACAAACCATGCACTCCAGTACCAAGAGCACACATATATGATATTGACCTTAATTCCTAGGACTTGCTTTAAAACTGCACTCCAAATAAACACCCTCTTTAATTTTTCTCACATTTCTACGTGGTTATTCTTATTACAATAACAAATATTTCAATGATAGCCATTCAATGACTATTCCAAGTATATTAAAATTTTTCTTTCCTCTAAGGAGCTGAATTAATTCTCAGATATACTTCACGTGAACTTTATTTTGGTTAAGTTGTGCTGTATTTATTTTTTAAATTTGTGAATGTGGGCGATTATTCAATGATCTATAACAATTCCAGACCTGTTTCCTTTTCTTTTAGTCTCAATAAAAGCTTGTTCCTATTCATTCAGCACTCTCTAATGTATCTGAGAGCCAGCTGCACCTTATCTGAAATGTAAATTAATGTAAAAACCTTTTCCATTCTCAATAAACAATCAGCTGCTGTCTTCCTATCTTCATGTTCATCAATGGTCAACATTCCACCTTCAACAGTTAACAAATATTTAAGTGCTTACTATGTACCATGCACTTTTCTACCTTCTGGGCAAGACAGATGTGGAATTACAAGTGTATCAAATATTATAACAGAAAGGTGGGAGGGTGCTCCAGGATCAAGTAAGAAGAGGACATTATGTACTTGTAGGAGTGGGTGGGGGAGAGGTAGAGGATGGTGTTAGAACAGGTAACTTTTCTAGAATTCATCAGGAAGTTATGTAATTTGGTAAATTGTGATGCAGGGTGGGGGGAAGGTGGGAAAAGGTGGGAAGAAGGGGTAGAGCCAGATAGTCCAGGATTTTGTATTTACTCCAGGAGAGCTTAGAGGCCATTGTTATTGGCTGGTGAAGAATGGAGTGCAGAGGGACAAGTGTAGATATGCAAGGCCAATTAGGAGATCATGTGGACAGTGAAGGCAAGGGCTGAGCATGACCTGGATCAAGGAACAAACGCCATTGTTGGCTCTGACTCCCCTCCATGCCAAGCTTGTGGTCCCATGTTCCAGGCAAGAGACTGGTCATGCATCTATTTCTACTTTTATTCTGACTTGGTTGCTTTATGCCAGATGGGCCAAGTGTCCTCAATGCATCAGGAATGCGTTAATAAAGTGAAGACATCTTCTGCACCCTCCAGCTACCTCTCCTCCCAGTCCTTGCCCCTCAGTTTCTCTTGCCCCTTTCTCAGCTGCACGTCATTCACTATTGCCGTCCCTGTCCTGTCTTAGTTTCCCTTTAGTAATATTTTGCAGTGGAGATTTTTTAAGGAGTGAGCCACTATCGCTTCTTTGGCTCCCTTGAAGTAGACACGGTGAACCCTTGTGATCCAGCATATCTCTAAATCTGAGGAATGTAGAGGTTCTTTGTATATCTAAAGGAAGAATTCCATGCTAGTTGTTGAAACTGAGAAGTTCCTCATATATATACATATTTCATTGGTTATGAACAGTTCTTTCTTATCTCTTAAAAGCAGCAAAATAATAAAAATATTGAAATTATTCAGTGAATTAATTATTGAAATTTAAGGGCTTAAGAGGGTTTAACTGGGGTAAAAATAAAAGCTGTGTAGTAAATCCCGAACCCTTTTATCCCTCTTACTCATATTACATTTTTCTTTGAATAAGTTCCATGAAACTTTTCCTCTTCCCCAGCATTTTAAATCTGCTTTCCTCTTGTGCTTCTTTTAGTTCTCTTTCTTTCACATGAAAAACATTCTCATTGGAGCCTCAGTTTCCCTGAGAGGTGCTTCCCCCCCAGTGCTCATGCGAAGCACTGCTCCTCCCACATGGGTCTTCTTGTCCCAGATACCTACCAGGCCGCTTCTTCCTCTGTGCCTTTCATGATGCCACTCATTTGAAATTCACTGCTACAGACCTGTGAAACACCTTCGGCAGGCGCTGTGGTCAGCACTAAGGATTACAGGTGAATAAGGCGTGGTTGCTGGTCACTGGCAATAGCCATGGGATGGGGAGAAGAAACCTATAAAGACATAAGCGCTGAAATAGAGGTTGTTTTTTTTTTATATAATGGGGGAGGGTGGAGAAGCACAGGTTCACTTTGCCCAACATATCCAAGATGTCTGACTACTTCCAGTTCTTTCCCTCAGGATTAAATATACTATCTTCTCTCTCTTAGATTATTCAATATCCTTCTAACTAATTTCTTTACTTATACTCTTGCTCCCTGCAGTCTAATCTCACACAGTGGAGTTATTCTCCAAAACAGTAATTAGGTTACATTGCATTGCTTTCTGCTCAAAGCCATCCAATGGCTTCCCATATCATTTAGAATCAAAGTGAAAATTTATACTGTGTCTTTTAAAGATCTGTGTCATCTGCTCTCTACAATCCACCTCCCAGTGATCTGACCTCTTCTCAAGCCCCTTTCTTCCTCACCCACTCACTTCCACCACTCTGCCTTCCTTGCTGTCCCTTGCGCATACCAGGCATACAGCCTTTACACTTACTGTTCCCACTGCCAGGAAATCTCTTCCTCTGAGGCTCTGCATTGTTGGTTCCATCCTGTCCTTCAGAACACTGCTCATTTGCCACTTTATCAGTAAATGCTTTCCTGTCCATGCTATTCCCACCACCCTGAGATGCCCTGCTCTGTCTTTTTTCATAGCACCTATGACCTACTTTATCTTTTCTTGTTTCTTTGTTTATTGATCATCATCCTTCAACAAGAATACAAGCTGTGTTAGGGCATGGGCTTTTGTCTGTATCTTCACAGTCGCATCCTCAGTGCCTGGAAGGGTACCTGACACATAATAGGTGCTCAATAAATGTTTGTGGAAGGAGGAAGGGAAGTAGAGAAGGAAGGAGGAAGAAGAGGGAGAGGGAGAGAAACAAGGAAGGAGGGAAGGAGGAAGGTTGGAAAGAAGAAAGGTAGGGAGGAAAGGAGGAAGGGTGGTAGGGAGGAAGAAAGGACAGGAGAAAGTCTCCTGTTAGTGTTACTAAGTCTCTAACACTGCTTAATATCTCTTTTAAACAAAAACAAAACTAGCTTCTAGCCCAGAGCCTTTTGAAAGTAGCATTCTCTGGATGGAAATTAGCAAGGTTGTTCTGATTACATTGTATTTTATTTTCAGACACCTTCTCCTTTTTTTATAGCGAGTGGTATTGACTTTCTATTTATGGTAGTACTATAAAGTTTCCCTTTAAATGAAAGCACTTAGAGTTTTCAAAACGTATTCTACTTCAGAATTTTTAAAATAAATAATGGTATGGGGAAACTCCTGCATGCAACAGAAATCATGAAGTAGAAATGTGGATATGGCAAAATATGAAGCTGGTAGTCTCAATGCTTGAAATTGGAGGTAAGTGACTTACAATAATTCTGCTTTTCTTCAAGGCCCATTGCAATTCCAACTTACATCCATGAAACGTTCCCTGACTACTGCCCTCCTCACCTTGTTCTCTCTTATTTTTTCTGAGACTCCTGTGCACTATCATAGGTTGAACTGAAACTGCTTGGTATGGCTCACTGTTGTTTTGAGTCCTGATTTTGTCTCTCAACAGACTCCTAGATACAAAAAACAAACTGATGGTTAGCCAGAGGGGAAGGGGTTGGTGAATGGGTGAAAAAAGTGAAGGGGATTAAGAGGTACAAACTTCTAGTCATAAAATAAGTAGGTCTTGGGAATGTAATGTACACCATAGGGAATGTAGTCACTAACATTGTAATAACTTTGTATGGTGACAGATGGTAACTAGCCTTGTCATGGGCATCATTTTGTAATGTATACAAATATAGAATCACTATGATATACACTTGAAACTAATGCGATATTGTATGTCAATTATACGTCAATAAAAAAAAAGAACAGAAGCTAAAAAAGAAAATTGACATAAAATTCTTGATCTGAGTGATTGTGTCCTGCTGCCACTCCTCTTATGAAACTACCACGTTGCACATCCTGGCACTGACATAACAGACAATAAATAACATGCATTATTTTCATCATGGCTCACCTACACAATAAGGGATGGTGTTAGAGTGTTACAGCAAAAATACCTAAGCATGCTTTACGATTGTGTATTATTTTAAACTAAAGAATAAATAATAGAGAGCAAATGTTATTTTGGCTTGCAAAACTGAAATCAGTGTTCGGCCACGAGTAAAAATTATATTCATATGTATTCAATCTGGTAAAAGAAATTAATCACTAGGGCAAAATCATGAGATAATTGGAGCCAAATTCCAACACATCCAATTTGAATGCCTGGGACTAAACCCTGCTAAAAATACTGACCAGAATAGAAGCCATTCATAAATAGATTAGTCTGGAAAATTTTAATAGATGAGAGAAACAAAAGATAATAAATTTCTTTAGTATATTTCACTATTCTGATTATCAGGGAAGATCTTTGTTGTTCTGTTTTACTGTTGTAAATGGGGTTAGCGTTATATTTTCAGTGGAAACTTTGAAGTTTCAAACACTAAGAGCAAAGGCTGCCTGGATTGCCTGAAATGACCATTGCTTTGATGCTGTTTTCTGCAGCATCATGTATTATTAAATGTGAGTAATGAGAATAATAATAGGTGACACTCAGACATCACTTGCTTGCTTACGCAAGATTACTTACAAGGTACTGCTCCAAGCATTTTATGTGTCTTAACTCATGACTACAATAATCCTATGAAGTAGGTACTCCTGTTAGTCTCATTTAACTAGTGAGGAACCAAAACTCAGTGATGTGCAGTTACTTACCCAAGGCCACACAGCAAGTAAGTGGCCAAGCCAGATGTTGACATCCCGTGCTTGGGTACCCAAGTCCATACTCTCAACCAAGACCCTTGAATGCTGCTCCATCCTTCAGGAAATCGTGGTCCAAGTAGACAAAGTCACAGCACAGAAGTCCCAGCGCCTAAAACGAAGTTTGAAAGGTGACTGTAAAAGTAAGAGTTTGGTCCTTAAAAATTAAGTGAATTTGACCTGCCTTTCTCAATCAGAACATTTATGGTAATTTACATTAAAATTCTAATATCCTTCTTTCACAAGAAAAGACTTTCAAAGAGTTTGAAATCATTTTAAACAAGGTTAAAGAACTTTTTTAATGATGGGATGGTACAATGGGGGTGAAATGCATTTTCTGTCATACATTTGTTTTTTTAAAGATTTCTTTATTTTTCCTTTTTCTCCTCAAAGCCCCCCGGTACATAGTTGTGTATTTTTAGTTGTGGGTCCTTCTAGCTGTGGCATGTGGGATGCTGCCACAGCACGGCCCAACAAGCAGTGCCATGTCTGCGCCCAGGATCCAAACCAGCGAAACCCTGGGCCGCCAAAGTGGAGCACGCAAACTCAACCACTCGGCCACTGGGCCGGCCCTGTAATACATTTTTAACTGATGTCATATTGAAGTATGAAAACCTTGTGCCCAGGCATGTTTTCTTTTCTTTATAAACAATATTAACTATATTAAGTTAAGAATATTAGTAGTTTTTCTCATTTCTCAGTAACAATTAAATTCAAACATTGAAAGAGTTTAACATTTTACATGAGGAATCCACAGGCAATATTTTTAACGAACTTAGAGAGAGTTTACCATATTTTGGCCTTGAATGACTGTATGTGCATGTATGTGTATGTATGTACATGTAAGTGTGTGTGTGTGTTAAATTTAGTGATTCTTGGTGAGTGTTGGATCAAATGGAATGTGTGATCATATGTCATTTGTAAAAGTTAAGTAATTCCTTTATATCAGGCTTACATATTTTTTCTAATCTAGTGGTTATAAAATGGTACTAATTATTGTATTAATTTTAATTTCCCTGATAACTGATAAATTTGAGTGCTTAAAAATATTGTTGTGTGTTATTAGTGTTTCTACTTCTATAAAACTTCTGCCCAAGGGCTGGCCTGGTAGTGTAGTAATTAAGTTCGCATGTTCCACGTCAGTGGCACTGGGTTTGTGGGTTCAGATCCCAGGCATGGACCTATGCACAGCTCATCAAGCCATGCTGTGGCTGGTGTCCCACATACAAAATAGAGGAAGATTGGAACAGACTATTATCTCTGGGGCAATCTTCTTCACCAAAAGAAAAAAGAAAAAAATCTGCCCAAGTCTTTTGCCCATTTTTCTCCTAGGGCAATCTTTTTATGATTGATTTTTAGAAATTTTTAAATGAATTTTGCAATTCCCTGTTGATCATAAGTGTTGGAAATATCTTCTCCCAGTAAGTTACTGTTGAAGCCTTTTGAGAAATAGAGTCGGTCTTTTCATTGGCAGGAATTTCTTCTAAAAAGTTTTCAAGTTCTGCCTTTTACATTTAAATCCTTTTACATATGGAATTAAATTTTGTATACAGTGTGAGAAGTAATCTAATTTTGTATGTGTTTTCCACGTGGTTAGCCACTGGTTGACTGCCCCATCGTTTCTCGCTGGCTGGTAGAACTACCTTTGACATGAGTTGAGTTTCTCAGTAGTGTTGGTCTATTTCTAGGGTTTCTGTTCTGTTCCATTTGCCTGTTTTTTCCCATGTTCCAGACTCCCATGGTCTCAATTTCTGTAGCATAACAAAAGTGAATATGAGGTAAAGAGTCCCTAACGCTAACCTTGTTCTTCTTCGATTGCCTGTTGGCTATTCTTCATCTTCATCACGGCCATAAAAAATGTTTAAAAACAGCTTATTAAGTCCCTTGAAATAAACTATCATGGTATTGATTGAAATTCATTGAATCTATTGATCAATTTAAGAAAAAGTGATGTATACAAGATATTATATTTCTATCTATAATTTTGGCATCTCTCTCCATTGGTTTTCCTTTAGTGTTTTTCAATAAGTTTTATAAATTTTGTTATAAAGTTTTTGCACATCTTTTATTCATTTGTACTCTATACTTCTGTTCTCAGTGTAAAATGGCAACAATTTTTAAAATTGCTCTTTCTAAATGCTTGCTGCAATCACATACAAATCTAATAATTTTTATACTGTCTAAAGATCCAGGATATTTGTTAAACTTTGTTATACTTTCAATAATTTTTCTTCTTTTAGATATTCTGTGTAGATAATCATATCATTTGTTAATAATAAAATGATTTGTTCCATTCTCATTTTTATACTCTATATTTTATGCCATTTGTAAAAATATTTATTTTTTACTGCACCAATTGGACAAGTGCTTCTCAACTTTAAAATGCATAGAAATCCTCTGGGGAACATATTAAAATGAAGATCCTGGTTTAGTAGTAGATTAGGGCCTGAGAGTTGGCATTTCTAACAAGCTCTGAGGTGATGGCAATGATGTGAGTTCAAGATAGCTAGACTTTCGGTAAATTATTAAATAGAAATGGAGATGACAAGCATTCTTTTCTTGTTTTTTGATTTAAAAGGCATGCTTTGACTTTTCATCACTTTTAGTAAGTTCCATCTATTCCAAACTTGCTATAAATTTCTATCATGAAAGGTTGTTGAATGTTGTCAAAGGATTTTCATCATTTATTGAGATATATATGTTTTTTCTCCTTTAATCTATTAATGTCACAAATTATTAGAACTTCTAATGTTTATAGCCTTTCACATTAGGTACTACACATAGACATACACACACATATTTACACTCACAAATATGTATTTATTACTGCTTTATTTGCTGATATTTGGTTTGGAGTTTTTAACCTGTCTTTATGATTTAGATTGGCTTTATACAATCCTTGAGGATTTCTAATTTTTAAAAATATTGTTTTACGTGAATTGGGTGTATTCATCTTTTTCTAAGCGCTTTACATTTAACTATAATAATTTTTTGAGATACGTTATATTATTACCAGCATTTTACTGATAACTGAGGTGCATAGAGGTTCCATAGCTTGCCCAAAGTCACGTAGCTAGTAGGTGATGGAGCTACAGTTCGTTAGGTTGTTTTTATTGAACAGTGAAAAGAATGATAGAGAAAAGAAGTTGTTTTGTTTAGTCACTGATTCACAATTCACTCCAAACATAGTTTTCAAGGCTGCTAAAACAGATTTAGATCCTGGGAAGGGGAAACAACCATTTTTTTCAGGCCACATGCAAAAGTGGGGTCCCTGATAATTTTTAACAGCTTACCATCCTCTACCAAGCAGCGGGGCTAGACCCTGATGCTAAATGGAAGAATACACTTTCCTTGGATTTGTAGTTTAATGGCCTATGCCGAAAGCTGGATTTACCCAGTGATTTCATTGAAGGTATAGACCTTTCTCTGAATTCGACAGTGATTTAGCGTAATTAAAAAACAGGCGGATGTTTACCCCGTTTTGTAAGCTGTGTTAGCCCTAATGTACTGACTTCCACTTCAAGTTTTCCTTTAGAACTGCATCTCAGTCTCTCTCTTTGAGAGTGAAGCCTATCTTTTCACAGCGAACTTCAGAAAGATGGGATAGACGCCCTAACCCCTCCTGACATTCTGCTCCTTATTTAAGACCGTTTATTTTGTTACCACTCGATGCTGGCTTCTTCCGCTTTCCCTATCACATGATTTTTCTTAAATGCTTATTTATTTGTTGCCACCTTGGTAACAACGCAAGGAATTTTTTTCTTTGCTGCAGATGATGATATAGAGGAAAATTCAGGAGACATTTGCTTGCTCATGAAGTGTAGGAACTGCACAAATTCTTAAATTCTTAAAGATTCAGTTTCCTCATCCACGACAGGAGTTTGAGTTAGGCACTCTCTCACCACTCTACCAGCTCTGATGTGAAAGGATTGTGTTCATCCTTACACAGTGTTTTCTCATTACAGCACAACTATGCATAACTAATGTCATGTATCATTTTCCTAGGAGGTTGAGAAACCCATTATCTAGATGATGCACAAGACTGATTTTTGTTAATGTCAGTCTTGACTCCACTTTTTAAAAAAATCTCATTAATATTATTAATATGATCTAGAGTTGCGAAATATTTCCAAGCCTTGATCATTCTTTTGGGCATATTTCCATGAACAATTTTGAAATGATAGATTTAGTGGAGGAAATACAAAAATAATATTAAATTCTCCTAGCAAAAAGTAAACGTAATTAAATAGCCGTACAAATCTCTGATTATTAAAAAGATATGGGCATGAGAAACCTCTATAGCTTTATCTCACTGTTTGAAGGGAATACTTTGCCCTTCATATTCATCAGTGATCTTTTAAAATCACTTTTACACTTTGGAAATTGTATGTCATGTGTTTGTACAACAATGAGAAAAACGACCTAAACTGCATAGTCGGATAAAATGTCTGAATTTTATACTTTGACATGTTTTTCTTTTTAAACTAGACGTCACCTAATTTCTTTCCAAAAATAGAAGTAACTTTCCCTTTGTCCTTGGTCCTGCTTCCTACCTGTTTTTTCAGTGACCCTGCTATTCTGTGATAATAAGATTTTACTAGAGAAAATGCCCTTCTCTGTACTTGAACGTTACCCTATTTTCTTTTTTACAAATGTCCCTTGTCTTGACTTACATCAGCTGATTTCCGAATGAATACTATCTTTTCAACTTCTATTCTTTTGAAATGGGATATTCGATGTTAAACCCTTCTGTAAAGATGAAGCCTACACCTGTGTATCTAGAATTTTGGTTGTGCCAGTTCACTGGGGCTGAACGTTCTTGAAGTGAGATTACAGAGACATTTCAGAACACTTACCTCATGTTCATTCATCTATTCATCTTCTCATTAATTAGATCGGCTTGGAAAATTGTTTTCATTGATTAATAGTGGCTTCCTGGAATATGTCTTTATAAAGATTATGAGACATACGGGATTCTGAGATGCAGCAGAAAAGAGTGTTTTGATAGGTAAGTGATTCTGTGGTAGACATGCACATGCTGAGTTTGATAGTACTGACTCAGAGAGGAGTATAATTTTAATGGAAACAGAGGCAGAGAAAAGATCCTTAGGTCATTTGACCTAGCCTGGTCCTTCTAAGAGATAAGTTACCACATCATCCAAAAGGGAGTTGTCTATAAGTATTTTTAGAATCTCTTAAAATGGGCAGTTACAATCTGGTATTAAATAGCAGAGCTTAATTTTTTTTTTCTCACTTAAGATGGAATCATGAAAATTTTAGACGTTTTTTATGGCTCTAAGCAGTTGAGCATACAAACCAGATGTCAAGATGGGATATAGTCAGAAGTTTAGACGCCACACCCATTTTATTTTTGTTTATATTCTGGAGCACCAAACTGTCTTGCATCTTTTTTTTTTTTAATTTTTAAATCAAAAACCTATTTTTTAGATCTATTTTTTAAAAAACTCTATTTTTTAAATCTGTTAATTTAAAAATCTAAATTTTTAAATCAAAATTTAATTTTGACCTCAAATCATCACATTTTTAAAAAAGCTTCAGTAGGAATATCTCGTAGATGGCTGAGTCTGTGGAACGGGAATCCAGTGTTTTTATATTACTAAAGAGAATATCATGGGGGAAAGTTCCGAAAGTCACATTATTCAGCTGGATCTAATTTGGCCTGTTATAGCATCTAAGGAAAATGAACTAATTGGACTCTGTTCATTATAAAGCCACATCAGATACTTCCTAGTAACTTGTGCTCTTCTCTGTATTTGAAAATTACTACTTATTTTCATATTTATCTAAACAAAATTGGGAAGCAAGATAATTATTGCACTTTTAGATTGCCTATTAATGAATTTTATACTTTTTTTCTGTTTTGTGAATTTTCTGTCAATTCACAAAAATAATAACTAATGGTTTTTCCATACTACAATTGTGTATGTTAGTCAACAGGTAAAAGTAAAATTTAAAAAATATTTATTAGTCTCCAAATACGTATACAGTATAGATTTTTAAAATTACTTATCCATAATTCTAGCACTAAAATACAACAATTTTCATTTCTTCTTTCCCTTTCAAATGTTGTCCATTGATAATACATGTTTTATATAGTTATAACAATAATCATATATGATGTTTTTCTCCTAATTTTTAAACCCAACATTATTCCTTCAACCCTTTTCTATCATCTGACACAATCTTCACACATATCATTTTGATTGCCACATAATATTCTGACTTGATTGAGAATTTCTGCATTTTTTGTGTTCAAGTTTTTTCCTCATTTACTACTATTACAAATAATGGTTCTAGAAACATCTTTTGAAGGTTTCTTCATCTTTTAAATTACTTTATTAAGATAAATTCTGAGTGATGGACTCGCTAGGTCAGATTCTACCATCGTATTCATATCTCCTGCCATTTTGTAACCAAAAAGATACTGTTTATTGAGTAAGACCTGCTTGTTAACAAACTTTTTAATCTTATTTCATTTTGTCTTTCAATGAGTCAGATTCTATTTTGCTCTGATTAAATCTCATTATAATCAGTAAGGATTTAGATTTAAGTTTTGTAGTAAAACAGAAAACTAAAGAAAAGAAAGGCTAAGTAATAGAAATAGTTGTATTTTCAGACCCTTTCACCACATCTGTGGGAATCAGTGGCGCCACCACTATTCACTGTGCTCCTTTTGCTGACTTAACTCAACAGTTTGCACTGAGATCTTTACCAACATGTATTACATTTTCCTGCTTTTTCCAGATACATGGGAAATGGTTCTGTCGTTTATATTTCCTATTTCTGTATGTTTCTGAGCATTTTTCTTATGCCTCCTTTAAGTTTTTACTATTACTTATTTGTCTATCATCTCTCTCGTATTTTGGCCTTTTTTTCTTTCCAATTTTTCTTTCAAAAATTTAAATTTTTGTTATTGTTTTCTCTCTTCTTCCATTCTCTCTCTTTGTTAATTTGCCAGGCTACTTTTAATCTGTTCAAATGCCTTTTGACTTTTAAATTTCAGCTGTTGTATTTTCTTTTCTATGTTATTAGTGTTTGTTTCTACCATTATTTCCTTCTTTCTACTTTCTTTCTGTTTATTTTTCTATTTTTCTATGTTATTGTCAGTTACTTTTGCATTAATTTTTAGCTTTCCCTTATTTCTAATATATTTGTTTAATTTTACTACTTTAACTGCATTCCACAGATTTGATACACAATATATTTATTATTCAGTTTTAAGTATTTCCTAAATTCTGTTGTACCTTCTCTGACCCAAATGTTATTTAGAAGTCCTTTTAAATTTTTTTCCAAAAGAAGAGGTTTTTTATATTTTCATTGTTATTATTAATTTCTAACTTTTTCCCATTGTTATCAGAGAAGTTATCTGTATAATACCTTTTCTCTGACTTTTGTAGAAACTTGCTTTAACTGGAAATTTTCGTGAACACTTGGTTCATTATAATTGCAATATACAAAAATATTATTTTCATTTTCCTATTTATCCTATTTTGTTTGCTGTCTTTTTCCTTCTTTTCTTTCCTTGTATCATTTTGGATCAAAGTGACTTCCTTTCTTTTCTGATTGTATTTTTCCTTCCAGCTTTAAGTTTTATTCTCTATTATTTTAGTAATAATCCTTGAAAAATTTCCCTGAATATTTATCTTGTTAAAGGCTGAGATTAAACAATATCTTTGCCCTCCTCCTCAACAATATAAGAAAAGTGGGTTTCACTTTTCTCGTTTGCCTCACACTTTAGACATTATTATCATAGTTTTGATAAGTCCATTTTTGTGAATATTTACTGACATTTTCTATTTGCTAACCACTGTTTTTTGGCATCTCAGTCCTTCTTTATTCTTAAGATGTGTCTTTTAGAAATTGCTCTAGTGCCCAATAAGACAGAATTCTTTTACTGTTTCATTTTCTTAAAATTTTTATTTTGCCTTTGTACTCGAATGATAGTTTTCCTGTATATGTATCTCTTGGTTGACGATTCTTTCTCTCGGCCCTTTAAAGATAATATTAAATTATCTGATCAGTGTTCTCTGGTTCTGTATGATCTCTGGGTGCTTCTAAATTCTTCTTTCTATCTTTGTTGCACAATTTCACTCTGATGGGTTCAAGTGTTGATTTTTCAAACATTTACCCTACTTAAGATCCATTGGCTCTCCTACCTATGATATTGGCATCTTTTATTAATTTTGGACAATTCTTAGCTATTATTGTTTTAAATGTTCCCTTGCTACCATTCCTTTTATTCTCCCCTGTGAAACCCTAGAAAGACTTATATTGACCTTCTCGTTCTGTCATCCACTTCTCTTAACCTCTCATTTATATTTTCCATCTCTTTTATTTCTCCATTACATTCGGAATGTTTCATTCATCTATGTCTTCTGGTTTATTAATCCAACCTTTAGCTGTTTCTAATCTGTTGTTCAATCTGTTTATTGAATTTCTAATTTCACTTATTAGACATTCAGTTTTAAATGTTCTGTTTTTATTTTAAATATGTGTGATGATTTTTTAATGGTCTCTTGTTCATCTGCTAAGTTTTCTATCATTGCTTGTATTTCTTTAAATAGATTGAATATGTTATTTTGTTTTAGTTATTTGGTAATTCCAATATCTGTAATCTTTGTGGTCCATTTCTGCAGTTTATTATTTCTGTTGATGGTTTTTCGTGAGAGTTTACTTCTTTATGCATTGAGTGGTGCTCCTTAGTATTTCTGTGATGCTCCTTATTATTTTATCGGTGGGGATTATTTGTGTTTAAAGTATATTTTTCCAGAGAGAATTTACTTACACCAAGTAACTGCATGATCTACTGACCACAGACCTACTTACTTTAAACTAGATGTTCAACTTCCAGGCCAGAGAAGTACCCAATTCCATATGAGTATGCATTTATGATTAGAAATTTTCAAAAGAAATAGTTAAAAAAATAAATGCTCCTTGGAACCAAGGCAAGTCTTGTTCTGCATGAAAGGTGTTATGTAGTACACTCACTCTGGGTATGACTTAGGTGTGAGACGTCATGTGGAGTCTGAATGTGACTTCCTTCTCTATTTAGGCCCCCAGCTTTGGTTTTTACAAAGGATTAGCAGATGCGTTCAGGGTAAACATCAGCTCTAGTGCTTACTTGTCTCTGTAAAACTATGCTTTCTTAATTTCAGGCTTCAAATTATCACTCTTAATTTAATACTTTAAAATAATCCAATATTATATTTAGAGCAAATTTTGGTATTATATCATTGCAGAGAAAAGCACACAAACCTAACTGTATAGCGTGATGAATTTTCATGAAATGAATTGGCCCTTGTAACTGGCAACTAGCTCAAGAAGTAGAACATAACCAGATTGCAGAGGCCCACTTTGTAACCCCTTCCAAATACTGCCCCACAGGAGTAACTACTCTCCTGACTTCTAACACCATAGATGACCTTATTCACTAAAGAGAATGTGCCCTTTAATGTCTGGCTTCTCGTGTACTGTTTAGTGTCTGATTCCTTTTTCTCAACATTGTATTTGGAAAATTCATCTGTCTTTATATATGTCATTATATTTCGTTTGCATCCTCATGTGAATATGCTGTAAATTATTTATCCATTTTATTGATGATAAACATTTGTTTTGTTTTTATTTGAAGTTATTACAAATCATGCTGCTATGAACCTATTATACATATCTTTCTGTGTACAGAAGTGTACATTTCTGTTGGGTTTATAGCCAGAAGTGAAGTTGCTTGATTATGAGGCGTGCACTTCTTTCATTTTTAGAACCTACTGACAACAGTTTTCCCCAGTAGTTTTTCCAATTTTGATTCCAACCAACACTGTCTCAGTTTTTTGGTTGCTCTACATTCTTGCCAACACGTGTTATAATATGTCTTTTTGCGTTTTCACCATTCAGAGGGGTATGTAGTGGTATGCTATTGTAGTTTTAATTTGTGTTTTCCTGATGTCTAGTGATTTTGTGCATGTGTAAAAAACTTTTCTTGGCAATTTTTATCTAGCCTTTTGAAGTGTTCCGCACTAGAAAGTGTTTCTCTGTGTAGCTAGCTCACTATTTTGCTAAGAATTATTTCAGTCTGTATAAAATACCATCTAATAATTTCACTGTGCATCTCTATTCTTAATTTTCTTTTTCTTCTCTTCAAAACTGTCTTAAAATAATTTTTTCGGTGCTCTCGAGGTCAACCTTTAATCTGTCTGACCTGTCTTTGAGCTCCCCCTGCTGTTTTCTGCTTAAATTATATACCTGTTGATGATGCTAATTAGCTTTAAAATGATGGATGCTTAGGTGACAAGCTTTTTTAAACAGAAATATTTCGTTTTCCCAAAGACAGAGGGTGTCAATCAATTTAGATACTAACTCAGGAAAAAAGAAATTTAAAGTAATACTTAAAAACTAGTACTTTAAAAAACTTACTTGTCATATGAAACCATTTGTATTAAGGTAATGAACTAATACTTCAAATTTTTAAAAACTGGACAAGCTAGTGAGTCGTATGTTATCTTCTCAGGTATACTGTAAACATGTGGAAGTCAACAGCATGACTTATACCTCTTACTACTTCCTCAGAGTTTCCAGAATATTTACCTTCACATCATTCAGTAATGAACTATTGAAAAAAATCGAAAAGCATTTATTCGGTTGTCTTGCTGCGTACAAATTCATGGTGTACATTTCTTTAAGGCAATGTGGCTGAAATGAATAAAGCACACCATGCGGTGTTTGTATATATTTCATCAGTCAACTCTGACAGATAATGTCTCCCTACATCATGGTATAAAAAGCGTACTCCTTGGGGCCGGCCCCGTGGCCGAGTGGTTAAGTTCGCGCGCTCCGCTGCAGGCGGCCCAGTGTTTCGTTGGTTCGAATCCTGGGCGCGGACATGGCACTGCTCGTCAGGCCACGCTGAGGCAGCGTCCCACATGCCACAACTAGAGGAACCCACAACGAAGAATATACAACTATGTACCAGGGGGCTTTGGGGAGAAAACGGAAAAAAATAAAATCTTTAAAAAAAAAAAAAAAGCGTACTCCTTTCTCAAGCTTGCCAGTTGATTAGCTTCACAAAGGCCTATTATACTTTAAAAAAATTGTCAGGAAGAAAGAGAAGTCAAAGCCTTAACAGTGTAGATTTGAAGCCGTATAATGAGCACGTGAGATTATGGACTTTGGATGTGGGTAAGCCTCAGTAATAATAATATCTAATCTATAGGATTTTTACAGTGATAAATACAATAATGTGTGTAAAATGCTTAACGCAGTATTTGGCACATAGTAAATTCTAAGCTGCATTTTGAACACCTATTGTGTTATGAATAAGCCATAAATTGGCATTTTTCCTTTTCAGAATGTGCTATTTCAGTGTTGAAAATCTGCTTTTCCTCTGTCTATGTTAATTTCCTTAACATTAGTTTTGGAAATGGTGCCACATACCCTCATATTAGTGCCCTGCACGAGGCCAATCAAAGTTAGGCGTAAAAAGAGTAATTTCCTGCTTCTCTCAGCACCCTCTGCTAATGATGCTGTTTGAATATATTCTAGAAAGACTGTTGATGCCAGAGCCAATTGAAGATTAGGCAGGTGGATGTTTTTAACTTTTGCTAGTAATAATATTCCTTCCGCACTCTCCCCTAAGTTTCTGCCATATTAAAGAGCTGCAGTTCCCTTTAGCTGGCTTCTGTGTATACCCTGGGGACACATTATTTTAGCCTTTTGCTCCTCTCTTGAGGAAGGGAGCACAGGAAGAGAACCAAATAACCCCAGTCTAGGAGGTTAGACTGTCATAGTCATTGTGTAGATTCAAATGAATCCTCACCCAGAATTTGCATGCATACACACACTAAGAGGTTATGAAAACATTTGTTACCTGCATAATTGAGACTTTTCTGGAGAGAGCAGGACAATTTGACTGCTTGGAGATTTTCTGGTTTTTAGAGGGTAGGGCCCAAGCTGAGAGTTTTGCTTGGTAGAGGTTTGCATGGTTTGAATCTCTTACCAGCACCAGAGGAGAGAACACCTGGGCTTTCTTATCAGTTTACACAGATGTGGGGCAGAGTTGAAGAAGGAGGGGTGAGATGTAAGAGCAGTCAGCAAACATCAAAAAATGGAGTAAGATTCCTTGTATAAGAGACTGAGATGTATGAGAAGAGAGAGGTGGACCACAATGATATACAGCCAGTGTTTTGTAGGACTGAGAACCAGGGTACCTTTTCAAAAGCATGTATTTCTATTGGTTGCCACACGTTATTTGACCAAATTTCATCAGATGGGATGTTGGGTTTTCCCTTTAAACTTCAGTTATACAAGTAGGAAGAATTCTGTTTGCCTTAAATCACTTAAAAAAAGATACTATTTCTTACTATTTATAAATGCAAAATGGATTCTTGCTAAATATACGTATGCCTGTCACCGGTGCTTGATCCAATTATATTATGAAATAATATATTATTTAACTTTCTTAAATAAATAGGATGACAAACTAGTATTGGGACTCAAAGGGGCTCTATATAACTGTATCTCTCATGGCATGATGTCAAGTCTGGTATGCATTGTATCTATCATGTCATTATATTTATTGGTTGCTTATTTTTTATTCATTGTTTCTTTTGTTCATTCAACAAATATTTTACTGTCCCCCCAACATGTCCCAGATCCAGTATAAAAAATTAATATTTCATCCTTGTTTTAAGAAGTCCACAGCCTTTTGGGAAAATAGGAATACAGAGTAATAACAGAGATGCAATATTATAAGGTCTTTAGTAGAGAGGTATACGTAATATCCTAGACTTCTAGAACCTTTATAAATAAATATATTTTAACAGGATAGATACATTGTGATGGCAAGGAAAGTCATCAATTCCTTATTTGTTTCTTGTTTTATCTCCCCTTACATACTGTTCTCTAGAGTCCTGACCCAAAGAAAGAGTTTGCTCATATCAAGTGAGTAAATAAAATTCTGCTTCAGGTGGGCTGACCCCTGACACTGGGAGCCGCATTACTGCTCCTGCTCACTGAAAAATCATAATCCAGGATGAAACCCAGCTTGAAAATTACAGCAAAACATAGTGGAAAAATTCTGAGAAAATATACTCTACAATTTTTAGAAAATGAGGAAATAAAACCTCGAGTTAGTTGAACTTGGAATAAACCCTGCTCTGTGCATTCCATCCTGCTGGGCAGTTGTCATTTATAGACAGCCATGGATCATTGTACCTAAGTACTTTAGACTAGATGTCCTTATCTAGTGATATGTACAGACTATCACTGGACATATAGCACTACCATTATATTGTGCAGTCTTGGTTTTCATGGGAACCTTTGCTAATGAGAGCACTTCCATTGAGATGAACCTGCCCCCAGATATCCATCATTTGCATTGAGTTGTTTTGCTGTTCGCATTTTCTTTCTACTGGAAAGCACAAGTGTCTGAGAATCTAATTGCAATTTCTCCTGTAATTCTCAGGGAGTGGTCATAGATGGTGGATCTATTGAACTTTCATCTCTTTGCCACACTCTGTAAAATTACCTAAGAGCTCCAGAAATTAACATTCAGAAATATTGTAATCTAACCTCCTTTTTTCCCACTCTAAATGACACTGAAATGAGGGGTCTTCCACAGCAGAACCCTCTTTAAATTATACTCTCAAATGCTATACACTTTTCTTTGGATCCTTCTGGATTTTTTTCTCCTAATATGGAATTTACATCATATTTAAATGACAGTTAAGACTGAGATCAACTTTTCAAAAACAATCAAATAAAAGCAATCTCAGCAAAAAAAAAAAAAAAAAAAAATTAAAGCTCTTTAATCTCCTGTAAAACACCTCCATCCCATTAAGATATTGTGATTTAGGATTAGAAATAGTGTGGAGTCAGATGTTAGCTTGTCCTTTCCATTGGAATTTCTCCATGTTTTAGTTTCTATATCAATGTAAAGAAAAATAATTCTTACAATATTCTCTAAGGAGTGTCTTACAAGATAAAAAACAAAACAAAACAAAACAAACCAATGCCCCCAAAAAACCTACTTTTGGGAATAAAGAAGTTATCTAAGTGGAAAATAATGATGCTTTCAATTTTCCCAATTGAATTCAAATAATTATCCGGGTCTAATTTGTCTTGTTCTCAAAGTGAACGAAATGTTTCTATCTTTTCAATAGTCACCCCAGGTTTTAACTGGGTGGAAGTATATTGAGGAAACTCCTGTTGCTCAGAGCCCAAATTTACAGTTCTCTGAATCTGAGCCACATAGCTTGAGACAGACTTGACTCTGACAGGTTGGAGGTGATCAAACAGATATCTCTTCTTGTAGGTAACTGTTGAGTAGATGTTTCACCTTTGAAAGTCATGTCATGACAGTGTGACCTCTTTCTCTTTGCTTTGAGTTATAGTCTCAAGTGAACTTAATTATTAGTGGAACCTATGCATGTAGGCATTTTGTTGTCCTCTGGTAGTCCACGTAAATTTAATTCAGTCATTAGTTATATGTTCTTCATGGACTGAAATGGCATTCTATGCTATTAAAAGCCTTTTAATTTAATAGACATTTATCGAGTGATGGCTATCTTCTAAGAGTAATACATTATGCTAGGAGGTCAGAGGGATATAGAGATGAAGAAAGCATAGCTTGGATCCTCAGGGAGACTGTAATATAGAGGGGAGTTCAGTAAATCAATAGAACAAGGCAGCTTATTGGCTCTCCAAAGGGGACTTTTAAATTGTCTGGGGGAACTTCAGGTAACTTCAGAATTTTAGGTGTCAAGAACATGTTCCTGCCTATTCAGGCTTTAAATCCATCCTAAATTCTCTCTTAAAATTTAGACTCTCTACTGTCTGTTCCACTTGACATTCCAATTAGTAGCTCAATCTCAACCTGTCAGGATCTGAATCCATATGCTTCCTTGACCTCTTGCTGCCCCAGTATTTTCCAAGTATAGGTAGTTGATGCTTCCAATCTGTCACTGAAATCTTCTGATTTTATATGCTAAATATTTCTCAAGTCCTTCCTTTCTTAATGATTCTATTATGACTGCACTCGTTGAGATCCTCATCAGCTCTCGCTGGACCTTTGTAACAGCTTTCTAACTGGTTTCCATTCCTCTCATTTTCTCTCCACTTAAATTCGTTGCTCCTACAACCACTGTAGAATCCTATCAAAAACCTAAGTCTAACCAGGCAGCATTTCTGCTTACAACCCTTCAGGGATTTCCAGAAACTATGGGATAAGGTCCCCAAACTATAGAGTGGTTTGCAATAATTTTCCAGCTAATTCTCTCAGCTTTTTCCTTTGGATACTTTTAATATGATTTAATTTATTGTTAAAATAGAGACATTCTGAGAAGAAATGAGGAAGCTATTAATTCTTATATGGGGAATGCAGATTCAAAAGGTGACAGGACATGTAGTCACCCTGCTCTTTGTTCATGTCTAGCTGCTTTCATTGTCTTGTATATGACCTGCTATTTTCTCTTTCTAGAACATCTACTTCCCTCTTTCTTCCCTAGATGCCTTTTTTTGACTTTTTGAGGTTCAAGTCAAGTTCCATCTACCCTGAGGGCAACTTCTCACTTTCCTGTCTTCCAAGAGGCATTTAATACCTCCTTTGTGCTCCTGTACGCTGGTATATGTCTCTCGTTGCACTTGCTGTGTAATATTGAAATTTACTTGTGTGTTTACTTTTCCCCAAAGATCACAAGTTCCTTAAGGTCAGTAGCTATTCACCCTTCCTCATGTATTTGTGTTTAATAAATGTTTATTGAAGTGACCAAATTTGAACTTCAAATTTATCTATGTAATCTCCATGTCCCAGCTCAGGGTAGAGGATATGCTACTGATTTTTTTTTAATTGGAAATAAAAGGCTGAGAGATTAGGCTACCTAAATTTTTTTTTTTAAATCAACAATTATATGACCAAACATAATCAAAAGGAAAATATGTATAACAAGTATTCAGAGATATGCCTTTGTTGTTAATTGGGAAGAATGCTATAATGGAAAGAGGGTTTGGGTTTCACCAGATGGAACTTCTGGGGACCAAGGATAAGAGATTCAAGAATGCTAATGTGAATATAGTTGGAAAGATGAATTCTGGAGTCTAAGCTAAATAAGGAAGAAAATAAGTTAGTCTAGCATGGGAAGCTATAATATGGAAAAATAGGAAAAGACTACAGTGCTGGAAGTAACAATGGGGAAAGAGAGAAGATCAGAAGAGATGAACAAAAGGAGAAATAGAAGTAGTAGAATTTATGAACTTCATCATAAGGAGTGATACCGTGACAGCATGGATCAGGGTGGGAGAGACGTCTATGCTTCTGAAGGATGGAAATGGAATGGAGATATGGAGGTGAGGATTTGTGATGATGCTTGTTCAACTTTGATGATAAATTTCACCATGAAAGTTAGAAAAGGGTCCAGAGGTTGATAAATGATAGACACAGAGAGAGTGGTATAAATAGATGTGATGTGCTTGCAAAGGGGAGGCCTTCTTGAAGAGTGGAGGTAGGCGAATGGACTCCAAGAAGCATAACAAACAAGAAACCGCTTCTGATAGAAATGGTTTTGGAAGTTAGTGCCTCTGGAGAAAGCTTGATTTCAGTGTGATCAAGGAGCTGAACAAAATATCTTCAGACGTGATCAAGGATTATGTGAGTTTGTTCATAATATTGCAAAGGCTAGAAAAGACCCACAGAAGGCTCATTGGGAGATAACTGTTGGTTGGGAGGTGAGGCTAAACTGGGTTGGATATGGCAGAGAGAACATACTGACAAAAATAGCAGCCAAAGAGATTTCTGCCTTAGCTGGTAATTGCAGAGAGTTACCTGAAGGGGGTTTGAACACAGGAAGCTGTGTTGGAGACTAGCTTTTTGTTACAGAAATGTATAGAACAAATCCATTCATTCCAAATGAGGCTCCAAGTGAGGAATAAGGTTTGGGTGCACCTCGAAGTCTTCCTTAATCACTGAGTGATATTTTTCTGGGCTTGTTGGGGGAGGCAGGCTGCTGGTGGGGTTGCTTCAAAGTCCTAATGAAGGTGCGTGGAGTCTATTGCTAGACACTAAGAACTTTCTCTGGTCTTATGGGAGAGGTGGAGATTAAGCATAGTTAATAATAGTTTAAAAGATTATTGTGCAACCTTAGTCACATTGTTTTGCAATAATTAATGAGAATCACAAAGAAAAAAATTGCAAAAGCTCAGGCACAGAAGAATTTAAAACACCCTAATGAAATGAAAGCTATGACTAACGCTTCAACTTTCTCCTGTCTCAATTTCTCTAAGAGTTAACGTGGACCAGGGAAGAAGTTTCCAGTTTTTTTTGATTGGGTTCACAGATCTGAGATTCATGTCAAATTAGGACACTGACTTTCCCTAACGAATGTTCAGGGGCTGAACTTGTATCCTAATTTTATCTAGTATTTACTTTTGAGATCTATAATCCATCATTATACGAACATGGCAATGCCTCAGAAGTTTAATGGTGATCCAGCTTCTAGAAAGCTCCTTCATTAAATATCTGACACATTGTGGTATTCACAAATGGAGCACAAACAATTCTGGCAGCTTAGATGATATTTTCCCTGCTGTTGTCGGTCTGAACTCACCAGGTATCGACACTCAGAATATTACATTGTCTGTCTCACTTGGGTTGCATTACATTTTCCATATCACGCTGGAGACTGTTAAAAGAAGTATTTCTCCAGTCTTAATTGGGGTTACTATGGTCAAAGCCAGGTTTACAAAGCTCATGTTGTTTCTAATCTTATTTCCATGCCTGTATATGAAGCCACTTAACTTTTGAGATAGTATTTATTGTAACTGGGAAAAAAAGAACTGCTTTGTAATGTGGTCAGATGTGATCAGATGTGTGTTTTGCGCACAGACACATATATTTCACCTTCTTCCAATATCCTGGTATGGTGCACATCTTTCTGGGATTGTGTGGCTTTGTGAATCTAACTTAAACAGTAATGTATTTTTACAAATACATAGAATCAGACTTCCCATCTACTATGGTAGATCCTAAAAACCTGCCACATCAGTCTCTAGTTAATCATTCTGTTTCTGTCTTAGTAATTTACCTACACATTAAAATTTTGCAATTGTATATTTAAATCACCAGGACACCTGTCATTTGGACTCTATGAGTTGTTGTTTAATAGAGAAAACAATTTAATAACTGTTTATAACTGGTTGAGATTCTGGTCATTTAACAGGCTTAACTTGAGAAGGAGAGAAGATGAGGAAATATGAAGCCTTATCATGTTTCAATAACTTTACATTAATTTTTGAATCTTTACAAAGGATTTTAGCTACCTGCAAAGGAAAAAGTTTCTTTTCTTTTCAGAATAGTCTTTTTTTATTGTCAAAATGCTTGAAATAAATTATTGAAGTAAAAAAACCATAGCTTGGAACCAATTTGACAGTTAAATTTTTTTTATATCTTGTTCATTATATTTAACTATAGCATTTATTTTTATAATTAGATAAAGTAAGAAAGTATCGGAGTTCCTTTATACATCTATTATTGATATGCATACATTTAAACAGTGATATTGAAAGAGCTGTAAGTTTTTGTTTCATCTCTCTGGACAAATACTGAGAAAAATATTTGATTTTTACATAATCTAGTTATCAGTTACTATTCAAAATGAGAGTATAAGCATTCTCTAAAACTTTTAAATGAAATTTGCCTTTACTGTTATGTGATTTTCCTGTGTAGTAGATACTTAATATTTTATTAATCACTATTGATATCAGTCCTGACTTGCTTCACTGGAAAGTCAACCTCGTGATTGAAATGGATGAGATAGAAGGTAATGGTGTTTTGCCAAGAATATAATTGTAAGGGGAGAAGGGAGCTGATATTTGAGAGGTACCTACTATGTGTTATCCAATTTGTATATGATATCTGATTTAAACTTCACCTCACTCCTCCCCCCAGAAGTAGCTATTATCAATTGCCATGTTATTTATTTATTCATTTTATTCTTTTTGTAAGTGAGATATTTCAAACATGTAAAAAAAGGTAGAAAGCAATAAGCAATATAAAATTATATATATATCCGTTGCCCAGAAGTAACTAATGTTAACCATCTTATCATAAGCTAAATTTGCTTCAGATAACTTTTAGAAATAAATAAAATCTTATATATACACTTGAAATACCTTTTAGCCCCTACGTGTTCAAGCTGAGGAAAGATCAGCTCAGAAAGAGATGGACTGACTTGCCCACATCCACTCAGCTAGTGCGTAGAGCCAAGACTGGGTAGTCCGTCAGTGGACTCCGGAGCTCACGTTCTTTCCCTCCACTGTGCGCACTTTCTCTCTACTCCCTAATGGACTCTCAGCCCCAGGAGAGACATATTTTGTAGAGTTGCTTCAGGGCGGGGGAAATGATTGAGCCTTTTACTTTTGAGTTATTATATCAATTGCCAGTTAATTCTGGTACGTAATAAAGTATTATACGTTCACCTGTTCAATTATTTTCTGTATTACATCAAGAGAACAGGATAATTTGGTTATAATAGCTTCATTTACTTCAATTTAATATTGTTAGTCATTATAGTGCACAAATGCAGGTGTATAAAGGAATGCGCAAAAATGACAAATGTAAAATGTAACAAGTAAGCCAATACTGCATTTCTAAGTGGTTTAAATTCTGTGGCTGGACATGTATTCTCTGTATGGACTTTTTTTTTTAAGTGCAGAAACCATTTTTAGTTAGCTTTATTTATTTTCTACATTTGTTATTTACCTCTCCAGCATTATCTGTAGAGTGGGAATCATAATATATATTTCGTGGAACTCGTATGAACGACTGAGATGATGTGTCTGAAAGCATTTGACAGAGTGATTGGCATAAAGGAGCTACTCGAAACTTCTTTGCTATGGTTACTTGAAAAAGATATTGTGTGTGTGAGCTGGTGGGGTTGGGAAACAGCCAATATATTAAATATTTTTTAATAATTTTATTTGACTAAGTTCAACCAGCTGCTACTTAAGAAATCACTTGGCATGTGGAGACCTGTTTAAAGAGGGTGCTACTCCATAGTTGGTATAGAAAAGAGAGGAAAAAAATCAATCTATCTTACTTTTAAAAGTATCTCATTTTTGTAGGCATATAAGAGACCAAGGAGATGAGCAAATATTTGAGAAATGATATTCTTACTACACTGGCAGATATCACCAATTAAAATGCTATTGTTATTTTATTAAGGCAATGCCGTATTATAATTTTATTATCTCTAGAGAAATACTAGGGATTTTATTAAACACATACTTTTAAAAAGTTGAAATCTGGATACTATTATCATTACTATATCTGTGAGAAAACCACTGCATGGGGAAAGAAGTGTTGGTAGGTTATTAAAATATAAAGAAATAAGGAGAAAACTGAAAATTGCATGATATTGTCAAATCTCCCTTGAGTCTCAACCATGAAACACTTCTTTCATTTTTAAGATTTCTTTCTCATTAATGAGTCATTTTGAGCTCTTTTTTACGTGGGCACAAGGAAATGAATAAGAATTCATCCCCACTGTTAAGGTACCCCAAATCTTATTAATCCAATTGTTGAGAGTATTGAAGCAATGAAGAAAAAAAGCATACTGAAGCTCCATGTATCTGCTTTCATTAAAATAGCAAATACCTCAGATTCTTATGCCAAATAACTGTGTATTTTCCAAGCAGGAGTCCATAAGCTATGAATTTTAAACACTGTATGTGATTCTTCTAGAAATATGGAGGTCTGAAAAATAAAGTAATTCCATATATCAACTTAAATTGCATTTAATTAAAGAATAGCTTGGACATGTCAGGAGAGAGGCTAATTAATATTTCCAGAGGCTTGTGCTTCTGTAAGAAATGAAAGAGCCTAAGTTAAGTGTAAGCCGCAGGAGGAGAATGGTATTGCAGAGTGAGCTGTAGCAACCGTTCTTATTAATATTAAAATAAAGAAATTGGCTTGGATTGGAAAAAGCCCAAAGCTTATTTACCGCAGACGTTTGTCATTTTTTCCTGTTTTGACTCATCTCAGTTGGCAAGCACAGATGTTCCCTACAGCTGCCTCTCTCCCACTGCCCTTAAATTTTACTTAACAGCTGAACCATCAATCCTAATACATCCAAAAATATTTTATCATGGTAATAATTCAAATGTTGTATTTGAATGCATACAAATTTCTTGAAACCGTGAGTATTCCACCAGTCCTTTGAAAGCTCTCTGAAGACTACTCGAAAAAAACGGTTGTCCCAGTGTTTATATTTCATCAAAAAGCTTATTGTTCTGCTACATATATATCTAGTTATTGTTTATATGAATGCACATCTTGGCATTAAGTAGCTATTTGCTAAGCAGTGTGCACAGCTATGAGTACACTAACGCCACCATTACCAATTTTGTTGAAAAGCCACGATACATAGCAAAGAGAAGAAGAGATGTTCCTGGTAATTGTATTTCAAATGTGTATTTAAACAGCTTATCTACTCTAAATTCATTTCTGTTAGATTAAATAGCTGTATTCCAAATCTTACAAGATACTCATCTCTCCACTGTTTTTTCCCTCAGCTTGCATCAGCTGAATAGCTCAAATTAATTGGGACGGGTAAAGTGCGAAACTGTGAGATAAAAAAGGAAATGGAAGCTATAGAGTGAGTGGCCTACAGGCCTTAAAAATTGTAGCACTTTTAAATCCATTATATTCTACTTTGCTTCAACTGTTCAACTTTTTTCCTTTTTGCTCTTGCTGATGTCAGAGATCTGTCTGGGATCTCTGTTCACTGGTTAAGGATGATGGGCTGAAACCTGAGAGGACAGGGGGACATCCAGAGCCAAGTCTAAGTAATTAGCTCCAGAATCCTTCCCACAGAGGGCGAGGGCAGTGTGGGGTGGAGGAGTGATGCTCACTGTGTGTGCACACAGTGTGTCGGATGTGCGGAGGAGGAGAGCAGGGGAAAGTGCCATGGCAGAAAGTGCCTTGTGGTTGTTCTCTAAAGGGACAGTCTCGGAGGCTGCCCTCCTGACCAGCTCCACTACTACGTGCTGCTGTGTAGAGCAGAGGAGTGGGGAGGAAATTAACACTCATCGCTGGCAGGATCTTGCTTGATCCTTACAATCCCAGGAGGCAGATATTTCTTCTCTTGAGTTGTGCAGCTCACCAGGTTTTACTTGTTCAATAGCTGCTTTAAAGCTTAGAGTCAAGTTCACAGCCAAGGTGTAATTCTTCATGGTGTGCCTTTTTCTGTTAGCCTCATCTGTGGTGCTTTTCCGCCTTCCTCCCCTTCTTGGTCTCATTTTTAAAATATTAGCTTACGTATCCTTAAAAACTGTTTTAAACCCTGTATGTGCAACAAGAATGCGTATAATTAAATAAACGACTAATGAGGAAAATGAGCGAGCTGATAGCATCATTTTACCCGTGAGGAAGCTGAATTTCCATATCTTGCCCAGGGTCGCCCAGTGAGTCCCTTGTGTGAGGCGGGTACAAGCCTGGTTCCTGACGCTTGCCTTCCAGTCTACGCTTTGCAGTCTCACTTACTCATTTCCTCTTAGTCTCTGCTTAACTGAATACACATGAAAATTTTAAATGATAATTTTTTTAGTTATTTCCATTTCTCTGCACTTAACAGTGTGCTATCTGCTTGAAATTCCCCTCCTTCTTTTTACTTTTGGGAGTTCTACTCATCTCTCCAAGAACCAGAGAAATACCTTCCCATGAAGCATTTTTTTCATTCTGAAAGAGCATCATTTCTACATCTCTTATGAGACTCTGCTTTGCTTTCTATTATCGATATGGAAGTTTCTTTCTCTCCCGTCTCCATACTGACTAGGATTTTGTTTGTTTATTTTAATTTAGAGCACAGTTACTAAAAAAGAGTATCTTAAGATTTTAAATGATGACCCCTGTTATCTTACTTAGCATTCCTGAATTAGACCACTCTTGCACTGGAATTGAAAACAAGAAGGTGTATTAACTATTTTTGAAAAGTAAACTGTATTTATAAAGTTAAGTTCTGCATCAGGGAGCAGATATTTTATCATTTTCTTTTTATTTCCCACCACAATTCAAGTGTAAGTGTTGACCTATAATAAATGTTTAACAATAACCTAGTGTTTTTAGGCAAGTGGCCAAGGTGTTGAATATTTAATATTTGAGAAGTTCGTAGACCGTTTCTCTTATGTACTTTCTATGCGCAGAAGGTGACGCGATATAAACTTACTAATGGCTAAGGACAAGGACATTTTAACCTGACTGCTGGGTTCAACCTCAGCTCCACTGTTTGCAAGCTGTGTGACACTGGGCAAGTCACTTAACAGCTATGGGCCTATATTTCTTCACCTATAAAATGCGGATAATAATAATATCTATCTCCTAAAGGTGTTGTGAGGGTTAGCTTAAATAATACACATGTTTAAAACATGCAGTAGGCCACATGGTAAGTACTTGATAAGTGTTATCTATTATTATTAATTTGTAAAGAATTAATTTAAGATGGCACAGAAAAACGTCCATGGTAACTAAAATGGAAAGTTTATAACTTAGAGGAGAAATAACTAAGATGATATTTATTTCAAATATTTGAAAGCCTTTTTCAATTTCTGAAGAGTAACTATGGAAAGCCTATTGTGACATTAGATAGTGACATAGTGAAAAGACTGGAGAAGGTGACGATTGGAGATGAGAGCTAGGGAGCCAATAAAGCAGTTTCCTAGGCAACACTGTGTTCAGAATCCCAGAGGTGGCACCACATTACAGAGTCCGCAACCGAATCCTATTCATGAGCCTACATGAGGTATATTTCAACAGAGTGCCCATCATCTCTCACGCTAAATCAAACTATGGAGCCCAGAAAAAATATTTTGTACCATGCTAGTGATCACAATTGAAGGGGATAAGAAAGATCTGATCATTTTCTACAGGCCTGCTTTTGTGGGGAGGTGAAAGGCGTTCAAAAAAAGCTTAAACTCTTTTGCCAATATTTCAAAGTAGCTCTGATGGTATTTAGATGGCAACCTCATTTTAAAGAGAGTTGGATTCTAACAGAACCCGGGAGAATCAAGCAGCTGGCATAGCAAGTTATCTGAATTTGATCTGAATTGACGTCAGGGAGCTGGGAATGCCCAAGGCAATCCTGCATTCTGCTTGTTTGTGCACTATTTTGACGATAGTGAGAATGTCTGATTGTTAATCACTTTTTGACAGTGTTCGCTCTAATCTTATGCAAAAATAAAAGCATTTAGAAACTTTAGCTTCTTGGTCTTCAATGTTCTAGAAAAACTATTCTGCAGTAAGATTGTGTATAGCTATGCAATAAACATATTTACCTATATAATAAATCTAGAAAATATGTAACTGCAAAGTTTGGTAGAAGTCTTGCTTCAAAGCAGTGTTCTTGGGAAGAGAGGTTATTTTGTAAAACTTTATTGGTAGAGACTTAAAAAAATTTAAGCCAGATTTTTGTGTCCAAATATAAATGTTAATTTCCTGGGTATATCTTTTTTTAAAACTTGCAGTGTGGATATATAAGCAGCGCCAGATGTCTCTGTCTTAATCATTCATACTCTTTAATAAATAACAATGACATATAGTGAAAATAAAGCCCAGATGGCTGACACATTGCGCAAATCATTGGATGCACTATATAGTCAGTCTTTAGTTTCCTGAATACTAACAGATAATACAAATCATCTTTGTAGCTAACCATCCATCAAATGACAAGTAACTACTGCGTCTTCTTTGAGCTAAGCACTGTGCTAGTGGCAGGGTAGATATAAAAACACACTGCCAGAGATGACCATAACATCATTTGCTTTTATTTTTATTGTCTTCAGGCTCTAGGCTTCCCTAGGAGACTCAAATTTCTTGGAATTTTTTCAAAATTCCACAACCAGATCCAAAACCAGAGCTGAGTTTGCCATGGTGGTTGCTTAACTAACTGGTTTACTAGCTTGAGTCTCATGCGTCATGGTGGATATTACTGGTTGTCAAGAAGAGGTTGATGAATATAAAATCATAGAATTTTAGATCTCTCAGAGAAATTCAGAACTGACTCAATTTACATTTTACAGAGAGAAAATGTGAAACAAATGACTAAGTAATTTCACCAAAGCCAGGCAACTAGTTAGTGTGAAAACTGAGGCTTAATCTACAGGCTGCTAACTTGTGATCTGATGTTCTTTCTTGTGTTACTGCATCACCAAAATGTATAGGATTAAAAATGCCGTTGATGAGAATGGGGATACAGTATTTTGGGTTAGCTGCTTCCATTGACTAAGGATGGGATAAAGAAGGGGGCGTAAACATGACCAGCGTACCTACTTCGTTTGTTTATTCTAGAATGATGATGTAGATGTGGAAAATAAGAGAATAGGATCTGGCTCTGCAGAGTCTCGGTGGGGCCTCTGACTGGTCTAGGATTACCTAGACTTTCTCAAAGTACAGAACTCCATAGTCACAGAGCCTTGGATGACACGGAAGTCATTTTCCCAGATATAATATTTACTGGGCCAGTATGGAAAAATATAGATATGCTAAGTGGTTGGCTTTGGACAACCGCAGTCCATTGCATGTTGGGCATAAAAACATAAACGTTATTCATCAGATACTAAAATTTCCAGTTAGTACTGGTGTTGAGATAAATACTTCTGACTTGAGTGCACAGATGAGAAGCCCCTGAGCAACCATAGCCTTTACTTGCCTCCTAAAAGCCTGCCAGTTATGGGGAAGGCTGGACCCCCCGTGGGGTTCCCCAGAGAATTGTACTTTGTTGGGATTCTCTGTAGTTGATGGTGTTGAGAAAAGAGCATAATCAGGGGAGACAGCAGGGCTGTGAGTGAGGTCTGCCCATAAGCGGAAGAGACCCAAGTGAAAACCAGGGCGTGCCTGTCCCCAACCCCCAATAAAGTGTGTCCTGTTGAAATGTAATTATGGTGTCCCTCGAACAGAAACCATAATACTCTTTGCTACATTGGCTCAATTTTAGTATTTCTGCTGCTGCTGTTTGCCCACTTAGTTAATGATCACTAACATTAGCCTTCATAAGGAAGAAGAGGGCATGGTTCCTTCTAGTAAATCTAAGACTCAGTCTTAAAGGTAAAGGGAGGTGCAGGTGTGTTAATTTAAGGCACTATGCATCCTGAGCACTGTGTGGGTAGAGGCCACTGTTGCCAGGCAACCAGCTTAACAGGTCCTACATTTGGGTGAGCTTTATGTGTGGTCATTCTGGCCCCAATCAAAATGCCCTTGCCAATACCTCCTCTAGTCCCTGGCTATATTGAGCCACTCAAAACAAAGTGGCCAGGATGGTTATTCCGTCAGCAGCTCTGGAAGAACTCTGCTGGTAGCTTCTCCCAGAAAAACAGGAAAAAGATGAAATTTTACAAAGTGTTGGTCTGCCTGCTCTAGACATGGCTTTGGGAATAGTCAAAGATCTTAAAGACTATGGATATTTTTATCTCTGGAATTGCAAGAAAGGGATGAACTCAAATTTATACATGTGAGATGCTCACATATTTTCTTGCTTAAAAGATTTAAAAATTTATTTCTAAGTATATATTGTCACATGTAAAACAATGATTGAGTTCACATGGGATATAGCAAAATGTGGGTTATTATTAGAGAAGAACATAGGGTCATTGTCATTAGAAAGACATTTTTGCTGATGACCATTAAGCAAAAGTCAAAAAATCTTGTACTGTTATGATAATGATTTATGTACATTTCAGAAACCAGTCCTTATTTCCTTGGGCATCACAATAACTTCTGTGAGTCTGTCTCAAAAAGAATAAGAGAGAATCACTTTTTTCCTTTCAGTTCTTTGACTATTTTGATATAGCTTTTATGAAAAATCTTGAATTTCCAAGGGCATATTCCTTATTATTACAAGAAAGATTTTTGTCTCACTATATTTGAAATGATATTGCAAAATGATTTCCTGTAGAGCTTAGCGCTGTAGCAGAGGTCATTTTAAAGACAGTATGTTAAAGGACAGTGCCAAATTAAATGGCTTCTCTCTTTGCCCTAAACACTCATTCCCTAGAAAGAGACCAGTAGACAATGGTGAAACCAGCATGTTTCAATGAATACATCATTACTCAATTAACTGAAGCAATTTCCCAGAAATATTTTTAAGGAATTAAAACTTGTAATATAGCATACAAGAAGCCCCAAATAAGTCCGACTATGAAGGAATGTTGTCATTTGTCAATTGACAACCTGGAGAGAGTGTGAGTATTAGGGGATGTTGGAAACTAGAGGTTTGTTTTTTTAAGTCTGATGCGCCGACTTACAATAGAGTTGTAAGCTTTGTTGATGGTTTTGTTTATCCCCCTGAGGAAGTGTGTTTTGTGTGCACAAAGAATATAAATAGAAAATCATGCCTGCAAGCTGAGGAATGGTTTTAACAAAGAGGGCGTGGTTCATAGTGACAGGCATGGGAACACCACAGTGACCAAAGGGTTTTACTTCCCCCAAAAAGTCAAATCATAGCATCTTAATGCTGAGAGAGACCATGAAAGTGTTCTGGGTGAGGGTTTTCAAACTGTGTCCTTGGGACATTCTTTCCCTACCGGCACCCAGAAGCACCTACAGAGCGTAGAAGAGGGGTCGGACATTTTATGGAGATTTCCATTTGGGGGATTCTGTGGGTCGGTTCAACTCTCATTTTAGAGGGAGAGGCAGCTGAGTCTCAGAGAGGCTAATGATATGTTGAGAGACACTCAGCTAGTTGGTACCAATCCCAGATTAGAATTTACGATTCATGCGTTTTTTTCAGTGGGGAGTTAAGGGGCTTACGATACTTGTTAATCTATTAGAAAGTGTAACTGCCATGTTGAACAAGTAGGACTCATGGACCACAGTCGGGAAACATTTGTCTTTTCTCTCCACTGCCCTTGAAACCCAATGGAGAGGTGACTTAGAATGCCTACAACTCTCGAATGAAATCTTCTCTTGAATTTCCTGTCTCTCCTTTATTGATCCTTCTGGCCTCTTTTCAAAGCTGGATGGGCATGTCACCTAAGGGTCAGAAAAGCTGCATCTTTGCAAGTCCTACGAGATGGTCTAGCAACTCTAGGATGTAGGGTTATTTGCTTTATATTGTTTTGTCTTTGGCCTTTTTAGGTTCTCTGGTGAAAAAGAGAGAGAAAGGGCCCCCATGAACACCTTCGTACACAAGCAATCGTTGAGTTTAAGCATAGCATGTGCATGGCGCTGCCTGGTCAGTGCTGTCCTGGTTACTCTGTAAGCATGAAAGCCTATAAGCCTTTATAATAATGTTGATTATTATTACTCGTCTGGCACATGTAGGTACTCGATAAGTGAATGGGTGAATAGAAGCTTATTAAAATTAGCTCAAGCAAAAAGAAATTTATTGGAAGGATGCAAAATAATTTTTATGAAATATGCTGAAAAGTAATCCCTGGCTTCATAGGGTGCCCCATCCCGGCATGTTGGTTCCATTAACCTCTCTGCTGATAAATCTCAGTGACCCCAGATGGCTACACATAGTGACAATGCGACGACAGTGCTCATCGTGTACAAAGAAAAGTAGAAATGTTCTTGAGTAGCCTGGACTGGGCCAGAACCTGGGTGTTGGGAGGTAGTGGGAAATAAGATAAGGGAAGTAATCTGTGACTTTGGAAGACAACATTTTTACTGTCTCAGACCATTCGGAGAGCATAGGGGAGCATTATTTCCACTGCTACACTATACAACCTGAAAGGATAGTTTTTCAAAGAGAAATACCTACTTTCCATGTACCTAGACAATAGTGTTGCCAAAAGAAACATGATTTTCTCTTATGTAAATTATTCCACGCTTTTTGATAACTTTGAAAATTTAAAAATATCACTGAATAATTGAGTAAAAAAACTCATCAGCTTTTAAGTACCAGAATATTCATGAAAAAAATCTTTGCAATTTTCTCCTTTAATGAAGTTATTGAAATGTTCACACTTATAAAAATTTTTGGTGGTGAAAAAACAGAATCAAAAAATATAACTTCCAAAATTGTCTCCTGTGAGTAGGAAGACCAATTTGTATGCCACAAGATATTAATAAAATATTTAGTGAAAAGGGCAAGAAAATCCTTAGCAGTAGAAATTGGAAATTAATTTGCATACCCTCCCTACCCCAATCTGCATTTATGGGATATATGCCATGGTTATTCTATTAGAACATATTTCTAGGAGTTCGATACTGCTTTGATTACAGTTGTAACTGGGCAAACTCCTACTTTTCATGACGTAAAATTTTATCAGCTTTCTGATAGTGAGAAAAGGATAGGCAGCAGGAATTGGCTGGGTCACCAACAACCTTGTGCAGCAATCCATTTTGCTTTCCCACCCCTGCATATGTACTCACACACGTTTATATGTATATTTCACTGAGACAGAAGTTTCACAGAGTTCTACGTACTCTGAACTACATCTGATGAGTCTAATCTATTCTATTAGTTTTAAAATTTGTCATAAGCCATAATATTTGTTTCACAACCTTCTCATTGGTCATGAGCCCACAGTTTGAAATACGCTGACCCAAGGTAAAAATGCAATTGAGGAATTTGGAAATGTTATGAAGGACAGAAGGGTTAATAAGTAGAATATCTGTATTATTTTACCTCTCTTTCCTCTGAGTGTAGATCAAAGGAAACTAGTCTAAAATGTAGTTGGCTATTGGTTTGGAATCGTTTAGACTTAACCGTGGCTAGTAAGGGCAGACTGTAGTCTTCATACAGTAGCCCCCTAAGAGTTGTTGGGGCCTGAGTCTTGCAACCCTTTCAGTGCTGTAGGATCACCTGGGGAACACTGAAAAAATCTGGAAATCCAGGCCAATGGAGTGAGATCTCTGAGCATAGGGCCTGAGCATTAGTATTTTGGGGAAGCTCCCCAGGTAATTCTAAAATGAGCTAAGGTTCAAACCATCGCCCATAACTGTGAGTCCTTGCTTCTGTCTTTGTGCAATGAATAATTTTGACATTAACAATTCTTTTTACGTGATATTTTGTGAGCTGTGCTTCACCCAAGAGCAATAGATTTTAAAAAATTACTGAGGTTAGAGTGAGTAAACGATTACGCACATCCTGAAATCATACATGTTAAGATACTGATTACTAAAGTGTCATAGCTATAATTTGCTTATTAAAAATCTTATAAAGAATCCATTGGCAGGAGCATGTTATATGTGAAGTATTAGTTTTCTAGTTGAATATGGCTCAGGAGAAACCTAATTAACTAATTAAACCAAATGGATAATTTTGAATATTTATATTTATTCAAATAATGTACTTAAATAAGCCTCAGATATTTTATCTATCCTTCAAAATCAAAATGAATTCTATGATTTCGTCAAAGATTTTAGTTAAAATTATTACACAAACACACATACACTGTAGTTTTTAATCTCTGTGATATGTACTGGCTGAACTGTTTTCCAGTGTCTTGAACATTTAGTAAACTAATTTAGGGTTTTAAGGCATTAACAAATAGAGAATCTTTCTGTACCCAATTTAATAAGAAGATAAAATGATTTATAGTTAGCATATCCATTTTTCACATATAAACAGATACTGAAGAAGTTCTTAAAAACAGGTTCTTTTACATAATTTCAACATTCCCTCTGCAATCGTATTTCCCAATTTAGTTTAGATGTTTTTAATCCCTCTGAAAAAAAGTAGCCTGGCTATAAACCTCAGCTCCATGCTTATACAGATGGTTACCATTTCTGATTAGATACTACTCGGTCAAAAATTACTGATGCCTAAAACAGAGCATGATATTCCCATATGATAATTACTATATGTCTTCAACTAAATCCAGTATTTTTAAATTCTCTAAGATTTGGTACCTGAACATAACCGAATCTACTTCATCTCATTGGATTAAATACACTTTTAGCCTTCACTGATTTGTTTGATTGGACTTATAACTGAGCATATTTTTTTCTTAATATCTTTATAACATTAATAATCTTTCTCTTTGTTTTTGCTTTTCAAGAATAAAACATATTGAATATATGAATTATATTCATATGATTGTTTTATGAGAGTAAAATCAATTTAGTAGACACTACTGCTCAGTCAGTGAAAAACCAAGTTATAGAAATGTTTGTCTCGGTACCGCTATCAAGTTCTTTTTTTCTAAAGCAGAATTAATCGTCTCATTTTAATTTTCTGTAGGTGGTCTTTACAGCTGCCTTAAAATATTCCCTGTCAATTGTGAATAGAAATTCGAATTCTTGAATTTGATAATACTGTGATTTTTGTGTTCTCTAGCATGTATTTATAGACTGATGGTCCTATTGTTCTTTTTTCTATGTTACTATTACCTCAGACTATTTGTCTATAGATTGTTGAAACTTGTTATGAGATTTAATTCAATTACCTTCTAAAATGCTCTATTGTTACATGTCGTAATTCTATTAAGAAGTGTAATTTGCAAGCAATATTTCAAAGTTTTGTCTTAAAATGTAGCGCAGGATATTTATTTTGTGATTATAGGCTACATGGATTCTGTATAAAATCTCCTCCTTTGCCCCGTCATGGAACTGATGTAGAGTTGACGTTGAGTTATCGGGGTAGAAGGAGATGGACATTTGACCATATCCAATGTGGTTTCCCAAATTCTGTGACCCCCAAAACCATATTCAAGGTAAATGGGCCATCCTTTTACGGAATTGTGTTGCTCATGAACTTACTAGCTAAAGACGATTCCATCTCAGCCTAGTGCTTATGTAAAAGCGCCAGAGGAGAATAGTTCCAATGGGGGTGAATCTGAACACATTCAGCAAAACGGCCAAAAGTTAAGACTCTCAGAGAAAATGTGCATATGCTTGCACTTGGCAAATGAGGTATTTCCAAGCATTCACGAGGCCCATTATAATCAGTTAACATTTTTTAAAAAGAAATGTTATTGAAATAAAACCTACATACATAGAAGTACCCAACCATAAGTGCGCGGCTTGATGAATGTCCACAAAAATGAACCTATCTATGCAACCATCATCCAGATCAAGAAATAGAACACCGTCAGGTCTCCCAGAAACCCGTGGTGCCAAACTCCAACCGCCCTGAACCACTGCCCCCCCCCTCCACCCCCCGCAACGTAACCAGTGTCTTGGCTTCTAGCACATTAGATTAGGTTTTGTCAGGGATGGGGGTGAGGATTTTTATTTTTAATAACCTTTGTGTGTTCTTGGTCGGAATGTTGCTTTTTTTGTAAGCTATTTCATTGTAGCCAGAAGCAAAACTTAGTTAAAATTTCATTTCACCATTTTCTCCATAAAATGGAGGGAAGGAAGGGCGGATAGATCTCTGGGAGGAAACTTCTCCTCATTCATTCTCTACACTGTGAGGTGTGTAACCAGACTTTAAGGGCCCCGCTTTGATTCTTTTCTTGTGCTTGGTGAAGTTTTTGAAGTTTTGGTTCTTTATATGTTCATTGTATAACTTTATTTCGTATGGTTTTAATAATAAAATAGAAACAGCCAGAAATATGGGGGCAAAGAAGGGTGTTTTTAAAGAACCAGACTGCTCTGTAATTTCCTTTGGGGCTTCTGTGGCCAGTGGGAACACCCTAGGAGCATGGGGACATTGAGGCATATAGCAATCACAAGTCCGGCCCTGCAACAGTTGAGTCTGGAAATCTTAAATTCTGACAGTAAAAAAAAAACATTGTGTCAAAAAAGACACTGTGTAGGAAGCTAAGCCAACCTTTCTTTGTTAACCTTTTTAGAAGGAGACCCGAGTAAAGCTTAGGGATTGAATTGAAAACTGAGAATCCTCAGTTCCTCTAAGACATTTTCTCCAAACCCTTGGAAATCACCTCTAATTAATCTCCTGGTTAGAATTCAAGTTAGGGTTCCTGCTTTGCAAAGCTTATTTGCAGTTTAAAGTGGCCAAAGTGAACATTCTTGCCATGCCACACATTGATCTTAGGGTGAAAGTAAGGCTACAGATTTTCATCCCCAAGAGAATTGTAAAATCAAACTAAAATTTTGCTTTATAATTTCCTCCTTTGAGTAGGGCCAGTACCCAGTCATGGTTCTCAGTCTTGTTTTGGATTAGAGACCCCGTTGAGACTCTGATCAAAGCTATAGGCCTTCTTCTCTGAAAGATGTACAGAGGGACACAGAATTTAGCTACTGGCTTAGTCAGGTCACAGACTCCCTTAAGCTAATTCATGAACCCGTTTGGGGATCCTGGAGCATTATTCTGAAGTTCTTATTCTAAGTTCTAAAATTCTAAAGTCCACCAATGGAAACAATCTGGGAGTGATGCGGGTGTGTTTCTTACCATAGTTCTCTAGGGAGGAAGACTACGCAGCCTCCATCAGTAACTCTTTCCTCTGTTTCAGCCTCTTCCCTTATGATCTGAAGATTCTTTTCTTTTCTTTTTTTCCAAACTAAAAGTATCCTGCTTCAAGTTAGTGTCATTTTGTTAAACAGAAGTATATTTCTTTGGAAAAATTGTTAACACCTGTCTAGTTGGAAGAAAAAGAAAGCATAACTCTGTTTCTATACTTGAAGATAGTAATTAAGTCAATCTAGAGTTGTTTTTCATTTTTGAATTTAAATAAAGAGGATCATTAACCTTTTTTATATCAAATTCTCAATGGCTTCAGTTATTAATATTTTATTATTTTGGTTACTCATTGTACAAACCAGGATAGGCTAGATAATTCTGCAGTAATCCAATATCTCAGTAGCCCAATACAACAATAGTTTCTTTCTTACCCGTCCTACTTGTCCAAGACAGATTGGCAAGGAGGCTCTGCTCATTGTAGCCAGTCTGGGATCCAGGATGGCTGATGCTCCATCTCAACACAAGCTTCTATAGTTGCCTTAACAGGGAAAAGTAATGTGTTGAATCAGGCACAGGATCTTAAAGCCTTTACCCAGAAATGACACGTTACTTTACTCAAATCCATTGGTCAAAATGTATCACATGACCATGCCTGACATCAAAGCGGGGGGTGGGGCAGGGATGGGGGGGAAAGGGCAATCCTACCATGTGCTCAGAAAGAGAAGAGCCAGGAGTATTTGGTAGACACATTAATCATGATTTCACTCTTTTCTGCACTCTCCTCCAGTTTCTCCTAACTTTTTGGGTATTTGGTTGCAATTAAGTATATTTTTGGTGGAAAAAATACTCCAGGTCAACTATATTATATAATGTACTTGCACTTAAAATAAATAAGTACACAATGGCATATAATGAACTCAAAAGAAATAAAATAGAAGCAAGAATTTTAAAAACTAAACATCACACGGAATCATTTATTAGCATTATGTCATCCTAGGTCATCTATATTTTAGCCCTTGTAATAACACGTGTAGTATGATTTAAATTATATATAGCCCTCTCTACTTATCTTTAAAATTCTTAGTCGAGATAAACTTTTATGGAAAAATTGAATTGAATGGATGCAACATCCAGGATACATTCTGGGTTATCTATCAGTTCTGAGCTAAGCCCTATAGGGGAACAGTCAAAGGAACGACTACAGAGTTGCTCTATTTTTCATTCAGCAGGACTGACTCCTGTTGTCCCACTTGGAGTGACATGTTGAGTGATGAGAAACTTGGCAAATCTCCTTGGTCATTTTCCTCTAACAGTTCACTCTAGGGCATCCTTAGTGGTCTGCACCTTTCTTTCAGCCTGACCATTTGCTTGAGGTGATGAAGAGTGATGATGACAGGTTGGATGAACTCTAGCTTCACAGATTTCTTAAACACATGTGAAGTAAATGCAGATCCATTGTCAGGAACAATAACATGTGGAAATCTGGACTTTGAAAAGCCCTGGTATAGAGCTGTTTTTGTTGAAGCAGAGGTATTGGGAGAAGGTAGCCACAACAAGCAAGAGATTCTTGTCTTTGCAAAATAAATAGGAATTCTCACCCAGTCTTCTTGACCATTTTCCATAGGAAGGAAAGGTGTCATTGATGGATTATATGGAGTGGTCTGGCATTGGCTACAGCTTTCTAAATAACAGAATTAATTATAGACTTTAGATATAATTGTTAGTATATACATCATAATTCAAAAATTCCTGGGTGAATGGCATACATTATTGCTGTAATGATATGACAAATTATATGATGTCTCTCTTCTGGCCACTGGGAATTAATTGGTAGAGCTTTGGTTAGAAATTGGGGTCTGAACTGTGTATTTGTGAGGCATTAGCATAGTTGAAACTATAAGAGTAAATTGGCTCCCTGAGCTAGTTCATGTGAGAAAACAAAAGATTCGAACAGTCTTGAGAACGTCTTCAGCTAAAGAGTTAAAGAAGAAACAAGGCATACTGCAGACACAGAACAGAATTCAAAGTATGCTTTCCACAGATAATGAAACGGAAGAACCATGTTTCACACTGCTGGAATGCATGGGTTATGAGGAAGTACTTTCAAACTATAAGCACTAACAATGGAATCATGAATTTTCTGAAGTGATAAACCCCAAATTACTGGTAAGTCATCACTTGTCAGGAAAAAGGGTTAGCATGGGGTCTATGTATATTTCAGATTAGGGACTGTATCCAATGGCCTATAAGGGACACCTCAAAATTATGTCAACCTGCCTCTGGTTTCCCAGCTTTCTTTTATCAGGCTGGTTGTTAACACTGCAAGGAATGGTCAGGCTCTACACAGAATTTTGTCCTTGCTTGAAAAAACTAAAGTTTTCCCTTTGGACTATTTTTTAGACCAATTTTAAACTAATTTTGTATTTTAAACTAATTTCGCTCTTACTCACTGTAACAAATACAAATTATTCTGTATGTATCATATTCTAGGCTTTCTTCTAGGTCATTCTTTATTTCTTTCCTTCTATATTTCTTTTTTTTCTTTTTTTCATGAGAAAATAGAGTGATTCAAACTGGGTGTAACTACATTAAGGGTCATGAACCTGGCTTTCTCTGACAAGAAAATCTATGCTTTTATTGCTAGACTCAGTTTACTCCTATTTACTGTGTCTGGTGGGATTGAAAGGGCAGGGGGAGGGTGGGTTGCATGTAGGAAAGAAAGTAATCCTTATCCTACAGTCTTCTTTTAGTCTTTATTGTCCCCGTATGTTGAGAGCATTTCTAGTCAGAGTTCTTTTTTCAAAGCTGTTAATAAGTAGTACTTGGTCTCCAGTAACTTTTTAATTAGTTTGTGAAATATTAGCCCTTTAATTAGACCTCGTATGTCTAGCCAGCAGTCTTTGGCATAGGTTTTAGATAGGCATTAATATTAAATATGAAACTGGTTTACAATCTTAATTTTACGGCATATTACAAGATAAGCTTATGAATTGTGTTGAGAGACTTATATGACCTGTCAAAACGATTCGTAAAATTCCTATTTTGAAGGGGAAATTAAAAGTCAAGGTGATGGAAAGGTCACATCCATGCGTTTGCAGGAGATGAACGACACAGATAGGAAGTCTTTGAAAGCTAATGAGCAAACTACTTGTCAGGCGAGCTGTTCAAGAGCAATGCCAGTGAGTGGAATGGGTTGTTGCCTTTGGGGAAATGATTTACAGTGTATGGAAACAAAGCCATCTTGGTTCACGAGCTGGGTTGATGTTGGCACATCTCTCTTCGGACTTTTTGGCTCTTCCTCCTTTCCCGTTTTCAATACAAAAATCAGCTTTTGCATACAAAGAACACTGTCCAAATTTGGCTTCCAGTCATGGGTGTTCTTGGTATGATTGTGAGTGGTGAAACTGGCGTTGGGTGCTTCCCTAAACAGGCATATTTACTTTAGCTTTGTATTTACTTACTCTTTGCAGTTTAACTGGCTAAGCTTGAAGAAGCTCTGCTTAATTGGAGCCTAATAAAGCGTTGCACTTTCAGAGACAGTATGCAGAATTAAAAGAATGGGATTCTTCTTTTTGCAAAAATTAGCTTTTCCCTTTTCTCTTCTTGTGTTTTTCTCATCTCCCTGCTGTCTGACCTGCCTCTGACAGGGAGACTTACGTCATACATCTAGTTATTATACATATCTTAAACCATTTACATGTGAAATAAAGCAAGTTATAGTTTTTTACCCTTTTTTCTTATAAACAGAAAGATGGAATCTGTGCTATGAATAAATTACCTTAAGCACAGACTGGCTGCTTCTGGAAACTTATCTACTGCTGCTAGATTTGGGGCTATAATATATTATAGCACAACCTAAAAAATGAAGAAAAAGAAACAACATTATGTGCCACTAGAAAAAGGCCACATTTATGACTGAACTGCTTGTCGCTTTGTATTCTTCAGGCCTGTTTAACCGTCTTACTCTTGGATGATACGTTTTGTAGCTGTTGTCACTGGTGCAATTGGAAAGGGAAAAGGGAATGAAGAACGTGATTTGAAGGCGTGTAGAGGGATGTGAGCCTTATGATGATCCTTAGGATTTACAGAAGCCTGTAGAGCTATTTGTGCTGCTTTGTGCCCTGTGACGGTGGATATTTCATCTTTACTCCAGTTTTATGTTCTAAGATACAGGAGATGTTTTAAAAACTGTTCTGATGACCTCCTTTCCCTCTTTACTCCCAAGTCTTCTAGCTTCTGGCCAGCCCTATTGGCTTCTTTGATTTAATCTTCATGTTCTTTCACTCGTTTAAGCAACACCAAATGAGTGCTTATATGAGCCGAGACAGATGCCTAGAAAATCCTTTAAAATGGCAGTACAGGTTCACCTGCAAATGTGGAACATAAAGGCGTTTCCATTTAGCCTCTGATGAGTATAAATATCAATAGGAGGGCAGTGCACAGTTTGCTGGTATTATGACTATTTTTTTTAAAGCTATAGTTTACTTAGTAGTGGAGTATGTTAGACTAGAAAAACATCTCTTTGTATATAGTATGAAATTTGACATAGTCCTTTGGAGCTCTGTTTTATGCTTTTAAAAATGCCACAACATCCTGGAAGTGAAATCAAGATTTCTGAATGTCTAAAGCAAAGAAATATTAGAATGTAATCAAAACATTTTCTGAAAAAAGAAATCAACTTCTCCTTTTGCATTATTTAGATAAAAATAACTCAAGGGGGGCTGGCCAGGTTACCCAGTGGTTAAGTGCATACGTTCTGCTTCGGCGGCCCGGGGTTCACAGGTTCAGATCCCAGGTGCGGACATGGCACTGCTTGGCAAGCCATGCTGTGGTAGGTGTCCCACATATAAAGTAGAGGAAGATGGGCACTGATGTTAGCTCAGGGCCAGTCTTCCTCAGCAAAAAGAGGAGAATTGGTGGCAGATGTTAGCTCAGGGCTAATCTTCCTCAAAAAAATAACAAACAAACAAATAAATAAATAAAAATAGCTCAAGGACTAGCTGAGTAGTAGTCGTGAAAATGAAGGTGTCATAGGTCAACAGATGCTAGATAAATGATGCTAAATTAAAATCCATTCAGCTTCATGGGAGTTTGCACTAAAGAGATTTTGCTATATACTCTATAGTATTCAAAACTATTATTTAGATCAATTCACTGATGAAATTGTAGGGGTTTTCTTTGGTTTGTTTGTTTTGTTATTGTTACCAACGACTTGCAACAAAATGAACTAACAGGAAAACAGTGCCCTCTATGAGTGGGACTGCAGAATGCATCTTATAAGCAAGAATCAGTGTATTGTAGGAATGAAAACAGCGTTGATTGCTGGCCAATCAATTAAAATAATTACAATGAAAATAATGCCATTATAAATACCAATTAAAATAATACATTAGGCTAGTTCTTTTTTTAATCAGCAGTTTGTTAGTGAAGAAAAATTAAATTAAGAAAACACAGATTCCTGGGGCTGGCCCAGTGGCGTATTGGTTAAGTTCAAACGCTCTGCTTAGGTGGGCCGGGGTTGGCATCCCAGGCGTGCACCTACGCACTCTTCATCAAGCCATGCTGTGGTGGCATCCCACATACAACAATAGAGGAAGATTGGCACAGATGTTAGCTCAGGACCAACCTCCCCCTCAAAAAAAAAAAAAAAAAGAAAAAGGAAAAGACACAGATTCCCTATCTGTCCCTGATATTTCATTAGATCATGATGTTTTGTTAAATTCTGACATAATGGTGTAGCTCAGTTGTGTCAGAGAATGATCTCTGACAAGCAGCATTAAAAAGGAGAGAACCCACACCTTCTAGTGTGCAGTTCCTGAAATTAGATGTGTGGACTGGCACCTGGCCAGCTAGTAAAAGTTCCCCTGAGCGTTTATTTAAAATGGGAATCCCCAAATCTCACCTCCAGAGGTACTGCTTCACCACGTCAAGGTGGGTCCTGGGAAGATCGTGCTCTTACCAAGCAGCCCAGGTGACTGTGACCACGGCAGGCTTGGGAAGTGATGCCTTTTGTGCTTCTGCCCTCTGCTTTGGTTTGGCACCAGCACCAGATGAGGCAGCCTCAGCTGTGCTGCCATCACCGTGTGGCTGTTCTCTCCTCATTGGAAATGGGAGCTTTTCTGCTCTTCTCTCAGAAGTCCCATTTTCTCTTTGGAGTCTTTCTCTTGTTTAGTTCTTGCCTGTCAAGGATGGTATGGGCAAATCGTTTCTTCTGAGGGAACTGTTCCTTCGGCGTTTGATGACTGAGGGAGTTGACAAATTCTTCACTTGGTGTGTCCTGGGCTTTCTACTACCCCTTCTAGAACTGTCACTCGCTAGAGCTGTGCCAAGCACGTTTACTGCTTTCCCTGTGTAGAGGGCTTTCTATAATCAGCATACGGTCAAAGACTTGATACCATCCAAAATTGACATGTTGATGAAAACTACAGACATTTGCCGTTTATGATTTAAATGTAACTTTTCCTAAATATATGTAAAACTTACTATTCTCTGCTGTATGCTGCATGTGATTGTGTGTGTTAGCCTGTGTGTCATCCATGTTAATCATGCCCCAAAATCTCATAAAGGAGGCCCTTCCACCAGCATTACTATGGCTCATATTAAAGGAAGCCTGTGACCTCATAGTCATGAAGATAACTCTTAGCGAGACCATTGTTTCTCTTATAACCTCCTGGTGTCAGGCATGTCCCTGTCCTTCTTCCTGATGCTGTTGGGAGACACGACATTAAAGCTCTGATTTAGAGGATATAAAGCCCGGAATTAAGATCTCCCGGCTTATAATAATGAAAGCATTATTACAGGCATTTAACAAAACCTGTTGAAGTACAAAGAGAGGTGATAAATTAGATTCCCCAGGGCAGAGTCTGTACTAATGTAAGTTGTTCAGAAAATTGACAATAAAATCAAAACTTTGCTTCACCTATTTATTTTAAAAAACAATAAGGAACACCCCTTTACTCTTTTAACTTTCTGAATAGCGTGCATCTCTATGTGCATCCCTTGGCAGCTCCATGGCCTTTATTTGCTGGATGGTTCAGTGCCATTAGATGCTTTAGGTGTTTTGATCCCACCTTAGTGCTTTGTTAAGCAGTCAAGCATGCCCAAGAATTCACTTTAATCCTGTTCTTTTTGTGCTTTGTTTTTTAGGTAAGTACTTTTGGTTTTCCTCTTCCTTAATGCTGAAAGAAAATGCACCTGCCTGCGGTAGAACAAATGGCTTATAAACACAAAAACCAAAAGGTAAAAAATAACATGAACAGTAGAGAATGACACGCTACCTGATACTGGTAAGAATTTTAAGTGGTAAACACCGCTATCTTTTCTAAGGAAGGGGACTAACAGTACAGGAAGGTGGGGGTGCGACTGCGGCTGTGAGAGTAAGGAGAAGATTTCAAGGAGTGTTCATGAAATATTTATTCACACCTGCTTGTTGGGTAGATGAACAGCCGATGGCCCTGAGCCAGCTTGCCATGTCCCAGATTGGAAACTAGTTACCTAAACGCAACTGTTAAATATTTTCTGAACATCCCAAATGGACACAGATGTGGGCAATGCCGGGGAGTTTTCTATGTGTCTCTCTGTCAGTTTGTTTCTAAAAAGGAGTCAAAGTAGAAAAAGAATTTTTTTACTCTTTAATTTTTGTTTGTATAGGTCTGAAGCTATCTACTTGAATGCTTCAGTAGGTTCAGATGCTTCAAGGTTTAAATGCTTAAACATATGATCATGAATATATGTATAAGCTTCATCCAGAAAAATCCTTAAAGCTTTTGATAATAAATGTGTATAATCTGGGTGATGAGAGAGAAATGCTGGTTGACTCAAACAATTTCTTTCACATATTGCGTCTTCTCTTTCTCATTGCACATGTACACCTCCTGTGGACATGTGAAGTGACATATAAAATGCAATTGAATTTAGAACACTTCAGTGTAGTTCCCTCTGTTCACGGTCATTCTTTATTTGGCTATGGATTTCAAGATTTAAACATATGGTAAATAGTATGTGTTCATACCAATGTCAGTGTAGCCCTTTTAATAATAACACATTATGTTTAAAGTAAAACGAAATTTTCTATCCAATTTAGTGAATAAATATATGAATAGAAATATGTTAACAATTAATATGAACAAATTGTAAAGGCTCAAAGATTTTAGGGACTGCTGCCAGTGACTAAATTATTTTCTCTCCTGATTACTATGCTTACCTCATTGAGCTTTCTGCTCTCTTGCACTATCATCCCTCTGCCTCTCCTTCACTCAGTCTGTGTCTGTGTTCAATTCTGACCCCATATCCTGCACAAAACCTTCCTCAATTACTTCAGCACAGACTGGTTTATGCCTGCCCTAAAATCGTTCTTCGATACAGTCCATATCTATCTGCTTGGGCTGCCATAACAAACTGCCACAGACTGGTGGCTTAAATGGGGAAATTTATTGCCTTGTTGTTCTGGAGGCTAGGCGTCTGAGATCAAGGTGTCAGCCGGGTTGTCTTCTTCCGAGGCCTCTCTCCTTGGTTTGTAGATGACCATTTTCACCCTGTGTCTTCAGATGGTCTTCATTCCGTGAGTGTCCTAATCACCTCTTCTTAAAGGACACCAGTCATATTAGCGTAGGGCCCACTCTAAAGACTTAATTTTAACTTGATTATCTCCTTAAAGACACTATCTCCAGGTACGGTCACATTCTGGGATACTGGGGTTAGGATTTCAACCTATGAATTTTGAAAGGGACCCAATTCAGCCCCTAACCATCCATTGTACAGTTTTTCACTTATTGTCTAATCATTCCATGTAAATTAATTGTCTTTTCAAGTTAGAACACAAGTCTCAAAGATAAGAACTGATCGTATTTTGAATTTTATTTGCTTCATTCGTAGTACCTAGAGGGCTGGGCACATAATGTTAAATAATAAGTATTTGTTGTCCGGAAATGTTGGAAAGAAAAGGGTAAGAGGGCCAAGTGAGAGTTTTCTTGTCCATTCTTGCTGACTTTAGCACCCTTATCTTGACAGAAAGAAACCAGTCCCATAGGTCTTGGGGTCAGGCAATGGTCAAATGCACATGTCTGCTTCATTCCTGGGAGCTCCATCAGCATTGCCGTCAGCAGAGGCAATGGGGTGAAAGGATTTGCTGATCTCTGCAAATGGGTGAAAGTGTAAAGACGTTGAACCCAGGCACATACCACAGGAGACCATCCGGGCTTGTGGAAAATAATTACCTAATTAAATCTTCAGAACTAGAGCAGGTTTTTGGAGGGCAAAATCGTAAACACAGTAATGGTCCGAAGGTATTAAAATGGAATGTTTTGGAACTAAAATAAATTTTAGTTCTTGAAATCGTGTTTTAAGTTGTGAAATCCTACTTAACTCTTTAGTAATGATTCTAAGTGTATGCACTCTAATTTACATGTAAGATAATTACCTCTTTCGATTTGCAAGGCTAAAAAAGTAGGTTCAGTTTGTATACTTTCTTCAGTTTTTGTTATATTCCATTTTCCACAATTTCTAGAGCCAGCATTCAGAAGTATTTTCAGTGCATTAAAATAGAATCATCCTAACTTCAAATTATGCAAATGCTCATTTAATGTAGTTATAAACATGGCTCCACAATTTATAGAAAATCCTAAGAAAATACAAAATCCACCAAACTTCAGCACAACCATGGTGCTTTCTCATGCTAGATATGCCCTTGGGCGAATTACCAAGCCTAAGTGAGGCTGAGATTCTCTGTCTGTAAAAGGAGGGTTAGAATACCTACTTTATTGAGTAATTGTTGATATTAAATTAAGATATACAAGGCAGTTAGCCCAGGCAAAATAGTTGAGTTCAAGAAACGTTCCTTTCTTTTATCTTCCCTTTGGATTAGACTTTGCCCAATGGATTAACCGTCTATCCTAGAGAAGGGGTGCAGCTTTGATTGATTGATTGACTCATTCTCTCATTTCAACAATGTTTAGGTATTAGTATCCACTGTATCCTGTGTTCCTGCTAGATGTTGGGTAAATAATGATGAGAAGAAATGGAGTCCCAACTTTTATGAAGAGATGGGCATTAACTAAAATGTCCAAAAATGTATGTAAAATTAAAGCAATGATAACTGTCATGCAGTGTTAGGAGATTTTGTAACAGGGGAGAGCTGTCTTTTTTGAGGGCATGGGGGAGATGTCAGGCAACATTTTTCTTAGAATATAACATGTGAGCTGAGTTTGAAGGTGTGTGTGTGTATTTTCCAGTAGTAATAGTGGCTAGGGTGATGGTGGTAATAGTGGTGGTGGTGGTGGTGGTGGGAAGGAGAAGCAGGAGGATGAAATAAATAAAAGATGAGTATCCAGGGGCAGTGTGTGAAGGTCCTGATGTGGGAAGAAGTATGGAGAGTACGGTTACCAAAAGGAAGCCTGTGAGGCTGGGCTGCAGAGCCCTCAAAGGAAGACAGTAGCTTGAGAGGAGGGTAGGGACAGACTGAGGCAGAGCCTCATAGACTGCATTAAGGAGTTTGTCTTCCATCCAAAGAACAATGGGAAGCCAATAAAAGACTTCAGTGGGTGGGAAGGTGACATCCATAATGTCATCAAATTTGTATTTTGAAAAGATTTGTTTTGTCCTTTGATGCTTTTGCAAGATAGAAATTCAGAGTATATGTATTTGTAGCAAACAAACAGAAGTTTCTCACCTTATGGGTGTGTTTTCATTGCATTAATTTTGCACATATGATTCTTGAATGATCTGAGATTTTTTAAGCTCTCAACACATTGTATTTTCTGAATCAGTGACACTTAAAAAGAAATGTTGATTGAAACTTCCAAGTATAGGTGCTAATTTGACCCAATTAGCAGAAAAATTTTCTGGAAAAATCTCTCTGCTAATGTCATGGAGCAGTTCCATGTTCTACGAGTGGAAAATTCAAACAATAGAATGATTGTCCTAATTCCTTTGGAGCGTCTTTGTTATTGGAGATGAATCCTTGGCCACCTGGTTTTAGTAGAAAGCTTAATGAGTGTGTGATTCAGTGAGAGGACACCCACCCCTCTTGATCCTCGAAACATCTTGTAAATCAGGTTGGCGCTAGTCACAGATTTTAATAATGAGAAACTTTTTCTTTGTTTCACTGAGAAGAACTCTTACTTGGAGATGCTATCTATGTGAATTTAACCTCATTTTACATTTCTTCTTAAAGCTTTCTATGTTAATCATCAGAAGCAATGGAGCACTGTAATTAGTAAAGATTCATATCAGAAGTGTAGGGTTCCCACATGGTACATATGTTTTCACAACAAAGCTCATATTTCAATATGATGTGAATGCATCTCCATCCTAATTATCATTTCACTGATTCCTTCCCACCCACCCCCAATTTAAATAGTCCAGTTAATAAATACAACATTTATCCAATTCGTAATGAGACAACCCCATGTTGACCTTGAACCATGGTGATGCCTACTGGACTTGAAATAAATTGAATTGAATTTAATGACTAATCAAAGAGACTTTAGTCATTGCAACTACTTAAACAATTATACCTAAAGCATATAGAAGTAAAGGATACAAGTATCTCTAAGAATGAAGTTCTTAGTATAATAATAAATACTTAGTGATGTAATAATAATAACAATAATAATACTTAGTTACAATTTAGTAAAAATATTAGTAACAATAATAAATACTTAGTGATGAAAGGAAATGTATACGCAGATTGCTTACAATTGCCTCATTGAAAGTGATTCCCCGCCTTTACTCATCCTGCTTCCTTTGTTTTTAAATACACTTATGGCATTCTATGAGCAATGATGGAATCTCAGAATGTAGAAAGTTAATTTCAAACACTAAAGATGCAGTTTGTTCTACTGTTAAGTGTAGTATCATTGAAAGGTTTACATCCAAAGATTTCTCTTTGCTGTCCCAGTTCAGGTTCCTCTTATTTGCTCTCTGCCTCACTTCAATTTCATGCTAGATGTTGGCCTAAACAAGTCAAACATATGCAAATGAATTTCATCCATGGACAAAAAAATGTTGCTGGCGTTATATGTTTGATGTTTAGGAAGAAAAATGCATCTGTTTAACAAAGACTGACTATTGCATATATGAAAAAAAATGATGATAAGGTAATATGGGATTGTACTCATCTGACTCATACAAAATCCCAGGATGCTCAGAACTATTCTGATGTGCTGGAGGTGCTCCTTGGGAAGTTAGAGGACCAGCACACACATTGTTTGGCTGATGTATGACATTCAGAGTTGGCTTGCCTGGCAGCCCCAACCAAGACACACCTGGGATCTCTTGGTACCATCTCGAGACACAGACGGATCTTGCCAGGGTTAAACTGTAAAATCCAGGTAAATTGTTTTGACAAGTGACACAATTAGGCAGATGATATAATGGCATAACTAAGACTAAAATAACTTGAGAAAGAGATATGGAGATAATTCAGGTTAAGCTGTTCTATTTGCTCTTCTCTCAAGTGTTTGTTTTTTTATTTTTAGAAAAGGAACAATTGACTGTTAATTCCCTTAAATTATGTGTTAATCTGCTCATTCTAAACAATTTTATGAATGCGATCTTATGTTATTTACCTCCATTACCTAACCTGACCATCAGAGTAGAGCCAACCACTTAAGAATGAGAGCTTGCAAATACCAAACACATAGGCCAAATACTAGTAATTTTTGTCTTAAATCCAAAACACTCAATCTATTTTTCCATTAAGAACTCAAAATAGACAAAAAATAGGGACCTGATATGATGATGAGTGGAAGATGCCACTGAGAGCCTATAGAAACGATCACCAGATTCCAGAAAAATCTCTCCAACTCACAAGATAGTATATTAGGAAAAATAAATTGAGGCTCTAAAGAACAATACTTAAGAAAAAGTCTGTTTTCTCTGAGGCAATGATTAGTTAAGGTCTCCACAGATAAACCAATTAAAAGGTTTTGACTGAGCTGAGAAAATCAGGCAGATGGCCAACTCAGTGGAAAAAATATAAAGTTCAGTCTGTAAGTTGTTTAGGAGTTGTTTAGGTTTTTCTCACCTTTCATTGTCCTAAGGTGGACTGAATGCAGGCAAAAGGACCAAAGCATTTTGGCCTGGTAGGCAGCCAGAATGATCTAAAGAAAGTAATATCTTAGTTACCAATGACTCTATTTTCTACTGTCCTTTAGGAAACTAAATTTCAAAACTCTATCTAAAATAAACCTAAGAAGTTTTAATTTTGTAACGTTTATTTTATTTGTTCTTGATTATATATGAATTATAATCTTTTGATTAAAAATCCAAACGCTGCAGAAATATAAGACTTAGGTAAAAGCACATGTTTGCCACCTTCCCTCCCATCCCCTTAGGTAACTATTTCTAAGACTATTTGTATGCACATCTAGTTTTTTTGGTACATGTGACTATATATAATTTTTTTACTGAAATGGAAATTTACTGCTTGCTTTTCAACAAACTTTGTTTTGCATAACATTTCTTAGCTAATTTTCTGTATCAGTACACATGCCCTATCTATGAAGTTATAAATAGAATAAAGCAGTATGCTGCTTATGGAAAGTCCTAGCTATTTGAGAGTAGTCCATAAGGATTGGGTCAATTCATGCTGGACTTTGCCAGAGAAAGCTGATGTCTTCCCCATGCCACCTGGAGGGAAAGTGGTTTCCTCCGTGGTTTCCACATGTCCTGGCAGGGCTCATGTGCAACCACAGCAGGTAGTATGGGTTAAGGAATAGGCTTCAAGTGACTTCCCAATGAAGTGTTGGTAAGAAGAGAGAAGGCTGTGGTCCCTGGCCCTCTTGCTGATCCCTTTTTTAGGGCAACTGTAGAGAGGAACCTTGTCAGTGTGGGTATAGATAACCCTCTTGAGATGCCAGCTCTTTAGAGGAGTTGTCAGGGAAAACCAGCTGTCCCGCCCTGGAGACCTTAGGGAAGTGTGAGAAGTCACAGCTCCTGCAGCCGGGAAAAAGGAGCCACCAGTCTCCTGGGAAGCTGAGTGTGGGCGAAGCCTCTCCAGATGAGAAGTGGGGGAGCTGCCAACAGCTAGTTCATTGTCCAGAGAACCTAGTGTGACCTATCAAGGTCATTTTGGGCCAGTACCACCCATGGTGTTCTCCTGGTTAAATCATTATTCCTGGACAGGCTTGAATAGTAACAAAACTGACATCTTGGCATCACTTCCTGGTTTGATGACGCCTGTTGAATTTTCTAACGTAGTTGGTTTCTGCAATATTGTCTTCCAAGTAATTTGGTGGTGTTTAATCCTGTCATGTCTTCCACAAATGGAAAATAATAAAAATCTTCCTTTAATTAGCATAATAGTTGTTATAAATTTTTATAGAAAGTAGGTGATAATTTTATTGAAAGAATTTCACAATAAAATGCCTATCCATTTTCCTATGGATTTTTTGTATTTACATTCCTTTCTAATTTGTATCTGTATAACATACATAATTAATCAGTGTATATATAATCTTCTTTTGTTACTTTTTCATTTATGTTTATTTTCTAAACACTTTTCTATATTATCCCCACATGATCATCATTTTCCTCATTTAATGCCTTCTTAGTCTTACGTTATAAGGCAGATCAAATTGTTAGAAAACTTCTCTTTCACTGATTTGAAGTTTTCCTGATTGTAAGTCAGTTATTGTTCTTAGCTTTGTGCCTTAGAGGACTGGCTGGCTGGCTTCACGTGGTCAAGGGACAGTGAAATTGTACATAAAATTTTGTACGAATGTGCAGTCTTCTGGAGTGTGTCCTTAGCTCCATCAGATGGCCAGACATCTGTAATTAGTTAAGAAGCATCCAGGGCTGAATCAACTCGCCTTCTATCGCTAAAGGAGTTGAACAGATTGAATACGTTAAGTGGGTGCCTAATTAGGGCCAGGAAGTTAATTAGATTTTGGAGTACTCGGACTTGGTGGTCACCTTTGGTGTGATTTCGGTATCCCAGGATCGTCTGACCAGCCAAGCTGTTTCAAATTGCTATTAGATTGAAACCTTAGCTGTACATTAATTTCACCCGGGTAATGTTAAAAATACTGATGCCCGGGCACCGCCCGCCCCAGCCTCCTGGAGGGGATTTTGGTTCTGTTAAACAGTCAGGATAGGGGTCAAGTTAAGGTGCAGCCAGAGCTGAGAACCACAGAATTTGAAGCCTGGATGAACAGAACGGGAGATAGGTAAGTGGGGTTGAAACTAGCAAGAGAGAGTAAAAACATTCAGGCCTCATCTGTCTTACCTGCGTAAGAATATTTTACCTATCAGAAAGATACCCCACTCCCTCAAGTGAATACTTTTAAAAATTAACCTGGTCTTTTGAAACACTGTTGTTTAAACTTTAACACAATTTTTCCCTCAAATTACTTAGGGATGAAGTAAGCACTCTTTCTGCTTTGATAATAGTAAAACTAAAGTCAGAGAGTCCAGTTACGAGGGTCATTGGAGAACAGTTTTTATTCTAAAAGAACAAATTAGTTATTCATTACAAATTCAATCATGAAGGAAAATATACATTAATTATTTATATTAAGAGAATATAAGCTATTGTTAGCACAACTTTATAATTAGGTTTTCTAATTTACCGCTTTCTGACTATCATGTAAATTATATCTTTTCTTGTTACCAATCAAATATAAGAATGCGGGCCACTCCGCTTCGGCAACCCGGGGTTTGCAGGTTCAGATCCTGGGTGCAGACCTACACACCACTTGTCAAGCCATGCTGTGGCAGGTGTCCCACATATAAAGTAGAAGAAGATGGGCATGGATGTTGGCTCAGGGCCAAGCTTCCTCAGCAAAAAGAGGATTGGTGGCAGATGTAGGCTCAGGGCTAATCTTCCTCAAAAAAAAAAAAAAAAAAAGAATGGCAAAGGATGCTGTGATCCTAATGGGAAGTTTCAAGAACAGACAGAACTACGTCAGTTAAACTCTCTTCATTCTTTTTATGTGTGTCGTTTCCTTTTGACAGGGGAGAGATTAAGGATTTATGATGGCCAAACATAGTTATAGATCAACAAGGTAACAGTTTGACTGTTTTTACCTTCCCTGGTGTAATTAACTGTCCTCTATCTGATAAGGCACTATAGCTGATTCTTGTTATTTTATCAATCTATTTTTCATTTTTGTGAAATTATGTTTTTAATTAAATGGGTTGTTATTTTTAAAGCTGTAAGTCTCTATCTTTACAATGAAAAAATAAAAAATAGGAAAGTGGAAAATGTTAACCAAATTGTTTTAGGGATCATAGGAACACCAAAAGAGAATATTATAATTAAATCTGATTTTTGTCTTTACGAAATAGATTTATATTTCTTTATTTAGAGTCAGCCCATCTGTCTCTCAGGGCCCCTCTGAGATATTTAGACTTTGATAATGGCTTAAAATCATTCATTCATGGGGCCAGCCCAGTGGTGTAGTAGTTAAATTCATGCACTCTGCTTTGGTGGTCTGGGGTCTGCAGGCTCAGATCCTGGGCGCATGGACCTAGCACTGCTCGTCAAGCCATGAGTGGCAGCATCCCATGTAAAAAATAGAGGAAGACTGGCACAGATGTTAGTTCAGGGCCAATCTTCCTCACTAAAAAAATAATAATAAAAAAAATCACTCATTCATCAATTGTATAATTATTTTCCAAAATATATATATATTTTTTATCATGGAAAGCATTTCAGCAAGCATGGGAGGGTTAGGGCTCCCAGCCACAGGCAGAGCCCCAGACAGCATGCAAAGCAGAGTTTGAATTCAGGAAGCAGGTAGTGGTGCCCACTTAGTTTCAGTGACTCTTGATTCATTTATAGATCCTTTCCAGTGAAGTTTTGCCATGAATTCCTTAATGTCAAGAACTGTCTTTCTGAATCTTAAGCAGCTAGATTAGTTTAAAATCTACTTACCACACTACAACTAGAAAGACCCACAACTAAAATATACAACTATATACTGGGGGGATTTGTGGAGAAAAAGTAGAAGGAAAAAAATAAATAAATAAAATCTACTTACATAATAACTCATTCACCAAATATGCATGTAGAAGCCCTAACATGCTTATTAAGTATAAGGCATTGTCTCAAGCTCTGGTGATACCATAAGGAACACAATTGATAATTTCTTTCCACACAGAGTTTTTGGTTTAGCCAGACTTATGAGGTGCTCAATAAATGTTTGTTGAGTGGATAAATGAGGACTAAAAGAATGAAAGAAGCCATCTCAGTGATAGGAATCACGACCACCATGGAATGGCTGTGTGGTGTGTTCATCAGTGTGTTATGAGAAACTGTATCAGAAAGCAAAATACTAATTTAAAAAAAGCAGCCAATATTCTTTTTGATGGCACACAGTCAATACGGTATAGTGAGAAGAGTAAATAGACTAGACTCAAATCAAAGTTTCACCTCTTAGTCTCTGTGGGACCCTAGGCAGTTACTTTGCCTCTCTGGGCTTCATTCTCCCCATCTGAAAATGAGAACAATGACATTGCATTCATTTATTTATTCAGTACATTTTTACTGAATGCCTCTTGACTATCAATTACTTAGCCAGAAAAAGAGGAAAGCATGATAAACCAGATAAACTGTAGTCCTTGTCCTCATGGACCTTGCAGTTTGCAGTGGAAGAAAAATTTCAGTAAGTACTGTGATGAATGTTTTTGTACTGGCCTTTGGCCTGTGTACCCACAGATCCATTTCTTGCTGTTCCCCTCCGCTGCCCTTTGTTGTGGGAGGCTAACCCCTGAAGGCTGCCGTTCCCAGGCTCTCACGTCTGTTGGTTGTTAGATGAATCAGTATGCTGACGGCTCTGGTAAGGTTTGGAGAGAGGGAAGCCTCTATCACAGAGGCCCCATCTGGGAAAGTAGCTGTGTCTCCTCTGGGACTCCAGCCTCAGCCAGGTGACCCCAAGTACTGTGAGCATCAGCTCTCCTTTCCTTCTTCCAGACCAAGGGTGCTAGTGGCTTCCTGTTGTTCCTAACCTCTGAATTGCCTCATGGTCCTTATTGGGCATCTCACCTCTTCCATCACCTGTGTAGTGAATGGTATCTATTCAGTTCATTCCTTTTGAAATTTGTAGAGTGTTTCCCTTTTCTTATTTGGTGCTATTTGACAAAGTCTTGATAAGAGTGATGGAGGAGACCGTACCTTAGAAGTAGTCGATAAGGGTTTACCTGAGAAAGTAAAATGTAGGCCAAAACCTCAAGTATGAGTAAGAATCTATCAATGGAGAAAGGGAAATATATTCTAGGTCGTGTGGCGAGGGGGGAGAAAATGAGGCACATTTTGGGGACTAAAGACATGTGGATAACTGGAGTATGAAGTATAAGAGAAAGAGAGGAAGGGAAAGAATATTAGAGAGCTTTCAAGCTTTAAGGATTTTTGAATGCAAGCCAGTTGGAAGACATTGCAGTGGAATGGTATGGGCGTTTGTGTTTTCTAAAATCAGTATCTACAATGTATAGAATTGTTTAAAAAGGATGCAAAGAATCATTTAGGGCTATTGCAGATGGTGATGGTGGGGTAGACCAGAATGATGGCATGGCAACGGAGAAAAGTGAACCAGTTTGAGAGATAGAGATAAGAGGCGTCTGCACATCTTGGTAATTGATAGACTCTGGGAGACATGGTTGAGGAAGGAGTTAGGATTGTTGCCAGGATTCAAAATAGGGCAACTGGGTAAATGGGTGCTATTCACAGCAAGAGGGAATACTGGAGGAGGAAGACTTCCATGGTTGAGCTTGAAGTATGTGTGGGACATCTCCAGGTGGAGTTGTCCGGGAGCCAGCTATGCTATATGCGCCTGAAGCTCAGAAGGCAGATCTGAACTAGAGCAATTGATTGGGAGCTGTCCATCCATAGATGGTCATGGAGGTTATTTGAGTCAATGAGATCAACCAGAGGGTATGCAAGATAAGGAGAACAAGAGAGCCCTGTCTCAACCCTCTTCCGAAGGGGAGGGTGAGGAAGAGGCTGAAAAACAAACTGAAACATGAACAGAGAGTTAAGAAAATGAAGAACGTTATGTGTCATGGAAGCTGAGAGGAAGGAGTGTTTCAGAAAGGAGGGAGCGGGCAACAGTTTTGGAAATGTTCCTTGAATTTAGTGAAACATAAGTCAGTTGGTGATCTGTGAGAGAAATTTCCATAGTGGTGGGAGCAGAAACCAGTTAAGGTGGGTTGAGGTGTAAGTGTGAAGGGGGAGAATCATGATAATCGATATTAAGAAAATTGTTTCAAGAAATTTGGCTTAGACTGAGGAGGAGGTATGGAGTTAGCTGGACGAAGAAGTAGGAATTGAGCAAGGTTTTATTTAAGATGGGAAATAATTGATTCCATTTGAGTTCTTATGGGAAGGATTTGGCAAAAGGAAAGAAAATAGTGAAGGAATACTGGATGAAGCCAGGTGTCTGAGGATGTAAGAAGATGCAAAGCACAGGTGGACTGGTTTGCCTGAGCTGGTATCAGGGTGGGAAAATGGAAATCATGAATGTGGGTGTAGATGAATTTGTCAGTTTAGTGGCTGGACATGGAGAATGCTCCTTTTTGATGGTTACTATTTTCTCTTTGAGGAGGAAAATCATCTGCTGGGTGTGGGATGTAGGGAGTCAAGTGTTTGAGAAGAAAGAAGAAAGGACATTTGATATAGTGTTTAGGAAAAATGGGGGCGAGTGCTGATTAATAGTTGTTAGAATTTTAAAATGTACGTCAGGTGGTCAGGTTACACTTGCTTAGGAAATATTAGCAGGCTTTCCTCTTCACATTTTATTCCTTGTGCTGCTGAACTTAAGTGTATGCAGTCACCCTTTTGACCACTAGATGGAAATGATGGCTCTGTGCTCAAATGCTGACCTGCCATGTTCCTTTTGTTACCAGCCAATACTGATAGATTGGTAAATTGAGTTAACTTCGTGATGTGAATTAGGAGTAAAAAGAAATCTTAAGTAACACATCACTCAATTTTATATACAGTTTATGGGGCAGAGAAAGACTGTGGTACCACAAAAACCTTAGGAAATACATGATTTGCTTTCACACCGAGTGTAATATGCATAACATACCATCTCTTCCAAATTTTTTGCCTTAAAAATGCTAATCAGTTGGCACCAGGAGATCATTTGCATAGTCAGAATAGAGCTTTTGGCTCAGCGTTTTGTCTTAAAATAAGACAGAAATTACATTGCTCTGGATGTCAGTATGGTACATAAAACCAGAATGCTGGAAAAATAACTGCCAAATGGCAAACACCACATAGAAACTGGATTCTGTAGATCAGTTACCATTTGGCAACCATATGTGTACTCTTGGGTAACTGAAATGTCAGATATTAGTCCAGATCTTTGCTTTTGAAAAAGTCCTGCAAACAATGCCATATAAGCTGAAGTGATGCAAGGAAATCAAGTCCTTCTATGGAGTGTCCTCACTGTTTGATAGTGAAGATTGGGAATGGGGGTGGCCCGTGAAGTAGATGGCCTTTTCCTGCCACTGTCAATTCCTTATTGTGGTGGTATACAACTGCCATCCCGCCACATGAGATGTTAGACTGAGGAAATCTACACAATTTAACTAGGTTAAAATATAGATATTTTTAAACTACGGAAAAGAAAGTTGTTCTTTTGAATCCCATATTCCAATCATTTGATATATGTCTCTCTGTCCTTGTATGGAATTTGTGACAGGTAAGATAAGGGACTTCAAAATAAATAGTTAATATAAAGGCTCCAAGGTTGAATAAGAAATACTGTTTTTTTCTTCTTTTTCTGCTGAGGAAGATTCACTCTGAGCTAATATCTGTTGCCAATCTTCCTCTTTTTGCTTGAGGAAGATTCACCCTGAGCTAGCATCTGTGCCAATCTTCCTCTGTTTTGTATGTGGGTCACCTCCACAGCATGGCTGCCGACAAGTGGTCTAGGTCTGCACCTGGGAACCAAACCTCCCCTCTAAAGCAGAGATGCTGAACTTAATCACTAGGCCATGGGGCCAGCCCCAAATGAGAAATACTTTTGTACAGTGAGTTCAAGATGTTGTTGGGTAAGATATTTTAAAAGCTTTTTTTTTTTTTTTTAGCACTCTTGAAGGGGTAGACCTGGGAAGAAAGCTGTGTAAGCCTAGTATGAGAACGCTGTGGAAAATTCCTGGCACAAACTTTCCTGGGCCTAAACATTTCATGGTAATGAGCCTAGATTTGGAGTGGCCAAATTATTTGCTATCCAGGCATAAAAGAGGGACTATTAATAATTTCACGGGGAAACAGAAGCAAACCTTGAAATAGGTGCAAAGCAGAGCTATCTCAGGGAGACCAGGAAGGCGCTGGGCAAAGTGGACCACTCTTAGGTGAGGGGCGTTAAAGCCATTCACATGTGAGTGCATGTCTGCAAATGGTATTAGTATTTGCATCTTTTGGTGCATCAGAAGCATTGTTATGTGACCAGTAATCTTTCAGGTCTCCTCTACTGCAGGATCTCTCAACCTCCAACCTGGAATGGGGGTGGGAGTTGGAGGGTGGTAGCAGACTCATCTGGGGAAAGGCTTTTTTATTTTCTATTTTTAAAGTTTTGTTCCCAAACTACAACATCCCTCCCTTTGCTCCCTGTGTTGGCACAGAAGAAAACACATTTGAGAATCACCACTGTAAAGATTGCTCTTTGAATTGTGGTGGCAGTTACTTCAGTTGTAAATTTCCGTGGATCATTGTTATAAAGATACTGGGAATGGTACCCTGGTGTGCTGAAAACTTAGGGAGCTTCATTCCCAACTCAACCCGAACTCCCCAAGCGCTACTTACTAGTGGAATGCCCAAGGCCCTCGGAAGAATGGAGCCCAGAGCACAGAGGACGGAAAGAGGAAAGAGCTTCTCTCCTGTGTGGTTCGGGGAGTGCTGAAGGCTTGGAGACTCGCCTCGCATGGCAGCTGGAGGATCTTCTTAGAGTTTGCTCTCAAAAACATCATGAGACATTAGAGAAGGTAGCCCTTTATTTTACAAAACGTCGTCATCTTTACCAACCCAAACTCCCTTTGTCAACTTGCTTTGTATAAAGAACATAAAAATATCTTCCTACAATCTGTCCCCGACGACTATGAACTTATTCTTTATTTCAGTCGGTTTAGATGAGTTGTGTTGAGGCAACAAACCTGCCTGATATTTCAGTGCTTACCCCCGTTTTCGTTCTTGCTCTTGTTACATTGCTGGTCGATGTTGCTCTGTTCCTTACCCTTTTATTAAGGAACCGCCCATCCTGAGCTCATTCTGATACCAGGCCATCCTGAGAAGGCAGAAGACGTGGGGAGATGGCAGAGCCACACAATGGCTTTTAAAGCTTGTGCTCAGCAATGCCACAGAACTCTTCTGTTCACGTGCCATTGGCCAAAGCAAGTTACATGGTCAAGCTTGGCATCAATGAGGCAGGAAGTATAACTTTTGCACAGGAGTGGGTTCAAAGCCGTGAAGTATTTTGATACTGACACAATCTATCACGTTCTTCTATGTTGATTACAAAAACTAAAGTTTTTAACATTTATTCTGTGTCCTGCCCCTAATGCTATCCTTAATGTTACTTTCACATTCTGACAAATTACTATTCTTTTTCTTCTTAGCTGTGTTTACCATCTCACACATCTAGCCAATAGCACTAATACACTGTGCTGTACGTGGTTTATTTGTCTCTCTTCTTTACTTGACTGTGGGCATTTTGAGAGCAGGGAGCAATGTGATATTCATCTGTAAGTCCCAAACCACCCTAGTATGTGGTTGGCTTATAACAGAAACCCTGCTAATTATTTATTGACTATTAATGAATTAATCGATAAATGAGGGAGTGTTTGCATTGCCTTCTCCACCTTCACACCTCACTTCATTCCAACCAGCAGTCTTGCAAAAGGAGTAGAAATCACACTGGAATCTTGAAGGATGGCTAGAAATTTGCTAGATGGAAAAATATAGGGAAGGAAGTCCACGGAAGGAGAAGTAGATGGATTCAGTTGTAGTCTTGTTGAGTGAAGGTAAAATTCTTCTTGAGTTTTGCATCCTGAACGTGGGAGCCCATATAGCATCATGCTTGGTCACTGCCAAGTCTGGCCCATCCTAGAGCACTAGAGTACTGGGGTAAGAAGCTGTCAAAGTAATGCCCACTCTGACAAGTCTGACCCTCATTAGATTCCCGAAAAAACAAATCTTTAATCCACCTGCGCAGATGACGCCAAGTCACTAGAGGAATGTGTAAAACAATAACTACTTTTCATCATTTCTGATGTGACATTTTATTAATTGCTTGCTCATTAATTAAAATCTGCCTCACCAAAAAGTCTAAATACAGCATTAACATCTGACATTGACTCTGGAAATTACAGTTTGCCTCACTATTTTTAAAACACGTGTGAAAAGAGGGAGAAAGATTGACTATAACCCACTAGAATTTACACATGATCGGATTGAGGTTGAGCCTTCCTAAATGACGCTGTGGGAAGCTATCCACTTCTTCTAGGGATAATGCCATCGTTCAAATGTTTCGAGGATTCTCTTTCTGAACTTCGCTTCAGAGCCTGTGCTACACATGTTGGGTTTTTTTTGATTCATTGATGACAGATCTCCATCTGCTGAAGGTGGATCTGATTCTATGAAGCTGCCAAAAGTCCTTTGGCATTCGGTCTGCCGAAGCGGATGATCCAGTTAGCTAATGCTATTTGGGGTCAAATGGGAAGTGACTGTAAAATCAAGAAGCTCTCTTCTTGTGCACAGTGGAAATGGCCTGTAATGATAATTCCCAATGGGTTATGCCAAAAATGTCTTCGGTCCTAGTAGTGTTCATTCATTTATTCATTTAGCAAGCAAACTCTATTTATCCACTGAAATAAGTCATTTAGGAAACACTAATTTGAATATGCATGTGGTGTATATGCTTGAAAAGTCGCTCTCATTACCTTATAGACAGTTTACTTAGTAATTACTTAAATGTAAATAAAATGATAAATTACATATAATATATTTTCCAGCTGTTTTCAATTTTAGAAAATCCATATTATGCTTTTAAGCAAATGCCTCTGTTATATCAGAAACCTAAACTGGAGAGTAATACTAGATAAATTATGTAGTTATTGGAGATTCTATCTTTAAACAATGGGGCTTCCTTTACACTTGGTGAACACTCAGCTGTATATGACCACGTGAGATAGTTAGTGACAAAAGACTCCTATAAAACATACATAGTGTGCTATGCGTCACACTTTCTGTCCTTTAGTATTTCTTGCAGTTGAAAATAAATTATGTCATGAGGCACAATGAGATCGTATATTTTTCTAAAGTGATTAATATCTTTGCGCAAATATGTCAATAAATATACATACACATATATAAGCAACATAATCCCAAACTATGAAATTTTCTGCCAATAAATTTAAAGCATTTGAGTAAACGGGGTTTAAGCTATGTGTGCATGTTGTCTGAAAATATCTGAAAAGTTACAATTTGTTCAGTGTGTTATTTTGTCTGCAAGAACTCAAATGCATTTGATTAAATCAATTGGTATTATCAAAGTCTTTCATGTAGACAGTCTTCTTAAATTCTCATTATATAATTGACTGTCTTTACAATTATACACAAATTGCAATAGGATCTATATATTCAGGCAGTTTAGTCGGCATGGGGTTAATTTAATGGCATATCAATGTTGGGAACAGAATTATCAGAAACTATAGACATGTCACCATAAACCAGACCAACAATAGATGTCAGTCCCATTGGGGAAGTATTTCCTGGCATAAACTCGATATAGTGTTTCTTGAGTACATGAAAAAATGAAGAATGATTCTTCTTTACAAAAACTTGACTGTGTTTATTGATCTTGGTTTAAATACAAGTCTGTATGTAATAACTGTATGTAATACCTGTAATGGTACGTGAAAACATCTTTTTTCATGATGTAGTAGAGAGTTACTGATACATGCAAATGACGTCATTCCAGAGCTACTGTAAAGCTTTGTAAAGAGCACTTTTTACAGAGTTGAAAATATTTCCTGGAAATGGTAAGTAAGTTGTGGTGAGAAGGCCAGGACCTATGCTACCTTAGTGTGAGTGTTTTGATTAGAATTTGACCAGGTGACAGCAGATGTACTGCTTTCCCAACCCAGAGTTTCGCTTAAAATGTCTTCAAGTCAGATCTTCAAGTCAGGAGGAAATGTATCTGAGTTAGGTAACTTGAGTGGGCACTGTGTCAAACTAAAGAATGCTGGTCCTCTAAAGGAGATAGCTGATACTCTGCTCCGGTTTCAATTTACCATGTAGGAAGAGGGGGCTCTGTGTTTTAGACCTTGTAAGTTTTCAAAAGACGTCCAGATGTCAACTTTTATGTGAGATTTCCTGTGTACTTTGAATGTTGGTTCAAAAAAAAAGGGCAGTATGTTGGCCAAACTCAGGCCTGCTGGTTGCACGTGGTCCAAGGATGACTAATTCACCCACTCCATCCTACACTTTTTTCATGCCATAGTGTTTCCCTTAGGTTGAAGTATGAATAATATACTCCAGTTTGTCTGCAGCTGTGAGCAAGGCCAAAGGTCTGTAGCCAAGCCCTGGGTTTGCTTCTGATATCTTTAGAAAATCCCCAGGAGAGTTCTCCTGTTTTTCTCACCATGCTCTAAGGATAAACACCCCAAAACAAAAAGACAAAGTACCTTGGATATTGTAAGCCTTTAAGCATTCAGATCACTTGCTAAAATTAGGGTATGTTCTGTGTGAAGAGAGTGTCATGAAAGAAAGGCACTAGGGTGTGAGGTTAGCTACTTTCTTGCTTGATCTCAGCTAGTTTAGTTCTTAGGCACTTGTTAAGAAAAAATTGCTTCTTCAGTGTTACCCTGCTGTACCATCCAAGAAAAGTGGTATATTTTTTCATTTCTCTCTCTCTCTCTCTCTCCCTTTTTTTGATGAGAAAGATTGGCCCTAAGCTAACATCTGTGCCAGTCTTCCTCTATTTTGTACGTGGGATGCTGCCACAGCATGGCTTGATGAGCGGTGTGTAGGTCCATGCCTGGGATCCAAACCTGTGAACGCCAGGCCACTGAAGGAGTATGCAAACTTAACCACTGTGCCACCAGGCTGGACTCTCTTTTTTTTTTTTTTTTTTTCTCATCCCCAGTCTAAATTCTGTGATTTTTTCCTATTACGTGTTTTCTGTCACCTTTGTATCCAAAAGGTCAAGAGAAAGAAAGGATCCTTTTCAGTTAACTAAGGTTAGAATATATGAGGGCAAAAACATAAGCAAAGTTAAATGCTAAATATATCCGCTCTGCTAATACCCATTTATGGTTTAAAAAACATACTTCATGGAATAATATAAAATATGCTCATACCATTATTAACATTGTCCATGATAACAAACTAATCACATGTTACGTACATTCTAGATACTGCGCTCTATCGTTCATAATAGCAATGACATTGGTAATTCAGATGACCTAGCCTTCTCTTTCTCCATGTAATTATACTATTGATTTTCCCATATGGGAAAGCAGAACAACTAACTACATGCTTTTTCCTAAATGGAACATGCAGTTCAGGAATTCTGTCATTTCTTTTATGGAAGTAAAAAATAAAGTACAAACATATGCCATCTTTGAAGGTAACATTATGTAAGTGTTTGGGCATAATATTCGCTGTCTTTATCTACTTCTTTGTGTGAATTCACAAGGGAAATGTTTGGATTGTCACATCATGTTTTAGAAACCATGCCATCAGTTTTACCTAGGGATTCTGTTACGTGTCTGAAATGACGTAGGGCGGGAGTCTCGATGTAAACTGAATGAGTTTCTTCAGGGTGGATACTGATTTTGTTTTCCCTGAGTTTTTACAATATTTTGTGTTTGAGCCACACACTATGTACTGTCTCATACTAACTACAAATTCGTTCTGTGTGTAAGTCTTTTTTTCTCAAAGATACTGTCAGCTTTGTGAAGGTAGGGGCCATTTGATTCTCCTTTCGTGTCTCTCAGAGTTTCCCACCCTGCTGGGCTTTTCTAAGGACAAAATGAATAATGAATAGATGATTGATTTTCAATGCTGTAAAATTGGGGGAAAGATTAAAAAAAAGGGTTGTTGCTTCTGATAGCACATGTTCAAGATGGTGCAAGTCAATGACTTCTTTTATGCACACCTAATTCAGGTGTGTAAACTGTCTATTCTTAGCTTGAGCTCTTCCCGTGTGAACCTCTGTGGCAGCAGGGTGTGGAGGGAAGGGCCCTTGAGGACATTTTGAAAGTCTTCGCAACAAACACCCAGTGCTTAATAACCCTGTGCTGTCGGGTAGCCTTCCTATGTTGCTGTATTCCATTCCTCTGCTTCTCTTTAAAATCACGTCTTATTTCCTAAGAGAGATGCAACGCAGTCGGCATCATTATTCTTTGCAAAAAGCCTCTGCCATTTCATTAAATCATCCCTGTCTTCTCATCTCTAGGAAAAATGGTACCACTATTTAAACATTCTCCATCACAGTGTATCCTCCTGTGATTGTTCTCTGAGTGTCACTTTTCAAACTGAGCGAAGTCTCTTGTTTGATCAAGGAGTCTATAAAGGAAGAATGACCTCGAAGACCCTAGTGTTGCAATCCTTTTGGTCAGCCCATTTGACCTTCTTGCTTTTGTATTAAGCTGTTAACTCGCTCATGTGTCACTAAATTATCGGTTATGTACACTTGATGTTGGCAAACCACATTTTCTTTCCCCATTTGTGTTCCCTGTTTGATGTTCCCCTCAAGTTACACTGCCTTGGTCTCAACTAAATTGATTTATCATACTACAAAGTCAATGTGGTATCAGGAAAATGCTACAGAGACAGTATATTTTTATTTTGTTGAAGTATTTGAAAAAGTCTCTTGTGGCGTGATAGTAGATATAATGGGTATATGGACTGGACAAAAATGAAGTTAAATAGATTTATAACCAGTTGAACAGCACAGATGAATACTGAATAAAGAATAAATGTTTGCCTGGCTGGGTGATTATTCATCCAATCAAGTATACAGAAAAATGGATTTGAAAGTGACAGTGAATACACTAGAAGACAAAGTCAGGATCAACATTTATGTTTGCTGATAAAAATGACTACAGTGTCAAATTCACAATTAATCTGAATTGGATTGTGGAATCCTAAGGGAGAAGGTACATGAATTAGGAATTAGAGCAGAATTCTGTCTTAAGCTTCATTCATAGATTTATAATAACAGAGAAATGGAGGTGGCTGTGTCTCTCTACCCTGCCATAGTTATAGCACCCCTGGAGTGCTGGGTTAATTTCAGACACCACACTTTGAGGGGTGTCAACAAAGATGAATAAGTTCAGAAGCATGTTGCCAGGATGGCGAAGTATCTGGAATCATGACACATTAGCAACAATCAAAAGCACTGAGACTCTGTGGCCTGGAAAAGGGAGAATGTGAAAGCTCTCTCTAGATGGTTGCAGAGCTGTCCTAATAAAGAAGAGTCGGGCTTGTTTTCCAGTGACTCCAGATCTAGTGTCAGGAGACAGTACTTGTAGAAAGGTGAACCTTAGTTTGGTAGAAAGAACTTTACAGCATTTGGCTTTGCTCAGAGATGAGCATGCTACCCCTGAAGTGGAGGGTTCCTGGTACCAGAGGGGCTCGAGCTGAACCAGATGCTTGCTTCTTCCTGGAGAGCACTCATATGTTAGGAGAAAACTACATTTCCAATTGCTTCTGATAAATCTTTCAATTATCAGAACTTACTACATGAAAATTTCATAGCATAGTGCCTGATGACACCAATTAAATGCTCAGTAGATATTAGCTAGAATTGTTATTGGTAGTGACTAATCCATGCATTTGTAACTGATTATTTGTCTGAAGAGAATAAGAGAAGATAACTCTGTTATAAAATTTTCACACCAGCTTCTGTTGCTAAATAATTAAGGTAGTGAATAAGGGCCTATGCTGCTTGTAACTGATTTACTCTTAATTTATTACCTCTTTATGTTTTCTGTAATTGTCTCTACATTCTGTGTTACCTGGATTTGAGATTAATTCATCAAATTTAACAGGAAAATTCTAAGCAATTGCTAAATCACAGTTGCTTGTATTAAATTATCTAGTGACTAACACAGTGATGGGCCATCAGCAAAGGAATGAATCATGACAGAAAAAAATGGATTTCTTCCATGAATTAAGAGGAATGTGTAAGTTTAGGGACTTGTAGAATCTTAATAACGGTTACATTCCGGGTCATGTTAGCGTCATTGGATTTTTTTTTTCTTGGATGATGGATTTGTTCTCTCTCAGGATTGCAGCTAATATCTGTTGAAGGCATTTGTTAATTCACTCACTTACTTATTCATTCAATAAAGCTATACTAAGCTCTGCCCAGGCTTGCACCTGCCTCCTCGCCTCTATACACTCTCCTTTTCCCTTTATCCCCTTTTGAGTTAGTCACCACAGGTAGACCAGCCCTGCAGTCATCTCACACCCCCAGACTCTACCCCAGGGGCTCCATGACAGTGAGGCAATGACCCTCCTCATTTCTATCTCTGAACTCCTTGTGTCCCTTCCATGCTGTATTTTTCTCCATATCAATTTTCACCTCTCTTATCTTATATATTTTACTTGCTTATATGTCCATCTATCCATCTACCTATCTCTACTGGAATGTCAGTTCCATGAAGGCAGGAACATTTATCTGTTTTGTTTGCTCCTGGATTCCCAACTCCTAGAATAGTAACTTGATAAATATTTGTTGAATGCATGGATAAAGCTGAAGTGTCCTGGAAACTGATACTAGACAGGTGTCATTTCTTTCCAGGTTACCTAACCTATTTTTGGCAGTGCAGAGTTGTGAACCAAAGTCACTTGGCTCCAAAATCAACATTCTCATTCTTGATCTCTTGCTCAATTACAAATATCTCCTGCATTTTGCTGAATGAACCCAGGGATCTAGAGGCAATGATATGTCACTGCTATGTGTATTTGAATGCCAGGGGATAACTTTTGTGTCATGTAAATTTAGGAGAATATCCAGGTCAGTATTTACCTGCCTAATCCATCTCCATGCAGATGACTCCTTTACATTTTGTTTCCTCTCTAGATGTATTCAATCTGATTAAATCTATCATGACTTTCTCTATTATCTGTTACTAGTTCATAGGTCATCTTTGAAGACCCTAGAAGAAGTAGGGTACACAGATAGATTTGGAGAAGCAATAATGAGTATTTATACTTATGGAATTTTCTCATGAGCAGCTGATTATAACAGCAGAAAGGTATTGACTCTGGAAAAAGATGTGAGAGTTGTTCAGCACATAATGGGAATTGAAGCTGCTGGATTGGATCCATTCACCAGGAAGTGAGTAGGTCAGAAGTGAGAAGAGCCTGGGGAGCTGAGGACAGATTTGAACTCAACGGTGTTGCTCTCCAGTCTGGGTGTGGCAGAGAACACATGGTCTGGGGATGGGGGGAGTCCTTCCAAGCCACAAGCAAGGGGAAATGATTCAGTCTATTCGTGTGCTCTGATGTGGTCATGAACAGATGATATCCTCCTGTCATGAAAGAGTTCCTCCAGCTTTTCAGATTGCCAAACTCAGGCCAGGGTAGAGCTAACCACTGAAAGAAACTCTTTAATAAATATTGGAGTTATTAGAAGATAAGTCCTGTGGCTTCAAATTGTTACTTGCTAGCACTTGCTTTTCATTGCTGTTTAAGGACGTTACCAGCATCACAACCTCTAGTATTCTGAAGAAAGTTGATGTTCTAGAGAACCTAATGTGATTTCTGCCTTTGTTTCAATGTTCTCAAGAGCCTCAGAATCATGGGGGTGATGAGTGAGATTTCTGCTAGACTCCGTACTCTTCCGCCACAGGAATCTCAGTATGCAAAAACCAGGAAAACGAGCCTGGTTATTCCTTAGTGAGAACTGAGCCCTATTTTCCTGTACACCTATTACAGACTATGGTTCCAATTGTGTTTTGTAGAAAAAATTAAGCTCTGCAGTATTTTAATTTTCCCAAAGGTGAAGCCCCCAACTACCTCTGCCCAGCCTCAGAGAAAGGGAATTGTGGAAAATAGGTTCAATTTTTCTTCAGAGGCCACTCCCCGCCCATTGGCCAGTGTTCTCACAGATTCTAGATTCTTAGCAGGTTGGATTTTAGCCATTATCCCTTCTCATCCTGATCTAAGTACCAGTAATCCCCAGGAGACCCTGCCGGGCTTGTGGTAAATCATTGGCCAAGTACCAGCAAAAATGTTCCTGCTAAGAAAACCAAGGAATTTTATCCATCGGAGGACACATAGTTCCCTCTCATAAAGGTTTACGTCTTATTCTTCAGTTGTTTTTTTCCCCCTTTTAGGAAATTCTTATGTGAAGCAGCTCTCATCCTCTAGTACTTGTCAAAGACCCCGAAATTAGCTTACAGATAAAAATACTGTGCATTTGTTCTTTGGTCTCTGAGATGGAGCAGCAGCTCGAAAGGGCCTCTTAAACTCAAAAACTATAAATTATACACAGTCGTACATCACAATTAGTCATTAGGCACTATCTCCATGTTGTAAAATTATGTGACATTTCCCCAAATTATGAAATGTTATCCTGATTAAGAAAAGTGTACTGAAGAGTAGAAACATAGCGGGGAGTCCCTCCATATTTTAGCTTCCCTTAATTATGCAAATGAAGCAAAAACTTCTGTCTAACTATGCTTTGCTTGGCTGTTCTCTCATTTTGATGAGATTCCAGACTTCTGCCTAGTGTATTTCAGTTCGAGGAGCCTGCCCTTACCTTTGCAGGAACGTTCATAACAGTTTCATTTTAGCAAGAACTGTATGCAGTCATCGGCATTTCAGAGAGCTGGCCACCTGATTTTTAGGCTATAAAGAAACAGACTTGAACATCCGTAGAAAGCGTTGTCAAGAGTGTGGGAAAATGGGCATCTTTCTCCATGACTTGGATGAGTGTGAACTGCCGTAGCCTTTTAAAGGGAAAAATGCACACAATTTGTGATCTAGCAACCCACTTTCAGACATAAAAGCACCAACCAGTAAGACTATATTAACAAATGTGTTTATTGTTTCTAGAAATAGGAAATTATATGTCTGTCAATAAAGGATTGACTGAATAAATAATGGTACGTCCATTCTATGGAATCTTATGTAACTGTTAAAATTAGATCTCAGGGCCAGCCAGCCCCATGGCCGAGAGTTTAAGTTCACATGCTCCACTTCAGTAGCCAGGGGTTTGCTGGTTATGATCCTGGGTGTGGACCTATACACTGCTCATCGAGCCGTGCTGTGGTGATGTCCCACATAGCAGAGCTACAATGACTCACAACTGGGATATACAACTAGGTACTGGGGCTTTGGGTAGAAAAAAAAAAAAGAAGAAGATTGGCAACAGATGTTAGCACAGTGCCAATCTTCAGGAAAAAAAAAAAGAATGTTAGCATTTTTAAGGAAAAAAACCTAACTAGATCTCTGTGCGTTAACTGAAAAATTGTTCAAGATTTTTTATAAGTACAAAAATATTTATAAAGGATTATGTATAGTATAAGTCCATTTTACACAAAAAAGAAGCAGCCCTGTACATGTGTCAGTGTGTGTGTTTGTGTATATATTATTTGTGTGCATATATGTATATGGCTATATATACATTGGCAGAATTAGCATAAAGAAAAAGAGTGAGATTAATGGGAAGGAAAGGACAATAAGCATTTTTATTTATACACCTCTGTGTCATTTGACATGTTAAAATGAGCATGTATCATTTTGGAATAAAAAAGTATAAAAGAGAAAATCATTGGATAGAAATGCTTATTGTCAAATGGAAAATTATCTTCCCTTTCAACTTAAAAAATTTCTGAATTTAAATGATGTCTTGTTTAAACTCCACCAGTGTCTGAATTTGGGCACTACAGAATAAAAAATAGCTTTCTCTCAACACATTTTGTGCTCGCCTAGGTCCCAGGACTCTTAAATAAATAAGTTGTGTTGATTCAAATCCTGGATAAGAAATCATTTTGCAAATATAAAAATAACCCCACACAATGCTCTGAACTCCTCCTATCTTTAGGCTACACACAAGGGCCACAGTTGTTTTCTTGCTCTAATATTAGGAAATGGAGTAAATAGTAAAAACTATGGGCTAATTAAAGCTGTAACTTTTCTCCGAGACTCTGATGCCTTAGGTAGAATTATTTGGTATAATTGACAATTTCTGCCATTTGTCTTTCAAGAGTTATGATAACTTGGTTTACAAACAATTAGTAAGGAATTTCCTATCAATTTTTCAATAGATCTTCGTCCGAAGAGCAGACAGAGGTGCATTTCAGAGAGAATGTTTCTAGTAAAGAAGAAAATCAGTATCAAAGTCAGAGCGTTGGTATAGAAAGGCCTTTGCATACAATTTTTATGTTCCTGAGAGGCTGAGTTCAGTTCTATTGTGAACAGTAATTTATGAATGAGAACTCACAATTTTTTGACCAGAAAATCGGAAAATCACCCATAATCATTTCTGTGTGCCCATCTCATTTTCTAAGTGTCTATAATCAGTTTAGCAAACAGTTTTTCCCTTTTGAAAATATACCAAGTAATCGATTATTTCCTTCCCATCAGATGCCTGCTTGGTGTTGAGGTAAATAACTCTGATCTCCCAACCAACGCTACATTAGGTTGAGGTTCTTTTAGACATTAGACAAAAATAGATTAAACCTTGCTGCCGACTCAGAGATTTGGTCTGAGTGGAAAAAGGTTTGGTGGAGCTACAGAATTTCTACTTTATCTGCTCAGCCAATAATCGGTCAAAGCAGGCTCTGGTTAGGAATAAGCAACAGGCTTCCCGTATCCATGAGCAGAAAACAGGGTAGCGCATGTCGCCTCTGAGAAACACGCGTTTACTTTTGACGAAAAGCAAGCACCCGGCGACCAGCGAGCAGCATATGTTTGAAATCCATTATCTGACACGTTCTTTCCAGCGTTCCCAGGAATGCTGGTCTGACTACTAAGATTTGGTTTTACTGCCTGCCTTTTGGATAAAATGAGTTTGCCAACCAGCTGTGAGTACCTAACGCTGGGGAAGGTGACTAGATTCCGAAGCGCTTATGTTCACGGATCGCCTTATGCAATCAACAAGCCTATTGATATTAAGCCACAGAGGAGACGGTAACTGTTTTCCTTTCTTCTACTTGTTTGTCAGTGAAAACGTGTTTTGTTACCCTTTGGGAACAGCTATGAAGCTTTGCTGAGCTGAGAGGGTTGAGGTGAGAGGTTAGTTTTTAAATTCAGCATACTGGATAGTTAGAAAACAATTAACCAAAGAGGAAAGCTGGAAAATATTCTCAGCTTAGGTAGATGATCCAGTTTCAGGGTCTGTCGATTTTAAGAATTTGAGAGAATTGCTAGTGTTTGTGCTACCATCAGAATCACCCATGATGAATATTTGAAAGAAGATTTAGCCAAATAATGGATATATTTATTAATGGCTCTTATTACCAGATACCCATATCTTATAATTGACAGATAACATTCCTTAATGCCAAATGCAAAAAGCACATTAAAATTCTACAAAAAGCCTTAATTTTCATGTGGTCACTGTGGAGGCCAGCATGAGGTTAGATATTTTTCCTGTAAAGAAGATGTCATTTCAGATCAATGTTCCAGAATTCTGCTAACTCAGTCTCCACACGCCCCCACATCACACACACGCATGCACACCCAGGCAAACTCAGGCTGTATAATTAGGAATTTCAAAGTTGACTTCAGTGTTTTCATTACAAGGCAAGAGAGTGGGAAAGATGATGGCCGCTGAGTAGACCTTTTCTATCTTCCTGCTTTTTTGATGCAGTGTCAGAAGAGGGACAATGAGTTTGACTAATGGGTCCAAAAAATCATCCCTCTGTTTTGGTTTTATACAAAGTCATTTTATTCAGCCTTTCACAATGAACTTCAGAAGCATTTATAAGGATGTTCCATTCTCTCTGTGAAAACACCAATTCTTCCTAATTTTATGAATTTTTGGAATAAAAAGCCAAAATTCTAAAAGCAAAGTATTTTACTTGAAGATTTCTTATCCTCTTGCTCTTCTGCTTGTCGTTTTCTAATCACACACACACGAACTCACCTATAAGCATACTTTTTGTCAGGTTTGACCTTGTTATCAACATGGAGTAACATTCAGACATTTGAGTGATTTTAAAAAAGAAGTTTCCAAACCTTCAACAATGCCTTGGGGTTAATTTTCCAACTGAAAAAAAGGTCTTTTTGATTTGACGGGAGTGAGCATTTCTAATTTTTGTGAGGAGAAGTATTTTCTTCTTTTTCTCAGTGTCTCAAGGCTTTTCTATCCAATACTAGCACCATTAGAATTTAGAAAAGGCTAGCAGCAACTAGCAACTATTTTAAGGTACATTGACGAAAATGTGTCCCGAGACACACAACATGGCTCATTCGCTGTCAGTCACCTCACTCCCTTCTATAATTAGTGGTTGATGCCACAAACCCATACAAGTTGCCAAATCCACGTGTAAATGCTATGTCCCTATTCATGTTACTTTATTTTGTTCTGCTTACAAGTAATCAACTTTCTGTATGAGTCAACGGAATTGTGTGTTGATGTAAACTGATGTATATATGCGTGTAGTCTGGGCTCTTAGCATCCTGTGTTATACCCAGGCAAGTTCAGGTTTACCCCTAGTCAGTTTCTACATTGGGCAACATGATGTATTTTGCAAGCAAATATTCTTGCAAAGCATTTGACGCTAACCAGTATTTTGTAGCATAGACCTTGAATTTATAAAAATGTCAGGTCCAACTTTTCTTTTAGTGTAGTGCATTGTTTGTAGCAAGTAAATCAAATAAACGGCCTTTTGTGCAAAAGATGCGTGACCATTATATCTAGAGCTTTTACCCCACGGAAGTGTAAATATGACAACAAACGTGCAATGAAAACAGTAGTTGAAGAGGGTGAATGAATGAATGAAGGAAGATCCAAATCACAGAGAATGTCTTCTTATTTTGTAACTCATTTTGTAACGTTGCGATTTTTTAGTCTGCTGAGAAAAAAATAAACCTGGAATCGTGGTGGATCATCATCCTAGATTCACTAAAATCTACCCCAAGTTAAATGGTTACGTTTTCAGGAATGCTTGCTGGAACTCATCTAAGATTTGTCTAAAACAGCATGTTTATGCTTATTTTCATGTAGTCACAGTTGTGCTATTTGGCAGAAAGGATATTGCTTTCCTAATTAGTAAAAGGAAGGAAGGATGGAAAGAAGGAAAAAAGGAAGGAAGTGGAAAGAAAGGAAGGAAGGGAGGGGGGATGGAGGAAGAAGGGAGAGAGGGAGAAGAGAAGAAAGGCATCTAAAGAAGAGGGCCTCTGTGTGATGCTTTAACCTGTCCGATGCAGCATAAGATTGAGGTGATAAAAAGAAATCTGGCTTTTTACTACATGGGGAGAATGAAGAAGGAAACCTAATCATATATGCAAAATATAGCTCAGTTGAAATCCATTTATATCCTTGTAAAATAATGACTTATTGAAAGAACAGCATGTTGTCTTGGAACACAGGGAAATAATTTCCAAATTGAAAATTAGTTATGTTAGAAGTGTGCCTACATGGTCATTGAACAGTTCTGAATCCTTATTTCAAGAGCAGCGATGAAGACATTAACAAAGCAGTTAACACTACTAGATCTTAATTAAGCTCAATGTTGAAGAGAATGACAGTCCTACCATCTGTGATCCTGATGATTTTCTATATTTGTGATTTAAATTTTTCTTCTTTTAATTTTTTGTAGACTCCACGAACTTGAGAGCTCTATTTTTACTCTTGCAAGAAATATAATTTTCTTTTAATTTATAAAACTTCAATGTCTCAATTTTAAATACATAGAGATTGAGTCATCAGATTTAATCTGGCTCTTCCATGCCTTCCTCACCCCATTAGGATGCAGGGTTTTTGAATGTGTGGATCGTATTTTGTTCGTTGTTACAGCCTCAGTGCCCAGCACAGATCAGACAATGTTTGTATAATAAATAAATGATTAGAAAGTGCATGTTACCCATCTTGGCATAGGCGTATATATCACTTCCCTGGGTGCCACCGCATGGAGTCTTTGGCAAGACTTTGCCTCTGCTGTTTTCCTGTGTCAGCTGAGCTCCCCTTCCTTGTTTCCCTATAGAAGCTGCGTACAGCACTGACTTTAGACCACTGGCTTAAGTAATTGGGGATCACGGCTTTTGTCACCTCCAGGTCAGCAAAGTAGAACCTGAAGTTCATTTCTGTATTCATAAGTATATATAGAAAGTATCATGTAGTAGAAAGGAGGAGAAAAAGTCAATGTGGGAGGGGACAGTGGGGAGTTCCTTGAGGGAAAAAATATTGCAGCTATAAGAAATGTGATATAAGCACCAAAGTTCATCAAATCAGTTACAAAAATTGTGAAATGTAAGCCCCAGTTCTGTTTGTCCTGCTATAACGTAAAACTCACAAAAATCTTTATCAAAATAGACAGCAAAAACAAGGAGCAGTGAAAGAAGTGAGGCAGGTCTCGCCAGCACCCCAAGGTTGTGTAAAACATCTGAGTTCTAGAACACTTCGTTTCCCAGTCAAGCACCGTCTCCCCCAACCCCTCTGCCTGGACGTGTCAGTGGCTGGACCCTGTGTCTCTGACTGGTGGCTTCAGGGCCTGTGCCCTGCTCTGGGCCCCTTTTTGTTCCCACCTGCTTCTCTCATATACTCTCTGGCCTCTTGTTTCCTAAATCCTTTAGGCAGGCTTATTCTCCCTGTTATCTCTGGGAGCAGAAAAAAGCAGGGTACAAGGAGCTAGAAGACAGAGTCGAATTCAATGAGTCTGGCTGTGTGTTAATCAGCCTGTGTTCTCCTTGGGGAAAAATTACAAAGTTGCCCATTTAGCTTTCTTGACCAGTTATCAAGCTATTCATTTACTCAAATGGTATACAGTCATGTGTCACTTAACAACAGAATGCGTTCTGAGAGATGCGTCATTAGGTGACTTCGTCATTATGTGAACATAGAATGTGCTTACACAAGCCTAGAGGGGACAGCCTACTACACACCCAGGCTCTGTGGTACTAATCTTATGGGACCACTGACGTATATGTGGTCTGTTGTTGACTGAAATGTTGTTATGCAGCACATGACGGTATTAGTTTGCTAGGGCTGCCATAACAAAAGACTTCAGGCTGGGTGGCTTACACGATAGAAATTTATTTCTCACAATTCTGAAGGCTGGAAGTCCAATATCAAGATGTCGAAGGTTTGACTTCTCCAGAGTCCTCTCTTCTTGGGTTGTAGATGGCTGCCTTCTCCCTGTGTCCTCACATGGTCTTTCCCTTTTGTGTGCATTCCTGGTGTCTCTGTGTGTCCAGAGTTCCTTGTCCGATAAGAACAGCAGTCAGATTGGGTGAGACCCCATTCTGATGGCCTCGCTGGTCACCTCTTTAAAGGCCTCATCTCAGATGCAGTCATGTGCTGAGGTACTGAGTGTTAGGGCTTCGACATATGAATTTTGGGGTGACACAGTTCAGTGCACAGCATAGCAAGTTGTATCCACAGAAATGATTTGCTAGTAATGACTGTAGAGAGAAACAGGAATTGAGTTATGATTCCTGAAAAATCGATGACCTCATGTTCATAAAAATGTATTCCATCAATGAGTCTTAACCTGCAGGAGTGAGGCATTGTGGCGTATAAAAGAATACTTCCCACTTTCTATCCCAAAGGAAAACAGTTACACATTGTGAACAGTAAATCTTCATCAAATAGAACCTTTTTAATTTGGAATCTATAATCCTTCAAACAGGGCATAGGCTAATAGCTGCTTTTGTACAGTCTTTCTTTTTAAAGTGGGTATTAAATCAATTATCAGTGTAACAAGTGGTTCTCAACCGGGGCAACTTTGCCTCCTTTGGACATTTGACATTATGTAGGGGCATTTTTGATTTTCACAAGTTGTGGGGTAGCTAATGGTATCAAGTAGGTAGAGGACAGGGATGTTGTTAAACATCCTATAATACACAGGACAGCCCCTGCAATGAAGAATTATTTGACCCAAATTATCAATAGCGCCGAGACTGAGAAACCCTTAAGTAAACAAATTGCTTTGGAGAGGACTTTGAAGGCCTTTATTTATATCCAGACAATTGATATTTTTTATGTAATCATGAAAACACTTCCTCTTATCTTTCTCATGATAACCGCTAGGTAACAGTTTCTTAGCCTGGTTAAAAATAGACAACTGCCACACGTTTAAAATGATCTAAAATGTTCAGTGATTTGAACTGTCCTATCTTCTGATTTGTCTGAATTGGCGGCTTTATTGCATCATCAGGACCTAGCATTCTTTCGGTAGAGGTACTACTGAGATTTCACTATGGAAAGTTGAATACAGGATGTTGTACATTGTGGTAGCTCCAGGCTGGGTGCTGTACATTGATCTGCTTTTCAAGGTGAAGTGAAAAGTACTAGGTAAAATTACACAGAAGATAAAGAATATTAAGTGGGCATACCATTGGCCTGGTGTAATGAGGCTCTGCTAGGCCTTGTCACCTGTCCCCATGCCTACATGCATGGGCCCATTGATGGTGAACGTGTGAGCCACAAGTGTGTGTTTTCATTGTAACCAGCTCATCCTAATAGCAAAGAGCAAATTTCTTCAGGGGAAATCTCTGGGGGAAAAGGGAGTGCCTTCTTTGATGAGAGGCCCCTCTTTTCACTAAATAAAACTTCTAATTATCCTCAGGATTTCTTCTAACCACCCCCGTCCCCCCACACACACCCCTAGGTGAAAATGCTTGCAGTAACAGTTCAAGCTAGAAAGTGTATTTCCAGCTCTTCCTTCTCTCCTCAATTCAAGAACAGTATATCCAACTGTTGATTATCCAAGTGTCCTCCAGAAAACTCAAACTCAATATATTTGAAAGTAAAATGACCCAGGGACCCTCACTATCCTCCATTTCCTCAGTGATCCTTGGCACAGACCAAGAAGTCATCCTAATTGCTTCCTCTCCCTCAGCCTAACCACTCTGTCGCCATCTGGTGTCAAGTGCATTCTTCCTCCTTCCTTTGTTGCCATCCCTAGGACAGCATCCTAAGTCAAGCCCTCGTGCACTTTTGCCTGAAAGACTGCTAGTCTCATACTTGGGGTCTTTATTTTACTGTCATCCTCTTCCTGTCATCCACAGATTAATTTTCTAAACTTTCATCATGATACTTCTTTGCTTACAGCAGTAACTTTTGATTGCCTACAAAAGGTCTAAATTCCAAATGATCTTGAGCTACAGCCCCCCAACTTCCTATCCTTGTGAATTTCCCTTATCATCCACTGTTCTCTGCATTTTAGGTGTAAAGAACTACTAACTATATCTATTTTTTGCCTGGAGTTCCTTTCTCTCCCCATTTTGTGATGAACCCCAGCTCATCCTGCAGATCTTTTTCATTAAACCTTTCCTAATTCCCTGTTTCCAAATGGAAGTTTCTCCTTTGGTGAGCACTTGTTCCTCTTCTGATACGACTGTCATAGCATTATCATAATGAACCCCAATTATTTATATCTTTTCTATATTTCCTCTTCTTTAAGAATGGCGTGATGGAAACAGCTGTTTTAGAAGAATAATTTGGCAGTGGCATGCCACATGCATTGGAATGGAAAAGACTGAAACCCTAGCCTAGTAGAAGCAAGCCGTGTAAAATGTGGACAGGGATAATTTTGTTACACTTACGAAACACAGAAATATGTGATTACAAGTGTGAGAACTTGGAACTTGGAGAAGAGTATAGAACTAGGAACCTAACATAGTCTGGGCATTTGGAAAATGTTTCCCTCGGGATGGTGAGGCCTGAAGATGAGTAACATGGTCCGTAAAGAGCCCTGTGAATAAAGTCCTGATGGGAATGTTAATGAAACTCAAAGGATAAGCTGTCTGAAATATAATGAGAGAGGGAAGAGGGTGGCAAAAATAAAGCGGAGAAGGTAGGCAGAGACAGTGCTCCTTTTTAAAAGTGAATTGACCAAATAATTAGTCCTTTCCTTTTGGAGAGAAACATTAAATGATTATTTAATTTAATTTATTCGTTGGAAATGTAATTTAAGAACATTTTCTTAGTGTCTTATTTATCACTGAGGATTTTAAAACATAGAAATAAACGGTAGGTAATGTTTTCTAACTGAAGTCAAAAAAAGGTTAATTTTCCAATTTATTGCCAACTGCTAAGGATTAATAAAAACAGTCATAAATATTAACCTTTGTCCTTCTGCTTCAGTTCAGCATTCACCCATCACCTAATCATACAGCCTTTCCTTTGTCAAAAGGAGTGGAATGAGACTATTTAGAATACTTAGAGTGTTTACTGCCAGTGACAAACAGTAGACTCTATACCGTCACGATGACCTTCATGTGTTAGTCCCATTTCTACATCCAATTAGAGACATTAAATTGCTTAACCACCCTTGGAAGAATTTTTTTTTTGTTTTTTTTGTGGCTTTGCTCTTGCATTGGATGAGATTATGAACTTGCTACAAAGGGAAAGCTTCTATTATTACCTTTTATTTTACTTTGTGAACTGTGATAAGTGAAGTAGTGAATTCTGACAAAGTATTCTAGCCTTAGAATAGCACCTTGCTATAAACAGGTTATGTATTAATACAGAAGGTCTGAAAGACGCAAAGACAAAAAGGAGTGGTGGACAGTCAATCTACTGACAACCATTGAAACAAGAGTGATAACTTTGGACTTGATCCATAACACCCTGTTTTCTACCGCCCTAAGAGGAAGGAAGGCTGCTCCAGCAAAGATGATAGTTTTGCCAGTAGTAATAAAGAGTGGTACTCTACAGAGAAGTTTGATGAGCAGGAAGTTGTAGGTGTCCAGGGGAAAGATAATCAGCTTCCCAGACAAGATGGAATGTGTTCTGAATTTCGAAAGATGGTCAGGGCTTCGTGTATGTGGTTCTCGGTAGTACATGGTGTTACTCATCCTTTAGGCCTCATTATCCCCAGGGAAACATTTCCCAGATGCCTAGACTATGTTAGGTACCTGTTTATATAGCCTTATTGCACCATTAGCCTCTTGTTAGCAATTCTCCCATTTATAATCACATCTTTTTATATTTGTTGGCCTAAGAGCCTCCTTCCACATTCAGTTATGGGAACAAGGGAACAGGGTCGAAGCCTGTGTTTTGCTGTCTAGTGCTTTGTACAGGGCCTGGTGCATAACAGGCATTCAATCAATTCTTGTGAAATTCATTTTTCTAATAGGAATGAGAAAGTAATCAGAAACAGTAAGTAAATGTGTTCCTTTTGGAGAAACATATCAAATTCATTCCTGCACCTTCCAAACTTGTACCTCAAGCCCTGACCACTCTTCCTATTTAAACTTGTGTCATACTCAGTGTCTGAAATTTTTATCAGGGTGTTCTCATGGCCAAAATTGAACTCATTGTCTTACTCTTAAAATCTGTTCATTTTCTTCTATTCCTTAATTAGAAGGCCTAATTGATTACTACCCAGTTATAAAAACTAGAAACATGGGGGTCACCTTAGTTACCTCCCTTTATCTCAGTTCCCTCCCTCATCACCAAGTTCTCTTTCATCTGATGTTAAATTCTTATAGCAGTCACGTCCATTCTGTCTTAACTAGTATTCCCCATTAATGTTATCTCCTATAAGAGCCTCTTAACTGGTCTGCACATCATTGGTTACCATATCATTCACTAAGAAGGACTTTGTCTGTGTTTGTTGGTTTTCGTTGCTATGGTGGTATTTACTTTTCTGCAATTCTAATAAATTACACCAAAACCCTTTGGGTGGTAGATGCTCAGTTCCAAAGTTTTATAGTTGACCCCAAGTATAAAAATACAAGTTTTGTCTTTGTCGTATTTCTTTCTGAATAATGTTTGAGTCAGAAAATGATGAATTTCCTAATTTGCATGATTAAAACATTTAAAATTCCCCTAAAATGTCTTGGAATCCAAGCTTATGATTGTATGAGAATTCACAGTAAACCAGCTCCCAAAACACGAAGGCTCAGCTTATTATAATTTGTGAGGGATTACCGTAAATATGTGGCATTTAGTCATTGATTTTTAATCCAGGAAAAAGTTAGAAAAAAATGATATATATGTTTAGCTACAGAAGTCTCAAAGTCTGTTGAACATTAAAAACTATTCAACTTGCCTTATGATGGATATACAATTTTCCTAAATTTGCAATTGTCCTTCTTGTTCCTGCCACCATGACTGAAAATATATGCTCCTGTTTGTGCTGTTATTTCTGAACAATGTATACTGGTATCCAGAGTAAGATGAGTCATGTGATACTGGTGTTACCATGGTACTTCCTCATGTATATAACAAGAACATCAGGAATACCAGCAAGCTTTCTGTTCTCTTTCAGTTCCTCCTTTCTTTTCTTCCTTCCCTCCCTCCCTCCCTTGCTTCCTTCCTTCCCTCTCCTTGCCTTCCGTCCTTCCTTCTTTTCTATTTAAGGAATCCAGTGGCTACAAGACTAAGAGTAAGTAGCACATCCAGTTTTCTCTCTCTGTTTCTTGCGGCAGGAGTCCTCCTCTGCTAGTAAGGGAGTTCTTGGTCATTTTGACTTGCAAGGGATTTTGCTTCTCCCTGATGTTTCTTTTTTGTCAGTAAAGTTTTCTTTCCCCTGAGGGAAAAATAATTTGAATCTTAAGGCTGATAGATGCCATGAGTCCAGTATGATGAGTCCTGTGGAAGCAGAGCATTCCAGCCCTGGGGTTACTGTTGTCTCTGATTCCAGTGTATATTCAAAATCACCTCAAAACAAGAGTAGGAATATGAAAGTTAAACTTCACATCACTGGTAACTTTTAAAGCTAAATTGCTATTTTTGGCTATACCGCACTAGTCTCTCCATGTCAACCCAGATTTAAGTTTACTACAGGGATGATTGGGGTAAGTTACCCAGGGGCTAATGAGGTTTATACAGACCCATTCATCTTTCCAGGCTATTGAAAAATTTTACATGTACTGTGACTAAGAAGATACTGTAAAAGAACAGTTCAATAGAGTTGTACCATCCAAGCAGGTAATAATGCAAATTCAAATATACGTTCTAAGCAAAATGAGAGAGAGAGAGGAGAGAGAGAAATGGTAATTTAATAGGGCTATGCTACTTTCTCCACCTGCCGCCAAATTGAATGGGTCAGTGTCCACTAGTGAGTGTGAGGTAGGAGATGTGATTTTCTACTCTCTCCTCATTTCAGTTCCCACGGGCCTGCCATAGTGTGATTATCCTGCCTTACATCTGGGTGATTTAAGGGATTCTCCATTGTAATATTGACTATACTAGATTTTTGGCACAAAAGCTGATGTTAGAACTTAACCTAAGTAAAATATGACCCCACTGAAGTTTGTGTTACTGTACCATCAAAAGATGTATCTATGTTGATAGACATCCTTATATTCAATTTGAGAAGGAACTCTGATGTTGATAGTAAGTGTAATTAGCCTCATTTTCCGAGTTAAACAGGTATTAAGGTTGCATGCACACCAGGAAAAAACTATCATACGAGAAATCTCTATATGCATTGTCATCCCAGTTCATGATCCAGCTCGGCTATATTTTTCTATTCAACTTTCTGTAAATATGAATTCCATATCATGCACATGGAACTGTAAAGATATAAAGATGGATCACACAAAGAGCCTACCCTCATGGAGCTTACAATCTAGAGAGAGATGACAAGTACTAAACATAATTGTTCCACAAGATCCAGATATCAATAAATTGTTTCATTCATTTATTCATTCACTCATGAATTCACTCATTCAACAAATATCTACTGAACAGGAACTGAGTTCACACCTCTCAGCTAGGATTGAAAAACTGGGTGAGACAAATTCTCAGCCTTCAGAAAGGTCACAGTCTAACTTCTCAGGCAAAAATACAAACAAAAAATTAGATGATAGCCACATAAGGGCTTTAATTGTCCTCTATGTTGTCGAGGGAAGCTCTTACAAATGAGGTCATGCAAGAGGACGAGGTATTCTCCTGAAAGGCAGTGCATAAAAGGCGGCACCTGTCACCTGGCAGAGAATGAACTCACATTACGTTGCACTTTGTAGTTTACAAACTAGTTTTAGTATATTGTCTCCTTTGATTCTCACATCAACTGATAAGAAAACTGAGACCCCGAGAGTTCAAGGTCTTACTCAGTGCCATAGAGTTACTTAAATGCTAGAATTACGGCCCAAGCCCCAGTCATCTGTCTCTAAATTCTGTACAGACACCATAAGGGAAGCAGCAGTAGAAGCCTTTGGCAGCTCTGAGAAGGGAGAGTTTACTTCCAATTGAGTGACATCATAGAAAGCTTCATGGGCCAAATGGCTTTTGGTCCTGAAGTTTGCATTTAGTTATACAGAGTTAAGGATCTGGCAGAGACATGGATGTGGGAAAATAAGTGAGCATTTATAGGAAAAAAAATGAGTTTGGTCAAAGCTTAATTAACCCCGAGAGGTAATCATGGGAAATAAAATTGGAAAAGGAGAGTGAAACTATATTTTTAGGTCATGAAAACCAAGCGAAAGAATATTCCCTAAACCAAGGTGAGCTATGGAAGATGTTTGAACAGGACAGTCCAGTGACTTTAACTTTGCTTAGGAAAGAATGAAATGGCATCAATGAAGACATAGCTGGAGCAGCAGGAGTAAGGAGACTAGTGGGGGAAGTTAGAGCAATAATCTACTCTAGAGGTAATAAGGTGGTCATTAACACAAGAGGATGGATCTCAGTATTAATTTTTGTTATTCTTTTTGTACATTCTGTATAAAAATTTATTGGGAAAAGTAGTTTTAAGAGAACAGATCATTAGAGCCTAATGTGGAGTGGGCATGATCGTAATAGAATGGACGGGAGGGAGAATATGGAGGAAGGATTGGCAAGACTTGAAAAGTTGTGTAGGAAAGAAAAAGAGGATGCTGTTTCCATGATGATCCCTGGACACGACAATTAATCCTGGATTTCTAGCAGAAGCGCTGCATAGTTAACAGAAATAGGGACTAGGAAGAGGGGCAGCAGTTTTGAGAGTGAAGATAATGACTTATTGATGGATAAAGTGATTTTGAGGATTTGCCAGGACAAATAGATGGAGATGAGTAAACAAACATCAAACAAAGAGTAAGAAGAGGTCAGAGTTGGAGATATGAAAACCGAACAGGGCCAGGCAAAGATCCTTGGGTATGTCTACATTTGTGCATTAGACTTAAATTTAACAAAGCCTAATATTTTTCAAAGTCACAATCAATTCCTTTTTTATTTCTTTGTTTCCAATTCAGAACCTTATTTTCACCTTGCAATATATTGTGCAAACCTCTAAATGCACCTTGAATAGAAGATAAATAATTTACAGAAAAATCCAAAATACATCAGCCTTTGTTCCTAAATATTTTATTGCTCAGATCACTCAAACCTTGGCTAACTTGTAAGATCCATAAATTGCAGGTGCTTTGTGAAACGGCATTCATTTTTAAACTGACCGTTAATTTCAAATCAAATTTTCATATTGAATCCTGAAACTTTTTGTAACCAACAATTGCTTACAAAAAGTAAATATTAGCAAGACACAGATGATCCAGTACTGATCTGTTCTATTATTACATTCTCAGCAATAAATATTAAATGAGAATGTTTAAGTGGCACAATTGCCAGACATCAGCCAAAATTGACCTAATGGTTAGAGATTTGTTGACTATGGTTAGACTTCCATAATTTTGGAATTATAGAAGAGAACAGAGAAGGAACAACAACAAACAATGTCCCATTACCCAGCCACGGGAAAGAAGTACGCTGATGGCCACACAGAGAATTAACTATGAAATTGTGTTCTATCATTTTCTGTTGTGTGTTGCTTGTAAAAAAAATGTTAAAATAGCTTTTAACCAAACATTTCTTACTGGAACTTCAATAGGCACACTGTTGTTTTGTTTGGCTGGATGTGAGTATTTGTGTGTCATTCCCTTTTAGTAATTCTGAAAGCAGTTTTATCAGTAGTTAGATACATTATTTTCCCAGAAGCCTGGGTATTTTATTGAGGCTGTTTCAAATGCATTCAATGTCCTCTCTAATGGATTTGTTTATCTTTTTCCCAAAGCTCTCTTTTCTCTTAGCCAGGGAATTTACTTTTCATTTGCCTTATAATGTGAGGACCTCACTGCTGTAACCTCTAGTTTATGACACTTTGGTGTTCCGTACATACTTTTAATATGATACATACCATCTATAACTTGTACATAAAAATCTATGAAGAATTTATTGCTTAAGATCTCTTTTATAGAGAATTGTTACAAAAGAGGCATAGTCAATACTTTAAAATAACAATTAGGAATTAAAAAGGAGTGAAGTAGATCCGTTTATCCATCGCACAGACTTCATATACAATATTCGCAAAAACTGGAATTTCTCTTGGAAGTTGAAATATTTCATATATGTATCATATAAATATGGAAATATAATTTTATCAGAGTTTCTTATAATGGCTTTTGGCTGTAAATCCACTGACCTGAATTATTCTGTGGGTAGATACTAAGTATGTCAAAACAGCTGGCATAGAGAATGGAAAAAGCACTACACCCTTTAGCTTGCAAATAAATGTGAATGTCTTACTTCTGACTTTGGTGAATCTGAGATGAATCAAATGTTTACTCTGACCAATTTAAAACATCTGGATCATTCTAACTTTGGGAACATATTGCTTTATATGCAATGAATGCCTGAAAATTGGTAGAATTTTAGATTTCTTTTCTTGATAAATGACACTGCCTTAATTTTTGCGGTACTCAATGGTTCACAAGTGCTTAGCCATCACCCTTTTCTTCTTATCTAGTTAAAATCTTCTACCTTTTATCTAGCACATGTATAACTCTTAGAAGAGCAAACATCTGGCTTATTGTCAACAGTTCTCAAACACACCTTCTAGGTTTCACTATGAGACTGTAATCTCCCATTAAAAAAATCCAGGCTTACAAGTCTATACTTTGATATTGAACAACTCCTAGTTTTCTAGTTATTATTTGCTCAAAACAGCTCCAAGAAGCTCTTATTGGGCTCTCTGTGGTTCTCTGATAAATTGGCTCTAGATTGAGACTGACATGAAAATAGAGTTTGTGGTTGAAAGACAGAAAACAGTCGTGAGCAAAATAATTCTCCTTAGAGAGGTAAACAAATATAAGCTATACCAAGAAAAAGTAGTCAGAGTTGTCGTTTTCCCTGAAAACTGTGAAAGAGTTGACCAAAACAAAAGACTGGGAAGATTAACAATGCCTTCAGATTCAGGGCTCGCTGTCCCATTGAATTAAGACAATTTTTGTATTGTCTAGACATTCTCACAAAGTAAGGATCCAGATGGAAAAAGGAATGAACTCTGTTGACTATGTCATTTATCTCATCACACTGATGACCTCTCATTTATGTATTTCTCAATATTTGAACCTGCGCTGGCCAATAGAAATGTTACGTAAGCCACATCTGTAATTTAAAATTTTCTGGTACCACAATTAAAAGTAAAAAGAAATGTGTAAAATTAATTTCAGTAACATATTTTAGTTAACCCACTATATAAAAATATTATTGTTTCAATCTGTAATCAATATATAAAATTATTAATGAGATATTTAAAATTCTTTCCTCATTCTAAGTCTTTGAAATCGGGTATGTATTTTATATACATATCAATTGGAGTGCTAACTTTTCATTAATCATACTTGATCTGTATTTAGATTTCATACATTCTACAACTGGAAGTATAGATTCACGTACTCAAATTGTTCCAAATATGCTTAAAAGGTTTCCAATAACTGAATCAATTATTGGTTTTAAAATTTAAATATTAATTACTAAAAATTAAATAAGACTAAAAATTTAGTTCTTCAGTCTCACTAGGCCCCTTTCAAGTCTCCATAGTCTCCTGTGGCTGGTGGCTGCCATATTGAACACTCCATGTCTAGATTGTCTAGTTTTCTCAGACGGCCACTCATGGACTGTGTTGTCTTGGGCAAGTTGATTTCTCTTTTTGTGCCTTAGTTTCCTCATGTGCAAAATGGATATACTGATAGTACCTGCATCAGAAGGTTATTATGAGGATTAAATGAAATGATACTGATGATACATATAAAACACTTAGCACAGTGCCTGGTACATAATGAGCCCTCAACAAATAGTAGCCTTTACTGTTATTGTTGTGTTTTTAATCATGTATTTGCTTTTATAATTTGTAACATTATCAACTCTGAGTGTCTGGCAGGAACAAACTTCACATCTTTTGTGTTTGTAAAGCAGACAGATGTTGGACCAAATGCAGAGATGTAATTCTTCCTTCTCCAGATCTGTACATCTAACTGCCTAGATATCCTACTGTCCAAGTGTCAGCCTGGCTAGCCTGAACTTACCTTTCTTCTTGAATCAGTGATCCTGAACCGAACTCATGTATTTCTCTTCCATTTACCTAACTTAGAACCTTAGAGTCATCACTGAATCCTCTCTCTCATCACCCTTGTCAGTCACCATCAAGTCTCTCAGGATTTTCAGTGTAAAAACTCATACTTTCCTACCTTATCATTTCCACCGCCACTGCCCCCAACTCTTGCCAGGACAGCTGCAATGATCTCCTATTTAATGAGCCTGAGTTTCCATCACATTGTGATCTAACCATCACATTGGGGCCTGTTGTATGCTGCTGCTGAACTGATCTTCTGAAAGTGATATTTTTATCATATAATTCCACTGTTCAAATCCTTTCCTCATTGCCCATTACTTCTGGAATAAACCCATGTCCTCTGTGAAGCTTTTTTGGACAACTTCTATGCCTGTGATAGGAGGTCCAAATGGTAACGCTCTTCCTAGAGTCACTGTGTCCTCCACTCAGAGTTCTACCGTAGCCTTAGAGCATTATTCCACATACAGGGGTAAGTGGACTCTTAACTCCACAAAGACACATTCCATTTTGTTGCTAGTTTTGTTTTTTGGGGTTTTGGTTTCTTTCTTTCTTTTGTGTCTTGGTATCTCCATAATGCAGCACGGTGGTTTCCTGATAAATTCTTATTTTTTGTATGAGCTAGCAAATGGTACTTGTGTATTTGGCATTCAAGGCCTCCAAACTTAGCTTCAGTCTACTTTTCCAGTCCTATCTTCTGCTTCTCATCCACCTAGTTTATCTGTAGACAAACTGGCTTGTAGCTGTCGCACAGATGTGTCTTCTATGTTTCCATCTCCATGCCTTGCCTCACCATCCCCTCTCGTGAAGTATCCCACTCTTCTCTTGACCTGCACAAATTCTGCTCTTTTTTCAAGATCCGGTTCATCCCTCTGCTGTGATGACAGCCACAGAGCATCATGCACTCCACCATGTTGCAGAGTCAGGATTGTGTGACCTAATGAAAGGAGACCAGGCTTGGGGCCCAAGCAGATCTGTGCATTTTCCTGACCAAGTTTCCTGACCAAGAGGCTCATTTCTGAGCCTCACATTCTTTCTCTATGTAATTAGAGTAACAAAACCTAAGTTTCAGCGTTGTCTGGAGTGTTAAGAATAGTGTATGTACTGGCATTCACTGAGGGTTCAGATAGAGTATGTGTGCTCTGTTATTTCAGTACAATCATAGGGCATCTAATCATGCAGCTTTTAAAATATCTTTTATTGTAAGATTTCATTGTCATTTGTATCACTCTACAATAAATGGTTTGTCCCAATACATTTCTGGGCTACAACTAGCACTTAGTTGCATTGTGGGCACAATACACAAACAGATTTATATGTGTATATTTATAGATATCAAAGAGAGAGAGGTGTTTTCATTGCCTCTTGATCCCCACAAGAAAGCACCATTCTATGAGGAAGTTGAGAATGTCTCTACTTTATCCATGAAGAACTAAGATTTGGAGACTGAGTTCCTCCCAGATCAGTCCAGATATTAAAGTGATAGAGGCAGGAAATTCAAACGATGTTTACACGTCTTTCCAAAATCTGTTCAGTTTTATTCTTTGCCACATTTCACATCTGTGAGATTCTCTGCCTAGGTCGATATATGCTAACCACCTGTCTATTTTGATCTACATGCAGTTGCGCCCAGGTTCAGGGATTGTGGGAGGGTGGGCGGCAGATAACTGTAGGAAGGATTCTGCGTAGCATGGAAGGCAAATGAAGGATACCTCTAACAAGAGAACCATGGCATTTTTTCTTAGGCCACTCAGCATTGCTGTCAGGAATGACAAATGACACTTGAATTCCTTTTTCCTGAAAAAGAGTAAAAATAATCCATTGGTAGATACGATTAATACATATATATAATATATAACAAGTCTTTGCTACAGGCAATAGCGTTCTGACTAGAAATGTCCTAAACTGTAGATTATTTTTCCCCCAAAGCTCTCTAGCATCAGCAAAGTTAAAGGTTGACTGAATTTCACATCTGGACCATAATACAGCAACAGTCATGCCAAAATATAGGAAATTGCTCATGAAAGACACAGAATAAAGAAAACCTTGTATAAATTATCTTAGGCTTAATCTTACACACATAGAAAATCCCCCATAACTAATAGAGGGGTAGGGAGATATATGCACAGAACATTCCAGAGATAGCAGGTTAAGACTTCTCATTGAGGAGTTCCAAGTTAGACCAAAATGAGTCCTTATATTTTGGTAAAGGACCAGGATAACTTACTAATAAATGAAATGATCATTTACTTATTGCTTTATACTCATTCTGCATTCAATTTGCATGATGATCAAGACAAAGATTGCCAGTACAAAGTAACAACTTCTCATTGCTTAAGTTTAGGTTAATTATTAATATTTTTCCATGGATCAATACCCCTTAGAAGCAAGAGATATAGCTGAGCTCTTTGGCTCCATGTTTGCTGGGTGAGAAGAGCCATGGGCCAGACCTGCTGGAGCTTTGTCGTGGGCTGCAGGCCCTTAATTCTTCTTTGTTCTTCTCTGCGAAATTCTTCCTCCACCCAAATGCTCGGCAGCTTGCCCCAAGGCGGGCGTAGATGTGGGTGTTTCAGTGTAGCAGAGGGGACAATCCTTCTAATGGTCTTTAATTCTTAACTTTCAATTCTTCTTCAATTGAAACATGAGCTGTTTGTTATATTCCCTGAAATGAAATGGGAGTAAGCAAAAGGAATACGAGGCAACCTTTATAAATTCCTGACTTCGGGGTAACAAAAGTGATTAAAAATAAATAAAGTGTGAAGTATTGCATTTAATGTAAAAGATGAGATATATTAATATCCCCCTTGAAAACGTTCTTTGAAGTTTTTTCAAAAGAATCACAATTAAGGCGTTGGTACATATTTTGAGTTTTAAAGCATCCTACAAAAATCCGTCGCAGAAAGATAAAGCCTCCTTCTCCTCCTCTTCCCCCTCTCAATGAAACTCTCTTGTGTTCAGAGATTGGGTCTGATTTACCTTTGTATTCCCTGTGCTGCTAACCCAAGAACTTTGCAAAAACAAATACCAAGCAATTGTTACTTCATGAGTGAGTAGATGAATTAAGGTGTGCTATTTCACAGAGAACTCTGTTACTTTGAATAGATGAGCCTGGTGTCTTTAAGTAAAAGAATAGAGGATACTTTCAAGATGCTTGGAGTAGTGTTAATAATTTTTAATAAAATTTTGAAACATGGCCTTTGTTATAGGATGAATTTTGTCCTGCCCCCAAATTCATATGTTAAAGTCCTAATCCTAGTACCTCAAAATGTAACTGTATTTGGAGGTAAGATCTTTAAAAATGGTTAAGTTAAAATGAGTTCTTTAGGTTGGTCCCTAATCCAGTATGACTAGTGTCTTTATAAGAAGAAGAAATTTGGATACACAAAGACACCAGACATACACAAGCACAAAGGGAAGACTATGTGAACACACAGCAAGAAGGCAGCCATCTGCAAGCCGAGGAGAGAAAAACCACACCTGCTGACTTGGACTTTCAGTCTCGAGAATGTGATCAAATAAATCTCTGTTTAAGTCACCCAATCTATTGTGTTTTGTTATGACAGCCTCAGCAAACTAATACAACATTTTTTTGTTGCTACCTTTGAGAGCCCTCTCTTAAAATGATGGTAAGGGAATAGGAGAGTGTAAAACCCCAAGAACAGAGGGAGGGGTGAGAGAGGGGACAACTAGGCATGACCGAGGAGTATTTTAGAAAATGGACAGCAGAGAAAGAAATTATCAAAGTTGAGAAAGCTAATTACAAAGTACCAGGAGAGGAGGTGTCAGGAAATACAAAAATTCCCTTTGTGGAAATCTGGAAAGACTTGGGAATTGAGGAACCAAGTACAAGTATGCTTAAAAAGAGATGAAGATATAAAATCTACATACAAAGTCGACTCTTCCAATATTCTCTTCTCATCCCTCATAGATAGGAGACCATTTCCACTCTATCCTCATCACAAGATTGGAAATTTCTTCCTTGAAAAAAATTAAAGAGTAGGGATTCAGACTTGGAGATACCAGGAACAGTGGAAGGTGGGAGATTAAAAAGAAGTCTAGTAATTGAATGGTGAAGTCCTGTCTTCTCTAGTAGCACTTAGGGATAAGAATTCTGTCATTCAGTCTTACGATGCCTATGCAAGAGGTTGAAAAATCCTTCTCTAGGAAAATGGAATCACGACCCAGAGAAAAGACCTACAGAAACTGGCATTATGTGTTTGTCAAGTGAAAAGGGCAAGATTCTTTATTGCCGATTCTCTACAGTGAATCCTGAGACTCTGCAAGCCCACTTAAGTCACGCAGAGCTCCTCCCAGCAGCATTTTAGCGCCTTCCTCTTTAATGTGAATGAACAACCAAGACCCCACAAACCATTAAGGAAACTCTCTAACATAAAGTCTAAAACAAACAAATAAAAACAGTAATAATTAGGAAGAAATAGAAACAATTTAAGAAACAGATGTTTCAGAAAAAATATAACATTCTCAGAGAGAGAAAAAATTATTACATTTATAAAACAAAATGATACCATATAAAATTAACAAGGAAGAACAAAAAAGAGTTTTTAAAATTTAAAACAGTGATAGGTAAAATTTAAAATTTCAATAGAAGAGCTGAAAGATAAAGTTCTAGAAATCTATCAATAAGTAAAACAAAGAGATAAAGAGATGAACAACAGAAGTTAAGAAAGTTATGAGAAAGAATTCCATGACTAAGATCTGACTACTAAGAGTTTGAGAAAAGAAAAAAGAAAGAGAAAATAAAGGGAATGAGCTTATCAAAGAAATAACACAAAACTTTCCTCAAATTGAAGAACGTTTTTCTTTTTTATAAAGCCCCATGAATACTCAGCACAATGAAGAGACCTGTACAAAAGACACATCTAGACATTTCAGACTACCAGATATGAACAGAAGGTCCTAAAAGCTTTTAGAGATGAAGGAAAGACCCGCAAACTACATTTCTGATAAGAGTTCATGTAGTATTGATTTATTCTCTCAAAGGCACATCAATGCCTAGAAGACAATGGAGCAGTGCAGTGAAAATTCTAAGTGAAAATGATTTGTAACCTGCAATTCCAAACCCAGCTAAATCATCAATCAAATATAAGGGAACTGTTGAAATAATTGATGTGTTCGATCCAGGCAGAAAGTATTTTATAAAGCGCTTCTTAAAATTGTTTTGGAGAGTTCTGGAAGAATTAGTGACGATGCCACATAAAATTAAGCAAATAAAAAAGGAGGCAATTTATAACTCCAGAAAAAACAAATGGTTGTTCAATGCATGAAACATAATCATGGTACACTATTTGGCTTATAAGTAAACATTACTTCCCAGGGTTGATAGCATAAAACTGAATATCCATTTAACCAACAATTGTTATGTAACTCTATTGGAAGGATAGAAGACGGGGAGTAGGGAAGTGAGATGGTGAGTGTGAAATACTCATCATCTCTAATGGGAAGTCAGTTAGAAGTATGGGGTTAAATATCAGAAGAAAGGAATAAAAGAGTTTCAGAGACTCATAGTGAGAAGGGTGGCACAAAGGACCCAAGTTTCTTGTTCTAAGCTTGTGTAGTACAATTTTAGAGAATAATTTAGTTAAATAATTCCTTTGTAAATTTAAAAGAAACCAAAGCAACCAGATTTCCAAATATTATAAATGTCCTATGTTTATTAGCTTGATCACAGTTAAGGATCTTGGAATGGGATTGTTCAATATTTGAATGGAATATTCCATTTCTCCTTTAATACTTGATAGATTTAACATTGTCACTTAGCATAGAGCAGGGACTAGTGGTACTCTTTATTGGCAGAGATGAAGCTGGCTTACCCCTGACCTTTCAGGAGAGAGGAGATATGAACACCTGGCCAGTCAGACCAGCAGATTCATTGCTGGTTGATGAGTGAAGTTGCGGACATTGAAGGCAGTTGTGTTGTTTATGTATTAGGTTATCCTACTGTAGCTCTCACTCTAAAGATGATTTATAACTAGTACTATATTCATAGAGTCTTCTCACGAGTAAGCAGGATACATAAAATCATCAGGACAAAAAGAAGTCACTATATCACTGCGAGTTGTTGAATTCACCCTTAGATGAGATAAACCTCTTTACGAAGAGTAAAATAAAACCTATGATTTCCGTACCACTGTTGACCCTACTTGAGTGAAATGGTAGCGTAAAGAAGGTGTTTTTCTGTGCAGGGCTTTGCCGGATACATCTGACTCCTTTACAGTCAGACCTTCACCCTCAGAATTAGCATGACCCGGGCTGTTCTTTGCAGGTTTAGAATTCCCTTTGCTTCAACAGCATCTGGAAAAATTTTTGACCTTCAGCATGGTTGGCAGAATACATGCTCTGAGCGCTCCTTGATTCGACAGAAAAGTTCTGTGCTTGGTCCAAAGGAAGGGATCTCCAGCGAGAGTTTATTTGGCTTAGTGGACTGCCGGGCTTCCTGAAAGACAGGTGTATCGGGAATGGAGTAAACAAAAAGAATCTCCCAACATTCAGACCTTTCCCTCTGCAGCAGCACAATTCCATGGCTGAGCAGCAACAGCCAATGTCCTCATGCTGTTCCCTCTCTCTTTTCTGTTAGTTGAGAAAACCAGTAGCTACAAGAGCAACTTCAGCAGAGCTGAATGTAAATGGAGTCAATAGGGAGAGACAAATAGCCCAGTGAGAAGCTCGGATATTTCAATGTAATACCCCAGAGTTCCACACCATGAGCCTAATGTTCCAGCGTAGAGTTCACCTCTCACTTGCCTCCTTGCAGCTCTGCCCACCTCATTCACTCTCTTGCATTATTCATGTACGTATCTCCCTCCCCCATGGAACCACAAGTTCCTGCGAAGGTGGGGCCTGTGCATTACCTCGATCTTGCTTTTCTCCCACTGCTTAGTACACAGCTTTGCACATCGTGGACCCTCGCAAAAGAGATGTTAAATCACATTTTCCAATTGCTGTAATATGTTGTAAAACACACTTCACTTGGTATAAACTCCTTATGATCGCAACCTATGTCTCTCACCTGCATTTCCGGAATGTGTGTCTGTGATCTGGTGCACTGGTGAAGGGGCCAGGGTTTGGACTCAGTATCTGAGTTAAAAACCCAGGCCCCCGCTTACTAGCTATTTGTCCTTGGGTTCTTAGACTTTCACCATCTTAAAACCACAATGGTAATGTCAAACTTTGTGAAGACTAAATGAGATAATATCTGCATTGCACACATTAATATGCTGACATATATTAAACTTACAGTATTAGCTGTTATCACTATTATTAGCATTATCCATTATTACTATAATTAGTTTCCTCGTTTCTAAATGAAAATGATAATGCCAAACTCACAGGGCTATTGTGAGGATTAAGAGAATTAGTATATATACACTATCTATCTATGCATATATATATATGTATGCATACACACATCTATGTGTATTATACACATATACATGTATATGCACACACATACATATAATAGTACCTAACACATATAACACTCATGTTAGCTGTTATTGCTGTTAGTATCACTATGAGTAGTAACTATTATGGTTTTCTCTTCTATCTAAAGTGAGGATGGTAATGCTGAGCTCATGAGGTTGTTGTGAGGATTTAAAAAGTTTTATTTTAAAGCCTTGGAACTGTGCCTTGTTTATGGTAAGCACTATAAAAATGTTTGCTTTTATTATTTCTACTGATAGTAATAAAAACAGAGATTGTATAGTATAGCAAGCCTGTAATATAGCATATGCTCAGTAAATTGTTAATTCACTTTTATGTTCGTTTCCTAGTGCTTTGATAGTACTAACAGAATGAATATTAATGGCAACACATGCTTTCTTGATAATATTAATTACCTTTCTACACAGTGGGTTAAAAATTCTAGGATGGCAGGGGTGGGCCGCGTGGCTGAGTGGTTAAGTTCGTGCCCTCCGCTGCTGCGGCCGAGGGTTTCACTGGTTCGAATCCTGGGCACGGACATGGCACCGCCCATCAGACCACGCTGAGGCAGCGTCCCACGTGCCACGACTAGAAGGACCCACAGCTAAAAATACAAACTATGTACCGGGGGGCTTTGGGAGAAAAAGGAAAAATAAAATCTTTAAAAAAACCCAAAATTCTAGGATGGCAAAACATCTTGGCCCAGAAGCCTGCCCTCAGCAAAAAGACAAGATGTGAGTGAGAAAATATGCCTACAGGAACCGTGAGGGTGGCATTTTGCCTACTATGTATAGCGATTTGCCAATTTCCCTTTCCCCAACTGTGACAGTGAACTGATGCTAGTTGAACAACCTGCATAATGCTTCAGGGGCACATCCGTCTTCTGAGGCTGCAGGCTTGCGAATGAGACAGGATGCATTCTTGATTCCATCTGCTGTCATTTATCTGCCAATACAGATAGCAGGCCTCTCCGGGGCTGTTTGGAGCCAAAAGGACAGACTAGATTTTAGCAACTCAAAGGAAACCACTTCAGAGCATTAAAGGTGGAAAACGCCTTATGATGCCTTCAATCCAAAGAAATGAATATCCAAAATCTGAAACATTAGGCCCCACAGAGCAATGGCCCTTAATAACAGAAGAAAAAGAATACTTCCGACCTTTACAGACTGAACTTGTTTTAAGGAGCTTGAAGAAAACTTTTATCACATTTATCTTCCACTTTTAATTAAAGTACGTATTTTCTAGAATGATAAAACTTTAGTGTCATTCAAGTTGCAGAGGAAGGGAAAAGGAAATGATACCACCTGTTATATTCTTGGTGCTATGCTTGGTACGTGCCCTTTGTTGAAGAAGATGAATTTTGCATGGCGTTTGAATTAAAAATAACTATGGTCTTTTTTTTAAATTAACATTTTAAAAACCAGCAGATAGAACTATTTTCTCTGTACTCAGAGATTTCCACAGAGCATATATGGTTTGGAAATACAGGGTCAAGAAAGGAAAAAGAGGGAAACTTTTCAAATATCTGTGGTGTCCTTCATAATTTGTCTTCACTAGAATGGGATTACCTTAGATATGGAATGGGAAAAGGTGGGACACGCATAGAGTGTGAAAGCATGGAAATAGCCAGTTTCAAGACACTAAATCATTAAGACTTGTGTTTGTGTAGGTGTGTGGACTTTTGGTGGAGTGAGGAAAGGATTTTTGCCTTTAAACCTCATTTTAACCACTTGACCTATAATTTGGAATCTTCTCTTTCATACCCTATTTTTTTCTCTTGTTCTATGTATTCTGTTCTTGAGATGGTCTTCGTCATAATGTGCCTTTTCATAGGCAGTGTGTAAACAATGTGCAAAACTGAATCTTCACCTCAGGCATTGATCGCAAAGTCCTTTTTTGTTATCAAAATCCTTTTAAGGGGCTGGCCCCGTGGCCGAGTGGTTAAGTTTGCGCGCTCTGCTGCAGGCGGCCCAGTGTTTCGTTGGTTTGAGTCCTGGGCGCGGACATGCCACTGCTCATCAGACCACGCTGAGGCAGCGTCCCACATGCCACAACTAGAAGAACCCACAACGAAGAATATACAACTATGTACTGGGGGGCTTTGGGGAGAAAAAGGAAATAATAAAATCTTTAAAAAAAAAAAATCCTTTTAAATGTGCCTCTTCAAACTCAATTTACATTCACTGAGATCAGTATATTTATTTCCATATGTAAGCCTTCTGATCTCTTAGGTTGACTTTTTCCCAAGTTCTCTTTTAACATCGGGAATTACCAATCTCCTAATCAACTAGTCTAGAAATTTCAGTCCTCATTACTCCTTCTTTACTCTCATTTCCAATATCCAGTCCAGCCTCAAGTTCTGTTAATCCTTCCTTCAAACTCTGCTTCCTTTGTCCTTCATTTTCTGGCATATTAACTTGACACAAGTCCTCATCTATTCATGCCTGAACTTAGACAACAGATACTAACTGGCATGTCTGCGTCTGGGCTCATTACATTGATCCTACCCACTGCTCCCAGATGACACAATGAACACCCTCATTTGATCCTGTCACTCTCTTTTAGGACTTTCCCAGCAGAGGTCAGAACTTACGCATTAACAGGGGTCAGGAAGGTAATGCAAATAGAGAAGACAGTGGTGATCCTGGCCAAAGCGGGAGTGCATCCTCATCTGCCTGGGCAGCTACTTCTAAGCTTCTAACAGTTGTTGCCAGGAGAAAACACAGGCCAGTATTGGCAGATTTTCTGATTTTTCAGGAGAATACAGAAACCAAGACAAAAAAAATGTTTTTCAATAAATATCTATTGAAGGCATACTGTGTTCTGAGCTTTATTCTATGTGATGGAGGAGATACAGCAGTGAATAAAACTGACAAAAATTCTACTGCCCTAATGCTTATATTCTTGTTGAGGGAAAAAGATAAGGAAAAATAATTTAAAGATAGATTGATAGATAGATAAATAGTTTTTGTGCTAAATACTATGAAGAAAAATGTATCTGGAAGAGATTAATGAGTATGTGTGCATGCTGTGGAATGTTAAGTAGAGTGGTTAGGAGAGATCTCATTGAAAAGGTGGCGTTTCAGTAATCGCGATGGCGGTGGATATGTGAGTGAAGAGTGTTCTAGGCAGAGGGAAACTAAGGAGTTTGCTGTCATGATTGGACTGTTGTAAGGGGGTCTCAATGGCTGGAGTGAAGGAGCAAAGTGGAGAATAAGAGGAGATGGAGTTGGAGATGAAACATTAGGGGCTAGGGAGTGGGAGTGGGGGCCAGTAAGTGTTAATTTATGTGGGGCTTTGTGGGTCTTCCTAATAACTTTGGCCTTCATTCTGAGTGAAACAGTAAGTCAGCAAGGACCTTTGAACAAATTTTAACAAGATCATTCTGACTGCTAATTTGGAAACAGACTTTAGAGAGATAAGGGAAGAAGCAAGGAGTGCTAATAGGAGACCACATCATGAGAAATGATGGTGGTTGACGAAGATTTTGGGCTGAGCAACTGGAAGGATGGAGTTGCAAAAAACTGAGGTGGACAAGGCAACAGAAAATGAAGGCTTGGGGAAGGAAGATTAGAAGCTCCATTATGAACATGTTAATTTGAGATGCTTATAAGAAATCCAAGTGGGTATGTTGAGTTGACAATTTCACTTATAAATTTGGAGTTCAAGTTTGGAATGAAAGGAAATTCTCAATTTGGAGTGAGGCAGCTAGACCATGTGCCTATACTCTCTTTGCCTTAAGATGGACTCTTTTTGCTGGGGTCTTTCTAATTTTTATTTTCATTGCCATCATCCTTTGGAGAGGCAGGGATGGCTCCTCTTAACCTAGTTTAGCCCAAATGTGGGTAAAAACCTCTCTTTTTCTTACTGTCAACAGCTAAGACAAAGCTGAAATTTTTAGGCATGTCTTTACCGACAAAAGGGAAAATATAAAATCAAAACAACATGAAACTAGCTAATTTGACTTATTATAAATGAGATATTTTACTCAAACTCAGTCCCCTGTGAGAAGCTTTCCTTCTGGCTCTTATTATACACCAGGCAGCAGAGGCCATCTTTAGTGCTACCACGAGAGAACTCTAAAAGACATCATCTTCAGATTGAGAATTAAGACAGAGTCTCCTCTGAGATTTATTTATAGCACGTCTCCTCAATTCTGGTTTCCCCTTTGGGGCCCTTTCTCTTACCCTGGAGATTCTATACTGGATTTAGTCCAACAGTTGGGAAAGACCCACCTACCCTCAACATATCCAAATACAGCGCTACTATTCCAATCTGTTAATAAGAGGCATATACATATATTATCAAGGTAGAGGGGTCATTGAATCAGCATGAATCATAGTATGTCCCCAGTAAATATTAATTGCCTTTCCTTCCCCTTGGAATGACTTTCAACACTCTATAATTCATCTAGCCTTAACTACAGAGAGGCCATTTTCTTGCATGCCATGACCACATAATTCTAAGCTTTTCCTTGTGCTGTTTGCCCTTTCTGGAATTTTTTCTCCTTGCCTTCTTCTCATACAAAACTTACAGTTCTTTATAGGTCAAACAAACCTCATAAGATCTTCATCTAATTGAACCCCACATTGATGTCTCCTCTTCTTTGTACATTTATAATTTGTCTATACCAATCACTTTTCATTTAAATATATTCTGAATGCTTTGGTATGAAAATCTTGTCTTCCCGGAGAGATAAGAACTTGATTTTCTCTTTAAACTTTACCCCTTTTTTTTGTTTTTAATCTGCCACCATGCATACCACAGGGCTATGTATGTAGCAGACAAATAATAATGTAGTATTAATGCAGTAAATAATCGACAAATGTTTCAATCTGTTCGTTAATCCATTCATTCAAAAAAATATTAACAAGTCCTTTGTCGGCCATTGCTAGATATTCAATCGTGGAAGTAAAACAAAGATAGGGAATCATTTATTGTGAATATGAGATTTTTAAAGGAAGAGAAGATGTTAGAAATAGCTTTTTGAGAAATTGGTTTGGGAAACTCATCCATCCAAGATTATAGAGAGCCACCTTGTGGGCAGTTCAGTTTCTCACTCAAATAAGGTCTTTAGGGAAGTGGTTCACTCTGCCCTAGTTGCAGAATAAAAAACTATATTAAAACTTTATATAATTAAGCATATTTTAACCAATTCCCATAAACTAATTGCAGTATTTGTTTTTTTAAGTTTCCTGAATATCTAAAAATAAAGACCCCAGCAAAGAAATTACTAAATATCATCAACATGACTTAGGACACCTTCCATTAGGAAACCTTCTACAACAGTAATCAGAAACGAAAGCAAGTCTTTAGAGATGGTCTCCTCAAATGATCTATCACATTTTGGAGGTTTAAGGGTGCTTTGAAAATCTGATTAAATCTATGGTTCTGCTCCTTTGAGAAATGCAAATATGTACACAATTTTGTATATAATTTCAGGTGTTTCACCATCTCCCCGCACTCATGAACTTCTTCATGGCCTTCATACTTTAAACCCCTATAGTTTACATAATACACAAGGAACCTAATACACAAGGAAAGTCTGGAAGATTTTGGGATGAAAACTACGATTGATCTCATTATCTCTTCATCCCCAAAACCCATGCTCACACAGTTTCATAAAATAGATAGGTAAATAGATAGATAAATAAAATCATGATGAAACATTTTTGCTACTTTGTTTGAGTCCCTAAGCTAAATCTTAAAAATATTTATAATTTTAGTCTGTTAATATTCCTGACATCAGCAAAGATAAAATTTTAATAGTAGGTTCGTGTCATTCACGAGGGTCAAAGATCCTTGATGCTCCTTCTATAGAAAATAAAAGATGTATTTTGGAATTACAGTTTAGCCTTGAACCCACATCCATGGGTAAATGAAGGCATGATGGTATGAGGTTGATACGTTTGGGCAAAGGGTCCTGAACCATGTGCTACCCTAAGTATATAAATACAATTGAACCTATTTCCTCTTCTTTTCTCATTGAAAAATCAGGTGCATTCACAAAAATCACCTTCTCTTGGTCATGACCATTGGATCTCTTTTTTTTCCCTTTAACATTTATAATAGTTTATGTCTTCTTCATCTCTTGCTGTTAAGAACCCTAGTAGCCTAAATCGGTATGTCCCAAAGTTGGTTCTGTGGACTGCTAGTTACATAAAATATCAACATGTGCTACATGAAAAACAATTCTGTGGTCAAATAAGATGTGATTCACAAAATTAAAATGATGTATTACTGTAAGATTCCCGACATCTTTAACACAATAAATAAATATTTTAAGTCTCCAAGAAAGAAATATCATATGTAGGTTATCCCAAACTGTATTAAATATGGAACTTTTTCATTTGTTTGTTTTCAGAGCATCTATTGGGGTTGGTGCTCCACAGAGAACAATTTGGCACAAGCTAAACTAGAGATACAAAGATGTTTAAAAATATGCACAGATTGCTGGAACAAATTTCAGGATGGTGAGAAACTGACTTCTAGTGTAGAATATTCCGGGAGAAGACATTTTACATTAAATGATCATAATTCAAATATTATGATTCATTTTAATTTAGCAGGCAATTTAATCTAATAGGTAAAGCACTCACCTAAAAGTGAGTTAACCTGTTTTATTCCTCAGTACAGTCATGCTCTTTTTCAAGTGATTAGCAATTCATTTTACCTCTCCCCTTAACGTAGAAGAATTCTTGTAGGAGTAATAGAAACACTGTGATTGATATAAAACTTAGTTGAAGATGCCTTGTGAAGCAATTCCCAGGTAGCATTCTAAAAGGTGGCTTACTCTGATATTAATGATGTCCAGGGAGGAGTGGCTTAATTATTCTGCAAATGTTCTCCATCTTCTAGAAGAGTCACATTCCAATTATTATATCCAAAGCTCCTAAAAGTCCTGCAATAAAAACATGTTTTTCCTTTAAATTTTCAAGCCAACAGTGTCCAAGTTATTTGCGTAGTTTTTTCCTTATTTTTCTTGTTGTAACAAACACTTAACATTGCAAAAATGAGTATTCCACTCAACAATTTGGGAAATGTTCTCATGCCCTTTTCTGCTTTTAATAGATAAAGTTGTTTTTGATTCATGTTAATAGAGAAGAGCAATTGCACCAGTAATCTAAAGACTGTGGACTTCTGATTAATGGTGGTGAATTGACTATAGTGCTTATATCTTCTTAATTAAATAGAAGGATTTAAAAAGAAGGGCGTGGGGATAGGAGAAAGGCTGCCTCCCTCTCCCACCCCCGATGATTCCCACCCTCAGCCCCGACCACAGAATACTCAAAGTTTATTTTCTGAAGAAATGTTATTGGAGAGGCTCAGGACTCAGGGAGCGGATGAAGCACACTGTAGGGCTGCAGTGTGGAGCTAGAACAAGGGATGAAGGGATTGCCTGTGTTGCGGTCAGATTCCCTGGGAAGGGGGCTGTGAGCTGGCGAGCAGGATGTTTATGGGGAAGTGCTCTTAGGATAGACTCCTCTGGAGGAAGGGGAGGGGGAGGAGTAAAGGCTCAGTGGAGGCCTCAGCTGACCCCTTGAGGCATCTGAAACTGAGAGGAAGGGTCTAGGCCCTTGTACCACCTCCCTCCTTCCATCAACCAGCCATTGCATGCAAGCTGCTCTGCATCAAGGGGGTTTGGTCTTGGATGAGAATGGTACGCCCTCTACTGGAGAAATACATGCTGAGAGGGATCTGGATGGTGCATTTCAGTATCCGGTACAGTTGGCCTCAGGAATGTTGAAACCTCACCCTCCTTCTTCACCCTCCACGTAAAATGAAAGCGGTCAGGTGTACTTTACCCCAGGCCAATGATTACCAGGCTTTTCTTAAAAGTAAACATGTCTCAGTGAGAAGATCTTCACATTCTGACATTTTGGTGTTTCCGATGCTGGCTGCTCATTCAGTCTCCCAATTTTGAAATCCAACACACAGTGAGCTCAGCCATGCTTTTTTGTGCTTCAATTAAAAATGTGAGTAGCTAACTAAGTGTCATCATAAGTTTTAGGACAACCACTTAAAGAGACCAAGGCAAATAACTAGAAAAAAATGGAACCCAGAGGAAACAGAGCCAATGTATGGGAGTGAAAAAATATGTCAATGCCAATCAGGAAACCAACTAAAGAATAAAATCTTCAGAAAGAAAAGAGAGGATATCATAGTCATAAAACAAGAACAGGGTGCTATGATAAAGGTAAAATCAAAGAATAAGAAAGGATTCTTGGAGATTAAAAATGTATGCTGCCAAAATGACAATATATAGTCAATCTTGGAAGAGAAGGTTAAAAAAAAAATCAGCAAGAAAAGACAAAGAGATGAAAAATAGGAGAGAAAATAGTAGTCAGAGAGAGAATTGATGTAGGAAGCACAACATCTTAATAAGAGTCATTCCAGAAGGAGAAAGCAGTAAGCAGTGAGGAGAAGCAGCTATTTTTAAAACAAACGTGAGTAAATTAAGAAAATTTCTCATAACTGAAAGAAATTAATTTTTCAGGTCAAAATGGAAGCTGGAGTGCTCAGTACAGGGAATGAAAAAAGACCCATAAAGGACACATGTTCAGAAAATTCTTAACTCCCAGTAAATAGATCCTAAAAGCTTCAAAAGAAAGAAAAGGAAAGACATCACATTCAAAAGAATGAAAATCAGATTGATGTCAGATTACTGAAAAATAATCAGAGATGCTGGAATACACTGGAGCCAGGACTTCAATATTTTGGAGGGATTTTATTTTCAACATTGAATCCTATAACAAGTGAAACCATCAACAAAGCTAAAGACAGAATAAAGCCATCTTTAGTCACACAGGATCTGAAAAAGTTAAATCCAATTCACGCTTTTGCCACTTAAGCTCATGTAAAATGTGACCCACCAGAGAAGGAGCAAAGTGTTAAAGAGGAAGTCATGGGGGGCAATAATCAACACAGGACACCATGGAGAGAAGTCAGGACGTCAGATTTCTGGAAGGCCTAGAAAGCAACTAGCTCCGAAATACTGATTGATTGAAGGAAGAGAGTAGAGGGCCCTGAGGAGGAGGCTGAAGAGGAGAAAATGGAATTGATAGATTATCCAATTTGATAGATCATCTGAGAGAGATGGCAAATATAAGCTACCATTTGGAGGAAATTTTTTTTTAATACAAAAGGAAATTGCACATGTGAAAAAAACAAGGCAATTAGTAACATCAAGCAAGACAAAAGTTATACCATAAGAGGAATATAATCATAGTATGTATGTAGTAATAAGTTTTATATAGTAAATATATGCAAATAGTGATTATAAATTTAACTAAAAATTATTATTTAACTAGATGAAAGAAAGGGAAGAGGGATCAGTATTAGAGAATTAAATCTTTCTCTAATATAACAAGAAATGAGTAGATAATGGCTAAAATTTTCAAAATGAAGAAACAACAATGTAAGCATATTACTTAGAATTACAGAGTTAAGTACCAGCAGTAACAAAATGATTTGGGAAAGGGCATTCAGAATGGATCCAGATAATAAAGGTTTTTTTGTAAGCCTTTGAATTTAACTTTTAAATTATATGTGGATAATTTCGTTTTTGTCACAATGGGTTGAATTAAGTTGCCCTAACAAGCAAGCTCCGAATCTTGTAGCAACAAAGGCTGGCCTTTTCCCCATGCTACATGTCATCAAATAGGGCTTTGCTCCACGGCAGCCAGGCTCCAGCACAGACGCTGACGGAGAGTCGTCATCTTGGACTTTGCTGGTCTCTCTGGCAGAGAGGGGAAGGGGTAGAGGGTCTCACACCAGCAATTCAGTGCTTGGCTGCTCATGATTCATGACGTTGGCCAGAACTGGTCACACGGCCCCATTCAATCACAAGAGGTTCATTAGGTGCCCCTCCATGTCCCTGGTAGGTGGACAGCTGGAAATAGTAGCCAACAGCTCTTAGGGACCGCCACAAATTCTGCCAGCAAAATGAAGTAAAAGTGAAATGATTTACTTCTAGCTAAAATTTTAATTCAGTATTAAATATTTATGTTAATAAATATGCAAGTACTTATTTGTATAATAAATATATGTATATAAATAAAACATTTAAGTAAATATATATGTAAATAAGTAAAAATACTTGTATTCATTCTTTAAGAAATGTGTTTTGAATACCTTCTACTTACCAGGCGTTGTTGTAGTTCCTGGGTATTCAACGGTGGACAATACACACAGAAACCCCTGTTTTTGTGTAGCTTATATAGGGTGTTAGGGGCAGGGAGACTCAGTAAACATCGTGGGTTGCATTACATTGTTTAATGTATTAGAAGGTTAGAAGTGCTGAGAAAAGCCAGCGCAAAGGAGGGGAGTTTGAAGTAGGTGGAGAGTCTGGTTGGAATTTTAAACAGAGAAGTCAGGTTAGTTCTCAGTGGAAGAGCCCCCTTGAGGCAAGCCTTGAAGAGGGAGAGGTCACAGCGTGGATTCCTGGGAAGAGGGAGCAGCAAATGCAAATGCCCCGAGGCTGGAGCATCCTTCCTGTTTCCAGGAGTGGAGAGAAGGCTGGTGAGACTGTGGTGAGAGAGTGATGGGGACAGTCATAGGGGATGCAGTGCATCCATGGGACATTGAGGCCATGCCAGAGACTGCTGTACTCTCAGTGAATTGTTGGAACTCGGAGCAAAATGCTTAAACTTACAGTGGAAAATAAATTGCTCAGCATTTAGAAGATGGCTAATATTTACTATAAACCAACTTGGTCACATTGTGAAGACAGGAAAATGCAGAATTTGTTTATCTTTTCTAGCCATTTTAAATTGCCTAAAGCTCTTCTGTGCTTTAAACACTACACTAAACACCTATTCTTCTCCAAGTATTGGGATGAAATGAAGCTTACAGGAAGGCAAGAAGGCAATTAATGTTAATTGAGCTTCTGCAACATGATCACACTTAATGCTTGGAATACTCTACCTAGGTAAATATAATGTCCTCATTTTACTGACGAGAATACTGAGTTTCAAGGGGTGTAGAATACTGAGTTTCAAGGGGTGTAGAATGACTTGAGTTATCAGGCTGTAGTAGAACTGAGATTTAACCTCAGGTGGTCTGACTCTGAAGCATTTTCCCTGTTGTTTGTATTTATTCCCCAAAATACGTTTTGTAATGCACAGACTTCCTGGGTCCAGGGAATTAAGTTTTAGATCTAAAAGCTCATCTACTAGGTTTAGACTATGTATGGAAAAGGACTCTATTCATGGTGAAAATTGGCCTTTAGAGGATTTCACTGCCAGCCCTATTGGCATCTACAAGAACTAGCATTATTTACAGAGAATGATCCACACGGTGATAATTAAGAATTGACTATGTTAGTACCACAGTTTTACTGACAAGTAATTAAAATGCACTCTGATTTGAGATTTATTGCTTTTTTTTTCTTTTCTTTTGCAGGTAAGTTTGGAAATAATTTATTTTGCTTATGGAATAGAGGTATGGTCTCACTTTTTTTCCTGAGTTCTATTTTAATTGCTTTTAACGTTGGGCATGAAAAATGATGTGTTTCACTGTGCATTTTGTTGTTGTTGTAATTCTTGTTGCAAATACGTGAAAGGTAACATTGCGGATTTAAGTTATTTGATTCAAGAGTTTTAAGTATGTGATTCCATAAAGTAAGTCCAAGCGGGGTGTGTATTTGGGTTTATGTTTAAATAATTTCTGCGTCAGACGCAAGGCAGCGGTTTGTATTGGGAGAGTGAGGGAAATACAAGGAGGATAGTGAAGAAGCCCTTAGTTTTGTGTTTTCTTCTGTTATTGTGCAAAATGTCTGCTGAGGTATTGCTGATGTGTATCTTTGAAAAAGGAATGGCTGTGACCATTTTGAACCAGAAGTCAAGTTTTATGTTAAAAAGCAATAAAATAGATCCACTTGCTGGAAACCACATTAAAAAAAGTTCTAATGAACTGTGTATCAACCATTTCACATAAGAAGGAAATTTGAATAAAGCTTCTAGATACACAAGAGAGAAGGTAAGATTTCAGAGGGGCTTAGGAAGAGGGGGTTTGTACTGAGGAAGAAAGATGGCCTGCTATGTTGCCCTCAGAGGACTATAGCCTCGTTATTGTGCACTGTGCTCTCATACATATATGAAAGAAGTGATTGTGTGAGATTTGAATCAAGCATAAAACTGAGGTAAACTCCATTTTATTTATAAATGGTATGTTTACTTTGTTCTATAAAGACTGTATGTGTTTATAAAAGTAATTGCAAACTTTATTATTAAATGTATAAAAAAAGAGAGCGATAGGGACACCAGATCTCCTCCTAGTCTAAGTTCTAGCTAATCAATAAGAGATGATGTAGGACAGGAGGCAAGAAATTTCTTGGTCCCCTGAACTTGATGGGTAAAGAACTTTGATCTCATTATGTTCTCTCCAATATATCAGATCAATATCAAGGTCATCAGGATGGAATCAGTATTATCGCCCTGAGTAGACACTACAAAAGTCAAAGGTTACAGATGTTTTCACTGAGAAAACATAAATTTGATGCTTGAACCACAAAACTGATCGTCTGGCCTACAACTCTCTTTGTTTTAAGTGGTATTCCAGTGGATGGTGGAAAGGAGTAGAATTAAAGGACATTGTAAAATGGTATGACCTCTTTAGAAAAATACTTGTATTTTATTTCCTCTTCCAGTCTAAGTACCAGAGAGATTCTTTGGCCCAGGGGTCAGCAAACTTTTTCTCTGATGGACCGGAGAGTAAATATTTTAGACTTTGCAGGACATAAAGTCTCTTGGCAGCCACTCAGCTCTGCAGTTGTAGACCAAATTCAGCTATCCATAGACAATATGTCGTAAATACACATGGCATGTTCCAATAAAACTTTATTTACAAAAACAGTTGTGGCTGGGATTTGCCCTATGGTAGTTTTCCAGTCCCTGCTGTAGCTACCTTTGAAATGAAAAAATTTAAGTAAACATTGACAATTTTGGAACAATATGTATGTTGGGCCCCTTCCGGTATAGATAAACACTTGGTATAAATGGGAATGCAGTGGTGTTCAACTGTAGTTTAGAAGAAATGAACTCAAAAGTTTTGATGAATTTAAACACTAGGGGGCACAAAAGGGTATTTTTAAGTAAAGGACTTTTTGTAAACAGAACACTATAATTATGAAAAACTGCCGCAAGTAGAGCAATGTGACTTCAATGTGCATAATTTGTCAGAAATGTCAGCCTGCAGCTTCAGTGACCTCACTGGCCACAAGAACTTGAAGTGGTTGACCAACTCTGTGTTACTATGATAATAGCCATATGGGTTTTTTTTTATGTCTGCTTTTGGCCTTTTCATAAAATGTGGCCAAAATTAAGGATTTATATGGTAGAGGTTTTTTTCCATCTTATAAAAGAAGAATCCCTTTTTTTTTGTTGCTCTAGGTTCTGACCAATTTTCGTGTGGTGGGAATTCTGTTTATAGTAAATAACAAGTTTTCAATTATCTTGTTTTACTAATCTTTAAAAAAGTCAAAATAATGCATGCAAGTATAGCTGTTACATTGATTTTTGAGCGGATTGAAGGCTTTATTTCATAAAAATGAGTAAAAGTCATCGTGAGCCTCAAGCCTCAAAAATACTCATACCCTTTAATTCAGTAATTCTATTTATAGATATTTGGATTAAGGAAGTAATTTGAGATATTAAAAAGATTTACTTTCAAAGATATTTGCTGCAAAAATACTTAGAATATTGAAAACCTACATATGTTCTAAATCTTCCACATAAGCTAATGTTTAAATAAATTTCGATATTAGACTCCACCATAGAATCTTATCAACATTAAAAATATTTTAAAATAACTTAAAATGATATGGGAAATTGCTTATAGTAAAACATGAAATGTGAAGCAGAATCCAAAATCATATGCCCTAAGATCCCAAATGAACGTTAAAGTTAGAGACATAAATATGTGTATATACCTATAAAAATAAGGAAGAAAATGAGCCAGAGGATTTACAATAGTCATCTCTGAGTGTAGATGATATTTCTTTTTACTTTTCTGCATTTCTAAAATATTATATAATGAATATTCATCATTTATATAGTCATAAAAAATAAATGTTACTCAAACAGAAAACTATATCAGCATTCTCACAGCAATTTTTTTTTGGTATGATTCTTAGGTCAGTGCTGGTAAAAGTCAGCAGGCTATAAGAAAAGTATCTTATTTTATGCATGGGAAAATCCATTTAAATGAATTATTGAGTGCTAGGCAGACACATGAGTAGAGGACTTTTCAGGCTTGTAGAATCGGCTGATGGGTCACGGCTTCAGTGTTGTGGCTGAGTTGCCTGGCACTTGGCAGGAAGAGGAGCACGCAGGCCAGGGAAGGGCAGGGAAGCAGCTGCCTGCTTGGAAGGCCGGCCGTGCTGAAATTTAGCACAGAGCTTCCCTGGAAGCTCCCTAGATTGTGGTAAATCAGGAGACATGCCACACGCACGCACGCACGGGCGCGCGCACACACACTCTCACTCAAACACTCAAACACACACACATACTTGCTCACTCCTCTAATCCTTTCTCTCTGCAAAGTCTGCCTTCTGCTACTGCCTTGCCCTGCAGATGGACCTCACCGAGTGTGTATGGATTGGGGCTGGAGACAGAAATAGGAGACTGAAGGACACTCAAGTGGACTCTGCCCTGAGCATGGAACTCCTCAGGAATGGTCTTGCACAAGATATTGGAGGAAGTCCCATAAAGGATATAGGCAAAAGTGTCCCAATCGTGGGGCACAAAGCAAAAGCTTGTTACTAGTTTCGGTTCAGCTTTTCCTTGTGATTTTTGTAGCAGCATGAATTATCTACTAAAAATGTGGTTTTTCCTTTTCTACTTTGTAAAAAGATACCTGGTGTTAGCATGGGGGCTGTTGTTAATAATTCTGGGGAAAAAAGCTGTCTAAAAGGTGGACATAGCCTGAGCACAGGCACAGAGTCTGAGCAGTGTGGAGTAAGCTCTTTCATAATTCACTATGGATTTGTTAACAGTGTCCTCAGAGCTTCAATCCCAGTGCCTAAGAGATTGACTGTATCCATATGTTTACCTGGCAAAGAATTTGATGAATTGAGTGAAAAGATGGAACTGAGACTAGGCAATGCCATCAAAGTGCCCCAATGACTTAATTTTATCCTATACAACTTTCTCTTCATTTTTAACTTTTGAATCAAATTGGCTTTTTCAACAGGATCAATCAGTCATGTGCAATTGTTTGTAAAGATATGTCAGACATTCTAAAGTCAGCTAGCTTCTATTCTCAGATGATGCTTACTGGTTTATGTACATGAAATGTTCTCGATCGTATCAAGGTGCAAGTATAACCGTGACCATTTTAAGCCTTAGCAATTGTCCACTGGGCAGGTGGAGAGACAGATGATGTGGCTTGTTTACACTAATTACCAGAGGAAACAGAGAAGTCTTGAATCCTTTCTGGAACAAAACAGAATTAAATATTCATTACAAGAAGAAATAGCAGAATTTAGAGCAAAATAATGAAATTTCCCTGGAAGTGTGAGGGATTCATTTAGCACACATTTGCTTACTGCTACTCGCTCAGCAGTCACGGGGATCATGGCCTCAGGAAGCTCACAGCCCAGGAGAGCACCGACCGTACAGTGTTCTTGGTCTTCTCAAGACTTCTTCAGAGAAAGGGAGACTGCCATATGCACGATGCCCCACAGAGACACAAGGGAAAGAAGTGGAGAATGGTTGCAGGTCACTATGGATGCCTCTGACTTGTTTATTCCCATTTACTCATAACTGTTTCTCACCAGATAACCCAGAGCACATTTGTGTCCTACCTTATCCTTTTTCACTAATTTGTTTATTAGTTCTTAGATACCCTTAAGAGAGTGGATCTGAGGTTTTTGCACCTGTTGTGGGGTCACTTCCAATTCCAGAGAAACCATGGACAGACCTGTTTTCAGCTAAAGTGTGTTAGTTAACATTCCCAGGAAGGACAAAAAGCTTCCTGAGTTGGAAAAATAAGGAATGATACAGTAGTGTACAGAGTATGTTGAAAAGATGACTAAGTTCTAGAGGCCTCCTGTAGGACACAGTACCTACAGTTCACGGGACTCTATGGTGCACTCGAAACTTTGTCAAGAGGGTAGATCTTACGTTGTGTTATTACCACAGAAAAACAAAAACAAAATCCAAAAGCCAAAGAGACACAAAGAAACTTTTGGAGGTGATGGATGTGTCTATTACCTTGATTGTGGTGGTGGTTTCATGGGTATATACAAATGTGCAAACATTGAATGTATATATTAAATATGTGCAATTTTTTCTATCAATTATACCTCATTAAAGATGTGTGAAAAACCCAGTGTCTTGGATATTGAGAGAAAGGAAGATTTGAGGGGGAAAAATTCATGACGCTGTCTCCCTGGCTCCAGTCTTCCTTGCTCAAATCCTGGTGGACTAGAATCAAATAGGAATTGTTCTAAAATTCTGCTTTCATTGTTTCATTCCTTTGTTCAGAACCTTTGATGACTTTTCACTTTTAAATGGAACAAAGGACCTGCTCCTAACATAACATTGCAAGTTGTTCCCAGTCCAGTCTAAACCTTTCTTTTCCAACTACCACTGCTCATAAATCTCGGTCAGGGAACTGTACCACCCGTCTATCAGTTGTCATCCTGTAGTGCCTGCATGTTGCTGTGATGCTGAAAGCTATGCCACTGGTATTTCAAATACCAGCAGCGTCACCCATGGTGGACAGGTGTCAGGGGAGCTTCCAGGTTGGACAGACTAGGAAGAAGGAGCTGGGCGCTTCTGAAAAAATTGGCCATAAGGGGCTGGCCCCGTGGCCGAGTGGTTAAGTTCGCGCGCTCCGCTACAGGCAGCCCAGTGTTTCGTTGGTTCGAATCCTGGGCGCGGACATGGCACTGCTCATCAGACCACGCTGAGGCAGCGTCCCACATGCCACAACTAGAAGAACCCACAACGAAGAATATACAACTATGTACTGGGGGGCTTTGGGGAGAAAAAGGAAATAATAAAATCTTTAAAAAAAAAAAAATTGGCCATGAAAACCCTATGAATAGCAGTGGAGCATTCTCTGAGCTAGCCCTGGAAGGTGAAAGGGTGGCACAAAAAGACCAGGCAGGGTTCCGCCCTGCTGTCCACAGGGTCGCTAGGAGTCAGAATCGACTCCCCAGCACTAACAAACAAAGCCGTTCATAATAATCTCCCCTCTGAACTCCAGCGATTGCACCATGCAGTGGACACAGTTTCTCTCCTCCTCATCGGATATATAGTGCTGCTGAAGAGCAGCAGCTGCTGATACTTGTTACAGGACAATACTAGTCACAGTATTTAGTAAATATTTGATTAGTAAGTATCAACGTTTATCTCTTAAGGCTGTTAGACCAGTGAATTCATCCACTTAGCAAATATGAATTGAACCTCTGCCACTAACAGACCCTATTCTAGTTGCTAGTATACAGCAGTGAACAAAACAGTCTCTGTTCTAATGGAACTTCATTTTTTTTCTATTTATTTTTTTTATTGAGGTAACATTGGTTTATAACCTTATAGAAATTTCAAGTGTACATCATCATATTTTGATTTCTGTGAAGACTACGTCGTGTTCACCATCCAAAGTCTAATTGCCATCTGTCACTGTACACGTGTGCCCTTTTACCCCTTTTGCCCTCCCCACATCCCCTCTGGTAACCACCAATCTGTTCTCTGTATCTACATTTTTGTTGTTGTTTTTACTTTTTTCTTTTTTTTATCTTCCACATATGAATGAAGTCATGTGGTATTTGACTTTCTCTGTCTGACTTATTTCACTTAGCGTGATATCCTCAAGGCCAAGAAATAGAATGATGGCAGTGCTATTTTAGATTGATTAGTCAGAATAGGTAGCCCTCTCTATTAAACTGACATTTGAGTCTTAACAAAATGAAAGGACCATGAAGATATCTGAAGGAAGAGCATTTCAGGAAGAGGAAATAGCAAGTGCAAAGGTCCTGAGGTAGGAGCAGGCACATTGCATTCAAGGAACAGGAAGAAGAGCAGTATGGAGGGAACTGAGTAAGCAAGGGGGGAGGGGAGAAGGAAAACAGGTCAGGGAGATAGGAAAGGACTTTTATAAGCTATGGTAAGGAGATTGGATTTTATCCCAAGTGAAGTAGGAAACTAGTAGAGGGTTTTGAGTAGAGAAATGAAGTACATTTTCAAAGGATCATTCTGAGTATTCTGTAAAGAACGACCTTGGAGTGAAGGCAGAAGCAGGGAAAATGGTTAAGAAGCCACTGCAATAGTCTGGGCAACAGACAGTGGTGACCTGGACCAGGGTGGCAGTGGAAGTGTTGAGAAGTGACCAGATTCTGGCTGCAATTTGAAAACAGAGCTAACAGTATTTGATGATGGATTTTCATATGGGGTATGAAAAAGAAATGAGTCAAAGATGACTCAAGCGTTTTGGTCTGAAAAAATTAAAAACTTGTGTTTTCATTTGCTGAGTTGGGGAAAGACAAGGGAAGAGTAGATTTAGGGGTAGGGTGATGGAGACGTGAAGCAAAAGTTCAGTTCAAGCATCTGAAGTTTGAGAGGCCTATTTGTGGCAAAGGCTTCAAACCCCACCCCATTTCCCCTTGACCCACTACAGAGTTCATGGGTGACCGTAGTGGACAATTCCTGTGTGCTCAGTCACCTTCTCATCTGAAGCACCTAGAGGCCTCCTCTGTAGAAAGGAGCTCACTAGACTGTGTGTAGGCCGCCCAGAAGGGCTTGTGACTTAAAACTTCCCGGGGCAATCCTCAAACATTGAGGGACCCGGGTGTGCTCGCACGCTCTACATTCCACATTCTTCAGGCGGACAATCCCGAGCCATGTGTATGTGGTCCCTCAAAGGGTCCCCAAGAAGACTGAGTTCCATTTGCTCACCGTGGTCACCTGCTTATTTATGCACACACTTTATTGACTTTTCTCCCTTCTTGCCCCACTTCCCAAATCCTAACTTCCTACAGTTTCCTTCCTGCCTCCTCTCCAAATAAAGTACCCACGCCAAAACTTTGCAGAGTCTTCCTGGGAGGAATTCAACCTAAGACAGCATAGATATCCAAATGCTGATGTCCAAGAAGGAGGTGGCTATGCTATTTTGGAAATCAGGGAAAATGTCAGGGCTGGAGATTTAACTGGGAGGTGTCAGTCTCTTACAAGCCTATGTGAAAGCACAAGATCTAAATATGGGTTGGTTCCTACACGTACTCGTTCCTTCCTTCTCTGCCTCACGTTCTCTTTTCCCCATGGACACAATGATGCTTATCAATGAACAGTGTGAACTTTTGGTAGAGGCCACAGCGGAATTTCTAGATGGTAGTCGCTTGAGTAGTGATGACAGTTTGATTGGAACAAAGGGGATCTTGGAGACTTGTCTTGAATCTGCGTTTGCAATGAAAGCACATTGTTTTTACTTTCCCTAGAGAGTCATGTGTTGCTTAACAAACAGGAGTGTGTTCTGAGAGATGCGTCATTAGGCGATTTTGTCGTCGTGCTAACATCATAGAGTATACTTAGACAAACCTAGGCAGTGTAACCTACCATATGCCTTGGCTGTATGGTACTAATCTTATGGGACCATCATTGTGTATGAGGTCCATCATTGACCAAAATGTCGTTATGCGGTACATGGCTGTATGTTTATTTGGAGTGATTTTGGAAAAACTGGTGGAGAATATGGAGGGCCACCCAAGCCATGCTTTCGTGTTGTCATTGCTTTTTAATAATGGTTTGTGCTCAGCTGTACCTTTTTGCTCACCTGACTCAGAGTTCACAAGCATGTTTTGTGTGAGAGCTTGAGGAAGAAAGTGAGTAGAGATGAATGATCCTCATTAGCTAGGTCGTATAGCCAGCAAGAGGCAAAGTGAAGACTGCACTCACTTCCAATCAGCTGTTCAACTGAACGTGAAAACAAGTCATCCTCTCTCAGGTTTGGAATCAGAATGTCAGGTACTGCACAACTCTTCTTGCATACTTTGTAGTACATTTCAGAGTAATTTCACCTTTGCAGGAAGCATCCAGAATTTAATTTTTCCTGCTGAGCAGTTTTCCAGATAATTGTAAATCAGTGGAATCATTTACGTAAGATTTTTATTCTAATTAAAGAGCTAGTTCAAACACATAAAAATTCCACTAGTTCTCACATTGTTAACATGGTGATATTTTTATCAGTGGCCGTCATTTGAAGTTTCAGGTGACTAACACATTTCCAAATGGCACTCATAATTATACTGACGTTTTATAAATAAATGGTTCTATATTTTTAAGGTGAATGGACAATATTTGACTTTTAATATATTCTCCCATTTTCAGTAGTCAATTTTATTTTGTCTAATGGAGAAGCAGTGTCCATCAGAACAAGAGAGCAAGTTTCTGAGGGAAGGGGGGGACAAAAATAGATACCGGTTTCCTATTCTGAGAAATTCTTTTTAAAACATTACCATTAAGAAATACAACCCCGTGAAATATTTACGTACACCTTTAATAATGGAGAAGTACCATACCAAGTCTGTGCGTTGCTCACACTCACATATGCATCCTCTGTCAGGTTTGGATGTCAGTCATCAGATGATGCAGGCTAAGCAAAGTCCCTGTATGGCTGGTGGAAGCTGTTGGCTGTTTCTTTGGGTGAAGGTACAGTCCCGAAAACCTTTCTTCACAAGGGGGCGCTGTGCAAACATCTAGCTCTTACACCATTTTCTTGCAGACTGGCATGAAGTGGGGCTCTCAGTCTATAAAGAGCTTGGCTTCTTTCTCTTTTGGCTTTTTTTCTGGCCATGGCTCTTCTGCCTCTGGGAGGCAGACTGCTCTGTCCTCTCTAGGTAAGTTTCTGCAGGCTGCATCACACTTCTTTTAATTTGATTTTAAATCCTATCATCATAGGCATTAAATGATGTGTATGCTTATCTGCCTTCCCAGCACTTCTCTCTGACCCTTTAACAAATCAGCAATGTGTAAACTCTCTATGAGGCATGTTTAATTTAATAGGAATTCGAAAGTTTTTATTCGTGACCTTTGGTTGAAATCTACTCAAACTGAAAATCTAAAACGCCTGGTGGGAAAAAAGAAACTCGACTACTCAAGTTTTTTAGTAACACATATTTAGATTTATCTGACTATAAAAGGAATCCCTATTTGTGGTAGAAAATTTGAAAATTACAGAAAAGACGGTTTACAAATGCCTATGATCCTACTACCCAGAGATAACACTGTCACCATTTTTGTGCATATTTTTATGAATTGGATTGAATTAATAAATGCTTTTTGGGAGTAATTAGATTCTACTTAGTATTAGCAATTTTATAATGCACTTCTTTTTTTGTTTTGAGGAAGATTAGCCCTGAGCTAACATCTGCCGCCTATCCTCCTCTTTTTGCTGAGGAAGACTGGCTCTGAGCTAATATCCGTGCCCATCTTCCTGTACTTTATATGTAGGACAGCTGCCACAGTGTGGCATGCCAAGCAGTGCCGTGTCTGCACCCGGAATCCGAACTGGTGAACCCCGGGCCGCCAAAGTGGAAGGTGTGGAATTAACCACTGCACCACTGGGCTGGCTCCTCACTTCTTTTTTTATTGAAGTGTATTTGACACATAACATTGTGTAAGTTTAAGGTGGACAATATATTGATTTGATACATTTGTATATTGTGGTATGATTGCCCTTGTAGCAATCAGCTAACACCTCTATCATGTTACATAGTTATTCCTTCTTTTTTATAGTGGGAATAATTAGTATCTAGTCTCTTAGCAAGTTTGATCTTCATAATACAATATTGTTGTCCATAGTCACTAACCTGTGCATTATGTCTCCAGGAATTATTTACCTACTAGTCGCAAGTTTCTACCCTTAAACAACATCTCTCTTATTCCTCTACCCTGCAGCTCCTGGGAACCCCCATTTTACTCTGTTTTTATAAGTTTGGCTTTTTCAGATTCCACATGTAAGGGAGATCATACAGTATTTGTCTTTCTTTGTCTGACTTATCTCACTTAGCATCATGCCCTAACGTCCGTCCATGTTGTCACAAATGGCACGATTCCTTTCTTTCTCGTGACTGAATAATATTCCCACGTATATATAGAGCACTTTATAATGGACTTTTTAACAAATTATTGACACTAACATCTTAAAAATGCCACTCTATGCTTCTATAGCTGTATGTGCTATTTTCACTGAACTGCCGCAGTGAAGCTGTGCTAGAGTGGCAAACACACGTCCTTAAATGTACCTGAAGAGTCGTTCTCTGAAGCTGAGATGCTCCCGGTCCTTGGAGCACCTGAGAGCCCAGGCTTCTGATGTGACGGTGGGGTGCCTGCTCCTCCTTGTCTGGGTTCCTTTTCAAGTATCCGACTCCAACCGTGAGCTGAGAATGTTCAGTCATTATTTTTATGAGTTCTTCAGTTTCATGGAGACTAAAGTTAGGTTTCCTCTGTCACTCTTGTGATGTCATTTGACTTTGACCTGCATCTCAAATAGCTCAGAAGGTAGCAGGCTGACTTTTCCACAGGCACATCAGAAACAGCAGAGGAAGAATAGCTTCATTGATGTTAGGATTTTTTTTCATTTATTACAAAACAGAGTCTCTTTCTTGTCCATAACACACTATGCCTAACATTTATATAATATTCATTTAAAAAATAGCAGAAGGAAATAAAAATTAAACCCACAGAAAAACCAAAGTTCCGTTTATTGCAACATCTTCTGATTCATAGATTTTACAGCATATTTTGTACCATATCAGTAACTGTGGAATATTCCCAATCATCTCATTCCTAACCACCTGACTGAACTCATAATTTACTGAGAATTAGCCAGTATGAAACAATTCAGAAAACATATTACCTAAGACTAAAGTGGAATAAATCCTCATGGTTGACAGTTGTATCACTTAAATGGATATTGATTTTGATAATTCATAATCTTTGAATGTATCTTTAATATTTACTTTTTACATTAAGTATTTTTGTTAGTAAGATTTAGGAATTCATATTTATTATGTTATTTACATCACATAGAAAAAATACATTGTCTTTGCCTGTACAAAGCCTACCTTTTACAACCGACTCAACAGGAAAGCACAGAGACTTATAATTTAGGTTCAACATTAGGTACAATCTACAAATATTATTCAAATGAATCTCATTCTAACCTGACAGTTCTCATTGCTCAAGTCCAATGTGATAATCACCTGTTAAGAAGTAACCTCTTAAATATTACTGGACGAATCTGGTGGTAGATATACAGGGGTTCACTGTAAAAGTCTTTCAACTTTTCTGAATTTCTCAAAATTGCCATAATACTATTTTGGAAGAAAGTTTCTTGTTGATATGGCCAGAAACACATTCTACATCTTTTTCTGAAACAAGTTTTATAGGCCCCATCCAGTTTATGTTTTAGACATCTGTAATTCAGCTCATTCTGGACCGTTCCAGGGCTGATTGCCCTATTTATGGCATGCTTATTTTTTTATTTGTAAAAGAAAAATGCCAAGGGATGGTTTGTCAGGTTTAATGTTGTGAGCACTATTGATACATTTTATTGAGAAAACACTGACCGCCCTAGGTGACACAGATGTTCTCACAAGGTGAGATGTCTTCCCAGTTGCAAGTCTCTGTAAGGAGGGGCCAGGTCCCATTTTTCTTTCATATCCTCAGCCACCTAGCACTGATTTAGACCCTCCCTCGCCATGAGGCATGAAATAAGAACTTCTTCATAGATCTCTCCCTCCTGGGTGCTCTTGTTTTAACATGAGATTAAGAACGGACTGCTAGAGGAGACGTGCCTCCCCTGGGCCAGGCGCAATGAAAGGTGTTTTACCAAAAATGTTTTATTTCTAATGTTAATCATCTGAAAAATCACCTTCTCCTTCATTACATGCATTTTTTCGTAAACAAGACCTCAAGTCATTTTCCATTTCTATAAATATTTTCTATCCGTTCTCTTCCTACTACCCTGATACTTTTTTAAAAATGTAAGCCCAGTCCAGTAATCCAATTTCTTATAAGCCTGGAGTCTCAGTTTTCATTCAGCTCTAAGCTCTCCTTGGGCATGACTATGTTCACCATTGACCACTAGCATGCCTCTGGCACCAGAGCTGGCACATGGTGGATGCCTAATATATATTGTTGAGTGGATGGGAGGGCAGAAGGAAAAAAGAAGGGAGGGAGCAAGGGGGAGAAGGAAGGATGGATTAGCTGTTGAATAAAATTTCATATGGAGACTGGCTTATGAGGCCATATCTTTCAGGATTTTGTGAGTTAGGGTCGCTCCTAGAATGTCTAGAAAAATACCTCCTGCCCCAAGTATTTCATTATCTGGTGTCCAACAGTGCTTAAAAATCCACAGTTGTGATTTTTTTTGAGAGCAATTTATTTTATTTTCAAATGTAAATTCAGTCCCTTGAGTATTCGTAACTTATATATCAAACAAAAATAGGTCCAGTTTAAGTCAGAATTTGCTATAAATAAAGGATTGTACTTGGTATCACCTGACCAATGAAATAACAGCTGTGTCTTCTCAAATTTACTTCTGCATTTTATTTTTATTTATTTATTTTTTTGCTGAGGAAGATTTGCCCTGAGCTAATATCTGTGCAGGTCTTCCTTTATTTCGTGTGTGGGTCACCACCACAGCATGGCTGACTAGTGGTGTAGGTCTCTGCCTGGGATCTGAACCTGTGAACCCGGGCTGCCGAAGCAGAGAGTGCTGAACTTAACTGCTAGGCCACAGGCCAGCCCCTACTTCTACATTTTAAAGGCAATCGGTTTAATTGAGGAACTCTCTAATTTAGAAATTGCTTATTCTCTAAAAGTTAGAGGTAAGCCAGAGTTTTAATCAAGGCCACATTATGTACCACTTACCAAACTTAGGAAAGTCATTTAACTCCACTGAACCAATAGAAGTAAAATTAGTGATAGCCCTGGAAGCAGGAGCCAGAACCAGCCCTGCTGCCTTGTTAATGACCCAATTGTGTAAATGTCTGTTATAAATTTCTTAAGTGGTCTTGAGAGAGATAGCTAGAAAATGGTGCCTTAAGTTATATGTATCCTGTTACAAAACAAACAAAAAATAACAAAAATAAACTTTCTTTCACTGGTATGCAAATACCCAGATTTCTATTTTAGCTCCCAGTGAATTGCTGCCATGGGTAAGATGGATGTTTATATTTCTCTTCTATGTGAAATATACAGAGGGAAGAAGCAGAGAAATACACAGCGCTTACGAATACTGACATTATCACTTTTCCTCAAGCCTTGCGGACTCGGCCAGCTCTCCTCTCTCTGCCACAGTTGAGCCCACAGAACCCTGTTACAGCCTCAGTCCTACCCCAGCCCCACAAACCAACCTTGTCCTTAGAATTAGGAATGGAAAAGAGCTTGGGAAAGCCAGCTGCAGTGGAGACAAGATCTGAGACAGGCAAAACTGACTTGAATCACATCTCCGTAATGTATCAGCTTTGTGGTGTCAATCAAGTTACTGAACGTCTCTGAACCTCAGATTTCTCGTGTATAAAATGGTGATAATAATGTCTGCCTGTAAATTGGTTAAGATGAAATAAGATTATGTAACTATTGTACCTGTTATCTGTTCCTTCTGAGAAAATCCAAAACTTCCCCCCTCAGTTAACTCTCCAAAGGAAGAGACCTGCCCCCATTCATCCCTTCACTCACGTATATTCTACATGTATATTGGTCACAAGCTTAGGTTTTACAGTTGGAGAGACCTCGGTTTTGGTCTTAGATATGCCACTCGTTGACTGTATGATCATAGGAAGTTACTTCAACTTTCTAAGCCCCCATTTCTGCAGTTGTAAAACAGAGTAAAAATAAGGCTAAGCTTGTAGATGTATTATTGTAAGGATAATATAACATATGTTAAGCCCTTATTGCAAATAAATACCAACTAAGTGCTTGATAACATCGTAGTAAAATAAGAAATTAGAAAAATACTCTCATAGTGATGTTTGCTTCACAGATTCAGTCAATGCACAGGAGTGTCAGGAGTAGGAAGGGGCTCTGGGTGACTGGTCAGCAGTAAGTGCCCAGGAATGGGAAAAGTTTACAAATGTTGACTCCAATAAATGGATATCCAGATTTAGTGACATATTGAACACTGTCGTGGGAAAAATTCATGGTGCCAAAGTTGAATGCATGAGATTCTTGTTACTTAGAGATTCTTGGTGTTTGGGGTCCTTTTTCTTTCTCCCGAGGGAGGAGTTTTATTTCTCAGTCTGGTAATTCCATCACTGCTTTTGCTTGTTTGTTAACATAGTTCTCAAAAACTGAGAGGCCATTACGGTCCTTATTTGGTGTGTGGTCAACAAGGAAGGCAGCATGAGTTGGAGTCAGCGGTGCAAATGCTTTTCCAATTAAACAACCTGTCTTCCGGATCCCATAAGTTTCCAAAAAATAAATTAAAATGTTTCTATATTTAGGTGAAGCCCGGAATCTTGAATAATTGAGAAAAATTCCATCAGCTAATTTTGGTAGAATTCCTTGCCACTTAGTTTTTTTGTTCTAGTAAACAGAACCAATAGAGGGTTTTTAATCTGCAAATAAAACATCACGGTTTTGTTATAGGATTAACCTTTAAAACATAACAACTTGATATTCTATCCTTACACACTTAGGATGAAAAGATTTCAAATAGAGAAAAAAAGTTAGCCGTCAAAACTGAAGACTGATATCCTTTTTGAAGCCGGATAAATAGTATGCCTACTTATCGAGCTCATGAGGTGACCCATTTTAGAGGACAATTTTTAAAACTGGAAATGTGTGTAACAGTCTAAAAATAGTCTCCTAGCTCCCCCAAAATCTTACCAACACAATCAGAAGTAGTGCCTAAAATTTCGCGTGGCATTTTCAAACTGCTTTCATGTAATTTAGCCTATTAATTCCTCTGAAAAACTCTTTGCAGTAGTTCTCATTTGAATAAGACATTGAAACTCAGCAAGGTCAGGCCAACCGAGCTCAAGGTCACATGGCAAGTTCGTGGCATAACTGTGGCTCTAATCCCTTCTACCAGGACTGCCCTGAGTATTTGCCCAATGATGATTCATCAAAAAAACAACTATTCTGGGGACAGACTGTAATTCATTTGGTCACAACAGTGACAGTGGTTTTTCTGGTTTTGTTATTGTATTCATTTATTTATTGCTACAATTGTGCCTTTGTCAGAGGGAGCATCTAAGGAAAGAGAAAATAAATTAGTCCTACCATGGCAAAATTTTTTTGTCCCTCCTTAGGAACATAAAAGAATATAATGCGGGTGATGCATATTATTTTCAAAAGGCCCTGAGATTATTGGTTTGTTCCTTCATTAAACAAACATTAGGGTGACTTACTTTTCCCAGGTCATTTGATAGGCACTGGAGATCCAATGGGAAAGCAGACATGGTCTATGTCCTTATGATGTTTGGGTCCATCAAGGAAGCCAGATGTTGAAGAAGTAATTACAAATGTGCTGACAGTGACAAAGAGAAAGTGCAGAGTGTTGAGAAGAGGTCCCTTGGTCTGGGAAAGCAGGGAAGGCTTCTCGGAGGAAGTGGCTGTCAAGGTGAAATTCTATATCCACTCTTTCACTCACCACCAGCTAACTATCACCAATAGCTAAGGTGGATTCTTTTCAGTCTGAGGTCATGAATTCAATATTGAAAAGAAAAAATTTTGCTGACTTTTAAAATCTCTGTATACAGAAGATTAATTACTGACCTTGAAGACTTGTATATGCCTTAAAAACATCATGTTTAGTTCTCTATTTCAGGTGACTATATTAACTTGAAAACTTTTGAAGAATTTGTCTAGAAATATTTCATGTTGACTACTTAGAAAAATCTCCTGGGAGTTTGTCAACCATTTAGTAAATACTCAATACACATAAGATGTATTTTCCTTCTCTCCAGTTTTTTCTTTCTTTGTCTTTCCTTCAACCCCCATTTATCCAAGGGTTTATAAAGAGCTCAGTGCCTCATTGGATAGAAAGGGCTGGACTTAATTATCTTCCAAATTGCTAAAAAAATTCCTAAAAGTACTGTAAAGTTGATGGAAACCTTAAGTGCACAGCAAAGCATTTTGATTCACAATCCGCAGTTTTATTTATCTTTCATTCTTATCTTTAATCGTGCCTCTTGTCAGTTGTTTTCTTGTGTCTTAATAATTTTAGCTCTTTAATTATGTTTGATTTCTGTTTGTGTCCTTTATGAATTTATGAATTAAGGAGGCATTTGTGGCAGCTTAAAACACAGAGCATGCTTTCCTTGTGCCCTTAAGACTATAGGGTACTGTCGATTCTGTTAGCATCCCACTGTGTTACAGCTTACAAAATAATCGTCCTCCATTTCAGAATGTGGAAAAATTGACCTCGAAATGAAGTAGACATAGGTAAGGCTTAGAATGACTATTCTAAAGCAGTTTAAAGAAAATGCTAGCATTATTTTGCAGCATTTCCATTTGGAGTAATAATTGGTAGTTGATTATGATAAATTAATGTAACAAAAAGCCTTGTTTAAACCATAATTATACTGAATGTGTACTAGTTTTTGGAAATGCACGAGTCTGGTTGTTAAATTTCCTTTTGGCACACTCTTTTGCAATGGATCACCTCAAAAATAGAATTATTGCAATGAAACTCCTATCAGAGGTAGCTGATAAATAAAAATGAAATGAAATAGTTTGCTTCCACAGTTAACTTCTGCTGCCTTTGAGCCTGTGACCAGTGAGTGTTTCAAAATACAGCACTGTCCTGAACCCGTCTCTCTGCCTGAGCCAGTTTCCTGAGGCGATGTATTTCAACATAACACGAGACCACTAATGTAACGCTTTGTTTCTCTGAAGTGTAGCTCCCAACCCCCGACCTGTCAAGTCGTGACTTAGTGTGTAAGGAAATGCCTATGTGGATTATGTTTAAATTCTCTCACTTTTAAATTAGGAGTTTCAGTTTGATTCCTGGTAGCTGTCTCTGATAAAGGAAATTCTGAGTTTCTGTCAGACACCAAACCCCAAATTTACTTTTCCTATCATCTGGAATCTTGGAACCGAAATCCCAGAAACATTCAAGAGGCAAACAGGATTTCTTATTTAGAGCTCTGAAGAACATAAGATCTGAGCTGTTGGCGGGAGGTGGCATTTTGTTGGGGTTTTGGGGGGGTTAGGAATTATGCAGATAACAATTGGCATTTAGCAAAGTTTATTATTTGGCAATTAGCAAAGGTTAGATTTCAGAATCTGGTTTTCCCTGGCACATAAGTTCACTTTCCAACTTGTAAAGAAGAGTTTGTCTTAGGGATGGAACTTCTCTCCTTGCCACTCAATCATGCTTCTACTAATATTCTTCTGGATAAATAAATGCTTAATAATGACAAATTAAAATATTAAAGAGATTACCACTTCATTTCCTTTTCTACTCTTTAGTACATGTAGGTGAAAGTTATAAACAGCTGTTTAAAATATAAATGACAGCAAAAGTTCGTCCTAGCAAACATCTCATTTAATTTTTAATTTTTTTTCAATTGTCTAAATTCTTAAGTTTATGAAGTACTAGCCAATTCTACAAAACAATATTGATATTTATATTTGAAATCAAGGCTTAACTTTGCTCATGATTAACCTCAGAAATAAGTAGCTTATTACTATGAGGGGGATTATATGTAACTGTCTGGAAGAGATGGGAAGAAGACAGTAAGTAATTATTTAAAGAAAAAATAACTAATTTGGCAGATACTTCTTGCATCTTTATCCAGTTTCACATTAGGGAAAAGGACCAGAGTTTCCATTTTCCTGGTCATAATTTCACATCAATAGTTCCGTTGTTTTTATACGTCTTAACTGTTTTAGAGGTCTCCTTTCAAGAAGCAGGGGGAAAAAGGAAGAAGGAAATGGTTTGGCAATCGTGAAAAAGACAACTTTGCATCTCCTTCATTGTACATTTCTTTTAGAAAATAGTAGACATTCTATAGTATCTTCATTCAGCATTATTCTTATGCTGTTATATTTTGTCAATTAAATATCAATTAATAGAACATTCTTTCAAGATGTAATGGATATGGAGACCAAGACAGGTGTTAGTCAAAATGCCTGTTCCCGGCTTTAGCTTGGATGGGAAGACAGAGTCCATCTTGCCATGACAAGTACAATTGGGACAACAAAAGTAATATTTTTCTGCTTCCAAAGTTGTATAAATGGACCTCAGCTTTCATTTTCATAAACCAATGGTGCTGTTTCACCTACAAAATTTAAAACGTCACCGGATGGAATGAGAGCTTTGGATGCGTGCAAGGTCAAAGAAGTAAATCTTCGCTGGTACTTCCCCTTCTGCTCTCTACTTGTCTTTAACTCCTCCCAGCTCCCTCCCTTCACACCTCTCCTCCTCACCCCACCAGCTCTCAGGGCATCCCTGCTCCTCACCCAGACTCCAAGTTCTCTTACACTGTCTGGCTTCGGTCTCAGATGAAGTCATCCTACTCAACACCGAGTTGTTCACTCTCGGTGTTAACTCTGCCAGGAATGTTTGCATTTCCCGAGTGCTGTCCTGACATGGAAATTAAATAGTATAAAGGAATGAGATGATAATAGTAGTGGGATTTCATACAGCAAGAAGAGTAGGTTGGAGTAGGTTTAGGCACCATCGCATTCCTTCTCAAAGAATACTGTGAAGGTGACAACCGATTTTGCTCTTGTGAAATGCAAATGCATAGACAAAAGCAAAACGTTACAGTTTGGGAAGCATTCGGATATTGCTAGTTGATTCAGCGAGAATGTGTTTATTTTTGAACTCTCGGCTCCTTCAAGATTGTTGCTGTTCAGTCAGCTATCACTCACCCACTCTTTCAGCCTGTCTGTCAGATAACACAGAGGTGAAACCGGAAAAATGTTTTCTGTTACTCATTCCCAAAGCTGATATGGAACCTGTGGTGTTCTCCAGAACCCCTGGTGTGCTGGATGCTGTGGTGAAAATGTGTCATATTTACTGTCTTGAGCCTTTCTAGAAACTACGTGAATATTTTGGACCCCTTGGCTATGTAAGAAATCGATTGGGCTGGAGAGAGGGTCTCAAAATTTAGCAGATATGGTAACACCCTCTTAGCTCAACCATTGCTCAGTTTTGTCCAGTTCAGGGTGGGTTAAATTCACTTGGGCTCTCCAAGCCTCTCTAAGCTTATCCTGGAGAAGTGAGGTTCTGCCTTGGTTTACAGTTGAGGTCATCCTCGGGGCAGTGTTTGGACAAGGACTGATGAAATTATGCTGCATTGTTAACATTAAATACCACTTGGTGGTGAGGACCGATGACGGCGTTGGGGTCCTTTGACTCCTTGAGTACCATATCATAAAATATATGCCTCCCTGACATGAGCTGCCTCATAAAACATGTGAAGGGCTCTATTTGGCTTTCATCATTTATTTAATTTGAAAGGAAGTTGTTTTAAGAGATTTAACAGAAACTTAGGAAATGTTTCTAGGGAAAAGAAAATGAACAAGAAAATTGATCTTTGTTGTCCAAGTCATGCATTATAATTCCCTCTCCAAGGTGACGCAGTATCTCCTTGAGGGAAAAGCTGCCAAAAGCTTTGAAAGTGATCTGCCTGTTTTCTTCTCACGCTGACTTGCAGAGAGAGGCTGGTATTTCAACGATTAAATCCTTGTGGAAGCTTTGCTAATAATAATGTTCGTCCCTGTTTCTAAGAGAAGTTGAAATAAGGAAAACGATATGTGGCAGCTAGTTGTGTGAAATTTGGTAATCTCTGTTGAATTTCCCAGTCGTAGGCATTTACTTACTTTCTTTTTTTAACAAAAGCCCTCTATTTGCTTTTTTTTTAAACTTCACCCTTGATATAAAGGTTCCCCCACTTCAATCATACCTTTCACAATGTGTGAGTGTGTGTGCATGTATTGTGCTTTTCAGGAGTGGCATTTCACTATGCTGTTTAATCAGGGCTATATTTAAAAACAAATTCGCAAGGGAGTATTTCTCACGTTCTTAGTGAGATATGGTCTGAGTGAAGCAAGCTCTGTCGCAAAGGGCAAGTGTCAGGCAGCAGGAAGTCCTGGCCATTCCTTACACCCCTGCTTCAGCCAGCCTGCCACTTCCCTGTCAGCGTGTACTACCACACGGGGGAAATGCCCTCACTCAGCCACGAGCGCCTCCTGCTCAGCAAGGGACCCTCTGGCCCCAGGGCCCTGCACCAACTCTAACTTCCCGCTGTTTTCAGCTATCCTGGCAGCTTCTTGACAAATGGCTTTTGTTTGGGATCTTCAGGGAGTCCCAGTGCCACGACCATCTCTCAGAGCCAAATCAAGATTACGTTTCTCAAAGTCCTACAGGTATCGCTCTTACTTTTCATGAATGGGAAGAATTATTTTTCATCGGCCTCTGTAGCTTTGGGCCTCCTGCAGATAAACCTTTGCTTGTGTTGATCTATTTAACTCATAGTGTGCTTTACATTGGCAGTATGCGAAATACGAGCTGAGAGAGCATGAACCTTAACGATAGTCAAGGGTTTGTGGGAACCTGCAGAAACAGAAGGAAGTTGACTAAGGCTAAAAGCCGATTTTGAGAGTTAAGTGGGGAACTTAAAAAAGCGTTCTTATTACTGGCGTCTGGAAAACAGTGTATTAGCGTGCCTAATGAGCTTAATACAGCCCAAATTGGTCATACTAACTTTGTTAAATCTTTAAATGTCAGGAAAGGGCTCTTGTTTCATTAAGCAAGCAAATAGTCAAGAGCTACAACAATGGAACACTACAGTGCTGTTGCGAAGTGTTTCAGGGCACATTCACATGGAAAAGTGGAAACTATCTCTGTGTCTAGGTGGTAATTCAGAGTTTTAATCTTGTCCAGAAGAATGAGACACCATGAAATCAAAGTCAACATTTTGTTAATCTTTTATTTCTAAAGATTTCTGTAGAAATCATATGAAAAATCTTGACCTCGCGACCTCAATAAATTGTCAATGACACCTTTGTTTTATGTCCAAGTTAGCTTATTTTAACCAAATAACCAGGAATAAAAGAAAAGAAGATGCTGAAAAAAGCCTTTGACTTCCTTCTTTGCTTGAGTATTCTAGATATTTACAAGGAAAAGATTGATTCTTCACACAATTTTTTGTTTCTGTAGCATTGAACGCTATTTCAGCAAGAGCAAAATTGTGAAATTGTTTGCAAAATCTCAAAAATAAGGTCTTTCTTTCTATTTAGACCACATGCAACATACCTGGAAACTACCAGGCCTGTATAGAAGTATGCATTAAATTTGCATTAAAATGTGTTCTAATTTGCCTGCATAGAAAACATTCAAAATTTGGATTAAAATAATTCATAAGAATTATTTATTTGCTGTAGACAGTATGGAAGATAGTGCCCTTGTAATTCTTTAGGGAAGTATAAAATTGTAGAAATCAAATTATAAACTTCATTGATAACAATGCATAAGCAAACTTTGAAGGCGATAAATAAAAGTTGGCAGCTAAAAGTGTAAGTAGTACCTCCATTTGTTTCTGTTTAAAAACAAATACCATTTATTTTTATTAATTATGTTAATTTGTTACAGTTAGGAATATGGCTCAACATTAGAAATTATATGCCTACTATATGCTTTGCATTCTACTGAATGCGCATCTCATTGTGCTTATTATTTGCATCTCATGGTTATTATGTGCTGAGTTATACGCTCATCAAAGATTTGGAAACATCACTTGCGTATTTCCAATAGGTGGTGGCTTCTAGATTCTCCTCATCATTGAGATCTGATAACAAGTTCCTAAATATCATAAACATCTAACTGCTACGTAGAGTGACAGCAATAGCATGTTGGGCTAAAGAATTTCAGAAATCTTCAGAAAAGCAGTTTAACCTCTACTATATGATTTGCAGATATATCATGAAACTTGCCTGATATACTATGACACTTGCTTTGGTCTGACAAAGATATTTTCGTTTTACGTTGGTCAAGTTCCGATCCTTTCCAGAATCTTACAAGCACTGGAATATCTAGGGATGAGTTTTCCATGTATTGAAATGCCCCCTATGTGGTTCTAACAAGCCTCTTTCACAACAACTTTAAAAGGTGAGAATGACACCCCAAATAGCCATCCTGGGCTGATCTCTTTTGAAACTTGAGATATTTCGTCCCTGGTTCATTTGCTTTTAATTTGAATATTAATTACCCATGTAATAATTAATTTAACTATTTATTTGTACTGTCTTCACTGTTCTTTGGGTCGTACTTTGTCTTTCCATTTGGTCCACAAATTCTTTGAGGCCAGAGGTTCCCTTATATGCAAGAGCAGTGCCATTAATGCAGAGTCGATGAAGCATCTTGCCACACTCTCCTGATTGGTTTCACCCCTTTATTCGAAAAATCAACTTAGTGATGTGATCAGGGCCTATCACAGGCCCCAAGTCCAGTGGAAGGTTAGGGGGCTGGGAGGGCAATCGGTCACTCTGGTCTCACATTTCAGAGATCTCTCAGGGCTCAAAAGGAGATTATGCATTCAGCCACAGCAATATACTGACAATAATGAAAAAAGGAGTTTGTCATATAGCTTTAAACTTTTGACAAACCACACCACTTCAAATGCACTGTGAGTCAATATATGTGTGTATATACACACGCTCAGGCATGGACGCATGCATGCAGGCATGTTCACACTTAAATTCTGCAATTAATTTCTGAACGACACAGTTTCATGGCATAACATTCCTAAAGTTAAAGGTGTTTAACTGTTTAATGTAAACACTTAAAATACCCCTCAATTTTGCGGACCTGTTTTTGCATTTCTTCGTCTTTTTTTTAATATATGAGATCCTTAAAACACGGAAGTAGCGTAAGCTTATCTTGACCTTTGAAGGGCTTTGGATATGAATCCACTATTGAAGCAACTGAAATAACTGGGTGTTAGCCAACATTTCTTCATTGAATTTCTCCTTTACGAGGTTGTTTAAGAACGATATTTTATATTCTGTAAAATCCTCAAATGTGTCTAGCATAGTGTCATTCTCTTCTTCGAAAATTGAATGGATGTTAATGCATGATACTGGTGATACACTTAGCTTTAAACTGAAATATTTTTCTTTGGCATTGTTTTCAGTTCCTGGTAGCATTCGGGGTAAAAGAAAGGCAAGTCTGTAAGATGTGAACTTGAATTAAAGAGTCTAAATTGTTAAAGTCATAGCAGATCATATACATTTGATGAGTTGATCCCTGAGAAATGCTTGGAGACCTTATACAATGCTTAAAATAGATTTGAAAGTAGTTTTTCAGTGGTGACAAATTTTTCTCTTTTGTGAGGAAAGTACATTTTTGAAAGAAGCAGCATATGATTAATATATAGCTTATTAAGCCAAATTTGATTTGATGCAGAAAGAGGGGGTATTACTTAATAAGGAGGCTAATTTTCTCCCGTGGACCTGGAATGAGTGCCACTCATTACTTTAGAGACACACTTCTCATATCTATTTCAGAGGAGAAAGAAAAGGGAATGATATGGTCATGTTAGATTTGAGAAAACAATGTAAGTGAGTGAATTTATGTTGGAGGTTTAGACATAGTACCTAAAAAAGAAGCAAAGAAAGGATGAGGAGCTAAGACTTGGCAGGTTGGTGGACTCTGACACCTCCCCAAGAGAACACTAGGACATTTTGATTTTTTAAAAAAATGTTATTGTTTAAGATTATAGTAAAGTTCAAGGAAACTTTAAATAGAAAGTTGCTCTTCTGGAGATGGTCTTGTCTGCCAACCAGAACAAATCACAAAACTTTCTACTGTCTCTCTTCTCAAAAAGGGATGTCAAAAGGAACATCTTAAGTGGTGACTATGGGGTGGGTGCCATGCAAATTGAAGAAAAAATCATCCAAGTTGCATTTAAGTTGAGGACAGAGATGATTCCACCAGCATCCCACAGACCAGAAACAAAAAGTATGTTCTAGTTTTCTTACCCCTTATGCTAATAGGGGTCATGTGATAAACCACATAATTGGAATTCTCAGAAAATCTCCCAATCTCATTTTTGCCAATAGTTTCAACATCTTTCTCTCCGCTAGTATGTCATCAGAGCTGCCAAATGGGTGATTGATTAAATTCGTTTGAGCATACTCTTGTAGAAAGGGGAACAAGTAAAATTTTTTAAAGTGAAGTAGACTGAATCGTAGATAGAAGGACTAGAAATCAGATGGAGAGACAAAAGCACAAGTGATATTCAGGCCATGAAAAGATAAAGCAATATTTGCTGGAAACAAAAAACCCTAGATTATCTTAAATCATCCCCAGTGCTCTGAGAAAGTTATGCTGAAATCTGCAACTTTGATCTGTAGATTTCGCAGTAGCAGATATGAGCAGGGACCAGGGAGAACATGACCTCTTAGCTACTCCTTGTCACCACCAAAACCTAAGGAGTAGTGCATCAAATTAAACCTCACGATAGCCACTAGAAAATGCTGGCTGAAGCCCAAGTCTTAGAAAGGGAAATGAGTGCCACCAACAAATCAGTACCCTGGGATGTGACTTTCTAACTACCACATTAATACCTCCTATTGAGTAGCATTTTCTTATTTTTTAAAGATTTTTTCAGATGTAACAGATATGACAACTATTGTTTCCAGTGCCCCACAGCTCATCTCATTTAATTCTTTAGGGTAAATGAAGAGGATGCGTATAATTACCACCAAATAAGAGAAGAAGAATGGGGGGTTCAGGGAACAGAGGTCACACACTCATGTGGTCAGAAAGTCTGGAGTTTGAATAACAGGATATGATTTGCATTGGGCACCCACTGTGTGCTGGGCAGTGTCTCAGTGCTGGACATGCATTATGTCTTTGCATCCCACAGAACAACCCCACAAGGGCATTGCCTTTATTTTACAGATGAGGAAACTAGGCAGAGAGAATTTAAGAAACTTGCCCAAATTTGAACCCTGGCAGTCTGTCCTAGAGCATGGACTCCTCACTAGTCACTCTCCTACCTCCCATTTCCTGACCAGATCCTCATCACAACCCAAGGAGAAGTTCCATAACGAGAGGTGTGATCCCAATAGACTTAACTATCCTCATTTACTCAACTCAGAGTCTTTCTCCGAAGAAAGAACACCCTGTAATGTGATACAGAATAGGGCTTAGTGCTCAGTTAAAATATAAACTTATTAAATAATATCTAAACTTGTCCTCTAAGCCAGTTGATACTGGTTTAAAGTAGTGCTAAGCAAAAGCATCAAAATATGTGTTTCTTATGCGAAAAAAAAAAAGAAAACGAATCCGTGGTTTTACATGGCGTGCTTCTGTGCTCTCCCTGGATTTGCTCCGTGGGCTTCCATCTGGCTCATTTCATCTGGCCAAAAACATTGGTCATGTGGTTGCATTTCACTGCCAAAGTGTTGCTCCTTGGTCAGCTGTTCGGAGGAGCCAGAAGATTCTCTGAGCTGGAGAGGTCAACTTCATCCTGTGTCATGCCTGTTTATTCTACCGGCATTGTCTTGAATATTAAACTGGCTTCTTAATGATAGGCCAAATTGTGAGTAATACTAGCTAAATTGAAAATGAGAAAAATCGTTACCTTACAGGCAGCATAACAGTCATTATAAGAATAACAATATGGCTAACAATCTTTGCACCTTGTGGGAGAGGTAGCGTAGCGTGGTGTAAGAGGGAGACTATGGATTTAGAGCCCAACAGACCAAGCTTGAATGCCAGCTCTGCTGCTTTCTTGACTGAGCAATTCCCTAACCTCCATTAGCAGATTCCATGTCTGTAAATGGGAAATAAAAATGCCAACTTCAAAGAGCCACTGTGCCCTTAAGTGAAACATGTACATAAAAGTAGGCTTGCCTACCACCACTTTTATAGCATTTTCTACATTTCCTTTTTTGATGCTTCTGTTGTCGAATACGTTTAGGGGTTAACTGTTATCATCGGGAGCACTCTTGGTTACAGAACAGTGCCATACAGCTGGCTTCTGAACAGTCGCCGTATAAGCAGCTTGCATGTACAAACAGCCTCCCCTTCAGAAGGTGGTGTGGAGTAGTGGTTGAGAGCTGTGAGTCATTGATAGGTTTCTTAACTTCGATGTGCCTTAGTTTTCTCATCTGTGAAATGGGGCATTGTGAGGATTAAGTGTTTTAGCCATATTTAATGCCAGGCACATAGACAGCACTAAAATAAATGTTAACTATTATTAATACTAAAGTGTAAGCCCCATGTGGCAGCAATTTTTGTCTGTTTTTTCCACCTCTGTATCGCCAGTGCCTGGAAGGCTGTGTGGCATATAGTAGGTACTTGATGTCTATGTATTGAATGAATGAGCCCATCAGCAAATTTTTTTGATCTCTGACAAGAGTGGAAACACTCTGCTTCCTTTCCCCATGTTCATGGAACAGAGAGTCCAAGCTGAAGATACCCAAGAGTTCATCTGCTCAAACCCATCATCTTACATTGAAAAACCTGAAGACCCCTCTAGGTCCTAATTATGTGAAGTCAATCTAATGCGAAAGACAGACATGTCAAGAGCAACAAGTGGGTAAGCCACATTCCAAAAAGAAAGCTTGAGAGTGAACCTGAAAAAGATAAGCTTTGTGCTGGGCTGAAGGAATAAACTTTGTAAAAATAATGTGTAACGGGAAGTTGCACGTTGTTGTTACACTTTTGTGTAACCTTTGCACACGTGTAATGTAGAAGAAAGTAACGTGACCATGAATAAAACACTCAAATGCCATTAGGCTTCATATAAAAGATGAATGCATTCATTCAGAGAGTATTTTGTTAAATGCTATGATAAGCCTGGTCAGTAGTGTGCTGGTAAATGTTAAGAGTCAGCTCTCTGTGAAGACACCAGAAAAAGCCAATCTGTAGTGTTTGCTGATTTCTGTGGCAAAATATTTCCCGCCAATCCATTTCAAGCTGCAGAGGTCACTAAATGTGGAATTGGCAAGAGATGCATAGTAGCACATACAGATACAATAGATGTAAATGACCTCAAAATGTAGACAATAGTAAAATGTAGTCAAATTATTAGGAAGTGATGAGTTTTGAGTATTTATTGCCATTCTTTTAAGCAGAGTTTATTTAATGGTAAGGTTATGTAATTCAATTTTTAATAATCATTAATAATAACAACCGACCTATAAATACTCCTGAAAATTTCACGGTCCGCTTTTGCCAACTGGTATGGGTGTCTCCAGCACACTCCTGTGCCTGGTGCCTTATTAGCCACCTAAAAATATTTACCTCGTATTAGGTATATAATGAGGAGTAAAATGGATGAGGTCTCTGCTCTAGGAAAGCTTACATTCTAGTATAGGAAGGCAGAAAATAAACAAGTTGACAACTAAGTAAAATAAAATAGGGAGCAGGATAGGAAATTCTGGAAGTCAAGGAAGTCTTCATCAAGAAAATGACAGTTTGTTTACATCTAAGTTGAAACATCTCCCTTCCATACCTCCATGAGTGCACCTGCAGTCCTAGGCGGACAAGGCGTAACTCAGAATTGCACTGAGTCAATGGAACCATATGGATATTGACCTCCTTACTGACTGGGTCCTTGGTCAGATCAGACTCCAGTTTCTTGTGTGAATTTGCCTTTGCTTCACCTTTATTGTAAGAAGATAAGGAGGAGGAGCAAAAGGAGGAGCGATTTACAATATACTTTCTATTACATTCTTTCAAATAACCCTCAAAAAGTTTCATATGTAGAAAATATTAAAGTGAAAAAAATTAGAAGTTAAAAGTCAATAGCAGTAGTATGTTCTATGATTGTACCTTATTTCTTTTTTGACTCGACATCTGCCCCCAAAACATAGATGTCATGACCTAAGAGTAATTATGTGATGAGTTTTTGATTTTCAGAAGTAGTCATACACATTTAAAATCTTGGATTAGAAGGAAAGCTAGCCAGACCAAACTTTCCTCTAACACATAAATTTTTAGGATGGGGCCTGTAAATATTATGCTTCTAATGCTTGTTGCTTGATCCCTTTTGGCAATTAACTTGTCTTTAATTGATTTGTGGATTATCCACTGGAAGTTGCTATGGGTAAAGGAATGTAATGGCAGAATTTGTTTATCTAGGATAGCAAAATAGATCGGCTGGGAGGAGAGGTTTGACTCTGTAAAATATCCTTGGTTTTCATGGACTTTCTTTTTTTCGCGTAATGGCAGTGTTTAGATAGATAGAGAATGAAAAACTAGCTGAACCTGATTAGTGTTCTTCTCCAAAGGGAAGATTTACATCCTGTTTAAGCATCACATTAATTTGATGACGTGAGTACATTCTCTAGTGAAAGGGTGGTCACTTTAGGAGAGAGAAAAACATAACAAAAAAATCCTGCTGCCATCTTTGGATTGTAGTTGACAAAAGCTCTCATCAGTGGGTTCCACCAAGTATGCTGCCCTGATCTCAGATGAACTAGACGATGAAAACATTTCATTGCTCATATAACTCTTTTATTTCTATATCTTGCCATTTCTGAGAAAATTGCGAGATATTTTCCCAACATAAGTTTCCTTAGCTCTTTGTCATAAAGTTCAAAATGTCTTGAGCAAACTCACTTGCCAGTTGCCAGTGGTACTGCTGCTGGTGGGCATGTTTTTGTCCTGCCTTCTCTTGTCGAGGAGGAGAATGACCCTGTGCAACTCTTGTTATATGTGCTTCTTTCCTAACTCTTGGCTGAGACACTCAGGGGCAAGAAACATTAACTTTCTCCTCCTAAAGAAATACACGTGGGCTGAGACAACAAAAATCAGGGAGATCTGACTTGCAAAAGTGCCAAGAAAGGGAAAGAAGAAATTATTGGCTGGGGAGAAAAATTATCTTGTGTTTTGAAATGAACTTAAAAGGCTTACCGTTTGTGTTAGCCCTGTATGACTTGAAAAAAAAAAGATCTTGCCTTCCCCGTGTTATAAGAAAGGAAAGGACTCTCTTTCTTTGTTAAATTATTTTTACGTAACCCTTGGCAATCTGTGAGAATCTAATTGGTATGCGATGATAGATGTGAACGTGCAGCTAGGTGATAAAAAATGCTTAGTCATTTTTACTTACATACCTAGCACTCAGATTGAGAAATTAAACATTACCACCTCCCAAGGATTCCCCCTCCTGAACCCTTCCAGTTAACTATGATACCAAAGATAACCCCCATCTTGACTTCCAAGAGCATAGATATATTTTGCCTGCTTTTGAACTTTCTATGAATGGAATTATGCAATATAAACTCTTCTGTTTTGGCTTCTTTAGGTCAACATTTTGATAGTGAGATTCATCCATATTATTTTATGCGGTTGTAGATTGTTCATTCTCATTGCTATAGTATTGCATCAAGCGAATATACTTCAAGTTACTTATTAATTCTATTGTTGATGGATACTTGGGTATTCCAGTTTGCAGCTGTTATGAATAGAGCTGCTATGAACATTCTAGGATATGTCATTTGCTAAACAAATGTACGCTTAGTGTGTAAGTTTGCATACATACACATATGTTGGGTTTATCCCAAAGAGTAAAATTTCTGGGTTGTAGCTTATGCATATGTTTTCAGATACTGCCAAATAGGTTTCCAAAGTGATTGTACCATTTATATAATCCCCAAAGCAGTGTTTCAGTTTTCCACATCCTCACCAAAGTGTAGGCCACCTAGATAGTCCATTTTCAATGACAGCATCTTAATAAATGATTGCTTAGTAACAGCAATGTCATATGATGCCTTTTATTTATGGAGATGGATCTTCTGATCTATAGGACCTGCTTTTTCAGGAATAGTTTGGGTAATGGTGAACCATTCTCACTCTATTTCTCCTCATGTTGAATAGTACATAACTGTGAAATAAGTGACTATAGTAGAAAACTTGGCCTGTTGTGCAGAAACAGAATTTTCCCTCTTTTTGACCCATATTCGGTTTAAATCTATGATCTTATTCTTGCATTTTACCCAGATTCATTTGTCAACCCAACAATAATCATTGTTAGCAAAACCAATTAAAATGTTTTATTCTATTTTAAAATTTCCGTCTCCAACTTTTAGTTCTAGTTATATAGCCTGTGCTCACTTCAACTCAAATTTTCTCTTCTCTAAATTATTTCTTGGAAAAGTTGTTTTGGGGGGCTGGCCCCGTGGCCGAGTGGTTAAGTTCGCGCGCTCCGCTGCAGGCGGCCCAGTGTTTCGTCGGTTCGAATCCTGGGCGCGGACATGGCACTGCTCGTCAGACCACGCTGAGGCAGCGTCCCACATGCCACAACTAGAGGAACCCACAATGAAGAATACACAACTATGTACCGGGGGGCTTTGGGGAGAAAAAGGAAAAAATAAAATCTTTAAAAAAAAAAAAAAAAAAAAAGAAAAGTTGTTTTGGGCTTTTTGTAAGCCAAAGTAATCTGTTTAAACACACCAGCAAATACATAGGCAATGTAAGTCATAAACAATAAATGTGTATGGATTTTTCAAAGATTTTTTTCACCCATGCATTTAAAGCAGTTTTTTCCTTTATTCTCTTTTTTCTTTCTTTGTCATTATTGTCTATTTTTTTTAATGTCAAGATTCTGGTAACATATAATCCTCTTTTATGTGCCATGGCCTCTAAGGCTCATCATAAGCTGATGGATGATATCAGGCTGACTTCTGGTACATCAAGTAAGTAACCTGACCCTGGTTCAGTTTGTACTATGTCAGAATGTGATCATTAGTTTCTAGATGATGACTGGAGAAATTTCACACATGTAACAACTGTGGGTCCTATTTCTTGAAGTTTTCAAAGTCCAGTCCTAACCCTCTCTCGTTGGTAGCATATTAGGTAAAACAAAAAGGAAAGTTAAGGTAGTATACATGTAGTCTAGGAGTTTCACAATATGAAAAAATATACACTTTTTTACCAGACAGATACTTCAAATCATGAACTTTGAAAACTAAGAGCCAGAAATTGGGAAAGGAATTAAGGATTTATGAAGTTTTCTTTTAAAGTTTAATCTCTACCTTATTGGGCCCTGCAAGTTGTTATATTTGAGTTTTGCTTTTAGATTCCTCAGAAATGAGCTTTTCCTAAAAATACAATCTTCAGAACCAACAGTTCACAGTGCCTAAATAACTCCCTGGGTCCTGCCGGAAGTTGTACTAATTCTTTCGGGTCACTAAAATATTGTTTCCAGTATATACCAAATAGCGATGTAGAATAGCTAATTGTTTTATCAGTAGTAAATTAAAAATTTGTCCCTGTGGCATGGTAAATTAAAGTCCACAGAATTCATTTTAACCAACATTTCAAACTATCTAATCTTTTAGCAAAACTACTAAAGAAAAGCAGAATGGCTTATCTTTGTTTTCAACTCTCTGTCATCCTGCCTGCTGCCAGGGGTGACAGCAAGATATGAAATATACAAATTCAAAGCTAAAGGGGATCCCTGGGGCCAAGGATTACCCTCTAATAGATGATCAGCCCTGTGTTCATTGAATACAGATTGATCCACTTGGTGAGAGAGACTTCGATCTCCACTGGGGGACCCTATTCGGAGATGGTACTCTATAGAAGAATCTGACAGCAAAATAAAACTTTGGAAAATAGAGTAAACAAAGGACATGGTGTTTTTCAGGCTTTATTTTTACCTCATAAACGTTTTTCTTTTCTTCTGTTTTTTTCAATTATTTCATTATAATTAAATGAGTAGCTAGCTTAGGCCCAGCAACAGCGACTGAAGAGGAACTTACACTTTTGCTGAAGAGAACAAGGCAGTTTAGAATTAAATACTCAATTTTGTGGCTTAAGCCAGTGCCTCGCAAAACTGGATATGCACACTTACCTCCTGGGGATATTGTTAAGATGCAGAAGCTGATTGAGTGGGTCGACCATAGGGGCTGAGATTCCACATCTCTAATGAGCTCCAAGATGGTGCTGATGCTGCCGGTCCTTGGAGCTCAGTTTGAGTAGAAAGTTTAGGAGATAGATATTAGAGTAAATTTTTCAGATAGAGTAAATTTTGCAAATGAGATGCAAATATGTGGCTCCATTTGAAATCAGCCAAAAATTGTCATCCTTTTAGTAGAATCCAAAAGTAAACCTAGTTCTTAGTAGTATAGTAGAGACTTCATAATATAATACACTGATGCACTAACAAAATATTTAGGCACCGAAAATAAATCATGGGGACTTTTGTAAATGCTTAATATAAATACATATCTGCAGCTTTTAATGGTTTACTGCTGGTTCTGTTGACAGAAACAGTCTGGAGATGACACTATTGAGAGGGAAGATGGGTGTGAAAGATAGAGAATGTAAGCTTTTTCTTTTTGAGCTGTTCCGCATGAAGTTGCCGGAACATCTGCTTTTGTGTCAAAATGTTAATGAATCTTTGTTTTCCGTGAATGATTTGAACCACTGAAAAAGAGCCCTGAGACATATCTAAAGTAAGAATTTAAGAGACAGAGTCTGAAAGCTGGCCCCATCCACCAACATTGTTTCCATTCTCAGAGAAGAATTTGTGGTGCTTCTGAAAAAGCTATCACCCTTTGCCGCTGGAAATATCGGGAAGTTTGTGTTAACAATTTATTGATCACTGGCCAGTTTTCAAGCATTTTTACTCATCTTTTGCTATCAGTGACAGTGAACTGTGGAGAGAGGAGAAAGCATGGGACAGTACATCTTTTAGTTTTCCTTGGTTTACAATGAAAACTAAGAGATGACTGAATAAATTGAAAGTATTTTTGTTATAACATCTGTGAAGTTCTTCCCATAAACCATTTTGTATATTGTATAAAGACAATATAGTTCTTAATATTCAAATCCAATCTCAGACTTCATTTATTTACCATTTATTATATAACTCACCACACAAAATATAATTTCTTAGTTTTTTGTTTTGTTTTTTGTTTGTGAGGAAGATTGTCCCTGAGCTAACATCTGTGCCAATCTTTCTCTATTTTATGTGGGATGCTGCCACAGTGTGGCTTGATGAATGGTACTAGGTCTGTGCTTGGGATCCGAACCTGTGAACCCTGGGCCACCAAAGTGGAGTGGGTGAACTTAACCACTCTGCCAACAGGCTGACCCATAATTTCTTATTTTTAATATAAACTTTCTTTATTATCTTAGTGATGATGTCCTGGCACACAGTAGTTGTTTAGGTTACATTTATATGGAAAGCCAAATATGAACTATACCAGTTTTTGCCTGGAAGAGCAGCAGACCGCTGGACCAGATTTTCACTCTTATTTGCCTCATTATACAACATCAGGCATGTTACTTCTCTGCACCTTGGCCTTTTCGTGTGAAACTGAGTGTAGAGACTATATAATTACTATATCCCTATTAGTTTATAGAATAGCATTATGGAGGTGTAAGAAAACTCTAAATGAGCCAGGATATAGGCCTAAATATTTCTCCATAATCAAACGCGTATTCTGTAATGCCAACACCAAGCCCAGGAAAGATCAAAGAATAGTTCAGTGTCCCTATGGACTTATATGCAATTGATTCATTCAACAAATATATCTTAAGTACATATAATCTGCTAGAAATATGAAGCCCCAAAAGTTTATGTTTTCAATTCTGATATATGTTCTTTAAATCAGGGGTTGGCAGACTTTCAAAAGTGACCCTATTGCTGACATTGTTCTTCTGAATAATAATAATTATTCTTTTGAATATGCTAGTAAGTATAAACAAGAGGATGGATATGAAAGTGAAAACAAACTCTTACCCTTATATTGTGTATTCCAGAGTTCCAAGAAAGAGACCTCCCCAATGCCTACTCTCAATGAATTAATGTGAAATTAATGGGCTATTTACTTGCCCAGTCGATTCAACTGGTTTATCGGCAACTATTAGTAATTTAAACCCTGTCACATTACCAAAGCAAAAATTTAGATGCTATTAAGATAAATTTAATTATTTTAAAGTTTCAATTTAATAAAGGAGAGAAATAAAAAGGACTAGTTAAAATTATATGAAGAAGCAAGTCCAAACATGGTAATTTGCAGTTCAAAGGAGAAAGGCATTTGTCTTCTCTCAAGAGCCACTAGACCACAAAATATCAAAGTTAAAGATGAACGCCAGCACTGGGAGAAACGATGCAGATAAGAGGCTCTGTATGTAGACTCTGGTATTTGTCAGAGATAAAGAGTGAAGCTGAGTCTGTTCCTAGATGATGGGTCTTGGAGTAAATAAAATGGGAGGTTATGCTAAGTATAAAACTATGCATTTACAAAAGTCTTGCCCATTAAGATCTTCAGAGATGTTTAAAGTCATGAGAAATAACAGCATTGCTTTTAAGTACCTGATTCAAGTTAGATAACAAATCACTATCTAGAGACTGTTTAGAACATCATGCATTTAAAGTGAGTAGTTGGCTTCATGATTGAGCAGAGAGTCCTGACTTCACATTGTGGTGTTTCATTTGTGGGTTGTATGACGTTTATTAAATTTCTTAAATGCACTCTGCTTGGTTGCCTCTGCCCCTCCATCATTAGCTGCTGTGAGTGTTAAGAGAGAGAATGCAGATACAGCCCTTAGACCAGTGCTTGGCATCTGGTAAGCAGTCAACTTGTGTTAGTTATTATTTGCAAAAATAGGCTACAGATTTCTTTCCATTGAAGGTATGTTTAAGTATGAATAGGAAGCTTGTTTATGGAACAGGACTGATTCTCTGCCTTCTCTTCTATAGTGCCCAGTATTGAAAAGAAAAGAAAATAACAATCCAACCACTGACCATTTTAAAATAGATGGGATTTATGCCATACATACGTATGTGTATATATGTGGGAATTTGGAGAGATAGGTCTGCGTTGGTGTGTGTGTGTGGTTCCCACTGCCGGGATAATTGGATTTCTCACACCTAGTAACTATTCCAAAAAGTCCAGACCTAGCCAACTGTCATTTACACAATTGGTATTCAACATATATTTACGGAATTTAATTCTTTTTATATTTCAAATCATTATTAGTGCCTTTTCTACTTGCAAAACAATTACAATAACCTTTTGGCTTCTGTGATTTGGGCTATTCTGAGGGACTCTGGGGCACCATGATGTAGTAATTTGATCCCGTGTACAACTAAGCTCTTATGGATTTAAATTACTTAACTGTTGAATAAACCTGTAAATCACCCAGTATCCACGTCACAATATGGTTTTCTCGTTCTCCATTCTTCCTTGCAAATGCAGTAACTCTGAAGTGATAAACACGTTGTATCTGTGTAGAAAAATAGCCCCCAGAAGAAAGCCGACTGCTGACCTAGGTCTGTGCTGGCCGACGAGACAGACCCTAGCCAGAGAGCATTTGAGCTGTGGCTAATCCAAGTGGATGTGCTTTAAGTGTAGAATGCACAGAAGATTTCAAATGCTTAGTATGAAAAAAAGTCTCATTAGTAATTTTTATATTGATTATATGAATAAATAGTAATATTTTTCGTATGTTGGGTTAAATAAAATATATTATTAAAATTAATTTCACATGGTTTTTAAAAACAGTTTTGTGATGTGGCTTTTAGAAAATTTAAAATTACATGCATGCCCCCATTCATGATTCACATTATATTTCTATTGGACAGCACTGATCTAGACAGAAGTGACAAGAAAGAAAACAGGTAAGGAGATGATAATTCTTAGAAAAATAATGAAAAGTATGAAATTTTAAAGTGATAAATGAGGTCGGAGTCTATAAACAAGTCCACCATATAGTCCACCATATGCTTATTTTCAGGGGAAAAAGAAGATTTTGAAATGTTTCATAGTATGTTCCAGTCAGTGTGAAATTGCTCATCAAGTGAGAGTTAAAACATTAGCAAACCGGGGCTGTTGCTGGAAGTGGGATTCCAGAAAAGGCAAGAAGGCTGTAAACATTTCTATAAAGTAACAGGTGGTGAAGGCACCAATAGGAGTATTTCTTTATTTTACTAAATTTTCTAAGGGAGTGGATTTGGGGATTTGTGAAGATGTGAAATGTGTTTGAATGTCAAGGGTATAATGCAATTTTCCCCGGTATTTTTTAATTTAATGACCTTTTGTTAACCTCAGGATATTGAGGCTTAGAGTATTTCAATAATTCTTTCAAGGTTGCACAGCAATTCTGGGCTGGAATAGGAATTCAGATCTGTGTGACTCCAAAGCTCGTGTGACAGAGTGTACCCATGAGACCTTGGTCCCTGGAACCACTCTGCAAAACAATGCTTCTGTGATCAAATAGTTTTTAGAATATTCTGTTTCCCTCTGGAACATTATTCATTCATTAGCATATTAAAGGCAATGGTAGGTACTGAAGAACTGTTTAGCTTTGTTTTATTTTTTTCTCAAACTTATTTTACCACAGGCCACGTCTTCCCCTTCAGGTGCATCTGTATATCATAGATCACCTATTATGCTGGAAGTAATATTCTAGAGAACACTATTTGGAAATGCTGAAATATGTTCAACTGCCTCCTATCATCTCTCATTATTGGCTACCAGAGAAAATGACTGAGAAAATATAAAATATGCAGGAAAATAGATAATTTGATGTTAAGATGGCTCACTTCTAACTTGACCAGAGAATCAAACCCAGGATTTCAAAATACACTTGGGTGCATTTCTTGGTTATTCTTATATCCGTGGTGCGTGATCCAGAGAGATTCAAAGAAGGCTATCTTTAGACTGATGACTGTCTAGGAGTCTGTTTGCATTGGACAGATAGTAAGCCTTGCTTCTAATGAAGCTACGCTTCTAAGTAAGAACTCCTTGGGATTTGGAAAAGCATTGTCAAGATGCAAATATATCATCACCATCAGAATTGTAAATGGTTACACAGTGGTGCTGGTTACATCATGGACAAAAGTTTTATAACGTATTTCTTAGTTTACATTTTTTATTTTCTGACTTTTTCTATAAATTGTGCTAAAAATGCCACTGGGGATCATGAAAACAGACTGTCATTAATAGTTGCTACAGCACTGAGAAATTTGTAAGAGTTTAAGTAAAAAGAAAACCTTGTTATTTAGCTATTCTATATTCTGAGATTGAACATTTCTCACGGGTGCTTCTGTCCTCAACCCTGGGGCCTTGGAAGCTGTATACTTCCCATTGGAGCTACTGACTGGTATCCTCATCACATCTTTTCTTGTCTACCATACTGCCGTTATCTTGGATTCAAAATATGATCCTCTACATTCTCACAGAAAGCAACAATTTAAGAGCATGAATTTAGTGGTAACAAGTTTCAAGGGCTAATGTCATGCAGTCTCTCAGCCCTGCTTAGCCAGACTCTCCTTTGAGATAACCAGCTCCTTTAGATTTGACACTTCAATGAATCCTAAAGTACACCAGACAAGGATATTAGGTTGTTGAGCCATTTGTTTCTTCGTGCAAAATTTAGTTCACCGAGACTGTTTTCACCAAGCTATAGGCTATATAAAGCAGAAGCCCTTTGCATTTACGAAAGTTATTAACTGGGACTGAAGGCCTCGATGCTGGCTGTAGGTTCTGCTTCTACTGTGCCATATAGCCTTGGATTCCTATCTTTGCCTTGTAAAGTAGGGCTATTTTTTCTCTTTCCTAGTCATTGTACAATTTTCTGTGAGAATCAAATGAGTTGCTATTTGTGAAATAACATAGGAATGTAAAGTATTATCATGGATGCAACATTTGCTGGTGGGCATCATAGAGTAATGGAACCTTAAAGAATACTTGAGAGATTACGTTAAACATTCACATGAAATCATATATAAAACCAGTGGTTCTTGTGATTTTTAATCTATAAACTTTCCTGAGTCTCTTCCCCACAACATCGCTCCCCATTACCAAAGAAAAACAGTTTACGGTCATGCGTTTAGTAACATGAATGAAGATGGCAGTGCAGGTGGTTGGTAAGAGGGTCACAAGATGGAGAGGGATTCCCATGCTATTCCTACCTTTAAGCTAATGCCCCCATAACCTCTTAAAATTTGTCCATGTCTCCTCGAAATCCCCCAAGAATCACTTTGGAGATAGGGGAAGTGACCTTATGAAATCATTCCAAATGTTCCAGTAGAACTGTGTGCACGTCCTATTGAGTTCAATTGCTCTTTCAAGAGAGGCATAGTCCTGGTGTCTGGAGTCAGACCAGGTTGGTCTATTGCCTACTAGTTGATTCTACCACCTTATCTGTAAGTGGAAATAATAATAGGACCGAACTCATAAGGTTTCTGTGGGAATTAGTGAGATAAGCATGTAAAGTGCTTAGTACAGTGCCTGGCATATGGGAAGTACCCCATAAATGTTAGATGTTTACTGTTGCTGCTGCTGTTTGCAACTATCATCATTAAAGACGGAGATTTATGAATGCCTTTCGCTTGTACTAATACCTTTAAAGATATATCAATAGTGCCGCTGGAGAATATAAAAGGGCTAATAACGGCAAGCTACAGTAGGCTCCTGGCTACCAAATTCTGTTCTGGCAACTTGTTTTAAATGGTTCTTTGTTTTATAAAAATAAATATAGAATGAATAGATGCTATGATTCCTTTTTTTGGGCAAGCAAACACTTCTGTATTCAGGGTTAAGAGACGTTTATGTAGATGTTAGCTTTTCAAGATACTGTTTAGGAAACAAAACAATTAGCTTTAGCTAAACTCAGTGTACTAATCCCCAAGTCTGTGAGTGTGCTTGAAGAGGCTAACTTAGATTCTGAAGGTCCTAAACCTCTTTTATGTTTTCTTTTTATTCAGAGAATAGTGGTGAAATTCATACTTTCTTGTTTACTTTTCAGATTATTAAGATTAGTTTTCTGGATGATTAAAAGTGCAGTTTTAACAGCATTTTAGGATTTTAAAATTTTCCTTAAATAACACTATTGTTTGAATATGTAATCTTAAATAAAATTTCTATGGAAAGCGTTAAATATAGTCAGTCAGTATCAGGAAAATATTTAGCATAAGTAATGCAACACTTAGCATAGATTATATTCTCACTTCAAATACATAACAAAGGTTAGCCACATTTTAAGGATGGAGAAAATGAGGCACTTAGAATCTGTAAACCTCAGCAATCAAGTCATTGATCGGCTTGGCCACATATAGGTGTAACTTACTCTAAACATACTGGAGGTAACCGTCCACTAATACTCTTTTGTTTTAACAAAAAGGGAAAACATTTCACGTCAACAGTGTTTTTCTGAGTAATTTAATCTCAGTGTAGGACATTCTAGACTCCGACTTCAGATAAACTGCTAGATTTCTTTAAATAAGTTTCTTATGGTTTTATATGGATATATTTGAAAGATCCAACTTACTGCCCCTACTTCACGTTTCTGATTTTTAATATAGCTGCCCATCGACCTAATCCAATGTAAATCTACTGATCTATGAAATGAAGTTTCAAAGAATCCCATAGGTAAGAGCTTTGATAATGGATCAGATTACTGTGACAGGCAGGATTGAGGATTAATTTTTGATTGATTGTTTGTAAAATATCCCCTGTAAAACGAAACACTACCATTTACAAGTATTATTCCTAAATATTTTGGCTATAAAACATGAAAAGCTAACAGTAGACGATTTAAGAACCCTACCGGCTTAGTGATTGAAGAATTGGCAGGGTCAGGGTGGGCTGGTTCAGTAGAGTCGGCTGCTGTAGGCAGCTTATCTTTGAGATCTCCCTTCATCCTCTCCCCTTCCTGTGTCCGTCCCCTCCACAGGCCCTTTTGCCTCAAAGCCGAAGCCTCGTTCTTTCTGTATTCTCCTTAGCAGAATCTGCTCACAGTAAATTGTAAAAAATAAAGAAGACTTAAAAGTGTAAATAAGTAATTAGACATGAATCAATGTTATTTTCCCCTCGAGGACATTTGCATTCTAACGTGAACTGAGCATTGAGTAACCAGAGCACATCCCTTATGGGGCTGTGTCCTGCACCAGGCACACAGAGCTTCTTGGTGGGCAGTGGGCTGGGCAGGCACTCCAGGCAATCATCGACTGCTAAGGCTGATTCTCTGACGATGGAGAAGGGGAGGAAGAAGAAAAGGCCGAAAAAGAGGAAATGAATGAGATGTAGATGTATTAAGTCCATGCTTTAGGCCTGGCCTTGTGCTGGGCATTATGATGACACACACACCCTCTTTTGTTAACAGCTGTGAAAACAGAAGTCAGGTGGGTAAGTGGCTTGCTGAAGGTCATGTTGCTAGTAAGTAGCTAGTTAGCTGAGGTTTGAACTCTGGGCTGCCTCGCTCTGCAGCTAAACTTTTATTAACTATACCTGCTTCCAACAACACCAACTAAAAATACATTTCCGAAAATATGCTAATAGTCATAAATAGGAATAGACAAAAGTAATCCACAAATACTTTGGCTGAGGTTACTGATGGATGGGGGAAGGGAAGTGCACAGTGTGTTCTGCAAGGGTTCCACCTGGGGCTCACTTTCCCTGGCGGTCCGACCTTGGGAAACTAAACCTTCTCTGACGGCTTGGAGCTGAGCGTGTCCTTCTTGCTGTCAAGGGCAGTTTAAATTTCATAGAATAGTTTATTTGAAGCTTGTGGGTACCAATTCCAGGCAGCAAGATACTACTTTCAGAGACTAAATTACCTTTCTTCAGAGTCACAGCAAAAAGCGATACAGCTAAATTGATTACCTTGAAGGGCTGTCCCAGTTTTTTTATTGCTTCTTGAGCCAATTTGTTCTCCCACCGGTGTTGCTATTACAGAAGTTAGTCTATTCTAGATTCTCATTTTATGAATAAGAATCATCCGAATAGTCATAGATATCTAGTCTAGACTATTTTTCTCAGAATTACAAAGATGGGGAAAATTGTTCCAAATGGCAGAGAGTGGCTTAAGAACTTACTTCTGGAATCTTTTGAACTATTTATATTATTTATATAAATACTGCTGTTGATTGTAAGCATGCTTGTGTCTGTTCATTGATAAGAGCATGGAAAGTTTGTGATAAAACCAAGGCTGTCTGCTGCTATCTAGCTTTTTCTGTTTCTGTCTTCAGGAGTTTCCCCCATCATTTTACAGAAAGATATTTTTTAAAGAAGCAATTCTTCTTTTATCTCTGAGAGGGAGACACTTGTAATGGTACCACAGAATCTTCAAAAAAAAAACCAAAAACAAACAAAAACAAACCCTCATCATTATTTTACATATGTATTTCTTTATTTTAAGTTGATCCTTGGGTAAAAATGATGAATTCAGGTTATATGGGTCAAATCCATTACAATAAATAAACACTGGTCCCATCCCCCTTTATAGGGACAGGTATATACATATATTCTAGGCAAGGAGGAAGGATTTCTAGGTTCCTCCAGCTGACCTAAGAATTAAATTGACATGAGACAGAATGACAGGGGAAAATGAAACAAAAGTTTCATAACATGTGTACATGGAAGAAACCTGGAAAAACTGAGTAACTTACCAAAGTGGCTGAAGCTACCACCTTAAATATCATCTTCAGCTAAAGACAAAATGTTGGAGGTAGTAGTTTTGGACTTCAAAGGGGAGGAAGGCAATTCACATGGAGATGGGAAAATAAATGTTTGGTAAACAAATGTTTGTCATACCTTGCAGAGACAGTGGGACATGGAGCGGACTTTGATCAAATGGGCCTTTCTAGGTTCCTCCCCGTCTACCACACCTGGTTCATATTAGCCTATAGTTATCTGTGGTGATAACTCCTTCCTGGAACAGGCCTTCTATCTTAAATTATTTCAGGCAGTTAGGGTGAAAGTCAAAGTTTCTTCCTGAGTCTTTTGTTCTTAAAAATAATCAAGCCAAAGAGACACTTTTTAGGGTAGCAAATTCTGTTCCCCTACAGTATATGTTTTCAGTAGCAAAGATTAATAGCGACTGCCCTAACTCTGAGCAAGACCATGAAATAGATGCAATTCTTCTTTGTCATCCTCCTTTTTTCCAGAGTTAGAACACTTTCTAATCTTTACAACTGTCTCCTCTGCAAAATGGGCATTTCACGGTCTAAAGACTCCTCCTGTTGCCACTCTTCAGGGCTAGTTCCCATGCTCTGAGCCCAGGAAGGCAATCTGAGCTCTTTACTACTGATAAATTTAGTAAGCACCTATACTATACCGGGTAGGGTGGGCTTTGACAAAACAGAGGTGAGTTAAACAGACATGTTTCCTACCGTTGCAAGGCTGACAAACAAGTGGGGGAGACAAACATTAAACACGTGCTCCCCAAATTAAATGCATAATTAGATAAAGTGCATCGCAGGAGAAGTAAGGATCCCAAGAAGGTACTATAAAGGGAGAACCAATTAATGTGGGGGTGGAAAATCAAAGCTTCTGGAAGGAAACAATATACAAGCTGAGAAATGAAGAGTGAATAGGAATTAGCCAAGTGGGAAACAGAGGAAAGAGTATTTTAAGAAGAGGGAAAAACATGTACCAATAACATTTCAAGAAAAGCTTGGAAAAGCCAGGTGATGTATATCATTTTTACTAAGGAGTGACTGATTAATTAGTTTATCTCTTCCAAGGATGATGTAATACCATGTGATCAATTAATAGAATATAAGAAGAAATTTATTTTCAGGAATGGGGAGGTGAGGAGTTGTGTGTCCATGTTAATATAGTTCTCCTTTCCCTGTAAGCCTCAGTAAAACAATGGTGCGACCAAGGGGTGGTTGGAGGCATTAGTTTTCCCAAGGTACTCACAACTAACATCAAATCTACATACTGTGTAACCAATGTGCTTCCCATGCAAACACAGCTTCCAGAAAAGTCCTCCAGACCACCTCCTCCAACTTGTTTCCCCTAATTCCCTCCTATAGAGCTGCTTTGGTTGGACAGGTTGCCAATCCTGTAAAGACTATCAGACCTATGCAGAAAGGATGCTATTATGTTTGGAACTGCTCATAGATAGAAGGATTCTGAACATTATACATGTAAACTTTGTACCTAAAAGAGAACTCTATAACTTACCATTAAACCTATGAGGTTATCTGTTATTCAGATAAGCAGCAATATTATTCTATTTAAAGACTTTTCAGCTTTGGATCAGTATAAACAAGACCTGCAGGTTTAAAGATTTGCATACATCCTTCAACAATGTATTGTTTTCATTATAAGATATTACATACAATTTTGTATTTATTTAATGAGATTACTGTCCTGGGGTTTCAGGATGTGTATAAAATAAATTTAAGGCATTAAAATTCAAGATAAATTATCCCCACCAGAAATAATCCTAACAGGTTATTTACTAAAGAGTCTTGAATCCAGCAGATCAAGGAAAACTCCCCAAGGAGTCTCTAACTAGAACTCTTTAAGACTTGGCAGGAGTGGGACCAATAGCTCTCCATAAAAATGAATAATACCTTGGGCTACGTAAATTATAAAATCTGACGCCCTATAAGCAGCATTACAACAGCCAATTTTAATTGCTCTGATAATGAGCTGGAGAGAGGCACACTCAGCTTCCTGAATTTTGGTTGCAAATGAATGGGATTCTTGCCAGCTATGGATCACAGTTATGAGGTATTCTGCACAAGGAATGTAAAAACAAAAAAAAACAAAAAAAACCCCCTGAAAACAGATTGATAGCAACATTCCATGCCACTCTACCTTCTTCATGAGAAGTAGATTATAAGAATCTTTATGTGAAGGCTATCAATAGATTTCTCATAAACTCCCTCCTTCACATCTCATTTTTAGTTTAACTTTCTCCCTTTGAAATATGCAGAAAAATAGCAAATTCCTGAGGAAAAAGAAAGACGATAACAGACATCCCTTTACTGGTGGGTGATTTAGGTGAAAATAGCCAATTCTCTCTCCCTTGCCTTCTTTTGACCAAGGGAACTGCATTTGTGGGTTTGTAACTGGATTTTGATTGAGAAGAGCATTCTATAACCATAGAAGGGTTTTTCTTTCTGGAATACTCAAACTGTCAATTTTGGTGTATTAGTTTTAAATGCTTTCAGCTATAAATAACAAGAAATCTGGACCTACGGTGACTTGAACAAATAGGGGTTACTTTTAAGCAAGTGGCCCCTGGAGGCATTTCAGCTGATGTATGATGTTATCACCATTTGTAGAAAGCCAGCATCTATGCTAGTTTCTAGGGTTTTCTTCCCTCATGATGGCAAGATGGCTGCTGCAGCTACAGACGTCATGTCTGTATTACATGCAGTGATGGGAGAGGGAAGAGGAAAGGTGGGGAAGGGCAGCTCTAGTTGTCTTTATCCCATTTATCAGAACACAGAAGACTTCCCTGAAGCCCTCAAAAGACTTGAGCTTTCAGCCCATTAGCCAGAACTCTGCCATATGGCCTTCTCTAATGGGAAGGAGGTTGGAAAGTTAATATTTGCCTTCTAGTCTCTATAATAAATGCAGCAAGGATGAAGGGAGCTGGAAAAGGCTATGAGCAAGACTATCAAAGGGTTGGCCACATTTGGCCTTTTTAATGTATTGTTTTAAAAGCCTTAAGTTAATTTGTTAAGGTTTCTCAAGGACAACAGGCTAGGGAAGAACTAAGATCTTTGTGCCAAATACAGAGTAAACCTTGGAAAGAGTGAGTAGAATGGAAAATAAATTAGAAATGATCTAAAAGTGCCTTGAAGCCAGATCTCACAGAACTCTAGGCAAGCTAATCACTAATAATGGATCTAAGTTTCTCTAACACGTAGTGTGGAAATGCTAGCATTTGATTAGAGTCTTGAAGGTTGATGCCATTCTTAGAACAAGGTAAGAAGATACAACAGCAGCAGGAAATTGAGGCCAGTGTTTGAGTAATCCAGGAGGCAGTATTTTACTGGAATCATAGGAGAGGAAATTTGAAAAGAGAAATTTGGATGGTAGAGGGCCTTGAATGAGGGAACAGGGAAATTAATAGGGGACAGTGGGACTTTGAATTCTGAAGAGAGGGGCTTTGTTTAAGGATGTGTCTGTGGCCATGGACAACAGTTTTTCTAAGGACTATCAAAATGGTTCTGGGAAAAAATATTATGACATTATAGGAGGAGAGCATGTGGTATAGGAAAAATATGAGTGTTACGGACTTAATTGGGTCCTCTCAAAATTCGTGTTGAAGTTCTAACTCCAGTAGCTCAAGATGTAACTGTATTTGGAGATAGGGCATTTAAAGAGGTGATTAAGGTAAAATGAGGTCATATCAATGGGCCCTAATCCAATAGGGCTGGTGTCTTCATAAGAAGAGGAGATTAGAACACAGGCAGGCACAAATAGACAATGTGAAGACAAAGAGAGAAGATAGCCATCTACAAGACAAAAAGAGAGCCCTCCAGAAGAAACCAATTCTGCCAACACCTTCATCTTGGACTTCTAGACTCCAGAGCTGTGAGAAAATAAATTTCTATTGTTTAAGCCACCCAGTCTGTGGTATTTGTTATGGCAGCCCTAGCAAACTCATACAATGAGCAAATAATTATTTTTGTTAAGAAAAAGTAATGAGGCCCCGTGGCCGAGTGGTTGAGTTCATGTGCTCCACTTTGGTGGCCCCAGCTTTCACCACTTCAGATCCCAGGTGCAGACCCAGCACTGCTCATCAAGCCATGCTGAGGCAGCGTCCCACATAGGACAACCAGAAGGACCTACAACTACAATATACAACTATGTTGTACTGGGGGGCTTTGGGGAGAAGAAGAAGAAAAATAAAAGAAGACTGGCAACAGATGTTAGCTCAGTGCCAATCTTTAAAAAAAAATAAAAGAGTAACAAGATAAACTAAATTGATGGAAGTGGAAATAGAAAGAAGGTAGTTTCTGGAAACATGGTATAGGTATAACATCACTGTAATTTGCAACTAATGCAGTGGGGTGTCGAGATGCATCGTCAGTCGTGGCTGAGCTCTAAAGACTGGGAAATGGGCAAGTCTGGAAGGACACTGGGTTGCTGGAAGAAAAGGATGGATATGGTTTTGGCCATGTTCCCATTGAAGAGGTGCTGAGTCTTCAGGGAAGTGGCAACCATCAAGAACTGAGAAATGTGTGTCAGACCTTAAGACACTGATGAGATGGCCAAGGAAGCCAGTGTTGAGCATAAACAGAGGAGCACCACAGCATGAACAACCAATGAGTGAACTGTGCAGTTCCTTTTAAGTAGCTGAAACAGAATGACCAAATTCCTGTATGTGTAATTTCAGTGACAGACAAAAGTCTTTTATCTTAAAACCAAATAAACAAACTAAGAGACTTTATCTTCCTGGTATCCAATGCTTAAAATTTCTTTTGAAAAGGAGAAAACAATTTTTGTGTGCTTTGGTCTTTTTACACAGTGGTAAGACCAGAAGGCAAATACCTCATGGAAAGGTAAAATGAAGACTTGAAGTCATACAAGTGTGCATATGGAAGATTAGATTCTTTCCCAAGAACGGATTTTAACTGGCATGACTGAGAGTGGTAGAGCATTAAGACGTGCTCTGCCTGCTTCTGCAAGAGAGCGTGGTGCAGGAAGAAGAGACACGAGTGCTACAAAGAACAAGTTCCCTGGGGACAGTTTGGGGACAGCGTCCAAACCATCTCACAATAGTGAGAGGATCATATTTCCCTTACTAAGGGAAAGTTGGCCTCAATTATATATTTCACTTCTGTGCCGGGGTTTGCTTGAACACCACCCACTGGAAAATCAAGAAATTTAGAATTAGTTTTCCAAATCAACAGAGAGCTCCTTGCTTTTAGCTCTTGGTACTAAAATGTCCCGCTGGTCCCCAAGAGTAATGCTTGGCTGACGTGCTTGCATGAATTGTTTGTATTTTCATTAATTAATGTGACGAATGTATTAAAAATAGCACTCTCAGTTTTCATCCTGAAGGCTTATACTTAATGGCAACAACCTTTACCAAAGTATCATGTTGTTTATTTCTAAGATGGCTTTGACTCATTTAATAATGCTCTGTAATTAATTTGTAGATTACTTTTTGACTTCGCACAATTATAATTTAGCATTATGTTCCTGCAAAGGAAAAGGTTTCTGCTGTAGTTGTTTAATATTGATCAGTTTCTTTTAATGCGTTTGAGACTATTATGTCTATAGAGAAATAAAAATATTGGTGTGGTTAGAATGACTCAAACTTCCGAGATATTCATTTATTTTATAATTATTTTTTAGTAAGTACTATGTTTCAAGCAGTGCTCTAGGTGGTGGGGGAAAATGATGTTGAATAAGTTGACAAGGAGAACCTGCCATTAGTCGTTTTACATTTTTTTACATTCTTGTTTAACGCTTAAAGTTTTAAGTTCAAATTATAGGAGGAAGGACCACACTCAAAGAACATGAGATGATGAAAAAACATTTCTGTCTTGTTTTATCCTAGAGTGAATACAGATGTGCTCAATTTTATAGTCAATACTTAAAGTCTTATTGTAATTGTTGATCTAAATCATTACCTTCAGAATGTAGGTAAGCTTAATGATACGCTATGCTTAATGATAAAAGAGTAACCTTTGTTTAGTATATTTTGTTGTCATAATATGTTTAAAGATTTCACTAAATATTTAGACATAAGAGAGAAACTTAATCAGACAATGTAATTTCTGAGAACAATTTCTTTCTGAAGCAAGAATTCTGATTAGATTTAACTGGGGCCTTACAAGATGGTATGTCAATGATTTTCGCTGTGAGGGGGAATTTCCTAACTAATGACTCCACAAAAACGTTTGCGTGGAACTCCCATCTCTGCCATATTTGCCTGATCTTGGACGATAAATCAACAATGCTGATGTAACAATTGGTCAAGTCATATAAGAAACAGCCCAAGACTTTCCTTTCCAGGAGGTATAGTCTCATGGAAAATCACCTTTGAGTCTGGCAAATGGAATGATGCAACTGGGTGTAGCCAAAGGGAAAATCCTAGAGGAAGTCCCCGACTAGTCAGCCTCCTTTGCCTCCCACTCTTGAACTTGAAGCATCCAAAGTGACCTTCCTCTAGAGGGAAATGCAGTTAATGATTCACTTACCGACAGACATCTGCTTGTAGAAGGTATAGTCCAGCCACAGTACAGGGGCAGTGAGGTCTGGTGAGCAGCTGAGTGCCCCTCTGGATCCTTCCAGGCCTGCACTTGGCTCAGATGAAACGCTCAGACTTAGTAGTTGCCAGAAAGTATTTGGCAAAAAGCCCACCTTTTTCCTCAAGTACAAGTAGTCTATTGACTTGATTCCTCAAAGAGATACGTGAGGGTGAAAGTAAGTTCATTATTAACCTTTTATAGCCCTGACTGCTAACGAGGTAATGGCTGTGAAAGTGATTTTTAAAATCACAATGCAAATATAAGGCACTTTTAGTTGTTATTTTGGTACCTGAGGAAAATGTGAAAATAAAGAGAGCCACAAGTTTTATGAAGGTCCCACATGAGTGTACTTTGTTTCACCGTCTATCTCAGACCTCTAAAAAATATAGCTCGTCTAGGCTGTGGTTTGTGAGTTATGTACTAAAGTTGCTTTTCTTTGTTTTCCCAGCATGCACTTGTGATACTTCGAACGTATGATGTGCATGCGGGAAATCTATGCTGTTTTCCCCAGCATATGTAAAACAAATGCTGGCTAGGAAGTTAGCCTGGAGTTTAAAGCATCATAGAATGAACTAAATAACAGTTACAGTTACATAATACCTACTATGTGTCAGCATCATTCTAATGTTTTGTATATATTAAGTACTTTATTCCTCACAGTAAACATATGAGGTATATACTATTATTACTCTCTTTTTACAGATGTGAGAATTAAAGAATAGAGAGATGGGTTGCTGTATTCCAAATCACACAGCTAATGAATGGCAAAGTCAGACTTCACATCCTACTAGTCTGTCTCAAGAGTCTGTACAATTAACACTGTGCCAGAAGCTTTTAAATATTAGTTTTATGAATATTGTACTATTTCTAATAGTAGATATAGTATTTTTGTTACATATATTTCTTCTTTGTCTTCCCCCCTTTGGATCTAGGACTACACATAATATTAGCCGATTTCAACTCATAAGAGACTTCTCTGATGTTTATGTATGAAATAGTTTACATTTATAGAACATTTATATATTGTTAAGTGTTTTCCCTTACCATTTATTGTTTCATTTGATCCCCTTACTAACCTTTAGAATACGTGGGATTTCTGTCCTTCTTCAGATGAAGAAACAGATCACAAAGATTAAACACTTTGTTCAGTTTCGCATCACCAGTTGGCAGCAGTTCCAAGACTAGACATCAAGTTTACTAGCTTTTGGTCTCCAGCACTCTTTCTAGTGTGTCAGACTGTTTCCTCTCTTCCTTTGGAAAAAAAATTGAAAAGAAGTTTAAGAATCCAAGTAAAATTGGGAAACCATTTTTGGAGTTACATTTAGAATAATTTTAGAAGTCCTCACTAAAGTAGGAGGTGAAAATGCATTGCATTAACAGTGGACTTGGTAAGTGCACACAGTGGGGTGCTGGTTTTTTAATTTTCTGTTTCGCATTTCTTGCTGCCTAATATGAACACCTTGACAGGACAAAGTCTTAAGTGCTCTCTTGCTTTATGCTCTTGCTTTTTTAGCACAGCTCATTTGCACTTGTTCATCATCCTCTTCCTTGACTCAGTCCCAGAAGCTGTGTTGCTAATTATTGACCCGGGCAAGCCTCAAAGAGGACAACGGCAGCTAAAACTGGAGTGCTCTTTACGTAGAATCACAATGCACTTTCCATTTTTCAGAAGGAGCAAGGCATTTTTAGCTCTAGGGTTTGGAGGCCATTCAGTTATATGGGCACTTGAGTTTCTGCTAAAGAATCATAACTCAGTTTTTCAAAATAAACTTTTTTTGGCATTTCATTCATAGCCACTTTCTTGGAGTCTGTGTGTGTGTGTAGAGAGAGAGAGAGAGAGAGAATTTTTCCTTTCTGTATTAACATGTAAGACAGAGCAGAATAATAATGCATTCATTCATTCCATAAATAGTTCTCAAAGAGTTACCAAGGATGCCTGAAACCACGGATAGTACTGAATTGTATTCACACTATGTCTTTCCTATACATAAACATTTGAGGTGACACAACGAAACCAGCATGAATTTCTTTTTCTTTCTTCACAATTTCGTGTATAGAAGACTCATTCTTACTGTAGATTTTAACAATCTCAGCATACAATTTTTTTCTTTCTTTCTTAAGTTGAGAACTTTCACCTTTTCGCTTAAAGGAAGCCCTTTAGGGCTTCTCTTTGGCATATCCAAATTGCCAGCATCCTTGCTTTTGCTCTTTTGGGCCATTGTTAAGTAAAATAAGTGTTACCTGAACACAAACACCGTGATAGCACAACAGTTAATCTGATAACTGAGGCGGCTACTAAGTGTTTAACGGGCAGGTGGCGTATACAGTGGGGACACACTGGACAAAGGGATGGTTCACATCCTGGGCAGCGTGCAGTGGGACAGCGTGAGATTTGCCATACTACTCAGAAGGGCACACAATTTTAAACTTATGAATTGTTTAATTCTGGAATTTTCCATTTAATATTTTCAGACCAGGGTTGACCGTGGATAACTGAAACCACAGAAAATAAAACTGCTGATAAAGGGGACTCTTGTAGGGCTAAATACAATAGCAGATATTTAGACATAGAATTACCTTATTACAGGAACAGACACACGATAGATGCTCTGGAAATATTTGTTAAACTGAAATGAGCTATCACATGAACTGTATCCCACGGCCTTAGAATCTGTTCTGGAAATTATGAAATCATTAAATAGATGGGAATTGGAAAGGAATTGAAGAATCAACTCATGCAGCCCTTTTATTCTGAGGTGAAGCTAGGGAGACCCAGACAAATTATGTGACTTTTCCAAGAATACACATCTATTCGTTTCTCATCATAACATGTGTCAGAGATTACACATGTCAGTTATCTACAATGCAGCATGTCATACGAGAGGAGCTGATGTTCCAGAACAGTGCTACCCAATGGAAATATAATGCGTACCGCACATATAATTTTCAATTTTTTACTAGCCACATTTAAAAAGTAAAAAAAAAAGTGAACTTAATTTTAAGAATGTATTTTAACTCAATATATCCAAAATATTATAATCTCAGCATGTAATCGATATAAAAATTGTTAATGAGTTAGTTATCTTACATTTTTTTTTCATACTAAGCCTTCAAAATCCAGAGTTTGTATTATACTTTTGACACATTCCAGTTGGGCTAGCTATATTTCAAGTACTTCATAGCTACATGGGGCTTAAGGCTACCCTATTAGACAGCATGGGCTCTAGAATCACAGGGGAAAAGATGATTATGCATTTTTAAAGCTGTGGTATTGGTTTTGTTGCATTTTTTTGAGGAAGATTGGCCCTGACCTAACATCTGCTGCTAATCTTCCTCTTTGTTGCTGAGGAAGACTGGCCCTGAACTAACATCTGTGCCCATATTCCTTTATTTTATTTGTGGGATGCTGCCACAGCATGGCTTGATAAGTGGTGGGTAGGTCCTTGCCCAGGATCCAAACCCTTGAACCCTAGGCCGCCGAAGCAGAGCACGTGTGAACTTAACCACTACACCAGCAGGCTGGCCCCTAAAGCTGTAGTATTTTTATTATTGCTTATTTTTAAAGTTTGATTTCAACATGCAAGCACAAAAATAAAACTTAACCCAAACTGATTCAACAAGATGTAAACAAAACTGGAATAGACCTATCACCATTAGAGAAGTTGAATCGATAGTTACAATTTTAACCTCCCCCCAAAATTACTAAATAAACAAACCATCAAAAGTCTTGGCTCAGATGGTTCTACATATTACTACCAAAATTTCAAGGAACAGAGAACTTCTACCTTATACACATTGTCTCATTTTACAAGAAACTGCCTACAAGTATAGAATCAGTTCCATTTGCGGCATTAGTAGAAGCTTAAACTGTCAACCAGGTTTTTCTTAGTGTGATGAAACAATAATCTTAGCTATCCATATAACCTGTCATTTTTTTTCATTTCTTTATGACAATGGAGAGTTGTCATTGTTTATTATTGATAAATGTTGGGGTGCTTCTATTTAACAGACTGCTTCATGGGCCCTCCCTGCCATGCACTTAACATTAAATGCATAAACATGAGGATAGGAAGAAGTTACCTATCATAGGCATCTAAGCTCGCCAATTATTTTCAGAGGCGCTAGACCAAAAATAGAGGATTTCACTTTCTTGCTGTATTCAAATTCCTGTTTCTGACAAGAAATTCTGCAGAAGCAAAGAGACTACTGCGTTGTTCACTGTTCAAATCTGCGAAAGGTTAATGTAATTGTGGGTTTGGCTGTCACCTCGACCTTTTCCTGGATCTTTGTTCAGAGCTTAGGTGAATTTGTTGGTGGGGGCTTCCCCTTTTAAGTTCTTCAGCTTTTGAAGTAAAAGAAAGGGAAACGCAAGGCGTGGAACAGAAAAGAAACTGAAATAGGTCACGTCTCTGGAGGCTTCTGAATTTGGTGCAGTACTAACCCTGTGATCATTTCATACCCACCTTTTCAAAGGGCTTCTTATAATTTCATTTTGTTCTCTAGCCTAGAGAATAAAGTAGACTTCTATAGCCTTTTCCTCAAAAGCTGATTCTGATTCTCTATAAGGTACCACATTAATAATAGTTTTTCTTTTTGATTACCATAAGGCCATGCAGCCTTCTAAGCTGTTGTCTTTAAATTCCTAGTTCTTTTATAGTTCCTATGTACAAGCATAAATTCTTATTAATATCATTGCAGTGAGGAAGATAGAAAAGTGTGTTAGAGTGCTTATAGCTGTATCAGGAAGTTATAACTCCACTGGCTTAAACCACAAGCAATCCTGAGGTGGGATGTTCGAGTCACTCAGTGACGCAGTAACGTAACCAAAGAACTGAGACCTGTCCATCTTTTTTTTTTTTTTTTTCTCACTATCTTCAAGTGTTGGTGATTTTTCTGGCTTATTCCCGCACGATCTCAAGATGTCTGTCACAATTCTAGCTATCAAATGCAGATGTCTATGACTAGTGAAAAAAAAAAGGATTATCTTTTCTTTATGTCTTCTTTTAAGATCTTTCCCAAACAGACTCCCCAGTCTGACTTCTCTCCAATGTCTCGTTGATCGAAGTTGCATCACATGCCAATGTCTTAACCATTCACCACCACAGAAGTGGCGCCTCCATAGTTAGTGGAGATAATCGTGGGAGCTGGGGCTGACGCCATCTCCCCACAGGTACCTGGCTGCTGTAGAAACGCACAAGAAGGACACCTAGCCAGGCTTACCAGAGCAAGGGAGAGAGGAGTGTCAGAGTGGATTTCCAAAGAAAATGTTATCCAACCTGAGATAGAAGGGCAAGAGGAGATAATCAAGGGAAGGGTGGTGGGAGGAGAGGACGGTATCAGGTGGACAGCATATCATGTGCAAATGACTGAGGATAAGAGAGAATGTAGTGGGTTTGGGGGCATGCAAAAAATTCACTTTGCCGAAGATATAGAGCACAGGAGGCATCAATCAGAAATAAGGTGGAGAAGTATCCTGGGATGGATAATAAAAGATCTGATAAATCATATGGAAGTTTATACTTCATTCTGCTGCAGTAGGGAGCCAATGCAATATTTTAAGCCGCAAATGACATAATTAAATCTGCACCTCAAAAAAAAATCTATGACTCTCTGGGAAGTTGGTTTATATATGGTCAATACTGGAGGTAGATGGAACAGGTGAGACTCAATTGCAGTAATCCAGGGGAAAATGGTGACGGGCTGCATTAAGATAATATCATTGGGGTTGGAAAAAGGTGAATAGATTTGATTGGTATTTAGGAGTTTTGACTAAACAGAGCTTGGTTAATAGGAGGTGAGAGAAGTAGAGATCAATAATCACTCAGATTTCCGGATTGGGCAGCTAGGAGGATGGCAGTGACGTTTATTAGTTAGGATATACAAAGGAGAAGCTGAATTGGCAGGGAAGTGGATTGAGTTAAATTGTATCTAATGAGTTTGAGGAGCTTGCTCTGTCTGAAGTTCATGAGAGATATTCTTGTTCTTAAACTTTTAGATGCTAAGGGATATATTAACCAATAAATTATATAGGACAGTACTAGAGGTACTCTTAATTTATTGCAGAAGATGATAAGTAAAACAAGAGAGGGATAAAGGAGTTCAGAGAAGTAAGTGTTTCTTCCTGAGGACAAAAGAGTGGGAGAATCAGAAATTTCTCATGAAAGAGAAAAGTCTTAGTTGAATCTTGCCTGGAAAGATTAGACAGATGGGAATTGTAGAGGCGTGGGGGCACTGTGCTCTAATTAAGGCAGATTTGAAGAATGGCAATTGATTGTGTTGGTAGGGCAAGTTTGAATGGATATAATAAAATATAACGTTTGTGGACTAGTTGAATTGATCAGAATCCTTGGGATCCCAAAGGGAAAAAGATTATACATATTCCCTCTATTGACCTTTTATTGCAAGATGTATTAGTTAGCTACTGATACAGGAGTGCTATGTAACAACCAACCACAAAATATCAGTAGCATGTAACAATAAGCATTTGTTTCTTGCTCATAGGTCTGCTCTTGGGCTGGGATGTCTACGCTTCAGGCTACAGGTTGCTTTCGTGTTTGTTCCTCATGTTTCTTTCTCCTTCTTCCTGGACCAGTGGTTTCTCAGGGCCTGTTCTTATCACGACTTACTTGACAACTCCCAGAGTGGAAAGTGGACACACTTCATAACTCATAAGGCCTCGTATTGGGACAGGCAGTAGAATTTGTGCCCAGATTCTGTTGGTCAAAACACATAATATGGCCTAGCCCAATATCATTGAGAAAGAGGGGAGGGATGAACAGAAGGCCAGGGAAGGCAGTGAATATTGGCTGAACATATTCTAATCCATGACATAAAGATAGATAGAAACTTAAGATATCATAGAATTTGACCCATCAACCACAAAGCTAGAACACTAAGGTTCTCAACTGTGGAGGGTCCAGTGGGCTTCTTAGACAGACTCAGGAGAGCAACCCAATCTGAGTGACCTCCTTTTTTGCCCTATACTTGTGCTTTCCAGAGGGATAACATGGGCCCATAAACTGCTCATTGAGCTCATTAATTATTGGTCAGAATCAGAACCAGCTACTTCAGGACCAGCTCATGGTCATGACTACTTTCCTTTGGTTTCATGCAGAGGAAAGTCCATTCCTAGTCCATTCCTTCAGGGCTAGTTAGAGGTCGATATTACCTCCCCCAGCAGCACTACTAAATGAGTGATAAGAACTAAAACAATAAAAAATAATTGCACTATTTTCCTTAACATGTAGTTTTTGGACTTCTTCCAAAAATCCAGTACATTTATGAAAGCCAAGCTAAGGCATTGTGCTGGTTATTGTACCAATAATGTGTCTCAGTTATCTCTGAGAAAATGTATGATCCATGGAAATGACATAATTTTCCCATCATTGTACAGCTAAGTTGCATACCTGAGACTTGAAGACATCGTCAAACTATGTTATCTCTAAATCTCTACTTAATTGCCACATAAGCAAGAGATTTTAACCATTTTTGAGTTCCTGAATTGAAGATATATAATTGCATTAATTGATCCAGAAATTCTCAAGCCCAAACAGTCTCATGGTACTTGAGTAGAACCTATAGTGTGTGTGTGTGTGTGTGTGTGTGTCCTGTTTTTAGAGGATCATCTTTTAGTGTGGATACCTGTGACAGGGTCATGCAATACGTCAGGGTAGCTCACGTCCTGTTTCACTATACTTTCCAAACTCCCCTCAGCACTTTTTCTCACTTCATTCCGTGGCTTCTGTACTCCTAGCAATGGCCAGTGCCTCAAAAAGTCCCCATACAGGGAAGAAAGAGATGCCTTCACAGGCACAGTTCTGCTTGAGGTTCTTTTTCACGTCACCAAGAAGAAAATGCGTGACTACTCCTCTTCTCTTGAGCCCAAAGACATTTCAGAGCAAAGCTCTTGCTTCTCTTTTATGACTGCTTTTCCACTGCAGACTCTCCTTGAAGGTGGCCTTTGAGAGAGAGGAGAAAAAAGCAGGAGGAACATGAAGACAAGAAGATGAATAAGAGATGAGATTTAAGAAATATATTCATGTTTAATCCTTTACAAATTAAATCCTACTGAGACCCTTAAATAATAGCTCTCACAGGGATTGTGCTTAAAAAATCTGATTCCAGCCCTGAGCATATGTATCTTGTCCAAGAAGGACAGTACATCTGAGGTTTCATCACTACAGCTGTCATAGGAGAAAGGTCCCCATTCAAGGCCAGTTTCCCCAAGTGCCCTCCCAGGGAGAGAGAGAAAACATAGTCTGGGTAACATAGCAGGTGTGTTGTGAGAACCTATGAGGGGGCCGAGTTGGAGGAACAGGAGTAGAAGGGAAATCAGAGAGAGGGTATGAAAGCTCAATAGATGCCTAGCAAACTGAGACTGAAAAAGGTACCGATAGAGTCAGGTCAAGTTGAGCATGAATGTTACTGGACCCTGGGTTAAGTACTTTCTAGCTTGGATGGGTTCTTAAAGCAGCAGACTTTGAAAATTGAACAGCTTTAAATTATTCTATTATTTGCTACAAATAAATTTATCACTTGAAAAAACAGTAGACTATTTAACTGGTTTGTATTAAAGAAAAAATAAAGTCTTCAAGGAGTCATTGTTGCTTGATTCGTTGATGGGCTGCTTGATGAATGAATGAACTTGAAGGAAGGAAGGGAGAGAGGGAGGGAAGGAGGCAAGGGAGGGAAATCAGAAAGGGAAATATGTGCTCTGATTTCACTGTTTTAAAAAGTCAATATTTATTATTAATAAGCTATACCGTCTCTTTATCAAATTTTATACCATTTTTTTCTTTATCTTCACGACTCAGATTTGTCATATCTCAATGTGCTGTGTTCATAAAATGGTTTTTGGATTTTAAAGAGCTGATTAACAATGTTAGAAGCTCATTTTAAGGTTTTTTTTCCTACAGATTACTGGAGACAAAATATGGATAATGACATGTCAAATAACTATAATTACAAGGAAATGCTTTTAAGTTGAAATTCGATAAGTTGTTATGGTTTCACCCTATTTTTCACCTGTAGAAAGGTTTCTCATAAATAATAGTTTATACTTATAGAGTATACATAAAGTCTGGAAGCATAGACAATGTTTTATATTTTATTAGATGAAGATGTCCTTTTTGATATTATACGTAGTCACCTGTGCTTCCAGACTAAGTGGCAGACACTGTTCTAAGTGCTTTACGTGGATTAATTCATTTAGGCTGCTGGGTTAGTATTTCTCTCACCTTATCAGCACCTCACCCCATCAAGTGAGTTTGCCTATACACACACGCACTTTTGCACTTGGAATTCTGGGTACAATAGAATTGTAGAGCACAAGAGCTGCTGCAGAGACTCAGAAGGGTGTGGCTGGGGATGTGACCAGGACTATCTTGCAGTGATGGGTGTGGACCGCGTGGCTCCTCCACTGAGCCTGGGCAGTGTTTTTGCTTTAGGAATGATATGGAGAGTTTTATTTTATTTGACTTTTTGGTATTTCTCTTGGTTCCTGCCGAACTGGCTCAAGGTTTAGAAGGTATCCTCCCACCTGCATTTGGAAAAATACATTTTTAAAACTCCTCCGGATATGAAAATGTTAATGTCATTGAAAAGCTTTTAATATAGCATTTGTAGAAATAGTTTCAGAACAGAGAACTTTATTGCTTTTCCCAGCAGAATTTTAATTGTGCTTGTATAAGTGTTACAAATGCAAAAAATATATAGCTGATAAATCTAAGAGACAAAATTGTATCAGATATTGTAATTATAGGACACCTCAAAAATATGTTAGTAGCATCTTTTTATACAGATGTGGTTGATATTTTACCCCCACAAAATTAAAAATGCAGAATCGTGGCTGAAGTTTATATCGGACCAGTCTAAAGCCAGCCACAACTATGTAATTTCCATGATTTTCTCCCCATCAATGGAAAATTACTGTCAGCTTAGCCAGAGTCTACAGACTGAGCAAACGTCTGTTTCCTTTCCAGAACTGAGTGTTTCAAACTTTTTTCAATAGGTAAAATTACCATTAAAGGTCAGAGATTTGTTTTTCATGCATGATGGATTTCATTTGCTTTAGAAGTATTATACCAGGAGGGTAGGCTTTTTTTCTGACTTTAGAACTAAATTAGAATTGAAATATTCACGGTTTTGAATCAACCCCAAACAATTTCCTTTTGTTTATTTTCCCTTGGCAAAATGATATATTTTTTTTTAATGGAGAAGAAAGTCTTCTGGAAATAAAATATATATGTATGTACATTCCCCCATATTTGAGGTTAGCAGGCAGACTAAGCATACTGAACACCAGTTCTACGATTGGGCTTAACTTGTCTTTCGTCAGATTCTAGGCACTTTGAATGCAAGGACTTTGTTTTTTGAATAAATACCCTTCATAGTTGATAACCTGTTCTTTTTCCCGTATATTGTCTTAACTAATGACTGCCCAAAATGGACATAAAGGCTGTATTTTTCCTTCTTCTTAATGTAAAGGAAAGAGTTTCCAACTCCATGATTGGAGATAAAAGATCATAAAAATTAGTCTTCACATGGATTAAGCTAAAACGCTTTGACATCGGGAACCATCTTGTGCAGAAAGAGACTGCACTTACACAGTTTGTTTCTTTAGCACACTGCTGTTAGTTACAAAAATAATGCATGCAGGAATTGTGGAAAAGAAGTAAAAATCTTGTCTATCATTCTACCACCCTAACAAATTATATTTAACATTTTTTCCGTATTTCTTTATATATTTTAACCTTCCATAAGTTGGAGTCAATCTGTAAATGTACTTTTTGCTCTGCTTCATTGACTACAAGAGAATATCCCCCCCCCCCTTTTCTTTTTTAAATGACTTCTTTCGTGTGTCTGAAGCGATTTCAACTTAACTCTATTGCGTATGTGCTACAAGTAGCTGCCCTTCGGAAAAAAGGCACCTTTTTCTTTCAAAATAAAAAAGAATGCAGAGAACTTTGTGATTGTAATTACTTACTGCATGTCAAAAAAATTCAGTCTCATATCCTTGCCAGTTAATAAGTATGTGTCCCTAGCTATGGGACCTAAGGAGGTTATTCAGCTGTACTCTGCCTCAATTTTCTCATCTATAAAATGTCGATAATATACAGAGTACGTAATGGCTAAATACTGTATTTCTATTGTTAGTGTTATATTTGGCCTAAAACTTCCTCTAATCTGACAGAAAAGATCAATTTGAACCGATCACTAGGTTTCTCAATAAACCATGTTACATTTATTGAAATGCCTCCAGTATACCCCAGACAGGAAGAAACTGTGGCTTATACTCAAACGTTCATGTATTCCTTCTTAAGGTATATGCCATCAGTTAATTTAGGAATTCATCCTTTTCTCTGTCATTTGTCAAAACTCAATTACTGCAGGCTTATTTTGCGTAAAAAGGAGAACCATCTCTAAAGGAGGAAATAAGGTCAGTGACAACCAAAATTCTACACATTCTTTAATCTTGCTGCCTTGCAAGATGTTAAGATTGGACACCTTAGACACACATCTGCTTTGGTTGAGGAATAACTGAGTACTGAGTCAACTGTCCTAACAGCGCCTGGAAATATCACAAGGTAGAATGAATCGTTTATAATAAGCCAGTCGCCTCTCAGCTCTGAGAATATCCAGCTGCATAACCTCAGGGGAACTAAATGGAAAAAATGAAGGGAAATGCTTTGGGCTTTAGAGCTTTTCATTTCCTATGAACAACGCATCTCCTGCTCTTTTCTCCCCCATGTCCCCACTGTCCTCATATCGGGTCTTCCTGTTAATTCACTGCTGTGCCTGGTGAGCCGGGATCTTAAGTCGTTTATAAATGTAAAAAGCAGTTAAAGTCAGACATGAGTTGTCTGAAGGGGGAGTGGCCCTTGGTTAGAGAGACTAATAGACCAGTAATTCGGGTGTCATGTTATACTGCAGAGACGTAAAGTGGAATGGACCTAAAATATGTCTTCTTAAGAAAAAAGCCGTTGGGGGAGCCTGCTGGTCCCCCGTCTAGGTATCTATCTAAGTGTAGCAAGGAGTTAATTGATTTTGATAAAGAGTTGAAAACATTGTTAACTTGCCTCCCTCCCACTGCCTGAAGAAGGCAGATAACACATGCACACTGGCCCCCTTGGTCTCCTCCAGTGAGTGGTATGAATGCAGCTGCTTCCTAGGAAGGGCCACAACAGGGCCTTCTCAAAACTTTCCTGGGCTGGGGTTCTCCCTTCTCACCACTTGCTGCCCACCGAGCCAGCAGGTGCTTTCAAAGTCCAGGCAAGTACAAGAAACTTCTTGGCTCAGATGTGCATGGTCTGCTAGAGGCAGCTGGTATGTGAAGAGGGAATGTCATCAGATGCTAGGTCTCAAATTATCAGCATGGCTCGACAGCTGAGGGGATGGTGCATGCCTGTCCTGTAGCACTGAGGCCGTGACCAGCGTTTCTTGAGTGACCACAGTGTCAATCCCTAGAGTAGACTTGGAAACACTCCACTGCGACAGGAAGGCAGCACTTGAACTTGGCATCGGGTTTTGGAGTTAACTGTCTAAGGACAGGCTTTCTCATTTCTCTACCTCTGCTCATGTGCAAGGTAGCAGATGTTTTCGTAGAGCTGAGAAAGGCAAGTGTCCGGTGGTTATTATGGCATCTGTTTACCTCAGTCCAGTCACCATGCCAAGTTCCACAGCCACCGACAATTAAGTTTGATGAAGATTGCTTCCTCCGTCCGCAACTGGAACTGACACTAACCACATGCTAGAATTCATTATGCAGATCTGTGTCTGTGGATAGTTAATAGGTAGTTTTAAAAAATTAACTGAATGTAGCCTTTTCCTCTCCACGTAAGCCAAGATGATTGCCCCATTTGTTCTTCTGCCCATCTGAGTATAGTTTATGTATAAATCAGCAGCAAGATGGAAGTTTACTCTGGACTTTAGGATGTTTTAACCTGCAGAAGTATCTCATCTTTTGTACATTTCCCTCTTCCCCGTTTCTAACCCAAAATACACCTGCATTCCCTTGCTCTAGAATATGAGCATCGATTTTTTTCCAACTATATTGAAGTATAATTGACAAAAATTGTATATATTTAAGCTGTGCAGTGTAGTGGCTTGATGTACATATATGTTGTGAAATGATTACATAGTCAAGTTGATGAACACATCCATCACCTCACATAGTTACCATTTTTTTGGTGTGTGTGGTAAGATGACTTAAGTTCTACTCTCTTAGCAACTTTCAGGTGTGCAATACAGCATTATCAGCTATAGTCACCATACTGTACATTAGATCTCCAGAACTCATTCATCCTATAACTGAAAGTTTGACCAACATCTCTCCATTTTCCCCGCCCCTCACTCCTGGTAATTACTATTCTACTCTCTGCTTCTCTGAGTGTGTCTTTTTTAGAGTCCACATGTAAGTGAGATTATACAATATTTGTCATTCTCTGTCTGGCTTATTTCATTTAGCATAATGTCCTCCAGGATCACTAATGTTGCTGCAAATGGGAGACTTCCTGTTTTCTCATGGCTGCATAATATTCCATTGTGCTTATGTGCCACGTTTTCTTTATCCATTCATGTATCAGCAGACATTTAGGTTGTTTCCATATTTTGGCTATGTGAATACTGCTGCGGTGCACTTGTGTTTGCAGGTATCTCTTCAAGGTAGTGATTTTTTCCCCCTTTGGATATATACCCAGTAGTGGGATTGCTGGATCACATGACAGTTGCAGTTTTCGAGGAACCTCTATACTGTTTTCCATAGTGGCTGCAACAATTTATGTCCCCACCAACAGTGCACAAGGGTTTCCTTTTCTTCACATCCTCTCCAACATTTATCTCTTGCTTTTTTGATAAAGGCCCTCCTAACAGGTGTGAGGTGATATCTTACTGTGATTTTGATTTGCATTTCCCTGGTAATTAGTGATGTTGAGCACCTTTTCACGTCCGTTGGCCATTTGTATGTCTTCTTTAGAAAAGTGTTTGTTCACATTCTCTGACCCCCTTTTTTTTTTTTTTTTTGAGGAAGATTAGCCCTGAGCCAGCATCTGCTGCCAATCCTCCTCTTTTTGCTGAGGAAGACTGGCCCTGAGCTAACATCCGTGCCCATCTTCCTCTACTTTATATGTGGGACGCCTACCACAGCATGGCTTGACAAGCAGTGCCATGTCTGCACCCGGGATCCGAACTGACGAAGTCGGGGCCGCTGAAGAGGAACATGCAAACTTAACCCCTGTGCCACCGGGCCGGCCCCGTGTCTGCCCATTTTTAAAATCAGATTCTTTCTTTTTTTGCTATTGAGTTAATATGAGTTCCATATACATTTTGGATATTAACCCCTTATCAGATATGTGGTTTGCAAATATTTTCTCCCAATCTATAGGTTGCCTTTTCATTTTGTTAATTGTTTCCTTTGCTGTGTAGAAGCTTTTTAGTTTGCTGTAGTCTCACTTATTTATTTTTGCTTTTGTTGCCTGTGCTTTGAATGCCATATCCAAAGAATCATTGCCAGGACCGATGTCAAGGAACTTTTTTTCTATTATCAACTATTTAAGCTATGTCTATGACATAAAAAATACATTCAATGTTCCAAGAAGGAGCCCAAGTAATATCTTTTAAAAGGACTAGTTTCAGCGATCATAAACACTTAAAGAAAAAATTCATTTTCAAAATTTCATAAACCTTATGATTATACTGATTCCAAATTCAATCCAGATCCCCAATATGCTTTTATCATTGCAAAGCCCCGTAGCTCTGAGGCTACAAGCATCCATAACGTGAGAGTTATGTACTTTTTGATCAAGTATTAAAGTGATTGTGAGAGGTCCGAAAACTTTTTACACTTATTTTTTTTCTCGTTTCTTTTCTTATTCTCTTTCTTTGTCTCTCTCTCTTACATTTAAACCTCCTCAAGACTCCTTTCTATTCCTACTCAGCAAAATGGAGGTCAAAATCACACCAAAATGTCTGTTTTTCCCCCCATCCCCCTGCTTCACCATTTCACAGTAGGCTTTTTCCCTCCTGAGGATTTAAGGAGAAAATTCTGGCCTCAGACATTTAAGGGAAATCTGTGCTTTTCCTCTCCCCAAGTTAAAATACTTGCTATAAATAATTGGAGATTCAGGAGCCATTATGACAAATCTGGCTTTTAAATAATATCAACTAATGACCCACCTGATATGACTCTATGATGCCTCCAGGTTTGGTTTTTTTTTCACTTTAAGGCAGTCAAATCTTGTTTGAAAAGGGCTATGCATATTACTCAGACATTAACTCTCAATTTGGGATTTATTGGTGATTGATTAACAGTATCTTTAATGTGTTGATATCATGAGGGGATATATGTCAACATGCACACATGTGTAGGGATGTTTGTGTGTGTGTGTTTGCATATGTTGGTTCACACTGTCAGGAAATACACTAATTCAGAGCAACGCTGGTTTAGGTCCAGGCAAATAAATTAACATTTATGTTTCTTCTAGAAATAACACATTCGCTTGCCAACATATGGTCTATAAATATGACTCTATTTTGTGTTCATGTAGTAAGCACTGTGAATCTGTGAGCAATTTTTTTTTTAATTTCAATGTTTCTCATTGACCTACCCCATGGCATCCTATTTCACATGTGTGTGCCAGAGACTGAAAACACCAAATGACAAAGAGTAGGGATAGAGAAAGAAAGGGACTTGAGAAAACTTGACAATCTATTAAAGTAAAATGGTAACATTTCAGTGTTTGACACAGAGCAAACAAACATAACCATCTCACTTTAATCAGCTTTCATTTGTAATTTCTAAGTCCCAATCAAAACTCACCTTTGGTGTCACAAAGTAGTGGAAGGGGCATGTATTGGTCTAGGTTCCCCCAGAAGTAAACCCTGAAACAAGGAGTACAAGTAATTCATTCTTATTATTTATTTTTAAAGAGAGACTCTTCTTTTTTTTTTAAAGATTGGCACGTGAGCTAACATCTGTTGCCAAGCTTTTTTTTTCCTTCTCTTCCCCAAAGCCCCCAGTACATAGTTGTATATTCTAGTTGTAGGTTCTTCTGCTTGTGCTATGTGGGACGCTGCCTCAGCGTGGCCCGATGGGCGGTGCCATGTCCGTGCCCAGGATCTGAACCGGCAAAACCCCAGGCCGCCGAAGCTGAGCATGTGAACTTAACTGCTGGGCCACGGGGCTGGCCCTCAAGTAATTCATTTAGAAAGTTCATGAAACATAAGTACGGAAGTGGGAGAAGTGAACAGGGAATAGAAGGACACAGACCGTGCATGATCCAGCCAGTAACCCCAGAAGGAGAGTGGAGCTGAATCCCACTGAAGGTGCCCTGCAAGACAGTGGGTGTGGAACACGCCTCAGAGTTATCCCACCCTTGAGATGAGGAAACTAGAATACTTCTCCACCATCTTGCCCACCCATCACTGGTTTATGGGGATCATTACCAACCCATCACTTCTGGTTTATTTATCCATGGGCCAAGCATGTAACTGTGGCCAGAAAGCCCCTAGGCAGAGACTCGCAGGTATTAAAAAACCCTCAGGCAGGGAGCTGCAGGTTTGTGGAGTAACAAGCTTAGAGAGGTGTGTGTTCACAGGACATGGGCACCAACATACTTCCTTATAAGTGTCAGACACTGAGTTAATTTCTTCTGCATGTGTGTACCAGTGTTTTGAATCAAACCTTCTCTTTGTTCTGTGTGTCTGAAAAATTTCAACAAAAGTATTATTGTTTAGTATTGGTACTTAAGCATTTGAATATGTAACATCAAAGATGATCTTAACAAGTATAAAGCAAATTCATTTAATTTATCACAAAATCAGATTTACAGTCATTTGTTTACTCAACGTTCTCTGTAGACTATTTGAAATAAAAGCTTCTATAGGGTAAAATTTAAAGGTATTTTTCTACAAGATGGGCTTTAAAAATACTTTATCGTATCATAAACCTTCAAAACGAAATGATTAATCATCTTCTGAAATCTGTAGAAAATGTTGCTTAAATATCACTCTCAATTACCATTTCTAGAGCTAAATGCTAAGACAGTTGTTTGTCTACCAGCTGAAATGTGGTTTCACCAAATATAAGATGAAATAACCCTTGTGGTTAATTGGGCTTTCTCTTGATTTAGGAAGAAAAAGGCAAAGTTCTATTTATGACTAATTCAAGGATTTTAAGAAGTTCTCCTAAATCGTTTCAGCAACAAGGCAAAAACAGAGGCCTGGAATGCCAAGGTTAGAGGGAATGTTAAAATTCCCAGCTACTCCCCAGGGCCTCATGGCCCTCTGTCACGTTTTGCAGTGTGGTCTTCTACCTAACGCTCCGATACCTAACCCTTACCAACCGCAAAGGAGCCCGTTCCATTTTTGTTAAAAAGTTCTTCTTTATATAATCCCCAATCTCTTCACCAAGATTTACCGGTGGAATGGCACTTTACCCTGCTGTGAGCATCTCCTGGGCCATGCCTGTGCTTTTTGTCTGCGCCATTCTCCACAAGGGAATTGCCTTCTCTTTTCCACCAGCTTTCAAACCCCATCTCTGGGACTTTCTCTCTTTGAAATCGTCTCTGACTATCCATCCCACAAGGATTTTTCCTCTTCTACTTTCTTATCATAACATTCATGATCTGTGTCATTCATTCATACATTCATTTGCCCAATATTTATTGAGTATTTCCTTTGGGCCAAGCACCGTTCTAGTTGCTGGAGAGATAGGAGGATGTAAGATAGTCAATTCCTGTGCTTATCGAAGTTCTGTCCTAGGAGGTGAGATCTATAATGAAGAACACAAAAATTTCAGATACGGTAAGACCTATGAAGCAAATAGAACACAATAATGTGGTGTTTTTCACGGGCGTATGTCTCTTACCACCTATCCCCTCTTTTTATTGTAAACTCCCTGAAGCAAGTACTACCTCTTATTTATTTGTGTTTACCACAGTGACTCATAAGTATTTACTGATCCATCTTCTTAAGGATGTGATACTTTCCTAAATCATTAGTATTTTAATCATTTGAGATTTATGTGAAGTTGGATTAAGTTGATAATGTCATAATTACAGTCGATATTGCTTGGAAGGAAACATTTTATACTTGTGGAAACCTTAACAAAGGTCATAGTGTTGGTAGTTTCCCTTATAAATTGTTAACTCTGAAGCTATCATGGAAATGTATGAACTAGTTTCACTTTCACCTCTCTGACCCTTAACTTCCTTTCTTCCCCTAGTCTCTGTTGACCCCTTTTACTCCAGCCTCATCAGACCCCCATCTCTCCTTTAGAAAAATCTGAAAGGTTAAGTTACCTACTTTTGTTTAATTACGTTCCCAACCCTGTGTTGATTTTTTTGATTAATATAAGGAAGTATGAGATCCCAGTTAATGCATGCACTGTATAAAGTACCTAACAATGACGCACGATGACTCAAATTAAGATGAAAAAGATTCTGTTTATCAGCACAGAATTCTTCCCTTTGAATTATCATATGGCAGCTGACCCTGTCTAACCTAGTGACTTTAACCTTGTTTTTAAATGCTCTGGGTGTGTGTGTGTGTGTGTGTGTGTGTGTTTTACTGATTGGTAACTGTACCAGCCCCTGAATTAATATTTGGCAACGTCAACATTCATTGTATAAAAGAAGAGCTTGGTCCAAAGGAGTTGGGCGTGAACTCTCCAAATATCAATTTACAGCTACAAAATAAGGAATAATTACAGCTACCTTAAAGGATTATTTTGAATATTTGAAGAGAAAATATAAAGAACCAAGTGGCTAGTGGGTGTTAAATAAATATTAGTTTCCTTCTACCTTCTCTGATTTACCTAACTAAATTACTCATTCAACTAGTCACTCAAACTTTGGTTAAAAATTAGCTAAAGAGTAACAAGGCAGGTTTTTCAAAAAAACCCTACGTTCACTAGGATTAATTTCATGCATGGATGGAATAGGCACTTGTCATTTCATCACAAGTAATTCTCCAAAAATTTTCTCATTAAAGACCTGAAGTGTTTATCATTGGAAATTAATCCCACTGAGTTGAGCTATTGTTATTTACTATACCTACTATTAAAATATAAATACTTGATATTACACCACTGTTGCATTAGCCATTCTCTGTAAGGGAGCTTCTTTGAGATTAATAAAAGGGTAAATCAGTAAGTCCTAAAGAGGGGTTAAAAGAAAATCTGCTAACATAACCACCACCCCCACATCAAACTTACTTTGTTTGGCTTCACAGTGTTGGCCAGACAGTATTTTTAAATTGTGAAGTAGCACCAACATTTAAAATGATAAGATATCTCATGTAATTCCAATTTTCTCTTTACAAATGAGAAAAGCTGGTCGTGTTGGGCTCTCATTCCTGATGGATGAACCACTCTTTCTTAAAGAGTGGCTTTTTATAGACGTCTGATTACCCCAATAAAATCTTCAAGTGCTACAGTGACCGTTTGCCATGCTTTCAATGCAGCCTGAAAGAAAAAAAAGGCAGGGAGGGGATAATACTGTTTTTGAAGCTTCTGCTCAAATGTATTTTTTGGAATGCCTATCATTTTCCATCAACGTCTGAAGATTTCCGGATTTCTGTTAACCTTCAGTGATAACCACATTTGAACGTATCCAGCAGACACAACTCCTACAACAAACTTTTTAAAGCTCTTAATGACAGTCACAAAATTCTCGTCTTCATTTTCTGCAAAATCATCCTGTTAAACTGTTCCTAGTTCTCAGCCTTAAAGGACACACAGAAAATGTTTCCTCCAGAGCCATAAATGCTTTTGAGGCAGAGTCCTAATAATAGTGCTGTGATAATTTGTTATTCATTGCAAAATCCTAAAAATTGAACAAAAGGGAAACACTATCTCCTTTAATAATGAGTGAACATTTCTCGAGTCCTTGACTGTGCGCTGAGCACTGTTCTAAGCATTTTACCTGCATCATGTAATCTAATTCTCCCAACCACCCAATTGCACCCATTTTACAATTGAGCAGACTGAGGCATAGGAAGGTAAAGCAATGTGTTGGGTAAGGGGCCAAGTGGGGCTTTACACCTTGCCACTCTGACTCCGTGGTGTTCCTAACCACTGATACTGCTTTCTTGTATATCCCAGGGTATCAGCTTCAGTGCTTCAACTTGAGCCTTTGGGATCTATTGAAAGATGGAAAATATAGTTGCGTTGTCTCATCATTTAAGAAACAGAAAGATAGGACCACCATTTTGCACGATTCCAAAGACACAAGGCACATGATGGTTTGTGTAAATGGTTCCCCCTGGAACTGTGCAGTGTACAGCCTGCTCAGTGGCCCTGCTAATATGATCCTTCACACAGAAGAGTTTTACTCTTCATTCTGTTAAACGATTTTTAGTGAGACTGGCTGCCCCAAAGAACAGCGTCTCCTTAGGTCTTGCCTCATGCTAAGAATCAAAGATCAGCGTTAAGTTTCCACAATTAGTTATTTTACATAATTGAAAGCCTGCTAGGCAGTTCCTCAGGGTGAAATTCTCCATAGCCATTTCTTCTGCTTCCAGTTATGTCAAACAATAGTTGAAGAGCATATGTACTCAGAAATGATCTCTAAGGAGTTGGAGGCAGGCTGCTTACAGGTTTGTTTTCCCGGGATAGGTGAGTGTGGTGGTGATTTTTCCATGCTGTGGCAGAGTTTAGTATGAAATGGTGACTCACCTTCCTCCGACAGAACACGTGGTGACCATGCAGCCAGATTGTGCCCAGTGAGGTGTGACTCCCATTGAGTCAGGAGAGTTGCTCAAGCATTAAAATTTGACCTCTTGGCCTACCTGTACACGCACTGGGCTAGTTACAGAAGGGCAGGAATTCCTCAGCCTTCCTGAAGTGGTGTGATTTCCATTATAAGACCTATTTGGGTAACAATAAAATAATGAAGAAAATGCATTTGATTAATGAAGCCTCTGTTAAATATTCCATCCTATTTTGAAAGAATGCGTTCCATTTATCCTTAGAAGACAAAGTTTATTTCAGAGAAAATACGTTGACCATATCCACGGAGCAGTCAAGCAGAATGGGAGTCAGAGAGTTAAGCTCAGGTATACCTGTTTCACTTTGGACTAAAATCTGCTCTTCATGCTTCCAGTTTCTCTAATTGGTGTGAAAACCTAACCCTAGGTCAAAACTATATCCCCGGGACTGACTGAAAACACGGTTGGTCCTCAGAGGGACTCTCATACTTCTTCCTCCACTATGGGGAGAATGCAGGGGCCCCAGTAACTATCTTAGTTCATAAGTCACTAGTCAGGTATTTTAAAGCACAATTTAACAAATGATTTTGGTACAACCAGACAGCAATGTTATTGTTTTAGTTTGGTCGTTCAAGTACCCAAACCCTGGATTCATTATCTCGCAATCTCATGGGTTCAGTTATTATAGAGAAAACTTTAAGGGGACTAGTACTTTTCTTCTCAACTAAACTATTAGGTCCTCAAGGGTGGCAACTATGTATTGTGCTTCCTTATCATCCATGATATCTAGTATGAGCTGGATCATGAGTAAGTCCCTGCAGTGAATGCTTGATGCCTTACTTTACCTCATTAGCAAGGTAAAGTATAATTCATAATTATCAAAGTAGCACAGGAAGTAGCACACTCTCTGGAAACATTAGATATGTTTCCTTGCATGAATCACTTCTTACCGGAATTCCCTTTCTTCCCAGATCCCATCTCCAGGGCTCTGTTGCCCATGGCACGTACTATGGTTCTCAGTGTCTAGAGCCTCTGAGCTTTTTATGGGCCTGTGAAAATACTTGAGAAGTGGAAAATAAAGTAATTGACTCCAAATTATGAAAAGAAAACTGCAAAATCACAATTAAAGTTCCATTAAATGTTCAAAGTGTAACATTATGTCAACTTCAATAATTGTGAAATAAATATTCTTAGAAACTTTATTACATTTGAAAAAACTTCTGAGCCAAACTTTTTTCATTTTACAAGTATTCTCGAGCATGCTGGATGATTGCACAGAAATCAGGGCCGGTTGTTAGTTAAACGGATTTAATAGCAGCCAAATGATTTCAAAAGCAAAACTATAAAGACCTTTTCCAGATTTTTATAGCAAAAATATTGCATAACGTGGGGAGTGGGTCCGTTTATTATTAATATATGGGATATGACGTGTAGTGGGGCCTGCAAAGATGTCAAACAGCCCTGCCTAAGCTACCACCTATTTGCAAGATTATTTTTAAAATCACTTTTTTATTTTATTGATTCAAAAAAAATAAAACTGCACTTTAATGATAACTTAGAGTTACTATAAGATAACTCTTAAGAAAAAGGTTAACTATCTGCAGAGAAATCTGAATGTCAGCCGGGGAATAATTTAGCTCCTGGGGGAATCTGACTTATGGAGGAATTGTCAGCTGAATGAAGCCTTAATTTCATGGACTCCGGTCGGAGAGCTTTTTCATAGTCTCTCCCCATGTGGAATAACGATCTGCCCAAAAGTAGAAAGCATTTTGACATTATCTCTTCTAGCTCATTTGCCTTCAACTTTCCATAAAGCAACTTCTGCCAATTACCATACTTGAGATTCCACGTTTTTGAAAAGATATCATAGAAAGCACTCTTTTTAAGAATACAGGGAGCACACTAGAGAAGTTCCTCTGAAAATCACAGTTCTCTGTTATTTGCTAATATTCTTTTTAGAGTTCACTGCATGTGTGGAATGAATAAGCTGTCATTGTCCCCAGAAGAGCATAGATGGATATACAACGTCAGGTTAAATAGTATGTAAGTCGGCTTTCCTATCGCTTATACAGGAACTTTCTGTTCTACAAGCAAAATTTAATTGTAAATATAGTATACCTATAGAAATTGTTCTTGAGTGAGGAAGAAAAATTACTCTTCATTTTGAGAAAAGAATCAACGTAGTAAAATAAAAATGCATTTTGTTTTTCAAAAGTTACTGTTGAATACCACATTTATATACACAGCTGCAGTCTGGGATCTAAATACTTGAAATATTTGTAAGTTTTAATTCCTAGATTGAAACTAATGATTGTTTCTAATGATTTCAATGTCATATCCACAAAAAACTGTGACCAGGGGTTCTAAGTTTATCCATCCTGTCATCTTTGTCTAAGAATTGCATAAACATGTTAAACAAAAACCCCCAAAGCAAGTCTCCTATTGAGATGTTATTTGTGATGCTGTTTGTTTAGTTCTTGAGGTCCTAGAAAACCCCAGTTTGGCTCTCATAAAAGACAAATCTAAGTCCCGACTTAAGACCTTGAGCATGCTACATAATCTCTTCTCGACCTCCGTTTCCTCAGTTGTTAATGGAGGAAATGATCGCACCCAGCTCATGAGTTTGTTTTAAATATTAAATGAGATGACATGTGCAAAGCATCTTACCCAGTGCCTAGCACACAGTGAGCACGCAGTGAATGGGAGCTCTGACTGTCATTTTCCAGTCCCTTCCTCTGGAGCCAGAAGGCCTGAGTTCTGGCCTGGTTCTTCCACTCAACCAGCTGAGTAAGCATTCTCTGTACTTCAGGTCCCTCATCTGATAAATGGATATTTAAAGTCTTCATGTGGTTGATATAAAAGTAAATGTGCTAATGCATGTAAAACATTATTTAGTGGCTCTATGCAGTCCTTAGAATATTGTCCAGAAGAGCCTTTCCCTCCAGAGGCACAGTCATTCATAGGCCGAAGGGTGACTGACTGTGGCAGATTTCATGGGGTGCCCTAAGCACCCTCCCATTGTCCTGCCAAGATGTGGGGAAACTCTTCCTGGAAAAGTCATTCCTTTGAATTGAGCTTCCAAAAGGTCCCATCCGAATTCAAATACTCTGTCTTGGTTGAACAGCACATTACATAATAGCTTCTCTAGCTGAAGGCTGTTTCTATTAAATGCCTAGGAAAGATTTTTCCCTCTTTAACAGTGATGCTGGGGTAAGCTCAGTGTCTGCCTAAGACTTCTCCCAGTGTATTTCTTACCCCAACCAGTTCCTTTTTCTTTGAGAGAAAATTTTGTTCTGTAAAGGTATGTAGGAAATTTGTTTTAGGAAATAAGTTGTCAAAAGTAGCTTTCAAGGATGAAGGCTTATGGAAAAGAAGACAGACAAGATTGAATTTTTGAAATCTAATTCCAGCCATGAAGCAAATGCCACAAAAGGGTACAGGAAGAAAATTTTTAAAAGGCTTGTCTACTACTGTTGACCATAGATTTGTTCTGTTGTTAAGTAAACACCCTGCGAGCCACATACTGTACTAGGTACTATGAATACAAAGATGAATAAATGCCATTTCCTGTTTTCAAGGAACTCACAGTGTTATGGAGACCCAAGTGTCTATGCAGTGCCAGACACTGGGAATATAAAGATGGGAAGCCACAGTTCCTTCCCCTTAGCCAGATGAGGAGAGGGTCACACCATGGTATTCTTAAGTACTCTGGTTGGAGTTAGCATCAAGGCACCTAATTCAGACTGAAATGTAGTAGGACTAGAGGAGTTGACCCCTGAGATAATTCCTGGCAAAACGGAGAGGTAAAAGGGAAAGAGGATAATGCCGTCAGAGAAGCGTGGGCAAAGATCTGAAGGTAACAGCGCGAGTTTGCAAATGGGGCAACGTGGTTTCTCACTTAATCACATGATGACCCTGGGAGGAAAATAGGTGCGCACATTGTCCCATTTTATAGAAGAGGGTATTGAACCTTAGAGAGCTTAAATTGTTTTCCAAGGTCACACAGTCAATATCAGTGTCTGAACAGTGGCTCTCGAACTCTGATGTCCCTATAATTTCCATTGGGTGCTGGTGTATGTTGTAAATACATACGAGTAAAAAATTAATAATAATTTACCCAAGGTGTTCACAGACTGAATGAAGCCAAGGAGACTGAACTTCTGAGTTCGTCTTGGAGTTAGTTGGCTTTTACTGCTTCTTGTGTTAGATCTTGAAGAGTGAGGTGGATGTTTGCTTGCAGAGAAAGGGGAAGAAGTCGAAGATGCACCAGACAGGGGAAACAGCAGGACAGATTTGGGGCAAGGCATGTACGATTGTGGCTGCCATTATGGTGTATGAAAAATTAATTATCAAGGACAAGGCTGAATGACAGATTGCATCCAAGTGGTAGAAGTTTTTATTTAACACATGGAGAAGGCTATAATTGATTCCATAAAGAATAGGAAGTGATTGAAGGTTTTTAAACAGGGAATTTAACATTTTGAGGTTTGTGTCTTTGAGAAATAACCCAGGGACAATACAGAGAACAGACCTTAGATGTGTAAGATGTGGGGCAAGAAAACTATTTACAATCTACTATGTAAAGGGAGTCATGGGATGAGGGTCAAAACTAAGATGAAAACACAAAACAATTATTTTAAATCAAAGTATTATAATAGCAACATATGCTTTTAAGTTTTAAAGTTGCTTTCTTCCATATTCATTGAATTCTCTTCTAAAACTTTTTTACTGAGGTTATGATAGTTTACAACATTGAGAAATCTCAGTTGTACATTATTATTTGTCTGTATAGGTGCTCCCCTTCACCCTTTGTTCCCATCCTCCCCCCGACTTCCCCCTGGTAACCACTAAACAGTTCTCTTTGTCTGTGTGTTTATCTTCCACATATGAGGGAAATCGTATGTGTTTGTCTTTCTCTGCCTGGCTTATTTCATTTAACATAATACCTTCAAAGTCCATCCATGTTGTTACAAATGGGACGATTTTCTCTTTTTTATGGCTGAGTAGTATTCCATTGTATATATACACCACATCCTCTTTATCCAATCATTAGTTGATGGGCACTTGGGTTGCTTCCACATGTTGGCTATTGTGAATAATGCTGCAGTGAACATAGGGGTGCCTAAGTCTCTTTGAATTGTTGATTTCAAGTTCTTTGGATAAATACCCAGTAGTGGGAGAGCTGGGCCATATGGTATTTCTATTTTTAATTTTTTTTAGAAATCTCTATACTCTTTTCCAAAATAGCTGCACCAGTTTGCATTCCCACCAGCAGTGTATGAGGGTTCCCTTTTCTCCACAACCTCTCGAACATTTGCTATTTTTTGTCTTGGTTATTATAGCCATTCTAATGGGTGTAAGGTGATATCTTAGTGTAGTTTTGATTTGCATTTCCCTGATGATTAGTGATGTTGAGCATCTTTTCATGTGTCTGTTGGCCATCTGTATATCTTCTTTGGAGAAATGTCTCTTCATATCCTCTGCCCATTATATGATTGGGTTGTTTGTTTTTTTGTTGTTGAGTTGTGTGAGTTCTTTATATATTATGGAGATTAACACTTTGTTGGATATATGATTTGCAAATATTTTCTCCCAATTGGTGGTTGTCTTTTCATAAAACTTATTTTTAATAGTGAGTATTATTTATTGCGTCCTTACTATCTGCCAAACACTTTGCAAAGGTTTTACATCTCTCACTTAATCCTCACAATATCCTGTTTTTATCTCTACTTTATAGCTGAGGAAACTGAGGCTCAGAGAAGGTTAACTAACTTGTTCAAGATCAAACAAGTAGTCATTAGGGGAATTTGAGTTTGTACCCAGGCATTCTGAGCCCAAAGGCCACCTTTTAGCCTGATTTTGTATGCCCTCTGTAATTACTAGGCATTGTCTCCAAGAGCAGCCCTTTGACATTCACTAGAACTTACTTGTAATGTGTGATCAAGGGGAAATTACTTGAGTTGGTCAGATTATTTTACCATTACTTTTAACATAGGCAGGGAAAAATGTTACCAAACAAAAAATGAGCCCAGTGAAAGTTTGCTTCAGAATAAATCATTTTTCTTCACTGTCGATTGCATCAGGTATCCTTAAAACACAGTCTGTTTGCATTTATTTCTGACAGATTATTTTCCAGATCCTATTTTAATGCAAACCTCAACTCATCTCACAATATTAGAAACAGGGATTCATTTGGCAATGTGATTTTTCCAGTTATTTTATTTCTTTCAAAAAATCTTTTAAAAATTATTTCGTGAATATGATTTAATTTTAGAATATTGCTTTATGCCTTGAGATAGGTAAAGTTAGGAACCACTTGATTGATGAGTGGCTATGGTGAATCTGAAATCAGAACTAACATTATAGTGTGGCCAATCTGGATGTGTGCTGAGGACATCTGTATATAGTTAAAGAAAATAACAGTTAAAGGGATGATTTAAAAGAAAATACACCAGATGTGGGTCAAGGCAGATATTTTTGTTCTTGACTTTGTCTGTGTCTATATAATAGGAAGCAATACTTTATAAAGAATCAATGATGAATAAAGCAAGTACATTGGTTTCTCAAGGTGAGAATGGTTGTCTCAAACCTTTTGTTCCTAATGCTTTGTTTTTCTCTATAAGAATGAGACATCGAGAACAAGACTGGCTATCACATTCCAGATCTACTGCTAAAATTTAATTTTCTTTATTCTGTGGATATTTAGTGTCTAGAGTGGTCAGTTCACTGTGCTAGGCAATTCAGAGATACAAAGATTATTAAGAAATAATTTCTATCATTAAAGAATTTATATATAATAAGAAATTAATCTTCTTGCTTCTAGTTATATGAGGTATGTAGAGTAGTAAAATTCATAAAAACTGAAGGTAAAATGGTGGTTGTCAGGGGCTGAGAGGACTGGAGAATGGGGCGTTACTGTTCAATGGGTACTGAGTTTCAGTTTGGGAAAATAAGAAAGTTCTGGAGGGGCAGCCCCATGGCCAAGTGGTTAAGTTTGCATGCTTCGCTTTGGTGGCCCAGGGTTTTGATGGTTCAGGTCCTGGGCACGGATCTAGCACCACTCATCAAGCCATGCTGTTGTGGCATCCCACATAGCACAACCAGAGGCACTCACAACTACAATATACAGCTATGTACTGGGGGGCTTTGGGGAGAAGAAGAAGGAAAAAAAAAAGAAGATTGGCAACAGTTGTTAGCTCAGGTGCCAATCTTAAAAAAAAAAGTTGAAAAAAAAAGAAAGTTCTGGAAATGGATGGTGGTGATGGTTGCACAGCAATGTGAATGTACCTAATGCCCTTGAATTGTACACTAAAGAAGGTTATAATGGTAAATTTTATATTAGGTATATTTACTACAATAAAAAAAATACTTGATCTTGATCTATACTTATAGATGATCAAAATATTTAGTCGTTTGATAAAGAGAATTTTTAAATACTTGGACTTTGATAGACATAGCCAATTCCTTTATTTTAAAGTAAAATTTATAGATTTCTAGCTTTAAAATGGTGGATAAAAATATGTAAGACCTTCCTACCCAATTTTTCTATAAAAACATCATTCGAATAAATAATTGGTACAAGAAACAAAAAGGTGCATTCCATCTTTGAGAAAACTAGGAGATATTTGTAATTCCAAGCCATGATGCATAAAGATAAAAGTGGATGGAGAAACAATCAATGACTGAACTAAATAAAGGTTCAGTACTACAGAGAAGTAAGCTGAGTTGCCCCCAGTACCCCAGAAAGCACCTTGGAAGATGAATGGGTTCCGAAAATAGAGAATGTATAAAGAGTACGTAAGGTACACTTATCCACAAGCCCTTACCCTGTTTCAGTAAAGTCATTGTACCCTACAGCCCTCCCCAGGAGAGATTCTGGAATAATAGGCAGAGGAGAGATGGAGGAATAACTGTGCAAACAGGCGGATTAAATGACCATCTGCAAACTGATCAGTAAGATTTCCAGCTCCCTTCTCTGCTCACACCAGAACATGAGCAGGCAGTTTTACTTACATTTCTAGAAAAATCAAACTACTCCAGAGGAAAAAAATCTTAGGAACAGTGACAGTCAGGGAGACCAAATAAAATGCCTGCTGGGTAACTGATCACGCTATAGTGAAGCTCCCAGTGCACAAGCCCCACCCATGCATGCTGTAGTGGAGGAAGAACATTTCCTCTACCTACTAGGTCCTTCTGGCTGGGCTACAAATTAAATTCACATGAGACAGAATAACAGGAGAAAATCAAACAAAGCTTTATAACATATATACATGGGAGAGACCCAGGAAAACAGTAAGTCGCCAAAATGGCAGAGGCTCTCATCTTATATACCATCTTCAGCTAAAGACAAAGGACCATGTTGGATTGTAGTCTGGTGCTTCAAAGGGGAGGAAGCCAATTCACATGGAAATAGAAAAGCAAACGTTTGGTAAATAGAACACTGACAGGAGTGGGCTTAGCAAGGATCCTGTCAGTCCACCGGATACCCAGAGTTATTTATAGTGGTGGCCTGTCCTGGGGACAGGTCTTTATTTTAAATTTCTTTTAGGCAGTTAGGGGGAAGGTCAAAGTTTCTTTCAGAGTCTTTTGTTCTTAAAAATAATCAAGGCAAGGCAAAGAGACACATCTTGGGCTGGCCAATTCTGATCCCCCACAATGCAGAGCTGCCCATCACCTTTCTAGGGATCTCTTGAGTCATATATGAACTGGGGTCAGAGTTCAGTGCAGGAGTTTGAGGATCCTACTGTCATCACTGTTTGATGAACTATTTGCATGCATTTCTTTAATAACATTTAAATATTTAATTAAAAATGAGGTTAAATTTGCAAAGATGCATTGAAATGGAGAATAAAGAAGGGCACAAAGAGTGAAAGAGGGAGAAAAAGGGGGGTAGAATAAAAAGGAAATGCAACAGCACTTATGAAATTTTAAATTAGATATGAAATTTATTTGAACCCTACAGTGTTTCTTTCTGAAATCCAATATTTTGAACTAGTGCAAAGTTCTGAAAGTCAATTATAGAACGCATTTCCTGTCAACTTTACTAACCTCATGCAGAAATGTTGATTCTAGTTTTAAAAGCTAGTTTTCTGCACCTTTTAATAGAACATGTAATTTGTTGACAAATGTTGATATCCATGCATTATCAGAGGTGTCACGTATTGTTACCTTTTAAAATGATCATTTGTTAGCCGGTATTACCTAATGAGGCAATCAAAATGCCATCTGTTGTGTAGGTAACAACAAAGAATTACCTATGTTACGAGTATGGCTCAAGACCTTATGACTCTTTGTAGGTAACAGACTTGTGCTATTGTCATGTATACCCTCATCGTAGTGTTCATGAACCTGAAAATTAGAAACAAGGGCAGTGCACTTAGATTGTTTAATCCCAGATATCCCAAAAATCTGAAATTTTGATGGATAGAGGGCTTAAAAACAATTCCCAAGACCATGAACGTGTGGAGATAGGGAGAGAGAGGATAGACACTCTGTGGTCTTTCCCCATACCTCGCCCTATGCATCTTTTCCTTCTGGCTGTTCCTGAGTTATATCCTTTTAATAATAAACTGATAATCTAGTGAGTAAATAGATTTTCTAAATTCTGTGAACTGCTTTAACAAATTAATCCAACCTAAGTTGGGGGTCGTGGGAACCTCTGATTTATAGCTAGTAGGCTGGAAGCACAGGCAACAGCCTGGGCTTGCACCCAGTATCTGACGGGGGCAGTGGCATGGGAGGGCGAGGGGAGCAGTCCTGTGGGACTGAGAACTTAACCTGTGGAGCCTGACACTATCTCTTGGTAGATAGTTGAAATTGAATTCTCAGACACCCTGCTCGTGTCCCAGAACTGCTTGTTGGTGCGGGGAAGCCCCTTCCCAACATGTTAGAATTGGGTGCAGAACCCAAAAGAATTTTGTTGATGCTTTTCTTTGCTGTGCAGAAGCATTTTAGTTTGATGTAAAGATTCAATGCAATACCTATCAAAATTCCAATGGCATTTTTCACATAAATAAAAAAGGCATTCCTAAAATTCGTATGGAACCACAAAAGATCCCATCAAAGCAATCTTGAGAAAGAAGGACAAAGCTGGAGGCACCACGTTTCCTGATTTCAAACTCTGTTACAAAGCTATAACTAATCAAAACAGTTTGGTATTGAGATAAAAACACACTCATGGATCAATGGAATGGAATACAGAGCCCAGAAAGAAACCCTCACATATATGGTCATTTAATATATGACAAAGTAGCCAGGAATGTACAATGGGGAAAGGACAGTCTCCTCAATAAATGATGTTGGGAAAACTGGACAGCCACATGCAGAAGAGTGAAACTGGACCCCTATCTCGTACCACTCATAAAAATTAACTTGAAATGGATTAAAGACTTACATATAAGGCCTGAAACTGTAAAACTCATAGAAGAAGATTGAGAAAAGCTCCTTGCCTTGATCTCGGCAATGATTTTTTGGATACGACACCAAAAGCACAGTCAACAAAAGCAAAATTAAATAAGTGAGACTACATCAAAATCATGATGATTATTATTCTAACTTGATATTTTACAAAAGAGACAGGAAACCTGAAGATCAGAAGCCTTCAAAATATAATACTCTAAGTTTCTTCTCAGGAATTAAGGAATTTAGCTCCAAGAAGGCTTGTGCCCATAGGAAAGTCCTTGAAACCAGTTGTATACCTAGAGAGTATAACAAGATAAGAGAAACTGCTCAAAATCTGCTTGAAATTCCCCTCCAGATAAGAAAAATACCACCTTGTTCCTCAATAATGAAGAAATGCTGCAAGAGTTCCAAGTGAATTGTTCTTATTAATGGTAGAGTATAATGTACAATACTAAGAAACTAAGAAAACTACAGCTCCATGGTTGTTTTTCCTAAAACATTATTTAGTCTATCTGCAGTCCTGAATTTAAGCAATTTTGACAGGTCTGAATAGTCTGTTAGTTTATGACATGGTTCCCAAAAGTCTGCTCATGACGCATTAGAAAGTGTGTAGATTATCTATTGTTATCTGAAAACACGATTTTACTCAGAAGACAGAAGATCTGAAAGTGGGCTGAATATTTCAAAATAATAATGTCTGAGAAAACTTGGATGTATGGTAAAATCATTCCTTAACACCTCATTCGATTGGTTTCAGTTACCATTTCATGTTTAATTCTTGGTTCTTGATAAATGTCACTAGTCTCGCAAATCATGCTCACCACTGAATGACTAGAGAAGGGGAAATCACATTTCAGGGTGCTCACAATCTACGTCTATGCAATTGATGCTGTCCACCTGAGTACTGCCCATATTGTATCATGGGCACCGTTAGTGGTATGGGAAAGATTTTAGGTGGTATTTGGACTCTTTTTTCCTATTAATACTTGTATTTGGGGGAAAAAAATGTAACCAACATATCAAACTCATTTACCAAATAAATATAAAGTTATCTTTTAAATTTATGTTGAGTTTAAAAAATTGTCAGTGATGGAAAATATCAGGTAAGTAGTGGTAGAGATGGTATGCCAACATGACAAAACTTGTGGAGGTTTTGTCCAAATGACTGAAGTATAGGAAACATCATACTACTACATAGTGGTTGGAGTCAACAAAATGTATAGAGATGGATGACCCAATGAATTTACACATCTGTGGCATAGTCCATTGAAGTGTTGTGGTGACGGTAGCCAAATAGACATCTATACATTATATAATCCAGTTTGTGAAGGGAATACTAGAAATAATAGAAGCTTCTGGATCAAATGCATGTTCTCCAAAGCCCTGCAGACAAGGGCCACATGATGTCTGAAGTCTGGTCTCCCTAGATTCAGGTGTCTTTGTCAGCCTGTACACCATCATAGACTTATACACTCCAGGAATGTGCAGTGCCATATCTACTCATTCTGAGAAGCTTTTCAGAGGAAAAAGTTTGTGACACTCGGATTACAAAATATTATTTCAGAAATGTTCCTGTGAAAAATTGCCTTAGAATGAAGAAAACACTGTAATATTGAACAAATACTATTAAATTTTAAAAATTTTTGTCACTACCTTAAATATTAGGGGTAGAAGCAAAATTAAAAATTTAAACCTCTGGGGCCGGCCTCGTGGCCAAGTGGTTAAGTTCACGTGCTCTGCTTTGGTGGCCCAGGGTTGCGCCTGTTCAGATCCTGGACGCCGACCTAGTACCGCTTATCAAGCCATGCTGAGGCAGCATCCCACATAGCAGAACCAGAAGGACCTACAACTAGAATATACAACTATGAACTGGGGGGCATTGAGGAGAAGAAGGAACAAAAAAACAAACAAGATTAGTGACAGATGTTCGCTCAGGTGCCAATCTTTAAAAAGAAAAATTAAATCTCAGTGGCTTGATACTATTGTGTATCTTTCTTTTTCTGTAATGGCAACCTTGACGTACCAATCCAAGAAGCTTTGAGTATTGTGGTTGGTTGCATATGTTATCAGATTCCCCACTTAAACTTGTTTTCTTTGGGGACAGGTATGATACATTTGTCATTATGGGACTATTAGACAGTGTTTAGGAGACATCCAATATGTAGGTTAGGATTTTCAGAGGCAGATTCTTGGAATCCGTGGTACACGGAGCAGGTAAGTGAGGAACAGCATGGGGGCAGCACCAGCCTCATGTGTATGTGACAGTGATGGGCTGGCGGTGAGCTGAGTAATGTCACTGGGACAGACGGCCTTCTGGAGGGTGGTAGGACACAGGGCTGATCATTTCAGGAGAGTTTAACACACAACATTCAGACATTACATTCTGTGATCATTGTCATTTTCTTCGTTGAAATGGCAACCAGAAGGTATCTGATAGACCTTAGGTGGAAAAGAACAGTGCTTCAAAGACGTAATAGTAGTTGCTTACTTTTATTCACTTTGTTTTTTTCTTCCTTTTTCCACATTAAAATTCCAAGTTTGAGAAAAAAAGATAAACTTCCTCCCATAAGCACCCCTCCGCCGACAAAAAATGAGTCTCACAAATATTGAATCTCTAAAAATATATGATTGGTTAACTTGCCTTAAAGTGCCAGCAACACACTAAACACGGGACAGAGCCAAGAATGCGTGAATGTCCCTGAGGCATCATAGAAAAACTAAAAAGCTTAACAAGATAACTATATGGAAAGCAATTTATTGGCATTTACTTTAAAAGGCCTGGGGGTCACTGAGAGGGGACTAAGTCACAAATGCACCTTGAAGCGGGACGAGGGGAGGAGTGGAAGGTTTTGTAATAAGCAGCCAGAGCCTCTGGCGGGATGCCTTACTACATTAATTTTCCAAGTCCTTTGGGTGGGTCACAATTGCACTCCAACATCCTGCCTGCAAATGCTAAATAAATACCAAATTCACGTCAGACTAGAGAACCAACGTCCTAACTAATGTCATTTAAGAAATCAGAGCGCTGAAATTCTTTTCACTTGATAATTCATATGCAAAATCACTGAGGTTGGCACACCCAGAGGAATATACATTCTCTGAGGTCAAAAGTGCCTTCTCTTCAGGGCAATTTGAATCAGCTTAGATCGTGGCTGCAATAATAGAGCAGCTTTTATTTTGGATGTAGGAGGTGGGGCAGGGATTGGTCTTCACAGTCATGAAAGATGTTAAGATGACATGATATGAATTTCATTCCTTACTGAAGAGCTGTTCTAAATTAGCCAACCCAGAGTCTTTGCATATAAAAATCAATGAAATTTGCATATGATTTTCAAAAAGAAATAAGGTTTAGAAATCATTGTGCAAGGGAACATCTTCAGTACATGTAGCCACTTGTCCAGCTATAATACGTAGATTTTTCAATTTAAACATTCCAGCCCAACATGATGCAACGATGCCTGCTACACTCTATTGAATTTTTGAGAGGCAGTCGGCGTCTCTATAACCACCCCCAAAGCGTGACATTTCATTAAATATGCTCAAAATGAACAGCTGCTGGGTCCTCAAGTCGTCTCCACTTTGCTCCTGACAAGAAATTTTAGCTTTCAGTCCTGGACTTTGAGAAAATTACTTTTTTATTTTTTATTTTTTTTGGGGAGGGAGGGTAAACAACTCATTGGCAAAGGGGTGTGTTCCTTATAAAGGTGCTCAGGGAATCTTACCCTGAATAACACAGACACACAGACACCTCATTTTCCAGAGGAGGAAATGGTTTGGTAAGTTTCGAGAAGTCTTCAGTCTCTTCTGTTTGTTCGCTGGTTTACAGTCCTGGTCTCTGGCGCTGGTCTGCCCCCGAGCTTTGTAACTTTCAGCAATTGACGGCCGGCTGGGCGCTGTTTTTTTTTTTTTTTTCCTCTCTCACTTCCCTACGATGTTTTGAACTGCCTTCCTACAGACGTCACACAGCCCTTGAGGAATAGTTTCTGCCTGGCACGATTGAATGATAGTTCTCATTCACAAAGGCTTGGAGTCAGATTCTAAGCAGAGGACACAAGGGAAATTACATTCACAGGTAAAACTGGGGCTCTGACTGAGGTGCGGAGAGCTTTGTTCCCTCGCTGACTTCTTGGCTCCCTGGAGAAGAGTGTTTTCCTGTGGTCGCCCTGAAATGGAACTTCCCTGACAGCTCTCCGGTGTTACAGGACCTCGCAGTCATTTTCTTTTCCTTTCTCTCTACCTGAGTACTTTTTGTGTGTTGGAAGCCTTTAAACTTGTTATTAGAGAATTGCAAAAGAGACGAGATCAAATGGCTTTTCCACTGTGTTGGTTTCCCTTGTGACCAGATGAAGAATAGATTTAAAATTCAGTTCCTCCCTTGGCAATGCAAAACAGAGGAGAAACTGTCACTTCCTAACAGCCTAGTAGTGCTGGAGTAAGTTCAGGATGAAAGAGAAAAGAGCTCCTGTGTTTTAGAAGCTTCCCTATGTTCTGGACTGGGAGCCGGAGTTGGACTCCGGGAAATTTGGATTTCTTCAAGCAGCCTCCCTTGGAAATGGAGTATATTTAAAACCGTCTTTGTGGAAAGACAGCTGAAATGTATTAATTAGAATACTTGAGGAGTTTTTTCTTTTTCCAAAATGAGCATTATTGTGAAGCCCAGATCCCGGTCTACGAGTTCCCTGAGGACGACAGAGGCAGCCTGGTAACGTGCTTTTCTCTCATGCTTCTCCCCTTCTTTCCTTTTAGGATTGACGTAATACTTGAGTATTTAGAATTACTGTTGAGGTTCTAGGGTTAGGTGTGACGTTAAGGCTTTGTAAGAAAGAGCACAGTGGTGGTGACGCTTTCATTCTCTTTTATCTCAATTTTGTCTGCTCAAAAACAGAGGTGCTCACACTTTCTTTGAACTCCATGTGGACTATAGTAATTCATCTGGTGACAGTTTTTGGAGCAGGAAGAAACTTGAAAATATGTTGGGAGTTTAGAAAATGAAAACTTGTCACTTTTCACTGTCTGATTTCTTGCTTGTTTTCTCATCTTGCTTGCCTGCTGCAAGCAGGCTGGTAGTGGACAGTCTTTGCCAGCGTCTTTAGAAGGAATATTTGGGCTTTTAGCACAGATGTCTTGGAGAAATTAATAATGGTATCTATTTTGATCATATGACCAACTTGAATTTAACTATGTGGCTAAATGTGTATTAAGTTGCTTATCATTTAGTCATCTCCTAGGTTTTATTTTGTCAATGTTTCCTAGTAGTTACATTTTTTGGTGATTTTAGTGTTTCATCCCAATAAAAAGTATGTTAATTTCAATTTATTCTAGTATTTCGTTCTACTGTTTCCCCATTATTGATGTAACATGCACATAGGCATATGGCCCTCAAGGAATATTTTCCCAGTAAAGTAACTTTTGTGTCTAAAATAGGTATTTACAAAATACTTATGGCTATTTCAGAGGTTAATTTTATTTTGTTTATGTTAGCAATTGATTGTAAATCAATAACTAAGCTCACCTCTTTGAAATGGAAATAATGATGCTTCAGATAGGGGAAATAAAAGCAATGATTCAGGGCAAGTACCTGGGGATAGGATGGAAGCAGGCAGGGGAAATATATATACATTATTACATGAGCAGGCAAACACAAATCTAAGTGCTTAAATTATTTGCGTAAGGAATTCAGCCCACGTTTATGTGGTTGGGTTAGCATTTGCTGTTATTATACTAGAGTTTTATGGTGGACTAGAATCAAGAATTGCCGCTTTTGTAGTATTTCTGTGAGTTTTAACAACCTATAGGTGCAGATTTTGTCTCTTATGTCTCTCATGATTCCTCAGAATACATGCAATAAATTCTACTTTGAGTTTATTTAAAGAAATGTTTGCATCTGCAAATAAATTTGTAGGCTTCTTTTATGCCAAACAATAAATAAGGAGGAATACTTAGAATCCTTTTATTAATTACCATAGCTAACATAAATCTCTAATATAAATGAGTAATCAGAATTATAAAATAAGTAAATTTTATTCATTTGTGATTTCTATCCTGCCTGTGTGAAAACAGAACCTGATACTTGAATAAATAGTATTTAACCAACCTATTTCTCTTTTTTCCTAAACTGCCAGTAGACGTATTTTCCAGATTTAGAGTTCAGTCGGCAATAATTCATTTCAGGTGACTAGTCACATTGGCACCCTTTACTCCTCTGAGATTGTCATAGTCTATTTTTTCCACAACTATTTTATTGTTCTAAATTCTATAAGGGATTTTCATAAATAAATAGGTCCACAATTCAATATCTATTTTTAAAAAGATTTGTGCATATGTATATTGTTGCGTTTACTTTTAAATAGCTTACATAGAGTTGGGGTCAAAATGGTTTTTGTGTAAGAAATAAATGTCTTTCTCTATGCTAATGCTTCCTAGATTTAACTGCCCACCATGGAAACCTCTCCAGTTATTAATCTTACGTCTGACTTATCAATAATATAAATGCTTGGGTATATCACTGCTGCTTCAAAAGCTTTTGACCTTAGGTCATAATTGCTGTAATTACAGTTTAACCATTTTGTTATCCCTTTTATCATTCAAATACTATACACACAAATTTATTTATTTATTTATATGTGGTAGAGTCTATGTAGATTATAAATTGGGTTTATAGAGAAAATATACTGTGTATGTGTATACGTACACACACTTATTTATATTTCCTTGATTATGAAAGAAAAGCAGTGCCTTCTCTCCCTGTGCCTATGCACATACAGGCCCCAGAGCCCTGCCGGGCAAGGTCTTTTAACCAGCTTTTCTATTCTGACTTCTCACCCCCGCCCCCACCCCCATTCCTTTTCAAAAGCCAAAGCTTACTTCTTCCTCTTAACAGTTGACTTCCCCCGAGAGACCTGCTGAATTACCATTTATCCCTTTTGCAGATGGTTTTATTTCATTCTGCCCTTGAGAATATTTTGTTCTTGGGGACCCATCTTTTGGCTTTACCATCTTAATTCTGCTTATGTAAATCTATTTTCTGTTCCATGACCTACTTTCTCTAAACCTGTTTTCTCCTCGATTGCCTCCAAACCAAACGCTACCTTTGGAAGTTTGCTAACTGCCTTCTGCAAGAATCCAATGCTTCAGATTACTTTTCCTTTACTTTTTCCTATTTCTCTCCAAGCAGTGCCATAAAAAGCAATCCACACTACCTCATTTATAGCCCTGATTAAATCCCTATGAGATATTCACATTTTAAAAAGGGATTTCATGGCAAACTCCTAATAAAATTGTATACCCTTCTCTTAATTCATCTACTTAAAGGACAAGCCTTACTTATAGGTAAAATTTTATGAATTTCAAAAAAGTGAAATAAAAATAATCTGGAAATTAATCTGTTTCTTTGTAATATTGGTGTCACAAATTTAAAGTATTATATTATAAGGATACATACTAGGTTGTTTTTATTTATTCGGCAGGTATTTGTTGAGTACCTACTGTGTGCCAGGTTCTAGTAGAATGTGATCATGGTATTTATCCTGTAGTATTCCTTTCAAAATCTGCGTGAAATTGAGAATACTTAATATATGTATTTTCTTATACTCCTAAAGTTAATAAAATTAGCAAACTCATTGATTGGGACATCAGTTGCCTTTCTATTTCAATCGTTTCAGTAAGAATAGCCCACCTTTAAATTCTATGTAAGAAAAAGATGAGGCAGTTACATTTCCATGAATATTTGAATTTTACATGTCTTGAATTCAGATTTAGTCAGCAATTATATCTTATAATAGTATTATGATATTATAGCATTTTACCATTTACAAACATATCCCAAGGGTAATTCTCATTAATCTAAGACTTATATAATATAGTTTAATTTAAGTAAAAAATAATTCGCCTACCAAATATAGATATAAAGAGAACTATAGTCAATAAAACTGGACTTTGTTCTTTTCTGCTGTCAAACATTCATTATTTGGCATATGCTTGTTATAGTTAAGATTGTTCATTATGTAATCTGGGAAAAAGAGATGCTACTGTCTAAAATATAGCTGTGGACTTTTTTATAAAGCAAATTTTGAAACAGATTATTAAATATGTAAAAATTATTCTTAGGTTTATAGACATAAGAAAAAAAGTCTGGAAGGCTCTGTTTCAGGTCTTTGGCAGTGGTTACCTTTTAGGGTAAAATGGCGGGAATGAAGGCAGGGTAGACTTTCTTCTTATCACTGTTTTTCTCTGTTGTATGAATTTTTTCTTCAAGCAAGTATTATACATGAAATTTTAAATATCTTAATAATATAACTACCATGTGCCCTAGCAAGCTCATCTTTATATGTGTAGATATCTATATATCTGATAAACAACAATTTGCTCAGCGTCCAAAATATGGTGAGTAAGCATTTCAATACTGAGCAAATACAGATTTCTGAATAGCAGTGCCGCTCAGATCACTAAATGATTGCTTTGTTCTATTAACTTTCTCTTCCTAACGTTATAAAAATTCAGCCTGGCTAAGAATTCTTATTTTGGCCTCATGATCACAGTGAAAAGCATTAATTAGACTAAAACTACTAGTTTTATAATTGAGAATAAAAAAGATGTAACGTTTTGGAGGGAAAATTACTCATAACCCCCACTTTCCCATCCTCAACTGTTTTCACTTTTTACTTAACTTACATATCTTGAACAGTTGTAAATACTATTTCTGTGCTCTGACTCTTCATTTACACGTTAGCATTTTCTACTTTTCTAATAATAATACTTCTAGCTTTCATTTTATTGAGTGTCTTTGTGAATGAGAATTCTGTGGAGAATTTTACATACAATGTCTTGTTAAGTTCTTATAGTAACATTAAAGGAGTGGTTAGTCCACATTTTCCAGACGAGGAAATGAGCCTAAGAGATGAAATAATTTGGGCAAGGCCATTTAACTGCCAGGGGAGGCTGGAATTAGAGCTCAAGCCTTGGGCCGGTCCGGTGGTGGCGCAGCGGTTAAGTTTGCACGTTCCGCTTCGGCGACCCGGGGTTCGCCAGTTCGGATCCCGGGTGCGGACATGGCACTGCATGGCAAGACATGTTGTGGCAGGCATCCCACTTATAAAGTAGAGGAAGATGGGCACGGATGTTAGCTCAGGGCCAGTCTTCCTCAGCAAAAAGAGGAGGATTGGCAGCAGATGTTAGCTCAGGGCTAATCTTCCTCAAGAAAAAAAAAAAAAGCGCTCAAGCCAGTCTGCTCCAAGGACAATGCTCCTTTTACTTCAACATCTTGCCTCTCTCTACTATCTATAAAATTACCGTTTTTAATGACTGTAAAACTGTCTATTTTGTGAATATATCTAAATGCAGTGAAATACTTGGTTACATATTGGGCGATTGAAGAAATACATTGAAAGTTGACTTTTTAGAGGTGTGAGAGCCTATGAAGTTTTGGGCTGATGGGTGTTGAAAATGACTGTTTGAAAGACTCTTGTAGTTACAGTCTCTAGGCCAGTATATTCTCTACTGGTAGCAAATAAGGTCATCCAGTCCCCATTGTAGAGAAACGAGGAGCAAAAGGTCAACACCTCCCAGGTTTGAATAGATCATCTTTTTAATTATGTTAACAGGTTTTACGATGTTCTCTGCAAGCTCTGTAAGGCTTCAGTTTAGAAACAAATTCTGTCTCAGACTGTGTATGAAGTTTCATACTGCTTTAAGTCCGCTTTAAAAATGGTACAAAGTTTCCTTTCCTCTTTTATCTTAGAAGCTTTTCTAAAGGGGAAACAAATGAACTTTGCATGCTCTGCCTTTCCAATATACATTGTGACTTGGCTTAGGTAATTGACTACTTTCAAGTTTGCTTCAGAGTTTTGACCATGTGATAAACTTTTTTGATCCTATTACCTAAGTGTGTATCACATCTGTTATATAATAGACCTGGAGATACACAGCTTTTGGAAGTGATCAAGATACCTTGAGTATTATTTAAAACGTAAGGAGGAAAGCACAGAGTGGATCACAGATAGGGGTACTCTTTAAAGTCATAAATTATAAGATTCTCTGAAAAAGCCCCTTGTCCACTCTACATCTCGCTTGCTTTGTGTCCCTGAAGATGCCACCTGGTTCCTCCCTAGCCAGGTTTACTCACTTGTAAAATAAACGAGTGAGCTAGACCAGTGAATTTCAAACATATTTTTTCAATATTTTTCAACACTTTTTACAAGTCAAATGCTAATATAAATGAGTATATATGAAAGATTTAAAATTATAGATATATTTGACATATAGAGAGAAAATTTTTAAGACATACATATGTATGAAATTATAAGTAAAAATATATAAACATGCATATAACAATAAAATAACCACTGAATTTGCACCTTTATCTTCAGCCCAAACCCAATCCTTCTCCTTGCAGTACCTCTAAAGGGCTCTAGGGGTCCAAGGACTATTGTTTGAAAACCACTAATCTAATAAACTACTAAGATCCTTTATAGTTCTGCTCTCTGTATTGCTGCCCTACCACTGGAGAGTTATTTGTGTTTTCTGAGTCCCTGTGTGGACTGGGATAAACTTGCTAGTAATTAAACTTTTTGGGAAGTTCAAATACAACAGTTCAAATACTTCTGCCTGTTGATTTGGGGCACACCATGGTTTTGGCCCCATCACTAAAACTTGCATTTCAGCAGAAGTAAAGGAATACCCTACTTATTAGTCCCTCTATCAGTCGTTCCAATCGTATAGTGAATTTTATTAAATCAGAAGGAATGAGGATGTGAACGTAACCATGGGTATAGGAATGGTTAGTCATGGATCCACCCAACTGTCACTAGCAAGATTGAGAAAGTAGATTCTAAGATGAAGCTGCAGAGGAAGAATGTTAATGAGGTCTTCAAGGAGGTTTTCCTTAGGGAAAGATGCCTGAGAGATATGTATAAATATTCTGAATAGTAGTAATGCTTAACATATAGAATTGTTAAAACCTGCATAAAGGTAACAGGAATGGGACGTGGGAGCTATTAAGTAGATTGGTGAGAAATACAGTCACAAAGAAGGCATAGTCTTAATTAAAAGCCAACCTAGATTTTCGTAGGAGCCCTTCCAGAGATTATCCAACTTCTCAAGAGATAAAACAGAGGTTGAGGATATGTTGGAAAATGGATAGTAGAAGTAAGTTATACTCTTGCCAAAAGCACTAAGTCTCTCCAGAGATCAGGGTGTACAGAAGGGGCTGAGGTACCAAGGGGCACAAAGAAGTGGGCCTAGGTAAGGTACTAGTAAGGGTAACCATGTAAAGATAACTGGTGGGAGACTGTGCCTGCGATATGTCTCAGCTCTCAAAATGCCTCACTCTGTGGTCAAGTGTGGCCTAAAGTAGGATGTACTTCAAAAGAATGGAGAATAGGCAGGATCCCAGAACTTAGGGATGCAGTTTCTTAGCATCACAAGGGAAATATAAATTATATATATTATTATCCACCCTCAGCCTTCTAAGGGGGTTGGCTCTCCCAGGAAGATCCTGGGTGATGGGCGAGGATGTGATTGGGGAAGCTAAGCTAAACTAGTCTTCAGAATAAAAGTTAGAAAAAAATAAGAGAAAGATTGTGGGGAGAGCTGAAGAAGTATGGCTAGAGATGTTGGAGGGAAGATCAGAGGGGAGGCCAATATGGAAGAACCCCATCCCATTTTGAACCAGACATCCACCATCTAGCACCCTACCCTGTTTAATCACACTGCCACCTTCTGGGCAAAAGCTGCCACAAATGGACTTGACTGTAGAAGGCATTTTTTTACCCCTCATCTCAGCTTTAAGAACTTCGGGCAGAGGGTAAAGGGAGTCAATGGCAAATCTTTCCATTTCTCTGCTACGTATGAGGAAGAACAAGAAATCAGAAAACTAGAAACCAGGTATAGATTGCAGCTCCCAAAGCTTCCTTACGAGAAATGGTCCTAATGGTTTACAACCCACAGAGTTAAGCTTTGTTTATATCTAATACTAATCTCCCTTGCTTAAATTTTAACCCATTTCTTCTTAGTTATCAGTGGATGTAGGGAGAGTGAACCAATAGATAAGTAGATTCTAGTTCATGACATTTGAAAACTGCTAGTAAGTGACTTTGTGGTTTTTTTCATTTCATATTGCAAAATATTCATTTTGAATCGTAAAGTAGTTGGCACCAGTGTGACTTGTTAAAAGAAATGCTTCATAAAATATCATTTCAATGTGTAATTGTTTTTAGGCTTCACACAGAAGAGTATTCCCATTGTAGCTAATTCTCCTTCCCATTTAAAATACATCCAAGATGAGAAATTCAACTCCTTTTAATTAATATGCATGAAATATTCATGTATGTATGGAATACAGAAAACAATAATTCTTAACATCCGTGATTTCATTCCATTGCAATGCGGCACAGAATTTTTTCTTGTGTCATGGAATTTATAGGACCGATAACTGTTTCAGTTGGGATAAATGAATGCAAAATGTGTCCACTTTTAACCAATGGCATTCTAGCAGGGGAACGAGCCACTGCTGTAATATTTCTTCAGATACGACCACTTTGTCATGGAACAGCAGGTAACTGATTCGCAACTGGATAGCCAGCTAGGTAGGGCAGCAGCTCCTAAGTCTGCAACGATAGTGGAAGTAGTAACGGTTGTAACGATGAAAGCTACGATGCTTTGAGCATCTGCTGTTTGTCAGACATGGGACATGGTACTGTACATGATTTAGCTCTTTTTGTCTTCAAAACCACAGTATGAGGTAGAACTGAAGTTACACCGCTTGTAAATCACAGTTCTGAAGTAAACCTGTGGTCTAATTCTAAATCCCACATTTGTTTTTATAGCTATTGTTCTTGTTCTTACTTTATTTGATTTTCCTCATTTTCTCAGCTGCTTCGGCCACACATGGTTCTGCCTCAGGGTATTCCAAAAAGTAGTCAGCAGGCTGCTATTTACCCCTCTCCTTCCTATCCTGGATTGTTCAAGTTTCTCCTTCTAACCTTGCGCATCTCAAGAACATGTCTACCTTTTGTATATGTCTGCCTTCTTTCTCGAGATTTCCATACAAGCCCGACCATAGACCATAGAAATGTACTGAGAAATAGAAAATGGACTTTGACACAGCTCGGTTCTTTAGAGATGTAACTAGTTCTTGACGCGTTCAGTTTATTGACCGACTCCCCCCGTCAGACTATAAATCGCACTGTCTTCTTCCTCTCTGGCATTTGATCAGTGAACGGAACCATAAAATCTTTGAAATGAAAGGGACCACACGTAATAACCTATAATCTAATTCTCCCCACCCGACCCCGTTTTGGAAGTGGAAAAGTTTTGCTACTCTTTAACATTTCTAGTGAAGTAGGGTCAAGAAAAGTTGTTAGAAATAATGCCAAAGCTTATGTGGTTTTGTTAGAGAAATGTTTTTTAAAACCCCAAAATGAAGTTTGGGGTCAAATGGGGAGCTAAAATTTAGTCTATCAGGCAAATGTGTGAAAGCAGTTCTGTTATAATTTGTATGGAACTTTAATGTAATTCTTAAACTTACGTCTGTGAAGTTAACTAATACCATGATAATTCTGTCATAACTTCGCAAAAAATTAGATTGGAGGATTATGTACAGAGAGGTGTTGAGGTTGAGGCCTCAGCACTCTCCAAAAGGAAATTCAAGACATTGTTTTGACCAGAGTCCTCCCCAGACAACTGAACTCTGATTATTCAATTTTTTAGAAGTCACATAGCTAGTTAAGTAGCTAAAATTCACGTCTTGAAATTCTAACTTCATTCCTCTCTGTTCTCCCGATATAGTCCTCACAGAAATAAAAATAACAGTAACTCCTATTGACTGAGTGTGGGCTATGTGGCAAGGACTATGCTGGGCACTTGACAAGAATTATCCCATTAGATGCTCATCACACATCCTGTGAGGCACCCATCATTATTATTCCTCATTTTATAGGTGAGGAAACTGAGGCCTAGTAAAATAAACTGACTTACGCAAGATTGCATGGCAAGTAAGAGAATTTCACGGATTCACATTCTTTTTTTTTTTTTTTTTTTTTTGGTGAGAAAGATTCACCCTGAGCTAACATCTGTTTGCCAAGCTTCCTCTTTTTGCTTGAGGAAGATTCGCCCTGAGCATACATCTGTGGAAATCTTCCTCTATTTTGTATGTGGGTCACCACCACAGCATGGCTGCTGCTGAGTGGTGTAGGTATGTGCCTGGGAACTGAACCCAGGCCACCAAAGCACAGCGTGCTGAACTGAACCACTAGGCAACGGGGCTGGCTCCCACATGTTTACTTTTTTGACCCACCTGAACAGAAGTTTATATTTTTGAATCACGGTGTTAATGTGGTTTACCCAGAATCCCTAGCTTTGTATATATGCTCATTTCTGAGATGTGCCCAAGAAGACCACCTTACGGAAAAGAAGGCCTTAAAGACTGAATCAGTTTTCACATTTATAGTTCTTGATTATTTAAAAAGTCATACTAATATACAAACTCAAAAATGCATAATACAAGCCAACATTTCCTAGGCACTCACAGGGAGTCAGCCATTGGACTAACGACTTTAAGTTAATTAGCTGATTTGACATATTAATATATATATATATATGTATCATTTCTAAGGCAGAATAAGAAGGGGTTAATTGGAAGCTGTAATATCTCTGATTTAGTTGTTGAAAAATTGGTCAGGATCCTCTAGGGGTACAGTCCTAGGCAGGCATTTAATCTGAAAGGAAGGGCATTGTCCCTGCGTGCCTCTGTGTAAAGATTTTCTCCATGTACCCTTCCCACGTGGGGCTGCCTGGTGGTTCAGTCTCACTGTGCTCTCACTGCCAGGACTCCCCACCTCTCCTGATGCCCTGCTCCTCACATTCTTCTGGAGGCAGTCGGCACACACAGGCTGGTGTGGCCATAGACTCCTGTAGCATTCTTGGTTGTGTAATTCAGAGACTGTTATTTCCAGAGCCTGAGTCTCATCCTGCTTACGAGGCTCCAGACTCGGTGGGACTCCTGTTTAGTTTACCTGCCATCCTATCTCAGCACAAAGGGCTTAAGCCTCCTTCTCCATCTGTTTCTAGAAAGACAACAGGCAAAAAAATGAGATCTGGTTAGAAGATCTCTTCCTGTGGCCTGGAGTGCCTCTTTAGGTGAGCTGTAAGGTGTAGGGGCTAGAAATGTAGAGAAGGCAGTAGTGTAGTGAGAGCAGCAATTAGCATTCCATAGTCTCTGCTGTCTACTTATTTTATTATGTGTAGTTACCAATGAAAATGTGTAAAAGCATTACTTTGCTATAATTAACTGTACATTGGGTTAAAAGCTATGATCAAGGGTGCAGTTTACCACCTGAGGGGGAAAAATTGGACCACTAAAGATTCTCTGAGTCTCTTGCTTGGAAAAACTAGTCCCAATTGTTTATCTGAGTCCTGTTGTTAAAATTGAGTTTAATTGTGTGTGAAGCAATAAGTGTTTCTATGTAATATAAAACACAAAAAGCAAACATGTTAGCCCTTAGCAAACATGCCTTTATAAAGATGTTATTATAATTGGGAAAATCATTTTACAAACATATGTAAATATATGAAATTATGTCCGTACCTAGAAATATATGTGAAATTTCTCCGTAAATATAAAGTCTTTCTCATGCAAATAACAAAAGAATTCGATAGTCCCATTGTTTAGAACCAAGATGGTTAATCTTTTTCATCTGTGGTCAATTACTAATAGTCACATGGAATCAAATACTGGGAGTTGCCTTGGGGCTTGAAGAGAAAAAGTGCTGCTATCAACTAGTAATATTCACAAGAGAAAAGAGGGCGTAATGTGGCTGCTTACCCTTTAAGCGGCCCTAGTGATCTCCTAATAATTCTTTCTGTCTAAACTCTGCCGTTAAATTTGCATCTAAGTCAAGCTGTTGTAACAAAAACAGGATTTATACATACATACATACAAATGTGTGTGTGTAATCTTTAGAAAATTTTGGTAATTCATCACCTATGAAGAACATATTTTGTGAATATTGTAAACTATGAAAACTCCTTTTGGATGTTTCAAACCAAAAAAACAAAAAAAAATTAGTAATGTAATTATCAACAGCCACCACTATAATTGCCACCCAGATTGAAAATAATCCTACCAGCAACTCTAAAGCCACCTTTGTGCCACTTTAAGCTACTGCCCATCCTCACCAAATGTAACTATCCTGATTTCAAAAATCACACATTACTGGGGCTGGTCCCATGGTCTAGTGGTTAAGTGCGGTGCACTTCTCTTTGGCGACCTGGGTTTGGTTCCAGGCACGGACCTGCACCACTCGTCAGTGGCCATGCTGTGGCAGCAACCCACGTACAAAATAGAGGAAGATTGGCACAGATGTTAGCTCAGGGACAATCTTCCTCAGTAAAAGAAAAATCACACACTATTATTTTCTGCTTTTGAATTTTATATAAAAGTAATAATACAGTATGTACTATTTTGTGTCTGATTGGTTTTTTTCCCCTGCAAAATGATGTTTGAGAGTTCATCCCATGTTGATGGGATGTATGTACATAATTCATAAATTCTCACTGATGTATAGTTATTTAAGCAAGCTTTTGTTTGAAATATAAATTCAGGGTGAAAATTAAATGTGATAATTGTAAATTATAATTTGGTATACGGGATTATATGAGCACTTAAAACTGATATCAATTTACAATAATTGTTTGAATACATTTTAGTGTCCAAACTCTGTTGCTTGGATGGGCCTTTGTCCTCAGAAGCCTTCCTAGACTTCCCTATGCAGAATTAAAACTCCCTTCTCTGTGTTCTTGTGAGCCCTGTACATTTCCCTATTAAAGCTCCTGAAGCATTGCCACAATTGTCTGTCTCACCTGCCTCTCCTCTCAGACAGTGAGCGTGTTGAAGGGTAGACTGGGTTAGTTCATCTTTGCACCCCTGTGCCAGCACGTGATGCCTGTTCCATCATCAGCATTCGACATCTGTCCGTTGCATGAGGAGAGAAGAACAGTGAGTTGTTCTACATTACAAAGAAAATGTTACAAGCCACGGCATGGTTTGATGAGCGATGTGTAGGTCTGCACCTGGGACCCGAAACCGCGAACCCCAGGCCATTGAAGCAGAGCTTGCACACTTAACCACTACACCACTGGGCCTGCATCTCATTTTCTTTTAATAGATGGCACTCTACTAGGAATTGTACTGAGTTGGGGAAACAGAATTTATTCTCTGTAGCAAGGACTTGTAGAGTTTCTAAATTATCAGGGAGGATTTTTGCCTGTTTCCTGTGGCTTTCACTCTTGGTTTACCACCTCCACTGGTAATTCTGGTCTCAGCACTTCTCCTCATTCCCTTGTGTGTCTCCCATTCTAGAATCTACACTTCCTAGTTTTCTCAAGATTTTCTCCTTGCCTGAATGACTTATCTCAGTACATCAACTCGTAATCAACGGTGCATATGAAAATGCTAAGCGTATTGCACATGTTAATCACCCAGCTTACGTGGCTGACCTTCTGACTCTATCAATGGAGTGATTCTGTGCAGCTGAGAGACCTGCTGGAGATAAGTACTGAGACCACCACTTTGGGCTCACTCCAGCTCACTGCGAGTATTTCGAAACCCAAGACAGCTGTCACATCAGGCAGATTCCACAGCTGGGATGCTGAACCCAAGAGTCAAGCTTGTCCTAGAGCTCTAACAAATGGAGTTGACCCCTGACCCCCCAAATCAGCGTTAGCATCCCTGCTTATATTGTGAACTTTTCCCATTATTAAGTTAGCTTTGAGCTTTACCACACTTCTAGAGTAAATATTTTGGAATGCTAAGAAACTAAGGCCTGATTCTTAATCATAGAGAAAGTGATCTGTTTTTATTGTCGTACAAAAACATTTTCTAGCCACTTGACTATTTAATCTGATTCTCGAGCTTAAAATGAACAGTCCTTCAAGAAAAGTTTTGTTTCTGTAGCTCTTCTATTAGTTGCCAAATAAAGGTGCGTTTTTCATTGCTTCCTTTAACAATGTTTATTAGACAGCTTCTGCCCCAGATCCCCTGCTGGCTGTTAGAGAGACAGGGATGAAAGATATAGTCCTCATCTTCCTGAAATCTTCAGTCCGGTGACTTTCTAAAATATTCCTGAGGGGCAGAGAATTTCTAGTTTTACCTACTTTTCTATCCCTGGAATATTTATTACGTTCCTGATAAGAGAATACATTTATAATTTAAAAGTGTTTCAGTTACTTTCAGAAATCCGGTGGTGACAGAATAATTTAAAAACCTCACGACTTGAATTTGGGCTGAGGTGGTATGAAATAAATCAGGAATATTTGATTTTTTTAGGCCAAAATATTTTCCTTGGGCTAGAGGGATATTTTCATTTTAAATAAATTGTTTATTTAAATCACTTCCTAACAAGGCTGTGTCAGCCAAGTTAAATATTTAAATTTATTTTGTTTAAATAAACCTTAAAACCAACAGATTTCTTTCTTATTTAGATATATTTATCCCTTCACTTTTCAAACATAAATTATATAAACTAGGAAATTTTAATATATATATGGAAAGGGCACATGAGAAGGGAACATCAGAAAAATAGCTAGAAAGGAGTGAATTTTAAACAAACATAACTCATAAAATTAATAGTTGACATAATTTAACTTATTACCAAAATGTCTGTCTTTACAGATAATCTCCAGGAGACTTTTATTTTTATGAGTTCTAGTTAAATTTTGAAAAATGTTTGAGGGCTCTGTTTCACTAATAAGGAAAATAAACTTCTTTCCCCAAATAACTGCTGCTGGTTTGTTTGTCAGCTCCCTAAATAAACTCATTTTACTATTACTATGGTTGAGTGCAGCAATATTCCCTTATAACGTAATGTGTAATCATGGCTATACCTGCATTCATCTAAGTAAGACCGTGTCATCAAATAGGGATCTACTGGAAACTTTCCAAAGAACTGTCAAAGCCAGATTCCATGTAGAGAATCAGAAGAAAATAGCACTCGTGTCCTACTGTAGTTCAGTGTCAAGGATTTGCCCTCAAGGACGACAACTGCCACATAAGGGCTCCACACAACAATGGAAAACCTGTTTGCCAACAGAATATTGAATTATCATCCGACTTTCACAGTGAACCACATTATTACATGATTCCCAGTCACACATCTGGACCTCTGGCGTATTGTGCAATTATAACAGCTCTGGCTCTATACCACTAGTTTTGAACTCAGTTTGACTTCAGAACCCACCCATTTAGTATATCCTGCCTCCTCAGTACATATTGTGGACAGTTCCATAAACAGCTTTTATATAAACTTTAGCCTGTAGCCAGAAAGACTGTAAGAATTTTGTTTATAACTTGATGAGATTTTAATAAATTTTAAATTAATTTCCCATTTGAACCTCCCCTTCTCTGAGCTTTATGCCCTTGGTCATCCCTTAAGTAACTAACTTGTGAAGTTGTTGTTTTTCACTTCTGGTTTTGTTCCGTTGGTGATTTGGCTTTTTTTGTAAATGGTTGGTAATTTTGTGTATAAAGCACAGAGGTTCATTCGTTTAAAATTCCACGTGTCATTTTCTAATAGCCAAAAAGTGCCTGAATTTCCAATACACAAAGAAAAGTTTTAGATAATTTACTTCAATAAGCTGGATAATTGCTCAAAGCACCAAGCACATTTGTTTCCATAATTCATGGGATTTGTGTGTTAATGAATGAATGTGTACGTAAGAGATAAGGAAAGAATACAGAATACAGACCTACAAATGCAAGCCTGGGCTTCTCACAATATTTAAATTAAAGTACCAGATTCCCTCGGTGCCAGTCGCTTTAGGAATTTTATGTTCACTCCCTTGCTTCCAAAATATGGCATAGGTGTAACCCACCCTGTGACTTTCAAATTCACAAAGAGGCTCTATCCTTCAAGGCAGGACTTAATGGAATACCAAATGAATACCTTAGTGTCTTCTGAAATATTCCTGGATAAAAATTTGCCTTAAAGTCTTCCTTGACTTTCTATATTCATTAATTTAGAATATGACCCTATTTGAACAGCAAAAAACCTCTCAGGACAATTTTTTTAAATGGGTGACAGTCTGTTCCGGCTATGACAGAGTAGATTCAGGTGCTCAGATAAGAGGAAAGGTAATATCTTGCATATCAGTTCATGTTGAAGCTTGTGATTGCCTGTAAAGTTCAGTGGGAAAGGAAGTTAAAGCCGTGAAAACTTCTATAGAATTTGGTCTGAATCCTAGCAGTGGCTGGTTTGGTATAGTATCCTGAATAAATTCATTCATACTGATCAGGAGAAGGAAAGAGTTCTTGTAATATGTGAGTTCTGACTAAGAGGAGGAATAGTTAGAAAATAAGGGCTGGTCCCTCAGAATAATTCTGGTGGCTTAACAGATTTGGGGAGGGACTCTGAGTGACTGAGTTGCTTTTATTGCGAGGTGGGTAGATGGAAAGTTAGGTTGCATATTTAATGTGGAATCTTTAAGAGAAAGTGAGGCACTGGCCGGGTGGCACAGCAGTTAAGTTCGCACGTTCCGCTTCTCGGCGGCCCGGGGTTCTCAGGTTCGGATCCCGGGTGCGGACATGGCACCGCTTGGCAAGCCATGCTGTGGTAGGCATCCCATGTATCAAGTAGAGGAAGATGGGCCCGGATGTTAGCTCAGGGCCAGTCTTCCTCAGCAAAAAGAGGAGGATTGGCAGCAGTTAGCTCAGGGCTAATCTTCCTCAGAAAAAAAAAAAAGAGAAAGTGAGTCCTTTTTTCTCAGTTATCTAAGAAACCCTTTAACCATTTTACAGAAAGAAGTAAAAAGCACTTAGAAAGTTGGATGTCACATGTTTAAGCTTCCTGCTCCAAGAGCAGGCCAGATAGTCATGTTCTGCATGGCTTTGTAGATATTCCTTTTTGTTCCATGTAAAAGTTAACGACTAGTTTTAAATCTTGATATTTTGATGTCAGACCTTATCTGCTTGACTGCATTCAGAGTATCTCTATTTCTTTAAGCCCTAGGAAAGCACAGTATGTGACATCATAGAGCTGAGCTATTGAAATTCAAGGGCAGTTTGGAATTGCCAACAATATGTACTGGAGAGATGGGTGGGTCTGAAGTCAAGTTGAGTTCAAAACTAGGCTCCTCTGCTTACAAGGTGGGTGATCTTGGACAAGGGGAAACACTACCCATGGGGTTCCTGTGAAGGTTAGATGAAAGAATACAAGGAAAAGGCTTGGTTGGCACAATGTCAGGCGTGTAGCAAAACGAATAAATGTTACCCTGATTATTGTTAGGAAGGAAAAACTTGTATTAAGATTTTCCTGTTTATATTTCATGTTAGTTTTAACACAAGTTACTCTTTAATACAGGTTACTATTTGAGGAAACAAGAATTTTAGCCGTTTACAAAATGATATATGATATAATATGTATATGATTTTCACATAAGATCTTTCACTGGAAATGGTATTGAGAAAATGTCATGACAGCTCTAGGTAAAACCTAACTATTTCTTAGTTTTAAGATTAATATGTGTAGATCTTGGCTTAATCTAAACTTATCATTCTAGAAAATAAATTTACGTGAATATGAAATAAATCGACTTCACTTCTAGCTAAATCTAGACTGGTACCTTCTTTGACACGACTTTCTTAAAAATATATATTATTTTCTAAATACTGTATTATTTAGAAATATGTTACTTTGTGTTCCATCCTTAAATACACATAAATGATTTCTATTTAAATAGTAGCCCACAAGATGTCACAAGAAGATAGAGATAGAAATGCTTTTTTAAGAAAATGGCTTAATAAGACTTTCTTTTAGGATAGTCTTCTCTCACTTTGTATAGGGTCATTTCCATATATTTCTATACGGACAAATATTTATGTAGTCTCTTTGATGTTTGAGGCACTGGGGATACAATGGTACCTTCCTCCCTTCATGGAGCTTACTGAGCAAAAATGATTAAACAGATAAAATGATTCCCAATATGGTAAATGCAGTGAAGAAAATGTACAAAGGACTGAGTTGACGAGCGTGTGTATGTGTATGTGCATGTGCGTGTGTGTGTATGTGCAGGCATGCGTGCGTGTGTATCCTGGAGATGTACTGTAGCTGGGTGATCAGGGAAGCTGAGGACTGAAGGAACCAGCTGAGCAAAAATTGGGGAGAAGAGGATTACAGCACATACAAAAAGCCTTGAATATCCAGCAGGTATGAAGAGCAGAAAGGTCATCTTTTTCAATCATTTAAAAAAGAAAAGAAATGAAAGAATATTCTCTAAAGACCTTGCATTTATATGGCCCTCGCATTCAGATTTCCAGTGAAAAGTTGGAAATCCCGAAGTGATGGGTCCCCCACTGTCAATCCTCGCTGTTGGTCTTTGGCTGGGTTGTTTTCTATATGTATGTGACCCCGATCTCTGGTTCTAGAACCTGCTCCTGAGTGGTAGAAGGAAAGCCTGATGGAGTAAAGGTGCCCTCAGGATGCCATGCTGCTGCAAGTCTCTCCTCGCTAAGCAATGTTTAAGAGCCTCCTAAGGTTTGGCTTGCTAGACTTGAAGGGCCTTTTTTATTAGGCCTCAGATCTCTGCTTTTCAGTGGTTCTCTCAGCCAATGAAAACCATTTCCAGAAATCACTAAGAACTATTTAGCCCTGTGATCACTCTTAAAAGACAACGCTAGCATCTGTGTTTCCTCATGGTGAATTTACCTTGACTTTAGGTGGGAAGTTACCCATTAGGCAACCCATATTGAATTCTCGCTCGCTCCGAGTACATAGACTTCAATGTTCTGCTGCCTGTGTGGGCTAAATTTAGTTAAGATTTGAGTCTGAAATGTAGTTGGTTAGCAGATATACGTGTGTAAAAAAATGGTTCTACCAACTGGCTGGAGTAATCTTCCCAAAGGATATAATGTTGGCCTTCAGCTGATGGTAGGGTGTGCCCACCATGACAAGATGAATAGTGCAAAAGACAGAAGTTCTGACCGGCAAGTCCGTTCAGGACATAAGTAGTGTACTTTTCCCTAGCCACCCTTAAGTAGTTCATGACTGGGTTCTATCAGCTTCAAACAGCAAGTGCACTTTTGGCCTGTTTCAACCAAAGCACATCACCAATCGTTGCCACAGCCGTCATCCTGAACTCATCCTCCAAGTCCTCAAGTACATTCTGGATCATAAAACAACAAAATGATGGCAAAAGCAATAATAATAAAAAGCAAATTAAGCTTTTAGTATAAAGCTATTATATTGCATTCTAATGTATTTGACAACCTAACATTCATCAAAGATATATATATATATATATATATATATATATATAAAATTCTCTATTATTCTGTCAACCATAATATTTTGTTAGTTGGTATCTACCATCCTTGACCATAGTGAATAATGGAGTTTACTGTGCCCAGTATGTCCGTTTAAGCAGAGATGATAATGCAGCTATGGAACCACTAAAAAACAATTCACAAATGAGCCAGAGAGAGTGGAAGGAAGAAAAGGGAGGTGTTCCATGTGCACTCAGTAAAATCTCTTTGCGCTATCAAAACTTTATGCAGTTAAATCTGACCAAGTTCTCTGCTGCCACTGATGCTTTCCATTTCTTTGGATGATGGTTTTGCCTCCTTGGAATTCAAATAGGCTAATCAGGTCTTGGAAGTTGATGTTTATCTTAATTGAAACTGAGATTCTTTTCGTCTTTTTGCTCTGAGACTCCTACTTTGAGGCTGAAAGGTCACGTTAAATGTGCGCAGCATTTGGGAAACCACATAATGAATTCAGATAAATTCATGCCTATTAAAAAGAGGCTTCTTTTTCTCAAGTTCCAGAGCTTACGTAGAATAAACCATTGGTTTTTGTCTGAATTTCTTTTAAAGGAGCTTATTCGGTTTCTTCTTTAATGCTCTCACGACAGAGAAGGGGAAAATCCCAAATTTCCATTTAGTCTTTTTCAGAAAAAGGCATTTTGTTCAGTAATTGCAATTAAACTCTGTTGGACTTTAACAGCTGCTACAGCTGTTAACAAAGGGAGGGGAATTCTTTGTTTACATTACTTTAAGGATTTCTTATATTGTCTATCTTTAATCTAGCAAGTCCGCTTTTTAAAATTTACTGATCTGCTTGTGTACAGGTGCAAAAAATATATGTACAAAAATGTTCAGTAGTTTTTGCAAAAGAAGACTAGAAACAGCGGAAGTGTCAGTCCGTATGGGGCTGACTGAACATTTCATGCACAACGATAATGGAATACTGTGGAGCTGTGAGAATGAGCGCTTGTGTGCTGGTATGGAACTGTCTCCAAGTGATGTTTACTATTACTATTATTGTTACAATTTGAAAAGATGATACTCATACAGGTGTCCACTCTCATTAGTTTTCCTTGTGTATCTCTTAGAATTTGTTTATGTAAATGCAAACCATGAGAATATAAATTCTATTCACTCCCCTCTTTTTACATAGAAAGAGGCATAGTCTACACTGGCACTTTTCTACAGCTTGCATTTTCCACTTGACCACATGAGGCTGTCAGTGTATGAAGAGACTTTTCAATGTGGTATTTAGACATGATGGACTACTACTCAGCCATAAGAAATGACGAAATCCGGCCATTTGTGACAACATGGATGGCCCTTGAGGGTATTATGCTGAGTGAAATAAGTCAGAGGGAGAAAGTCAGATACCATATGATCTCAATCATAAGCAGAAGATAAAAACAGAGACAAAAAAACACATAGCATTGGAGATTGGATTGGTGGTTACCATAGAGGAAGGGGGGAGGGCAAAAGGGGTGATTACGCTCACGTGTGAGGGGATGGACTCTAATTAGTTTTCGGGTGGTGAACATGATATAATGTACACAGAATTCGAAATATGATGTACATCTGAAAATAAAAAAAAATTAAAAAAAATAAAAATGTTGTGGAAACCAACCACAAAAAAAAAAGACTCTTCATGCTCTTTTTTGGAGGAGCTTCATTGAAATAGAGTTCACATACCATCCTATTCACCTACTGGAAGTGTACAATTCGTTGATTTTTAACATATTCACACAGTTGTGCAGCCATTATCACAATCAATTTTAGAATATTTTATCACCCTAGGAGAAACCCAGTACCCTGTAACTATCACCCTCCAACTCCTCCATCGTCCGCCCCACTCTCAGCCCTAGGCAACTGCAAGTCTACTTTTCTGTCTCTCTAGATGTGCCTGTTCTGAATAGTTCATATAAATATAGTTTTATAATATACAGTCTTTCATGGTTGGCTTCTTTCACTTAGTATAACCTTCTCAAGGTTTGTCTCTGTTGTCGTGTGTACCAGTACTTCATTCCTTTTTTATGGACAAATAGTATTCCATTGTACCACTGTACACATTTTGTTTATTCACTCATCGGTTGATAAACATTTGGGTTCTTTTCACCTTCTGGCTATTATGAGTTATGCTGCTCTGAACATTTATGTAAAAGTTTTTGTGTGAGCATATATTTTCATTTCTCTTGGGTATATACCTAGTAGTGGAATTTCTGGGTCAAAGGGTATCTCTATCTTTAACTTTTTGACTGTTTTCCAAAGTAGCTGTATTCTCACTCATTTTTGCAGCAGAAAATTATCCTATCGAATAACTGCATCATTATTAATTTTGTCTAGGTATATTTTTAAATAAAAAAGTTAAGACACAACGTTCCTATTTATATAAATATCCAAAGACTCTTGACGTACGTGAATATGTTTTCACCCACAAGTGTTTTTCTGCATGTGCACTCAAGATAGTGGTAAGACATGCTAACTCTGGGGAGGAGGTGGCTACAGGTTTGGGAACCTGAAGTAAAAGGGGGCTGAGTACCCATACTTTTGAATTTGGGGGATTTTCCCCACATGCACTGATTACTTTTTCAATTGAAAATATGACTCATTAGTGTAACAAAGCAGAAATGTGTTTTCTTGGCACTCTTCTGACAAATAGTGATGAGGCCAGGGGCTTCTCAACTTGTGATTTGCAACAGTCATCCTGCACTGTGAGGTGGTTAGTAGTATACAAGCCTCTTCTTGCTGTCTGCCCAGTTTGACTTCATTTTTAGTTGTTAGGGCAAATAATTTTTTTCTTTTTTTTCTTTTTTTGAGGAAGATTAGCCCTGAGCTAACATCTGCTGCCAATCCGCTTCTTTTTTTTTTTTTTTGTGCTGACGAAGGCTGGCCCTGAGCTAACATCCATGCCCATATTCCTCTACTTTATATGTGGGGTGTCTACCACAGCATGGCTTGCCAAGTGGTGCCATGTCCGCAACTGGGATCCCAACCGGCGAACACCAGGCCGCCAAAGTGGAATATTTGCACTTAACCGCTGCACCACCAGGCCATCCCCAGGGCAAAAATTTAATGTCTGCTCTTTTACCTTCAAGATCCAAGGTTTCATTTCAAAAACAGTCATTGTTTAGTTCTTATTCTAAAATAATGTTTCCCAAATGTTTTATACAAACCAATCCACATAAAAGGCAAAAAAAGAAAAAAGAAAGATGAGAACAAGCATCTGGGTGAAGCTTGACATTGAGAAACAAGAGGAGGGTGGATGAACTCAACATGAAACGTGTGGTGCTAACGAGCAGGGCTGGTCAGTCTGGAGTCCCTCACAGTTTCCCATATAGTCTGTCCGAGGATTGTGTGTTGGAGATGGGAAGAGGGAATTGTTACTTCCCGCACAGCATCCGTCACATAGCTTTAAAACAGCTTTGTGTTGGCTTTCATCTGTGCTTGAAAATAAGCTGTTTTAGTGTGAGCGTTTCTATTCATTTAAGACAAAAACTGTAGTGGTTATATGTTAAACGCACCAGCGGACTCTGATTTCTGCCTTTGACTGAGTTAGCTCGCCTTATTATATGATAGCAAAGTGCCCGAATTCTTTTGCTGTTTGATTTCTTTGTTTGTATCCACTTATTTATTCATCAGCATTTTTTCATTCGACACAGCTATGTGGCCACTCCTCAGTGAGCGATGCTTCCTTCTATGGAGCCTTGGAGGGCATGATTTCCAGCTGGAGGAAGAATGACTTAGCAGGCTTTAATAGTCAAAATCCTTACATTTCTTTTAAGATATATTAACCAAACCTGATTTTGAAAATTACATGAATTTGGTTCACTTAGTTCTTCTATAAAATGAAAAAAATAATGTCAGCAGTCAGTATGAATTAGCTTAAAAATACATCATGAAAGATATAAAGAAGAGATTCCATAGAAGTTAAATCTTTGGGACTAATGTAAAAGAACTTGGTTTTATCAGAAATTTATAAAAGAGACTTTCCTTAGAGCTAAAAAGCCTTTTTCGAGGAATAAAATCATGGGTGAAGAAGTGAACATGTTTTTCTTCAATCTCTGTCTACGTCTTGCTGTGGGAATGAGGAGTATGCTGTGCGTGGCAACTGTGTTTGGGAATGGAGAGGGGCTGAGTGATGGAATTAAAAAAGGTGCTTCCAGAATAAGTACTACATCCGATTAACTTGCCTATTAGCAGTCTATTCCTGGAGAATTCATTTATGAAGATGATTGTAACTAAAGAAAAGGCTTATTACATTCCATTTTATTTAAATATGGAGATAGCTTACGTCAGAAAATGTATTCCTTTCAACTCATGATGCATTTTCCCTTTGGCAGGACTGTTGTTTATTTTTAGAGGAGAAGACACCGACTACTGACAGCATTTTTTCAGAAATAGAGCTTTTGCTGCCAGGAGGCAACTAGTAATTCATTTGCGAAACGTCAAGGGCTTTAACAAAGAATTTTATGTTGTAAAAACTTCACGGTGCCTGCTTTTCTCCGTGATCCAAAAAAAAAGCAGCAGCAAGATTCTTTGACATTTTTATGTATAACGTGACTAGAGAGTGTGACTCTACTGTTGATCATGATCTATTTGTGATTGCTAAGGACTGCGGCTGAGCTGCGACCATGATGCATGTTGTTATGCTGGGAGCATAGGCACCCCGTGAAGAAAGCAGGGGCCAGAGTTCTGCTGGGTATTTGTTTATTTCTGCATCTCATCGTATCCCTTCCATACTATCACGTCTCCATTTACAATCTAGATGACATGAATAATCATAGTAAGTCATCATTCGGTCATTAGAAAATGGGGTTGATAAGGCGTCTGTGTCGGGAAAACAGCATCTGGTTAGTCGGGCTGAGGGGTGGAATCACCTTTGTACGGTCACGGTGCTCCACGTGGTGGAGCGAGAACTCCAACCCAGGCTGCTGGACCCCAAAGTCTATGCGCTTGACCTCTCTGCTGTACTGTCTCTTGGACAACTTGCTTTATGAGAAACTGCCTTAATACAACTTTTAAAGTAAGGGGTAGCACAGTAGTGCTTGCCTCCAAGACAAATATGAAATATATAACATTTCACAGAGTCTAACTACATTGTGTTGTTGGGGACTCCTTCATGTTTTACTCAAATAGGAAAACATTACTAATTTTAAGTTTCTTGCCATATAATCTGCAAAATATTTACAGTCAAGGCCCACTAACGCTCACATATTTTCTTTTATGTAAATAATTTTGATTACAAAAGCAATTCATGTGCACTCTAGGGTCTTTCAAAAATATAGAAAAATAAAGATACAAATACAAATTAGTCATAACTTCACCACTTCCCAAAATAACTGCTGCGAATTCTTCAGTATTTTCTTCTAGTCTTTTTCTAAGCAAGTATGGTACTAACAGCAATCATATGGATCATACGCTTTTACTTCCAGCTTTTTAAAATTTAACATTTTATCATGAGCATTTTCCCACATCATTTAATATTATTTGAAACACTATTTATATACATGCACAATATTCTACCTTAAAAATATTTCATAATTTAAGCATTTACCTACTGTTGGACATTTAGGCTGTTTCTAGTTTTTCCCAAAGATTAAAAATATCAACGTTTTTTCTTCCGTGGATTTCCTATTTGTCTATTAGCTGTTTTTCTATTGTAGTTGTATAGTTTTTCATGTTGATTGCAAAAGTTCTTTACATATTAGATATAGGAGTCTTTTTCATCTCACATTTTTTTGTAATTATATATACCAGCTTTTAGCTCCCCTTTCACCTTTGTTTATGGTGTTTTATATAGTCAAATATATTGATTTTTTTGGTAACTTCTTTCTTTGCTTTAAGAATATGAAGGTTTTTCCTATACTAATAGCAGATAAATACTTAGCTGTATTTTATTTATTTGTGGATTCATTTTTTACCTAATTCTTTAATATTTAGAATTTATTTCAATATAAGGATCTAAGTTTATTTTATTCCCAATTAGTTAACCATATATTCAAGGACCATTTGTTAAATACTCCATATTTTACTTATTACTTTGTATCACATATAAAATTTTATATATCATCTATCCACCTGTCAGGTGTAAACTTATATTTTATAATTAATATCATAATAGAAACCAGTTTAAAAAAAAAAGGAACCCAGTGCAGTCCGTTGATAGAAATATACTGTATTAAACCTATTATAATTGTCTAACTATTTTTACATTTGCCTTCAAAACCTTTTTATTGCTGTGTCCATTTGCTCCCCCCTGTAGAAACCTTTATCCTTTCTTCTCCCAGAGACTTGATTAGTTAATTACGTTAGGAAAGGCAAAATGAGAGACATTGGAACCCAGAATGAGCCCTTTCACTAGAATAAAGCAGAGATTGGTGGGACGAGGTGATAGGTGGGTGGAGGTGGTAGATGGAAGCAAGAGCAGTGGACTACCCAATGGGCACTGGGGTGAGTTCCATCTAGCAGTCATAATGGCAATGTCATCTACCAACTGGTATCTGGGGACAAAATATAACAGTGCCCTAACAAATGGCTCAGTACAGGTGATTCTTCGAAATATATGCCCAGGGTGTAGACAAGACATTTTAAAGCGTGGAAAGAAAATATTATATTTTTTCTCATCCTCTCAAAATTTCTCTTTGTAGTGTATTTTACAAAATGGATAATATTTTGGTGCAGTAGTACAAGAATATAACATAACGTTAAAAATAAATACAAGATGGAGGTGCTTGCACTTTATTTATTTTTTTTACTGCTAGAAATATACTAACCCGTAAGATTGGAGATCACTGGTCTAGATCATGTGACCTCAGGAAGGTCTGTGTACCAGCTTGCAGTTCACAGGTAGAACAGGAGCAGAGCAACTCAAGCCTCCATCCAAAGGTCCTATGAGCTGGAGTCTCAGGAAAGGAAAACAGGCACAAGGAATTAAGGCAAAAGCCAGTAATCAGAGATGGGACATATATACAAGGTGACTGTGGCAAGGGTGGGGTGATGCTATCTTCCAGAGCAATGCTGGAGGGCTCTGAAGTTTGCTCCTGCTTAAAATGAAAATTATTTCTAGAGACCAGGAAGGAGTCAGAGCAGCAAGTAAGGTTCAAGTGATAATGCTGAAGATGGGAGCAAGTTGCAGAAACTGCATTCGAGGCCATCTGTTCAGCAAGTTTTCATTTTTCAAACAAGGGTCTGCTATGGAATCAAGGGAATACTTGATCAATAATGGCCCATGCCTATGGCTACCTTCCATGTCTGTAAAAATGTCCACCAATAAAAAATTTTACAGAAAGTTTCATCAATGTCAAAAGCCAGTGTGTTCAATCCAGTCAGACCATCCCAACCGCACCCTTCCTGAAGTACCCATTGTTGACACCAGGAAGCTTAGGTTGTCCTTAGCCTTGAGCAAATATGGGCAGGGCCTCTTATTTCTCTGTTTTACTCTGCATTAAATGGTGCCTGCCCACATTGAAAATACTAGCACGTTACCAGAAAATCAGCATTTTACCCTGCTTTTACAAAATCATGCCCAATATTTGTCCTGTTTTTAAGAGGACACCTATCACGAAGATTATATACTCTAGTGTGCTTCTGGAGCTGTTGGTTGAGGGACTTTATATTTTTTTTTCTCAGTTTGACCTTGTATCAATTAAGAGTAGACTTTAAGTTATACGATTAATATATTCCATTAAAAATGTGTAGATTCGTCTTTAAAATACTGAGTCACATTTCCTACTTCCTTAGAGTTTAATTTCTGAAATATTTGATCTTTATTTCAGATTGATTGTTAGTTGGAAGTAAATTAAAACTTCAACCTTTATTCTAAAGTCTTCTAATTTCTCTGTTAAAGTAGCCAGTGATCCAGCTGGAGTCACTACAATATACATGTATAGTATGTGCATAGATACAATAGATTGTGAGAATAGCTCTTTAAGAGAACTCTGTGACAAAATATAAAACCCATAATTTTTGCACTTTGAAAATTGTTTTTGCTTTGCATAATCCTAAAGGGAGAATTAGTACTTTTAATTAGAAGAGGCTAAAAGAGCAACATTAGTTCTTTGCTTTTTTTTTTTTTTGTAAGGGACATCAGCCCTGAGCTAACATCTGTCCCAATCTTCCTCTATTTTGTATGTGGGATGCCACCACAGCATGTCTTGATGAGTGGTGTGTAGGTCTGCCCCCGGGATCTGAACCCACTGACCCTGGGCCACCGAAGTGGAGCATACAAACTTAACCACTACACCACTGGGCCAACCCAAGTTCTTGCTTTTTTTCTAGATTTTACCTACATAAACATTTTGCTATAAGAAGGTAAGGTATTTGTTTATACTTTCATTTCTTTATTCGTTAAAAATATTTATTGAACGAGTACTATATGCTAATATACTAGAACCCTCAAAATGTATGTAAATAAGAATAAACTCACATGACATGTTTTCTGTATGAAATTAAGAGACATGATCTGCTCATCTATATTATGTATCTGAGTGAAATATTTAACCTGTCACAATGTTGTACTTCAACAGGGTTGTTTACTCTGTGCCTTTTAATGTAAGAGCACTCACTAATTTAACAAGCATTGAACGACAAATGTCATTAATTAGCTCAGCGCGGCTGTGAGACAGATAGTCCTATAAATCAGCTGCTTCTCCAGTCACGAATTAACTGACTGAGTTTCATGGTAGAGGCATTTATTTCATTTAGACTGTGGTTCTTGTTATGATCAAATGAAGTCAAGTATATGAACTAATGTAAAAAGCCATATTATAATGGCTCATGGGTGTATGTATATGTGGGTCTAAGTGATTTTACAAACAAAATGTGTGACACAGTCATTATGGTTTGTGACTGAAGTAAGTTTTACAAAACCTAACTGGATTCTCAGCCTATAACATAGGCATACATGCATGTGTTATATACACACACTTACTCTGTGATAGAGTATTTACTTATGTATTTAAGGGACACAAATATTTAATTTTTGGAGTTCTCACAAAGAAATAAAATAGTCTTACTTTATCTGCATGAAGATCAGCATCTGGAACTATAAAAATGACTGTGATCCCAGATTGTTGATAATTGGACTGCATTTTTACTTTTTATTAGTATGTTGACATGCATGTAGAGCCAGCCTTCCTTTGAAGAAGGAGCAATCACATGGATTATTTCCATAAATGGTTGCTCTTCTCTCTCTAAGAGAACCCACCCAAAATATTATAGAACTATTAGTCACCATGGTTGAAAATATCACATAAGGTTAATATAGTCCCCATCTGGTGATACATTTTTCTATCAGATTTATTAAGGTCAGAGTTGGTTTTGACTAGAGCTGTGACATTAGCCGCTATTATTTAACTGCTATTATTTAATAAGAGATGGAAGGCCTAATGGATAATTGTTTCTTTCTGGACATTTATGTGTTTTTATTAGGATAATGAGTACAGAATTATCAACATCATTCTGTGTAGATTTTATTTGTTTTTAAATAATATTTGTAATGTCAAACTCATTTTTATTTCATAACCTAACCACACACAGAGCCTACAGTGAGGCAAAACAGAGGTTGAAACATGTTTATTGCCATTGGCTTTAAAGAGACCTCTAAGCAGTTTGCCTCAATATTTAAAAAGGAAAAAGACCTTTCTGAATAGATGCCATTGTGTTGTTCAAACAAAGCTGACTCTGTAGAAGAGAAATAGATTGTTTTCTCTTGGACCAGTGAGCATCATCACCGGGACAGAATTCAACAGGGGCAATAAAGGATTTTCAAAGGTTTAGTTGTTGTTGTAGAAGCAGATACTAGTTGTTATTCTAGCATTAAAGATATATAAGATATATCCGTATATATGTATGTCATCGCACACACACCCACATCCATACACACTCTTGCTTGACTACATTCCTTTATTCTTTGAAATTCTTTTGAGGGCCCTGAAAACATCTTACTAAAATGACAGGAGGGGAATGGAATCAAGCTGACTTTTTTCAGTATTTACAATGTGCCTGGCTTTGTGCTCTGTACTTCACTCTCATTTGCTCATCCAACCTCCCAGAACTTGTGGTATAAGACTGTCTACATTTACAGATGACAAAACCGCGATGCAGGGAGCCTGAGAAATCTGCCCGAAGGCACAGGACTATTGGCAGAGCCGAGGTTTGAGGCCACGTCTCAGGGTTCCAGCACATACGTGCGTACATACATATGTACTTCAACTCAATTGAAAGTAAAGTTTTGACGAGGCTACATTTGACAACTCCATAGTTAGTAGAAGTGTTGGTTTGTTAAGATTTTTCAAAAAATCAGAGAGTTTATTGCCAATTTTATTTTTCTCTTAAAAAAACATTTTCTTCCATTGCTGACGCGCAGTTATAAAAATAAATTAGAGGTAAACAGATAACAGTTTCCTGGCTGCCTTCACGTCTGTGAGCCTGACACGGATCCCAGAAGGAAAAATATGCTGCAACGAGGCTTATGTGATATTACATATTTAGGGATCCTTTGACTGCTTATTTACAATATCCAGTTACAGCCACATTAGTTTCCTTTTTGGGCAAAAGCACACATTCGCTTGACCATTATTTTGGCGGAGGCTGACTTTGCCTGCCACTTCCAATATGTCCTTGTGTGCCCAAGCTCGTAATTGCAGCAGTTGAGTCTGGAGCTCCCCTGACAGCACCGTTATGCCGGCAGGAGCATTGGTGAGACCTGCCTCAGAGGCTTCTTTGTCACAAGGAAAGGAATGCAGACCTGCTTCACTTTGCATCATAAATGTATTTCCAAAGGTAGTTTCTTGTTGAGTTATTTTGTAATAACTTGCATTTTTCTAAGTACAAAATAAACACACATTCATTGTGGAAACATTGGGAACTCCAGAAAATACATGTTTTAAAATATAACCTGAAATCACAGCATCCGGGGATAGACATCATTAACATGGTGGTTTCTTTCCTGCATAACTTTTTAAAGCATACACACATACACACAAACATATCAAACATTACACACACGTATAAGCATATATAACTAGAGATTGGACAAAACTGAGTTACAGAGATTGAGCATTTGAAACATGTTTACAGTAGTCCCCCCTTATCTGAAGTTTTGTCTTCCACAGTTTCAGTTACCAGCCATCAACTGCGGTCTGAAAATTAAATGGAAAATTCCAGAATTAAACAATTCATAAATTTTAAATTGGGCACCATTCTGAGTAGTATGATGAAATTTCATGCTGCATGTCACCAGTGAATGAATCATCCCTTCGTCCAACCTAGCCATGATGTATGTGTTACCCACCCATTAGCTGCTTAGTAGTGGTCTCAGTTATCAGGTCAACTGTCACGGTATCACAGTGCTTGTGTTCAGGTAACCTTTATTTTAGTTAATAATGGCCCTGAGCACAAGAGTAGCAGTGTTGGCAGTTTGGATATGCCAAAGAAAAGCCATAAAGTGCTTCCTTTAAGTGAAAAGGTGAAAATTCTCAACCTAGTAAGAAAAGAAAAAAAATTGTATGCTGAAGTTGCTAAGATCTACAATAACTTTTATTAAAATATATTGCTATAGTTGTTCTATTATTAATCTCTTACTGTGCCTAATTTATAAATTAAACTTTATCATAGGTAGGTATCTATAGGAAAAAGTATAGTATATACAAGTTTCAGTGTTATCCACAGTTTCGGGCATCCACTGGGGGTCTTGGAACATATCCCCCGCAGATAGGGAGGGACTACTGTATTGCCATATATATCCTACTGTTGTGTGCCAGATGACCATCAGGACAGTATTATCAGTTTTTCATTCTGTATTTCTTACTTAACATTTTTAATAAACATTTTCCTATATCATTTAGTATTCTAGAAAAATCTAATATTCTAACAGTGGCATAGGAATCCATTTTACACGAAATAAAATGATTTTTTTTAGCCATTCTTTCAATTGTTGGGCATTTAAGTTTTCCCCTGTTTTCTCTAACATAATAATGGTTCATTGAACATCTTTGTAACATAAATTTTAATCTGTATCTGTGATTAATTACTTGGGCAAAATTATTGGAAATGATATTACTGGGCCAAAAAGTTTAAATATTTATAAACCTGTCAATACATACCATATTGCCAGATATTTATTAAAACATATTTTAACCCTACTTAAAGGAAATTGCTCTTTCAAGAAATATGCAGTCGTATGTCACTTAATATTGGGGATCCATTCTGAGAAATGCGTTATTAGGCAATTTCGTTGTATGAGCATCATAGAGTGCACTTACACAAACCTAGATGGTGCAGACTGCTATACACTTAGACTTTATGGTACTAATCTTATGGGACCACCATTGTATATCCATTATTGACCAAAGTGTCATTATGCAGCACATGACAGTAGTAAATTCTCTTTTTTGTAAAGAGCAAAACTGTAATTGGTATTTATTTAAATCTGAATTTTCACAGCATTTCATCCAGTTACATAACCTTGTTTTACAGATGGGAAAATAAGGCCCAAGATCCATTACAGGACAGAGTAGCACAAAGATCTAACTTCCAAAGCTGGCCCAAAGCAGTTACATTTATATTATCAATTCAGTCAAGAAATTCTTTGGATTTTCTGTCAAAATGACTTCAATCGTTGAGATCATATTTGATGGGGGAATATTTCAATATTTCTTTTACACGTGGTGATATATTTTGACTCTTATAAGCAGGGCCTCTACAGTAAAAACAAGAATCATTTTATTCAATCTGCAGGTAGCAATAGCATGCTCTGAAATTCATGCTCACAGACAGTGGTTCTCAAACTATGGAGCACCTCAGGAATGCTCTATGTTTGTGTGTGTTTTAAAACACAGAGTCCTGGGTTCCTCCCCAAGACTCTGGTTCAGTAGCTCTGGATAGGACCTAGAAATATTCATTTTAACCAGCACCCCCCCACCACCCCCCCAGTTAATTCTCAGGCAGGGAGTCCAAGGCTACACTGTGAGAAATACTGGTGTGATGAAGAACTCTGACCTTTGTGCTTTGATACTAGCTCTGCATCTATCTGTAATTTATTTAATTTCTCTCTGCTTCAGTTTCCTTATCTATAAGGAGGGGTGGGAAATACTAGTTTTCTCCACCAGGGGTTGTTGAGAGGATTAAATGAAATAAGCCATGCAAAGGAATTATTAGCACAATCTTTAGCACATAGCAAATACTTAATAAAGGCTAATTCCTGTTATCATTGTTGTCATTGGCATTATAGTGATGTCCCTATTTCTTCATTGGCACATTTAAATGTATAATTTTAAATGATTGTCATTGTTGGTGGATTATTGATTGTGTTTGTTGTCCCTTCTGACTTGACTCAATTCTGTTTACTTAGATATTTCCCTCTTATTTGTCTCTTGTCCCCACTTACACACACCACTGGAGTTGAAATTGAACTGAGATCAAAAGCAGCAGGAACTACTCAGAGAGTTTGGTAAGAACAGCTGAACGAGCATCAATGAATCTTGTTGAAAATAAAATAGTGATTCCACTGCTCACCTGCTAAGAGATCCCATCGGAAAGTGTCCGTTCTCCAGGCCATGTAGGCCTATAATCGGCACCGTGTATCAGCCATTGCAGGCATTTGCATAGTTAATTCTTTCTCACCTGGTTCAGCAATAAAACCTGTGTTAAACAGGGAGATTTCTGTAAATGGATCTTGAAGTCTGTATATAGAAAATTCACTCAATAAATAGTTATGAAGTTCCTATACATGATGTCAGAACTGTGTTAGGTACTGGAGGTACAGAAATGAATATATTAAAGGAATTTAATTCAGCCATTTTGTGTGATAATCTTTCTGAACAAAACAACATGATATAGAACCTTCAGGCAGTATTCAATTTATGGCTACTTCCTACTAAAAAAGATTGATGTATCTGAAATTGCTGGCTGCTAGATATTCCAATCATTTCAGAACGTACTAATTTGGCTGAAGAACCTACTTTGACTAAAATAGGGTACCTTAAAGCACAAGTCAAATGTCCTAAGAGAAAATATCATTACACCAGCAAAATCTCTGTTTAATCCCAAAAGAAAAGCCCTCTCAAAGGCCTAGTTATTTCAAGTCATGTTTAGTTAAACCATATAACTTAGACATTCTCTTGAGTGTCACTGAAATTTTTCCCAGAACTGTGACTTTGTCAAGCCAAGTTACCCTTCCTTCTGATCCACAGAAAGAGATAACATTTATTGAGAAGTCATTGTATGTCAGTTCTTAAACTGGGCACTTAAATAGTCTCTCATTAATTCTTTGTAACAGCCCTTTCTTACACCTAGGACCTTGCAAAGAATATGTCAGGAAGAGACAGGAAATAGCCTTATAAGGTTCAGTCAGCCAAGAAGCTATTTTGCTCAAGTGCAGAAAGAAGCCATTGCTGCCAAGTACTTGGCTGTGGCTGGTAGAGGATGGTGTTTCTTAGAAAGACCAGGGGACATGGCTGGATCCATTGTCCTGCTTGCCCAGGGCCAGGCTGGGTATCAGACATAGTGGTTTGATGCCCTTTTATTGATAGTTGTCTTACTTTAATAGGATCCTGTTGCTTTTATGGTCAATGGATGGTCCTTAAATGGTTTGAACTTTGTCCCCATTTCATAGCAGAAATTCTTAACCTAGAGTCCACAAATAGGCTTTAAGGATCTGTAACCACTTTAAAATAATAACAATAAAAATTTAAAAGCACTTAGTGTCCCACATTGTGCTAATAAGCACTTCACATGTTTTATCTCATTTAAACCTCATAATGGCCCTAGCAGATAGGTACTGTTTTTATTTCCATTTTGAAGATGAGGAATATGAAATTTAAAGAGGTTAAATAATTTGCAGAATGTTGATAACTATATAGCAGCAGAGTAAGGGCTTTAATCCATGCTGTCTGACTCTAAAACCCTTAGGCTTAACCACTACGCCATACTGAACTTTCTGGAATGACATCAAAAGGCGTAGGGGCATGTGTATGTGTGTGTGTATGTGTTTATGATTTTTTCCGAAGGCTTACGTTTCTGAAGATTTTCAAGTCATTTAATTCTTAAAGGGACCTCGGATCTCCAAAATTTGAAACCCCTCTGCTAGAGGATGGCTATATGTCTGGCCTTTTATTAGAATGACCTTGGCAGAAACAATCTGTTTCATACCTCTTGGCACTCTATACTTGTGTTATCAGTTGAACCATTTGGTTCATTTCACCAGGAAGATCTGGAGGTCTTAAGCTGAGAGCCAAGTGCTTCCCAGATATGTGCCTTTCATTACCAATACCATTTGACCCCCTCTCTCCTTAGGGTGCAACACCAGGTTGATAGTAGCTTTCAAAATAAAACATGCTACTCATCAAATATCTAGAGAACTAGGAAAGCTGCAAGAAAATAAGAAGTAGGTGAGTTCAGAGGCAAAGAAATCACAAGTTTGGTACATTCCATGTAGTTTTATCATAACTTACTAAAACTGGTATGTTACCCTAGGCATGGATTGAAATATGCTATTGAATAATAAAGAATTTTCATCTAGTTTATATTAGTGAAATTATATATTTTTTGGAACCAGGATCAAAGTCACATCCTCTCTCTGCTCTAACAATTGCATAGCCACATAAAAGTCAAGTCTTACAGTCAAAGTAATAACAGAATTTTGTTCTGATAGAAACTATAAACATAATAACACCTCTGTTAAAATTTTAGTTGGACTGTCTGAACTGAGGAGGTTGTGTGTTGGCCATTAGTTTCAGTAACTGGAAGGGTTGCAAATGATAATTTCATTGGTATTTTACTGGCCTCAGAGATGCCTGCAGTGAGCCAAATTAAAGCCATCTTATTAAAATGTCGAAGAAATATGTAGGAAATTGCAGTGTATTTAAAGGGGAAAGAATAAAAAGGGAATTAACGTTTACTGAACACATACCACTTTCAAAACACTATCTTAGGTGCTTTAAGACTCATTAGCCCATTTTGGTTTTCTAAACATGAATGCTTTATAATCCCTTTTCAACAAGTGTGGAAGCTCAGGCTCAGAGAGCTTAAGTAGCTTTGCTTAAGGTCCCAGAGCTGGCGAGGAACAGAGCCTGTTCCCATCCAGATCTGATTCCAAAGCCTGTGTAGTTTCTGCTATGCTATGATACTTTGGGGAGCTAAATACCATTTGGGGACCTAGTTTTAATGAGCTTCATCGGTATTTTAATAAGGGACCCCTGGATCCTAGAAAACCAATGAAACATAATGGATAAAAATATGAACTTCAGGCAAGTTATTTAACTTCTCTGAGCACTGTTTCTTTATTCAACTCAGTAATAAAAATCAAATGAGACAATGGATATGAAATGCTGAGAATAGTACATTCTCTGTTTTTATCATCCATTGTTATTATTGTGCTACTCTTGGTAAAAGGCCCATAGAATAAGGGCGGTTGGATCCCTGTGGACAGTAAATCACTCAGCTGAGGACCATCTGGAGGACTTGCCTTTGGGAGCTGCTAAGATGTCAGCTCTAATTCTGTCTGGGGAATGCAGTGGCAGAGAGGAGAGTTTGACAGATAGGTCTCCGTTGAGGAGGCATTTCAGCAAAGTAATGTGTTACCAAGGCTATGAAAGATGTTAGAGCCCACACTTTCTCTCAGGGACAACAGCCGGAGTTTGAAGCATCCAGGAGAAACCACAGGTATACGAACACACAGCAATCACAGCAGTGACACTTCGACCCCATGTGGGAGATTTAAATACTGGGTCTCCAAAATTATTTGCCCATTTACCTTTACCAAATGGAACTCCAGCAAGGAGATGGAGAAACCTTTTCTCCTGTGGTTCCTCGCCCATGTTCGTCATTGCTTAAGCAGTGTTTATTTTGGTAACAGGAATACCTGGCCTTCTAGAAGTAACTTAATCTTCACCATTCCAAAGATAACCTTTCTGAGGTAATCTTCACATCAGTAGAGGCCGCAAAACATTATCTCTATGCAATAAATAGCTCAGGTTTCTAGTCATTCCCAAGAACATTGACCTCACATTACTTACCATCTCACAGTCAAAAATACTTTTGCTCTTACCTCACACTATATACAAGACTGGAGAATGAGCAAGATTATTACATTTTGCTTGATGTATTTTGGCATTACAGGCAGCATATATTTTTGTTATTATAATTTTTAGCTATGTTGAAATGTGTATGAAATTTCTCAGGTGAAAGAGAGCCTTTGATGCAATATTCAAAAAGGATAACTCTGAGTCAGAGGGACAGTTTCTAAAGTATGGCACCTTTTTTCTCCTTCCAGTTCTTTCTATTTGGTGGTGGGACCAGATAGAGGAAGAAGTCGGTTTTGTTTTTTCAAAGGAGGGCGTCAAAGGAAGTAACCCAAGCTGCTGGACAAAAGTCAAAGGATTTTTTTCCTGCTCTGTTCATAAATACATGAGAATTGATATTTTGTTCTGTTTAAATACAAAATGCACACTCCCATTTCTTTTTTCTATAGATATGTGTGTTGTCACCTGTTGTCCAAATACTCATCTAATTAATATTATCTACGAATCCAAATGGAAATCGCAAGGTTACAGTACTACTTTTGGTCCCTGTTTTACAAGAGTTAGTACATTTGGTTGAGAAGCACGAAGGGCAAATATTCTCTCCTTGTGCTAAGCCTTTTATTAACTAAGTGTCTCTGTGACACAGGAAATAGCCAGGGCTTACGTAGTGCTGATCACATACCAGGCACTATTCGAAATGCTGTTTTATCCACTTCATGGAAAAGGAAACTGAGGCAAGGAGAGGTTGGTTAATTTGGCCGAGCTCACATGGCTAATAAGGGGGAGAGGCAGGATTTTGAACCCAGACAGCCTAGACTGTGTGTTCTTAACCACCATGATATAGTGCCTCTGAAAGTTTTTCCCTGAAGAGTAGAGAAGGTTAAATTCTCAGGAATAAATATACCCTCCACAGGTAGGCATATGCACAGAACTCAGACACAGTTAATAATAGAATGATTTCCTCTCACACAAAGGAAAGAAGCTAGCATTTAATGAGTACAGTCATGTGCCACGTAACGACATTTCATCAACAATGCACTACAAATACCACAGTGGTCCCATAAGATCAGTACCATATAGCCTAGGTGTGTAATAGGCTGTACTGCCAGGTTTGTATAAGTGCCACAGGGGAGGAAGAAATTTTCCTCTACCCTTCTGGGTTCTTCTGGCTGGTCTAAGAATTAAATTGGCATAAGACAGATTAGCAGGAGAAAAACAAATAAAAGTTCAATAGCATGTATACATGGGAGAAACCCAGGAAAACTCAGTAACTCACCAAAATGACAGAAGTCCTCACCTTAAATACTATCCTCAGCTAAGGACAAAAGATGTTGGGAGTGGGGAGAGCCAAGAACTTCAAAGGGAAGGCAGGCGGTTCACAGGTAGGTGAAAAGGCATGAACATTTAGAAAACAAGTGTGTGTTTGGCCACACAGAAACAGAAGAACACAGAGGGGAGCCCAACAAACAGGCTTTTCTAGATTCCTCCCCATCTGCCACCTAGTTCATGTTATGCTAAGGTGATAGCTCCTTCCTGAGACAGGTTTTTTTGTCTTACTTCTTTTAGGCAGTTAAGGGGGAGGTAACAAGGAAAATTTTCTGAGTCTTTCTTTTTCTTAAAAATAATTCACAGGGTCTAAGTTCAAATCACAGCTCCATCATTAACTAGCAAGTCATTAGATTTCTCTGTGTTGCGGTTTCATCATCCATAAATAAAGGGTGACAGTAATATGTATTCCATAGAAATGTTATTAAGAGCAAATAAAATAAAGGATGTAAAAGCATTTGCTAAATAGTAAAACACTATGTAAATGTTATTTTCATTATGATGATTAAAGTAAATGGTATATAGCCTCCCAAACTCAAGCCGGGGAGGGGCAGTTGATAAAGGGATAACTGTTTCTAAAAGTAGTTGCAGTACCCCAAGGTAATGTTTTGTTGAGGACCTGAATAAGATGTTTGGAATTGTAGGAGCAAGAATCGGAGGCATATTAGACATTGGCTAGTGCATGTGGAGCTTTGAAGAATAAGAAAGTTTTCACGGGTAGAAATAGATTGGGCTCGGATCAAACTTTATCATCTGTAAAGTGTACTCCAGATAGTGAGGACAGCATGAGCAAAAGTGTCTTTGGAGGGACCAGAGATAAGATTTGAAGGGAGTTGGGACCAGATTTTAAAGTAACTTAAATTTCATGATAAAGAATTTTAGTCTGTTTTTTTAGGCAAGGAAGTAACATAATCAGGTTTTCTGACCACTGCAAATTATCTCTCCTCCCCTTCTTTCTTTTCCTTCCTCTCTTTTCTTTCTTCCTTCCATTCAACTACACACAAAATCCTGCAGCAGTGTAACACAGTGAGACATGTGGGCAAGGACGCCACCCAGGAAGCTATGTGATAGTTCAGTTGAAAACAGCTTTGGCTCTGAATACCCTCCCTCCCATGTGAGCAGAGTACAGGATTATGACCTGAGTTCAGCGCTGTGCAGGTGGAATCAGGAATGTTAAAGCTGGAAGGGGCCTTGGAGATCAGCGAGTCTGGTATTCCTAACTTTACAATACATCAAATCACTTGGACAGCTTTTTAAAAATACAGATTCATGGGCCCAACCCCAGATCTGCTGACTCAGAGTACCTAAAGGGAGGCCCAAGAATCTGCATTTTTAAAAGTCTTTCCAAAGTGGCATGCAGACCTGTAGTTGAGAATGACTGGTAGTCAATCTGTTTTGTTGAGAAAATAATTAAGTTCCAGAGAAATCCAGAGGTTACCAACGTCACAACTGGTTAGCAGAGTTAGAACTCAAACTTGACGCTCCCAATTCCCAAACCAGTAAAATAGCCCAGGATCAGTTCTTATCTTTCTGTTATAAAGAAATACATTCTTTTTATCTCAAATATTCCTTAGAGTATGAAATGGGAACTCCTTTGGTCTTGCAAAGCTGGTCTGTAACGTACTTAAATGAGTTTAACCACATGGTTGTTTATTTTATCTTACCCCAAGTATTATTAAACATTTACCAAATACTCAAGGCATTACAATGTGGTTAGGATAATTAACAAGGTTACCAAAGTGGAGGACCCTTACTATAATCCGTTTCAAGTTTTTGTCATGCTATGATTTCTAGACATGTAAACACATCCATTCACTCCAGCAAAATGTCACATTCTACGCAAAGGTTTTGAACCTTATGCTCAAGGCAGCTAGATAATATCTCTAAGTGAGTTCTAATAGCGGACATTAAAATAAGAATTTGCCTTTGTTGCAAGCTTTATGAAATTAAAACTAATCCAATTGTTCAATCTTCCATTTAAATCTTTAGTGCAAAGATCAGAGGATTTTGGTTGGAGTCATAATTCAGCCACTTAAATCTTTGAGACTGAGTAAACCATTGCCCTCTTCTTGAGCCTCAGTTTCCTCTTTGGCAAATGAGGATAAGATTTTGCACCCCCCGCCCCCCAACCCCTACTGCCTGTTGCCCAGGGTCACGGTGTGATTTCCGTTGAACAATGGCTGTGACAGGGTGTTAGAAACAGTGGGACCATCTGAGAGACCTACGAGGAAAAGGCCTTTGGGAGAAATTCTTTTGTTTCCCCAGGACAGGTCCTCATAGTGCAGCTCATCAGGAGAGGCACAGATGGAGCTCAAGGACATGGCAAATGGCTAAGGCACCCATGTCACGTCACCCTGAGAGATTATTTCCGTGCAGCCCGAGGAGCCAAATACATTAGTGGGATTAGTGGCAAACGTGGTATTCAAACTCATAATTACATTGCGAGTTTAAAGGACAGCTGTGTATGAAGAAACCAAGAGCAGAATAAGTATAAATGTGGTTTGGATTTTTTTTCCGTCTTGTCAAATTAAATTTCTAGTTCTAAATTTTACAGAAAAAGGAAAAGAAAAAGAAGGCTAAGAAGTCACATTTTAAGATTTTTTGAAGTTTATAGGAAAAAAGTAAAAAAGATACCTACAGTGAATGAACGCATATAAAAACTGTGATTTGGTTCTCGTGAAGTATAGGCATTTAGGCCTAATTTCAAAACTTGGTCAAATTTAAGTTTTAAAGGTCAGAAACGTTTGTAATCATATGTGGGTTTTTTTCCAACTTAAGTTTAAAAACCTGACATCTATTCTTTTTTAGACTCTCTTAAAAGTTTAATGTATGAAAAAAAACGAATTTATTTTACAAGATGTATTTTCTGTAAACATAAGCACATTTCAAATCAAATTATCCACCAGTGATACTCATTTTATATAGGCAGGCTGGAGATTAAGGTTCTATTTACATATTTACACTATGGGGTACAATGTAGTACTAAATGTTTTAAAGGCCTGGAATGAGAACAATTGTAGTTCCTATTAAGAAATACTATAGGGGCTGGCCCCGTGGCCGAGTGGTTAAGTTCGCGCGCTCCGCTGCAGGCGGCCCAGTGTTTCGTCGGTTCGAATCCTGGGCGCGGACATGGCACTGCTCGTCAGACCACGCTGAGGCAGCGTCCCACATGCCACAACTAGAGGAACCCACAACGAAGAATACACAACTATGTACCGGGGGGCTTTGGGGAGAAAAAGGAAAAAATAAAATCTTTAAAAAAAAAAAAAAAAAAAGAAATACTGTATCTGAGGATTCTGGCACGACCATCTATAGCCAGTTAGAGAAATCTTTGCTGGGTTTAAAGCCTGTCCCGTCACAGATGGCCTTGTTTACACTGTACTTAGAGCTTGGACTCCTCATTAAAAAAGCACAAGTCGTTTTTTAAAAGGCATCTAAATACGAAGTAATCAAAAAGTGGGAGCCAAGATGACACAGAATAAATTCTATGAAAAATAAAGAGGTGCCAGCCCAGTGGCGCAGCGGTTAAGTGCGCACGTTCTGCTTCGGTGGCCCAGGGTTCACCAGTTCGGATCCCGGGTGCAGACATGGCACCGCTTGGCAAGCCATGCTGTGGGAGGCGTCTCACATATAAAGTGGAGGAAGATGGGCACAGATGTTAGCTCGGGGCCAGTCTTCCTCAACAAAAAGAGGAGGATTGGCAGCAGTTAGCTCAGGGCTAATCTTCCTCAAAAAAACCCAAAAAAACAAAAAAAAAGAAAAAGAAAGACAAAGTACACATAATTGAATATCAGAATCCATCCAGAAAATAGTTGAGTTCCACAAATGGATGATTATATACAAATATTTGAGATATATCATTACATAAAAATGAAAGGAATTTTAATGGCTAAAGAAATAAAACTTGAAAGGAGGTCAGCAATGATATTGCTTTGCAACTTGAGGTGATTAGAGAAGAGGTCGAATGTATTTAGAATACAGCCATGATTTTTTCTTAGCTATGGACGTGGTAAGTCAACAAGATTTATGAACAGTCTCACCATGAATTTGATTGCGTTAGGGAAAAAAGTCCCATTTTAATTTAGAAGCAGAAACTCAACGCAACTGCTACAGTCCTTGTGTCTTCTCAATGAACATTTCCTCCCATTGGTGTCTGGCAATAGTAGATGTTTGATGAATATTTGTGGAATGGATAGAGTTGTTTCTGTGACCTACTCCAACACCTTCAGTATTTATTGATCATTTGCCTTTGATCTCTAAGGTGACAAAGAAGTGTTTCTCAGATCAGAAATACATTGAAGCTCAGTGAAGGGTAGTACAAACGGGACGCCACTCCAATATTTCAGAGGCTGTATGGCCAAGAGAATGCCCTAGGTAACTTCGTTTCCTTCTTCTAGAGAAGCACATCTAGCTCTAAACAGGCATTTTAGTCTATGAGTTCAGAACAAGAAGAGCCTTAGACATCTGATTCACCCTATAACATTCCCAATTTGAAGAACTTACTCAACTCTGATTCCATTGCAAATGAGCTAGAGAACAGTGAAGAGCGGTTCTGTTTGATGTTTGGGTAAACTATGAAATATTTCTAGAATTTTTCATAGACTCTGGCCCATAATCCTAGAAATGTGCACACTCAGAAGGTCATCTTGGTCTGGAATCCACTTCTAAATAAGGCCGGCCTAGTTTGATCTGGTACTTCTGAGACCTCATTGACTCAAGTGGAATGTAGATCTGAATCCTGAGGGAAGGTGATTCCTGGTCCTGTATCTCTTCTGTGATTCAGAGACAAATTCATGCGTCAGCTTCATGCTTGAGCTGATCCTTTCTAGCTTTTCTGATTATCATTAAGGCAGAACAGCACTGGACTGGCTTTTGCTGTTTACAGAACAACACAACTGTGTGTAATGATTATAAACTTATTCTCTAATACTTCTTAAGCACTTGGATGATAAGAAATGTCTTAAGGAAAATATGTGTAACCATGGAGGATCCAGGCGGGAATAAAAACTAAACCAAGTGTGAAAATGGTAGAATTAAAGAGCCAGTGGGTTTCACTCGGGCCTCTGAAAGGCATGTATATATATATATATATATATATATATATATATATATATATATATATATATATATATATTAGTTCAGAGGTAGATTGAATGTGAAATGTTTGGCAGTTTAATCTACCTTCAGTACAGCCATTTTAGTTTGGTGTAATGTAGTGCATTAGGTGTTATTGTGCGAGCAAATAAACCCCCAAAATAAGTTTATTTTTCATCAGGTAACTGTCTAGGGTGGTGTTTAGGAGGACAGGGCAGCTCTCCTCCTGCTCTCATTCAGGGACCTCCTATCTTGTATTTCCACCGTCCTTTGGCACCTTTGGCAGCCAGCTGGCAGAGAGAAAAAGAGCACAGAAATGAGCCTATGGGAGGGGTTATGAGCCAGTCCTGAACGTAGCAGGCAGTATTTCTCCTCCCATCCAATTATGTGGTCAAATCTAATTGCAAGAGAAGCACAGAAAAGAGGACTTCTTGTATGCCCAGGAACAAGCGGAGAATGGAATTTGGCAGATGGCAAACAGAATTCTCCACATTCACGGTCCTGATTACTGAATTCTGTGCTTTTCCAAGATCTTTTTGTCTTTAGTTAGGAGTATATGCAAAACCATTTCAAGGAAACGTGAAAAATATCTTTATTCTTCAAAATCATTGTTGAAGTAGATCCCACAACCTCTTCGGCAGCCCATCCCACTGTCTGAAAACCTTTGAAGGGTAATTTATAAGCATGTATAATTCATCCAATATAGGAAATCACAAGGGAATCTCAATGTGCCCACAACACAACGAGATGTATGCTGTTCAGTGTGAGCCTTTACGTCTTCGTGTTTATTCTCTGTGATTTATTTTTGAAGAATTGCAGAAGAGAGTGATTGTTCATGACCATCATACGATGATATTCTTATAATTACTTTACCCTGGTAGGTCTGAAGACATGGTATCCACTTCAGGCCACACAGCTCTCTGAAGCCTTCTCTGTTCTCTTCTACTCCCATTAAAGTAGAAAAACCCATCTGTGTGGATCATTGAGGTTGGAAACTGAGTAATATCACTTCTCCAAAATAGATTTAATAGCAGGGCTGCTGAATTGTTTCCTGACCTGTTTGAGGGAGAGTCCAGACCCAGAGAAAAACATGGTGTATGAGTTTTCACATCCATTAGTGGAAAAGAATCAGATTTAAGTTATATTCTTAAAGGCAATTTTAGTAGAACTATTACGGTTTTTGTTTTCAGTTCAATCTTGCCTAGACATTTAATCTATCTAAAATATAGTATTTTAAATAGTAAGTGTTTTTTACAGAAGATTCTTAATTTAACAATTCTTATTCATTTGACTAAGCCATTTGGAAATTAATTCTTAATGAGTCTAAATACGTGGATAGCCAGGATTGAGACTGAGAACCACATTTTAAAAACCTACCCGTGAAAAAGAAAATCATAATCTCTGTAGGACACCTGTGGCTTCCAGCACATCCCTCTTCAGACCTTCCAAGTGATTCTAATATCCTACCTGGTGGAATCACTCCCCTCTCCCCCAGGATGATGTAATAATCACAGATCTGGATGGATAAGCATGCAAATAGCAAGAACAATTTTGGAAAATATGAGTAAGCTTTGGAAATTTAGGCTATCAATCAAATAAAGAGAAAAGAATGAAGAAAAAATTAACCTCTAATAATAATTCACCTATTTAGGAAAAAAGGTTGTATTACATTTCCATTTTCAGCCATCCCATTGTTTCTCCTGTCCTTTCCTATTCTATCGTTGCCTCAAATGCAGCTTTACTGTGAAACTAGTGAAGATCCAGCTCGGAGCTCTCACTGGCCTGGGCCGTTTCCAAGTTCTAGGATGGAGAGTTGCTAGCAGTGGCATATAGTCATAGGGTCTATAAAATGTGCAAAAGTCACAGTTTTTTCTAATATCATTTTTCTCAAAGCCGACTCTCAAAATTGTCTAATCTTCCTGTGCCACAAAACCTGGATCCCACCCCTGATTCCATGGCTGATTGCTAGTCAAACAGGAAGATATTCAAAATAACCCCTATTAAAATGGCTTTTAACACCCCAGCCTTCTAAGCACCTTTCTAGATGATTTCTTTGACGGAAGTAATCAATCTCATTAGTTGATAGGATTCTTGCTTTAAAAAAGTGACTGATATCTGGCCAAAATAAAAAATAATAATAAAGTTCATTTGAAGGAGAGGCAAACAGGTAACTACGATAAATAATAAACAGGATATAGTAAGTAGTGCTGCATCTGAAGGTATTAATGCCTTCATAATACAGCTATTTAGTGAGCAACTACTACATGCCAGACACTATTGTTGGGTGGTGGGGATACATTAACGAACAAAGTAGATAAAACTCCTGCACTTGTAGAGCTTGCGTTCTAATGAGGAGAGTAAGATAAACAGAATAAGTAAAGTCTATCAGAGGCTGATGAATGCTGTGGAGAAAAATAAAAAGGCAAGGAAGCTAGAAAAGGCTAGGAGGATAGGGTGGTAATTTTATTTTTTTTATGACTATTTTTTTCCAGCTTTATTGAGATGTAGTTGACGTAAAACATTGTGTAAGTTTAAGGTATGCGACGTAGTGATTTTACATATGTATATATTGCAAAATGATTACCACAATATCATTAGTTAACACATCCGTCATCTCACATAGTGAGAACTTTTTGTGGGTGTGATGAGAACTTTTAAAATTTACCCTCTTGGCAACTTTCAAATATAAGGTACAGTATTGTTGACTGTAGTCGCCATGCTGTATGTCACATTTTTGAAGTGATTCATCTTATAACTTGAAGTTGGTACCTGTTAACCACCTTCACCCATTTCCCCCACACCCCTACCCCTAACCCCTGGCAACCACCAATCTGTTCTCTTATCCACGAGTTTGGGTGTTTTTTAGATTCTATATATAAGTGAGATCATATAGTATTTGTCTTTCTCTGACTTACTTCACTTAGTATAATATCCTCAAGGTCCTTCCATGTTGTCGCAAATGGCAGGATTTCCTTCTTTTTTATAGCTCAATAAAACTCCAGTGTGTGTATGTATATATATATGCACCACATCTTCTTTATCCATTCACCAGTCACTGGACACTTAGGTTGCTTCCATGCCTTGGCTATTGTAAATAATGCTGCAATGAACATAGAGGTGCAGATACCTCTTCTAGATAGTGATTTCAGTTTCTTCGGATATATACCTAGAAGTGAGGTTGCTGGATCTTACAGTAATTCTATTTTTAATTTCTTGAGGAACCTCCATACTGTTTTCCCTAATGGCTGTATCAGTTTACATTCCCACCAACAGTGCACAATGGTTCTTCTCACTAGGAGGCTAGAAAAGGCTAGATTAGAGTGACAGTTTTAAATAGAGTAGCCTGGGAATGTCTCACCATGAAGGTGACATTGAGCTGATATCTGGGTAAAGAATATTCCAAGCAGAAGAAACTGTGAGTTCAAAGGCCCTGAGAAGGGAGCACACACACTCGTTTAAAGCACAGCCAGGGGGCTGAGAGGCTGAGGCAGAGTGAGCAAGAGGGAGAGAGCTTCAGGATGAGATAGGAGAGGCCTCAGGGGCTCAAATCACTCATGGAGGGCCTTAAGCCGTTGTGAGGACATAGCATTTACTCTGAAAAAATTAGGAAGCCATTGGAAGATGGTGAGCAGGGGCCCACGGGGATCAGATTTACATTTTAGTAGGATCGCTGTGTCCACAATGTGAAGAATAAACGTGTGGGTAGGGAGAAATGGGGGGCACACCATTAAATACCAGTGTTCCAGTGTGGGCTTATTAAAGCAATTTTAGTTGCTCTGTATCACAGATACATAAATACATAAAAATAGAAAAAGTAAATAAATACAGAAACACTTCCACCCCCAGCATTGTTAACATGATGCTGTTTCTCTTTTGGGCTGTAGCTTGAGGAAGCCAAGTTTTGAGGAGAACTGCGTTTTGGAAATATAACGGCTTAGAAGTGGTCTCAGAGAGCAAATGGTGGGTAGTAACCTGTTGCATGCAGCGCAAGGAAGATAAAACCGAGTGAATCCTTGGGGGGCTGCATCTGGCACTCAGGTCCAGCCCGGCCAGGAGACATATGTTTTACTGCTCTTCCTGTCTGTGCTCTTAGTTCAAGATCAACAAATGAAAACAGGACGTTAGGGAAAGAATACAGGCTTGCTTGTTTTGTTCTCAATCGCAGTGAAGCCTGAATGAAAATTTCAGTAAATTAAGGGCTACCAACAACTACAAAAATAGACACTTTCCATTGTCAGCATATATTCACGTTAAATGTGTCTTTAGGCCTCCAACTATTGGTATTTCTGGAGAATTGCTGCAAATACCGTCGTCACCGTGCTGCTGCAGGCTTTGCCTGTAACTCCCAACACCGCAGTCCCACATTAGGACCCACTCGAGATCCTTCTTAAGCAGAGTTTCCATTAAGAAAAGTTTCCTTTAAAATAACTATTAAAAAGTAACCTATACACCTCAAGGAAACCAATTCTTAGTTTGGGTTTTTCATATTTAAATCTAATGAACATTTTTCAGGAAAATTGGCCTTTTACTACCTCATTTGGCAAAAACCTATTAAGCAAGTCCAGCTTGTCCCTTCCGGCTTCCAATCCAAATATCAGGCTCACACCGCTATTTTCATTGTGCATCTCTTTATTGCCCTACGTAAGTTGGGAGTGTCATTGAACAGTCAGAAACGAATGTCGTGTGTTTCCAGAGATCACCGGATATTTCTACATAAGTAAGCACCCACCTCTCACCTTTGTGCCAAGCTTTTGTTTATAAAAACCATCCTTGAAAACAAAGGGTAAAATGTTTCTGTTCTGAAATGCCAGTCCCCCGTGCAAACATCTGTATTGTGCAAGCTAACATGCATGCCATCACTTACCTGTATAATCCACTTAAGTGGCTAAATACCACGCCCTCTCAGGGTTCCCTAGTTAATTTTGAGGTGCAGTTTTTTGATTGATTGGGAAAGATGGCCATTCGTGCATGTCACAGTAAAATGCTCTTTTCTACAGTCTCTATAGATAATCTGAGCAAAGTAAATATTAAAATGCGCAATCTTGAGATCCAGTATTTTCTTTACTCCAGAAAAGCTATTTGATCCTGTAGGGAAATCTTGAATGAGAAATATCACTGGAATTAGTTAGAAACAGGTTTCATAGCCTTGTGGTATTGATTACAATAGGTAAAATATTTGCCTTGTGGTATTGATTACAATAGGTAAAATATTTGCTAAAAAGAGAAAAAAAATGTTTTCAGTAATTATCCAACTCCAGTTATACTTCCATTAAGCTCCATGGCGAACCATCCCCCTCCCTGAGTGGCAAAGCATCCAGATGGATTCCATTGTACAGCCAACAAGACGGGCCATGGTATAAACGAGGGAGTTGAGTTGGGCGTAGGAAAACAAACAGCGCTGTAACTGTGACTCAAGGTCCCCAACCTACACCCAGTGGCTGGAGACCTGAGGTCTGAAGGACTCTTTCTGCTCATTACATTTGGTTGGAGCCCCACCCAGGTTGTTGGGACCTCCATGACTTCCACGGTTCCTAGCAGGAAATTGTTCTTTCTCCTTAGCGAGGAATATCGAGAGAGAAATCAATAGTCTCCACCCTCTGCCCGGATGTTATCACACTGGAATTGTGAAGTAGGGTGGAGACTTAAAAGCAGCCAGAGTTGTTAGAGCAATCTGGCTCTAGCATCTGTCGCCTCATTGATTGCCAAGTTGATTCAGGTGATTTGATTGCCAAGTTGATTCAGGTGATTTGGCTGACCAGCCCTCAGTTCCCTTTCTCTCTCCTTTCTCCCTTTAGGTTCTTTCCAAAGCAGTGTGCTCAGGTACAGAGAATGAATTAGATGGAAAGTCCCCCTCAAAGATAAAGGGCAATAACAATAAAAATAACCGTAGCTGCTAAATATTGAGAACGTACTAGCATCCAGGCAGTGCGCTAAATGCTTTCCAAACATTTTCCCCTCTAATATGTATAGCGGCCCTAGAGCTAGCTACTGTAATTATCCTTACCGGGCGATGGAGGCTTAGAAAGGCACACTACCTTGCCCAAGAGCATGCAGCTAGAAAGTGGCAGAACCAAGATTTGAAATTTAACCCACACTTTCTAACTCCCAAGTGAATGTCTTAACAGAAACGTTTTTGGTATCTCCCCACCTCCCAACAGGGAGCGATAGATCTTTATTGTCAACATGCTGTTGTTGTTAATACACAGCGACAGAGGCAGCTCTCCGATGGTCTTGGCATTAGTGGAGGCTTCAGGGTTCCCACCAGCATGCCAGCATCCAGCAGCTGCTACGCTCTCTCCAGGATCTTTCCTGTGGGAGCTCTTCACAGATGATTTGGTAATGGGACATCTGTTGTTAGGGGTTCCCAGCAGCTTCTACACTGAAGTCCTTGTATCTCGCCTCCTTTGGGCTCCACACTGGGGGCCAGTGTTGAGTGTAACGTCCTGAGGGCCAGGCTAGCTAAGATGAGCTATTTACCCAAGACAATAGCAGGATCATGGCTCAGAGGAGAGCCCACATCATGGTCAAGAAGAGATGCAAAATGTTTAAACCGGAGAAGCAGAGTCTAAGCATCAGGCCAAAAGGGTAAGAGATGATCCTAAGCAGAAAAATAATTACAAAGTCAGTAGACACAAAGTGTGGGAGCAGTGGAGGAAGCTGGAGGGAAGGTGGATTAGGACAAGTCATCCAGTAATGTCACTGACATGGAACAATGTGGAGAGCTGGGGAGCAGTTTTGTTCGGTGGTCAGTTTGTCTGTCTTCTGTTTGGTTTTTGTTGGGGGTGCATTCTATAGAAAGGGAAAGGCCTGTGGAGTGAATGGTCCTGAGTAGTGTTAGATCCACATAGCCTTCAAGAGTTCTGATTGAACAGGCCAGCTGGTGATTACTCTCACCACTCCCTCAGAGGGGGCCATCCACAGCTGCATCATTGCTTCTCCGCAGGTGCCTTCCTGGAAAGCCAGCTGTCTTAGGAAATGTGCACATGACCGAACTGCATTAAGAACAGCAAAGGTGTGGAATAATAGAGCATCTCACTTAGTTCCATTTGCTAAGACCTTTCATAGACCCACATACCCTCCTTATTCCAAATGAACTCTCAAACTCTGTAAAGAAACCCATCAGATGGGTTATAGCAAAGATCCTTTAACACATTACCTTGTATCCAAAACTGGAAAATTGGGGGATTTGGCAAATTCCAAAATTTGGGGTCATATAAAGACCTAGTCCCAGAATTAGCCTCTGAACGCCTGATCTATAAGTCAACCAGAATGTTACTTTCAAAAGAGTTAACATTTGAAGTTCCATCCAGGTGAGGAAGCTAAGAGATGTTCTTGTACTTTTGTAATGGTTAACAGGAGGCTTTGCAATAGAGACATAAACACAGGGGCCATTCTCCCGGGCTCTAGAATCAGACAGCTTGAGCTTAAAACCCACTTATGAACTGTATGCCCTTGAACACATTACTTAACATAGAGTCACTCCTCTATGCCTCAGATTCCCCATTGGTCAAGGGGGACTTTTAGTGCCTACTTCAGAAGGTATTGTGGGGAGTCAGTGAGATAAGGTACATAAAGCCCAGGGCCTGATGTCTCTCATAGATGGTGCTCCAAAAGTTTTATCATATCGTTATTGTTATCACCATCTTCATTATATCAGACATTATTACTCTCCCCTATTCCGTAGTTACTTTCCCAGGCTTCTGCTGATCTTATACTTCGGCTCCGTCTAATCGCCAGTGAATCCAAAGAGTGTTCATGAGATCAAAGGGTTTGCCGAAGAACGTGTTCAAATTTCACAACCCATATCTTTGGTACCATCATCTAAGGTTAGGGTTGCCCCTCATCACCTTCTTTTTTTATGAATAATACCATGACATGGACTATTTATAAAGTTATGTTTCAGGAATAAGTAGCTTGTTTGAAGTTGTCTGTATTTTCAGCCTAAATTCACTCTCAGTTAGTTTACTACCCACTGAGCGACGACATGCTGCTTGTGATTTGTCCCAAACCAACCCTCTCCAAAGGGAAGCTCCTTAGTTCTAATATTTGAACAAAAGAGATTTTTGTTTTTTTTTTTTTAAGTAAGGGTAAATATCTACTAAGACATCAGTGACCATTCTCCGTAAAGCTAATACTAATGTTTCTCAGATTAATAGCATTTTATCAATATTTGATAATCATTCCCTATAGATTGTGAGGTTTTATTTGTTGGGTAATATTTAAGAGGATGTTTTCATGAGTCTTTTAAGAAATAGTTTGGGCCTTTGAGTTTATTTACAATAGATTTTCCTTAAGAAAATGATCTCCATCTAGTGGACAAGTTGTTACATTACAACCTACAAAGAAAGACAAAGCCCATAGAATATCCCATATCAAGCTTTTTCTGAGCTATTAATAAATTTTTGGTTTTAATAGGTAATATTATTGGAAAAAAGTTAAATATTTTAAGATACTTAGCAATATTTGATCCAAAACTTACAGTGGAAAATTTCTCTACGTTAAGACTTGCTTTTTAATTAGGAAAAATTATAATAACAAAAAAATACAAATTACGGGTTTTGGGGGTTATATTGGCATTTACTCAATTGAACTGAGAAAAACTAAACCCCACAGCATACTCCTATATCTCCTATATTTCTGTTTATGCATAACAAGGAAAAGATAGTGATATTTTATTTTTATTTATTTATTTATTTAAAGATTGGCCCTGAGCTAATTTCTATTGCCAATCATTTTTCTTTTCTTCTTCTCCTCAAAGCCCCCCAGTATATTCTAGTTGTAGGTCCTTCTGGCTATGCTATGTGGGACACCGCCTCAGCATGGCTTGATGAGTGGGGCTAGGTCCATGACCAGGATCCAAACCAGCGAAACCCTGGCCCACCAAAGCAGAGAGCACAAACTTACCTACTCGGCCACGGGGCTGGCCCCAGTTATATTTTATTTTTTTGTAATAGTAAAGACATCTTGATATTGGAGAGAAATCAACATACATTTTTTTCTTTTCTTTTCTTTTCTTTTGAGGAAGATTAGCCCTGAGCTAACTACTCCCAGTCCTCCTCTTTTTTTTTTGTGCTGAGGAAGGCTGGCCCTGAGCTAACATCTGTGCCCATCTTTCTCTACTTTATATGTGGGACGCCTACCACAGCATGGCTTGCCAAGTGGTGCCATGTCCACACCCGGGATTCAAACCAGCGAACCGTGGGCCACCGAGAAGTGGAACGTGCGAACTTAACCGATGTGCCACCAGGCCGGCCCCTCAACATACATTTTTTTAATGTGTTCAAGTTAGGTCCTCCTCATGCTGAAGAGCTGTTATGACTGTTTTCTTAGAGCCGAAGTCTCCCCTATCTTCTCCCTAGTGGAAGCCTTTAATGTCTTTCAGCTGCATGCCGAATTCCTTCAAAAGCCCTCTTCAAATACTACTCCCCTGTGAAGACTTCTCAGATATCATTGCCTGGATTAATCTCATCTCCTTTATTTTTGAAGCTCAGTGTGTTCATAGTAGGTACCTGATAAATGCTTATTTAATTAAGCATATCCAAGAAGAGCTTGCCAGAGATCCCGAATAAGTCTCTTTAATGATTAGAGATGCCTTCCTCAGGATTGCCAAAAGTCTCACACGCATGAAGTGCCTGTCCAGGTGAAACAGATGTCCCCTGTTTGGGTGTCATAGTTGCTAACATACATTTGCAGTTGACATAATTATGCATTGGAGCTGGAACAACTTCAGGAACAGTAGATGATTAAATCCAAGTTAGCTCAGTAACTATGGTTAATTAACTTTTCTAGGAACTGGTATACTTGTCTGTAATGAGTCTATTCAGCTAGATAATCTCTCATTGTCCTTTAAGGACCAAATAAATATATCTGTAAAGTGACACAATTCTAAGAAAACTTTAAATTGGAATACATGTTTATGACTGGCCAAGCTAGATTACGAGTTTTTCCTTTTTTTTTTACTAGATGGGTTAATTTGGAATCATTTTTTTATTTGGTCATAGATTCATCATAGCTGACTCTTGAAACATCAAGCCCTAAGCTGATCCTTCCAATTTGGCCTCCTATCTTTGGGTTATAACACTATTTATTAATAACTCCAATAGATAAAGTAAAAGGATGTTTTAAAATTAGCTACTTAATAGTTTCGATAAAGGCTCTTATGGAGAAAACGTTGACAAGTAAGCTTGAATTCATTTGTTTATTTATTCATTCAATAATGCTTTAAACCACATACTTACTGGGCTATCCTGAGCTACCACCATCCTCTTGTAAGAACACAAGAAAGTTGACTTTATTGTGATATTGGTTCATGTTTGACTAGAAAAACTCTTTGTGGAAAGTTTATCTAGAATATAAGAACTGTGATGTTAAGAATTGTGCAAATGTGTTCTTTTTTCCCCAACTCTAACATCTATATTGCTGAGCACAATGCCTTTCATTCATTCAATCATTCATTTAAACCACTTAGTAAAGGTTTGTGAAGTGCCATGTGAAGTGCTCAGAACACTCAGTCTCCATTCTCAGAGAGCTCACAGTCTAGGAATGGAGGCCAAGTAGCAAACATTTTTAATTCATTGTAAATGCTGTCCATAGGGAGTGGGAAAGTGTCCTGAGCACAGAGAAAGGGCATCTCTTAAACTCTGGGGGATTAGGGCAGCCTTTCAGATGAGGGCTAAATCCTCATGGATGAATAACAATTAGGCAGGGAATAGGAGAATTGAGTAATTAGGGGAGCAGAAGGTTAAGTAGTGATAGCCTGAGATAAGGAGATGGTAGTTCAATATGAGTAGAGCATGAAGTGCCTGATGAAACAGGGTTGCATTTTGAGGTTGGGAAAATGGTTCATTGTAACTGAGAATGGATTGTTAAGACTTTATCAGTCTAGCCAAGAAATTTGGGCTTTATCCTGAGGCCAATAATGAGCTACTGAAAGGTTTTAAACTGACGAATGATGGAGTCGGATTTACATCTTAAGAAGAATCCCTCTTGGTACAGGGTGGAAAATGGATTCAAGAGACTAATTTAAAGACTGTTATAATAATGTAGGTGAGAATTGATGGAATCCTAAACTTAGCATAATTGGCAGTGGAGATGGAGGTATGTGGATACAACAGAAATCAATGATTAGATAGGTGTAGGCGGGAGGGAGAGAAGCTCAGGTTTAGGGAAGTGATGATATTAGGCATATAAAGGGCGCTTGTTGAATTGAACCCAAATATTTCGTGAATTAGTGTTCATTTTTGTTCTTTTCCTAAAAAGAATCCTGTACTTAGGAGAATTATTCTTTGAAGAATGGTTTATTTTTAACTGAAGTTGAGTTTAGAGAGACCTATATCTTGTCTGGTCATTAACAAAAGTACACAAAAACTTAGGAAGACAAGAATATGAAGTCAATGTGTCTTTTACTTTTGTGTATTTCAGTAGTATCGGTTTTTAACAGCAGGAATCAGCTGTAAATTTTCCCACTTTCAATTCCTAAACTGAAATCTCCCTTTATTAAAATAGCAACATGAAATGTTGACAGCAGTGTCATTTCTTCTCCTCCATTACAGTTTTGATGTGGACAATGGCACATCTTCGGGACGGAGTCCCTTGGATCCCATGACCAGCCCAGGATCTGGGCTAATTCTCCAAGCAAACTTTGTCCACAGTCAACGTCGGGAGTCCTTCCTGTATCGATCCGACAGCGATTATGACCTCTCTCCAAAGTCTATGTCTCGGAACTCCTCCATTGCCAGTGATATGTAAGTATAAGAGTACACAAAGGGAAGAGGGAGCCGCTAGAAAATCAAATAAATTTATCTGTGGGGTTGATGATGTAATAAAACCAGTATATTTATTTGACTGCGTTGTTCTCTAATTTAGGAAAATGGTGAGTAAAATTATACAAACTGAAGATTAAATGGTAGGTTTAACTTGAGTACACTGTCACTATTGATAAGAAACATTTATTTTCTCAGAGAATACACTGTCTAGGAAAAGTGAGAATTAGGTTTTTAAATAGAAACATTCACACTTGAAACATTAGCTTATATTCCTGTAGGACCTGAGTTTTAGCAACCCAGCCACATGAAGATTTATAATATTTTGAAAATCTTTAAACTCAGTTTGCAAATCCCTGTGATATTAGAGTGTATAGCATTTTGAATATACCTCAATTGATGTACCGTACAGATGTTAGCACTGGTGTGCCAGATCATTTGAGAGATCTTGTGGGGTTTTGCCTAAATTAAACCATTTTTGGAATAGAAATTACTGGAGGCAAGCACGGAAAACATTAGACAGACTTGAATATCGTTTAAGACATGGCACAGCTGGGAAAATAATTAAAACTGATAAGTAGGTTTGCAGATCATACACCATCATTAGCTCATTTTCTCAGCACATTCCATTCTTCTGTTTACTGCAGGGTTCATTAGGTTTCTAAGTTCTGAAGGCTTCTAAATAGGACCTTACTCTCACTCAGTACATGCCCTGTCGCTTGGGGTAACTCTGCGTCTGTATAGAGTTGATTTCTACTTTGCTCCTCTGCATTTAGGCATTTGTCCAGTAACACTCACCATCTTCTCATGATGCCGTCTCAAAAACTCATGACAGGTTGCAATTCATCTCATAGGAATTAGGCTATATGGAGCCCTTGGGGGTCTGGGGTTATTCTTGGTATCCTAACAGATCGTCAAGGTATCCTAATAAGTCTAAATGGCATTCTAGAAATGAAATTGTGCTTTGCTCATTTTCACAACCCACAGTTCTTGGTTGTCATTTTATTAACAGTTGTAAAATGATAGAACTATTTATACTCCATTCTCCCTGGGAATGAGCCACTGAACTGTGGTGATTTTGATTCGAATACTGAGTTATTAAATTCTATTGTGTAGCCGTCCTGTTTGAAGCACTGCCAGAGACACAAGAAAACTATAAGACAGGGTTCTTGGTCTCAAATAACTAATAATCTTGTGGAATGACAGGTCTCAAACAGATAATTAGTGGGAAAGACCACATGTAAGCCCTAATTTGTGTCCTGTGGGCTACAGGTAAAAGCATCTCACCACCTACCTTTAATTATGCATAGCATAGGTCTATGCCATCTTTCAAAAAATATTTAATCTACCCTTTTTTCCTCTGCTTTTTTGGCAATGAAACGTCGACAAGTTTTATTTCTCCCATCCTCTTACCCTCACCCTAAATATCTACATCTGTTCTTTGCATTTTTTTTTACCATGTTGTGTTGCCTTAATATTATGAATTCTATCTTCCATTCACATGGACCTCTGAAAATCCATTTAATTCAAGAAATATTTATCAGTCGCCCATAAAGCAGAGGGCATGCTACCAGTTATTAGAGGAGATACAAGGTACACGTCATCTCCTGACTTTCATCATTGCTGTATTCTCTGTCCTCTCCTCCTCACAGACCTTTCCTTCACTAACTCTTCTTACCACCCCTTAACGTATTTCCCCAAAGCATAGCCCCTGGCCCTCTGGACTCTGGAAAACTCTTGTGTGCAAAGGTTCAAGTATTGCCTTTCATCAGATGAGTTACTGCGTATTGCCTCTGGCCTTGCAACCTCAGAGCTCCAGATCTGTAGCACTTAAATGCTTTCTGGAAATTTGCACTTTCTTATTCAACTGTACCTCACAATCATTAATTAGTACGTAGTCATCATTAATATGTGAGCTCTAGATCTAGAGCACTTAATTGCCTTCTGGAAATTTATACTTTCTTGTTCAACTGTTACCTCACACTTGTTAATTAGTACATATTCATTATTAATACATTGTATTAATGGTGTCCACTCTTCTTCACCCAATACAACTTTCTTCTCCCAATCGCCCTATTTCTATATTATTTTTATCCCATTTTCTCAGGTTTGAAAATCAAGACGTTCATTTTATTTATTCATACATAATGCAAACACTTATTGAGCAACTATGGTGTATTCAAAGCTCCAAATTTGGAGATGGCGAAAGGTCTGGTATTTTAGGCAATTACAATAAAATACGGTGAGCACCATTCTTGAGGCATTTACAAAACTGTGGGAGCAGAGAGAGGAGAGGGAGAGTTTGCCAGCCAGGGAAAGCCAGGCTAAGGGGGCAACATTTGCATAATGTGAGGCATGGAAAATCATGGCTCAGTTGTGCAATGATGGTCTGCTTGGTGTGAGTAGGGAAATATGGCAGGAGAGAAAGAGGATTCAGCTGGGATTTGGCATCATCAAATTCTTGTTTTTATTGCATTCTGGTTACTCTATTGTTGAATAATTGTGTAGAGTGAAGTGACTACAGGGGAATAGATCATATAGAAATTCATAGAAACCAAGCAGGCTAAATGTGATAGAGGCCCAGGTCAGGGAGTGGTGGTGGGATGAAGAGATTGGTCCAGATGCAAGAGGCGAGAGGCTTACAGAATGGTGTTTGTGTGTGTGTGTGTGTTGGGGGACAGCCAGTGGGGAAGGAGAGTCAAAGAGAAGGCTGAAGTTTTGACCATAAACAAGTAAATGAATGGTGATGTTGACATAAGGAACACAGGGACGGAGTGAACAACATAATGGCAGATAATAGGTAATGAATTTGACTTTTACATGATGAGATTGGAGGGGAAACAAGACAACAGTTAAAGGACAAGGACAGAGAGCAGAAACAACAGTCTAGAGGATGAAGAGAAAATAGAAGAACCTATTACCTTCCGTAATTACTAGGTTTTGGGTGACACCTGAGTGAAGCTTCTTAGCGAGGTCATAGAATTAGAAGCACAGTGGGCTGAGGAGTGAATTGAAAGTGGAGATATCAGCCAGTACAGGCATCTCTTTAAAAGGTTGATAAGTTTAGGAGAGAAGAGAACTAAAGCTGCTTGAGGGAGAATTAGGCTCAGAGGGAATTTCTTTGAATTCAAGACACTTGAGCTGAAGGAAGGGGGCATTAAATACGGAGTTATAGCTGCTGACAGAAATCTAATCATGAGCTCAAGTAAAGGGACTAACCTTGGAAAAGTGTTGGAGACAATTATTGTATTCTTTAGAACAAGAAGGAATAAAACAAGTGAAAAGAGGAAATTTAAATTTAGAGATGGAGGGGTAAAATATTTAGAGAATTTGTGGCTAATGATCTCTACTTTTTCATTCAAGTAGAACGTATAGCCATCAACAACTAAAGGAGGGAGGGATGGGGCAACTTGAGAACAGAGGAAAGGCTTCGAGAGCCACTCTGCAGCGTGGAAAAAAGAACAGAATAGGAGTGAGTAGAAAAATGCTGAAAAGCCTGAAAGATAATAATAAATAATGTTGAATTGATGAGTGACCCAGGTTGAAAGTCTTCTTCTCCAAGTTCATCAAAGGTGAAACAACTTTGCTTCAGAGAGGCCAGAGACAAACTCACAGTGAGTGAGTGTACTCTATTTTCATAGTTATGTATTCTCTTCTCAAATTATACTAAATTGGTTTTCAGAGACCAGTGTGTAGATTGTTTCTTTTATACCCTCTACTCAAGTTAGTAAAGATGAAATATACACATGCATTTTATGAAAATCCTCTAACAGTTCAAGTTTAAATAGAACGTTTCTCTCCAAAGCAAACTTACCAGGATGACCTCATTTTCCCCCGTACCTCTTCAAGAGTTTCTTTATCTGATTGGACTCACATAAGACTGACAAATTAAATCAGACCTTGATGCCACTCTACATGTTGTGGAAAAATAATGTCTTGAGATGTTCAGCTTTCCCATTTCCTCTGGATATTTACGTTGGAGCAATAGGGTTCTCCTTGGACATTAACTGACTCCTGGAAAGCGTTCTTGCTACTAGGGAGATGAAGTTTCTCTGAGAAGCAAGGCAAACAGAATAAGTAATTACTGTTTCAGTCTTCAATCTGATACTACACGGATCTTCTAGATTTAAGGGTTATGGTTTCTCCTCATTTGACTTCACAGTGGCCATATGTAAACCTCCATTTTCTTATCTTACCTAGTTCTTGATAATGCTAGGAAGATTGTTCAGTGTCTATAATTCAACTGTACTTTATAAAGAATGACATTATATATTGTAATCACTTTTGAGGGTTTTATATTTATTGTTCTAATTAAGCTTTCCTATTGAGAAAATTCTTTAAAAATTGCAAATACAAACTGTACCAATGAAAGTTTGTGATTGTCTATTTGTATGAAATGTTTTGGAAAACTTTTAAATGCTTTTTAAATTAAAATAGAATTGTGTAATTTATTGAGAAAGTCGGAAGGAAAATAATTACTTCCTAATAGATAGGACATCAACATCTTATCTTCTATAAATAGATACTATTTAAATAGCTGAGACTGATAACGGTAGTAATAATAGCCATAGCATATACTGCGTGTGGATGTCACCCTTCACTTTTCCAAGTATTTTCACATCTGCTGTATCATTTGATACTTTTCACAGTCCTATGGATAGGGACATTATGCTATTTTACACCTGAGAGATCCAACTTCTAGACAGCTTAACCTTTTTGAAAAATCATTTGTTAAAAACTTCAAATATTTTGATCATTTCAGGGAGAACATTATTTTGATAATGCCATTATAAATAAAGGGCTGTGGCTATTATAGCAAAAACTGCTAAGAAACAGAAGTACCTGTTGACCAAATTCATCTGACTAAATTAATCACTTGGCACTATGAAAATTTGGTTTTTGGTTATATTTTAATTATAAAATAAGATAAAAGCTCAAACTGGTCAGAGAAGTAATAACGAAAATATGCAACCAATTCTTGGAAAATATATACATGTCCATAAGACTAGGCTAAACTCAACATCTGAAAATTAGCTTATAAGGCCAAAGAGAAGTTCCTGGCAGCTTCTGCCAGAAGACTATCACACGATTTGTTAAATGTGTCCCCAGCAGCAACTTAATTCTTTGGAATAATAAGAAAGAGGAAAATTTTAGGTATTAGCATGAGTACAGTAAAGAAATAAATACAAGAAAAGTAAATTTGAACTACCATTAGTAGTAAAAGTGTCTTGTAACAATGGAAAGAACTAGATAACAGAAGGTTGCCCAAGTGCTGTCATGAAGAAACAGGAAGAAAGTTACAGAATAAATGGATAATTACATAGAAGGTATGCAGCTTTGTCCCTTTTAAAGTTTTTCAAAATGCTTTTAAAGTTATTTTGACTTCTGAATAGCAGTAACTTCTGTTGTTGCCCTTCATCCAATAATGTAATGTTGTTCGTATTTGCAAATGCACGGATGTGAGACATTGGGAAATTAACAGTGACAACACAAATAGAATTTAGTCATAAAACTATGAGTTTATTGAATACAAGCTGCCTGTCAAAGCACTTCAGTTAAAAAAAATTTCAATTCACTTGATAATGGGTCCTCTAGCCCCCATCTTCTGCTGAATAAACTCTAACATACAGAATCCAAAGATGATCTGAGTAGCTCTTTACTCATATTTATATACTTATACATACAGAATATGGGGGGAGGATACAGAAGGGGCAATGAAGAGGAGATGAGTGGACTCAATATACCATAAAAAACTGGAGCACCCGAGGCAGTCTGGCTAATTTGTCCCCATCACCATACAGAAGTATAGGACCTCATTGATCAGGCCTTTGGAGTGCCCCATGTGGGCATTCTCTCAGCTAGTAGACAATGGCCACCAGTCCCTATCTCAAATTGCTCCCGTTTCTTTAGCAGTTAGCAAGTCCCTCACCACCTCTTGAGCCTCTGATGTGAGTTTTCAGTCATAGCCATTCCTCACTACTTCTTGTGACCATTTAGTAGAAGGATAGTGTTGCCTCTTGACCTGAGTTTGAAAAAAGAATGATTGCTTATGTCTATTCATCTCTTCTATTACATGTTACATTATTGTTACTTGCTCTTACTAGGGTATCTCTAAAAATAAAAATAAAAAGATATGTTGCATTACAAAGGTTCTAGTCCTCACTGGATCTACGTAAAAAGTTTGTAGCCCCACTTTGCTAGATTTTAGATTTTATTACACTAGTGATTATCTCTCTCCTCTCCAGCTTTGATTTGCCGTTTGAAAGTCCTCTAACATTATCTAGACAGAGAAAAGTACCATAGCCGAATAATTCCTTCCCAAGTTCCTGAGTTTTCCCAACCGGGGGGGTGTCCTCAGCCCTCACTCTATGGTGTAAGAGAAACAAGACTAGCACCAAGATTCCCAAAACATGCTGAGGTCCCCTGGGAGGATGCACAGGGAACTCACATGGGTGCCAGGGGTGTTTTAAATTTTCAAGGGAAACACAGAAACATTTGTCAGTCACCTGGGAACTAATAGCTTGAAATTGTTCCCAGTTTCAACTTTAGATCATTGCTTTTCTTTCTGTGATATCCTATCTTTGCCAAACTGGGTTTTCAACAATTGCTGTGATAAAAAGCAAGCACTGCACAAAAATCAGTGTGGATCAGGCAATGCGGGAGGCAGTGTCCAATCTAGTTCCAAAGTGAGAAGTTGTGCAGGGCTCAACAGCTGCTAAATCGTTGTGACAAACCCTTATTAAATAGTTTGGACCTAACGACTTAATTGGAACTATTAGTTATTTCTTTTGGCCAATGGGCTGCTCTAAAAAATTACTGAGATGCAAAGAGTGTCATGAACTGATAAAGATTGGGAACTTCTAGATTAGGGTGTTTATCCATGTCCTTAGGAGTAAAGCTAAATCAAATCTCTGTGTGAAGAGAAAGAAAAACAACTCAGCAGGTTCAAAGCCATGAACTTCTTGGTGGGCTCCGGAGTAGAGAATTGATCCTGTTCTTAATTCTGTCAGGACCCCAGGTAGACAAATCTTTTATTATTACCAAAAAATGGTATTGTTTTGGTAATGAGCCAGATAAACCAGGTTTTTTCTTCCATTCCCTGTGGGTTGGCTGCTGTTACTGTTATTACTACGGAGCGTTGATGCAGACACCAACACTAGCCATTAAATCTCAACAAGCGTATTGGCAGAATATTCTAAAGTCATTGGCTACTAGAATACCTTCTTGCTACCTTTTTTTTTCCTTTTCTTTTTTTTAAAATTCCATTCTTTGTCCAGTCACTGAGGTCATTTTATTTCTGACTCAAGAAAACAGGAGTTCCGTGAATGGTAAAATAATACTTGCAATTAGTTAACTGTGCTTCTTGAATCTTTGAATTAAGGAATTAAAATTACCAGCTGAATATACATTTTATATTTCTAATCTCATACTGAAAAAATAAAATCATAAAAAGGAAGCTCATTTTGAATGATCATGTTTGATAATGCCATAGGGTCAAAATAAAAAGTTGATTTTAATGTGTTACTACAGCGAGATGGTGTCAAAATGTTTGGGTATCGTTGCTCTGTGCCCCAATCTTTTAAAATAGCAAACTAATTAAATCATGCATTCTAATATCCCTTGATTATCACTGCCAAAGTACTAGATATGTCTTGAGGTCTCAAGGGACATGGAGAGAGAAATATTTGTCATGAAAACTTCTTCAGCAAAGGGAAATGGAGAGTACCAAACATATTAGTAATTCATTATTTCTAAGAAGGCTACTGCAATTCTTAGGGGAATTTGCCTTAATGTTTAGTATACAATTTTCTTTTCTGAATTTCCTTCATACCCAGGATGCTCCTCGGTGTTTGGACTCTAGTTTTAATCGTGAAAAAAAGAACAATACAAACAAAAATAATCACATTAGTGTTCCCAAACTCCTGTAACTAAGAGAAAAAGGCAGTGTGAAGATGAATGATTTAAACGTGTAAATATCTGATTACGCAGTTGTGCTTTCACTTCAGAGTTAATAGTACTTTACAACGGGTAACATCTACTTTTTTTTTTTCTTTCTGCTTTTATCTCCCCAACCCTCCCCCCAACCCCCGGACATAGTTGTATATCTTAGTTGCAGGTCCTTCCAGTTGTGGGATGTGGGACGCTGCCTCAATGTGGCCTGACAAGCGGTGCCATGTCCGCGCCCAGGATCCGAACCCTGGGCCGCCGCTGCAGAGCGCGCGAACTTAACCACTCGGCCGCGGAGCCGGCCCCTAACATCTACTTTTTAAAAAATGTGGGCAGAAGGGGTAGCTTAATAATTCAAGGTGATTACCCACAATTCTCTGAGACATCAGATCCCTGCTAGAGAGCGAACCTGAATCAACCACAGTGAAGGAAGAGCTGACTTATTTCTCAGTGTATACAAAGAACACAATCTCTAAGAGCAATTTATAAGTAAAACGTACTAACTAAAATTAGGAAATTTTGAAAGCCATCTTCAATGAAAAAAGCTAGCACAGAACCCTGTATAGTGCTGTCAGTTCAATGTGGCTCTAGATGAATGAACCCGGTTGAAAATTATTGCCTCTTCCTGCCTCTTGACTTGTAAGGGGCAAAGGGCCATTCCCAAAGAGGTTCTAGCCCTATCAATTGTAGGTACTGTACCTGGTGGCTCTTACTTGCCCTCTTATGCCAACACACCTTCTCTCTGTATTAAAGGACTCTAAAATCAAAACCATGCTCCAGTGTATTATAAAATAAACATTTTCTGAAGAAGATTTTCTGAAAAATCTTGCTAGTGGGTGGTGGGAATGGAGCAGATGGTGACAGGCTGGGAGAAAGAAGAAAGTGGATTTCTAGTGGAGGTAACTGATCTGCGTCTTCCACCACATTCTGAATAAAGGATTGTAGTAATTGGCTGCATTTTTGAATGAGAGTGTCATGCTTTTACTCATTCAGCAAATATTGCCAGCACCTACTCCATGCCAGGGTATTGTTTGAAAACGACATAGACTCGTGAAAACAAGACACAAATTTTGTTTGGGTCATGCATTCTTGTCATTTTTTAAAAAATTCTAGATAGAAAAGAAGACTTACCTAGTCAATATTGAGATTCCCATGTAAATCTCTGTCTTCACTTACATATCAGTCACTTTAAACATTTATGTTTCTTGTCAGTCTTAGATCCTTAGTGAATTGTTCTCAATGTCTTCTATACTGTTTTCTGAGCCATACGAGGAAAAATAATCGCAATGCTGGAACGTTGATGTGATGCGTGTGTTGAGATAAGATATGCTAGGGAGCGCTGGTAAATCACCCTCACTAAATCCTGGCAATATGAAACATTTAAAGCTGCGCTGTTACAAATAAGGAGAAAGAAAGCCTTCAGCTAGACTCATGGTTTTTTTCAGAAAAACCAAGTCAGGAATATCAAACACAGGGCTTTGCTCTCAGATTGCTGGCCCTCTGTGGTGGGGTTCAGGTGAGATTCGCTGGAGAAATGTCCCCAATTATTCCATCTGCCTATTGCAGTTTCTCTCAGGCTTTGTGTCAGCTTCCCATTAACTGTCTTGAGACTTCAAGGTGTTTCTTAAACTTGGATGAAGAAAAATTTGTTGCCGTTGACTACTGGACAGGTAGGTCTAGACATATGGAAGGCATCAATTCCTGCAACCTCTCATTGGAAGCAGGGAAGTTAAAAGCAGAGAGAGAAAGAACAGCTGCCTGCACCTCTGCAAATGTAGGAGGCTGCATTTAAGCAAATGAAGCAATCAGTGACAGGAAATCATTTAAGCAATTCAGCGGATGACATTGCCTCCTAGTAAATGTCATGAATGATTCCGAGACCAAGACCTTTTAGCTCCTTGTTTCACTTCCAGGGAGAACAAGGCTGCGTGCGGTTCTCATGTTTCCATGTCTCAACAGCCATTCCTCCTCTGGGACTCAGAGAACTTCAAATTGAATTTGTTGTATCCACCAGGGCCAGTTTTGTTTGTTTGACTTCTCTGTTTGATTTTCGTTTGTTTTTTTTACCCAGAAAAATCAGAAAATAAGCATTGTGATTTATGTATCTAAAGTTCCCTATGGTGATTTTTCTAAAGGGCAATAAAATAAAACTTTCATCCAATCATTGTTATTTTCAGTTATGAATACTTTTTTGCAGAAGCTAAAAAGAAGATAGTTGGTAAAAAGAACTCTTTTACATTAAATCAGGGAGTTAATTTCTTGTGTTGAAAGCACACTTTTTTGTTTTTGTCTTTTCATGTGCATTTTTTATCTTCAATACACACTGAGTTTCCATTCATTTGTTCCACATACGGTAGAGATTAGGTAAAATTTCTAACACATTTCACTAATTTTTTGTGTTTTCTTTTGTTTGTTTATTCATTTTACATTTATTTAAAGGTAGCCCATCTTGTCCTATTTATCCAGAAAGGAGCCTGATGTTTCCCAGACACACAGCTTGTCTATAATCCAGCTATCTAAACAGAGCAGCACTTTGAAAGTGGTAAAAGTGTGCTTCAAAGGTTCATAGACAAATGTCGCAGTCATCAGTTCAAGGTCAAGATGTTCACAACCATGCTTCCTCCTTTGTAACTCAGCTTCAGTGGACTCTTTGGGGAGTGAAGTGCATACCTTTTGTTTTTTGACAAGTATTTGGTGCATGCTCAGGAGTGTATAGATAGGAATATATTCTTAAAATTGTCTGGCACTTGTATAGTCTTTATACTTGATGTAGAATTCCCCCATGAAGTTTAATATGTCAGCTGAAAAAAGCAAATTAGCCTGTTATTTTACCCTCAAAATGAGTTTATTTGGGAATAGCCAAAAATATTGCAATATGGGAAGTGCATGCTATGGTGAAACACAGGCAAATCTGGAAAACAAAGGAGAGGAGCTGCTTTTATAGAGAAAAAAGGGGAGTGGGGAGGCGCTGTTCATTGGGGGAAAGTAACAGTTCAGGGCAGCAACAGCTTCTCATTGGCTGAGCTGTGGCATTTCTCATTGGCCAGGCTGTTGCTGGGCAGGGAGAAAAATCTTCCTTGAGTGGTAAAGTAGCTTTACTTCCTGTTGAAGAGGGAAGTGTAGGTCTCTTCCTGGTCGGTGTAATTGACGAGAGCTCCCCCTACAGGCCTTCCTGACTCCAGTTTAGTTACAGTTTCTTTTATTCATTTCTACGAATATTTGATCCTCAAAACAATCATATAAGGAAACTAGGGAAAATATCGTTAGCTCAGCTTTCGAAATCACATAATTCTGCTCAAAAATGTTGTGTCTTGCACACACACACACACACGCAAATGAATTAGAATCCAGGTATCTTGATTCTGAACCTAAGTTGGTTTTGGTCAACAGCTGCTGCTAGATCGTTCCTTTGGCATTTGCTGGCATATAGAGTAGCTCCTAGATGAGAATGCAATAAATAAATAAAGGAATGAAATGAAAATCTTTATTGTTCTTTAAGGAATGGAGAATCTTGATGGGCACCTGACCAAGTCTTTTGACTTAGAGTCTTTACCAAATAATTTGTAATTTTTGTTATGCTAATGTATTAATGCTTTTTGGCCCCCAAGCTTAGAGTAGGTGCTTTTTTTCCCAGTTATGTAAAACATTGTCTTCCCTTGGATGAATTAAAACTGAAGTTTTGTAAGGATTGCTCAAGAACTGCACTGGTCAACATGATAGCCATTTGCCATCTGTGACTTTCTCTTAGTTTAAATTAATTAAAATTAAATGAAAGTAAAATTCACTTGCATTAGCCACATTTCCAGTGCTAAGTAGCCACATATGACAAGTGGATACTGGGGTGGACTGCAGAGATAGAGGATATTTCCATCATTGCAGAAATTTCTGTTGGACAGTGCTGTTCTAGAGTCTAGAATATATACTTCTATGTGGCTTCAGAATAGTCTGAATTCATTTGAGCACACAGAAAGTGACATGTGTGGTAGAAACCAAACAGTATTTTAAATCCTGAGTTTAAAACCAGCTACACTGCACATTTCCATGCTTGGGATGGCATGACTCAGTAAGATCTCAGAAACCACCTGGGTGACTGGCCTAGGGTTACTAACTGCTTACTTTGCCAAGTAAAGAACATTAACAAGAAAATTCCCATCAATATACACAATGATTTTACTTTTAAAAGGCATTTCCACTTCAATAAAAAAGAAAGGGCATGATCTCAGAATAAAGGAGAGTTTTCCAAAGGAATATGTTTAGCTTTCTACAAACCTCTTTCCATGGTCCATGTTTGTTCTCACTCTGACAAAGACCAATGAACACTCTGTTGGGCAGGCACAAGATCTCAGCTTGGCATTTGGAAATCACTGAACTCTGCCGCTTGCCAAGGGTGTGACTGCCAGTGAATTACTTAAGTTCTCAGAACCTAGTTCCTTATCTTAGAATGGGAATATGAGCATCCATCTAATGCAGAGTCGTCAGATTTAAGTACTGTGTGCTGGTAGAGCACAGTGTCTGGCACATAGTAGGCACACATAAGACGTACTGCTCTCACTCCTCTCTATTTGATCACTCCCTTCCTTTTAACCTACTGAATCTTTTTACTGCATAAATATCTTAGAAAATTGTTGCACTAGCTACCCATAAATCTTTCTCCCAGGAAGCCAGAGAAACCAAGAGGGCGGAGCCATTGACGTTAAGAACGGCTGTCAAATAAGATAAACTGTGAAAGAAGAATCTGTTCCTAGAACACAGAGTGAGGGCATTTGTGAAAGCTTGCTGTGTACTCAACCCTTTCCCCCTTCCTTCTTCCCCCTCCAGGGAAAGCAGTATTCTGGGGATAATACATTGTGACATCAACACGCCTGGAAGAATCTCTCTATTGTATTGGCTTTTATTAAACAATATGCTTAGTGAGTGTGTCTATACACATGTGCAAAACACTTAACTTATTGAAGTTGGAAAATGTTTTGATACATAATTTTGAAAACAGATTGTCTTTTTCGTTCCATCACATAACTAACACATTTGAGGGCATTTACTGGCATCATATAGGTTTTCTAATGAAGCCTAAATTTTTGTTTTATGACAAGTAGAGATTACACAAAGGCTAGAGAATTTTGGCTTATGTTGTGTTAACTCCAATTCCATTTGTTTTATCGTCAGTGCGAGTGATATGAGCACACATGGGCCAAAAACTGAGGGTTTTTTTTTAAGGATTTTTTGTTCAAATATCAGGCCACGTCTTAATTCTTAAAATGTGAATAAGAAGTGAGAAAATAATTTAAATGTCAGAAGACTAAGTAACTTCTAAGGTCACATCAATTTCTAAAGTCACATGGTATATTTTTCTTTTTTACTTTTTGTTAAGACTTTAATTTTTAGAGCAGTTTTAGTTTCACAGCAAAATTACTAGGAAGGTACAGAGATTACTTCCTGCTCCCACACCAGAGTGGTACATTTGTTCCAACTGATGACTCTGCATCAATACATTATATGATGTTTTTAATCATATAAAATATGCCTTAAAATGTAATGTTTGCAGAGCAGATGTTCTTTAAAGAGTTTTTCCATTGATAGTAGAGTCAAAATAATGTAATAAATTTTCTTTATGCTGATAAGGGTGGTGGTGAGTTTTTTCCCCCACAGTAACTTCTCCCTCGTCATTTGAAAGATGGAAGGCAGAAAACCAAAATGCTTATGTCAAAGGAAAGAAAGCCCACAAAATTTCCCTAGGATTAAACACACACACACACACATACACACATAAATTTACATATGGATATTTACATACAAAGTATGTGCACATAAATGCCACCTTCAGAGCCCTTTGTTGCTTAGAGCATGCGTGCAGTTTTACTACACTCTGAATATGCACATGTGATGTTTAACTCTCAGCCAGAACCATCACTTGTTGGGAAACCACAAATTATTTTCATTTTATTTATTATTTTATTTTAAGGTGGTAAGACATGAAAAGCAATAGTTAGGCAGAGCTTGTTTGGTTTTGTAAGTCATTGGTAATGTTTTTGTTGTTTTGATTTAAAAATTTTTTTTTTCTATGGTGGTAACATTGGTTTATAACATTATATACATTATATAAATTTGAGATGTACATCATGTTTCAACTCTGTGTAGATTACATCATGTTCACCACCCAAAGACTAATTACAATCCATCACCATACACATGTGCCATTCATCCTTCTGCCCTCTTCCCTCCCCACATTTTGATTTTTTTTTTCATTTATATGTAACTCTCCTATTTGTTGCCTTTTTTAAAAATGCCTTTTTTTTTTTGGCAATGAAGATTGGCACTGAGCTAACATCTGTTGCCAATCTTCCTCCTTTATTTTTTTTCCTCCCCAAAGCCCCAATACATAGCTGTATATCCTAGTTATAAGTCCTACTAGTTCTTCTGTGTGAGATGCCACCACAGCATGGCTTGATAAGTGGTATGTAGGTCCCCGCCCAGGATCTGACCCAGCAAACCCCAGGCCACCCAAGTGGAGCGCACGAACTTAACCACTATGCTGCTGGGCAGTCCCCTATTTGTTGTCTTTATCATACATATCACTTTCATGAAATAGACAATGTACTAGAAATTGGACATTGGTTTGTACGTGCTTTGGCACTGATAAATATGTTATAGACACAGAATTGCACAGTGTCTAAGCACAGACCCTTACTGCCTGAATTTGAATCCTGGCCCTATCACTCCACAGGCATGTGATTTTTGTCCTTCTTGGACCTCCCTTTCCTTGTCTACAAAAAGCATTTAGTAAGAAATAATCAATGTAAAGTACTTTGCATAGTCCCTGGCACATAGCAATCATTTGATGAATGTTGGTTATCATTACTGTTATAATAATTATAATTGTCTGCAATTATTACTGCTATTATTTATAATTTTGTTGGATATTTGTACTCTGATCTTTTAAAATAATTGTATTGAAAGCTCGTTTTAAGAAGTAAAAAAATAATGGTAACATACTACAAGGGCCCCCAGTGCTGAAACCAACAAGACATTGAGATACTTTACTGGGCGTCATGGAAGAGACTTCCGGATAAGTTACTACTCAAGTCTGTTAGGAAATTACAATTCAAGAGCAAGAAAGGGTTAAAAGTGCATAGGGTAGGCTGTTTCCTCATGAAGTGAAGAACTTGGATGGCCTCGTTCATCTGTTTTTGTATTAGCTTATTTGTCTGTTACAATTCTTTTTAAAAGGCTATAATTTCATTTTTCCTTTTTGTGCTAATAAGGAATATAAATACAAAGGTGTTCTTCAAATGGGGATAAACATTTCTGCTTGGTGACTGATAATTTTAGTTAGCATTATCAAAAACCCATCAACGCTGTTTATATAGATACAAATGTGGCTTAGAGCTCGACCCTGAAAAATTTCCGATTGGAAGATATTACGCTAGACAATCCTGAACAGCTTTAGTTTTGCTCTTATATTAATTTACATTATTTTTGGTTGTCAGTAGAATGTTGCTGGACTTTCTTGCCAAAATGGCAAGTTTCGGTAGTTGTGACTTTTGACCACAGAACTAAGCTTTGTGTTAAATGGATTACTTCAGTTCTAAGCGGCAATAGCTTCAAAGAGGAAAATCACGTTCAGCATTCAGGTGTGGCTGAGGTTGGCTTTGTTATAGAGAACTTCATTCCCTGGGGTTTCATAAATGGAGGTACTACTTAATTTTTTTTTTTTTTTTGACTTACAGTGGAGCTAGTTCTAAATTAAAAGGCCAAGCATTACAGAGGAGCCATATCCGCAGGTGAATCTCACACTAATGAAGCAGAGTTTTCATTTGTGTTTTTGTTTGTTTTAGCAGTATATTGTCTACTAGGAGGTTATCAAAATCATAATGCCTCCTTCATAAGTACTTTTAAAGTGTTCATTATATTCTCGAATGTGACATTTATAATTTCTGAGAGCCAATATTATTTTTTGGAAAAACAAATCATCCTTTTAAAGTGACATCTATGGAAAAATATGATTTGGTTTTGCAAAATGTGCTTGGTAGCCAAATTTTCCAGAAAATTCTTATTGCCTGAAGCCGTAGTTTCATTATTTTAATTAAAAAGGGAGGCAACATAAAATATTCAACACCTCCATGAATTTATTACTCAATGAACCCAATTTCTCATGTAGTATTTTAATATTTATCACTGTTTTATGAATGTTTTATCAAAATAGGCAAGTTTCCTTTACTGAGTTATTTTTAAAGGAATGAATGAACTAAAATGAATTTAAGTAATTCAAATAATTGTTTAAAATTTTTTATTTTAAAATAGAATTGGTACTTACATTTTAATACGTTTGAATTGGTATCTACTTGAAAATTTTAGAGATTACTAAACATAAACTGGAATCATTAAAAATGTTTTAAAAGTATAAAGGCATGTAAAATTTTTCATGATTCGATATGTTTAATGTTAAAAGAAGGGTATACAATGGAATGAATATACAGTATGATTCTAATTCTGTAAGAAATCATGTATTCTGTAACAATCATATATAACATACATATGCTGACATACATCCAGGAGAATGTTACTGACAGTTATCTTTGGGTTATTCTTATGGTTTTTCTGGTATTTCCCAAGTTTCTGCAGTTAATATGTGTTTTACATTCAAGATATATATACATATATATTACTACTTTTTCAAAAGACGAAGTAGCTTGTGTTATGTATTTGTTTGTTTGTTTATGTCTGTGCTTCTGTGAGCATGGGAGTAGAGAATGATGAGTATATCTGTTCCTCCTGAGGCGAATCTTTGGGTGTAGTCAAATAGCTTAGGCTTCCAGAAACACTTTTAGGTACGTATTAAAAATAAGAACATACTTGTTTCTCTATAATTCTAAAAGAGGTGGATCAAAGGGGAACTGATAAGTGGGTGATAGTTTTGAATCTCAGGGAAAAAAGACACCAGGATTTCAAAATACCAATTATCTATGTGCTTATCAATTCCCTAATCCTGTCGACAAACTCTAGAGGAGAATTCCTTTCTAGTTTTATAGCAACAGAGAGAGACGCACAGAAGATCAAACCCTTTGCACAAGATTAGATGCAGAAAAGAGCCTCGCCTGTGGCTTCTCTTCACAGCGCTGTTCATACACCCACTTGTCCTGCTGAGATTTGCGACGCCTGCTATGCAGGGGCAGCGGGTACTTTGTGGCCACTAATGCTTTTAGTATCATAGGATTAGGGGTCTTCACTCCACAAAGCATAAACTTTGTTCTGGTTAACTGCATCTCCTTTTCCTTCTGGTTTGGTAATAATAAATCGTGGAAAGGTTGCTGTCTAATGTTTCTCAACACAATCTTGAAGTCAACTAGTTTCCAAAATTGTATCTTCAGGTGCTCTGTTGGTTGAACTTTTTTTTTTTAAAGATTTTATTTTTTTCCTTTTTCTCCCCAAAGCCCCCCGGTACATAGTTGTATATTCTTCGTTGTGGGTCCTTCTAGTTGTGGCATGTGGGACGCTGCCTCAGCGTGGTTTGATGAGCAGTGCCATGTCCACACCCAGGATTTGAACCAACGAAACCCTGGGCCGCCTGCAGCGGAGCACGCGAACTTAACCACTCAGCCACGGGGCCAGCCCCTGGTTGAACTTATTTTGTAAGATGATGAAAGACTTGTCCACATTTCAGTACTTGAATAGTTTCTGGATCCCAGTGAGGTCTCTGTAAGAGGGCTTGCTTTGGATTTCTCTCCTTCAGTTTCTTGCAGTGTTTCTGGCTTCTTATTAGGAATGAATGAGGGTAGAAAATAAAGTAGTAAATCATGCAAAACCAGAGGAAGGCTGGCCAAAGGCATAAGGAGTAGTTCTTGACTCTACTGTCATTCCTCTTTGGAAAAACAGAAAATTCAATAGTGCACATTGAGCCTTGTATTTCCCTGCCTCCAGGAGCGCTGGCCCAGGACTCAGCAAGTCCTTCTCTTTGGGAGAGATGAGGGGGTGCCCTCCCCAAACAGGGGCTGGAGCTGGGGACTCTGGTTCAGCCCAGGGTGACCAGAGCAGGCAACTGAGCACCCGGCACCTCCTTCCACATCATGAGACTGGAGACCTCCACTGACTCTGCTGTGAATGTTACCTGGGTACCAGTCTGCTCATCACCCACCTGCATACATGCTTACATACTGTCAACCTTCAAAAACAGAAACCAGTTTGAGAGGAAAAGTGTTTATTTGGGATTGAAAAATTGCCATTCGGGGAGCACAGAATCGGGTAGAAACCCCAACAGTGTCCCCCTAGGGAGTGAAAGTCAGGGGTTTTAAAGGCAAAAAAGAGAAGTTTGTGTCACAAAGAATTTTAACTGGAGTTGGAGGCAGAAGTTAGTCTTGGCTAAACATTGATTGACTATTGATTCTATCTTCAGAAAGTCCACAATCCTCACTCTTTGTGATCAGGATATCCGTTTTCCTGCTGACTTCTCAAACAATTGCTCATAAAACAATTGCCATTTTGGCCCCCTCTGAAGGTTTGCTCCGTCCAAGGTTCAAGAGAGCAAAGCAGTTTTCTCTGGAAAGGCAGCCCCGACTTCATTTTAAAATGGCTCCCCTGTAGTCAATTTTGACAATACATACAATGTCCCCCAAGCCCTCTTTCTCACACCACCTGTCCCTTGTGAATACTCCAATCCTAAAAAAAAAACAATTTTTTTCCTTAAGGCAGATCCCAGTTGCTTTTTTGTTAAAGTTGGTTGTTGTTATGTTTGTTTCTTTTTATTTAAATAAAAGACAATATTACATAAGCCTCTCTAGAAAAGTCATGTCAACAGGAGGTATAATTTCAGGTCTCCAGCAATGCTCACTGTGCAAATTGGACTCTAGCTTCCTGTCAATTTATAGGGGACCCTAGCAGTCTCTTCTCATCTTAGGAAGCCCCAATAATCTTATTGTGTGGTATTATAATCTCTTTTAACCACACTCAATTGGTTCAGTTTCAGAGTGTCGTTCAAGTGCAGCATTTCAGAATCATTTTCTATCAGAGGCTTTTGTTGGTGTGTGCATTTATTCAGTTCATTAAAACTCACACATGCTTTGAACGAAATTGTATATAACAACAAAACGAATCTTCTGCCTGGATCTCAGTTCTGATTTTTGATTATTATAAGCAAATTATAGGATACAATTAAAATATATGTCCATATTACATTTATTTTCTTCCATACACAAAATAATATCTTACCTGCATCATTGTACTTAGGACAGTAGTTCCCCTAAGATATTTTAATATTGAGAATATTGAGATGAGGAATTAGACAAAGATTTTAAAATTATATATTCAGTATATATTCAAAGATAATTTAAGCATTACATAATTTTGAAAAGGATAGACTAGAACCTGCCCTTTGTTGAGGACATTTGCCACTGAAATGCCAGAATAATTTCACTGTTACTAAAATGAGACAATCTTGAGATATTTAGAAAAAACCATTTCTCGGCCATATCTCCTTCATTAAAATTATAATTGTCTTTCTTTATGTTTTGACAGGGAAAGGAAGCAAGGCTGATAAATTATCCTAAATATTGTATACTCTTTCTTTCTTTCTTTCTTTTGGTGAGGAAGATCGGCCCTCAGCTAACATCTGTTGCCAATCTTCCTCTTTTTCCTTGAGGAAGATTGTTGCTGAGCTAACATCTGTGCCAGTCTTCCTCAATTTTGTATATGGGACGCCACCACAGCATGGCTTGATGAGTAGTACACAGGTCTGCGCCCAGGATCTGACCGGCGAACCCCAGGCCACCAAAGTGGAGCGTGAGAACTTAACCACCACACCACTGGGCCAGGCTCATGTCTATTCTAAATAGATCTTTTACATTGCATGGGAATGAAATACAACCAAAGAAAGAATTAAATATTTTAATAAATATTCACACTTCTTTCAGTTTAGAGTGACTCAAATCTAATGTAATTCATGTAAAAACTTAGAAGACACATTTTCAGAGATTAATTTCAGGTCAGTGATGTGCCTTGGTCAAGATGACTCAGTTCTTAGAAAATAAACTTTATAGTCGGGCAATTATAAAGAATAAAATGGAAGAAAAGACTGTACCTTGGGAAAATATGTAGATTTCATATTACTTTAATTTTGGTTATCTGAATAATCTCTACAAAGAGCAAGTGCCCCTCAAAACATGTAATTCTGAAACTAATGGGATGCAAAATAATACGTTTCCTTTAAAGTGTGTTCCGACCTTTTTTTTTTTTTTGCCTTTTATTTCCCCACACTTTGAATTTCAAGGTCTCCGAGTCATTTGGTGATGACCGTAACAACTGGTCTAATTATTGGTAACGATCTGCTTGCTGACGTCATCCATACGCTGCTTGTGCTGAAGCGTATTTCATCAGTGTTGTTTTGGGTCACTCAGGCCCTTTTCAGAATTCTTCATGATGAGTAAACGGTCCAGTTGCAGTGTTCTCAGTTGGGGTCACGTCCAGGAAGTTTTCCATGTAGAATAATTACATTCCCTTTTGATTAAAGAGCTTCAGCTAGCTAAATCAAGAAATATCCCTCGGAGATTTTGGAAATCCTTTTCACGAGTTATTCATGCTAAGAAACACCACGGAAGAACTCTGGGCCCCAGTTTCTCACTTTCCTCCAAGTATAATGTTGCACAACATTCCTTGCCTTTCCCTTTGCCTCCGTGGCACATGATGCTGACACCTTGCTCCTGCATCCCGGGGCATGGTGTAGCTGAGGTTGCTGCAGCAACAGCACACACAGGGCAGCGTTCCTCCGTAACTACAGAGGCTGGGACATGAGTCAGTTGAAAAGTTTCACCGGGTTTTTATTAGTGTATGATGCAGCCCCGTGTCATCTACAGTTCCTAGCCTGTCCAAGACTCACACACGATGATGTGGAACACTCCATGCTCATCACCTTCAAATGTTAGACGGTCCAGGGGCCTCTCACCGAAGCCACTGCAGGTGCTAGCTCCTTCTGCAGCACTCTTTGCTAATACCTACCGTAAGAGGCCCCGCTGCTGGAACTCCATTTCTGCATTATATATCCTGTGTGCTTACGTCATAAGCAACAGTGACCTTGGTTGATGATCAAGAAGCCCCTCTTTTTACCCAGGGAACTGGACAATGGTTAACATCCCGGAAGACATATTTTCACCCTCCTGGCTGGGAAGAACTATGTGCTGAAGAGTAAGGATGGAATTACTGTAATTCTCTATGAGAATTTTTTCAAGTGGAACTTACTGTTTAATATTGATCAAAAGTGGTCATAGAGTCATCGGCAACTTCTAACACAAGATTTGGTTTCTTTTTCAGACACGGAGATGACTTGATTGTGACTCCATTTGCTCAGGTAAGCACAGTTTGTTAAATGGGCAGGTTTCTCACAGATCTGAAAGTTTAATTTGGGGAATTAGTTCTGGTTCTTGATTTCATTTCACAAGTACAAATACAAATTCTATGGTTCATTCAAGTAATTCAAAAGCAATGCTAGAGAATGTGTCCTTGGCCTTATTGGTCTGTTTCGTATAAATACAAGACCCTAAGAGAGTCTTTGCTTCAAATTACAAATTACCTAACTGACATACTTAAATGGGACCATATTTCCTTAAGTGACATAAGCACTAGAAGCAGACGGCTATATCGTGGATTAAATTACATTTAGTATAATTAGGTACATGATCAGTGCATGAAAGTCAATATTACAATTCAACCTGATGCTTTATTTACTCTTTTTTTGACATGCCATTTGTACAAAAATTTAACTGAGTGATATATTTATGTCAGTTTGTTCCTTTTAGGTACACAAATCATGAAAATACCTTAACCGCATGACATAAATGCTAGAAGGTGGTAAAATGATCTAAAGCCGTTTGGAATATGTATAAAACAGTTGCTAACCAGATATTCTTTGTATAGACCAATGTTTCTCCACCCTAGCTGCACGTTAGAATCACCTAGAAAGCTTTTATCCCAGGCCACCTCCCTGATCAATTGAATCTAAAAATCTGGGGATCGGATCCAAACACCTGCATTTCTTCTAGGAGAGTTGAGAGCCACTGGTATAAACAAACTAGGGACAGAAAAGGATAAAACTTATTTAACCTGGGGCATGAAACAGGATTAAAGCCAACACTGACTGTTAATAAGAAATGTTAAATACTGGAATACGAGGATCCAGAGAGGTTGTAAAAATCACAATCAGGGTGATGTCAAAACCAGCTCCAGGGCCTTGGGCCACTCATTTAACTTCTCAAAGACTTCTTTTTTTTCCAATTGGTAAAACTGAAGGACTCGGCTGGATAAAGATAGGCCCCAGTTCAAACCTCTCTCCTCCTCTTGCTAAGTGAATGGCCTCGGGCAAGTCACTGAACTTTTCCAAGCCTAGTTTTCTCTTCTGCTAAATGACAATTCCAAGACTACCCTGCTCATAACGTTATTAAGAGATTGAAATAATACCAAGCTTGTAAAGTGCTCAGCACAATTTCTAGAAAATAAAATACTTAATGAACTTTAAGGGTTGTTATCAGTAAGGGCTCTTTCACCTCTAAAATGTTATAATAGGTATTTTTTTAAATGCCTAATAACATTTTTTATATAGTATGATTATGTATAATTCTTCCACTTTTGCAAATTTCCTGAAATTTTGCAATCGCTGTAATTTAGGCCAAAACTTTAATGAATCCATAAATAACACACTGTATAATGGTGGGTTTTTTAAATTAATGCAGGCAATTAAAAACAGAATACAACCACTATCCCTTTCAGAAGGTTAATGTCTTGTTTGCTTAAGGTTTTGCTGGAGATCATAAATTCTTTCTAGTATCTATATTTCTATGTTCAAAAAAATTGACACGTTTTAATCATATTTTGTGATAACAAAATCATATAAAGCTAAGGATTTTTAATGGATCACTATTGAGGTCCTATAATTTTATTTCTAAGAGCTGAGAGCTAGTTGAACAGATAAAATCAGGCAAAATAATATAAATAACCATCACCAAATGTAGAAATAATCATTCCAACTTGAGTCTATTCACGTAGCTATTCTTGCTTCTAACGAAAATCTCCAGGTATTGTTGTAGGAAATATATATCCAAGTATAGAGTAAAAGATAAAAAATATTCTGTAAATGATACGTTATCCTCTTATTTCAAGCAGTATTTATTAATCTCCAATAAATAGATTAATAAATTGGACTTGGTCCTTGCCGTCAGTGCTGTTAAATTCTAAGGAAATCTAGTCTTTTGCATAATCAGACATTTTCTGTAGTGTACCTGTAATCTCCAAAAGACTAATAGAATTCCAGTACCCTGAGAAATATATATTTGTCAAATATCAGTCTTTGTTAGTAAACTGTTTAAATAAATGTGTACTTAATACCCTTGAAATTAGGACTTTGAATATAAACCAACTCTGTGTAGTATGTAGGCATATCTGATCCCTGAAAATGATCCTGGAATGTATTTACAAGCGTTTGCTTATGATTAGCTTAATGACTCAGAACACCTCGTAGAAGGTGGTTTTTGCCCCAGAGGCTGCAGATTCTTTTTAAGTGGCTTCATGACAGTTTTTACAAATGGCCTTTTACTAGGGTGTATGATCTGGAAAGCTCTACTAGGATTAAAAAAAAAAAAAAAGCCTGTTACCCTGAACAATTTCACCATTGATCGAGCATCTTAATGGAAAGCAGGTAAGACAGAAGGCCCGGTTATTGGCGGTTTGTCTGTGGCTCTCTTAAGCTCTATTGGGCACGACTCGCTTATTTTGTTTTCCTAACCAATAACTCCTCAAATTTTTAATACAGGATACAATATTCATCATTTAATGCTAAACACTATAGTGCTTAAAATATTAGATGCTTACGTCACTTGAAGTGATACCAACATTATTTGCCCTAATGTACCATAGCTGCTTTCACCAATGGACAGAAGACAGTCAATTTTAGACAAATTGCTCAGGGAAATATTCAAATGGGCCAAAAACTTCTCCCCGTTCCCCAGCATGCTTTGGGGTTTGGAATTTCACATTAAATTCTTCTCGTGAAAAAGCCATCCTACTTTCAAAATAAAATCTTTTTTGCCTAAAAAGTTTAAAAAAGAAATATAAGCAAAAGGAAGAAAAAGAAAATTTCCCGTAATTCCAAACCCCAAAATAACTAGCATCGACATTTTACTTTATATCTTTTTTTTTTTTCTGTATTTTCTTTCCAATAATTCTTTCAAATGGGCCTCTCCTTGTAAAAGTGGTCAAAGGCCTTTTCCAGCCGGTCTCGTCTTCTCCCTCTTCTGGAGAGAGAACTCGTCTCTTTCTACCTGAGCACATCTCCAAAACATGAAAACGATCCCTCCCTGTTTTTTTCCCCAATCATGGTTTCCTGTGAAACTAAGAGAATAAAATCCTTTTATAAGACAATTAAGAAGCATGCAAGGATATATTCCACTCTGATGGATAGGGCTGAAACCTAAAACATCTTAGACAGATGTGATCTTCAGAAAGAACCCTACAAAACTCCTCTATTACCATGTCTAGAACGCTGTGGGGTGGGAAATCTTGCTAATGTTTAACCTAACCACTTTTCTACTTCTAATTTCTAATGTTTTCTCCTATAAGCTCAGAATCCTCTTGATCCCCCCTAAAAGTGACAGCTTTAAATATTTTATTTCCGTTTTGAAATGTTCCCCTATGTTTGTGTTGAAATCTTTCTGGGTGGGGATTTCCTTAGGCAGGAAGGCTAGGTGTTGAGAGGAATCCCATTGTTGTGCCAGGTCATGTCACTGGCAACTGGCCTTTTCCTCCCGAGAGTGTAGTAACAATTTGGCCAGAGTTCTTGCAGGGTCCCAAGGAAACCAAAGGAACCCAAGGAGACAGACAGTGATAAGTGTAGGCAATCTGCTTTGTAGTCAGTGGCCTCTGGCCCCACCAGTCGCATTATCTGTGACATGAGTACCTTGTAAAACTCTCAATCGATTAGAATTCTCATCTGAAAGTATGAAATGTTAATAAAGGAAAAAAGTGGAATCTTTAAGTAAAAGATAGAAAATATCCAAATAATATCTTGGAAACCTGGAGAGATCCTCATGTCATTCAGACTAAGGAGATATGCCTGATTTAAAAATACAGGGTATGAACAACTAAGTCATTTTACCTTTAACCAAAATACAGCACCTGGGATAATTTTATTAAAAATGTCGTTATTAACACTGTAGAACATGACTATTCCATTGAAAATAGAACATGGCCAATATGTTTTTAATGCCTGCCTGGGTCCCTGCCCATTTCACCCAGCAGCAGCCATCTTGCTGTCTCATCACAGTTCCCCTCTCACCGAATCCGCCAGGATCTCCTTGCCCGGCTATTAAAGAAGATAATCACATTTCAGTTGCTTCTATCTGTTGGTTTTTCTTTATTCTTCATTAAAGTAAATGACAGCATCTGCTAGGAATCTAAATACTTTTTAGGTTGAACTATGTGAAATTAACATTCAACCTTTTTCGTCATACAAAAGCAGCATTTCATATGGTTTAACCAAAACATAACTTGGAAAGAGGTTTTCTTTTCCATCAAAATACCTTTCTATCCTATAAATAATCGTAATGTGACTCCACTTTTTTTTTCTGGACGTAAAAACCAAGGCCCCAGCCCGTGGCAACTCATGATCTGTGTTTTATCGCCATCTAGTGGCATGCAGTGTATTTGGAATGAAAACAGTCCTCAAAATCCTTTCTTTCTTTGTTTTTGTTATTTTTTAAGCAGGAGTTTTTAACAAGAATAGTATTGCCCCCCTCCTTAAGAAATCTCCTCTTTAAATCTTTTCAAGAAATTATTATTATGTAAGTATACATTTCATTTAGGCTGTGTTCAGTTTAACTTTTTAACGAAGCCCACATTTTTCTGTGATTTTCAGTGACTCTTATTGGTTAATAAATGTTTAGAAGTACCTAAGAAGATCTGAGACTAGTATGTGTAAATAACGTTTAGTCTCTCTCATGGGTTAGTCCATGAGCCATCTCTGTGCAGAAGTTTTCCACAGCACTATCGTAATTCCTAAAGTCTATGTATTTCACATCATCCCCAGTCTATTTTTGACTCTGACTGATTACGCTTTTGCTTGGAGGGGCAGAAGAGAAAGAAATGACCTTAATTTTCTAACCATCGAGCTGTGTGACAGAAAACGCCGGGGACCTTTTTGGTTAGAAAGCATTAAGCAGTGAAGAAAATTAGAGGAGCTTTAAAACTCTGACTATAGTTCTTTTTTTTTTGAGGAATATTAGCCCTGAGCTAACATCCACCGCCAACCCTCCCCTTTTTCTGAGGAAGCCTGGCCCTGAGCTAACATCCGTTCCCATCTTCCTTTACTTTATATCTGGGACACCTACCATAGCATGGATTGCCAAGTGGTGCCGTGTCCGCACCGGGGATCCGAACCGGCGAACCCCGGGCCACCGAAGCGAAATGTGCGAACTTAACCGCTCCACCACTGGGCCGGCCCCTTGCCTATAGTTCTTGAAGGGTTGACTTCAGGGGAGTGAGAGCTGCCCTAGAACAAAAGCAGAGAATAATTGAACCCTAATTCAGGGCCTTGAGTAACACTGTTTCCACTTCTCCCCCACCACCGTAGCCAGTGGATGCCTCATCTCTGTGTCCTGCAGTGCAAGTGAGAGCATAAAAAACTAAGCAGTGCACTGGGGATGCAGACCCCAGGACAATCAATGGGCCCTAGGGCAACACCTCCTTATAAGATTTGTCTGGAACTTTTATTTACACTTCTGCCGATATCATATGTGTCATAGTGCAGAAGATAATGGTTTATACTCAATATAAAATTCATAAAATATTATTTGTCCTACCACGAAAACAATGATCTAAGACTTGTGCACATACGCAATGATGTATCTACAAGGTTATTTTCTGCAGTAGTCTTTGTAAAAGCTAAATTTAGGAGACGACCTAAAAGTCAATTAGCAGAGGGGACAGGCAGCCGTATGCCTGGAGGAGGGGCTGGGAGGAAAATATCTTTTTTCACTTTTTACTTTGAAATATTTCATACATATAAGTGACTATGTCTAGTGATTATCTACCATATAAAGAATAATACTAAAATCAACAGTTTAAGAAATAGAGCAGTACCGATATTTTTAACACCCTGAAGGTCCCTCCGCAACTCATCCACCTGCCTCCTCTCAGAAGTAACAGTAATTTTTGTTTCTGTCTTTGTTATTTAGGGGAAAACAGTTTACTTCTACTCTTTTGTTCTGTTTAAATTCTGCACCATGTGAAGATATAGATTATGCAAAACAAATACATTAAATTTAAATTAAAAACCAAAACAAAATAGTCTAATTTAATATCTTTGTTGTAACGAGTGAAAAACCTTTTTTACAGAAAAACAATTGCAGTATATGTTCCATGAACTAAGGTTTCCTTTCGAATGAGCATTTGACGTAAATTACCTGCAGGGCTATTTCTGTTTACCCAGCTGTCAAATGCAGTGCCGTTACTATAATTTATTAGAATAAAATTCTCAGAATTCTGTGGTTAAAATTTTGCCTAGAAAAAGGATCGACTAGGGAGTGCGATAATCTTATTTAAAGTGCTTTATCAGTGCATTTGATGTTAAATTCTTAAAGTATAAATTAAACCTGTGTAATTTAATGACAGAGGATCATTTGTCAGGTTTATTTCTGCGTCTTTCAAGATTCATGCCTAGTGAAAGGCATGGTGGTCTGATGTCAGCAGTGGGCTATTTGAATACTCCGTCATCGGCAGCGTGACATTTCAGCGCTGGGAGCCGTTTATATGTGATAATGAGCCAGGTTTTTCCAGTGGCTGAGTTTATCACGATTGGCACCTCAGGAAGCACCATTGCCTCTTTCAGGGGATAATGCTGTAGGGTCACTGTCCCGGGATGTAAACAGCACCCCTGTGACTTACAAGAATTAATGCCAATTTCAAAAATGTCTGAAGATGTTTTCATCTTAGAAAAAACTTACACTGTCACTAGTCTAGGTCAGTGCCAGATGAGAAGATTCTAGAAACGCTTGTGGAACCCTTGGAGCAATTATGAATTTGCCCCTCCCATACTATCAATGGTAGCCATTAACTAAATTCCCTTGGCACCCGCCAAATCATTAATCCAGTGGAATGTTGCCATAATGGGCTTCCTATTCACTGAGTGCTTTCTATTTACCAGACACTGTTGATGGCACCTAACCTGTCATTTCATATCATCTTCACAGCAACCCTATGAGGTAGATACCACTATCCCAGTTTGCAGAAGGGGAAACTGAGGTCGAGAGTTTATGTAACTTGACTAAGTTCACACAGTGCATGCATCTCAGAGCCAGGCAGTCTGGGTTGTTATGCAGTGCCCCATAGGACATTTGGAATCTGTATCTTCGATAAATTTAACATTCTGGTTGTCACTCAGATTACCAATAATCTCACCTGATATCGGCCACACCCTGGGGGAAACAGGCCCATTCTGGGAGAAAGAGAGGGAGGTAATGCTCTTCTAACTTTTCTCTCCTAGTCTCACTTCTATTTCTTCTGCTGCTTTCTAGTTTCACTAGAATTAAGAAAAGGAAGGGCGATCGGAGATAGTGGGACCCAGTGGTCCTGTGTGTGTGGATATGTCGTGTCTGTGTATTCATTTATTCAGCACATTTTTATTGAGTATCTTCTGTGGGCCAGGCACTGTGCACACACAGGGCAGTCCCATTTGATGTGAGAAATGCATTCCTGAGAACCTTCTAATTCGTGGTTCAGATCACCTTTACAGAGAAAAGAATTTCTCGTTACTGGCTAGAGTGGCCGTGTGGCAAAGGTGAAAAAATTTAAAATTGATTTAGCTTGCTGACTTTGCAATTATGACATTTTTGGTGAATTTTTGAAGAGAATTTGAGGATAACTTGTTTTAAATTTTATTCCTAAAGTGAGACTTGACAAACATTTTATATTCACACTATCTCAAGTTTGCATAAAATGCAACACTATATGTATATTGCCTGGGACATAGTTTTGGTGACTGAGGAATCCAGGAATACTGTGGAAACTGCTGCTGCTGTCACCATATTCATAGATAATGAGGAGAAACATTTGGAAAATCCTTGCAGTCTGTCCTCTCTGGATTTTGAATAGATACATAGAAGCTTCGCTAAGCACTGGGAGATTCTTTAGCAGTATATGAAACTAGCTTGCAAGCAATATCAAGTTTTCATTTAAAAAATCATTTTTTAAAATCGCCAAGTCATTTTAAAGTGCTTTAAAGATGGCCCTACTTCAAGAAGTTTAAAGTATCCTTTTTTGTTGTAGGTCTTAGCGAGCCTGCGAACTGTACGAAACAACTTTGCTGCGTTAACTAATTTGCAAGATCGAGCACCTAGCAAGTAAGTTATCCTTCTTTTCCTCTCCTTCTTGCTGAACTGTTATAGGGTGTTCTCTCAATTTGAGTGAACTCAAGGCAATATATTAGATTTCTCTGAGTTGTTGCAATGCTGTCTAACCATTTACACTATGTCATATGATGTCCTGTTAATATTCTATAAATACTTTGTAGTGGTGGTTCTAAGATCAGAAATGAAGCAGTATGACAAATAAGTACGGTGATTCCATCTGTCAGAAATCACCTGGCTTACCCAGCCCTCTGCTCAGTTATTCACACTCAGGGTAACTTTATAGGTTTGGCTAACTTCATAAATTAACCATGGACATACCATCTCATCAAGCCTTAAAGTCAATCCAGAGTCATCCTCTTAGTTCTGAGACAAGGATTCCTTGGAGAAGTACCATATCATAGCAAAGATCTTTGATTTTCCTGCTGTTACTGACTTTCAGATCAGCAGCATCATGGAACAATCGATCAAACTGTGATATGTGATAACAGGGAAAGCCTTTGAAAGAAGGAAAGCCGAGATGGAAAATGATTATAATTTGGGGGTTCTAATAAAGGCAAAAGATCTAAGAAAACAAAATTAATATTTTAAGATTAAATGGAAAAATGATTAATTATTCAAATGCTCATTATTTTGGCAATCTATTGTTAATAATAAATAAAATGCTATCACTAAAATATCAACTCCAAAGAATTTTCCAGAAGAAAAAGCATTTCCTTAAATCAATATTGAGAGGACAGTGAATAAAAATTTATTTGGAATTATAACTTATCTAAGTGTATACAATTTCATAGTAGTTGCTACTTCTTAAAGAACATGAAAAAAATCTGAACTTTCCGTTCCATAATGATATAATTGACCTCCCAAATTCATGCTTTCCATGATTAAAAAATGCTCTTGCCATTATGTACGTACTTCCTGTGATAGAAAACGGTTTTTAAAAAATCAGTGTAAGTGTCAAAATGCAAATAATTGGAATGGAACCCAGAAACTTCAGCTGTTTGTCATGTTTCTGGATAATGAATTTTTGCAGGCCTGTTCCCTCAGTCTGAACATTTCTCACCTTCTTCCCCGCCTCATCCACTGGGCTAACTGTAATTCATTCTTTCGGTCCCAGCTTAAACAGAATTCCTTTTGAGCCATTCTCCCAGACTAACACCCGACATACACACGCCCACCCCAGGTCCCAAACTGGGTGGTATGCCTTTCCAGCTCGTCTGATCGCATCTTGCACCTAATGTCTATTTGAGCACGTGTCTCTCTCTGCTCTAGTTGCGGATTTGCCTGTCTGAGTGCTCCTTAAGAATGTCAGGGCCCAGTGAGCAGTGGTTGTATCTGGTTCACATTTGCACTCTTGGTACCTAGCATAATGCTCAGACAGAGTACTCACTTTGCACGTGCTTGCTGCCTGGAAGAGTGAGGTGGTGAGGCAGCGTGTGGAACGTAAGGATGTGCTTCGAGGTATTTCTCCTTTGCCAAACACGTCTTCTCTCCTCCACGTCCATACAATATCACGCTGATCTCAACGGCCCCGTGGGGCTTTTGGTGTTTGGTAGCTCATAGGTGCATCACCTCCTCTTTGGAAAGTCACAGCACTGCAGGAGGAACGAAGTTACTGGTGTCACTCCCAAACATTTTTAGTCTCAATTTTTATCTAAGAAATTGAGGTATTGTTTTTAAAAGGCAAACCAGAAACTTTATAACTGCTTTTACGCTTCCTTCAGACATGGTCACTTGGGGACCAGCATTTAAACCTGTGACAGATAAACTTGATCAGAGAGGTGTGAAGGCATCAGATTGGCCTTCCGTCTCCAAAGAGATGACGTGAGGCCCATTCTGTGCAAGACAGAAGTTTTCAACTCATTTACAGGGACAGACAGATTAAAACGGGAAAGAACAGCTGGAGGAGGGTAGAAAAATCATAGTTTATGCCCAGACTTGACCTACAATTGAATGCCCAGGGTGATGTCTAACCAAACAATGTTATCTGGTAGACTTTAACTAAAGGCCTTTGAGGTCTCTCTTTTGGTCAGATTTGTACCTCCTTTACTGATGTAAACCCAATCAGCCTCCTCAGAATAGTAGAATTCAATCTGTGTACGGCCAAGCTCTGTTCTGTCAGTGTGGGCAAAGTGCATGTAACTCTGGTTCATCACATGATGACCCTGAAGGAATCGGAATTTCCCTACTGGGCACTCCCAGTACCACTGGAGCACTTCCAGACTCACCCTTGGATTCTGCGGAAGGCATGTGCTACCTTGCACAATCCACTTTTTAATTTGCTAGGAGGAAGAAATTTAGGAAGAATGCATTTGAAGCCCTGACTTCTGTGGGTACTCAAATGCACATTGCTGACTTTTATTAACCCATTAAGAGTCCTAGTACCTTGCTCTTTCTTACCCTTGAGAGTTTTCATTCCAGAAGGGAGTTCTGGCTCATTCTTCATTAAATGATTTATCACCGTAACCGTGGATCAAATGACTAATATTCTCTGCTTGCCCTTATTTGTTGAAATATCAAGTTCCCAAAGTGACCGTTGTTGGATTGGTATTAAGAGAAGACAGTAAGTAACAAGTCAAAAATGTGGTTTTCCAAAACTATAGAAAAGTTTAAAAGTATTCATTTGATACCTTTCCTAGACAAAATTGATGCTTTCTAAATTTTCATAGAGCAAGGACTAAAAAAAAAATAATCAATATATAAATTATTTGAATAATAAGCTCTCAGCAAGAAGATAACTATTAGTGTATAGACCAGAGGTGTTTTAGAGCAGCGGTTTAAAACAGTAACCTTTCTGTTCCATGAAGCATTAATCAAGTTTCAAATTCCCCCATTTTATTTCATAATAAAAACTAAAATAATTCAGAAGTAAATTTTGGTGACTTTTCAATCAAATACAAAATTTCAGTCCCAAACTGACATCAGTAAACGTAAGAGCAGTGAGACAGAGCCAGACACTGACTGGAACCAAGACTGAGAATTGACAAAGTACCAGGCCGCTTTTCCCAAGGGTCTCCCAGCCCTGCTAAGAGATTTGTCATCTCAGGAAGGCAGATTTGAACAGGGCTCTGAGAGAGCCTGCCACCTGCACAGATGTGTGGCTTTTGGTCCAGGTTCCACAAAAGCATCCTCAAAATAAGGCAGCATAGCAGAGCGCAGGCCCTAGAATCACATTACTTTAGTTCACATCTCAGCTTTGGCACTTGGAACAAGTTATTCAACTTCCCAAAGCTCTGTTTTCCTCATTGTAAAATGGGAACAATGAGACGACCTGCCTTAAGGTTTCTTGTGAGGAGCAAAGGAGATAATTCGTTTAAAGTGCTCGTTTAGCACAGTGTCTGACACACAGTAAGTGCTTATTAAATGTTAGCCACTGATAGAAGTACCAAAAAAGAGAAAAGCACCAAAAATCAATAAAAACAAAAATTTTGCAGACATCCTTGAATGTGTCTGTTTTTTAAAGTTTTTTTAAAGATCATTATTTTAAAAGCTTTCCATTGTAAATAACAACTTTATAAAGTTATATTTCAAAAAATCTTAGTGGATATTGTATAAATGATAATTCTTTTCAACGTAATTTATTAAGCATTAGATACATTGTGCTGTGCTCTCTAGGGAATACAAGTTAGTCATAAAGCATGGTTTTTTGCCTCAAGGGGTTTATAATCCTCTTGTGGAACTTGGCAAACATCTGAAAAATTAAAGACTATGCGATAGAATCTAGTTAAGCACCTTTAATTTACAGTATTTCTAAAGTCTCTAGAGCATCTATTGGGACAAATCATTAGTATACGTTTCTAACAAATGTAGCAGAGGTGTTTCTCCATATAAGAAATAGAAAGGAAAATGTTAAAATAGCTTCTCTAATTGTAATATAGTTTACAAGGAGTCATTTACTTCTGACAGTGTACAGGCAATCATAGAAATGTATGCCAAAAGTAAAAGTTCATTAACACTGTGTTAGGAAAACCAAGTATAGACTGACTACTTTTCCAAATTCAAAGAGTCTGTGTTTGCTCTGTAAGCCCTCTGTAAGCCTTTGCTGAAATAGTCAATCAATGAGAACTTCCTCCTCTATCATGTCCCTGTGACATTTACATCAGCTTTATTTACCCCACAGTCTATCACTATGAGATTTAACTGTTTTCTTCTTTGACGTGTGATCTGAACTATGGTACAAAGGGTACCTAAGGACTTGACCGGCTAGTCTGAAAGAAATCTTCGTTTGCATGTCTTAACTTAAAAATAATTCTTTAAATTAAAATGGCATATCTGAAATGACTCAGAGAGTCCACAGATCACCAGGCACCGCATATTTACTGCTTTGTATTTTTTTGTCTTTGTCAGAAGATCACCCATGTGCAACCAACCATCCATCAACAAAGCCACCATAACAGGTAAGAAAGATCTGGGAGCTTATTCTTCTCATGTCTAGGAAGAAACCATATCTTCCAGGATTCAACCTAGCATTAACTCACCAATTTTATACTGCAATTCTAAAATTTTAAAGAAATTAATTCCTTCTTCTCTATATTATCATTTCTCTCATTGATCTCACAAGTCATCCATTCACGCTATTACTTGTAAAATATTTACTGGTGTACCATTTTTAAAAACCGTTTAAATTTGTGCTCTAAGTTTAGCATTGCTCTGGGCATTTGTATTTTGGGAGACAGCATTACCTTCAAAATGTTGACCGTGTTGTTTCCATGCTTACGTTATCAGTGTGATGTTAATATATGGTAACTTGGTTTAATGGACGTGAAAGCATAAATAAAATGTGCCTTCTTGGTTAATCAGTATCCCAGTTGTATGTAGGAAGGAACACCATTCCAGTAGTCCTGATTTGGACCCAGAGAGTTGAGAATAAATTCAGTTTGGGAGAAGAGAGAAGAAGTAATTATACAACATAGGAAAGTTCAATGAGATCAAAAGAACAGATGGTTTGGGGAAGAGAAGTGGAAGGAATGATGATGGACATAAAGGGCAGAAAAATAAAATTACCTCGATTCCCCTTAGTCTATTTTAAACGTAGAACTTGACCTCAACTGAACCAAAAATGGAACAAATGATCTCATTTTGCTGAACCTGAAACCAGACTGAATTCATTTAATCATTTCTTAAAACCCCACTTAAAATAATTGCCTGGAAAAGGAAACCTAAGTTTTCTAAAATTATTACCAGAAGAAAATTAACGTATTTTTCAAACTAGACCAATACTTCATTTGATTCAAGTGTCTTCTCTGAACTTGAACTCATAATGTGCTGAGGAGCTCCTTATTAAGTTATTACTGAGTACGCTTTGCGTGAAAGTTAACTTCATCATGTCCAGTCATCACTTTTCAACTGGTCTCGTTTGTGGTCACTATGTCAGAGTTGATTCTGGAACAGTTGTTAATTTTGTTCTTTCCTAAATGTCTTTCTAATGAGGCTTGTATTTCAATGAATATTAAATTATTGGTTCTCTTTTCCATGTTTATCTTTCAAAATCTTATTGGTGATGATTTTCAACTGTCATTTCATAGTATGTGTCTGGCTCTCCAGTTTTCTTCTTGACATTGATCAAGAGATGAACTGATCTGATAACTGAAACTCCTATAAATTAAAGTAGGTTCTTTAAGTAGCAGATTTCTTCTTCAGAAACCCAGTCAATGTAAATGAGCCTAAACTGAGATGGCAGCATAGAACTGGACTCCTCTGTTTCTATTCACTTGGCTGATTATGTTGAGGGATGAGCAGACTGACTTTTGTGAGCATGTGCCTGAGGCCTCTAGTGAGACAGGCCACCTGGCACCTGATTTCTAGCCCTGCTCCAGGCACCAGGTCTGACAGCCATAAAGAGGGACAACCCCCCCGCCTCCCATATTTTTGCAATAAGCAGGCTCTCGATGTTGCAATTTGAGTAGAATGCTGTGCTATTTTCTTCCCTGAATGCTTTTGTGTCTTGAGGTCATATATGAGCCAGCCCCATAGGAATGTCCTCCCAGAAGAGCCACTGTAGGTACCTGTGGAGATTGTTGTGTCCAACAAGAGGCAGAGGCAGTGGATGCTCAGTGGTCAGGGCAGCTCTGGCTGTCCCCCAACACTGATTAAAGGGAGAGTAGCTGCACTCAGGAGCACACACTTAGACACATGTGAGAGACCCCATAAAAGCTCCCAGAAATTTTCACGTAGTATTGAGGCCCAGGGGCAATACCAGAGAGAATTATGAGCTACTGAAATATGGGAATTAAGGCGAATATGGCCTCATTTGTACCCACAAGCTGCTGACCTAGGGTCTAGGGACAGTGGGGCTACAGAAATATCTTATCTAGGAAGGGAAACTAATTAACTATCATTAACTGCTTAATGCAGCTGTGTTCATCACAAAGCACAACAGGAAATTAACTGACTAGAGAGTGGAAGTCTTTTTCCTTCCCCAAGCTTAGCAAACCAAGGTGGAAAAGTGGAATGGGGGTTGAGGGGCTGAGGGCAATAGCAGGGGAAGTTTCTCTCCTCTGAGCCCATTCTGGAAAAGTGGGCCCTTAAAAACATAAATAATAATATTGGTTGAGACTTTGGTAGAAGACTTGAGACACACAGAAAAAGTGATGCTTGTGAATTCCCTCCCTCAGCAGCTGACTACTCAGGTCCTACCTCCAAGTTCACTCCCCCTGGTGTTGGAACCCAGCTATACCTCTGCGGTTATCCTGGGAAGGGTGGAAAAGAGCATTAAAAAGAGTCAATGGGATACCCTTTAACATGAATTTGACCTTCTTAGAAATTTTATTTAGAGTCTAGAGGAACAGTGTAGCATATGGTTAAGTTCATGACCGGTCCAAAAGGCTGCAGTGGTGCACAGCTCCCAGGCACCCCTGGAGGGCAATTTCATAGACCATCACTGCTGGAGCACCCCTGGAATCATGCAGTGTGGGGCCTCTGCATGTCCAGAATTCAAACCATGCTCTATCATGATAACTTGTGGCCCTGGGCAGGTTACATACCCTTTCTCTGCCTCAGTTTCCCCATTTATAAAATGATGATCATACAGTTATTGCTAAATTAAACGAGTTCACATGTGGGCTGCTTTCAGCACAGTCCTTCACAAAGTAAGCACTCAGTACATCACTTTTTGTGTAGTTTTGTTGTTTTTATTTCTAAGACTGACTCTGTGTGTAGAACTAGGGGTGATGGAAAGAACAGGCCAGAAAGATGACAGAAGGAAAGGGAAGAATGAGAGACAGATGAGATTGCAGGATCATAAGAGTAAAAATTATGGAGCTCCCCCAAAATGGTTGAAATGGACGCACTTCCTTTGTGCCTGTCAAATGTGGGGCCTCCTGTTGCTCCCAGTGCTCTGTCCCTTCCTCTCCTCACAGCCACAGACCTTGGTGCCCTTGTGATATGGCTGATAAACTACTGTTCAGGGTTATTTTCAAACTCTAAGACCTTACTTTTGAGTCATAGCTCTTTGAAGGAAAAAATTACCTCCCTATAACTTTTCTATGAATCAACTCTGTGGCTTTTTAAAAAGAAGAGTTAAGAACTTTGTCTATTATGTCACACTATGTTTTCTAAAGCTTTCCCCCATAGATCGTAGAAGACCCTTCTCCCTCTTTGAAGTTATTCCATTTGACGTGTGACAAGGCCAGGAAAGTTTGATTTTATAACATTAGGGTTAAAGCATGTTAGTTACTTATCAGTTTTTATTTGCATACATAATAAGTAAATGCATAGCTCTAAAATTATTTTAAAAATTTTAAAAAATAAAGCTTCCAAATGTGCATGTATAAAAGAGCCTTAGTACTAAATAGCTATTATGTTCTTTAGTGTGACATAACAAAAAGATGGTGTGTGGCATTTGGAGCTTGAGTGCAAACCCTGTCTCTCTCCTTTGCTTTATTTCCTCATTGGAAGGATGGAGATATAGGTACCTAACTCTCTCGGTGCTGTTGCAGGAATTCAAGGAGATGAGTTAGCTAAATAACAGAGCTCAGCATGTTGAGAGTAACTCACCAAGTGTTTCTTTCTATAACCCTGCTCCGTGCCTGGTGTTTTTTTACTCCTAAAGCTAATTTAACAACTAGTAGAGTAGAGGAGGAGGACGTTGATGATGTATCAGCTTTTATGGTATGTTTCATTTATGATTTTCTTTTCAAACAGTAATGACAGGAGATATTTAGGAATCCTCATCTTATTTAGAGCAAGGCTCACCTGAGTATGTCCTCATGCAGTGGTGAATGACACAACTAAAGAGTGTGTTGAAACATGAGAGGGCAGCAAAGAGTCAGAGATGCCCAAGCCATACCTATACTGTGCTGTTTTCTCCTGTTTTGGGAGTACAGCCATGTCTCTTTGGGGACGATTAATCTTTTTGAGCATTGCATTTTCAGACGATGTTAACTCAAGAAAAGCCATCTCAGGAAACCTTGTCATGTCTCCACAATATCATTTTTCAATATGTTTCTAATTTCTGTATTTACAACCCCTTTATTTAATCATCTTCAAATTGAGGATTTCATGCAAGAATGTAGGTCAGAGAAAATTTACTTAAACTTCTCTGTTTTAAAGATGAGAAAACTGAAAACTAGTGTAAGAAAATGCTACTTAGAGGCAGAGCCAGATATAAATACGGGATTCCTTTTTCTGGGTCCAGGGGCCTTCTTGCACCCCTGTGAAATCATCCATCAGATGACGGTAGCCTTCAGACCCACCATAGAAGCATATGTTTTGGAGAAAGTAAAAAAAAGTATTGCAAATATTAATTTCTGAGCAATAGATATAGCATGGGGTTTTTTGTACATGGACTTTAAAATTAGAAAATATCATATTCCATCTTCTCACTGGACAGGTCTTTATATTTAGAGCTGTTTTGATTATATCCACTGATTGTATCCTAGATGCCCTCAGATAAGCAAAGACTGGCTGCCTAAGACAAAGGACTTTTGACTTTGGACTTTAGAAAATACCAGTTCTTCTATCCAAGCAATAAAACTAGTATAATTGTCTCTTCTCTGCCTGTGGAGGGAGACACATGGTGCAGTGACAAGCATAAAACAACGCAAAAGTAGTTTTAGTCCAAAAAAGAATTTGGTGTAAATCTTCCCTCTACTTCATATTTTTAACACTGAATATTCATAACTACTTAAAAAAATGAGTGCATTCAAAATAGAATTTAGTCCATTGGTAAGGAGAGGATTTAAAAAGTGAACTATCCGAATAATACTAGCCAGTCAAAACACAAAGAAACTTAATCTTATATGTTTATTATTCTTCTAAAGAACAAAGTGACTCCTTAAGACCAATGAGGAGGAAAAAAATGAAGATATTTAACTGGAACAATTATTTTGTTATTCTCTAGACTAATCATTTAACACTCTGAGCTTATTAAAGAAAGGAAAGTAAACTATTTTGTGGTCACAATAATGATGCTAGCCACCTATGTAGGTCTGCCTTTTAAGTCTGTGTGTGTTTATATATGTGTGTAATAAAAACAAATAGTATATATAATATAAAAAGAAATATGTATATATAACAGATACTAGTTGGAAGCAAGAGCCACTTAAAGAAGGAAAAAGGGATCTACATGAGAGAAATATGTGAGGGCTGAGGAGGCACTGAGCAAGAAGATGTGTCGGGAGTGTGCAGGGAGGAGTGTGCAACGCCTAGCTCGTTGCCCCAGAAGTCCCACCCTCCTCCTCAGCCACTAGCGGGCACTAGCTTCATCTTGTCGTTCTTTTCTTTCTTTCTTTTAATAAGAGCAGAGGTTGTGGCAACACTTTAATAATTTCAGAGAACGAGTGCTCACTAAGCTTTTTTAAAAATGGGATTGAAAAATGCTAAGGACACCTTATGTTTAATAGCTTTAACAAAAAAGTAATGAAGATTGTGTATGTGAGTGTTTGTACATTGACCTTTTTTTGGAGTTTTTTGCTTGTTTTATCTTTCTACTTAATACATCTAATGACTGTTGAGAGTTCTAAGTTTTTTGAGCCAGGGGAGTTTAATTTTACAAAGATCCTCACATTAAAAAGAAGTTTCCGGGAAAAACATTGAACTAAAAGATTTCCTTAAGTACACAGAATATGGCTATTTATTAGTTAAACTTAGGATCTTTTAGAAAAGTAAAATCTGTTTTCTTCCTTATAAAACTATCTTGTTTCCCCTTCCTATACTGTTGTTTAAATAAGTGGAATTATATCTATTAATATGTAAAAAGACCAGGGCTGACACAGTGACTTCTTAATCAGGAATTGAAGTAATACTTGGTTTTATAAACAGCAAAAACAAGTGATATGTCATAATCATGGAGAAAAATAATTTAATTGTGTCTATATTCCCTGAATATCTGTTCTGAGTATTTTTTATAACTTTAAGTGAAATAATTGAAAGAGACTGCATATTCATTTAGTCAGCACAGTAAAAAGGTTAAGAGTCAAACCATATAGGTTGAAACCAACTTTCTTCTTACTAGCTAAGTAATCTTGGTCAATTTACTTAAATTCTCTAAGCTTTTATTTTGTCATCAGTAAATTCTAAGTCATTGATTGGTACTCATAATATGTTCAATGAATGTTAGGCATCGTTATTCCTGTAATCTTTTAGTGATTATTATCCATTTAGTGAACAAATATTTTCTATGCACCTTATACATGGCATGCAACAAAGTAGGTGTTGGAGATAAAGAGATGAGTAAAATGTTACTGCTGGCTTCAAGGAATTCATAATCTAGGGAGAAAGAATCATGAATAATTAAGTACCGTGACTGAGGCAAATTCAGATATGTGTATTTGCAGGAGAGGCAAGTGGTTCTATCTAGGGAAAACTCCCTGATGAGCTTTGAAGGATGTGGAGTTCTCTGTAAGGGGACATCACCTGATGCCAAGGGACCATCAAGAGTAAGATATGGAAGCATGGGGTGCCTGTCCAGATCAGGGGACCGGAAACAGCAAAAGACAAAGAGAGTTGAAAGTGTGTGGGAGCAACTGAACATGACGCTCTAAGATTAGATTAAGGCGATAGTGTGAAGAGCATTTGGAAGCTTGTGCAAATAAAGGTGGACTTTATTTTGTGGGCAATGGAAAATCATCAGTCATTTCTAAGCAGAGGAGCAAGTATGTATTTTAGAATGACAACCTTGGAAACTGTATAATAAGCAGACCGAAAAGAAGAAAGACTAGAGAGCCCATACTCATTAGGAGGCTGTTACAGGTCAAGTACACACTACAGATAATGTGGCTCTGAACTGGGCTGGTGGTGTTGAGGGTGGAGATAAGGGAATGGATCACAACTCTTTTCAGAGTTGGAGTTGAGAACACTTGGCTGTTGGTTAGATTGGGGAGTGAGGGAAAGAAGTGAAAACTGAAGTCATATACACAGACGTTCACCACAACATTGCATGTGTGCCTAAAAGATTGAAAACAACCCAAATGCTAAGTAATACGTGCATTCTATTTGGGTATTAAAAAATCCATAAAAAATTTTTAATGAGTTATTTATGAGAAAATTTTAATAATGTAGAAAAATCCTTCCAATTTAAAGAATACATGTTAAAATGCTAAGTGGGCAGTAGGTACACATTTAATGCATTTTAATTATGTGTATTGGATTAACTTAAGACTTTTTTAGATGCTGACTAGTAACTTGCAAAGGCAAATAGGTTCACCATTTTACATAGAATCAAGTGACAAATATATAAGTTTCTCTCAGGCCTCAGTAGTCTGTTTGCCTCTCCTCATCTAAAAAGGGTAGTAATGAGACGCTGCCTAATAGTATTTCAATACTGGGGTGCCACAGTGGAGCATTAACTGTATTTTCAAATAACAATATCCCTTAGATAGAAAAGCACTCTATCCATTGATTATTGAGCCTATGACAAGACAGTTTTATTATCCTGCAACTGATCAGAAAAGCTACCACAAAAATAGAGGATCCAAATGTCACCAAAGTCCATGTTAGCCAGTACAGTACCCCTTCCTCACTCTCTGAGTTAGAAAAGGGCAACATTTTCTAAGCCTACCGATCAAAGGAATCCCCAAAGGATACTTGAAAATAAACCCACAGAGACAGATTCCCCCACAGTCCAGAAGAGACTCTCTGGGATAAGGCTCAGGATCTATATTATGAAGAAGTGCTCCCAGGTAGACCATTCGATCAGCCAGATTTGGGAGAATAATGGAAAACTGAATGAAGTAGATGAGAGTGCTGCTTTGTACACTGTTGTCAGTGAGTTGCTGATAACTTGTTGGAAAATCACTGTCTCTCTGGAAAATGTATATAGTGACACCCACACTCCCACGTAACAAACAATGCAGTCTAGGATAAACAAGAAAATATGTTTCAAATGTTCCGTGATTAGTGGAAGGAAATACAAGGTGATGTTATTATCTGTGCATTCCCGTCATCGCGGCCATCATCACCCAGGCCATCATCGCTGTTATCTCTCAAAATGCATACAAGATTTTAATTAGACCAGCTTGCTCCCCTCCTAGAAGAAAATGAAGTATCACGTCCATGTTTATTTATGGGGGTGGGAGCGAGTTTGGGAAATGTAATGGTTAGTAACTGTATTCTTTTTTGTCCTCTCAGACATGGTACGAAGTCTCCTTAAAAACAGAACAAAAAACAACAAAAGCTGCATTCTTCAGTCACTCCCTTTATCCACAAAATGCTTCCCACCCATGTTTGCCTTAAAAAATATTCTAGGCATACTCAGAAATACAACACTGTGGTGGGGCAAAACAATGAAAATTCCTTTGGGTCTAATTTCCCAAATTTTACTCATTAAATGTTACACTGAATGATTTAACTCTGAATAAATGTGGAGTTTACTCACAGCATCTTTTCTTTCACTACCTCAGAAAATGCTTTTAAAAAACCAGTTAGATGTATTATTAATCTTTGTTGTTAGTGCCATTAAGTCGATTCCTACTCGTAGTGCCCCTGTGGACAGCAGAGCAGAACCTGGCCTGGTCTTCTTGTGCCATCCTCTCACCTTCTGGCACTGTATCAGACAACACTCCGCTGTTATTTTTAGGGTTTTCATGGCCAGTTTTTCAGAAGTGGGTGGCCAGGTCCTTCTTCTTAGTCTATCTTGGTCTGGAAGCTCTGCTGAAACCTGCCCACCATGGGTGAACCTGCTGGTATTTGAAATGTTGGTGGCATAGCTTTCACCATCATGGCAACACGGAGCCGCCACCAAGTGCTGTGGTTCCCGGACTGGGAAATGAACTCCAGCCACGGTAGTGAAAATGCCGAATCTTAACCAGTAGGCCACCAGAGCTGGCTATATTATTGATAATAATGTTAATAAAAATTAACATTTTCTGACATTTGATATGTACTAAAGACTCTACATGCAAAATCTCTTTTAAATCTTATGATAATCCAATATATAGCTACAAATGATAAAGTATAGATTAAGTCTGACTCAAAGGCAGAACATTAATCCTTCTCTCCCTCAAAATTTATTGATACGTGCACAGAAACACACAATCTACTGTCATGTTCCCCTCCCCAAAGTTATTCCCTAGAGATCTCTTCGCTTTTTTTCTTTTAGTAAAGAAGACCAAGCAGAAAATGAACCCTTGTTGTCTGTTACTGAATGTGTGTGAATGGAGGGTAGGACAGAGGAAGGATAAGATGTATGGATGTGGAGCAGCCCTTTGGGAAACCCTGAGAAGTCAGTTGTGTAAGCTAAGGAAAGAACTCGTGCCTGGGGTGCAGAATCCCTCCCGCCTTCTTCCATTGCCACGGTTCTCTTCCTGAGTCCTCCGAAGTGCCTGTTGTCATGAGGGTGCCCAGGGCCGGAGCACCAACCGGGGAAGGCCCCCATGGTCTGTGTGATAAGTGAGGCAGATGGAGTGTGTCAGAAGGTTCGAGCAGAGCCATGCTTGAGCCTCAGCACTCACTGGGCTTCTAGGACCACTCACTATTAGCTCCTGAAATAACAGTTTTTCCCCAGTGGTGAATTCATTTCTTTGTATTTAGACTTGCCATAGGCTTGTCATATCCGTTATTTTTTTTCTTGGGTACCATTTCTAGCCGTGCAATTCTCTAGCTCTCTATCTCCCAAATCCACTTCCTCTAGAGATTTCTGATGTCTAATATCCAGTGTTTTTTCCTGTTCCATCTTCTCTCTCTTTTTTTGCAGTTCTTTTTCGGCACTGTTGGCACACTGAAATTATTTCTAATTCACTGTGTTCTACGTGCCTGACAAAACAAATGGGTGCTTATGTCATGTTTTTCTGGATATGTTTCTGATATTTACATATTGCACGCTGAGTCATCCACGCGTGTGCTCCTGGATTCGCTAGGATGTGAAAGACGGTGCTTAGGCTCTGAGGACCCAATGAGGCATAAAATACCTCCAGTGAGCTTTAGGACCATTATCCTAGAGGTTCAAAGAATTTACAAAGATAAACTGCGCTCTGTTGAATGCAAAGGGCATTAAGTAAATAGAAAACGGACGGTTTGTAAGTGGATGGATAAACGAGTGGATAAAATAAGGAAAGGAGAAAGAAAGGGAGGGAGGAAGAAAGGGGACAGAGTGAAATCTTCTTCCTAGAGAATCAGGAAGCTGTCTACACTGTTAGCTTAGAGACTGGAAAGGGTCTGGGGAACCGATTTAGGAACTAGGGAAAATGTAGCCGCAGGAGAAAGTAGAGGACTGAAGGTAGTAAAAGAAGAATGTTTTCCAGATCACCAGAGGAAAATAGAAAAGGATGGGTCCTGGACCCGAGACCTTAGCTGAGGAACAGGGGAGGGTCTCTACGATGCCTAAGTCACCGACTGCGCGCTGACTGTGTTGTTTAACTAAAATTGTTCATATACAAATAGACCTCACTTTTCTCTTCCCGAAGGTTTTTGTTCGGAAAAAATTCCAAACTGTTGTAAGTTTTGTTTGGTTGTTTCGATGTACAAGTCAGAACCTACATAGAGGAGGAAGAACAAATCTCAGATGTCAGAAGATCTAGGTTTCATTCCTGGCTCCTGCTCACCCACTCTATGACCTTATACAAGTTACTCTATGTCCTAAGTCTTTTTTGTTAAAATGTGGTGAATCGTAATAATAATACCTTCCCAATTTTGAGGAATTACGTTAGCTAATCCATGTAAAAAATGTGGCACAGTGTCTGGTAATAATAAACGTTAGCTCTTATTAAAAGGTAGGTGAAAAGTGCTTTATATATTGAAAAGCATTAGAAAACTTTCAATAGACATTATTGTGTTATTCTGTTATTGTTGATCCTCAAAGTGGTCATCTTTGAACACTGTACATTTTTTCAGCCCTGCTGCCAATGCTGAAAGCATTTTGGAAATAGCTTTAAAGCCATGGTTTACAGGCCATACAAGGAAAAGCCATCTCATTGGTTTACTGTCACACTTCACTTTTGACCAAAAATATTATTTCCAATATGCTTACCAACTCAAGTCACCAAACAAGATGTCAGATTAGCCTGGATGAGGCTAATTCTGGAAATGAAGCCACTCCAAGGGGTAAGACCTTGAGGCTCTTGAAACAAGTATAACATGGACTCTGAAGGCGGTTCCAAGACAAAGTCTCCTAGAATCTTTAGAGTGATGGCAACACGTGGAATAAGCATATATAGGTTTTCTCAGGTGATACTTCAAAGAAGACAGCTTCATCTGAATTTTAGTCAGTTTTTGAGGGGGACTCTCAGAAGAGTGACGTTTTATCCTTCAGCCACGCCTTTTACAGTTTGTGTTTCTACAGATCCTTACAGGCAGGTTCGATTCACTGGAAACTGCTGAAGGTTCTGGAGTTGAAGAAGGCCAGTGGGTCCCAGCCCACTGCCTCTGAGAGGGGCCCAAGCCCTCATCACTTCAACAGAAAGGGCAGCAAAGGAAGTTAGCCAGGCATTTTGTCACACTGTTATTTCTCACTGAGTCTATTAAATTACTACTGGGTACTTACAGTGCTTCAGCATCATGTTCTTTGAGGGTTCCATACAATTCTCTCCTGGGCTGGCTCATAATCTCCCCTTAGGTAATGGTTGCTGATTATCTGATTATCATTGCTGATCCTCTGGTTGCAAGATAGAAACCAACTCTGCTAACATTAGCAAAATGAAATTTAGTGGAAGAATATTAGAGGAAGTCTCAATTCCCTGAGAATTAGTTGGGGCTGGAGGATCAGGTGTGAAGGAATCAATGCATCTTCAGATGCTAGAAAGCCGCAAATTAAGGGAAAGGTCTCATGGCAGGAGCAATCTAGTGAGATCCTCGCAACTGTTTTTAGTTTCTTTGTTATTCTGTTTGACTTGAATTCCAGTGGTCTGGGTCTTGGGTCTTGGCTAAAGGAGAACAGGGCCTCTGATTGTTCTGCCAGTCTATGTAATATAACGTAATAGTAAGAGCCTAAGATATGGGGCTGGATTACGTGGATTCATATCCTAGCTCTGCCACTTATAGATGTTTCTCGTCAAACAATTCACTTAACTTTCCAGAGCCTCAAGTCCCTCGTTTTTGAAATGGGCATAATAATAGTAATTATGTCATAGGGCGTTCATGAAAATTTTTTGAGATGATATTTATGAAGAACTAAATACAATGCATAGCACGTGGTAAGCACTTAATCATTGTGGGCTATGCTATTATTAGGATTATCCAAAGGAGACGCCAAGTAATTTCTCGAAAGAAATTAGAGCATTGTTATAAAGAGGAAATAAATGCTGATGGGCCAAAAATAATTATCAATTACAGTAAGATAAGAGAGTTGGCCTCAATATACTATTTATTTTGCTAATATATTTCTCAGTAAACTGTTCTTTATAGTATTAAGGTTCTTAGACGTGCGGGATGGCACCTGTTTGTTAATATATCCCTGGGAATGCGGTTCCTCTGAAGTCATAAAAATGATTTAACTGCCTGATTATTGGATCTACGTGCATTTATTGTTGCTTCTTTTATGCTTACTTCCATACAGGGTGCCATGATCCTTGGCTTCTGGTTTACTTACAAGTATGGGAATCAAAGGGGGGAATAATTTTCATTGCTATGATCTTTGTTTAATAGTAATCTAAGTGGACTGTTATCTAATAAGTCACTACTTAATTAGGTTGACTTTAAGGGATGCAGGGTACTAGAAAGAGAAAGATTATTTTTAAGCTTCTCAACTCTCTGAGAACAACATATAAGTAGGCCCCAGTCTATGAATGAGTTGGACTTTTAAATTCCTTTGAAGTTTCATTGTTTGAACTTTAGACATGAATATCCACACACTGACATTCATCAAAGGCCCCTGAGAACCACCCTATACCTCCATTCCAAGAAAGTGCAGGTTTTCCAAGGAGAAGGAATCTGGTGGAGAATTGAGGTCTCCTAGAAAAGGCATTTAGGTCCATCAGTGGGATGATGGATTTAAATTTCTGAAGACCAATGGAAGCTCACTGTAGAACAATGTATAACCTACCCACGTGGAAAGTCAGAGTCATTGCGGGGAGGAGGGCCCACCTCCAGGCCTTGGGGAGCTAGACTGAGTGTCACGCACCATGGCAGAACCAGTCAGATAGAACCTCGCTGCCCTACAGCTGCTGCCTACAGAGCTACCACAGTGCTGGCCTCTGACTAGATGCTTCCACCTGACTACCATGTTCCCCACCCTACACTCTGACCAAGCTCGTGAAGCTACCCAGCCCTGGCCTGTCTCTGTCATCTCAGCCCTGACCCCTGTGTAGATGATCCACACCTTAAGTGTAGCCGTTCCTCTCACCTGGGACCAGTCGTGCCTTCCTCACCACACCTTCAACAATATCCAGTCTTCCCCAGACCTGACTAACTCTGGCCTGTCCACCCACCTCACCACACCATGTCACCCAACACAAGAAAGGCGTTATTGACTTGAAACTGAAAGTATAGCCACCTTTAGTGTTAGTTTTTTTTAAATGTATGTATCTTTTTCCCAGGGAGTAGCTAGGCACTGTAACAAGGTAGACTTTGGACTCATTAAATCAATACAGAGAATCCTGGCTGTGTCACTTCTAAGCCATTTGACTTTGGGCAAGTTATTCTCTGAGCCTCAATTTTCTCACCTATAAAATGTACGTAATAACAAACCTATCTCAGAGAGTTATTACAAGGGTTAAATGAGATAAATAACCACCAAGCCTAGCATCTGGTGCATAGTAGGAACTAAAAACGAAATGCTAATTCTTGAATAAACTCTTTTTCTTGAATATAGTATGGCACTTCCATCAGTGAGTTTCAAGAGGCAAATGAATCATCTTTAGATTTGGAAGCTTGACATAAGGAAGAATAAAGTAAAGAAAACAACGAAATTTCTCTTAAAATTATTTTCCTTTACTAACTTGTCTTCCATTGTCTGTGTTCATGAGAAACTAGCTCTGCCTGCAAAAATGTCTGCCTGCTAGTTCTTTTCTACATGTTTAAATTCCTAATTGCGCATACAGTCTTAGTCACTATATTTTCATATGCAAGCAATTAAGACTCATTTAACAGCCCTCCCTCTGGAAGGTTTTGTTCTCCATCTGCCACAAATCAGATTCCTTAGGAACATGTTTGATTTTGAAACAATGTGAAAGTACTGTTCATTTTGTTCGAATTTCATTTATGTACCGTTTTTTCAAGTGATGGAAATGGGCACCACACAAAGCTCAGCAGCTGGTCAAAACAAGACATCAAAGAAACCATTGAAATGGGGCGAAAAATTAAATAAAAAACTACAGCCAAATAAAAACCATAGTCTGATAAATATTCCTGACACATTTTGCTCGTAACAAATATTTACTTTACAACAGATTCAAAATACAGGAAAATAGGAATGCACCCCAGTTCCCACTCTGAATCTTAGCGATCTTGAGCTCATAGCAAGGTATGTGAGGAAAAAGTGAAAGAAACTAGAAGGAGGAAAATAGAAAAAGATTAGATTTGTACTTTTTTTGGAGAAACATGGTACAGAGCTACAGTTTGAATAGTAACCAGAAGCGTCAAACAGATTTATTAGACACTTTGTTCATTTAAAAATCAATTAATGTGCTCCCTTACCACAGGTAAAGTCATTTGAATTTGTTCAATGAGTTTTTTTTACTTTAGAACATCAAATAGAAGCTAATGCTTGATCAAATTGAGGGGGAAAAAAGAATTATTAGGTTTTGAACACAAATAAGTGTCTGTGAACTGGTAAGCAAAATTCAGCAAAAATTTAGAAAGGAACGGGCCAGCTTTTCTTGAAAATTTTCAAAATTGAATGTCACAATTTGGAGATATACTTTGCAGAAAATAGTTTTCTCTGCTTTTATTTCCCATTGTTTGGGGACTTGAAACAAATCACCAACACAATTAATGCAATAAATTCTCATCTATATATCAAATGGATATTTTGTCCACCAGCTTCCTAAGGCTTTATAAGCTGAATTGTTTTGATATCATTTGATGAAAGGTTCTGTAAAAGTTCAAAGTATTGTTATTTTGGGCAGTCGCACCTGCATGTTTAAAATGCCTCTGTGCAAAATGTAGCCCAATCTGCTTTCAGATCAGACCTTCAAAGAAGGATAGATTCATAAGTGTGACAGATCCCCTTAGGTGCTTCCCTACAAAGAACAAGCAAAGCTAAGAGAGCCACTCCCACCCACCATCTTTGTCTGTTTGTGCCTAAGCATCAAATGGCACCTCTAAAAAGAAGAGCAGAAAACCTTAGTACCTGTCTGCTGGAGAGCCACACCAAGACACAGACGGTTTTCTGGAAGAAATGACGCTTAACAGTACAGATATAGTTAAGTAAATGGAGGGAGAAAATGGAAATGGAGAGGACCATACTTTTCACTAACAGGGATTATCTATTAAAAGGCAACTCTTTTTTTCAAAGAGCAGCTAAGCTCAGAAATCACACATATGATGTCTGCCATTAAAGGAGTCAGTGTAATTGAGTCAAATGAATGGGGTGCTGAGCATTTAGGGTAGTGGGTCACAAACGTGTCTGTTCATTAGAATCAGCAGGGCACACAGATCCAGAGAACAGATTGGTGGTTACCAGAGGGGAAGGGGATGGAAGAGAGTGAAAGGGGTAATGGGCGCCATGTGCCCAGGGGTGGATGACAAGTAGACTTTTGATAGTGAACAGGATGTAGTATAAACAGAAGTTGAAATATCATGTGCACCTGAAATTTATGTAATGTTATAAACCAATGTTACCTCAAAAAAGAAAAAAACACACAAAATGAAGAGAAAAGAAAGAATCACCTGGGAATCTTAAAAATTCCAAAGCACGAAGGAAGAAAATATCAAAAGTTCAGAGACCAGTTAGGGGACAATAGCAATGTCCAATAATAAGGCCTAACAAAGGCCCTGCAGTGGCAAAATAGCTGGGTAGCAGGAGTAGACAGAAAGGAAGAGAGAGTTGCAAAAGGTAAAAGAAGAACAGGTGTGTAGGATTTAGTAACTGCTCACTGTATGATTGTACTGGGTGGATGTAAAACGGTTCTGACAGTGTCTGAAGCCTTATGATCCTTGGTATTATATATAGGATATATAGGTTATATATAAGATAAAAATAGGCTGATGCCTGGATCCCAATATAGAATTTAAGGCTGATTTAGTGCCTAGCTTACCTACATTTCATTTAGGAGAAAATGTTCTATATGTCAATTATTCTAGAAAACCAAGGTTCATAATCTTATTTGAATCATTTGGAATGAAAATCTTTGAAAGGTATTATGCTCATTCTTAACCTCTAGAAGGTGTGCACTGAATGTAGCTCAGTCATTTTTAGTAGCTCTAGTCATCATTATGGACATCTACTTTTATACTTCTCTGTCATTCACAGATGACCTTGGGAGCTAATGATCAATGGGCTTTTTTTGCCCCTACAGTAAAGAGCCTCAAACTTTGTGGCACTTTAATTCCTCATCTGCTGCTCCCAATGGTCACCTCCTGATGTTTTCCTGGACCAGGCCTTAGTGGCATCTTTTCTGATCTGTTGTTGCTTTCTTCTTGGCAAACTAGATTACTAAGTCATTGCACCAAGCCTCAAATAAGAGCAAATTAACTCAAAATAAAAGTGGGTTTTGGGGGCCACCCATCTCTGAGGTTGGGCTTTAGGATATTTAATGCATACAACAGATAAGATTGTAAGTGCATTTACTTGACTATTCTGGAGTTCTTTTCACCTACCTACTGGTGTTGAATAGTATAAGTTCCTGGATAATTAATCTCTAGATAAGTAGGTTGTTACTATACTCCTACAGCTAATAAAATTAATATTGATTTGTCATCAACCAATCAACAAAAACGTACATAACTCTGTGCTCTGGGTTTCAGGGAAATGGAAATGCATAAGATGTAGTCCCACCCCCAGAGACTTGATAAGATGTAATTGTACATGTGAAAAAGATACCAAGAATCTTAGGTAGTCCCAGGATTGTGCCACAGAGTGTAAGTGTCATAAGGATTCAGAGGATGCAAAGATCAAATTCAGATAATAAGCAATGATGGACCTTGAATCCTTTAGAGTTAGTTAAATGTCCCACCTGGCCAGACTTTGTGAGATGGGCATGTTCATGAATGATCACTGCCTAGCCACAGAGATTTAGGATTGCTTCCAGCATCCCAACACAGTGCCCCTTTTCATCCAGGACCATTTGCTATTAGAAAAGAGAGGTGATCACTTGTGATTTGTTAACATTCCCTCATTTTGCATCTGGCACTGGACTTCTGAAACTTATAGAAAGATCAATGACCTCAGGGTTTAGGGACCACAGCTATAGTCTCAGCTCTGCCACTAGCTCCCTGTTTCACCTTTGGTCAGTAATTTAATCTGTTTTTTTTTTTTTTCTATAAGATGAAGATAGTAGGTTAGATCATATCTAAGGATCCAACTAGGATCATCATGTTTTACTATTTTAAAAAATGCCTTCTTCTGATTAATTGCCTTTATTTTCTTTAGTTACATTTCCCTAAGTTATAAACTAAGTCAATGGATGAATTCCACTTTCCCCAGTATGGATCTTTAGAGGATATCCTTGACACCATTTGCTATTTTGAGTTTTCAACAATGAGTTAAAAGAAAATTCTGTCTCCCCAATTCTCTCCAGTTGGCAGAAATCTTCATGTGGACTTGATGGTTGCCTAGAGCAGCAAAATATTAGGGACTGAAACATGTTCAGGGGCCTGATTGGATAAGTGACTCAGAGCTGAAAGACCTTTCCCAGCTTGACTGGAGCCCATACTTAGCTAGAGTGGGTGTTTGTCTGCGCTACTCCTCTGATTTGGAGGTGCCTGTTACCTTGCTTACTGAAATACAGAAGCCAACCTTGAAACCGACAGAAAGGAGTTAAATCATCAAAAGGCAATCTTCTTCGCTTAGCAGGTCTCGCACATGAAAGACCATTAGGACTAGTAAATATAAACTAGATGAGGAAGCTGATCATGGGCTTTGGAGAGCACATGCCAAGAACATTATGAGCACTCAATAAAAATTCACTATAAGAGCTACTATTCAAAGCCAATTATCTCTTTTGAGTTAGGAGAACCCAGTGGAGGTGCTGCTCATGAAAATCGATACTCTTTTCCTTCTCTGTTAAAGCCAGACATCTCTAACTATGCTCTTAGTTAAATGTGAATTAAAAACATTTTTTTCTATTACTAAACTCCTTAAATCCTGAGGTCATCCTCTCTCTGTTCCATCAGTCTGGCTCCATGATACCAATTACTCTAGCTTGTTAAGGAAGTTATTAGCGTCTGGGAGTCACATCTTTTGCTTTTAGTCAATGTTGGCTGGAGCAAGAATTGGAAGGAGAAGTATTAGCCAAGTCTCATTACTCGAAGTCCTCTCTCTTTAGCTATTTAACCAGGTTCTTAATTATGTATTTGGTTGGTGGTGTTTTTATACCCAGTACACATTCTTCCCACTTGCACATGAGCAAGGTCATTATGGTAATAATAACAATTATATACTATTACTTTTTATCTTGTTTAAATACTTGTGGAGTGTCATTACAATCAGAGACTGGCCCTCTTGGTTTGGACGTTGTGATTTGTAATGAAAATTATTTTGAGTGATTGGAAACATAGTCCTAAAAGAGTTTACAATAGTAACTCTTATCTGCATAACCATAGCAGCTGTTTGGAAACATGGCTCCAGATCACTTGTTTGCAAATGTCTTTTTCCATACAATCTTGGATGGAGTGAAATCCATATACGTTACTTGACATGTGAAACACATGTGACCCTGGCAGATGATTTGGCTGACCTTGAAAACTACAGCTGTTTAGTCACTTTAAGAAACAACGCAATACAAGTGATTTACTAGGCTTGGGCTTAAACCATTTTATGCTGACTGATGGGAATTCTGACCCTTCAGAGAGGGAGGAAAAAGTGTAAGACAATGGAAATGTGTCATCCTGGGTGTTAATGTCATTAATTTTAATACGTTACTTTACAAAATGTGCAAAGAAGGCTGCTTGGTGTTACAGGGAAAAAATAATAACATCCATGTGGCTTTATTTTGCTTTATTTTTTAAAACTTTAGTGGAGAAATCCAAGTTTTGACTTTTGTTTCCTCTCCATCCAGATCAAGAGCAGTCTATAATCTCCTAAAAAAAAATCAAAGCTTCTTTGCTTATTATAAAATATGTTCTCTCTTAGGCATTACATGGTGGAGGATTAACATTCTCTTCTAAGGCAGCCCTATAAGTTCTCCAGTTGCTATGTATACACACTATTTTAGCCAGAATTTGGTTCATCTAGAGTGAAAGAGACCTGAAAAATTATGCTTTAATCAAAACAGAAGTTTCTTTCTTTTTCCTATTAAACAGACACAGAGTGGGCAGTCCAGGGCTGGTATGGCTGCTCTGAGATCATTAGGGGCTCACAGTTCTTTCAGGTAATTCCTCCGCCATCCCTGGATTATGGGCTTTGCCTCCAAGGTCCAAGCTGACTTTAAGAGCTCTAGCTGTCACATCAAAATCGCCAGCAGCAGGATGGAGGAAGAGAAGAATAGCAGACCTCATCCTTTTCAAAGAAACTTCCCAGAAATCCCACATAGTGCTTCTACTTACATCTCCTTGACTCAGTTTAGTCACGTGCCACATCTAGCTGCAGGGGAGACTGGGAAATAAGGTATTTTTTCTGGCAATCACCTAATTCAGGGATTTCAACCTCCTTTAAGCAAATACGCTCTCTCCTAACCTCTCCTTGACTGTCCAGTCTCTCTCAAATTCCTTGCCATCCTGTTTTCCTTCTTATACATCTTGGGAAAACCCAACACTGTCAGTCCCACAACCTGCCATCTCTACTTCCTTGCCAGAACTCCTAGGGGAAATTTCCTGGGGCTAGCCCAGTGGTGTAATGGTTAAGTTCGGCCGCTCCACTTTGGCTGCCCGAGGTTTGCAGGTTTGGATCCCAGGCACGGACTTACACACTGCTTATCAAGCCATGCTATGGCAGCTTCCCACCTGCAAAATAGAGGAAGATTGGTGCAGATGTTAGCTCAGGGCCAATCTTCCTCATAAGAAAAAAAATTCCCACATCACTTCAAGCTGGAGTTCCCATAAAGTCAAGACCACTCACCTCAGCTGGACCCTCAGGGCCACTTGACACTTTGTCCTTGCTCTGCTCCCTCTCTCAGTCCCCTTGGTTTTTATTGCAAACCTCCTCCCTCTCAAGCCTTCTGATCCAGCAGCTGCTCATCGCCTTTCAGTAAATGACTTTACTTGTTGCTTAATGAAGAAACTCATTGTCAAGACATGAACTTTTTCAGCTCCTACAACCTCTTATTGACATCTGTACACATCCTTTTGTCCCTTCTTCTGGTCTCAACAGATAATGTGTCCCTTCTTCCTGAGTAAGTCAACCCCTGCATCTGTGCTTTTGATCGTCCCTCCTCTCAGCACTTCCAGGTCCTTGCTCCATCTAGTTTCCTTTCTTTTTCTCACATCTTCAGTCTCTCCTTTTCTTCTGTCTCTTTCCCTATTCATGTCTCTCTTAATCTTAAAAAAAAAAAAAGAGAGAAACAAAAATAGCGAAGTCCAGTAACAGACCATTTATTGATCCTTTAGTTAGTTCTCTGTTCGTCTTTTCCCAGCCAAGTCTCTCCACCTCGTCATCTCCCACACGCCCCTCAATTTATTGTAGTAGAACTTTTTCGTAATAGAACTAACACATTTTCATTGGAAGCCATTCTCTCCCAGGTGATTCTATTCTCTTCTTTTCTTGCTACTCTGAATACTCTTGCTCCCCATCGTCCATGATCTGTCTTCCTCCCCCTTTCCCCCTTAAACATGAGTATTTCTGGAAGATTCATTTTTGACTCATTGCTGTTCCCATTCTGGGCACTCTCTACATACTTTAAAAAAACTTTAATAGTTTTAGCTACCATCTTGTAATTTCCAAAACTGTGTCTCTACTCAGACCACTTCCCTGATTTTCAGACTCATTTATATGAAAGCCCAATGCCTGGTGATATTGGACCATTTGAATACAATATGTTCAAAACTAGACTCACATATTCTTCACAAATCTGTTCTTCCAGTCTCAGTTAGAGGCACTTTTATCCTAGGTTGAAACTGGAAATTATACTCCCATCTGTCAAATAAAGAGCTATATATACATATATATTTCTAATATATTTACATATATAATATATATAAATATTTATTTATTTATTTATTTTATTTTTGCTGGAAAAGATTAGCCCTGAGCTATCGTCTGTTGCCATTCTTCCTCTTTTTTTGCTTGAGGAAGATTAGCCCTGAGCTAACATCTGTGCCAACCTTCTTCCACTTATATGTGGATCACTGCCACAGCATGGGTGCTGAGTGGTGTAGGTCCCCACCTGGGATCCAAACCTGTGAACACAGGCCACCAAAGCAGAGCCTGCAGAACTTAACCACTACCCCATGGAGCTGAGCCCAAGAGCTATATTTTTATTTTACTTTTAAATATTTCTCAAATCTGTACTCTCTGCTCCAACTCACTTCCTCTAGTTCAGGCACTCAGCAGCCCGCCCCTGTATTACAGTGGTAGTGCCTGAAATAGTGTTTTTTGAAACTGTCAATTGCATTTGACATTTTATTAAAAATATGACATCGAATTGAACAGAGAATAATAGAACATAAAACCGCATTTATAATATCAGGGATAAGTATTGTTTTATAAAATTGTTGATAAGCACACACATACAAACCCACATATGGCCATTTTTCCCTGAAAATGTATTTCTTACTATAAATCAAAAGAAGTGAGAACCACTTTCTTGAATAGTGTATCTCTGGTGTACTCTGCTAGCTCTGCCTTCCACAATGCCACCAAACCGATCTAGTTGAAAAATTAATCTGAAAGTGTCACTTCCCTGCTTAAAACCCTTCTATGCCTCCCACCAGCCGCAAGATAAAATCTAATTTCCTCAGCCTTGGTACACAAGGCCCCTGCCCAGCTCTGTATTACACCTCTTCTCCAGGCATCTCCCTGCCATTTGACTCAGTAGCAGGCTTCTTCCAGCCACACACACTATGTTTCATAACTCTCTGCATTTGCTTCTCTTCTCCCCCTCTAGAACTCATTCTCCTGTCTTAATTGCCTGGCTTGCTTCAACTCATCCTTTGGGGAGAGTGACACCTGTAAACCAAGCCATCCCTCCTTCCCCGGGCTGGGTCAGATCCTTCTCGTCTGTGTTTTCACAGCCCCCATTCATATCTCTAGCATAACTCTAATGAAATTTTTCTAAAAATTGTTGCCTGTGCCTCTTTATTCTCAAACAGCCTGCCCGATAATGTATCAGTTCTTTTATCGTGTCTTTGATGTATAGTATGTGCTGCTAGGACGTCATTATGCTCAACTTGCCTGTGTTCCATAGGCGTGGAGTCAAGAAGGTCCATGCATAGCTCTTCTCAGAACTTCTTAAAATTATTATTAAGTAGAATATGGAAGCAAAAGATAGGGCAGTAGAAGCCAACGTTAAAAACTTTTTCTCCTGCACAAGAAGGAAAGTGGCCTCTTAACCCCTTTGATGGAAGGGAATAACTTGAAAGAAGTGAATGATGGATGCTCTTTTCCATATTGTCATGCCTCTGAATCAGAATGAGGAAAATGCGGGAAGCAATGCCATTACTGGCCTTTTGTTTCATTGGCCAATATTTTAAATAACTCACATGGCCCTGCAAAAGGACATGTTTTTGTGAAAAGAATAAAACTCCTTTCAGTTTATTCTGTGTGGCATTTAAGAGTAGCCTTACTGATGGTCAATGGAGGTTGGCCTCTCACCCCACCACCACTGGTGAGTCTATGAGCGCACTGTTTATTCAGCTTTGCGGAAATATTAGGGAGGCATGTCTGTGATCTGACAAGGGTGCAGCTCCGTACCAAGTGTACTTGGGAGTGTTTCTGTGATGAGGGTAATGAGTTTTTTCCTTCTGATTTGGACTGTGGCTTGATTCCTCCTCCCCAGTGTAAGAATAGATCTCCTTGAAACCTTTTTCATATTTAGCTATCCTATGCCTCCACTTTTCTTGTTCCTTTTCTTAAGAGGGTAAGAGCAACTCTGTAGTGCTTTCTTTTCATTCTTTGGGCCAATTTCTGTTGCGTTGTTTCATGTCCTTGGACTTAGAGCTGCCTCAGCACTCAACACTAGCCCCTAATGAGAAAAGCAAAATGACTTCAAGTAAAAAGAAGTGGTTTGTGTTGTGGAGAGAAACTTGGAAAGATACACCACCAAGAACACTAGGGGCTCTGTTTTTCCTACTGTCCACAGCTGGGTTAACACATTTGAAAATAACCAGTCAATTTAGTTAATACCATCAAACAGCTCGTCGATACAGTAAAGAGGAAGAGAAAATAAACAAATGGTTTTCTGGATGACTGGTTTAACTTCGTGTAGCCTTGATCTTACTCATTTCCAGGGAATAATTTCAACTCTTAAGGAAATGCAAACTACTACAGGTTAGTTTAATAGAAAAATACATTTAAAAAGGTATTCATATTCAACACATACTTATTTTTCCGAAGTGTCATTAAAACAGGGAGAAATAATATAGTCGGCATAGAAAGTTGTATTATAATGTGGGAAAGTAAAGTTGAAATCATTAGAGATTCACGTCTTCCTTTTTCATTCTTCTGCTGTCTGAATATCTCTCCTTCCTACTCCCTCCTTCTTGTTCTTTCCTTTGCCCTTCTGTTCCTCTCTCTTTTGACCTCAGTAACAATAACACAGACTCTCTGCCCACCGCTGTCCTAAGACTTGACACACGTGAGCACATTTAATTCTCACAACAACCCTATGAGATAGGTAGAATTAATATGCCATTTTACAGAAGAAGAAAAGGAGGCTCATAGTCACTATTTCCCATAGTCATTATTCTGAAAAGTTGTAGAGCTGTGATTCCAGTCCTGGCAGTCATAGTTCAGATCCCACACCCTGACAACAACATTCTACTGCTTCCCTCTCATTTCATGGCAGTTCACTTTTGTTTCCTCCACATTCGCTCCTGGTCTCATATTCTCCACTATACTCTCCCTCCTTTTCCTTTCAGTATATCCTCTGCCTCTTTTTTTCACTCTTTTCTCTCACTCCTTCCTTTATTTCTCTGTGATCTCTCATTTCTGAGTTAGCATCCCTTTCCTTACTCCCCTCACCCTATTCCTTCCCAGCTCTCTAGTCCCACATCATTCTCCTCTCTGATGTCTCTTCATTCCCCACTGCGGCCTCTCCCAAGTCCGGACCCTGCCCCATCTGTCATTTTTCACCTCCACTTTCCTAACATCTCTCTCTCTCTAAGTTAGACGTGGTGCCCAGTTTCAAGCACAAGACAAGGCAAGGGTAGGTTCAGGGAGAGCCTCTGTTCTCATACACAAGGAGTACTGTCCATGATTATAAAGTGATTATAAAAGAGAATTGCATTCCTGCCAGAGATCTTACAAATTAGGTTTTTGTTGAACTCCAGATGGTCTCTAGTGACTAGAAAAATATAATGCCTCTCACTATGATCACTACCAGGAAGTGAGCTGAAGAAGGCAACAGATAGAAACCAACTCCAGAACTGTGAGATCCAAGACAAGTGGAATTTCTGTGTATAATTCAATTGCAGTAAACGTTGAGGAGTACACCATGATGTAGCGCTTTGAACAAAACTGTATTTTACCCCAGTGACGATATTTTCAACCAGCTAGTACAGAACAGAAGAGTTTCATTTCCTTGAATCAAAGCTATTTGATGACTTTTCCTGGAAATACACTAAGAGTTCCAAGAAAAGACTCCAGATTCCCAAGCTACTGGCACAGAGTAAGCATCGTTTCTTCACACAGTAATTCACAAAGTCCCCCATCACCATATGGTCACATTCCCATCAGATTGGCTTGGTTATCGGAAATAAGTGAGTTGAAATAAATGTCATTCTTACACGGATTAGGGTGTAAAAGTTTTGAGGAATCATCACAGTTCTAGAGACCTGCAATTTCGTCTTTTGCTTGTAGGACATATAGTACCTTTCTTGAGACTCTACCATCTGTTAGTTTGTTTGTTTATTTGTTTGTTTTTGTGTCTGGTCTGTTTTCTTTTTCTGGACCCACTTTTTCTGCTTTTCGTAGTCTCTTCTTTTTCACCATCCCAGCTTGCACATGGCTTGCCACAGCTTCTCTAGTCTCAGACCATCTTTACTTCAGGCTGTCTATAGATGCATTTTTTTACTCCTCCTGACACCAACTACCTTATTTGCAATTTCTCATTTACAATTACGATTAAACAGAACCTACAAATTTACAGACACAATTAGACAATTTTTCAGTCTAATCGTATATTATAGGCCTTGCCTGCTGGTGAGCCCATGAATTACGTGCCTTGGGGTTAGATCTCCAGACCTGGGCTATTTAATAATTTGGATAATATTCTTTTAACAAATAATTTCTCAGGAGTCTCCCATGTGCCAGACCTAAGCAAAGCTCTTGGAATACAGTGATGACCAAAAGAAGAATTATCCCTGTCCTGAGACCCTCTAATCTGGGGGCCAGGAGAGGGAGATATGTATTAATCAAATAATCATAGTCCTGAATGTAAAATTCCAAACTGAAGGATGTGATATGAAGGAAAATTTCTATGAGAGTGGCAGATCAGAAGCCCAGTCTGCCCATGCTCTTGGAATCTCCTGCAAAAATAAACACTTATGTCTAGCAGACTGGATCTTCTGAGAAGATTCCAGAGGCGTGTTGGCCAATCAAGAAGAATAAACAGGTTTATGCCAAAAGCCATTTCTTCCGTTGTTGTGCTCAGTTCGCGATGATTCTCTTGCAGAATTTGAAAGGCAAGCACTGGCTTCTCTCCCTCGTGTTCTCCCACCCAAAAAAGTTCTGTTCCTTTGAAAGGCAGGCACTGGCGCCTCTACCCCACCAACACAAACTGTAACATCTTCCTCCTAGCTCTAAGGCTCTGAGTTTGGACCTCCCATCTGGTAGGACTCCAGACTAATCCATTAAGTCTGCTAGATTTCCAAAACATTCATTCAAATTTAAAATGCCTGCGGCTTCTTGTGTAGCCCTGGCTGTGTTAATTTCTGCACTTGCATTTTAAACCCTTAGAGTCAGGATTTCACCTGAAGACCTCCAAGTAATTGCTTAGATGACACAAGAAAGATATCCAGGTTAAAAAAAAATTCTATACTAATGAGTCTGTTGTTCCTTTGCAAGACGCAGTGATCAAGGGCTTCCTTTTGGACAACTCTGCCAAGCCATTCTGAATTCTAGTCACGCCTCATCCCAAATCTGTTGACAAGAAAAATTCAACGGAGATGGGGAGAGATGAAGTTTACTCTTGTCATTTAACTAACCTGCACAACCACAGGGAACCAGCCCTAGGAAGCTAACACGAAAATCTTACGGACTGTTTTTTCAGACTCTGAAATTCTCCTAAATCCCCATCCCAGTATCACTCAAGGTCTTTACAACCTCTGTTTGTCCCCAGGCTGTAACTTGTGCCTGGAATTCCTACTCCAAGGTTCCCTTGTGGTATTTTTAATAGTGCCGTTTGATGCTGCAGCCAGCTTCTCCGTGGTTTGAGAGTTAAATGGCATACAGTGATGTGGTGTGCTGTAATAGCTCTTGGAGGAATGTTAGGACAAATTAAACTCCAAATAAGATAGCACCTGAAAGAACCTAGTCCCTTAGTGAAAGAACTAAATGCTATAGAAAGAAGGGTCTGGCAAACCTTGTTGACCCCTAAATAATTAAGAGGAAACACTTACTATTGATCAAACTGAGTTTGGAATTAGTTTTGGACTCAAATGCCACGTATTCACTTAGATTCTCTGGTCATCTACCCATCTAGTTCTTCAGTGTTTGCTTTTCTGCCTAGTTAAGCCTGAGGATGTATGTTTAAGAGAAAATAGTACTCTTAAACTAAAGGATACTCTTAAAGAAAAAGGGCAAGGGGAATAATTCACAACTTTGCTCAAAGAACCAAATCCTGTGAGCTGATGGTTGCCAAGTGTAGGCAATGGTTACTATTACTGTACCAAAATAGGTCTGGCATCTCTTACACGGAATCCTGATGCCCAGGCCCACACTGAGCAAAAGCATTACAGGATTCCACATGCTAATATTGGTCAGCCTTTCCTTTGAACAATAGTTAAACATCGTTCAGGTATTTGAATCACATGTGGTTTTAGAATAATGAAAATATTTTTTCCTGCTATTTAGAAAAAAATCAGTATTTTAAATGTATATATGTTACAATATATACATATTATATTATTATGCATTTATATTATATGTATATATGTTATAACATATACTGTATTATAACATATATACATATATATGTATTTTGGTTTTGGTAAATAGCTTTATTTCCAGTAGATCTTTACTATAGGCCCACTGAATAACCTATCATCTCTGCAGTTCCTTTTAAAAAATCTTCATTGGTGATGGGTTTCTTCCAGGGAGGACAGGTTATATGTAAAATACAACTAATACTGAGTTAAAATAGTAAGAAGTAACCTGTATTGAGCGCTTCCTACGCCGCATGCTGGGCTAAGCCTTCTCCCTGCGTTGCTATTGCACCCTCGCGAGGCCGTGTGAGGTTCAGGTCTGTTGCTATTTTCTCCATGATACAGATGAGAACACAGAAGCTTAGAGACGAGGAATAGCTTGAGGATTTAGACAATATTTGAGGAGTTTGAGTAAAAAGGAAAAGGAAAAGTCTTCAGTTTTTATAAATGTGCTTCTTTCCCACTATTCAAATACAATTTTTCTTCTCTACTCTCAACTGAAATAAGGTCACACGACATTGTAGAACCAGGACTCAAGTCACTTCCAGCCAAATCCCAACAAAGTAAAAGTCAACAATTTAGGAAAATACATATTTTTTTCTAGTTGAGGATACTTCCATTAGTGACGTGACTAAATCACCAAATTATTGGCTTGAATACCAAATCATTCCTCTACTAAGAAAAACAGGAAATAACTCAGATATAAATGATGCAAGTCGCTGCTGAGTTAGGAAGACGTTTGAAAATTCCCTCATACCAATAAATTACACATTGGTGGCTTAGTATAATTTAGTGTGGGCGATAGTCATAACTGCTTCTTTTACTTGAAAGATTACGGAGACTAGAGAATGGAAAGGTCAAGAAAAAGCTATTCAAATAATAGAATTTTGTGGGGAAAAAAATAACTTAATCAAATACCATTTCTCACTGGACATTGTTGAAGAGAAAGAAATTTTGGCAAAAGAACCAATGATAGGAAAAATAGTTACTCAGCTTAAGCTCTTGAATTTACTTTATAGATATTTCTAAATCCAATTTAGAATTGTAGAGACAAAAACAAGACCTTAAGAAATTCTAAATGCCATTCATTTAGAGAAGATTTAAACAGTGTCAAAACTTGTGATCTTCTGGGGTCGAGCTCAAGATGAGATTGTAGCTCACACATGCTGCGTTCTAATCTAGCCGATTCAGTCATACTGCTGCCCAACTCATTGAAAAATGTAGGCAGCTTTGACAAGCAATGAATTTTATCAATTTGTTCAAAACCGAATCCATCTTAGGAATAACTGGAGGGTTTAGACAATGTTTGAGTTAAAAAAAAGTCTCCTCCAGTTCAACTGAAAACTCTCAATAATTCTTTTCTACTTTTCAAATACAATTTTTTGTCCTCTACTCTCAACTGTACCATAAAAATTTTTTTGTTGCATTATAAGGGATATTTGGAACAGAAGTTGCAAAGATACTTGATTTTAAAAATTTACGTGGAACTGCCGTGTATCCTTAACTGCTGACATCATGGCCAGAGATGTAAGGGTTGTTCAAGGGGAGTGTAATTCTAACTTGAATATGCTCTTTTCAGCATTTCTATTTATTTTATTAAGGTGAATTTTTCACTCAGGAAATAAAACAGTGGGCAATTGTTTTCTGCAGTTTTTCTGTAGAGCGCCTTATCCAATTACATTATCAATTTAAGTCCTACTGCTCTGCTCTCAACAGAATCTAAAGAAGAAGAAATTCTCCAAATCCAATTTGGAAATAAAGTATCAAAACTCATTCAACAATTTGCACTGGACTGCATTATTTGATTGAGAAGAAAGTGAGTCAGACCCTTTCCATTTCTTGGTGAAAGAACTAACTTATTTACTCACTTTAAAGAAATGACTCTCTTCAGTTGCTTCGAAAGTGTTGCATTTCTATCCTACATTACTTGTAGGAATTACCTCTCATGCCTACAACTTTTTTTTTATAATTGAAAATATTTTTAATAAATAATAGATACTCCTGCTTCAAAGTGCAAAATATGTTCTAGAAAGAGTCATCTGTTAACAGTTTCTTATGTATTATGTAAGCATTTTAAACATATTTCATGCATATACAAGCAAAATACATATTTACTAGCAACCTTTTAAAAAATAATAGGAAAGTGTTTAATCTTATTAATATTTTGAGAGGTATTTATGTGGAAAGAAAAGCTTCCTGTAGTTCTTTCATATTTTTTTAATGAGAACAGGATTTTATTTTATTTAAATCTATTAAACTCGCCTTCAAGGACACATATTTTAAAATTTCCTTAACTGCTTGTAAATATGTTTAGACCCATTAGAAACATTGCATAATTGGCCTGAACATGGAATTACATAATTCCGTTTACATATACGAAATCAGCAGTTTTCAATTAGGGCTTGATAATATTAGATATATCTTTTACCCTTTGCATCTCTAGCATAGAGTTTTTCTTCATTAATTCAGTAGATTTCTTACATCTCTAAGAAGGATTTGTACATTCTTTGTAGGAGGAAATAAAATTGCATTTAAAACTTATTCACTGGGGGCCGGCTCCGTGGCCAAGTGGTTAAGTTCGTGTGCTCCCCTTCGGCGGCCCAGGGTTTTGCTGGTTCGGATCCTGGGCGCAGACATGGCACTGCTTATCAAGCCATGCTGAGGCAGCATCCCAAATGCCACAACTAGCAGGACCCACAACTGAAAATATGCAACTATGTACCAGGGGGCTTTGGGGAGAAAAAGGAAAAAATAAAATCTTTAAAAAAAAAACCAAAAAAACATTCATTGGGAATCTGATTTTCTAAAACTCATTCAGGGAAGATGGATGTACATTTTTAGTAACCTAAGCAGATCAATGAATCTCATAGAATTATTTTCTCTTAGTCTCTGTCCATCAGATGTGAAAAGAGGCTGCCCCCTCGCCCCTCTCTGTAAACACAATTCGAGAGAAGCACTGAGAGTGGGCAGAAGCATGAAAGAGTAGGAAGAACATGAATCGCGGAGCCTGACAAACCTGGGTTTAATTCCACCTCATCAATTTATTTACTTGGTGAATTCAGGAAGATCACTGAATTCACATGAGCCTCAATGAAAATCACATGAGCCTCATTTCCATCATCTGTCTCATAGAGTGGTGATGATACCATGTGTCATTGCAAAGATTAGAGGGGACTGTATGGAGAGTGCCTGACAAAAACACTCAGCAAATATGCCTCTGCACTTCAAAACGGTCATTCCATTAGATCCACCCTTTATTTTCTCTAAGATTTTTAAAAATCTCTTTTCTGTTTTTTCCAACTTGATATTTTAATGGGTATATATTCTGTAATAAAAACAACACACTGGTTTAGCATCTCTTTAAAAGAATAAGGACATCAATAAAACAGCAACAACAAAAAGTGGCTTCTAGATAAGAGTTTTTCAATTGTTGAAGGGAGAGGATCTCTAGCAGGGAAAGCCAAAGACCTGTGTGAAACGTAAACCATTCGAGTCAGAACCCTAAGTTAGTCAACTTACCTAGGCTGATATTTTGTTTTGATGTGATTTATATGTCACCTTTCAAGCAATTTATATTAAATCTGCATTTTTCTTATCTGTCTACTTGATTGCAAGCTGCTGCAGGATAGACTTTGTTTGAAGCCAAACTTTGTTGAAACCACGACGTCTAGAAATAAGCTTTATGCAGCCACGTGCCACATAACAACGCTTTGGTCAATGACAGACTGTGGTCCCATAGGATGAGTACCATGTAGCCTAGGTGTGTAGTAGGCTATACCATCTAGGTTTGTGAAGGTACTCTCTGTGATGTTCGCACAACGAAATCGCCTAATGATGCATTTCTCAGGACATATCCCCATCGTTAAGCGACGCATGACTGTACACTGTCAATGCTCAAAAAATGCTTGCTTGAGACACAAAACCCTGTGATATTCAGTCAGTTAACTATAAAGCTAATTTTAACAAGTGAAATACCGTGGAGATTAGTATTCAAAACACTGCTTATCTTTTTTCTCATTGAACAATGAGTTGCGTTCATTGATTTTTTTTCTTTCTTTAGAAAGAAAGAAAGATCTATTTTTATTTCTTAAAATGCACTGTTTTTTAACTCTGTCTCATTTTTCTTCTCTGAATATACCATTTACAGCCTTCTAGCTCATCTGAAAATGCCACTTGTTGTGATATAATAGGCTGTTAGAGCTGGAAAGGATCTCACTGATCATCAACACAAGGTCCATTTTAGAGACAAGGCAAGTGACCTGTCTCAGGATTCAGTGGTCACAGCTGGTCAGCAGGCAGAACTCACATCTCCTGACCCACAGCACGCTTGGGTTTCTACACAACTGGCTGCCTTGGTTAAGGACAAAGAAAATAACTTTACCAAGAAAATTAAATTCATAGTCATAAAAGATGTTTCCCTCTTATAAGGCATGGAGAAATTCCTGATAGTTCCTTTATTTGGATATATGATCTTTAAAACATGTGACTAACACCTATAACTGGATTAAACTGAAGGCATGTGTTTATGAAGGAGGTGAAGGACCTTCGCCTAATTCTGTTTTGCCAGCCAGCTCCAGGCATGGAGATACACATTGTGACAAACAGTGAATCAACATCAGCCTGGTGGAATTCTTGAGACTGTTGAGCTTCCCCAAGTTCAAAGCCTACCCCTTCATTGTTGGTTCTAAGATCTAAGTCAGCTGGGGCATCAAACAGTTTTTACAAATCGTCATTTGAATGAGATAATTGTAAACAACACTAGAAGCCCATGAATTAAATTATTGCTTGAATACTCATTTGCTTACTTAGGTGAAATTTTGGAATGTCCTTTGCCTTATCACTTTGCAATGATATGAGTAGTCTGAGATATTATGATGTTTTGTAGCAGTATATTAATTATAGTATTTCTTGAGTGCTTACTAAGCACATCTAAGCTTTTTATTTGCATATTATCATTTAATCTTCAGTTACACTTGGAGATAGCCTTATCCCCATTTTTCATAGGAGAATGTGAATTTACTTTAATTTACTTTAATTAACTCACTCAAGTGGTGGAGCTGGAGTCCAGATTGGGTCTGGCTGACTCAATAACCTCTTAATCTGTATGCTGAATCGATTTCTCTGCCCATGCTATAAATCTACTTGATCCTTTAGTTGATTTATTGATGGCGACATTTAATTTTAGTTTTCTTCAAACTCTTACTGTGGAAGCCAATCAAACTGACTGGAGTTTGCATTTGAATAAATGTTGAGAGATAACTGAGCATTTGAGAATTCTAGGAAGGAAGGGACGAAGAGGAAGAGAGAGGGTAGGCAAGGGAAAGACAGGAAAGGAAAAAGAACTTAGTGCCTCTCTAGACCCTCTATTACTGTGTTGTTTTTTTTGAATATAAATTTTAGAACACATTTCCAATGCTACTTTCAATTCCTATCTAACCCCTGAATAATCCATTACGTACAGATCATTCTTTATAACCATTATGAAATCCCATTTTAGTGGGAAAAAGATTTCTTCCAGATTCCACAAGAAAATACCTTCAGAGAAGATTTCTGAAGGCCTTTGATGGAGAAACTGACTTTGAAAAGTCTTATTCTATGGAAGATCTTTTCATTGTGATGATTGCAACAGAAGAGATTTTTGTCTTTATAACTGGTAAAGCATAATTTTTAAAGGTAATCATTGAAGTGAAAATATAAATTGTACAAGTGTTAATAGAAAATATTTTCTCAGACCCCCACCCAGCTTGAGAGCCACCACTTTGTGTGGTTTCCACCCCTTTGTGTGGTTCCAGAAAGGGCCCACCTTTACGCAAAATTTAGCAAGAAGTCACTTAGTCATTAATTGCCTGAGGTCTGGTTTTCCAGAATCAAACTGTGAAAGGAACTTTAAATTTGATGACTACTACTTAAAGTTTGCTTTGAGATAGAAATAATACACAGTGTCTGGGACTGTTGTTAGCCTAAGTGACCTGATTTCCAATTAGAATTGAAAGAGGAGGGAAAGTGAGGTTGGAGAGCATGGAGGGTGGAAAGAAGGGAAACTAAGTTTGGAGCCTCTTTATAGGCAGGAAAAGATGAGATGCATCTCAGGAATAAAATAGTAGACAAAAGATGATAGAAAGCAATCCTAAAAATTTCTGAGAAGATGACTAGTAGAAAGCTAGATCGAACTCATTTACCGTCCTTACGTATCAGGGACTCTCTTACATTGTAATTTCATCATTGTTATTTCTGTTGCTTCTTATTTCTCTCCCTGCAATTATTATCAACCTAATATTTATTTGTTCATTCATTCATTTATTCACTCACATGAGTTTCAAGGCTTGTACAGAGAACAGGGTGGGTCCAGTTTGGGAGACCGTGTCCCCAACTTGAAAGTAGGTGTATCAGGGAAAAATCTGGGCTGGCCTTAAGAGACAGGAGCTAACCACATCCCATGGGTGGGTGGAAGAAAACAAGGAGATAATTAGACAACTGTGTGAGGTCAGAAGGGAGCCCCTGGAGGTATAACTACAAGAACCTCCAGACCCTGTAGCCTTTAGGCCCCAAGACACCAAGTTAGATTCTGGGGAAAATTCTAAGCTGAGTAGGACATAGTTCTGGCCTTCTGGAACATGTAGAGTGCTCACTGCTGTCCGGAACATCTTCTCTTCTACATGCCCAATGTATCAGAATAGTCCAGCATGTACTCATTTAAAAATTTCATTTAGCAGAAGAGGTCTTTCTTCAAATAAATGTCATTTAGAAAGAAACCTACTCTATAACTCTGTGTGACACGGCAGACAGCTTTAGCTGAAGTGGTGGAGTAGGGGGAGGGGGCAGGTGGAAGCCTCTTTATCGCATGTACTTTCCAGAACAGGCCCCTCAGGAACTTCCTCACAACCAACAAAACACCGAAAAACAAGACCCTGAAACTGTCTCTAGTCTTGACTTTGTTAATAACAGACTCTGACTGCATGACCTTGGAAAAATTATTTGACCTCTTTGGGCCTCCTCAATGAAATACCCGTGTACCCTAAACTACTTTTTAAAGATAGTTTTAGTTGTGAGTGTCCTGAAAACTGCTGTCACAACTTACCTGGGCAAGCAGGTTAGCTACAGAAAAGCAACTGAGAGATTATTTAGACTGTGGTGTAATTTACTCTTTGGGATATTTTTATTTTGTAAGTGCAAAGAAATGGTTATCTAATTGTGAACTTTCAAGTAACAGTGTTTGTAGGAAATTTGTTTTATTAGGAGTTTAAAAATCACCAAATGAGCTGCCAGTTAGTCTACCAGTTATATGGCATTTTCTTCCCACCTACGGATCCTGAAACCTCTGGAACTTTCCTTCTGCTACATAAGTAAAATATCCATTTATAGCATATATAAGCCATTTGTAGTTTATAAACAGAGTGTTCTTTCTGATTTTATAAGTAGAATGTGTATGCATAGGTATACTTTTTACCTTCAAAGGATCAAAGTTTACCTTCAAAGGAATGCCCTGATGATTCCTGAATCTAGACAGACTTTTGCAACGTTCAAAGAATGACTATCTCTTTGACCTTAAAATGTAAATCTAGTAAAAGTTTTAACCTTTTATGCCAGAATCACGTCAAGGAATATTACTGCTTTCCAGTCCCTGTAACCATATCTTTATGATAAGAATGTTTGCTTGCCATCTCAAACTCCTGCCCCTCTGGTGCAAACACTTTTACTTTCTACTGAATAGAGATGTCTTCTTGTTATTTCTGAAAAACATCTAGCAGCAAAATTTTCATTGAAACATTTTTTCCTAATTCTCTCAGAAACAGTCTCTAGCCTTCTTTACCAGAGCTTATGATAAAGGAGTCCTTAGTCTAAGAACTTCAACACTCCCTGATTTTCGGTTTACCGCTTTCATGTCTGCAAAATGAATGTGTATCTAAGGACCTATATTTCCAACCCAAAGATGCATTACAATGATCATCAAATTCTCAACCCAGGAAGTAAATTAACTCCACCAGCCCTAAGTGTATATCTCTGTCCACCCCTCTCTCTCATTCCTGAGTCCTTTAACTAGACTCAATTTGCAGGAGATGACTTGACTGAAATTTATAGCTACACTGAGACATGCGGCTAAAGAAAGCTCTCAGGCCAGGCATCATCTCAGACTTCTCATGCAATAGGATCACTTAACAGAAGTGTAACTCTCTCAGTAATTACACAAGAGCAAGTTGCAACTGCGTTATCTGCTCCCAGCATCTCTAGCTATTGCCCTTAAGAAGAATGGATGTCTTCTAGCCAGCCTGGCCGTTCACACAGGACTACATCTGCATATATTTTAATTGTGTTTCTCAATTTTGGAAATTTATTATTATTTGCCCTTCTGCCCCTCCTTCAATGCCATTCCCCTGTAAGATGCGTCAGAGTTTCTGGGATCCAACATCTTCGATTTTGTAACTTACATTCACACTTGCTGGTTTCTAAGCATAATTGCAAGTATGACAAAATGAAGGCCCAAGGAAACCTCAGCTTTTCTGCATGTGCCACTAGATGCTGACTTTTGTTGCAAAAAAATGAGAAAAATGTTTCTCTGTCCTCCTGGGGAAAGCTCCCTCCCTCTTGTCCCTGCCTCCAGTTCTTCCTCTTGCACGTAACTGTCAGAGCGGGTTTTCTTCTAAAATGCAATTCTGATTATGTCCCTCTCCAGCTGATAGCCATCAGAGTCTTCAGTGCCTTAAGGGTAAAGTTTAAACTTCTTTACCCTTCAGGTAGAAACAGTGCCCTAGGGTAAACTGACCAGGGACTTTGCCATTGGATCTACCTGCCCTCAAATTGAGGGTCAGTCCAAGTGTAATCCTTCTCATCTTTTGTTTCCTCATCGGCATAATGGAGTAAGAAACATTGTCAAGGGGTTATTGGAGTAATCACATGAGATACCAAATCTAAAAAGCCTGGTACAAAGCAAGTGCTCAATCAGTGTGAGTGCCCTTTCTCCCGCCTTCCCCTCGTTGTCTGGTCATACTTACCTCTTCAGGCTCCTTCCTTCCACATGTGCCCCTTCCATCCTGTGCTGCCCTGGATTCTAGCCCACAGTTTGTGGTTTCCTGATCAAGCCATGCTCTCCCACGCCTCTGTAGCTTTTGCATGTATTGTTCTGCCAGCATTGGAAGTCTTCTCCACCCTCATGTCTTACAGAAACTGGAGGGCACCTCCTTGCCCTGTAAGATAGCAATTCCTGAATTCCTCCTGAGTTGAAGCTTTCCTCCTCTACGCTTCCATAAAATCGTTCACACACCTTTCATCTTACAGTGTCATAATATTGGTTAGTCTTATCTGTCCTCCCTAATGTACCATTACCTCTGAGAGTGAAATCTGTGTCTTACTCATCTAGGAAACCCAGCCCCCCACTCATTTCCTAGCAAATATTGGTTAAATGATTGAATGAATTGCCCAGAGGGCAGAATAAATATGGTTTAGAAAAAGTGGCATAGCTGCTGATCTCTCGATGCCAAAAGGAACACATCCACTCTCCAGAAGGGCAAAAATGTTGAAGGCGAGACACTAAATAACTTGAAAATAGTATTGAGGATTTCTTTCTGCAGGAAGCCTTAGAAAATGCAACAAGCTGAAATGGCTTCAGCTTTCCTTCAGTAAGTGGTTACTGTGGGGACGCATGTGAGAGGAATACCAACAGCATCATGACAAACACATGCGCCAAAGGGCTCTGCTTCTGAGGCCATTCTCGAATCTGAAACTTTACCCACTTTCAGGCACAAAATTGAAGGAACATGTGTCCCCACTGTTTGGCTTCCCTCTGCCATGGACACTGTAAACAATGAGACTCCCCAGGGACTTCTCCTTTAACCTCGTTAGGGTTGATAAGGGTGATCGTGTGCGCACAGCACAGCACCTGCCACTGGGGATAATTTAGGTCTTCTGCTGTTAGTCAGCTATTCCCTCCAGAGTACCCTGGGTCATATGGAAAGTGTCAGAAGCATCTGCATTGTTGATTACATCCAGTAGTTTCTAAGGATTGACATGTTTTGTTTTGAAAGTTTCTCCCTAAAATGCCCCCATTTTTATCTAACTTAATTTCATAGATATCATTTCAGTTTTTCTAATAAATACTGCTTTATCTCTTCCCATCTATATCATGAAGTTTTTCCTTGCCTTGAAAACCTCTTTCGATTTATTATTCCTGGCCCCATAAACAACTTTTTTCCCCTCATATCCAAATTCTTTCCTTCCCAATTCTTTCACAATAGCTTCCTTTCTCCTGTAAAACTGTGCACAAACTCCAGAAAACCCCTAGTTTTAGAAATCCTCATCGAAAAGGTCACATCACCAAAGCAAATGTTGAAATGCTTGCAACAAAGGATAGAGATGGAACTTTCGGCTATGGAAAATTATGAGGACCCTTTGGCATCTAGGCAAGGGTACAAGGAAGCTGGAATGTGGGCAAGAAAGAAAGTACCTCAGCTTCTCCTATGCACATAGTTAATGCATAAGTCTCTGTAGCAACTCAAAGGCAGGTGAGAGGGACCAGCTGTTCCAGTTGCCTGGGACTGAAGAGTTTCCCAGCATGTGGAACATTCAGTGCTAAAACTAGGAAAGTCCTGAGCAAATTGAGATAAGTTGATTCCGCTACCTACCCCTTGTTGCTTGTTTCTCTCTCTGTCCTTTTTGAAGTCCTCATTCCTTTGAAAACATGTGTTGATCTTCATTTCTTCCTGATTCTAACTGTATACAAATATTCGAAGATCTTGGACCAGCACATCCCTCAGGGAGAGCCCTTCTTATAGGAAATGTCATCATGTGCGAGAGCAGGAGAGCAAAGAGATGTCACTTGTGCCAACTCTAATTGCTTGCTCATGGCTGTTGCGAGTAAAGAGTTAATAGTTTCTTGTGTATCTTTCCAGATAGTATTACAAATACTATTCTACGCCATGCTCTTTTTAATTCAACAATCTATCTTGAGGCTCTTTTGTATGTGTTTATATAGATAATGAGCTACAGCTCATTCTTATTACCTGACGCATAGTATTCCCTATGTTATTTGCAATAATCCATTTCACTCTATTGATAGACACGTAGATCATTTCCACTTTTTTACTACTATAAATAACATCGCGAGCTTCCTTCTACCTGAACAGTTTTGTGTTCTGTTCTGAGTATATTCATTGGATAAATGCTTAGCAGTGAAATTGCATTTAAATATTACGTAGATATTGCCAAGCTGCCTTCCAAAAAGACTACTTCAAGTGACTGTCTCATGATCAGCATAAGAAATAGTTGTATTTCCACACTCACTGACCCTGGGATTCACAAATGAAATATTTTGCCAATCTAAGTTAATTATAAATGGAGCTGATCACCTTTTCGTATGTTTATTGGCCACTGTTTTGTTCCCTGTGAAAGAGTCATTAAATCAGTTATCCTTTTAGGAATTTGTTCTGTTTTTTATTGAAATGTTCATTTTCTGGGTATATTAAGAAAAGGAGTCTCTTTAATTTTTTACAAACTTTTTTTTTTCTGTATTCTAATTTAACTTTGTTTAGAGTTTTTTTTTTTTACTATTTAGGTTTTTAAAATTTTTTTAGTCAGATTCATCTTTTTCATATGGTTTATAGACATTCCATATCCTTTATTCTTGCTTTCTTGGCAAGGATATGCTTGGTATCAAACCTGTCACATAGAAGATCTTCAGTAAATGTTTTCTGAAAGAATGGGTAATAAACATGTGAATAAATTAATGATATTATTTGCTTCTTCTTATTCCTCCTTATGATACGTGGAGATTCGGGAAATGAGTGCCAACACCTGTATTTCAACAGGATGCTGTAGTGTGTCATCTTAGGGAGGGGTCTTCCACAACATGTTATCCCTGTCACCTCGCACAGTGCCCAGGATGTAGACGATATTATATGTGTTGAATGAATGAATGAACTATGAGAACAGAGATAAATAGAAGTTGGATGGGTTTTATCTTCCTGCACCCATCACAGGCATTTCTTGAAAATGAGCCCACACCAGAGAGGGCTGTGCTTACAGGCCCAGAATTTCAACTTATCTTAATATTGCTGGAGCATTACACTTATTTTCTTGGTTCCAAGTAAATAAAACAAGAGTGACAAGAATAAGAAAAAGGGTTATGACCATCAATCCAGGACCAGGGACCACATTTAATTGAATTTATAATGTCCATAAGATGTCTGATGTGTTTGAAAGGTTAAAAATTTCCTAGAGAAAACAACTATTACTACTGCTTGCCAAAGTACTCATAAAATAGCCTGATTGCTAAGAACAGAAAACAAACCAAACCAAAATAAAGTGAACCAAATAGCAACAGAAATAAATGTGCCTTAGTGTAATTGGGTGATTACCAGATCTGCTCTCCAAAGACCACCCTCCTTCAGAGTAAGGGCATGTCCTTCAGGATAAGCGCATCCTTGTCAGGGGATGTTCAGCGAGGTGCAGTCCCTTCCATGTGTCAATTTCCTAGGTCATTTGGGGTCTTAAGAAAATCCTCTTGTTAGTGCACTGAATTGCACATGCATTATGTAACTCATTGCAACCCAATAGCTGAACCCACGGTTTCATAGCTATTAAAATATGCCACAAACCAAACCACCTGTGAGGCGCCAACTCAGCAAATGTGCCTGTGCAAAAAGCAGTCATAAAAAATACAGAAAATGAAGATGAAAGAAGCCTGAATAACCACCTAGATAGAGCTCATATAGTCAATGTCATGAGGCAGAAGAGGAAAAGTGTTCCATGTAAGTTAAAAGAAGATGACAGCCAGGGATGCTGGAATTGAAAACCATTGTCACTATATCAGAGGGTCATTTAATGTGGAATGAATCAGAGTGACTACTGTGGGTCCCCTGTTGGAGAAACTGCAATTATGGATAATTATGTGCAAGCACTAGGAGAAATGCCAGACGTTAGAATCTATGTTTAATGTGAAAATTGCATTTCGCTTTTTGTGCAACCTCAATATATAGCTTTCTGTATAAAATGTGGGCATATTTCTGAAGGAAAGAAAAATGCCAGGGTTGCATTTTAACATCCTGTTACATTTTAGTTAAACAAAAAGAAACATGACTTTTCAAAGAGAAAAATCTCTTCTCTCTCAATATCTCTATCCTTCTGTCTCTCTCTCTCCTTCTCTCTCTCTCTCTGGTAGGAAAGCATTAAGTGATCCCAAACATGTTGTCTTAGGTTATGATTGAAATTAGACTCTATGGAAGGAAAGAAATGATGGCTCGTCCTCAAAGGCCCCTTGATCTACTGATTTGATCAGTTTTTCATTGTTAATAAGGTGGTAGTGTGGCCTTAAGAGCTTCCCCTATTGAGGGAATCCAAGAAATTATCGATAATTAGAAGTGGTGTGGAATATTATCTATTTATTGTCTCTCATTCTTGTACTCTAGTTGCCTCATTCTTTCCTAAATTTTACAGTCTTAGCCCAAATTTCCTTAGAGATAGCTTACGTGCTAAAGTTTTATGGAGGAGGAGTCATGCGATCTCAAGGAAGCAAGAGTGGAGTGGGGTGAAAGGAAGAGCAGTAGGGGAGAAGAGAAAGTAAATACAAGGTAATCCATTACCAAGCTGGTCATATCTTTATAAGAAACACAGCTAGTTGCTAAGTTACAAAAGATATTGCCTGTGAGGTTGTATAGAACCACTGTGTCTTGGAATATTCCACTTAGGAGAGAAGGGGTGAGCAATTTTTCTGCCCACACGTCTTTTGTCTCTCATTGATCAGTTTGCTCTACAGAACCTCAACTCTCTTGACCCTCCCAGAAGTCCCTGGGGAAGCCAGAGGCCCCATGTATCTTACATGTAGCCAGGTGGTTCCTGTCCAGGCCAGGCCAAGCCCTCTAGGGTGTAGAGGCGATGAGACAATTTCAGTGATGGCCAAGAGTTTACTGGAGCTGCTTTGGCCAGGAAGCTGGCAAAGTAACTCATGCCCAAGGGGTAGGTTGGGCAGAGCTGACCTAGGAAGGCCAGTAGCAGGGCCCAGTGCACTTGCCTACAGTTTACTGGCAGAATTAGAATGGTTCAGACCAGAGATTTATTAACTAAAGCTTCTCTATGTCCTGGTATGGTGCACTCTAGTTTAGTGCTATCTCCTGTTGCTTGAGTGCCTCATTTTAAGGACTTGTTGTGGTAAATGCTTCAAATAAATTATCTTGCTGAATTGTCAGAAGTCTGTAGATTCCATTTTACAGAGAAGAAAACTGACACTTAAAAAGATTAAGTAACTTGCCAGTGTTCACATGGCAAGGAAGTGGCAGAGCTGAAATTTGAACCCAGGTCTTTGTACTTCTAAGGCCATTGATCTCCCACGCCACAGAATCAGCATCCATTTTACTATTCCTGCCAGAAAAGTACGGATTCTAGCTATGAGTAGCAGCGAGATTCTAGCTATGAGTAACAGAGAGGAGGGGAGGTCTCCTTTTCTGCTTCATGCTTACAGCAAAATATCTATCTTTCTTGTGTGTGTTTCATGCACATAATAAGATTTTCAGAGAGACAGAGAAAGAGAGAGAGAGTGTGTGTGTGTGAGAGAGAGAGGGAGATAAGTTTTTGAGGGGAGTTTTCAAATAATAATAATAATAATTTCAAATAATAATAATCCTCCAAATAATAAGAGAATGGAAAAACAGTGGATGAGCAGAATGTTTGATGCCAATGTATTCCTTCACACGCAATGATCACAATACTAATTTTAGCAAAAGGAATAAAGAAACTCCTGCTGCAATAGGAAGATCTCCCTTCACTAGAACAGTCTTGACTCACTACCTTTGGCAAATCAGACTGAGCGTGTTAAACAACATGATCATTTCTACAGCTTGTAGGTTTTGACTGATGAGGACACTTCTAATATATCATCATAAAATCACGTTAATAATACTCCGAATCAGAGCTAAAAATGAATGCCACTTCCCGCTATCAAGTGGAAATGTTAATAATGTCCACGTACGTAAATGCCATGAATCCCTATGCCTGTATATGTAATAGGAATAGCAATAGGAACTTTGCCTAAAGGGAGATGAAGCTAGTGTTGTTTTCATGTGTTTATTAATTATGCTTCCCTATATTAACTATTTAAAAAGTATACCTGAAAATGTACTGTAATGTAATGTGAAATTCGAAATGTTATTTTTCCATGGAATAAAGGCCTCCGAATAGTTTTGAAAGTCCGTATTCTCAGTTTCAACTTACACGTATATTGAACCACGTAAAAGTCATTTCGATCAGGGCTTCCCCAATGGCAGACAGATAATTATATTTCTAGTGAATACTAGAGTAAATAAAGAATGTGGCTTGTGTTCAGTCTCCCACTCATTTGCTCCAAGGGCTGTGGGAAATCACCGACTTGGCTTAACTATGATCCCTACCCCTTGGCATACAATTCAGAAGTCTAATGTCTGTAAAGAAAACTTAGTTTACTCTTACCTTTAAAGGCTATACCTTTAATTATTCCATTGAGCTGTGGGTAAATATATCAGACCCATTCTTATAATTTATATAATTAGAATTTTAAAATCTTGCTCTACTTCTCTTAAAGTGAAATCAACTATGTAATAAATTTGGTGGGGGGGCCTAAAGTGGGGACAAGCACTATACAGAATTGCACATTGAAAATAAAGTTAGGGAAAGGTATAGTCATGAGGAGTTTCAGAAAAGGTAAAATATAAAGATGAGGAAGTAAAAGACAGAAGAATTTTGAGTTGGAGCTGCACACAATTAGGAACTAAGACATGCATCACAAAAATCCTCAAGTCTGTGTTCCCATGGGAAAATTCTGCTAAGTCAAGGGTTCCCAGACTTTGGAATTTCAAAATAAAAAAATTGAGAGATCCAGCATAAGATTACCAACTTATCAACCTTAAATTTTTGCCAAATAAAGCTATTTTCAACAGGAAAATGACCATATACTGGAATCATGATTTCATATTAGGATATTTATGTCCTACATCCTATATAACATTTAGTATCACAAAATAGAAGACGTAAACAGCAGTCATCCCCAAAAGGGGGCTATTGAGACCTTTCATTAGTGTGTGTGTGTGTGTGTGTGTGTGTGTGTAACTGTGTTACATTGGCCTTACTTTTTTTTATTACTTCACCGAGAGCCAGTAAGACTTTTTTGGAATGCCAAATGCCCATGGTGTTCCATTTATATCCTCATGAATGACTTTACCATGGTATTTTGGAATGACCATGATAAAGTCATTCATAAGGATATAAAATTATTTCATGTACTCTCAAAAATAACTTCTAGTGAGAAACAGCAACTTTTGACCATGACATAACAACCAACTTTATATCACCAGTGTTCATTGACCAACTACTTGTGTACGAGACACTATAAAAGGAGGTAGGCATACATAGGTGAACTATGTGGTCACAATTCCTACCTCGCACTCTAGTAGGGGAAAGAAGAATTAAACAAAATACATGATTGAAATACCTTAAGTACAATGAAGGGAAAATACAGGTTGCTGTGAGAGCATATAATCAAATCAGCATTAAGCTGTCCCTGAAAGGACTGCTTCTGTGCCTTTTGTGTTTTTAAGATGACTTTTGTATATTTTTAAAAGGCACAATCTCTCAGCAGATAGATTACCAAAGAGCCATCCCCTTGGCTGGATGAATTAGAAAACGGCGCCCATTCCTCAGCCTTGTACAGGTCTGCCCACTCTGGCCAAGGCGAGGTGAATGGAGCACCACTAATGAAGGGCTGTGGGGAAGGGAAAGACATGATCAAATTTGCATTTTAATGTTACTTATTAGTTTGGAGTAGTTAGCTATGACTAAGCCCTTTCTTTCCATTTGCTTAGTGAAGCGGGAGGAGTATCAAATACTCTAAGGTGACTAAGATATTGATTGGGTACAAAACTTTGGTTAGGTAGCTAAGACCTGATGATTCCATTAGAAAGGGGAGCTTTTTTTTTTCCCTGGAGCCCCAGGTAGAATTGATTGGTTCAGGGTTAAATCACCAAGATGGACACCCTCACACCCTCTTCTGAATCACACACGTCGTTTGACATCTGTGTTTCCTTGATTCATATCCAACCTGGCACTTACCACAGCACTCTGGTTTTGCTTATGAAATTTCAGTAAGCCACCTTAAACAGGCGTGGCTGTGATTTGTTTCTGAGTTAAATGCTGTTATTATTTTATATGAAGTTATTGATTTCTGCAGATGGGAAAGCATTTATGTTGTGATAAATTTTGTTATTAATGAACTCCCTTTTGCAGTAACCTGGTATACAGTGAAAATGTGCTTTATGGGACACTGTGGCTTATTTTACAAACGGACAGCTACACTCTCCAAACACCTTGTGCCCTTGATCTGAGTCTGCCTTTAAGTTTAAGAAATTAGTACATCTTCTGACCTCAGTGTGCAGAAAGCTACTTATCGCCTAGATGAGTATCAGCAGTGTGTCTCAGGGAGAGGAGAACCAGACACTAGCTCAGTCCGTAATCGCTTACCCCTAAAGTAGCTCTCACAGACCAGTTTCAAAATAATCCTTGAAGAATTAGGTTTTGTAGCTACTTGACATCCAGTTGCAATCAAACACTCAGGGCAAAATGCATTCCACTAACATTTTATAGAAATTTATCATGCAGGCCTAGGCTGATACTTACTAGAAAAATTCTTTAAAGAAATATTGCCCTTCCAGTTTTAGTGGCACTCCTCAGATCTAACTCTGGTTACAAGGGGAAAATACCATCTATCCTTTGTCTGTCCTACTTTATTAGTCCTTACCAGTTTTATGGTTCTCCCCATTTATTTTTTTGTCATTGTCAGTATCATTATCCTTTACTGAGTTTCTCCTGTGTGCCCTGAGGCATTGTGATAGGAGCTTAGTAAGCACCATCTCCAACTCTTTTAGTAACCTTACAGGGTAGAGATTATTATTCCTGTTTTACGGATAAGGAAACTGAGACTCAGAGAAGTTAAGAAATGCCCTAAAATTATATAGTAGCAAGTGGGAAAGCCAGGTTTCTAACTCAGGTCTGTCTGACTCTGAAGCCAGCATCTTTCCAACTAGGTCCTATCTCTTCTCCTCCATTCTGGACCAAAATGTGATACATATCCATCAAAAAGAGATTGCCACAAGGTGACTTAGAAAAGCAGTCACAGTCCTCTGAGGAGAAGGCAAAACTAATGTGGGGAGTGGGGTGGGAGTAGAAGGTAACTATAAAGATCATATGTAGAAGTGAGCAAGTATTAAGCCGATGGCTTCAATTAGGAAGCAAATGAATTACATTAGCATTACGACATTACATACATTAACATATGTAATTTATGTATTAATACTAGGGTACTGCAACATTGGATGCCCTAGGAAGCTAGGTAGTAAATAAGGGAGAATGATGACTGGGTGCAAGGGGCTCACATCTTTGGAAACTGAGTAGATCTTTGCTCCTTGTTCCCAGACTCCATCATTACTTTTTAAAAAAACACCTGAATTTCATGCATGCCAACATATATTCTTTTGTTCCATTCTGTTTAATAATCTTTTCACTAGTTGTGGAACACACTGAAAACAAAAAAGAAATTTATTAGAACTCTATTCATCTGAAAATTCACTTTAACCAAGAAATTCAGAATTACTATTCATGTTTGCATGAAAAGTGGAAACTTCCTGGGAAGAGAGAGGACCTAGGCAAACGGGTTTGAGCTTTCAATAGTCAGGAGCAATATGTTGCATTGGAAATAGCATACCACTTAGAGTGAGATAGCTTGAGTTGGTCAGTCCTGCCACTTAATAGTTGTGTGGCCTTGAGTAAATCACAAAACCACCTGTGGACCTCAGTTTCCTCACGTGGAGTTGGACGGGTTAAACCAGATGTAAGCTGGTGTCCCGTTAATGTTATGAGTCTAAATAGTTCCTGATGGAATTAATGATTGTACATTTCATGGGTTGTTAAATGGCTTCTTTCAGTATGTTTGCTCCTAATAAGTTTACTATGGGTGGCTCAGTAATCTTCAAGAGGATCCATCACTATTTGGTTAGTAGATACCAAGATCATTTTGATTTGTCTGTGTCAAAGATCGGGCAGATAAAACCTGCCTAGACATATACCATTCTGTCATCATGTTAAATGACCTTGACTTCTTAAACACCTAGATTTGAACTATAGACATTTCTGAAATGTTTTGGGAGTAGATTTGAACCATAGTAAACTCTACTGCAAATTAAAGTTTTATCATTATCATAACCCCTGCCCCCAAACTGCTAGGTGGGAGATGAATGGTAGATTTTAGTATCTAGAGGCTATCTTGGAACTCCAGGTTTTGAGATCAGGCCTCTTAAAAAGTTATAACTTAGAGGAACATGTTAAATTCTCAATGATACTGTTTTCATGTTCAGCTATTATTATTATTACTATTATTATTCAGCTGTGATTATTTCCCCTCTCCTCCCAACCTCCTAATTGTTTTCTTTATTAAAAAAAGAGGAGGGGATGCTTGCTGCCATCTGGAGACTGTGAGTATGCTTGGTTCTTAGACCTGGGCTCTGGTTCTGGCCCAGGGAGTAAGCCAGGTACACATATAGGAGTGAGTCTGGGCCACTGTATAGGGAGAATCACCTTAAAAGGGCTTAGCAAAACCTAAGGACTAATCAGAAGCCAGTGGACTGATCTTGCCTTGGTGCAGGCACGCAGACACACACACTCACACACTAGCGCAGTTCTCTGCAAGCTCAGATAGAGAGTAAGCGCTGTGATGCACCTAGTCCTTTTTTCTCCTTCAGGGGGGTCTTTTCAAGAGAGGACACTAAGGGACAAAGCCTTAAGAGGCAGGCTGCCGGTTAGAAAGAAGGGTGTCTTCTGGCTGAGGGCAGGGCTTGCTAGGACAGAGAAGCGAGTCCTTTCATCTCAGAAATCCGGGCCACGTTTTACCGAGAGCCCAGACACCGTGAACAAGAGGAGCCTCCGAGGGCTGGTTTCTGATGTCGCACTAGGCACGATAAGAATGCCATTGACGTCAGCAGAGTCATCATCAGGGAGAATGGCACCCCAGCTCTTGAAACCACACCAAGCAATTGCAGTGCTTTTGAAAATTAAAAGCCTGTGCTTGGGGGGAGGGGAAGGGGGGGAAAGCAGCAAAGACGGAGAAGCGGTGGCTCCAGCTGAACTCCTCTTTCTTTTATGCATTTCCTGTATTTTCAAAAGGCTGGCCCGCAGACGCTCCTGTGCACACGCACACACTCACTCTCTCACGCTCGGTCTCAGTGGGCCCCTTGGCCTAAATTAGTCGGGGGAGAGGATGGGAGACAGAGGGAGAGGAGAGAGAGAAAGAATTTAATTTTGGTAACGTTTTTCAATTCGCATAAAACAAACCGTGCCACCCAGGTGCTGGACAGAGGCCCTGAGCCACAGGAGAAAATATAAGCCTCTGAGAATGAAATTGTTGAGCTAAAACTGATACCCTTGAAATGTGTGTTGATGAATAGATTGCAAAGGAGGAATTAAACACTTCAAAAGGGCTCCTTAGGAAGCAACAGAGCCTCCCGCCCCCAGAATATTGCTGTGGATTCTTGAGTGTTTGTGTGTCTGCCTGAGAAAATGACACAGTTGTGGGTGTGGGAAGGGGACACTGCAGGCGTATTGTGACTGCAGCTTTCAGAGGCGGCTCTGCGAACATCACCTCCAGCTGGAATTCAAAGGTTACCTAGACTGGAAAATGTCTTGGAGGTTAGGAAGTCTTTGAAAATAATTCTTTAGTGTAAATCGTCCCCACTTTCAAGTTCCATAATTAATCCAGTCCTTTCATTCTGTCCCATTCCCAATCGTTCTGCCAGCTCCCCCTCACTCCAGCACCACCCCCCACCCCAGCAATATTAAAACTACATAGAATAGACTTGATGATATCAGTGCACAACAGGCTTTATTTTACAGCATTGACTGGCAGCTTCCCAAGTCTGTAAAATCTTTTGCTGATCTGATTTTAATATCCATATCCTTCAGCTGTACCACAAAGAATGGTTTCTGGGTCGTGGAAATATTAGGAGGGAAACAAAAGAACATATGCACATGAAGCAGAATCTGGCAGAAAATGTGGATTTAATAAATTGCATGATTTGAAACTCCTATTTTAAATGGACTGGTACCAGAGGGGTGGCTGTATGAGAGAGAAGCACAGTAACGGTTCTTCGTTTTCAAAGACCTGTTTCTTTTTGAAAAGGAAGAAGCACAAAGCTGCACTCCTTTCAAATACACAGATAGTACTTGGGGTAGGAACCACACCCCCCCCACCACCACATTTGTTCTTAAAAAATAGTAAAGGTGACGTTAAGATGGGCTTCCTCCATTTAATGTGACTGAGTAAATAAAGGGAGGAGTTTGACAAAGCACATTGACCATGTACACTTAACCTGTCTTGCTTAGTGTAATAAAGGAAAGATGGCTGACCATCCATGTGGGACTTTTGGTTAAACCCTCCGAAAGGATACCGGTAAACCTGTAACTTGGCTCATTTTGTCTGGTTTTTGTTTTTGTTTTTGTTTTGTCTGAGACTTATAAATGGAGTCTTTCCTTCCTTCCTTCTCTTTCTTTCCTTCCTCTCTCCCTCCCTCCATCCCTCCCTTCCCTTTTTCTTTCTTCCTTCCTTCCATTCTTTTGTTAAATACTAAAAACTGTTTTTAAAACCAAAAAAAGAAAGGATTCTGAACCTGCAGTCCCAGAATCTTACCGGGTCCTGGATTGTGGCTCAGAGGATCAGAGCCCCTCCCCCTAGTCGCATGAGCCTGAGTGTGTGATGGTGCACTGGGCGATGAGGTGAGGATGTGGGTGGGGATGAGCCTTCTCACAAGGCTCTTCGCTCCCAGAAAGTTAAAAAGCACTGACTTAGATGTTAATCCTGTCAATACGATATGGACCCCTGTTTCCATTCCCTTCACCATTTCTGCTATGTTGCCGTCATCACAAGTGTTCTGACCTGTCTCTCCAGGTTGTTCCTGTTCCTGTCGGTGTGTCTGTCATCCCCCCATCCGGCCCCACCTCTCCTCTTCTGTGGTTCTCCATTATTCTCGGTCCAGATCGTTTCCTCTAGTGAAAAATAACAAGAGCCTTTCTCCCTTCTTCCTACCTACAGATTCCTTTCGTCTCTCACTGTTCCTTCCTCCCACTTGCAAGACTCCCAGGCCACAATTGATTGATCATCCCCTGGCGATATTTAGGTGCCCTTCCACCAGGAAGCCAGGAAGCCCCAGGAGTCTGGGTTTGTTTTGGAGATGTCAGGCTCAGGTTCACTGAACACTAATTTGCAACAGGAAGTGCTTGTGAGCCTGATGAGGGATGGGAATTAGCAAATACGGTTGGCAGTCATTTGACAGAGGAAGCTTAAGGAAGCGGATCATTTAGAAAAGGAAAAAAAAATTAATCCTTTTCAGGTGTGTTAATTTCCTTTCTGGGCAGAATTACCATGGGCTTGGAGTATTTTTTTAGTCTTTCTTCTCCCTAAGGTCTGGCCTCATTCCATAAGGAGGAGGCAAGGATAAATGCCGTGAATTTGATTACGGACACCAGTCTAACCCTAGCTTAATGAGCCATGGCAACAAAATAGCTCAATATCCTCTAACTGCTGTAATCCAAAACTGGAAGCAGGGAGAGCCCTGTGGCTTCAGTTACACATGTTTGTAGCACAGGCCTTACCCCGGCATTTGAACTGCTCAGCAAGAGACCTGAAACTTCTCAGTTCTTTGAGTGGCAGTGTGACTCTTTCAGAACTAGTGTGATGGAAAATTTACCAGGAAATTATCAGATCTGAAAAAATATATACATAACTTAGAATTAACAAATGTTAATATTTGCCATAGCTATCTCAGATTTTTTTAAAAAAAGAAAATAAAACAATAGAGATAAATTTGAAGATGCGATTTCCCACCACCACCAGCCCCATGCATTTCCCTTCCTCCTTCTCCAGAACAGCCTCTGCCATAAATTTGAGAAATAGTCATCCTATTCATATTTTTGTCTTTTTACAATAAATATTTTTATTTGTAAATCATGTGCTGTAATTTTAAAACTCTTCAATGTCTTTTAGCTTAAAATTTTTTATACAACATTTTGAATTATGATTTTTGGATGTCTTTTCTCTTTTCCAGTTCCACCATATAATTCCCAGTAATTGACTGGTTGCAGTAGATCAGCAGTAGTAAAGTAACTGATGTGGGAAGGTTAATAGAATAAACACTTTAAGAAGAGATATCAGAGAGGGAACTAGTTAGGCTGCGAAGTTATCAGTGCAAAATTCAGGGAGGTAGACGTGAAAGAGGCTTAGAGTCAAGCTGAGCGGAGATAAAGGAGGAGAGGGAGCTAAGAAAGCATTGTCTCCCCAAGTGGAGATGGAACTTGCTGGGAATCAGGTTAGGATGAACTGGTTTTACAGCATGCCTTTCTGTGTGACCTGGAGCAAACCACTGGCCATGATTACGTCTCTCTACTCCTCAGTGGTCCTCAGGTATAAAATAAAATCACAGAATCATAGAGCCAGAATTCAAGGAAGAGAACCCCTCACTCAACCTCACTTGGTTTATAATTAAAGAAGGAAGACCTAGAAAGGTCTTATGGTTGATAGATACCTATTAGGGCAGAATCAGAAGCTGGGCTTGAAGTAGGAAAAGTTGTTCCTCTTTGAGTACATTTTCCAAAAGTTATAGCTTTTTAGCAGTTTCTGAGGGAATATGTTGATTGACTTGACAGTTGTACAAACACTAAAAGTGGTGTAAAGACAAGACCTGTGCACTAAACAGTGCTGCCTTTTTACAGCATTTTTTGCAGCTTTTATAGAAAGCTGATGCTCAGAGAATTTAAACAACTTTTCCAGGGCCATGTAGCTTACAAGTGGAAGGCTCAGGGTTTGCACCCAAGTCTGTCTTACTCCCACACACATGTTTTTATCCGCCGTGCTATACTATGACACAATGCTGCCTCCATACAGGATCCTGCCAAAACGCTTTTACTTCCAACCTAACTCTGCCACTTAGTCCTCCACACCCAGAAGCTTTCAGATTTCCAAGGGTATATTTCCTATTGGTAATTATTAGGGGACAGGGTGTCTGGAATGGAGTAGAGCCTTAGAAATGAAGGTGAAACATTTGGTTTGATGCTAGTATTAAGAACTTCAGTGTCAAATGCAAGAAACTTGGCAACGAATATCTTAAATGAACTGGTCACAGGTTTAGGAATCAAATGTTTTGATGGCAAGACAAAATTGTAGGAACAAAGAATTGAAGGTGTTTAGTAAGATTAAGAAGTAAGAGGATTTGTAAACAGCAAATTATGGAAGTTAATCTTTGTTTTACCCAGAAAGAGTTTTTTTTTTTTTTTTTTTAATAAATTGAATTACGTGAATTGGCAGAGAATGTAAAGATCAAAGAAGGATTTGCAGATAGAAAATTAAACAACGAAGATGCAGTGGACATTTTAAGAATCAGCTGCACTGTTGCTCATGGCTGAAGATAGACAGAAGACTGTGCGGGATTTAAAGATGAAGTCCTGAGGCACGGAAATAAATAACACACAGATCTGAGAATTCTTCATGTTGGGTGATCTTTAGAAATTAGGTGTCGTAATATCATCAGTACAACAATGCCTTAGCCACTGGAACAAAGGAAACATCCACAAGCTTGGGGAAATTGACAAAAACTGAAAACAAAACAAAGAAAGAAAATGAAGAATGTCATTTTTAAAGCCCTAAAACAGGACTCTGACTTGATTTTAAGAGGTTTTATGACCTCAATGTTTTTTCTTTATTCCATTATTTAAGTTAGAGTGATTATTAGTGTAGAAAAGTTTTGTCAAAATGTGTTTTGACGTGAAGACTTCCCATACATTGAAATTTAAAGTAGTCTTGAAGAGAAAAACTGTTTAATGGGCAGGGGTTTTATTGGAATGAGGGAAATGTTTGGAACTAGACAGAAGTGGTAATTGCACAACATTGTAAATGTGCTAAATATCAATGAATTGTTCACTTTGAAATTTTATTTTATGGGGAATTTCACCTCAATAAATTATTTTTAGAAAGAGAGAGATTGAATTTAGCACTAAGAACGTCAGAGTACAGCTTTATGAGTGGAAAAAAAACAAAAGTGGTCTTGGTTACCGTAAGCCTGGGATGTTCTTGAGAGCTTACTTTGTGTCTTATTGATATTGGAATTCTCAGTACTCAACGTGCCTGGCACATAGATGGGATTCATGTGTGTTTTATCAATGACCGAATGGATGATTCTGACCAGGTCATAGTCAGTAAACTCCACTTCATGGGCCTACCATTTGACTGTATGTTGTAGGATATATTAAAGGAAGGTAGGACACAATTGTGAACAAAATGAAAGCTACCTTCAGCTTTTTTTTTAAAGTGGGTTAGTGGAGGAATAATTAATGTGTTCAGATTTTAGAGCGTTGCTGGTTTGATTTTGTTTTGTATTTTCCTCATGGGCCTCTGTAGAACTATAAATTACAAGCAGGATCTTCTTTTGTCCTGCTTTTCTGTCTCAGACCCTTCACATCCACTTCTCTGAATATGAACGGTTGGAAAGGTAGTGGAATTGAAAAGAATCACAGGATGTTTCCACCATATCCCTTTTGGAGTATGATTGAACAGCTAATGTTAAAACTTATAGCAAAGCTCAGTGATTGAAAAATAGTGCCAGTGAAATGAAAGTCACAATATTCTGAGCTTTCTTTATTATAGTCTTCTGTAATTTTCTTTGTCATGTTAGCACCACTGAAAAAACACAAGTTGGAGGTAGGATGGAAACATAATGACAATCTGGTGTTTTATAAACAGTAGGAAAAATCAGGCTTCCAGGGCCAGCCCAGCCTGGTGGTGTAGTGGTTAAGTTTTCGTGCTCCAGTTTGGCAGCCCATGGCTCACAGGTTTGGATCCCAGGTGTGGACCTACACACTGCTCATCAAGCCATGCTGAGGCAGCGTCCCATGTACAAAATAGAGGAAGATTGGCACAGATTATCTCAGGGCCAATCTTCCTCACCAAAAAAACCAAATCAGACTTCATAAAATTGGTCTATATCATCTGCTCTGGTGTTAGAAGCTTTTTCAATTCCTCAAATAATATACTTCTGTAGACAGAGTCTGTACATTGGTAACCCATATATTCTATATAAAGGGCAGAACTTTCCTCTGCTTTCTGGGTATTTAATATTAATTAGAGTTTTTCTAAAAGCATTTTAGTTTTATTTTCCTTGCCCATTGTTAAAATGATTCCTGGATCTATAAAACAAAATATAAGATCTTGGCAATTTAGAGAGAAACTCACTTTTATGAATATGGTAACATCAGCTACCTTCCTTAAGGAAGGAGGCAGGCCATAAGTTTGAATTAAGAGTTTTGGAGTATTACTACCTTATTTAGTTCTCAAAAAAATTTTTTATTTATTTGTTTATTTTTTATTTGAATAACACATTTAATAAACTTTATCAAATTTATATACAGGAAAACATATACCTCTCCTTAAAGAACCTTCTTATTGTTTTCAAGTACACACAGACTCTCAAAAATGAACTCTATAACAGGCTACAAAACAAATCATCATGAATTTTAAAGAAAATAATGTATTACATATGTCCTTAATGAATTTAGAAATTAATGACAAGAGAATAGCCAAGAATTATGTATCTCTAGAAATTTAGGAAAAAAAACCAATAAAAACACACAATCTTGTTATATAGAAAAATCATCAAAAAGTTACAATGCACAATGTAATTATGAGAGTAAACAATTACATTTCAAAAGTTGTAAGAACTAACTAAAGTGATGTTCATCCTCCCTTCCCCAGTTTATACAATTCTCTCATGCTTTACTTCACTCTCATATCTTTTCTCCTTTCTTGATCCTTTCATCACCACCCAAGCCCCAAGTCCTGTGGCCTAATTTTCATTTGTATGGTATTAAGCATAGAACAATAGAAGAGGTGTGAAGACTTCCCAGGAATAATCAAGATTTCACTTGATTGTGGTGCATCTACTGTTGGTACTGAAGAAGGGGAGAAAGAGGACAGACAGATGCATGCACACAAGAAAGGACATCTAAACCAGAAGACCAGACCATGGTTCTGAAGAGACAGGAGAAGGAGTCAGGCACATGGCATGGTGCCTAGGAAGAAAGCTATACTTACAGTACTCGTAGAGTTGTGAATAACATCTCTCCTCTTTGAAAGTCATGCCCTGATGGTTGCTTTGTAGGAAAAAGAAAGTGGCAAAGTCCTGCCGCCTGTTCTTTAGAGTAGTCAATTCTGTGGACAAGAGCCAAAGCAGAACTACCTGATATAAATTGCTTTATTCATTTATCTGAATTGCTCTATTCACTGTCAACAAATACCTATTGGAGCACCTTCTATGTGCCAGGCATCTCAGACCTGGGATACACAGTGGGAAAAGATAGGATTTAACATTTAAGCAGCTTACTGTATAGTGGAGAGATTGAAAAATCAATAGACAATTAAAATATAATGTGCTTAAAGTGGAGAGTTGTTAAAGCCAGAAAGACCACTAAATGGAGTTTTTGTTGGTGCCATCAGTTGATTTCAACTCCTAGTGACCCTGTGGGCAGCAAAGCAGAGCCCTGCCCAGTCTTTTTGTGCCATCCTCTCACCTTCCGGCACAATGTCAGACAGTGCTCTGCCGCTATTCACGGGATTTGCAGGGCCAACTTTTTCAAAAGCGGGTGGCCAGATCCTCCTTCCTAGTCTGTCTTAGTGTGGAAGCTCTGCTGAAAGCTGTCTTCCAGGTCACCATGGGTGACCCTGCTGGTATTTGAAATAGCAGTGGCATAACTTTCAGCATCACAGCAACACACAGCTGCCACAGTATGACAACCACCAGATGGGTGGTGTGGTTCCTTGAGTGGGAAACAAACCCAGGCGGCAGTGGTGAGAGAGCTGAATTGTAACCACTAGACCACCATTCAGTGGAGGGAGGGCTTCACTTAGCTAGGGCCAGCCAAAGTGGAGAAGTGGCAGCTGGAAATTTGCAAAGGTAGGAAATACCTGATATGTTTGAGGAACAGTTCTAAGGTTCAAAAAGGCCAGAAGTTAAAGGGCAATGTGGAGTACTGGAAACTGAAGCTTAAAAGGCAGAAGGATCTGTTTTTTATTACACACTGTGCTGGGCGCCATGAAGAATAAAAATATAGAGGAGCTATTGCTAGGTATTGTCAAGGCTACAGTCTAATTTACATACATGCATACACGTCCATGTTGGAATTTAATTCCTTGGGAGGTGATGGATTACTTAGTTCTGGAAGTATTTACATTTATACTGGCTAGCTGTAAGAGGGAGCTGATAAAATATTTTAATTGTAGTAAGAATAGCTGAATTAGAGAATCCATTGCAGCGGTATGCTGATAAACCAATTCTCTTTGTTTCCCCCTTTCTCACCAAAAAAACAGACAAAACCAAACATGATCTGCAGTGTTTGCCTATTGTCATGGTGTAAATACTCCCACCATATTTGATGCCAAGCTACTGCTGGTTTAGCAGTCCTTTTGCAAAATTCTTGAATATTTAACAATCAACAACAACCAGTCGCAGCATACCACTGCAACACTAATTCTGTAATTATTCATGTTAAATAAATAATAGAACCAATAAATCATATAGATATGAAGAAGAAGAAAAAGAAGAGGAGGAGTTGGGGGAGATCTTTGAAAGCTAGATTAGTCAGGAAATGATCCATGGAGGAAGTAAGGCTTGAGTGAAGTCTTAATGGATAAGGTATTTAAATAGATAGAGAGAAGCAGGTACCCCAAATAAGATGTTGAATCAGGGATGTGTGTGACAAGTGTGACAAGCCTGTATCAGATGGTCCAGATGAGTGAGGTTAGAGAGATTTAGGCTGTGAAAGCCTTGAATAATCAGACTAAGATGCTTTAGACGTCAACCTAAAGTTAGTAGATCTAGTCATCAGTGGTTTTGGAACACAGATGGGCATAGCAATGTTTTGACAAAAACATTTTAGGAATATTTATCTGACAATAAGATAAATAATTGATAGCAGTGGGACCCCAGAATAGAATAGTATGCTAATGAGACTTACCTCATGTAAACGAGAGTAATTCAACTCAGCAGCTGTCTTGGAATTTTGTAACAACTCCCGTGTTGAGAAATTTTATCCTAGGATGTTGGGTAAAGCCACTTTGAAGGCAGAGAAATAATAGTGAGTAAGTGTAGAGAAATTGAGTTCGGATGAAGAAGTTGGCACATGGACCCCCTGTGTACTGTAGAGTATTTTTATTGGTATTTAGTCTTGCCATTACTGTTGCTAATGATTATATTGAATGATTACCAACTGTTGTTAATTATTTAAAACCAGGTGTCTAAAGCAACCTCCCATTTGTAGAAAGTTATCTTTCTTTGAACGTTTTAAAAACTTGTTTGAAACATGGAAACTTGGAATGGGTGGTCTATCCTGGCAGCCCTGCCGCAGCCCCTTTCATTCCTCTAGTCTTTTCTGCCCTTTCATCTTCCACCCCCTCGTCCACCCATCCTGCCTGCCAATCCAGCTTTCCAAGCTTTCCAGTCGTTTTCCCACCTCCTGCCTGGCTGCACAGTCATCATTCAAACAACTCTGGCTTGGTATCTCCTTTCACCAGAATTCCCGCCACCGTGGAGTAGTGCAGAGCATCTTCCTTTTGACTCTCTTAAAACCCTGGGGGGTGTTTCCGACATGCATTGCTTTGTAATTCAATAATAGGGCAGTTGTGGTTTCTTTTCATTGCAGTTATGCTGATTTTTAAAAGCACTCAGAGTGAAAAAGAAAGGAAAGATAGTAAAATACGTGTACATAGATGCACTTTTGCGCATGTTCTTGGCAAGTGTTATTTTCAAAACCTACCTGAACAGGTCTGAGCTGGGTAATTCAGTAAATCAAGGTCAGAAGGCAAAAAATTGGTTTGTATCCTGATCATACCATGTAAACTACATATAGCATATACATTAAAAAGAAATCCAAGAGATGAACTTTCTGAAAATTATTCCATTGCATTTACTCTGATTATACAGTGGGGAATTGTATGCTTTATGCCCTTTTAATTTCTTGGGTATGTTTGCTCATGAAAAGTACATTATAGTATAGCTTAGTACTATACATGCTGAAAACTAGTTAATAATGAATTTAGACAAAGATTCCCACTTCTTTTCCTGAACTTCTACACATTTTTGGGCTATATAGTTATTACTTAGGACTACGGCAAGCATTAATTCACCAACTCTCTGAGATAAGAAATGTGTTTTCCAATAATAATTATAAATCTACGCGGACATTGTGGGAGTTACATTGTTTGGAATCTAAACAGAACCAAAATCATTACAAAGTTATTTTAAAACTGTTGTTAATTATTTATGTAATTGTAGATTATTCCTTGCAGAAGACTCTGATGAAGTCATTCAACAAACTGACTATGTAGATTTTGTGGAAGGGCAGTAAATCTTGAAAAGTAAGCCCAGAGTGTTCCGTCAGTCTTTTCTCTGTATAAACACTATGTTTTAAAGATTTTATTTTTTCCTTTTTCTCCCCAAAACCCCCCGGTACATAGTTGTATATTCTTCATTGTGGGTCCTTCTGGTTGTGGCATGTGGGACGCTGCCTCAGCGTGGTTTGATGAGCAGTGCCATGTCTGCGCCCAGGATTCGAACCAACGAAGCACTGGGCCACCTGCAGCGGAGCGCGTGAACTTAACCACTCGGCCAGGGGCCCAGCCTCCCGCACTATGTTTTAATAAACACCATATATGTAATTATTTACAGAAATATACGTCCTAACGATGAATTGGCCCCCAGCCCCCATAGTGTCCCCTTTCTTCTGTAGTATAGATCAGCACCAGAAAGGAAGCAACAGAGGTCTCTGAACATCCACAATAGATGTTTACAACTTCACTTACTCAAGATAATGCGCTACCCTAGCAAGAACGAGGTATACTCATACTTTTGTGATAATTCATACAAGCCGGATCATGTGGTTCCAAGCCTTCCATAATCAGATGAGCAAACTGGAAAAGGGGGAGTAGGAGATTCCAGAGAAAGGCTCAATTGATAGTAGCCAAGTGACAGCTGATGACCCGAAAACAAAAGGAGGAAAAAAACGTCTATCGAAATCATCCAAAAAAGCACAGCTGTTTGGGGCCTTTTTGAAAGGGGCAGTAAGTTCACCCTGTCTTAGGAAACCCTAACAACATCTCTATCTGGACAGCCGAGCATAAGAATTGACATTCAAATTGATGACATCAAGTGATATGAAAAAGGCTAAATCGTATTTTGCTCAATCTCTATTGATTTTCTATGTACTATTTAGAAAGATATTTATTTTATGCACTTAAAAATAAGGTGTCAAAATACCCCCAAACCTAACCCTGTCTGCCTGAATATTGCTGCATCCATCATCCCTTCTTCTTCTCTCTTTGACTTACTCTCTGGTGGCTTCTTCTCCCTTGGACTGGTTAAGTTCCTCCCTTCCTAAGGGAAAAAACTTCCTTCATCTTTGATCCTGTGTCCCCCTCCAGTTTTCACCCCACATCACTATTGATTTTCTCTCCCAAACTGATAGAGAGGAGAGTTTACACTCACTACCTCCATTTTCTTTTCCTCCCATTTATTCCTCAATCCACTGGCAGTCAGTTTACAGTCCCACCAATCTATTGCAACTACTTACTCCTCTGGTGGTTCCTCTGATCTCTTAATGGCCAAATCGAAAAGATAGTTTTCAGCTCATTTCTAACTGGGTTTCTCTATAGCAGTTGTCAGACTGCCCTCCATGAAACTCTTCCTCCTGGCTTGAGGTCGTGCACTCTTTCTGTCTCCCTTCTAGATTCCTCTTCCTCCACCCTTCCTTTGATTTTGGTGTTCCCAGGATCCCATTCTCAGTCTCCACTTCCCCTCTTTCTGCATGTTCTCCAGGATTCCCTCGTGCATTCTTGTTATTTTAATCACCGTCTCCATGCTGATAACTCCTAAATTCATATCCAAGCTCATCTTAGCGTCTTCCACAAAGCTTGAAAACCCACCTATTCATTGGAAATTCCCACTTGAGTTTATCAAATTCTTCAGATCCAAAATTGAATTTAGCTTTTCCCCTAAACTTGTTCCTCTTTATGTATCTCAGTTGGTGAGCCCTTCTTACATGTTAAGACAATAGAGCAAAAATAAGTCACAAAGGCATTAAAAGTCTGCAAATATAGTCATGCAGAGATAACCATTGTTAATATTTGCTTTATGTCCTTCCAAGTGTTTGTGTACTTATATATATTTTTAATGAGATCCTAACATTTGATTGTTTACCACTATCACATTTCTTTTCATTTAACAAAAACAGTGAACATTGTTCTTCTTTAAAATCATTTTCGTAGTTCGTGTTCTAGCCAATAGTGTTATTTAATATCATCTTTGTCAATTTTCTTTCCCTTCTTTCTTTTTCCTTAAGAAAGAAATGACAATTGAAAATGAAAAAAAAAAGACATATGAAATCAAATATAAAAGTAAGCTCCTTGGAAGGGAGGAGAGAGTTCCAGGGTGTGTGGTAGTAGTAGTAATATTAGTCTAATTACACTCAATAGCTCAATAAGTAATGCGGTTAATTGAGTACTTTCTGTGTGACCCACTGTTCTAAGGACCGTGCATAAGCCTGACCATAAATCTGTGATGTTGGATGTCTTATTGTTCTTGTTTTATAGTCGTGGAAACAGAGGCACAGAGAGGTTAAATAACTAGCCCAGGCTTACATAGGTAATAAGAAACAGCCAAACTTGGGCTTTCTGTTCCAAAGATTGGCCTCCTACCAATGAAGCTAATCTGCCTTTTGTTGTTCCCCAGGGCATCCTTTATACTGGCGTGTACCACTTAGCATTAATTTCTTAGAATAAAAGCAATATTTATTTATAGAGTTAGCTGAGTTGTCAAGACCTTTAATGGATAATAGAGAAACAAAAAGGACACCATTCCTATGAGATAGTAATGAATGTTTCATTCATATCAGTGGTTATTCTAGTTTGTTTTTGATAATATGGTGGGCAAAAAAATCTACCAGCAGGGGCTAGCCTGGTGATGCAGTGGTTAAGTTTGCATGTTCTCCTTCGGTGGTCCGGGGTTCACTGGTTCAGATCCCGGGGGTGGACCTATGTACTGCTTGGTAAGCCATGCTGTGGCAGGCGTCCCACATATAAAGTAGAGGAAGATGGGCAAGATGTTAGCTCAGGGCCAATCTTCCTCAGCGAAAAGAGGAGGATTGGCTGCAGATATTAGCTCAGGGCTAATCTTCCCCCCCCAAAAAAAAAAAAAATACCAGCAACTTAACAATGGAACCCTAAGTTCAGGTTTAACATGATTTTCTAAGTAGAATCGATGTGGAAGTATTGATACACTTTCAAAATTATGGTTTAAAAATTGTGAATTTTTCAAATCTGCTGATATCAGGAGCCAAATTTTTAAGAGGTAATAGAATGTAGGAGGTCCCCTACCATCAAGTCCACCTCTCCCCCTCATTCTGTCATTCATATTCTGTTTGCTGGTGAGGGGGTCTTGCATCTGTTATATCTCTAGGTACAATGTCTGGCATTTGTAGCTGTGAAAGAGGGTGAAAAGAAGAAAAGTTGTAGGGAGAGAGGGAAGGAGGGAGGGAGGGAAGGAAGGAAGGAAGAAAGGAAAAAGGAAGGAAGGAAGGACTGAACTTCAGACTTCCCCAACTTTCTCCCATTCAATTTGCTCTCATCATTGCTTCCCCAGCTCTGTGGCTCAGGCGAAAGTTTGGAGATATCCTGTGTCCCTTCTTTCTATCACATCTCATATCCAATCCGTCAGGAACTCCTGAAGCCCACACTGTCAGAATATACGCAGAGCCCAATCCTTCTCACCACCTACAGTTCCTACCCTGCTGCGAGTCACCGTCTTCTCCAGCCTGGATGGTTGCAGTAGCCTCCTGATAGTTCACTCTGCTTCTACCCTTGCGGCACCAGAACCTACTCAAAAGACGGCAGTCAGTGCAGTTCACGTCATTCCTGTGCTCACAACCTTGCAGCGGCTCCCCCTTTCCCTCGGAGCTGAGGTGCTTATTGTGGCCTGCAGCATCTAGCCTGGTTTGGGACCTGTTTCGTTTCTGGCCCTCGTTCCCACTCTTCTCCCCCTCATTCACTCAGCTCCAGTCACACCAGGCTGTTTGCTGATCTTTGAGCACATCAGGCACGCTTCCATCTTAAGACCTTGGTGCTGCCTGGAATGCTTTTCCCCCAGTAACTTCGAACTAATTCCCTTATTCATTTCAAGTCTTCGCTCATGTTTCATCTTCCCTGTGAGGTCAGCCACGAGCATCCTGTTTTTTGACTGCATCCTGCATCACCCCCATTCGCTGTCCCTGCTCTGCTGTTTGCATCTATGTTAGTTTGTTTTCATAGTATGTCTTTCATTCTAACACAGAATTTACTACATTTGTTATTTATTGTCTCTTTCCCCTGCTAGACTGTGAACTACTTGTGCGTAGGGATCGTTGTCTATGTTGTTCACTGGTACAGATAAATAGAGAAAAGTGCTTCAGTCCTCATAGGTGCTCAGTACATTCTTGAATAAATTAATAATCTGCCTACTAAGGGTCTCTTACAGAGATGACTTGGCTTCATTGGTTTTCCATTAAGAGCACTGTTCTTATCACCAAATCCGCCTCCTCAGTCGAGTTTCAGCTAAGAGATCAGGTGCATCAAGGGCATCAGTCCTTCAGCTCCTGAAAGCTATGGTCTTGGTCTCTGGCTGCCTAATTCCCTCCAGAGTTAGGATAGAAAAATGTAGGTTAGGATAGAAAAATGTAGGTGGAGAGCACATTCAAACACCCTACACTTAATATATTTTAGAAGAAAGAAAGGATGACATTTAAAAAAAAATATTGTCGTAGTTACTGATTGAGGTTTATGTAAATGGGGTCCTGCCTTGGGGATGACATCCAGGGGGACAGTCCTACCCCCAAGAGCCTATCCAAACGTGGGATCCTAAGTAGATTTCTATTATCACCTTGGGAAACTACAGAAAGTGACCCCAAGGATAAGCCCACAGTCTACTGACCAGGTTTTAGTTCCAGGATCATGCTCACATAGTTATAGGTTGGAAGGACACAAACAGTAACCAATTAAAAATATGCAAGAACTATCCCCTGTGAGACTACGGGAAAGCCAGAAGGAGAAAAGATGGAATGGCGAGTAGGAAGCTGAGCTCCTTCTCCTTGTTTTGAATGAAGCTTTGGAGAGCCCAGAAGAGAAAACAACACAGCCTGTGCGACAGGAAAGGCGTGTTGATCATCAAAGCATACAGGTAGAGGTCCGTGGTTCTCCCTTTTCTCTTTAAAGAAAACAAACTTCACAAGCCATATTTTGGAAGCAAATGGACTTTTTGACATAGCTCAAATCTTCCTTGGTGTGTGGACATCGATGGGAGGCAGTATCCTATATTAGTTGACAGTGCCAGGTCGGGAATCAGACTCCTCGGAAGCCCGGCTCTGCCACTTACTACTTGTGAGACCTTGTGCCTCCCAACCTCAGTTTCCATCACATTAAAAGGGGGATAACAGCACCTCCCTTGGCATGAAGATTAAGTGAGATCATGTACATGGTGCTTGGCACGGTGCCTAGTACATGGGCAGCCTTCAACAAAAGTTAGCTGCTCTTGTGCTGCATAGCGGCAGTAGCTGCTACCCTTGTGGAAATTTTAAGTGAAAAATGGTGTGTGGGGGAGGGTGGAGGGGAAGGGAATTACCCAGGGGTATTGGCTGGGGAAGGACAGTTGGCCACCCTGAAAGGTCCTTACAGAATAGTATTTTTCTTGGTGAATTATCTATACTCCAGAGTCTGCCCCTCAAGCTAGGCAGTCTTGGAAAGGTGATCCTGGGCTGACTCCCACTCTCAAAGCTCACAAGAGCTTTAAAACCAGACGATCAGTTGGTTCCTTAAAAGCTACAAAATGTTTTGGCCCTAGCAGCACCCACATTGTCCCTCTGTGAGTAAATTCAGAAAGCCAGATTACCACATAGTGTGGGTTTAGAATAGACAGTTACGTATGATCAGAATGTTTATTCTCTCCTGGTTTTGAGGACCAGGAGCATCTGTGTGAGCAGTAGGGATGGTCCTTTTCAGGACAGGCTCACTCCCTGAGCCTATACAGGCACTCCCTTTCTGCATGGGCAGCACAAGGCAAGTCTCCTTTTTCTCAGATTTTCTTTCTGCCACCTTCCCTCTAGTGGGAGCGTTCTTTCTCCAGATATGTTAACACCTCAACTGGTTGACATCTGGGTCTGCTTGAGAGTCTCTTGGAGATGATTTTGCATAACTCTGGATCAGTCTCATAGTTTGATCTTGAAATATAGTGGACAACTTTATTTCTGGACTCTAAGGGGAATACTTCAATGTTGTCCCCTTGCACTCTTCCCTCAAGACCTAAAAAGCCAACAATTGTTGGGAACTGCTAAATACAAGCTGGGCCCAACAGGCTAAAGGCATGTACTGGCCCCTGCAACCAGCTTTGGGATTGGATGGAGCATCAGCCTGCCTTAGGGCCCACTTGGCTTTTTCGGCAGCCTCCTGCTGTCCTCCTCTGCTAGCACTTGGCAGGCCAGAAAGTCTGGAACTGCTCTGTCTAAAGACTGACCTCGATTGCTTTGGACTTTCGCTGTCTTGGCTTCCATGAACAGATCCACCCCAATGCTCCAGATTCAGTGAATCTCCTTATCATAGTTTCTCATGGCATCCATGCTTTTCCTTCTCAGCATTTATTACAAATGAAATTAAATCATACTTTGTGCCTATTTTGTTGTTGCTGTTGTTTAATGACTATCTTGCCCATGAGAGAACTGTACCCAGGAGATTAAAACAATGCATGGCACATACAGGGTTTAATGAATATTTATTGGGTGTTAATGCCTCTTAGGACAATGATTTTCAAACTAAGTGTCACAACCTATTCACGCATAATGAAACCAATTTAGTGGGTCACACAATCAGTAAAAAAAAGAAGAAATGGAATAAAATAGATGAGTGTGCATCACACACGGAATTACTTCATGTCAGTTTGTTTCAGTATGGATATATGTGTGCAATGCAACACACACACAGGCACATATACACACATGCACTCACACAAATGCACACACACGCACACACACACTATAATCTGTCTAAGATGCTCTTGTCAAGGAGGGAAGATGCAGGGAGTGTTGTCTGAAAAAGCCTGTTCACTTTTATAATAATTTTTCCTTGTAAAAAGAAAAAGATACTGGAATTTTGTGTACTAAATTCCAAAAATAGGGCTCAAAAGAAGTCTTGACTAGTGTGTGGCAGAGCTACATCTGAAGCTCCAGGTGGGTGTATGAGTTTTATATTTATCAAAAGAAGGTACTGATTTAAAATGTTGGTAAACACTGTTTCAGTTTTCTATTCCTGCATAACAAACTATCAAAAAGTGGTACCCTAAAATACAACCGTTCTGTCCTGCTGTCAGCGCCGGGCTCAGGGGGGCAGTCCCGCTGGCTGTTCCACAGTGCTACATGTGGCTACATTCACTTGGCCGGTTGACTGGAGGCTGGAGGCTCAGCCAGGATGGCCCTACTTTCCGTCTCTCTTCATGGAATCTCGGGGCTTTTCTCTCTCTCCGTGTGGACTCTCCATGTGGTCTCTCCAGCAAGGTAGTCAGACTTCCTTACTTGGCAGCTCAGAGCTCCCAAGAGCACAAAAACCAGGCCTTCTTAATACATAAGTCCAGAACTGACACATGGCCAATTTTACCCCATTCTGTTGTTTAAAGCAAGTCCCAGGCTCAGCCCAGATTCAAGGAGAGGAGACCATACAAGTAGTAATATTACAGCACATGTAATAGAATGGCATGCTCTCCTTGGTCCAAACTGCATGGTCCCTCCACCCAACTCTGCACTGCTTTGCTAGGGCGAGCCCCTTTGCCTGAAATGCCTTCCTTCTACTTCTTCGTCTGTTGAATCCTACTCATCCTTCTGGGTCCAGCTCAAAGCTACTTCTGTGACTATTTCCTGCACACAATGCCCTTATCTCATGCTTGAAATAATCACTCCTTTATTAGCACTCTAAGTACCCAATACTCTCATAGCATTATTTTTATATTTTATATCATGCGTTGGCATATAGTTTTACACGCACGCACATATACACACACACATATAGATGTAGCTCCCTTTCTAGATTCTAAGCTGCTTAGAATCGAAGATTAGGTGATCAGTAACTCTTGAAAAAATAAACTGGTTCTGTACCTTTTAAATGACAACTCTAAATATTTATAATTTCTCACCAGTATAAAGAGATGGGTGATGAGATGCTCAAAACTATTGGAGAAAAAACCCGACATGGAGCGCCAGCATAAAACAACAGTTGTCCTTTACATCTTTAGAAAACCCTTTTCTATTCAGTAATTTTTATACTTGGATCTTTGTCTTGTGTTTTTCCAAAATAGTATATAGTTAACTTTTTTTCTTTTAAAGATTGGCACCTGAGCTAACATCTGTTGCCAATCTTTTTTTGTTTATTTCTTTTGTTCCCCAAAGCCCCCCAGTAGATAGTTACATAGTCTAGTTGTAGGTCCTTCTGGCTCTGCCATGTGGGACACTGCCTCAGCATGGCCTGATGAGCGGTGCCATGTTCACACTCAGGATCAGAACCGGCAAAACCGTGGGCCACCGAAGCAGAGCATGAAAACTTAACCACTCGACCACTGGGGCCGGTCCTTGTGTTTAACTTCTTAATATAGTGATTTCTTCTTACTTAATGTGAAGAATCTTAATGTCTTCCCTTTGGAAAATATACATTTCAACCTGCTTATATTTTATGGCAGTGTTTGAGGAACCACCCATCTTCGTACAATAGTATCATCAGCCACATACCTCAGCAGATTTGAAGTTGCCCTGTCCCTCTTAAAACTATGGCTTTTTCCCCTGCACCAGCCACATACATTGGTAGTCTTAAATTATGATCTGCAGGCCCCTGAATGGTTGAGGCCTTTCAGAAGGAAGTTCGGTGAACCTTCTGAAATGTATGCAGAAATGTGTATACATGTTCATGTGTACATTTTTCCAGGGAGAGAGTCCAGTATTCTCATCAGATTCTTAAAGCTTAAAGACCTCAATTATGTACCAATTGTAAATCTGCTTACTCTCTAGAATTCCTCTCTTATTAATCCAAAAATAATATTTTTCTATTTCATGTGTAACCAATTTCTTCTGGAGAATTGGACGTTTACATAAACACTTCAATCTCTCTTTGCTGCACTATACTTCTCGTTAACACTAACGTTATGTTACAAACCTTCCTACTAGAGGTTCTCTGTCATCTCTCTGGCAGCTTCACCAGTGCGAGCTTTCTTACATGGGTAGACTTGCTACTCCAAGTGTGGTCCCTGAACCAGCAGCATGAACATCACCTGAACACTTGTTAGAAATGCAGGCTCTCAGGATTCTGAAATGCAGACCTACTAAATCAGACTCTGCTTTTTAACAAGATCCCTGGGAGATCTCTAAGTACATTAAAGCTTAAGAAGCCCAGGACTGCGCATCACTGATACCTCACTTCCTGTTTGTCAGCCTTTCGGGATTGGTGTTTTAAATTCTCTATAAATACCGTTAACAATTATCATTGGATTTCTATTTTAGTATCACCTAGCAGTTTGATGAAATCTTCTCTTCACTTTAGGATTTGCAATGGATAAGGGATGGAGGAGTGGGTGAACTAATTGTTCTTATTTCTAACTAAGACTATCATTCAGGACATATGTGTAGTTTCTGTGATTCCCAACAGAATTTTATGTTACCTACAGCCTCTGCTCTTTGTTTTAGAGTCTATCTTTTTCCACTGTGTTTAAAAACATTTAGAGGGGGAGACTGGAAAATCAGTTATTTCAAGATGAATACTATAAGTGAAATTACCAAAAATTGAAAAGGCAAGGATTATGTTGAATTAAATTGAGGAAAGTCAGTTTACACTCTGAAAATTCCTAAGGCAGAATTTTGCTGTTCCAGTTTCTCATAATAGATCGAGCAGTACTAAGTTAAGCATACATCTTTTCTGCTATACGGTGTGTGTACCAACTCTCTTTTTCTCCAGCATTTGACTTTCATCTCTAAGAGTTTAAGGAATTTATGGCTTGGTGCATTTGATGTGGCACAGTTCCACATGTGAGGGATGGTGATTTGGATAGTGCGATAGAAGTACGTGCCAAGAATAATTGGCTTCTGTATTGAGGAACAGCTCAAATACTATGTGTATCACAGCATGTAATTTGGGTGTGCAAGATGCCTGTAGTTCAAAGTGTTTTACTCCTCTGCAGTGGCAAGCTGAGCTTCCTGTTGGCTGGCTCCTTGTGTTTGCATTAAACAGCCTGGGTGCAGTTAAAAAGAAAGCATCCATCTAGTCAGTTCTCATAATCCTGCAAATGGCATAGACTTTAGTTCCAGGATTCTTTTTCTCCCTTGCTTCCTTCTTTCTTTCCTTCCTTCCTCCCTTCTTTCCTTCCTTCCACTGGGCATAAAGCAAAGTAATTCTTTTTCTGCTTACTTTGACTCTGTCACAAGCTCTCTCAAGCAATGTTTCCTTGCTATTATTAAGAATTACCTAAGGCTCTGATACAACATGCAGATTCTTAGACGACTCTGCTTGGAATCTGATTCAGTAAGCCTGGGAAGGAACACGAGAACTTGTATTTTTAACTAGAGGCCCAAGTAATCCTTATAATCAGGCTACTTCTTACATGTAAAGGCTTGGAGTAAGATGGACCCGGGTTATCAACACTTGCTATACGACTTTGGGAAAATTACCAAAACTTTTGGAGCCCTGGTTTTTAATGTGTAAAAGTGGGATAATACTACTCACAGTATTGCTCTAAGGGGACAGTATATACAGAGCATCCAACACAGTGCATGGTTTTGAATTTATAGGTAAAAAATGTTAATTCCTGGATCTTGTTGCAGTGTAAGCTTCTGAAGGGTCAATTTTGAAATTTTTCCCAAATGTTTATCTATGTTGGGTATAATTTCTAAAGTAAAATGCAGGTAACAAAACACATCCAAATTTTAATTCGACAAATATTTCTGAGGGTCTATGGTACGTCAGGAACTTGAAGGTACATTATCTAATTTAATCATCCCAATAAAATCTATGGGTGGTAGACATTATCATTCCCATATTAACAGACATACAAACTGAGGCTCAGGGATAATTTACACTTAGTAAGTGGTAGATGCAAATCTAGACATTAGGGGCCCAGTCCAGCACTCTTTCTACTCTACGACAACAACCTTTGCCCTTATGATTGTGTCTGTTTTTCAAAAGAACTAGTTCAAAAGAACCCTGCCCACACATATACATAAATAGCTATGAAGGTATGACATAAAGTTGAGTTAATTTTCAGAATAATTTATTCAAATCATCTCAATTATCTATTTCATGAAAAATATTCATATAGATCAGTGGTCCTCAAACTCAAATGCCTCAGGGTTCAAGTGGTAATACAGAAGGACAGGCTGGCCGGCGTAGGGCAATAAGGAGTCACAGGGACCATGGCACACTGGCGGGAACAGCTGGTCTAGCGAAGCAGTTTCTGTTTAGCTCCAGGCTCTTGCCGAAGTGCCAGGATGTGGGTTCCCTATTGTCAAATCCTTAGCTTTTTTAAGAGAGGAAGAAATCCAAAATTTTTATGTGAAATTTCCCAATTTTTAAACAATGTGTGTGGGCCAGACAAACCACATCTGTGGACCACATCTGGCCGGAAGTCTGCCAGTTTGCAATCTTGACCTAATTGCCCTTAATTCTCTGCTTTTCTTGACCTGGTAAATAGTCCACTTAAGTGATTTGGGTATGTAGTGGACCCTTCTGGACAGTGTCTTCATAACATACACAGATTTGAGGGACTGACCTTTAGTTTTCCAGTTTCAGAAGTTTGATTTTCTCAGAACCTAGTTAGATGGGATGCTGTTACTGATACTCAGAACTCAAGAACTTAATGCAAGAGCAAGAACGCTAATTAAATAATTCACAGTGAGAAATATGTTGCTAAGTAGACACGCTACCATACTGGCCTGATCAGTTGATTCTCTCCGTGTAATTCAGCCTTCTGGGAAGCGAACTTGTAATCAGAAGATGCTTTGGTGCATATGGAGTCAGAACCCAGGAACTGAGGGACTTTAAAAGAAATGCTTCTCTTCATGGGATCTTATACTTTTCTTCTCTTTATGGTAGTCTTGCCACTGGGTTAAAATATTAGGACTCTGCCCCTCTCCCAGATATGCTGAATACATGCTGACCTAATGTCTCCATTGTCTAGCTACTATAGGCGTGGTTCTCAAACTCATGCCCAGAGATTTTCTTGGAACACGGATTGCAGGGCCCTACACTTCAAGGATTCTGGTTCGGTGCTTCTTGGGTAGGACTTGAGAATTTTGCATTTGTAACAAGTTGTCAAGTGATGCTGATGCTGATGGACTGCTCCATGGGGAACCACCTTTGAGGACCACCTTGCTCCAATTCACCTTCACCTACCACCATTGTCTGTCTTTGCTTTAATATGCTAATATAGTCCCATCCTGATCCTGGCGTTGGAACCTAGTGGTTTGAACAATTCCAGGTTGTCCATTTTTAAAATATTTCATTTAATTAAAAATGTGATTAATCCAAGATGCCATTGATTGTAAGACATACCTGGATTTCAGAGGCATTAAAAATGTGGGAAAAGAATGTGCCTTTTTAGAGTCATGGCAATTCAGTAAATTAAGCCTCAGTAATCTCCCCTGGATTATGTTATAGAAAGCTCAACTAGGTGGATACATTTGAAGAAAGGATTGCCCTGTATCTTCTTTAAACAAACACACCATGAATTTCAAGACTCCTTTGCCCAGTTCTTAATGGAAAAGACAGTGCTGGCACAGTGATCTGTGGCTGACTTTGTCATCTAATTGAAATTTATTGTTATTGTGTTTGTCCTCTCCTACTCAAATATGACCCTGCAATGCCAGCTCTTCACTTAGGGAATGAATCTGTTTGTCTTATTGGATTGGTAGGACCATGCACCTTTTTTTTTATAGTCGATTATCAGACTCACTGTTTCCTTGGCCACTCAGGAAAGGACAAGTAGGACAAGGGTTGTTCAACTGTCCTAATCCTACCTTGTCTTTATGGTCATAAATTAATGTTCCTACAAAAAAAAGACTTGGAAAAAATGACGCTGTTAATTTCAATAAGTATCTTCATGCATATGTAAGAAGATGGCCGGAGAGGAAGAAATTCTAGATCTCTTCTCGCCACTTCTCAGTGTATTATTGGAAAACCTCCTGGGAGTTCATTTATTTATTATTTTGGGGGGAAAAGTCACTAAGTGGACTCCCTTAGTTATATAAATCTAAGGCCTCAAGTCATCTCTTTCCTTAGAGAAGGAGAGTGACAAGATCTCCCCCGATCTTCATTCAAACCTGCCCCTCTCCTTGGTAAAGTTTGAGGAGAGAGTGGACCAAATTACCTAAGAATTTGGGGAGTCTGCTGGCCAAACAGAGACTGAACCCTCAGCTTTCTCTCCGAATGACGTAAGGGAACCCCATTAGAATGGATCAAGGTGGGGCCATGTGGTCTGCTGTCAGGAGAGAAGGCTGATACCACAGGCCCTGGAGGGGTTACGCATCAGGAGTGAAGGGGAAGCCTGGTTGCCTGCTCAATGCAAGGGCCTAAAGTTGTTGAGTGAGGGCTGATTTTTGTCTAAATAAGTGAGAGTGAAATCAAGGAGCTACAATCTTGGAGTTTAAGGTTGGGCCATCCTAGAAACCCATGGAGGCCTGAACCACCAGGACACAGGACTTCACAGGACCACTGTTCAACTGTGATACCACATGGCTGTGGCAGAAACCTTCATGCTAATTGTCAGTCCTCTCTCTACCTGAAGTTTAGAAGCAAGACTCTACTTTAGACTGAACAGCCCCTGAGGCTGTTGGACAGTTGGAAGGAGGGGGAGTTTTCAAGGAGGGAGAGACTGGATTTTCTACTGAAAGGGAAGCTCTAGGCTCCAGTGATTAAACGGAAACACAAAAGAGATGTGACAATATTTATATCTAAGTGTTATGCTAGCCTTTGTGGCTATAGAATCAAATGAGACAAGATCTATTATGACAAGCAGGTGGATTCCCAAGAAAATTATTCAAGCCTACTTAGGGAAACTAACAGTCATTCGTTTGGCAGACTATTGAGCATCTCCTGTGTGTCAGAACCTGGGACCTACAGTGAACTAAAATAAACACAATTTTTACACTCATGGAGTTTTCCATATTCCATAGAAGAGATGTGATAATGGATGTACTTGTAAAGATATGCTCAAGTTTGTTGTCTAAGCTGCCCTGTCTTCTAGAAAATGCTGGATATACATAGTGTAGAGTTTCACAGATAGTAATTGAGTTACACCTTGGAGGCCATTTGGAATCTGTCCATAAATGGCAGTAGGAAGAGCATTTTGGACAGAGGGAACAGCAAGTGTGAAGTCACAGATGTAGAAAAAGAGATGACTATTTCTGTGTAACTTGTAGGGTGCAAACAGATGGAATGGCAAGGAATAAGACTAGGTGTGAATGCAGGTTGGAACCGCCTTCTAAAAATTTTTATTTATATCTATAGATAGTGCACCACCAAATAGGTATAAGTGTGGATTTCTGTGTTCTATATTTTTGGGAAATTACTTAGGAGACTTAGCTGGAACAAGTGATGAGTGGGGCTGAGAGAAGAGGATCTGTGGAACCACTGGAAACAGGGAGGCCAACTAGTTTGGAAGGGTATTAAAATGCTGTAAGCACAACACTATGAAAGAAAATTGGAATCTTTACCATATGCTGAGTGTTCTAAAAAATAAAGATGGTATAGACCTTGCTCTCAACAAGCTTAAGGCATAAAACAAGTAGCACATGAGAGCAGGGGCATAGTAACGTAGTTCAAAGGGCTGAAGGAAGCATGAGGTATATGAGTTATCAGCGTGGACTGTGATTGGTTGAGAATGCTGCTGGGAGGTGAGTGTGAGGAAGTGATGGCCATAGTCAAGAAGAGATAAGAGGATAAGAGCCATGGCTTAGAAGAAAAAAAGCCTCAAAACAGTCAAAACTCCTTTAATGGTGGATGTTATTTTGAGAATGTCAATTTCAGAAGCCACCATAATAATGTGTTTGTGTGTGTGCTTAAAAAACCACTGCTATGAAAGACCTTGAGTCCACTCATGAAGTTCAAGTACCAATTTTTGCCCCTGCGTGTGGAACAGTCTGCTCTCATACAAACCCTAACTCATACTGTCACATTATATGGGACATCTCTCATTTTCTTGGTAATTTAGTAGCCATATAAACACGTACATGACTTGTGGTAAATATGGTGATTCTCACATTATAACCAAAGAGGGTGGATGTAACAGCTTGTAGAACACTTATGACCGTAAAGCCTGAAGTGTGAGTCATGGGGTCTGACCCAGGTAGTAAGATGTGTTATTATGCGTGTTGGTTAGCTGAATTTCCTGGGCTAACCTCACTGGAGTTTGCTTTGTCAGTAAAGAACTGGATCTTTGCTGATCGATCAAGGGTCTAAATTCTGCTTCTAGTTCTCTAGCTAACTGGTTCTAGAGTTTAGGGAAAACTTTTAATCTTTCTGCTCTCAATTTTTCTATCTGTAAGCCAGAGATCAGAACAAATTCCATCCAATATGGAGAAATCAGTGATTCTCTGATGTGGCAAAGACTGCTAGTGCTGAGTAAATAGCCTCAACAGATTTGTTCAGTTGTAACCAATATAATTAAGGTTACGAAGTGTGCCTTAATTATATTGGGTGACATCTGCCCAGCCAAAAGACTGCATTGCTCAGCCTCCCTTAGAGACAGGTGTAGCCAATGAAATGTAAGCAGAGGGAGCTGCTGCCCAGAAGCATTCCCCTTTACCCTTGCTCCTCTTCCTGTAGTATTGACTTGGGAATGTTCATGTGATGGCTGGAGCATCAGTGACCATCTTGCAACCTGAATGGCCTTGAGAACAGAAGGCATATGTAGAGGATAGTGGAGCAGAAAGATAATAGAAGCCTAGATCTCTGGTGAAATTGGTGTCCTCATTCCAGCCTTGGCCTATCTCTGGATTTTCTTGATATGAGACAAATATAAACCTCTCTCTTATTGAAGCCATTACTAGCTGCTTAATTCAATTTCTAATTAATATATTGACATCAAGTTATTTTTATATAATTTTCTATCACTAGGCTCTCTCTTTGCAATATTGGAGAGAATAGCTTAATAATGAACTAGGCACTATTGGAGATTAGATGTAATTCACCAAATTACTAAAATTAATTAATTATTGAATTTATGAAAACACAGCAACAAAATGTGAAGAATTGCCAGAGCTTGGTAGAAACTGTGAGAAGAAAAATTGAGGGAAGTTTATTAATCAGAGAAACAACAGAATTTTTAAAATAATGGAAGTTGTTGGGGTTTGGGGAGCTAAAAGCACTTTTGATCTTAGTTTGTAGCAAGTTCGCATTTTATAATAGAAAGGAAACTATTTCTCAATACACCTGTGCTTTGATCTCCTTGTCTGTCATTGCAATGTGATTATGAGGATTACCCGGTCATTTTCAGCCTAAGTTGTTTTTGTGATTTAATTTTCTGGGAAAGGAAGGGGATCATTAAAGGATATCATTAAAAAGAGAGACACGAGGCTTGTAATTGACCTTCCTTGAAAGTACTCCCATCTGGAAGATTTTTATCGGTAAACATTTATCAGTGTATTTGGCTTTTAAGCAGATTCTCCTCCTCTGGTCTGTAAAACAAACAGGCAGAGGCTAAAATGGAAGCACATGGGTGCTCGTAGGTGACTTTGTGCATGCTCAATGGGAAGAAAAATTGTATTTAAGAAAAAAAGTTTACTTCCAAGATAATATGATTCTTTTTTCAGTTTGGCTTCAATGATCCTCTTTCCGAGATTGTAATTTCCACCTTGTGGTGTTCTTCAGTGACTGTGCTTTGTTGTAATTTGTTTGTGTGTTTGTTTAGAGTGGAGGCGGTTGGAGGGATGGGATGTTTTTGAAATCTAGTGAGCAGAGGCTTTGAAAATATGTTACAGCTCCGTAGGTGTGTTAAGCCCAGCTCTTGTCTGAAACTTCATATTGTACTTTTCTAGAGCGCAGGAACTATTTTTAGGAACACAAACGTTGCTGTGGTTTAAATAAAAGTACTAACATGACGTATTACCAGTCAAAATACATAACCCAAGAAGTCTTGTAAAGCTGTGTTTTTTGGCTATCAGAGCAGTTGCTTCATTTTTCACATGTCTAGAAGTTTTCCTGCTTGGTTGGTTTTGCTTGTTGACTTGCATGTGTCAATAATCACAACCCTTGTCATTTGCCAGTTCCTTATCCATTTTCAGAAAGAGGAAATTCCTTTTTTAAAATCTATTTTGAAGTTTTACATTACATTTACTCAAGTATTTCCCTTCGTTGGTAGCCAACTCTGTTTCTTCCATTCCTTTGAGAATACTCCTCAATTTGAAGGGTCAAATTTGACATTGTGGAAAACCATAGTGAGGAGTATCACACTCTCTTAAGTAGCTGTTACGCTTGTTATACACTTGTTCTCACACTTGGTAAAATATCCTCCTGGGTGCATTCCTCCTACATGTAGTATATTGATGGCTTCATCCCCCTGTTAAATGTGGTCCCATGAGGCTTTAGTAAACTATGGGTACCATTTGAGTTAGAACTTGTTATGAGGATTTAGTTAGTCTACGGGTCCTGTATCAGAACTATTTTTGACTTCATTCTCAGTTTCCATACGCATGGGGACAGCACCAATGTCAGAATCTCAGCCCTGTATCTTTTCACGTTTTTCATCCAACAGAGAGCATTTCTCTCTAGTAGCTCCCACCTAAATAAGGTTGTCCATCCTACCTGAACCAATCACAGTGGTCCCACCTAACAGTGGGGAGATTCCTCAAAGGAAATCAGGATATTGTTTTCAAAAGAAAGGAGAACTAAATGCTGGGCCTCCGTAACTACCAATTGCTCCCTAAAGATACAGCCCTATTTCTTGATGAGATAGCAACTTCTCATTGTATACCGGCTCCATGACAGATCGATCATAGTTAACTAGTAGTTTCTGAAGTCTTATTGCCTGTTTGAACTCTAGGCTAGTTACATCTATTTATAGCTCAAGAGGCTTGCCAGGGCAAAGGGAACAAGACAAACACAAACTACATTCCACTAATTATCAAATTAACCCTGACTAGGGCCCGCCCACTTTTATTCACAGCTTAGTTCCTCATTCTCACTTTCCCCAGCCCCTCCTTCCAGCAGTTTCTTCTAAGCTCCCCTACCACTAACTCCCACACCAATTGTCTCATCTCCATCTAGGAAAACACTAGACGTTTTTTTCCCCTTAATTTCTTTCACAGTAACCAGCACAATGCTTTGTACATGGTACACAATTAAGTAATATTTGTGAAATGAGTAAAGAACGGTTGAGGAAAATAAAAAGCAATCTCTCCTTGTTAGGAATGAGTTAAATAGCTTATTCAACAGCTTAGCCTGAATTCTGTTTCAGTTTCTGGAAACTCCTTATTTTAAATAGAAGTGTTTATTATAATTATTTCATACAAATTAATCTATTGTTATCAGTCTTAGCCAATTATAAAAATGGCCTGGAGAATTAGGGGGAAAAAAAAAAACCCCTGATGTTATCAACAGTTCAGCATACTGTATAAGTAGTGCAGAAAATATTTTCTTCATTTTTTTCTGGTAGTCGAGGCAATGCTAGAAGAACTCAGGAGTAGATTTGAAGTGATAGCAGACGAGGGCAGTGACCCAAATTTACTGACGGCTCATCAGGTAGCCAGAAATAACAAGAGACTACAACAGAAATGTTCAAAGAAAGTTTTCTTGGCATGCATAGCTATTTAATTATCTTATTTCAGAAAGAGCTGTAACTCCACTGTTGCCTAAGTTTATCCTTTAGCCATTTAATATAGTAATATCCCTAATGTAAGAGAGGGAATCCATTACTGTGATAAACTGGATCCTTTGTAAAAGAATACCAGGATACCAAAAAAGATTTTTTGTTTGTTTGTTTTAGTTTAATTTTGTTCCATTCCTTTTAGGTAAGAATTAGCATCTGAAAACACCACGTTATGGGGTCGTTGATAAAATTTTCCCATTGTAATTTAATAAGCATGAAAATAACAAAAAATACTTCTCCACTTGGTCATACAAGATAGTTGAATGCTGGATCATTAGTTGATAGCGAAAGGTCATTCTTAGTTATTTTTAATGACTTGCAATAATTGGTGACAATATACAAAGTCTAAGCAAAACTGACTTCAGAATGAGTATTTGGTTTTCATTTCTTGCTGCATATTACCCACTGGCCCATCTTTTCAGAGGTATTAGATGTATGAAAAAAATAGTACACTTTTTTTTTTTTCAGAAACATAAAGTCTGGCAGACTTTATAACTTTGGTGAGCCTCCTGACACCGTGACTCAACGGTGTTAGCGGAAAAGAAACTTGTTGTCTCCGGGGCTCCAGAGTCTCAGAGTAGTGCTAAGAGGACCCGTTATTCATTCTTGTGTCTCTACATTTAGTTTCAAAATTGAGGATAAAACCTAGGTTTTTTTTTTTGTAAAGATTTTATTTTTCCTTTTTCTCCCCAAAGCCCCCCGGTACATAGTTGTATATTTTAGTTGTGGGTTCTTCTAGTTGTGGCATGTGGGACACCACCTCAGCGTGGCTTGATGAGCAGTGCCATCTCCGCACCAAGGATTCGAACTGGCGAAACCCTGGGCCGCAGCAGCGGAGCACACGAGCTTAACCACTCGGCCCTGGGGCCGACCCCTAAAACCTAGGTTTTAAGACTTACTGTTTATGAATCTTTTCTCTATACTACTCAGGCCCCACCAGTTCCTCCTTCGAACTCTGTCATCTCAGGCATGGATTAACTGCAATTGAATTCTAGGTTACAAAGGTATTTTTTTCAACCTTTTTGCAGGCATCATTCCACTGTTTTCTAACATTGGTGACATCATGACATCTGTTCAAAACCTATTTTTCTTTGTAAAAACTTCTGTGAGTTTCTCTTCATCACTGATGTTGCTACATTTCGTGATCAGTTGTCTTGGTCTGGGTCTTCATCCTTTGTCCTGGGCACACGCTAGACTGTTTCACTCCAGACATTATGGGTCCTTTAATTCTGAAAGTTTTTCTTCTATTAGTTCATGGATAATTTTATCTTCTCCATTTTCTCTGTTCTTGCTTCCTAGGATTCCTGTTAGTTGAATGATGGATCTCTCAGCTCAAATCCTTTAATTTCCTCACTTTTTTTCTTTCCATTTTTCATCTCTTTGGTGTTTTGTTCTACCTCCTAGGAGACTTCTTCAAACTTATAATCCTTCTACTAAAATTTTTATTTTGGCCACAACTTTTTTGTAAATTTCAAAACTCTTGTTCTCTGGTGTTTCCTTTTTAATAGCATTTTTCTCATGTCGGGAATGTGTTATCTTTCTAAGGGCAAAATGATAGTCCTTTAGAGGTTTTCCTCTGTTGCTGTTTCCTGTGGATTTCTTTATTCGTTTGATGTGGTCTGCTTATTCTAGTCTCTCTTCTTCATTCTGGAGAATGTCCTCAAGTGGCTATCCCTTCTTATTTAAAAGTAGACACACACACACAAACAACAACAATGATGACAACAACAAATACGCCATCAAAAGCTCTATGAACACGAATAGGGCTTATCAACCAAAGGGTTTCACTTTAGCCTGATTGGTTGTTCAGTTGGCTTCTTCTTTGGAAAGTTCCCCAATGTTATTATTAGGAGATTCCCCAATTCCTGCCTGGGAGGCAGCCACCTGGGGGCATATAGCTGACTGCTCCTGTTTGGGGAGCATGACACATAATGAGGCTGGGTGTCATATTGGGAACTCTACAGTTATGCACCTGTTTTCAACCTTGGGCCTCACTTGTTTGACAGCACCCGATGTCCTCAGTTAGAAGTCTCTCTAGCTTATTTTCTCCAGAAGAGAAGATTCAGTTTCCAGCAGGAGAGGGAAGTAGTTAGCTGGGATTCACAGGCTCTTATAATTTTAATTGACTTTCAGCCTCTCACTAAACTCTGCCTTCCTTAGTATGTGCTGCCTCTAAGCACTAAGTGTTTCTGGACTTGGCAGAACACATCAGTTCACTTTCTCTTGGAATTTGCTCTCTGTAATCATTTCCTCCACTGTGCTAAGGGAGTTTCTACTGCTCTATCCACTCTCTGATTTCTGGAAATCAGTTGAAATCGCTCCTTTACTGATCTCTCCTCCCTCATTATCTATCTATGCCTGTGTGGATTTGTGTGTTTTTATTTCTTTACTTTCATTTTAGTGAAGTGTCATAAAGAGAAAGAGAAGATAAACATGTATGACTTTACTACCTTTTGCTAGAAATACAGGAGAACCATGGCTGTGGATGAGCGTGGGCTGGAAGAGCACTTTATAGTAGAAAACAGTGGGATAAGACAAGTTGGATGAAAAATCAGCAAGATTCTAGAAGGTGTTGATGATGATGATAGCTAAGATTTATTGCACGCTCACAGTGTGCTTGGAGCTTTGCAAAGTTCTTTACATAGGATATTTATTTTTGTCCTTGTAAGAATACCAGAAAGTAGGTACTGAGGCATAGACAAGTAATATGACTTGTCTAAGTTAGTAAATGGTAAAGCTGGGATTAAATCCACATCGGACTTCAGAGACCATCCTCAACCACCACACTATCTTGCCTCCTATCAATTGCTTAAACAGGGATTTTAAATGGAAGTAGATAGGAAAAAAGTCATTTTCTACGTCCATGATTTATGAGACTTTCTTCTCTACCAAATTATTAATTGGCCTATTTCGTAATGTCTTAGGAATATAAAATGCTTTTAGGTTTGAAAAGTAGTAAAAGAACTTTCTTCAGATGAATAGATGCTGTCTGTAGGACTTGATGAGACTTTATTCATCATTATATAAATCCATAGACAATCTATTTGAATTCTATCCTCTTGCCATTTTGTGAAATAAATATACTCTTTATCACTATGTTTTAAATCACATGCAGAGAGATGGAGGTTTTGCCTATACTACACCAAACATCTGGAAGAAGAGAATTCCTAGCCAAAGCTTGTTAAAAAGAGATTCATAAGCAAAGTATGCCTTTGACTTGTGAAAACAGATTCATGTCCAACATCTTGAAGAACTCACACAAGTATGTTTATGTTTCAAACATGGCTTAGAGATCATTAAGATTAAAAGTCAATTAAGTGTGCTCTGTTGTCTTTGCCATCAATTTCCATTAAACCAGACTTGCTTGGCAATTTTAGAGATAAAAGTCTTTAGTTCATTCCCTTGCTAACAATTTGGCAGTTTGGACTTTGTGTTTTTCCCCAATAAGTACATGATGTTTAAGGAGACTTTTCATGTTAAACCTTCAAATCATCCACCAGGTGATCTTCATTAGCACTTACATAGATGAAATAGAAGTAAAAGCTTCCTCATAATTAATCTTTTTAGTCTTTGTAAATTTTTATGAAATTCTAAGAAGCCACAAGTGCTCAGGTGTTTGTTTTTTGTTTAAATAGAAATTTTTTTTAGAGCAGTTTGAGATTGACAGCAGAATTGAGCAGAGAGTTGAGGTTTCCTGTATACTCCCTTCCCCTACACATGCGTATCAACACCCCCCACCAGAAGGCATTTGTTAAAACTGATGAACCTGCATTGACACATCATTATCACCCAAAGTCCATAGTTTACATTAGGGTTCACTCCTGGCGTACATTCTATGGAGTTTGGAAAAATGTATAATGACACATACACCATTAGAGTATCATGCACAGTGTTTTCACTGCCCTAAAAATCCTCTGTGCTCCACCTTTTATCCCTTCCTCCCCTCCTGGCACCCACTGGCAACCACTGATCTTTTTACTGTCTCTATAGTTTTGCCTTTTCCAGAATCTCATGTAGTTGGAATCATACAGTATGTAGCCTTTTCAGATTGGCTTCCTTCATTTTATATTCATTTAAGGTTCCTCCATATCTTTTCTTTTCGGCACTGAGTACTATTGCATTGTCTGGATGTACCACAGTTTATTTATCCATTCACCTACTGAAGGACTGCTTAGAGCATCCACGTTTTGGCAGTTATGAATAAGGCTGCTATAAACATGCATGTGCAGGTTTTTGTGCAGACATAAGTTTTCAACTCTTTTGGGTAAAAACCAAGTAGTGCAATTGCTGGATTGTATGGTAAGAGTATATTTAGTTTTGTAAGAAACTGCCACCCTATCTTCTAACATGGCTGAACCATTTGCATTCCCACTAGCAATGAATGAGAGTTCCTGTTGCTTCTCCATATCCTCTCCAGCATTTGGTGTTGCAGTGGTACAGATTCTGGCCATTCTGATAGGTGTGTAGTGGTACCTAATTGTTGTTTGAATTTGCATTCCCCTGATGACATATGTGGAGCATCTTTTCCTATGCTTATTTGCAATCTGTATATCTTCTTTGATGAGGTGCCTCTTAAGAAATTGACCCATTATTTAAGTGAGTTGCTTGTTTTTTGATTATTGAGTTTTAAGATTTCTTTGTATATTTTGATTAACAGTCCTTTATCAGATATGTCATTTGCAAATATTTTCTCCCTGTGGCTTGTCTTCTCATTCTCTTAACGTTGTCCTTCCCAGAACAGAAATGTTCAATTTGAATAAAGTCTACCTTATCAATTATTTTTCCTATGGATTATACCTTTGGTGTTGTATCTAAAAAGTCATGACCAACCTTAAGGTCATCTAGGTTTTCTCCTATGTTATATTCTAGGAGTTTTATAGTTTTGTGCTTTACATTTATATGTTATCCATTTTAAGTTAATTTTTGTGAAGGGTGTAAGGTCTGTGTCTAGATTCATTTTTTTTTTTTTTTTGCACGTGGATGTCCAGTTATTCTAGCACCATTTGTGGAAAATAATGTCTTTGCTCCATTGTACTGTCTTTGCTCCTTTGTCAAAGATCAGTAGACTGTAGTTATATGGGTCTATTTCTGGACTCTCCATTCTGTTTATTCCATTGATCCATTTGTCTGTTCTTTCTCCAATACCACACTGCTTTGATTACTCTAGCCTCATAGAATCTTGGTAAATTTTTAAATTGTGAAATATAACAAACATATAGAAAAGTACATTAAATTTAACAAGTAGTGCTAAAGTAACCACCTACTTTAATTATTCCCCAGAAGCACCATATTTCTTTCTGTTTCTTCTTCTCCAAAGAAATAACCACTATCATGACTTTTCTTTTTCTTTTCCTGCTTCTCTTTATGGTATGGTTTACCATCTACATATGCATCTCAAAACAATGGAGTTCAATTCAGTTTGTTTTTGTATTTTATGTAAATGGACTCATCTTGTAGATGCTTTGCATCTTGCTTCTTTTACACAATATTAGACTTGTAAGATTCATCAATGTTGCATGTAGCTGAGGATCATACATTTTCATGACTATGTAGTGTTCTGTTGTATAAAGGAACCACAATTTATTTGTCCAATCTTCTTGTTATGAAGTTGGGCAGTTTCCAGTTTGGGAACATTATGAGTAAAGATATTTTGAAGATTCACGTATGTATTTATCCTGTATATGTGTGTGAGAAATACACATACACATGTACATTACATATATGATATAGACAATATATATAATATGCAATATATATAATTTCTGTATGTGTATCTTGGTGCATATAAGCATGCATTTCTGTAGGAAAATATATCAAGGAATGGAATCCTGGGTCATTTATAGCTTTACCTTTACTAGACAAAGGGAGACTGTTTGATAAGGTGTATGAAAACTGTATGAGAGTTCCTGTTGCTCCACATCCTAGCCCCAACCACATGGTATTGTCACCCTTTCCAATTTCTTCCAAATATGAAGGCACTGTAATGGGATCCTTGCATTTTCCTGATTACTAATGAAGGTGAGCACTCTTTCATATGTAGAAGATACTTGAATTTTCTTTGTCTGCTGTATCTCTTGATGAAAAGTATTTTGTAAAAGGCGTTTTTGAGCACCTCTTAGGGAGCCAAAGGCCTCATAAGTTAAAATATTCGCTATGACATGTTAGTGAGAAAGGCTGATAATACCCTGGAGCACTCAATGAAGGGCTTTTCTGAGAATCTGTAGAACACAGAACGCAAATATTAGCTTGGATTCAGTGTCGTTGTTGTTATTTCCTAGTCTATAGCTTTCGGCATCCCTACCCAACATTTTTATAATTTGGGACTGCCTCTGAGACTTTTTTTGGTTCTGAAAATGTTTAGCAATTTGACTGTGTTTGTACAGTTTTATTCCTTCCTAAAACCCCTTTTACCCTGCTTATCCTAGAAGTCATTGTCAATGCTCTTAAACTGATCAAGAACATAATTTATATTAGTCTCTAAATAGCCAGGCTTCATACCTTCTTGCTTCCCACTCTCCTCCCATCTAATCTCTCCCTAAGGCTTAGCAATAGAACATGCAGCTCAGCATGGTTAGTGGGAGTCTGAACATTCAGTGCTGGTGTCTCACCTCTCTGCCTTCACATGGGCTTTCTGCAAGACTCTCCTTTCCACCATCTGAAAAATAACTTTAATGTATTGCAAAAATTCTTGAATTTATAACACTTTTCAGTTTATAAAAGACTATATAAAGGCTCTGCCTCACAGTCTGTAAGGGGTGCAAGGACAATGAAACTCAGAGGATAAAATAACATACTTAAATTCACTCTACTATTACATGGTGAATTCGAAATTAAAAACCTGGTTTTGTAACAGCCAGTCCAGGCCTCCTTTTATAGGCAGCATAATACAAGAGTGCAGTTGCCTGTGTTTGAGTTCCAGTTCCGTGCTAGCTAGCTGAGTTACTGTGGGCAAGTTACTGAGGCCCTCAATGCCTCAGTTTCCCCAGCAATAAAATGGGCATAATAAGAGTTGTGTAGATTCAATGGATTAATACATATAAAAGTGCTTAAAACTGAGCTTATCAACAATATAAATGCTCCATAAATGTTAGCTCTGTTGTTTTCTTCCTTATTATTTAGTATTAAAGGGCAATGACACATTTATCGAGAAATAATAAGAGATAGAGCCACTAGAACGAACAGTGATTTTGTGGTCACACCTATCAGCCTGAATCAACTGCTTCAATTTCTTCATCTATGAATATAAAAATAAATAAATAATCAGTAAGTATTGTAAAACTAACATATAGTGTTGACGAAAACTTAATACCAATGTCTTTCTCTTGATGAAATCAGTATCATCATCAGAGCTGAGCTAATAATCTGGAATCATACAGATTCCAGAACTCTGGAACTCATAATTCCACCCAGCCCACCTAGCACACTTGTGCCAGAAAATATAAATTACCACAGTTGCTTGAAGTGTGGCACTCGGGGTTTCCACGCAGCAGAGACATCTGATAGAAGTGTGCATTAATAGATATCCCCTTAAAGGCAAAATAAGGCTATTCCACACTGTATTTTGAACTTCTACAATAGTCTAAGACCTGCGAGGAGCAGAGAAGATGTTATGATGAGTCCCTGCTATTCTTTTGAAGAAAAGGCCTACACAACTAAATGATTAGAGTAAAGAAAAAGGATGACACAATAATATAGTGCTCTGTAGGGGCAAGGACAACGTCTTATTCATTTTTGTGTTCCTTGAAACTAACAGATAAGTGATTATTAGTGAATGAGCTAATTAATTGCAGTAGAAAAAGGAAAGATAAATATAGATGGACATCGTTGATCCATTGAGTAAGTGTGTATTGAGTGCCTAGGAATTGTACTAGGCTTGGATCCTGGAAAATGGATTAAGTCAGTCCCAAATTTCCAGGAACCAGCAGCCAGGGGTGTTAAACAGAAAGGTAGATGATAAATTACATTCCAGCATGCTGTGGATGTGTAAATACCATTCCAAGACTGGAGAAGAAGATCAGACATTCGCCCAGAAATGAAAATCTCAGAACCAGGGCCTCAAGAATGAGAAGTTAGCTAGATCAGGAAAGATGCACATGGTTTGATAGTCCAAGCAAATATTGCAGTGTGAAAGGCACAAAAGAGCCCCAAACAGGTTGCAGTATGTGGCACAATGGGTGATGGGGAAGGGATGAAAGAGATAGTTAAAGAGAAGCAACTTATTATGAACTGCTAAGAAGTCTTGAATGTTATGCTAAGAAGCTTGGACTTTTTAAAAATACTTTTAAGCACTGGGGCACCACTGGGCGATTTTGTTCAAGAGGAGAAATATCAAGCCTTAAGTTTTATCGTTTTTTAATTTTGACACAGTTTAGAGTTGCATATTTATAGGGTTCTTTGTAAGGATTTTATTTTGTATTTTTACTTTTTAAAAAACCAAATATAAGCGTTTTCTGGATCATGTGCCTGGATTTTGCCTTTGTATTTACTTATGCATGAAGGATTGCATTAGCCACACATAATCACCTGAAGAAAAGTATCTAACTTTTAGCTCCAGTTTTTCTCAGATGGAGACTGTCTGCCTCTGAAGGGTGGTGGACATGTTCTTAGAAATCTGTGACCTCTCAAATTTGAGAAATGCTGATGTGGAGATAGAATTTGGAGTGAGTAGGGGAAATGACGGCCACCAGGAAAACCAGTTCAGAGCCTACTGCAATAATCACATGAGAAATGAAGAGGACTTGAACCAAGGGAGCTCAGAAGAGAGGGAAAAAATTCAATAGTTATTTATGGAGTAAGATGGCAAAGCTTGGTGACGTCCAGGAGGTTGGGCTTGAGAGAGAGTATCAAGGATCATGCTTGGATTTCTGGCTTCAGGGACTGGGTGAGTGAGTGAGTGATGGTGGCATCTCAATTATATAACACAGCTAGCTAGCGGACAGGGTAAATGACAAGGCTGGAAATGTGGAGTTTGAGGTGTCTGTTCCACATTCAGGTGGAGATTTGTGGCATCCGTCTAAGTTGGAGTTTTCAGAACATAAGTAGGTAGATATTGCAGTTTGGGGGGTAAATGTACTCACCGGGGCAATGAGTAGGGTGAGAAAATAAAACTATAAATAAAGAAGAATCCCACAGAGATTGAAAAAGAGTGACTGAGAGTTAGGCACAAAACCGGGAGATGGCATTCTCAAATCCAAGGTAGGAGAGAATTCCCAGAAGGATTGGAATTGCTGGAAAATCTTTGGGGAGAAGGCATTAGTTGAACTGGGTGTGGAAAAGGCAAAGGGGATTGGTAGGGCAGAAAGGAAAAGGTATGGATTCTGGGTTGAGAAACATTATAAGCAAAGTCTTGCAGACAGGTATATAAAATTTATACCAGAGGGTTCACTGGAGTAGACAATACAGCATAGGGCTGAAAGGTGGGCTCTGAAACCAGACTCCTTAGGTTTAAATTCCGACTCCCCACACGTGCCATGTGATCCTCCACAAATTATGTAACCTTCTAAGCCTCAGTTTTCTCATGTGTAAAATGGGGCAATAATAGTACATTCTTCATTAAATTGTTTATTTTTTACTCTCCTGTTTAGACCCCTTGCAAAAGGCAGGATGATTTCATATATACGACATTGTTTTTAGCTGCCGCTGAATATTTTATACTTTGTCTTTGTACCATCCCAACCCTCATTTATATTTTTACTTTTGAGGATATTTTATGTTAATAAACAGAAGTTTTAAACTGTTTATATAACCTATATATAAGTATATTAAAAATATACAAATGTATTTTATAAATTCTTAGCAAGTCTTTTCCTACCCCAGTATATTTACCTATCTTTCATTTTAGTTCTTTATAGATTTACGTTACATGTTTAATTTTTTGATAATTATGGAATTTATTTTGTTGTAAGTCAGGACTCTGATATTCTTTACTAAATTTCTTAAATTTTGAGAGCACTATTTATTGAATAATCTATAGTTTCTAATAAAGCCAATAAGGCTTGAGATGTCACTCCCATATTTTACTAAATTTAAGGATGATTGGTTCTGTTTGTTATCTCTGTAGTCTGCTCCTGTACAAAAAACAGCGTGTTATAATTATTATGGAGAAAAAAATACATTTTATTATCTGAGAGAACATGTGCTCTCTTAACTAATCTTATTTTACAGAATTTTCTCAGTTATTCTCGCTTGGTCTTGCTAATTTATAGTTGTTAATTTTAAAATTATAAAAATTAATTTTGTAATCTATTTGGAAGTTCTCCTCAAAAAATCCCATTAAGATTTTTATTGAAATTGCTCAAGTTGCTAATTAAGCAGTTTATAAGTACTATGCAACTGCTTATGAAACCCCTGCCAACCATCTAAGAAACTTCTAGTTCTTAAATTATAAACATTCACAGTCAACAAAGGATCACCCACCAGACGTTTGAAGAAAACCAATAGCATGGGCGAAAAGAAACTAATGAATGAACAAAATGAATGTATTTTCTGTTTCCAGAAGAAACAGCGATAATAAAAAGTATAGAAAAAACCTTAAAATATTAAATTTTCAGAGAGATTAAGGGGAAGAGTAGTATTCAGTAAGTATGATCAGGTTTCTGTGACATAGGAGCAGGATGCAAAAAAAAACTGGAAGATTGGATAAAAGACTGGACATCCTTGAATATTGGATTAGTCAATCAAATCTCCCAGAATGTAGAGCAAAAAGACAAGAATATAAAATATGATGGAAAAGTTAAGAGATACGAAGAGTGCAATGGGAGTGGGGGAGCCAGAAGGGGCAGGGAAAAATAATTGAAAAGAGAATACCTTGACCTGAAGAGTGGCTCAAGTCCTCAGATTGAAAAGGTTCATCTCATGCCCAACAGGGGGAAAAGAATACACACCAAGACACATGCTGATGAAATTTTGGAATTCCAAGGATAAGAAATTGATCCGAAAAGCTTCTAGAGAACAAAAAAGGATCTTTCAAAGGTGTCAGCCCTCTCATCAGCAAAGCTGGAAGCTGGGACAGACTAGGCAATGTTTCAAAGTTTTGAGGAAGATTAATTAGAATCCCAAATTGATAGCCAAACAATCAAGTGTTAGGACAAACTAAAGATGCATTTAAACATATAAGGGCTCGAGTTTACAAGTTTACCTCCTACATTCCTTCCTAAAAAACATTACTTGAACACATATTTGAGCAAAACGAAACAACGAGAATCCTACACAGTAGATAACCTAGGGTACATAGAGCACTAGACCAACCCGGGTGTCTTATGAAGATGCATCCCAGGATGACAAGTACGTGTAGTACACCTAGACCTCAGGGAGCCTAAATTAAAGAGTTGTCACAGGGTTCCAAGAACAATGTCTTCAAGAAGACCGGGAGGCGGCCCAGCGGCCCAGTGGTTAAGTGCTCACGTTCTGCTTCAGCGGCCCGGGGTTCGCCGGTTCAGATCCCAGGTGCAGACATGGCACCGCTTGTCAAGCCGTGCTGTGGTAGGCGTCCCACATATAAAGTAGAGGAAGATGGGCATGGATGTTAGCTCAGGGCCAGTCTTCCTCAGCAAAAAGAGGAGGGTTGGCAATAGTTAGCTCAGGGCTAATCTTCCTCAAAAAAAAAAAGGAAAAGAAGAAGAAAGTAGCTATCATCAGTCAAATTGCATAATTGAGAATCTTTTAACATCTTAGGGCAAAATTAATTGCATTAAAATTATAGATTAATCTATCTTTATAATAATGCGTGTTCCCACCCAGGAAATTAGATATATTTATATTTTTCTAGGTTTTTACAATGTCCTTCAGTGAAGTTTTACAATATTATTTATACAAGATTTTTACTTTTTTATTGCTTATTTCTACATATTTTATATGTTTTATGACTATCGTAAATTAGGTACTTCATTTTCTAACTGGTTATTGCTGGCATGTGGAAGACCTATTGTGTATGTGTATTTTATAATTCTTTTCCTTTCTTATAAATCATGATATTCTCCCTTTCTTATACATTTTAATTGATTCTCTTGACTTTTGAGTTATAGAATTGCCTTGTGAAAATATAATTTTCCTCCCTCCTTTCAAACATTTGTTCTTCATGTTTGGTTCTTTTATTTGATTGCTTAGGTTAGAATTTCCTAACAGTAGGCAGTCTTGTCTTGTTTTTGAGTTGCTTTATTAATTATAGGTGTTGAGTGAAAGTGGCTTACTAGCATGATAAGGAACCATGCTGTTCTTCTTCTTTTTTTTTCCTGAGGAAGATTGGCCCTGAGCTAACATCTGTGCCAATCTTCCTCTATTTTGTATGTGGGTTGCCACCACGGCATGGCTTGATGAGTGGTGTGTAGGTCCACACCCAGGATCCAAATCTGCAAACCTGGGCCGCCAAAGTGGAGCATGCTGAACTTAGCCACTACACCTTGGGGCCAACTCCCTCGTTCTTCTGTTCTTATTGTACTAAGAGTTCTATTTTCTATCAGGAAAGGATAGGAGTTCTATCAAGTGTGATGGGCTACACTATGGACATTATTAAATAGTAGGAAAAAGATTATGGATTCAGTTTTATGCTATAGGGGACCAATAGAGAATAAATATGATTTTGAAGAAAAGATATAGAAAACTGTTTATTAATTCAACCAGCTAGAGATAATTGTATAACAATGTGGACAAAGGTAGAGGAAATAAATACAGAAGGACTGAACTTAAGAGATGGGTCAGATAACAAATCTACTTTCCTTACTTGATTTCTACTTGCCTATAAGACTCCAAATATTTGATAACAAAACATCTTAAAATCTATATTGATATTGAATGGAATTTGCACATAACTGCTAAAAACAGACCTACTTTTCTGAGACTTATCATGAATACTTGTAAAAAGCAAAACTGAACAGCAGGAAGTTATTACTCCCTAAAGATAGGACAGCATTCAACTTTCTCTTCTAAAATAGAGAATACCAATAATTGATACTCTAGTATTTCTCTCAACAATTTTATAGTTTCTAGAAAATATTGCTTAAATTATATTTGGCTCCAACACCATCTATTTGGGTGATTTTTGAAGTGTTTCAAATGAAAAATAAATGATTTTCTTATTATGGATGATTTGACATTGCTTAAAAACATGAATTCTCCTTGGACACAGTAGGAATTTATGTTTTTTCCTCACTGTCCTATAGAAAATAAATTTCCAATCAAAATAATCAACAATTTGAGGGGGCTGGCCCCGTGGCCGAGTGGTTAAGTTCACGCGCTCCGCCGCAGGCAGCCCAGTGTTTCATTGGTTCGAATCCTGGGCGCGGACGTGGCACTGCTCATCAAACCACGCTGAGGCAGCGTCCCACATGCCACAACTAGAAGAACCCACAACGAAGAATATACAACTACGTACCGGGGGCTTTGGGGAGAAAAAGGAAAAAATAAAATCTTTAAAAAAAAAAAAATCAACAATTTGAGTATTAATGTTTACTTGAAATTAATCTATTCCTGTTTCATTAGAAGTGTGTAACACATAAAATTCTTGGGATATTGATGAAGACTTTTCTTATTTTTCTCCTTCAAAGTGGCTAATAGGTAGTATCAAACCATGATTTTAGTTTTAAGATTTTACCTAGTTCATTATATTTAGGATAAGCCTATGTATTTATTTACTATCTCCTTCATATTAATAGTACAGATCTTGAATTACAATGAGTTTCATGGTTGTATTAGAAGACTAAATAGAATGTCGGGAAAGTTTCACATTTCCTGTTTGTGAATCTGACTTCCATGCCTGTCAAGATTGGTACAGATTCAAGTCTGTTTTCAATAAACTTCAAAGAAGATCAAAACCAGGGATCATCGATATCATTGCTCTCTCCATAGCTGTTTGGGGCCCCTGCTTTGCCCTGCAGCCTTTGCCTAAGGAGGCAGCCACATTTTCCAGCTGAGTACTTGCTTCCACAGGTTTTTTACAACTTTAGGAAGTGAGTGGCAAGAAACAATAGAAAGATGTTGGTAGACGGAGAGATATGCTCCTTCACCATCTGGTGAGCATTCTGGAAATGGAGACAAATACCACCCAGTCAAGGAGTGAAGTCATTTTATAGGAAGTTTGGCTTCGAGGATTAACTTAAGAACTCTGAGAGCAGACCATATTGTAGTGATCAATTCAACATGACTCTTTGTGGTTTTTAGTAAAATACAGACTGTTTACACTGGAAGGGACCATAGAGATGAGTTTAGAGATGAGGAAACTGAGGCCCATAGAGCTCTAGTAGCACGTCCGTAACATTTATTGGAGCCACATATCAGAATCCACATTCCAAAATGTGCAACTGCTGTCTTAGGGAATTTGCAGTGACACATTCTGAGGTCATTCAGGAAATGGTCCAGAGCAAAGCGATAGCAATTAGGTCAGTAGCTTGAGAGAATGCAGTCTCCCAGGATTGGGAACATGGAAAGTGTGTGTGTGTGTGACTGTGTAGCATCCTTGTTCTATGTGTCATGTTTCCAGCTGAGCTGTAATCTGTGCAGATAGAAGCCACAGCCTACTTTGGCCAGTAGTCCCTAGTGCTGCTTCTTGGTGTGAATGAATTTTTTTTTTTTTGGCCATTTCAAACTTTTTAGGGTATCAGGTCAATGAGATGATTAAAAAATTTAATGTGTGTATTTCTGTATAGAAATTTATTGGAAAAAATAATTTTTTACAGTAATAAACATTAGGTTGTAGAATTATACATGCTTTTTCTTTGTCTTCTCTACTTTTTTGTATTTCCTAAGATTTCCACCATGAGGTTTTCCTTTAAAATGTGGTTTTATTACATAAGTAATAGGTAAGTACTTTCACGTTATAAAATACTTAAAATGTTACAGAATATGAGAAAGTCCATCTTCATGTTCCTTTAGTCTTGCTCTCCTTGAAAGTAACCACTTAGCGATGGATACAGTTTGGTGTATATCCTTCCAGAATTTTTAATTGACTATTCATATATTACAATTATGGAAAATCTTTTACCGAAAGTGATATACTACATGTTATTGTGCGACTGGTTTTTATATTTAATATATCTTGGGGATTCTTTTCTTTCCGTACGTATGAATCTATTACCAATATTCTTAAATTGTATGTATGTCAAATTTCTCATTTGTCTTCTTATTGATGGACATTTTTTAATAGTACAGGCAGCACTGCAGTGAACACTGTTGTGCATGCTTGCTTCCATATGGCATTGATTTTTAAATCAGTGCCCTAGTCATAAAGACAGAAAGAAAGACCCCTAGCAGGCAGATGAACGTAAGTGAAGAAGAGGTTAAAGGAGATAGAGTCAGATGTTTCTGGAGGACAGAATATTCATCCTCTGTGTCTCATCAGATGCCACAAAAGATTCAGATGCTCACTTAGGAAATAGCAACTTCACTTGCAGAATACAGATTTTTAGGAATTCAGGGGCTCCTAAGAAGAAGTTTGGGTAATAATCCACACCGCTAAGATGGTGTTTGCCTTTGTCGTTCTTGTTCAAGAAAGAGTGAGCTCTGAGCTGCAGACAGAAGGTTGCTGTCTTGGAGTGGGGAAGGGAGGGAGCTGTGTCTGACGGGTGGAGAGGACGGGCTCTCTGCCAGTCTGTCCCTAAGTTGCGGGGCCTGTGCCTGCAGCCGTCTCCTGAAGCAGCTGACTGATCATATGCATGTGATAGCCCTCAGGTGTGTTTGAGAAAAGACAATGTTGGGAACTCTTGCCAAATCTTGAAAATGAGCTGTCAGTCTGACTCATGTACAGTATGGTGTAGCTGCTTCAGCTGCCTACAAGTCTCTCACAATTCAAAACAAATTAGAGAAAAATGGGGGGAAATTTTTTCCCTAAGGAAGCAAAGTGACAAAGAAGAATTTTAAAAATCATGGTTGTATTGAATGCACCTTAGAGATAACTCTTTAATTTATTTAAAACTTCAGTTCTCTAATAACTAAGCCAATATTAGTTTTCATTTTGTTAAATATTTACTCTATGCAGATATTATGCTAACAGCCTTATATATAATGCCTTTTTAATACTCAGAAGAGCCCTATAAAAGCTATCACAACTTTACAAATAAGAAACCTGAGACCAGAGAGGTTAAGTAACTTGACCAATTGTCACACACCTTATAAGTGGCAAAGCTAGGTTCTGAACTCAAGTTTTTATGTATTTAAAATTCTGACTGTTAACACTAGACTGGAAATGAACTCTTATTTAGTTGGTAATCAAATGTTTTCATATTGGTGGCAATTCCAGCAAGAATATAAAATGTTCCACATACTATATATATGTGTGTGTTTTCACACACGCACACATGCACACACATATATTGTCAATTAGTACTACTTTGTGGCATATTATTGCTTTGAATTGTGGTATCTTTTATGAGATATTGAAATGCTGCATTATAGATAAGACCATGTAGCAGTAAGAAAGATAAGGTGTTTACTTTTGTGTGTGTCAGTCGTACTTTCATTTTGTTTGCTTGTTTTTGGTGAGGAAGATTGGCCCTAAGCTAGCATCTGTGCCAATCTTCCTCTATTTTGTATGTAGGATGCTGCCACAGCATGGCCTGTGTAGGTCTGTGCCAAGGGCCACGAAAGCAGAGTGCGTGAACTCAACCACTGTGCCACCGGGCCAGCCCCACAATTATGCTATCTTGTCTGAGCTTTTGAGGAGGGAGAGGGAGGGTGGAGATAAGCAGAGAAGATTAGTTGGTATGTATTATCCTGAAATCTGAGTTATTTGACATTTTTAAAACTAAGCATTGATTGAATTTTATGAACATAAATTGGCAAGAAAATTAATACCATCTGCTCAGTAACAATTCTTTGCTCTTAGCAAAGAGCATTTGTTTCAGCTTGAGAGTAATAATCGTATTTATCAAACTTGCTAATGGCATGAACCATATATAAATTGTCAGGCTCATAAAGGTGTATATTTAAGTTAACAGGTGCTCTTCAGGTCCCACATTTTTATGTGTTTATAGAGTTAGCTTATTTTTTCCTGTTCTTCTTATTGTCACTGGAGACTTCAAACAGTCAGTCTGGTGTTTTCTTCGATTATATAGCAACATAATTGTTTACACAGAGTACAAATCAGGGACTTTTTATATTAGGTATTTTAAGTCCTTGTTCTCTAGATTTAAATTCCACTGTTTTATTAATGGGAATAAGTTTTTCTTTTATTTACCAAGAGGCTCCACTTACAGCAGGGGATATGTGTTATTTTCCTTTTTATAAAGGTCAGTGTAAAGTATGTTCTGTATAAAATATAAATTACTGATAGGAAAATGGCCATTTTAGTTTAGCTTGATTGCCAAAATGAGCCAGGGGATTCTGTTTGATTAACTTTAAGGAAACTATAGAGTTCTTTTTATCTCTTTAACTCTCTAGTTTATTTCAAGAATTCTCAGCAGATTGCTCAAGAGCTCCAAAGTAAAGCACGATTCTTGAAAAGTCCTTTCTAGAGGGATCTGCAATGGCATTTAGGACTGCCAAGCATCAGGAAATAGAAAAAAAGAGAAATAAACTACCTCATTTACAGAGAATGTTGTTTTAGGTTAAATCACATAGAAAAAAATAGTATGAGTCTCTAAAAAATAACTGAAAAATATGGATAAAAATAAAATAAATAGATTGTGGAAAATATTTAGAAAAATTAAAATAGTATTCTAAAAGATAACACATCTGCCTAATGTCAGTCTTAGAAAAATGGTGAGAATCTTTTGAATGCTCTATATCTGTAAGAAGTAATAATAGATTTTGAAATAATCCCATATTATAGAAAGTCTTTTCTTCTTATGCACCTGATTCTAAATAAGCAAATGTTTGAAGAAAATCTGTGATTTTTTTCATTTATAAGAAATTCAGCGTATTAATAAATACCTATTTACTTGAGTGAGAAAATAAGCAAAATCTGACAGAATGAGTTTTCTTTGCAACAAATGTGCATACCAGTAATTTGAAAGATTTTAAAAAACAACTAACATTCTGTTCAAAAGGAATCAAGGTGATAAAGAGTAGCTTTGCGTAATCTGAAATACTGAGTCGAAAGTATATCCAGTGTCCAAAAGAGTACACTAAAAGAAGAAAGAAATTAAAGTTGAAAAAGGAGAGGTTTCAGATAATTTAATCCAAAATGTAATGACTTTTTCAAAAGAATAAATTTGATAATGTAAACCAAGCCAAGATGAGATTAGTCATAAATTACACATGGTAATACACATGGTACTCTTTTTCTTCTTATTTTTCTCTCTCTGTTCCCCATTAGGTGGTTCCTGTCCTTGGAAAATAATTACATGGCATTTCTCCCATCCTATGCTTATGGTAGACAGACAAAATTAAGAAATTGTACTTTTTCTGTGGACCTCAGAATCCTTCTTAACAAAGCACTTCGAAGGAGCCACTAGCAAAGATTAGAACTGAGTCCCAATGTGTCTCCTAGATCTTCTGATCAGTTCTTTTTATACCTGCTCTTAGGAAAATGGTCTGTCTATAGTGTGGAGTAAGGAACTGTGTGATATAATAAAAAATGCTCTAAAAGAAGTCAGAACATTCTGTCCTAATTCTGATTCCATCATTAAGAGTGGAATCTTTGACGACTTACAATTTCTCTAGGACTGATTTCCAATCTGTAGAATTAAAGGAGTTAGGCTAGACTCTCTTTCTAAAATCCTGTCCAGTTTCAACTTTTTATATTCTATACCTTCAGCAACACCCAAAGACTTCTCATCATTCCCGAAATACACATTTTTTTACATCTGTAACATTTTGCACATTCTTTTTTTTTCAGCCTGGGATGCCTTTGTCACCTTTGCAGCCTAGCAAAACTATTACTCATCTTCAAGATCCAGCTCAAATGTCAGCGCGTTAGCCTTCCCCACCTCCCCCAATGCCCCCTTGCTCACTGGTCAAGTGAGTTGTCCTCAGCTTCGTGCTCCTGATGGAGATCAGTCCTTATTGTTTTATGGTTATTTATTGATCTGTTTTTTTCTGAAAATCCTGTAAGGAAGGCGCTTGGATCCTTGGTATTTGTGCTCTCCGGGATATGATGTTTCATATATGTCAACTGTTCAATGGGAGTTTACTGAATTAATCTAGTTAAACATCAATATCTGCCTGTTACAAGTTCAAAGCCTAGTGATTGACGATTGATCTTTGTGTGATTTTAAATACGTGTATTTTGGTGAAATATTCGAGGTAAGTTTCATTACATCTGTTCCATCTAATCAATTCATGGCCTGTGTACATTCTCAACCATAGGAACCACAGATTACTCAGCAGGCTTTGAGATCAGTCATCCTAAAGATATTGCAGGTGATCGGTTAATACACTAACAAAGAAAAAGCTCATGCAGATAAGCCAGGAAAACACTAATGTTTCAATGTTAAATGGTCAGAGACATGTACAGATAATTCACAAAAGAAGATATAGGAATAAGTTAGAATATTAAAAAACATCGGGTAACCACCTTAGTAGACAGGTAAAGCTGAATTCTATACTAGCATTGGGAAAAGCCAAAAAAGCAATCGCACGAATAGTGCAAAACAACCAAAAGACTCAAAAATCAGCCATACCCAGTACCTAAAAAAGTAGGGTGAAGACTAAAACTGTTTAAGAAGCAGTTAGTCCTGCAGATTCTGTCTTACGTTGTGTGGAGCAGTGTGACTGTCCCTCATTCACTCCAGCAAAATACTGGACATTTAGTCTCAGAAGGGTAATAACCCCAGTCTTCATAACAGAGAAAGTTATTTATTGAAACACCATCAGATCGAGTTAATAGTGCCAAGAATGGAATCTGGATGAAGACTAACAAGGCCATCTGGAAGTGTGAGTCATTTGAGCACCATGGGCGCGAGGCTCCATGCAAGTACTAGCTGTGTTGACAGTGACTGCTGTTTTCGTGGTTGCTCAGGAATCTCCCAGGAAAGAAGGAGAGAGCTTCCCTGTTGGATGAAAGATGAACTTTCTGTCCTGGAACAGAATCCACAGATAGTATGAGTGATAAGGAATGGGTTTTTATTAAGGTAGAAAATTATGGTTAGGATGATGGTAGGAGCATCACTGAAATATCCCTGGACCAATGGTTAGTCCTCTAATCGCATCTTCTGGACCTACTGGAGCATCCACGCTCTCACATGGAACATATTTGCTGTCAACTTTTCGTTCTCTTTTTTGTCCAATACTGTGAAATCTGCTAATCTTGATGTACCAAATCTCTCAACACTGAATTATTATAAAAGAGAGGTGTGTTTCAGTGGTATGGGGAATGGAGAAGGGGTAAGGAGAAAAAAGGATTCAAATTGGTTTTTAGAATGCTTTCCTTTGTTTCACTAGAAAGAAGAAGTAGATAGACATTATTTAGATAACATTATGCCCCAACTCCACAGAACTATTTGTCATTCCTCCAAGAAACCATTTTAATTCTGGCCACTTGAATTTGCACACTTCATTCCTTCTCTCTGAAACACCCTAAGAAACTTTTCCTGCCTGATAAACTCTGCTTACTCTTCCAGACCAAGTGGAAGTGTTCTCTCCAGGGTGAAAACTTCGATGACTCCAGAAAGTAATAATTATAACAACTATAATCTTATGAACCACCTGGCCCTTCAGCCAATTCTTATGCTATCAGATAAGCTAGGCAGTTTTACCCTCACTTTACACATGTGGAAACTGAGGGTTGGAGGACTTGAGTGCTGGCTCAAGAGCACAGAGCTAGATTTGAAACCCACATCCAAAGGCGAAAACCCCTTGTTTTTTGAAATCTGCATCACCTACTGATCATTTTGTTTTATATTTGTTTACATGTTTACCTTCCTCCCTGGACTGAGTCTTTATTCCTTAATGAGAGATAAATTGTCTTTTTGGGGGGAATGGCAGTTTTATATATAATGTTAATCAGATTTAAATTTTTCATTTATTGTTGACATTCCTTGTTTGACTCCACGCTCCGCAGGGCAAGATGCTTAAGCATAGAAACCAAATGTGTTTTAGTCATCATTGAATCTAGCACTCGTCAGTGTCTGCCACAGATATTGCTCAATATATATTTTTAAGTGAATATATGAATTGACTAACAAATGAGTAAACAAGTGAATGAGGCAGAAGGACTGAGATCCAGCTCTTACCAAAATAATACGTTTTTTTTTACTTTCATTGTCCCCATTGTCTGAATAGTCAGTGATTTCTTAAGCTCCTATGACATATACTACCTATATCAACAATCTTGTTAACCCAAATGAAATCTATACCCGCAGGGAATCTTAGCATGCTGGTGGGATGTGTGAGGGGCAAGTTTTACTTTTTTGTCAACAAAGATACTGAGACTTCAGAATACTCAGCTGTAGAGATGTCAGATTTTGTATTTCCTAAATATAGGCATTTTTTAATCTAGGCTCAAGTAGGCAGTTTTAAGCTCTGGACCTCAAGCCAACGTGATTCGTGTGTTGTCACTATAGGGCCTACAATAGAACTTAGTTTCAGTGATCTTATGAGGTTTTTATAAATCTTCAGTTATTAAAAACTAACCATATCACAGATATTAGCCCAGGGCCACTCTTCCTCAGCAAAAAAAGGAGGGTCGGCAGAGGATGTTAGATCAGGGCCAATCTTCCTCAAAAAAACCCCAAAAACTGACCACATAAGAGTAATATAAAAGATTTCATATATTATAAGGCACTTAACCTGTAAGTAACTATAATGTAGTTAGAGTCGATTAATAAATGTGTTTATTTGATAACTTAAAAAGTTCATAAAGTCTAAAAATGGTGGAGTTTTCATGAAGAAAAGAAAGTCCATGTCCTGTTTTTCTTTCTTTTTTTAAGATTAAAGCTTATGAGAAATAAGAGGCAGTAGAAGGTATTAAATTATTTCTTCTGTAACAGCACAATCCCACATCAGATTTTAAATACAAAAGAATAGGCAAAGGAATAATGGCACTGGCTTCAGTTCTAACGCAAATAAGGCAGGAAATTGAGTGAAATCAGTTTTTCCTCTAATCTTTTGTGGAAAAAAGAAATGTGTCATATGGCAAACCCATATGAATCCAATCTGTTTGGATTATTCATTGCTGCAGTGACATCCAGACTCCAGAAACTGTATCAGAAACCTAGTCAATATCTCAACTCCATCATACAGACTAGAAATATGGTAAGGTATATGATAACTTACCGCCTTGCAAAAAAAAAATGTCCTGATTGGGACAGGGTATTGATCATATATATTTTCCTCTCTGGAAACCTATGGCTGTTTTCTACCTTTCAACTCATTCTCCATGAAGGCACATTTTCTCTTCTGTTCTCCATAGAATGAGAAAGAAAAAGAAGAAGAATCAGTGTCTTAAAAATAAAAATCTCTCCATGGTTCCTCACCACTTGGGGACATGACCAGCTTCTCTCCAGCCCCATGTCACAATGTTCTCCTGCACACGCACCCTCTGCTGTAACAAGTGCAGTGTGTTCATATGACTTTGCACCTTTGCCCATGTTATTCTCTCTGTCTGGGACCCCCCCTCGTCCTCTATCCACTCTTTCCCCCTCTCCACCCTTGCTCCTCTTCTCTGCCACTAATTCCTCTTGCTTTTGATGTATCAAAAATCACCTCCTCTAGTAAAATCCCCACCCAAGCCCCAGTTAGAGCCTCTGTGTTCTGTGTGTGCTTTTGGAGCCCATATCACAGGGCCACACTAGAATTATTTGTTAGCTTCTCCCTCTCCTTGACCAGACTGAGTTCCTTAAGAGCAAGACCTTATCTGTTCATCTTTGCATGTCTAGCATCTTATCCAGTGTTTAGTACATACTACATGTTCAATAAATATTTGTTGAATGAATCAATGGTTTTCCATTAGCAGAGTGAATAAGGTATATTTCTTAGAACAGAATCTGAAAAGCACACAGGAAATAGGACAAGTTTGCTTGAGGTAAGAGTACTTTGAGAGGGACCACCTTTGAAACTTCATCTACTTGAGTCTCTTTTGTGTTCTTCATGAACTAGGAATGGTAATTCTAATATCCTATCAAAGGAGGTCTAGTTACCAAGAAACAAAACAAATTGATATAAAATGGACTTTCTTATAAGAGAGTCCCAAGGCATAGATCCTAAGGACAATATTTTGTTGAAATGTTTCAGTAGCTTCCAAATACTCATATGCATGATGTCATACGATCAAAACAGTATGAGCCAAAGGAAGGAACAGGATTTCTAGGTTTTCAGTGTACTTGGTACTCCTTGAAAGGATATCTTATACTAATAAGTACATCTCTTGACAATTACTTTCTGATCTTATTTCCCAAGTTAGATTCGAGATGTTTATTCTGCAAAGAAAACTTTGTGATATTTTATTTTCATTAAAAATGTAACAAGCAGACCACATTTATCCTTTGTGGCTAGGGAATGAAAGGAGCCTTATGTGCAGAAAGCAGCAAAACTCCCAAAATATGAAAATTGGGTGTTGGTGAACTTGAAGTCAGTGTATAAGGCAAGCACAGAATCTTCTGACTTTCTTTTCTTTAATAAAACTTAATTGTTTTCTGTTATGAAAGTAAGGCACACTGTGGACATTTCTACAACTGAAATACTCCTTACTGTTAGAAATCAGGCTATTTTTTAGAAGGATAGAGAAAAGCTAGTGCCTGAAAAGAAAACTAAGCATGAAGAAGGGACCATCACTGATGGATGTATTAATTATGGTTACTGATTCTCTGATTGAATACATTTTTTAAAAGTTATTTGACAAACATAAAGCAGATGGTTTATTGGTATTTTAGAAAGGAGTAAAAAACTCTAGTTAAAAAGAGACCCAATCTGAATTAACAAATCACCATGTCATGCAGGATATTGAAAATTCACTGCTAATAGATTTATGGCCCGTTGCTGGGTATTTCTCTGTTTGGTTCATTGTGGTAAAATACTGGGACATAGATAGTCTATAGGGCCTGACAGCAATCTCCACTTTAGCAGGGTCAGCATCAGGGCTGGGTGGTTTACTTTAAGAGACTGTGTTGTCTACCTAGCACTCCGTGGACCAATGAGAGCATGGCTAGGACTTTCTGATGATAGCCAGAGAGCTGACCTGAAGAAAGGGCACCAAGGATGTAAATGTCACTTTGCCCAATGGGTCTACCAATTGATTTAAAAAGTACAAACCATTTCTAATGTATTTTAGCAAAATTTTATATTTGGAAGGGAGACTGAATTATAGCATCCTTTGGGATCTTAAAGCTGGATTTTTGTTTCTTTCCAGACTTTGTCTCTTTATCTGTCAGTTTCTATCTCTGTCTCTGCCTCTGTCTCTCTCTCTTTCTCCCTCCTTCTCTCCTGCTGGGTACCAAGAGAAAATATATATATATTTTTTTTTCTTATGTTTCTTTATTAACAACAATAATAACAAGCAAACGCTTGAATTCTGGCTACAATCCAGGTCAGATTCTTAATTTAAATAGCCTCTTCCTTCGAGTTACCTTGGAATTGGGCTCTTATTCCCTCACCATCCTTTTTGTATTTCTAAATGATATTCATCAATTTAAAATAAAGATTTCAATTTCATGCTGAAGAACTAGTAGGATCCCATTCTCGCTTAATTTTAACTTCCTTCTCTTTCATTCCCCACACCTCTGCCACTGAAAAGTAAACTGATTATCTCAATTTTTATGTTCTCTTTTATGTTTTTAAGGCAATAACCAAAACTGCCTTGCTCAGAGGATGATACTCTAGGTGTCAGAATAACTTGAGACGTAGAATGGTTTGCGTCAATTTGTGGTGGTTTTGATCACGTATATCAGTTTTTATAACCTGCCATTCATCATAGATCTCTTCCTAACCTGAACCTAGCCCTAGCTCATCTCAAAAAACTCCTAGCGTAGTTACTAGTAGACACTTAGACTCATGTCTTGAAATTTAGTGGTCTGAAGGAAAATTTCCAAAGGCATTATAAGGAAATTTAATTAAGAGCTCATGTTGACCCAGGAATATTATGTAGAGCATTGATACATAGTGTAGCTAATAAATTCATTATGCTGCAAATTATATGTGATTTGTTAGTACATTGACCAGTAAGAGTGAAACCTGCCTCAGCAGGAATCTTGCAAGAGGCAAAGCAATGAAAACGTTCATCTCCACTGGGAGTGAACTAACTTGCCACATCTGGGCCATCGATCATAGTAAATGTGTTCAAAACAAATCATACATCTTCCACAGTTCATTGTATTCATCAGCACTTTTGAAGGAAACAGTCCAAAGTAGTCACTTTGGGCCAAGTTTTCAGTAGCCTGTGGTTTAGGCAATCCGCCTCAGCTGTCTTTTTCAAGGATGTCTCCTCAGGTAGTTGTACTCTGTGGGCCAGTTTCAACCAAGTCTGAAAGGACAAAAGGGTCTTTACAAAGAAGGACATTACATTCAGTCTTTGAAATTGTTGTCTTCAAAATCAAATCATTGTCTATAAAGTCCCTTAGAATCACTTAGAGCTTGAATGCACGAATAGATCAGAAGACTGAATTTCTCACTCGTGTCCATGCTGACACTCTTTATGTAGGCAAAAAAGTACAGTGAGTGTCACTCACGTGCATCTACATGTGTATGAAGTGTGTGTACGCGGAGCGGCAGGAAAGAGCGCTCAAACATGAAATGATTTAACTATTCATTGTCACTGTTCCGATTGCCTCTTTAAAAAAATGTTTTATTTGGAAATAGTTTCTAACTTAATGGGAAGCTTCATGAATAGTCTGAAGCACGTGTGTATATGCATATCCTTCACCCAGACTCACCCATTGTCAACCTTCTGCCTCATGTGCTTTATCATTCTCTTTCTCTACACACACACACACACACGCTATTTTTCTTCTCTGAACCACCTGAGAGAAGGTCACCCATCATGGCCCTCTATCCTCAAATCTCCCAAATAACCCTCCCAAGAACAAGGACACTTTTCTTTATAACTACAATACAGTTTCAAACATCTGATTGCCGTTGAATATTTCAGCATGACTTATTTATACCTTTTTACCTCAAATTCTAACCTAGGTACTGAAACTAATAGAAGGAACAGCTCAACTATCCAAAAAAAAGGTCATGTCACTAACATTTTAAATTTTGCAAACATGGTATATCAGTATTTGGGAAATGACTCAATGCTGGTTTTAGGGAGAATAGATGAGTTAATACAAAGAGAGATTTCCCTTGGTTAATAAATCTTATCTATTTAGTGATGCATCTTATCAATGGCATTATGGTTAGCTGGCATTCATTAGGACAAACAGAACATCTTGTCTTTCTGTGTTTTTGATCCTGTTTTTCCTCTTGTGATCAGATAACCCCAGGTTTTGAGACACGGAAGTAGTTTAATTAGACAATGCCATTGCCTTGCCCCCTGACAGTAAGCAGTAGAGAAGTGTAAAGGGCACTGGCAATGCTGAAGGGGTCTGGAGATATCAGGGGTCCTGCGGGGGATCAGCCTGACCCTGCACCACAGCTATCCCTTCACTGAGAGAGAGAGTGGTAGGTCTCTCCCAAAATGGTTCTTATACCTATTTTTACTTGCTATCTTAATAAAAAAAGAATGCAAGTTTACACTGCTGTGAACGAATGGAGCTGAGATTTATGTTTTATCATCTATGCAGCTAATTTTGTTAACTAACCCATTTTGGACAGTGCAGTTTTTTCCCCAAGGGCGCCTGAGCATGCATATCCCTCTCACCCCAGCCTGCCCAGCAATATGTCTGTGTAGTGGGCAATGTGAGTGAGAAGACAGTGCTTCAGGGGTTTAGGATGGGCGGCAAGATTCTCTGTAGGAGGAGGGCAATGCTGGAGTAATTTGTGAAAAAGGGGTCCCTTGGTAACTGTGGTGGACACGCTAGAGGCACGGTCCTGCAAAGTCATCCAGGAGGCTGTGTGTACATCCAGCCACAGTGTACACAGAGGTGGGTCTCGAGTGTGTGCAAATAAGTTTACTACCCCAGGCAGACGCTTCCTTTATTCTTTCAACAGATTTATATCGAGGGGCACTGTTCCAGGAGCTGGGGATTTGGTGATAAATAAGACAGCCATGGTCTATAACCTTATGGAGCTTACACATAAACTGTTTTGCTTTAAAATATTGTACATTCAGAGGTATTTATGTTCTGACCATATGACCACAATATATCATTCTATAAACCTTTCAGACATGACTTGGATCCATAAGAATTTAGTTTTAAAGCTATTGGATTTGCAGGAGGAGAGAACATTGGTTTTAAATGACAAATCACGGGAAGAAATGATTTTGAAAAGACCCTCCAGCTTTTAATGATTTAACAAGAGCAGTGTGCTTGGAGACCACTGAGTCAGAAAAAATACGTAAACATCCACGTGTTCAAGTGTACAAATGAGTTGGGGGGTGGGGCACTGTGGAAAGGAGAACCTTCCCAAAATAAGGACAGTGTTCTTCATGGCAGTGAAGCCACTTTTTGGTTCATCACAATGGCTTCCAGGCTGGAGTGACATCCAGATCAGGCTGGAAAGACAAATACCTGAACCCTAAGGGAAGCTCCAGGGTGGTTCTCATTGGGATTTGTTGGCCATATTCTCTAGAAATCATTTTCAGATCCTTCCGGAGCAAGCTCTTAACTTGCAATCTATTACTGCACAAGATCTCCAAGTTACAGTAAGCTAGAAACAGTCATCCAATATCTAAATTTCAGCCTGGCCTACGTGAACACACTTCTCCTTGACAAAACTAAGCCATGGTCCTAGATCATAGCTGAACAGGAGTTTTGTTCTTGGTGTTTGTGTTAGTAGAGATTGTGTTTGGCTGTGAATACAGAGATTTAAAGTAGAAGTGGCTTAAACAAGATGGATGTTTATTTCTGTATCATGTTAAAATCTGAAAGTAGGAAGTCTAGAGCTCATGTGGCAATACCATTCTGTAAAGTCTTCAAGGACACATCCTCCTTCCGTTATGTTGCTGTTAGATGTGGCCTCTATGCCTAAATTCAACTCATGGTCCAAAATGGCTGCTCCAGCTCCAGCCATCAACTTCATATTCCAGCCAGTAGGAAAGAGAAAAGAATGAAGGACAGATAAAATATCTATGACAGATGTCTTTTAATGAAAGTTCCTGAAACTTCCACATAACACTTCTACTTCCAACCAGTCACAAGAACTTAGTTATTTGGTAACACCTAGCTACACAGGAATCTGGGAATTTTCTCTATTTTGAGCAGTCATATGCCTAGGTAAAAACTGGGATTCTAATACAACTGATGAAGTAAGGCAGCAGCATTAGGGTACAGCTATCAGTCTCTGCCACAATGTTGCCTATTAATGATGTTGTGTGTGTTTTAAATACTTAATGTCAGTCTTCAGTACTGTATTTGCAATGTCATTTATAGTATGATCTTTTACAGGATGAGCTTAGTAGCTGAAGTGTTCAGGAAAGTTATGGTAGGTTCTGCTAGAACATTCTACCCACCTGGGTAAGGGCCTAAAGATTAAATTTGCTAGACTAATGGCCAATTAATTTTAATGGAATGTGGCAATAGATTCTCTGTCTTGAGGCTTACATGTCCCCCTGAAACTGAAGAAAGGAGAAACTCGTAGCACAAAATAAATGTAGCTTGAGTTCTTAAAACTGTTTGATGCTCTTCATGTTTTTACCAACTCATAGCCTCGTTTAAATTTGAGTCACAGGTACATTTTGAACTCATGGTAGAAAGAGTCCCAAAGTGTCACAGGAGAATTACTCTGCTTGTTCTAACAAGATTGTGTCCCAGCAGGAAAGCCAGAATTTGATAGCTACAAATCGGGAGATCTGAAACAAAAGGGGCAGAGCAGGTAACTTCTTTTAAGTCGACTGCAATGTCTTGGATTAAGGTAGACAGTGGTTACCATTTTGCTGACCTGAGGCAGACATGTCACTAATAGGGAGAATGAGCAATCAGAGAGCTGATTTAATTTCCACTGGGGTTTATGGAAGCACCAAAACACGATGTAGCCAAGCGTTCCTAAAAGTATGAAGTAATCTAATTTGTTCCATCATTACGAGAAATTGAAGCCAAGTACAATTACATCCCAGTAGTAAAAAGAGCCCGTTAAAGTGCCATTGTTATTGACTGAATGAAGTGAGCGTTCTGATTACCTTGACCAGCCACGTTTTAATTTTTGTCTGTCCATTCCTTTCAAATCACAGGAGAGGGCCTTAACTGATTTTGACAAAATAAGCTACATTATGAAGGTGCAGCTGAGCCTGAGAAGCTTAAGTTTAATGACTTAGATTAGAATTTTCAAATGGGCATGTCTTCTAGATTTCAGTAAATTTGAGGATGTAATTATTAGGGGTTTTTTGTTTCTTAGAGTTCATAAGAGGTCCAAGAGGAAAGGAAAGACTTAAATTTAGGGAATTCATTTTTGTTGTTGTTGTTCCGCCGACCATCTCTCCGGAGAGAGGTGTCTGTTCTTTGAGGGGTGGGCCCAGAGCTCCTGAATGCTGTGATTGACAGAGCTGCCTCCACAGAGGAAAGTGTAGCCTGCAGACTTCCAAGGAAGGTAGAGTTGGGTGGCTAAAAGATGTGCAATAAACTCCCCTGTAAGGAGAGTGCCCGTATCATTTAGCTTCCAAACCAGGACACTCTTTAGAGTGAAAGGCAATGCTATTGATAATTACGCTGGGATAACAGCCATGAACCTGGGTAAATTCCAGGCCAATTGGGATGTATGGACTCCCTACCCATGAGGAACAGGGGACAGCAGATATCTAAGCAACTAAATGTAGTAGTGTTTTTAGGTACCTGGAGAAGAAACGATCCTGTCAGACACCAGGAGGGGAAAAATAAAGACAAAGGTCATTCCACTAGGGATTTCTCTCCCCGGCACGAGAGTGACTCCAATCGTGCGATACCTCAGAGCGTGAGGTTTACAAGCGCCTGAACCATGTTAATATTGCTGCAACAGTCTAGTTATTGATTCTCAGATGCATTAGAAGCTCTGGAAACATCACAGAAAGTAGCCTTAATAAAAGGAAGGTTCCAGCTTTTAGAGTTCAGTCCAATTCAACAAACAAACGTTTATTGGATACCTGGTAGGTGACAGCCAGTGTTTAGCAACAGAGATAGAAAAATTAATTTGCTGTGGTCCCAACCCTGGAGAAAATCAGTCTAGTAGTAAAAAAATCATTGTGATAGATTGTTTAGTGATTGAATTACTTCAAGAGTTACCTTCTGATTTGGGTCTCATGCATCAAACATGATCTTTGCCAGTCTCTGTCCTTAGAGGGAACGCCTGCTAGGTGGTAACCCAGATTTCCCGGTCCCCTACTAATGCTAGACCCCCCCTGGCAAGGGCGAGCAGACTGTGTCAGTGTGGCTCTGGTCACTCAAAGGTCCTTGCTTTCCAGACTGCTAATTTATTTTTTTCCACCCAGAAAGCCCTTCCCAACCGTCTCAGCAGAAGCAAGCTCCAGAGATTTAGGATGCCTGGTTAAAACGGTTTGCTGGTTTAATTAGATAAGAATTTGAGAGCACTTTCCAGGATTACTGCTCCTAATCATATTGATAAAGGCTGGAAAGTCCCTCTCAGCCAGTGAGTAACTGAATGTGGGAGAAGGGAGAAGTACTGGTGGGCGCTGGAAATAATTCAAAAAATCCTAACACACTCCATGTGCCCGAATATAGAATCTATCATCATCCTCACTTTTTGAGCACTTACTATTTTTCAGGCACTGCTTTACACGCATAATCCTATTTAATCTTCAGAATCATCCTATGCCGTAGGTACTGCTTTCCCCATTTTACAGTTAGAGAACAAGCTTGGGTAAGTGAATTAGCTTCGATGAAGATCCCAAGCTAGTCAGCGGTAAAGCTCACGTTTGGAAATAAGGACTGCCTTACTCCGAAAACTAGTATCTTGAATTTTCAGTCCTTCTGAGGTCCCTCTCTGGCCCAGAATAACCCAGGATACAGTCACTCAGGGAATGAGAGGAGCAGGGACCCACTGACTTTGTTTTTAAAGAAAGGAATGGAGCGTGTCAGAGCTGGAGTAGAGGTTTTACTCAATGGAACAGGGACCTTCCTCCAGGATCCCACCACTCAGGATGAATTCAAGGGCCAGTCCCACCCTCGAGGAGAATTACGTAGGCAATGGTTACTTACTCTGATGAATTCATTTCTAAACATTTATTCCCCACAAGGAGAGCAGGGCCCTGGGGCCACAGGGCCGAGCTCCTGGGGAGGACGGAGAGGCAGGCGAAGGGAACCACGAGTGGGGAATTCAAGCTGCAAAAGTTAATCAAGTTTTCAAGGTGCCACATTTTCTTCACCCACTTATCTGGCAGCCCAGATTTTCTCCTCTGCCTTCCACAATTGCCAGATTGTTCTTTTTGAATAAACATTATCTTCTTTGTGTTCTCAGCTTCCAGTTGGTTGAGTTTCTCCAGTTTTAGAGACCCGTGCCTGCTCTTTCCTCCTTCACTCTGGTGTTGTGCCCTCTCTGCCTCCTTTTCTCCCTCACCCCTAGGCTTCCACTGCAGGGAATTTGGAAAGTTGGAGAAGGGAAAGACTGTTTTGTGCCCAATGTGCCTGAGACCTAGTGCCATGAGCTGATACTTGCCCCGTCTGAGCCACCAGACCCTCTCTTCCTGTTGTTCTCACACTCTTCCCTGAATCCCAGCCAAGTTTGCAAACTCCGCTCATGAGTTACCTGGTGGAGGAAGGCACAGAATCCTCTCCAGGAAGTGGCTGGATCCTCTGAGCTTTCCTGACCTGCGCATGCTTCTGCCATAACGCACCTGCATTTCTTTTGAAATCATTGCAATTGTTTATTTGTTGATCAGCTCCTCTAGATTGTGGGCTCTCTGAAGCCAGAGATCTTCCGAATTCAGCTCTGTAAACTGAGCACTTTTAGAGCACCATATCCCCCAGCAGGTGTTCAACAGGTATTCGGTGAGTAGTGAATCGAACCAAAGTTTAAGTAGACATGGGTGAATCATGTAACAATCTCTAGCTTCCCAAGTTTGTCTGTGGGAAAGGCTCACCTCCGGGTTAAACCAAATCAGATGAAGTACGTGGACTCCCTCCAACTGCTGAGCCCGTGGCGCTTAATCTCCTCCTGAGTGCCCCGCTCCTGAGTGATCTCGGGACTGACTCCACCACCCCAGGCCTTCCTGCTGCTCCTGCAGAGAGCTTGTCAGCTGCTTCCACACAGAGCTTCCTCTGAAGGAACTTCTGTGTGAAGGAAATAGCCTGTGTGAAAGGTGGGCACTGAATAGATGGGAGGAAGGAGGGAAAGAAAGACTGGACAAGCAAGTGGTAGATATGACCAAATGTGCAGAGATGGGCCTCTGAGGAAACCCAGTGACAAGAGGTGGGGGTGGAGGTGGGGGTGAAGCTGAGGGTGTAAGTGGGGTCAACCACGGGGGATGGTGAGGACAGATGGGTCTAGGGAGCTGCATTTTAGAGGGGCTTTCGAGAGTCTAACTGAAGGTCGGATACAAACGTATATGTGTTACAAACCCAGAGTATGGTCTTGAGTAAGGATGGATAGTATACAAGAGGTGCTTTGGTAACATAAGATTATGTAGGAGGGATTGAAAAAGGAAAAGACCCCTAGAAATGGAAGAAACAGCTAGGTTTTCCAGGAATTTATTTGTAAGATTTTAAGAGCTAGAAACAAAAATGAGGGCCAAATGGAGAGATTTCTTTTTTCCTGTTCGTTTGCCAATGAAAGGTTTAGGATGTATGGCAGTCTTTGGGACACAGTCCTCCCTGTTTGGTCATTAGTAATTGTTAGGTCATTGGAGTGAGATATTTTTGGTCAGGCCAAGTTCCTCACAGCACATCTCAAAGGGGTCCAGTTGGTCTACAGACAGCTGAGATCATTTGGCCCAGAGCATCCCTGAGTAACCACTGGGACCAGCAATCTCTGTCTTTTGACTCCAAATCAAATAGTCTCTCAGTGATCCCACAAAAGCATTCCAGATTCCAGAAACATTTCTGAACTTAATTTCTCTCCCTGGAAATTCTAAGGGCCTTATGAGCTTGTCTAAAACACTGCTCTCAGGAAGGCTTTTGTCACTTGTACTGAGCACCGTTGATATTAGAGGTTGCAAACTAGCCACTAAGGGTTATAGACTTTTTTGTTCGATCTTTGAAATGCTCAACTTTTAAAAAATTAGTTGCCAAAACTTTACAGAACATAGATTTTGCATTTAAAAAATCCAAATGTGGGAATTCTTTTGAAAAATATTAAGATCTAGCAACAGTTGGCCAGCATTCCCACATGTGCCCTCCGAAGTCCCCACCTACCACTTGTGCTTCCCCACCAACCTCATCGTTCATTCATTCACATGACCTGTCTGGCTCCTATAGGCCGTGTAGTCAGTGACCTCTGCCGTATGAGTTCACCTGGTAGAACTCCAGTGCCCTGAGGAAACTCATGTGTGGAGAAATTATTTACAAAGTATCCGTGTATTAGACAGCTCATACCTTAGAGAACCATGGGTTCTTACTTTTTCTTGCAGTAGAAAATTCAAGGGTGAGTTTTTATTATAAAGTGAGAGCAGAAAAGAAGAGGGAGACAAAACTAACATTTATTAAGCTGGGTGGTTCCTTACCTCAGTGTTTTCAAACTTACTGGTAGATTGAAAAATCACTTTAGTGGGTCATAATCAATATTTTCCTAATTAAACAGAATAGAAAACATCAGAGTGAATCATACATAGTAAGGGTAAACTCTGTTTCAATTCTTTATCTATATATGGATCAAATATATATGTGTGTGTGTGTGTATACTATTTCAATTATATATAGATTTCCTTTATATTGTGTATATATAATTCTTTTTGTTGCTTTCACTTAAACCTAAGTGCGTAGTTTGTTAAACAAAAACTATAAACAAATTTTGCCATGACTATTATATATAACAAATAGGAGTTGCTTTTAATGGGAGTTTACTCCCCCTGCCTTTATATTTCATTTATTTATTTATTTGTTTATTGTGAGGAAGATTGTCCCTGAGCTAACATGTGTGCCAATCTTCCTCTATGGTATGTGGGACACCACCACAGCATGTCTTGATGAGCAGTGTATAGGTCCACACCCAGGATCTGAACCTGCAAACCCTGGGCTGCCAAAATGGAGCAGGTGAACTTAACCACTACACCACTGGGCCATCCTCCACTTCCCCTCCTTTTTAAACACATACAGGTATCAAAACATTCCTGCACATATTTTTTATGCTAGAAGTCAGCACCCACACCTCTTCAAAAATGAGCACAATTTACAATAGTATTCATTGCACCTCCTACTTTAATCAAGTGTATGAGTCTTAGTATAAAATATATTTCTTACTGTGGTTCACTGTCCAAAAATTTTGAAAGCCACTGCCTCATCTCATTTAATCTTCCCTCATAACTCTGTATGGGTAGAGTCTGAGCCTTCAGAAGAATATGGCAGTCTTCACAGAAGTTGAAGTTCCCCATAATTTTTGCACGTTGGAAGATCTCACAGAATGCCAAAAAGGAATGATCTTGTTAGCTGGGCCCTTTCAAGGTAGGCAGGCATGATTATGAGGCTACCAAGGGTAAATTATGAAGACAAAAGTTATACACTGAAATTAGAATGTAGATCTAAATATCCAGAAGCTTCTCCATTGGTTAGATTTGCAACAAAAATGTATATGAATTAAGCATGAATTCCAGTGAAATAGTGGATGCACTGAGCATAGTGGCGTTAGCAAAATGGCAAAATTCACAAAAGTTAAATAAAGTCACCAGTAGGACACACTACAACAGTTAATTTTAGTGGATCTCAGAGTTGTCTTAAATCAAAAACTTTCTGCTCTGATTAATACCGTAATGACCTTAATCTGAAATGTCCACACATTAAATAAAATAATTCTATCTAGTAAATATGCCGTGGAAATTAATAAAAATGTACATATATGCAGCCATTATGTTTTCAGACAATGGGAATAAAAGGCTATGCAATTTTTTTTTTCCTTTTATCAAGGAGCTGTTCATTTAAGCATAAACCTGGAATACTCGAAATAAAATTTGGATTTCCAAGATCAGGACATGGCAAGAAGCGTCTATATTGCTGTGAAATAATGTATGTTTTCAAAAGTTAATCTCAAGAAGGAAATAAAGCATGAATGGCATGCTTTATGCATCTTGCTTAGTAAAAGGACTGCAGTTTAATGTAGCAGGTACAATGAATACTGTTGCTAATGGTGTTAATTTTCATAATGACAAATATGTACAGAATTGTTTTGATAACTTTGTATTTTAAGAAGAGTTGAGGAGATGGAGTGCTGTTAAAAGCAGACGTTATGTGTTACTTGCAATAGATGATAAATATTGATAATTTTCAACAAATCATGCATTTAAGTGAAATGAAACCAACAAAAATGAAATAGGCATATGGATATGTGATTTTAAAATCAAAGTTAGTCTTAAAATTCAAAATAAAATATGGAAAATTGCCTGGGGGACAACTTTCTGTGGGATGTATTTTTAGCCCTATTTTGCAAAAGAGAAAACTGAGGTACAGACAAGTTAAAGAATTCACCCAAATTTGCCACATGGTTGCTAAGTTGCAGAGCCAGCATTTGAATGTAGGCCTCTGTCCCCAAGGTCACGCTCTTTCTATTCCTCATAATGTCATAGCAGGCCACTAAAATGGATACTTCTAGAACTCTTTGCGTATTGCTCACTCACTGTCCATCTGGACTACTGCAATGGATTCTTCATCTCCCTCCTTCTCTCTTCTTCATTTTATCCTCCTGGGCTACCAGTGCACTTATGCAATTCCCATTAGCTAATATCCATTAGCTCAAGGCCACACATGTAAGTATTTAACTCTGTTTCCCTTCTCCTCTCTCGAAGGAGTCTGCTCCATCCAGTCTATTTACTGCCCACACATGTAGCCCTTTTTCAGGCTCCAGAGATTTCTTGTACCTGAAAAGAATGCCAGGTGACTCCCTCCTCCCTCAGCCATTCAAGTCACAGACTTTGTTGAAAACCTACATTGAGGTTCGCCCTCCTCCTAGAACCCTGCACGCTTAGCTACAGTGCATACCTCCCTCTCCCAGCTCTGAACTACAATAGCACTCTCAAGCTGAATGGTTTCTGTGCCACCTTACACTGTCTCTAGGCAGCAGCTGGTCATGTGTCTGATTTTCACAGCAGGATATTATAAGTTCCTTCCCAGGTCCAGGCCACTGAATCTTTCATGTTCTTGTATTTCACAGCAACCAGTACATCAGAGAGGCTCAATAAATATGTGTGGGGTTTTTAGTGCTCTCGTTCTGGGGAAAATAAAAAGGAGAAAGAGGAGCGAAGGGAAGAAGGAAGATTATTCTCCAACCACTTCTCAACAGTACGCAATGGCCTGAGGAAGGGAAATAAGATGTCCTTGATGGAGATTTCAAATATATGGGAACATACAGAACACATGTATTGTGTTTATGTTTGGAGACTCATCTGGCTTAGTATAGGACAAAGTTTCCCAAAGTAGGCTTCAGGAGATGATAGTTGTATGAAAAAAGGCATTCCAAGATCCCACAAGTTTAGATAATACTTGTTAAATGACATTAAACAAGTCTTTTTGCTTTAGAACTTTTAGTTTTTGATAGGTTCCTGTCCATTATAAATCACTGTGAAGAGCCTCCATATACAACATTCCTCAAACTTGTTTGACCACAGAATTCTTTGGGTAGGGAGAATCTTGTAGGAATAATGTTCATTTGAACATTCTTTGGGAAATGTTAGAATGATCCTCCCAGTAACCTGATAGTTAGTGGTGCTCTGTCATTTACTAGTGACATCTTTTGTACATATTTTTTATACATAGTGACTTTCCATGATTTGGTATGATCTTGTGAAGGCTATTTTAGATCTTAGACTCTTCACTCCCATTCAGACCAGAACTGGCTCATTATTGAGCGTTGATGGTGATGATAGGAAGATGGTAATTGGTTTAGGATTGAGAACCTGTGAGAGAGAAAGGAAACCCTCATGTATTAAGTACTTTATTACGCATTGACTTATTTCAACAACCTTGTAAGGTGACTCAGAATAAAATTACTATTGATTACTTCCTATAAGTCACATACAGCCCTTGGGGCTTGACATGCATTTTCACATGCATTTCTCATAAAAACTAATTCCCTATTCAAAGGGCTCAGATATTTAAATGAGTAATTTAAGATACCACAACCAGAACAGTGGCAAACCTAAAATTCAAACCCTACGTGGCTCAAAAACCCATACTCTTTCTGATCTGTCACACTACTTCCCATGGGGAACTCTATAGAGCATGGATTCTTGCGTGTGTGTAAGAGCTTTCTTATCCAAATCTAAATCTCCCTAGATACTGTCGTACAACTGGGAAACTGATTTATTTCACTTAAGTTTGTGAATGGAGCCAGCTCATTTACAAGTGGACAAGCCAAGTATACGTGATGTAATCTTAAGTTCTGAAACTTGCTCTATAATGTCTATACATTTAACAAATGTAAGTTTACCAGTAGGCCAACATGGCTTCTCATTCATCTCTTCTACTTATAGTACAAGTAGTGAGAATAAAAATTGGACATAAGAAATTACCCTTCTCAGACTCTATTCATAGAGTGTTTAAAGGAGCCTAGTCTTTCATTGGACACTGCTTGTTTATTTTTTTCTTAGCTCAGACTTCAATTTTTTTTAATGGAATAAATGTCTCTTTGGCATTACTTCTCTGTCAATGTCTCCTAGTAAAGGGGAGTGAGAGAACAAACAAGGCAGCAGAGGTACTGATTCTGAATAAAAGATTCTGGAGCAGTGTTGATTAAAACAATTATTTTCTCTTCTCCATTCAAGAAGGAATTCTCAATCTGGAGCTCCTGGTGACTTCAGGGAGGTCAGGGAACATTTTTAAAATAAAAAATGCGGATCATAGGAAAGTTTTGTATCAAATTCTCAAAGGATTTATTAGACTTCCAGAAAGCTTAAGAAGCACCATGCCTTTTGAAGTGCAAGGAATCAAAAAGTATACCCACCACCAATATCTCCTTTATGGGTGATCGTTTAAGGAAGTTCTCTTCCCACGTGAAAAGTCAGAACGAAGATCAGGAGATGAGGATGATGGAGTGTGCAAGATAGAGCAGTGAGTGATGAATCAAATAAAATTCACACTGAAAACAAATGCACATCTTCCTCAACTTACGATGGAGTCACGTCCCAATAAACCTATTGTAAGTTGAAAACGCTATAAGTCAAAAATGCATTTAATGCACGTAAACTACCAAAAAAATAGCTTAGCCTAGCCTACCTTAAACATACTCAGAACACTTACATTAGCCTACAGTTGGGCAAAATCATCTAACACAAAGCCTATTTTATAATAAAGTGTTGACTATCTCATGTAATTTATTGAATACTGTCCTGAAAGTGAAAAATAGAATGGTTGTCTGGGTACAGCATGGTTGTGAGCATATCAGTTGTTTACCCTCGTGATGGTGTGGCTCACTGGGAGCTGCAGCTGGCTGCCGCCGCCCAGCATCAGCAGAGAAGATCATACAGCAGAACTGGAAAGTCAAAAAATCGTTAAGTCGAACCATCCTAAGTCAGGAACCATCTGTACATGATATGTTGGGACTGGAAATTATAATATAAAGATTAAGGAAGTATTCTTAAGATAGCAAAGTCATGTTCTAAGAAAACTCTAAATAAAAGTCTGGAATTTAAAAATCTGTTATTTTTTACAAAAGTAAAAATCAGCCGAGTATGCATGTATGTGGGGTCTAGGAATGGGAAAACAGACAGGGATAGATGGATGGTGGAGATGAAGCAGTGAAAACACAGAACAGTCTCATGGCGAGGCAATAGCAGTATTTAATTTTATTATATTGAGAGGGAAATATAGGTTTAAATATGGCTGTTAAGAAATAACAGCGCGCACTACAGGCTGGCTAAACTTAGGGCAGCAGGAGTAGTTAGGAGATTCAGCTCTTCTCCCAGTTTTAATTTGCACGGGGAACCCATTCTCCTGATCTTGTTAGGATGGCACATGACCTTTAGTTTATTCACCTGTTTCGCCTCAAACTCCATACCTGTGTATTGATGGATTCTTCTGAGATTTGACCCAATTTTGTAAATATCATACTATGTATTTATTATAATACCTTGCATTTTAAGTCTGATGTTAATATTTCATTTCAGAAAGACACCATGCTGTGCTTAACCATTCTGAAGTTCTGGCAATGTTAGTTCTCGATACTCTTTAAAAAGAGACAAAGAGCAGAGTTTGAAAGCAAGAGATTGAGTATAAGAGATAGATAGAGATGAATACATCTAGAGAGCCCTTCCCAGGACAGTATTACTGCTTGAATCTTACTTGGAAAGAAATATTCTTATTTGTTATACAACATTCATATTTATTGGTCAGCACTCACAAATATTTGTTGAGTGCCTGTAAATTTCAGGAACTGTCCTAGACATTTATAGAAAGGCCTAGAAATAGATATGAAAGTGATATAAAGTCATAGAAACAGAAGCCAGTAAATTGTATTCAGGTGAAAGGGCTGGCTGAGAAGGGCAGTCACAGATGGCATGGTGAATAAAAGAGAGCTGAGAAAGGTACTGAAAAGCCCACTGAAAGAAGGCCGTCTGTGAACACAAGAAGTGTGGCACTAATACAATAAGGAGGAACGAGGTTGTGGAGCAGGTTTTTGAGCAAAGAAGTGACACATTAAAAACAGAGTTTAAGGAAGATGATTTTGATGCTATAAACAGGACTATGGTGAGAAAAACTGAACCCAAGGAGATCCAGTAGAACTCTGTCACATGAATCTAGGAAAACACTGATGAGGATTTGACTGAAGGTGGCCGTTACAGAAATTAAGAAGAAGTTCAAAAATCAATTGGCAAAGTGTTAGTTGGAATATGGTTGGGGCAGGAGTAGAGGTGGATGTAGATTAGACAGCAGAGATGGGTGTGAATATACTCCAAGACGTCCTATTTATCAATAACTTTCTCAGAATATCTCAATTTCAAGTATAAAACATCTATACCTTGTGTACAGTTGAGCTAAACTCACAGAGTTCCAGAACTGTGGTATCAGATGGGATCTTTGAAGGCATCTAATCGATTCAGAAATTATCTCAATAGTAATACCTGGCCCCACCCAGGTTAACCAATAGTGGACAACCTTAAAACCAACACTCTCCCAGATAACACAGTGTCAGAAATCACAGAATAAATAAATGTGGAGCTGGAGAAGCTCTAGAGATCATCTGCTCAAACTCCTTATTTTCTATTTTCTATAAGGAGTACTTTGTGCAGTCAAAATGTGACTGACAAAAATAAAGATCCAGAGACCACGTCACACCTGAAGGTTGATTGTATGTAATGGCAGCACAGATCCCCTCCCACACACTCCGACCATGGGAATAAAAATGATTCCTAAGGTTGTAACAGGAGTATGAAAATAACATATGTAGTTCTAATACTTTTTTCCAGCCTTCTTGCAAAATGTTTATTGCTACCTTGTTGAAACAACTTCCCAGACAAAAGCTTCCGTCACTAGCATTCCTTTAACACTCTCTTGTCTTGTGTTGTTGAAATATGAATCAGGAATGAAAATCATCTTAGCCCAGACTGGTGGGTATATATGGTCTGTCTTGAATGTCAGTGGCCATGTCTTGATATTCTCCTTTGAAATTCTTTTTCTTTGTTCTTGAGAGGTTCTCCTCCTACTTTTCTGGCAGCTTCCTCTCCCACTCTAGGCCTCGTAACTGGTCTTGTCTTCTCCAATCCTGCTTTCACACTATTCCCAGAGTAATCTTTCTGAAAAGCAAATCTAACCATGAGACTTCCTAGCTCGGATTTTTTTTTTTTTTTTTTTTTTTTTTTTGCTGGGGAAGATTCGCCCTGTGCTGACATCTGTGCCAGTCTTCCTCTATTTTGTATGTCGGTTGCTGCCACAGCATGGCTGACTAGTGGTGTAGGTCCATGCCCAGGAACCAAACCTGAACCGCCATAGCGGAGCACACCAAACTTAACCACTAGGCCACAGGCCCAGCCCCATAGCTTGGATTTTTAATAGCTCCTTCAGAAAAAGATGTAAACTCTTAGAATAGTATATTAAATCCCCCATGACTTCTTCTCCATCTGTATCTTTGTCCATTGTCAGACCTAAACTTTACATCCTTATCTGCTTGTAGCTACCAGGAGGGGCTGTGTTCTCCAACTGGCAGTGACACATGGTTGCCCTCTGTCTCAAGTGTCACCTCCCATTCTTCATCTGGTTAACTCTTCAGTTCCTCCTTGGAGATTCAGGGCTAACACTCCTTCTTTCATAAAGCTTTCCCAGATCTCTCGCAGGCTGTGGAAGGTGGCACTTCCCTGTCCCTCGTCTCTGCCTTGTGCTTAAATTGCGCTGTTCCTACTGCTGCGTTTTAGTGGACAATGTACATACATATTGTCCTATAATTGTCTTCCTTATTAAACTATGAGCTTCTTGAAACCCAAAGTTATTTCCTTCCCTTTGGTGTACTCAGCACCTGACACATAGCATGTGTTCGATATGTTTATTAAAACAAAAGGAAGATCCTCATAACCAGTAGAATAGAAACTCCTTGAGAGTGGGCAGGAACTTTTAGCTACTTTGTTCATTGCTAAATCTCCATCATTTAGTGCAGTGCCTGGAAAAGAGTCTCTTAAGTGTGCAATGCAAGGTTATTTAACTCCCATTCTCTCACTTAAACTAAAATAATCTACAAGGTTCTTGTTATTATACCCAATCTAAAGGTGAGAAAAATAAGGCCCAAGAATGATTAGGTGATTTGCCTGGGATTATGGTTTGTATGTAGTGGAATGGAGACTGGGACCTTCTTCTACTCTTCCAACTTCAGTCAAGGAATAATAGTGCTTGCAGTCGCACACGTGTCTTATGGAGTCCCCAACCCAGATGTCTGATTCAACTTGGCTCAAACTCCAATTCCTTGGACAATAGCCCTCCCGACCCTTACACTGAGTTCCAACAGCTTTCTCTTCTTTCTCTGCCTCTTCTCTCCAGCATCAGCTCAGGCTGACATTTCTGTTTGGGCCAGTCTGGCCTCCAAGCTCAGTCCCTTCACCGGATTAAAACAAAACAAAACAATCTCTTTATCTCAGCATTTTGTGCCTTCAGTAACTTTGTTAAAGATTGGGGGAGGGGGGACAGTTACAGGGTGGAAATTACCCTGTAGACCAAGCCTACTCCTTTGTGTTACATAGACATACACACACACACACTCCTTCTGGAGCAACCAGCATAGTCTTCCCCTTTCCTATGTAGAAGAGATCAGATTAGCTCCACCCAAACCTGGGCTCCTTAAAGTCTCACCTTCTGTCCTAAGTAGCCCTATCAGAGAAGCAAATGTTCTATAAATTATTAATTTTATTCTACCAATAGTATGGCCAAAGATAATGGTCTCACTGATTCAGCCTTGCCTCTTTCAATCCCATTTATTGCAGAGCCCTAGAATTTTCCATCTAAGTAAGATCACATATCATATAGTACTCCGAATAACTCAGTGGCTCCAACTCTTGAAGGATCAGTCCGAAGCCCCTACTTGCAGATGCCTGACAAGACTTCCACGGCCAGTGCCTGTGGATTTCTCCACCCTCTTTCCCCCTTAGCAAGGCCCTACTCATAGTAGTCTTTTTCTCCACATACACATACACACATATCTTGTTGAACTTGGCCCATGTGTTTACTCATATTGTTTTCTCTTAAAAGTCCTTTCCCTCTATTCACTTACCTCTTATTTCATTCTTTAGGACTCAGCCTTCTCCAACTCCACCTCTGTCCCAGTCTGACTTAAATAGCCTTCTTTTATTCTCCCATAGGCCATGTGTTTCTTTCTCTCAGCATGCTTTCTACAGTATAGCCCGGTCATGTGCCACATAACGATGTTTTGGTCAATTATGGACCGCATATACGATGGTGGTCCCATAAGATTAGTACCATACAGCCTGGGTGTGTAGTGGGCTACACCATCTAGGTTTGTGTAAGTACACTCTATGATGTTCGCACAACGATGAAATCACCTAACAATGCATTTCTCAGAACATATCCCTGTCGTTAAGCGACACATGACTGGATGCTGAAACTGTCTCCACTACTGGACTCTGGGCTTTCCTTGGATAAGGGACACATTCTTAGTCATCTTGTTTTGGCAGACTATAATAACACATCGTTGGTGCTAAATAAACGTTTATCGAATTACTGATGGTACTAGAAATCAATGAAGCCCAATCTTGTGTTTATTTCATTTTAAAAATTCCACTAGAGCCTTTGGCAGCATTAAAAAAAATCGTAGATAGAAGATAAAAGAAAAAAAATCACAAAATTACGTACATCTTCCCTTTGGAGGTTTTTTGAAGTGCTAAGTGAAATTTTATATATTCCATAAGATTTTAAAATACTTCAAAACAAGAACTTGATGCCAGAAATACACTTGGAAATGAAAGCAGCTTGCCACTGGCAAGCTCTGCTTAAACCTGTTACATGTACACATTGGGAACGAATCCAACTCCTTCATGCATTTCCCATCAGATAAAATGTATAGAGAAAAAAAACAGTAAGTAGCAAAAGTTAGAGCTAACCTGCACAAATCTTGGACTGTACTGAACTCAGGGAGCGACTAGCTTGAAGCAATACATGGTGAAACAGAAATCATTTTTCTCTAGTTCTGCCTTCTTGAGACACTATCAACTCCATCCTTAGGAATAAAGAGGAAATTCTGGGTGGAATTAGGAGAAGAAAAGCTGAAATTGGTTAGGGATATATTTAAGTATTTGCTTTCAGGAGCTGTTTAGTAAAGTTTTGGTTTGGTTTTTTTTTTTTTTTTAATTTTAAGAAAAGTCTGAATCAGCTGTTATAGTTTGTATTTATTTTTTAATTAAGAGTAAGCAAATGGTATCCAAAGTAAGTGATATTTTTTTGGACCTATTCTCTTCATTTACACCAATAGGCCTGTCTAGGAATTATGACAAACCTATCCCGACCTTTAATCACTCAAGTGTTGGCAAAGAACCAACGTCTACACAGTTACACATTACGTAGAGTGGATCCTTTTACCTCAATGGTCAACATCACTGTAAGCTGTGGGTAAGGGTAATTGGCTGAACATTTCACAAGAAAGCGACCTCAACCTCCAGCTAACGGCTGTGGCTGTGAGGCGATTACTCTTTTCCTTTTCAAAGGGAAGCTGCTGCTTCAGCATCTTCTCCTAGAGCCTCTGGCACCGTTTCAGGGCATGTGTCAGGGGAACCCTTGATCGCATCACAATGACGGAAGCCAAGTGCTGGCCTGCAAGAATTGAGGACTGTTTGTTCACAGAAGCTCCTGAGCAGAAGCACCGGTGTTACATAGTACCAGGGGTGTTACATAGTTCAAGGGTGCCTTGAAGAAAACCGATGCTGCTGTAGGAGGGGATTTCCAAAGGCTCAAGCTATTTCTCAGTTGCTGTCCGATAGCCCTCTCCTAGCTTTTATGGAATTTAGCCAACAATTTCTGGCTTGGGCATCTTTCTCCCTGTAGTTCCTTGACTTGGCAAGATTTTGGACAGTTAAATAGAAGAGTTTTCATATAGTTTCAAGTAGTGCCACAGTGAATACTACTCTCTGGGGAGAAAAAGTATTTTTTTTTTAATGAATACAGTATGTGTTCTTGGTAAAATCCAAAATTAAACTAGTTCACTGTTTTTGTCCTATTCGCTGTTGATGACATTTAGGTGTGTTGTTTGGTGTGGTGACTCAATTTCCTGTAGGATAGCTGGCAATCTCACATTGAGGCTTTTTTAGCGGGATGAAAAGGTCAGTTACTCGATGTCTTAGAACATTTGGGGTTAAAATTCCCAAAAGTTAAGCTTTAATAATGATCCTGAAAAACTGTGGCTAGCCAGACTGCCCATAAACCTAGGAATTTGGAAAAAGTTGTATTAACTCTATGCTAATATCAACAATAATTCTTTATTTGAGCAACAGTTTTATAGAACAAACTGTTCTTTACTCTGTTGCTAGTAATTCTTACTTATTGGTATGTTAATGTGCTCCGGTCATTTTTTTTGCATTCTCCAGATTTATGTACAGTGCACACAGAAGTAGTTAGAACTTAAAATACATGTACATACCACATTGTGATTGTATCCAAATGCTGACTCTCAAAAAGCTAATCTATGATTTGGACATAAAGTAGATCTGAAATAAGTAGTCCCTCTTGTCACTGTACTACATTCTTAAGAGCAAGTCCTGTATTTAAGTGCATAACGTCTTGAAGTATTGAAACTTTCCTAAATTACTTCTCCACTATTACGATGAAAAAATACACACTGCAATATAATATGTGGTACTACATCCTGCTAGGTCCAAGGCCTGTATTTCTGAAAAGCTTTGAGAAGTTGGTGAGGATGGGGAGGGGATCCCTGACACTGGGAGGTCTCCCTGGGGCTCTGACTTTCGAAGAGTTGGAGTACAAGGGACAGGGACACAGAAAGCCAAGCCTCAGAGGTGTGGAGAGGGGAATCCTGGCTTCCAGATGTAACCAGTGACTGGGTGAACAAATCCTAGACACAACAGGTTATACATCTTTAACCCATTGGATGTGCTAACCATGGACAACTCTAATGACCTAAAATAAGTTAATTTCTTCTTAAAAATCCCCATATCCTTATTTTATAAAGGAGCAGGAAGGAAAAAGCAAAAAACAAAATAAAACCAGCTAGTAGATGTACTGCCATCACAACTAGGTAATGCGATATTTGCATTTGGAAGATACTTAGTAAAATGAAAATGTGTTATGGTCATAGGCTTAATTATTGTTTTGATCTTTAGGGTATGCGATTACAGGGGACTTTCTACATTACATCTTTGTGTAATGTTTCAATTTTTATAGCAAGCATGTTATTTTTTATATTCTTACAATCAGGGAAAGGCTATACAGATAAAATGTTTGACACTATCTAAAATTATCTTTAAGGTTGTTCCTTTTGTTAGGGAAAAAAGCTCCATCTTACATTTCAATTCTCCAGGCAAGATTTAAGCAGCTGTTTGTTCAACTAAAGTATATATTTACAGAGATTGGTGCAGAAAAAAAAAATAACAGAGGCAAATTTTAACCTAGCGTTCTCAAAGTGAATAGCAAACAGTTCAAGAATCCTTGATAATAAGAAGCCACGTGGCACATGTAACAAATAATTGGAAAGTTATTCTAAGTTTTACAAAATTTATATAAAAACCATCTGGAAAATCTCAGGAGCCTGAGATTCAGTCCGTGAAATTCTTTGCTGTGCCTCTGATCGTTTATGGAGCCTACACTTCAAGGGTAGAATCTCTTCTCCTCCAATACCTGTAGATTTGAAGACAAAGAAAAGGGAATTCACCAACTATCATGTAAGCTCTTCAATGTATTCTGTCTAATTGACAATAACAAAGTTTTATAAGATGGACTCTTGGGAGTTCGGCTATTTTTCTCTGCTGAAAGGCTTGCTTATCCACATGCTAATGTAGTGAATTTCTCTGCAATTGATCTGATTATGTAGAGTGCCCATGGTCCCTAGGGTCAGCTTTTGTAGATAGAACTGGCCTCCCTATGATGCCTTTGGATATGGCCTTTTCATTTTCTCATGTTTGTAGTTTATTCTCCGAGTGGTGGGTAGACATACCCTTCCAGACTTTTTCCCTTGGCATCATAAGACCATCCTGGTCTCTGATTTGCAGTTCCACAGACGAAGGGAGCACGTATGCAGGACGTGTAAACTGCCCATACCATGTGGTGCATTCACATTGCTGTTCCTTTGAGATAACTCTTAGACAATTCTGAATGAGAAAATACAGCATATTGTCAAATCTGTGAATTCTAAAGCGTTCCGACGCACAGCATTGTAGGTTTTTGTTTGCTTATTTATGCCCACCCCAAAATTTCCAAGTCTGCTACTTAACAGGGGCTGGGCTGGGCTGGGTACTGAAAGAGTCTGGTCTTAATAGAAACGCGTTTAGTCTCACCACCACCCCCTGGAGTAGGTAAATCCTAAACTCTCGGAAATGAAGCTTCAAAAACCCAAAAACCCCAAACCCCAAACCCTCAGAAACGGTTGCGCGGGTCCTAAGCAACCTCGCTGGTGCCAGCCGGCCGGCTCTCCCGCGAAACCTCGCAGGAAGCGGCGGCCGGTGGAGACGATGAGGCTCTGGCGGTCAGGGCGCCCAGGAGGGGCAGCGGCTCGGCCCGGCCAGGCGCGCGGGGACCGCGGGGGACAGGTGCGCGGGTGCGCGCGCGTGCGCGCCAGCTCCCGCGGGAGCCCCGCGGCGGGCGCTCCACGCCGGGTTTTCCGCCGCGCCCCTCGCGCAGCCCCTCGCAGCCCCACCGACACACGCGCTCGCGCCTCGCCGGCGAGGCTTCAAAGCGAGCGGCGCCCGGCTGCGCTGAGTGATGCCGCGGCGGGGCGGCGGGGCGGCCGGGGCGGCGGCGGCGGCGGCGGCGCGCCGGCTTTGGCCGTTGGGCATCTCGGTGTGAGGGCGTCTAGGAGGCCTGGGCCGCCGAGGGCCGTGAGGGGCGCGAGGGGGAGTGTTCCCGGAAAGCCGCGGCGATGGAGCCGCGCTGCGCCCGCCGCCCGCGGAGTTGAGAAAGAAAACAGGAAACGTGGTGGCCGCACAGCCGGCCGTGGCTGATTCATTCGCTTCGAGGGCAGGCTCGGCAGGCGGGGCGGCGCGGGGCCGGCACCGACCAGATCGTGCCCGGGGACCGGGCGCGCCCTCCGCGGGGCGGGCTCCGAGGCGCGCGCGCCGCCCCTTCGCCGTCCTCCCGGACTGGGACTCTCGCTCGAGCCCGCCGCACCGTCTCAAAGTCGCATCGTGGCTTTTCGGGGCTGTGTCTCCGTGTAAAAGTTGGCTGGCCGCCCCTGGCGCGCCCTGCCTGGACGCCGACCTGAGACGCCAAGCTGGAGAGCCCGTGCTTTCCCGAGCCCGGCCGCCCCGCTAGCAGAGCCCCGGCCCCGCTGGCGGTGCTCGGCTCGGCAATATGAAGGAGCAGCCCTCATGTGCGGGCACCGGGCATCCGAGCATGGCGGGGTACGGCACGATGGCCCCCTTTGAACTCGCTGGCGGCCCGGTGAAGCGCTGGAGAACTGAGTCCCCCTTTCCCTATCTCTTCGCAGAGGAGGCCTATCAGAAACTGGCCAGCGAGACCCTGGAGGAGCTGGACTGGTGTCTGGACCAGCTAGAGACCCTGCAGACCAGGCACTCCGTCAGTGAGATGGCCTCCAACAAGGTAAGCCCCGGCTGTGCTCTCACCGAGGCCCCGAGGCTGCTAATTCCCACGCTGGGGAAGCCACCAGTCCCCGTGGCCCCGGGAAATCTAGAGCTTTGCCACACTTACGGCATGTTGATGGTTCTGCTCTCTTGGAGGAGGGTTCCTGATTCTCTGCCTTCCCTCTCTTCCATTCACCCAGATAGATTAAACAATTTGCAAAAGCAACTTTGACGTAGTTTGATTGCAGTACCCCCAGGACACCGTGAGTGGGTTTTTGGGGGGAGGGGGGCGGGATTCCTAAGTGACACTTTGCCCTTGCAGCAGAAACCCAGTCTGGTCCATTGCCGTTGCATATTTAAGGGTATTCTTTGGATTCCCAGTTGGAGATAAGAGTTGCTAGAGGTCAGTGCAGTCTCTTAGATGTCACCACCTACTGCACTGAAACTCAGAAGAGTTCACTGAGCTTGGACCCTGTAACCCTCATTTATCTAGGTGTCAGGGTACCCTGTAAAAACTGAGCCTTAATATGTTCCCTCGGCCATAAGTGTCCACAGGAAACATCAGCAAAGTTGGAAGGTGCATTCTGATCATTACCTTTGTTTTCATGAATCCGAGAGAGAAAGTCCAGTTTTCTGAGGTCATTGAGTTACAGTGATGCTTCAGTGGGGCATTTGTGCCATATATGCCAAAGTGCTGGTCTTGATGGCTAAAGGACTTTTGGGAGCTGAGAAGTAGCCTTCAGCCTGACACGGCCTTAAAGCAAGGTGGAGTGTTGTCATTTTTGCTGTATTTTTTTGAAATTCCTGGGGTTTTTTTGTCTTTAGTTATGTAAGGAAATAGTTGGGATTATGTATGTTTTGAATGACTGTTTGGCTGAGGGGTTAGGAAGGGAGGTCTGTGCATGTTGGATGCAGATGGCTGAGGGATGCAGCCGGTAAGGACTGATAACTTTGTGTGGCGATTAGTAACACTTGCCTTTTGAAGATATTTCCATATTTTTGACCACCTATTTGGAAGGTCAGGAAGGCTATACCATTTTACTGTTTATCTGTGTGCCAGTATCTTTCAAGTGATGCTTTTTTTTTTAGCCTACCGTAGTTTTTGTCCCACCTGTTTTTTTCTCATGCAGTTTTTAAAAATACCATAGCGTATCAGTGACCTGATTGTCTTATCTGTTGACAGTGCTTATATAGATAGCATTGTTTTTAGGTGAAAAGTTAGCTTCAGAAATAAACAAAATAAAAGAGACTCCCCAAAGTCACTGTCTGCAGGCACTAACCTACCCATAAGCACACTGATCTCCCATTTGCACACTGGTGATCAAATCTGGGGGTTTTTTGTTGTTATTTGGGCCTCATCAAAATGACCACTTATTGCTCTCTTACTACCTGCTGTGGCATTGGGTGCCATTGTTCTCATCTGGCTACAGATTCTTAGTCGATTGATTAATTCTGTAAAATATAAATTGTTCTTTCATAATTTGATCTATAATAACAGTAGGCGTACGCCGAGTGTCTCCAGTGTCCTACATGCTGAATGGGACCATTCTGCACTGGGCCTGAGCTCTTAATTCTCTTGTCTGGTTAATTTTGTGTAGTAAAAAGAAGAGCCGAACCTGAAGGCACCTAAAGAAATGTGCAAGCATTTGTTTATGTTTTCAAGTTGATTTGACAGTACTTTTTCAGCGAAATGAACCTGACCGGTTACAGCTGCTTTGCCCTCAAATCCATGCTTTTAATGATGAGACCTGTGTTTGAATTTAAAAATTAACATGAAATCTAATAATGTATTGTAAATGATTTCAACTGTCAAGTAATTCATTTATACTTTAAGATAAAAAAAATAAAACTTTAGGTCACAATAATTGGTCAAAATGATTCCTTTCGTTTAAAGGCACCAAATAAGACGGGGATTTTTTTTTTTTTTAACCTTTATTGTGAAACAGGCCCCCAGAGTAGATTTTGAGTTAATTTACAGGTTTAGTATGGGAAGAAGGTTAATTTGGTTGAGATGAAGGCGGGGTTAAGTGAGAAAAGACTTTTTCAAAATGTAGTCATTCTAGCTGTGTTTATGTCTTGTGGTCGAAAGATTATTGACCCGACACTTATTTTTAACATTAAAAAATTTTAACTCTGCTGAAGCTGTTGCTTAAACTTTTAATGTCTCAACCATTTATTTCTCTTTTTCAACCCGTTCATTTCTAAATGAGTGCTAAGCTCCTGTGACTTTTTATAGATGAAGAGGATTAGCTTAGAAGGAAAAAAAGCTCTTGGTAAAGGTTGTAAAGTTACCCTTCTGCTTGGTGACAAGGGCACGAATAAGTCACATCCATATGAGCTGTAAACTGAGTTGGAGCAGCTGATCCGAAGTCCCCATGAGTGATGCTAAACCTGAGTCTGAACTGGAAATGTGACAGCTTGCCTCACATGTCCACTAGGTTGATACGTCTTGGCTATGAATGAATAAGTCTGAAACAGTGCTTTTAAGGCTACTAGCTTTACTACCATCCGTTCTTTTTACATGTACTTGTTTGAAACAACCAGTGTTTCCAGGTTATTCTCTTTTTGCCTTTGAAAAGTCGTGCCATTTTTCTGTTTTCTCTCTTGAGGCTTTTTTTTTTTTAAAAAAAGAATTACTGTAATAGATTAAAATAACACAAAAATACTGGTAGAAGATCAGGATTTTGAAGGGATTATATAGAGAAAGTATTGATTATGGAGATAGATTTGATTATTAGGAAGAAAGAAGTTGATTCCTCAAACTCATTTAACAAACTGGGGTAATAGATTCTTCCTCTGTTTTTAAAAATCTTACTAAAAGGAATCTCAACTATTAGCAGCTTTTAAATGATGCTTTAGCAGCAACCAGCTCCATTTCCTGATGGGTATTGTCATGTGCATAATGCTTCTGATGGTGTCCAGACAGGGAAATGAGAGACATCTTGGCCAAGGCCAACCCTGGCTGTAACACAGGTAGAATGCTTGTACCACGTAGGGTAAGAGACTCCAGATGGCGTTTAATTCGAGTGGTTAAATCTACAGCATTTACCCTCATAAGCACATTAATCTGCCTGAGATTTGTACAGATTTCCTTTGGAACCTCATTGCTCAAGTTGGGGGAGGTTTTGGTGAGGTCTCAAAGCTTTGGGAACAGGCAGACCTAAAAGTTGAATCATGGTTTTGTTCCTTATTAGCTGAGTTACATTAGAGAAGTGACTTAAAAATTTTTAGCTTCAGTTTCCTTAGCATAAGATGAGCACAATAATATCTATTTTGAAAGGTCAGTGGAAGAGTTGGAAAGAATATATATAAAACGGCTAGCTAATGAATAGTTCCTGACAATAGTAGGCACTTATCCCCTTGTAATTGGTATTATTATGTGAGGTTTTAAGTCAAACTTCATTGGTTGTCTACTTGACTATGTTTTTTTACCATTCAGTTGTATTTTATGCTTAACATTTTCAGTTTCATGGATCTTTATAATATAATTCTTAAACAGCTATCTTAATGCACATTTCTATATTATAAAAAAATTATATTTACACTTTTTTGGTATAATATAAACATAAACATTTTGAAGTTCTAATTAGAAGTTCAATCTTTTCTTAAATTCCAGTTCCAGAATTTCAGACAGACGAGCTAAACGCTTTTTCTGTTTTACTCTAAAACTGAAAACACAGTACTCATTAATCTTTAGGAAATATTAAATATAATGTGAGATTGGTGGACATATTTCCATCCTTTTGTACAGATTTTGCAAAGCTAAAATGCCTTTTTAGACTATTTTTAAGGCAGAATAATTTCACGGTGTTGTTGGTTACCCTTCCCTTATGGAAAGTAAGGTGAGGACATGAGGAGGGCAGGCCAGAAGTCTAAGCCTCAGGGCTTTCAAAGATTATGCTGTGGAACCCTGCATCTTTATCCTCTTACAACTTAATAATGCACATTTTACCAGGCCTTCAATAGAAAGTGCTGTGATCTTGAAGGAGAAAATGAAATCATTTTGACTTCCCCCCAAAATATACCACTATAAAAATGTATTTTGTTTCTTCTCCGTAATTTTGGGGCAGTTCCAAAATTCCCAACACCATTTTGGTGTTGCTGGAAACTAGCGTGCTTCGAGCTAAAGTCTGTCTGAAAGTTAGGATTCAAGCATGCTTTGAAGAGACTTAAGGTTTTTCTTAAGTTCATTCCAGAAGTACCTATTCCAGCTTTGCCGTTGTAGTCATGACTTCTTTATGAATTTGTCTGTTTGGTTTTGAAAAACCTCTCTATCATAAATTGAGTTGCTTCTCTGGGGTGCTTTGTCTGGGTGTTCTCGCTGTCTGCTCCCCCTGCTGCTTTTTGGCTGTCAGTGCATACAGAACATATACTAGAGCTTTTTGTGACTGTTTACACATTTTCTTCTGGGCAAGAAGGGTATTGGAATGAACATAGAGTGTTCATAAAAGTGGCTAAATCTTAAGATATTTCAGCATTACTGAGTATATGATAACTTTCAGAACAGAAATAAATATTTAACTTTTGCTAAGAAAGAAGCTGAAGTTAGGTGGAAAAGGAATTTTAATTTTATGGAGAGCAAATAGCAATTAACAATCGTTTTCTACATGAAAATATTAAAAATTATTGACATATAGTCATAAGAGAATTGTAAAGAGTTAACCAACATGCCTAAAGGAACACTTTAAATTTTAAAAGAAAATGTCTCCTGTAACTATAGAAACTCAACTTATTGATGTTTTGAGTTTGCTCTCTGCTTTTTCATCCGCTTAATGAAAGTAGATTTGTAAAGATTTATGTAGTTGACATATAGAGCCTTAAAGTTAAAATGAAGGATTGGGAATGCTTGTTTTTATGATCACTATTAGAAAAAAATGCTTTCTTTGCTTTTATTTTAAGTAATAATAAAAAGAGAGAAACACTTTTAACAGACATTTTTATATTTCATTGAATAGTAAAGCCCTTGATTTTAACTTAATAAAATAGTACGATTAAAGCAAATCTTAATTTGTCTCTATTGTCATCAACTCAGTTCCCATATCAGTATTTAGTGGCAGTAACTTAAATATCCGTAACATTTAATTATCAAAACTTCTAATTTTTGTGATTCAATAAATTAGTCATTACCAGAGAAATTCCTTTCAGTTATTACATTTTGATTCACGTATGGGATAGCAGTGACTTCTGTCTCAGAGCTTTATGAACTATGTCCTTCTTGTTAAATTTCAAAACAAAAGGCTTGGTCAAGATAAAATAGTACTTTTCCCAATGTTATGGAGAGATTGAACAAACTTTTTTTTCCCCAGATAGCAAGAATGATGGATAATGCTTTTGTTCAATTTAAGAAGACTTCTATGATAGTCACAAAGATTGTAGCTATTACTAAAGATACACATATGTGGCAGATGTGAAATGCTGATAATGTCATGGTTTTCAATTGATCTGTCCATAAAATATGTAGAATCAGATTTTCTCTTTTTCAGAAAGAACTGACCCTTTAAAATGCAAATAGCTGAGGTTGATTTGTGAGGGCATAGCTCTGCCAGGGCCGTGGTGCTGTACCTGGCTATTTGTTATGATGATTTAGCTGGCACTCTTAGTCTGAGATCTTTCTGGGAAATAGAGAGATGGGTAGTCCTTTATTTTAATATTCACACTAGCTTTAAAAGACATTTTCTTTTATTCCCTGTCACAGGGATCGAGGGGTGAGCCTTAGTGTTTGCTTAAACAACCAACAATTCTGCTGTGTTCATTAGGAAATTAAATTGGATTAACGACTGCAGTGATGATAGGCTTATTACACTTTCTACATCTCTTTAATGAAATATTTTTCTTCATTATTATTGTTTAGTGTTCTGGGCTTTTTGCTGTTGTTTTGCTGTACTTTGTGTGTGATGAGGATGAGTGAAGTTTGCTCCCTGGCCTGGCATGTACACCAGTGATACTTATGGCAGCTTTGTAGGGTGGAAAGAACATCGATGTTTTTTGTCAGTTGGCTTCAAATTCCAGCTCTTCTTCTTATCTAATATTTTGGGCAATATGCCTCACTTCTCAGAATTTCAAATTTTTCATTTATAAATGGGGATAATAAAGAGGAAAATAAAATTGAAAGGTTGTTGGGAGCATTAGATATAATGTATAGAAAGCTCAGTTTGGTGCGTAACACATACTGGGTGCTCAATACATGATGTGTAATTTCTTCTTTGTCTACCATATATTGGAAAAGAGAGATTAAGAAAAACCATGTGTCATATACTCCTCGCAATGTAAGACCATAATATTTCTTAGAAGAAAAACGTGAGCTTTCTATTCTGTAACTAATAACAATCTAAATTAGTGTTGCTCAGACTTCCTGTTTACATTCATAATTGTTATATATTGAATATTTTTATTTAAAGCATTTCTATTTTAAATGTCAATACCCACCTGAGTGCCTCATCTAATACATAACAAAATGAGAAAATGTCCATCCATGCCACCTTAAAGCATTTTGCTTAGAACTCACAGACACTGGGCATGCTTGTGGATATACTAGTCTAAATCGGCATCAAGAACAATTTTTGGAGTCATTTTTGGTTAGAAAGATGTTTGTTTTAAACAACCTGTGGTTTTCCTTCTCTGCCATTAATGGGATCTCCCCACTAGAGGAGAAAATGCCAGATTTCATCAGCAGAAATCTTCCGTTCATTAGACATTCGTTCTTCAGGCAGAATGGTCTGTGGATTTAGAGGTCTCTCCTGGAGCCAGACTACCTGGTTTGGATTCACTCTCTCTGCCTTTTACTGGGTGTAAATTAAACGACTTACCTTCTGGGCCTCAGTTTCCTCGTCTGTTGAATAGTTGCTGTGATTTGATGAATTAAAAGATGGGAATTGTCTAGACAGAGTCAGGAACACAGTGCGTGCTCAGTAAGGTGAAGTCCTTTATTTCCGTCTATTAGGGAATATCATGTTTCTTTTCTCATTTTGTGGGGTGAGGGTTGGAGAAAGGTATTTGCCATCCTGAAACCTGTGCTTCCAGTGAGCTTTTCAGAGGGAATGGTGGCCTGATGACATCGATGCTAACCAAATAGGACTGACTGTTGGACGGTTTCACTTGCTCTTCTTCCCATCAGTGACTTTTCAAGGAGTTTACCTTTTGTTTCTCTGTGTGATTTTATAGTATAGCCCATCAAACTGCCCTGAGCTTTTGTCAGAATATCTAAAACTCTTTGAGCTATTTGTAGCAGAAATACATAAAGCAGTAGAGAATAGTCTAGCCAGTTTTTTTCATAAATGAAACCTGTTAATTCTGTGCATGAGACTGAAAATAACCTAGGCACAGAATCTCTTAATATAATTTAAAATTAAGAAACGTGTATTAAGCACATAGCATCCCATTACATCTCTCACCATCTTAACTATCTAGTATATACACAAATATTTGCTTGCTCTGTCAGCTGAGAGGGCCTAAAGCAATGACACCCCAGTAGCAATGAACACCTCTGGCACCCTCATCTTGGTTTCTAATACCATTCTCCAACCAAAGGAACCAGGATTCCTTGGAGAAATAGCTGATTCTAGAACTGGGACAGGAAATGAGGCTGGACCATGTTGTAGTACCAGAAAGTAAGGAAGTCCTCAAACATTGATGGGAACATCACAAAGGAACACAGGAGCAAACTGAAAGAGCTCCCAATTACCAAAGCTGGAACTGTTTGATCAAGAAAATAAACGAGTATTGGGATATAACCTAAAGTATAAACTATAAATATCCATGAGTTCATATTGGTAGAAATAATTTATTGAATAAATAATTACATGGGGAGAATAGACAAATCTGTGCAGAAGAATTCCAAAATAATTTATGTAGATACTCCACCCTCAAGGAGGCAGAGCGTAACTCTCCACTCCTTAAGTGTGGGCTGTGCATATTGACTTCCTTCTAAAAAGCGCGGTGTGGAAGAACATAACAGAGTACCCCTCTAGTGGACAAACCTGATGCACACACACTTCCTCTGCCAGGGGATCCAAGTTAACAGCAGCAGTGGGACGTAGGTTGCCTTGATAGGATCTGATGAAAATGGTACTTTACATCTGTGGTCTTCCTGCCAAAAGCATATAACCCCACTCTAATCATGAGAAAAGTATCAGATAAGTCTTAGTTGAGGGACGTTCTACAAAATACCTAACAAGATACTCCTCAAAACTGTCAAGGTTATCAGAAACAAGGAAAATCTGAGAAACTGTCACAGCCAAGAAGAGCCTGAGGAGACATGACGACTAAATGTCAGGTGGCATCCTGGATGGGATCCTGGAACAGAAAAAGAACATTAAGTGAAAGCTAAGCAAATCTGAATAAAGTGTGGACTTTAGTTAATAACGATGTATTGGTATTGGTTCAATAGTTGTGACAAATGGTCATACTAACGTAGCATGTTAATAATAGGGGAAAATGGGAATTGGGAATATGGGAACTCTCTATACTTTTCACAATTGTTCTGTAAATCTAAAACTTTTCTAAAATAAAAAGTTTATTCAATCTTAACCATCCTTGAAGGCCTATCTGGAATGCCACCTCCTCTGTGAAGCCTTTTCTGTCTTGTCTTCCCCCATGTCTCTCATTGCAGCCTCCCTTAATTGGGTGTAACGTCTTTCTCCTTTGACCTTCCGCAGGACTTTCTTTGTAGTTCTCTTAATTCTTAATGTAATATTTGTTTCTTTGTTTTATTCTTATCACATTGTACATTAGGTCATCAGCCTTACTCCTTTTCTAGCCCTCGTTACGTCGGACACAAAACTGTTGAGTAGGTGCTCAGTAATATTGGGTGAATTATATGAATGGTATTGTGGTGATTCTTGAAATGCAGCTTTAAATGTTTCTGCTCTCAGTGCTCTATGAATCACTACTGATCAGTCTCAGGGACTAAGGTTAATTTTACTCTTCTAAGCCCTGAGTGCTAGAAGATAAAATTTCTTCCGTTATGGGTCACAGCTTCAATTTTACTGTTTGTCAGATCCTTTTAAAGGGAATTACTGACCATTTGGTCAAAGAATTGAAGAAATTTATTCTAAGTTTTCTGTCTAGTGTCATTTGAGTGACATTAATACAAATTAATAAAATGAAAATATAATCTGTGCCTGCCTACATCTTAGTTCTTTGGTAGTTTTGGTAGTATTTAGCATGATCAGTATTTCAAAACATCTTTGTTACTGTTATCCATTATCCTTCTCAGACTCAAGTCTTTATGTTCAAACTAAAAGAGACAGAAGTGATCATTTGTCTGACTCATCTAGTTTAAGTTGGAAATTGAGGCCCAAACCTTGCCCAGGTCCACCTAGGTCGTTAGAAATCTCCTGACTTCTTATGTAGCTCACTTTCTAGAGGGTCTCTGCATCATTTTGCATCATCTCTGTAGCCTTTATCTCAGCTTGTGTTCATGAGCTGGGGGAGAGAGAGACTTTTCCTTTTTTCTTTGAGTGTGTTAATGGACTACAAGCCACATTTCTGGTAAGCATGTAGATTCGATAACTGTTCAGACACATAAACAGTGATTTTCTACCCAGCCACTAGGAGTATTGATGAGGCCTTCTACATCAGTTCTAGCCCAAACCCAGTGAGTGTCAATATATCATTTTATAGTTGGTCGTATAAATCAGTACGTATGCATGATGCTGGTTAAGGTAAATGCCATTTCTCGCCTTGGATCCGTAGACTTAGGGTCTGTGCATTACAGTTGATGCCTTGCAAGAAGGTGTTTTTCTTTCGTTGACAAGAATCCTGATCATTTCCCACTTAAGAATCTCAGTTCCGCTTATAGACACTCATCAGAAATTGTAGCATAGGTTATGCTCAGAGTAGTCTCATCTCTTTTAAATTAACAGCGTATAGTACACAGAGAAAAACCACATAGGCCATATTGATGGCTGTAAACTGTTCTCCTTTCTCTGTACCCATTTTAGCAGTAACATCCTGGTTATAGGTTTGTTCCAACTAAAAATGACTTATCTGACCACTTCTCCTGCTAGCCGGGGAAGAAAAGTGTGTTTGTTGGCTTTTGTGTGTTAGGGAGTATTCTGCGTAGTTTTACCAGGGCATGCTTGGGTTCCCGTCACCATTCTGGTCTGCTGCACTGTAATCCCTACACTGGTGGCCTTCGGCTTTTTTTACTGGCAAGCAGTGTGCTGTGCAGACATGGGCACCATAATAGGAAACACCTCGGCCTGTCATAAACAGGTCTGGAGAGTAGAAAGCACAGGCTGACAGGGATGTGTCCATAGCAACCAGCAGAGATGAGGCTGCCATCATGGAGTAAGTGCAGGCTGATATCTGTCTTCTTCATTTCAGAAAATAACTGGCTGATTTTCAGCTGCCTTCCAATGTTGGCATAGCTGCGTTTTGGTTGCTTGGTTTTGTTGTAGACCTGATTATCGATAAAGACATCTTAAATAACACTCTGCAAAATATTTTGAGACAACATATCAAAGTGTTTTCTTTTTGTTATTCTCCTTTTAATTCTACCTGATCATTCCAATCCAAACCCTTTAGGGAGAAAAACCAGACATTTCATGACAGTGGGAAAATATTTTTAAAAAAAAGAGTCATAAAAAATCAAATTTTGTGTCTATGTAAAGAATTATAAATTATACAGAATTACAAAGAAAAGAGCATTTCTTAGTAAGGTGACTTTCTGTTGTTTATGCCTTTACATCAAGTTCAAATTTTAGAAAAGGAGAAGGTTCTTTGACTAAGAAAGATTCTATTTTATATTTCCTAGTTTTTTTTAGCTTCAGAAAAGTGGTGAACTACAACTTTAACAATAATGGGCTTTGTCTCGAGAATTGAGGATCAATTTCAAATTTGGAAGGGCTTTAACAGTTTTTAAAAGAGAGAAATGCTTTCATGGGTGCTTTAAATACATAGAGGTGTCATTTCATTATTTGCAAGGAAGCCTTATTTCACAAAAGAGGTTAAAGACTGTAAAAGATGAAAAAAGCTATAATTCCATTAAAAGAATTCAAAAATTAGGATAGAGCTAAGAGAACTGAAGTCTTGAATCTTTTTTCTTCTTTTCTTTTTCGAGAGCTTTGCTCAAAGCCTTTCATAGGTTGGGTGTTCAGTGGATGTTTGCTTCCCTCTCCTTTCTGGGTTTTAGTAAGCACTGATCCTCTTGTATTTTTTATTTTGGATATTTCAAGTCAGGTTCAACAATATGCTCTTATAAGAATGACACTAATTAACATTGTCTTTGGTATAAATTTTGATTTTCTGTTTTTTGTTTTCTTAATCTTATATTCTCAGTATGATCTCTTAGATCTCTATAAGGGTAAAAAGAAGTCATAGGAATATTTTACTAGAAATATTCTCGTTTATTTAATATACGTTGGGAAAGATTAGTTTACTTTCTCCTAGAAGATACTGTTTGGGCCTAAATCTTCATTTTTCTATATAGTGTTAGTGAGCAGTAAAATGATATAAAGGTTCATAGTAGAAGAGACCAAAGACTTGCATCATTACAGACTGAATAGTCAGTCCCTATGTAAGAGGAATTTGTTCTCGCAAAAGTAGAATTCAGTGGTGAAATTATTTATTGTCCCTTAACCCTATTTTTGAACATTTTGCTGTCCTCCATTTCATACATATGAGCAGTTTTTGACCATAGCTGGTCAGGAAACAACAGCATGTACCTTATTTCTAATGTAAGGCGTGATCCTGGTGTTTCCTCATCCCTCAAACCTTAATTTCTAACTTAGTCCTAGAAACAATACACTACATGCCAAAAAATTTGTCCCACTTGTAAAGATGAAAAACTGAGGCTTATTTAAACTTGTCCAAGATCCATATGCTTCTTAATAGATATAAAGATAGTTGATTTTCTGAACGTAGCATCTGGGGGGAGGATGGCGAAATAGAAAAACAAGTGTTTGTTTTCAGGATGCGTTTTGAAAATGTGTCCTAATAATCTTTTTAAAATTTATTTAATGAGCTCTAGATTCCAAAATACTGAAAATAACTTCAGCAAAGTAAAATTCGTGGAGCGGAATCCCATAGTGCAGATTATTCTGCCTGCCTTGTTCTGTGTCGTGCCGGGATGGGAGCAGAACAGACCTACCCAGCTCCTGGCTCCTCAGAAGGCTATGATGGTGAGACAGTGTGCTAAGTTGGGAGTCACCCTAGTAAGCAGGTAGTTAACAGGGCACAGGTATAAATTGAAGGGTAATGGGGTCAGTAGGGTGAGAAGACCAGGTGACTAAAGCAGATCTGAGATTCTGAGCTGGCAGGGGATTTGGAGGAGGGGGTAGAATTGGATGGGATGAAGCTTGATTTCTAGGGCAGCACAGAGACAAGGTATAGGATAAACTCAGGGGATGTGTAAGCAGTGTCGGGGTTCTTAAAATGGCCTATTACTATGGGGTCGCCTTGGAGGCCTGTGTTTTTAGTGGGGGCAAAATGGGGAGGGAAGATGGACTTGTGGATAAAGTGAGGAATGAAGATTGAAGGAGGGAAAGGGAGAGAGAAAACATATTAGGCAGTGAGATGGGGAAGGGGAGGGGTGGGAAAGAAAGGGATGTCTGCCTGGGCTGACTTAGGATCAGGGCTGTCCTTGGCTGGAGGCAGGCTGACCAGTTCGTGTTCCTGCCCCCTGTTCACCTCAGGGTTCAGATGGTGAAATCTGGCTGGAATGACCCTTTGGGACAGCCTTGAAGAAAAAAAGAAATCCCAGATGGGTCAGCATGAGGGTGTGAATGTTTAAGGGAGGGCAGTCAGCTGTGGGGGTGGGGGTGGGGAGAGAGCTGACTGGAGAGGGGAGACTTATGGGCAGAGTGTAATTCATGAGGCACGAGTCTTTTTTAGCACCAGTAGCTGGCGTCACCTCCTTCACCTGTTGCCTCCTTGAGTCATGGCCCAGTGGCAGCATGGGAGGGTTGTCACATCCAACTGCTGGGACATCTTCTGAGGAACCTGTTGCCTGGGAATGAGGACGTGGGACAGCAAGGTACAAGCTGGAACAGGGTGAAGAGAGATTGTGTCAAAATAAGTATAGCTGAATTCACTGTAGTATATCGTCATTATTAGATGCCAAAAGAGAAAAGTGGAGCAGAATAATAGATGACAAATGTGAACTTGTATCTTGATTCTGCTTTAAATCTCCTAAATTCCAGTGAGCTTAGCAATTCCTCTTCCGGATATAAATCTACGCCACACTAGAGTTGTGACTCTGGATAATTAAATTGCTTCAACCTCTCTGAGCCTCTGTTTTCTCTGTAAATCAGGACTAACAAAATCTCTCTCACAGGACTGTTGTGAGAATTAAATGAACACTTATGTCAAGGGCGTAGTGTGGTGTGCACACACGTAATGGGTACTCCGGCCTATCTTTAGTAGGGATGGAATTGGAACTATTTTTAAACTTAAAAGATGAACTTTATATGCTGCCATATAGGTAACCCAATGCAACTGCAGCTTGAATCAACAGGCCTGGACGAAAGTGCTCACCGAGTGTGCCTTTGAAATCCTGATACCCAGTCTTGGTGATTTATGGGACCTCACTAGCTTGCATATGTGATGGCTCACTGAATTTGTTTACTTTAGTTTTAGCTCGGTTACCTAGCACTCTATGATAGCATATTTTTATTTACATTCTCACTGACTGCTTGATTATGATTACTCTGAAAGAATATGTATGAAGGCAGCCATGAAAGAAACTTATTAGAGTTGGGAGGGTCTCATGTAAATCTTCAATCTACTTTGTCTAAAAATTGGTATACTTTGCTTTTCCCTTGCCCTGAATGACCTCTCAGGCCCCCCAAGTGATTTTTCTGATTCTGTGAAATGTAGAGATTGTGATTATTAACAAAGTGTCAAAAATCAATCAGTATCAGGTTACTGGGTCTCTCTTTTTGGGGAAGGTAGAAACAAGAACCAAAAATAGACCCTTTAATCATTGTACAGATTTAAAATGGCAGTCTAGCTGAGAAACCAGGAGTGGATGAAATGACCTTGAACCTAGTTCCAGCCCATGGTGAGGTCTTAGTCATGACAGTCACCATGGCCAGAGGGAGAAGAAACTCCCAGCAGTGGAGTTGCTGTAAGAGTTGAAAATGAGTTGATCCCTTCCATTTTCCACTTGCTGTCAGTCACTCTGCAGAGAAATGAAACTGGTATGCTTAATACAAGTTTTTTGAGTTTTTTTAAATTCCAGAAGCCCTTAGAGGTGAAGGAGATTTGTGAGATCGACCTGTTCACCTCCTTCATTTTACTGATGAGGTCACCAGGCACAGGAAAGTTAGAGTGACTCAGAACAAAACAGTCCTGTGTTATTTTTGTCAAAACTTTTATCTTGTGGCGAATAAAAATTGTTTGTTGCCAGACAAGAGCCTGATTTCAGTCTTTATTGACATCGTCACTTTTGAATGGAATTTTCATTTTGGTGTGTCTTTATTATTTGTATTTGGTCCTTACCTATTCTCTAGACCACATACCGTTTTCATGTGAGAAGTAAATCATTAGGTGCTGGTGGTGGTGGTGGTGTTTTGTACTTCAAATAACCAGAGTCCAATATTTAGGCTTTCACTCAGGATTTTTGTTTTTGCCTCATTACTGTAGGATGTATATCTGCTCCAAAGGTTTTTATAGACAAAAATGAGCCTTTTATATATCTGTATTTGTTTTCAAACACATAGATAGATATGTATATAGATAGATAGATGTAAAAGGATATAGGCATACACACTGAAAATATAGCTAGCCATGTGAGCAAGCCTGTTGTGTGGTAATGAATGAGAGAACAACTCTTGGTGTTCTGGTCCTGTAGAGGAGTTCAGAGTGTGTTCGACACTGAGGACCAGAGTGATTGGGAAGCATCCTAGAAAAAGTGCTCCTTTGCTGGATCTTGAACATCGAGGATTCATATAGATTGCTAACAAGGGAGGAGATGGTGTTCCCGGGCTAGACGAGGCAGGGTGGGATGGGACACTTTTGGGGGTTTACCTTTCTTTTGTGTTGTGGGAGTGGGAGTGGGTGAGTAGTGGGTGTTGTGGATGAGTGAGCCTGTCTGGAACAGATAATCTGATTACAGGAACAGAGGCAGGTGTGAGAAATGTGATTGGAGCCACACTGCAGAGTACCTTAAATGCCAGAGGAAGTCATTTGCTCATTATCCTCTACGTCCTGAAGAACCCTTGCATTTTATCATGGGAAAATATTACAAGGAAAATAGCAACAAAATGATTTTAGAAAGATAAATCTGGTGGTAGTATGCAGGATGGATCATGTTGAGGGGAAATACTGAAAGCAAGAAGTGTCTGTTGGGGAATTAGACATATAAGTGATGAGGGGCTGAAATGGGATGGGAATGAAAAGAAGGGACTGAGTAGGAGAAAGATTGCCCAGGAAAGGTGACAGGATGCATAAGACTTTGGGGAGCGGAAGCCAGAAGAAAGTATGAAACTCTAAACCCAAGTAATAGAAAGGATGATGGTTCAAAAACAAGGAAGAGAAGTTAATTTGGGGGATGGGGGGGAGGTGGAAGGTATGGCAGTTACATTTTGAGCCATGAAATTGAGGCAAGACTACATATCTAAATAGAAATGCGCTGTAGGCCTTCTGTTGTCAGGACTGCATTTCTGGTGAAAGGACAGGACCTTACCTGGGAGTTACCTGCACAGAGTGGATGGTTAAGACCTGAGGGCTCATCTGTAACAGGGGAATAATCGTAGTCCTCATAGGGTTATTATTAGAAATAATATAAGTAAAAATAAATGTAGTAATTCCAGGAAACTACTCAGCACTATCCTTGACACATAGAGGACAATAAATACTACTTGTGGTTTTAGGAAAAGAGAAGTTTTGTGAATTATTAGAACTGGTATTGTGGGAGCTGTATTAAAACCGTCTGATTGCTGTGTTTTCTCACTGTACCCCAAATGAGAGCTCATATGTTCTAATTCACATGCTTGCTACTCTAGCTGTTGGGGAAAGTGACAGCCCGAGCTATAAATGCTCATGTTAGCTGTTGATCACTGTAAGACCTGGAGTGGCTTTTTGTTAATGTAACGGGTGAAGGATATTAACTACATTTCTGTTTGTTGCAACTTCCATAGTAAAATCCCTGAGCCATATTTTGTTTTCCTTTGTGTCCAGAGTCAAATCAATTTTAAGGGGTTAATAAAGAGCTTTTGAAGAATGGTATTAGCTCTATGTAAGCTAATGATGATTAGGACTGTCTGGGTAGAAGGTTGGACTGGATGTCTTTAGAGGAGCTTTCCAACTAGGACATATTTCACAGAATATAAGAATTGTGGTATGTTCGATGATCCCATTCCACCTAACATGTGTGATTGACCTGCCACCTCACAGGCTGTTAGATTCACATTTGAAAGGTCAAGTAAAGCAGAGTTGTTTGTTTTAGTTTGAATTATTTTGTTTTTTTCCTGTCATCTTTGTTCCCAGAATCAAAAATTTTTGTTTTCCCATCTTAAGGATCTAAATATAGACGGGTATCCCAGCATAATAAATGCCAAGGTGGTTAACACCAATTTTTATTGAGGTGTGAAGAAAAGTGAGTTAAGGAATTTTTAAACTATATTTTCAGGTCTGAGTCCTTTATTAGAAGAAACATATAGGGGCATCTTTATGAGCGATTAGAAAAATTGAGTTGTTTTTTCTAATATTTTATTGCTAGCAATTTAGTTTCAAGATATGAGAACAATCACATTTAATTTAAAAAATTGTTTAAAAGCAATATTTTGAATAAAAATAGTTGGTATTAATGACAGTTATCTAACCTTACCTGTATTTTATGAATAACACTATACACTTAAAATATGGCAAGTCTTCCTTTTCCAGCAAAATGGCAACATGCGTCTAATTTGAATTCCAGAAGAAGAAAATAGAGAGAATGAGGAAGAAGAAATAATCTAGAAGTCCAGTGAATTCCAAGCAGGAAAAGTTCTAAAAAGAAACCCACATCCAGCTATTTCCTAGAGAAATCACAGAGACAAGTAGATCTCAACACAGCCAGAGAGAAGAGGCAGATTATCTGCAAAGTAACAGCAGTTAGACTGACAGCTGTTTAATTTGTGGCAGGGAGCAGGGATTCATCTGATTGGAAAAAATGAAATCACCTCTGACCCCCAGCTCAAGGGCTTCTAGGATACGGACTTTGTAATTGTCCAGCCTCCGCAGCACAGGAAGCCTTGTTCAAAGGAAGTTGGGCTGGCTGCTGCACTTGCTTGTGTACCTTCTGTCTCCCACACACTAATATGTAAGCTCCTTCAAAGCAGATGATGGCTGACTGACTTCTCCTTAGTACGTGGAACAGTGGCTAACGCATAGTTGGTGCTAATTACATATTTGCTGATTAAAAGGATTATCATCTTAGGCTCATTGGTACGGGGCTTGATCTCCTTGGTGCCAAGTCACCCCTAGGGTTGTACCTACATTTTCTTTTGGAGATTGGAATTTGATCTTGAAAACTGTCGGGATGTCTTTACATTGTCAGGTCAGTCCATTCTGAGAAAATTATCCCTATTTGTTTGATATCTCCGTAAGCATTTCAGCTGGTATCAGTGATTCTGATAGTTTGGAGACAAACCATTTATTGCATAAACTATTGGGTAGATATTATTGCAGGAATCTTATTGCAGCTGTTTTAGTCAGATTGTTTTCCTTATGACAGGTTTCAGTGTTTCTGGTCACAATATAAAAAAATTATTGAGCTCCTGACATCTGCTAAATACGCTGTGCTAGATTATCTTCATAAATTCTGACCCTCTCCACACAACCCAGAGACCTCAGATAACTTACTGTATATTATAGTGCTCGTAAGAGGCAGAGCCAAGATTTGAACTCAGGTGAAGCCAGCTAGAGAAACTATGCTATAAGACCATCTCACTCCTCATAATTCTTATGTGCTACTATTCTCTCATTGTTGCAAACAAACAGAAATCTCACTGCACCATTTTTAATTGTGTTTATGATTGCCTTTAGTAAAGTCTTCATTCCTAAAATGTTCAAATAAGACATAGTACTTTAATAAAAATATTGCCAGCTGTGAGTGCTAGAGACTAATTTTGGTTATGCTGTGTGACCTTGCTTTAGGCTTTCACATTACTAATTTGCTGTGAAGAGAGGATTTAGAAAACTAGATTATCTGTTGATGTCCCTTTTATTGGTCTCTTCTAAAAACATCTTAAAAGATTCTGATGAAAGTGGCCTATCCTAATGTAATGTCATTGGAGTATTTGAAAGTAACTGCATACTCAAAACTCAACCGGCAGCTTTCCTTATCCATATCCAGAGCACTGAAGAGCCTGAGGGGAAATGGCTCTCCACAGTAAAAACAAACAAACAAACAAACAAACTTCATGTATTTAAATTTTCTTGCACTTAATTCAGAGGACTCCCCTTTCTCCTCACTTATCCTCCTCCAACTCTGTACCTCCCCCAGTCTTCTCCATCTCAGCAAGTGGCACAAACATCTCTTCAAGTCAGAAGTCTAGAAGTTCATTCTTCTCATCTCTTCACTTCCAGCGTTCAAGTCTTATCAGCAATTCCTCAAGTGCCTCCTCTCCTCTCCTGCCTGCTCTTGCCCCTCTACCAGCCGTCTTCCACAGAGACAGCCTTTTAAAATGTGAATCACAGCATGTCTCTCCCTGCTCAAAACCTTCCAGTGGTATCCCACACCCACTGGAAGGCTTACGAGGACCCACGTGACCTTGCTTTGACCTCCCTCTAATCTCATTCTCTTTACCTATCCTCCCTCAGGCCAGCTGTCTTCCTTCAGCCCTTGCCCAGGATGCTCTTCTCCAAATTTCTGGTTGGCTCTTTCCAGTCATTAGGGTCTCATCTCAGCTGTTACCTTCTCAGTGCAGCTTTTGCTGACTGTTTAATAGTTCACCATCACCGTATCATGTTTTCCCCTTTCCTTTCAGTCAGCATGTTTGTCACTCATGTTTTGTCTGCTCATCTTTTGTCTTTTGGCCCCAAGAATCCAGTTTACATGAGCAGGGAGCTCTTCTGTCTTGTTCATTACTGTATCCCTCATGCTGGCGCATAGCAGCTGTTTAATAAATATTTGTTGAGTGAATATGTTAATAACCATTCTAAATAATTTCTTAGCTGATCTTTAAAGCCCATTGCTTTCCTCAAAAATTTTCAATGAAACCCTAGTATTTTTGTTTGTTTTTACTTGTTAATAAATGTGAAGGGAGCAAAGAATTAGGCAGTAGAATAAGTTTGAGAAATGCTAGGTTAAACAAAACAGGACAGGGTTATGGATCATAATACATACAATACGTATTCCTGGCAGAGCCTTTAATATGCTCATGTACACAATTTCTAAGAAAGTTAGCACTGTGTCACAATTTTATTTGACATTGGATGTCTTCTTTGAGAATTATCACATGGGACTACTGTTCTTTACAACGCCTTCTGAGAAATGCTACCTTAGACAAAAGCTCATCATAATAGAAAGAAGGAAAGACCCTATACTGACTTTAAGGAAGCAGACTTATACTGACCATAAGGAGAGCAGGCTGATAACACAGGACTCAGAAAAAAGATAAAAGCTATGAAAGAATGACTGGGGGATTCAAAAAGAATACAGCAGTTGGGACTATTCAGTTTTCTGCAAGCAGCTCTACTCACTTTACTGGATTTATCTATCTCTAGCAGCTGCCACAGTGCTTTGCTTAGAATGAACATACAAGAAATATTTGTTAACTGTTCAGTGATAAGTGAATAATAGTGGCCCAGGATCACCATTAAATAATTAAATTAAGATTGGTTTGATTTGTTTGAGAAAGCAGGAAAATATCTAAAATATTTTAGGGAATTTTTCATCCCAAAGGATTAAAATAAAAATGATATTAGTACTTACAAGAATACTTCAGCTGTTATTATATTGCCTAAAGGCTTTGCATAGCTAGGAATTTACTGTCTGTTGTATTCAAAGCTAATATGGACTTTAGACAAATATATGCCTGTATGCCTGCGATACGGTGGTGGAGCTCTTTGAAAGACTCAAAATGTTATTTTACGAGAAATCTCAACTATGCTTGAGATTTTTGTTTTTCATTTCTTTTTAGGCAAAGCTAAGCAAATTTGGAATTCAAATAATTCGATAACATAACTGTCATTTTTTCGAAGTCAGATTTTGAGGCATAATTTACATATGGTAAGATGTACTCTCTTTAGATATAGTTGAATGCATTTTGACAAGTGTATACAATCGGATAACTACCACCATAATCTAAATATAGAATATTTCCGTCACCCAGAAGATTTGCTCTTGCTCCCTTGTAGTCATTCCCCTCTCCCTACTCCCAGCCCCTGGCAGCCCGGTGATCTGGTTGTCCCTATGGTTTTGCCTTTCTAGAATGTCAAATGGATGAAATCATACAGTATATATATGTAGCCTTTTGTTAGTGGCTTCTTTCACTTTGCATAGTGCTTTTGAGATTCACCCACTAATAACGTGTTGCGTATATTAGTAATTTGTTTCTTTTTATTGCTTTCTAGTATTTCATTTTTTGGATGTACCACAATTTGTTTATCCATTCATCAGTTGATTGACATCTGGGCTTTTTCCACGTTTCAGCTGTTCTGAATAGAATTGCTATAAACATTTGCATATAGGTCTTTGGATAGATGTATGTTTTCCTTTCTCTTGCGTAAATAACTAGGAGTGAGATTGTTGGATCATATAGTCAGGGTATTTGTTAACTTCATAAGAAAGTGCCAGACTGTTTTCCAAAGTTGCTGTACCATTTTGCATCCCCACCAGCAATGTATGAGAGTTCCACGGCTCTGCATCCTGGCCAGCATTTTGTATTAGTATTTTTCATTTTAGCCATTCTATTTCCTTAATGACTCATGATGTTGCACATGTTTTGATGTGCTTATTGACCTTTTTTAGTTGTAAGAATTTTTCATAAATTCTGGATACCGGTCTTTGTCAGATACGTGTTTTGCACATATCTTCTTCCCAGTCTATGGCTTGTTGTTCCATTTTCTTATCAGTTTCTTTCAAAGAGAAGTTTTGATAAAGTCTAGTCTGTCATTCTTTTCTTTCATGCTTCATGCTTTTTCTGTTCCAAGTAATCTTTGCCTAATCCAAGATCACCAATATTCTCTCCTATATTTTCTTGGAGAAGTTTTGTTTTAGGTTTTACATTTAGTTCCATGATCCATTTTGAGTACATATTCGTATATGGTGCAAGGTCAAGGTTTTGAAGTTCATTGTTTTGTGAATGAATATCCAATTGTTTAAACACTGTTTGTTGAAAGGAATATCCTTTCTCCTTTGAATTATAGCCCAAATTTTATGACCTAAAATTACTTAAGATCTACATATAAAAGTGGTGTACTTAAAAGATTAAATATGTCTTTCTGAAAGTGTGGCTATTTGCATTTTTTATTATTGCCTTAGAAGACAGGTGCTCTCTGTTTAAATTGTTTTCTCAAAGCATACCACGAAGTACAGAGGGAGTCTTAGTAAGTATTTTATGGTGATTATAATGGCCATCATAAACCTGGGAAATGGTATTAACTTAGGACAATTTAAGTGAATTGGGGTCCTAATTTGGTCTGTAAGTAGAAAGTCCCCTTTCTATGCAAGATTATTTTTGTGGAGGCCTCATTTATATGAGATTTGTGCACCCATTCATTGCCTTAATTATTCTTCAGCAAAACAAAGTCCTTGGTAGATATGATGATGGTGGTGGTGGTGGTGGGGGTTTCAGCTAGATTTGCTAATCAGTTATGAACACAGTAAACTGTGTGTCTACTGTGTATGGTTTAAGCTGTATTACCAACTATAGAATACTGTGCTAACATTTAATGAGCTAGCTCACGTAGAAGAGAAATTTTAATACAGGTGGCATCAGATCAGTCTCATATTATTTCAGCCTCAAGGAACCTCTCAGAAGAAATAAAGTTTTTGATATATTGGAATTTCTTTGCTCAGTAATGTTACAGGTGTTTCCTATTTTAATTTTTTTTTTTTGAGGAAGATTAGCCAATCCTCCTCTTTTTGCTGAGGAAGACTGGCCCTGAGCTAACATCCATGCCCATCTTCCTCTACTTTATACATGGGACGCCTCCCACATCGTGGCTTGCCAGGCGGTGCCATATCCGCACCCAGGATCCGAACTGGCGAACCCCGGCCGCCGAAGCGGAATGTGTGAACTTACTTAACCACTGCGCCACCAGGCCAGCCCCAAGGTGTTTCCTATTTTACATAAAACGTTTTTTTGGTGAAAATTTTCACACCAGGTTTATTAGAGAATGATTCTTAGCTTTTTCAGATGATTATTCAGTTTTGAAAAGTCGACCTGGAGTTCCTCTTAATCTCAAGCCTCCATAATATTTGTAAACTGTTTTGTTTTCTGACACGTGATGACTCTTGAGGAACAGCTGTTCCTTAAATGGCGTTTGGGTCCATTGTCACTAGAGGGCAGTAAGCACAAACAGATTTAGTGGATGTGCTGGAGTTAAGGTTGTTTTTGTTCTATTAGCATTCATCAAAGAAAGTGTAGTTTTTATAATATAAAAATAGATTTAAAATTCTGTTATTTAAAATACAGGTTATAAATTAATTCTAGATTACTATCTGCCTCTAAAACTATTTTTGAGGCATTTGAAAGCAATGAAACACAGTGATTTTAGAGACACTGGTATGCTGTAGGTCTGTTATTTAATATCTGCAGTTTAACCGTGCCTCAGAATTTTTCGGGGGGCGTTTAGCAATTAGATTTGTGTATATTAAGCTGAACAGTGTTGGGTACGTGAAAGCCCACTTTCTACAGATTTGCTGCTTGATCAATAACAATTCCTAGAACTTTGATCCTGAGTAGAAAGGTGTAAAATAAATATAGACTGATGCTAGAATAGAATATTTTCAAAAGGTGTGAGTCCTACCAAAAACAACGCTATTGCCAGGAAAATCCCTTAGGTTGGAAAAATCTAAGAGTTAATACCCTTAATTTAAAAAATAGTTCTTAAATATTTCAAGCATATATAATGTACAGCTTAGAACTTACTAGGTTAAGAGAGATATTGTTTATAGACTCTAGGCTAAATATAGGTTAATTCCTGAAATACTTTTTTGGCAATTTAGAGTACTCTGAAGCCAGGGAGCCTGGGTGCAGATCCCACTTCTGCTCCTGGGCTCCGTGACCTTGGGCAAGACACTTGACCTTCTGAGCCTCAGGTTCTCATAATTTGGTTTGTGTTTGTTTTGCCCTATTCAAAATTGTGTCTCATCTCTCTTGACCTCTGTTGCAAAGTCAGTAATGCCAGCATGTGTTAATATATCAAGCACTCGACTCCATCAGCAGAATTTTAAATATCCTGAAATATCCTCAAACAGTCCAGACAGATTGTTGATTGCTTGGGGTGTTGGTTAAGTCCTGAGAAAATGAAGAATAAGCGAAGAGTGGCGTCTAGAGATTCTGAGGAGTATTATTAGGGAAAGACAGAAAAAGAGAACTAGATGCTGAAGGAAATTACATATTTTTTTCTATTTCAGTACACCCATACACACATTCGTACATACAATCATTTGGGTGTTTGAGAACAGCAGATTACCAGTGGGGAAGTCTGAGTTCTGCCCGTGTGTGAGGGCATCTGTGTCTTGTTCCCGTAGCCGTCCCGCACATAAGTAGGTCTCACTCCCAGGTCTCCACACCAGCTTCCTGCCTACACTAGTTAGTAGGACCCACCCTGTCCAGAGATCTGGAGACGACAGTCATGCTGACAGTGGTTCTTTATTCAAGATACTGTGGAGTCAGCGAAAGGATTAAGGATAAATGAGTCCACTCCTAAATTCATACCGTTTATCACAGAGTTTGCATGAGCCTGATTATATGAGCTATTCATAGTCCATAAAGAGCAGCAAAGACTGAAAGACACCTGGCCTTGCATCTCAGCCCTGTCACGTACAGGGCAAGTTATTGAATATTTAAGTGTCTGTCTTTTCACCTTGAAATGGGGATAATATCTTTCTTAACCAGGATATGCAAAGATTAGAGATAAGATATATAAAGCTCTTGGTGCATAATAAGTGCTTAATAAATACTGTAACATATTACAGTTTTCTTATTAAAATTGTCAGAAGGCAAATCTGACTATAAGAATTCTATCTCTCTGGCCCCATCCAAATTTCTCTTCTGGGTTGTCTAGATTCTTTCTGCAGGCTGCTACTACCAGCTTCTAGTCTGTCTTTTATTATGGGAAAAATGAAATGAATTTTAATTTGGCTCAGAGCTTAAGAAAAAAGACTTCTTATTCCCCAGAAATATGGAAACCTTCCTTGGTACTTTTTACTTGACACTATTATCATTATTATTATTATCATCATTGTTATTATTATCATCTCCCTTCCGGCAGCAGGTTAGGGATTTACAGTTGAATCTTTCTGTGCTTGTGGTTCACTAACTACTGTGTTGGGAAATATAAAGAAAGAATAAGACGTCTTTGTTGCCTCAAGCATCCTCCACCCTGGCTGAGGAAGCAAAGTTCCGGGCAGTTGAAGCAACTAGAACAGTGACTTTTACCACTGGGGAGTATTCAGGAAATTTCAGGGTACACTGACTGGGGAGTGCTCCTGGCGCTCCCCAATCCAGGAGCTAGATGTCCTGGGATACACGGGATAGTCCTTCACCAGGGAGGACTGCTCTGTGACCTAATAACCGTTCATGTCGTAGAAAATTCACTTATTATCTGAGCCTGGAGCACAACTACTTTTTACATATAAACGCAAAATATTTCTTACATGGTTTTAATCCACACTAAATTTTTCAGTAAGGCAACCACAGTGTGTATTGAGGGAGGATCGCACTTTGTTACATTTAAAACCTTCCTGAGAGTCATTCACCGTTTTGGAAAAACATCATCCTCCTAACACAGCACTCCTGTATCCATTTCTGTGTTGCTGTCATGTTCACGGCAATTGTCCATAGCAGAGGAATCAGAGTGAACACTTGCATGGCACTTACTGTTCTAGATGCTTTACTTGTGTGTACTAATTAAAACCCACCACAACCTGTAAGGTAAATGCTATTATTATTATTCTCATTTTCCAGAGGAGTAAACTGAGGCACGGAATGTTTAAATAACTTTTGCAAGGTCACACAGCTAGTAAGCAATAGTAAGATCTAAGCTTTTGACTGCTTCATTATTTTTTTAATGTAGTTGTGTACAACCATTTATATTTTGCAATGTTTAGTATAAATTACTGTATTTCTCCTTTATGTCCCTGAAAAGCCATTATACTGAGCTTTTTTAAAGTTTCTAGATGTGGATTGTTTAGTATGTATTTAAGTATTTAGTGAAATGTGTATTAGGAAGAGTATTTAGGTATTTCATTTCAGGATAAAGAATATTTGTCATAAAAAGAAAGAACTCATTTAGTTTGAAGTTCATCAAAGAATAAAATAGACTGATGAATGCGTATAAAAAGAGCCAGCAAGTCCAATATGGATGTGAACCACGGTAAAGCATAATTTGGGTTTAAATGACGTGTGACACATCTTGCTCTTCAGGAGTGCAGGAAACGTGCACCTGCCTCAGGGCCTTTGCTCCTGGCGTACCCCTGGCTGACTTCCCCTCCTCTACCCCACCAGATAGCCACATGACTGCTCTCTCCCTTTCTTCAGATCTCTGAGTGTATGTCATCTCATCAGAGAGACTTTCCCTGTCATCTCATCAGAGAACCTCTACCCCAATCCTTCTTTTTCTCTGTTGTGCTATCCACGTGATGTGCTGTATATTGCCTGACTTAGTTGTGGAATATAAGCTCCAGGTGAAAAACCTTTGGTCTGTTCACAGCTCTGTCCCCAGTGTCCAAGACAGCACCTAGCATATAGTAGGAGCTTAATAAGTATTTATTCAGTAAAGGGGGGAGTGTAGAATAGTTAGAGTTTGGAGAAAGGCTGGATTATTTTGTCTTGAGATGCACTCTGAATGACTTAAATTTGACTTTGGAAGACCAGCTTGAAGTAGTTGCAGTAGAAGAAGGAAGGTATTTTTTCCAGGCAGAGCATTCAGTGTAAGTAAAGAGAGGGAAATGGGACCGTCTGCTATAGCATAAGGATGGGCGGAATACTAGCCTTTCAGGAACAGCCCAGGTGTAAAGAGAGCTGAAGATGGGCTTGGAGTTGGGGATTAGGGTCACATGTTGCCAGTCTGCAGGTCACACAGGAATGTGGCTGTGATGAGGCAGGGGATGCCAGGTTGTCAGTGACTGGCTTGGAGTGAAAGGTGGAGGCTGGATTTGAGGAAAATGGGCCTTGCAGTGGAGATCAGAAAGGGACTGGAAGGAGAAAAGCCAAAGAAAATGAGCAAAGAAGCAATTATAGGTTGTGGGTCTGAGACATGGAATGACGTGATGCAGTTGAAAGGAAACATGACATATTAAAAAAGATAAAACAAAGGCTAAGCCTGGGAGCTAAAAATGTAGGCACCATAATGGAATAGTTATCATAATCATCATCATTATCATCATCATCACCTAATAACCTGTCTGTCAGTTGTATCAGATGTTTCTGTGCTTTGCGTATATCATCTCATTTAATCCTCATAATAATTATTCTGGTTATTTATTGCTGTATAACAAATCACTTCAAACTTAGTGGCTTAAAATATCACTTTGTTATTATTTTATGGGTTAACTGGGCTTGGTTAAGCATTCTCGCTTAGAGGCCCTCATGTGGTTGCACTCAGATGGGGGCTGGGGCTGGAGTCATCTAAAGGCTCAACCAGCTGGATGGCTAAGATGGATTCTTCACTCTCAGGTCTGGCTCTGGGCTGGGCTGGCTGCCATAGCTGAAGACTGGCCAGGTGTGAACTTGTGTGGGCTCTCTCTCGTATTCACTCGTTCTCTCTCTTTGTCTCTCAGGTTCTCTCCCTTGTTCACTCTCTCTCTCTGTCTCTCAGGCTCTCTCTCGTGTTTACTCCCTCTCTCTGTCTCTGTCTCTCTCTCTGTCCCTCTCCCAGCAGCCTCTCCTTAAAGTTAGCGTGGGCTTCCTCATAGCATGGTAGTCTCAGAACTCTCAGACTTTCTTACAAGGTGGCTCAGGGGTCCCAATAGCACATTTCAAGGAGACTAATGTAGAAGCAGCAAGACTTTTTGTGACAGCCTTTGCAGTCACACAGCATCACTTGTTGGTTACACAAGCCAGCTCCAATTCAGTGTAGGGTAGTGTGGCTCATTAGGAGGCATCTTTGGAGACTAGCTACCATAATAAACAATTTGACAGATGAGGAAACTGACACTAAGAGGTGAGATTGTTTGTTGAGGATTATACACTAAAGGATTTGAACTCAGAGTCCGTGTTCTTAGTATCTGGGTAGATTTGAGGAAATCATTGTCTCTCTCTCTTTCTCTAGGTCTCACTTTATGTGGAAATGAGGGGATTGGAGGAGATGATATTCAAGATACTTTCCATTTCTCTCAGCCTTTAAGCCTTTGGATTTAGGTGATGCGAGTGGGAATGGAAAGGAATAGACTAAACAAAAAGACATTTTATAACAGATAGAACTTGGTAACCAAGTTGGTAAAGGAGGGAAGGTGACGTGGTAGACAGGGAACACATCTGGGTTACTCAGGGCTTCAGTTAGGTGATTTATATTAAGCACCTAATAGAGGCTAACTCACGTGAAACACCTGTTGAACGGTAGGAAAGGAGTCACAGATTTGAGTCTGGGATACTGGAAGAAATAACAGGCCCACTGACTGAAATGAGGGTAGTTATAATAAGAACCACCTTAGACAGAAACATAGATCCATGAATTTTGAAAAAGTTTGAGCTATCTGGCAGGACACTTGATAGGGGAAAGTATCTTATAATAGTCATTTGGAAATATGATAGTAAAGTTCAGGTAAGAAGTGGTTATTGAAGAATATGGGCCTGGGACAGAGTCTTGTGGCTGTCCTGAGTTAGAGGATGTGTAGAAGGCAGCAAAGGAGGCAGAGTAGAGAAGTGGGAGGAAACCAAGGAAGTCCAGGGTCCTGGGAGTTGAGGGAGAGTGGAGCGAGTACATTGTTGAACACTTCAGAGAAGTTGGGAGAATGAAGGACTAGTGAAAAGGAGGACCTTGGTATTGTTCTGGAGGCAGTTTTCCTGGAGTGTTGGGGGTTTATGTTCTTTCTTTTGTAGAGGATTAAGAGGAATTTAGGAAATGAACAGAGTAGGTGTGACCAGCAGCTGAGGACTTTGGCAGCAAAGAACCGGTAGAAAGTCAGAGGCAGAGTATTATGTGGACGTTTCTGATGAGAGTATGCTATCTAAGACAGACACACCTGGTGCAAGAAGCCAGGAGTAACAGTGTCAGCGAGTCATAGAAGCGCGGAGTAGTAAGTACAAATTTTGAGGTGGAGATGAGGTAGACGGGACAGAATTTTATGCTTGAACAGAGTAAAAGCTAGATTTCCCTCATTTCTTATCCACAAGACCATTTTAGTATAAAAGTTACAGGATGATACTATCCCAAACCAAATAAAAAAGATTGTTTTTCTCAAAAGAATGTAGATTCCTAATTTAACTCTCCCTGTAAAAGGCCTGACTGCCTGTGAGCTCAATTCTGTATTCCTAAGAGCCACTCTTACCCCTTTCTTAACTGTGTACACAACCATAAAAATGTTCTCTTCTGATCAAAATGTAGATCCTGAAATAACTCTGCATTCTTTAGCCATACACAGTGCCTCAGTTTCCGTTTTTTTCCCCCAATCAGATTTGTAATAAATCATCTCCACCTTTAGATTTTAAGGTTACAGAACTCAGTCGTATATAACCATAGACTCAAAAGGAGCTGGGAGCAGCCATGCTGCCCAGGTGGGGAAATGGATCACTTCCATTTGTGAATTCTGGACATGAGTTGTATTTTACAATCATACTATGCTTTTATGTTGATGGAGGTTATATCTATGTCATCAGGGAAGCCACCTGTTTTGGATTGGAGAGTGGGAGACAATTAAAATGCCTGATTGCCGTTTTCGGAGTAGCTTTTATTTTGAAGAAAAATCAGAGGATATTAAAATTCATAGAAATGACTCCAGAAGGATTGGCAATCCTTATTTAAGAATGAACTATGAATTTTGAAGAGTTTTACGGTCATTATTCATCACTGCAAGAGGGAAACCCCATTCATCTTTTCATATGGCAGCCTCCGCGGTAGGGATACCATTATTAAATGGCGTTTACAGAGTTGAGGAGGAAAACCTCCTCCCCAGAGGTTCGCCCTTGCCAACCAATCACAAAGCAGCCTGCGCCTAGTCCACGCCCCCTGCCTTGGTAGACCCAGGGGTGAGTGTGATTGGTGCATTAGTTGGGCTTTTGTGGGAGGGGTTTCTTATCACTCTTCCCCGGCTTCCCCGCAGTTCCTTATTTGGTAGCTTTTGACTGAACTAGTCTTTCTTGCAGCTAAGCATCTTGACATACATTATTCATTAAGCCCTGGAGCTCAGGGAGAGGAAGATGCAGACCCTTAGATCTTCAGACATTTCTTTATCACATGAATTTCCTTTATTCAGAATAGTTGTTGAATTCTGTTCCATTCTGGAGTTCTGCAAATGGCATGTATTTAATGGGAAGACAGCTGCACGGGATCTAATGCAAGGCTTTCTTATGTATACTTAATTACCAGACATCTTTACGTACCCACACACTCCGTGGCTCGTGGAGATTGTTAAAGTATCAAGGTTTTGAAGATACACATATTTTAGAACTTACTGCCTCTGTATATAATCAATCAAAAATGCCTGAAGCAAACTATTTACTGTCAGTGTCTTGGGGCTACATAAAGGTAAGACTTATTTAGCCTTTGTAAACTGCTGATTACTCTGAGTACATAACTAGTAGTTTTAATAAATTACAGTGGAGTTAAGCTTTCTAAAGCAATCTTTTATTTTTTCCTTAGACGCGAATTGCAGGAGAAATAGATGTTTTTAGTGGTCAAGATAAGGAGCAATTGTATAACTTTTATTAGTTGTAGTTTGCATGTTAAAATAGCTTTTTAATGTGCAGTGGTAATTCTGTTTGTCATGTCGTGTAGATTTGAGTTGTGCTTTTAAATATCAAAGTAATTAAATAAATTCATTGGAAATAAATTGTTGGGCTAAGTTACTTATACTGGTGTACAGATGCCAGTTAGTATGCATCACTTAAAGCTTTTAAAAATTAATTTGTGGCTTTTTCTAAAAATCTGTACTAGTTTGACCTGATGAGGAGTATATTTATTTTTTACCTTTGGATATAAAGCTCTAGATGACATTAAAAATTACATTGCTTGATTTTTTAGGTGATATATTATTAAAATGAAAACTTGATTATCTACTTATAAAACTGGAAGATATTTATAAGTTTAAGTGATACTGTTACATTTGTTAATCTCAAGAAATGAATTAATACACTGCATTTGATAAGATTGTTTTCCTGCTTGGCAAGCTTCATGAATGCCCCATGGTAATACTAGCCTGGCAATCCTTTCTCTATTTTAGAAGCAAGAGGTAGAAAAACCTTTTTCTGCCCTAAATGAAGCATCAGTTTAGAAATGGAAATTTGTTCTTGAGTACTTGAGCCATCGCAATACGTATTTTTTAAGAATCCTTCTATTACTTTTAAGTACTCTCAGATGGAAATATTTTTCATTTTCTTTGTTTTTAAAGGGAAATTTCCTCTTTGTTGTGAGATTTACTTGCATTCTAAGAAAACTTATTTCAGTTTTGATCGTCTAAGAAGTCATGATTCCCCACCTCCTTTTAAATCTACGAATGGTCCAGATATTTTTAGTGGTTTTTTAAATATACAGATTTTCGTTATTTGGATTTTGCTAACCATTTCTTGGCTTAAAAAATATTAAATATAGAAAAGTATAGAGAGTAATAAAGGAAACCCTTTTGATCCCCCTAGAATTCATCTCTTAGCTTCTAGACAGATCGTATTTGATACATTTTTGAAGGACTTCACATTTGTAGTATGATTATGAACAACACCTCCAGGAATCTCAATATGGGCTTTTAGTGCTTGTCTCTTTAAGGAAAATTTTTGCTGGACAGCTTTATGTTTTTAATACTATACTGCTAAAAACACTTAAGGACAAATATAAACATCTTTAGTCTTCCTATGCATTTTGAAGGATTGAATTTTATACAGCTAATGCAGTATTTATTTTAGCTTTTAATGCTAGTATCTACCAAACTTTTCGTATCACAGTGTAGCATATTCAATGATTCTTAGCAGGATATTGGGGAGGGAGACAAGCGTTTTCTCAATGTTTGACCATTAACACCTTCTTAATTATACACGAGGAGGACAGACAGTGTGCCCAGTGGCACGTTGGCATGACTGCAGAAGTGCAGGGGTTGAATTTAAGAATACTTTAATTTTGTTTTATTATTTAATTTTGTTTCCCCAGCAGTCTGAAATGTAGAGCATGAATTGGAAAACTGGAGTTTAAAAAGCAAAATACAGTATTCAACTGCATTTTCACTTTCCTTTATGCTTTAAATGCTGCACACAGACAATCTGATGCATAGTGAGAACAAAGGATTTGAAAGCATTCACTTAGAAATCTTCCTCCTTTTTTCTTTGTTGCAACAATAACTCTACATATTATTTCAGACTGTTTAGACCAAAAAACAATCACAGTTACCTGACAACAGAAAACATTTAGAGTTCACTTTTAAAAATATCTAAATGCTCAATTAAATTGTTCTGCATCTTGCAGCTAGTTCCTTTGAACAGCAGTTGTATATTTTATCTCTTCTAAATCTGTAAATTGAGAACTGTAACAGTGTTTAGGAGAAATACATTTTATTACTTTTTTTAATCATTTTCCCTCTCATGGTAATTTTAAATAGTTATCGTAATAAATGGTATGTAGTTATCTGAAAATGAGAGAAATTCCACTTAGGTTTAGAAATGAGTGTTGAATGGTGTAATTTATTGTTCTTTAGTACATACAGCTGTGAACTCCGAAACCAGATTGTAAGATCAGCTACCAATTAAGAAAGCACTGATGGTAATTTTTGTGGTTATTAATTTAGCTTCCCTGGACTGAAAGTTTTATATCAATAGCTAAAAAGGAAGCAATTTTTATTCCTTTTAGAAAAGCCCCATGTTAATTGACTCTGAAAATTGTCTTTAGGAGCTCTCCCACACCCTTTCCCTTGGAAAGAAAGGACTGCTCAAAATGTTGTCTCTTCTCATTGTATTAAAAGGAAGTGTTGACTTCCTTAGATCCCTCACAAGCCATGGTAGGGAGATAGGTGTGTGATGAAGGGTTTCTCCACCCTACTCTTTTGGGTTTTGAGCAAAGGCAAAAGAGTAGTCTGGGAATATATGCATATGATACAAAAAGAATCAGTCATTCCTAGTCTCTGCAGCCTATACAGGAACTGCTGTCCACTTGCCCTCCATGCATATGTAATTAAACTCTGCAACTAAAAAATGATGCAAGCTTTGTGGGGAAGGGGGCCCAATTGGAACAGTTCGATAGGGACCGAGTTTTTCCACCAAACTACCTTCTAAAGTGTAAGCAACCTGGTACCAGCAATGTGTTGCACTATGCCCAAGCAGAAAAATTGCATGGTACCTGCAGATGTGCTACACAAATTATTGGATTTATCTGGAAGAGTATAAAGAATGAAGTGTAATTTTCCTGGCCATTTGCTTATACAATTCGTCAAAATAGTCAGTTAGTACAGATAACTAAAGCAAAAACTGACTTTGTCGTGACCAGGCAGTTCTTAATAGCAACTTTCATTGTATAGCTCAGATCATTTTAGGTCAAAGAGATATTTCATTAAATGTATGTTTAAAATGTTTAGCAGACTCTCTTTTGAACGTGTTTTGCCTAAAGAGTAGATTTTTCCAAGAGTAAATTTAATTTGTTAAGCAAGGATTTACTTACCTTTGGGCCTTATGTGTGGTATTATCATTATATTTTTGAAGCATGGCGACCATTTCCTATATGAATAATATCCTAAATTATTTTGGGGGACAGATAAGGGAGCAAGATATTTAGGTATGTATTTCTTATGGGTATAACTATACTCGGATCTTCCGTCTTTTATCCTGCAGTGATAAAAATCAGCTACAATATAAAAAGCCCAGGGAACTGGGAGATAGAAAGAACTCAGTGTTGAGCACCTGCTGTGTGCTAGTCTAAATACAAGACACTTTCTGTTACCTCATTTAATTAATTGATAACTTACTCAAGAAAATGTAACTTTATAAAAGATGAACAGAAAATATTATGAACACTATTGTAAATGTCTTCATGAATATTCTTAGAAGGCCTACAATTTTATTTTTTCCCCCCAGTGGATCATAACATATAATGCTGAGTGAAAAGAAGGAGCTACCCATGTTTTATATACTGCATGGTGCCAATTTTAAAAATATACATACAAATGTAAAGAAAAAAAGGCATAAAAGAAATACAGCTAATTATAGTGATCTCTGAGCAGTGGGGAGATATATACATGGTTTCTAATCTTTTTCTATATAGCTTTCTAGATTTTCTATATTACATGTGCATTTTATAATCAGAGAAAAGTTATAAAAAATATACATGAACAAAGAATGTGAAATTTTTGTTCCTGAGTTTGAGAAGAAGCTTCCTAGACCTGTAAATTAACAACCAGAAGAATTTGTATTGGTTACGAGCAGTTCAGTTTTGGTTGCAGGAGAGTGCTAATATACATTTCTAATATACATGCAGCAGTCTGTTGAAATGTTATTATTGATTTCCCTCAGTGCTTTCTGGTGATAAATTCTTATACCTAATCTAGATGGTCAATAAAATTGACTTTGGAAGTGATTTGCCAAATTGTCTTGAGTTGGAACACCTTGGTATGAATTATGCAGAAAAGCAAGGTTTTTAAAAAATTATAATAAGCTAATTAAATACTTAGAATTACATTTCAAACATTACTAAATGATAAACTCACTACTCTCTTTCCCCTAGATGTAAAAGAGAATTTATGGTAAAATTCAAAATTTTAAAGGCTACTAAATATTAGAGTAAAATGTGACTATTTTTGATCAAGTATGTAATAGTAGTTAGTTTATGTATGGAAAAAATGTATTGTTTTTGTATGTTAAGAGAAATATGATGGTACATTAAAAGGCTTATTTGGGCTGTTTTGGGAGTCAAAGGAAGACACATCAAGAAACAATTGATGGATGGGAAAGCATAACGTCTTTGAGAATTCTGGATTTTGGTAATGCCGTGTGGTGGTCATTTAATTCCAGTGTTTCTTTGGATAAAATAGGCACCATGGGCATGAGTAAAATAAATTGTGAAGTAAAGAAGTAGAGTATTTAAAGTTGACCTCTGTTGTATTTATGTGACTTAGGGGAATGGATTGGTAAATTCTTTGGATGCTGAGATGTAATAAATCTTAGATTCCCAACTTGGAAAAAACTTTCAAAAGGAAACATACAGTATCTAGTCAAATATTGTATTTCTCCATAGTTCTGGAAGAGTACTCAAATAAATCTATTCGGTTTTGCTTTGGGGTAAAAGACTGCATTTTAACTTCTGACCAGTATTTGTTTCTGTTAATGACAAATTAATTGATAAAATATACCATGTTTTATTGTGTGGCAGTACTTTTGTGTGCCTATAAATTATTATTTTTTCTTCTCTAAATACTAATAATGCACCCTGATATTTTTGCATGTTGTTTTCTCCTTAATTAATGTCCTTGAGTGTGTAAATCTGCTGTCCAGTATGGTAGCCAGTAGCCACGTGTGGTCTATTTAAATTAAAATTAATTAAAATTAAATAGAATTAAGCTCCTCATTTACACTAGCCACATTTCAGGTGCTTAGTAGCCACATGTGGCTAGTGGCTACTGTAATGGACAGCACAGATTATAGAATTTTTCCATCATTGCAGGAAGTTCTATTGGATGGCAGTGATATACACTGTCAGAGTAATTGAAAGTTATTTGGGCAAATTTTCTGTATCTTAGGGTATGCTAATGTTATCTCATTTAAATTTTCCTTGTCTCTTATTTCATTTGATCTTTCTGTTTTTCAGTTTAAAAGGATGCTTAATCGGGAGCTCACCCATCTCTCTGAAATGAGTCGGTCTGGAAATCAAGTGTCAGAGTATATATCAAACACATTCTTAGGTGAGAATAACAATTTAAATACAATTTTTCAATTTTCTTTTGAGTTGTTTGTTTTTGGAGGTAGATTGGAGCATCAACTCATTTTGGAAACCAAACAAGTGTTAGAAATTCCATTTGTTTTCATTCATCATATTAATAATTTGAGCCTCTAAGCCTCTAAAGCTTTAGAATCTAGGGTGATTTAAAAAAGTACATTTTTTTATCTTTCAGTTTCATTTGGGACTTTAGGGACTCTCTGAATTAAAGTTGTATATTGCCAGTTTTTCCAAGGTACTAAACTGCAAAATGCATTCATGGTGAGATCTATGTATGCCTTCAACAAATTCTTGTTAAATGCAGGCCATTGCTGAGCACTAGGTATTTAGTGACGTATTAGAAATGATCCCTGCCCTCAATGAATTGATAGCCTAATGGACACCAAGCTAGGTAAACTGATGAGGCAGATACAGTGCAATTGCTAAAGAAAAGCTCGCTGATGATAATAGCTGAGAGTGGTGAACGGGGACACCCCGACCCCACACCCCCGGTTCACGGAAAGAAAATGCAGGAAGTGAAAGTCAATAACTTGAACATATCCTTGGTTTGAATTTACTTTCAAAACAAAATGCTGTAATATCTAATTAGCACATTCATTAAATAGACGTTTATTGAACACGTACTATGTGCAAGGATGAGTTAGAGGAGCCCGCTGCTTTGAATTAGTGGATGAATGTACTGATACATCTTATGTCTTTTATTTGAAAGCAACAATTGAATCTGATATTTTCTTATCAGATAATACTGGAGATTTTCTATGCTCCCCCTGTTAAATTGTAACCCTTATCTTGCTTTAGTATAGAGAAACTTTTCAGTTTCTCTAAAAGGAATTTAGAAAACACACTGCTATTTTTGTATTTGTGTATGAAGTTTCTACCATTTCACAGTAGGTCTTGGGACTGGAATCCTTAGTTGGCAAGAGCAGTTTTCAAGCCACTAAGTGAATTTCAAATAGGAATGGAGTTGATGAACCGTGGAAATAGCCAGTGTGTTTTGCTTTTTCTAAGTCTGGTATCGTGATATGTCTTGAAAACAATGTTTCAGGATCTTCTATCAAACAAGTAACCACTGAATACATTTGATGTTAATTGTTTTGCAGTGGAATTTATTTGCTTAATTTTGTGTTTGAGGATATCATATTAAGTCCATATAAATGCTCAGTTTCTCTAAAAGGAGTTTTACATGGAAACATTTCCTGGAATCTATAATGATCAATTAAAACCTGTCCAGTGATGCTTATTATGATTTTAAAAAAAAACCCAAGGTAGAATTAATAGTAAATGTAAACATTTTTTAAATTTTTTAAGATAAGCAACATGAAGTGGAAATTCCTTCTCCAACTCAGAAGGAAAAGGAGAAAAAGAAAAGGCCGATGTCTCAGATCAGTGGGGTCAAGAAGTTGATGCACAGCTCCAGTTTGACTAATTCCAGCATCCCAAGGTTTGGGGTTAAAACTGAACAAGAAGATGTCCTTGCCAAGGTAAGACGATTTCAAGGATCCTGATCATTAATATGCAGGGATGTCTTTTAATGAACTTTGATTCATTCTCTTTTAAATAGATGGATAAGTTCATTAATTTGTGGGGGAAGATGGGAAAGCACTTTATAAAGCTCTCTAAATTATTCGGTTTGGTATATCTTTACTTTCCTGCATCTACATTTGATTGTTTGACCTTAAAAAGTTAGAAATCTGTTATATCTTATGGGTTTTAGGAGACTAGTTAAGGTTTTTGTGAATAAATTTTATCTATTGAAGAAATGCTCTGAGGTTGATATTTAAAGTATTTAAATATGTTCTATTATCAAAGGTGTAAAATTAAGCAATTCTATTTAGTTTGCGGTATTTTTTTTTTTTTAAAGATTTTATTATTTCCTTTTTCTCCCCAAACCCCCTGGTACATAGTTGTATATTCTTCGTTGGGGGTTCTTCTAGTTGTGGTATGTGGGACGCTGCCTCAGCATGGTCTGCTGAGCAGTGCCATGTCCGCGCCCAGGATTCGAACCAACGAAACACTGGGCCGCCTGCAGCAGAGCGCGCGAACTTAACCACTCGGCCACAGGGCCAGCCCCTAGTTTGCGGTATGTTTAAGTGAATTTGCCTAAAGTTTGCCTGGACTTACTTGGTACAACAATTACATTTAAAATGAATCATTTTTTTAAAAGTCTAGCATCTTTTCACTAAAGTCAGTAGTTTTAAAATGACTGTTCATTGTTCTGTGTTCTATTTCCACATTCTGATTTTTTCTGTCTTTCTTTAACCCCAGGAACTAGAAGATGTGAACAAATGGGGTCTTCATGTTTTCAGAATAGCAGAGTTGTCTGGTAACCGGCCTTTGACTGTTATCATGCACACCATTTTTCAGGTAATGTGGCCAAATTCTGTCACCTTTCTTTTATTTAGTGACTTAATGTCCAGTCTGTGAATTGTGCATACATTTTATCTTATTTACTACTTACCTTCTTTTGCTTATTTTGATACTTTTTTCTTCTTTGCCCCTTCACCCAGGGACAAAGAAGGATACAGAAGGGTTGGTGTGTGGGTCAAACACAAATAAACCAATTTTATTATTTTTTTCCATTTAAGAAAAAGATGTGATGTGGGAAAATTGAAGCAGTTCATTAAAATAATAGTTTACAAATCATCTTCATGACCCTGACTCACATAGAGAATGGAGTGCTACCTTTAGAAAATGAATAAGCCCCTTGCTGACTACGTTTAGAATGTAATTTCTTCAATCCTGTTTTATGTACTTCTCTCTTCTTCATATATGTTTCTCACTCTTGAGCTTTTGCACAAGTTCAGGGTTGAGATTTAAATGAGAAGTTGAGGCTTTAGATACCCTGGGAGTGGAATAGCAGATTCCAGCCCTAGGGAGAATGTTGAGTTTCAACTGGTGTGATCCAGTGGCTGACTCAGTGTTGCTGGACTGAAGCCGTCCTCATGATCAGGGGACACAAACACTTTCATAGTTGGCAGCTCATTCCTGACACTATACATCTTGGGTAAAGCACTGTTGGGCTCCAGAAGGGCAAGTAGACTCTGGTTTCGTCCCTGAAGTCCCTGGATTGTCCTAAAGGTTTCCAGTTTCATCACTAGACATTGTGAAAGAGCTGTGTCCATTTCTGGGTTATCCATAGGCGATATTGGGTGTGATTTTTTTTGTTAACACACTCTATGGAAAATCTTTGTATATAAGGACCAAATGTTAAGAGGAGTTCTTTTCTTACAGGAACGGGATTTATTAAAAACATTTAAAATTCCAGTAGACACTTTAATCACATACCTTATGACCCTGGAAGACCATTACCACGCTGATGTGGCCTACCACAACAATATTCATGCTGCAGATGTTGTCCAGTCGACGCATGTGCTGTTATCTACACCTGCTTTGGAGGTAAATCTGGTTGCTAAAACTTCAAGAACACTAACTTGCCATTCATAAAGGTCTTTTAAACTTTTATACTAAAGGGTATGCAGTGCAGAAAATAATTGGCTTCATTGGAAGTATGTTGAGTTATAGGGGGGAAAATGTTGTTGGGCTAAATAAACAGTTGAGTCTTTGATGAAATTTGTCTGAAAGTTGATCAAAGATTTATGGATTCATCTGTTTATGATACTGCTTCTTTGAAATGATCTAGTAGGATATTCCAAAAGCACACCTGGCTTACTCAGTTTTGGTTACTTAGCTTTTTTGGAATTTAGTCTGATGGCTTTTGCATGTACAGTTCAAAGGATGATTATTTTATAAAATATAAGCAAAGGATTGATATTTTTTGTAGAATTTATTAGAAGGAAACATTTCTTTAATTTTACCGAGTCCTAAGAAGTTGTTCCATTAAATGTTTATTGAAGCAGTTTATTTCCTTAATTGCTTGGGGGAAAGATTCTCTTTTGCTAATAATATATTTTATGGTTCATTTTGTTTTCATTAGGAAATTGTGTTAATCCCTCATCATCCGAGTGAGTGGTTCTCAACTGGGAAAGGTTTCTCTCTTTTCCTCCTCCCTGCTCCCACCCTCACAGAGACATTTGGCAACATGTGCAGACATTTTTGTCCCTCACAACTGGGAGGTACTGGCTTCTTTTAGGTAGAGGCCAGGGATCCTGCTGAAAATTCTTCAGTGCACCAGATAGCCTCTCACAACAGAGAGTTATCTGGCCCCAAATGTCAATTCTGCTGAGGTTGAGAGTCCCTAGTTTGAATGGAAGAAAAGAAAAGAATTGCTCATGTTGTTAATTTTATGTACATTTTTCAAATATACTTAAACATAAGTACTTTTAAAATAAGCCATTATTTTCTTTAAAAGAATTTTAGACACTCCTTTTGTAATATTTTTTAAAATATAACCAATGAAAAAGGTTTGATCGTGAGTTATAATTAAATTAGGTAAAATATTTTCTCTAAAATTGCACTTAAAAGGTTCATGAATAACTCATTATCTCCCTTCTTGATACATTATGATAATATATTTTGAAGCTTCATTTTGTTTTCCATCAAATTCCAGGCAGTAATTTCCCATTTGTATATACCTTTAATTTGTTATTATAGAAGAGTAATGTTATCTATATTGTCTGATTTTCCAGGCTGTGTTTACAGATTTGGAGATTCTTGCAGCAATTTTTGCTAGTGCAATACATGATGTAGATCATCCTGGTGTGTCAAATCAGTTTCTGATCAATACAAGTAAGTGAAGTTTATTTTTGCAGAAAAAAATTCTCCGCTGTACGTCTTAGAATGAGTGAAGGTCTTTATAAAGTTAGGGTGTTTCCAGAGCCATGATGTTTGTTTGAGATGTGTAAACATAATATTTTAGTGAGAATGGATGTTAATGTAATTTAGCTCTAAAAACTGTTCTATCCCCTGAGACCTGTGATGTTTGGAAAAACATGCCTTCCAGTACTTCTCTAGAAATAATGCATTGCCATGTTAATAAACAAGGGCAATCCAAAAGTGAAAGTCTGCAGAAAGGTTTAAATAGTTACATTGCCCCTAAAATTTTAAATAAAAAAAGAAAAAGTCAGCATTATTGTTAAACCTTCCTGACTTTAGGTAGGTTGTCATTTAATCCTCTTCAGAGGCCGTAACTACCCTTCCCCTCCACCACCGTGCCCGGCTCTGCTCTTTCCTTTTTAAATCTCCTACTGAGAGCAATAGGAACTTCTCTATTACTTATTATCTCTTTTTATTTCTCTTTTATTCAATATTTTTAACTGTTAAATTTTTTCTCACTGGTGACATTTCATCAAATAAGAAGTCATCGCTAAATTTGGAAATAGAAGGAGTGTTGGAGACTGTTTAGTGTGGGGCATCCCTGACACCCAGCTGCACAGGACCCCTCTGTAGGGAATGTTTAGGTGGTGCATGAGCTGTGCCTTTGCAGAGAGGGTACGTGTTACAGAAATTCTGCTCTTCTGTTACTTGAAGTTAACTGGTAAATGATTTAAATGAACTGTTATTTATTTTCTTCCACTATGGTAGATTAATGTTATAAATTGGCTTTTATATACAAAAAAATAAAATGCAAAGTTGTTAAATTTTTTTCTGTATCTGTTGAGAGTCTGCCTTTCTTTTTTTGCCATGAGTTGGTGGACAGCAGCCTTCTCACGCCCTGTAGCAATCTAGCTCTAGTGGTCTCTGTGCAGTCACCATTCATTTCCTACATTTTTTGCCACCGCCAGATTTAAAGAGAGAGTTTAAATGTAGCTTGGCTTTGAGAGATTTAACTCAGATCTTTAGGATTATTTAGATTTATTTTTAGATCTTTTAATAGCCTCTGGACTACCCTATGACGACATGTACTTTAGTGGCTCACTCACGTAGAGTAGGAGGATTGGGAAAGTCCTGGATTTCCTGACATGTGTGGTTAGTCAAGTACATTTTAGAAGTTTGGTTTATGAACTTATTTATCCAGGATTAGACAGGATAACATTTCATGTTCCATCTGTCTTCCAAGAACTTATAATGGGGTGCTTTCGGGAGTCATCAAAGCCTTACTAAATATTAATACGTGAATAGTAACAGATTAGATGCAGCAACATAGTTTTATGCTGTATCAGTGGTGAGGGTCGACTGCGTCCTTTCTGAGAAGAGCGGGAGACCATATGCTACAGTGTGCTCTGGCGCTTTTTGTTAGCCTGGCCTGATTTATTATTTTGATATTTAGGCATGACATGATATGCTCCTAATTTTATAGATTTTCAACAAATACATAAATTTTTGTTTTAATTTTTGCCTTTAAGAAAGATATGCATTTTCTTCTTTAAATTAATAACTCCAAAAATTCAGACGAGTGTGTTTTCCTTGTATCCTATTATATACAGTATTGCATGTGCCCTTATAACATTAGAATTAAGACTAGATTAGAGAAAAATTAAAACGTTGGAGTACTCTGATAAATTTTTTAAGAAAAATGAGGAGCAGCTCCATCATTCTTTCTTGTGGACCCTTTAAGGGCAAATAGGCTGGTACTGGAGACCTCTCAGGGTACCCATGGAGTCTGAAATTTAAACTAGCAAGGCCTTAGTCCACAAATGAATATGATGCCCTCCAAGTTGGGACCCGCTAAGATAGATAATGGAGAAATTTAGGGGATAATTATAAATACAAGGACAGTGGCCAAGGATATCTGTTTAAGGTCGTTTTGCTGATGACCTGCCTCGGGTGAAAGGATAACTAATCCTGCTTCTGAAAGTTCTTTGTCATCAGGGCTGCTGTGATGATGATCTTTCTGTGGGTCCTCAGCAGCACTGGGAGGTTAATAGTTCCCAGAGCAGCTTTGGATTGCTCATGTTTTCTTGAGGGTGAGGTGCGATGAGATTGTGTTATTCCCGAGAGGATGAATCAGCATCATCATCATCTGGTACATGAAAGTGTCCCAGGGTTGATCAGAGTCCCAGGGCATAATGAGAATTACTGCCTTAGTTCACTTTTGACCAGGGATCATGCCAGCAAGCATTTTATTTCAGGACACAGAAGAGGCTTAGTAGCCAGTAACACAAATAAGCTTTAACTTCATAGCATACTGTAAAGGACCTCTAATAACTTGTAAACTTGTAATAAATACCTTTGTGAAATACTTTATCAAAATTATGTGATTATTTTTAGTTTGCAGTAAACCGTGTTTTTATAAACATCAAGTTTGTGTTTTCTCTTTCTTTCATGGATTGAGTGAGCATCGGCAGCTCAGACTAGCACACTCTCAGCTCTTACCTTCGAGCTGGTGCTGTCGACTTGTCCAAAGCCAAAGGTCGAGTCTGTGCTTCTTGTAATAAAGCGGTCTAAAGACTTCTAACCATCAAATGTGTAAGCCCATAGTTAGGAGGCCCCAGTCCTGTTGTAAGGGGGCTACAGAGGCTCAGCGAGTTGTGTGGGCCCTCTGGGAGAGGGGCACTGGGGCTCGCCTGGCTGATTCCCAGTCCAGTTATGTGACTGCTGCTTAGCTGTGATGATAGTTCCCATTAATCATATCACTTGTGTTAGTTTTAGACACCAAATGCTTTGATACTAATGATACACTCAGTGTAAACGTACTGTAGGTTTTGAAAACAGAGAGATCATTTCTACTTGGCAGGGCTGATTAAGCTTTTATAAATGATTTAGGGCTAAGAGGGAGTCTGAATAGGATTCAAAGATGTTGACATTCCAGGTAGGAAGCTGCGTAAGTCTCTTTCAAGGACAGTGCTTGTAAATAAATCTAAAAAAGGTAAATAGCAACTTAAACACCCTCCAGCACGTTATATTCAAAAATTTATTATAAGAAAAGCATTTAACTTCACAGCATTGTTTTCTGAAACAAAGCGGTATCAAAAGTACAAAATACATATATCATTAAGGATTACTTGGAAAACGAGTAATTTTTGTTTAAAGCAATGACGCCTAAGTTTTAAGGAGAAAGATTTACTCATATTAGTCACGTGTGCAAAGCATGTATGTGCCTTTTGATTTCCAAGAACAGAGGCATTTCATTATACAGTCATGCATCGCTTAACAATGGGGACACGTTCTGAGAAACGCATTGTTAGGTAATTTCATCTTTGTACAAACATCATAGAGTGTACTTACAAACCTACATGCTATAGTCTATTATACAACTAGGCTATATGCTAATCTTGTGGGACCAGCATCTTATATGCGGTCTGTCCGTCATTGACCGAAGTGTCTTTATGTGGCACATGACTGTGTTAAAGTGGAGGCAGATCTAGCTATCATTGCATAGACTTTTGTGTTTCTCTAGTCTTATTTTAAAATAAGCTTTCATCGCTGTATTTGTGGGTTACATATACAATGTTATTTTTCTGTATGAATCTAACATTTTCAAAATCAGGATAAATTCATTTTTATCAAATTTAGTTTTATCAGTGTGGAAATAGTACAGATATCATTATTTTATTCAGCAAAAAATCAAGCGCCTACTCTGTGCCAAACATTTCTCTAGACGCTAGGAATGCCTGGGTGAAGGAGACAGTGCCCTGGCTCTGAAGAGCTTGCATTCTGCTAGAAGAGACAGACAGTGACATGTGAATATGTGACATGAGATGGCTATAGTTCAGTGGAGAGAAATAATGCAGGTTAAGGGCACAGAGAGTGGATGAACTGAGGGAGTAGCCAAGCAATTTTAATCCTTTGTCCTTGGCAACTGGATATTAAGTTAAAACCACTACTTCCCTTCCCCATTTCAAGGAAGAAATGTTTTGTTTAGAAGTGCCCAGAAGAAACCAGACAACCAAGCACATTAAATGAATTACTTTTAAATGTATACAGGGTCTTAAGTCTCTGAGTGGGTTGGGAGGTCTTTGGGAGGGACTGTTAAGATTTGTACGGAGATAATGACAGATAAGGTGGAATGTGATCAATGCCAAATGAGTGGTACAAAGTATATAGAAGTTTATAGGAGAAAGTGAACAGTTCTGGCTGGGGTAATCCAGAAAGGCTTCCTGGGTGAGGTAACTTGTTCGGGCCTTGAAGATGAGAGGGTTTCAATAGAAATTTTGTATAAACTATTCTTTCTCCTCCTCTGTGCTACTGTACCTTGGAGCAAAGTTTGAAGGCAACTTTCTGATTATTCCTGAACCTTCAGGGAATCTCTGTTGAAGTCCTGGATCACCATCTTTGGGGAAAATCTACTGAGGAGCTGCAGAATCTTACTTCCCCCACCTAGATGTGGCCACATTCCTTCAGTCCTAAAGAAAAGTAGAAAGTGAAATGACTATCCTGAGATTCAGTTGCTAACATTTGTTCATTTAAAAATCAGTAGTCACCACCGCCTCCCTGTAACAGTCCCCAAGATTGGAGAGGCCACTCGTGCAGTAAGGATTTGTGTCATGGCCTTTCTGGCCTGTGTGGACCCTAACTGAATGTGAAGAGTTCATCCCTTCCAAGGCAGGCTTGGCTAGGGCTCTCGGACAAGCCCTGCATGAAAGGCCACCCTTACTTCGAGTAGAACTCAGACGCTTTGTTGTAACACGCATACCATGGCTCAGCCTCTTTCTTAAAGTAACAGCTTCTCATCTTGTTTTCTGCAGGCACAATAGTCTTAATTTCTTTCATCTTTCTTTACGTGTCATATAAACCAATCTGGGTTTTTGTAAGCCTGACTCAGGTCCTCCATTAATGCCCCTTATCTACATGCATATTTACTCCCTGAGAAGAACCCTAATAGATTAATTGGGCATTATTTCTCCAGTCAGAAAACATGCCTTCCTTTCAATAGACATTTATTTAACATGATTCTACTATAGAAACAATATTTGCTAAGATCCTATATAGTATAAAAGCTTTTATTTCTGTATGTTTAACTATCTATAGATAAATGTTACAGTTAGTGGTTTTTCTAGACTATTGAAAAGTAAGACTTGACCAGATACCACCATTTCAAAAGTGAACACTATTGCTTTATTTAAAACAAACACAAAAGACAACAATACCTTACACATCCACTCTGTGGTACTCCAGACACCTCTGTTCCTGTAGTTTGGGAGCAAAAACTTATGTGTGTAAATTTCTATTTCTATAGTACTGATCAAATCATGGGATTTCACAGTAGAAACAGACCTTCGAGCTCTCTCCTCCTCCCTAGCTCCTTTAAATAGTCATTGAGCAGTACTGGGTATTTCTTTCTTAGAAAAGAATATATATTTCCAAACATATTTTCCATGCATTAGCCAGAAAAAAAAATCAAATACACTTACTTTTAGTCTTTACAATGACTTAAGTGGGAACAGAATAAAGCACCAGTCAATTTTTTTTGTTTTTAATGACTACCGTATAGATCCAGGCCTGCCATTTACTGGAACCAGAAAAGAGACAGGATCTCCTGCTGCCTGAAATACACAGGTCCAGGGCAGTGGTGAGAGAGCAGCAGAATCTTCCCATGGAGTTATGTAGGCAGGCAAACACCTGTCTCTGTGTGAAGTCATGCACGTGCAGGCGGGAAGGGCAATGTACATGTATAGTGTGACTGCCACTGTACTTGGAAGTGGAAAAACAAATAAAGCTTCAACTTTCAAAGCTGTACTATGGAAGAAAATAAGTAAGAGCATGAACAAATCCAATATCCCTCATGTATTCCAAACTGTTCTTGTACCTTCTCTGAGGACAAACAATCCTAAATCACACAGTCCTTACGTTATATATACTGTGGGACGGGTAGTCCGCAGTTATCAGGAACATGCACCTGTACTCTAGACAAGTTGCAAGTATTAAGAATAATGTCATATTCTGCTGAGCTTACGGCGCTCCCTATGGCGGATCTGGAGGGGAGGTTCAAGATCCTCTGCTCCAACTCTTCCTGAACTTTAGAGAAGAGGAAGCGAGGCCCGCAGAAGGAAATGACCTGCCACATGTCAGTAGCATTAGAATTCACTCCCAAGATTCCAGTGCTCGTTCCACTGTTACGTTTAGCTAGTTTATTCTCTCCTAGGTATTGTCATATAATGGTAAGGCCAGCTGAGATGTTTAGGAGAAATTGCTTCCTAAACCTAAAGTATCTCAGAATATGAAGAATCAGATAAACTTAGAATAAATGGTTTTGCTCATTGTCCATCTCTTGTCTTTCTTTCAAGACTCTGAACTTGCCTTGATGTACAATGATTCTTCTGTCTTGGAGAACCATCATTTGGCTGTGGGCTTTAAGTTGCTTCAGGAAGAAAACTGTGACATTTTCCAGAATTTGACGAAAAAGCAAAGACAATCATTAAGGAAAATGGTCATTGACATCGTAAGTAGCTGATAAAAGCAAAAAAGAGAACTGCGCAGCAAGTTGTTTGGAAAAAAATAGGAATGAGATGAGTATCAAGTAAAAGAAACCATGTATTGCAAAACCTATTGTTGCCCTTTATGTTTGAGAAGCTGCCCCTGCTGCTGGCAGGGATATTCTGTAATAGGTTTTCTACCTCTAGCAGTTTGGAGTTAAGAATATGGACAGCTCACCCCTGTCATGGTAGTTTTATTTTCTGAACTCCTCTGGTTGGTGACAGGCAGAGAAAGATATCTAACAAAAGCAAAGGGCACTGGCCATAGCTCAAACGGATTTTTTCCATTAAAAAAATCTCTGTCAGTGACAGTGCCATTTAGAAACATCCATGACTTTACTCTTGTCTCCATGCATATTATTCCCAGTGATTACAAAACACGGGAAAACCTCTGGTTTTCAAAAAAACTTATCCTTTAAGCTTTTAATTAATTAATGTTAAGCTTTATACATACAAAGGTAGGAATTATCTGTCTTGCATATGGAGAAAACCAACCAGAATATTCTGTTTCTGAAGTATTCTGTGAGCAGCCTTGAATCATTTCATCCTAGTCTAGTAACCACTTTCTGGTCCAAGGAATGGAAAAAACTTCAAAACGTGTGGCGATGTCTTATTTATGGAGAAATCGTCCCTTTTTTTCATAGTGAGAGTGGTTGCCGGTGCCTCCTGTTTCTGTATATTGCACATGTTTATACAAGCTTCCAGAAAACTTGACAGCAAAGGGGAAAAGATTCTGCCCCAAGAAGTAGTAAAGAATTTCCATGCACTGATATTGGGTGACTTCCAGGCTTTCCATTTCTTCTCACATTCTGCATAATATTTTCATGTGCACATTAACTTTTTTCCTCTGGACTTTTTAACTCAATGAAATACTCTTTGTCTTTTAAGGTACTTGCAACAGACATGTCAAAACACATGAACCTCCTGGCTGATTTGAAAACAATGGTTGAAACAAAGAAGGTGACAAGTTCTGGAGTTCTTCTTCTTGATAATTATTCTGATAGGATTCAGGTAAAGCATCGTTTGAATTTGCTGTGTGTCTAGCTTTGATAAGATTTATGATTCTGTTCTCCCAACTTATAATTTTAGTAATTATAAGCAGGATTTTTATCCAAATTCTCAATCCTGCGAATTAACCAGATAAAATCGTATTGGCCCTTTCATTTGCATATGTGTTTAAAAAAACACCTAACATTCCGTAAAACCAACCACTAAGCAGCTCTGAGTTTAATCACCCGTGTGCGTAAACAGTTTCTCCTATGATGTTTAGATGTGGTAGAAGTGGCATAATTTGGGACTATTAATACAAGCGCGAATCACATACAGACACATCATGGTTGAGCCGTTTGGAATGAATCTTACGCTACATGTATTTTGAAGTGTCACCATCATCCAATGTGAATTTCTAGTAAAGAATAAAAAAAAGGAGCATGTGCTGAATAGAGAATGCGTTCGTCCATTTTAGGTCCTTCAGAATATGGTGCATTGTGCAGACCTGAGCAACCCGACAAAGCCCCTGCAGCTGTACCGCCAGTGGACGGACCGCATCATGGAGGAGTTCTTCCGCCAAGGAGACCGGGAGAGGGAGCGGGGCATGGAGATAAGTCCCATGTGTGACAAGCACAACGCGTCTGTGGAAAAATCACAGGTGGGGCATGAAGCATAAAGCTTTCAGAGAGAACACAACCACAGTTTGAGCATTTGATTACTTTGTATACACGTCACACATAGTTTTATTGTTTTTTTTTTAAATTGCTTTGTTTTTGACAAGCTCTATTTCACATTAGTGTTTATACGCCAAAAATCTTTTTTTTCTTTTTTAAAGATTGGCACCTGAGCTAACAGTTGTTGCCAGTCTTTTTTTTACCCCCTGCTTTTTCTCCCCAAATCCTTCCAGTACATAGTTGTATATTTTTAGTCGTGGGTCCTTCTGGTTGTGGCATGTGGGGTGCCGCCTCAGCATGGCCTGATGAGCAGCGCCATGTCTGCGCCCAGGATCCGAACTGGTGAAACCCTGGGCCGCCGAAGCAGAGCGCACAAACTTAACCACTCGGCCACGGGGCCGGCCCCAGCCAAAAATCTTTTAATTCTTAAATGATTTACATTTATATAGTCAAATATATATTCTTATGAAATTATATTCATTCCTTATGACTATATTTATGCTGTATATTTATATATGTGGAATTATTTCAGTTATCTAAATTCTTAAGTGAATAAAGTTATATGAATTCATATAGAATACATGGCATTATTTCAGTTATTTGCATTTTCCTATAAATTAGCTATTCTAAAATAAAGTCCAGGCCTCAGTCCAATTCCTGCCATGTAAACAATTGGAGATGTTTTTACGTCACGAACATACTCTTGAACTAAGAGTTCTAGAAGCTAATTTTCACCAGCGAGTAACAACACTTCTATATGATCTGTTGCCTAGAATAGTGACTATTTTACCAAAATAAGGTTATTAGTGTTCTGTTCAGTGTTATATTTGCAGACCATGTTATATTTTATATATTTTTCTGTAAATGATATATATCACATATATATAAATTAGATACATTTGTGGAATTTAGTTAACCTTTCCATTGTTTCTTAGCCCCAAATCCTGTACTCAAATCGCATTTTTTGTACCTAGGTTGGCTTCATAGACTATATTGTTCATCCTCTCTGGGAGACGTGGGCAGACCTCGTCCATCCTGATGCCCAGGACATTTTGGACACTTTGGAGGACAATCGTGAATGGTACCAGAGCACAATTCCTCAGAGCCCCTCCCCAGCACCTGATGACCAGGAGGAGGGCCGGCAGGGTCAGACCGAGAAGTTCCAGTTTGAACTAACTTTAGAGGAAGATGGCGAGTCCGACACCGAAAAGGACAGCGGAAGTCAAGTGGAAGAAGACACTAGCTGCAGTGACTCCAAGACTCTCTGCACCCAGGACTCGGAGTCTACTGAGATCCCCCTGGACGAACAGGTGGAGGAGGAAGCCGTCGGGGAAGAGGAGGAGAGCCAGCCTGAAGCCTGCGCAGCAGAGGACCGTTCTCCCGACACGTAACAGTGCAGAGACTTTCATGCCTTTTTTTTTTTTTAAGTAGAAAAATTGTTTCCAAAGTGCATGTCACATGCCACAGCCATGGTCACACCTCACTGTCATCTGCCAGGACGTTTGTTGAACAAAACTGACCTTGACTACTCAGTCTGGCGCTCAGGAATATTGTAACTAGTTTTTTCACCTCCATGTCATCGGAGCGAGGGGGACATCTTCCCGAATAGCATCGTTAACAAGATTTCAGCTTGGTAGAGCTGACGAAGCAGAGAAAATTAACTCCACAATGTTTTCAAGGGAGTGTGGCTCAGCCGGCAGCCCAAAAGTTGATAACGATTTGGGGTTTCTTTTCTTTTTATTTGTTTGCAATATTTTCAGCAGAAAGAAGGCATTACACAGAGTGAACTAATGGGTGAAGCAACAAATGGGTCAGGAACAGGACACAGCGCGAATCTGTTACCAGGAGGAAGATGAGCCGCAGAAATCGCATAATTTTCTAATTTCAAGTCTTCCTGATACATGACTGAATAGTGTGGTTCACTGAGCTGCACTCACCTCTACATTTTGTATGATATGTAAAACAGATTTTTTGTAGAGCTTACTTTTATTATTAAATGTATTGAGGTATTATATTTAAAAAACTATGTTCAGAACTTCATCTGCCACTGGTTATTTTTTTCTAAGGAGTAACTTGCAAGTTTTCAGTACAAATCTGTGCTACACTGGATAAATCTAATTTACGAATTTTACTTGCACCTTATAGTTCATAGCAATTAACTGATTTGTAGTGACTCATTGTTTTATATACGAATGACTTCCATATTTTAAAACAAAAACCAACTTTATGTTGCAGGAAACCCTTTTTGTAGGTCTTCGTTGACTTTGCTCTTTGTTTTAATCTTTTCAGATAAGCAGAGTTGCTCTCCACTGACATTTCTCTTCACGGTGTGCAAAGTGAATATTCGTTCAGTAATACTCTGATGTGCGTTCTGTCTAACGTGTCTTAAGCCTCATGGACACTCACTCATCAGTTGGTGTTGTCTGAAGCAAGTGAGAGATATATAAACACCCAGTAGCTAAAATGGGCAGTCTTTTTTAGATATTTTCCTACTTAGTGTCTTCTGATAACCTTTTGCTGTGTCAATAGACCGTCATTTCACAGGTGCATGTCCTTGTAATAACCTGCACATTTCATGCTCATGTGTATTGTTTTCAAAGTCAGTTAGAGTAAGAAAAACTTTCTTCCCTTGTGCTGCTTTATTATTTAGCGTGTGTTTGAACCTCTCCACGTTCACTAGATGGGGTCTGTCAAATATATCACCACCCTTCTGACTGATGAAAAGAAACAGGTAGTCCAGTTAGAGTTAGCATTCATTTCTGCCATGAGGTCATCTGTAATGACCAGCTGTTACTCTTGATTTGCAGAGAAAAGTTAACAGCTAGCTAGGCAATTTTTAACAATATGGGCAGAATATATTAACAAACACCAGTACAACTAATGCTCTTTTGTTTCTATGGTTTCACCAAGGGATTAAGGAAGAAAATTCTTGAGAAGTGATTTTAACTGTCGCAGCTACTCTTTCTTAATGGACAGCCACGTAACCTGTAGCAATTGCTTCATCAGTTATCATTGATCCATAAGCACGTCTTGTAGAGGAGAACTTCTTTAAATACATTAAGGGAAAGGAGCTGATGATGCCACTGCCACAGATATTTGGTCATATAATGCCATCTTAAAATACTGGGTTGAGTAAGAAGATTCTGCCTAAATAAAAAATTAGAGATCACTCAGCTGAATTTAGCAGCAAGAACTGTGTTACAATTTTAGAGATTAATTCCCCGTATTTACCGTCAGTTGGCATCTTGGGACATTTATTTAGTTTGGACTTTCTTCCCATTTCAGCTCTTAATGAAGTGTTTACTTTCTCTGTAGAGAGTTGGAAGCCCAAATAATCATTTTTCACTTTGATATCCAAGAATTGAAATAGAGACAAAGGGGGTATCTGACCAAATGGAAAGTAAATGAAACAGTTCAGAGAAGTTTTAACCCAGAAAGATATATTTGGGATGTCTCAAGGAGGCTTCTGGGGACTAATAACTAAGTCCTCAGCAGGGAAATGACCTAAGCTGAAGATAGTCCCTGTTTTAATCCCCTGAGATCCAGTGATACCTAGAATCTTTGATAGAAAAATTATGTAGCTCTGATCTTTCATACAGAGCAGAATAGGAATCAACTAATTGTCAGATTTCCACCCTCCTCCCCCGGTAAAAATCAGTAATCTTTCAAATAATGTCCTATGTTTGGTCAAGTGATTTCACAAGAACACAGAAGTTTGACAGAAACTTGTTTCTGTTTTAATTTTATTTGTCCCTGATGGAGGTCTGGAAGAAAAGGCAGAGAATCTAGGGTTTATTCCTTTTTCCAGAATATTCTCATTCTCTCCCCTCCCTAACGCTTGGTATTTCCCCCACAGAGTGCCTAGAATCTTAATAATGAAAACAAAAATTAAAACAGCAATATGTTACAAACAAATCCATACCTGAAAAGGTTTATAACTGCACTGAAAAAGAGAGGCTTTTTTTCTTTTCATTTTGTTGGTTTTTAATGGTCACGTGTTGTGAAAATACCCACTGATGGGCAATCAAGTTGTAAAAAAGGCATATCTTATGCAAGAGACGGGGACTAATGCATTGTACAATCTGCCTACACTCTCCCTTCTTTCTCTCTCCCTCCTCCTCTCTCGCCCAAGTGTGCTTCAGAATTATACACTGCTTTAAAAAGAACTTCCTTTTACAAGTGGCTTTACATTTCCTAAAATGCCATAAGAAAATGCAATATCTGGGTACTGTATGGGGAAAAAAAAGTCCAAGTTTGCGTAAAACCAGTACATTTCAGCTTGCAAGTTACTGAACACAATAATGCTGTTTTAATTTTACTTTCTTTTTCATCACTTAAAATTCACAAGAAAAATGTAGATAGAACAAATTGCAGACAAGGGAAAAAAAACTTGAATGAAGTGGATTTTACAGAAAGCTTTATGATAATTTTTGAATGCATTATTTATTTTTCGTGCCATGCATTTTTTTCTCACCAAATGACCTTACCTGTAATACAGTCTTGTTTGTCTGTTTACAACCATGTATTTATTGTAATGTACATACTGTAATGTTAATTGTAAATTATCAGTTCTTATGAAAACATCATCCCCCCGTGGGATGGTGTTGATATATTTGGAAACTCTTGGTGAGAGAATGAATGGTGTGTATACATAATCCTGTACATTTTCTTTTCTCCTGTAATATAGTCTTGTCACCTTAGAGCTTGTTTATGGAAGATTCAAGAAAACTATTAAATACATAAAGAAATATAAATTTAAAAAAACATAGCTGCAGGTCTTTGGTCCCAGGGCTGTGCCTTAACTTTAACCAATATTTTCTTCCGTTTTGCTGCATTTGAAAGTAAGGTAATGGCGGGGCTAGGGCTGGGCGTTTTACATCCAAGCTCTGAATCAATTGGGTTTCCAGCAGTGGCTGGATTTTAGAAAACCACAGGCAACCTCTGGACGATTCTGAGAGCTTTTTGAAATCCAAGGTCCTAAGTATTTCTTGACACGAAGCAGGCTTGTGTACATGATGATGTTCTCCCTATCTGTTGATCAGGAGCTACTTCAGTTAGTTGCATTTGATTATTTTCTACTTTGAAACACTCCTGAGGAAATATATTCTTGTCCAGTGATTATAAAAGTTGTTTTGGCTTCTAGAGCACACAGGCAAATGAACTTGATTTGAAACTGGAGCCATAGGTTAGTTACTAATTCATCAGCGTGTTGGTTAGTCACTCATTCATCAGCGTTCTGTCATGTTAAGAGAATATATAATATGGAAAGGGTCATTTTTAACCCTGGAGGAGTTCTTTAAGATAACCAAATTTTCTTATGTGTGTCAATCCATGTATTTTAAGCACACAGTTTTAAGGATTCACCATTCTCTAGAATTTGTTTCTGCAAGGCTTATATTGCTTTAGAATTTTAGAATTTAACCTTGCACGATGGCCAGCTCCAGAAAACTGAAAAATCCCCAGTGGATGATGTGGAAATCTGCCACTGCTGCCCAGCCCTCGGAACACGTGGCTTAGTGGAAAGAGAGATTCTTTTTCTAGGAAAAATGAGCCTCCTATTATTTTATTTTATTTTTTTGACACAAACTGTAGATTTTAGCAGCCCTGGCCCAAAGGAATTTGATTACTTTTGTTTTAAACAGTACAAAGGAGACACTATAATTACAAAAAAATCCTTACTGATTTTAGTTGTTTTTAATTTTATTTCTTTGGATATGTTTTCAGAGTGGTAAATTGTGTGTGAACATTACAAATGATGATTCTTTTAGTGGTTTCTTAGCCTCTCTTACAGCCCATGGGGATAGTACTGTACATCAATACCTTCATATGAAATTTTTATATGCAATGGAAATAAAAGCATGGGTTGATTCTGCCTATTTATGACTCGATCTTTTACAAATAAAAGGTTATTCATTTTAAATTATAGTTCAGTCAGCATAGGTTCCCGAGGGTGATAAATATTATTAAAGTGAAATGAAAGGAGCATAGTGGCATCATAAGTTAGTGTTGATCTTCAGAATCAAATGAAACCAAATTGTGTAGATTAATCTTGCTACAGGAAAAAAAAATTGCCAAAATTATTTAGGTGGGCCTATAAGATTAAGCACAGTGTTTTCTAAAAAGGCTAGGGAAGGGGACAGCTCCGTTTAGTGGAATATTTTGGTTTACTCAAAGTTATTCTGAGTTTCAACAATTCTTTTTGAGTACCTGCTCTGCAAACTACAAGGTTCTACGGAGTCAGCAGTGAACGAGACAGTCCCTGCATTTGTGAGCCTACAGTCTGGAGGGGCCACAGGCATTAAACAGCTCCACGCACAAGTCATCACAAGCATGCTGAGTACCACGAAGAAGCTTGGGGGCGGGCATGAAGTGGGAACTGGAAGTTAATCTCTTCTGGGGGCCTGAGAAGGCTTCCTTAAGGAAGTGATTTGGGGCTGAGCTCTGAAGGATAGTGAGAGGTGCCCAGGCAAAAAGAGAATTGTTAGGAAGAGGAAGGGAGTCCAGACTGGAAGCTTCACTTGCAAAAGTCCTGAAGCACAGAGAGCTGGAGACTTCTGGAGAAAGGGAAGGAAGCAGGGGAAGGACCCCTGTGCCATCACTGTTTCTCCCTTGCCTGCTGTGTGTCCTTTCTAACGCTTATCACAAGTTGACACAGACGTCTGTTTACTTACTGTCTCTCCCACCAGGACAGAGTTCCCTGAAAGCCAAGTCTGCTCCCCGGTGTATCCATCACACCAAAAACTACGCCTGCTGCACCGGAGGGCCTTCATATTTATGGAATGCAGCCCCCAAATGATGTTGGCTGTAATTCAATCTGTGACAGTCAAGACAGTTTAGGGTCTTAGAGAGTTTAAGTTGATACCATAAAAATATTCTTCTTGTTTTTTGTTTTTGAACTTGCTAAGGTCCTGGATAAAGAGAGTTCAGAGTTTTCTACCTTATTGCCATCTAAAAACTGTTTGTGTATGCCTTGCAAATTCTACTTTTTTTCCTGAATGACAAAAGTCCATTTTTCATAATAAGGAGAGTAAAGAAATCAGCAGAAATTTAATCCCCAGATAATCCCTGAACTTTAACTAGTAGAATAAAGATAATTAAATAGAATGATCTATGCTTAGCCTCCTCACTGTTTCCTCCCACAACCACAGTGAACAACAGCAGCTACAGCCAAAATGTGCCCAGTTTGTGCCTTTTAGGGAATTCTTGATCTAAACCCAAATTCTCTTCCCCAGGGCCCATGACCCCAAAGTGAGACTATGAAACAAAGGAGCCAGCTGCCTTCTTTTCCCTACTTGTTCCCCTTTGCTGATTTAGGCTGATTTGGATGTGTTGAGCCCACCCAAGTTTGGGTCCAAGACCCGGGAACATTTCCTCAGGTACACAGCTTTGAACCCATGACCCCAAAACATTCCACTGAACAAGAGAAAACCATCTTCCCTGTGGCCAGAGAGCATCACTCCCAGTGGGGATGTAGGTCCCACAGAGCCTTGTTTCAATGGAATCCTACCTGGGCTTTCCAAGCTTTCTGATGTGGGTGCTGTTCCCCCCACAGCTACTCTCATATCTCCAAATACTTAACATCAAATTCAGTGTAATGGGTATAAATCCTAGTCCTTGAACTCAGGTGTGCAGGATACTGTTTTCTTTATCTTGTTTAAATCAATTGATATGGGCTCTGTGTCCCCATTTTCCTTCTCTGTCATTATTAGCACATCCCCTCTCTCTCCCAACATAAAAGCTCTGTCATCTCCAGCCTAGCATGAGCACCAGACCTGTGTTGTCCAAGCTCCTGTGGTTCCTTCCAGTCCCTCACTTCTTTGCTTCCTTGTCTCGCATGTGGTATACCAGGAATACACTCTGAGGCTGGGAACCCCAGTTTTGGGTCTTACTTCCATAAACCCACCACGGAGTGTTTGTGTATAAAAAGAACCTGTCCTTCCAATGTCTTATTACTACCTACTCAAGTTGCCGGAGACAAGAAGTACTCTCCTTTTCCTAATGCTGGAGACTCTCCCTCCTTCATTATTTTGCTCTTCAAAGGGATAAAGCTTTTAAAAAAAAAGACTAGAGATAGTTATAACTTCTGTCTGCTTTTGTTATCCACCCTGCAAAAATCCTGGCTATTACTTGAAATATGGAGAAGAAATTCTTATAGGAATAGCATACCTTAAATAATAGTTCAATTAACCTTCCATACTTGTTTGGCAGCATTCGGATTCAACAGTGTTCGCTGAACATTTTTGAATGGGAAAAGCTGAGAAAACTCTCTTCCAGATGGAAGTCATCAGGCCCTCCTACTTCTTATATAGAGATGGCGGGAAAGCCATTTTCTCCTGAAGTTTCTTTGCTCCAATTCCATTCCTGAATGTTTACTCTCAGCTCCCACCTAGCTGTTTCAATTACAAGACACAGCACTTGAAATTTTTATATAATAAATTTAGTATTTAATCCCTGCCACACTCCCATCCCAATATCCTTCCATGGTCCACAAGTGATGTCATGATTCACTCCATTTTGTAGCTAGGAAAAATGAGGCACAGGAAGGTTAATTGGCTTGGCCAAGATCCTTCAGAGGCCGGATACTGAGACTGATCATTTACAAACTACAGAGAGGACAGAGTTCCTATCACCACCTCTACATCCTGCTGGTGTTGACCCCACTGCTGGGTTCCCTGTGATTCCCTTTCACCATCCTTCATTGCCAATGTTAATGATCATTTTCATGGTCCAAAGCTGGATGACAGATATTAGTTCAGATTCATTTACGTACCCCATTTCTGCATAGTTTTGCTGTAGGGTCACAATTTTCCATAGTGAGGAGGAGACCTGAGGTAAAGAGCCCCCAGAAAAGTAAAACCAGGAAAATGAAACAAGCTGACAAGACAGTAAGGAGCTGAATAGGTGTGTGCCTCTGCCCAGTGGAGGCTCAGGCTATGGGGCAAGACAGATCTTAGCGAGACTCCTTACCGCATCTGCCCCGCAGAAGGGAATGGAGCTGGGCCACATCCGGCACAGGATGGAGCCCCTTCCACCATCACACCTGTGTCAGGGCAAGTTGCCTGATACTGAAAAATCCTGAGCCATCAGACTCGGATGGTTCAGGATCTGAACCATGCAAACGTGTTATCTGAAGATAATATTGTCTGAGCGTTGCTTTTCCTTTGCTCTTTGTTTTTGAACCAAAAAGCAGACTAAGTATATAGCAGCATGCACTCACTCAGAGCCCCGTCTGTGCAAGGACTGCTTTGCCACCAGGCTGCATTAATTAGAGAACCAAGCAGTCTCTCACTTTGCAGCTTGCTAACACTTTGCTCATTTTCTCCCTAGCGCTGATAGTTTCTTTTCTTTTCATTTTTTTTTCTTTTTTCTTTTTTTGCTGTTCCTTTACAGCAGCTGGAAAGGGAGGGACAGAGACAGCCAGGCCACTCTCCTGCTGCCACAGTGGGTCAGAGTGAGGATCAGTTCGGATCCCGCTCCCCATGCCAGTAGAATGGTTCAAGGGGTGGGGAAGGAAGCCAGGGGTAGCTCCAATCCAGGAAGCAGAAGAATGTCCACAGCAGAAGAATGCTTAGGAAGCAATCACTCATGTTTTTTAAAGTCATATTTGGTGTCACATGGAATTATATTTTAGTCAAAGAGTACCTTTGAAAACTTATTCTAAAAACAATTTCTAGGATCCATAATTGAAATACCTAATGGGTGGAATGGAAAAGTTGAAAACAAGCAAAGGCGAAAGAACAAAATGGAAGAAAAATGGGAGCAAGGAAAGAAAGGTGGAGCCTCTGCTGCCACAGCATCCAGAAACAGTGATGAGACCTCCTGTTCTCCACAGGGTAGAGTTCAGAGTCCCAGCATCATGCACATGGCCCTCAAGGGTCTGCTCAAACCTAGTCACCTTCTCTTCGTCCCATCAACCGTGAGTACATGCCCCCGCGCCTCAGGTGGGTGGTGCTTTTACGTCTTGCTAATGGTCATCTCTCTGCTGAGAGACAAATCATCCCTCTAGATTTGATTTAAATATACCTTTGTCTGGAAAGCCTTTCCCATTAGTATTGTTAAAAAGTGATTTTGTCTTATTTGGAAATGATCTAGATATTTAATCAATAGCCATCATTTAACCTATCTCAGTATAACTTTAAGGTTTAAGGTTACCAAAAGGATTTTCTGAACATAGAGCTACTTAAAAAAAAAAAATTCTTTCAAATATCTTGTCAGGTTTCAGTCAGGGAAAATAGTAAATACTTCTGGCAATATCGAACGACCCCTTGAACGCGAGAGGCAAACCCAAAGAGGATGCAAAGGATACCACCCTCCCAAGATCCAGAGCCACCCCCAAAGATAGCCCAAGAAAGAAGACTTAGTTCGCTTGAGAGCTGACAACAGTCAGTAGGACCCAGGCTGCCGATGGAGTGCAGCCCACATTTCTGTCTGGCCATAAGTTTGGGACCCCAACCTGATGGTTGAGCTGCCTGAATACCTGAGAACCGACAACCTACATGCCCCAGGCAGGCGAAAGTCCAAGCCAAGTTCACAGAACACAAAATGAGACAAACAAGAAGGCAGTCCTGGGAGAGAAAGGATTGACAACGAATGGGTCAAGATTTCGAAATGAATGGGACAAGATTTGAAATTTTACCTTCCTCTCTCACCTGCATGCCAGAAATCCAGGAGAACTGACTCTAGTCAGAATTCTCACCCTTCCTTGGCCTCTGCCACTTTTCCTAGGATCCCATCTGCAGGCGTCAGAATGAATGGGGTTTAAAGTAGAGAGTGTAGCCCTGGTATCTACCAGAATTTGTCAAGGTTTTCCATAAATTTTTTTTTTTTTTTTTTGAGGAAGATTAGCCCTGAGCTAATATCTGCTGCCAGTCCTCTTCCTTTTGCTGAGGAAGACTGGCCCTGAGCTAACATCCATGCCCACCTTCCTCTACTTTATATGAGGGATGCCTGCCACAGCATGGCTTGCCAAGCAGTGCCATGTCCGCACCCGAGATCCGAACTGGTGAACCCCGGGCCACCGAAGTGGAACATGCGAACTTAATCGCTGCGCCACCAGGACGGCCCCTAATTTTAATTTTAATTTCCCCTTGGCTGTTTAAGGGCATAACTGGTGGCAGTTTACTTAAGAATCCTTGGGACTGAATTCCATCAACCCTGGGAGGGGCCCTCCTTCGAGGGCAGCTATGGGGGTGTTTGAGTTGATGTGGAAGGGTTTGACAAAACCTTTGAGGACCATCTTCGTTCCAGTGTCCCAGCTGATTGCAAATGAAGCATTGATTTCTGGGCCAGTGTTTTGATGATGGATCCCTAGGAGGGTATGACTGGGGAGGCCCAGGCCCAGGTGTTTTATGTTTCCGGATTTGAATCTGTTGCAGCTGTAAGGGAACTAACTTGGTGGACTTTGGTTTATGGTTGTGTGGTCTCTTTAGAGAGGAAAGGCAATTCAGATGGAGGATTCGTGACAACTCAGGGAAAGGAGGACAGAGGGAGAAGTATGAGTCACATCAGTCTTATAGACTTTTGTTTTAGGCACCTCTTGTGTCTTTAAATTTTCATTAGACTTTTGCAGTGAATCTCTCAATGAAGCTATTTGGGAATTTTGAAGCCTTTTGGAGCCTTTTATATGTCAATTAAAATAAGTATCCCAGTCTGTGTGTTGATTTGAGAACCCTAGCTTTCAAATGCACTCCTTAAATAACGATCTCATCTAACTGGTTGTCTTAGTAAGATTTTGCCGTTTGTGTAGATATCTACAGCATCCAGGACCACCCCTCTTAGACAGAAAGTAAGCAGGAGTGCTGGGAGGTGGTGCGCTCAATCCTCTGAAATTTGTGGTTCCCTTTATTTTAGCTAAGACTTGGGTCTCTCAGAGCCAAATTAATACGTATTAATGTGTCACTGAGTTGGGGATTTTGTGGTGTTTTACAGTGTACCTTTTTGCCAAAAACTGTCACATGATTCAAAAAGATAATTTAGGTGATGCAAACAAACTTTGTTTAACAGGTCATGAAATGGACAGTGTTCTTTTGCAGAACTGCCAAATGGGGCAGCAAGCAAGAAGCTTTTATACGATAAAGAATACAGAACAAGGAAGAGATAAATAGAAAATATCTGATTGGCTGGGGCCACATAGTCAACTTTGTTTGAGGTGACAAGGTCCAGAGTTGGCTTGGTGTTTGGGGACTGACTGACTGAATATATTGCATTTCTGGTCAAATGAAGCATTTCCAGGAACGTGAAAGTTATCTAAGTTTCCATTGCTAATGTGGCACCCAGGGCAAGAGTGGCTTCATCTTGGGCCTAGAGATTTATTTCAATAGCATTTTGTACATATCCCTATAATGGCTTTTTCCCCTAATATATTGTAATTCTATTTTTTACTTTCTGTCTCTCTCACTAGATTGTGAGATTTTTGAAGGCAATGTACTCCTTTTGGCCTGGCTAGTAAAGATTTAAGTCAAGATATTAATATTTGACTATTCTTTCCCCTCTAACACCAGCACTCCTCAAAATGTGGACCTTGAACTGATATCAGAATCAACTAGGATCTTCTTAGAAATACAAATGATCAAGCCCAACTCAGATCTCTGGAATAAGAATTTCCAGGAGTGGACCCCAGACTCTATGTTTTAACAAGTTCTCTTGTTAGTTTTGTGTACCACAAAGTTTGAGAAACACCATTCAAGACCTCAGGGAGCTGTTTTCTTCCTCTTTTGGTTTTGCAAAAAAGCAAAAGAAATAATCTCATCCCCTTCTCTATTTCATTGCATTTAATCAAAGGGATGCATGTTACTGTAAGAGTTGCAACACTGGGCCGGCCCGGTGGTGCAGCAATTAAGTTCGCATGTTCCACTTCTCAGCAGCCTGGGGTTCGCCGCTTGGCAAAAACCATGCTGTGGTAGGCGTCCCACATATAAAGTAGAGGAAGATGGGCATGAATGTTAGCTCGGGGCCAGTCTTCCTCAGCAAAAAGAGGAGGATTGGCAGTAGTTATCTCAGGGCTAATCTTCCAAAAACAAAAAAGATGCAACAGGTGACCTGGTAAGGGCAAATGGCAGTTGGAAGAACAGTAAAATCACATGTTTGGCCAGTTTCCATCAAACGAGAAAGGAATGGTGAAGCCAGCTCTTGGCTCTCTTCAGCAGCTGAGGACTTTGGGATCATGGCACTCACTGGCATCATGTGGGTTCTGGATCCAATTTCGACTTTGAGGGGTGGTTTCCCCATACCAACAAGCAGTTCTGTGACACCAGCTGGGTGTTCTACAATTCAACTTAATTCTAACACTATCTACCCACACACATTTCAGATACCAGTGGCAAGTCCAGATTGTCACCTGTGCTTCTGACCGGTGGGCAATAGATTGGAGGTTCCAACGACACCTCTTCCTTGGGTTTGATTAATTTGCTTGAGTGACTCACATAACTCAGAGAAACATTTTACTTATAGATCACTGGTTTATTATAAAAGGATGTAACTCAGGAACAGCCAGTGGAAGAGATGCATAGGGCAAGGTATGGGGAAAAGGCAGGAGCTTTCATACTCTCAGAGTGCACTACTCTCCCCAAACCCCCGTGTATTTACCAACCCAGAATCTCTCCAAACCCTGTCCTTTGGGGGTTTTCTGAAGGCTTCATTACATAGGTATGATTGATTAAATCATTGGCCATTGGCAACAGACTCAACCTCCAGCTCCTCTCCCCTCCCTGAGGTCAAGGGAATGGGATTGAAAGTTTCAACCCTCTAATCACATGGTTGGTTGCCCTGGTAACCAGCCCTCATCCTAAGGTGCTTTCCAAGTCACGTATTAACATAACAAAAGACACCTTTATCTCTCTCTAGGCTTAGGAAATTCCAAGGGTTTTAGGGGCTATGTACCAGAAACTGGGAGGAGGACCAAGTATATATTTCTTATTATAAATCACAATATCACCCATCACAAGTTGGCATAGACTAAAGGGTGTAAAGATTAAAATGTTATTCAAAGGAGGGAAGAGACTAAAAGAAAATCATATCCATATTCTCCCTGCAAGAGCATTAGTGTAATGGACGGGAACTGACCCCCTTTACAGTCTTCAACCGCCCCATCCAGGCTCTCTCCATCACACAGCCAGTGCCCCTCTGCTTTCGTAACTGGGTGAAACCACACAACACAGGGCTTGGGTTCTGTCAACGAAAATAATCCATAACCAATCTATAAATGAAAATTTGGGTGAGTTTATTCTGAGCTGAAATCTAAGGACCATGGCCCCGGGGCCTTTCTTCCTCAAGGAAGAAAGGGCACCAAAGAAGTGAGGTGTACAGAGTGGTTATATACCCCCATGCAGGACGTTTCACATATGATTGAAATGTCCCTCCCACAATAGTCACAAGATTGCCCTGTCAGCACAGCGCTTGATGGACACAGCAGGTAGTGGGTCTGCTATCTTTGCTGGTGTAGCAGGAGGCAAGTCTATTGTCTTGAGCTGGGTGGTCACAGGTGAGGGCAGCAATCAGTTTCTAGCCTAAGGAAAGATGCTTAATCCTTAAGGGAATGCCAACGTTGGGAGGGGGAGGGAAGTTGCACCTTCATCTCAAGGGCCTTTGTTCTTGCCATAGGGAATATCTAAAGCAGACATAGAATACATGCTCAATGGTCGAGGTCAGGCCCTTTTGGAAAGACAAGGTCAGGCCAAATTAGGTTTACACAAAATGGCTTCCTCATATACTCCAATATATCCTATTACTTGCCATTTTTTATTTGTCACATCACGAGGGACCAAATGACACAATTCAGAAGTTCAGTGGATTAACTTTGACCCATGAAGTTAACTGACCAGTGGAAACCCGTACAAGAGAGGGAGCCAGGCCGATTAATTTCTTCTCCTTCTCTCTGTTCGGATTACTCTGAGGCATGGTTTCCCCTTGGAGCCCATTGGCACAATCCCTGTATTCCTCTCCAGCCCCTACCAAGCCCCCGCAGTGTCTCTTGGCTGCTCTGTATGAGGCAGTAGCCAGCGTGGAAACATCACAACACGAGGCTTCCCAACTTTCTTACTTCCCTTCCTTTCCTTTCCCTTACTTCACCTGCTTCTTTTTGCCTTAATCTTTTTTTTCTCACCCCACTGCCCAAAGGTTTGTGATGCAGGCTTGGCAAGCCAAGGAGTCAAAAGAGATTTCTTGGGCTCTCAAATTCTGGTAGTAGTGCTCTTTTATTCAGAAATAGCATGCGGACAGGACCCATGGGCACTGAAGAGCTGCAATGGGTTGAGTAGGGCTAAATTTGTAAGGCATAGGAATGTGAGTTATTTCTTTACAAGACAAAGGAAAGATCATGTAAAACAAAGTCAAAGTCATTAAAATGGCATCAGTGCAAGTGGGGTCTGGTTATCCTGTGGTCATATTAACTTGAAATACGAATCAGGTCAGGACGTCCTACACTTCAGGACGTTCTATACTTCCCAGAGGAAGTAGGCCAGGACGCCTTGGGCTTCTCTCCCAGGGGCAGCCTTGATCCATATGAGTTTGCACCTCCCACATAAACTACCATCACTTGAATCCCTACCTCCAGCTCTGTTTCCTAGAGACCCTGAGCTACGTGCCATCCTTTACATTCAGAACAGCAGATACCAAATTGTAGTCTATATGTGCATGTGCCTTGTGTTTAAAATGGGGCCTTTGGATATTATAGCAGAGACTGTGCCTTATTCATCTTTGTTATCCCATTGCTTACTTCAGTGTCTGCCATATGATAAACAGGAAAAGAATGACAAATGAGTAACTAATTGCCTGAATGAATGAGGTTGATGGGGAAGAATGGGTGGGGAGGGTGTGAATTGGCCTAGAGGGGATTAGAGATTAGATAAGGGAATTGAGACAGTTAAGGGGCCAAAGGCAGCTGGAGGAGAAGGTGGAACCCAAGCAAAAGTTGAAGGAATCAGGCATTCTAACTAGAAGCAAAGGCTATGGAAAGAGTAAGAGAGATTCTGTGGTACCCTGCACCATCTGGGAAGTTTTATCCATATCCACTGTAAAAGACGCTCTTGGTTGCCTACTCAATTATTACCGCCCCTTCACCCCCACCTGCTTGCTGGTAAACGGAAGTTGGAATTTGTTTGGGTCTTGTGAAGTCAGGGGTTTCTGGGGTTAATCGGCATCTCCTCAATCCCACAGGCTGATTCTGAGCCTTTCAAGGCACTTCCTCTGCCCTTGCCAGTGATTGGGTCAGGACAGGCTGGCAGGGCTACGGCCTGGACAATGAGATAGGTGACTTCTGGGAAAGTATCCCTCACTCTTACAAAGGGAGAAAAGGAAGAGACGTTGTCTCTTCTGGGCTCTGGAAATTGTTCCTGAGGCCGTCATATTCGTACTGTTGTCTTGAGACCATGGAAGGAATTATCTAAGACACAAATACATACTGAGGATAGCAGAGTGCACAACAGAACCTGAGTTTTTGGAGATATTCTTCAAAATAAAACCCTACTTCGAAACTAATTATGTAAGATCATGACTAGTTCTTATAATTTAAGCCATTTTAGTTGCACCCTCTGTTCCTTGCCCCTGAAAGAATCCTAACTAACACACCCTCCATTTCTTCCAACAGTGTGCCAGTGAATCTGGGCTTTGGGTGGCAATGGAAGTGCCTGGCACAGTGGAAAGGTTGGCTTTTTGATCCCAAATTATCTGAGTGAGCTTAGGCATGTTAATTAATCTCTGAATCCTACTTTTTTTCATTTTAAATATGCAAATTATGAATATTAGAATCTGCTCTGCATTCTTCACAGGGTTGTGAGAGCAAATGAATTAATAAATGTTTATCTCAAAAAATCTCATGCAAACTTTAGACAGTATTTTTCAAGCTGCAGTTTGTGATCCATCAATGGATTGCAAAATCAAAAGATGGTTACAATGAGCACTAAAAATTAAAAGAACAAAAAGAGAATAGAAAATATTGCTGTGTACCACACAATAAGAGTAAGTTTAGTTTTTTAAAATTGTCATTTCATTTATGTGTGTGCACTTGTACACACACACATGTGTATGTGTGCATAGCTGTTGGGTAAAATATTTTTTACTTTAGGTCATGCACAAAAAAAGTTTATGAAGCATGGATTTAGAACAACAAACTCAACACCAGAGATGGCTAGAGGAACCTAGGTCTCTCACCAACCCTACCACTGCCAATTTACTTTCCTTCCACAGTTCCAAAATGGTTTCTAAAGAGAAGTAAAAACTGAACCAAAAGGGAGGCCTTGGGGCTGGCCCAGTGGCCTAGAGATTAAGTTCGTGAGCTCCGCTTTGGTGGCTGTAGGGGAGGAAGACATTTCCTCTACCCGCTCTGGGTCCTTCTGGCCAGACATCAAATTAAATTCACATGAGACAGAATAACAGGAGAAAATTAAACAAAGCTTTATAACATGCGTACATGGGAGAGGCTCAGGCAAACTGAGGAACTCACCAAAATGGTGGAAGTTCTCATCTTAAATACTACCCTCAGCTAAAGACAAAGGAGGATGTTGGGGGTAGGGGAGTCAGTTATGGGAGATTACCAGACAAGTACAGTAAACAAGAGTCAGGTTATTATGCAGACTTGAGTCCTTGCCTTCCGCACTGATGAGAGTTTCTAGAGATAAGGTCATCCCCCGTTCTTCCTGGTACAGAGAGGGGACACCTTTACAGATGGAGATTTCCTTTACGAATGTAAATTTCTCTTAACAAAGGGTAAGTAAATTCTACTTTTCAGAGTTTCTTTCCTGTCTGCAGTTTTTAAAAATAACCAGCCCAAAATAATCCTCATGCCAAAGAGACATATCTTGGGCTGGCCAATTCCTGTCTCCCACACAGCCCAAGGTTCGCTTGTTTGGATCCTAGGTGTGGACCTACATACCTCTTATCAAGCCATGCTGTGGCAGGTGTTCCACATATAAAATAGAGGAAGGTGGGTGTGGATATTAGCTCAGGACCAATCTTCCTCAGCAAAAAGAGGTCAATTGGTGGTGGACATTAGCTCAGGGCTAGTCTTCCTCAAAGGAAAAAAAATGGGAGGCCTAATGAGAAATATAATAGGGAGCCACTGGTGCTTTTAGTGTGGTATCATGGAGCAGTGTTTAAGAAAACAGCCCAACAGTGATGTTTGAGATTGCCTGGAGAGGAAAATATGGAGACCAAGTGATTTCTAGGTGTATTAGTCAGGGTTCTCCAGAGAAACAGAATCAACAGGATAGATAGAAGATAGATAATCAGAAAGATAGAAAGATAGATAGATAGATAGATAGATAAGGAGATTTATTACAGAATTGGCTCATGCAATTGTGCAGACTGAGAAATCCCATGATCTGCCATCTGCAAGCTGGCAAACCAGGAAAGTTGGTGGTGTAATTCAGTCCAATCCAAGGACCTGAGACTCAGAGGAGCTGATGGTGTAAGTCCCAGTTTGAGTTTGAAGGCCTGAGAACCAGGAACATTGATGTCTGAGAGCAAGTGAAGATGGATGTCTCAGCTCAAGCAAGACAGCAAATTCTCCCTTCCTCCACCTTTTGTTATGCAGGCCCTCGACAGATAAGATGAGGCCTACCCACATTGGTGAGAGCCATCTGCTTTACTCAGTCCACCCGTTCAAATACTAATCTCTTTCAGAAACACTTCGCAGACACATCCAGAAATATTTAAGCAGCTATCTGGACATCCCTTGGCCCAGTCAATTTAACATATAAAATTAACCATCACATCTTTGGAGACTCTGTGGTTTCTAGAGCCTTGTTCTAAAAGTAGATTGAAGTCGTAGCATGCCAGCTCATCTGTGTCAGAGGACAAAGGCAATGCCAACATTTGAGAATGCTACTTGAAAGTCTCAGCTAAAAAATAGCAACTGGATTATAAACTCCTTGAGGGTTGAGTACGTAGCTTGGACTTCCTGTGTCTTGAATTGTGCTTGGGTCCAGTGACATATAAATATGTAAGCCATTCATATTTGTGTAATCATCCACTGCACAATTTTCAGACTAATACATACTTCCTTTCCCTGATTTTGATCCTCTGCTGGCTTATTGGAATAGTCTTCAGGTGACTTGTGGTGAAGTGCAGTGTCTTCTGGGAAGAGATGGAAAACAATGAGATGTCTCCAGAACCCCTAGAACATGAGAGGGTCCTTCCCTTCCATCCCACACCCTGTGGGGAAGTTGGCTGCTTTGGGGGACGGGTATCTTTGCTCTGAACACAGGATGCTGCTTTATTTTCATACTCCCTTATTACCAACATACATCTTAGAGGGCCACAGGTGAGAGAAAAGGAGGAGAATGAATTCTGCAATTCCACTTACTGCCTGGGTACAGACAGGAGACACCTGAGTAGAGGCGAGGCTTGTTCACCAGCTTTAAGCATCATGGGCTCAAGTGTGTGTATAAGGCAGAAAAAACAAGAATACTCTAGATTCATGAGCCATTACTACAAGGCACTCACCTTCAAAGTTTCGCAGTCTGCTCCTCCCCTCTGCGTCCTCCTACCCAAAGTACTACACCCAAGAATAAAATGGAATGCTCTCAAACATGAAGGTTCTGCTCTGTGTTATTTTGTTCTGTTAAATTGTTTTAGTTCTTTTTAGGCAAGGTGAGAAGATTAGAAAAGTTTTTTAGATAATTCATACTTAGCTCAGAGAGGGATAGGGCCTTGAACTGTGTCGAGAGAATAGCAACTTCAAAATCACCTGAGTGGGAACTGCCTATTCTACTCAGTACTGCGCGAGGTGCTTCAAAGACTGGCACTTGGTTCTTGCTTTTGAGGAGCTTTCAATTTGGTTGGAAAAGGATTGAGAGAAGGAAGGAATCGGGGAGGAGCCTAGGGAACGAGGAGACTGTATCACACCTCTGCTTTCTAATTTCAAGTTTACAAGAACCCACCATTCCCTCCGTTTCACAGAGAAGTCAAATGCGAAGGAGAAGGTCTCATTCAAAATGACAGAGCTGATATCTGAACAGAAGCTTGTTTGTCTCTAAAGTCACCAGCATCTCTGGGCAAGAAGAATATTTAACCTGATTGTTGCTTAAATTTGTTATTTTATGTCGGCTACAAGTATCCAAGGCATTATTTAGGGGATTTCTTTTCTTTTTGTTTTTTAAATCTCAAATCTCCATCTTCTTTAATAATTACTACTTGAGTGCCTACCATGGTAGGTATGTGGGGTGTCTTGCCCGCGTGTAGCAAAATACTTTCCATACATTATTTCCGGATCTCACTACAAATTCCTCCCCCTCTTCTTCTCATTTTGGAAATCAGAAATACAAGTAAAGGGTAGAGAATTTAAAAAACAGACAAACCTGAGGCCTCAGTAAACGGCACAGCAGGGTTTCTAACCTATATTGGCTGACTTTTAGCTCAACTTCTAACATGTACACATATATTTGCACGTGTGTGTTTAGAACATTTTTATCCCCATGTTTGAGGCCAGTCAAATAAGGGGAATGCAAAATCCCAGCAATCACTCCCTGTATTCCTGGCTGTTCTCAAGTGCTTTGCGGATGCCTTTTCGTAGCTGCCAGTCTCATCCATTTTCTTGAAGCTGATGAAGATCCAGTGTGTTCAGCATGCATGTAGATTCTCACAAACAATGATGAGTATTTTTTACTAAAAATTGAAGTGTGGCGTATTAGAATATACCGTGGTGTTTACCAGCCCTAGAACTTCAAAGAGGAGAGGAGAACAAGTTTTGGCTCCTTCAATAGTTTCCATTTTTCTATAATTTATTGCTTATGCTAACGGGCAGAAGGATTCAAAACCTAGACTCACCTTGCCAGGAGGTCCTCCACGACTCGGCCCCACTGCCCTGAACTTCTCTTCTCTCCCCAGATAGCCTTAGGGAGAAAGGGAAAGTTCCTGAAAAGCGCTTGGTAATTTCATCCCTCCTCTGGTTTTACTCAGGTTCATGGCATCGTGACCTATGTGAACTCTTTTTCTTTGATAAGAGAAATAAAAGTGTTTCTTCCATTAATTCAGACCTCGTGACAACTTCTGGGTTCATGTCTCCTGGTACGAGGGCTGGGTCTTTCTGCCAGAATCCCACCGCCCCCCCGCCCCCGCCCCCAGGCCTGCCCTTGTGCTGGGCAGTGGCGTTCAAAAGATATGCTGATGAGAAAAGAGAGAGTTCAAGTTCTTCACTGTCCAACCTCAGCCTGCAGAGCTTCTTGACACAGATCATGGCACGGGGGACGGTGGCACTAGCCTGAGCAGGGAGGATGCGGAGCCCATTATCCCCAAGGGCAGTCCAAGGTGTTGCTCTAAGCAGCCAGGGTCCAGTGCTGCCAACACACAGGGGCTGAGGCCTTTGCGGCCACCCTCGGGCCCCAGGAGAAACTGGGAAATCTCCGGGCGGGGAGCGAGACACACCTGGCTTTATATGCCTGAGCCTGGGCATATTTTTTGACTAATCTGAGCTCCAGTTTTCTTTCTCATGAGAACTACTTCACATGGTTATTTTATTTATTAACTATTTTTTAAAATTTTGTATAAGTATAATAGATACATTGTTTAAAAAGTCAAATTCTTACATGACTCATGACCATGTATTAGTCTGCTCGGGCTGCCATGACAACATACCAAAGACTGGTCGCCTTACACAACCAAAATGTATTTTCTCACAGTTCTGGAGGCTGGAAGTCCAAGATGGAGGTGTCGACAGGTTTGGTTTCTCCTGAGGCCTCTCTCCTTGGCTTGCAGGTGGCCGCCTTCTCCCTGTGTCCTCCCACAGTCGTCCCTCTGTGTGCCCACCCTGGGGTCTCTGAGTGTCCTCACCTCCTCTTCTTAGAAGGACACTAGTCAGATCGGATTAGGGCCATCCACATGACTTCATTTAACCTTAATTACCTCTTTACGGCCCTATCTCCAAATATAGTCACATTCTGAGGTACTGGGGGTTAGGGCGTCAACATATGGGTTCCGGGGGAACACAATTCAGCCATAGCAACCGACAAAGGGGGATCCTTCACCCTACCCCTGCACACTCTGATTCCCACGCCCTGAGAGCCTTGACCTCCTTTTACTTTTTCTTCCTGCATTTACCGCCGTATTTATAGATGACTTGTTTGTGCTGCTATTTCTTGCTGTTTGATTTTAGATATAATCTTCTGGCTTTTACAATCACAAATGAAGATTTATCCTCAGACTTACCCATCCCCACATGCTTTCTTAAAGTCTTTTCCTAGAATTATATCATATTTGAGGGTTAGATTATTAAAAGTTTGTGTTGTTATGATTACATAAAAATTATTTACAGCCAATCCAATAGTAATTGGATAGTAATACAACCAATAGCATGTTATCATTACATTTCCATTTTTATGTAGTTTCTTTTCTGAAGATAATAATTATTTCATTTTTTATTATCTTGGTTTTCAGCATCGTTCTTTCTGTTCATCCCATGCTCTCCTCTGGAGCGTCATTGTGGTCGCACACATCAGGGAGCGTGGGCTTTCATTGTCTCACCTTCCTGCTCCACCTGGGGTGGTTATTTTCCAGGCCAATGGCTTTGAGACTTTGTCTTGACTACTGTCTTTGGATCTTTGTTGGGCATCTTCCTGGAGAATCCCTTCCTTTGGTGCTATATTGGATCTCTGTTTCCGGGATCCTAATGTTTTTAGTTGTCTTGGCTTATCTCTTATTTTGCTTACTTTGGTGTGGCTCATGCACTACTAGCTCCCTGAGAAAGGGCACATACTAGATACATTTTAGAAGAATTTGAATATGAAAATGCCTTTTATTTTACCCTGCTATTTGTGTGATAGTTAAGTTCAGAATTCTGAGTTGGAAATCATTTTCTCTTAGATCTTTGCAGACATCATCATTTCCTGTGTTGATGTTGAGAAATCTACTGTCCTTCTGATCCTTACCTTTTAAATAATGCTTACTTTTTCTGTTGCTGTTTTTCTTTACTTTCTTGGAGCTTTTAAGATCTTTTTGTTCCATTTTCAACCATCCTGTTTTCAGAACCCACCCTTTCCCCCACTGCCACAGGTCCCTGAATTCTCCATTTTTGAGCCTTTCTGGGATTCTGCAGAGTATCTTGGCTTATTGGTGGGCTTCCCTAACTCTGGGCTTAGGTTTTGGCTAATTCTTCTCCCAAGTCAATTACCACCTATCCATCTGCTTCCAGCTTCCACAACGTTGTTGTGCCATCTCCTTTCCTATTCTCTTTGTCCTTGTGGGTTTATGCCATCAAAGAAAATCCTTTTACTGTCATTTTTGTGGGAAAAAAAGTGTATATTCAACCCCCCATGTTTAAGGAAGTTCCTCACAGAACTATCATGAAAATTAGAAATTACATATGTGTTTAAAACCACTTAGCATATATAGCATCTGTTATATAGCAAGCGCTCGAACAATAATAGTTATGTGTATATATGTGTAGCAGAGGGCTAAGAAGGATTTAGGTACACTCAGGGATATGTGATGGCCTAGGAGGGTGGGCCTGCAGGCATTCTTTGCATGGCGACTTAAAAGCATCCTGAGGAAAAAATAGAGGCTGGCATGATTCGGTAATTAAGCCATAGTCAGAGGGAGAAGTACTTCCAAATGTAGCATAGTATCTTCTGATGCCAGACTCTGTCTTTCCCAGCCCCACGGATTCATGCCTACTTCCTTGATGGAGAAAAGTCCTAAGTAGGAATGCACCAGATCTTGGTTTTAGCTAGGTATTTGGACTTCATCTGCTATTCTGCTTCAGCCTTCAGAAAGCCCACTTCAACATTATTTCTGGCATCATGATCATGTAGTTGCATATCTAACCATTGTAACATCATCGGATGCATAAATAAGGCATGTAACTAAAGATATTACTAATATCTCTACAGTGTCCTTCAGACCAAACTTTAGAGATGAAAACTACAACGTGTGAGAGGAGAATTGGGCCTGATGAAGGCTGTGGAAAGATTGTGAATATTATCTCTCCTTGCTGAAAGGACACTCAGAGAAAGGGCTGCTGGAGTTTGGAGGCACTGGGTGAAGAAATTCACGGCTAGACAAACGGATTTTCCATTTGCATTCATAAGAGTTAATAATTAAAACTATGAGAGTTCTACAATATCTAGGAGTGGCTGTACTGAGAGAAAGTAAAGAATTACGGAGAAGATGCCAAAGTTAATGAGAAAAGAATCAATATGAGGAAAATTTTCAATTAATCAACCCACAGTATTTCTTGATCATCTTTTATGTCAAGACCCTAAAGAAGTGACCAGAGAGACTAGGAGGAAAGAACAAGGAGGACAGCATACCGTGGAATCCCGTGCCTGTCAGATAATGAGATGGTATTTTACAAATGACAAATCTGGGCAGAAACCAAGAAGAACAGGGAGAAAATGGGAACTGGATTTGGTCATGATCAGGGATGTGGGTAAATTCAGTGATTTTGGAATGGAATCACATGGAAGCAGCTTCTCCCCAAATCTAGCTGTTAGGAATTTACAAACAATTTGTTAATAACAAGGGTACTTAGAAGCTAATGGCAGAAAACAACAGCAATGGTGACCTGTCAGTCACAAGTGAACTGGGTTTTTGGAATAGTTGGGCAAGCAGGTTACATTTGGGGAAAGCACCAGAGATTCTCCTTTCTATCCTCCTGGCAGACTTCACCTTGGAATATGATGGTATTACTTTTGGCTTCTTAGAAGGCAAAACCAAAGGATCCTATTGAGTTGGAATGGCTTTGAGCTTGTACCCAAATGTGGATAGCCCATTCATAGACAGCTTATTTACCTGATAATTTCCTCCAGAATTTGCCGCCACCCCCCAGTCTCTCTCTCTGACTCATTTGTCCATCAGCTCCAGTTCCTCTCAAACACCAGCTGAAAGCATTTATTTTTCTCCATTACCCATACCCCTTAATTTGCGGCTTCATTTGCTCTTGCTTAGTATTAGTAATCCTTGGTGATTATTTCCTCATTGGCAATTGTATGAAGTGTTTGGTGATATTGTGGTGTGGGGGAGGCTGGGGGAGCGAGGGAGCAGTGTTGTCATCAGAACTCAGCGGCTTTTAAATCTGGTTTAGTGCCAGTGCACTGGGAGATTCTCAGGGTGCCCAGGGACTCGTGGGAGTATTTCTTTTGTGCACACTAGGAATATCCCGAGAGATCCGCCCCAATGCACCACTCACAATATGGCTCGCCTTTTAAATAGCTTTTCATTTGGTTTGAAAGAACGAATTCCCACACAGTGTTTCGAATGCATGGAAAACCCCTATCATTTTCCTGTCTCTGCACCCTCTGCACATGCAGCCCACACGGTTCTTTGCTCTGTGTGAAAGAGAGACAGAGGAATGAAGGGAGGAAGAAAAAGAGAGAAAGAGAGAGAGGGATGATGCTTTAGGCTTTACAGTGGCCTTTCACTCTTAACTGCTCTGTGAAAGGTATACTCCTTCCCCTGGGAGGCATAAAGAAATGATGAGTGGGGGGAACCTTTATTCTACACCAGTATCCCCACCCCCACCACCCACACTGCTATTTGACTGCATTACGCAACTGCTTCCTTTTGTCTCCATCAAGCACTTCTCACTATAAAAGGAATTATGAAAGGAATACACGTTCACTGTTGAAAATTTGGATAGAGCCAAAAAGCATAAAAAGGTATAAAAAAAAAAGACTCAGAATATCACACCCAGAGCCAACCATTTTTAATGCTTTGTCATATTACCAACAATGGATTTATTTCTGAATTCATCAAATATTTATTGAGTGCTTACAATACAACAGGCATTATTCTAGTTGCTGCAACTATAGAGGTGAACAAACCCAGTCCTTGCTCTTGTGAAAATGTGTCTCCTTTTCCCAGTATGTCCACCTCCCCACATACTAACACCCTCCCCATTCTGTATTTCGCTTCATCTTGGCTACAGGCGCGTGTTACTGTAGGCCCTGGGGTGTTTCCTGATATTCTATCACTTGTAGAACATGTTTCTGCAGTCGTAAAAGGCCCACTTCCCTAGGGACTCTCTAGGCTGGGTTAGCTGATACTTTTTCTGACTTCGTACAAGCTACTTCTTGCCTTATTATGCAAGATGATGGGCATCCTGCTTTGAAGTGAAGAAGGTGTACACATGGAGTTGGTGTGAACATTTGGTCAACCACTACATCTTCTAGGACTGACAAGGATTTATGGCGGAGTCCATGACCGACAACTAGAGAGATTTTTGTTGTTGTTGTCTCTTCTTTTAAGCAAGTAAGCTACTGGGCTAGTCCTTAGGTTACTGTAAGCACTCTTGGCCATGTCTGCTAGTGTCGACATCGACTCTTACTCTGTTTCTTTCTTTCTTTATTTCACAAACTTTTACTGAGTACCAGTCACTGTGCTAGATACTGGGACTGGAAAGAGAAGAGACAGTGGAGAAAATCATTCTCTAGGAGATGGGAGACGTCAGAGAAGCAATTGCAATGCAGTATGCTAAGCGCTCTGATAGAGGCTGGTAGAAGAAACAAAGGATAGTCACCCCACTTTGCTGCAGCCTGAGAACAGATAGTTCAAGGAAGTCCTTCTAGAGGAGAAGACGTCTGAGGTATATCCTGAAGCTTGAATAGAAGAAGCAGATGAAAGGCAGTGTCGCAATCCAAGAAGAAACAGCATGTGCAAATACCAAGGAGCATTAGAGAGTCTGGTGTGGTGGAGAGAGTAATTCATCATGGCTGGTTAAGTGTGGCGGGGAGTAAGTGCTGAGCTATGAACCTGGACAACTGGGGTTGATACCAGACTTGGAAGGGCCTGTTTCTGCTATGCTTAAAGGTTTATATTTTGTCTTGAAGTTGTCCAATAGCTGGCGGAAGTTTTTTCAAGGCAGTGGCAGGATCACTGCATGGTATGGAGCGGGCAGGGAAGAGAAAGCTTTTATAGCATTCCAGGTGAGAAATATAGACCCAGCAGACACGGAGAAAATAGGAAAGAGTTGAGAGATGTTAAGAAAGGAGAAGCAACAGAAGTTCATGGCTGGATAATGCTGGGGGGTGAGGGTTTGGATGACTTCTTGACCGGTCACTTGGGTGGATGGTGATGCCCTCCACTGAGACAGGTGATCCTGATGGAGATATTCACTTAAGAGATGGTTAGTCAAAGAGGAACTATGGAGGAAGATGAAAAACAAACAAAGAAACAAACAGGACCCAACCAGAAAGAAAGAAAACCAGGAGCTAGGATCACAAGTAATCTAGTGGAGAATGATTTCTTTGGTTGGGGGCCAAAGAGAGATCATAATATGTTAAAGGATAGGCTTTCATGCTGATGAGCTGGAAGGAGGGAGGGAGAAAATGTACCAGCCAGGGGAGGACCTAGTGTTATGAGGAGGGAGGTGCTGTGTTTTCATATTATGAGACAGACTTGAGGGAAAATAACAAGTGGAGAAGGTGAGATTGAAGACTGAAAATGAAGGGGTAACTGATGAAACAGAATCACTGAAGAGAGATCCAGGACACAGAGAAAGAGTTCTCCATGAGGATGCTGGCTCTCCCAGGAGGCATTTTGCAGATGTATGGGACTATTTGGGTTGTCATAGTGATTTGGGTGTAGTAAGGCATTGAGTGGGCAGAGTCCAGAGATGTGTTATGTCCTGCAATGGATAACATAATGAAGAATGTTTCCACATCCCCATCAGATTTCAAATGACCCACCAAATACAAAGATGAAAAACCTATTTAGGTTGTCTGAGCCTGGAAACTAACTCCATTTTTCATATAAACAAAAGGTAATTTTTTTTTTGAGGTTATGATAGTTTACAACATTGTGAAATTACAGTCGTACATTATTATTTGTCAGTCATCTTATAGGTGCACCCCTTCACCCTTTGTGCCCACCCCTCATTTGCCTTCCCCCGGTAACCACTATCTGTTCTCTTTGTCCATGTGTTTGTTTATCTTCCACATGTGAGTGGAATCATACAGAGTTTGTCTTTCTCTATCTGGCTTATTTTGCTTAACATAATACCCTCAAGGTCCTTCCATGCTGTTGTGAATGGGAGGATTTTATCATTTTTTATGGCTGAGTAGTATTCCATTGTATATATATACTGTATCTTCTTTATCCATTCATCAGTTGAAGGGCAGTTAGGTTGCTTCTATGTCTTGGCTATTATGAATAATGCTGCAATGAAGATAGGGGTACATGAGTCTCTTTGAATTGCTGACTTCTAGTTCTTTGGGTAGATATCCAATAGTGGGATGGCTGGGTCATATGGTATTTCTATTTTTAATTTTTTGAGAACTCTCCATACTGTTTTCCATAGTGGCTGCACCAGTTTGCATTCCCACCAGGAGTGTATGAGGGTTCCTTTTTCTCCACAACCTCTCCAACATTTGTTATTTCTTGTCTTGGTTATTATAGTCATTCTAATGGGTGTAGGGTGATAGCTCATTGTAGTTTTGATTTGCATTTCCCTGATGATCAGTGATGATAAGCATCTTTTCATGTGCCTATTGGCCATCCATATATCTTCTTTGGAGAAATGTCTGTTCATATCCCCTGCTCATTTTTTGATTGGGTTGTTTGATTTTTTGTTGTGGAGTTCTCTATATATTATGAAGATTAACCCTTTGTTGGATATATGATTTGCAAATATTTTTTCCAAGTTGGAGGGTTGTCTTTTTGTTTCAATCCTGTTTTCCCTTGCCTTGTAGAAGCTCTTTAGTCTGATGAAGTGCCACTTGTTTATTCTTTCCATTGTTTCCCTTGTCTGAGGAGATATAGTGTCCAAAAAGATCCTTTTAAGACTGATGTCAAAGAGTGTACTATCTTATATTTTCTACTAGAAGTCTTATGGTTTCAGGTCTTACCTTTAAGTCTTTGATCCATTTTGAGCTTATTTTTGTGAATGGCATAAAAAGAATGGTCTATTTTCATTCTTTTACGTGTGCCTGTCCAGTTTTCCCAATACCATTTGTTGAAGAGACTTTCCTATCTCCATTGTATGTTCTCAGCTCCTTTGTTGAAGATTAGCTGTCCATAGATGTGTGGTTTTATTTCTGGGCTTTCAATTCTGTTCCATTGATCTGTGTGCCTGTTTTTGTACCAGTACCATGCTGTTTTGATTACTATAGATTTGTAGTAGATTTTGAAGTCAAGAATTGTGATGCTTCCAGCTTTGTTCTTTTTTCTCAGGATTGCTTTAGCAATTTGGGGTCTTTTGTTGCCCCATATGAATTTTAGGATTCTTTGTTCTATCTTTGAAGAATGTCATTGGGATTCTGATTAGGACTGCATTGAATCTGTAGATTGCTTTAGGTCTCATGGACATTTTAACTATGTTTATTCTCCCAATCCATGTGCATAGAATGTCTTTCCATCTCTTTATGTTGTCATCAATTTCTTTCAGGGAAGTCTTGTAGTTTTCATTGTATGGGTCTTTCACTTCCTTGGTTAAATTGATTCCAAGATATTTTATTCTTTTTGTTATGATTGTGAATGGGATTGTGTTCTTGAGTTCTCTTTCTGTTAGCTCGTTATTAGAGTATACAAATGCAGCTGATTTATGTAAGTTGATTTTGTACCCTGCAACTTTGCTGTAATTGTTGATTACTTCTAGTAGCTTTCCGATGGATGTTTTAGGGTTTTCTATAGACAAGATCACGTTGTCTGCAAACAGCAATAAAGTCACTTCTTCCTTGCCTATTTGGATTCCTTTTATTTCTTTCTGTTGCCTAATTGCTCTGGCCCAAATCTCCAGTACTACGTTGAATAACAGTGGTGAGAGTGGGCACCCTTGTCTTGTTCCTGTTCTTGGGGGGATGGCTTTCAGTTTTTTCCCATTGAGTATGATGTTGGCTGTGGATTGGTCATATGTGGACTTTATTATGTTGAGGTACTTTCCAGCTATACCCGTTTTATTGAGAGTTTTTATCACAAATCGATGTTAGATCTTGTTAAATGCTTTCTCTGCATCTATTGAGATGATCATGTGGTTTTTGTTTCTCATTTTGTTAATGTGGTGTATGACATTGACTGACTTGCAGGTGTTGAACCATCCCTGTGTCCCTGGTGCAAATCCCACGTGACTGTGGTGTATGATCTTTTTAATGTATTGCTGTGTTCGGTTTGCCAATATTTTCTTGAAGATTTTTGCATCTATGTTCATCAGTGATATTTGCCTGTAATTTTCCTTCTTTGTGTTGTCCTTGTCTGCTTTTGGTATCAGTGTGATGCTGGCCTCATAGAATGTGTTAGGATGTGCTCCACCTTCCTCAATTTTCTGGAATAATTTGAGAAGCATAGGTATTAAATCTTCTTTGAATGCTTGGTAGACTTCTCCAGAGAAGCCATCTGGTCCTGGACTTTTATGTTTTGGGAGGTTTTTGATTACTGTTTCAATCCCTTTACTTGTGATTGGTCTATTCAGATTCTCTATTTTTTCTTGCTTCAGTTTTGGGAGGTTGTAAGAGTCTAAGAATTTATCCATTTCTTCTAGGTTGTCCAATTTGTCGGCATATAGTTTTTCATGATATTCTCTTATAATCTAAACAAAAGTTAATTTTTACACAGCTTTAATATAGATTAAATTTCCAAAGATTCAGCAACTGTATAAATCAAGGGAAGATTGCACTGTGTTTTATTAGGAGTTTTAGCAAGGGTTGTTCACCATTTTTGAATGGCATTTTTGCTCCTACTCTTTGAGTTCCAATACCAAAAACCTGTATCAGTCAACAAATTCATACCTATCACCTAGTGATTCTACATCTAAGGTGTAAGCACTTGTCTACCTAATTGTGTGTTCAGTATAGTAGTGTCTGAACTTTTACATATTGAAATGCACATTATTTTCTTTTATTTCCCCTTTATCTCACAATTACAACATTTAATCAATTAAAAAGTAATTATGTGTCTAGATAGGTTATATTCATTTCTCAATAGTAAAGAGGAGGAGGATTACAAAATATTTTTTGTAAAAAGAGGGCACTGGATCTGATTCAGCTGAGAATGACTGGCAAAGATAGAGGCATTGAGCAGGAGAAGGCAGTAGACACTGTCCTAGGAGGTGGTAAGGATGGATGACATGCACATAAAGAGAGGGGACATGGAGTTGAGGGAGTTATCCTGTCCATTGTCCTCTGTCAAGTAGGAAGTTAAGATGTGTTCAGAATGAAGGAGCAAACACTTGAAGAAAGTAACAAAAGAGAGAGAGGAAAGTCTGAGTGTTTCCCTCTGCTGGATGCAGGCCATGGGAAGATTGCCAGGCAATGTTGAAAGCCCAGCTGAGGTTAGAGACCATGAATTTCTCAAGAGCCTCAGTCAGCATCATGGTTCAGTCTTTGCAACAAGCACTCAGTAGGAGTACTTCTCTGTGGGAACAGAGAAGGAAGATGGCTGGGTTAACGCAGGGATGGAGTTTTCCTAAGCAGGAGTAGCAGAAGAATAGAAGGTTGAGACACTGAGAGCATTGACTACCAGACTGAGTAGTTTAGCAGTGAACCATGATCAGGGCCACAGATGACAGCTAGGAGACTGTCATATCATAAAGGGTCCTGGTCATCCCCAAAGGCTCCCAGCAGTGGTACACCCTTCCTTGTTCTATTCCAAAAGTGAAAGCAGCTTTATTCCCTACCTGGTTTGTTAGTTGGTGGAGCTTTTAAAATGATTTTCCTCTGTTTAGCTGCATGAAATTTTTGGCACTGGCTTTCATGTGTTGACGTTCTCCTAGGTCTCTGTAAGGAATAATTGCAGCTTCATGGCCTCCTAATGTAAATGGAGGCAGGCTTTGCTAAGGTGAAGGCAAGTGTTACCAAATCCAGAGGGAGGGTGGCCTTTAGAGGAAAAGATAAGAAATAACTAACCTGAAAAGATGTATAGTCAGTGTTAACCTCTTTTGTTGTTAGTGCCATCGAGTAGATTCTGACTCTTAGCAACCCTGTGTTCTTTTGGCGCCATCCTCTCACCTTCCGGCGCTGTATCAGACAACGCTCTGCAGCTACTCACAGGGTTTTCATGGTCAATTTTTTCAGAAGTGAATGGCCATATCCTTCTTTCTAGTCTGTCTTAGTCTGGAAGCACCACTGAAACCTGCCTACCATGGGTGACCCTGCTGGTATTTGAAATAGCAGTGGCATAGCTTTCAGCATCACAGCAACACATAGCTGCCACAGTATGACAACCTAGAGGTGGATGGTTTGCTTCCCTGACCAAGAAATGAACCCGGCCCAAGGCACTCTCAAATCTTAACCACTAGACCATCAGGGCTGGCTGGAAACCTCTAGTTTAAAAGAAAAGAAAAGCTTTGTAAATTCCCACATATTCTGTGAAAAGTTGGACTTTTTAGAATTAGGAGGGACCCTACAAGTTTCTCATCTAAATTTCCATCCAGAAGTTTCCATTTGCAAATGCTGAAGTCTTGAGTCTGAGTGTTAGCCTCTGGCTGCATGATCCAAATCCCATCCTGTTTCCCTCTTCTCTTTAATCGCAGTGAAAGTAAAAGAGGTTACAGGAAAGGAAGAGGGTCACCATCTGATGGCCACATCCAGGTTAGGGACTAAAATATAGAGAGAAGGGGAGGGAGGGGAGACGTGATTCACCGGTAGAGTTGTTGGAAGCTGTAGACTCTTGGCAGCTCAAGGACATTGGGAATGTCAGGGGCATGACTGGGCTTTGGGTGGGGGTGCACACTCATGTGGGAATTGGATACAGGTTGCAGACCCAATGTGGAAACTGATATTAAATGGCTGTGAGGTCTTAATGAATAAGGTGCTATGAATATCTGCCTTGAGAGATCATGAATAGAAGTGACTAAACCAATATGAATGAATGTCAAGAGTATACCAGGAAGTGGGAAAAGGATATGAAGAGGCAATTCACAGAAGGGAAACCCCAAATGCTAACAAGTATATGAACGGTTACACAGAAACTAGTAATCATAGAACTGCAAATAAAAATGAGTCACTTGAGGTTGGCAAAAATTAGAAACTTAAATAACACAAAGCATTGGCAAGGATATGGAGGAGTAGGAGCCCTCAGACATTGCTAATGGAGGTGCAGACTGGTATAGCCATTCTGGAAAGTGATTTGGCAGAACTTGATGGAATTAAATACAAGAATACTCTATGACCAGCAATCGGTCTCTTCTACATATACCCCAGAGAAATTCATTTAAAGGTTCATAAGGAATATTACCCAGGATATCATCGTGGTATTGTTTGTGGTGGTGGGAACTTGGAAGCAATCTAGGTGTCTAGCACTAAGGAAGTGTGTAGGAAAAGTATAGGAGAGGAACACAGCGGTCCACTCTGCAGCACTTAGAAGCAAGAACTAGATGTGCTCATTGCAGCAAGAATAGATTTTTAAAAACAGTACTGAGTGAAAAACGTAAGAAACAGAACAAGACCATTTAAAATGTGAGACACATGCAGACATATTAAATGCCCCTACGTATGCAAAAATGCTCTATTTATTTAGGAAATGGGATCAATGGCTATAACAGAAGCACCCAAAGTAATAATGGATTAAGCTGCTTAGGTTTTGTTTCCTCCTGTAAAAATTCAGGCAGGCAATCCAGGGGGGTATTGTGTTTTAAAATCATTATGGACTCAACTGTTTCTATCATTTTACTTTGCCACCCTCAACTCATGACTTTTATCTCCGAGTCTTCAGTGGCTACTTGATCTCTTGTCACACAGTCACAATCTGCCCAGTGGGAAAGGGGGAAAGGAAAGGGAAGGACTCATTTCTGCCTACAAGGCAACTTAGATGTTGCCACAGCACTTTTTCCCATACCCCATTACCTGCAATTGCCTGGTGTAGTCATGCCTAGCCCCAGCTACAAATTCCATTAGTATGTAAGGAGGGCAAGGAGCAGTGCTTGCCACAAATGTGTGCATATGCAAGTAACACAAATCAGACACACGAGGTTGGCGGCCTGAGGAGGAAAGAAAGGGGATCAGGATGAAAGAGGAAGAATGACACTTACATGAAACAAGAAAGAGTCCTTGTGTGGATTCATGATGGTGTTGTATCATAAACTGAGGCCCATGCTTAAGGCAATCCTCTGTACCTGAGGTTCATTCAAAAAAAAAAAAAAAAGAAAAGAAGGAAGAAACAAAGAAGAAGGAATGATTGAGTGATTGAGTGAAGGAAGGATCGAAGGAAGGAAAAACAGGGAAAAAAGAAGGAAAGGAAGATGGCAGAGGTTAGAGTAACAGGAGAGTTCTCAGGGGAGCTCTGTAGGGAGCGAGAACATGTGGGTGAGTTATGAGGTGTTTACGACTGGAGGGCAATTTTCCCAATAGTCTCATGAAACCACCAAAAAGAAGCACAGTTGGCCTCTGATGTCATAGGTCAGCTTGGCTCCTGGTTTCTAACCCGGTCACTGAGCTGGCCACTGAGAAATTCCATTTGCTCAAGCTCAGTCAATTTCATGGAAGATCAAGGGACAGAGTTTTCCAAGGCTGAGTATTCTGTGAGTCAGTGAGCTATCCAAATTCTCATTTGCAAACCCTAGGAAAAACAGAGGGATGGGTCATGGGAGGGAGCTCCGAAGCTGCTGTATTCTGGGGGAGGAAAGAAAGAGGAGGAAGACACAGGCTCACCAGTCTGAAGACTGGTGGAAAACACTGTCTTGGGTCAAAAATTTAGCAAGTCTCATTTGACTTGTGCAAAGGAGACCAAAGACCTTAAAAATGATTATGCTATAGTTAATTCCAAGTGGCTATGGTAAATATCATTAACTTACTGGCTAATACATATAAATTGTAGAAGTCAGCTATTTTGTAGCTAGCTGACTTCTGTCAATATTGGTGGTAGAACAGAAAGAGAATAAGAGAATTGTTTAGAAAGCTCACATTTTTGCTTTAGTACTTGTACAGTCTCTGGGCAAGTCACCTAACCTTTCAAAGCCTCCCTTCCCTCGTTGGTAAAATGAACATAATGATAGTTACCTAGCAGAGTTGCTTAGGATACTGCAGGTAACGTACATAAAGTGTCTCAGCGCCTGGCTTACACAGCAGTGGAACAAATGTTAACATTATCCACTAAATATTGGAATAGGTCTTTTCCCATATTACTTTTCAGTTGGTCATTTGGTTAATGCAGAAGTTTGCCGTATATCTAGCCAATAAGAGTGTGTGTGAGCATGTGTGAAGAGAGGGAGAACATTAACACTGCTCTACATATTTCATTTACATATAAAATTCTCATCTTTAATTTTGTTAATGCATTTGGACCTACAGATCAGTCATTTTGCCCGTTGTTGAAACAGCTGATGCTGAGAAACATGACATATCCCACAAAGAGCATGGGGGGGACACGTGAAATCAAGTGACATGATGAGTGGGCTTTCTGTTGACCAGGCAATGGGGCAGGATTCAAATCCTTGGTTATGACATTAAAAAAGAAATGCCGCTAAGAATCTTTGAAACTGTTGAAGGAAAAACAGTGCATGGAACAAAGTCTTGAACTTAGAGAAACCTCAGCTGTCCAAGAGAACAGTCCTGCTGTTTTCTGGGAACACAAGCAAAAGTAGAATAAGGGGCCATGTGGCAGTTCATTCAGAATCAAGCTTCACACTAAGGAGAGCCAAATGAAGCTTCACCTAGCTCAAGGACCAAATTAATCACCGCAGAGCTCAGATTTCAAACACACTGATAGAGAAACCAGTTTTCAGTGATTGACTTTTAGCATATAATTATATCCTAAACTGAAAGAAATCTAATGATAGCAAGGAGACTTCTCCACTAGCTGGGATTTTCATGAGATAATTATACCCCTGGAGGCTTAAAGGTACCATCTTGGTCTCTTGCTGTGTAAGCCCATGGAACGGATTGTCTTTCCATTCCTACCCATTGCTATGTCTCTGGCTCCAAGACCTGACAGCAGGTAAGGCAGAATATCTTTGTGTGCAAAATCATGCATTTGTTTTTTCTGGCTCCTTATCACATACTTTGTATTTCTTAAGGATAGGATCATAATCATAAAAGTCAGGGAATCCACTTACAAACTTTAAACTGAACCTTATTTTAGCCCAGTACATTTTGAAGAAATCATGCACACACCCCCTCCGACACCCCAGAAGAAGATGTATATATAATCATCGTTTTCTCATCAGAAGAATCTTTATAGATTAATGGGATAGAAACTTCTCTAACTCATTTCAGGAAAAAGTTTGTCTTTAGATGAGTTTGTATGTATAAGCAACAAAAACCAGTGTGGATTATTTCTCTTTTTGCCTTAGCTTTCAATCGCATCAGCTCCTTTTATGCAGGTGCCTGGTAACATCTACCCCCTTGTCTCTGTTATATAATCTCTTTTCTGTTCTCTAATCCTTAATTGTCCTATTTTACATAGTGCTTAATTTTATGAGATGCCTGGAATATTTCTGGAAATCTAGAAGTTTTAAGATCAATTGAATAAACTCTCTTTTCCCTGGATGAAACAAGGTAACTTCCCTAAGATATTCCCTTGCCAGATCTAGAATTTTGCCACGGTCTTTAGAACCTTACTTGTTCTCCTTATGTTCCGCTTGCTTCTTTCTCTGCATGCAACTTTGTCCCTTTAACCTTCACCTTCCTGTCCTGGTGCAAGTAGTGGCTTTATCATGCCTGGATTACAGTCTCTACCCTGTCACCTTCTCCAGCCAATTTTCCCCTCCATTTAATCCCCAAAGTGACGCCAAGTTGACTTTCTTTATAGACAGCTCAAGGTCTCCTTGGTCATTCACTGCTGGGGCTAAAAGCTAAGGTTGTGTCCACTCAGCCCCAAATTTAATCAGAAGTGAGTGACTAAAGGCCAAGGGTGATGTGACTAGCTTCCCAGGCCCTTATACCTAACCAGGTGACTAGGTTGTTTTCTTCTGGAACAATCAGGACTTTTTCTCTTGAGACCGAATAGAGATGACTGAGTTTTTACTCCCAAGGATTGCTTTCTTGTCCCATAAGCCTAAATCACAGGACAAAGGTTCAAGGAATTAGTCCATTTATTATCGGATGAGGTGACGACCATTGACACTTTGGGTCTGTTTGATATGAAAAAGGGATTACGAATCCCTCCAAGATCCTGAAGGAGAAGCATCTTCAGTTAGAAAACAACAAAAACATTTTTCGGTAGTACATGCTCTCTGCTTGGTGCTCCTGACAGGAAGATCTCTTGAACTCTCCATGAGTTTACCTCTGCACGCTGGCCAGCTCAGCGGGATGATTATCAAGCCAACGTTGTTTGCAGTACTCATTTCCTAGGGCTGCTGTAACCAAGTACCAAAAACCAGGTGGCTTCAAACAACACGAATTTCTTCTCTCAGAGTTTGGAGTCTAGAAGTCCAAAATCCAGGTGTTGGCAAGGCCATGCCCTCTCTGTGGCTTCTGAGGAGGATCCTTCCTTGCCCCTTTCTAGTGTCTGGCAGGTCTCAGCAATCCTTGGCATTCCTTGGTTTGCAAATGTGTCAATCCAGTCTCTGCCTTTGGCTAACCCAGGGCCATCTTCTCTGTGTGTCTCTGTCTCTTCACATGGCATTCTCCTCTCTTATAAAGACACCAGTCATATTAGATTTAAGGCCCATCCTACTCCCGTATGACTTCATCTTAATTAATTATGTCTGTAATGACTTGTTTTCAAATATAAGGTCACATTCTGAGGTACTGGGGGTTAGTACTTCAGCATATCTTTTTGGGGGGACGTGATTCTACCCACAACATTTGGGATAAATTTAGCTTCATGCCTCCCAGGTGTCCTTAGATCCTGTGGGAATGTGCTTCATCCTTAAGGGGGAGGGTACACTGTTGGGGCGAGGTCGGGGTGTGAGGGGGTCATATCTCCTCACCTCTCCAGTGCCTAGAGGGGAGAAATTACCCTTTGCTTTTTGTCTGAGCCCGACCACATTTGTCTGCCAACTGGCACGCACCACAGCCAGTGTCCTGACGAAGGTTTGGTCTGCTTTTGTAGAGTGAGCAATCAGAGCTACGTCTGTGCAGTAAAAATGCTTGCAGATCTGCCAGGAACATGAATGACAGGCATTTTCCACAAATCTCTTCCTCAGTCAAGCCAGGAACTGTTTTCTAAAAGCACCGCAGAGGCAGTGAGTTCTCTGGTTATAAATCTCTCCGTAGGGAGCCAGAGTTGCCAGTAAGTGCCAGCTTCCTCTACCCAAGTTTCCTCTCTCTGTCCCTCATAGTTTTAGTCCAGAAGAGTGTCATGGAGCATATGGGCTGAGGCTGGTTTCTCCCTTGAAGCTGGCGATGTGCTTCTGCCTGGGGACCATACCCCAAGGTCATCCTTGGAACATTGGTTGGGGTGGGGAGGAAGCTGGGGGGCTGGGGAGGGCTCAGGTCTGCCCTTGACTTCCTAATGAGGAGCTAGTGGGCTGAGAGGGTAGGCAGGCCCGGGGAGTTGGCAGCCACTCCAAAGCAGTTGGATGTCCGCCCAGTCCCCCAGCTGCTGCTGCTCCACTTCTTGGTGGCAGCTGCCTGGGTACTCCTTTGACGCAGCAAGGGCACACAGAAGGCCAAAAACAAGGAGCTCGGTGGGGCTGGCTCGGGGTAGAACTATGGAGAGGCAAAGTGTGTAAGGGGTGCCACACACCCTCCCTTCTAGCACCCTCAGCCCATTTTATGCCTCAACCCATCTCAGCAAAAAGCTCTTACTTGGCTGGCTCTCACAGTTTATGTTCAGATGTAGACAGACCCAAAGTAAATCTGGGCCTTTGGTTCCATCCTTAATGTTTGTCTCAAAAGAAATGAAAACCCAACAAGAAAGCCTTGAAAAACACCATCTTTCCTGAAATCTCAAATAAGGTGGCAAAATGAATAACAGGAAATAGTTTGTCATCAAACAACAAAATATCTAAAAACAGATTTTACGGAATTCTCTACCCAGCTGATTCCCCCATACCCTTTCTTCTCCTCTCTCCTCTTCCTCCTGCTTTTTTAAATCCAGTGTTTTTACAGATCTGCCCTTTCATAGGTACAGTGATCTTCTTGACTCTGCTTTTTGTAATTCTGCTTCTGGACATTTTACCTTTTTATCACCAAAACAAGGGCAGCAGAGCTGTGCGAAGGAAAAGTCTTCCTGTAGAAGGCAAGTGGGGGGAAACACTTAACCAGTAATGATTTTGATCCCTGCTATACTCCCAAAGAAACTTTGCAATCTTTCATCCCTCAATACACTAAAAAGTGAATCTTTCATATTGGAATTCCAGGTCAGGGAGGTGAGGGGGCCAGAGCTGGCAGGGCAAGGAGGGGGGCAGGTGGAGAGTTTTGTGGGGAAGGAATTGTTTATCCCCATCCAGGACAGCTGTGGTGGCTAGAGATGGCTCTGGCCTCTGAGGAAGTTTCTGGTTGAGGGCCCTAATTCCTTGTCCTCCCACATCCTAGGCACAGGGCTCACTCAAAGCATCCAGATTCAGGCTGTGTTTTATGCTTCTAGAGATCCAAACTAGTGTTAGCCATAGCTGCAGGCATGACACTACCAGGCTAGGCGGTAACCATGGACCATCATCTCCCCAAAATATCATATTTAAATTGTAGTTCATTTCACCTGCAGGCGATATAAACGAATCACTGGAAAGTCATGCTTTTAGCTCCTGGTTAAAGCCCCAAGTGAATTTTTCCTTCCGTACTTACTTCAAAGCCAAATTTACCTCTGAGTTTAAGTCCACTCCTACATATCCTGCCATGAGCTTGTAAATCCCCAAATTATTTAAAAGGCTCAGCATCTGTGGTTCTAGTCTACTGCTTTGACTTAGTGGAGTGGGCTGTGTGGTAGAGGGAATGGGGGAGAGGGGGGAGCTGAGCAGGTGGGACTGATGAAAGAGAAGATTGTAGTCATGAGCACACACTGTCACCAGCCCTAAAACTCACCGCAACATTGTGAAAGCTCAACACAAAACTGGAAGGGTTCATACCCAAGAAACTGAGACTTCCTCTGGAACATTCTTGTGAGTTCCTACTTGACCAGCAAGGTTAGGAAGCGAGGCTGTCTGGTGCAAGTATGGAGTAGGAGAAGAGAGTAATATATTAGGGCAAAGAATGCAGTTTTGCTGGTGGTTCTTCCTATTCAAAGTAGTTATTTTTATTTTGTGCGATTTTCCTTTCTTCCTAATTCATTTTAGTTGGTAGAGCTTGTTATTCCTGTCTCAGTGACAAGACACCTAAGGAGGATCTTATCCTAACCTATTGATTTGTACTAGCATCCATAACCCCTAGCCTCCTTCATTTATCCAAGAAGGCCTTTCCTGAAAGAAGGTGGATGCTGACATTGAGGTGAACTGGCCAGTGACTAGCAAAAAGGCCTTTTACATCCAAAGGGACTTGTAAGCAAGATAAGGGCTGGACAAACAATTCCTGGGATAGAGAAGCTGCTATAGCTACAGATCTCTCCAGGCTGCTGGAATCACAGTTGAGGTCTCCTGGGCACTCCTCCAGACACACAAGCAAAGCCACTATCCAGGGTGCCCGTGCAATGTGCCCACCCACACTATGGCTTTGCTCAGAGCGCTGTGGCTGGACCACCATCCTTAAGGCTGATTAGCACAGGTCTAACCCTTACTGGTTACACCACCAGACTCACGCTTGGAAGACCAGCAACTGTGAAGACACAGAGCACAGAGAGTATGATTAAAAACAAAAAGCTTTTACTCCAAATGCACCTTCTTTTATTGTGTTTTAGAACCAGTGAAACTACCTAAATGGTTCCTTTTACAGCATATGTAAGATATTATTTTTCCAGAAAGATTTATGGGAATACAGACAACATTACTTAGTTTATGATCCCTCAAATTGTACTACCTTGGCCCCAAATAATCTGGCTGGTCAATTTTAGATACTATCAAAGAAGAGAAGCTGAAAGCTTTGCACGGCCAGCTCTGAAAGTAAGGATGAGCTGGTCATATGTGGAGCAAGTGAAGTCTCTGCATCATTTAGATCACTGGTGCTAAATGTGCCAGGCTTGTGAATAAAAATCTCCTTTGGACCTTCCAGCTTCACTAAGAGAACAACTCTACTCTATAGCTAGATTGTACTCTAAATCCAGCAGGTCATCCCACTGACTGCTGGTCAGGAGAAGGTACAAACAGGAAAATATGGAAGGCTTAGCTAACACTTCCTCACGACTGGGCAGACATGATCTGCTGAGGAGGGGCTAGTGGGATCGTCTCCAAACGGGGACGACGTGTTTGGAACAATGGATTTTTGCACATAAACTATGCGATTATGTCTCATATACATAGCCCAGCTTCAGTTCCAGCTCTAATGACCACATCATGAGCCAGTTGAGCAGCCATCACCAAATTTCCATTTACAGGCTTGACACTTCACACACCGTTTGTTTAATATTGGACATTTTGAATTAAAGCAACTAAAAAAAGTTTCACTGATGTCTGACTCAGAGAAAAAGAATGAAAAGCTAAAAACAAGACGCGAGCTTGGCTGAAATAAATTTGAATACCCGCTGTGCTCTTTATTCTCAACTCTTACGTCTTAAAACAGGCTGAAAAATCTCAATTGTTCAACAAACTAATACTGATGATTGCAATTGCTGTGCAAATGACATGCGTTCACAGGATGAAGATAAAAACAGTTTAATTCAGTGTTCTAGGAAATTAAAAGTGCTCATCTGGTTGAGAGGAGGAAGACACTAACAATTATTTTCCAGAAAATTCTGGGGCTGTGCCTGTGGTTCTTGACTGAGTGTCCCTAGGAAAAAGTGGCAGTGAGCTGCCATCCTTCTGTGTCAGGCCTGGCCTTGGGCTTCTGCCTGCGCCTATAGCAAGCCTGCACCGCACCTGGATCGCGGGCCAGATGCTCACACACTGAGCTGCCCACTATGAATTTGTCAACCCTGAGCCTGAGAGGCAAAGATGTCTCACCACAGTTACCCTTGGTGCTTCCTGGATGGAAACTTCAGCCTCTCTTCTGACTTCATGAATAATGAAGAGGGAAAGAGAGGCTCGTCTGCTGTGAAGTTGGATGATGCTGATGAGTTTTATTTTTACACTTCAGGATTTCATTTTCCTCCGTCATTCAGGAAAGCTGTTAGATAAGACCGGATAATGTCAGTGTAAGCCTCCTCGCCGTCTCCTGACACTAGATATGGGCAGGTTGAAGGGATGAGCTCTGGGCAGGGAGCCACGTTTCCAGCCATAGCCATGTTCTGGCCAAGTGACAGCACAGAGGAGGACGGCCTACAGTGGGCCTGGAGGTGGGAGGGGGTGCCAGAAGCTGAGGCTCCAACTTCCCATAAAGGCTCTAGCTTAGCAACCCCCCAGCTCAAGAATCTGTGACACGAAAAGCCAAAAATCCCAAATCTTGGGAGTAATTGTAGACCCCCTAACCAAGCCAGTTCAACTCAGTCTAGCCTCTGGGGTTTAAAGATTCTTGTAGTTTATAGATCAAATGTCCCCTAAAATTAATGTGGGGAACAGCAGATTGGGAAGCTGATGGAAACCATGTGATGGAAGCTTCTGGCTTTTAAAAATGCTTTGATAAGATTGATTGAAATATCCCAGGGACCAAAATAGGCTATTTTTAACACCCTGTGCCTTGTCAGCATACACAGAACACTCACTTTAATCTGGGAGATTTTAATGTTGGCTTTCTGAAGAAGGTTGGAGTGTCCTGAGGGTGTGTGAGTGACGTCTATTTCAGCGCGATTATGAGAAGTTTTGTGACGGTGGCCCACATTTAGTGTAGCCGGAGTCACAAATGTTTCTTGGTGACATTTAGCCAGCATATAAAGGCACATAACAATGACAACCACTTCTTCTACTATAGTTCTTATTTTCCCATCCAGGACCATTGAAAGGACCACTGAGGGCACTTCTCTGCCATCATAGCCTGCTGACAGAATCTGAACCGCAGAGCACCATGCTTCATCTCAATCCAAAGACCCACATATTTCACACTCGGTCATCGAGGCTCCTGCAGGCCGCAAGTGATGTTTCAGCATCTCTCAGTGGGAGCCCTATTGCATTTTGGGGGAGTAGGGAAGAGGAGAGAGGGGAGAGTTGGGGTTGTGTTTGGGCAATTCATTGTGTAAGGCTGTCTCTTGTAATGAGGAATGAGTAGAATGTCTGGCCCCCCCACCACGCACACACACATTAAATGCTAGCAAATTCCTCCCCCAATACACATTTCCAAACGTCCCCTTAGGAAAGAGAAACTTGGTTGAGAAACTTTATGGAAAAAGAAGTCAGTAAGTAATAAAAACTCAGGCCTCTTGCATATAGCTGAGAATGAAGAGTTGAAGAGTTACGTCACCACATGGCCAGTCTGCATGGAGGCATCTTCTACGGAGGCATTATTCTGAGCCCAGGAGTTTTGCACCCATGGTTTCCCACAAATTATCTTATTTGTGATCTCTGAGAAAGAAAGGACTCAAGTAGATGAGCAGAGAGAAGTGGGGACGAGAGAATATTCGGACCAAGGACTGGTGGGTATCCTTGGTTCCCAACGCTGTCCCAGTTTCTGGCTCCACAAGTGTCTCAGGAGACCTGCTCTCTGGGCTTGGATTCCATGGGACTGTCCATATCCTTAAAATAAATCTCCTTCCCCCTTTTGTTTTTGGGCTTAATCCAGTTTAAGGTGTTTCAGTTGTTTTCAACCAGAAAAACTTGACTCAGAATTTCTACTTGAAAGGATAATTAACAACGCATCATGCTCAGAAAACAAGCCATAACCATAGCATGGTCATTGAGGAAATGTCACACCCATATATGGTGACCAGGTTTGCCTGGAAGTCTTAGTTTACACCCATTGCTCCTTTCACAACCAACATCTGAGTTTCACAATAAATTATATGGTCACCCTAGCCATTTGGTCCAAGGTGGACAAAAAAATCTTCATGAAGAAAGTCGACCTCAGCAGAATGGAGGATTTCAGACAAAGGGAAGAGGAAATGTTTTGTTCAAAAGAGTGTCCTTTAGCGATGGCCCTCAATAGATGTACCTGAGCTTGCCTCAAGACGACATCCTGCTAGCCTCCAAACAATCGGGCTGTAGATATATAGAAAAGGGAGTGAGTAATATTACCCTATTCTGTTTTTCTTTTTATTTATTTATTTTGTTATTAAGGTCATAATAGTTTATAACATAGTGAAATTTCAGTTGTAAATTGTTATCTGTCAGTCGCCATATATGTGTTCCCTTTTACCCCTTATGCCCATTCCCCAACCCCCTTCCCCACTGGTAACCACAAATCTGTTCTCTTTGTCCTGTATTTGTTTATCTTCCACATATGGGTGAAATCATACAGTGTTTGTCTTTCTCTGTCTGGCTTATTTTGCTTAACATAATACCCTCAAGTTCCATCTATGTCGTTATAAATGGGAAGATTTTGTCTTTTTTATGGCTGAGTAGTATTCCATTGTATACATATACCAAATTTTCTTTATCCAGTCATCAGTCAATGGGCATCTAGGTTGCTTCCACATCTTGGCTGTGAATAATGCTGCAATGAACATGGTGTGCATAAGTCTCTTTGAATTCTTGATTTTAAGTTCTTTGGATAAATACCCAGTAGTGGGATAACTGGGTCATATGGTATTTCTATTTTTAATAGCCGTTCTAACAGGCGCAAGGTGATATCTCATTGTAGTTTTGATTTGCATTTCCCTGATGATTAGTGATGTTGAACATCTTTTCATGTGCCTCTTGGCCATCCATATATCTTCTCTAGAAATATTTCTGTTCATATCCCCTGCCCATTTATTGATCAGGTTGTTTGTTTTCTTGTTGTTGACTTGTATGAGTTCTTTATACATTTTGGAGATTAACTGCTAGTTGAGTATATGATTTACAAATATTTCTCCCATTTGGTGTGTTATCCTTTTGTTTTGTTCATGGTTTCCTTTGCCTTGAAGAAGCTCTTTAGTCTGATGAAGTCCCATTTGTCTATTTTTTCTTTTGTTTCCCTTGTCTGAGTAGACACGGTATTCAACAAGATCCTTCTAAGACAGACGTTAAAGAGTGTACTGCCTATATTTTCTTCTGGGAGTTTGTTACAGGTCTTACCTTCAAGTTTTAATCCATTTTGAGTTAATTTTTTTGTATAGTGAAAGATAATCTACTTTCATTCTTTTGCATGTGGCTGTCCAGTTTTCCCAACACCATTTATTTAAGAAAATTTTCCAATCCATTGTATGTTCTTAGCACCTTTATTGAAGATTAGCTGTTTGTAGATGTGTGTCTTATTTCTGGGCTTTCAATTCTGTTCCATTGATCTGTGTGTCTGTTTTTATATCAGTACTATGCTGTTTTGATTATTATAGCTTTGTAGTATATTTTGAAGTCAGGGATTGTGATGCCTCTGGGCTTTGTTCTCTTTTCTCAGGATTTCTTTAGCTATTTGGGGTCTTTTGTTGCCCCATATGAATTTTAGGATTCTTTGTTCTGTTTCCGTGAAGAACATCACTGGGATTCTGATTGGAATTGCATTGAATCTGTAGATTGCTTTAGGTAATCTACATTTTATGTATGGACATTTTAACTATGTTTATTCTTCCAATTCATGTGCATGGCATATCTTTCCATTTCTTTATATCATCATTGATTTTTTTTCAATAATGTCTTACAGTGTTCATTGTATAGGTCTTTCACCTCCTTGGTTAAATTTATTCCTAGATATTCTTTTTGTTGAGATTGTAAATGGGACAGTATTCTTGAGTTCTCTTTCTGTTAGTTCGTTATTAGACTATAGAAATACAGCAGTTTTTCTTTTTTTTTGAGGAAGATTAGCCCTGAGCTAACATCTGTTGCTAATCCTCCTCTTTTGGCTGAGGAAGACTGGCCCTGAGCTAACATCCATGCCCATCTTCCTCTACTTTATATGTGGGACGCCCACCACAGCATGGCGGTGCCATGTCCACACCCAGGATCTGAACAGGCGAACCCCGGGCTGCCAAAGCAGAATGTGCGAACTTAACCACTGCCCCAGTGGGTTGGCTGCAAAATACAGCTGATTTTTGTAAGTTGATTTTGTACCCTGCAACTTTGCTGTAGTTGTTGATTATTTCTAATAGTTTTCTGATGGATTCTTTAGAGTTTTCTATATATAAAATTATGTTATCCGCAAACAGCCACAGTTTCACTTCTTCATTGCCTACTTGGATACCCTTTATTTCTTTTACTTGTCTAATTGCTCTGGCCAAAACCTCCAGTACTATGTAGAATAAGAGTGGTGAGAGTGAGCACCTTTGTCTTGTTCCTGTTCTCAGAGGGATGGCGTTCAGTTTTTCCCCAGTGAATATGACGTTGCCTGCGGGTTGGTCATATATGGCCTTTATTATGTTGAGGTACTCTCCTTCTATACCCATTTTATTGAGAGTTTTTATCATGAATGGATGTTGGATCTTGTCAAATGCCTTCTCTGCATCTATTGAGATGATCATGTGGTTTTTATTCCTCATTTTATTAATGTGGTGTATCACGTTGATTGATTTGTGGATATTGAACCATCCCCATGTTCCTGGTATAAATCCCTCTTGATCATGGTGTATGAACCTTTTAATGTATTGCTGTATTTGGTTTGCCAATACTTTGTTGTGGATTTTTGCATCTATGTTCATCAGTGATGTTGGCCTGTAATTTGCCTTCTTTGTGTTGTCTTTGTTTGGCTTTGGGATCAGGGTGATGTTGGCCTCATAAAATGTGTTAGAAAGTGTGCCATCTTCTTCAACTTTTTGGAATAGTTTGAGAAGGATAGGTATTAAATCTTCTGAGTGATTGGTGGAATTCTCCAGAGAGGCCATCTGGTCCTGGACTTTTATTTTTTGGGAGGTTTTTGAGTACCATTTCAATCTCTTTACTTGTGATTGGTCTATTCAGATTCTCTATTTCTTCTTGATTCAGTTCTGGGAGAGTGTATGAGTCTAAGAATTTACCCATTTCTTCTAGATTGTCCAATTTGTCAACATATAGTTTTTTATAGTGTTCTTTTATACTCTGTGGTATTTCTGTAGTAACCATTGTAATTTGTCCTCTTTCATTTCTAATTTTATTTATTTGAGGCTTCTCTGTTTTTTTCTTGTGAGTCTGGTTAAGGGTTTGTCAATTTTGTTTATCTTCTCAAAGAAAGAGCTCTTAGATTCATTGATCTTTTCTACTGCCCTTCTTTGTCTCTCATTGCATTTTTTATCTTGAAGTATACTTTGACATGAGTATGGCAACATCTGCTTTCTTTTGTTTGCCATCAGCTTGGAGTATTGTTTTCCATCCCTTCACTCTGAGCCTGTGTTTGTCTTTAGAGCTGTGATGTTTTTCCTGGAGGTAGCATATTTTTGGGTCTTATTTTTTAATCCATCCAGCCACTTTGTGTCTTTTGATTGGAGAATTCAATCATTTACATTTAGAGTGATTATTGATAAATGAGGGCTTCCATTTTATTGCTTGCTTTCTGGTTGTTCTATATTTCTCCTGTTTCTTGTCATGTGTATTTCAGACTGACAACTCACTTTGGTGGCTCTCTATGATGGTTTTCTCAGCTTTCTCTTTATTTATCATTTGTGTCTCAGCTCTGATTTTTTTTTAATAGTACCACTATTCTAACGCTACCGGGTTTTTTTTCTTTTTTTTCTTGGTGAGGAATATTTGCCCTGAGCTAACGTCTGTTGCCAATCTTCTTGTTTTTTTTTTTTTCTCCCCAAAGCCCCAGAATATAGTTGTACAACCTAGTTGTAGGTCATTCAGCTCTTTATGTGGGATGCTGTCTGATGAGGGGTGTGTAGGTCCATGCCCAGAATCCAAACCGGCAAACGCTGGGCTGCTGAAGCAGAGCACCCGAACTTAACCACTTGGCCATGGGGCCAGCCCCTGTTCTCATTTTTTGTTTAGTGGTTACTGTGAGGTTTGTATAAAAGATCTCATAGATGAAATAGTCCATTTTCTGATAGCCTCTTATTTCCTTAGTCTAAGCAATTTGCATCTCTTTCTTTTTCTCCATCTAAGTTATTGTTCTCAGAACTTATTCCATTTTGTGTTGTGAGTTTGTGGTTAAAATGAAGTGATTATATTTATTCTTGATGTTTTCCTTCCCTTTATCTTTAATGTTATAATTGTTTGATAATCTGTTCTGACAGAGAGTTGTAGTTTTCTGATTACATCTGCCTATTTATCTCCTTGCTCAAGGCTTTGTAAACACTTTCTTTTTTTTTGTGTATGAGGGCCTTCTTGATCATTTCTTGCATGGGAGGTCTTGTGGCAATAAGCTCCCTCAATTTTTGTTTATCTGAGAAAGTTTTTATTTCTTCATCATATCTGAAGGATGTTTTCACGGGATAGAATATTCTTGGCTGAAGGTTTTTGTCTTTCAGAATTTTGAATATATGATTCCACTCTCTCCTAGCCTGTAAGGTTTCTGCTGAGAAATCTGCTGAAAGCCAGATAGGGATTCCCTTGTAGGTTATTTTCTTCTGCCTTGCTGCCCTGAATATTTTTTCTTTGTCATTGACTCTTGACAGTTTTATTACTATATGCCTTGGAGAAGGTCTTTTTACATTGATGTAATTAGGAGTTCTATTAGCTTCTTTTGTTGTAATTCGAGCTCCTTCCCCAGGTCTGGGAAGTTCTCTGCTATTATTTCTTTGACCAAACTGTCTGCTCCTTTCTCTCCCTCTTCTCCCTCTGGAATATCTATAATCCTTGTGTTGCATTTCCTAATTGAGTCGGATATTTCTCAGAGAATTTTTTCATTTCTTTTTAGTCTTAGTTCTCCCTCCTCCTCCATCTGAAGCATTTCTATATTTCTATCCTCTAAATTGCTAATTCTGTCCACCATAATATCAGCTCTGTTATTTAAGGACCCCAGATTTCTCTTTGTCTCATTCATTGTATTTATCATCTCCAGCATTTCTGATTGATTTTTCTTTGTAGTTTCAATCTTCTTTGTGAAGAATTCCCTCTGTTCATTACTTTTATTCCTGATTTCATTGAACTATCTTTCTGAATTTTCTTGTAACTCATTGAGTTTTTTTTATGATAGGTACTTTGAATTCTCTGTCATTTAGATTGTAAATTTCTGTGCCTTCAGGTTTGACTTCTGGGTGTTTGTCTTTTTCCTTCTGATCTGGAGTATTCACATACCTCTTTATTCTATTTGATGGGGTAGATTTGTCCCTTTGCGTAGTGATAGTATCTGGTCGCAGATTCCACTTGCCACCACTGGGGGTAGGCAGGAGCTGTGTATTCTGAGCCAACTGTGATCCTTGTCAGCTGTGCCTGTCCAAGACTGAGCCACTCCTTGGCACTTCAATGGCCCTGTGGTTCCACTCCCACTCATCTCCTCCTAGGTCACACCAGCTGTTGTGCTTGGTGAATGGGAACTTTTCACTGAGTCTGAGCCTGGGCCACTCCCTGGGGACTGTGGCAGTACAGTGGGCTCTCCCACTGGATGGAAAAACAATCAATTGGCTGCTCAGGGCTGCTGCCACCTGTTCCCACAGCCTCACGGAAATGTTCTCACCCCTTCAGGGCTGCAGGGTACTATGGGCATTCACGGCAGCTGAGAGCTTGTTCCCCTGGGTGTCCAGATCCACCTCTGTCTGCTCCTAGGTCCTACCAGCCACTGTGCTTGGTGGGTAGGGCCTTCCCACTGGGTTCAGGCCTGGGCCATTCCCTGGGGACCATGGTGTCACTGTGGACTCTCTCATCAGATGGGAAAGTGATCATGCTGGGACTCAGGGCTGTGATCACCTGTTCCCACAGTTGCACTGAGGTGCGCTCCCACCCTCAGGGTGAGAGCAGAGCTATGGGTGCTCCAGCTGGGAGAGTAGTCTCACACAGGCACAGGGCTGCCAGGGTCCAGAGAGTGCTCACCTATCTCCACCACCTCCCTGGGGGTAGTCCATCCACCTTTGGATGTATAGCCGCACGGATCTCTCAGGCATCCTGTTGTGCTATGTCAGTATCCTTCATTGACCAATGAATGTCCATTTAGTTGTAGTTCAAAGCAGGGGAGATAAAGAGACAGCTAACTTTACCATTTTGCTGACATCACTCCTGTTTTTCTTCACTGGCAAACTCATACATTAAAATCTGGTATTGTGACCCATGGAAGTAACTAATTCTGGTTTGGCAGACAGAGCAGCAAGTGTTTTAGGTTTTATAATCTTTTGAGAGGAATGTTGCTTCGATGTTCCTATCTCATTGGATTCCTTTCTTGTTGCAAGAGGAGCAAAGCAGCAAAGAGATTCTCTCCTTTATGAGAGCTATAGTGGTTTCCAGAGTTGGAGTACATACAGAAGGTCTATGTGAAAGTCCACGGGCACACTGAAGAAGCACTTGGCAAAAGCCACTCTACCTCTGGCAGCAGCCAATCAAGTTGTTTGCCATTTGAGGTTCCTGTGCTGGAGTGATGGCATTATCATATATGGTCTAAAGTCAGAAATTGCTTTTTTTTTCTTTTGATTATTAATCTTATTTCATTAATTTTGGATGCATGATTAGTATTTTGAACACTTAATATCTGAACCTTTTTCTTGCAGCAATTAATTTATCAGCAAGATGAGGTCCAGTTAGTACTCTCATTGTACTTATCATTGGGGCCAATTTGCTCTGAACAAAAAGCTCCTCTGACTTTCTGCACGGTTCCACTCCCTTTAGCAACAAGGTCTTTCTTACTTTCTTTTTTGTGTCATTTTTCTGTTTTACATTTATAAGTCTAGGAAGAAGGAGAAGAAAATAAAGATTTTATTGCATTCTTCCATCTTAATCTTTGGTGGAAAGGCAGTGTATAAATAAATTAATTAAATAATAGGAATGGGATTAACATAACCTCTGTTGTCAACTGCTTGCTGCAAGTTTGTGAATACCCCCATGATGATTAATTTTATGTATCAATTTGCCTGGTTTAAGGGATGCCCAGACAGTTGATAAAATATTATTTCTGGGTGTGTCTGTGAGGCTGTTTCTGGAAGAGATTAGTATTTAAATTGGTGAATTGAGTAAACTAGATGGCTCTTCCCAATGTGGCAGGGCATCATCCAATTCATTGAGGGCGCAAATAAAACAAAAAGGTGGAGAAAGGGTGAATTTGCTCTCTCTGCTTGAGCTGAGACATCCATCTTCTCCTGCCCTTGGACATCAGTGCTCCTGGTTCTCAAGCTTTTGGATTCAGATCAGAACTCACATGAGCAGCAATCCTCCAGTCCCCCAGCTTGCAGATGGCAGACTATGGGACTTCTTGGCCTCCATAACCACGTGAGCCAATTTTCATAATAAATCTCCTCTATCTCTATATAACCTATTGGTTCTGTTTCTCTGGAGAAACTTGACTAATACAATCCCCCAAGGAACTTCCACTCACTTTTTTTTCTTTTGGGCTTTGCATCTTCACAACTAGTAACGCTTACATTTGTGACTATGGTGGATGATTTCTGTTATTTGTGAATTTTAATCTCCTGCCTTTCATTTCTGAATTTAAAGGCTTCGGGGTTTGTTTTTGTATTTGTTTTTGTTTTGCTATATTCAACACTCTCTCTATCCATCTCACTCCCTCTCTCCAGTCTAATCTCTTTTCTTCTTTTGGTTTTGCTATACTTACAGATCTAGTGTGCTGAAATATATTTACCTATAGAAGGCTCTAAAATAGATCAGAACATTAATTAAATCAAATCTAAGGCTACTCTATACCAAAGCTGGAATTCACCTTCTCTCCTATTTCCTAACCCATTATGTCTGGCTGCTTTATCCATCACAGCCTCAGATGATCCGCCAAGAGAGTAAGTGGAAATATTGGTATAAAATGCATAAAACAACGCTAACACTAAAGCTCTGGCCATGCAGACATACCCCAAATTTGAATACAAATCCCCTCACATTGTCAAATTCTTGGAGATTAGGTAAACTCCAAAAATTACTTAACAAGATCCAATTTTAAAAAGTCTTCAAATTCAAACTCAAATCTCCTTTCAATGAATTGAAAGCCTGAAGTTCAAAATTCTTAAGTGAAAGTCCCAAAACCATCTTCACAAATTTCTTATTCTGCTCAGTTTCATCAGAACCCCAGTGGTTTCTGAGTGATGGAGAAAAGACAGAGGAAGACTTTTTGATTTTAGTCTTGTTAGGTTGCTGGTCAGTCACTGCTCGTTGTCCAGAGTTCATGACCTATGAACTCAAATTCGCTGGAGAGAGATCCTTCTGATATTAGACATTGCCTGGTGTTAGAGAGAAAATCCTCTCTGTATACCCTCTCTTCTCTGAAAGTGGCTTTTGAGATATTGCTGCCTTCTTTCAGAGCTTAGGAACTTGCAATGGAGGCAGCCTTAATCATCACTTTCTATGTGAGTTGCCCTTCTTCCAATCCAGCATAATCAGAACCTCTTAACTTTCATTTCTTCTTTGAGCCCCATGCTCCTTTTTCTTCTTTGACTGCCCAGGTCCCACTTTATGCTGATTGAGGGTGGGACTCTGTCTAGCTTCTTTGTCTTTACTATCTCTTGTAGAAGAGGTATTTTTCTATTCTTTGCTAAATACATTTTCTTCCATGGCCTATTGCTGTGAAATTGCTCAGGTCTGAAAACCCACCTCCTGGAAGAGGTTCTTCCTTCTCCTCATATTTGTTGTATCTGAGAATCGCATTCAACACATTCCTAAGCAACGCTGCCGTTGATGCTCCAGAAGTTGTGTCTCTGGGGCTTGAGGATCAGCTGGGTGCACCTCCAGGAACTCTCTTTCTCTCTGCTTTTGGATATTCCGGGCCTTGAGTAGTGTTTTCTCTGCGACCTCTTTTGCTGCAGTCCTGGCTATGCCTTTGTGTTTCTCCTGCTTCCCTCCTGCTCCCCTCCAGCTTTGGGGAAGGCTCAATTGATCTCCAACAGTTGACTCTGATTCTCAAGCTGGTCCTCTTCTTTCTCATGATTGTTTGCTGGAACTAAGCGCCTGTCTTCCTTTCACATTTGCCTTCTAGTCCAGATACTTGTTTTCAATAATACTCCTCCTTTGTTTTAAATAAATTTTGTCCAACTTCTGCTGCTTGAGTTGGGCAATCCCTCCTGGGAGACATTTCCTACTAGAACAGAATATGTCTCAGGCCTAGTCTTAGTCTATATTTGTCCTTCTTGGCTTTCCCTTCATCTTTGCAAAGCTTTCTTTTAGAATCTTTTCTACAAATTTCTTAGTCATGCTCTCTTGAGATGCAAGCAATGCTCCAAGGACTGTGACTTTTTAATCTATCAAGTTGTGCTTTGAGTATTTTATACAGCTCTTTCTAGCATTCCCTCTCAAGTCTATCCAGATCCACTGGATAGAGTTTTCAAAATCTTTAAGGAGTTCTCTTGTGATGGATTTCTATCCCAAAACACTCTCATAGAAACACCCACAATAATGTTTGACTGACTATTTCTAGGTACCCGTGGTCCAGTCAAGTTGACTCATAAATTGTATGATTAATGATTGAAATATTAATCATAATTGCTGTCTAATATTCTGGAATCAGACAGTGGTGAATGTTGCACAACCTTGTGACTATATGAAAAGCCACTGAATTGTACACATTAAAATGGTTAAAACTGTGAATTTTATCTTAATTTAAAAAAGTTAAGACCACAGGAAATACCATTACATACCTATTAGAATGTCTGTATGTGACTGTCTCTCTGTATATTATTTTATATATAATTTATTATATATTTTATATGTATATATAGAGAGACACATACACACATATGTATATAAACATATATATATATGTGCATAAGAATTGACAGTACCACGTCCTGACAGAGATACAGAGCAACTATAACTCTCATACATTGCTGTTGGGCATGAAAAATGATTCAGTCATTTTGGAAAATAGCTTTGTAGTTTCTTATAAAATTAAACATACACTTATCTTAAGACTCAGATATTCTACTCCTAGGTATTTACCCAAGAGAAATGAAACTTATATTTACACAAAAACAGAATGCGAATGTTTATAGCAGCTTTATTTTAGTCTCTCTACCCCATAAATGGAAACAACCCAATTGTACCTCAACTGATGAATGGATAAACAAACTGTCTTGTACTCGGCAGTGAGAAGGAACTATTGATACACGTAACAACAAAAGAACGTCAGATGCACTATGCTAGGAGCCAAGAAACCAGACTCAAAAGGCTACATGCTGTATGAATCCATGTATATGGAAATCTGGAGAATTATTATACGGACATTCTAGAAAAGGCAGAACTATAGGGACAGAAAGATCAGTGGTTTCAAGGGGGTAAGGGTAGAGGTTGACTACAATCAGGTGAAGAGGGATTTGGAGGCTGATGAAACTGTTCTATATCTTCATTGTGGTCATGGTTACACAGCTTATGTGTCTGTCTAAACTCCTAGAATTGAACAGTAAAAAAGTCTAAATTTTATTGTACATAAATAATATCTTAATTTTTAAAAATGAGGAGAATGCGTATACATATCCCTATGTCTTGGCACAGCATGGGACATAGAGTCAGGCAGTCTATACATGTCGAACGTCATCTTTATTTTTTAAAGTGTGAAGTGATACAAACACCTAAAACAAAAGTTGAACTCTAATTCATTCTAAGTTATTGAAACGTTTCTTAGTAGTCCTATTGAGATAATGAGAAATCTCCTAAGGGGTTGAAAAAGCTAGAGTTGGGAATAGCGGATTTAAAGGTTTTCATGACCTTTGGATATCCCTTATTCGGGGCAAATATTTAATTTGTTCTTGACTTATGTTGAGCCAGAAGGAGCCTAGCTCTTTCCAATTTGTATGCGAAGGGAGGAGGTAAAGAGAGCTGAAGTCTCAAATTGTGGCTGTCAGAACACTTAGGGTACTGACTTGAGGTATTAATGAAAAACGTAAGCATAAGGTAATGAGTTTTTCCTAAAACTAAATCTATTCAACTTAAAGGATTTTGGTCATTCTCTGTGTCTCTCTCTGTTTCTTTGTCTCTCTCTCTCATCTGTCTTTAAACCAGTCAGTGAAATCCAAGAATCTGTCTGGTAAGTACAGGCTAAGAACAGAGCTGAGGGTGTTGTGTGCTGAAACTGGGTGTGCAGGGCCAGCCCCCTTGTGGCAGTGGTTTCTATTCTTCACTGCCCCAGTCTCTGCCCAGGCTATTGCTCCCAGCTGACTTCAGCTAAGGCAGCAGTCTAGCATGTCTCAGAAATGTTTTGAGATTTCACAAGGCATTTTCTAAGTTTCAAGGACTTGCTCAGAAGTGTTGGATTTAAATACTCAAAATCTCAGCTTTACAGGTCACACGTTTCCCCACATGAAGGGTGGAATTCACACCTCTTTGGATACTTTGCTGTTTCACCCCATCTGCCTGACGAACAAGCAAAACAGCCCTGGTTCCATCTAGGCTGTGTTTCGATCATGCCTTTCACCCTGGGCTCCAACAAGGATCCCAGTGTGGTCACGAACTCCCACAGATGTTGCTTCCCTCGGTTGGTAGGCTACACCTGCTATAGAGAGGGCCTTCCACGGGCCTGTAAAAACATGTTCCCACCGTTATGTAAGGCCTTTTAAAGACGTTCTCTGAGCTGAGTATAATTTCACTGTTACTCTGCCGTCGGTCATGCTTGTTTTTGCCACCTGATTGCAATTTACTAGGTGTCATGTCATAGACTATGTGACAGACTAAGGGAACCCAGAGTTCAAACTCAGAGGTAGTAAACAATACTCATTGACTGCCATTTGGTCAGCACTTTTGGATCAACTTAGATTTGTCCTGACAATAGCTTATAATGGTTATGCTCCTTAACTGTTTATATAATGCTTGCATATGTGTTTTTTTTTTTTTTTTTGCAGATATTTTGATTAGTCATTCCTTATAATAAGCCCACAGAACCAGTTGTTCTTTGCTTAGGAGGCCATGATTTCCTCCCCTTTCTCCCATCTTACCATCTCCCAATCTTTGAGCTATCTATAGGGTGGAGATACAAAGGCTGGCCCCCTTGCCTCAAAGTAGGACTAACTCTGTGGTACAAAGACCTTCCATAGGTTCAGACTAAAGTTAGTCTCCAGCTCAGAGCATATCGACTCAGTTTTTCCCCTGACTGTGCTGCTTCTTTCACTCTGCCATCCTGACAGCATCCACAACCAATTATTTGAACCAGAATCCCTGTCTCAGGCTCTGCTTCCAGGGAAGCTGATCAAGATTGGCATGACCCCCAGGTCACCACAAGTGATGTGGGTATGGAAAAGTCCAGTTGCCCTTAAGATAATCAATCAAGAGCACTGCCCACAAGGGATATTCCATATTATGTGGTGGAAAACCAACCCAGTGTAATCTTTTTGGAGAGAAAGTCAGTCACTGTATTTCAGGTTATTTTCCTGAAAGATGTGAATAAACATTGTCGAGAATCAACAAAGCATGCTATAGATCATAATGTTGGATATTTTGGGACACAGAAGTAAAATGGTATTGAGAATTACATAAATTTCTTGTGGCTACTGTAACACATTACTACCAAGTTGGTGGCATAAAACAATGGAAATTTATTCTCTCAGGGGCCAGCCTCATGGTCCAGTGGTCCGGTTCATGCACTCGACTTCAGCAGCCCAGGTTTTCGCCCATTCAGATTCTGGGCACAGACATGGCACTGCTCATGCCACAGGCCATGCTGAGGTGGCATCCCACATGCCACAACTAGAAGGACCCGCAACTAAAAAATATACAACTATGTACCGGGGGTCTTTGGGGAGAAGAAAAGAAAATTGGCAACAGAGCTTAGCCCAGGTGCCAATCTTTAAAAAAAACAAAAAAAGAAATTAATTCTTTCATAGTTTTGGAGTTCAGATGTCCAAAACCAGGATCAGTAGGTTGAGATGAAGCCATTGGCAGCAGAGCCATGCTCCCTCTGGAGGTTCTGGGGGGGAATCAGTTCCTTACTTCTTCCAGTTTCTGGTGGCTGCCAGCATTTTTAGGTTTGTGGCTGCAGTACTCCACTCTCTGCCTCTGTGGTCACATGTCTTCTTCTGTCTGTCATATCTCCCTCTGCCTCCCATTGATAAGGATACATGTGATTGCATTTAGGGCCCACTCTGATAAACCGAGATCATTTCCTCATCTCAAAATCCTTATCTTAATCTCATGTGGAAACATCTTGTTTCCATATAAAGTACCATTCACAGGTTCCAGGAATTAGAATATGGATATCTTTGAGGGGACTATTTTTCAGCTTAACACAAGGAGACAAGTGGCAGTGCTACTTCTGCATTCCTTTGCTCCTTCATAATAGATCCCTATCACCACAGTTGGTCCCAAAGCCTCTTCTTTACATGTTTTATACTTCCTACGATATGTACTACGGAGGAAATAGAGAGGTGAAATCACAGCCTTTGCTCTCAAGAATCTGGCCATCTATTTCAGGAGAAATACCCCATACTCAACAGTAAATAACAACTCAAATTAATATCACTTATCACCATGGAGACTGGATTCTTGTAGGCCTTATATTCCAGGAGGAGGTGGGGAAAGCCAGTGGGCTGGAGCGGTGAGGAGAAGCTTCGGAGAGGGTTAAGACTTGAGCCACGCCTTAACATTTTGTTGAATTTGGCCAGGTAGAGGGGAAGAGAGTTGTAAGAATCCATTCAGGCTGCTATAACAAAATACCACAGCCTGAGTGGCTTATAAACAACGAAAGTTTATTTCTCACAGTTCTGGAGGCTGGAAGTCCAAGATCATGGCACCAGCGCGGTCAGGTGAGGGCTGTCTTTCACGTCAGACTTCTTATTGGTTCTCACAGGGCAGAAGGAGCTAGGAAGCTCTGTGGCATCTCTTTTATTAGAGCAATAATCCCACTCATGAGGCTCCACTCTCATGATCTTCTAACTCCATCACACTGGGCGTTAGGATTCCAATATGCGAATGTTGGGGAGACGCAAACATTCATGCCGTAGCAAGAGTTCCATTTATTTTCTCATTTGATTTTTACAATTGCCCTTCAGGGTTGTGTCTTTTAAATATTTTTGGCCCAACTCATATTAAGAAATATGTTTTACATCATGACCTAATCTATGAAATGTTTTTATGAAATAAGCTTCATAGTATTTATCTTTAACACTTACAATGGTTCCTATTATTTTATTCTATTCTATTCCATTCTATTCTATTTTATTAAAAAATGCTGATAGAGGCTCACTGGCTCACTAAATTGAATTATAACCATTAGAGTGGATGGAGATGCAGACATTTGAAAAGCACCACTTCAATGCAAATACTCTTTATCATGATTTCTGACCCTCCTGGTTATTAGTTATCTATTGCTGCACATGACAAATTATCCCCAAACTTACTGGCTTAAAATAACACCAATTTATGATCTCAGAGTTCCTGTGGGTCAAGAATCCAGACATTGCTTAGCTAGATGCATCTGCCTCAAGGTCTCTCAAAAGGCTGCAATCATGTTGGCCAGGGCTGTGTTCTCATCTGAAAGTTCCACTGAGGAGCAGAAAGATTCACTTCCAAACTCACTCAAATGCTTGTTGGCAGAACTCAGTTTCTTGTGAGCTTTGAGGGTCTCAATTCTTTGCTGGCTATTGGCTGCAAGCCTCCTTCAGTTCGTTTCCACGTGGACTTCACTGCAAGGCAACTCGCAACATGTCAACTGGCTCCATCAGAGTGAGTAAAAGAGACCAAGAGGGAGTGAGCAAGACACAGTCATGATCTTTTTGTAATGTAGTCTCAGCAGTGATATCCCACCACTTCGCTATGTTCTGGTTTTTGAAAAAGAGTCACTGGGTCCTGCCCACACCTGAGGGGGGAGAATTTTGCCATGTTATGAATACTAGGAGGTGGGGATCACCACGGACCATCTTAGGGGCTGCCTACCACACTGGTAAATCTGATATCAGCAAGAGGAGTTAATGGCACTTGGGGAAATTAAGCGTACCCTGAAATCCAACTTGCTTAGCACTTTAGTGAGCCATCTTGACTTGTGGTAATACATCGAGGATGTGACTATTGTCTACACTTGTGACTCTGAGGAGCAAAATGCTGAGGAGCATGGCTTTAAGGTAAACAGGGAAGCAAGAGTATTCCCTTATTTTGACATTTGGGGAAAATGAGGAGTGATGATTGATTTGCTCATGCTCAAATTGTGAGTTAGTGACAATACTGTGGTTACAACCTACTTCTCCTAGCTAGAGATTTTAGTAACTTGATCGAGCTTACCCAGTTCTCCTGACTTGATAAGTTGTTAACTTGACTATGTTACACAGCTAGGTGTTAACACAATACCATACTGTCTTATACCAAGAAAGAAGGTTGAGTTAAAAGAACTGATAGTTTCTTTTGAGTTAAATTTGCTAATTTAGGAATTTTTGCTTTCTCTGAGGCAAATTGAGAGTGTATAACTCTTATGAAGAAAGCAAACCATATTAGTTTTTTTCAGATTTCATCTCAAGAGGTAGGCACTGTTCCCTTCCATCTACCCACAGTCCATTCTTTACTGGTAACAAGAAATTCTGCTAGTCTTTAGAATTTTGATGATGATTTAAAGAAAAATATTGAGAAGTCTTAAGAACAGGATGCTATGTCACACAAAATCTAAGATCTTGCCACCTGTTATTTATTTATTCAAGGGATTGAAAGACTGGTATTTGGGAAAATGATTTCAAATTCTTAGATTCCTCCTTTCCCCTGGGGCTCCATTTTAGGACTATATAGTGATTTTGGAATGCTCAGATGCGTAGCCAGTGACTCACTGATATTTCTGTTTTATGCATCACATTTTCCAGATGTTGAAGGCAGCGTAGGAACTAGGAAGCTGAGGTGACTTCCAGCAGCAAGAGGTGGTGAGAGGCCTAATAGGATGTAGAAGAGGGTGAGTTTGGGAACTCAAGGCCCTTTCTGTAGCATCACCCCATGATGGAACAATAACACTGTTCTTCTTTACTCTGCTCATGTTGCCATGGTGATCTCTACACTCACGGTGGCCAGAGACAATCCTGCTAAGACTCATCAAGGATCCTCTCCTTGTGACAACCCTCTGGAGAGATTTCAGTGACAGTGCTCACCAATGATGCAGGCTGCATTCAAATGACGGCAGTAAAGATTTTGAATAGCAGGGGGAGCTGTAGTGGAGTGACCAAAATAAAGGAATCTTGTAAAGAACTTATTTTCTTCGAACTAGGAATAACCCTGGAGTTTGGGAGAATTTTCTATGTTTTCTCTCTGTCCTCACTGCCATCATACCTCTGAGGTGCTGAAAAAAATCTGCTGTCAGCTCCTAGTTTGGGAGCAGATTGAATGGGAAAGAGGACTGAGGCATGAAACTAAATGAATATTTATTTCTTTTTCTGTTTTTCCGAATTTTACCTAGGGGTGGAGGAAAGTGTCTTTCATCTGAGAGATCCTTCTTTTCCTCTGGATGACAAGACATGGCAAAATAGAATAAAATTGGTCTGTGAGTTCAAAAAATGAGACTGGGAAGGCTGAAGAGGGTTTGGGATACCTTGAAATTAATGATGAAATTTGTTAAAAAAGTAATAATGATGTTTTGGAATGATTTTTAAAAATAATAACATATCCTTACTTTTTAATTCTTTGTTTTCAGTAACTGCTGGTCATTTTTAGTGTGTGTGTGTGTGGGGGGGGGGGGGGGGGGGGCGCGGGTGGTCTCTGCAAGGGCTTTGCCTGACTGAGATGTTGGTAGAACATCTACTTATGAACAAGTTCTTGAAACTACTCAATTTTCCTTTCAGGGCCTACATTCCTGTCTGTTTTCTTTCTTCTCTCTTTCAGGTCTTTTCTTCCTTTCTTCCTATGTTCTAGTTAGTTAAGCATTTGGCCTTTTTCGTTAATACAGATTGGAGAATGGGGACTCAAGTATTGTCAATGGGAATGTCAGCCTATAGCTGGGTCTTATGGAAACTCATGAAGAATTGAATCTCAGGCTCCACAAAGAGAGCAGGAAGGCTGCTAAGGCTGAGCCTCACAAAGCCCAGGAGGTATCAGCATGGCTGTTTGGGAGGCCCCTCCCCACCAACCTCTAAGCACCCAGCAGCAGGATATGATGTCTCTTTATTCTGTGGTCTGCCTTTCCTTGTCCTGCTGCTCTCAGTTTCTGCTTCTCTTTGTGTCTTCTTTCTTTTTTCCTTACTGCTGATTCTCTTCACTTTTTCCAGTTCCAATTCTGAGGGAAAGTCTGACTGGCTGCCTAATTATCATCATCTCTCTTTTCACAGAGCTTTTTGTGTGAGACCATATCACAGATCCCAGGCCAGTCTGGGGATTGGTAGTTTTTGTGACAGAGTGGGTTACACAGCATGAACATTGCTGATCCCACTGGATTTACTGCTTAGGGCTCCTTCCCTCAGTTGGGCTGTTTTTCTCAAAGGGATTGGGAGTCTCACACAGTGACTGCCATAAACATAGTTTTCAATAAAAACACCCATGGCTTCAACCATGTCTTGTCTCATGTGTTTTCATCTGGCATAAGAATGACGGTTCTTTCACTTTGTGATATTTTCTTATTGTGATCCATCAAGTTCCCTTGAAGGAGATATTCAGGTGGGATACTCAAGATTTTATTTCCTCACTCATGATGGAATGCCATGACAAGTTGGAGAATGCCAATGGGATTTTAGAAAGTGTAGGTGAAACCACCTCTAATCTTGCTTTAGACTGCTAGTTGCACTTAACTAATCTCTTCCTTGTTGAGTGAGCAGACATTGGACAGGAGGCTGACTGGTACTTGTGCATGGACACTGCCACCATCTGTTCAGTTAAACAGTTTGTCTAAAATGGATTAAATTATAATGACTACACTGTGGATTAATCCGTTTCCTTACAGGGGTTTCTGATCCTGGGTCAATTTGCTCCTGCCTTCATTGCTCCATGTGGCCAGGAGGCAGCACCACATGAAAGAGACATGGATGGAAGGCTGGGCAGTGCAGAGACAGGGCGTGCATGGCTGGCTTGGATTTTACTCCTGTATTTCTCCATGCATGACTGCTTACATATCTTGTTTTGGGGTCAAGAGGGATACCATTTGGGAAAACACGCTTTCCTTTTGAAACTGACTCATGTGAAGAACTATAAGGTTTGAAAAGTCAGCCACTTCAGGAGGTTTACCAGAGTTTCCTCCTTGACCTAGTTTCAAGTCCTCTGCTGCGTTTCCTATTTCAGCCGTGAAGATTTAGGTTGCTATTAAATGCCTTCAGTTTAATTTGCTCCAGAGGCCAACGCCCTAGCATCTAGTCCACAGCGAGTGACAGAAAGACCTAAATTGCTCAAGTTGTCCTTGGTGTAACCAGTATCCCACTTCTCACTAAAGCAACCAGCTTTGAGCACTGCATTCTAAATGTGAGCTCATCCTTATACAGCGAGAGAATCAATTTCTGTGAACTTGTGTTCTACACCTCTATTTATACATCCACATGTTTTCTGCTTCCATTCAAGATAACAAAAATCTGCAGCTGAAACCACAAATTGCTTAAATGACCTCATTTAATCTGCTTGCTTCTTCCTATTCTTCAAGATTGTATTTAAAGCATTAAAAAAATGGGGGAGCAGGAGGAGATGCAGGTGGAAATTTCAGATTTGCAGTTGAAAATGCAAAACAATGAAAAAGTATCTGGGCAGAGAACTGACTGGGAGTGGCAAAGGATGGCAAAATGCCTAAGGATGTCTTATGACTCATTTTATATAGACGTATGTTTTTGAGTTCTGTTTTAAAGCTAAGTAGCATCAGCCTTATGTAGAAGCTTGTGACAAATGCAAAATCTCAGGTTCCATCTCACCACTACTGAGTCCAAATCTGCATTTCAACAAGTTCCCCAGGTGATTCGTAGGCACTTGAAAGTTTGAGAAGCAGTGGCCTAAATACTTTGTTAGTTGTTTTCATAACAACCTGGTCACAGCTGTGCCAATGGAACTGTTTTTCATGCAGTTTAATTGCTCCCTGATCAATGTTCCCCATTGCCTGGCAAACGGAGCCCGATTGTTCAGCTGGGCCATAGAGGTCGGGCACAGTATCTGCAACCTATGTTTCCAGGCTTCCCTCTCATTACTCCCCATAACACACATTTATCTGCGATCAGACCAGGATACTGCATTCATCACGTGAGCGTGTGTGGTCGACCACACACACACAAGTTGCTTGCCTTTTCTTATGCTGTCCTTTCAAGCCTAGTGGACACTCCTTTCCTTACCGCTGTGCATGCTGACATCCTGTCAAATCTACAAGGACCACATCAAATAGCACGTCGTCTGTGAAGCCTTTCCATAAATGGACGGGATTCCTCTCTCCCTTTGAACTCCTGGAACACTGGGTTTATAACTCTTTTATAGTGTTCTTCTAATTATGGCTTATTTTACTCAGAGTGCTCATCTGAGCTTCTCCCACCTCTCCCACCCCTGCTGCATATTGTAAGCACTTTGAAATAACAGCTACATCTTAACTCATAAGTGTTCTCTTGAAGTTATGAGCTCAGCACCTTGCGCACAGTGGGCAGTCGACATTAAATTTCCAGACAATATCATTTAGTGACTATAAAGTAATCATATACTGGGCTTCACATATGAGGAAGATGATGCTGATTATCATCTGTGCACATCGTGAGCTGGACTTTTTGTAGCTTAAGAACATACCCTTGCTCAGTTCCCTTTTTGAGTAGTTGCGTCAGTGGCAAAGGACAAGCATGAACTCTTTGGCCTTAGAATGTTGTGAGGCTAATTGGTCCCAGTATGCATTTAACTGTGGTTTGTCTCCGTTAACGTGGGGTGCTAACCAGGATAACCAGCCCAATGGGTGAGTCTTGGTTCTGCTACTTCCTAGATTTATCCCCTTGAGCAAGTAATTTGAGCTCTCTAAGCCTCAGTGTTTCATATGATATAATGGGACACAGGCAGCGTCTAACAGGGTGCCTGGCACACAGAAAGTGCTTCATAAATTGTAACTATTTTGATGATTTCAAAGATAAATGAGGATAATTGTGACTGAGTTAATATGACCATCTATTATATTTTCCTAAGAAAACTTTTAAACTACCAGATCTTAAGGTGATATCTGAACCTTCCTGTCCAATGCCCATCTTCTATGGCAAACAGGAGTGGACAGATCGGAGCCCACGTGAGATTCTTCTCATGGGGAATTGGATAGAATGATCCCCAAATGATAAAGTGCTATTAATTCAGTCGTGGAAAAAGTATTTTCCTCTCCTTATTTTTCTCTCACACCATTTAAACATGTCTCTCAATATTTTATTATCTTTGAATCAAATGCTACACAGAACAGCACCTACAATTTCCATAAACTTTAAAGTAAGAAAAATCTATGTGGCATAAAGTAAATAAAGAAAATTTATTGTCATCATCCTGAACAATGAAGAATAATGAAAGTGGAGGAGAAAAGTAATTAGACTATGATGTTATCAACATCACTATTTTCCACTTGTGATGTTGTCATGGTGATAGAGGAACCAGTTACTGCAGCAAAATCTTCTTTCTTGTGTGGCCTGTTCTGTCTCCTGCCATGTTAGAAAAAGCAGCATATTTGGTATCTCAGCAGTTTTAACATAGAAGTCTTGATGAAGACTTGGTGGATTTCTGCTTTCTTGAAACATCCATCATTGACTACTTCTTCCTTCTCTGACATCTCAATTTTCAAAATAATTTTCCTTTCCTTTCTGTCCTCCAACTTTACCCATCCTCTTTGGCCTCAGATCTTTGTTAAACTAAATCATCTTCTCATCTTTCATGTTTGTTAATTTCTTATTAAATTTCCAACTATTTAAGTACATTGTTTAACATTTCCCATGAAATCAGTGACTCCACTTCCCTTTGGACTTTCTTCAATTTGTTTTTTGTGTTAAAGTGCACCAAACTGGAAAGAGAATTTCAGGCATCTTTTACTGGTAATTCTCATTAAGAAGAGTCTCAAATTCTCACTGCCACTGGAAAGGCCTAGACGTTTCTAGAAAAAATGAAGCCAGTGTGATGTTACTGGGTCTAAATAGCAAGAATTAGAAAAATTCTGTGGAATTCTCGGAACCTATTTCCCCTGCCTACTCTCCAGGTCTTCCTTGTGTAGGGAGGAAGAACTATTCCTCTACCCTCCAGGTCCTTCTGGCTGATCTAAGAATGAAATCGACACGAGATAGAATAACAAGAGAAAATCAAACAAAGGTTGATAACATGGGAGAAACCCAGGAAAACTGAGTAACTTGCCAAAATGTCCGAAGCCAGCACTTTAAACACCATCTTCAGCTTAAGACAAAGGAGGATGTTGGGGGTAGTGGTTTGGGACTTCAAAGGGGAGGAAGTCAACTTACATGGAGACAGAAAAGCACATGTTTGATAAAGAAATGTTTGCTGGGCCATCTGTAGACAATGTGACCTCAGAGAGAGAACTTTGATGAGAATGGGCTTAGCAAGGACCTTCCTGGTCTACCAATACCCAGTGATCTATGGGCATGGACTGTCCAGGGGACAGCGCTTCTATCTTAAATTCTTTTAGGCATTTAGAGGAAGGGTAAAGTTTTCTTCAGTCTTCTGTCCTCAAAAATAGTCAAGCCAAAGAGACACATTTTGGAGTGGGAGACACAATTCTGATCCCCTACACTTGATAGTAGCATCTCATTTTCCTTTGGGGGTACTGCTTTCCTACTCTTCACCCATGGGATCAATCCCCTCTCTAGAGGCTGGTACATGGCCCAGATCTGGCCTATGAGGTCCCTGGCCAGAACTTTCTCCGGATCTATGTTAAAGGCATTTTTTCTGGCTGAGCTGGCTAAGCAGGTAAAGTGCAAGCTGGAGATGCTATTGTCTATCCTTGTCATCACCAGGGGAGAGCTCTCCTTCGGATGAAGCCACACAGAGATGGAGTGAGAGTGGCCAAGACCTTATCACCCATTGGGCTCAAAATCAGGTTTTTTAGTTACATGTGCTATTTAAATTCCCGGCTTAAGTCAGTTTGAGTTGTGTTCTGTCCCTGTGAGTTGCACTAGTCTTGTCTGATGCAAGTAGCTTTGATTCATTTATAGCTTTCTGTGGTGTGGAAGGTTAAGGAGGAAATTGAGTGCTTCTGAATTCCCCCATGTGGGTTTTATCATATAGGAATCCCGGGGGGAGTCTGGCTTTATCCTCTTTACATAGACTTGGAGGCAACTGAGTACAGTGGCAGGAGCAAGAACTTTGGAACAAAAAATGCTTGGTTTCAAATTCTACTTTTGCAGCTGTGTAGCCTTGGACACATTACTTCACCTCTCTGACCCTTGCTTTCTTTACATGTAAATTACTTTAAGGATTAAATGCTGTGCTATGTAGTGTTCAGCATGTGGACAAAGGGGTAGGGGCAAGGTGACATTCTGGGAGTATATGAGAGGAAACTCAGGGTCCCAAAGGTGGGAAGGAATGTGCAGCCTCACAGGACAGGAGGAGCCACAGTGGCACTGTCACCATGGAGTCCTATGTACAGTTTACAACTCTGTGCTCATAGTAAGTGCACTTTATAGAAATCTGCAACCTTCACAGCTAGAACAATCCTTCAAACACCTAAATCCAACTATTTCACTCCGTTTCTTAAAATCCTACAACAGCTACCCATTGTCCAAACTTCTGAACTTACAAATAAAACTCTTCTTGATCCGACCAAGGGCCATTGATAGCCCACTGATGGCCACTGAAAGAGAGATGGTAGATTGTATCTGTGTGCAAATTGCATAAAGCTATGTGGGGGAGGGGTTGAATCCAAAAAGGCCCTTTCCTGGGTGGATGCAGAAACTTTATGCAGTGCACAAGCTGAACAACCTTCTGCAGGAGGCTCTGACTCACCTCCACCTGGCACTTTTGTCTCTTCTCTGAGACAGAGGCCCCATCATCCTACCTTCTGGCCATAGTGGATTTCTTCCGCCTCTTCCAAGGCCTAGCAGCTTTCCTCCTTCTGGCCCTGTTATCCAAATCTGTTATCTCAGTCTGGAAGCTTTCTCACTGCCTTGATACCTGCTGAACACTCACCTTTGAGGCAGATGTGAGCAATTTCCCCAGGAAGCCCTCCCTGACCACACCTAAGCTCAGTACTCCCTTAGCACCCTGTACTCGCCCCTTCCGTGATGCTTATCAAATGTTATTTTTATTATGATTGCTTGTTGAATTGACTGACTTCATCTCCAGGCCGCTGGGTCTCGATACCTGTAGGTATCACCATCACTTAGGCATTTAATTAAAAATGTAAAGTTGTTGAGATCCAGTCCCAGAGATCCTGCTTCAGTTACTTGGGGTCCTGGGACTCAGTCTTTTATGTAGTTTATGGCATGAGTACTGAGCCCAGACTTCCTGATTTGAGTTCTTGCTCTGCTGCTTCCTAATGGCTTGACCTCGGGCAAAGTAATTAACTTCTTTTGTCTCAGTTTTCTAATCTGTAAAATGGGGATAATAATAATAATAGATCAAATATAGAGTCAGTCTCAGAATGAAATTACTGTGCCTGTAAAGTACTTAGTTCAGTGGCTGGCACTCAGCATGCCCTTGATACCTGGTGGCTATTATTATTAGTAATGATTCTGATCCAGGTGGTTGCCAGACCACACCTTGAGAGGCACCGCAAGAGATAGTGTGTGCTCCAAAGTAGCAACCAGGTCTGTCTTGCTCACTTGGTCCCCAGAACCTAGTGCTGTGCATGGCACATAGTGTTACTGAACCAAAGTGAGTTCTCTTCTTGGGGAGTTGAAATCAAAGACTTCACCTGAAGTAGTTGTCACACAAAGTAAAATTTATTTGCAGCAAATATAGGAGACCACAGGCAATCACTTCCAAAGCCATGGCTTTCTGGGCAAGGGAAAGCAGGGGCTTTATTTCAGATGGGGAATGAATATTCAGAAGGGAAGTTTCATCATCACACGCAGAGATAGGTATAAGTGCATACAGGTGTAGTTTGAAAACATGCTCTCACATACGGCACATGTTATGCTAATAAGGCTGAAGCTCCTCCTGGGGTGGAGATCTTAACATTAAAATGAAGCAAAGGTAACTTTTGGTTACTTCTTGGGCCGTCTGCCCAGGCATCTCTCTTGCAGTGGGATTTGGACCAGTTCAGGGGGGTTGATGATTGCATCTCTTAACATAACTAAAAAACAACTTTGAGAAACAGTTAAGTGCTTTCTAAACATCCTTTGAGTTACTCAGGGCAGTTAGTCGGTGACAACAGTAGTCATTTAATCAACCCTCCTCCATCTCCTTTGAGTATTTAGTATCTACGGCAGTCATTTGGCACTTCTCCATATATTATTGTGCATTATACATCACTCACTACTTTATGGTCTATACCTTTTTGTGTCATCCAAATGAGAAGTATCACAAGGACAAAGGATGTGGCTGATACTCCTGTGTCTCCATCCAACAGGGCTTTCCATGATGCTTCTTCCTGGAAACAGAGCTGAGCTCATCACTGCTCAGCGTCATCAAACATTTGACATTTTTGGAGAACAGGACCCAGCATAGCTCTCCCCATATTTTAGAATATTGAATTCTGCATCCTTTTCCACTCCAACATGCCAGGAGGCAAATATAATACATTATCCTTAGTAACATGAACTTTTACTGTGGAGATTCTCAAAGGTGTGTGGTAGTGCTGAGCCGATAAATGTTTAAAAAGCAGCAGTCTGGGGCGGGGCTGGGGGGAGCTCTTGTTACTAGTGGTTGCCAATTTCTGTGTAAATGTTCCGACCATGCCTGATTTCAAGCTACCAATGGGATGCCACTGAACATGGAATTGGAAAGAAATATGTAAATCTGCTCTTGTGAGCTTGTAGGAGCTGGCTCAGCACATCATTAGTGGGTAGGCAAGTGGGTATTACAGTCTCTGGGGGGGGGAAGTATGTAGTGTGTAGTTAAAAAGCTCCCCAGATGATTCTGAGAAGTTTCTCTGAGGGAAACTGAAAGCTGCCCTCCTTCCCTACCACTGAGAATTTCTTTTGCAGATAATTAATGAATGCAGTAAGCTGCTGGGATTTGGAGGAAGAGTATAAAGAACATGGGTGCTAAGTTTTCGAGGTTTTGTCCAGATTCTTTGGGCCAGGAGATGGCAACGTAAGCCAGGATATTAAGAGCACGTTGGGTGTTGGGGTACAGGTTTATTGACAATGCTCCTGATGATGCTAATTGCAACTGTGGCAAGTGTTCCTGCTGCCATTGCTGGTACCAAGAATGTCTTTCTCAAATGAGCTTTAAACAGTTAGAGAGTTTCATTGTTACATCATTTCATATTTTATTCGTGTTTATTGATGAGTGTGTGAACTGAACTATCCAAATTTATTTTCTATTATCTTCCAACACACACTCTCCATTCTAGCTGGTCTGGGATTTTTGTCATTTTCCAAAGCCCATGCTCACTCCTGCTTCTGTACCCTTGCATCTTGCTGTGGTCCTTCTTGTTGGCATTACTCTTTCTCTCACAGTGGGGCCTGGAATATGGAAGGTGAGGAAAGGAACTGGGCATAAATTTACTCTTTCTTTTTTTGCCAGATCAGAGTCAGGAAGAACTGTGTACATGTGTGGGGTGGGAGTGAGGGTGGGTTTGCGTGTTTATTGTCTGTATTATTATAATAGCCAAGAATCATTGAGTCTTTACTATGTATCAGGTATACGAATATGCATTGGTTCATTTAATCCTCAGAACAACCATATGAGGTAGGTACCATTACTATCTCTTTTATAGATAAGGAAATGGAGGCAAAAGGACGGAGGGCAAACTGTTCAAGATCTCATGGGTGGTTGACGGGAGAGCTGGACCTAAGCGAGACAGCTAGATGCACAGTGCGCTGAAGGCTCTGCTAGACTCTCACCCTGGGCTATGCACTGGGGTGGAGGTTGGGTGGGTGGAGTGCAGTGGTGCAAGGCTACCTCGCCTTCTCTCATCTACCTGGACCTAATCCCATAGGAGTGTTCTGTGACGTCAGTAACTGTGATGTTTTCCAAGAAGGCATTGGCCCACACTCCCTCCAGGGAAGACTCTTGCTCAACCTCATCTTGGGAGGCCATAGCCATCTTTCCCTGAGAACTGCTCCCTCTAGTCACAGCCTGGTCCACAGAGTGCTGGTTCTCCTCCAATATTCATTCTTCTCTGCTTACATGGACACAGAGGTTCTAGCTGGGCACAGGGCTAGTGAAAGCCTTACTTCCCAGCTTCCCTTGCAGCTTGGTGTGGCCAGGTGACTACTTTCTGGTCAACTGGATATGAGAGGAAGTGACGTGTGCAGTGTCTGGATTGTGCTTTTAAAGGGAAGCATGTACCCTCCTTTCCCCTTACCTTCTTCTTGTTGGATAAGATGGTGGCAGCTATGAGTTGAAAGCCATGTGTTGAAGATCGGACTCCTGGCAACTTTGAGTAGCAGAGCTTGGATTTTTTTGGGGGAAAGAAACAGACTTTGAGCTGTTTAAACCATTTTTGTTTCGGATCTCTGTGTTGTATTACCTCAATTGAACTAAGGCATCCAGCGATATTCAGCTTTTGGTAAATCACAGCAGTTACATCTTCCTTATAAAAATCTTTTTTTCTGCTTACACAGTCCCTTCCATGATCCTGTTACCAGCCACTCTTCCTTCCTTCCAGGCCAGCCAAAGAGCACCCCTGCCCTCAGTTGTCCCCATGGAGCATGTCCTTCTAATTCTCTTTATCACCCGGTACCCCGAGCTCCACTCCCTTTGGGTCTTTTGCTGAGGCCAAGCCCACATAAATTGAAGAGATGAGGTGTAAGCGGGGATTCAGGCAAAGTCTAGAAATGATGCTGACAGCAAGACAAGGGACAGGATAAAAGCCAAACATCAGGTGGAGCAGTGAATCAAATATTGGTTTGCAAGAAGGAGCCAGGGAACAGGAAGAAATGGAGGTCAATACAAAATGGAGCTCAGAAGTCAGGCAGGTATGTGAGATCAGAGGAAAAGGAGAAATTACAGGTTAAAATGCAGCAGTGGGTAAAAGTCAGATGTGTACTTGGGAGAGGAAAAATAGACACATCCAAAAAACTGCAAAGAACCTTTGGAACTTATGTGAAATTGCCTCAGATAGAAAGTCTCTGAGAGTTTGCCTATTGTAGCAGGAACTTGTGGTGGTCTCAGGCTGAGATCCACCCAGAGCCTGGGGTAGCAGCTGACAGGACCTGACTAGCCTCCCAGCAGTCTTCATGTGAGACCTCAAGGCCCGCATTAGCCTCCTCAAGTAGACACTACATAATGTGGAGGATCCTGTGGACTGGCTCAGTCAACATCCGTTCCAGCCTTTTGTCGCTTTCTCCACAGTAGAGTCAGGAGAGTTAAAGATGTCCTTGCCGCCTGGCTCTTGACATGGCCTTGGTTCTGCTGAGCAGATGCAGCCCCATGCTCCTGAGGAGGAGGATGTGACCTGGGGGAAGCAGTGGCTGCCTGCAGCGAGCCCAGCTCTCCTTGCAATTATGGCGGCCAAGGTATGCTTCCCCCAGCATCTCTAGTAGAGTCTGCACTCTCTGGTCCCTGGAGGCATGGGTGCTGAGCGACAGGCCTTTGTGCCACTGATTCCCACCAGAACAGCCCTTGACGTCAGATTATTTTGCCTGGCTGCCGCTTCACATCTAATCCTGGCCTACTTACTGGTCCTGCAAGAGATTCCGTAAGCCACCTAATAAGGTCCTTTCTGCTTAAAATAGTAAGAGTGAATGATATCGTTTGCCAGTCAAGTATTCTGGCTGCGACATGCATACTGTGTTACATTATCTTTAAATCTTTTATGTTTATTGCTATGTCTTGCCTCCACAGCTATAGTATAAGAAACTTGTAGATAGAGAATGTTTATTCCTTTCTTGAATCATTTTTCATCCCTTCCACATGCTGAGTATATAGCAAGAGCTCAAAAAATACTTCTTTTATTGAAATATAGTCCTTTTGGAGAAAGGAAATATGACCTAGATCAGTGATGTCTCTGGGAGGTGTATAAAACAATCCATTGTCAGGCAGGAAGAAAATATTAGAAAGTTTGTGCAGACACTCTAATTTTTATCTAAACATGATTTTTATTGTTTTACTGATATCTAATATGGATTAATAGTACAAATATACTATTGACAAATAAATAAATGTGGGTGTGCACAGTCAAAAAGTTACTACTTACATACGTGAGAAACAAAAAATATTTGGAGGTCATTGGACTGAGCGACTTCTCATGGTGCTTTCCAGTGTTTTTTTTTAACGAGTCAGAAATTTCTCCTCAGAGCCAAGAGCTCTGCAGAGAGCATAGTAGTGCGCCCTCTGCTGGTGACTCCTTCAACCTGCAGCCCTCGTCCCATCGCTCCCGGGCACGCCCTCTGTATCTTAGCTCTCCCTTTCAGGCTGAGGGTACAGTTCTGAGGACAGAAAGGGAGGTTCGTTGTGTGACACTGGTTGAAGGAGAGAGTGAAACTCGTGTGCCCCAAAGGAAACAAAAGGGTGGAGGAGGCCGAGAAGCACAGATGGGACAACGGAGAGGAGAATGAGCCAGGTGGCTCAGGGGAGGGAAACTAAAATAAAAAGATGTGCTTAAACCGCCCTGTGACGAAGACAGGAACACTGCAAAAAAGGGTCGTGCCTCCTGGGTTCTACTTACCAGGCTCATTGCCAAAACCCAAGAGGCCAGGATGGAGGCCGGCCTGAGCCCTCGCCTCTCTCCCTGGGGCCAGGGTGTCGTCACAGAACAATGATACCTTAAGGCTAAACTTCACCTCCCTGAGAAAGACATTCTGTTTCAAAAACAAAAACTTGCTACCTAACCACGGAGAGCAGAGCCCGAAATCCACTTCTCTACCAGATGAATGACGTGATTGTTGCGGCTCTTGATCCGATTCATCCTTGACCAGCCGCTCCTCCGGGGGAGTTCCGGTCGCGAAAACGTTAGAACAGACAGCGTTTTTCTTGGGCGGCTCAAGGTCACTCTGCGTAACGTCAGAGGAGGCTGTTCCTTGGGAAAAAGGAACCGAACAAAGACACTTATGCTTCCCAACAGATGCCTGTGTCCTTAATCTGCCCGCTGCGGAGTGAAACAGCAAAGAAGACATTCTAAGGGTCCTGGGATGAGGCGTCATCACTGTCCGTTTTGATTAGGGTGCGCTGAGAAACGGGGAGCTGACTGCTTATATTGGAAGTCTCCCCCTCCCCTTTAAAGCACAGAGGGATAAAATAAGTCAGAGGAACAGGCAAAGAAAAGCAGGCAGAGGAAGAAGGGAAGCGATGTCTGAGAGAGGGTGGGCTGGTGGGAAAAGGGGGAACCACGCAGCGGGAGTTCCCATTCTCAGAGACGGAGCAAGCCTGTCATCAGGACTGCGAGCAGGAGTGGGGAGAGGAGAGGGCTGGAAGGCGGGCCCTGCAGAAATAGTCACCTTCAGAACAAAGAGAGAGCAAAGATCCTGGGATGCTCAGGCTTCCCTGACAGCCGTGTGGGCGTTGCAGGAGAGCAGAGGCAGCGCCTTGGCAATTCAGTCTAAAAAAGGAGAGTGAGCAGATGCCCTGGGTTTCCCACCTGGAGCGTCACAGAGAAGATTCTTCAGCGACTCTCCATATGGGAGTTGCTGAAGAAGCTGGTTAAAGCTGGGTTAAATTTGCAGACAGAGCCTCCTGTGTGAGGGCCATCGTTCTCTCTGCTGAGTGTGGGTGGGAGGCAGGACAGGGTGGAGGTGACCTCAAGGATCTGCTCACTGATCTTTCCAGAGGTCGTCATCTATGGGGGACAGGGGTGTGGTGGAAGGAGCCAGGATCAGGGTTTGGGGGATCGCTTCACCTCTCATTAGGTTTGTAACCCTGTGTGTGTTTCATAACTTCTCTCACCTCACGTCTTTATCTGCAAAGGGGGTATACTAGTCCTTGTTTAATTATTCACTCGTTCCTGATAGATTTATTGAGCGGCAAGCAGATGCTCAGCGCCCAGCTCCATGTTAGGACTGTGACATTAATCAATCCTGCCCTGCGTCCAGTGCTCACCCAGCACCAGGCACTTTAAATGTTTCAACTCACTTCCACAGCCCTCAGAGGTCAATGTTATCATTATCTCCATCTTACAAGGGAAGAAGCTGAGCACAGAATTGTTAAGTACCACACCAAGGTCGCACAGCAGCTGGAAATTGGAGTCTGGCTGTGTAGTGTCTTAGGTTTAGGAAGAATTGCCTGCAGCCCGGGGTTTACACTGTGTCCACGCTGCTTTCGCGCACGCAGAATCTGGGAGCAGAGACAGTCTCCTTCATTCCTTTCAACTCCCCCTTGTCCCTCTCTGTCGGTGGCCAAAAGTGGATGCACAAATGACGTTTTCAGCACTGGAGTGAGTCCTTGCAGCTTTTCGGAGCAGGAAAGAGACAGCATTCTATTTGAGGGCTGTCTAGAAGAAATCTATCATGGTATTTTTTCTTAATTCACTCAATTTTATCTTATTTACTACCACTGTGGTTAAAGGGCTGACAAAATTATATACTCTGGATGCTCTGAAAGCAAGGACAATAAACTACTACTTGAGGCAAGAACAGTAAAATCCACTTTGCTCAAAGTCTATCTTTTTTTTCAAAGCTAGTTAAACTTTAAAAAGAAAACTGTTTTCTTCTATCCCCACACGTCCCGTCTTCTGCTCTCAGTGTGTAGACCCCGGAGTGGCCAGGAATGAGGTCAGAATTTAGGGTGGGTGATGGCAGAGTTTTCAGACAAACAAAACAAAACCCAGCACTGGCCTCCCTCGGGGCGGGGGGTCATACCCAAGACAGTGGGGACTAAGTGGTGCCTTTGTTTTCCGTGGTAGGGTTTTAGGGTTTTTGAAGGGGGGAAAAGAGATGTGTGGTTGAAAAACAAACAGCCAACAGCGCCCCCACCTCAAGAAACAATTGTAGGTTCCAATATTTTTAAAACACCAGGGGGAGATGATCGGGAATTCTGAGAAGATGATGGCTGCCTTCCACATGCTTTTCCACTACACACGCTTCCACACATTTCTGCGACGAATCTCCCTAGAAGGATGCGAGGAGGGGCTGTACGACTGGGAGTGGACTCCCTCATCAGGAACACTAGTGACTCAGGGCGTTAATGGGCTCTTGAATAACTGATTTTTCTGAGGCAAAGAGAGGCTGAATAGGTCTGTGGGTCCAGCAAAAGGAGCTGAGGGCCACCCAGTGGAGGAGGCCCGGGCCAAACGGGAGAGGAGATGGATGACACGGAGGAAGCACACAACCCCAGCACAACAAGTCAGACTTCCCGTGGGCAGAGCCCAGGGGACTGGAGGCCAAGTTGAGAAGGCCAGCGGCTGCCCAGGCAGCATTTGCACCCAAAAGTCAAAGAACTTGGACATGAGGCCAGCAGGGAAATGGTTCAGCCACTCCGGAGAACAAAGGTTTGCCTTCAGATTAGAGGATGGAAACCACAGTCGACCTGCAAGGTGATCCTTCACCCCCATGGAAGGCCTGGACCCTCGCAGAGGGAAGTGACGAGAGACAGGCTCTGTAGAGGCTGCGTAATGCTCTGAACCCTGACCTGCGAGTGGACTTGTGACCCCCTCTGCCTCCACAAGAATCCCTCCACCCCTCAAGCCAGAAGTGCTTACTTCTGTGATTAAGCCCTCTGAGGACAGGGGTTCAGGGACAGGAGGTGCCAGGGGACAGGGAGTCAGGGGGATAGTCGTCAAGGAAGAAACTCCCCATATTCTTGCCTTTGGAAATCCACAGAAGCAAGGAGCAAGACACTTGTCTGGGAAAACTTCAATCCGATGGTGAAGGTTGTTCTGGGCTTGGGGTGACACTTGAAATCAATTTAAGATCCTGGAAGTTGGGAGTAGAAGGGAGATAGAAGAAAGAAATCCTTTAAGTCAATAACTATAGCCAAGTTTTAAAACATAAATGCTTCTGGAAGAGCTAATGATGTCTTGGAATCAAGCTGAGGAGTAAAAGACTAGATCAGGTTCTTTCCCAACATTTTGAATCTAGGAAGGGGCGGCGAGGGATTATTCCACCAGAGGCTGTGCCTGAGAAGGGCTTGGCGGTGGACTGCGGTAGAGAACGCAGGCCGGAACAAGGTGAGCGCCTCCTTCAGTCTGGGCCCTGGGTACCTCTCTGGCCTCACCATAGAGAGAACGTACATGTTTGGTCTGATAGAACCTAAACAGGCTGCAGACTGTGCCTTTCCGAGGTGCTATGCCATTTGAGGAAGAGCATTGCTCTCTCTGCTCCAGCCCTGGGTCCTGATCTTCTAGAAGATTTGTTTTCCAAAACACACAATGGGTGAATTTCCCATCAGTTTGCACACTCCCAGCAACACTCCTTTTTTGGCTGCTCAGAAATGCAGAGTTGCGGTGACAGTATAAAGTGGTGACTGTGACTCAACTGTTCTCTCTCTCTGAGAGAGTAGACACACAGACACATACACACACACAGACACACTCCTCATATTAACGTATCTCAGTGTATCATCTGTAACACTCTTCACGACCGAGTCCTGGCGACAGTGAAGAATTGCAGCTTCAGGCAACTTGAGGAGAGAAAATTCAGCGACAAACTCTAAGCCCGTTCCCACAGAAACCTCAGCTCAAGATGGACATCTGACCTACAAACCCTATGGGCCTCTGCTTTAGGGTTTTTAGTTCCCTCTAAGGCCCCGTGTTTTGCCTGGGCGCCAGCCTCGACCGTTCCAGTCTGACCGGAGAGCTCCCTCTAGTGGCTGTTCGGAGCATGTTCTTTCAATTTCCAGCCCACCAAATCCAGAAAGAGAATTCCAAAGACAACCCCTGCGTGAGCTTTTAGATCTCTTTTAGATTCTTTTGTAGATAACGATAAATGCTAACTTTTTTGAACACCTGATGCCTACCAGATCCTGGATGTACTAATCCTCACAGTTGTCTCCCTCTTTTACAAATGAGGAAATGGAGGCATGGAGAAGTAACCTAATGTGTCAAGTGCACAAGGACGAGTCACGGAACACGATGGCTCTGAGCAGCCATATTCTAGAGCCTAGGCCCCAGCCCTGCCCTCTCCTCGATCCTTGAGCCATGGATGGAGCCCCGAATGCCAGCGTCACCGCATGGATCACTCGGCCTTAAACAGAGGGATGTTCAATGGGTTCTGAGCTATCACTTGGATTTCCTTGTGAATCACCACGTTAGAGCAACGTGTAGCCACGTGGATGTTCAAAGAGGGTTTGCTTTACAAGGGAAGCTCCATGGACAAAGTTCTACACTTGACTTTGCTACTATAGCAAAAAGCATTTAAACAAAGTCTTTCCTACTCCTCAATTTCCTCATATCTAAGATGTAAGTAGCACATTTTTCTTACTTTTTTTTCCCTCCTACGGATAATAAGTTCTGGAGACAAATTTAATGTATGTCTTTTAGGTTTTTGAAAGGCCTTCTATTAAATAAAGACCTGGAGCTACTTTTTTCCCTGTTAGTCGAGAGGTCGAGTCCTGAGGTTCGAAAGCACGTTGGTTTGGAAGCCGAAGAGAACCAGGCTTGGGTCTGGCTGTGCCTTTCAGCAGCTGTCTGACCGGGGCTGCCACTTAACGTTTCTGGATTCCAGTTTCCTTATCTGTCAAATGAAGGAATTTAACCAGACGAATTTTCAGCCTCCTGCTAGTTGGAATATCAGGTGTTGGTGGGTTGTGAGATCAGAGACATAAAAAAAACCATAGTGATTAGAATACTCGTGTGATTATGTGCCATATGCTCCAACTTCTAGATATGGATAAATGAGGGTCATTATTATCTAGATCCCTGTGTGAAATGAGCTGACTGGCTTGGGATCCTTAATAAGGGATCTCAAGGTGAAAATGAAATTCCCCATCCAGTCTCAGAGCAGTTGACACGAACAAAAAGAAATTGGGACACATTTTCCAGTCCCTTGAGCTAAAACACTGAGGTGCGCATGGCCTCATGCATTCCTCTGTTACTTGTGTTCAGTGGAAACCCACAGGGCATGAGCAAGAATTTAGGCCACGCATGTTACTTTAAAAGGAGTCTTCTCCTTTTTCTTAATTTGAGTCACAGTGCGCTTCCTCTGAAAAGCAGCAAAGCCCAGGGTGGGAAATGTGGCTGTTCACGATTAACCTTTATAGAAGGGGAACGCCAGACGTCAGGAATGGACTTTCTCCTGAGACCGCTGAGGAGCAGGGTCAGGCCAGCGTGGCAGGCGGAAGAGGAGGACATTTGGATCCAGGGCCTCCTGCAGACCACATGGTAAGCAGCTCTCTTTTCCAGATTTCCAAGTGATCAGCTTTTGTAAGGATTATTATTATTATTTTTTGTGAGGAAGATTGTTGCTGAGCTAACATCTGTGCCCATCTTCCTCTTTTTTGTATGAGATGCCACACACAGCATGGCTTGATGAGCAGTGCTAGGTCCATGCCCAGGATCTGAACTTGCAAAACCCTGGCTGCCGAAGCGGAGCACACAAACTTCACCACTACACCACCAGGCCGGCCCCTACAAGGATTATTTTTAAAAGTCAAGTTATATCAGATCAATTTTAATGACCGGAAGCAAAGAAAACATTTTTTCCAGTGCAGGAATGGGAGGCATTAGAGTCAAACTTAACCTGTGCCTGGAAGATGAGAGAAGGCAGGAGCATCAGCCAGGCATCCAGTGTTCAGGGGTCCAGGAGAGGGCGGTGTCACTCATGGCTTTCAGTTGCCAACAGTGGAATACAATTCTGGCTTGCTTGGGCAGAGGATTCTCAGAATCCTTGCCGGGGCTGAAGAACCAGGCTTTGAGACTGTACCGCTGGGATCTGGCCATGCTGGCAGGCACTCTCTGCAGAATGGATTCCACACAGCTCATCCTTTTGCTTTCCTAGCTTCAGATTCAAATTCTCACGTGGGTGCAGCCAATCACTGGAGCCCAGTCACACGCCTCTACCTTTGTTGCAAAGGAAGCTGGGAAAGTGAGCATTGTTGGGCTTCTTTAAAGAAAGCTGTCTCTCCCATCTAAGGTGGGGGGAGGGTGGGGAGGATTCTCCAAACCAAATGTATTGGTCAGGTTCTTGGAATCCTCAACTGGGATGATTCAAGGGTGTAATAAAAACTCCTCTCATTATAAAAGTGTGGACAGCAATAAGGGAAACCAACAAGTTCCCCAGGGCCAGGCAAAGTGGGAAGCCATCCCCACACCCAGACCAGAAATAATAGAGAGCTATTAGTGCAGTGAGACCTAAAGCTGGAGGAGTGGCGGCTCCACGCAGGGGAAGGCAGCGGCCAGCAACTTGTGTCCTGGCATGTAGGGAGTCACGGAAATAAATACCCTGGTTGCCCTCTCTTCCCACTTTTCAATCTCCTGCTGGTGCCTCCCACTGACTGAACACAGGTGGAAGCCAGCAGTCCTCGGAGGTTGGCCTTTCAAGCACAGAGCAAGGTGAAGAAAGGTAGAGATTGGACACAGGGGGTACATGGAGACCATCCAGACTTAGGAAGGGGAATCAAAGGTGGTGGCTGCCTCACTGTCTTCCAAAAAACAAAAAAAGGTTCCCTGCAAAGTTGAGGGAAAGGGACCCAAATAGAAAAATGCCAGTGCTGCTGCTGGCTTTCTCCTCTTGGAGGTTCCCACACCAGTTCTTTCCATCTGTTAACACGTCTTCCCTTTCCTCTTCTTCTCTTATATTTGGTTCACAAAAATATTTTTAAGTTTCTCCTCTTCTTTTAGTAAATTTTTTCTCTCTTTCACATTTGCCCTCTGCTCCTTCCCCAACTCACTTACATTGCTTTCTCCAGTTCAATTCTAGCAGAGTGAAAAGTGCACTGCAATGGGAGGCATGCGGTCCAGGTTCCAGCCCTGGCCTGACTTCATTATGTTACGTCATGTTATGGGAAGGGGATGGCAGCCCTCCTCCCCCCCCAACTCTGAGAATCATTTCTATAGTGAGGGGTTGATTTTATGACTTCATTCAGTCATTCAAGAAATTTACTGAGGACTCATTATGGGTCTGGCACTGTGCTTGGTGTTGGTGAGACCAAAGTGAAGAAAGGACAGGACAACCCAGCCTTCAAGAATCTTGCAGTTTACTGAGGAAGATAGACATTAATGAAATAACCAAATCAATGATATGTACTACAGAGAAGTCAGGGCGCTGTGACAGCATGCAACAGGGGGAACACACATCGTGTGTGTATGTTGAGGGGAAAGCAGGAAAGACTTCTTAGAGGAAGCATGTGAGCCCCATGAAGGAAGGGATCTGGGTGTGCTTTGTTCCCTGCTCTGTCCCCAGGGCCTACGAGACTTCCGGGCACTTAGTAGGCACCTAATGAATACTGTGGAATGAATGAGTGAGTGCAGTGAAGTTTGGGCCGAGACCTGAGGGATTGGGTGTGAGCTGTTTTAGGGAAGCAGCGAGGAGAAGAGCAGTAGAGGATGAGAGAACAGCATGACGGGGGCCTGGGCCAGAGGGGCAAGGCTGGAGTGGGACAGCGAGGGACAACGTGGCCCAGGGTGAGGCCAGGGAGGAAGCGGGACTTAGGCTATATTGAGAATTTGACTTTATTCTAAGAGAATAGGGAGCCATTGAAGCATTTAAGGAAGGGAGAGACAGAATACAGTTTGAGTTGGATTAAGTAACTTTTAAAACACGGTTTCTGTCCTCTGTAAACTAAGAAAGATTTATAGAAATCTGCACTTGACACGATGCTGGGACCAAGGACTTAAGTGCCACAGAAGGAATCACAAGTTACAGGGTGCCGTAGGATTCCAGGGTGTGGTCCAGATATGGTCCCGACGGCTCTGGGGTAGGAGGTGGAGGTGGGAAGGGAACGGGAGGGACTCCTCCTTTTTTAAGTAGGCAGCATTTGGAAAGAACTTAGGGGAAGGGAAAATTTCAACAGGTAAAAAGGCGAGTCTTCCAGATAAAAGAGGATGAACAAAGGCTTGGATGCAGGAAAGTGAAGAGATGCTTTTGGAGAAGGAGGAATTGTCTAGTTGTGGGGGGTTGGGAGAAAAGGGAGAAAAATAAGTGAGTTCAGGCTCTGACTGGCTTTTCTTTCTTTTCCAACTTTATTGAGGAATAATTGACAAACATAATTGTATATGTTTAAAGTGAATAGATGTGATGATTTGATATACATTGTAGCATTGAGGAATGATTACCAAAATCAAGGTAATTATTACATCTGTCATCTCACATAGTTAACTGTGTGTGTGTGTTTGTGTGTGTGTGTGTGTGTGTGTATGTGGTGAGATTGCTTAGGATCTACTCTCAGCAACTTTGAAGTAACACTATTTAACTATAGTCACCATGCTGTATGTTAGATCCTCAGAAATTATCTTATAATTGAAAGTTTTTACCCTTTGACCAACATCTCCCCATTTCCCCCTCCCCCCAGCCCCTGGTAACCACCATTCTATTCTCTGTTTCTATGAGTTTGACTTTTTTTTTATAAAGAGTCCACATATAAGTGATACCATACAATATTTATCTTTCTCTGGCTGGATTATTTTACTTGGCATAACACCCTCCAGCTTCATCCATATTGTCAAAAATGGCAGGACTTCCCTCTTTTTTTATGGCTGAATAATGTTCATTGTGTACTTATATATACATCATATTTTGTTTATCCATTCATCTGTCTAAGGGTATTTAGGTGGTTTCCATGTCTTGGGTACTGTAATAATACTGCAATCAATGTGGGAGTGCAGATATCTCTTTAAGGTGTTGATTTCATTTCCTTTGGATACACAGTCAGGAGTGAGAGAGGTGGATAATATGGTAGTTCTATTTTGAAATTTTTGAGGGGCCTCCATACTGTTTTCCATAGTGGTTGTACCAATTTACATTCCTACTAACAATGTATAAGGGTTCCCTTTTCTCCACATTCTCAACAACATTTATCTCTTGAGTTTTTGGTAATAGCCATCCTAAGAGGTGTAAGGTGACATCTCATATTGGTTTTGATTTGCATTTTCCTGATGATTAGTGATGTTGAGTACTTTTTCATGGACCTTTTGGCCGTTTGTATGTCTTCTTCGGAAAAATGCCTATTCAGGTCCTTTGCTCAATTTTTTTTTTAAAGATTGGCACCTGAGCTAACATCTATTGCCTATCTTCTTGTTTTCTTCTTCTTCTCCTCAAAGCCCCCAAGCACATAGTTGTATATTCTAGTTGTAGGTCCTTCTGGCTCTGCTATGTGGGATGCCACCTCAGCATGGTTTGACAAGCAATGCTAGGTCCATGCCCAGGAACCAAACCAGTGAAACCTTGGGCCGCTGACGCAGAGCGCACAAACTTAACTGATACACGACTGGCCTGGCCCCTGTGTGCCTGTTTTTATGCCAATACCGTGCTGTGTTGATTATTATAGCTTTGTAGTATAGTTTGAAATCAGGAGGTGTCATGCTTCTAGCTTTGTTCTTCTTTTCAAGATTGCTTTAACTATTCGAGGTCTTTTGTGATTCTGTAAAAATTTTAGGACTATTTTTCTATTTCTGTGAAAAATGCCAGTGGGATGTTGCTAGAGATTGCATTGAGTCTGCACGTGAGATCACTTTGGATAGCATGAGCATTTTAATAATATTAACTCTTCGAATCTAAGACCATGGTCTTATCTTTCCATTTATTTGTGTCTTCTTCAGTTCTTTCATCAACATTTTATGGTTTCAATGTACAGATATTTTATCCTCCTGGTTGAATTTATTCCTTAGTATTGTATTGTTTTGGATGTTATTGTGAATGGGACTGCTTCATTAATTTCCCTTTTGGGTAGCTCATTGTTTATGTATAGAAACAAAACAGATTTTTTTATGTTGATTTTGTATCTTGCAACTTTACTGAATTCATTTATTAGTTCTAACAGTTTTTTGGTGGAGTCTTTAGGGTTTTCTATATATAAGATCATGTGATCTGCAAACAGAGATAATTTTACTTCTTCCTTTCCAATTGGATGCCTTTTATTTCTTTTTCTTGTCTAATTGCTCTGTCTAGGACTTCAAGTACTATGCTGAAAGAAGTGGGGAGAGTGGGCATCCTTGTCTTGCTCCTGATGTGAGAGAAAAGGCTTTTAATTTTCACCATTGAATATGATATTAGCTGTGAGCTTTTCACATATGACCTTTATTATGTTGAGGCATATTCCTCTCTAATTTGTTGAGCATTTTTATCATAAAAGGATATCAAATTTTTTCAAATATTTTTATGCATCTATTGAAATGATCATCTGTTTTTATCCTTAGTTTTGTTAATGTGGTGTATCACATTTATTCATCTGTGTAGGCTGAATAATGCTTGCATCTAAGGGATAAATCTCACTTGATTATGGCATATGATCTTTTTGATGTATTCTTGAATTCAGTTTCCTAGTATTTTGTTGAGGATTTTTGCATGTATTACTTTCAGGGATATTGGCTTGCAATTTTCTTTTCTTATAGTGTCCTTGTCCAGCTTTGATATCAGAGTAATGCTGCCCTCATTAAATTGAATTTGAAAGTGTTCCTTCCTCTTCAGTTTTTTGGAAAAGATGAGAAGTATTGGTATTAATTCTTTTTAAAATGTTTGTTAGAATTCACCACTGAATCTATCTGGTCCCAGGCTTTTATTTGTTGGGAGATTTTTGATTACTGATTCAATCCCCTTGCTCATTATTAGCCTGTTCAGGTTTCCTATTACTTCATCATTCAGTCTTGGTATGTTTTATGTTTCTAGAAATTTATCCCTTTCTTCTAAGTTATCTAATTTGTCGGTGCATAATTGTTCATAGTAGTCTCTTATGACCTTTTATATTTCTGTGGTGTCAGTTGTAATGTCTCCTCTTTCATTTATAATTTAATTATTTGGGTCCTCTCTCTTGTTTTCTTAGTCTTGATAGAAGTTTGTCTATTTTGTTTATCTTTTAAAAAACCAACTCAATTTTGTTGATCTTTTCTATTATTTGTCTAGTTTCTTATTTATTTTTGCCCTGATCTTTGTTATTTCTTTCCTTCTGCTAAATTTGAGCTTAGTTTGTTCTTGTTTTTCTAGTTCCTTAAGGTGTAAGTTTAGGTTGTTTATTTGACATATTTCTTTTTTCTTAATGTAGGCATTTATTGATGTAAACTTCCCTCTTAGAACTGCTTTAGCTACCTCCCATATGTTTGGTGTGTTGTATTTCCATTTTTGTTTCCCTCAAGATATGTTTTGATCTCTCTTTTGATTTCTTTTTTGACCCATTGGTTGTTCAGGAGTGTGTTGTTTAACTTCCTCATTTTTGTGAATTTTACAGCTTTCCTCCTGTTATTGATTTAACGTTTCATACCATTGTGTTTGGAAAAGATACTTGACATGATTTCAATCTTCTTAAATTTATTAAGATGTATTTTGTGACATCACATATTATCTATCCTGAAGAATGTTTGTGTACACTTAAGAAGAATGTGTATAGCGCTGTTGGATGGAATGCTCTGTATATATCTTTAGGTCCGTTTGGTCTAAAGTGTAGTTCAAGTCTGTTATTTCCTTATTGATTTTCTGTCTGGATGATCTTTACATTGTTGAAAGAGGAGAATTGAAGTCCCCTACTATTATTGCTTTGCTGTCTACCTGCCTTCAGATCTGTGGACTTTGAATGCCTGATGGAGAGCTCCAGAGTCACTTCTGAGCCCTGAAGCTGCATGAGTTAGAAAGGGATACTATCAAAGGATGTTTTGAAAGGGGAATCATCATCTTGGGTGGAGCTAAGTGTCAGTCCAGAGTCATTTCAGTTGTCCTAATGACAAATAAATAGTGCCTAGACTAAGTATGATATCTTTTATACAAATTGGAAAACCTATAGAACATTTAGAACAATGCTATATGTTATCAATGGTTATGTACATATTTTAAAAGGTAATATGTGGTAACAATGTTTTTTAAGATAATCTTTTTATGGTAGAATAAATTTAGATTTACAGAAAAATTATGAGAACAGTACAGAGAATTCCCATACACCTATGTCCAGTTTCCCCTATTATTACCATCTTCCATAGTATGGTACATTTGTCACAAATAATGAATGGATATTCATGCATTATTATTAACTAAAGTCCATAGTTTATTGAGATTTCTTTGTTATTCCCTGATGTCCTTTTTCTGGATCCATCTAGAATAGCACATTATGTTTAGTTGTCATGTCTCCTTAGGCTCCGCTTTGCTGTGACAGTGTCTCAGAATTTCCTTGTTCTTGATCAACAGTAGTATTTTAAAGGTGCAGGGAGATCACAAACACCAGATCCAGGACATCGGTCACCTCTAGGGAGCTTGTGAGGGCCATGTGATCAGGGAGGGACACACAGGTGCTTCAGACACATCCGTAATGTTTTATGTCTTTGAAGAGATGTGAAGCAGGTGTGGCAAAATATTTAGACAATAGCCTCCGGTGGAGGCTTATACAAAATAAGTTTTGTATATTATTGTGTTATATTCTCTTTTATTTGCTTGAAATATTTCAGAGTCAAATAAAGAATTTGGGGAAGAGGAAGGAGAAATGCCACGTGGAGGGAGGAGGGTGAACAAAAGAAGAGGGAAGGGGGCTGCAGTTCAAGGAGGAATGGGCGTGGTCAGATCCTGGAGCACAGGACTGGCGGATGCTGTTTGGCGGACATGCGGCTAGAAAAGCAGACTACAGACCTTTTGTGGATGCTGCTGATGGAGGATGAATCAAACCTCTTCATCAACTGAAGGCCACTGACAGCTTTTGGGCAGTGGAGTGGGATTAGCAGAGTTAATTTTGGGATGTGTGGAAGTTGCGTTGGGGAAGAATTAAGGAGTCCACTCAGCTAGGAGGATGGTACAGAGGTACAGGTGTGTACCGATAAGGCCCTACATTTGAAAGGTAGCAAATACTCTACTGCTTACTCTTCTAGTGCTCTGTGTGTTATCTAATTTAATCCTCACAACAGCCCATTGGGGTAAGTATTATTATTACCAACTCTCTTTTGCAGATGAGGAAATGGAGCCACAGAGAGTTGAAATAACTTCCTGATGGTAATAAATCTGGGAACTGGGGGCACTGGGTGGATATGCAGCCAGGCTCGCTGCAGCAGGCAAGCACCTAACATTTGTGTTCCGTTCCTGCTCGAGGCTGGTAGCGTTGGAAGAAGCGATGAGACCTAGGCTTCAGGGATAAAGAAGTGGGCGAGGGGGATGAATGGCTTCAAACCCGGGTGACCAGAAGATATTGTCACCTCGGCGAGAAATTTTAAAAATCAGGAAGAAGAACTGGATTCAGTTGGCTAATACGAAAAGTTGTGTTTGAGGGGCTGAAGAAAGGTCAAGCAGGCGGTTAGAAAACTGGGGACCAGCTGCTTTTGGAGTGTGCGAGTCAAAGCTGTGTGAGTGAGCCAGAGCATTTTCTTTATGGAGGAAAGGAAGAAAGGAAAGCGAAAGGCAGGAAGCAATCAAAACGGTAAAGATAGAAGCGATTTTATAAACTTGGTTCATTAAATATTTAGTAGCCTTTTTACTTAAGTATGCTATTTCCTCCCCTCAGTGTGGGCCAGCCTGAGTGCAAGGTCGTTTGTCCTGTCCTTTTGCAGCTCCATCCGCTCGCTCGCGGAAGGGCTTCTTGGCTTGGTGCGGTTTCCGCAAAGATGAAATAGCACCCCTTTGCCCCAGTTTATTTACTTATTATTTATACTGTTCTTCCTAATTTGGTCCAGCACTTTTCACTTTTATTTAAAGAGAATGATATTCCTTTTCAACGTTTTTACTTCGTGCAAACTATACCTACTTTGAAGTAACAAATAGGAGTTGAAACAATCTAAAAATGTAAGGTGATGTGGGAAAAACATTGTTGACTTTTGATTTTTTAAAATCCATCTGTGATTTCAAAGTGAAATTAAGATTTTATATTCTTATTTCTTTGGTCCCCATGAAGAGGTAGCAGAGAAGGGACTTTGTAGCTTCATTCTTGACAGCGGTTCAAAGTGGGTGCTACTGAGATTCATTTTAAAACACTCTAAGGAATGAACATCATTTTTAAATGTCTGACTGCAAAGTGGTGAATCTATGCGTATCATAATATGTCACACTATTGTAAAACATGACCTTTCTGCTAAAATATGTTGCAAAAGATGCGTTTACCGCGAAACTACATTTGTGGGCTATCAAATGCAAGTCAGAATCCGGCAGCAGTCCTTTTCTTCAGTTATGTCTGAAGAAGTTTAAAAAGAGGACAAGTTGGGGAAGAAAGTATTGATATAAAGCTTCACTTTTGTTATTGCTCTCACAGAAAGGAAGATTTGCACCATGTCAGTTATTAGTCAAATCATTTTCACACATATAGAATTGCATGGCATAAGACAGGGTGGAAGCCAGTAGCAGAAGAAATGTTGAACCAGGGGTCACGAGACTTGGTTCCATCCCTAACCTGCTATAATCCTGGACAAGCCAGGACCAGCTGCTCCCACTCTCAGGGATTCCATTATCAGTGATCTAGGGTGAGATCTAGGCTCCGTGTGTTTAAAACACTTCCCAGGTGATTCTCCTGGGCACCTGGGGAGGGTCACTGCATAGAATAACAGCTTGGTGTCACCTACCTGCCACTGTTTGATAGAAGAGGAAACGTGGGACGGCCAGTGCTTATGACAGGAGAGATTGTGGCAGAGCTGGAGGGAGAATGTAGTGGACATGACAGTTGACTCTCAACATCCATTTCACTCTAGATGCTTAATCTAAGCCAGCTGGGGGACCCTCATTCTCCAGGTCAGTGATGGGTTCAGGGTGGAGCATATGACCTAATTCTGGTCAATAAGATGTAAGGAGAAGTCTGCTGGGGCAGCTGCTGCTGCTGGTTGAAGGTCAGGGGAGTCATTCTGGGAAAGGTCACTCTCTCTGAGAGAAAGTCCTAGAAGAAGATATTCTCTTTTCTTCCTTGTGGTACTTGGTTTGGATGTGATGTCTGGTTCCACTCAAGCTATCTGGCTGTCTGCCTATGGATGAAGTAAACCTCAAAGCTCAGAAGATTCTGCATCTTGATGACATTGTTTAATCACTGTATTAACCTGCCCTGGAGCCCATCCTACTTCTGAGATTTTTACGAAATCGATATTTAAAGCCACTTTGAGTTAGATTTTGTTATTTGCAGCCAAACACACCTTAAATGACACAGTGGAAGGGAGCTCATTCCTGGCCTGAAGGCCAAGGAGACTTTCCTCAGGTGGTCCTCTCAGGGACCACACCAGAGTCTCTAGTGGCTTTGGTGAAGGCGAAGTCTGGATACTGGAATCATGGAGTGGAAGAATCAGAGAGCCATATGATTTAAACTCCCTATTTTTTTTTTATTGAGGTGTAATTGGTGTACAGCATTATATTAGTTTCATGTGTGCAACGTAATGGTTGGATATTTGTATATATTGTGAGGTGATCACCACAATAAGTCTATGAACTCCAAATTTTTGATGAGTAGGTAAGAACCAGAGAGGTAATATGACTTTCTGAAGGCTACACAGCAAGTTGGTGACATGGCTATGTTTAGAAAACCCAAACATATTGTCTAGTAAAACTCAGAAAGGCTGCAGTACACCACATTTTTAATATCCAGCTAATTCTTTTATATTCTCCATGTGTATGGTGGTGCCATGTCCCTGATACACACAGTGATGCCAAGAATGTTTCTCACCAAATTTAGAAAGCCTAAAATATGATAATCAAGTTTTCAAGTTATTATTGGGTCTTGCTGTATCAGAAATGTTTCATTTTGAACAATCCCGATTTGTCAAGCATGAGAAATTCGATAATTGCCCAAATTCCTTTTGCTCATATCAGAAGCCACCAGGGCTCACTTGAAATTGTACTTTATGCTGGAGCAAAGTGGGTGTCGGTCTCCTTCACATGATTTTGCAGAAATGTAAACCACCTGCCCTTCAGAATGGCTTCCCATCATTGACATTACGCTCTGCAGTTAGAGATTCATTCTAAGGCTTAATCTGATATTAGAATGCAAATACCTCTGGGAGGGATAGTACTCAAATCTGTAATTCTTTTGCTGAGGTAATCATACCCTTACTTAACCTCCCAGGGAAAAACATGGCATAGCTTTCTGGAGAACAGACTTAATCTGATGGTGAAAAGGAAAAAGATATAGGACAAAATCCAATGTCATAGGGCGACCTGTTTATTTAATTCTGCCTGTGAGTACTTTGGGTGGAACAGTTTTATAAGCACTGATAAGTTGCTTTTCCTCAGTTTGGATGATCTTTTTTCCCTAGAATATTCACTGAATGTTAGGTGAACCTAAATATGGAGCTGACTATGGTCAGAGTTCCACTTACTACGACTGTGTAATTACATGAAAACTTGTTGATGTAAAACAACAATTTGTTATGCTCATGGATTTTGTGGGACAGGAATTTGGACAGGATACAGCAGGACCCTGATGTCTGGGGCCTCATCTGGAAAGCTCGCTGGCAAGCTTGAAGGCTGGAACTATTCCAAGGTCTATTCACGTACAACTCTGGGGGTTAATGCTGGCTGTTGGCTAGGACCACTAGTTCCTTTCCACATGGGCTAACTTGAGCTTCCTTGCTGTGTCCACACAGTGTCCCTAAAAGACAGAGCCAGGCAGAAGCTGTATCTTTTTTTTGATGCCCCAGCCTTGGAAGTCACTTAGCATCACTTCTGCCATATTTTATTGATTGTAGCAATCAAAAGCCTGCCTAGGATCAAGGGGAGGGGACACAGACCCCACCTCTTGGGTAAGTGGCAAACTGGAAAAGCAAGTGGGACTGAAAGTACTACCATGACCAATTTTGGAAAATATAGTCTGCCACAGTTAGCTTACTATGGGCAGGGGAATTTCATCTTCTTTTGAGTCTGTCTTCCATGGCTGTAGAGAAAGCCTTCAATTTGTCCATATCTCATTCAGTTGAAAAAGTGCTTTTAAGAAAAACCTATGAAGAATATGGATGGATCAGTCCAAACCTATTTCCAGTGCTTGAAAAGTAATTGCAAATGCAGGCATTTCAGGAACATCTTTAAAAATAATGAAAAGTACGTTAAATCCACCTTTGAAGAATATTGTTGTCAAGGTACCTAAGCATCAGATATTCGGAAATGAGCTGGATCTTGATGTTGTCTTAGACCTACTGGATCCAAATTTTCTCCCTCCAAAAGGTAAGACCTGGCTCTGTCTACACCAGAAATTAGCAAGACAGTGTTATATGGTGGAAAGATTGGGAGTTAGATGGTCTGGAATCAAACTTTGTCTCACTTCCCAAATATGCTATTGAACAACCACGTCATTTTTTAAAGCTTTTGTTCCTCACCTAGGGTCTAGAATAAGGATCCTAACAGAACCTCCTTCCTGGAGGATACAAGAGGATGGCTGTACGTAAGTAATACAAGTAGGCTCCTAATGTTATAGTTATCCCATGAGGCCAGCTGTGACGGTTCAGTGGGAAAAGGCAGGTTAGGTCACTTTGCGCACCGTAAACTCTGTGGAGAATTTGGTATTATTGTTATTATTATACCCAATTTGCTAGTTCTCACCTAGATCAGCAGTTCTGAAACTTGGTGTTCATGAGATTCACCTAATAAAATAGTAAAAACTATGGATTCTTGACATCCAGTTTGGGAGGTTCTACTTGGTAGGTCTGAGGTTGGATTTGGGAATGTGGAATTGTAATACCCTTGCTCCAGGTGATTCTGATGCATTGGATGGAATCAAGGTGGGCATTTGGGATCTACTGAGAAGAACCCTAGGGGACCTGAGACTTTGGGCAGTAAGGTCCTTTGAATGGAGTTGAGGGAGCAAAGTCTGCAGGCATTGAAGGTGTCAGAGTGTTTGCATTCCTGGGTGAGTTCCCGGGGTGGAGGGAGGGCAGACCACCTAATGGAGGGTCTGCCCCCAGGGCAGTCTGTTAGCTTCTTCACTGCCTAGGTTTAGTGGGCGTGAGGGTTTGTCTGTAGTATCAACCAGGGGAAATCATTCTCACCTAATAAAGTAGGGAAATTACCCAGGACTTGATTTTTGCTCAAAAGATCAAATAATTAAGGAGCAAAACACACTTTGCAGAGGACCAATTTACATGTCAAGCATCATTTAAAAAAGCCTCTTTAATGATTGGGTTCTGGTTCCTTTTGCCCAATGACAGACTTGATGTTTCTGAAAGAGATCTGCAGCAATAAGCTGGCTGTTGATACATCCGACCCACAGTCCAGTCTGCCTTTCTGGAGGAAATGGACGCGTTAATGTCAAGTGGTTGCCGCTGAGTGAGACCCTGGCAAGAAGTCAGGAGTGATTTATCTTATTATCTTTGGCAAGCATATCTCCTGGGAAATCTTTGATAACTCAGGAATGGCTACACTTAAGGAATTGTTTTCAATCTGTAAGGTAGTTTTGCCACCTCCACTCCTCCACCATACTCTTACTTCTGTGATTTTTAAAATTTTTGCATTTTTTTCCTGGAAAACTTTTTGCCATTTGCACTGCTTAACAGAAAGAGCTGTATCAATTGTATAATTTTCCTATCTCTCCATTTCTTCCCCTTACCCCTGCATCATATTCTAGAATAATTTTAAGGATATTGCTGATTAATTTTCCAACTTTAAAAATCCTCAAAATTACTTTATATATTTCTTCACTACCAAGTTTTTCTGCTTCAATAATATTTATATAATTGAATACGTATGGATTACAAATTGAATTTATAGAATATATAATAATATTCAGTTTATTATTATTCATGTAATTCTTTTTTTCTATTTTTGTTTCTTTTTTTTTTTTTTAAAGATTTTATTTTTTTTTCCTTTTTCTCCCCAAAGCCCCCTGGTACATAGTTGTATATTCTTCGTTGTGGGTCCTTCTAGTTGTGGTATGTGGGATGCTGCCTCAGCGTGGTTTGGTGAGCAGTGCCATGTCCGCGCCCAGGATTCAAACCAACGAAACACTGGGCCGCCTGCAGCGGAGCGCGCGAACTTAACCACTCGGCCACGGGGCCAGCCCCTGTTTCTTTTCTTTTTAAGTCTATTAGAGCCCCCCTTGAGATTTAAGGATTAGTAAAGTGGTATTTGAATTATGCACTCACATGGCATTCTAGTTTCCCTTACCAAAAACTGACATAGAAAAAGACACAATACATAGTTCTTACTCTGCCCTCTGGTGGATGCAATTGAGCACACATGTTTCCTTTCTAGCCTTTTCAACTCTGCAGCACATAAATAAGAATACCTAACACATACTGAGCATCACATTGAGCATTGTGGCAGGCATTGCATCACTTAAGTCTCACAACAATTGAGGATGCTATTATAAGGAAATTGAAGATGAGGGAAGTCGGAAACTAGGATGCGGAGGCAAGGTTCAAGTCCAAGGATGTCCAAATCCAAAGCCTGTGGTCATTCTGTTCTGCTACGCTTCCTCTACTTCAGTATCTCCAACAAAGAAAAGAGTCTAACAAAACTACGCATTGGGTCTCTGATAACTATGTGCGAGTAAGAGTACAGGATTTGGTGTCACAAAGACCTGCCTTTAAAACCTATCCCTGCCTCTTCGTGTCTCTGTCACCTCAAGCAAGTTATTTAACCTCTCTAAGCCTGTTTTCTCATCTGCTACTCTCTATGAGGATAGGAGTGGTCACATTTCAGAGGTCTTTGGTTAGAACTGAGAGAGGTAATTCATGAAAACACAAGGTAAGCAATGAATGCATGGTAGGCCTGATGGCCATAATCTTGTTGAAAAATATTGTACGTGCTCCAACCTCAAGTTTGTTGGGCACACTTTCTTTTGGTTCTTGTCTTTTCTATGACTTTCTCATAAATTTTAAAAGCAGTTTTCCTGGTAGAAAGGGACTTACAGTCTTTCGGCATCTCATAGAGCTAGCCCTGGAAACTGACTTTTTTCCTCAGTGGGTCTGGTTTATGAGAGAGTTGCCTTTGTTTTCATTAAATAGGAAGAGGCAGATACTCAGGCTCAAATGAGAATCTGGTCCATGGACCTTTATTTCTTGTATATTATTCTATTCAAAGCCATTTAGAAATTTAGCTCAATAAGAAAAAACTATGAATTTATTAATTCAATGGTTTATTTGAGATTTGGTCACTAAATTCTGTTTAGTGCCAAATCTTGCTGAGTAAAGGGCCTTACCATGCTTGATGAAGGAGTTACTATCGAATGAAAATGTTTTCAATGAAGGAAACAAAATGGTAGAGGGTAGTTGTAAGGATGGTAAAGCTCTTTTAAAATGCCTCAAAAACTCATGAAAAGTAAATAGCACAACCAAAAAAACTCCACAATGCTTGCAAGAATGTGGTGAGACAGGAATTATTATATCACGTCAATGAGACTATAAATTGGCATGATGTTTTTGGAAAGTGATTTGGTAATTTGTAATAAGAGCCTTAAAAATGTTCATACAGGGGCTGGCCAATGGTCGAGTGGTTAAAGTTCTGCACACTACACTTCGGTGGCCCAGGTTTGCAGGTTCAGATCCTGGGTGCGGACCTGCTCCACTCATCAGCCATGCAGTGGAGGCATCCCACATACAAAATAGAGGAAGATTGGCACAGATGTTAGCTCAGGGATAATCTTCCTCAAGCAAAAAAAAAGAGGAAGATTGGCAATGGACGTTAGCTCAGGGCAAATTTTCCTTGCCAAAAAAAAATATTTGCACACATGTCGAACTTTCACTTCTAAAATCTGCCCTAAAGAGAGAAGCAAGCAGAGCTTTTAGCTAAAGAGATGCTCATCATAGCATTACTGATGATCACCAAGTTAGAAATGACTGAAGTGTCAATAATAGAGGATTGCTTATATAAAATTACTGTATTTATACTAATATGAACTATAACATAGCCACTAAAAATATTGCTATGGGAGATAACTTGGAAAAATACTCACAATACAGTGATAGGTCTATAAAGAAAACCAAAATACTAAACTGTCTGTGCTATGAACTATCTATCTGTATTCAATTCAATATATATATCTATACATTCAAATTATATACATATACGCTGCATTGTAAATACACTATTTCCTTCCTATGCCATCCTCCTTCATCATGATCTAAAAGAATTTTCTGTGTCAGAGCCATTTCTTGCCTCCAATAGTTCATATAGTCAGGAATGGATTGTACTTTGTTAAAACATCTCCATTAGTGCTAGACAGGAATGGTTGTGTTCACGTTTTCTTTTTAGCCTCTCATGGGTTGTTGGCCTGAATAAGGAAAAGATCTTGACACCAACAGGGGTATGAATCCAGCAGTTCTGGTTGGCTGTTTATTTCTAATGCATAGTTGGTATAGTACCATCTGTATTTCTTGGAATTCTTTTTTTGTCTGTTTTACCAAAAAGCCAGTTCTACACCTGGCTTTAATCTGCACATGGGTCATTTTAAAAAGAGCCAAATATCCCATCAATAACAAATCATACTATTTTAATTCTATTATGTATCTTTTGCATTTTCAGCTTTATTGAGCTATAATTGACAAATAATAAACTGCACATATTTAAGGTATATAATTTGATAAATTTTGACGCCTCTACACATGTGGTATGAGTTATCTATCATTGTATAACAAATTACCCCCAAAATTAGTGGCTTAAAACAACAAGCATTTGTTATCCCACAGCTTCCGGGGATCAGGAATTGGGAGTGGCTTAGCTGGGGGCTCAGGCTCAGGGCCTCTTCTGTGGTGCCAGCCAGGATATTCGAAGGGCTGCAGACATCTGGAGGTTTGACGGAGGCCAGAGGATCTGTGTCCAATATGACTCACTTCCGAGGTTGTTGTCAGGAGGCCTCCATTTTGGGCTTGCTGTTGACGGGATGCCTTAGGTTATGGCAGTGTCCTCACAATGGCAGCTCATTTCCCAGCTAGTGAGCGATCCAGGAGTGAACAAGCAAGGGGAACCGGAAGTGTTTTGTGACCTGGTCTCTGGAGGCTGTTGTCACTTCCTCCTCATTCTATGTGTTAGAAGCAAGTGCCCACACTCAAGAGAAAGGGAATTAGCCTTCATCCTTGAAGGGAGGAGGCTCAGAGAATCTGTGAACATATTTTAAAACCACTGCACCCATGAAATCAGCAACGTGATCAAGATAGTGAATATATTCCATATTCATTAAATTCTAAACGACATTAAATGTCACTGTCTCTAATATTTTAATTCTGATATTTTAATTGTGCAATTTATTAAATTGCACACAGTGTTTTTCCAAATATCACTGCCACCTTAGATTCACAAAGCACCTTTTAGTCTGAATTATTCTTAAAGTGTTTTCAAAATTGTTCTTTCAGCAGATGGCACATGTTTTATGCCTGAAGCCAGTGAACATCCTGCAATTTCTGGCCAGAAATAAAAAATTTCTTCTTTTGGGAGATAAAGGGGAAAGGATGCAGCAGCGGATAACTAAGAACATGCACATAAGTTATATTTTCTTATGTCGGGCCTCTGACTCCCTCATGGCCTCACTGGAAAAGATTTTTTGGACCTTCTAAAGAGAGGTGTTTTTCTGATAAATACTGAAAATGTGTTCTCACTCCTAGCATGATCACTTAGCATCTCTTGAACAGGCATGTAAAGAGCACGTTTTCTAGCTTCTGAGGTTTTCTGAGTTTACTATCCTCATTTTAACTCTTTTTCTATTAGGAAAATTGGTGAAATTAAGACAGTTGCCCTTGGTCATCCATTCAGGCATTCATTCATTCTTCACTCAACAAGTATTTTTTGAGCACCAACTATGTGACAGGCAGTATTTAGGCGCTGAAGATTCTGAAGCTAAGATTCTCTACCTTCAGAATTACACGAAAGGTGAGATTTAAACACAGATGGTTCAAAGTCTGTATTCCTAACCACCATATCAGTGATTCTCAAACTTTTATGGAAATAAATATCACCTGGGAAGCTTATTAGTGAGGCACATTTACTTGGTGGAGATTCTAATTCAGAAGGTCCAGGGATCTGCAATTTAATCAACCATCATAGGTGATTCTAATATAAGTGGTCCATGGACCAGGCTTTGAGAAACGCTGCTCCAGGCAACTGCTACAACTACCATAGAGAAGGGCAACACTTCTTTTCCTCATTGTCCCAACCATATTGCACCCCCAGTATTTTCCCTGCCTGTTTATATAAACCAGTCTCCTTGAATCCAGGGTTTATATTTCCCAAGTTCATCAGAATATAGGTTTCTCTTATCTGGATTCTACCGCCCTCTGTTTTTTTTTTTTTAAGGATTGGCACCTGAGCTAATAACTGTTGCTAATCCATTTTTTTCTGCTTTTCCTCCCCAAATCCCCACAGTACATAGTTGCATATTTTTTTCAGTTGTGGGTCCTTCTAGTTGTGGCATGTGGGATGCCGCCTCAGCATGGTTTGATGAGCGGTGCCATGTCCGCGCCCAGGATCCGAACTGGCGAAACCCGGGGCCCCTGAAGTGGAGCGTGCGAACTTAACCACTTGGCCACGGGGCCAGCCCCTACCTTCCTCTTTTTATTTTGGAAATATATTTCTCTAAGCAGACTGTGACAGTTAAATCAGAGGTAAAAGGGTGACTGAAATACAGATACTTTTTTTCCACATCTGAATATATCCATTTTCTACATTGCTACCAAACACTTTTTCCCTTGTCCACAACGATAGATCTCAGGGACTTCCAGCTGCAGACTTCTTCCTTCAAATGGCGAAGAATAAAGGGTCCCCAGTTTTAGAGAAGGGCAGTAAGAGAGTCACTGAGTGCGTTAGTATCTGTTGCTGCATAATAAATTATTCCAGAATTTAGCAACTTAAAGCAAAAAGCATTATCTTAGTTTTTGTAGGTCAGGAATCCAGGAGTGAGCTGGCTGGGTATTTCAGACTCAGGTTCTCTCCCAAGGATCTAATCAGATGTTGGCTGGACCTGCAGATGTCTCAAAGCTCCATTCAGGGCAGATGTGCTTCCAAACTCATTCATTTAGCTGTTGCCAGGCCTAAAAAGATCCGCTTCTGCTTCTAGGCTGAAGCCCATGGACCTCTCCACTGTCTGCCGCACAATATGGCAACTGACTTCCCCAGAGCGAATGATTAAGGAAGAGTGTGAGAATGTGCCCCAAGATGGAAGCTGCAGTCTCTTTAATAATTTAGTCTTGGAAGTGACATCTTATAACCTGTGTTGCATTCTATTTGATAAATCCATTCCACATTTAAGGGGAGGGAATTATGTAAAGGCGTTTAGTAGGTATAATAATGACTCCTTCTAAAGGTGTTCATTCCTTAATCCCTGAAACCTGTGGATATGTTACATTACACGGCAAAAGGGAGTTTGTAGATATAATTAAGGTAATAGACCTTAACTTATGCAGAGTCTTCTGGGTTATCCAGGTGGGTCCAATGTAATCACGTGAGTGCTTAAAAGCAGGAGAGGACGTCTGAAGATGAAAGCGAAGGGATGTGGCAGACGGGGGAGTCAGAGAGATTCCCGGGGTGAAAGGTATTTGAGGTGTTATTGCAGGCTCTGAGACATGAAGGCCATGTGCAGTAACTGGAGAAAGGCTTCTAGGAGCTCATCCAAAGCATCAGAAGGTACACAGACAGGCTCTAGGAGCAAAGACTGGTCCCTGGTGACAGCCAGCGAGGAGTTGGGAACCTCAGTCCTACAGCCACAAGGAACTGAATTCATCCAACAACTTGAAAGAGCTTGGAAGCAGATTCATCCCCTAGCCTCTGGTAAGGAATGTCGCCACCAACACGTTAACTTTAGGCTGGTGAGACCAGTAGGACTTCTGCCTACAGAACTGTGAGATAAGATTTGGGTGGTGTTTGAAGCTGCTAAGTTTGTTGTGATTTGTTACAGCGACACTATGAAAGGAATACAAGTACCAGAAGATGGGATCATTAGGGGGCTGCAGACCACACTGAGTCTGTGCAGAGAATGAATGATTTTCTCATATAAACTCAGCACATTCTCAGCACCTGGTTTACCTGGGAATGAAAAGCTCCCTCTGCCAATACTAAATTATCCCAATGTTCCTGCACTGTTACAAGAGGAATGGTCAAATTTATCGTCAAGAGCCACCACTAGAAATTAGAAATGTCCTGAAAAGAAAAGGAGATAGAGGGGGACATAATTCTTCAGGGGCCTTTCATTGTTTATGGGTTTGTTTGGTGAGTTGTTTATCATGATGTTGCCATGGCTTAAGTAGCTTTGCCCAGGGCTGAATTTGCGCTCTCAGATGTTGAGCCTAATGTAAATAAGGCAGCTGCTCCACTTGGGCTTGATAATTCCTGGGTGGATGAAGAATAGGGAACAGGTGGAAGGGCAACTGTAATGACTCTTGAATAGCTGGGCAACCGTTGATGGCAAAGAAAGCTCTAATTTGCTCCATATTTAGGAATACTGTACCAAATTGTGCTATCTTCTGTTGGTTTTTTTTTTTTTGTGCTTCACAAAATTGGCCACATGAAAGATACCTGAGAAGCTTTTAGAAATACTTATTCCTAAGCCTCATCACCAGAGATTCTGATTAAATTAATTAAGGTGGAGATAAAGAATCAAGCCCTTCTTTCTGGAAACTTTCCTCCAGAATTGGTTTAGATTGAATCATTCTTGTCACTATAAAGATCAAGCTGACCACTGGCCAACTTGCTGTTCCCATGGAAAAGAACCTCAGAGAGTAATGAAGAGCTCTACTTCTGTGCCTGACACATAAAGGCTCTCAGATAACACTTGTTGAATTAGTAGATGAATAAAATAATACACACTGATGCTCAGTTGGAGGTACCGTAAAACTGCACCTGGTTTTAATGATCAGATCGTGGAGTGACTTTAGGGTGGTCTTAATATTGAATGATTTACATTTAAAATCCAAAGGTTAGTTCCTTGTATTCACGGGGATGGCCTAAGGATCAAATGGAAATTATAAAAAATTCCAAAAATTTATTACACTTTTCTACATCGCACTGCCATTTGAAGAGTCTTTTGTCTTTTCTACTGACAATACAAGGAATCTCTTCTAGATCTTTATCATTTAAGGGCAGACAGCATGCAGGAAAAGTATTGAAATGTCTTTTATAGAGAGTTGTAGTAACGTTAGGAGACTTATGGAAAGCACCGGCAAATGTGTAGTATGCCTTAAAAGTGACTGCACTTTAAACTACAGAAAGGAAAGGAGAGATTTTCTGGATGTCTTCTGCAGGTCCCATTCGGTTTTCGATAATACATAAAATATTGAGTATTTTTGTATTTTGTATTTGCAGCTCTAGAATTGGAATTCATGGCACCCAAGAATCTAATTTATTTTCCAAGACCCGTTTTTGAACCCAGCTTCTGACTTCTTGCTCATACTGTCAAATATCCCTAAGAAATTCCCTCTCCCCCCTCTGCCACTTCCCATTGCAAAGCCTGACTTCCCTTTTAGCTCAGGTGACAACAGGTGGTTATTTTGTGAATGCCATTTTTTTCCTTGTTAAGCCTGTGGTTATGTGTCAGTTTCCAGGATTTCCATTACCAAAACCATCCCTCCCTCAAAAGTTCTATTTTTAAATATCCTTTTAACTTTGGCTTGCTCTCCATTAGCTGACCCGTCTTTTGACTTTTCTGTTCTAAGAATAGAGGTAAGGACAAAAAGATGCCGAGGGTTATGTTAGTTTATACTTGTTCCAAAGTGATGTTGACCACAGGGAATGCATCACACCCTGTGTATCCCAACCAGGAAAAAAAGTATAAAGGAGCAGCTGCCAACTTTTCAGAAACATGATAGCCTTCCCTCCTCCTGCAAATGGTTTTGTGATTTGGTGGAAACATAGCAATTTAAAACCTTAGCTCAGTTGGGCTTGTCACCCACTTAACAACTGACTTCTGGCTTCTATTACACTACGTATTCATTGCTGTTAAGATGAGGTAGTGCTTTTCTTGGATAGTTTGAAAATTATTAGAATAATTTTGAATGTTTGTTTCAGTATGGACCTCAAAAAAGATAGCTGTTGTTGATGTCATCATAAGCAGTTGTTGGAAGCTCTGGACCTTACAGTTTAATAAAAATATTGGGAAAGGACAAAATCAATTAGCTTGAGATAGTTGTATAGAAAATAAGGCTGCATAGGGAGGGAGTAGAGGAGATAGGGAGAGGAGTAGAAATGGGAGAATAAGGCTTGGATAGAGAGTATATCAATTTTTGCTGGTATCTTCAAACTCTATCGGTTTTCTCTTTAACATGTAATTAAATGTAAGCCTCTCATTTTGGAAAATAAAACCCTCCTTTAGACTATCCTCATTCAATAATCCTCTTCTGTATTTTCCTTTCAAAGTGCCTGAAAGAACAATGTCTTGTCTTCACCGTTCCCGTTTGCTTCTCCACCCAGTGCAATCTATCTTTCTCCTCCATAGCTATTCCATAACTGCTTCTGTCAAGGGGCCTGGCAATCTCGAATTTTCTTCACATCATTTGAAGATATGGATCACTGCTTCTCTCTCTCCTCTCCTGGCTTCTTGTATCCCACTCTCACCCCATTCTCCATTCATCTCTTTGGCCACTCCTTCTTCAAGTCTCCTTAGTGAGTTTGCCTTCCTTGTCTGCCTATAGGTGTAGTGTGCTCTAGTTCCCAGGCCACTCTTCTCTCATTTGAAACATTCTCCTGCATTTTATTTTTTCTACACTCAGAGTTTTGGCTATCATCTCTATTTTTTTTTTATTGAATATATTTGATGTATAACATTATGAAAATTTAAGATGTACAACTTGTTACTTTGATACATATGTTGTAATAGCCATTGTAGTGATATTTATCACATCACATAATTGTAGTACGATATTGTCTATATTCATTATACTATGTGTTGGATCTCTATGGCTTATTTACTACTTGTTGCAAGTTTGTACCCTTAAACAGCATCAATCCTATCCCCCCACCCTCCACTCCCTGGGAACCACCATTTTACTGTTTTTTATGATTTTTGACTTTTTTAGATTCCACATATAAGTGATATCATACTTTTTCTCTGTCTGACTTATCTCACTTAGCATAATATGCTCAAGGTCCATCCATGTTGTTGCAAATGGCAGGATATCCTCCTTTCTCATGGCTGAATAATATTCCGTTGTGTATATATACCACATCTTTTTTTATCCATTCATCTGTTGATGGACATTAGGTTGTTTTCATATCTTGGCTGTTATGAATAATGCTGCAATAAACATGGGAGCACATATATCTCTTTGAAATCCTGTTTTCATTTCCTTTGGGTATATAATAGAAAAACCCAGGTTTCCTCCTTGCTATGTAGGGAAAAAACCCAGTTCTCCCGTACTATGAGTTTCTTCCCTGTGAGTCTCCTTTACTACTCACACAAAACACTTCACTTCTGATGCTTTTGGTCACCAAATATGTGGAAGGTTTTCCCCACATGAAGCAATTCTCTACAACACCAACTGGGTGTCCTATAATTTAACTCAATTCTAACACTATCTACCTGGATAGTGTCAGATACCACAGGTGATGGGTTCAGTCTCAAGACTGGTCCCCCCACTTCAGACAACAGTTGCAAGCCCAGTTTGTTCCCTGGACTTTTGACCAACCAGCTATAGATTGGAGTTTCCAATGACACCTTCTTCAGGTTTACTTAATTTTCTAGAGCAGCACACAGAACTCAGAAATGTTTTACTTACTTTTACCAGTTTATTATAAGAGGAGATGCTAAAGGATACAGTTGAACATTCAGATGGAATTGATAAGGAAGGCAAGGTATGCGGGAAGGGATGCAGAGATTCCATGCCCTCTGGGCATGCCACTCTTCCGGCACCTCCATGTGTTCATCCACCCGGGAGCTCTCCGAACCCTAGACTTTGGGGATTTTATGCGGGCTTTCTCACATGGGAATGATCAATTATTAACTCCATTTCCAGGCCCTCTCCCCTCTCTGGAGGATGAGGGGTGGGGCTGAAAACTTTCAAGCTTCAAATCATGGCTTGATCTTTCTGGTTACCAGGAGCCATTCAGGAGCCACTCAGAATCACCTCTATAGAAGAAGAGATGCTCCTAGTGCCCTTATCACTTAGGAAATTACAAGGGTTCCAGGAGTTCTGTGCCAGGAACCAGGAGAGAGACGGATACATATTTTCTATTATCTCACAGTCCACCCCCTGCTCTCTGGCCATGGACTTCTTACAGCAAAATGACAGGTAAGTCAAAAGAGAACGGCACATTACTGGAATCCCATGCAGTCATTAATAATCATTCCAGTCCATCATCACATCATAAGAAGAACATCTCCCGGGGTGAGACCACTCAGGGTTACAAGTTTCCATTCAATCGTGGGTTCCAAAAGCAGGAGTGGTTTCTGCAGACATACGGTTCACCCTTTCAGGCATCTAATATAATGAGCTGAGAGACAATATCATTGCTTGCTCTGAGCCTATTTCAAGACATTAATGTAATATTGACTCCCTCATATTATATAACTCATTTATTCATTACTTTACCCTTAACTAATATTTCTCCTCTCCATTATTATACAAACTGTTCCTCCTTTGGAAGGGACATTACATTAGATTCAGCCACTGTGCTGGTCTAGATTGCAGGCAGCAATACTAGTCTAGAAAGTGCCTCTCCCTCACTCCATTCATGTAGATATCCTTTCCACCAGGCAGGATAGCTGAATTTACTGTTAGTCCTAATTTTGTCAGATCGGGTGAAGACACATCCTGCCCCATTAGGCCCTAAGGAGTTGTGACATAAAGGTTAAAAATAGTTACAGTTTCTTGCTTAGGAATCATCCCTGCTTCCTGCCCTTGTAGTTGTGGCCCTGGTCGTATGACCGCTGCATCCGACAGGGGAAGAAAATAAAGTTGAGATGATATGGGATAGAAGGTACCAGCATCTTCCCTAACCCCGCTTCCCCAGATCTACCAGAAAAATAGAGGAATCTATCTAGTGAGGACATTCCTTTAGTCCCACTCATGTTGAGTGTGAGCACACACTCAAGGTAAGTCAGCCTTTCATGACTTTATTTCCTCCCATTTAGATAACCAATGTTTCCGTTGCCCATTCTAATTCTGTATCAAACTGGTACTCTGGTAAGAATTTCTCTTGCTCATTGTTGGATATTATTTTCTCCAAAATGTATTCCTTGGTCTAAAGAAATGACGATCAGCAATCCAAATTGGTGTAATATCTTCCGGTTCTTTCATAGTATTCTGAGCATTTGCATCTACCACCGAGTAAGCAAAGCCCAGTCCATAGTCAGTGTCTATTCCTGTCAGGACCCATTTATAGCCATCCAGGGCTACCAGTATCAGTCTCACTTGCCAGCTATGCTCAGGACTGTCCCACCAAGGTATCTACTGCATAGCCACCTGCAATCTCTGTCTCTCTAGTTGGCAGAACAGCTCTCATTGGCATTTTGTGCCTCAGGGAGTGCGAGAAGACTATGTCCAGACTTAAGCCCACCTCTGCATTGCTGCAATAACACCATGTTTCTTACCAGAAACTGGGGGTAGAGGCCAATATATAAATTTTCTATTATCCCAAAGGGTATATACCCAGAGGTAGAATTGCTGGATTGTACGATAGTTTTATTTTTAATTTTTGGAGGAAACTCCATATTGTTTTCCGTAGTGCTTGGACCAACTTGCATTCCCACCAACAGTGTATAAGGGTTCCCTTTTCACCACATTTTTGCCAGCACCTATTGTCTCTTGTCATCTTGATGACAGCCATCCTGACAGGTGTGAGGTGAAATGTCATTGTGGTTTTGATTTGCATTTCCTTGATGATTAGCGATATTGAACATCCTTTCATGTACCTATTGTCCAGTTTGATATCCTCTTTGGAAAGATGTCTATTCTTCTGTGCATTTTTAAATCAAGTTGTGAATTTTTTATGTATTTTGGATTTTAACCCCTTATCAATATATGGTTTGCAAAAATTTTCTCCCATTCTGTAGGTTTTTTCATTTTGTTAATTGTTTCTTTGCTGTGCAGAAGCTTTTGAGTTTGATGTAGTCCCATTTATTGATTTTTGTTTTAGTTGCTTGTGCTTTTGGCATCATCTCCAAAAAATCATTGGCAAGACCAATATCAAGGAGCTTCTCCCCTACATTTTCTTCCAGGAGTTTTATGGTATCAGGTCTTATGTTTAGTCTTTGATGCATTTTGAGTTAATTTTTGTGAGCAATGTGAGATAGGGGTCCAATTTCATTGCTCTGCATGTGTTCCTTCAGTTTTCCCAGCACCATTTGTGGAAGAAACTGTCCTATCCCTGTTGGGTGTTCTTGGCTCTCTTGTTGAGTATTAGCTGACCCGTATATCTCTGCATTTAATTCTGGGCTTTCTATTCTGTTCCATTGTTCTGTCTATTTTTATGCCAGGATCATACTGTTTTTATTACTACGGCTTTGTAGTATAGTTTTAAATCAGGAAGTGTGATACTTCCAGCTTTGATTGTTTTTTTTTTCTCAGGATTGCTTTGGCCATTTAGGGTCTTTTCTGTTTCCATGCAAATTTTAGGATTGTTTCTTCTATTTCTGGGAAGAATGCCTTTGGTATTTTTTTTTTTTAAAGATTTTTATTTTTTCCTTTTTCTCCCCAAAGCCCCCAGTACATAGTTGTATATTCTTCGTTGTGGGTTCTTCTAGTTGTGGTATGTGGGACGCTGCCTCAGCGTCGTTTGATGAGCAGTGCCATGTCCGCGCCCAGGATTCGAACCAACGAAACACTGGGCCGCCTGCAGCGGAGCGTGCGAACTTAACCACTCGGCCACGGGGCCAGCCCCAATGCCTTTGGTATTTTGACAGAGATTGCCTTGAATCTGTAGAAGGCTTTGGGTAATATGGCTACTTTAACAATATTCATTCTTCTCATCCCTGAACACTGGATGTCTTTACATTTGTTCGTTGTCTTTGATTTTTTTCAGCAAAGTTTTGTGGTTTTCATTGTATAGATCTTTCACATCCTTGGTTAAATTTATTTAAAGTATTTTATTTATTTATTTATTTGGAATGGAAATTTTTTTTTTTATTAATGTTATGATAGATTACAACCTTGTGAGATTTCAGTTGTACATTTTTGTTGGTCATGTTGTGGGTACACCACTTCCCCCTCTGTGCCCTCCCCCCACCCCCCCTTTTCCCTGGTAACCACTGATCAGATCTCCTTATCAATATACAACAACTCATTAGTCAGTTCCTCAGGAACCACCTCTAGAGCTCCTCAATGTCACTGAAGCAGAGCATGTGAACTTAACCACTATGCCACATGGCTGGCCCCCATCCCTTTTATATTTTTGATGTCACAATTTGCCTTTTCTATGCTGTGAATTTGTAACCAAATTGTAGTTATTTTTAATGCTTTTTTCCTTCAATCTTTATGCTGTAATTAAGTGTTTTTAATACACTACAGTCATGCGCTGCATGATGACATTTTGGTTAACAACAGACCAGATAAACAATGGTGGTACCATAAGATTATAATGGAGCTGAAAAATTCCTATTGCCTAGTGGTGTCATAGCTGTTGTAACGTTGTAGTGCAACATATTACTCACATGTTTGTGGCGATGCTGGTGTAAACAAACCTACTGCACTGCCAGTTGTATAAAGGTGTAGCACATACAATTATGTACAGTAAATAATACTTGATAGTGATAATGAACAACTATATTACTGCTTTATGTATTTACTACACTATACTTTTTATTTTAGAATGTACTCTTTCTGCTTAAAACAAAGTTTACCATAAAACAGTATGCCATGTTATGCCAGCAGCAGCCTCATACATCTCATGTTTACCTTGTGTCTTGATTGCATCATTTTCTCTTGTGCTTGGCTTAATCTAATGTTGTTGTGTTCATCATGGCCCCTAAGCATAAAAAATCCAATGCTAATGTTGCCAGTAAGAGGCCATGTTGAGCGATTGACCTGAAAATAAAATTAAAAGTGATTAAGGACTACAAAGGTGGAAAATCAGTGATTGTTAATGCTCGCCAGTCAGACATGTAATTTCACCAATAGCTATGATCTTGAAGAACAACAACAAAGTGATGGGAGCTATTAAAGGATCTGCTTCTTTGAAGGCAATGAGACTAACAATAATTTGAGAGGGGCCTATATCAGACATGGAGAAACTTCTGATGACCTGGATTGAAGACCAGGCACAGAAGCATATCCCTCTCAGCACCATGATGGCCAAAGCAAAAAGTTTGTTTGCAATGTTGAAAGAAAACCCTGGACCCGACTATGGTGTTGAATTTACTGCCAGCTCTGGGTGCTTTAAATGATTCAAGAATCATTATTCATTAAATAATGTGAAAGTGAGTGGTGAGTCTGTGAACACTAATGTGAAGACAGCTGAAAAAAATTTGGAAACTCTAGACAAGCTGATTGTGGAAGAAAATTACTTGCCAGAGCAAATATTCAATATTCCCTTTTCTGGGAATGGATGCCTAAGAAGGACTTTCATTCATAAAGAGGCCAAGTCAATGCCAGGTTTCAAGGCTTTTAAGGACAGGATAACAGTCCTGCTTGGGGGCAATGTTGCAGGCTACAAATTGAAACTCTTCATGATCTGCCACAGTGAGAACCCCAGGGCCTATGAGTATATCAATAAGCACACACTGCCAGTGTACTACAGGAGCAACAAGAAGTCATGGATGACGCAGCTCTTCTAAGATGCCCTCCTGAATTGCTATGCCAGCAAAATGGAGAAGAATATTTTGGAGAATAGCATACCTTTCAAGATTTTGCTTATTGTTCATAATGTTCCTGGACATTCTCCTTTTACTGATGATCTTCATGTCAGTATCAAAGCAGTGTTTCTCTCTCCAAACACCACTTCTTTGATCCAACCAATGGATCAAGGAGTTATAGCAGCATTTAAAGCCTACTACCTGAGGAGGACCTTTGGGCAGGCTATTGCTCCAACCAAGGAAGACACGAGAAGACACTGACGCAATCCTGGAAGGAGTATAACATCTATGACTGCATCAAGAACCTTGCTTGGGCTTGGGGTGAATGGACTAAGGAGCGTATGAATGGCATCTGAAAGAAGATACTCGGGAGGTTTGTCCATCACTTCAAAGGATTTGCCAAGAATGAGTAGGCTGCAAAAATCAACAAGGCTCTGATTGAGATGGCAAACGGCTTTAACCTGGGTGTGGATGAGGGTGACATTGAGGAGCTCTAGAGGTGGTTCCTGAGGAGCTGAGTAATGAGGAGTTGTTGGAACTGGAACAGGAATGCATGGGTAAAGAAGAGGCACGAGAAAAGAAAAAATGCAGGAGAAGAAGGAACCCTCGAGAAATTCACAGTGAAGGATTTAGCAGGAGCTTTTTCAGACTTCAACATGCTCCTTTAAAAGTTTGAAAACATGGACCCCAACACAGAAAGGTTTTCATTGATAGAGATGAATGTTCATGGTGCATTATCTGCTTACAAGCAAATCTATGATGAAAAAAAGAAACAAACCAAGCAAACTACCATGGATATATTTCTGAAAGTGGCAGCTCCTTAAGAAGAGCCCCAGGCAGGCTCTTCAGGAGGTAATCCAGAAGAAGGCAGTGTTATCATAGAAGATGACAGCTCCATGCATGTTTTTGCCCCTGAAGACCTTCCAGTGGGACAAGATGTGGAGGTGGATGATAATGATTTTGGTGATATGACCTTGTGTAGGCCTAGGCTAATGTGGGTGTTTGTGTCTTAGTTTTTAACAAAAAAGCTTAAAAAGTAAAAAAATAAATAAATAAAAATAGAAAAAATCTTATAGAATAAGGATGTAAAGAAAGTATTTTTTGTACAGCAGTACAATGTTTATGGTTTAAGCTGTGTTATTACAAAAGACTCAAAAGTTTAAAAAATTAAATTTTATAAAGTAAAAAGTTTACAGTAAGCTAAGGTTAATTTATTACTGAAGAAAGAAATTTTTAAAATAAATTCAGTGTAGCCTAAGTGTACAGTGTTTATAGTCTACAGGAGTGCACAGCAATTCCCTGGATCTTCACATTCACTTGCTGACTCACCCAGAGCAACTTGCCATCCTGCAAGCTTCAATCATAGCAAGCGCCCTGTACAGGCGTACCATTTTTTCCTCTCTTATACTGTATTTTTACTGTACCTTTTCTATGTTTATCTGTTTAGATATACAAACACTCACCATTGTGTTACAATTGCCTACAGTATTCAGTACAGTAACATGCTGCACAGGTGTGTAACCTAAGAGCAACAGGCTGCTCCATACGGCCTAGGTGTGTAACCGGCTATATTATCTAGCTTTGTGTAAGTACGTTCTATAATGTTTGAAAACAATTAAATCACCTAACAACACGTTTCTCAGATCGTATCCCCATCGTTGTGACGTGTGACTGTACTCTAAAAGAGTTAGTTTTCTATTTCTGACTATTTATCATCTTAATCAGAGTTTTGCGTGCTTTTCCTCTTTTTGTTTCAGCTTGAAGAGCTCCTTCTAATGTTTCTTGTAAGCAGGTCTAGTGGTGGTGAACTCCCTCAGCTTTTGTTTGTCTGGGAAAGCCTTTGTTTCCCCTTCATATCTGAAGGATAATTTTTCTGGATAGAGTATCCTTGGCTGGCAATTTTTATCTTTCAACACTTTGAATATATCATTCCACTTTCTCCTGTCCTGTAGAGTTTCTGTTGAGAAATATGCTGATAGCCTAATGGGGTTTCCTTTGTGAGTTACTTTCTTTTTTTTCCCTGGGTGCCTTTAAAATACTTTCTTTATCATTGACTTTGACAGTTTCCTTAAAATATGTCTTGGAAAAGGCCTTTTGGTGTTGAGATAATAAGGTGTATCTATTAGCTTTATGGGCTTCTATGTCCAGTTCTTTCCCCAGGTTTGGGAAGTTCTAAGTTATAATTTCTTTAAATAAACTGTCTGCCCCCTCTTCCCTTTCTTCTCCCTCTGGTACACCTGTTATTCTTATTTTGGCCTTTCTAACAGAGTTTAATAACTTTCATAGGGTTTCTTCACTTTAAAGAAAAAATCTGGTTCTCTCTCCTCTTCCACCTGAATCATTTCTGAATTCCTATCCTTGAGCTCACTTACTCTCTCATCCATCTGATCTTCTCTATTTTCAATGCTTTCTAAAGCATCCTTCATCTCATTTGTTGAGTTCTTTAGCTCCAGAATTTGTTTTGTTCTGTTTTAGAATTTCAATCTCTTTAGTCAAGAACTCCTTCTATTCATTAATTTTATTCCTGAGCTTATTGAATTGCCTTTCTGAGTTTTCTTGTACCTTGTTGAATTCTTTCATAACAGCTATTTTGAATTTTTTATCAGTTAGAGCACAGTATTCTGTGTCTCTGAGTTCAGTTGCTGGAGAATTGTCATTTTCTTTTTATGATAACATATTACCATGATTTTTCGTAGTTTGATGAAATGTGCCTCTGCCGCTGCATTTGTAGCAGCAAACACCTTTTCTATTTAGGTAAGGCTTTGTTTCCTTGACCCTTAACAGTTCTACAGACTGGCACTTAGTAGCCTTTCTTTTGTTTTCCAGAAGGTGGTGCTACAGCACAAGTTTTTGGTTTCTCTTACCAAGTTGACTCTAAACTAAAGTTGGGAGCATGTGAGTAAAGAAAAAACAAGCTAGTGGAGAAAGGAAACAACACATGGGTGGTGGGAGTAGTGGGGGAGGTGTGTGCTTAGCACTTGTGACTTAAAGTGTGCCCACAGCCTGCTCAGGGATCCTTGAGTGAGGGAGTCCCCAAGGTCCACGAGTGGACCTCTCGCTAAAATCTTGGGGCAGACTGCAAGAAATATGTCCCTTCAGTTTTCTTTGCATTCTCCCCTTTCTATTTCTGGGCCCCAGTCATGGAGGTCTCTCCTCAGAGATCCAGGTATTACTGAGGAACAATGGAATCCTCCAGCTGCAGCCTTTGTGGCCGGGCAGACTTTGACTCACCACTTTCAATTTTCACCTCTTGTGCTAGAGAGGTCACCAGTGCCCTTGCTGCCAGTGCTGCCACCACATGAGATCATACAGTATTTGTCTTTGTCTATCTAACTTATTTTAATAGCAAACTCCCCTCAAGGTCCATTATGTTGTAGCAAATGGTAAGCTTTTCTTCTTTTTTATGTCTGAATGCTATTCCATTGTGTCACTGTGTGTGTATATGTATACACACATAAACACACACACATACATCTTTATCCACTCATCCATCGATGGACACTAGGTTGTTTTCATATCTTGGCTATTGTAAATAATGCTGCAATGAACATGGGAGTGCATATATCTTTTAAAATTAGTGTTTTTGTTTTCTTCAGATAAATAGAATTGCTGGATCACATGGTAGCTTTAATCTTTTGAGGACCTGCCATACTGGTTTCCATAGTGGCTGCACCACTTTACCTTCCCACCAAGAGTGCACAAGGGTTCCCTTTTTTCCACATCCTTTTCAGCACTTGTTATTTCATGTCTTTTTGATAATAGTGATTCCAACAGGTGTTAGGTGATATCTCACTGTGGTTTTGATTTATATTTTCCTGATGACTAGTGATGTTGAACACTTTTTCATGTGCTTATTGGCCATCTGTATGTCTTCTTTGGAAAAATATCTAATCAGATCCTCTGCCCATTTTTTAAATCAGATTTTTTTTTTTTGCTATTGAGTTGTATGAGTTCTTTATATATCGTAGATATTAACCCCTTCTCAGATATATGATTTGTAGATATTTTCTCCCATTTTTTGGGTTGCCTTTTCATTTTGTTGATTTCCTCTGCTGTGCAGAAGATTTTTAGTTTTATGAAGTCTCATTTATTTTTGCTTTAGTTGCCTTTGCCTCTAGAATGTCCTCACTAAGACAGATGTCAAGGAGTTTACTGCCTATGTTTTCTTCTAGGAGTTTTCTGATTTCAGGTCTTACATTCAAGTCTTTAATCCATTTTGAGTTAACTTTTGCATATGGTGTAAGATAGTGGTCCATTTCCATTCTTTTGTGTCTTGCTGTCCAGTTTTCTCAAGACCGTTTATTGAAAAGACTGCCCTTTCCCCATTTATATTCTTGGTTCCGTTCTTGTGAATTAATTGACCCTATATATGTAGGTTTATTTTTCTGGGCTCTCTATTTTTTTCCATTGAGCTATGTGTCTTTTTTTATGCCAATACTATACTGTTTTGATTACTATAGCTTTCTAGAAAAGTTTTAAATCAGGGAGCATGATGCCTTGAGCTTTGTTCTTCTTTCTCAATATTACTTTATTCTATTTCTGTGAAAAATGCCCTTGAAATTTTGATAGGAACTGCATTGAATCTATAGATTGATCTGGATAGTGTGGACATTTTGACAATGTTAATTCTTCCAATCCATGAGCATGGAATACCTTTCCATTTATTTGCGTCTTCTTCACTTTGTTTCATCAATGTCTTATAGTTTTCCGTGTACAGGTCTTTTGCTTCCTTGGTTAAATTTATTCCATTTTTTAAGGAATTTATTTAGGTGTCTTATTCTTTGATGCTATTGTAAATGGCATTTTTTCTTAATCTCTTTCTGATAGTTTGTTAGTAGATAGAAACGCTATAGATTTTTGTATACTGATTTTTGTATCCTGCAACTTTACTGAATTTTTTGATTAGCTCTAACAGTTTTTTGGTGGGATCTTTGGGGTTTTCTATTTATAATGTCTTATAATCTGCAAATAGAGAGTTTTACTTCTTTTTTTTTCATTTTGGATGCCTTTTATTTCTTTTTCTTGCCTAACTGCTCTGGCTAGGACTTCCACTACTAGGTTGAATAAGAGTGGAGAAAGATCTTAATCACATTGATTGATTTGCTGATGTTAAACCATCCTTGCATCCCTGGAATAATCTCACTTGTTCATGGTGTATGATCCTTTTAGTGTATTGTTGAATTCAGTTTGCTAATATTTTGTTGAGGATTTTTACATCTATGTTTATCAGGGATATTGGCCTGTAATTGTCTTTTCTTGCAAAGCCCTTGTCTGGTTTTGGTATCAGGATAATGCTGGCCTTGTAAAATGAGTTTGGAAATGTTCCCTCTTTTATTTTTTTTTAGAAGAGTTTGAAAAGTATTGGTATTAATTCTTTCTAAATGTTTGGTAGAATTCACCAGTGAAGCTGTCTGGTCTTGGGTTTTTTTTTGGGGTGGGGGGAGGGTTATAATTACTGATTCAATTTTTTTACCAGTAATCTTTTCAGATTTTCTATTTATTCATGATTCAGTTTTGGTAGCTTGTATGTTTCTAGGAATTTTTCCATTTTTTCTAGATTGTCCAATTTGTTGTTGTATATTTCTGCATGGTAATCTCTTATAATCTTTTGTATTTCTGTGGTATCAGTTGTAATGTCTCCTCTTTCATTTCTGATTTTAAGTTCTCTGTTTTTCTTGGTGAGTCTAGCTAAAGACTTGTCAATTTTGTTTTATATTTCAAAGAACCAACTTTTAGTTTCATTGATTTCCCCCTCGTTTTAGTCTCTATTTTATTTCCACTCTGATCTTTGTTATTTCCTTCCTCCTGCTAATGCTAGGCTTTGTTTGTTCTTCTTTTTCTAGTTCCTTGAGAAGTGAAGTTATTTATTTGACATTTTTCTTGATTCTTGATGTAGACATTTATGGCTATGAACTTCCCTCTTAGAACTTCTTTTGCTGCATCCCATAAGTTTTCATATGGTGTGTTTCCGTTTTCATTTGTCTCAAGGTAGTTTTTCAATTTCTTCTTTGACCCATTGGTGGTTCATTAGCATATTGTTTAATCTCCACATATTTGTAAATTTTCCAGTTTTCTTCAATTTCTAGTTTCATTCCATTGTTGTTGGAGAAGATGCTTGATATAATTTAAGTCTTCTTAAATTTATTAGGACTTTTTTTGTGGCCTAATGTGTGATCTATCCTAGAGAATGTTTCATGTGTACTTGAGAAGAATGTGTGATCTGTTGCTTTTGGATGAAATGCTCTGCAGATATCTGTTAAGTCCATCTGGTCTAATGTGTTGTTTATGGTTGATGTTTCCTTATTGATTTTCTGTCTGGGATGATCTATCCATTGATGAAAATGGGGTATTAAAGCCCCCTACTATTATTGTATTGCTGTCTATTTCCCCCTTTAGGTCTTTAAATATTTGCTTCATATATTTAGGTATTCCTATGTTGGGTCCATAAATATTTAGAAATATTCTTGTTGAATTTACCCCTTTATCATTTGTAATGCCCTTCTTTGTCTCTTATTGCAGTCTTTGTTTAAAGCCTATTTTGTCTGATGTAAGTATAGCTACCCCAGCTTTCTTTTGGTTTCCGTTTGCGTAGAATGTTTTTTTCATTCTTACACTTGGTGTGTGTCCTTACAGCTGAAGTGAGTCTTATATTCAGGATACAGACTTCTTTTTTTATCTATTCAGCCACTCTGTCTTTTGATTGGAGAATTCAGTCCATTTATTTTAAAGTAATTATTCATAACTATGTACTTATTGACATTTTATTATTGTTTTCTCTTGCTTACGGTTCCTCTGTTCCTCTCTTCTTCTCTTGCTCTCTTCCTTTGATTTGATGATTTCTCTTTATCTTTTGTGTATCTACTACAGGTGTTTGCTTTGTGGATACCAAGAAACTTTAATAAAACAACTTATATTTATAGCAATATATTTTAAGTTGATAATTTAAGTTTGAATGCATCTAAATCTCTACATTTTTACTTTTCTCTCCACATTTTATATTTTTAATATCATATTTTACACCTTTTTTCCTCTTAGTTCTTTATTTCTTTATTATTATTTTTCACATTTTTATCTTGTGTATCCCTTAACTAATTATTGTAGTTATAGTTATTTTTTACTACTTTTGCCTTCTAACCTTCATACTAGTTTTATAAGTGATTAATCCACCACCTTTACATCATTAGATTATTCTAAATTTTAATATATATTTCCCCTTAGCAGTGAGATTTATACTTTTATATGTTTTCCTGTTACTAATTAATGTTATTTCTTTTCAGCTTAAAAAATTCCGTTTCACATTTTTTGTAAAGATAATTTAGTGGTGATGAACTCCTTTAGCTTCTGCTTGTCTGGAAAACTTTCTATCTCTCCTCCTATTCTGAACAATAACTTTGTCAAGTAGAGTATTTTTGGTTGGAAGTTTTTTTTTTTTCAGCTCTTTGAATATATTATGCCACTCCCTTCTGGCCTGCAAAGTTTCTGCTGAAAAATATGCTGATAGCCCTATGGGGGTTCCCTTGTATGTAATAAGCTGTTTTTCTCTTGCTGCTTTTACAATTCTCTCCTTGTCTTTAACTTTTGAAATTTTAATTATGTGTCTTGGTGTGAGTCTCTTTGGGTTCATCTTATTTGGAACTCTCTGGGTTCCTGGATATGGATGTCTATTTCCATCCCAAGGTTAGGGAAAGTTTCAGCCATTATATCTTTAATAAGTTTTCTGCCTTTTTCTCTCTCTCTTCTCCTTCTGGGACCCCCATAATGTGAATATTGGTATGCTTGATGTTGTCTTTTAAGTTCCTCAAGCTATGTTAAATGTTTTTTCATTCTTCTTTTTGCTGCTCTGATTGCATGAGTCCCACTGACCGTTCTTTGAGTTCACTGATCCTTTCTTTGCTTCATCTGTTCTCCTGTTGAACCCCTCTAGTATATTTTTCAGTTCAGTTATTGTATTCTTCAGCTTTGTGACTTCTATTTGGCACTTTCTTATGTTTTCTGTCTCTTTATTGAAGTTCTCACTATGTTCATCCATCTTCTCCTGAGTTTGATGATCATCATTATGACTGTCATTTTGAATTATTTATTAAGTAAATCACTTATCTGCATTTCAATAAGATTTTTTTTATGATGTTTTATATTGTTCTTTTGTTTGGAACATATTCCTCTGTTTCTTCTTTTGGCTTAACTCTCTGTGTTGGTTTCTATGCATTGGATAATACAGCTACCTCTCCTAGTCTTGAAGGAGTGGCCTCGTGTAAGAGATGAACCTTGTTGTTCAACCCTGCCCTAACTCTTGGTTGCTGCTCAAATTTTTGTGATTATCCAAGCAGCCTATTTTATTTTTAATGGCTCTTAGTAGCCAGAGGTGTCAGTGACTCACAGGGGAGTATTTCAGTCTGCACCTAGATTTAGGCTAATTGGAAGCCAGATGCTCAGGCAGCAGCTTTTAAAGCACGCAAACATATACAGTCTTATGTGACTGCAAGCATGCAATCTAGAGGTGTTGTCTGGGATGCAGTCACAAAATCAGGGCTCCAGACAAGTGTACAAGGTCCTTTCCAGGAAATACTAGTGGCCTAGAGTGAGGCAGAGGGAAAACACAAAGACAGCATCCAGAGGCTTCTGTACCTGGAGTGCACCCCATTTGACCCTAGATGTGTGTCAAACCAGAAGCCTGCCCTTCAGGCTGAAGCTTCAGGAGAAACAAATAAGTGTCCTTCACAGAAAGGGTGGGGGTGTGTTTCAGTCTACTGTCTGCACAGTACCCTGGGGGTGGTCACCTGCCAAGGACTTTCTCTCCATTTGTCGTGGTACCATGGGACTCAGGAATGCAGGCTCTGCTGGCCACCAGAGCTGGGTGATCAAGGGACATCCCCTGCCTGGTGGCCACAAAAACCGAGCCACCAGACTTAAAAACCAAGGCACCAGAGACATGTAAGATACATGTATCCAAGATCCAAGGCACCACATACATGTAAGATCCATGTATCCAAGAGACACTGGTGCTCTGGAGTGTGGCAGAGGGAGAGCACAGAGACAACACCTGCCCTCTGAGATTTCCAAAGAGGACCACAGTGGGCCCTTAGATGTGTGTTTAATTAGAAGCCTGACTGTCAGGTTGCAGCTGTGAAGACAAGCTAATAGGCCTCGTTTGCAGACAGATTAGTGCTTCTGTCTGTTGCCTCTTGCTATGCTCTGGGGAGAGTAGCCATTTAAGAACTATTTCTCCATTGATTACAGTCCTGTAGGACCCTCGAGTGTAAGCCCTGCTGACCAACAGAGCCAAGTGATTTAGAGATGTCACCTGGGCAGAAGCCAAACAAATAGAGGTGCCAGAGTAGGATAAAAGCTCCTTTCTGGGAGAAACTGGTAAGCTGGAGTGTAGCAGAGGAAGATCACAAAGATGGTGTCCACAAACCTCTGTCCTCAGATAGTACCCCAGCGGGCCTGCAGATGTATGTTAAATTAGATGCTTGCCCCTCAGGCTTTAAGATAAGCAATAAGCCTCTTTCACATAAAGCCTGGGTGCCTTTCAGTTGGCTGCCTCTGTGCGGGTTCCTGAGACAAGTGGATCTGAGTCCACGAGCCCTTTAAGAGCTGTTTCTCAGTTCACTATAGCCCTGTGGGTCTCATGGATGTGAGCCCTGCTGTTTTTCAAAGCTAGATGTTTTGGGTGCTCATCTCTCAGGTGCAGGTCTTAAAAGTTGGGGTGTCCAGTGTGGGGTTCAAAGCCTTCATTCCTTAGGGAGAAGCCCTGGGTTTTGAGTTCCCTCTTGATTATGGGTTGCTGTGCCCAAGGTGGGGTTTATGGCAAGATTGTGTCTCAGCCTCTCCTGCACTCTTCGATGTGGTCTTTTTCTCATTTGCCCAATGTTTAGGGGTTACTCAGCAGTTTTTAGCTTTTTTCCAGAGGAAGTTCTTCCATATTTGGCTGCAGATTTGGCGTGTCCGTGGGTTGAGGTGAGTTTGGGATCTTTCTGTGTTGCCATTTTGAACTGGAACCCGTACTTTCTCTTTTAGTTAATGGCGCTAATATCTACCTAATAAACTGAGTCAGAAACCTCAGGGTCACCCTTGATTTCTAGCTCTTGTTCTTTTGGAATCTTACTGGTCACCATCACCTACCTACCAAATTGAACTAGTGTGTATCCCCTACTCTTCACCACTAGTGAGCCATCTTTAACTTGGGTGTAAAAGTGCTAGAAAACCATAACGGCTTTCTAGCGCTTGTTCTGTTCCCACTATCGCCTCCTATTAGTCAATTTCCTATGTTGCCATTTGAGTGATCTATTAAAACTCAAATCTGATCACACTGCTTCCCTGCTTAAATTCCTTCAAGAATTGTTTACAGCTGGAAGATGAAATCTGGACTTTTCAAGCATTTCAGACAAGTGTCATGACTCCAGCCCTGAGCCGTTCTCTTCCTCTTCCACCCTATGGTTACCAATATGCATGACTTTGAAGTTCTAGAAATACACTATGCTCTGCTATCGCTCTGTGGTTTGCATTTTCTGCTCCTTCTGTTTGGAACAACCTTCTTCCATTCTGCCTCTGCATAACTCCTACATTTTCCAATGTTTTAGCCCAAGCCTTATTCCTTCTAGTTGGTCTTCTCAGAACATCCCAATCCTTGCCTTTAATCTGGGTTAATTGCCCCTCTTCTGTGCTTTTGCAATAGTTTGTATGAAACCTCCATATTGGCACTTATCAAATTGTATTATTAGGATATTGTTTTGGAATATTAAGCTAGATTTTCTCCCAATACCTGTCTTCTTCCTTATGTTATCTATACCCTTGGCCTTTCTTCCATTCAGTCAGTAGAACTGCATTAAGGGAGAGACAATACATTAAAAAAAGAGAATATGATTATTAGGTGAAATTACCTGAGATTTAGAATTAATGAACAAGAAACTCTAGTGCTAAAGGATTCGGGACACAAACAATAGATTAGGGAGAAAAGTCAGTCAGCCAGGCTACCTCTCCACCAGACTAAAGATTCTTTGGACTTGGTGTGGGTTGAGGTGAGAAGAAAGTTAGAGGAGAAATAAGAGAACCAAGAAGCTGAGTGTTCCTAAGCAGTGTCCACAGACCAGAGCCTTCCATACGGCCTTCTGTTTAGAACACTCTTATTCAAGTCCAATAGGAAGCCTAGGAGAGAAGGAGTTAGCATCTTTCAAGGGTGAAAGATGTATTCTTTTCAGGTCTATCTTCTCAATGTTATTGAGGGAAAATAGCCATATGGTAACTTCATGTTTTTAAATTAAGTCAAAGCCGGGGGGTAATTACTGAGAGGTGAGAACAGGGAGAGATTTCTGCTAAAACCAATTGGAACTGGTCTGGCCACAGGAACCTCAGAATGACCAGGTAGCATGTGTAGTCCTTCCTGAGGTCTTGTCACTGGTAAGATTTTTATCAGTTTATCTGGAGGTAGAGGACTGTTGTCTAAAAAATGAATTTTATAACATTTCAGAGAACACATTTTTGTGAGCTTTTTTAGAATAAAACAAATTTCTAATGTTCATTTCAATTATTTATTAGATCAATATTAGGGAATACTAAACTTATAAACTGTGGTAACTTTAATACCAACTATACATTTTCCTCTATCACAATTATATGAGTTCATTGAGGGTCAGGACTCTACTGTATGTATTTTCATGTCTACCAATAAGTTAACATATAAAAAACATTCTGTAAATGTTTGTGGACAGTATAATTGGAAGTCCCTTAATTAATTTTTTCCCTTAATTTTGATTCTTTGCATGTTATCTGCTGTGTCTACCCAGGTAGGTGGCCCTCCTGTCACTGGGTTCAGTTTAGAAAAGCTATTTTGATACATGTGGACCCGTGTGGATATTCCTAGGACCTTCTCACTTGGCTTATTTTTAGTGCAGATTCTTGGAAATGGCCCTGAGAGGCAGGCATATTTGGAAGAAAATATGTATAAATAGAGTTGGTGGCACAACTAGAACACTAAGTGTTCTCAAATTTAGTAGTGAATCTACTGGGATGCAAATAGATTGATTGACTTCACCATGCCCTGATGTCCAAGACCAGGCAAGCCTGCACGGAATCTGATGCCTCACTGTATCAGGCACCATGCACCAAAGGAAGCCCACAGTACTCACAGATCCCATCCACATGTTGTCCCTGTTGAATGCTCCATTCCCAGGCTGTGACAGTAGGATGCCAAAATGATCATTGGGCCTTAGTCTCCAGATGCAGGGACACACTGTCTTTAGGTAGTAGAGGTGACTTTTTAATACCCTAACAGCCATTCTTGGTTCCATAACCAAGAGCTTTTTGATTCTGGAATGTAGAAAGTCAGGTATAAAATTACCTACCTTAAACGATTACAAGTATTGGAATTAACGCCAATGCCTAAGTCCAAATTCATGTGTTGGAAGCCCATAGCCCTAAATAAAAACGTATTTACCCTTGTGTCTATTTCAAGCTCAGCGTTGTGCCTAGGATTGTAGAAGATAAAGGTAACAAGAAATGGAAAAATAAGCATCCTAGGACCAACAATAATACAAATTGAAGGAAGATGAAAAAATTTATCAGACTAAGGCTGAGAAATTCAGGAATATATTCTCTTAGATATTTATTGTAATCTCCAAAAAATAAAACAAGATAAACCCAAAGAACAAAAACCACTTTCTATACAGAATTCACATTCAAACTTAATACCTAACAGCACGTACAGTTTTTACACCATTAATTTCAATAAAGAGAATTAAAACTTCACAATGTGAATACACTTTATAGCTTTAAACCCAGACAAGAGCTCCTGTGGACACATGAAGAATCACGATAGTTGCTGCGCGGCAGTAGTTTTCAACTAAATGTCACTATCACTATATGAAAGCATTAAGCTGTTACTCAATATTTTCCCAAGAAGACCTCCACAGTGTAGTCACTGAGAAGGAGCCAAAAAGTGCCCGGTAACAAAGGAAGGTCTTCATCTGTGCACTTCCCAACACCCTTTATGGGAAATATGGAACTACAGAAAAATCTCTGGGCACGCATCTGCCTGGTTGACATTGGATTAGACAATGTCTTGTGGTTTGGTGCATGGGCAAAATGTCTAAATCAACTGTCTAATGTGGCTTTAAAGCAATTTGTGTTGTGTGGCCAAGTCTGGGCTTGCTCAGCACAGAGGAATATGATGATGCTGCAGCTTGTCTTCCTCATGGGGACAAAAACAGAGAGAGCCAAACTGGGGTGATTTGTTGGGTTTCGGAAGGCCAGTTTGGCTCTCTAGAGAAAGTAATGATCTATAGCTGCTGGCTCTGTCACCCTTCCATTCACGGGGAACATACTGTGATCTTTCCCACTTATTGGCCTGGTCCAATCTCCTCAGTCTTAATTCTTTCTGGAATCATGTCTGACCTCTTTAAAGAAGCCATTCTTAACTCTTCCAGTTCTTATAGGTCCTTCATTCTCTGTGCTCCTATATCCTGGCATAACTTAGCATGTAGATTATATCCTGGCATTTTTTTTTCCTCCTCCTTTAGTCAGTAAGCTTATTAAGGGCAGGAGCCATACCTCTTCCATGTTTGATTCTCACAGCACTGAGCATATGGTATTCAATAACTGAGTGATGACTAACTAAACATTTAAACACACTCTTAAATTATCATTCTAATGTTGGCTACCTGCTTACATTTTTTTCTTAAGTTTGGCACAAAGTTGTCACTAATCTCTCCGTTTCACCCACCTTAACTTGACTTCTTCAGTGAGTTTGAGAGCTAAATACAAATTTCAGGCTATCACATTTAAAATAGGGCCACTCATTGCCAGCAGTAGCCCAAAGCCATTTAATACGATTGGCACATCCCCACATGTCGATTTCAGGCTATTGTCATTGAGAGAACTGAAGGCTTCCTATGATGTACAGATGGCTACGGTCATCTAAAGCCAACTGCTCTTCATCATTTTTAGTGAATACCTCAACTTTTTTTCCTAAGGGTATCATGATTTACTCTGCTAACTAAATGAAAAGGCAAAGCACAATGTTACAAATGAGTGCTTTGCCTTAAAACTTGAAAATGGCAAATAGTTTATGTTAGTTGACCTACCTTAAACTTCATATACACAAACACGTATAGTTTTTGGCAATCCAGCAACCGGGCCTAATTTTTTGATTTTTGCATCTCAGTGAAGTTCTAGGCCACCAAATGTGGGATTAACCACGGGGGTTTGAGGATGAATATATGTGATTACGATGACACACCAAAGTGATTTAAGGATTCTGACTTTTGTTTCTCCTGTATCATCAGTGTGGACAATTGAGAATTGAAAGTGAATATAACATTAGCTACAACCTAAAAAGACATCACTATTTTAGGATTCCCAGGGTTGACAGTATTAAATTTGCAAAACAAAACAAAACAACCAGGTTGAGTAACAATAAAATATACAAACAAATACAAGAGTGAAAATTTTTAGTAGACACGACATGTGATCAACTTTTCTGAGAAGAATAAAAATGACTTTTCCTTATGTGCATATTTTTTTCTTAGGTATTTAAATTAGCTTCTTATAAGAGGTGTAAGAAGTCTGAATTAAAGAAGGGAATGCCTGTATAAAATAAACTAACAGCCGTTCTGTCTTGAAAATGAAATCCGCAGTGCTAAAAGGCAAAATTGACATAGTCACAGACACTAAGTGTCTTATAGGAAAAAAAGTACTTTGAAGTAGGCACAGAGGAGTTTCACATGACACCAATAAGATATTTACTGTATAAATTGCACCACTAGACAAATACAGCTACAAGAAATAATTTGAATAAGTCACACAGCCATCAAAGCATCTCACACATTCATTATAATTCACTCTTTCACACTAGTTTATATACACTGAGTAAGTCATTAAATATTGCACTTATTGGCCCATGAACCCTCAATTCTGAGGTGTTGAAAAATAGAAAACAAATCTATTTTTATTACATATTTCATGCAACATTTAAGACACTTCAGTTCCACAAACACCATTAAATAGTTGTACATTTGGACAGCCCAACGGGATCACATCACGTCTGACATTAACAATATATTAACAGGAATTACAGGAAGTTTTCATTCAGCACACATCCTAGGGATGATGAAACAATGCGTGGAAAACCATCATATTGATACAGCACACAATCCCCAGACTTCACTTTTATGAGGAGTATGGCACTGCTAGACAGATGGAAGTCATGCTCACATCCCTGAAAGGCCAGGTATCTGTGTGGCTCATGTACCATCTGTGTCTTTAAGAACAGTATTCACGAACCAAGCAATCCCTAGCCCCAAACAACATGAATATGGAAATACTTCCATTAAGAAATAAAGCCACAGCCAACTCTCAGTTGTCCACAACAAAGGAAAATATAAACACAGGTGAATGAGATACACAGGGAACCCCCAACCTCATTTCGCAAGTAATAACTGGTTAAAACTTCACCAATAATAGCGCTGGTGGGAGATGAATGGTGAAACTTGAGTCTTATTTCCTATTCTCGGTCCTGTCATTCTATGAGGATAGTGCTTTAAGAAACTGAAATGCAGATAAAAAATTAGGAAGCAGAAAAGAGAACTGCAAATAGAATGTTCAGTCTGTCCACCAGCTAGAGGTTCTGATCTTAGTACTCAAGCTCTGACAGGTTTTGAAATTTAATATCGTTTGTCTAGAATGTTTGCAAACTGTATTTTCTCTCTATCCTCTTTTTAATGAGAATTATGTGCATAGATACACAAGTCACAGCAGCGCAAAGAATCTATTTTGTAGACCTTTTTAAACAAAATGTGAGTTACAGTTGGAACACAGCTAAAACTCCCTTTTCCACAGCACTGAGAAAGCACCATATTGGAAATTTCCATTCATAAAAAAGATATCTCTGTGTGGGAGTGTGTATGGGTTGGGAGGGGCAACACTGTGTGTGGCCCAAGTGTAAATATTTTAATGTACCAAAGGGAAATATTCTTTGACTGGAGTGTCAAGCATTTCTGTAAAGGTTTTTAAGAAAAAAGCTACATTTGTTTATGAAATACCAATAACAATAGGTAGATACGTTTTAGGTAAAATCCCCAGACCTGTTTTTGCCCTCTTAGGGGATGCTGTATTTCTAGAACCTGGAGCCCTTTAGGTGCACTGTTAGGATAAATGATGCTTTTTTCTGGTCATAAACTTCATCTTTTACTTAATTTGTCCTAATACATTTCAGAATATAAAACCGGTTTATCTCCTCAACAGGCTTTGGTCAAAAATTCACTTAAAATATAAAGGACTCTAAAAAGCTGACCCTAACTGTTCAACTCATCAGAAAGACTTCACCATTTTACTGGTAAACTACTCAAACCAGGTAGTATGCACGAATAGGCAAAGCTAAGCAGAGCTGTAAAGGTTGCATCTTCCAGGGGGTGATTAGAAAGGCCACATAGGTGTAGTTGCTCACGTGGCACCCTAACACGCACACTGAGCGAGTATACACACAAAGGAACCAAGAGTTCCAGGTACCAGTCATGCAAACTATAATCTAGAGAGAGAGGATTCTTCAGACAGAAAGACAGGCCACTTCCCAAGTATGCTACACCAAAATACCTGATTGAGAATTCTAATAGTATATGAAAATTATTAACAAACACTTTTCATCTAGAAGGGTTTTAGTCATGACTTTAAGGTAAGATTTATCCCACAGTTTTTCAAATGCAGCTGCTACTTCAGGCTTGGGATAGCTTGGTAGAGTCTGGATGCATTTTTAATATAGTCCCACAGGTGTCACACGGTTGACTGAAGGATGACATAGTATATACTCACCAAACACTAAGATACACATTGGATAAAGTGTGTCACAATGAGCCACTGATTACCAACTACCACACTTCAAAATTAATGTTGCTTCATGGAAGTTCAGCTAATAGTGGACTGTATTTTACTTTTAAAAAAGAACATTGCATACCTGAAAGTCCATTCTCAGCATAGATATAGTTAAAAATGGAAGCTTAAATTAGTTCCTGAAAAACAACCCATGTGCTAAACAAAAGGACTATCATTAATCTGGGGTAAGAACTAAGTAGGTGAAATATATATTTGTTTATTGAGTATATAGATGTCTTATATAATTTGGGTTGTAATTTTGTAGAATATATGCTTCACATTTATCATAACAATGCTGCAGCTTCCTGCTACAACTGAAGGCATCATCATAGTTCCTTTTCCAAATAAAAATCTTAGCATTTATTTACCAGGCAGCAAGGGGATACTGACTTCAAGTGACCTAAGGGAGGAACTATACAAACCTCTTGGACCTTATAGTCTTTGGGAGCTCAAGGCAGTAGAAGCTGTTCAGTGGGGGCAGCAGCAATGAATTAGTTCCCTGTCCTGAAGCAATTCTTCTTGCGAGCCCATAGATGTGAGGCTAACTTGTAAACTGCCATCTTAGGACTTAAGAAACTTCACACACCTTCTACATCCATTCACATCTCAAAAAGCTGAAACGCAGATTCGCTCTGTGGATGGCTATTTAGATGAATTAATTTCCAGTCACATTTTTCAATGACATTAGGAAAGAAAACTAATGCATCCAAACCAAAGCTCTTGGATGTGTCTGCTCAAAACAATCAAAGTTTGTTTCTAAAAGCGATTGGAGAGCTGGGGGTGGTGAGGAGAGGGGTGGCAGAGGAAGAGAAATTCATACTTGAGACACTAATTGAATTGTATCAAAGACAAAAGATGGATGTCTAAAATTTACAAACAGAAGTATATACTTTTTAAGGTGTCTTGTTTTTTTGAAAACAAATTTAATTAGGCATTTAGTAAAAATGACCTGTGGTTATTTAATCTGTTGGCAGATGGAGAGAATGTAGGGGGTATAGCATGTGTGTGTGTGTGCATGGGCGTGTAGCCGAGTGCATGTGTTGGCCAAAGACGGAAAAGCCTTGGAACTACAATGTTCTAATTTATAAGTAATATACCTGGATTCCAGTAGAAGCTCACTTCGTTAACCCTGGGCTGGTTCCTCTTTTGCCAAATTTGATTATAAAGCCAAGATCTCTTGATGAGATTAGGAATGGAGAATAATCTCTTTCCATGTGCTTTACAGCAGAAACATAGGTGTTCATTCACTTGAATTCTGTGACAATCCTCTTTGGAAACTTCTCGCTCAATGTAATTCGCACCAGGGTAGGAGTTTCAGAACTAAGAATCAGTTAGGAAGGCTTTGCTTTCATTGAGGTTTGGAAAATAGAAATTATCAAATGTTTCTTGGCAATATCACTTGGGCTGCTGTTGCATCACATTCCCCTGACTGGCATAAAAGTAGTTTAACTTTGGCATATTGGGCACTGTGTAAGTAGGCACTGGATTTGGGTCTTCTGGTCCTAGGGCCAATTAATTTCAATAGTAATCTGTCCTTTTAGACAGATTTCTAGAAAGGGGTTTACAAGAAAGCAAAACTCAACTCTTTCCCTTCCACTTTTCTACCATCTCTCATTTTACAGTAATACACATATTAAGGTCCTTCTGGAAAAGCCATTTGAAACATCATATTTAGGCCCTTGACATCTGTATGTATGTGTGGGATGGGGACTGTGAGAGAGGATGAGAAGGTCTGCCTGGCTTTATTGCTTCATATTAAAAGTGAGCTTAACAGCTATGTTATTCAACATGACCACTTTCTAGTCCAAGTTATAGAAATAATACAATATCATGCAAACAGGCTTCTGTTGCAAACAAATCTGTTTTGATGCCCCCTGCCTTGTCTCTGTCCTTTCATTTTAATTTATGTGATTTTTTGAATCTGGTCACCCCATTAAAATCTAATAAAGCATTAATGTTTTCTTGTCTTCACTGAGCTAAGGCCTGCCTTGCAGGGTGCCAAAGTAGAAATTTATTACCCATTAGTGGATCTTAAGCTAAGAATATGAGAAATAACATGGATATGCTTAAAACATCCCAAATTCTCTCTCCTGTAATTTTCATCTTCTAACTTTCTCAAATGTATGTGCCCTACTTTCCTGATTTGCAGGCATTTATCCTCCAGAGATCTGTCTAGATACATGCGTGTTTCCCTGTCAATATTCTTGTCTAATAAACTTGCATCCAATTCTTTCATAGAAAGTGTTTCTATTTTTGAAAAGAGGAGAAAACATCTTTGACATGATCACCAAAAAGGGGGGAAGCTCACTTCCAAATCTGCCAACCTGTGCTTGCTGCTGCTTAAACTCCACCTGCAAACACTGCTGGGGAATGACACAGACGCCAGCTTCCCTCTAGCGCTCAGTCAGAAGAGCTGGTGGGATTTGCTTGCTTTTTGTACACAGTCTTCAGGAAATCTGGGAGGAAGAATCTCAGTGTTCCAATGGTTTCCTTCTTCTTCCCAAATTGCTGACGGCATCCTAAAGTGGTTCTATAACTCTCAGCTCCAAAGAGTATGCTGAGCAACTTACACATTTTTAAATGCTCACAGAAGGGGGGATTTCTGAACACCAGCATTGAAAAAGATTAGAGATGAAAATTGTCTTTTCCTCAACCTGGGAGCCATTGTGATACTGTTTAAATAACTTTTAACTAGGCAAAAGAACTCAGCTGACGTGTGAGCAGAAGGCAGAGGTTAGGGAAGCAAACCTACCTCTTATGCTGTCACAAACTTCAACTTAACCTCTGCTCCAAGAGTTGGTAATGGTTCCAGAAAGTTTGTATGTTATGGGGGGCTAGTTATTAAGGAAATGGGGGGAGCTCAGGCCTTGGAATTCTCCAGCTACTCCTCTTCCTCTTGGTTAAAATGCTTGTTGCATAACGCATTCAGCAGATACTCTCAGGCCGCCAGTGCCCTCAAATATTCAGAATGTTGGGTAGAATCAGTGGGAAAAGCAGCCCTGGGTTAGGGTACTTCTTATTTAAACAGATAAACTAAAATTACTCTTTAATATTTACCTGACTAAAATTAGATTTAATCTCTTAGGAAACTTGCAAGGGCCTTAAAAACAATATTTCAATTTCTTTATAGTCAACGGTCTCCTCAGTTATAAAGAACACTGAAAAATAGACATATTTCCTGAACAGTAAACTGACCAGACCCATGACAGTCTCCCTAATCAAGAGTAATATTTCCACTTGATTTTCAACTAGAGTAAAGCAAATAAGGTCTCCTGAGATCTCTTCCTGCCCACACACACGCAAGCAATTACTTGATTATTTTCCCTACAAGTGAACAGCATAATTTTGAACCCGTAGCACAAAAGTCAGTTGTAGTGAAATTATAGTCTGAGGTCCCAGCAGTAGCTTAATCTGAGAAGAAATCTGAAACAAAAAGAGCCTAGAAGACAAATAACAAATCACATGCAAATACCAGATGTTTATAGATGGATAGTCCTTACAAATTTAAGATCACATATTAGCCACATATTAACACAGGAAATCTCCCAAGAATTGAATGCATGTACGAGCCATTGACATCAAAGATTTCCCTCAAATAATTATTAGGCAGTATAAATGAAGGCTAATAGATCATTTTTAAAGGCGGTTAGCAACCAGCCCTCCTGGACCCGCCTGTGTGCGTGGGGACATTAACAGCCACAGTTGGGCTGCGGTGGAGGAGGGGTTTCCTTGAGTCTTGTGTTCTGCTTTGCGGCAGTGATGGCCGGATCGGTCTCCAAACTCTCTGACATTTTGTCACAGATGATATCCACAAGACGCTCAAATGTCTGCTTGACATTAATATTATCCTTGGCACTTGTTTCGAAAAATTCAAAACCTGGAAGAAACACACAGAAGCGCAGCTTGGTTATTTCATACCTCTGCTGAAATTGAATGGGACCTGGTTATGGTTTTGAATGGTGGTGAGGTGGCAGCAGCGGGTGGTGGGTTTAGTTTGGGTGAGAGATGAGAGGCAGGCATGAGTTGCCCTTTGAGCCAATACTACTTGAGCCAACCATCTTGCTACTCATTAACCATGAACAAAAGGTATAAAGTGGAATCAGTGATGTTCACATTTTATTTTTCTTTATCAATTCATTTATGCCACCAGCATGGCTGAATAGACAAAAAAAATGTTCCATGGCAAGACTTAATGTTGCCATTACTAAGAATCCTCAAAACTGAGTTGGTCTTTGCCATGTCTTCCCTCAACTCCTGGCGCACCATGTAGCCTCTCACAATTGTTTCCAGGACTGTTGTTATTTGGCGGTTTTTTTTCTTTTCTCATTTCAGATTCTACAAAAATTATTAATTTTCATTTTTTTTCATTAACTTGAGGCTTAGAAGACTGTGTGTGCATATTCTGCTGCAAAAGGGACCACCAAAGTCCAACATTATCCAGCCCTAACTTTTTTCATGTCAGCCTTGCTACTGCCCAGTAAAGGGTTTGAGGGTGGGCTTTTGGTGAATTTCCAGTATTTAACTGGACACGAGGTGGCACTAACGAATCATTGGATTTACTTTAAGCGTGCTTCAATCTCCTTTAGGATTTTTTTGAGTGGTGACAGCTAACAGCCCTCTGGGGCTTTGTACACCATTGCATCTCTCTACTGGTGCTGAGTTTTCCATAGCTTCTGTTATCTGTCAGCAGCAATGTTTTTACCAACATCCGGGAAAAGGACACTTGATAAATTTCAAATGAGCTGCCAGAATTTCAGGAAGGTACAAAAAATGCAGTGACAGTTTCACACTTCTATGTGTCACTGTACCTGGGCGGAAGCAGCCTTAGTATGCTGCTCTGTACACAATCTTATCACGCTATTGTTTGCCTTCACATTCCACTGGCTGAGCTTACCAGTCAGTTGCCATGACAACCTCCCCACTAGGCCAGCCAGAGATTGCTCTGGTCCATTCAGGGGACGTTGATTTAGGAGGTATTGGGCGGAACACACAAATGCTTTCCTAATCCATTCTGAATTTTACACCCTATAAATCCTTCTGGTTACATCTGGCCCTATCTCAGGGGAACCACATGGATTCAGAGTGATTAAATCATGTGATCTCATCCCAGCTCCTGGGGCCACAGGAAAAAAGAATGGACTAACATTTAGCAGCCATGTTAAAATCCCTGTGATAACCCAGAAATACTTATTTTCTTAAACAATATAGAAGGGTAGACAACAGAAAGCAATTTTCATGAGTTAAAATTTCTAATTTAGTTGTCATACTATCTATTTAGTTAGATGACTATGTCTGAGCTTGAATTTCACTAAGTACTGTGTACTTATTGTTAAAATCCAAGTGAATAATTGCAGGATTTGAGCTGAAGGAACATGAGTAAATTCAGGTACTATAAAATAGCAATGGATACTTCAAACCCTCTTTGGCTTGTATTTCTCTTTCATTTCTCTCTCTCGACAGTGCTCATATAGCTCTCTGACATTCTGCGTTTCTTTACAGGAAAGGCTATCTGGCATTAACAGAATTCCATTAACAGAATCCTCTTTCCTAAAGTGTGCCCAGTCTATAGGACCAGATCATTCACCCTTCAACAATTTGATTCAGATTTTGGCAAGTATGGATCTAAGCTCTATCCTTATTACTAAGATGTCAGAACTATTTGCATCCTTGTGGGGATTTTCCAGTGCTAGCTGGAGGTACGACATGTCACAAGATACCAAGACCCCAATGAAGAAGTTAAGATCCCTAGAGGAAACTTGGGGGAACAAAATCCTGTAATTTGGCACAAAGATTTAATTTACAGTTTCAATTCTCTCACCTCTTCTGGTACCACTCTTACTTATCAGCATGATTTGGGAAGGCTTTGAAGGAGGGTATCATAAAAGATTTGGCCAGTGTGAAAGGACAGTAATCCACGCAAGCTTTTGTCAAATATAGCTCCTTTAATCCGGGCTTTGAGACACCCCATGATGCTGGTACACAACTTAAGGTCAGTAAAATGATCCTAGATCCCAAGAGCCGGATGCTCTCATGGTCTCGACCTTAACCTGGAACCCCAGGAAGACATGGCTACTAAGGAGATAGTGTCCCAGGAAGATAACACCATGTTATAACAGTACCCCATTTATCCAGCATGGCTGGAGAAGCAGGTACCATAATATGGGGAGAGGGATGGAATATCAGACAGAAGATATGGGATCTAGCCCCACTAGCAATACTTGCTAGCTTTGAGACCATGGGCAAGTCACATTTTTCTTCTCATGTTCCTTGTTTATGACATTTGCCTTGCTTAGCTCGCATGGCTATTATGAGGCTCGAATGAGAAAATGTATGTAAAAGTGCCAAGCAAACCAGAAACTGCCATGATAACTCCAACAGAAATAGTAACAATTTGAGTGGTTACTACATAACAGGTACTATTCAAAGCACTTTATCCATTTTAACTCATTTTATCCTTAAGGTAGATGCCAGTGTTTTCTTCAGCTAAGAAAATGGAGTCACAGAATAGCTGAGTACTTGCTCAAATATTTACTTGCTCAGCCAGTAACGGTGAAGCTGGCACTTGAACTACTAACCTGGACACTCTCTTGCTCCTCCATCTACCCTGCAGAAGCAAGGGACTATTTGGTTCCAATTGAATTGGAAGTTTTATGTTAATAATCATACTATATACCATAAACTTCCATCAATTTAAATAACTAGAAAATAATGAACTAGATTTAATACTGTCAGTGAAGCAAATGAAACATCTTTTCTTAATGATTCAAATGTACTCTGATATCTTGTGCCGCCTACGGTCCATCAAGGTGGCCATCAGGAAAGCTGCATCTCTATACAGAATTACAGATATAAAAGGTTCTGGATATTAGGCTTCCTCTCATTGACCAGATATGCTGTTTGTCATAAAATGAGAAGTTCAGGATCAAAATCAACATCATCATCATTTTAGCATCTAGTTGTCTGGATTCAGGGCAAATGTGAGTCTACTGTGCAATAAATGATTCTCCATCCAGGTGAATCAATATCTTTGTTCAATCAAGTATGTGTGAGGCCATACACATCTCATGCCTATGTATGCCCATGGATTTTTAAAGCTCATGGCCTAAATCATAACCACAAATTCAAACACTTCAGCCTTTATTCTGCTAAGTCATTGTTGGATTTTATGGCCATACCTCCCAGTATCTCAGTATTTTAACTTCAAATATAGTAACACGATCTTGTTTTTAGAAATCTTTAACCTCCCATCCATACACATGGACATCAGTGGGAAGCCAGCACTTCAGTCAGTAATGCTTGGGAAAGAGTCTTTCTTATAAAATTTTGAAGATCATTTCCAATTTACTAGGTAGGCAGTGTGGTTCAGCAGATCAAATAAGTAGCCCAAGGTCACACAGCAAGCCAACTGTGAAGGCTGTCAGAGAGCTCCTGATAAATAGGTTACTGATTTAGCTTCCAGCCTTGGACACCTGTCCCTTGGACTACGTAATCCAGTATTAATAATTTCTGTGAACACTTTCAATTAACCATAGAAATTCTGGTCATTCTTTCTCATTCTTCCCTCATCAAAATCCTAAATTCTCTCTGGCACAGGTAGCACTATTCCTGAGTTGGATGAGCTTTGCACTGTGGTCCAGTACATCTCTGTTTTAGGCTTTTTCATGCCCGATCTTGGAAGGATCACTCCTTCCCTTTCCGAAAGCCATTAGAGGCACTGCTGGACCCTAATCCATTTAGGGCCTCGTGCTTCAGTTTCACTTGATGCTAGGTCCTGCACAGAAGCTTGGAAAGATTTTGTGTGGAAAACATATTAGTTATCCTGAGGAAAGAAGGGAAGAAACACCAAGCCATACTTGTGTCCTCTTCATGATGTGTATATTGTTGATGGGGCACCAGAAAGGTGGTGAAAACCAGATTGCAATCTAGTGCCTGAGCGATATGATCCTACATCCTGACTTCATACTATTGGAGGTCTACCTGCATTAGAATCTCCTGAAGTGCTCAAACGCGTCTAAATTCCACCCAAGACATACTAAGCAGAATCACAAGGAGGAGATAGGGCCATAAATATGCATTTTTAAAAGGCTCCTTAGGAGGTTTCTTAAGTACATGAAAGGTTAAGATTCACTATCCTCTGTATATCCATGTTTATAGCAGCATTATTCACAATAGCCAAAAGGCGGAAGCAACCCAAATATCCATCTACTGATAAATGAATAAACAAAATGTGGTATATACATACAATGGAATATTACCCAGACTTAAACAGAGAGTTATGACACATGTTACAAATGGATGAACCTTGACAACATTATGCCATGTGATAGAAACCAGTCACAAAAGACAAATACTTTGTGATTTCACTTACATGAGCTACCTAGAGTAGTCAAATTTACAGAGACAGAAAGTGGAATGGTGGTAGCCAGAGGCTGGGGGGAAGGAAGCTTAGAGAGTTGTTGTTTAACAGACAGAGTTTCCGTTTTCCAAGATAAAATGAGTTCTGGAGATTGGTTGTACACCAAGGTGAATGTAATGCAGAACTGTACACTTAAAAATGCTAAGATGGTAAATTTTATATGTATTGTACCAAAACTTAAAGATTCTTCACAGAAATAAATGCCCCCATCAAGAAACAAGAAAAATCTTAAACAACTTTACACTTCAAGAAACTAGAATAAGGAGAACAAAGCCCAAAGTTAGCAGAAGGAAGGCATTAACAAAGATCAGAGCAGAAACAAATGAAATAGGGACTGAAAAGACAACAGAAAAGATCAATGTAACTAAGAGCTGCTTCTTTGAAAAGAGAAAACAAAATTGACAAACATTTAGCTAGACTCACCAAGAAAAAAAGAGGACATGCTATAATCAATACCACAGAAATACAAAGGATCATAAGAAATTACTATGAAGAATTATACATCAACAAATTAAACAACCTGGAAGAGATAGGTCAATTCCTAGAAACATACAACATACCAAGACCGAATGTGAATAGAAAATCTGAACAGACCAATTACTAGTAAAAAGTTTGAATCAGTAATCAAAAACCTCCCAACAAACAAAAGTCCAGGACTAGATTGCTTCTCTGGTGAAGTCTACCAAACATTTAAGGAAGAATTAATACCAATCCTTCTCAAACTCTTACAAAAAATTGAAGAGGAGGGAACACTTCCAAACTTATTTTATAAAGCCAACATCACCCTAATACCAAAGCCAGACAAGAATGCCACAAGAAAAGGAAGTGACAGGCCAATATCCCTGATGAACACAGATGCAAAAATCCTCAAAAAAATATTAGCAAAGTGAATTGAACAATACGTTAAAAGGATCATACTCCAAGATCAAGTGGGATTTATTCTAGTTGTGCAAGGATGCTTCAACAGCAGCAAGTCAATCAACATGATACACCACATTAACAAAATAAAGTATAAAGATCATACCATCCTCCCAATAGAGGCAGAAAAAACATTTGACAAAATTCAACATCCACTTAAGATAAACTCTCAACAAGGTGGAGATAGAGAAAACAGACCTCAACATAATAAATGCCATATATCTATGACAAATCCACAGCTAACATCACACTCAGTGGTGAAAAGCAAAAGCTTTTCCTCTAAGGTCAGGAACAAGACAAGGATGCCCACTCTCTCCATTCTTATTTGATATAGAACTGGAAATCCTGGCCAGAGAAATTAAGCAAGAAGAAATAAAAGGCACCCAAATCAGAAAGAAAGAAGTAAAACTCCCTCTTTGCAGATATCTGATATCATATATAAAAAATCCTAAAGATCCTACCAAAAAACTGTTAGAACTAATTAAATTCAGTAAAGTTGCAGGATACAAAACCAATATACAAAAATGTTACATTTCTATACATCATTAGTGAACTATCAGAAAGAGAAACTAAGAAAACAATCACATTGACAATTGCATCAAAAAACATAATACCTAGGAATAAATTTAACCAAGGAGGTGAAAGACCTGTACACTGAAAACTATAAGACACTCATGAAAGAAACTGAAGACACAAACAAATGGAAAGCTATTCTGTGCCCAAGGATCGGAAGAATTAATATTGTTAAAATGTCCATACTATCCAAAGCAATCTACACATTCAATGCAATCTCTATCTAAATTCTAAGGGCATTTTTCACAGAAATCAAACAAACAGTGATAAAATTTGTGTGGAACCACAAAAGACTCCAAATAGCCAAAGCAATGTTGAGAAATGAGAACAAAGCATGGAGGCATCATGTTCCCTGATTTCAAACTTTATTAGAAAACTACAGTAATCAAAACAGTATGGTGTTGACATAAAAACAGACACATAGCTCAATAGAACAGAATATAGAGCCCAGAAATAAACCCACAAAGGAACCAAGAATATACCATGGGGAAAGGACAATCTCTTCAATAAATGGTTTTGGGAAAACTGGACAGCCACATGCAAAATAATGAAGCTGGACCACTATCTTACACCATATACAAAAATTGACTCAAAATGGATTAAAGACTTGAATATAAGACCTGAAATCAGAAAAATCCTAGAAGACATACGCAGTCAACTCCTTGACATCAGTCTTGGCAATGGTTTTTTAAATCTAACTCCAAAAGCAAAGGCAACTAAAGCAAAAATAAACAAGTGGGACAATATCAAACTAAAAAGCTTCTGCATAGCAAAGAAAATCATCAACGCAATGAAAAGTCAGCCTACTGAATGGGAGAAAATATTTACAAATCATATCTGACAAGAGGTTAACAACCAAACTATAAGAGAAATCATACAACTCAATAACAGAAAACAAACAGTCTGATTAAAAAATAGGCAGAGGATCTGAATAGACATTTTTCCAAAGAAGACATCCAGATGGTGAAGAGGTACATAAAAAGGTGCTCAACATCACTAATCACCAGGGAAATGCAAATCAAAACCACAATGAGAGAACACATACACCTGTTAGAATAGCCATTATCAAAAAGACAAAGGGAACACTTGTGCACTATTAGTGAGACTGTAAATTGGTGCAGCCACTATGAAAAACAGTATTGAGTTTCCTCAAAAAATTAAAAAATAGAACTACCATATGATTGAGCAATTGCACCTCTGGGTATTTAGCTGAAGAACATAGAAACACTAATTCAAAGATATATGCACTCTTATGTTCACTGCAGCATTATTTACAACAGCAAAGATATGGAAACAACCTAAGTGTCCACTGATGGATGAATGGGTAAAGAAGATGTGATGTGTGTGTGCATACACACACACACACACACACACACAAAGGGATATTATTCAACCATAAAAAAGGAAATCTTGCCATTTGCAACAATATGGATGGACCTTGACGGCATATATGCTAAGTGAAATAAGTCAGACAGAGAAAGACAAATACTAGATGATCTCACTTATATGTGGGATCCAAAAACAAAACCCAAACAACAAATGAGCTCATAAATATAGAGAACAGATTGGTGGTGGCTAGAGACAAGGGAAAAGGAGTGGGTGAAATGGGGTCAAAAGGTATAAACTTCCAGTTATAAAATAAAAAAATAAAAAGATTCACTATCTTCATACACTGTTGATGGCAATGTAAAATGATCCAACCTCTTTGTTTAACCAGGTGAGGAACTACCAGACTGTTTTCCAAAGAGTTACTGTATCACTCAGCAGGTCCACTTTTAGGTACATACTCTAAAAATAAAAATATATGTCCACGCAAAAGCATGTATACAAATGTTTATAGCAGCAAGGGTTATAATAACTAAGAAGTGGAAATGGCCCAACTGCTCATCAACCGATGAACAGATAAATAAAATGTGGTATGTCCATACAGTGGAATATCATTTGGCTATAAAAAGGAATTAAATACTAATATATACTACAACATGGATGAACCTTGAAAACATTATGTTAACATTATGCGAAGAAGTCAGACACAGGATTACATATTGTATGATTCCATTTACATGAAATGTTCAAAACAGGCAAATCTATAAAGACAAGAAGTAGATTAGTGGTTGCCTAGAGCTGGAGTTGGGGGATATGAGGAGTGAATGCTAACACACATGGGATTTCTTTCTGGGGCGATGCAGATGTTCCAGAATTGTCGTAAGATTGTACTGCTCTGTGAATACACTAAGAACTAATTAATTGTACACTCTAAATGGATGAATTGCATGGTATGTAAATTATATCTCCATTAAGGCTATGACATATATATATGTTTAAAAGAATCACTGTCCTAAATTAATCAGAATGTGGGTTGTCCATAAGAGATCTCTTTAGAAGGAAATCCCATGCTGTACTGGGGAAACCATTGCACTGACTGACAAAATTCTCTATCAGAAAATGTCACCTCATGCCCAACATGAACCCTTCATACAGGTACTTAAGTCTATTGTTTTTGCACTGGCATCAGTAGAGATGACAGAACAGCTGCTTATCTGGGAGGATGTTCTAAAACATTCTGGTGAGGATGAGGAACACGAACCTCACTCAGCTTGGCTTGCTGGCACTGTTCTCTCCACTTCCCTTCCTTAAGTTTCTGTGAGTGCCAGGTCCCAGAGAAATCATGCTTTTTCAGACCAGTACCCACAGGGCAGCAGGCAGGACATTTAGGCTGAAAGCATGCTGCTCATTGAGGTGGCAGGCTCCAAGCTGTCACTCTGGCGCTTGAAGAGTTGAAATGTCACAGCACCCCATGAGAGACTCCATTCCTCTTGTGATTGCACTTCATTAACAGTAATAATCACAGCTCCAATATCTCAGCCTTTTTCTCCAGTGCATTAGAACACCCTTATAGGCAATACTTTATTTATTCCCACATGTCAATGGCTATGCCAAGATGCTCTGAGGAATTGTTTCTTTCTCTACCCTGGGAAAATCCTAAATGCCATTTAGGGCACTCTGACTGTTTTCAACTTCACTTTGAAAGAAAAATCACAACTCCTTTTGCTTCTATAGAGGGAAAGAAGCTACTAAAATCATACTACAGTAAATCATTTTTATCTCTAAATGTTAAAAATCTATGATCTGTCCTTAGGTTTCTATTCTCACACTCCTAAATAGACTTTTTATTTCCAGATTTGAGTTGCAGTTCCAATGTCTGTCTTCCCTTTCCTGTGGAACTGGATGAACCAGAGCAGCCAGGAAAGGTCATTCTGGTGCCAGGTGGGTGACATTTGGGCCAGAATTTGAGATTGCTGAGCAGCAGGACAAGCTGGAGAATTTGCTTGTCTCATGCTGGGCCCCATCCTGGAGATAGACTTCAGGAGGAGGAATTCATAAGAAATTTGACCCACTGGCCTGAAGAAGGGCCACAGAAAGCTGACCAGAGCAGGAGAGAAGCAAGAACAGAAGCTCAGCCAAAGGTTGGTGTTATTAAAGTAAGTGGTCAAGTATTCTGGTCTTTGAGTCCTTGGCTTTAGCCAGGACTGACCACATGGCAGCTTTCTGCTGCCTCGTCAGGATGCTGAAACTATGCAAGGGTTGTTCTATGGCCTTGACAAATCCTGATCAATGTAGAGGATGCCCTTCCCTTCCCTTTCCAGACATGAACTTAATACTCTTCATATGTGGGAAAAGCTCAGCTTCAGCATGACGGGAAAAGAAGCTGTCTGAACTTGCTGGTATAACAGCTGCCCATGCTACAACTCATCATTCTTGGCCGAACAAAATTTAAACTCCACAGCCTGTCATTCATGCCCCACCTTATTGACATTCCCTGGCACAATCCTCTCCCAGACATACACCCACACATTCCAATTTCTCCACTTCAGCCAAACAGTCCACTTCCCGTCTGGCAAAGAGACGTGACACAAGCCCGTTGTAGCTTTGCCCATGTGAGTTTCCTCTTTAACCGTTGTCCCGCATCCTTTCTCTCTTCCCAAACTTACCTTCAAGACAAAAATTGTGTGTGTTACATTTCGTCCCCAAACTTTTAAACATTTTACTTTGACCCAACCTTTAAAAATCCAGACTTTTTTTTTTTACATAAAAATTCAGATTTCTAGAGTGGTATCACCATGGTGGCAACATAGGTCATTCCTGACTTCATTCTCCCTTCACAAGGAGAACAACTGACAACTATTCATGGAAAAGACACCACTGAGAGAATTTTAGGACATGAGAGAGAGGCTGAAGCACCTCCCTGCACTGCAGACACCAAGACAGACCACATTAGAAGGGTAAGAGAAGCAGCTTCATGCTGACCACATTGCCCCTCTCCCAGGCTGTCGCAGCACTATGCTCAAAGGTCTCTCTTGAGCCTACAGTGGGAAAAGAGAGCCCAGGGTGGACCTTCAGTCCCCCAGCATTGTGGGTCACTTCTCAGAAGCCTCCACTCTGGTTTTGACCCATAGGAATTATGGGGAAATCTACATGGCTCAACCACTGAACATCTGATTGTGATGGAGAAAGCTTGCAACAGTCACCACTCAGATCTTGGAAGACTGAGTTCCTACCTGCAACACCCAAGTAGCAGTCCAACCCAGCAGCTTTAGTCATCTGCAGAGTGAAGACAGTGCCGTAGTCTGACAAGGGAACTCAGTTTGGTATGGGTCTGCTTGAATTGGGTCATCAAAAAAAGAGTTTGTCAGCTCTGCAACCTGGCCTACCCCTGCCGAGTCATGGCCTGTCCCCACCTGCCCAAAGAGGCTGGTCAGAACACCTAGAAGCTACATAGCCCAACAATGCTTGAGCAGAGAGTAAGGCAGGCAGATCTAATCATCTGCAGAGCAAAGCCAGTGGCCCTGTTTGGTTAGGGAATTTGGGACATAGGTCAGCTTGAATCAAGACCACAAACAAAATACCTAGTCAGCCTTAGAGCCAGTTCTCACGCTTTGCCTGGGCTAGAAAAATAATTCATAGCCTGGCCCATTGCTGAATACAGCCTTCAGCCCCCACGACCAAGGAACCTAACCAGAGCACATAGGAAGCTGCATAGCCTATCCAATAGCCCTGCTACAGTGACACTTGCATAGAGAGCACAGCCCATGGCTATCCCCATCTGCAGAGCAAAACCAGTGGCCCAATTTGGCTGGGGAATTCAGTGCACAGTCTTGCCTGATTCAGGTTTCCAAACAATGAGCTGTGCAGCTCCTGAGTCCCATCCTGCTGCCCTGCCAGTCAGAGAAGCTAATTCATAGTGCCGTCTACTGCTGCGTATAGTATCCAGTCCCAACCATCTAATAACCCAGGGAAATGCAGAACCCATCCCATAGCCTCACTTGGGCAGGAAACCAGGCCAGCAGTCTTAGCCAACTGTTCTCAGTCAGCAGCACCCCCCAACCCCCAAACTCACAGCTTCAGCTGTAGTCTCACAAAATAGACCCTGATAGCAAGCCCCACCTTTCCAACGACATTACAAGCAGACATGTCCAGAAACCCAAACTGAGCTGACTAGTGAAGAACTGTCTCTGCCAAAGAGAAGCTGTTAAGTCTGGAAGAGAAAACTGCTCACTCAAATGCGCAGATATCAACGTAAGGAATCAAGGATCACAAAAAATCAGGTAAACATGACACCATTGAAGGAAACTAATAAAGCTCCAACAAATGACCCTAAAGAATTGGAGATTTAGAAACTGTAAGATGAAGAATTCAGAATAGTCCTCTTAAAGAAGTTTTGTGAACTATAAAACAGACAAGTAAACAAAATTAGGAAAGCAATGCATGAACAAATCAAGAAATTCAACAAAGATATAGAAACCCTTAAAAAAACCTCCAAACGGAAATCTTAAAGCTGAAAAATATAGTGACTGAATTGAAGAATTCAATAGAGAGCTTTAAAAGCATACTCAACCATGCAGAAGAAAGAATAAGTGATGTAAAAAAGAGGGTAGTTGAAATTATTCAGTCAGAGGAGCAAAAGGAAAAAAGAATGAAAAAAGTAAAGAAAGCCCATAGGACTTGTGGGACACAATCAAAAGAAACAATATCTGCATTATGGGAATTCCAGAAGAAGAAAAGAAAGAGAAAAGACCAGAAAATATATTTAAAGCAAAACTGGCTTAAAAAACTTCCTTAACCTGGGGGAGAAAAGTGGACATCCAGATCCATGAGGCCCAAAAGACCCCAAATAGGTTGATCCTGAATAGGGCTACACTGAGACACATTATAATCAAATTGTCAGAAGACAAAGAATTCTGAAAGCAGCAAGAGAAAAGAGAAGTTAGATACAAGGGAATACCCATAAAACTATCAAATTTCTCAACAGAAACTTTTCAGGTCAAGAGAGAATGGGATGATATATCCAAAATATTGAAAGAAAAAAGAACCTGTCAAGCAAGAATTCTATACCCAGCAAAGCTGTCCTTCAGAAATGAAGGAGGGCTAAAGACTTTCTTGAACAAAAGCTGAGGGATTTCATCATCACTAGTCCTATCTTACAAGAAAAGCTAAAGGGAGTTCTTTAAGTGGAAGTAAAAGGATGCTAATTAACGTCATTAAAACATGAGGGTAGCTTAACACTCACTCATTATGGCCAATATATAGTCAAAGTTAGATTCTGTAATATGGTAATGGTGGTGCATAATTCACTTACAACTCCAGTTTAAAGACTCAAAAACAAATGTAAAAATAACCATAACTACAATAATTCATTATTGTTATTTGTTACACAATATAAAAAATATGTAAATTGTGACATCCTATTTTAAGCTGATAATAACTTAAATAGTATTCTTAAACTTTATATTGTAACCTAAGTTGTGAGGGGGAAGAGAAGCAAAATATAAAGTTTAGGAATGTATTGAAGTTATTATCAGCTCAAAATAGGATACTTCCATTTCTTTAAATGAAAGCTTTTCTATTTTTATTTATTTATTTATTTTTTGGTGAGGAAGATTGTCCCTGAGCTAACAGCTTTGCCAACCTTCCTCTATTTTATATGTGGGATGCTGCCACAGCATGGCTTGATGAGTGGTGTGTAGGTCTGTGCCCAGGATGTGAACCTGCAAACCCTGGGCCGCTGAAGTGGAATGCATGAACTTAACCAATATACCACTGGGCCAGCTCTGGGTGTTATAATTTTAAGATACTTTATGTAAGCCTTACAGTAACCACAGGGGGAAAACCTGTAGTGATTAGACAAAAGAATGTGATAAAGAAGTTAGAGTATACTGATACTAAAAGACATCAACACACCAAAAAAGACAGCAGAATAAGAAACAAGGAACAATAAATCTACAAAACAGCCAGAAAACAATGAACAAAAGGGCAATAGTAAGTCCTTACCTATCAATAATTACCTTAAATATAGACATTTAATTTTCCAGTCAAAAGACATTGAATGGATAAAAAACAAGACCCAACAATATTCTACCTACAGAAGACTCACTTTAGACTTAAAGACACACATAGATTCAGAGTGAAGGGATGGAAACAGGTATTTCAAGTAAATGATAACAAAAAAAACAGGGGTATCTATACTTATATCAGTATAAGATATATAAATAGACTTTAAACTAAAAATTAAAAAAAGACAAAGAAGGTTATTATATAATGATAAAGGAATTAATCTATCAAGTTATAACAATTGTAATATTTATGTACCCAACATTGGAATACATAAATATAGAAACCAAAAACTAACAGAGCTGAAAGGAGAAATAAATAGCAATACAGTAATAGTTGGGGACTTTAACACCCCTATTTCAACAATAGCTAACTCATCCAGACAGAGAACCAATAAAGAAACAGCAGATTTGAATGCTATAGACCAAAGAGACCTATCTGACAACAGCAGAACACCATTCTTCTCAAGTGCATATATTTTCTAGTATAGGCCATATATTAGGCCACAAAACAAGTCTTAGTAAATTTAAGAAGGCTGAAATCATACCAAGTGTCTTCTCTCACCACAATGGTATGAAACTAGAAATCAATAACAGGAGGAAAACTGAAAAATTCATGAATACATGGAAATTAAACTACACTCTCCTGAACAACCAATGGATAAATGAAGAAATTAAAGGGGAAATAATAAGTACTTTGAGACAAATGAAAATGAAAACAAGACATACCAAAAGTTATGGGATACAGCAAATGCAGTTCTAAGGAGGAATTTCATAGCAATAAATGCTTACATTAAGAAATAAGATCTCAAACAACCTAACAGGCTGAGCCCAAAATTAGCAGAAGGAAAGAAATAATAAAGATTAGGGCAGAAATAAATGAAATAGAGAACAGGAAAACAATACAAAAAATTAACAAAAGAGCTGTTCTTTGAGGAGATAAATAAAATTGACAAACCTTTAGCTAGACTAACAAAGGAAAAAAGAAGACCCAAATCAACAAAATTATAAATTAAAAAGGAGATATTACAACCGATATCACAGAAATACAAAGGATTGTAAGAGGATACTATAAACAATTATATGCCAACAAACTGAACAAACTAGAAGAAATGAAAAAATTCTTAGAAACAACCTACCAAGACTGATCAGGACTAGAAAATCTGAACAGACCGATTACTAGAAAGGAGATTGAATCAGTAATTAAAAATCTCCAAATGAAGAAAAGCCCAAGACCAGATGGCTTCACTGGTGAATTTTAACAAGCATTTAAAGAAGAATTAAAACCAATCCTTCTCAAACTCACCCAATAAACTGAAGAGGAAGGAATGCTCCCAAACTCATTTTACAAGGCCAGCATTACCCTGAGACCAAAGTCAGACAAGAACACTACAAGAAAAGAAAACTATAGTCCAATATCCCTGATGAATATAGATGCAAAAATTCTCAATAAAATATTAGCAAATGAAATTCAGCAGCACATTAAAAAGATCATTCACCATGATCAAGTGGGATTTATATTCCTGGGATGCAAGGATGGTTCAACATACACAAATCAATCAATATGATATACCACACTAGCAGAATGAAAGAAAAAGTCATATGATGTCAATAGAAGCAGAAAAAGCATTTGACAAAATTCAACATCCTTTTATGATAAAATCTGTTAGATATGGAAGAAATGTACCTCAACATGATAAAGGCCATTTATGACTACCCCACAGCTAACATCATTTTCAATGGTGAAAGTTTGAAAACTTTTCCTCTAAGATCAGGAACAAAAAACATGCCCAATCTCAACACTCCTATTCAATATAGTACTAGAAGTCCTGTCCTGAGCAATCAGGCAGGAAAAGGAATTAAAAGGCATCAAAATTTGAAAAGAAGAAGTAAAACTGTATTTGCAGATGACATAATATTATATACATAAAATCCTAAAGACTCCACCAAGACACAGTTAGATCTAATCAGTAAATTTAGTAAAGTTGTAGGATACAAAATTAACATACAAAAATCAGTGGCATCTCTATACACTAACAATGAATTATCTGAAAAAGAAATAAAACAATCCCATTTACAACTGCATTGAAAACATTAAGATACTTAGGAATAAATTTAACCAAGGAGGTGAAAGATCTCTATTCTGAAAACTGTAAGACATTAATGAAACAAATAGAGGAAGACAGAAATAAATGGAACGGTATCCCATGTTCATATATAGGAAGAATTAATATTGTTAAAATGTCAATACTACCAAAAGCCATCTATGGATTCAATACAGTCTCTATCAGGATTCCAATGGAAGTTTTTACAAAACTAGAAAAAATGATCCCCAAATTTATATGGAACCACAAAAGACCACAAATAGCGACAGCAAGCTTGAGAAAGAAGAACAAAGCAGGCGTCATCATACTCCCTGATTTCTAGCTATACTATCACGCTATGGTAATCAAAACAGTATGGTACTGGAATAAGAATAGTCACACAGACCACTCGAACAAAATAGCCCAGAAATAAACCCAAGCATATACGATCAACTAATATTTGACAAAGGAGCCAAGAAGACTTAAGGAAGAAAAGATAGTCCCTTCAATAAATGGTGCTAGGAAAATTGAATATCCACATGTAAAAGAATGAAACTAGACCCCTATCTTAGAGCACTCACAAAAAATAACTCAAATTGGATTAAAGACTTAAATGTAAGATCTGAAACCATAAAACTCCTAGAAGAAAATACAGAAAAAAAGCTCTTTGACCTGGGTTTTGGCAATGATTTTTTGGATATGATACCAAAAGCACAAGCAACAAAACAAGAAATAAACACATGGGATTATATCAAACTAAAATATTTCTGCACAGCATAAGAAACAATCAAAAAAAATAAAAAGACAACCTATGGAATGGGAAAAAATATTTGCAAACCATCTATCTCGTATGAGGTTAACGTTCAAAATATACAGGGAACTCATACAACTCAATAGCAAAAAACCAAATAATCCAGTGAAAAAATGGGCAAAGGACCTGAATACACATTTGTCCAAAGAAAATATGTGAATCAGCAATAGGTATATGAAAAGATGCTTAATGTCACCAATCATTAGGTCAATGCAAATCAAAACCACAATGAGATATCGCCTCACACCTGTTAGAATGGCTAGCCTCAAAAAGACATATAAGAAAACAATAAATGCTGGTGAGGATGTGGACAAAAGGGAACCCTTGTGCACTGCTGGGAATGTAAATTGGTGCAGCCACTATAGAATTTCTAAAAAACTAAAAATAGAATTACTATATGACATAGCAATTTCACTTGTGGATATTTATCCAAAGAAAATAAAACCACTAACTCAAAAAGACATGTGCATACCCATGTTCATTGCAGTATTATTTACAATAGCCAAGACACCGAAATAACCTAAGTGTCTATTGACAGATGAATGGATAAAGAAGTTGTGTATGTATATATAATAAAGACACACTGTGGAACATTATCCAGCCATTAAAAAAATGAGGACATCCTGTTATTTGTGACAACATTTATGGAGCTTGAGTGAAATAAATGAAGTCAGACAGAGAAAGACAAATACTGTATGATCTTGCTTAAATGTACACTCAAAACAAAATCAAAGCAAACTCATAGAGAAAGAGATCATATCTGTGGTTACCAGCATTGGTGGGTGGGGGTAGTGGGAATTAGATGAAGTGATCAAAAGGTACAAACTTCCAGTTATAAGACAAAAAAGTACTAGGAATGTAATGTACAATGTGAGTATAGTTAACATTGCCATATGATATATATGAATGTTGTTAAGACAGTAGATCCAACATCACAAGGAAAAAAATATTTTCTTTTTCTGTTTTGTATCTATATGAGAAGATGGATGTTAACTAAACTTATTTGGTAGTCATTTCACCATATATGTAAATCAAATGCTGTATACCTTAAACTTCTACAGTGCTGTATGTCTATTATGTATCAATAAAACTGGAAAAAATTCAGATTTATGGCTTATCTTTACACATTGGTGTACTGAAGAGTGATGTTGGCGGCATGAGTTATTCCTTTTTTTCTTTGCCCTGTGATTTACAACTAACCGGAGATCCATAATCAAACAAAAGTGGTATTTCACAGCACACCAGGACACCTGAGAGATCCATCCATCTGTCCTCTGAAAGAGGGTGGACTGGACCTTGGATGAGGCTGCAGAGTTGGGAGTGGCAGCAGAGGCGGTGGTGGCAGGGGAAGCACTGGGCCAGGAGGACCTTTCTTGCAGAGGTAGTAGAGGGGAAAGGTGGTGAGTGGGATTCTGCCTGGCCACATGTGCTGCAGCTGGAGGAGCATGATGCTCTGAGGAAAGACCACAGTGACTGGGGGAAGGGAAAGGAAGGGGAAGAAGGCAGACAAAGAGAACTGAAGGAAAGCGTTTCCTACTATCTGCCTTGGGATTCTGGCAAGAAGACCATCCACAGACCTCTGGCAACCTCCACCCAAGGACCCCCCACCAGGCTATGCGCACACCCAAGGCCCCAAGTGCTAAGCACAAACCTCCTCCCACTCTGCTTCCATCCATTTTTGTTTGTTTGTTTCTCCAACAGCTTTCTTTATTTTATGCATGCAGTGCCAACCTTAGCAGTGAGTCAGCTCTGGTAAGAGAAAACAAAAACTTTTGCTATAGCACCACCTTCTGGAAAAGAAAAGGAAGGCTCCTAGTCACCAACCTGTTGAACTGTTAGAATCAAAGTAAACAAAGCATTACTTAATTAAGGTAAATGCAGTGGCAGAGGCACTTTTCACCAAACACTATGAAAAATCACTGTAATCTAGTATTACACACACAAAAATACAATTTTCCAGTAACTGACATCAAAGACTTGGAATATTGGATCTAAGTGATAAAGACTTCAATATAGCTGTTATGAAGTAATTCAACAGGCTACAAGAAGACTCAAAGGCAAAGATCTCAGGAATAACATGAATGAACATGAGGAGTGCTTTACCAATGAGATTGGAATTCTAAAAAAGAACCAAATAAATTCTGGAGCTGAAGAACTCAGTAAATGAGATGAAGAATATGTTAGAAAGCATTAGAAATGAGCAGATCAGATGGAAGAGAAAATAAGTGAGCTAAAGAATAGGAATTTATAAAGGATTCGGTGGAAGAGGAGAGAGAATTTTTGAAAAGTAAAGATACTCTATGAGAACTCTGAGACACCATCGGAAGAGCCAATATAAGATTAATGGGTATACCAGTAGGAGAAGAGAAGGAGAAGGGAGCGGAGACTTATTTAAAGAAATAATAGGGGCTGGCCCTATGGCCAAGTGGTTAAATTCGCATGCTCTGCTTTGGCGGTCCAGGGTTTTGCCAGTTTGGATCATGGGCACGGACCTAGCACTGCTCCTCAAGCCATGCTGAAGTGGTGTCCCACATAGCAGAGCCAGAAGGACCTACAACTAGAATATACAACTATGGACTGGGGGACTTTGGGGAGAAGAAGAAAGAAGATTGGCAACAGATGTTAGCTCAGGTACAAATCTTTTAAAAAAAAATAAAAAAGAAATGATAGCTGGGAATTTCCCAAACCTGGGGAAGTAACAGGATATACAAATCTACGGAGCCAATAGAACATCTCATTAGCTCAATGCAAAAACATCTTCTCCTAGACATATTATATTAAAACTGTCAAAAGTCAATAATACAGAAAGAATTTTAAAGGCAGCCAGAGGAAAAAAAGACAGTAGCCTACAAAGGAACCCCTACTAGGCTATCAGAGGATTTCTCTGCAGAAATTCTACAGGCCAGGAGAGAGTAGAAGGACATATTCAAAGTACTCAGTGATAAAAAATGCCAGTCCAGAATTCTCTATTCAGCAAAGTTATCCGTTAGATATGAAGGAGAAAGAAAGTCTTTCCTGAACAAAAGCTGAGGGAGTTCACCACCACTAGACCTGCCTTACAAGAAGTGTTGAAAGGAGCTTTTCAGGCTGAAACCAAAAGGAAAAATACATAAAACTCTGATTAAGGTGATAAATAGGCAGAATTAGAAAGCTGTAACTCTTTTTTAGAGTAGTATATTAAACAATTATAGCATAAAGCTTAAAAGAAAAGAGCATTAAAAATAACTATAGCGACAACAAACTGGTAATGAAATCATAACATTAAGAGATAATTTGTGACATCAAAAATATAAAGGGAAAGACTAAAAGGATGGAACCTTTACAGGCAAATGAAGACAAAATAGTACTTTTCCAGCTGATAGCAGTTTATCTATGAGATGTTGTATGTAAATCTCATGGTAACTCCAAAGCAAAAATCTAGATCATAGACGCAAAACATAATCAAAAGAGAGACTGAGCAAATCATCATGAGAATCCGCCAACTTACAATGGTAGACAGAAAGAGAGGGAAAAAGAAAAAAAAATGGAGAGACAAAATAACCAGAAGGCAAAAGATAAAACAGCAGTAATAAATCTTTACATATCAATAATTACCCTAAATGTAAATGGATAGAACTCACCAATCAAGAGACACAAAGTGGCTGGATGGATAAAAAAACAAGATCCAAATATATGCTGCCTCCAGGAGACTCATGTCAGCTCTTAAAATACACATGGGCTAAAAGTGAAAGGATAGAAACTGATACACCAAGCAAGTGTAAACCAAAAGAAGGCAGGCATAGCCGTACTTATATCAGACAAAATAGACTTCAAGCCAAAAGGGAAGCAAGAAACAAAGAAGTTCATGATAAAGGGGGTCAATAAATCAAGATATAACAATCATAAATATATGTGCTCCCCAAACCCAAGCATCAAAATATATTAACCAAATACTAACAGATCTTGAGGGAAAAATAGACACCAATATAATGATAGTAGGGGACTTCATTACCCCACTATCAACAATGGATAAATCATGCAGACAGAAAATCAACAAGGAAACATTGGAATTGAACCATACTTACAGCAAATGGACTTAACAGACATATACAGAACATTTCATCCAAAAGCAGCAGAATACACATTCTTCTCAAGAGCACATGGAACATTCTCCAAGATAGATCAGATAGGCCACAAAACAAATTTTAGCAAATTTAAAAAGATTGAAATTGTAGCAACTATCTTTTCTGACCACAATGACATGAAACTAAAATTTAGCAATAGGAGGCAAGTGAGACAATCTACAAACATGTGGAAACTAAACAACACCTTCTAAACAACTAATGGGTCAAAGAAGAAATCAAAAGGGAAATAAAAAAATTACTTTGAATCAAATGAAAATGGAAACATGACACGTGAAATCATGCGAAATGCAGCAAAGCACTTCTGAGAAGAAAAAGCTTATAGCAATAAACGCATATACTAAAAATGAAAAAGATCCCAAGTAAACAACATAATTTTACACTTCAAGGAACTATAAAAAAAAGCAGAACTAGTTCAAAGTTAGCAGAAGGAAGGAGATAATAAAGATCAGAGTGGAAATAAATGAAATAGAGACCAGAAAACAAGAGAGGATCAACAAAACGAAGAGCTGGTTCTTTGAAAAAGATAAAATTGACAAACTTTTAGCTAGACTTAGAAAAAAGGAGACTCGAAGTTAGAAATAAAAGAGGAGACATTAAAACTGGTACTTCAGAAGTACACAGAATCATATGAGACTACTATGAATAATTATATGCCAACAAATTAGGTAAATAAGAAGAAATAGATACATTTCTAAAAATATACAACCTACAAAGCCTGAATCGGGAGGAAATAAAAAATCTGAACAGACCAATAATGAATAAAAGATTGAGTCAGTAAGCAAAACTCCCAAAACAAAAAACTCCAGGACCAGACAGTTTCACTAGAGAATTCTACCAAACATTGAAAGAAGAATTAATACCAATCCTCCTCAAACTCTTTAAAATATTGAGGTGAAGGGAACACTTCCAATCTCATTCTACCAAGCCAGAATTACATTGATACCAAAACTAGATAAAGATGACACAAGAAAAGAAAACTATAGACCAATATCGCTGATGAATACAGATACAAAAATTTTCAACAAAATATTATCAAACTGAATTTGAGAACACATTAAAATGATTATACATCATGATCATCTCAACAGATGCAGAAAAAACATTTGACAAAATACAATATCCTTTCTAAAAAATCCTTAACAGGTTGGGTATAAAAAAGGCCATATACGACAAACCCATAGATAACATACTCAATGGAGAAAAATTGAAAGAGTTTACTCTGAGATCAGGAGCAAGACAGGGATGCCCACTTTCACCACTCCTATTCAACATGTACTGGAAGTCCTAGCTGAAGCAATTAGGCAAGACAAAGAAATAAAAGGCATCCAAGTCAGAGAGGAAGAAAGAAAATTGTTCCTATTTACTGATGATATGATCTTATTTATAGAAAATCCCAAAGAGTCAATCAAAAAACTGTTGGAATTAACGATTTAAGTGGCAGGATATAACATCAACACACAGAAATCAGTTGCATTCCTTTATACTAATGAAGCATCTGAAAAGGAAATAGAGGAAACTATCCCTATGTGAAATAGCATCAAAAACAATAAAATACATAGGAATGAATTAAACTAAGGAAGTGAAAGTTCTATACAATGAAAACTATAAGACTTTGCTGAAAAAAGTCAAAGGTGACATAAACAAATGGAAAGACATCATGGATGGGAAGAATGAATATTGTTAAAATGGCCATACTACCCAAAGCCTTCTAGAGGTTCAATGCAATCTCCATCAAAATACCAAAGGCATTCTTCACAGAAATAGAAGAAACAATCCTAAAATTTGCATGGAACCACGAAAGACCCTGAGTGGCCAAAGCAATCCTGCGAAAAAAGAACCAAGCTGGCAGTATCACACTTCCTGATTTCAAATTATACCACACAGCCATAGCAATAAAAACAGTATGGCACTGGCACAAAAATAGACACATAGATCAATGAAAGAGACTAGAGAGCCCAGAAGTAAATCCTGGTATATATGGTAACTAATATTCAACAAGGACCCAAGAACACTCAATGGGGAAAGACAGTATCTTCAACAAATGGTGCTAGGAAAACTGGAGAGACACATGCAGAACAATGAAATTGGACCCCTATCTCACACCATTCACAAAAATTAACTCAAAGTGCATCCAAGACTTAAACATAAGACCTAATACCATAAAGCTCCTAGAAGAAAATGAAGGAAAGAAGATCCTTGATACTGGGCTTGCCAATGATTTTTTGGACTTGATGCCTAAAGCACAAACAACAAAAACAAAAACCCACAAATGTGACTACATCAAACTTGAAAGCTTCTGCACAGCAAAAGAAACAATTAACAAAATGAAAAGACAACTTACAGAATTGGAGAAAAATTTTGCAAACCATATATCAGATAAGGGATTAATACCCAAATATATAAAGAATTCATACAACTTAACAAAAAACCAAACAGGTTAAAAAATGGACAGAAGAATTAAGTAGACATTTTTCCAAGGAGGATGTCAAAATGGCCAACAACCACATGAAAAGATGCTAAACATCACTAATCATCAGGGAAATGAGAATCAAAACCATGAGATATCACCTCACACCTGTTAGAATATCTATCATTGAGAAGATGAGAGACATTAGGTGCTGGTGAGGATGTGGTGAAAGGGAACTCTTATACACTGTTGGTGGGAATGTAAATTGGTCCAACCACTATGGAAAACAACAAGGAAGTTCCTAAAAAATTAAAAATAGATCTACCATATGATCCAAGAATTCCACTTCTGGGTATATGTACCCAAAGGAAATGAAAAAAGGATTTCAATGAGGTACATGCAGCCCCATATTTATGGCAGCATTATTCACAGTAGCCATAATATGGAAAGAACCAAGTGCCCATCAATGTATGAATGGATAAGAAAGACGTATATATATGCCATGGAATATTACTCAGCCATGAGACAGGAGGCTATCCTACCATTTGTGATAGCATGGATGGCCCTTGAGCACGTTATGCTACGTGAGATAAGTCAGACAGAAAGACAAGTACTGTATGATCTCTCTTATATGTGGAATCTAAAAACATCAAGTCTGTAAAAAACAGAGTAAAATGGTATTTCCCCAGTAATAGGGAGTGGGGAGATAAGATTGATAGTGTTTAAGGGTACTAACTTGTAATGAGTAATAACTAAGCCATAGAGATCTAAGGCATAGTATAATAAATATTGAAAATAATATTGTACTATAATTATGTAATGTGATAAATATTGCTAAATCAGCAATCATATTACAATACACAAATGTCTCAAAGTAATACATTGTATATTTTAAATTTACACAACGTTACATGTCAAATTTATTCAATGAAAAAAGACCTATTCACATGAAAAGATAAAAAAAATTGGAATATTCAGTGAGTCTGTGGCAGCATACCCGGGGTATCTGTGGTTGACCCACTCCAGATGGACATTCTCTCTCCAGCTCTGCAGTCTCTGTCACCCCTGTCTCTTTGACATAAAATCTATATTTCAACTGTTAGTTCTTTTTGCACTTATGTTTCTTGGCACCCACATGTCTATTCACAGTGGAATGGAAGTTACACAAAGAAGGGCTTCTGTCTCAAGAAAGGAAAGCGCATTCCTTATTTTTGTTAAACAAATTGTGTTTTGAATCTCAGGCTTGGCAGCTTTACTCATTTAATTATTTACATCACCTGCTCCTTCCCTGTACGTACTTGAGTTTAAAACCTTCAAGACCCAGCTGAGTTCCCACTCAGTTGTAAGCTGTTGCCTGATGACTCTAGCGTTCAGTGAACGTTACCTGCTTCCTACCAATTCTTTTTCTACCATGTATTTGGAACTGATTAGTTGCTGTTGCGTATGAGGGATAAAATTGCATCACATAGAATTTACCATTTTAGCCATTTTAAAGTGTACAATTCAGTGGCTTTTAGTAGTTCACAATGTTGTGCAATCACCACCACTATCTAATTCCGGAACATCTTCATCACCCCAAGAAGAAACTCTATCCATCTAGTAGTCACTCATTCTCTGCCTACCCTCCCACATACTAGATGTGTTCTGCTTCCCAATTAGATTGTGCTTTCCATAAGGTCTTCTCTGTATCTCACACAATATTTACCGCAATGCCAGACATGAACAGGTGTCCAGCAGATGTTGGCAAATTAGAAGATTGATTGCTGTTAACTGGCTGCAAGAAGGGGTGGAGTGGGAATGGAAAAATGAAAGAGAATCAGTTTTTCTTTTGTTTATAGTTATGAAGTGACCAAACCTGTGAACAGTTTTGTCAGCCAAATTATTTCTAGGTTTTACCAATTACAATTCCATGTAATGTCATTTTGCTTTTTCCCTGTGGAAAATTTATGATATAAAACAAATTAAGCCAGCTCCACTCAACTGAGGAAAGGCACATTTCTAAATACTTGAAGAAATGCAGGGTTGTTACACTTCAACACCTGAATTAACAACTATTGAAGTGTTGAGAAGTCGAGGTTCTGTCAGATTGGTCTCAGTAAATAGAAAATGATCATTTATGATCGGCAGAGTATCTGTTTATATGCAAATAGGTGCTAAGTTCTTTTTTTAAGATTGTCACCTAAGCTAACAACTGTTGCCAATATTCATTTTTTTTTTTGCTTTTTCTCTCCAAATCCCCCCAGTATATTAGTTGTATATTTTTTTAGTTGTGGGTTCTTCTAGTTGTGGCAGTGCTAAATTTTTAAAAAGAGTTTGTGCTCTTAAAGGCTAAATAGTCCATTTGTACCTTCTTAAAATTTTAATAGGCTTCCAACGATAAAGGAGACAACTTCCAGACACCTATTTATGAATTGTCAAGAAAAGTATCAATAAATATATTTGTATAGAATTTCAGTTTACAATAGCATTTGCACGTATTATCAGTTAGTGGGTTATTCTTGCTGTGAGGGATGCATATGAAATAGAGCAAATAGTTTAATAAATTTTTAATTAGTGGAGCCCAAACTAATGAGATTTCATTATGATATCCAAGGGTGTGAGACCTTAAATAGAAATAACATTTATTGAGCACATATTATGTGTAGATTCTGTGCTAGTCCATTTTGTATTTACTTCCTAATCCTGGGACATGCCCCATGAAGTAGTTTTACACTGCTCACTTTACAGTTGAGAAAAGTGATCGAGTCACACTTCGATAAACCAGGACAAGAACTGAATTCTGCCTCTAAAGCCTGCTCTCCTAACCTCTGCCAAGCTCTAATGTCCATCTTCTGGCAGCATCCCACTCAGACATTATAGAATCATAGCTGTCAGCTTCATAAAAACATTCTTGGGGATTCTTATCCATCTGAGTAGTACATTTTAACATTTCTCAACTTGTAAAAGTCAGGAAATTCTTTCGAAGTCTAAAGCTAGCTCCTTTCTATGGTAATACAGCCTAGTCATCCTGTCTAGAGCAGACACAAAAAGCACGTGAAGCTTCATGCAAATGATTTTCCTTCATGTAGTGATAGGTTATGAAAGTTGTAAGTAATTCATCCTTTTTCTTGATAAATCTATCTGGAAAAGGAACCATCTCTCCAGCAGCAGCTGGTTTGTTCATTGAGCCCTTGAGGCAGACGACGAGATGATGATGAATTCTAAAATCTTTAAACTTCTTTCCTAGAATGGCCATTTCTTTGTCAAAGCCAAATGACAAATGAGTGTCAGTTAACTAAAGCTAGAGGCAAAAGAGAGAGACAGAATAAAGGTGTAGTATCTAGACTTAATGGGGAAAACTTCTGATGACTTTCATGGATGAAATATAATGGCTTAGTCTGTACATGGATGGGGAAAAGGTGCCTACAGGCACCCAATAGAGTGTATCCTTGGAATTGGGATTGAGATAAGAGTAAAATCACCCACTGAGAATAAAGTTGCTAAGTAAGTGCCACAAAGTGCATAGAATTAGCCATCTACAGCAATAACTCCAAGATACAATTAACAAATGACTTTCTGGTGAGAATATGACACTTCCCAAATCCTTTAAGGGACTTGAATGTCTCCCAAATTTCTGACATGGAGGGCAGGATCTCTCTCTTAGCAGTGGTCTAACGAGTTACAAAATTTCCAAAGTGAATCCATCAAAAGAGAACAGAGTTGGTCTGCATGGAGTCAAGAAAAAGGAAAGTCAAGGATTGAGAGTATTTACTGTCCGCGGGGGTCATGGGGAGAAGAGAAGGTGCCTATTCCAAGCAGTGTGGATTCATGTTTGCTGGCTCACCCATTTCCATTGGGATAATGGAGCGCTGTCTTCACTCACTGGTATTCTCTTAATGTCACAGGCCTGGCACATAGTAAGTACTCAGTAGAATAAGGAATAAATGAGTGAACATTACTGGGTTCGCTTTTCTTCGATCTAGGGCCACTGAAAAACTTTACGAAATTGAATGCCTTTCCAAAGGGTATTTTTTCTATTGATAAAAGTGTGTACTGATTATCTGACAGGAATACTATCCACTACATGACATTTACATTTCTCACTGCAAATAATAAAAGGCATTTTTAATTAGAAATTGGCCCCTTGTGAGTTTGGTTAGTGTGATTTGCTCCCTGACTGTTCCCAGTAATTTTGCCCTAAGAGTATGGAAATAACATTGGCAAGTGTGCAAAGCTGATGAACAAATCTGGACTTCTGCCAATTACACCCACCAAGCATATATCTCACAATTCAGCTTGAGCAAACAGTCCTCCTTGATTTGAGCTCTTTCAACTCTCAACACTTTGCAGATTAAACTCTATCTAGATGCTACAGTTTGCATTTCTTATACCTGACTTTAATTTTATTGTTAAGTAACATTGATATTAGCCCTTTTGTTTTTAAAAACCAAATAAAAAACAAAGCCAGCCATTTACACAAATCTCTTACATGGAACTGGGTTTGTTTTTAAACATTTCACAAAATGGGTTTACAAGTTCATGTGAATGGGAGGAGGCACAGCTTGGAAGATCATTCTAAGAGAAGGAGCAGAGGTGTGGTTCTGAGACAAATCCAGGTATGAAAAGTGAGGAATGGACAATTTTGTAAAATGGGACAGGAGACATGCAAATTCAAGATGGGTTAAAGGATAAGCTTTGATCCATGAATGGTAGGACGATGCAAGTTTGGAGGCTCTTTAGGCCAGAACGTATTTAGCATCTTGGCAGCCCTTGAAGCAGCTGGACTCATGGGAATGGGGATATCCCAGAGATCAAATGTTAGTAGAGATCTAGATGAGTAAGGATGAGTATGGGAAAGATCATTTAGGTTACTTGGTTGACCAAAGGGAGCAATGAGTAAAAGAGGGATTTTCCAGGGTCTTGAGAATTCATTCACTGAGAAATGTGAAAACGTTGACTAGAGTGGAGGTTTAAAAGAGGGGAAGCAGGCAGAACCATGAGGTCAGTGAGGAAATTGAGTGTACCACTAAATGGTGCCTTATGGGTGGGGTTTCATGGGTTGGATGACCAGCACATTTATCATCTAAACTGAGTAATTTTTTAGATTGAAAGTGGGTGCTATTAATATTTACACTAGGAAATGAGCATAAATTAGGACTGTCTTGAACAAGCTGGGATGCATGGTCACTTTATTCATAAGGAACACACTTGATAGGGAGTGAATTTCAGCTGCTACTAAAGAGCGTGGAGCTCCATAAACTTATGAGATGATGAAGATCAGAAGTTAATAGGAATTGGGGAACTGAAAGCAGATGAGGACCAGGAGGAAGTAGGGGTCCCTTGTCTTCCCTTTCTACCCACAAGTATGACCACACCTAAACCAACCCAAACACATTAAAGTGTACCCTGTTTATTTTATAACCTCCTGGGAACACTTAGCCAAAGAGTACACGAGCTAGTGGAAATAATGGTTGGGTGGCAGTGTTTCTCCACAGAGAGCTATGTGCAGACAGGTACTTAGAGCATTTAAATAGCATTGCTGGGGCTCCCTGCTGAATCCAGAGGTTGGCAATCCCTGTTATTTCATAAACACTACAATTAAGATTTAAATAAATATTTAAAAGCTGTTCAAGAACAAGTCAATGCATATTTGGAGCAGGTGGTTTGGGTTTTAAAGATAGCCTTCAGGCAATGATCTCATTACAGTTTCTGGCTCCCTCAACCTGGCTTTATTACAGAATTGTTTCTGTAGGGGCTAGGAGACAAGATTAAAAAATTGAAGGAAAAAGTCATAATCCTTTATTAAAGTGGGTGGCTGGAGGCAATATTGCAGGTCTGAGCTCGAGAAGAAAGCTTTAAAATAGCCAAGGTGAGAGCTTGTCCACCACTAGACTGCTCATGGTTCTCTAGCTTTGGTGTCCCAGCTAACTAAAGTGGCCCTTGGCAAGCTAAATTGACACTGTAACAACAGGTTGAAGCCTATGAATCGAGATTGGCCATAAAAATGTGTGCCCCACCAAACCATTAAGCCAGCTGTGGTCTGTTGCTAAAAGAGAAGGTTAACAATGCAGACGTAGCTATGATGGCTGGTTCTTCGAATTTTCCTTACTTTTTCATACTAATTTCTTGTGTTATACAAAAAGTGTACTTAATGGAGGCAACTCTTAAAACCTTCAATTTAATTTCATAGAAAAGAAAAGGGTGGCTGCTTGCATTTGAACAGTAATTTACTGTCATCTTTTAAAGTATGAGTTTCAGGATTCCATTGCATAGGTTTAAGGCTAATTCTTTCTGTTTGCTCACTAAATCTTGCCCTGTTCACCCTATGGCTCACCACCAAGTATCTCGATTCTCCTGACTCTTCACCCTCTGCCTCTTCCTGGGTTTCTTCCCTTCTGCATGTTAACATGCTGATATTACTCCCAGATCCTCCCTCCATGATGACTTCAATTAGTTACTTAAGTCAGACACCTGGGGTCATCTTTCATCCCTCGAGCCCCTTGGACTCCAGGATCCAAACATTCACCAAGTGTTATTATTTCCACTGCTTAAATATTTAAAAATCTCTCATTTGAATCCCCACCTTCACTGCTCAGTTTAGGCCTGTGGTCCTCAATTTCAACATAATCAGGTGACACATAGGGAGGGCCTGAGTCAAGGGTTCTCAGCTCTGCTGTATATTAGAATCACCTGAGGAGCTAAAACACTCACGTTTGTACTGTGGCTTCAGAGATTTTGATTTATGTGATGTATGCACATGCACATGCTTCCAGTTTTCCCGCCACAATCCATCCTCTAACCAGTGGTCTCCACACAGTTTTGATTATACAACCCTTTCAGTTAAAAAAAATTTATATAATGTTATAAATCAATGTTACTGGAATAAAAAATATATATATAATTTTTTAAAAAAGATTTGAATGGAGTTGACATTAGCATCATGGCAGTGTGAGTCATTCCTTTTTTTCTCTTCCCTGTTATTTACAACTATAGATCTTCCTCAACTCATGACAGGGTTACATCTCGACAAACCTATTGTAAATTGAAAATATCATAAGTCAAAAATGTATTTAATACACCCCACCTGTGGCATCATATCTTAGGCTAGCCTACTTTAAATGTGCTCAGAACACTTACATTAGCCCACAGTTGGGCCAAATCATCTAACACAAAGCCTATTTTATAATAAAGCATTGAATATCTCATGTAATTTATTGAATACTGTACTGAGAAACAGAATGGTTGGATGGGTACAGAGTGATTGTTAGTTTATTTGCTGTTCACTCTCATGATCGCGTGGCTACTGGAAGCTGTGGCTCTGCCATTGCCCAGCATCCTGAGACAGTATTGTACCACATATTGCTAGCCTGGGAAGAGACCAAAATTCAAAGTTTGAAGTATAGCCTCTACTGAATGTGTATTGCTTTTACACCATTGTAAAGTTGAAAAATCATAAGTTGAACTGTCATAAGTAGGGAAGCATCTGTAGTTGGACATTCATAACTGAGCAAAAGTGCCTCTGAACATTACACTAGGTCACCTGGGAGATTTATACCTAACTGTGCATCAGAAAGCAGGTGCATAGGACCTCCAATGGGGCTGAGGATCCACGGGAGTCAGTGAGCCTGCCACACCCCCACTTACCACAATAGGAAGGGAAAAAGCATAACTGAAAAACAGGACAGACACTCATGGGAGATAGAGAATTTGTGGAGATCCAGCTAGCCTGATGGGAGAGCTAGGCTGCCATTGCAGCAGGCTAGAGATGAGTTTGGAGGCAGAGGACAAGGAGGAAATTGAGGAGTCATCCCTCTCCCCAAGGCAACACTGTAATGTACTGGGGTTTTGACTGACTGCCAGCTACGTGGGTTACAGCTGGAGGGATCTCTTTCCAGCAGCACCTGGATTTCTGAGGCAAGAACTCTGTGACGGGAGAAGGGAGAGGAAAGGAAAAGAGGGAGACAAGAATAACAAAAGGCATCAAAGGAACACATCTCCTACTGTCTGCTTTGGGATTCCAGCAGGAGGCCCCACCCATGAACCTCTGGGAGCCCCTCCACTTGAGGAAACCCATACCAGGCCATGGACAACCACAAAGCCCCAGTTAAGCCCACACCTTTCCTAACTCTGCTGCCTGCTCTTTTTACATGCTCCCAAGTCCAGCTATGAAAGCCTGCTCAGTTAAAGGGAAACCAAAAACTTGAGCTATAGCACCACCTTCTGGAAAACCAAAGAAAGATTTCTAATTCCCAGCCTGTTGAACTGTAAGAGTCAAAGTAAACAAAGCCTTCCTTAACTAAGGAAGGTATTTGCTACTTCAAATGCAATGGCAAGGCATATTTCATCAATGCAATGAAAAATCATGGTAATATGGCATCACAAAAAGAAACTGATAATTCTCCAGTGAACCAAACTCAAAGGCACAGAATATCATGATCTAACTGATAAAGAATTCAAAGTAGCTGTTGTGAAGAGATTCAACAAGCTATAAGAAAACACAGAAATGCAATTCAATGAACTCAGGAATAAAATTAATGAACAGAAAGAGTTCTTTACGAAAGAGATTGAAATTTTTAAAAAGAACCAAAAGAAATTCTGGAGCTGAAGAATTCAATGAATGAGATGAAGAATTCAGTAGAGAGATTAGATAATAGGGCAGATCAGATGGAAGAAAGAATAAATTACTTGGAGAATAAGAATTTAGAAATTACTCAGAAGAGAGGACTAAGATTTTAAAAGTGTAGAGACTCCATGAGATCTATCAGATACCATAAGAAAATCAAATATAAGAATAATTGGTGTACCAGAAGGAGAAGAGAAGGAGATAGGAACAGAGAATTTATTTAGAGAAATAATAGGTGAAAACTTCCCAAACTTGGGGAAAGAATTGGACATACAAGTCCAAGAAGGTAATAAGACACCCTATCATCTCAATGTAGAAAGACCTTATTCAAGGCACATTATAATGAAACTGTCAAAAATCAATGATAAAGAATCTTTTTGGCAGACAGGAAAAAAGGTAACCTACAAAGGAACTGCCATTAGGCTATCAGTGAATTCCTCAGTAGAAAATCTACAAGCCAAGAGAGAGTGGAATGATATATTCAAAATGTTAAAAGAGAAAAATTGCCAGCCAAGAATACTTTACCCAGTAAAGCTATCCTTCAAATATGAAGAAGTAAAAGCTTTCTCAGACAAAAAAAAAAAAAAAAATCTGAAGGAGTTTACTACCTCTAGACCTGAGTTGCAAGAAATGCTAAAAGGAGTTCTTCAAGCTGAAATGAAAAGACCTAATTAGTAACATAAAAGCAAATGAAAGTACATAATGCCCTAGCAATGGTGAAAAATAAACAGAATTAGAAAACTACAACTCCACAGTAGAATGGCGTGTGAACCATTTAATTATAGTATAAAGGCTAAAGGAAAAGACCATTGAAAATAACTATAGCTACTACAATTCCTCAATTAATTCACAGTATAAAAAAGGGTAAACTGTGACATCAAACATGTTTTTAAAAAGTAAAAGGGTGGAAACTTTATAGATGAATGAAACTAAAGTGTTATCAGCATATAAAGGATTATTTTATCTGTGAGATGTTTTATGTAAGCCACGTAGTAACCACAAAGCAAAAATCTAGAGTAGAGTCATAAAATGTTATAAAAAGGGATAACTGAGCAAATCACCATGGAAAACCACCACTTTACAAAGAGACATAAACAGAGAGAAAAAGAAATAATGGAATACAAGACAACTAGAAGTCAAAAGATAAAAGGGCAGTAGTAAGTTCTTATATATCAATAATCATTCTAAATATAAATAGATTAAATTTGCCAATCAAAAGGCACAGAGAAGCCAGATGGATAAAAAACAAGACAAACCATATGCTGCCTACGAGAGACTCATTTCAGCTCTAAAGACACACACAGGCTCAAAGTGAAGGGATGGAAGAGGATATTCCATGCAAACGGAAAGCAAAAGAAAGTGGGTGTAGCCATACTTATACCAGACAAAATAGATTTCAAACCGAAAACGTAAAAAGAGATGAAGAAAGTCATTATGTAATGATAAAAGAGTCAATGCATAAAGAAGATATAACAATCATAAATGTATACACACTAAACATTGGAGCACTAAAATATATTAAGCAAATACTAACAGATCTAAAGCAATAAATAGACAATACAATAATAGTAGGGTACTTCAATAACCCACTATCAGCAACAGATAGTTCACCCAGACATTAAATTTACAAGGAAACATTGGAATTGAACCATACTCTACAACAAATAGACTTGACATATAAAGAACATTCCATCCAACAGCAGTAGAATACACATTCCTCTTGAGTGCACATGGCTTATTTTCCAGGATAGACCATATGATAGGACACAAAACAAATCTTAGCAAGTTTAAGAAGTTTGAAATCATACCAACTATCTTTTCTGACTACAATGGTAAGAAATGAGAAATCAAGAAAAGGAGGAAGGCTAGAAAATCTACAAATATGTGGAAACTAAACAACACACTTCTGAACAACCAATGAATTGAAGAAAGCAAAACAGGAATAAAATATTTCAAAACAAATGGAAATGAAAATACAACATATCAAAACTTATGGGATGCAGCAAAAGAAGTTCTGAGAGGAAAGTTCATAGTGATAAAAGCATATTAGAAATTAGAAAGGTCTCAAACAAGTAATTTTACACCTCAAAGAACTAGAAAGAGAAGAACAAATTAAACTCAAAATTAGCAGAAGGAAGAAAATAATGAAGATCAGTGTGGAAATAAATAAAATCGAGACTAGAAAAGCAATAGAAAAGATCAACAAAACTAAGAGCTGATTCTTCAAAAAGATCAACAAAATTGACAAACTTTTAGCTAGACTAAGAAAAAAAGAGAGAAGACATATAATAAAATCAGAAATGAAGAAGGAGACGTTACAACTGATACTACAGAAATACTAAAGATCATAAGAAACTATTATAAACAATGATGTGCCAACAAATTAGATGACCTAGAAGAAATGGATAAAGTTCTAGAAACACACAACCTACCAAGACTGCATCAGGAAGAAACAGAAAATCTCAACAGATCAACAATGAGTAAAGAGATGATTAAATCAGTAAGCAATATCCCTGGTGATCATAGATACAAAAATTCTCAACAAAATATTAGCAAACTGAATTTAAAAACCAAATTCAAGAATTAGCAAGCCTTGTACGTTCAAGGCTCAACATACACAAATCAATAAATGCAATACATCACAGTAATAAAATGAAAGATAAAAATCACATGGTCATCTCAACAGGTGCAGAAAAAGCATTTGGCAAAATACAACATCCTTTCATGATAAAAGCCCTTGGCCAATTGGATGTAGAAGTAACATACCTCAGCATAAAAAGGCTATATACAACAAACCCACAGCTAATAATATACTCACTCAAGGAAAATAGAAAGCTTTTCCTTTAAGATCAGAAACAAGACAAGGATGCCCACTCTCACCACTCTTATTCAATATTGTACTGGAAGTCCTAGCTACAGCAATAAGGCAAGACAAAGAAATAAAAGGCATCCAAATCAAGAAGAAGAAGTAAAATTGTCATATTTGTAGATGATACAATTCTGTATATAGAAAATCCCAAAGACTCAACCAAAAAGCTGTTGAAAATAACGTCAGTAAAGTTGGAATATACAAAATCAACATAGAGTTGCATTTCTAAGGATGAAACATTATTTCAAAACATGAAAAAGAAATAAATAAAGTGATTCCATTCACAATATCATCAAAACAATAAAATACCTAGGAATAAATTTAACCAAGAAAGTAACAGAGCTATTGGACAAAAACTACAAGAGTTTGCTGAAAGAAATCAAAAAAGACACCAACAAATGGAAAGACACCTCATGTGTGTAGATTGTAAGAATGCATATTGTTAAAATATCCATACTACCCAAAGCCATATATAGATTCAATGCAATCCCCATCAAAATACCAATGGCATTCCTCACAGAAATAAAAAAAATAATCCTGAAATTTGTATGGACTCCCAAACGACCTGAATAGCCAAAGGAATCCTGAGAAAAAGAACAAAGCCAGGGATATCACATTTCCTGATTTCAAACTATACTACAAAACTACAGTAAGAGAAACAGTGTGGTACTGGCACAAAAATAGACAATAGGCTAATGGGACAGAATAGAGAATCCAGAATTAAACCCCTGCTTATAAGGTCAACTAATGTTCAACAAGAGAGGCACAAGCACCCAAAGGGGAAAGGATAGTCTCTTCAACAAATGACGTTGGGGAAACTGGATAAACACATGCTGAGCAATGAAATTGGACTCCTATCTTACACCACTCACAAAAACTAACTCAAAATGCATCAAAGACTTAAACATAAGACCTGATACTATAAAACTCTTAGAAGAAAATGTAGGGAAGAAGCTCCTCAAGATTTGTCTTGGCAATAATCTTTTTGGATATGACACCCAAAGCACAAAAGCAAAATCAACAAATGAGACTACATCAAACATAAAAGCTTTCACACAGCTAAAGAAACAATTAACAAAATGAAAAGGCAATATGCAGAAGGGGAGAAAAGTTTTGCAAACCATATATCAGATAAGGGGTTAATATCTAAAATATATAAAGAATTCATACAACTCAAAATAAAGAAAATCAGATTTAAAAAATGGGCAGAAGAGCTAAACTGACATTGTCTAAAGAAGACATCCAAATGGCCAACAGGTACATGAAAAGATGGTCAACATCACCAATCACCAGGGAAATGCAAAACAAAACCACAGTGAGATATCACCTCACACCTGTTAGAATGGCTATCATCAAGAAGAAATGTGATAAGTGCTGGCAAAGATGTGGAGAAAAGGAAACCCTTATACACTGCTGCTGGGAAGGTAATTTGATTCTACCATCGTGAAAAACAATATGGAGGTTCCTCAAAAAGCTAAAAATAGATCTGTTAAATCATCCAGCAATTCCTCTTCTGGGTATATACCCAAAGGAAATAAAAATAGGATTTCAAAGAAATATATGCACTCCCATGTTTATTGCAGCATTATTCACAATAACCAAAGTGTGGAAACAACCTAAGTGCACATCAATGGGTGAGTGGATAAATAAATTGTGTCATATATATATATATATATATATAATGGATTATTATTCAGCCATGAGAAAGGAGGATATTCTGCCATTAGGGACAACATGGATGGAGCTTGAGCATATTATGCTGTGTGAGGTAACTCAAAGACAAGAACTGTATGGTATCATTTATATGCGGAATTTTAAAGAGCCAAACATGTAAAAACAAATGATAAAATGATGATTACCAGGGGAGGGGTGTTTGGGGGAACAGAACAGACGTTGTTTAAGGGTACAAACTTAAAATGGGTAGTAAATAAGCCCTAGGGATCTAATGCACAGCACAATGAACACAGACAACAATATTATATTTTAGTCATCAAATTTGATTACAGACTAGAACTTAATTATTCCAACTACTAAAAAGAAATGATAATTATGTAATGCAATAGAGGTACTAATTATTACTACAATGGCAATTATATTACAATATACAAATGTATCTCGTTAATATGTTGCACATCTTAAATTTACACAATATAAAATGTCAAATATATTTCAATAAAAAAGCAAAATAAAAGATTTGGCACTGCTTTAATATACAAATATTTATTTATAAATTATACTATTGGACTAGTACATCATAAAATATACCCAATAACTGAAAAAAATTGAAAGTTGAGATAGTAAATATGTACAAGTAAATATGTGTTAATATTTTCTTTCTGCATCCTAGCTGATCTTCGTAAACACCCTAATTTTGGGAACACTGCCAGGGTAATTGGTCTGAAATAAAATGTGATCTTGTCACTCCATTGTTAAAAACCCAGCACTGCTTCCTCAGCATTTGTAAGACAAAGCCCAGTTCTTCAGCCCTGCAAACTAGGTTCTCTGTGATATGCCAGTTTTCCAAGCCTTAGATCTCTCCAGATCTGTTTCCTCTACTTAGAAAGGCAATCACCTGTTTGTCCACCTACCATATCCTATTCATACTTCAAGACTCAATTCAAACATCATCTCCTCAATGTTACCAGTATCTCCCAGAAAAGAGCTTACACACTTATCTGGAGGCCCAATTTTTGCGACTGCAACCCAGGGGACATCTCTAGATCATCCAGCTCTGGTGGACAGCAGGATTTATGCTTGAGGTCCCACCAGGCTATATATATTTGCTTAGCTTAAAAGCTTCTGCCTGAGGGTCTGGCTTCTAATCAGCCTGCACCTAGGTGCTGAATGAGATCCTTTCCTTTGGACACTGACAGGTCTTGCCACACCTTCAACTACTGGGAACCACTAAAGATAAAATAGACTGCTTGGACAATCATAAAGGTTTGAAAGACAAACAAGAGCTAAGGCAGGGTTGAAAGATAAGGTTCATCTCCTGAATGAGGCAACTCATTCAAGACTGGGAGAGGTGGTTGTTTAATCTAATGCATAGAAACCAACACACAGAGTCAAGCAAAAAAAAAAAAATTGGAGGAATAGGTTCCAAATGAAAGAACAAGATAAAACATCCAAAAAACACCTCTTAATAAAGTGGAGATAAGTAATTTGCCTGATGAAGAGTTCAAAGTATTGGTCATAAAGATGCTCGCCAAACTCAGGAGAAGAAGGGATGAACATAGTGAGAACTTCAACAAAGAGATAGAAAATATAAGAAAGTACCAAATAGAAGTTATAGGGCTGAAAAATACAATAAGTGAACTGAAAAACCACTCTAGAGGGTTTAAAATAAAATGAGATGAAGTAGAAGAAAGGATCAGTGAACTCAAAGACAGAGCAATGGAACTCATCCAAACAGAGCAGCAAAAAGAAAAAAGAGAAAATAAGGAAAAAAGTGAAGATAGCTTAAGGAACATATTGGACAATATCAAGCAGACTAACATTTGCATTATAGGTATCCCAGAAAGAGAAGAGAATGAGAAAGAAATCAGAAAACGTATTTCAAGGAATAATGGCAGAACTTCCATAACTTGGGGAAAGAAACAGACATCTAGATCCAGGAAGCCCAGAGTATCTAAATAAGATGAACCCAAAGAAATCCACACCAAGACAGATTATAATTAAAATGTCAAAAGTTAAAGACAAGGAGAGAATCTTAAAAGCAGAAGGGGAAAAACAACTTATTAGGTACAAGGAAACTCCCATCAGACTATCAGCAAATTTTTCAACAGAACATTTGCAGGCCAGAAGGGATTAGCACAACATATTTAAAGTGCTGAAAGAAAAAAATCTTTCAATCAAGAATACTCCACCAGCAAAGCTGCCATTTAGAATTGAGGGGGAAATAAAGCATTTTCCAGACAAACAAAAGCTAAAGGAAGTCATTACCACCAAACCATCCTTACAAGAAATGTTAAAGGGACTTCCTTAAGCTGAAAAGAAAGGGTACTAATTAGTAACAAGAAAATATATTAAAGTATAAATCTCAATAAAGATGTCATCATCATGGCTGTGTAAGAGGATCCTTTTGTCTCTTCCCTTCAATCTATAGTGAGTAAAACATCCATAAACCAACAAGGGCTACATTGCACAACACACCAGGACACCAGAAACATCCACACATTGGTATATACAAAAGTGGGTGACTTGAGCACATAGAGGAAGCTAAATGAGGGAACAGCAGAGGCAGAGCCCAGAATCCTGGCTCCTTGGCTGCAGTGGCTGAGCCAGCTGCCTCCAGCCCAGAGAACTTGGTGGGCAGCAGCAGAGGTGCATGTGTAACTCCAGCCAGCCTGCTGTGGCAGTACCCATGGCCATGGGGAGCAGAATAACAGCAGAGGAGGAGCTGCATGATCCCGAGCCCTCCATCTATGGCTCAGAGCCTGATAGCAGCAGTAGAGGCATTCACAGGACTCCTACATCCCAACCACAGTGGCGCCTGTGGCCACAAGCTAATAGGTAACAACTGAGATGGTACCCCATGTACCCAGTTTTCTCCCCACCCTTCCCCTCTCCTCACCACACTAGTAGAACTTCCAACCCAGGGGATCCTAGATGTAGCTGAGGCATCAGCCATCCTATGCCTCTCATGGCAAAGCCAGTGACTGCAGTAACATCAGTAACAGCAAGGCATCAGTGACCCCTTAGAAGTTCAGATGACAATGACGAGAGTACCAGTGATACCTTAAATCCAGGTGGTGGAGGATGGAATGTGCAGAGCCTCAAATATAGCCAGAGGTGTCTCAAGTAAGAGAAACCAAACAGTGGCACTATAACGCCACCTTTTGAAAAACAAAAGAAAGGCTTCTAATCTCCAAGCAGTTGAAATGTTTGAATCAAAACAAATGAAGTAATATCTAAATAAAATGCATGTTTGCTACAACAAATGTGCCAGCAAAGGAATATCTCAGCAAGCCCCACAAAATTCCACAGTAGCATGGCATTATGAAAAGAAAACAATTCTCTAGAAACCAAACATAAGGTCATGGAAGATTGTGATCCAACTAAAAAAGAATTCAAAATAGCTGTATGAAGAAATGTAGCAGTGAGCTACAAGAAAACTCAGACAGGCAGTTCAAAGAGCTTAGGAATAAAATTAATGAACAGGGGCCAGCCTGGTGGCATAGTGGTTAAGTTTGCATGTTCCACTTTGGCAGCCTGGTGTTCATGGGTTCAGATCCTGGGCACAGACCTACATGTTGCTCATCAAGCTATGCTGTGGTGGTGTCCCACATACTAAATAGAGGAAGATTGGCAACAGATGTTAGCTTAGGTCCAATCTTCTTCACCAAAAAAACACAAAATAAAAAGTTAAAACATTTTTAAAAAAAATGAACAGAAAGAATACTTTACCCTAGAGATTGAAACTCTAAAAAAGAACTAAAGAGACATTCTGGAGCTGAGAACTCAATAAATGAGATGAAGAATGCACTAGATAGCATTGGAAATGGAGCAGATCATATGGAAAAGAGAATTAGTGGGCTCAAAGATAGAAACTTAGAAATGATGTGGGTAGACGAGGAGAGAGAACTAAACTTAAAAAATACATAGAAATTCTACGAAAATTATCTGACTCCATTAGAAAGGGCAACATAAGGGTAATGGGTATCCCAGAAGGAGAAGAGAGAAAGGAGAGATCTTATTTAAAGAAATAATAGCTGAGAACTTCCCAAACCTGGGGAAGGAACTATATATACAAATCCATGAAGCTAATAGAACACCCAATTATCTCAATGGAAAAAGACCTTCTCCAAGACACATAACAAAACTGTCAAAAATCAATGAGAAAGAAAAAATTTTAAAAGAAGCCAGAAGGAAAAAAATGACCTACAAAGGTATTCAGATTAGGCTTTCAGTAGATTTCTCATAAAAACCTCCCAGGCCAGGAGAGAGTAAAAAGAGATATTCAAAATATTGAAAGATAAAAACTGTCAGCCAAGAATATTCTACCCAGCAAAGTTATCTTTTAGATCTAAAGAAGAAATAAAGGTTTTCCCAGACAAACAAAAGCTGAAGAAGTTCATTGCCACTAGACCTACCTTACAAGAAGTGTTGAAAGGAGCTCTCCCACCTGAGACAAAAAGGCAAAGGTATACAAAGCTTTGAGCAAGGTGATAAATAGATAGAATTAGACAATTGCAAATCTGAAGCAGATTAGGATAGTAATACACTTAATTATAACATAAAAGTTAAAGGGAAAGGAAACATCAAAAGTAACTATAACTACTTCAATTTAGTAATGAACTTACACTAGAAAAAGTGATAATTTGTGGCAACAGAAACACAGAAGGGGAAGAGGAAAAGCATGGAAACTGCAAAGGTAAATAAAGATAAGAGGCTATCAGCAGAAAAATGACTATCTTATCTATAAGACCTTTTATACAAACCACAATTCACTACAAAATAAAAATTCAAAGCAGAGTCACAAAACATTACAAAAAAGAGAAAACTGTGAAATATATCACAGAAAACCACCAAACTGAAATGGCAGACAGAAACACAGGTAAAAAGAAACAATGGAAATATAAAGTAACAGAAAACAAAAGATAAAATGGCAGTGTTAAGTCCTCATGTTATCAATAACCACTCTAAATGTAAATGGGTTGAATTCACCAATCAAAAGATATAGAGTGGCTGGGTAAATTAAAAAATAAGACCCAACAATATGCTGCCTCCAGGAGACACATCTCAGCTCTAAAGACAAACAAAGACTCAAAGTGAAGGGAAGGAAGAAGATACTCCAAGAAAATGGCAACTAAAAAAAGTAGATGTAGTCATACTTTGATAAAATAGACCTCGAGCCAAAAAAGATAACAAGGGACAAAGATGGATATTATATAATTAAAAAAGGGACAATTCACTAAGAAGACATAACATTTATTAAGGTATATGCACCTAACATAGGAGCATCAAAGTATATAAAACAATTATTAACAGACCTAAAGGGAGAAATTGACAGCAACACAATAATACTAGGAACTTTAATACCCCACTTACATCAATGGATAGGTCATCCAGACAGAAAGTAAACAAGGAAACATCAGCCTTAAAGAAACCATTAGACCAGATGAACTTGATAAATCTATATAGAATATTGTTTCCCAAAGCAGCAGAATATACATTCGTCTCAAGTGAATGTGGAACATTCTCAAAGACAGACTATAAGTTGAGAAAGAAAGAAGTCTCAATAAATTTAAGAAGATTGAAATCATAATCAAGCATCTTTCAGACACAATGATATGAAACTAAAAATCAACTACAAGAAGAAAACTGGAAAAGCCACCAATTTCTGGAGACTAAACAATGTGCTACAGAACAACTATTGGATCAATGAAGAAACCAAAGGAGAAATCAAAAAACATCTGAAGACAAATAAAAATAAACATATGATATATCAAAATCTATGAGATGCAGCAAAAGTGGTATTACAGGGGAGTTTATAGCAATGCAGGCCTACCTCAAGAAACAAGAAAAATCTCAAATAAACAATCTAACATTACACTTAAAGGAACTAGAAAAAGAAGAACAAAGCCCAAAATCAGTAGAAGGAAGGAAATAATTAAAATCAGAGTGGAACTAAATGAAATAGAGACTAAAAAGACAACAGAAGGGATCAGTGAAACTAAAGAGATGGGTCTTTGAAAAGATAAACAATATTGACAAACCTTTACCTAGACTGACTAATAAAAAAAAGAGTGAAGGCTCACATAAATAAAATCTGAAAAGGAAAAGGAGAAATTACAATGGATACCACAAAAATTGAAAGGATTATAAGAGAATACTATGAAAAGCTATATGCCAACAAATTGGGTATCCTAAAGAAATGGATAAATTCCTAGAATCATACAACATTCCAAAACCAAACCAAGAAGAACTAGAGAATCTGAATAGACTGATCACTAATAAGGAGATCGAAACAATAATCTAAAACCTCTCAAAAACAAAAGTCCAGGACCAGATATCTTCTCTAGTGAATTCTACCAAACATTCAAAGAAGATTTAATACCAATCCTTCTCAAACTCTTCCAAAAAATTGAAGAAGAGGGGACACTTCCTAACTCATTTTATGAGGCCAACATTACCCTGATACCAAAACCAGACATGGATGACACACACAAAGACAAAATTATAGGCTGACATCGCTGATGAACATAGATGCAAAAATCCTCAACAAAGTATTAGCAAATTGAATACAGCAATACAGTAAAAGGATCATACACCATAATCAAGTTGGATTTATTCCAGAGATGCAAACATGGTTCAATATCAGCAAACAAATCCGCATGATACATTACACTAACAAAATGAAGAATAAGAATCACATGATCATTTCAATAGTTGCGAAGGGAGCATTTGACAAGATTCTGCATCTGTTTATGATAAAAACTCCCAATAAAATGGGTAGAGAAGGAAAGTAATTCAACATAATAAAGGCCATAAATAACAAACCCACAGCTAATATCATACTTAATGGTGAACAAGTGAAAGCTATCTTCCTAAGAACAGGAACAAGACAAGGATGCCAACTCTTGCCACTCTTATTCAACACAGTATTAGAAGTCCTAGTAAGGGCAATTAGGCAAGAAAAAGAATTAAGAAGTATTCAAATTGGGAAGCAAGAAGTAAAACAGTCACTATGTGCAGATAACATTATTTTATATATAGAAAACCCTAAAGAATTCACCAAAAAACTATTAGAAATAATTGAAAAAATACAGTAAAATTGCAGGGTACAAAATCAACATACAAAAATCATTTGCGTTTCTGTACACTAAAAATGAACTAACAGAAAGAGAAATCAAGACTACAATCCCATTTATAACCACACACACAAAAATACCTAGGAATATACTTACCCAAGGAGGTGAATTTCCTCCTGGATGTAAAATAGAAAACTACGTTCAGTTAAGACCTACTCTGTACTTCAAGGTTGTGCCAAGGATACAATGACTCAAGTGGAGCTTAGGGGTCAGGGAAGGTGATGCTGCTATTGCTTCAATGGAAAATGTATAAAGAGAATCGGGCTGCTTAGGGTCGGACCACATGGACCAAAAGTTCAGGGTTCCCATGACAATATAATTTCATATTGCAGTTACTGCCTTGCTCTCTCTTACCTGGCTTGGCAATTAAAGACAAGGGCGACCTACACTAAAGGATTCATAGGAGTAGATTAGAGAATCCCAGAATCAGAGTTCCCAAATTAGGCACCCCTGGGGTCCATTCAGGCTCAGCAGGAATCAGAAGCATGGTCACTAAACTCTAAGGAGGTGGACCTTCCTGGCTGGGGTATAATGATGTTCCATTCGTCCCAGTCAACTTGTCTCCATGAGTGGTAGCAAGGCATGCGAGGCAGCAGAGTCAACGTGCCCAAATTCTTATCCTTGAGAGAAGTGTCCCACAGAGAGCCCAAACTCTCTATTAGCCATGTTGGATCTGCCTTCTTTGATTTATCTAGACAATTTGGCAAGTAATTATATATCTTGTCTGTAACACCTTCCACCTCCAAAGACAATCTACTTCAAGAGATTATTCCCTTGAAGGAATTATTTAATTAAGCCAGTCTTTATCAAATCAATACATTTCAGAGTTTATAGACATAGAACATATCTTTTTGTCAGTCTTCATGTTCCTAAAACAGAAGCAGGTACCTACTTCTAGAACTCCATTCCCCTCTCTCACCCTTCAAGTTATACTAGTTTTGATGTTTTCCAGCCCTGTTTAACTTATGTATTCATGATATTGATTGTATTTCTGATACACAGAGCACATGTTAAGGTGCACAAGAGAAAAGATACATATTTTACGACTCCCTGATGTCATTATGGGTGTTTAATAAACATTTGTCAGATAAATAATCAAAACAAAAAAGTCATTAAATGAGAAAAAGAATAGGAGGCAAACTTCACAGCTAGGAAAGATGGTAAAGTGTTCGAATATTTTAGAGTTGTCAGAAATCCTCATGCAGTGTCTGTGCTGGACAAGGGGGAAGGATGCAGAGGAAGGGTCTAGAATTTAATAATACATGCACATGATATCACGACAATCGTTTGAATGGAGAGTTGTAGGGAATATGTATCTGTTATTTGCTTTAGGAAGAAATATTAATGCACATTAAAACACTTCAAAACTGGATCCTTACAAATTATTTATAAAAAATAATTACATCTCTTCAGAAGCAATTTTAGTTTACCTGCAGCCTTTGTTTCTCTGACGACAGTTCTGAGAAACTTCAGAGTCTCAGCACTTTCTGCCCATATCAAAATGGTTGAAGTATTTTTTACCTGCAATTTCAATGCAATAGAAACCCCTTCCCCTCCATAAATTTCTTTGTTCTTATTACCAGTTAAGGTACTTCTATTTTAGGAAAACATATCTTTAATTATTTCTCCCAATTTCTTCTCACTTAATATTTTTACACTTAAAACTTAAGTTATGAGATTGTACTTATATATAGATTATTGTCACATTATAAATTTGGTATCTGGATAAAATAAAAATCTAAAACATTCCTATATATTGTTATAGGTACATGTATCTACAGTAAATGTTAAAAACAGGCACAGGAAGAATAATACCAGCTATAGGATAACGTTCGGCTCTGGGGGCGATTCCTCACCCTCTCCAAACACTCGCCACCATCCAAGCCAATGTTCTAAAAACATAATGTTGTATAAAAGTCAGAAGGGTGTTTGTTAAAAATGTAGATTCTTGGGCTTCAATTTCAGAAACTGATGAAGCAGGCCCGTGTTGGGGTTGACAAATATGTACTTGAAAAAGAACCCCAGCTGATTCAGCTGCAGAGGATTAGAGGTCCACCCTAAGTCGGAAGTACTGAATATGCACAGCTGGCAGGTGGGTACATGAGCCTGAGGTTCAAGTGAGAGGTCAGGGCTGGGACATGATTTGGCTGTCTAATTGGCTGTCATTAGTCTGTAGGTGGAGTACAAACACTGGAAGTGGATGGGAATATCTAAGGGAGGGTGTCCAGAGGGAAGAGTGGTAGGCCAAGAGTGGAAAGCCAAACTGCAAGAGGCAGAACGAGGAGGAGTCTCCCAAGGAACAGAAGGCACAGCTAGAGAGGGAGGAAAAGAACGGAGAGCACCAGGGCACAGAAGCCAAGGTGGCAAAATTCGACAAGGAGGGCATTCCCACAGCACCAAATGAAACAAAACAATCAGGAAAGGGAAGGCCAGAAAAATGCTCATTGTCCATACAGTCTATTGGAGGCACTATAATGTTTGTTCTTGGAAGGTAGGGTTGTCACTGCATTCCCAGCATTGGACATATTGTAAATTCCTGCTAAATGTTTGGGGAACTAAATTGGATTGGCAAGGGCAGCTTCCATACGAGAATTTTACAGAGCTCAACTAAGCTCAGTTCCATCACATACCTTCATTAGGATGAGCAAATGTTATATGGACATAACCATCCACAATGGAGAATTAATTGTAACTAGATGGATAAAGCAATTATTTTGAGCCATCTGCCAAGATGTGGTAAGGATATTTGAAAAACGGTGCCCAGCCTCTGTGTGTATAGGATGGTATTCTGGACAATGGAGTTTTATCAGTAAGTTTTAAAAATAAAGCAAAGACCTTTAAAACCTTTAAATTTAGATTGTAAGGGTGTTTCTTTTCCCCCATAAAAATGATCTCTCATGATCATTAGTAGAAGTGTTTGTAGTCATGAGAAGAACAAACCACATTAGAGGAGGTAAATGACAGCCTAAGAATGCACAAGTGTTTGTTGTTATGACAACTGCTGGGTTTTATTGAATAGAGAGCAAAAAATCCATTAGAAAACCTTGGAAGAACTTGCACAGTAACATAAAACATTTCTGCTTCACAATTTCAGGAACTTTCCTCCATCCACGTACTGCTTGAAAAGGGTTTGTGTTTGTGCCAGTCGGTGGAGGTCTAAGGAAAGCAACCTCTTGATGCATTCCCATCATGCTAATGTCTCCTTCCATAACCTGATCTTCTCAACACCCAAGTACTTTATTAGAGTGGTAAAAAAATTTAGCCAGTTCTGTGGCTCTTTCGTACTAATGACGTTAAACAATTCTTGGCTCTGATCTATTTTTCTTTGAATCAAACAATTTTCACGTTTATATACAGAGACAACTTACATATATGTAGCAATTTCTTACCGCATGTGGCATATGCCTCCCCAGTCAAGAAAATACAGGGAGGGAAGAGACAATCTCAAGAAGACACCCTGCCAACCCTCTCCTAGGCTTCCTTTCTCTCTTGTCTTGGAGATCTACTAGTCTCCATTCCCCTTCTTGAGGTGCTAAAAGGACAAGGAAAGACTGCCAAGTTTTTCAGACTTCTTTTGAAGAACATCATTAAATTGATAGAATGGAGAGAGGCCCTATGCATGAGATGATAAAGGCTCTAGAGCAGCCACAGAGAGACCAGATGTCAACTGTGTGGCTTTCTCATAGGTGGCTCTAAGAATGTTTGGTGGAAGGGTTCTTGTGGTCATCAGGTGATAGCCTTTAGTCTAACGAGCTTGTTAATCTCATAAGAAGATGTTCAGGTTCTCAGACTGGACTGTGCATAGTTCATTCATGGGATTACCAAGTGATAGAGTGACCCATTGGAAGGGTCTTTGCTTTTTCAGTCTGTGCTGCACAATCCCAGCAGATTAATCTCAAAGCACCCCTTTCACAGCAATGCTTTCCAAGTTGTAGCTTGAGGCCCATTGTTGGGTCCTAACATCAATTTAGTGGGTTGAAACAATTATTAAAAGAAAAAAGAAGAAGAAAGAGAATAGGATAGAAAAATATCAGAATGAATCTCATCTAGTACGGGTAAATGTGTTTTGTGAAACTTTTATTTCATTTTCTCATTCTCTTTACGTATGTATGCACTGGATTGCTAGATTGAAGGCGTTTCTTACTGCAGGTCCTGGCCAAAAATGTTGGAAAGCCAGACTCTCTCTTGCTAAGAATACCGCAATGTTCTTTACTGTCTATAGAAAAAAAATAAGAAAGAAAAGAATAGAATTCCAGCTCCTTTTCTCTAGCGCTGGTATTGTTCCCCAAATCCACTCTCCACTTCCATAAGATCATGCTAGGTTCCAACATTCCTACTCACTGCCCTCTTGATGTCCTTGCTCCACTGTGCCTTTTGTTCATAATTCTTCCTCTCCTCTTTGTGGTTTTCATATTCTACTCTCCTTTAGGGACTACTCAAATCTTATCTTGCATATGATCTCTATCTCCTCTCATCACTCACCTCTTCCTAGCTGTTCTGCTTATTTCCACACATTTTCTCTCTCCAGGTGTCTTCTCTGCATTGTTCTTTATCTGCCTCCTGTCCAACTCTACTCCCACATGTCCTTCTGGCAACTTTCTGTGTCTGCCTCCCTCCCCCAGTTGCTTTCCTCTTGGCATCTGCCTCCTAGCTCATCATCTTTTAATTATCTGGTTTTTGTTCTCTTGTTATTTCTGCTTTCTTGTGTCTATCTCTACTCTCACACTTGACTGAGAGCAAACTGAGTCCAGGGACTGTGCCTCACACTTTTTTGCATCCCCTGTGATTTCAGGCACTGTGCAGGGCATGTAACAGGTGCTCAGTAAGAATGCCTTAAATTATTAGATCAATCATGATTCCCTTCTTCGCACTAAATCTCTGCAATGTTTTGTGTTTGAAATGGGTTTGCCATTTCTAGAGCTCTCTCATCTCTCCTATCTCAGTTGATCTTATCTTTAAGGACTTGGTAAAGTAGGCATGGGTTATGATACTCATTCTTGAGAGATGAGGAGATTGAGTTTCAAAGAGGATTGTAACAGTAACACTGCTTGTCAGTGCTGTCCCTTGAACCAGAATCTATAATGTGATCTATTCTGTGCCATTACACCCCTCCAACGGGAACTTGAGAACAACAACAATCTCACAATATAATAAAGTGCTTACTCAATGCAAAATGTTCTGTATGGAGAAAAAATCTCAAAGCAATAGCAGGCAAGATATATCCTGTTTCTCATAGAATAAGAATTTGAATATCTTGTACTAGATGAAATTCTGGCTATTTTGCTTCTGTAATTGTGCATGGATTCTAATGATGGCACAAAAAGTAGGAGGAAATTGACTTACTACTTATGGAGGATGTGTTGGTTTCCACTGTCAGGTTGACAATATTTTCATTAAATTCACCCTAGCAATTAGCTGGGACTCTGTACAGTACTATAAATAATTACCAAGCTCTCTTTCTTGTTATTTGTTAGTTTCTTACCAAGCTGTTCTCCTAAATGCTGGCCTCTCTCGGTTGAGATGACCCGCTCATCTTCCATGTCACATTTGTTCCCAACCAGGATAACCTGGGCATTATCCCAAGAGTATGTTTTGATTTGAGTTGACCTAAAAGAAAAAGAACAGGCAAAAAATGATTACAGGAAAGCACAACAACATAAAATGAAGGAGAAGAAATATATCCCACAGATGACGATAATACCAAAAACTGAAGCCCAAATGCCTGACATTTAGAATTAATCATTTCAGTGCAATTTTATCCTTCAGATATTCATCAGGGATTGCATGAGTCAAAAATCAAGGGAGCAATGGTGTTGTATTAAGAATTCTTTGGTATTTGGTGAGATTAATATTACTACTGCTTGTTCCTTTCCCCTGTCTACCTCCACCTTATGTAGTACCTTTATAGTTGGAGTGGCCAGCCATCCCGATTTGCCCAAGATGTTCCCAGTTTTAGCAATAAAAATCTCACATCCTGAGAAGCCCCTCAGTTCCAGGAAACCCAAGATGGTTGGTCACTCTACGGCCCATTACACAAAAACATCATTTTCCCTTGTTACAATAACAACTTAAAGAGCTAAGGCAATTGGGAGCCAGGAAATCTGGGGATAATGATAGTTTTTTAAAACAAATCATAAGAACTAATATACTCATGCTTTACATTTTTAAGAGAAAAATGCCAAGTTGATTCATATCAGAATTTAAAATATAATGGGCTGATGGTTTAAGTTACTATAAACAGGATATGCAAAATTCCAAATAAGATTCCAGTATGGATCATGATGCACATAACCAACTTTTGATTTTGAAACTTAGATAATATTACAATAGTTAATATTTGCAGGTATTGTCCTCAACTCCTTATATATGTTACATTAATCTAATCCTTAGAATCAAGGGGGATATTATTCTCATTCCCAATTTAAAGTTGAGGAAAACGAGGCATAGAGAGGTTAAATAATTTGCCCACGATCCCTCGGCCAGTAAAGTGGCAGATCTGGAAATGAAACGTGGGTTGGAGAGCTATCAAACCCGTACTCTTAAACGTGTGTCCACGCTACCCTTGAAAAGTTTGAGAAGGGAAGTTCTCCTGCATTTGCTGTCATCTCAGAGCGGAGGCTGAAAGGAAGCCATGTTCTTAATCCTCCCTTTATATTGGCCATGTTCTTATTGGAGAACAATCTAAGATAGGTGGGAAAAACATCGCTCAGTGGGTGGTCAGGAGAGAGATACTGAGATTTGTACAGTGTCGAAAAGAGAAGTTTGGGAATGTTCTTACTAGCAATTGCCAAGTCCTTCAGGATTATTAAATAGAAAATAGTGACGAGCTGTTCTCAACTTGAAGAGAGAATAAAAGCAAATAGCTTTAAACTGCAGCAGGAGAGCTTTCAGTGAGATGTGATCACTGTTTCTCCCTCCTGAGAAGAAAGGAAAGAGCTAAGATGCAGTTAGACTCCTAGGGTTTTATTTTAGAGTATTCAACCAAACCAAGTACAAGTTTTCAAATAAGATTAAAATATCTGGTGAAATATACTCTTGGTTCCACATGAACATCTCAGAGGCACATCATATTTTATTAGAAAAATCTGAGGATGTGACCTTTCTAACTCCAATACCTAAGTTAATAATATATTTCGCTACCAACAGTGAGATTCAGCATGTATCCATAAACTGGGAAAATAAAGGCAGATGTTCAAAACTCTATACTTTTCCCTCTCCTCATTTTATGTTTGGGGTACACGAAAAATGATGAATTCATAGTGAATTAAGGTGTAAAAAATATCCTCCAGATGGATAGGTACACCTTAAATCTCAAGTGCTAACATAGTTTTACAAAGAAATTCCAAAGGTTCTTTTAAAGGAACTCAAATCTAAATGGATTTCCCTAGGCAATTTTTTTTTATTACCTCTCTGCTCCTGTAGGTCTTATAAGCCAAAGCATGGCCTATGCCTGGAAAGGCGCTATGTTAACGCAGAAAGTTCTTATCCTGGCACACAGCTAGAAACCAAATATCCAGCAAAAAGGTAGTGAGACACGGGGCTGGCCCCGTGGCCGAGTGGTTGAGTTCGCGTGCTCCGCTGCAGGCGGCCCAGTGTTTCGTTGGTTCGAATCCTGGGCGCGGACATGACACTGCTCATCGAGCCACGCTGAGGCAGCGTCCCACATACCACAACTAGAAGAACCCGCAGCGAAGAATATACAACTATGTACCGGGGGCTTTGGGGAGAAAAAGGAAAAAAATAAAATCTTTAAAAAAAAAAAAAAAAGGTAGTGAGACAGAAGTCATAAGAGTGTCATAGTTGTGTCAGGAAGGGGTTGGGGCTAGGATGTAAATGACACTGCTTCCTGAGTTTACTGAGGACGATGCTTGCTTGGGGAAATTTAGCACTCCTCTGACTTCGGCAAACTCATCCTACTGCACCCCTGACGACATATACTTAAGCCAGGGTGTGCATTTATGAAGGTAAAGAAGAAACAACCCAGCTAGCCGATTTGTGCTCTTTAATCAAGTTAATGGAATGCCTGTTTCTGCCATTTAACTTGTCTGAGTATCTCAGTTCTGCTGACTTGATAACCCATGGAGTCTTAGGCTACTGTGATAGATTATACATTTATGCATACACAACATTCCCTGTTTCCTAACAATTTGTAACAATACATGAAAAGAACATATATATGTATATACCTACATATAGAGAGATAGATAGATAGATGTAGAGAAAGAGAGAGAGAGAGAGAGAGAGAGAGAGAGGGAGGGAAGGGAGGGAGGGAGGGAGCCATGACTATATCAGAACCACTCCCTTCCCTTTGTTATTATATCAGACATATTTTAATGTATCCTCTTCAATGTCCTAAATTGCCAAGGAAATCATGTAAAGTGAATATTGTCTGTCATTACCAGGGAATTATAAAGAATCATTATCTTGAAAGTTTAAAGAGCCAACAGAGACTATTTCTCTTTTTAATCAAATAGGAATTGTGGTCTGGAGCATTTGTGATGAGGTAATCAAAAGATTAATTTGCCAACAGAGTTGGTTAACCTCACGTTTGGAATTAGGGCTGCAAACACTCAATGTTTGGTTTTGACTATTTTGGATTTCTTGATGATGTCCACCATCAACACAGAGCAGCTTTAGGCAAAGTCCAATCACCAGCTAGAGGTGGTCAGAACCATGCTGGTTGATTCATGAATTACCATATTTCATAGACTCTAAGATGCCATAAATTATAAGTTAAAAATTATTTTACAAGTGGCCAAGAACAAAAAGAAGCAGCCAATGAAACAATGATACAATGCTTTAACAATAGTCCTGCTAGACGCACTTTGTCACATCAGATTTTTGTTGCTTTGAAATTTCTTTCACGTATTCTGAGGGATTTAGCAATTTTTCCTATCTTCAGTTACTTTGCTTAGTACATGATAGATAATCATTCCAGGACTATCTCAATAACAAAAGTCAACATACCCATCTACTTGTGGATATCTTCCTTTCTTAAGTCCTGCAGAGCACTAGGTTGTTGGTTTGCAAGAAAATATGAAATGATGGTATTACTCCAAAATGAGCATTCACATCACTAATATAAAATTTATAACCCTTTCTGCATACACAATAACTTTCTACCCCCATACCAAAAATTCCACCACTCAATTGAGGTAATGACAATATAAGTAGCTATGACCAAGTTAGTGCAAGCACAGGCAATGAAATCCATCTTTGATACTGCTGCCTAGCAATTATAATAAGCCATTAATCATACAACACAGCCCAATTTCAGAGATGTAAAGATACTAAAAATTACGCATCTTAGATTATTTAAAATGCTATTGTTTTCTTTGAATTTCTTTTATGTATGAAGACCTAGGTTGCAATGAGAGCTCACATTATTCTCTTAACTCAGGAAAACTTGTAGAGGAAGTATAAGCGCCATGAATTGAGCAAGACTCAGAGGTGTGCATATTTTATCTAGACTGTGATATGGATTAAGGTCAGAAGAATGTTGGGATGGTAGTCCAATTCCCATACCTTTCAACTCAGAATCCAAGACAATTTATTCAGCCAACTTAAAAGAAAGCTCGAATATGAAGTGAGTGTGAGGAAGTCATTCTGCACCCTTAGCCTCAGTATCTTCATCTGTAAAACAAGGCTACCACATTTTGTACTTACTCTCTGGGGCTGCTGTAGGACAAATGTGGTTTCAACCATCTCTTTACAAATAGAACACATTATTAGCCACAGCTTAGGCAGCCAGCTGTTCCTCCTCCCAAATCCAGCTAAACTCGTCCTTTCTAATTCCTATATTTTAAACAATAATTGAAATGTTTTTCATTAAAGAATCTCAAATTTTGCCTGCAGTTCATATGTCAAGGCTGAGGTCCTACGAGTAAATTTCTAACTGGGAGCGAACAGCCTTTCTCTGGCATGTCTATTAGGAATATGACACGTTTGTTGAATATATTTTCCTTTCATATGGCATTTCTGTGTATTTACTTTTTTTGGTCATTTACTATATTTTCGTAAAATTTCTTATTTGGGGGATAGGTTTTTAATCACCTCATTCGGGACTGTCTTGTTTCTCTGTTGGTTAAAGAGACACATTTAAAGAAAGTGGCTGTCACCAAATAATATACATGTGAAAAGATGATTTATTTCTGAATCACTGCGAAAGATCCTTTGGGATTTACTGTTAATCTCAACAAGATTAATGGAATCAGAAGCAATATGCTGGTCACCATGGTTACTTTACAAATGGCAATTCACTCAGATGTTACCAGTACCAGATCATAGTTATTAAAAAATCTGTTATTTGTCATTTAGCTAAAAACAAAAACTAAACCAAAACAATCCTTCCTCTCTCTATATATATATTTATATTTTACATATATTTTATATATAAATAAATATTATATATTTTCTATATAAACATATATAGAGAGAGAGGGTTTTTGTTGTTTTTTGTTTTTATTTTGTATCATGAGACAGAGGGAGATGAAAAGAGTTTTTCATATTTCACTTAAAAATGACTTAACTCTGTACAGAATAAAATAAGTTGGAGAGCTGTAAACAAACAGACAAATTCCTACAATATCTTTATTCCTTTTCTCCTGTTGTGGGTATATCAATAACTTCCTATGAGTTCAAACTATTCTCATAGAAAATGGACTCGTGCTAGTCACAATGTTCTGAAAAACAGTCCACCAAATGTACTCCAATGACCAAAAAAGCAATTGTCTCCTAGGGTCCGATTTGGGCGGTACATGGGAAATATGAGGTATCAGAGAGGATGTGACTTGCTCTTCCCTACCCAGTGAAGCTCAGACAGATCTTAACAGTAGTTCTGTTCTTAATTCTAGAATCTCCTATTTCTCCAGAGGGTCCATTTCCCTTATTCTCTTCAACATTCAGGAGCCTCAGCTTTACAGCATCTCAGTCAACTTCAAATTTGTAAGGATGTTTGCCAACCTGCGACTGCTCATCACATAGGATTGGCCCTTCTGTTACTTTTTCACTAATTTAATCATTTATTTATTTGATTTTTTCTCAACTCTTACAGAGCTTTTAAAAATTACTCCAACTCAAAACAATTCAATCAGAACCTCTAGGGACTTCATCATAGGAATTAAAAAAATGTCTCCAGGTTATTTGTATGTGCGACCAGGGCTGCACACCCCTGGGACTCTCTCCCCACACTTTTCTATTTTAGTTTTTAAATAATCTTTCTCTATTTCCCATCTAACGTCCAAAGTGTTTGCAGGTGGTTTACAAAGATACATACAAATAAAGAAATTTTAAGATGAGAGAGTGGAAGCAAGGGAACAAAAACAGGACCATAATAACCCCAGTGGTTTACATGCGCTGTGAGTGCTAATAGGTGCCTTTAGGAAGTTGAGGAGCTAGGCTTTTTCTGGATACATTAACTCATTTAATAAAAAAGTTAAAAAAGGAAACTTTAAAAAAGTATCCTCAAATAACTGGTCCTCAATATTTGATATCTTTTATTATTTAAGTAAATAGGTTTACCGATTTTGTTAAAATTGCTATAATCTCATTAAAAATCCTAATAATAGCAAAAACTAAAGCAAAAAATAAAAAATTATCAGAAATCTCACTACCCCCAGATAAGCACTACTAAAATGTTGGTGAAATCCTATACTAGATTGTGTTACCACTTCACTGAGTCATCACCTCCTTCCCAGTAGGTGGATTATATTTCCCTGCTCTACTGGCTTTGGACTGAGCCAAGTAACTTGCTTTGGCCAATGGAATATGGTAAGATTTGATGTGAGCCACTGGTGAGCAATAGCCATCAGAGGCATTGTGATTTTCCAACAGCCCTCTTCTGTTCTGTTCTTTTTTTTTTTTTTTTTTTTTTAAGATTAGCCCTGAGCTAACATCTGCTACCAATCTTCCTCTTGTTGCTGAGGAAGACTGGCCCTGAGCTAACATCCGTGCCCATCTTCCTCTACTTTATATGTGGGATGCCTGCCACAGCATGGCTTGACAAGCAGTGAGTAGGTCCACCCCGGGATGCGAACCAGGGAACCCTGGGCCACCGAAGTGTAACATGCAAACCCAACCACTGCACCACTGGGCCAGCCCCAGCGCTCTTCTGTTCTTGCTCTGCTTCATGGGAAGGACATGTTGTAGGACATGTTGCTGGCAGAGTTCTTCCATGGCCTTTTGTATCCTGATGATGTCCATGGTAGAGGAAGGCAAGTGTTCGCCCCTCAACAGCCTGCAAAGGCCATCTGTTGACCAGCTATTCCTTCCAGTCTGGAGGAGTCACATTTTCCTTTCTGCTCTGACACCAATAGTCAGGATAAGGATACCTCAGAGAGTAACTTAGCTCCTTGACATCGTGGAATAGTTGCTTTGGAGGGTCCTAGTCTGACTCCTTCATTTTGTAGATGACAAAGCTGAGACTCAAGATGTGGAGTGACTTAATGGAGATGACGTAACTACATAGTGGCCAATGTGGATGCACATCCCAAGGCTCCCCATGCCTGTTCTTCCCCAGGGAAATCACTGCATCTGCTTCCAGGGAAAAGAAGTGACTACATTTTACTGAACATGGAACTTGGGAAGAAATTCATATGCTGAATATTTGATTATCTTTACAAAATAAATAATATGTTTCCTAGGGAAACCAAAATGTCCCAAGTTTTCATACATACAGAGTGTCATTAGGCTGTGTGTGGGAATGAGCAGAACTGGACGTGCATGAAGGATCTGTTTGATGTGCCTCTCTGCAGTAAGTCTGTTGGTTGCCGAGAGCCAATATTGAGCATTTATTCCAAGAACTCAAGAAGCAGTCGTTTGATCAGTGGGGTCCTGGAACCACAGTGGACCACATCAGATTCTGCATTTTTAGTCTAAATTCAATCTTAGGCCTGTTTCCATCATGCCTCTCCTATAACTTCTGATCTCATTTTGATCTCACAAAATTTCAAGTTCTGTTTTTTAAAACCATATGTGTGGTGGGAACAATTGGACATCTGTCTTCTTCTATGCAAGAAGGAAAAACAACAACAACCAAGTGGAGCAAGTGTCACCCTCTGAACAACAAAGAGAGAGCCCCCTTCAGTGGGTCCTAGGCTCAAGAATGCCTGGGTTATTCTTCCACAGTGGGGAAGGCCAAAGTCATGTTAACCGAAATATCTTTTTCTCAAACCAGACAAGACTGTGTTGTCCCTGGGGGAATTCATGGTCTTTGACAAGACATCTTGCTTCTTAGGTTATGGCAAGTAATCAGGCTTGCTGAAGGCAAAGCTGAACTTAGAATCTAACATCTGCTCTCCCCTCACTTATATACCAGAACCTTCCCCTTCCCCTCCGTAGCCCCAGTGACTGAGCAGAGGAGAAGCTCCATTCACATTTGGCCAAAGCCTGAACACTGACATTTACAACGCATTAAGATAGGAAGAGGAGGAGGAAACTCCCTCCTCCTGTGGGGAAGGTGGGGTTTCCAAGGAGGAGTGGGGCCACAAGTTTGTGGGACTTTGAAAGTCGGAGCCACAGGAAAAGGAGAAATGGGTATTAAGAGCAGATAAAGATAGGAAAAGGAGAAATGTCCCCGTAGCTCTTTTGAAGCCTAGGACTGTGAAGCCTCCTCTCCAGGCACGAAAATAAAACTGGATATAGTTATATCCTCTATTCCTCTAACACCAGCCCACTCTTTTGAGATCCAACTGTCAGGAAAAATTGTGAAAGACTTTGAAGCGGGCAAGCAAGATTGCTGGGAGTCCTGCCTAGCATAATTTTCCAGATCATCTCCGCTTTTCATCATCTTTGAGCTATTTTACAGCTCTAACTCTATAGATGGTAGAAGATGAATAATCTTATAAATGAGTTCTTGCCAATAGAAAATAGAAATGCAAGTGAATTCATCTGGCAGAATGCAATTGATTATAGCCCTATGGATATTAACTTATTTTACAACTATTTGTAAATTCCTTTCAGCATTCCTGATTGCCTCTATGTGTGCTCATTGAATATGTCCTTGAAACTGTGGCAACAATGTACTGTTTCCACTACTAGTTGCTGAATTAAATAAAATCTCTGATGTGTTTATTCCATACTTGGGTGAAAGTTGTGATTGTATCTTATTTTACAAAGAAATCAACCATAATAACTTCAGTTAACAGCTGATGGAAGGAAGGCCAGTATTTGGAATGACTAAGCAACCTGTACTCGAGAAAGGGAAGTAACCACGGTGACCACAGCAGACACCCAATCTTCCTGATAGGTTATTAGGTGTAATGACCACAGGAATCAGCACAGGTAGACGCCCACGGAAGGGCAGCAGTGACAAACTCTCCCAGTCACGAGAGTCAGACTGAATGCCTTCAATGCCCCCTAAAGTTAGCAAGGAACACCCTCAGAAACAGTGAAGGCCCTGGCCCTTGCTAACCCACATATGGAGTTACTCTGGTAGGCGTCAGTGTGGTGTAATAAAAAATATATAGTAATAATACATAATGTGTAAGCATAAAACAATAAATAAATAATAAAACAGTAGCTTCATTTATTAAACTCTTACTTTGTGTCAGGTAATACGCTAAGGGTTTTACATTTATTGTTACGTCTTTTAATTCCTGCAAGACTATAAGGTAGATACTATTGTTTTTCCCATTTCGCAGATGAAGCAACTGTAAAATGAAGACTTATTGAGGGTAAGTTACCTGAAACACTCAGCTAACATAATGCAGTTGAAATGGGAACCTTTCCATTGGAGTGTAGCAGTTCGAAGTACTGGGTTCTAGTTTTTATACCTAATTCAGACACCAAAACTATTCTCTCAGCTTCCTTGAATCTCTGCCTCTTCTTTAAGAGAGGAGAACAAAGCCTACTAATATTTTTATCAGATTTTCATGAGGATCAATGAGAAAATGCCCTTGAAAGAGTTTTAAAAACCACTGGGTGCTATATGAACGGAGGGTATTATTATTACTGGCAAAATGATATCATTAATTATCCACATGGCATTGATGCATTATCTTAAGATCATTCTCTAAACAATCCTCATTGTGATTTTCTTTGCTGTTTTGTAACCTCTAATTAGCAAAGGTTAACGTGGGAGAAAAACAAAAACAAAAAGAAAGTACTAACCGATTCTATTTCAGCCTCACAAACGCTTCGTCAGGAGTTATGCAAGGAGCTGGGGGCACAGCAATAACGAAGATGTGGCCTCTGCTCTCAGGAAGCTGGGTCTGGCTTCCCGCTGTGGTCTTGCAATTACACTCAAATCAGCAGGTGTTTATTAAATAACCACCATGCAAAATACACTAGTGTCTATACCACAGGGTGCTGCTTTTCAAACCTTAGCAGGCATCAGAATCACCTGGAAGGTTTGCTAAACCTTCTGAGTTCCACCCCTAGGTGTTCTGATTTAGGAGGTCTGAGATGGGCCCGAGACTCTGCCTTTCTAACAAGCGCCCAGGTGATGCTGATGCTGCTGGTTTTCAGACCACGCTTTCAGTAGCACTGTAATGAGGGATAGAAATAAGTAGGATTTGGCGCCTGTCCTCAGGCTGCTACATTCACTAGAGAGAAAAAGTCTGGTTTGAAAAGTTAATGATAAAATGGGCAGGGTAAGTGGGGGCCCTTGCGGTCGGAAGCTTGTGGCTATTGTTCCAGCAGCATGGGGGGTGATGGAATGGGGCAGGGATGAAGAGCAGAGACTGGACCTCTGGGAAGTAGAGGGAGTGTGGCAGGTCCAGGATAGGGACCAGCAGATTGGGCTTTCATAAGGGTGATCATGGGTCTTTAAGTATTCATGAGTCTAAGATTTAATCTTCATGTCAGAGAAATGCATAGAGTGAAGTGGAGGATCATGGTGCTAGAATGGGGTTTGGGTCTCTGAGCTGAAGAGCTGGAGGAGGCTTTCTGAGGGAGGCCAAGGAGCTAAGTAAGGTTGGTTGGGGGCACCATGTCTGGCGATGGTGGTGGGAATGTGTAGGGCAGTGGAGGGAGGATGGTCTGGGGATTTGCCCCTAAGCCCACCATCAGTGGTTTATTTTTGTGAGTTCAGCTCAGACTGCCCTCCTGTACAGTGAGAGAAAAGAGGGTGTTGCAGGTAAGGGGCCGCCCACATAGCTTTGTGTCTTGGGGAAAGGGGAGGGGAGTGAGGAGGAAAGAAAATGATAAGCATGGAGGCAAAGAAAGAACATCTTCAGGGTCAAGCAATGGATTTAATTGGGAGCTGTTGTCCCTTCACTAGGCCTTGGGTTCTGGCAAAACAGATTTGGAAAAGCCAGGAACTGTCTGCTTCTTTCCACACGACATTTGTCTTTTTAACCCTCCCATTCAATGTTGCTGTAACGTTGTTCTATTGTTTGCCACAAAAATCACTGTAAAATCACCTCTCTTTCTCTCTCACCCTTAAAATTACAGTGTTTTTCAGATGAACCAGAGCAAAGAGGTTTCATCATTGTAGAGAACTCTGACCTCAGAAAACTGGAAAATACGAAAAGGCTGAGCTCCACAGTGGCCATTCGCTCCAGGTTGCAGAGAGTAATTGCTTTTCAGTGTTTCAGATCCCACGTCAAACAGCACATGGTGTAAGGGGTCCTGCTGCAGGCTTTGCACACAACCTGCGGCTCTTTTGCAGATCCCCTTTGTAGTGCAATGGAGAAGTGGTTCACTGAAGCCGTGCTCAGCTCAGACGCTCCGATTAAGTCTGGGTCTCATCGTCCTCTGTATAATCAGAATGATCTATGTTCCCACAATATCCCTTGGAGGCACATGAGGCCATGATGGCACCATTTTAGTGCCAGTGACTTCTAGAAGTTCAGCATTCAAACAAGTGAGGAGAGCAAGCTACCCTTGATATGTGAGAGCAATACATCAGCTCAAAGAAGATGCATCTCCTTCTAAGATGCCTGTTTACATACATTCTTGAAATACACATCTGCCATTCTATTCCTGCTTTAGAAGAAATTGGCCAGTATCACCATGCTTCTTAAGGGATCATATTAACTAGTAATCTCAAATCAAAACATCTCAAAGTAAAACAAAATAACAAATTAACCCTAAGAAAATACAGGCATACACACAAAGCACCCAGGCACCCAGAGGACTTTTGTATCAATTGAAGCACGGTTTCTTGACTGGTACTTTCTAGATGTGTCAGTCATTTGTCTATTTGTTCTCCTATATTTTTTGTGCCCTTTCCATGCTGCGCTCTGTATGGCAGAGGCTGACCCCTGCGCTGCACGTTTCCCAGGCTGCCGTCGCTCATGGACTTCAGGAACATCACCTTAAACCGGAGCAGTTGTTAATCTCTGAGTTGTCTCCGTGCCCCTAGTTATCTGAGATTAGATTCTCTCTATTGAGCAACCTGGCCAAGGTCTGTTTTCTGGGCTGGATCCTTACTGATACACTAGGTTAACATTTGAATAGGTTTTCGTTCAGGAAATAAAACAGGACACTATTTTGTAGCTCAAAAATCTAAGCTGCTTTATTTCACTAACTATTATGGAGGCTTCATTGCCCTGAAGCAATTTGAAATGAAAGAAAAGTAAATAATAAAGTTAATGTAACTAAATTTTCTCCTATCATGATTTATCAACTCCAGACAAATTTAGCTAACCGGATATATGTTGTCAGCTGTGAGAACACTGAAGGCTACGTACTAGCTTTTAGTTACTCTGGAGTGGGCACTATCCAATAAAATAAATGAAAAAAGAAGAGAAAAATAAAATTATCTATAAGGGGAAATGAACAATAGCAAATGTAGAAAAATACAGGCTATGTTAAGCAAAAGCAATTTCGTCAAAATTCTAAAACCCTAGTGTTTACTGAACTATTTGAAATAACTTTAGCTAGCTTCAGGCACAACAAACGAATTGTAAAATGACGAAGCATGATACAGCACTTGCTGAGAATTTGACATCCTGGTGAATGGAGGAAAGTGGCAGAAAGAGTACATATTCTTGCCTGACTCCAAAGGAGAAAACCAAGAACTCAAAGATGAAATTAAAGACAAGGAAATTGGATCTTTGTCTCAGGAAATAAAAACTAACATTTTCAATCAGATTATTGAAGTATTCTTCCCCTCTTCTCTCATATCTTAGGTTGATCTGGTAAGTAAACCCACGTGGCCAATCTTAGGCTGATAGGTAGCTAGACTAAGCGGCCCAAAAGTTCTTTTCAGTTTTTCATTTCTTTGACTTGTAACACAAGTAATTTATAATGAGATCAATAATAGAATTACTTTGAAGAGATGTTACTCATATTTAATTTGTATTTGATTCAGACTTAAACCTAATCATTTTTCAAAACTGTTTGTTCACTGAATTATTTTCTTCTACTTGGTGGATACCCTTTCTATTTGTTCACTGTGGTATGCTTTTATTTGGAACATTATGATATTTAAAAACACGTCTAGCCATAACCACAGGGGGTACTATAATTTCCCTTAGTGTTAGCAACATAATTAACTCTCCTGCTCTCTGGATTAAGCGTTGCAGCAACTGGGTTCATAAAAATTTTTATTTATGGAGCAAACACCTGCAGTGCCATCTTTAATTCCATGTCCCATATTTGGGGGTCCTGGCTTTCCTCTACACACTATGCGCTTGCTTTACTATGAAAAGATAATGTTACTAGCTTTTCTAGCAAAAGACATTCCAGCATAAGGAACAGTAAGGGCGAAAGTCCAGCAAAGTGAAAGTATGTGATGTGCCCAGGGAATGTTAATACTCAGCGTAGTGGGAACACTGTGCATGAATGGAAGAGAATACGCTTTTGAGTTTGAAATACTTTATTTTAACTCAAAATTGTTTCTTTTCAGATAAAAATAGAAGGACATCTCTTGAGAACTATGGCTCTTTCACAAGAAAAGGTACTTTTGACTTCAAAACACTACTAAAGAATTTGTGCCTGAGGCCTCCTTGGAAGCAGAGTTTTGATAAAAGAAAAAGTAGTTTCTAGTTTTGAAAGCTTTTTTTCAGAAAAAATTGTAGTAGAAACACAGATTTTTATTTTTTTATTGAAATAATATTAGTTTATAACACTATAAATTTCAGGTGTACATCATTATATTTCCATTTCTGTGTAGACTACATCACGTTCATCACCAAAAGACTAATTATCATCCATCACTGTACACATGCCCTTTTACTCTTTTTGCCCTCCAACCTCCTCCTTTCCCCTCTGGTAACCACCAATCTAATCTCTATATCTATGTGTTTGTTTGTTGTCTTTATCTTCCACTTATGAGTGAAATCATATGGTATTTGGCTTTCTCCATCAGACTTGTTTCATTGTAGCATTATTCACAATAGCCAAGACTTGGAAACAACCCAAGTGCCCATCAATAGATGAATGGATAAAGAAGATGTGTGGTGGATATACATATATACACACGTATATATTTTTTACAAATTTTACATATATATTTACATATATATTACATATGTATGTAAATATATATACATATATATTTACAATAGAATATCACTCAGCCATAAAAAAAGATGAAACACAAATTTAAAAATTAGAAATTTATGATTCTTGAATCTTTGCATTTTTCAAAGTTACCATTGGTAGGGATAAGCAATATAAGAATTCCAGACACTATAGGAAACTCCCCAAATTCATATTTGTCCCAAAGTGAATTTGAAACTTGAAAATGAATATTGGTTTATGGCTGTGAGCTCTCTGGGAGGAGAGAGATAACCATCAGTCAGAAAGGTCCTATTTTCCACCTGTAGAGACCATCCAGATGTCATCCTTTTAGCCTGATATGCTGTCTTAAAAAGTATATCATACCACAGAAAGCAACAAGCAGAAAGTATCTAGAGGCTTCACGTTCCTATTATCCATGGAAATTTGAGATACAAATCAAAGCAATCCTTTCTAAAAGAAAAATGTCCACTCTTAACAGCCAAGCACTTATTCCCTTAATTTTCCCATTCTGCAGAAGAAGAGAGATGCTGACATCACTACCAGGCCATTCTGGTTAGTTGGAAAATGCCACTATTCAATCTTGCTAAGTCATCAATACACTTCCCATTTCTCTTCTCTGTTGATGCCTCTTTACCCCACCACCCACCTGCCATTGATACTGTCACATGAGGCGGTTGATTTCTGCCCAATGAGTCCATTGAGATGGAAGTCTTGGTTTATTTCAATGGGCATGGGTCAAAGGTACCAGTATCCATTTTGGCCACACTCTTCTGTTTGAAAAACATAAGCAATTAGTTTCCATCCAATAATTCTAACATGGTGGTTCTTGACTGGGGGTGATTTTGTCCCCCAGGTGACATTTGGCATTGTCTGGAGATATTTTTGTTATGACTGGGGAAGATGGTGCCACCGGCATTTAATAGATAGAGGCCCGAGATGCTGCTAAACATCCTTCAATGCATAGGACATCTACCCCCCAACAAAGAATTGTCTGACCTAAATCATCAATAGCACCACAGCTGAGAGACTCTGTTTTAACAGACCAATGGATTTACTTTCTTAAATAATCATTTTTCCAGGGAGCTTCTGCTTTACCTTGGTATAAAGTTGGAGTAGTAGAGTTTGATTAGTTCAAATGAACTCAGGTAGCTACTCAGGTTGCTTTGAAGAAGCACAAAGCAACAAGCAACACCTGAACACTTGAGCTATCCTTTATTGGCAAAGGGAAAAAGACATTCAAAATGCCATAGAGAACAGACTTTTTGAAAAAGTAGGGTAATTCTTTTTGAGGGGGTGGCATGTTTCAGGTTCAACAATAACCTGCTAGGCCTGTTTTCCTGGGGCCACACAGTCTGTGCCCAGGTAGACTAGGTTTAAACTTTCCAATCTCCTTCCTGTGGTTTACCAGAGTTTTCAATATCCTTCTATCACTAAATGTAACCCTGATAATCAGAATTTCATTCAGTCCCTTTATTCTCCTCTCTCCTTAAAACTGAGGCATTCTTTGCCTGTATTATTTCTCCTCACAATAATCACAATAGCTAGCATTTATCGAGCACTTACTGTGTACTAGGAGCTTTTGAAAGGATTTTACGTTTGGTCTCATTTAATACTCAAAACAACCCCATAAGATGGGATTAATGTTATCCCCATTTTTACACTTGAGTAAAATGAGGCAGAGGGGGTTTAAGTACCTTGCCTAGAATTGCACAGCTAATAAGGAGAGACGGCGGGTACAAACCTAGAGCTCGGCTCCACAGTTGGCACCCTTCACTTCTGTGCTAACGTTCAGGCCAGAGGATTAGACATTCTCTCTCTCACCTCTGAAATGTTTTCCCTCCTTCCCTTGCAATATGTCTATTGGATATAGATCCATCCACAATCAGGTTGCTTAAAATGACAGGAAAAAATATCTAGGGGGCCAGATAATCTATTTAATAGAAATTCAAGCACTTATATGTTTGAAATTAAATTTAAAAAGTTAGGACTCTGATTGTATGTGGACTTCATATTTAGCTAGCCCCCCTACCACGCTCTCCTCCACACTCTCCCAGCACTCTTTAGTAGGGCTCCACATCTGCCATCCTCACCTTCACCTACTGGGGCTGAGCATTCACATTAGTTCTCACGAGTTATTCACACTTCCCCAAACAAGCCCAACACATCATCTGGGCACATTTTTCTATGTGCCTGGAATATCACCTCTTTCCTTTCTTTACAAAAAGTCTGTCCATCTTTCAACTCTCAGCTCAAGCTCCACCTCCTTCAAGTGATATTTCCTGTCCTCTTGGTTCTTATAGTACTTGCTATCTATACTGCTCATTTGGCTCTTAATTCTATAGAGTATAAATTTATATTGTTACAAAAGTATTGCACATGAGCATTGCTTTTCTTTTCTTCTGAGTTATGGAGTTGAAAATAAGGAGAGTATCTTAGGCTTTCTTGCGTTCTCCAAAGTATTCAACATTGCCCAGTAAATATTTAGTAAATGATTGAATAAATGACTGAGTGAATGAGTAGACTGGTGAAAATGGACAACTCTAGTTCTGAAACTGAATCTAGATAATCTAGTTATCTAGATAAATTAAAATCTGATACATTAAAAAATACCTTTATCCCTTCCCAATTCTGCCTTTTTTGTTTTGCTATTGCAATCTCTGGTTTATACAAGTAACATGGAACATCCAGTATAGGTCAACAGATGTTGAGATGAAAAATAAAGAAACGACCAAACAAAAACATTATCTTTAGACCTTTATTAGCACCAAAATGTGATAAAAATCTATTTCAATTTTTCTTTTGGTAGAGGAATCAAAAATTGTACATCATAGGTGTCCTTTTTAGTACCTTCTGCCAGAAGGGAATGTTAATTTAGTTTATCACTTATGTGTGAACACTGCTCCGAAGAAATGAAGCTGTCATTTTACTAGTACGTGCAGCAAACACACCCACCCCCCGGCGCTGTGTACAGTGATTTTTTTTTCCTTTGGTATTCAGGCCAAACCAGCTTTAGGTTAACATTCTTTCCTAATTTTTCCTTTATTGCAAATAAAGTGCTAAAGATGGGCTAGCAATGGTGCCAAATAGGACAAAAACCTCTCTAAGGATAAGAAAGCAACTGTGAAGCCATGAGATTTCATGTGCAGCCCAGAGTCACTGGCTCAAACTCCTTCCCTGGTTAGGAGTTTGCCTGGGGAGGAAGAAATCTGGATGGAACAGGAGCAATCCTCAGGGTTCTGCAAGACCAGAGACCTGGGGAGGCAACAGGAACGTAAGGCACACAAGAAAGGACAAATTCTGATTTAAAACTCCGATTAAATCCATGGTGCTCTTGGCACTTGAATGCAGAAGGAGACAAGGAAAATGGCTGGTCAATTGCTTTCTACCAGCCGTCCTAGAAATGAAAGGAAAAATATTGGTTGTCTTAAGATGTGTCACCAATAATTTCTATTGAAGAAATCCACTGTCAGATAACTGGATTTAGAGAAAGAACAATTAGCTAGAGATCCTGACAGTTTATAAGAATTTCATATTTTCACGAAGCCCTGAGAACAGGCTGAATTCCTTTAAAGCTCATTGTTCTGGATGCCTTTATCTTCCTGGTCCCCTAGTGACTTTGTATCAAAGATTTACTCTTTTCAACCTGACTGCATGATAAATCACCCCACCTGACACTGTGCAGCAGCTATGACACTAACAAAATTCTGGATCATTTGCAGAAGGCAAGCTGGTCATGAGAAAATGGGCTGACATCGCCCATCAGAATCTGCTCTTATTTTTACAGATAGAGAAATGGTTTTGTAAGAAAATTAGTTTCCTTCTGAGAGTGAACAGCACAGGCTTATCTGGTAAGTGTTGTGTACCTCAGTGGCAGTACATTGATTCTAGGATACCAAAAGCCACCTTTCACTCTCGACAGTTTGTGAAATAAAAATGAAAAGGCATTTATGACATCATCAGAGAAAACCAAAACCCTAAACCCTCAGCCTAATGCAGCAAACTTGTTTTACTTCACTAACAACTTCTCCCAGAAATGGAGCTTGCCTGCCTATTGCTTCTGGCATTAGAAGCCCAGTTAAATACTAAGAGGTGAGTGAGGACAAAAGTGCCACCCGGTAACTGGTATACTCTGAGCAGACAGTTAATAAAAGAAAAATGTATATTAGAGAGTTGACACTTCAACATGGTAGAAACACTTTGTCACAGTACTTGATTAAATTGACAGAAGAATCTATTTGAATTTTTCTGGGAGAGCTCAGTTATATATTACCACAATTCTCTTAGAAACAGGTCTTGGTCATGGAGAATAAGAGTCTTAATAGATTGCCACATGTCACTTCCAAACCAGTTTTCTTCTTTCTGGGACATGGCCACCAGTTAGAGACACCGTTTTCCAGCCTCCTCATGGCTAGATATGGCTATATGATTGTGATGGTTAATTTTATATGGCAACTTGACTGGGTGAAAGGATGCACAGATAGCTGATTAAATATTGTTTCTGGGTGTCTCTGGAAGAGATTAGCATTTGAACTGTGGGTGAGTAAGGCAGATAGCCCTCCCCAATGTGCATGGGCATCATCCAATATGTTGAGGGCCAGAATAGAACACAAGGGCAGAGGAAGGTGAATTTGTTGTTTGCCTGACTGCTGAATTGGGACCTTGATCTTCTGCCCTCGGTGCTCCTGGTTCTCAGGGCTTCAGACTCAGCCTTCAGCTACACCATCAGCTCTCTGACTCTCAGGCTTTCAAACTCTACCACTGGCTTTTCTGAATCTCCAGATTGCAGATGGCAGATAGTGGGAATTCTCAGTCTCCATAATTGTGTGAATGGATTCCTTACAGTGAATTTCTTTTATCTATATCCTATTGGTTCTGTTTCTCTGGAGAACCCTAGTACAATGACTAAGCTCTGGGCAATGGAATGAGAGGAGAACGGCTGCAAGTTTTGTCTTGCTCCCTCAAAAGAGAAGTGCTTGCCCTAGACGATCTCGTGTGCCCTATTTTGTATGAAAGTGGCTGAGCCTGTGACCCAGCTTCCACCATGCAGATGAGGTTAATGCCTAGTGAAGGTTGTGGCAGTCAGTTGGAAGGACTCTGTGTACCTGAATAACCTTGTGGAACACAGCTGTCCTTTCAGCTTAGTCTAGTCGTGCTATTAAATGAGACAGAAAGCAGCATCTTGTGTCACTTAACCTTATGTGTTAGGGGCCTTTTGTCACAGCAGCTTAGCCTTTATATTACCTAATAGAGGATTTTTTGTCTAAACCTGTGTAAATTCAGTACACACTCTCACGTACCCATCTACTGCTGGATTCCTCTCCCGCATCCCAATCCCTTTGTGCAGATTCTTAGCCCATCACAGAAAGCTGGAAAATACTTTTCAGGGCCTGTCTTTCAGCAGCTGATGAAATCAAATCATTAATTAGTTACTTAATTCTAAGAACAGTTGCAGCTTCTAAAACCTACCAGTCTAGTTATAATCTTTCCCTATGTCAGCAGCAATGGCCATCAGGTATGAGCTGACATTTCTTCCTGCAAACTCTGCACGTAAGGTTTCTGCATGATTTCTCTGTCCTTTGGGAGTGTGCACATGCCACCATTGCACTACAAATGCATTTTCTCATAAGTACAAACACTAAAGAAACCTGGCAGAGTGCCTATTTGTTATCCTTTTGAATCTGGAACTAATGTATACTGGTGCATTAGTAAGGAATATGGGTTCCGTTACAAACAAGAAAAAGAAGCTCTCTAATTCTCAATACTTGTTTTCCAGCTTCACTAAAGTATAGTTGACAATTAAAGATTTATATATTTTTTTTTTTTTTTTTTTTAAGATTTTATTTTTTCCTTTTTCTCCCCAAAGCCCCCCAGTACATAGTTGTATATTTCTCGTTGTGGGTTCTTCTAGTTGTGGTATGTGGGACGCTGCCTCAGCGTGGTCTGACGAGCAGTGCCATGTCCGCGCCCAGGATTCGAACCAACGAAACACTGGGACGCCTGCAGCAGAGCACGGGAACTTAACCACTCGGCCACGGGGCCAGCCCCTAAAGATTGTATATATTTTTAAGTTGTACAACTTGATGATTTGATGTACATATACATTATGAAATAGTCACCATAATCAAGCTAATTAACATATCCATCACCTCACATAGTTACCATTTTCTTTCTTTGTTTTTTGTGGTCAGAACAGTTAGGATCTAGCCTCTTAGCAAATTTCAAGTATACAACAATGTCTATTCAGGTCCTTTGTCCATTTTTTAACTGGGTTATATTGAGGGTGAAAGGAGTTTGTGAGTATGGATAAAAGTCAGATTGATGTAGTAAAACTAAATGTAGTTTTTTAACTTTCAAATACACTATTTTCATGCCTTGGGTTTAAAAAATCTTCCAAACTTATATTTCTCTTAGCTATATAATTCTACTGATTCACAGAGAAAAAATTTTGTCTAATGCTTCACTCAAAAGGAACAATACATGTCAATGGTAAATTTTCACACATTCTATATTAATGCAGTTTGGATGCTGATTTTATGAAGAATTTTAAAAAAGGCAGCTCCGCATTCTTTTTGCTGTGGCATGATTTCAGTAACAGTCACTAAGTAGGGGAAAGCTGGAAAGTCAGAAGCTTGGAGGCTATGAAACTTTTCAAGATTCACTTGAGGAGCAAATTCTTTATATCCTCAGCCATCTTTGCTGACTTCCAGCAAAGTGGTCCCCAGCAAAGTTGTTACGTTGCACCATTTTAAGAGCTCATCTTTGGGCAAAGCAATGGAAGTCCCATGATCTGCCAGTCTTATTACATCTCCAGACGGTTGACCCCTGGCTAGAAAATAGAAGATCCCCTTTCTGGTATTGGGATATTAATTTCAAATTTCACAATAATCCATAATATAAGTATGAGATGATGCCATGCTGTAGCACAATGAGAAAGAACATCAGGATTTCAAATTCCAAAATCCTCACTAAAGAACCCAGTTTTTAGGATTGGCTGGCCTCTGAGGTTCCCATTGGTTCTCTTGTCAGACTGGCATCTACAAAACCTATGGTCTCATGCTCCACCCTGCAACATGTCAGCACTTTCACAGATTACACATGATGAAATTCTACTTGTTGCTCTAATTCCTCGTCCCATTTTTCACCATTTCATGCAATCTTGGCCTTGCCCAGGTCTGTAGAGCTGATCCTTGGAACTCTAATTAAGACCTCTGGTCCTAGCCTTGCTGTGTCTTATTTCAAGCATATGCTTGTATATTTCTCTGCTAGAAATCCTCTAGAGTCCGAGAGAGAGAAAGCACCCCAGCATAAAAGTAGTGAGAGCTCTGGAGAGAAGAGAGACCAACGGCCAAATTCCTCATGGGGATGTCATAGTCCCAAGCGTCTGTCAGAGGCTTTTGCAGCCCTGTGGATATTCTGCTGTCTGGACCCTCAGGAATACACCCAGGGCAAATGTATTTATGCTGCTAAATACATTAACTGTGAGAAAAACAGCAACCATTCCAGCTGGGAAGGAAGTGACTCTGAATTCATGTGGTAAACCTACATTTTCCCTAGGAATGACTGGAAAGGGCCTGAAACAGTATTTAGTTGCATTTAGTTACATAAGAGGATGAAGGGATTTATCAAAGGTCACTCAGAGCAATGCTAGTAGGTAGGAATCTAGTCTCTGACGTTCTCTTTATTTTTCTCTTTTCCTCAAACTAGCTAAAGAATCCCATTCAGAAAAAAGTGTGAAAGGTTTCCCACAAAATGTGATTTTCCCTGCCCCTACCCCTCCACGTGAGACCGCTGAGACACAGCACAGGGCCGTGTCCCCTGCTGCCTTCTCCACAGGAGGCACTGAAGCACAGCTCTTTCCTTATACAAAGACACAGCAGGGATTTACTTAAACACTAAAAAACAGCCATCTTCAGAGGTGGAGGACATAAGCATTTCCTAGTGGGAGGGAAGTACTAGCCTCTAGAATTAACAGCTTAAACCCATATTATATTTTCCTGCTCCATAAAGAACAAAATTGCTAATGACACCACTAACCTACTGTGAGCTTTTCCCTTCTGTCTGCACAAAACACTTTCTAAAAAAAGATCTGGCTCTTGTCAGCAATTCACAAAATCCAAAAACTAAATGTAGGGTAAAAGCAGAGGGCACCTATACAAGGGAGAAGTGGGGCTGCTGCCCACAAAGCACCAACAGATGCATTTCCTTTGTGCGTAGTTATATTGACTGAAGACATTTCATGGGGATTTACTCACATGCCATAAGAATATGTCGTTATGTAGCCACATAAGGTGTTAAAAGAAAATTTAAGCTTCCAAACACCACTCACTGGGGAGTCTTAGCAGATTTATCTAAATTCACGGACATGGAGCAGGCATTACGTGCGATGAATACTTTCAAATTCGACTGACTACATTATTACATGATTAATCACCTCATATACACCAGATCTAATAGATCATTGTTTTCATAAATAGCTGATAAACTCTTTGAAGAGGGCCAGTGGGTTTGAAGAAATGCCCTTTCCCGTACCCTTACTTTGTTGGGGTGCTATCAGTGTAAAATAAGCCACAATAACTCTGCGTTATGTTGCCTTCTGTTAGAGCTGTCTTCAAAGTTATCTTCTATTGCCTGCTAGGTTCTATGTCTTGAGATGATGAAAAGTCGGGATTAATTTAGAGCCCAGCATTCCACAAACATTTGCATTGGGCCTTAATAACTGACATTAAATGAATTCAGTGTCAGCTCCAGCATGTACTAACTGGGTGACCTCAACCTCTGTTTCCATTTTTTAAAAAGTGAGATCAATAATACTACTGTTTTTACTCTCTACTCTTTATTTTAAAAAAGTTCAAGCCTACAGACAAGTAGAAGTCAAATGTCTAGATCTGAACTAAGTTCATCAGTTGTTGCCATTTTGCCACATTTGCTTTCTCTCTCTTCATGTAACATTTTGTGGTGGTTGTTGAACTACTTGAGAGTAAGTTGCAAAGTCAATAACACTTAAATACTTCACAGATTTCTCCTAAGAGTAGAAGACAGTCTCTTCCACAAGCACAGTTCCATTAAATCAACCAGGAAATCTGACCCAATACCATCATGCTATCTAATATGCAGCCCATATTCAAATTTCCCCAATTATCCCAGTAATATCTTTCTCCCTGAATTTTTTCTCATCCAGGATCCAAAAAGATCACACATTAAATTTAACTGCCATGTCTTTAATATATTTTAGTTTAGATCACTCTCCCTAATTTTTTTGTTTTTCATGATGTTGACATTTTTAGAGTCCAGGCCATTTGCAGCCAGATGTAGAATATCACTAAATTTGAATATGTCTGTCTCCTCATAACTAGATTCAGGTTAAACATTTCAATGAGAATACTATGTGTATAATACTGAGTACGTCCTATCACACACCACCACAACACACATAATGTCAGTTTGCCTCAGTAATGGTGACATTAACTTTGCACACTTGGTTAATGTATTTTCAGCCAGATATTTCTGTTGTAAAGATAACTTTCCCTTTGTAATTAATAACTAACCTGTAGAATGTTGCTTTGAAACTGTGTGAATATTCTATCCTCTTAACAACCTTTTATCTAATATGTTTTAACATCCATTGATGATCTTTGCTTGAATCAGTTACTACATTCGTGGTCAAAAAATTATGATTTTCCAATTCTATTTTTCCTTTTCCCTGTATTAACTGACATTCTTCTGTGAAGAAGAGCCGCCTCCCACCTCTTTTGAGAATGAAGTATAAATGATTGCTTTTTAAGTTTAATGCGTTATAATCTAATAATAGTTAAAGAGTTTTTATGAGGATTAGAACAAGTGTATCTAAAACTCTTGGCACGTGCCTGAGCCATAGTGGGCTTAGACAAGTGGTGGCTATCATTTATAATGATAATTATTAATTTATTCTAGGTGCAAAATCTAATATGTCAATTTGACATCGTAGTAGAATGCAAACTAGTCATTAAATCTTACCTTGTCCATGAGAGAAATGATTTGAGGCTACCTGATCGAAGAATTTCCAGAAGCCCTCCAGGCCTGTGGTTAAAAGATTTCTCTCTTTCTTGTAGATCTGAATGGTACCTCCAGACTGGCCGGACAGTTCACAGCTGCTCCTGTTCCAGTCACATCTCTCTTCTTCCATCTCAAGACCCACTGCATGAATTCCTCCCTCTCTGGTCCCTGCTACAGGCCCAGCACTCTCCGCTGACCTGACAATGTATTCTCTACTTCTATGGAGGAAGGGGGAAGCTTCCTCCTTTCAAATGGGAGACAGTTCCAGTTTGCTGAGAAGCCGTTATCTGAAGAAGCAGTCTTGAGGCAGAAGGATAACTGGGAAGTGGAGGCAGCAGCAGCAGATAATGAGTTGCTTGCTCCTTTTGATCTTCTAGAGAGTCTCACACCCTTGGTGCCAAATTCCCTCAATGCCAGTAAGTTGGTAAAGTCCTTAGGGAAGCACGTTAACTCTCTTAGGGAATTAAAAGATAGTTATGTATCTTAGAGACAGGATTTGGGAGCAAGACTTAATGTCTTTCTAAGTACATAATCACTAGTGGCCCTGAGGTTTGGGGGAAGGGTTTATCTTGAATTCCTTACTGAACTTGGCAAACAATCATTAACGAGATTATTAGCTAAATACAAAACTACTTCTCTCAACCCTATACATGCATTTTGGATATATGAGGTTTTGTGTGCATTTAGTGGATTAAGGTTGAGAAATAGAAATGATTTTATTGAAAAACTCCTATGCACCTCTTCCTTTCCCATCTATTCTATGCCTAACTCTGCCTTGCTCTGTACACAGGAAGGCTAACGCCTGTGAACTATATCATCTGGGCTTCCTTCCCACGAGGCTTCCAATTGGATTTGTCAACGGGAGGCTTCAGCAGGAGCTGGCAGGAGGAGAAAGACGCCACACCTTCCCAGCTTCTTTGGCAGTAGCTAGGTCTTTTCATACTATAGTTCTTACAGGCTTCTCCTCCATAGCTTCTGCTCTCACTGGAGAATAGTTAATACTTTGTCTCCAGTGCTTTCAGCTCTAAGGCTAGTAATGGTTTTCTGCAGTGACAGTCTCCAGGTGCCTCAACATCCCATTTTCTTATCCCTGCCAACACCCTTGTAAATGATCTCTTCACAAGTTTGCTTTTTCTTTGAACCATCTGAGATGGATTCTGTTTCCTGGCAGGACCTTGCTACATCTGTTATCTGCCAGGTCCTGTACTAAATGATTATTCACTTACCCCTCTCAACCATCCTGTGCAGTGGAAATATAACCACCATGTTTTGGCTGGGTTAATTGACACTCAGAGTCATGCCAAGAGTCATACATCTACTGAGTGATGGAGCCAAGCCTGAGTTAGCATTTTTCCAATACTACATACAGTGTTTCTATAATCCACTTAGTACCTTCTTCAAAGATGGTCCAGAAAGTTTTTAATTACCTAGGTGAGGAGTTGCCTAAAGGCATTAGTGCCACTTGGAGGAAATACCAAGAACTAATAGGGAAGGCTTTGGAGTTGCTGGTCCCTGTTAGATTTTTATTTCTCTCCTTCCAACCACTTGACCTCAAATTCATAGGAAAGGTCATCTTCTGGGCAAACCCATTACATAAGTGACCCTTATTGGTGGGGATGCAGCTCTGAGAGGAGTAATTTTACTGGAGCTAGTAATTTGCAGTTGTCCTAGGACTTGCAATGACAAGGTGGTCAAACATCTGGCAGACTGAACTGACATGCTGTTAAGCTTAACCAGGGTTTGCTCCAGTTGTAAGATTCCCCCATCTCCATAAACTTCCTCTTCTTTTTCTCTTCCTTCTCTTTCCCCCCTTTTTTTTCTCTTTCTCTATATCTTATGCTCACACTTCTGTCCCACTTCCTATCTTTCTTTCTATCACTGCTGCAGCACTTTTCTTCTGAGCCACCTCAGTTCCTGGTGAGTGTGTGGTTCTTCAATGACAAGCTCCATTAGCAGAGAGTGGGAGGCCTGAGATAGAAGAAGCCCCACCTGTCTTCTCTCCTCCTGAGTCCTTTCTCTAAACTCTCACTTTCTCAATAATTTTCACAAGGCACTTTTGACCTTTGATCCTAAATGAAGTTCACAACATTTTTAGTGCCCCTGTTTTAAGTTAAGAAATTACAGTTAGGAAAATTTCTGGTTGAAAACTATCCAGCAGACCAGGGTAGGTAGGTTGGGTGTGGTTTCCCGAGACCTGAGTTCTGAGGGGACAAAACCCGGGTGATGTAAGCAGCACAGGGTTGGGGAGTTCCTTCATGTCCTCAACACTGAGCTGTCTTCCAGAGTAGGGCACCCAAGTACAAGCCTTTTCCACGCATGGTCAGGCTCACCTGAGTGCTTGTTAAAAATGCAGATTCCTGGGCTCTCTCAGACCTGCTGAAGGGGGATCTTTGGGGAAGAAGTCAGCATCCTAAACAAGTTCTGAGAGGAGAGTATTATGCACACCAAAGTACAAGAACCACCAGCAGACAAATCTAGGCTGTTGAGCCTGCATATCTGGAGTTTAATTTCAGCTTTGTAATTCACTAGCTGAATAATTCCAGGAAATTACTGAACTTCTCTGAGCCTTACTTCCCTCATCTGGGGGAGAATATTTCTTTTGGAGACATATTATAAAAATTAAAGCATCATTTAGTTCTTTGTCTGGAATACTTTAACACTCAATAAATGGTCACTTTTAATAAATAATTAAAACTGATGATATTCTTATATGAAAAAATTGATCTGTTAACATTCACATTGACTAGCATTCAATATTTAGTAAACACACAGACAACAAAAGAATGATTTTTAAAAGCATAACCGATTAGACCATCTGGACTACAACAAGTTGGTTCACGCCTATATGAGTAGAGAAGCTGTTAGAAGTAGACTATATTGCATTTTCCTGTTGCATACAATCTTGCAGCTGGAAAAACCAAGGAAGAAGTTATCATGCTTCCAGGAAGCTTCCGTGTTTTATTGTATTTTGCCTGTTTTTATTTCTCTCTTTCCCTTGCAATTATAAATTTTGTCTGAAGGACCAAAACAAGGGTATTATTTAAGTAGAGGAAACAGTTTTATACATTTCTGAGGGAGACTGCAGTAATAAATTGTATATGAGAATGTGAAAAACACTGATTTTCACTGCATCTGATGGTATGGAAAGTTCTTTAGCGATCTGCTATAAGAACAGAAGGTCATACATTTTAATCTACATCCTGCTGAGAAACTTGAAGCTGATTTATGACCTTTCAAAGCTGCAACTTTGCATTCTGCATGCACAATTGTGAGATTCCATGGTTTGGGGAAGGGGAAAGAAGAAAGAGGATTTTTTTCCCCCTCTAAGATTAAGAATTAAATTCCAGTTCTGTACTGAGGTGATCTCCAAGATGAAATGAGAGCAGAGACGAAAAAATGACAAAATAGAAATGTAAAATCAGGACCTTAATAATTTAATTGCTGTAGACTATTATGAGCACACCATTAGAAAAATACAAATCCGGTCATCAGTAATTCACTAACCTGAGTGACCATCAGAACCACAGGGGATGCTTTTAGAATTTATAGGTTTGGGGGCCTCATCCACGACATACTAATCCAGTCTCTCCAGAAGTGAGGCCCAGAAACTGGACATTTAAAAGCTCCTCACATTAGGGGGTAATTAATGTAAACTATAGTGTTCTCTAGATGTGTATGTATGTGAGAAAGACTGCAAGCGTGTGTGTGAGTGTGTGCGAGAATAAGAAAAAGACAGAATGGGGGGATATGTGTGGGTGAGGAGGAGGGATATGTGTGGATATATATACTTATTTATTCTGAATTCTGTCCACTCAAGCAAAAAATGACAAAGATGAAATCTATATTCTTATAATAGGAATTCTTATACAGTCATGTGTCACTTAACAACAGGGATACGTTCTGAGAAATGTATTGTTAGGCCATTTCATTGTTGTGTGAACATCATAATGTGTACTCAAGGGCAAAGGAAAATTTGCCACCCCAAAATGTGTCTCTTTAACATGAGGATTATTTTAGGCTATTTTTTTTTTTTTTTTTTAAGAATCAAACGACTCAAAGTTTTTCTTGTTACCTCCCCCTTAACTGCCTGAAATAATCCAGATAAAAAAACCTATCTAAGGAAGGAGCTATCACCTTTGCATAACATGAACTGGGTGGTAGACAGGGAGGAACCGAGAAAAGCCTGTTTGTTGGGTTCCCCTCTGTGTTCTTCTGTTTCTGTGTGGCCAAACACACACTTGTTTTCTAAATGTTCACTCCTTTTCACCTACCTGTAAATTGCCTTCCTTCCCTTTGAAGTCCCTGACACTCCCTTACCCACAAAATCTTCTTTTGTCTTTAGCTGAGGATATTTAAGGTGAGGGCTTTGGCCATCCTGGTGAGTTACTCAGTTTTCCTGGATTTCTCCCATGTATACTTGTTATTAAACTTTTGTTTTTCTCCTGTTAATCTATTTCATGTCAATTTAATTCTTAGGCTAGCCTGAAGAACCTAGAAGGGCAGAGGAAAATTTCTTCCTCCCACACAGTACTTACACAAACCTAGTCCTACAGCCTGCTACACACCCAGGCTCTACGGTACTAATCTTATGGGACCACCATCGTATATATAGTACGTTGTTGACCAAAATGTCACTATGCAGTGCATGACTGTAATAGGAAACACAAGAGAAGAAAAACTTTTCTACAACTGAATTCTGAAAGAAGTCTCTCTTTTGGTGCTGCACATGTAGGGCTCTAGGGGATCAAGATAATGGGATCAACTGTGCATGCTCATTTTTGTCCGGCACTGTAGTTTCGCAAAGCCCCCAGGGCCCGTTAGGGTGTTTAAGGCCGTGTGTCCTCTGCAGAGTGATCCAGATGCTTTCCTCTCTGGGCTGCTGATTCTCCTATTGTGGTGGAGGGGGTTTCCCTCAGGTGCAAGCAATAAAAGTGTGCATTGCAGAGAATTTTAAAACAATAATAAAACTGTAAATATTTATTATCACCATGTACCAGCAAACATGACAAACAAAACAACATCAATGATAAAATACTCCTCCCCTCAAAAATCTTTGTTAGTCTAAGTTCTAAACAATTGCTGTTGAGTTTTAATAGCACACAAACATGCGCACACATGCTTCAGATTAGCATCTTACTAGTTATCCTTTAATACGAGTCTATTCTACATAAAAGGTGAGCTGGAGAACTCAGTTATACTGCTGGCCCTAGACACAGATGAACTCAGCTATGTGTGTGTTTTGAGATTCAAAACTTGAGTTACGTCAGTCTGTCATTCTAGTGACCACTGGGTATAGAGAATAGGACCAATTTTATTTGGACTTAAATTTAAAACAGTGAAACAGAACGTGAATTACAAGGTGTAATATTTCTGTTTGGTAAGTATAAATTTTAGTTCACACACAAACTGTTTTGTGGAATTTGCAAGATCTTTAAAAATTGAAGCTTATTTTTCCTTTTAAGTTGTTTAAAAACTGAACAACAAATCAAAAAAGTAAAATGTTAGTGTACAATTTAGTAGTTGTCAAAATTGTTTCCGTTGAAGATATTTCACTTTAAACATTAATTTGTACTGGCATGATTATATACACGAAGTTCAGTAAAAGGAAAACTGTCCTGTGATTATTTCTAGCTCTTTCTATTCACTTCTCATCCTAATTATGAACGAATATATAGGAGGTGGGGGTTGTTAGGAAATGGTCTGCTCTGCTGTCACATATACTAGGTATATGCTGCTGCTTCCCTCCACTTGCCCTCGCACCCAAACCAGTGGTTCTGTGGTTCACAGCTTCTCCTCTGGGTCTCATCCTCAATCCCGCAGTCCCTCGACTTTGTATGTGCTGTTCTCTCTTCCGTTCCCGTTTGCCTGTTTTCTTTTGTATAATTTCTTGCTTTCTTCTGTGCACTTAGCTTCTTTGCCAGGTGCTCAGTTTTGACCACCCTGCTGACCAATGAGGTTGCCCTTTTACCTCTGCTTGGAGCCCCCACCTCCCACACAGGCAGAGTCACTGCCCCCTATGGCTACAGGGATGTTGCTGTTAGTTACATGGGAGCTGCTCGGTCTCACCTTTTCCTTAATTCCTGGCTGTATTCCAGATGTAGAAGTCATCAGGATTATATATTTCCAAAGTAAAGTCAACAGAACTCTACTCATGTTAAATTATTATAATAAGCGCTAATGGTGAATTTAATGAACATAAAATGAAGGTGGCTTATAATAAAAAAATGACACTCCCATTATTGTATAATTTCCTCACAAGATATTTCTTTCAAAAATGTATAACACCATCACACATTTATTTGTATAGTACTTGCTATTTACAAAGCTATTTCATTTACATTATTCCATTTGGTATGTACAACGATCTTATTATCCATCATTGTTATTATTAGCCAATTCATTGTTGTGTGAACATCATAATGTGTACTCAAGGGCAATGAATTGAATAATAACAATTCATTTCCATTTTAGAAATAGGTACCTGGCTTGTCAAAAATTACAAGGAAGGCCAGTGGCAGAAAGAAAAAGTTTCTCCTGACACCAAACTGCTTCTAAATACTATTGTAAATCTTTCTCCATTGTATTATAGCAAAATAGGCTAGGATCTTTGGTAGGCGAAATTTAGTGAATATTCATTTTCACTCTGATTTGTAGCTGGAGAAAGATACAAAGGAATTCACAGGACAGGGATGGTCTCTGTGCTGGAGACATTTGTAATCTAGGAGGAGTAGCTCACAAAACATTAGGCTTAAATACCTTATATAAAATAAATTCTCACTCTTTATAGTTTCACGAAAATGTGTCAGTGCTCATGTAAAGAAAAAACCCTAAAATTTAGGAGGCTCTCACTTTAAAAGATATCACAATATCTGCTGGTATAGATCTGCTTTTCTGAGTACCTGAATGAAATTGTGATGGGGACAGACATTTCCAATACTAGTGGGTACTTGAATTTACTAGGCTTTTGAAATCCCATGGAAGCACTATGAATTTATATAGCAGCCACTCAGTGGTCTGGCATGCCTATTTTGATCTCAAGATTGTATTTATCTAAGATATAAGTAACTTACAATAAGAAGTCTATTCTATTCAATACCATAACTAGTGTTTGACATTAAAAAAAAAAGGCATGTAGAAAGAGGAGGATCAGGTTTAAGTGGAAAGACAGTTCTGTTTTGGACATATTGGCTTTGAGATGCCTCGGGATACTTAGGCAAAGATAGCTAAGAATCAGTTGAATTAATGAGTCTAGACCTCAGGAGGAGTCTGAGGGGAAAACCTATTTGGCTACACATTAGAATCACTTGAGGAGATTTTAACACCCATGATGTCCAGGATGTAGCTCAGACCAATAAAATCAGAATCTCCAGGAATGGAGAGCAGGCATCAGCATTTTAAAAGCTCCCCAAGTTAGCACGATGTGTAATGATCGTTGAGAAACAATGTCCCAGTGTGTCTGGCAAATATTTCAATGTATTTCAACTACTGGAGAATTCAGGCAACAAATCAAAACACGTGGATATTTAATTATTGACTTAAGGTGTGGTTCCAAATTTCCCAAGAAAATGGTTTATTTGTATGTCCCTTTTCCCTCTTACTCCTATCTTTCTATAACAATTGGAAATTAAATTGAGAGGATGCATAAAAGAGGAAAGAACATGGACTCAGGTAGGTATGAGTTCAAATCCTGCCTCCTCCATGTGTTAGCCTTGTGACCCCAGCTGAGACACTTAACTTCCTTAAGCCTTAATTTTTCTTATTTGTAAAAATGGGGATGGTATTAACTTTCAGGAGACTGTAGGTAATAAACAAGATAATTCAAATAAGACACCAAACACAGGGCCAGCTACTTCATAGCTGTTAAATATTTTGAAAATAATAACAGCTGAAATAAGGTACGTAGTTCACATGTAGAACGACAGGAAACAATTTCTGTTATTCTGCAGATTAATAGTCTTAAGCACATCTGGTTTGAGGTCTGCAGCCATCCCTGAGCAGATACACGCACTGTATCTCAGGCTTCCGTCATTCACAGTCAGGGTTTTGTAATATGTTCACCTTGGTTAATGTTGTGAGGAGAACAGATCCTAAATGAAGCAGCTGATGTGCAGAGCAGGGCAGCCGTGATAAGGCATAACCAAATGACAGTGGTCCCTTGTTTTTTCTCCCCACCAAGGCCTGCGTTAGCATCTAAGTTTCATTTTTCCCCTTCCCAATTTCATATTTATAATGCATTTCCTTCTCTCCTGCCTTTTAATTACTACTTCTTTTCCCTAGGCTGCACTCTTTCATGCTGCACCCCACCCCCTCCATGCGTTCACTCATGCCTCTTAGCAAAGATTCCCAAAGCCAGCCTCTATTTTTTAATCTCTCAACTCTTCCCCTCACTTCAGTGGCATCATCTTATTTTGCAGATATTTCACAAAACCTTGACAGGCATTAAACCATAGAAACCACTTTTGGAAGTGGGAATATGATACATTTACATGCCATGATCTAAAATGTGAGATTTCTGTAGCAAATTTTGCTTATTTGTGATAATATCAAAATGCAACCATCTATTTAATCTTTTGGTACATTTCAATACAACTATGATTATACATAGATTTTGATAGTATTTATTTAGAAGAGAACATTATACGTGAAAAAATGCCCCTCCTTTGCCCAACACACTATTTATTCCTATGAACCTTATTAATGCATTTGGAAGGCACATTGCACTGAAAGTGTGCCTAAAGCTTTGATTAAATCTGTCTGAAGACACACTAAAGCTGAGTCCAGCAACATTTTCACGAATAGAAAATTATACACATAGGCATGCATTTGTTCCTGATATAACCTGATAGACAAGCAAAATTAAAACCAATTTTCTTTCCCCCTATTCACATCAAAAAGGCCAAAATACTAGAATCCAGCACATTCTCATTTGAAGGAGAAACAGAAGTGGACCGCACAGGACTTACCTGGCAGGAGGGAGGGGGCGAGGAGGTGCTGGCAGTGCTGCTGGGGTTTCAGCCTACAGCACATGCATTAAACACAAAGCCATCTTTGGCTGTTTTACAAGACAGAGGCAGGGGTGCTGCAGAAAGATACCACGAACGCCTTATATGGAAAGAAGCCAGGCTGGAGCAGCATGCAGAGCGGGCTGAATTAAATGTGCAGATTAAATGAACAGCTTGCTTTATGTACATCAGTTAAGTTCAAAGCTTTCTGGCCTACTGCTAATAGCAGGCTTGGTGAAGAAATAAACAGTGACCTGGGTGGCATGGGGCCTGGCAGAAGGCAGGCGAGAGCCACTCTTGCCCTCTGGCTCTCTCCTCCCTAACCTTCCTTTCTATTGCCTTTCTCTCCTTATGTGGGGTGCAGAAAAGAAAAGGCTTGATCCCTATTTAGCCTGGAGTTCCCGGCTGACAACAGCAGAGGGGAGTGTTCAGCACCCTGGACAATGAGGCGTTTCTAGCACTGGCTCTGACTAATCATAACCTGAAGAACCTGGAGAAGGAGGGAGTAATCCCTGCCTGCCCAGGCCCAGAACTCGTGACATCCTTGGATACAAATGTGGTCACGTGCATCAAAGAACACACAGCTGTCTGGTGTCCTTAGAATGGCTATTGTTGTGGTTATTATTCGCCACATCTAAGGGTGATTCTAGGCCCAGCCCAGTGGGGTTGGCAGATGTACCCCTTGGGGGTCTCTATGCTGTGGTGATGGGCTTTCCCCAGCTGACACTCTCTGCAGTCCACTGCACTTTCCTTCTTCGGAGGGCAGGGCTGCACTGAGGGTTCAGGATTTATTGAAAGATGCTGGCTCATTCATGGTCACAGTGGTGGCAGATTTCACCCCCACCTCGCCCAGGTGACACCTGTCCTCATGCCAAAGGCTTCAGTCACACCATTTCCAAAGAGGAAGGCAGCAGAGCCTGGGAGTTGCCTCTTGGGATGGAGGATGCAGGGGGAAGATGTAGGAGCTGGCCTGTGAGCCTGAGGTCTTTAAGGTTGTGGCCAGCGGGAAAGACCCTGGAAAATCCTCTCTAGGCTTTTTTCCTTTCACCATCATATTCCTTTCCAGAGTGAGAAAAGACAGAATGGGTTGCCCACAAGGCCCCTTTCTCTCTGTCCCCGCATCCTCCTCCCCACTACTCTGGGAGCTATGGGAAGGGAGTGGAGTAGCTTGAGTCAGGAGCAGCACCCACATTCCTGCCCATCCTCACCTACTGGAAACCATGCTTCCCCACCACGGAGGTCTCCCCATAACATTTTTCTTCCCCTTTCTCAAGGACCTCTGCTCTCCAGAGTGACCCCGTCCTCACCTTAACCCTTTCCTTACTTAGTCAAATCCAAGTCCCAAGTTCAAAGGAGGGAGTTCTTTTTGGTCCCCTTATTGGTACAAAGGGACATGTATCAAAGTGATGAACACACATTCCACTTTGCACTCAGACCTGTTTGCTGTTTATATTGACAGGAAGATGGTGACTTCTAGACAGGAGGCAAGCACAGGGTCAGGACAATGACAGAGGGGTCTGAAGATACGATTGACTCTTTCTTTAGGAGGTTCATTAACAATGGGATGCAAGAGGACCACACCATTTCAAGCTGCAGTGATGGAGCTCTCAGCAGCCCCACCCCTGCCCCACAATGATCCTGGCCCCAGAGCTGGAGGACTGAGCAGATGACCCCTGCATGGCTGAGTATGCGAGGTTCTTCCTGCTTCTAAACATGGCCCCCTCGGCGAGCTGAGGAGCTTGAACTCTCCACAATTCTTCTTCGATAATTTTTTTAAACCAAAAAGTTCATTTTAAAAGTTACAAAATAAAACGCTCTTCTAGAAAACACAGATAAACATAGAGAAGAAAAAACAAATTACCCACAATTCTACTCCCAAAGTAATCACCATTAACACTTTTCCGTATATCCTCCTCAAGGGGCTTTTTATGCACAGTCCCTGAGTCTCAGTCTCCTTCTGATAAAACTGGATTTTGGTATAATCTACTAGGTTGTCATCTACAAAGGCACCATACCAACTTAAATCTGTACAGAAAATGCTTACAAATGACAAAGAGGGTATTGCTTTGCTGTGGAAATTATGAGGAACTCTGAGTTGCAAGGCTCAGAAAGATGCCGGAGCCAGCCTGCTGCAGTGCAAGGTGGGAATGCTTTGAACCCTGAGCTCCCAGGGCTTCCCAGTGAGGCAAGTGTGGGGCAGGCACAGGCACACGGCACTCAGGTCTACCGCCCACGCGTGCTGCAGAGGGGGCTGGCAGTAGTGGCAACTTGCGTCACTGAACCCTGAGGGCCTAGAAGGAAGCTAGTTTCTGGAACGTCAACTCTTAAAATGATGCACTGACCTTTCTGGCCCTCGCCACCTTATCTCTAAGCTGACCTCGTGCCCCTTGGGTTTCTTCTTTTCCTTTCAGCTCACCTCTAACATCCTCAGAAAGCTCCCATACTTTTCCATCTCTATACGTGCCAGGCAGATGTGGCACATTTACAGCAGTGAGGAGCTTTCCTATTTGTTGGGAGGAGGAGGAACTTAAAATAATCATAATTGTGCTTATTTCTCACACATAAGTAGATGGCAGGTATTATGACAAATGCACTCAGGTGCTTTTCTTCCTGGATGAGCCCTGTTCCCTTTCTGCTCCCCATGCCCCCGCCTGCTTTGCTGCAGAGCCAGCTGGGCTCAGTGCCTCAGGGGTGCCACATGGTCTGGAAGAAAATAAAAATAACCTGCATGCTTTACTGAACTCTATTTTCCAAAGCCCAAACCTCTGGGAGAATTTAGAGACTTTATAGAGATAGATACAGAGTGCGTGGAAGAAGCACGGAGGGAGAAGTGCTGAGGCAAATGAGAGTCTCCTGGGCCCTGGGGTGGGGTAGGGGCACGAAGAGAAGGGACTGTGCCCCCCTCCTCTCAGCACATCTGGGAGATGCCAGGACCCACAGGGGACATGTGGTCACGTGCTGCTTGTGGATGAGGCTGCTACAGCCAGTCCTCCCAGGACTCCATCTACCAGTGGGCCACTGGGGAAAACGATGACTGGCCGGTCTGCTTCTCCCAACACATCTCTAAACTCTGGACTCCAGAACTGCTGCCAAACCCAAGGATGGGGATAGGGGTTCAAAACCCCAGGGAGGGCTAAGGTTCATGTCTGGGAGAAAGAGGACTCAGTGAGAAACTGCCAATGAAAAATGAAATTGTGTTTATTGCCCACCCAAGTTGTGGATTAATATCATACTTGTATTACTTTCCTGTTGCTGCTATAACAAATTACAGCAAAGACTTAAAAGAACACAAGTTCCTCATCTTACAGTTCTGTAGGTCAGAAGTCTACTGCACGTCTCACTGGGCGAAAATCACTGTGTGATCCAGAGAATGCTCTCATGTTTCTCTGCCCTTCTTCCACCATCAAGAGGCTGCCCACACTCCTTAGCTCATGGGCCCCCTCCACCTTCAAACCACCAATGGCCAGCAGAGTCCTTCTCAGATCACAGCACCCTGATGCTGACTCTTCTACATCCTTCTTCTACTTTTAAGGATTCTTATAATTATATTGGGTCCACTGGATAATCAAGGGTAATCTCTCCATTTGAAGTCAGCTGATTAACAATCTTAATTCAATCTGCAACCTTTGCCATATAACATAACACATTCACAGGCTCCAGGGGTTAGGACGTGGACAGCTTGGAAGAGGGGCATTATTCTGCCCACCACATACCCAATAGATATACCCGAGTTTCCACTCATTGTAGTCTCCTCTTATAGCTCTTCCTGTTTCCCTTAATAGCACCTCAATGACCCCCACTAATATTTGAAGGAAAGAAAGTTATTTTAAGCAATCCTACTCATCCTTTGATGTTCTATATCATGCTACTCAAAGTGTGGTCCGTGGACCACCAGCATCAGCATTATCTGGGAGCTTGTTAGGAAAGCAAATTCTCTACTTTCTTGCCCGACGTGTTGAATCAGAATCTCCACTTTAGCAAGATGCCCAGGAGATTCCTATGCACTGATTTAGAACATTCCAAATTGTGGAAGCTTAGGTATTACTGCAAAAGTAATATGCGAAAAAGCAGGGCAAGTTTTTACCAAGAGGAAAATCTGAGGCTCAAAGAGGTTAAATGATTTGGCAAAATCCTTTAGTGCAGAGGTTTCCAAACTGTCCTAATACAATAGAATCATGTGGGCAGCTCGAGGAGCTTTAAGAAATCTCACTGGCAAGGCTGCATCCCAGGCCAAAGAAATCATATTTTCTGGGGGTGCCATACCAACCTCAGTTGCTTTTAAAACTCCCCAGATGTTTCCAGTGTGCAGCCAGCCTTGAAAGGCTGGGATCTATGAGGCTTTCAATGGTGTAAGGAGTCTAACTTATGGGTTTTCAGGATAACCAACTGTCTCAGTGCGCCTAAGACTCTTCTGGTTTTAAAACTGAAAGTCTCCTGTCCCAAGAATTCCCCTTGGTCCTGGGAAAACTGGGACATTTGGTCATCCTTGTTTTCAGATACAAAATCCAGACCACCTCAAGCTACTGCAGGAAAGAGTTGAGTCTAATTTTTCACCCTTACATTTACCCCTGATTTCCTGTGGGCTACATAGTGGACATGGATTCGCTATAGGGAGGCACTCCTAGAATGTGTGGGTGAGACAGATAACTCCATGCTGTCCTTTAGAACTGAGACACATCCTTAAATCTGTCCATCTGCATCCTACACAGCTATGAAAGCAGGCTAACAATGCTTAAACGCTCCTTGATTCTTTTCATGCTTGGTAATAGGGTCATGGAAGAGAAGGGCAGAGGTAGATATCTCTTCTTCCTTATACTCACTCTTCCGTCTTTGCAACTCCCTCCCTCCCTTCCAGCGTTCCCTAATTGAGGAACATATTTACAGTATTTGTTAATAAGAGTAAGGTCATTTATTAGTTGGCTTGTAACATTTTTTTTTCTTTAATGACAAACAGCCATACACGAAAACCCAGTGTCTCTTAAGTGAAAATGGGTACGATTATATATTGTATTCCTCACTTTTGAGGTAAGCGAGCCTTTCTAACCTATGTATTTTTAAGATGTGTTTTCAAACAAGAGTGGGGAGGGTGGACCTTCACCCAGTCAAGGATGGCTGGACACAGGCTTGCCTGTCACTCTGGCCCCTGAATGTCCCTCAACTTGAGATGAGAATCAGGCAAGCATCCTAGGGCTGCTAATGTAAGTGCCTTCTCACATGTTCATCCACAGACTCCTGACTCATCAGAATCCAGTTCTCATTTCTACTTTTGGGTCTCCCAGTGCATTTTTATTTAATTTAAAGTGACAGGAAAATGCTCTGTTTATCATGAAAGGATTGAACTCAGCCAACATTTGAGTCAAAAGCAATAACTTCTCAAGGTCCCTGGCTTGCTCCGGAAACCTGAAGAACTTATCGTCAGAGGGTAGCAAAGACAGAGAGAGGAATGGAGAATTTTGCAATGTTTAACCCCTCAGCTCATTCCCAGGTTATGCCTGGCCATGTGCCAAACATGCCCATAGAATAAGCCCCTTCGTGGGATCACAGCGGCCTTATTAATGCATTTACTTTCAAAGTATTTCATCTAAAGCAAGTGCCATATGGAAAACACCCTGCCTCTTTGCTCCCTCAGTACTTTATGAGAGAACTACTTAAAATACAAATAATGTTTTTTTTAGCTTCAGCAGAAACACAAATTACTTATCTGGAATATATCCTAATAAAAAGATTATGCTTCTTTGGGAGAAAATACAAAATCATTTTTGGTGTACCAGGCACTGGAGAAAATCTTTGTGTTCTAAATGATTCACACATGTTGTCTTTATTTCTGCACTTCAGATATTCATTACTCTGAATGATTGAAATGTCAGTTTGAATTTTCTAACCACACAAAATAATATACTTTTTTACTCTGCTGAGCTTGGGGTGAAAATATTTTTTAACCTTTAATCTGAAAGAATTTCTCTTGATGAGCATATCATATGGCAGTTTCTTAGAAATCTTATCTCTGTTACAGATACAATTTGGGGGCTATTTGTGCTTTATAAACACATCCGCATGTGTGTTGAGCTCTTATTAAATGAGTTTCTAACAAAAAGAGGGTGGAATAGGTCTAGAAACATTTATTCTGACAATGCCAGCACTATATTGATGACAAAAAAGATCTGAAGGCAAAAGGAATAGCTATGAATATGTAGTGTTACAGAAACAAGAAGGATTATGTGGTAGTCTCCTACTGGGAATGACTGAAGAAATCAAAATAAATAAGATTATAGGACACAATACAATTGAAGCCTGTTACAAAGAAAAAACATTAACATTTTAAATTTGAAGGGCAAATGTGGTCCTAGACCTGGCTCTTGAGAAGTAATTCCTATTCTCCTACCTTTTGTTCAGGTGGTGAAGACTATGAATGCTTTCTGGGTGTGAAGCTGACTTTCCTAGTGAAGTGCTGACTGATTCATACCTTTGCATGACTTATGATCCAGTAGTACTGTAGAATTCTCAGATACAGTGTCCTTTAGAAATACAAAGTTTTAAAAATTGTTATTATTGTTGAGATGATTTCTGAGCAGAAAAAAATGTTTAGTTTTCACATTTGGGCTGATTTAGGACAAAGAAGGATGCAGCAGTCATTACAAAGGAATATATTATATTTAAGTACTGGAGTAAATATTTGCTTTGTCACTGTCAAAAACTAGCAATTGTATAAATAATGACAGTGGACATAATGAATATTCACATTTGGACTCATTACTTAAATACTGCATATGAGGTGTTAAAGTGTGCACTGAGAAATTCTGGGGACAACCTAGGCTAGAAGCTTTGGGCTGGGGCTATTGGAGGAAGCAGAGGACATGTAGATTTTTGGTGGGAGTCTAAGGCATCATGCCATTTCATGTGACATGCAAGCATGTGGAGAGAGGAGGATCACTCACTCCTAGGATGCTCTCCTCTTCCAAGCCTGGCTTGTTTAACCAGTTGAAGTTAAACCCTGTGGTGCACATAGACAGGTGGCAATGGACTCCAATTCTCTCTCACTTTCTTTCTTGCTTGCTTGCTCGCTTGGTTGCTTTCTTGCTTACTTGTTTGCTTGCTTTCTTGCTTGCTTGCTTGTTTTCTTCCTTCCTTCCTTTCTCTCTCTCCCTCTCTCCCTTCCCCCACCCCTTTCCTTTTTCTCTCTCTCTGTCTCTCACCAAAGTTTTATTGACATTACACTGTTTAGTCATGGGAATAGGCATGAAAGGATGCAGTTTTCCTCCCTCAGGAAGATTTTAAGCCAAAGGTTTGATAAAATGTACACTCCTATAAAAGGTAACCAGTAATAAGTACTACAAAATTTTTAAAAAAGTAAAATCTGGTTAGAGATTAACCAGAAGTGAGTCCAGGACAAGTTTCACATAAAAGGTAACATCTGAGCTTGGCCTTGGAAAATGAATGAATAGAGACATACAGAGATAGGAGTCAGAGACTAGGGTGGTCAGGACGGAGGGGGAAGCTGGAAGAGTATATTCTGTTTTGGCCCAGGATGGGTTGGAGAACTGGAGAGAAGCCCAGGGGCCAGGCTACAGGGAGAGAAGAGCTAAGGCTGTACGTCGGGTCTAGAGTATAGGAGGTCCTACATGCTAAAGGATTTAACCCTAATTTTACAGGTTCAGGGAGCCACTGAAAGATTCTGAGGAGATTCGTGACATGGACAGAACACCGATTTAAGATTAACCTAGTGAGAGTTTCTACCCGTCCCCCGCCCCCTGCCCTTTGTCAACTAAGAATTGAGCCCTAATGCCTTAAAAGTATATATAGTACATAATAAATTAACTTTTTTTCTTTGCATCTAAAATAGTACTATTTAAGGACCCTGCTTGGAAGAACTGAGAAAATAGTTTCTTAAATAATATTCAGACAAAGAACCTTAGTTAAGGAAGGCAGTGATTGGAAATACAAAGCCCAAATTAGGAGACTCTAACAAGTCTAAGTAAAATATATAAACCAAGGTGATAGAAAAGGGAGAAATATGTAAGAATTGATTTTAACCAAATCACATATACCCAGTAGAAGACCATTCTCCTGGCCCAAAGCATACATGGTAACAGTAAATACAAGAGGGCCACACTGTGTGGCATTGAATATGACAATGATGAACAGCTACGAGTACTTTTTGCTGGAGGTCTTAAAATTTTTTATTTGATTGATTTATTTTTAGAGGGGATTCTTCTTGCGTAGAGAAAAGATGCAGTTTTAGTTACCATTCAAGGATAGGTCAGAGCGTAATTCAGAAAAAAACACATCTGGAATTCTAGAGAGAAATGAAGAATATCTGAATTCAATTACAGCCAGTATATAGTTGAAGACTATGAGATATGTGATTAATAATAAAAATCTTAGGTACATCATGCTAGTCACATTTCTTTGCAATACGGTACCCATTCTCAGTCTAGTCATTAAACAACAAGCAACTCTACCTATAAAAGGAGGGTTTTAAAAGCTCCACCTAAGACCCCAGGAGATTCCAGAACACTGATTATACCAGCTGCAACCTGGCCACCAAAGAGACCAGAAAGAGACACAAGCTCATTCTGGCTAGGGGGACAGAGAGCTGCAGCATCACGTAGCCACTGGCTGCGTTTTGCTGAATATATTGGAAGGAAGCAAAGATTTCATTGAAAATCAATTGACCAACACTCATTTCAGAAACATAACACTCTAAGCAAGTGCATAAGCAAAGAGCAAAACCTAGTTTCTAGGACCCTGGAGTAAGAAATAAGATATGCAGATTTAGATGATTTGGAGACAGAGACTCTCTCTCTCTCTCTCTATATATATACATTACGAAGAAGGAGCCAGCCCAGACCAACATTATTTCCTTAGAGAGGAAGACTTGGAGAGATATTAGTATCCAAGGAATATTCTTAGCAATTTGTTATACTTAAATATATAAACTGTTAAACCCCAGGTCTCTAATACTAGTGATTACTAATATATTATCTGTCAGAGCTCTTCCAAATTTCAATGCTTTGATTCTCAGGAAGCCAAATTTGGAAGACGTCTCTAAATTATTCATTCTAGGAGTTCATTCTCCCTCTGGGAGAGGGGGCTGTCTCTTTTAATCAGAGCTGCTACCTCAAGCTCTGAGTGACATCTTTCTGGAGTCCACAGGCGTCACCATCATTTTGCTACTTGACCACTGTTGCTCTGTTTGCTCCCAATTTGCTGCCAATAGCTTGCCCATGATACTGCTGACCTCCTCTATTTCTCTGCCCTTCAACGCTCTTCAGCCTTAGGCCAGCGGGGAATAGCTTTCTGAGATTCATGACCACTTATTTGAGAGGAGACTCGTGCATAGAGCCTTTGGGTCCCCAGTGTCATAGTCTTTTGCTTTTTGTCACAGCATCTTCCTTCCTCTGTGCAAAGTGCCACCAGATAGGTTTCTCTCTATATCTGATTCCTACCATGGGCTAGGTTCAAGCTATTTTCCACACGGCTTGTTGGTACTATGCACCTTAAGAGATGTGGCTAAATACCTGTTTAGTGTTTCCGAAACATTCCATACTCTTAAATTCTCCCCAAAACATTGTAATACTTAGGAAGAAGCTGGATGGGCCAGTATACACAGACCATCTACCAGTGGTTCAGTTCTGGCTGCTCTAAAATACCGTTTTTAAGTTGTATATCTAATTTTCCAACTATCTGTCATAGCTTCATTCTTGACAAATCAACAAGTTTATTCTTGGTAGTTGTTATTGACTTCACAAAATCCTGAGTTAAGGAGCACCTTCCTGGTTTTTTTGTATAAACACTTGGATCTGATGGTCAAGACAGTCAGGGGTTAAGAACCAGATTGAGATCCTGGATGAGGTCAGTTTGTCTTTGTGACTCTGCTTTGTCAGCACTGGAATGCATTCTCTTTTCTGAGACTGCCATTATGAGTGCTCAGCTCTGGGCTGCCTGTATTTGAAAACAGAGTAGAATGAGATCTTACCATAATGGTTTAGCAGAGACAGAATGAACGTAGCTTTAATAAATGATTGTTGATGGGATGCATGAGCCCTCAAATATGACCCTGAGTTCTTAATCCTGTCTGACTGGGAGAATGATGGTATTATTAATTGAGCAAGAGAAGACAGGAGCTGCAGTAGCTTGGAAGTGAGGATGATTAATTAAGTTTTTGACATGCTGAATTAGAAATTCTTGTGGGTCATCTGAGAGGAAATGCCCAGAGTCAGTCAGATATAGAGAACCTGAAAGAGAAGTCTAAACTCAAGACATACGTTTGGGAATCATTCACATAGACATGACAGATGAGGCCATGGGTATAACTAATTTTAATTCACTCCCTTGGCCTTCAGGTTGGGTATGAGAGACAGAGAAGTGGGCAAGCGAGTTAGTGTTCTTGGCATGTCTCATTTCACGATAAGGCTCATTCCTAGCTATTCATGATAAGTCGGACAAGAAAAGCAAGGAAGTCTGAAATTACTAGGCAGTCTCAAAGACCACTCTAGACTTTATCCAGGCTTCACACTCAGGCAGAACTGGATTAATTGAGATTTACAGCTTTGCCCTGCCAGCATTCCCATTTTTATTGGAAATGGCTCTAAGTAAGTGGAAGTGGAAGAAATAAACAGTTCCCAGACAACTGACAAATGCCTGCTCTTCTTTAGCAATCCTTTAATGATTGTAAGATTCACAATTTGTGAAACTGATTAGGCTAAGAGGGTAAAATCCTGGAAAGGCCTAGGTCTTGTTGAGATGGGGCCAAGAACTTATCGCAAAATTCCATACAATCTGCAGAGAAAAATCTGCTAACTTGGCTAGTGAAGAGTGCTGCTTTTAATAATTTTTCTTTCTAAATCCTATGAGATTTGGATAGCTAATAGCTCCTAGAGCATAAATGATAAAACTCTGAAGTGCAGAAAAATGATGGGCTGGGTTTTTCTAAAAATGTAGAGTCCTAATTTGCATTTTGATGTAATTACAAAAAGATCCATTTATTCATCAAGCATCAATTGAGTACCTACGATGTGCCAGCTTTGAACAAGATTTAGGAATCCAAATCTGGCCGATAAAATTATACATAAAATACAGTACTTCTCCTCAAAAAATTCCCAGTCTCATGGGAGACATAGACACATAAAAATACAATTAAATGTGCTAAAATGCCATCGTGTAATATGAATTGCTATGGACATATAGACAAATTAGTTCTGAGGAATTTGGGAAGTCTTCTAAGAAAAAGTGATATTTGAGGTGGGTCTTGATGCTCACAGAAGATATTTGAGGTGATGAAGGCAGGGCTGCTCATTCTAGAACAAAGGAACACCCCCAGCACACACACAGAGCCTTGGTAGCTAATTAAAGAAAGAAGTAAGGAAGTTTGGTGCCAGCCAAAGGAGTCGGAGAAATGATTGAAGAAGAGAACTGAAAAGGTAGGTTAGAGCCAGCTTCAGCAAGATGGTTCTTTATCCTGGAGGAAAGCAGTAGTCGGCCAGTGAAGAATGGGGGGCTGTGTCAAAAACAGCAGTGAGAAGTGATAAGGATGAAGGTCACAAAGAGAAGAAGATGTGAGACTTTTCTGAGATAGAACTACTAAGATTCAACTCATAAGATGGAGGTTGAGTCTCAGGATTCTATAGAAGACTGAACAGCGTGGCTGAGAATCCTAGCAATGTCCAATATTCTTATTTCGCCTCTTCTTCCTGGGCACAAAGTTGAGTTACACTTCCCAGATCTCTTGCAGTTAGCTGAGGTCATGTATCTGAGTTTTTCCCAATGGAATGTGGGCAAAAGTGATACACACACCATTTTTAGACCTAGGCATTCTCTCTCCATCTGAAGTAACCTTCCAGGTAAGGTGTGAAGATGTCATATCACAGGAAAGAAGGAGCTTGGCCCTACAAAGTGCTTGGAGCAGAGCTTCTGCACCACCCAACCCTGTGGGACTGCAGTGGTCTGTCATATCCAATTGACTGGGAGCAAGCAATCAAGTTTTATTGTGGTAAGCCATTAAGTTTTTGTGGTTTCTCTCTCTCAGGAGCTAGTGTTACTACCTTGAGTAATATTGAGGAGAAAAGGTGGAGTAGTGTAAATGAGGTGGATGAATAAGAAGAAAATAATGGGAGGCCAGCCCCATGGCACAGCAGTTAAGTTTGCATGTTCTGCTTCTGCTTCCCAGAGTTCGCCAGTTTGGACCCCGGGCGTGGACCTACACGCCACTTGTCAAGCCATGCTGTGGCAGGCATCCCACATATAAAGTAGAGGAAGATGGGCATGGACGTTAGCTCAGAGCCAGTCTTCCTCAGCCAAAAAGAGGAGGATTGGCAGTAGATGTTAGCTCAGGGCTAATCTTCCTCAAAAAAAAGAAGTAGAAGAAGAAGAAGAAGAAAATAATAGGTTTAGTTTTACCTGTGTTGAATTTGAGGTAAGTGCAGGGGCACCCAAGTGTTCAAAGATCAGTAGAAAAATGGGTTTAAAGCTTAAGAAAGAGGCTAAGGCTAGCCTTGTTATATTTGGAAATCATTGGCATATAGATATTCTTTGAAGTCAAAGAAGTATAAAGGACCACTGGATGCATATAGGTTAAGATAAGAATACAAACATAGAACTCTGGGGCAACACCAATATTTAAGGTGTAGGAAGAAGAGGAGGATTCATCAGAGTTTGGGATAAGAGTGGTGAGGTGGGGAGAGAAAGGGAAAGAAATTTTTTTGTTTTAGTTACTTACCACGATATAGTACATTAGCTTTTTAAAATACAACTTACCAGGTACATTCCTCAAAAACCCAGTGAGATGGACACTTCCCAATGTGTGAATTAGAAAATTGAGGCATACAGAGACTACACGCATCCTTAAGTTTATGTATCTCATATGCTAGAAAGCAGCAATTTGAATCTAGACCAATCTGCTCCAGAAAAGTAGAACAGACCTAAATGGTGGCTGAGGGAGTGAGCTGCTGTGGGGAGAACCAGGAAAAACTCTGGTATGTCTAGTGGGTGGTGGGGTGAGCAGAACAGAAGTGAGGTACAGGCACAGCCAGGGAGCAATGGGCAGAAGCAAGGTCAGTGTGTGACGCAAGATGCGAGGTTGTTGGGCAGGCAAGGCGGTGCCAGGAACTCAAAGAGAAAACAAGATTTGAGGAAGGGAAGTGCCCCAAACTAGAGATGCATGCAGGAGTTTAAGGCTGGGGACATGGGAAACAATGAACAATGCTTACAATTGGCACTTACTCAGCTCTTACAGAGTGCCAGCCTGGGTGCTTCATCACTACACTGAGCAATTCCTCTATGATTTAAAAACTGGTGGTGCCCTGCTGCTTGCATATGACTTAAAGATATATTTTGTTTGCACCATAAGGTGTTTTTAAAAACTTAAGTTAGTTACCAACATTTAAAAATGGAGACCCGACATAAAACTTCAGATTTCAGGATTCTTTCAAAAAATTAGAAGGTCTGGCAGCTCTGAGTCGTCTTTCCACATGGCCCCTATTGTGTGGAGGGAAGCCTGCCACTGTAGAGGGGCCATTCCATTTCACCGCCTTTACTCATTCCCATTACCTGCCAGCCTTTGTAGAATACAAGTTTGCAAATGCCATTCTAAGGGTATAGGAAGGGGGAACTCAAGTCTCAACGGCTGTCATGTTTCCATTAAACCTGCCAGGTAGAGTCTTCTTACTTGGCGTTACTTTTAATAGGTCAGGACACAGTTGGGCTTGTTTGGGCCCTGAGGTATCATAAAGGAGACTCAGGCACTTAACAGAAGCTCTGGGGCCTGACATTTGGTCCTTAGGTCATTTGTGACCTTAGCCAAGAGTATTTTCAGAAGAGCTATAGGAGGCATAAAACAGAAGGGACTAAGTGAAGACTGAGGGTATGGCGGTCATGAGAGAACCTGCCCTTCTGACAAATGTGACGGCAAATGGAAGGATAGAGTGGTGCATATTACCTCTTTCTTGGATGATTGTAATCATCTCCTAACCAAGATTCCTGCCCCCTCTACTCAATTCTCAACATGGCAGCCAGAGAGATCCTCTTAAATACGACAAATCATGATGTCACTCCTCCGCTCAAAACCCTCCCATGAGCTTTGTAGTTCACCCAGAAGAAATGCCAAAGTCCTGATGCACAATGCCCCACAAGGCCCTCAGGACCTGGTCTCCCCGGCCTCATATCCTGCTGCAGTCTCCTCCCGACTCTGCTCCAGCCACCGTCGTCCTTGCTGCTCCTCACTTGACACTAAGATCACTCCTGCCCTGCCACAGGGCCTTCATACTAGCGGTTCCCCCTGCTTACATGCAGATTTCCCACACACTTACTCTTTTACCACCTTCAGATCTTGGCTCTGTCATGTTTTCCTGACTGCTCTATTTAAAGAAGCACCCCCACTCCTTCTCTAGTACTCTCTGAACCCATTCCTGCTTATTTTTTACTCAAGGCATTTATATGTATCTATTTTTTATTAGTTTGTTTCCCTCACTAGGATATTATCTGCCTCCCCTCCACTCAAGGGCAGGAGTTTTTTTTCTTCCCCACTAGTACGTCTCCAGTGCTGAGGGTAGTGCCTCGCATGCAATAGATGCCCAGTACTCACTAGCTGGATGAGATGGAGCCAGAGAGCCAGAGACTTAAGTATGCTGTGGGCTGAAGTGTAGAGGAGGCAAAGAGGTACAGAAGGCAGGTCATAGATGATACAGCCTGATCCTGGTAGAGAAGGGAGCGGATAAAATTGAGAGCCTCGGTGGAGGGGCCGGTCTTGAAAAGACAGAAAGAATTCTTCCTCTCAGGTCAATGTGAAGGAAGCAAGGATAGGTCCTGATACTGGGTTAGGAAGGAAGAGAAACTGAGTAGCACCCATTCCCGTTCACTAATGAATGAATTCATTCAGCCATTGATTGATTGCACCCTCACCACATTTGGGGTACTACCCTAGGGACTAGGGGTGCAGATGTGATGCCCTCTTTTTTCTCCGTGAGGTAGGAGCAAGGTCAGTAGCTGAGAATGAGAGGAGAGGAGCGCTATAGGAAGCTTGAGGAGAGTGAAGGGTTTGGAACAGCTGCTCAGGGCACTGTAAATGGAAGGTGGTTAGGACACGTGAAAGGACTGCTGAGTAGTGTGGAGAGCCCAGCTGAGGTTGTCCTGGTGCCAGCTGGCACAGGTATCAGATTTTCTCCAGCAGCCTGAGAGCAGAAGTTGAGAAAAGCAGATGGTTAGAATAAATTGGTCCTGGGGATTGCTCAGAGAGGGTATTGTAAGAAGACCAGGGAGTTGGGGAACCAATTGATCTGCCCCTAAACCTAACCACTCACGGTCTTTTCAGTCACCTTAGCGCTGCTCACCTGAGTGGGAGGAATGCCACTGACTGACAGCTGTGCCCTCTTCCTCCCAGGATTCATTACTGGCCTCAATCCAGTGTACCCGGCATAAACTGCTCCACAAACTTTGAATAATGGAAATGTTGCTACTCCTTGGGGCTCCTCTCTCCTCACTCCTCATGAATTATCTAAAAGGGGAACCCATCTGACTTCCACACAATGATGCTTTGAAAGCTGATCCTTCAGGATCCGACAGACATTCTGGCCCACTCTGTGGGCAATCCCTACTTATTTGGCTTCTGGAACATTTAGCTGCAGTCCTTTGAGGGGGGATGCCTCTAGTCCAATTCCAAGTTCATTTAGGAGAGTCCCTTCTGTGAGTTCCCAAGGACATGCTTCTACTAATAGACATGACTTTCTCGCACATCTTCCTCTATACAAATCTCCATTTGCCATAACTTTGGGACACTAATTAGAACCAGTGTGTAGTCTATTCTGGGCCAAACCTAGAGCTGGCTAGTCCCTTGGTCCTAGGCTCACCTTGCCTTCACCTTTCCAGTTTGCTTGGTTTACAAAATGCCATTAATCCTGAGCCAGGTTGTCTCATCCCACTCTTGGCCTGTCCCTCTTAGGACTTTATCTGAAATGTTTATGAATACTCCTCCAGATACCTAGAAAGAATCTGCTGCCCTCTTGGAAGAATCTCTTTATGTAGACTTCCGCATCAGGATTGGTCAAATGATGCATGCAGAGCATTAAATGCCTGCTTCTGTTGGCCACCCCTCCTTCCTACCTGGAACTTGACACTCTCATTCTTGGCTTCATGGCCCTGTGAATGCATTGTGATTTTTCTTTGTCACTTAAAAATATTTTACTTCTCCACTCTGTCTTTTTGTGCCTTTCTATACAATAGAATTATGATTTCCTTACCTTATATGCAAAATGTGAGCAATTTAGGATTTTCCATCTATAAATTCTGGAAGTCAGAAGAATGCAAAGATTCAGATCATTATGTTGGAAGTAAACCATCTGGAATGGTTAGAAATGTCTAGACTCCAAGGGAATGAGTTGGACTTTGCCATCATGGGATGCCAGGAAAGGAGATAGAACCAAAAGACAAACACTATGAGCTTGCCCTCTTGCTTTCTTTGTTCTCATGATAACAAAAGAACGTTTCTAATCCTGGAGAATGTTCTCCAGGGACTTGGCTAGAGCTGTCCCTACCTGCCCCTAGTGGTCAAAGAGAGATACTGCATCACTGTGGTGCTTTAGTCCCTTCTTGCTGTCCTTAACAAAGAGAGTCTATCTATCTCCAGCACTGATTGTCTGTTCCTCTATTCCAATGTAGAGGCCAACTGAGATAATGATAACCTTTCAAATGTTCCCCCTCCCCTGATCTCCAACCACCCTTCTCCAAATGACTCTATTTTACACACCACAATCAAGTTCATATTCTTGAAGCACTACTTGGATCCTGTCAGTCCTTTGCTTAAAAACCTTCACTGCTCCCCCACTGTTAACCAAATACAGTGAATTCTCATGACCCTGCCCTTCAAGGCTGCACTTATCAAGCCTCTGCCTGCATCATGCTTGCTAATGTTCCATTACCCAATGTGTTTCATATGGCCAAGCCTAGAATCAGTGCGAGGGAGCCACGCAAGGGTGTGAATACCAGGGGGCACTGTTTATCAAGTGCTACCAATGCAACAATCTATCACACTTCTCCCGCTCTACTCAAGCAGTATTCCACTATTACTTTCTTCTATTTCCATAAGTTTGAGTTTCTTAAACCTTCTCTTTTCTTTTGATGCTAACAAACAAGATGGCAGTGCTTAGCTTAGAGATACCAACTCTTCTATTAACATCCTCCAGTAAAAAGAATCTCAGAAAAAATACAAAGATGTTTTTACTTCCCCTGCAGAAACAGATATTCAGACACTCTTTTGTTTCTTAAAGAAGAATTCTGAACTTGAGAACACTTACAAGAGTATCAATTTTAATCTCTGGTCTACTATGGAGAGTTGTGTAGCTATAATCATTCTCTTCTGACTTCTGCTACTTTAAAACCTGTCCTTGAAGGTAGTATTTATAAAAAGAGTTACTGAGGACACCTGAACTCCAGAAATGGTTGATATGCCCTGAGAATTCTAACCTTTAACTTCTAAAACTTCGAATGTCTAATTGTTTCCTTTGCCTATGAATTTGTTGCTAGATAATATTAAAAGGTATAAATACTTGGAAAGTTTTTTAAGCAACCAAGAAGAGGAGGTTTTTGAATTTTTCACTTCTCCTTACAGGCATTAAGGTATAATAAGCATATGATCCTGTTGGATTGTTGATCAAACCAAGAGTTTTTGTCTCATTTAAATCACTTGTATTTAGTTAAATATTTATCTTTCCCTTGAAAAATTGGAGTGTCTTTTAAAGCAGGACCTATTATATATGTATACCTATATTTATATAAATTATTAAATTTATATGCATACTTCATCATAATTACTTATCCAGTATCTAGCATTATCCCTTTTCCAACAAGCAGTTGCTGAGTGACTTTTTGTAGCTTACTCATAATTTTGGTCCTTATGAAGACATATGCATGTTGTCTAATTGATCTTGTCAGATAGGAGCCGTTGACACCAAAGTTGGGAACTGACCCCTATATGGTCAGATCACATAACACGGAAACGTTTTCATTGCTCTGTGGGCTGGATTACATATGCAGTGAAACATTTTTAGTCTTTTAGAAAACAGTTGGCGTAGTCATTAAATATTTTTGAATCATTCTTAATTCAAATGTAGATTTATTAATTATTCTGTGATACGTATGCTTGTGTGTGTGTGACTATGTGAGTGTGTGTATTTCAGAATCCAATCTATTCCTAAACTATTTGGTTTTGTCTTTAACTACTTCATATGAATTTTATATGAATACTAAGAATGTATAAAATATTTAAGGTAAAAAGGAATTATTATGATTAATTATAATTAATATTAATTGTGGACCACATTTGGGCTAGATTGTGGAGTATGGCAAAATTTGTGATAGCTTTTCAAATTTTACTTCTTCCTGCTGAAGTTTTGAAGAGATCTATAGTCTTTAAAGAAGACAAACTATAATAAAATGTCATTTATTAAAGACTTTTTCTTATAACAAGTTCAGGGAACTTTGCCTTTTAGAAACCCACAAAAATAAAAAAAATCAGAGGGAAAGAAGTAGGCCATTTCCAAGAAAACCTGAACAGGATTCAGCCTTGCATCCAGCCCTGGACTATATTTCCTCTTTGTATTTTGTCAGTCGTCCAGAACGAACGCTATTCCAAGCTGTTCCACTGATTATTCAGCTTCTTTGCCAATATCGTTTCTGGGTTACAGACAGTGACTTCTTTTCCACTCTGGTTGAGAAAATGATTTGAATAACCCATTACCTGGAAAGAACACCTAACAGCCTGCTATACTGCACACATCTTATCAATGAGTCATCCATAAGGTAAGAGAGAGGGTGGTTCATTAATTAAACGTTCTACTCTTACCCCAGGGCAGAACATATTAATAATCACCATCTTTATTCTTCAATAATATTATTCTGTGCCGAAGTGAATAATTAAATTACATAGAAACAACCTAGCAAAGATAATTATAATCATGATTACAGAATGGATAGCACCATCATTGTTCATATATTAAACTTTTCTAAACTAGATGTGCCTAGATTTATTTTCGTAGAATGTGATTTTAAGGTATAAGAACATTTTACACATTATTTAGCTACAATTTTTCAGTAATGTCCTTCAGAGCTTAATATTTTATCAGAAATAATCTGATCAAAATACTGTATATTACTAGTATTCCCTGGTGGAGAACATTAAATATAAATTCATATCTTGAAGAATCTTGCAGATGATTAAATTTCTCTTAAAGAAACATGCATAAATGATTTCACCTACTGGCAGAAGTTTATATGAGGATGCAGTTGAATAGTAGGTTCATAAAAACAGAAAGCAATAAAAGGCCCAAATCTAATAAAATTATGCACTGAAAGATGAAGTCAGAATTTCAGAAGATTCTTCAAATCAAGCTGAACTCTGACAATACTGCTTTTCTTCTTTTGTTAAATACAGGGTTGTCTGGATTCTCTTTAATTTTGCGAACTTTATTTTCGTAGTTTCCCAACATCATCTACTCGCCCAGAGAAGAAAGAGCATGAGGAAAAGAACAGCACATGTTCAGCACTCCCTACTCCAGTCTGTGCCAGGAAGGAAGAACCAGAGTGCACATACTTTAACATTTTAATGCCGATGACTCCTTGCATTACATCTCTAACCTTGCCCTCTTTTCTGAACCACAACTCAAATGTCTAACAATCAACTCAACATCTCTGCTTAGATGTACAATAGAAATCGTAAATATGAGCTACCCAAGATAGTCCCCATACACTGCTCCCTCCTCTCTCACCCCTGATCCCCACTGCTGACCAAAGCTGACCCTGTCTGTCTTCCCTACCAGTTATGCGGCCATCATCCACCCAGGAGCTCAGGACCCAAACCCAGGAGCCATCTGTGGTTCCTCTTGCTTCCTCCTGTCATCATCGAGCCTGCCTGGCTTCCTTTCAATATCTATTCTGAACCTGACCACTCTGCCTTCCTCTAGTGCCGCTGCCTTAGCTCAAACGCGTATCACGTCTTGCAGGAACTGTGGTCACAGCCTCTTAATAGGTCTCTGACCTTCCTTTCTTGGATTCCCACAGCCTAATCTCCACACAGCAGCAGGAGTGAACTTTTTGAAAGGCACATATCAAGACACTACCTTGGCTTCCCGAAGGAGCCCTCCATCTGGCTCTTATCACCTCTGACCCTTTTGTCCTTGCTTTCTGTGCTCCAGCCACACTGGCCTTCTTGCCGCTCTTAGCCTCAGCTAGCTCCTGGCTGTAGTTCTTATACTCGCTCTTCCCTCCTCCACCTGGAATGCGCCTCCACCCCTACAATCTTCACATGGTCGGCTTCTTGTCATTCACATCTCTGCTCAACTGTCACTCCTCATAGCACCTGACCTAAAAGTCCTTGGGCCACAACCTTTACTCAGCTTTGTTTTCTTTGTAGCACATATCGCCATCTGATACTTTATTATTTATTTGTTTTGTATTTTTGTCCTTACTTATTTCATCTATCTCCCCAGCTAGACCTGTCTGTGGCCGGCACATAATAGGCACTTGACAATTTTTTGTTAAATACATGACTAACTGATCTACCCTACTATAGAGAAATATAGCAAATGCGTTTATGAAATCAGGTTCAGACAAAGGAGAATTTAAACTTTTCTCAGTGGTGCCATGGTGATTATTATAGGGAAAGTAGTACAGGGACTGACAGTCTTCCTACTTTTGTTTCGAGCATCTAGGTGACTGGAGGTGCCTCCTGGCTGCTCTGTAGCTCTGCACCGGATGTCTTATAGGCTTCAAACAGGCCCCTGCCACCACGCTGACCTGTCCCTCCCACCCTGCCCCTTGTCCTCTCTTCTCTGGCCATACCCTCTCTTCACACTTCTTGGAGCCTCACTGCGTGTGTTCTAGCCTTGGAGATCTAGCACTAACTGTGTGCTGGAATCCTCCGGCCCAGCGACTGGCTCCTTCTTGCCATTGAGAGTTCGCTTTAATGTCAGTTCCTCAAAGAAGCCATCCACGAGTACTGAAGCTCTCAATCACACCACTACATCCTCATAATTTAATTTTCTGCACAGCCTCTATCATTGGCGATTTTCTGGTTTATTTTCTTCCCCTACCACCAGGCTCTAAGTTTCCCTGTCTCTCTTGTTCTCTACTATATCCCCAGGGCCTGGAGCAATGCCTGGCATGCAGTAGGTGATTAGTAAATATTTTGTGAATTTGACCATGACCCTTGTCTAGCCGGGTGCCTTGAGTCCACTGAATACATAAGAAGTGCTAGTTGAAATATTAGCAGAATGCTTTTCTTGCGCACTCCCGTCTCCTATTGATTTGTAAAATGATGTTAGTCTTTTTTGCAAAAAGAGAAGTTCTTCTTTTAACCCAAATGCCTGCAGCCTCTTGCTCTTGCAGTTGTGGCACGGTATAATTTTTCTTCTTATTTGAAATGAGCAAAGACTGTGTTTCATTTATCTGTTTGCAGCACACAGCCGAGTGTCTGACACCTAACAGGTGCACAATAAATATTTATTGAAGGAATGAATGAATGGAACAAGTGTCTAGAATAAAGCTAAGGACCTGCTGGCTGGGCGCCCGCCAGAACTGTATAATGGAATAAAGCGAGACTGCTTGGCAACGTCTCAGCCCACTTTTCAGAGCTGAGAGTCATCAAGTGAATTATTTTGGCCTGATTTCTGAGCTTTGGCTGCCTGCATCCCTTCAGTTCACCAGCAAACCGCTTGCCTGCTTTACCAAGTGTTGGCCTGTTGTGGGATCTGCGAAGACTCCATGGATAACTCGGCTTTCTCTTAAATTAGCAGCACCAGCAGAATTTTGCTCTCCGCGAGAGCCAGAGCACGTGGACTAGCCCTCACCTGTCTGAGGGTGATGGTTTCCAGGGCAGAGGTAGGATAGCCCCCATCCTGGGTCACCTCACAGGCTACACGGTTTTGTGGGCCTACATTTGTGCTTCAGATTCAGAGATGCTGTCCTTCGTCCCCTGAAGTCTACTTCCTACCTCTTCCTCAGACCCCATGGTCCCTAGGCCCCTCACCTGGGTGTTTGGAATCAGCTCCTGCCTGTGTCTCCGGGCTGCCGTGGCCTTTGCTATATCAGCTTGTCCATCCTAGCCTGTGTTAGTGTGTACAACCTGACAAGTGTGTCTTATGTGTTTGTACCTCAGCAGCAACCTTGCTCTGGTCTGAAGGCTCTGACTCTACTTTTCACTGAACCATATCTACTCTACCTCTTGGACTCTGACTAGACTCCCCCAGTAACCTCTGGTTCACATGGGAGCTTCACTATCACATTCTTGACAATAATACACCCCTTCTTCCAGAAATGCCGGAACCTCTGGATAGTTCACCTCTTCAGCTGGTCATTTGCTGCCTTGAACTTAGTATTAATCTTTTCACATTTCTCTCTCACACTATAAGGCAGCTTGGTCTCTGCCTTGGACCTATCATCTTATTTACAGACTGTATTTCAGTTTTATCTCTTATATCATGTTCATCAATAAGTGGCTGATTAGATAAATGCTACATGATACGTCCACACAGTAAAATATTTTATGGCCGTTAAAAGGAAGATGCATGATTATACTGACATGGAAACATCTCCACAGAATATTTTTGAATAACAATATACTGTTGCAAAATAACACTTGTAGTGTGCCTCCATTCACATCAAACTGTATATCTATATATAAAGAGAAGCATGGAAGTTCATTCAAGAAATACTGATGGTGGTAAGATTTTACGTATGTGTGCCTTCTTCTTTATACATTATGCATTATTTATATTTTCTAAAATGAGCAAGTGCTATCTTTGTAAATAGGCAACACAATTATAAAGAGGAAAGAAAGATAAGCCTTATGGTAGGGACCCATTACATGACCATTTCTTCTCTGATCTGTAGGAAAGCAAGTCAAAGGAAAATGTTAGCTGGGGGAGGTGGACATGGAAAAACCTATGCTGGTGATAGTTTAGCAGGTCCAGGCCTCCGAAGGCATGCGAGACCTCTGGGCCTGTCCCCACCTTAGCAGCAGAAGATGCTGGGTGTCAATGCAGCTTGCTGTGCCTAGAAAGTTAGGAATCTGTTTACTATTGACCCTGCTTTTCCCAAACAGTTCAGGATCCTTAGGTTTTTAATGAGATTCTTTTTTTCCCCATTTTTTTGCAAGAATTTTTGCTCTTTTTAGTTTTCTTAACAGTTTTGAAGAAAGTCAATTGAATTTCAAAATACAATATTTCAAAAATATGTTTCTTCAAAAAAGGAAGTGCTTGAAAATAATAGCTATGATATGCATGGCAAAATAGGAAGTCTTAAGACCAATATTCTCCTTAATGCTTCCTTCTCTCAGGATAAAGATCACAATAGATCATAGTAAGTGCTATTTTACTTTGAAAGCTTCCAAACTGATAGCCCCAGATATAAGTTATTTACTCCAGAGGTGGAGGAAAGACAGCACAAATGTACGAGGTTACTGACAGCAGGACATTTTAAAACCAAGGGAGCAGTCCAATAGGATGAAACTAGTACCACTAACACGGACAAGCTACGTTGTATCTTCATTTAGAAACTGGAAGTTTACACTCCTTTACTCTGAGGATCTTCCTAGTTTAAGTGAATCTTTGACATTAAATGATTGGGAGTATTCTGGGTACCACTTTAATCGTTTGCTTAACGAAAATGGCTCATATGTGCCAGGCACTCTTTTAGGCATGCAAAAGTAGCAATAAACAACCAAGACTCTGGGAAAAAAAAATGGCTCCTGGGGGGCAGTGATATGTCTCTCAGTGAGTGAGAACTACTCACTCTGAAGAAAACAAGTCTTTGGGGTACTTTCCAGCAGAGTTATCTCCCACGTGGAGTTGCACAAATGACCCTGCCTGGTTCCTTGCTTCTGGCACAAGGCTCCACCCATAAGAGAAGCTGCTTTCTAAATGTCATGGCCCAGCTGAGCACTCCATCCTGCATTATGACCTAAAGGTCTGGATCATGGCCATGTGGGATGGAGGTTAGATTCAGAAGCATCCTCGGGGGTGAATCCTTTGTAAATTTACATGGAGGGGAGATTCCTAGTCCTCAGGCTGGAGGAGTAACTGAAGGAGATTGTCTTCCTCTCTGAAGTTTGACACTGTATTTCTATATCCTTATGGCACAGATTTGTGAGTTGGGTTCTACAAAGGGATCCCAAAGTTTGATATGTGCCAAAAATATCTGGTTTGTTTTGATGGTGCCCCAGTGTTTTTCTCTTACTTTTAAAGGAAATAATTAAAAATAGAAGCTTATTCAGTCAGAGGGACATGGTCACATTTAGGGCAAGCTGAGCAAGTTTTTGGAAGGATGTAACTTAACAGTAGATCTGGGTGCAGACCCTGAGGCGCCTGACTTCCAATTTATTGCTCTTCCACTATATCACCCTGTCCCACAGGGAGATTCCCAACACTCCCTTGCATGCTACTATAACACTATCAGCCATTTCTCTCTGCATTAGGATATCCATATTGCTCTGTTGCCTTTTCTGCTTGCTAGAGCAGAAGCAAATACTTTTTTCTCTATATCACTGTGCTCTTCTTTTCTAAGTTGTGTAGAAGGCGAATTTTTATTAAATGTCTATCTTGAAAACCAGGGAGGTGGGAACTTCTTTGATGGGAGTGGAAACAGTGGCAAGCCCCTGAATGTGTGACAAGCTTGATCATCTGTTCCTTTTTGACAACCTGCAAACTCTTACAATCTGTGTTGGATGACATCACCAGCAGGGCGGGGAGACTGGCTGGAAAGAACCAAACCTACTTATCTAGTGCAGGAAGACTGGTTTCTGGGTGGGGCCTGCTTCTGTTTCCCATTGGCTTAGTACCTATGGGGGAAGGCAGTCAGGACAAAATGCACTTTTGGAGATCTTCCTTTCAAAGGATCATACTGCTGGAAGGAGGTTTAGCAAACAACGGATACCACTCCTGGGTTTATCTATGGGCAAAATGAAGCATAATCTCTCTGACTTGTCTAAAGTTCCTCTATAATGTGAGGACAGCACTGTGACTTGATGCTTAGGTGACATTAAATGGATTATCAGATCCAAAGACACAAATATAGGTATTTTTTGGTTATAATAATTTATAACGTGGGTTCTCCGAGTCTACTGTTTTATCTCTTTCCCCTTGTTATTATCCCCCCTCAACTATTAGCTCCTTTATTCAAGATGTATCCTTTATTCAAGATTTATTCCTCCATAGATGGAGGAAGCTAACCTCAGTCTAGCTAAAATAGCAACCTCTTCTTAGCTAAGACGAAAGGTTCTGCAGAAGTAGATGGTAAATCTAAAGACAAAATGAGGTAATTAGTAAACTTAATTTTTAAAAATTATCCCAGTTTCCCATTACTATGGAAAATCAGATGTAGATATATAAACTTTTAATGTGCTTAGGACTTCAAATAAGAATAATTTAACAAAGTATAATTTTGGTAGTAGATATGTGAATAGACATTAAATGTAACAAATGCTGATAGGTTCTAGTCATCAGAGACAGAGTTTGTATTTCCTATTATGTTATATTTATGTCTTAACAAAATACAGCAAACAAAAGTAAAATATCAAGATGTATTATTTTGATATGTAAAAAATATTGTGTTTCCATGGATAACTTTGCATCATCTATAATACATCCCTTTGGGTTATCAGATTCTAGCTCTAATCATTGTCTTTCAGCTATTTTGGGACTCTTCATAAGTTGTAGGTAACTGACAGATATGACTTCTGTCTTACCTTGTAGTGATTTAATTCACTTCTTCCCTCTTGTGGGAAAAAACAGCTTTGTCTTCATTTGTAAATGATCTAATCATTGTTTTACAACATATAAATTTGTAGCATTTTGACTTTTCTTTGAAATGGTTATAACTTCTGCCTGGTTCACTCATATCACATGAGTAAAATAAATTTTTCAACATGTGTTCATTTTATATCTATATGAGAGTTATGTCTTTACTTTTTCCTGAAAATTATCTTTTAACAGATACTAAGTAAGAAATATTTTATTGTAGTTTCCTCAGAAGGCAAGTTATTGGTAGGAAAAATCCATCAAAAGGATAAATAGTTACAAAAAGTAAAAATAGACTATTTTCCATTACGGAATAAAATTTGACACACTGTTTATGAACTAAATTTCAGGAAGAAAAGAAAATCCCGAAAAATATCTTATATACTTAAATATCTCAGTGATAAAAGATAATAACAGTTTTAAGAAAGTAACAACCCTTGTCTAGATCTCTCCTGTTTGACATGGCAGCCTCAACCACATATGGCTGTTGAGGATTTGCACTGTGGCTACTCCAAATTGAGATGTGCTGTACACATAAAATGTACACCAGATTTTGAAGATTTAATTTTAATAAAAGTAAAATGTCTCCATTAATAATCTTTATATTGGGATCCAGTATCAAGATGGTGGTGTATGCAGACTCTGAACTCACCTCCTCCCAGGGATACGACAAATTGACAACTACTCTTGGAACAATTACCCTTGAGAGAGAACTGAAAACTGGATACAAAGAACCCATACAACAAGAGACGGGGCTGACTGAGGTGGAAGATGCAGAAATTCCTTTCTGGAGAGAAAAATGCCACCTTTGAGCTGCAGCACTTCACAACTGGCCAGGAACAATCCTGAGGTACAAAGCCTTCCCTCAAGGGAGGGATCGGAACAGGGGAGTGTCACCACAATAAGCAGCTTTTGGACTCAGCACAACCGAGAGAAGTGTCATAATATCTGGGTTTTCTGACTGTTAACTACAACAGAGAAAACCCCCAGAAAAGCTGTTAGACATAAGGGGGAGAAAAAGCCTGCTCTTAAAGGACCTGTGCACAAATGTACTCATTTTGGAAAGCAGCCTAAAATCACCAGAAAGAAAGGTGCACATTCCTTTCTTGAAAAGACACTCACCTGATAGGCTCTGAGTGCATCTTGGTGAGAGGTGGGACCTCTCCAGGGACTGAGACATTGGCGCAGCCACTATTATGACCTAGTAGAGGCATGCTGACACAGACACTGCAGATGCTACTGGAGTTCTTCCCCTGGCCTGTCAGTGCAGGGGTTTGCCCCACCCAATAAAGCACTAGTTTAAGCCAGCTCAGCAGGGGCAGGCAGCCCGCCCTAGAGACTGACCTCACCCAACAGTAAGCCCTCAGGCATCTTGTGGGTGGGCCCACATGGGCAGGGTGCCTGGAACCTCTGCAGCCAGGTGAGTGGGTCTGCCTCTGTGGGGCAGTACATGCACAAGGGGAAGGCCTGCATTGATGGAGTGTGTGGGGCCTCTTTAGTGGGGCAACGGAGTCCACTTCAGTGGGTCAGGGCATGCACACAGGGTAGGACTGTATTGACAGGCTGTGCGGCACTGCTGGTGGTGGGGCTTGTCAGCTCCAGCAGACTTGTGCTTCTCAAACAGCCACATAGGGGATTGGCACCACCATCTAAAGCCTGAAACAATTGGGTGCTCCCATTCTGGGGCTGCCCCTACTCAGCTGCAATCCTGAGACAGCTGACAACTGCCCTACAGGCTGGAGGTCTCCAGCAATTATAAGCCCCTAAGCCTAGCAACCAGCCACGCAGGGAGCCTACTCACTTACCATAAAAACTGCAGCAGGAACATACTATTAGACCTTGCAGCCAACTGTGCTGGGGCTCCCCAAATCTGATGAAGTGATGGAAGGGTCCATAGCAGGCACACGCATCTGAGCATTACAACCAGCCAGCCAGGGGGACAGCCTAGACTCTCTGGGAACTTGCAGCAAGAACAACCATGCCACAATAGAAGAACACAAGTAGTCCACACAGGGATCACTCCTGGAACATTTGGAACTGGTGACAAGAGTGAAGCACACTGCTGGGCCTCATAAGGCATCTCTTACATAAGGCCACTTCTCCAAGATCAGGAGACATAGCTTACCCACCTAATACACAGATAAAAGCACAGAGAAAGAGGCAAAATGGGGAGGCAAAGGAATACATTCCAAGCAAGGGAACAGGAGAAAAAAAAAACAGAAAAAGAACTAAATGAAACAGAAATAAACAATCTACCTGACAGAGTTCAAACAAAATAGTCATAAGGATGCTCACTGATCTTGGGAGAAGAATGGATGAATTCAGTGAGAATGTCAACAAAGAACTGGAAAATATAAAAAGAATCGATCAGAAATGAAGAATAAAATACTGGAAATGAAAAATTCCCTAGAGGGACTCAATAGCAGAGTAGATGATACAGAGGAATGGACAAGAGAGCTGGAAGAAAGACTAGAGGAAATCACCCAAGCTGAACAGATAAAAGAAAAAAGAATGAAAAAGAACGAGGGTAGTCTAAGGGACCTCTGGGACAATGTCAAGCACACTAACATCTGTCTAATAGGTGTCCCAGAAAGAGAAGAGAGAGACAAAGTGGCAGAGAATCTATTTGAGGAAAAAATAGCTCAAAACTTTCCTAACCTAAGGAGGAAACAGACATCCAGGTACAGGAAGCACAGACAGCACCAAACAAGATAAACCAAAAGAGGTCCACACCAAGACACATTATAATTAAAATGTCAAGAATTAAAGATAAAGAGAGAATCCTAAAAGCTGCAAGAGAAAAGCAACAAGTTACATACAAAAGAAACTCCAAAGGCTATTAGCTGACTTCTCAGCAGAAACTTTACAGGCTAGAAGGGAGTGGCATGCTATATGCAAAGTACTGAAAGGAAAAAACCTACAGCCAAGAATATTCTACCCAGCAAGATTATTGTTCAGAATGTAAGGAGAGATAAAGAGTTTCCCAGACAAGCAAAAACAAAAGGAGTTTATGACCAAGAAACCAGCCTTACAAAAAGTGCTACAGGGATTTATTTAAGTGGAAAAGAGAACACCACAAACAGGAATAAGAAAATTATCCAAAAAACCCCCAATAAAATCATGAGGGGGGAGGGGGAGGGGGAAGAGGAGGAGGAGAAGAAGAAGAAGAAGAAAAAAAGATTGGCAACAAATGTTAACTCAGGGCTAATCTTAAAAAAAAAAGAAATGAAAGAGGAGAAATTACAATGCACACCTCAGAAATACAAAAGATTATAAGAGAATGCACTAAAAAAAGCTATATGCTAACAAATTGGACAATCTAGAAGAAATGGATAAATTCTTAGAAACATACAACCTTCCAAAATGGAATCAAGAAGAAATAGAGAATTTGAATAGACTGATAATCAGTAGTGAGATTGAAAGAGTAATCAAAGACTTCCCAACAAACAAAAGTCTAGGACCAGATGGCTTCCCTGGTGAATTCTACCACACATTCAAAGAAGACTTAATACCCATCCTTCTCAAACTTTTCCAAAATATTGAAGAGGAGGGCAAGCTGTCTAACTCATTCTATGCAGCCAACATTACCCTGATATCAAAACCAGACAAGGACAAAACAAAAAAAGAAAATTACAGGCCAATATCAATGCAAAAATTCTCAACAAAATACTGGCAAATCAAATGCTACAATACATTAAAAAGATCATACACCATGATCAAGTGGGATTTATTCCAGGGATGCTGGGATGGTTCAACAACTGCAAATCAGTCAACGTGATACACCACATTAACAAAATGGAGAATAAAAATCACACGATCATCTCAACAGATGCAGGGAAAGCATTTGACAAGATACAGCGTCCATTTATGATAAAAAAAAAAAAACTCTGAATAAAATGGAGACAGAAGCAAAGTACCTCAACATAATAAAGGCCAAATATGGTAAACCAAGGGCTCATAAAATTCTCAATGGAGAAAAACTGAAATCTATCCCTCTAAGAACAGGAACCAGACAAGGATGCCCACCTCCACTATTCTTATTTAACAATGTTCGAAGTCCTAGCCAGAGCAATCAGGCAAGAAAAAGAGATAAAAGGGATCCAAACTGCAAAGGGAAAAGTGAAACTGTCACTATTTGCAGATAACATGATTTTATATGGAAAACCCTAAAGAATCCACCAAAAAATTTTTAGAAATAATAGATGAATACAGAAAAGTTGCTGGATACAAAATCAACATACAAAAATCAGTTGCATATATATACACTAACAACAAAGTAGCAGAAAGACAAATTAAGAATACAATCCCATTTACAATTACAACAAATACCTAGGAATAAATTTAACCAAAGAGGCGAAAGATCTGTACGCTGAAAACTATAAAACATTGTTGAAAGAAATTGAAGAAGACACAAAGAAATGGAAAGATATTCCATGCTCTTGGATTGGAAAAATTAACATCGTTAAAATGTCCATACTTCCGAAAGCAATCTACAGATTCAATGCAATCTCTATCAAAGTTCCAATGAAAATTTTTACAGAAATAGAACAAAGAATCCTAAAATTTATATGAAACAACAAAAGACCCTGAATAGCCAAAGGAATCTTGAGAAAAAAGAACAAAGCTGGAGGTATCACACTTCCCAATTTCAAAATATACTATGAAGCTATAGTAATAAAAACAGCATGGTACTGGCACAAAAAGAGACACACAGATCAATGGAACAGAATCGAGAGCCCAGAAATAAACCCACACATCTATGGACAGCTAATTTTCAACAAGGGAGCCACGAACATACCGTGGAGAAAGGAGAGTCTCTTCAATAAATGCTATTGGGAAAACTGGACAGCCACATGCAAAAGAATGAAAGTAGACCATTATTTTACACCATGCACAAAAATTAACTCAAAATGGATTAAAGACTTGAATCTAAGACCTGAAACTATGAAAATTCTACAAGAAAACATAGGCAGTATGCTCTTTGACATCGATCCTAGCAGCATATTTTCAAGTACCATGTCTGATGGGGCAAGGGAAACAGTAGAAAAAATAAACAAATAGTACTACATCAAACTAAAAAGCTTCTGCACAGCAAAGGAAACCAACAACAAAACGAAAAGACAACTTAACAATTGGGAGAAGATATTTGCAAACTATATATCTGATAAGGGGTTAATATCCAAAATATATAAAGAATTAATGCATCTCAACAACAAAAAAACTAATAACCCAATTAAGACGTGGGCAAAAGATCTGATCTCCAAAGAAGATATACAGATGGTCAACAAGCACATGAAAAGATGTTCAACATCACTAATTATCAGGGAAATGCAAATCAAAACTACAATGAGATATCACCTCATGTCAGTGAGAATTACTATAATTAACAAGACAGGAAATAACAAGCATTGGAGAGGATGTGGAGAAAAGGGAACTCTCATACACTGCTGGTGGGAATGCAAACTGGTACAGTCACTATGGAAACCAGTACATCAAAATTTATATAATGTTATAAACCAATGTTACTGCAATTAAAAAATACTAAAGAAGTATATACCTTAGTTAATAAAAAAAATAAAAAATATGTATATATTTTTTTGGTGAGGAAGATAGGTCCTGAGCTAACATCTGTTGCCAATCATCCTCTTTTTGCTTGAGGAAGATTGTTGCTGAGCTACGATCTGTGCCAATCTTCCTCTAGTTTGTATGTGGGATGCTGCCACAGCAAGGCTTGATGAGTGGTATATAGGTCTGCACTCGGGATCCTATGAACCTCGGGCTGCCGAAGTGGAGTGTGCGAACTTAACCACTATGACACCAGGCTGACCCCTCAAAAATAAAATTCTTGTTAAAAAAAATCTTTATATTGATTACATGTTGAAATGGTTATACTTTAGGTAAATTAGGCTAAATAAAAGACTTTTAAAAACTAATTTTACCCATTTGTGTGTTTTTTTGTGTTTTTTTTTCAAGGAAGATTAGCCTTGAGCTAACATCTGCTGCCAATCCTCCTCTTTTTGCTAAGGAAGATAGTCCTGAGCTAACATCTGTGCCCATCTTCCTCTACTTTATAAGTGGGATGCCACCTCAGCATGGCTTGATAAGCAGTGTGTAGGTCCACGCGTGGGATCCGAACCTGCCAACCCTGGGCCGCTGAAGCAGAGCACGCAAACTTAACCACTATGCCATCAAGTTGGCCCCTTTACTCACTTGTTTTTGCTACCTAGGATGTAGCAACTCAAGCACTAAAAATTACATATATGGCTAACATATTTCTATTGGATAATGCTGGTATAAGGAATTAAACCAAAAAATGTAATATTACTTTACTAAACATTCTTGACATATTCTTGGGCTTTGATACCTATGCTGGAGAAAAACAAAACAAACAAGAAGAAAGGTCATAAGCTGAAGTGTAGTTACCGGGGAATCCGTACAAAATTAATATGCTTCCTCTATGAACAATCACAGAACATTTGGCTGTCATCATTTACAGTATATAAAGACAGAAAAGATAACAAAACAGCTGCATTAAATAGTTTAAAGATCAATAAGCATATGTTTAGTTTTCTTGTACCTTTTCTCCTTGATAGAAAGCAAGTCAAATCAGGGGTGTGTGTGTCTGTGTGTGTCTGCGTGTGTGTATATGTGTCAAAGTTCAAGGCTTTTAGGAGGAAATGAAAAGAGCTGAGCATTCAAAACGAAGAGATACAAGCTTGGCTAAGGTTTCTAGAGATATGATTGGTTACCTTGGAAACAGTTTAAACTCTCACATCAAACAAGACCCTGAAATTGACCTCTCTTTTTTAAGAGCAGGTAACGTATGAACTTAAGGTGTTTATCACCCCCAAACGAAATAAAAAAGGGCTTATGGCCATTGCAAATGCATGCGTTAATTAGTTGCATAATTTTCACAAGTAATGAAAGAACAGATTCTATTACTATCAGGTTAAAAGTCATTAATGCTAGAGATAAATCGAGATTTTTCAGGGAAATATTTTTGCTATATTTTTACTAAAAGAAAATGTTACACTGGTTTTTCTGCTTAAAATCTATAAAATCCCTATTGTAAAAAAAATCAATCAATATAAAAGGATAAGGAATAAAAAAAAAGTGCCAAGTAGCTTCCACTCCCAGCCCCAACCCCTTTGTCAGAGACGTCCACAGTTAGCAGTTTGGTGTCTGTTCTTCTAAATGTGTTCTTGCTCTGTGTGTGTGTGTGTGTGTGTGTGGAGAGAGAGAGAGAGAGAGAGAGAGAGACAGAGAGAGACAGAGAGAGACAGAGGGAGACAGAGAGACTGAGAGAGAGAGAGAATGGGATCACATAACTCATCTTGTTATATAAACTGCTTTTTAAAAGCATGAATATTGTCTTTGGGAAATGAAGATGTATAAGTAATACTCCTATCTATCTAACAGGGAATCTTTTCACTGACAGATGCCACCAGTGCCTATAGTGCTAATTATTTTACTCGCTGCACTGATGTTGTTAGACACATGTCCATGCCATGTCTCCAGTAACTAGACTGGAAGCTTTTTGAGGGCAGAAATCAAGTTGTATTGAAGTGCACTGTGGCATCTAGCATGGAACTATGTGCATGGAGGGCTCTCAAAAATACTTTCTGAATAACAGATATTTTTTGTTTTTACCAGTGAATATTAACTGATAATACAAGATCATCTAGGTCCTGAACAGCAGACAAGAAGGGAGAACCAGGCAAATTGCTTTGTTAGTCATAATTGCTCACATCCCAGCAGGGGTGATATTCTTGGCTTTTGGTGATCGCATTCTTGAGAATCGTAATGCCTAAAGAAGGCTTAGAGAGCATCAGTGACTCATCATACTAAGTGCTTTGCATACATTCACAGCAACCTTATGGTATAGGTACTTTTTAAACTCCCATTTTACAATGAGGAATCTGATGCCCTCTGAGCATTAAGTAGTGGCGCAGGGAACTGAAGCCAAGCATCTGACTTCAGAACTCATACTCTCAACACCTATGTTATATCATGGAGCTTAGGTTCCCAAACTTTCATGACTTTTCCATACAGTTATGGTAGACAACAAGTATCTAGCTGAATTTTTCATACAAACAAACACCAAAATCCTATTAACAGATACATTCATTGCACACTTACCTGATTCATTATGATGCTGTTCACTGGGTCACACTCATCACAATCGTTTGAGTGGCAACGATCCCTAAGTGGGAGGGTCCCAAATAAGGGTTGAGGGGGCTGGGAGTTAGGATTGGATAGCTCTCTGATCTAGGTCAGAGAGGGGGAAAGAAGGAACGCTTGCTTTGGATTCTCTTTGCTGCTTCCATTAGTTCCACTCTGGTAGTGGCATTTTTAGAAACAAAGAGCAGCACTTGAATGCATTGCTACTTTGTGGCCTCATTTTCATCCTCTAAATTTGCCATCATGTACTTTACGCTCTTATAAGCTAAATGACTCATCACTAATTAATCAGTACTGTGATGCTAAATTTTGACCACAAGGGTGAACCAAAGCCAAGTCACCCTGGCTTTCCATTAATTGGAAAAATTAAATGGGTGAGAGAAGCCAGTTCTTCTAGGTATAAATAATGTGCTTTACAATACATCTATTTAAATACATCAGCAAAAATATTTTAATACCACCAGACTCTAAAACTCTTCTCTCCTCCACTTCAATAAGGAATTAAAAGCTACAGTATGGATGTCAAGTTGATAATATAGAAAGTAGAACCTTAGACACTACATTACAAAGAATATTATATTGAATTTTATCAAGGTTATCCTCTCTGCTGAGGACAAAATACCCCTCATGCATGTACCCACTCACTCTGTGCAAAATACTTACTGAGTGTCAATTATGTGCCAGACACTGGGGGTATAGTGGGGACTAAGGAATCAGGGTCTATGTGCCTACTTCCTTTGTGACCTTGCATATGCTATTCCTGCCACCTGGATGCAGGCAACAGCTTGCAGTTTTTGCTAACTTGTACCATTCTTTAAGTATTGGCTTCACTTCCTCTAAAAAGCACTTTCTGCCTACTGCCCTACCCCTACCATGTCTGGGGTAGAATCCCATTGGATAACCTCCCCTAGAACCCTGTACTTATCATTGTGGCTGCAGTTGTCACAGTCCTTTGCTTACTTACTTTTTTGTATCCTTCACTGAAATCTACCTTCCAATGAGAAGACGTACTGTCTGTCTTGTGTCCCATTGTTTTCCATGTACTGGCACATTAGTGTGTTTTTATTAAATATTTGTTGAATGTCTGAGGGAGGTGGTACTTAGCATAAACTGTCTTGGTTTGGCTATTTGATAATTTGTGTCCTGGTGTAGAAGTTCCTGGCATGTAGTCACTGGTTTGTAAAGATCGAATCTAAGAGCAACAGCAGGGGTGTGCTCTGGTCCTATTCGAGAGGCTGCTGAGAACAAGCTGGAAGAATATCATGGAAAAGTACCAAAAAAAAAAAAAAAATCCACTGAACATCTGCCCAGCAAAGCACCACTCAAACATTCATGAGAGACCATGATGAAGCCATCCTTCCAGATTTCTTTTTAATAATAGCTGACTTCTGTGTTACCTTGGTAATCATCCTCTGTCTTACCTCTTGTTTTTCTGTTTTCTTTTTTCTCTCATAGCACTTTTCAGAACGAGTAACTCTTTGGATGAGTGATTTATGTACTTCTTGTTGACTTCCCCATTAGATTGATAACTCCCTGAGGGTAGGGACCCAGTCTGCATCCTCAGTTCCTAGGATAGTTCTCAACACATAGGTGTTTGGTAAACATGTTCTTCTGGATTACAGCCGTCCTCAAACCTCTGTACATACACATGGAAACGTCTGTATAGAGGGGAAAAGCCAGGTTGTATCTATCCATTTTGCTCACAGCTGTATCCCCAGGATGTCTCTGAGGGTCTGGCATATTGCACTCAATAAACATTCACTGAATAAATGGGCGAATAAACCATTCAATTCAAATTTTATTTCAAGTTATAAACTGTTGGGAAAAAAACTGGAATTCATATGTCCATGCTGATGATAACCAAATAATTAAATAAATAAAGGGGAGAGTTTTGCTTGAAGTAGAATAGTGAGGGCTGATGGCAGATGTGTAGGGAGTGCTGAAATTGGAAAACCGTAATTTTGTAACCATCTTATTAAAGATTGGATCAGGCAAGAGTCACCAATGAATGTTAAATCTAGAGGGAAATCTTGATGAGGAACTAGCTATTAGCATGGCTTTAAAGCGTCTCCCCACAGACTGCTTATTAGTTATAGGGGAGAAAATTAAACAGTAATTACCTAGTGGAGAAATCAGAAAACACTTGATGGGGTGATTAAAGTTAACACTGCCAACGAGGGACAGATGGACATTGTGTACCTCCAGATGGGATACCCTGGGAAGGACACAACATCAACCTATGCCGTATTCAACCTGAGATGGCATCACCTGAATGCAATCATGAGGAACTAGTGGACAAAGCCCAAATGAGAAAGGTCCTATTTTAAAAGATGGAGTTGGGGGGCGGGTGATAGTCTATACCTCCAAAATGTCAATGTCAGAAAAGACAAAGCAAGGCTGTAGAGATATTCCATATTAAAAGAGGCTAAAGAGATGTGGCAACTAACTACAATACCTGACCCTAGACTGGATCCTACACTGGGGGGGGGGGGGGGGAATGCTATAAAGTGCATCATTGGATCAAATGATGAAATTGAAATATGAAAGGGTGACTAGATAAAAGGATTCGATCAATGTTAAATGTACTGAAGTTGCTAACTCTACTGTTGTAGGTAAGAGAATATCCACATTCTTAGGAAATATGCATTGAAGTTTGGGGTAGAGGGCCATGACGTACGTGACTTATCCTCAATTCCTTCAGAGATAAATATGAATATAATAATATGTACATATTCTATATGGAGAGAAAGAGTGTATGCAAATCACAAAGCCAACTGTGTAAAATGTTAATAAGTGATTAAGGGTAAAGGGTATGTGGGTATGTGGGTGCTCTTTGTACTATTTTTATATTTACAACTCAGCTATAAGATTGAAATTATTTCCAAATAAAAAGCAAAAAAATGGTAGAAATCTGTCAAAATGTATCAATAATCACAATAAATAGAAATTATTTCATTAAATATTTGAGTGTTTTAATATTTAATGTATAAGAATGCCACATTCTTTTGAATTATAACTTTTCAGACTGTCTAATTCTATACTAAAAAGTAGTTTAAATTCAAAAGTGAAACTATAATAAAGTCAGTGATAATGTGAAAGTTTGTAGGACTATTGCATAGTCCATAGTACTCAGCAATCCTAATACTTAGCAGTTCTTTGGGTTCCAGAATGCTGCCCAGTGGGAATTTTTAGAATGGAGCTCCCAGTTCCCCCCACCTGGACAGCACTGTCCTCAAGGAGAGGCAGGTTTCTTCCTGGAGCACAAACCATGCAGTGGCCATTCCCCGTGCCCTCAGCCGAATTCTGCAACCTTCTAGATGCTCTCAGCTTCGCCCGCCCGTCCTGCCTCTTCCAGTCAGGATGTCCAGTCCTGCCCAGCCTGCAACACACTCTTGCAGTAGTCCACGGAGATGCAGCCACTTTGATACTCAAATGCAATTATTAGCAGTGACTTACAGTTTATAATTGTACCCAAAACATGAACACCATCTTGCAATGCACCATACACAAAGTGCATCCTGCCCTGAGGAACAGCAATCTATGTCAGATGAAAACAAATAGCCAGATTAAAGGGAAATGCTAATTGGAAGTAGCCAATTAAGCTTTTATTATGTCAGATTAGTTCAGGCTTACAACCACATTAAATCAGGACATCAAAAGGCATTGCCCTAGAATAATAAGTTAGAAACCAGCACTGTCACTCAGTTTCTCTGGGAATTATCCACCTGTGCCCGTCTGTTATCCTCCTCAAGAAGATAGCCCTCTCTGTCAGCCTTGTGTGGCAGCCATTTTTTTGGGGTTGTGGTGTAAGTGATCAGAGAATGATTTCCAGTCGATAACGTGTCAGCTGTCAGCTCCAATTGCATGTCTTAAATTCAGCATATTAAAGCCAACCTGAGATTTTTTTTCTCACGTTTTTTTCCTTTTTTGGTTTCCTTGTCTATGTTGCTTGGAATGTAACTTGGGCTGACAGAGAAGGTTTTACTGATTTGTGCAGGAGCCAAAAAAAAGGGAAAGAAATGCCAAGAAAGCACACGAGGAGATTTGGATTTAGCTCTCTGCATGATGCCGGGTGACCCAGGACGGAGGTGGTCAGAGGTGGGGCTCGGGGTAACAAATAGCAGATAGGACACTGTATCTGTGCAATTTTTTATTCTGTTTTTTGTGACTCAGTTTCCTGTCTTTCAAGAAAGAACATAGTGTTAAAATATTGAACATGATATTAAACATTTTTTTCTGGTTCCTCTTTGCTGCTGTCACTCTTTGTGGCTGGTACGGCTGTATGAATATTTGTCCTGTTTACTCCTGGCCTGGGGTAATTATCACTGTCAGTGTGTTGGGGAGTGTATGTGGCCCCCCAAAGGCAAAGATTACCTCTGCTTAATGTCTTCCTTACTAAATTGGCTCTGGCTGTACACATATTCATGCTGAGTGTGACATTGACCCTGACCTCTTTTCATTTTGGCAAGAATTTTTCTAGCATCTAATATGTGTAATGTACCTGAGTTGGGAAAGGTTGAACTAGAAATCACAATAAGAATAACACTCAACCGCACAATATAGAGCTTGCCCTTCTGACAATGTTATCTAGATTACAATCGTTAAATTGCTTTGGTTACATAAATTATTTAGTGAGTTTCTACAGGACCTTTGTTAATAACATGGACAGTATAATAATTGTGTTGTGAAGTGTGAGTCTCAACCAGGGAGAAATAGAGTACAATGTACAGTTGACTCTGCATAACATAGAGATGAGGGTTAACCCTATAAGTGCCAGAATTTAAAGCTTTTGTGGTGGAAAGCTTCCCAAAATGTCCTGTACACTTCTCTCCTCTCTCAAACTGAAGACTTGACCTGTCCCACCTCTATCTTCCCGTACCTGCAACCTCCAGCCTTTCCCCACTCTTCCCCCAAGCTGAAATCCAGCATCTGACAAATCTTGGCCCACTACCATCGGCAAGCAATCATTCTTCACCTCTCCTCCACAAAGAAAATAAAACGTTTCAATGCTGAAATATTTAAAGGGCTACAGTTGGAGAGGTGGAAAGCTGAGGGTCCCACCAGTGAGCAGAGGGGGCTGTCCTCCTTCTGCGGTCATTGACAGCTGTCCATCAGCCCCATGATGGGCATTTCATCCCTGACACTACCAACACTACAGAATTGCAGCTTTTCTCTCCCTCCCTTTGTTCCATCTCTTCAGTTCTTATCTCTGATCATTTCTCCCATACTTCTTGCCTTTGTGCCTTTTCTGGACAAGATCAGTCAGTGATGGGGCTCTTTTCTCTCCTAGCCTTCCCCTCCTCTTCCTGGACAGACCAGATACTGAGCTAACAACAGGGCATCTCTTTGGCCATCCTCGGCTCTCCTTAATGCTGACTTTTCCAGATGCTCAGGAGTTTTTTCCTGCCTTAAAAGCCTGTTGAAGGTGAGGGGGATGGTTTATGGTCTAGGATTATTTCTGGATCTGAACAGTTTCAGAGAACTTGGAGGTTCTGGAAAACTGAATTCTGGGTAGTTGAGGATTTACTCTATTTATAAATTGATGGGAAGTTACTGGGTATTTCTTAAAAATTATTTTTAAGAAATGACTGCTTCTTAAGATCTATGATTCAGGAATCAGGAAAAGGTATGTGAGATCTCTGTCCTTTTTTGAAAAAAATTCGTATTTCATTTGGGTCAGAGAAAGTTAACTCTATAGTTCAAAGATGCCTCTACATAGAGAAAGATCAAACTGATAATCCCCACTAATTTCCTTCACACATTTCAAAATAAATGCAGGCTCGAGACAGGACACCCGCCTTAGCAGATAATTATTTTTGTTCAGCAGCAAAACATCAAGCTTCAAATAACTAATTGATTCAATGAATATTTATGAATCTTGCAGGAAGTTTAAACAGGCTCAAAACATCCTATTAACCACTTTTCCAATAGGAATGTAATTTTTTTTAATGATGCCTTTTCACTCTTTAAGGTCTAGGTTAAAACTGACCCTGCTGGGATCCTGAAATGACGGCATTTAGCCATAAGGCATTTAGCCTAATTCCTTATATGTAGTTATGTCATCAACAACTCTTTTCAGTTTAGGAGTGAATTTCCATAATTTAATCTTTTGGCAAGCTGGTCTATGATTACATTATTCAAACAACATACTATATTTTAAACTGATGAATAAATCTGCATTTTTATATGTAGTTGAAAAGTAATAAAATTGAGCATGGTAGAGTAAAGGAATTTCAGAGCTCTATACTTTCCCCCAAAGCTGTAATATCTCTTTCTCGTTTGGCACTTCACTTAATAGTTGGAGAAAGTCCAACAGCAACCAGTTCCCATTTGGAATCAAGCAAAAGGGACAACTATGGAGAATTCTCATTGACTGGAGTCACCACTGGTACATCACAGAACTTTAAAGATTAAGAGTCTAAGATGAGCATATGCAAATATTCAACACAGAATACATAGTTTTCTCTTTGCAAAAATATTTTCTGCAGTGGATTTCAATGAATTTTCTGCACTGTGATTCTTGACCTATTCTACCCAAAGCAATCCAAGATCTTCTTTTCAAGGATATTCCTATGGGATACAGTCCTGTTGGGAGTTTTCATGGTTGGCGGAGTTCCTAAATCCCTTGTCGATCATTAGGGGCCGATACCTTGGTCTTTTCCCAGCACCGACCCGCAGTTCTATTATTAGGTTATGGCAGAAGTATTTTGTAAACTGGGCCATTATTTCTTCTGGTAGGAGATACTGCTTAGTTGACAGATTTGTTGCTGCCTGGTTACAGAGTCCAGGAAATTGAAAGTGACTAAGCAGGTTTAAGAAGCAATTTCAGTATGCAGTTACCTGGAATTTTGCTTATGTGCCATAGTTTGAGTTAAAGAAAAGTGCGGGTTTTCTGAACCTCTGAAATAATTTTATTACCAGTTTAAGAAAAGTCTAGAGTTCTAAATGCATTTAACATCACCCTGAGTCAGAAAGTAATCAAAGTAATCATTCTGAGTCTGAGGGCTGATTTCCATATTTACTTTCACACTTTATTGTGCTTAACTCTGCTATTTCGTTTTGATGTATAGCTGAAAAGGCAATGCTTGAGAGGCTTAAAATTAAGGAAAATCAACAATCACACCTCTGACCTACATTTAAATCATTAGTCTACAGCTTTATTTCAAAATACTGATATAGCAGGTTTAATCCAGCATTCTGAAAAACAACTAAATATTTCACAGATACAAGGTGAGGTCAGTCAAATAAGCTCTTCATTCACAGACTTAACTAAAGTCAGGAACTATCTCCCTCTCCTCCACCTTCCATCCTTCATGGCTTCTGCACAAGCCTCTTGCCTTAATCTATCTCGCGTTCTGCTTCCTGACCTCCCCTCAGCCCCCCTGACTTAGATCAATGACTACTCCTTCAGTGAGCTGCCTTGCTGGCTGTGACTTGTGCTTGATACCCCTTCAATCATTCAAAAAATGTTTATTCAGTACCTACTATGTGTCCTCAAGTACTGCTCTCGTAACTAGAGATATGGCAGGGACAAAGAGACGCTGCTCAATTATATCTTGGGCTTCTTGTCTCAACCATGATATGGACCATCTAGCAGAGCCACAGAGTAATGGTCAAGATCTACCTATGATGGCACAAGTTTTTATTTTTATAAATATAGCACCCTTTCCAAATTTAATCTAGTTTTAAAATCAAGATATGAGTTACAATTAGCTACATAAGTTAAAAAGTGAAAGTTCTACAATCTGATTGTGAAGACTACTGCCTGGGGAAATAATTCCCACATATATTAAAATAACCCAGAGTGAAATCTTATACTCAGTTAATGGCTTCCTCAGTTAATGGCTTTGAATAAGAGGGATAATTTCTTTTTTTCTCCTTTTTCAAAGGCTTTTAACATAAAAGTTTCAATGTTTTCTAATAAATATTTCTTAGAGTTTCTGTATCTATTGTAAACAGTTGCCGAAAGCAACTCTTCTCCAGCTGATCCTTGAATAGAGTTACTAACATGCTAAGAAATGAGACAAGGCCAAGCAATGATTCTATTTCAAAGCATATATCGTGCATCTATTTTTCCAAGGTCTTAAATAAAAAAGAATGAATTATTAATGGTAAAGTTAATAACTGAAAACTTTGTTCAGCCAAAAGCTAAAAGTAAAACAATGGATAATTACTCCTGATGAGTATGACCCACTTTAATATGACAAACCAACATAGTTTATAAAAAGCAATGTCCTCTCTTCATTGTACAAATGGTTAAAAGAAGTAAACAATGACTCCTACCCTTTGACAGACCTCATATTCATCCTCCAACACCTAACTCAATGTCACCTTCTCTGTGAAGCCTCCTTCTGCTCCAAGAAGACACAAGAAACAACAGGCTCGATTGGCTCCTAGAGACTTACTCATAATGCTTTAAATTTTTAAATTGCATTCCTTTGTAATTTATCCTTTAGATGTCCGTTTCTTTTGTTAATTCATCAGCTAATTATCTTTTCATTCCCAAGGCCTAGCAGGATGCATGCTCCACATAATGGGTTCTAGATAAATGTTTGTTAAGCGAAAGGAAAATTCACACAGAACCAATCACTTTAAAATTCTTTAAGAATCGTGATTCCTCAATACTGGGATTTTTCTAAGCGCTATGAAGGAAATACTGGGAAGGGCAAACTATAAGAATATATAGCCGGAATATCTGCTTCTACAGAGAACAGAAAAGAAGGAAAAGTGATTAGGTGCTAAGTAAAAAGTCCTACTAATAAATTATATTAGTTAGGAGTGAGGCTATTTTCTGAAGCAAATAAGCCTATGGCTCAAACATGATAGAAATTTATTCCCTATGCACACAATGTCCAAAACGAACGTTCCTGATTGAAGGGTTTGGGGGAAGCTCTCTTTCCAGGAATGATTTATAGAAACCCAGCCTACTTCCACCCTCTGGATCTACCATCTTCACCCCATGGTCTCCAAGAATTTACATCAAGCCCATTAAAAGAGGAAAACAGGGATGGAGAAAGAAAATTCACTTCTTAACCACCATGGGCTGGGAGCAAATTCACACATTACTTTGGCTGGCATTCTGTTGATAACTAATCACATGGCCCATCTAGGCACAAGAGAAGCTGGGAAATGTAGTCCTTGACTGCAACTACTTCCCAGTAACTAAGCTGTGGGAGACCTGCATCAATCTGATGCAGAGTTAGCCATCTCTACCCTATAAAGATTTCCTACACCTTCTTTTAAATTCTTTCTAAACGGATATCCATACACACACATATGTGTGTGTATACATATTTCTTTATCTGTCTATGTGCATTTAAGTCCTGAAAGATAACACACACACACACACACACACACACAGGACTTATGGATCTTTGGGAAATGCAAGGTTGGAGCTACAAGCAAGCCAAGACAGTTAGAGGTACGATTCTTGCCCAAATTAGAATGTTGCATAGTTTTACTTAACTCTCCCAATTCAATTACATCCTACTTTAGAGCAACGGTTCCCAGACTTCTTGAAATAATTTCTGGGTACTCTATGAATAAGGCACTATGCTAGACAATGGCAACACTCAAAAATGAGGCAGGGTTCTTATCACCTCTCAGGAATTATCAGCCCAGGGGAAAGAAAGACACAAAAGCAGGTAATTATAACGTCAAGAATAAACACAATGACAAAAGATGTGCAGATTTTAATGCTTAAAATGGTTAATTATCTTTCTTATTCTTTTCCCAGCATTCTCTCTGGATTGATAAATCATTTCCTTTGAAATTCCTTCTAGATAATGTGGAACTGCCTGTGTGCCTTTTAAAGGATTCCCTAATCTCCACTATATTAAGGAGTGTGAGGGCTGGGGTAGGAAAGGTAGGGGAAGTTCTGTACCTTCCTAACTGGTGTTTTGTTACTGTTCCATCCTCTAATTCATTCATATGGCAGTTATCATTATGGCCACACGTAGTAACAGTAAAAGCTCTTTGTTGTTGTTTTTTAAAGATGACTCTAAGTGTATTTTTTAAACTCCTGAAAGATTAAAGGATTTACTCAGTAAGGAGGAGGGTTGGACATAGGCAATATCAAATCCCATCTGGAGCCATGTAAGCCCTAGGACTTTTTTTTCAGGTCTTGATTGTAATGCTTGCTTTGATCTAAAATAAATATTTACTGAGTATTTACAAAGTAAATGACTTGGTGCTGAGTATTGTTAGATTTATAGAGTTTTACTTTATGTTGTCCCAAGCTGAAGAATTTTATAATTCTCTTGATGAATAAAAAGGATATTGAAGCAATGAAATGATACAAATAGATATAAAATAACATAGAAATAGGGTTGGTTGGGTGCCGTAGAATGGGTACCAAAGAAATCACATTATATTGTTTTCTTTGTGAAAGTTTCCCACTTCAGCCTTTGGAAGCTCATGTGCTTTTGCCAAAAAGAATAAATATTTTGACTAAATAATAGCATGTTTTTGGTTACCAGCTGTGACCTCGAGAAAAATGGGAGAGGCAGATGGCAGGAAGCAGTGAAAGGGAAGTTTAATAGAGAAATGTTAGAATGTGAGTGTCTTCAAAAATTTTCTACTTGACTCAGGTTGTCTATAGGTCTCTAAAGAATAGGGTTACCAGGTAAAACACAGTTAGGTTTGAATTTCACGTAAACAATAAATAATTTCTTAGTATAAGTATGTCCCAAATATAGCACGGAAATACTTATACTAAAAGTGTATTCATCATTTATCTATCTTCAAATTTAACTGGATAGTTTATACTTTTATTTGCTATATCTGGCCACCCTACTAAAAGTTCTAGCAAGGATCCTTCAAATGTTATAATAACACATGTCTATTGTTGTCTACAAATCTCATTAAAAAACAGATTCCATCAGAAACAATGTTAGAAAAAAATGTGGAGGGTTTCATTGTAGGTGCTGGATCAACGAGAGCTGTATCTACTTACAGTATGCTTTGATTCTTGAGATGAATGAGGGGACTTGTAGCTTCTGTCAGAATAATTAAGAGTGTTAAAGTCCACTGCTTCAGTTTTAATTTCCCCCGTCCTCTTGCTAGATTTGTATGTGTCTCCTGATGGACAGACGAACTGTCCAACTCAAAGAACCAATCAAGCAGTTTTCTGATCTAGAAACAGGAATCCATGAAATAAACATCAACAGTAATTAGAATCTTCAGAATCTGTAAGTACATTCGATTTGCAAACCAACTTTGTGAAACACCTTCCTGTTTCAGGAAGATATCTGTGAGATTCTTGATTTCAGAAAAATTGTGTGAATTCTCTCCGTAGCTGCAGAAGTAGCGTGAAACAAATATTGCTTTCCATTCTAGCTGTCAAACATGTACTTTATAGATGAGTTAATTATTATGCAAGATGGTATTGAATCACATTGATGTGTAGTGGCTGCTAATGAGAAGTCATAAATCAAAGTTCGTAATGTTAAGCTCAAGCTACAACATGTAGTTCCCTTAAAATATCATAAGGTTGGCTACGTAAATGTGAATATATGTGCAATGACTCTCTAACTCTCAGGAAGTTAGCTGCTTCCTGATTCCCAGTTAAAATATTCAGCATATAACCCATTTTTTCTCCCCTTTGTGATGTCTTCATTTTCCTTAAGTCCCACATATGCAGAGCTCATTGCACAGGTGATGAGAAGGGGTGGGCAGTAAGCTGCCTGAGAATGCCACAAAATGATGCTGGCTCCATGGGTTTATTGCCTGACAGACCTGTTAGGATGGTGGCTTGCCTAGAATGAGAGGTTGTTTCTGTTTGTTTGTTTGTTTTTCCTAGCTCCAGCAAGGAACAAAAAGGCCTTCCTTTTTATATTCATGATAAATCCTTTAGAAATTGGAGATCAGTTTGGGGATATAAAATTCTCCTAAGGTGCAAATATTCCCATCTACCCTTGTAAATCAATTATCTCCTTACACATTAGATGAATTGTTTAATCTGATTAGTCCCTGGAAAGGATCAAAGCAATCAGCTAACAGGAGTTGTTTAGAAAAGGAGAAATCCTATAGAAGGGGGAGGTACATAGGTGAAGGTTGGGTATGGGAATTTGTTTTCTCATTCATTCATTCATCAATTGCATATTAATTGAGTGCTTAATTACATGGTTCTTTGAGAGATCCTTGGGTAATATAGGGATCAATCTAATTCATATTCAAACATCAAGAACTTATAGCATAATAGAGGAAATGAACAGGTAAACAATGATAATACAAGGCAGGATGAAATAAGTGCTTACAAGATACATAAGGGACGGTGCAGGGGGAGTCCCTGAGAAGCACCTGATCCTGAGCAGGAGATCAAGAGGAAGGGAAGATAACTCCATTTAATGAATCCCTGCCTCGTGGCTGGCCTCAGGACATTGCCCGTATTATTGAGAGGGGGATGTATTCGAAGTAAGCTTTACATGAAGAGGAGGGCTTTAGATGTCTGCAGTAAGAATGGGAGCTGTTCATGCTGATGGAACGATAGAGGTAGCAAGGAGCACTACATACCTGAGTAGTGGCTGGTGGTCTGGTGTGGTCGGAGTGAAGAAAGGTACATTCATTATAAGCCATCTACTTCTGAAACTGTAGGCCTAGAAGAATGGGGGATTTGGAAACCAGAGGGTGGCTAGCATAAAAGCCCTGGCTACGTGGTAGGGATGGAGGAAAGGCAAGGGCTGAGAGACTGGCCAAAAAGGCAATTCTAGGAGCAAAGGTTAATTCTGCAGTAGTGGCCTGGTGACCAAGGCACTACATGTCTCACTTCCCCTGGAAGCCTCAGAAGTCTAGGAAAGCAGGCTGTGATTCATCTGGGCACCTTTTGCAGTGATGGCCATGCAAAAACTCCTCAACCGAAAAGGAACAAACAGACAAAGAAACAAACAAATAACCCTTCTTGTTTGAATCGAATCTTGTATACTATATTCAGCATACTGTGGGGTTCATTTCCAATTAAAAAGCTATATTTGGAAAACCACAAACATGACCATCTCCCTATTCTGCCAATTCAGAAGCCTCTAAAGTTCAGAGCCTCTGGCCTCACCTCTTTTCTATGTAGTCATCTCATCGGAGAGAATAAGGAAACAATGAGAAAGTACAATATGCACCTGTCGCCTCATTTCAAATCAGCTACCAGGTGCTGCTGCTGCTCATGAGAATTCTGTCCTAGACTGAGTTAGCTGGAAATGCCACACACGACCCGGTAAACCATGTGACTACCGCATGTTTGATGATATATTTACCCCAGGCCTACAGAAACATTTTCCATATCAGTCCGTCTTCAGCCACTTCCCAGTCAATGGGTCCTGGGAACCTTTGCGGAGGCAGCACTGATGATAAATCTTTCATAGGAACCACTTACTTTTTGTCACTACATCTCTTTACCCCTTCCAGGGAAAACTACTTGATTCAACCCAGGGGTTCAAGGTTTGTTTCTCACACTTGGAGGAAGTCGAGAAGGGGCCCCTGCCTCAGAAAGCAGCTGGCTCAGCAGCAGGTCCTGTCCTTGCTGATAGGACCAAGACTTGTGATCTCAATCATGCTGATCCAAACACTTTGGTTTGAATTCCTGATCTGTGTCTAGACTCCATGCTGTGTCTCTATCTGAATCACAGAATTTGTGAAGAAACTGGCAACGTAGCATTAAGATCCAGTCCAAAGTAGAAATACGTGGGATAGAGTTGTCAGTTTTAATGGACTAGTTATAAAGGTAGGAGCATAAAAAAATCATTCTGCAAAATCTAAATGTGCAAAAGGTTAAGAAGCTGTATAAGATATATTTATATATTTCTCCAGACTGTTAATATTGATATATGAGAATCCAATTCCAATAATATGTGACTAAAAATTGCATCGGGAAAAGCTTTCATCTTTCAATGTAACTTTGCATTATAATCTCTCCAGGAGATTTTTTAAAATTCCTGATGCTGGGGTCACAACAGCAGAGATTCTGATTGAGTTAGTCAGAGGACAATATGCCTTGAAGATGTCCAAGTGACTTTAATGTGCAATCTGGACTGAGAAATACTGTCTGATATAGATCTAAGGGCAAGATAAAGTCCTTTACTGGCTACAATATGCCAGCTTCCTAAGGTTTTCTCCTCTATTCTCGCAATCATCCTGTAAGTTAGAAATTCTTTCCCTCTTTTAAAGATAATCAAGTAAGGCTGAGAAAGCTTAAGTACTGTCAAATTTCCAGGGTTATGCAGTACTTTGGTTTGTCGGATTTGTCTAAGTTTGAGGCAAGGGACTTCAATTAAGGGTTTGCAAAGCCTCCACAGCTCTCCTCAACAGCCTTAGAATTCTCAGTGTGGTGCCTCTTGCCCTTCTCGAAATGAAGCTTTAACCAATAATCCTCCTCCCTTCTTTCTACCTTTCTCATTTCCTTCCCAGATCTCTATCTCTGTTGGTTTTAAATTGAGGGAATTAAAAAGAAAAAAAAAGGCAACTTTTTCTCCCAGCTTAAGGAAATTTCTCCTAAAATAAGCTGTTCTATTCAGAACATGAATTAAGTTATCTTTGGTACTTTTCAATACATATCATAAGGTCATAGGATGGAAAATTCCATGCTCTAGCAATTCAGAAAGGACTCATCTCTAGAATATAAACTATGAAAGCAAAGATTTACATAAATTACCATATTAATATACATATTTAGAGTTCACAGTTTATCAAAAACAGAAAGATAAGGAAATAATTTCAATTGCAGCAGAACATCCATTTTTTCACATTGCTTAAATATTTGATATGCAATTAGGAAGTGCTGGGTGAGGGGAGGCACAGTTAGTTTTTACTATACTTAACTCCTTGACTGCCAGATAACAAATCTATCAAAAATGTCATGTTTAGGATCAAGCTCAGTGGGATTCAGGGAAGGCATGAGGTTGAGGGAAGGCGTTTGATCAGAGATGAGTTTAGGGATGGAATAGGAGGTTAAAATGTTTGTTGTTCTGCTATTGCTCATAAAAAGAAGAATGTTTTGACATTTTGACATGTGCATTTTGATGAGGGCTATATCCACATGATCCTGTCATATTGGCCTCATCACTATGTTTCACTTCAGTGGCAATGAAACTGATATGAATAGCAAAATGTGGGGGGCCAACAAGAGTGGGGAGGAATGCCAAGGGGAAAGTGAGACTCAAATAAGAATCATGGGAGGGTCAGGGGAGACTGGCTAGTGTTGTTGCATCTGGTGTGTACCACTTCTGTCAGCCTCACAGAGCTCCTTCATGGGGTTGTTTTGGGCAATTTTCTACAAAGTGGTCTTCCACAAAGGTGTTGGAAGACAGTATTAGAAAGTCTACTTGTATTTAACTCATTCTTTTTTAGCATCTAATTTTCTGTGTGTTTTATATTGTGCATTATAGATTGGCTCAGTGGTATGTGCTTATTATTTATGAAAAAATAAATAGATATTGTGTAATAAAGAATTTGGCTGACCTTTGTCCCCAGTTCCTGGGAGGTGACCTCTAAAGTCTTGGTATTTCCCAAGTGACTGGAGTGTCTTTGTTATTCATGGTGGGCCCCTTAGAGCATAACTGATAGTTTATGTTAATGAGATGACTCAGGATGGGGGGACAGGTGGACATGCCAGAAAAACCAACTATGTGATTAGATGGCTGGCACTTTGAGTCACATGATATCAAGCTGTCCTCTGAGGAGGGGAGGGGGGCTGGAAATTGAGTTCAACCATGTGGCAATGATTCCACTGAAACGTCAATAAAAACTCTGGACACCAGAGCTTGGGTGAACTCCCCTGGTTGTCAATGATCTGCATACTGTCACATATCACTGTGCCAAGAAGGTAATGGCTCCCTGAGGACGACAGAAGCTTCAAGTTTGGAACGCTCTCAGACCTTGCCCTATTCATTTCTCTCTTTGGCTGGTTTTGATATGTATCCTTCTGTTATAATAAAACTTGTAAGTATAAGTAAGCAATAAAAATTGTAAGTATAACATTGTAAAACTATATAGCACTTTCCTGAATTCTGTAAGTCATTCTAGTGAATTATCAAACCTAAAAATACTCATTTTCTTAGTCAGCTGGTCAGAAGTGAGGGTGGCCCTGGGGACACCAAACTTATAGCTAGTATCTGAAGTGAGACTAACCCTTAACCTTTGCTAAATCTGGGTAGATACATATAGGGGTGATTACTCCAAAGTTTTAATTGCTATGGGTATTTGATCCAAAAATGTTTGGAAACCACCTGAGAAACTACTCAGGCTTTGTGACATCTCTTCCCTCACCTGTCATACACTAGTTATTGATTTCAATATGCTATGGGAAGGAAAACTATAAAAGAATTTCATTTGATATTTATAAATTAAAATTATGACATAGGATACAGTAGACTTTAAATGAGAACTGTTCTAAGAGTTAGTCTGTGAGTAAAGAAAATGAGATTGATGACATGGAGACTGTAACACATGGTTGGGCTGCTTGTCAGTTCTTTTACTTACACCATGATTCTTACTCTTGCTTTGGAAATTGATGGTACAGAAAGGAAATGGTATGTGACAATACTTAATATGAGCCCTGTCTAAATTTAATGGAATCAGACATCATACATCATGACCTACCTTCTCTGGTGACAAAATATGATCCTCCCATGACTAATGTTGTGCTGTTTCTCTAATTTTCTCTTTTGAATTGTTTCCTTTAATCTCTATTTATTTATCTAGCTTTTAAAGAGTGGGTGTATAGGGAGGTTGGCTTACAACTGATAATTAGGATAAATGAGCTGAACTGCAAAGATGAATGACCAAGTCCACCCCAACGGTAAATGAATAAATGGGGTACCAGAACCCTCCAACTAGAATAAGGAGCCCTACATTAGGCAAACAATGTCATAGATTTACAAATAGGTGGAGATCAGACTGGGGTGGTATCAATTTAGACATAAGTGATTTGACTTCTCTCACATTCACAAGGCCATGACTGAGTGCACGTTTATTTGCTAATGGGACAATTAGAAAATGAAGACCAATGTATGTATCACGGAGTATTAAATATATTCACCAGGGTTAGAAAGCAATAGTGATCATATTTATGATGGACCTGAAAATACTAGTATAGTTCAAGTAAACTACAGTGTAACTGTTCATTTTTAAAGCCTAGAACTCTGTTTTCTAAATAGAATCATCAACAATCCCACAGATTTGCTTTCAAACAACAATCATTAACAATACCACCCAGAAACCAAGCTAAACATCTAGGACTAGGAAATGGGCTCTTCTCACAATCTCCTCCCTGAGGAGTTATGTGACAGGTATAATTATTGTCCTTCAAGACAAATCTACTCCCCAAAGACAGGCAACTAATTTCAAAGAAAAGAAGGTATATCAAAATAGATGGAAACTAAGGAAATCCTGTGAGAAAACACTGGTATTTGCAGTAAATATTGTGACACAAAATTGCACATAAAGAGCTGCCAAGGAGTCTATTTTCAGAGTACAAGTGAAGCAGAACAAATAGCAATCATATTTATGTGATACCTTTTATCCAAGAGTCCAAGTCTTTTATTTAATCTTTTTATTTCCTATACAGCCTGACTGGGGTAATGCTACAGCAACGAGAATCTAGCTTCTATCCTTCGCTTTAGTGTCAATATTTATGGAATAGTAATTACCACCTCCAAGTAGAGTTGAGGTTAGTTAGGCACCAGAACACAAAGTCATACAAGAAGGGCATTTCTATTCCCTTATCTCCTTCTCTGTACATAATCAGCACATTAACGGCTGAGACGTGTGTTATGCTCAGCATTCAAGCCTTTTGCTATTTCCTGGGTCACAAAAAAAAAAAAAAATTCACTGTGACCAGAATATAAGCCCATGTTTGCCCTCTTAGTCTGGGCAGATATTGAATAAAATGAAATGCTTAATTAAGACATCTTTAATTCAAAGCTTTACCTTTTTTTTTTTTTTTTTTTTTTTTACCGTATCAGCATTCTTCATGTAGCTGATTTTTATCTCTGTGTCCAGCCTGGAGAATTCATTAAGAGAAGCCACAACAAAGTGCAGGAAATGAAAGAGTAAGTGGAAAAAACAAATAGAAACAAGAAAACCTAGAGGCAGAAAGTTGGATGATTGGAAACAGAAACAGTAAGAATAACTGAATTGAGGCCATCATAGATGAGCAAATATTTTCCAATGTGTTAGATGACATTTCTAGCTCTTTTTTGGTGCCCTGGAATATGTGCTATACTTTTATTTGTACTAACCCATTCACCAAATATACTCTCCCTTCCAAGAAAAAAAACAAAAACCCATTTTAGGGATGGAGTATGCTACAGGAACAAGCCAGGTAACTTCAAGTCACTTTGCTCAATACGTAAGATAAGGCACATTTTGCTTTCTCTTTATCAATTCTGCCCACATGTCTCTCCATGTTACTGAGAGGGAGAGAGAGTCTCATTATATAGACAAAATTTTGGTAAAATAGGCAGTACCTCCTTACAAGATTTGAATTGAGAACACTGATTTATTTTTATTGTAACAGCATGATACCTTTCCAGTCCTCAGTCATCAATTTTTTTGGACATATAACTGATATGTGCCTGGGACTGTGCTGGATTATGAAGATACAGAGTGAATGAGATCTAATCCTATGCACTTCTTTTTCTGTCATTCATACATTCATTCACTCAACAAATATTTATTCAGAACCTTGTATATGTGCCAGGGACTTTTCTAGGCATCTAGGATATACTACTGCATGAAAGGGACAGAGATCACTGTCCTAGGAAGTTTGCAGTCTTCCTGGGGAGACAGATATGATAAATAATTCAATTATAAAATACATCGGAGAGTGATAAACACTACAGAAAAAACAGAAGCAGAGAAAGGGGATAGGGAGAACCACAGAGGGTTGCAATAAAAATGGGGCGGGGAAAAAAAGGCCCTGCTGAGAAAGTGACATTACAGTGAAGACCAGACGGAGGTAAGGGAGAAGCCCAAGGATATCTGGGGAAGAGACTTTCAGGAGGTGAGGATAGTAGGAGCAAATGCCCTGAGGTAGAGGCATGTCTGGTACATTCTAGGAATAGCAATGAGCCTGTGTGGCTAGACCAGGGTAGAGTAGGAGAAGGTGGCGTCAGGGGGCAGTGGGTAAATTGTACAGGGTCGTGTAGGCTCTTGTAAGGGTTTTGGCTTTAATTCAGGAGAGGTGGGTTGCTGTGAACGTTTGGAGCAGAGGAGCGACACGATCTGCTTTACAGTTTGAAAAGCTCTCTCCAACTGCTGTGCTGTTCTGGGCCTGGGGCAGGGGTAGAAGCAGGGGAACCAGTTAGGCTATTGCAACAATCCAGACACAAGATAGTGACGGCATAATCAGGGTGTAGCAGTGTGTAAATGGGTTGAATTGTATTCCCCCCAAAATGTTGAAGTTCTAATCCTTAGTACCTGTGGATGTGACCATATTTGGAAATAGTGTTTTGCAGACGATCAAGTTAAGATGCGGTCATTAGTGTGAGCCTTGGTCCAATACTACTGTGTCTCTATCAAAAGGAGAAACTTGATCACAGAGAGACACATACAAAGAGGGAGATAATGTGAAGACACAGAAAGAAGCCATCTACAAGCCAAGGAATGCCTGAGGCTACCAGAAGCTAGGAGAGAGGCATGAAGCTATTCTCTCTCATATTCCTCAGAAGGAGCCAACACTGCCAACACTCTAATCTGAGACTTCCAGCCCCAGAAGGGAGAAACAATAAATTTCTGTTATTTAAGCCACCCAGCTTGTGGTACTTTGTGAGAATAGTCCTCACACACTAATACACAGTGGAAATGGTATGAAGTGGTGGGATTCTGAATATATGGCCCTCGTTATTCATGGATTCCATATTTGCAAACTTCGCTATTTGCTAAAATGTATTTGAACCATAAAAATCGATACTCATGACATTTGCACAGACATTTGCAGACGTACAAAGTGAAAACTCTGAGTGGCCTGATGCACATGTTCCCAGGTGAGGTTGACCAAGGCCATGTTCTGCCTTGTTTCAGCTCTCATGCTGTAAATAAAGGCCCTTTCACATATATTTAGTGCTATGCTTTTCACAATTTTGTGCTTTCGTTGGTGATTTTGCTGTTTAAAATGGCCCCCAAGCATAATGCTGTGTAAGTGCAAGAAGGCTGTGACATGCCTTACAGAGAAAATCTGTGTGTCAGATGCGCTTCATATAAGCATGAGTTATAGTGCTGTTGGCCATGAGTTCAATGTTCATGAATCAACAATATAAATTAAATAAGGTATCTTTAAGCAGAAATGCACATAAAACAAGGTTATGTATTGATTGGCTGGCAAAAATGTGAACAGAGGCTCACAGGAACCTATCCCTATACTCTCCCTGTGGGGTGATGATTCAGTATTCACTAATTCAGCACTGTGGTAACTCTACAGAGCATAACTAGCGTGAATAACAAGAACAGACTGTGTTTGGAAATTAGACCCAGGATATAACAGTATTTTCTGAAGCACTAGATGTGGGGTCTGAGAAAACGAGGAGTTAAGATTTTTGGCCTGATAAACTGAGACGAGAGGTGTCTTTCATGGAGGGAAAAGACAATGGAGGAAACAAGGTTTTGTTTTTGTGTTTTTTTGAAGGGACTGAGGATTAGGAGCCATCTGTCTTCTAAATACAAACTTGAGTATAAGTTGGGTTATCTGTACAAGAAAAACGTTTTCTGGCTGGGTCAGAGCAGCAAGAAGAAATGTAGTTACTAAGATCCCAAGAGAGGAGACACTCTTTGCTGCCGGGCATGGGGTGGTGGTGAAACTTGGGGGTCAGAGGTCTGTGTTGTAATCCCACATGTGACCCCTCCAAGCTGTGACAGAACTGACTTTATAGTTGATAGGACCCTTGAACAAGATTAGGGAGCTCTGAACAAAGGCTTAGCAATTGTTCATCATAACTTAGTCGTTATTATCAGGCTAAATTCTTTCATATTTAACATGAAATCACCTTAATTTAAGACCATTATATATTTTTGGAGGAAAAAAGAGAGAAAATTGCAGAGGAAGAGAATAGTTGAAGGTGAAATTTCATTCTCCTTCCAGCACAACTGCAATGGTGCCCTGAATGTCACAGAAATGAATTATTTAGAACTGGTGGGAAGATGGTGTCAGACTTTTATCCTCCATCTGATGGTTTTTAAAAAATATCAATCTGCTCACCAGATTTCCTGCCTTAAAAAAGACCCTATATTTATAGTTTCTCATTGTGTCATAAAAAGCAGAATGTAAATAAATAAGGTTGGGGGAGAGAAGTCAATGACATTCTCCTACAGGAAACACAGCAGCCTGTGGCCATGCCAAACTTAGACCAGAAATGCATTTAAAGTCAGGAACGGGGAAGATTTTAAGTCAATTTAAGATGCATTGTAGTATGTGTAGACAATTTGAGCCATTGTGCTAGAAGTTCAGGAAGAGCTTGGACAGCTGACTCAAATTCTATAAACCTGGGGTCATGTTCCAACTGAGACCCAGGGAACCTCTGCCCACAAATTATCTGAGAAACATTTCAAGGAGAGGGAAGTTTTCAGTAGTGATTCCATATTTCTAAAATTATTTAAATCTATTTGGGACCTCTCTAGTAAATCACTCATTTATTTCTTAAATCAACTCCCATTGGAGGATTCAAAGCACAGAATACTCTGTTTTCAAAAAAGAGGTGGCCTCTATTTTCTCAAAATTATAGAGCTACTAGATTGCTGCTCTTGACTCTACAACCCGACACGGTTTTCTCCTTAACAAACTGTAGGTTGAAGCAAATGGGGATCTGGCAAATTAGTCTAGTTACTGACCGTGATCACACACATTTTCACCACATGGACAAATCTGAAGAACACTGTAAACTTCATTGCAGCTTCCAGTGTGTTGTTTACAGCCATTTATTTTTACAAAACACACCAATCAATTCAGATAGCCTCACTAGATGTGCATTTTCCATGCAGGTTTCACTCACCCATTCAATAAATATTTATTGAGCAGCCACTGGGGTAGTGCTGGGATGTAAAGATGAAGAAGACAAGCACAGTCCTTTTCTTCAAGGAATTTGGAATCCAGCAGGAAAACAGAGAACTAAATAAGCACTTACGATATGTTATAAGATATATGGTGGTGATGTTTCAAGAGCTGACTACAGGAGCATCTAAATGAATCTGCATTAGAAAAAATTTATCAGAGGAAATGATGGTCAAACTGAGACCTGACAGATAAGAAGAAATTAGCTTGATCTTTGTGGGTGTTGAAGGGATGTGTTTCTTATAGAAGGCAGGGCATGTTCAAAGGCCCAGAGAAAGAGAAACCCGAGGGCATGAAAAGTTCAAGGGACTGAAAGAAGTTCAAAACCTCAAAAGACTTTAACAAGCATGAAAATACAAGGTGGCATCTGATTTCCAAAATATTGGATTCACTATAAGCACACAAGCTCCTCTTCAGAGAGCATAACCTGCAATTGCCTTCTATCCAAGATATAAGGTAGAAAAATGATATTTAGGGAAGATAGTCTGGGTAGCATGGAATCCACGCATTCCCTTGAGAGGTTACCATTCCATTCTTGGATCATTTGAGACCACAAGAAGTCTATGTGCTCGGATTATATTTGCCTAGCTTCTCAGAGGGGCCTTCACTGAGCCTTTACTAATGTTTGTTTAAAGTTTGGAAGGTGCCATAAAAAAGGAGTCTCATGAGTTCTTTTTAGTACAAGTTGTAAAAGCCATTGCCGACATAAACCTAATATGCCCAAAATAAAAGTCATTTTCACCGGAATTTAAGTAAAAAAATACTTTCTTTGCCCTGAGGGATTGGTATGGTATTTTCCCTCTTCCTATAATGAGAGCTATGTACTACATCATGTTTACTTTTTTTGTTTTTCAGTCTTGATTTTCACCTTGGTTTCCAGGAATTTCAGAACTACATTTCATTTAAACACGATAACCATTTTATCCTTTGGATTTCCATGAGCTTTTAAATTCTTTACCAGACATCTTTTATGTGCCCCTTGGATCCACTTGGACTCACTTGTCTGAAGGGCTCTTGGCCACCTGATTCATTTCTCCTCCAAAGGGCTCTGCTCTGCTATCACCTCTGTTATCAGTGTGACACAGTCATAACCCAAAGCAGCTCACCTCAGGCCAATGCCATGGAGCTCTTGCTGCCTACACTGAAGCTTTCCAGTCGCTAGTGAAATGAGTCATCCATGTATGTGTAACTTGGAAGCATGGAGGAGTTACAGCCCCAGAAGTGAACATCTGACCAATAAAAGACAAGAGCTGATGGGTAAATTATTCTCCTTTCTTCTACCAGAGAGTCTCTTTGAGGAAGTTCCTGTGAGATCAATGGTCAGCTGCACTTGATACCAAGTGGTGAAGGGTTTGCAAGACACCTCCTAACGTCGGTCCCCCCTTCTTCCCTGTCACACTCCCTTTTCTCCTCACTCTTGCTTCTCTGAGACTGTACTTCGCAATAAAGCATTAGCACTAAAGCTTTTTCCACCCTATTTGTAGGGAACAAGCACTAAAACAAATATTCTCTCCTGATTCTTGAGATTTACTCTCTACTCCTATTTTATTAACCATACTATATGTATTTTTGTGTTTACTTTCTCACATTCTTTTTGAAAATTTGTAGACTCAAGATAAACATATAAATAAGCTCATAATGAGCTTCATTTTCTATTAAATTTATAGAACTTGGGAATTTGGCCAAATTGAAGAGAATATTTTATTTAATTTAATTCCTTAAAATTTCGTTGGAAAATTCAAAGCAGTTTAATGTATTTTCAAAAAAGGAATAGCCTCCATTTCTTCAAAATGATGTTAGCTTGCTGCTAGTCTCTCTAAATCTCTATGTTTGCCTCCTTAACAGACTAGAATTTGTGTGTAATTAAGTTTAAGAAACTGAGCACTTAATCTAAATCTCCCTATAGTGAGATAGTTTAAGGATTTTACTGAAATCTCAGCCAACAAGTATTTTCTTTTCTTTCTGTGCAATTGAAGAGGATTTTACCAGGAAGAACATTTGAAACATTAGTTGCAAATCAGTTTCAATTAATTTTTCCTTTTATTATATACGTTTTTCTGTATTTTTTTCGACCCCTAAGATCAGCACTTGGAGACCAGTAATTTAAAGAATATGTTCCTTTGTGCTTCTTTCTCTGAGAATACCTTATTTCCTGTTGTAGAAAGCCATCACTGATTATCAGAAAGCTCCCCCGTCCCCAACACTATTCAGTGATGCATATATGTAAAGCAAGTTTCAACTGCTGAATTGGTTTTTTTTTTTTCCCAAACAGATTTTTTTTTCGTACTAAACAATTCTGCTTTTATTCCTTGAATATTTCCAAAGGTTTTTTAATTCTATTTTTAAACAGCTCTTCCCAAGGTTTTTGATGGGTCATTTTGTTCAATTTTTTTCAACTAAGAATAATTTTTAAAATACCCATTTTGTGCCAGGTTCTATGTTAAGTAGGGGGCACAAACAAGTAAGACGTGGTCTTTCTCTACAAATATATAATCTAGTAGCAACTTAAGACAAGCATATACTAAAGAACAATAAAAAGCTAAATATAATTAGTTCCATAGCAGGAATACACATACAATATTAAATCCTTTATTGGGAAGAAGAATAGAACCATTAATTCCTGACTACGTCAGTCTGAAGTAATTTCTATATTTTCTATTGGGATATCGAGTAAAGACGTAATTTTCTATAGTTCTTTAGATCATTAATTCAAAATATATATTAGAATAATGGGTATATTCATACAATGGAATGTTATTCAGCCTTAAAAAGGAAGGAAATTCTGACATATGTTATAACATGAACAAACCTTGAGAACACTAGGCTAAGTGAAACAAGCCAGTCACATAAAGACAAATACTGTATCATGGTACTTATATGATGTACTAGAATAGTCAAATTCATTGAGAAAGTAGAATAGAGGTTGCAAGAGTCTTGGAAGAAGGGAGAATGAAAAGTTACTGTTTAAGGAGTATAGAGTTTCAGTTTTGGAAGAAGAGTTTTGGAGATAGATGGTGATGACAGTTGGACATCGATATGAATGTATTTAATACCACTGAACTGTACATTTAAAAATGGTTAAAATTGTAAGTTTTGAGTTATGTGTATTTTACCACAATAAAAAATTAGAAAAAAATGTATGTTATATTATAAAAAATTATATATATATATATACATACGATTGTATTGTATTCGGTACTAGGGAAAAAGATTACTGAACTCACAGTCCAACACTGTGGGATATAATCAAATAACGACAGTCTGCTAGGTTTTTATGTGGTCTGTAGAAAGTACTAAGGTAGCTTGGATGCAGAGATGAACATGTGACTAGCACTGTCCACTGAGAATGGAAGTTGGGATGGGTAGGAAATGGAGTAGAGATAGCTTTAAAATCTTCATAGAAGAATTGGTATTTGAGTGGCTTTGAAAGGTGAATAAGAATTTCGAGAGATAACAGAGAAGGTATTCCAAGCAGAGGAATGGAAGTATTGAAAAGATGGAACGTTTGATAAAAGTTCTGTCTGGTTGAAACATAGGACCAATGGAGGAGTGGTAGGAGATGATGTTAGTGAAATAGATATTGGAGGCTACACTGTTTACCACATTAGAGAATTTAGATTTCATTCTAGATCAATGGTCTTAACCAGTAATGGGCTTCAGGATCACTTGTGGAGCTTTCAAAAATACCTACGCCCAGATTTATCACTGGAGATTTGGGTTAGTATATCCAGAGTGGAGCCTGGGCTTCTTCATGTTATCGAAGCTCCACAGTGATTCAGATGGGCTCCCAGAGTCACTACTAAAGGTAATAAATTATTGTTAAAGATTTTATTTTATTTTATTTTATTTTATTTTGAGGAAGATTAGCCCTGAACTAATATCTGCTGCCAATCCTCCTCTTTTTGCTGAGGAAAACTGGCCCTGAGCTAACATCCGTCGCCATCTTCCTCTACTTTATACACGGGACACCTACCATAGCATGGCTTACCAAGTGGTGCCATGTCCGCACCTGGGATCCGAACCAGTGAACCCTGAGCCACCAAAGTGGAACTTGTGCACTTAACCGGTGCGCCACCGGGCAGGCCCCCAAAGATTTTATTTTTAAGGTGAGAGACATGTTAAGGTTCATTTAGCTCTGATGGCAATATGATGGACGACCTGGAGTGCGTAGGACCTGAAGGTAAGAAGACAAAATGGAAGGTTCCTAAAGTGGATGAGAGCTAATGACAGCCTGGATTAAGACAGTGGCAATAGGGACAAAGAATAAGGATAGATTTGAGAGCATTCAGAAAGCCAATACTATTGGAGAAATAAAAAAACAGTGCTCAAATTTGCATATCAGATAATTGGATGAGGGTTGATCCATTAACTGAAATAGTAAATGCTGGCGTAACTACTAAATACAACATCTGGCAGATTGTCAAAGAGTAGGTATTCAATAAATGTTTGTTGGACGAATTAAAAAACTCTAATAAACCAATGATCATACAATTGTGGATGAAAAAAATGAGTAAGTAAGGTTGAGTTTATGGATGGGCTTTGTTGGTTTTTGACAGATCTAGACGTGCGGGACAGGTGGAGTGGGAAGTTGTGAAAAAGATATGTAAAGCAGGGAGTGTCATCAAAGCAAAAAAACACAAAGGTTGGAAAGGTGAAGCTGGGTTCCAGAAACAGTGAACAGTTCAGTTTGGCTCTACGATAGTGAGAGATGAGACTATAAAGATACAGTGGCTCCATAATGTGGTGTGTTTGAGAGTCAGACTGAGGTAGTTTTAATTAATTAAGGAGGCAATGGTGAGTCGTGGCTTTTGGGCAGGGGTCTTCCATGATCTTTAGGATCGTGTTCTTTTGGGAGATTCTTATAGCAGCAGTGAGATAGGATGGCTTGGGATGAGAAGAAATATAAAGGGAGAAAGATTAATTAGAAGGTTCCTATGAGGGTAGAAGCAAAAGATAACAATAAGAAGCTGAGCAATGATGGTCATAGAAGGAATGGAAAGGCAGGAGCAGAATCAAAAGATATTCAGAAAAAAATTACTATGCCAGATCAGGCCCCAGATTGGGATGGTTGGAGGTTAGAGCTGGACTCAGAGTGAGCCCTTGGTGACAGAGCATTAGGGTCTCAATGACTAGAAGTAATGATGTCAAGAAGGTGAGAAGTTTCAAGTAAAGATAATTGATTTTGTGGTGTCAGCAGGATGTCCAGGTGGAGAAATGTTCTGGGCACCTAGAAATGCAACACTGCAGTCTAGAAGACAGACTGGGGCCAGAAATTTGAACTTGGAAGCCATCTGGTATAAGTGATAAATGAAGTGGATAGGATGGCCAAGGAAACTGAGAATAAGCCTAAGAGAAAACCCCACAGGGGTATGCTTACACTTGGCAGGGTAAAGGAGGGAGGGAAATCTAGGAAATAGGAAGAGGAGCAGTCCTAGAGAGAGACAAGACACATCTGGAAAATGCATCTCTCAGAAGACAAGAAACAGAGCCTCAAAAGGAAAGAGTGGGTAAATAGAGTAAAAAAGAGAATTGAAGGAAGAGAAGGACCGAGATAGGGCAGATGGTCTGTTGACAGGTGAGGAAGCTTTGGTGGGTTTGAAGCTGAACTGACGGGGTTTACAGAAGGAAGGCATGGAGGAAGGCATGAGGGAGCTGAACTGTTCCATATCCTTTCTGATGCAAGAGGCAGGGGTACTGATAGCATGGTTCCTGGCATTGTGGCCATTTGGGTTTAATGAACTCAATTTATCCTTCCATGTATGCTCAGTAGTCATATAACTTTCACTGAAACAACAGGGCAAGAACTACAGGTGCAAAGAGCATTAAGGACTCTCAAGTCTGGAGCTTGATTCATGAAAACTGCCTGCCTGGGGGCACTGGGTCTCACCATTTCCTGAGAGGAAACGGTCAACGTTAAAATGACCATTTTGTATGTCAATATGCGTGCCAGAGCTATGCGTGGCAATTAACTAAATATCACGACACTATTAATTGCACACTTTTTTGTCACTAATTTGAAATGATATTTTTGTCATAAACTAAATTCCTGTATAGATTTGAGTCTGTATCTGGACTCTATTTCATTTCATTTTATACCAAACCTGCTGGTATTTAATTGGGATTGCCTTGAGTTTATAAATTAATTTGAGAAGAACCAGCATTTTTACAATATTCAGTCTACTAAAAAGAAGGGTATTTAAGTCTTCTTTTATGTCTCTCAGTGGAAGATAATTATTTTTCCATATTGTTCCTAAACTTGTCTTTTTCAGTTTATTGCTATAGATTTCCCTTTTGCATTGCTATTGTCAATGGTATTATTTTTTGCACTGCAAGTGTGTGTCAGTAAGAAAGATGTAGGTATTTTCTCAGATGAACAATTAAAATTTTTTAAAAATCTAAAGCAAATTTCAGTTTTTAATAGCATCTGACCTTCATTGAGCTGATACACATGTAAAAAAAAAATCATTTTGGATACTACTAGCGTGTAAAACAGGGAAAAAAATGAATGTGGTTTATTTCGTTTTTGTGTTGCTAAAGTTTCCTTACAGAAGACAAGCTGTATTTGGAGTTAAAATGGGCTGTCTGTTCAGTCTTGGTCCCACCAATGGGAGCTCCGTTTTCCTCCTAAGACCACACAAAGCTCTAGCTAAACTCTGGCTCTTTCCCCAGAAAAGCAGCCCAGTTCAGTCCTGCTGCTTGAATTCATGACCATGACCAAGGGCTCTTCAGTGTCTCCTCCCCAGGTGCTGGTGGAACAGGTTGAAGGAAGCTGCAGCCACAGCAGTAATCCCCCCACTGCCAATCACACTCATCATGGACAGAGAGGAGTTTTCAGATGGTTTCACGCAGCCATGAGTCAGAAAGGGTTTTGGTTTTACCTTTTTCTTCATCCCAGTCCTTTGAAACTTTTCAGTTTGCAGAAAAACTGAAAACTATTTAACAAATCTATACAAGGGGTAAGCAAACTTTTACTGTAAAGGGCCAGATAGAAATGTTCTAGGCTTTGTGGGCCACATGGTCTCGGTTGCAACTTCTTAAATCTGTTGTAGCATGAAAGCAGTAAATGAGCCTGGCTGTCTTCTAACAAAACTTTATTTACAAAACAAGTGGTGGGCCGGATTTGGCTCATAGGCCAGATTTAGCCTGTGGTTCATAGTTCCCAGATCCCTATTTTAGATCAGTAAACTTCCAAACCATTCATTATTTATATTTTAAAGAATAAAAGCAATGCGCTAGTCTCCACAGAGCTAATGATGACAGGATGCAAAGCACCGGAATGAACAAAATGTAGAAAAAGCACCAAAATGATTTCTTATCAATTCCAAAATAGCAATTCTGAGCATAGCTAGCATTTGTCTGCTTTACAAAGCACAAATGGGATCATAGTATTTAATAAACACACATATTACATTGCAGTGTGAGGAGGAAGAGAGAGTGGCATGAAAAAATCAGTAGTAATGAAAGCATTTGTTCTTACTTACCAATCCTGTACCGCATTGAAGGATTCCTCATTTGTGATGTCATACATTAAAATAAAGCCCATGGCCCCACGATAATAAGCTGTGGTGATAGTCCTGTATCTTTCCTGGCCTGCTGTGTCCTAAAAGATAATAATAATCATCTCTCAAAAAATAAGGCAATACATTTTAGGGGAAGTGGTTATTCCAGAAATAATCACCATAAAGAGTCTAAATTGTACTTGCAGTGTACAGCTGCGCATATTTTTCAGTCTTGTTTTTCCTAATAGTTTTCATATGGCAGTTCTGCATTATTATGAAAAATTCTCTTTTCGTAAAGATCTAGTTCAAAGTACCTTCTACATAGCTTCATTCTTATTAAGTAGCATCTAACTATAGAAAATAAAATAAAAAGAAAGATCATACATATCAAAAGGTGTGGCTTTTGTATAGTTTACAGCCAGAGGAGTACATTAGCTCCATCATTATGTATTTATTGTCTCCCTACTATGAACAAGACACTGTGGGGGAAAAAAGAAGTTTATGAAAAAGACCCTGTTTTTAAAGGCATGCAGTTTAGTATCAGTTATTCAACTGTAAAATGAGATTAAAAATATCTTCTTTGTGTGGAAGTTTGAGTCAGACAGATCTAGAATTCCTGCTCTCCCCTTAGTTAGCTGGGGGAATGTGGGCAAGCCACTGAACCTCCGTGAAGTGACCACCTCTAAGGTGCACCACGCTTGTTAGGGTTACATGAAATAGTGCATGTGAAGTGCTGCACACAGAGCCTGGCACGCAAAAAGTGGTCAGTAAACGGCACGTACTGGCTGTAGTTCCCGAAATTTGGGGAGGCAAGGCTAACACAGGATGGGAGATAGCAGCTTACAAATACAGGGGTTCCAGGACTGCAAAAGAGCTGGCATGGAACAGTTAAATCTGGGGATCAGAGGCAGCTATGTCACTGAAACAACCCATATATGTCATGTGAACTGTATAGTGTAGCTCAAGAGATTACTCCTAAATTCTACCAGCTCTTGCCCCTTTGTCTTCTCGGGACCTGGGATGTCACTTACAACCCCCTTCACCACTTTCCCTGGAGACTGGGCTCTGACTTCTCTCTGCTGTTACTCTAGGTGCTTAGCATTTTGGACTGAAATGTTATCTTCTTTCTGACTTCAGCATGGATCGTCTTGCTCCCCTTCTCCTAGAGATGCCTCCTTTCTACACAGAGTGCATCCCAACTCCCCCTAAGACTTAAGAAGTCTTTAAGTGAAAGCTAATGTGTTGGGTGGCACAAGAATAGATTCCTTTAGCATCAAAATGAAGCTAACATCTCCTGGATCTCACTGTTGGGTTGGGCTCATGTTGGATAGGCTGTTCATCACCCGTAGGTATCTCCTGCTTGGATGCTTACACTCCACCTGGACCAAGAGTGGGAAACTCAAGATTGCTTACAATTTTCTCCTGATTTGTGCGCTATATTCTATTTAGCTCCTGCAAGTTCAGAGAAGGGTGATCAAAGAAGGCTGAGGAAATCAGCGAAGGATTCTGAGAGAACGTGGTGGTGTGAAACGGAACTTGAAAATTAGCTAAGGGTGTGACTTTTCATGAAGCCAGCAACGATTATATTCTACTCTTGGAGCAGAGATAAGGCTGGCCTGATTGGAAGATATTCATTAGGTAATATGACAGAGATAAGGTTTCCAAGGTAAGATGAAAACAGACTATGATAGCAAAAATACAGCAAAATCAGTGAAGAGCTTTTAAAACATACCACCAACAGAAGAAAACAAAAAGGAAAACATATATTTCACCAAATGAACATTTGACAACTCCTTGAATATAGAAAAAAATGCTATAAATAAAATTGAAATGATATATAAACAAATGATAAACTGGGAACTATATTTGCATGGTACCAGCGAGACCAAAAGTTAATATCTTTGATATATTAAATGGTATTAGAAATCATTAAAAAATGTTAAATATTCCAATTTTTAAAATTTTTTATTAATAGGCTCATAAATAGCTAATTAATTTATAAAAAGAGTTGAATCTCAAGCATAATAATAGAAATGTAATGCTGCATAGTTTCATGCCCTTATAATAGAATTTACCTGTCAACTATTTGAATATTTTATTATACATTGCTTAGTATTTTATAAATTTGAAAGTGTAGGTGTTAGTCATAAATATGGATATCATAAGTTGCACATAATTGGGATAAATATACAAATTTGTTAGGCAGAGAGAAGCAAATCTTGAGCTTATTTGGATATTCTTGGATATTTGTGGGATCTAATTCAATTAACAGTATATCCAAATGTGAAATAAGGAAGAAAGTTAGAGAACCAAATTCCTAAGTACCATGTTTAAAGAGCGAGGTATAATCAGAGGTTGTGTAATATATTTTAGCTCTCTGGGGAACAGAACCCCTTATAACTAGTCATTCTATAAAACTTATCCACTTTTGACTTGGGTTCATATTTTCCAGAACACATTTTCTATAAAATTACCTTTTTTTTTTTTTTTTTTTTTTGGCCTATTGTGAAATGCTGTAAATGGTTTTCTTTTTCTCTTGGTAAAATATCTTTTTGGATTGATTGAGCAACCTTCTTAAAGATTGGGGACCTCATTCCTGCTGCCTTCTCTGTACAACAGATAGCTTTTCCATAATTTCTCAATAGGAGCAAACAGCCACTATACCCGAGGCACTGCTAAAAGGTGACCCAGACCCTTCCTGTCAAGCATGTCTTCAACACAGACACTGAATAATACTGTGTTGGAAAACTATGGCATTATCTCTTTCTCCTTGACCCCTTCCAGTGATGCCTTCCCTTTTCATGTGATGTTAATTTTATTTTGACATAAAAGAAACTAGTTCTAGTGTTATAAAACACACCAATTTCACACTGTAGGTATATTTAGTCTTTGAGAGAGCAGAAATCCAGGTCCCGTTATATTATGATTGAGATGTTACAGGAAACCACAGGGTTGAATAGCCATTAGATCTCAAAATTTAAAAATAGAGAAAGGAGAAAAAAAGCTTCTAAGAAAAAAAAAATAGAAGCTTTCAGATAGCACTTAAGTCACAGCAAAGGGCAGGACCTTCCACACCATTCTGACTTGACCCCAGAAACACAATGTAATTGGAAGTAGTCATCACCTAAAAACTCTCAGGGAGAATAAGAAATTGCACCAAACAGAGGAAGTGTGGTAAGAAATAAAAAGGAAATTCTCTTTCCAAGTAAAAGAAAATAAAAAAGAGTAAAACTAAGCTAATAAACAGACACCAAGTTGGTTCTGCATTGGTTTTGAGCACAGAAAACAATCTCAGAATTACAAACTCATTAGCATATTCTCTCCCATGATATCTGGAAGAATAGGAAGTCAGAAAAACACTTCATTATGTTTGACATTTACTAATGATGATACAAGATTATATTTGAAAGAAAAGAACATTTTATAATGTCAAGAGCCACTAATGTAATTAAATGTGAACATTCTCCGAAGGTAAGTGACTGAAATGGTACCTCTTCTCAATGTGCTCAGGAAAATGTCTCCAAATTCTGGCTTTGCATTGTTCCTCTGCCCCATTGATTCTAATAGCTAGGAATACCTGCTGATTTACTGTAAATACAGGTTTCTGGTGATTGAAAACCACCACTATAAATCTCTTCCAGAGAAAATGAGGGATTAAAAAAGTGATTAAATAATGAAAATTTTTTCCTTCATTTTCCTCTCTTTTAAGAAAAATAAAATCATTTTAGTTGGTTTAAATATTTTGATTTCTCACTCATGTTTTTAGGAGGAATTTTTGGCCTTAATGATAAGTTTGATTAGCAAATACTTGAATAACTGTGAAGAAAAGACTGTAAAATGGAAAACATTAGCAGCTTGATAATAGTAGCCAGTATCAATTTCAGTTTGAATTTAGGCATTCTTGTCTTACGGTCTGTTCTCTGATGAAACATTTTATTTCTTTAACTGTATGTACTGCATTGTGAAAGCATTCTGAGGTCATGCAGAGATAATGTGCAGTTTTAAGACTGAGGAAAGAGCTTTCGTTTGTAAGGTCTGGGTTATATTGTAATTTGGTTTTTGTTTTGGTGATTACTTCTCTCTGTATTGGATTAAAGGAAAAATGGAAGTAACCATTAGTAAAGAAACATAACTCAAATAATACCACCACAATCAAAATACATTTATTGAATGTCTAGACAGAGAAAAATAGACTGAAGGATAGACAATCCTGGTACCTGTTAAAGTAAGTAAGTTTATAGGTAAAGAAACCAAACCAAAACACATTGGTGTTAACTGATCAACAAAAGCAATTTAATTAAGCTAAAGGAAATAATATTTAATAACCCAAAGAGGAAGTCAACAGAAATGGAAGATGCATTGCAACATGAGACATAAAACACACTTCAGTGAGTTCCAAATGGACACAAAGACGTGGAATGGAATAAACACTTGTCATTTAGCATTCAAGCAAGTAGTAATCTCATAACTTGTATTGGCTACATTTTACCTATAGGAATTATTTTGAATCATCAAAGGAAGATTAAATTATGCTCAATAAAGCTTAATATTAACACTGATTGATTGATTCATTCATTCATTCAATAAACATTTAGTGAACACATTACTAGTTAGGGACTGTGATAGGTATATACTAAATTTATTCTATTCTAGACATATTTTTGTATATTTTAAAATTCGACACATTAAAAGCATTTTATTAATCAGAATATTATATTCCCTACATGTCTAGAAAAGATTAAATAAAATCGTGAAAATATCATTTCCAAAGAAGCAGACAGCTTAGAAACTTAAAACTGTAATTGAGACCATCTGCTCAGTGGTGAAGTTCTCCAATTCCTAGTCACTGTTACGGGTTGTGTTGTGTTCCCCAAAAGATATGCTGAAATCCTAACCCCCAGGACCTGTGAACGGGATCTTATTTGGAAATAAGGTCTTTGCAGATGTAATCAAGTTAAAATGAGATCATACCATATTGGGTGGGCCCTAACCCTATGATTAGTATCTTTTTAAGAAGAGAAAACTGAGACACAGAACACACAGATTAAGGCCACACAAAGGCAAAGGCAGAGACTGGAGCCATGCATCAACAAGCCGAGGAATGCCAAGGATTGCTGGCATCCACTAGCAGTTAAAAGAGAGGCATGGAACAAATTCTCCCCTAGAGCCTGAGAGAGCATGGCCCTGCCAACACCTTAATTTAGGACTTCTAGCCTCCAGAACTGTGAGGAAATAAATTTCTGTTGTTTTAAGCCCCTCAGTTTGTGGTACTTCATTATGGCGGCCCCAGGAAACTAATACAGTTACTGACCCAGTTTGCAATCTTCATGATCAGGGAGAAAGCAATATAATTTCACAGCTACCCACACACCCGTTTACTACTTTACAGAGGAGAAAACATAGAAAATTAAAGGCAGTATTATGGAAAAGTCTAACATAGTCTCACTGTATGAATTCATGGATGTTATGCTAAAATGCATTAAAATACCCCATTTATGTAAAATTAATTCTGCTCAAAAGAGAGTGAGTTGATGTATCTTATTGCTTTAAAAAAGTAGATCTTAACATATTTATGTGTATATATACATACATATGTATACATACAGACATATATGGTTATTAGAAGGACAGAACAACATTGCCTGAAATGACAAAAATTATAAATTGCTTCATGTTGAAATTTTCATCCTCAAATGGTTGAGATGCTGTTACAGAAAAATCTAACAAGATGCAAGCTTCCCCAACAACAGAAACAATAAAATGCTGATTATTACACATCACTTCTTCTGTATGATGCTACTTCTCCCAAGTTGTATTTATTTTTCATTTCCATAAAGAGGCAGGCACAAAGGAACATTGAATATAGCCTTATAAAAATAGTGAACAAAACGGGAAGCTTAAATATTTTATGCTTTCTTGTTGCATATTTATTTTAAAAATGAAATAAGAATTTTTTTCCTTACAGCAGCTAATCTTCCATTAAAATAAAATTTACAAACCACTTTTCCCTACTGATCTTGTGCAAACAGTCAGTTTGAATTCATTTACACACACAGACAAGCGCCTGTAAATCAAGCCCATATTTCAGAAGAGAGTGCTAATAAACTGGCCCCTAAATAGTTCTTCAATCGATTTAGATGTCCTTCCTAGCTATCGTTCTTCATCCTTCCTCTTCCCACCAGCAGATTTTATTGATCAGATTTTCTTGTCATAATGTTTCACTTTTAAATACCCAAAGCTTCATTTTACAATAGCATTCACTTCTAAGTAAAACCTAATAAAATAAGCCTGAGGCAGAAGGATAAAACTTGACCTATTATTTCTTGGCGGTGTTACCATGGCAATTCATCCTTCCTAGAAGAGAGAAACAGTCATATATAGCTTGGTTATAAGGGGCTTTTGACTCCATTGTCAGTGAGACCCTAACATATCGACCAATTGTGTGTTTTTGCTCATGAAAGTTGGAGACACTTTTCAGTAAACACCTTCTAAATGCTCAGATGAACTCTCTTTAAGACCTTAATAAAATTTACCATCAAAACTGTGCAAAGGCACCTTCATTTATTTTATTTAAGAGCTTGTTTTCAAAGAACGCTTAACACAAAGGCAGAGAAAGACGCCATTTTTGCTTTCTTTCTAATTAATCTTTTTGACATACTTCTTCCCAGTGGGATTTTGATTATGCTCAACTTCGTCAAAACCTGGGGGATAAATATTTAAAGGCAGGCAGCTCAGAGCTTTTAGTCAAGGTTGGTGATTGTTTTTCTTCACAGAATGCAATTCAAAATGCTTGCAGCAGATCAAATGCTCTATGCTTTAAAGGATAACAGGCTTTTGAGTGGGACTCTTATTGTCACCCTAAAATTGGCAACTAAGACTCAAGCCAGACCCCTTCCAAAGGGATGGAGCTTTCAGTCACACAAGCCACGTGCCAGTTGGCTGGTTGGATGGATGTCTGCTTAGGCAATAGAATTGTTGATCTGCGCTTGTATAGGGGTATTTGAGACCTGGAAAGAGATGGCAGGGTTGAGTAGGGGGAAGCAGTAGAGAAGCCTGACTTCCCACAGGTTAGCATGGCCAGGTGAAGTGAGTTTCTCATGGATCAACAAACATCACAGCAGGTAGCTGCACTTGACACATTTTGCCATTAACTCACTTTTGAGAGGGCTGTCTCCTGGATGGGGTGTGGGAGCCTACGAGGAATATTAACAGGGGCAGGAGGGAGCTGAAGGAATGTTAAAAGGGAAGGAACCTGAGCAAATCTCTCATATCATGTCACCGTGTAGTGGGAGAGGCCTGCAGGACTCCCTGAACATCCTACACAAGGGAACCAGCACTTGGATGTCTGTCACAGAAAACAGGGTGGGTGGCAGGACAACTTAGCCAGAGAAGCCAAGAGAGAACTATAACTCATATCCAGTTAGATAGAGTCATCTGCCCTTTCTTTGTCTCCCAGCCCTCCTTCCGTCTCTTGACCCTGGAAGAGTAAGAACTAGACAAAGGAGGGACAGAAAAGGTGAAAGTGTGGATCAAACCCCTCTTCCTGATACACTTCCAGTCCCTGGGAATGCAGGCAGATTTGCAAGGGAAGAATAGGAATGTTAAATGAGATATGACCTGGACATTTAAACTAGGCTTAAAAATGCTCAGCTTTTATTTTTTTTAATACACTTTATTTTTTAGAGTAGTTTCAGGTTCGCAGCAAAATTGAACAGAAGGCACAGAGACTTTCCATATACCCTCTGCGCCACACATAGCCTCCCCCATTACCAACATCACCCACCAGAGTGGTACATTTGCTGCAGTTGATGAACCTACCCTGACACATCATAATCACTCAAAGTCCAGAGTTTACGTTAGGGTGCACTTTTGGTGGTGTAGATTCCGTGGGTTTGTACAAACGTATAATGACAGGTATCCTCAATTACAGTACCACACAGAGTAATTTCACTGCCCTAAACATCCTCTGCCCGAGCTTTTTTTTTAAATAAGAGAAAAAGATTGGAAATGGGATGCTCAAGTTGTAGTTTGGGGAGAGGCACAGGACTTTGAAAACAGGGTTTAGATAAAGATAATACCAACGCATGATATTTAACACCAATGGATTTAGACTTTTCACCAAACTAATCACCAGTGAAATATAACAACACAACAACATGAAGAATGTAGACTTAAGCAGGGCTTTACACATTTCAAAGCACATTCACATGTATCATTTCATTTAATTATTATTCTGGGGTAGTAGACCACTTCGCAGATGATGAAACTGAGAAACAAAGAGGCTAGGTGCCAGATCTAAGTCAAAACAGTGGAAAACGACAAATGTCATACCAAACACAGCCTTCCTCACACATTCAAAATTTAGTCCTCCTTCCAAATATTAGACTGAATGTTGAATAATTTAGGTTATATTTTTCACTCTGGGTCTATGTTTGATGTCATTTGGCTATTTAACATTCATGTATGTGCTTTCGATCTTTGTCAGTTTCACTGTTTTGAACTCCATTCATTCTGCAACCATTGGTAGCTGTGTCTAGTCCCAGTACTCTATCGAAACTGTTCATGCTAAAGTAATCAGCGCCATCCTGATTGCCATATCCAGTGGTTTCATTTTTGGCTCTCATCTGATTTTCCTTTTTGAAACATTTGGTACTGAGGACAAGTACTTATTTCTTTAAATCCACTCTTCCACAGCATGGCTCTCTGCTGAATCTTTAGCCTCTTTGAATTTTCTTCTTTAGTTACCTTGCGAGCTCTTCTTTTCTGCTCACCTCTTAAAGGCACACAGGCTTCTGATCTTTATCCTCTCTCATCCTCCTGTGCTATACTATCTTCATAGTTTCAAAGGTAATATATAAATAGCTGCACCTTGGTAGGAAACCGTAACAACATTCTTGTGTCCCAGAACTACATTTCTCTCATCGTAACACACAGATATTTCACATTTAACTTGTACAAAAAACCAAAGTCATGGCAATTCTCTTAAACTTGTGTCACCAGCACTTTAAATCTTTTAATCACAACATCAAAACACAAATTTTTGCAAGCTGAAAATCTGCCAGGTATCCAATATTCTCCCTCACCCTTCATTGACATCCCTCCCATATTTTTAAAGAAATATAATCAGACATGACACTGTTTTTCCTTAAGCCTAGGTCAAGGCAAAAGAAAAGATAATATCACCTAGGCTTTTTCTTTATTGAAATACTTTTACTCTTATTACTAATCACAGCTTTCTCTACTCTCTAGGAGAAAATGTCGTTAGTCTGAGATGCAGGCCTAGCATCTTTGGGAAGGAAGAAAGATGCACACAGAATAAGGTCTGTAAAGATTAAATACAAAACAAGTTCATAGTTTTTGACATGGCTTATAGATTCTTGTCATATCACCAATGTCAGTTCTACACTGTTGAAAAAAGGGTTGAAAGAGTTCCAAAGGCCAGCTGAGTCACTCTAAATTTTGTTAGTTTTAAAATGAAACCAGAACTGGGTATAAAATATATGACTGTGGCATGAGTTTTCCTCTAGAATAGGAGTGTTTCTGTGCCTTGTGCAGTCTTTCCTCTGTTAAATAGTCAAGTTGGCTACTCAGCTAAATTTCTTTCTCTGATCAGCTTTCTTTTGTTACTCATGCTGAAAAGTGATTGTGTCACTCATTGTAGGTCAAGATCAAAGGTTTTTTCTTTTTTTTTTTTTGAATTCCAATTAGATATTAGGTAGATAGGGTGACCACACATCTTGGTTTGCCCAGAAATGTCCCAGTTTATGTCCTGTGGTAGATAATGAACACTTAATTAATGAACTTATTGTCTCAAAAAAGTCTTCTGGAACTTTTTCAGTTTAATTTATATTTGAAACCAGGTCTGGATCTACAAAACAAGTCATAGTTTCTGACATAAAATGTTTTGTTTGATTAACATAGTGTTTAAATTTTTTAAGCCAACATATCAGAATGTGGAGATTTTTACGCAAAAGACTATTTCTTCTGAAAAATTAAGGAAGATGGTAACAAATGTTGTCTACATTGCTGTGTAGCCAGAGGGTTGGAGCACCTGTCTTTTTGGTCTTGTGTTTTCATGCTCAAGAGAACTCAAGTATATCTTCAGAAAGAAATAAAAATCGCCTATCAAATGGTTAGCACTTTATTCTTCTGGGCTGTCTTAACTAAGAATAAAACTAATTCTTAACTTAGCCCAAGCAATTTAGTGTCTACGTGCAATTTACATTCGAGCTCAAAATTTATATAATGGAAAAGTCAGGTTGTTTTAACTAATCAATATTCTGCCTGGGTTAACTTCTCGTTAAAAACTAACCAAACGTTAGAAATCTCTATTCCTCACATTGTGCTGAGTACTGAGGAAAACATAGAATAAGTATCCATGAGATACAATCTCTAAATCAAAGAATTTGCATTTCCCATAAACTGGAAAAATAAAGCACATAAAGCAATCTGAGAACCTGGCTGTATTTGAAGTGTTTGTTGTGTGATGTGTGCAGTATGTGCCAGAGGAATCAAAGAAAGGGCAGACTGAAGTGAGCTGGCAAAGCCCCGGGAAGAGGTAAGGCAGGTCCCCAGTGCTGGGAAAGTTTTGAAGGGGAAGAGAGGTGAGGGGAGGTGGTTAGCAGACACAACCACAATCGGGATGATGAGAAAGACCATGGAAATGAGTCAGGGGTGAAAAGACTGGCACTGATGTTTACTCTGAGTAAATTTCTCTACCACTTTTCCACTGCAGGGGCTAAAACAATATTTATCTTTGAGTATTGCAGGCTTTTGTTTGGTATCTGGAAATTCACCAGGCATTGCAAATGAATGGTATGATTCCATATTTCCCCTTTAACCTATAGTATCTGGGGAGGAAAAAACAGGACTGATTCTTCTTTCTTCCAGAGCAGGATCCATAATCTGAAATGGAAGAGAGAAAATGTAATCTGTGACCCAGTACCAGCTGGGTCAAATAATTAAATCTCTCTGTATTTTTACTTTCTAACTAAAATAGGAATAAAATTATCTATCTTCTCAAGGCTGTGGTAAGGATTAATAAATTAACATATCTGAAGGTTATTTTGTTTTATTTTTCCCCAGAAGCAGCAATATGAGGAGGAAAGAATAAGGGCTTTAGTGTTAGAACACGTAGGTTCCTACTCTGGCTCTGAGATTCACAGGCTATGTGGCTTTAGAAATATCACCTAACCTCGCTGAGCATTAGTTTCCTGATTTCCACAATGAAATCAATACCTAACACCAGGTTGAACTGCAAGCTGCAAATGAGAAAAGTTCTATGTAAGCTATAAAATGCTATAGGTAGCATCATTACTATTGATTGTGTTAATGATAGTAAAGAATCGAAGCTAGCATGTCAAATCCCAATAGAAAGTGTGTGGTAAGATGCAACTGGATTGCTCAGGAAAATATTGCTCCTTACTTATCCCATCACCAGGGAAGGAAAGGAAATAAAGATATTTGTCCTTCAGAATCACCCAGAATCTACGTGCCCTCATTTTCTCTCCCCATGCCTCCTTACATAAAAAGGGAACAGAACTCAAAGATGAAATACAGAATTAAATCCCTATCATAACTATTACTTGATTATGGATTCTGATTTCCTTAAGGTCCTCTGCACATTCTTACTTTTATGATTGTTTTGACCCTCATTGAGACAAAAGGCCTAACGAATTACCAAAGTGTTTTAAGGTTAAAGCAGTGGTTCCCACATCTCAAACTACTGCTCACTATAGTTGATAAGAAACATTTAACAATAAGTGATATGTCAGATGAATGAAGCCTCTAAAATACACAGGGAGACAAAGGAAAATGAAAATGTAGAAACCAGATGCTAGAGAAATAGAAGTCACTGTAGCATCTCATTACGCGCTCCATAGAGAGAGAGACTAACCCACAGCAGGCAGCCGCTGTGCAACAGACGTGGGCAACAAGAGGATGAAATGACTGTCTGAGTTTGGCAGGAGTACTGGAGAGCCAGGGAGAAGAGATATCAGCGAAAGGATACTTACTTGGGAAAGGCTTCTTGACTTGACCAGAAATAGTATTACTATTAATAATTGCATACCTTTCTCTTTTATAAATGGGTCTAACATATTTCCTTGTTTCTTTATAAATAGCCATCATCTTAAATAATTTTAAAAATATAATGGGATGCTATAACATTCAAATGGAATATCTAAACATCAAAGGCAACTTCTACTTTCTGAGCACTGTTTCATAAGTTGTCAAATTGGTGGAAAACATTAAGACCCTTCCCTGGCATTTGGGAAACAGGGACACAGACTTGGGCCTCGCACAGCATGGGGCACTTTCACATGTGATCTCTGTGACCTCCCATTTCTGTATGGGATTAAATAGTATCAAATTTGATAAGGCATGAAATCATCCAGGGCCTCCAAAGATCAATGGTAATTACAAATAAAGCTTTAAGATAACATACCTAAGTGGATGACAATCTCTAGCCTTCTGCCTACATTTTTTGGTTATGTGGAGACCATCAAAAGATGGTTTCAATCGCTATTTAAGCAATCCTCTCTTTTCTGTTCAGTTCTGATTCAACACAAATGTAGAGCTGAGTCTGATGCTCGGCTCCATAATTGAAGAAACTGAAATCAGAGGCGGAGGTAAGAGGCCAGCTACAGAGACGATTAAGGGGTTAATGAGAGACGTGCCCAGGGAAAACAATTCAAGGAGGCTTTATTAAGCCTCAGAAGTCTGAAGAGTGACTTCCTACAAACTGGAAGGATATAAAAGTCTTTCTGATACAGTATCAGAAGAAGCTCTTTTCTTTTTATAAATCTTCATTCAAGACAGGACTGGACTTTTGGGGAGCAAATGGGACCTGGATATTGGCTGCAAAAATTGGGGAAATTAGAAAGGCAGACATCCTGTCTTGAGGACTGAGCTATGAGTTGTGGATTCTCATCTGGAGAGGTAGAGGGGCCAGAGCGGGGAGGGAGCCTGGTAGGCACTCAGGGCCCCTTTGGCATTGTTATTGTGAGGGCTGCTTTTGAAATGGATAAAACTCAACCATAGAACCAAAAGGAAACAAAAACTAGAAAAGAGGCCAAACTCGTATTAAATCTTGATACAATCTAAATCTAGTATAACATCTACAGAATTTATTCAACCTGAATTCTATTTAGGGTTTAAACTCTCTATGAAGTCAGAAAAGGCACGTTTCCAGGACTCATTACAAATAAACCAACCACATTATTTCCAGATCAAATGAAAAAGAACCTGTACTGACTTGTATGAAAGAGAAAGCAGACAGGCAGATTGGCAATACAGAAGATATAAAATATTCACACATTAGCATTTTAAATTTAAGAAGAAAAGTTAGCTAGGACCAAGAAAACCTTATTGATGGGGGAATAAAACCCATGCATAAAACTCGAAGTTACCTTTGATGTTTAGATATTCCATTTGAATGTTATAGCATCCCATTATATTTTTAAAATTATTTTTTATTAAAATTTATTTAAAAACATTTAGTTTTTATTTTTCATAGTAAAAAGTTACCAAAATCACTGCATTACAAATAGACCAAATAGACCTAAATCTTTTGCCAAACAATCTGGCAGCCCAGAAAAGCATTTTTCCCACATTTAAATTTCACTGACAACATGGCTGCTGGCATGAAAAGTCTGAAAGGGCATTAGTATTCCAACTCTAATTCAAATTTCTACTCTCAATGCAAAAAGTTCTTTTAGGGCTTGTGTGCCAGGCAAATGTATTTTTCTTACCATGTCAACAGACTCTCCCACTTGACTAGCTTGATAGCAGAGTCAGAGAGCAGATGCTCTGGCATCTCCTGATCCTTCTCCTACAGGAAAGACAGAAACTTCTCCAGCTGGGCACCACCCAGGCTGGAGTATGCCAGGCCTGATGATCATGCTGTGCTAATAAGGTCAGGGTCTGATCCCTGTGTGTTCTTCGTTCTGTCCGACTGCATGCTCAACCTGGCAAGTTATTTCACAAATGTGAGAGGCAGGTGGATGGGCAAAGGTGTAAGGCTGTATTTGCACAGATCCTTCATCCTTCATGGAAAGACGAATGAATGACTCTTTATCAAAGACCAAAGACTACTTTAAGCTGATGAAGAACATGACCATGTAGGTCAGGGTTTCTTCCCTTGTGGGGCCAATAGCAATAAATTCTGATGTAGCTCAGAGTTGGCTTGGAGGAACAAATACAATGGAGAATTATTGCTCGATTTCAGGGAAGTTTTGGGAGATCTATTCCTTCTAACTGACTTATAAATTACATTTGGCATTTTAACATAGTGCCACACTCTCAGAAGTTCTCCTTTAGTAGATTTGGCAGTGGAGTCTGGGAATTTGCACTTTCTCCCAGCACCCTTGGTCGCTCCGATGCTGGTAGTTTGACTAATACCGGGAAACCGTCAAGAGCACGGACTCGGGGGTTAGATGACTCATGCTCACATTCTAGCTCCATCACTTCCTAGCTGTGTGACCTTAGAAAAATCAATTAACCTATCTATATCTGTTTCTTCAATTGTAAAATGAAGACCATGACAGATTATCTACCAAGGCTTTTATGAAGATTAAATGATCTAAAAGAGGCAACTTGTTTAGCATAGGACTTCAGACATAGGAAGTGAGAAATACATGTTAGTTATTACAACTCCTAGCTGCTCTTCACTTTTTGTTTCTTTCTTACGTGCAATGTTTTAAATATCAATATGCTTCATGTTGATGATTTGGGTTTTTAAAATCAACATAGAAATTCATATACATATATATATATATAAAATGTGTATGCTATATAATATGTGTGTGTGTGTATATATATATAAACAATATGTGTGATAGATCTAACTTTGGGATGTCATTTTTTTCAAAGATGTGACTACAAACCACTATTAATCACACATTTAAATAAAATAGTGAATGATCAAGGAGTAAAGATGTTTTATAAGTTGTTATTGTTCGCTAAATTATGATCTCTTTTTTTCTCAAATGGAAATAAGCTTACTGCTATCATCTTCCAAATTGTTTGAAGTCGACAAGCAAAAATCTCTGAGCTCTAAAACTTCTTTCTGCCAGAAGACTTACTTGAATATGAAGTGTCCAAGGCAATTAAAGAACAAATACAGACAAGCAAATAAAAATTGGAAATTGCCATGGAAAGAAAACCAAACAAATACTGACTGAAATGTTGCTTGGGCCTTTTTCCAATCTGGTTTTTGCAAAGGGATGAAGATCCTTTGCCTCAATGGTCAAAATGACTGGAGATGCATAAATTTTGATAAAACAGAGCAACTCACTAATAAAGAAATGGGTTGCCTCATGAGTTGGTGAGTACTTCATCGCTGGACAAGTTTGACACAGGCTAGGTGAGCAACGTTAAAGATGTTGTAGAAGAGAGTTACACATTCTGTCAAGGGTTAGACTACACAATCACAAGATGCCAAGACAAAAGTTGTAGGTGGTATCGAAGTTGTAAAAACTGGGTGTTGGAAAGTTAATGTTTTTGACGACTACGAAGAAGTAGATAAGTTACTAAGTATCTGTGGAAAGACAAGGAGCTCAGATTTTAGACATTTTTTATTTTGGCTCTACGTGGAAACTCCTCAGCAGAGATATTCTAAAACCAACAATTTATAAATAGGTATGTTCTTATTATATACAAATCTACCTTTTCTTCTAATAGCTCTTTTTATTACTTATTTTCTGCTTTTCTTATTGTAGAAGTTTCAGTGATTCCATCAGGGAAATTAGCCATTTGGCTAAATAAAGATGTAAATTTGGGATAGATGCCTAAGACAAAGTTGAAAAATATGTTTATCCTGAGGGAGCTCAAATTCTTCCTTCCAAGACTATTGTCCCACACCTTGTAGGTGGAACTGACAGATCTCTCTTTTCAATTAGTGATAGTAAAGCTTACCATTCAAGGTGGGCACCAAAAGATACTCCCTAAGCAAAAAATGTTTCTATGCTTGGTATCTCCTTTACACTTATTCATAGATCACTCAGTTGTTATTGGCACTAGATTACTTTAACTCATACTTTAAAAAAATTATCTCAAGTATCACCCAAACCACCAGAGAAACATCATAAGAGTCATAAAATCATAATTTTATATTGGAGGCACCAAAGATGTAATATCCAGCATCTCCTATGTTTAAATGGGCTACAAGGCTACTATGAGCAATGTGAAAGTAAGAAGAGATGGATCGGCCAACATAGGATCAAATGCAGCCTAAGCTTCCAATCATAGGAAGATGGACACTTCAGGCATAAGCACATTAACATGTAAAATTTAATTTGCTCCATTTCCAGAAACAAGTTAAAATAGATTAGGAAGCAGAGGGCCCCTTTCCAAAGAGAGAATAAGAGAGGAAGAGATGGAGAGAAGACAGAGGGAGAGCAAGTGGAGAGATGGGGATAAAAGTTCTTGGGAACAAACAATTTTTTTCAAGGAGTCTTTCAATAAGAAATTTGGGTGTCATCTAGTTCTACTCCATAAACCCAGTTCCAAGAGACTTAAACTCTTTTCCAAAAGAATTCTCTTTAACCTTGTTAATATTCACTGAAACAAATTTATTTTATCTTGGATTCTGAATTCAAGTCCCTCTTACCTCCTTTCCTAATAAATAAAAAATCTGAATGCCACAATGTCAAACTCGTCATCAAAACTTTTTAAGAGTTCATAAAAGAAAGCCAATTCTTTGTAGACTTCAGTGATTTCACTTTATAGCGATAGTGCCAGACTCCTGACCATAAGACAGAAAAATCTGGTTCACGTTTGCACCAGAACTTCTCCCAATTGCTGCAAAGAATTCACTTGTGAGAAGCTCTTTTCCTCCTGAGGGTAAAGATTGCTTTGTCTACTTAAAAAAGAAAAAGAGCTTAAAAAATATCCTATGTGATGCATAGTTATTTCATTGGTTGTTTATCTAAAAGTACTTTGAGAACAGAGAGTCCCTGAAGAAATATCTTTCTACTAACACATAATGTGATGTCATAAATAACCAGATGGTTAGACAAACATTGTTGAAGATAGAGGAAAAAAAGTAAAGGATCATAGTGATTACCAAAAATGATAAATTATGATCCTTTTGGCTTTGATGAAATTGGTTCTAAATATAATGTTGCTCTGTCACTTGCTTTGAACCTACCATCCATGAAATGAAGCACAAGCAAACTCACACAGTTAGCTCCTTGCTTGAAGTTCTCTCTGATTTGGTAACATGGGTTTTTTATCAGGTTAATTAACGGTGAACACAGCATTGTCCAACAAATCAGCCTTTCTGGTGTTTAGTAATGGGATCACCACTCCTCATTTAAACTGGAGCTAGAGAGTGAATGAAGTTTATAGCAATAAAAAAGAAGAAGAGCTAGCTCTCCTTTAGACCTCTGAAAATATGGCAATCAAAATAATTCAGATAAAGTAAAAGTCATTTTATCTGCTTTTCACCTCCCTTTTTTATGACTGTAGTTCTGGAATGGAATAGAAGTTCAGAATCAGATACATTCAGCACAGTTCATTTGTAGGGCATTATTTGTTTTGTTTTTGTTTTTTATCTAGTTTCCTAGCGAGTTTGACATTCATAAAACACTAGTGTTGTCTGTAACTAATACTATGCATTGCGTCTCCAGGACTTCTTTAACTACTGGTTACAAGTCTGTACCCTGAAATAGCATCTCTCCTGCTCCCCCACTGCCCAGCCCTCAGTAACCACCACTTTATTCTCTATTTTTATGAGTTCAGCTTTTTTTAGATTCCACATAGAAGTGAGATCACACAGTATTTGTACAGCATTGTTTTTTGTGTATCTTTACTGCAAGATTCTCAGTGCTTTCAAGAGTCCCATGTTTGAGATTATATTCAGTTATTTAGATTACTTTTCATCTCACTAAACAAGTAGAATTTTTTCCTTTTCTGGAAATAGAGATATCTATGCAGTTTATTCTACCAGAGTCCTTTAAATTGGAGCTCTCGCTGATGCTTCTTATCTGACTACACCAGCAGGCAAACTTAAGAATTATGGACCACAAATTACATGCAAACCCAAGCAGCAGGCAGTTAACAAAGCAGATTTCATGGCTCTGCAGTTTTCATAATTACACGGAAGCCAGGCTTGTTTCTCTTTAGACACCAAAATGTGTTTTTATGAAGAAATTGCTTTCAGGATTTGTCATTAGGGAGTAAATAAGCAAGGATTAAAATGGCATTTATTGTGATGAAACAGTGGCTTGAAATAGTTGATCCAGCAGCTATAGCGAAGCACACTGCAGTCGGGGAAAGGAAAGGCCTTTGGACTTGGGGTCAGAGGTTCTATCTGGGTAACAAGCTCAGTTCTTCCACAAACTTGCCCTGAGGCTTTGGGAAGACCACTTCATCTTTTGAATTTCCTTATTTGTAAAGTGATGTGATTGAATTACATAATTTTTAAGGTCTCTTTCAATTCTAAAGACTCCTAAGCTTAAGCGTTTCTAAAGGAATGTATCTTTCAAGAGAATTTATATGAACACCCACCGTAGGGCCCCTAAAAGGCTGGTTAGTGCATTGATTTTTAAGAGTTTTATGAATTTCAGTGCACTGATTCTTAAACTGTACTAGGCATCAAAACTCTCTAATGTGGAAATTTCTGGGCCCCCTCATTAAAGACTGATTCAGTAGGACAGAGGTGGGCATGAGAATCTGCACAGTGAACAGTCCTCCAGGACATTCTGATGGAGGTGCTCTGTGGACCTCACCTTGAGACTGAACTAGTGGCTTGAAAGAAGTAAAGCAATTTCCTCAAATCCTTGCCTAATCCCTGAAAAACTGCGTCAATAGGATATTAAGAAATAATCATTCCAAAGAAAAACTTCTTTTGCCCTGAGAACTATGACTACGAAAGAATAAATTTGATGTTATTCGTCAGGAGACTTCACATTGGGCTGCCACATACAAGTTCTGAATCATCCCTTTCTTCTTTTATTAAAAGTTTTTTATGTTTCTCCTCCTCATGGAAGTCATCTTTAATTACCCTATACCCTGAGTAGTCATTAAGCCAACATGTAGGGTGCCCTGGATTTTTCTGTCAAAAATTTCTGGTTCTAGGGGCAGGCCCTGTGGTGTAATGGTTATGTTTGGTGTGCTCCACTTCCGTGGCCCCGGTTCATGGGTTTGGATCCCAGGCATGGACCTACACCACTCATCAGCCATGCTGAGGCAGTGACCCACATATAAAGTGGAGGAAGAATGGCATAGATGTTAGCTCAGGGATAATCTTCCTCAAGGAAAAAAAAATTTCTGGTTCTAACCCATACTGACTATCCAGGTCAATGTCAAGTCAAGTCTATCCCCAGCAGGTCACAAAATTCTATAGTATGATCATAGTTTTGCTTAATAAAGTGTATAGATATAGATATCAAAAAAAGATTAATTGAAAGTGTACAAATATTCATAGTCATTCTGGAGGGTTTCTTTAAAAGTGGGAACTTTTTCTGCTTATTCTGTGTTTTCAAATTTTCCTGCAAAGGCTGTTGTATCTTTTATAATCTTTCCTTTAGAAAGGAAAAAAGAAAGGAGAAAAGGAAGAAAGGAGAGAAGGAAGAAGGGAGAAAGAGAAGGAGAAGGAAGAGGAGGGGGAGGAAGAGGAGATGGTGTGTGTGTGTGTGTGTGTGTGTGTGTGTGTATGTGCAGGCATCGGAGAGAAAAAAGGAGAGAGAGAGAGAGAAAGAGACACCACCTGGCAAGTGCTGTACAGAGACACGATGGGAGTCTGGAACACTTAGGTGTATAGTTACCATAGGTGTGCTCACCTAACTGCTTGGAGGAAATCAAGGAAAGCTTCCTAAAGGAGGTAATGCTTTGAACTGAGTCTGTCAGCAGATGATGGTATGTAAGCTTTGCAGGAAGAAGGATCGCTTACAGTGCCCAGGGGCATGGGAGGAAATGCCCTGTTTGGGATCTACAAATAGTTTGCATAGATAGAGCACACACATCCTATAGGGCAATGATATTTATTTAAACTGTGGCTTGCAACCCACTAGTGGGCCAGAAAGTCACTGAAGTGGGTCATGACCAGCATTTTAAAAATTAACAGAATATAACAGAAAATATCAGAGTGCATAATATACAACAAGCGTCATTTTGTGAAGAATTTAGTGTGTATCTGTGGGTGTGTGTAAACTGGATCATGATGTCCAACACATTTCTTACTGTGGGTTGTGGTCAGAAAAATTTTGAAGCTGCTGCTGAGGTCTGGGAAGTCATGAATGCCCCATGTAGGACAAGGGCAGTGCTTCATACTGTGCAAAGCATCAGCATTATTTTTTTGTAAAGCTTTTAATATGATAAATTTATACATATATTCATATGTCTTATATATAACTATGTATACTATAATAATATTATACTATATGAATATATATTATGTAATAAATAAATAAAGACATTCCTAATCATTCCAGTCAGCCAGGAAATTAACGTGATACAGTGAAACATTTCACAACCATGCCACCACAGAGAGGTTGAGGGAACTTAGTTTGGTGAGCCCAGCCAAGTAGGAGGCACTTTGTGGTTCATAAAGTGTAATTACATTTATCCCCTTACTTGATCTTAGACTACCTTTGTGAGGGGACTCACAATGAACGTGTTTTGCAGAGAAGCAAGTTGGGGCTCGGAGAGTCGGGAGGACGTTCTCAAGGTTACCCAGTGGACCTCAAAGTTAATTTTCCATTTCTAAAGTTCTCTGACGAGGTTAGATTCCATTCATAGAATTAATGTCACACAGACATAAAACACATTCTTTTGCTTCCCTCCCTCCCCCATATCACAGAACACAAAAGTGTGGAGAATCAGGATGTTTTGGGTTTTAATATTATCTGTAAGTTTCAGAAAGCCAAATTCTGTGAAACACATGTAGTAGACATTGCTGTTGTCTTCCAAAGTATTTCCATTAATTTAAAAAATATACTCATAAAACACTTCCATGTACTGTGCTGACTCTAGGAATACAGAAAGATGAATAGATGAGGCCCCTTCTTTCAAGGAGCTGACGGTCCAGCCAGGGAGATGGGGTGTTGCTCTCACTCAGAAAAGCCTACAGATGCCTGTTACCCCGGCTTCTGATCAAGGAGCCCCACCCTGGGCATCACCTAGAACTGATCCACCATCAGGCAAACTTCATTGAGCCCTCAGTGTTCATGTCACTGGGTTGGACAGTAAGGTAACAGGGATGTATATGACAAGACCCTGCACTCAAGGGCTTAGTCTAATAGAGGAATGCCTGGGGCATTTAAGGTGGACCACTCAGGGTATCTTTTGCTGAGTAGGAGCAGTCTCTAGGATCACCTCATTCCAGAGCCCTACTGCTTAGCTGAATTAATGGCTATTTTAATCAAAGAACAGTAAACACCATATTGCAGGCTTTTGATAAATTTGGATAAAAAGAAGAAAAACTTGGTGGTTTGTATTCAACAAGATATATTCTCCCCTGTCTCTCACAGTTTGAAGCCAAAAATGTTCATTCCCAGGTAATATTCAAATTTAAACTCTTGGTCCGGGTAGATTACATGGTTTTAAGAAATCCTATTTTGAGTTTATAAATGGTTGTAAAATTACAAGTGTTTTAAGGACTTAGAACTGTTGTCTAAGTACTTTATTTTGGGGAAAGTAGTCGAAAAAGGAGATGAAATGGAAAAGCAATTTTCCATTTGGGCCAGGAAAGTTGGCCCAAAGAAAGTCTCTTGAAACACATCATGGCCATAAGAGGATTACCCACAGGAGTTTGCTTATGCTGCCTTATATCTGAAAGGAATGTCATTGTCACCTCCATGTCTACAATAAAAATGATACATATGGGTCAAAATTCAGGAGCAAATGTAACGTGTTCTAATTCTCACAATGTTTCCCCATTTCCATTTAATGGATCTTGGTGATAGCTGGCTAAACTTTATGCTTAACATCAAAATGAAATCTCAACTACTAACAAAAGACGTCATTACCTGAGCTTACTCATTTATAAATATGAGATCAGCCTGGTCTTTATTTTTTCCCTTGAACATTATTTTTTTACTAGCAAATATATATTCATATTTCTGGTAAAGAGTACATCAATTCATCGTTTTTTGACAAATGCATTATCTAAACATTTAAACACACATTGAATCATTGTACCAGCTAAACTTGGATTTATAAAGCAGTGAAATAAAAAGGCAAAATGTCTATATTTTGGAAGGCTATATACAATCTTCTTCTCTCATTTCTGTATTTCACGCACTTTGGGGTTTTAAGTATTCAACCATTTGGAACTATTTTCACGCCAGCTGCAGCACGAGTCTATTAAATGGAAATCATGCAGCAAGCCTCTTCGTCCTTGTGTGTTCTGACCTTGAAGAAAAAGCACCAGTTTATTGCTTTCGCTGAAGTCTAGACTGTGATCCCCCAGTCCAAAATGTGCTTGGATCCATCAATCTTCAGAACACAATCACATTTTGTGAAGAGAAGAGTGGGATGATTCAGTTTAGATTAAAGAACAAGAAGATCAGCTCCACACGCTAATCAAATGAGGGTACAAATGGGATTTATCTGAGGTATTTTTTTCAGTGACATCATAGGTGATCAGAAAATAGACAAAATCTAGTCCAAAACTACATTATGCAAAAAATATATATATCTTGAGACAAACACCCACTTCCTGTTCACCGAGTGTCTGTGTCTAAGCACAGTGAAGGAAACACAAGTCATGCTCCCTGCCTATCAGAAGCTTTCAGGTCCCTGGAAAGGCGTTTTATACCAAGACACCTCCTCCTGAATACCAGTCAAGGTTTAGCAGACAGTCCATTATGTCTGGTAATTATCCACATTTTCTCCTTCCAGCTACACCTTTTAATTCAGTGCATTTAAAGACTATAAGTGTTTTGGTTGTTTTCCCCCTACATCTATGTCAATGCTGAGTTCCTGTAGACAGCAAGCATAGAGCAACATCTTTTCCTCCCTTCCTCGCTTCTATCCTTGGCTTTCTATTTCCTGTGGACTTTACCAATACTCATCAGGCAGACGCCTCACCTATATTTCTCCAATACTCTCTGGTTGTTAAAGCTCTTCTCTATTTGGAGGAAGAAACCTCAGTCCATTTATGAAAAAAGGTAAAACCAATCCTACTATACATTCACCCACGGCAGACAATCTTATAAAACTTAAAGCCCTACAATGCCTTCCCATTAAACTTAAAATACAATCCAAACTCTTTACCATGATCTATAAGAACCTGTGATCTGTTTCTTGGCTACCCCTTCCATCTTTTCTCCTTCCCCTCTCTCCTTCATTCCTGCCACGCTGACCCTCTTTCGCTCCTTGAACAACCCCATCACAGCCTTGCCTTGAACAGAGCTCGAGAACAGCTCTTACTGTTTCCTATGCCTCATGCAGTATCCTCCCTTAATCTCACAAGGCCGGTTCCTTCTCATAGCTTAGATTTCCTCTTCTATCCCACCTCAAAGATAATCCACCTAAAGTGAACTCCCATTCTTTGAGCCTATACTCTCATAGTACCCTGATTCATAGTTCCATCTGAATTTGTATACTTATTTATCCACTCAAAATGATCTGTCTCTCTCTACTAGAAGGCAAATTTAAGGAGGGTCAGTACTCTACTTGCCTTATGCACTGCTGTTCCCCTGTCCATACACAAAAGAGTGCCTGGCACACAGAAGGTGCTCAGGAAATACTTTTATTTTATTTTATTTTATTTACATTTTTGTGAGGAAGATTGGCCCAGAGCTAACATCTCCTCTATTTTTGTATGTGGGATGCTGCTGCAGCATGGCTTGATGAGTGGTGCGTAGGTCCACGTCTGGGATCCGAACCCAGGAACCCTGGGCACCAAAGTGGAACATGTGAACCCAACCACTATGCCACTGGGCTGGCCCTGGGAAATACTTTTAAATGATTGAGTGAATGAACTTGGAACTCCTGCTGAAGCTACAATAACCATATAAAGACCCACTCCGAGTCAACAGCATAGGAGGAGGGGGTGGGGTGGGGAAGGGAAGAGGGAATGGACGGGGTTATGTGACCACCCAGCTTCCAGAGTAGGGTTGGGAGAGGATAAATGAAATGGGATAAATCTTTGAAATGAATAGGAAATAAGGAATGTAAATATTAAACCCTAACTCATAGTTCTCTCAGCTTTGAAAAGTATAAAAACCATAATTACTTTATTAAAATAAAAAATGAAAATTTATCATTACTTCACTCAGGTAATTTGTATCCCAGACACTTCACCAATTATTTTGATAATACCAGGTCTGCTCACCACAAACATATCAGCTGTGGTAGCCACGGATCGGCTTGGTGGGGAAAGCATTAGGCTGTCAGATAATGGGGACCACACAATGGCTAAAATGAGGGAGGCAGCCTTAACCCCTTCCCATCAGCACAGCAGGAGGAGAACTCTGCACCCTTGTGCACCCTTGCTACTGAGACCATTCCCCCTTGTTTACGTTCCTCCTTCACATCTTTCAACCAAACAGCAGAGATGAGTATAACATTTCACCTTTGAAGTCAAGATCAGCAAACCAAACAGGTTTTCCTCCATGAATCCATTTTGATGTGCTTGTGGATCTCATCAGACAAAGACTTCTACTGGAACATGTGACACATTTATGTTGCTGTTCCAGAATCCTTCACAAGAAGGCTAAGGTGAAAAGGACATGAATATTCTATACAGGTACTACTTTACTGCATGGATGGGTCAGTCCAGAAACCACAAGGTGGTGTGTCACTGCTCAGATTCAATGTATGTACTATATATTTCTGCTTCTCTGTCCATTCCAGGCCATAAAATCCAAGTGTTGCCCACTTTTTCTCTTTCCACTGCCACTACAAAGGAGATCAATCTTATACAAGCCTGATGACCTATAATCATAGTATAAATATAGTTAAGGAAAAGAATCAAAACAAATACCAAAAAATAGTACTAGGAAAGAAAATATGAATTGAAATCATCCTTATTCCTTCAGCTTTAGTGCATTTTCATGATTTTAAAATTCTATAATAAAATAGATATATAAAAATTAGATCATAAAGAAGAATAGGCATCTATTGAAAGATTTATAAATCAAAAATATGCAAATGTATTATAGAAAATTGAAAAATAGACTATAATTTGGTTTATGTAGCAGGCATATACATGCCGTTTATGAAAAGACTCCATTTAGTCTCATGCTTATGTTAAACACTGCCTTCAGTTGCTTAGGCCAAGGATTGGGTCCTTCAAACCTAAAAATCCAGTGTTAGCACATAACAGATTCTCAATGTATATTTTGTGCCTTCAGTTGCTTAGGCCAAGGATTAGGTCCTTCAAACCTAAAAATCCAGTGTTAGCACATAACAGATTCTCAATGTATATTTTGTTTGTACAGAAGAAGTTGATTATACAAGGTCAACAGTCATTAGGTCTGTATCTCAAGAGAAGTTAATGAATCTTCAAACTTGATAATTTCTTAAAAATGGAATGGCCATGCATCTCAGATGTGCTTTAAATATCTGAGGTATTTTCCTTCCTACTGCCCTGGGGCAGGACACAGTTAATTTCCTGAGGGTTAGATCAATTATCCAGTTCTGGTCTTCCTTCAGGACCCCCATTATATTAACTCCACTGATGGGTATCAAGGTGATAAAGGAGGGAACACAGATGCCTGAGACCATTATCCTTTGTAACATCTTCCTATTCCTGAAAGTAGCTGGGTTTGAAATATGGAGGAGGAAGAACAAATTAGACTAGTAGGCTGAGAGTTGTGACATTCTGGATGTGCCTTTGGAATTAATAACAGCATCTAGGATTTTATCTATGCTTCAAATCTCACTGTGAATGTTGCTTCTTGATAAGTCTCTGACTTTGTCCACCCTTTACTATCTCAGCAATGGGGAGCTCACCACCTCATGCTTTTATCTTTCTAAGTTTCTGCAACAGTTGCTTCATCATATTAATGAAGAAAGTTGTGTAGGTTTGTTATCACTCACTGAGCAGATTCATAATATTTTTTTCCAAATTGTCCTTAGAAATGGCAAAGTAGTCATGTATAGCTGGCAAAGAACTGTGGCTACTTTTATGAAGCAAATTATGCTACAGCCAGACAACTAATTTTCAAATTTGGGAATGTGTATAAAAACACTTTTTCTTCAACGATTCCTCTGGTTTCATCCCATCTCTCATATTACTAAGGGTTTTTTCCCATCTGGACCATACACTGGACTTTTCAAGCTCATACTTCCCTGGTGACATGAACAGCTTTTCATTAGGTTTATAACCATTCCATACACTCTTAGTTCCCCCCTTCCTCTAATAATAATAACAATCCTTATTGCCTGTCAGAGTGATTGTCAGTCTTTACCTTCATCTTATAAGATATAAAGATAGTATGTCTTGTAACCAGAGATTCTGGCTTTAAAAATCTTACACAAAATGACATTCAACAAAACTTATTACAGAAATTAAGATTCCCACACAACAAAGCATCTTCTCTCTTTCTTCCCTTCCTAACCAACTTATAGAACTTTCAAGAGAATGTCCAGTCAGCTTTTCAAAGGGTTTTAGGTTAATTTTTTTTTAGTGGAAATGGTATGGACCATCACAATTTGTGGATTCTTTGTGACTTAAATATAGAGCTATTATTAATAAGCTAAATACAAAAATGGCTTAAGAGCAATTTATTTAACATGGAAATCTACTTCTGCAAATTATCAATAATGGCCTCATGATCAATTGCTACACTTTTTAAATATGGCAACTGGGTTTGTTAGCTATTACAAATCTTATCAGTTACATCACTGATTTACAACCTAATGGAATTGTAGTAGTCAGTAACATTGGTGGTCTCCAAATTAATTGCACTTCCTGGCATTCATGCCTTTCTATAGTCCATCACACAGGACTGGGCCTGTGACTTGCTTTAACTACAAATGAAGCAAAATGCCTTTGTGTGATTTCTGGGCCTAAGCATTAAGCAGGTCTGGCAGCTTCAACTTTTGTGCCTTGAGGAGCCCTAAGGTGCCATGTATGACGTTAGGATGCCTTGTTGGAGAGGCCCACATGGATAGAGCACAGAAAGAAGGAAAGACCCCAAGACTGCATGGAGGAAAACTAAGGAAACCAGCCAAGAGAGAAACCTACATCCTCAAACTTAGGACTCCAGCTGAGCGATTTCCGCCAACCCTAGCTGTCCTAACTTTCCTGGCTGCGGTATCAGTCGTGTGAGTACAGAAGCCATTCTGGAAGTTCCAGTGTAGCAGATATCATGTGAAGAGAGATGAGCCATCCCCACTGTGCACTGTCCACATTTCTGACCCATGGAATCATGAGAAATACTAAAATACTTTAAACTACCTAGTTTTGGTGCAGTTTGTTACACAGTAATAGATAAAAGAAATAAGAATGTATTCAGTTACCATTGTTTCATTTTTTAAGAAATAATTGTTTTAAAGTCAAAAAAATTTCAGACAAACTCAAATGAATATAGAATTACTTAACTAGAAGTATGCGCTTTTAATACAGAGGAGTGGGCCATATAGAGAGCTATGTATGTATGTATGTATGTATGTATGTATGTATGTATTGTTGTATGTATGTATGTATTGTTGTATGTATGTATGTATTGTTGCTTCCCAATAATTGTCTTTATGCCTTCTCTAGAAAAAGGTGTAAATTCAGAAAAGTCATTCAAATAGGAGGAGGCAGTTTGGACGGATGCACACACATCTTTTTCCCAGTATGTATAACGCAAGGAATATATTATAAAGCATTTTAGAGGAATGAGTAGACCATAAAACCCTCAGGATATCTTCCCTAAATGCTGCTTCATACAATTGAGCTTTTGATAAATATTGAGTGACAGTAGATTAGATAAGAATCTGAAGTGCAACTGGTCTATGATATCACTTAAGTACTAAGCAATATACTTTAATAGTTATCTAAAGAAAGGTTCGTGTCCTTTTGCGAAAGTTGAAGAGGCTGCTAAGAGTAACGGTCTGAATAGAGGCCATTTCCATCCCACTTGACATATCCCAAGGGAATATAAGGAGACAAGAATATGATTCTCCTTAAGAAATAACTTTGCATCTGCTGTATCACATAGAAAAATTGGTGATCAAGACCTTATTTTCACCATGAGTCTACATGGATACATTGATTCTAACTGCTCACACAACACAAACCTTAGACTGGATATAACCACATAACCGGAAACTCACCTGGGTCATACATTTTTTTCTTTAATAAAACATCTATAAAAGATCTAATCTTGAGCAACATTACTTCATGGAGTGGCCGCTCAAGTAACTGGTTACAAAATAGACATCTAGGTAACTGAAAGATTTAAGTTGCTATAGAATTCAACCCAAAGCTGGTTAAATTATAGGAACTGATTCCCAAAATTATGTCTAGTTTTAGATGTTTGTTGTGAAACACTATTTTGGCATTAGGGAGCTGGATAAGTTGTTCATATCTAGTTTGTATTAAGAAAACAATATTATCTTCATATAAGAGGTAGTATACAAAAATATTTGAGAATTCAGGTTCTGGAGTCAGACTTCCTAACTTGAATTCTGGTGTCACCTTATGGTAGCTGTGTTACCTTGGACAATTTCCTTCAATTTCTCTGAGCTTCAGTTTTTTCACTTGTAAAAATGGGAATGAAAATAGTATCAACTTCGTAGAGCTTCTGTGGAGATTAATTGAGAATAAACTACATAGAATGCTTAGCATAATGCCTGGCACACAGTAAAAGATCAATAAATGTCAGCTGTCTCTATTCCCTATTATAGAGGATATATATCCACCAACTAGTCCTAACAAATTATTAAGGTACAAATTACAAATAAGGTGAAATCAAATCTAACACACGTTTGACTTCACTGAAATCACTATTGGATCCATCAAGAGACCATTTCTACTGATTATCTGAGAAGTATTGTTATCATCATTAGTAACCAAAGATGCACAATATGCTCAGAATGCTTAACTTATAATCAATTCCTGTTGACAGAATCAAAGGCCAAAGAAATATCAATAAAACACCCCAAGAAATTTAAATGATTGCAAAGTGATAAAGAACATAAAGATTTCCTGATCCTTCTACTGAATTGTTGGTCTGAGAAGCCAGTAGTATTGACATATTCTTATGAGAATTTAGGAATTAAACCTTTTGTGTAGAATATTACATTAGTTAAGGGTTCATAATTTAGTCGCAGAAAAAGGGTGCATGTTAAAAATGGAATAGACTACGCTTAGAATACAATCAAGCAAGACCATGACTACAAACCTGAAAGAGGTAATACACTGCCAAACACTGAAGCCTGCAATTTAGCATTGTCCTTGACTATCCCAGTCCTGGAAATCCTCCTATTTACCATAAAGTATAAGTCAGGGGAGCTAGGGTTGTTCCACAGTGCACACAGCCCCCATAAAGAATATACTGTCGGGTAAAACACTTTCAGCCAGCCACACTTAGAGTTATGAAGAGCATTTTATGTTTAGAAGAGGAGGAAGAAGTAAATGGGAAAAAGTCAACAAAATTGATAACATTTTCTATGGGATTCCTTCCTTTTTTTTTAATTTTTATTTTTTTCGGATGTACATCATATTTCAAATTCTGGATACATTACATCATGTTCACCACCTGAACACTAATTACAGTGCATCCCCTCCCATGTGACCCTAGTCACCCCTTTTGCCCTCCCCCCTCCCCCCTTCCCCAATGGTAACCACCAGTCCAATCTCCAATGCTATGTGTTTTTTTTTTTTTTTTTGTCGTTTTTATCTTCTACTTATGAGTGAGATCATATGGTATTTGACTTTCTCCCTCTGACTTATTTCACTCAGCATAATATCCTCAAGGTCCATCCATGTTGTCACAAATGGCTGGATTTCGTCATTTCTTATGGCTGAGTAGTAGTCCATCGTGTATAAATAACACATCTTCTTTATCCATTCGTCCCTTGATGGGCACCTAGGTTGCTTCCAAGTCTTGGCTATTGTGTATAATGCTGCAGTGAACATAGGGGTGCAAGTATCTTTATGCCTTTGTGTTTTCAAGTTCTTTGGATAAATACCCAGCAGTGGAATAGCTGGATCATATGGTAGATCTATCCTTAATTCTCTGAGGATACTCCAAACTGCTTTCCATAGTGGCTGCACCAGTTTGCACTGCCACCAGCAGTGAACAAGTGTTCCCTTCTCTCCACACCCTCTCCAACATTTGTTGTTTCCTGTCTTGTTAATTATAGCCATTCTGACCAGACTGAGGTGATATCTCATTGTAGTTTTGATTTGCATTTCCCTGATAGCCACTGATATTGAGCATCTTTTCATGTGCCTGTTGGCCATCTGTATATCTTCTTTGGAGAAATCTCTGTTCAGATCTTTTGCCCATTATTTGCAAACCACATATCAGACAAAGGGTTAATATCCAAAATATACAAAGAACTCATACAGCTCAACAACAAAAAAACCAACAATCCAATTAGAAAATGGGATTCCTTCTTTATGGGAGCTCTGGAGAGACCATGAGAACACTCAGCTCCAGAGTGATAACTAGAAAACTCCATAGCTCTTAGCACCAGGAAAAAAAGATTTTTTGGCATTTCCATAGAAGCAAATATTATGGCCTATCTGAGATATTTTCAAGAATTAACTAAAATATTTGATACTTTGGGAATAGCATATTCAACCAAAGTGTCAAAGATGGTAAGGAAAGGTGAAATAAACTGAGATTATAAGCCAAATAGCACCTTAGCAAATCTATTCAGGGACTGTAGATCAGAAATGTTTTCAATGGTAAAAGTCTAAGACTTCATAAACTGAAGAATGCAAAATAATGCATTAGTGATTAGAAAGGACACCAGTACATCTAAATGCTGAGCCATGTCCTTTCCAAAGTATATTTTTGAGTCCACCTCAAGTGTAGGATCAGTTGCACTAATATTTGGATTAGGCTCATTATATTAAATGTAATCTGTGACTTTTTCTCTCTAGCTGGATTGGGTCTTCTTATTTTTTGCCCTGTAACTCAATTTATGCCACATTCATATAGACCAGGATTTATTAGGTGGAATTTCCTAACATTCATATCATTAATATTTCCTAAATGCAGGAAAAAATGTTAACTGCTGCACCAGGCATATTATTACTCAATGTTTACTGGATTTTATTTACTTGCAATTAGTTTTGTTGTTGTTGTTTAGTTAAGAATTACTTAACTTCATTTATAGCATGATTCTAGGTAATTCATATCTGTAAAGAAACAGCGTCAAGGAAGAAATCAACTTAAATGAAACTACCTTCCAGCTGTCTACCATGCACTCACAATAGAAATAGAAAATAGAACTTGATTTTAAAATGAATTCTGGCATGGTTCCCTCTCTTCTAAAACTTGGCATAAAATATGATTTAGGGAGTGAATGCACATTTTATGAAGACAGAAAGTTATTTTGGTATCTAGTGGGTGGACAAAATGAACCATAATCATTTCTAGAAGGACTTCAACTCATGAAGGCTGACAGAATGATCCTGTTCCCGATAAACCACTAAAGAAAACAAAGATGACTATATTGCCATTATTATTCTCTAGGGAGCTGGGTAGTTGGTGTTGTTAGCAATAAAAAAGGTTGTTGAGCTCTAGGTCATTGGTTGAAATCACTTGGAGATTTAAAACCAAAAAGAAATTTTTAACTCTATTTTTGGGGTTATTTGGCTTATATAAAATTGGTGGTGTTGTTAGGGAGATCTTGTTAGATACGTTGAGGTTTCTACTCTCCTCTAGTTGACTGTTTTAGTGGTCATTGGGCTGGACACCAGGATGCATCAATAGGCAACCCTGTTATTTACAAATTTACTTCAAGATGAAAGATATTGACAAGAGTCTTTCCTTTCCTTCTCCCCATTTGAATAGGAGAGCTAGCCATAATAATTAAATTTGTGTGTGTGTGTGTGAGAGAGAGAGAGAGAGAGATCGAGAGAGAGAGACAAGAGACAGAGGGAGAGGGAAAGAGAATGAGAATCAGAGACACAAAACAAAGAAAAGAGGGACACAGATACTAATAGTACTCACAAGTCATAATAGGAGTAATTGTTGATATTTTTGTTAATTGGACCTAAAAAGGAAGACAGTCAGGAGCAACTTGTGATTACTAGTTGTTGTTTGTTTGTCTGTATTTGACATTGTGTATACAATTACATATGTAATTTACATAACATAGATGGCTAAATTAGAGGATGTGGGCGCCGAATTTTTTTCACTTAAACTCTACAGATATTTGGCTCAGTTTCCCCTATACTTTTCATGTCTAGACAAAAATCCTAGTGACTAAGTGGTCAGGATTAAGTCCGTGAGCAAAAATCACCCAGTGGGATATCCGCCTTTAGAGTGAGAAAAGATAATTGGGAAGAAGAAATGACATTTGATTTTGTTTGGTTCAAGCAACGTTCATTGATAACCTACAACTTGCCAAGCACCTCAGTAAGTCCAGAGGATAGGGAGAGATGCATGAAGTACATCCCTGCCCTTATGGAATTCACATATATGGGGCTACAGGAAGAGTTGAACCAATTCCCTGAATAAGACAGGAAATTGAATTATTTGATAATAAGCTGGTAGATCCTGATTGTTCTTCCCTGTCCTTGTCCTCATAAGAATTTTTTAAAACTTTTTTTAAAACAAAGGTTCCCTTTCTCAGTCTTTCATTTTATTAACAAGTTCTCCAGCCCCTTATCCTTCACCTGCCTGAAAAGTATTTAACTTTAGTGTCAAGAAATGAGCACGCCCACTGGATACAAGCAAGTCTTGTTAAGATCTTTTGCATGGTTTTATGAGAAAAAATATATTTTATTGATTATGTCAATAAAAATTAACAAAGATGCTGACCAAGACATTTCCCATGGCCCTCTCTTTTCATGCTCTCTTTCTTTCTCCATTGTTTATATAACTGCTCACGTCTCTTTTCTTCTCTTCTTCTTGACATTTCTTTCCACAACTTGCCACTTCCCAGCCACTTTTCCACCTTCTCCTTATCTTCAAGTGATGATTCTCTTGGCCCACAGAGGCACTGTGATATGGCAGAGTGAAAACCGAAAATTGGAAAATCTAATTTGCAGTCTCAGCACATCCAGGAACTTCTATGTGGATCTAGGCCAACCTCCATCACATTCTTACTGTGCACTCTCTGGTCTCTCCCTGCAATGGACTGGAAGTCCTAGAGTGTTCTGCTCCCAGGGGTGTGGACTCAATTGCTCTCTGGTTTTAGGCTGGCCCATTCACGTTAGTTCTTTGGTGTTGTGGTTTTTATTGCTAATTATTTGCTCAGTTACATAGATGGCCTATAAATAACCAGGCCTGCATGAGACAGTAAATAATCAAAATTAATTTCTTCAACTTTTTCTTACTAAAAGTCAGCTTGTGAGGGGGGCAGTGTTAATAATTGCTGCAAGAGAGCTTAATGGCAAATCCATGCTTTCAGATACTTTAGTGAATAAAATGTAAGCTCCTTTAGATATCTGTACTTCCCCTGCTCTGTGCTTCTTTTCCCTACTCCCCAATCTCCTACTTCTTCCTTTCAAACCTTTGTTTGTTTCTAATCTTAAAAAATACTAATTTTAATCATAGTAACATGTACACCTAGTTTAAAAAGCATATTATGAAAAACAGCAGTCCAAGGTCCAAAAACTCCATATAACTTCAATCTTGATGCCCATATTTCTCAAGAATGTGTTTTTCTTGTTATTTCTTTCTTTTGTTTTTTCTAAAGATCGGCACCTGAGTTAACATCTGTTGCCGATGTTATTTTGCTGCTTCTTCTCCCCAAAGCCCCCCAGTACATAGTTGTATACTCTAGCTATAGGTTCTTCTAGTTGTGCTATATGGGATGGTGCCTCAGCATGGCCTGATGAGCAGTGCCATATCCATGCCCAGGATTTGAACCGGCAAAACCCTAGGCCGCCAAAGCAGAGCACAAGAACTTAACCACTTGGCCACAGGGCCAGCCCCTCTTGCTATTTCTAATTGATCAATTTTAGACATTATCTATTGTCTTCTTAATATAATAGAGGAGGCTTGAACTCAATGATATCCCTACCCAAATTTCCTTTCCCTCCAAAATCTCAACAAAATTAGAGCAAAATAGCACAAGCTTTTATTTAATCAAATAGTCTATTTTACACTATTATAAATATGTGACTATTTTTTTACGGTTGAGAGAAGTAGTGTCTCTTTCTTATTCATCTTTTAGATTTCCCTGAAGTTAATAATTTCATGTTTCATAATCTATGGACTCATGATTAACTCCTTCTAATCACTCTATCAGCCTCTTAATACTATTGTTATTTGGTCAAACACATCAGATAATCCATCAGACTGTCTCCTTCACTTCCACCTTTTGTGGTACCTGATGTTTTCAAGTCCTGAGATCTTATAAGGTTTAACAGGAAGAACCTATCTACCCTCTCCTTGTGCCTGAGATGCAGTTGCTGAGTCAGTGACCACTCCTCCAGAGGCATTTTCTATTCCAAAATTATGTGAAGCGTTATCGTCCTCCTCTCCTGTTCTCTTTACCTCTGTCCTTTTACTGGGGGCTCACAGGGTAAAGGAGAGAAATAGCTGTGTTCAACCGTCTCTGTTTAACTGGAAGTCTCTCTTCTTATACACTTCTGTATCCTATACTGTTTAACAAATTATTTTACAACCTCAACTTTCTCATTGAATATATGCTTTTCCTTGTCTCAAGAGAGGGTTCATCTAACTTGTTAGCCTCTCATTTCCTTGACCTCTGTATCACCAGTGACCTTCAACTTCCATTCTAGGTCATGTGACCACTCTTATGGTCACATCCTGTGCAGCTCTTTTGGATTTTTAAGATCAGACCTCCCTTCTCTGACTACAACCACTTATTCACCCAGTTTCCACACAGAAGAGCTCCACTACACCTGTTTTTCTGCTTTATTGAAACTCCAATTCCTTGTTCTTGTTGCTTCTCCCCCTGGGCACCTTTTGTCTTTTACTATTCCCTTCTCAGCTTTGACCCCACAGGTTACTCTACATCTGTCACAATGATAGCTTCAACTTCTTTGTCTTGCCTTGAATTATTCTACTTCCTGCTCATCCAAAATTGTTAACTTAATTTAGACTATCATCACTTATCACCTGGATTAAAGCAGCATCTCTTAATTGGTTTTCCTGCCTCTAGCCTAGTTTCCCTCCGATTCACATTTCAGCTACAGGAATCTTCATAAAATACATGTCTAATCATGTCACCTTCCTCTCTTTTGAAACCATTTCCTGTGGATTATATCAAACCTCTCAGCATAGCTCTCAATGCCTTGATTCTTTGGTACCCTAGGCCACTATCATATGGAACTATGTTCATAACTCTGAAATGTCCATACTTTCTTCTACTTCTGTGTCTTTTCATATGCTGGGATCATTTTTACATAGAATCTAAGCCCCTAGAGAACAGGGAGCTTGGTGAATTTATTCACTCCAGTATTCCCATTTTCTCAGCTCCACGAAGAATGCTTAGCTCACAACAGGCCCTCAACAGAAGTTTAATATATACATATATTAACTAAATGAATGAATGATCAATTGTCTTAGCTGATGTCACATTAATCCAGTCCTCTCAGAGAAAAAGTTGCTATCTGTGGTAGGCTGAACAATGGCTCAAAGATGTCCACATCCTAATGCCTGGAACCTATGAATATGTTGCCTTATTTGGCAGATGAGAGTTTAAAGATATAATTAAGTTAAAGATCTTGAGATGTGGAGATTATCCTGGAGTTTTCTGGGTGGACCAGATATAACCACAAGAGTCCTTACAAGGGGGAGGCAGGAACTCAAAGAAGAGAGAAGATGCTATGCTTCTGGCTTTTTTTTTTTTAAAGATTTTATTTTTCCTTCCAAAGCCCCCTGGTGCATAGTTGTGTATTTTTAGTTGTGGGTCCTTCTAGTTGTAGCATGTGGGATGCTGCCTCAGTGTGGCCTGATGAGCAGTGCCATGTCCGCGCCCAGGATACGAACCGGTCAAACCCTGGGTCACCACAGCAGAGTGCGCGAACTTAACCACGTGGCCACGGGGCAGGCCTCACTTCTAGCTTTTAAGATCAAGGAAGGATGTCATGAACAAAAGGATGTCGGTAGCCTCTGAAAGCTGGAAAGTGCAAGGAAAGGGATTCCTCCCGGAACCTCTAGAAGGAATGCAGTTCTACAGACCTGTCTTAGACAGCTGATCTCCAGAACTGTAGGATAACACATTGTTGCAAGCCATTAAGTTTGTGTTAATCTCTTACAGCAGCAATAGAATACGAATACATCATCCTAGTAAGAAGATGACAAAGTATGTTTGTTCCTGTGTCTGTCTGTATGCAGCCATCAGCAAAATACAGACATGCATAACTGGTTCCAAAAAATGATTTGAAGTGGCTTACAAAAATGTGTATAATAAAGATAAGCTTATTTTTAAAAAAGAAAGTAACAAAAAGATGCAGACCACAAGGAAAAGAATAGGAAAAGAATCTAAGATGAAGCCAAGAATTAAATTACTATCCAAATTACATGTTTTAGGGATTTAGAATTTGCCAACGTGGGCATAAATTTTTCTCCATGCTTTTCTGAAGTCAATGCAAAGAGGTACATGGTACAAAGAAATACATAATTCATTGTTTGGGCCATAAAATAAGAAACCAAGCTTATGAGAATCAAATATATTCCTGACTCTGAGACCAGAGTGAGATTCCCCTAGGGGATCCTCAGTGGTTATTATAACCTAGTAAACAATGTCCTCAACAACATATATATAGAATTAGAAATTATACATAATTAAATGTTTTATTTATTACGTATATTTATCATATATACTTATTTATTATGTATATTATGTTATATGCATATAAGAAGCAATAAGTGCCAAATGGCTGTTTCATGTAATATCTCTCAAAATAGGCTGATGGTATGATAATAAGGCCCAATTCAGTAACTGCAAAGAGACAAATGGTCTACTTCAGGAAAGGAAGGAGCATTTGTTTCACGGGTAATGATATATAAGAACACCAAAGGGTAAAGGGAATTATTAGTTGGCAATGTAGCCCTTTGTGCTATAATTTTGGGATCTTATAAAAGGCCAGGAATATTTTAAGTAAATCCCCAAATCTTGAGAAATTGTTTGGGCCCATGGAAAGTTAATCCTGAATGATCTCAAAAACTCCCACTCACTTAAATTCCCCATTTATACTTCCTTCATAATAGTAACACATCTTAGAGTATGCAGTTTGACATACTGAGAATTAATATTTATCAATACAATGGGAATCAATAACCTTTGGGCTTTCTTAATACTTCTGAAATAGTCTGAAAAACTGTCTTTAAATGACAATACCTCAGGAAAGTCTTTTTCATTCTATTTTAAGCATAGTGGCAGTAGCAAAATGACCTAACTCGAAACAGCAATTTACCTATAAAATGAGTAACAGTCTACTTTACAGCCACTCTCACATTTAGCAACTTAGCATATAACCTCTTATAGTCGACCCAGCTTTTCTTTCTGACTCTGACCTCTTTCTGAACTTCCTACACCCAGCTCACTTGCCATCGCCACTGGCAGGTCTGCAGATGGCTTGAACTGCAGACACCATCTTCCAAACTCAATTTCACATGCCCCCACTTCACACATGCAAATATTTCTCTTCATGACTTCCCAGTTCTTGTGGATGTTAAGAGTTATCAAATTCTGAGCTCTGGAAATCTTATTCTCTTTGAGTCACCCTCTTCTCTTATACCCACAGCTGCTAAATCATGGAGGTGCCTCCTCTGCACAGCTGAGGGGAGGGGAAAGTGATTCTCCCCCAGAGCCTGCAGAAGGAATGAAGCCTTGCTGACACCTTGACTTTAGTCTACTGAGACCGATTTTGGACTTCCAACCTTGAGAACGGTAGGATAATAAATTTACGTTTTTTTGAGCCTTAAGTTCATGGAAATTTGTTACAATGGCTATAGGAAATTAACGCAGGGGATAACTCTGATACTTTTTTCCTAATTAGTTGCTTAGCATTTTGTGTCTGTGTACGTGCAGGTATGACACACAAATATCTAGGTCATTTTCTTTTCACAGTTCACTTCAATAATGCTGCATTCAAGAAGTGCCATCTAGACCCAGCCCTAATGGCTTAGTGGTTAAAGTTCGGCACACTCTGCCTCAGTGGCCAAGGATTCAGTTCCCAGGCACAGAACCACACCGTTCATCTGTCAGTAGCCATGCTGTGGCGGGGGCTCACACAGAAGAACTAGAAGAACTTATGGCTATATGCAACTATCTACTGGGGGTTTTGGGAGGAAAGAAAAAATGAGGAAGATTGGCACAGATGTTAGTGTAGGGCTAATTTTCCCCTGCAAAAAAGCCAACCAAACAAAAGTGCCATCTTTCTGAATCATTCTCAGTCTGGTTTCTAGGCCTTGTACGTTTGTGTCCTTGGTTAGACAATTTGGCAAATTACCTATTTTTTAGGTTCCAGGATCACATGGGAAGGTTCAGTGGCCCATTCAACAAGGAGCTAAATTACTGGTATTGTTTCAGGGTATCCCATTTTCTCTAAATGGGAAATTTCTGAACCCCTCATTCATAAATTATATAACTCCTTCCCATTCTTTGATTCTTTTATTTGCTGTAAACGAGGGCCACATTTCCGCTATCATTTGTAAACAAAACTAATTTCCCTGGGTTTCAGTTTATAAGGTTGTGGCCATCAGTCATTCAAAATATTCAGATGAAAGAAATTTAGATTCTTAAAGACGTAAGCAAAAATGTGAATGACACAAAAATCTGCTGACAAACGGAACCTCTAAAAGACGGAGCTCAGCACCCATTTCTGTACCAAAAATCCAACATCCCGTTTTCTAAAGGATATGTTTGCCATTCATGGACTCAGAAGAAAACATTGCCTCTGCTTATTTCACTGTGCAAAGAAAAGCCTGCACGCGTTTGCTGACTAATTCACATTTGGATTCTCTGGTTTTGATTCAGATATTTGAGCCAAGGGGCAGCGTTAAATAGCTTAATCTGAGGTTAAAAGCATTCAACTACAGTGAGGACCATCTGAAGGCATTCTTTTCAGGGAGACAGCTACTGAAAATAAGTTAACTGGAAAAACTGCCTTTGGTCAGAGAAACAGAAGGCTGTGAGACTCTCAAGAAACTGAATGTGTCATTCCATGTGGAAATCCGTCAGACGGAAGGCCTGAACAGCAGAAATAATGTGTTCTAGAGAAGAACACAGGCTCAATATGTAACAGAGTTGTTGCCTCAAAAATATTGAGATTTAAATGCTCCAAATATTGTGTCCTCAACAGGACAGAGATTCTCCTTTCAAAGGAGACACTGTTAGGAGTAAGAGAAACCAAGCATGTGAGAGATGAAAAGAGGCTATAGAGAGTGCCTAGTTCAAATTGTGAAGATGAGACTCAAAGTGATCAATTAACCTAATGAAAGCCACAGGGAAAGTGAGCCAAGTATGCTACGCATTCATCACACCCCTCCCTGTCTCCCTTCAGTCATGCCATACACCCCACACTGTGTCTCCTCCTTTGCTCATGCCACACTGCCTCTCCTGGCTTACAGTACCTGAGACCATGTCTCCTAGTCCTGGCTTGGATGATTGGGGTGGAAGAGTAGGACAGCAGCCACACTATAACCAGCTTGGAGTCCATCAGATCAGGAAGCACATATTAGCCAGAATCTAAAATGACAATGTTCCCCAAGCAGAAAAAAAAGTCTTGTTTGAACAAATAATAGCTTCCTCCTGCTTATACCGGGTTTTTCTATTTATACCCATATCTAGCAAAGACAGCACAAGGAGATTTTTTTTTATTATCAGAATAAACACCTTTGAGTTGATAACAAAGGAGCTTAGCATTATTCAAATTATCATAAGCTTTTTTAAAAAAAATGACAATTATAGTGTAATTGGAATGACTTGCAGTTAGGTTATTATTAAAATAGAGAATGGTTGCATTGAGATTTTTACTCAGTTTAAAATAAGCCTCTTAGGCAGAGTTAGGAAAAATATATGCTAGTAAACAAGAAGCATTTGTTTCTAAAAATTAACACATTAATGCTCTTCTCTGAGACATGCAGGGAAGATTGTGTTAAATTACAAAGAAGCAAAAGAATATTGTTTTGCTGAGAATAACATAATTTTTTCTTGACATAATTTTTTCCCAGTCACTTGCCCAAAGTCAGTGACTTATCTTGTTGTCATGTCCCATGAAGCATCTTCATTTAAAGGAGCTAATCAATTGTCTAGTGGACTCCATGTACTTCCTTCTAAATATAAATTAATAACTGTAATCGCTTTGAACATGAACACAAATTACACCAAATGGATTTCAGCTATTTGCAGTCTAATGTTCCACATCTACTTATTATCAAATATCAAACGTGATCCACGTAAGTTTCATTACTGGCCATCAAAACTTAGTTTTCAATATTTTCTATAACTTTTATATCTTATATGAAAAATAAATACCTATGAATTTAGCACCATAAAATAGGATTCTCTAAGCTTTAAAATTTAGAATGGATCCAAAACAACGTTTTTTATCATAACTCTAAAACGTTGCTATAAATATATTTTCATGAGCTTCCATAGCTGCTTCTGGGCCTCCTACCTTACACACCCCCTAACCATACACACATGTACATTGAATACATACACCCCCCCCCCCAAATAATCAAGCTACTACCTCTTAATAAAAATATAAGACATCTGTTTCACAAATCAGTCTTCAATTCTAGCTCATTAGCCTGCTCTCTAGGCTAGTATAGAAGATACGTTGCAAGAACTATGTTTATTTCCTTAAACAAATAGAAAATGTTAGTATTTCTTTAACCCAATATCCTTTTGGATCACAGCAGCCATAGATTTTGTCATTTCTCTAGATTTCTTCACAACCTAAGATCAAATTTCTAGATAGCTCCTTATCAGTTCAAATAGTTAGGTAAGCTATCATCTAGTTACAAAGTTAACATTTCCCTTCTCTGATAAGTCATTTGATTCAATTTAAAAGACATTTATTGAGGACTTGGTTATGTTTCAAGCATTTTCCTAGGTTCTGGAGAGGATAATGTAAGGAATAAGACGCAGTGATTAGTGCTAACTGTTCAGTAAAATATCAAGGCACATCCTTAAGAGGGTCTTACTATTTACACCAAAATAAATTTCAGGCGGACCACAGATGGGGAAACAGAACAAAACAAAAACCAACCAAACAAAAATAACAAAACTATCAATCTAACTTGCTGGCCATCTGAAAGAGCTGTCGGAAAGTCAGGACAGTCTCAATAAATATTGAAACATGTTATGGATTAAATTGTGCTCCCCTCCAAATTCATATGCTGAAGTTTAACCCCCAGGACCTCAGAATGTGGCCTTATTTGGCAAGGTCATTGCAGATGTAATTAGTTAAGCTAGGTGAGGTCACACTGGAGTACGATGGCCCCTAACCTAGTATGACTGATGTCCTCATAAGGAAGGGAAATTTGGACACAGCGTGCACACAGGGAGAACACCATGTGAAGAATGGAGTCACGCTGCCACAGCCGAGAAACTACCAGAAGCTAGGAGAGAGGTCTGGGGCAATCTTCCCTAGCACCTTCAGAGGCAGCATGACCCTGGTAACACCTTGACTTTGGACTTTTGGCGGCCAGACTATGAGATGGTGAATTTCTGTTATTTAAGCCACTCAGTCTGTGGAAATTTGTTACAGCAGCCCTAGTAAACTAATACAGAGTGGGGAAAGCCATTTTAAGCAAATACAAAATCTAGAAGTCACAAAACCATTGATAATTTCAAGTACAGAAAATTAAAAAAAAAATCTGTATGGCAATGGAAAACAAAACAAATCAGAATGTAAAACAAAAAAATGTCCTGTTTTAGAATTTCAGCTGAGGGCCCCAAACTAAGGAAAATAGATTTCAAGTACCCTCACATACTAATGAGGTTCTGGGTCACGGAAGCAGGGCTTACCAAGGAGGTGATCAAAACTGAGTTCTGCAAACATTAGCCCATCCCCACCAACTCTAGATAAATAAGAACTGCAAAGTCAGGGTGGCAATGGGTTCTTTAGAGGTTAGAGAGAAGGTTCTCAGAGTGTGATGGAATTTCCTTGGCCCTTGACAGGAGTGGAATGAGGGATACTTCAGGGAACACCTCAGAAAGAGCAACCTAGGTGTCCTGGGGCTTGGCAAACAGACAGAGCATTTCTTTGAAATGATCCTACAGGCAAAATGCTGATGGGAGCAAGCTTCACAGCAGAACAAGGAGCCAAGCTGTGTCAGGAAAGGGGTGTCCTTTCTCAGTGTCACAGTGAGGACACAGGGGCAGTTCCTCGGGCCAGATGGGGACCTGCTAAAACAGCTAGGCTTGAGCTGAATGGAGAATTCAAGCCCAAGAGAACCACCTGGAGGGGCAAGATGATGACGGCAGAGGAGTCGCCAAAGTGGAAAACCAGAAGGCTGGGTAAAGATCCCCGAAAGCTTAGAAAATACATTCATCTCAGATTCACCAGGAGAAATATTTTTAATAAGAATCGTAAACTTTAAATGATCAAATCCAGTGATGTGTGTAACAATGGTTGGGAGTGCTACTGATTTGGGTTTTGATATTTTCTTTTTGTACACATTTGCTTAAAAGGCAAAAATGGAAAAAAAAAAAAAAGGAAAAAAGGCAGAAAAGACAAATGGCCTCTGGTGGGAGATGCTGACGGGGTGCTGGGAAGCACATTTTCTTCCATTTCAGTGTAACTGTGACTCCAATTCGCTATGCTTGAATACTTGCCATGTGTGGAAATGAAGCAATGGCAAGGCTTTCTGCTGAGAAGAAAATTTAAATAGCAGATGGGAGAAAGAAACAGGAAATTTAAATTATGATATACCGAAAATGTTAAATGTATCTTTACAAAGGAATTTTAAAAGTGTTTAACTGTAAAGTTATTACAGAGATGGGAGTTAGGTAGAGTATAGCCAAAAAGGTATTGATAGAGATGAAGAAAATTAGGTTTGGAAAAAAATGTCTCTCTTTTTAAGAGATATTTAATGTCATCTGAAATTTAGTCTCAAAGAGCCTAAACTAATATGATATGGGATGGACACAAAGCCATTTTCATGGCGAAGTCTTGTAGAAAGGTACATATTGAGCCTGAGACAGGTTTGTGATTGAAGCAAACCTTGGTTGGGGCGAGCAAGAGGCATGCACAAGCAGTGGTGACAGGGTTTTTAGGTTTAACTCAGAAAACTCAGTATGACCCCAGAGGTGTTGGATTCATGCCTAGGTCTGAGGAATGCACCCAGGGGAGTCCTCTTAGCCCCAGGAAAATAAACGGAGGTTCATAGAGTCATGGTGCTTTGGCTGTTTATGATGTGATTCAGGACTGAGCTGCACTTTGAGTTGGTTCATTTTTTTAATATGCATATTTCCTCTCAATATTTGCCCTAACTTCAAAGAGAATTCAAGTGTCTAAAGACCAACAAAAGAGAAGACTTATACTTTATATCTTGACCTTCTTTGGTGTCTTAAGTTTTCAACACACTGTCACATCTAACATCTTCTACATCTTGTAACCCATAGGAAAGATCTCTATGCATTTAAAATACACTGTATTATTTAACGTAAAGCATCTTAACATGTGTGCTGAACCTCATGCTATTGGAAACTGGATTGCAGTGTTAAATATTGCATTATTGTATTGTATTGACCACACAGGCTCCTGTGCCACCTCCATTTGTAATCGGGCAGATCTTTTTGACTGTCATCCATATATTTTTTGCATGAGTTGAGCAGAAAACATGATTTCTTGCATTATGCAGCATTTCCCACTGTTTTCTCTTGTGTAGGTGAAAGAAAAAACTTTCTGAGTAGCACCCATTAGGCATTGGTTGGTTTATATTCAACCACATTCCTTAAGGAGCTTTCAATTAAAAACCCAGGACTTACCAGATTGACTGAAAAACACATTAATACCACTTAAAAAAGACAAAGCAACAATTCAAGTTCTAAAGTTGCTTCCTGAAAAATGAGAGAAATTATGTTTTGAGGTCTAAATCTATGTGTAATATACACAGGGACGATTCACATAGAACATTGAAATACTCATCACTCTTACTAAATAATAGCTGTCTCATCACATGAAATAACCTCACTTTCAATTCTGATCCCAAGATACTACTTCTAAATTCCTAGTCTAGATTCTCTCAAATGTTTGAGTAAGATTTTATTCTGAAAAATGTCAACACTCTGTATCTTCTCAAAATTACAGATCTGCACTTTATTCTGCAACTTTCCCGTACTGTCACTGATCTGATCTGTAATCCACTAAAAGCACTTTAATAATTCATTGATTTATGTCATCTATAAAATGATTTCTATATACAGTATACATTTCTTTAATTATATTTTCTGTGTGTGTGTGCCAGTGCTGGAAAAAGTATCTCCATTTTATGGTAGGAGTCAAGACCACTCTGCATTAACCCCAAATGCCTCTGAGTTATGATAGATACGATCAGGTTGCAACACTCATGTACCTCACCAAACAGATGCAGATAAACAAAGAGTATCTGAAAATAACTGAAACGTTGTACCCTCTTTCATTTGGAAACATTAAGAAAACCAAACCCAGGAGCCAGCCCCAGGCCGAATGGTGAAGTTCGCGAGCTCCACTTCGGCAGCCCAGGGTTTCGCTGGTTCGAATCCTGGGCGCAGACACAGCACCACTCATCAGGCCACGTTGAGGAGGCATGCCACATGCCACAACTAGAAGGACTCACAACTGAAAATAGACAACTATATACCGTGGGGCTTTGGGAGAAAAAGGAAAGATAAAATCTTACAAAAAGAAAAAGGAAAGAAAACCCAAAACTCCTCCACTACACATACATATACTGACCATGTGGGTAACTGACAGTTGAGAGGCCAACAAAAGACAGTGGAAAGAATCTGCCTTAGATTCAAACATCCCTGAGTCAAATCCTATGAAATACATGTTTTTTTGGTTTTTGTTTCTATAAAATGGGAAGAGTTAGGTCCACTTTAAGGGATTGCCAAGAGGATCAGAGGCAATATACATGTAATTGGTTTGTTGAGAAGAAAGGAACTAAATTCACTTCCCCGTTAGAATTTTCCAAATTGGATCAGGCTTGACGGGGGGGAGGGGAGCTCTGAATTGGATCAAAGATGAAAATTTTCTTTTGGATCACGTTGTACTTTCTAACACCTGAAAGCGATATTACCTTACAACCTAAAGCTAATCAGAAGATTCGTGAGACTTGCTGAAATATCACACAGGGTCAGCGAAAGGGGCATCAACTGCGCATGTTTTAAAGCTTGTGCCTTGTATCAAGTCCAGTCTACTCACTAAGTAGATTTCTCAGTGCAAAGCACCTTGCCTGATGACTAGAATACAAACACTCTTAAAAGTTTTCTATTTTAACATATACTAATCTTGGCCCCTCAACTTGCCCCCCAGAAGAAATACCCAACTCCCAGAACCTAATATGTTTATTAAAGTTAAATACTAACATGTAACATATTCTCGGAGTATCCTTAGAGAGAAAAGTAAAGACTAGAACAACTGAATAACTGAATGGAGGTAGAGTCCAAGAAATAACCATTATTATACATAGTTTAATCTTTTCCTAGGACATAAATGTGGCTGGCAAGGGATGGAAGAACCACAAGGCATTACCAAAAACTGAGTGGGTGTGTTTTCTCAACGCGTCCATCGACCTACAAGAGAATTACAGGCCAAAACAGAAGCTCTCCAAGTAGAAGTGAGAATGATACACACCAGGGTCAAATTGCCCAGAGTTTGGTTCCTTACACACTTTCAGTCTCAAGAGTGGAATGATGGAGATGGATATGACCTTCAGGAACCATCCAGTCCAATCTCCTGTTTTATAAATGAAGACACAGACTCAAGGAGTAACTTGGCGAGTTAATGGTGCAGTTTAGAACACAGGACTCCTGACTCCTCATCCAAACGCTGTTTTTACTCCATCTCATTATCCTGAAAATGCTAAAACATTCTACACAACATATTTTGTTTTAATTTGTAGCCTCACTTGAAGGCTCTGTAGTAACACATATTAAAAGTATCTTTATCATAAAGTTCTGGCATGATGGTGGCTAGTCTATTATCTACCAAGCTGAAAAGATGATTAAAGAGCATGTGGTGGTTATATAAATAACTCAAGTTAACATTAAAGTTATTTTTAGGATCTTTCTTATTTGTATCGTCATTATTTTTTTAATGTATTTTAATTTCACTTAATTTCTCAGCCTTTCTCCCAGGGGAAGTAGTATATCCTCGGCATTTCTAAATAACAGTTGTATTTCACTAGTAGTTTATTTCTTATGAAAATGAACGTGCAAAGATTTTGCAAATAAAAAGTGGAACTTTGATTAAATTTGAGTCACATAAACTATAACCAAAACTCTTCAGTGTAAATCACGTTTTATTTTGAAATTCTATCTAGTTGGTGATCTATATATCTACAGCCAGGAGCGCTCATATGGAGAGATGGGAAGGACTTGATTAAAAGCAAAAGTGCTTGAGAGGAGAATAAATCACATCAACTACTTCAGAGGTGCAATTTTTTTCAATGGTTCCAATTCCAAAGTATGTAAATTTTGATTCACCGTCTCAAATCCAAGAAAATATGCTGGAAAATAAGCAATTTGCTCTAGGAATCCTAACTAGAAACAGCCTTTTGCTTTACTCCAACAGTAGTTATCATGCACGCTGGCGCTGGAGCCAGGCAGCCTCCCTGTGAAGTCTCACTGCGCCTCTTGCTACTGGTGTGACCTCGACCAAGTTATTTAACTTTGCTGATATGCAGATTATTCATCTTTCAAAGGGGGAGAATAGGAACACCTACAGCATAAGGTTGTTGTGAGAATTAATTTTTTTTTTCATTAAGCATTTAGAACAGTGCCTGGCATTAGTAAGTGTCAGGCTTTGGATAATTATTGTTATTATCTTCAGAAAAGCAAACGACACACAATCAATCAGCAGCCCACTGTTGAGCAATCATGAAGAAGAGAAGGAGCACAGAATAGGACCTTGGAGGTAACTGATTCGACCTGTCACTTTGTAGACAAATAAACTGGGGCCCAGAGAGGTTGTGAAATAGAAATGAGAATCCAGCTATCCTCTGCTCTGACTGTCCACCTGAAGCCAGAGCTTCAGCATGAGTTTGAGTTCATCGATGTCACTCCATATTGGCCAGATATGGCACACGGTGTGCACTCTGTGAATCATCAGGGCAAGTTCAGACAGTCAGTAGTGGAAATGAGACCGGGATTTCTGACTTTGATCATGAAATTGGCCACGTTCTGCAGTGGAGCCAATAAAATAAAAATGCCCCAGCTGTTACACAAAGCAGGCAGAAGGCCTCTGCTTAACTTAATTTCACATAGTTACATATCAGGCATATAGTTTAAACAAATAAGAATTGCAATTTTACATTATCTAGATTTTAAGGTGATAAACATAATTTGTCTTTGATAACATTTCCACATTTTTAAAGCTCGTTTTCATGTGCACTTTAACGTTTTTTATGTTGGAAATGCATAATTACATAATTTTGCTTTGAAAATTGGCAGATCTTTGAGAGGGATTTGGCTGACTTAGAATATTATCACATTCAGCATTGCCCAGGAAGTCCAAAATCACCAAAAAGGGAAAGATAGTTGAAAAGAAATGTGTCTTTTCCATAGATGTGGAGAACAACTCACTTCTGTCATTTAGCAATTTTTTTCCTCAGATTATATCTATGCCAAGGTTTAAAGAAAATTTCAATCCACTCTTTGGAAACATCCTTATTTTCAAAAGTGTACACAGGCTTAGAATAGAGGACTTTGTCACTGGCCTTCCCAGAGGGCCATGAATACGCATCGGGGGTATCTGGGCCTCTGAAATCATACGTTAATCATTTGGATATGGATGTGGTGAGAGTGCCGGGGGCAGAGGGCATGATAATACCTGCCCTCAGATTCTCAAAAGGTTTTCTGACTCCCCCCGCATCCAAAAATAAATAAACCAGTCCTGAGAATACTGAGAGTGGTAGAAAGATAATTTGTGGCTATGTGTATTAATGGGGACTATTCAGGCAGATGGTGTACACGGCTATGTGTTGCCTCACCTCCAACTTTTCAAACAAAGAGGATGAGGGACAAAAAAGATTATACGTTTCAGAAACCTCCAAATCATCCCATGGAAAAAGTGTTGGTTAACGAAAAAGACATGTGGAAACTTCATCTTTGATGAGAACTGAAGAAGGAGTTTTGATCGACTGGAGCCTTGGTCTTGCCCGTATGAGCAGTATTTAGCATCGTGACAGACGTCAGCGCTATGATCCAGCAGGGATCACACTTATGTGATTCATTCATTTGATCCTTTTAACTATGTGGAGTTAATATTGTATAGATTTCATTTTGTAGATGAGAAAACCAAAGCACAGAGAGGGCAAGTGACTGGTTCAGGATCAATTTAAAAACTAGTTATCAAAGGAGCTGGCATGTGGCCCTAGGCATGCTGACTCCTGAGGCAGCACACCTGAACATCTAGGTCTTCCTGCCTCCAGGGAGGCCCTAGCTGACCTTGGAACCCAGATTTACACCACCGCTATTAGTCATACCTTGGGTTTGGGGCTGAGGGATCTTGTTGAGAAGCGAGTTGGGCATGAGCTAAGGCCACCCCTCTGGGCTGGCTCCCCTCCGTGTTCTAGCAGCCTCTGCATGTGGTCTGCTGTGACTTGGCCAGCAGGATCTTTGAACATGGGGTTGTATCTCAAGAGGGGGACTTTCTCTATTTCTGTTAAGGGGAAATTGTACTATATGTGACCGCACTTGGGATGAGGATTTGGTACCAACAACAAAGGACACATTTGAAAGTTATCATTTGCTTGAGGCTATAGCTAAAAAATTATACACATCTGCTGAGATTTAGAATGTGAAAGATACTAAGGAAATCTTTCACAGGAGACCATGGGAGACTAGAAAGAATCTTAATCTAAGGATTAGGAGCCCCTAATTCTAGTCCTGGTTTAGATACTAGCAGGAATGACATCCACCTGTCAGCTGTAATGTTTTCATTTATAAACTGACATATTAAAGTAGACACCCTGAGGTCTTTAAACCTTGATGATTCTATGAGTTGGCCCTAATTATGCCTCATAACATATATTTAATGTTGATCCAGAAGATATTATTTTATGAACTTGTGTGATCCTATCCATACAGGGGACTAGGTTGTGGGATTCATTAAAACTATTGGTTGAATTTTAATAATGATTTTGTGGAATGTTTAAGTGCCAAAGAAATTTTCAGTCATTTTGAGGTTAACAGGAATTCCAGAATGATATTAAAATTTAATTTAAAACTAGATTCTCAATTTGTGTCCCAGGCTCCTAACCTCCCACCCCCACATCCAAGCTACAGATAAATTCTACATAGTGTGAACCATTTCTTTGCAAGCTAATTTCTTCCTTTATCTCTGAGGTTCAGGTCAATTTGCTCCACTTAATGTTCTAATCACTTTTCTCTAAAGAGGAAGGGAAGGAACCCGACTTAGTACAGACAGGCTTTTAAGGTAGGCAATTACAAGACAAAAGTTAATGAAACCGTCTGTGCCACTGGGATATAATATTAATTTCAGGATGTGCGTGGGTAAGCTACGTTATATACTGGCAGCACCTACAATAGGGCCATTTCCACTCAAGGCAAGGTCTCACCATAGTCTGTATCCACATGACAAGAATCAAATCTGTTTCTCTTATAAGGTTCACCTGATTCGAGCCCAACAGGAGGCAGAAACTGATAATTACAAGTCAATATAATATGCATAGGACAATATCACTATACAGTAGGTGTCAAGGGACTCTCTCAGGAGCTAAACCAGGTTAAATTAAATAAAAGTCAAATTTACCCCAGAAAATTTACGCTGGCATTATTAAAAGTACATTTTATTTTAATGCTATTGATCCTCCTTAGAAGCTTTTGATAAAAGGGAACAACATACTTCATGGGGCTGCCATGAAGATTAAATGATATAATACATAGAAAATTGTTAGAAAAGTAACTGGCATATACATATAATAAAATTCTTAATATATGATGCCAATTTCACCTGTTAGGAATTTTGTTTGGCTCCATATAACGAGAAGCTGCTTAACCAAATGAGTATAGTTTCCTTATGCAACAGAAATCTGGGTTAGGTAGCCCAGTGCTGAGATGGAAGCTCCAGGATGCCATCAGGGTCCCAGATCCTCCCATCTTTCCATTTGGCTTCTTTCTCAATGCTTCCAAAGATAGCTCCTACACTTCCAAGCCTCGCAACCACATTCCAGGAAAGGATGAAGAAGAAATGACAAAGAGCATTATAGCTAAGTCTGCCCTTCCATTTCTTCACATCAGGAAGACAAAAGGATTTCTTCCAGATAGCCTGCCTAGAAGACTTCTGGCCACATCCCTCTTGTGAGAACTTGGTCATGTGGATCCACACTGCTGTGAAGGAGGCTGAGAAATCCAATTTGATAAAGAGGGAAATTACTACACTCAATAAAATCTGCCCCCATTGTTAGGGCTGTCAGTGTATATGACCAATCCCATTTTTCCCCAGTTAATATTACACTCTGGTTCTGTTGGTAAGGAGCAGGGGTGAAAAGATACTGGGAAAGCAATGAGAAGGGTCTGTCACAGCTATTACCATGATGCATTTACACATCACATAGTTTATCTAAAAGCATCAAATAATTTTGTTTTCCAATCCTTATGGCAATTGGTTGTCTCCTTAGGACAAAAGTTCAGAAACAATAAAAGAAGTCTCTGGCCCTGGTCTGACGTTCCACACACGTCACCACTTTGCTGTTTTCATGTCTCCATTCAATTTTGCAGCAGCACTTTCCATGAATCATCTCCATTATTCCATGAGTAATCTCCCACATAATTAGCTTCACATTCATTATTTGTCTTCAGAGAAGGTGCAGTGTCTCCCTGGGGAAGATGCAGGCCTTCCTGCTCCTACCTCAGCCGAGGCTTCCAGCTGATTCGAACCTCAATTGCAGCCAAGTAGATCACCAGCAACCCCTGTCTCTAGTCCTAGTTATATGGCTAATTCTGGTCAGCCTCATGGGTGCTCCAAGGTCTGTGGTGCACAGACCAGTACCACCTGGGAGCAGTTTCTTGTGCCCAACTTGGATCTCTGGAATCAGAATCTCTGGGAGTAGGGCCCAGGAATATTTTTTTTCCAGCTTTATTGAGGTATAATTGGCCCAGCAATCTTATGCTTTAACAAACTGTCCATGTGATTCTTATTCATACTTAAGTTTGAGAAACACTGTCTTTGTCCTCCTAGTGTTTTTCAGCACATCTCTAACCTCAACACTTAACGGAAGTAGAGATGCTCACACTTCAGACCACCCACTCATACAGAGTAATAGCTTATTCACTTTCTCTGTCAACTACCATCTACAAGCAGAAAATACTTTACATATTTTGGGTTTAATTATAATTGTATAGAGCATAGCCAGCTTGGGGAAACACGAAGATTCCAAACCTAATAAAAGGCAGTCAATTACGTTGGGTTGTGCTGATTTCCTGAGGGGCAATGAATGTCCCCCTATAAAATCCTTGATCAAATAAACACAGCTGTCTACTTACTGATTCACCCTCTCATACCTGTGTGTTGGAACCTGTCAGAAATATTGAATTAAAATATAGTACACCCTATCACCTAATTCATAAAATACATATTGCAGCAAACCCAGAGGGGTCTGCAATGCTGGCAATAAAAAGGGTTCTTTATGTCCCTCAAGAATTTAGTGAGGGGTGTTGGCCTTCATGGTGCTCAGTGGACATGCAGATTTCTCACTAACTCCTTCATTTAAGAATTTCTAGAAGTGTAGTATTCCATGATTTCATGGGCTTTCAGAGGAAATAAGCTTATCAAAGATTTCTACTCCTAAATACATGAAATAGATTCAAATGTCCTTTGTTTATTCATTTCTTTATTCTAAAATAATGTATGAAAAACTATAGCATGCAAGGCACTATGATGATACCATGAAAATATAAAATGAACAATACAGAGTTTGAATAACCTCAAGGAGAAGCAGTCCCTGGACTTGCATTGAGAAGATGACTTTTCCAGAAGAAGAGTCCACCAAGGAATTAATCAAACAGCAACAATGAAATGAGTGCACATAGATGCAAGAGCATTTAGTTGACCAATTGTTACACTGCATCAATTTGAAATCACTGGTACTATTCTTTGGAGGTCATAGACAGCATTTTGTTTACTGGTAGGACCCAAGCTTTGGGGTATTCTAATAAAGGCAAGCCCATAACAGCTAATTCCTCAACACAATAGATTAAAAGAAATAACTAGAAAAACTTGCAACTCAAAGGAGTTGCTACCAAATTTCTACACAAATTTTTTCCTTAGATCACATTTTCATGTCTTCTGCAAGACACTAACGGCCATCAGGTATTGTCTCTTCTATCACCCATGATGTAGTAACCCCCCAAAGCAGCCCTATTAATTACCTGCCTAATACGACTAAATAATAAGTACTTATTTTTTGTGTGAAATTTTACACACAAATGCTCTCACGGAGGCATGTATGCTTTCCCAACTTACTTTTGTTCACTCAATCATTCATTCATTCATTTAATAACTATTTATTTAACAAGCATTTGTTCTATGTCAAGGGGATTCAGTAGTGAATAGGAAAGATGTGGCCCCTACCCTGATGGAACTTAATTGCCATTAATTGTGGCAAATAAACAAATAAAAATGATAGGATAATGGCAAATTTCACATTATGTGTATTTTATCATAATAAAAAAAATGTTTAAAAAAATGATACCATGGGGCTGGCCCTGTGGCCTCATGATTAAGTCCAGTGCGCTCCACTTTGGCAGCCTGGGTTTGTTTCCCAGGTGTAGACCTACACCACTTGCTGGCAGCCATGCTGTGGTGGTGACCCACATACAAAATAGAGGAAGGTTGGCACAGATGTTAGCTCAGGGAGAATCTTCCTCAGAAAAGAAAATGATACTATCATGTCAAGTAAGAATAAATACTCAAAAGGGAAATTAAGCAGCATCAGAGAATAGAGGATGACATGGGAAAGGGATGTGTGTTATTTCAGATACAGTGGTCAGAAAAGTCCTCTTTTAGGAGGTGATATTTAAGCAAATGACATTAAGTGAGGAAGTGAGACTTAGGAAGCGACATTTGAGCAACTATATCAAAGGAGGGAGTAAGCCATGCTAAAATCTGGGAGAAGAGTATTTTAGGGGCTGGAGACACCAAGTGCAAGTGTCTTGAGGTGGGAATGGCCTTGGAGTAGCTGAGAAATGGAAGGAAGTCAAGTATGCTTAGGTGCAAAGTCAGCTAGAGGAAATAACGGTAAGAAATGAGTTGGGAGTGGATGCCAAAGCCAGATCCTGCAAATCCTATGAGGTGATAGTGAGGAGTTTTCGAATTTTGAGTGTGATGGGAAGCAAATGACTGATTTTGAAGAGGAGAGTAATATGATTTGATGTACTTTTAAAAAATTAAACTTTTTATTTTCAAATAATTATAGATTTACCAGCAGTTATAAGAAATAATATAGAGATATCCTGTGTACCCTTTACCCAGTGTCCCCCAATGGTATCATCTTACAAAACTATAGGACAATATCACAACCAGGATATTGATGTTGATACAGTCAAGTTAAAGAACATTCCCATCATCACAAGGATGCATTGTGTTGCCCTTTTATAACCACCCCCACTTCCTACCTCCTCCTCTGTCCCTGACCCCTAGCAACCACTAATCTGCTCTCCATTTCTATAATTTTGTTATTTCAAGAATGTTATATAAATGGACTCATACAGTATATTACCTTTTGAGATTGACTTTTTCACTCAGCATAAATCCCTGGAGATTCACCCAGGTTGTTGTGTGTGTCAATAGTGCATTCCTTGTTCTTGCCATGTAGTATTCCACCATACGGATGAACTACAGTTTGTTTAACCATTACCCCCTGAAGGGCATCTGGGTTATTTGGGGCTATTAAGAACAATGCTGCTATGAACATTTGTGTACAGTTTTCTAAGTGTGGACTTAAGTTTTTGTTCCTTTGGGATAAATGCTCAGGAATGCTATTGCTGGGTCATATGTTTAGTTTTATAAAAAACCATCAAGTTGTTTTCCAGAGTGGCTGTACCATTTCACACTCTCACCATGACAGTATGAGAGGTTCAGTTGCTCTGCAAGCTTGTCAGCACTTGGCATTGTCAGCTTTTTACTGTTGTTTTTAATTTTTGTTTCTTACTCTAGCATTCTAACAGGTGGGCAATGCTATCCCATTGTGGTTTTAGTTTGGACTTCCCTAATGACTAATGATGCTAAGAATCTTTTCATATCCTTATTGGCCATCTGACTATCTTCTTTGATGAGGTATCTGTTCATATCTTCTCCCAAGTAACATTTACTTTTAGCTAATAGTTACATTTGGGTTAATCTTTCCCTTTCTATTTCACCCAAGTAAATTGTGTTACATTTTAATATTTTAAACTTGAAATTCCTAGGAGGAAAATGAATAATTTCTTTGAAAAATTAATTTTCCAACAAATAAGAGAGAGATTTCATATAAACCTCTTTGCAAAATGTTTATAAGGCAGAATATCCATGCCAAGGATGAGTTACTAATTCTATCCCTTTGACGTGAACCGATATCAATTTTATAACCCACATTTCCAATTGAGCTTAAGCGAGGCATTGGTCAAAAATGCCTTATCTTGGGGCCAGCTAGGTGGTGTAGTGGTTAATTCACTTACTCTACTTCGGCAGCCCAGGGTTCGCAGGTTCAGATCCCGGGCACAGACCTACACACTGCTCATCAAGCCATGCTGTGGTGGCGTCCCACATATTAAATAGAGGAAGATGGACACAGATGTTACTCAGTGACAATCCTCCTCAAGCAAAAAGAAGAAGATTGGCAATAGATGTTAGCTCAGGGCCAATCTTCCTCATACACAAAAAGCCTTATCTTTACATACATAACGTCTGCAGATATAAGATAACTACAAATTAAAGCTATCATCTGAATATCTGAATGCCCTAAAATGTGCTTTCTTTTTAATTTGAAGAAGAAAAATAATTAAGCAAAAGAATATCTGGATTCTGCACTCTGACTAGTCTGCATATTTAGGCATAACCTTAGTAAGTGTCTCAATTAAATACAGTGAAACATTCAGTTAACTAGAAAAATGCAGAAGTATTATTTTGATGCTTCAGACAAAAGAAACATAAACAGCTCTTTCTTTAATAGAAAGCAATTCTGTGCATGAATCCTCCACACCATCTTCCCTGATACAGACACATACTGACTCCTTCTTTGTGGCATTGTCTCCTTGAGGAAAGATATGCTTTCATTGGCTTCTTATTTTTTCAATCAACTTCATTGGGTTAAAATTTACATACATTAAAATACATCCATTTTTGCATAGAGTTTAATGAGTTTTGACAAACATACACTTGGTTAACTACTGCCACAATCAAGAAATAGAGCATATCCATCATCCCAAAACAGTTCCTTCATGCCCCTTTGAGGTCAGTCTGCTCCCATCCCTCATCCAGGCTGCCACTGATCTGATTTCTATCTCTATAGCTTAGTTTTTGCCTATTCGAGGATTTCATATGAATGGGTTCATACAGTATGTTCCTTTTTGTATCTGGCTTTGCTAGCTCTGCATAATGTTTTTGAGATTCCTCCAGCTTTTTGGATTTGAATCCCAGCTCTTCTTTATGAGCTGTGTGACATTTGGACCAATTACTTAACCTCTGTTTTCTCAGTTGGGAAATGGTTTTATTTGTACCTTTCTGATGGGATAGTTGTGAGAATTTATATCAAGGTGCCTGCTTGGTACCAATAATTATATCAGTATGGATACAAATAATATAGTTTCTATTACTCTATATTTTTACTTCATCCCCCCTCCTCCTACCAAAGGAAGAAGAGAATAATTCTGAAGCTTCTGCAAGACTTGTTCAAGTTCAACATGTTCTATGAGACGGATCAGCACAAAGAGAACTCTACAACCATAGCTTTTATTATTGAACAAAGATACTCTTCTGAATTTCTGCCTCCTTCTTCCCTGTCTCCTTTGGCCTTGGGCAAGTTGGCAGCAGACATCTCCTTTCTCTGCCCTCGGTTCCATTCTACCCTTTCCAGAGTCAAATGACTTCCAAGAAAAGGGCATAATGTCCTTTTTCCCCCCACCCAGAAAACGAGAGATTGAGACAGCAGGAACAAAGGCCTCCAGGGGTCTTCTCATAAAGGGTCAATGTAAAAGACTAATCATAAAAGACCTTCCCTTCTTCTAAAGAAGATCTCCTCATTTCTGACCTGATTCCATCAAGTGGAGAACTGGGATATGGGAGAGGAAGAGCAGCCGGAAGGGTTAGACACTTCCTCCCTCATTGTTCACCTTGGTCAATCTCCTCCTGCACACAGTAGAAAGTGATGGATATTCTAGCTTCTTTTTGCTTTACCACTGTTCACCCCATTTTTCACGTGTTCTCTTACTCTTTGTCCTCCCTTCTTCTGTTGTGCCTCTATGACATTAAAATGTGAACATCCATTCAGGGGATGGTGGGGTGCCAGGAGGTATGATAAGGGGACTAAAGTTCCAGCAATTAGGAACTCTCAAGGATAGGGCTAATTAATTTAGTTAACTAGTGCTACTTTAACCTTCTAAAAGACCTCTCTCTCACCACTGTCCCTGCTTGCTCAAGCATTGCTACCCACTGGGTACAGTGAGGTCACCAACCGAAAGACAGATGTCATGTGTTTCATCAAAGTTAGATGTGTCTCATCTAGGGCTTCTCCAATCAATCAGCTGCAGTTCCATTTGCTCAGGTGGATCTTTAACACTTGAATTATTAGAGTGGCTTAGTCAGGGATATAATGGCAAATATGAAAAAAAAATGTGCACAAAGAATAATTTTAAGCAGTGAATATTTAGTCCCAGTTAATTAATAATTCCTTTGGGTTGATACGAACTGTTTTGCTATAGATGGAAAATACATGTCTAATTAACAAGGATACCTATATTAGAAATGACATGGCAGAAAGAAAAGTAAGATATGGACACATGATTTCAAATGATATTTTGATGCACTCATTTACGATGCTTGAATTTGCTTATTTCCCTGAGTACAATGATATTTGCGGTAGGTAGCAAAACTCTAATGAAAAACCCATGAGACATGACTTTAAGATGTAGTTTAGCTTCTAATCTTTCACATGCTAATGAATATCCTATTGTTTATTTCATGGGAGAAACTGAATACTCACTATTAAGACTTTAATGGGATCTTGAAACAAGAGATGAATTTTAGGGAGGCATGAATGTTATCATGTTTTAATTTCGATAGCCTGTGTTAATCAAGTTTCTCTGAATACATCTCTGTGTCAGTTTGTTAGCGTTCCCTCACATTCCCCTAACCCTATGTATCCATTCTAGATGGGTCCTGTGACTCACTCTTACCGGTGGAATGTAAGGGAAGTGCGTCCTCTCCATTTCGGGTAAGAGTGTGTGCCTTCTCCATGTTCTCTCTCTTTTCCTTACAGTTAAAGATAAAGAAATCCAAGATGGTAGACATAAAAGATGGACGTAGCCTAGGCCTTGAGCTTTGAGAAGGACCATGCAGAAGAACTACCCGACCTGCTTCAGACCATGACATGAGAAAGAACCACAAGAAAAAAAGCGTATTGTGTTGTCACTAAGATTTTAGAGTTGGTCTATAGTGTTATCATTAGTTACTGTGACTAATGTAGTCTCGTTCTCACATCTGATTTATGTGGTAAAATGAGCTTGGTATTCACACATTCAACTCCAGGAAACCACAGGCAGATATCTGCAGATCCATTTACATCTTATCTTATTGTTGTTTCTGCACAGGTGAGGGTAGGTGGGAGGAGGGATAAATATTTCACTTCACATGAGCGACATTTATACCCTCAGTAACAGTCAGTCTCAGGGACTATATCCTCTATTACTTTTCAAACCCCAGGCAAGGCATAACTATTAGAATTTCCATAATGGACTGCTAAAATCTCACAGATTTAGAGAACATTATAATAAGTTTCACATTTATTTACCTTGCATAGATAGGGACAGAATATTACACTTTTTGTTTGTTTCCCTTTTGGTTGTTACATCACAAGGTAATCACTATATTAAGAATTTAAAGAAAGAGGTGATCATCATGAGATCAGTGGCCAGTGGAATAGAACCAATTTTAAGCTGCTTGAGAAATAATTCACTTTATTATTTCTTTGTAAATCTAATATTAGTAAATTTTGAAAGTCCTTTTTTTTTTCCTATATAAAATCCAGCTGGGGAAATGAAACTCAGTTCTGCCAGAGAAAATAGACTAATTGTTCTCCATTGTGAGCACTCATGATGTAACTAAATGTTTCTGCCCACTATAGACTCCAGAGGGGTAAACTCTGTGTTATCTAGAAAAAACATCATCGTTCTCCTCACCGGCAAACGTAGGTAATTTCAGAATAGATGATTGCCTCTTTCTCTCTGGAACTAAGGTAAGACAAAGATTACACAAAGCCTGCAAAGGATTATTCACCCAATATCTCTTGAGAGTTTACTATGGGACAGGCATAAATTCTCCAAATGGACCAAAAAATATATACATTGTGAAGACATTACCTCTTCCAAAGGAAGAAATATAATTTCAACTCAGCATATTTATTCATTTGAAATAAAAACACACTCTCTGGAAGTATAACTTATACAATGTATATATGTGTATACACACATTTACATACATATGTACACATACATGTGTCTACTTCAAATGCAATATTGAGAATTACTTTCCTATGTGATTAACTCACTCTAGAGGAAAAGGTTTTTTGCATAACGTGGTAGATTGCAAAAATAGTCACAATTCCTCAAACCTACCTGTCTGCACGCTCCAATTAGGATGTGACTTTGGAGCTTTTCCCATCAAAAGGTGGCAGCTATTTCTCCACCCCTTTGAATTTGGGCTGGGCTTGTGACTTGCTTTAGTCAAGAGATACGACTGAAGTAATGATATGCCAGCTCTGAGTCTAGGTCTCAGGAGGCCTTGCATGCTTCTTCCCTCTCTCAAAATTTTGGCAGGATAACATAAACAAATCCAGGCTAGCCTGCTGGATGATGCGATACATGTGGCCCCATGGCCCCATTGTCCCATTGCCCAGCCAACTGCCTGTCAACTCTCAGAAGCAACTCTCAGAGCCACCTGGCTACTGACCAAGATGCAGGAGAAAATCTGATCCACACCGGAAGAGCCCCCCAGCTGAGTCCAGTCCAAATCGCTGACCCATAGAATAGTAGAATAAATAAGTTGCTTTAAGCCACTAAGCTTTAGCATGGTTTGTTAGGCAACAAGAGATAAGCAATGCAACCAGTAAGGGACATTTTAATCTTTGCATTAAACATGGCATAATTTTTAGTAGGCTGCTAAATAATATGCTAATTATTTTTAAAAGTAAAGTTCTCATTCCTAAAGCACAAGCCTCCTTTCCTCCAGTATCATCTTGGTGAATACATAAGCAGGCTGGAGTTTAAATCTCAGATTTGCACTTACTTACTAGGTAGACCTTGGGGGAGTCACTGGGCCTCTCTAGGTTTGAGTTTGTCCTACTATAAAATGGGGATAATGATATCTCACTGAGTTTTGTTAGGCGGATTAAATGAGCTGATGCAGGTAAATTGTCTGTTACTATACCAGCAACTGTTAGCATGTATAAAGCAGTTCTTATTCTTCCAAAACTTCCTTTTTCTTTCTCAATGATATCCAGTGTCCCATTGTCACTAATTAGCTCTGAGACAGCATGAACTAACCTTCATTCTAGTGGACTCTTCCTTGAATTTAAAAAATGTATTTTTCACGAGTCTTTTCACAAACTACATTTATTACATGTATAACATGTACCATTAATGAAATTATATATATGTTTATATTGTATATATTATATAACATAATTATAAGTTATATATTATATAGATTGTATGTGCATATATTTGTAATTTATCACCACCTGAAATTATATACATATGATTCTATATTTATATATTTGATTACTTATTATTTATCTCATCCACAAGAATATAAGCTCTCTCAGGTATTTTTGTTTCATATCCCCACCACCTGGCACAGTGCCTGGGAAACAGTAGGCTCACTAAATATTTGTTGGATGATAGAATAAATGAACGAGTGCTTCTGAATCATTACTATGAAACAAATTTAAGCATTCTTGGAAAGACACTTAGAAATTCAAAGATTTTTCAAATGTAATTTTGAGAGACATTGGAGAATGAGGGAGAGAATATGATGTAAAGAGATTTCCTTACTGCTCATCACGTAGTTTGTGTTTCAATGGTTTCAATATTTCCTGAAATATTTTCTTGTCTAAGTTTTAAGATTAAATTTGAAATTTGGAAAATTAACTGTAATTAATTACGTAAGTACTTGCAATATAGCATTAATATCATCTCTCCTATTGTTCCCCAGGAATGATGGCAGCCTCTGGGCTCTAACCATAGATATGATACTAGTTCCAATAATCAGCTCATATAATAATGATTTCACCTCTACAGTAGACAATGGAGAAAAGGGAACATATAACATTAGGTTTATGAGAAAAAAATCACTTTCCTTCCCTTAGGGAATATAAATTGATTGTGGAAGCTATACTTTATGGGACAATTCCTTAGAGAATATTATAAAATATATTCCAATTTCAAAAGAAAACTATAAAAGAAAAATAAGTCAGAAGCCCTCCTTGACAGCTCCCACCCCCAGACTAGGCCAGGTCCTCTGTTATAAGCTTACATAGTATTCATTACTCTGAGAATTACTACTCCAAGTAGACTGGAAGCTTTGAACGGAGGACTTGTGTTTATCTTGTTTGCTATTGTATGCTCTGCGCCTAGCATAGTGCTGGGCACAAAATACATGCTAAAAATTGTTTATAGAATGCATGAATAATGAAATAAATGTATTGGGATTGAAATCAAAATTCTTCATAATGCAGAGTTTTCTTGTTTTACACACATAAATATATATAGTACGTTATATACAAGTACTATTGCACCAATATTTATGGAAACACAAACAAAATAAATTTTAAAAGCATAAATACATTTTCTAATATTTACTGCTTAATGCATTATCTTGTGCACCCCTGAAGTAAATAGCACCTCTACCATCTTTATCACTTCTGTCACTTTGAAGGTAACTGATCTAAAGAATTACTGTCGCATATATTAACTCATTTAATGGTGACAGTAAACACTAAAAATAGATAGGAAGCTAGAAAAATGCAGTCCATGTCAGTCATGATTAAGCAAGTAGTTAGTGCTACTGAGACCAGAGCTAGTGGAGACCAACATTTGCATCTCACAACTTTGTGATGTGACATAGTTTATGTCAGAGCACTGGGGTCACTGCTACTATTGCTGACTCTGCAGGTTACACAGTCATAGGAAACATTCTGATTTGCCTAAGTTCAACATCCCATGTCAGTAACATTATAGACTGAATTTTGATGCAAGTTACAGCTCCTGTTGAACCAAACAGCCAATTCAATTTAGGCTCAGAAAAAGCGATCTCCCTAGATTATGAGTCATCTTGCTTAATCCAAACATTCAAGGCTGCTCTGTATTTCAGTTCTGAGGTTTTCCTTTTCTCTGTCTTGAAGATTAGTCTTTTTCAGAGGGGAACATAAAAAAATACTGTGGAAGTTATTTTCAAAATGGGTCTCAGGGGTTTCCTAGCCAATTCTCATTAATTCATACTGGAATTATTGTCATTAATGCCTGTCCTCAAGCCATCTACAGAAACACAGCTATAAGAAATTCAGACATGATAATAAATAGAAGCTTAACAAATATGACCATATTTATTTTTTCAGGAATAGCATCCCTAGTTATAATTTACAACTATAATTATGAAAGCTGACAAATTGAGATATGAAAAGATTTTATTATATGTGAATACAGAATTGATAATATTTAGCATACACACACCAATTATCACACGTATCAGAAACTCTCAGGGTTTCTCCTTACTCAACTAAAGTTACTATATTACTTGCCAATCCACCCTTCATTATTCGTCATGCTCCAGTCAGAAACCAGAATTCTACATTTGGTTCTCTTAATCTATCGACTGCTGCTCTGTTGTCTACCCATACCAGCCTTCTCTCCCCATTCCCTGTCTCCTCTTCTCTAACTTTATTTCCTTCATTTCCTCTCTTTCTTCGTATACTCTGATCTCTGCTCTCTTACCTGATATTACCAAGAATTTAGCAAGAATCATCCCTTTTTCTAAATCACTAGCACAAGATCTATCTTGTATCTTAAATTTGAATGGAGACCAGAGTTAGAAATCCTCACATCACATTAAAGAAAATGTGAACTGGGGCAAAGCCAGTATTAAATATTTGTTCATTTAAAATATTCCTGGCCAAACGAATGGAGGTTTTAAAACCATATAATTAGGGTTCCAAGAACAAGATTATGCAATTTTTTTTCAGTTTGTAATGGTCAGATGCTGAAAATTCTTTACATATCAATTTTAAATTATAAATAGAAAAGCAGGAAGTCAGGAAGGTGGGAAAGAAGGAATAAATCAGGGCCCAACATAGATGGGGAAGGAATAGCTAGTTTGACGCTGCTGTAGAGGGTGAAAGAAGAACAGTGCTGCCCTCTGAGCTAAGGGTCTCTCTTCAGCTTTAGCTTTCAGTCTTCAGTCCCCAGTTGTCAGGCAAATGCCCCGTCTGGGATGGGCAGACCATTAGAATATTTCAGCAGAGAGGTGTTCATTACTTTGGCTAATAGAGCTCAGAGTTCCCAGGAAAAACATTGGCCAGGCATATTTGATGAGGTGGGATGGAAATATCTCCTTCCTGAAGGGAAGCTAAGAGGGAGACAGTAGGCAGCAGAGGCCAGGAGTCTGTGTCAGGCTTGTTGGAAAGTGACAGTGAGGGACCCAGAAAGCTGAGGGGATTATGAAGACTATGTGTGCCTGGGAATGTCAGACTCCCCACTTGGGTGATTAGGACACTCAGGAGGGGAATGGCATGGAATAAGCTGGGGATGGACGATGGATGTTAAATCAGGGTTTGAAGAAAGATGGAGAATTCCAGGAAAGTACAATCATCAAGTCCAAAGGTGTTCCCAAAAAGAGAGCGAGGTCTGAAAGTGGAGGCCAGTGACAACAACAAGCAAATTGGAGCCAGTGAGTTTGGAAAACGGAGCTTAGAAAGACACTTGGATTGCAGGTGTGATCTGTGAAATACTTAGCACTCAGTACCGAATGGGCACCAACCAATCAGAAGAGATGCCCAAGAGAGTGGCAGAATAGCGTCCTGGAGCCCACCTCCTTTCAGGTATTAACCCTTTAATCACTGGACTATAGGGTGGTTCAAGGGCTCCCAGTGGACCGGCTGGTGGCAGGGCACCTGGGGAACTTGAGACAGGACCTATTTACTGTGGGAATATGGCTGAATAACTAAGATCTATGCTAGGAAGTAGCTGTCCAGCCAGGACATTTCCAGGCTCCCTTTTCAGCAAGGTGAGACCATGGGACTAGTTCTTATCAAAAGAATATGAAGGAAAGTGATGTTTAGTTAACAGCCAAGGTAATTAAGCATTGAGAATAAGGTCATTTTCCCAACAATGACAGGGAAATCTTGAAGGTGGAGGATAATGGAGCCATTAGATGGATGCCCCCTACTCCCTTGAGTTACTACTTGAAGGAGAGCTTCTTAGCAGAACTGCTCAACAGGAAAACCAGAATTGGACTCTGCATGACTGAGAAATTAAATTTTATTGTATAAACCTACTCAGGTTTTGGGATTTTTCCAGCAATTACTTTACTCTGATCAAAACATGGCATAAAAATACTCTAACATTTTAATGCATCCATTTCACAGAGATGAACATGAGCAAATTCTAAGTTCAGCTGTCTCCTTCAGAGGCTGTAAAACATTCTACCAAGACTTTCAGCAAACAATTTAAAGAAATACCTTTCTGGATCTTGTGGAAAAATGTTTCCAAGAAATAGGAGAGGGCTTTTGCTTCCTGTTTTCTTACATTTTAGAGCATGATTTCCCTATATGTTATAGAAAATTATGAGGTGTTTCCATTTATATTGAAAAGCCCATTTCATAAATCCAAAACCCACACAATCACACATTAAACTTCCATCTCTCTAAAGGAAGACACTTGGAGGGGAGTGTCGTTCATCTCTGTGGCCACAGCATGGGGTCTATGACTCATCTAACAAGTGTTTCTTGGATGAATGAATGAAGTCGTTGCTACTAGAAAAGCAATGTGCTGAGAAAAAGTAAATTAAAAGACAACTATGCAGACAGACCTGGGTCTTCTGCTAATTGACATTATGTGTAGAATTCTCCACGAACCAGTGGTCTTTACTTCTTTAAGGATTCTGGTGACTTTTGGGTTTTAGCTTTCCATTTTCCAGTGAGGGAACTATGTGGTCCTGGGAAGCAGTGGTCAGTTCACACCCATGGAACTATTTTGCATCAAAACTTAGATGAAAACTCTGATTTTCATAATCCAAGAATGGTAGTATTTTTCCCTATACTGCGTCACCTATTATTTTTGACTCTTAGTTGTTTTTCACCTGCAAAACACAGATAACACTCAACCTCACACAGTTGCTGTAAAGAGAACACCAGGCAGTGTCAAAGTGTTACATCACACTTCGTGTCAGAGGACCTTCAATCTCTAGACCTATTTAGTTAATTCAGGTGCACGTGAGGCTGTGTGCATGATTAAATCTAAGGATTGGGATTATCTTTAACTTCAATGTGTCATTAAAAAAATCCTATGGTACTTATTTCTCCTGGACTCATCACAAAACCATTTGCTCTCAGATGGTCTTGTGAGGTTTCCTGAAGGCATAAATTGTCAGCAAAAGTAATAACTCAAAGTTTTGGGGTGAGGAAGCTATTATTCTGTTCATCAGAAAATGGTGGAAGTATCTTAGCTAAAAAGCTGGTTGTAGGGATTTTTATCATCCCGAGTACTGACTTTTCTTTTAATTGGCTTCAGTGTCTTCAAAATAGAGGATCTGGGTTTGCTTTGAGATTGAACTTCTAAAGAGGAATACTGAATCAAGTAATACACTGCTCCTTTATATCTGGATACTTTCTGGGTGGACCTAGAGTTACCGACCACAGCCTGCAATGCGAGATGAGCAATACAGAGTGTGATCATTACTCTCCTTAGCTGATTCGGCACCCTTTAAAACGATACAGCAGAAGGTGCCAAGGGGCAGCTGGAGGAGAATTATTTGTGTGGCTCCTAATTGAATGTGTCGGCCATGAGTGATCACCAGGGCTGCTATTTAATGAATGCACTAAAACCAGACTAGTGATGCATGGGGCTGGCTTTCCCTGCCCCCACCATGGTGAGGGGGATGACCACGGAAGGCTGGAGGCAAAACTGAGAAGCAGACAAAATTGATTTTGCTGCCTTCTGTTTCCACTGCATGACCTGCTCTCCACTTATAGCACTTCCTACCCATCCAAATGAAGGTGGTGCCCACCAGTAAAATGTTGGCTCTATCTTCTTCCTATAGCCCCACAGCAGGCCTGGAAGTCCACCAATCACCCACAAGAGAATGTTGCCTCTGCTTTGCTGGATGGGTTACTGGTGTGAAGACTGCCTTGCTGACAGGTTTTTTCCTATGAAACCTCATGTATAACAGGTTTCCTTAAAACTCATGAGAAGAGCAAACTCATGTATTCATAGGTTCATTCTTTCAATGAACCTTTACCAAGTGCTATACAGATCAGGCCCTGGGCCCGGTATTAAGGACGCAAAGGTATTAAATAAATACATTGTTTTATGCCCTTCAGGAGATGGAGACAAAAGCTATTTTTAAGTGTCACTTACAACATAATACACTAGGCACAGTGAAAGAGGGTCATGACAACAGAAAGGGGTCCCTGAACCCGCCTTGAGATGGAAGTGGGTGATGCCCCAGGGGATTTCCGTAACTCAAAGAAAACAGACAAAATAGTAATCAAGCACATCACTGGGGAGAAAAAAAATCATTAGGCTTCAGCTTTCTTATAAAACTTATAACAAGGGGCCGTTCATGAGATTCTGTGCTGGTGGAATGTCCCTTAGGCTCCAGAGACCAGCGGCTGCCCTGCCCACATCACAACAGACAGAGCAAAGGTGAGTGAAGTTTGTTTCTGGGAATTACTGTCTCTTCTCCTGGAGAGGAGTAGAGAAGACTTAGTTTCTCCCCTTCAGGCCCTGCCTGACCAGTGATATCCATAGCATCTGCCACCTGGAGGCAGGTTCACCTCAACTTCATTCTGCAACCTCTGCCTGGAATGCCCTCCTCCCCAAACCTCTCACTCCCCAATTAATTCCTCCTGGGCTTCAGGGCTAGGGGAAGTTAGCTTCTTCCAGAAAACATGCCTGTCCTTCTTCCATAAAAGCAAGATTCTCGTTTTCTACGCTCCCACGATACTCACTGCTTGTTTACTTCTAGTCTTTCACAAATCACACTAACGATTATAGTCTAATAATTTTACTCTTTTCTGCTTTAAGAAGACAGCTCCATGTCTTCTTCTTTGTACATAGCACCTGACAATTAGTGGGTGCTCATAACACATTAGTAGACTAGATGGATGTGTGTGTGGATGGATGAATGGAATAACGTTGTGCCCTTGTTTTTCTGTTGCCCTTAAAGAACTTCTAGAACTCCCCAGTTACCCCACTCAGAGTAACTGGTGCTATGCTTCTTCTTCCACATTTCCAGCTAGTTGTATTTCATGCATCTACGTAAATCTGAAGCATATTTTCTCTATTAGAAGTAAGACACATGATTGGTCATGGAAACATATGCTCTGCACATTCATTTAGGAGAGCTACAAGAGAAAATTAGAATCCAGTGATCTCTCAATTTGTATTCCGTGGTGTTAATAATCAGCCCATGGCACTTGCTGACATGCTGCAGCCTAATAAACTGCAGAGGGAGACTGGCTCCATATCACTTGAGCCTGAGTGACTCTAATATGTCTACTGATTGCCTTGTAGCCATCTTCAAGAGGCTTCATCCGAAGCACGTCTGTCTCCTTCCCTTTCTTAGTGTCTCCACGGCCTTTGACACTGCCCTGGAGATCGTGTTCCCAAAACGACAACTGCTTTTGATCATAAATCACTTTCTCGTTAATATTACTTGATTCTAGAACCACTTGGTTTGGTGATTAACTAACGAATAGCTAAATCAGCCCTTCATTTGTGCTCTATAAATGTGATGTTTAAGGAACAGGCTTTTATCACTACGTGCTCCTGTCTAGCTTTTCCAATCCTTCTGCTGTGGCCCACTTTCAAATGTTCAAAAGATGGAGGGAACAGAAGCCCGTGACAATGGTAGCTCAGCTAGTACTGCTTAATTAACAATTTCTTTTCATATTGGTCAAAATATTTTAAATAATTTTAACACCAGAAATAGCATGAAAATGAGGAATTAAATTATAAATGAAGAACTAGGAGAAATGACTAGGAGGGAAATATTTCTCCCCCATTCCTCACTTTTCTTTCCATCTGGGGGACATCAGAGAGTGGAAAATTCCTGCCCTCTCCCTCTCTCTCTCACTAAACTCTGCCCAGAGCGATTTATCTGATTAGTGAGTTTGGAGGAAATGCACAAACAAAAAACTTTCTTGTAGAAAGTTCACTCTCTGTTCTATTCCTTGGGGAGAAGCCCACATGGACCATTACATTCTGTGACTGAGGGATAAGCATGTCTAACTCTGGTGCTTTCACACCTAAGCCACCTTCTCTAACATCTGCCTTACAATTAATAAAGGTGATTTTTTTTACCACTCTCTGTTAACTGTTTTGTCTTTTTTCTCAATTTTTTCAAAACTCAGGTGGAGAAGAGGATTATTGTTTATGGTATTTATGTTGTAAAATTTCTGGAATATATCTGATCAATGGTTGGTTTGCAGGAAGTGTGGTAATTAAGAGCAAAGGCTTCCTACGTTCATATTCTGGCTCTGCCATTCATCAGCTGTGAACTGTGTGTTCTTGGGCACATAATATAACTCCTCTGCTCCTCAGTTTCCCCTCTACAAAATGAGGACAATAATAGTATTGCCTACTGCTAGGGCTATTGTGAACACACTGCACCTGGTCTAGCTTAATACTCATTTCTATGAGCTATTCCTGTTATCATTAAGCTATGCTATTGTTCGATGGGATGCTTTGGCTATCAGCCTACTGTTGATTCCAAACATGGTGAACTGTTAGCTTGAGCCATTACTAAGTCATAGAGTACTAGAACAAAAAGGGACCCGAGAAATCTTAGCTTTAGGTTCTAGTCCCATGGAAGATGATACAGAATTCACCCAAGGTCGCACATGGCAGTTCCAAGGCTGGACATTCCATCTGTCTGCACTCCTGGCCCATTGATTTTCCCTCTGCTTTAGCTACCTCTCTCATAACTACTATCTTTGTTAACAGCACTTCTCACATTCATTCTCCTTGCCCATTTAACACAGTTAAGTCTAGTCACCAACAATATTGTACCTATGAGGGTATAATACCAGTCCTTAATAAAATTTTAAGCATGACAACACAAACAACAATAATAACAGCTATTGCTCCCTGAATCTCACATCATATTTTTCCTGTTAGAGAAAGCTGAGTTCTGGCTTGACTGGGGTAATTCCTGTAAGAGAAAGCCCATAGAAAAGCAGTGCTGTTGATTTACTAGCATCCTCCCATTGCTTTGTTCTTTACAACCCAGAACATTTTTAAAGCCAGATATTTATTTCTTGATTGTTCTTCTAGCCCCACTGGTTCCTCCCCCTAGGGAACTCACTCTTCCGTGGGCAACATCCCAGGGAGTGCAAACTAAATATAGTATTGAAGCAAAATCCCTGTGAAGCTAATGAACTATTTTATGGAGAATGAGGCAGGAAACCTTTTCAAAAGAGGTGTTGCAATTAATTGGATGTGGCCACACAAAGGCATGATTTCAGAAATGGGCAATTTACAACAGGGAATTGAGAAGGTCACATGTGATGGCTTGAAAGGTAGAAAATCATTACTTTCAATTGTGTATCAACCTGGAAGCCAAATCAGACGTTTTAATGTATGTTTTCAACTGAGTGCATTTTGCCTAAATTTCCAAAATGAAAATGCGGCACATTTGCCAATAGTCTGTCTGAATAGCAGATTACCAATTACATCCCATTGAGAATCTGATACCTGCCATGTTGTAACCTTAGATTTCCCAAGTACGGGACGTGGGTCAAGTACACTAGCAGACAATTAAATCATGACAGCTAAAAGAGCATTGTCCTCTAAAACCTCCAATCTTACTTCAGTATGAAATAATCCTTTTCAGTGAATTTAGAGTAAATGACTCAGGTGTCAGTTAGCCAGATTATTTTTAGACATGTTCAGTTATTCTGCTCCTGGTGATACTTGTGGCTATTCTTAGGACCCAAGTAAAAAAATATTCTTTTTTCTCTTTCTACATATCTTCAGGAATTGCTCTTCCACTTAATTATTTATAAAAATTGGGCTCCAAGTTAAATTGGCCATGATGTTACCAAGTCATAGAGCTAACAGGGTGCAGATTACAAAATTAATTAAGACAATTAGAATCAATTTTCATCTATATCAAAGTGTGTTTAAATTGACAAAGCAATACCATTTTTATTTTCTACAAAATGTTGACCTTCTATGAAATAATATGTATAGAATAGTAGTACAACAAAAGATCCCATTAATCATTTTATGAGAAACTGAGTCAGACAGCAGCCTAATCGTTAACAGCATGATATTCACGAATCAGATTCAAATCCTAGCTCTCACACATACTAGTTGGGAGACTGTAAGGGAATTACTTAACTTCTCTGGGCTTCAGATGTCCCTTGTGGGGATAGTGATATTGACTTTACAGGGTGCTGTGAGGGTGTAATGGTGTCACGCATGTAAAACGCCTCACCCAGGGCTTGCATGGTACAGTACGTGGAAGATATTCATTAAACTTTAGTCATCATATGACATCTGAGGACACCAAGGAGCATCAAGATAGTGAGCAGTTTTTAAGGAAACTTACTTCCGTTTTAGACTATTAAGCTTGAGTGTCTGAGGAATGAGGTTGTCTAGTGGGTCTCATGCATGGTATAGAACTCAAGAGCAGAGATTTACATTTTGGAGATATAAATGGGTCAAATGAGTCATCTAGGAAGAAGACCAAGTAGAAGCAAAAAAGAAAAAGACCAAAGGAAGAACCCAGGAAGTCCCAATATTGATGGGATTAGCAGAGACAAACAACTAATAAAAGACAACTAGAAGAACTGGTCAGAGAGCTGAAAGAAGAACCAGGAGAGGCTGATGCCATGGAACCCAAAGAAGATGCAAGGAAAATGTGGCTGAGTAGCGGGAGGATGAGGCCTGGAAATAGGTGTTTGTATTTGATGATTAGGATATAATTTCCAGCCTTAGTGTGAACAACTTCACTAGCCTCTGGGGATGGAAGCAAAACTGAATGGAAGTGAAGAGTGACTGCAACCCCAGGAAGAGGGGATGGTGGGAACTTTCAAGTAGGCTGGCAGGGAAGGAAAAAATGAAGCCAGGGCAGTTAGTTTGGGAGGGGAACGGGCAGGGAAGGTGAAGGGTGGTATGGCCCCATCTATTAGCTATCCACCCAAATCTGCTTTCTTTCCTCCTAAGTGCACATCTAGACTCTATTTCCAAGGCTCTTACAGTTACATGTGGCCACTTAGCTAATTCTTGTCAAAGGAGTATAAGGTGAAAATATATATCAATTTGAAGCCAATATTTTTAAGAAGTGGGGTGCCTTTTGTGAGGTCTCTGGAAGCAGTGCCTTCCTCCACTGTTCTCTGGGGTCCCTGGCTCCACACACACTGTGAGTCTCTTTGTCCATGCAGCTCCATGGCCACATCTGATGCTGGCATTGGGGAGGGTGTCTTCCTTGAGAAATGCACAGTTTTTGCAACCCACTTTATATTAGCATCAAGAGTTGTTAAAAAACAGTCACTGGCATTTTTTTGCCAGAGTCCTCGTTTCTATGGAAAAACACTTTCCACAAAAGCTAAATAGGCTTCTCATCTTTTTGTATCCAGTCAAGTCCAGAGTTCTTTCTTGGACATTGTTCTCAAGACTGTGTTATTACTATTAGGTTTTGTTTTTTTTTTGCTACCTTATAAATTATTAGGCTTTGTAGCTCTGCCAGGAAACTAACCATTCTTTACAACATTTTTACATAGGAAAGAGTGTTCTAAATTCCAAGTGATGATATAAAAATTAACATCTGGAAGTCTGTACATTTTTAAGATAGAGATTACATATAAGATAAATTCATGGAACTTGTTTTGAAATTTTTGGTGGATAATATGATGAAGATTTTGGAGTTTTTAGTCTACCTGGCGTTCTGAGAATAGTACATGCAGATATTGAGGTGAAGATCAATTAAGACGCAATCTCATAATCTCCTCTCTTGTTATGTCCAGATGGATCCCTGTTTCTCTTAATGACTTTTTTTCCTGGGCTTAATTGCTATAATTGGCAGGGCTCATTCTTATTTTTCTCAGATAAGAGAGTGAGGGCATGAGACAGTTTGATAGACAGGAAAGTGTTAAAGTAGCCCTCCAACTCTCTATTCTATTGACTACTGAGTATAGTCGGCACCAGCAGCACATTCTACCTCTCTATTCGCTTAAGGGTCAATTCATTTTCTACTCATGCATTAAGCTTGCTCTGCTAAAAAATTGACAAAGCACGCTGGATTCAATTCTATGGAATTGATTACAGGTGATGTTAGACTTCAGGGGAGCTCAAAAGCAGCAAAAGCACTTCACTCAAAATTACTCCAGGATGCGTGGTCTGATGGAATAAACTACAACCAAGGAAAGATCTGATGAAAATATTTATTTCCTTGTTCCTGAAACATTAGGATATACAAACAAATGCAAAATACAAACAATGTAACTCTACTAAAATTATCTTTTGGAAGCTTCCCTGCTATATGATTGGAAAATTAGTATAATTACAATATTGCACCAGATTCCTAGTTTATAGCAAAAGGACTGCTGTTCCCACTCTGTAATGATAAGTGCAGCTAGCACCCTACAGAAGAGGGCACCTTCTTTGACAACCTCATCCTTGAAAGACATCTGACATTTTATTCTGTCCTTCTACTTCAGGAATTCTGAGACTATGCTAATGAGAGTATTTTTAGAGTCCTATATTTCAGCTGCATTTTATATACCACCTGACGCAGGGCAGCCCCAAATAATAACAGCACTGAGCGTCCTAGTAATTATTATTTATAATTACTTCCTCATGGTGTGTTGGCTCATAAATTTTAATGGAGCTCTTTCTGCAATGTTGATTGCCAAACTCCCTGGCGTTTTGGGGATAAATGTTTATCCAAATATAAATAATATAGTCAAGTAATTTCATAGTCAGCTTGAATCTTCCCCTCTTCACTCCACCCTAGAGGTTATTTTAAATGCATAGCATTTGAGGGGGGAAGACAGAGGTGATGGTTATCCTACTTTGGAAGTTCTGAGTCCTCACAGTGACTCCTGATCTTCATCTTCCTGGCAGGGATATAGGTTGGTGCAAAATAGCTCCTGGGCAGGCAGACAAATTTACTGCCAGCAGCTGGAAGCTCATTCTTTCCAAGAGCCAGGAATGAGCTTGACTCCAGGAAAAAATCAGGAGAGGCTGCTCTCTTTTCCCTCCTCTGTATTCATTGTTAACTGGAAAAGGGGTGAGAGAAAAATGAAGCATATTTTACAAAGACATTAGGAATAGACTGTGTCTTTGCAAAAGAAGACACAGTATGAGTGGATTTTTACATTACATCTATGTGTATAGTAGATTTCATTTATGTAGTGAACTTCTCTAGTACCTTTAAAAATCATTGATTATGATTTTGGAGTACAGAATCTAGTGATGCTGAGATTGGAAAGGTTAGGAATTCCTGATGGTCAAACATCATTGGGGAAGGAAGAGGAAACATCTCTATGGTTACAAAGTAGATATTTGAGAAAATATGAGTTTATTTCATCTATGTAAAATTAACATGTTCTTAAGAAGATATTGTTTAAATTTGAGTTCCTCCAAAAGCAGAGCCTGAGAGAACTTGGGAGCAGGTGATTTATTTGGGAGGTGATCCTGGGAAAAAGGAATGAAGCAATAGGGACAATGAGACAGCAAAGGAGAAAAAGACAATGTAAGGATATAATACTGAGGTCACTGGAGTGAGTAAGGGAGTCTCGATACTGCTATAATCTTCCAAAAAGCATACAGAAAGCTTTACAGAATTGTCCATTTGAAAGACAAGAGGCTGGAGGGTTCATCCCCTGGCTCTGGTCCTCCCTTAATTGAGGGTCATTGTGGGTTTGGGGGTGATTCATGGCCCTACACTTCTGGCTGTGCTTGCAAGCATGGAACTAGTGAGTTGCACTGTAAGAGAAAGCCCTAGGGGAGAATGCAGAAAGGCAAGCATGATGCACTTGAGATGAGACACTGAACATGCACAGATCTGCCCACGGCAGCTCAAAATCAGAAGCAGGCACAGAGATGGGTAGGGGCCTAAGAGACATCTGCTACACATGTCTGCCGAATAAGGAAAGATCATTTTAGAATGATGATATCAACTGTATTGAGTGCTTCCAACAGTATTCCATATTCTTCCCTTTAAAGGTGTGTACACATTTAATGCCCCAGGTGACACAGAATATCTGTTTCCTGCTATTTTCAATTCTGAAATTTATATCTGTTCTGACATTGTTTCTTTACAGCTTCTTAGTCCTTGCTGAAGTTTCCATTATACTTAATGACTAACACATCTACTTGAGTTGTGAAATGGATTATAATTTCAAAAGAATGAAGACATATTTATTATTTCATAGTGGTTTTGACATTTCTGTAGCTTGTCTTTTAAAACATTAATTTTAAAGAAAATAATTGATAGATGTGGCTCCATTAAAATGAAAGGAAAAAAGTATGCTCCAAACATGCCATAACCAAAAGTAAAGGCAAACAACTAGGAAAAAAACTCACTTGCAAGAAAAACAAGTTTAATTTCAGGAAAAAAGAAGGTGTCACAAATCAGTAAGAATAAAGATGTATAGTACAAAAGATAGTAACTTGTGTGAGAAAAATGCAAATGGAAAATAAACATTTGAAAAAAACACTCCAAAAGATGAAAGTGGAACTACAATAAATTTAAATTTGGCAATTAAAAGAATCATCATGTCAAATATTGCAGGGGTCAATGAAATGGACATCTCCTGCTCCATTGTTGGGAGTGTAAAATTTTAGCACTCTGGACAGCAACCTGGCAACATTAATTTAAAAATGCCAACATTCTACTTCCTAGGATTTATCCACACACACAAAGAGGTAAATGCGGTAAAGAGGTATCAATGCACATTCTCGTTATTTATAAGGGCCAAAAGAAAAATCAGAGAACCAGAAAGAAACACCAGCAATAAGGGATTGGTTAAATAAATTATTCCTATGTTGCTACTTAAAACCAGGCTTTCAAACTAGGTTTAAATATTTCAGAAAAGGCTCATAACATATAAGTGAAAACACAGTTGGTGATATAGCATTATTTTGTTTTTAAAGTATGGAATATACACAGAAAAAAACTGGAAAGTTATACACCAAACTATTAATAGTTTTCTTTGGATAGTAACATTTCTGGTGATTTCCTTTCCTCTTTTCTGTATTTTCCACAAGGCACATATATACTTTAAAAATACTAATCAAAACTAATTATCTTCAAAAAACCTACTTCAGTGTTAAAATTAATTATGACTAAACCCTGAGTGGGTGGCTCTAGCTACTTTTTCTGTCTTCCCTCCTATTTTTTTCAGGAATTTTTATCTCCTAAAGAAATATAATAATAGCATATCCAAAATTTAAAGAGTTAGTCTAAATCCATGTCTATTTTTCTCCAGTTAAGTCCTTTTACAGGAAAATTCCAGAAAGAATTTGGAGGCATCAAGGATGGAAATCCCAGATCTTTTACAGTCCTAGCACCAGAATATATAAGGATAATGAATTATCCAGTCACTTAGAGAGAGCGAGAGCAGGAGAGAAAAAGGGAAAGTAGAAGAGTAAGTACAGATGAAGAGAAAGAAAAGCAGGCACAGAAGTACAGAACATAGCTGGGATGTTCAAATTTGCTTTGTTTTGTTTCCCTTGTTGAGTCCTAAAAATCAGAAAGACTACTAAAGATGATTAAACCTTTTGGTTTTCCAAATATGAAACTTCTGTGTATAAGAAAACATCAAGAGTGAGGAACTGGAAGAGAAGTATTAAAATCCACTCAAACTAGAGAGTAAAAATGGAAAAAATATTCTTTGAATAAAAGAAATTCAATGATAATGCTTTCTCCACGTGCCCAAGTCCTTTCCATGGGTACTGTCCATGAATTGTGAATTTGACAAAAAATCAATGTGATTTCTTACCAGAAGTTTCTTTCCTAATCACTTGTCTGATTTCCATATGTTTCTTCTCAGTTTTTCTGACATTTTAAGGTGAGGCATTGAATATACAAAAATTATACAAAGGCGTAGAATTAAGAACATATATGAAAGGCTTTGACATAACAAACAAGAAGGAAGTTAAAATTCTCATATGCCCTTTCTTTTTGGTTGTCTGTCATTGCTGACTTTGTCAACTCAAATTGATTGCAACAGTGTTCCCCTGGGAATTGAAAAGGAGACAATCCCAAGGATTATAATTCACCATTTTGTGAGTGACTCGTCATCCTGGTCTGGCACATTTTTTTCTCTTTGTGTGATCTTCCCTGATTAGAGGAGGCTGACAAAATGATCTTAACATAATTGAAAATAGACTGAAGGAAGCATTTGCTGAATGTAAAGTCCAAAATATGGATTAGGATTTAGGGAGTAAAATCAGAAAGCTCAAGAGCACAAGTGCAGGCAGATCCATAAGGTGAGGCAAAAGCAATAAAGGAACAAGAGTGCAAAAGCAAAGTGATGGTTAATCAAGAGGCATACATCCAAAGACATGCATCCAAAGATAGGGCTCAAAGTTCAGGGTATGATGGACACTTGTCCAGAATCCAAACTAAAAATAGATATTAGCATTCAGGGGCAGGAGTGCGGCTTCTAAAGGGACTGAGATGCTAGGGAAGGTGATCTAGGCAGGAGCTCCTCTACTAGAGAACTGGGATGGTGGACAAAGGAACCCACAAATTTCCAGTTTCTAGGAAATCGGGATTCCAGGAAGACCAGCTAGAAGATCTATTTGAAACTGAGCAGATGAACAAGAATGTTTGGATTTCACATATTTTCTTCACCTAAGAATGATTGTTCTCAAAGTAGGAGTGGAGCCAAAATAATAAGCAATTATTTCAGCTGTCCCAAGTTTGCAGGGAGAGCTACAGGAGCAATGAGTCAAAACGATAATTAACATAATGCTGTACTCTCTGTGGTCCACTCTTTCACTTTCTTAATATGACATTTTGTTTTTCATATACTGAGAGACTTCCAATGTCTTCTTTTAATCCGATTCCAAAATGCAACTACAGACTAGATCACCAGAATTAAATAACATGTTAACACAAATGTACCACGTGCCCCTTCCTATTATTTCCTGCTGTTCCCATTACTGAACCCCAACTATAGTCCACCATCTAGTGAGCCGCACTCTGGAACTCTGTGTTAGCCATGCCGTGATCATGGACTGCCTTCTTGAACTGTAACAGAAGGCTGTTTTCATTTTCCTTTCTGTGTCAGGAAAGGAAGCAAAAGTTAGGGGACTATCATCTAAGAGGTAAAGTATGCTCTAGAGTGTAGCCTCAGGGGCTAGGGGAGGAAGTCAGGGAGACTCTGGGGATGTACAAACTCTGGCCCTGACAGGCGCTTGTACCAGCCAAGACACGGGAGGTTGCCAGGTCCAGACGCAATTAGTCTGATTTAGATTCCTAGGAAGACAATTCTGGGTCTGGCTAAAAAATAGCTAACTCTGTAGAAATCATTCCTGTAAATGCAGAGATCTATTCTGCGTGCCAGATGACAGAACTTAAAAAAAAGCTTTTCTTGGAGGAAGGAGCAGCCTTTATAAACCATCAATTCTCTGGTGTCTTTAAACTACCTCACCCAGATTAAAAGGTATTTGTTTGAAAAGCTTCTGTTAAGGATGGACTGCAGCCTCCCCATGTGACAGATCCCATGTTTGACAAAACAAGACATTCTTCCTTATGCATTTGACCATCAGCTTTTCATTTGGCGGTTTTAGTACCACTCTTCTTACTTTGTCCTCAAGGAAAAGAGAGAAGAGTTGATCACCTTTACGAAGACATCATTATTCCAGCATAGTGTCTCCAAGACAGAGGGCTCAAATATCTCATCCATTCAATTCATACTAAACATATGGACCACAAATTTCATTGTCACCTCTCAGAGTGTTCTTACATGAAACATCCCCCTTACTATGGGCACCCAAATTAAGTTGAATTCAATTCAACAATGCACTTTTACCAAAAAGTGTTGCTCTTTTGCATAAATTCTTTCCTTTCTTATCTTATCACTGATATTTTAGTCCAACTACAAGTCTTGATCTTAAATGACTATTCCTTATGCAATGAGGATCAACAACTTCCAATATATTGTTACCCCATTGCCTTGAGTTTCTTCCCACTGCTCTGGAAAGGAAGTCTAAACAGAGGGGAACCCAGGTTTTGTGAGGCCTGGGGTTTATACAGTTTGAGGGTCCCCTAGCATCTTGCAGAACTTCCAGCATTTCTCAGATAGGGAGTCAGAGAGGGATGTTCCTAAGTGGTGACAGGGGGCATTCTGACTTAGTAATCTTACATCAACAGGGGAAAGTCTCAAAATGATAAAGCGCAACTTTCTGAGATTGGATGTTGAGCTTTTCACTTGGTTCAAGCCACAAACAGTAGCAAGAACTAAACTTTATTGAGTCTTACTATCTACAAAGTGCTATGTTAAGTGATGTACATGTTTATTATTATTCATAACCACGTTATGAGATAGATATTTAAATTGTGCTCATTTCACAAATGAAGAAACTGAGGCTGAGAGAGGTTAGGAAGCCATGATCCAGGATTTGAACCCAGGCAGTTTGACATCAGGGCCTGTGCTCCTAAACAGAATGTGATGCTGGCTCCTGGGAAGCAGCTCTTCCAGGTGATTCTTTCTCTGTGTAATATTTCCTCCAACTTTTTAAAGGTATGAATAAATATCCCTCAACCTGGACAACTGAAATAAGGGGGATGAAGAAGGGTGATGATTATGAGAAGTGAGAATATATGAATAAAATTTAGGAGTCAACAAAGAAACTTCACAATCAAATATCTATAGAGTAAATGAGCATGATCATGTCTCTGTTAGACACGGTACACTCAATCCTGTATTTGACTGAGTGCACTGTGTCAATCATGGGCCAGCCATTACAGGTGCTGAGACTCCTGAGCTGAATAATGCACAGTCCCTGACCCATAGAAGCTCATAATTAGTGGAAGAAAAAGAAAGTCAAAAACCAAATGACAGATAGTTCAAGTAAATATCAGTTAGTAACATAACTTTCATCAGATATGGCAAGTTTTATCTCTTGCTCTCATCTTGATTTGTTTCTCTTCTCTATCTGGAAAGAATGTCTGACTTAAATGTTTTTCCTCTCACTATTGAGTCGTAATCACACAAATACACAAGTTGGAAGATTGGGGTCCTGGTAGATTTCCCTGTGGGTGAGATGTCCTAAGGCTATGCTTCCCCCACCACTTGCTTTCCCATTGCCTAGTTTTAAGAGACCCTGGGCTCTTTCTGTAAAAGCCACCAACTCCCAGGGAGCATGCCACATGGATACAGTAGGTGAGAGGCATATCCATGTATTTCCCAACCCATTCTCAAAGACATTATAGAGCAGCGGTTTTCCAGGCTGAGCTTTCCCTGTCTTATCCCAGTAAGGGGTTGGGAAGTTAAAGGGATGAAACTCTGGGCTCCTGACCCTGCTTAAAACAGGTCAGTTTCCTCTAGTTATTGGGATTTTGAAATCATCTCCCTTTGAAGAAATGACTCCATAACTTACAAAAATATTTGAAAATCACTGTGGCAAGTGCTAGAGAGTTTGAGGAAACAAACCTCTCCCTGCTTGAGATAGAGTGAGTACTGGAACCTTCCCCATTTTAGTTCATGACATATTCAGAGACATGCAATAGAAAACTGAGCTGAAGGGGGATGGAGAGAGAATACTTCTAGAACTCAATATCTAAGAATGCCTCTAATAGGAGGGAAAGGAAGGAATCAAGAGCAAAGTTAGGAACCAGTGGGAAGTGGAACTGTATTTGGTCTTGAAGTGAGGGAAGAATGATTGGCTAGGTAGGAAAAGAGAAGGGGATGAAGGAGCAGGTGGACCCACTGCAAGAGAGAGGATATTGGAGGCTCTGATCCACCTACTCCAAGGGATAGGCCTCTAGCTGGAAGCCACATTTGCGTTAACCTAAGGCTGTTCTCAGTCTCCAGAAATCAGGAGGAGATCTGAGAAGAGTATTTAAGACTACCATTCCCCAGATCTATCCTCAATCTTAATAGACTAAAGTAGACTCACCTTCAGCTCTGCATGAGCAGACACAGTATGACCAGAGGTGCCTTAGGCCACTTGGCACCTGTTCCTTAGAACAGCAGTTATCAAACTTTATTGCATCAGACTCATCTGGGAAGCCTGTTAGAAATCCAGATTCCCTGGTTCTGCTCATGGAGAGATTCTGATTCAGTGGGCCTGGGATGAGGTTCAAAATCTACATTTTTAACAAATTCTCCAAATGATTCTTAAAAGGGTCTGCCTTTGAGACCACACTTAGAGGACTATGTCTCTGGAGAGGCCATGGTTTCTGGCTAAAATCATCAACTAGACACTCCTCTGAGAAACAACGGTGCTGGTAAACCCCAGTGGAACCAAACTGTTCACCCAGACCCCTGCTCATACAGCCTTCTTTGTGAATTTCTCTCACATTCTGAGATTAGCCCATGTGCACGCTTGAGTGCCTCCCACTGGCAGAATCACCTGGATGTTGTGGGAATCGGTATCATCAACAAGGCCAGGCAGAGAGGTCTCAGCAGGTCTTGATTTCCACCAGTCCCCAAGGAGGAGCCTCTCTCCTTTCATCTCTGCTTTCAGTCGTTAGTAGCTATGTTATTACAAAACTCGATTTAGAATTTCACTCTCAAAACCAGACCTAGAGACCTCATTACAGCATTTGCAGAAGCTAGCCATAGAGCAAAGTGAGAAAAACACTTTCAATTCTCACTCTCTTGTTTCCAATTGAACGTAAATTTGTAAGGAATTATGCAGTAGAGATGAAATCTTCTGAACTTTGTCTTGACCCAGAGGTTAATTGCTTTGCAAAAGTTGAAGGAAAACAACCACTACTGTACTTTTTCTTAAAAGAGGAAGACAGATCCATTGGCTGAAATAAAATGAAATTGTTTATATCAGCCCATTCTTCCCCCTCAATTACCAGAAAGGGTCAATAATGTGACTTAAGAGTTTGGGCCAGCCTTTCAGACAGGTGGTCTAAGTTGAAAGGTCTAGGGAAGGTGGCCTCATCACTACTACTTGCTGCTGAAAGCTCCTTCATTAATTTGGTTAACAAGCTACTGTTTTAAAAGCCAAATATCCTTAGGATATTTGAAACATTAGTCTATCTGTCATGCCGAACTTAGTGTAAATTATCATTTAGCTTCTGATAAACTTTGAAAGACCAGGATTTCAGAGTCCAGGAGCTTGTTTTCACCAACAATGCTCCCTCTGAGAATTTTGCCAGGAAATCAAACGGCTACTCCACTCAGTTGCCTGGTTTGTAAACTAAGTAGGGGTTGTGGGAAGGATTCACCACACGTCACCTGCCTCCCTTCCTAGAATATGGGGAGATTCTTGCTCCAGTGAGCCACATTTGAGCAAGATCTACTTTCTGGTCCTTTGCACTTGCTGTTGCCATATTGTTGATAACAGCTGGGTATAAAAGGCCTGGGTTTACACTTTCATTTACTCATTCTCTCATTCAGATACTGCTGAAAAAGACAAACTTCCTTCTGGTTCAGCCTCTATTTGCAAAGACTTGCACTTTTTGCTCTGAGCCTCAAACGTGGCATCCAAGAAAGCCACCTATTGTCAGAGGACCTCCTTTCTTTTATCTGCCAACATATGGGAGTATAGGCAGTACCTCTTTATAAAGACGTGCCCTTACGGATATGTGTCAACAGTGCTATAATCTCCTGCTAATATTATTAATAATTTATTTGAAGCCTAGAACAGTAGCACTCAAAATGTGGTCTAGGGGCCCCAAGACTGTTTCAGAGGGTCTCTGAGGTCAAAATTACTTTAAAAATACTAAGTTGTTATTTGCCTTTTTCGTTCTCATTCTCTCACAAGTGTACAGTGGAGTTTTCCAGAGGTTACACAAGATGCGATATAGCAACAGACTGAATGAGGAAGCAGATATGAAAATCCAGCTGTCCTCTATTAAGCCAAACATTAAAGAGACTTGCAAAAACATAAAACAATATCACTCTCCTCACTACTTTTTCCATTTTTCAAAATGTGGTTATTTTTCATTAAGAGTATGTAATTTACATTTACACACAATGTGTTTATTATTGTTATTTTTAAATGAATTAATAAATCTTTAAATTTTTTTCAGTTTTAATTTCTAACAGAGTAAATATCAATAGATATAACCTATGTACGCACAAGCTCTTTGGAGTCCTCCATAATTTTTAAGGGTATAATTGCATCCAAAAAATATGAGCACACCATATGAGGCACTTTACACATTACGTTATTCTTCAAAACAACCCTACAAGGCAAATATTATTATCCTTATTTTATAGAAAATGAAACCAAGACAGAACAGAGTCAAATAACTTGCCCAGGATCAAACCATCAGACACCAAAACCTATTATTTTTCCTTGAGCTGTCTCTCTTGCTGCTCTTATTAAAGCCAGCTTTTGTTTGCCTTACTTGTGAGACTGAATATATGAAGGGACAATGGGCAGACCATATATAAAAATAGAACTTTGTCCCATGACCTGCAGCAAGCTGCCAGGAAATCAACTCCCTTATCTCCAATAAACCATCCAGGACACCAGCCTGCTGTAAGTCAGACTTGCAGGAAGCCAGATCACTATCTCTAGTGACAATTCAGGCAGGAAGCTAAATAATAATTTCTGTAACAATTAGCCCCAAAGGGTTAGGACTTAATTAATAACTAACAGCTTCCTCTAATTTTTGTCCCCACTTCCAACTTAGAACCAACCAGAGGAAGCCACTATGCACCATAACCAATCATAAAGGATGCCCTTCTTCCAGTTAGCCTGTCTACTGCTTCCTCTGCCAACAGCCTTCAATCAGGACATGCGTGAAGCCTTCTCTCTTCTCCACTAGAAAGCTTTCCCACTCCTCTGCCTGCCTTTCAGTCTCTGCCAAAACACAAGTGATGGCGGCTCTCTTGCTATATCAAGCTCAGCATAAATCGCCTTTGTTTTTCTCATTTGGCTGCTCTTCATTTATTTCACACTTGTTTCTATGTCATTATCCTATAAGTCACCAGAAGATAGGAAGCTTAAAAAACCCTGGCCCCCTGGCCGCCAGAGTCCAGCCGTTTGCACAGCACACAGCAATCACTCATATATGTCTAATCCTTGAAAACAAAGCCGTGCTGGGGGTTGTTTGACAAAACACAGTGACTGCCTGGCTCTCTGGCTGTTCTCTCTACACTGTCCAGCCCCATGGTTTATACCACACAAAACCCCCACATCCCTGATTCCCAGACCTTTGGGCTTCCAAGACCAAAATAATATTAATAATGAATGCAAAGGAGTAATTGACAGAGAATTATCATTTTTTCCCAAGAAAGGTTTAAAAACCATATTTATCATTTACCAGATTACCAAAAGAATGGGAAGGAATTAATTATAATAAATAATGTTATTTTAATTCAAAACGTTTCTTAACATGGAATAAATTTAGTTTTATGAAAATACACACTGCCTGGCTCTTCTTTTGGGGACACATCTATCAGCGGCCAGCACGAGTCAGCGGCGGCATTTGGGAACATGGCTCAGGCCACAGGCAGGGTGCCCAGCCTCACAGAGCAGAGGGCAGACTCCACATTCCTGTACTCGCATAGCACACACACTGACTAAACCACACGCCTCATTGGCTTTTGTTGCCAAGTTTCTCAGACCATTTGTTTCCCTTTTCCAGAGGATATTGGAGCACCTCAGAGAGAATTAGATAAAGGACCTGGGTTCATTGGTATTTTTTTTCCATGCAGTCACCCAATTTTGAGTGAAAATTAACTTATCTCCTTATGAAGCAGACATTAACAGCCATTCATGTGTTCAAAGTGCTAACTCATTAGCGATATCTTTAGCAAATAGAATTATCCAATGAAGGTCCATTGAAACAGTTAGGGAGGGCCATGTGGGCAGTCAAAGCAAAATAAAATAAAAGCTGCGAAATGTACCATATTATCGAAATTATCAGGGTATGAATATATGAAGACAATGCCACATAATATCTATGATTCAAATTCTCTAAAATGTGTTCTATGCCTACCTCTAAAAGAGTTCTATGCCTTCTTATTTGATAATCAAGTTGTTTTATATAGAAAATACTAATGCAAAACTACCTTCTTCATTGTGCTGGACATGCGTCTTTGCCTTCCCAGATCCACTCTTTACCCAGTTCCATGCTACTCTGTGCTCCGGGGGTCTAACTTCTGTGAACTGCTAAAACAGAGCTCCCTGTTGGCTACCCACAAGGTAGGCTCAGCCAATGAGAGACACAGTTAAAGGTGAGGGGAGAGGAGGAATAAGAAGTCTGGGCATTTCTTCCTTTGGCCCTTCCCTGCTGAGCCGTTGATTGGGAGAGGACTTGTTCTTCTCAAAGACCAAGGCTCCAGCTACAGGCCCTCTCCTACTGCTACAGCTACAGCTCTCTCCCCGGCCCCATTGCCTTCAGTCCAAGGGCTGGTAATGGCTCTGGGGTCTACACCATCCCTTATTGCTTCCCTAATCTCTGCACATATCTTTATAAAATCACTAAACTCTGCTAAATTACCTGGTTTGTTTCTCCCCAAAGCCCTATCTGATGCTTTCCTCCACTTCAATTCTTTTTAATTTGACGTCTCTTTTGCACATTTTATTTTCAGTTTATACTCTATTGTTTTTCACATGATGGTTTATAGACATTCTAAGACTGATTCAGTTGCTTTCAAAGATCATAAACTCCTTGAAGGTGGAGACCTTGCGTTCCATTTCATTGTCCCCATCAGCAGTGTAAGCAAAGTGATTCCTATCAATTAATGCTCACATATACTATTTCTTTTGTCTTGTTGGTTGAGTTGCCACAGTGGCAATGTTCGGGACTAGCAAAATTAGTGTTATGGGAGCAAAAGCAGAAGGGGAGAAAAGAATATTCCCAACACTGAAATTAAGTAGTATGCAGCTTGTGAAACGCTGTGCTTAAATCTGACTTGAGAAATAAATATGGAGTAATTAAATTCTTCATTTGTACCCAGATTTAAGCTATGTTGATGTAATTCCAGAACAACTGGTCTGTTCAGTATCACTTTAAAAAAATCAATAGAAAAATAACGAGTGACTTGGTGATATAAACACAGCCCACAACTCAGATCAGAAGCTGCAAGTATCACTAGGCAATAGCCTGAGAAGATTGTATCCTGGGATTTTAATAAGAGCTCTCTGTGGATCCAATGATTTACAATTGTTTTATTCTAGGGCAGGACATCAGTTTTATGAGCATTTAATAAACAAGCTGTAGGGTTTGCCTTCCCCATGCAGTTGATGACTCTATCTAAATGTACAGATGGCTCCAAAACACCACAAAACACCTCAACAACACAGCTGGCTGCACTTGGACATAATAAAATTTATCAGTGGCTGTTAAGAGGAACTCAGGTGTCCAAAAGATGTTTCACCTTGTCAATATGCTTGCATATTTCATTACCATGTCAGGATACCAAATTAAATTCTTCACATAAATGTCTACTTACATTAGAACGGGCAATTTGTGGCCAAAAAAGTCCATTTGCAGTTCCAGAAAGTACGGAGTTGGTTGGTGAAGTCACTATCGGTAAAATGCAGGAGGTCGAGAGAAATAAAAATGACTTATTTATCGACCACATACTACGTGTGAGGTACTAGGCTAAGAACGTTGTAAATATCGTTTTATTTAATCTTAACAAAAAGACTGTAAGCAAAGTATTATTATTATCCCCAGTTTGCAGATCGAAAAACTGAGGCACAGAGAAGTTAATTAAGTTGCCCAAGGTCACAATACCTTTAAGTAAGCCTTAGAACCGGGATTTGAATGCAGACAGCCAGGCTTTGGAGCCCATTTTAAATTACAAAATCACTATATGATATTGCCATCTTAGGGGAATTTAGACCCAAGTAAGTCAAGAATAGGCCTAAGGTCAACCTAACACCACTGTGTTCAGGCAGATTTAACATTTTAGTTCATAAATACATGGAGATAACACTACAGTAGCAAAGGGAGGCTTCTGTGAGGTCGCATTAGACTTTTCAGCACCCATACACCAAAGCTCATGCACATTATTAAAAGGATTCTCTCACTCTCACTCTGAGCCACTTTGCTCTCAACTCAGCTAATGATAGTGAACATAATTTACAAAATGATATAATGGAAGTAAAAAACTAGAATGAGAGAGGAAGGCAACTAGAAACATGAAAGGGGGACAGGGTGATACCAAAGAAAGAAAAAATATATAAATAGACTTAAGACTGTAGAAAACATCATCTGGTGACCACTGAGTGGATAGTCATCCCCGAGGGACTCCTACTGATAATCCTGAGTCTAAGACAGGTTAGTTCACCTTTCATGCTCTTAGCTTTTTGTCCTCCTAAGGTAAGTAAATGTGCAACACACATTAGAAAGATCTTCATTAAAATATTTAACTTATTTAAAGTTTTGGCATTTAAATTTTCAATTATCTGTAACTTCACTTATGCAGAATTCCCATTCTCTGCTACCAAATGGGTGGCATTCCCATTTTTAGAAGGTTTCAGAGCAGCAGTCTTGAGCTAGAATTCCCTGTAGGAACTAGGATGACTTGGAGGATCATGAAAGATATCAGTCTGGATGGAATATATTGTCATGACACATTTCTGGAAAAAATTTACTCTATTGATTGTTGGCTATTTCCTGATTTACTTATTTATTTATTTTGGTGAGGAAGATTGGCCCTGAGCTAACATCTGGGCCAATCCTCCTTTATTTTGTATATGGAACGCCACCCCAACTGGTTCTGATTTTTTTTTTTAAATCAGAGAGTTATAAAGTTCAAAGTTACTCTAAAAGCAATGGAAAGGGCTATCTGACCAGGAGGAAATTATTTAACCTCTCTGAGTCTTGGTTTCCTCACATCTTTAGAAACAGCTATATTAATACCAACATTTAAAAGTCATTGTAAGCATTAAAAATAAAATATGCTTTGGGCCAGCCCCATGGCGGAGTGGTTAAGTTCACACACTCCGCTTTGGCAGCCTGGGGTTCTCAGGTTTGGATCCTGGGCGCAGACCTAGCACTGCTCATCAAGCCATGCTGTGGTGGCGTCCTACATAAAATGGAGGAAGATGGGCATGGATGTTAGCTCAGCAACTATCTTCTTCAAGCAAAAAGAGGAAGATCGGCAACAGATGTTAGCTCAGGGCCCATTTTCCTCACAAAAAATGAAAAAATGAAATATTCTCAGTGGCTGGCCCAGAGCAATTACTCAAAAGCGGCACTTACAGGGAAAAGGTAGCAGAACGGGTTAAGAGAAAAGGCTGCAAAGCTAGGAGGCTCACACTCGGATCTGCTAACTGCTTGTTAGCTATGTGACATGGGCAAGTTATTCACCTTTTCCGTGCCTCAGTTTCTTCATCTGTAAATTCAAGATAAGAATCATATCCATCTCACAGGTTTTTGTGAGGATTAGATGACTTCATTCCTATAAACGCAAACAACTGTATCTGGCACATTAGGGATCATTGAATGTCAATTTTGTTTTTGTTTTGGTTGAGTACATCCCCTTGGTTTTCAAGATCAGGTAACTGATGCCTAGAGAAGTTAAGCCATTTGCCCCAGGACTCCAGTCCCCTGCGCAAATGCCCCTTCTCTATCCCACTGTCTCAACACACCTTTGCCTGCATGCTCCCATTGACTGTTTCTCTTTTGCACTAGTTGTAACTGCTTCTCATCGGTCACATGTGTCCTTCGGTCCCTACAGACATGCAGGTAAAATTTCCATAAAAGCAGCACTTAGCTGCCACGAAGCTGACTGAAGATGAAGCTTTACGTTTCTTCCAAGGGGCCCCAGCAATGGGTTCACATGGTCATCTGTTTTTGCTACTTTTGCAAAAGTAAGGTATTTTTGTATCTTATTCCTTAAAGAGGATTGTCAAACTGTAAAAGCTTCAGGCCCCAATAATCTAGATCTACTCCTGCTCAAATGGAGGGCAGAATGGGAGGAAAGGCAGGATTGGCTACACAGCAGCAGGACATAAATGCTCCATATGAAGCTATGGTGGGAAACAAATCAGAAAACAAAAACTCTTACTTTTGAAAGGAGAAAGAGAGAGCAAGCAAGCTCACTCCTGTTCTTCAAATGGCTGGCTCCTGCTCATTCTCCCGGTCTCAGCTCCATCATCGCATATAAACCCTCATGGATCATCAAACAAAAATAGGTTCCCCCTCCCCTGATGCCGGTTTTCATTCATCAGAGTGCTCTGATTATTTTTCCACAGCACTAACACAATCTATAGTTTTCATGTATGTGCTTTCCATCTCAAATTCCTTCATGATGTCTGGCACATAGTGAAAATATCAATAAATGTTGATTGAGTGAATGAATGAATGAATGAATGAATAACTCCTTTTCATCTGTCAGTTCTTGGCTCCGATAGAGATGCTCTCAGGAAGCCTTCCCAGACTTGTCAAGGCTGGGTTCGCATCTTTCCTCTGTCTCCTGTGCTCACACCTCCTGTGCATTTATCACAGCAGATGGAATTCCCTCTCCACTCATCTACCTCCCCGTCAGACGGCTGGCTCCTTACGGGAAACCCTGTGCCTCCTCCACCATCGTATCCCCAGCACCTAGCCCAACGCCTGGCCAAAAGTAGGCGCCCAGAAAATATTTGATTCGACTAACTTACTTTATTGAGCACAGAAGCCTAAAGGTTGGTACACTATTTGGAAAAGAAGAAAACTAACATTTGTTGTTAGTTTTGTGTCTAACATTGAACTAGGTAGTATTTACTATAGCAAATGCTTGGCTTAGGGGTAGGTGCTATTTTCTTTTGTTTCACAAATGAGTAAACAGGGGGTCAGAGAAGTTAGGCTTGAGGTCACACAGTTAGTGAGATCAAGGTCAGCCTTTGAACCCTGCCAGCCAGACTCTAAAGGCCCTGCTCAAGTCACTGGGCCACTCTGCCCCTGGCAGCTTACGCTTACTGATCCACAGGCTGATCCTGTCTTCCATGTTTGTCTTCATCTTTCCACTTAGCTGGTAAGCTCTATTAGGCCAGGAACAAAGTCTTTACCCTCCTTCATATTTTGTCAATGCTGAGAAGAGTGGTTTAAACACAGTGGGATGTGGGAGTTGCTGCTTTCAGCTGTCTGACAGAGTGAATGTTTTCATGCATCTTGACATTTCACACACACTATCAGCTTCCTCTCAGGAGTGAAACTAAGTCTTGCCTTTCTCAATCTCTCAGGAAAAGCAGATGCTAAGTTAGAAGAAATGTGATGGGGAGAAAAGAGCATACAGACGACAGCACCAGGAATGGTCTTGGCAGCTGTCACTGGCTTCGGTGGTTCTCTTATGGAGCTCACCAGGGCAGAAAATGTTGGTTTCCTATAAATAGACGGGAGGGTTTAAACACCATTCTGAAATCAATGGGCAGGGTGATGAGGCTAAATGAACACCAAATGCAAAACTCACAGGCAGAAATATTTTCCCGTAGGTACTCATTCCGTTTACTCAGATTCTTCCTTCTACATACTCCTCTTTATATGCACGTTCCCAGACAGTGGAAACAGGCCTTCCAGAAATGTACAGGAAAGAGTTAGTTGAATATGTTCCAGTCCTTCCTGCTGTGCATATCTATGTGTTTTAAACACAAAACAGATAATGCACAACCCACTCATGCTGGCAGATAGCAAATTTTAAGCAAAACAACTTATTGCCTTCTGTAACTATAAATAATTTCTTAGAACAGGTAAGAAGGGAATATGCAAAGATATTGAGCAATTACTTAATGTGGAAAAAGTACCTGCTAGGGATTAGGATTTGTAAGATTACAGATCTGATTCCTTGATGATCTCCAACAAATCATTTGGCCTTTCTGGACCTCATTCACACCATATGGTCAAATGCATGGGCTTTCGATTCAATGCCCTGGTTCAATCCTGCTTCTGACATATCCTAGCTGTGACATTGGGCAAATCCCTTTATCTTTCTGATTTTCTGTTTCCTCATCCATAAAATGGGGCTAATAATACCACTTTCCCTCATGGGCTTGTTGCAAAAAAAATTTTTTTAATAGGCGTAAACATAAAGTGCTTACTTTATGGGTCAACACTGGGTTCAATAAATGATGCTATTATCATTCGTATCATCAAATGAGGGGTTGAGCCAGAAAATCTTTGAGATCTTCTCTGGACCCAGTGTTCTAGTCTCTAAATACTGAGACCCAGACTGCACTGAGCCTGTGGTGAGGGTGGTTGAAACTACAAGCATTTGTCAAAGTGGCATCAATGGCAGAAGCCACCCCTGGAGCTCCAAGAACCTGCCTTGTGTATTATGCATATCTTTTACTTACTGTGTTGTGATGCTTTGACTTCTGGGGCCTTGTGGACCCTGGGGGTACTGCCCCTCCCAGAGTCACCCAATTCTTGGAGACAGCATACAACTCAGCAGAGCTCATTTTCAAATGCAAACCAACCAATCCAGGGCTCACATCCCCACCACCTCCCTTATTGGGCTCTCACATTCTGGGCCACTATCCACTTGCCCTAATCACCCCATGGCCACGTACCAGACAACCAGAGACAGCCTCTGTGCCCAGGGTCTGCTGAAGTTATTCAAACCAGCCAATCCTGAACCTGCTTACCCTGCCTGTCCCATTTCTTATGCAGAAACCCCAACAGAGGCTCTTATCACAGTTCCCCCTCTGCCTCCTGACCGCCAACGTGATTGCCTTCATTCTCAGTGTACCTCATCCCCTTCTCTTGAGATTGTAACTAAGAGATATAACTACCTTTTCAGTTGTCTCTTGATCTGTTGGCCACACCATACCTAAATAATAATAAAACTATATTTTAAAACGCCCTCTTCCTCCAGGCCTCCACTAGGGAAGCAGGGCTTGTATCCTACTCTGTTTCCCCATCCATCTCCTGCATTAGATTGTGACATAGATGCTGCCTGCATATATCATTGCTGTATGGGAATCAGAATCCCCTTTGATTGTGTATGGACCAGCAGCACATGCTTGACAAGCAGATGGCATCTTAATGAAAAGGAAAAGGGCCCCTTCCTAGAGCCAATCACAGCTCAGCAACTGGTGCTCTTACTGGAGAGAGGTCCCATCTGAACCCTTGGCTCGTGCACTTGTCCAGTGCACAATGTATGCATCTGTATGTGGCAGCTTTGGCCTCTGAACACACTGGATGGGTTTGAAGATGAGTTTCCTATTAACTCAGCCTGGCCAGAGCTCAGAAATGAAGAAGGGAAGGATAGAAGGAAAGATGGAAGAAGGGAGAGGAAGGACAAGGAGTAGGGAAGGGTGAGGGTGGGAAAAGAGAATGCAAAAATGATAAAATACTTGTTCTACTTCTTAAGGAAACAGTGATCCCTACAGCCTACCTGCCCCCCGCACATTTTAAACCTCTATTCTCTAATTAAGCTACGGATTTTTCAAGCTGAGTCTTCCATTAGTTAGAGTCAACCCTGATTTTTGGAATTGAACAATGTAGACCCAACTGAAAAAGGAGATCTATGTACTTTTATTACTCAAAGGAAATTGTCATTTATTCAGGGGACCCACACTGTCTAGTCTGGCTACAGACACAGTCTAATTTCAATAATTATCAACATTCTTTACTTTGCAGTTTGCTATAGGCCTCAAACTTCTTACAGTAGTCATCTAGATATGAAAATAAATACAGGAGATATTCTTAGTAATGGATGCTATATTATTTTTCAATCTCCTCATTGGGAAGAAATCTACCCTACATGGCCTTTCTCAAGGCTAAACTACTTTTTAAATTAGAAGAAAAATATTACATAACCCCAGCTGTGAAGTATTTTTCTATAATTAAAGCGAAAAACCATACTAAATTTCTCCAATACATTCATTCACCATTAAACAGACACAAAAGATAAAAGAATCAAACCAAATATTTAGACTCTCTAAAATTTTGATTTGAGAATTATAAAAATGATAATAAATGAAAGTGCAATAAGAAATGTTAATATAGTGAAGGCTAGAGGGATTCATAAATACACTAGTAGAACACAGAGTTTGTAACTGAGTACAAACAAACAATGATATTTCTCTAAAGAAGTTTATTACAAGGCAGCAATGAACTTCCACAGAGATGAGGTGTAACATGTCCGGGAAGAAATATCAATGTTTCTAGTATCCATGAAAATGCTTTACTTGAATGTAGACTGTTGAAAATTCAGTAAGCAAGTTTGTGGACTCAGAAAATCCTGACACAACACATGCAAAAAGCCAATCATTAAGTAAAGAACAGAAGAATCTCCTCTCCTGTCATATTAGGAACATTACTTGGAATCTGGCCTCAAGTTTGGTGTTTCTATGCCTGAAGGATTCCATTGGCAATCAGGGAGGAGATTTATCACAATTGTCATAACACAGCACTTACCTTGAGAGTGAAATTGGTGTTGTAGCAGATTGGCCCAGGTGGTAGGAGACCCAGATTTTAGACTCTGCTCTGACACTAACTGTAAGGTAAGGTCAAATGACTTAACCTCTTTATATCTTGGTCTCCTAACCTGGAAACAGTTCTATTTTTGGGCAGTTTGAAATTAATAGAGTGATCAAAATCATATCAATATCTGCAGCCCGTCTTGGTAAAGGTAATAATGCACTAGACTAATGCATGGTGGTTTTCATTACTATGAAACCATTTTGCTTCTCTTCCTCTGAAATATATAAAAGGCTGTGATATTGTGACAGAATAAGAAATAAATATTTGGTCTTCCTCCTGGTTCCTGGCATAGAGCTTCTAAAACCCTTGGAATTTCCCGAGTGATAGAGGTGAAAGGAACATCTTTTGTTATTCATAATAAGCCCCTTTCAAGCATACCAGAGTTTACACTAATGAGGTGATTCTTGGTGAGTCCCTAGATAGAACGAGGGCTGGTTGCCAGAAGAATAAACCATATGATAAAAGGGTTCAAACCATATGATGAAAGGGTTTAAACTTTCAGTCCCACCCCCCTGACATCTGGGAAGGGAGAGGTGCCGGAAATGGAATTCAATCACCAATGGCCAACGATTTAATCAATCATGCCTATGTAATGGAAGCTCCATACATGAGGTTCGGAGGTTTGTAGAGCTTCTGGGTTGGTGAACACATCGAGGTGCTGGGAGAACGACATACCCAGAGAAGGCATGGAAGCTGTACCCATCCTCCCCAAAAACTTCCCTATGCTTCTCTTCTATTTGGCTGTTCTTGAGTTGCATCCTTTAAAATAAACTAGTAATAGTAAGTAAACCATTTTCCTCAGTTCTTCGAGCTGTTCTAGCATATTACCAACCCTGAGGGGTGGGATTGTGGGACTTGCCAATTTATAGCCTGTAGGTCAGAAGTATAGGTGGCCCAGACTTGTAATTGGTGTTTGAAGTGAATGGGAGTGGGGACAGTCTTGTAGAACTGAGCTCTTTGTCTGTGGGATCTGTGCTAACTGCAGGCAGTTAGTGTCATAATTGAATTAAATTGTAGGAAACCCAGTTGGTGTCCACAGAGAAATGAAGAATTGCTTGGTCTGGAAAACCCACACATTTGGTGTCAGAAGTGTTATGAGTAGAAACAGTTCACAGTATAGGCTAAGATAATTGTGGACTCCTTCATGAATTAGTTACACATGAATATAAGTGCATAAAAATACTATAAGCCAGAAAAACCAGTTAATTGTTTGATTATTAAAATACAATGAGATGACAAACCATCAGTGCCAAATATATTCCCAAATAAATGATTTGTTGAAATCATTAAACAATGAGAACTGTACACAACTAAATATTTCTCAGTATACTTACGTTATAGCATAAAGCCAGGATCCCTAGAACTATGGTGGGAATGACTATACTCAGGCAGACCACCCCATTACTCCTTATCATGTCTTCCCCTGCATGCCTCAATTCATTGAAATGGTCAAACTCTTTCAAAAACATTTTCTTTAACACCCCAGGATACATGGTCTAAGATTGCCATCTTCACAAAAACACCACATATTCAAGAAGACTTCCTAATTAAGGCAGCATGGGGAAGGGAAACAAGCCCACGTATGAGAACATCATAGATCTAGCCGGGAAACAGCCATTCACCATGTACGATCCTGAACAAGCTATTTAACTTTTCTACCTTCACATCTCTTCAGTAAAATAGGGATAATAATAAATGCAAAATTGGGTAGTTATGGGAATTAGGATAAGGCATAGGTAACGCCTGGCATAGGTATCTGTTCAGTAAACGCTAGCTACATTTGTATAATATTTATACAAGTTTGTATTTGCTTGTAGAAGTATATAACTACTCCAGAGTATTAATTTCTTTTTTGAACTATACAAGCTCAATCAGTGCAAAATCTTTGTATAGTACTTCTTTTGATTGTTTCACAGTCCTCTAGACAAGTTGGTATACGGTAGTATAAAATTCATTGTCACACCCCTAGAATCATAGGTACATTAAGAGGTCCTGATGTCCCTAAAGAGGAAGAATTGAGATTTTTCAATTTCAAAGATAATAGTGGCCATCAGACTGTTGTTGTGACTGAGGAGAGGGCAAGGTGAAGCATTCCTGAGCGGCTGAGCCCTGAAGAGAGTGTGGGTGTCCACAGAATGGAAGGACGGAAGCCCTGGAGTGAGGTCCCAGGCTGCACTGGGGTGCGAAAAGAGTTGGAGATTTTGGAAAATTTGTGGATTATGGGAGATCAGAGACAATTTGAAGAGAATTAGATGTCAGAGGCTTTTGAGTGAAGTTATAGAAACTGAGAAGCACAAGGAGAGGCAGCTCAGAGATCTGAGCTGGCCTTTGGTTGGCTCAGAGAAGAGCTACGTTTATTCAGAAGTAAGACGTAGGCAGAAATAACTTAACTTCAATGCCCAAGAAAGGTTAATAAATTAGCCCTGGCCTGGTACTAGCATTGAGTGTTTTGAAGAAAATATTTTTTAAGTATAGAATACTTTATAATTCTCAAAAAAAAATTATATTACTTGAACCTGTTTTACATTAAGGACAGATGATTTTGTATCTCTACAAAGCAATTCTGTCAAAAACCTAGATTGAGAAGTTGCTAGAGATAATAGGATTGAATGAATACATCGTGTGGGTGTTTTACCTAAATGATCATGACAAACACCTTTAAACTTCTCTAAGATATAAGGCAAGGAAGACAAACACGCATCTATCAGCCAGAGGGATGATTGTTCTTTCATATTAGCAGAAAGAACACGGTCATAGAGTTGAGAGATATGTAGTTATCAAATTAATTTTAATTTTCAATTCAGCAAAGCCCCTGAGAGTTAAGGAACCCTTCTTAAGCCTTAATTTGAAAGTTATCTCAATATGACAGTTGGTTGCCTAAAGCTCAAAAGGAAGAGAATGAACCAGAACCCAAATGTGAAGTAAGGAACACAGCTCTGTCTGTCTCCATAAATCTAGCTGTGGGTTTAAGTACCTAAAGAGGGACCCTCCCAACAAAAACGGCTTTGGGGACTGGTGGAGCATTGAAGACCGCCTGCTTTTCCAAGTTCTTTCCTGAGTTCTAATTAGACTTGGAAGACTCCAGAGTTATAATAAGTAAAAAAGTAACAATCTACTGTAAGTTACCTAAGAGGATACGTGTCTGTGTATATACCAGAGTCTTAAAATTTTACTCCTAAGAGCCTCAGGATGGTTAAAGGTCTTTCAGTTCATCTAGATATTTTAATAAATGGCTCTTTTATTAAAAAAAAAAGTTTAAATGCTTTACTCTAGGGTTTGTCTTTCTTTCAACTTTCCATATTTGAGGAGGGAGGCTTATCTTGGTCCTACTGATCAACCCTGGCACCAGCGCCAGACGGTGGTCAATGTTGGAGCTGTCCCAAAAGAAGTAGAAACCTCACCTCTTGGGAAATGGCTGTTTATAGCTCAAATCAATGTGAGTGGCAGAGGTACAAATGAACAGGAAAAGGGAACCAAAACTAACTGTAAAAACATTTGGACCCATACATTATATGATGTACATAAAATGCTTACTATGTAATTATCTCTCGGTGTAACCAATTGTTTGGCTACTCCATCTCTTATATTACCTTGAACCTGTTACCAACACACATTTTTCTTCTGTTTTTCGCTTTCTGTTCTCCTAAATTTATCCCAACAATTTAGTTAAGGGATCTCTGATCTTCTGCAGGGGGTGGGAAGAGGCAGAAAGCTAGCCAAATGGTCTCAAAACTCACTGGAGAACCTTCTGCATAGAGGAAAGCCCTGTTTAAAATAAATATTTTGTTTCATTTGTTTTGTTTTGTTGACTGTATGGATAAACTTAACTCTTAGAGCGGAGAACACAAAGTCTGTGAAGTATAAATAGACCACATTCAAAGTTACATCTGGGGCTTTCTGAAGAGACTAAACCTAAGCTTTCTCTATATTTGGTTGTTTACCTTCTTTAAAAAGCCCAGGGCAGGCTGCTTCTTGTGACCTAAAAGGCTAGATCCACTTTGCCTATTTTGTGGATTATAAAAGTGGCATAGAAGGATTCAGAGACTTGCTCAAGGTCACACAGATCACAAACGGCAGAGCCAGACTTTTCATTGAGTGTTCCTTCTACCACCAACACAACAGATATTTGGATTTTCTATCTTCTGAAAGGTCTTAAGGAGCATCACTTGACAACAAGGCGTGATTCAGCCTCCATACCTTAAACATCACTCTACTGTCCTTGAAACAGAGTGTTCCACAGCAAAGAACCTAGAAATGGAGGCTTACAGACCCCCTGGGAACAGAACATGGCAGAAACCTTTTCCTTTACACATTTATATGTTCAATGCCCTAGACTGAAGCACACTGTTAGTTCAAAGTCACTTACCCAAATCTGAAGCTTGATTCTCTTTTCATTTTTGAATACGGTTTTTACTTTGAAATCGATTCCAACTGTGCTGACGAATGCAGAGGTAAAGGAGTCATCCGCATAACGGAACAGAAAAGATGTTTTCCCCACACTGCTGTTGCCAATGATGAGCAGTTTAAACATGTAGTCAAAATTCTGATCAGAGGAGTCTTTCTGGCCATACCTGGCATCTTGGGCAGAGGCCATCTGTGGTAAAAAACAGAAGAGGTGTGGATCAGTCTCCCATTTAATATGAAGCTAGCAGCATACTCAGTATTGGTCTTGCCAGAAACAGATGTCAGACCACTCAGGAGACAAGTTGAGAGTGTTCCCCAGTCTTCCTCTGATGCTGGTATCCATGGCAATAATTCCCTGCTGGAAGACAGAACGGCAAATCTTACAGCTCTTTCCAGCTGTGTTGGTGTTTGTCACTGCTCAGGATTCAGAACAATCAAAGACACCAAAGGAGACGTCTATAAGGGTAACTTGAAAAGCAAAGATATGAGGAACTGGCCAGGGCAGGTGGGCTCTAAAACTTTATAATTCCAGTCATGGAGATAGCAAAGTGGCTGAATAGCAGGGAATTTCTTACTGAATTATCCGAATTATTAGAGTCTTTCTTATTTTCTGTGGAGCACACACAAAGCTATCTCTATTTATTTATTAATACCACATTAAACCAACATCCTAACACAAATCACAGTCTTTTTCATATCAAAAATAATGATGATGGCAAATATATATGGTTCAAACAATGTGACAGGAACTGTTAACTCTCACACAACCTATGAGGTGGGTACCTTTATTATTTCCATATTAAAAGGAGAAAATTGAGGCTCAGAGATATTAAGTAACATGCTCAATTTCACACAGGTGCTAAGTAGTAAGGCAGGATTCAAATCAGGCAGTGTTGTGTCAGGGCTCATGTTCTTAACCTCCACGCTCTTTCCCAAAGACCAGGGGAATACATGCATGTGCACTACAAAACAATGTGGAAAATCTTCATTGTGAGATGCAGCATTGAAGAATCTAACGGGTTCAAACCTTGGCTCCACCATTTACTGTGTGGCCTTGGGTTTATTATTTTAAACTGGTGTGCCTTGGTTTCCTCTCTTACACAAAATGAAAAAAATTATCTAACTTGGAACACGTGTGAAAATAATAGATGATATATCTGTAAAGCATATATGGAAAGCACCCAGCAGAGAATCAAGACTGATCTCTATTATTATTATAAATGCTTTGACTTTTTCCTCATCTTTTTTGATGATCATCTTAATATCTATAAAAATGATGCTGCATTACTTCTAAGTACCATTTGACTCCATATAGAAAAGAGGCATTTAGAATGGTGAATGCCACTGATTGGTGCATTTACTTATCAGCTTTTCTGATGCTATGATTTCTTTGGCAATTGTTGTGCTTGTCCAATACAGTAGCCACTAGTCACATATGCATATTTATATTTAAATTAAAATTAAATTAAATTAAAAACTCAGTTCCTCAGTCACGCTAGCCACATTTCAAGTGCACAATAGCCTCATGTGGCTTGTGGCTAGTGCCTACTGTATTGGACAGTGCAAGTAGACAGCATTGTCATCACTGCAGAAAGTTCTATTAGACAGTGCTAGACCAGACAGTCTTTTTTCATTTCCCACAAAATCTGATTAATAATTATATCTTTCTCTTGGGGAGATGGCAACGAGAAGCCCCAGAAGATAGCAGAATGCTAGAAACAGTCAGTAGTACTCAGCCTCGTCTAAGGTAACATCAGTTGTTGAAATCACGTGTAGGGGTGTGTGTATGTGTGTGTGTGTGTATGTTTACAGACAACTGAGGGAAAGGGAAAAAGGGAGATGATGAGATAACATTTTCCATTACTACAAATACTTTCAGTAAGAAAAGATAATTATATGTACACGAATAAGGACAAAAAGAAAATCTGTATATATTATGAAATTTACAGGCAATAAAAATTCTGATTGCATTTCAACTTTCTTGTTAAATATAAGCTTAAGCATTTCTCTCTCTTTTTTTTTTGTTTTGCTGAGGAAGACTCACCCTGAGGTAACATGTGTGCCAATCTTCCTCTACTTTGCATGTGGGTCGCATGGCTACTGACAAGTGGTGTAGGTCTGCACCTGGGAATGGAACCCGGGCTGGCGAAGAGGAATGCGCTGAACTTAACCACCAGGCCACAGGGCCGGCCCTAAGCATTTCCCTTTCTAAGTCATGTAACCATACGTAACCATGTAACCACACTGATATCTTTCAGTAATTATAACTTATAATGAGTGTTTGCCAGTGGGCAAAACCAGGCCCCTAAAACAGGCAGATATCATCATTTTCATTTCTGGCCCAGGAGTCTACACACCAAGGTAAACCTCCCCCAAGACAAGCAGCCAACCAAGGATAACAATAGGGTTATAATTCTTGACTACCATTTTGAACAACGAAGTCTTGCTGATGACTTCTGACGAACCAGAAAGCCAGGTAACTGTTTGTTTGGCACTCCCATTCCTGCAGACTTAGTCCTTTCACCAATTAATAATCCCCTCTTCAGGATGTGCTAAGTTCATCCAGGCCTGAAGATGGCCTTTGTTAGGAAGATCTTTTTTACCATCTTTTATACGAATCAGCCCAGATCCTAGGTTCTGGATTAAGAATGTTCAGCTAAGCCACAATCAAAAAATAGACACCACAAATTTCCTAGAGATACGCACTTACTCAGCCTACCATATATTGCACCCCATTACCCTAAAGTGATATTCCAACTGAGTCCTGTGGATCTCTAGGTTGCCACAAAAGAAAAATGTGATAAGGACAGCTGCTATCAATCCCAAATCATATTCCAAAATTAGACTGATTCCCAAACCTGCAGAAATACAGACATCATTAATATAAAGACTTTTTCAATATAATTGTGGAGACTTAGATGGAGAAAACCATACTGGGATTTTCTCCAGTAAGAGAAATTGAAAATCTTTGCAACAAAGAAAGTGGTGGGAGCACAGAGGGTGTCTAGGATGGGGAGGACGAAGCTGCTGGATACGTGTTTCAGGGCCTCTAAAGGATTAATTGGAAGAGTTTCTTATCCCATAATCTTGAAGATGATTTTTTTTACTATTGCCTGATTTATATCCCCAATAAGATTCACAGAAAGCAAAAAGATGTGCATTGGAAATGTATACGTGTTTTATTAAACTTTAGAATAATGAAATAAATCTTGGCTCCAAGAATGGAGAAAGAGACTGCCCTAATCTTGCTGAGGATGAAAATGAAGCAATTTGACAGTATATGAATGTCAAATGGACTTATAGACAGTCATTACGTAAATTTACTGATACCTCTAAATACCAAGTCATGTGAACATTTAAAAAATTTTCATGGGAAAATATAGCTGAAATTTGAAAACATGAGTTACTCCCAGAGAGTAAACTGGAGTTCATAAAAGATGTATAAAAGATAACTCTTTAAATTGCACTAATCTTGAATTAATTTTTTAAAGGAAAGAATCATAGAGTTGGAAAGAATCTTCAGGGTAGTCTTAACTTCCCACTCCTCCTGAGAGTCCCTTTTGCAGGCATCTCAGCATTTCAGCCCTTCACACTGAGTGACAGGAAGTTCACCAGGCTGTGAGCAGCCTATTTCACTGCTAAACAAATGCAATTGCTATAAATTTCTTTCTTAGATGTGAGTTAAAATGTACTTCCCTGTAGCTTCTGCCCATGTGTTCTAGATTCTGCCTCATGCATCGAGAGAGTTGATTGCTCTCCCATCTGAAAGACCTTCAGGTATCTGAAGGAACCAATCATGGCTTCAACAGCTGTCTCTCCTCCTGCTCGGATGATGCCAACTGCGCTAGCCCCTCTCCCCGCACAGGACATGTCTGAAAAATTCCACACGTCCTGCTAGGTTAAAATGGACATCTCTCCAGATGTCCAAGTCCCATGAGTGGCTCCTACAATTGGTTGCAATATTCCAAATATTTATCTCATCAGGGCAGAGTAAAATAAGGCCATTATATCCTGTCACTTTTCACTTAGTAAAGTCTCCTCGAATGTTCAGCACTTTCTTCCCCACTGACTGTTATAAACATAGGTCTCCCAAATCCCTATGTTATACTTGTGCAATTTATTTTTTAATGGAAGCGTCAACCTTTATATGTACCCTATTACATTTCCTTCTCTTTGCCTTGATTTACAATTGGATTCTGATCTGATAATTTTATGTCCTTTCATCAAAAATGTTAGATTTGTATCATTCCTGAGTTTGATCAGTACACATTTTATATATTCATTTAAGACCCTGATAAAACTGCTAATCAGTTTGTGGACAAATAACAAGGAACTTTCTGCCCTGTTGAATATATAGATCTATGGATGAGACTGCTACAATGTGTCGTTAAGGAATTCAGCAAGTTTGAAGCAAATCCTTGACTTCTGGGAGTTAGTGCCTTGGAAAGCCACTGTGCTGCCCCTCTTGGTGTGCCTTGGTTAAATAGCAGGTGGATGTAACATGGATTTAGCTGAGTGAAATTAAGATAAACCTATCGAAAAACAAGGACCCCTCTACTTTAGCTTCCTCTCTATTACCCCTAATTTCATCTTTAAAATAAGTATAATGACTTTGGGTTTCCTGTCCAGTATGTAAGGAGCTTGGAAGTTGTCACTCCCATCCTCACACAAGAAATGCTCAATTTAATATTTCTTTAAAGTAAATACAGATCTCACCATGTCTCTCTGTGAACTCCCAACACAATACTGGCTGATTTGGGAAGCACCCAACCAGGAAAACAGGAACAATGCTGGTAGGTATTGACATTTAAAATATTCATAAACTCAATTCCAAAAGAGTCCCTAGTTGCAATTATTTTTTATTTCAATTCTACTTTCTCCAGAAGTTCTGTTGACTAGGGACTAAACAGATTATCTCCGAGTAATACATGTAACCACAGCCTACTTCAAAATTTTTGACATTTGTTTTTCAAAATAAATGGGAAAAGCAGATTATTTTCAGGGATTCCCTTTGGCATTTAAGAATCTAAACTATGCTAAGCCATTTCGTGGCTCTGATGAGAAAGACAAAAACAAGTCACTTTAAGTGTCCTATGTTCTGGCTACTACAACTGATAGCATCCTGAAGGTCCGTGGGGGGATGAAGGAGGGTAAGTTACCCAGAAGAGCAAATGCAATTCTTTGAAGTCGGAGGGTGAAAGCAAGGATGGGACATACGCATTGGAAGTGTAGAAATACGTAAAGTAGTTTCAAATCTCAATCATTGTTACCTGGGGGAAAAGAAAAGAACAAAATAATAAAAAAGAATTATTCCTGAGAGCTCCAAAGTAAAGACTAAAATTTTAAAACCAAGAAGGAAAATATTAAAAGTTAGAATTTCCCAACACCTGCTCTCTGGCCCCCGGGTGCTGTTTCCCGGTGAAGGTCCTCCTCTGGGCAGTTTGCTGCCTCCCTATTTGTCTGTCAGAGTGGATTAGAATTGTGCTGCTCTTTGCAGTCTCCAGCCAGCAGTTTCTCCACGTGTCTGCTACTGTTTGCTCCGGCAAGAGCCAGTTGAGAAGCAATAAAACACTCCTGTGTCACTGAGGACACATCACCGTCGAACCGAGAGGATGCTGTCCAAGGAACCGGAAGCAGCCAAGGCTCTAGAAGACTTATACTCTAACCCCAGCTTCTCAAGTAAAGGGCCTGGAAAAGTGGGCAGCCCTTGGAAATCATCGCCGTCCCTTCTGTTTCTGCTATCAAGGAATGAATTCTATTTCATGAGACTCACAGGAGAATGTATATGATGGTATGCCAACTTATGGCAATGCTTCCACGATGCAAATCACTATATAGGTTTTAAAGGTATCCCTCAAGCTAAATTTCCCAGTCCTCCTTCTAGCTGATCTCTGGATTGCTATCTCACGCGTAGCTTCTTTAGCAGATGTGGGCAACTCTCAGCTTATGCACAGGAAAATGGTAAAATAACTGTAATGGCAGCTCTTACAGGCGTGGTACTACGTGCTTTACATAGTCATCATACCTAATCCCTTCACTGTCCCAAGATGTCACTATCTGTTAGTACCCCCACGTTTGCAGTGTATTTCAAAACGGCTACTTTCCACTTCCCCCGCCAGAAGCATGAGGGGATTTCCCCCCAGCCTTCACTGTGAGAACTTGACAGGGCTCCTGATGGTAATGTTCATAAAAGTCGCCCCCCCAAAAAAACACTGGCACCCCTGTGGTTTTTATCGCTTAGACTTGTCCACACTAACCCTCCAGCAATTCATCAATTACAGTTGAGGTTTTCCTACCCCACTACTGGTTCCCGTGGGGGTTTCTATTTGAGGAAGTTGTGATTCTCTGTATCTGCCTGTCTCTTCAGAGGGCGGCAGTTTTCTCTATGACCTCAATTCTCTAAAGAATCTAAGAATAGTTGTTAATATTCACTTTGTTCAGCTTTTTTCTTGTGTGAGGATGGGAGAGACAACCTCCAAGCTCCCTATGTACTGGATGGGGAACCCGAAGTTATTGTCCCTATTTGCAATTAAGGGTATTTGAGAGGAAGCTAAAGTGGAGGGTCCTTGTGTTTCAATAGGTCATCTTGATTTCTCTCAGCCTGGGTACTGAGCCCTCATTACTTGGACCAAATGTGTTCTTGAAGTGTTACGAACATGCGGGCTCAGCCAGTTCACTCTTCCCTTCACCAAACTGACGAGCTTCAAACTTCAATCACAGAGGAGAATATCGGAAGAGGTAAGGGTGCTTGTTCTCTTTGCTTCAAGAAAAAATTCCTTTGTTGAAGAGAGGTGTGACCTAAACTTGATCTATTTTAAAATTCATTATAATGCTTTTTGAATATCATTTGAAATCTATAGATATATATTGCTAATGTCAAGAAAAAGGAAATGCTTATCAAACCATGTAAAAACGGTTCCTATTAGTATCAAACACCCGTGTTCTCAGGCCTCACTCTGGCTCATTCCTGCTATGGTTACAGAGGATTTCCAGAGGGGCAGAGAGCCTGTGTGGGGGCTGCGCAGCAGCAGGTGAAAGGGGACACCCAGACCACAGAGAGAAGAATGTAAGCAAAGTCTGCTGGGAAGGGAACCACAGTGGCTGGGATTGCTCTCTGGACTCCAACGCTGCAATCCTGACAGCTGCAATGAAGCAGAGCCCTGGTCCCAGCAGCTTCTGCACATCCTCACAAATGTGGAAGGCAGGTGGTCACTAGTGCAGTCCTGGGATGCTGGTGAGTATCCAGCTACTGGCAATCCATGCCTTCTAAATCACAGCATGAGAAGAGGTAGAAAAACATCATTGTACTTCTCTTCTAGGAGTTCTGAAATTACGTGCATGCACACACATCTGTGAAAAAGAGCATTCTACATCCTTGATGTGATACGAATATGGGCAAAAAGCACACACTCTATGGTCAGGCTGCCTGAGGGGGAATCCTAGGTCTGCTGCTTGTGTAAACTAGGACAAGATTTTTGCTTTGTTTTGATCCATTCTAAGCTGCAATTTCCTTGTCTATAAAATAAGAATAGTAGTGAAATCATCCAAGTAAAATTGTTGCCATGGGTTAAGTCCTTGATTAAAGCTTCCTTCATCATCTTTGTCATTCCTCTTGTTGCAGTGGAATGATACACAAGCCATTCACTTTCTTTCTTCCTCAACTCCCAGTGATGCTACTCTGTGAAATGGAAATGGTCAATTTTATAGAATATGCTTCCTCTCATTTCCTAAGCTTAGAGGGAAAGAGGTTTTGACATCCAACACTTCCACTCTGTAGAGTTTCATAATTACTAAAATAAACACCTTACAATTAATTACACTCTCATTTCAAATGTGAAGAGATGGAAAAAAAGAGTATTCATCAAAATACCCCTCAGGATAGAAGCTGAGACCCTGAGAGACCTGTGTGTAGATACAAATGTTCTGTGGTCTGGAGAGGCTGTGGTGAGAAGAATGTGGCCAACAGCCATATACCCCATGGTGTGACCTGTCCTATGACACTGCCTGTTACCCAGTAACTTCTGGAGAGTTACTAAACTCATGAAACTTACAGGTATGAGTGGACTTTTGCAGAAACTAAAAGAAGACTAAGTTTAATGCCTGGATTAATTTTTGTTGTTAGTGCCATCAAGTAGATTCCAACTCCCAGCGACTCTGTGTACAGCAGAGAAGAATCCCGTCCACTCTGTTTGTGCCATCTTCTCACCTTCCAGTGCTATATCAGACAATGCTCCACTGCTATTCACAGAGTTTTCATGGCCAGTGTTTTCAGAAGCGGGTGACCAGGTCCTTCTTCCTAGTCTGTCTTAGTCTGGAAGCTCTGCTGACACTGTCCACCATGGGTGACCCTCCTGGTATTTGAAATAATGGTGGCATAGCTTTCAGCATCACAGCAACACGCAGCCATCACAGTATGACAACCAACAGACAGGTGGTGTGGTTCCCTGATTGGGAAACGAACCCAGGCCACAGAGGCAAGAGCGCTGAATCTTAACTACTAGACCACCAGGGCTGGCTGTCCGGACTAATAAGGGGGCAGAATCCAAGTAATGCATGGTAAGAAAACCATGAGAAAGAAAGCTCCAAAAATTCACCGTAATTATGGGGAAACTGTCCTCTTATATGACCTTGGGGTTGGTTTTAGGTGAAGTTTAACCTAATTACTGATACTGAATTTGGTAAATCATCAAAGTCCATAGTATCATTAGAGACAACAATATTTTATTATAAACCTCGAAGCCGCTAAGAGACTAGATCTTAATTATTCCCACCAGATAAAAGAAATTATAATTATGTGACATGATAGAGGTCTTAGCTAAAACTACAGTGGTAATCATATTGCAATTTATAAATGTATGAAATCAACATGTGGTACATCTTAAGCTTACAAAATATTATATGTCAATTATATCTCAATAAAAATAAATTTTTAGAAAAGTCCATAATGTCATTAATGTGAGAAATCATTAAGAATCTTCCTATATACATGTAAAATAGTATATATTCATATATATAAAATATATATAAATATATATAAATGGTATCTTGCATACATGGTGGTTAGCTCCATATTTTCCCAAAACCTCTCTAAATTAACAGCAAAGGGTTTTTTTACAAAAGCAAAATTCCATAAAGACAAAGAGAAGTAGGGAAGAGAGGTAAACAAGGCTTGGGATTTGGAAGTGAGTGACTGGAGGAAGGGGAATCCTAGGCCTCGGAGGGAAATCTGCGAGAACCCTTACCCTGCACAGCCTGGAACCACCTTGGGATTGGAGATGCCAGGTGGCTTGATTACAGGCTGTGGCTGGAGTGACCAACCCTCCTGGTTTGTCCGGGATTGAGGGTTTTGTGGGAAACAGCAGAACATTCAGTGCTAAAACTAGGATGGCAGGACTTTAAGTGTTGAAATCAGCAAGCTGGGATGGACGGTCCCTCTGGGTGTGGCTAGGACGTGCAAACAGGAGGATGGGCTGAAAGCACAAGTCCTATATCCCTGACTGAGCCCACGTAGCTGAGCAACCATCTTCCCCATATACAGCTTTTTAAAACAAAATTAACTTTAAAATATAAAAAAATCAAACATTCTTGACATTCACACTTCCTATATTCAGATGTCAATTTATAAAAATGAAAAGGCCTCTCTCTTAGCAACAAAATGTGAAGAATCCCTTCAAACTTTTCTCGTGGATATGGATAAAATATATATAATCTTTCTCCTCATTTCTTGGTAGCAAGAAATACCAGGTACTGTGTTCTCAAATACATGCTCTCTCTCATTGGATACATTTTTATTCAGGAATATAAAACTAAATCCTCATAGGGTAAGCTAGATCCAAGATTTCCAAACCTGGGGAACTCCACCTGATTTCTGCAGAATTAGAATATTCAAAGTGGGGTCAGGTATCTGTAATTTTTAAAGCTCCCATGTGATTCTTTTAATCAACCAGGTTTGGAATTCATTGGATTAACAAATGACCACATGGAAGCCAGGGCAGGTGTACATTGTCCAGGCCTCAGGGATATATCTTAGAGGAGACTGAGGAATCTGACATTTAGGACGAGATCCATGGGATGTAGAAATGGTGTCCTGGCACTCTCTACGAGCTGCTGTCTTCACCAGACACCCTTCTGCCAATAGTGACAGCAGATTTCATCACTAGAATGTTGACTCTGCAGAGAGGGTCTATACCCTAGAGTGCCCAGGCTGCCCAGACAAGCTGAATTCTGAGAAATGTGTTCATTATCTCTGTCCTGGTAAGAGCCAGAACCTTCTGAGGGCCGGTGATGTAACTCACTGTGAGCTCCCCGTCAGACTTCGAGGAGGCAGGACCTAGTAAGAAGCAGTAATGGTGTTCTCAGAGCAGAGGCAGCTCTGTTCTGCTCAGCTCTGTGGAAGATGGCCTTGACTGTCTCCATCAGCCATGTTTTTAAATAATACACAATTGGACGTCACTTCTCCTCACTCTGTAAGAAAGCACCCGATGGCTACAGGAGGCCAGTGTCCAAATTGAAACCACAAAATGAAAAATAGATCTCTTGCGAGAATATCTCTTCCTGAGAAGAAAATAAAAATTAAACAGAACAGTCATACCCAGTACTATGAGGCATAAGGAAAAATCTCTCTTAAAAATACTTAGTAAAATACTCTAAAAATTCCCACTGGGGAAAAGAAAACCTAAATTTTCATATAAATGTGTGTGTTTCCCAAGTTTTCATTATTAAACTTTTTTTAAAAGAGTAAACATTTAAAAAATATTAAATATTATTTTGAAATATTCAAGCCCTTGAAAAACGCCTCCAGTGATTTGCTATAAAGATTCCTTCCAACTCTTGACATTTCTTTTCCCTGATTCCACTCATCAAGGCAGGTCCACACACTTACGAGATAGAGGGAATGAATATGTGGACCATTCTTGAGGAACCTGGGGGGTTAGCAGTCTAGGTATTTGCATTTCCAGATTGCACAGATCCACCAGTTAGAATGACTTACAGAGCCACTTCTCTAGATACAATCATCCCTGATTTTCATTCAAAAGCTACTGCTACTATTTATTACAAAGAACAAGCCCGCCCATGCACACTTATAAAAGAACGCTCACATCCACAGGTGTGTTGCGTTTCCCTTGTTGCTTTTCATCAGTTCTACCACTCAGACAGGTGTTCAGTGCATCAACCATTCAAAAGAAAAGCCGACTTTTATTGCTAACGCCATAGATGAGTGTCACATGAGAGTCATTTTGGCTAATTGGTACTTAACATGTTCTTTCTTCAAGCTCTTTAAGGCTCCTCAAGCTATGGCCATTTGAACAGAAATTATTTGTCAGTGTTGGCTTGCAAGTTTCTCTAGTTGCTGACTCAGACATACATCTGAGGCCCTGGATGACAAACAAGTAACAGCCTTCGTGGGCTAAAGTTAAATCACAGGCAGGCAGACTAATGATGACAGGCTCAATGCCTCATCTCTTAAAGCAACATTGTGATTTGGGTCCCAGATCATAAAAAGCTGAGATTATAGGAGCAAAGTGACTATGGTTCCAGGCTTTTCTCAGTTTGGAGGCCAAGTAGGCACACAATGAGACTCTTTTAGGCTTGCTTGACCTAAATTCCTAATACTAGACCCAAATTGATCAGCTTACTGGAGAGAGCATCAGGGAACTCAATTGACCCTGTCTTTTTACCCTTCACTAGGTCACTGAAGACCTAGAACATTCCCCCTTATGGTTCCATCATTTAGTGGACAGAAAAATATTTCATGACCCCAATAAAACTGATATAACTCTTCAAACTAATCTGAAACACATTGGTGCTAGAAAAGGCGTTTTGTTTCTGCAGAGTTGAAGCTGTTAAGGTATATATTAGCAAAAAAAGAAATTGTTAAAATTATTTTACTTTTACAAATTTGTACCTTGTCCAACTTTTTGAAAGTGTCATGAAGCCCACAATTTTATTTGAAAAACACAAAGAAAAAACATAGCATTACAAAAACAATGATGATAGAAATATAATTAAGTGAAAGAAATTAAAATGTAAACATAAATATTTTTCCCTAGAAATCTATAAAGAATAATCAAAGCACTAATACTATTATTTACATTTCTATATCACCTTTTCTATAAGAAGCTCATTGTCCTGTCTTGGTTCCACACAATACCGTAAATGAATCTTATTAAACTCTTCCAATACTCAAATATCTCAACCCAAGAGTGCATCTCTCTTCACTTGACAACATAACATGCTGCCAGTGTAAAAGAATCCAACATGGAGCCTAAAAAGAAAAGTACAATAACTGAAATGAACAATTCCTTGATGGGCTTGACAAAAGGCTGCAAAGAGCAGAAGAAATAGTCAATCTCAACAGATATTGTTGAGATTATCAACAGATTAATGATTTGAGATTATCAAAAGATTAATCAACAGAAATTGTACAACTGACAATGAGAAAGAAAAAATAAAGAAAAATGAGCAGAGCCTCAGTGATTTGTGAAACAATACCTGAAGTCCAACATACATGCAATTGGAGTCTCAGAAGGAAAAAGAAGGGGATAATGGGATGAGAAAACATTTGAAGATATTATGGCTAAATGTTTTTCAAATTTGGTGAAAAACAAAAACTTTCATATCTTAGAGGCTCTTTCAAACCCTAAGCTGACAAGATATAAAGGAAACTACATCTAGGCATACCATAGTCAAACTGTTTAAATTCAAAGTTAAATAGAAAATCTTGAAAACAGAGAAAAGGTGACATATTATATATAAGGGTACAATAATATGAAGAGTGGCTGACTTCACATCATAATGGAGGTCAGCAGACAATGAAACAAAGTACTGAAAGAAAAAATCAACAAAAAATTTTATATGCAGCAAAACTAACATTCAGAAATGAAGGGAAAATAAAAAATACTATCAAATAAACAAAACCTGAGAAAATTTGTTGCCAGCGTATCTAGTCTACAGAAAATGCTAAAGGAAGTTGTTCAGGCTGAAGGAAAATGACACCATATTTACAGGCAGAGCACCAAAAATGGCAAATAAGTGGTGGGTGAACATAAAAAAATATATATGTTTTTCTTTCTTCTCTTAACTAAAAAAATAAATATGATTGTGTAAAGCTAAAATTATAAAACTGTATTGGGGGTTTATAACAAATATAGATGTAACATATGACAAGACAACAATTTCACCAAAGATGAGGTAAATGAAATTATTGGGAAGTTACTATGTTTTATGTGACATAATACAAAATTAAGTGACTATACAACAAGTTGAAAATGCATATTATAACCTTTGGAATAAACACTAAAAAATGCAAAGAATGTTAAGAAGCCAACAGAAGAATTAAAATGAAATATTTAAAAGTATTTAATTAAGCAAAAGAAGGCAGGAAAGAAAAAACAGAGAAACGAAAAAACCCAGATAAGATAAATAAAAAACAAACAGCAAAAAGGTAGTTTTAAATACAACTATATCGATAACTGCAACTCATGAAAACTCCAATCTAAAGGCAGAGATTTTCCAAACTGGATAAAATGCAAGGCCCAACTGTTTTCTGACCGCAAGATTCACACTTTAATATAAAGACACATATAAGTTGAAAGTAAAAATATGAATATATATACATATATATTATATATATACTATAAAAAGACTATAAAGCAAAAGTGTCTGTACTAATATCAAACTAAATAGACTTTAAAACAAGGCATATTGCCAAAGATAAAAAGAGACATTTCATAAAAATTAAAAGGAAAAGTTTTCAGGAAGACACAACAATTTCAAATGTGTGTGTACCTAATAAAGAAGTTCAAAATATATGGAGCAAAACTGAAAGACCTAAAAGAAATAGATATAAGTGGATAATCATAGTTGTATATTTTAAAAGCTTTTTCTCAGTAATTGATAGAATAATCACAGCAAAAATCTATAAGGATGTAGATGATCTTAGCAACACCATACAACACCATGACCTAATTAACATTTACAGATGACTACACCTCACAACTGCAGTATGCAGCAGGCACAGTACACATGGAATGTTCACGAACATAGACCACATGCTGGCCTAAAAACAAGTGTAAAAAAACTTTCAGAAGATTGAAATCTCAAAGAATATGTTCCCTGGTTGCAATAAAATTTAATTAGACATCAATATCAATAAAATATCTAGAAACTCCCTAGGTATTTGGAAATTAAACAACAGGCTTCTAAACCCACTGATTAAAGAAAATATCACAAGGAAATGAGTAAATAGTTTGAAGTAAAATATAATGCAAGTACTATACTCACAAATTTGTGGGAGTCAACTAAAGTAGTACTTAAAGTACTTTACCATTTTTTTTTTAAGATTGGCCCTGGGCTAACATCTGTTGTCAGTCTTTTTTTCTTCTTCTTTTTCTTCTCCTCAAAGCCCCCCAGTACATAGTTGTATATTCTAGCCCTAGGCCCCTCTGGTTGTGCTATGTGGGATGCTGCCTCAGCATGGCCTGATGAGTGGTGCTATATCCATGCCCAGGATCCAAACTGGTCAAACCCTGGGCCACTGAAGTGGAGCACGTGAGCTTAACCACTCGGCCATGGGGCTGGCCCCATACTTTATCATTTTAAATGCTTATGTTTATTAGAAAAAAAGTATATAAACTCAGTCATCATAATTTCTACTCTAAGAAGCTTGAAAAAGAAAGGTTCTACTAAAGTATAAAGACTGCGGTTATTTTTAAAAGGCCCAAATCAATAAAATACAAAATAAACAACAGAATAGTTAACAAAAGCAAAACTTGGTTATTTGAAGACATTAATAATATTGATAAACATCTAGTAAGACTGGAGAGACAGAGAACTCTCAAATTGTCAATAATAGGAATGAAAGAGAGGATATCATTACAGATCCCAGAGAAATTAAAGGATAATAAAAAGATTTTGAACAACTTTAGATTTAAAAAAGGAAGTGAAAAACATAATTTACCAAAACAAATCCAAGATGAAACAGAAAATTTTATATATGCATAATTAGCTTTCTATTGCTGCCACAATGGATGTTTAAAACAACACCCAATTGTTATTTATTGAATCAGAAGTCTGGACACAGTGTGACTCAACTGGGTCCTCTACTCACTCTGCTCAGGGCTTACTTAAGATCAAAATCAATGTGTCAGCTGGGCTGGGTTTCTACCTTGAGACTCTGGGGAATATTCCATTTCCAAGCTTTCAGGTTATTGGAAGAATTTAGTTGCTTGTGGTTGTAGGACTGAGATCCCTATTTCGTTGACATATAGCCTTCTTCATCTTCAAGCAAATCATCCTCATGCTTTAAATCTTTGACCTCCCCTTCCCCACATCTCTGACTCCAGCAAGAGAAAGCTCTCTGCTTTTAAGGGCTCACGTGATTAGATTGGACCCACCTGAGAATACAGGTTACTCTCCCTAAAGTCTAGAACATTAACTACACCTGCAAAGTCCTTTTTGTAACATAATTTACTCACATGTTCCAGGGATTAGGCCATAAACATCTTTAGGGGGACTATCCTGCTATTCACAATATACTAAAGGGAGATAGATGGATGGGTGAATGGATAGATAGATAGACAGACAGACAGAAAGAATAGACAGTTGGATAATAGATAGATAGAGATATTTGTATACCAAAAAAGTTGAATTTGTTAAAAAAAATTTCCACAAAGTAAACTTCAAGCTCCAATGCCTTCATTGATGAACTCTATCAAACACTTTAAGGATCATAATATATCAATCTTACACACCAAACTCATTCAGAAAGCAGAGAGCTGAAAGCAGAAGTTTCTCATCTTCTTTATAAGGCCTGCACAACTCCAGTATTATAACTTCATAAAGGCGTTAAAAGAAAATCATGACCAGTATCCATAATGAAGTTAAATGCAAAAATCCTCAACAAAATATAATCCAACTGAATCTAGCAATACATAGAAATGACAATATATCATGAGTAACTGGGGTTTATCAAAGGAATGCCAGATTAACTCAGAAATCAATCAATGTAATCCAACAGAATAAAGGAGATAAACCAAGTGATCACCCCAATAGATGCAGAAAAGTATTTGACAAAACTCAGCACTCATTTGTGTTAAAAACAAAACTTTCAGCAAACTAGGAATCAAAAGAAATTTCCTCAGTAAGATAAGGGTGTCTACACCAAAAACAAGAACAGCGAAATAGCTACAGCTAACCTCATATTAGTGGTGAAAGATGGAAAGCTTTCCCCCTAAGATTAGGAGCAAGATAACGATTTCTGCTCATCGCTTCTCCTCAACACTCTCAACACTGTACCTGATGTCCTATCCTGTAGAATAAAATATAGAAATAAAAAGGGAGGTCATTGGAAAGGAAGAGTTAAACTGCCTCTATTTGCAAGCGATATGATTGTTTATGTAGAAATTCTTAAGGAATCTAAAAAACCCTACTAGAAATAATAAGTAAATGTAACAAGGTCTCAGGACAGAGTTGAGACAAAGAGATCAAAGGAATTGTAGAGTCTTATATAGATTCCACCTCTAATTAATAAACTAGATTTCATCAAAATCAAAAAATTCTCGTCAAAAGACACTAGTAAGAGTAGGAGTAGTCAAGCCACAGACTTGCAGAGAATATTTTAAAATATATTTAAAGAGCTATTTTCAAAATTATAAAAAGGTCTCCTGCAACTAAACAATAAAAAGACAACCGTCAATAACAGACAGGAGACTAACCAGACACTTCACAAAGGAAGATATACAAATGGCCAGTAAAGATATGAAAGTATGCTAAACATCACCTGTTATAAGGAAAATTCAAATTCAAATCACAATGAGATACCACACAACACCCATGAAAGTAGCCAAAATTAAAAAGACCACTTTAATGGCCATAATTAAAAAGGCAATACGTTGTCGAGGATATGGAGCCACTGGAACCTCATACATTGCTGGTGAGAATGTAAAATGGCACTGCCACTTTGGCTAAAGATTTGACTATTTCTTATAAAGCTAAACATACACTTAACCTTTACGCCAGCAATTCTATTTCTAGGTATTTACCCAAGAGAAATGAAAACATATTATTATAAAAAGACCAAAATGATAATATTTATAGCTTTCATCATAATAGCCTCAAACTAAAAATTACCTCAAAGTCCATAAATAGGAGAATGGATTTAAAAAGTATGGTAGATTGATACAACAGTATAATATTCATGAATAAAACAGAATGGTTTATTGATACATGCAACAACATGAATGAATCCCATATACATTACACCAAGCAAAATAAGCCAGAGTACATAGCGCATGTTCTACGGTATGTTCATGTTGTATGTTTTACAGACCTACATGAAGTTTTAGAATAAATAGAACTGATTTATGATGAAAAAAAGTCAAGACTTTATTGTGTTGGTGGATTAACTGGAAAAAGAACATGAATGATGGAACATTTGGGATTGATTGGAAATGTTCTATATCTTCATAGTGCCATGTTTTATACAGGTGTATCCATTTATCAAAATTCATCAAATCGTTCACTTAAGATTTGTGCATTTCATGTATACAAATATCTCAAAAAACTGTAAATAAATAAATAAAAAATACTAAAAATCTATATAATTACAAATAAAACTGAAAGATTTAATCCTCACAGGTCATTACCCTTGGTGATAAACTATGACCTGCTAAGATGGTTCCTCTAGAACCTTTGAACCCAATTAATAAATGAAAAAATGGGAAAATGGTTGAATAGATAACCTTTAACCCATACAACACTTTTCCAGGTGGCACACTGTTTATACTTAGTAAGTTGAGTGTCCTTGGTATGAGACCAGTCCCAGGAAAACCTACTCCTTAGCATTTAAATATATTTCTTTCTTGGAATATGGTGGTCAGGAAAGGAATTTCTAGTGTCAATCTAAGTTTAGAAGGCCACGGGGAAATTGTGGTTACATCATGTAATAAATCTACAACTTCCTGGACTGAAAAAGTGGAAATGGAAAATTATTTTTACACCACATAAGTTTATTTTTACTATAGGGTAATCCCCCTTCTCTATCCTCCACTTTCCTTTACAGAAGAAAAGTAAATACTTCATGACTTTGGTCAAACGGAGTATGAAAGTTCTTGTTTCTGCAATGTTCAACAAGGGGTTTCTCTGTTTATATAAGAGACGAGGAGTAAATTTCCATTTCTTATAAAGATAAAGGAACCAAACTGAGGTTGGATAGGGTCAGGAATTCAAAACAACAAAGTGCAAGAATACCATGTACTTTCCACAGCCAAATGAAACAATGATATATTTGGACTTTAATTCTTTGTAAGTTGTTTTTGTATACAGCATGGTTATTTAATATCTATTATGGTTTTCATCTCAACTTCATCTTCAGCCTACATCTATATTCTTTCTTCAATCCTCCTCAGTTTTAGCCAAACAACCTTTTTATGGCACTCTGCTCCAGGCCTTGGGTAGATGTTTTTCTTTGAAGTTTCCTAAATAGTGAGAAGGCTCTGCATTTATGAGATGACCCTGAAAGCTCATGGATAACAAAATTGAAGACTAAGCCAGAGACAATGGATTCCACTTTTACCTCCTCAAATTTTTGGTTTAGTTCTTGTTGTTGGTGCCATTCCGACTCCCAGCACAGCAAAGCTGCACCCTGCCTGGTCTCTGGTCTTTTGCACCATCTGCTATTTCAGACAATGCTCTGCTGCTATTCAAAGGGTTTCCATGGCCAATTTTTCCAGAAGTGGGTGGCCAGGTCCTTCTTCCTAGTCTTAGTCTGGAAGCTCCACTGACACCTGTCCACCATGGATGACCCTGCTAGTATTTGAAATACTGGTGGCATAACTTTCAGCATCACAGCAACAAGCAGCTGCCACAGAATGACAACCGACAGATGAGTGGTGTGGTTTCCTGACTGGGAAACGAACCCGGGCTGCGGCAGTGAAAGCACAGAATCTTAACCACTAGACCACTAGGGCTGGCCTTGGTTCAGGTGACACAAGTTTATTTTTATAAACAGAAAATAGAGACAATCTTTTCTTTCTTCTTAACCAAGTTTGTTTCTTCTGAACCAAACAAATAATCAAATTATATCCATAGTGCCCTCATTCTTTACACCTCCCTTTTGTGTCTTCTTGGGGAACCCAAAGTAAGAGAAGAAAGAGGATGGCCTTTCTAGACAGAGATCTGGCCGAATTTTGAGGCTACCATGTTGGGAAAGTTATTTAATCTTAATAAGCTCCAGTTATCTTTTCTGTAATTAGGATAATGGTGACCTCTAGAACTGTTTTATATTTTACACACACACATAATGAGATCTGAATGCAAAGCACAGTGCTTGGCACAGACAAAGCAGTAGATAAACTAGAATTTGTTCAATCCGGCTCCTGAATCAAATGATAATTCGTTCATCAGTCTTGCCCCAAGTCATGAGCACTGCTACTCTCATTTCTTTTGGCCCTCAGGATTTATGGACGCACTGAATGAAAAAACACAAACGACCACCTCCTGCATTAAAATTCGAACCCATCATTTGGAACACTTACCAAATGCTATTCCTGGTATTTAGCTAAAAAGGAAATACAGACATCCAAGACTGTCATTGTATATTATTTTAATAGTCACTGTAAAAACAACTATTATTATCCCTCATTGTGCATCAACTCAGAGAGAAATATTCTTCAGAAAACATGCATACATCAAAGACAACTACCTTGAACAGAACAGCAAGCTATTTATATAGGCATGTCAAGTGCTTTTAAAAGACACTACGTAATTTTTAAAAAGGCTTCTTTGATTTAAGAAAATATCATAAATAAATTAGAAAATCAACCATTAGAGAGCTCATTGTGTTTCACATCAACAAATGAACTAAATATTTTTAAGTGGGGAAAAGAATCCCCTAGGATAATGAAACTATAGAATGAGGTTTTGCTTGTGACTCATTTTCTAGAAACCTAAGTAAAAATTTGGGGACATATATTTAAAGTGATGATGTGGTTCAATGTTTAAGTGAAAAAAAAAGAAATGTCAACTATTTATTTTTTTGAATTTTCATATATCAAAGTCACCTGGAATGTGACTATGATTCACAACTATGGGCACTGAGACATGACTTGCCACTTGAAAAATATATAGCATGTTTATAGTTTTTATTCTTTCTATCATTATAGATGTTTGAAAACCTGATAATAATGGAGAGGGGGCCACTATAACAACAATTTACTCATTAAATTGAATCAATGAATGTTTTAATTATATATAATACAGAAAATAGTCTTTCATTTCTTAAAATGTACATGTTATTCATGATAGCATTTGGGCATTTAAATTTCAAAAAGCTAGTCCAATGAATAAATTACACCATAAATATGAAAATAAATCTATCCACAAGCAAATTAATTTTACCTACTTTCATATTTATTCTTCATTAAAGTTCTGACGAAAATATGGAATTACAGTGCCTATTACACAGTTGACATGAAATTTATCTAAATAAATCAAAATATTTTATAATATTTTAAAATATTTCTAAATAATTTAAAATGTTTCCTAAGGCATTAATTTCATACAGTTCTGTAACATTTTAGTGACCTTCTGAACATTCCAAGCAACTCTTGTAAGAAAATAAAAGTTAAGATGCAGAATGATTAATTTTTTGGTAGTTTATTTTGACAGAAAGACTTCAGTGCATACATAGGATTGATTTAAATACCAACGATCTACTTTTAAAGTCTACTGTCAATGTTTACTTATAATAGAATATGATTAACTTAGCCAGTTGGCTCCTGGCAGTACCTCCAGTGATGGAAAATTATCATAAGCCAATATATCTTGATTGCAAGAGCCTGTGCCTTTATTGTCTGTCCAGATTCTTTTCACGTCAGGTCTATAATGAAAAGCTAAGTCACAAACAGGGGTATTAGAAGATACACAATGGGGCCACTGTTGTCTGGAACAATTCAAATTTTCAATAACTCAAGGTTATTTGAGGGCTTCCATTATATAATCCTTCAACAAACAATTAAATTCTACAGATTTTTTTTTTCATTTAACAGTCCAGTCAGTGTCTATCTTAATAATATATATAACTCATACAATAAATTAACAGTAAATCGAAGCATATGTTTAAAGTCCTTGATTCATGAAGAAAACAGTTGGAAAAAGTACAAGCAAGAATTAAAGGCAAATATTTATATTGTTGCATTTGGCAGCAGAAGTGGGTTCTCAAGAGAGACAACATGTTCCAAATGGTGTGTTCCTTTCTCCTCGCAATCCCATTCATAAAGTGCCTTTCTGTTACGCGATGGGATCGCTCTGCTTCGTTAATGCACACAGGCTGATCTTTAGAGTTAACTAGTCATACATAGAAACGAGAGAGCATCCCTTATCTTCACTTGAAAACAAAACTTAAGCAAGATGCTTAGGCAGAGACACCTTTGCACTGGAGTCGAAGGAAGCAAAGCTAAGAATGTGACTGAAATGGGGAATCAGAACGTACAACAAATGGGCACATCACTCAAGATAGCCCAAAGGGGTTATTCGAAACGCAGGAGTAAACCAGTTGTGTGGACAGCGACCAAGGGCTGGCATACTTCTGGGATGAGCCAACCCCCAATGTGTTTGCTATTTTCCGCTGACACTGCTAGGATCCTACTTGAATAACCAGTATTTGGGGGACCCTAACATTGGCTTCTCCTTTCTTAACGCGCTCTTAGTCACGAGGAATTTGCTCTATCCAGACTCCAGTAGAGAGCTCGCGGCCTCGAACCTGGCCTTAAGTCCATCCGTTTGCACTGTGATCACAAACCAGGGGAGCCAGGAGGGAAGATCAATGCCAATACGAGACACTGCATGTTCCTCTGACTTTTGTTTGCTCGGATTTACATTTTAGACGGAGCACTCTCACTCTCCTCGCGGAGCCTGGGAAGATAATGAATACCCCTATCCTTCATCAAGATAGCTCCAATCACAGCCCAACTCTGTCCCCAGGACCGAGTCAGAGCCGTATCTCCGCGGGTGGCCGCCTAGACCATCCCCTAGGTCCCGTACAGTTTGTGCTTGAAGCGAGGTAGAAAGCATCTCTCTCAATTCCTCCCGAGGCCACACTTTCTGTATAGACCCACCTGCATGGGAGCTTCGTGTCTCATTGTTCCCCAAATTTTCTTTCTCGTTGGCTAAAACAGCGCTGGCCCGGGCGCCCGATCAAGCGTGCACAGCCCGCGCGTTCCACGCTCCACACTCTGCGCTCTTGGGGTTCGCAAACCGGCTCCAACATCAGCACCGGAGCTGTCCCAGAGCCTGGAGCCGCACAAGCGTACTGGCCAGGAGCCCCGCGAGCTCCTGGGACTTGTAGTCTCGTTCGGCGGAGCTTTCCTACAAACTGGAGAGCCGTGAACTACATCTCCCGGCACGCCGACATTTAAACAGGCTGTCTCCTCCTGTTCGACCCGGCTGGGGAGCCTCCCTTCTCCTCCTTGGGAATCGCTGCCGGTCGTTACCCATCTCAGCCTCCCAGCCCGTTTCCTCGCAAGGTGCAGGCGAAAGGGACCCCAGCTCATCTCAGCTGGAGATTTTTCTTTGCTACCTATCGCCTTCCGACGCTAGATTGTGATTTCCTGGTTAGGAAACGCTCTAGCTTGTGCTAATTCCCAATACAAACGAAACCTGCGCTGCGTTCTAGGACTCTCCCCGTCCTACACCTCCCCATCCCGGATCTGGAAAGTTTATGCATTTCCATAGGCTGAGTGGGGTGGTTTTACAATCTCATTGAACAATCGCAGAGAAGAAAGACGATGACTAGGACACACATAAAGAAAGTGGTTTACTCGCACAATTGCATTGAGAAGACGCGCGCGCACACACACACACATCTCAAAGTCCGTCAAAGCGAGATTTCGCGAAGAGCATGCAGAGGAACTCCCTTCTGCTTACCTTTCCGTACAGCTCCATTGAAACTCGAGGTTCCGAAATTCTCAGTAATCCCTCCTGCCACAAATGAGGTTAGGGTCTTACGCAGGAAGCGGAGCTAAAGGCACAACACAATGGAAGGGGTGGGGGTGGCGGTTGGCGGAGGGAGAAACGAGGGATGTGGAGAGTACAGCTGATTTAGATAGATGGCTCCTTTCCTCTGGGGGGAAAGTGTGGAGTCTTCAAGTGGCAGCTGCAGAGAAAGGGCTGAGTCTGTTAGGAAGTGCCAGGGGCGCGATTGCGCCGGGCAGCCCCTCCCCAGGCCCTCCCCCAGGCACCTTCCACCGTCATTAGCGCGCACACACAGCCGCTGCCGGCTGCGGGCTGGAGAGCAGATACGGCACTGGGTTATTTACCCAAAGCAAGTCGCATAAAATGAACACATTCATCACCAGAGCCCAGAAGCACCGTCACAGAATGAGATAGGAGACCTTTACTAATTTATCCTGTCCTTCCTTTAACACAGCATCATTCCTTACATTACAATCGTACTCCCACACTAGTTCAAAAATGATTTTGAAACCTCCGAACTGTACTTTTATTACACTTATCTTTTCCCCTCAATTGACTAACATGTGTGACTATCCATGTTCTCCGTACCTATCTGGAGACACCCTTCTCCCCTTAAGAGAAAACGTTAATCAGTCCGGTAATGATCCCTGCCTTTCGCACGAGGTCAAAATGATCATGGTTGGAGGCAGAGTGGGAAAAGGATGAATTCGATACTGGCACAGAAGCTTGGAAGTAATAACTTGAATCAGCTTGAAACGTCGTTGCATTAGACAAAGCAGTAGAACGGAAGTTCTGAAACTTAGCTGTGCTTGAAAATCTCTTAGGGAAGGATGTTTAGAACACGTATTCTCAAGGCATGCGCAGGGATGGTGATTCATTAGATGTGATGAGGCGTCTGGGAATTACCATTCTAAATGAACACTCCAGCAATTCTGATGTGAGTGGTCCTTTGCTATCATTCCAGAAACGCTGTCTTAAAGAATTTACATGTAAGAATTTTTCAAAGTTACAAACCTCAAAAATATCACAGGTTGACTTCCTGCAACAATATGTATTTAAGATATCTTGTTAATTTTAGGTTATTTTGTGTTTTTTCATTTTTGAAACATCTAAGATCTGTCTTCTAATGTAGCAGTCCGTGATAATGTAATGTGATATCACACAGAGAAATAGTTTTTATAACTACTCAGAAAATACATTTTAAAATGCTCCTGTCTGGGGCTGGCCTGGTGGCGCAGAGGTTAAATTCGCATGTTCTGCTTCGGTGGCTGGGGGTTCTCTGGTTGGGATCTGGGTGCGGACATGGCACCAGTTGGCAAGCCATGCTGTGGCAGGCGTCCCACATATAAAGTAGAGGAAGATGGGCATGGATGTTAACTCAGGGCCAGGCTTCCTCAGCAAAAAGAGGAGGATTGGCAGCAGATGTTAGCTCAGGGCTAATCTTCCTCCAAAAAAAAAAAAAACAACGCTCCTCTCATATTTGAGGTAATGTGATGGTGAGAGCAATTTCATTTAAATTCGCTAATAACAAATAAAATTAAAAGGTAAAAGGGAATCTAATATCAATATGCTTCATGGTAGCAGATTATTTGAAGTCAGACTTCTGCACTTTTTTTTATTGGGAACTAGGTAAAGGTGCATCTCTTTATGATTCTTTTCCACAAGAAGTACCAGTAATGTAATAGCGACACTTGTATGTATATAATTATTTGGCATTTAATAATAAAAATTTGCACAGCTGCTTAGAGCTTCCCTTTCTTCAGAAGACTTTCTTGTAAGTTTTGTACTATCATCACCTTTTGAATTTCTCAAAATTTAAAGAGTCTGATGTCACAGAACATGTTTAAATATTACAAATGTTGAACCGTTATAGATTTACTACTCTTTGAGAAGTTCCTTCCTTCTTAACATTTTACTAAAATGATATATCTCCTCAATTTTCTAGTATGTTTTTTATCTGTGGAAGAACCCATGAAAGTTGACCTCCGAAAAAAACTGGAGTGGTGAAAGGTTTTGGCGAACTTAGTTCTGTCCTGTTTCTTCTCCTTTAGTTGGGTATTTAAGCGAGTGGAAGGAGTCAAAAAAGCTGGCCAAGAATCAGCTAAACAAAAGTGGACTTGAGCTAATTATCCTCCTAAAGTCAGATCAAGAGCACTTTAGCTTTGCTTGAAATCAGGTCACCATCTATGAATTTAATTCCCAAGGTCACCATATGGCTGCTGGAGCTCCAGCACTTACATCCATATTCTAGCTGGCAAGAAGAAAGAAAGGATGAAGAAGGGCATTTTTCTCATCCCTTTAAGTGCACCAGTGCTCCTATATTACAGCGCCTAGAACTTAATCTTGTGATTATACTTTGCTTCAAGGGAGGCTGGGAAATGTAGTCCCTATTCTGGGTGAACATGTGCCCAACTGAAAACTGGGAATTCTGTTACACAAGAAGAGATGAACAGGTAGGGGAGACAGCTTGATAGTCTCGACCACAGGGCATCAGGGGAGCTATAAGATAAAGCTTGCTGCTTTTTCCCCTTTACAATTTTGCTGAAATGGCAGTGTCTCATTATTTAAAAATTTACCCATTCCCAGGGTAATTTAACAGCAATCAAAGCCTTAAAATCAAAGTGTTGCCAAAAACAGGATATTCTGGCTCTTATTGAGGAAACAGAGAAAGAGGGAAGCGTTCTCCACTTACACATGAATCTGGGGTTAGGAATTGATACTAAAATGATTTTAAAAGGAGGAATATAGTTAATAGAAGGCAGAGGAGCCCCCGGTGAATGTCATGGACTATGTAACATGAGCATTTCCCCATATTAGAATGTAGAGTAGGCTCAAAGGTCCTGAGGCCCAGAGAAGGTGATTTATGCTGGGTCACACAGAGCACTAGAGGGATAGCTGGGATGAGAACTCGTAAATTTTTCTCTTTGAATTCAACTTTCTTTCCATTGTCTCACATCACTAATCATTATCGATAGGCTTTTTGCTACCCTGTGTTTATTTAATATTTACTAGTATTCACTTTGTTGTTTGTATGTACCTAGTTTATTGTATTTATCTAGTTTATCTATTATTCAGTTTGTTGTTATCAATCCGTGTCTGTGTCAGCTCTATTAAACAGTAAAATTCTAGCAAGTAGAGTCAAATGGGGATAATTTATTTGGCTAAAAGAGAGCCAAGAACAAGAATAGTTAATTAAGTATTAATTAGTAATGATGATGTTGGTTCAATAAAAAATAGCAATCGACATTTTGTTTCCACCACTGTTACCATCTCTCTGTTAGGAATTACACTGAAACATAAAATGACTGAGACTTGGTAGAAGAGATGAGGATACTTCTGGGGGTTCACTTACTCCCTCATGCAAACTTTACTCAAATCCACAGTGCAAGGATGTGGCCGGGTGTCTAATCATAGTTGTTTCTAGGTCTATTTCCAGTCAACCAGGAGGTTTCTGGCCTGAGCCCTGTTACCTTTGTCTGGCTCACTGTGTTAGGACTGGTTTTGTGCAGCATCCATATCAAGAAATGCTATTGATTGTCTAGTGTTCTCTTTGGAAGAAATTAAACATTCCCATGATGTTATTGATTTCTTTTTAATTAAAAGGAGAAATCATTTTAACTCATTCCTGCTCATGATGTTTCCAACCTCATACATAATCAACATAAATAAGATGCTTTGTAAAAAAAATTAATAAATTGCCCTCCAAATGAATGAAAAGAAAATTATGCTTTCTTTCTGTAACATAAATATCATATTATTAATGATAGCCACCCTTTCTTCAACACCTACTCAGTGGTAAGGACTTCGTCTATATTATTACATCTAATCCTCAATAATATTGCAAGGTAGTATTATTAACCTTATTTTACAAAGAAGAAAATTTATATGTAGAGAGGTTAAGTATTTTGCTTACAGACACCTAGCTAGTAAGATGTTGGACCAGGATTTAAAACTCTGGGTTATCTGATTCCAAAGTCTGGACTCCTGCCCATAGTTTTTCTCATAAAAAGTAATGTTGCTTAAAAACAGTATGCTTTATAATGTCTCACAAAGAAGTTTCACTGAACTTTGCTGTTGTTGTCCCTGTTGGCCTTGCTTGGGAAGAAGGCTGCTACATATGGTCCTCTCGTGGTACTACTGGTTACTTACATCTATTCGTACAGCACTTTTTAATTTGGAAACTGTCAATATTTTCAGAAAATTCTAATTCATTTTATGCACTAGAAATATTATTAAGGAGTTTTGTATCAAATTCAGATTTTTTTCATGAAATGTATATATTTCCAGTTCAGAGAAGACAGTTTTAGAATAACAGATTATAATTATGCAAATTATGAGAAAAACAGAGGAGTACTAAAGAATAATCCCCACATTTCGTACAAAGTGCCTATTCACCCACAGGATTCAGATTGGTATCCTGGGGTAAATGTTATGTGACCTACATCTTTGTTAAGCCGTGGTATACGTACTTCCAAAGAGATAGATATCACTATATTTTTTTAAAAATCATGCCACAACTAGAAGGACCCACAACTAAACATACACAACTATGTACCAGGGGGGCTTTGGGAGGAAAAGGAAAAAAAATATCATTACTCTTGTAAAGCTATTACAACTTTTGAAAGCAATTTTATAATTAAGATGTGATTTAATTGTGTGGAGTTTAGATATTAAGTTTCTTACCTCTATGCTTTTGACCTGTCAAAAGAGAGTCAATCTACTGTGCTGACTCTGAGAACAGAGAGTGGCCCTCAGCACCTTCTTAGACCTGCAAAAGTGTGGAGTGAATGTGTGTATTTGGGGGATGGAGGTGAGAGGTTGAGGGGTGAGGCGGAAGAGCATAGTGTTGGCACCCAGCCAGGGTACCTGTGACAGTCAGCCTGCATGCCTTCAGTGGCTAGGGGCCCAGCTCTGAGCTAAGCTTATATCTCAGAGCCAAGTCCAGCTAAGGAGCAGAAGGAGGTTCGTGACAAACATCTATGTGTTGAACTCCCGTAGCATTTAAAAAATGACAGACTAATACATGAAGAAGGGATCTTACAGATAATCTAGCTCAATCCTCCCATTTTCTGGATAAAAAATTAGATCCCCAAAAAGTGAAATGACCTGCCTGCAGCACCACAGGTGATCCTATGCTTTTGAAGGGCTCTGACAAATATTAGAACAAAAGACTATCCTGAGAGTTACAATTTATTTATTCATTTATTTTTTAGGAAGATTAGCCTTGAGCTAACTGCTGCCAATCCTCCTCTTTTTGCTGAGGAAGACTGGCCCTGAGCTAACAACCGTGCCCATCTTCCTGTACTTGATATGTGGGACGCCTACCACAGCATGGCTTTCCAAGCAGTGCCATGTCTGCCCCCAGGATCCAAACCGGAAAACCCGGCCCTCAATCAGAACATGAGCACTTAACCACTGTGCCACCAGCTGGCCCCAAGAATTTATCAATACAATCACATTTTATGTGTATCAATAATTTTCACTGAGTTATTTTTAGGTTTACATATTATAATTTAGGATGGAGAGTCAAAATAGAATAAGACACCATCCTCATCCTCAAGGGGGCTCCAAACTAGTTTAGGAGACCAGGTATATAAACAGGAAATAGATAAGACATCAGTGGCAGAGATAACACAAAGCAGTGCCTGATTAGCTGCCCACTCACTCTCATCATTAGTAACTACTTTTAAAATTTATAGAAGAGAGTAATCAGTTCAAGGATATTCTATGGAGAAGTAAATTATGCCTCTGGGTAAGCAGGTCATCCAATTGCAAATGTAGAATGAGAGACACAGACTAAGAGACCTTCAAAGGAACTTAGAGATTATTTAGTTCTTTTTTTCTGAGTTTGCAGACAAAGAAATCAAGGCTTAAAGACGGATAATGACTCATCTAACATCACACCAATTAATAACAGAGACAAGACTAATATGCAATTTTCATGATATCAAGACTAGAGTTTTTTGTAAATACACAACATTTCAACAATCACTACTTTGAACTTGAACACTTATTTGCTGTCTCATAACTTGACCAAAATGTTGCTCAAAAATCATGAAATTACTACACATTAAATCAGAAGTTAAAAATCTCCTCCAGAAAGATGAGATCTGATTGTTATCTCTCCTATGCTGGTTGAGAAACATGGTATAAGATTTAAGGAGAGTTGAAGTGTGATACTTTCTCCTTCAAGTAAGGGCTTGTAAAATATTTTACATTTTATTACTTTTAAAATGTGACATAATAATTAAGCTACAGAACTAAAGTTTTGTTATTATTCTAATTAAAATGAAATTTGACCCAAGTCTCCATGCATTAAGATGGTTATAAAGTTCAGTTATCAAGTGATTTGATGGGAACGGGGGTGAGGGCTTCTCCTTTCTTCCTCCTTGGATTGCACAAGAACCCTGGAGCATAGGCAGGACAGTAAAATGGTAGATGCTGGACATCTTTGGAGGTCACTGATGCTGCTCTTTTTCAGGTCAACATGGCCTATTTTCAGGCAGGTAACACCATTCTCTCTATGCCAAGATAAGCCACAGAGATCCTGATCAAAATCCCAAGGTTGCAGTGCATAATGTGTCAGTTAGTTTTGCTGTATCAAAAAGGTTGACGCAACTAATCTATAGTCAACCTACAAATTAAAATTGGAGTGAGTTTATTATATCAGCCAGCTTTGAGAACTATAGCTTGGGAACGAAATTTCCATGGAAGGAAGCGCTCTGAAGAAGCGGAGTGTACAGAGTGTTTTTGGAACAAAGAACATGCGTTGCATATGACAGGAGTATCTCTTTTACTACAGTCACAAGATGCTTGCTCGCACAACAGATCAGCGGTCAGTAGATGAGCATTACAGGTCAGAAATTAATCCTTAGTTTCTGGGAAGAAATGCTTATCCTTGAAGAAATGCTGATATGGGAGAGGCAACATCCCTATCTTTAAGAACATCATTCTTGGCTTTCAGACATAGTAAATGTTTAAACCAGATGTACAATGCATGCTCAACAAGCTACATCAGACCTTTCTGGAAAAACAAAGTCAGGCTGAATTAGTTTTAAGCCAGAAAGCTTCCTCATATACTCCAATATATGTTATTGCTTTTCATTTATTCATCAAAAGCAGACTCAAAACTTAGTAATTCAAACAGCAATCATTTTTAGTTCATGATTTTATGGGTTAACAATTGGCACCAAGCTTTGTTGAACAGTTCTTTCCATCTCAGTTGGGTTCACACATCCCTCTGTGGTCAGCTACAAGTCAGCAAAGCAGCATTGCTTCTCAGGGTTGTTTGGCTATTAGATGGAGGATGGGAGAGGGACCAGACCATGTATCTCTTATCCTCTAGTATGCTATCTCAAATCTGTATGCACGGCAGCTTTTCAGGGTCTAAGAGAAAGAGTAGAAACACACAAGGCTTCTTGAGACCTAGATTCAGAATTGGTATGGCATCCCTTCTGCTACATTATATTGGCCAGAAGAAGTCACAATGCAGCTCAGATTGAAAAGGTGGAGAAATAAACTACTTGATGAGAGGAACTGCAAAGTGACATTTCAAAATGACTCTTAGATCCAGGAAGGTGTGGAGAATGTGACCACTGTTACAACCGACTGCACACAGGCCAGTATTGCCTCAAGGCTCTACCACTTTGAAGGCTCTGTGTTCCAGTGAGCCCCTGCCTCTGCTGTTCTTGGCACCAGAACCCCCACCACCTTCCTGGCTTCAGGGGATCTGTCAACCTCATAGGGCCCCTCTTCAACCCTCCATCACAGTACTTCTGCTGATTGGTTTTCCCTTTGAGAAACCCAGTTTAATTATTTACATGGACCTCAGCATTTAATAACAAAAATGTGTTCAGGAAATTCCTTCCAGTGCACCCATGACAGCTGATTACTTCTTCTTCTGGCTGTCAACCACCCCCAGCAGGTAAGGAAGGAAAGAATTCCTGGATAGAAGAACTCACAGGCCTGGTCACATCTACTACAAGGAAAGAACACCTTTCATTCTTCCACGATCACCCTATGGAAAAAAGGGGACTCAGCATTTCTCAATAGCTTTTCTGTCACATTTAATTCTCAATTACTTTCCCTCCTGTGAAATTTATAGGAAGCTTGAACTAGAAATATTATCAATCATCTTCAAAACAAACTTTCAATAACATCTTCAACACAAAGGTGTAGTCTACATTAAATAGATCTTTTTTATTTTCCTCTCTGATTCTTTAGTTCTTTTACAGTGTGAGTGAGCATGTATGTGCTCCCGAAAGGAGTATTATATCATTATAAAGCACACATTTTACTCTGCTTGAAACAATTATAGTTGAAGAACACTTTTTTTTATACTGCCATGACTTTTTGAAAGATGCATTTTCTTGATATTATTTGCTAATGACCCTGATGTAAACAATAGTTTTCCTTTATAGTACCGAAAATCTCTTCAAGGAGAAACTTATTAAACTTTTAAAAAAATCACATTAAACACAGAGTCCATCCTGGCAAAGATTCGTACTGTCTTTAAGAAGGTCACAGTGTTCTATAGGAAGGAGAAGAAGGCTGAGACAGCGTATTTGTCTAAGATTAACCGTATCCTAGGACTCTGCTGAACATTTCACACAGTTTTAATCGAGGTTAACATTAGCAAGAGGCAAATATGACTGTTGTCTGTATTGACAGGAAAAGATGACACAATCAAACTGTGTAATTTGTAGAAAATTTAATAAAGGGGCTATTTACAGGGCCATGGGCAGTGTTAGTGGAAATCAACAAGGGAGAGTAGAGTACTCTGGGACTAGAAGCAACAGGGAACCACTGAGAAGTTATGGCCAAATGGCCAAGGCTCAGGAAGAGAGCATTTACTAGAATCAGGAGAAATTTCCTGTAGAAGATGGAGCCTGTAGTGGAAGGAAATAACCAACACTCCCAGACTCTGGCACCTGCTGGCTCCCTGTTGGCTGAACCCAATCAGAACCCAGAGCCATGGACCCTGTTGATGCAGTCCATGTGCTCAGCCTCCTAAGACACAGAGCAGGGTGCAGAAGAGTGGAGTAGGGTGGAGAAGGAGGGCACATAGGAGTTATCAGCACATTCTCCCATTTTAAAGATAAGCAAATTGAGAATCAAAGAAAATAGTAACTTTGTAGATCACAGAGGCAAAACAGAATTTGAACTCAGATCTTTCTAGATCTTTTTGCATTTTATGTGCTAGCTACTCTATTGAGTTTGGTAGAGAGAAAAAAATTTATATTTTCATCATAAGGAGTATTTTCCAAAATTCCAACTCCATTTCCCTCATTTAACTTTCGCATTCTTAATATCCCCAGGACTACACAGCAAGAGATGGCTACATGCATCATCACATTTCAACTGGACCCTTGAGTCCCATTTGTGTACCATCTTTCTTTCACCTGCTATGATTATTGTTTCCTAATTCCACTACCGAGTGTTATAATTATTCAAGTCAAGAAACATTTATGAATTGCCTAATATGCACCACAGTTGTTTCCGACACTCTAGAGGATGCAACTGACTATACGACATGGTCTGTATCTTTCAGTGCTTGTAATCTTGTTTAAAAAAAGAAAAAGCGCTGTATGCTCCCAGAGACCAGGGGTCCTGTCTGACTCGTTCACTACTTTTTAATCAGTACTCGGAAGAGCACCCAGCTCACAGTAGGTGCTCAACCAGTTTTGATGAATTAATGAATAATGAAAAGATACAAAGTGCTGAGAATCCAGTATAATGACACTCATAAATATGTGGCACACATAGTAAAGAGTTAGGAGGCTTGAGAGAATGAAGATCAGGGAGGATCACAAAGACCAAAGAAGCTTTGAAAATGGAGATGTTCAGAGGAATTTTGAAAGATGAACAGGGTTTAATGCACACAAATGGGAAAGACATTTGGGTACTTTAGGCTTGGGCGGGGAAACGGTTCAGGGAACTAGGTTTCGCCTACAGGAAATCAAGGCAAACATGATAAAAGGGAGACGTTTGTTCTGGAGGAACCCACTGTGCCCCTTCTGGTGCCTCCATGGATCTCTCTCTCCCGCATTCCTTCTCCTCCCACTCTGGAGCACCTCACTTCCCCAACACTGTCTGCTGTTTCAGGTTGCATGATCGTCAGGAAAACCTGCCTGTCTGGTCTCCCTTCTTAGTATAAGGTTTTGGTTAGTGACGTCTAGCACTAAACTCACTAAACTCAGAATTTATTTGTTTAAGGTCTCAGCTTAGCTATCACTCCCTCTAGAAAGTTTTTCCTGACCCTTCCAGGTCCCAGGTATATTCCTCCCTGGGTTCGCATAGTGCTCACAGCTTCTGTCATCACAGCACTTACTGGGTATATCAAGGTAGCTTGTATTATGGCTTCTCTCCCCACAGTAAGTGACAGGAGGTCTGGGGTTGTCTCCCTGTTGTCACATGATGTATGAATGACTGTGTGTTACCGATAAGCCACAGGGAGGATTTTAAGCTATTTTACGAAGATGATTCTGCTTATCTTTTCTCAAATACTGTATCTTGAGCTGAAGAAGATGCGTTTTTTGGTGAACAGCGTTTTTGAAACCCTGAAAATTACATTGTAGACGTTGCTAGGAGTAGGACTAATTCGATTTGGGATGTAGAGTGACCAACCTTCTCAGTTTGCCCAGACCTGGGGGCTTCTTGGTATTTGGGATTTTCAGCGCTAAATCCTCAAAAGTCTCAGGTAAACTGGGGTGAGTTGGTTCTACCCTACTGGGAAATGTAAAACAAATAATAATAAGAGTCCTCTATGCACTGGGCTGTGCCTCTAAACCCTAGCTAAGGTTATGTTAGTGCTGCAGAATATAATTTCTGAACTTGCTTTTTCATCCCCTGACTAATGGAACATCGTGTCTTAGTAGAAAAGCACTCACCCTGTGAAGAGGAGCCAGTCTAGACTGAGAATTCTTAGGCTCTGTCAATTTTGTGTTGCTTTTAGCATATCACAATAAATGGTTCTCTCAAAGTCACCTGTTAGGCCTTGTGACATAACTGGCTGTCAGAACTTTCATGTAGGGAGTTTTCCCTTCAGATGTTTCATTAGAGATGGATTCCTAGCAAGTGTTTTTGTGGTTGTTGGTTTGTTGTTCTTGACTCTGAGAAGCTACTTGAGGGAGAATTACTTTCAACCCTTTGAGGCGATACTGGGTTGGAACATAGCATTCATACCCAAGCAGTTCAGCACTATTTGGATTGAACCCAAGTGAACTGAATTTTGGTTCAATTCACCCCATTATTTCATTACTGGTTTCTTTGTTTTATCAGAAAACTTGTTTGGGTTCCTTGTTCTCCCTTTAGGAAAAGGGGTTGGTGACTGGTAGAACAAAGATAAAAATTAGAGAAGATTTTGAGGAATTGATTTTCTTATTCAGGAAATGAGATGGATAGAATCTATAATGTTGGAAGTACTCTCCAATCTAACACGCACAGCCAGGAGAGTGGCAGCTGCTCAGCTCTGTCATTAGCTTGGAATCCATGAAGTGATTATAAGCTCAACTCACGCAGCTCCAGTGATTTTCCGGAACAGCAGGGATACAAAAACACAACACAAAATTTTGCCTCCTCTCAGTTTTGTTTTATATGCTTGTGAATGGTTGCAGCTCAGATTATCAGGCTATTTGTTGCCTCCTTCTTATGGTTCACAGGCACAAATCAGACAAAGGCCATCCTCACTCATTCTTTTAAGGAAGAAGTCTACTAGAGCATTTGATGGCCAGCCTTTCAGGAGAGTTTAGTAAGCTTTTTGTATGTGCTGTTTTATCCTTTTCTCCCCACATAAAACCCACACGGTAGATATTATGATGATCTTTGTTTATAGATGAAAAAAATCAGTTGAGGCATGGGAAGTTTAAGAAGCTTGCATTTTGTAAGCAAAACTCTAAGGGTTTCAATTCGGGCAGTATGACTCTAGAGCTAAATGCTTATCCACCACGCCACAGTCCTTCACTTGACTGACTAAGTAGCCCCACCCTTCCACGATGAGAAATGGTCTGCAGCATAGTTGTCGAAGTTCTTGGGTAATTTCTTGTAACATCAAAGAGGTGGCTTTGGTATTTGGTTTTGTAACTACAGAATTTGAGTTCCTTAATTTTTAAAAAAATTACTCCCAAAGTAGTACACAAGTTGACAATTGTCTTTATTAGGTGCATATTCAGAAATCAAATCTTATGGAGTTTTCCTGTCCAAGAATCTTTATCCTAACTTCCACAGCATAAATTTTGAGTTAAAATTATCAGTAAAAAGGATAATGATAATAGAAACATAATGTGGGATGTGAATTTTAAAGGAGGAAAATATATATTTATTTATTTAAGAAGTTAATATTTTCTAAGGTTCTTTAGGTTCAGACTATTAAACACAGAGCACATATATTCCTTTTTTACATTATGTTTATGTCCAAATAAGATACTTTCCCTTTTATAATTCTGTAACGTTTATTCAAGTCCTTTCGAAGTGAAAAGTGTGGTATCATAAAACTTTTGAAGAAAAGGTAAAGACATAATGTAGTAAGTCCTTATAACTTTATAGCAACTGTTATAAAAGCATTATTATTATGATTCCCACTTTATAGAGGAGGAAATAAACCAAAAGTAAAGTGAATTGCCTAGAGCACATGTCAAGCAAATGGAAGACCCTAGACTGGAAGCCAGTTTAGCAAAAGAAGCAACGATTGATGCTGGGCCTAATAGCCATCCCAAGAAACACAAGGTCATTCTCTGGGTCATCACTCCAGCACTTGAGTTGCTATGGGAACCGAGCAGTTAGAACCTTGCAGAAATAGATGCTACCATAAAAAAGAGTCGCCCACGTAACCATGAGCATCACCAATATTCTGAGGCTCTTTCCCTAGTAACATAGCCTTCCATAGCCGATCTTGAATCTGCATATTTTTTCACTGATGCTAGAATTCTTCCGGAATGTGTAAATTTATCTGAATGAAAAAATGTATTTCTCATGAAGGATTTTTTAGGCAAGATGATTTGCCTTGTGGCAAGATAGGCCTGCCCAACTGAAATAGAACTCTGACTGCTATCATACACAATATAAGAAGAAGAATACCACCCCTCCCATCATGACAGTGGCTGTCATTTACAAATCACTTTAGTGTTGATTAGATCATCAACTCCAAGACAACATTTAGGTGGAGGATAAGCTATTCTTAATTATGTTATGTGCTTCTGTGGTTGAGGGTAGGCTAAGGAAATATTTATAGATGGATTCTTCCTATAATGATCCATAAGTTTATGTAGAAGAAATTTAAGGGTCTTTCAGTACTATTGAATTAACCACTGAATTATACTGTTGTTTCTCATTAATTCCCGTATAACTGATGGTGACAATCTTGGTGACAAAATTCAGTATTTGTAGAAACTTAAAGGTTACAAAATAATATCCTCGTATTTTAATTTTACTTCATGGCACCAGGAGAATCTGAAACTAAAGCAGAAATCACTAAGGTTTGCATTTATTTATTACTTTGTTTTCATAAAGGGCTAGCTACTCTCTGGAGAAAAGATACCGAGTTCCTAGAAAAATCATGTTTATTGTGGATAGTCAGAGGCCCGATTTCATACTCACACAAACTGATATAAAGAAACAAAAACATCCTCGAAGTCACGAACCTAAAGAATTACCAAGTAGCTGTTTACTAACAGTCAGCAGGTATTGAAAGCTGATTCCACATCATCAAAAGATCTGAATCCAGGTTCAGCTACTCCATTTTCAGAGTAAGAAACGTTGATTAGCCTCTTGGTTTCTGTGGGCCTCTATTTTCCTGTCTGCAATATAGGGTTAGCCACAGCCCCAGGGCTGTTATTGAATGTTATGTTCACTGTAAAGAGCTGTGCGGACAGGATTGGTGGTCGGGGGCTGGAGCTGAGTGAGCTTGGACAATTTATTGAACCGAGTCTCAGTGTCCTTGTTTGCAAAGTAGGAGTAATGTTAATAGCTACCTCATAGGACTCTTTTTCAGGATTAAGTGAAAGGACGTATGCATGTGAAAATGCTTTTCAGTCTATAAAGCACATGCTAGCCAGACCACATTAGTACAGAAAGGAAGCTCATCTATAACTGGAAAACTTTTTGATGTCTTTGGATCCCAACTAGTTTTTACATCCAAACATAAATTGCGGAGAAAAAAATGATCCTGCGGAACATTGTCATCTAAAGTCATGATTTTAACTTGGTTTAAGAACTAGTGTCTGCCATTTTGAAGGCTCTCCTTCTGTTCTCCCATTGACTGTGTTAGGGTTGCTCTGAGTTATATCCTGGTCTCTCTGCTGTCCGCTTTCTACTCTCTTTCTAGGCAATCTCTTCTATACCCACAGCTTCAATTTCCATCAATCTAATGATACCTCATAGATCCATATTTTGAACCCAAATCTTCTCCTGCCCGTTCGACTGGTATAGCCAACTGCCTCCTGGATAGCTCCACCTGTATGTCCATGAGAACCTCAAACATGGCAGGCCCAGAAGAGTCTTTCTCTGCTCCATACTTGCTTCTTCTTCTGTGATCCCCACCTTTGTGAATGCTTCCACTATCCACCTCTTTGCTCAGGTCAGAAATCTTGGCTTGACATTGGCTTTCAATCCCCATCATTTCTCAAATCCAATCAATCACCAAGTATTGTCCTTTCTGCTATCTAAATATCTTTCCAATTAAATCCTTCTCTCTGTTTCCACTGCTTCCACACAGACTAGGTCACCATCCTCAGTCACTTGAATTGTTGCTTCTAGTCCTCAACCTCCATTTTCTCCCAATCCACTGCCCATCTTGTGTCCTGAATGACCTTCCCCAAATCCAAAACTGATCAAGAGTTCCCTGTGCTTAAAACTCTCTAATGCTTCCCCATGCCCAGCAAATAAACATGACTCACAAGGCCTTCATGATCTAGTTTCTGCTTGTTCCAATAGCCTTTCTCTCTCACCTTCATACAATACACCAGCCTTACGGAATCTCTTCAATTGCGCCATGCTCCTTCTTGCCTCTAGACTTTAGCACAGGCTGGGGCTTCTGCTCGGAACACTTTGTCATCATCCTTCCTGCAAAACACGCACACACACACACTACTTTCTTAATTCATAATTAATTTTTTAACCCTCAAATTAAACTTTCCAACCTCTAGGAAACTTTCTTTACCCTTCCCACTCTGAAGTCTAGGCTAGGTATTCCCCTATATTCCCTGTACTTCTATCACCATAAAATTACATTGTAATCACCAGATTTCTCTCATGTCATTTCCGCTGAACCATACAATTGGTAAGGACCAGGACTGTGCCTATCTTTTATACCCCTTTCTCCTCGTGTATCAGGATTACCAGAATCACAGAACCAGTAGGAGATATATATCAAGAGATTTTCTGCAAGAAATTGGCCTATTGTGATTGTGGGGACTGGCTAGACAAGTCTGAAATCTGTAGGGCTGGCCATGAGGAAGGGCAGGCTGGAACTCTTAGACATGAGCAGAGCTGTTGTCCACAGGCAGATGTTTTTCTTAAGGGAAGGCTCAGCTCTGCTCTTAGGACCTTTCAACTGATTGAATCAGACCCACCTCACCCAGATTATCTAGGATAATCTCCCTTACTTAAAGTCAACTGATTATGGACTTTAATCACATCTACAAAATACCTTCACAGCAGCACCTAGATTAGTGTTTGACTGAACAACTGGGGACTATGATCTAGCCAAGGTGACAAATAAAACTAACCACCACACCTCAGCACCTAGCATAGGGCAGGCACCCAATAAATGTTTGTGAAGTGAATGGATGTGTGAACTATTTTATTCAGTAAGGACACCTGTGAGGTACATCTCAAGTATTCCATTTTGCACTGTGTGCATTGGTGCTATCATATTATTTATATTTCATACTTACTATAGTCTGGGGGGAGGGGTTGGTACATTTGAAAAGAAAAGAATTACATGCTTTGTGCTGTTCAGGGTCCCTCAGATTTCTTCAGAGAGAATCACTTCACATTGTTAAAAGTATCAGGCTTTGAGCTTCCTGAGATCAGGACCATGTGCTGTTATTTGTTATTTGTATCCTCTTGGTCTGACCACACTGGATGTGCACAGTCTCCGCTCAGGGCAGATCTGTCGGAAAGAACAAAATTAACCTACTAGGATTTTTTTTTAAGATATATGTTTAAGTCGTTCTGGGTGTTGTAGATCCTATATATTTTTTTAAATTAAAGCCTAACTTAGATACAGTACAATTTACCCTTTTTAGTGTACATTTCTGAGAGTTCTGACAAACGCATGCAGTGGTTCACTATCCAAAAAAGTCCCTTATGTGCTTTTAGAGTCAACCCTCCCTCACCTCCAGTCTTGGCAACCAGTGTGATCTGTTTTCCATCCGTAAGATATTGCCTTTTCCAGAATGTCATATAAGTTGGAAGGACTCCGGAGTCTTTGGTGTCTGGTTCTATCCCTGGCATAATGCACTTGAGGTTCAGCCATGTTGCTGTATGTCAGTGTTAGTCAATTGTTCGTTTTTATTGCTGAGTAGTATTCCACAGTATGGATGAGTCAGTTTGTTTATCCATTGTTGCCCTGCTTTTAGTTACTCAAGATTTCTCTCTCTTCATTCCTCCTCAATCCTTTCTTGCTTTCTCTTTCTGCTCATCTCTAGTTCCACCCCCAAGGAAATGAAGTACTGTTCTCTTTGGTCAGAGTTGAGGACACTTATTTCATCCTGTTTTTGTGGTTGGAGGCCGTGAGTAGCAACAAGCTTATACTAAGCCATTTTTTTCTCTCAACACACCGTGTGGTCGTTAAAACAGAAAGATTTTTTTGTATCCCACCTCTGCTGCCTACTGGCTGCATGATCTTGATCAAGTTGCCTAAACTCTCTGTGCCTGTGTTTCCTTGTATGTGAAATGGAGATGATAACAGTACTGACTGCATTAGGCTGTGGGCATTAAATAAGTTAATAGTTATAAGTGGTATAGAAGGTGCCTGGCCTATTGTAAACTCCTAGTGAGTGTTTGCTGCTATTATTTGGAGCCATTTTGACACACAGAAGGGTCTTTATTTTGAATAAAGGTGTGGTATGTACAAAACTTAAGGAAAATTTACTCTCCAGGAGGAGAGTGGACCCATAGCCTTGGGAAGGTGGGTTTAGGCTGAGGATGGGAACTAGAAGCTCTGTCCACCTGTAAGTTATGAGGTCACTCTACAAGTGGTGGTGTGGAGTTTCTGCATTTCTTTCCCTCCCTTTTGCCAGTGGAAAACTGCCTAATATGTCCTCATGCACTCTTCCCATTGTCCCTGCTCTGAGATAACTGGATTGACCTAGCTGGTGTAAAAGCTGTGTCTGGGTGAATTATGAGTTTGGCATTTATCTGATTTACACAGTTCCCTTAGCAATAGAAGCACAGGCCTGCTGGACAATATTGCTTCCTCAATCCTTGTATGGCTCTCAGGCCATGTCACTCCTGTGGATGCCTTGCCACCACCCTCAACATTATTCTGTGCACATTTTCAGTCTTTCCTGGGCTGTCCCTGGAAAAGAGCAAAGAGAGATCTACAGATGAAAAATAATTTTATTTTCCTTTTATTCTGACCACTTTGAACCCAAAACATTAATAAAATAAGTTCTTCGACCCAGCTTGTAGTGCCTGTGCCTCAATGAAAGTTTTGTAACTTTTGCCTACTGTATCCACTCTGCTGGAAGATAATTCTTTTGTTCTTATTATTCTATAAACCTAGTATCTACTTCATTTACACAAACTTCCACTCTTCCACTGAGATTTTGGGTACCTGTTTTTTTTCAGGATGCGGCTCTCTATTTCTTGGGTTCCTATTTTTATAAGCAGTCTAAGCTCCTGCAAACCCTGCAGTATTATAAAATGGTATCAGAATAAATTATCACTGAGTTATAAGCTTCTGATATAAAAAGAAAGCCTTTTCAGTTTTAGCCTTTTTTAAATGATAAAGCAGTTTTATACAAGTTACATGAGTATAACTTAGATTTTTAAAATTCAGATAAACAAAAGGAGAAAATAAAAATTATCTAAAGGACCACCACCTGGATATAACTTTTTTTATTTTATTTTATTTTTTTGCTGAGGAAAATTCACCCTGAGCTAACATCTGTGCCAATCTTTCTCTGTTGTCTATGTGGGTCACCATCACAGCATGGCCACTGATGAGTGGTGTAGGTCCATGCCTGGGAACTCAACCTGGGCTGCCGAAGCAGAGTGTGTCAAACTTAAACACTAGGCCATGGGTCCAGCCTCTGAGATAACTTCTTTTTTATTGGGTTTTCCTCAATTTTTTAGAATTGCTAATCTATCTTATCTATGTAAAATAGCCTCATACTTTTTCTATGTGAATAAATACATTTCTATATTATTTTATTTAATGTACATTATTTATTATTTTAATGGCTTCATGATTTTATACCATCTTTATCATCCACTAAATAATATATATATATATTTACATATGTGTGTGTCCGTTTATTGCCCTTTTTCTCCATTCTTTTATCTCTCTATATTCCAATGCCACTTTCATGATATTTTAGTTTTTGTAACTTTATAGTGCTTTTTAATATTTTATTGAGCAAGTTCTCCCTCACTGCTCATTTTAAAAGTTTTGAGTAAAGGATTGTTGCTATTTAAATAACAACTGTCTAATCTTAGAAGATTGTTATAACTTTAAGTGATATTTCCCCCACTCTATTATGCATGTTTCACAGGTGTGTGCACTCCCCCCACTCCACCCCCCCCACCGCCCAACCCCTTACAGCAGAACTGTTATAGGACAATGGCGAAGTAAAGACAGCTGATTTTTAACATTCTTACTCTGTGGAAGGGAAGGAAAATGGCCTAGTAATGGAGAGCAAGTGAGGAACTGGAACATGGGAGTGATGGATAAAAGAGTGTTTGGGGTATTGATATGATATCAGTGTGCAAGATAACCTGCCAGGAAAAGGGCTGGCAGAGAAAGAAATCATCTAGGTTAGTAACCCTGGAGGCAAATCAGATTCATCTGTAGAGTGTTTAATAAATGCCTATGCCTTGCATGCAGAAGTAATTAAACCCCAACATCTGGGGGTGGGGCTGGGTGTTTGTCTTTTATTTGTTTGCTTTAATGCTTTCTGGGTGATTTAAAAAAGACTTACTTATTATTATGCTAAAATATATGTAGCACAAAATTACTATTTTATGCATTTTTAAGCATACAATTTCCAGGTGATTTTAATCTAGGTGTTGAGTGTGTCCTACTTAAGGGGTTGGAGAAAAGGTACATGTATGGGGCAGGTGGAAAGCTTTTGAAACAATGCAGCTTATCCTTAAATGTAAGTTAGTCTATGACATCTGTGATCTTCAGCTAATCACCTGATAAATTCACGGTGACTCTCACTAAGCAATAAAACATTTGAATTATCAAGATTAAAGTAGTGAATTAGAGCAATCACTTGCGTAGGCAAAAGCACAATTTTTATGAAAGTTGTTTGTCTACCTCAGGGCTTCTTTTGATTTAAAAGTGCATCCCAGATTTGGTAACGAGGTCTTTTCACGCTTGGTAGACAATGTTTGAAGCTCACATTTGGCTGAGTTATAGGCCTTCTTTCTGGCAAATTCTAAACATTTTAGATCTCATACTCTGTGTGTGTTTGTGTGTGTTTGCGTGTGTGTGTGTGTGTGTGCACATGTGCTTTTCCCAAGGATAGATCTGTAAATAATTTCTCATATTACCAGCGCCAAATATAAATAATCACCTAAAATATCACTAAATGTTGCTACGATTATTAAAAACAAGTATGCAGATACCTTGTCTTACAATCAACTAAATTAAATCAAGCTAAAGAAAACCAAACCCTTGAAACAAGTCATCCCTCCACATATGTTAAATCCGTACAAGTAACAGCTGTGGTTATCTTGAGTTCCCTTCCCCTTAGTTTCCCAGCAACAGCATCTACAGCGTCCCAAAAGCAGCAGCCAGTGTAAATCATTATAAATTTTGTCCTCGGGTTCTTTTCATTGGGCATTAAATTTTGTAGAGGGGGGAAAGAAGTCTCCCTCTACCCTTCTGAGTTCTTGGCGGAGACCCACCATAAAAAAAGGGCAGATTACCAAGAGAAAAACAAACAGAAATTTATTAACAAGTGTACCTCATGTATACATGAGAGATACCCAGAAAAATGAATAATGCCCTGAAACGGGCCGAGCCACCACCTTAAATACCATCTTCAGGTAAAAACAAAAGAAACGTGTTGGGGATGGGAGATGGGGACAATTCACAGGAAAGAGAGAGGGAGAAATGTTTGATAAACAAAGGTTTTTCTGCCATGCAGATAAATCTCTCAGGTGAAAAATTTATCTTTAGTAATAGCTCTCTTCCTGGCACAAGCCCCCTTTCTAAAGTAAGTTTCCATTAAAAACACAGATGTCCCTTACAAAAGGGTAATCTCTACTCCATTTTCAGAGCTTCTGCTGTGTGTGCAACTTCTCAAAATAATCCTATGCTAAAGAGGCATATTTAGGGGTAGCATATTCTGCTACCCTTCGAAGTGCAGGAGCAAGGGTTGTGACAATACAAATCACTGTGGCCTGTTAAGAGCACATGTCTGAATGTGATGGAGAGTAGCTCATTTGAGTCCCTGACTTCTGTAATAAAAGGAAAGATTATTCAGGCTGGCCTGGTGGTATAGTGGTTACATTCCCACACTCCACTTCGGCAGCCAGAGGTTCGCAGGTTTGGATCCAGGGCAAAGACCTATACTGCTCATCCAGCCATGCTGTGGTGGTGTCCCACATACAAAATAGAGGAAGGTTCTCACAGATGTTAACTCATGGCCAATCTTCCTCACCAAAAAAATAAATAAATATTCTCAAAAAGCAGTCAGTGGTCCACTGTATCAAGGTACAAGAAATCAACTACAGGGAGCAGTTTATCAAAGTTAATGTGCAAGACTTTTTTTCCTTAAGATTTGGGAAGTCAAAATGACTCGGTCAATTCTATAGAAATCAATGTCAAAAATCCTGAAAAAAACTGCTTTTCTTTGAATTTAGAAAGCATCATATCCAAGTGGAAGGTCTAAGAAAAGAAATGGAACCAGGTACTTCCAAATTCTTTCCCTAAGATGAAGTAAAATCATCACTTGGTTAAGATCAGAATCTTGATATTTTGATATTTTGTTATGAACCAGACTAAAACGATCAAAAAATCTAAAACCCTCTCCTCTTGAAGAGCTCTGAACAGATTATTCTTTCAAGTGACTTGGACAGTGGGCCAATTGGAAACACAACATGAACAATCTGTTGAATCACAGAACCAATAACTCTAATTAATAGTAAAGGAGCAGTTGTCTCCCATGTTCTCCTTTCTTGAGATACTTACAAGCATATGCCATTTTAGGGAAGTTAAAATACACTGCTAATAATGGAGTTTCTTTTTTTTCTCATTAATTTTTTTATTATGGTCATAATAGCTTATAACATAGTGAGATTTCAGTTGTACATTATTGTTTGTCATACACCATATGAGTATGCCCCTACACCCCTTGTGCCCAACCTCTACCTCTCTTCCCCCAGTGATCACTAATTTACTCTCTTTGCCTGTAAGTTTGTTTATATTGCACATATAAGTGAAATCACATGGTGTTTGTCTTTGTCTGGTTTCTTTCGCTTACCATGATGCCCTCAACGTTCATCCACGTGGTTGTGAATGGGACAATTTTTTTTTTTTTTGGCTGAGTGGCATTCCATTGTATGCATATATACCACATCTTCTTTATCCAATCATCCAACGATGAGCACTTGGGTTGCTTCCACATCTTGGCTATTGTGAATAATGCTGCAGTGAACATAGGGGTGCATAAGTCTCTTTGAATTGTTGATTTCCAATTCTTTGGGCAAATACCCAGTAGTGAGATAGCTGGGTCATATGGTAGTTCTATTTTTAATTTTTTGGGAAATCTCCTTACTGTTTTCCACAGTGGCTACACCAGTTTGCATTCTCACCAGCAGTGGATGAAGGTTCCCTTTTCTCCACAACCTCTTCAACATTTGTTGGTTTTTGTCTTGGTGATTATAGCCATTGTAATGGGTATAAGATAGTATCTAAGAGTAGTTTTGATTTGCATTTCCCTGATGATTAGTGATGTTTTCATGTGCTTATTGGCCATCTGTATGTCTTCTAATAATGGAGTTTCTTAAAATTAAAATTTGCATGCCATACTCCTCAGTTCCACCGTAAGAACACAAGGGGAAATGTTTCCAGTCTCATTGAAATTCCAGGCTATCTTTCAAAGGACAAATAACCTTAACTAAATATGTTTGCCCAAGTCCCTAGAAGACAAATGAATTTGACATGTTCTTGGAGTTTTAGAGCCTCACTAGGGGAGTATGTTAAGAGTGGAATCACTCCCAAAGACCTGAAATTCCCCTTTTGGCTCGGGCCCACCCCTACTCTGAGAGACACTCATAGGACTTGTTTAACACTGAATTTTGAATTTCCTATAACTGACTTGAGTACTTGTTCCAGAAACCTGTTACAGAATTTCAAGCAGATGAGCCATCAACAAAGATGAGCTTGTGGATAAAAAGATCATGAAAAGAAGTGGAAAATATACTAGAAAAGTTTTGACTGGGGAGAAAACAAGGGGGAAACTTGAATAAGATGATAAAGGAGACTGGACGTATCTAAATGGGTAATGGAGAGTCATGAAAGCAAATAGCAGGGAGGCCTTTAGCCTTCTGTAGTCCTGGCCTACAAGGTTTGGGTTAAAGATATTCCTCTGGTCCAGTTGTGCCAGCTTTGGTATGTTCAACATGTTGTTTGGCTCCCGACTTTGGAAGGATCAAGCATATACAAGATTGTCTCTTTCTGTTATTGGAGCCTGTGTAGAGAACAAGACAGACCATTAAGTTCTGTCCTGGACTATCCAACAACTAGACCTCTGGGTACCCAGATACTAGCAAGATAGACTCCAGAGGTATAACCCAGGTCTCTCAACCTCATTCGCCCATCTGATGTGGTGAATCAGATACTCTGTATTACTATTCATGGGATTGAAGGAAACATCTTCCACAGACCCTCTGCTTAATAACAATGAGTATTATCAGCCCTGAGAAAGTAGAATCATCTTTGCCAGTTTGTGAACTCCCTCGCAAGAGATAGGAAGCACTGAGAGTTTGTTTTGAAGCAGAAGAATATTAAGATAAAATTTTCTGGAAAGGAATAAAAAGCGAACTAATGAACCCAGAAATGATTGTTGGTTTTAGATAGTCCTCTTCAGAAAAGAAAGCTACATAAGCTATATAACCAATTGCCAGTGTTTAATATGCCAGTTGTGAACATGACTGGCAGATATGTACTTTCACAATGATTAATCACCCCCACAGTTACCTCTGAGCTGACGATGCTGCTGAGAGCTGTTTAGCATTCCACTTCCATTGTTGAGTTCTGGACTTAGAGGGCCTCTAGTGGCTGTCAGCCTCATTAGGAAAAAAAGGAACGCTGCTATGTCATCTGAAGAGTTTTATGCCCAGAATTTAAAAAGTGACAGTTCTGAGGGTGCCCTCTTTTTGTGATACAGAATTTCAGAGTGACTAAAAGGTGAGTGACTATAATAGAGAAACTGTGACACCGATACTTCCTGACTTTGTTTGTATGTGTTGTTGAGTTAGTACCACTAGTGGTTCCCTGATGAAAATGAGAGAGATGGTCAACATACACTGTTCCAGGAAATGTAATTCTACCTTCCTCTCATGTCCAACTTAGAATCCTGAGTAGATGAAAAAGAAACCTTTTTAGTACACTTTGTTACGCACTCTTCTTACCTCTCATCAACCCCCAACCCACACCCCTCCACCCCCAGGCTCAGAGAGACCCTAAGAAAACAAAAGAGAGTGAATCACGCAGCCTTTGGTGAGAGCAACAAGGTGCATACAAGTTTTCTCCTATGTGACTCTTACTGGTCTCTTTTCCTCTTCAGAATAGTAAGTGAGACCAGAAATGCACTCTGCTGATAGGGGCTCAAATCAGAAAAGACGATGAGAACTAGATGGGCCTGGACTAACCAGAATCCTATAGAACAAAGCTATACAATGATAGGAACAACATCTGTCCTGTTTGCTACTCTATCTCCTTTGCATCACACATAGAAAATATTCAAAGCATTTTTTTTTTTCAAAAAGAAAATAAAAAAATGTCAAGTGATATTCTTAAGGCTAGTTCTGTTCCAGGCTGTATAGAACTGTGATCCTAGAACGTTCTTTGTTATCTAGCCTATATCACCAGGATAAGAGACTAGATAGAGTTTGGGGGAGAGGAGTGGAGGAATGTCAGTTAGCAATAACAATGTGCATATTACCGAAAATCCCCCAAATTATATCTTCTTGGGGATACTACAATAATTAAAAGGGGATTGAATAAAGTGTGAAGTCAAGCAGGGAGAGCTTCCTGACCCCCAGAAGGTATGAGCTACAACTATCAAGAGGCAGGGAGGGGCCACTGTACTCCTTAGCATTTACAAACTCAGGACAAATGCCTTTACAGTTAATTATTCCTCTTACTATCATACTTTATACCTGAGAAGGAAGTGGGACTAGCTCATTAAATCCAAAATGTGTCAGAAGGAGGCTGAGATAAACTAAGGGATCCTTTTCAAATACGTTTCCAACAGTGGTCATTAAAGATAGCTGACTGGACAACTATATCTATCTCCGCTCCCTCTCAAGTCCCCATTAAATCAGTAGGAAAGGAATAAAAATTGTATTCACACACAATAGCAGATAGAATGGGAGAGAGACTATGAGTTGAAAAGGTATATCGAAAAGTTTCCATAAAGCAGAAAGATAAAGATAGTGTTGACCATAGAGTCTGAGTGGAAGGAAGCTGTGGCCTAGAATTTGTGCTGTATGTGCTGCCTCTGAAGAAACTGACAACCTGTCCAGTGGAGTCTCAGCAAAGCTTCAGACTCAAGGCCCAAAGGAGGGAGTAAAAAATGGATGATTAATGGAATGTCTGAACACAGAATAGCTGACTTCCCCACCCCATCAGTTCTGAAAGCCAGAAGACAGTCATTTATCACCGAGGGTAAACGTGAGGGTTCCTCCCTAAAGAAACTGAACAAAGGGGTCCACTGCATGGCCGAGTGGTTGAATTTGCTCACTCTGCTTTGGCCACCCAGGGTTCACCAGTTGGGATGCTGGGCGTGGACCTACACAATGCTTGAGCCATGCTGCGTTGGCATCCCACATAGAAGAGCTAGAATGACCTACAACTAGTATATACAACTATGTAGTGGGCTTTTGGGAGGGAAAAAAATAAAAGAAAGAAACTGAATGAAGACTGGGAGAACCAGGACAGCCAGTGTGAATATTGTCATGCCAAAGCAAAGCTCGCTGATTCCTGGAGTTTGGGGTCCATCCAACATAATGACTAACTCCTTACCCACTCCCCCTAAAGCAACAGTAATCACTAAAATGTACCACTCCAGTTCACAGGTACCCAAGAGCCAATAAATTGTAGTATAAGCATATTATTTAGAAATGCAAAAATATTTGTAAAAAGATCTAAAAACTGTCAAAAGTGGTTGCAGGTGGAGAGGGGAATTAGGGCTGGTAATTTTCAGGGCCAATTATTTCTGTCTTTGTACTAGAAGGTTTTCTATACTATTTGATTTTTAAAACACTTCTATGCATGTATTATTTTGATAAAGCAGGTGTTTTAAAGGAATACAAAAAGTGTTTTAACTAAGTCTATTTTATCTGCCCAATGTCCTTGTCTCTTTGTTGCTATATTTAAGCCTAGAAAATCTGGAGATTAGGGGATATAGAAATAGATGGGACAGGATTACATACTAGTCAATAAAGATTACGTCAGAAAAAATCTACAAAGGCAGAGGAAATTTGGCCACCAAAAGATTTGTGTAGGAAAGGATAATAGTAGGAGAAAAGCAGCAAATAATCTGGAATACAAAAATACAGGAAATTCCACTTGTTTTTCACCATGTGATTATTCATGCATTCAGAAATCATTTATTGAATACTCACTCTGTGCCAGGCACTGTAATAATAAAGAATTGATGTAGCTATGGTCCCAGCCCTTTAGGAACTTATAATTTTGCAGGATTTGTAAAAATAGTCCTAGTAAGCACAAGACAAGCTGTAGAATAAATATCATGAAAGAAGTACAAATACAGTGCCATAAGTTTGATGGAAGGTAATATCTCTAGATGTGACCACAGCTGATACTAAAAGTCAAGGAGCCATCATGGGACATGAGAGTCATGTAATGGCCAAGCATTCCTGTGAAAAAGAGTGTATTCCTCAATTTTTAACCATATCTGTAGAATATTTGGGGGAATTTTAAAGGCAAACATGAAAATGATCCATTTTGAAAATATATGCTAAGAGAATGATAGATGGGAAAGTCCCCATGCCAAAAATATCTATTGGAATTTTAAGCAGTCTCCCAAGAACCACAGTCAATATAATAGAGCAATCTCCTCTGAAGCATCAAATGAATGTGCCTGAACCAATAATCAAATCCAACTTCTAATGGGCCCCCCAAAAAAGATACTTCTAGGGCACATTCTCTTTTTAGGCCATAGAGCGTCCATATTCTACAGAGGTGTAATCATGGTGTAAAGTAAAATCTCAAGACTCAAGGCGCCTTGAATGGGGTCAGCAGAAGAGTCTTCAAATAGAGTCATAATAAACACAGCATCTGATCTAACAACCAGGCTAATGGCTGGAGCTGTAATAGTGGCTACTTGATTGACTTTCCAAGTAAAGGCTTCCATTGGTCATTTAAGGAGTCACTCTGATATCCCACCCGTACTATTACCTTCTGTGTAGATGGACCTTCCTTGGCTCTTCCCTGCCACCCTCTCACTCGCTCTTCCAGGGATATTTTTGAGCCAGGAAAGAGGAAGAGGGCATGAATGTCAATTGGCCCATTCCTTCTCTTTCTTCTTTTAAAATCCAGTTACTCACAGGAACCCACACATTTTACTTTGCTCCAAGCCCAATGTTTTATGGGGCAAACTCCCCCAAAGAAAGGATGTAGATATCCAGGTGTGTTTGCGATTGACTGACTGTAAATTTTCCAATTTGTGAGTGCAGCATTAGCAAGCCCACTTGTCTAGTAGACCCAAAACCATGTCTCCAAACTTACCAATATCAGTAATAAATGATGGACTTTGCTCTCCATCTTTTTTTTTTTTTAAATACTTTATTTTTCCTTTTTCTCCCCAAACCCCCACCCCGTACATAGTTGCATATTTTTAGTTGTGGGTCCTTCTAGTTGTGGCATGTGGGACGCCATCACTCAGCACTGATGAGTGGTGCCATGTCCGCACCCAGGATACCAACTGGCAAAACCCTGGGCTGGGGAAGCGGAGCGCATGAACTTAACCACTCGGTCACGGGGCCAGCCCCTGCTCTCCATCTTCTTTATTCTGACTTTCTTAATCAATGCAGACCTTGGGTGAGGACAGCTATTGATATTTATTGGGTTCCCTCACAACCCAATAACAATCTCTCGCCAAATGTACACAGGATGAAGCAGTAATATTGGCACCATCAGAGCATCTGTGTTACACTAATGATACAATCAGAGCTATAAGATTAGTTAATTGTACATTAAGAATTCACCCAATTTTTTCTATTTCTCCTCTACCTTTGTTGACATGTACATCCAATCCGCTTTCCATCCTTTCTGCATATATATATGCACACAATATACAGGCATATACATGTGCATGCATATATACGTATATATATATATATATATACATTGTATTATATTACATGTAATGGAAAACTTCAAATCTATACAAAAGAAGAGAAAATAGTATAATGAATTCCATGAACCCATCAATCAGCCTCCATAATTAAAATAGTTTGAACAAATGGCCAATCTTGTTTAAACTGCCTTTTGACCCCAACCTCCCTGCCATCCCCACCTTGCACTCACCCTCTCTGCTCCTTGTGTTTCTGTCATCTCCAGAATCATTGACAAAAAATGGAGAAGTCAGAAAGATGAGAAGGATGAGCCTGGTGATTTGGATATAACTAGAAACCAGTTGAACCAAACAGATATGCTCCCCGCCATCAGGAAGCCTACACAACAGAAGTAAATGGTGTGAAGAGATTTGCAGGAAATTATAAAGAACCTAGGGCATATTTTATCATCAACAACATTTTGTCCTGCGTAGCTCTAGGTTTTTAGGTAGATTTGGGAGATTTTCCTATGATTTGGAATTTTCTTGAAGTTGTTGGAGAACTATTATAGCGCCATTTACAACACTGTGAGAAGATAATACGACAAACTGTGTCTTATATAGATGAGAAAACTGAGGCTTAGGAAGGATAAATAATTAAAAATGGACAGGGCGAGCACTTAAACCCAGGTCTGTTTGGCTTCAAAGCTCATGCTGTTAACCACTAAACCTACTTTGTCCCATTGTACCGAAAGGGGTTTGCGTGATTTTTTTAGTGGATGATATGAACTTAAAAGATGAGTAAAAGCAAAGTGGATTGGAATAGGCGGCTCGGAGTAGACGTATGCTATCGCCTCCTAATGGGACCATGTGGTAAATACAGAAGAGGGAGTAACCCAAGGCAGTGTAGAGACACAAATACTGTTTTAGTTCATTTTGGGAAGTGAAATAAACGTATAAGAAACCAACCAGTCAGGATAACAGCACAGCCTGATCAACTTTTTGGAAGGATTTTTTTCTGATGTTATATAAATTCAGTGTGGGCTTTTACACTAAATATTTAAATGGTGTGTTCTAATCACATTTTCATTATAGTCACAACCTTAATCCCTTCTCCAATGAATCTAGTAAGTTTTAGGCTCAGCCTAAAGCATTGGTGATATAATTAACAATCTACAAATTTTAACTGGGCAAGAAAACCAAAAATCTGTTGACCTTTTCCCACCCCTTTACATGTGCCTTCCCTAATTGGCTCCCTAACTGCCAGAGATGATCCAACTCCACAATTGCTTTCTTGAGTTCCTCTCAAATGCTGGTTCTCTCTCTTGGTTGCAAGCAAACACATTGATTTATACAGAAGAAGTTGGCATTTGGGTCTAGGAGTTAGAGGTGGAAAAGATATTGGAAAAGGCACCAAGACAGGGAGAGAAGGAGGAAAAAGATGAGCTACGCTGGAAGGGAAGATAACCAAGAGCCGAATATAAAATTGCTTGCTTCATTTCATAATTTTACCTGAGATATTTGAGTTTGGTAGTAAAATAGTGCACTTTTTCTCTGTTTTCAACCCTTAAAGCTATGGAAGTTAATTTTTTGGGTACAAAATAAGAAATATTAATAAAGTTAGTGGGGAAAAACAGAGTACACAGCAAGGAAAAGGAAGGCACAAACACTAGGCTGCAAAATTACTAAGATAGATGGCAGACAAACTAAGGTTCCTAGAGGAAAAATAAACAACTTTCACTATTAAATGATGCCAGTATCTCGCTTAAAAGAAATGCAGAAGAATTTTAAGAATCTGTCTCAAAGGAACTATGAAAATGTTCCCAGCTCTAGCGGAGGGTATAGGAAGCAGAAAATATGAGTGCTTAACATATGATTTAACAACTCCATTCTGAGAAGATGCTAATCCGGAATCCTCTATCATGTGAAGATTTTAAAAATTCCTGTTAGAAAAGTGGCTCCTGAGGGCTTTGCACTATCATTTCTCTCTTGGTGCCTGACGTGTAAAAACAAAATCTTCTGCAATGTGGTGGGTAAAACTCCATGATCACTTAACTTGTCGACTCGCTTTGTGATATCCATGTCCATGTGGTCATCCAAAACTGGCGATAAGAATTTTAAAACTATGAATTCTACACAACTTCAGATATATGTAAAAGTTAATGTAACTGGAATGAATCCTATTAATAAGTTATAACATCGACTTGTTTTTAAGAAAGCTTGCATTGACTCAGCTAGCACTACATATCCTACTGAACACGTTAAGGAATGTGTTCGCGACATTTAAAAGCCTAAGTTGTGTGTTAAAATGTCATTCTATGATATTTGGTTCTGGGAGAAGTATTAGACTTTTAAAAATCATTCTGTAGTAAATTCAGAATTTTGAATCTTCAACTTTATAGCAAAGACAACTTGTGAACATTGCTGTGTAGTTTTGAGTTCATATTCTCCTAAGGGAGAAAATCAGTATTCAGAGGTTGGATAGTTTGTCTTCTTTTCTGAAAGTGAGCAATTGGGGTATGACTTCTACCTGAAATAAATCGGGTTTCTCCTACTAACGTAAAACTGCGTAATGCAATTACAGTCTCTGTTTCAATCTCTTGAGGTAAAATCCACAGAGGCAACCACAAAGGCAGAACTGAGCTGCTCAAAAGAGAAGAGGCGTAAAATAGGACCGTTTCTTTCTTTAACTCTGGGTCAGGTAAGACCCGTCCAAGCCAGAAGCAGTTGCAAAGCTTTAAAAAAGTCTTTTTAAGAATTTCTTAAGAGAAAGAAACATTTATTAAGCATTTATCATATGCCAGCTCCTTTTCCGTACATTATAATATGGGGCGAGGTCAGATTTATTGAGATATAATTTATAGTTAGTAAATTTCATCCTCCCTTAGTGCAGTTTGATAAATTTTGATAAACGTGTATGGTCATGTAACCATCACCACATTCAAGATGTAGAACATTTTTAGCATTCTCGAAATTTCTCTCATATGCCTTTGCAGTCCGTCCCCTACCCGTGCCCCAGCTCCTGTCAAGCACTGATGGATTTCCGTTTCCGTTGTTTTGCCTTTTCCAGAATGTCACGTATGAAATATGTAGAATCATATGTGCTTTTTCACTTAGCATAATGCTTTTGAGACTCATTTGCATTGTTGGAGGAACGAATAATTCCATTTTATTTCTGAGTGGTAGACCACTATATGAACATAGTACAATTTTTGAATCTATTCAGTAGTTGATGGATATTTGGGTTGTTTTCAGTTTGGGGCTACTATGAATGAAGCTGCTATAGACACTCACAGACAGGTCTTTGTCAGGACCTATGTTTTTATTTATCTTCAGCAGACACTTAGGAGTGAGAGTGCTGAATCTCATAGTAAGCAGATGTTCAACTTTATAAGAAACTGCCAAACTATTTGCAAAAGTAGCTGCACCATCTTGCATTCCTGCAATGTGTGAGAATTCCAGCTGCTCCGCAGCCTCCACAACACTTGGCATGGAGTCCTTTTATTGTACCCATTCTATCAGGCATGTAGTGGTGACTTGTTACTTTGATTTGCATTTCCCAAGTGACTAATAATGTTGAGAAACTTTTCATATGCTTATCAGTCATTCATATATTTTCTCTAGCGAAGTGTTTCTTCACACATTTGGTCATATTTTTAGTGGGATTTTTGTCTTCTTCTTGGACTGTGAGTTCTTTATTTTTTCTGGGTATATGCCCTATATCAGACAAGTATATTCCAGTCATTTTCTCCAACTCTGTGGCTTGGCTTCAAAGGTTCAGCTTTTCTCACTCTATCAAGAGATTACAAACCAAGTTCCACAGAGTACCAGAGTCCTACAGAGCTGCCTGGGGCTGCTGAGGTGGGTAACGGGCAGACCAGTTCTGCTATGTGTCTATTTATCTGTCTGTCTGTCTATCCATTTACACATTTTTAATATTGAGGTACTGCATTAGATTTTATTTTAGCAAAACATTTGAAACTACCACTACAAAATAGCAGGTTGTGGTCATTGTTTACTAAGTCAAATATAATCTGACTTTCCAAACTTTTATTAAAGCACTGATGTGAACCTAATGGCAGTTTACTCTAATGAGGATGTCTTAAGACCTTAAGACATGGACTTCGGCATTCTTAAGTTTGATCGTGTCCCCATAGTATTCTGAACATTAAAACATCACCCACATTAAATATATTAAAATATTTTATTCAATTACTTATTTATGTCAGTATAGACTCACAGATAATTATTTTATACTTTTTGGTTATAATCTAATACTATTTATTTATTTTATTGCTCAAATTATTCCAGTTTTGGCAACTTGGAGCTCTTTAAGTTGGCTCCCATGTCCCTAAACATCGTTTTTGTTAGAAAAAAATGAAATAAACTTTATAATTTTGTTTTTGAAATTATTTGGCTACAGATAATGCATTTAATTAACATTTAGCTATAATTCTCAGCAATCATCATATACGCTCAGGAATTCTTGCAAAGAGAGGAAGTGCTAACATACAAATTATTTCCAAATGTAATGAATTTTTTGTAATTACTATTAGTAACAATTAAGTAAATGTAACATACATTTAGTTCACACTTACTAATTTTGGTTTTGCAGTTTTATTCTGTGCACTTTAAAGTCAATCCTTCCATTTTTGGTTCCTTGTCTAAGGTCTTGGTTTCTTGAAAACCTCATAAGTCCTAGACTCGGTGCCTCAAGGAAAGTGCGTGTGTAGGAAGAAATAACCCAGCCCTTGTGTAATGATTATGCAAAATAGATGTCAAGGCAGCACCAGCCACTTCCCAGGTGTCTGCTTCTGCTTCCGTTCTCTTTTCCCCACAAAAGTGGCAATGCTGAGAAGAAGAAAGTCACAGCTGTAATCAAGATCAGATTCAGGAAAGAGAAAGGGGAACACGTTATAATGAAATAAGCCCATATAGTTACCACAAGAAATAGACAAACAGGGGGAAGGGTGGTAAAATGAGAAATGAGAAAGGACTTATTCTGCCCATGTTTTCCCGAAAGTGTTGGCTGAGCATGATTATAAGAGCTAAGAAGTCTCACACCCACAGTGAATGTAAGGGGTAGCTGTCACTTCCCTCCTGGTGGGTATCCTGCTGGTGGATTGCAAACAGGCAGAAACTATAGCAATTAATACCCAACAGGATCTAGGTTTGGTAACACAGCCTTTCACATCATAAATTTCAACAGCTTAATGTGATGAAGCCTCTTGCTTTCATGCTCATTCCCAACTGGTTTTTAAAAAGCCTAGAGATTTATAAAAACGCAGATTTCTCTGTTCTGTTCCGAAAGTTTTAGAATCAGTTTGAGGGGGATCCCAAAAATCTGTAGTTTTAAATCTCCCAGGGACTCAGAAATCAGTCAAATGTTTAGAGTACTCCTTATATGCTGATTTTCCTCTGTGAAGAGACGTTTCGTATAGGATTTGAATCTCATGTGGGAAATTGTGAGTCTCTTGGATTTAATATACTTTGTTATTATTTGGAAGGGCACATCCTAAGAATCTGCCCCTTACTTTGGGTGAATAAAAGGGTAAGGGAACCAGGACCTTAAATTCTAGTCTAACAGCTCATGCATATGGACAAGACTGGGTATATAATTTGCAGGGTCCAGTTCAAAATGAAAATGTGGACCCTCTTGTTAAACAATTATTAAGAATTTCCAGATAGCAACAGCAGAGCATTAAGCCAAGTGAGGAGCTCTTTTGAGCATGAGGCCATGTGTAAGCACATGGGTGGCACACCCACAAAGCTCCTGATGATGGGCTGAAGACTATAACAAGATGCATTCTGTAAACGAAGTCGTCAGCTTCAAAATTAGAATGGCTGGCAGGATTAAGGTTAGATTTGATCATTTAGCAGAGATAGGGTTACATAACGAAAATTACTATTAGTCAAGCATTTACTTCTCTAATAATGCAGTTATCCATCAGGGTGGGAACATCAAAATATCTTCTCTGTTCATGTAGAAGAAAGTCTCAGTCATTGATGACTTTAAACTTCATATGTTTAAATTAGAAAAATCAGTGTGAACTCATGTTTAAAAAGAAATATACATATGTGTACATATACATATATGCACATATGTGTAGATATATACACATATGTACACGCACAAACACACGTATATTTTACTTCTGTCACTAATTAAAATGGATCAAATACAGAAGAAATATTTTTGCCCACTACCCATACTCGTGTGCAATCTTAGCACCTGGGTTTTTTTCTAGTACTGTTCTCAACTAAGAGAAAAGGCATATTATTGGAAAGTAATGGATTTCATGTCTTAGTCAAGAGAAATATCAAGATATGTCCAATTATTACCAGAAAGCAAGCAGTGCTGAAAGAACAAAGAACCTGCGTAAAAGTGTTTCATTGGTCAAGTTGTGATTATCTGAACTTTAAATAATAATAATAATAATAATAATGGTAGTTGCTGTTGTGTTAATTTGAACAAGGTTTGCTGTGAAATTCAATGAGTTCCTAATGCCATTCCAAGGAGAACAGTTTGTATAAACATTACAAAAAAGATACAATGCAAAGAAAAGTTGAATATAATAGGGTAGACCTAAATTCATATTGATTTCAACAAATACAGAAGTTACTACGGTATTGAAAGGTATTCCGTTTCCTATATTTTTTAATGTCTTCTACATGTCTGTTTATAGAGAATAGACATGTTCTTGCTTCCATCTGTGTATAGTGGGGAAATAATGAAGAGAGAATCCTGGAGAAAGCCAAGAAGTCCTGGAAAAAAATAGAATCTGTACCCAAACTAGGCAGGAATGAGCATTACAGGTGATCCAATGTAAAAGTCCAGTGGAAAGGCAGTTCAGCAGGTAGTTGAAATTAGTGACCACAGACACACCCAAGCAAAGAAGGAAATCAACATTGTTGCAGGATAATAAATAATAAACCAATGTTCTTAATGAGAGAAGCTAACTACTTAGAGTTAATCTCTTGTTGCTACAAGGTGAAGATCCTATAAAGCACCATTGATAATAATAAAATTCTAACAAGGAATATACAGTTTGTAACAATGCTAACAGACTCGGTCAATATATCCTGATGATAAGACAATAGATTATGAAATGCTGGCTAAGTAATTATTTTCAAGTGTATTATGTATGGGGGAAGACACCAGGAGACAAAATAATGACAATAATAATATCCACACAAGAAGTGAAAACTTAGATTTATGGAAATAACAAACAAAATGCGTCCACTAAAAGAAAGTCCATTACAGGAAAAGTAGTGAAATTCTTTGTCCCATCTGTTGATGATGAAAATCCTTGGCTGATCCTAGAAGCTATTATTTTACTTTGGCATCTGGTAAGATTACTCTAACCAAGAAGTTATCAAAATAATATTATTACAGCTTTAGCTATATATCAAAAATAGTATAGCTGTGCCCCAGGAAAGTATTAACATCACGTGTAAAACTGTAAAAGAATGGATTAAACCCATATTATTGAAACTGTGGAATAGTTTTAAGAGTTGGTAAAATAATAAATTGGCTGAGCTTGTGTGTGTATAAGTTTTGTCTTTTTAGAGGGTTGGAAATATTCAAAAGAGTCAGTCACAGAAAATTTGTATTTCCAGTTTAAATTAAAAGAAAATTTACTTATTCATATATTACTTACATTTAAATATTTATGAAAAGTTATTTTCCAAGTTGTATTTTTTAAATTGATAAGTTTAATAAGTCAACTATTGTGATGCTTAATTTTATGTGTCAACTTGACTGGACCACAGGATGCCCGTATAGCTGGTTAAACATTATTCTGGGTATGTCTGTGAGGATGTTTCCAGAGAAGATTAGCATTTGAACTGGTGGACTGAATAAAGCAGATGGTTCTCCCCAGTGGGGGTTGAAGGCTTGAAAAGAAGGAAACGGCAAAAGAAGGTTGGATATCTGTTCTCTCTGCCTCACTACTTGAACTGAACACAGTTCTCTTAGCCTTGGCACTCCTGGTTCTCAGGCCTTCAGACCCAGACTACAATCTACACCATCAGCTCTCAGGCCTTTGAGCCACACTACCTGCCTTCCTCGGTCTCCAGCTTGCAGACAGTAGATGTGGAACTTAGCCTCCATAATTATGTGAGCCAATTCCTTCTAATAAATCCATCTTTGTGTGTGTGTGTGTGTGTGTGTGTATGTATTATACGTATGTATGTGTAATAGCCTATTGGCTCTGTTTCTCTGGATAATCCTGACTAATACGACCATTAAACAAACTACAAATAGTCATAGATGTTCTTCTCCATGAGATGTTCCCCTCAGACATTAAAGAATTGATCACTGCTCTCCGAAGAAACAGTGATCACTCCACATCACAACACAGTGTCTTGGTGCTCTAGAGATTTCTTTAAAGTAATTATCCACATGAGATAGAAAATGAAATACCACAGTTCAATAAATTATGTAACGTGTCTCAGGGGCATGTGTCCTGTAATCATGTAACCTCTCCATATTTTTATTAGCAGAGAAACCATCTGCGAGCTTCATCCTGCGGAGTGATCCACTACATACAGGTTATATCCCTGGATCTCATTGCTTTTCCTGCTATCAAGAGCTGAGAGTGGGAAGTATGGAATGGGGCTAGAAGGAAAACTTCAATATATATTTACTCTTGTATCTTTTAAATTTTGAAACACGTAAATATGTACATTAAATTAAAAGAATTATCTATTAAAGTTGCCCTTTTTGCTTAATTGATGTCTTATTGACTCTTGTTTGCAAATTAATTAAAGGGTAAGAATTTTGCTTTATACTCTTAAGTCCTGGTATTTCCTGATTTCTTAGCCTAAATTTTCAATCAAGTCACCCTAATTACCATTTAAAATACGGCCTAAAGAAGACTGTATAGTTGTGGACCACTAGTGTGTGGTACCTTTAAAAATTAAATGTTATTCAGAGGAAATAGAAATGCAAAAGCAAGGGTATAAAATAATTTTTACTGTTTTCACTTTAACTTCTTTTTCATTTTTATATTAATCTCTTAAAGATGAACAGATACAATTAACTTTTTTATTGAAAGCAGAACTTTCATAAATTAAATTGAAAACCCAAACTTCTTTCTTTGGATAGATATTTATCTTGTTCTCCATGTGAGTTTTCCAGTTGTCTTTGTTCTATGATCTTTAGCCATTTAATTTCCTTTTGAAAACAAACATCTCATTTTTCTAAATAAATATGTACAATAGAGCTTATTTGAACAACCTGAATAGCTCTTATTAGAGTTAGTTTTGTCACCATTCATTATCAGAGACTGTTGCGTCAGAAAAAATACAACTTATTTTTTACTTAAATCTTTAATAGTGGGGGTTAATCAAATATGGTGACCTAAAAAAATTACAAGGAAAGCACAAATGTATAAAATCAGTGATATTTTTTCTTTGTGTTGGTAAAGAATAGATTGGGAATGGAGGAGATCATTATTTTTCTGAGTTAAATTACTGCTAGTCTTCTCTGCTTGTTTTTAAAGGTTCACTCCTGAACTTGTATCTGTCCTATTTGTTCAAACTTTTCCTCACTTATTACCAGTACATACTTTAGAACAATTTCGTATTTCCCAAGAGTAGACCTAACTATGTATGAAGGTAATGATGAAGAAAATGAAAACAAGTGTGTGTGCATCCTCCATATTGTTCTTTGTTAATGGATACCTGGGGGTGGGGAGGAGAGAGAGAGGTAAGGGCAAGAGATTCTTAAGTCACAACATGCGGTTTCTAGATAGTGTCTATTATCTCTCTACTTCACAATCAGTTTTCTATATTCTCCTCTATTCCACTGAAGATGAGAACCTGCACAGTATATTTCTCAAACTCCCAAACTCCCTTGTCAATTGGCTTTATGTTAGATTGGAAGGTGGGATGAAGTGAGAAGCTATTAGTTCTGCCTTCCAGCGTTACCTGCTGGAATGGTGGCAGCAATAACAGCGGCTGATGAGCATCACTTCCTGGGTTCTTGCTCACACAGCTTGATCCCCCAAGCAGCAGTCTTGGGACCACGGTAATTTTAGGCTCTAGGCAGTTCCATTTCACTTTAGCGCTCCCTGCTGTAGAGGAGGGAATGGATTCCTGCAGTGACTGATCTTTTGAGTAAAATTACTCACTCCTTTTGTTCCCCAAGTCCTCCAATACCTTTGCAACCAGTTCCTTTAGTAACTTCCCTCTATTTGAAATGCCTATGTATATTCACATTTACATGTTCTACAAAACATTAAGAAAAAAACGTGCATTCATATTTATTTTATCTGCTTCCCACCTCTCCTTCCTGAGTCTGTTTCTCACCTTTAGTGTTTTCCAAACATCAAAACTCCTCTCAGCTCTGGTTGCCCAGAATTTATCATAATGCTCCTTGTTTTCTGATGATGCCCTGTTGGGTCCCCATAGTGACCATGCTCAGATTATCTCTCATATCAAGACCTACTTATCTTGTATCTAATATTTCCAGGGACTTCCAAAGCAATGAAATTTTGTACTGTCCTCCATTCCTGGCTCACCATTACTTGCTTTCTGAAGACATACTTTATCCTCTCAAGCAGGATTAGACTTCCTCATCTCTGCTCACATAGCTGTGAATCTGCACTTCTGCTAAAGACAGCACTTACTACATTGAACTGAAACTGTTGGTTTATTTATGTGGCTTTCATAATAATCTATAAATTCTTTGAGATTATCTCAGTCTAGAATGGTCCCTGGCAAAGTACACTTTTGTTTTTTAATAAAGCAATGCATGTTGTACCTAGAATGGAACTGGATTTCAAGGGGTTGCAATCCCTATCAAAGTTCCAACAACATTTTTTACAGAAATAGAACAAAGAATCCTAAAATTTATATGGAACAACAAAAGACCCCGAATAGCCAAAGGATTCCTGAGAAAAAAGAACAAAGCTGGAGGTATCACACTCCCAGATTTCAAATTATACTACAAAGCCATAGTAACCAAAACAGCATGGTACTGGCACAAAAACAGACAGACAGATCAATGGAACAAAATTGAGAGCCCAGAAGTAAATCTAATTATTTTTAATAGAAGTTTACAAGCCCTTCCAAGCCATTTGAGATTTTACCCTTTCTTTTAAAGAAAGAAGCCAACACAAATGATAATGTTCTATAATAATGGGCCTCGTTTATAGAAAGGCAGTCATTAATTCTTGTTTCCTTTCTAGGTAAATTCTGCTTATATGATTAGTACTTTAGTAATCCGGTGTAAGTAGCCTGCCCTGACTGCTGGAATAAGTCAAGTTCAAGATCTTTTATTATAAGCATTAGTATCACCATGTGTCTTTCCTTCATAGCATTCATTTATGTTCCTAATTATGCATTTGTTTGTGTGATTTTTTTGTGTGTATTTCATCTAGACTGTAGGCATTGTTTGTTTTTATTCACTGTTAAATCTCAGTCCCTATTACAATGTCTAACAGCTAATAGGCCCTCAATGCATATTTGTTGGATGGGCAAATGGCTAGTTGGATGGATGGACAGATAAGGGAAAGAAATCAGAAAAAGGATGGGTCATTTTGGACTGCTGGTATTAATGAAGGCTTCATAAAATGACCTGGGATTAATCAGGTCTTTGAAAAGGGGGCAAGAGTGAGACCTCAATCCACATGTTGAAAATATACAATCTGTATTACAGCTTTTATTTTTTTTTCATTGAGTGCAAACAAGGAGATGCATCTAAATTAAGCCTCACAGCTTTCCTTTTCAACATGTGTGGGTGAGGAAGGTATTGTTACATAAAGCAATGCAACTAATTGAAAGAGGAAATGAAAATCATTCTTAAATGAAGAGAGTCCCACTTCTCCTTGGGTTTCCTTTAATACTACATACCCTTAAACTGTAAAATGTGTTATTAGAAAGGCCTTTAACTAAAAGGAAAAATCAAGCCATATTTACCCTTTCTACAGGCCTGCATAGCAACTACATCTTGATTTAGAACAAAGGGACACCTTTTGTCTGATTATTGTTTGTTCTGCCGAGTGTCTGAAAAAGGAAATACAACCAGGCAGCTGTTTCGTTTGCTCTACATACAAGACCCTTCACACCCACTGCCTTTCAGCAGGACTAATTCCTAACTGTACGTCCCCTGCCTAGCCCTTGTAGATGGCTGAGTTTTAACTTTTGACACAGCTTTCTCTCTTTTGATCACCACCAATGGTATTATTTAACTCTATCAAGACTTCCTTTTCTGTGCATCTCTTCATTCCTCCTTGTTCTAGCTTTTCTCTCTCTCCCATGCACGTTTCCAGTCTTCTTCCAAACTTTTGCTCTAAGATTTAATGAGTTGATCCAGCAAACTAAACAGTAAGTATTGCTTTGCTTCTGCTTTTTCATCTTTTGATTTTAAAAAGAGGTTCTCCCTTCAATGTAATCTCACACTTTTCCTCGGTCAGGTACTTCACAATATTCTCCTTGATCTTCTCCCAGAACAAAGAGACTGAAAAGAGCTTCCAGGCCTCTGCCATGCCAGCCCAGAGAGGATATTTACTCTGTCATTAGCTGTTCCTTCAAATGTGCTCTCCATCTTCTCGTTGCACCACAATCGTCACAGACGTTTCCCTGCTTCCTGCCCCCTCCCCTCACCGGGAATGCTCCTCTTCTGTTGGTCATGTTTTTCTCTTATCAGATAATTGAGTGAAAAGTGTATATAGTCTAGACAAATTCTGCCTGATGAGACAAGATGACAAAAGAGTACGTTTTAAGAAATAATGACCAGAAGAGGACGCGTTGTGCACCACTCCACTCCTGATTGATGGCCTTCATTACTTAGCTCCAGCCACACAAGAGCCACGTGCATTAAGAAGACCGTATACCCTGCTCTCTTTACACTATCTTTGCTTAACATTTGGAAAAATCAGCATCATTTCTAGATGCAGAGAAGAGAAGGCTGAGCTAAAATAGAATAGAGAAAAGCAAAGCTCTCAGAAAATAAGACTCTAGTGGATGCTATGAGGAAGACTTGGCTTAAAAAGACCAACAAACAAAAATTTTATATTTTCAAAGTCATGGAGAAAGGCAGCAAGATATGTTGAAGATCGCAGTCAATAAGAAAGACAGCGGGATATGCTGAAAATCTCTGAGTTCCGGTCGTGCTTAGTCGTTAATTCACTGTGTGACATTAGGGAAGTCATATAAACTTTCTGGGGCTCATTGTTCTTATTTTCAAAATGTGGAAGTCAGTTTAGATGATTCCCAAGTTATTTTCTAAATCGGAAATTCCATGATGCTAAAACAGAAGATATTATCTACCAATAATACTATAAGAAAATAATCTCAGCAAGTCTCTGGCATCAGAATGACTGGGTTCAAAGGCAACCTCTGTTTGGTTTTAATTGGCTCTAAGATTTTTGGTCAAATTTTAGCTTGCCTAAGTCTCAATCTTCTCATCTGTAAATTGCAGATAACAACAGTATCTATATAACAGGGTTGTTGGTGAATTAAGAAAGATAATTCATGGAAAGCCTAATTATGGGGCCTGGTGCTCAGAAGGCACTCCAACACTAGGAATTTAAAACAAACTAGAGTCTTCTCAGAAACACCTAGGAAGGAAAACAAAATGTACATTTGTATGTATTTGCTTGATGAGTTTCAGATCTCCTGATCTGATATTTTAAAAATCATATGTTAATAAGTAAAACCTAGTTAATATATTCCTCCTTCCAAATTCTGAGTATCACAATTAACATGTCAGTCTGGTATAGAGTGGAGCTGGGGAAGCGGGCCTGAGGCACCAGCTATACTCTGCCCTTCATTGTGCTTCCACCTTATGCCTTTGACAGCTTCTGGGCTTCTGGGGAGTTCACCTCAGACCCACTTAGCCATTGTCCCTGTCACTAACAAGAATTTAGAATACACATGGCAATGGATGATCCAACTTCCGTAATTTACAGTCTTAACTGTTCACCAAAGCCAATCCTCTTTAAAAAGGGAAAGCACTCCAGGACCACAGAGCTTTGGTTTCCATGGCAACGGCATAGGTCAATAGCTGCAGTCACACCTTCACCAGCCTTGATTGCATCTGGCAATTTACCATCTCCTGTGCTTCCTTTTGTTTGAGCCTCTCTCATTTGCTTAATTCCCATCTCTATTGGGAGAACGGCAAAATGCAGAACTACAGGAGCTGAATTTAAATTAAAAGCTACGGAAGCCTTAATAAAGCACTGGAGAGCACTGCTTATTTTGTAACTCAGAAACATGTGCTCCTCGAAATCAAGTCCTATATTCCGAACCTCTGAATCTTGCTTCCCATATTCTGTTGCAACTTGGAAATGCTTTATTTGCAATACCCTATGGCTTTTGGTTTTTGGAAAAATCAATGTCGTTTCTCTCTTCCAAGACCATATTCTGGTATCGTAGGTATAAGCTTTGTAAAGATAAAGTCCAAACTTCCCAATCTGTCATACAAAGCCCTGTATCATCTGACCTCTGCTCACAGGTACTACCTTCCTCCTGCCCTTCTCCATTTACACTCTACACTCAAGCAGCATTTATCTTCTTTCAGGTTCTTGAAAATACTCTATATTCTGGGACCTCACACACACTGTTCTCTCCTTTGGAAAGTCATTCTCTCAGCCTCTTTGCCTTGCTATCTCCTAGTTGTTCTTCAGGTCTCATCTAGGTGTCACTTTCTGCAGGAAAGCTTTCTTAACCCCAAGCCTGGTTAGTTTTCCACTACATCATAGGCTTCCCTTCCATAATCTCGATATATTTTAGTACCCTGTGTAAGTATTGGACCTCCTTTATACTTCTAAGTCCACCGAATGCAGAGACAGAGTCTGTCTCTACACCCTCCCCCAAACCCACTATTGAATTTCCAGTGCTCTTCCAGTATTTAATACACCACAGACCTTTCATTAACATTTGTAACATGACTGAAATCACTTTACCCTACTAGATCATTAAAGTCACTTGTTATAAATTTCATCACCTTGATGTTCTGCAACTTCCTGTCTATCTCATTGTAAGGATCTACCAGAAGGTACTTTTATTCAAGATATATTTTGCAATTTTCCTATGTTTCATAGGGATATCAGTGGATATCAATTCACTCAAAGTGGACAAACTCTAAAATCTCCGGTCTGTGTTTTTTATGATATAGTCCATTAAACATTGATTTTTAGGTGCAGCTCAATATAGTTATTCTAAGAAGATTTAAAAATAAGTAGAAACAAAAATGCTGAAGGAAACTAAATAAGCAGCATCACCGAGCCATACAGCTGTAGTTATCAGACAAGTCCACAAGCCTGATGCTGGGCAGGCCCTGGATCCCTTCCTGCTACCATACACACAGTGTGACGTTTCAGAGCTCATCACTCAGTAGTGAGGGGAAAAGAAGGAAAGACACACCATTTTCCAAATGTGACACTAACTGGCTTCAATGACTGGGGATCACAGGGACAAACCTTGTTTGTTTGAGCCAAGCATTGATGTTGAAGAAGTAGCTACATGGTATACTGACACCATGATATTTTGAGGCTGATATTTTTGACACTGGGACATTTTGAATTGTCAGATTTTGAACTTATTAGCAAGCAACCTGTGCAATGGATACACTTCCTTTATCTCTGAGGTTTCTCTTGTCTCATTACTAATTCCATCTCTGTTTCTGAGCGACACCCAAACTTTGACCCCTATCCATCAGTTTGGGCCATGCTGAATTTCAGATGCCTGAAAGGTATTGCATAGACATAAGCAATAGATGGTGAGCTGTGTGGGTCAAATGCTTCAAAAAGATATTGGGGCAGGAGAGCTCATGCATAAATGTCTGGATTGCCTAGGGAAGGAGTGTTAAGAAAAGGCAGTGGGAGACAAGGAAAGAATCGAGAAGAACCACCACACTGAATGGGCATATGAGTGAAAAGCTGCCAAAGGAGGGAAAAAGAGACAGCAGAGTGCTGCAAAGTGATCACATAAGGTTAGCACTAAAAAATGGATATTGGACGCATCATCCTCTAAATTTAAAAAACTAACCAGCTATTGTGGCTTAGAATAGCAGTTATAAACGTGGAAACAGTTGTCATTTCTCCCTTCTTGATTTCTTTCTTTTACCTCTCTTCCATGGAGCCCAGTGTCCAACCTCCCTATGGCATAAGCATCTGATCTTCTCTGCTCTCATTCTACCTGAGGTGGCATCACCTGGCTCCAGTGATTGAGGTCACAGGGACAAGCCTTAATGGTATTGAAATGGCAAAGAATACTTATGGCACTGGATTTGGATAAAAATCTGCCTTAATATATCCTCACATACTAGTGATGTTCAAAATAATATGTTAACTCTTCCCATTATATTATTTTCCAAAATATTTCAGCAATTTCACTAATAGTGTTAGACTTAAAGAAAAAAATATTATTAATTGGATCAGCAAACATAATTGAGGATATCCTATGAGCAAGGTACTGGCCATCAAGCAGGGAGTAAGACAATATTTCTGCCCTCCTGGAGCTTACAATCTATGTGGAGAGAACAGATTATAAACACAGACAAACACTTACCAGGTAGTGATCAATGGTATGGAGGAAACTAAAGCAAGGTAAAAAGGGTCAGAGAGTAACGTTAAGGGGCTGTTTCTAATTGGATTGTCAGCTCTGAGTACGTGTCTTTTGATCAGAGAGCTAAATGAAATGAGGGGTTCATAATGTGAATATCTGGGAGAAGATCATTCAAGGCTGAGAAAATGTAATGTCCCTAAATTAAGGCAGATTTGAGGACTGGCAAGAAGGTTAGTGAGTACATAAACACACTTCTATGACAAAGGTGTATGCAAATTACCAATTTATTTACTAGTGGCCAATTATTCTCTACATCCAACTAGGTCATAACGTAGACCACTTCTTTCTTCTTTTTATATCTACTTATCTTACTAGCAGTTCTTGGTGTCGGAGGGCAGAAGAGAATAAAGGAAATTGTCATTCAACTTCTCTTCTTAATACATTCACCATTCTTTGTCCCCTCTCCTACTTCCTATTCCCCCCTCTCCATTCTTTTCTCATCTCCACTCCCTCCCTCACTTCTCTTCCTCTTCCCATCCCCTTCTCACCACCCCCTTCTTCTTCTCCCTTTCAAATTTCTCTTATCTGCATCCTTTATTACACTATTTCTCTGCCTTCTTAAAATCTCAAAAGTAAAAATTGTCCTTGAGAGATAAAGATAATAAAGTTCATCTACATCTATTGAGAGCAGCAGTTTGTATTCGTGTTACATTACTAGAAAATGTAACCACGTGTACCACAATTAAGAGGAAGGATGTTGTGGGTGGGCGAAAGAAGACAGTAGCATCAAATACAATGAGTGTAGCTTTGCTGCGTACTCACAGAAATGCAGGCCTGTTCACATCCTGTGACTTGTAGCTCGTCTCTCTAAGACTCCTCGGCCAACATCCAGCAGCAATGAGCACCTGGCTTCTTGACCTTGCTTTCAGCCTGAGACTTGAAACATTTCACTTCAATCTGCCTTATACTTCAATATAAGGGTAAAAAGAATATACTACAATAATGGGGTAGAGTAATATACCCCAACCTATCATTGATTTCCACAGCAAATGGGCCCTTGCTTAGCCCAGTGAAAATCTTGCTTTAAAACCTGCTAGTTACTGCTTAGACCAGACCCTTAAGGCTCTTCTCCAGTATCCACTTCTGGCTTGTCATCTCAATGGTGACTCTCACCCTTACCTTAGATAATTCTACTTGAGCTGTTCTGGATTAACTCCCCTATTCATTCTAGCCTCATTCCCAGGGTACTACCAAGACATAGGCCCTGGTGGCATTTCTGTCAGGTTATTTTCAGATCCTATGATTGGGTACTAGGTAGGCATGCATGTTGATTATTCTAGCAAAAAACTTCTTATTTGAGACTTTAAAATGATCATCTGCTCCAGAATCAATCTAGAAGTTGAGAGCAACGTAAATCCTTTTCTTCTGTAGAAGATGAGTAGGAACCTTGTCATACTTTACGAATTTTCATCAATGAGTAGTAAGGTACTGAGCAATATTCTTCACTGTCCTATCCACTTCCCTCTTTCCCTTTTCCAGTCATTTCTCAACCCAGTATCTCTTTAAAGAATGTATATGTTATCATGTCACTCCTCTGCTGAAAACTCATCACTAGGTTCCATTTGCACCCATAACAGAGTCTTAGCCACATACCAAGACCCGCAAGAAGTTGCGTTGTCTGCTATTCCCTCCTTCACCAACCCATCGGGTGTCACTTCAGCCCTCCCTCACTAAGCTCCAGCCACAATGGCTTTCTTGAAGTTCCCAGAGCACCATAAATTCTCTCATGCCTCAGATTCTTTTCACAGGCTGACCCCATCCCTGCCCATCATCACATTTACATGGATAACTCCTTTTCACCCTCAAGTCTCAGCTTAAGGGTGTCCATAGAGGCCTTCTTCGTCTGCCTTATTAAAATTCAAACCCTCTTCCCTACCTAACTCCATTACTTTCAAAAACAGAAAGCTATTTTTTTCTCCAAAGCACCAACTATACCATTTTTATTTGTAGCGTACGGGATCCACTTGGGGAAATAGAAACCATGTCCATTTGCTTTAATAGAGAGAATTGAATGTAGAAAATTAGCAAAAAAGGTATTGGTAGACTGAAAAGACAAAGAGAGGACATTGAAGTACCACAGAGACAGCAACTACAGGACACAGACACCATCCCTAGGGCTGAGTATTATCAGAACCTGGGAGGAGGCACCCTGCAGGACTGGGACCCAGAGCGCTGAGGGTGCTGTTTGTCTCCTGCTGGTCCTTCAGGAGTTTAGAGGTCCTGGGGAGCTGGTTCTGAGATATTAAGGAGAGGGTGCTGCCTGGCTGGTGCTGGCATCTCTGACAGGGTGAAATGAAGCTGGTTCTGGGAGTATTAGAAAAAATTAGAAATTGCAAACAACCAGTGATGCTGGAGTAAACTACATGGTAGCAGTGACTGCTTGGGGCAACAAGGAGAACAAGAAGGAGCAAGTCCCTTTTCTTCCTATTGTCTGCCAGTCTTCCTTAAAGGCCCCTATTGACCGAACCTAATATGGATCCACCCGGCAAAGGAAAAATGTAGTTTTCAGAGTCCCAGCCCAAGCAATTCAGAGTAGCATATAGAAGGGTGGGTTTATAGATGAGATATCATAGCTTAATAACTAGCATAGTATTTATTTGTTTATTTATTGCTTTTCTTTCCTACTAGACAGTATGTGTTCAGGACCCATGTCTTTCTTTTTGCTAATTTATCCCCTCCCTGTGCACAGCACAGTAAGAAGCTGATAGAAGGTACTCAATAAATATTCTTTGGTTGGATGAATTTATTAGATTTTTCTCAAAACTACTTAGCAAAATGTACAATTCAATTCTTGTCAATTGAACAACAATGAGTGCCTCATATGATAGTCTAGGCATTAGGGCTAAAGGATGAATATGAGGCAGTTCCTTACTATTTTGTAGGGAACTTAAGACATTCTCATATAACATTGAATAATAAAATTCCATAGCAAAGATTCATAGTTTAAATGTCCAAAGAACTTAACAGACAGCAAAATCTACAGGAGGTCAGAAAAGAAAAAGGCAAATGTGGGTTTGGAATGATTCAGAAGACTTGTGGAGGGAGTTATGAGCTGAGCAGGCTTGAGTGGGGGCAGACAAGCAAAGGTGCAGAGGAGGGATGAGTTTGGCAGGCTTTGAGATGATTCTGACGAAAGCAGGGAAGTAGGGGATTAGTAGAAGCCATTGGAAAAGTAAACTGGAGCCAATTATGGAAAATCATGAATTCTGGAGTTGGAATTATGAGTATTATGTCTTTTGCAAAGAGGAGGCGTTAAAAGGTTTTAAGCAAAGAAGTGATGTGGCCACTGGGAATATTTTCTGAAGATAAATCTGGCAGCATCACGGGGAACTGATTGAGAGTATAGAAACTAAAGCCAGAAAGATTGGTTAGGAGACTGTGGCAATAATCTTAACACAGAAAAAGATGGTAAGGATAGAAATAAAAGAAAAAGATAGGTAAGGTTTAGAAGGAAGAATCAATATAAAATAATGCAGAATTAATCCAGGGAAGGAGGGTGGAGAGGATGTCTAGAATTAATCCACAGTGATACACCTGGAGAGGACTCAGAAGGGTGGAGACAGATGAGAGATCCTTGAGTTTCATCAGAAGAACTCGATTAAAAATGCCATTAGTACCACAAAAGCCCCAGTGAATATTTATCCTCCGATAATTAAACACAATATTTTGAAAAGTAATTATGAATCTGGAAGAATATATATGTCTTCATCTTGAGGGACTTCAGAAGTATGAAGATTCTGGAAGTTACAATACTTAGACGGCGCCTCATTTCCATAGATGTGCTCCTCCAAATTGCACTGCTGAATGTTCTGGTATAGTTCCTTCTCGGTTTCTTCTTTAGCATTGAGAGGACTCACTTTCACATTTTCATAGTTTCCATGTATGTCAGTCCCCCTCACAGCAGATCTGTGGTCTTGGGTTTGAACTGAGATTTTATGCCTTGAGTTGATAACATAGGGACTCAAGGAGACTGTTTTAGTATAGTCTTTTCTCCTGCTGCTTCTCCTTTGCAAAAACTTCGGTAGGGAAAATTGTGTTGTGTTACGTTGTTTCCAGTGCCAAACACACCCAATTCCACAGATCACCAACAGCAAAAGAAGCGAAATTCCTATAGCAATGGCTGCTGAAGTATTTCCACAGTTTTTCAACATTTCTGCACAAACAGTGTTATTTAGTGGTATGACAGATCCCTTAATAAAATCACAGGTAAAGACTGATGTAATTCCTTGTAAGGTATGGTTCAAAAGTAGTTTTGGAAGCTCTTTTAGGCATTTCTCTTTCAGATCTGAAAGAACATTATCTGGCAAAGTCCTGATGCAATTAGAGGAGAGATTGAGTAAACTTAGTTTTCGAAGATGGTTCTCGTTGTATCTGATGCTGTTTACTTTACAATCGTTAATGTATAATTGCACTGTGTCAGGGGGGATGTTATTCAACTCCTCTTCCTTTTCTACCAGTAAATCACAAGATGAAGCAGAAATGAGTGGAAGATAACAGCAAAGTAAAAAATTCAAGAAAAGGAAGTTTGAATGATACGCCATCCAGAAACCTGCTATAAAGTAAAAACATATTAATTGCATAGCATAATAAAAAATCTACCAGTTTCTACCAATACATTAAACACCAGCCTTTAGCGATTTCATGCTTCAATACAGAATACAGTACTAGCTGTTTCGAGAAGAGTATAAGATTTAGAAGAACCTGTTCCTGACCAAGCCTGAGTGGTTTTATTACCTAGAATTCAACATGGTTTGTGACAATAAAGCTAATAATTTTCAAGTGAAAGACAATGCTGTGAACATAGTAGGAGGAAAGGGATGAGGGCATACAAGCACGATCATTTCCATTACTTATCGCCTCCTCTCTGAAGCCTGTGGAGAGGTCGGGTACCATGTTTTGTCCTTAATCACACCTTCCTCTGTATTCCCATATTACTGAGTCTCTTCTCTATTATAGCATGATGACCTAAATTACAGGGAATTATGCGTCTTCCTACCTGGTTAAATGATGGGCAGGGTTCAGGTCTCTTCATCTTTATATTCCTAGAGAATAGCATAACACCTAGCACAGAAAAGGCACTCATCAATACTTATTGAATAAGTGATTAAGTAAACAAATGACCCCAAATCTCAGCATCCAATTGCTTAAGATGATAGTTTAAAACAAAGATATGTCTTCTAAAATGCATAGTTTATATTTAAAAGATGAAAAGAGCTCTGTGACGTAAAATAAAATATCTTTGAAAGCCTTCCCATCACCAGTCTTCTCACAACTTCCAGCAAATAACTTTGATTCAATTAAGATCATTTCAGAGCGTTTTCTTTCAATGCTTTAAAATGGCAAAGAGAGAAACAGAAAGTGTTCAGCTAGACTGAGTGTTTTATTACAATTTTATCAACAAAACACTATTACTGCATGTTTTCAGCCTAGACCCAGAAATAGTTACATTCAATATTGTTTTGTTCTTTTCCCTACTATTTTGATTGAGATATAATTGACATGCAACATTGAATAAGTTTAAGGTGTACGATACAATGATTTGATGTATGTCTATACTATGAAATGAGTACTACATTAAGTTTAGTTAACATTCATTAGCTCACATAGTTACAATTTCTTTGTGTGTGACGAGAACCTTTAAGATCTACTCTCTTAGCAACTTTCAAATATACAGTACAGTATTGTTAGCTATGGTCATCCAATATGGTTAATAATGCTGTAGGATGATTGTCCTCATCTACTGAATGCCATTATCGATAATGTTTAGTTAAGAGCTTATATTGGGTCACCTTCCAAACACTTTTACAAGGATTATCTCATTTAATCCTACAGCTGCCATGTTTGAGAAAACAGGGGATTAAAGAGGTTAAGTAACTTCTTTAACAACTCAGAAGAGATTGAGTGAGGATTCAAGTAAAATATTATTCTTACCCAAATTTTTGTAAATAGCTGTCCAGCACATCTATCACTAAAGTCGTATAGCCTGATTAGCTCTGAGGTTCTTGAGGGCTGGGAATCATTTCTTATTTATCCTTCTATTACCTGCACCAGTACTAGACACAGAATGGCTAGTTTATTAAATATTTGTTAACAATGGAGCAACCTGCATTAGGATAACAATAATAACAGTAAACAGGAAAAAAGAAAATCCACTAAGTTGTGCCCTGCTTTCAGCGAGTATTCATGTATGACAGTGAAATTTTCTAAATTTGTTCAAGATTAGAAAATATTAACATGAAAATTTTCAATTTTAGCATTTTACAAAAACCACCAAATTGAATGTAAGATACAGTTAATTTATAAAATTTATTCAATAAAACTCTGGGGACAGATATCCCAGATCTAGACATCTTTTAATCTCTGTGGAAGTTTTATAGGGTCTCTCCTCTGTAAGGCCAGACACAATGTTGTGTTCAAGGGCAAAGGTTTTGCAAATGACTTTAACCATTAGGATCCCATTTTCTTTCTAAAACAGAGGAGACCTGATCATATTTAAGATATTTTATGGCATAAATGATTACTGATTTAAGTAACTATTTGCCAACATATTTCAACAAATTTCAAATACTGATTGAAACTAATCAGCTTTTTATTTTATTTTATTTAGCTTTTTGAGGAAGATTAGCCCTAAGCTAACTACTGCCAGTCCTCCTCTTTTTTGCTGAGGAAGACTGGCCCTGAGCTAACATCTGCGTGCCCATCTTCCTCTACTTTATACATGGGACGCCTACCACAGCATGGCGTGCCAAGCAGTGCCATGTCCGCACCCAGTATCCAAACCGGCAAACCCTGGGCTGCCAAGATGTGGAACATGCAAACTTAACCACTGCGCCACCGGGCCGGCCCCTAATCAGCTTTTTAAAAGTTAGTAGGCCTGAAACAGAAGTGGGGAAGTCTATTGTCCCCTGAGGACAAGGTAATAAATCGCTCTCTCAATTTCCAAAAGGAGATTCATTTTTACCATCCACGTTGCTCCATGTAGAGTGGACATTCCAAATATTAAAATTGTCAATTAAGTGTTCACTGAGATAAAGACAAGAAGACTTTTTACAGGAAAATAAATGCATTCTTTTCCTTTCTTCAAAATAACTTAATAGGAAAACCCTGAGAGACATAAACAAGACCTACCAGAACGAAAAACACGTGTTGAACAAGAGCCCTTCAAATACAGCATAGAACCTAAGTTTCATTTCACCCCGTTTCAAAGAAGACTATTTGTTTTTGTTTTTGAAAACAGTTCCAACAGGTTACCGGACAATTACTCGTTTGTCTTAAACTCACAAATTGTTGTCAAACTCCTGGAATTTTCAAAGTCAGGTACTGCCCTTCTGTTTGGAAAACAGGCGACAGCAGAGGACAACTCTATACTTGCGAGCATAAGTACTTGTAAAGAAACATGAACATCACTCTCAGTTTGGTTTTTCACCCTACGACCGCTTAAGGCAATTTTTCTACAAACTGTGTTTGATAAGGTAAAAAGCCATTGATTATTTAAAATGATCTTGTTTCTTATAGTTTTTCATGACCCAAACTCCTTAAATTAAGTTCTTACCTTGAGATTAGTATGCCAAGCTCTCTTTGGTTCTCTGGGTTGATTTAAATCTTCTTTGGTTTAGAACTTGTTCCTCTTTTTTCACTGAGGTCAGTTACTTCCTTCTTTAGCTCCTCCTTTCAGACTATTTCATACTTGCAAAGTTTCCTGGCTCTAGAGGAAGCTCTTATTAGATGCATCAGACTTATGATAAACTACATGAGTTTTTGAATAAGGAAGTCCAGCCCTTTCATCTTTATCAAGTAATAATTCTCCAAATATATCAGAAAATAATGCATGAAGCCTAGCTAGCTTTTGTTTGAACAATGTTGGCATTCCTTGCTTCAGAATCAATGAAAGTCATTTCACTCGCACTTCTTCAAATCTTTTAAAAACATTTTCAAATGTAGTAATGCATAGGTCTTGTTTATTTGTTTGCTTGTATGCTAGAATAGTCTTCATTTCAAATACTATATCCCAGTGCCCCAGTTTACATCTAAACTTGTCAAACTGGTGTCTAATTTTGGTTCAGAAGATGTTAGTATTCTTTTAAGTTGATAAGATAGGAATTTCCTAAAGTACATTTGGCAGTGCACTACTTCTGGTATTTTCTAGGAGGTCTTTCATTGAGTAAATTTGGGAAATAGTGCTTACTGGAGATTCATAGGCACTCAGCATATTAAAGGCTGTGAGCCTTCCTACAGCAAGCAAACTAAACAAAAGCAAATAGGAAAGAAAAACTGGTTAAGTTAGTTTAATAATAGTAGCCAGCATATTCTGAGTACTTACTACAAATTCTAAACCCTTTGTGTATCACTCAGTAACTTCTGACAACAGTCTGATGGCAGAAGACTGCTAGCCATCCTGTCTTACAGAGGAGGGAATGGAAACATAGTCGAGAAATTGCTACTCACCCAATGTGGCCTGGCAGTCTGCCTCCAGCACCTGCGTGCTAAACCACTATACCTGCTGTCTCTGGGTTGAATAACACATTTCCAACACAGACCCCTTGCTTAACAGCACCTCTCAGAGACCAACTCTGTAGAACACAAAAACGGGAAATGCTGAATTAGATAAGATGATGAAGTAATGGAAGTTTTACCTTCTAAACTATGCTGGAACGTTTTCAACCACAGGGGATTAACTTTGTATAAGGCGGTTTAAAAGAGGAAGATTTAGTTGCTGAAATACCCATCAGACATTAGAAGAACAATACTGTCAAAATAGAGTGGGCGTTGGCATCGTGCTAAGCCGTGGTGAACACTCCCTTGTAGCACCGCAAGCCTAGCAAAGAGGCTGCTGTAGCCACAGACCCTTTGAGATCAAGGCAGTAAGGCTAAGAAAGACACGGTTATGCACAGGGGACACTAGGAGCGAGGAAAAGAGGCATCCAGCTCAGGGTGGCCATGGAAGGCAAGACCCACCCAAGCTAAACTCATAGAATAAGAAGGAGTTAATCAAAGCAAAATAGGTTGCTCCAGGCAAAGATCCCAGAGTGAAGGAGGTTATGAAGTTGTAAAGCTATGAGCTTGATTGCACACTACCGTCTCACCAGTATATGTAACTGCAATATTAGCCACCCCTCCAAATAATAACACACACACACACGTGCACACAATCTGCATGTAGTTAATAAATATGGCATTCATGTAAAATTACGTGATTTACTCTAGAAGTCAAGGCAACTGGTTTTGCCCTTTAAACTTAGGAAAATTATTTAACCCCTTATCACTTTAGTTTTTCTGCAGATAAATAACATGGAGGGATATCGCCTGGCCCTTTTCTCTAGATAAGAATTTTTTTTTAAGTAATAGATATAACCATTCTTTGAGTTTATAGAAGAAATCCTACATGTATTCAAAAGAGAATTATTGAATAATTACATTTGTATGGATCAGGTATTATGCTGAGTTCTACGCTGGCCTACTTCCCAATCTTTGGCCTAGCAAGGCAGGTTTTTATTGTCTCCTTACACTTCCGTTTATAATCGCAGCATCGTGTCTAGGTTTCCTTTTCCTGCTTTTCCTTCTACCGTTATGTGGTTTTGGGTAGCAGAGGGCCTAGGAGGTAGCTTATTGTTCTATAGTGTACTTTGGACTGGACCGTTTATCCAAATAAACTTTTCTCTCCTATTAATTGATGATTAATAGCCACTTAACTGTGATTTAAAATCTCATCAATTTCTTTTGTGTCAGTGGATATGTATTTATTTTGACCATGTGCTCTTTCAAATGCATGAACTGAGTAATATTGGTGATAGTAGACACTGACAAATGTTTGCGTACATGGATTTTATTTGAAAGCTTGCCTGACTAAAAGCATCTTCCTAGATGTTCTTTAAGGAGTCCCAAAATTCCATGCTACTTTTTAATGGCACAAGGCATTATATTTCCTGGGAAAGGTATTTATCAGCTAGCAAATTCATCAATACTGATTGGTTTATGGGTTTAACCAAAAAGCAACTTAAATGAAATGAGTCACTGCCTTCCAACTAGTAAAGTTTGGCTGTGTGGGCCAAGTAGATATGAAAATTCTAATGTGAGGAAACTGAGCAGCTGAAAGTGAAGAGAGAAGGCACGAAGAAGAAGAGGTCAAAGCAAAACCATTGTCACTTTAGTGACATGTAGGGCCCATCCTGTTAGCAGCTGGCAAACTTAAATCCTATCATTTTGAGGGAGTGGGGGATGGATGTTACCGGAAGGATTTCAGATATTATTTAGTCAAGGGATTCACTCCCAAACCTGAAAGTCTATCAAAACCACTTATGGGGCTTTTTTAACAAATACAAATTCCTAGGATCCTGCAGATTCCGCTTCATTATGTCTGGAATGGGACCCAGGGATCTTTATTTCAAAAGATAGGAACACCACCAAAGAATTTCTGAGTTAGAGGAACGGGAGGTTATATATAAACCATGGGGAGAGGTGTTTTCACTTTTCATTTTACACTCTTTCATACTGTTTGATCTTTTTCTTTTCTTTTCTGTTTTTAAGACTGACCCTGAACTAACATCTGTTGCTAATCTTTTTTTGTTTGTTTGTTTTTCTTCTTCCCCCCAAAGCCTCCCAGCACATAGTTGTATATTCTAGTTGTGGGTCCTTCTAGTTATGCTATGTGGGACACCACCTCAACATGGCTCGATGAGCAGTGCTAGATCCACACCCGGGATCGGAACCAGCGAAACCCTGGGCCTCCGAAGCGGAGCACACGAACTTAACCACTTGGCCATGAGGCTGGCTCCTGTTGAATCTTTTTCTACTAACATGTTGCCACTTTTATAACAAAAACGAACATTGAAATCTCCCCAGATGATTTTGATTTGTGGCCAGGTTTGGAAACTATTGATACAAACGAACCCTCTGAGGGCCAGAGAAGTGATGGGATTTATTCCATAGCTTCCAGCCTAGAAAGTAGAAATCTAGCCTGGATATCAAAACAGTTTCTTTGTTCTGACCTAGTACTTTACCATACTATCTCCATGAGGAATAAATGGAAAGAAAGTCCCTAGATGTCCCCTTCAAGAGTCTATCTTTTTTTCCCTGTTACATTAAGTCAGAATTATATATAACAGGAAGTTACAGAGAAGGAAATGGGAGAACAAAACCCATCAAGGATGCCGTAGTAAGTGAACCATGAAAAGATGTTAGCCTATTGGTGGACCTTTTTTTTTTTTTTTTGAGGAAGATTAGCCCTGAGCTAACATCTGCTGCCAATCCTCCTCTTTTTGCTGAGGAAGACTGGCCCTGAGCTAGCATACGTGCCCATCTTTCTCTACTTATATGTGGGATGCCTACCACAGCATGGTTTGCCAAGCAGTGCCTTGTCTGCACCAGGGATCTCAACTGACGAACCCTGGGCCGCCGAAGCGGAAAGTGCGAACTTAACGGCTGAGTTGGTGAACCATTTTAAGCTGTGAAATCTGCCGCTTGGGACTTGTCAGGCCTAAAGAGAAGTACATTGTTATGGTTCATTTGACAACTTAGAAAGATTAGATTATGGTCCAGGGCTAAAAAAGAAGACACTGAAAGAAAAACAAAGTAAAAAGACCCAGGAAGTCCACTCCTAGGTATATAGTCATCAGAAAAGAAGGCCATTTCTGTTTATAATCGCTTATTCATAATATCACAAAGCTCTAGAAATACTCCAAAGGTTTATTCAACAATACCATCAGTAAATAGAGCATGGTAAATCCACATAATGGAATACTACAGGCAGTGAAGAAAACAAGTTACTGATACGCACAACATGGATGAATCTCGCAAACCTAATGTAGATTTAAGAAACTATACACAAAAGAGTACCTATTGTATGATTCCATTCCCAAAATCCTGTAAAGCCCATCTGTGAACATATGAGGGTAGAGGTCAAAAGAGTGGTAGTTACTACAGACGGGGAGAGGCATAAGGGAGCCTTCTCAGATGCTAGAAATGTTCTTATATCTTGATCTTTGTGGTGGTTACAACATGTATCTATATGTAACCATTCATCTAGCTACCCACTTAAGATTTGTGCACTTTACGTAACTTGTCTCTTCATGAAAAAAAATAAATTGGGAATGAATAGTAAGACAATTATTTTAAAGTCATGAAAAATTGAGATAATTAGGTATTTGCATTTTATTCATTCAAATTACCATCTTCTTTGGTAAATTGGTTTACTAATTTGAGCATAGGAAAACTTTGCTAAATTATAGGTGAACTTTGAGGTGGATGAATTCTAACTTTATCTGGAACTTCCTGAGCCTGGAAGCTGGTAAGGCTGGTGGTAGGAAAGACGGGAGTTGTTAATGAATCTTGAACTTCAGCCCAGGGAATTTCTACTTTCTGAGATTATGAATATGGTCTTTCATCGGCATACCTTGATTTACTTAAGGGATGCGTTGCTGAAAATTCATGTTCAACCTAAAAGCACATAGGTATAAAGCAATTTTACCTAAAAGAAATAACTCTGGGATCTTGGGCAAGTAACACAAGTTGTCCACCTTGCTTTCTCCATCCATAAGACAACAATGGATTGGGTGATCCCTGAGGTTCCTTCAAATTCTACTAAGTACAAATAAACAACATAAAAACGATCTTCACATTCAGAAGAGGATGTTTGAAAGTGGTTTTCACGTTTAGTAAATACTTCCTTTTAGTCCGACCCCCTTTTTTCATCATAAGTCTTTCCTAACTGCTGTGCAGATCAGATAACATGACTTGAAGCTTGCCTCAACTTCAGTGGAACAACACTCTCTCTCCTTCCTCCATTCTTTCCCCATTTATTCCTTTAGATTAAAATAAAAGGAGATTTGGAAAATTGAGTAATCATTCATTATGAAAAAAATTGAAAACATTTTACTTCTTCATGCATAAAACTGAAAGCTGCATAATTTAGCATTGCTAAGCAGATACACCATCCATCTTAGACTGTGTACACAATTTCACAAGTCAGATAACTGATAAACTATTTCAAGAGATCCTTTTGTTGTACATTTGAGGAGGAGAGTACCGTAAACTGGGATTAAAAAAGACACCAAATCAGTCATTGTTTGATTCTGCAACTTCTTCAGAAAATGTGGAGAGGCACAGTACAACATATTACAGTTTTTAAATAACCAGATATATTTTGAAACTTCACACTGTGGTCAGGCTGGATATGAGAAGTACTGGATAGCAGACACATTTCTTCCAGAAACATTGTCAATCACTATTACCATTTCAAAAATGGCAGGGTGTGGGAGCTAGGCGGGGCTAGCTCATCAGAGGAAAGTACTACTCTAAGCCCTTTGCTTTAAGATCCTGAATGATGTTAGTTGTACGCTGATTTGGAGTCAAAAATTAGGGGAGGCAGAAAACAGTAACTGTTTTAGGTTTACTTTCTTTCCAGATTGGGATGGTGCCCTGTATAACTCTGTTCCCACAAGGAGTAGTAGAAGGTGAAGAAAATGACACGAAGAAAAGCAAACACGACCAGCGTAGGTGGGGCAGGGACCTGTCAGAAAGGGTCCTGATGACCAGAACCTTCTTTTCCCCCTCTGTGGGAAACACGCTTCAGAAGCCAATCCATCTTCAGATGAAGGGTGGTGACCATTCACCCAGGATGCGTGGGCATTTAGCGTGTGAAGCGTCAATGGTTAATGGTCTCAGATAAGCCAGTATTATGCTCTAGCTGAACTGGTTTCTCTGAAACCCATTGTCTATGCTTCCTTGTAGACTACCAGCTTCTCTTCAGATATGTTAACAATAAATCATGCTAAAGCCATGTTGTTCTTTCTTAAGAGACATTTCTCTCATCATGATATGTTCCTTTCATTAGTTACTTTATTAAAAATTTAAGACTATCTACTTTTCGTCTTCAGAGTTTATCCATATCTCTGACATTAACTAGCTTGGGCCAGTCATTCAATCACAGAGAGCCTCAATTTCTTATCTGTAACATGGATTTTAATGGATCAATGTTTCTTAACTCTAGTTGTTCTTTGGAATCTCCTGTGGAGCTTTTAAAATTTCTTTTTTTATTGAGATAACGTTGGTGCATGCCATTATATAAGTTTCAGGTGTACATCACTATATTTCGATTTCCGTTTAAATTACATCATGTTCACCACCCAAAGACTAACTACCATCCATCACCACACACATGTGCCCCTCACCCCCTTTCACCCTTTTCCATCCTCCCTTGCCCTCTGGAACTTTTAAAAATATTGATGCTTGGGTTCCAGGCCACAAAAATTAAAGTAAAATCTCTGAGGGTGTAACTCAAGCATTAGTAGATTTTTAAAGTCCCTCAGGTATTTAAAAGTCCCCAGGAAGGCAGTATTGAATACTCAGGCCTTTTTTGAACTAATATTCTATGATTCTGTTGTTATGATCTTAAGTAAATCGCTTAACTCTTTACTTCAGATTTCTTCACTCTAAAAAGAGAACTTGATAGATAGTGCTGCAAGAAAACAGAAATAATCTGCGAAGTGCTCGAAGTACATTAAAAAAATACATGATATTACAAACTCCCAGGAATTTGCAGGCCCGCGAAAATGGCACTAAGAGCTCACATCGCTTGCACACTTGTGCATGGGTCAGATCATTCTCTAATTCCTTTACATGGATTTTCTCCTTTAATTCCCTCAACAAGCATAGGGTCTGATATTATTCACCAGTTTGGAGATGAGGAAACTGAGGTACAGAGAGATTGAGTTACCTAGCCAAGGTCATCCAGCTTGTGCCAGAGCTTGAATTCCAACTCAGACCACCTGACTTGAGTCTGGAGCCGGTGCTTTCAAGCTCTACAGTACCATGAACTGCCCTCTTACTCTGAGGAACCAAATGCCTGTCAAGAGCTGATTAAAATCTGCTTTAGTCCAAATGCTGTACGTTTGAATCCTTATCTATTTCAGAATATTTGACCTGAGCTAAAGATGGCAGCCCTGACTGTGGGGGGTTGGTAGGTTTCACTGGCTGGAGTAAAGCTCTTGCCTGGGTTTAATGAAGTATGAGGGGGTTTAGTAAGTAATGGAAGAGGTATAAAAATAAGAGACTGAGGTGTAAGATCATGAAGAACATGATTAAGAATCTTCTGTTCAATTCTTAAAAGGGGAGTGACATGCTCACAATGTGGCCTGAGTATGGTGACCCTTGTTACTATTATGGAGAATGATGGAAATGACCTCACGTTTAGCTCCAACTGGACTTAGTAAGCTGTTCCAAAGAGTCTTCACACTTCTTTATATATACAAGGACATGTCCTTATTCCAGACACATCATCTCTTCTTGGACAACTGCAATAGCCTCTTGCTGCTCTTCTTTCTCCTGCCCTGGTCAGCCTGTAACACTACCTCCTTACAGCTGACAGCACTATCTCTCAAATAGAAATCAGGCCACATGAATGTCTTCCCATAGCCTTAGAATTACCTGCTACCCTTGCTACAGGTGATAAGGTTTTTTGGGATCTGGCCCCTGCCTCTTGCTATCATCTCCTGCAGCTTCCTCCCTTGCTCACTAGACCCCAGACAGGTTTGCGTTCTCTCTAATCTTCCAACACACCCTGTTCTCTGTGCCTTTAGGCTCTGTGCTAGCTGCTCCCTTTACCATGATGTCATTCTTCCAGATCTTCCCATGCTGGCCTCATTCTGCCATTCAGGCTTCCTCTTGATGTTCCCTCCTCAAGGAGGCTTTCTTTGATCATCCAGTCTGAAGTACATCCCTACACATTCTCTCACTCACCCTCACCCCTGCAAGTGCTCTCATCCACTCTCACTGCTGCACGTGCTCACAGTCATGCACTGCATAATGACATTTCAGTCAATGATGGACCTCATATACAATGGTGATTCCAGAAGATTAGTCCCATATAGCCTAGGCGTGTAGTAGGCTATACAATCTAGGTTTGTGTAAGTACACGCTATCATGTTCACCCAGTGATGAAATCACCTAACGACTCATTTCTCAGAGCACATACCTGTTGCTAAGCGACACATGACTGTCACTTATAAGTATATATATATATATACACACACACACGTAGTTTAGAGAATAATCATAAAATAAGCACCAATGTATCAACACAAAGGTAAAGAAATAACTCGTGACCGCTTTGGAAGCCCCAGTTTCCCCCACCCCATGACATTATACCCTCCCTCATCTCCAGATTCACAACGATCCAGGTTTTTCTGTTAATCATCCCTTGCTTTTCTTTATAGTTTTACCACCTATGTACGTATCTCTAAATAGTTTTGGAAAATTGGAGAGCAAGCATAGACTCAGCTAATGTAGATATGGGAAGATCCCCACTATGCCTTGGGGAGAAGAGAAGCTGCAATGAGCCATGGGACCACAGGCTGCCTAAGCTTCCGTGAGAGCATGCAAAGCCCTGGTGGGCTAGGGTGTCCGTGGGACAGGTCTAGAAAGTGCAGCTTGTTGTCAGGCAGCCGGTAGGGCTCTAGCATAGACCACGCATGGATGTCCAGTGGAGACAAGGTCAGAACCAGGGTGTGCTTTGTCTTTTCTGTGTCTAAGTGTGGCCTTTAGGGGTAGGTCAAAGAAGAGAATTTCTGTGGCATAAAAAGTACCCTGGCAGCATATCGTCAAGACAAGGCAAGTGCAGGAAAGTATCAGGGCTAGGCTCACCGGGACCTTCTGTCCTTAGGCTTAAAAAGGGTGCAAAATTTTGGCAGTTTCTTACAAAACTAAACTTACTCTTACCATACGATGCAGCAATCGTGCTCCTTGGTATTTACCTAAAGAAGTTAAAAGCTTATGTTCACAATAAAACCTGCACAAGGATGTTTATAGCAGCTTTATTTATCCAGGTCAAAACTTGGAAGCAACCAAGATATTCTTCAGTAGCTGAATGGATAAATAAACTGTGGTACATCCAGACAATGGAATATTATTCAGTGCTAAAAAGAAATGAGCTATCAAGTCATGAAGACGTGGAGGAAACTTAAATACATAGCACTTGTGGAAGAAGCCAATCTGAAAGGCTACACACCATATGATTTCAACTCTATGACATTCTGGAAAAGGCAAAACTATGGAGATGAGAAAAAGATCAGTAGCTGCCAGGGGTTGGGGGAAGGAAGATATGAATAGGCAGAGCATAACGGGTTCTTAGGGCAGTGAAAATACTCTGTATGATACCATAATGATAGAGAAATGATATTATACATTCATCTAAACTCACAGAATATACACCACTATGAGTGAGCCATAATGTAAACTATGGACTTTGGGAGACTATGATGTGTCAATCAATGTAGGTTCATCAGTTATAATAAATGTACCACTCTGGTGGGGGATGTTGATAATGGTGGAGGCCCTACACATGTGGAGGCAGGGAACGTGTGGGAAATCTCTGTACCTTCCCCTCAATTTTCTATGAACCTTAAACTGCGCCAAAAAAAGTCAATAAAAAAAGGTGCAAAATCAGTTTCAATAGGATCCATTACTTGCAACTAAAACTGTGATTGATACACTGCATATTTATTTATTTATTTATTTAATATATGTAATTTTTTGCACTATGCTTTTAGACTATCTTAGGATAGAATTTATTAGATATGTGTATTGGTACTCTTCTGTTGTAAGGCACACAGCCATAACTCAAACTGGTTTACACAAAATAGATTTATTGATCTACATAACTGAAGAGTCCGTAATTTAATTTTATTGATAATCTTTTATTTCTCAAACTGCCTGGTGGGTACATGGAAGCTCAGTCTAATAATTTTCATACCTTCCTGAATATCTGAAATACTTCAAAATAAATTAAAACAAAACAAAATAAACGTGAAGTGGCTGGATCCAGCAGCTCAAGAAATGTCACCAGTACTGGCCCCTCCTTCTCTTGATTGGCATTCTCTCCTCTCTCAGCCGTCTCCAGGTGCAATCTGCTGCAGCTCCAGGTTTTCCATGCTTCCAGCTGGCAGTACAGTGGCAAGAGAGCCTTTGTTCTCAACAGTTCCCGAAGTCCCAGAATTGACCATTGGCCTGAGTCAGGTTTCAAGCCAAACCTTGGAGGAACTGTTGGGCTAGAAGTGCGCCCTGATGGCTTAGACCAGGCTCACATGGCCGTCCTGGAGCTAACAGATGAAGCTAACCACTTCTCTTTACCTGCTGATGCATGGTTTACTAAAGGATATTGTGGTGTTTTGACTAGAAGAAAGGGAACAGATCCTGGGCAGAAAAAACACAAGTGACCATTTCTGTTCTTGAAGGTTATTTAAAGGAAGAAGGACAGGGACGAGACAAACACCTCCCCCAGGACAGGGATAGCTATTTCTCGAGTTGTCTCCCAAATTCTGTTGAGATCCTAAGGCAGCTCCAAAGTAGAACTATTGTCAAGAAGTTATCAAGAAGTACCAATATTGTCCTCTTGGTAGAAGGAGGTAGTGGAATTATATTTTTATCAATAAAACTAGTATTAAACTGTGCCTTGTGACAAAGATTCTCTCCTTGACCAAACTCTAGTCAGGCTCCTCTGAGCCCCTTCTTGACTAGGCCTCAAACTAGGCCTATAAAGACTTGAACAAACATTGACATAATTTCTAACAGCACAAGACTGCACCCTAAAATGACCCTCACTCCCCCGCGTTAAAGTGCCTACCAAAGAAAACTCAATGCTCCCAAAAGAATTGACTGTTCCAGCCAACGCCTGAAGACAGAGACCTTCTCCCAGTCTCTGTGGGAGGATAGGAGCCTAATTTCAGTAAGGGCCAGTTAGCAAACTCAGATGGGTTTCACATGGACCAATCCCCCACCCTTTCCCGCTTTTTCTAAGTTTTCACTTTTGTGACTCTACTGAGCCTTTGCTCACTCAGTGCTCCATACTCATTCTCCCTTTAAAAGACATGGTCACCTTTGTATGAATTAAAGTTTCATTCAGTTCACACTGAACTCCTTTCCCTATTGCAACAGGATATTACTGATTACAATCTGTCCTTACCACTTTACCTAGTGGTCAGCCTTATCTTTGACATCTGCATCACCAGTAGGAAAAGAAATATTAGAGATTCAGTGCTGGTATCCTTCAAGGGGAAATGCTTTGGAACCAATAACCTAGAAAAGACTGCCCTCTACTGGTTAAAAATTTTGGTTTGGCAATGTGCTTTTTTCTTTCTCACACACAGTTCTCATATACATGTCAAGTTATCACTATTTTTGTTATAAACTTGACTTCTATGCAACTGATCACTAGAAACCATCACATTCAGGGCCGGCAAAACTTGAGCACATAGGATGGCTGACCATTCTAGCTGGTCTGCTTGGCTGCCAGTAAACTGTCTGAAAGTACTCGTCTACTGTTTGAGAAGGTATCTTTATAAGTCACCTTGGACCAGCAAAACAAACTCAAAAACCATTGAGCTACTCCACATAAATGCAACAACTCATCCTTTACATTATAGTGTTACAGTACCAAGAGAGTTTGCTGATGACATTTAGAAAATTTTTCTAGGTTTACTGGGGTATAATTGACAAATTGTAATATATTTAAAGTGTACAATATGATGATTTGATATAGGTATACATTGAGAAAGGATTACCAAAATTAAGTGAATTAACACACCCATCACCTCACATCTATACTCTTTTTGGTGAGAACACTTAAGGTTTACTCTCTTAGAAAATTTCAATTATACAATACAGTATTGTCAACTATAGTCACCATACTACGCATTAGATCCTCAGACCTTATTCATCTTATAATTGAAAGTTTGCATCCTTTTACCAACCTCACCCCATTTCCCCCACCCCCTAGTCCCTGGCAACCACCATTTTATTCTCTGTTTCTATGAGTTCGACTTTGTTGTTAGACTCCACATATAAATGAACCATGCAGTATTTGTTGCTCTTTGTCTGGCTTATTTCAATTAGCATAATGTCCTCCAGTTTCATCCATGTTGTCACAAATGACAAGATTTCCTTCTTTTTTTAAGGCTTAATAGTATTCCATTGCCTATACATACCACATTTTCTTCATTCATCCGTTGGCAGACACTTGGATTGTTTCCATGCCTTGGCTATCATGAATAATGCTGCAAGGAACAAGGGAGTACAGATGCCTCTTTGATATGGAGATTTCCTTTCCTTTGGATATATACCCAGAAGTGGGATTGCTGGATTATATGGTACTTCTATTTTTAATTTCTTGAGAAACCTCCATATTGTTTTTCCATAGTGGCTGCACCCGTTTACATTTCTACCAAGAGAGTGTAAGGGTTCCCTTTTCTCGACATCCTTGCCAACAGTTGGCATCTCCTGTCTTTCTGATAACAGACATTCTAACAGGTGTGAGGTGATATCTCATTGTGGTTTTGATTTGCATTTCCCTGGTGATTAGTGATGTTGAACATCTTCTCATGCATCTATTGGCCATTATGTCTTCTTTGGAAAAATGTCTATTCAAGTTCTTTGCCCCTTTTTTAATTGTGTTATTTATTTAGCCATTGAGTTGTATGAGTTCCTTGTATATTTTGGATATTAACCTCTTAGCAGATAAGTGAATGGTAAATATTTTCTCCCATTCCATAGCTTGACTTTTCATTTTGTTGATGGTTTCCTGTGCTGTGCAGAAACTTTTTAGTTTAATGTAGGCTGATGACATTATTTATCTGCACATTCCTTTATCTTTCTCTTTTTAACCAATTATTTTGAAAAAAAATTTCTCTATTCCTTGCTCATTGTAGGAAATTTGAAAAATATAGAAACTTTAAAGGGTGTAGTCCCTCTTTCAAGGCCCCTGCAACCCACACCCCGCCCTACCCCCCCCCCCCGCATTGATAAAATGATACTTTAAAAACTCATAAGAAAGATACAATAAGCAGCAATCCTAAAGTGGTCCTCTCTCCACTCCCCTCTTAGAGATTTCTAGGCATGTCCTCTCAGCGGTCCTCCCACTTCCCTGCTCTCCTCCCAGAAGGTTGCTGTCAGCACAGGACAGCACTTCCTCCCCGAGTGAGACCATCGCCTGGAGGTGGAGGCTCCCGCTGCTTCCCTGCTCTCCAGCTGTCTCCACAGTTCTCTGCTCATTCCTGCCAGTGTCAGAGGAAGCTCTGTCTTCCTTGACCTGAAGGCAGGATCCTCCCCCAACACCCCCGCCCCCACCTCCCCGTCATTGCTCTTTTGGTTTAAGCCATTTTAACTTCAATGACCTGGATGGATAGTATTGTAAATAGCATTCTATTCTCCTCGTCATCACTGTGCAATTTTTTGAATGATCTAAACAGATTATTAACTCTATCCCACCTGCAGAAACTGCATTCACGAAGATTACAATCTAACGTGCTGGTCAGGTGGCATAGTGTTTAAGTTCACGTGCTCCACTTTGGCAACCCGGGGTTCACAGGTTTGGATCCCATGTGCAGATCTACACACCCCTCATCAAGCTATGGTGGCATCTCATCTATAAAAGAGAGGAAGATGGCACAGATGTTAGCTCAGTGACAATCTTCCTCAAGCAAAAAGAGGATTGGCAATACATGTTAGCTCAGGGCCAATCTTCCTCACCAAAAAAAAAAAAATTACTAACTAATTATTACACTCCTTGACCTTTACGCAATGTTTGGCAGTTTTCATTATCCCTCTTTTTTGCCATCATACTTACCTCCTGGAGTCTCTTCTGCTTTATCTTCCAGTTCTCTCTCTATGACCCTGACTTTTCCTGTCCTTTCTGTCTCTTCAGGTCCTCTAACTCACAGGACTTCAGATCTTTCAGCCCATGTACTCCCTAATAAAATAATTCTGAAAACTATATAGCACCTAACACAATTTTAAGTGATATATAAATTTTTTCATAAGATTGAGGGTTATAAAGAATAAAATATCTGATATGGTGAGTATTCTATATGTGCCTTAAATACATTGTTACCAAAACTATGGAACTGCATCTTTGGTTTATGGAAAATTTCACTATATAATTTAATTGGCAAACACAGTCTTCATTGTCCAACTAATCAATCAGAAAATTCACTTTGTGTTCTAACTCAAGCAAATGTGTTAATACCTATCTCTGTGACAAACATCTTGCTTCTAAATTCTAAGTATTAGGTGGGGAAAAAAAAAGAAAAGAAATGAGGCAGGATGCCTTGCCATAAGTTTGCTACGTGGAGGAAGCTTCCTACAGAAGCTGCACAGGCTTGCATTTTCCCTTTGTTTGGGGACTCCAGAGGTGTTTGCACCTGGTAGAAATGTACAAGAGTAAAGTTCTGGATAAATGGATGGATGGGTGGGTGGACAGATACACATATGAGAGATATGCTCTCCTACTGTAAAATGGGGGAAGGGCGATTGTGAAAGAGAAATTGAGAAAGGAGAACCAGCAGACAGGGTAGTCTCAGACAGATCACTTGTAAGAAAGGGTTCATGCAACAGCTGGGAACGTGTGAACTGATTCCCTTGAAACTCTCTGTGTGCCCCCGTACTCCTTGAAACATCTTCAGGTGTATGCATATCCTCAGTAAAAGTGACTTTTCTACAAAATTAGTTCTTTGTTACTTTCTGTATATTTTTTCTCTTGGAGAATTGACTCATCCTCACAAATCCAATTATCACCTCTAAGTGGATGACTCAGAAACCTACTGCTCTCTTCTTGCATTTACAAACACCAATCAGATGTTCCTATTTGAAGATCTCTCATTTAACTAGAGATTTTCATTTCATAGTCAGCACAACGATAAAATCCATAAACTTTTGTGAGAGGTGTTTCTTCAAGTACCTGAAGCCTGAGATAAGATTCAACGATATCGGGGCTGGCCCCGTGGCCGAGTGGTTAAGTTCGCGCGCTCTGCAGCAGGCGGCCCAGTGTTTCGTTAGTTCGAATCCTGGGCGCGGACATGGCACTGCTCATCGGACCACGCTGAGGCAACGTCCCACATGCCACAACTAGAAGAACCCACAACGAAGAATACACAACTATGTACCGGGGGGCTTTGGGGAGAAAAAGGGAAAAATAAAAAAAAATCTTTAAAAAAAAAAAAAAAGATTCAACGATATCACCAACAACCTAATTGTCTCTGGCTTTAACTGGCACTGGATAAAGCAAAATGGCAGTCTTCTAGAAAGTCCTTCTGTCTCTGCCCAACTTCCGGGTGATTCAATGAGCCTCATGTAGACGCAGAGAGATAATTAGATGTGCTACCTTTTGTGTGAGCAAGGAGGAGAAATAAAAGTATAGTGATATGAAAATAATATGTATGCATAGAGACAGGCAAGTAGGTAGGTAGATAGATATAGATGGACATATCTGCTTATATTTTCTGAAAGAAACTCTGCAGGGTAAATGAGACACTAATGAAAACACCTACTGGTTAGGGATGGGGGTGGGGTATAAACAGTGTTAAGTGAACAGAAATGGAAGCAAGACTTTTTGGAAAATACTTCTATGTAATTTTGACTTCTGAATCATGTACATGTTTTACGCATTCAAAAAAAGTAATTCCTAAAATTGAAAATATTTCAAAAGGAAAGACACTAACTGTATATCAAAACTTAACATAACCATATAGAGGAAAGAATTACTTTAAATGACTCTGGAATATCACATTCTTGCTGAAAACTCTTGGAAGAAAATATTCTAAGGACAAAGAGCTTCAAATTCAGTGGTTTTATAGTTAATAGAAATACTGGTAATGTTATTTGAAAATCATTTTATGTATATTTTAGAGCTAAAGCAAATAAATGATTGTCATTATTATTATAAAATAAAATTTTCATTTTAAGAGATGAGTATAAAATCAAAAGAATTAAATAAAACCGTATAATCCAAATTTGAATTGCCAAATGTCAATTTAAACTCTCGATTTTAAAAAATGTGTCTCCTACCTGTTGTCAGAATGAGCCTGCATTTTAAAAAAATAGTGAATATAATTGATTAATACACTTGAAACATATAAAAATTCATGAGACCTCAATGTTATTTTAAAAAAGTAAACATGTAAACAAAAACTTCCTTGCCCACATTGGAGGTGACTATTACACCAAATCTTTATTCTTAGAATTGCTAATTAAAGGGAATGTGTTACTTTATTCTTCTTGTAGCTCAGGGTAACAAAAGAACCCCAGTTGATGACGACACTTTTTTTCCCAATTTTATTGATATATAAATGACATACAGTAATATATAAGTTGAAGGTATACAGCATAATGATTTGACTTACCTATATCATGAAACGATTACCACAAAAAGTTTAGCTAACATTCATCATCTCACATAGATACAAAATAAAAGAAAAAGAAAAAAATATTTTTTCCCTTGTTCTGAGAACTCTTAGGATCTACTCGCTTAACTTTTCATATATATCACCCAGCAGTGCTAACTATGGTCATCATGTTGCATATTACATTCCTAGTACTTATTTATCTTACAATTGGAAGTTTCTACTGTTTGACCATCTTCATCCCATTCCCCCTTCCTCCACCCCCTGCCTCTGATGATGAGAGAATATTTGTATAGGAGAATACCAACTATTAAATGTAGAAAGAATGGACAGTACCAGAAAATCGCCGTTCTGCAACCACAAATGAAATCATTGGCTCTACTGAGAATCATCAACGTGGGATCAAACCATTAAGTGAATGCCCAATGGAAAAATTTCCCCATATTATCCCACAGATGACCTGCCAGTAACACAAGAGGGGCTGTACTTCACAATGGTGCGATCTGGCTGCCACCACCAGAACACAGACACCAAACTGACTGTCAGGAACAGTGGGTACCACGTGCCTCCTGAGGGGGTGCAGTGGGAATTACACAGCACTCTCCATGACATATTCTTACTACAACATGCTCAACCCAAATCTAAATAAGTCTGCGTTCCTAACTTCAAGTTTAAAGGAAATACAGAGGACAAAGGAATAAATTAAATAAAACCACCAAGAAAAAAGAAAACAAATCCAGAAAACGGACATTTTACCAGACATCTAGCCTGGTCTCTTCAAAAAAGCCAAAGGAGTAAGTGGCGACTCTTGCAGATTAATCGAGTTAGGAGCCATAACAGAATGCAGTCTGTGGGCCTTGATTGACAATTAGTTCGAAAAATTTGGCTATAAAATGAATTTTGGAAACAAGTGGGAAAATGTGAATATGAACTAGGTATTAGATATTAAGGAATTATTGTGTACTTTGCAAGGTGTGATAAAGCTATTACAGCTATATGAGAAGTTACTCATTTTAAGAGTTCCATGCTGCAGTACTTAAGGACAGCACATTATGATGTTTATAACATTTTTAAATGGCAAGAGAGAGAATGGGGGGAGTATGTGTAAACAGTTGTTGAATCTGGTGGCAGATACATGGATAGTCACTGTACCCTTCTTTCCACGACTCTATATATTTGCATTTTTTCACAATTAAGTTGAACACAACTAGGCTCCACACTGCCCACCTGTGATCACTGCTCCATGGTGAGGATCCAGCAGCCCAGACCTCCCCATCTCTGCCAGGGCTGGGCCTCCTCCCCGGTGGTTGGAGATCCTGGCTTGCAGGCACCACACTGAGCCCTCAGCGCCAGGCTTGCTCTTTATAGTCCTCATTTCCCTAAAACTGAGTTAGGTGTGGATGTGGAAATGGCATTAGGGACAGGTATTGTCTGGGCACAGTGGCTTTGGGACTTCTCAAGTGCAGCAGTCATTTCCAACCCACACAGCCACTCACAGGCACTAGGACTGTTTGCCAGGGCAGGCCCCATAGAGCAGAGCTTCAGAAGCCTGTCCCACTGTGGCCTCCCCCAGGCACTGAGAGAAGTACACCAGCTCTCCCCAGCCCTCAGAGCAGCTAAGCTGCAGCGTCCTTCATGGTCCAGCTCCAGAGCTGGGGCATCTTCTCCCTTGGCTGGTGCTGACAGCCTCCTAGACGCTTCTCCTCTCTCTTCCTCTCTCTTCCCACTTCTCCAAGACAAAAGCAAACCAAAAAGGCAAACAGAGCTTATTTGCTCACTCTGTCTCTTTGTTAGCTCCTTGCAGTTTTCTTCAACTCCTTTCAGGAAACCAGATGCTGGAGAGAGAACCTCTCCACTCGGCCTTGGGTTCAACTCCTCCTTGTTCATCCCTCTCGCCCTTGCTAGTTCTTTGTTTCACCCCTTCCTGTCTCCTGAATATGAAACAGTAACAGACATTACTGATGTCTTACTACATGTCAGGCACTGCTCTAAGCATATTTTATGCACTGGCTTATTTAATCACAACAACCTAATAAAATATTGCAATCCCATGGTACAGAACAGGAAACTGAGGCACAGAGAGGTCGAGCAATTTATGTAAGATCAAATCTAGTTTATGTCTAGTCTTCTCAATATGTCTATTCTCAATAGTTTTATATTTATAAATTTGTTTATCCAAAAAATAATTGAGCTCCTATTCTACGCCACGTACTGTTTGTTGTAGACGCTGAAGAAAGCAATGTACCTGTCCTCATGGAGCTTCCATACCTGTACGGAAGAAAAATAACAAGCAAAAATTAAGTAATAGGAAGCACGGTAGGCATCAGAAATCTCGATCAGATGATAGAGTAACAGAGGGACGGCAGACCAGGAACGAGGAGCTGAACCCTGTCATTAAAAATACTTTTATATGTATTTTTGAATAGGTATTCTATTCTCTTGGTTCAAACATTAAAACCTATGAAAAAAGTAATCAGAAAAGTAAACAATTCACTTGCAAAAATAAATGCATAAACAAGTAAATGGAAAAAAAACCCTATTAGTTTCCTATTAATCCTCCCAGAAATTTTATGTTTTATGCATATTTAAGACTATAAAAATTATTTTCTCCTCCTTTTTTACTCCAAGGAAACATGCTTTACTATTCCATATGCCGTCCTACTTGATGTTCACAATACTTATTTTAGAGATCTTACAATATCGATACTTAAAAAGCTTCTCCTTTTTTTTCTCACAATTGCCTACATTTTCATTGTATGAATGTACCCATTTATCTAACCAGTCCTCTATTGATAGGTACTTAGGTTTTTTCTAGTCTTTAGTTGTTACAAACAATGCTCCAGTGAATAACTGTATACCTCAGAGGTTGGACAACTGTTTCTATAAAGGGCCAGAGAGCAAATATTTTAGGCTTTGTAGCCCATAGAGTCTCTGTCACAACTACTCAACTCTGCTGCTGTCTAATAAGGGCAGCCATAGACCTCATGTAGGCAGACAGGCGTGGCCGTTTTACTATAAGACCTTATTTACAAAAGCTGACATTGGACTAAATTTGGCCCATGGGCTATTTTATTTGCTGATGCCTGTCATTCACCATTTTGTATATGGGGTTATCTCCATAGGAAGAATTCCTAGAAGAGAGTACATGAGTGTTTAATTTTGACAGATTCTGCCAAATTGCCTTTCACTGAAATTGTACCAGTTTGCATTCCCACCAGCAACATACAAGAGAGTTTATTTCGTCAACACTTCACCAACACAATGTTCACACAAACTTTGGGGATTTCGCCAATTTCATAGGTATAAAATAGTTTTTCACTATACTTTTAATTTCAGTTTTTCTTCTTATGAGGGAGGTTGAGCCAATATAAGAACCATTTGTTTTCTGTTGGCGAATGGATCTTTTTAAAATCAACTTTTAGGAGCTCTTCCTATAGCAGAAAGATAAACCCTTTCTCTGAAATGTTGAAAATAATTTTTCCAGTTTGTTATTATTAATTTTTTGACTTTACTTAAATTTTTTTTTATTTTTTTTTTATTTTTTTTTTAAAGATTTTATTTTTTCCTTTTTTTCCCCAAAGCCCCCCGGTACATAGTTGTGTATTCTTCGTTGTGGGTTCTTCTAGTTGTGGCATGTGGGACGCTGCCTCAGCGTGGTCTGATGAGCAGTGCCATGTCCGCGCCCAGGATTCGAACCAACGAAACACTGGGCCGCCTGCAGCAGAGCGCGCGAACTTAACCACTCGGCCACGGGGCCAGCCCCGTTTACTTAAATTTTTTAATGAAAGGTTTTGTTTTTATCTTGTCACATTAATGGATCTTTTCTTTTATGGATTCTGGATTTTGTGTAGTAGTTAAAAGATCTACCACACTCCAGGACTATAAAAGAACTCCCCCATATTGTCTTATAATTTCATATTTTATATTTCAAACTTTCATCAGTTTGGAATTAAGCTACGTACAAAGCATAGATCCTTTTATTTTCTTTCCCAGTGGTTATCAAGTTGACCCTGTGGCATTTAGTAAATAGTCTACCTAAATAGTGAGGCAAACCTCACTGATTTCAGTTGACACCTTTATAAAATATTGAAATACTATATCTGTTGGGCCTTCTTCTGGACTTTCAATTACGTTCCCTCGATTTACCTGAGCATTCATGTGCCAGTACCACATCATTTTAATTGCTGAAGCTTTATGGTATATTTTAGCACCTGAAAGGGCCAACTCCCCCAGCCGTTCTTTGTTAAGGTTTTCCTTGGCATTCTTGCTAATTTTCTATAGGAACTTTAGAATTCTCTTGCCTAGGTTAAAAAAAAAAGTAGCTTTATTTGGACTGAGTCAAATTTATAATTCGATCTAAGGAGAACTGACAGCTTTAAGATACATTGTGTCTTCATCTCCAAGAACATGGTAGGGTTTTCCACTTGTCCAGTCTTCTGTACCTTCTCAAGAGTTTTCTTCATATAGGTCTCACATACTTCTTAGTTATTCTTATGTATGTTAGCTTTTTATTGTTATTGTTGCTTTTGTAAGTAAGATCTTTTCTTCCTCACATTTTCTAACTGCTATTGATTTCTGTGTGTCAATTTCTCCACCCTGCTACTGAATTCTACTCTTTATGGTGATTCTTTTTGAACTTATTCTCTAGGGTTTTCCAGGAATAAAGTCACATCATCTGTATATAGTGATAGTTTTCTTTTCTTTCCACCTTAATACCTGCAATCTCTCTTCTTCAATTACAAGGTCCAGTACTTCTGGTTGAGTAGCAATAGTGATACAGATGAGCATCCTAGCTGCTTCCTGACTTCAGTTCTAACACTTCTGCTGTTTCCCCCACTAAGCGTGAGAGCTATATTTTATCACTGTAGGTAAATATCTATTGATTCTTAATTTAGTGTTATTAAGAATAGATGCTGACCTTGTCAAATGCCTTTTAAGAACTTAAGAAAATGATCATTTGATGTTCTCCTTATGTCTATTAATATAATATAAATCATTAATATTGCATTATGTTTGTAGATCAATGATGCTGAATTCTCAATATTGAAGAATCCTTGCATTCTTGGAATAAACTCTACTTCATCATGATGTAATATTCTGTTACTATGCTGCTGGGTTTTGTTTGCTAATGTCTTATTTTAAAATTTATATAAATATTCATAAGTGAGATTATCTGTAGTCTTCTCTCCATAATCTTTGCAGGTCTCGAAGTCAACGTATGGTTGCTTCACAAATATAAATTTTAAGTTATTATTTAATCTTATGATCGAAACAGCTTAAATAGTATTGGAATTATTTTAACTTCAATAGTTTCACAGAATTGTCCTGTGAAACCATCCAGGCCTGATATGTTTTTAGGGGCAGTTCTTTGGCAATTTCCTCTTCTGCTTCTGTGGAAATTGGCCTGTTTAAATTTTTGAATTTTTCTTGGGTCAGATTTGATAAATAATTTTCTCTGAAAAGTATCTATCTCATCTTAGATTTAAGTTATTTATATGGAATAAAGTAGTCTCCAATTATTCTTTAATTTTCCTCTGTGTTTATTTTGTTTAAGTACATTTTCCTTCTCTCTGCCTCCCTCTTTTTTGAGGGAAAGGGTAGAGTTTTGGCTAGCTAACAGTTCATCTGTTTTACTACTTTTTAAATAGTTTTAAAAAATTCTTCTCCATCTATTGATATAAATATTTAAAGCTATGAATTTGCTGCCGAGCATTATTTTATCTCAGTTTCCCAGTCTCAGTGATACTGACATTTTGAGCCAGATAATTCTTTGTTGTGGAGGATTTTTAGCAGCATCCCTGGTCTCTAACTACTAGATGCCAATAGCATCCCCTTCCCTAGTTGTAACAATAAAAAATGTTTTTGGATATTTCCAAATGTGCCCTTGGGGGGCGGGGCAAAATTGCCCGAGGTGCAAGCCCTGATAGCTAGTGTTGTTAGCGCCACCGAATTAGCTGAGATAGATGTAGTCAAAAGTTAGCATAAGAGAAGCCATCCTATAGAATGAAGTCATGTTGGAACTGTAAATGACCCTGACTCACCAGAACCCCTTCCCCTGCCTTATTCTCGAAGCGTGCTTTGGAGAAACGCTTAGAACTGCATGTAAGCAAGCCAATAAGTAGCCAGTCAGTAATTCATAGAGAGAATGACTTGTTAGCAGATTTAAGTCCTCTGTCTAATCTGTTCCTTCTCTCCATAATAAGAAGATAACTAACGTTTTCTTAGATTCCCTAAGAATGTCACATTCAGCAGATCCAAAACTTTTGTCTACCTAAAGGCACCCAAGGGTGTGTGGTCATCCAATACCTGCACTCCTGAGCCCCCTCCCCTTTCCCTGCTTCTTTAGTTACATTCTTATGTAAATATCAGTTTCTTTAACCTTGTATCCCTGAGCTTCACGCAGCATGAAGCTAGTGTTGAGAATAGGGCACTGACCTCCCCCTATCGCACAAGGAAAACAGAAGTTACAAATTGTTAGAGGCCAGGTGGACTCATAGGAAAGTTTTGGTTAATTATAGGTCACTGAAGTTTATTACAGGGAAACTGATGTCCAGAGAATATCAAGAAGCCGGAGCTTCCCAGACCTCAACTCTTTGGCTTCCTGGTGTCAGAGTCCCCCATCCATCATGGAGGCAGACAACCAAGGACATCCCCCTGCAGAATCCCTTATCTCACCATCTCCCTCCCTGCAAACAGCCTCACAAGGCCAAATGCAGGCTTGTGGGAAGGGACCAACCTACAAGGCCACATGTTCCTTCTCCCCTACCAAAAGCCTCAAATAAAAACCCTTACGTTTTTGAGGTGGATTTGAGTCTTAAATCCCACCTCCTCATCTGGGCACCTTTTGAGAATAATAAAAGTTCCTTTTTTTGCCATAAGCCTGGCAGTCCAGTTTTTAAAAAATTTTTGTCTCCTTGTGTGGCAGGTAAAAGAACCTGTGTTTGTGGCCAGTAACAGTGTTTTCTCATTTTTCTACATATTCTAAAATTGAGGTTTGCATTTTTCATGTGATCTGATTGTTATTTAAGATAGACTTTTAGGAGCCGGCCTGGTGACGTAGTGGTTGGGTTTGTGTGCTCCACCTTGGTGGCCCAGGGTTCACAGGTTCAGATCCTGGGCACAGACCTATGCACCAGTCATCAAGTCATGCTGTGGTGGTGACCCACATACAAAATAGAGGTAGATGGGCACAGATGTTAGCTCAGGACCAATCTTCCTCACCAAAAATAAAAAAAAGGGGGGGATAGATTTTTAAATAAAAAATTCTGAACAACTATGGTTGTTTTTGACATACATTACAAATATTTTGGAGAGTTTCTCCCTAGTTTTACTAGAAGTGGAGTTTGTGGGTCTCCTTTCAGATAGATTTCTGGATTACAAAGGAAAAGTGATAAATTGCTATAGTCATTGCTATAGGAAGTTCACCATAGTTAATATTTACTAAACACAATATATTCTGAGCACTTTCAAAGCATTTTACATGGACTATTTCATTTAATTCTCACAATAATCCTATTTAGTAGGTATTCACATCTCCAGTTTCTAGATGGGGAAAGACTCAAAATAACTTGCCAAAGAATTCATAGCTAAGAAGTGGAGTATAAATAATTCTTAAAAAGGCCTTTAGTTAATGGAAACAGCTCAGTTCCGAGGGGAAAGATCAATAATGAAAGGTCAATCTTTGGTGGACAAGGTGAGCACAGGGTGTGACACTATGCCAACTGGTTGCACAGTGGCTGTGTCTGAAGCATTTTAGCAAACTTGAGTTGTAACTCTTCCTGCCTCCAATGGCAGAGGCACAAAAAGCACCTGGGAGGAGGATATTTGAAACAGAGAACAGCTTTACACCTATATTTTTGTGCCTTCCTTTGCAATGACCCTGGAACTCCTCCTCAAGGGAAGAAGTTCCTTGGGTTACAGTAGCCACCAAAGTGAGCAGTCACCGAGGTTGAACCTGTCAACACCCATCCATCGAAAGAGATTGGGTACACTTCATCAGTGTGTACTAACTACCCTTTGTTTACCAAGCTTGAGTCTGACAAATACTCTACACTTGTAAGTCTAATAACTTTAACTCTTTCTTCTGTATTAAGAGTAGTGTTTTGGAATAGCTTTAACGATCTTCACCTGTGTCCTTGTGTTGTAGTGAAGGCTTTGGTGGGAAGCTAAAATTAAAGCTAGTCAGATTTCTCCTCCTGGTCTTTGATTTCCCACTTGCAGTACCTGTACGTTTTCAAATAAATTAGTTTTTCAAGGTTAATGAACAAGTGACCAGTTTCTTCAAATAGCCTTAAAAATAGTGAAATGGGATCTCATAAAATGTATTAAAATAGAATGACAAAAGAAGATTCTTTACTTTCAAGGAAATGGTCTTAAGGGCCTAGAGGTTGATGTTCATCCACACACAAAATTTTAACTGAATGGGATTTCACTGTGAAGTTTATGAGGCCCCTCTGAAGAGTCTAGACTCAAATTGACCACAGTTGATATAGAACAGTATAGGCAAAAATTTTCTCCATTATTATTTTTAAAGCATACATTTGAAGAAAAGATCTTAAATGAACAGGAAATTCAGAAGTACATGTGTGGAGGATAAACAAAGTGCAAGAACTCCAAAGGGGAAGAGAGGAAGATGTTCTTTAACAAAATTTTTTTAATATGTCACTGAGATAGGTTTTTCATATCAATACTTACAAAAGGTTTTCACTTCCAAGAATGAGGAAAAGCCAGAACACTTTTAACTTGTTTGGGTTTGTGATAGATTCACTTAATAGCTTGTTTTCTATTCATAAATTTTTAAATAAATTCACTTTAGAAGATAATTGTGGCCTTTTAGATTCAAAAGTGAGATTACTTCTTATGCCTATGCCACAGGACGCGAGGACATCGTGAGTATGATTTAAAGGAACAGCTGCATTTTAAACAGCCATAAAAACTTTACAGCATTGATTGGCGTTATCATTTTTTACCAGTAGAGGGAGATCTAAGTCCACTGCAATATATTAGTAGCTGTGGTTTGTACAACAGTGAATGGCGGGGGGAACAGTTGCTCTCAAACATTATTACCACATCCAGAAGATAGACAGACACACACATAGATGAATGAATAAAAGTTTTGGTCAAATATTTTGATAAATATATAATATAAACCTTCATCAAAGATTACTGGCAGGATTTGCCACAGACTTTCATTCATTTACAAAATGCAGTGTGTCAAAATAAACACAATGTAAAAGATATTTAACATATTTAATATTTAAATTTAAATCCTAAAGTTAACCTTCCATTTTACACTCATTAAGTTACTTTTAAAGAGTTAGATATTAAATTTAATCCAATCAATTGAATATATTGTGGCAAATATAAAATGAGGTTCGGGCTCTTTTCACCTTCCAGATTGAAGCCTTAGCTGCTCAGGATATCTGGACTTAGACTGACATGCCCAGCCCAGCCCCTGCAGCCTCTTGGCAGCGAACATGTACATCAAAACGTTCTTGTTTCACTTCCTTCTTGTCATTTTGCTCGTCAGAAATGTTTATTTTTTTTACCTGGATTTAAGGTACTCATAATTGCAGTAACCAACTCCTTGGCTCATGACATAGTTGTTACAGGCCTCCTCATGATGCATGCTCCTTTCCAGTGTGCCCATAACCCAACCCAGGAACTAAACCATCGAAGGGAACTTATATGGACCTGTTTGTTCTCTCCGTCCCTTATATCCCTTGCCTCACTCATACAAGCTAACTATTATCCTACATTTTGTGTTAGACATTTCCTTGTTTTTTAAAATAGTATTTTAAATCAATATTTATGCATATATAATCAAAATATTTAGATTTAGTTCTGCAGTGTTATAAGAAGAGTAATCTTTAATTTGTCTTTATTCATTTATTTTTAAAGATTGACACCTGAACCAACATCTTGCCAATCTTTTTTTTTCTTCTTCTTCTCCCCAAAGGCCCCCAGCATATAGTTGGATATTCTAGTTGCAGGTCCTTCTGGTTGTGCTCTGTGGGACACCACCTCAGCATGGCCTGAGGAGCAGTGCCATGTCCGCGCCCAGGAACCAAACCAGCGAAACCCTGGGCCATTGAAGCAGAGCACACAAACTTAACCACACGGCCATGGGACTGGCCCCTATTTATTTATTTATTTATTTATTTATTTTTGGTCAGGAAGACTGGTCCTGAGCTAACATCTGTGCCAATCATCCTCTATTTTGTATGTGGGACACTGCCACAGCACAGCTCGATGGGCGGTGTGTAGGTCTGCACATGGGATCTGAACTTGCGCTACTGAAGCGGAGTGCTCAAACTTAATCACTATGCCACCCAGGCAGGCTCCAATTTGTCTTTTTTCAAACTCAACATTAAGATTTATGCATACTGATGTGGATTATCTATAATTCCTTGATGTTCACATAATATCCCATTATGTATATGTACCACGATTTATTTATCCATTCTCCTGTCTTATGGGCATTTGGTTTGTGTCCATTTCTTTGCTGTTATTAAAAGTGCTGCCATGACTGTGTTTGTGTGTGTCTCCTGGTGCATCTGTGCAAGCATTTCTCTTGCTGGGTTGTAGGGTAGAAGGATGATCAATTTACTCTCCCAGCACAATTGTAAAAGCAAACCGTTGATCTACATCATCTTCAACACGTGATATTTTTACCTACTGAACGAGTTTAAGCAGTCTTGATTTGCATTTTCCTGATTATTAATGACTTTAAGAATATCACCTTGTTTACTAACTATATGTAGTTCCTTGTCCATGAAATGCTTGTTTATGTCTTGCACTAATTTTTCTCTATCAATTTACATTTATCTCTACCAATTTACAGCCCATTTTTTTTATGTTAAGGTGTCTTTTAATAAATCAAATTTCTTAATTTTAATTTAGCCAAATTTATCAATCTTTTGTTATAGAGTTAATGCTTTTTGCACATTATGAATTCTTTCCCTCTATTAGAGACTATCCATTCCCCACAGTATATCCTTGGATATATATAAAGGATAGTCTCTTCAATGATCGGTGTTGGGAAAACTGGGCAACCACATGCAGAAGAATGAAACTGGACCACCATCTTTACAGCATACACAAAAATCACCTCAAAAAAGATTAAAGACTTGAACATAAGAACTGAAACTTTAAAACTCCTAGAAGAAAACACAGCGGTTAAGATCCTCGACATCAGTCTTGGCAATGATTTTTTGGATTTGACAACAAAAGCAAAAATAAATAAGTGAGACTACATCAAACTAAAAAGCTTCTGCACAGCAAAGAAAATCATCAACACAATGAAAAGGCAACCTAAAGAATGGGAGAAGATATTTACAAGTCAAATATCTGATAAGGGATCAATATCCAAACTATATAAAGAACTCATACAACTTAATAGCAAAAAGACAAACAATCCTACTAAAAAAATGTGGCAGAGTACTCGAATAGACATTTTCCAAAGAAGACATACAAATGGCCACAGGTACATGAAAAGGTGCTCAACATCACCAATCATTAGGGAAATGCAAAGCAAAACCACAATGAGATATCACCTCATACCTGTTAGAATGGCTATTATTAAAAAGACAAGAAAGAATAAGTGTTGGCGAGGATGTGGAAAAAAGGGAACCCTTGTGCACTGTTGGTGGGAATTTAAATTGGTGCAGTCACTAAGGAAAACAGTATGGAAGCTCCTCCAAAAATTTTAAAATAGAACTACCATATGATCCAGCAATTCCTCTTTTGGGTATATATCCAAAGGAAATAAAATCATAATCTTGAAGAGATATCTGTACTCTCATGTTTATTGCAGAATTATTCATGATAGTCAAAGTATGGAAACCACCTAAGTGCCCATCAATGGATGAATGGATAAAGAAAATACAGTACATATACACAATGCAGTATTATTCAGCCAAAAAAAAGAAAGAAATCCTACCACTTGTGACAACATGGATGGACGTTGGTTGAGGGCATTATGCTAAGTGAAATAAGACAGAGAAAGACAAATACTGTGTGTTCTCATTTATATGGGAAATCTAAAAAACATCAAACTCATAGATACAGAAAACAGATTGCTGGTTACTAGAGGTGGGGGAGGGGAAGCAAAATTGGTGAAGGTGGTCAAAAGGTACAAACTTACAGTTATAAGAGAAATAAGTCCTGGGGGTGTAATGTACAGCATGATGGCTATAGTTAATGATACTGTATCACATATTTGAAAGTTGCTAAGAGAGTAGATCTTAAAAGTTCTCATAACAAGAAAAAAATCTGTAACTATTTGTGGTTGCTGTGTTAACTGTTTCACAACATATACATATACTAAATCATCATGTTGTACACCTAAAACTAACACAATTATATGTCAATTACATCTCAATAAAAAAAATTTTTCCCTACCCTATGCTCAGAAAGTTGGTTGCCTATACTTTCTACTAATAGTTTGTTTTGTTCTTGATCTTTAAAACCTTACTCCATCTGGAGTAGATTTTTTTTTGTACATGGTGTGTGACAGGGGCAGAATTATGTCCCCTCAAAATTTATATATTGAAGCCCTAACCCCCAGCCCTAACCCCTTGTATTTCAAGCTAGGGCCTTTAAAGAGGTGATTAAAGTTAGATGAGTTCACAGGCACCGCCCTAATCCAATCTAACCGCTGTCCTTAGAAGAGGAAATTTAGCTACATAAAGGGGACACCAGGGAGGCTCACGCCCAGAGGAAAGATCACGTAAGGTCACATGAGAAGGCAGCCACCTGCAAGCCAAGGAGAGAGGTCTCAGGAGAAACCAAGCCCGCCCACACTGTGAGAAAATAAATCTCTGTTGTGTAAGCTCCCCAGTCTATGGTATTTTGCTATGGCAGCCCTAGAAAATGAGTGCAGTGTGAGATACAGATCTCATTCTTTTTAATACGGAAAAATTATTTATTTCTAGTTCTATTTACTGAATAGTCCCTCCTTTCGTCACTGATCTATCATGGCTCCCTCCTCATATATGAAAGTTCCACATACATGTGCCTCTAGGGTCTATCTATTCTCTCGGTCAGTCTATCCTGGGAGAGGACCAGACTTTCTTAACTGCTATGGTCATGATCGTGAGAGCTGGCAGAGAAAGCCCTGCCCCTTTCATTCTTCTTGAAAATGACTTTGCTATTTTTGATCACTTACACTTTCATATAAAGTTTACAATAAGCTTGCCAAGTTTCACTAAAAATCCTATTGAGACTTTAACTGTATTTGCATTAAATCAATAAACTGCAGAGAAACATTTTGTAAAGATTCATCTCCAATGCCAAGTACCTTGATTTCCTTTTTTTGTTCTATAGACTACAATTTTGGTTCTGCCCACATGAGGGCACCACAAACTGAAAAATCAGATTTTCACAGTTGGACTGAAGACCCTGTAACACAAATAGTGTTACGATTTTATTAAATGCCTGAATGTTTTGGAGGATAGACCTGAATTTCATACGGAATGTTCGAGAGACTATCAAATGTTTAAGTACATTTGGTAAAAATACATACAATAGTATATGATAATCAAAGAATTGAAATAATAATGAAAGATATGGCATTCTATCCTTCACAGCCCTTATCTTAGAAGGCCATAAACAAATACAGATAAAAAGTTCATTATCAACCAATAAAATGAAGGCATGGGGTAAAAATAGCTCTGGAAACTAAGGTAGTATTTTCTCAACCAGCAAGCCTACCACACGCTAGTGAATGGTTTGCACAAATCTGGGGAGCAAGGTGACCCCCAAGCCTATGAATAAAGGGGAGGATGATGTAATTCTGCATTTCCACCCTCAGCCCCACCCCTTATTCCAGCCCTGCTAATCTCGGGTAAAGTCTACTTTCACTGTGAGAAACAAGCCTGGGCTTGCCCTGAACTGATTAAAGAATGAAAAAGAAAGAAACAGAGACAACTTTCCCTTTCTGCCCTGTAACGCCAATGTAGCCTCCTCTGCACATTATGTGGGAAGGATTTGAGACAGAATGTCTTTGAAAATGTTTAAATGATACTACGCAGACCCAAACGTGATAGTTGACTGAGGAAACCCTTGTTCTAAGAACCTTCCAAGAGTTTATTAATCTGGTGTTCTAAGGAGCACTGGAATTGAGTATCAAAAAACTGCTGACCACATCTTGTTAACTTAGATAAAAAGATCTGTCTACTGCTAATGATCATAATTTGGGTGATCTACTAAATATATAGAGAGAATCCTTAAATTCTCTAAACCCCCGTTTCCTCATCTGTAAAATGAGAACAATATTTCCCACTCAGAATTGTTGTAGGATTAAACAAGGCATTACAAAACATGAAACAACGTGCCTTGGACATAAGCACTCACTGAATGTTACACTGGGGTCATGAGAGGGGAAAAATGGTGTTCCTAGGTGAGCAAAACTGAACAGTAAAGTCCGGAAACAGGAAACTAAGCCCCGGTCAGCTCACTTGCCTCTGCTCCTCCCTTCAGCCCTCCACCGCCCCACCTCAGGCGGCCCTGGGCCCACTCTCCCAGCACCGGGGCAGCTACGTGGCTTAATGAGCCATTTAAACGACGCATTCTGCATAACCCCTTCGAAGTAAGAACAGATACATGGTGTTGATCGTAAAACCATAATTAGCACCAGGAACGCTTTTAACGCCACTGATCTTCAAAGAAGGCCCACATTGTCCTAACCCGCAGCCCACTCATACCGCTACCTGCGCTTCTAGAACATTCCACGAGATGGCGCCCTTGCCCCCAGCCTTCGGGCAACCTGAAGGCGAAGCCGATCTAAGGCTTCGAAGGGCTCGACCTCCGGCAGAGGCCCCACGGGCCTACCTGGGACTCGCCGCGGGAACCCGACCGGGCCCAGCCCGGCAGTGGGCTCGGGCCACCCTGCTTTGCGAGCCGCCGTCTATCACCGGCACGGCCTCCCCGCAGGGTTCCCCCCTAGACAGAGCTACTGGGGTAAGAGCGCGGGCCAGCAGCCCCCACGCCCTGTGGACGGCCAGGTGCGGCCTCACGTGCTTGTGCGTGGGCGCCGGGCTGCCGTGCACCTTGACCCCGGCGGCGTCAGGCTGGGGGCGGTGAGGAAGCACCGCGGGGGGAGGCACCCTGCGTTTGCAGAAGCGCCCGGCGGGGCTCGGGTGCCCGCGCGGCCCGGGTGCCCGCGCGGCCCGGCCACCGGGCCCGGCGGCGGGGGCGGGGCTGAGCGACGGGGGCGGGGGCGAGCGGTGGGGGCGGGGCCTGGCGTCCGCCCTCGGGTTTCTAGCTCACGCCCAGAAGCTCGCAGCATTCGAAGAATGGGCTGGCGGTTCCGGGGACGACCGGACTCCCTTGCCGGCCTGCCCGTCGCAGCGAGTGGTCCCCGCGACCGGCGCCCGGGCCGTGCCACCTGCGTTCACACGCCGCTCGGACGCGGGACGCCAGCGGCCCGTCGGGCCCTCCGGCTCGGCCCCGCGCTCTCGGGCGGCTGGTGGGCGGGGCTTCGCCCCTGACGTAGCATCCCGTTTCGAGTCCCCGCCCCTCCTCGGCCCGTATATAAGACTTCGCCCGGCGTTCGCACTCGCACAAGTGGACGGAGGCGTCGGGCGCGGTTGCTAGAGGCGGCAGGGGTTCGAAGGCGAGGGCCGGCTCGGGCGTGTGTCGGCGCCTCGGAGGTGGCAGCAGGCAGGGCCGGGCGGCGAGGCGACGATGGAGCTCTTGCGGACTATCACCTACCAACCGGCCGGCGGGAGCAAGATGTGCGAGCAGGCGCTGGGCAAGACTTGCGGCGGGGACTCGAAGAAGAAGCGGCCGCAGCAGCCCCCCGAGGAGCTGCAGGCGCCGCAGCCCCAGGCGCAGGTGCAGCCGGCGGCCCCGCACCACCATCACCACCACTCGCACTCGGGGGCCGAGGTGTCGCGGATTATCGTCGACCCCACGACGGGGAAGCGCTACTGCCGGGGCAAAGTGCTGGGAAAGGTGACGAGCGGCCGCCCGGCGGGAGGAGGGAGGTCCGCCCTCGCGTCCCCCGGGCCGGCCGGACCCTGAGTCCCGCGCCCGCCGCTTCTGGGTTTCTCCGGAGTCCGATCCCCGCGCGACGTGGGCTGCTCACCTGCCCTCCGCTGGCTTTTGTGCGCTGACAGCGCCGGGATCGGTTTTACACCCTGAGCCGCGGCTCCGTCTGCCTCCCGCAGCCCAGCTTTCGAGACCAGATCCAGCTCCCTCCACCTGCGCCCAGAGACTTTCCTTGACAAGTCTCTTCAGATATTATTTCTCATCTCCCCGACCCCAGTCCGCTCCATGAAGCTCCTCTTTGTAAGGGGGGAAGGAAAACTGTTTTAATTTACTGTTTTCAGGATGCTTTTCCCTTCGGGAAGGAGCTTTTAAAAAGCAGACTGCATCCCTCTGTCCACCTCCCCTCCCCCCATTTTTGCTTTTCTTTCCTATTTTTATTCATTTATTTTTTAAAAGATCTGCCGTCCATTTTTCTGCCGTGCTCAATTCCGTCTCGGCTTTGTTTCCTTTCAGGGTGGCTTCGCGAAATGTTACGAGATGACAGATTTGACCAACAACAAAGTCTATGCTGCAAAAATTATTCCTCACAGCAGAGTAGCTAAACCTCATCAAAGGGAAAAGGTGTGTATGACTGTTGAGTCAAGTATTTTCTTTGTGTGCAGGGATGGCCCTTCCCGTGAGGGAAATGTCTTCTGCATGTGTAAGCAACTGGCTTTTCCGAGGTGACAAGAGGCTAATAAACCTTACCTTGCATTTTGTTTTAGATTGACAAAGAAATAGAACTTCACAGGATTCTTCATCATAAGCATGTAGTGCAGTTTTACCACTACTTTGAGGACAAAGAAAACATTTACATTCTCTTGGAATACTGCAGTAGAAGGGTAAGTGTCAACTCCTGTTTCAGTATGTTTACTTCCCCCAAACGGACGTGGCATTCAAACTGCATTTTATCTGGGATTTTAGTTGTGGAAGTAATTATTATACTGCAGCTGTAACTCGTCAGGCATTGTGCAAAAGCAGACCACTGATTTTGATAACTTTGTTTGACAGATTCTCTTTTTTCCTTCTCTTCCTAGTCCATGGCTCATATCTTGAAAGCAAGGAAGGTGTTGACAGAGCCAGAAGTCCGATACTACCTCAGGCAGATTGTGTCTGGACTAAAGTACCTTCATGAACAAGAAATCTTGCACAGAGATCTCAAACTAGGTGAGCCCTGGACCCCGATTGCTGACTTTTGTGTTAGAAGTGTTCTTTTCTTCTCTCTCTCCCTTTTTATGTGTTAACATTCTTAATTGGGATCCAGCCTATGTAATCTTTCTTTTGAGTGGATGAATTTAATATTAAACCGCTGCCTGCCTGCCTCCAAGGTTGATGTGTGTGTACTTGGGTAGAACACCATTTCAAAGGGATTCAGGTTTTGTTTTGTTTTTCATCTAGGGAACTTTTTTATTAATGAAGCCATGGAACTGAAAGTCGGGGACTTTGGTTTGGCAGCCAGGTTGGAACCCTTAGAACACAGAAGGAGGTAAGAGTCAGAAAGATACGTCCTACTAGGGTTTTGTGGAGATCAAATATGCCCTTATTATTTTCCAGTTAATGTTTCGGAGAAGGTCAGTTGATACTGAAATCTATAAGCCACAATGATATTAATTTAAGGAAACACTTATTAAGAGCCCACTATGGACCAGGAACAGTGCCTTATGCCTGTAAGTTGATTGTGAAAGAAGTCTGTCTTACATTTGCCTGTAATGTGTAAAACTGCCATGCTGTACCTGGTCTCAGTTGGTTAAAAACACTTTGTCATGTGGGCTGAAAAAAACTGTACATGCATTAAAAAAAATTGCCAAAAGTCACTTGGTCAAATGTCAGTTGTTAAGGTACCAAAAATCAGAAGTCAAATGTTTCCAAATAGAAATTCAACATAGTGCTTTTAAAGTTTTGTCCAGAGAACTAAGTTTAAACAGTACAGTAGTTCCTAATGAGATCTTGATATTTTCTCTTTCCAGAACAATATGTGGTACCCCAAATTATCTTTCTCCTGAAGTCCTCAACAAACAAGGACATGGCTGTGAATCAGACATTTGGGCCTTAGGCTGTGTCATGTAAGTAAATGCACCAAAATGATCAAAAAGCAAATTTGGATTTAGATGTAACACTTGAGAAGAGTTGCTTTATCATCATCCCTAAAGAATTGTTCCCTTTCGCGCAGGTATACAATGTTACTAGGAAGACCCCCATTTGAAACTACAAATCTGAAAGAAACTTACAGGTGCATAAGAGAAGCAAGGTATACAATGCCATCGTCATTGCTGGCTCCTGCTAAGCACCTAATAGCCAGCATGTTGTCTAAAAATCCAGAGGATCGTCCTAGTTTGGATGACATCATTAGACATGAATTTTTTTTGCAGGTTGGTATGTTTCTTGTGTCTTTTTGTTAGATACTTTTGATCCCCATTACCCAGCAGATAATGAGAGTCTTTTTTGATACCCCACAGGGCTTCACTCCAGACAGACTTTCTTCTAGCTGTTGTCATACAGTTCCAGATTTCCACTTGTCAAGCCCAGCTAAGAATTTCTTTAAGAAAGCAGCTGCTGCTCTTTTTGGTGGCAAAAAAGACAAAGCAAGATACATTGACACACAAAGTAAGTTCTAAGACTTCTCTCACTCTTCTGTATCCAATAGTATATTTAAATTTGATAAGTTAGTTAAAAGAGGCTTTTACATTAGCATAACTTATCCAGTATGTTTGTATACTATTAGACTTTTTATGGTATAATAAATCCCCACTGCGAGTTGTGATTGACAGCTCTTTGTGTCATATATATTAAAGTGTGCTTCTTGCGTAATTGTAGCTGATGGCCATGATAACAATGCCGTTTTCGCCGATGTTCATAAGCTGGTTATTAATGCAAAAGGAAGAAATATGGCTATGTACCTACGTTGCTGGGATAGAGTAACACTCATAATTCTTTTCCTTGATTTACAGACAGAGCATCTAAAGAAGATGAAGAAATTTACAAGCTTAGGCATGATTTGAAAAAGACTTCAATAACTCAGCAGCCTAGCAAACACAGGACAGATGAGGTATGCTGGAAAAGAACAAAATAGATATAAACACTTTATATCATTTCCATTCTTCGTTAATTATCACTTGCACTATGATTATCACAGTTCAAGCATGATAATCTTCTACATAAAGCTTTTCTTCCGGCCTTTTGAAAGGAGAAACTTTTGTCTTTTAGTTTAATGATGCGTGCCATTGAGTTACTGCACTATCTTCAACCTGGCTGTGTCCATTGCTTTTGGATAAGCTTTCTGAGCAATTGCCAGAGTCTCATCTTAACCTAGAATTCTCCACCCTAAATGAATTTTAGATGCTTGACTCATTGCCTGACTCTTCTCTTTTCTAGGAGCTCCCGCCACCTACCACTACAGTGGCCAGATCTGGAACAACCGCAGTGGAAAACAAGCAGCAGATTGGAGATGCTATTCGGATGATAGTCAGAGGGACTCTGGGCAGCTGCAGCAGTAGCAGTGAATGTAAGTGCTTGTCAGTCACATTTTAAATAATGAAACTATAAACGCTCAGTACTAAGTGACTGAAGCCAGTATGTTTTGTAGCCTAATTTAGCATAGAGGAAGCAAAATTAGAGGAATTGGAAAAAGGCAAGGAACGATTTTGAATTCTGTGTCCTCAGAATTAGTGGAGGGAAACTTAGCATCTGCTGAAGTCTAAGGTTTTTTTGTTAATTATTTTGTATCTTCCTCTGACTTTTCAGGCCTCGAAGACAGTACCATGGGGAGTGTGGCAGACACAGTGGCACGAGTCCTTCGAGGATGTCTAGAAAACATGCCAGAAGCCGACTGCATCCCCAAAGAGCAGCTGAGCACTTCCTTTCAGTGGGTCACTAAGTGGGTCGACTACTCTAACAAGTATGGCTTTGGATACCAGCTCTCAGACCACACTGTAGGTGTCCTTTTCAACAACGGTGCTCACATGAGCCTCCTTCCAGACAAAAAGTAAGTGTATCCAATTAATGAAGTCCTGTCATTTCTTTAGTCTTGCACTAAAGAAATCTGAAAACACTGACTAACTGCTTCTGTTTTTTTTCTCTTCCCTCCCTATTGTTCCTGTTTTTTAGAACAGTTCACTATTACGCAGAGCTTGGCCAGTGCTCTGTTTTCCCAGCAACAGATGCTCCTGAACAATTCATTAGTCAAGTGACGGTGCTGAAATACTTCTCTCACTACATGGAGGAGAACCTCATGGATGTACGTACTGTGGCTTTTGAGCAGTGATGTTTGAAGTGTGGTCCACAGACCAGTAGCATCCACATAGCCTCAAGGCTTTGTAGAAGGGCAGATTCTCATTCCTACCCTAGATGTCCTGAGTCAGAATCTCTGGGAGGTGGGGCCAGGACTCTTCAGGCCATTCTGATACTTGCTTAAGTTTGAGAAGCATTTGCTTTTAGAAGAATTGAGTGCACACTGCAAAATTTTTATAGGCACTAACTCTCCCAATCTTTTCCAGGGTGGAGACCTGCCTAGTGTTACTGATATTCGCAGACCTCGGCTCTACCTCCTTCAGTGGCTAAAATCTGATAAGGCCTTAATGATGCTCTTCAATGATGGCACCTTTCAGGTATATGAACCCTTCAGGAAAGTGCATGGTTAGGTCTTAAACAATTACCTAGCCAATTTAGTTATTGACCAAACTTTTCTAATTCTTGAATATTTAGAGAGATCTAATATCTGTATCTGCTTTTTAAAGGTGAATTTCTACCATGACCATACAAAAATAATCATCTGTAGCCAAAATGAAGAATACCTTCTCACGTACATCAATGAGGACAGGATATCTACAACGTTCAGACTGACAACTCTGCTCATGTCTGGCTGTTCATCAGAATTAAAAAATCGAATGGAATATGCTCTGAACATGCTCTTACAGAGATGTAACTAAAAGACTTTTCGAATGGACCCTATGGGACTCCTCTTTTCCACTGTGAGATCTACAGGGAAGCCAGTAAAATGATCTACAGCATGTTGAAGAAGACAGACAGGTGGTGGTACGAAAACAATTCCTCTGTGGCCTGCTGGACTGGGTGGAACCAGACCAGGCTGAAGCACACAGTTCTTGACTTTGGACAATCAGAGCGAACCAGAATGCAGTTTTCCTTGACGTACCTGTTTTAAAAGGTTTTTCAGACAATTTCACAGAAAGGTGCATTGACTCTTTACTTCTCTCTGTGGAGAGCATTTCAGACAGAGGACTCGGAACTGTGAATATACTTCCTGAAGGGGAGGAGAAGGGAGGAAGCTCCCGTGTTGTTTAAAGGCTGTACTCGGAGCAGCTTTTGGCTGCTTAACTGTGAACTATGGCCATATATAATTTTTTTTTTTGTTAATTTTTGAAGACACTTGTGGCTGGAAAAGTGCATTCCTTGTTAATAAACTTTTTATTTATTACAGCCCAAAGAGCAGTATTTATTATCGAAATGTTTTTTTTTTTTTTTTATGTTGACCATTTTAAACTGTTGGCAATAAAGAGTATGGAAAAGCAGAAACAGTGGTGTCCTGTGTTTGGTATGGTGCGTCGCCACATCACAGCGTTCTTTGATCTTGGATTCGTGCTGCTCTGTGGCATGACGTTGAGAACGGAGGCATACTAGCTAGCTAGATCTTTAATTTTTCTAATAATAGTTCTACGAAGTCGGTCTTTAATACCTGAAGTATAATCATACACTCTCTGGGTAGACCTAGATTGAGAAGAGTATAACAAAAATACCACTCTTGTTATGACCAAAATATAGGCCTCCTCCTAAATCCCAAACCAATTTCTCTCTGGAGCATTTCCCCAAAGCCCATTTAGCTTGGAGCTGAAGGCTAGAGTAATCCTGTGTAAACAGACCTCTGTGATTAAGTGTCAATAGGGGCAGGAAGTTTATCTTAATATGGGCAAAACTCTGTGCTTTATGATACTTGCACCACCTATGTGTATTACTCAGCTTAAACCTGCCTAAACACTTCTGTGCCGCTGGCAGGGCTACCATATAATTCCAGTAGTGGGAAGTACTTGGTAAATAAGTCATTTTATTTTTCTTCCGGAGCATGCTGGGGGAGGAATGGTATGGGAACCAAGCTATGGTTTTGAGCCTATCTATTAAACTCACGTTATTTAAGAGGCAGACACGAGAACGTCGTGTCTCAGTGGGATCTACTCTTTGACACGTGAAGAAAGCTGCTCATCCTGTTACTGTGAACTTACAGTGACCTGTGTCAGATGCAAACGCTTTTTGTTCAATTGTAATCCCACTATAGGGAAAATGCCATCTTGAGAAGAGCAGTACTATGGTGGATTAGGCTCGGTTTAGGGTAGTGTACATCCCGTGCAGGGTAGTGTAAATGTGATGGCTGTACTTTTACATTTTTCTAAAATTACGACAAAGCTTGCATCTGGTCTACTTTATTTTTTTTTAAATTTTTTTTTGAGGAAGATTAGCCCTGAGCTAACATCTGCTGCCAATCTTTCTCTTTTTGCTGAGGAAGACCGGCCCTGAGCTAACATCCGTGCCCATCTTCCTCTACTTCATATGTGGGACACCTGCCACAGCATGGCTTAGGCGAGTGCTGCCATGTCCGCACCCGGGATCGGAACTGGGGAACCCCGGGCTGCGGAAGCGGAACGTGCACACTTCACCGCTGCACCACAAGGCCGGCCCCTGGTCTACTTTATTAATGAAAGTCAGTTCTGAAGAATTTGTTATGGATATTTCACAGGCCCTAGATTAACTCCTGTTGATTGGAGTTCTCTAGCCATGTGTACAACTTCAGTCTTTGTTAAATGGGTTATAGTAATAGCTGAAGAAACTGGATAATTACATTAATAGCTGGGTGTGCAAAAGTAGAATGCTTTTATTCTTATGAGCAGAGAAGAAAAAATAGGAGTTTGCAAATAGTAAAAAATGTTCTTTTGAGTTTCAGAGTGTAAGATTGTATATTACTTCACAGTTTCAAAATAGGCACGTATCCATTCTTGTATATGCTGAGGGTCTGGGGTGTGCCAGATCCAGGGCCCAGTGTCGGAGTTTAGAGTGAACCCGAGCCTCTCCCTGCCCTCAAGGAAGTCACAGCAGAGTGGAGGAGACAGTGCATTTACCTATGAGTCTGATAAGTGCTGTGATATTATGATAAAGGTATGCACTGGGTGTTGTGGGAACCAAGAACAGGTATCATGAGGAAGGAGCCCCAGGCATGGGGTGGACTCAGAATAGATTCCAGAGAAGGCAGTTCTTTTTTATTGGGTTTTGAAAGCTGAATGGGGGTTAAATAGAAGTATGAGATGGGGGAGGGTGTTATAAGTAGTGAGAATAACAACATACAGGTGCCTGAGGCTGAAAGAGTCTGCTGTAGGAGTGGGTGTGTAAGTCTGAAGCATCGTAGGGAAAGGCTGGAAGAAACATCCATGGTGGGTCCCATGTGCCATCGCAAGGCATTTCGGCAGTTGAAGGCTATGTGTAGTTACTGAAAGATTTTAAGGAAAAAAGTGACCTACTATTTCAGCTTTATAAAACTCATTCTGGGGTCATAGGCAGGATGGGTGGGGAAGGATATGGAGAAAGATAACCAAAACAGTAAAAAGATTAACATTGTAATTCAGATGAGAAAAGACTTAATAAAAAGGAGCATATAAGCGTGAGGCAGTCAGCATCTCCCTTGGCCAATCTGGTTTATTTCAGTATCCCCAGAACTGTGGCCAGTGGCAGTCAAATATTGAATGGATGAATAAATGACAGTAGATTTGGGAGGGGCTTAGAAAGTTGGTTTTAATAGGATTTGGTACCTGATTGAATGCGGAGCCTGAGAAAGAGGGTGAGGCTTACGATGATTGGCTGGGACAGTCAATGGGAGAAACGTGGGTGTACTGTGGGACCATTAACCAAAATAAATCAGGAACACAGAAGGAAGAGCCTGATATTCAGGGAGATACAGTGATTTTAGGACATGTTGAATCAGACTTGTAAGAGGATGCCTAAATAGGCCCAGGAAAATCTTGGATATACATGTCTACATCTCAAGAGAGAGCAAGATTTGGGAGTAGTCATGCTTTGGGTAAGGTCGTACGAGTGGATTAGTGCACATACAGATGGATCTGTGTCATCCCTTCTACCCAGCATTTTTTTTGGTCCTGGGGACATAAAACATATCGGTGTTGATAAACCTTTGCTGTGAGGGAAGGAGGATAAAAGATTCCCAAATAAATTCTACTCTTCCAAACCAAGGGACCCTGAATTCCATTTAAAAAAAACCCTCCAAAATATCAGATGTGCTTAATGAACACCTTTGGTCCTCAAAAATCTTTCTCAGTTAGCCATCCCAAATCCAGGCAGTGTATAGGCTGAGGCAAAAGGAATTCTTCAAAGATGTACTAGTTTTGACACGTATTAATAGCGACCTTCAGCTAAGCTTGGTGGGACCGTGGCAGTAAACAGGATCCTGGGTTATTTGACATTTACTACTTTAATATCTTAGTCCCCTCAACCCTTCAAGAACTGTTTCTGAATATAAACTTATGTTTGCTAGGGAGGAAGCATACTCCAGTGAAAAAAACTTTGGAATCAGTCCTGAGTTCAAATTCCTGTTCAATCATGTATTACCAATATGATCTCAGTAAATACCTAACCTTTCTGAGCTTCAGTTTCCTCATCTGTAAAGACTAAATGATAATGAAACACTTGTACACCAAAAGTACTCGATAAATATTCGCTCCCTTTCTTGTTCTGTTTCCTCTACCTTCTTCTACCCTGCTAAGGGTAGTAAGTAACCTTGGTTACCTAGAAAAGAAAGTAGCTGACTCTTTCTCCTCCTTCCAGTCTTCCTTTCTGTGTCAGTCATGGTCCAGTCAGGGATACAAAAGTCATTTTAGGACTTTCAAAGAGAAGGAATTTACTGGAAGTTATTGATTATACAGATGATGGAAGAGCCTGGAAGCCAAACAGGAGGTGGTGAGACAACTCAGAGATTAACAGCAGCAGGAAGCCAGTGTCACCCCTATGGCTGGGGAGACCCAGCGGGACAGTGGGAATACCAGACTCCAGAGCTGGGGCTCTCTGGCAGAAAGTAGAATCATGGTGGTCACTGCCAGCAGGAGTCCGAAATCACGGAGCGAATGTAGTCACTCCTTGAGATGACCTATGTACCTATTTGGTTGAAAAGAAAAGGGGACAAAATATTCTGGATTCTTTCTCCCTTTTGCCCTGCAGTCTCCCATTGATCAAATGAACTGGAAGCCAATAGAAAAGGAACTTGAGAAATGTGGTTGCAGGGGTCATTCTTACGCTGCAGAACAGCAGGGGAAGGGTAGGGATGGGTCTGCGCTGTAACAGGCGAATGAGTGACCTACCCTCCTTCTTGCTTAACTTTTCTCTTCCATTAATTTTGTACCACTTCTATCTTCTCTTCCTCTTAAATCCCAAAGCGACACAAGTGCTAAGAGCAGTCATTCACTAGACAGGAGGATGGCAGGCTGTGGCAGGTTGAAGGAGGAAGCAAACAGGGTGAGGGGCAGCATTAAGACTGGAGTGATCCTTGCTTTAGATCTCTGTGATTTTAAACATCATCAGACCATTTTTAAATTATAGGGATTTTAGTCTAATGAAAATAGATGTGCCTAAAAATGAATAAGATTCATTTTCAAAAGGTGCTTAGAAAAATCAATGTTGTTATTTTACAGCAATTCCAGGCATGAGACAGTCACTATCTTTCTAAGGCTTTGAATAAACTCTTCTGGAAAGAGAAACCTGTGGATTCCATTTTGTATTTTCTTGACTTGCAAGAGATTCCAGTCTATATGTGCTTAGATTCATGTTTTGTTCCAGCACTTCTTTATGCTTTATTAACTTTAGTAATGGAAATTATCTCTGTGTTTGAATTGCCACAGTTCAATTATATTAATGAATTCAAATTAAAAAGTTAAACTCCCATATGCAGTGTTGGACTCTAATATCATGGTTCATCAATGTTTGGAATTCAGTTGAATAGACTATATGGATTTTGCCCCTGGGATTAGCTTTATAATACATTTATATATAAAACAAAATTGATTTTAATGATTGAGGTGCAATAACTTCACTTCCAAGTTAAGATAAAAATAACAAATTTACTGAGCTATCTCTGCTATGAAATGCTGAATGATTAGATATTTTAACCCAACCATGCAAGTTAGAACAGATTCTCTCTTTTAGGCTTGTAACAAAACAGTACTGCAAGAAAGCAGGCAACAGGGCTAAATGGAACCAATTTCTTTTGTGCTGCTTTGGAATCAATGGGAGCAGAATGCCCTTAAAATGGGGATCATGTGTTCAAACCTGCCAAAAGAGTTTCATTGGGATATCAATTTATTGTCTGATTTGCGTGGTCCTACTAAACAGAAAGAATATGAAAAATGCAGGGTTACGTGAATTTCAAAGTACTTAAAACTGCATAGATGTTTAAATATTTCAAGAGCTAAAGAAATGCAAAATCCTAACAAGTGATCCGGCAGCCTTGGAGGGACCTGGAGAGAGAGAATTAGATAACGACGCTAACTAGTCGTGTACTGGGAAATGGTTAACAACTAGCTCTTAGGGAGGTATGAAGAATCCTGATTTGTTGTGTTTGCCGATTTCTGTGGTGTAAATAGTTTCACCATGGCTATTTCAAGCTGCTAGTGTGACGTCGTTGAATGCGGAGTTGGGAAGAGAGTGCAGTAGCTCACCATTGTAGAGCTTTTCCACCACACAGATACTATAGACATAAATAACTGCAAGAAATAGATAATAGTAAAACAATTACATAGTGATGAGCTCTGAATATTCATGGCTTTTTAAAAACATATAATTTAACTGTAAGTTTATGTAATTTAATTTTTAATGATGGCTGTGTTAAATAACTAGTTGGCTTGCACAATTCCTGAAATTTTAACTTTCAGTTCTCATAAGCCTGTATATAGACTAGCTTCAGCACAGCGATGGTAATGACTCAAACCTGGGAACGTGGACTATATGGGCTCTGAGAACTAGGAGATCCCTTCCACGTTATGAATAAGTCTAGATTTTGGTACGTCCCCTCAACATCTCAGATAGCAATGCAGCAAGCATCTTGGTCCATAGCTCTGGCTGTATACGAACCTCAGCCAGCCTAGGTTACAAACAACAATTGTTTAGATTACATCATCGTTTCTTTAGTAACGAAGTATCTTTTATTTTATTTTATTTATTTAATTTTTTTAAAAGATTGACACCTGAGCTAACAACTGTTGCCAATCTTTTTTTTTCCTGCTTTTTCTCCCTAAATTCCCCAAGTACATAGTTGCATATATTTTTTTTAGTTGTGGGTCCTTCTAGTTGTGGCATGCGGGATACCACCTCAACATGGCCTGATGAGCAGTGCCGTGTCCACGCCAGGGTCCGAACTGGTGAAACCCTCAGCTGCTGAAGCAAAGCGCACAAACTCAACCACTCGGCCCTGGGGCCGGCCCCTGAAATATCTTATAATTCCAAGAAGATTTAATATTAAGCAGATGAATGTATAAAATAATCAAATTCATGGAATTAATATTTTTTGTTAAAGAATCTCTACATATTAGGCTTAACATTAGAACTGTATATTAATACTTCAAATATATTAATATGTTAGTACCATAATGCAAATTAAAAAGTAAAATTTTAATAAACTTTCATAAATTTAGAATTCTAAGATAAAATCTTATGACATTTATATTTAGTAGTGTAATGTATGAGAACTTGTTTCTCATATCTATAAGTAAGTTTAATTTATTCAATTTATAAGAATGTTTAAATGCTTGGGAATAATTGATAGACCAGACAATCACAATATAATATGTTAAAAAGAAGTCAAATATACTATAAATGCAATATAAGATATTTAATGGAGTTTAACATAAATGGGATCACATATTAAAGTAGCTTTGAAATATTTCGTTGAAATATAAAAATGTAATATGAGTTTTTTAAACTAAATTTAGCAGTGCAAAGAACTACATGTTTAGGTATATTGAATGTTAGTTTTTTAAAAACCAAATATACTTCTGAGTATAAAAGTCAACCTCAAGAAAAAATCTCATTGGCAAACTGTACTCCTGGTGTTTGGGGATGAATGTCAATATATTCTTATATAAGCACATAATTTCGTTCCAGTAATATGCTTTTGAGAACAGGACTTGAGCCAAGAGCTAGTAGAAATGAAAGGGGGAGATGGAATCTCTATAAAGCATAAGGCAAACCTTTAGACCTCAGATTGGAAATTGGCAGCAAATAGCTTTTTGGTTGGAGTACAGAAGGCTTTAAAACATTGTCAATTGTCGTCACTTAATCATTGAGAGCTTTCAGATAAAAATAATTTCCAACTTCTTTTGAGAAACTTCAAGATCAGGCAATATTGGATTTGCATTTCTGCATGAGGGCAATCAGCTGGAGCTGAGAAACCCCTGCCTCCTCCAGAAGGGGCAAGCCGTCTGCATGGTTCTCACCTACTTTTGGCTCCTCTAGACTTTTGAATGTGAACCCCTTTCACAGAGTCAGGTGAAACTTGTAGGGGACCTGTCTATCTTGAAATTCTTATCACAAAAGCTAGTTTCGTTTCTATAAAGCATCTTTTGGATGACTTGAGGAAAGTGTGGGTTTCACCAACAGCTCCTTTCTGAGGTGCTGAAGCGTTAGTGGTTTGAGTGGTGTGAAAGGTTAGGTAGAGCTGGAAAGAAGTGAAGCAGTAAGTCCCGACACAGACAGAGGTGGGCCTACCAAAGTCTTCATAAGCCAAGGGGTTCACCAAAACATGGATTACTTCTTTCTTCAGGTTTCCTACCTGATCCACAGAGGATAATTAAAGTCACCTCGCTTCATTCTCTTAATTCATGATGAAATTAGGGATAAAGGCGAACTTGGAAGTTTAGTAGACTAGGAAGAAGAGATTACTCTTCACTGATTGCACTGTTGGTTCAAATGTAAATTTGATGAGTTCAGTGTGGTAAGAACCATTGGCGAAACCTTATTTCAGTTGGAAAATCACATTTAAATGTATCCCATATAAATCTCACATTTCTATTTCTTGAGCATCTCTTTGAAATCATCTCTTTCAGAGTATTTTAGAGGCATTAGTCCTTTAACTCTAGCGATGTCAGTGGGTGGCAAATATTACTTCCATCCTTTTAAAGACAGAGAAATTGATCGTCAGAGAAGTTAATTTGCAGAGTCAGAGGTAGAGAGTCAGTCGTAAATAGAACCCGAAGCCAAAGAGTGCAAATAGGGTAAAGTTCATCTCTTTGTTCACTTTATCCAACATTTTAGAGGCCATACTGTCCCTGAATCCATTAGGATAATAAGCAAAACTGAAAGATGAATCTTTCCATCAGCTTAGGGGTTCATTTTTTCAGAAGCTTGGGCTCAGCTGGAGGGGCAGCGTGGGACAGTGGCAAGAGAAGTCAGGCGAAGTCAGCAGCACTGGCTTTGCCGCTCAGTAGCTGTTGGACCTAGACCCATCCTTCCCTGAGTCTGTGTCCTCATCTGCAGATCCAGGCTGATACCACCCTAACCCTACATCAGGGGTATTGTGAGAATCACACTGGATAACAGGTTTGAAATGTTTTTGTAGAATGCAAAGTGCTCTACCAAAATGAGGTGTCATTACTAATCATTATTATGGGTATCATAAGCAAAGCCATGATACCAGAGTATTCTTCTATTGAGGGACTTAGGGAGGATACTGCAAGGATATCCATATGGAGCTTTGAGCGACCCAAAGTTTATGCTTCTGTTAGAGGCAAAGAAAGGCTGGGCCACTCTTGATTGCTGAAGCCTCATTCCAGGGCAAGACATGGGCGGGCAGTGAGTTTCTAAGGTGAATCCGGGACCCTGACTGCCACATCTGTTAGGGGGCTCCCAAACTTGGCAATATTCTTGGAAACTCAGACTCTCTTCTTTTTGATTCTTTTTGATTCCTTCGCTTCAGCTGCTTACCATGACCAGCATGTCACTCTGGCACTGCAGACACTGAGCAAAGAAGCTGCCTGTCCCTCTTCTAAGAGACATACAACAGCCCCTCCCACACACACATATGTGTGTGTGCATGTATGTTATAATCACTCTCTTCAATACATCTTGTCACAATCTGCCTACTAGTGTTCTAGCCATGAATATAAAATTCTTCAGACCATGCCTGTACTTTCTTCTCTCTACTAGGAGTCACTGGGAATGGTCATAGCCATGAAAAGCGATAATAAAGGCTTCTCATCTATAGGCCCCTAAAAATGTCAGAAACATGAAACAAAACAAAGAAACCAACGAATAGGCTTAAGTAACAGCCCGTGTCTAGCCACATCCTGGCATCTACCTGGCTACTATTGTGTTGACATGTTTTCTTTGGATTACTTCCCAAACCTATGTATTAATTTTGAATATAATTATAATGCCAATTTACTTCTTTGGCCAGAGACAATTATATGCTGTATTAAGGAGATAAACTCAGGCCTTGCTAATTGCAGGATGACATACTACGGATAATACATAGTGAGCCCACGTATGATGAAAAAGTTAAAATCAGAAACATCAAAAGTAGAATGAGAAATGTTTATAATGCTATTTATCAGAGAGTTAGTGAACAAAGGACATTGGCGGGGGACTAAATTCATAGTTTGTATTTTCCTAGGTTGCCCCAGCCTTGGGGGCAGGTGCAGGTAAAAATGGAGTGAGATGGGCAGTTTTGAGGTTGGTTTTCTGGGCTCTCACTCCACTTGGTTTTGCAGAACCTTCAACTTTCAGAGAAATGCTTCTCGCCCCACTAATTTATGACATCTGCAGGGAATATCTCATTGGCAGTCTCCTATGGGCACTTCTAGCTGCTTTAGCAACAGACCATTTTATTTCTTCTGCTCTTCCAGCCCCTCTAGAAAAATGCAGAGGCTTCCACAAGGCTCATCTGCTCAGTGTCATCCACCAGGCCCATCCAACGATCGCTCCTAGGTACCATTATAAGCGGTATCCTGCTCTTGTGCTGAAACCCTCCAGATGCCAAAATGAGAGTATATATTCTGTAAACTTCAGTGCTGAAGACACAGTTGTGTGCAGAAGGCAGAAGAAGGCCCACTCATCCCCATTTTGTGTGGCACTCTCTCATGTGAGTATCAAAGTTTTGTTGTTTTGAGAGTTTTTAGTGAAAACAACTATTTCCAGTTTTACTCACAGTGCCTTCTCTCCCTGAGACCAAGTCATGGGTCTACGGGGTCAAGGGTGAGGACAAATCTGAGTCACAGACATCATGCTGAACTCTGGATCTTTTTCTCCAATTTGATGAAATGTTAAATCACGCAGTTTCTAAGGTCAGATTGCTGAGTCCCAGCTCTATCAAAACTAGTTTTGTGACTTTGGGCAAGTTGTTTGAGTTCTCTGTCTGAGCCTTTATCACATCTCCTGTAAATTAGGCATACAATCCATGTCATAGGAGTATGAACCTTCTGAGGATTTGTTAAAATAATCCACAGTGGGGGCTGGCCCCGTGGCGTAGTGGTTAAGTTGGGCACACTCTGCTTTGGCGCTCACATTTGTGGGTTTGGACCCCGGGTGCGGACCTAACCACTCGTCGGCCATGCCATGGTGGTGACCAAAATATGCAGTGGAGGAGGATTGGCATGGATGTTAGTTTAGGGCTAATCTTTCTCAAGCAAAAAAAAGAGGAGGCTTGGCAACAGATATTAGCTCAGGGCGAATCTTCCTTAGCAAAAAAAAAAAGAAAAATAATAAATAAAATAAAATAATCCATAGTAGTGTCTGGCACAGAGTCAAGACTCAATAAATATCAGCCATCATTTTTCTTCAAAATATTCAGTTTGGGAATATCTAATTCTTAATTTAAAAAATTGAGATAAACTAATTTCAAATAATCATAGGAAAGACTCCTTTTATAGAAGATTTTTTGTGTGCATATAAGGGAATTTACTTATATCCTTGTTGAGGAGGTGAGAAAGTAGGCTTCCTACCTCATCTCATCTCCATGAGTTAATGCATATGGTGGGCAGGAGCTGGGTCTGAAGTGTTTTGCAACAAACCTGTATCTTGGGTGAATAGTCAATTCATTTGGGACATCTCTACAAACGTGTATTTATTTTTGTTTGACTTTCTTTATTGTCAAGATAGCACTGAATGTCTTGATTGAGCTGCTATTTTTTCCTCCATGACTGGATTAGCTGCACTGATGGGATGAAATGGATATTTTTGGCACTGTGTAAACCATAGCCTTAGGATTTCCATTCATGATTTTCTTTATGTATCAAATGAGAATAATCATACAACTGCAAGTGATACAATGAGAAATAATTAGTAAAACTCATCAAAATGCTCTGAAATGCAAGTGCTCTATAAATAATCATGATATATGGCAGGTACAACACCGCGGACCCTGTTTTGTCCCTAAAAACAAGCATTTCCATTAAACTATTAACATCACAGGAGATGGGAAAGTACTTTATGCTCAGGTCAGGTTTGATACCTGATTCTTTTTCATATATGGTTAAATGCAGGAAGAAATATGAATTGTAGTCGGAATGAGAATCTAGACATTTCTATCAGCATAAACAAAGCAGAGAGTTATTTTATATGTTCTGAATTGCATCTGCTGCATCTTCACAAGGGGAAATCTATGAAATAAAAAAGAACAAGCCTCAAAAATTAAATCTCGTCTTCTTTTCACATAGGTACTTTGAAGCATTAAGTTCAGTTTCCAAAAAGTGCCTTAATAGTGAAAGGTTTTGGTTGAAAAAATAAACCCTTGTGTTGTGAAAATTGCCTCGGAGGATTTCATGGCATCCACATTCTTTTATTCATGAGTAATGAGTGCCAAAACTTATTTCAAAGTATAATGATGAGTATGCTAATATACATTTTGTTCTATCCACAAGTAATTGAATATCTTACAGACAAGAACTAGTTCATTATCACAATGTGAATGCTGAATTGAGGGGGTTGTTAGGGGTTTTTTCGACCTCTTTTGCATAATCAAGACCACATGGAATCAAGTTGTTACAAATACATTTGTATATGTATATTTTTCCTCCATTTGGGTCAGCTGAAACCATTGACAGTATTTGCTAATACCAAAACTCAGTATATTTTATATTTTTCCCATCTTTTGTTACAGTGGTGGTTGTAGGATTTTAAGATATGAAATCATTAGCTAGGCAACAATTATTGATATTTATTGGTTGAAAGGTACAGTTCTATGGAAAAGGAATGAAATCAAATTTTATTTATACTTAATCTGAAAAGATTTAGAGATGTTCCTGAAAACAATTAAGAAGATTGATTAATGGTATAATACTACCAAATCAAGAATTGTGTAATGTATCTAATAGATAACATTTGTTAGAATAAACAACAACTAAAAGAAATATTGTTTATATATTACTGACCAAAATTAGATCATTGTCAAAATAACACCACTCTATTGATAAAATTATATAGGTTTACATTATTTTATTTTTTACTCTGGATTTTAGGTGCAATCCATGCTTCTAAACCATCTAGTCTTAACATTTCAAATTGTCTTTTAAACATTGAGTTTCAAAAACCAGCATCAATTAAATAATCAAATTCAGTGTTTAAATATCAAGCTGTAGGAAATTATGCTGACTGTATTTTATGGGAGTCAACTGGCAGTTTTACAAATTTAAAGAGATTTGAGAAGTTCTGGTGATGTGAGCACAGAGGAGCTGTCTCTTGTTTGTGGGTGGTTTGAGCAGAGTGATGGAGAAATGTACTTGGATTAGTTGAGTCAGTGTGAGCCTCTTGTTCTAAAATGGGTATTTACCATTTCCAAGATTAAAGGTCAAGAATATCTCTTTCTTACACGTCAATCATTTTGTTCAGATTTTCTTACCACTTTATCACACCTCCTAACACATTGACTATGATGCTCACTGTGAGGGATTTGCCATTCTCTGGGTTCAACTTATTTAAAAGGCAATGATACTATTTTCAGAAGGCAATTAATTTCAAACAATTAAACAGAAGATATTTATGAATTTGAGTTTACAGCATTCATAGTAACATTTTTGAATCACTTCTTTAGAATTCTCACTCTTTTTCCAGAGGCTTGGGCTTATTTTTAGACATTCTCCTCTTCAGCAATTAGCAATGGCAAGGCCACCTTTTGGAGATTTAATGCTTAGTTACTTTTCTCTTTTCTGATTGGTTTCTTGGTTAAACTATCCCAGATTATTTGTCTTCTGTAGTAAAAAAAAAAAAAAGCCGACTGTGAGTTTAGCTCTTCTTGTTAATTGAGACGGCGTTTTTGTAAAAGACATTTTATAAGAGGACGATACCTTGTATTCAGACTTGCTTTTATAAAATCTGTGTTGGGAAAATTGACTGTCACCTTTGTTATAGACTATTTCTGAAGTAGGCAGCTTTTATTTTACAAAATGGAGTATGTTTTTAAAACTAGAGGGTACTTTCAGAACCATTTGTTCCAATCTACTCAAGTATAGAGAAGAAATTTTGTTGAGAAGGTGTGGTTTGGATCCAGAAAGAAATCAGGTCTGTGTAATAATGCACAATGAAAGGTGCTGCTATAATCTATCTTAAGTGAGTGAAATTTTACTGAAAGTTTTGTCTAAATGCAGAGTTGGATTTACTACCAAATTTGTAAAACCTTGCTTGCAAGGGCCCTTTCCACAGACTTGGAAGCAGCACGACGTGTTCACAAGAGCATGCATTTTGTAAAGTTTGCGAAATATTTTAACCACAATGAGTTAAGACCACTGTCTCTTTCCATTTTCACTTCCCACACTTTCTTTCTTGTTAGGGAGCATTGGAGTGGCCACATTTTGGGGATTTGGCACAGAGCGAAGTTGAGTTGGGGATACGTTTATCATAAAATCGTTTGAGAGAGCGATGTCTCCCCAATTTATCTAAGCTTCAGACCTGACCTTGAATTTTTCATATCTCTACACCATTAGTAAATGAGTGTTCTAAATTCTAGAGCATAATGTATCAAACTATTTGAAAGATATTTGACAACGTTCTTTATCTTATCCTTCAGTAATAGATGAAAAGGGTGGGGTAGGTCAGAGCATAAGAAAGAGAATTTGCAGCTGGCTGAGAAATGGATAAATGTTAACAACCTGCAGATTCTGTCTTTATTTATAATTTTGATATTTTGTTTACTCTGGAATTTTGCATTAATTTCGATTTTTAAAAATATTGCGTGAAAATATTGTTTCCCTTGATTGCTGAGTTTTTTGGCATCCCCTTAAATTTTGTGCGTCAGGTGGGCACCTCACATGCCCTGCCCTAATCCCTCTGTAGATGTTGATCTCAAAACTCAGCTCTGCTGCATTGCAAATATTTGATAATAATTTGAATGTAGATATATGAATCGTATTTATTGATTCCTAGATTACACAGGCTAGATGGGACAACAGAGGTTTATAGCTCCTAAAAGCCTCACCAAAAGTCAAAAGATGAGATAAGGCAAGATAAAAGTAAAACCTTACTTACATTTAAAAAGCCAATTGCCAAACACACACACAAAAAAGAACTAGTTTATCAAAGTTCTTGTGAAAACTGATCTGGGTCTATCTTGACCATGAGCTCAACATGAATTAGAAGTGATACGTGCTTCCAGTAGCCAGGTTGCTCGCAGACCCATTCCTTGCTCTTCCCCACCTCTGCTCTGTAACTCAGGAGCTCTATTTCCCAAGCTCCCCTGAACCCTGGTTTCTGGTTACATTCAGCCAACATGGGGCTCTGACTGACAACTGGAGGGTAGGAAGAGAGGAGGAGAAAGAGCATTGTTTTTCCCCCATTCCCTGTGTCTTGTGGTTCTCATTCCCAGAAAGTCCATGCTAAATCTTAATTCCCAGCTTCTATTGTGCAGACCTGGCTCTGGACTCTGCTTCTGAAGCATAGTTACCACCTAAGAAGCAACCACCCCTAGGTAACTGCTTTCCGCTTTTGCTAATTTCTTGGTTGCCTCCATATCCTGTTTGGCTTCTCAGCTCTTCTATCATGTGTGTGTAACCAATCCTTTCTATTATAGTTCCCCATGTTTGGAAGTTGTAGAGTGGTTTCTATTTTCCTGGCTGAATTCTGACTGATAAACTCAAGTTACGGTAATGAAAGGATGCAATTGAAGACACGGGAAAATCCTTCAGCATGCAATGAGAGTATTACACTTAAAGAATGTCATTTAAAAACATGCGTGGTAGAGAGGAAAGAGGTTTGAACATCCTGTGGTTAATTCTCGGTACCACCACCTACTAGCTGTGATCTTGCATGAGTCAATTACTCCTCCAAACCTGAATTTATTGACCTACATAATGGTGATGGTGGTAGCATTATCCAATGTACTGTGAGGCTCACATAAGATATCTGATAGAGCTTTATGAAGTGTGAGGCAGAGTTACTGCTCTTGTATGTATTTTGAGGATCTGTTTTCCATGCAGAAGCGAAGCCTGAGAGAAGAAATGGCAGTCATCTGCATACATGAAGGAATTTCGTGTAGAAGAGAAGCAGTCTTGTTACATGGTGCTGTAATGGAAAGAAGAGTGTCCAATGGCTGGAAATGCCAGGGAAGCATATTTTGGCTCAGTATATAGAAGAGCTTTCCAATAAGTAGCGCTGTTCAATAATCTAAAAGGCTATTTTAGGAAGTAATGAGCTCCTGATCTCTGATCATGTTCTAGAGGAGTCTGGTGACTCACAAAGCGGGGGAGATAATAATTCTTTAGAAAATAATAGTAAAAATAGTAATAGCTAACATTTATTAAGGGCTTATCAAGTGTCAAGTTCTGTTCTAAACATTTAACATGCATTAATTCATTTAATTCTCACAATGACCAAATGGATGAAACTCAACTACTTTACAGATGAATAAACTGAGGAACAGAGCTATAGTACTTTGTCCAACATTACGCAGCTAATAAATGAAAGATCTTCAGGCTACAGTTCTAGGAATTGTAGCGTCTACATAGAGGATGTTTAATAAATGTATTTTGGCTCAATACATTTTTCCATAATTGCCTTATATGCATCTTTCCCATTATTATTGTAGATTCTGTCTTAGTTTCTAGTAATACTTTTTCGGTTTACAAAAACAATACCCATTCATTACAGACAATATGGAAACTACAGGTGAGTGCAAACAAAAAGTAGAAACACCAGTAATCACAAAACCCAGAGATCAAATCTTTGTTTCAGTATGCATTCCCAGGTTTTTTTTCTATACATAGCCTTTATTTTTTAGCAAATATATATGTCTACATACACATTTTAAAGTAGCTGTACATTTTATGATATTAAGATATTTTATTTAAGCAGTTGATTGAAAGGACTTTATATCGCTTCAGACTTTATTTCCAAAGGATGCGACCAACAGCGATGTGGTTTTCTGCGTATCCCCAAAATGTCCCTCACTCAGGGTGAGATTTTAACTGAAGTGAATAAACTATTGTCCCTCATCAGCCCTTCCTCCTGAGCCTCACAGCTTACAGCCTGTGAATTCAGAAGAGGGATTTGAGGCAGAAGGATTTTCTCTTGAACTAACCTCAGAGGCCCTCTGACGTCCTCACAGATAATTGTTAAAGAGCAGGGTCCATGTCTCTTGTCACTTAGAAATATTTACCTAATGAATACTTCTTGATTATGTGATACTTTTCTGGAAATGAGTGGTAACTTCTTCCCCCTCCTTCACCCCACTAAAGATTGGCACCTGAGCTAACGTCTGTTGACAATCTTTTTTTTTCTCTTTTTCTTTTCTTCTTCTTCTCCCCAAAGCCCCCCCAGTACACAGTCGTATATTCTATTTGTAGGCCCTTCTAGTTCTGCTGTGTGGGATGCTGCCTCAGCGTGGCTTGATGAGCGGTGCCATGTCCGCGCCCAGGATCTGAACCAGAGAAACCCTGGGCTGCCGAAGCAAAGCTCGTGAACTTAACCACTCAGCCATGGGGCTGCCCCCCAGAGTGGTAACTTCCGATGGAAGCATTTAGCTTCAATGTTCTTACAAAGCAGGATAGACTAAGATGAAGGGACCCAATCTACACTCTCTGACCTGAGCTTCGATATGGAAGCCAGCTAATATAGCTGCATGGAAAGGGCAGTGTAGCTTTCCTTTGGCCGTGGCCTTAGCACAGTTGGTCAGCAGAGGCTATGTACAGATGCCAAACCTATGTGATAGGACAGCCTTAAGGGAAAGGGAAAGTTTGTGCTCTCAGTTTGGTATCAAAACCTGCATTAACGACACTGACAGTTACTGATGGATCTCATAGTTTTAATCGTCTTGGCTTTCATAGTGAACTATATCATGCCCTAGCAAGTCAGAGAAAGCTCTTACTCTAGTACGGAAGCCAATTCCAGATATATGTCAGAGCAGACACAATTCTCCAAACAAGGTAGAGTAAGTCTCCTGAATCAGTCAATGACTGCTTAGCTCTGTTCCCGGCACAGCTGGGGAGATGGAGAAGAAGACATACACCTTCCCTCACAGAGCGGTAGTTGGGGATAATCATATTCAATACACCACCGCCCGAGGCAGTTAAGCGCTGCATGGTAGATCCGGAGTCTTAGCGTGCATCAACTTGCCTGATGACTTGTTACAATACCGACTTCTGGGCCCCACCCCCAGAGTTTCTGATTCAGTAAGTCTGATGTGGGGCCCAAGAATTTGCATTTCTAACAAATTTCCAAGGGTTACTGAGGCTGCTAATCCTAGATCACGCTTTGAGAACCTCTGGGCTAAATTATGTGGGTCACTTGGTAAATGCTCTCTCTGTCTATTCAAGAAAGGATTGATAAAAATCACGAAAGTCTGTCTGAAGATAGGGCTCTCCGAGTGAGAAAGGTATGGATGTTCATTCTTCACCGGATGCTTGGCTTAACTGTCATGTGTAAAAGTAACACATGGGGTTGGATGAACAACTTGACATCACATCCACCTAGATCATCTCTTCTCATGGATGAATAGTGTCTGTTCTGTCAATCTTTCTTTGTGTAGCAGGGATTTCAGACTCTTGGTCATCACCCTTCAACATCCATTCACCTTTCTCTGGAAGTCCTTCACTTTGTCTTTTCTCTTCTGGCATGGCTGAGCACAATTGAATGGGTTCCCAGCTAGGAACTAAGCAGTGTATGCTGCAGTAGAGCTGTTGCACGGGAGCTGGGCCCTGAATTTCTATTAAGGCAGCCTAAGAACGTTTTCAGTGATTGTGTTATATTATTCACTCATACCAAATTTATATCAATCAAAGCTTTTTCTTTTTGTTGCAAGAAATTTTCTTCTTATTAGAAATCACCTGTAGTAATTTACTTGATCATATTATATACAACACACATGCGTGTACACACATATACACACACACAAGTGCAGGTAAAAACTGGGGAAATCTGAATAAGATCTGTAGCCTAGTTAATAGCACTGTATCAATGTCGATTTCCCGTTTTTGATATTGTACTATAATCACATAAGATGTTATCCTTGGGGGAAGCTGGGGGTGCACAGGACCTCTCTCTTGCTTTTTGAAACTTCCTGTAAGTTTATAAATATTTTTAAATAAAAAGTTTTAACAACATTAGTAATTTACAATATTTAAGACCACCCATCAATGTTTGGCTCAATTTCTGAGGCTGTATCTTCAATTTTTTTTAATGTGTGCCCTTCATTGTCCAAACATGATGAATTCTGGTTTCACCACTTGGTAGTTCTGTGACCTTAGGCAAGTTTAATTAACCCCTGTTGGCACTCAATTCCTCATTTTTACAACAAATAGCACCTATGTAGTCATTTTAAGGACTAAAGGAGTTAATATGTGCCTAGAGCAGTACATGGCACATAGTAAGCATCTATAAATACTGCCAATGATGATGGTGATGCTAATGATGACGAGATGATGTATGTACTCATGCTGATCTCTAGACAACTCTGGCTCTTGATCACCCCCACTTGCCACCTATACCCGAGTCCTCCTTACTGCTATAGGTTCAGCTAAAGTGCCATATGTAGGTAATTCAGGTAGGAATGGATTTAATACAAGGATGTAGGTGCTTGAAAGGACAGCAGGAAATAAAGGTCAGGGAAGGCTACTGCTAGTGCTTAGATTTGCCACTGACACTCAGAATCAGGAAGTTCAGACAACCACAGGAAATTTCCATCCATGTTCACAGCTGCCTGGAACATAAAATTAGGTAATTCTTAGGAAAATGCCAAAAGTCACTAAAACCCTCAACGATACTAGCCCACACATTGGCTTGCTAGTGTTAAAGGAACAGTAACATGGCTTTGTGTCTCTTTTACATCCAAATTTTGTGTAAGTGCTTCTCAGTGGCAGAATCTTACCCAAAATGTAACCAGTGAGGGATTCACGAAAATGTAGCTCCCAGCCTTCCGTCTCCTACGATCCAGAGGAACGACAGACGAGAACAGCAAGTGTCGCAACTTGACAATAGACGCTAGACATCGTGCTTTTCTTGAATACTGTGGTCATCGTCCCAGACACTTCTTTCAACTACTATTGCACCTTCTTTATACGTCTTTTTTGGAACATCTTCACATATGATCTTATGTTGTAGCCATTTATGAATGTGTTCGAGAAGTTTAGAACAGTGTCCTGTACCTAGCAGATTCTCACTACATAACTTATTAAATAAATGAGTGTATTAGTATGTCCTATTCCTATTTTTCAGTCCTTTATTGTTTGATATTCATAGGACTCTACAATGGAGCAAACCCTAAACTCTAAGGAACAGAGAGAGAAAGAAGAGTCATTTAAATAAAGAAAAATCAAGTAGTCTATTTAACAACTTAAAATGTTGCAACAAAACCAAAACAATTAAAACAAATGTTGGATTCTCTACAGAGGTTGAAGAACAACCTTGTGATGGCCTTCCAACTGTCTCTGTCACACAGAGAAAAGGCAGCCTCTTCCCAGGCTCCTATAATGGCTGTGGAAGTGCTCAGCTCCCCTCTAGGTCCATATCTCATTCTGTGTGCCAGCACAGCTGCATGAAAGAAAAGGAAAGCGCTGAGTTCAGATTAACTAGTAGAACAAGCCTTGGATTATTACTCCGAGAGCATCGAAGACAAATCATTAAATCAGGTGTCTGCCCTTCTAGTTTGACTGACATGATGAGACTATTTAAAAATAACGTTGAAGTTACTTCAAGGATGCAATATTCTTCTGGAACAGCCATACAAGAAAGAGCAGTGCACGGTGGTTCAGAAGTCACACATTTGGGAACTGCAGTAGTGCAATTAGCAGCTGCTTCTCTAATAAACTTTTTTTTTCTATGGGGTTAAAATTCTTTACTGAGGCAGCTGTTAATTTCCAAATCAAATTCTGCTGGGTAGAGGGTGACTATTTATAGAGGTTCTATTTGGGAAATTCTGAGGAAGACACTAGCTAGAACTGACATTTTCTCGTGGTGAACTTATTCTGCTCTTTTCATTTTTGAATCATGACCTTGGAAAAAATCAATGTGGTTAAGAGTTAATCAATAGATTGCATACCGGACCTTTCTATCTGTGTAAGTTGCACTCTTTCAAAGGCAACTTATACAAGGGTTCTCGTTATTTCCTGCTTAAAGTCATATCTTCAGAAGTGGAGAAAAGTTATTTTAGAGACTGTGTGAAGGGACAAATAATATTAGTAAGAACTTGCTAATTGTGTTAGGTGGAAGGAACGTTCCATTAACAACACTATGACTTTGCCTTCAACAATGTTGGTTGAAGGTACAATTGTGAAGACATCTTTGGTATCCTGGGGTTCTTCTTGATACTTTCTTCTTCCCTTATCCCATGTCCTAGGCTTCTCAGATGTCCAATGAGGTTTTATCTCTCTATCTTTTATAATCTGTCATAGGAAATAATCCGATATCATATATTTTCATCCAAATGTGTTACTTATTTAAAGTTAATTTAGAATGGACATGTATCTCTTGTACAAAAGAAATTCAGGCTTCTCTAGCCAAGTAAATACGGTGTTTGAGGGGACAGAATATTCTTTCATGCAGCCTTAAAACTCTGTATGAGCAGCAAGAGATAGTGTGAGGAAAATGGACTCTAGCTTAGAGGTGTGAAAACTTTTACTCACTGTTTATCCCGGAGCAGGAGAATTCCTTTCAGAATCTCAATTTCTGAATCTGCAAGATAAGAGAGACTGTAACGAATCTCACGCGTTTATTGTGAGGACTAGACGAGATGTCCGTTGTGGCGCATCTAGCTCTGTTCTTGCTGTTGGGCGGCTTTTCATTTAGCGGTGGCCCTCCCTTCCCTCTTCCTTTTCACTCCATAGGAGAGGCTGCCTCTGGCCTACAGAGTAAATATCTTTTTAAAAAACATATATTCGTATAACAATAAATGAAAAGGTAGGAAGAGGAACAGGAAACGCTCTATGTAATCAGAAAAATATCAAAGCTTTCCCTAAATATCAATAGTTTTTCATTTAGTTGGAAGGAGTGAACTAGTATTATTTGAAGGTAAATATGGATTTCTTTTGTATTGCTTTAAAAATAAGTTCTGGGTTATATGATTCAAGTTTACCTCTTCTTTTTCACTTAAAAAAATTGTGTAGTAAGCGTCGAGTATGAAGAATATGCTAAGCTGCAGCAATATATCCCCATACCTCACAAGAAATAAAAGAAATTAATATAGATGGCTTAGATTCTTGAGATGATATATTTGCAGGCTACTTGTCTCAGCTTTCTCCATGCTCGTTTTCTTACTCATACTGTTAAAAATTGTTTCTATATTAATGCTACTAAGAACTTTTAGAAATATTAGGCTTATGTTTCTCTACATTTTCAAGACAAAATCAGAATGATGCCTATAGGGGCCATGTAAACCTAATTTAAATAATTGGGTAAAATCATAACTTACAAGTGCCACTTTCTGCATTTGGGAAAAACAGTACTGTGTTTCTTTCTGCATCTGAGTTTATCAGACTGAGCCTCATATAGTGCTTGATGATGACACCAAGACGCTAAAAATCTTCTTAGTCCTTCCCACAATTCTGAGATTTAGAGAATCAATAAAGCTGAACCAAACTCCTCTGGAAGCTTTAAATAATCTTTTTATTTAGCACAGAACAATCTGTTCTTCGCATTCTCTTCTTATTTGATCTCTCACTAGTGGTTGACTCAATGATAACGTCCTCCTTTTCCTTGGCTTCCTGAGCCCAACACTCCCCTGGTTTCCCACCTATCTCCTTGGCCATTGCTTTTCAATTCTCCTTACAAGAATCTTCTCCTTATAGCATCTTTAAATGTTGGAGTTCTTTAAGGTGCAGTGCAACGTTCACTCTTCTCCACTCCTGCTTCAATTACTACATATTTGCAGATAATTCACAGTAGAAATCTCTAGCTCTGACCACTTGAGCTTCATACCCATGTATTTAATTGCCTATTTTAAAAGTCATCTTTGGGGCAGGCCCTGTGGCCGAGTGTTTAAGTTCACACACTACACTTCTGCGGTCCAGGGTTTCGCTGGTCCAGATCCTGGACGTGGACATGGCACTGATCATCAAGCCATGCTGAGTCAGTGTCCCACATAGCACAACAAGAGGCACGTACAACTAGAATATACAACTGTGTACTGGGGAGCTTTGGGGAGAAGAAGAAGAAGAAAAAAAAAAGATTTGCAACAGTTGTTAGCTCAGGTGCCAATCTTTAGAAAAGAAAAGTCATCTTGAGAACTCAAATTAGATTAAATTCAGCATATCCAAAACTGAACTTATGATCTTCTTGCTTAATCCCTAGGCCTATTTCAGTGGTCCATTTCTCAGTGACTAACTACCCCCCTCCCATCCATCCAACCAGTTGCGTTAGTCTGAATGCTCACAATTGTGGTTGACACCTCCCTGTCTCACACATTGAATTGTCAATATGCCACCAAAAAAATCCCTCCACTTCTTTCTATCCATACCATATCTATCCCATTCCAAGTTACAATCACCTCTCATCTGAACTGTTGATCTTCTCTACTCCATTCTGCCCACTGTTCAACTGCTTCTCTACTTTGTGGTCAGAGTTACATTTTCCTCAAAAGTCAATGTAGTCATGTCACCCTACTCTCCCCTCCTTAGGCTTAAAACTCTTAATTTCTTCCCATTGCAAACTTGCAAAGAAAACTTCCTAAGATGACCCATAAGGCTCTGCATGGTCAGGTGTGATCTGCCTCTCCATGCTTACTCCTTCTTGCCCTCCTCTGCTGGATACAGGCTTTCTGGTTTCAATTCAGTGCTTCATATTCTCCATACTTCTTTCAACCATTGGGTCTTTGCACAAGCCATTCCATTTTCCTGATATGCCCTTTATCTCTGCCATCTCCAACTCAGGTAACTCTTTCTCATTCTTCAGATCTTAGCTCAATCAATATTTCTCCAGGAAAACCTTTCCTAAGCTTCTTGGTAAAGTCAAATTTTCCTATTATAGGCTCTCATGCATCCCTTCATTATATCATTGATACCATTAGTCAAAGTTGTAATTTTATATCTGCTTTACTTTTGGTTATGTAATTGTTTGGTAATTATCTGACTCTCCCGCTTGCCCGTAAGGACAGCATACTGAGTGTCTTTTTGTTTTATTTTGTTTACCGTTGGATTCTTATACCTGATAAAATGTTTGACACATTGTAGGAGCTAAATTACTATTTGTCAAGTGAATTTCATGGGTGTGTTTAAAAATATACTTGTATTTTTATTGTGGATAATATTTCCAACATTTTGTTCTCAATTCACTCTTGCAGTTTCTTCAACTCTTCCGTTCTTATTTCCACGTGGCCCCTCTCATTACCTAGCTGTGAGCTGCCCGTCTAGCTCCCGGGAGCTGTAGTAGTGAATCCTTGCCTCTCTGGAACAGACATGTCTACACTGGTTTGAAACAAAACACTAAACCTTTGGCTATTAATTTTTTAAAAAATTTCTAGAAATGATGAGAGAAAACTTGCCACAATTTCTTACTAAAGGGCACAAATTAAAAAAGAGGTCACAATGTTAGAATAAAATATCTACTTAATTGCCACTATTCCTTAGAGCAAAGAGACAACTGTCTAATACCTTTTTAATTTCTCAAGTTACAATTCTCTGCATCTTATGGATATTGTACAAATATCAACTCGGTGAATTGATTTTAACTCTTCATCTTGGGGACAGGATTTCCTCACTAACTCTTTCCATAATGAAGAAAGAGCAGATGAAAAGAAGTTATAACTGACAATGTAAGCACTCAGTAAAATTTCTAAAACCTCAGATAAAGAGAATTGGTGAGGATTGGATTTTTCTCCAAATATTTTTAGATAGCCATCATGTTCAATATTATCTTTACCAAACTTAATATTACTGTTTCCCTTAGTCATGTCTCACTGTCATATTTCTATTCTGCCATCCTCTACTCTACTATTTTGGAGCATCCTCTGCATGAGTTCTTGTTTCTCAATTACACTTTGCAGGTGTATCGTCCAAAATCGGACAAATTGCTCCAAGAATGATTCACTTAGTGCAAAGAACAGAGGAAACATCTTCCTATATATCTTAGTCAGTTTGGGCTGCTATAACAAAAATACCATAGACTGGTTGGCTTAAACGATAGATTTATTTTTCACAGTTCTCAAGGCTGAGAAGTCCAAGATCAAGGTGGGTGGTTTTGTTCCTAGTGTGATCCTTCTTCTTGGTTTGCAGGTGGATAGTTTCTTGCTAAATCCTCACATGGCAGATAGGGATAGCGAAAAAGAGAGGGGGTGGGGAGGGGGGAGGAATTCTCTAGCTTTTCTTTTACAAGCACTAATCCCATCATGAGGTATGACCTAATTATCATCAGCTAATTATATCCTAAAGGCCCTATCTCCAAATACCATCTCATTGAATTTGGGGGAGCATAAACACACAGTCCATGACATCATCAGTGTTGCCACTCTTACAATCTCTTTTCCTGTGACTAAAACTTTAGGCTCAATGGGCATGAAATCTACCTTTGAATATATTGCAGACGACAATTTTACTATGGCATATAAAGGTTCTCCAGGCTGTCAGACTGATAATCTGTTTTCTCATAACCCACTGGTCAACAGCTAAGCCAACATCACACATTTTAGCTTTTTGTTAAACACACCATCTAAACATAACGATTTATGTAAAAGGCACAAATTTCCATATTAGTTGAATTAATGCCAGCTGCTCTAACAGACAAATCCCCAAACATCAGTGACTCAAATCAATAAAAGTTTATCTTTCACTCAAATATCAATCTGAAATGGGTGTCCTGTGAGTGGACTTCCATGTGATAACTCAGGGATCAAGGCTTTTTCCATTTTGTGTTTCTGCCCTCTGCTAGGTCCTTAGTGAAAAGAATGAAATGTGAAAAGAAGCCATGCATAAAGCACATCGACTTCACAATCTCATCCAGAAGGGGTAAACACCATTCCTGCTCAGATTCCATTGACCAGAAGTCAGATACATCATCTCACCTAATAGCAAGGGAGGCGGGAAAAAGTAGCCTGGCTGGGTGCCTAGGAAGAAAAGAAAATGGATTTTGGTGAACACATGATTTCTACAACAGTTACCCTGACTTATAAAGCCCTAGATGCTCAGGCTCCTGGTTTCCTGTCTAGCTGCATCTCATGCCACAGCCCCTCACTTACCACACTCCAGACATACTGCACTTCCTTGGACCTTTGGCAGAAGCTGTTCTTTCCGTCAAGAATGCTCTTCTCTATGATCTATACCTGGCCGGTCACTTCATGACCATCTAATATAAAGCAGCTGTTAGTTGTTCTTATTATCACTTATCAATATCTTATAGTTTTAAAACCTTATCAATTCATTTATTAGTTCTCTGTTCACTTCTTAGTAGTATTTAAGATCCGTGAATGCGGGATGGTTACTGGCTTATTCAGTGTTATAGCACCACAGCCAAAAATAGTATCTGGACTATAGTATACATTAAATAAATAGTGGCTGGTTGAATGAATGAATAAAGATGTTTGCAGAATTGATTTGCGGCATGAAATTTAGGAGTGCACATTTGTTAAACTTCATCCTTCTGAATTAAACTTAATGATTTATTCTCTTGAAATATTTTTGAATACTAATTTGGCCACCTAGCATATTAATTATTCTCTCCAAATTTGTCTCATCTGTCAAATTAATAACAGTGCCTCTCACCACTTTAACAAGAAGGGGTGCAGTATAGAGTCTAAGGACAGCAGCTAGAACATTCTTGTCACATTCATTAACAATTTTTGGGTTTGGATGTTGAGTCAACTCTAACTGCACTAACTTTCCCTCCATCCAGTCACTGTTGCCCCATCTGGTTTACATGTGTGATAGGATCAATAAAGGCCCCCAAAGATGCCCAATTATGATCCCTGGAACCTGTGAATATGTTACCTTACCTGGTAAAATGGACTTGGAACTTTCCAGGTGTGATTAAATTAAAGATCTTGAGATAGGGAGATTCTCCTGGATTCTTCAGGGGGCCACCGGAGCTCTTACAAGAAGAGACAAGCATTTCTGTTCTCTGACTTGTATTTTTTTCCTTAGTGAAAATGGTCAACCGAAATCTGAATAGTTTATATTTTTGCAGAATTGGAAAAAATATCTTGAAGATCTCTAGCTTTTACTTATGTTTTCCTATGAAGAGACGAAAAGAAAACAACAGCAGCAGCAGGGGATCTAGATACCCAGGGAGAAGAAGTAAGAGCTACAAAGAAAGCGTTCATAGAAGATCACTTGCAGTCAGTTTCCATAGATCGACCGGACTCTGAGAACATAGGGCGATACGTTTAAGGGGTGCTTTAGAACTTGGGTTTTCTGACAGTAATAAATGATTCTACTGAACTGGAAAGTAAAATTTCATCCTAATACCAGACAGACGTTCCTTATTAATTAATAACTATAAAATTAACAATGGCATACTTAAAGAGAATGTAGTAAGACTGAATGATATACCAAAATGACATCATCAGTTTGAGGAATCCCATAGGGAGGCAATTTCAACACTTTGGGCCCTGTTTCTAACAGGTCCCTTACAATCAAATGTAGTCTTTCACTGACATCTTTCTGGGAAGCTTCCTGATCACTCTGAGTATATTATTTCCCTTCTTGAGGTGACCCAGCCTGGACACCATGACTCTAGCGCCCCATTCTGACACAGTAAATGAAATTCGTGTAACTCTCACTCAAAATGACAGCTTACATCTTCTCAGAAGGAGAGCACTTAATTCACGTGACATTTTACCCAGAGACATAATTTAGAGGTCAAGTCAGACAATAGATCCTCTGTTTTCATTTAAAAGTTCCTGAAGAAGTATTACTCTGAATCTGTAATAAGATTTGACTATTATACCTAAAAAGGAGAAAGAGGAGATAATGTCTTAAGACACAAGAATAGTTTCATTATTATTCAAATTGTAAGTTTTATTCCCCTGCTAGTTAGTTCATCAAGACAGAATACTAGGCGGCGTACAGGGAGATACAAAAGCATTTCTCATCATGTTGATGTTATTTAGATGTATGAATTAGTGCTCTCTTCTCCAAAATCAGTGGACTTTTACTGTAACTATGTCCCTTCTCATGATTGGCAACTAGAAATGGGGAGTCTCTATCGACTTTAAAGGGTATTATAGCTTTGAGCATGAGTCACTCAAGTTATCCTTATAATAAAATATTTATTTTAATCATAGAATTTTTTTATAAATTAAAATATATGTTTTTATAAATTAAAAAAATAAATCATGTTTATTTTAATGAATTCTCATACATTGACGGGATGCAATTTAAGGATACACGAAAATATGAAGTTGCAAGATGTGATCTTGAAAGCCATTATTATGAGGTTCATCAGCTTGCAAGACAGACAGGTAAAGCAATTTGACTTCAATCTTCAAAAATACTACCGTCAAACTCAGAACTAGCAAGCTGAAAAAAAGAATGCCAAATCTTCCTTTCTGAGGTCTTTTAGATAATAATTGATAACCTAGAGATAGAATTATGATCAAATAAGATGGAGACAAACAGATGTGAAAAAGATTGTCTTCACTTCCCTTGCTAATTTAATCTGCTGAAGTACATTACGCTTGCAAAGTGAACCTTGAAAATAAGACATGTCTTAACACAGAGATGATATATCAACTTCTATTTAGTTGCTGGAGTTCTACACACATGCTGAGTTTCCCCTGCCAGGCTCCAATGCTAATACTCACAGAATAAGCTTAATACATTTTCAAAGGAGCTGGCGGAAGGTGCGTGATTTATTATCATCATCATCATGAGAGAAAAGGATCCTGATAAAGAAATACATCCATAAATATACATGGCCAAATATTAAAATACTTCAAAACAACAATTTGTTTGTTATGATTTGAATTTTCCTGTCTTTTAAAAACATTTCTTGGATTTGAGCTATGTTTACTTATTTGAATATTAATTCACTTAATGAAGATAAGCTTTAAAAGTTCCACAGGCATCAAGAACACTTACTGAGCTTTACTAGTTGCAGAAACTGGCCAAGGTCACATCCTGATATGGGGAACTATTCCACGACAGTTAGGACCCAAGCCTCACTGTCACAAAAAAGAAATGGATAAGCCTAAGGGAGTAAGCAGCCAAGTTCAAACATAAAGGTAAAAAAATATTATGATTAGAATGTATTAAGTATTTACAAAACCCAATGGCAGAATGAGGTCTTTTTCATACTTAAAAGTAGAGTTTTATATTTATCCTATTTCTCTTGTTGATGAGAAGGATCCATGTAGTAACTCAAGGTCTTTGAGAACTCTGACCTTTGATAAATATCTAGATGAGCATACTTCTCAAAGCTACTATAAATGTGCTAAGCATTTTACATGCGTTATGACATGAAACCCTTACGGCAACTTTATGAAGCACACACTATTGTTACAATTACTCCTTTATGGATAAGAAAACTGAGTTTCAAAAAGCTAAATTAACTTAATTCGAAGTCATACAGCCAAAAAATGACAGAGTGAGATGCAAACCCTGGCCTATCTGAATCCAAAGCCAAAGCTCTTACCCATTATTTTACAGTGCCTTTGGGAAGTGGTTTCTCTAACCTTCATCTCAAACCTGAACCATGAAAACTGAGGCTGTGTTTGCACCTTATATGTCTGAATCTACCAGCTAAGTTAAAAGATCAGACAAGGTATCTTTAGACAGAACTTGAAAATAATTTGGTTCCCCACTTTTCCTCTTAAGTAATTTTATCTGTTCTTTAAGACTGTTTTAATCCTTACCTGCTACAGAGATGTAGTCCTCCCTCTCGCCCCACTGGGTTGATGTCCATCTTCTCTGCTTTTTTAACTGGCAGTGCAGGTATCAGGACAGAACTGATTACATTTTATTGCAAAAGTCTGTTTCCACTCCCTTATTTCCCCCATATCATCAGTGGGACCACCAAGAGCAGATTAAGGCTTTGGTAAAAAAAGATTGGGGGCCTCAGAAAAGGCAGATTAGAATTGGCATCCAACAGTTAACTGGTATGAATTGTTATGCCCTTGCCAATGCCCTCCCTATCTCCCCATATACGTCTGTATTGCCACCATTCAGGAAATTGCTTAGCATATACCAGGCAGGCGGTAAATTTTGCTTCAATAGATGATACAAGCAAGAGATCAGAGAAGAAATATGATGATGGTATGTTTTGGTTAGGTTGTAGTTCTTGAGAAAGAGTAAATTCATTCTGTACCATTGACTCAGACCTCTAATGAACACTAAAATAAACTTTAGGGGGGTTTTGTAATTGATCATTTCCTGTATAGATGTTAAAATACAGCAAGATACAAGCACACATTCCTGGACAGAACCGCCTGGATTTGCATCCTGGTTGGGCTATTTACTGTCTGTGTGACTTGGGGAAATTTCTTAACTCCTGTGCCTCAGTTGTATAATTTGTAAAATAGGAGTCATAATAGGAATTTCCATGTAGATTTGTTAAAAGGATTAAATAAACTAAACTTTGTAAATTTCTTAGACTAATGCCTGGCACCTACTAAGTAACAAATATTAAGAAACATTTGATTGAAGTTTCTCTTTACTAGACTGTAGGCTCCATGATGGCGGGAATTGGAACTATGTTTATTATTTCTCACAGTTGTATTACTAGCACCTAGAAAAGACAGTAAGTAGTTGTTGAATAAATAGGCCTTTTTTTTTTAACATGAGGATCTTTAAATCCATACTTGTATTTTTTATTGAATAAATCTTCTAGCATATTCTTAATGACGTCACTATTCATCCAATATATCTTGAATTCCATTTTGATTCAACAGTAATAAAAAACTGGCTGCCAAAAAGCAGTTAAATGCAGATATCGTGATTTTTAACTGCACTATGTTCTATTTTCTTTTTTAAGTTAAAGAAATAGTCCTTTCCTTATTGCTTTCTGAATTTGTTTTGAAAGTACTTACATTGTTTTATCTTTTTAATTTTCTAATTTCACAAAAGGAACCTAAAATATTTGCACTCATCCCTTAGTACTATCAAAATCTTTGCCCAGACTTAGTAAACATCCCCAAATCACTGAGACAACAAATGCTGATGTCTTCTGTGATTCGCAAAGTCACTCTCTCTCTATACATCACATGAAAGCCTTATATGGTACTTTGCGATGTGAACACTTCCTTTCCCCTGTCTGCCTTTCTTCTTTTTCTTTCAAGTTACTTTTCTTTCAATGCCCACATTTTGCCTTCACCAGCTGGATTTTGGGCATCTACTTTCAAGGAGCTAATGGGAGAAAAACGGCAAGCGGACAAATAAGTGCAATAAAATGCAGATGTGGAGGAGAGATGAGCACTGCGGTGTTGGTGCTTAAGCCATTGGGCATGACTGCTGCTTAGATAGATGAAGCTAGAGAGGTGGGTGGAAGCAAAATGTAGCAGTTCGTATACAGTCTTGTTTCTGTCTGGTCTGAGGAGAATGACTTGATCTGATCACTCTACAAGCAATGTGAGGATGGTTGAAAGAGGAGATGAGGACAGGGACATTTAGGAGAGAAAGGACAAGTAGCACTGGAAAAGAAAAGAATGGGATCAATTTGCAAGTGCCTGGTGATAGAAGTTGCAGGAAGCATGTTGGTATACTCAAAAGGTTTAACTGCAGAGTTTAATGAATGGATTCTATTCTTTGCAGGATGTGAGCTCAGTTAAATGAAGAAACAACAGCTGGTGAAGCTCCCAGGAACAGGCAATAGTGGAAAACCATTACTACCTGTGGCAAATGGAGGGCACAGTGTTATTGGAACCCAAGAGACCTGAAGAGCTAGAGCTGTGGATGGAAGTGGGGCCACCTGAGAGTTCCAAAGGTATAATCCTAGAGGAGTGCCAGAACCTAGAAAAGCAGGAGGAAGCAGAGTCAGGGGTGGGCTTGGGCTTGGGAATCAGTACCTCTATCTCTTGTCTCCAGCCTTCCCATCAACATTGGTCAAACCCAATCAGAGGACAAAGGGATCTGAATGTCACAATCAGTAAGTGTGAACCCCTTGGAGCCAGTTGAGGCCAGGGCAGAGAAGGGTTAGGTGGGAGAAAGCAGAGTGGGGAGTCTAGGGTGATTCTAGGGCCAGCTACTTAAGTGGGAGAATGAATGCTTTGCCTCAGGGCCTTGAAACTCAGAGAATACAAAAAATTTAAATAATGATTTTAAAAGGTTGATCCATTTGTGAAGTGTTTAACCTCAGCAAATTTTCTATCTCTTTGACAACAGCTCCTCTGGGCCCCACAGAGAGCACTGGGTTTGTGTGCTGCACAGAGGCACTCAGCTAAGGAGGCAGGTGAGGGTTGACATTCTGCCCTCAGTTCTGCTCTGATTCAGCCTCCCAGAGTTAGCATCATTTTGTAATTTTCACGAACATACCACTAAAGCAAGCTGCACCTTTGAGCTGTACCCATTAAAATGGGAATTTGTCCTTGACCCCAAAGGAGATGAATAAAGCCAAAGGCTCAAGGTCAAGACAAGTCAAGACAATGAATAAAGGCATCAGGAAACAGTTGCCCACCTGTGAGAAAATTGACGTAGAACAAGCTACCAGAAGTGGAATGCTAAATTAAACGATAGATTAAAAAAAAAAAAAAAAACTTTGTAAATTGGGAACAATATACAGACTTGGAAATTCTCCAAGAAGTCTATTATTTTGACTTTGACTCTAGTGTAGCCTGGGGAACTCTTTATCAAACTCGCTTACCTCGCTTTTCAACTATTAATTGATACTATCAACAACAGTCTGTTTCCACCTTTATAGCTGCTCAGTTTAAGAGCTCTTTAAAGCTATCCTGCATGGTACGTGTCCTTCCAAGGACAGATTAATTTTCCAAGTTTCCAGGTAAATTGAAAATTGAACTAGGTTTGGGAGAAAGAGTGTTTGAAATTGGTATTTTTCAGGTTTTCTGAGCGTTGGACATGCATTTCACATTTCCAAAAAGGAGAGGAGAAAGAAATGAATGGACAGAACCCCCTGTTCTGCTCGCTCAGGACGCAATCTCAAAACCACAAATAAAGAAGAAGGAATATTTCTTTGACTTCTTCTGAAACGTAAGAGTAAAGTCTTTGTCACGTTTATTTATACATTCTCCTCCTAGGACAGCACAGGCTTTCCTTTAATCTGTGCAGGTTGGGATTTTCCAAAGTCAAAATTTAGAGTCAGGGAGCAAAGTATTGAGTATCTCTTTGAGGATCTTTCTATTTGAGTTTCTTCCATATAGTTTACAAAAAGGGTCTGAGAACATATATGTTTGTACTTGGCTTAGTTTATATAATCAAAAGGTTATTGAGAGGAAAGCCATTTGGGTTTTCTCATCTGTCTAGATTGCATTATATCTTGCTGAAATGTATGGAACAAATTTACAATCCCTTTTCTCCAACTCTAGAATTCAAAAGACCTGAGAAAATGAAAAGATTTTTGTAACTCATTTGCAGACAAAACCTCACTTGGACAGACTTAGTTAGCAGCAAAAGTTGACACAAATTGGCATGAATCTATTTATAGTATTTATTCATTCTTTTTAAAGTGAGTATTAATATATTTTCCTACAGTAATTTGGTAATTATAAGGTGATGCCCCAGATCTCTGATAGATTATATCGTATGTAATATGCAGTGTATTACCATTCAAAACTTCTGTAAAGTTACATATTACAGAAATATCTGGCTTCAAAATTGTCAGGCTCTAAGAATGTCAGCTGTCGGATTACAGTCTCTGGCTTCTTTCTCACAGAAGAATGAAAATGCTTCTAGTTTTGTTTTTTCTTACCTTGTTTAAAACTGTGCTGAATATAACAGATGCTCAATGAACATTGTTGACAGTGATTTATTATTCAGTAATATAGCTGAAGGCAAAAGAAGATGAAGCATAAATGGATAAATGGAAATGTGGGGAGCTAAAGATATATCTTCAAGGTGAGAGAGGCACAACCAATTTTTCAGGTGAGTAGGTTTGGAGGAGGTAGCATCTCGAGAGGTAAGGATTCCAAATATAAAGAATTTTAAAAATGGTCTTTCTTTCATAGCAAACTAAAATTGATTTTTTTTCATCTTGTGCTTCATGCTATCCAGGATACCTGTAATTTCTTAAATACTCTGTTTTCCTCATAGATTAATGAATTGAGGTAACTACTAAAATGAGTTTATAAATCAGATACCAATAATTGAAACCATTTGTTGAGCATTAGAAGACCAGCTGAGGGATATACATTCATAATTTCGTTTAATCCTCACAAAAACCATAGGAGGTAGGAGTATTGTTTTTCCCATTTTCTAGATAAGTCAAGTAACTGTCCAAAGTCAAATAATAGTGAGACTTAGAGCCAGATGTTCAACCCAAGCGGAGCCCAGATCCTTTGGGCTTAAACTACTGCACTGTACTTGATTCTGTAACACCGTGAAGTTCATGGTTAAAAAGAAAGAGTGGACAGCACTTTGAATAACCACACAATATTGTACGATACAATGCATGCTAGGCTTTGCTCTCTCACGAGGACTTAGTTGGGAGTTATCAGAAAGGCCCTCCAGGAATTAAGCTATATCATTAGGGGGGCATTCAGCTGCATTGAAGAACAGAAAGCCCAATAACAGTGTTTAAACAAATAAGGATTTATGTTTCTCAAATAGTAAGAAGTCTGGAGGTAGGTTATTCTCAGCATGGATTTAGTGGATTAAGGATATCAGGTTCAGTGTCTTTATGATTCATTTTGGCTTTTCTCCCATGGTTCAAAGTTGTTTGCTGCACTTCCAGCTTTGATGTCCCCATTCAAGGCAGGAAGAAGGATGGAGGAAGATGGATTAACTATGGCTGCCCTTTTAGCAGAGAAAAGAAAAGTTTACCCAGACGTGTCCCAGTGGTTGCCTGGTTGTATGGTCTCATGGCCACCACCAGGTGCAAGGGAGGGTGGGGAAGTGAAGAACAAAGTGATAGTTGGGTGAGTCCCATCAAGGTCCATCATCTAGGGCAAGGGTCAGCTGACATTTTCTATAAGGGGCCACATAGTAAATATTTTAGGCTTTGCAGTCTGGATGGTCTCTGAAGCAGCTACTCAACTGTGTGGCTGCTGTAATGGAAAAGTGGCCTATAGACAATATGTAATTGAATGAGTTTATCTATTCCAATAAAATTTTATTTATAAAACCAGTAGCAGGACTGATTTGGCCCATGGCTACAATTTCCCAACCCCTAACCTGCAACTTGGTGCAATGTTGCCAAGCCAAATTGGGGTTTAATTATGAGCAAGGAAGAGGCAAGGGGATTGTGGGTAGAAATTAACAGTGTCCGTAATTGAGGATGGAAACATTCTCTTGACTTCTTTCCTCTCTCTTTTTCCAAGGTTACAGCTGGAGGGTTTATACTCTTGTGCTATGGAGGTGGAAAGGTAACGGTACTAGACTTAGCAGCCTCAGGAGAGCTTGCAGGGAGTTGGTTAGGCAGCCTTAAGGCTGCCTGTTGGCCCACGCAAACGACTGACTGTTGGGCACAAGAGTGTGTAAACAGTGATTGCTGCCTGCTCATTTTCCATTCTCCTCTTTATTCCCTATTATTCAGGAAGGAGAAGTAATGTGCTCAGATAAAAAGTGTATTTCCAGCCTCTCAGGAAGCAAGAAGTGGTCATGTGACGGCATTCTGGCCAAGGAAGTTTCTGAGTGGGAAAGCGCTAAGGTGGCATCTCCCCTTGGCATGAGCTTTTGCCCTTCTCCTGTCTCCTTTTGCCATTTCTTCTTGGACAGAGCCATCTAAAACCCACAGTGCAACAAGTGCTAAAATGACTGAACTAGAGGGGTAAGGAGGCCTGGTCCCTGATGACATTGTGGAGCTACAACACTGACCTTGGGCTGCCGGACATGTTGTTACACAAGGAAAATAAAACCCTTAAACTGGTTAAGACACAGCTTGCTTGCAGTTTCTGTGCCTTGAAGCGGGACTCATTCGTGGCAGATGTACAGGGAGTCTTGTGCTCAAATGGAGAAAAAGAAAAGGCTCTCCTTCCCACAGAGGTCAGGAAGAACAGGATGCCCATTTTCTGCTTCTGACTCTGTGGTGAGACATTCACATCTTCTTAGTCAGGCTTAGTCTCCCATAGTTTTTAGTGATTTTCAGTCGAGATTGGCTTAGCCTGTGCCATTATAGAGAACACACTGTAGGATGGTGTCTGGGATCCTGATTTTCCACTTTGGTTCCCACCACACCTTATTTGTTTATTAGGTCACAGATGTTTCTTCAAACCCAGTCAAGCAGTTTAGAGTTGCTGTGATTGCATTTCCTTAGCTCAAGTGTGGAATGTGTTTTGAAGTGTTAACCAAACATATTCACTACAGAATTAGGAATATTTCATCATATTTCAATTGACATCCACATTGGTTACATATTTTCTCCATTAAAAAATAAATAAGAATTTTAATTCCACCATGTAGAGAAAGCCACTGTTAACATTTAGTAGTATCATCTCCTAGATACACATACGGACAGATACTTGTGTTACATATACACTCACTTGCTTAAAATCGTAGTGTATATTCAGCTTTGTATTTTGCTGATTTTTCACATTATAAAGTGAGCAAGACTCTATTCTCCCTTGACAGTCTTTAAAACATGAGTTTTTTAGTGGCAACATAATATTGCATGATATTACAAACCGTATTTTATTTTTAAAACTCACTGTAGATTGATTTTTTAGTTGTTTTTAATATTTGGACATTATAAATAATACCGTAATGAACAACCTTATGTGTGAATTTCATACTTCTGTTATTTCTGAACATTTTCTTAGAATAGATTACTAGAAATGAACCTTCTGGATCAAAGAGTTACAATTATTTTTACATACTGCCAAACTGCCCTTCACAAGGAGAGAAGTGAGTTTTAATTCCATTAGCAACATGTATGTAGGTTTATGTGTTTTTGCTAGCTTCTGCACTTTCGTATAAGTTTAGCCAACTTAAATAAAAAGTTTGAAGTCAATTTCACAGAAAAAAGAAGTCTTTTAAATCTTACATCTCTTTAACAGGTGAGATTGAGTATCTCCTTCATATGTTAATTTGGTTACGCTTCATTTCTCTTGTGAATTTGGGTGCTTGTATTTTACTTATAGATATTTTAGTTATTTATATATTATTGGTATAAATTCTTCTTTGTATTTATGAAAATAGATTCCTCGTCTAGATTCCCAATATTTTCGGAATGTGATGTAACTGTGATCTTTCTGGGATACTCTTTGAAAGTAGTTAATAGTTCACACACTACGAGTAGCAGGAAACATCAGTTATTTAGTATTCTAGGTTGGACTTGGAAGATGTTACACTCTTGACATTAACATTTCCAAAAAGCATGTATCTCCCTTGCTACATTTTCTTCACAAATGGTATGTACTTAGAGTGGCGGTCTATATTTTTTCTTAAGTCATATATGTACCCTGAACAGTAAACTTTATTTTTTTTTTTTTAAAGATTTTATTTTTTCCTTTTTCTCCCCAAAGCCCCCCGGTACATAGTTGTGTATTCTTCGTTGTGGATTCTTCTAGTTGTGGCATGTGGGACGCTGCCTCAGCGTGCCATGTCCGTGCCCAGGATTCGAACCAACGAAACACTGGGCCGCCTGCAGCGGAGTGCGCGAACTTAACCACTCGGCCACGGGGCCAGCCCCTGAACAGTAAACTTTAATGCAACGTCTCTGTTCCTTGCCATATGCTTCACCTGTGTTTGAACTGCAGCTTTGCAGTCCCTCAGCGATGTTTCTCAAAGTCCTTGACTCTGAATGCAGTGTGTCGAGCTGAACGTTTTAAACTGCTTCTTGAAACTCACATCTTTGTATCTTTTTTCTTCAGCTACTTTGAAAATGGTACCATTTATCTAGAAATTTTCATAAACAATAGACTTTAGGCATTGCTTTAAACCTGTTTGATGACTTTAATTTCCTGGAAGCTAAAACAAAGTCTTGTGAGGGAATATGGTATTCTTCATTTTTATTATAATCACATATTATAATTAGATAACTCTTGAATACCTTAGTTTTCTTTAATCTACCATTTTAATCACTCCTTTGTTCTCATGAAAAGATCTAGAATTCCTGGAGAGCCTATTTAAAATGGGTACCATTTGAAAAAGTAACTGATCTGCAGAGTTTAAAATTTTAAATGCTAAAGAGGCCACTTTTTCTGATAGTGGTTGCATGGGCAGCTCGTTCTCCCCTGACCAGCTCTGTCAACTACGATTCCTCATTGTGAAACCAGAAACTGATGATGTCATGTCTGAGGATTTCATTGCACAGCATTTACAGTGGGAAGGAAAGTACTTTTTTTCTTTTTCCTCTCTGTATAAAATACTGTACTCTCTCTCACTCTTGCCTAAAATAAATGTGTTCTATCTGATTGAAGCTCTAACAAGAACTCTATAGGCCTACTGTGAGCCAGTACTATAATCTGGCAATAAGTAAGTCGGAGATACTATGTTTCAAAATTAAAATAAGGAGTAGATTCTCTCCGAAAGGAAAATTCTTGTTTTCAAAGCTTGAATAAGGCCAACTATATAAAGGAATTATTTCTGCCTAGTTCATGGGCAATAGCAATAAGATGGATGATAGAATGTTTGGTGAGATTACAGTGCATTTCCTTTGGTTGTGTGCTGGAGGTTTCCATCAACCTAAAGCCCTTAATACTTGGTACATCAGAAATTTGTTCTGAGACAGTCTCTCTAGGGCAGTCACTATCTGGGCTCAGTAATAAGAGTGATAATAATAGGAGTCATCGAGCTTGTACTATGCCCTGGCATGGCCTGCACAGAGTCTTCAGTTAACTTAGGAAAAAGCCCCCCAGCTGTTGGGCAATGGTACCTTTGTGCAGATTAGAAAACGGGCTGTCTCACCCTCTGTGCAGATCCAGCCCCATACCCAGGCCCGGCTTGGAGGATGGAGTGTGGGCTGGATTTTAGCCCTCACTTGGTCGCTCAGCAAGACACCATTTCCATGATGCAACTTACACATCCACACACAGTGTGAAGTGCTTTATGTGGATTAACTGAATTGTGAGATGAGAACTCTGATTTGAGAACTATTATTAAAAGCTTAGTGAGCTTAAATAACTTCCCTAACAGGGAGTGGGTTAAGAGGGAGGATGAAGAGGACTTCTAGCTTCCTGACAGTGCCCCCGTGGGGCTGAGAACTTAGCCTGCGATAGAAGAGAACTGTCTTCCATCAGTTCAGAAACCTTGGTGTTTGTATGAGACACTTAGCCGAGCCACTAGCAATGCCTCCCAGCTCAGGTCCAGATTTTACAACCATGGGAGGGAAGGAGTAGGGTTTGTGACAAATTGGGAAAGCAAGCCTAATAAAAGAGGTGTAACAACAGTTACTAACAGCCTCAGAAAGAGGATAGTGGGATGTTCACAGATTATTCAGGGTTAAACCACTTGGAGCCATCTTTCTCTTTAGATATATTGGTGGAACTAAAACTGAGAAGATGAAGACCTGAGGAGCACAGTCACACCCTCAAGTCATGCATGGGCACCAATGTTACCCAAGATTATTTAGTGTCGTCAGATATGACAGTGAACAAGGGACAGAATAGGGAAGGAGTGCTGAGGACCACACTGGGAATAGAAGGATGTCAGATGGGCAGCCACAGAGCCACATGGTGCCCCACAGAAACAGTGGCCAGGATCAGGATGAGTGGTGGTTGCGACAAGGCGCAGGCATGGGAGCACCACTGAGAGGGGAGACATGGTCCCATCTACGGGAACATGTGATCCCACAGGTCTCTGCCACAAGAGAGAGGCCTGCTTGGGAGTTCAGCAGTAAGGACTTCAGACTGTTTCATGCATGCTCTGTTTGAACATCTCTGTTTTCTCCTGGAGGTGAGAACTGAAAACTGAGGAGACGTGGGCTATGATAAATCAGAAGGATTTGTACGAACAATAAGAAAGCAGATGGACATCTTCAGGAAGTAAGGATAACTCTAGCAACTGAGACTGGGTGCAGTGTGTTCAGGAGCCGGCCATTCTGTTGAGGGAAAGAACTCATCTTGTGGGACGGTGGAATTCAAGAGTGGAAGGAAGGCAGGAGCCACTTTGCAGAGGAGAGTGAATTCTAGGAAGGGAAGGCACATTTTTTGAATATCTTTTATTTGCTGGGCAATTAAATATACATGAGGTCCTTCCATTCTCACCATAACCACTGTTTTTCTTGTTTTTACTTATAACCGCAATTCCATTTTACTGATGAACAAAATGAATTTCAAGGAAATTAAATAACTTACTGGATTTCAGAGTAGATCAGAGATTTGAACCCAAATTTATCTGATTCCAAAACCCAAACACTTTTTATTCTCCCGTGCTGACAGGATTTAACAAGGGGTTTCTTGAGAAATATGATGAAATTAATGTCTGAGGAAGATTAAAATAACTATGGCGAGCACAATGGAGTAGAGCAGAGAGCTAGAGGCATGGAGCATTTTTAGGAAGTAATTTTAAGGACAGCCTAGACTAGGTTGGTGGCAAAGGAGAAGACTAGACAAAAGAGACATTCCAAAAGTGGGATTTGATGTCTGCTGAGTAGTAGGTGAAGGAAAGAGCAGAGCCAGGTGGATCAGTGGGAGGAACGCTTGATAGGGATTCCGGAGATGGAGCATTGGGTCTGGCTTTATTGCTTGTGAACTTGCAGAAAACAGGATCTCTTTCAACTGCGTGTCCCTGTCTGAAAAGTAAAGGGACTGGATTAGGTATGTTAAGACTTTACTCAGCTCTAAAATTCTATGCATTTCTGACTCAAAGATGACTCAAAGGTTGCAAGCCTGGGTGGTTGGAAGAACATCCTTTCATTGATGGAAAGAACATCCTTTCACTGATGGACATACGCTAATAGGAAAGGGAGTGGTTATGTTGTTGGATGGAAAAAGCATGTTTCAGCCTTGCATGTGACCTTTAGCTCAGATATACCCTTGCCCTTCACCTGATTCCCCAGCATAAAAATCCTTCCAACCCTCCCGGTTAACCAAGCCTCCATTTTCGAGCCACAACCCCACATTCCAATCCCTAGCTTCCCGCCTTTGCTGATACCACACTGAGTAATCCCTTTCAGTCTTGCAAAGTGTCTATAGTTCACTATAGTCTTAGTTGCCAATCTTCCTCCTCATTCTTGCTAAGAGGAGAGAAAGGAAAAACCAAAAAAATCTTTCAATAAGTTATTTACTGAAGAAATAGTTTTAGTTTGACATAAAAACGTGTATCTTGGGGTCATCGTCACAATAAGATCTAGAGTATGTGGAGAGCTTTTCTCAAAATAGTTGTAATTCTGTTTAACCAAGACACAACATGTGGAAATCTAAATCTGCAAAATCAATGAGTTAGGAAAACCATTACCTTCTTGGAAAAAACTTTTCAGTGTAGACTCTCTTAAAGAGTGAAATTCCCTAAAGCACTTAAAATATGACTCAAATGTTAAAAAATGTTACTTGCATGAGTGTTTTCAGATTTTTCCATATGGTCTAACATGGGGTATGCTTGCAAACAGAAAGGTAACCGTTGTAATCACATTGGTAATCAACCTGAAACAATGTTTGGAGAAAGTAGGTTACATCTAATGCTCCGAGATGTTTGCTGACTCCAAAAGGCAACAGGAAATATGGTAATAAATTCTTCTCAAACCTTCTAGTTCAAATGAGATTTGCAAAACAATGGTGAGTGTTGGTTATCAGAATGAATTCTTATATATTTCTTGACAAAGACATTTTCTTCCTTGATTCAAGTCATACTGCAGACAAAAGTGCCTCAATTTCCATCACATTCTTGCAAAGCAGGGCTGCAAGGCAGAATTGTACCCTTCAGATGGACTGAGTAGGTCATTGGCTTTTCATAGGTTTTCAGGCATTCCAGGTATGACCTCTTCTAGTCACACCTGCCTGTCAGACCTGACTTTCAACCACTAGACTCCTTCTTTGATGTTAAGGAATTTTGATTCCAAGAATACTGTTTAAATGCAAATATACGATTTGGATAACAAGACACAGATCTGGCATCAATTCCTGCCTCTACAACTTAGTACCTTTGGAGCTTTGGGCCATTCACATAATCCTTTTGTGTCCCTCTTAGCTTTGAAAATTTGCCTCTAGTGGGATCTTCCTATAATGAAGCCCAGCAGAATTATTTAATTTTCAAATGAAGAAATCAGTATCACCTAAGTGTCATAGAATTCTGGTGTTGGAGATGAATGTCTAAAAAACTCTTTTACACTATATATGTGACTGATCATATAGAAGCAAAAGGATGTACCCAAGGTCACACCATTAGTTAATGGCAGAGCGGAGGCTAGGTCTTCAGAGTGCTATCCAACAAATGCATGATGTGCTGAGCTCTGCAGAGCGGTCAGTCCACTGCCAGTGCTTAAGAAGTCTGAAGTAACCATAATAAAAGCAACACAAGAGTATGTCAAAAGGGCAGAGGGAAAGTGACGACTGGAACTTCTGAAATTTAGATACACGTTCCCATGCCCTAAGCTAAGCTCAGGAGAAGGGCTAACTGATGCAAACCTACAAGCAGACAACTCATGAAGATGCTCTTCTTGGAATCCACTCAGGAGGCAGTCCTCTTGGTGGGTTTAGGGACTTTCCATATTACAGCAAATATTTCTTTTCTTTAGGGATTGAAGCAGATACTTTATCCTGAATCTTTCTGGTGGAAGGGCAAACAGCAAGATTCCAGGACAGTATGTAGTATTGTACAACGTTTTTTTTCCCCTGACATCTCCACACCCACAACTGCCATTCTCACCTCAGTCACTGAGTTACTTTATTGTTGCCTCATACACATGCTTTTCTTGGCAGCAGAGAAAGTAGAGAAAGGAGAAGGGAGTGGAAACAGGGGAAGAAGGGCGAGAGACTGAAGAGCTGGTTCTTTCCCTGCTGTAGGCATTATCTTATTTCCTCACCGAAGTCAGCGATTGCCTGCACAGGCAGGCAGCGATGAAGCTCCCTGGCACACCGGGGCTCCAACGTTTGCCAAAGTCAATTCATGAGGACTCTAACCAGTTTCCCCTTCCTTGCTTTAGAGAAACTGGCCCCAGGTAACCTCGTTATTTCTAAGAGTTTACAAAAGCTGTTCTCCCAGGTTTTGTGTTTCGTAGCGTAGACTGGAGTGAACTATCCATGGCAATTTCTCCCATTATAAATTGATTGTAAGTTTCATCCAGAATCAGACTTGCCAAGCCAGAAGTGCCCATTCCTCTTCCTTTTGCCAAATGCCAGCCACTGCCCTTGATGGTGCACCTGAATTAATAACCTTCCCTAACTTCTTTTAAATTACATGCTGCAGAAACAGTTGGAGTTTTGTTCATAAAACCATATGGAATTTGTGTTTTGAAAAGGTTGTTCCCTGAAGTCGATAATCATCTTTCCAGTAAAAGACTATGTCAAGCTACAAGTGATGATTACCCTTGGGTGGGGCTCTGGTATGTCTAGTTGGCGGATAGTTTGTTCTCTCAGTCAAAATGACACGACACGGGAAGCCTTATTTTCACTAGCAAATTAATTGTTTAAACCTCTTCAAGTAGTTAAAAACTAAACAAAAGGAAAGAAAAATGTGGCATTTTCTATTGGAGTGAATAATACTGTATTTGCAGTTTCTTGTGCCAAACCCAGGTGGCCACGTGTTTGCAATCTGACAAAAATTGCAGACACTTTCCTGTGACTAGTGGTTGTCTTTGCGACATCATTAGATGAAAGACACACTAAAGAATATATACCATAAAAAACTCACACTACCTAGTTTTACAGATTTGACATTTGTAACCCAATTCATGTTTTAAGGGTTCTAAACATTGTTTTTCAAGGTTTATACCTATGTATTTATACAATAGGATTGATTCCATGTCACACACATCCTTTCCACATGAGATCTGAGCACGAAGATATCTGAATCATTTCACACTGATTCATGTCCTGGCATGTGCCATGGCTCAGATACAGTTTTGCAGAGAGAATCTACTCACAACTCATAAAGCTTTGTGATTTCTGAATGTTTAAATTTCATTTGGATAGGCAAATGTAGACCCTATCAATCTCATTCTCTAGAGTCACAAAAATTATAATGGGCTCTATTTCCTCTTAGTGCCTAAAAGATACATGAGAAGAGTCTTTCTGCCAGCCTTCAGGTCTCTGGATGTCTGCGTGGGCCAGTGACCCAACTGCTGTCCTTGGGGCTGAGGGGGTGAGACAAACTCATCCACAATGGTTCCTTCCAGGACAACCAAGTACAGAAAAAGCATCCACAGAAGAATGACCAATTTGGGAACTACCCGTCAAAGGCTTCCTTCCAGGGAATTATTCTGAGAACAGTGGGAATGTTTCTGTAGCTCTCATAGAATACATTTTCTCATCTACTGATGACCAGTGTTCATTATATGAGCCAGACTTTTATGAGGCCAAAAGGAGCCTCCAACACTCAGTGTCTCCTTTATCTGTAGGTAAAGAAAAAATTAGTGCTGGTAAGAATTTCTAATAGGTAGTTCTGTTCATGGTTTAACGGACCACATTCCAAAGGAAGAATTTGGGGAAGGAGATCTTGTAAACAGTCTGAGCTCCCTTCACGGAGAGTTGTACAAAACTAAAGAAATTCATTGAATGCATTGCTTGGAGACCTGGAGTCTTCCAAGGGCGTGGCACCCTCTGCAGTTGTGCAATTTAGTGGCCTTAAGTCTATAATGTTCTCTTACCCTGAATAAACAGGTCTCAAAAGTAGCCTAATAAGGTTAGCTAAGTCATGCTAGAGTCTAAAGGAAAAAGCTTTGCATTATGGTAAGAGGATCTGTAGAACTAACTCTTCTGTTGTATGTCATATTTTCTTTTGAGAGAATTTAAGCTTAGGAATGGCCAGCAATGTTGGCATATATTTCAAATTGCCGCTTAATTAACGACAGGAAGGTAAAATAACTTCATAAGATTTTCTCTAAGACTTGAAGGTAGGGACTCGTAAAGCAACAGTGTTTGAAAATAAAACTGAGACAAGACTGAGTGGGAGGCTGTTGATCCTGAGTTGATTCAGGTTGCTGGTCTAATGAGAGTCGGAATGTTTATTCCCAACTTATTACTGCTTCCTTTTCATTCAGGGAACTCTGGACCACTTCTACCACTCTGGTTGGCACTGAAGTTAAGAACCAAGAAATACTTTTAACTAGTCACCACATATAAGGAGTTTATTTTCTATGACAACTATGTTACATGTAAAGTAAAACAAACATCTTAATCAAATAGATTTGACAAAATAAATTCCCTAACAAGTAGTTAATGACAGATGAGAGTCTGCCTTTTCTTTCTGCAGCTTCTTATTCCTTTTTCTTGAAATTTCCACATCTGTACCAATTGCTTTTCTTCTGTCCTGTCTCTCCACCTCTGTGCTGAATTCATATATTTGACTACTCGCCCCACAGCAGTGCAGTTCTGGGGGTCTTGTTCTCTACCAAACACACGATGACATTGGTTCTGGGCCAAGTGAATGGGAGCCAGGAAAGAGTGAGAGGGGAGTAAAGAAGAAGAAGTTTCAAGGGCTGTTGCAGCCCACATGTTACACATGACATTACTTATTAATTCAAGAGAAAAATCATGGGAAAAAGAGGAAAATGAGCAAAACCAAATCACAATCTGTTCTCTGTCTTCTTCCTCATATATCTGTTCATACAATTTATCTGTCATAAATTATAAAGCTTGGACACATTGACGCAAGTATTTATTTATTGACGCAGTTCAAAACTTCTCAGTAGTTACCATATTGCATGACAGGGAACGCAAAGATAAATAAGGCATCATGACTGCCAAGAAGCTCATAGGAATTGTGATGATCAAGCCTCTGTATCCCCATTCTTGAACCCTACATCCATGACTCTCAGAATTTTGGAGGAGTCCAGTTGTTAGGAAGGGATCTTGGTTACAGAGAAGAAAGTCATTATATTCTTTTTCATATTTCCTTTAAGTCAGGACTTGGGCCCAGATGTATGGGAGAAACACCCACCTGCTGCCTTTAGGTTGTTCTCAGTGAAATGGTGAACAGGCAAGGGGCTCCCCAAGTGGTGCTTCAGGAGGAGCCTGCAGTCAGAGCAGGAGAATGCCAGGAGAGCCAGAGAAAGGAGGTGGTTTCCGTCCTTGGGATTTGGGTAATCATGAGAGGACCATGGAAGCTCCAGAACCACAGGCAGGAGAGAGTCCTTCCCCTTCTTCAGTGAGAGACACAGAGGAGTCCTCCCTTCTGCTCAGGCTCCTACTCCCTGGTCATCACCTCTGTGATAACTTCCGTCAGTCCCCTGGGCCATTCTCTACGGATGCCACCTGCTCCAGGGATCTATCAGGCTGACAGCAGAGGTCCACACCCAGGGAGGACTTCTCAACCACCCAGGGTAGCTATGGTTTGGCAGAGTCCAAAGCCTGGTGCCAATCCTGGCTCTCTCTCTGGAGCACTCTGTGATCTAGAGCCTACCCCTTCAGCCTGTTGCTGAGATATAACTAACTTAGAAATTTTGGGTTGTTTGAGGATCACATCAATACAACCTGTAAGAGTACTTGACACAGGAAACTTATTCAACAAGTATTTGCTTTGAACTAAGGGATCACTGGCCAGAACCCACACCCAGCCTGCAACTGGAGGGTGGAGACCACTGGATCTTTGAGACAATATCAGATGATACTCATCATTTTATTATGTGTACCGGCCACTGAGCAAGCACCAAGGCTGCACACTGAAGGGTGAGAGTGTTAGGGGGCCACCCCAAAACTGGTAGGCAAACTTTACACAGTTTTACACCTTCTGAATCAATGTTTCTCTTCGGTACCCATGGATAATTAGAGTTAGATGGGATATAGTTTATTCCATTCTGTGCTTCTTTCCAGTTCCCATTCCTCATCAAGGAAAGTGTGAGAATTTTAACATGTATTTCTTATTCACAGTACAATAGCATGTTTTCTAAGGAAATTGCAGCATGCCATATGCCAGGTAAATCTATAAATTCACAAAACTTGTAGTTGAAACCTTGGCATGTCAACAGCCCGAACGGAAAAATAGAGGTTATGACCTGGATGATTATTTGTTTTTCCACAATCTGGTCTAAGCACATATCAGAGAATGCTTCTCTTCAGAACAAATAGTTCTGTTGGAATGATCAATTCCTGGCAGAAGTTAGAGGATGCAGTCTTAACACTCTGGAAACAGTTCTTTTAATCTAATGGTTGGCATGGGTAAGTTTTTCCTGAGGTTGCAGAAAGCATGTTGTTCCCTTGAATAAAACTGTGCACATAACGTGGGATTTCAACAACTTTTCAGTGGGATTTACTTACAGTTTTGATTTTTATGACACCTGATGCCTCATTAGCCCCAAATAAATGTGACCACTATTCTTAAAAATAAAGCTCAAAGACCCGTTTGATCTTTCAACAAAAATACCAGATAACAGACATTCATCTTTTTATTCTCAAATTTGTATAAACTGTAAATATATCTATTAATTGAATAAATCAAATCAACAAATATTTCTTGAGCACCAAGCATTGTCTTAAGGACTGAAAACAGCTGTAAATAAGACCAAGGAGGCCCCTGCCTTCTTGGAGCTCACAGTCCAGTGAGGAAGGCAGACATTGAACAAGTAATAATCAGCGTCATAAAAGCCATCGACATGGAAGGCAGCCTGCTTTGGGAATGCGTGGTGGGGATTTAACGGCTAGAGTAGAGGAAGGGCTTCCCATAGGACATCTGCGATCTGAAAGGTAAGTGTTAGCCAGGCAATGACGAGGGGCTAATAAACAAGAGGTCTTTTTCCTTAAAGGTTTTAATATACATTAAGCATGAAGATCACACAGTCAGATTTTCCTTCATTAATAACTATTATCTTTCTATGATATTGAAAATGGATCAGAGATAGTGCAAGAGTGATTATAGGAAGAATAATTAAGAAGATGTTAGAATAGCCTAGGAGAAAGAGGATTTTGGATGTGAATATGAACATACATGTATGAAAGTAAAATGGATATGACTCAGCGCTCAATTGGATGTAAGAAACCAATGGTGGCATGCAGTCCTGTGAGGCAAATCAGGGTTATGTCCAGCAGTCTGTGCATTGCAAACGAAGTAGCGAGTTCATGGCTATTTAGTTAATTTGATTAACAAAGTAGATAATAACGTTGCTTAAAACAGAATTCAAAAATTTCCCTATAATTTGGAGCAAAATCAACCTGGTTTGGTTGTCTGCTTTGATGTAAGGAGGTGAGTGCTGAGTCTGCGCCTTACTCGATGATGCGTGCAGAGTTCCGGTTAGTGACTGGAGTTAAACACTAAATGTATCAAACATCGGGTTCTAAAATTTCAAAGCAGGTCCAAACCAAGTGATTTAAAGGACTTAAGTAAAAACAAACCCAATATCCATATTTTGAGGATTTCTCTTTCCCCAAGAGTTATTATGAGCAGAGCATGGGCATTATTTGCCTATTTTTTTTTGAACACTTTATTGACTATTTTATTAAGGTAACATTGGTTTATAACGTTGCATAAATTTCAGGTGTGCGCTATTATATTGTGATTTCTTTGTAGACTACATAATGTCCACCACCCAAAGACTAATTACCATCTGATATTTGTCTCTTCCTTGACTTTGCTTTTTGACTTGAATTTCAATCTTTAGCAAATCCAGGAGGCAGTGGATCATAGTGCAAAGTGCTAGGCTTTGAAATCAGACTTGGATTCAAATCCCAGTGTCACCACTTACTGCGTCAGCCTGGCAAGTTAACTTCTCCGTGCTTCATTTTCCTTCACTAACCCAGGTCTATTATTTTGAAAGTGACACCCCACAGTCACTGTTTTCCTCCCTCTCCTCTGCTGACAATTCTTCTCTTAGTGTTGCCTATAGGTAGAATGGAGTGCCAAAGTCAGTGTTCTCTCGTTATTCCCCTCCTGTTACTCAGAATGGATATTCCTTGCTTCTGATCTCTGGTTAAGGGTGCTTGTTAGCAAAAGATTGCCTCTAAAGGGTAATACCTAAAGCAATAGGACCAGCTGCCCTGTGGAACATTTAAGATGCTCCAGGACATATCTGGTAAGTCTAATTATTAAATCTTAGTTTCAGGTATAAGTGTGCTTGGGAAAGTATGGCGAATATCACCCGGTTTGGAGTTTGCATGGTCTCCTGAACTGCTGTGTGCTCCTTTATCGTGCCTGCTGCGTGACCTTGACGTGTCAAGGTGATGTGACATGACATGACATTGATATGTTCAAAGACAAAAGCTTGAAACTCCAATGGATTATCCCTCTTATTTTATAGCCAGGTTCTCTAAGTTACATAACTCCCCAGACAAACTGGGAGCGCTTTATCTGATATTCTGAAAGACATTTTTGAGCAGGATTAAAGATGAGTTTCTATTAATAGCATACGTATAATTTACATCTTCAATACTCCCACTTTCATTTCTTTTTTTTCTATCTCCTAGTAGGCTAGATTAACATTAATCTCTTTTCAGTAAGTTACATGAAGAATAATTAGAAAACTTCAAAAATGCTTGAATTTTTCATGCATTGCAAATTAATGGTAATGATAACAAAGCTCACTTTTTTGCAGTAGTCATACATTATACTTTATCCATGCTTCTCAAGAAGCTGATTTCAAGTTTCATGGCTGAAATTTTGTTCTTGATCTGGAAGAAACTATATTCTAGAAGGCAAACTCAAAAGTTAATACTTTATCACCCTCACCAAAGAAAGAAGATACGGGTTCAAAAGAAAAATAAGGTTTTCATGTAATCTACTCATCTGGATGACTCAAGTTATCAATGTTAGGAATGAAATGCTGTGTATTGAAGCCTGATCTCTTTTTCATGTCCTCACCTCCCAGTTTTGGCTATTATGAACTCTGGAATGTTTGTTCCAATTCATTATTGTTACACTGTTACAAGATTTATATTATTCATCTTGCTTACGAAAGAAATACGTGAGTGCATTTTCTTTGTAACTATATTTTTTAAGGTAAATTACATGGTTGCTGTTCTCACCACTTGCTCTTCACCAACTATGTCATGCATGAGTTCTTACTTTTATTCATTTTTTAGGCAGAATTTTAGAAATATTCTTCTGGAGTCTTTTCAAGGATAGAAAAGTCTTTCTGTTGCTTATATACGTCAACTGAAACTTGAATAGACACAAGATTTTCAGATCTTAATCTTTTCTTCTCAAAACTCTAAATATTCATTTATCATTTGTATTATTTGGGGCATCTATTGTATTGTATTGGATCTGATGTTCTATATGAGATGTCTGATTTTTTTCCCTTGTGATAGTCACTTTTTCTTTTTTATATTTGGATATTTGAATGATGTTTTTTGTAGTCCTACCAAGTCACTAATTTTTCTAGGTTATGTTTAGATGTCAATTGTTTATAATTAAATTTACCTTATATGTAGAGTCCTTGCAGCCCCCAAATTCTTTTTCCAGATTGGGAAGTGGGGTTCTACTACAGCTTTGAATGCTATTTTCATGCCATTTATTCTAATATCTTTCTTAGAAAAATTAATTACTTCTATATTGTATTTTTACTCTGTTCTCTATATCTATCATCTTCTCTCTGATGTTTTCATCTCTATTTTTTCCTCCAAAAACCAGTTGATTATTTTCAAAACGGTATTTATCAGCAACTCAGTTTTCTGCAACATAGATTGTGTTTTCTATGGATGCTATTTTAATTCTGCAGCAGCTTTACTCTTGAAAATTTTACTATAGCTCTGTGAGCTATTGCTTTAGCTCAAGCCCTTATTTTATCGTATTCTTTTCATTGTACCTTATTTTCTTTATTTCTTTTTTAAAAAAGGCAAAGCATTTTCTACTTAAAAATTTACTTCGGTTTCCTAGAGTAAATCTTCAGAAGTATGCAGTTGACCTGGTCCTTCTATGCCATGTTTGTCTCCTTTCATGTTGCAGAATCTCTTCATAGACTCAATGGTGATATTTTTTATTCTTCTGGTTACCCATTCTTAAATGAGGACAAGCTTATATGGGTTTGGTAGGTGCGCCAAAATAATCTGTGCTGATTCTCCTTGGGTTTCTTCCTGTTTTTTCCTGAGCTTCATCAAGGTCTTCCTTTTAGAAATTAATCTGGAATCCTGAATGAAAATTAAGAAAAAAACCCTTTATATTACCAGTTCGAAACTTGGATGTCTATAATTGGAGGGGAAGAGGGGTGTATAGTCACAGGAGGGAATTTATCTCTGCACAGCTTTCTTTCCTAGTTGGTACCACCGCACCGTAGACCAGCTCTCTGCCTCTGTCTTTTAATTTGACCTAATCTCTACTCCAGATACAAAGTGTGGCTATGTCCTTCTGCATCTCCTTCATAGAGATCCAGACTTCTAGTTGAGGGGGAGCATTCTGTCTCAGACTTAGAATGCCTCTATTGTTAAAAGTGTTCTTCCCAGGTCAGGGTGAACTGTCCACACTGACAAGAAGTTCAGCCACAGGGAAGAATTGACCTTGATCTCCCTCCAGCACAGCTGTTTCTGATTGCTCTTCACCTGTGGAGGCTCTGGGTCCTCATCTCTCCACAGTCCAGCATCAGCTCTAGCTTTTCCCTCTTCAGATTAGGGGATTCCTCTTTATTTCAGAAAGTCCTGTCTCATGTTGGAGTTAGCTCCTGACTCCATTGATTGTGAAAACCCATATTACCCCCAAGGCATCTGTTGGGTATAGCTCTCATTTTCTCTCAAAGTCCTGCTCCTGGAGACTCAGACTGTTCCCAGTCTATGGTTGGTCAGAGGTCCCCACTGCAGTGATGCCTGATTTTTCCAATGGACTCCAAGATTCAGCCAAGTCCTCCAAAGTAAGGCTTTCTGGAATATGCCAGGGCTTCCATTCCCAGGGTTTCCTTTACTGATTCTCTCTCTCTCTCTTTTTTAAAGATTGGCACATCTGTTGCCAATCTTCTTTTTTTTTTTTTCTTCTTCTTCTTCCCAAAGCCCCCCAGTATATAGCTGCATACACTAGTTGTGAGTGCCTCTGGTTGTGCTGTGTGGGATGCCGTCTCAGCCTGGCCTGATGAGCAGTGCTACATCCATACCCAGGATCTGAACCAATGAAACCCTGGGCTGTCAAAGTGGAGTGCGTGAACTTAACCACTTGGTCACGGGGCCAGCCCCCACTGATTCTCTTTAATGCTGCTCCATTCTCTTGGAAAGAGGATTTGTGAGTCAGTCTTTGATATTGTTCCAAATCCACTATATTAACCCCAAATTCCTCAGATTTTGTGGTAAGGGATTGTTACAGTTCCTTAGTTTCAATTCTAATGAAAGTTTTCACTTTAAAACATTTTCTTTGGCCTTTTTTTAAAGGATTTATTTTAAAGGTCTGCTTCCATTTTGACAGTTTTCTTTCTTTTTTTAAAGGAAGATTAGCCCTGAGCTAGCATCTGTTGCCAATCCTCCTCTTTTTGTTGAGGAAGACTGGCCCTGAGCTAACATCCGTGCCTCTCTTCCTCTTTTGGCCATTTTTTTAATTGAAAGCTTCCTTGTATTATAATATTGTCAGGGTTGTAAACTTCCTTATATCATGGTCTTTAAAGAATTCCTACATTCTTCCTGTAAAATGTTCTAAGAAGCTTAAGTAATCCAAAGAATTTAAGGCTATATTTACTAGTTTTATTTGATTTTAGAGTTGAAAGGCTGTTGCATAAGTAATACAAGTTAGAAGCAACCTCTATGTTTGTCTTGCTCTCTTTTATAGATGAGATGTGTGCAATCTAGAGAGCAGGGTCAGACCATGGTACTCCTTAATGGCCTGATATACTCTTGATTTTTTGGTTCTTTACCACTGTGATCTTGCCTCAAAGCCTTTGGCTAAGATCAAATATATGCATATTTCCTCTGGATCAAATAGGAAATTACATATTTTGGTAATATATTATTGAAAATCAGAAAAAAGATGGTCATTCAAAATGTTTTAAAAGTTTACAGTAAATTCAAAACTATCATTATATTACTATGTTTAATCACATGATGGTCTAATAAAAAAGAATAGAATACTAAGACCTAAAAGGCCTGATTATGTTTATGCCTTGTTCTCTATAGAGACTGGACATGGATTACTCATCACCAAAGGTGGATTTTTTCGGCATCAGCATTAATGTGCAGCAAATTAACTCATGCCAGATGTCCATATTTGGTACTACTTAGCTGCTTCCCCTCGGGCCTCTTTGCCAGGTGTTCCAGCATCGGAGCTGGCATCCATGGCCATGCCAGAGGCATGCTGTGTTTGCAGCCATAGTATCCCATCAGCCAGTTGCCTAAATGGAGCTTTCTTTCTGGAGACATCTGGTTGTCCGTCACACTGACTGTTCTTGTGTGAAACTTCTGTGCCTGCTGCTTGTCTGTTGCTTGGCTGAGGTACCACACTGTAATTCAAGCCTATTTTCAGAGAAGATACTCTGAAGTGATATATTCTTTAATTATCTTATTTACTCTGCAACATTTGGCCATGATGGTTACTCTTTCTCTATTAAAACTCAACTCCTCTGATAGCCCTGATATCTTTCAGGTCAGAGAAGAGCACAGGATTCTGGAATCATACTGCCTACGTTCATTTCTGTATCAGTTAGCTTTTCCCACGATAAAGCTGTATAACAAACAATGTTACACTCTTGATGGATTACAACAAAAAGCATTTATTTCTCATACATCAGGACATGAGGTGGGATGCCCCTGCTGATCTCAGCTGATTTGGTCATGTGTCTACATATCAGCTGGGGGTCTGCTGATCTAGACTGGGTTTGCTAGGTGAGTGTGTCTCAAACTGCTGGTCCTGTTAGCTGCAGATAGACTCAGGTAAGTTCCCTACATAATCATTCTGGTCCAGGAGATAATCTAGTGAGGAGGCAGCAGGCTGGGAATGATGCCAGAAACACAAGAGAGCAAATGGAAGCATGGAGAGCCTCTGAAGTCTTAGATTGGAGCAGGTACACTGTCGTTTCTGCCCACATTCCTTTGACTATAGTACTCAAATGGCCAAGTCCAAAGTTGAGGGATAGGGAGGTACACTCTGCCTCCCAGGTGGAGGGACGGCAAAGCCATATGGCAAAGGGCTTGGGTACAGGGAGTCATGCAGAAGCGGGCCAACAGTTTAATCGGCCACAGAATCCCAACAGGATTGTTCTCAGTTCTGTAGATTAGGTACATTACTTGTTCTTTTCTAAATCTTGTCTATGTTTTAGAGATAGCAATCTCTACCTCATAGGATTGTTGTGTTGATTAGGATAAAAAAAATGCACGTGTAAAGATTAACATATGTTCTGGCACAGAGAAAGTGCCGATAAATGATAGGTGATGGTGGTGGTGGCGTTATTCCTGATTCTCTTCCCACCTCTCTGAACGCGTCCTCTGCAGCCTATGCTTCCCTGGCCTGATCCTCACATCTAGGTACCTCCCAGGATTCCAGCCTGAGGCCACTTCCCTTCTCACTCTACACATGCTGCCTGGGTGATCTCTTTTGTCTCCATGGTCGTCCACAGAATAAAACCGTGCTGAATATCTCAAATCTCTTCCCCAGACTTCCGTACAAGGCCTCTAGGCATGTGACTTGTAGCCTATCTTCTATCCCTTGCTAATTTTCCTACCATTGCACTTTTCCTGCAATTAGAGCAGCACTTTATGTTCCCAGCTCCCTGTGCTTAAAGTAGGTAGTGCCTGACGGATGTGCCTCCGGGGGCATAAAAGAAGTCTGTTGGATCCAGTGGCCCCCTCATTGCCTACCAGGGACAGAAATAAAAACAATCACTCTTTAGATCCACCTGGTGCTTTATTGTTTTCCACAAACTTTTCACGTAGCGTGATCTCACTGTAGCCTCTCTACACCTCCTCTGAAGGAAACGGTTTATCCGCATAATCCACATCAAAGTTAGTTGTTTGTATTAGAACTGATTAAAATTCCTCTTAGAATGCAAACATATCAAAAAGGAAGAGGAAGCTAGAAGTCCATTCCTCCCAGCGCCACTCACCAGTGCAGCCTGGCATATCAGGCCAGCTTAGCTAAGTGATCAGATGGCGGGAATGGACCAGGACTCGGGCATTTTGACAAGAGAGGTGCAGGCTGAGAGCTGTGCCCTGGGAAGACTAGGGTGGAGGAAGAACTACGAGCGAATAGGCTCTGGGAAAGACAGCAGGGGGGACATTAAAAATCTTTTTTATCCATGTTGCTGAGAGCCAGGTCTGCCCGAGTGTTTCCCACAGAGGAGCTTGGAAATCTCTAAATATTTTTGGCGCAGCCTCGGTACTTGTTGTTTCTATAATTGTCAACAGAAGTCCAGAAAGGAAGATCTAGACTGGGTTAAGAAATAACTCTTACATAATCTCAGATGTTCAGGAAAAGAACAATTATTTAAGAGGAGGACTAGAACTTGAGGCTTAGAGATATATTAAGGGATTAAAAAAACCCCATTATTTGTGGAGCCTAAGGGGAAAGGGAATATTCATTAAAAATTAAAATGGAAACTGATATAGTGTAGTGCCATTTCAGGAATACTTCTTGGCAAAGATAGAGGTCCAAAGCTGAGTTGGAGGGGTATGCAGAACTTTCAAAGTGCATCTGTGGGAGCCCGAGCTTCTGTCTAATAAAGAAAAGGTAACATGACGTTCTCCTGTCATTCTAGCACAGACTGAGGTTGGCTGCCTGCACTGAGCAAATGGCCTGCATGAGAACCTGACTATAAGCATATGTATTTTAGTCTATTTATAAGATCTTGAAGAGCATTTAACAGATGTGTTCCATGAATATGCTCCATAGAATTCTATCTTGTAACATAGAACTGGTTCACCAAGTTCCCCGAAGTCACAGTTCATACTGCAAGAAAAAAAGGAAAGTTCTTCTAAAAACATACATAGACACTATCTTTATGCCCTCAGGGTAGGGACGAATATATTAAAAAATATAGAAATCGCAAACCATAGATGAAGAGAATGACATAGTCGACTGCATTAAATTAGTAACATTTGTAAATTAAAAGCCGTCATAGAATTCATTGTGAATTTTATGATCAGCTTTGGCAGAAAATACCATTATAAAACACAGCTCTACAAAAATATCTTGTTTCGAATTTGTAGATTAACCTGGAGTGAATTACTTTGACAATAATATTGAATCCTACATTCATGAACTTGACATAGCTTTCCATTTATATAGGTGTTTGTTTATGTTTTTTGAATAAAGTTTTACATGTTTCTCCATAAGCTTTTGCATCTTTTATTAGATTTATGTATTCCTAGGCATAGAATAAATTTTGTTGCTATTGTAGATTTTTTAAAAGCATATTTTCTAATTCTCGATGGTATGTAAGAATTCAATTCAATTACATATGTATATTTATGTAGCATTTTTAGTTCTAGTAGTTTATAGCTTCTTTTGGATTTTTATTTCACAAACCTATCGTCGGTGAATAAGGACAATTTTATTAATATCTTTCTATGGTCTATAATGAGACTTGCCTTGTTTCTATCCATTCTCACTATCCTCCTGAATGATAGCTCCTAATTTTGTTCACTGAAGCCACATATCGAAATAAATTTTCTAAATTCCTTTGTAAGTAGAAGTGCAAGGATGCATAGTTCTGACGAGTGTGTTATAAGTAGAAATCTTCTAGTGTTCTTTGGGTGTTTTGAAAGGAATGGATTCATTTGGCATCCTTCCTTTTTCCTTTTTGCTTTTCCTCTTTCTTCCTGCTTGGAAGGTGTATATGATGCATAGGACTGCAGCAGCTATCTTGCGAACATAAAGACCAAAGCCCCACATTGAGGATGTCAGCGTGGAAAGATAAGAGATGCCTGATGACATCCCATAACTATGTAAAATCCTGGGGCTACCTACTTCTGGACCACTTCTTATACGAGAAAAATAACGCCACATTTATTTAAGTGTCTCTGTAAGGTTTAAAACAGGCAGCCAAGCAAACACATTTTTGATTTCTTAGCTTTTGTTTACTTTATTCTATCCTGGTGTTTTGTTTTATTTTGTTTTCCTCCTTCTAAACTAGTTCATTCTCAATTTCTTCTTAAGGTAAATAATGGATATCATCTTTTTAAGGTGTGTTTTTAATCAATTTTTAAAGGCAAATAGTGGGCATAATCTTTACAACAAGGTAAATGCAGGATGTATTTCCCATACTTGTGCATGAATTTATTTATCAATTGAGAATTTAAGATGGATGAATATATTTACTCAATTTTTATTAAAGAAGCCAGCAGGGATTAGTTTATTGTTTAAACAAGATTCAGTAAGAAAAGAGTCATGACCCTTTATTTTCTGGTTTGTATATAAACAGATCATATTCACACTTGCTTGATTGCTGATTAGCATATAAAAGTACAGAATGGTGGTTAAGAGTATGGATTTTGTATTTTGTCAGCTTTGCTTCAAATCCCTGTACTGCCATGTTCAACGATGTGGCTTGAGACAAGTTACTTAGCCATCCCTTCCATAATGATCTCAGAGTCTGACGGGGGGGATAGCACAGACACACCAAAGTATGGTTGAATGTGGTGATGTGAATGGTAAAATAGGACTGGAGATCATGACCCTAAGTTTGATCAGAGTGCTGTAGGATAAATGATATAGATTTTTGAGCCAAATCGGAACCAGAACCACTGCGTTAAAATTATCCCATTGCCAAAAATATTTGGCTTTGAATTTTTTTCTTATTCTTCTATTTCCTGAGACTCAATCTTAAATGCTAAACTAATATATAAAGTTCTTTCTTTAAGAGTTCATTTTAGCTTGGCTTGGGAGATAGTATGTGCTGCAGGAAAAGCACAGAATATTGAGTTGGAAGTCTTTATATCACCACTTACTGATTCTTGAGTCTCAGGCAAGTTATAAGGGCCCTTTGAACTTCCTTTTATTCATTTGTGATCAGGACTTTCTAATATTATTTGCTTTAACTACTTTGTAGGATTTTCATGAGGCTCAAATAAAAAAACTCAGAAATTTTTTTGTAGTACTACTCAAATGTCACATTTCATATAGTCTTTATCCCCATGATAGGTTTTAGAATATCCTCATTAAAAAATTAAATTATTGAGTTCTGGATCCTTTCTTGTCTTTATGTTGAGCTAGTCGCTAAAATAAATTATCTTAAAAGTATAGTATCCTGAAATGCCCATGAGGTTTGACCTCTGCGATTTCACTGTTGCTACCTAATTTTTATTCTACACTGTACTTTTAAGTTTCAAGGCATGAGAAATGTAATATTAGAATAATCCAAATCCTAGCTCTTCAAAGAAAAATGTTTTTACCAACTTGTCTCAGCTCCATTTCAGTTCCTTGAGAATTAATCCTACTTCTCAGGAAGGCTCAACCCACAATTAAAATATCCACTTGGTACCTATCTTGTCAACACCAGCTGACACTCAAACTGCACTGTGTTATTCTGAGCTTGGAAAACATGCTCAGGTCTAAGTTTTCTCGTATGATGCTTTGAGGACTCCCTTAGCCAAGTATAGTGCATCTTTTAGGGATCATCATTATTACCCTACTTAAAGTTAACCAACACTGTTTGTTCATAATTATTTAGTCTCATGAAAGCTACAATTTGAATACATGATAGAATTTCTGACCCGTGAGAGTTATTTGCATATGAAATTATCTCCAAATTGAAATATTAGCATCGCCGAAGCTCTTCTCCCATAAAGGAGCCTGGGACTCTCGCCAGTCACTCTCAGCAGGAAATAATCCGGCATAGATCTCAGAAAATGAGAACAACATTACTACTCCTGCTTTAGTTATTTTTTATTGATGTAACACTGGTTTATAACATTACACAGATTTAAGGAGTACATCATTATATTTCAATTTCTGTGTAGATCACATCGTGTTCACCACCCAAAGACTAATTACCATCCATCATCATACGCATGTGCCTAATCACCCCTTTGGCCCTCCCCCCTCCCCCCTTTCCCTCTGGTAATCACCGATCTAATCTCTGTCTCATGTGTTTGTTTTTATCTTCTCTTTACGCTGTTCTTGCTTTTTATATCTCTCATTCCTAGGAGCATTAGGAGCAGAGTATGGAAAGGGAATTTTTTTAAGTTATTGAATGTAGATGACAGTTTCTTACAGAGGAAAAGAGATGTTAAATGGCTAACGATAAGATTTGAAGTAGATGACTTTCTATTTTTAAGCCAGTCAAATTTAGTTTAAATCATTACTTTATATTGCATTTATATATGAATTGTCCTATTGCTTTTCTTTATAATGTCTTCTTATCTGCCTCTGTCTGCTTTTATTTCCAAATCTCTTGTCCAAACATTCATCCATTCTCCTCTATATTGCTGCCTGCAAAACCTGCTTCCTCTCTGTTGTCCTTATGTTAATTCCATCAATCCCTAATCTATTACTATGGACCAATTTTTCTTCAAAAAGTTCATTTCATTATGTCACTTAAATATTTAAAAATCTTTCATGCCTCTCTGTTTCTATCACAGGAGTGAGAGGGGATCAGAAGTCAAAGATGATTCTGAGGTTTGAGTAACCAAGTAGGTGAAGGTGGCACTAACGTAGGGGACCCGTGAGCAGGGAGTACCGTTTAGGACTCGAGGGAGATGATGACGGCAGTTGAGTTTGAGGGACTTGTGAGACATAGAGATAGCAAATAAATGGATATTCAGATCTGATGCTCAAGAAAGAGAACTGAGCTGGAGATAAAGATCTGGGATCATCATGATATTGAGAATTATAAAACCACAAGATGGATAAGATCGCTCAGAGAAAGTGTATAGTCTCGGACATACCCCTTATAATATTAGAAAACTTCCAATATTTGAGAATATCACATGTGGAAGAAGAATTGGTTTAGTATAACTAGGGCCAGTGGAAAAAGGTATAAGAAATCCAGTTTTATCCCATTATTTGGGAGAAGTGTGTACTAACTAGATCTATCAATGGCAGTGATTTCCCCAGCCTAGGAAGCCCAGGAGCCAGGGCTGAGTCACAGTTTAATCCCTATGCTGCAGAGAGGGTACCTCTATGGAGTAAGAAGGTTGATCAGATGGCTTCTCAGCCTCTTTCAGCCCTCAGATTTTGTGATTCAGAATATGTTCCATTTTGCCCCCTAGTCTGTAAACACTTTGAGCACAAGGATTATTCCTTAGAACTCTGAGAATGTTGGGCACCATGTGGATCTCAGTAAGTATTATTGATCACTAGGACTTTGGAAAGCTCTATAAGATTAGATTAGTAGATGGTTTTTAACACTTGTTTAAGTAGCATTGAAAAAAGAAGGTAGAAATAGGATGAAGGAATTAAGAGTGGTGGCGGAGGAGAGAAGAGGAGGGGACAGACACTTGGAGAGAGAGGACCCCTAGGAGAGTGGAAATTTGTGGTTGTTTGCTTTAGAATAAGGGCTTAGTTACTGAACAAACATAGCATTCTAATATAAGTGCTGGGAGATATTTTAACTGTATAAAATGCCTTTGTTGTGATAGTCTGTGGGAGTGCCTAACATATTATTAGGAGCAAACAGTACACATACAGAAACACATACAGACATACACAAACAAATTTGAGTTTCTCCTTTTCTGCCCTGTGATAGTCTCTCTATCAAAAAGATAATAGTCAAATTAAAAAAAGGTATCCTGCATGATGATACTTTCAACTAAGTACAAATCAAACCACACATGCACATACCCCCTAAAGCTTTAGTGGAGTGTAGAAAGATATCAAATTTAACAGTTAACTATGAAACTCTTTGGCTTTTAGAAGCTGAAAGCATTGCAGCTGGTAAGTACTTGGGAGAAGGGAGTAGTGCAGTCAGTAGACAAAATGGCATCTTCCACAGCACCTTTAATTACATGTGGTGTGGAAACAAGCAGTAGGTTCTTTGTTAAAACCTCATTATTTGAAGGAATTCCTGTAGCTGCATTAATTGAAGCATGAACCAGCTATGGCAAATTGCAGTTAGAAATGTGAATTCTCCTGCTTTTCCTATTTGAAAGGGCCCATTAGACAGGAAGCATAATTTCCCTTGCATTGTGGGTTGGAAATGCTGTAAAATGGCTGCTTTTCTTTCCCATCATTGCTTCATTCAAGATAATTATCCTCACTAAAGCAAACACTTATGTCATGGATCTTCAGTGCAGAAATAATCCCTTTGAATTGGGTCATTTTGCATGGGTCTGGCAGCCGTTTCCAGGGCTCGGCCGGTAGCTCATTTCAAAGGCAAATAGTGATTTGCAGATTCCACGCAATGGAATTGAAATTAGTTTTGTAGGTTCAAATATTTTATACTCTGTCTGCAGCTGCCAAAAAATGATCTCCTTTTCTTGATGCTGAGTAAATTGGACTAAATCTAACTCAACAAATCTATGGTGATTGCATTTTGACTGTTTAGAGAAATACCACATTAAACAATGGATCCCAACCCTTCTCTGTCCTGCAGTTGCAAAATGACTGAGAAGGAAGTAGATTTCCTACAGAGGAACAGGTAGTCTTTCTTGCATCATGGACTCTGCTGTGAGCAAACTACATTCCTGGTGGATTGCCTGTCACTTCAAAATATCTGCACCTTGTGACTGGAGGTGATGAGCAAGATTGTCAGGTGACTTTGCTTATAAATCAATTCCTTAGAATGAAAAGGTCCTCAAAACCGCTGGACTGGTCGAGAAAAAAACTGGAATGTGTTCCCACCAACCGGCCCCCAAACAAGCAAAAAACAAGAAGAAGTACCGCTATCTTCAACAAATTACAGCTCTAATAATATTAATAACAGCTGATGTTAAATAATGCTTACTTTGTGCCAGCTACTGTTCTAAGTGCTTTATACGCACAAACAGATTTAGTTCCCACTAAGCCTAATAAGATAGGTACTAAACCAATATTTTCTCTCATTTTACATAGGAAGGCCCTGAGGCTTAGAGTAGTTTAAAGAAGTTACCCAAGTTCATAAAGCTATCCATTTATGGAGTCAGGATTCCAATAAAGGCAGTAGGACTCCAGCATTTCAGCTCTTGACCACTTTACTGAAGTTACTACCATTTTTCAGAGTCTAATAATCCTAACTATTGAGAAATGTTTATTTAGATCTTTCTTCAAGCATTGCTATTATTATTTGGGCTGTTTCCTTGTGAACATATTTTCATCTCCTTAATCTGCTTTTCTCTCTCCTGTGGTCACCCTTCCATTCGGTCTTCTATCAATGATCATGTGTAAGTACCATCTTGTGCATAGTTTTTTAATAGGCACAAGGTTATTTCACTTAAACAAGGAGCAAGCTTTGTACACATGCTCCATATTTACTTCTTTAACAATTATTATAAAAATAATATTCATATCACTGGTATAAACTTACTTCTGGTGCATTTTCTTACTCCTCTTTTAAAACTCCTAGTTTTATACTTCCTTATCTTTTTTCCCCAATCTTGCCCACTCCCCTCACCCCCAAGCCAGTTATTTTATTTTAACTCCTGGTTATTTGACTTAGTGTTTAGCAAATGTCATAGATTTTTATTTTCTGGTATGATAACCTCAAATAGAATTTCACCTTCCAACTTTCCTCTTAATAACAGTCTCTAAAATCTTAAAGTTCGCCGAGTCACCAAACCACGCTGCCTAAATGCTTCTCAAATCTGTGCCCTCCATCCCCACTGTCACTCTGTCAATACAGACCTAAGTCACTCCTCACCTGAACAATTGCATCAAACCGCTAACTAGTTTTCTTACTTCTAGTTATATCCCTTTTAAATCCACTTTCCTTCCTAGATCCTGGAGTGATTTCTCAAAAATACCAATCTGTCGTTATCCTATTCTGGCCTAAAACCCTCTAGCAGTTGCCTAGCATCTATAGGATCAAGACTATTCCTTTTGAAGGATCCTCCAGCTTGCTTCCCAGCCCTCATGCCTCCTCACTTTAGGCTTACATCCTCTGTCCATGGCCTGCCACTTTCATAGCTGTCTCCTTGCTCCTGCTTTCTTTCTATCAACACAATTCCCCTTCATCTTCACCTGGCTAACTACCTGACACCTTTGTGGAGTCAGCTTCCAGAGGGTTCCCTTGAAGATCCCTTGGCTCTTTCCTAAAGATTATCTACTGCAAACTACTCCCACTGGATTAGTTATTTCTTCCTAGTTTTCCTAATCATGCATTTATTACATTGATTCAAAATGATCTGTTTGATTGTATCCTCCGCTATGTTAGGTCTTAGTCAACTTTCTGTCCATTGGGTTGTACTCATATTCAAGTGCTTAGCTCAGGGTGGATATGAAAAATATTTGTGAAACTGAACTGAAGCTTCCCCATGTTCTTCAACAAAGAAAGAGACTGGGAGTAGACACTACACTCCTAGTGAGGGTTTGATTTTTGTGGAGAGAAAAAGAAAGTTGTTTCAGAGTCTCAGACTCTGTTACTTCTTGTGCATTTTAAAAGCTTTAACAGTACTGTCACAGGACTAAGTCACCCAAGAGAAGATAACAAAATGGTGATGTTGGAGCCCCATTCTATTTAATTTAAACCTTTTGCCAGGAGATGTCAGTGATAATGCTGTTAGAATTGGAGGCCCGACTTTTCAGTTCTCCTGCTGGGCTTAAGTGAGCCACAAGTAGGTCAAGTGTCTCACTCGCCTGAGTCAATGGTTCTACCCGAAATAGAATGCAGATGGATAAATTGCTTCTGTCAAGCACTGCTCAGACAAAGCCAGCATTTTCATATAAGACCAAGCACAGCTAGAAATCAACAAGGATGCCAATATACGTGTTGAGAAAAAATATTTGTGGCAAGGATTTATGATAAGCTGAGGATATGGGCATATTCCAAGTAAATTTCAAGGAAAGTAATGCATTATCAATATTAGGAAAAAAATAATTCAACTATATGTGTTTAGCCTAAAGGAATAATCTCGATCCATAAATATGACTTAATTCGTCTTCTACAAAAATGCTGCTGGTATTCTGCTGTCAATATTTAAAAATAATCTTTGATCTGATGCTTTTTAAATGGCATGACTAAGGTGTGGATTTCAGGTAAATTCAGTTCTCAAGGAACAAACAGAAGAAGTTGGCATTCCACGATCTGGTGCCCATCTCTCTTTCACCCTTATCTCTTACTACTCATGGCCATGACCTTTATGTGCCAGCCGCACCGGGCTTTTTTATTCATACCACACTATTTCTCACCTCGACTGCTCAGTTCATCCTATTCCCCCACTTTTTGTCTATCCTCATTCATCCTCTGTGCTCTCACATACCCTCTGCAGCCCATTATTACCTTGCTTACCATGTTGATGTCCGGAGACGTTTTTGATTGGCACAACTGGGTCAAGGGGAGGAGGTTGTGCTACTGGCCTCTCTGCGCTCCTGGGTACAGTGATTCAGCAGCACCCCTCACGTGCTGTGCTACTGGGTAGAGGTGAGGGGTGCTGCTGAGTATTCTGTAATGCACAGGTCCAATAAAAAAATTCAATAGTGCAGATGTTGAGAAAACTTAATTTAGAATGTCTGCTACATCAAATGAGTTGAGTTCATATTTAAGAAAAGAAAGAAGGACCTATTTATCTAAAAAGTATATTTTTAGCAACTTCATAATGATAATGATAACATTTTTGAAAGTGATTCTTGATTATAAAAGTAGGCTTATTTAGGTTAAAGCAACTCAATCAACCCAAATTTGCAAAAACAAATTTTTGGAAAAAAATTCAGGACAGCATGCTGATTTCATTTCCAGATACAATAGTTTAAAATTCGATGTGATGACTGAGTCCAATATTTTTTCCAAGGGGAAACATGTTAGATTCTAGGTGGAGTGCATCTGTTAATAACACATTTCTATTTGCGTAAGATCTGGATTTTCTAAGGATAAGGTTATGGCATTTTGCCTTGTTGATCAAAGCTCATATATGAAGACACCCATAGTTAAAGGGCTGTCTTTCAAGAAGTGTATATTCTCTAGGAGCCATTCCTAACACCTTCCACTAGTCTTAGGCCAAGGAATGCGGTACATCTGGAACAGCTAGCCTCAAAGGAGGAACTCCTTTGCCATTGTATCTCTCAGTTCTTGTCTCATATCTCTTAGAAAATGGCCTTCCGTCTTCCTCTTTAGCAGCAATACAGGGTAAAGCCTATTACCGTATAACCACAGCTCAAAACTTACTAAGTTCTTTGTTATCATGTGCAGGGAACATGCTCTGCATGAACTGGAGCTATTGTACAAACTGGACATGAGGAATTTGTTCAGTTCTGCCTATGCTGGTTCTAATCTGCAAGTCTATCTTTTGAAAAAAAATTTATTCCAGGTTCATATAAAAATTATAACATTATCAAAACTATCTAGCATAATCAGATGCCCGGCAGAAAGAAAACTCACTGTGTACAAAATTTATGAGAGTCAACGCATCTTCAAATTGAAAAGAAAGGTCTTAAGAGATTACGCAGTCCTCCCCATCTTGCACGCTTATTTGAGGATGAAAGAGTAGAATGGAAAATTTATGGGAACTTTGCTAACTAGAATTCTGGACATTAAAAAGCCCTTTAAGAGCATCTAATTCGATTCTTCTGTGAAATGGCTCCTCAGGACACAGGAGAGAGGGACTCTCTTTCCACTTGCTGTTCCTGGGTTTAATTCTTAAGCCCCTTCCGACTAGGGGGCAATAGTGGATGCCTAATAGTGCTGCATCAGCCACACAGGGAGTAGAAAACCCCGCTGACGTTTAAAATGCCAAACCGCGGTGGATGCGGAGAGTGGGATTATTTGGGACGGGGTTGGGGAGGGAGAGGCGCGAGGTTCTGAGACATATTAAAGTAGCATTGCCCGTTCTTGTTTCTTCTGTTTTTTTTCTTCCAGTCCTACTTACGAAGAGCCACGTCTTGATCCAGGCTACTCATAAAAGCCAATCTGAAGGATTATGCACTGATCAAAGGACATGTAGGAGGCGGGGAGGTTTGGCTCCGTCTGCAACTCAGGTTCTTCTCTAGGGGGAAGAAGAGGGAGCGCTGAATCTGTTTGCCTTCTTCATGCATCAGTTACCCAGGTAAGCAAAATTCACTGGTCTCAAGTTTCCCGGTAACATAAGCTGTTCAAATTTTAGCTATCATAGCCGGTGATAGTGTACAGGTGGAAGAAAAATTCTAAAACAAACTATCACCAATCTAATTAATATTATAATAAAGCTCTAGCAGTAGAAGAGAGCAAGTGCACACAGATGAAATTACCTTAGTAACAAAAACTGGAAATGAAGCTCCAAATGATTTTATATTGAGAGATGATAACCTAGTAAAGTGATCTTATTTCATTAAGATAAGTGAAATTTCTGGAACAATGTGAGGACTTTTCTTTTCCTCTCTTTCCAGCAGAGAACCTAGATTAGTTTTTTGTGTGCCACTTGTTCTAGCTGTTTTAGATAAGAGTTTCAATTTAGAAAGGAATTATTGTACAACAAGATACCTCGCTGATGTTGCTGTCAATGGGAGAATATTTTGTTTTAATATTTCCGAGTAGAAGAAGGCATATCCTCTTTTCCAAAGATATCTCTTAGAAGTACTTGGGCCTTGCATTGTTCTTTAGGCAGGAAGATGGCAGACTTTCTCTCTATTGGTACCTTTTTTCAACAATGCATGTGTCATCTAAAGGAGTAAGCGAGCATGCATTACACCATCTGCAGCCTTCTCGCTGGCTGTGCATTCTTCATCTTCTATTCACCCAATCAGGCTAAGGTTATACCCTTTTAGAATGATGAGGAAGGAGCATCTGGATAATGACTCATGGTAATCTACCTTGTCTGCCAAGTTGAATTCCATATAACATACAACAAAGTACACATTCCACCAACAAAAGTTTGATCAGGCTTTGGAGATATTAAAATGTTTTATATTTAGGTTTTTTGCTTTGAAAGTTACGTTGGTGTGCAGGATTTGTATCTAAGATTTTTCTCTGGGCAGTTGGCAGACTCCACGTATAAAGAATTTGAGTGAATTGACATGTATTTTCTTGAGATTGATTTTTTTTATTCTTTAGTCTACTCAGCATATCATATATGAAGAGAATGATCATATAATTCATTATTCAATCAAGGAAGCTTTTGTCTGGAAAAATGCTGAAGTAGAAGGGCCATTTTGACAACAGACACACTGAGACTGCCCCAGGCAAATTGAAACTGTAGGTCATCCAACATATGAGCAAATGGGCTGGGAAACACAGGACCAAACTCCTAACGTGTATTTTAAATGAGAGGTGTGGCAGAGAAGGGCATCTTCTCAACAAAGGCACCGAGGATTTTTTTTAATGAAATCCATGCCTATGAATTGTTCTGGTTACTTGGTCGAAGGAAGAGTGAAGGCCACAAAGAAATGGAACCTGTAGGATGTCTGCTTACTAACTGAACCATGGACATCACTGAAAGTATAAGAAAGGTCTTTACCAGCATTGGAGTTTGGTTAGCTCAACTGAGATGAGTTTTGAAAGACGAGACAGAAGAAATATATTCTCGTTCATGGCCCAAACAACACATCACCAACTCATCTTCAACACCAGAGTGAAAGTGAGGTTATATAATCTTGTCATTTTTCACTACCATCAATCATGGTATTATGAATGAATTCTCTCATTCCAATTTCTGATTCCTTTTCGTAGGACTTTAAGATATATCATTGATTAAAACACCTCTAAAACTTATTCTATACTTATTATAACCTGTGATCAGACTATTGAAATTCTTAGCACCATTAGGACTTTATATGAGTACTTGAAGATATATGTGTTTTTACCTGGAAATCCTTACTTTGTTAAACTTGTTAGTTGGTTCATTTTGTTTAATTGACTTAAACAATTTTTGGAATTCAATAGTTTCTCTTTAACTCAGTCAGAAGCTGTTGGCATTGATCAATCTCCTGATAATCCTAACCAGCATTTGACTGGGTCATGTCATATCAACCTTGCCAAGCTTCAGAAATTTCGTGCTCTGGAGTGATTAGTGGCTTCCACTGCCTGTTTCCAAACCCCCTGGCAGATGACAATCTCCTGCATTTAATAACTTCTCATTTCTCTGCTGGATCATAGTAACTTTGAAGGTATTTCAAATGGCAAGTAGTGAACGACAATTTTGATTGAAATTTAACCACAGGTGGTACTACAATTGCAAATGTCTCAATAGAAGTGACAATACATGGACAGGTACCTTTACACACAGTTAAATCTGCACCTATTCAGGCAGTTGCCACAAAGCACAACTTATGCTTCTGGGATCTGGCAAATTCCTTTTCATTTAATTATGCAATGAATACTTGATTTCAAAAATAGTAAAATGTTGACAAAATATGCCTGTAAACCAAGAAACTATGGTAATATGGACTTGGTTGGTTAGCTTTACACAGGAGGTAAAAGTCACTGAAATGGTCAAATGGCAAGAATTCTCATAGTGACAGAGTAAACAAGGTTATAAAACAAGCCTTTTCTCATACTTTGGTTGATTTCATCCTACTTTTTAGAACCTAGAGTAATTTCAAGGAGTCACACGTGTTTATTTTTAAGAAGCTGGGTTGTAGGGCCCAGCCCGGTGGTGGTGTTGTTAACTTCTCACGCTCCACTTTGGCGGCCAAGGGTTCACAGGTTTGGATCCTAGGTGCAGACTTAGCACCACTGGTCGAGCCATGCTGTGGTGGTGTCCCATGTAAAATAAAAGAAGATTGGCACAGATATTAGCTCAGCAGCCATCTTCCTCACACACACAAAATAAAGAAAGAAAGAAAGAAGCTGGGTTGTGACAATGGTTAGCAGTGTCTGACTCTTTAAGGTCTCATGGGTTGAGGGTATTATGAAGAATGTGGTAGGGCCTTGTGACTTGATTAATCAAGAGGATGGATGAATCTGCTCAGGATAATCACCCTTCCCTCTCTCAAATGATTATATCAATTTGGTTCTCACTATCTTTCAGAGACTCTTGCACAGCCCATTTTTATAAATTATGCCCGGGGCTTCCACCCTGTTTGCAGAGCCTGTGTGCTGGGTTCTGCAGGCTGACCCCCTGTACCCCTGCTCACCAGATGTACCCTGTGTGCTTTACAAGCTTAGAACTGCATTGGGGCCACTTGGCTCCAAACCTTGCTTGGTGATTATGACAACAGAGTTGCTGCTGGAGAACCACTGTGAGCTCATTGTTTGCAGTCAAGTAGGAGGTGGCACCTGCTGGGCAGGACAGCTCAGGATAGTGAGGACAAGGAGGCACTCCCTCACATTTCTATTTTGCATGAGTCTCTCTCATGCAACAGAGCCTACGAGTGCAGAATTTTCCACCCCTTGTCAGGCTCACCAAGTATTACCTGGCTGTTTTAAGAGGAGCCAACTCAGTGCTGCCAAAAAAAAAAAAAAAGTGGCCACCTATTTAAAAATCAATTATCTCTTTAAGTAATCATGTGACATCTGTCCCTCTGGAACCTGAGCGCTCCCTCATACCAAGAATAACCTGAAATATATCAGGTCCAAATATGCCAAATATACCTTAGGATAAACACATCCTGTGGCAGTTGCAGTTGCAGTGTCCTAACCTGCTTTCTAACATCATGCCTCATCTCAGCAAAAGGCAACCCTGAGACAGCGTGCAGTTTCAAAGACTGAGCAACATAGGGGAAGGTTGGTGGCACGTGTCAAGTTGAAGATTGAGCACATCTGAATAGGATTAAATGAATGCAACAAGATTTTTGTATCTAAAAATGAAATAAAAATGAAATACAGAAGTGAAATGAAGTAAGGGGCCTCACACTGTGAGACTAGGGTGCACAAGATTTAGAGAGAGTGCTAGGCCTAGAGTGATAGACTGGATGTAGACAATGCAAACAGGAGCCCCCGAGGGACTGGAGGAGGGTTAGGGTCAAGTTGAAAGGAGGCTATAATGGTGTAATTTAAATTCTCTGTCTGAATAAAAGCTCATGAAGCTCTCGGAATTATGTGGAGTCATAAAAACATGCACGCACATGTCCCAGCTGCGAGTAGTCTAGTTTCTCATCGCTTTTAAATTTTAGACACTAAAAGTCCTCACAGTTGGAAAAGCAACCAGGCATTTTCACAGGACGCACCAGAGCTGTCTTTCGTTGTCTGGAAAAGTACCCAGTTGAATGCATTCCTCTTTATGCTGCAACAAATTGCATCCCCTCTCCACACCCATGGAACGCACTTGCCACTTGCATTTTTACAGATGAAGATAACCATCCTTGTGGAATGATCTGCCAATTCAAAATTGAGGAGAAAAATGGTAATTAGAATCCAAGACCTGACTTGTCTTCCTTTGGCCCTGCCTACTGTTTTGGGCTGTGCAGTTCACAGTCCTAACCCTTCCAGGGTTTAGTAAACGGTGATATCTAAGTCTATAGGAACTTGAAGAAAGAAGAATGTTCTAGTTTATCTTTAGAGATTTATGGCAGATGAAGAATGACCAAGGCCAGATGTGTTTTTAGTAAAAACATTGCTTTATTGCTGCCATCTGAATAGGGTGCTTTTGGAGTTTAGGTCTCTTTGTCCATATTTTTTCTGTTTCCTCCCTTCTTTGCTTTGTTCCTTTCCCCAGATTAAACCTACACATGACATACACTTATGGGAACAGGAAGACAAGGAAGAGGAAATGCCTTTGATGCTTTTCCCTTGGAAAGGCTCCTCGGTGTTAAGCTCTTTCTCTGCTGGGAGTTGAAGGTCTATGAAACAGTCTCTTTGGGGAGGATGATCCACAGGGAAGCATCTGCTGGATTCTCTAGAAGTCACTGACAGGCCACATAATTGTGCTGCAAATCAATATGTCATGCCCCTAACATAGAAAAGCTCACAGCATGTGACACAAGTTCCTGTGAGGAAATGCTCTCTCCAGGAAATGGAGCTGAACAAGCCCACTGAGAAAGAAGAGTGGGAATGGCAGGGGGGCTGCTCTTCTGCTGTGAGTGGTAATAACTGGAGGTTTTGACCCAGGCGTCCCTTGGGGTGGGCGGTGCCTGGATGCTAACACACTTGTCCAGCTGCTCTACACTTGTCTAGTCAGAGACTGCCTTTGGTTTGCATTTGGGTGTGTGCTGGGTTTTATACTGAATGCCTTATATTTCCTCCATTGCTTTTAATGACTATCATCATACATTTCCCCCAGGGTAGCTTCTATTGCTTTCTTGGCATGATTATCTTAATTTAACACTGATTCTGAACTGAAAATAGGAAATGTTTTAGGCTTTATTTGTTTGTAAAGCTTCTTTTTAACTGCCAACATTTCTCATCATTCATTTGTTTCTCCATGGGTCACCATAGCATTTAGAGGAAAAAGAAAGTTGTAGTTGCATATGCTAGTTAGTAGCATGAAATTAGGGGACTAAATCATTTTTAAAACACTTATTCCATTACTATATTCTCTACTTTGATTTGTTTATTAATATGCAGTTAATTTATTGGCTTTTCTAACTCCCAACACATGCATCACTAAAATGGACACCATTCTTCTTAGTGTGACAAAGCTACATAGGTCAGATATTGCAGAGAATTTGCAAAGGATAGTCAAATAAAAGATTATAAAATGGCTAAGAGATTTAAAAAAAAAGAATTACTAAAAAAAAATGGTATGATTGAAAAAAAACCGGGGTAAGCAGCATATTTAAAGGACTCAGTACAATTTTCAAATTATAGCCTTTGAAAGGTCACTGTGGAATTTAACAGACTTGTCTCACATACTAGTGCATTATATTTGTGCAAGGCTGGTTGGGTTTCTAGCTGGAGAAGAGTTGGTTCATCTTGCAGTTCTAAAATGAAGTAGTTGGAAGCCAATCCTATGAGCATACGCAGACACGTTCTACCGGTATGAACGTTGTTGTGATAGCCTACATAGGGTGTAGCATAACAGATGAAGGAGCGAGTCATTGACAGTGACAAAACAAAGCTAGACAAATCCATAGAATCATGTCTGTCCACAAAAACTTTTCAAGGGGGTTATATGGTGGGGTTTTCGTTATTTCCAATTGGGGATGGAACCGGCGATCTTCTTGATGTTGGTGTTATTCATATGAGACACTTAGGGTTACATTGTGGCAAGATATTACAAAATGACTGTCCGAAAGAGGATGCATTCCTGAAGGCAAACCCTGTTTAAGAAAAGATTATATGGGATTAAGTAATAAAAATAAATAGTGCTCAATCTTTATTTTCTTCTTACCAAGAAGTAGTACCAGATAGAAGTGGGGTTTACATTCTGTTTCTGCCACTTATAGTGTGACCTTGAGCAAAGTCCTTAACCTTTCTGATCCTCAGTTTTTCTCATCTATAAAATGAAAATAATGATGACGATTCACAGTCATTATGAACTTAGCAGAGTTTTAGATCCATGATATATGCTCAATAAACAATAATATTTTTAAAAGAAGCTTACATTCTCACTTATTTCTAAGTGAGTTCTGTGAATTCGATTCAATAGATACTCACTGTGCACTATAACTGCTGTGAGGTAGTCTAGAGTCTGGAAACATAAAGATGAATAAGACATAGTTCCTGCTTTCAAGGAGTTTGCAACCTAGTATGGTGGAAGAACGATGAGCAGGTATGATATGGTTAATGCCAAAAGTGATGTATAAAGAAAGCTATACTGAAACATTGATGAGGGAGCAATTAATTATGATGGGTGGGATTAGAAGAGACTTCGCTGAGGAGGTAGCGCTTGAAGTGATGCATGAGTAATGGATATGTGTTTTTCCCTAGTTTGATTTGTCAGCTCAATTTAGTCCTGATCAGTTTGTCATGACAATTACGATGGCAGTGAATGGCACACCCCGGACTCAACGTCTGCTTTGGGATAGGAGATAGAAATCATATTCCTTTTTCCGTATATTTTGTGTACTTCATCATTACAGATTTTATTGATTATCTAAGAAGTAATTTGGGCTTTAAGAGGGAAGATCGTCTACAAAATCATATTTGGGAATAGGAGAGAAAGGAAACAAGAAAAAATTCCTGATTTCCGCCCAAGATTCAGTACTACCTAATTCTATACTTCCAGTAGCTAAACACTCAAAAACTCTAATTTGAAAGGCTGTTTTAAAAAGCAGACTAATTGAAAGGCAAGGTAGTAACAATAATAGCTACTACTTGCAGAGTGCTCACCATGGATCAGGTACTCTTTGATGGACTTTAAATACATTAACTTATTTAATTCTCACAACAGTACTTTGAGTTAGATATCATTATGATGCCCATTTCACAGTTGAGGAAACTGATGCATGAAAAGGTTCAATAAGTTTTCCCAAGACCATACAGCTAAGTAGAAAGAATATTAGCTTGAAAGTCAGGAGATTAAGTCCTAGTTTCAGATCTGTTCTAAGTAACTAGCTCAGAGACCTTGGACAGGTCACCTACATTTGCAGAGGAAAGCAATTAGGCAAATTATCTGAGTTCTGATTGTGCTAAAACTATTTATAATCCTTGTTTTAAACATTGTTAGATGTTTTCAATATTTTCATATTCTTGCATTTAATATTTTAAAGTAATTTAATTTAACTTAAACTATCTCTTCAACTTTCTTTGCCTTCCTGTTTGGTATAATTAAGAACATCAATTCAAAATAGTTTTATTTTAAGAAAAATTAATAAGAACTTTAGGTGAGAAATGGTGGGGGTAGGACGAAGTAGAGAATGTACTTCTAGCAAAGGATGTGGGAGTCATACCCATGGGCTTCTTTCTTGCATCTCTGCTTCGTGTTTATTCGCCTACATTTCCTCCTGCTTCCGAGTGGCCCCTTGGATGAATTTTTATACCCCAAGACATTAGCATTTAGGTATAGAATCTTAGCTAACAAAGAACAATACAGTCATTATTTATATATCACTTTTTATTAGGTCTTTATCTTCATTGAGTCCTAAATAGACAAGTTAAACAATTATATTTTATCTTCTGTAAGAACGAGCATTTCAAACAGAAATCTGAAAGGGACAGGTGAAAGATAGATACGTGATTAGGAAACACTTAACAAATGCCCAACATGGTGCCTCTCTTTTAGTCATTCGCAGAAGCCTTCACTTCAGTGAACTTGGGAGGAAGAGGACAGGGTCACTGGCGTCTGGCAGCCACTCAGCTGGAGTCCTGCCTTCCTGCAGGTTGGCCATGCTAAGCTGCACAGCCTCTGACTTCCCCATATAGAGTGTGTTGTCAAAAAGAAGCTCAGAAAATTGATAGGCCAGGTTCTTACTCTGTGTGACTTGAGAGAAGACTTTTTTGGGCTCACTTTGTGAGATTTCAAGCCCATGCAGGAGACAGGATTCTCCTCAGAAGAACTTTAAAATAGTGGATTGTTTGAAAACAAAAGGTTGGATTTGGCCCCAAACAAATGCATGATATTTGGAGAGGAAATCTAAAATTCCCAGGGGCATAATTTCTTGCCAGCATGTTCTCCTGAAAAGCCCTCATTCTCCTTTACCTTTTCCTTCTCTCCTTTACCAAGATATAAAGGTTAATCCAGGGGTCGCCCTGTGGCGTAGTGGTTCAATTTGTGTGCTCTGCTTTGGCGGCCTGGAGTTCACGGGTTGGGATCCTACACACTGCTCAACAAGCCATGCTGTGGCAGTGTCCCACATACAAAAAGCAGAGGAAGATTGCCACAGATGTTAGTGCAGTGACAATCTTCCTCAAGCAAAAATGAGGAAGATTGGTAAAAGATGTTTGCTCAGAGCCAGTCTTCCACACTAAAAAAAAAAAAAAGTTAATCCAAATTCTTAACAGCTTATGCTTGGACGAAAGTCTCCTCCCTGGCCTACTCTTAAAATGTGTTTCTCCTTCAAACCATCTAAAGTGCAGGGATAAAATCATAATCCTTTCTGATTTTAATCTGTTGTTTCTTTCTGAAATGTCTCGCTTCCTTAAGACCAGTCCTTCAATTTAAATCGTTCGTATTTTATATTCTCTCCTGCTTCTCAGACTGTTTTGAATAGTCAGGCCAACTGCCCCTTCTCTTTGTGATTCACTCCTGTCCACCTTCCTCTCCTCTCCATTCCTGGCACACTTTAACCTTCTTTGCTTCACAATCCGGATTACACTCCATTCTTCACTACAGGACTGGGAAAGGCTTCTGTTTTATGTACCTAGTTACAGTTCGTAGCTGCTCGTAAATTTGGAGCGACGAGGAATGTCAACAGTGAGACATCCATAGTCACTCCGTGAACTCACAGGGCCCCTGGGTCCTTTTATGGCTGGGTGTAATTTTCCACTTCAGCTGACAGCGTACCACGTGCACATGTACAATCCCCCTGGGCTGTGGCCATGTCTGTGCTGGAGGTGGAAATAGGATCAACCCAATTGCAGGGCCACTGCAATTCCAGATAGAGCCCTAATACCGATTAAATTTATCATGCTTTGATGAGGGGAGGGGATATAGGCAAATCCTTCAGTTTCTCTTACTCTGACATCCCTCCTCTGCATTCTACCTCCTGAGGATGCTCTGAAACACAGCTGCTGCCAACACATCTGCTTCTCTTCTACTTTTGACCCTAACGCCTTAAGATCTCCCCAAATCACCAGTGGTATTTCTTTCGCCGCCTCCTTTTTTTCTTTGTAATTAATACAAAGTGCAGTACTTTTTCTTAGTAATAATTATAAGGTTTATTCTCATTTAAGATGAGCTTGTTTTTTAACCATTTTTGTATTCAAAGTTGCAATATACTTTGTTTCACATTACTTTCTAAAGGAATGTATGTATTGTCTCCACAACTGTCTCTGGTATTGGGTGTTTCTGATACAATGTCAGTTACATGAAAATTTTATAGATTTAGGGATGTGAGAAACACGTTATAGTACTAAAGCTTTGTAAAATCCTAGGAAGTGTAAAAATACCTGTTTCTGTGGGTACTCATGGCTTCCCACATTTCAGAAATCCCTTCCATATTTAAAGACTTTTTAAGTTTTATAAATTATTTAAAATTGTAATAGTAATACCTTCCTGTTGTACTCGTCAAACAATACAGAGATCCACAAAGGAAGCCAAAGGAGCTGCTCACAACCTGTGCCTGTCCATGCCCTTGAGTTTGTGTTTATTTTTTCATAAGTTTCTCTACATAAAGTTATAATAAAATGCATATTCACAAAGATAGGGAGTTTGTTTTGTTTTTGTTTGGATTTTGGCTTTGTTTTTATAAATACGGAATTGTACTCTACAGGCATGTGTGTGTATGTGCACGTGTGTAATTTATCCAACCGTTTCCCTACTCAGGGACGTTAGGTGGGTTTTTTGTTGTGGTTGTTGTATTTGCTTTTGTAACTACAAGCAATGCTGCAATAAACCTCCATCTACATTTGGTCAATTTAAAAAATCTATTCTTGCCTGGATTCCAGACTTGGGCTATGGACTTAGAAAGTTGGCCTTTAAGAAACCCGCTATGTTATTTCTTCTTTACATAAAATATTAAATAATGTCAAATCTCTGTGACCTTCTTGATAGAAAATTGTAGCAGAAGATAGCATGACTTCAAATCATTTTCAATTTTATTTAGATACGCAACCTTCATCCCAGGACTAATTACTTCAGACTCCCATTCCCCCACACCCCGTCTTTAAGAAAAATGTTAAATCTTCTGAAAATAAAAGGAATAGATTTAGGAGATGATAATAAATTATATATTCAAACTTTGAACATGAAGACGGAATGTTAACTAAATAGGAATAAATGTATTAATGTGAGAAATCTAAAATTGTCTAAAAGCAGATGCCAAAGATTTACTTAGCCTACAAATATATGCCTAATTAAGTTTTGCTTCATTCAGTCTTGCTTATTGCATACTGCGAGAGAGCCTGCTGTGCTTTGAGAACTCTTCAGAGTATACGGGACGCAACAGGAGAGATAATGACTACTTCATTCCTCCATCTAAATTTCACTCGACCAAACCAAGCCAATGTCAACTTCAGTCAGTCTTGCTGTATTTGCAACCAATGGTTAGATGAACAACTTGGCCTTTAATCATCCATACTCAATGGCAGATCAAACTAACTCCTCAGGTACTGAATAGCCCAGCCTAGAAAGGAGAGTACCTTTGACCTAAATAGCAGCCTAATCGTCTAGCCCTAATTATCTGTTTGGACACAGCCTGGCCTCATACTCTAAACTAAAATCTCACATCTCTGCCAGGTGTGAAGTTCTAAGAGTCCAAGGAATGTTATAAAATACTCTTTTTGAGTCTTGTTGAGCTCATCTCACCACTCTCAACAGCCCTCGTTGACTGATATCCCCACCCCTAAGTATATTTCTCATCTTCAAGGAATTTCTACTACAAGGGTTGTAGTAAGAACAGAAAAATAAATTATTTCAGTGCCGTTTTTCTGGACTCTATTAGAATATAGCTTCTGCTTGTCAAGAACTAATGCTAAGCACACACCTGAGTGGTACTGAACTTGTATTCACTGGGTTCCAGTTAGATCCTAGGCACTGTTTTAAGTGATGGTGTACACTCATTTAATTCTCATAGCCACTGATTGAGGTAGTGGCTATAAATATCTATGTTTTACAGATGAGGAAGTTGAGGCTCAGAAATATTAAGTAACTTGCCTTAAATCACATAGTTTAGTCATTGTGACAGAGCTAAGTTTTAAAAGCAGCTCAACCTCTTTCTATTAGAATTACTATATGCAATAGAATGACTGCTAGCTGCTATAACAAGTAGAACCACAAATATATGACAGCTCAAACACAACTGATGTTTATTTCATGCTTACGTAATAGTCCAAGGCAAAGGTTCCTGGTCTATGGGCAGCTTCCTCAATAAGATGGTTTTAGACCTAAGCTTCTTCCATCTTGTGGCTTTGCCAGTCCCTAAGGACTCATTCTTACCAGAAGGAGAAAGAAGCATAGAAACAGAAACATAAGCAGCTTAACTGGAACGAGACTGGAAGTGGTACAGTCCAACATTTGGCTTCACTTCCCTGCAGAGGAGGCTGGGAAAGGCAGGCTAGCTGTGTGTCTAGAAAGAAGAGAAAACAAATCTTGATGAACAACCAAGTAATTAGCACAACCTCACTATTAGTCCACTAGGTACTGGCAAAATATCTGTGCAAGGAAACAAAGATGTAGAAAATAGTGCCATGCCCTCCAGGAATTCATAATTTAATTTGGAGACAAGGAAATGAATCTATAGTGAAAAATAACTGGATAAGTTGGCGGGAATAGGAGTCAACTGTGTTATAGGAATTCAGAGAGGGGAAATTTGATTGTGGTGGGACTATACAGGATTTGAGTTGTATCTTAAAGGGAAAGAGCAAGGAAGTTATGGATCCTGAGGGGAGGACAAAAAATCTTAAAGTGAAGAAACAGTTCATATTTGAACTGAGGCCTCAAATTTAAACTTCTCTGACTTCGCAGTTTTGTCTTGGGCAGTATCTATGTCTTGTAGTAGATGCAGTATTCTTCTAGTTGACCTTGGCCATATCATATTGTAATAGTTCATATTCTCATAGCAGAGTAAACAGATCAGGAAGGAGAGCTGGCCAAAATTAGGAATATGGTGGGGATTTTGTATGGATATTTTTGCTTAATGGCTTGTTTCAGATAATCTATTATCTGAAACTATTGTCCTATTATAATAGTATGAGGAATCTATTATACTATTCTTAGTATATCCTTCTGAACCACACTCTAATCTCCTTGATCCAGGGTCATAATTATGTCTTGTGCAGAACCATGTAATTGTGCTGTGGACAGCAGCAGTTTTATCACTTTCTAAAATTGTCTGCTTTTGCCCCAATATATACAGCTCTTCTAAGATAGTATCTAATTACCTCCTTATTTTATCCTAGAAAGTGAGAATGGTGCAAAGACCATCAAATGTACACATCACCTAAAGGCTCTTTCACTGATGACTCAGAATGCCTGAATGTGTTAGCAAGTAAGTGGGGGGTAAATATCCACTTCACCAAGAAATGCCATAAAACATTTATTCAATCTGTGAGGAGGTCCACTGATAAACAGCAGGTGTTGCTGCCCAATATCCCCGACACAGAACAAGGAAGCTAAGGGCGGACATCTCTTTAGTATGCTATTGTATAAGAAGAGAGGAAAAAGATTAGAAGTGATGGGCAGTGAGGGAATTAATGAAATTCTGAGCAATCTGGAGGATCTCTTTGTGCTTCCTGATTAGATGTAGTGGTGAGGGGGGAGCTTTGGGAGCCCTTGTAAGTTAGTGAGGTTCTACGTTTGTGCCTTTGGTTTGATCATGTCCCACTCCAGGGCCTACTAAGAAGGAGAGCGATCTCCTCAACTTCTGTTCATGAGTTGTGTTTACTCTTCTTGGCAAGCATTTAACATCAAATCAGCGATTCCAACAAATGCCCCTTATTCCAGGGGGAGCTGACTCGAGTCAGACATCAGAGATAAGACTGAGGGCTGTATATCTGAATAAAAATATGATTTGAGGGTAGAAAGAAGCTACATTGTGGATCTGAGGTAAGATCAGACAGTTCTCAGTGGTTTTCTCTGAAAGCAATGATCCAAAAATGTGGTTGTATTGGAGCTCTGTTTGTGCCAGAAAAATGACTTCTGTTTAACTGGGACTCTGACATGGAAGGTGGCTTCAGGGCAAGGCAAACAGAAATATAGCAAGTTGGGTCTTTGTGTTTCAGTGAAATGATAACAACCTCTGATAATGGTCACTCATTTGATTAATATTAATTGAGCTTCTGTTACGTGCCAGTCATGGTAATTAACTCAGTATACAGTGTTGTACAACTAAAAGCCTCAGTACTCATGGGACACACAGTTTTGCAGGACTGGCGAACAAAATCAGTAAACAAATAAAACACATAGTCAACAGTTTGTGGTAAGTGCAGTGAAGAGAAAGAATAGGGGGCAGAAAAAGAGTGGAGGGCAGGTCCCTCTGTGGAAGGACTTAGAGAGAGTGATGAGGAGAGCTGTCTGTGAGGAGGGGACACTAAGTGGGGTCCTAAGAAGAGAAGCCGATCATCTAAAGAGCAAGGGAGAAGAGAAGAGGAGAGTTCAGGCAGAGATGATACGAAAAACATTGAACTACTAGTAAGGGAGACAACCAGCAGCCATAGTGCTGGCACGACATCTGTGATAGTTAGTTTTATCTGTTAGTTTGGTAAGCTACAGTCCCCCATTATTCCAACACTAATCTAAGTATTGCCATGAAGTTATTTTTTAGATGTGATTAAGGTTTATAAGTTGACTTTAGGTAAAGGAGATTATCCTATGGAATCTTGGTGGTCCTGATTCAATCAGTTGAAAGGCCTTAAGAGCAGAACTGAGGCTTCCCAGAGGAAAAATTCTGTTCTGGACTGCAGCTTCAGTTTGTGCCTGAGACTTCTAGTCTACCCTTTCTGCCCTACAGATTTCTGACTTGTGATGCCAGCCCCCACAATTGCGTAAGCCAATTCTTACAGTAAATTCCTTAATATATATCTCCTACTGGCTTTGTTTCTCTGGTTGAACCCTGACCAATACAGGGTGTTATGGACCTCTTACAGGGCCAGGCATTATTCCTGTAGTTGCTGGGTAGTATGGAGGTCCAGGGGCTTCTAGGAAAGCAGCACGATGGACGTATGTGGGAGTGTGTAGGGACATGCGGTAGCACTACTCGCTAATGGCGAGGAGAGGTATTTCACTGTTTTCATAACCAGTGCCAATTGTACAGGAGGATGCTGGCTGAATATTAGCTAAAGTTTCAGAAAGAGAGAAGAGAATGTTTGAAGACCCCAAGGCCAGAAATTATTTGCAATATTCAAGGAACTAAAAGGAGAGCAGAGAAGCTGGATATAGTGGGCCAGAGGGAGAGTGGAATGAAAGGAAGACAGGACCAGGTGGTGCAGGTCTGGTAAGCATGGTGGGTTTTATTTAAAAGCTCATTGAAGCATTTCAAACAGGTGAGAGGCTGCTCTGTGGAGAACAGATTAGCCTGGGGCCATGGTGAAGCCAGACACAGGAGTATATCTTGTGGCCTAGGTAAGAGATAATGGTGGCTTGGATAAACATGACAACAGTGGAGATGCAGAGAAATGGATGGTTTCAAGGTATACTTTGGTGATAATAATGTGAATGCTTGCTCATAAAATGATTGGAGAGGGACTGAAGGATGAAGCTGATGACCTCCCATTTCTATAGTGGGTGAAAAAGAGATGAAAATTTGTGCCAACCACTGGGTGGCTTTTCAAGTCACAGTTGATAATCCACTAAGTAGTGTGAGGATTTGCATTGTTTAAGTTTGGGGCTGTGGTGAAGTTGGCTCTTAGACAGTGACACTAGCGTTTTGGGATTAGGGGACAGAGATTTCACCTCCCCTTTACATTTCCCGCCCTATTGATTGTTGCCCACACCCAATCTTTGTTTCCCTAACCCACTTCCTTCTGCCTTGCATGTAAAGAGCTTGTTTCCCTGTTGTGATTTCCATGTTGTTGTGAAGGAATGTGTTGCTGTGGTGACATTGGATTGCTGCGCTGTCTTCATGGTACAGAGTTTTTGAAACACTAAGGTTGTTCTCATGCAATTGCACAAATATTGGACCAGGCCCAAGAAATGTGTTTTGTTCGTCTTGATAGGGTTTGTCTTCATGTAAAGTGAGTGAAGGACTCTTTGATGTCATCCGGAAGAATGGGTTTAAATTATTATTGCTCAGGTTTTAAATATACCCTCACTGACTCTTAAAAAGGATTAGGCATACATTGTTAATTGACAGGGACCTGCTTAAGAAAACGTCAATGAGGCCAATGGGACAGCTTCTGAAAGGGTCTGTGGCCACTACAGTTTATACTTAAAATATTAAGTGTTATGGGTTAAATTGGTGGAATTCCAACCCTCAGTACCTCAGAATGTGACCTTATTTGGAGATAAGGGCTTTACAGAGGTAATTAAGTTAAAATAAGGTCATTAGGGAGGACTGTCCTCCAATAGGACTGGTGTCTTTATAAGAAAGGAAAATTTGAGCACAGAGACACACATGAATGGAAGACCATGTGAAGAGACATGGAGAGAAGCTGGCCATCTACATGTCAACAAAAGAGGCCTGGAACAGATCCTTTCCCCATAGCTGTCAGAAGGAAACAACCCCAGGTTCACCTTGATCTTGGACTTCTGGCCTCCAGAGCCATGAGACAATAAATTTCTGCTGTTTGAGCCACCTAGTTTGTGGTACTTTATTGATTTATTTTCTCTAAGATCGGCCCTGAGCTAACATCTGTTGCCAATTTTCCTCTTCTTTTTCCCTCCCCAAAGCCCCAGTACATGGTCGTATATCCTAGTTGTAAGTCCTTCCAGTTCTTCCATGTGGGATCCCACCGCAGCACGGCTTGATGAACGGTGCATAAGTCTGTGCCCAGGATCCGAATCTGCAAACCCCAGGCCACTGAAACAGAGTGTGAAAATTTAACCACTGTGCCACCGGCTGACCCCTGTGGTGCTTTATTAAGGCAACCCTAGCAGAATGATACATTAAATCTGCCTATATACTGAACATTCTAAAATATGGGCCAAAAGTTGGGTAAATCAAATTCAGCCTTTTTAACCTAGAATATGTAGATCACTGCTCAGTGAGAAAGGAAATGAATTCATATACTGTCATTTTGCTGAATGAAATGAATCTAGATAAAAAACTCGCTGATTCTTATAGACATTTAAATTAATTGTTTAGACATTTAAATTAAACTTATTAAACATAGTGTTCATGTCTATTTGCCCTTTATCCATGAATTGTGTTACTATATACATCATGTCTATCAATCAGATCAGTATAAGCCTTTTTTTAATTGTTTTGAGGAGCTTGCTTTAGCTAATGAGAAATTATTATATAATCATTATATATGACTAAGCATATTTATGGATTTTCGATATCGTCATACGGATGAGTTTCGGTAGCAATACTATATGGTTTTAATGTTAATATTATATTTGGTAAGATGACTTTCTTCTCTTTGTTCTTCTGTCTCATATTATTATTTGATACAGCATAGTGTGTGGCTAAAAGCTCAGTCTTCGTGTATCCGGATTCCTTCATTGATTAGCTATGTGATCTTAGGAAAATTCCTTAACCTCTTGGTGCCTTGGCCTCCTTGTGGGTTGCTATGAAGAAAAACAAATAAGCCTAAAGTGCTTAGAATAATGCCTCATGCATAATAAACACCGAGTAAATGTTACCCGTCATTGTTGCTATGAGCCAAGCATTATTCTAAGGTTTTCGCCACTCTGATGGATGGTACCAATGAAAGATCCATTTACAGATGAGACAGCTGACGCCACAGAAAGGCTTGGTAGCAAGTGAGTGGGGGATCCAGGACTCAAACCTAGGAAGTTCCAAAAGCCACTCTCTTCACCAAAACAGAGTAAGTCCTCTGTGTGGGAAGTCTCTAAAAAAGTCAGCTATTTTTATCATATCCATGCATGTTTACTTTCCTGAATTAATTGCAGAATTATTTTGTAGAGTTCCAACATGTCCTGGTGAATTTGGATAGCTTTAAATTTGTAAATTAACTTAAAGAGTATTGACTTCACAGTATTTATCTCTTCTTTTATATCCCTTAACAAAATTATTTTCTGATTTTCTTTATACAGGTTATGCATCCCTTTCTAAATGTATTTCTAAATATTTTATATTTTTGTTATTTTGAATACCAACTCTTTCCCTTTTTTTCTTACCCTTTTGTATTTCCTAGATAGAGAATTAAAGGGATAAAGAAATTAATGTGTGAGAGCACCTGATACATGCATTATACATTAAAATCCCAATTAATTCTCACAAAATGTCTAAGTACAGCTCATCGCTTACTCTGTGCAAGTAAGAGTTCACAAGTGCACTGGCTGCACGTGGCATATGCCATTTACCTGGACTCTCTCTAAACTCATAGGCAGTCATTCCCGCTGGGATTTTGGTGCTGCCTGGCAATTCTACATATTTCCTTGATCTATTCCCTCTCTCCTCTCTCCTAAAACAACTACTTCACGTCTTTGCTTTCATCAAACCTCCAACACCTCTTCCTCATCCTTCTCCCATCTCACTTTTTTTGAGACAATTCAAGCAGCAATCAGAAAAGACTGAACATCCATTGATACTCTTTTGAAAACATAAGCACTTCCTTCCCCCTCACACAGGTGGTATCACACTGTCTACTATAGTATAATACTGTTCTGCATCTTGCTTTATTCACTTAACAATGGATCTTGGAGCTCACTCTTAGTAGTATATAGACATCTTTCACATTCCCTTTTATACCTGCATAGCATGCAGCCACTAATAATGGACGTTTAGGTTGTTTCCAGTCTTTGGCTTTTTCAAGTACTGCTACAATGAAAAAGTCTTGTGCATCTATCGTTTGCTGTTTTTACCAGGTTATATTTGAGGTAGGTTTCTAGAAGTGGGATTGTGGGGTCAAAGGGGTGAGAATATAAATAAATATAAATATAAATATAAATATAAATATATATACACACACACACACGCACATGTAACATATGTATGATAAAATATATACATATGTAATATATGTATAATGTATACATACATTTAAATTATACACACACAAACACACACACAAACCTGTTTCTCCATAGCCTTGCAACAGAGTTTTTGCTTTCAAACTTTTAGATTTTGCTAATCTGATAAATGGCATCTCAATATTGCTTTATTTTGTATTTCTCTTCTCATGAGTGAGATTGAGCATATTTTTGTATGTTTGCATTTCGTCTGCCAAACGCATTTCTTTTTCTTTGAACTCTTTTTTATTGTTTTGCTCATTTTGCTTTTAACTTGTTAGTTCTATTTCTTCCCATGTTTACCATTATCTTTGAACACATCCCCTTTTGCTTCCATAATTCCACCTGTCGAGTTTACCCACTATCTTCATTTAGCTAAGATCAATAGTTATTTCCTAGGCCTTGCCTTATTTGACCCATCAGTAACACTGGGCACAGCTGACCACTCCCTCCTCTAGAAAGGCCTTCTTCTCTTGACTCTGGCTTATCATACACTCCTGTTTATCCTGCCATCTCGTGGCTCTTTACCACTCACTTTCCTTTCTCCTGTTTTACACATCTCCCCGACTCTAAATGTTGGTGTGTCCTAAGACTCAGTCTAGTAACACTCCCTCCCAGAAAGGGTTCAGCCAGTCTCATGGTCTGAAATAGGCTGATGACTCTCCCATGTAGACCCTCTACCCTGAACTCCACCTCCAGGTTCCTGGCTGCTCACTATCTCCATCCAGATGGCCAGTAGGCATCTCAAAATTAACAAGTCTAAAATCCATCTTCCCCCTACCCCTGGGTCTCCAAGTTCTTTTACATCCTTCTAATAGTGTGGGCAAAGCATTTTGGATTTGTGTTTGATTCCTCTCTTTCTCTCATATTCTATATCTAATCTCACAGCAAAACTTATTAAGTATTTCTTCAAATTATATCCAAAATCTGACCTCTTTTCTTTTTGGTGAGGAAGACTGGTCCTGAGCTAACATCTGTGGCAATCTTCTCTGTTTTGTATGTGGGACACTGCCACAGCATGGCTTGAGTGGTATGCAGGTCCATGCCTAGGATACGAACCCACGAACCCTGGGCTGCCAAAGTAGAGTGCATGAACCTAACTACTATGCCACTGGGCTGGCCCCAGAAAATCTGACCTCTTTTGATTATCATCTCTTTCCTGGGTTATCACAAAATAACTGGTCTCCTGGATTCTACCCTTGCTGCCTTTATAGTTTATTTCAACATAGAAGCTAGAGTGATTCTTTTAAAGTGTAAGTCCAGTTCCATCACTCCTCTGCTCGAGGCATTGTAGCAGCTTCCTGTTTTATTTCAAATAGAAGCTAAAATGCTCACAGTGTCTGCAGAACTTACAGGACATCCTCTCTGCCACCTGCCCCACCCAGGCCCATCTCACCCCACTGCTTTCATTCTGGTTCATTTCACACCAGACATGCCGCTTCTGTGCTGTTATCCAACAGATGGAGTATGCTTTCTCTCAAGGGCGTTTGGCTTGCTGTTTTTCTGGAACTTTCTTATCCTTCACCTTCTTCACATAGCTTCTCAACTAGTCTTTTATCTGTAATGCCTTCCCAAACTACCTTATTTCAAATAGCATGTACTCATCTGCCCATACCTCCTCTGGCCTGGTAGTCCCTAGCTCCAATGTCTATTTTTCTCCATAGAACTTACAGCTATCTGGTGTTCTACATACTTTACCCGTTTGTTCGCTTATTGTCCCTATGTGCCCACTAGAATACAAATTCTATGATAGCAAGAGTTCTCATCTTGACCAAAGCTGGATTCCCAGTGCCTTCGAACAGTGATTGGCTCCAAGTAGCTGCTCAAATATTTGTTGAATAAACCACTATGTGCACAAAGTGTTGGCATCCTCATTTTCAGCTAAGGACATTGGGACTCAGGGAGCTTAAGTAACTTTCCCAGCATCTTGTAGCTAGTAAATGAAGTCAGAGTCTGTGCTCAGGTGCATGCGACTCCAAAGGGCTCCTTCTTTGTTTGGCATTGTGCTGCCTCCCAGGAGGAGGGTTTGTACTGACATTTGAATTTTGAGGAAATGGTTGGAGTACAGGATAAATCTTCAGAGCATCTGGGTTCTGGTCCTCTCTCAGTCACTAAATAATGGTGAGATCACGGGGAAGCAACTTAAGTTTTTTGGTTCTCAATGATCACTGTAGTAATCTGAAGGTAAGAAAAGTGTCTCTAATCACTGAGGTTTATTCTGGCGAGCACAGCCTACAGCCTTTGCGGCTCACAGTGTGCTTAAGCGGATGATACACAGCATACCCAATTCCACTGTAGTTCTTAAGGTAAGAAATACAGAGAGAGATTGGGTTAATTTTGTTTTCTTTGGGTTTAAGCCGTTTTGCTAGGTCTGATGTTAACATACTACAAAGGTTTCATTGTTTTTCTCTGCAAGAGGTACAACTCAGAGGTAACTTAAAAAAAAAAACTTGCTTCATATCCTTGCCAATGTTTGACGGAGTCTTTCTACCCCTCCCCCAAGTAAAACAAGACATAACTTCATACCACTGGCCTCAACAAAATTGCCATATGTTTTAGAAAATCTGCAAATAATGTATCATGCCTTGTCAAAAACGAGCTCTTTAAAATTTTGTTTCAAATCTAGGCATGCAAGCACAGTACAATAATTATAACTTGAAGAGCTTCTCTAAGAACATTGTGAAAGATTAAACAAAACCCTGTAAGGTGGACACGTGTAGCAACGGAGGAGTCGGGCTCTTAACAGTTATTATAGCCTCCCTCTGTCCCCGGGTCTCCACTCTGCTAGTTAAAAACAAAGAGATGCTCACAGAGAAATCTCAGAACTGACAGGCTGCTTCCTGCCACAGTTGGGAAGTGGCATTTGGAATTGGAATATATTATGTGAGTTATAACGGAAATAAATCTCATTTGTAGTCTCTCCAGTCCTTTAATTAGAAAAGAAAAAGAAAAAGCACAACAAACTGTCCTAGGCCCCAGAACTATAGTTGGCAGGAAGTAATTATCATTCTCGGAGCCAGAGCAAATGCCCAGGGGCCATGTACAAAGCCAACTGCAAAATTTGACATGCATAGCATTATATGGCATCAAAAGATCCTGCTGTAATTATCACGTTTTACCCTCAGAAAAATGGCTTCCTGTTTACCCTTTCCTGTTGTCAAGGGGCCAAATGGGAAGCCCATTCCTCACCTCAGTTTCTTTTGTATGATTTATCCAGGGTGGGACTTCAGTTCTTGAAAAATTTCTGGATGAACCAGCAGAAAAAATCCTCTCACTTGTTCACTGCAATGACCCAGCGGGTTAGGGGGATTCATACCACTTACAATTAGGCTAAGCTCCTGTTTGCACACTGAGATTGTCAGTGCTATCAATAAGACAAAAGCTAAGAGTACCACTGATATAGTTTCATGAATAATTGGTCAGTTTCTTTTAACTGTTTTCTAGGAACTGGATGCAAACTTCAGCGTGTACCAGGATCACTGGGGACTTTTTCTCCCCAGCTTTATTGAGAGATAATTGACATATAACATTGTATAATTATAAGGTGTACAACATGATGACTTGATATACATGTATATTATGAAATGATTACCACAATAAAGTTAGTTAACACATCCTTCACCTCATAGCTACCTTTTTTGTATGTGTAGTGAGAACATTTGAGATTTACTCTCTTAGTAACTTTCAAGTATATAATACAGTATTGTTGACCATAGTCACCAGGCTATACTAAGATGCACAGAACTTATTCATCTTATAACTAGAAGTTTGTGCCTTTATGTCAACGTCTCCCAATTTTAAAATTCAGACTCCTAAGTGCGACCCCCAGGAGAGTTTGATTTACAGACATAGGCTGTGTAATGATGTTTTGGTCAACGACGGGCTACTTATACGACGATGGTCCCATAAGATTAGTACCATATAGCCTAAGTGTGTAGTAGGCTATCCCATCTAGGTTTGTGTGAGTATACGTCTATGTTTTCACAATGATGAAATCATCTAATGATGTGCTTCTCAGAACATATCATTGTTGTTAAGCGATGCATGACTGTATTTAGTCTGATGTAGGGTCCAGGAATCTGCATTTAGACAAACAACCTAGGCACTGGAGATCAAACTGGATATGCGCTTCTCCCACACCTTAGGTTAGAGGGTGGTGAGAGTGAGAATCAGTACAAACAAATCAAGAAGTCCCTCTTAGGCCTTCCTGAAGTTCAGGCCAAGGCCTCTCTCAAGAATGGTTCTCTTGACCTCTCTTTTTCTCTTGGCAGGTACTTCCATCCTTGGGCCTTTGGAATTTTTCTGTGTCCCTTTTCCCACACCTAGTACTCAATGTAGAATGGGACCGACTCCCCAGAGCCCCCTTTATCAACCATCAAGGCAAGCATTATAAGAATTTTATTGAAAATCCTTATGGGTAACAAATTGGACATCAATGTAGGGAAATTAAAATCATCCTGAATTTTGTCAAAGATTTTATAGCTGTGGCTCTAAGCCTGCTTCCCACCTGAAGGAATGGAAGAAACTCCGGGTTTTAAACTTTGATTCTTATTCCTGAAACTAGAAATCCCTAAGCTTCCCTTCCTTCCTGTCCCTACTTCTTGCTCCAACTCGAGTAAAGGCCCCAAGATCTCCAATGATTCGTGGATGTCTGCCAATTGAGTCAGTCATTCTCTTTGTTTCGGTGTTTCAGTAGCAAAACAAATACCAGCCACCTTTCATCAACTTAGATGGATTTCCTTAGTCAGAGGAGAGTTTATATAATGGAAAAATGAGAACTATTAGGAAGAGGTAACTTCTTTCAGAAATTGACCATCTCCGGTATTTGGCACCTCTCTTTATGGTTCTGAGCAGAAGAGCCTCCAGGACAGGCCCTTATCTCCCCCACAAATTCTAACAGGTCCAGATTTTTAAAATTTGACTTTTTATTTTAAAATTCAAGCACATCCAGGAGACTTAAACTGCCAGTTACTTATTGTGCCATATTGTGAACTCCTTCTTTCCTTCCTTCCACCCACAATTTTCTTTTTTTTACATACACATTGTTTCAGGCCCCAGAGAAACAAAGTTGAATAGGACAGAAAGGGTTCCTAACTTAATGGACAATTTTTAAAAATACATGATTAAGTAAATAAAATATTTAAAAATTTTTAAATAAATACAGTACAAAATAGTTAACTATGCTTGAAAAAAGCAAAATAGGAAAATTGGATGGAGAGTGACTGACATAAATCTTAGATAAGCAGAAAGCAGAGTTTTAATTGGGGAATAGCTATGTCAGAGCAAGTGGCACTGCTAGAGAAGAGAGACCTGGGAACAGTTGTAAAATGCAGGTCCCCAGTGAGGTAAAGAACAGAGCAAGTAGGGCTCATGGGAGTGGGAGGTAAGAGTGGGCAGGGTGGAGAAAAGGTATGGAATGGAGCTCACATTTGACTTTGCTTGTTTGTGATGTTGCTTGGATTCCTGGTGATAATCTTGTTCCCTCTGTGCCTTTGATAATCTTCTCATTCCTTATGTAAATAAGCATGAAGCCTAGAATGATCAGCTCTTCAGTCTGGATTCCCCAGACTGCCAGCTCCATGTCCCCAGCTAAGGGAGACCACTGAGCTCTGCCTGGGGCGCCCCTCCCTCAACTGTGAGGCCTGGTGACTCACTCCAAGGGCAAACTGGGTCAATTGTAGGGCTTACCCTATTTGTTTCCCCTCCATCAGGAATCGCTGTTCTTCACTAACACATGTTCAATATATGAGCATTGTTATTTCATACATTGTGCCTATTTTTAAAAATTATTTCAGATAAGGGAGTAAATCTAGTCCATCTTGGCCATAGTTGACAATGAGTCCTCTATACTTCCTATAAGGAGCGACAGACGTGCTTCACACCCTGGCCACACACAACTGGTTCCCTCTGAGATTTGTTCCTGAGCCTAAGGTAGCCATCTGGGCTGGTCAGAGAACAATTACTAATGTTTCCAATTCTTTCTTCTCTTGGGGACAATAAGTACAAAGCATCTAAAAAGACAATGGTAGCAGAAGGATCAGCAGACACAGGCATTGAAATAACCCAAAAGCCAAGGGGCGTAAAGAAAGTGGCAATCAGAAACTATGTGCAGTAGAAGCCATGGGTAAGAAAGAAGCGTGGGATAGAGAAAAAGGGACAAGAGGGTTGGCAGTGATCAGCTTGATTCGAAACTAGAAACAGAGAGGGAGATAAAACTTGAGAGAGGAGTCATGGGGAAGGCGGACTAGAGATTCTCTTGTGTTCTGAATGATTTTCCCGCTTTCTATAAAACTTGACTATACTACTTCCAAGCATTTCCAATGCTTCCTTGCCTTCTTCTGGCTCTCTTCAGTAACCCTCATCAATTGAGGTAACCTGTCTCCAACTCTGTTTCCAAAAGAGCTTAAGACTCACCTATTGGATTGTAGATAATGGCGGTTGGTTGAACCATGAGGCAGGGTATCAGGTATGTATATGTACTGGTCATCTGTTGTAAAACCATACAATGGGACCCATGTAATGGGAGATGTAAATATGTACCTATTTCATTAAATTCTATATGTCGTCCCTCGATTATTACAAACCACAGAGACAATCCTACCAAAAAACAGAAAGGAAGAACCCTGTTTCAGGACCAATGAAAAGATATGATACTTAAAGTGCATTCATTCTTGAGATGACTGCTCAAGTGTCCTTTCCTCAGAGATGCTCCCCCTGCTCCCTCACTCTGTCAGATACCCTGTTATGCACTCTTATAGTACTCTTCCTTCATGCACTTGTCTCTGTTATAATCATATCTTGTTATGACTATGTAATTTATGTTTCTCCTCAGCTCCGTTATAAACAATAAAGGGTGGAGACTCTATAAACATTAATTAAATTAATGGATGGATGCTTTAACACCATGAGAAAACAAAATCCATGTGACGGAAACTGTTAGTTTTCACCAAAAGCCATTTCAGTTTTATCCTGGAGACACCTGACTATATTTCTCAGGCTCCCTCATACACAAATGTGGCCATGTGAATGAGTACAAGGGAGGTGAGTCATTTCTAGGAATGGCCTTTTAAAGTCTCCCATATGCACGCTCTTCCAGGTATCACCTCCATTTGAGTGATTTGGAGGATGACCCCAGTAGCCCCTCCACCACTCTTCTTCCGTCTCCCCCTCCCCTAGGGAAGGCTTAGGAGCCACATGTTGAGGATGATAGAGCTACAATATGAAAGGAGCCTGAGTATCCAAATCACCACATGGAACAGAGTTACTACGTGGTAAGAAACATCTGCTTTGGACTATTAAATAAGTAGAAACAAACTTTTATAGTGTTTGAGCCAATATATATCTGTGGATCTATTCATTATTGTAGCCTAGCCTACTCTATGGCAATCCATATGCATGAAGGTCTTGGGGAGATATGAGGATGGAGAATGCATCAACCATGGAGAGCAGGGATGCTCTGGCATTAGAAAATGTTCGCAATTAGAAATTAGAGATGCTAAGGTTCAAGCAATGCCTGGAAAGTCAGCTGCCGATTCTTCAATGTCCAAGAATGTTAAATATCATTTGACAGACTACTGGTGAACGAATCTGGTGATTTCTTGAGATCCCTTACAGATCTATTGTTCTATCTGTATTTACGACTGTTGCTTAGAGGAAAAAATTCATCTTTGTTTACATAGAGATACCTTGTCATGACCTCTGAGAAATATGGCATTGGGCTTTCTGGAATAATTGACCATTTTATTATCCTACTGGACGAAGTTCTATACTCCATGCCAACAGAGCCCTTGTGAGGCTGGCTTCATAAAAATAAAAGACAAGAGGTAAAAACACCCATGCATAGCCCCAAATAGGTTTTCAAAGCTAGCTTTGATAAAAATTCTTTTGACTAAAGGACATAGGAACCCGCTCATCAAATAAGAAAGATGTACAATCTACCTGTACCAAAAGGAAACCATCTTGACTTGACCTAACTATGGAGTAAAATAACATACTACCCTCTGCTTTGGGAAACAGAAGGCAGATTTGGCCGTTATTTATTCTTAGCATGCAAATGGCTAAATGCCTATGAATGTTGTCTTTTAAAAGAATACATAACAGCAAAGAAGAGCCTAATTCAAAACTCTCGGGACACCTGTCCTTTACAGTTAGTACTTTGCTTAATTTAGTTCGCCTATTTTTCAGACCATGAAACCTTTTGCTAGCAAAAAATGTCCTTTTTTTTCTTTAAATATGTGCTTTACAGCAATCAGGCAGTCAACAAATATCTCTAGCACCACATCCTATCGACCCCTTTGGCAAATAGGACGTGATTCCTGCCCTCACATAGTTTCTGTTCCTGTTGCAGAAATCCTGAATCTAACAAGGAATAAGCAATGTTTAAGTTGCAAATTAGAGGTAAGTATAAAATTGACATGGATTTTGACTTTGGATAGACTATTTTATTGGCTAGGAGTTAAGTTTAGTTGCATGTGACAGAAAATCTAAATAAAATAGGTTCAAGAAGATAGGGCTTTTTTTTTTTTAACTCTCCCACACGGTGCATTGTGGAGAAAGGTAATCCAAGGCTGGCCCAGTAGCCCAAGAATGTCAGGGGCAAGGTTGCTGTGATGCTCTTGACTTGCCCTTCATAGTTGCAATGTGTCTACTGCAGTTCCAGCCATTTCTTCTACAGTGATAGGCTGATAGGCCACTGGGTGTATGAGTCAGTCTCCTAAGGCCAGTATTATCATCTTATGTTTTCTATGTTGGGAAATAGGGTAAGAGAAGTTAAATAATTTTCCTGAGAAAATACAGAGTGCAGCAGCAGCCTTGGGAATCACACTAATACAGTTTGCCTTCAGAAACCAAGCCATTAACCTTTGCACTATATCGTTCTCCTGTGTGCTAGTCTTGGCAAAGATGATGTGAACCTAAGGTGGTAGTGAGGGCAGAAGACTGGATTGAGGTAGACATAAAATTTTCCACTGAAATTTTCTCTTTTAAGAGGAATGTTGCCTAGAGGAGAAGTTTATAGTGTTTGTCATTAAACAAAAAAAATCTCAAGGGTTTAGAAAAAGACCAACCCGGGAAGTAGTGGAAATAGGATGTTCATTTACTTCAAAGCAAACAGGGAAAAGGCGAAGAGGAAGAGGGGGAAAAAACCGTCCAAGGCAGTGAAAGTGTAGACAACACTCCTTTGCCGTGTGATTTAAATTTCCTCTGCGTGTTTCTTCTCCCCACCCCACCCATTTCCTAATTATCTGGCACCAAAAGTTTTGCCTTTGTTTTTGTTTAGCCTTTGCTCTTTCCTTTTCTTTCAATTAATCCTTGATCTCAAGAAAGTTCCTATTCTCCATTCCTTATTTCCTTCTTTTCCTCATCATCCTTCAACCTAGAGATCTCCCCAGCCTCGGGGAATCTATCTTTTATTTTTATTTATTTATTTATTTATTATTATTTATTTTATTAAGATATAATTGACACAACATTATGTTAGTTTCAGGTGTGCAAGATAATGATTTGGTATTTGTATATTTGCTAAATGATCACCACAATAAGTCTGGTTAACATCTATCATCATTCATAGTTATAATTTTCTTTTTCTTGTGATGAGAACTTTTAAGATCTACTCTTTGAGCAACTGTCAAATGTACAAGACAGTGTTGTTAACACTAGTCACCATGCTGTATGTTATATCCCCAGGAATCTAACTTTGAGCTACTGCAGAATGTGGAGGTTTTAATTTTGGACCTTACAGCTTAATAAGTGGTAATGGTTTATCTGTCCTCTAATTATCACCATATTTCTCCCCTCTGCATCCTCTTATTTATACTCTCTTCCTGACATTAGTACCATCTGACCACTGGAGTGTAGGCATTTTTATTTGGGTGAGAGTGGCCAAGCTCATCTGGGCCATAGAGGTCAGCATTTTATGTTCTTAGTGTGCACAGGAATGCAGGAATAATCCTGTATAAATTTTTTATAGGCTTCAAAAATATTGAATCCAGAGGCCGGCCCAGTGGCGCAGTGGTTAAGTGCGCACATCCCGCTTCGTTGGCCTGGGGTTCGCTGGTTTGGATCCCGGGTGCGGACATGACGCTGGCTTGTCAAGGCATGCTGTGGTAGGCGTCTCATATAAAGTAGAGGAAGATGGGCATGGATGTTAGCTCAGGGCCAGCCAAAAGAGGAGGATTGACAGCAGATGTTAGCTCAGGGCTAATCTTCCTCAAAAAAAAAAAATATTGAATCCAGACAAGATGTATCTGGTTATCAGATAATTTCTGTTACGACTTGTGCTAAAGAGGCCAAAATTCAATTTCTTGATTAACAAATCCCCAGCACGGCACTCAAAATGCTTAATGATCTTGAACCTGCCTCCCTTTCTGGGTTCCTGTTTCAACATGCTGCTCTTTTCCCTGCCTCTCCAGTTACTATGAGTCACTCAGACCAAAATCTAGTGTTCGTTTCTTGAAGGAATCTAATCTGTCCACTCTGTGGCCTTGCACATGCTGGTGCCTCCATCCTGAAATGCCCTTCTTCACCTTATTTTCCTTCTACCCTTCCAGGGATCCATCTCCCAGGAACCATTGTTTGTCATGACCAATCTGGGTTAGGTGCTGCTTATTTGAAGCCCCTTGGTATCCTATAAATTATTGCTATGATGTCATATGGACGTTGATTACATATTGGTTTCCCAAGTGGACTGTGAACGTTAGGAGGAAGAGCACATTTGATCTTTGTATCCCTAAACAAGCACAATGCCTGACGCACGAACGGGCCACAAAGATGTTAATATGAAATAAGACAGGATGTGTCAGTTAGCCACGTGCAGGGGGAACCTAAGGTGTTAATTTCAAATATTATTCAAGGATAAAGTTTATAAAGTCAAAACATAAATCTAGTCCAAGGGAAACTCCTCAAGGCCTATTGGAGAAAAAGAATATGCTTATTTAGGAATGACCCATTTCAATTATTTTCAAACTCGATTCTGACAAACTCTTAACCTCATGAGGGTGTCACTTTGAGTCTAAAAATCATTACACTTTGAAGACAGACCTATCGCCTCCTCGAATTCGTTTACTGATATAAAAGAATATAAAGAAAATTCAGTAACATAATAGGAAGAAGGGCTGGCCAGGTGGCGCAGCGGTTAAATGCACACGTTCCGCTTCAGCAGCCTGGGTTCGCTGGTTCAGATCCCGGGTTGGGACATGGCACTGCGTGGCAGGCCATGCTGTGGTAGGCGTTCCACATATAAAGTATAAAGTAGAGGAAGATGGGGACAGATGTTAGCTCAGGGTCAGCCTTCCTCAGCAAAAAGAGGAGGATTGGCAGCAGTTAGCTCAGGGCTAATCTTCCTCAAAAAAAAAAAAATAATAATAATATGAAAAACCCTGAGGCCTAAGTTTGCCGTCTATACATGGCTCTTTGGTGCAAATGGCGAAGGAACTCCACACTGTCTTTCTGACAGTAATTCAGTAGGGGGCTTGAAGGAAAGATAAGGTGAAACATTCACAGTGAGATTGTTTTCAAAATTCAAATTTGACATATTTGTGAGACTTAACACCACAAAGAAGAGAAATTCTGTCAAATACAAAAGACAAAGGTATGAACCTTCAGTTGTAAAATAAGTAAGTCATGGAGATATAACATACAGCATGATGACTATAGTTAATAACACTGTGTTGCATATTTGAAAGTTGCTAAGAATGTAGATCTTAAAAGTTCTCATCACAAGAAAAAAACTTCTGTAACAATGTCTGGTGACAGATGTTACCTAGTCGTATCGTGGTGATCATTTCACAGTATATACAATATCAAATCACTATGTTGTACACTCAAACCTAAAATAATGTTGTGTGTCAATTATACCTCAGTGAAAAAAAGACAATTTTGCTTTTCCATTCCTTTTTTCCTACTTTCTAGACTTCTCTTCTGCTTATCGCCTCATTTAACTTGTCAAGAAGAGAGAGGGCGCTTAGTCAAAGAATTCCAAGATCCAAAATAATTCACAGTTTCTACAGCTAGAGTACTTTCTGATCTCAGCAGCAAGCAAATATTTAGAGCTGGGCCATTAAGGGAGATAAATGATTCCTTAATACGTTTTAATGGCTTTCTGGTTGGCAACCTCGCATTGAAGCTTTCCAAACTGGAGCATTGGCAGACCTGGAGGATAGTAGCTCTCAGTTGGGGCAAATCAAAGTCGGTGCTGAATTCCTTTGAATGATAGTCTTTGATGTATTTGGAGAAGTTACTGCAGCAACAGAGTATGTCACCTGAAGTTCAAAAGAACATCTGAAGATGTCAGAGGAAATGAGTAATCCTTACCTGGAGAAGAAAAGCAGGTAGCCAACGCCTCTTTCCAGAAAGTGACAGTGGTAACTACATCGCTCATGGTCGCTGTCTTTTATTAAGAAAACATTTACAGTTACAGCATTTGCTGTGAATGAGCATGCGTAAGATAACCCATGAGAATCACAACATTTTAGGCATTCCTATGATCTCTTTAAAGCAAACGTTAAGCTCAAATCTGGACATTCTTAATTTAAAAAAAAATAGCAACTAATCTTTTTTTCTTTTTCTGATCCCTAGTGATCTACCTTTTAAAAACTAGTTTGCCTGTCAATATATACATACAATTTTAATGTGTCAGTATTTTAAAAGTTAGAAATAATTATGCAAACTATCTTTTGTTGGAAAGATAAGGTGAATTAGGATAATTTTCATAAAATTGTAAGCAGTGATTTTCACTAAGATAACTAAAAATGTAATATTTAAAATGCTATCATGACTGTGTTAAAAACAGAGTTACTTAAGGTGATATATATATCTATGTATACGTATATACATGCAAATATACACACACATACGCATTTATATACTTACAAATTTAAAACAGAAATTTGTCTTAAAAGTAGGTTGCCTTTATTTGTGTGAATATATTTTGGTAAATTCATAAAAAAGCCAATGTTGCTTTTTTTTTTTCACTTCTCAATTTGAATGCAATTCTACTTCAGTTTTTTAAGTTTGGAAATCTATCACTTACTGGTAGACGTCAAATGGAAAGCAGAAATTTAGCTTCTTGGAAAAAGTTGGAATGGACAGTGCAGGCTATTTCTGGAGGCCGCTAAGCCATTGTTTCATTAGCACCTAAAGCAGGATGTCAGTAACGCTGGTCGTTAATCACATATTTTGTCATCCTAAACTTTTGTCCCAGGGAGAAAAATTTTAAGCCTGTATATAATTTTTAAGAAATTGAAAGTCCCATCATGTCCTAGTTTCCTGGACCATGGTGATTTCTTATGTCTAGAGCTATTTGTAGTACTCTGTGTTATGTCAGCATTGACTTCATGACAAAATAAGGACACCTGTTGAAAAATATCCTTCCAGATCTAGTAAATATAAAGAGGATAAAAATATTCCCCAGGGTTTAAGTTCACATATGACCTCAAAGAAAACAACTTTAGCTTTGAGGTCATATATGAATAATGCTTATGGTGTTTTTTCCTGTAGCAAAGCCATTTTTCTCCACCTCTATTGCCAACCTCCCACCTCTGAGACTGGGTTCGTGTCCCTTCTATGTGCGTTCATAGAACTCTGTGCAGGTGTGATGTGGTCTTCTCAGTCATTGTTGTAATTGTCTGATAACGTGCTCTGGCACAGACCTGGTACTTACGATAACTCAATGGTTGATTTAGTGAAGACTGTACTCCATCAGTTCTAATATGCACAATTTTACACCACTGATGGGTCTTGAGAACAATGTTGTCCAGTCATCCCTGTTGACCTGGGGACCATGATCATAATTAAAACAGAAAAGATATATATGAAGAGCAGTGGAGTATAATTTGATTTTAATGAAGCATTTATTCATCATCTGAGTTGAAGAACAGCTCTCTATGTTCTTGTAAAGCAATTACCAATTGCTCTTCTGACCTTGTTCCTTCAGCGCATGGCCCGTAAACAGCAGCACCCTTGTTACCTGAGCGCTTGCTGGAAATGCGGAATCTCAGGCCCAATCCCAGACCTCCTGAGTGAGAATTTTCATTTTAATGAGATCCCAGTTGCACACGTCCATTAAAGTTTCAAAAGCATTGCTTCATGGGACCTAAGAAAGGAAGACACCCAGAAGTAGATGAAGCTGTGTGACATTTTTCTTGCCGTGATGTGTAGAAGAGAATTCTCTCTCACATGCCTAGAGCTGTAGCTGAAGGCAGGGAAATGGCTGCAGCTCCCAGACTATAAGAAAAGAAATTCAAGGACAAAATAGTCTGGTATGAATGATTGCTTTGTGGAACGTGCCTTCTCTTAAGGCGTTCTCCTACTGTTTAGTTGGAAGCTTTGATTTCTTTTTCAGTGATATTTGCGTTAATGTTTCAATTTCCAACTCCTGACATCATGCATTCGATGACACGTGGTATTTCTTCCCTCTGAAAGATCAGCTTTCTGAGGGCAGAGGCAGGGTCTTGACCCAGCACCTTGCTCTGTCTCTAGAACCAGTTCAGTATCTGGCGAATAGTGAGCACACAAAATCCATCTATTTATAGGAGGAAGAGGAATTTAGACTTTTCAAACCTTTCTCTACCTTTGAAAAATGAGGTTAATTTTCTTGAGGTTTATTGTTCTGAATCACTAAATCCTGTAAACCAGAAGAGTATAAAAATTTGTGGGTCTCAAATATAAACAGGGAGCAGGAGAAAAGTTAAATAAAATATGATTTGTACAGGTTCAGCATATGACTTATACAGAGCATGCGACAGAGAGTCCAGAACCTGAGTTTCAGCTCCAGGCCCACAGCTTTATGCGAACCTCTCTGCCTGTCTACACTTCTGCTTCCTCATCCTTCTGAGAAATGGACCATGGGAGGTCTGCTGGATGAGCTCTGTGTCTTCTTCCAGGTCAAGCCCCGGTCTTTTGTCTGGCTTTCTAAAGCTCCTAATGGCCATCCTCACTCTACTTTATGTGCTTCCTTGCTTGGGTATAAATTTGAACTCCCAGTGAGATAAAAAAGATAATAGTTGAAAAAGTAACAGTCTGTGCTGGTCCACATTGTGTTCATTAACACCTACAAGCTTTCAGGGCATCTAGTTGAAAATTAAATACATAATTGAGCTGAATAAAATTAAAGAGCTAGATAGAAAATTTGAGCCATCTTTTTTGCTCTATTTCTAGTAGTTTTAATCTTAACACATTATTTAAAGATTTTCTGACTCTGACACTGAAGCCTTTCTGTATCTTTAAAGAGGATAGTCTCTCTTTCTTTCTCTCTCTCTCTCTTTTAACATTTTACAGACTGTGGGAAACAGTGATAACTTCATTTCTAGAATTTTCCAAAGATAAACTCGTCCATTTATGCTCATAAAGATGAAGCATAGCTGGGAAGAGGACATCTGGAAAAATAACAGAATTGAGCTCGGGTTTCAATCAGATGAACAAGTCAACGTTCCATACAAGATTAGTCACGCAGGGGTTGGTCAGAACTTGAATTCTCCACAACTACTCCACTCACTACTTAAAAGTATTTTCTGATCATTTTTTTTTTTAACGATGAGAATTTTTATCTGTTTTGTGGATTATGTACTTTTCAGTAAATTGGTTGGGTAAGAACTGATGTGAAAGGGACTGAAAAATATACAACTAAAATGAAAACAGACAGCAGGCAGGGTCTCTTTTAACTTTCAAATTTGGCTTCGATTCTGCGCTCCCATTTCTGCCTTTGATTAGAGCCCAAAGGTGCCGCTTTGTTGTCTTCCAGATGCAATTGCCACATATGTGTTTGGGGCACTCGAGTGAAGCCTCAAGTAAAGGGTGTTCCAGGATTGGATTAAAAACCCCATCTTAGCTGATTTTTATCCTCACCTTCTTAGAAATTGGTTATGAAAGCTCTGGTTTGTAGTTATCTACTATTCATGATTTAGATTATGTAGGATATGATCTATTTCCAGACAAATGTAAATTAACATACATTTTCAAAAGAATAAGATTTTTGGAATATGCAAATGTCTTTAAAAAAACACTTAAGGGATACAGAGTAATCAGAGTATTTTGTCTTTGCCTCTTTTTTCTCCTATTATTCTTCTGGATAGTTTTTTTTTCTCACCTCACTCTCTTACTTTTTGAATTTTGTTGGCTTCTCATTTCAGTATTTTTCCTTAACTGGGCTTATATTTCTCATTTCTTTGTCAACAAATTGATGTAAATTCTTGTTACCTAGGACTAAAGGCATGGCATCATTGCTAGATTAGCTGTCTTTCTTTGTAAAAGTCTCTCCTTAAAACATACTTCTTCCTTAGATACAAACTCTGCTAAAATTTTCAAGGGAGACATAGGAAGAGGGATTAGAAAGGCTGGAGTAGTAGAGCCAGGAGGAATCGAAAAGATTAAATAGTCCGGAAGCTGCAAACTTGTAACCCTCAAGCCCATACGTTATTTTGTTTAATAGCTTTATTGAAATATAATTTACATATCTTAAAACTCACTTGACTTCTGTTACGTTTTTAATGGATTGAGTTTCAACACTCATAAAATCTAAAATTTTGGTTTATCTTGAAAACCTAAAGCATTTAGGAACACAGGATCTGAACCTGCATATGGACAAAATTGGCTGGAGCTAAGAGGCATCATTTTTTTTTAGATGGGATGTGAATTCTCCAGTTGACAACAGTCTCCTCTGGATCTTGTCTTATTCTCAGCCTGCTACTTTCTTTAAGTAGCTATCCAGATCCTGCTAGCGTCATTTCTATGATACTTGGTCTAGTCCAATCCCCTTAATAAATAAATATACTTGGGCCCAGAGAGATGGGAGGAGCTGCCCAAATAAATTAAAAACAATTTGTCCACCTGGAACCTATCATATGTTACTTTAGAAATATTTAATAAAATAGGCTTTAATCATAATTCTTGGTGAGAAAAACAGAGTTCATATAACAATGCTTATATGTCACTAAATTCCTTTCATGAACCACTAGTGGATTTCAGTCTGTGGTCTGAAAAACATTGTCCAAAATAATGCCTTATGTGTTTGAGTTCATCATAACAGATGCCCCAAAATTCTAGTAAACTTAAGTTTTAAGGATTAGTTTAGGGTCAAAGGTAGGTAATATGCAAATGATAATAATAGTAAGAGCAGTAACAGCTAACATTTATTGAGTACCCTGTGAAAAACGGCATTAAGAGATGCATGGAATGGGGAAGGCTCGAAAGGAGTGATGATAAGATGGGGTACAAAGTCACCTTATGGTAAATGAGTGATTTAGTTGTCAGGACATTAATAGAAGGCCAGATCTTCATTAGTTTTGAATTAGCATGGAAATTAAAGACTCTAGAACTGTGCTGTCCTATATCTTAGCCATTAGCAATAGGTAGCTATTTAAATTTCTATTTAAATTAATCAAAGTGAAATAAAATTAAAAATTCATTTTCTTTGTCACACTGCTCACATTTCAAATACTCACAAGTCACGTGTGCTAGTGGTTACTATTTGCTCGATACAGATACAGAGCTTTACCATTTTCACAGAAAGTTCTTTTGGACAGCACTACTGTAGAATGATAACATATCTTTTGAGGCATTTGAATCATGTTGGAACAGAAATTAAAATTGCCATGTGCAAACTATATACAAGTTAATCCATGCATAGTTTATAGTCTTTTATAAAATCCCGTAAGGGTAGTTGTCATTCATTTCCTTTAGAGAAGTTTAAAAGTAAACTAATGTGAATTAAATGAGCTGGGTATGGAGTTATCTTAAATTGGTTTTCTTTAAGCTGATATTTCAAGCTTCCCTCCAATTTAAGTGCAGTTGTTTGAAGTGATCAGCTAGCATTAATGTCAAGAGATTCTCATTTCAAGAATGGATAGGAAGTAATTAGGGCAAAGGCAAGTGTTGATAACGTTTATGGAATTCTCCTAGAAGCTTAAGTAGCGGATAAGCTGCAAGACAACGCAAGCCTCTATGTTCATCAAAAATATTGAATCTCTTGCAACAGTTTCTGAAGGCAAAAGAAAATGTGGCAAGTAGTCACACACCAGTCTTAGAGTGATTTTCAAACCACATTGGCCTGTTAGAGAAAATACTAGCTTGGTGCTAAAGTCAGACGTTGAAGAAATGGTTTTATAGCTAATAGATTTTATCTACCTAAGGCAAATGACACAGGATAATTGATCCATTTCACTATCTTTTTCCTAATATATTATTCTGATTCAGAGAATGAGCTAGAAGCAATTTAATTCTGCAGTTTCTCTGGTTCAGACTTTAGAAGCAAAGCCCTTTGCCTCTCCTTCTGTATCCAAACCGAGTCAGAACCCACACTCCCAGACCAATGCTTTTCTGACTACGGCTCACAGTAAGAAATACATTTTATGTTTGGGACCGTGTAAAAACCCACCTGAAGCAAAAGTGTCCTGAACAATATTTATCCTTACTACTGAGTACCTCTAATATTTCCCATTTATTCTATTCCATGTCATTGTTTTGAGATGCTAAACCCACTAAACTGCTTTCATGATCACTAACGGATTGCAAACTGCAGTTTGAAAAATATTGCCCTGAGCAATACTGGAATCATCTTTATCCATTCCTGGATATGAAACCTCCCTGAAAATTAGCTAAAATATGCGTAAACATGATGGCGCATGCACATTTGTTGATCTTTCTGAAACGTAGATGGAAATACTTTGCTGCTGCTGCACTTTTGACCTGAGCTTTCCTGATGATTCGTTGGGACTTATGTTTCCACTTGCCAGAAGTTCAAAAGCTCTTCTCAAAACGGGCTTGTTAATGTTTCCACTTGCCAGAAGCAAGTTCAAAGGCCTTTCTCAAACCAGCTCATTATGACTTCGAAGATAAATGGGTTCACCTTTTGCAGAGAGCTATTACCAAGAACTGTTTTTCCCTCTCCTTATAATCTCTCCCTCTACAATTGTGGTAAAATTATAAAAACAAAAGTTGATTCTTTAAAGGCAGGCAGAACACACCAGCTGAAAGGTTCTATAGAATATGATGCAAGGAAAATATACTATCTGAATGATTCTAAGAATAAAACCCTTTGTACAACAATTTGTGTTTAGGTAGTCTGTAGTTAAAAATGTATTGCTTTAATGACAACATCTGTGTTAAAATTATTTCCAAATCTCAGTTACTGTTTGACTTATTTTCAATAATTATCATAACAAAATTTTCAATGAAGAAAAAACTTTTTACAGGTCTTCTGCTATGATACTATTACTTTATTTGTTTATAGTACCTTGTAGTCTGTAACATCTTTTTGTTTTTACTGTTGATTACTATTTTATTATGTTGATTACTGTTACCAATTATAATAATAATGATATTCTCACAACAACCTCAAGGCTTCAAAGGGAAGGCATTTTTGTTTCTATTTTACAAATGAGTTAGCCTAGTAGAGCAGAAGAAAGACAGAAATTGACCACAGGAGATAACGTTCCTATCGAAACTCTGCTAATTACCAGGTGGGTGATCCTGGGCAAGTTGCTTGATTTCCTGGTTAAAAATGCAGGATGTTCTATGATTTAAAAGAGATAGTTTAAATTAAATTGTTGAGCTCAGCAATGGAAATATAGTACGTCCTGGGATGTTTGTTGTCTGGATCTGAATAAGGGGCGAGTGGGTTTTTAAGGCTCCACAGCCGCCATCTTTTGCTTTTTCCAGATTGCCTCTGTCTTCTTTGATGGAATTTGTAATATGCTTAATTTAATAAAGAAGAAAATCCAAAGAGTTAAGGTTACATATAAGTTAATGAGAAATCATTAAAAACTCTACATTAGGGAGAAGGAGACACTGAAAAGGATTATTTCATTGACCTCCACTGATGTGGGTGATGTGGTTTTCTATTTTACTGAATTTACATTAGTTTCAAACTATTATCTTGGTTTATATTCTACTGAGAATAGATGGCCAAAAGAGCCAGGGATAGGGGCCCACCCAGTGGCACAGTGGTTAAATTTGTACATTCCACTTCAGCGGCCTGGGATTTACTGGTTTGGATCCCAGATGCGGACCTACCCACCACTTGGCAAGCCATGCTGTGGCAGGCGTCCCACACATAAAGTAGAAGAAGATGGGCACAGATGTTAGCTCAAGGCTGGTCTTCTTCAGCAAAAAGAAAGAGGAGCATTGGCAGCTGATGTTAGCTCAGGGCTAATCTTCCTCAAAAAAAAAAAAAAAGAACCAGGTATAAAGATCAGGAATTATTTTATTGGAAAGGGAAATAATATGCCTATTGCTCCCAAAAATATATCATTGATTTATGACAAATAGTAAGAAAGTACATCTCATTAAAATAAAAACTCAAATGTAAGATTGCCTGGGCTTTTCACTGCGTATCTACCTCATAGCAGGCACATTGCTAGGAACTTTTATATAGCGATGATGGTGATTATGGAAGTTGATAGTGGATGTAACTAGCAGTTACTGAATGCATGCTCATAAACGTGCATGGATATTAAATAAGTTAAATCTTCCAACGACCATATGAAGGGCTGCTACCATTATCTCATTTTACTGATGAGGAAGTTGAGGCACAGAAAGGTTAAGAAATTTGTCCAAGTTACACAGTAATAAGTAAAGAAGCTGGAATCAGGCCCTAAAAATCTGACTTCAGAGACCAACCTTTCTGCCATTATATGTTGTCTACCTAATTTTTATGATAGTCATCTGAGATAAAGGTTAAAAGGCTGAAAGACTATTTTTACCTTTCTACAGATAAGGAAACTGAGGCTTAGAGAGAAGGTGCGCCTGGAATGTTGTTACAAAATTCATTAAGTAGGTTAGCTGGAATTTCAGCTGAGGTCTTCTGACTTTAATTCCTCCGCACTTTCATATATATGTGTGTATGTATATCTATATGTACATATATTTACACACACATGCATATATACCCACACACACATATACATGAACATATATACATATACATATGTGGTGTGTACATATATATATGGTATATACATATACATATAGTGTATATATATGTATATTCAGTGGTAAAACATAGAAGATACCTGAGGAAACCTAAATAATTAGACAGATGGAATGTTTCCTTCTATAATTGACAAACTTGGTAATTCTATAGCATATCTCTTTTATTAGATATTAGAGTATAGTTTTATTCATTGCATTTCTGAGATAGGACATTTTAGAGTCAGAAAAATTAGCATTTCTCACCTCTTTATTTTAATATCTTACAACCAAAATTCTGAGACACCTTTTATCACACCTAAGCTATAGACATCAAGCACATTTTTTAAATATTTTTGAATAATAAAATAAAGGACAACTACTTTTTTGATAGTTTTATCACAATTCAGTTCTTATTGAAGCTACTCTGATATAATTGATCCTCTTTGTACAATTCAGAATAATAAAGGCAAACATTTGCTTTTTATCTTTTACACACTGTGTACGCCTGACATCCGTGATACTGAATATATGGCTCTTCATTTAGAGCTGTTTGTCTTATGGGAGCAGCCGAATCTAACGTCTAGATATGAACACACTCCAGAAAAATAATAAGGAACATTTTATTTCTAGAAGTTTATCTGTGAAATGAAATGACTTATATAAAAGGACCAAGAAGACAAAAGTATAGATAACCCCTCCTTCACCCCTAGATATTTGCTGAAGGAAAAGATGATTTCTAGTCAAGGAAATTTAGCTCCTTTCAGTGCCTCACCGATCTTTTGTCTTAGATATCTCTCATCTTTTCCTCAAAGTTGTAACCCTTGACATGCAATGGCGGCCATGCTTGCAGAAATGACTAGTGTGCGGAAAGAACCCCATGAAAGGTCACAATCATCACCTGAGGGCTGAATGTTAACATTTTTGCTGAGAAGAGACGTTCTTTCTACTCATTGGTGAGGATAAAGGGAAAAATGATGTGCAGAGATTTATGATTTGTTTTTCTGCTTAGGACTGTTCACAAAATGAAAGCTGGCCCGTCTGCCTGTTGACAGCCTCCTGGTAGGATCAGTCCTTCAGGGAGAGGCCAGAGGAGTGTTTGATCTCTTGGCAATCTTGCTATCTGCCTGGAAAACCACTTTTCCCTTTGCTTCACTTCCAAATTTTCTTTGTTAAAACTCCAACTGTGTAAAGGGACCATGGGGGCTATTTTATAGCTCTCCCTAAGACTTAAAGCAGATCCAATATTCTTTGGAGTGGAGCTTGATCTGGAGTAGGTACACAGGGAAAGTTTGCTAACTAAGTAGCTGGCAAATCCAGGGTGTTCCCCAGTGTGAGTTAGGCCAACCCTCTAGGTGGAAATACCGGGATAGGTTGGCTATTCCATTCAAATAAAAAGCTAAACTCAAAGGGAAGTCAAGCCATTTGTAAAACTAAATTAAGTAATCTAATAATGGGCAAGGAAACTAACTTCCTTTCTCCCTCTCTCCTTTCTTTTTTCCCCTTCTTCTATTCAATATCTAGAAGCAGGGCAGAATATGACTAATGAGAGAAATTGGTCAACACAGAGTTGAGAAGACAGTATTGATAGAATGTTGGGTATTCATTTTGTAACAGAGATTTACAGTTATCTTGTTTTAATGTCACAAGGGTGATTATAGCTGTGCCCTCTGACTTGCAAGAACTGGGTTTTCTATCCCCAGGAATACACCAAATAAAATACTAGTGAATCAGAAACATACGCCAACACAGCAGTCATATTTTGACTAATTAAATGTGAAACTGTTGAATAAACATTAAAAGTTCAGTGACATGACACCAAGCTTCCCTAGACTTAAATGAAATGACATTCTAATATATATAATATGTCATTATTTATCAAGGAAAAGCAAAGAAAGAAAAGAAAAACTAAAATCCAGTACAATCTCCAAAATTTATTCTCTAATCTAAAATTGTAGCCTGTAGAAGAATGAGATAGATCTGTTTGCAGAAAAAGCCTATCTAATATAAATAATAATTAATAATTGGAAAATGTTAGGTGCAGGGCAGTTTGCATAGTACCAATTCAGGTCTTCAGTAAAAGCAATATACATGCTTAAAAGTCTATAAACTGTGTCTAGAATGATTCTTCATCAGACGTGTCTCATGCACCAGTTCAGATTCTCTTGGCTTCGCCCATCTCTTGTTCTAGGCACTGTTGAGTGAACGTCCTAAGATGCAGTTTAAAAGGCTTCTTAGAGAGTGATCCTGAGAGATGCAGCAATTATCAGCACTTGGCAGCCCCCAAGTAGAGAATGCCCTAGTGTTAGAGATCCTTCCTGCCAGGCTTCACTCTGGTTGTTCTCATTCCTGTCTCATGGATTGCACTCCTTAATAAAGTAGAAGGCATGAGTCTCTGTCTAAGACACACATGTGCACAGAAACACACACACACACACACACAACTTTAAGAGTGGCCACCTAGGAAAGTAAGATTAGGAGTGAGGGATTTTTCATCTTTAATTTTCTGTACTGTTTTCACTTTGCTTTTGATGGACAGACATTACCTTTCTTTTTCTTAGAAGTTCAAAACAACATACATTTACTATTTCATAGTTCCCATGGGTCAGGAGTCTGGACACAGCTTAGCTAGGTCCTCTGCAGTCAAGGTGTCTCCTGGGCTATGTTCCTTTCCAAAGGTTGGGGTCTTCTTCCAAGCTCATGTGTCTGTTGACAGATTTCAGTTCCTTGCGAGTATAGGGCAGAAGTCCCTGTTCTCTTGCTGGCTGTCTTCTGGGCTCCATTCAGCAACTAGAGGCTGCCTGCAGCTCGTCCATTCGTGGTCCTTCCCACCACACGGCAGCTTACTTCTTCTAGGCCAGCAGCAGGAAAACAAAACAGAGCTCTCAGGAATAGGAGCTTAGCTCACTTTTATGATCATTGCAGAGTTGATTACTTTCCCATTTTATCCAATAAAGAAAGTTGCGAGGTGAACTATTTTCTATTTGTAATCAGATTCCTGGGTTTAAGAAGAACTTTTTTTTTTGAGAGAGAGATTAGCCCTGAGCTAACATTTGACGACAATCCTCCTTTTTTTTTTTTTGCTGAGGAAGACTTGCTCTGAGCTAACATCCATGACCATCTTTCTCTACTTTATATGTGGGACATGTCCCACAGCATGGCTTGACAAGCAGTGCATATGTCCACACTCGGTAATTGAACTGGCAAACCGGGCTGCCAAAGAAGAACGTGTGAACTTAACTGCTGTGCCATCAATTGGCCCCAGAACTTTCATTTTAATATTACTCTATTTTATGTCATTCAATGGTTTTTAAATGTCACCACCCAACTACGTCTACTTCTTATTGCCCTTAGCCAAAACAGACTAAAAAAAGAAAATCACAGAAGCCCATATCTATCCCATGACCAGCCATTATTTTTAGTGATTTGGGGAATATTTGAAAATGAGCCATTGTTTTTGAAGCTTGAAGCTATATCAGGAAAGAGAGGCAGAAACAGGTAAAAATGTCTTTCTTTTGGTCTATGTACTTTTTGTTGAAACAAAATATTTTTATCAGATCTGTGTTGGCTATTATTGGATCCGTGGTTGGTAGTGGCTCAAAATTATGAAGTAAAGGAAAATTCTATGAATACTCTCTACATCTTCCAGAATTAAATGCCTCCAAATGTGGAGAAAGCTTATGAAACACGGCCAACTACTACCTTTTAAAACTTGTCTTGATTTTCATCAAATATCTCTAGATTTCATGAACTTAAATGATTCTTTGACTCTGTCATCAACTCTTGGAAGGCAATCATTTTCAAAACTTGTTAGTAAGAGATTCCAGGTAAGGAGTTGCCTACCATGTGGCTGGCTCTTTGTTCTCAATCAACTGAAGGTCACTGTCCAATAGAATCTTCTGCACTGATGGAAATGTTCTCTACCTGCCCTGTCCATGATAGGAGCCACTAGTCTGACAGATATAGGCCTATGCAAATTGTCTATTTCTTCCTGTGTGAGTTTTGGCAGATTGTGTCTTTTAAGAAATTTGTCCATTTCATGTGTGTTATCAGATTTACAGACGTAGAATTGTTCATAATATACCTTTTAATCCTCTTAATGTCCATGGGCTCTGTAGTGATGACCCCTCTTCTTTTTCTGATATTAGTAACTTGTGTCCTGTCTCTTTTTTTTCTTAGTTAGCCTGGCTAGAAGCTTTTTGATTTTACTGGTCTTTTCAAAGAACCACGTTCTGGGTTTAGATTTTCTCTATTGATTTCCTGTTTTAAATTTCATTGATTTCTGCTCTAATTTTTATTATTTCTTTTCTTCTGCTTACTTTGGGATTGATTTACTCTTCTTTTTCTAGTTTCCTGAGATGGACACTTAGATTATTACTTTTAGATTTTTCTTCTTTTCTAATATATGCATTCTATATATTGCTACAAATTTCTCTCTATAACCTGTTTTTGCTGCATCTCACAAATTTTCATAAGAGGTATGTTCATTTTCATTTAGTACAAAATGTTTTAAAATTTCTCTTGAGATTTCTTCTTTGACCGATGTGTTATTTAAAAATGTGTTTCCTAATCTCCAAATATTTTAGGATTTTCCAGCTATCTTTCTGTTATTGACCTAAATTAATTCTGCTGTGGTCTGAGAGCAGACATTGCATGATTTCTGGTCTTTTAAGTTTATTAAAGTATATACTACAGTAAAGAATACGATCTGTCTTGGTGAGTGTTCCATGTGAGCTTGAGGAAAACGTGTATTCTGTTGTTTTATGAAGTGATCAATAGATGCCAATTATATCTAGTATATTGATGGTGTTGAATTCAATCATGTCTTTACTGAATTTCTGTCTGCTGGATCTGTCACTCACTGATAGAGAGGTGTTGAAGTCTCCAACTATAATAGTGGACTCGTCTATTTCTCCCTGTATTTCTATCAGTTTTTGCCTCATGTATTTTGATGCTTTTTTAGACATATTCACATCAAGCATTGTTATATATTGTTGGAGAACTGACCTCTTTATCATTAGCTAATGCCCCTCTTTATCCCTGATAACTTTCCTTTCTCTGAAATCTGCTCAGACTGAAATTAATATAGCAATTCCTGCTTTCTTTTGATTATTGTTGGCATGGTATATCTATCTCCATCTGTTTACTTTTAATCTATCTGTTACTTTACATTTGAAGTGGGTTTCTTGTAGACAACATACAGATGAGTCTTCTTTTTTGATGCATTCTGACAATCTGTGTCTTTTTTTAAGTTCTTAATTTTTTTTTATTGAGGTCACATTGCCTTATAATATTGTGTGAATTTCAGGTTCATGTTATTATATTTCAGTTTCTGTATAGACTGCATTGTGTTTACCACAAAAAGTCTGGTTTTTATCCGTCACCGCAGATGTGTGCCCCTTTACCCCTTTCACGCTCTGCCCACGCCCTTCCCCTCTGGTAACCACCAATCTGTGCTCTGTATCTATGCTTTTGTTTGGGTTTATCTTCCACATATGAGTGAAATCATACAATATTTGTCTTTCCCTGTGTGAGTTATTTTGCTTAGCATAATACCCTCAAGGAAAATCTCTGTCTTTTAATCAGTGTATTTAGATGTTTAAAGTGATTATTGGTATCATTGGATGAATATTTATCATATTTGTTACTGTTTTTTTTTGTTATCCTCTTTCTTTTTTCTCTTTTTGTCTTCTGCTCTTCTTCTGGATTTTGTGGTTTTAGCTGAGCATTTTATATGATTACATTTTCTCTTCTTAGTGTATCAGTTATATTTCTTTTTTTACTTTTTTTAGTGCCTTAGAGTTTGCAGCATATATTTACAACCAATCCAAGTCCACTTAAAATAACACTATACCACTTCATGGGTGGTGTAAGTACCTTATAATAACAAAATAATCCTAAATCCTGCTTCCTGTGCCTGGCATCACTGCTGTCAGTCATTTCACTTACACATAAGCACATATGTATACATAAGCATACCTAATTGAATATGTTGTTGCTATTATTATTTTGAACAAATGGTAATCTGTTATATCAATTAGGAATAAGAAAAATAAAAGTTTTTATTTTTACCTTCGCTTATTCTTTCTCTGATGCTCTTTCTTTCTTTATGTAGTTCTGAGTTTCTGACCTATATGATTTTTCTTTTCTTTGAAGAACTCCTTTTAATATTTCCTGCAGGCAGGTGTCCTAGCAACAAATTACCTTAAGTTTTGTTTGTCTGAGAAAGTCTTTATTTCTCCTTCATTTTGAATGATAATTTCACAGGGTACAGAATTCTACATTGGTAGTTTTTTTGTCTCAATACCTCAAATATTTCATTCGACTCCCTTCTGGCTTACATCATTTCTGAGGCAAAGTCAGATATAATTTTAATCTTTGCTCCTCCATAGGTACAGTGAGTGTGTTCTACTGGAGTTTTTAACCTTCAGAGTTGGCCACAGGGAGGCTTTAGCTATTTGTCAATTATAGCTTGGTTTCTCTGCCCCGGCACTGGTTTGCAATGGAGGTTTCTGCTCATGGGCTTCTGCTCTAGTAAGTTGTGATTCTCTGTATTCACCTGACTTTCCAATTTTGGGGGCAGCAATTTTTCTTGTGACCTGACTTCTATGACAAATCTAGAAAAAATGGTTGACTTTCCAGTTCATTCAGCTTTTTACTTGTTAGAGTAGAGTGACAGCTTCCAAGCTCCTTACATTCTGGACCAGAGAACTATGGTTTCCTTTTATTGTTTTTATTCTTAAGTTTTCCAAACAAACTATATGTTCTATTTATCAGGAATTAAATAGATCTTATTCATGGCTGTATCCCAAGGATCTTGAAATTGTGTGACTCATAATAAATGCTCAATAAATAGCTGTTGAATAAATGAATGAATGACCAGTGGCAAATCTATATCTTCTACTATCTTTTTAAACCTACTCTACCCCACTGCACAATGAGTACTCAGCATTTGTTTGTTCCATCTTTTATTTTGAGATATGCTTCTTTCTAGCTTCTAATCCCACTTAAATCCTTAAAAGCTTTTATGGTTATTTTCTCACTGTATCTATCTTCCCTCAGCCTTGTCTTCCCCTTATATGTGTTTTCTAATGGGTTTTATTCACTTCTTTCCATATTCTACTTTCTTTGGGTATTTCTTAGAGTATAGTCCATATTTCATGTCATTATCAAGTTTCCACATTTAAAATTATGTTTTGCACTGTTCATCTCAAATACCTCTAGAAAGAAGTCTTTTAGTAGGCTGGAATAGTCCACATGCAAGTATATCGGGAGTACCTCTTGGGTCAAAGTGAGTCACCGAGTATCTGGTAAGAGTTTCCTTGAGTTGAGCCGTCAGTCACACATGGAACAACACTCCCTGATATCAGCGCATTAGACGAACAGGAAGGAACCCACCACCCTGCACGCTGACAAAGGAAAATAAAGCAGTGAGCTGTTTTGAAAGCCTAAGAGTCAGTGACTTACACTGATTTTCCATCCACAGAATCCTCTCTCCCGACTCTTGATAGCTAAACAAGTGAAAAGGCTTCATACATCCCAGAAATGATAATCTTCATCTATGACCTGGTAAATTGCTAAATAGCAATTTGGCATTTGAAATTTTAAAATCTTAAATATGCTAACTGTTCAGTAATATTCATAAGTTTTAGTTCCATTTTATAATCAACTTTTCTCTTTAAAGTAGTTCCAAAAGTTTAAAGTTGTCAGATTTAGCAAATGAATATACAGGATTACTCAATTAAATTTTAATTTCAGAGAAACAATAAATGCTTTTTTAGTATATGTGTGTCCTATGCAATATTTGGGACAAATTTATACTAAAAAATTAATTTTTGTTCTCCTGAAATTCAAATTTAACTGGGTGTCCTGTATTTTACCTTGCAACCCTACTCAAGTTATGCATGTGGTAGGTAGATGTTTGGGGAATGGATGCTCTTTGTTTTATCTAGATCAAAAGCTTGATTCTATTTGTGTTAAGAATATATTTGATAAAAAGATGAACTACATTCATGGAGGCCAAAGAAATGAGTCAGAATTGCCACAGGAAGGATTTTGATTAGGCTTAAGGAAGGCTAATTTGGCTTAACAGACACTTGGTTTTGGATATTTTGGAATAGAAACATTTTCTCAAGCTTTTTGAAGATGCCAGATCCTCTGAGACATTGTTAACTATAAACTCTAAGACATCTTAGGTATAAAGACTAACGTCTTTTAAATAGTGGAGAAAATTAGATTAAATCTTTAGGAAAACTTAGATTGCTAGTACAGATAATTTACTGGTTATGTCTTAGACGAATAAATGATTGAAAGAAACTGAAAGCTCTGTTCAGCAGAAATTTTTGTTTATAGGTGTAGACCTATAGAGAACGCTGAGAGAAGTGTTCTAGAGAGAAGAGCTTAATATTTAAAAAATAATTTGGGGTTTCACCTGTCAGTTTTCCATTTAAAAGTAGGCTGCAAGCTCCCAGATGGCAGCTTATCCTCTGCATCTTTGAATTGCCCACAGTACCTTGCAAAGCAGGTGCTCAGCAAATATTTTCCAACTGAGGGATTAAAATCCCAAGTTTGTGTGGAAGGAAGCATTTGCCCTTGGTCACAATGTTCCAGCGTGCTGTAACAGCAGATCTCCCAGCAAGGAAATATGGACAGTTTGCTCCCTAGTCATAGCACTGACGAACAGTCAAATCATCTTTGAACTTCTTTTGTTCATGTGTCCCAAGTTTTATTTTCTTCTGGCTGATGTCATCTAAACAATCTTGTTTTTCTGGTTCTTGTCTGAACACTTTGATATCCTCCTGCCTCCCTCTAGCTGCTTCCAGCAACCATCATGTTCCCTTTGCCTCTCTGGTTTATCACTCCCATTTCCTGCATGTGTTCCCAGAGCAGTGTTTGCTCCCTTAGCGGGATTTCCTTGTGGTGGTTCTGCCCAGAATATGTGATGCAATATGGACAATGGAGAGAATCTGTTCAATTGGACACGTATCTTTTTTTTTTCCTGTACCTTCAACTAAACATGTTGATTGTCAAGTAGTGTTTCTCAAGCACTCCCGTCCTTGGCACACTTTATCAGTAACTGCACTGGTCAAAGGAAGACAGTCTTTCCTGAATCTTAGGTTGCTTATGAAAGACTACTTTGACAGTTAATTTTTTAAGAGATGTTTCCTTTGTTTCTTTTTCCCACCACTTCTCTCTTCAAAACACAAATCTTTACCCCTCCCCCCAAATCTTTTTATAAAATTTTATTTACATTTTTCAACAGTTAGTGCAGATGCACATTATAAAATTCAAAAGGCATAGATGATTTGGAGAGAAAATAAGTACCCAGCCCACCACTTCAGCCACTGTACAACTCATCTGGCAAGCAAATGCTGTTAGAATGGGAATCCTTCCACAGATGAGCTACACTTTTACAAGCATATACATGGGGTTTTTTTTTTTTTTTAATGAAAAGGTAGTATACTTTAAATACTGTTCTGCCATTTGCTTTTTAAATAATTAATATTTATTAGGAATATAATCTCATTTTAGTACCTATCAAGATTGGTTTTTGAAACAATGCATAATATTCCATTTTATAGTTACATAATGATTTATCTTTACCAGACACCTACTGATAGACATTTAGAATATTTTTCCTGACTTTTGCTATTGTATACAATGCTACAGTGAATATCCTTAAACATGTGGTATTTCACATATACCCAATATCCATAGGATAAATTGCCAGATGTTAAATTGTTGGGTCAAAGTCAAAATGTTGGCTAAACTGCTTTAGTCATTATCATGAAACAATATTCTCAAATAAGTTTCTTGATCATAAATTCCTGGAGTAGAGAGTCTCTATAGTTTTTCTTCCTACCACACACACCTTATTTTGGCTATTAATTACATTCCAAACACGTATAGAATTAAATCAAATTTTAACTGTTCTGAGAAAGCTTGCCATTCAAAGGAAATCTAAGGTGAATCTATATGGAAATGTAAACAGTGACAGGTAATGAGTTTTCTTTTAATTTTTGATTTACTGAAATGTAAGAATTGAGAATTTTATGTAAAGGATTTGTCTTCATATGGATTCTTGAAGAGATCACTTGGAAGACATTATACAGCATCTGAAATGTAGAGCATCAGGGATCTACAGCTCACAGATCGATTGTACAGATCGAGTTTGACACTGCCTTAGGTAACCCAGTCACATAAATCCTCTTAAGTAACCTTGAAAGTCTATTCTCCTCGTCTCCTGAGCCCATTACAAGAAGAAATTCTCATTCTCTACTTTTCTCTTTGCCTAAGATGGGTGAATGGCTTGCCTGATCCACAGAGGCCTCCATAAGTGATGCAGTGAATCCTTTCTCCCTTGTTTTCAGAGGACAGCCCAGACCCTAAAGGTACAGCTCAGACTCTCTTGCGGCTCAGATAAATCAGCCATGCACTGACTTCCAGCGACAAAGTAGGACTGAAAACATTTTACATGAATGATTCTCTACAACTGAAACTGCGTTAACCTGGACAAAATCATTTCTCCCTTTCCATGCTCAGGGAATGGAAATAGGCCAAGTCTTTGTATTACCCGTGTTTAAGCCTACCCTCCAGACTTGGATTTATAGCATTCAGTTGAGGTAGGTGCTCTGGGAACTCAGAGCTTCCTCTTGTTTCCTAAAGGTTTGTATCACATGGTTAAACAACGTCAGGCCCAAGTATGGCTGGCTTCACATCAAAGTTCTATTCGTTGCTATCACAAGTCTTTTGTGCTGATATTTGCATATCATCTGGAGATAGAAGCATGATGAAACTTATACTAAGACTTCCTCTTCATGGGAAATTCAAAGTTGCTTAAGTTTGCTGGCTTCCAGAAGGTCAAAGCCTGAGAAGCATCCTGTTGGTTCTCACCCATTGTGAAAGAGAATTTTGAGCCACGCTCAGACGTGAGGTCTTACTATACGAAGTTTTAGAGAATTGGGAACAGATGGGTATGCAGTCTTCAAAAAGTATTGTGATGGAAAGTGGCAATAGATATACCTGGGAAGATAAAAGCTTAACTTCTCAAAAACACCCAGTAATATTCCTTTACACTTTCCCTTAGAAATCCTCATTATCTCAATTTGCAAAAATTACTGTGTTTAGAATTGGCACCTTCATATTGATGCACAGTTTTGGCTAAGGAAAGATACTTAACTGACACTACCTGGTAACTGAGTCATCACCTTCACCCACCATGTAGTCTTCCCCGAGTTACCCACAGCATTGGTTGTAGAGTAAGCCTTTTACTTTTGGGGTAATTTTAGGCAGTTTATTTAAAATATGCTTTGTATCAACTATAGAACTCACTTCTTAGGAAGGTTTGAAAGATTCAATGAGATAGCATATTGCTAAAGATCTTAGATTCAGAGTACTGTCCAATAAAAATATAACGCAAGTCACAAATGTGAGCCACATATGTAATTTAAAAGTTTCTTGTAGTCCACTTTAAAATGTATGAAGAAGCAGTTGAAAATAATTTTCATAATATTTTCTTTAACCCAATGTACCTAAAACATTATCAATTTAACGTTTAATTGATATGGGAATTATTAATGAAATATTTTACATTCTTTTTTTCACAATAAGTCTTTGAAATCTGGTGGGCATTTTTCATTTACGGTACATCTCAATTTAGACTGGCTACGTTCCAAGTGCTCAATAGCCACATGTGGTTAATGGCTAAGATATTGAACAGTGCAGTCTTAGAACAGTGACAGACATTTCATAAATATTAGCTATTTTAGCTCTTATTAATATCCTTTTTCTCTTCTACTGTGGTACTTTTTGACTCTACTCAGCATTTATATACTTTTCTTTTGTATTTTATCCACTTTTTGCCTTTTCCTTCTAGAGAGAATGTTCATTGAAAAGCACTTTTGTTTTCTGTAGACATTCGTTCAGTATATATCCGCTGAGAATCCCTGATGTTCCAGGCACTGCATGGTCTGTTTCCCACATTCTTATTTCTCATAATGCATGACAGAGTGTCTTCCCCATGGTAGGCACTCAATATATATGTGGTGCATAATTTGCCTAGTTTTGTATACTCACACACATTTCTGAGTAGTTTTTTCAATAAAATTTATGATTTTAATAGATTTTTCTTATTAATTAATAAGTAATGGTCTTGAACAGTGATAGTATTTGCTTTGATTGAGTGTGAGGATTTAGTCATAGATGTTTCTTTGTTGTTATGCAAGCACAGAGTAATTGCTCCACTGATAGATTCTTCCAAAATCTGCGTTACCACTGGGAGACACAAACTTGGCACTAGTTCATCAACTTTATGTTGGATATAAACAAAACTGGACATTTTTATGCAGTGTTTTATGTGATTAATCAAGATAACTTAATATGAAAGTTCTATACAAACTGTAAAACCTATAAAAATGTTAGTTGTTGCTAATATTGTTGCTAATAGTCTATAGCAGTTTTTGCAATCTGTTCCATACAATATTGACGTATGACAAGTTCTTTGAAGAAGATACAATGGATCTGTGGTGAAACAAGTATAGGAAATGATACATACTATACCCCAGGATTGGACAGTAATAATGTACATTAGAATATTTAAAACCCTTATAAGTTTAGTAATAAAGAAACTGATTTGACCAATGAAAATAACTTTTCAAGATGAATCTGTAACTTCTACGAAGCTGGTATACCACAGGACACAAACTGTGGCAAATTCTGGACTAAAATAACAGTTGTATAAGGGTCGAGAGGTCTGGATTTTAAGCTTGGCTTCCTGCTACCCACTACTGAATCTTATTCAAGTCTTCTAATCTTGCCAATTCTTAGTTTCTTCCTTTGAAAATATATAAATCAGTAATCTTCATCTCTGATTGTACATCATCATTACCTGTGGAATATTTAAAATAGACAGATGGGTGAGCCCCATCCCCAAAGACTCTGACTCAATAGGTTTGGGATGTAGCCTGGATGTCTGTCTTGTGTGTGTGTGTGTGCGTGCATGCATATGTACACACTGGGTTCTAAAGCAAAATGTACTGCTTATAATGAGCTAGTTTGAAGATGTTAGGAAGGAAAATGGCCCCTAAATTTTGGGCAGACATGGGAGGGTAAGTACAACCATAAAACTGGGGAAACTAAACTTGGTGTAAGTAAGAGATGTTTGCAGAGTGAATATCCAGAAGGTGCTGTGAAATCAGCTGGAATTCTGTGATGAAGGACTTAAAGTATGTCAAATTGACCCCTCTATCAATTACTCTGTAGTTGGGATGTAGCATAAATCTTAGTTTCAGGCTGTCTCTGCCTCAATGGGAATAATTCTCTATGAACTGATTAGTCTCTGCCAAAAGTCTCCTTTATTCATGTGCTCTTAGAAATAAAGGAGAAGAATCAACTCCATCATAGCTAATAAGAAATGTTAAGTTCCCATGTCAGTTATATAATAGTTAATTTAGTATAATTGCTAACATAGAGAATCTTAAATTCCATGTAAAATAAATCATTATCACAGAGTTTTAGTTTGGGCATAAAGAAATCATTGGAACTGGGAAATGTAATGCATTTTAACTTTATTTTTATTCTATTAATTTATCAAAACAGGTTTATTTGCTTTTTCCTTGCTCCTGCAGACCCACTACATTCTAACCAAACCAATGAGTAAGTAAACCCTTCCTGCACCATGGGATTTTCTGTGTCATTCTGACAAGGGTCCGGTTGAAACAATGAGTGCTGAACTATGTCCATAAAGCTGATGGTTTTTACAAAGATACTATCATGAAGAGTTTTCCAAATAATTATACCACAGCCTCACCAATCCAGCTGAACCTTCCACAGAAATCCCCTGGGACTGAACTTGGCTCTCTCCACCTGCATTTACTGCATATGACACATAGAGGAAGGAAAACATTTGAGCAAAACTCTGAGGACAGATTTGAGGGTGTTTAGCAAGAGATTTTGAACAAGATTACAGAATTCACACCTGAGAAGCAACATGATAAATGTATTTTCAACATCAAAACCAAACAGCAGCTTGGGTTATTTTCCTGGTTATTTAGATTGTTTCTGACTCCCACTTTGGATAATTCAGTCCACGTCTTCATTGGTAGGATTGTAAAGTTTAACTTATTGAATACTAGTTTTAACTGTTTCTTTCCATTCATATGTACAAAGTCTGAAGGATAAAGAAAATATACAAGATTTTTAACCCAAATATATGGATATTTTCATAATTTTACAAAGGTACAGAAGAACCAAAATACTTTATAAATGTTTTTTCTAATATCTTATTCATGGATTTTCACAATGTTTAATAGCTATAAATCTCAAAGTTGTTGATATTTTTCAATAAAGTATAATCACTATCTATAATTTCTTTATGTGATATCATTTTTGTATATGTATATATACATTTTGTATATGTACATACATTTTGCATATGTAAAATAAAGAAGATTTTGTGTGGATCATCTTCTGATTATATAAAGGCAGACAAAAAAGAAAATAAGTACTATTTATTCTTATGAATAAGATTTTTCTCATCATAATATAAATGCTCAAGGAATATCATAATTCTTTCAGTTTACTATGGGGAGCTTTAACATGCCTTTTGTTCGTAAAATGTAACTTGTCCAGGAGACAAGACCGGTGGCTAAAAGTTAAGAGTAAAAACAAACTATGGAAACAGAGTACAGAAGATGTAGATATCAGAGTTTATCAGATGTGGACATTAAAATCACTGTGATTAATAAGTCAAGAATACTAAAGATAAACTGAAGAATTTCTGCAAAGAACTAGAATATAAATAAGGAATCAAAAGAAAATTATAGAGCTATAAAAACAATGACTGATATTAAGGACTCATTAGGTGGTTGCAATGGGTTGAATAGTGGCCCCCTAAAAGATATGTCCATGTCCTAACCACCAGAAACTGAGAATGTGACCCTACTTGGGAAAAAGGTCTTTGCAAATGTAAATAAGTTAAGGATCTCTAGATGAAATCATCTTGAATTATCTGAGTGGGCCCTAAATCCAATGACACATGTCCTTATAAAGGACACACAGAGGAGAGATGCATAGAGAGGAGGAGGAGAAGGCCATGTGAAGATGGAGGCACAGGTTTGAGTTATGCAGCCACAAGCCAAAGAACACCTGGAACTGCTAGAAGATGGAAGAGGCAAAAGGACTTTGTCCTAGAGTCTTCTGATGGAGCACAGCCTTGTCAACTCCTCAATTTCAGATTCTTGGCTTCCAGAACACTGGGAGAATAAATTTTTGTTGTTTTAAGCCACCAAGTTTGTGGTAATTTGTTATGTCATCCTCGGGAAATTAATCAATTGTTTAACATTGATTAGACACAGTTAAAGAGAAGATTTTTGAGCTAGAATAGAGGTCAGTAGAAAATATTTAAATTGAAACATGAATAGCAAAAAGATATACAGAAAAAAGCATTAGAGACATATGGGACATTGTGAAATATCACATACATGTATTTGTAGCCTCATACAAAAAGAGAAGAAACAGGGCAGAAACAATATTTGAAGAAAGAATGGCTGCAGGTTTTTAAAAAATCATGAAAGACATTTAGCTCTGGATTTAAGTTCTATAAAACCAAGTAGGGAAAATATAAAATAAATAAAACACCTACACACATTTTTCCAAAACTAATGAAAACAAAAGATAAAGAGAACTCTTAAAAGGAACCAGAGATAAATGATGCATCATTTTCGTGGGAATTATCAAGTATGTATATATACATATTTCCTTTCCATCCTCTATCAATGAATTATATATACTTGATAATCCAATATATTTGATAATCCAAAAGAAGGCAAGGAAAAAGGGACAAAAAAATACAAAATACAAATTCAAAATAAATAATAGGATGGTAGATTCCAATCTAAATATCTCATTAATTACATTTAATATAAATTGACTAAATGCTCATTAAAAATTCTCAGAGTAGATGTCAAAAAAAATCACATGTTGCTTAAAGGAGAAACACTTTAAATATACAGGTATGGGAAAGGTAAAAGAAAAAGGAACAGGAAAAGATATACAATGGAAACAGTAGTCCAAAGAGAAATGATATAGTTATATTAATATTAGACAAAATAAAAGTACTGATAGATGTAACGGACAGTCTATGAAGATAAAAGATCAACCCTCCAGAAAGATGTAGTAAACTGTATATATACCTCATAAAATAGCCTCAAATATAAAAAGCAAAAATGAAAGAACTAAGTGGAAAAGTAGGCAAGCCCACAAATACAGTAAGAGATTTTAAAATACTTCTCTAGTAACTGACAGAGCAAGCAGTGGGAAAATCAGTGAGCACACAGATTTGAACAATATAGCAGACTTGACTCGGTGGATTTATATACACATTCTATTCAAGAGCACATGGGATATTTACCAAAACTGAATACATACTCGGTCAGAGATCAAGTCTCAATAAATTATAAAAGACTGAAGTCATAAAAAGTAGGTTCTAAGGTATAATAAAGCTAGAAATAAATAAGGAAACGACAAGTATAATGTTTCCCAAATTTTTGGAAATTAAGCAATACACTTCTAGATAACTTTTGGCCAAAAAACAAAAACCCAAGAGGAAATTAGAAAATACGTTTTTTTTTTAAAAGATTGGCACCTGAGCTAACAACTGTTGCCAATCTTCTTTTTTTTTTCTGCTTTTTCTTCCCCAAATCCCCCCAGTACGTAGTTGCATATTTTAGTTGTGGGTCCTTCTAGTTGTGGCATGTAGGATGCTGCCTCAACATGCCCCTACGAGCGGTGCCATGTCCTCGCCCAGGATCCAAACCAGCGAAATCCTGGGCCGACGAAGCGGAGCGTGAGAACTTAACCACTTGGCCACGGAGCCGGCCCCTAGAAAATATTTTGAGCTAAGTAACAGTAAAGAAGTGACATAAAAATTGTGAGCTATTGCTAAATGCTCTTAGAGGGAAATGTGTACCTTAAATGCAAACACTAAAAAGAAAAAAGAGTTAAAACATCCAAATGATCAAAATACACAACTCAAGAGGATAGAAAAAGAGTGCCAAATCAAACCCAGAGAAAGTAGAAGGGAAAAAAATAAACATAAGAACATAAATGAATAAAAAACAAATTAAAAATACAATAGAGGAAATCAATAGAAAATGGTTGACTCTTTGAGAAGATAAATAAAATTTGAAACTCTGGCAAGACTGATGAGTAAATAAGAAGGAAAGCCGAAAGTAGTACCGGGAACATCATACAGATGGTAAAATGTTAATAAAGGATGTTATGAATGACGAACAAAATTTGAAAATTTAGGTGAAATGGACATGTTCTTTAATTAACAAATTACAAAACTGAAAAAAAGATCATTGAAATAGTCTTATATATTAAATATGTTAAATCTGTACTTTAAAAGCTTCTCTGAAAGAAAACTCCAGACTCAGATGTCTTCACCAGTGAATTCTTTTTGATATTTAAGGAAGAAGGAATATCTATCTTACACAACTATTTCTGAGGATGTAAGAAAACAACTTGTTCTATGATGTAAAAAGAGATGCAAAATTCCTAACAAAATATTAGCGACTCAAATGCAATAATATAGGCAACAGGTAATACGTCATGACCAAGTTGGATTCTTCTCAATATAAAAATAATTGTTTTAAAATTTAAAACCATTAGTATAATTTACCACATCAGCAACAACAGCAAAAGGACAATAATCACATGATTATCTGAATAGAGGCAAAAAAAAAAGCATTTGATAAAATCCAACAGCCATTCATGATAAAAACAAAAGAAAAAAACTCTTAGCACACTTGGAATAGAAGAGAACTTCCTGAACCTGGTAAAAAATGTCTCTACAAACCTTGCAGCAAACACCAATCTTTATGTTGAGTTATTAAATGCTTTTGCTCTATGATGGGGGACAAAACAAGGTTCTCATTCTTATCACTTCTAATCAGCGTCGTATTAGAGGTCCTAGCTAGTGGAACAAAGCTAGAAAAAGAAATAAAAGCTAGACACATAAAGAAGGAAAAAATGAAAACTCCCATTAGTCACTCTCAAATGATAGTTTATATAGGAGATCTATTGAACAATTAGAATAAGTGAATCAAGCAATTTGTTGGATAAAAGATTAATAGAAAAGTAGCAATTAAATTTCTATATTTTAGCAACAAAAAAGTAGAAAGTTCAAAAAGTTATTGTAACTTCAAAAATATCTAATACCTAGGAATAAATCTAATGAAAATTGTGAAGCTCTCACACGATAAAACCATAAAACCTTATTAAGAGAAGTTAAAGAACTAAATAAATGAAAGGGTTACTATGTTTATGGATTAAAATAATTTATAATGTTAGCATGTCAAATTTTCCCAAATCTATAGAATAAATGCAATCACAAATGAAAATCCAGCAGAGCTTTTGAGGGGTAAAATTTGGCAAGTTGATTCTAAAACTTACAAAGAAAAGCAAAGGGCCGAAAATAGCCAAGACTATATTGAAGGAAAATAACAAAGTTATACAGCTTACACTACCAGATGTCAAGACTTATAAAGCTATAGTAGTTGTAACAATATGGAATTGGCATGAGATACACAAATAAACCAATGAGATAAAAGACAGAGTCCAGGAACAGACCAACATCTAAATGGAGAGGATTTGTGACAAAGGTGAAATTGCAGAGCAGTGAGGAAACAAATGATGCCGGGCCAATTGAATTTCTATGTGGAAAAATATAATTCTTGACCCCTATCTCTCACCATATGTAAAAATTAATTCTAGGTTAGTTGTAGATCTAGATGTGAAAGGTGAAACAGGAAAGTCTCTGTACAACAAAATCTAGAATATTCTTATGGCCTTATGCTGGACAAAAGTCTTAAATAGAGAATCATGAGCAATAAATAGAAAAGAAAAGATCAGGAAATTGGGATAAGAGTTTATATTTGTTGAAATACACAATTAAGAAACTGAAAGCAGAAGTTATTGAGGGAGGCAGATATTTGCAATCTATAATACCAACAGAGCTCATATCAACAAGAACAACACAATGTGTTGAATAAAAAAGGTTTCAACATCATTAGTCATCTGGGAATGCATATTAAAGCCATGTTGAGATACATCCATCTAAACACCAGAAGTTGCCATTGGTTGAGAACCACTGGTTTTCATGACGTGGAATCTTGGTTTTAAATTTTACCAGCTGCTTGACTTTGAACAAAGATTTTTTTCATCTGTAAATAAATGATAACAATGTATTCTCAAAGTGTTTTATGTCTACTTTCTCTTTTATAGGCTAGCCTCAGAAGTCAAGTTCTATTTTTCAGATGTTTTAAACGGAAAAAAAATTCACCCTACATTTCAGGCAATTGACAATGAAGTGATTTAACATTTGGAAAACACATTTTAAACCTTGTGGCCGGGTTGTGACTCTAACCCAACCAAAACGTGTTATGTAGTTCTCATTCACGGACCAATGTGAAAATATATTCAAGAAATTGTTGTTTTAGTTTTTAACCAGCAAATCTTAACTTTGGTATGTTAACATGAAATAATGCTTGGATCAAAGTTCTTCCTATTTTGCGTTTGCTCCTTTTTAGGATATTTTGGTTAATAGCTAACATTTATTTAATGTATATTCACAAATGCATACACACAAATGCCCAGTGAAATACTTAACATATATAGATATTCTTGTGTTTGCATAGAAATTGCATTACCGACTTTGAGAGCCCTAACTCTATTGTTATTAAAGCATTCGCTAACTTTAAAACAATTTTTACTTTAAAATTTCAAGGTCTCACAAATTTCATTCTTTTTTCCTCTTTATCCTTTTGTAAATCTTTACAACTCTTGATTTTGACTTTGACTTCTTGCATCATGAATGCCTAGGGGCAAATTGTATTTTCCACTATTTCCTTAGGAGTGAAGAGGTCTGGGGGTAGGTACATCGGGTTGTAGGGAGAAACAGCACTGATTACTCTGGAAATCCTGGAAACTGCCAAGAATTGTAATACCCTGAGAATTATCCCTTTTCTGTGAAAGCTGTCCAGTGTTATCCACAATACACTTCCCATTTGGAGACAGTGTCGTTATAGAGAGAAAATAGGCTTTGAAATTAGTGACGTTGGTTTTAAATGCAGACTTTCTTTTCAGAATTTGTGTGACATTAAGAAAGTACTTAATCTCTCTGAACGTCAATTTACTACTCAATTAAATCAAGCAATTATATATTATTTACCCTTTTTTGAGTTAGAATAATGAGTAGAAAATACACAGAACTGTATCTGATACATGTAAATATGGAATAAGTATAAATTTTCCCCTTTACTCTTTCCTGTCCACTTGGGTAACCCTTGTGGTCCTAGAAGGTGTTTTGCATTCTGGCTCCACTGTTCCTTCTTAGTAGTCACTCCTCAGACTCTTTTCATTAGCTCACTGTGGGAATTGCCTTTCTTTTAGCTTTTGAAAGCTATTAACTTAGATGAAGGAAGTCAACTGTTTGTTTCTTTCAAACAGCATACACCAATTTCCCCTTCCATTAAGAAGTAGCTGTATATTCCTTTAATGTGAAAGGAATTCAATTTCCCTACTTTTTCACTTCAGTTTCCCTACTTTTTCTAATGGTTAACATGTTCTTCCTGAGGATTTGTGTGACTTTTCCCCCGTTGATATTTGAGCAGTATTTTCACCAGGTAAGGATGAGTTCTGCTATTGTCTGTTTTTCCTTCTATATGGAAGCACAGTGGGAAAGAAGGCAAGGTCCCGAAGTTGACTTTCTACGACATCATGTGGCCCCCAGGAAAACCCAGCCACTTTATTTATTTACTTTTTTGAGGAAGATTAGCCCTGAGCTAACATCTAATGCCAATCCTCCTCTTTTTGCTGAGGAAGACTGGTCCTGAGCTAACATCTGTGCCCGTCTTCCTCTACTTTATATGTGGGACACCTGCCAAGGCATGGCTTGCTAAGCAATGCCATGTCCGCACCCAGGATCTGAACCAGTGAACCCCAGGCTGCCAAAGTGGTACGTGCGAACTTAACCACTGCGCCACTGGGCCAGCCCCTCGGCTACTTTAAATAAGCCGTCATGTTGCTGCTTAGTAGATTGACTTCTTTAGGCTCATGATTCCAAGAAACAATTCTCACAAATCCTCATTCCCACAAGTTGGTGGGCAGAGAAGAGTGCATTGGTTGTGTAATGAGACATCAAACCAAAAATATTCCAGGTGATTCAATAAAGAGTATATGACAAATGAGTCTTAAGATAACGCTGCATTTTAAAGCAGATCATAGTGTTTTTAAGAGAAGAATATAGACGAGAACATTCTTTGCCTAATTACAATTTGCCTGTAGCTTGATGTTATCGCTGTGGGTGTTTGCAACAATGGATCCACACCTCCTTTGCTGCCAGCCCCTGGCATATTCACTTCTTATGCCAAAACTCTTCTTGAGGACATACAGGTAAAGCAGCGCCTTGAGGAGCACATGCACTAATTTAAGAAATCAATGGAAATATGTATTAAGTCAAAACATATTTTGTTCAAATACTCACGGTGAGTTATTTTCAAATAAGCAAAATGGGAAAGATAATTGCTACACTTCATTATGTAGGAAAAGCAAGGAAAGATGAGCTAAAAATATGAGTTTTAGGAATTATGATTCATTTCTCAGAGAGATCTGACTCAACCGTTTAATTGTAAAAGAAAAAAAATATTTGCACTTAGGTTGATTTACCCAAATCTGACAGGAATCTTTAAAAGCTGTTTTGAAGTAAACCTTAAATTGAGTAAATTTCAGAAACAATATTTCATTAAATATATTGAAGGAAGTACGGAATGAGGCTATTTTCTTTTGGTATAAAACAGTGCTTTGTTGACTGAAGAATTGTGGTATTCTCTGAAATATTGCAAAGTTATATTGCTTTATCAGCAAATACATCTTCATCATTGTATAGCCGTCCTTGTTCGAACTGCAGATGGGAAATGCCCCAGAGTGATGCTGAAGAACAAAGTCTGCTACTCAAGGTTTGCATGAGGTAATGGAATAAAAATATAGCCAGGGAAAGGTAGACCAGAGCGCTTTGTAACATTGTTTAGTTATTATTAATAACAATAATAACTGCCATTTCTTCAACTTTATGTGTAACATTTCTTGCTCTCCCAATGCCTCTCTAAGGTAGGTGTTAGGAATCACAGTTTACAGATGAGGAAACCGAGAGGCCAAGTCGGGGAAGTGACTTCCTAGTAAGTGGTAGAGTAAGATTTGAACCTAGATCTCTCTGACTTAATGGGTGTTCTCTTTCCACTCAATCATGCTTCCTCCATATTATAGATGTTATTATATACAGTAATATACCCTCCATATTATCTATATTATGTGCAAATTCTTCTGATAAATGTCTTTCTCTGCTATGTCAGCAGAGATCTGGACTGAGCCAACAGAGCTTCTTTCATGAGATGATCAGCGATGGCCATGTTTGAAGGAAGACTGGTCCTCTAATCTCAGGGGACAGGTTGGAAGGAGGCAGTTGGCAATCAGAAGGTGGAGCACTACCTGGTCTGGTGGACCACTCCTCCTTTAGCTTCAGTTTAGAAAGGAATGAGGAAATAGGAGAATTACAGTTGGAAAGACAGCCAGCCTTTTGAGTCAGTACAAACGCTGAATAACAAGGTGCTTATGTATCTAACTTCCCACGAGGTTCTACTGTGCGCACTTATACATCTGTTGTGTGTGAGCAGTTGCCTTGCTCAAAGTTGTGTTTTTCACTTGTAATAGTATTCCATTGAGTCACCATAATGCTTTATCTATCCTACCATAATACAATTTTGAATTAATGAGACAAATCTTCCAGAAGTTTGCCATCCAAACATTACAAGGGAAATTGGATTATTGTTAGTTTGCTTTTTGTTTTAATTTGAGTACCAATGGCATACTGACTCTTAAATTCAACAAAGTACACTCTGTGTTAGTGATGACTAATTACTCATAAGAATAATCAGATTTCAGACCTTATTCGATTGCACAGGGAGTTTGACAATAATCAGATAGAAAATGTTGGCTAGTATAAAGATAAGGACAAATGAATCTGATTTGTTGTTTTTAAAAACTCCTTCCCTTAAACATGATTGTATCACCAACAAAATGCTCCAGCAAGTTGTTTGAAAGAGATAAAGGACAGAGGAAGAATATTAATTCAGGGTCACTTTGAGTCCAAAAATCAAGGTGCAGAAGCCTTTTGACTTCTCAGGGGCCGGAATGACATTTCAATGAACTCGGGAACAGGGGCAGCTGTTCTGTTGTTTACCTTGTCTTAATCATAGGAATTTCCCAATTTCTTGGGTCCTATTGTTCATTATACTTTTCTCTTCTTATTTTGGTTGTGTTCTCCTTCCTTGAGAGAAGTCTTAATTTGAAGCAAACAATTTTTTTTGGTGGGGTGGGGTAGGGGAATCCATGATGACTGGGTCTTGTTCCCTCTTCAAGTATTATTTGTCAGTTTATGTTATCTTCACTTAGAGCTGCATTATTGGAATAACTCCAGTGTAAGAAGTAGAAGTGGAATGAGTGGTGCTCAACTGCTATTTCCAGTACTTGAAATAAGTGTTTTTATTTTAACTAAGTTTGCATTTTAAATGTAAAGTGTAATGAAAAAAAAGATGAAATAGGAAGACTTTTAAACTCACATCAGGTCTTTGAGAAATCATTTCGTTAAACTGCATTTCATGACCTGACAATAACAGATCAAATAACATGACTCCAAATATAGCGTCCATCAAAATTTTGAACCTGACAAGAAGATTCCTGGGTGTAACTGATGACTCACTTGGAGACAGAGAATCAATCAAGAACTGAATGTAGTGGCTCCTTAGAATCTGCTGTTATAACATTTGATCTGTTTGCATCTTTAGCAATATAACCCCACGAGGGCATCAGTCTTGCTGTGGAGCCTTTAAAAGTACAAATATTAGTTGTTACATCTCCACCACCCACTCCCAACCCAATCCTGAAGCTACATCAGTAGATCTAGGGTGGGACTTGGGAATTCTCTGTTTCAAAGAAATCCATAGGTAATTCTGGTTGTCGGCCAGTTTGAATTTTGGTTCCATCACTTATTAGTTGTGTGATTCTGGGCACATCTTTTAACCACTATGTACTCTAATTTCTTCATCTGGACTACATGGGCTAATGCAAATTAAGCAATAAGTTATATTAGAAGATGTAAATATAATTTAAAGATAGCTTTAAACAATCATTTGGTTCATGATTTTAAAGTGTTGTCAACTTTACTCCTAGTATTCATAGTGTCAGTTGCATTCAGGTTCACAGGATGGGTGTGGTTAATTATCCTTAGAGCTAGGAAAATAACTAAGTGTTCCCTATCCACAATGCAGTGGAGGGCAAAACTTCCCCAGGGATTTCCATCTTATTCCAGCTTTCGGTATTTGATGATGCACGCAACGGCACAGTTTAATAGAGCCCAGTGGTTAAGCACAAAGACTAATATGATGGAGCCTGAGGTTGTGTTCAGATTGCACCACTCCCTATGTATTGATCTCATACAAGTTAATTAACCACTCTAGGTGCTGAAAAAATATTCGATATGTACCATTGTATCCTCAGAAATCATTGGGGTAGCTAAGTCTACTGGCTTTGCTGTAAGTCAGAATGTTATAATATTGGTGATGTTTATTAAGACCCAATAGTTAAGACTCACTATTAGCTGCCATGACAGATATGCTTCTCCTTAATATTGTCCGTCATTTAATACAGTTTTCAAGCTCCTTACAAAAGATGAAAGTGCTTGTTTTTCTCTCTTTGGCCCCTCCCTGCATCCCATCTCTATCCTTTCTTTACTCTTCTCTGCCCTGCTCTGCTGACCAGTATGGACTGGATCCCCCTGACTCCTCTTCCCTCTGCTGCCCTTTGGGTTTGGCCAGTGGGAGAAGTCAGCAGGCAACCAGAGCAGTTTCTACAGCCAGAGCTCCTTTCATGTAGCTCCAGCCACATCCCTACTTCCCTCTCGCACAGGATTTGGTAACTGTTTCCCCCTCTTATTGCTTTAGATCTAGGGTTGGTAATGGCTTCCTGTTGGTGCTAATTACTGGGTTGTTCATCATGGATTACTAGTTCCCTAACCCTGCTCATATTTCTGTATATGTTCCCTTCACTAATAGGTTTGGATAAACCTTTCGGAATGTGCCATTGGTTTCCTCCTGAGACTGATAAACAACAAACATTGTCCTTTATTCAAAGCACTAACTTTGCATCCTCCTGGACACTGAAGAGAAGAAGATGCTGAGCACATTTCCTCTTCCTTCCTAACATTGTCTAAGCTAGTGAGTGGTAGAAACTACAACAGCTTGGAGCACTGTGCCTTATCAGTGCCTGGAAATGGCTTCCTTTAAAAAGAAAGAACACACAGAATTTGGAGATGCAATGAAGGATGTGTGAGTGGAATAAGTGGGGGAGAGGATGGTGAATGGATGGTGTAGCTCTCTATCCACAAAGAAGAGAAGTCATCTCCTATCATCTTCCATGACACCTCTGTTTCTTGCAACTTGGCCATCACTAAAACACAAAAGAAATTGCAAAGATATGCTTGTTGCCATCATGCAGACATGTTAATTGGTTCTTCATTCAGGAGAGTATTTTGTCTGTTTACCTCCTAAATAACCCTTGTGTCATCTTCTATATACGCCTATGCTTATAATGTTTATGTCAATGAATTGCTGTAGCATCTTTAAAGAATTATTTTCATAGACTAGTAAAGATTATTTTTCCTGGAAAGGAATTTATAAGTGAGCTGAATTTTCATGTAAATTCTAAAACACATCAGGCCAGTAATTATGATTAGACTATTTTATATGCATTAAAACACATTGGAGTGATGTAATCTTTTTGTATGTTCAATTCCCTTCCAACTATAAATTAGATCTTGTGCTGTGTTAGTTGATCCATATGCAAGTGTATGCTTCAGCTCCAGGTTTGGATCTGGAGGCGTATTCCATTCCAAACACAGGATGAACATCTGCCCGTGAAATTTGCAAGTATGAGCATTTCAGCTACAATGAGTAGCAGAGACAAACCATATACACTGTTGACGGAGAAACGTTTTTGCAGAATAATAGTATAGGCAAAGAGGCCATTAGATGTTTAAGGGAAAGTAGTGGAAGTTAAGAAGATTGACTTGGAATAATTTATGGACAGACTTGACTGCTGTTCTCCATAGTTTGAGATCGCAGTGACAGAAGTAGCCAACTGTAACAGAAATTAGCAAATTGTGTGTAACAATTACCACTTATTTCCTTTAGCATACATATACAGGTGCCTCAAAAAGAGAAAGGAGCAACAACAAGAAATTTGTTACTGTATTCTTTAGGCAAAGAGAGTCATTAAATGTTTTGGAGCAAGGGAGCAACATGATCTATGCTGTACTTTATAAGAAATTATTTGGAATAGTATGTAAGATTTATTGAATTGAGAACATTCTGGATGGAAAGATCAATTAGGGAATTGTTGCAGTGATTCAGGCATGAGGTAATGAGTGCCCGATTGAAACAGTACAGAGGAAAAGGGGAGGACTGAGTGAAAGGGGAATTAACTGAAAAGGAAGCTACATGTGGGGACGTGGGTCTAGGGAGAGAAAGGAGGCAAAGTATTTCTGGGAGATTTTACTTTGTGTGGTTGGAACAACGTACAATGGAGAAAAGGGAAACTATGAAGAGGAGGTGCGGAGATTGGGGAGATAGTGAAGATGCTTTAAACCAGCTGAATTTGAGATGCTGGCAATAAATGTCATCTATGAAACAGTTGGAAGCTTTCATGTGGAATTTGAAAAAGGATTTGGAGGTATAGACATCAACATGAGAATCATATACCTCAAGGTGATATTTTAAGCCATAAGTGCTGTTGAAATCACCAGAGAAGAGTATATGATGGAGGAAAGGAAATAAGGTAAAAGTGGAAGAAAAAACTTTGGCAAATGCTTATCATTTGAGGACTTGAGAAAAAGCAGGTGCAAAGAGCTTACATTCCATTTTAAGCTTCAGAAGTGCTTCCTCCTGCATTTCCTAATTTGGTCAACAAGATAACCCTGAGAGGGTAAATAGTATTAACCCAGAGGGGAAAAAAATGCCCAAATACCTTAAGTGACTTGTCTAGGGTGATCCTGTGAGAAGTAGGCAGAATCCAAACAAAAATCCAGGTCTTTCATTTCTTCAGCTCAGCACCTACAATACTACCTTCATCTTTGAAGGGGGCTTTTCAAATGGTGCTTCCTGGAGCCCTCCTGGGAGTCTGCAGTTCTCTCTCGAAGCCCTCCCTGAATGGAGGAGGCCTCGGGAGGGCAAGGAGGGGAGGGAGGCAGAGCTCAGGGCTGTTTCAGCCAGATTAACTCTCCTTACTTGCCAAACTTTAACCTAATATTTCATTTGTACATGAGGCTCAGCCAAAATCAGTGCAAAAACCAAAGGCTCAAATATTCCTTGATGTCATCAAGCTATTTCTAAGAGCAACTCACCGTCTCAGTAAGATCGACGTTATTCTATGACAACTTCTTTTATTCTACGTAAGGAAAGGTATTCACTAACCAAAAAAAAAAAAAAGAGGGGGTATTTTCTATATCATTTGTGCCTCTTGTGCTGTTCTAAAACAGTATATGGGAGGTGGCTTCAAGTCTGAGTGGCAGGATATCGCATTATTCTAAGAGGGTATAGCATGGCCTCCTAATAGTTGGAAAGAGTTTCTTCGTCTCTTTCAGCACCTATCTTACCATGCAGCTGCTTCCATATTGGAGCAGAGAGAAATTTTGGATGTAGACATTGTGCATCCCCAAAGAATTTTCAATAGGATAACAAAACACAAGCACAGAATCATGTAGGTCACTTCCCTGGAATGCAGAAAATGTACTCCGACTTTTGCCAAGTTTGCCACTTTTCCTTTATTCTGTGTCTTACGCATTTTTAGAATTTAGCTTATTCATACTCCTGTGATAAAAAGAACTCATTGAACTTCTGCATTAATTCAGAAATCATCATGGAGAGCAAGTTTGAAGTCCATGGAGACCTAGATTGAAATATATTCCAATATGCTTAGAAATTAATAAATCCCTCCCGTTTTGTCATGTGAAATATGTAGAAGAAGAGCTCACTCATTGGAATGAAATAGTCAATTAATTATGTAAAAGACCCCAAGAAAGGTCTGCTGCATGATTCCAGGTGTCCAACTGTTTTCTAAGGACTGCAAAGCCTTGGATGAAAAGAAAGGACAGCAACGTTTACCAAGAGCCAAGTACTGCGCTCAGGACTTGAAATATAGAATTTAAGTTGATTCTCTCATAAACCTTAGAAAGTAAGGATTATAACCAGAATTTTACACGTGGAGATACTGATGCTTAGAAAAATGAAGGTAGAAGCCCAAGTATAATTAGAGGACTTGGTATTTGATCTCTGATCAACTTTACTGCAAAGCCTGCTATACCAGGTTGTCTCTAGATGGAATCTGAGATTGGTGAACACATGGGGAAAAGCATGTCTTCTTGATTGTGCTCTGTGCCACTCAGGGTTCAATGAGAGGAGCAGAAGAACTGGGAGGTGCATATCACAAGGGGGTTATTATAGGGATTTGATATAGAGCAGTCGAAGGAGCTGATTTCACAGTCTATGTGAAGCTGCGTCTGGTGATGAAGCCTGAAGGCCAGAAAGCAGGCAGCAAAGGGCAGGTGGACAAGAAGTTGGAGAAGTAAGGTCAAGCTGGAATCTGCAAGGCTGAGCTCAAACTCAGAGGGGTGGACTAGAACCTGTATTAGACTCCGTTCGCCACCAAACCTCCAGCTTTGATGAGGAGATGTGCTGTGGCAGGAGCTGTTTGCCCTTGATCACAAAGCTAAACACGTACCTGACCCCGAAGCAGGAAATTTGACAGGAGCCACAGGAGCTGTGAGCCCAGCTGTTGTGTTTCCTAACCGGAAAGGTCAGCAAGAAGCTACCCCAGGGTACCATTCACCGACCTCTTGAGGATAAAGAATTGTGGCTGCTACTTTACCTGACCTTCCAAATCTCACGCAAAATGTTTCCTGTGGCCCACACTGCTAAGGAATTCTGCAGCGAATGGGCTTCTGGGAAATGAAGATAAACTAGGCTATGTATTATGTGCCATTTCCTACCCTTTCTCGAACACCATCCCCTGGTTTCTTACAAACACATTTTAGAATGCAAGCAAGAGTAGAATTATTGTGTATGAAGTAAATCATTTGCAATTATTTGACAGGTCAACTATTTCATTATTCCTTATTACTAAAATACATTTCAATAGACCTAGCCTTCTCACCTATATGAATGTGCATACTGTCATTGAACACTTTGAACACACATGTTCTATTATTCATATCATCCTCCCTAAGAAATGCATCTTTCCCCTATCAACACTAATATTATGCATTTTTTTACAATATAATGTAAAACAATTATAGAAAAAAACCAGAATTGAATGAAATATCTCAGAAATTGCGGTGGGACAGATTTTATTCAGTTGATTTTCTTGGGATCAGTTGACTATCATAAAGCACTAGCCAAATTAATGCTTTATGTTCTGCTATATCTTCATTCTTTTGTCACTTGTTTTTGGTACGTGTACCCATGTCTTCAACTTCTTTTTAGAAGATGCACAGAATTAGGTTAGTCCTTAGTTCATAAAGCAATGTCATCATTTGTCCAGATATGACTTTCTTTCATTTTACTTATTTCATGTGTTTGTTATTTAGTAGCATAATTAACATCCATGAATCCACCACTCACACCGGAAATAAAAACATTACCCATAACATGCTTCTAACTTTGTACACCTCTGTGTCATCCTCTCTCTTCTCATTACAGGTAACTATTGCCCTGAATTTTTCTTTTTTTTTTTGAGGAATATTAACCCTGAGCTTACATCTGCTGCCAATCCTCCTCTTTTTTTACTGAGGAAGACTGGCTCTGAGCTAACATCTGTGCCCATCTTCCTCTACTTTATATGTGGGACACCTGCCACAGCATGGCTTGCCAAGCAGTGTCTAGTTCCGCACCCAGGATCCGAACCGGCAAACCCTGGGCTGCCAGAGCGGAACATGCAAACATAACTGCTGTGCCACCAAATTTTGCATTTGACATTGTATGTACATAGGTACTTACACAGACATATGTATACACTCACTTATGTACGTTTGTATATGTGTGTAGTTTTGTCACATCCCCTCACACATTGCACACACATGCATACGTAAAAATATATATTATGTTTTACTTATTTTGAACTTTCTAAAAATGGTATCACAATGTCTTCTAGAACTTACTTTTCTTATACAATGTGTTATTGAAGTTTAACTATGTTGTACATAAGGCTACAAATTGATTCCTTGTCACTGCTGCATTAAATTCCATTGTGTGACCATACTACGCTTTCTTTATTCGTGTTCTGCTAGTGGGTGTGCAGGTTCTTTTGCATTTTGCTTTTACAAAGTGTTGCTCTAAACATTCTCTACAGCTTCTTTGGGGAATACACTTAGGACTCAACATGTTGAGTAACAGAATATGCCAAGTTTCAACTTTGTAAGATATGTCAAATTGTTTTTCAAAGTGGATGGATGTACTGATATTCACTCCCACCAGTAAAACATATCAGATCCCCTTATTCCACATCCGGTCCAACATTTGAAAGAGTCACACTTCTTAATTTTTGTCATTTGAATACATGTGAAATAGTGTGTCCTTGTGGAATTTGATTTGAGTACTAATGAGGTTGAACACATCTTTATGTATGCATGTTGCCTTACGTAGCTGTTACTTTTTCATGTCTTTTGCCTGTTTTTGTATCGGATAGTTAGTATTTTTTTTATTGAAATGTATGAGCGACGTATTCATGATACTCATCCCTTGACATACGTATTGCTAATAACATCTTCCAGTTTATACTTCCATTTTAACTCTAATTTTATTTTTTCATAGAGTTTTTAACTTTAATGAAATCATACTTAATCTTTCTTTCTATAGTTATTATTTTTGTCTTGTTAAAAAAGAATCATTTCCTACTCCACAGCCAGAAAGTTTCTTCTGAGTTTTAGAATTTAAAGTTTTGCATTTGACATCTAAATTCATAATCCATAAAGAAATATTTTTGTGTATTATGTTATAAAAATAAAAATAACACAAGAGACAGCAGGTGCTGATGAGGATGTGGTGAAAAGGGAGCCCTTATACATTGTTGGTGGGAATGTAAATTGCTCTAACCACTATGGAAAGCAGTACGGTGTTTCCTCAAAAAATTAAAAATAGATCTGTCATACTATGTAGCAATTCCGCCTCTGGGATATACCCAATGGAAATGAAAACAGGATTTCAACAAGGTGTATGCATTTCCATGTTTATTGCAGCATTATTCACAGAAGCCGAGATGCGGAAACAATCCAAATGCCCATCAACTGATGAATGGATAAAGAAGATGTGCTACATATACATAATGGAATATTATTCAGCCATGAGAAAGGAGGATATCTTCCCAATTGTGACAACATGGATGGACATTGAGCATGTTATGCTAAGTGAGATAAATCAGGCAAAGACAAGTACTGTATGATATCACTTATTATCTAATCTAAAAAAGTTAAGCCTGTAAAAAGAGAGTAAAATGGTGGCTACCAGGGGATGGGGGCAATAAGAGTGATGGTGTTTAAAGGTATAAACTTGTAACAAGTAGTAAATAAGCCATAGAGATCTAATGCACAGTATAACAATAATAGACAATAATATTGTACTATAATTATGTAATGTGAAAAATATCACTACCTCGGCAATCATATTACAATATATAAATGTAACAAAGTAAAAAAAAAAGATAATTTCCAGCTTCATTTATTAGTTTCTTCTTTCCCTACAAATCTGTTATGCTATCTTTTTCATATCAAAATTACGTATATGTGTGGTTCTGTCGGCATCTGTTCCATTCCATTATTCAGTTGTCCACAGCTGCACCAGCCACAAAGTCATAATCACTATAGCTTCATACTAAGTCCTTTATAACTGGGTTAACAATGTTGCCCTCCTCCTGTTTTTTCTCCTTTAAGAGTGTCTTAGCTAATTTGAGCTTTCTGCTTTTCGATATAAACGAATCAGTTTTTCAAGTTCCACAAAAAAAAAATGTGATTTTTTTTACTAGCTTGCATTAATTTTATATGTCAATTTGGAGAGCATTAAAATCTCTATGCACTTAAGTCTTTTCATCCGTGGAAAAGAGCTATTCTTTCATTTGCTTAGGTCTTCTCAATATCATTCAGGAAAAAAATAAATGTATAATTTTTTACATATAGGTATTTCACATCTTTTGTTTGATTTTAGGTATTTTTGTTTTCTTTATGAATCATGTTTGTTTTTAATTACATTTTCTAGTTGATTACTGGTGCACAGAAATGCAATTGACTTAAGGTTTTAAAAATTGATTCTCTGCCTTGCCTCCTTACTAAACTCATTGTTTATAATAATATTCTATTAATTTATCTATGGATTTATACTCAGAACATAACACTTATTTTTTTGGTCTTATTAGACTAGTTAGAACTTCTTATAAAATGCTGAATGTAAATGGCAATAGTGAGCATTCTCATTTGTGTTCCTGAATTTAAAGGAAATGCTTCTAATATTTTCTTATTTAGAATAACATTTATTCAAATTTTTCAGTAGATATACATTACCAGGTTAACAAAATCCTCTTAGCTTACTAATTCCTTTTTGAATTAAGAATAGGTATGAACTTTGTAAAATCCTTTTTTTCTCCATCTATTTTGATGACAATATTTTTCCTTTAATCTGTTAATAGCTTAAATTCTATTTATAGATTTTCTAAAACCTATCTTTTTATTCCTAGAGGAATCTCAACCTGGATATCACATATGATCTTTTTATGTATTGTTGCATTCTATTTGTAATTATTTTGTTTAGGATTTTTAGACCTCTATTCATGAAAAACTGGGTGCTATAATTTTCCTTTCTCATTCTGTCCTTACTTGATTTTGTATCAAGGTGATACTGACCTGGTAGAATCAGCCAGGGACTCCTCCCTCATTTTCTATTCTCCAGAAAAATTACTCAAATTTGGGATGATTTGTTTCTTAAAAGTTTGGTGGACTTTTGTAAAAACTTTTGGGGCCTTATTTTTCCTATGTATGAATATGTTTTACAACTTGTTCAACTTTTTAATAGCTGTGGGAATATTCATCTTTTTATTTCTTCTTGAGGTTCTCTCAGCAAGTTATCACTTTTTCCAATTTTTTTGTTTTGGTTAAATTTTATGTTTATTGTCATGAAATTGTTGATGAGGTTCTCAAGCATTTTAATTTTGCCCTCTTCTTTTGTCATATTCCCTTTATTATCCAGAGTGTTATTTATTTATGCTTTTTTCTCTATATATCTCTTTTTCTCTCTCCTTTTTGATTAATCTCATATGAAGTTTATTTTGAATTAAAATTAGCTCTATTAGGGGCTGGCCCCGTGGCTGAGTGGTTAAGTTCTTGCGCTCCGCTGCAGGCGGCCAAGTGTTTCGTTGGTTCGAATCCTAGGTGCGGACATGGCACTGCTCATCATACCACGCTGAGGCAGCGTCCCATATGCCACAAATAGAAGGACCACAACAAAGAATATACAACTATGTACTGGGGGCCTTTGGGGAGAAAAAGGAAAAAATAAGAAAATCTTTAAAAAAAATTAGCTCTATTGGTGCTTCCTATTGTACCTTTATTTTCCATTTCATTGATACTTGCTCTATATTAGACCCTTCTTCCTGCTACCTCTGAGTTTATTATGCATTCTTCTTTTTAATGGAAAAATCTCATGACTTTTCAATCTTTTTTCTTTTGCAATATAATCATTTAAAACTAAACAGACCTCAAAACACCACTTTTATTGTTTCCCACATGTTTTAACAAGTAGACTTTTGGTTGCCCTTCAGTTCTAGGCTTTTTTTTTTTAGTTTTTGTTTTTTCATATCCCCTAACATTTCTTCTTTGACCCATGAATTAAGTAGAAATATGTTCTCTAAGTTCTCAATACATGGAGGTAATTTTTATTTGCCCTTTTTTTGCTGGGGAAAATTAGCCCTGAGCTATCATCTGTGCCAATCTTCCACCACTTTATGTGTGGGTCATCATCACAGCATGGCTGAGGAGTGGTGTAGGTCTGAGCCCGGGATCCAAACCTGTGAACTTGGTCTGCCAAAGTGGGTGTGCGGAACTTTAACCACTCTACCATGGGGCTGCCTCTTTATTTGCCTTTTTGTTATCGTTTCTTAATTGCACTTCATCAGAGAAGCTATTCTGTGTGGCACCTACTCTTTGAAATGTGTTGAGACTTGCTTTATAGCCTCGTACACAGTCAGTTTAAGAAATATTCTATATGTCCTTGAGCAGGAGAAGTATTTTCTAACTATTGGATGCTGATTTCTATAGAGAACTATTAGACGAAATTTGTTAGATGTGTTCTATTCTTCTTTATTTTTATTGATTTTTTTGCCTGCTTGCTATCAATAACAAGTGAGAGAGCTGTTTTGCAATTTCACCATATCGACTGATTTGTCAAAGTTTTATGTGATTTTAACAGTTTTTATTACCTACACTGTAAAGTGATTTTGCTATATCCATCCTTGTTTAAATTTGTTGTACTTTCCTCGTGATAAGTGAATGAAGTCTTTTATCATTCTACAGTCTCCTTCTGCATCCCAATGATTCTTCTTGCTCTTGAAAGATATTTGATCTATGAATAATATAGCTATTCCAGAGTACTTTGGGTTATTATTTGCCTGATGTATCTTATTTGTCTTTACACTTTGTCCCATTAGTTTCATTATTCTTTGGGAATATTTCCTATAAACAACATCTAACTGGATTAAAAATAATCTTATCTGGTAATCTTTTAATTGGTGAGTTTTTGTTTATAAATATGCTATGTTTATATATGTTGTATTTATATATATGTCTATATCATTGGTCATTTTATGTATATTTACTGTGATTATTGGAAAATCTGGATTTTTTAAATGCCGTCTTACATTTTAATTTGTCTTGTTTTTTCTAAGTTTCCATCTCCTTTGCAACATTCATTCAAATTAAATATTTAAATGTTGATAATCTCCATTTTTTAATTTCAGCATTTATATTTTCATTTGTAGAAATTCTACGAGAGTATGTTTTTGTGTATGATTATTTTAAAACTTCCCTATTTGCTCATTTTTGTAATTGTGTCTTCTATTTCTTCTACCATATCACATATAGCTGTTCTATGTTCTGTGTCTGATAATTCCAATACCTGCAATCCTTGCAGGCTGGACATAGCTGTCATTTCTTCTTTCTGCTGACTCTCACTCATAGTGGCTTGCCTTCTAATGTTTCTGATAATCTTTGTCAACTTATTGATATTATTCTGAGGTAGTCCTTAAGATACTTGAGAGAGTCTGCTGTCTATTTTTGCAGGTAGTTAGTGGGTACATCTCTCGTAAATTTTGGTTTAGTGCAGGAGTGATAGGTTTTAATTCTCCAATTCCTAACTGTTCCAAGGTTCATTGCCCCCACAGCAGTGTTGCTATACTGATCCACCACAGGGCAACCCCACACCTTTCCAGATGCCTACTGGTCCTGCTGCTCTAGCTCCCAGCTGTTCCAGCTGTCCACTGCTCTGGCTTCAGCATCCTGCTCCTGAATCTTTACCTTTGACCCTCTCATCTTTGGCTCCTAGATGCTCCACCTCAGGCTCACTGCCTCCAAAGTCTTTGTTCCTAGCACCCAGGAGCAGTCTTCAGCTACTCTGGGTCCCACTCAGATTAATTTTTTTGTTCTGGACAGAGGAGGGTTTCCCAGACACCTCTCTTACATATTATGAGGCAGCAATTTTCTCAGAGTCTGTCCTATCCATGATCTAGTTGTTGTAGCAGGAGGATCCCTTGGAGAGCCTAGTCACTCATGATACTAAAAACAGAATTCCTGCTTACTCTTTAAATTATCTGGGGGAATTGTCCATTTTGTGAGCCCCCGCTTCTCACTTTAGAAGCCATAAACACAATGTCCCCCTTTTCTTGAGACTGGAGAGTAAGCAAGTAATCCAGTTTCCCATAAGCAAACAAACCCAAGTCAGTCTTTGAATAGAAAGTTAGAGGCACCAGAAAGCAGACAGCACATGGTATGTATTCCAGCATAAATTGTGGTAGATACCTCCGGGTTTCAGAGTGTGAGGGATACACTGAATGTATCCAGTGACGGAGGGCAATGGTACTGGGGGAACAAGCTGGGAGTCTGCATTGGGACAGAGCTGTAATATGTTTTGGGCATGGTTTCTGAAGGTGCAGCTCATAACTGGTTCTCCCGCCCTCTAAGAAATTCTTAAGCAACATAATATTCTTTCATAAATGTTATTTTTAGAGCTGGTTCTGTTTCTTATAAGTTAGGCCCTTTAAGATACAGTAATGCAACTCCTGTTAAGGTCCTCAGCTCTACCAATGATATAATGAAATAATGAATAAGTTCTCACTGGGCACTTCCTCCATCTTGAAGCCATCTGGAATTTTTTCTTAAGATGAAGGAGGAGGGCAGGGCAGAGACTGTCAGGCCACAGAAAACAGGAAGTGCCATTTGAAGGGGGAAGACATCTTGACTTGAACTCCTCTTTTGCTGCTTTATTTCCAGAGTACACTGTGATAATTATGATATTTAAATTTTTTCTATCCAAATTATTTTAATGGAGTTAAAGAGTAATCATATAGACTAGTAGACAAGTTGCCTAGTTGATGCCAAGAAGTTGAAAATTAATTTCAACGATCTGGTATAAATTTCCATTTTAACTCTTAATGGCAAAACATTAATTCTCTTAAACAATAAACATTTGGGATCAGTCAAATATCAAGTTTTTAAATAACTGATCAAGAATCAGAAAACAATTTCAAATAGTTCTTTTCAAAATCAGTATGTCTGTTCTTTTCCTTTTATATTATACGTTCTTTTCCTTATAAACTTGAAAGAGCCCTGGAAAACATTTGATGAACCCCTGCCCCATTGTATTTCACAGATGTATAATCTGGACTCAGAAAGATTAAATGACTGGCACTGATATCAACATCTTGAGCCTCCAAGTGTTTTCACCAGTTCCACCTAATTTATTCCCTTATTACTGAAGAAAGCAACATGTTTACATTTATTTTGCTTCTATTTCTAAAATTAACTCTCCCATTTAAAAATAAATAATATGAACTTGTAATTTAAAAAGTCCTCCTGATATTGTTCAAGGAAACATGAGAACAAGGAAAGAATTGTACATATGCCAAATGGCTTTCTTCCAATTTGTTTATCTTGCCTAATAATTTTCTTGGCTTTGGAAAAATATTTTGAATGATTTTAATTTATGCTGTTCCTTAGAATATTACCTATTGCTTCTGGAATCTCTCATTGTTCAGAAGCCATTTAAGATGAGACTTGTGGGGCCATGTGCACAGTTAGAAAAGTGATTTGCATTTGTTTATAATACTTGTGGTCCATACAATCCCACAAAACTGCTTGAGAAAAAGCCAAACAATATTTGTGTTTTAAAATTTCAAAAAACACAGGGGCTATTGAGTTCAATAAACATTTTATTTGATGTTCCAAAGCCTTGAAAGTTTTACTGCAGTGCTTTTTAAAAGTGTGTAAAATGACAAGACTTGTGAACTTTTAAATTACCTCTACCTTTTTTGGGGAGAGTGATTATAGGCGTAATATAGCAAAATATTATAATTCTCCTTAATTTGAACATTTCATATTTTATCTGAAAAAAAGAATTAGGTAAAATAATGCACATGAAGCTATAATGAGATGTTTAATTTTCTTAAGAAAATTAAGTTTTAAGGCTATTTTGCACATTAATTGCTTGAGAGTGACACTTTTAATTTTGATTGCATTCTAAATATATTTTAAAATTTCAACAAAACCACTTTAATGAATTCTAATTTTATTAGAATTATTGTGTACTTGGAAGTAATGACATGTCTTTTTATTTTTTTTAACACAGGCCACTTTCTCTTAGAGTTACATGTTACACAAATGGCTGTACATGATGAACTCTCTGAAAATTTAATTTTGAACAAAATTACTTGAATCAAGTTTTGTGCTCTCTTTTATAGTTTTCCCTTTTTTTTACACTCTTCTTTTTGTATTTGGAAGAAAGTCTCAATTGGCTGGTAAACTGTCTTTAACATCTATTTTTAAGTAAGATTACCATACCAAGAGTAAGCAGGAATTATTCAAACCTGCAGACACAATATTCATAACTATACTTCCAAATTTCCAACTACTTGCAGATTTTCTGTTTTCTAGCCCTTGGAATTTTCATTAATGTAGAATTATTTTCTTATGTTAAAGTATCAATTTTGCTGGATTTCTTTCAAAGAAATAATATTGTTATTAAGTTTTGAGGGCTTTCATTATTTTCCAGTACATCTATAAGGAACAGGGCTTCATATGAGGTCAGTGGAGTTTATGTTAAAAAATAAACTAAAAATAAAATATCTTTGTATATATTATAAAAACATTTTACTGTGGAAAGTTTTGAAAGAAGCAGGAAAGTTTATAGAATAATATAAAATCTCTAATTTTCCCAATCAAAAATAAAAATAACCATTGTTTGTGCTTCTTTTCCTTCTAATATTTATTACACATAAAAGGATATATATGTAGACATATATATGTACACACATATAAAAGGATATATGTGCACTATATATCCTTTAATACTATTAGAGTCGTATATACATATAGGTACACATACATACATTTCCTTTTATACTATTAAGATTGTATATTTCTGAATTTCTTTGCTTAACATATTTTTGGCATTCATATTATTAAATATTTTATTTAAGCCTGATTAGAATGATTGCAATGAATTCCAGAGTATTGCTATTCCACAGTTTATTTGGTCATTTTCCTATTGTCGGACATTGATGTCTTCAATTTTTGACTCTTTAAAGTAACACTGTGGTAGATAGCTTTGCCTACTTTTCTTAATATTTTCAGGATAAGGAATCGCTGAAGCAAAGCATGTGAATCATTTAAAGACTCTTGACATATTGCTAAATTGTTTTTGAGAAAGATTTACCTTGTAACATAGAATGTTGTTCCCAGGATGGCTAACATGACACAGTAGGAGGTGAGACGTTGGACCAAAGCATCAAGAAATCGCTCTCCTTACTGTTGATGAATCATTCTTTTTGGCCTTGATATACGCCATGAATGGGCTGGTTCATCCCCAAGTGGCGACAATAGCCTTCCCTATCTATCCTACAGAAATAATGAAAGCATTCATTCAGGGGAAAAAAAAAAGATTCCATTTCAACTGTGGTAAGTGCTATATGAATACCTGGCATTATAAATGTCTTCATATTATTCTTGTTGGTATTTCTTTTGCTCTTTTCTTAGCAGAGTACAGACTGATAAAATTTTAAGTTACTTTCTCTCTCTATTTAGTAGTTGGAGTGGCAGTAACACGATGCTAAAGATCAACTAAAAGTGTGAAATTGTCCAGATTCAAAGTTCTCGCTCCTGAAATCTTCTTTTGCTAGGCTCA